>NW_026870908.1:0-4800000 GCF_033118175.1 Dama dama | reverse complement strand
TTTTCAGGCTCTTCACGATTTTCAACACCGCTTCATGATCTTCCTATTTTTCAGACCGTTTCATGCTCTTCCTATTTTTCAGACCATTTCTTGCTCCTCCTATTTTTCAGACCGTTTCATTCTCCTCATATATTTGACACATTTTGAAGCTCTTCCTATTTTTCCACACCTTTTCAGGCTCTTCATGTTTTTCCACACCGTTTAATGCTCCTCCTATTTTTCAGACCGTTTCATTCTCCTCATATATTTGACACATTTTAAAGCTCTTCCTATTTTTCCACAACTTTTCAGGCTCTTCATGATTTTCAACACCGCTTAATGCTCCTCCTATTTTTCAGACCGTTTCATGCTCATTTCATTTTTGACACCTTTTGAAGCTCTTCATATTTTTCATACCTTTTCAGGCTCTTCATATTTTTCGCACCTTTTCAGGCTCTTCATGTTGTTGAACACAGCTTCATGCTCCTCCCATTTTTCAGACCTTTTAATGCTCCTCATAATTTTGACACCTTTTGAAGCTCTTCATATTTTTCACCCCTTTTCAGGATCTTCATGTTTTTGAACACCTCTTCATGCTCCTGCTATTTTTCAGACCGTTTCATGCTCATCTCATTTGACAGCTTTTGAAGCTCTTCATATTTTTCACATCTTTTGAAGCTCTTCATATTTTTCACACATTTTCAGACTCTTCATGTTTTTCAACACCGCTTCTTGCTCCTCCTATTTTTCAGACCGTTTCATGCTCCTCATATTTTGACACGTTTTGAAGCTCTTCATATTTTTCACACCTTTTCAGGCTCTTCATGTTTTTGAACACCGTTTCATGCTCCGCCTATTTTTCAGACCGTTTCATTCTCCTCATATTTTTGACAACTTTTGAAGCTCTTCATATTTTTCACACCTTTTGAAGCTCTTCATATTTTTCACACCTTTTCAGGCTCTTCATGTTTTTCAACACCGCTTCATGCTCCTGCTATTTTACAGACCATTTCATACTCCTCATATTTTTGACATTTTTTAAGGCTCTTCATATTTTTCACACCTTTTCAGGCTCTTCATGTTTTTGAACACGGTTTCATGATCCTCCTATTTTTCAGAAAGTTTCATGCTCCTCATATTTTTGACACCTTTTAAACCTCTTCATATTTTTCACACCTTTTCAGGCTCTTCATGTTTTTCAACACCGGTTCATGCTCCTCCTCTTTTTCAGAAAGTTTCATGCTCCTCATATTTTTGAAACCTTTTGACGCTGTTCATATTTTTCTCACATTTTCTGGCTCTTCCTGTTTTTCAACACCATTTCATGTTCCTCTTATTTTTCAGACCGTTTCATGTTGCTCCTATTTTTCAGACCGTTTCATGATCCTAATATTTTTGAAACCTTTTGAAGCTCTTCATATTTTCACACCTTTTCAAGCTCTTCAAGATTTTCAACATCGCTTCATGCTCCTCCTTTTTTTCAGACCGTTTCATGCTCATCTCATTTTTGACAGCTTTTGAAGCTCTTCATATTTTTCACACCTTTTCAGGCTCTTCATGTTTTTGAACACCGCTTCATGCTCCTCCTTTTTTTCAGACCGTTTCTTTCTCCTCTTATATTTGACACTTTTTGAAGCTCTTCATATTTTTCACACCTTTTCAGGCTCTTCATGTTTTTCAACACCGATCCAAGCTCCTCCTATTTTTCAGACAGTTTCATGCTCCTCATATTTTTCACACCTTTTGAAGCTCTTCATATTTTTCACACCTTTTCAGGCTCTTCAGGTTTTTCAGCTCCACTTCATGCTCCTCCTATATTTCAGACCGTTTCATGCTGCTCAAATTTTCTACACCTTTTCAAGCTCTTCATATTTTTCACACCTTTTCAGGCTCTTCATGTTTTTGAACACAGCTTCATGCTCCTCCTATTTTTCAGATCGTTTCATGCTCCTCCTATTTTCCGACCGTTTCTTGCTCCTCATACTTTTGACACTTTTTGAAGCTCTTCATATTTTTCACACCTTTTCTGGCTCTTCATTTTTTTGAATACAGCTTCATGCTCCTCCAATTTTTCAGACCGTTTCATGCTCGTCATATTTTTCACACCTTTTAAAGCTCTTCATATTTTTCTCACCTTTTCATGCTCTTCATGTTTTTCAGCACCAGTTCATGCTCCTCCTATTTTTCAGACCGTTTCATGCTCATCTCATTTTTTACACCTTTTGAAGCTCTTCATATTTTCCACACCTTTTCAGGCACTTCATGTTTTTCAGCTCAACTTCATGCTCCTCCTATTTTTCAGACCGTTTCATGCTGCTCTCATTTTTTACACCTTTTGAAGCTCTTCATATTTTTCACACCTTTTCAGGCTCTTCATGTTTTTCAACACAGCTTCATGCTCCTCCTATTTTTCAGACCGTTTCATGCTCCTCCTATTTTTCAGACCGTTTCATGCTCCTCATGTATTTCACACCTTTTGAAGCTCTTCATATTTTTCACATCTTTTGAAGCTCTTCATATTTTTCACACATTTTCAGGCTCTTCATGTTTTTCAACACCGCTTCTTGCTCCTCCTATTTTTCAGACCGTTTCATGCTCCTCATATTTTTGACACGTTTTGAAGCTCTTCATATTTTTCACACCTTTTCAGGCTCTTCATGTTTTTGAACACCATTTCATGCTCCGCCTATTTTTCAGACCGTTTCATTCTCCTCATATTTTTGACACCTTTTGAAGCTCTTCATATTTTTCACACCTTTTGAAGCTCTTCATATTGTTCACACCTTTTCAGGCTGTTCATGTTTTTCAACACCGCTTCATGCTCCTGCTATTTTTCAGACCGTTTCATACTCCTCATATTTTTGACCTTTTTTAAGGCTCTTCATATTTTTCACACCTTTTCAGGCTCTTCATGTTTTTGAACACGGTTTCATGATCCTCCTATTTTTCAGAAAGTTTCATGCTCCTCATAATTTTGACACCTTTTAAAACTCTTCATATTTTTCACACCTTTTCAGGCTCTTCCTGTTTTTCAACACCATTTCATGCTCCTCTTATTTTTCAGACCGTTTCATGCTGCTCCTATTTTTCAGACCGTTTCATGATCCTCATATTTTTGAAACCTTTTGAAGCTCTTCATATTTTTCACACCTTTTCAAGCTCTTCAAGATTTTCAACAACGCTTCATGCTCCTCCTTTTTTTCAGACCGTTTCGTGCTCCTCATATATTTGACAGCTTTTGAAGCTCTTCATATTTTTCACACCTTTTCAGGCTCTTCATGTTTTTCAACACAGCTTCATGCTCCTCCTATTTTTCAGACCGTTTCATTCTCCTCAAGTTTTTGACACCTGTTGAAGCTCTTCACATTTTTCACACCTTTTCAGGCTCTTCACGATTTTCAACACCGCTTCATGATCCTCCTATTTTTCAGACCGTTTCATGCTCTTCCTATTTTTCAGACCATTTCTTGCTCCTCCTATTTTTCAGACCGTTTCATTCTCCTCATATATTTGACACATTTTGAAGCTCTTCCTATTTTTCCACACCTTTTCAGGCTCTTCATGTTTTTCCACACCGTTTAATGCTCCTCCTATTTTTCAGACCGTTTCATTCTCCTCATATATTTGACACATTTTAAAGCTCTTCCTATTTTTCCACAACTTTTCAGGCTCTTCATGATTTTCAACACCGCTTAATGCTCCTCCTATTTTTCAGACCGTTTCATGCTCATTTCATTTTTGACACCTTTTGAAGCTCTTCATATTTTTCATACCTTTTCAGGCTCTTCATATTTTTCGCACCTTTTCAGGCTCTTCATGTTGTTGAACACAGCTTCATGCTCCTCCCATTTTTCAGACCTTTTAATGCTCCTCATAATTTTGACACCTTTTGAAGCTCTTCATATTTTTCACCCCTTTTCAGGATCTTCATGTTTTTGAACACCTCTTCATGCTCCTGCTATTTTTCAGACCGTTTCATGCTCATCTCATTTGACAGCTTTTGAAGCTCTTCATATTTTTCACATCTTTTGAAGCTCTTCATATTTTTCACACATTTTCAGACTCTTCATGTTTTTCACACAGCTTCTTGCTCCTCCTATTTTTCAGACCGTTTCATGCTCCTCATATTTTGACACGTTTTGAAGCTCTTCATATTTTTCACACCTTTTCAGGCTCTTCATGTTTTTGAACACCGTTTCATGCTCCGCCTATTTTTCAGACCGTTTCATTCTCCTCATATTTTTGACAACTTTTGAAGCTCTTCATATTTTTCACACCTTTTGAAGCTCTTCATATTTTTCACACCTTTTCAGGCTCTTCATGTTTTTCAACACCGCTTCATGCTCCTGCTATTTTACAGACCATTTCATACTCCTCATATTTTTGACATTTTTTAAGGCTCTTCATATTTTTCACACCTTTTCAGGCTCTTCATGTTTTTGAACACGGTTTCATGATCCTCCTATTTTTCAGAAAGTTTCATGCTCCTCATATTTTTGACACCTTTTAAACCTCTTCATATTTTTCACACCTTTTCAGGCTCTTCATGTTTTTCAACACCGGTTCATGCTCCTCCTCTTTTTCAGAAAGTTTCATGCTCCTCATATTTTTGAAACCTTTTGACGCTGTTCATATTTTTCTCACATTTTCTGGCTCTTCCTGTTTTTCAACACCATTTCATGCTCCTCTTATTTTTCATACCGTTTCATGTTGCTCCTATTTTTCAGACCGTTTCATGATCCTAATATTTTTGAAACCTTTTGAAGCTCTTCATATTTTCACACCTTTTCAAGCTCTTCAAGATTTTCAACATCGCTTCATGCTCCTCCTTTTTTTCAGACCGTTTCATGCTCATCTCATTTTTGACAGCTTTTGAAGCTCTTCATATTTTTCACACCTTTTCAGGCTCTTCATGTTTTTGAACACCGCTTCATGCTCCTCCTTTTTTTCAGACCGTTTCTTTCTCCTCTTATATTTGACACTTTTTGAAGCTCTTCATATTTTTCACACCTTTTCAGGCTCTTCATGTTTTTCAACACCGATCCAAGCTCCTCCTATTTTTCAGACAGTTTCATGCTCCTCATATTTTTCACACCTTTTGAAGCTCTTCATATTTTTCACACCTTTTCAGGCTCTTCAGGTTTTTCAGCTCCACTTCATGCTCCTCCTATATTTCAGACCGTTTCATGCTGCTCAAATTTTCTACACCTTTTCAAGCTCTTCATATTTTTCACACCTTTTCAGGCTCTTCATGTTTTTGAACACAGCTTCATGCTCCTCCTATTTTTCAGATCGTTTCATGCTCCTCCTATTTTCCGACCGTTTCTTGCTCCTCATACTTTTGACACTTTTTGAAGCTCTTCATATTTTTCACACCTTTTCTGGCTCTTCATGTTTTTGAATACAGCTTCATGCTCCTCCAATTTTTCAGACCGTTTCATGCTCGTCATATTTTTCACACCTTTTAAAGCTCTTCATATTTTTCTCACCTTTTCATGCTCTTCATGTTTTTCAGCACCAGTTCATGCTCCTCCTATTTTTCAGACCGTTTCATGCTCATCTCATTTTTTACACCTTTTGAAGCTCTTCATATTTTCCACACCTTTTCAGGCACTTCATGTTTTTCAGCTCCACTTCATGCTCCTCCTATTTTTCAGACCGTTTCATGCTGCTCTCATTTTTTACACCTTTTGAAGCTCTTCATATTTTTCACACCTTTTCAGGCTCTTCATGTTTTTCAACACAGCTTCATGCTCCTCCTATTTTTCAGACCGTTTCATGCTCCTCCTATTTTTCAGACCGTTTCATGCTCCTCATGTATTTCACACCTTTTGAAGCTCTTCATATTTTTCACATCTTTTGAAGCTCTTCATATTTTTCACACATTTTCAGGCTCTTCATGTTTTTCAACACCGCTTCTTGCTCCTCCTATTTTTCAGACCGTTTCATGCTCCTCATATTTTTGACACGTTTTGAAGCTCTTCATATTTTTCACACCTTTTCAGGCTCTTCATGTTTTTGAACACCATTTCATGCTCCGCCTATTTTTCAGACCGTTTCATTCTCCTCATATTTTTGACACCTTTTGAAGCTCTTCATATTTTTCACACCTTTTGAAGCTCTTCATATTGTTCACACCTTTTCAGGCTGTTCATGTTTTTCAACACCGCTTCATGCTCCTGCTATTTTTCAGACCGTTTCATACTCCTCATATTTTTGACATTTTTTAAGGCTCTTCATATTTTTCACACCTTTTCAGGCTCTTCATGTTTTTGAACACGGTTTCATGATCCTCCTATTTTTCAGAAAGTTTCATGCTCCTCATAATTTTGACACCTTTTAAAACTCTTCATATTTTTCACACCTTTTCAGGCTCTTCCTGTTTTTCAACACCATTTCATGCTCCTCTTATTTTTCAGACCGTTTCATGCTGCTCCTATTTTTCAGACCGTTTCATGATCCTCATATTTTTGAAACCTTTTGAAGCTCTTCATATTTTTCACACCTTTTCAAGCTCTTCAAGATTTTCAACAACGCTTCATGCTCCTCCTTTTTTTCAGACCGTTTCGTGCTCCTCATATATTTGACAGCTTTTGAAGCTCTTCATATTTTTCACACCTTTTCAGGCTCTTCATGTTTTTCAACACAGCTTCATGCTCCTCCTATTTTTCAGACCGTTTCATTCTCCTCAAGTTTTGACACCTGTTGAAGCTCTTCACATTTTTCACACCTTTTCAGGCTCTTCACGATTTTCAACACCGCTTCATGATCCTCCTATTTTTCAGACCGTTTCATGCTCTTCCTATTTTTCAGACCATTTCTTGCTCCTCCTATTTTTCAGACCGTTTCATTCTCCTCATATATTTGACACATTTTGAAGCTCTTCCTATTTTTCCACACCTTTTCAGGCTCTTCATGTTTTTCCACACCGTTTAATGCTCCTCCTATTTTTCAGACCGTTTCATTCTCCTCATATATTTGACACATTTTAAAGCTCTTCCTATTTTTCCACAACTTTTCAGGCTCTTCATGATTTTCAACACCGCTTAATGCTCCTCCTATTTTTCAGACCGTTTCATGCTCATTTCATTTTTGACACCTTTTGAAGCTCTTCATATTTTTCATACCTTTTCAGGCTCTTCATATTTTTCGCACCTTTTCAGGCTCTTCATGTTGTTGAACACAGCTTCATGCTCCTCCCATTTTTCAGACCTTTTAATGCTCCTCATAATTTTGACACCTTTTGAAGCTCTTCATATTTTTCACCCCTTTTCAGGATCTTCATGTTTTTGAACACCTCTTCATGCTCCTGCTATTTTTCAGACCGTTTCATGCTCATCTCATTTGACAGCTTTTGAAGCTCTTCATATTTTTCACATCTTTTGAAGCTCTTCATATTTTTCACACATTTTCAGACTCTTCATGTTTTTCAACACCGCTTCTTGCTCCTCCTATTTTTCAGACCGTTTCATGCTCCTCATATTTTGACACGTTTTGAAGCTCTTCATATTTTTCACACCTTTTCAGGCTCTTCATGTTTTTGAACACCGTTTCATGCTCCGCCTATTTTTCAGACCGTTTCATTCTCCTCATATTTTTGACAACTTTTGAAGCTCTTCATATTTTTCACACCTTTTGAAGCTCTTCATATTTTTCACACCTTTTCAGGCTCTTCATGTTTTTCAACACCGCTTCATGCTCCTGCTATTTTACAGACCATTTCATACTCCTCATATTTTTGACATTTTTTAAGGCTCTTCATATTTTTCACACCTTTTCAGGCTCTTCATGTTTTTGAACACGGTTTCATGATCCTCCTATTTTTCAGAAAGTTTCATGCTCCTCATATTTTTGACACCTTTTAAACCTCTTCATATTTTTCACACCTTTTCAGGCTCTTCATGTTTTTCAACACCGGTTCATGCTCCTCCTCTTTTTCAGAAAGTTTCATGCTCCTCATATTTTTGAAACCTTTTGACGCTGTTCATATTTTTCTCACATTTTCTGGCTCTTCCTGTTTTTCAACACCATTTCATGCTCCTCTTATTTTTCATACCGTTTCATGTTGCTCCTATTTTTCAGACCGTTTCATGATCCTAATATTTTTGAAACCTTTTGAAGCTCTTCATATTTTCACACCTTTTCAAGCTCTTCAAGATTTTCAACATCGCTTCATGCTCCTCCTTTTTTTCAGACCGTTTCATGCTCATCTCATTTTTGACAGCTTTTGAAGCTCTTCATATTTTTCACACCTTTTCAGGCTCTTCATGTTTTTGAACACCGCTTCATGCTCCTCCTTTTTTTCAGACCGTTTCTTTCTCCTCTTATATTTGACACTTTTTGAAGCTCTTCATATTTTTCACACCTTTTCAGGCTCTTCATGTTTTTCAACACCGATCCAAGCTCCTCCTATTTTTCAGACAGTTTCATGCTCCTCATATTTTTCACACCTTTTGAAGCTCTTCATATTTTTCACACCTTTTCAGGCTCTTCAGGTTTTTCAGCTCCACTTCATGCTCCTCCTATATTTCAGACCGTTTCATGCTGCTCAAATTTTCTACACCTTTTCAAGCTCTTCATATTTTTCACACCTTTTCAGGCTCTTCATGTTTTTGAACACAGCTTCATGCTCCTCCTATTTTTCAGATCGTTTCATGCTCCTCCTATTTTCCGACCGTTTCTTGCTCCTCATACTTTTGACACTTTTTGAAGCTCTTCATATTTTTCACACCTTTTCTGGCTCTTCATGTTTTTGAATACAGCTTCATGCTCCTCCAATTTTTCAGACCGTTTCATGCTCGTCATATTTTTCACACCTTTTAAAGCTCTTCATATTTTTCTCACCTTTTCATGCTCTTCATGTTTTTCAGCACCAGTTCATGCTCCTCCTATTTTTCAGACCGTTTCATGCTCATCTCATTTTTTACACCTTTTGAAGCTCTTCATATTTTCCACACCTTTTCAGGCACTTCATGTTTTTCAGCTCCACTTCATGCTCCTCCTATTTTTCAGACCGTTTCATGCTGCTCTCATTTTTTACACCTTTTGAAGCTCTTCATATTTTTCACACCTTTTCAGGCTCTTCATGTTTTTCAACACAGCTTCATGCTCCTCCTATTTTTCAGATCGTTTCATGCTACTCCTATTTTTCAGACCTTTTCTTGCTCCTCATATTTTTGACACTTTTTGAAGCTCTTCATATTTTTCACACCTTGTCTGGCTCTTCATGTTTTTCAACACAGCTTCATGCTCCTCCTATTTTTCAGACCGTTTCATTCTCCACAAGTTTTTGACACCTGTTGAAGCTCTTCACATTTTTCACACCATTTCAGGCTCTTCACGATTTTCAACACCGCTTCATGATCCTCCTATTTTTTCAGTCCGTTTCATGCTCTTCCTATTTTTCAGACCGTTTCATGCTCCTCATATTTTTCAGACCGTTTCCTTCTCCTCATATATTTGACACATTTTGAAGCTCTTCCTATTTTTCCACACCTTTTCAGGCTCTTCATGTTTTTCCACACCGTTTAATGCTCCTCCTATTTTTCAGACCGTTTCATGCTCATCTAATTTTTGAGACCTTTTGAAGCTCTTCATATTTTTCACATTTTTGAAGCTCTTCATATTTTTCACACCTTTTCAGCCTCTTCATGATTTTCAACACCGCTTAATGCTCCTCCTATTTTTCAGACCGTTTCATGCTCATCTCATTTTTTACACCTTTTGAAGCTCTTCATAATTTTCACACCTTTTCAGGCTCTTCATATTTTTCGCACCTTTTCAGGCTCTTCATGTTGTTGAACAGAGCTTCATGCTCCTCCTATTTTTCAGACCGTTTAATGCTCCTCATAATTTTGACACCTTTTTAAGCTCTTCATATTTTTCACCCCTTTTCAGGCTCTTCATGTTTTTGAACACAGCTTCATGCTCCTCCTATTTTTCAGACCGTTTCATGCTCCTCCTATTTTCTGACCGTTTCTTGCTCCTCATATTTTTGACACTTTTTGAAGGTCTTCATATTTTTCACACCTTTTCAGGCTCTTCATGTTTTTGAACACAGCTTCATGCTCCTCCTATTTTTCAGATCGTTTCATGCTCCTCCTATTTTCTGACCGTTTCTTGCTCCTCATATTTTTGACACTTTTTGAAGGTCTTCATATTTTTCACACCTTTTCTGGCTCTTCATGTTTTTGAACACTGCTTCATGCTCCTCGTATTTTTCAAACCATTTCATGATCCTCATGTATTTCACACCTTTGAACCTCTTCATATTTTTCACACCTTTTCAGGCTCTTCATGTGTTTCAACACCACTTCATGCTCCTCAGCTTTTTCAGACCGTTTCATGCTCATTTCATTTTTGAAACATTTTGAAGCTCTTCATATTTTTCACACCTTTTGAATCTCTTCATATTTTTGACACCTTTTCAGGCTCTTCATGTTTTTGAACACCTCTGCATGCTCCTCCTATTTTTCAGGGCGTTTAATGCTCCTCATGTATTTCACACCTTTTGAAGCTCTTCATATTTTTCTCACCTTTTCAGGCTCTTCATGTTTTTGAACACCGCTTCATGCTCCTCATATTTTTCAGACCGTTTCCTGCTCCTCATATATTTCAAACCTTTTGCACCTCTTCATATTTTTCACACCTTTTCAATGTCTTCATGTTTTTGAACACCGTTTCATGCTGCTCCTATTTTTCACAACGTTTCATGCTCCTCATATTTTTGACACCTTTTGAAGCTCTTCATATTTTTCACACCTTTTCAGGCTCTTCATATTTTTGAACACCTCTTCCTCTTCCTCCTATTTTTCAGACCGTTTCTTGCTCCTCATGTATTTCACACCTTTTGAAGCCCTTCATATTTTTCACACCTTTTCAGGCTCTTGATGTTTTTCCACACCACTTCATGCTTCTCCTATTTTTCAACACGTTTCATGCTCCTCATGTATTTCACACCTTTTGAAGCTCTTCATATTTTTCACACCTTTTCAGGCTCTTCATATTTTTCAACACCGCTTCATGCTCCTCCTATTTTTCAGACCGTTTCATGCACCTCATATTTTTCTCACCTTTTGAAGCTCTTCATATTTTTCACACCTTTTCAGGCTCCTCATGTTTTGCAACACCGCTTCATGGTCCTCCTATTTTTCAGACCGTTTCATACTCCTCATATTTTTTACAACTTTTGATGCTCTTCATGTTTTTCACACCTTTTCAGGTTCTTCATTTTTTCAACACCACTTCATGCTCCTCCTATTTTTCAGACCGTTTCATGCTCATCTCATTTTTGACACCTTTGGAAGCTTTTCATATTTTTCACAATTTTTCAGGCTATTCATGTTTTGAACACCGCTTCATGCTCCTCCTATTTTTCAGACCGTATCATGCTCCTCATATTTTGACACCTTTTGAAGCTCTTCATATATTTCACACCTTTTCAGTCTCTTCTTTTTCTTCAACACCACCTCATGCACCTCCTATTTTTCAGACCGTTTCATGATCATCTCATTTTTGACACCTTTTGAAGCTCTTCATATTTTTCACACCTTTTCAGGCTCCTCATTTTTTTCAACACCACTTCATTCTCCTCCTATTTTTCAGACCGTTTCATGCTCATCTCTTTTTTGACACCTTTTGAAGCTCTTCATATTTTTCACACATTTTGATGCTCTTAATATTTTTCACACCTTTTCTGGCTCTTCATGTTTTTCAACACTGGTTCATGGTACTCCTATTTTTCAGACCGTTTCTTGCACCTCATATATTTCACACCTTTAGAAGCTCTTCATATTTTTCACACATTTTCAGGCTCTTCATGTTTTCAACGCCGCTTCCTGCTCCTCCTCTTTTTCAGAACGTTTCATGCTCCTCATATTTTTGACACCTTTTGAAGCTCTTCATGTTTCTCACAGCTTTTCAGGTTCTTCATGTTTTTCAACACTACTTCATGCTCCTCCTATTTTTCAGACGGTTTCATGCTGATCTCATTTTTGACACCTTTTGAAGCTCTTCATAATTTTCACATCTTTTGAAGCTCTTCATATTTTTCACACGTTTTCAGGCTCTTCATGTTGTTCAACACCCTTTCTTGCTCCTCCTATTTTTCAGACCATTTCATGCTCCTCATATTTTTGACACGTTTTGAAGCTCTTCATATTTTTCACACCTTTTCAGGCTCTTCATGTTTTTGAACACCGTTTCATAGTCCTCCTATTTTTCAGACCGTTTCATGCTCCTCATATTTTTGACACCTTTTGAAGCTCTTCATATTTTTCACTACTTTTCAGGGTCTTCCTGTTTTGAACACCGCTTCATGCTCCTCCTATTTTTCAGAACTTTTCATGCTCCTCATATTTTTGACACCTTTTGAAGCTCTTCATATTTTTCACACCTTTTCAGGCTCTTCATGTTTTTGAACACCATTTCATGCTCCTCCTATTTTACAGACCGTTTCATTCTCCTCATATTTTTGACACCTTTTGAAGCTCTTCATATATTTCACACCTTTTCAGGCTTTTCATTATTTTCAACGCCACTTCATGCTCCTCTTATTTTTCAGACCGTTTCATGCTCATCTCCTTTTGACACCTTTTGAAGTTCTTCATGTTTTTCACATCTTCTGAAGCTCTTCATATTTTTCACAAATTTTCAGGCTCTTTATGATTTTCAACACCGCTTCATGCTCCTCCTATTTTTCAGACCGTTTCATGTTCATCCCCTTTTTACACCTTTTGAAGCTCTTCATATTTTTCACACCTTTTGAAGCTCTTCATATTTTGCATATTTTTGAAGTTCTTCATAATTTCACACGTTTTCAGACTCTTCATGTTTTTCAACACCACTTCATGCTCCTCCTATTTTTCAGACCGTTTCATGCTCCTCATATTTTTGACACCTTTTGAAGCTCTTCATATTTTTCACACCTTTTCAGGCTCTTCATGTTTTTGAACACCGCTTCATGCTCCTCCTATTTTTCAGACCGTTTCATGCTCCTCATATTTTTGACAACTTTTGAAGCTTTTCATATTTTTCAGCCCTTGTCAGGCTCTTGAATTTTTTCAACACCACTTCATGCTCCTCCTTTTTTGCAGACCGTTTCATGCTCCTCATATTTTTGACACCTTTTGAAGCTCTTCATATTTTTCACACCTTTTCAGGCTCTTCATGTTTTTGAACACCGCTTCATGATCCTCCTATTTTTCTGACCTTTTCATGCTCCTCATATTTTTGACAACTTTTGAAGCTCTTCATATTTTTCACAACTTTTCAGGCTTTTCCTGTTTTTGAACACCGCTTCATGCTCCTCCTATTTTTCAAACCGTTTCATGCTCCTCATATTTTTGACACCTTGAAGCTCTTCATATTTTTCACACCTTTTCAGGCTCTTCATGTTTTTGAACACCGCTTCATGCTCCTCCTATTTTCAGACCGTTTCATTCTCCTCATATTTTTGACACCTTTTGAAGCCCTTCATATATTTCACACCTTTTCCGTCTCTTCTTTTTTTTCAACACCACTTCATGCTCCTCCTATTTTTCAGACCGTTTCATGCTCATCTCATTTTTGACACCTTTTGAATCTCTTCATATTTTTCACACCTTTTCAGGCTCTTCATGTTTTTGAACACCGCTTCATGCTCCTCTTATTTTTCAGACTGCTTCATACTCCTCTCATTTTTGAAACCTTTTGAAGTTCTTCATATTTTTGACACCTTTTGAAGCTCTTCATATTTCTCACACGTTTTCAGGCTCTTCATGATTTTCAACACCGATTCATGCTCCTCTTCTTTTTCAGACCGTTTCATGCTCCTCATATTTTTGATACCTTTTGAATCTCCTCATATTTTTTACACCTTTTGAACCTCTTCATATATTTCACACTTTTTCAGGCTCTTCATGTTTTTCAACACGGCTTCATGCTCCTCCTATTTTTCAGACCGTTTCATACTCCTCATATTTTTGACACCTTTTGATGCTCTTCATATTTTTCACACCTTTTAAGCCTCTTCATGTTTTTTAACACCGCTTCATGCTCCTCCTATTTTTCAGACGGTTTCATGCTCCTCATATTTTTGACACCTTTTGAAGCTCTTCATATTTTTCACACCTTTTCAGGCTCCTCATGTTTTGCAACACCGCTTCATGCTCCTCCTATTTTTAAGACCGTTTCATGCTCCTCATATATTTCACACCTTTTGAAGTTCTTCATATTTTTCACACCTTTTCAGGCTCTGCATGTTTTTCAACACCGTTTCATGCTCCTCCTATTTTTCAGACCGTTTCATGCTCCTCATATTTTTGACACATTTTGAAGTTCTTGATATATTTCACACCTTCTCAGGCTCTTCATTTTTTGGAACACGACTTCTTGCTCCTCCTATTTTTCAGACCGTTTCATGCTCATCTCATTTTTGACACCTTTTGAAGCTCTTCATATATTTGACACCATTTGAAGCTCTTCATATTTTTCACAACTTTTCAGGCTCTGCATGTATTTGAACACCGTTTCATGCTACTCCTATATTTCAGACCGATTCTTGCTGCTCATATATTTGACACCTTTTGAAACTCTTCATATTTTTAACACCTTTTCAGGCTCTTCATGTTTTTCAACACCGCTTCATGCTCCTCCTATTTTTCAGACCGTTTCATGCTCCTCATATTTTTGACACCTTTTGATGCTCTTCATATTTTTCACACCTTTTCAGGCTTCATGTTTTTGCACACCGCTTCATGCTCCTCCTATTTTTCACACCTTTTGAAGCTCTTCATATTTTTCACCCTTTTCAGTCTCTTCATGTTTTTGAACACGGTTTCATGCTCCTCCTATTTTTCAGACCGTTTCATGCTCCTCATATTTTTGACACCTTTTGAAGCTCTTCATATTTTTCACATCTTTTCAGTCTCTTCATGTTTTTCAACACCGCTTCATTCTCCACCTATTTTTCAGACGGTTTCATGCTCATCTCTTTTTTGACACCTTTTGAAGCTCTTCATATTTTTCATACCTTTTGAAGCTCTTCATATTTTTCACTCGTTTTCACGCTCTTCATGTTTTTCAACACCACTTCATGCTCCTCCTATTTTTCAGACGGTTTCATGCTCCTCATATTTTTGACACCTTTTGAAGCTCTTCATATTTTTCAAACCTTTTCAGGCTCTTCATGTTTTTGAACACTGCTTCATGCTCCTCGTATTTTTCAAACCATTTCATGATCCTCATGTATTTCACACCTTTGAACCTCTTCATATTTTTCACACCTTTTCAGGCTCTTCATGTGTTTCAACACCACTTCATGCTCCTCAGCTTTTTCAGACCGTTTCATGCTCATTTCATTTTTGAAACATTTTGAAGCTCTTCATATTTTTCACACCTTTTGAATCTCTTCATATTTTTGACACCTTTTCAGGCTCTTCATGTTTTTGAACACCTCTGCATGCTCCTCCTATTTTTCAGGGCGTTTAATGCTCCTCATGTATTTCACACCTTTTGAAGCTCTTCATATTTTTGACACCTTTTCAGGCTCTTCATGTTTTGCAACACCGCTTCATGCTGTTCCTATTTTTCAGACCGTTTCATGCTCCTCATATTTTTGAGACCTTTTGAAGCTCTTCATATCTTTCACACCTTTTCAGGCTCTTCATGTTTTTCAATACCACTTCATGCTCCACCTATTTTTCAGACCGTTTCATGCTCATCTCATTTTTGACACCTTTTAAAGCTCTTCATATTTTTCACACCTTTTGAAGCTCTTCATATTCTTCATACGTTTTCATGCTCTTTATGTTTTTCAACACCGCTTCTTGCTCCTCCTATTTTTCAGACCGTTTCATGCTCATCTCATTTTTGACACCTTTTAAAGCTCTTCATATTTTTCACACCTTTTCAGGCTCCTCATGTTTTGCAACACCGCTTCATGCTCCTCCTATTTTTCAGACCGTTTCATACTCCTCATATTTTTGACACCTTTTGATGCTCTTCATATTTTTCACACCTTTTCCGGCTCTTCATTTTTTCAACACCGCTTCATGCTCCTCCTATTTTTCAGACCGTATCATGCTCCTCATATTTTGACATCTTTTGAAGCTCTTCATATATTTCACACCTTTTCAGTCTCTTCTTTTTTTTCAACACCACCTCATGCACCTCCTATTTTTCAGACCGTTTCATGATGATCTCATTTTTGACACCTTTTGAAGCTCTTCATATTTTTCACACCTTTTCAGGCTCCTCATTTTTTTCAGCACCACTTCATTCTCCTCCTAATTTTCAGACCGTTTCATGCTCATCTCTTTTTTGACACCTTTTGAAGCTCTTCATATTTTTCACACATTTTGAAGCTCTTAATATTTTTCACACCTTTTCTGGCTCTTCATGTTTTTCAACACCGGTTCATGGTACTCCTATTTTTTAGACCGTTTCATGCTCCTCATATTTTTCCACCTTTTGAAGCTGTTCATATTTTTCACATCTTTTCAGTCTCTTCATTTTTTTCAACACTGCTTCATGCTCCTCCTATTTTTCAGACCATTTCATGCTCATCTCATTTTTGACACCTTTTGAAGCTCTTCATATATTTCACACCTTTTGAAGCTCTTCATAATTTTCACATCTTTTCAGGATCTTCATGATTTTCAACAACTTTTCATGATCCTCCTAATTTTTGACCGATTCATGCTCCTCATATTTTTGACACCTTTAGAAGCTCTTCATATATTTCACACCTTTTCAGGCTGTTCATGTTTTTCAACACCACTTCATGCTCCTCGTATTTTTAAGACCGTTTCATGCTCCTCATATTTTTGACACCTTTAGAAGCTCTTCATATTTTTCACACATTTTCAGGCTCTTCATGTTTCTCAACACCGCTTCCTGCTCCTCCTCTTTTTCAGACCGTTTCATGCTCCTCATATATTTGACACATTTTGAAGCTCTTCATGTTTCTCACAGCTTTTCAGGTTCTTCATGTTTTTCAACACTACTTCATGCTCCTCCTATTTTTCAGACGGTTTCATGCTCATCTCATTTTTGACACCTTTTGAAGCTCTTCATATTTTTCACATCTTTTGAAGCTCTTCATATTTTTCACACGTTTTCAGGCTCTTCATGTTGCTCAACACCCTTTCTTGCTCCTCCTATTTTTCAGACCGTTTCATGCTCCTCATATTTTTGACACGTTTTGAAGCTCTTCATATTTTTCACACTTTTTCAGGCTCTTCATGTTTTTCAACACCGTTTCATGCTCCTCCTCTTTTTCAGACCGTTTCATGCTCCTCATATTTTTGACACCTTTTGAAGCTCTTCATATTTCTCACACCTTTTCAGGCTCTTCATGTTTTTCAACACCGCTTCATGCTCCTCCTATTTTTCAGACCGTTTCATGCTCCTCATATTTTTGACACCTTTTGAAGCTCTTCATATTTTTCACACCTTTTCAGGCTCTTCATATTTTTGAACACCGCTTCATGCTCCTCCTATTTTTTAGACCGTTTCATGCTCCTCATATTTTTCACACCATTTGAAGCTCTTCATATTTTCACACGTTTTCAGACTCTTCATGTTTTTCAACACCGCTTCATGATCCTGCTATTTTCAGACCGTTTCATGCTCCTTATATATTTCACACCTTTTGAAGCTCTTCATATTTTTCACACCTTTTGAGGCTCTTCATATTTTTCATATTTTTGAAGCTCTTCATATTTTTCACACGTTTTCAGGCTCTTCATATTTTTGAACACCGCTTCATGCTCCTCCTATTTTTCAGAGAGTTTCATGCTCCTCATGTATTTCACACCTTCTGAAGCTCTTCATATTTTTCACACCTTTTCAGGCTCTTCATGTTTTTCCACACCACTTCATGCTTCTCCTAATTTTCAGCTCTTTCATGCTCCTCATGTATTTCACACCTTTGAAGCTTTTCATATTTTTCACACCTTTTCAGGCTCTTCATGTTTTTCAACGCCGCTTCATGCTCCTCCTCTTTTTCAGCTCGTTTCATGCTCCTCATATTTTTGACACCTTTTGAAGCTCTTCATATTTTTCACACCTTTTCGGGCTCTTCATGTTTTGAACACCGCTTCATACTCCTCCTATATTTCAGACAGTTTCATGCTCATCTCATTTTTGACACCTTTTGAAGCTTTTCATATTTTTCACAACTTTTCAGGCTCTTCATGTTTTTGAACACCTCTTCATGCTAATCCTATTTTTCAAGCCATAACATGCTCCTCATATTTTTCACACCTTTTGAAGCTCTTCATATTTTTTACACCTTTTCAGGCTCTTCATGTTTTTGAACACCACTTCATGCTCCTTATATTTTTCAGAGAGTTTCATGCTCCTCATGTATTTCACACCTTCAGAAGCTCTTCATATTTTTCACACCTTTTCAGGCTCTTCATGTTTTTCCACACCACTTCATGCTTCTCCAAATTTTCAGCTCTTTCATGCTCCTCATGTATTTCACACCTTTTGAAGCTTTTCATATTTTTCACACGTTTTCAGGCTCTTCATGTTTTTCAACACCGCTTCATGCTCCTCCTCTTTTTCAGACCGTTTCATGCTCCTCATATTTTTGACACCTTTAGAAGCTCTTCATATTTCTCACACCTTTTCAGGCTCTTCATGTTTTTCAACACCGCTTCATGCTCCTCCTATTTTTCAGACCGTTTCATGCTCCTCATATTTTTGACACTTTTTGAAGCTCTTCATATTTTTCACACCTTTTCAGGCTCTTCATATTTTTGAACACCGCTTCATGCTCCTCCTTTTTTTTAGACCGTTTCATGCTCCTCATATTTTTCACACCTTTTGAAGCTCTTCATATTTTTCACACGATTTCAGGCTCTTCATGTTTTTGAACACCATTTCATGCTCCTCCTATTTTGCAGACCGTTTCTTGCTCCTCATATTTTTGACACCTTCTGAAGCTCTTCATATTTTTCACACCTTTTGAAGCTCTTCATATTTTTCATATTTTTGAAGCTCTTCATATTTTCACACGTTTTCAGACTCTTTATGTTTTTCAACACCGCTTCATGATCCTGCTATTTTTCAGACCGTTTCATGCTCCTCATATATTTCACACCTTTTGAAGCTCTTCATATTTTTCACACCTTTTGAAGCTCTTCATATTTTTCATATTTTTGAAGCTCTTCATATTGTTCACACCTTTTCAGGCTCTTCATATTTTTGAACACCGCTTCATGCTCCTCCTATTTTTCAGAGAGTTTCATGCTCCTCATGTATTTCACACCTTTTGAAGCTCTTCATATTTTTCACACCTTTTGAAGCTCTTCATATTTTTCATATTTTTGAAGCTCTTCATATTTTTTACACCTTTTCAGGCTCTTCATGTTTTTGAACACCACTTCATGCTCCTTATATTTTTCAGAGAGTTTCATGCTCCTCATGTATTTCACACCTTTTGAAGCTCTTCATATTTTTCACACCTTTTCAGGCTCTTCATGTTTTTCCACACCACTTCATGCTTCTCCTAATTTTCAGCTCTTTCATGCTCCTCATGTATTTCACACCTTTTGAAGCTTTTCATATTTCTCACACCTTTTCAGGCTCTTCATGTTTTTCAACACCGCTTCATGCTCCTTCTATTTTTCAGATCGTTTCATGCTCCTCATATTTTTGACACCTTTTGAAGCTCTTCATATTTCTCACACCTTTTCAGGCTCTTCATGTTTTTCAACACCGCTTCATGCTCCTGCTATTTTTCAGACCGTTTCATGCTCCTCATATTTTTCCCACCTTTTGTAGCTTTTCATATTTTTAACACCTTTTCAGGCTCTTCAAGTTTATCAACACCACTTCATGCTCCTCCTTTTTGCAGACCGTTTCATGCTCCTCATATTTTTGACACCTATTGATGGTCTTAATATATTTCACACCTTTTCAGGCTCTTCATTTCTTCCACACCACTTCATGCTCCTCATATTTTTCAGGCAGTATCATGCTCCTCATAATTTTCACATCTTTTGAAGCTCTTCATATTTTTCACACCTTTTTAGGCTCTTCATATTTTTCAACACCATTTCATGCCGCATCTATTTTTCAGACCGTTTCATGCTCCTCATATTTTTCACAACTTTTGAAGCTCTTCATATTTTTCACACCTTTTCAGGCTCTTCATGTTTTTCCACACCACTTAATGCTTCTCCTATTTTTCAGACCGTTTCATGCTCCTCATATTTTTCCCACCTTTTGTAGCTTTTCATATTTTTAACACCTTTTCAGGCTCTTCAAGTTTATCAACACCACTTCATGCTCCTCCTTTTTGCAGACCGTTTCATGCTCCTCATATTTTTGACACCTATTGATGCTCTTAATATATTTCACACCTTTTCAGGCTCTTCATTTCTTCCACACCACTTCATGCTCCTCATATTTTTCAGGCAGTATCATGCTCCTCATAATTTTCACATCTTTTGAAGCTCTTCATATTTTTCACACCTTTTTAGGCTCTTCATATTTTTCAACACCATTTCATGCCGCATCTATTTTTCAGACCGTTTCATGCTCCTCATATTTTTCACAACTTTTGAAGCTCTTCATATTTTTCACACCTTTTCAGGCTCTTCATGTTTTTCCACACCACCTAATGCTTCTCCAAAATTTCAGACCGTTTCATGTTCCTCATGTATTGCACACCTTTTGAAGCTCTTCATATTTTTCACACCTTTTCATGCTCTTCATGTTTTTGATCACCGTTTCATGCTCCTCCTTTTTTTTCAGACCGTTTCATGCTCCTCATATTTTTCACACCTTTTAAGCTCTTCATGTTTTTCACACCTTTTCAGCCTCTTCATGTTTTTGAACACCCCTTCTTGCTCCTTTTATTTTTCAAAGAGTTTCATGCTTCTCATGTATTTCACACCTTTTGAAGCTCTTCATATTTTTCACACCTTTACAGGCTCTTCATGTTTTTGAACACCGTTTCATGCTCCTCCTATTTTTCAGACCGTTTCATGCTCCCCATATTTTTGAGACCTTTTGAAGCCCTCATATATTTCACACCTTTTCAGGCTCTTCATTTTTTTCAACACCACGTCATGCTCCTCCTATTTTTCAGACCCCTTTATGCTCTTCTCATTTTTGACACCTTTTGAAGCTCTTCATATTTTTCACACCTTTTGAAGCTCTTCATATTTTTCACACCTTTTCATGCTCTTCATGTTTTTGATCACCGCTTCATGCTCCTCCTATTTTCAGACCGTTTCATGCTCCTCATATTTTTCACACATTTTGAAGCTCCTCCTATTTTTCACAACCTTTCACGCTCTTCATGTTTTTCAACACGGCTTCATGATCCTCCTATTTTTCTGACAGTTTCATGCTCCTCCTATTTTTCAGCACGTTTCATACTCCTCCAAATTTTCAGACCGTTTCATGCTCCTCATATTTGTCACACCTTTCGAAGCTCTTCATAGTTTTCACACCTTTTCTGGATCTTCATGTTTTTGAGCACAGCTTCATGCTCCTCCGATTTTTCAGACCGTTTCATGCTCCTCATATACTTCACACCTTTTGAAGCTCTTCATATTTTTCACAGCTTTTCAGGATCTTCATGTTTTTCAACACCATTTCATCCTGCTCCTATTTTTCAGACCGTTTCATGCTCCTCATATTTTTGACACCTTTTGAAGTTCTTCATATTTTTCAAAACTTTTCAGGCTCTCCATGTTTTTGAACACCGCTTCATGCTCCTACTATTTTTGAGACCGTTTCATGCTCCTCATTTATTTCACACCTTTTGAAGCTCTTCATATTTTTCAAGCCTTTTCAGGCTCTTCATGTTTTTGAACACCGCTTCATGCTCCTCCTATTTTTCAGACCGTTTCATGCTCCTCATTTATTTCACACCTTTTGAAGCTCTTCATATTTTTCAAGCCTTTTCAGGCTCTTCATGTTTTTGAACACCGCTTCATGCTTCTCCTATTTTTCAAACCTTTTCATGATCCTCATGTATTTCAAACCTTTGAAACTCTTCATATTTTTCACACCTTTTCTTGCTCTTCATGTTTTTCAACAACATTTCATGCTCCTCCTATTTTTCAGACCTTTTCATGCTCCTCATATTTTTCACACCTTTTCATGCTCTTCTTGTTTTTCAACACAGTTTCATGGTCCTCATATGTTTGACACCTTTTGAATCTCTTCATATTTTTCACACCTTTTCAGGCTCTTCATGATTTTCAACACTGCTTCATGCTCCTCATATTTTTGAGACCGTTTCATGCTCCTAATATTGTTCACACCTTTTCAAGATCTTCATGTTATTCAACACCGCTTCATGCTCTTCCTATTTTTCAGGCCGTTTCATGCTCCTCATATTTTTGATACTTTTGAAGCTCTTAATATTTTTCACACCTTTTCAAGCTCTTCATGTTTTGAACACCATTTCATGCTCCTGCTATTTTTCAGACCGTTTCATGCTCCTCATATTTTTGACAACTTTTGAAGCTCCTCATATTTTTCACACCTTTTCAGGCTCTTCATGTTTTTCAACACACTTTCATGCTCCTCATATGTTTGACACCTTTTGAATCTCTTCATATTATTCACACCTTTTCAGGCTCTTCATGATTTTCAACACCGCTTCATGCTCCCCATATTTTTGAGACCGTTTTATGCTACTCATATTTTGACACCTTTTGAAGCTCTTCATGTATTTCACACCTTTTCAGGCTCTACATGTTTTTCAACATCGCTTCATGCTCGTCATATTTTGAGACCGTTTTATGCTACTCATATTTGACAACTTTTGAAGCTCTTCATATATTTCACACCTTTTAAGGCTCTTCATGTTTCTGAACACCGCTTCATGCTCCTCCTATATTTCACACTTTTTGAAGCTCTTCATATATTTCACACCTTTTCAAGCTCTTCATGTTTATGAACACCGCTTCATGCTTCTCTTATTTTTGACACCTTTTGAAGCTCTTCATATGTTTCACACCTTTTCAGGCTCTTCATGTTTTTGAACACCGCTTCATGCTCCTCCTATATTTCACACCTTTTGAAGCTCTTCATATATTTCACACCTTTTCAGACTCTTCATGTTTTTCAACATCGCTTCATACTCCTCCTATTTTTTTGACCGTTTCATGCTCCTCATATATTTGACACCTTTTGAAGCTCTTCATATTTTTCACACCTTTTGAAGCTCTTCATATTTTTCACACCTTTTGAAGCTCTTCATATTTTACACATATTTTCACCCTCTTCATGTTTTTCAACACCTTTTCATGCTCCTCCTATTTTTCGGACTGTTTCATTCTCTTCATATTTTTGACACTTTTTGAAGCTCTTCATATTTTTCACACCTTTTCAGGCTCTTCATCTTTTTCAACACCGTTTCATGCTCCTCATATTTTTCAGACTGTTTCATTCTCCTCATATTTATGTCAACTTTTGAAACTCTTCATTTTCTTCACACCTTTTCATGCTCTTCATGTTTTTGAACACTGCTTCATGCTCCTCCTATGTTTCAGACCGTTTCATGCTCCTCATATTTTTGAAACCTTTTGAAGTTCGTCATATATTTCACACCTTTTCAGGCTCTTCATGTTTTTAAACACCTCTTCATTCTTCTCCTGTTTTTCAGACCATTTCATGCTCCTCATATTTTTCACACTTTTTGAAGCTCTTCATATTTTTCACACTTTTTGAAGCTCTTCATACTTTTCACACCTGTCAGGCTCTTCATGTTTTTGAACACCGCTTCCTGCTCCACCTATTTTTCAGATCGCTTATGCTCCTCATATTTTTCACACTTTTTGAAGCTCTTCATATTTTTCACACTTTTTCAGGCTCTTCATGTTTTTGAACACCGCTTCATGCTCCTCCTATTTTTCAGACCGTTTCATGCTCCTCATGTATTTCACACCTTTTGAACCTCTTCGTATTTCGCACACATTTTCAGGCTCTTCATGTTTTTCACAACCACTTCATGCTCTTCCTATTTTTCAGACCGTTTCATGCTCCTCATATTTTTGATACCTTTGAAGCTCTTCATATTTTTCACACCTTTTCAGGCTCTTCATGTTTTGAACACCATTTCATGCTCCTCCTATTTTTCCGACCGTTTCATGCTCCTCATCTTTTACACACCTGTTGAAGCTCTTCATATTTTTCACACCATTTCAGGCTCTTCATGTTTTTCAACACCGCTTCATGCTCCTCCTATTTTTTCAGACCGTTTAATGCTCTTCCTATTTTTGACACGTTTTGAGGCTCTTCATATTTTTCTCACCTTTTCAGGCTCTTCATGTTTTCGAACACCGCTTCATGCTCCTCCTATTTTTGAGACCGTTTTATGCTCCACATGTATTTCACAGCTTTTGAATCTCTTCAGAATTTTCCCACCTTTCAGGCTCTTCATGTTTTTGAACACCGTTTCATGGTCTTCCTATTTTTCAGACCGTTTCATGCTCCTCATATTTGTGACACCTTTAGAAACTCTTCATATTTTTCACACCTTTTCAGGTTCTTCATGTTTTTGAACACCGTTTCATGCTCCTCCTATTTTTCAGACCATTTCATGCTCATCATATTTTTGACACATTTTGAATCTCTTCATATTTTTCACACCTTTTCAGGCTCTTCATGTTTTTGAACACCGCTTCATGCTTCTCCTATTTTTCAGACCGTTTCATGCTATTCATGTATTTAATACCTTTTGAAGCTCTTCATATTTTTCACACCTTGTCAGGCTCTTCATGTTTCTGAACAGTGCTTCATGCTCCTCCTATTTTTCAGACCGTATCATGCTCCTCATATTTTTGAAACATTTTGAAGCTCTTCATATATTTCACACCTTTTCAGGCTCTTCATGTTTTTGAACACCACTTCATGCTTCTCATATTTTTCAGACTGTTTCATGGTCCTCATGTATTTCACACATTTTGAAGCTCTTTATATTTTTCACACCTTTTCAGGCTCTTCATATATTTGAACACTGCTTCATGCTCCTCCTATTTTTCAGAGAGTTTCATGCTCCTCATGTATTTCACAACTTTTGAAGCTCTTCATGTTTTTCACACCTTTTCAGGCTGTTCATGTTTTTTAACAGCGCTTCATGATTCTCCTATTTTTCAGACCGTTTCATGCTCTTCATATTTTTGACACATTTTGAAGCTCTTCATATTTTTCACAGCTTTTCAGGCTCTTCATGTTTTTCCACACCACTTCATGCTTCTCCTAATTTTCAGACCGTTTCATGCTCCTCATGTATTTCACACCTTTTGAAGCTCTTCATATTTTTCACACCTTTTCAGGCTCTTCATGTTTTTCCACACCACTTCATGCTTCTCTTATTTTTCAGCCCGTTTCATGCTCCTCATATATTTCACACCTTTTGAAGCTCTTCATATTTTTCAAACCTTTTCAGGCTCTTCATGTTTTTGATCACCGTTTCATGCTCCTCCTATTTTTCAGACGGTTTCATGCTCCTCATATTTTTGACACTTTTTGAAGATCTTCATATTTTTCACACCTTTTCAGGCTCTTCATTTTTTTCAACACCACTTCATGCTCCTCCTATTTTTCAGACCGTTTCATGCTCCTCATATATTTGACACATTTAGAAGCTCTTCATATTTGCACACCTTTTCAGGCTCTTCATATTTATCATCACCGCTTCATGCTCCTCCTATTTTTCAGACGGTTTCATGTTGATCTCATTTTTGACACCTTTGGAAGCTCTTCATATGTTTCACACCTTTTGAAACTCTTCATATTTTTCACAGCTTTTCAGGCCCTTCATGATTTTCATCACCACTTCATGCTCCTCCTATTTTTAAGACCGTTTCATGCTCCTCATATTTTTGACACCTTTAGAAGATCTTCATATTTTTCACACCTTATCAGGCTCTTCATGTTTTTCAACAACGCTTCATGCTCCTCCTATTTTTCAGACCGTTTCATGCTCCTCATATTTTTGACACCTTTTGAAGCTCTTCATATTTTTCACACCTTTTCAGGCTCTTCATATTTTTCAACACCGCATCATGCTCTTCCTATTTTTCAGACCGTTTCATGCACCTCATATTTTTCACACCTTTTAAAGCTCTTCATATTTTTCACACCTTTTCAGGCTCCTTATGTTTTTCAACACCGATTCATTCTCCTCCTATTTTTCAGACCGTTTCATGCTTCTCATATTCTTGACAAGTTTTAAAGCTCTTCATATTTTTCACACCTTTTCAGGCTCTTCATGATTTTGAACACCGCTTCATGCTCCTCCTATTTTTCAGACCGTTTCATGCTCCTCATATTTTTCACACCTTTTGAAGCTCTTCATATTTTTCACAACTTTTCAGGCTCTTCATATTTTGAACACCGCTTCATGCTCCTCCTATTTTTCAGACCGTTAAATGCTCCTCATGTATTTGACACCTTTTGAAGCTCCTCATATTTTTCACACGTTTTCAGGCTGTGCATGTTTTTGAACACCGCTTCATGCTCCTCCTATTTTTCAGACCGTTTCATGCTCGTCATATTTTTGACACCTTTTGAAGCTCTTCATATTTTTCACACCTTTTCAGGCTCTTCAGGTTTTTCAACACTGCTTCATGCTCCACCTATTTTTCAGACCGTTTCATCCTCCTCATATTTTTGACACCTTTTGAAGCTCTTCATATTTTTCACACCTTTTCAGGCTCTTCAGGTTTTTCAACACTGCTTCATGCTCCTCCTATTTTTCAGACCGTTTCATGCTCCGCATATTTTTGACACCTTTTGAATTTCTTCATATTTTTCACACCTTTTCAGGCTCTTCATGTTTTTGATCACCGTTTCATGCTCCTCCTATTTTTCAGACCGTTTCATGCTCCTCATATTTTTCACACCTTTTGAAGCTCTTCATATCTTTCACAACTTTTCAGGGTCTTCATGTTTTTGAACACCACTTCATGATCCTCCTATTTTTCAGACCATTTCATGCTCTTCATAATTTTGACCCATTTTGAAGCTCTTCATATATTTCACACCTTTTCAGGCTCTTCATGTTTTTCAAAACCACTTCATGCTCCTCCTAATTTTCAGACCGTTTCATGTTCTTCTCATTTATGACACATTTTGAAGCTCTTCATATTTTTCACACCTTTTCAGGCTCTTCATGTTTTTGAACACAGCTTCATGCTCCTCCTATTTTTCAGACCGTTTCATGCTCGTCATATTTTTGACACCTTTTGAAGCTCTTCATATTTTTCACACCTATTCAGGCTCTTCATGTTTTTGAACACCGTTTCATGATCCTCCTATTTTTCAGACCGTTTCATGCTCCTCATATATTTGACACATTTAGAAGCTCTTCATATTTTCACACCTTTTCAGGATCTTCATATTTTTCAACACCGCTGCATGCTCCTCCTATTATTCAGACGGTTTCATGTTGATCTCATTTTTGACACCTTTTGAAGCTCTTCATATTTTCACACCTTTTCATGCTCTTCATGTTTTTCAACAACGCTTCATGCTCCTCCTAATTTTCAGACCGTTTCATGCTCCTCATATTTTTGACACCTTTAGAAGATCTTCATATTTTCTCACCTTTTCATGCTCTTCATGTTTTTCAACAACGCTTCATGCTCCTCCTAATTTTCAGACCGTTTCATGCTCCTCATATTTTTGACACCTTTTGAAGCTCTTCATTTTTTTCACACCTTTTCAGGCTCTTCATATTTTTCAACACCGCATCATGCTCCTCCTATTTTTCAGAGCATTTCATGCACCTCATATTTTTCACACCTTTTAAAGCTCTTCATATTTTTCACACCTTTTCATGCTCCTTATGTTTTTCAACACCGATTCATTCTCCTCCTATTTTTCAGACCGTTTCATGCTCCTCATATCCTTGACACCTTTTAAAGCTCTTCATATTTTTCACACCTTTTCAGGCTCTTCATGTTTTTGAACACAGCTTCATGCTCCTCCTATTTTTCAGACCGTTTCATGCTCGTCATATTTTTGACACCTTTTGAAGCTCTTCATATTTTTCACACCTATTCAGGCTCTTCATGTTTTTGAACACCGTTTCATGATCCTCCTATTTTTCAGACCGTTTCATGCTCCTCATATATTTGACACATTTAGAAGCTCTTCATATTTTCACACCTTTTCAGGATCTTCATATTTTTCAACACCGCTGCATGCTCCTCCTATTATTCAGACGGTTTCATGTTGATCTCATTTTTGACACCTTTTGAAGCTCTTCATATTTTCACACCTTTTGAAACTCTTCATATTTTTCACACCTTTTCAGGCCCTTCATGATTTTCAACACCGCTTCATGCTCCTCCAATTTTTAAGACCGTTTCATGCTCCTCATATTTTTGACACCTTTAGAAGATCTTCATATTTTCACACCTTTTCATGCTCTTCATGTTTTTCAACAACGCTTCATGCTCCTCCTAATTTTCAGACCGTTTCATGCTCCTCATATTTTTGACACCTTTTGAAGCTCTTCATATTTTTCACACCTTTTCAGGCTCTTCATATTTTTCAACACCGCATCATGCTCCTCCTATTTTTCAGACCGTTTCATGCACCTCATATTTTTCACACCTTTTAAAGCTCTTCATATTTTTCACACCTTTTCATGCTCCTTATGTTTTTCAACACCGATTCATTCTCCTCCTATTTTTCAGACCGTTTCATGCTCCTCATATTCTTGACACCTTTTAAAGCTCTTCATATTTTTCACAGCTTTTCAGGCTCTTCGTGATTTTGACGACCGCTTAATGCTCCTCTTATTTTTCAGACCGTTTGATGCTCCTCATATTTTTGACACCTTTTGAAGCTCTTTCTATTTTTCACAACTTTTAGTGACTTCATATTTTTCAACACCTTTTCATGATCTTCCTATTTTTCAGACCGTTTCATGCTCATCTCATATTTGACACCTTTTGAAGCTTTTCATATTTTTGACAACTTTTCAGGCTCTTCATGATTTTGAAAACAGCTTCATGCTCCTCCTATTTTTCAGCCCGTTTCATGCTCCTCATGTATTTCACATCTTTTGAAGCTCTTCATATTTTTCAAAACTTTTCAGGCTCTTCATGTTTTTGATCACCGTTTCATGCTCCTCCTATTTTTCAGACAGTTTCATGCTCTTCATATTTTTGACACTTTTTGAAGCTCTTCATATTTTACACACCTTTTCAGGCTCTTAATGTTTTTCAACACCACTTCATGCTCCTCCTATTTTTCAGACCGATTCATGCTCCTCATATATTTGACACATTTATAAGCTCTTCATATTTTTCACACCTTTTCAGGCTCTTCATATTTTTCAACACCGCTTCATGCTCCTCCTATTTTTCAGACGGTTTCTTGTTGACCTCATTTTTGACACCTTTTGAAGCTCTTCATATTTTTCACACCTTTTGAAACTCTTCATATTTTTCACACCTTTTCAGGCTCTTCATGTTTTTCACACATTTTCAGGCTCTTCATGTTTTTCAACACCGTTTCATGCTCTTTCTATTTTTCAGACAGTTTCATGCTCCTCATATTTTTCACATCTTTTGAAGCTCTTCATATTTTTCACACCTTTTCAGACTTTTCATGTTTTTCAACACCGCTTCATGCTCCTGCTATTTTTCAGACTGTTTCATGCTCCTCATATTTTTGACACCTTTAGAAGCTCTTCATATTTTTCAAACCTTTTCAGGCTCTTCATGTTTTTGAACACTGCTTCATGCTCCTCCTATTTTTCAGACCGTTTCATGCTCCTCATATTTTGACACCTTTTGAAGCTTTTCATATTTTTCACACCTTTTCAGGCTCTTCAAGTTTTTCAACACCACTTCATGCTTTTCCTTTTTTGCAGACCATTTCATGCTCCTCATATTTTTGACACCTTTTGTTGCTCTTCATATTTTTCACACCTTTTCAGGCTCTTCTTATTTTTCAAACAAGTGAAGCTCTTCATATTTTTCACACTTTTTCAGGCTTTTCATGTTTAGAATACCGCTTCATGCTCCTCCTATTTTTCTGACCGTTTCTTCCTCCTCATGTATTTCACACCTTTTGAAGCTCTTCGTATTTTTCACACCTTTTCAGGCTCTTCATGTCTTTGAACACCGTTTTATGCTGCTTCTATTTTTCAGACCGTTTCATGCTCCTCATATATTTTAAACCTTTGAATCTCTTCATATTATTCACACCTTTTCAGGCTGTTCATGTTTTTCAACAACGCTTCATGATCCTCCTATTTTTCAGACCGTTTCATGCTCCTCATATTTTGACACCTTTTGAAGCTCTTCATATTTTCACATGTTTTCACGCTCTTCATGTTTTCAACACCGCTTCTTGATCCACCTATATTTCAGACTGTTTCATGCTCCTAATATTTTTGTCACGTTTTGAAGCTCTTCATATTTTACACACATTTTCAGCCTCTTCATGTTTTTCAACACCGCTTCATGCTCCTCCTATTTTTAACACCTTTTGAAGCTCTTCATATTTTTCACGCCTTTTCAGGCTCTTCATGTTTTTGAACACGGTTTCCTGCTCCTCCTTTTTTTCAGACCGTTTCATGCTCCTCATATTTTTGACACGTTTTGAATCTCTTCATATATTTCACACCTTTTCAGGCTCTTCATATATTTGAACAACGCTTCATGCTCCTCCTATTTTTCAGACGGTTTCATCCTCCTCATGTATTTCACACCTTTTGAAGCTCTTCATATTTTTCACACCTTTTCAGGCTCTTCATGTTTTTGAACACCGTTTCATGCTGCTCCTATTTTTCAGACCGTTTCATACTCCTCATAGTTTTGACACATTTTGAAGCTCTTCATATTTTTCACATCTTTTCAGGCTCTTCATGTTTTTCCACACCACTTCATGCTTCTCCTGTTTTTCAGACCGTTTCATGATCCTCATGAATTTCACACATTTTGAAGCTCTTTATATTTTTCACATATTTTCAGGCTCTTCATGTTTTTGATTACCGCTTCATGATCCTCCTATTTTTCAGACCGTTTCATGCTCTTCATATATTTGACACCTCTTGAAGCTCTTCATATTTTTCACACCTTTTCAGGCTCTTCATGTTTTTCCCCACCACTTCATTCTTCTCCTATTTTTCAGACCATTTCATGTTCCTCATGATTTTCACACCTTTTGAAGCTCTTCATATTTTTCACACCTTTTCAGGCTCTTCATGTTTTTTATCACCGTTTCATGCTCCTATTTTTCAGACCGTTTCATGCTCCTCATATTTTTGACACCTTTTGCAGCTCTTCATATTTTTCACAAGTTTTCAGTCTCTTCATGATTTTGAACACCGCTTCATGATCCTCCTATTTTTAAGACCGTTTCATGCTCTTCATATTTTTGACACCTTTTGCAGCTCTTCATATTTTTCACACCTTTTCAGGCTCTTCATGTTTTTCAACACCGCTTCATGCTGCTTCTCTTTTTCAGACCGTTTCATGCTCCTCATATTTTTCACACCTTTTGAAGCTCCTCATATTTTTCACACCTTTTCAGGCTCTTCATGTTTTTGAACACCGCTTCATGCTCCTCCAATTTTTCAGGCCGTTTCATGCTCCTCATAATTTTGACACCTTTTGAAGCTCTTCATATGTTTCACACCTTTTCAGGCTCTTCATTTTTTTCAACAACTCTTCATGCTCCTCCTATTTTTCAGACGGTTTCATGCTCATCTCATTTTTTACACCTTTTGAAGCTCTTCATATTTTTCACACTTTTTCAGGCTCTTCATATTTTTCACACGTTTTCAGGCTCTTTTTGTTTTCCAACACCGCTTCATGCTCCTCCTATTTTTCAGACCGTTTCATGCTCCTCATATTTTTGACACCTTTTGAAGCTCTTCATATTTTTCACAACTTTTCAGTATCTTCCTGTTTTTGAACACCGTTTCATGCTCCTCCTATTTTTCAGTCCGTTTAATGCTCCTCATGTATTTCACACCTTTTGAAGCTCTTCATATTTTTCACACGTTTTCAGGCTCTTCATGTTTTTGAACACCGCTTCATGCTCCTCCAATTTCAGACCGTTACATGCTCCTCATGTATTTCACACCTTTTGAAGCTCTTCATATTTTTCACAACTTTTCAGGCTCTTCATGTTTTTGAACACCGCTTCATGCTCCTCCTATTTTCCAGACCGTTTCATGCTCCTCATATTTTTGACACCTTTTGAAGTTCTTCATATTTTTCCCACCTTTTGAAGCTCTTCATATATTTCACACGTTTTCAGGTTCTTCATATTTTTCAACACCGTTTCATGCTGCTTCTATTTTTCAGACCGTTTCATGCTCCTCATATTTTTCACACCTTTTGAAGCTCTTCATATTTTTCACACGTTTTCAGGCTCTTCATGTTTTTCAACACCGTTTAATTCTGCTTCTATTTTTCAGACCGTTTCACGCTCCTCATATTTTTGACACCTTTAGACTCTTCATATTTTTCACACCTTTTCAGCCTCTTCATGTTTTTCACACATTTTCAGCCTCTTCATGTTTTTGAACACCCCTTCTTGCTCCTTTTATTTTTCAGAGAGTTTCATGCTCCTCATGTATTTCACACCTTTTAAAGCTCTTCATATTTTTCACACCTTTACAGGCTCTTCACGTTTTTGAACACCGTTTCATCCTCCTCCTATTTTTCAGACCGTTTCATGCTCCTCATATTTTTGACACCTTTTGAAGCTCTTCATATTTTTCACACCTTTTCAAGCTCTTCATGTTTTTGCACACTGCTTCATGCTCTTCCTATTTTTCAGACCGTTTCATGCTCCTCATATTTTTGACACCTTTTGCAGGTCTTCATATTTTTCACACCTTTTCAGGCTCTTCATATTTTTGAACAGTGCTTCATGATCCTCCTATTTTTCAGACCGTTTCATGCTCTTCATATTTTTGACACCTTTTGAAGCTCTTCATATTTTTCACACCTTTTCAGGCTCTTCATGTTTTTCCACACCACTTCATGCTTCTCCTATTTTTCAGACCGTTTCATGATCCTCATGAATTTCACACATTTTGAAGCTCTTTATATTTTTCACACATTTTTAGGCTCTTCATGTTTTTGATCACCGCTTCATGATCCTCCTATTTTTCAGACCGTTTCATGCTCATCATATATTTGACACCTCTTGAAGCTCTTCATATTTTTCACACCTTTTCAGGCTCTTCATGTTTTTCCCCACCACTTCATTCTTCTCCTATTTTTCAGACCATTTCATGCTCCTCATGAATTTCACACCTTTTGAAGCTCTTCATATTTTTCACACCTTTTCAGGCTCTTCATGTTTTTTATCACCGTTTCATGCTTCTCCTATTTTTCAGACCGTTTCATGCTCCTCATATTTTTCACACCTTTTGAAGCTCTTCTTAATTTTTACATCTTTTCAGTCTCTTCATGTTTTTGAACACCATTTCATGCCGCTTCTATTTTTTAGACCGTTTCCTGCTCCTCATATTTTTCACTCCTTTTGATGCTCTTCATATTTTTCACACGTTTTCAGGCTCTTCATATTTTTCACACCTTTTCAGGCTCTTCATGTTTTTGAACACCATTTCATGATCCTCCTATTTTTCTGACCGTTTAATGCTCCTCATATTTTTGACACCTTTAGAAACTCTTCATATTTTTCACACCTTTTCAAGCACTTCATGGTTTTCCACACCTCTTCATGCTCCTTCTATTTTTCAGACGGTTTCATGCTATTCATATTTTTGATAACTTTTGAAGCTCTTCATATTTTTCACACCTTTTCAGGCTCTTCATGTTTTTCAAGACCACTTCATGCTCCTCCTATTTTTCAGACCGTTTCATGCTCATCTCATTTTTGACACCTTTTGAAGTTCTTCATATTTTTCCCACCTTTTGAAGCTCTTCATATATTTCACACGTTTTCAGGTTCTTCATATTTTTCAACACCGTTTCATGCTGCTTCTATTTTTCAGACCGTTTCATGCTCCTCATATTTTTCACACCTTTTGAAGCTCTTCATATTTTTCACACGTTTTCAGGCTCTTCATGTTTTTCAACACCGTTTAATTCTGCTTCTATTTTTCAGACCGTTTCATGCTCCTCATATTTTTGACACCTTTAGACTCTTCATATTTTTCACACCTTTTCAGCCTCTTCATGTTTTTCACACATTTTCAGCCTCTTCATGTTTTTGAACACCCTTTCTTGCTCCTTTTATTTTTCAGAGAGTTTCATGCTCCTCATGTATTTCACACCTTTTAAAGCTCTTCATATTTTTCACACCTTTACAGGCTCTTCACGATTTTGAACACCGTTTCATCCTCCTCCTATTTTTCAGACCGTTTCATGCTCCTCATATTTTTGACACCTTTTGAAGCTCTTCATATTTTTCACACCTTTTCAAGCTCTTCATGTTTTTGCACACTGCTTCATGCTCTTCCTATTTTTCAGACCGTTTCATGCTCCTCATATTTTTGACACCTTTTGAAGCTCTTCATATTTTTCACACCTTTTCAGGCTCTTCATGTTTTTCAACACCAATTCATGCTTCTCCTATTTTTCAGACTGTTTAATGCTCCTCATATTTTTGACACCTTTAGAAACTCTTCATATTTTTCACACCTTTTCAAGCACTTCATGGTTTTCCACACCGCTTCATGCTCCTCCTATTTTTCATACCGTTTCATTCTCCTCATATTTTTGACATCTTTTGAAGCTCTCATATATTTCACACCTTTTCAGGCTCTTCATTTTTTACAACACCACGTCATGCTCCTCCTATTTTTCAGACCCTTTTATGCTCTTCTCATTTTTGACACCATTTGAAGCTCTTCATATTTTTCACACTTTTTGAAGCTCTTCATGGTTTTCACACCTTTTCAGGCTCTTCATGTTTTTCAACGCCGCTTCATGCTCCTTCTATTTTTCTGACCGTTTCATGCTCCTCATAATTTTAACACATTTTGAAGCTCTTCATATTTTTCACACCTTTTCAGGCTCTTCATGTTTTTCAACACCGCTTCGTGCTCCTCCTCTTTTTCAGACCGTTTCATGCTCCTCATATTTTTGACATCTATTGAAGCTCTTCATATTTCTCACACCTTTTCAGGTTCTTCACGTTTTTCAACACCACTTCATGCTCCTCCTATTTTTCAGACCGTTTCATGCACATCTCATTTTTGACACCTTTTGAAGCTCTTCATATCTTTCATATTTTTGAAGTTCTTCATATTTTCACAGGTTTTCAGACTCTTCATGTTTTTCAACACCGCTTCATGCTCCTGCTATTTTTGAGACCGTTTCATGCTCTTCATATATTTGACACCTCTTGAAGCTCTTCATATTTTTCACACCTTTTCAGGCTCTTCATGTTTTTCCCCACCACTTCATTCTTCTCCTATTTTTCAGATCATTTCATGCTCCTCATGAATTTCACACCTTTTGAAGCTCTTCATATTTTTCACACCTTTTCAGGCTCTTCATGTTTTTTATCAACGTTTCATGCTCCTATTTATCAGACCGTTTCATGCTCCTCATATTTTTGACACCTTTTGCAGCTCTTCATATTTTTCACAAGTTTTCAGTCTCTTCATGATTTTGAACACCGCTTCAAGATCCTCCTATTTTTAAGACCGTTTCATGCTCTTCATATTTTTGACACCTTTTGCAGCTCTTCATATTTTTCACACCTTTTCAGGCTCTTCATGTTTTTCAACACCGTTTCATGCTGCTTCTCTTTTTCAGACCGTTTCATGCTCCTCATATTTTTCACACCTTTTGAAGCTCCTCTTATTTTTCACACCTTTTCAGGCTCTTCATGTTTTTGAACACAGCTTCATGCTACTCCTATTTTTCAGACTGTTTCATGCTCCTCATATTTTTCACACCTTTTGAAGCTCCTCATATTTTTCACACCTTTTCAGGCTCTTCATGTTTTTCAACACCGTTACATGATCCTCCTATTTTTCAGACTGTTTCATGCTCATCTCATTTTTGACACCTTTTGAAGCTTTTCAGATTTTTCTCAACTTTTTAGGCTCTTCATGTTTCTCAACACGGCTTCATGCTCCACATATTTTTCAGACCGTTTCATGCTCATCTCATTTTTGACACCTTTTGAAGCTCTTCATATTTCTCACAACTTTTTAGGCTTTTCATATTTTTGAACACCGCTTCATGCTCCTCCTATTTTTCAGAGAGTTTCATGCTCCTCATGTATTTCACATCTTTTGAAGCTCTTCATATTTCTCACAACTTTTTAGGCTCTTCATGTTTTTCCACATCACTTCATGCTTCTCGTATTTTTCGGCCTGTTTCATGCTCCTCATGTATTTCACAGCTTTTGAAGCTCTTCATATTTTTCACACCTTTTCAGGCTCTTCATGTTTTTAATCACCGTTTCATGCTCCTCCTATTTTTCAGACCGTTTCATGCTCCTCATATATTTGACACATTTTGAAGCTCTTTATATTTTTCACACATTTTCAGGCTCTTCATGTTTTTGAACACTGCTTCATGATCCTCCTATTTTTCAGACCTTTTCATGTTCTTCATATGTTTGACACATTTTGAAGCTCTTCATATTTTTCACACCTTTTCAGGCTCTTCATGTGTTTCAACACCACTTCATGCTTCTCCTATTTTTCAGACCGTTTCATGCGCCTCATGTATTTCACACCTTTTGAAGCTCTTCATAATTTTCACATCTTTTCAGTCTCTTCATGTTTTTGAACACCATTCCATGCCGCTTCTATTTTTTAGACCGTTTCCTGCTCCTCATATTTTTCACACCTTTTGATGCTCTTCATATTTTTCACACGTTTTCAGGCTCTTCTTGTTTTTCAACACCGCTTCATGCTCCTCCTATTTTTCAGACCGTTTCTTGCACCTCATATTTTTCTCACCTTTTGAAGCGCTTCATATTTTCCACACCTTTTCAGGCTCTTCATGTTTTTCAACACCACTTCATGCTCCTCCTATTTTTCAGACCGTTTCATGCTCCTCATATTTTTGACACGTTTTGAAGCTCTTCATATTTTTCACACGTTTTCAGGCTCTTCATGTTTTTCACACCTTTTCAGGCTCTTCATGTTTTTGAACACCATTTCATGATCCTCCTATTTTTCTGACCGTTTAATGCTCCTCATATTTTTGACACCTTTAGAAACTCTTCATATTTTTCACACCTTTTCAAGCACTTCATGGTTTTCCACACCGCTTCATGCTCCTCCTATTTTTCAGACGGTTTCACGCTCTTCATATTTTTGATAACTTTTGAAGCTCTTCATATTTTTCACACCTTTTCAGGCTCTTCATGTTTTTCAAGACCACTTCATGCTCCTCCTATTTTTCAGACCGTTTCATGCTCATCTCATTTTTGACACCTTTTGAAGTTCTTCATATTTTTCCCACCTTTTGAAGCTCTTCATATATTTCACACGTTTTCAGGTTCTTCATGTTTTTCAACACCGTTTCATGCTGCTTCTATTTTTCAGACCGTTTCATGCTCCTCATATTTTTCACACCTTTTGAAGCTCTTCATATTTTTCACACGTTTTCAGGCTCTTCATGTTTTTCAACACCGTTTAATTCTGCTTCTATTTTTCAGACCGTTTCATGCTCCTCATATTTTTGACACCTTTAGACTCTTCATATTTTTCACACCTTTTCAGCCTCTTCATGTTTTTCACACATTTTCAGCCTCTTCATGTTTTTGAACACCCCTTCTTGCTCCTTTTATTTTTCAGAGAGTTTCATGCTCCTCATGTATTTCACACCTTTTAAAGCTCTTCATATTTTTCACACCTTTACAGGCTCTTCATGTTTTTGAACACCGTTTCTTCCTCCTCCTATTTTTCAGACCGTTTCATGCTCCTCATATTTTTGACACCTTTTGAAGCTCTTCATATTTTTCACACCTTTTCAAGCTCTTCATGTTTTTGCACACTGCTTCATACTCTTCCTATTTTTCAGACCGTTTCATGCTCCTCATATTTTTGACACCTTTTGAAGCTCTTCATATTTTTCACACCTTTTCAGGCTCTTCATGTTTTTCAACACCAATTCATGCTTCTCCTATTTTTCAGACTGTTTAATGCTCCTCATATTTTTGACACCTTTAGAAACTCTTCATATTTTTCACACCTTTTCAAGCACTTCATGGTTTTCCACACCGCTTCATGCTCCTCCTATTTTTCATACCGTTTCATTCTCCTCATATTTTTGACACCTTTTGAAGCTCTCATATATTTCACACCTTTTCAGGCTCTTCATTTTTTTCAACACCACGTCATGCTCCTCCTATTTTTCAGACCCTTTTATGCTCTTCTCATTTTTGACACCTTTTGAAGCTCTTCATATTTTTCACACCTTTTGAAGCTCTTCATGTTTTTCACACCTTTTCAGGCTCTTCATGTTTTTCAACACTGCTTCATGCTCCTTCTATTTTTCTGACCGTTTCATGCTCCTCATAATTTTGACACATTTTGAAGCTCTTCATATTTTTCACACCTTTTCAGGCTCTTCATGTTTTTCAACACCGCTTCGTGCACCTCCTCTTTTTCAGACCGTTTCATGCTCCTCATATTTTTGACATCTATTGAAGCTCTTCATATTTCTCACACCTTTTCAGGTTCTTCATGTTTTTCAACACCACTTCATGCTCCTCCTATTTTTCAGACCGTTTCATGCACATCTCATTTTTGACACCTTTTGAAGCTCTTCATATCTTTCATATTTTTGAAATTCTTCATATTTTCACACGTTTTCAGACTCTTCATGTTTTTCAACACCGCTTCATGCTCCTGCTATTTTTCAGACCGTTTCATGCTCTTCAAATATTTGACACCTCTTGAAGCTCTTCATATTTTTCACACCTTTTCAGGCTCTTCATGTTATTCCCCACCACTTCATTCTTCTCCTATTTTTCAGACCATTTCATGCTCCTCATGAATTTCACACCTTTTGAAGCTCTTCATATTTTTCACACCTTTTCAGGCTCTTCATGTTTTTTATCACCGTTTCATGCTCCTATTTTTCAGACCGTTTCATGCTCCTCATATTTTTGACACCTTTTGCAGCTCTTCCTATTTTTCACAAGTTTTCAGTCTCTTCATGATTTTGAACACCGCTTCAAGATCCTCCTATTTTTAAGACCGTTTCATGCTCTTCATATTTTTCACACCTTTTCAGGCTCTTCATGTTTTTCAACACCGTTTCATGCTGCTTCTCTTTTTCAGACCGTTTCATGCTCCTCATATTTTTCACACCTTTTGAAGCTCCTCATATTTTTCACACCTTTTCAGGCTCTTCATGTTTTTGAACACAGCTTCATGCTACTCCTATTTTTCAGACTGTTTCATGCTCCTCATATTTTTCACACCTTTTGAAGCTCCTCATATTTTTCACACCTTTTCAGGCTCTTCATGTTTTTCAACACCGTTACATGATCCTCCTATTTTTCAGACTGTTTCATGCTCATCTCATTTTTGACCCCTTTTGAAGCTTTTCAGATTTTTCACAACTTTTTAGGCTCTTCATGTTTCTCAACACGGCTTCATGCTCCACATATTTTTCAGACCGTTTCATGCTCATCTCATTTTTGACACCTTTTGAAGCTCTTCATATTTCTCACAACTTTTTAGGCTTTTCATATTTTTGAACACCGCTTCATGCTCCTCCTATTTTTCAGAGAGTTTCATGCTCCTCATGTATTTCACATCTTTTGAAACTCTTCATATTTCTCACAACTTTTTAGGCTCTTCATGCTTTTCCACATCACTTCATGCTTCTCGTATTTTTCGGCCTGTTTCATGCTCCTCATGTATTTCACACCTTTTGAAGCTCTTCATATTTTTCACCCCTTTTCAGGCTCTTCATGTTTTTAATCACCGTTTCATGCTCCTCCTATTTTTCAGACCGTTTCATGCTCCTCATATATTTGACACATTTTGAAGCTCTTTATATTTTTCACACATTTTCAGGCTCTTCATGTTTTTGAACACTGCTTCATGATCCTCCTATTTTTCAGACCTTTTCATGTTCTTCATATGTTTGACACATTTTGAAGCTCTTCATATTTTTCACACCTTTTCAGGCTCTTCATGTGTTTCAACACCACTTCATGCTTCTCCTATTTTTCAGACCGTTTCATGCGCCTCATGTATTTCACACCTTTTGAAGCTCTTCATAATTTTCACATCTTTTCAGTCTCTTCATGTTTTTGAACACCATTTCATGCCGCTTCTATTTTTTAGACCGTTTCCTGCTCCTCATATTTTTCACACCTTTTGATGCTCTTCATATTTTTCACACGTTTTCAGGCTCTTCTTGTTTTTCAACACCGCTTCATGCTCCTCCTATTTTTCAGACCGTTTCTTGCACCTCATATTTTTCTCACCTTTTGAAGCGCTTCATATTTTCCACACCTTTTCAGGCTCTTCATGTTTTTCAACACCGCTTCATGCTCCTCCTATTTTTCAGACCGTTTCATGCTCCTCATATTTTTGACACGTTTTGAAGCTCTTCATATTTTTCACACGTTTTCAGGCTCTTCATGTTTTTGAACGCCATTTCATGATCCTCCTATTTTTCTGACCGTTTAATGCTCCTCATATTTTTGACACCTTTAGAAACTCTTCATATTTTTCACACCTTTTCAAGCACTTCATGTTTTTCCACACCACTTCATGCTCCTCCTATTTTTCAGACCGTTTCATGCTCATCTCATTTTTGACACCTTTTGAAGTTCTTCATATTTTTCCCACCTTTTGAAGCTCTTCATATATTTCACACGTTTTCAGGTTCTTCATGTTTTTCAACATCGTTTCATGCTGCTTCTATTTTTCAGACCGTTTCATGCTCCTCATATTTTTCACACCTTTTGAAGCTCTTCATATTTTTCACACGTTTTCAGGCTCTTCATTTTTTCAACACCGTTTAATTCTGCTTCTATTTTTCAGACCGTTTCATGCTCCTCATACTTTTGACACCTTTAGACTCTTCATATTTTTCACACCTTTTCAGCCTCTTCATGTTTTTCACACATTTTCAGCCTCTTCATGTTTTTGAACACCCCTTCTTGCTCCTTTTATTTTTCAGAGAGTTTCTTGCTCCTCATGTATTTCACACCTTTTAAAGCTCTTCATATTTTTCACACCTTTACAGGCTCTTCATGTTTTTGAACACCGTTTCATCCTCCTCCTATTTTTCAGACCGTTTCATGCTCCTCATATTTTTGACATCTTTTGAAGCTCTTCATAATTTTCACACCTTTTCAAGCTCTTCATGTTTTTGCACACTGCTTCATGTTCTTCCTATTTTTCAGACCGTTTCATGCTCCTCATATTTTTGACACCTTTTGAAGCTCTTCATATTTTTCACACCTTTTCAGGCTCTTCATGATTTTCCACACCAATTCATGCTTCTCCTATTTTTCAGACTGTTTAATGCTCCTCATATTTTTGACACCTTTAGAAACTCTTCATATTTTTCACACCTTTTCAAGCACTTCATGGTTTTCCACACCACTTCATGCTCCTCCTATTTTTCAGACCGTTTCGTTCTCCTCATATTTTTGACACCTTTTGAAGCTCTCATATATTTCACACCTTTTCAGGCTCTTCATTTTTTTCAACACCACGTCATGCTCCTCCTATTTTTCAGACCCTTTTATGCTCTTCTCATTTTTGACACCTTTTGAAGCTCTTCATATTTTTCACACCTTTTGAAGCTCTTCATGGTTTTCACACCTTTTCAGGCTCTTCATGTTTTTCAACACCGCTTCATGCTCCTTCTATTTTTCTGACCGTTTCATGCTCCTCATAATTTTGACACATTTTGAAGCTCTTCATATTTTTCACACCTTTTCAAGCACTTCATGGTTTTCCACACCGCTTCATGCTCCTCCTCTTTTTCAGACCGTTTCATGCTCCTCATATTTTTGACATCTATTGAAGCTCTTCATATTTCTCACACCTTTTCAGTTTCTTCACGTTTTTCAACACCGCTTCATGCTCCTCCTATTTTTCAGACAGTTTCATGCACATCTCATTTTTGACACCTTTTGAAGCTCTTCATATTTTTCATATTTTTGAAGCTCTTCATGTTTTCAGACGTTTTCAGACTCTTCATGTTTTTCAACACCGCTTCATGCTCCTGCTATTTTTCAGACCGTTTCATGCTCCTCATATATTTGACAGTTTTTGAGGCTTTTCATATTTTTCACACCTTTTCAGGCACTTCATGTTTTTGAACACTGCTTCATGCTCCTCCTATTTTTCAGACCGCTTCAGGCTCTTCATATTTTTGACACCTTTTGAAGCTCTTCATATTTTTCACACCTTTTCAGGCTCTTCATGTTTTTGAACACCGCTTCATGCTCTTCCTATTTTTCAGACCGTTTCATGCTCCTCATATATTTGACACCTTTTGAAGCTCTTCATATTTTTCACACCTTTTCAGGCTCTTCATGTTTTTGAACACCGCTTCATGCTCTTCCTATTTTTCAGACGGTTTCATTATCATCTCATTTTTGACACCTTTGAAGCTCTTCATATTTTTCACACCGTTTGAAGCTCTTCATGTTTTTCACACCTTTTCAGGGTCTTCATGTTTTTCAACACCACTTCATGCTCTTCTTATTTTTCAGACGGTTTCATGTTCATCTCATTTTTGACACCATTTGAAGCTCTTCATATTTTTCACACCTTTTGAAGCTCTTCATCTTTTTCACACTTATTCAGGCTCTTCATGTTTTTCAACACCGCTTCATGATCCTCCTATTTTTAAGAACGTTTCATGCTCCTCATATTTTTGACACCTTTTGAAGCTCTTCATATTTTTCACACTTTTTCAGGCTCTCCAAGTTTTTGAACACCGCTAAATGCTCCTCATATTTTTAAGACCGTTTCATGCTCCTCATATTTTTGACACCTTTTGAAGCTCTTAATATTTTTCACACGTTTTCAGGCTTTTCATGTTTTTCAACACCGTTACATGATCCTCCTATTTTTCAGACCGTTTCATGCTCATCTCATTTTTGACCCCTTTTGAAGCTTTTCATATTTTTCACAACTTTTTAGGCTCTTCATGTTTTTCAACACCGCTTCTTGCTCCTCCTATTTTTCAGACCGTTTCATGCTCATCTCATTTTTGACACCTTTTGAAGCTCTTCATATTTCTCACAACTTTTTAGGTTCTTCATGTTTTTGACATCGCTTCATGCTCCTCCTATTTCTCAGAGAGTTTCTTGCTCCTCATGTATTTCACATCTTTTGAAGCTCTTCATATTTCTCACAACTTTTTAGGCTCTTCATGTTTTTCCACACCACTTCATGCTTCACCTATTTTTCGGCCTGTTTCATGCTCCTCATGTATTTCACACCTTTTGAAGCTCTTCATATTTTTCACACCTTTTCAGGCTCTTCATGTTTTTAATCACCGTTTCATGCTCCTCCTATTTTTCAAGCCGTTTCATGCTCCTCATATATTTGACACATTTTGAAGCTCTGAATATTTTTCACACATTTTCAGGCTCTTCATGTTTTTGAACACTGCTTCATGATCCTCCTATTTTTCAGACCGTTTCATGTTCTTCATATGTTTGACACCTTTTGAAGCTCTTCATATTTTTCACTCCTTTTCAGGCTCTTCATGTTTTTCAACACCACTTCATACTTCTCCTATTTTTCAGACCATTTCATGCTCCTCATGTATTTCACACCTTTTGAAGCTCTTCATATTTTTCACACCTTTTCAGGCTTTCATGTTTTTGAACACCATTTCATGCCCCTTCTATTTTTCAGACCGTTTCATGCTCCTCATATTTTTCACACCTTTTGAAGCTCTTCATATTTTTCACACCTTTTCAGGACTTCATGTTTTTGAACATCGCTTCATGATCCTCCTATTTTTCAGACCATTTCCTGCTCTTCGTATTTTTGACACATCTTGAAGCTCTTCATATATTTCACACCATTTCAGCCTCTTCATTTTTTTCAAAACCGCTTCATGCTCCTCCTATTTTTCACACCGTTTCATGCTCATCTCATTTTTGACACCTTTTGAAGCTCTTCATATTTTTCACACGTTTTCAGGCTCTTCATGTTTTTCAACACCGCCTCAGGATCCTCCTGTTTTTCAGACCGTTTCAGGCTCATCTCAATTTTGACACCTTTTGAAGCTCTTCATATTTTTCACACGTTTTGAAGCTCTTCATATTTTTCACACCTTTTCAGGCTCTTCATGTTTTTCAATACCACTTCATGCTCCTCCTATTTTACAGACAGTTTCATGCTCATCTCATTTTTGACACCTTTTGAAGCTCTTCATAGTTTTCACACCTTTTGAACCTCTTTATATTTTTTACACGTTTTCAGGCTCTTCATGTTTTTCAACACCGCTTCATTCTCCTCCTATTTTTCCGACCGTTTCATGCTCCTCATATTTTTGACACCTTTTGAAGCTCTTCGTATTTTTCACACCTTTTCAGGCTCTTCATGTTTTTCACCACCACTTTATGCACGTCCTATTTTTCAGATCGTTTCATGCTCCTCTTTTTTTTGACACATTTTCAAGCTCCTCATATATTTCTCACGTTTTCAGGCTCTTCATGTTTTTCAACACAACTTCATGCTCCTCCTATTTTTCAGAGCGTTTCATGCTCATCTCATTTTTGACACCTTTTGAAGCTCTTCATATTTTTCACACCTTTTGAAGCTCCTCAAATTTTTCACATCTTTTCAGGCCTTCATGTTTTTGAACACCGGTTCATGGACCTCATATATTTCAGACCGTTTCATGCTCCTCTTATTTTTGACACCTTTTGAAGCTCTTCATATTTTTCACACCTTTTCAGGCTCTTCATGTTTTTCAACATCACTTCATGCTCCTCCTATTTTTCAGACCGTTTCATGCTCCTCAGATTTTTGACACCTTTTGAAGCTCTTCATATTTTTCACACCTTTTCCGGCTCTTCATGTTTTAGAACACCGCTTCATGCTCCTCCCATTTTTCAGACCGTTTCATGCTCCTCATATTTTTGACACCTTTGGAAGCTCCTCTTATTTTCCACACCTTTTCAGGCTCTTCAAGTTTTTCAACACCGTTTCATGCTCCTGCTAGATTTCATACCGTTTCATGCTACTCATATACTTGACAGCTTTTGAAGCTCTTCATATTTTTCACACCTTTTCAGGCTCTTCATGTTTTTGAACACCGCTTCATGCTCCTCCTATTTTTCAGACCATTTCATGCTCCTCATAATTTTGACACCTTTTGAAGCTCCTCCTATTTTTCACACGTTTTCAACTCTTCATGTTTTTGAACACTGCTTCATGCTCCTCATATATTTCAGACCGTTTCATGATCCTCATGTATTTCACACCTTTTGAACCTCTTCATATTTTTCACACATTTTAAATGTCTTCATGTTTTTGAACCTCGTTTCATGTTGCTCCTATTTTTCAGACCGTTTCATGCTCCTCATATTTTTGACACGTTTTGAAGCTCTTCATATTTTTCACACTTTTTAAGGCTGTTTATAGTTTTCAACACCGCTGCATGATTCCCCTATTTTTCAGACCGTTTCATGCTCCTCATATTTTTGACATTTTTTGAAGCTCTTCATATTTTTCACACCTTTTCAGGCTCTTCATGTTTTTGAACACCGTTTCATGCTCCTCCTATTTTCCAGACAGTTTCATGTCATCTCATTTTTGACACCTTTTGAAGCTCTTCATATTTTTCACACGTTTTCAGGCTCTTCATGTTTTTCAACACCGCCTCAGGATCCTCCTGTTTTTCAGACCGTTTCAGGCTCATCTCAATTTTGACACCTTTTGAAGCTCTTCATATTTTTCACACGTTTTGAAGCTCTTCATATTTTTCACACCTTTTCAGGCTCTTCATGTTTTTCAATACCACTTCATGCTCCTCCTATTTTACAGACAGTTTCATGCTCATCTCATTTTTGACACCTTTTGAAGCTCTTCATATTTTTCACACCTTTTGAAACTCTTCATATTTTTTACACGTTTTCAGGCTCTTCATGTTTTTCAACACCGCTTCATTCTCCTCCTATTTTTCCGACCGTTTCATGCTCCTCATATTTTTGACACCTTTTGAAGCTCTTCGTATTTTTCACACCTTTTCAGGCTCTTCATGTTTTTCACCACCACTTCATGCACGTCCTATTTTTCAGATCGTTTCATGCTCCTCTTATTTTTGACACATTTTCAAGCTCCTCATATATTTCTCACGTTTTCAGGCTCTTCATGTTTTTCAACACAACTTCATGCTCCTCCTATTTTTCAGAGCGTTTCATGCTCATCTCATTTTTGACACCTTTTGAAGCTCTTCATATTTTTCACACCTTTTGAAGCTCCTCAAATTTTTCACATCTTTTCAGGCCTTCATGTTTTTGAACACCGGTTCATGGACCTCATATATTTCAGACCGTTTCATGCTCCTCTTATTTTTGACACCTTTTGAAGCTCTTCATATTTTTCACACCTTTTCAGGCTCTTCATGTTTTTCAACATCACTTCATGCTCCTCCTATTTTTCAGACCGTTTCATGCTCCTCAGATTTTTGACACCTTTTGAAATATTCATATACTTCACACCTTTTCAGGCTCTTCATTTTCTTGAACACAACTTCATGCTCCTCCTATTTTTCAGGCCGTTTCATGCTCATCTCTTTTTTGACACCTTTTGAAGCTCTTCATATTTTTCATACCTTTTAAAGATCTTCATATTTTTCACACGTTTTCAGGCTCTTCATATTTTTCAACACCGCATCATGCTCCTCCTATTTTTCAGACAGTTTCATGCTCCTCATAATTTTGACACCCTTTGAAGCTCTTCTTATATTTCACACCTTTTCAGACTCGTCATGTTTTTGAACACCGCTTCAAGGTCCTCCTTTTTTTCGAGCGTTTCATGCTCCTCATATTTTTGACACCTTTTGAAGCTCTTCATATTTTTCACGCCTTTTCAGGCTCTTCCTGTTTTTGAACACGGTTTCATGCTCCTCCTATTTTTCAGAGCGTTTCATACTCCTCATATGTTTCACACCTTTTGAAGCTCTTCAAATTTTTCACACCTTTTCAGGCTCTTCATGTTTTTCAACACCGCTTCATGCTCCTCCTATTTTGAGACCGTTTTCTGCTCCACATGTATTTCACAGCTTTTGAATCTCTTCATATTTTTCACACCATTTCAGGCTCTTCATGTTTTTCAACATCACTTCATGCTCCTCCTATTTTTCAGACCATTTCATGCTCCTCTTAATTTTGACAACTTTTGAAGCTCTTCATATTTTCCACACTTTTTCAGGCTCATCATGTTTTTGAACAACACTTCATGTTCCTCCTATTTTTCAGAGAGTTTCATGCTCCTCATGTATTTCACACCTTTTGAAGCTCTTCATATTTTTCACACATTTTCAGGCTCTTCATATTTTTTCACACCACTTCATGCTTCTCCTATTTTTCAGACCGTTTTATGCTCCTCATGTATTTCACACCTTTTGAAGCTCTTCATATTTTTCACAACTTTTCAGGTATTCATGTTTTTGATCACCGTTTCATGCTCCTCCTATTTTTCAGACCGTTTCATTCTCCTCATATTTTTGATACCTTTTGACGCTCTTCATATATTTCACACCTTTTCAGGCTCTTCATGTTTTAACACCACTTCATGCTCTCCTAATATTCAGACCATTTCCTGCTCATTTATTTTTGACACGTTTTGAAGCTCTTCATATATTTCACACCATTTCAGGCTCTTCACGTTTTTCAACACCGCTTCATGCTCCTCGTATTTTTCATACCGTTTCATGCTCCTCATATATTTGACACGTTTTTAAGCTTTTCATATTTTTCACACCTTTTCAGGCTCTTCATTTTTTCAACACCCCTTCATGCTCCTCCTATTTTTCAGACCGTTTCATGCTCCTCATATTTTTGACACTTTTTGAAGCTCCTCATATGTTTCACACATTTTGAAGGTCTTCATATATTTCACACCATTTCAGGATCTTCATGTTTTTCAACACCACTTCATGCTCCTCCTATTTTTCAGACCGTTTCATGCTCCTCATAATTTTGACACCTTTTGAAGCTCTTTATATTTTTCTCACCTTTTCAGGCTCTTCATGTTTTTCAACACCACTTCATGCTCCTCCAATTTTTCAGGCCGTTTCATTGTCCTCATATATTTGACACCTTTAGAAGATCTTCATATTTTTCACACATTTTCAGGCTCTGCATGTTTTTCAACATCGCTTCATGCCCCTCCTATTTTTCAGACCGTTTCAGGCTCCTCATATTTTTGACACCTTTAGAAGCTCTTCATATTTTTCACACCTTTTCAGGCTCTTCATTTTTTTCAACACCTCTTCATGCTCCTCTTATTTTTCAACACCGCTTCATGCTCCTCCTATTTTTCAGACCGTTTCATGCTCCTCATAATTTTGACACTTTTTGAAGCTCCTCATATTTTTCACACGTTTTGAAGGTCTTCATATATTTCACACCATTTCAGGCTCTTAATGTTTTTCAACACCACCTCATGCTCCTCCTATTTTTCAGACCGTTTCATGCTCATCTCTTTTTTGACACCTTTTGAAGCTCTTCATATTTTCACACGTTTTCAGACTATTCATGTTTTTCAACACGGCTTCATGCACCTCCTATTTTTCAAACTGTATCATGCTCCTCATATTTTTCACACCTTTTGAAGCTCTTCATATTTTTCACAGCTTTTCAGGCTCTTCATGTTTTTGATCACCGTTTCATGCTCCTCATATTTTTCAGACGGTTTCATGTTCATCTCATTATTAAAACCTTTTGAAGCTCTTCATATATTTCACACGTTTTCAAGCTCTTCATATATTTCACACCTTTTCAGGCTCTTCATGTTTTTGAACACCGCTTCATGCTCCTCTTATTTTTCAGACCGTTTCAGGCTCCTCATATTTTTGACACCTTTTGAAACTCTTCATATTTCTCACACCTTTTCAGGATCTTCATGTTTTTCAACACCAATTCATGCTCCTCCTATTTTTCAGACCGTTTCATGCTCCACACATTTTGAAACCTTTTGAAGCTCTTCATATTTTTCACACCTTTTCAGGCTCTCCATGTTTTTCATCACCGCTTCATGCTCCTCGTATGTTCAGACCGTTTCATGCTCCTCATATTTTTGACACCTTTTGAATCTCTTCATACTTTTCACACCTTTTAGGCTCTTCATGTTGTTGAACAGCGCTTCATGCTCCTCCTATTTTTCAGACCGTTTCATGCTCCTCATGTATTTCACACCATTTGAAGCTCTTCCTGTTTTTCACACCTTTTCAGTCTCTTCATGTATTTGAACACCATTTCATGCTCCTCCGATTTTTTAGACCGTTTCATGCTCCTCATATTTTTGACACCTTTTGAAGCTCTTCATATTTTTCACACCTTTTGAACCTCTTCATGTTTTTCATATTTTTGAAGCTCTTCATATTTTTCACACCTTTTCACGCTTTTCATGTATTTGAACACCGGTTCATGCTCTTCCTATTTTTCAGACCGTTTCATGCTCCTCCTATTTTTCACACCTTTTGAAGCTCTTCGTATTTTGCACACATTTTCAGGCTTTTCATGTTTTTCACAACGACTTCATGCTCCTCATATTTTTCAGACCGTTTCATGGACATTTCATTTTTGACTCCTTTGGAAGCTCTTCATATTTTTCACACCATTTTCAGGCTCTTCATGTTTTTCAACACCGCTTTATGATCCTCCTATTTTTCAGACCGTTTCATATTCCTCATATTTTTGACATTTTTTGAGGCTCTTCATATTTTTCACACCTTTTCAGGCTCTTCATGTCTTTGAACACCGTTTCATGCTCCTCCTATTTTTGTGACCGTTTCATGCACATCTCATTTTGACACCTTTTGAAGCCTTTGATATTTTTCACACCATTTTCAGGCTCTTCATGTTTTTCAACACCGCTTTCTGATCCTCCTATTTTTCAGACCGTTTCATGCTCCTCATATATTTGACACCTTTTAAAGCTCCTCATATTTTTCACACCTTTTCAGGCTCTTCATATTTTTCACATAATTTCAGGCTGTTCATGTTTTTGAACACGGCTTCATGCTCCTCCAATTTTTCAGACCGTTTCATGTTCCTCATATTTTTGACACCTTTTGAAGCTCTTCATATTTTTCACACCTTTTGAAGCTCTTCATATTTTTCACACCATTTTCAGGCTCTTCATGTTTTTTAACACCGTTTCATGCTCCTCCTATTTTTCAGACCGTTTCATGCTCCTCTTATGTTTGACACCTTTTGAAGCTCTTCATATTTTTCACACCTTTTCACGCTCTTCATGTTTTTGAACACCGCTTCATACTCCGCATATTTTTCAGACCGTTTCATGCACATCTCATTTTTGACACCTTTTGAAGCCTTTGATATTTTTCACACCATTTTCAGGCTCTTCAGGTTTTTCAACACCACTTTCTGATCCTCCTATTTTTCAGACCGTTTCATGCTCCTCATATATTTGACACCTTTTGAAGCTCTTCATATTTTCACAATTTTTTAAGCTCTTCATATGTTTCACACGTTTTCAGGTTCTTCATGTTTTTCAACACCGCTTCATGCTCCCCCTATTTTTCATTCCGTTTCATGCTCCTCATATTCTTGACACCTTTTGACGCTTTTCATATTTTTCACACATTTTCAGGCTCTTCTAGTTTTTCAACACCGCTTCATGCTCCTCCTATTTTTCATTCCGTTTCATGCTCCTCATATTTTTGACACCTTTTGAAGCTCTTCATATTTCTCACACCTTTTCAGGCTCTTCATGTTTTTCAACACCGCTTCATGATCCTCCTGTTTTTCAGACCGTTTCATGCTGATCTCATTTTTGACACCTTTGGAAGCTTTTCATATTTTTCACAACTTTTCAGGCTCTTCACGTTTTTGAACACCGCTTCATGTTCCTCCTATTTTTCAGACCGCATCATGCTCCTCATATATTTCACACGTTTTGAAGCTCTTCATATTTTTCATACCTTTTCAGGCTCTTCATGTATTTCAACACCAATTCATGCTCCTACTATTTTTCAGACCGTTTCATGCTCATCTCATTTTTGACACCTTTCGAAGCTGTTTATATTTTTCACACCTTTTGAAGCTCTTCATATTTTTCACACGTTTTCATGCCCTACATGTTTTTCATCAACGCTTCATGCTCCTCCTATTTTTCAGACCGTTTCATGCTCCTCATATTTTTGACACCTTTTGAAGCTCTTCATATATTTCACACCTTTTCAGGCTCTTCTTTTTTTTCAACACCACTTCATGCTCCTCCTATTTTTCAGACCGTTTCATGCTCATTTCATTTTTGACACCTTTTGTAGCTCTTCATATTTTTCACACCTTTTCATGCTCTTCATGTAATTGAACACCGCTTCATTTTCCTCCTATTTTTCAGACCGTTTCATGCTCCTCATATTCTTGACACCTTTTGAAGCTTTTCATATTTTCACACCTTTTAAGGCTCTTCAAGTTTTTCAATACCGTTTCATGCTCCTCCTATTTTTCAGACCGTTTCATGCTCCTCTTATGTTTGACACCTTATGAAGCTCTTCATATTTTCACAATTTTTTAAGCTCTTCATATGTTTCACACGTTTTCAGGTTCTTCATGTTTTTCAACACCGCTTCATGCTCCTCCTATTTTTCATTCCGTTTCATGCTCCTCATATTCTTGACACCTTTTGACGCTTTTCATATTTTTCACACATTTTCAGGCTCTTCATGTTTTGCCACACCACTTCAGCTCCTCCTATTTTTCAGACGTTTTCATGCTCCTCATATTTTTGACACCTTTAGAAACTCTTCATATCATTCACACCTTTTCAGGCTCTTCATGTTTTGCCACACCGCTTCATGCTCCTCCTATTTTTGAGCCCGTTTCATGCTCCTCATGTATTTCACACCTTTTGAAGCTCTTCATATATTTCACACCCTTACATACTCTTCATGTTTTTCAACACCACTTCATGCTCCTCCTATTTTTAAGACTGTTTCATGCTCCTGATATTTTTGACTCGTTTTGAAGCTCTTCATATTTTCACAATTTTTTAAGCTCTTCATATTTTTCACACGTTTTCAGGTTCTTCATGTTTTTCAACACCGCTTCATGCTCCTCCTATTTTTCTTTCCGTTTCATGCTCCTCATATTCTTGACACCTTTTGACGCTTTTCATATTTTTCACACATTTTCAGGCTCTTCAAGTTTTTCAACACCGCTTCATGCTCCTCCTATTTTTCATTCCGTTTCATGCTCCTCATATTTTTGACACCTTTTGAAGCTCTTCATATTTCTCACACCTTTTCAGGCTCTTCATGTTTTTCAACACCGCTTCATGATCCTCCTGTTTTTCAGACCGTTTCATGCTGATCTCATTTTTGACACCTTTGGAAGCTTTTCATATTTTTCACAACTTTTCAGGCTCTTCACGGTTTTGAACACCTTTTCATGTTCCTCCTATTTTTCAGACCGTATCATGCTCCTCATATATTTCACACGTTTTGAAGCTCTTCATATTTTTCATACCTTTTCAGGCTCTTCATGTATTTCAACACCAATTCATGCTCCTACTATTTTTCAGACCGTTTCATGCTCATCTCATTTTTGACACCTTTCGAAGCTGTTTATATTTTTCACACCTTTTGAAGCTCTTCATATTTTTCACACGTTTTCATGCCCTACATGTTTTTCATCAACGCTTCATGCTCCTCCTATTTTTCAGACCGTTTCATGCTCCTCATATTTTTGACACCTTTTGAAGCTCTTCATATATTTCACACCTTTTCAGGCTCTTCTTTTTTTTCAACACCACTTCATGCTCCTCCTATTTTTCAGACCGTTTCATGCTCATTTCATTTTTGACACCTTTTGTAGCTCTTCATATTTTTCACACCTTTTCATGCTCTTCATGTAATTGAACACCGCTTCATTTTCCTCCTATTTTTCAGACCGTTTCATGCTCCTCATATTCTTGACACCTTTTGAAGCTTTTCATATTTTCACACCTTTTAAGGCTCTTCAAGTTTTTCAATACCGTTTCATGCTCCTCCTATTTTTCAGACCGTTTCATGCTCCTCTTATGTTTGACACCTTATGAAGCTCTTCATATTTTCACAATTTTTTAAGCTCTTCATATGTTTCACACGTTTTCAGGTTCTTCATGTTTTTCAACACCGCTTCATGCTCCTCCTATTTTTCATTCCGTTTCATGCTCCTCATATTCTTGACACCTTTTGACGCTTTTCATATTTTTCACACATTTTCAGGCTCTTCATGTTTTGCCACACCACTTCATGCTCCTCCTATTTTTCAGACGTTTTCATGCTCCTCATATTTTTGACACCTTAGGAAACTCTTCATATCATTCACACCTTTTCAGGCTCTTCATGTTTTGCCACACCGCTTCATGCTCCTCCTATTTTTGAGCCCGTTTCATGCTCCTCATGTATTTCACACCTTTTGAAGCTCTTCATATATTTCACACCCTTACATACTCTTCATGTTTTTCAACACCACTTCATGCTCCTCCTATTTTTAAGACTGTTTCATGCTCCTGATATTTTTGACTCGTTTTGAAGCTCTTCATATTTTCACAATTTTTTAAGCTCTTCATATTTTTCACACGTTTTCAGGTTCTTCATGTTTTTCAACACCGCTTCATGCTCCTCCTATTTTTCTTTCCGTTTCATGCTCCTCATATTCTTGACACCTTTTGACGCTTTTCATATTTTTCACACATTTTCAGGCTCTTCAAGTTTTTCAACACCGCTTCATGCTCCTCCTATTTTTCATTCCGTTTCATGCTCCTCATATTTTTGACACCTTTTGAAGCTCTTCATATTTCTCACACCTTTTCAGGCTCTTCTTGTTTTTCAACACCGCTTCATGATCCTCCTGTTTTTCAGACCGTTTCATGCTGATCTCATTTTTGACACCTTTGGAAGCTTTTCATATTTTTCACAACTTTTCAGGCTCTTCACGGTTTTGAACACCTTTTCATGTTCCTCCTATTTTTCAGACCGTATCATGCTCCTCATATATTTCACACGTTTTGAAGCTCTTCATATTTTTCATACCTTTTCAGGCTCTTCATGTATTTCAACACCAATTCATGCTCCTACTATTTTTCAGACCGTTTCATGCTCATCTCATTTTTGACACCTTTCGAAGCTGTTTGTATTTTTCACACCTTTTGAAGCTCTTCATATTTTTCACACGTTTTCATGCCCTTCATGTTTTTCATCACCGCTTCATGCTCCTCCTATTTTTCAGACCGTTTCATGCTCCTCATATTTTTGACACCTTTTGAAGCTCTTCATATATTTCACACCTTTTCAGGCTCTTCTTTTTTTTCAACACCACTTCATGCTCCTACTATTTTTCAGACCGTTTCATGCTCATCTCATTTTTGACACCTTTTGATGCACTTCATATTTTTGACACCTTTTGAAGCTCTTCGTATATTTCACACCTTTTCAGGCTCTTCATGTTTTCAACACCACTTCATGCCCCTCCTATTTTTCAGACCCTTTCATGTTAAACTAAATTTGACACCTTATGAAGCTTTTCATGTTTTTCATACCTTTTCATGCTCTTTATGTTTTTGAACACCGGTTCATGCTCCTCCTATTTTTCAACCCGTTTCATGCTCCTCATGTATTTCACATCTTTTGAAGCTCTTCATATTTTTCACACCTTTTCAGTCTCTTCATGTTTTTGAACACCGTTTCATGCTCCTCCTACTTTTCAGACCATATAATGCTCGTCATATATTTCACACGTTTTGAAGCTCTTCATATTTTTCACACCTTTTCAGGCTCTTCATGTTTTTAAACACCACTTCATGCTCCTCCTAATTATCAGACCGTTTCATGCTCCTCATATATTTGACACCTTTTGTAGCTCTTCATATTATTCACACCTTTTCAGACTCCCCATGTTTTTCAACACCACTTCATGTTCCTCCCATTTTGCAGACAGTTTCATACTCCTCATATTTGTGACAACATTTGAAGCTCTTCATATTTCTAACACCTTTTCAGGCGCTTCATGTTTTTCAACACCGCTTCGTGCGCCTCCTATTTTTCAGACCGTTTCATGCTCATCTCATTTTTGACACCTTTTGAAGCTCTTCTTATTTTCCACATCTTTTGAAACCCTTCATATTTTTCACACGTTTTCAAGCTCTTCATGTTTTTCAACAACGTTTCATGCTCCTCCTATTTTTCAGACCGTTTCATGCTCCTCATATTTTTGACACCTTTTGAAGCTCTTCATATTTTTCACAACTTTTGAATCTCTTATATTTTTCACACCTTTTCAGGCTCTTCATGATTTTCAACACCGCTTCATGCTCCTCCTATTTTTCAGACCGTTTCTTGTTCCTCATATATTTGACACCTTTTGAAGCTCTTCATATATTTCACACCTTTTCAGGCGCTTCATGTTTTTCAACACCGCTTCATGCTCCTCCTATTTTTCAGACCATTTCATGCTCATCTCTTTTTTGACACCTTTTGAAGCTCTTCATATTTTTCACACCTTTTGAGCTCTTCATATTTTTCAAGACTGCTTTATGCTCCTCCTATTTTTCAGACCATTCATGCCCCTCATAATTTTGAAACATTTTGAAGCTCTTCATATTTTTTACACCTTTTCAGGCTCTTCATGTTTTTCAACACCACTTCATCCTCCTCCTGTTTTTAAGACCGTTCATGTCCCTCATATTTTTGACACCTTTTGAAGCTCTTCATATTTTCACACGTTTTCAGGCTCTTCATGTTTTTCAACACCTTATCATGCTCATCGTATTTTTCAGACCGTTTCATGCTCCTCATATTTTTGACACGTTTTCAGTCTCTTCATATTATTCACACATTTTCAGGCTCTTCATGTTTTTCAACACTGCTTCATGCTCCTCCTTTTTTTCAGAACTTTTCATGCTCATCTCATTTTTGACACCTTGTGAAGCTCTTCGTATTTTTTACACCTTTTGAAGCTCTTCATATTTTTATACCTTTTCAGGCTCTTCATGATTTTCAACACCACTTCATGCTCCTAGTATTTTTCAGACCTTTTCATGCTCCTCGTATTTTTGACACCTTTTGAAGCTCTTCATATTTTTCACACCTTTTGAAGCTCTTCGTATTTTTCACACCTTTTCAGGCTCTTCATATTTTTGAACACCGTTTTATGCTGCTTCTATTTTTCAGACCTTTTCATGCTCCTCATATATTTTAAACCTTTTGAATCTTTTCATATTTTTCACACCTTTTCATGCTGTTCATGTTTTTCAACAATGCTTCCTGATCCTCCTATTTTTCAGACCGTTTCATGCTCCTCAAGAATTTCACACCTTTTAAAGCTCTTCATATTTTTCACACCTTTTCAGGCTCTTCATGTTTTTCAACACCGCTCATGCTTCTCCTGTTTTTCAGACCATTTCATGCTCCTCTTAATTTTAACACCTTTTGAAGCTCTTCATATTTTCTACATCTTTTCAGGCTCTTCATGTTTTTGAACACTGCTTCATGTTCCTTCTATTTTTCAGACCGTTTCATGCTCCTCAAATTTTTAAAACTTTTGAAGCTCTTCATATTTTTCACACCTTTTCAGGCTCTTCATGTTTTTGAAGACCGATTCATGCTCCTCCTGTTTTTCAGACCGTTTCAGGCTCCTCATATTTTTGACACCTTTTGAAGCTCTTCATATTTTTTACAACTTTTCAGGCATTTCATGTTTTTGAACACCTCTTCATGCTCCTCCTATTTTTCACACCTTTTGAAGCTCTTCACATTTTTCACACCATTTCAGGCTCTTCATGTTTTTCAACACCGCTTCATGCTCCTCCTATGTTTCAGACCGTTTAATGCTCCTCCTGTACTTCACACCTTTTGAAGCTCTTCATATTTTTCACACCTTTTCAGGCTCTTCATGTTTTTCAATACCGCTTCATGCACCTCCTATTTTCAGACCTTTTAATGCTCCTCCTGTACTTCACAACTTTTGAAGCTCTTCATATTTTTCACATCTTTTCAGGCTCTTCATGTTTTTCAACAACACTTCATGCTCCACCATTTTTCAGACCGCTTCATGCTCATCTCATTTTTGACAATTTTTGAAGCTCTTCATATTTTTCACACCTTTTGAAGCTCTTCATATTTTTGACACGTTTTCAGGCTCTTCATGTTTTTTAACACCGCTTCATGCTCCTCCTATTTTTCACATCTGTTGAAGCTCTTCAATTTTTCACACCTTTTCAGGCTCTTCATGTTTTTGAACATGGCTTCATGCTCCTCATATATTTCAGACCGTTTCATGCTCCTCTTATTTGTGACACCTTTTGAAGCTCTTCGTATTTTTCACACATTTTCAGGCTCTTCATGTTTTTCAACATGACTTCATGCTCCTCCTATTTTTCAGACCGTTTCATGCTCCTCATATTTTTGACACCTTTTGAAATCTTCATATACTTCACACCTTTTCAGGCTCTTCATTTTTTTGGAAATAACTTCATGCTCCTTCTATTTTTCAGACCGTTTCATGGTCATCTCATTTTTGACACCTTTTGAAGCTCTTCATATTTTTCATACCTTTTGAAGATTTTCATATTTTTCACACGTTTTCAGGCTCTTCATATTTTTCAACACCGCATCATGCTCCTCCTATTTTTCAGACAGTTTCATGCTCCTCATATTTTTGACACGTTTTGAAGCTCTTCATATTTTTCACACCTTTTCAGGCTCTTCATGGTTTTCAACACTGTTTCATGATCCTCCTATTTTTCAGACCGTTTCATGCTCCTCATAATTTTGACACCCTTTGAAGCTCTTCTTATATTTCACACCTTTTCAGACTCTTCATGTTTTCGAACACCAATTCAAGTTCCTCCTATTTTTGCGACCGTTTCATGCTCTTCATATTTTTGACACCTTTAGAAGCACTTCATATTTTTCACACCTTTTGAAGATCTTCATATATTTCACACATTTTCAGCCTCTTCATGTTTCTCAACACCACTTCATGTTCCTCCTATTTTTCAGAACGTTTCATGCTCCTCATATTCTTGACACCTTTTAAAGTTCTTCATATTTTTCACACCTTTTAAGGCTCTTCATGTTTTGAACACCGTTTCATGCTCCTCCTATTTTCAGACCGTTTCATGCTCTTCATTTTTTTGACACCTTTTGAAGCTCTTCATATTTTTCACACGTTTTGAAGCTCTTCATATATTTCACACCTTTTCAGGCTCTTCATGTTTTTGAACACCGCTTCATGCTCCTCCTATTTTTCAGGCCATTTCATGCTCTTCATTTTTTTGACACCTTTTGAAGCTCTTCATATTTTTCACACCTTTTGAAGCTCTTCATATATTTCACACCTTTTCAGGCTGTTCATGTTTTTCAAAACACCACTTCATGCTCCTCCTATTTTTCAGACCGTTTCATGCTCATCTAATTTTTGACACTTTTTGAAGCTCTTCATATATTTCACACCTTTTGAAGCTCTTCATGTTTTTCATATTTTTGAAGCTCTTCATATTTTTCACACCTTTTCACGCTTTTCATGTATTTGAACACCGGTTCATGCTCTTCCTATTTTTCAGACCGTTTCATGCTCCTCCTATTTTTCACTCCTTTTGAAGCTCTTCATATTTTTCACACCTTTTCAGTCTCTACATGTTTTTGAACACCGCTTCATGCTCCTCCTATTTCTCAGACCATTTCATGCTCCTCATGTATTTCACACCTTTTGAAGCTCTTCGTATTTTGCACACATTTTCAGGCTTTTCATGTTTTTCACAACGACTTCATGCTCCTCATATTTTTCAGACCGTTTCATGGACATTTCATTTTTGACTCCTTTGGAAGCTCTTCATATTTTTCACACCATTTTCAGGCTCTTCATGTTTTTCAACACCGCTTTATGATCCTCCTATTTTTCAGACCGTTTCATATTCCTCATATTTTTGACATTTTTTGAGGCTCTTCATATTTTTCACACCTTTTCAGGCTCTTCATGTCTTTGAACACCGTTTCATGCTCCTCCTATTTTTGTGACCGTTTCATGCACATCTCATTTTGACACCTTTTGAAGCCTTTGATATTTTTCACACCATTTTCAGGCTCTTCATGTTTTTCAACACCGCTTTCTGATCCTCCTATTTTTCAGACCGTTTCATGCTCCTCATATATTTGACACCTTTTAAAGCTCCTCATATTTTTCACACCTTTTCAGGCTCTTCATATTTTTCACATAATTTCAGGCTGTTCATGTTTTTGAACACGGCTTCATGCTCCTCCAATTTTTCAGACCGTTTCATGTTCCTCATATTTTTGACACCTTTTGAAGCTCTTCATATTTTTCACACCTTTTGAAGCTCTTCATATTTTTCACACCATTTTCAGGCTCTTCATGTTTTTTAACACCGTTTCATGCTCCTCCTATTTTTCAGACCGTTTCATGCTCCTCTTATGTTTGACACCTTTTGAAGCTCTTCATATTTTTCACACCTTTTCACGCTCTTCATGTTTTTGAACACCGCTTCATACTCCGCATATTTTTCAGACCGTTTCATGCACATCTCATTTTTGACACCTTTTGAAGCCTTTGATATTTTTCACACCATTTTCAGGCTCTTCAGGTTTTTCAACACCACTTTCTGATCCTCCTATTTTTCAGACCGTTTCATGCTCCTCATATATTTGACACCTTTTGAAGCTCTTCATATTTTCACAATTTTTTAAGGTCTTCATATGTTTCACACGTTTTCAGGTTCTTCATGTTTTTCAACACCGCTTCATGCTCCCCCTATTTTTCATTCCGTTTCATGCTCCTCATATTCTTGACACCTTTTGACGCTTTTCATATTTTTCACACATTTTCAGGCTCTTCTAGTTTTTCAACACGGCTTCATGCTCCTCCTATTTTTCATTCCGTTTCATGCTCCTCATATTTTTGACACCTTTTGAAGCTCTTCATATTTCTCACACCTTTTCAGGCTCTTCATGTTTTTCAACACCGCTTCATGATCCTCCTGTTTTTCAGACCGTTTCATGCTGATCTCATTTTTGACACCTTTGGAAGCTTTTCATATTTTTCACAACTTTTCAGGCTCTTCACGTTTTTGAACACCGCTTCATGTTCCTCCTATTTTTCAGACCGCATCATGCTCCTCATATATTTCACACGTTTTGAAGCTCTTCATATTTTTCATACCTTTTCAGGCTCTTCATGTATTTCAACACCAATTCATGCTCCTACTATTTTTCAGACCGTTTCATGCTCATCTCATTTTTGACACCTTTCGAAGCTGTTTATATTTTTCACACCTTTTGAAGCTCTTCATATTTTTCACACGTTTTCATGCCCTACATGTTTTTCATCAACGCTTCATGCTCCTCCTATTTTTCAGACCGTTTCATGCTCCTCATATTTTTGACACCTTTTGAAGCTCTTCATATATTTCACACCTTTTCAGGCTCTTCTTTTTTTTCAACACCACTTCATGCTCCTCCTATTTTTCAGACCGTTTCATGCTCATTTCATTTTTGACACCTTTTGTAGCTCTTCATATTTTTCACACCTTTTCATGCTCTTCATGTAATTGAACACCGCTTCATTTTCCTCCTATTTTTCAGACCGTTTCATGCTCCTCATATTCTTGACACCTTTTGAAGCTTTTCATATTTTCACACCTTTTAAGGCTCTTCAAGTTTTTCAATACCGTTTCATGCTCCTCCTATTTTTCAGACCGTTTCATGCTCCTCTTATGTTTGACACCTTATGAAGCTCTTCATATTTTCACAATTTTTTACGCTCTTCATATGTTTCACACGTTTTCAGGTTCTTCATGTTTTTCAACACCGCTTCATGCTCCTCCTATTTTTCATTCCGTTTCATGCTCCTCATATTCTTGACACCTTTTGACGCTTTTCATATTTTTCACACATTTTCAGGCTCTTCATGTTTTGCCACACCACTTCATGCTCCTCCTATTTTTCAGACGTTTTCATGCTCCTCATATTTTTGACACCTTTAGAAACTCTTCATATCATTCACACCTTTTCAGGCTCTTCATGTTTTGCCACACCGCTTCATGCTCCTCCTATTTTTGAGCCCGTTTCATGCTCCTCATGTATTTCACACCTTTTGAAGCTCTTCATATATTTCACACCCTTACATACTCTTCATGTTTTTCAACACCACTTCATGCTCCTCCTATTTTTAAGACTGTTTCATGCTCCTGATATTTTTGACTCGTTTTGAAGCTCTTCATATTTTCACAATTTTTTAAGCTCTTCATATTTTTCACACGTTTTCAGGTTCTTCATGTTTTTCAACACCGCTTCATGCTCCTCCTATTTTTCTTTCCGTTTCATGCTCCTCATATTCTTGACACCTTTTGACGCTTTTCATATTTTTCACACATTTTCAGGCTCTTCAAGTTTTTCAACACCGCTTCATGCTCCTCCTATTTTTCATTCCGTTTCATGCTCCTCATATTTTTGACACCTTTTGAAGCTCTTCATATTTCTCACACCTTTTCAGGCTCTTCATGTTTTTCAACACCGCTTCATGATCCTCCTGTTTTTCAGACCGTTTCATGCTGATCTCATTTTTGACACCTTTGGAAGCTTTTCATATTTTTCACAACTTTTCAGGCTCTTCACGGTTTTGAACACCTTTTCATGTTCCTCCTATTTTTCAGACCGTATCATGCTCCTCATATATTTCACACGTTTTGAAGCTCTTCATATTTTTCATACCTTTTCAGGCTCTTCATGTATTTCAACACCAATTCATGCTCCTACTATTTTTCAGACCGTTTCATGCTCATCTCATTTTTGACACCTTTCGAAGCTGTTTATATTTTTCACACCTTTTGAAGCTCTTCATATTTTTCACACGTTTTTATGCCCTACATGTTTTTCATCAACGCTTCATGCTCCTCCTATTTTTCAGACCGTTTCATGCTCCTCATATTTTTGACACCTTTTGAAGCTCTTCATATATTTCACACCTTTTCAGGCTCTTCTTTTTTTTCAACACCACTTCATGCTCCTCCTATTTTTCAGACCGTTTCATGCTCATTTCATTTTTGACACCTTTTGTAGCTCTTCATATTTTTCACACCTTTTCATGCTCTTCATGTAATTGAACACCGCTTCATTTTCCTCCTATTTTTCAGACCGTTTCATGCTCCTCATATTCTTGACACCTTTTGAAGCTTTTCATATTTTCACACCTTTTAAGGCTCTTCAAGTTTTTCAATACCGTTTCATGCTCCTCCTATTTTTCAGACCGTTTCATGCTCCTCTTATGTTTGACACCTTATGAAGCTCTTCATATTTTCACAATTTTTTAAGCTCTTCATATGTTTCACACGTTTTCAGGTTCTTCATGTTTTTCAACACCGCTTCATGCTCCTCCTATTTTTCATTCCGTTTCATGCTCCTCATATTCTTGACACCTTTTGACGCTTTTCATATTTTTCACACATTTTCAGGCTCTTCATGTTTTGCCACACCACTTCATGCTCCTCCTATTTTTCAGACGTTTTCATGCTCCTCATATTTTTGACACCTTAGGAAACTCTTCATATCATTCACACCTTTTCAGGCTCTTCATGTTTTGCCACACCGCTTCATGCTCCTCCTATTTTTGAGCCCGTTTCATGCTCCTCATGTATTTCACACCTTTTGAAGCTCTTCATATATTTCACACCCTTACATACTCTTCATGTTTTTCAACACCACTTCATGCTCCTCCTATTTTTAAGACTGTTTCATGCTCCTGATATTTTTGACTCGTTTTGAAGCTCTTCATATTTTCACAATTTTTTAAGCTCTTCATATTTTTCACACGTTTTCAGGTTCTTCATGTTTTTCAACACCGCTTCATGCTCCTCCTATTTTTCTTTCCGTTTCATGCTCCTCATATTCTTGACACCTTTTGACGCTTTTCATATTTTTCACACATTTTCAGGCTCTTCAAGTTTTTCAACACCGCTTCATGCTCCTCCTATTTTTCATTCCGTTTCATGCTCCTCATATTTTTGACACCTTTTGAAGCTCTTCATATTTCTCACACCTTTTCAGGCTCTTCTTGTTTTTCAACACCGCTTCATGATCCTCCTGTTTTTCAGACCGTTTCATGCTGATCTCATTTTTGACACCTTTGGAAGCTTTTCATATTTTTCACAACTTTTCAGGCTCTTCACGGTTTTGAACACCTTTTCATGTTCCTCCTATTTTTCAGACCGTATCATGCTCCTCATATATTTCACACGTTTTGAAGCTCTTCATATTTTTCATACCTTTTCAGGCTCTTCATGTATTTCAACACCAATTCATGCTCCTACTATTTTTCAGACCGTTTCATGCTCATCTCATTTTTGACACCTTTCGAAGCTGTTTGTATTTTTCACACCTTTTGAAGCTCTTCATATTTTTCACACGTTTTCATGCCCTTCATGTTTTTCATCACCGCTTCATGCTCCTCCTATTTTTCAGACCGTTTCATGCTCCTCATATTTTTGACACCTTTTGAAGCTCTTCATATATTTCACACCTTTTCAGGCTCTTCTTTTTTTTCAACACCACTTCATGCTCCTACTATTTTTCAGACCGTTTCATGCTCATCTCATTTTTGACACCTTTTGATGCACTTCATATTTTTGACACCTTTTGAAGCTCTTCGTATATTTCACACCTTTTCAGGCTCTTCATGTTTTCAACACCACTTCATGCCCCTCCTATTTTTCAGACCCTTTCATGTTAAACTAAATTTGACACCTTATGAAGCTTTTCATGTTTTTCATACCTTTTCATGCTCTTTATGTTTTTGAACACCGGTTCATGCTCCTCCTATTTTTCAACCCGTTTCATGCTCCTCATGTATTTCACATCTTTTGAAGCTCTTCATATTTTTCACACCTTTTCAGTCTCTTCATGTTTTTGAACACCGTTTCATGCTCCTCCTACTTTTCAGACCATATAATGCTCGTCATATATTTCACACGTTTTGAAGCTCTTCATATTTTTCACACCTTTTCAGGCTCTTCATGTTTTTAAACACCACTTCATGCTCCTCCTAATTATCAGACCGTTTCATGCTCCTCATATATTTGACACCTTTTGTAGCTCTTCATATTATTCACACCTTTTCAGACTCCCCATGTTTTTCAACACCACTTCATGTTCCTCCCATTTTGCAGACAGTTTCATACTCCTCATATTTGTGACAACATTTGAAGCTCTTCATATTTCTAACACCTTTTCAGGCGCTTCATGTTTTTCAACACCGCTTCGTGCGCCTCCTATTTTTCAGACCGTTTCATGCTCATCTCATTTTTGACACCTTTTGAAGCTCTTCTTATTTTCCACATCTTTTGAAACCCTTCATATTTTTCACACGTTTTCAAGCTCTTCATGTTTTTCAACAACGTTTCATGCTCCTCCTATTTTTCAGACCGTTTCATGCTCCTCATATTTTTGACACCTTTTGAAGCTCTTCATATTTTTCACAACTTTTGAATCTCTTATATTTTTCACACCTTTTCAGGCTCTTCATGATTTTCAACACCGCTTCATGCTCCTCCTATTTTTCAGACCGTTTCTTGTTCCTCATATATTTGACACCTTTTGAAGCTCTTCATATATTTCACACCTTTTCAGGCGCTTCATGTTTTTCAACACCGCTTCATGCTCCTCCTATTTTTCAGACCATTTCATGCTCATCTCTTTTTTGACACCTTTTGAAGCTCTTCATATTTTTCACACCTTTTGAGCTCTTCATATTTTTCAAGACTGCTTTATGCTCCTCCTATTTTTCAGACCATTCATGCCCCTCATAATTTTGAAACATTTTGAAGCTCTTCATATTTTTTACACCTTTTCAGGCTCTTCATGTTTTTCAACACCACTTCATCCTCCTCCTGTTTTTAAGACCGTTCATGTCCCTCATATTTTTGACACCTTTTGAAGCTCTTCATATTTTCACACGTTTTCAGGCTCTTCATGTTTTTCAACACCTTATCATGCTCATCGTATTTTTCAGACCGTTTCATGCTCCTCATATTTTTGACACGTTTTCAGTCTCTTCATATTATTCACACATTTTCAGGCTCTTCATGTTTTTCAACACTGCTTCATGCTCCTCCTTTTTTTCAGAACTTTTCATGCTCATCTCATTTTTGACACCTTGTGAAGCTCTTCGTATTTTTTACACCTTTTGAAGCTCTTCATATTTTTATACCTTTTCAGGCTCTTCATGTTTTTCAACACCGCTTCATGCTTCTCCTGTTTTTCAGACCGTTTCATGCTCCTCATATTTTTGACACCTTTTGAAGCTCTTCATACTTTTCACATCTTTTCAGGCTCTTCATGATTTTCAACACCACTTCATGCTCCTAGTATTTTTCAGACCTTTTCATGCTCCTCGTATTTTTGACACCTTTTGAAGCTCTTCATATTTTTCACACCTTTTGAAGCTCTTCGTATTTTTCACACCTTTTCAGGCTCTTCATATTTTTGAACACCGTTTTATGCTGCTTCTATTTTTCAGACCTTTTCATGCTCCTCATATATTTTAAACCTTTTGAATCTTTTCATATTTTTCACACCTTTTCATGCTGTTCATGTTTTTCAACAATGCTTCCTGATCCTCCTATTTTTCAGACCGTTTCATGCTCCTCAAGAATTTCACACCTTTTAAAGCTCTTCATATTTTTCACACCTTTTCAGGCTCTTCATGTTTTTCAACACCGCTCATGCTTCTCCTGTTTTTCAGACCATTTCATGCTCCTCTTAATTTTAACACCTTTTGAAGCTCTTCATATTTTCCACATCTTTTCAGGCTCTTCATGTTTTTGAACACTGCTTCATGTTCCTTCTATTTTTCAGACCGTTTCATGCTCCTCAAATTTTTAAAACTTTTGAAGCTCTTCATATTTTTCACACCTTTTCAGGCTCTTCATGTTTTTGAAGACCGATTCATGCTCCTCCTGTTTTTCAGACCGTTTCAGGCTCCTCATATTTTTGACACCTTTTGAAGCTCTTCATATTTTTTACAACTTTTCAGGCATTTCATGTTTTTGAACACCTCTTCATGCTCCTCCTATTTTTCACACCTTTTGAAGCTCTTCACATTTTTCACACCATTTCAGGCTCTTCATGTTTTTCAACACCGCTTCATGCTCCTCCTATTTTTCAGACCGTTTAATGCTCCTCCTGTACTTCACACCTTTTGAAGCTCTTCATATTTTTCACACCTTTTCAGGCTCTTCATGTTTTTCAATACCGCTTCATGCACCTCCTATTTTCAGACCTTTTAATGCTCCTCCTGTACTTCACAACTTTTGAAGCTCTTCATATTTTTCACATCTTTTCAGGCTCTTCATGTTTTTCAACAACACTTCATGCTCCACCATTTTTCAGACCGCTTCATGCTCATCTCATTTTTGACAATTTTTGAAGCTCTTCATATTTTTCACACCTTTTGAAGCTCTTCATATTTTTGACACGTTTTCAGGCTCTTCATGTTTTTTAACACCGCTTCATGCTCCTCCTATTTTTCACATCTGTTGAAGCTCTTCAAATTTTTCACACCTTTTCAGGCTCTTCATGTTTTTGAACACGGCTTCATGCTCCTCATATATTTCAGACCGTTTCATGCTCCTCTTATTTGTGACACCTTTTGAAGCTCTTCGTATTTTTCACACATTTTCAGGCTCTTCATGTTTTTCAACATGACTTCATGCTCCTCCTATTTTTCAGACCGTTTCATGCTCCTCATATTTTTGACACCTTTTGAAATCTTCATATACTTCACACCTTTTCAGGCTCTTCATTTTTTTGGAAATAACTTCATGCTCCTTCTATTTTTCAGACCGTTTCATGGTCATCTCATTTTTGACACCTTTTGAAGCTCTTCATATTTTTCATACCTTTTGAAGATTTTCATATTTTTCACACGTTTTCAGGCTCTTCATATTTTTCAACACCGCATCATGCTCCTCCTATTTTTCAGACAGTTTCATGCTCCTCATATTTTTGACACGTTTTGAAGCTCTTCATATTTTTCACACCTTTTCAGGCTCTTCATGGTTTTCAACACTGTTTCATGATCCTCCTATTTTTCAGACCGTTTCATGCTCCTCATAATTTTGACACCCTTTGAAGCTCTTCTTATATTTTACACCTTTTCAGACTCTTCATGTTTTCGAACACCAATTCAAGTTCCTCCTATTTTTGCGACCGTTTCATGCTCTTCATATTTTTGACACCTTTAGAAGCACTTCATATTTTTCACACCTTTTGAAGATCTTCATATATTTCACACATTTTCAGCCTCTTCATGTTTCTCAACACCACTTCATGTTCCTCCTATTTTTCAGAACGTTTCATGCTCCTCATATTCTTGACACCTTTTAAAGTTCTTCATATTTTTCACACCTTTTAAGGCTCTTCATGTTTTGAACACCGTTTCATGCTCCTCCTATTTTCAGACCGTTTCATGCTCTTCATTTTTTTGACACCTTTTGAAGCTCTTCATATTTTTCACACGTTTTGAAGCTCTTCATATATTTCACACCTTTTCAGGCTCTTCATGTTTTTGAACACCGCTTCATGCTCCTCCTATTTTTCAGGCCATTTCATGCTCTTCATTTTTTTGACACCTTTTGAAGCTCTTCATATTTTTCACACCTTTTGAAGCTCTTCATATATTTCACACCTTTTCAGGCTGTTCATGTTTTTCAAAACACCACTTCATGCTCCTCCTATTTTTCAGACAGTTTCATGCTCATCTAATTTTTGACACTTTTTGAAGCTCTTCATATATTTCACACCTTTTGAAGCTCTTCATATTTTTCACATTTATGAAGCTATTCAAATTTTTCACACGTTTTCAGGCTCTTCATGTTTTTGAACACCGCTTCATGTTCCTGCTATTTTTCAGAACGTTTCACACTCCTCATGTTTTTGACACATTTTGAGGCTACTCATATTTTTCACACCTTTTCAGGCTCTTCATGTTTTTGAACACCGTTTCATGATCCTCCTATTTTTCAGAACGTTTCATGCTCCTCATATTCTTGACACTTTTTAAAGTTCTTCATATTTTTCACACCTTTTAAATCTCTTCATGTTTTGAACACCGTTTCATGCTCCTCTTATTTTCAGACCGTTTCATGCTCTTCATTTTTTTGACACCTTTTGAAGCTCTTCATATTTTTCACACCTTTTGAAGCTCTTCATATATTTCACACCTTTTCAGGCTCTTCATGTTTTTTAACACCGCTTCATGCTCCTCATACTTTTCACACCTTTTGAAGCTCTTCATTTTTTTCACACATTTTCAGGCCCTTTATGTTTCTCACCACCGCTTCATGCTCCTCCTATTTTTGAGACCGTTTCAAGCTCATTTCATTTTTGACACCTTTTGAAGCTCTTCGTATTTTTTACACCTTTTGAAGCTCTTCATATTTTTATAACTTTTCAGGCTCTTCATGTATTTCAACACCGCTTGATTCTTCTCCAGCTTTTCAGACCGTTTCATGCTCCTCATATTTTTGACACCTTTTGAAACTCTTCATATTTTTCACATCTTTTCAGGCTCTTCATGATTTTCAACACCACTTTATGCTCCTCGTATTTTTCAGACCTTTTAATGCTCCTCATATTTTTGACACCTTTTGAAGCTCTTCATATTTTTCACACCTTTTGAAGCTCTTCGTATTTTTCACACCTTTTCAGGCTCTTCATGTTTTTGAACACCGTTTTTTGCTGCTTCTATTTTTCAGACCGTTTCATGCTCCTCATATATTTTAAACCTTTTGAAACTCTTCATATTTTTCACACCTTTTCAAGCTGTTCATGTTTTTCAACAATGCTTCATGATCCTCCTATTTTTCAGACCGTTTCATGCTCCTCAAGTATTTCACAACTTTTGAAGCTCTTCATATTTTTCACACCTTTTCAGGCTCTTCATGATTTTGAAGACCGATTCATGCTCCTCCTGTTTTTCAGACGGTTTCAGGCTCCTCATATTTTTGACACCTTTTGAAGCTCTTCATATTTTTTACAACTTTTCAGGCATTTCATGTATTTGAACACCTCTTCATGCTCCTCCTATTTTTCACACCTTTTGAAGCTCTTCACATTTTTCACACCATTTCAGGCTCTTCATGTTTTTCAACACCGCTTCCTGCTCCTCCTATTTTTCAGACAGTTTAATGCTCCTCCTGTATTTCACACCTTTTGTAGCTCTTCATATTTTTTACACCTTTTCAAGCTCTTCATGTTTTTGAATAGCGCTTCATGCTCCTCCTATTTTTCAGACAGTTTCATGATCCTCATGTATTTCACACCTTTTGAAGCTCTTCGTATTTTTCACACCTTTTCAGGCTCTTCATGTTTTTGAGCACCGCTTCATGCTCCTCTTCTTTTTCAGACCGTTTCATGCTACTCATATTTTTGACCTCTTTTGAAGCTCCTAATATTTTTCACATCTTTTGAAGCTCTTCATATATTTCACACTTTTTCAGGCTCTTCATGTTTTTCAACACCACTTCATGTTCCTCCTATTTTTCAGACCGTTTCATGCTCATCTCATTTTTGACAGATTTTGAAGCTCTTCATATTTTTCACACCTTTTCAGTCTCTTCATGTTTTTGAACACCGTTTCATGCTCCTCCTATTTTTCAGACCGTTTCATGCTCCTCATGTATTTCACACCTTTTGAAGCTGTTCATATTTTTCACACGTTTTCAGGCTCTTCATGTTTTTCATCAATGCTTCATGCTCCTTCTCTTTTTCAGACCGTTTCATGCTCTTCATATTTTTCACACTTTTTGAAGCTCTTCATATTTTTCACACCTTTTCAGGCTCTTCACGTTTTTCAACACCGTCTCATGCTCCTCCTATTTTTCAGACAGTTTCATGCTCCTCATGTATTTCACATCTTTTGAAGCTCTTCATATTTTTCACACCTTTTCAAGCTCTTCATGTTTTTGAACACCGCTTCATGCTCCTTCTATTTTTCAGACCGTTTCATTCTCCTCATATTTTTAACACCGTTTGTAGCTCTTCATATTTTTCACACCTTTTCAGGCTCTTCATGTTTCTGAACACCGCTTCATGCTCCTCCTATTTTATACACCGTTTCATGCTCCTCATGTATTTCACACCTTTTGTAGCTCTTCATATTTTTTACACCTTTTCAAACTCTTCATGTTTTTGAACACCGTTTCATGCTCGTCATATTTTTCAGACCGTTTCATGCTCCTCATATTTTTGACACCTTTTGAAGCTCTTCATATTTTTCACACCATTTCAGGCTCTTCAAGTTTTTGAACAACGCTACAATGTTCCTCCTATTTTTCAGACCGTTTCATGCTCCTCATATTTTTGACACCTTTTGAAGCTCTTCATATTTTTTACACCTTTTCAGTCTCTACATGTTTTTCAACACGGCTTCATGCTCCTCTTATTTTTCAGACCGTTTCATGCTCCTCATATTTTTCACAACTTTTGAAGCTCTTCCTATTTTTCACACCTTTTCAGGCTCTTCATATTTTTCAGCACCACTTCATACTCCTCCTATTTTTCAGACCGTATCATGCTCCTCATATATTTGACACCTTTTGAAGCTCTTCATATTTTTCACACCTTTTCAGGCTCTTCATGTTTTTCAACACCGCTTCATGCTCCTCCTATTTTTCAGACCGTTTCTTGCTCCTCATATTTTTGACACCTTTTGAAGCTCTTCATATTTTTCACACCTTTTCACGCTCTTCATGTTTTTCAACATCGCTTGCTGCTCCTCCTCTTTTTCAGAGCGTTTCATGCTCCTCATAATTTTGACACCTTTGAAGCTCTTCGTATTTTTCACACCTTTTCAGGCTCTTCATATTTTTCAACCCCACTTCATGGTTCTCCTATTTTTCAGACCGTTTAATGCTCCTCATATTTTTGACACTTTTTGAAGCTCTTCATATTTTTCAAACTTCTCCAGGCTCTTCATTTTTTTGAACACCGCTTCATGCTCCTCCTATTTTTCAGACCTTTTCATGCTCCTCATGTTTTTGACACCTTTTGAAGCACTTCATGTTTTTCACACCTTTTCAGGCTCTTCATGTTTTTCAACAACGCTTCATGCTCCTCCTATTTTTCAGACTGTTTTATTCTACTCATATATTTCACACCTTTTTCAAGCTTTTCATGTTTTTCAACACCACTTCATGCTCCTCCTAATTATCAGACCGTTTAATTCTCCTCATATATTTGACAACATTTGAAGCTTTTCATATTTTTCACACCTTTTCAGGCTCTTCATGTTTTTTAACACCTTTTCATGCTCCTCCTATATTTCAGGCCGTTTCATGCTCCTTATATTTTTGACACCTTTTGAAGCTCTTCATATTTTTCACACCTTTTCAGGCTCTTCATATTTTTCAACACCGCTTCATGCTCCTCCTATTTTTCAGACTGTATCATGCTCCTCATATGTTTCACACATTTTTCAGGCTCTTCAAGTTTTTCAACAACACTTCATGCTCCTCCTATTTTTCAGAGCGTTTCATGCTTCTCCTATTTTTCAGACCGTTTCATGCTCCTCATATTTTTGACGCCTTTTGAAGCTCTTCATATTTTTCACACCTTTTCAGGCTATTCATGTTTTTCAGCACCACTTCATGCTCCTCCTATTTTTCAGACCGTTTCATGCTCCTCATATTCTTGACACCTTTTGAAGCTCTTCATATTTTTCACACCTTTTCAGCCTCTTCATGTTTTTCAACACCGCTTCATGCTCCTCCTATTTTTCAGACCCTTTCATGCTCCTCATATTTGTGACACCTTTTGAAGCTCTTCATATTTTTCACACCTTTTCACGCTCTTCATGTTTTTCAACATCGCTTGCTGCTCCTCCTCTTTTTCAGGGCGTTTCATGCTCCTCATAATTTTGACACCTTTGAAGCTCTTCATATTTTTCACACCTTTTCAGGCTCTTCATGTTTTTCAACACCACTTCAAGCTCCTTCTATTTTTCAGACCGTTTCTTGCTCCTCATATTTTTGACACCTTTGAGGCTCTTCATATATTTCACACATTTTCAGGCTCTTCATGTTTTTCAACACCACTTCACGCTCCTTCTATTTTTCAGAACGTTTCTTGCTCCTCATATTTTTGACACCTTTGAGGCTCTTCATATATTTCACACTGTTTCAGGCTCTTTATGTTTTTCAACACTGCTTCATGCTCCTCCTATTTTTCAGACCGTTTCATGCTTCTCCTATTTTTCAGACCGTTTCATGCTTCTCCTATTTTTCAGACCGTTTAATGCTCCTCATATTTTTGACACTTTTTGAAGCTCTTCATATTTTTCACACTTCTCCAGGCTCTTCATTTTTTTGAACACCGCTTCAAGCTCCTCCTATTTTTCAGACATTTTCATGCTCCTCATGTTTTTGACACTTTTTGAAGCACTTCATATTTTTCACACCTTTTCAGGCTCTTCATGTTTTTCAACAACGCTTCATGCTCCTCCTATTTTTCAGACCGTTTCATGCTCCTCATACTTTTCACACCTTTTGAAGCTCTTCATATTTTTTTAACACCTTTTCACGCTCCTCCTATATTTCAGACCGTTTCAAGCTCCTCATATTTTTGACACTTTTTGTAGCTCTTCATATTTTTCACACCTTTTCAGGGTCTTTATGTTTTTCTACACCACTTCATGCTCCTCCTATTTTTCAGACCGTTTTATTCTACTCATATGTTTCACACCTTTTTCAAGCTCTTCATGTTTTTCAACACCACTTCATGCTCCTCCTAATTATCAGACCGTTTCATTCTCCTCATATTTTTGACACCATTTGAAGCTTTTCATATTTTTCACACCTTTTCAGGCTCTTCATGTTTTTTAACAACTTTTCATGCTCCTGCTATATTTCAGACCGTTTCATGCTCCTTATATTTTTGACACCTTTTGAAGCTCTTCATATTTTTCACACATTTTCATGCTCTTCATATTTTTCAACACCGCTTCATGCTCCTCCTATTTATCAGACCATATCATGCTCCTCATATGTTTCACAACTTTTTCAGGCTCTTCATGTTTTTCAACAACACTTCATGCTCCTCCTATGTTTCAGACCGTTTCATCTCCTCATATTTTTGACACAGTTTGAAGCTCTTCACATTTTTCACACCTTTTGAGGCTCTTCATGTTTTTCAGCACCACTTCATGCTCCTCCTATTTTTCAGACCTTTTTTTGCTCCTCATATTTTTTACACATTTTGAAGCTCTTCATATTTTTCACACCTTTTCAGGCTCTTCATGTTTTTCACCACCGCTTCATGCTCCTCCTATTTTTCAAACCGTTTCATGCTCCTCATATTTTTGACACCTTTTGAATCTCTTCATATTTTTCACACCTTTTCAGGCTCTTCATGTTTTTCAACATCGCTTGCTGCTCCTCATCTTTTTCAGACCGTTTCATGCTCCTCTTAGTTTTGACACCTTTGAAGCTCTTCATATTTTTTACACCTTTTCAGGCTCCTCATATTTTTCTCCACCACTTCATGCTTCTCCTATTTTTCAGACCGTTTCATGCTCCTCATATTTTTGACACTTTTTGAAGCTCTTCATATTTTTGACACCTTTTCAGGCTCTTCATGTTTTTCAACAACGCTTCATGCTCCTCCTATTTTTCAGACCGTTTCATGCTCCTCATATTTTTGACACTTTTTGAAGCTCTTCCTATTTTTCACACCTTTTCAGGCTCTTCATGTTTTTCAACACCGCTTCATGCTCCTCGTATTTTTCAGAGCGTTTCATGGTCCTCATAATTTTGACACCTTTGAAGCTCTTCATATTTTTCACACCTTTTCAGTCTCTTCATATTTTTCAACACCACTTCATGCTTCTCCTATTTTTCAGACAATTTAATGCTCCTCATATTTTTGACACTTTTTGAAGCTCTTCATATTTTTCACACTTCTCCAGGCTCTTCATTTTTTTGAACACCGCTTCATGCTCCTCCTATTTTTCAGACCTTTTCATGCTCCTCATGTTTTTGACACCTTTTGAAGCACTTCATATTTTTCACACCTTTTCAGGCTCTTCATGTTTTTCAACAACGCTTCATGCTCCTCCTATTTTTCAGACCGTTTCATGCTCCTCATATGTTTCACACCTTTTGAAGCTCTTCATATTTTTTTAACACTTTTTCACGCTCCTCCTATATTTCAGACCGTTTCAAGCTCCTCATATTTTTGACACTTTTTGTAGCTCTTCATATTTTTCACACCTTTTCAGGGTCTTCATGTTTTTCTACACCACTTCATGCTCCTCCTATTTTTCAGACCGTTTTATTCTACTCATATGTTTCACACCTTTTTCAAGCTCTTCATGTTTTTCAACACCACTTCATGCTCCTCCTAATTATCAGACCGTTTCATTCTCCTCATATTTTTGACACCATTTGAAGCTTTTCATATTTTTCACACCTTTTCAGGCTCTTCATGTTTTTTAACACCTTTTCATGCTCCTCCTATATTTCAGACCGTTTCATGCTCCTTATATTTTTGACACCTTTTGAAGCTCTTCAAATTTTCCCTCCTTTTTCAGGCTCTTCATGTTTTTCAACAACACTTCATGCTCCACCTATGTTTCAGACCGTTTCATGCTCCTCATATTTTTGACACTTTTTGAAGCTCTTCATATTTTTGACACCTTTTCAGGCTCTTCATGTTTTTCAACAACGCTTCATGCTCCTCCTATTTTTCAGACCGTTTCATGCTCCTCATATTTTTGACACTTTTTGAAGCTCTTCCTATTTTTCACACCTTTTCAGGCTCTTCATGTTTTTCAACACCGCTTCATGCTCCTCGTATTTTTCAGAGCGTTTCATGGTCCTCATAATTTTGACACCTTTGAAGCTCTTCATATTTTTCACACCTTTTCAGGGTCTTCATGTTTTTCTACACCACTTCATGCTCCTCCTATTTTTCAGACCGTTTTATTCTACTCATATGTTTCACACCTTTTTCAAGCTCTTCATGTTTTTCAACACCACTTCATGCTCCTCCTAATTATCAGACCGTTTCATTCTCCTCATATTTTTGACACCATTTGAAGCTTTTCATATTTTTCACACCTTTTCAGGCTCTTCATGTTTTTTAACACCTTTTCATGCTCCTCCTATATTTCAGACCGTTTCATGCTCCTTATATTTTTGACACCTTTTGAAGCTCTTCATATTTTTCACTCCTTTTTCAGGCTCTTCATGTTTTTCAACAACACTTCATGCTCCACCTATGTTTCAGACCGTTTCATGCTCCTCATATTTTTGACACAGTTTGAAGCTCTTCACATTGTTCACACCTTTTGAGGCTCTTCATGTTTTTGAAAACAGTTTCTTGCTCCTCATATTTTTCAGACCGTTTCACCCTCTATATATTTGACACCTTTTTGAAGCTCTTCATATTTTTCACACCTTTTGAGGCTCTTCATGTTTTTGAAAACAGTTTCTTGCTCCTCTTAATTTTCAGACCGTTTCACCCTCTATATATTTGACACCTTTTTGAAACTCTTCATAATTTTCACACCTTTTCAGGCTCTTCATGTTTTTCAACACCACTTCAAGTTCCTTCTATTTTTCAGACCGTTTCTTGCTCCTCATATTTTTGACACCTTTGAGGCTCTTCATATATTTCACACTTTTTCAGGCTCTTCATGTCTTTCAACACCACTTCAAGCTCCTTCAATTTTTCAGACCTTTTCTTGCTCCTCTTATTTTTGACACCTTTGAGGCTCTTCATATATTTCACACTGTTTCAGGCTCTTTATGTTTTTCAACACCGCTTCATGCTCCTCCTAATTTTCAGACCGTTTCATTCTCCTCATATTTTTGACACCTTTTGAAGCTCTTCATATTTTTCACACTTTTTCAGGCTCTTCATGTTTTTCAAACCGCTTCATGCTCCTCCTATTTTTCAGACCATTTCATGCTTCTCCTATTTTTCAGACCGTTTCATGCTCCTCATATTTTTGACGCCTTTTGAAGCTCTTCCTATTTTTCACACCTTTTCAGGCTCTTCATGTTTTTCAACACCGCTTCATGCTCCTCGTATTTTTCAGACCGTTTCATGCTCCTCATATTTTTCACTCCTTTTGAAGCTCTTCATATTTTTCACACCTTTTCAGGCTCTTCATGTTTTTGAACATCGTTTCATGCTCGTCATATTTTTCAGACCGTTTCATGCTCCTCATATTTTTGACACCTTTTGAAGCTCTTCATATTTTTCACACCTTTTCAGTCTATTCATGTTTTTCAATACCGCTCATGATCCTCCTATTTTTCAGACCATTTCATACTCCTCATGTATTTCACACCTTTTGAAGCTCTTCATATGTTTCACACCTTTTCAGGCTCTTCATGTTTTTCAACACCATTTCATGCTCCTCTTATTTTTCAGACCGTTTCATGCTCCTCATATTTTTCACAACTTTTGAAGCTCTTCCTATTTTTCACACCTTTTCAGGCTCTTCATATTTTTCAGCACCACTTCATACTCCTCCTATTTTTCAGACCGTATCATGCTCCTCATATATTTGACACCTTTTGAAGCTCTTCATATTTTTCACACCTTTTCAGGCTCTTCATGTTTTTCAACACCGCTTCATGCTCCTCCTATTTTTCAGAGCGTTTCATGCTCCTCATAATTTTGACACCTTTGAAGCTCTTCGTATTTTTCACACCATTTCAGGCTCTTCAAGTTTTTGAACAACGCTACAATGCTCCTCCTATTTTTCAGACCGTTTCATGCTCCTCATATTTTTGACACCTTTTGAAGCTCTTCATATTTTTTACACCTTTTCAGTCTCTACATGTTTTTCAACACGGCTTCATGCTCCTCTTATTTTTCAGACCGTTTCATGCTCCTCATATTTTTCACAACTTTTGAAGCTCTTCCTATTTTTCACACCTTTTCAGGCTCTTCATATTTTTCAGCACCACTTCATACTCCTCCTATTTTTCAGACCGTATCATGCTCCTCATATTTTTGACACCTTTTGAAGCTCTTCATATTTTTCACACCTTTTCACGCTCTTCATGTTTTTCAACATCGCTTGCTGCTCCTCCTCTTTTTCAGAGCGTTTCATGCTCCTCATAATTTTGACACCTTTGAAGCTCTTCGTATTTTTCACACCTTTTCAGGCTCTTCATATTTTTCAACCCCACTTCATGGTTCTCCTATTTTTCAGACCGTTTAATGCTCCTCATATTTTTGACACTTTTTGAAGCTCTTCATATTTTTCAAACTTCTCCAGGCTCTTCATTTTTTTGAACACAGCTTCATGCTCCTCCTATTTTTCAGACCTTTTCATGCTCCTCATGTTTTTGACACCTTTTGAAGCACTTCATGTTTTTCACACCTTTTCAGGCTCTTCATGTTTTTCAACAACGCTTCATGCTCCTCCTATTTTTCAGACCGTTTCATGCTCCTCATATGTTTCACACATTTTGAAGCTCTTCATATTTTTTTAACACCTTTTCACGCTCCTCCTATATTTCAGACCGTTTCAAGCTCCTCATATTTTTGACACTTTTTGTAGCTCTTCATATTTTTCACACCTTTTCAGGGTCTTCATGTTTTTCTACACCACTTCATGCTCCTCCTATTTTTCAGACTGTTTTATTCTACTCATATGTTTCACACCTTTTTCAAGCTTTTCATGTTTTTCAACACCACTTCATGCTCCTCCTAATTATCAGACCGTTTAATTCTCCTCATATATTTGACAACATTTGAAGCTTTTCATATTTTACACACCTTTTCAGGCTCTTCATGTTTTTTAACACCTTTTCATGCTCCTCCTATATTTCAGGCCGTTTCATGCTCCTCATATTTTTGACACCTTTTGAAGCTCTTCATATTTTTCACACCTTTTCAGGCTCTTCATATTTTTCAACATCGCTTCATGCTCCTCCTATTTTTCAGACCGTATCATGGTCCTCATATGATTCACACCTTTTTCAGGCTCTTCATGTTTTTCAACAACACTTCATGCTCCTCCTATTTTTCAGAGCGTTTCATGCTTCTCCTATTTTTCAGACCGTTTCATGCTCCTCATATTTTTGACGCCTTTTGAAGCTCTTCATATTTTTCACACCTTTTCAGGCTATTCATGTTTTTCAGCACCACTTCATGCTCCTCCTATTTTTCAGACCGTTTCATGTTCCTCATATTCTTGACACCTTTTGAAGCTCTTCATATTTTTCACACCTTTTCAGGCTCTTCATGTTTTTCAACACCGCTTCATGCTCCTCCTATATTTCAGGCCGTTTCATGCTCCTCATATTTTTGACACCTTTTGAAGCTCTTCATATTTTTCACACCTTTTCAGGCTCTTCATATTTTTCAACATCGCTTCATGCTCCTCCTATTTTTCAGACCGTATCATGGTCCTCATATGATTCACACCTTTTTCAGGCTCTTCATGTTTTTCAACAACACTTCATGCTCCTCCTATTTTTCAGAGCGTTTCATGCTTCTCCTATTTTTCAGACCGTTTCATGCTCCTCATATTTTTGACGCCTTTTGAAGCTCTTCATATTTTTCACACCTTTTCAGGCTATTCATGTTTTTCAGCACCACTTCATGCTCCTCCTATTTTTCAGACCGTTTCATGTTCCTCATATTCTTGACACCTTTTGAAGCTCTTCATATTTTTCACACCTTTTCAGGCTCTTCATGTTTTTCAACACCGCTTCATGCTCCTCCTATTTTTCAGACCCTTTCATGCTCCTCATATTTGTGACACCTTTTGAAGCTCTTCATATTTTTCACACCTTTTCACGCTCTTCATGTTTTTCAACATCGCTTGCTGCTCCTCCTCATTTTCAGAGTGTTTCATGCTCCTCATAATTTTGACACCTTTGAAGCTCTTCATATTTTTCACACCTTTTCAGGCTCTTCATGTTTTTCAACACCACTTCAAGCTCCTTCTATTTTTCAGACCGTTTCTTGCTCCTCATATTTTTGACACCTTTGAGGCTCTTCATATATTTCACACTTTTTCAGGCTCTTCATGTTTTTCAACACCACTTCAAGCTCCTTCTATTTTTCAGACCGTTTCCTGCTCCTCATATTTTTGACACCTTTGAGGCTCTTCATATATTTCACACTGTTTCAGGCTCTTTATGTTTTTCAACACTGCTTCATGCTCCTCCTATTTTTCAGACCGTTTCATGCTTCTCCTATTTTTCAGACCGTTTCATGCTTCTCCTATTTTTCAGACCGTTTAATGCTCCTCATATTTTTGACACTTTTTGAAGCTCTTCATATTTTTCACACTTCTCCAGGCTCTTCATTTTTTTGAACACCGCTTCAAGCTCCTCCTATTTTTCAGACATTTTCATGCTCCTCATACTTTTCACACCTTTTGAAGCTCTTCATATTTTTTTAACACCTTTTCATGCTCCTCCTATATTTCAGACCGTTTCAAGCTCCTCATATTTTTGACACTTTTTGTAGCTCTTCATATTTTTCACACCTTTTCAGGGTCTTCATGTTTTTCTACACCACTTCATGCTCCTCCTATTTTTCAGACCGTTTTATTCTACTCATATGTTTCACACCTTTTTCAAGCTCTTCATGTTTTTCAACACCACTTCATGCTCCTCCTAAATATCAGACCGTTTCATTCTCCTCATATTTTTGACACCATTTGAAGCTTTTCATATTTTTCACACCTTTTCAGGCTCTTCATGTTTTTTAACACCTTTTCATGCTCCTGCTATATTTCAGACCGTTTCATGCTCCTTATATTTTTGACACCTTTTGAAGCTCTTCATATTTTTCACACATTTTCATGCTCTTCATATTTTTCAACACCGCTTCATGCTCCTCCTATTTATCAGACCATATCATGCTCCTCATATCTTTCACAACTTTTTCAGTCTCTTCATGTTTTTCAACATCACTTCATGCTCCTCCTATGTTTCAGACCGTTTCATGCTCCGCATATTTTTGACACAGTTTGAAGCTCTTCACATTTTTCACACCTTTTGAGGCTCTTCATGTTTTTGAAAACAGTTTCTTGCTCCTCATATTTTTCAGACCGTTTCACCCTCTATATATTTGACACCTTTCTGAAGCTCTTCATATTTTTCACACCTTTTCAGGCTCTTCATGTTTTTCAACACCACTTCAAGCTCCTTCTATTTTTCAGACCGTTTCTTGCTCCTCATATTTTTGACACCTTTGAGGCTCTTCATATATTTCACACTGTTTCAGGCTCTTTATGTTTTTCAACACTGCTTCATGCTCCTCCTAATTTTCAGACCGTTTCATGCTTCTCCTATTTTTCAGACCGTTTCATGCTCCTCATATTTTTGACGCCCTTTGAAGCTCTTCCTATTTTTCACACCTTTTCAGGCTCTTCATGATTTTCAACACCACTTCATGCTCCTCCTTTTTTCAGACTGCTTCATTCTCATCTCATTTTTGACACATTTTGAAGCTGTTCATATTTTTCATTTCTTTTGAAGCTCTTCATATATTTTACACGTTTTCAGGCTCTTCATGGTTTTCAACACCGCTTCGTGCTGCTCCTAATTTTCAGATCATTTCATGCTCATCGATTTTTACACCTTTTGCAGGTCTTCATATTTTCACACCTTTTGAAGCTCTTCATATTTTTCACACCTTTTTAGGCTCTTCATGTATTTGAACACCGTTTCATGCTCCTCCTCTTTTTCAGATCGTTTCATGCTCCTCATATTTTTGACACCTTTTGAAACTCTTCTTTTATTTTCACACCTTTTGAAGCTTTTCATATATTTCACACCTTTTCAGGCTCTTCATGCTTTTAAACAACACTTCATGCTCCTCCTATTTTTCAGACCGCTTCAAGCTCATCTCATTTTTCACACCTTTTGAAGCTGTTCATATTTTTCACACGTTTTCAGGTTCTTCATGTTTTTCAACACTGCTTCATGCTCCTCCTAATTTTCAGACCGTTTCATGCTTCTCCTATTTTTCAGACCGTTTCATGCTCCTCATATTTTTGACGCCCTTTGAAGCTCTTCCTATTTTTCACACCTTTTCAGGCTCTTCATGTTTTTCAACACCGCTTCATGCACCTCCTATTTTTCAGAACGTTTCATGCTCATCTCATTTTTGACATCTTTTGAAGCTTTTCATATTTTTCAAAACTTTTCAGGCTCTTCATGTTTTGAACACGGCTTCATGGTAATCCTATTTTTGAAACCATATCATGCTCCTCATATTTTTCACACATTTTGAAGCTCTTCATATTTTTCAATCCTTTTCAGACTCTTCATGTTTTTGAACACCACTTCATGCTCCTTCTATTTTTCAGAGAGTTTCATGCTCCTCATGTATTTCACACCTTTTGAAGCTCTTCATATTTTTCACACCTTTTCAGGCTCTTCATGTTTTTGAACACCGTTTCATGCTCCTCCAATTTTTCAGACGGTTTCATGCTCCGCATATTTTGACACCTTTTGAAGCTCTTCAAATTTTTCACACTTTTTCAAGCTCTTCATGTTTTTCAACTCCACTTCATACTCCTCCTATTTTTCAGACCGTTTCATGTTCCTCATATTTTTGACACCTTTAGAAACTTTTCATAATTGTCACACTTTTTCAGGCTCTTCATGTTTTTCAACACCGCTTCAGCTCCTCCTATTTTTCAGACAGTTTCATTCTCCTCATAAATTTGACACATTTTAAAGCTCTTCATATATTTCACACCTTTTCAGGCTCTTCATTTTTTCAACACCACTTCATGCTCCTCCTATTTTTCAGACCGTTTCATGCTCATCTACTTTTTAACACCTTTTGAAGCTCTTCATATTTTTCACACCTTTTAAGCTCTTCACATTTTTCACACCTTTTCAGGCTCTTCATGTTTTGTACACCGTTTCTTGCTACTCCTATTATTCAGACCGTTTCATGATCCTCATATATTTGACACCTCATGAAGCTCTTCATATTTTTCACACCTTTTCAGGCTCTTCATGTTTTTTAACACCTTTTCATGCTCCTCCTATATTTCAGGCCGTTTCATGCTCCTCATATTTTTGACACCTTTTGAAGCTCTTCATATTTTTCACACCTTTTCAGGCTCTTCATATTTTTCAACATCGCTTCATGCTCCTCCTATTTTTCAGACCGTATCATGGTCCTCATATGATTCACACCTTTTTCAGGCTCTTCATGTTTTTCAACAACACTTCATGCTCCTCCTATTTTTCAGAGCGTTTCATGCTTCTCCTATTTTTCAGACCGTTTCATGCTCCTCATATTTTTGACGCCTTTTGAAGCTCTTCATATTTTTCACACCTTTTCAGGCTATTCATGTTTTTCAGCACCACTTCATGCTCCTCCTATTTTTCAGACCGTTTCATGTTCCTCATATTCTTGACACCTTTTGAAGCTCTTCATATTTTTCACACCTTTTCAGGCTCTTCATGTTTTTCAACACCGCTTCATGCTCCTCCTATATTTCAGGCCGTTTCATGCTCCTCATATTTTTGACACCTTTTGAAGCTCTTCATATTTTTCACACCTTTTCAGGCTCTTCATATTTTTCAACATCGCTTCATGCTCCTCCTATTTTTCAGACCGTATCATGGTCCTCATATGATTCACACCTTTTTCAGGCTCTTCATGTTTTTCAACAACACTTCATGCTCCTCCTATTTTTCAGAGCGTTTCATGCTTCTCCTATTTTTCAGACCGTTTCATGCTCCTCATATTTTTGACGCCTTTTGAAGCTCTTCATATTTTTCACACCTTTTCAGGCTATTCATGTTTTTCAGCACCACTTCATGCTCCTCCTATTTTTCAGACCGTTTCATGTTCCTCATATTCTTGACACCTTTTGAAGCTCTTCATATTTTTCACACCTTTTCAGGCTCTTCATGTTTTTCAACACCGCTTCATGCTCCTCCTATTTTTCAGACCCTTTCATGCTCCTCATATTTGTGACACCTTTTGAAGCTCTTCATATTTTTCACACCTTTTCACGCTCTTCATGTTTTTCAACATCGCTTGCTGCTCCTCCTCATTTTCAGAGTGTTTCATGCTCCTCATAATTTTGACACCTTTGAAGCTCTTCATATTTTTCACACCTTTTCAGGCTCTTCATGTTTTTCAACACCACTTCAAGCTCCTTCTATTTTTCAGACCGTTTCTTGCTCCTCATATTTTTGACACCTTTGAGGCTCTTCATATATTTCACACTTTTTCAGGCTCTTCATGTTTTTCAACACCACTTCAAGCTCCTTCTATTTTTCAGACCGTTTCCTGCTCCTCATATTTTTGACACCTTTGAGGCTCTTCATATATTTCACACTGTTTCAGGCTCTTTATGTTTTTCAACACTGCTTCATGCTCCTCCTATTTTTCAGACCGTTTCATGCTTCTCCTATTTTTCAGACCGTTTCATGCTTCTCCTATTTTTCAGACCGTTTAATGCTCCTCATATTTTTGACACTTTTTGAAGCTCTTCATATTTTTCACACTTCTCCAGGCTCTTCATTTTTTTGAACACCGCTTCAAGCTCCTCCTATTTTTCAGACATTTTCATGCTCCTCATACTTTTCACACCTTTTGAAGCTCTTCATATTTTTTTAACACCTTTTCATGCTCCTCCTATATTTCAGACCGTTTCAAGCTCCTCATATTTTTGACACTTTTTGTAGCTCTTCATATTTTTCACACCTTTTCAGGGTCTTCATGTTTTTCTACACCACTTCATGCTCCTCCTATTTTTCAGACCGTTTTATTCTACTCATATGTTTCACACCTTTTTCAAGCTCTTCATGTTTTTCAACACCACTTCATGCTCCTCCTAAATATCAGACCGTTTCATTCTCCTCATATTTTTGACACCATTTGAAGCTTTTCATATTTTTCACACCTTTTCAGGCTCTTCATGTTTTTTAACACCTTTTCATGCTCCTGCTATATTTCAGACCGTTTCATGCTCCTTATATTTTTGACACCTTTTGAAGCTCTTCATATTTTTCACACATTTTCATGCTCTTCATATTTTTCAACACCGCTTCATGCTCCTCCTATTTATCAGACCATATCATGCTCCTCATATCTTTCACAACTTTTTCAGTCTCTTCATGTTTTTCAACATCACTTCATGCTCCTCCTATGTTTCAGACCGTTTCATGCTCCGCATATTTTTGACACAGTTTGAAGCTCTTCACATTTTTCACACCTTTTGAGGCTCTTCATGTTTTTGAAAACAGTTTCTTGCTCCTCATATTTTTCAGACCGTTTCACCCTCTATATATTTGACACCTTTCTGAAGCTCTTCATATTTTTCACACCTTTTCAGGCTCTTCATGTTTTTCAACACCACTTCAAGCTCCTTCTATTTTTCAGACCGTTTCTTGCTCCTAATATTTTTGACACCTTTGAGGCTCTTCATATATTTCACACTTTTTCAGTCTCTTTATGTTTTTCAACACCGCTTCATGCTCCTCCTAATTTTCAGACCGTTTCATTCTCCTCATATTTTTGACACCTTTTGAAGCTCTTCATATTTTTCACACCTTTTCAGGCTCTTCATGTTTTTCAACACCACTTCAAGCTCCTTCTATTTTTCAGACCGTTTCTTGCTCCTCATATTTTTGACACCTTTGAGGCTCTTCATATATTTCACACTTTTTCAGGCTCTTTATGTTTTTCAACACCGCTTCATGCTCCTCCTGATTTTCAGACCGTTTCATTCTCCTCATATTTTTGACACCTTTTGAAGCTCTTCATATTTTTCACACTTTTTCAGGCTCTTCATGTTTTTCAAACCGCTTCATGCTCCTCCTATTTTCAGACCGTTTCATGCTCCTCCTATTTTTCAGACCGTTTCATGCTCCTCGTATTTTTGACGCCTTTTGAAGCTCTTCATATTTTTCACACCTTTTCAGGCTCTTCATGTTTTTCAGCACCACTTCATGCTCCTCCTATTTTTCAGACCTTTTTTTGCTCCTCATATTTTTTACACATTTTGAAGCTCTTCATATTTTTCACACCTTTTCAGGCTCTTCATGTTTTTCAACACCGCTTCATGCTCCTCCTATTTTTCAAACCGTTTCATGCTCCTCATATTTTTGACACATTTTGAATCTCTTCATATTTTTCACACCTTTTCAGGCTCTTCATGTTTTTCAACATCGCTTGCTGCTCCTCAACTTTTTCAGACCGTTTCATGGTCCTCTTAGTTTTGACACCTTTGAAGCTCTTCATATTTTTTACACCTTTTCAGGCTCCTAATATTTTTCTTCACCACTTCATGCTTCTTCTATTTTTCAGACCGTTTCATGCTCCTCATATTTTTGACACTTTTTGAAGCTCTTCATATTTTTGACACCTTTTCAGGCTCTTCATGTTTTTCAACAACACTTCATGCTCCTCCTATTTTTCAGACCGTTTCATGCTCCTCATATGTTTCACACCTTTTTCAGGCTCTTCATGTTTTTCAACAACACTTCATGCTCCTCCTATGTTTCAGACCGTTTCATGCTCCTCATATTTTTGACACAGTTTGAAGCTCTTCACATTGTTCACACCTTTTGAGGCTCTTCATGTTTTTGAAAACAGTCTCTTGCTCCTCATATTTTTCAGACCGTTTCACCCTCTATATATTTGACACCTTTTTGAAGCTCTTCATATTTTTCACACCTTTTGAGGCTCTTCATGTTTTTGAAAACAGTTTCTTGCTCCTCATATTTTTCAGACCGTTTCAACCTTTATATATTTGACACCTTTTTGAAGCTCTTCATATTTTTCACACCTTTTCAGGCTCTTCATGTTTTTCAACACCACTTCAAGCTCCTTCTATTTTTCAGACCGTTTCTTGCTCCTCATATTTTTGACACCTTTGAGGCTCTTCATATATTTCACACTGTTTCAGGCTCTTTATGTTTTTCAACACCGCTTCATGCTCCTCCTAATTTTCAGACCGTTTCATTCTCCTCATATTTTTGACACATTTTGAAGCTCTTCATATTTTTCACACTTTTTCAGGCTCTTCATGTTTTTCAAAGCGCTTCATGCTCCTCCTATTTTTCAGACCGTTTCATGCTTCTCCTATTTTTCAGACCGTTTCATGCTCCTCATATTTTTGACGCCTTTTGAAGCTCTTCATATTTTTCACACCTTTTCAGGCTATTCATGTTTTTCAGCACCACTTCATGCTCCTCCTATTTTTCAGACCGTTTCATGCTCCTCATATACTTGACACCTTTTGAAGCTCTTCATATTTTTCACACTTTTTCACGCTCTTCATGTTTTTCAACATCGCTTGCTTCTCCTCCTCTTTTTCAGAGCGTTTCATGCTCCTCCTAATTTTGACACCTTTGAAGCTCTTCATATTGTTCACACCTTCAGGCTCTTCATGTTTTTCAACACCACTTCAAGCTCCTTCTATTTTTCAGACCGTTTCTTGCTCCTCATATTTTTGACACCTTTGAGGCTCTTCATATATTTCACACTTTTTCAGGCTCTTCATGTTTTTCAACACCACTTCAAGCTCCTTCTATTTTTCAGACCGTTTCTTGCTCCTCATATTTTTGACACCTTTGAGGCTCTTCATATATTTCACACTGTTTCAGGCTCTTTATGTTTTTCAACACTGCTTCATGCTCCTCCTAATTTTCAGACCGTTTCATGCTTCTCCTATTTTTCAGACCGTTTCATGCTCCTCATATTTTTGACGCCCTTTGAAGCTCTTCCTATTTTTCACACCTTTTCAGGCTCTTCATGATTTTCAACACCACTTCATGCTCCTCCTTTTTTCAGACTGCTTCATTCTCATCTCATTTTTGACACATTTTGAAGCTGTTCATATTTTTCATTTCTTTTGAAGCTCTTCATATATTTTACACGTTTTCAGGCTCTTCATGGTTTTCAACACCGCTTCGTGCTGCTCCTAATTTTCAGATCATTTCATGCTCATCGATTTTTACACCTTTTGCAGGTCTTCATATTTTCACACCTTTTGAAGCTCTTCATATTTTTCACACCTTTTTAGGCTCTTCATGTATTTGAACACCGTTTCATGCTCCTCCTCTTTTTCAGATCGTTTCATGCTCCTCATATTTTTGACACCTTTTGAAACTCTTCTTTTATTTTCACACCTTTTGAAGCTTTTCATATATTTCACACCTTTTCAGGCTCTTCATGCTTTTAAACAACACTTCATGCTCCTCCTATTTTTCAGACCGCTTCAAGCTCATCTCATTTTTCACACCTTTTGAAGCTGTTCATATTTTTCACACGTTTTCAGGTTCTTCATGTTTTTCAACACTGCTTCATGCTCCTCCTAATTTTCAGACCGTTTCATGCTTCTCCTATTTTTCAGACCGTTTCATGCTCCTCATATTTTTGACGCCCTTTGAAGCTCTTCCTATTTTTCACACCTTTTCAGGCTCTTCATGTTTTTCAACACCGCTTCATGCACCTCCTATTTTTCAGAACGTTTCATGCTCATCTCATTTTTGACATCTTTTGAAGCTTTTCATATTTTTCAAAACTTTTCAGGCTCTTCATGTTTTGAACACGGCTTCATGGTAATCCTATTTTTGAAACCATATCATGCTCCTCATATTTTTCACACATTTTGAAGCTCTTCATATTTTTCAATCCTTTTCAGACTCTTCATGTTTTTGAACACCACTTCATGCTCCTTCTATTTTTCAGAGAGTTTCATGCTCCTCATGTATTTCACACCTTTTGAAGCTCTTCATATTTTTCACACCTTTTCAGGCTCTTCATGTTTTTGAACACCGTTTCATGCTCCTCCAATTTTTCAGACGGTTTCATGCTCCGCATATTTTGACACCTTTTGAAGCTCTTCAAATTTTTCACACTTTTTCAAGCTCTTCATGTTTTTCAACTCCACTTCATACTCCTCCTATTTTTCAGACCGTTTCATGTTCCTCATATTTTTGACACCTTTAGAAACTTTTCATAATTGTCACACTTTTTCAGGCTCTTCATGTTTTTCAACACCGCTTCAGCTCCTCCTATTTTTCAGACAGTTTCATTCTCCTCATAAATTTGACACATTTTAAAGCTCTTCATATATTTCACACCTTTTCAGGCTCTTCATTTTTTCAACACCACTTCATGCTCCTCCTATTTTTCAGACCGTTTCATGCTCATCTACTTTTTAACACCTTTTGAAGCTCTTCATATTTTTCACACCTTTTAAGCTCTTCACATTTTTCACACCTTTTCAGGCTCTTCATGTTTTGTACACCGTTTCTTGCTACTCCTATTATTCAGACCGTTTCATGATCCTCATATATTTGACACCTCATGAAGCTCTTCATATTTTTCACACCTTTTCAGGCTCTTCAAATTTTTCATATTTTTGAACCTCTTCATGTTTTTCACACCTTTTCAAGCTCTTCAAGATTTTCAACACCGCTTCATGCTCCTCCGATTTTTCAGACCGTTTCATGCTCATCTAATTTTTGACACCTTTTGAAGCTCTTCATATTTTTCACAACTTTTCAGGCTCTTCATTTGTTTAAAGACCGTTTCATGCTCCTTCTATTATTCAGACCGTTTCATGCTCCTCATATTTTTGACACCTTTTGAAGCTCTTCATATTTTTCACACGTTTTCAGGCTCTTCATGTTTTTCATCAATGCTTCATGCTCCTCCTATTTGTCAGACGGTTTCATTCTCCTCATATTTTTGACTCCTTTTGAAGCTCTTCATATATTTCACACCTTTTCAGGCTCTTCATGTTTTTCAACACTGCTTCATGTTCCTCCTATTTTTCAGACCGTTTCATGCTCCTCATATTTTTGACACCTTTTGAAGCTCTTCATATTTTTCACAGCTTTTCAGGCTCTTCAAGTTTTTGAACATCGTTTCATGCTCCTCCTATTTTTCAGAACGTTCCATGCTCCTCATATTTTTCACACGTTTTGCAGCTCTTCATATTTTTCACACCTTTTCTGGGTCTTCATATTTTTCAACACCACTTCATGCTTCTCCTATTTTTTAGAATGTTTAATGCTCCTCATAATTTTGACACCTTTTGAAACTCTTCATATTTTTCAAACCTTTTCAGACTCTTCATGTTTTTCAACAACAATTCATGCTCCTCCTATTTTTCACACCGTTTCATGCTCCTCATATTTTTGACATCTTTTGAAGCTCTTCATATATTTCACACCTTTTCATACTCTTCATGTTTTTCACCAGTGCTTCATTCTCCTCCTATTTTTCAGACCGTTTCATGCTCCTCATATTTTTGACACCTTTTGAAGCTCTTCATATTTTTCACAGCTTTTCATGCTCTTCATGTTTTTGAACACCCCTTCATGCACCTCTTCTTTTTCAGACCGTTTCATACTCCTCATATTTTTGACACCTTTTGAAGCTCTTCATATATTTCACAACTTTTCAGGCTCTTCATGTTTATCAACACCATTTCATGCTCCTCCTGTTTTTCAGCCCATTTCATGCTCATCTCATTTTTGACACCTTTTGAAGCTCTTCATATTTTTCACAGCATTTTAGGCTCTTCATGTTTTTCAAAACCGCTTCCTTTTCCTCCTATTTTTCAGAACGTTTCATGCTCCTCATATTTTTGATACCTTTTGAAGCTGTTCATATTTTTCACACCTTTTCATGCTCTTCATGTTTTCAACACCGATTCATGCTCCTCCTATTTTTCAGACCGTTTCATGCTCCTCCTATTTTTCAGACCGTTTCATGCTCCTCCTATTTTTCAGACCGTTTCATTCTGCTCATATTTTTGACACCTTTTGAAGCTCTTCATATTTGTCATATCTTTTCAGGCTCTTCATGTTTTTGAACACCGCTTCATGCTCCTCTTATTTTTCAGACCGTTTCATGCTCATTTCATTATTGACACCTTTTGAAGCTCTTCATATTTTTCACACCTTTTCAAGCTCTTCATGTTTTTCAACACCGTTTCATGCTCCTCCTATTTTTCAGACCATTTCATGCTCATCTCATTTTTGACACCTTTTGAAACACTTCATATTCTTCACACATTTTGAAGCTTTTCATATTTTTTCACACGTTTTCAGGCTCTTCATGTTTTTCAACACCGCTTCATGCTCCTCCTATTTTTCAGACCGTTTCATGCTCCTCATATTTTTGACACCTTTTGAAGCTCTTCATATTTTTCACACTTTTCTGGCTCTTCATGTTTTTCAACACCACTTCCTGCTCCTCCTATTTTTCAGACCGTTTCATGCTCCTCATGTATTTCACACCTTTTGAAGCTCTTCATATTTTTCACACTTTTTCAGGCTCTTCATGTTTTTAATCACCGTTTCATCCTCCTCTAATTTTTCAGACCGTTTCATGCTCCTCATATATTTGACACATTTTGAAGCTCTGAATATTTTTCACACATTTTCAGGCTCTTCATGTTTTTGAACACTGCTTCATAATCCTCCTATTTTTCAGACCGTTTCATGCTCCTCATATTCTTCACACCTTTTGAAGCTCTTCATATTTTTCACACATTTTCAGGCTCTTCATATTTTTGAACACCGCTTCTCGCTCCTCCTATTTTAAGACCGTTTCATGCTCATCTCATTTTTCACACCTTTTGAAGCTCTTCATATTTTTCACACGTTTTCAGGCTCTTCATGTTTTTCAGCACTTCTTCAAACTCCTCCTATTTTTCAGCCCGTTTCATGCTCCTCATATTTTTACACCTTTTGAAGCTTTTCATATTTTTCAAACCTTTTCAGGCTCTTCATTTTTTTCAACACTACTTCTTGCTCCTCCAATTTTTCAGACCGTTTCATGCTCATCTAATTTTTGACACCTGTTGAAGCTATTCATATATTTCACACCTTCTGAAGCTCTTCATATTTTTCACACTTTTTCAGGCTCTTCATGTTTTGCAACACCACTTCATGCTTCTCCTATTTTTCAGCCCGTTTCATGCTCCTCATGTTTTTCACACCTTTTGAAGCTCGTCATATTTTTTACACCTTTTCAGGCTCTTCATGTTTTGATCACCGTTTCATGCTACCCCTATTTTTCAGACCGTTTCATGCTCATCTAATTTTTGACACCTTTTGAAGCTCTTCATATATTTCACACCTTTTGAAGCTCTTCATATTTTGCACACCTTTCCAGGCTCTTCATATTTTTCAACACCGCTTCATGCTCCACCTATTTTTCAGACCGTTTCATGCTCCTCATATTTTTGACACCTTTTGAAGCTTTTCATATTTTTCACACCTTTTCAGGCTCTTCATTTTTTTCAACACTACTTCTTGCTCCTCCAATTTTTCAGACCGTTTCATGCTCATCTAATTTTTGACACCTGTTGAAGTTCTTCATATTTTTCACACCTTCTGAAGCTCTTCATATTTTTCACACTTTTTCAGGCTCTTCATGTTTTTCAACACCACTTCATGCTTCTCCTATTTTTCAGCCCGTTTCATGCTCCTCATGTTTTTCACACCTTTTGAAGCTCGTCATATTTTTCACACCTTTTCAGGCTGTTCATGTTTTTGATCACCGTTTCTTGCTCCTCCTATGTTTCAGACCGTTTCATGCTCCTCATATTTTTGACACCTTTTAATCTCTTTATATTTTTCACAGCTTTTCAGGCTCTTCATGTTTTTGAACACCACTTCATGCTCCTCCTATATTTCAGAGCGTTTCATGCTCCTCATATTTTTGACACCTTTTGAAGCTCTTCATATTTTTCACACCTTTTGAAGCTCTTCATATTTTTCACACCTTTTCAGGCTCTTCATGTTTTTCAACACAGCTTCATGCTCGTCCTATTTTTCAGACCTTTTCATGCTCCTCATATTTTGACACCTTTTGAAGCTCTTCATATTTTTCACAGCATTTTAGGCTCTTCATGTTTTTCAACACCGCTTCAGGCTCCTCCTATTTTTCAGACCTTTTCATGCTCCTCATATTTTTGACACCTTTTGAAGCTCTTCATATTTTTCACAGCATTTTAGGCTCTTCATGTTTTTCAACACCCCTTCATGCTCCTCCTATTTTTCAGACCGTTTCATGCTCCTCATATTTTTGACACCTTTTGAAGCTCTTCAAATATTTCACACCTTTTCAGGCTCTTCTATTTTTTTCAACACCACTTCATGCTCCTCCTTTTTTTCAGACCGTTTCATGCTCATCTCATTTTTGACACCTTTTGAAGCTCTTCATATTCTTCACACATTTTGAAGCTCTTCATATTTTTTCACATCTTTTCAGCTTCTTCATGTTTTTCAACACCGCTTCATGCTCCTCCTATTTTTCAGACCGTTTCATGCTCCTCATATTTTTGACACCTTTTGAAGCTCTTCATATTTTTCACACTTTTCAGGCTCTTCATGTTTTTCAACACCACTTCATGCTCCTCCTATTTTTCAGACCGTTTCATTCTCCTCATATTTTTGACACCTTTTGAAGCTCTTCATATATTTCACACCTTTTCAGGCTCTTCATGTTTTTAACACCACTTCATGCTCCTCCTATTTTTCAGACCATTTCCTGCTCATCGATTTTTGACACCTTTTGAAGCTCTTCATGTTTTTGACCACCGTTTCATGCTATTCCTATTTTTCAAACTGTTTCATGGTCCTCATGTTTGTTACACCTTTTGAAGCTATTCATATATTTCACACCTTTTCAGGCTCTTCTTGTTTTTCAACACAGCTTCATTCTCCTCCTATTTTACACCGTTTCATGCTCCTCCTGTTTTTGACACCTTTTGAAGCACTTCATATTTTTCACACTTTTCAGGCTCTTCATGTATTTGAAAACCGCCTCATGCTCCTCCTATTTTTCAGACCGTTTCATGTCCAAATGTATTTCACACCTTTTGAAGCGCTTTATATTTTTCAAAACTTTTCAGGCCCTTCATGTGTTTGATCAGCATTTCATGCTCCTCCTATTTTTCAGACCGTTTCATGCTCCTCATATTTTGACAACTTTTGAAGCTCTTCATATTTTTCACCCCTTTTCAGGCTCTTCATATTTTTGAACACACCTTCATGCTCCTCCTATTTTTCAGACCGTTTCATTCTCCTCATATTTTTGACACCTTTTGGATCTCTTCATATATTTCACACCTTTTCAGGCTCTTCTTTTTTTTCAAAACCTCTTCATGCTCGTCCTATTTGTCAGACCGTTTCATGCTCCTCATATTTTTCACACCTTTTGAAGCTCTTCATATTTTTCACACCTTTTGAAGCTCTTCATATTTTCCACACGTTTTCAGGCTCCTCATGTTTTTGAACACCGCTTCATGCTCCTCATATTTTTCAGACCGTTTCGTGCTCCTCATACTCTTGACACCTTCTGAAGCTCTTCATATTTTTCACACCTTTTCAGGCTCTTCATGTTTTTGATCACCGTTTCATGCTCCTCCTATTTATCAGACCGTTTCATGCTCATGTCATTGTCGACACCTTTTCAAGCTCTTCATATATTTCACACCTTTTGAAGCTCTTCATATTTTGCACACCTTTCCAGGCTCTTCATATTTTTCAGCACCGCTTCATGCTCCACCTATTTTTCAGACCGTTTCATGCTCCTCATATTTTTGACACCTTTTGAAGCTTTTCATATTTTTCACACCTTTTCATGCTCTTCATTTTTTTCAACACTACTTCTTGCTCCTCCACTTTTTCAGACCATTTCATGCTCATCTAATTTTTGACACCTGTTGAAGCTCTTCATATTTTTCACACCTTCTGAAGCTCTTTATATTTTTCACACTTTTTCAGGCTCTTCATGTTTTTCAACACTGCTTCATGCTCCTCCTATTTTTCAGACCGCTTCTTGCTCATCTCATTTTTGACCGCTTTTGAAGCTCTTCATATTTTTCACACCTTTTGAGGCTCTTCATATTTTTCACACGTTTTCAGGCTCTTCATGTTTTTGAACACCGTTTCATGCTGCTCCTATTTTTCAGACCGTTTCATGCTTCTCATATTTTTGACACCTTTTGAAGCTCTTCATATTTTTCACACCTTTTCAGGCTCTTCATGTTTTTCAACACCGCTTCATGGTCCTCCTATTTTTCAGACCCTTTCATGCTCCCACTTTTTTGACACCTTTTGAAGCTCTTCATATTTTTCACAGCTTTTCATGCTCTTCATGTTTTTCAACACTGCTTCATGCTCCTCCTATTCTTCAGACAGTTTCATGCTCCTCATGTGTTTCACACCTTTTGAAGCTGTTAGTATTTTTCACACATTTTCATGCTCTTAATGTATTTGAACACCGCTACAATCCTCCTCCTATTCTTCAGACCGTTTCATGCTCCTCATATTTTTCACACCTTTTGAAGCTCTTCATATTTTTAACACCATTTCAGGCTCTTCATTTTTTTGAACACCGCTTCATGCTCCTACTATTTTTCAGACCGTTTTTTGCTCCTCATATATTTGACACCTTTTGAAGCTGTTCATATTTTTCATATCTTTTCAGGTTTTCATGTTTTTCAACACCGCTTCATGCTCCTCCTATATTTCATACCATTTCATGCTCCTCATGTATTTCACATTATTTGAAGCTCTTCATATTTTTCACACCTTTTGAATCTCTTCATATTTTTCACACCTTTTGAAGCTCTTCATATATTTCACACCTTTTGAACCTCGTCAAATTTTTCACAACTTTTCAGGCTCTTCATGTTTTTGAACACCACTTCATGCTCCTCCTATTTTTCAGACCTTTTCATATTCCTCCTATTTTTCAGATCATTTCATGCTCCTCATATGTTTGACACCTTTTGAAGCTTTTCATATTTTTCACACCCTTTCAGGCTCTTCATGTTTTTCAACACCGTTTCATGCTCCTCCTATTTTAGACATTTTCATGCTCCTCATATTTTTGACTCCTTTTGAACCTCTTCATATTTTTCACACCTTTTCTGGCTCTTCATATTTTTAAACACCGCTTCATGCTCCTCGTATGTTTAGAACTTTTAATGCTCCTCATAATTTTGACACCTTTTGCAGCTCTTCATATATTTCACACTTTTTCTGGCTCTTCATATTTTTCAACACCACTTCATGCTCCTCCTATGTTTAGAACGTATAATGTTTCTCATAATTTTGACATCTTTTGAAGCTCTTCATAATTTTCACACCTTTTCAGTCTCTTCATGTTTTGAACACCGCTTCATGATCCTCCTATTTTTCAGACCGTTTCATGCTCTGCATATATTTCACACCTTTTGAAGCTCTTCATATTTTTCACACCTTTTCTGGTTCTCATGTTTTTGAACACAGCTTCATGCTTCTGCTATTTTTCAAACCGTTTCATGCTCCTCATATATTTCACACCTTTTGAAGCTCTTCATATTTTTCACACCTTTTCAGGCTCTTCATCTTTTTCGACATCACTTCATGCTCCTCCTATTTCTCAGACCATTTCAGGCTCCTCATATTTTTGACAGCTTTTGAATCTGTTCATATTTTTCACACCTTTTCATGATCTTCATGTTTTTCAACACCGTGTCATGCTCGTCCTATTTTTCAGACGGTTTCATGCTCCTCATATTTTTCACACCTTTAAAGCTCTTCATATTTTTCACACATTTTAAGGCTCTTCATATTTTTCAACACCGTGTCATGCTCCTGCTAATTTTCAGATGGTTTCATGCTCCTCATAATTTTCACAACTTTAAAGCTCTTCATATTTTTCACACCTTTTAAGGCTCTTCATGTTTTTGAACACCACTACATGCTCCTCCTATTTTTCTGACCGTTTCATGCTCCTCATATTTTTGACACCTTTTGAAGCTCTTCATATTTTTAACACCTTTTCAGGCTCTTCATGTTTTTCAACACCATTTCATGCTCCTCATATTTTGACAACTTTTGAAACTCTTCATATTTTTCAGACCGTTTCATGCTCCTCATATTTTTGACACCTTTTGAAGCTCTTCCTATTATTCACACCTTTCCAGACTCTTCATGTTTTTGAACACCGCTTCATGCTCCTCCTATTTTTCAGACCGTTTCATGCTCCTCATATTTTTCACACCTTTTGAAGCTCTTCATATTTTTCTCACCTTTTCAGGCTCTTCTTGTTTTTGAACAGCACTTCATGCTCCTCCTATTTTTCAGAGAGTTTCATGCTCCTCATGTATTTCACACCTTTTGAAGCTCTTCATATTTTTCACACCTTTTCAGGCTCTTCATGTTTTTCCACACCACTTCATGCTTCTCCTATTTTTCATCCGTTTCATGCTCATCTCAATTTTGACACCATTTGAAGCTTTTCATATTTTTCACAACTTTTCAGGCTCTTCATGTTTTTGAACACCGCTTCATGCTCCTCCTATTTTTCAGACCGTTTCATGCTCCTCATGTATTTCACACCTTTTGAAGCTCTTCATATTTTTCACACCTTTTCAGGCTCTTCATGTTTTTCCACACCAGTTCATGCTCCTCCTATTTTTCAGACCATTCATGCTCCTCATATTTTTGAAACCTTTAGAAACTCTTCATATTTTTCACACCTTTTCCGGCTCTTCATGTTTTTCAACACCGCTTCATGCTCCTCCTATTTTTCAGATCGTTTCATGCTCCTCATATTTGACACCTTTTGAAGCTCTTCATATTTTTCACACCTTTTCAGGCTCTTCATGTTTTTGAACACTTCTTCTTGCTCCTCCTCTTTTTCAAACCCTTTCATGCTTCTCATATTTTTGACATCTTTTAAAGCTCTTCATATTTTTCACACCTTTTCAGGCTCTTCATGTTTTTCAACACCACTTCATGCACCTCCTATTTTTGAGACCGTTTCATGCTCCTCATATTTCTGACACCTTTAGAAACTCTTCATATTTTTCACACCTTTTCCGGCTCTTCAGGTTTTTTAACACCTCTTCATACTCCTCCTATTTTTCAGACCGTTTCATTCTCCTCATATTTTTGACACCTTTTCAAGCTCTTCATATATTTCACACCCTTTCAGGTTCTTCATTTTTTTCAACACCACTTCATGCTCCTCCTATTTTTCAGAGCGTTTCATGCTCCTCATCTTTTTGACAGCTTTTGAAGCTCTTCATATATTTCACACATTTTCAGGCTCTTCATGTTTTTCAACACTGCTTCATGCTCGTCCTATTTTTCAGAACGTTTCATGCTCCTCAAATTTTTGACACCTTTTGAAGCTCTTCATATTTCTCACACCTTTTCAGGCTTTTCATGTTTTTTTGAACACCGCTTCATGTTCCTCCTATTTTTCAGACCGTTTCATGCTCCTCATATTTTTGACACCTTTTGAGGCTCTTCATATATTTCACAACTTTTCAGGCTCTTCATATTTTTGAACACCGCTTCATGCTCCTCCTATTTTCAGACCGTTTCATGCTCCTCTCATTTTTGACACCTTTTGAAGATTTGCATTTCTTTACACACCTATTCAGGCTCTTCATGTTTTTGAACACTGCTTCATGCTCCTCCTATTTTTCAGACCATATCATGCTCCTCATATTTTTCACACATTTTGAAGCTCTTCATATTTTTCACACCTTTTCAGGCTCTTCATTTTTTTCAACAGTACTTGTTGCTCCTCCTATTTTTTAGACCTTTTCATGCTCATCTAATTTTTGACACTTTTGAAGCTCTTCATATTTTTTACACCTTTTGAAGCTCCTCATATTTTTCACACATTTTGAAGCTCTTCATATTTTTCTCACCTTTTCAGGCTCTTCATGATTTTCATCAGCGCTTCATGCTCCTCCTATTTTTCAGACCGTTTCATGCTCATCTCATTTTTGACACCTTTTGAAGCTCTTCCTATTTTTTACAGGTTTTCAGGCTCTTCATGTTTTTCAACAACGCTTCATGCTCCTCCGATTTTTCAGACCGTTTCATGCTCCTCATAATTTTGACACCTTTTGAAGCTTTAATATTTTTAACACCTTTTCAGGCTCTTCATCTTTTTCAACACCACTTCATGCTCCTCCTTTTTTGCAGACCATTTCATGCTACTCATATTTTTAACACCTTTTGAAGCTCTTCATATTTCTCACAACTTTTCAGGCTCTTCATGTTTTTCAACAACGCTTCATGCTCCTCCGATTTTTCAGACCGTTTCATGCTCCTCATATTTTTGACACCTTTTGAAGCTGTTCATGTTTTTCACACCTTTTCAGGCTCTTCATGTTTTTGAACACCGCTTCATGCTTCTCCTATTTTTCAGACCGTTTCATGCTCCTCATATTTTTGACACCTTTTGAAGCTCTTCATATTTTTCACAACTTTTCAGGCTCTTCATGTTTTTCAACACCGCTTCATGCACGTCCTATTTTTCAGACCATTTCATGCTCATCTCATTTTTGACACCTTTTGAAGTTTTTCATATTTTTCACAACTTTTCAGGCTCTTCATGTTTTTGAACACCACTTCACGCTAATCCTATTTTTCAAACCATATCATGCTCCTCATATTTTTCACACCTTTTGAAGCTCTTCATATATTTCACACCTATTCAGGCTCTTCATGTTTCTGAACACCACTTCATGCTCCTTCTCTTTTTCAGAGAGTTTTATGCTCCTCATGTATTTCACACCTTTTGAAGCTCTTCATATTTTTCACACCTTTTCAGGCTCTTCATGTTTTTCAACACCACTTCATGCTGCTCATATTTTTCAGACCGTTTCATGCTCCTCATATTTTTGACACCTTTTGAAGCTCTTCATTTTTTTCACACCTTTTAAGGCTCTTCATGTTTTTCAACACCGCTTCATGCTGCTCATATTTTTCAGACCGTTTCATGCTCCTCATATTTTTGACACCTTTTGAAGCTCTTCATATTTTTCACACGTTTTCAGTCTATTCATGTTTTTGAACACCATTTCAGGCTCCTCCTATTTTTCAGAGTGTTTCATGCTCCTCATGTATTTCACACCTTTGAAAGCTCTTCATATTTTTCAAAGATTTTGAAGCTCTTCATATTTTTCACACCTTTTCAGGCTCTTCATGTTTTTCAACACCGTTTCATGCTCCTCCTATTTTTCAAACCGTTTCATGTTCCTCATAATTTTGACACCTTTTGAAGATCTTCATAATTTTCACACATTTTCAGGCTCTTCATGTGTTTGAACACCGCTTCATGTTCCTCCTATTTTTCAGACCGTTTCATGCTCCTCATATTTTTGACACCTTTTGAAGCTCTCATATTTTTCATACCTTTTGAAGCTCTTCATGTTTTTGAACACTGCTTCATGCTCCTCGTATTTTTCAGATCGTTTCATGCTCCTCATTTTTTGGCACTTTTTGAGCTCTTCGTATTTTTCAAAACTTTTCAGGCTCTTCATGTTTTCGAACTCTGCTTCATGCTCCTCCAATTTTTCACACCGTTTCATGATCCTCATATTTTTGATACTTTTTGAGTTCTTCATATTTTTCACACCTTTTCAGGCTCTTCATGTTTTTGAACACCGCTTCATGCTACTCCTATTTTTCAGACCGTTTATGCTCCTCATATTTTTGACACCTTTAGAAGCTCTTCATATTTTTCACACATTTTCAGGCTCTTCATGTTTTTGATCACCGTTTCATGCTCCTCCTATTTTTCAGACCGTTTCATGCTCCTCATATTTTTGACACCTTTTGAAGTTCTTCATATTTTTCACACATTTTCAGGCTCTTCATGTTTTTGATCACCGTTTCATGCTCCTCCTATTTTTCAGACCGTTTCATGCTCCTCATATTTTTGACACCTTTTGAAGCTCTTCATATTTTTCACACCTTTTCAGGCTCTTCGTGTTTTTGAACACCGCTTCATGATCCTCTTGTTTTTCAGACCGTTTCATGCTCTTCATATTTGTGAAACATTTTGAAGCTCTTCATATTTTTCACACCTTTTCAGGCTCTTCATGTTTTTCACCACCACTTCACGCTCCTCCTATTTTTCAGACCGTATCATGCTCATCTCATTTTTGTCACCTTTGAAGCTCTTTATTTTTTTCACACCTTTTGAAGCTCTTCATATTTTTCACACGTTTTCATGCTCTTCATATTTTTCAACACCGTTTCATGCTGCTTCAATTTTTCAGTCCGTTTCATGCTCATCTCATTTTTGACACCTTTTAAAGCTCTTCATATTTTTCACACATTTTCAGGCTCTTCATATTTTTCAACACCGCATCATGCTCCTCCGATTTTTCAGACCGTTTCATGCTCCTCATATTTTTCAGACCTTTTGAAGCCTTTCATATTTTTCACAACGTTTCAGGCTCTTCATGTTTTTGAACATCGCTTCATGCTCCTCCTATGTTTCAGACCGTTTCATGCTCATCTCATTTTTGACACCTTTTGAAGCTTTTGATATTTTTCACAACTTTTCAGGCTCTTCATGTTTTTGAACACAGCTTCATGCTCCTCCTATTTTTCAGACCGTATCATGCTCCTCATATTTTTCACACCTTTTGAAGCTCTTCATATTTTTCACACGTTTTCAATCTATTCATGTTTTTGAACACCATTTCAGGCTCCTCCTATTTTTCAGAGAGTTTCATGCTCCTCATGTATTTCACACCTTTGAAAGCTCTTCATATTTTTCAAAGATTTTGAAGCTCTTCATATTTTTCACACCTTTTCAGGCTCTTCATGTTTTTCAACACCGTTTCATGCTCCTCCTATTTTTCAAACCGTTTCATGTTCCTCATAATTTTGACACCTTTTGAAGATCTTCATAATTTTCACACATTTTCAGGCTCTTCATGTGTTTGAACACCGCTTCATGTTCCTCCTATTTTTCAGACCGTTTCATGCTCCTCATTTTTGACACCTTTTGAAGCTCTCATATTTTTCATACCTTTTGAAGCTCTTCATGTTTTTGAACACTGCTTCATGCTCCTCGTATTTTTCAGATCGTTTCATGCTCCTCATATTTTTGACACTTTTTGAGCTCTTCATATTTTTCACACCTTTTCAGGCTCTTCATGTTTTTGAACACCGCTTCATGATCTTCCTGATTTTCAGACCGTTTCATGCTCTTCATATTATTGAAACATTTTGAAGCTCTTCATATTTTTCACACCTTTTCAGGCTCTTTATTGTTTTCTCCACCACTTCATGCTCCTCATATTATTCAGACCGTTTCATGCTCATCTCATTTGTGTCACCTTTGAAGCTCTTCATATTTTTCACACCTTTTAAAGCTCTTCATATTTTTCACAAGTTTTCAGGCTCTTCATGTTTTTCAAAACCGTTTCATGCTGCTTCTATTTTTCAGACCGTTTCATGCTCCTCATATTTTTCACACCTTTTGAAGCTCTTCATATTTTTCACACCCTTTTAAGATCTTCATGTTTTTGAACACAGCTTCATGCTCCTCCTATTTTTCAGACCGTTTCATGCTCCTCATATTTTTGACAACTTTTGAAGCTCTTCATATTTTTCACACCTTTTCAGGCTCTTCATATTTTTGAACACAGATTCATGCTCCTCCTATTTTTCAGACCGTTTCATGCTCCTCATATTTTTGACACCTTTTGAAGCTTTTCATATTTTTCACATCTTTTCAGGCTCTTCATGTTTTGCAACACCATTTCATGATCCTCCTATTTTTCAGACCGTTTCATGCTCATCTCATTTTTGACACCTTTGGAAGCTCTTCATATTTTTCACACGTTTTCAGCTCTTAATGTTTTTCAACACCGCTTCATGCTCTTCCTATTTTTCAGACCGTTTCATGCTCATCTCATTTTTGACACCTTTGGAAGCTCTTCATATTTTTCACACGTTTTCAGCTCTTAATGTTTTTCAACACCGCTTCATGCTCTTCCTATTTTTCTGACGGTTTCATGCTCATCTCAAGTTTGACACCTTTTGAAGCTCTTCATATTTTTCACACATTTTCAGGCTCTTCATGTTTTTGACCATCGCTTCATGCTCCTCCTATTTTTCAGAGAGTTTCATGCTCCTCATGTATTTCACACCTTTTGAAGCTCTTCATATTTTTCACACCTTTTCAGGCTCTTCATGTTTTTCAACACCGCTTATGCTCCTCCTATTTTTCAGACCGTTTCATGCTCATCTCATTTTTGAAAACTTTTGAAGCTCTTCATATTTTTAATATTTTTGAAGCTCTTCATATTTTCACACGTTTTCAGACTCTTCATGTTTTTCAACACCGCTTCATGCTCCTCCTATTTTTCAAACGATATCATGCTCCTCATATTTTTGAAAACTTTTGAAGCTCTTCATATTTTTCACACCTTTTCAGGCTCTTCATGTTTTTGAACACTTCTTCATGCTCTTCCTCTTTTTCAGACCGTTTCATGCTCCTCATATTTTTGACACTTTTTGAAGCTCTTCATATTTTTCACTCATTTTCAGGCTCTTCATATTTTTCAACACCACTTCATGCTCCTCCTATTTTTGAGACCGTTTGGTGCTCCGCATATTTTTGACACCTTTAGGAACTCTTCATATTTTTCACACCTTTTCAGGCACTTCATGTTTTTTATCACTGCTTCATGCTCGTCCTATTTTTCAGAACGTTTCATGCTCCTCATATTTTTGACACCTTTTGAAGCTCTTCATATTTTTCACACCTTTTCAGGCTTTTCATGTTTTTGAACACCGCTTCATGCTCCTCCTATTTTTCAGATTGTTTCATGCTCCTCATATTTTTGACACCTTTTGAAGCTCTTCATATTTTTCACACCTTTTCAGGCTCTTCATGTTTTTCAACACCGCTTCATGCTCGTCGTATTTTGCTGACCGTTTCATGCTCCTCATATTTTTGACACCTTTTGAAGCTCTTCAGATATTTCGCACCTTTCCAGGCTCTTCATTTTTTCAACATCACTTCATGCTCCTCCTATTTTTCAGATCGTTTCATGCTCATCTCATTTTAACACCTTTTGAAGCTCTTCATATTTTTGACAAATTTTGAAGGTCTTCATATTTTTCACACGTTTTCAGGCTCTTCATGATTTTCAACACCGCTTCATGCTCCTCCTATTTTTCAGACCTTTTCATGCTCATCTCTTTTTTGACACCTTTTGAAGCTCTTCAGATTTTTCACACCTTTTGAAGCTCTTCATATTTTTCACATTTATTAATCTCTTCATATTTTCCACACGTTTTCAGACAATTCATGTTTTTCAACATCGCTTCATGCTCCTCCGATTTTTCAGACCATTTCATTCTCCTCATATTTTTGACACCTTTTGAAGCTCTTCATATATTTCACACTTTTTCAGACTTTTCCTTTTTTTCAACACGACTTCATGCTCCTCCTATTTTTCAGACCGTTTCATGCTCATCTCATTTTGACATCTTTTGAAGCTCTTCATATTTTTCACACCTTTTGAAGCTCTTCATATTTTTCACATTTATGAATCTCTTCATATTTTTTACACGTTTTCAGACAATTCATGTTTTTCAACATCACTTCATGTTATTCCTATTTTCAGACCGTTTCATGCTCCTCATAATTTTGACACCTTTTGAAGCTTTAATATTTTTAACACCTTTTCAGGCTCTTCAACTTTTTCAACACCACTTCATGCTCCTCCTTTTTTGCAGACCGTTTCATGCTACTCATATTTTTAACACCTTTTGAAGCTCTTCATATTTCTCACACCTTTTCAGGCTCTTCATGTTTTTCAACAACGCTTCATGCTCCTCCGATTTTTCAGACCGTTTCATGCTCCTCATATATTTGACACCTTTTGAAGCTCTTCATATTTTTCACACTTTTTCAGGCTCTTCATGTTTTTGAACACCGCTTCATGCTTCTCCTATTTTTCAGACCGTTTCATGCTCCTCATATTTTTGACACCTTTTGAAGCTCTTCATATTTTTCACAACTTTTCAGGCTCTTCATGTTTTTAAACACCGCTTCATGCACGTCCTATTTTTCAGACCGTTTCATGCTCATCTCATTTTTGACACCTTTTGAAGTTTTTCATATTTTTCACAACTTTTCAGGCTGTTCATGTTTTTGAACACCACTTCATGCTCCTTCTCGTTTTCAGAGAGTTTTATGCTCCTCATGTATTTCACCCCTTTTGAAGCTCTTCATATTTTTCACACATTTTCAGGCTCTTCATGTTTTTCAACACCGCTTCATGCTGCTCATATTTTTCAGACCGTTTCATGCTCCTCATATTTTTGACACCTTTTGAAGCTCTTCAATTTTTTCACACCTTTTAAGGCTCTTCATGTTTTTCAACATCGCTTCATGCTGCTCATATTTTTCAGACCGTTTCATGCTCCTCATATTTTTGACACCTTTTGAAGCTCTTCATATTTTTCACACGTTTTCAGTCTATTCATGTTTTTGAACACCCTTTCAGGCTCCTCCTATTTTTCAGAGTGTTTCATGCTCCTCATGTATTTCACACCTTTGAAAGCTCTTCATATTTTTCAAAGATTTTGAAGCTCTTCATATTTTTCACACCTTTTCAGGCTCTTCATGTTTTTCAACACCGTTTCATGCTCCTCCTATTTTTCAAATCGTTTCATGTTCCTCATAATTTTGACACCTTTTGAAGATCTTCATAATTTTCACACATTTTCAGACTCTTCATGTGTTTGAACACCGCTTCATGTTCCTCCTATTTTTCAGACCGTTTCATGCTCCTCATATTTTTGACACCTTTTGAAGCTCTCATATTTTTCATACCTTTTGAAGCTCTTCATGTTTTTGAACACTGCTTCATGCTCCTCGTATTTTTCAGGTCGTTTCATGCTCCTCTTATTTTTGACACTTTTTGAGCTCTTCATATTTTTCAAACCTTTTCAGGCTCTTCATGTTTTCGAACACCCCTTCATGCTACTCCTATTTTTCAGACCGTTTCATGCTCATCTCATTTTTGACACCTTTTGACGCTCTTCATATTTTTCACACGTTTTCAGCTCTTAATGTTTTTCAACACCGCTTCATGCTCTTCCTATTTTTCAGACCGTTTCATGCTCATCTCATTTTTGACACCTTTTGACGCTCTTCATATTTTTCACACGTTTTCAGCTCTTAATGTTTTTCAAAACCGCTTCATGCTCTTCCTATTTTTCCGACCGTTTCATGCTCATCTCATTTTTGACACCTTTTGAAGCTCTTCATATTTTTCACACATTTTCAGGCTCTTCATGTTTTTGAACATCGCTTCATGCTCCTCCTATTTTTCAGAGAGTTTCATGCTCCTCATGTATTTCACACCTTTTGAAGCTCTTCATATTTTTCACACCTTTTCAGGCTCTTCATGATTTTCAACACCGCTCATGCTCCTCCTATTTTTCAGACCGTTTCATGCTCATCTCATTTTTGACACCTTTTTAATCTCTTCATATTTTTCAAAACTTTTGAAGCTCTTCATATTTTTAATATTTTTGAAGCTCTTCATATTTTCACACGTTTTCACACTCTTCATGTTTTTCAACACCGCTTCATGCTCCTCCTATTTTTCAAACCGTATCATGCTCCTCATATTTTTGACACTTTTTGAAGCTCTTCATATTTTTCACTCATTTTCAGGCTCTTCATATTTTTCAACACCACTTCATGCTCCTCCTATTTTTGAGACCGTTTGGTGCTCCGCATATTTTTGACACCTTTAGGAACTCTTCATATTTTTCACACCTTTTCAGGCACTTCATGTTTTTTATCTCTGCTTCATGCTCGTCCTATTTTTCAGAACGTTTCATTCTCCTCATATTTTTGACACCTTTTGAAGCTCTTCATATTTTTCACACATTTTCAGGCTCTTCATGTTTTTCGACACAGCTTCATGCTCCTCCTATTTTTCAGACCGTTTCATTCTCCTCATATTTTTGACACCTTTTGAAGCTCTTCATATTTTTCACACATTTTCAGGCTCTTCATGTTTTTGAACATCGCTTCATGCTCCTCCTATTTTTCAGAGAGTTTCATGCTCCTCATGTATTTCACACCTTTTGAAGCTCTTCATATTTTTCACACATTTTCAGGCTCTTCATGTTTTTCGACACAGCTTCATGCTCCTCCTATTTTTCAGACCGTTTCATGCTCCTCATATTTTTGACACCTTTTGAAGCTCTTCAATTTTTTCACACCTTTTAAGACTCTTCATGTTTTTCAACACCGCTTCATGCTGCTCATATTTTTCAGACCGTTTGATGCTCCTCATATTTTTGACACCTTTTGAAGCTGTTCATATTTTTCACACGTTTTCAGTCTATTCATGTTTTTGAACACCATTTCAGGCTCCTCCTATTTTTCAGAGAGTTTCATGCTCCTCATGTATTTCACTCCGTTGAAAGCTCTTCATATTTTTCAAAGATTTTGAAGCTCTTCATTTTTTTCACACCTTTTCAGGCTCTTCATGTTTTTCAACACCGTTTCATGCTCCTCCTATTTTTCAAACCGTTTCATGTTCCTCATAATTTTGACACCTTTTGAAGATCTTCATAATTTTCACACATTTTCAGGCTCTTCATGTGTTTGAACACCGCTTCATGTTCCTCCTATTTTTCAGACCGTTTCATGCTCCTCATATTTTTGACACCTTTTGAAGCTTTTCATATTTTTCACAACTTTTCAGGCTCTTCATGTTTTGATCACCGTTTCATTCTCCTTCTATTTTTCAGATCGTTTCATGCTCATCATATTTTTGACACTTTTTGAGCTCTTCATATTTTTCACACCTTTTCAGGCTCTTCATGTTTTTGAACACCGCTTCATGATCCTCCTATTTTTCAGACCGTTTCATGCTCCTCATATTTTTGACACCTTTTGAAGCTCTCATATTTTTCATACCTTTTGAAGCTCTTCATGTTTTTGAACACTGCTTCATGCTCCTCGTATTTTTCAGATCGTTTCATGCTCCTCATATTTTTGACACTTTTTGAGCTCTTCATATTTTTCACACCTTTTCAGGCTCTTCATGTTTTTGAACACCGCTTCATGATCCTCCTGATTTTCAGACCGTTTCATGCTCTTCATATTTTTGAAACATTTTGAAGCTCTTCATATTTTTCACACATTTTCAGGCTCTTCATGTTTTTCTCCACCACTTCATGCTCCTCCTATTTTTCAGACCGTTTCATGCTCTTCTCATTTTTGTCACCTTTGAAGCTCTTCATATTTTTCACACCTTTTAAAGCTCTTCATATTTTTCACAAGTTTTCAGGCTCTTCATGTTTTTCAAAACCGTTTCATGCTGCTTCTATTTTTCAGACCGTTTCATGCTCCTCATATTTTTCACACCTTTTGAAGCTCTTCATATTTTTCACACCCTTTTAAGATCTTCATGTTTTTGAACACAGCTTCATGCTCGTCCTATTTTTCAGACCGTTTCATGCTCCTCATATTTTTGACAACTTTTGAAGCTCTTCATATTTTTCACACCTTTTCAGGCTCTTCATATTTTTGAACACAGCTTCATGCTCCTTCTATTTTTCAGACCGTTTCATGCTCCTCATATTTTTGACACTTTTTGAAGCTTTTCATATTTTTCACATCTTTTCAGGCTCTTCATGTTTTTCAAGACCATTTCATGATCCTCCAATTTTTCAGACCGTTTCATGCTCATCTCATTTTTGACACCTTTTGAAGCTTTTCATATTTTTCACACATTTTCAGGCTCTTCATATTTTTCCACACCACTTCATGCTTCTCCTATTTTTCAGCCCGTTTCATGCTCCTCATGTATTTCACAGCTTTTGAAGCTCTTCATATTTTTCACACCTTTTCAGGCTCTTCATGTTTTTGGTCACCGTTTCATGCTCCTCCTATTTTTCAGACCGTTTCATGCTCATCTCATTTTTGACACCTTTTGAAGCTCTTCATATTTTTCATACGTTTTCAGCTCTTAATGTTTTTCAACACCGCTTCATGCTCTTCCTATTTTTCAGACCGTTTCATGCTCATCTCATTTTTGACACCTTTGGAAGCTCTTCATATTTTTCACACGTTTTCAGCTCTTAATGTTTTTCAACACCGCTTCATGCTCTTCCTATTTTTCAGACTGTTTCATGCTCATCTCAATTTTGACACCTTTTGAAGCTCTTCATATTTTTCACACATTTTCAGGCTCTTCATGTGTTTGAACATCGCTTCATGCTCCTCCTATTTTTCAGAGAGTTTCATGCTCCTCATGTATTTCACACCTTTTGAAGCTCTTCATATTTTTCACACCTTTTCAGGCTCTTCATGATTTTCAACACCGCTCATGCTCCTCCTATTTTTCAGACCGTTTCATGCTCATCTCATTTTTGACACCTTTTTAATCTCTTCATATTTTTCAAAACTTTTGAAGCTCTTCATATTTTTAATATTTTTGAAGCTCTTCATTTTTTCACACGTTTTCACACTCTTCATGTTTTTCAACACCGCTTCATGCTCCTCCTATTTTTCAAACCGTATCATGCTCCTCATATTTTTGACACTTTTTGAAGCTCTTCATATTTTTCACTCATTTTCAGGCTCTTCATATTTTTCAACACCACTTCATGCTCCTCCTATTTTTGAGACCGTTTGGTGCTCTGCATATTTTTGACACCTTTAGGAACTCTTCATATTTTTCACACCTTTTCAGGCACTTCATGTTTTTTATCACTGCTTCATGCTCGTCCTATTTTTCAGAACGTTTCATGCTCCTCATATTTTTGACACCTTTTGAAGCTCTTCATATATTTCACACCTTTTCAGGCTCTTCATGTTTTTCGACACAGCTTCATGCTCCTCCTATTTTTCAGACCGTTTCATTCTCCTCACATTTTTGACACCTTTTGAAGCTCTTCATATTTTTCACACATTTTCAGGCTCTTCATGTTTTTCGACACAGCTTCATGCTCCTCCTATTTTTCAGACCGTTTCATTCTCCTCATATTTTTGACACCTTTTGAAGCTCTTCATATTTTTCACACATTTTCAGGCTCTTCATGTTTTTGAACATCGCTTCATGCTCCTCCTATTTTTCAGAGAGTTTCATGCTCCTCATGTATTTCACACCTTTTGAAGCTCTTCATATTTTTCACACATTTTCAGGCTCTTCATGTTTTTCGACACAGCTTCATGCTCCTCCTATTTTTCAGACCGTTTCATGCTCCTCATATTTTTGACACCTTTTGAAGCTCTTCAATTTTTTCACACCTTTTAAGGCTCTTCATGTTTTTCAACACAGCTTCATGCTGCTCATATTTTTCAGACCGATTCATGCTCCTCATATTTTTGACACCTTTTGAAGCTGTTCATATTTTTCACACGTTTTCAGTCTATTCATGTTTTTGAACACCATTTCAGGCTCCTCCTATTTTTCAGAGAGTTTCATGCTCCTCATGTATTTCACACCTTTGAAAGCTCTTCATATTTTTCAAAGATTTTGAAGCTCTTCATATTTTTCACACCTTTTCAGGCTCTTCATGTTTTTCAACACCGTTTCATGCTCCTCCTATTTTTCAAACCGTTTCATGTTCCTCATAATTTTGACACCTTTTGAAGATCTTCATAATTTTCACACATTTTCAGGCTCTTCATGTGTTTGAACACCGCTTCATGTTCCTCCTATTTATCAGACCGTTTCATGCTCCTCATATTTTTGACACCTTTTGAAGCTCTCATATTTTTCATACCTTTTGAAGCTCTTCATGTTTTTGAACACTGCTTCATGCTCCTCGTATTTTTCAGATCGTTTCATGCTCCTCATATTTTTGACACTTTTTGAGCTCTTCATATTTTTCAAACCTTTTCAGGCTCTTCATGTTTTCGAACTCTGCTTCATGCTCCTCCTATTTTTCAGACCGTTTCATTCTCCTCATATTTTTGACACCTTTTGAAGCTCTTCATATTTTTCAAACCTTTTCAGGCTCTTCATGTTTTTCGACACAGCTTCATGCTCCTCCTATTTTTCAGACCGTTTCATTCTCCTCATATTTTTGACACCTTTTGAAGCTCTTCATATTTTTCACACATTTTCTGGCTCTTCATGTTTTTGAACATCGCTTCATGCTCCTCCTCTTTTTCAGAGAGTTTCATGCTCCTCATGTATTTCACACCTTTTGAAGCTCTTCATATTTTTCACACCTTTTCAGGCTCTTCATGTTTTTCAACACCGCTCATGCTCCTCCTATTTTTCAGACCATTTCATGCTCATCTCATTTTTGACACCTTTTGAAGCTCTTCATATTTTTCACACCTTTTCAGGCTCTTCATGTTTTTCAACACCACTTCATGCTCCTCCTATTTTTGAGACCGTTTGGTGCTCCTCATATTTTTGACACCTTTAGGAACTCTTCATATATTTCACACCTTTTCAGGCACTTCATGTTTTTTATCACTGCTTCATGCTCGTCCTATTTTTCAGAACGTTTCATGCTCCTCATATTTTTGACACCTTTTGAAGCTGTTCATATTTTTCACACCTTTTCAGGCTTTTCATGTTTTTGAACACCGCTTCATGTTCCTCCTATTTTTCAGACCGTTTCATGCTCCTCATATTTTTGACACCTTTTGAAGCTCTTCATATATTTCACACCTTTTCAGGCTCTTCATATTTTTGAACACCGCTTCATGCTCCTCCTATTTTTCAGATTGTTTCATGCTCCTCATATTTTGACACCTTTTGAAGCTCTTCATATTTTTCACACCTTTTCAGGCTCTTAATGATTTTCAACACCGCTTCATGCTCCTCCTATTTTTCAGACCTTTTCATGCTCATCTCTTTTTTGACACCTTTTGAAGCTCTTCAGATTTTTCACACCTTTTGAAGCTCTTCATATTTTTCACATTTATGAATCTCTTCATATTTTCCACACGTTTTCAGACAATTCATGTTTTTCAACATCGCTTCATGCTCCTCCTATTTTTCAGACCGTTTCATTCTCCTCATATTTTTGACACCTTTTGAAGCTCTTCATATATTTCACACTTTTTCAGACTTTTCCTTTTATTCAACACGACTTCATGCTCCTCCTATTTTTCAGACCTTTTCATGCTCATCTCATTTGACACCTTTTGAAGCTCTTCATGTTTTTCTCATCTTTTGAAGCTCTTGATATTTTTCACAACTTTTCAGGCTCTTTATGATATTCAACAGCGCTTCATGCTCCTCCTATTTTTCAGACCGTTTCATGCTCCTCATAATTTTGACACCTTTTGATGCTTTCATATTTTTAACACCTTTTCAGGCTCTTCATCTTTTTCAACACCACTTCATGCTCCTCCTTTTTTGCAGACCGTTTCATGCTACTCATACTTTTAACACCTTTTGAAGCTCTTCATATTTCTCACACCTTTTCAGGCTCTTCATGTTTTTCAACAGCGTTTCATGCTCCTCCTATTTTTCAGAGAGTTTCATGCTCCTCATAATTTTGACAGCTTTTGAAGATCTTCATAATTTTCACACATTTTCAGGCTCTTCATGTGTTTGAACACCGCTTCATGTTCCTCATATTTTTCAGACCGTTTCATGCTCCTCATATTTTTGACACCTTTTGAAGCTCTTCATATTTTTCACACCTTTTCAGGCTCTTCATGTTTTTCGACACAGCTTCATGCTCCTCCTATTTTTCAGACCGTTTCATTCTCCTCATATTTTTGACACCTTTTGAAGCTCTTCATATTTTTCACACATTTTCAGGCTCTTCATGTTTTTCGACACAGCTTCATGCTCCTCCTATTTTTCAGACCGTTTCATTCTCCTCATATTTTTGACACCTTTTGAAGCTCTTCATATTTTTCACACATTTTCAGGCTCTTCATGTTTTTGAACATCGCTTCATGCTCCTCCTATTTTTCAGAGAGTTTCATGCTCCTCATGTATTTCACACCTTTTGAAGCTCTTCATATTTTTCACACATTTTCAGGCTCTTCATGTTTTTCGACACAGCTTCATGCTCCTCCTATTTTTCAGACCGTTTCATGCTCCTCATATTTTTGACACCTTTTGAAGCTCTTCAATTTTTTCACACCTTTTAAGGCTCTTCATGTTTTTCAACACCGCTTCATGCTGCTCATATTTTTCAGACCGATTCATGCTCCTCATATTTTTGACACCTTTTGAAGCTGTTCATATTTTTCACACGTTTTCAGTCTATTCATGTTTTTGAACACCATTTCAGGCTCCTCCTATTTTTCAGAGAGTTTCATGCTCCTCATGTATTTCACACCTTTGAAAGCTCTTCATATTTTTCAAAGATTTTGAAGCTCTTCATATTTTTCACACCTTTTCAGGCTCTTCATGTTTTTCAACACCGTTTCATGCTCCTCCTATTTTTCAAACCGTTTCATGTTCCTCATAATTTTGACACCTTTTGAAGATCTTCATAATTTTCACACATTTTCAGGCTCTTCATGTGTTTGAACACCGCTTCATGTTCCTCCTATTTATCAGACCGTTTCATGCTCCTCATATTTTTGACACCTTTTGAAGCTCTCATATTTTTCATACCTTTTGAAGCTCTTCATGTTTTTGAACACTGCTTCATGCTCCTCGTATTTTTCAGATCGTTTCATGCTCCTCATATTTTTGTAACTTTTTGAGCTCTTCATATTTTTCAAACCTTTTCAGGCTCTTCATGTTTTCGAACTCTGCTTCATGCTCCTCCTATTTTTCAGACCGTTTCATTCTCCTCATATTTTTGACACCTTTTGAAGCTCTTCATATTTTTCAAACCTTTTCAGGCTCTTCATGTTTTTCGACACAGCTTCATGCTCCTCCTATTTTTCAGACCGTTTCATTCTCCTCATATTTTTGACACCTTTTGAAGCTCTTCATATTTTTCACACATTTTCTGGCTCTTCATGTTTTTGAACATCGCTTCATGCTCCTCCTATTTTTCAGAGAGTTTCATGCTCCTCATTTATTTCACACCTTTTGAAGCTCTTCATATTTTTCACACCTTTTCAGGCTCTTCATGTTTTTCAACACCGCTCATGCTCCTCCTATTTTTCAGACCGTTTCATGCTCATCTCATTTTTGACACCTTTTGAAGCTCTTCATATTTTTCACACCTTTTCAGGCTCTTCATGTTTTTCAACACCACTTCATGCTCCTCCTATTTTTGAGACCGTTTGGTGCTCCTCATATTTTTGACACCTTTAGGAACTCTTCATATATTTCACACCTTTTCAGGCACTTCATGTTTTTTATCACTGCTTCATGCTCGTCCTATTTTTCAGAACGTTTCATGCTCCTCATATTTTTGACACCTTTTGAAGCTGTTCATATTTTTCACACCTTTTCAGGCTTTTCATGTTTTTGAACACCGCTTCATGTTCCTCCTATTTTTCAGACCGTTTCATGCTCCTCATATTTTTGACACCTTTTGAAGCTCTTCATATATTTCACACCTTTTCAGGCTCTTCATATTTTTGAACACCGCTTCATGCTCCTCCTATTTTTCAGATTGTTTCATGCTCCTCATATTTTGACACCTTTTGAAGCTCTTCATATTTTTCACACCTTTTCAGGCTCTTAATGATTTTCAACACCGCTTCATGCTCCTCCTATTTTTCAGACCTTTTCATGCTCATCTCTTTTTTGACACCTTTTGAAGCTCTTCAGATTTTTCACACCTTTTGAAGCTCTTCATATTTTTCACATTTATGAATCTCTTCATATTTTCCACACGTTTTCAGACAATTCAGGTTTTTCAACATCGCTTCATGCTCCTCCTATTTTTCAGACCGTTTCATTCTCCTCATATTTTTGACACCTTTTGAAGCTCTTCATATATTTCACACTTTTTCAGACTTTTCCTTTTATTCAACACGACTTCATGCTCCTCCTATTTTTCAGACCTTTTCATGCTCATCTCATTTTGACACCTTTTGAAGCTCTTCATGTTTTTCTCATCTTTTGAAGCTCTTCATATTTTTCACAACTTTTCAGGCTCTTTATGATATTCAACAGCGCTTCATGCTCCTCCTATTTTTCAGACCGTTTCATGCTCCTCATAATTTTGACACCTTTTGATGCTTTCATATTTTTAACACCTTTTCAGGCTCTTCATCTTTTTCAACACCACTTCATGCTCCTCCTTTTTTGCAGACCGTTTCATGCTACTCATACTTTTAACACCTTTTGAAGCTCTTCATATTTCTCACACCTTTTCAGGCTCTTCATGTTTTTCAACAACGCTTCATGCTCCTCCGATTTTTCAGACCGTTTCATGCTCCTCATATTTTTGACACCTTTTGAAGCTCTTCATATTTTTCACCCCTTTTCAGGCTCTTCATGTTTTTGAACACCGCTTCATGCTTCTCCTATTGTTGAGACCGTTTCATGCTCCTCATATTTTTGACACCTTTTGAAGCTCTTCATATTTTTCACTACTTTTCAGGCTCTTCATGTTTTTCAACACCGCTTCATGCACGTCCTATTTTTCAGACCGTTTCATGCTCATCTCATTTTTGACACCTTTGAAGGTTTTCATATTTTTCACAACTTTTCAGGCTCTTCATGTTTTTGAACACCGCTTCATGCTAATCCTATTTTTCAAACCATATCATGCTCCTCATATTTTTCAAACCTTTTGAAGCTCTTCATATATTTCACACCTTTTCAGGCTCTTCATGTTTTTGAACACCACTTCATGCTCCTTCTCTTTTTCAGAGAGTTTTATGCTCCTCATGTATTTCACACCTTTTGAAGCTCTTCATATTTTTCACACCTTTTCAGGCTCTTCATGTTTTTCAACACCGCTTCATGCTGCTCATATTTTTCAGACCGTTTCATGCTCCTCATATTTTTGACACCTTTTGAAGCTCTTCATTTTTTTCACACCTTTTAAGGCTCTTCATGTTTTTCAACACCGCTTCATGCTCCTCCAATTTTTCAGACCATTTCATGCTCCTCATATTTCTGACACCGTTTGAAGCTCTTCATATTTTTCACACATTTTCAGGCTCTTCATGTTTTTCAACACCACTTCATGCTCCTCCGATTTTTCAGACAGTTTCATGCTCCTCATATTTTTCACACCTTTTGAAGCTCTTCATGTTTTTGAACACTGCTTCATGCTCCTGGTATTTTTCAGATCGTTTCATGCTCCTCATATTTTTGACACTTTTTGAGCTCTTCATATTTTTCAAACCTTTTCAGGCTCTTCATGTTTTCGAACTCTGCTTCATGCTCCTCCACTTTTTCACACCATTTCATGATCCTCATGTATTTCACAACTTTGAACCTCTTAATATTTTTCACACCTTTTCATGCTCTTCAAGTTTTTCAACATCACTTCATGCTCCTACTTTTTTGCAGACCGTTTCATTCTCCTCAAATTTTTGACACCTTTTGAAGCTCTTCATATTTCTCACACCTTTTCAGGCTCTTCATGTCTTTCAACACCGCTTCATGCTCCTCCTATTTTTCAGACGGGTTCATGCTCATCTCATTTTTGACACCTTTTGAAGCTTTTCATATTTTTCACACCTTTTCAGGCTCTTCATGTTTTTGAACACAGGTTGATGCTCCTCCTATTTTTCAGAACGTTTCATGCTCCTCATAATTTTGACACCTTTTGTAGCTCTTCATATTTTTCACATCTTTTCAGGCTCTTCATGTTTTTCAACACCGTTTCATGATCCTCCTATTTTTCAGACCGTTTCATGCTCATCTCATTTTTGACACCTTTTGAAGGTCTTCATATTTTTCACACCTTTTCAAGCTCTTCATATTTTTAAACACCACTTCATGCTTCTCCTATTTTTCAGCCCATTTCATGCTCCTCATGTATTTCACACCTTTTGAAGCTCTTCATATTTTTCACAGCTTTTCAGGCTCTTCATGTTTTTCCACAGCACTTCATGCTTCTCTTATTTTTCAGCCCGTTTCATGCTCCTCATGTATTTCAAATCTTTTGAAGCTCTTCATATTTTTCACACCTTTTCATGCTCTTCATGTTTCTGCAAACCGCTTCATGCTCCTCCTATTTTTCAGACCGTTTCATTCTCCTCATATATTTCACACCTTTTGAAGCTCTTCATATTTTTCACAACTTTTCACGCTCTTTATGATATTCAACAGCGCTTCATGCTCCTCCTATTTTTCAGACCGTTTCATGCTCCTCATAATTTTGACACCTTTTGATGCTTTCATATTTTTAACACCTTTTAAGGCTCTTCATCTTTTTCAACACCACTTCATGCTCCTCCTTTTTGGCAGACCGTTTCATGCTACTCATAATTTTAACACCTTTTGAAGCTCTTCATATTTCTCACACCTTTTCAGGCTCTTCATGTTTTTCAACAACGCTTCATGCTCCTCCGATTTTTCAGACCGTTTCATGCTCCTCATATTTTTGACACCTTTTGAAGCTCTTCATATTTTTCACTACTTTTCAGGCTCTTCATGTTTTTCAACACTGCTTCATGCACGTCCTATTTTTCAGGCCGTTTCATGCTCATCTCATTTTTGACACCTTTTGAAGGTTTTCATATTTTTCACAACTTTTCAGGCTCTTCATGTTTTTGAACACCGCTTCATGCTAATCCTATTTTTCAAACCATATCATGCTCCTCATATATTTCACACCTTTTGAAGCTCTTCCTATATTTCACACCTTTTCAGGCTCTTCATGTTTTTGAACACCACTTCATGCTCCTTCTCTTTTTCAGAGAGTTTTATGCTCCTCATGTATTTCACACCTTTTGAAGCTCTTCATATTTTTCACACCTTTTCAGGCTCTTCATGTTTTTCAACACCGCTTCATGCTGCTCATATTTTTCAGACCGTTTCATGCTCCTCATATTTTTGACACCTTTTGAAGCTCTTCATTTTTTTCACACCTTTTAAGGCTCTTCATGTTTTTCAACACCGCTTCATGCTCCTCCAATTTTTCAGACCATTTCATGCTCCTCATATTTTTGACACCTTTTGAAGCTCTTCATATTTTTCACACATTTTCAGGCTCTTCATGTTTTTCAACACCGCTTCATGCTCCTCCGATTTTTCAGACCGTTTCATGCTCCTCATATTTTTCACACCTTTTGAAGCCTTTCATATTTTTCACAACTTTTCAGGCTCTTCATGTTTTTGAACACAGCTTCATGCTCCTCCTATTTTTCAGACCGTATCATGCTCCTCATATTTTTCACACCTTTTGAAGCTCTTCATATTTTTCACACGTTTTCAATCTATTCATGTTTTTGAACACCATTTCAGGCTCCTCCTATTTTTCAGAGAGTTTCATGCTCCTCATGTATTTCACACCTTTGAAAGCTCTTCATATTTTTCAAAGATTTTGAAGCTCTTCATATTTTTCACACCTTTTCAGGCTCTTCATGTTTTTCAACACCGTTTCATGCTCCTCCTATTTTTCAAAACGTTTCATGTTCCTCATAATTTTGACAGCTTTTGAAGATCTTCATAATTTTCACACATTTTCAGGCTCTTCATGTGTTTGAACACCGCTTTATGTTCCTCATATTTTTCAAACCGTTTCATGCTCCTCATATTTTTGACACCTTTTGAAGCTCTCATATTTTTCATACCTTTTGAAGCTCTTCATGTTTTTGAACACTGCTTCATGCTCCTCGTATTTTTCAGATCGTTTCATGCTCCTCATATTTTTGACACTTTTTGAGCTCTTCATATTTTTCAAACCTTTTCAGGCTCTTCATGTTTTCGAACTCTGCTTCATGCTCCTCCACTTTTTCACACCGTTTCATGATCCTCATGTATTTCACAACTTTGAACCTCTTAATATTTTTCACACCTTTTCATGCTCTTCAAGTTTTTCAACATCACTTCATGCTCCTACTTTTTTGCAGACCGTTTCATGCTCCTCATATTTTGACACCTTTTAAAGCTCTTCATATTTCTCACACCTTTTCAGGCTCTTCATGTCTTTCAACACCGCTTCATGCTCCTCCTATTTTTCAGACGGGTTCATGCTCATCTCATTTTGACACCTTTTGAAGCTTTTCATATTTTTCACACCTTTTCAGGCTCTTCATGTTTTTGAACACAGGTTGAGGCTCCTCCTATTTTTCGGAACGTTTCATGCTCCTCATAATTTTGACACCTTTTATAGCTCTTCATATTTTTCACATCTTTTCAGGCTCTTCATGTTTTTCAACACCGTTTCATGATCCTCCTATTTTTCAGACCGTTTCATGCTCATCTCATTTTTGACACCTTTTGAAGGTCTTCATATTTTTGACACCTTTTCAAGCTCTTCATATTTTTAAACACCACTTCATGCTTCTCCTATTTTTCAGCCCATTTCATGCTCCTCATGTATTTCACACCTTTTGAAGCTCTTCATATTTTTAACAGCTTTTCAGGCTCTTCATGTTTTTGAACACTGCTTCATGCTCCTCGTATTTTTCAGATCATTTCATGCTCCTCATATTTTTGACACTTTTTGAGCTCTTCATATTTTTCACACCTTTTCAGGATCTTCATGTTTTTGAACACCGCTTCATGATCCTCCTGATTTTCAGACCGTTTCATGCCCTTCATATTTTTGAAACATTTTGAAGCTCTTCATATTTTTCACACCTTTTCAGGCTCTTCATGTTTTTCAACTCCGTTCATGCTCCTCCTATTTTTCAGACCGTTTCATGCTCATCTCATTTTTGTCACCTTTGAAGCTCTTCATGTTTTTCACACCTTTTGAAGCCCTTCATATTTTTCACACGTTTTCAGGCTCTTCATGTTTTTCAAAACCGTTTCATGCTGCTTCTATTTTTCAGACCGTTTCATGCTCCTCATATTTTTCACACCTTTTGAAGCTCTTCATATTTTTCACACCCTTTTAAGATCTTCATGTTTTTGAACACAGCTTCATGCTCCTCCTATTTTTCAGACCGTTTCATGCTCCTCATATTTTTGACACCTTTTGAAGCTCTTCATATTTTTCACACCTTTTCAGGCTCTTCATGTTTTTGAACACAGCTTCATGCTTCTCCTATTTTTCAGACCGTTTCATGCCCTTCATATTTTTGAAACATTTTGAAGCTTTTCATATTTTTCACATCTTTTCAGGCTCTTCATGTTTTTCAACTCCGTTTCATCATCCTATTTTTCAGCCCGTTTCATGCTCCTCATGTATTTCACACCTTTTGATGCTCTTCATATTTTTCACACCTTTTCAGGCTCTTAATGTTTTTGATCACCGCTTCATGATCCTCCTGATTTTCAGACGGTTTCATGCTCTTCATATTTTTGAAACATTTTGAAGCTCTTCATATTTTTCACACCTTTTCAGGCTCTTCATGTTTTTCACCACCACTTCATGCTCCTCCTATTTTTCAGACCGTTTCTTGCTCATCTCATTTTTGTCACCTTTGAAACTCTTTATATTTTGTACACCTTTTGAAGCTCTTCATATTTTTCACACGTTTTCAGGCTCTTCATGTGTTTCAACACCGTTTCATGCTGCTTCTATTTTTCAGACCGTTTCATGCTCCTCATATTTTTGACACCTTTTGCAGCTCTTTATATTTTTCACACTATTTCAGGCTCTTCATGATTTTCAACACCGTTTCATGTTTTTCCTATTTTTCAGACCGTTTAATGCTCATCTCATTTTTGACACGTTTTGAAGCTTTTCATATTTTTCACAACTTTTCAGGCTCTTCATGTTTTTGAACACCGCTTCATGCTCCTCCTATTTTTCAGAGAGTTTCATGCTCCTCATGTATTTCACACCTTTTGAAGCTCTTCATATTTTCCACTCCTTTTCAGGCTCTTCATGTGTTTGATCACCGTTTCATGCTCCGTCTGTTTTTCAGATCGTTTAATGCTCCTCATATTTTTGACACTTTTTGAGCTCTTCATATTTTTCACACCTTTTCAGGCTCTTCATGTTTTTGAACACCGTTTCATGCTACTCCTATTTTTCAGACCGTTTATGCTCCTCATATTTTTGACACCTTTAGAAGCTCTTCATATTTTTCACACCTTTTCAGGCTCTTCATGTTTTTGATCACCTTTTCATGCTCCTCCTATTTTTCAGACCGTTTCATGCTCCTCATATTTTTGACACCTTTTGAAGCTCTTCATATTTTTCACACCTTTTCAGGCTCTTCATGTTTTTGAACACCGCTTCATGATCCTCCTGTTTTTCAGACCGTTTCATGCTCTTCATATTTGTGAAACATTTTGAAGCTCTTCATATTTTTCACACCTTTTCAGGCTCTTCATGTTTTTCACCACCACTTCACGCTCCTCCTATATTTCAGACCGTATCATGCTCATCTCATTTTTGTCACCTTTGAAGCACTTTATTTTTTTCACACCTTTTGAAGCTCTTCATATTTTTCACACTTTTTCATGCTCTTCATATTTTTCAACACCGTTTCATGCTGCTTCTATATTTCAGTCCGTTTCATGCTCCTCATATATTTCATACCTTTTGAAGCTCTTCATATTTTTCACACCTTTTCAGGATCTTCATGTTTTGGAACACAGCTTCATGCTCCTCCTATTTATCAGACCGTTTCATGCTCCTCATATTTTTGACACCTTTTGAAGCTCTTTATATTTTTCACAGTTTTTCAGGCTCTTCATTATTTTCAACACCGTTTCATGTTATTCCTATTTTTCAGACCGTTTAATGCTCATCTCATTTTTGACACCTTTTGAAGCTTTTCATATTTTTCACAACTTTTCAGGCTCTTCATGTTTTTGAACACCGCTTCATGCTCCTCCTATTTTTCAGAGAGTTTCATGCTCCTCATGTATTTCACAGCTTTTGAAGCTCTTCATATTTTCCACACTTTTTCAGGCTCTTCATGTTTTTGATCACCGTTTCATGCTCCTTCTATTTTTCAGATCGTTTCATGCTCATCATATTTTTGACACTTTTTGAGCTCTTCATATTTTTCACACCTTTTCAGGCTCTTCATGATTTTGAACACCGCTTCATGATCCTCCTATTTTTCAGACCGTTTCATGCTCCTCATATTTTTGACACCTTTAGAAGCTCTTCATATTTTTCACACCTTTTCAGGCTCTTCATGTTTTTCGACACAGCTTCATGCTCCTCCTATTTTTCAGACCGTTTCATTCTCCTCATATTTTTGACACCTTTTGAAGCTCTTCATATATTTCACACCTTTTCAGTCTCTTCTTTTTTTTTCAACACCACTTCATGCTCCTCCTATTTTTCAGACCGTTTCATTCTCCTCATATTTTTGACAGCTTTTGAAGCTCTTCATATTTTTCACACATTTTCAGGCTCTTCATGTTTTTCAACACTGCTTCATGCTCGTCCTATTTTTCAGAACGTTTCATGCTCCTCAAATTTTTGACACCTTTTCAAGCTCTTCATATTTCTCACACCTTTTCAGGCTTTTCATGTTTTTTTGAATACCGCTTCATGTTCCTCCTATTTTTCAGACCGTTTCATGCTCCTCATATTTTTGACACCTTTTGAAGCTCTTCATATATTTCACAACTTTTCAGGCTCTTCATATTTTTGAACACCGCATCATGCTCCTCCTATTTTCAGACCGTTTCATGCTCCTCTCATTTTTGACACCTTTTGAAGCTTTGCATCTCTTTACACACCTATTCAGGCTCTTCATGTTTTTGAACACTGCTTCATGCTCCTCCTATTTTTCAGACCGTATCATGCTCCTCATATTTTTCACACATTTTGAAGCTCTTCATATTTTTCACACCTTTTCAGGCTCTTCATTTTTTTCAACACTACTTGTTGCTCCTCCTATTTTTTAGACCTTTTCATGCTCATCTAATTTTTGACACTTTTGAAGCTCTTCATATTTTTTACACCTTTTGAAGCTCCTCATATTTTTCACACATTTTGAAGCTCTTCATATTTTTCTCACCTTTTCAGGCTCTTCATGATTTTCATCACCGCTTCATGCTCCTCCTATTTTTCAGACCGTTTCATGCTCATCTCATTTTTGACACCTTTTGAAGTTCTTCATATTTTTCACACCTTTTCAGGCTCTTCATGTTTTTGAACACCGCTTCATGCTCCTCCTATTTTTCAGATCGTTTCATGCTCCTCATATTTTTGACACCTTTGAAGCTCTTCATATTTTTCACACCTATTCAGGCTCTTCATGTTTTTGAAAACCACTTCATGCTCCACCTATTTTTCAGACCGTTTCATGCTTCTCATATTTTTGACACCTTTTGAAGCTCTTCATATTTTTCACACCTTTTCAGGCTCTTCATGTTTTCGAACACCGCTTCATGCTCCTCCTATTTTTCAGACCGTTTCATGCTCCTCATGTATTTCACACCGTTTGAAGCTCTTCATATTTTTCACACCTTTTCAGGCTCTTCATGTTTTTGATTACCGTTTCATCCTCCTCCTATTTTTCAGACCGTTTCATGCTCCTCATATTTTTCACACCTTTTGAAGCTCTTCATATTTTTCCCACCTTTTCAGGCTCTTCATGTTTTTCAACACCAGTTCATGCTCCTCCTATTTTTCAGACCATTCATGCTCCTCATATTTTTGAAACCTTTAGAAACTCTTCATATTTTTCACACCTTTTCCGGCTCTTCATGTTTTTCAACACCGCTTCATGCACCTCTATTTTTCAGACCGTTTCATGCTCATCTCATTTTTGACACCTTTTGAAGCTCTTCATATTTTTCACACCTTTTCAGGCTCTTCATGTTTTTGAACACCACTTCACGCTCCTCCTAATTTTCAGACCGTATCATGCTCCTCATATTTTTCACACCTTTTGACGCTCTTCATATTTTTCACACCTTTTCAGGCTCTTCATATTTTTGAACACGACTTCATGCTCCTCCTATTTTTCAGACCGTTTCATGCTCCTCTCATTTTTGACACCTTTTGAAGCTTTGCATATTTTTCACAACTTTTCAAGCTCTTCATGTTTTTGAACACCGCTTCATGCTCCTCCTATTTTTCAGACCGTATCATGCTCCTCATATTTTTCACACCTTTTGAAGATCTTCATATTTTTCACACCTTTTCAGGCTCTTCTTTTTTTTCAACACTACTTGTTGCTCCTCCTATTTTTTAGATCTTTTCATGCTCATCTAATTTTTGACACCTTTTGAAGCTCTTCATATTTTTTACACCTTTTGAAGCTCTTCATGTTTTTAACATTTTTGAAGCTCTTCATAATTTTCAAACGATTTCAGACTCTTCATGTTTTTCAACTCCGCTTCATGCTCCTGCTATTTATCATACCGCTTCATACTCCTCATATTTTTGACACCTTTTGAGGCTCTTCATATTTTTCACACTTTTTCAGGCTCTTCATGGTTTGAACACAGCTTCATGCTCCTCCTATATTTTCTACCGTATCATGCTCCTCATATTTTTCACACCTTTTGAAGCTCTTCATATTTTTCACACCTTTTCAGGCTCTTCATGTTTTTGAACAGCACTTCATGCTCCTCCTATTTTTCAGACCGTTTCGTACTCCTCATATTTTTGACACATTTTGAAGCTCTTCATATTTTTGAGACCTTTTCAGTCTGTTCATGTTTTCAACACCGCTTCATGCTCCTTCTATTTTTCAGATCGTTTCATGCTCCTCATATTTTGACACCTTTTGAACCTCTTCATAATTTTCACACCTTTTCAGGCTCTTCATGTTTTTGAACACTTCTTCATGCTCCTCCTCTTTTTCAGACAGTTTCATGCTCCTCATATTTTTGACACCTTTTGAAGGTCTTCATATTTTTCACACCTTTTCAGGCTCTTCATGTTTTTGATCACCGTTTCATGCTCCTCCTATTTTTCAGACCGTTTCATGCTCCTCATATTTTGACAACTTTTGAAGCTCTTCATATTTTTCACACCTTTTCAGACACTTCATATTATTCAACATCGCTACATGCTCCTCCTGTTTTTCAGACCGTTTCATACTCCTCATATTTTTGACACCTTTTGAAGCTCTTCATATTTTCCACACCTTTTCAGGCTCTTCATGTTTTTCAACACCGCTTCATAATCCTCCTATTTTTCAGATCGTTTCATGCTCCTCATATTTTGACACCTTTTGAAGCTCTTCATATTTTTCACACCTTTTCAGGCTCTTCATGTTTTTGAACACTTCTTCATGCTCCTCCGATTTTTCAGACCGTTTCATTCTCCTCATATTTTTGACACGTTTTGAAGGTCTTCATATTTTTCACACCTTTTCAGGCTCTTCATGTTTTTCAACACCACTTCATGCTCCTCCTTTTTTTTAGACCGTTTCAGGCTCCCCATATTTTTCACACCTTTTCAGGCTCTTCATGTTTTTCAACATCACTTCATGCTCCTCCTATTTTTCAACCGTTTCATGCTCATGTAATTTTTGACACCTTTTGAAGCTCGTCAATTTTTCACACCTTTTGAAGCTCTTCATATTTTTCACACGTTTTCAGGCTCTTCATGTTTTTCAACACAGCTTCATGCTCCTCATATTTTTCAGACCGTTTAATCCTCCTCATGTATTTCACACCTTTTGAATCTCTTCATATTTTTCACACGTTTTCAGGCTCTTCATCGTTTTCAACACCGCTTCATGCTCCTCCTATTTTTCAGACCGTTTCATGCTCATCTCATTTTTGACACCTTTTGAAGCTCTTCATATTTGTCACACCTTTTGAAGCGCTTCATATTTTTTATATTCTTGAATCTCTTCATATTTTCACACGTTTTCAGACTCTTCATGTGTTTCAACACCGCTTCATGCTCCTGCTATTGTTCAGACCGTTTCATGCTCCTCATATTTTTGACACGTTTTGAGGCTTTTCTATTTTTCACACCTTTTCAGCTCTTCATGTTTTTGAACACCGCTTCATCCTCCTTCTATTTTTCAGACCATTTCATGATCCTTATATTTTTGACACCTTTTGAAGCTCTTCTAATTTTTCACACCTTTTCAGGCACTTCATGTTTTTGAACACCGCTTTATGCTTCTCCTATTTTTCAGACCGTTTCATGCTCCTCATATTTTTGACACCTTTTGAAGCTCTTCATATTTTTCACACCTTTTCATTCTCTTCATGATTTTCAACAGCATTTCATGCTCCTCCTATTTTTCAGACCGTTTGATGCTCATCTCATTTTTGACACCTTTTGAAGCTCTTCATATTTTTCCCAACTTTGAAGCTCTTCATATTTTTCTAACCTTTTCAGGCTCTTCACTTTTTTGAACAACGCTTCATGCTCCTCGTATTTTTCAGACCGTTTCATGCTCCTCGAATTTTTGACACCTTTTGAAGCTCCTCATATTTTTCACACCTTTTGAAGCTCTTCATATTTTTCAACACCGCTTCATGCTCCTCCTATTATTCAGACCGTTTCATGCTCATCTCATTTTTGACACCTTTTGAAGCTCTTCATATTTTTCACACCTTTTCAGGTTCTTCATGTTTTTGAACACCGCTTCATGGTCCTCCTATTTTTCAGAACTTTTCATGCTCCTCATATAATTCAGACCGTTTGAAGCTCTTCATATTTTTCACACCTTTTCAGGCTCTTCATGTTTTTCAACACCGTTTCATGCTCCTCCTATTTTTCAGACCGTTTCATGCTCCCCATATTTTTGACACATTTTGAAGCTCTTCATAATTTTCACACATTTTCAGGCTCTTCATGTTTTTCAACACCGCTTCATGCTCCTCCTATTTTTCAGAATGTTTCATGCTCCTCATATTTTTGACACCTTTTGAAGGTCTTCATATTTTTCACACATTTTCAGGCTCTTCATGTTTTTCAACACCGCTTTATGCTCCTCCTATTTTGCAGACCGTTTCATGCTCCTATATTTTTGACACCTTTTGAAGCTTTTCATATTTCTCACTCATTTTGAGGCTCTTCATGTTTTTGAACATCACTTCATGCTCCTCCTATTTTTCAGACCGTTTCATGCTCCCCATATTTTTGACACCTTTTGAAGCTCTTCATATTTTTCACCCCTTTTGAAGCTGTTCATATATTTCACACCTTTTCAGGCTCTTGATGTTTTTCAACACCACTTCATGCTCCTTCTATTTTTCACACCCTTTCGTGCTAATCTAATTTTTGACACCTTTTGAAGCTCTTCATATTTTTCACACCTTTTGAAGGTCTTCATATTTTTCACACCTTTTCAGGCTGTTCATGTTTTTGAACACCGCTTATGCTCGTCCTATTTTTCAGACCATTTCATGCTCCTCATACTTTTGACACCTTTTGAAGCTCTTCATATTTTTCACACCTTTTCAGGCTCTTCATGTTTTTCAACACCGCTTCATGATCCTCCTATTTTTCAGACCGTTTCATGCTCCGCATATTTTTGACACCTTTTGAAGCTCTTCATATTATTCACACCTTTTCAGGCTCTTCATGTTTTTCAACAACACTTCATGCTCCTCCTATTTTTCAGACCGTTTCATGCTCATCTCATTTTTGACATTTTTGAAGCTCTTCATATTTTTCACACCTTTTGAAGCTCTTCATAATTTTCATATTTTTGAAGCACTTCATATTTTTCACACTTTTTGAGGCTCTTCATGTTTTCAACACCTCTTCAGGCTCCTCCTATTTTTCGGACCCTTTCATGCTAATCTAATTTTTGGCACTTTTTGAAGCTCTTCATATTTATCACACCTTTTAAGTCTCTGCATGTTTTTGAACACCTTTACATGCTCCTCATGTATTTCACTCCTTTTGAAGCTCTTCATATTTTGCACAAATTTTCAGGCTCTTCATGTTTTTGAACACCGCTTCATCCTCCTATTTTTAAGAGGGTTTCATGCTCGTCGTATTTATGACACATTTGAAGCTCTTCATATTTTTCACACCTTTTCAGGCTCTTCATGTTTTTGAACACCGCTTCATGCTCCTCCTATTTTTGAGACCGTTTCATGCTCCTCATATTTTCGACAGCTTTTGAAGCTTTCATATTTTTCACACCTTTTCAAGCTCTTCATGTTTTTCAACACCACTTCATGCTGCTCCTTTTTTGCAGACCGTTTCATGCTACTCATATTTTTGACACCTTTTGAAGCTCTTCATACTTCTCACACCTTTTCAGGCTCTTCATGTTTTTCAACACCGCTTCATGCACCTCCGATTTTTCAGACCGTTTCATGCTCATCTCATTTTCAACACCTTTTGAAGCTCTTCATATTTTTCACATCTTTTGAAGCTGTTCATATTTTTCACACTTTTTCAGGCTCTGCATGTTTTTCAACAACCTTTTTTGCTCCTCCTATTTTTCAGACCGTTTCATGCTCCTCATATTTTTCACACCTTTTGAAGCTCTTCATATTTTTCACACCTTTTCAGGCTCTTCATGTTTTTGAACACCGCTTCATGCTCCTCCTATTTTTCAGACCGTTTAAACCTCCTCATGTATTTCACACCTTTTGAAGCTCTTCATATTTTTCACACCTTTTCATGCACTTCATGTGTTTGAACATCATTTCATGCTCCTCCTATTTTGCAGACCGTTTCATTCTTCTCATATTTTTGACACCTTTTGAAGCTCTTCATATATTTCACACCTTTTCAGGCTTTTCATTTTTTTCAACACCACTTCATCCTCCTCCTATTTTTAAGACCGTTTCATGCTCCTAATATTTTTGACACCTTGTGAAGCTCTTCATATTTTTCACACCTTTTCAGGCTCTTCATGTTTTTCAACACCGTTTCATGATCCTCATATTTTTCAGACCGTTTCATGCTCCTCATATTTTTTACACCTTTTGAAGCTCTTCATATATTTAACACCTTTTCAGGCTCTTCTTATTTTGCAACACCGCATCATGCTCCTCCTATTTTTGAGACCGTTTCATGCTCCTCATATTTCTGACACGTTTTGAAGCTCTTCATATTTTTCACACCTTTTCAGGCTCTTCATGATTTTGAACACCTCTTCATGATCCTCCTATTTTACAGACCGTTTCATGCTCTTCATATTATTGACCCCTTTTGAAGCTCTTCATATTTTTCACACCTTTTCAGGCTCTTCATGTTTTTCAACACCATTTCATGCCGCATCTATTTTTCAGACCGTTTCATGCTCCTCATATTTTTCACACCTTTTGAAGCTCTTCATATTTTTCAACACCGTTTCATGCTGCTTCTATTTTTCAGGCCGTTTCATGCTCCTCATATTTTACATACCTTTTGAAGCTCTTCATATTTTTCACACATTTCAGGCTCTTCATGTTTTTCAACACCATTTCATGCCGCATCTATTTTTCAGACCGTTTCATGCTCCTCATATTTTTCACACCTTTTGAAGCTCTTCATATTTTTCACAACTTTTAAGGCTCTTCATGTTTTTGAACACCAATTCATGCTCCTCCTATTTTTCAGAGAGTTTCATGCTCCTCATGTATTTCACACCTTTTGAAGCTCTTCATATTTTTCACACCTTTTCAGGCTCTTCATATTTTTCTACACCACTTCATGCTTCTCCTATTTTTCAGACCATTTCATGCTCCTCATGAATTTCACACCTTTTGAAGCTCTTCATATTTTTCACACCTTTTCAGTCTCTTCTTTTTTTTCAACACCACTTCATGCTCCTCCTATTTTTCAGACCGTTTCATGCTCATCTCATTTTTGACACCTTTTGAAGCTTTTCATATTTTTCACAACTTTTTAGGCTCTTCATGTTTTTGAACACGGCTTCATGCTCCTCCTCTTTTTCACAGTTTCATTCTCCTCAAGTATTTCACACCTTTTGAAGCTCTTCATATTTTTCACAACTTTTCAGGCTCTTCATGTTTTTGAACACCGCTTCATGATCCTCCTATTTTTCAGACCGTTTCCTGCTCTTCATATTTTTGACACCTTTTGAAGCTCTTCATATTTTTCACACCTTTTCATGCTCTTTATGTTTTTCAACACCGTTTCATGCTGATTCTATTTTTCAGACCATTTCATGCTCCTCATATTTTTCACACCTTTTGAAGCTCTTCATATTTTTCACACCTTTCAGGCTCTTCATGTTTTTCGACACTGTTTCATGCTGCTTCTATTTTTCAGACCGTTTCATGAGCCTCATAATTTTCACACCTTTTGAAGATGTTCATATTTTTCACACCGTTTTGAGGCTCTACATGTTTTTGAACACAGCTTCATGGTACTCCTATTTTTCAGTCCGTTTCATGGTCATCTCATTTTTGACACCTTTGAAGCTCTTCATATTTTTCACACCTTTTGAAGCTCTTCATATTTTTCACACCTTTTCATGCTCTTCATGTTTTTCAACACCCCTTCTTACTCCTCCTATTTTTCAGACCATTTCATGCTCCTCATATATTTGACACGTTTTGAAGCTCTTCATATTTTTCACACCTTTTCAAGCTCTTCATGTTTTTGAACACCGCTTCTTGCTCCTCGTATTTTTCAGACCGTTTCATGCTACTCATATTTTTGACACCTTTTCAAGCTTTTCATATTTTTCACACCTTTTCAGCCTCTTCATTTTTTTCAAAACTACTTCTTGTTCCTCCTATTTTGCAGACCGTTTCATGCTCATCTAATTTTTGACACCTTTGGAAGCTCTTCGTATTTTTCACATTTTTTGAAGCTCTTCATATTTTTCACACTTTTTCAAACACTTCATGTATTTCAACACCGCTTCTTGCTGCTTCTATTTTTCAGACCGTTGCATGCTCCTCATATTTTTGACCCGTTTTGAAGCTCTTTATATTTTTCACACCTTTTCAGGTTCTTCATGTTTTTGAACACCGTTTCATCCTCCTCATATTTTTCAGACCATTTCATGCTCCTCTTATTTTGACACCTTTTGAAGCTCTTCATATTTTTCACACCTTTTCAGGCTCTTCATGTTTCTGAACACCACTTCATGCTCCACCTATTTTTCAGACCGTTTCAAGCTCCTCATATTTTTGACACCTTTTGAAGCTCTTCATATATTTCACACCTTTTCAGGGTCTTCATGTTTTTCAACACCGTTTCATGACACTCCTATTTTTCAGACCGTTTCATGCTCCTCATATTTTTGACACCTTTTGAAACTCTTCATATATTTCACACCTTTTCAAACTCTTCATGTTTTTGAACACCGCTTCATGCTCCTCCTATTTTTCAGACCGTTTCATGCTCCTCATATTTTTGACACCATTTGAAGCTCTTCATATTTCTCACAGCTTTTCAGGTTCTTCATGTTTTTCAACACCGCTTCATGCTCCTCCTATTTTTCAGACCGTTTCATGCTCATATCATTTTTGACACCTTTTGAAGCTCTTCATATTTTACCACATCTTTTGAAGCTCTTCATATTTTTCACACCTTTTCAGTTTCTTCAGGTTTTTGAACACCACTTCATGCTCCTCCTGTTTTTCAGATCGTTTCATGCTCATCTCATTTTTGACACCTTTGAAACTCTTCATATTTTTCACACCTTTTGAAGCTCTTCATATATTTCACACCTTCTCTGGCTCTTCATGATTTTCAACATCACTTCATGCTCCTCCTATTTTTCAGACCCTTTCATGCTAATCAAATGTTTGACACCTTTTGAAGGTCTTCATATTTTTCACACCTTTTGAAGCTCTTCATATTTTTCAAACCTTTTCAGGCTCTTCATGTTTTTGAACACCGCTTCATGCTCCTCCCTTTTTTCAGACCGTTTAATGCTCCTCATATTTGTGACATTTTTTGAAGCTCTTCATATTTTTCACAACTTTTCAGGCTCTTCATGTTTTTGAACAGAGCTTCATGCTCCTCCTATTTTTCAGACCGTATCATGTTCCTCATGTATTTTACACCTTTTGAAGCTCTTCATATTTTTCACACCTTTTCAGGCTCTTCATGCATTTGAACAACTTTTCATGCTCCTCCTATTTTTCAGACCGTTTCATACTCCTCATTGTTTTGACACCTTTTGAAGCTCTTCATATTTTTCACACCTTTTCAGGTTCTTCATGTTTTTCAACATCGCTTCATGCTCCTCCTATTTTTCAGACCGTTTCATGCTCCTCATATTTTTGACACCTTTTGAAGCTCTTAATATATTTCACAGCTTTTCAGACTCTTCATGATTTCCATTACCGCTTCATCCTCCTCATATTTTTCAGACCGTTTCATGCTCATCTCATTTTTATCACCTTTTGAAACTCTTCATATTTTTCACCCCTTTTGAAGCTCTTCATATTTTTCACACGTTTTCAGGCTCTTCATGTTTTTCAACACCACTTCTTGCTTCTCCTATTTTTCAGACCGTTTCATGATCCTCATATTTTTGACCCATTTTGAAACTCTTCATATTTTTCACACCTTTTCAGGCTCTTCATGTTTTTCAACACCGCTTCATGCTCCTCCTATTTTTCAGACCCTTTCATGCTCCTCATAATTTTGACACCTTTTGATGCTCTTCATATTTTTCACACCTTTTCAGGCTCTTCATGTTTTTCCACACCGCTTCATGCTCCTCCTATTTTTCAGACCATTTCATGCTCCTCATATATTTGACACATTTTGAAGCTCTTCATATTTTTCATACCTTTTCATGCTCTTCATGTTTGTGAACACCGCTTCATGCTCGTCCTATTTTTCAGACCGTTTCAGGCTCCTCATGTATTTCACACCTTTTGAAGCTCTTCATATTTTGCACAGCTTTTCAGGCTCTTCATGTTTTTCACAAACACTTCATGCTCGTCCTATTTTTCAGACCATTTCATGCTCCTCATATTTTTGACAACTTTTGAAGCTCTTCATATTTTTGACACCTTTGAGGCTCTTCATGTTTTTGAACACCACTTCATGCTCCTCCTATATTTCAGTCCGTTTCATGCTCCTCCTATTTTTCACACCTTTTGAAGCTCTTCATATTTTTGACACCTTTGAGGCTCTTCATGTTTTTGAACACCACTTCATGCTCCTCCTATTTTTCAGACCGTTTCATGGTCCTCATATATTTGACTCCTTTAGAAGCTCTTCATATTTTTCACACCTTTTCAGGCTCTTCATGGTTTTCAACACCGCTTCATGCTCCTCCTCTTTTTCAGACCGTTTCATGCTCCTCATATTTTTGGCACCTTTTGAAACTCTTCATATTTTTCACACCTTTTCAGGTCTTCATGTTTTTGAACACCATTTCATGCTCCTCCTATTTTTCAGACCGTTTCATGGTCCTCATATTTTTGACACCTTTTAAACCTCTTCATATTTTTCACACCTTTTCAGGCTCTTCATGTTTTCAACACCGCTTCATGCTCCTACTATTTTTCAGACGGTTTCATGCTCCTCATATTTTTGACACCTTTTGAAGCTCTTCATATTATTCACACCTTTTCAGGCTCTTCATGTTTTTCAACACCGCTTCATGCTCCACCTTTTTTTCAGACCGTTTCATGCTCCTCATATTTTTGACGCCTTTTGAAGCTCTTCATATTTTTCACACTTCCCCAGGCTCTTCATGTTTTTGAACACCATTTCATGCTCCTCCTGTTTTTCAGACCGTTTCATGCTCCTCATCTTTTTGACACGTTTTGAAACTCTTCATATTTATCACACCTTTTCAGGCTCTTCATGTTTTTCAACACAATTTCATGCTCCTCCTTTTTTTCAGACCGTTTTATGCTCCTCATATATTTGACACCTTTTGAAGCTCTTCATAATTTCCACACCTTTTCAGGCTCTTCATGTTTTTCTACACCGCTTCATGCTCCCCCTACATTTCAGACCGTTCATGCCTCTCATATTTTTGAAACCTTTTGAAGCTCTTCATATTTTTCACACCTTTTTAGGCTCTTCATGTTTTTCAACACCATTTCATGCTCCTCCTTTTTTTCAAACCATTTTATGCTCCTCATATATTTGACACCTTTTGAAGCTCTTCATAATTTCCACACCTCTTCAGGCTCTTCATGTTTTTGAACACCATTTCATGCTCCTCTTATTTTTTTTTTTATTGTTTTTTTTTTTAATTTTTTTAATTATTTTTATTTTTTCTTTCCCAGTCGGTTTTGTCATACATTGATATGAATCAGCCATGGATTTACATGTATTCCCAATTCCAATCCCCCCTCCCACCTCCCTCTCCACCCGATTCCTCTCCGTCTTCCCAGTGCACCAAGCCGGAGCACTTGTCTCGTGCATCCTACCTGGGCTGGTGATCTGTTTCACCATAGATAGCATACATGCTGTTCATTTGAAATATCCCACCCTCACATTCTCCCACAAAGTTCAAAAGTCTGTTCTGTATTTCTGTGTCTATTTTTCTGTTCTGCATATAGGGTTATCGTTATCACCTTTCTAAATTCCATATACATGTGTCAGCATGCTCTAATGTTCTTTATCTTTCTGGCTTACTTCACTCTGTATAATGGGCTCCAGCTTCATCCATCTCATTAGGACTGATTCAAGTGAATTTTTTAATGGCTGAGTAATATTCCATGGTGTATATGTACCACAGCTTTCTTATCCATTCATCTGCTGACGGGCATCTAGGTTGCTTCCATGTCCTGGCTATTATAAATAGTGCTGCGATGAACATTGGGGTGCACGTGTCTCTTTCAGACGAACCTATGGACACCTTATCTTTGACAAAGGAGGCAAGGATATACAATGGAAAAAAGACAACCTCTTTAACAAGTGGTGCTGGGAAAACTGGTCAACCACTTGTAAAAGAATGAAAATAGAACACTTTCTAACACCATACACAAAAATAAACTCAAAATGGATTAAAGATCTAAATATAAGACCAGAAACTATAAAACTCCTAGAGGAGAAGATAGGCAATACACTCTCCGACATAAATCAAAGCAAGATCCTCTATGACCCACCTCCCAGAATATTGGAAATAAAAGCAAAACTAAACAAATGGGACCTAATGAAACTTAAAAGCTTTTGCACTACAAAGGAAACTATAAGTAAGGTGAAAAGACAGCCCTCAGATTGGGAGAAAATAATAGCAAATGAAGAAACAGACAAAGGATTAATCTCAAAAATATACAAGCAAATCCTGCAGCTCAATTCCAGAAAAATAAATGACCCAATACAAAATGAGCCAAAGAACTAAACAGACATTTCTCCAAAGAAGACATACAGATGGATAACAAACACATGAAAAGATGCTCAACATCACTCATTATTAGAGAAATGCAAATCAAAACCACAATGAGGTACCATTATATGCCAGTCAGGATGGCTGCTATCCAGAAGTCTACAAGCAATAAATGCTGGAGATGGTGTGGAGAAAAGGGAACCCTCTTACACTGTTGGTGGGAATGCACACTAGTACAGCCGCTATGGAAAACAGTGTGGAGATTTCTTAAAAAACTGGAAATAGAACTGCCATATGACCCAGCAATCCCACTTCTGGGCATACACATTGAGGAAACCAGATCCTCTTATTTTTCAGACCGTTTCAAGCTCCTCATATTTTTTACACCTTTTGAAGCTCTTCATATATTTCACACCTTTTCAGGCTCTTCATGTTTTTCAACACCGCTTCATGCTCCTCCTATTTTTCAGACCGTTTCATGGTCCTCATGTTTTTGTCACCTTTTGAAGCTCTTCATATTTTTCACACCTTTTCATGCTCTTCATGTTTTTGAACACCATTTCATGCTCCTCCTATTTTTTAAACCGTTTCATGCTCCTCATATTTTTCACACATTTTGAAGCTCTTCATATTTTTCACACCTTTTCAGGCTCTTCATATTTTACAACAAGTTTTCATGCTCCTCCTATTTTTCAGACCGTTTAATGCTCCCCATAATTTTGACACCTTTTGAAGCGCTTCGTAATTATCACACCTTTTCAGGCTCTTCATGTTTTTCAAATTTGCTTCTGCTCCTCCTATTTTTCAGACCGTTTCATGCTCCTCATATTTTTGACACCTTTTGAAGCTCTTCATATTTTTCACAGCTTTTCAGGCTCTTCATGTTTTTCAACACTGCTTTATTCTCCTCATATTTTTCAGACCGTTTCATGCGCCTCATATTTTGGATATCTTTAGAAGCTCGTCATATTTCTAACAACTTTTCAGGCTCTTCATGTTTTCAACACAGTTTCATGCTCCTCCTATTTTTCAGACCGTTTCATGCGCCTCATATTTTGAGTCCTTTTGAAGCTCTTCATATTTTTCACACATTTTCAGGCTCTTCATGTTTTTCAACACCGTTTCTTGCTCATCCTCTTTTTCAGACCGTTTCATGCCCCTCATATTTTTGACACCTTTTCAAGCTCTTCACATTTTTCAAACCTTTTCAGGCTCTTCATGTTTTTGAACAACGTTTCATGCTCCTCCTATTTTTCAGACAGTTTCATGCCCCTCATATTTTTGACACCTTTTCAAGCTCTTCACATTTTTCAAAACATTTCAGGCTCTTCATGTTTTGAACACCGTTTCATCCTCCTCCTAATTTTCAGACCGTTTCATGCTCCTCATATATTTGACACCTTTTGAAGCTCTTCATATTTTTCACAACTTTTCAGGTTCTTCATGTTTTCAACACCACTTCATGCTCCTCCTATATTTCTGACCGTGTCATGCTCCTCATATTTTTGACAACTTTTGAAGCTCTTCATATTTTTCACACCTTTTCAGGCTCTTCATGTTTTTCTACACCGCTTCATGCTCCTCCTATTTTTGACATCTTTTGAAGCTCTTCATATTTTTCACACCTTTTCAGGCTCTTCATGTTTTTGAACACCGTTTCATGCTCCTCATATTTTTCAGACCGTTTCATGCTCCTCATATTATTGACACCTTTTGAAGCTCTTCATATATTTCACACCTTTTCAGGGTTTTCATGTTTTTGAACACCATTTCATGCTCCTCATATTTTTCAGACCGTTTCATGCTCCTCATATTTTTGACACCTTTTGAAACTCTTCATATTTTTCACAATTTTTCAGGCTCCTCATGTTTTTGAACACCGTTTCATGCTCCTCCATTTTTTCAGACCGTTTCATGCTCCTCATATTTTGACACCTTTTGAAGCTCTTCATATTTTTCACACCTTTTCAGGCTCTTCATATTTTTCAACAAGGTTTCATGCTCCTCCTATTTTTCAGACGGTTTCATGCTCCTCATATTTTTGACACCTTTTGAAGCTCTTCATATTTTTCACACCTTTCCATGCTCTTCATATTTTTGAACACCGATTAATGCTCCTCCTATTTTTCAGACCGTTTCTTGCTCCTCATATTTTTGACACCTTTTGAAGCTCTTCATATTTTTCACAGCTTTCCAGGCTCTTCATATTTTTGAACACCGATTAATGCTCCTCCTATTTTTCAGACCGTTTCTTGCTCCTCATATTTTTGACACCTTTTGAAGCTCTTCATATTTTTCACACCTTTTCAGGCTCTACATATTTTTCAACACAACTTCATGCTCCTCCTTTATTTGAGACCGTTTCATGCTCCTCATATTTTTGACACCTTTTGAAGCTCTCCATAGATTTCACACCTTTTCAGGCTCTTCATGTTTTTCTACACCGCTTCTTGCTCCTCCTATTTTTCAGAGCTATTCATGCTCCTCATATTTTTGTCACCTTTTGAAGCTCTTCATATATTTCACACCTTTTCAGGCTTTTCATGTTTTTCAACACCGCTTCATGCTCCTACTATTTTTCAGACCTTTTCATGCTCCTCATATGTTTCACACCTTTTTAAGCTCTTCATGTTTTTTAACACCTTTCACGCTCCTCCTATATTTCAGAACGTTTCAAGCTCCTCATATTTTTGACACCTTTTGAAGCTCTTCATATTTTTCACATTTATCAGGGTCTTCATGTTTTTCTACACCACTTCATGCTCCTCCTATTTTTCAGACCGTTTCATTCTCCTCATATTTTTGAAGCCTTTTGAAGCTCTTCATATTTTTCACACCTTTTCAGGCTCTTCATGTTTTTCAACACCGTTTCATGATCCTCCTATTTTACAGACCGTTTCATGCTCATCTCATTTTTGACACCTTTTGAAGCTTTTCATATTTTTCACAACTTTTTAGGCTCTTCATGTTTTTGAACACGGCTTCATGCTCCTCCTCTGTTTCAGAGTTTCATGCTCCTCATGTATTTCACACCTTTTGAAGCTCTTCATATTTTTCACACATTTTCAGCATCTTCATGCTTTTGATCACCGTTTCATGCTCCTCCTATTTTTCAGACCGTGTCATGCACCTCATATTTTTCACACCTTTTGAAGCTCTTCATATTTTTCACACCTTTTCAGGCTCCTCATGTTTTTCAACACCGCTTCATGCTCCTCCTCTTTTTCAGACCGCTTCATGCTCCTCATATTTTTCAGACCGTTTCATGAACCTCATATTTTTCACACCTATTGAAGCTCTTCATATTTTTTACACCTTTCTCAGGCTCTTCATGTTTTTCAACACCTCTTCATGCTCCTCCTACTTTTCAGACCATTTAATGTTCCTCATGTATTTCACACCTTTTGAAGTTCTTCATATTTTTCACACCTTTTGAAGCTCTTCATATTTTTCACACGTTTTCAGGCTCTTCATGTATTTCAAAACCGCTTCATGCTGCTTCAATTTTTCAGACCGTTTCATGCTCCTCATATTTTTGACCCGTTTGGAAGCTGTTCATATTTTTCACACCTTTTAAGTTTCTTCAGGTTTTTGAACACCACTTCATGCTCCTCCTGTTTTTCAGATCGTTTCATGCTCATCTCATTTTTGACACCTTTTGAAACTCTTCATATTTTTCACACCTTTTGAAGCTCTTCATATATTTCACACCTTCTCTGGCTCTTCATGTTTTTCAACATCACTTCATGCTCCTCCTATTTTTCAGACCCTTTCATGCTAATCTAATTATTGACACCTTTTGAAGGTCTTCATATTTTTCACACCTTTTGAAGCTCTTCATATTTTTCAAACCTTTTCAGGCTCTTCATGTTTTTGAACACCGCTTCATGCTCCTCCCTTTTTTCAGACCGTTTAATGCTCCTCATATTTTTGACATTTTTTGAAGCTCTTCATATTTTTCACACCTTTTCAGGCTCTTCATGTTTTTGAACACCGCTTCATGCTCCTCCTATATTTCAGTCCGTTTCATGCTCCTCCTATTTTTCACACCTTTTGAAGCTCTTCATATTTTTCACACCTTTTCAGGCTCTTCATGTTTTTGAACACCGCTTGATGCTCCTCCTATTTTTCAGACCGTTTCATGCTCCTCATGTATTTCACACGTTTTGAAGCTCTTCATATTTTTCACACCTTTTCAGCCTCTTCATGATTTTGAACACCGCTTCATCATCCTCCTATTTTTCAGAATGTTTCATGCTCCTCATATTTTTGACAACTTTTGAAGCTTTTCATATTTTTCACAACTTTTCAGGCTCTTCATGTTTTTGAACAGAGCTTCATGCTCCTCCTATTTTTCAGACCGTATCATGTTCCTCATGTATTTTACACCTTTTGAAGCTCTTCATATTTTTCACACCTTTTCAGGCTCTTCATGCATTTGAACAACTTTTCATGCTCCTCCTATTTTTCAGACCGTTTCATACTCCTCATTGTTTTGACACCTTTTGAAGCTCTTCATATTTTTCACACCTTTTCAGGTTCTTCATGTTTTTCAACATCGCTTCATGCTCCTCCTATTTTTCAGACCGTTTCATGCTCCTCATATTTTTGACACCTTTTGAAGCTCTTAATATATTTCACAGCTTTTCAGACTCTTCATGATTTCCATTACCGCTTCATGCTCCTCATATTTTTCAGACCGTTTCATGCTCATCTCATTTTTATCACCTTTTGAAACTCTTCATATTTTTCACACCTTTTGAAGCTCTTCATATTTTTCACACCTTTTCAGGCTCTTCATGTTTTTCCACACCGCTTCATGCTCCTCCTATTTTTCAGACCATTTCATGCTCCTCATATATTTGACACATTTTGAAGCTCTTCATATTTTTCACACCTTTTCATGCTCTTCATGTTTGTGAACACCGCTTCATGCTCGTCCTATTTTTCAGACCGTTTCAGGCTCCTCATGTATTTCACACCTTTTGAAGCTCTTCATATTTTGCACAGCTTTTCAGGCTCTTCATGTTTTTCACAAACACTTCATGCTCGTCCTATTTTTCAGACCGTTTCATGCTCCTCATATTTTTGACAACTTTTGAAGCTCTTCATATTTTTGACACCTTTGAGGCTCTTCATGTTTTTGAACACCACTTCATGCTCCTCCTATATTTCAGTCCGTTTCATGCTCCTCCTATTTTTCACACCTTTTGAAGCTCTTCATATTTTTGACACCTTTGAGGCTCTTCATGTTTTTGAACACCACTTCATGCTCCTCCTATTTTTCAGACCGTTTCATGGTCCTCATATTTTTGACACCTTTTAAACCTCTTCATATTTTTCACACCTTTTCAGGCTCTTCATGTTTTCAACACCGCTTCATGCTCCTACTATTTTTCAGACGGTTTCATGCTCCTCATATTTTTGACACCTTTTGAAGCTCTTCATATTATTCACACCTTTTCAGGCTCTTCATGTTTTTCAACACCGCTTCATGCTCCTCCTTTTTTTCAGACCGTTTCATGCTCCTCATATTTTTGACGCCTTTTGAAGCTCTTCATATTTTTCACACTTCCCCAGGCTCTTCATGTTTTTGAACACCATTTCATGCTCCTCCTTTTTTTCAGACCGTTTCATGCTCCTCATCTTTTTGACACGTTTTGAAACTCTTCATATTTATCACACCTTTTCAGGCTCTTCATGTTTTTCAACACAATTTCATGCTCCTCCTTTTTTTCAGACCGTTTTATGCTCCTCATATATTTGACACCTTTTGAAGCTCTTCATAATTTCCACACCTTTTCAGGCTCTTCATGTTTTTCTACACCGCTTCATGCTCCCCCTACATTTCAGACCGTTCATGCCTCTCATATTTTTGAAACCTTTTGAAGCTCTTCATATTTTTCACACCTTTTTAGGCTCTTCATGTTTTTCAACACCATTTCATGCTCCTCCTTTTTTTCAAACCATTTTATGCTCCTCATATATTTGACACCTTTTGAAGCTCTTCATAATTTCCACACCTCTTCAGGCTCTTCATGTTTTTGAACACCATTTCATGCTCCTCTTATTTTTTTTTTTATTGTTTTTTTTTTTAAATTTTTTAAATTATTTTTATTTTTTCTTTCCCAGTCGGTTTTGTCATACATTGATATGAATCAGCCATGGATTTACATGTATTCCCGATTCCAATCCCCCCTCCCACCTCCCTCTCCACCCGATTCCTCTCCGTCTTCCCAGTGCACCAAGCCGGAGCACTTGTCTCGTGCATCCTACCTGGGCTGGTGATCTGTTTCACCATAGATAGCATACATGCTGTTCATTTGAAATATCCCACCCTCACATTCTCCCACAAAGTTCAAAAGTCTGTTCTGTATTTCTGTGTCTATTTTTCTGTTCTGCATATAGGGTTATCGTTATCACCTTTCTAAATTCCATATACATGTGTCAGCATGCTCTAATGTTCTTTATCTTTCTGGCTTACTTCACTCTGTATAATGGGCTCCAGCTTCATCCATCTCATTAGGCCTGATTCAAGTGAATTTTTTAATGGCTGAGTAATATTCCATGGTGTATATGTACCACAGCTTTCTTATCCATTCATCTGCTGACGGGCATCTAGGTTGCTTCCATGTCCTGGCTATTATAAATAGTGCTGCGATGAACATTGGGGTGCACGTGTCTCTTTCAGACGAACCTATGGACACCTTATCTTTGACAAAGGAGGCAAGGATATACAATGGAAAAAAGACAACCTCTTTAACAAGTGGTGCTGGGAAAACTGGTCAACCACTTGTAAAAGAATGAAAATAGAACACTTTCTAACACCATACACAAAAATAAACTCAAAATGGATTAAAGATCTAAATGTAAGACCAGAAACTATAAAACTCCTAGAGGAGAAGATAGGCAATACACTCTCCGACATAAATCAAAGCAAGATCCTCTATGACCCACCTCCCAGAATATTGGAAATAAAAGCAAAACTAAACAAATGGGACCTAATGAAACTTAAAAGCTTTTGCACTACAAAGGAAACTATAAGTAAGGTGAAAAGACAGCCCTCAGATTGGGAGAAAATAATAGCAAATGAAGAAACAGACAAAGGATTAATCTCAAAAATATACAAGCAAATCCTGCAGCTCAATTCCAGAAAAATAAATGACCCAATACAAAATGAGCCAAAGAACTAAACAGACATTTCTCCAAAGAAGACATACAGATGGATAACAAACACATGAAAAGATGCTCAACATCACTCATTATTAGAGAAATGCAAATCAAAACCACAATGAGGTACCATTATATGCCAGTCAGGATGGCTGCTATCCAGAAGTCTACAAGCAATAAATGCTGGAGATGGTGTGGAGAAAAGGGAACCCTCTTACACTGTTGGTGGGAATGCACACTAGTACAGCCGCTATGGAAAACAGTGTGGAGATTTCTTAAAAAACTGGAAATAGAACTGCCATATGACCCAGCAATCCCACTTCTGGGCATACACACTGAGGAAACCAGATCCTCTTATTTTTCAGACCGTTTCAAGCTCCTCATATTTTTTACACCTTTTGAAGCTCTTCATATATTTCACACCTTTTCAGGCTCTTCATGTTTTTCAACACCGCTTCATGCTCCTCCTATTTTTCAGACCGTTTCATGGTCCTCATGTTTTTGTCACCTTTTGAAGCTCTTCATATTTTTCACACCTTTTCATGCTCTTCATGTTTTTGAACACCATTTCATGCTCCTCCTATTTTTTAAACCGTTTCATGCTCCTCATATTTTTCACACATTTTGAAGCTCTTCATATTTTTCACACCTTTTCAGGCTCTTCATATTTTACAACAAGTTTTCATGCTCCTCCTATTTTTCAGACCGTTTAATGCTCCCCATAATTTTGACACCTTTTGAAGCGCTTCATAATTATCACACCTTTTCAGGCTCTTCATGCTTTTCAAATTTGCTTCTGCTCCTCCTATTTTTCAGACCGTTTCATGCTCCTCATATTTTTGACACCTTTTGAAGCTCTTCATATTTTTCACAGCTTTTCAGGCTCTTCATGTTTTTCAACACCGCTTTATTCTCCTCATATTTTTCAGACCGTTTCATGCGCCTCATATTTTGGATATCTTTTGAAGCTCGTCATATTTCTAACAACTATTCAGGCTCTTCATGTTTTCAACACAGTTTCATGCTCCTCCTATTTTTCAGACCGTTTCATGCGCCTCATATTTTGAGTCCTTTTGAAGCTCTTCATATTTTTCACACATTTTCAGGCTCTTCATGTTTTTCAACACCGTTTCTTGCTCATCCTCTTTTTCAGACCGTTTCATGCCCCTCATATATTTGACACCTTTTCAAGCTCTTCACATTTTTCAAACCTTTTCAGGCTCTTCATGTTTTTGAACAACGTTTCATGCTCCTCCTATTTTTCAGACAGTTTCATGCCCCTCATATTTTTGACACCTTTTCAAGCTCTTCACATTTTTCAAAACATTTCACGCTCTTCATGATTTGAACACCGTTTCATCCTCCTCCTAATTTTCAGACCGTTTCATGCTCCTCATATATTTGACACCTTTTGAAGCTCTTCATATTTTTCACAACTTTTCAGGTTCTTCATGTTTTCAACACCACTTCATGCTCCTCCTATATATCTGACCGTGTCATGCTCCTCATATTTTTGACAACTTTTGAAGCTCTTCATATTTTTCACACCTTTTCAGGCTCTTCATGTTTTTCTACACCGCTTCATGCTCCTCCTATTTTTGACATCTTTTGAAGCTCTTCATATTTTTCACACCTTTTCAGGCTCTTCATGTTTTTGAACACCGTTTCATGCTCCTCATATTTTTCAGACCGTTTCATGCTCCTCATATTATTGACACCTTTTGAAGCTCTTCATATATTTCACACCTTTTCAGGGTTTTCATGTTTTTGAACACCGTTTCATGCTCCTCATATTTTTCAGACCGTTTCATGCTCCTCATATTTTTGACACCTTTTGAAACTCTTCATATTTTTCACAATTTTTCAGGCTCCTCATGTTTTTGAACACCGTTTCATGCTCCTCCATTTTTTCAGACCGTTTCATGCTCCTCATATTTTGACACCTTTTGAAGCTCTTCATATTTTTCACACCTTTTCAGGCTCTTCATATTTTTCAACAAGGTTTCATGCTCCTCCTATTTTTCAGACGGTTTCATGCTCCTCATATTTTTGACACCTTTTGAAGCTCTTCATATTTTTCACACCTTTCCATGCTCTTCATATTTTTGAACACCGATTAATGCTCCTCCTATTTTTCAGACCGTTTCTTGCTCCTCATATTTTTGACACCTTTTGAAGCTCTTCATATTTTTCACAGCTTTCCAGGCTCTTCATATTTTTGAACACCGATTAATGCTCCTCCTATTTTTCAGACCGTTTCTTGCTCCTCATATTTTTGACACCTTTTGAAGCTCTTCATATTTTTCACACCTTTTCAGGCTCTACATATTTTTCAACACAACTTCATGCTCCTCCTTTATTTGAGACCGTTTCATGCTCCTCATATTTTTGACACCTTTTGAAGCTCTCCATAGATTTCACACCTTTTCAGGCTCTTCATGTTTTTCTACACCGCTTCTTGCTCCTCCTATTTTTCAGAGCTATTCATGCTCCTCATATTTTTGTCACCTTTTGAAGCTCTTCATATATTTCACACCTTTTCAGGCTTTTCATGTTTTTCAACACCGCTTCATGCTCCTACTATTTTTCAGACCTTTTCATGCTCCTCATATGTTTCACACCTTTTTAAGCTCTTCATGTTTTTTAACACCTTTCACGCTCCTCCTATATTTCAGAACGTTTCAAGCTCCTCATATTTTTGACACCTTTTGAAGCTCTTCATATTTTTCACATTTATCAGGGTCTTCATGTTTTTCTACACCACTTCATGCTCCTCCTATTTTTCAGACCGTTTCATTCTCCTCATATTTTTGAAGCCTTTTGAAGCTCTTCATATTTTTCACACCTTTTCAGGCTCTTCATGTTTTTCAACACCGTTTCATGATCCTCCTATTTTACAGACCGTTTCATGCTCATCTCATTTTTGACACCTTTTGAAGCTTTTCATATTTTTCACAACTTTTTAGGCTCTTCATGTTTTTGAACACGGCTTCATGCTCCTCCTCTGTTTCAGAGTTTCATGCTCCTCATGTATTTCACACCTTTTGAAGCTCTTCATATTTTTCACACATTTTCAGCATCTTCATGCTTTTGATCACCGTTTCATGCTCCTCCTATTTTTCAGACCGTGTCATGCACCTCATATTTTTCACACCTTTTGAAGCTCTTCATATTTTTCACACCTTTTCAGGCTCCTCATGTTTTTCAACACCGCTTCATGCTCCTCCTCTTTTTCAGACCGCTTCATGCTCCTCATATTTTTCAGACCGTTTCATGAACCTCATATTTTTCACACCTTTTGAAGCTCTTCATATTTTTTACACCTTTCTCAGGCTCTTCATATTTTTCAACACCTCTTCATGCTCCTCCTACTTTTCAGACCATTTAATGTTCCTCATGTATTTCACACCTTTTGAAGTTCTTCATATTTTTCACACCTTTTGAAGCTCTTCATATTTTTCACACGTTTTCAGGCTCTTCATGTATTTCAAAACCGCTTCATGCTGCTTCAATTTTTCAGGCCGTTTCATGCTCCTCATATTTTTGACCCGTTTGGAAGCTGTTCATATTTTTCACACCTTTTCAGTTTCTTCAGGTTTTTGAACACCACTTCATGCTCCTCCTGTTTTTCAGATCGTTTCATGCTCATCTCATTTTTGACACCTTTTGAAACTCTTCATATTTTTCACACCTTTTGAAGCTCTTCATATATTTCACACCTTCTCTGGCTCTTCATGTTTTTCAACATCACTTCATGCTCCTCCTATTTTTCAGACCCTTTCATGCTAATCTAATTTTTGATACCTTTTGAAGGTCTTCATATTTTTCACACCTTTTGAAGCTCTTCATATTTTTCAAACCTTTTCAGGCTCTTCATGTTTTTGAACACCGCTTCATGCTCCTCCCTTTTTTCAGACCGTTTAATGCTCCTCATATTTTTGACATTTTTTGAAGCTCTTCATATTTTTCACACCTTTTCAGGCTCTTCATGTTTTTGAACACCGCTTCATGCTCCTCCTATATGTCTTCCGTTCCATGCTCCTCCTATTTTTCACACCTTTTGAAGCTCTTCATATTTTTCACACCTTTTCAGGCTCTTCATGTTTTTGAAAACCGCTTGATGTTCCTCCTATTTTTCAGACCGTTTCATGCTCCTCATGTATTTCACACGTTTTGAAGCTCTTCATATTTTTCACACCTTTTCAGCCTCTTCATGATTTTGAACACCGCTTCATCATCCTCCTATTTTTCAGAATGTTTCATGCTCCTCATATTTTTGACAACTTTTGAAGCTTTTCATATTTTTCACAACTTTTCAGGCTCTTCATGTTTTTGAACAGAGCTTCATGCTCCTCCTATTTTTCAGACCGTATCATGTTCCTCATGTATTTTACACCTTTTGAAGCTCTTCATATTTTGCACACCTTTTCAGGCTCTTCATGCATTTGAACAACTTTTCATGCTCCTCCTATTTTTCAGACCGTTTCATACTCCTCATAGTTTTGACACCTTTTGAAGCTCTTCATATTTTTCACACCTTTTCAGGTTCTTCATGTTTTTCAACATCGCTTCATGCTCCTCCTATTTTTCAGACCGTTTCATGCTCCTCATATTTTTGACACCTTTTGAAGCTCTTAATATATTTCACAGCTTTTCAGACTCTTCATGATTTCCATTACCGCTTCATGCTCCTCATATTTTTCAGACCGTTTCATGCTCATCTCATTTTTGTCACCTTTTGAAACTCTTCATATTTTTCACACCTTTTGAAGCTCTTCATATTTTTCACACGTTTTCAGGCTCTTCATGTTTTTCAACACCACTTCTTGCTTCTCCTATTTTTCAGACCGTTTCATGATCCTCATATTTTTGACCCATTTTGAAACTCTTCATATTTTTCACACCTTTTCAGGCTCTTCATGTTTTTCAACACCGCTTCATGCTCCTCCTATTTTTCAGACCCTCTCATGCTCCTCATAATTTTGACACCTTTTGATGCTCTTCATATTTTTCACACCTTTTCAGGCTCTTCATGTTTTTCCACACCGCTTCATGCTCCTCCTATTTTTCAGACCATTTCATGCTCCTCATATATTTGACACATTTTGAAGCTCTTCATATTTTTCACACCTTTTCATGCTCTTCATGTTTGTGAACACCGCTTCATGCTCGTCCTATTTTTCAGACCGTTTCATGCTCCTCATGTGTTTCACACCTTTTGAAGCTCTTCATATTTTGCACAGCTTTTCAGGCTCTTCATGTTTTTCACAAACACTTCATGCTCGTCCTATTTTTCAGACCGTTTCATGCTCCTCATATTTTTGACAACTTTTGAAGCTCTTCATATTTTTGACACCTTTGAGGCTCTTCATGTTTTTGAACACCACTTCATGCTCCTCCTATATTTCAGTCCGTTTCATGCTCTTCCTATTTTTCACACCTTTTGAAGCTCTTCATATTTTTGACACCTTTGAGGCTCTTCATGTTTTTGAACACCACTTCATGCTCCTCCTATTTTTCAGACCGTTTCATGGTCCTCATATATTTGACTCCTTTAGAAGCTCTTCATATTTTTCACACCTTTTCAGGCTCTTCATGGTTTTCAACACCGCTTCATGCTCCTCCTCTTTTTCAGACCGTTTCATGCTCCTCCTATTTTCACACCATTTCATGCTCATCTCATTTTTGACACCTTTTGAAGCTCCTCTACTTTTGACCCCTTTAGAGGCTCTTCATATTTTTGACAACTTTTCAGGCTCTTCATGTTTTTCAACACCGCTTCATGCTCCTCCTAATTTTCAGACCGTTTCATGACCCTCATATTTTTGACACCTTTTGAAGCTCCTCATATATTTCACACCTTTTCAGACTCTTCATGATTTCCAACACCACTTCATTCTCCTCATTTTTTTCACACCGTTTAATGCTCATCTCATTTTTGACACCTTTTGAAGCTCTTCATATTTTTGACACATTTAGAAGCTCTTCATATTTTTTACACATTTTCAGGCTCTTCATATTTTTCAACACCGCTTATTGCTCCTCCTATTGGTCAGACCGTTTCATGCTCATCTCATTTTTGACAACTTTTGAAGCTCTTCATGTTTTTCACATATAATGAAGCTCTTCATATTTTACACACCTTTTCAGGCTCTTCATGTTTTTCAACACCGCTTCATGCTCCTCCTATTTTTCAGACCGTTTCATGCTCCTCATATTTTTGACACCTTTAAAGCTCTTCATATTTTTCACACCTTTTCAGACTCTTCATGTTTTCAACACCGCTTCATGCTCCTCCTATTTTTCAGACCTTTTCATGCTCCTCCTATTTTTCAGACCGTTTCATGCTTCTCATATTTTGAAACCTTTTGAAGCTCTTCATATTTTTCACAACTTTTCAGTCTCTTCATGTTTTTCAACACCGATTCATGCTCCTCCTTTTTTCAGACCGTTTGATGCTCCTCATATTTTTGGCACCTTTTGAAGCTCTTCATATTTTTCACACCTTTTCAGGTCTTCATGTTTTTGAACACCATTTCATGCTCCTCCTATTTTTCAGACCGTTTCATGGTCCTCATATTTTTGACACCTTTTGAACCTCTTCATATTTTTCACACCTTTTCAGGCTCTTCATGTTTTCAACACCGCTTCATGCTCCTACTATTTTTCAGACGGTTTCATGCTCCTCATATTTTTGACACCTTTTGAAGCTCTTCATATTATTCACACCTTTTCAGGCTCTTCATGTTTTTCAACACCGCTTCATGCTCCTCCTTTTTTTCAGACCGTTTCATGCTCCTCATATTTTTGACGCCTTTTGAAGCTCTTCATATTTTTCACACTTCTCCAGGCTCTTCATGTTTTTGAACACCATTTCATGCTCCTCCTGTTTTTCAGACCGTTTCATGCTCCTCATCTTTTTGACACGTTTTGAAACTCTTCATATTTATCACACCTTTTCAGGCTCTTCATGTTTTTCAACACAATTTCATGCTCCTCCTTTTTTTCAGACCGTTTTATGCTCCTCATATATTTGACACCTTTTGAAGCTCTTCATAATTTCCACACCTTTTCAGGCTCTTCATGTTTTTCTACACCGCTTCATGCTCCTCCGATTTTTCGGACCGTTTCATGCTCCTCATCTTTTTGACACGTTTTGAAACTCTTCATATTTATCACAACTTTTCAGGCTCTTCATGTTTTTCAACACAATTTCATGCTCCTCCTTTTTTTCAGACCGTTTCATGCTTCTCATATTTTTCACACCTTTTGAAGCTCTTCATATTTTTCACACCTTTTAAGGCTCTTCATGTTTTTCAACACCGCTTCATGCTCCTCCGATTTTTCGGACCGTTTCATGCTCCACATATTTTTGACACCTTTTGAGGCTCTTCGTATAATTCACACCTTTTCAGGCTCTTCATTTTTTTCAACACCACTTCATGCTCCTCCTATTTTTCAGACCATTTCATGCAGATCTCATTTTTGACACCTTTTGAAGCTCTTCTTATTTTTCAAAACTTTTGAAGCTCTTCATATTTTTCACACGTTTTCAGGCTCTTCATGTTTTTCTACACCGCTTCATGCTCCCCCTACATTTCAGACCGTTCATGCCTCTCATATTTTTGAAACCTTTTGAAGCTCTTCATATTTTTCACACCTTTTTAGGCTCTTCATGTTTTTCAACACCATTTCATGCTCCTCCTTTTTTTCAAACCGTTTTATGCTCCTCATATATTTGACACCTTTTGAAGCTCTTCATAATTTCCACACCTCTTCAGGCTCTTCATGTTTTTGAACACCATTTCATGCTCCTCTTATTTTTTTTTATTGTTTTTTTTTTTAATTTTTTTTAATTATTTTTATTTTTTCTTTCCCAGTCGGTTTTGTCATACATTGATATGAATCAGCCATGGATTTACATGTATTCCCGATTCCAATCCCCCCTCCCACCTCCCTCTCCACCCGATTCCTCTCCGTCTTCCCAGTGCACCAAGCCGGAGCACTTGTCTCGTGCATCCTACCTGGGCTGGTGATCTGTTTCACCATAGATAGCATACATGCTGTTCATTTGAAATATCCCACCCTCACATTCTCCCACAAAGTTCAAAAGTCTGTTCTGTATTTCTGTGTCTATTTTTCTGTTCTGCATATAGGGTTATCGTTATCACCTTTCTAAATTCCATATACATGTGTCAGCATGCTCTAATGTTCTTTATCTTTCTGGCTTACTTCACTCTGTATAATGGGCTCCAGCTTCATCCATCTCATTAGGCCTGATTCAAGTGAATTTTTTAATGGCTGAGTAATATTCCATGGTGTATATGTACCACAGCTTTCTTATCCATTCATCTGCTGACGGGCATCTAGGTTGCTTCCATGTCCTGGCTATTATAAATAGTGCTGCGATGAACATTGGGGTGCACGTGTCTCTTTCAGACGAACCTATGGACACCTTATCTTTGACAAAGGAGGCAAGGATATACAATGGAAAAAAGACAACCTCTTTAACAAGTGGTGCTGGGAAAACTGGTCAACCACTTGTAAAAGAATGAAAATAGAACACTTTCTAACACCATACACAAAAATAAACTCAAAATGGATTAAAGATCTAAATGTAAGACCAGAAACTATAAAACTCCTAGAGGAGAAGATAGGCAATACACTCTCCGACATAAATCAAAGCAAGATCCTCTATGACCCACCTCCCAGAATATTGGAAATAAAAGCAAAACTAAACAAATGGGACCTAATGAAACTTAAAAGCTTTTGCACTACAAAGGAAACTATAAGTAAGGTGAAAAGACAGCCCTCAGATTGGGAGAAAATAATAGCAAATGAAGAAACAGACAAAGGATTAATCTCAAAAATATACAAGCAAATCCTGCAGCTCAATTCCAGAAAAATAAATGACCCAATACAAAATGAGCCAAAGAACTAAACAGACATTTCTCCAAAGAAGACATACAGATGGATAACAAACACATGAAAAGATGCTCAACATCACTCATTATTAGAGAAATGCAAATCAAAACCACAATGAGGTACCATTATATGCCAGTCAGGATGGCTGCTATCCAGAAGTCTACAAGCAATAAATGCTGGAGATGGTGTGGAGAAAAGGGAACCCTCTTACACTGTTGGTGGGAATGCACACTAGTACAGCCGCTATGGAAAACAGTGTGGAGATTTCTTAAAAAACTGGAAATAGAACTGCCATATGACCCAGCAATCCCACTTCTGGGCATACACACTGAGGAAACCAGATCCTCTTATTTTTCAGACCGTTTCAAGCTCCTCATATTTTTTACACCTTTTGAAGCTCTTCATATATTTCACACCTTTTCAGGCTCTTCATGTTTTTCAACACCGCTTCATGCTCCTCCTATTTTTCAGACCGTTTCATGGTCCTCATGTTTTTGTCACCTTTTGAAGCTCTTCATATTTTTCACACCTTTTCATGCTCTTCATGTTTTTGAACACCATTTCATGCTCCTCCTATTTTTTAAACCGTTTCATGCTCCTCATATTTTTCACACATTTTGAAGCTCTTCATATTTTTCACACCTTTTCAGGCTCTTCATATTTTACAACAAGTTTTCATGCTCCTCCTATTTTTCAGACCGTTTAATGCTCCCCATAATTTTGACACCTTTTGAAGCGCTTCATAATTATCACACCTTTTCAGGCTCTTCATGCTTTTCAAATTTGCTTCTGCTCCTCCTATTTTTCAGACCGTTTCATGCTCCTCATATTTTTGACACCTTTTGAAGCTCTTCATATTTTTCACAGCTTTTCAGGCTCTTCATGTTTTTCAACACCGCTTTATTCTCCTCATATTTTTCAGACCATTTCATGCGCCTCATATTTTGGATATCTTTTGAAGCTCGTCATATTTCTAACAACTATTCAGGCTCTTCATGTTTTCAACACAGTTTCATGCTCCTCCTATTTTTCAGACCGTTTCATGCGCCTCATATTTTGAGTCCTTTTGAAGCTCTTCATATTTTTCACACATTTTCAGGCTCTTCATGTTTTTCAACAACGTTTCTTGCTCATCCTCTTTTTCAGACCGTTTCATACCCCTCATATTTTTGACACCTTTTCAAGCTCTTCACATTTTTCAAACCTTTTCAGGCTCTTCATGTTTTTGAACAACGTTTCATGCTCCTCCTATTTTTCAGACAGTTTCATGCCCCTCATATTTTTGACACCTTTTCAAGCTCTTCACATTTTTCAAAACATTTCAGGCTCTTCATGATTTGAACACCGTTTCATCCTCCTCCTAATTTTCAGACCGTTTCATGCTCCTCATATATTTGACACCTTTTGAAGCTCTTCATATTTTTCACAACTTTTCAGGTTCTTCATGTTTTCAACACCACTTCATGCTCCTCCTATATTTCTGACCGTGTCATGCTCCTCATATTTTTGACAACTTTTGAAGCTCTTCATATTTTTCACACCTTTTCAGGCTCTTCATGTTTTTCTACACCGCTTCATGCTCCTCCTATTTTTGACATCTTTTGAAGCTCTTCATATATTTCACACCTTTTCAGGGTTTTCATGTTTTTGAACACCGTTTCATGCTCCTCATATTTTTCAGACCGTTTCATGCTCCTCATATTATTGACACCTTTTGAAGCTCTTCATATATTTCACACCTTTTCAGGGTTTTCATGTTTTTGAACACCGTTTCATGCTCCTCATATTTTTCAGACCGTTTCATGCTCCTCATATTTTTGACACCTTTTAAAACTCTTCATATTTTTCACAATTTTTCAGGCTCCTCATGTTTTTGAACACCGTTTCATGCTCCTCCATTTTTTCAGACCGTTTCATGCTCTTCATATTTTGACACCTTTTGAAGCTCTTCATATTTTTCACACCTTTTCAGGCTCTTCATATTTTTCAACAAGGTTTCATGCTCCTCCTATTTTTCAGACGGTGTCATGCTCCTCATATGTTTGACACCTTTTGAAGCTCTTCATATTTTTCACACCTTTCCAGGCTCTTCATATTTTTGAACACCGATTAATGCTCCTCCTATTTTTCAGACCGTTTCTTACTCCTCATATTTTTGACACCTTTTGAAGCTCTTCATATTTTTCACACCTTTTCAGGCTCTACATATTTTTCAACACAACTTCATGCTCCTCCTTTATTTGAGACCGTTTCATGCTCCTCATATTTTTGACACCTTTTGAAGCTCTCCATAGATTTCACACCTTTTCAGGCTCTTCATGTTTTTCTACACCGCTTCTTGCTCCTCCTATTTTTCAGAGCTCTTCATGCTCCTCATATTTTTGTCACCTTTTGAAGCTCTTCATATATTTCACACCTTTTCAGGCTTTTCATGTTTTTCAACACCGCTTCATGCTCCTACTATTTTTCAGACCTTTTCATGCTCCTCATATGTTTCACACCTTTTTAAGTTCTTCATGTTTTTTAACACCTTTCACGCTCCTCCTATATTTCAGACCGTTTCAAGCTCCTCATATTTTTGACACCTTTTGAAGCTCTTCATATTTTCACATTTATCAGGGTCTTCATGTTTTTCTACACCACTTCATGCTCCTCCTATTTTTCAGACCTTTTCATTCTCCTCATATGTTTCACAACTTTTTCAGACTCTTCATGTTTCTCAACACCACTTCATGCTCCTCGTATTTTTCAGACCGTTTCATGCTCCTCATATTTTTGACGCCTTTTGAAGCTCTTCATATTTTTCACACTTCTCCAGGCTCTTCATGTTTTTGAACACCCTTTCATGCTCCTCCTGTTTTTCAGACCGTTTCATTCTCCTCATATTTTTGACACCTTTTGAAGTTCTTCATATTTTTCACACCTTTTCAGGCTCTTCACGTTTTTCAACACCACTTCATGCTCCTCCTATTTTTCAGTCCGTTTCATGCTCCTTATATTTTTGACACCTTTTGAAGTTCTTCATATTTTTCACACCTTACAGGCTCTTCATGATTTTCAACACCACTTCATGCTCCTCCTAATTTTCACACCGTTTCATGCTCCTCATATATTTGACACCTTTTGAAGCTCTTCAGATTTTTCACACCTTTTCAGGCTCTTCATATTTTTCAACACCGCTTCATGCTCCTCCTATTTTTCAGACCGTTTCATGCTCCTCATCTTTTTGACACGTTTTGAAACTCTTCATATTTATCACACCTTTTCAGGCTCTTCATGTTTTTCAACACCATTTCATGCTCCTCCTTTTTTTCAGACCGTTTTATGCTCCTCATATATTTGACACCTTTTGAAGCTCTTCATAATTTCCACACCTTTTCAGGCTCTTCATGTTTTTCTACACCGCTTCATGCTCCCCCTACATTTCAGACCGTTCATGCCTCTCATATTTTTGAAACCTTTTGAAGCTCTTCATATTTTTCACACCTTTTTAGTCTCTTCATGTTTTTCAACACCATTTCATGCTCCTCCTTTTTTTCAAACCGTTTTATGCTCCTCATATATTTGACACCTGTTGAAGCTCTTCATAATTTACACACCTTTTCAGGCTCTTCATATTTTTGAACACCGTTTCATGCTCCTCTTATTTTTTTTATTGTTATTTTTTTTATTTTTTTTATTATTTTTTTTTTTTTTCCCAGTCGGTTTTGGCATACATTGATATGAATCAGCCATGGATTTACATGTATTCCCATTCCCGATTCCCCCTCCCACCTCCCTCTCCACCCGATTCCTCTGGGTCTTCCCAGTGCACCAAGCTGGAGCACTTGTCTCGTGCATCCTACCTGGGCTGGTGATCTGTTTCACCATAGATAGCATACATACTGTTCTTTTGAAATATCCCACCCTCACATTTTCCCACAAAGTTCAAAAGTCTGTTCTGTATTTCTGTGTCTCTTTTTCTGTTCTGCATATAGGGTTATCGTTGTCACCTTTCTAAATTCCATATACATGTGTCAGTATGCTGTAATGTTCTTTATCTTTCTGGCTTACTTCACTCTGTATAATGGGCTCCAGCTTCATCCATCTCATTAGGCCTGATTCAAATGAATTCTTTTTAATGGCTGAGTAATATTCCATGGTGTATATGTACCACAGCTTTCTTATCCATTCATCTGCTGACGGGCATCTAGGTTGCTTCCATGTCCTGGCTATTATAAATAGTGCTGCGATGAACATTGGGGTGCACGTGTCTCTTTCAGACGAACCTATGGACACCTTATCTTTGACAAAGGAGGCAAGGATATGCAATGGAAAAAAGACAACCTCTTTAACAAGTGGTGCTGGGAAAACTGGTCAACCACTTGTAAAAGAATGAAAATAGAACACTTTCTAACACCATACACAAAAATAAACTCAAAATGGATTAAAGATCTAAATGTAAGACCAGAAACTATAAAACTCCTAGAGGAGAAGATAGGCAAAACACTCTCCGACATAAATCAAAGCAAGATCCTCTATGACCCACCTCCCAGAATATTGGAAATAAAAGCAAAACTAAACAAATGGGACCTAATGAAACTTAAAAGCTTTTGCACTACAAAGGAAACTATAAGTAAGGTGAAAAGACAGCCCTCAGATTGGGAGAAAATAATAGCAAATGAAGAAACAGACAAAGGATTAATCTCAAAAATATACAAGCAAATCCTGCAGCTCAATTCCAGAAAAATAAATGACCCAATACAAAATGAGCCAAAGAACTAAACAGACATTTCTCCAAAGAAGACATACAGATGGATAACAAACACATGAAAAGATGCTCAACATCACTCATTATTAGAGAAATGCAAATCAAAACCACAATGAGGTACCATTACATGCCAGTCAGGATGGCTGCTATCCAAAAGTCTACAAGCAATAAATGCTGGAGAGGGAGTGGAGAAAAGGGAACCCTCTTATACTGTTGGTGGGAATGCACACTAGTACAGCCGCTATGGAAAACGGTGTAGAGATTTCTTAAAAAACTGGAAATAGAACTGCCATATGACCCAGCAATTCCACTTCTGGGCATACACACTGAGGAAACCAGATCCTCTTATTTTTCAGACCGTTTCAAACTCCTCATATTTTTCACACCTTTTGAAGCTCTTCATATATTTCACACCTTTTCAGGCTCTTCATGTTTTTCAACACCGCTTCATGCTCCTCCTATTTTTCAGACCGTTTCATGGTCCTCATATTTTTGACACCTTTTGAAGCTCTTCATATTTTTCACACCTTTCCGTGCTCTTCATGTTTTTCAACACGCTTTCATGCTCCTCCGATTATTCAGATCGTTTCATGCTCCTCATATTTTTGACACATTTTGAAGCTCTTCATATTTTCGACACCTTTCAGGTTCTTCATGTTTTCAACACCGTTTCATGCTCCTCCTATTTTTCAAACCGTTTCATGCTCCTCATATTTTTGACACATTTTGAAGCTCTTCATATTTTCGACACCTTTCAGGTTCTTCATGTTTTTCAACACCGTTTCATGCTCCTCCTATTTGTCAAACCGTTTCATGTTCCTCCTATTTTTCAGACCGTTTCTTGCTCCTCATATTTTTGACACCTTTTGAAGCTCTTCATGTTTTTTAACACCTTTTCACGCTCCTCCTATATTTCAGACAGTTTCAAGCTCCTCATATTTTTGACACCTTTTGAAGCTCTTCATATTTTTCACATTTTTTCAGGGTCTTCATATTTTTCTACACCACTTCATGCTCCTCCTATTTTTCAGACCGTTTCATTCTCCTCATATGTTTCACAACTTTTTCAAGCTCTTCATGTTTCTCAACACCACTTCATGCTCCTCCTATTTTTCAGACCGTTTCATGCTCCTCATATTTTTGACACCTTTTGAAGTTCTTCATATTTTTCACACCTTTTCAGGCTTTTCATGTTTTTCTACACTGCTTCATTCTCTTCCTATTTTTCAGACATTTTCATGCTCCTCATACTTTTGACATCCTTTGAAGCTCTTCATATTTTTCACACCTTTTCAGGCTTTTCAGGTATTTCAACACCGTCTCATGCGCCTCCTATTTTTCAGACCGTTTCATGCTCCTCATATGTTTCACACCTTTTTCAGGCTCTTCATGTTTTTCAACACCACTTCATGGTCCTCCTATTTTTCAGACCGTATCATGCTCATCATATTTTTGACACAGTTTGAAGCTCTTCCTACTTTTCACACCTTTTGAGGCTCTTCATGTTTTTGAAAACAGTTTCTTGCTCCTCATATTTTTCAGACCGTTTCATGGTCCTCATATTTTTGACACCTTTTGAAGCTCTTCATATTTTTCACACTTTTTCAGGGTCTTCATGTTTTTCTACACCACTTCATGCTCCTCCTATTTTTCAGACCGTTTCATTCTCCTCATATGTTTCACAACTTTTTCAGGCTCTTCATGTTTCTCAACATCACTTCATGCTCCTCCCATTTTTCAGACCGTTTCATGCTCCTCATATTTTTGACACTTTTTGAAGCTCTTCATATTTTTCACACCTTTCCAGGCTCTTCATGTTTTTGAACACCGTTTCATGATCATCCTATTTTTCAGACCGTTTCATGCTCCTCATTAGTTTCAAACCTTTTGAAGCTCTTCATGTTTTTTAACACCTTTTCATGCTCCTCCTATATTTCAGACCGTTTAATGCTCCTTATATTTTTGACACCATTTGAAGCTCTTCATATTTTTCGCACCTTTTCAGGCTCTTCATATTTTTCAACACCACTTCATGCTTCTCCAATTTTTCAGACCGTTTCATGCTCCTCATATATATGACACCTTTTGAAGCTCTTCATATTTTTCACATCTTTTCAGGCTCTTCATATTTTTCAACCCGCTTAAGCTCCTCCTATTTTTCAGAGCGTTTCTTGCTCCTCATATTTTTGACACCTTTGAGGCTCTTCATATATTTCACACCTTTTCTGGCTCTTCATGTTTTTGAACACCGATTCATGCTCCTCCTATTTTTCAGACCGTTTCATGCTCCTCATATTTTAGACACCTTTTGAACCTCTTCATATTTTTCACACCTTTTCAGGCTCTTCATGTTTTCAACACTGCTTCATGCTCCTACTATTTTTCAGACGGTTTCATGCTCCTCATATTTTTGACACCTTTTGAAGCTCTTCATATTATTCACACCTTTTCAGGCTCTTCATGTTTTTCAACACCGCTTCATGCTCCTCCTTTTTTTCAGACCGTTTCATGCTCCTCATATTTTTGACGCCTTTTGAAGCTCTTCATATTTTTCACACTTCTCCAGGCTCTTCATGTTTTTGAACACCGTTTCATGCTCCTCCTGTTTTTCAGACCGTTTCATGCTGCTCATATTTTTGACACCTTTTGAAGTTCTTCATATTTTTCACACCTTTTCAGGCTCTTCACGTTTTTCAACACCACTTCATGCTCCTCCTATTTTTCAGTCCGTTTCATGCTCCTTATATTTTTGACACCTTTTGAAGTTCTTCATATTTTTCACACCTTACAGGCTCTTCATGATTTTCAACACCACTTCATGCTCCTCCTAATTTTCACACCGTTTCATGCTCCTCATATATTTGACACCTTTTGAAGCTCTTCAGATTTTTCACACCTTTTCAGGCTCTTCATGTTTTTCAACACCGCTTCATGCTCCTCCTATTTTTCAGACCGTTTCATGGTCCTCATATTTTTGACACCTTTTGAAGCTCTTCATATTTTTCACACCTTTCCGTGCTCTTCATGTTTTTCAACACGCTTTCATGCTCCTCCGATTATTCAGATCGTTTCATGCTCCTCATATTTTTGACACATTTTGAAGCTCTTCATATTTTCGACACCTTTCAGGTTCTTCATGTTTTCAACACCGTTTCATGCTCCTCCTATTTTTCAAACCGTTTCATGCTCCTCATATTTTTGACACATTTTGAAGCTCTTCATATTTTCGACACCTTTCAGGTTCTTCATGTTTTTCAACACCGTTTCATGCTCCTCCTATTTGTCAAACCGTTTCATGTTCCTCCTATTTTTCAGACCGTTTCTTGCTCCTCATATTTTTGACACCTTTTGAAGCTCTTCATGTTTTTTAACACCTTTTCACGCTCCTCCTATATTTCAGACAGTTTCAAGCTCCTCATATTTTTGACACCTTTTGAAGCTCTTCATATTTTTCACATTTTTTCAGGGTCTTCATATTTTTCTACACCACTTCATGCTCCTCCTATTTTTCAGACCGTTTCATTCTCCTCATATGTTTCACAACTTTTTCAGGCTCTTCATGTTTCTCAACACCACTTCATGCTCCTCCTATTTTTCAGACCGTTTCATGCTCCTCATATTTTTGACACCTTTTGAAGTTCTTCATATTTTTCACACCTTTTCAGGCTTTTCATGTTTTTCTACACTGCTTCATTCTCTTCCTATTTTTCAGACATTTTCATGCTCCTCATACTTTTGACATCCTTTGAAGCTCTTCATATTTTTCACACCTTTTCAGGCTTTTCAGGTATTTCAACACCGTCTCATGCGCCTCCTATTTTTCAGACCGTTTCATGCTCCTCATATGTTTCACACCTTTTTCAGGCTCTTCATGTTTTTCAACACCACTTCATGGTCCTCCTATTTTTCAGACCGTATCATGCTCATCATATTTTTGACACAGTTTGAAGCTCTTCCTACTTTTCACACCTTTTGAGTCTCTTCATGTTTTTGAAAACAGTTTCTTGCTCCTCATAATTTTCAGACCGTTTCATGGTCCTCATATTTTTGACACCTTTTGAAGCTCTTCATATTTTTCACACTTTTTCAGGGTCTTCATGTTTTTCTACACCACTTCATGCTCCTCCTATTTTTCAGACCGTTTCATTCTCCTCATATGTTTCACAACTTTTTCAGGCTCTTCATGTTTCTCAACATCACTTCATGCTCCTCCCATTTTTCAGACCGTTTCATGCTCCTCATATTTTTGACACTTTTTGAAGCTCTTCATATTTTTCACACCTTTCCAGGCTCTTCATGTTTTTGAACACCGTTTCATGATCATCCTATTTTTCAGACCGTTTCATGCTCCTCATTAGTTTCACACCTTTTGAAGCTCTTCATGTTTTTTAACACCTTTTCATGCTCCTCCTATATTTCAGACCGTTTAATGCTCCTTATATTTTTGACACCATTTGAAGCTCTTCATATTTTTCGCACCTTTTCAGGCTCTTCATATTTTTCAACACCACTTCATGCTTCTCCAATTTTTCAGACCGTTTCATGCTCCTCATATATATGACACCTTTTGAAGCTCTTCATATTTTTCACATCTTTTCAGGCTCTTCATATTTTTCAACCCGCTTAAGCTCCTCCTATTTTTCAGAGCGTTTCTTGCTCCTCATATTTTTGACACCTTTGAGGCTCTTCATATATTTCACACCTTTTCTGGCTCTTCATGTTTTTGAACACCGATTCATGCTCCTCCTATTTTTCAGACCGTTTCATGCTCCTCATATTTTAGACACCTTTTGAACCTCTTCATATTTTTCACACCTTTTCAGGCTCTTCATGTTTTCAACACTGCTTCATGCTCCTACTATTTTTCAGACGGTTTCATGCTCCTCATATTTTTGACACCTTTTGAAGCTCTTCATATTATTCACACCTTTTCAGGCTCTTCATGTTTTTCAACACCGCTTCATGCTCCTCCTTTTTTTCAGACCGTTTCATGCTCCTCATATTTTTGACGCCTTTTGAAGCTCTTCATATTTTTCACACTTCTCCAGGCTCTTCATGTTTTTGAACACCGTTTCATGCTCCTCCTGTTTTTCAGACCGTTTCATGCTGCTCATATTTTTGACACCTTTTGAAGTTCTTCATATTTTTCACACCTTTTCAGGCTCTTCACGTTTTTCAACACCACTTCATGCTCCTCCTATTTTTCAGTCCGTTTCATGCTCCTTATATTTTTGACACCTTTTGAAGTTCTTCATATTTTTCACACCTTACAGGCTCTTCATGATTTTCAACACCACTTCATGCTCCTCCTAATTTTCACACCGTTTCATGCTCCTCATATATTTGACACCTTTTGAAGCTCTTCAGATTTTTCACACCTTTTCAGGCTCTTCATATTTTTCAACACCGCTTCATGCTCCTCCTATTTTTCAGACCGTTTCATGCTCCTCATCTTTTTGACACGTTTTGAAACTCTTCATATTTATCACACCTTTTCAGGCTCTTCTGTTTTTCAACACCATTTCATGCTCCTCCATTTTTTCAGACCGTTTTATGCTCCTCATATATTTGACACCTTTTGAAGCTCTTCATAATTTCCACACCTTTTCAGGCTCTTCATGTTTTTCTACACCGCTTCATGCTCCCCCTACATTTCAGACCATTCATGCCTCTCATATTTTTGAAACCTTTTGAAGCTCTTCATATTTTTCACACCTTTTTAGGCTCTTCATGTTTTTCAACACCATTTCATGCTCCTCCTTTTTTTCAAACCGTTTTATGCTCCTCATATATTTGACACCTTTTGAAGCTCTTCATAATTTCCACACCTTTTCAGGCTCTTCATGTTTTTGAACACCGTTTCATGCTCCTCCTATTTTTCAGACCGTTTCATGCTCCTCATGTTTTTGAGACGTTTTGAAGCTCTGCATATTTTTCATAACTTTCAGGCTCTTCATGCTTTTGAAACACCGTTACATGCTCCTCCTATTTTTCATACCATATCATGCTCCTCATTTTTTTGACACATTTTGAAGCTCTTCATATTTTTCACACCTTTTCAGGCTCTTTATGTTTTTCAACACCGTATCATGCTCCTCCTATTTTTCAGACCGTTTCATGCTCCTCATATCTTTGACACCTTTTGAAGCTCTTCATATTTTTCACATCATTTCAGGCTCTTCAAGTTTTTGAAAACGGCTTCATGCTCCTCCTAATTTTCAGACCGTTTTTTGCTCATCATATTTTTGACACATTTTGAAGCTTTTCATATTTTTCACAGCTTTTCAGGCTCTTCATGTTTTTGAACACAGTTTCATGCTCCGCATATTTTTCACACCTTTTCATGCTCTTCATATTTTTCACACTTTTTCAGGCTCTTCATGTTTCTCAACACCGTTTCATGCTTCTCCTATTTTTCAGACCATTTCATGCTCCTCATATTTTTGACAGCTTTTTAAGCTCTTCATATATTTCACACCTTTTCAGGCTTTTCATGTTTTTGAACACCGCTTCATGCTCCTCCTATTTTTCAGACCATTTCATGCTCCTCGTATTTTTCACACCTTTTGAAGCTCTTCGTATATTTCACACCTTTTCAGGCTCTTCATGTTTTTGAACACCGCTTAATGCTCCTCCCATTTTTCAGATTGTTTCATCCTCCTCATATTTTTGACACCTTTGAAGCTCTTCATATTTGTCACACCCTTCCAGGCTCTTCATGTTCTTCATCACTGTTTCATGCTCCTCCTATTTTTCAAACTGTTTCAGGCTCCTCATATTTTTCACACCTTTTGAAGCTCTTCATATTTTTCACACCTTTTCAGGCTCTTCATGTTTTTCAAAACCGCTTCATGCTCCTCCTGTTTTTCAGACCGTTTCAAGCTCCTCATGTTTTTCATATCTTTTGAAGCTCTTCATATTTTTCACACGTTTTCAGGCTCTTCATGATTTTCAACACCGCTTCATGATCCTCCTATTTATCAGACCGTTTCATGCTCATCTCATTTTTGACAGCTTTTGAAGCTGCTCATATTTTTCACACCTTTTGAAGCTCTTCATTTTTTTCACAACTTTTCAGGCTCTTCAAGTTTTTCAACACCGCTTCATGCTCCTCCTATTTTTCAGACCGTTTCATGCTCCTCATGTAATTCACACCTTTTGAAACTCTTCATATTTTTCACCCCTTTTCAGGCTCTTCATGTTTTTGAACACCGTTTCATGCTCCTCCTATTTTTCAGACCTTTCATGCTCCTCATATTTTTGACACCTTTTGAAGCTCTTCATATTTTTCACAACTTTTCAGGCTCTTCATGTTTTTCAACACAGCTTCATGCTTCTCCTATTTTCCAGACCGTTTCATTGTCCTCATATTTTTGACACCTTTAGAAGCTCTTCATATTTTTCACAACTTTTCAGGCTCTTCATGTTTTTCAACACGGCTTCATGCTTCTCCTATTTTCCAGACCGTTTCATTGTCCTCATATTTTTGACACCTTTAGAAGCTCTTCATATTTTTCACACGTTTTCAGGCTCTTCATGTTTTTCAACACGGCTTCATGCTCCTCCTATTTTTCAGATCGGTTCATTCTCCTCATATTTTTCACACCTTTTGATGCTCTTCATATTTTTCACACCTTTTCAGGCTCTTCATGTTTTGGAACATCGTTTCATGCTCCTCCTATTTTTCAGACCTTTTCATGCTCCTCATATTTTTGACACCTTTTGAAGCTCTTCATATTTTTCACAACTTTTCAGGCTGTTCACGTTTTGGAACACCGTTTCATGCTCCTCCTTTTTTTCAGACCGTTTCATGCTCCTCATATCTTTGACACCTTTTGAAGCTCTATATTTTTCACACCTTTTCAGGATCTTCATGTTTTTGAACACCGCTTCATGCTACTCCTATTTTTCAGACCGTTTCATGCTCCTCCTATTTTTCACACTTTTTGAAGCTCTTCATATTTTTCACACCTTTTCAGGCTCTTCATGTTTTTGAACACCGTTTCATGCTGCTCCTATTTTTCAGACTCTTTCATGCTCGTCATATTTTTGACACCTTTTGAAGCTCTTCGTATTTTTCACACCTTTTCAGGCTCTTCATGTTTTTGAAAACCGCTTCATGCTCCTCCTATTTTTCACACCTTTTGAAGCTCTTCATATTTTTCACACCTTTTCAGGCTCCTCATGTTTTTCAACTCCGCTCATGCTCCTCCTCTTTTTCAGACCGTTTCATGCTCCTCATATTTTTGACACTTTTTGAGGCTCTTCATATTTTTCACACCATTTCAGGCTCTTCTTCGTTTTGAACAACGTTTCATGCTCCTCCTATTTTTCAGACCGTTTCATGCTCCTCATGTATTTCACACGTTTTGAAGCTCTTCATAATTTTCACACCTTTTCAGGCTCTACATGTTTTTCAACATCACTTCATGCTTCTCTTATTTTTCAGACCGATTCATGTTCCTCATATTTTTGACACCTTTTGAAGCTCTTCATATTTTTCACACCTTTTCAGACTCTTCATGTTTTTCAACACCACTTCATGCTCCTCCTTTTTTTCCGACGGTTTCATGCTCATCGCATTTTTGACACCTTCTGAAGCTCTTCATTTTTTTCAAAACTTTTGAGCTCTTCACATTCTTCACACGTTTTCAGGCTCTTCATGTATTTCAATAACGGTTCTTACTCCTCCTATTTTTCAGAACGTTGCATGCTTCTCATATTTTTGACACGTTTTGAAGCTCTTCATATTTTTCACACCTTTTCAGGCTCTTCATGTTTTTCAACACCACTTCATGCTCCTCCTATTTTTCAGACCGTTTCATGCTCCTCCTATTTTTCACACCTTTTGAAGCTCTTCATATTTTTCACACCTTTTCAGGCTGTACATGTTTTTGAACACCACTTCATGCTCCTCCTATTTTTCCGATCGTTTCTTGCTCCTCATGTATTTCACACATTGTGAAGCTCTTCATATTTTTCACACCTTTTCAGGCTCTTCATGTTTTTCAACACCGCATCATGCTCCTCCTATTTTTCAGACCGTTTCATGCTCATCTCTTTTTTGACACCTTTTGAAGCTCTTCATATTTTTCATACGTTTTGAAGCTCTTCATACTTTTCACACTTTTTCAGGCTCTTCGTGTTTTTGAACACCGCTTCACGCTCCTCCTATTTTTCAGACCGTTTCATGCTGCTCGTATTTTTCAGACCGTTTCATGCTCCTCATAATTTTGACAATTTTATAAGCTCTTCATGTTTTTCACACTTTTTCAGGCTCTTCATGTTTTTGAACACCGCCTCATGCGCCTCCTATTTTTCAAACTTTTGAAGCTCTTCATGTTTTTCACACCTTTTCAGGCGCTTCATGTTTTTGAACACAGTTTCATGCTCCTCCTAATTTTCAGACCGTTTCATGCTCCTCATACATTTCACACCTTTTTAAGCTCTTCCTATTTTTCACACCTTTTCACGCTCTTCATGTTTTTGAACACCGTTTTATGCTGCCTCTATATTTCAGACCGTTTCATGCTCCTCATATATTTTAAACCTTTGGATCTCTTCATATATTTCACACCTTTTCAGGCTGTTCATGTTTTTCAACAACGCTTCATGATCTTCCTATTATTCAGACCGTTTCATGCTCCTCAAGTATTTCACACCTTTTGAAGCTCTTCATATTTTTCACACCTTTTCAGGCTCTTCATGTTTTTCAACACCACTTAATGCCCCTCCTATTTTTCAGACCGTATCATGCTCATCTCATTTTTACACCTTTTGAAGCTCTTCATATTTTTCACACCTTTTGAAGCTCTTCCTATTTTTCACACCTTTTCAGGCTCTTCAGGGTTTTGAACACCGCTTCATGCTCCTCATATTTTTCACACCTTTTGAAGCTCTTCATATTTTTCACACCTTTTCAGGCTCTTCATGTTTTTCAACACCGCTTCTTGCTCCTCCATTTTTCACACCCTTTCATGCTTCTCATGTATTTCACACCTTTTGAAACTCTTCATATTTTTCACATCTTTTCAGGCTCTTCATGTTTTTGAACAAGGTTTCATGCTCCTCCCATTTTTCAGACCGTTTCATGCTCCTCATATTTTTGACACGTTTTGAAGCTCTTCATATATTTCCCATTTTTCAGGCTCTTCATGTTTTTGAACACCGTTTCATGCTCCTCCTATTTTTCAGACCGTTCATGCTCCTCATATTTTGACACATTTTGAAGCTCTTCATATTTTTCACATCTTTTCAGGCTCTTCATGTTTTTGAACAAGGTTTCATTCTCCTCCCATTTTTCAGACCGTTTCATGCTCCTCATATTTTTGACACGTTTTGAAGCTCTTCATATTTTTCACACCTTTTCAGGCTCTTCATGTTTCTGAACACCGCGTCATGCTCCTCCTATTTTTCATATCGTTTCATGCTTCTCATATTTTTCACACCTTTTGAAGCTCTTCATATTTTTCACACCTTTTCAGGCTCTTCATATTTTTCAACACCGCTTCATGCTCCTCCTATTTTTCAGACCGTTTCATGCTCATCTCATTTTTGACACCTTTTGAAGCTCTTCATATTCTTCACTCCTTTTGAAGCTCTTCATATTTTTCACACCTTTTGAAGCTCTTCATATTTCTCACACCTTTTCAGACTCTTCATGTTTTTCAACACCGCTTTTTGCTCCTCCTATTTTTCAGACCGTTTCATGCTCCTCATATTTTTGACACGTTTTGAAGTTCTTCATATTTTTCACACATTTTCAGGCTCTTCATGTTTTTAAACACCGCTTCATGCTGCTCCTTTTTTTCAGACCTTTTCATGCTCCTCATATTTTTCACATCTTTTGAAGTTCTTCTTATTTTTCACACCTTTTCAAGCTCTTCATCATTTTCAAAACCGCTTCATGCTCCTCCTATTTTACAGACCGTTTCATTCTCCTCATGTATTTCACACGTAATGAAGCTCTTCCAATTTTGCACAACTTTTCAGTCTCTTCTTGTTTTACAACACCGCATCATGCTCCTCCTATTTTTCAGACTGTTTCATGCTCCTCATATTTTTGACACCTTTTGAAGCTCTTCATATTTTTCACACCTTTTGAAGCTCTTCATGTTTTTCACACCTTTTCAGGCTCTTCATGATTTTCAACACCGCTTCATGCTCCTGCTATTTTTCAGACCGTTTCATGCTCATCTCTTTTTTGACACCTTTAGAAGCTGTTCATATTTTTCACACCTTTTAAAGCTCTTCATATTTTTCACATTTTTGAAACTCTTCATATTTTTCTCACCTTTTGAAGCTCTTCATGTTTTTCACACCTTTTCAGGCTTCTCATGTTTTTGAACACCGCTTCATGCTCCTCCTATTTTTCACTCCTTTTGAAGCTCTTCATATTTTTCACACCTTTTCAGGCTGTACATGTTTTTGAACACCACTTCATGCTCCTCCTATTTTTCAGACCGTTTCTTGCTCCTCATGTATTTCACACATTTTGAAGCTCTTCATATTTTTCACACCTTTTCAATGTCTTCATGTTTTTGATCACTGTTTCATGCTGCTCCTGTTTTTCAGACCATTTCATGTTACTCATATTTTTGACACCTTTTGAAGCTCTTCATATTTTTCACACTTTTTCAGGCTGTTTATAGTTTTCAACACCGCTGCATGATTCTCCTATATTTGAGACCATTTCATGCTCCTCATATTTTTGACATTTTTTGAAGCTCTTCATATTTTTCACACCTTTTCAATGTCTTCATGTTTTTGATCACTGTTTCATGCTGCTCCTGTTTTTCAGACCATTTCATGATACTCATATTTTTGACATCTTTTGAAGCTCTTCATATTTTTCACACTTTTTCAGGCTGTTTATAGTTTTCAACACCGCTGCATGATTCTCCTATATTTGAGACCATTTCATGCTCCTCCTATTTTTCACACCTTTTGAAGCTCTTCCTATTTTTCACAGGTTTTCAGGCTCTTCATGTTTTTCAACACCGCTTCATGCTCCTCCTATTTTTCCGACCGTTTCATGCTCATCTCATTTTTGACACCTTTTGAACGTCTTCATATTTTTCACACCTTTTGAAGCTCTTCATATTTTTCACTTCTTTTCAGGCTCTTCATGTTTTTTAACACCGCTTCATGCTCCTCATATTTTTCAGACCGTTTCATGCTCCTCATATTTTTGACATCTTTTGAAGCTCTTCACATTTTTCACACATTTTCAGGCTCTTCATGTTTTTCAACACCGCTTGATGATCCTCCTATATTTCAGACCGTTTCATGCTCCTCATATTTTTTACACCTTTTGAAGCTCTTCATATTTTTCACACCTTTTCAGACTCTTCATGTTTTTCAACACTGCTTCATGCTGCTCCTATTTTTCAGATCGTTTCAGGCTCCGCATATTTTTGACTCCTTTTGAAACTCTTCATATTTTTCACACGTTTTCAGGCCCTTCATGTTTTTGAACACCGCTTCATGCTCCTCCTATTTTTCAGACGGTTTCAGGCTGCTCGTATTTTTCAGACCGTTTCATGCTCCCCATATTTTTGACAATTTTATAAGCTCTTCATATTTTTCACACATTTTCAGGCTCTTCATGTATTTGAGCACCGCTTCATGCTCCTCCTATTTTTCAAACCTTTTGAAGCTCTTCATGTTTTTCACACCTTATCAGCATCTTCATGTTTTTGAACATCTCTTCATGCTCCTCATATTTTTGACAATTTTATAAGCTCTTCATATTTTTCACACTTTTTCAGGCTCTTCATGTTTTTCAACACCGCTTCATGCTCCTCCTATTTTTCAAACCTTTTGAAGCTCTTCATATTTTTCACACGTTTTCAGGCCCTTCATGTTTTTGAACAACACTTCATGCTCCTCCTACTTTTCAGACTTTTTCATGCTCATCTCTTTTTTGACACCTTTTCAGGGTCTTCATATTTTTCAAACTTTTGAAGATCTTCATATTTTTCACACTTTTTCAGGCTCTTCATGTTTTGAACACTGCTTCATGCTCCTCCTATTTTTCAGACCGTTTCATTCTCCTCATGTGTTTCACACCTTTTGAAGCTCTTCATAATTTTCACACCTTTTCATGCTCTTCATGTTTTTGAACACCGTTTCATGCTCGTCCTATTTTTCAGACCATTTCAAGCTCCTCATATTTTTGAAACCTTTTGAAGCTCTTCATATTTTTCACACCTTTTCAGGCTTTTCATGTATTTGAACATCGCTTCATGCTCCTCACATTTCTCACACCTTTTGAAGCTCTTCATATTTTTCTCACCTTTTCAGGCTCCTCATGTTTTTGAACACCGCTTCATGCTCCTCATATTTTTCAGACCGTTTCATGATCCTCATGTATTTCACACCTTTTGAACCTCTTCATATTTTTCACACCTTTTCAATGTCTTCATGTTTTTGAACACTGTTTCATGCTGCTCCTGTTTTTCAGACCATTTCATGATACTCATATTTTTGACACCTTTTGAAGCTCTTCATATTTTTCACACTTTTTCAGGCTGTTTATAGTTTTCAACACCGCTGCTTGATTCTCCTATATTTGAGACCATTTCATGCTCCTCATATTTTTGACATTTTTTGAAGCTCTTCATATTTTTCACACCTTTTGAAGCTCTTCCTATTTTTCACAGCTTTTCAGGCTCTTCATGTTTTTCAACACCGCTTCATGCTCCTCATATATTTCAGACCGTTTCATGCTCCTCATATTTTTGACATCTTTTGAAGCTCTTCATATTTTTGACACCTTTTGAAGGTCTTCATGTTTTTCACACCTTTTGAAGCTCTTCATATTTTTCACTTCTTTTCAGGCTCTTCATGTTTTTCAACACCGCTTCATGTAACTCATATTTTTCAGACCGTTTCATGCTCCTCATATTTTTGACATCTTTTGAAGCTCTTCACGTTTATCACACATTTTCAGGCTCTTCATGTTTTTCAACACCGCTTGATGATCCTCCTATATTTCAGACCGTTTCATGCTCCTCATATTTTTGACACGTTTTGAAGCTCTTCATATTTTTCACACCTTTTCCGTCTCTTCTTGTTTTTCAACACCGCTTCTTGCTCTTCCTATTTTTCAGACCGTTTCATGCTCCTCATATTGTTGACACCTTTTGAAGCACTTCATATTTTTCACACCTTTTCTGGCTCTTCATATTTTTGAACACCGCTTCATGTTCCTCCTGTTTTTCATACCTTTTGAAGCTCTTCATATTTTTCACACCTTTTCAGGCTCTTCAGGTTTTTGAACACCTCTTCATGCTCCTCCTATTTTTCAGACCGTTTCATGCTCCTCATGTATTTCACACCTTTTGAAGCTGTTCATATTTTTCACACCTTTTCAGGCTCTCCATGTTTCTGAACACCACTTCCTGCTCCTCCTATTTTTGAGGCCGTTTCATGCTCATCTCATTTTTGACACCTTCTGAAGCTCTTCATTTATTTCACACCTTTTGAGCTCTTCATATTCTTCACACGTTTTCAGGCTCTTCATGTATTTCAATAACGCTTCTTACTCCTCCTATTTTTCAGACCGTTTCATGCTCCTCATATTTTTGACATCTTTTGAAGCTCTTCACATATTTCACACATTTTCAGGCTTTTCATGTTTCTGAACACCGCTTCATCCTCCTCCTATTTTTCACACCTTTTGAAGCTCTTCATATTTTTCACAGCTTTTCAGGCTGCACATGTTTTTGAACACGACTTCATGCTCCTCATCTTTTTCAGTCTGTTTCATGCTTCTCATATTTTTCACACCGTTTGAAGCTCTTCATATTTTTCACACGTTTTCAGGCTCTTCATGTTTTTGATCACCGTTTCATGCTCCTCCTATTTTTCAGACCGTTTCATGCTCCTCATATTTTTGACCATTTTATAAGCTCTTCATATTTTTCACACTTTTTTAGGCTCTTCATGTATTTTAACACCGCTTCATGCTCCTCCTATTTTTCAAACTTTTTGAAGCTCTTCATGTTTTTCACACCTTATCAGCCTCTTCATGTTTTTGAACACGTCTTCATGCTACTCCTATTTTTCAGACCTTTTCATGCTCCTCATATTTTTCACTCCTTAAAAGCTCTTCCTATTTTTCACAGCTTTTCAGGCTCTTCATGTTTTTCAACACCGCTTCATGCTCCTCATATTTTTCAGACCGTTTCATGCTCCTCATATTTTTGACATCTTTTGAAGCTCTTCATATTTTTGACACCTTTTGAAGGACTTCATATTTTTCACACCTTTTGAAGCTCTTCATATTTTTCACTTCTTTTCAGGCTCTTCATGTTTTTTAACACCGCTTCATGCTCCTCATATTTTTCAGACCGTTTCATGCTCCTCATTTTTTTGACATCTTTTGAAGCTCTTCACGTTTTTCACACATTTTCAGGCTCGTCATGTTTTTCAACACCGCTTCATGCTGCTCCTGTTTTTCAGACCGTTTCATGCTCATCTCTTTTTTGACAACTTTTGAAGCTCTTCATATTTTCATACTTTTTGAAGCTCTTCATATTTTTCACACGTTTTCAGGCTCTTCATGTTTTTCAACACCGCTTCATGCTCCTCCTATTTTTCAGACCGTTTCATGCTCCTCATATTTTTGACACCTTTTGAAGCTCTTCATATTTTTCACACCTTTTCAGACTCTTCATGTTTTTCAACACCGCTTCATGCTGCTCCTATTTTTCAGACCGTTTCATGCTCATCTCTTTTTTGACAACTTTTGAAGCTCTTCATATTTTCATACCTTTTGAAGCTCTTCAGATTTTTCACACGTTTTCAGGCTCTTCATGTTTTTCAACACCGCTTCATGCTCCTCCTATTTTTCAGAACGTTTCATGCTCCTCATATTTTTGACACGTTTTGAAGCTCTTCATATTTTTCACACCTTTTCCGTCTCTTCTTGTTTTTCAACACCGCTTCTTGCTCCTCCTATTTTTCAGACCGTTTCATGCTCCTCATATTGTTGACACCTTTTGAAGCACTTCATATTTTTCACACCTTTTCAGGCTCTTCATATTTTTGAACACCGCTTCATGCTCCTCATATTTTTCACACCGTTGGAAGCTCTTCATACTTTTCACACGTTTTCAGGCTCTTCATGTTTTTGATCACCGTTTCATGCTCCTCCTATTTTTCAGACCGTTTCATGCTCCTCATATTTTTGACCATTTTATAAGCTCTTCATATTTTTCACACTTTTTTAGGCTCTTCATGTTTTTTAACACCGCTTCATGCTCCTCCTATTTTTCAAACTTTTTGAAGCTCTTCATGTTTTTCACACCTTATCAGCCTCTTCATATTTTTGAACACCTCTTCATGCTACTCCTATTTTTCAGACCTTTTCATGCTCCTCATGAATTTCACACGTTTTGAAGCTCTACATATTTTTCACACCTTTTCAGACTCTTCATGTTTTGAACACTGCTTCATGCTCCTCCTATTTTTCAGACCGTTTCAAGCTCCTCATATTTTTGACACCTTTTGAAGCTCTTCATATTTTTCACACCTTTTCAGTCTCTTCATGTTTTTCAACTCCACTCATGCTCCTCCTCTTTTTCTGACCTTTTAATGCTCCTCATTTTTTGACACCTTTGGAAGCTCTTCATATTTTTCACACCTTTTGAAGCTCTTCATAATTTTCACAGCTTTTCAGGGTCTTCAAGTTTTTCAACATCGTTTCATTCTCCTCCTATTTTTCAGACAGTTTCATGCTCATCTCATTTTTGACACCTTGTGAAGCTCTTCATATTTTTCACACCTTTTGAAGCTCTTCATATTTTACACGTTTACAGGCTCTTCAAGTTTTTCAACATCGCTTCATGCTCCTCCTATTTTTCAGACCGTTTCATACTCCTCATATTTTTGTCACGTTTTGAGGCTCTTCATAATTTTCACACCATTTTAGGCTCTTCATGTTTTTGAACACCGTTTCATGCTCCTCGTATTTTTCACACCTTTTAAAGCTCTTCATATTTTCACACCTTTTCAGGCTCTCATGTTTTTGAACACAGCTTCATGCTCCTCCTATTTTTTATACCGTTTCATGATACTCATGTATTTCACACCTTTTGAAGGTCTTCATATTTTTCACACCTTTTCAGGCTGTACATGTTTTTGAAGACCACTTCATGCTCCTCATCTTTTTCAGACCGTTTCATGCTCCTGATATTTTTCACACCGTTTGAAGCTCTTCATATTATTCACACGTTTTCAGATTCTTCATGTTTTTGATCAGCGTTTCATGCTCCTCATATTTTTGACACCTTTTGAAGCTCTTCACATTTATCACACGTTTTCAGGCTCTTCATGTTTTTCAACACCGCTTCATGATCCTCCTATATTTCAGAGCGTTTCATGCTCCTCATAATTTTGACAATTTTATCAGCTCTTCATATTTTTCACACTTTTTCAGGCTCTTCATGTTTTTGAACACCGCTTCATGCTCCTCCTATTTTTCAAACTTTTGAAGCTCTTCATGTTTTTCACACCTTTTCAGGCTCTTCATGTTTTTGAACACAGCTTCATGCTCCTCCTAATTTTCAGACCGTTTCATGCTCCTCATACATTTCACACCTTTTTTAGCTCTTCCTATATTTCACACCTTTTCACGCTCTTCATGTTTTTGAACACCGTTTTATGCTGCCTCTATTTTTCAGACCGTTTTATGCTCCTCATATATTTTAAACCTTTTGAATCTCTTCATATATTTCACACCTTTTCAGGCTCTTCATGTTTTTCAACACCACTTAATGCCCCTCCTATTTTTCAGACCGTATCATGCTCATCTTATTTTTACACCTTTTGAAGCTCTTCATATTTTTCACAACTTTTGAAGCTCTTCCTATTTTTCACACCTTTTCAGGCTCTTCATGTTTTTCAACACCGCTTCTTGCTCCTCCATTTTTCACACCCTTTCATGCTTCTCATGTATTTCACACCTTTTGAAACTCTTCATATTTTTCACATCTTTTCAGGCTCTTCATGTTTTTGAACAAGGTTTCATGCTCCTCCCATTTTTCAGACCATTTCATGCTACTCATATTTTTGACACGTTTTGAAGCTCTTCATATTTTTCCCATTTTTCAGGCTCTTCATGTTTTTGAACACCATTTCATGCTCCTCCTATTTTTCAGACCGTTCATGCTCCTCATATTTTGACACCTTTTGAAGCTCTTCATATTTTTCACACCTTTTCAGGCTCTTCATGTTTCTGAACACCGCGTCATGCTCCTCCTATTTTTCATATCTTTTCATGCTTCTCATATTTTTCACACCTTTTGAAGCTCTTCATATTTTTCACACCTTTTCAGACTCTTCATGTTTTTCAACACCGCTTTTTGCTCCTCCTATTTTTCAGACCGTTTCATGCTCATCTCATTTTTGACACCTTTTGAAGCTCTTCATATTCTTCACTCCTTTTGAAGCTCTTCATATTTTTCACACCTTTTGAAGCTCTTCATATTTCTCACACCTTTTCAGACTCTTCATGTTTTTCAACACCGCTTTTTGCTCCTCCTATTTTTCAGACCGTTTCATGCTCATCTCATTTTTGACACCTTTTGAAGCTCTTCATATTTTTCACACCTTTTGAAGCTCTTCATATTTTACACGTTTTCAGGCTCTTCAAGTTTTTCAACATCGCTTCATGCTCCTTCTATTTTTCAGACCGTTTCATGCTCCTCATATTTTTGACACGTTTTGAGGCTCTTCATAATTTTCACACCATTTTAGGCTCTTCATGTTTTTGAACACTGTTTCATGCTCCTCGTATTTTTCACACCTTTTAAAGCTCTTCATATTTTCACACCTTTTCAGGCTCTCATGTTTTTGAACACAGCTTCATGCTCCTCCTATTTTTTATACCGTTTCATGATACTCATGTATTTCACACCTTTTGAAGCTCTTCATATTTTTCACACCTTTTCAGGCTGTACATGTTTTTGAAGACCACTTCATGCTCCTCATCTTTTTCAGACCGTTTCATGCTCCTGATATTTTTCACACCGTTTGAAGCTCTTCATATTATTCACACGTTTTCAGATTCTTCATGTTTTTGATCAGCGTTTCATGCTCCTCATATTTTTGACACCTTTTGAAGCTCTTCACATTTATCACACGTTTTCAGGCTCTTCATGTTTTTCAACACTGCTTCATGATCCTCCTATATTTCAGAGCGTTTCATGCTCCTCATAATTTTGACAATTTTATCAGCTCTTCATATTTTTCACACTTTTTCAGGCTCTTCATGTTTTTGAACACCGCTTCATGCTCCTCCTATTTTTCAAACTTTTGAAGCTCTTCATGTTTTTCACACCTTTTCAGGCTCTTCATGTTTTTGAACACAGCTTCATGCTCCTCCTAATTTTCAGACCGTTTCATGCTCCTCATACATTTCACACCTTTTTTAGCTCTTCCTATATTTCACACCTTTTCACGCTCTTCATGTTTTTGAACACCGTTTTATGCTGCCTCTATTTTTCAGACCGTTTTATGCTCCTCATATATTTTAAACCTTTTGAATCTCTTCATATATTTCACACCTTTTCAGGCTCTTCATGTTTTTCAACACCACTTAATGCCCCTCCTATTTTTCAGACCGTATCATGCTCATCTTATTTTTACACCTTTTGAAGCTCTTCATATTTTTCACAACTTTTGAAGCTCTTCCTATTTTTCACACCTTTTCAGGCTCTTCATGTTTTTCAACACCGCTTCTTGCTCCTCCATTTTTCACACCCTTTCATGCTTCTCATGTATTTCACACCTTTTGAAACTCTTCATATTTTTCACATCTTTTCAGGCTCTTCATGTTTTTGAACAAGGTTTCATGCTCCTCCCATTTTTCAGACCATTTCATGCTACTCATATTTTTGACACGTTTTGAAGCTCTTCATATTTTTCCCATTTTTCAGGCTCTTCATGTTTTTGAACACCATTTCATGCTCCTCCTATTTTTCAGACCGTTCATGCTCCTCATATTTTGACACCTTTTGTAGCTCTTCATATTTTTCACACCTTTTCAGGCTCTTCATGTTTCTGAACACCGCGTCATGCTCCTCCTATTTTTCATATCTTTTCATGCTTCTCATATTTTTCACACCTTTTGAAGCTCTTCATATTTTTCACACCTTTTCAGACTCTTCATGTTTTTCAACACCGCTTTTTGCTCCTCCTATTTTTCAGACCGTTTCATGCTCATCTCATTTTTGACACCTTTTGAAGCTCTTCATATTCTTCACTCCTTTTGAAGCTCTTCATATTTTTCACACCTTTTGAAGCTCTTCATATTTCTCACACCTTTTCAGACTCTTCATGTTTTTCAACACCGCTTTTTGCTCCTCCTATTTTTCAGACCGTTTCATGCTCATCTCATTTTTGACACCTTTTGAAGCTCTTCATATTTTTCACACCTTTTGAAGCTCTTCATATTTTACACGTTTTCAGGCTCTTCAAGTTTTTCAACATCGCTTCATGCTCCTTCTATTTTTCAGACCGTTTCATGCTCCTCATATTTTTGACACGTTTTGAGGCTCTTCATAATTTTCACACCATTTTAGGCTCTTCATGTTTTTGAACACCGTTTCATGCTCCTCGTATTTTTCACACCTTTTAAAGCTCTTCATATTTTCACACCTTTTCAGGCTCTCATGTTTTTGAACACAGCTTCATGCTCCTCCTATTTTTTATACCGTTTCATGATACTCATGTATTTCACACCTTTTGAAGCTCTTCATATTTTTCACACCTTTTCAGGCTGTACATGTTTTTGAAGACCACTTCATGCTCCTCATCTTTTTCAGACCGTTTCATGCTCCTGATATTTTTCACACCGTTTGAAGCTCTTCATATTATTCACACGTTTTCAGATTCTTCATGTTTTTGATCACCGTTTCATGCTCCTCATATTTTTGACACCTTTTGAAGCTCTTCACATTTATCACACCTTTTCAGGCTCTTCATGTTTTTCAACACCGCTTCTTGCTCCTCCATTTTTCACACCCTTTCATGCTTCTCATGTATTTCACACCTTTTGAAACTCTTCATATTTTTCACACCTTTTCAATGTCTTCATGTTTTTGAACACTGTTTCATGCTGCTCCTGTTTTTCAGACCATTTCATGATACTCATATTTTTGACACCTTTTGAAGCTCTTCATATTTTTCACACATTTTCAGGCTGTTTATAGTTTTCAACACCGCTGCATGATTCTCCTATATTTGAGACCATTTCATGCTCCTCATATTTTTGACATTTTTTGAAGCTCTTCATATTTTTCACACCTTTTGAAGCTCTTCCTATTTTTCACAGCTTTTCAGGCTCTTCATGTTTTTCAACACCGCTTCATGCTCCTCATATTTTTCAGACCGTTTCATGCTCCTCATATTTTTGACATCTTTTGAAGCTCTTCATATTTTTGACACCTTTTGAAGGACTTCATATTTTTCACACCTTTTGAAGCTCTTCACATTTTTCACTTCTTTTCAGGCTTTTCATGTTTTTTAACACCGCTTCATGCTCCTCATATTTTTCAGACCGTTTCATGCTCCTCATATTTTTGACATCTTTTGAAGCTCTTCACGATTTTCACACATTTTCAGGCTCTTCATGTTTTTCAACACCGCTACATGCTGCTCCTATTTTTCAGACCGTTTCATGCTCATCTCTTTTTTGACAACTTTTGAAGCTCTTCATATTTTCATACCTTTTGAAGCTCTTCATATTTTTCACACGTTTTCAGGCTCTTCATGTTTTTCAACACCGCTTCATGCTCCTCCTATTTTTCAGACCGTTTCATGCTCCTCATATTTTTGACACCTTTTGAAGCTCTTCATATTTTTCACACCTTTTCAGACTCTTCATGTTTTTCAACACCGCTTCATGCTGCTCCTATTTTTCAGACCGTTTCATGCTCATCTCTTTTTTGACAACTTTTGAAGTTCTTCGGATTTTCATACCTTTTGAAGCTCTTCAGATTTTTCACACGTTTTCAGGCTCTTCATGTTTTTCAACACCGCTTCATGCTCCTCCTATTTTTCAGACCGTTTCATGCTCCTCATATTTTTGACACCTTTTGAAGCTCTTCATGTTTTTCACACCTTTTCAGGCTCTTCATGTTTTTCAACACCGCTTCATGCTCCTCCTATTTTTCAGACCGTTTCATGCTCATCTCATTTTTGACACCTTTTGAAGCTCTTCATATTCTTCACTCCTTTTGAAGCTCTTCATATTTTTCACACCTTTTGAAGCTCTTCATATTTCTCACACCTTTTCAGACTCTTCATGTTTTTCAACACCGCTTTTTGCTCCTCCTATTTTTCAGACCGTTTCATGCTCATCTCATTTTTGATACCTTTTGAAGCTCTTCATATTTTTCACACCTTTTGAAGCTCTTCATATTTTACACGTTTTCAGGCTCTTCAAGTTTTTCAACATCGCTTCATGCTCCTCCTATTTTTCAGACCGTTTCATGCTCCTCATATTTTTGACACGTTTTGAGGCTCTTCATAATTTTCACACCATTTTAGGCTCTTCATGTTTTTGAACACCGTTTCATGCTCCTCGTATTTTTCACACCTTTTAAAGCTCTTCATATTTTCACACCTTTTCAGGCTCTCATGTTTTTGAACACAGCTTCATGCTCCTCCTATTTTTTATACCGTTTCATGATACTCATGTATTTCACACCTTTTGAAGCTCTTCATATTTTTCACACCTTTTCAGGCTGTACATGTTTTTGAAGACCACTTCATGCTCCTCATCTTTTTCAGACCGTTTCATGCTCCTGATATTTTTCACACCGTTTGAAGCTCTTCATATTATTCACACGTTTTCAGATTCTTCATGTTTTTGATCAACGTTTCATGCTCCTCATATTTTTGACACCTTTTGAAGCTCTTCACATTTATCACACCTTTTCAGGCTCTTCATGTTTTTCAACACCGCTTCTTGCTCCTCCATTTTTCACACCCTTTCATGCTTCTCATGTATTTCACACCTTTTGAAACTCTTCATATTTTTCACACCTTTTCAATGTCTTCATGTTTTTGAACACTGTTTCATGCTGCTCCTGTTTTTCAGACCATTTCATGATACTCATATTTTTGACACCTTTTGAAGCTCTTCATATTTTTCACACATTTTCAGGCTGTTTATAGTTTTCAACACCGCTGCATGATTCTCCTATATTTGAGACCATTTCATGCTCCTCATATTTTTGACATTTTTTGAAGCTCTTCATATTTTTCACACCTTTTGAAGCTCTTCCTATTTTTCACAGCTTTTCAGGCTCTTCATGTTTTTCAACACCGCTTCATGCTCCTCATATTTTTCAGACCGTTTCATGCTCCTCATATTTTTGACATCTTTTGAAGCTCTTCATATTTTTGACACCTTTCGAAGGACTTCATATTTTTCACACCTTTTGAAGCTCTTCACATTTTTCACTTCTTTTCAGGCTTTTCATGTTTTTTAACACCGCTTCATGCTCCTCCTATTTTTCAGACCGTTTCATGCTCCTCAGGTATTTCACACCTTTTCAAGCTCTTCATATTTTTCACACCTTTTCAAGCTCTTCACGTTTTTGAACAACACTTCATGCTCCTCCTACTTTTCAGACTGTTTCATGCTCATCTCTTTTTTGACACCTTTTCAGGGTCTTCATATTTTTCAAACTTTTGAAGATCTTCATATTTTTCACACTTTTTCAGGCTCTTCATGTTTTGAACACTGCTTCATGCTCCTCCTATTTTTCAGACCGTTTCATTCTCCTAATGTTTTTCACACCTTTTGAAGCTCTTCATAATTTTCACACCTTTTCATGCTCTTCATGTTTTTGAACACCGTTTCATGCTCGTCCTATTTTTCAGACCATTTCAAGCTCCTCATATTTTTGAAACCTTTTGAAGCTCTTCATATTTTTCACACCTTTTCCGTCTCTTCTTGTTTTTCAACACCGCTTCTTGCTCCTCCTATTTTTCAGACCGTTTCATGCTCCTCATATTGTTGACACCTTTTGAAGCACTTCATATTTTTCACACCTCTTCAGGCTCTTCATATTTTTGAACGCCACTTCATGTTCCTCCTCTTTTTCACACCTTTTGAAGCTCTTCATATTTTTCACACCTTTTCAGGCTGTACATGTTTTTGAAGACCACTTCATGCTACTCATCTTTTTCAGATCGTTTCATGCTCCTGATATATTTCACACCGTTTGAAGCTCTTCATATTTTTCACACGTTTTCAGATTCTTCATGTTTTTGATCACCGTTTCATGCTCCTCCTATTTTTCAGACCGTTTCATGCTCCTCATATTTTTGACACCTTTTGAAGCTCTTCACATTTATCACACCTTTTCAGGCTCTTCATGTTTTTCAACACCGCTTCATGATCCTTCTATGTTTCAGAGCGTTTCATGCTCCTCATATTTTTGACACCTTTTGAAGCTCTTCACATTTTTCACACCTTTTCCGGCTCTTCATGTTTTTCAACTCCGCTTCATGCTCCTCCTATTTTTCAGATCGTTTCAGGCTCCGCATATTTTTGACTCCTTTTGAAGCTCTTCATATTTTTCACACATTTTCAGGCCCTTCATGTTTTTGAACACCGCTTCATGCTCCTCCTATTTTTCAGACGCTTCAGGCTGCTCGTATTTTTCAGACCGTTTCATGCTCCTCATATTTTTGACATTTTTTGAAGCTCTTCATATTTTTCACACCTTTTGAAGCTCTTCCTGTTTTTCACAGGTTTTCAGGCTCTTCATGTTTTACAACACCGCTTCATGCTCCTCCTATTTTTCCGACCGTTTCATGCTCATTTCTTTTTTGACACCTTTTGAAGGTCTTCATATTTTTCACACCTTTTGAAGCTCTTCATATTTTGCACTTCTTTTCAGGCTCTTCATGTTTTTTAACACCGCTTCATGCTCCTCATATTTTTCAGACCGTTTCATGCTCCTCATATTTTTGACATCTTTTGAAACTCTTCACGTTTTTCACACATTTTCAGGCTCTTCATGTTTTTCAACACCGCTTGATGATCTTCCTATATTTCAGACCGTTTCATGCTCCTCATATTTTTGACACCTTTTGAAGCTCTTCATATTTTTCACACCTTTTCAGACTCTTCATGTTTTTCAACACCGCTTCATGCTGCTCCTATTTTTCAGACCGTTTCATGCTCATCTCTTTTTTGACAACTTTTGAAGCTCTTCATATTTTCATACCTTTTGAAGCTCTTCATATTTTTCACACGTTTTCAGGCTCTTCATGTTTTTCAACACCGCTTCATGCTCCTCCTATTTTTCAGACCGTTTCACGCTCCTCATATTTTTGACACGTTTTGAAGCTCTTCATATTTTCACACCTTTTCCGTCTCTTCTTGTTTTTCAACACCGCTTCTTGCTCCTCCTATTTTTCAGACCGTTTCATGCTCCTCAAATTCTTCATGTTTTTGATCACCGTTTCATGCTCCTACTATTTTTCAGACCGTTTCATGCTCCTCATATTTTTGACACCTTTTGAAGCTCTTCACATTTATCACACCTTTTCAGGCTCTGCATGTTTTTCAACACCGCTTCATGATCCTCCTATATTTCAGAGCATTTCATGCTCCTCATATTTTTGACACCTTTTGAAGCTCTTCACATTTTTCACACCTTTTCCGGCTCTTCATGTTTTTCAACTCCGCTTCATGCTCCTCCTATTTTTCAGATCGTTTCAGGCTCCGCATATTTTTGACTCCTTTTGAAGCTCTTCATATTTTTCACCCGTTTTCAGGCCCTTCATGTTTTTGAACACCGCTTCATGCTCCTCCTATTTTTCAGACGGTTTCAGGCTGCTCGTATTTTTCAGACCGTTTCATGCTCCTCATATTTTTGACAATTTTATAAGCTCTTCATATTTTTCACACTTTTTCAGGCTCTTCATGTTTTTGAACACCGCTTCATGCTCCTCTTATTTTTCAAACCTTTTGAAGCTGTTCATATTTTTCACACTTTTTCAGGCTCTTCATGTTTTGAACACCGCTTCATGCTCCTCCTATTTTTCAGATCGTTTCATGCTCCTCAGGTATTTCACACCTTTTGAAACTCTTCATATTTTTCACACCTTTTCAGGCTCTTCACGTTTTTGAACACCGCTCATGCTCCTCCTATTTTTCAGACGGTTTCAGGCTGCTCGTATTTTTCAGACCGTTTCATGCTCCTCATATTTTTGACAATTTTATAAGCTCTTCATATTTTTCACACTTTTTCAGGCTCTTCATGTTTCGAACACTGCTTCATGCTCCTCCTATTTTTCAGACCGTTTCATTCTCCTCATGTTTTTCACACCGTTTGAAGCTCTTCATATTTTTCACACGTTTTCAGATTCTTCATGTTTTTGATCACCGTTTCATACTCCTCCTATTTTTCAGACCTTTTCATACTCCTCATATTTTTGACACCTTTTGAAGCTCTTCACATTTATCACACCTTTTCAGGCTCTTCATGTTTTTCAACACCGCTTCATGATCCTCCTATATTTCAGAGCGTTTCATGCTCCTCATATTTTTGACACCTTTTGAAGCTCTTCACATTTTTCACACCTTTTCCGGCTCTTCATGTTTTTCAACTCCGCTTCATGCTCCTCCTATTTTTCAGATCGTTTCAGGCTCCGCATATTTTTGACTCCTTTTGAAGCTCTTCATATTTTTCACCCGTTTTCAGGCCCTTCATGTTTTTGAACACCGCTTCATGCTCCTCCTATTTTTCAGACCGTTTCAGGCTGCTGTATTTTTCAGACCGTTTCATGCTCCTCATATTTTTGACAATTTTATAAGCTCTTCATATTTTTCACACTTTTTCAGGCTCTTCATGTTTTGAACAACGCTTCATGCTCCTCCTATTTTTCAGACGGTTTCAGGCTGCTTGTATTTTTCAGACCGTTTCATGCTCCTCATATTTTTGACAATTTTATAAGCTCTTCATATTTTTCACACTTTTTCAGGCTCTTCATGTTTTGAACACCGCTTCATGCTCCTCCTATTTTTCAGACGGTTTCAGGCTGCTCGTATTTTTGAGACCGTTTCATGCTCCTCATATTTTTGACAATTTTATAAGCTCTTCATATTTTTCACACTTTTTCAGGCTCTTCATGTTTTGAACACCGCTTCATGCTCCTCCTATTTTTCAGACCGTTTCATGCTCCTCAGGTATTTCACACCTTTTCAAGCTCTTCATATTTTTCACACCTTTTCAGGCTCTTCACGTTTTTGAACAACACTTCATGCTCCTCCTACTTTTCAGACTGTTTCATGCTCATCTCATTTTTGACACCTTTTCAGGGTCTTCATATTTTTCAAACTTTTGAAGATCTTCATATTTTTCACACTTTTTCAGGCTCTTCATGTTTTGATCACTGCTTCATGCTCCTCCTATTTTTCAGACCGTTTCATTCTCCTCATGTTTTTCACACCTTTTGAAGCTCTTCATAATTTTCACACCTTTTCATGTTCTTCATGTTTTTGAACACCGTTTCATGCTCGTCCTATTTTTCAGACCATTTCAAGCTCCTCATATTTTTGAAACCTTTTGAAGCTCTTCATATTTTTCACACCTTTTCAGGCTTTTCATGTATTTGAACACCGCTTCATGCTCCTCACATTTCTCACACCTTTTGAAGCTCTTCATATTTTTCTCACCTTTTCAGGCTCCTCATGTTTTTCAACACCGCTTCATGATCCTCTTATATTTCAGACCGTTTCATGCTCCTCATATTTTTGACACCTTTTGAAGCTCTTCACATTTTTCACACCTTTTCCGGCTCTTCATGTTTTTCAACACCGCTTCATGATCCTCTTATATTTCAGACCGTTTCATGCTCCTCCTATTTTTCAGACCGTTTCATGCTTTTCATATTTTTGACATCTTTTGAAGCTCTTCATATTTTTCACACCTTTTGAAGCTCCTCATATATTTCACACCTTTTGAAGCTCTTCATATTTTTCACACATTTTCAGGCTCTTCATGTTTTTGAACACCACTTCATGCTCCTCCTATTTTTCAGAGAGTTTCATGCTCCTCATGTATTTCACACCTTTTGAAGCTCTTCATATTTTTCACACCTTTTCAGGCTGTTCATGTTTTTCCACATCACTTCATGCTTCTCCTATTTTTCAGACCGTTTCATGCTCCTCATGTATATCACACCTTTGAAGCTTTTCATATTTTTCACACCTTTTCAGGCTCTTCATGTTTTTGAACACCATTTAATGCTCCTCCTATTTTTCAGACAGTTTCATGCTCTTCATATTTTTGACACCTTTTGAAGCTCTTCATATTTTTCACACCTTTTCAGGCTCTTCATATATTTCACACCTTTTCAGGCTCTTCATGTTTTTGAACACCATTTCATGCTCCCCCTATTTTTCAGACCGTTTCATGCTCTTCATATTTTTGACACCTTTTGAAGCTCTCCATATTTTTCACACCTTTTGAAGCTCTTCATATATTTCACACCTTTTCAGGCTCTTCATGTTTTTAAACACCGCTTCATGCTCCTCCTATTTTTCAGACCGTTTCAGGCTCTTCATATTTTTTTTACACCTTTTGACGCTCTTCATATTTTTCACATCTTTTCAGGCTCTTCAGGTTTTTCAACACCACTTAATGCTCCTGCTATTTTTCAGACCGTTTAATGCTCCTCATGTAGTTCAAACCTTTTGAAGCTCTTCATATTTTTCACACCTTTTCAGTCTCTTCATGTTTTTGAACACCGCTTCATGCTCCTCCTATTTTTCAGACGGTTTCATGCTCTTCATATTTTAGACAACTTTTGAAGCTCGTCATATTTTTCACACCTTTTCATGCTCTTCATGTTTTTGAACACCATTTCATGCTCCTCCTATTTTTCAGACTTTTTCATGCTCCTCATGTATTTCACACGTTTTGAAGCTCTTCATATTTTTCACACCTTTTCAGGCTCTTCATGTTTGTGAACACTGCTTCATGCTCCTCCTATTTTTCAGACCGTTTCAAGCTCCTCATATTTTTGACACTTTTTGAAGCTCTTCATATTTTTCACACCTTTTTAGGCTCTCCATGTTTCTGAACACCACTTCATGCTCCTCCTATTTTTCAGACCGTATCATGCTTCTCATATTTTTCACACCTTTTGGAGCTCTTCATATTTTTCACATCTTTTCAGGCTCTTCATGTTTTTCAACACCACTTCATGCTCCTCCTATTTTTCAGAGAGATACATGCTCCACATATATTTCACACCTTTTGAAGCTCTTCATATTTTTCACACTTTTTCAGGCTCTTCATTTTTTTCCACACCACTTCATGCTTCTCCTATTTTTCAGACCGTTTCATGCTCCTCATGTATTTCAAACCTTTGAAGCTTTTCAAATTTTTCACACATTTTCAGGCTCTTCATGTTTTTGAACACCATTTCATGCTCCTCCTATTTTTCAGACCGTTTCATGCTTTTCATATTTTTGACATCTTTTGAAGCTCTTCATATTTTTCACACCTTTTGAAGCTCCTCATATATTTCACACCTTTTGAAGCTCTTCATATTTTTCACACATTTTCAGGCTCTTCATGTTTTTGAACACCACTTCATGCTGCTCCTATTTTTCAGAGAGTTTCATGCTCCTCATGTATTTCACACCTTTTGAAGCTCTTCATATTTTTCACACCTTTTCAGGCTGTTCATGTTTTTCCACATCACTTCATGCTTCTCCTATTTTTCAGACCGTTTCATGCTCCTCATGTATATCACACCTTTGAAGCTTTTCATATTTTTCACACCTTTTCAGGCTCTTCATGTTTTTGAACACCATTTAATGCTCCTCCTATTTTTCAGACAGTTTCATGCTCTTCATATTTTTGACACCTTTTGAAGCTCTTCATATTTTTCACACCTTTTCAGGCTCTTCATATATTTCACACCTTTTCAGGCTCTTCATGTTTTTGAACACCATTTCATGCTCCCCCTATTTTTCAGACCGTTTCATGCTCTTCATATTTTTGACACCTTTTGAAGCTCTCCATATTTTTCACACCTTTTGAAGCTCTTCATATATTTCACACCTTTTCAGGCTCTTCATGTTTTTAAACACCGCTTCATGCTCCTCCTATTTTTCAGACCGTTTCAGGCTCTTCATATTTTTTTTACACCTTTTGACGCTCTTCATATTTTTCACATCTTTTCAGGCTCTTCAGGTTTTTCAACACCACTTAATGCTCCTGCTATTTTTCAGACCGTTTAATGCTCCTCATGTAGTTCAAACCTTTTGAAGCTCTTCATATTTTTCACACCTTTTCAGGCTCTTCATGTTTTTGAACACCGCTTCATGCTCCTCCTATTTTTCAGACGGTTTCATGCTCTTCATATTTTAGACAACTTTTGAAGCTCGTCATATTTTTCACACCTTTTCATGCTCTTCATGTTTTTGAACACCATTTCATGCTCCTCCTATTTTTCAGACCTTTTCATGCTCCTCATGTATTTCACACGTTTTGAAGCTCTTCATATTTTTCACACCTTTTCAGGCTCTTCATGTTTGTGAACACTGCTTCATGCTCCTCCTATTTTTCAGACCGTTTCAAGCTCCTCATATTTTTGACACTTTTTGAAGCTCTTCATATTTTTCACACCTTTTTAGGCTCTCCATGTTTCTGAACACCACTTCATGCTCCTCCTATTTTTCAGACCGTATCATGCTTCTCATATTTTTCACACCTTTTGGAGCTCTTCATATTTTTCACATCTTTTCAGGCTCTTCATGTTTTTCAACACCACTTCACGCTCCTCCTATTTTTCAGAGAGATACATGCTCCACATATATTTCACACCTTTTGAAGCTCTTCATATTTTTCACACTTTTTCAGGCTCTTCATTTTTTTCCACACCACTTCATGCTTCTCCTATTTTTCAGACCGTTTCATGCTCCTCATGTATTTCAAACCTTTGAAGCTTTTCAAATTTTTCACACATTTTCAGTCTCTTCATGTTTTTGAACACCATTTCATGCTCCTCCTATTTTTCAGACCGTTTCATGCTTTTCATATTTTTGACATCTTTTGAAGCTCTTCATATTTTTCACACCTTTTGAAGCTCCTCATATATTTCACACCTTTTGAAGCTCTTCATATTTTTCACACATTTTCAGGCTCTTCATGTTTTTGAACACCACTTCATGCTCCTCCTATTTTTCAGAGAGTTTCATGCTCCTCATGTATTTCACACCTTTTGAAGCTCTTCATATTTTTCACACCTTTTCAGGCTGTTCATGTTTTTCCACATCACTTCATGCTTCTCCTATTTTTCAGACCGTTTCATGCTCCTCATGTATATCACACCTTTGAAGCTTTTCATATTTTTCACACCTTTTCAGGCTCTTCATGTTTTTGAACACCATTTAATGCTCCTCCTATTTTTCAGACAGTTTCATGCTCTTCATATTTTTGACACCTTTTGAAGCTCTTCATATTTTTCACACCTTTTCAGGCTCTTCATATATTTCACACCTTTTCAGGCTCTTCATGTTTTTGAACACCATTTCATGCTCCCCCTATTTTTCAGACCGTTTCATGCTCTTCATATTTTTGACACCTTTTGAAGCTCTCCATATTTTTCACACCTTTTGAAGCTCTTCATATATTTCACACCTTTTCAGGCTCTTCATGTTTTTAAACACCGCTTCATGCTCCTCCTATTTTTCAGACCGTTTCAGGCTCTTCATATTTTTTTTACACCTTTTGACGCTCTTCATATTTTTCACATCTTTTCAGGCTCTTCAGGTTTTTCAACACCACTTAATGCTCCTGCTATTTTTCAGACCGTTTAATGCTCCTCATGCAGTTCAAACCTTTTGAAGCTCTTCATATTTTTCACACCTTTTCAGGCTCTTCATGTTTTTGAACACCGCTTCATGCTCCTCCTATTTTTCACACGGTTTCATGCTCTTCATATTTTAGACAACTTTTGAAGCTCGTCATATTTTTCACACCTTTTCAGGCTCTTCATGTTTTTGAACATCGCTTCATGCTCCTTTATTTTTCAGACAATTTCTTGCTCCTCATATTTTTAAAACCTTTTGAAGCTCTTCAGATTTTTCACACCTTTTCAGGCACTTCATGTTTTTGAACACCGCTTCATGCTCCTCCTATATTTCAGACCGTTTCATGCTCCTCATATATTTGACACCTTTTCAAGCTCTTCATATTTTTCACAACTTTTCAGGCTCTTCATGTTTTTGAACACCGCTTCATGCTCCTCCTATTTTTCAGACCGTTTCATGCTCATCTCATTTTTGACACATTTTGAACTTCTTCATATTTTTCACACCTTTAAAGCTCTTCATATTTTTCACAACTTTTCAGTCTCTGCCTTTTTGTGAACACCGCTTCATGCTCCTCCTATTTTTCAGACCGTTTCATGCTCCTCATGTATTTCACACCTTTTGAAGCTCTTCATATTTTTCACACCTTTTCAGGCTGTTCATGTTTTTCCACATCACTTCATGCTTCTCCTATTTTTCAGACCGTTTCATGCTCCTCATGTATATCACACCTTTGAAGCTTTTCATATTTTTCACACCTTTTCAGGCTCTTCATGTTTTTGAACACCATTTAATGCTCCTCCTATTTTTCAGACAGTTTCATGCTCTTCATATTTTTGACACCTTTTGAAGCTCTTCATATTTTTCACACCTTTTCAGGCTCTTCATATATTTCACACCTTTTCAGGCTCTTCATGTTTTTGAACACCATTTCATGCTCCCCCTATTTTTCAGACCGTTTCATGCTCTTCATATTTTTGACACCTTTTGAAGCTCTCCATATTTTTCACACCTTTTGAAGCTCTTCATATATTTCACACCTTTTCAGGCTCTTCATGTTTTTAAACACCGCTTCATGCTCCTCCTATTTTTCAGACCGTTTCAGGCTCTTCATATTTTTTTTACACCTTTTGACGCTCTTCATATTTTTCACATCTTTTCAGGCTCTTCAGGTTTTTCAACACCACTTAATGCTCCTGCTATTTTTCAGACCGTTTAATGCTCCTCATGTAGTTCAAACCTTTTGAAGCTCTTCATATTTTTCACACCTTTTCAGGCTCTTCATGTTTTTGAACACCGCTTCATGCTCCTCCTCTTTTTCACACGGTTTCATGCTCTTCATATTTTAGACAACTTTTGAAGCTCGTCATATTTTTCACACCTTTTCAGGCTCTTCATGTTTTTGAACATCGCTTCATGCTCCTTTATTTTTCAGACAATTTCTTGCTCCTCATATTTTTAAAACCTTTTGAAGCTCTTCAGATTTTTCACACCTTTTCAGGCACTTCATGTTTTTGTACACCGCTTCATGCTCCTCCTATATTTCAGACCGTTTCATGCTCCTCATATATTTGACACCTTTTGAAGCTCTTCATATTTTTCACAACTTTTCAGGCTCTTCATGTTTTTGAACACCGCTTCATGCTCCTCCTATTTTTCAGACCGTTTCATGCTCATCTCATTTTTGACACATTTTGAACTTCTTCATATTTTTCACACCTTTAAAGCTCTTCATATTTTTCACAACTTTTCAGTCTCTGCATTTTTTTGAACACCGCTTCATGCTCCTCCTATTTTTCAGACCGTTTCATGCTCCTCATGTATTTCACACCTTTTGAAGCTCTTCAAATTTTTCACACCTTTTCAGGCTCTTCATGTTTTTGATTACCGTTTCATCCTCCTCCTATTTTTCAGATCGTTTCATGCTCCTCATATTTTTCACACCTTTTGAAGCTCTTCATATTTTTCCCACCTTTTGAGGCTCTTCATGTTTTTCAACACCAGTTCATGCTCGTCCTATTTTTCAGACCGTTTCAAGCTCCTCATAATTTTCACACCTTTTAAAGCTCTTCTTATTTTTCACACCTTTTCATGTTCTTCATGTTTTTGAACACCGCTTCATCTTTCTCCTATTTTTAAGACCGTTTCATGCTCCTCATATTTTTGACACCTTTTGAAGCTGTTCATATTTTTCACACCTTTTCAGGCTTTTCATGTTTTTCAACACCGCTACATGATCCTCCTATTTTTCAGACCGTTTCCTGCTCCTCATATTTTTGACACCTTTTGAAGCTCTTCATATATTTCACACCGTTTCAGGCTCTTCATGTTTTTCAACACCGCTTCATGCTCCTCCTATTTTTCAGACCGTTTCTTGATGCTCATATTTTTGACACCTTTTGAGGCTCTTCATATTTTTCACACCTTTTCAGGCTCTTCATGTTTTTGAACACTGTTTCAAGCTCCTCCTCTTTTTCACACCGTTTCATGCCCCTCATAATTTTGATCCCTTTTGAAGCTTTTCATATTTTTCACACCTTTTCAGGCTCTTCACGTTTTTGAACACAGTTTCATACTCCTCCTATTTTTCAGCCCAATTAATGCTCCTCATATTTTTCACACATTTGGAAGCACTTCATATTTTTTCACACCTTTTCAGGCTCTTCACTTTTATCAACACCGCTTCATGCTCCTCCTATTTTTCAGACCGTTTCATGCTCCTCATATTTTTCACACCTTTGGAAGCACTTCATATTTTTTCACACCTTTTCAGGCTCTTCATGTTTTTCAACACCGCTTAATGCTCCTCATATTTTTCAGACCGTTTCATGCTCCTCATATTTTTGACACCTTTTGAAGCTCTTCCTATATTTCACACCTTTTCAGGCTCTTCATGTTTTTGAACACCTTTTCATGCTCCTTCTACTTTTCAGACCGTTTCATGCTACTCATATTTTTCACACCTTTTGAAGCTCTTCATTTTTTTCACACCTTTTCAAGCTCTTCATATTTTTCAACACCGTTTCATATTCCTCCTATTTTTCAGACCGTTACATGCTCCTCATATTTTTGACAGCTTCTGAAGCTCTTCATATATTTCACATCTTTTCAGGCTCTTCATGTTTTTCAACACCTCTTCATGCACCTCCTATATTTCAGACCGTTTCATGCTCCTCATAATTTTGACACCTTTGAAGCTCTTCATATTTTTCAAACCTTTTCAGGCTCTTCATGTTTTTCAACACCACTTCATGCACCTCCTATATTTCAGACCGTTTCATGCTCCTCATATTTTGTCACGTTTTGAAGCTCTTCATATTTTTCGCACATTTCAGTCTCTTCATGTTTTTGAATACTGCTTCATGCTCCTCCTATTTTTCAGAGCGATTCATGCTCCTCATATTTTTGACACGTTTTGAAGCTCTTCATATTTTTCACACCTTTTCAGGCTCTTCATGTTTTTGAACACTGCTTAATGCTCCTCCTATTTTTCAGATTGTTTCATGCTCCTCATATTTTTGACACGTTTTGAAGCTCTTCATATTTTTCACACCTTCTCAGGCTCTTCATGTTTTTGAACACCGTTTCATGCTCCTCTTATTTTTTTTTTATTGTTATTTTTTTATTTCTTTTTTATTATTTTTATTTTTTTTTTCCAGTGGGTTTTGTCATACTTTGATATGAATCAGCCATGGATTTACATGTATTCCCAGTCCCGATTCCCCCTCCCACCTCCCTCTCCACCCGATTCCTCTGGGTCTTCCCAGTGCACCAAGCCGGAGCACTTGTCTCGTGCATCCTACCTGGGCTGGTGATTTGTTTCACCATAGATAGCATACATGCTGTTCTTTTGAAATATCCCACCCTCACATTCTCCCACAAAGTTTAAAAGTCTGTTCTGTATTTCTGTGTCTCTTTTTCTGTTCTGCATATAGGGTTATCGTTGTCACCTTTCTAAATTCCATATACATGTGTCAGTATGCTGTAATGTTCTTTATCTTTCTGGCTTACTTCACTCTGTAAAATGGGCTCCAGCTTCATCCATCTCATTAGGACTGATTCAAATGAATTCTTTTTAATGGCTGAGTAATATTCCATGGTGTATATGTACCACAGCTTTCTTATCCATTCATCTGCTGACGGGCATCTAGGTTGCTTCCATGTCCTGGCTATTATAAACAGTGCTGCGATGAACATTGGGGTGCACGTGTCTCTTTCAGACGAACCTATGGACACCTTATCTTTGACAAAGGAGGCAAGGATATGCAATGGAAAAAAGACAACCTCTTTAACAAGTGGTGCTGGGAAAACTGGTCAACCACTTGTAAAAGAATGAAAATAGAACACTTTCTAACACCATACACAAAAATAAACTCAAAATGGATTAAAGATCTAAATGTAAGACCAGAAACTATAAAACTCCTAGAGGAGAAGATAGGCAAAACACTCTCCGACATAAATCAAAGCAAGATCCTCTATGACCCACCTCCCAGAATATTGGAAATAAAAGCAAAACTAAACAAATGGGACCTAATGAAACTTAAAAGCTTTTGCACTACAAAGGAAACTATAAGTAAGGTGAAAAGACAGCCCTCAGATTGGGAGAAAATAATAGCAAATGAAGAAACAGACAAAGGATTAATCTCAAAAATATACAAGCAAATCCTGCAGCTCAATTCCAGAAAAATAAATGACCCAATACAAAATGAGCCAAAGAACTAAACAGACATTTCTCCAAAGAAGACATACAGATGGATAACAAACACATGAAAAGATGCTCAACATCACTCATTATTAGAGAAATGCAAATCAAAACCACAATGAGGTACCATTACATGCCAGTCAGGATGGCTGCTATCCAAAAGTCTACAAGCAATAAATGCTGGAGAGGGAGTGGAGAAAAGGGAACCCTCTTATACTGTTGGTGGGAATGCACACTAGTACAGCCGCTATGGAAAACGGTGAAGAGATTTCTTAAAAAACTGGAAATAGAACTGCCATATGACCCAGCAATTCCACTTCTGGGCATACACAATGAGGAAACCAGATCCTCATATTTTTCAGACCGTTTCAAACTCCTCATATTTTTTACACCTTTTGAAGCTCTTCATATATTTCACACCTTTTCAGACTCTTCATGTTTTTCAACACCGCTTCATGCTCCTCCTATTTTTCAGACCGTTTCATGGTCCTCATATTTTTGACACCTTTTGAAGCTCTTCATATTTTTCACACCTTTTCAGGCTCTTCATGTTTTTGAACACCGTTTCATGCTCCTCATATTTTTGACACCTTTTGAAGCTCTTCATATATTTCAAACTTTTTCAGGCTCTTCAAGTTTTTAAACAACGCTTCATGCTCCTCCTAATTTTCAGACCGTTTCATGATCCTCATATTTTTGACACCTTTTGAAGCTCTTCATATTTTTCACACCTTTTCAGGCTCTTCATGTTTTTGAAAACCGTTTCCTGCTCCTCCGATTATTCAGATCGTTTCATGCTCCTCATATTTTTGACACCTTTTGAAGCTCTTCATATTTTTCACAGCTTAACAGGCTCTTCATGTTTTTGAACACCAATTCATGCTACTCCTATTTTTCAGACCGTTTCATGCTCCTCATATTTTTGACACCTTTTGAAGCTCTTCATATTTTTCACACTTTTTCAGGCTCTTCACGTTTTTAAACAACGCTTCATGCTCCTCCTAATTTTCAGACCGGTTCATGATCCTCATATCTTTGACACCTTTTGAAGCTCTTCATATTTTTCACACCTTTTCAGGCTCTTCATGTTTTTCAACACCAATTCATTCTCCTCCTAATTTTCAGATCGTTTCATGCTCCACATATTTTTCACACCTTTTGAAGCTAATCATTTTTTTCACACCTCTTCATGCTTTTCATGTTTTTGAACACCGTTTCATGCTCCTCATATTTTTGACACCTTTTGAAGCTCTTCATATTTTTCACAGCTTAACAGGCTCTTCATGTTTTTGAACACCAATTCATGCTACTCCTATATTTCAGACCGTTTCATGCTCCTCATATTTTTGACACCTTTTGAAGCTCTTCATATTTTTCACACTTTTTCAGTCTCTTAATGTTTTTCAATGCCACTTCACGCTCCTCCTATTTTTCAGATCGTTTCATGCTCCTCATAATTTTGACACCTTTTGAAGCTCTTCATATTTTTCACACCTTTTGAAGCTCTTCATATTTTTCACACCATTTCAGGCTCTTCATGATTTTCAACACCGTTTCATGCTGCTTCTATTTTTCAGACCATTTCATGCTCCTCATATTTTTCACACCTTTTGAAGCTCTTCATATTTTTCACACCTTTTCAGGCTCTTCATGTTTTTCTACACCACTTCATGCTTCTCCTATTTTTCAGCCCGTTTCATGCTCCTCATTTATTTCACACCTTTTGAAGCTCTTCATATTTTTCACACCTTTTCAGGCTCTTCATGTTTTTCAACACCGTTTCATGCTGCTTCTATTTTTCAGACCGTTTCATGCTCCTCATATTTTTCACACCTTTTGAAGCTCTTCATATTTTTCACACCTTTTCAGGCTCTTCATGTTTTTCTACACCACTTCATGCTTCTCCTATTTTTCAGCCCGTTTCATGCTCCTCATGTATTTCACACCTTTTGAAGCTCTTCATATTTTTCACACCTTTTCAGGCTCTTCATGTTTTTGAACACCACTTCATGCTCCTCCTATTTTTCAGACCGTTTCATGCTCCTCATATTTTTGACATCTTTTGAAGCTTTTCATATTTTTCACACTTTTTCAGGCTCTTCAAGTTTTTCAACACCACTTCATGCTCCTCCTTTTTTGCAGACCGTTTCATGCTCCTCATATTTTTGATACATTTTGATGATCTTCATATTTTTCACACCTTTTCAGGCTCTTCATTTTTTCAACACCACTTCATGCTCTTCCTATTTTTCAGACCGTTTCATGCTCATCTCTTTTTTGAAAGCTTTTCAAGCTTTTCATATTTTTCACAACGTTTCAGGCTCTTCAAGTTTTTGAACACCGCTTCATGCTCCTCGTATTTTTCAGACCGTTTCATGCTCATCTCATTTTTGACACCTTTTGAAGCTTTTCATATTTTTCACAACTTTTCAGGCTCTTCATGTTTTTGAACACCGCTTCATGCTCCTCCTATTTTTCAGACCGTTTCATGCTCCTCATATTTTACACCTTTTGAAGCTCTTCATATTTTTCACACCTTTTCAGGCTCTTCATGTTTTTGATCACCGTTACATTCTCCTCCTATTATTCAGACCGTTTCATGCTCCTCATATTTTGACACTTTTTGAAGCTCTTTATATATTTCACACCTTTTCAGGCTCTTCATGTTTTTGAACACAGCTTCATGCTCCTCCTATTTTTCAGACAGTTTCATGCTCCTCATATTTTTGACACCTTTTGAAGCTCTTCATATTTTTCACATCTTTTGAAGCTCTTTATATTTTTTACACATTTTCAGGCTCTTCATGTATTTCAACACCCCTTGTTGCTCCTCCTATTTTTCAGACCGTTTCATGCTCCTCATATTTTTGACACCTTTTGAAGCTCTTCATATTTCTGACACCTCGTCAGTCTCTTCATGTTTTTCAACACCGTTTCTTGCTCCTCCTATTTTTCAGACCGTTTCATGGCCTCATGTATTTCACACCTTTTGAAGCTCTTCATATTTTGCACGCGTTTTCAGGCTCTTCATGTTTTTTCACAACCAATTCATGCTCCTCCTATTTTTCAGACCGTTTTACACTCATCTCATTTTTGACACCTTTTGAAGCTCTTCATATTTTTCACACCTTTTGAAGCTCTTCATTTTTTTCACACGTTTTCAGGCTCTTCATGTTTTTCAACACCACTTCATGCTCCTCCTATTTTGCAGACCGTTTCATGCTCCTCATATTTTTGACACCTTTTGAAGCTCTTCATATTTTTCCCACCTTTTCAGGCTCTTCATGTTTTTGAACACCGCTTCATGCTCCTCCTATTTTTCAGACCGTTTCATGGTCCTCATATTTTTGACACCTTTTGAAGCTTTTCATATTTTTCACACCTTTTGAAGCTCTTCATATTTATCAAACCTTTTGAAGCTCTTCATATTTTTCACCCCTTTTCAGACTCTGCATGTTTTTGAACACCGCTTCATGCTCCTCCTATTTTTGAGACCGTTTCATGCTCCTCATGTATTTCCCACCTTTTGAAGCTCTTCATATTTGTCACACCTTTTCAGGCTCCTCATGTTTTTCAACACCGCTTCATGCTCCTCCTATTTTTCAGACCGTTTCATGCTCCTCATATTTTTCACACCTTTTGAAGCTGTTCATATTTTTCACACCTTTTCAGGCTCTTCATGTTTTTGAGCACCGGTTCATGCTCCTCCTATTTTTCAGACCGTATCATGCTCCTCATATTTTTCACACCTTTTGGAGCTCTTCATATTTTTCACACCTTTTCAGGCTCTTCAGGTTTTTCGACACCGGTTCATGCTCCTCATATTTTTCAGACCGTTTCATGCTTCTCATTTTTTTCACACCTTTTGAAGCTCTTCATATATTTCACACCTGTTCAGGCTCTTCATTTTTTTCAACACTACATCATGCTCCTCCTATTTTTCAGACCGTTTCATGCTCATCTCATTTTTGACATCTTCTGAAGCTCTTCATATTTTTCACACCTTTTGAAGCTCTTCATATTTTTCACAAGATTTCAGTCTCAGCATGTTTTTGAACACCGCTTCATGCTCCTCCTATTTTCAGACCGTTTCATGCTCCTCATGTATTTCACACCTTTTGAAGCTCTTCATATTTGTCACAACTTTTCAGGCTCCTCATGTTTTTCAACACCGCTTCATGCTCCTCCTATTTTTCAGACCGTTTCATGTTCCTCATATTTTTCACACCTTTTGAAGCTCTTCATATTTTTAACACCTTTTCAGGCTCTTCATGTTTTTGAACACCGCTTCATGCTCCTCCTAATTTTTAAACCGTTTAATGCTCCTCATGTATTTCACACCTTTTGAAGCTCTTCATATTTTTCACACCTTTTCAGGCTCTTCATGTGTTTGAACACGATTTCATGCTCCTCCTATTTTTCAGACCGTTTCATGCTCCTCATATTTTTGACATCTTTTGAAGCTCTTCATATTTCTCACACCTTTTCAGGCTCTTCATGTTTTTGAACACCGCTTCATGCTCCTCCTATTTTTCAGACCGTTTCATGCTCATCTCATTTTTGACACCTTTTGAAGCTCTTCATATTTTTCAAACCTTTTGAAGCTCTTCATATTTTTCACACCTTTTCAGACTCTGCATGTTTTTGAACACCGCTTCATGCTCCTCCTGTTTTTCAGATCGTTTCATGCTCCTCATGTATTTCACACCTTTTGAAGCTCTTCATATTTGTCACACCTTTTCAGGCTCTTCATGTTTTTCAACACCGCTTCATGCTCCTCCTATTTTTCAGACCGTTTCTTGATCCTCATATTTTTCACACTTTTTGAAGCTCTTCATATTTTTCACACATTTTAAGGCTCTTCATGTTTTTCAACATCGCTTCATGCTCCTCCTATTTTTCAGACCGTTTCAAGCTTCTCATGTATTTCCCACCTTTTGAAGCTCGTCATATTTTGCACACGTTTTCAGGCTCTTCATGTTTTTTCACAACCACTTCATGCTCCTCCTATTTTTCAGACCGTATCATGCTCCTCATATTTTTCACACCTTTTCAGGCTCTTCATTATTTTCAACACAACTTCATGCTCCTCCCATTTTTCAGACCGTTTTTTACTCATCTCATTTTTGACACCTTTTGAAGCTGTTCATATTTTTCACACCTTTTGAAGCTCTTCATGTTTTTGAACACCGTTTCATGCTCCTCCTATTTTTCAGACCGTTTCATGCTCCTCATATATTTCACAACTTTTGAAGCTCTTCATATATTTCACACCTTTTCAGGAACTTCATGTTTTTCGACACCTCTTCATGATCCTCCTATTTTTAAGACCGTTTCATATTCCTCATATTTTTGACACCTTTTTAGGCTCTTCATGTTTTTTACACCTTTTCAGGCTCTTCATGTTTTTCAACACCGCTTCATGCTCCTCCTATTTTTCAGACCGTGTCATGCTCCTCCTATTTTTGACACATTTTGAAGCTCTTCATATTTTTCACACCTTTTGAAGCTCTTCATATTTTTCACACCTTTTGAAGCTCTTCATATTTTTCAAACCTTTACAGGCTCTTCATGTATTTCAACACCGCTTCATGCTCCTCCAATTTTTCAGACAATTTCATGCTCGTCATATTTTTCAAACCTTTTAAAGCTCTTCATAATTTTCACACCTATTCATGCTCTTCATTTTTTACACACTGTTTCATGCTCCTCCTATTTTTCAGACCGTTTCATGCTCCTCATATTTTTCACACCTTTTGAAACTCTTCATATTTTTCACACTTTTTGAAGCTCTTCATATTTTTCACAGTTTTCAGGCTCTTCATGCTTCTGAACACCGCTTCATGCTCCACCTATTTTTCAGACCGTTTCATGCTCTTCATATTTTTCACACCTTTTCAGGCTCTTCATATTTTTGAACACCTCTTCATGCTACTCCTATTTTTGATACCTTTTGAAGCTCTTCATATTTTTCACACCTTTTCAGGCTCTTCATGTTTTTCAACACGGCTTCATGCTACTCCTATTTTTGATACCTTTTGAAGCTCCTCATATTCTTCAAACCATTTCATGCTCTTCTTTTTTTTCATCACCGCTTCATGCTCCTCTTATTTTTCAGACCGTTTCATGCTCCTCATATTTTGACACCTTTTAACCTGTTCATATTTTACACATTTTCAGGCTCTTCAAGTTTTTCAACACCGTTTCATGCTACTACTATTTTTGATACCTTTTGAAGCTCCTTATATTCTTCAAACCATTTCATGCTCTTCTATTTTTTCATCACCGCTTCATGCTCCTCCTATTTTTCAGACCGTTTCATGCTCCTCCTATTTTGAGACCGTTTCATGCTCCTCATATTTTTCACAGCTTTAGAAGCTCTTCGTATTTTTCTCACCTTTTCAGGCTCTTCATGTTTTTCAACACCGCTTCATGATCCTCCTATTTTTCTGACAGTTTCATGCTCCTCATATTTTTCATCCTTTTTGAAGCTCTTCATATTTTTCACACCTTTAGAAGCTCTTCGTATTTTTCTCACCTTTTCAGGCTCTTCATGTTTTTGAACACCACTTCATGCTCCTCCGATTTTCAGACTGTTTCATGCTCCTCATACTTTTGACACCTTTAGAAGCTCTTCATATTTTTCACACCTTTTCAGGCTCTTCATGTTTTTGAACACCACTTCATGCTCCTTCTATTTTTCAGAGAGTTTCATGCTCCTCATGTATTTCACACGTTTTGAAGCTCTTCATATGTTTCACACCTTTTGAAGTTTTTCATATTTTTCACACCTTTTCAAGCTCTTCATATTTTTCACACCTTTTCAGGCTCTTCATGTTTTTCAACACCGCTTTATGCTTCTCCTATTTTTCAGACCGTTACTTGCTCCTCATATTTTTGACACCTTTAGAAGTTCTTCATATTTTTCACACCTTTTCAGGCTCTTCATATTTTTCAACACCGCTTCATGCTCCTCCTATTTTTCAGACCGTTTCAAGATCCTCATATTTTTGACACCTTTTGAAGCTTTTCATATTTTTCACACCTTTTCAGGCTCTTCATTTTTTTCAACAGTACTTCTTGCTCCTCCAATTTTTCAGACCGTTTCATGCTCATCTAATTTTTGACACCTTTTGAAGCTATGCATATTTTTCACAACTTTTCAGGCTCTTCATGTTTTTCAACACCACTGCATGCTTCTCGTATTTTTAAGACCGTTTCATGCTCCTCATACTTTTGACACCTTTAGAAGCTCTTCATATTTTTCACACCTTTTCAGGCTCTTCATGTTTTTCAACACCGCTTCATGCTCCTCTTCTTTTTCAGACCGTTTCAGGCTCCTCATATTTTTGACACCTTTTTAAGCTCTTCATGTTTTTCACACATTTTCAGGCTCTTCATGTATTTCAACACCGCTTCATGCTCCTCCTATTTTTCAGAACGTTTCATGCTCCTCATATTTTTGACACCTTTTGAAGCTCTTCATATTTTTCTCACCCTTTGAAGCTCTTCATATTTTTCTCACCCTTTGAAGCTCTTCATATTTTTCATATTTTTGAAGCTCTTCATATTTTCACAACTTTTCAGGCTCTTCATGTTTTTGAACACCACTTCATGCTCCTTCTATTTTTCAGAGAGTTTCATGCTCCTCATGTATTTCACACCTTTTGAAGCTTTTCATATTTTTCACTCTTTTTCAGGCTCTTCATGTTTTTCAACACCACTTCATTCTTCTCCTATTTTTCAGCCCGTTTCATGCTCCTCATGTCTTTCACACCTTTTGAAGCTCTTCACATTTTTCACACCTTTTCAGGCTCTTCATGTTTTTGATCACCATTTCATGCTCCTCCCATTTTTCAGACCGTTTCATGCTCCTCATATTTTTGACACCTTTTGAAGCTGTTCATATTTTTCACACCTTTTCAGACTCTTCATGTTTTTGAACACTGCTTCATGCTCCTCCTATTATTCAGACAGTTTCCTGCTTCTCATATTTTTGACACCTTTTGAAGCTCTTCATATTTTTCACACCCTTTCAGGCTCTTAATGTTTTTCAACACCACTTCATGCTCCTCCTATTTTTCATACGTTTTCATGCTCCTCATATTTTTGACACCTTTTGAAGCTCTTCATATTGTTCACACCTTTTCTGGCTCTTCATGTTTTTGAACACCGTTTCATGTTCCTCGTATTTTTCAGGCCATTTCATGCTCGTCATGTTTTTCACACTTTTGAAGCTCTTCATATTTTTCACACCTTTTCAGGATCTTCATGTTTTCCAACACCACTTCATGCTTCTCCTATTTTTCAGCCCGTTTCATGCTCCTCATATTTTTGACACCTTTTGAAGCTTTTCATATTTTTCACACCTTTTCAGGCTCTTCATGTTTTTGAACACCACTTCATGCTCCTTTTATTTTTCAGAGAGTTTCATGCTCCTCATGTATTTCACACGTTTTGAAGCTCTTCATATGTTTCACACCTTTTGAAGTTCTTCATATTTTTCACACCTTTTCAAGCTCTTCATATTTTTCTCACCTTTTCAGGCTCTTCATGTTTTTCAACACCGCTTCATGCTCCTCCTATTTTTCAGACCGTTTCATGCTCCACACATTTTGAAACCTTTTGAAGCTCTTCATATTTTTCACACCTTTTCAGGCTCTCCATGTTTTTCATCACCGATTCATGCTCCTCCTATTTTTGAGGCCGTTTCATGCTCCTCATATTTTTGACACCTTTTGAAGCTCTTCATATTTTTCACACCTTTTAGGCTCTTCATGTTTTTGAACAGCGCTTCATGCTCCTCATATTTTTCAGACCGTTTCATGCTCCTCATATTTTTCACACCTTTTGAAGCTCTTCATATTTTTCATATTTTTGAAGCTCTTCATATTTTTCACACTTTTTCGGGCTCTTCATGTTTTTGAGCACACCTTCTTGCTCCTCCTATTTTTCAGACCGTTTCATGCTCCTCATGTATTTCACACCATTTGAAGCTCTTCATGTTTTTCACACCTTTTCAGTCTCTTCATGTATTTGAACACCATTTCATGCTCCTCCGATTTTTTAGACCATTTCATGCTCCTCATATTTTTGACACCTTTTGAAGCTCTTCATATTTTTCACACCTTTTCAGGTTCTTCATGTTTTTGAACACCGCTTCATGCTCCTCCAATTTTTCAGACAGTTTCATGTTTCTCATATTTTTGACACCTTTTGAAGCTCTTCATATTTTTCACACCTTTTGAAGCTCTTCATATTTTTCATATATTTGAAGCTCTTCATATTTTTCACACCATTTCAGGCTTTTCATGTATTTGAACACCGGTTCATGCTCCTCCTATTTTTCAGACCGTTTCGTGCTCCTCCTATTTTTCACTCCTTTTGAAGCTCTTCACATTTTTCACACCTTTTCAGTCTCTACATGTTTTTGAACACCGCTTCATGCTCCTCCTATTTCTCAGACCATTTCATGCTCCTCATGTATTTCACACCTTTTGAAGCTCTTAGTATTTTGTACACATTTTCAGGCTTTTCATGTTTTTCACAACCACTTCATGCTCCTCATATTTTTCAGACCGTTTCATGCACATTTCATTTTTGACTCCTTTTGAAGCTCTTCATATTTTTCACACCATTTTCAGGCTCTTCATGTTTTTCAACACCGCTTTATGATCCTCCTATTTTTCAGACCGTTTCATATTCCTCATATTTTTGACATTTTTTGAGGCTCTTCATATTTTTCACACCTTTTCAGGCTCTTCATGTTTTTGAACACCGTTTCATGCTCCTCCTATTTTTCTGACCGTTTCATGCACATCTCATTTTTGACACTTTTTGAAGCCTTTGATATTTTTCACACCATTTTCAGGCTCTTCATGTTTTTCAACACCGCTTTATGATCCTCCTATTTTTCAGACCGTTTCATGCTCCTCATATATTTGACACCTTTTGAAGTACTTCATATTTTTCACACCTTTTCAGGCTCTTCATGTTTTTGAACACCGTTTCATGCTCCTCCTATTTTTCTGACCGTTTCATGCACATCTCATTTTTGACACTTTTTGAAGCCTTTGATATTTTTCACACCATTTTCAGGCTCTTCATGTTTTTGAACACCGTTTCATGCTCCTCCTATTTTTCAGACCGTTTCATGCTCCTCTTATGTTTGACACCTTTTGAAGCTCTTCATATTTTTCACACCTTTTCACGCTCTTCATGTTTTTGAACACCGCTTCATGCTCCGCCTATTTTTCAGACCGTTTCATGCTCCTCATATTTTTGACACCTTTTGAAGCTCTTCATATTTTTCACACCCTTTCAGGCTCTTAATGTTTTTCAACACAACTTCATGCTCCTCCTATTTTTCAGACGTTTTCATGCTCCTCATATTTTTGACACCTTTAGAAACTCTTCATATCTTTCACACCTTTTCAGGCTCTTCATGTTTTGCCACACCGCTTCATGCTCCTCCTATTTTTCAGCCCGTTTCATGCTCCTCATGTATTTCACACCTTTTGAAGCTCTTCATATATTTCACACATTTTCAGGCTCTTCATTTTTTTCAACACCGCTTCATGCTCCTCCTATTTTTCAGACCGTTTCATGCTCCTCATATTTTTGACACCTTTTGAAGCTCTTCATATTTTTCACACCTTTTCAGGCTCTTCATGTTTTTGAACACCGCTTCATGCTCCTCCAATTTTTCAGACCGTTTCATGTTTCTCATATTTTTGACACCTTTTGAAGCTCTTCATATTTTTCACACCTTTTGAAGCTCTTCATATTTTTCATATTTTTGAAGCTCTTCATATTTTTCACACCTTTTCAGGCTTTTCATGTATTTGAACACCGGTTCATGTTCCTCCTATTTTTCAGACCGTTTCATGCTCCTCCTATTTTTCACTCCTTTTGAAGCTCTTCATATTTTTCACACCTTTTCAGTCTCTACATGTTTTTGAACACCGCTTCATGCTCCTCCTATTTCTCAGACCATTTCATGCTCCTCATGTATTTCACACCTTTTGAAGCTCTTCGTATTTTGCACACATTTTCAGGCTTTTCATGTTTTTCACAACCACTTCATGCTCCTCATATTTTTCAGACCGTTTCATGCACATTTCATTTTTGACTCCTTTTGAAGCTCTTCATATTTTTCACACCATTTTCAGGCTCTTCATGTTTTTCAACACCGCTTTATGATCCTCCTATTTTTCAGACCGTTTCATATTCCTCATATTTTTGACATTTTTTGAGGCTCTTCATATTTTTCACACCTTTTCAGGCTCTTCATGTTTTTGAACACCGTTTCATGCTCCTCCTATTTTTCAGACCGTTTCATGCACATCTCATTTTTGACACCTTTTGAAGCTCTTGATATTTTTCACACCATTTTCAGGCTCTTCATGTTTTTCAACACCGCTTTATGATCCTCCTATTTTTCAGACCGTTTCATGCTCCTCATATATTTGACACCTTTTGAAGCTCTTCGTATTTTTCATAACTTTTCAGGCTCTTCATATTTTTCACACATTTTCAAGCTGTTCATGTTTTTGAACACGGCTTCATGCTCCTCCAATTTTTCAGACCATTTCATGTTCCTCATATTTTTGACACCTTTTGAAGCTCTTCATTCTTTTCACACCTTTTGAAGCTCTTCATATTTTTCACACTTTTTGAAGCTCTTCATATTTTTCACAGTTTTCAGGCTCTTCATGCTTCTGAACACCGCTTCATGCTCCACCTATTTTTCAGACCGTTTCATGCTCTTCATATTTTTCACACCTTTTCAGGCTCTTCATATTTTTGAACACCTCTTCATGCTACTCCTATTTTTGATACCTTTTGAAGCTCTTCATATTTTTCACACCTTTTCAGGCTCTTCATGTTTTTCAACACGGCTTCATGCTACTCCTATTTTTGATACCTTTTGAAGCTCCTCATATTCTTCAAACCATTTCATGCTCTTCTTTTTTTTCATCACCGCTTCATGCTCCTCTTATTTTTCAGACCGTTTCATGCTCCTCATATTTTGACACCTTTTAACCTGTTCATATTTTACACATTTTCAGGCTCTTCAAGTTTTTCAACACCGTTTCATGCTACTACTATTTTTGATACCTTTTGAAGCTCCTTATATTCTTCAAACCATTTCATGCTCTTCTATTTTTTCATCACCGCTTCATGCTCCTCCTATTTTTCAGACCGTTTCATGCTCCTCCTATTTTGAGACCGTTTCATGCTCCTCATATTTTTCACACCTTTAGAAGCTCTTCGTATTTTTCTCACCTTTTCAGGCTCTTCATGTTTTTCAACACCGCTTCATGATCCTCCTATTTTTCTGACAGTTTCATGCTCCTCATATTTTTCATCCTTTTTGAAGCTCTTCATATTTTTCACACCTTTAGAAGCTCTTCGTATTTTTCTCACCTTTTCAGGCTCTTCATGTTTTTGAACACCACTTCATGCTCCTCCGATTTTCAGACCGTTTCATGCTCCTCATACTTTTGACACCTTTAGAAGCTCTTCATATTTTTCACACCTTTTCAGGCTCTTCATGTTTTTCAACACCGCTTCATGCTCCTCTTCTTTTTCAGACCGTTTCAGGCTCCTCATATTTTTGACACCTTTTTAAGCTCTTCATGTTTTTCACACATTTTCAGGCTCTTCATGTATTTCAACACCGCTTCATGCTCCTCCTATTTTTCAGAACGTTTCATGCTCCTCATATTTTTGACACCTTTTGAAGCTCTTCATATTTTTCTCACCCTTTGAAGCTCTTCATATTTTTCATATTTGAAGCTCTTCATATTTTCACAACTTTTCAGGCTCTTCATGTTTTTGAACACCACTTCATGCTCCTTTTATTTTTCAGAGAGTTTCATGCTCCTCATGTATTTCACACCTTTTGAAGCTTTTCATATTTTTCACACTTTTTCAGGCTCTTCATGTTTTTCAACACCACTTCATTCTTCTCCTATTTTTCAGCCCGTTTCATGCTCCTCATGTCTTTCACACCTTTTGAAGCTCTTCACATTTTTCACACCTTTCCAGGCTCTTCATGTTTTTGATCACCATTTCATGCTCCTCCCATTTTTCAGACCGTTTCATGCTCCTCATATTTTTGACACATTTTGAAGCTCTTCATATTTTTCACACCTTTTCAGACTCTTCATGTTTTTGAACACCGCTTCATGCTCCTCCTATTATTCAGACAGTTTCATGCTTCTCATATTTTTGACACCTTTTGAAGCTCTTCATATTTTTCACACCCTTTCAGGCTCTTAATGTTTTTCAACACCACTTCATGCTCCTCCTATTTTTCATACGTTTTCATGCTCCTCATATTTTTGACACCTTTTGAAGCTCTTCATATTGTTCACACCTTTTCAGGCTCTTCATGTTTTTGAACACCGTTTCATGTTCCTCGTATTTTTCAGGCCATTTCATGCTCGTCATGTTTTTCACACTTTTGAAGCTCTTCATATTTTTCACACCTTTTCAGGATCTTCATGTTTTCCAACACCACTTCATGCTTCTCCTATTTTTCAGCCCGTTTCATGCTCCTCATATTTTTGACACCTTTTGAAGCTTTTCATATTTTTCACACCTTTTCAGGCTCTTCATGTTTTTGAACACCACTTCATGCTCCTTTTATTTTTCAGAGAGTTTCATGCTCCTCTTGTATTTCACACGTTTTGAAGCTCTTCATATGTTTCACAACTTTTGAAGTTCTTCATATTTTTCACACCTTTTCAAGCTCTTCATATTTTTCTCACCTTTTCAGGCTCTTCATGTTTTTCAACACCGCTTCATGCTCCTCCTATTTTTCAGACCGTTTCATGCTCCACACATTTTGAAACCTTTTGAAGCTCTTCATATTTTTCACACCTTTTCAGGCTCTCCATGTTTTTCATCACCGATTCATGCTCCTCCTATTTTTGAGGCCGTTTCATGCTCCTCATATTTTTGACACCTTTTGAAGCTCTTCATATTTTTCACACCTTTTAGGCTCTTCATGTTTTTGAACAGCGCTTCATGCTCCTCATATTTTTCAGACCGTTTCATGCTCCTCATATTTTTCACACCTTTTGAAGCTCTTCATATTTTTCATATTTTTGAAGCTCTTCATATTTTTCACACTTTTTCGGGCTCTTCATGTTTTTGAGCACACCTTCTTGCTCCTCCTATTTTTCAGACCGTTTCATGCTCCTCATGTATTTCACACCATTTGAAGCTCTTCATGTTTTTCACACCTTTTCAGTCTCTTCATGTATTTGAACACCATTTCATGCTCCTCCGATTTTTTAGACCATTTCATGCTCCTCCGATTTTTTAGACCATTTCATGCTCCTCATATTTTTGACACCTTTTGAAGCTCTTCATATTTTTCACACCTTTTCAGGTTCTTCATGTTTTTGAACACCGCTTCATGCTCCTCCAATTTTTCAGACCGTTTCATGTTTCTCATATTTTTGACACCTTTTGAAGCTCTTCATATTTTTCACACCTTTTGAAGCTCTTCATATTTTTCATATATTTGAAGCTCTTCATATTTTTCACACCATTTCAGGCTTTTCATGTATTTGAACACCGGTTCATGCTCCTCCTATTTTTCAGACCGTTTCGTGCTCCTCCTATTTTTCACTCCTTTTGAAGCTCTTCACATTTTTCACACCTTTTCAGTCTCTACATGTTTTTGAACACCGCTTCATGCTCCTCCTATTTCTCAGACCATTTCATGCTCCTCATGTATTTCACACCTTTTGAAGCTCTTAGTATTTTGTACACATTTTCAGGCTTTTCATGTTTTTCACAACCACTTCATGCTCCTCATATTTTTCAGACCGTTTCATGCACATTTCATTTTTGACTCCTTTTGAAGCTCTTCATATTTTTCACACCATTTTCAGGCTCTTCATGTTTTTCAACACCGCTTTATGATCCTCCTATTTTTCAGACCGTTTCATATTCCTCATATTTTTGACATTTTTTGAGGCTCTTCATATTTTTCACACCTTTTCAGGCTCTTCATGTTTTTGAACACCGTTTCATGCTCCTCCTATTTTTCTGACCGTTTCATGCACATCTCATTTTTGACACTTTTTGAAGCCTTTGATATTTTTCACACCATTTTCAGGCTCTTCATGTTTTTCAACACCGCTTTATGATCCTCCTATTTTTCAGACCGTTTCATGCTCCTCATATATTTGACACCATTTGAAGTACTTCATATTTTTCACACCTTTTCAGGCTCTTCATGTTTTTGAACACCGTTTCATGCTCCTCCTATTTTTCTGACCGTTTCATGCACATCTCATTTTTGACACTTTTTGAAGCCTTTGATATTTTTCACACCATTTTCAGGCTCTTCATGTTTTTGAACACCGTTTCATGCTCCTCCTATTTTTCAGACCGTTTCATGCTCCTCTTATGTTTGACACCTTTTGAAGCTCTTCATATTTTTCACACCTTTTCACGCTCTTCATGTTTTTGAACACCGCTTCATGCTCCGCCTATTTTTCAGACCGTTTCATGCTCCTCATATTTTTGACACCTTTAGAAGCTCTTCATATTTTTCACACCCTTTCAGGCTCTTAATGTTTTTCAACACAACTTCATGCTCCTCCTATTTTTCAGACGTTTTCATGCTCCTCATATTTTTGACACCTTTAGAAACTCTTCATATCTTTCACACCTTTTCAGGCTCTTCATGTTTTGCCACACCGCTTCATGCTCCTCCTATTTTTCAGCCCGTTTCATGCTCCTCATGTATTTCACACCTTTTGAAGCTCTTCATATATTTCACACATTTTCAGGCTCTTCATTTTTTTCAACACCGCTTCATGCTCCTCCTATTTTTCAGACCGTTTCATGCTCCTCATATTTTTGACACCTTTTGAAGCTCTTCATATTTTTCACACCTTTTCAGGCTCTTCATGTTTTTGAACACCGCTTCATGCTCCTCCAATTTTTCAGACCGTTTCATGTTTCTCATATTTTTGACACCTTTTGAAGCTCTTCATATTTTTCACACCTTTTGAAGCTCTTCATATTTTTCATATTTTTGAAGCTCTTCATATTTTTCACACCTTTTCAGGCTTTTCATGTATTTGAACACCGGTTCATGTTCCTCCTATTTTTCAGACCGTTTCATGCTCCTCCTATTTTTCACTCCTTTTGAAGCTCTTCATATTTTTCACACCTTTTCAGTCTCTACATGTTTTTGAACACCGCTTCATGCTCCTCCTATTTCTCAGACCATTTCATGCTCCTCATGTATTTCACACTTTTTGAAGCTCTTCGTATTTTGCACACATTTTCAGGCTTTTCATGTTTTTCACAACCACTTCATGCTCCTCATATTTTTCAGACCGTTTCATGCACATTTCATTTTTGACTCCTTTTGAAGCTCTTCATATTTTTCACACCATTTTCAGGCTCTTCATGTTTTTCAACACCGCTTTATGATCCTCCTATTTTTCAGACCGTTTCATATTCCTCATATTTTTGACATTTTTTGAGGCTCTTCATATTTTTCACACCTTTTCAGGCTCTTCATGTTTTTGAACACCGTTTCATGCTCCTCCTATTTTTCAGACCGTTTCATGCACATCTCATTTTTGACACCTTTTGAAGCTCTTGATATTTTTCACACCATTTTCAGGCTCTTCATGTTTTTCAACACCGCTTTATGATCCTCCTATTTTTCAGACCGTTTCATGCTCCTCATATATTTGACACCTTTTGAAGCTCTTCGTATTTTTCATAACTTTTCAGGCTCTTCATATTTTTCACACATTTTCAAGCTGTTCATGTTTTTGAACACGGCTTCATGCTCCTCCAGTTTTTCAGACCATTTCATGTTCCTCATATTTTTGACACCTTTTGAAGCTCTTCATTCTTTTCACACCTTTTGAAGCTCTTCATATTTTTCACACTTTTTGAAGCTCTTCATATTTTTCACAGTTTTCAGGCTCTTCATGCTTCTGAACACCGCTTCATGCTCCACCTATTTTTCAGACCGTTTCATGCTCTTCATATTTTTCACACCTTTTCAGGCTCTTCATATTTTTGAACACCTCTTCATGCTACTCCTATTTTTGATACCTTTTGAAGCTCTTCATATTTTTCACACCTTTTCAGGCTCTTCATGTTTTTCAACACGGCTTCATGCTACTCCTATTTTTGATACCTTTTGAAGCTCCTCATATTCTTCAAACCATTTCATGCTCTTCTTTTTTTTCATCACCGCTTCATGCTCCTCTTATTTTTCAGACCGTTTCATGCTCCTCATATTTTGACACCTTTTAACCTGTTCATATTTTACACATTTTCAGGCTCTTCAAGTTTTTCAACACCGTTTCATGCTACTACTATTTTTGATACCTTTTGAAGCTCCTTATATTCTTCAAACCATTTCATGCTCTTCTATTTTTTTATCACCGCTTCATGCTCCTCCTATTTTTCAGACCGTTTCATGCTCCTCCTATTTTGAGACCGTTTCATGCTCCTCATATTTTTCACACATTTAGAAGCTCTTCGTATTTTTCTCACCTTTTCAGGCTCTTCATGTTTTTCAACACCGCTTCATGATCCTCCTATTTTTCTGACAGTTTCATGCTCCTCATATTTTTCATCCTTTTTGAAGCTCTTCATATTTTTCACACCTTTAGAAGCTCTTCGTATTTTTCTCAACTTTTCAGGCTCTTCATGTTTTTGAACACCACTTCATGCTCCTCCGATTTTCAGACCGTTTCATGCTCCTCATACTTTTGACACCTTTAGAAGTTCTTCATATTTTTCACACCTTTTCAGGCTCTTCATGTTTTTCAACACCGCTTCATGCTCCTCTTCTTTTTCAGACCGTTTCAGGCTCCTCATATTTTTGACACCTTTTTAAGCTCTTCATGTTTTTCACACATTTTCAGGCTCTTCATGTATTTCAACACCGCTTCATGCTCCTCCTATTTTTCAGAACGTTTCATGCTCCTCATATTTTTGACACCTTTTGAAGCTCTTCATATTTTTCTCACCCTTTGAAGCTCTTCATATTTTTCATATTTGAAGCTCTTCATATTTTCACAACTTTTCAGGCTCTTCATGTTTTTGAACACCACTTCATGCTCCTTTTATTTTTCAGAGAGTTTCATGCTCCTCATGTATTTCACACCTTTTGAAGCTTTTCATATTTTTCACACTTTTTCAGGCTCTTCATGTTTTTCAACACCACTTCATTCTTCTCCTATTTTTCAGCCCGTTTCATGCTCCTCATGTCTTTCACACCTTTTGAAGCTCTTCACATTTTTCACACCTTTCCAGGCTCTTCATGTTTTTGATCACCATTTCATGCTCCTCCCATTTTTCAGACCGTTTCATGCTCCTCATATTTTTGACACATTTTGAAGCTCTTCATATTTTTCACACCTTTTCAGACTCTTCATGTTTTTGAACACCACTTCATGCTCCTCCTATTATTCAGACAGTTTCATGCTTCTCATATTTTTGACACCTTTTGAAGCTCTTCATATTTTTCACACCCTTTCAGGCTCTTAATGTTTTTCAACACCACTTCATGCTCCTCCTATTTTTCATACGTTTTCATGCTCCTCATATTTTTGACACCTTTTGAAGCTCTTCATATTGTTCACACCTTTTCAGGCTCTTCATGTTTTTGAACACCGTTTCATGTTCCTCGTATTTTTCAGGCCATTTCATGCTCGTCATGTATTTCACACTTTTGAAGCTCTTCATATTTTTCACACCTTTTCAGGATCTTCATGTTTTTCAACACCACTTCATGCTTCTCCTATTTTTCAGCCCGTTTCATGCTCCTCATATTTTTGACACCTTTTGAAGCTTTTCATATTTTTCACACCTTTTCAGGCTCTTCATGTTTTTGAACACCACTTCATGCTCCTTCTATTTTTCAGAGAGTTTCATGCTCCTCATGTATTTCACACGTTTTGAAGCTCTTCATATGTTTCACACCTTTTGAAGTTTTTCATATTTTTCACACCTTTTCAAGCTCTTCATATTTTTCACACCTTTTCAGGCTCTTCATGTTTTTCAACACCGCTTTATGCTTCTCCTATTTTTCAGACCGTTACTTGCTCCTCATATTTTTGACACCTTTAGAAGTTCTTCATATTTTTCACACCTTTTCAGGCTCTTCATATTTTTCAACACCGCTTCATGCTCCTCCTATTTTTCAGACCGTTTCAAGGTCCTCATATTTTTGACACCTTTTGAAGCTTTTCATATTTTTCACACCTTTTCAGGCTCTTCATTTTTTTCAACAGTACTTCTTGCTCCTCCAATTTTTCAGACCGTTTCTTGCTCATCTAATTTTTGACACCTTTTGAAGCTATGCATATTTTTCACAACTTTTCAGGCTCTTCATGTTTTTCAACACCACTGCATGCTTCTCGTATTTTTAAGACCGTTTCATGCTCCTCATACTTTTGACACCTTTAGAAGCTCTTCATATTTTTCACACCTTTTCAGGCTCTTCATGTTTTTCAACACCGCTTCATGCTCCTCTTCTTTTTCAGACCGTTTCAGGCTCCTCATATTTTTGACACCTTTTTAAGCTCTTCATGTTTTTCACACATTTTCAGGCTCTTCATGTATTTCAACACCGCTTCATGCTCCTCCTATTTTTCAGAACGTTTCATGCTCCTCATATTTTTGACACCTTTTGAAGCTCTTCATATTTTTCTCACCCTTTGAAGCTCTTCATATTTTTCTCACCCTTTGAAGCTCTTCATATTTTTCATATTTTTGAAGCTCTTCATATTTTCACAACTTTTCAGGCTCTTCATGTTTTTGAACACCACTTCATGCTCCTTCTATTTTTCAGAGAGTTTCATGCTCCTCATGTATTTCACACCTTTTGAAGCTTTTCATATTTTTCACTCTTTTTCAGGCTCTTCATGTTTTTCAACACCACTTCATTCTTCTCCTATTTTTCAGCCCGTTTCATGCTCCTCATGTCTTTCACACCTTTTGAAGCTCTTCACATTTTTCACACCTTTTCAGGCTCTTCATGTTTTTGATCACCATTTCATGCTCCTCCCATTTTTCAGACCGTTTCATGCTCCTCATATTTTTGACACCTTTTGAAGCTGTTCATATTTTTCACACCTTTTCAGACTCTTCATGTTTTTGAACACCGCTTCATGCTCCTCCTATTATTCAGACAGTTTCCTGCTTCTCATATTTTTGACACCTTTTGAAGCTCTTCATATTTTTCACACCCTTTCAGGCTCTTAATGTTTTTCAACACCACTTCATGCTCCTCCTATTTTTCATACGTTTTCATGCTCCTCATATTTTTGACACCTTTTGAAGCTCTTCATATTGTTCACACCTTTTCAGGCTCTTCATGTTTTTGAACACCGTTTCATGTTCCTCGTATTTTTCAGGCCATTTCATGCTCGTCATGTTTTTCACACTTTTGAAGCTCTTCATATTTTTCACACCTTTTCAGGATCTTCATGTTTTCCAACACCACTTCATGCTTCTCCTATTTTTCAGCCCGTTTCATGCTCCTCATATTTTTGACACCTTTTGAAGCTTTTCATATTTTTCACACCTTTTCAGGCTCTTCATGTTTTTGAACACCACTTCATGCTCCTTTTATTTTTCAGAGAGTTTCATGCTCCTCATGTATTTCACACGTTTTGAAGCTCTTCATATGTTTCACACCTTTTGAAGTTCTTCATATTTTTCACACCTTTTCAAGCTCTTCATATTTTTCTCACCTTTTCAGGCTCTTCATGTTTTTCAACACCGCTTCATGCTCCTCCTATTTTTCAGACCGTTTCATGCTCCACACATTTTGAAACCTTTTGAAGCTCTTCATATTTTTCACACCTTTTCAGGCTCTCCATGTTTTTCATCACCGATTCATGCTCCTCCTATTTTTGAGGCCGTTTCATGCTCCTCATATTTTTGACACCTTTTGAAGCTCTTCATATTTTTCACACCTTTTAGGCTCTTCATGTTTTTGAACAGCGCTTCATGCTCCTCATATTTTTCAGACCGTTTCATGCTCCTCATATTTTTCACACCTTTTGAAGCTCTTCATATTTTTCATATTTTTGAAGCTCTTCATATTTTTCACACTTTTTCGGGCTCTTCATGTTTTTGAGCACACCTTCTTGCTCCTCCTATTTTTCAGACCGTTTCATGCTCCTCATGTATTTCACACCATTTGAAGCTCTTCATGTTTTTCACACCTTTTCAGTCTCTTCATGTATTTGAACACCATTTCATGCTCCTCCGATTTTTTAGACCATTTCATGCTCCTCATATTTTTGACACCTTTTGAAGCTCTTCATATTTTTCACACCTTTTCAGGTTCTTCATGTTTTTGAACACCGCTTCATGCTCCTCCAATTTTTCAGACCGTTTCATGTTTCTCATATTTTTCACACCTTTTGAAGCTCTTCATATTTTTCACACCTTTTGAAGCTCTTCATATTTTTCATATATTTGAAGCTCTTCATATTTTTCACACCATTTCAGGCTTTTCATGTGTTTGAACACCGGTTCATGCTCCTCCTATTTTTCAGACCGTTTCGTGCTCCTCCTATTTTTCACTCCTTTTGAAGCTCTTCACATTTTTCACACCTTTTCAGTCTCTACATGTTTTTGAACACCGCTTCATGCTCCTCCTATTTCTCAGACCATTTCATGCTCCTCATGTATTTCACACCTTTTGAAGCTCTTAGTATTTTGTACACATTTTCAGGCTTTTCATGTTTTTCACAACCACTTCATGCTCCTCATATTTTTCAGACCGTTTCATGCACATTTCATTTTTGACTCCTTTTGAAGCTCTTCATATTTTTCACACCATTTTCAGGCTCTTCATGTTTTTCAACACCGCTTTATGATCCTCCTATTTTTCAGACCGTTTCATATTCCTCATATTTTTGACATTTTTTGAGGCTCTTCATATTTTTCACACCTTTTCAGGCTCTTCATGTTTTTGAACACCGTTTCATGCTCCTCCTATTTTTCTGACCGTTTCATGCACATCTCATTTTTGACACTTTTTGAAGCCTTTGATATTTTTCACACCATTTTCAGGCTCTTCATGTTTTTCAACACCGCTTTATGATCCTCCTATTTTTCAGACCGTTTCATGCTCCTCATATATTTGACACCTTTTGAAGTACTTCATATTTTTCACACCTTTTCAGGCTCTTCATGTTTTTGAACACCGTTTCATGCTCCTCCTATTTTTCTGACCGTTTCATGCACATCTCATTTTTGACACTTTTTGAAGCCTTTGATATTTTTCACACCATTTTCAGGCTCTTCATGTTTTTGAACACCGTTTCATGCTCCTCCTATTTTTCAGACCGTTTCATGCTCCTCTTATGTTTGACACCTTTTGAAGCTCTTCATATTTTTCACACCTTTTCACGCTCTTCATGTTTTTGAACACCGCTTCATGCTCCGCCTATTTTTCAGACCGTTTCATGCTCCTCATATTTTTGACACCTTTTGAAGCTCTTCATATTTTTCACACCCTTTCAGGCTCTTAATGTTTTTCAACACAACTTCATGCTCCTCCTATTTTTCAGACGTTTTCATGCTCCTCATATTTTTGACACCTTTAGAAACTCTTCATATCTTTCACACCTTTTCAGGCTCTTCATGTTTTGCCACACCGCTTCATGCTCCTCCTATTTTTCAGCCCGTTTCATGCTCCTCATGTATTTCACACCTTTTGAAGCTCTTCATATATTTCACACATTTTCAGGCTCTTCATTTTTTTCAACACCGCTTCATGCTCCTCCTATTTTTCAGACCGTTTCATGCTCCTCATATTTTTGACACCTTTTGAAGCTCTTCATATTTTTCACACCTTTTCAGGCTCTTCATGTTTTTGAACACCGCTTCATGCTCCTCCAATTTTTCAGACCGTTTCATGTTTCTCATATTTTTGACACCTTTTGAAGCTCTTCATATTTTTCACACCTTTTGAAGCTCTTCATATTTTTCATATTTTTGAAGCTCTTCATATTTTTCACACCTTTTCAGGCTTTTCATGTATTTGAACACCGGTTCATGTTCCTCCTATTTTTCAGACCGTTTCATGCTCCTCCTATTTTTCACTCCTTTTGAAGCTCTTCTTATTTTTCACACCTTTTCAGTCTCTACATGTTTTTGAACACCGCTTCATGCTCCTCCTATTTCTCAGACCATTTCATGCTCCTCATGTATTTCACACCTTTTGAAGCTCTTCGTATTTTGCACACATTTTCAGGCTTTTCATGTTTTTCACAACCACTTCATGCTCCTCATATTTTTCAGACCGTTTCATGCACATTTCATTTTTGACTCCTTTTGAAGCTCTTCATATTTTTCACACCATTTTCAGGCTCTTCATGTTTTTCAACACCGCTTTATGATCCTACTATTTTTCAGACCGTTTCATATTCCTCATATTTTTGACATTTTTTGAGGCTCTTCATATTTTTCACACCTTTTCAGGCTCTTCATGTTTTTGAACACCGTTTCATGCTCCTCCTATTTTTCAGACCGTTTCATGCACATCTCATTTTTGACACCTTTTGAAGCTCTTGATATTTTTCACACCATTTTCAGGCTCTTCATGTTTTTCAACACCGCTTTATGATCCTCCTATTTTTCAGACCGTTTCATGCTCCTCATATATTTGACACCTTTTGAAGCTCTTCGTATTTTTCATAACTTTTCAGGCTCTTCATATTTTTCACACATTTTCAAGCTGTTCATGTTTTTGAACACGGCTTCATGCTCCTCCAATTTTTCAGACCATTTCATGTTGCTCATATTTTTGACACCTTTTGAAGCTCTTCATTCTTTTCACACCTTTTGAAGCTCTTCATATTTTTCACACTTTTTGAAGCTCTTCATATTTTTCACAGTTTTCAGGCTCTTCATGCTTCTGAACACCGCTTCATGCTCCACCTATTTTTCAGACCGTTTCATGCTCTTCATATTTTTCACACCTTTTCAGGCTCTTCATATTTTTGAACACCTCTTCATGCTACTCCTATTTTTGATACCTTTTGAAGCTCTTCATATTTTTCACACCTTTTCAGGCTCTTCATGTTTTTCAACACGGCTTCATGCTACTCCTATTTTTGATACCTTTTGAAGCTCCTCATATTCTTCAAACCATTTCATGCTCTTCTTTTTTTTCATCACCGCTTCATGCTCCTCTTATTTTTCAGACCGTTTCATGCTCCTCATATTTTGACACCTTTTAACCTGTTCATATTTTACACATTTTCAGGCTCTTCAAGTTTTTCAACACCGTTTCATGCTACTACTATTTTTGATACCTTTTGAAGCTCCTTATATTCTTCAAACCATTTCATGCTCTTCTATTTTTTCATCACCGCTTCATGCTCCTCCTATTTTTCAGACCGTTTCATGCTCCTCCTATTTTGAGACCGTTTCATGCTCCTCATATTTTTCACACATTTAGAAGCTCTTCGTATTTTTCTCACCTTTTCAGGCTCTTCATGTTTTTCAACACCGCTTCATGATCCTCCTATTTTTCTGACAGTTTCATGCTCCTCATATTTTTCATCCTTTTTGAAGCTCTTCATATTTTTCACACCTTTAGAAGCTCTTCGTATTTTTCTCAACTTTTCAGGCTCTTCATGTTTTTGAACACCACTTCATGCTCCTCCGATTTTCAGACCGTTTCATGCTCCTCATACTTTTGACACCTTTAGAAGCTCTTCATATTTTTCACACCTTTTCAGGCTCTTCATGTTTTTCAACACCGCTTCATGCTCCTCTTCTTTTTCAGACCGTTTCAGGCTCCTCATATTTTTGACACCTTTTTAAGCTCTTCATGTTTTTCACACATTTTCAGGCTCTTCATGTATTTCAACACCGCTTCATGCTCCTCCTATTTTTCAGAACGTTTCATGCTCCTCATATTTTTGACACCTTTTGAAGCTCTTCATATTTTTCTCACCCTTTGAAGCTCTTCATATTTTTCTCACCCTTTGAAGCTCTTCATATTTTTCATATTTTTGAAGCTCTTCATATTTTCACAACTTTTCAGGCTCTTCATGTTTTTGAACACCACTTCATGCTCCTTCTATTTTTCAGAGAGTTTCATGCTCCTCATGTATTTCACACCTTTTGAAGCTTTTCATATTTTTCACTCTTTTTCAGGCTCTTCATGTTTTTCAACACCACTTCATTCTTCTCCTATTTTTCAGCCCGTTTCATGCTCCTCATGTCTTTCACACCTTTTGAAGCTCTTCACATTTTTCACACCTTTTCAGGCTCTTCATGTTTTTGATCACCATTTCATGCTCCTCCCATTTTTCAGACCGTTTCATGCTCCTCATATTTTTGACACCTTTTGAAGCTGTTCATATTTTTCACACCTTTTCAGACTCTTCATGTTTTTGAACACCGCTTCATGCTCCTCCTATTATTCAGACAGTTTCCTGCTTCTCATATTTTTGACACCTTTTGAAGCTCTTCATATTTTTCACACCCTTTCAGGCTCTTAATGTTTTTCAACACCACTTCATGCTCCTCCTATTTTTCATACGTTTTCATGCTCCTCATATTTTTGACACCTTTTGAAGCTCTTCATATTGTTCACACCTTTTCAGGCTCTTCATGTTTTTGGTCACCGTTTCATGTTCCTCGTATTTTTCAGGCCATTTCATGCTCGTCATGTTTTTCACACTTTTGAAGCTCTTCATATTTTTCACACCTTTTCAGGATCTTCATGTTTTCCAACACCACTTCATGCTTCTCCTATTTTTCAGCCCGTTTCATGCTCCTCATATTTTTGACACCTTTTGAAGCTTTTCATATTTTTCACACCTTTTCAGGCTCTTCATGTTTTTGAACACCACTTCATGCTCCTTTTATTTTTCAGAGAGTTTCATGCTCCTCATGTATTTCACACGTTTTGAAGCTCTTCATATGTTTCACACCTTTTGAAGTTCTTCATATTTTTCACACCTTTTCAAGCTCTTCATATTTTTCTCACCTTTTCAGGCTCTTCATGTTTTTCAACACCGCTTCATGCTCCTCCTATTTTTCAGACCGTTTCATGCTCCACACATTTTGAAACCTTTTGAAGCTCTTCATATTTTTCACACCTTTTCAGGCTCTCCATGTTTTTCATCACCGATTCATGCTCCTCCTATTTTTGAGGCCGTTTCATGCTCCTCATATTTTTGACACCTTTTGAAGCTCTTCATATTTTTCACACCTTTTAGGCTCTTCATGCTTTTGAACAGCGCTTCATGCTCCTCATATTTTTCAGACCGTTTCATGCTCCTCATATTTTTCACACCTTTTGAAGCTCTTCATATTTTTCATATTTTTGAAGCTCTTCATATTTTTCACACTTTTTCGGGCTCTTCATGTTTTTGAGCACACCTTCTTGCTCCTCCTATTTTTCAGACCGTTTCATGCTCCTCATGTATTTCACACCATTTGAAGCTCTTCATGTTTTTCACACCTTTTCAGTCTCTTCATGTATTTGAACACCATTTCATGCTCCTCCGATTTTTTAGACCATTTCATGCTCCTCATATTTTTGACACCTTTTGAAGCTCTTCATATTTTTCACACCTTTTCAGGTTCTTCATGTTTTTGAACACCGCTTCATGCTCCTCCAATTTTTCAGACCGTTTCATGTTTCTCATATTTTTCACACCTTTTGAAGCTCTTCATATTTTTCACACCTTTTGAAGCTCTTCATATTTTTCATATATTTGAAGCTCTTCATATTTTTCACACCATTTCAGGCTTTTCATGTGTTTGAACACCGGTTCATGCTCCTCCTATTTTTCAGACCGTTTCGTGCTCCTCCTATTTTTCACTCCTTTTGAAGCTCTTCACATTTTTCACACCTTTTCAGTCTCTACATGTTTTTGAACACCGCTTCATGCTCCTCCTATTTCTCAGACCATTTCATGCTCCTCATGTATTTCACACCTTTTGAAGCTCTTAGTATTTTGTACACATTTTCAGGCTTTTCATGTTTTTCACAACCACTTCATGCTCCTCATATTTTTCAGACCGTTTCATGCACATTTCATTTTTGACTCCTTTTGAAGCTCTTCATATTTTTCACACCATTTTCAGGCTCTTCATGTTTTTCAACACCGCTTTATGATCCTCCTATTTTTCAGACCGTTTCATATTCCTCATATTTTTGACATTTTTTGAGGCTCTTCATATTTTTCACACCTTTTCAGGCTCTTCATGTTTTTGAACACCGTTTCATGCTCCTCCTATTTTTCTGACCGTTTCATGCACATCTCATTTTTGACACTTTTTGAAGCCTTTGATATTTTTCACACCATTTTCAGGCTCTTCATGTTTTTCAACACCGCTTTATGATCCTCCTATTTTTCAGACCGTTTCATGCTCCTCATATATTTGACACCTTTTGAAGTACTTCATATTTTTCACACCTTTTCAGGCTCTTCATGTTTTTGAACACCGTTTCATGCTCCTCCTATTTTTCTGACCGTTTCATGCACATCTCATTTTTGACACTTTTTGAAGCCTTTGATATTTTTCACACCATTTTCAGGCTCTTCATGTTTTTGAACACCGTTTCATGCTCCTCCTATTTTTCAGACCGTTTCATGCTCCTCTTATGTTTGACACCTTTTGAAGCTCTTCATATTTTTCACACCTTTTCACGCTCTTCATGTTTTTGAACACCGCTTCATGCTCCGCCTATTTTTCAGACCGTTTCATGCTCCTCATATTTTTGACACCTTTAGAAGCTCTTCATATTTTTCACACCCTTTCAGGCTCTTAATGTTTTTCAACACAACTTCATGCTCCTCCTATTTTTCAGACGTTTTCATGCTCCTCATATTTTTGACACCTTTAGAAACTCTTCATATCTTTCACACCTTTTCAGGCTCTTCATGTTTTGCCACACCGCTTCATGCTCCTCCTATTTTTCAGCCCGTTTCATGCTCCTCATGTATTTCACACCTTTTGAAGCTCTTCATATATTTCACACATTTTCAGGCTCTTCATTTTTTTCAACACCGCTTCATGCTCCTCCTATTTTTCAGACCGTTTCATGCTCCTCATATTTTTGACACCTTTTGAAGCTCTTCATATTTTTCACACCTTTTCAGGCTCTTCATGTTTTTGAACACCGCTTCATGCTCCTCCAATTTTTCAGACCGTTTCATGTTTCTCATATTTTTGACACCTTTTGAAGCTCTTCATATTTTTCACACCTTTTGAAGCTCTTCATATTTTTCATATTTTTGAAGCTCTTCATATTTTTCACACCTTTTCAGGCTTTTCATGTATTTGAACACCGGTTCATGTTCCTCCTATTTTTCAGACCGTTTCATGCTCCTCCTATTTTTCACTCCTTTTGAAGCTCTTCTTATTTTTCACACCTTTTCAGTCTCTACATGTTTTTGAACACCGCTTCATGCTCCTCCTATTTCTCAGACCATTTCATGCTCCTCATGTATTTCACACCTTTTGAAGCTCTTCGTATTTTGCACACATTTTCAGGCTTTTCATGTTTTTCACAACCACTTCATGCTCCTCATATTTTTCAGACCGTTTCATGCACATTTCATTTTTGACTCCTTTTGAAGCTCTTCATATTTTTCACACCATTTTCAGGCTCTTCATGTTTTTCAACACCGCTTTATGATCCTACTATTTTTCAGACCGTTTCATATTCCTCATATTTTTGACATTTTTTGAGGCTCTTCATATTTTTCACACCTTTTCAGGCTCTTCATGTTTTTGAACACCGTTTCATGCTCCTCCTATTTTTCAGACCGTTTCATGCACATCTCATTTTTGACACCTTTTGAAGCTCTTGATATTTTTCACACCATTTTCAGGCTCTTCATGTTTTTCAACACCGCTTTATGATCCTCCTATTTTTCAGACCGTTTCATGCTCCTCATATATTTGACACCTTTTGAAGCTCTTCGTATTTTTCATAACTTTTCAGGCTCTTCATATTTTTCACACATTTTCAAGCTGTTCATGTTTTTGAACACGGCTTCATGCTCCTCCAATTTTTCAGACCATTTCATGTTGCTCATATTTTTGACACCTTTTGAAGCTCTTCATTCTTTTCACACCTTTTGAAGCTCTTCATATTTTTCACACTTTTTGAAGCTCTTCATATTTTTCACAGTTTTCAGGCTCTTCATGCTTCTGAACACCGCTTCATGCTCCACCTATTTTTCAGACCGTTTCATGCTCTTCATATTTTTCACACCTTTTCAGGCTCTTCATATTTTTGAACACCTCTTCATGCTACTCCTATTTTTGATACCTTTTGAAGCTCTTCATATTTTTCACACCTTTTCAGGCTCTTCATGTTTTTCAACACGGCTTCATGCTACTCCTATTTTTGATACCTTTTGAAGCTCCTCATATTCTTCAAACCATTTCATGCTCTTCTTTTTTTTCATCACCGCTTCATGCTCCTCTTATTTTTCAGACCGTTTCATGCTCCTCATATTTTGACACCTTTTAACCTGTTCATATTTTACACATTTTCAGGCTCTTCAAGTTTTTCAACACCGTTTCATGCTACTACTATTTTTGATACCTTTTGAAGCTCCTTATATTCTTCAAACCATTTCATGCTCTTCTATTTTTTCATCACCGCTTCATGCTCCTCCTATTTTTCAGACCGTTTCATGCTCCTCCTATTTTGAGACCGTTTCATGCTCCTCATATTTTTCACACATTTAGAAGCTCTTCGTATTTTTCTCACCTTTTCAGGCTCTTCATGTTTTTCAACACCGCTTCATGATCCTCCTATTTTTCTGACAGTTTCATGCTCCTCATATTTTTCATCCTTTTTGAAGCTCTTCATATTTTTCACACCTTTAGAAGCTCTTCGTATTTTTCTCAACTTTTCAGGCTCTTCATGTTTTTGAACACCACTTCATGCTCCTCCGATTTTCAGACCGTTTCATGCTCCTCATACTTTTGACACCTTTAGAAGCTCTTCATATTTTTCACACCTTTTCAGGCTCTTCATGTTTTTCAACACCGCTTCATGCTCCTCTTCTTTTTCAGACCGTTTCAGGCTCCTCATATTTTTGACACCTTTTTAAGCTCTTCATGTTTTTCACACATTTTCAGGCTCTTCATGTATTTCAACACCGCTTCATGCTCCTCCTATTTTTCAGAACGTTTCATGCTCCTCATATTTTTGACACCTTTTGAAGCTCTTCATATTTTTCTCACCCTTTGAAGCTCTTCATATTTTTCATATTTGAAGCTCTTCATATTTTCACACATTTTCAGGCTCTTCATGTTTTTGAACACCGTTTCATGCTCCTCCTATTTTTCTGACCGTTTCATGCACATCTCATTTTTGACACTTTTTGAAGCCTTTGATATTTTTCACACCATTTTCAGGCTCTTCATGTTTTTGAACACCGTTTCATGCTCCTCCTATTTTTCAGACCGTTTCATGCTCCTCTTATGTTTGACACCTTTTGAAGCTCTTCATATTTTTCACACCTTTTCACGCTCTTCATGTTTTTGAACACCGCTTCATGCTCCGCCTATTTTTCAGACCGTTTCATGCTCCTCATATTTTTGACACCTTTTGAAGCTCTTCATATTTTTCACACCCTTTCAGGCTCTTAATGTTTTTCAACACAACTTCATGCTCCTCCTATTTTTCAGACGTTTTCATGCTCCTCATATTTTTGACACCTTTAGAAACTCTTCATATCTTTCACACCTTTTCAGGCTCTTCATGTTTTGCCACACCGCTTCATGCTCCTCCTATTTTTCAGCCCGTTTCATGCTCCTCATGTATTTCACACCTTTTGAAGCTCTTCATATATTTCACACATTTTCAGGCTCTTCATTTTTTTCAACACCGCTTCATGCTCCTCCTATTTTTCAGACCGTTTCATGCTCCTCATATTTTTGACACCTTTTGAAGCTCTTCATATTTTTCACACCTTTTCAGGCTCTTCATGTTTTTGAACACCGCTTCATGCTCCTCCAATTTTTCAGACCGTTTCATGTTTCTCATATTTTTGACACCTTTTGAAGCTCTTCATATTTTTCACACCTTTTGAAGCTCTTCATATTTTTCATATTTTTGAAGCTCTTCATATTTTTCACACCTTTTCAGGCTTTTCATGTATTTGAACACCGGTTCATGTTCCTCCTATTTTTCAGACCGTTTCATGCTCCTCCTATTTTTCACTCCTTTTGAAGCTCTTCTTATTTTTCACACCTTTTCAGTCTCTACATGTTTTTGAACACCGCTTCATGCTCCTCCTATTTCTCAGACCATTTCATGCTCCTCATGTATTTCACACCTTTTGAAGCTCTTCGTATTTTGCACACATTTTCAGGCTTTTCATGTTTTTCACAACCACTTCATGCTCCTCATATTTTTCAGACCGTTTCATGCACATTTCATTTTTGACTCCTTTTGAAGCTCTTCATATTTTTCCCACCATTTTCAGGCTCTTCATGTTTTTCAACACCGCTTTATGATCCTCCTATTTATCAGACCGTTTCATATTCCTCATATTTTTGACATTTTTTGAGGCTCTTCATATTTTTCACACCTTTTCAGGCTCTTCATGTTTTTGAACATCGTTTCATGCTCTTCCTATTTTTCAGACCGTTTCATGCACATCTCATTTTTGACACCTTTTGAAGCTCTTGATATTTTTCACACCATTTTCAGGCTCTTCATGTTTTTCAACACCGCTTTATGATCCTCCTATTTTTCAGACCGTTTCATGCTCCTCATATATTTGACACCTTTTGAAGCTCTTTGTATTTTTCATAACTTTTCAGGCTCTTCATATTTTTCACACATTTTCAAGCTGTTCATGTTTTTGAACACGGCTTCATGCTCCTCCAATTTTTCAGACCATTTCATGTTCCTCATATTTTTGACACCTTTTGAAGCTCTTCATTCTTTTCACACCTTTTGAAGCTCTTCATATTTTTCACACCTTTTGAATCTCTTCATATTTTTCACACGTTTTCAGGCTCTTTATCTATTTCAACACCGCTTCATGCTGCTTCTATTTTTCAGACCGTTTCATGCTCCTCATATTTTTGACACCTTTTGAAGCTCTTCATATTTTTCACATCTTTTCAGGCTCTTCATGTTTTTGAACACCGTTTCATGCTCCTCGTATTTTTCAGATCGTTTCATTCTCCTCATACCTTTGACACCTTTTGAAGGTCTTCATATATTCCACACCTTTTCAGACTCTTCATGTTTTTGAACACCGCTTCATGCTCCTCTTATTTTTCAGACCGTTTCAGTCTCCTCATATTTTTGATACCTTTTGAAACTCTTCATATTTCTCACACCTTTTCAGGCTCTTCAGGTTTTTCAAAACCACTTCATGCTCCTCCTATTTTTCAGACCGTTTCATGCTCATCTCTTTTTGACACATTTTGAAGCTCTTCATATTTTTCACACCTTTTGAAGTTCTTCATATTTTTCACACCTTTTCAGGGTCTCCATGTTTATGAATACCGATTCATGCTCCTCCTATTATTCAGACCGTTACATGCTCCTCATATTTTTCACACCTTTTGAAGTTCTTCATATTTTTCACACCTTTTCAGGTTCTTCATGTTTTTCAACACCGCTTCTTGCTCCTCCAATTTTTCAGACCGTATCATGCTCCTCATATTTTTGACACGTTTTGAAGCTCGTCATATTTTTCACACCTTTTCAGGCTCTTCAGGTTTTTGAACACCGTTTCATGCTCCTCCGATTTTTCAGACCGTTTCATGCTACTCATTTTTTTGAGACCTTTTGAAGCTCTTCACTTTTTTCACACCTTTTCAGGCTCTTCATGTTTTTGAATACCGCTTCATGCTCCTCCTACTTTTCAGACCGTTTAATGCTCTTCATATTTTTGATTTCTTTTGAAAGTCTGCATATTTTTCACACCTTTTTAGGCTCTTCATTTTTTGAACACCACTTCATGCTCCTCCCATTTTTCAGACAGTTTCATGCTCATCTCATTTTTGACACCTTTTGAAGCTCTTCATATTTTTCACACCTTTTGAAGATCTTCATATTTTCACACGTTTTCAGGCTCTTCATGTTTTTCAACATCTTTTCATGCTCCTCCTATTTTTCAGACCGTTTCATGCTCCTCATGTATTTCACACCTTTTGAAGCTCTTCGTATTTTGCACACATTTTCAGGCTTTTCATGTTTTTCACAACCACTTCATGCTCCTCATATTTTTCAGACCTTTTCATTCACATTTCATTTTTGACTCCTTTTGAAGCTCTTCATATTTTTCACACCATTTTCAGGCTCTTCATGTTTTTCATCACGGCTTTATGATCCTCCTATTTTTCAGACCGTTTTATATTCCTCATATTTTTGACATTTTTTGAGGCTCTTCATATTTTTCACACCTTTTCAGGCTCTTCATGTTTTTGAACACCGTTTCATGCTCCTCCTATTTTTCAGACCGTTTCATGCTCATCTCATTTTTGACACCTTTTGAAGCTCTTCATATTTTTCAAACCTTTTGAAGCTCTTCATATTTTTCACACCTTTTCAGACTCTGCATGTTTTTGAACACCGCTTCATGCTCCTCCTGTTTTTCAGATCGTTTCATGCTCCTCATGTATTTCACACCTTTTGAAGCTCTTCATATTTGTCACACCTTTTCAGGCTCTTCATGTTTTTCAACACCGCTTCATGCTCCTCCTATTTTTCAGACCGTTTCATGATCCTCATATTTTTCACACTTTTTGAAGCTCTTCATATTTTTCACACATTTTAAGGCTCTTCATGTTTTTCAACATCGCTTCATGCTCCTCCTATTTTTCAGACCGTTTCAAGCTTCTCATGTATTTCACACCTTTTGAAGCTCGTCATATTTTGCACACGTTTTCAGGCTCTTCATGTTTTTTCACAACCACTTCATGCTCCTCCTATTTTTCAGACCGTATCATGCTCCTCATATTTTTCACACCTTTTCAGGCTCTTCATTATTTTCAACACAACTTCATGCTCCTCCCATTTTTCAGACCGTTTTTTACTCATCTCATTTTTGACACCTTTTGAAGCTGTTCATATTTTTCACACCTTTTGAAGCTCTTCATGTTTTTGAATACCGTTTCATGCTCCTCCTATTTTTCAGACCGTTTCATGCTCCTCATATATTTCACAACTTTTGAAGCTCTTCATATATTTCACACCTTTTCAGGAACTTCATGTTTTTCAACACCTCTTCATGGTCCTCCTATTTTTAAGACCGATTCATATTCCTCATATTTTTGACACCTTTTTAGGCTCTTCATGTTTTTTACACCTTTTCAGGCTCTTCATGTTTTTCAACACCGCTTCATGCTCCTCCTATTTTTCAGACCGTGTCATGCTCCTCCTATTTTTGACACATTTTGAAGCTCTTCATATTTTTCACACCTTTTGAAGCTCTTCATATTTTTCAAACCTTTACAGGCTCTTCATGTATTTCAACACCGCTTCATGCTCCTCCTATTATTCAGACCGTGTCTTTCTCCTCTTATTTTTGACAAATTTTGAAGCTCTTCATATTTTTCACACCTTTTGAAGCTCTTCATATTTTTCAAACCTTTACAGGCTCTTCATGTATTTCAACACCGCTTCATGCTCCTCCAATTTTTCAGACAATTTCATGCTCGTCATATTTTTCAAACCTTTTAAAGCTCTTCATAATTTTCACACCTATTCATGCTCTTCATTTTTTACACACTGTTTCATGCTCCTCCTATTTTTCAGACCGTTTCATGCTCCTCATATTTTTCACACCTTTTGAAACTCTTCATATTTTTCACACTTTTTGAAGCTCTTCATATTTTTCACAGTTTTCAGGCTCTTCATGCTTCTGAACACCGGTTCATGCTCCACCTATTTTTCAGACCGTTTCATGCTCTTCATATTTTTCACACCTTTTCAGGCTCTTCATATTTTTGAACACCTCTTCATGCTACTCCTATTTTTGATACCTTTTGAAGCTCTTCATATTTTTCACACCTTTTCAGGCTCTTCATGTTTTTCAACACGGCTTCATGCTACTCCTATTTTTGATACCTTTTGAAGCTCCTCATATTCTTCAAACCATTTCATGCTCTTCTTTTTTTTCATCACCGCTTCATGCTCCTCTTATTTTTCAGACCGTTTCATGCTCCTCATATTTTGACACCTTTTAACCTGTTCATATTTTACACATTTTCAGGCTCTTCAATTTTTCAACACCGTTTCATGCTACTACTATTTTTGATACCTTTTGATGCTCCTTATATTCTTCAAACCATTTCATGCTCTTCTATTTTTTCATCACCACTTCATGCTCCTCCTATTTTTCAGACCGTTTCATGCTCTTCCTATTTTGAGACCGTTTCATGCTCCTCATATTTTTCACACCTTTAGAAGCTCTTCGTATTTTTCTCACCTTTTCAGGCTCTTCATGTTTTTCAACACCGCTTCATGATCCTCCTATTTTTCTGACAGTTTCATGATCCTCATATTTTTCATCCTTTTTGAAGCTCTTCATATTTTTCACACCTTTAGAAGCTCTTCGTATTTTTCTCACCTTTTCAGGCTCTTCATGTTTTTGAATACCACTTCATGCTCCTCCAATTTTCAGACCATTTCATGCTCCTCATATTTTTGACACGTTTTGAAGCTCCTCATATGTTTCACACATTTTGAAGGTCTTCATATATTTCACACCATTTCAGGATCTTCATGTGTTTCAACACCACTCATGCTCCTCCTATTTTTCAGACCGTTTCATGCTCCTCATAATTTTGACACCATTTGAAGCTCTTTATAATTTTCACACCTTTTCATGCTCTTCATGTTTTTCAACACCACTTCATGCTCCTCCAATTTTTCAGGCCGTTTCATTGTCCTCATATATTTGACACCTTTGAAGATCTTCATATTTTTCACACATTTTCAGGCTCTGCATGTTTTTCAACATCGCTTCATGCCCCTCCTATTTTTTAGACCGTTTCAGGCTCCCCATATTTTTGACACCTTTAGAAGCTCTTCATATTTTTCACACCTTTTCAGGCTCTTCATTTTTTTCAACACCGCTTCATGCTCCTCCTATTTTTCAGACCGTTTCATGCTCCTCATAATTTTGACACTTTTTGAAGCTCCTCATATTTTTCACACGTTTTGAAGGTGTTCATATATTTCACACCATTTCAGGCTCTTCATGTTTTTCAACACCACTTCATGCTCCTCCAATTTTTCAGTCCGTTTCATGCTCATCTAATTTTTGACAACTTTTGAAGCTCTTCATATTTTTCACACCTTTTCAGGCTCTTCATTTTTTTCAACACCTCTTCATGCTCCTCGTATTTTTCAACACCGCTTCATGCTCCTACTATTTTTCAGACCGTTTCATGCTGCTCATAATTTTGACACTTTTTGAAGCTCCTCATATTTTTCACACGTTTTGAAGGTGTTCATATATTTCACACCATTTCAGGCTCTTCATGTTTTTCAACACCACTTCATGCACCTCCTATTTTTCAGACCGTTTCATGCTCATCTAATTTTTGACAACTTTTGAAGCTCTTCATATTTTTCACACCTTTTCAGGCTCTTCATTTATTTCAACACCTCTTCATGCTCCTCGTATTTTTCAACACTGCTTCATGCTCCTCCTATTTTTCAGACCGTTTCATGCTCCTCATAATTTTGACACTTTTTGAAGCTCCTCATATTTTTCACACGTTTTGAAGGTCTTCATATATTTCACACCATTTCAGGCTCTTCATGTTTTTCAACACCACTTCATGCTCCTCCTATTTTTCAGACCGTTTCATGCTCATCTAATTGTTGACAACTTTTGAAGCTCTTCATATTTTTCACATTTTTGAAGCTCTTCATATTTCTCACACCTTTTCAGGCTCTTCATGTTTTTCAACACTGATTCATGCTCCTCCTATTTTTCAGACCGTTTCATGCTCATCTCTTTTTTGACACCTTTTGAAGCTGTTCATAATTTTCACACCTTTTCAGGATCTTCATGTTTTTGATCACCGCTTCATGATCCTCCTATTTTTCAAACCATTTCATGCTCTTCATATTTTTGACAACTTTTGAAGCTCTTCATTTTTTTCACACCTTTTCAGGCTCTTCATGTTTTTCCATACCACTTCATGCTTCCCCTAATTTTCAGACCGTTTCATGCTCCTCATGTATTTCACACGTTTTGAAGCTCTTCATATTTTTCACACCTTTCAGGCTCTTCATGTTTTTCAACACCGTTTCATGCTGCTTCTATTTTTCAGACCGTTTCATGGTCCTCATATTTTTCACACCTTTTGAAGCTCTTCATATTTTTCACACCTTTTCAGGCTCTTCATGTTTTTGAACACATCTTCATGCTCCTCCTATTTTTCACACCATTTCATGCTCCTCATATTTTGACACCTTTTGAAGCTCTTTATATTTTTCACAACTTTTCAGGCTCTTCATGTTTTTCAACACCGTTTCATGATCCTCCTATTGTTCAGACCGTTTCATGCTCATCTCATTTTTGACACCTCTTGAAGCTTTTCATATTTTTCACAACTTTTTAAGCTCTTCATGTTTTTGAAAACCGCTTCATGCTCCTCCTATTTTTCAGAGAGTTTCATGCTCCTCTTGTATTTCACACGATTTGAAGCTCTTCATATTTGTCACACCTTTTCAGGCTCTTCAAATTTTTCACACCTCTTCAGGCTCTTCAAATTTTTCACACCTTTTCAGGCTCTTCAAATGTTTCACACCTTTTCAGGCTCTTCAAATTTTTCACACCTTTTCAGGCTCTTCATATTTTTCACACCATTTCAGGCTCTTCAAATTTTTCACACCTTTTCAGGCTCTTCAAATTTTTCCACACCACTTCATGCTTCTCCTATATTTCAGCCCGTTTCAAACTCCTCATGTATTTCACACCTTTTGAAGCTCTTCATATTTTTCACACCTTTTCAGGCTCTTCATGTTTTTGATCACCGTTTCATGCTCCTCCTATTTTTCAGACAATTTCATGCTCATCTCAATTTTGACACCTTTTGAAGCTCTTCATATTTTTCACACCTTTTCAGGCTCTTCATGTTTTTGATCACCGCTTTATGCTTCTCCTATTTTTCAGACCGTTACATGCTCCTCATATTTTTGACACCTTTAGAAGTTCTTCATATTTTTCACACCTTTTCAGGCTCTTCATATTTTTCAACACCGCTTCATGCTCCTCCTATTTTTCAGACCGTTTCAAGGTCCTCATATTTTTGACACCTTTTGAAGCTTTTCATATTTTTCACACCTTTTCAGGGTCTTCATTTTTTTAAACAGTACTTCTTGCTCCTCCAATTTTTCAGACCGTTTCATGCTCATCTAATTTTTGACACCTTTTGAAGCTATGCATATTTTTCACAACTTTTCAGGCTCTTCATGTTTTTCAACACCACTGCATGCTCCTCGTATTTTTAAGACCGTTTCATGCTCCTCATATTTTTGACACCTTTAGAAGCTCTTCATATTTTTCACACCTTTTCAGGCTCTTCATGTTTTTCAACACCGCTTCATGCTCCTCTTCTTTTTCAGACCGTTTCAGGCTCCTCATATTTTTGACACCTTTTTAAGCTCTTCATGTTTTTCACACATTTTCAGGCTCTTCATGTATTTCAACACCGCTTCATGCTCCTCCTATTTTTCAGAACGTTTCATGCTCCTCATATTTTGGACACCTTTTGAAGCTCTTCATATTTTTCTCACCCTTTGAAGCTATTCATATTTTTCATATTTTTGAAGCTCTTCATATTTTCACAACTTTTCAGGCTCTTCATGTTTTTGAACACCACTTCATGCTCCTTCTATTTTTCAGAGAGTTTCATGCTCCTCATGTATTTCACACCTTTTGAAGCTTTTCATATTTTTCACACTTTTTCAGGCTCTTCATGTTTTTCAACACCACTTCATTCTTCTCCTATTTTTCAGCCCGTTTCATGCTCCTCATGTATTTCACACGTTTTGAAGCTCTTCATATGTTTTACACCTTTTGAAGTTCTTCATATTTTTCACACCTTTTCAAGCTCTTCATATTTTTCACACCTTTTCAGGCTCTTCATGTTTTTCAACACCGCTTTATGCTTCTCCTATTTTTCAGACCGTTACTTGCTCCTCATATTTTTGACACCTTTAGAAGTTCTTCATATTTTTCACACCTTTTCAGGCTCTTCATATTTTTCAACACCGCTTCATGCTCCTCCTATTTTTCAGACCGTTTCAAGGTCCTCATATTTTTGACACCTTTTGAAGCTTTTCATATTTTTCACACCTTTTCAGGCTCTTCATTTTTTTCAACAGTACTTCTTGCTCCTCCAATTTTTCAGACCGTTTCATGCTCATCTAATTTTTGACACCTTTTGAAGCTATGCATATTTTTCACAACTTTTCAGGCTCTTCATGTTTTTAAACACCACTGCATGCTCCTCGTATTTTTAAGACCGTTTCATGCTCCTCATACTTTTGACACCTTTAGAAGCTCTTCATATTTTTCACACCTTTTCAGGCTCTTCATGTTTTTCAACACCGCATCATGCTCCTCTTCTTTTTCAGACCGTTTCAGGCTCCTCATATTTTTGACACCTTTTTAAGCTCTTCATGTTTTTCACACATTTTCAGGCTCTTCATGTATTTCAACGTCGCTTCATGCTCCTCCTATTTTTCAGAACGTTTCATGCTCCTCATATTTTTGACACCTTTTGAAGCTCTTCATATTTTTCTCACCCTTTGAAGCTCTTCATATTTTTCATATTTTTGAAGCTCTTCTTATTTTCAGAATTTTTCAGGCTCTTCATGTTTTTGAACACCACTTCATGCTCCTTCTATTTTTCAGAGAGTTTCATGCTCCTCATGTATTTCACACCTTTTGAAGCTTTTCATATTTTTCACACTTTTTCAGGCTCTTCATGTTTTTCAACACCACTTCATTCTTCTCCTATTTTTCAGCCCGTTTCATGCTCCTCATGTCTTTCACACCTTTTGAAGCTCTTCACATTTTTCACACCTTTTCAGGCTCTTCATGTTTTTGATCACCATTTCATGCTCCTCCCATTTTTCAGACCGTTTCATGCTCCTCATATTTTTGACACCTTTTGAAGCTGTTCATATTTTTCACACCTTTTCAGACTCTTCATGTTTTTGAACACCGCTTCATGCTCCTCCTATTATTCAGACAGTTTCATGCTTCTCATATTTTTGACACCTTTTGAAGCTCTTCATATTTTCCACACCCTTTCAGGCTCTTAATGTTTTTCAACACCACTTCATGCTCCTCCTATTTTTCATACGTTTTCATGCTCCTCATATTTTTGACACCTTTTGAAGCTCTTCTTATTGTTCACACCTTTTCATGCTCTTCATGTTTTTGAACACCGTTTCAGGTTCCTCGTATTTTTCAGGCCATTTCATGCTCGTCATGTATTTCACACTTTTGAAGCTCTTCATATTTTTCACACCTTTTCAGGATCTTCATGTTTTTCAACACCACTTCATGCTTCTCCTATTTTTCAGCCCGTTTCATGCTCCTCATATTTTTGACACCTTTTGAAGCTCTTCATATTTTTCACACCTTTTCAGGCTCTTCATGTTTTTGAACACCGCTTCATGCTCCTCCAATTTTTCAGACCGTTTCATGTTTCTCATATTTTTGACACCTTTTGAAGCTCTTCATATTTTTCACACCTTTTGAAGCTCTTCATATTTTTCATATTTTTGAAGCTCTTCATATTTTTCACACCTTTTCAGGCTTTTCATGTATTTGAACACCGGTTCATGTTCCTCCTATTTTTCAGACCGTTTCATGCTCCTCCTATTTTTCACTCCTTTTGAAGCTCTTCATATTTTTCACACCTTTTCAGTCTCTACATGTTTTTGAACACCGCTTCATGCTCCTCCTATTTCTCAGACCATTTCATGCTCCTCATGTATTTCACACCTTTTGAAGCTCTTCGTATTTTGCACACATTTTCAGGCTTTTCATGTTTTTCACAACCACTTCATGCTCCTCATATTTTTCAGACCGTTTCATGCACATTTCATTTTTGACTCCTTTTGAAGCTCTTCATATTTTTCACACCATTTTCAGGCTCTTCATGTTTTTCAACACCGCTTTATGATCCTCCTATTTTTCAGACCGTTTCATATTCCTCATATTTTTGACATTTTTTGAGGCTCTTCATATTTTTCACACCTTTTCAGGCTCTTCATGTTTTTGAACACCGTTTCATGCTCCTCCTATTTTTCAGACCGTTTCATGCACATCTCATTTTTGACACCTTTTGAAGCTCTTGATATTTTTCACACCATTTTCAGGCTCTTCATGTTTTTCAACACCGCTTTATGATCCTCCTATTTTTCAGACCGTTTCATGCTCCTCATATATTTGACACCTTTTGAAGCTCTTCGTATTTTTCATAACTTTTCAGGCTCTTCATATTTTTCACACATTTTCAAGCTGTTCATGTTTTTGAACACGGCTTCATGCTCCTCCAATTTTTCAGACCATTTCATGTTCCTCATATTTTTGACACCTTTTGAAGCTCTTCATTCTTTTCACACCTTTTGAATCTCTTCATATTTTTCACACGTTTTCAGGCTCTTTATCTATTTCAACACCGCTTCATGCTGCTTCTATTTTTCAGACCGTTTCATGCTCCTCATATTTTTGACACCTTTTGAAGCTTTTCATATTTTTCACACCTTTTCAGGCTCTTCATGTTTTTGAACATCACTTCATGCTCCTTCTATTTTTCAGACCGTTTCATGCTCCTCATGTATTTCACACGTTTTGAAGCTCTTCATATGTTTCACACCTTTTGAAGTTCTTCATATTTTTCACACCTTTTCAAGCTCTTCATATTTTTCACACCTTTTCAGGCTCTTCATGTTTTTCAACACCGCTTCATGCTCCTCCTATTTTTCAGACCGTTTCATGCTCCACACATTTTGAAATCTTTTGAAGCTCTTCATATTTTTCACACCTTTTCAGGCTCTCCATGTTTTTCATCACCGATTCATGCTCCTCCTATTTTTGAGGCCATTTCATGCTCCTCATATTTTTGACACCTTTTGAAGCTCTTCATATTTTTCACACCTTTTAGGCTCTTCATGTTTTTGAACAGCGCTTCATGCTCCTCATATTTTTCAGACCGTTTCATGCTCCTCATATTTTTCACACCTTTTGAAGCTCTTCATATTTTTCACACTTTTTCAGGCTCTTCATGTTTTTGAGCACACCTTCTTGCTCCTCCTATTTTTCAGACCGTTTCATGCTCCTCATGTATTTCACACCATTTGAAGCTCTTCATGTTTTTCACACCTTTTCTGTCTCTTCATGTGTTGAACACCATTTCATGCTCCTCCGATTTTTTAGACCATTTCATGCTCCTCATATTTTTGACACCTTTTGAAGCTCTTCATATTTTTCACACCTTTTCAGGCTCTTCATGTTTTTGAACACCGCTTCATGCTCCTCCAATTTTTCAGAACGTTTCATGTTTCTCATATTTTTGACACCTTTTGAAGCTCTTCATATTTTTCACACCTTTTGAAGCTCTTCATATTTTTCATATATTTGAAGCTCTTCATATTTTTCACACCATTTCAGGCTTTTCATGTATTTGAACACCGGTTCATGCTCCTCCTATTTTTCAGACCGTTTCGTGCTCCTCCTATTTTTTCACTCCTTTTGAAGCTCTTCACATTTTTCACACCTTTTCAGTCTCTACATGTTTTTGAACACCGCTTCATGCTCCTCCTATTTCTCAGACCATTTCATGCTACTCATGTATTTCACACCTTTTGAATCTCTTACTATTTTGCACACATTTTCAGGCTTTTCATGTTTTTCACAACCACTTCATGCTCCTCATATTTTTCAGACCGTTTCATGCACTTTTCATTTTTGACTCCTTTTGAAGCTCTTCATATTTTTCACACCATTTTCAGGCTCTTCATGTGTTTCAACACCGCTTTATGATCCTCCTATTTTTCAGACCGTTTCATATTCCTCATATTTTTGACATTTTTTGAGGCTCTTCATATTTTTCACACCTTTTCAGGCTCTTCATGTTTTGAACACCGTTTCATGCTCCTCCTATTTTTCTGACCGTTTCATGCACATCTCATTTTTGACACTTTTTGAAGCCTTTGATATTTTTCACACCATTTTCAGGCTCTTCATGTTTTTCAACACCGCTTTATGATCCTCCTATTTTTCAGACCGTTTCATGCTCCTCATATATTTGACACCTTTTGAAGTACTTCATATTTTTCACACCTTTTCAGGCTCTTCATGTTTTTGAACACCGTTTCATGCTCCTCCTATTTTTCTGACCGTATCATGCACATCTCATTTTTGACACTTTTTGAAGCCTTTGATATTTTTCACACCATTTTCAGGCTCTTCATGTTTTTGAACACCGTTTCATGCTCCTCCTATTTTTCAGACCGTTTCATGCTCCTCTTATGTTTGACACCTTTTGAAGCTTTTCATATTTTTCACACCTTTTCACGCTCTTCATGTTTTTGAACACCGCTTCATGCTCCGCCTATTTTTCAGACCGTTTCATGCTCCTCATATTTTTGACACCTTTTGAAGCTCTTCATTTTTTTCACACCCTTTCAGGCTCTTAATGTTTTTCAACACACCTTCATGCTCCTCCTATTTTTCAGACGTTTTCATGCTCCTCATATTTTTGACACCTTTAGAAACTCTTCATATCTTTCACACCTTTTCAGGCTCTTCATGTTTTTCCACACCGCTTCATGCTCCTCCTATTTTTCAGTCCGTTTCATGCTCCTCATGTATTTCACACCTTTTGAAGCTCTTCATATATTTCACACATTTTCAGGCTCTTCATTTTTTTCAACACCGCTTCATGCTCCTCCTATTTTTCAGACCGTTTCATGCTCCTCATATTTTTGACACCTTTTGAAGCTCTTCATATTTTTCACACCTTTTCAGGCTCTTCATGTTTTTGAACACCGCTTCATGCTCCTCCAATTTTTCAGACCGTTTCATGTTTCTCATATTTTTGACACCTTTTGAAGCTCTTCATATTTTTCACACCTTTTGAAGCTCTTCATATTTTTCATATTTTTGAAGCTCTTCATATTTTTCACACCTTTTCAGGCTTTTCATGTATTTGAACACCGGTTCATGTTCCTCCTATTTTTCAGACCGTTTCATGCTCCTCCTATTTTTCACTCCTTTTGAAGCTCTTCATATTTTTCACACCTTTTCAGTCTCTACATGTTTTTGAACACCGCTTCATGCTCCTCCTATTTCTCAGACCATTTCATGCTCCTCATGTATTTCACACCTTTTGAAGCTCTTCGTATTTTGCACACATTTTCAGGCTTTTCATGTTTTTCACAACCACTTCATGCTCCTCATATTTTTCAGACCGTTTCATGCACATTTCATTTTTGACTCCTTTTGAAGCTCTTCATATTTTTCACACCATTTTCAGGCTCTTCATGTTTTTCAACACCGCTTTATGATCCTCCTATTTTTCAGACCGTTTCATATTCCTCATATTTTTGACATTTTTTGAGGCTCTTCATATTTTTCACACCTTTTCAGGCTCTTCATGTTTTTGAACACCGTTTCATGCTCCTCCTATTTTTCAGACCGTTTCATGCACATCTCATTTTTGACACCTTTTGAAGCTCTTGATATTTTTCACACCATTTTCAGGCTCTTCATGTTTTTCAACACCGCTTTATGATCCTCCTATTTTTCAGACCGTTTCATGCTCCTCATATATTTGACACCTTTTGAAGCTCTTCGTATTTTTCATAACTTTTCAGGCTCTTCATATTTTTCACACATTTTCAAGCTGTTCATGTTTTTGAACACGGCTTCATGCTCCTCCAATTTTTCAGACCATTTCATGTTCCTCATATTTTTGACACCTTTTGAAGCTCTTCATTCTTTTCACACCTTTTGAATCTCTTCATATTTTTCACACGTTTTCAGGCTCTTTATCTATTTCAACACCGCTTCATGCTGCTTCTATTTTTCAGACCGTTTCATGCTCCTCATATTTTTGACACCTTTTGAAGCTTTTCATATTTTTCACACCTTTTCAGGCTCTTCATGTTTTTGAACATCACTTCATGCTCCTTCTATTTTTCAGACCGTTTCATGCTCCTCATGTATTTCACACGTTTTGAAGCTCTTCATATGTTTCACACCTTTTGAAGTTCTTCATATTTTTCACACCTTTTCAAGCTCTTCATATTTTTCACACCTTTTCAGGCTCTTCATGTTTTTCAACACCGCTTCATGCTCCTCCTATTTTTCAGACCGTTTCATGCTCCACACATTTTGAAATCTTTTGAAGCTCTTCATATTTTTCACACCTTTTCAGGCTCTCCATGTTTTTCATCACCGATTCATGCTCCTCCTATTTTTGAGGCCATTTCATGCTCCTCATATTTTTGACACCTTTTGAAGCTCTTCATATTTTTCACACCTTTTAGGCTCTTCATGTTTTTGAACAGCGCTTCATGCTCCTCATATTTTTCAGACCGTTTCATGCTCCTCATATTTTTCACACCTTTTGAAGCTCTTCATATTTTTCACACTTTTTCAGGCTCTTCATGTTTTTGAGCACACCTTCTTGCTCCTCCTATTTTTCAGACCGTTTCATGCTCCTCATGTATTTCACACCATTTGAAGCTCTTCATGTTTTTCACACCTTTTCTGTCTCTTCATGTGTTGAACACCATTTCATGCTCCTCCGATTTTTTAGACCATTTCATGCTCCTCATATTTTTGACACCTTTTGAAGCTCTTCATATTTTTCACACCTTTTCAGGCTCTTCATGTTTTTGAACACCGCTTCATGCTCCTCCAATTTTTCAGAACGTTTCATGTTTCTCATATTTTTGACACCTTTTGAAGCTCTTCATATTTTTCACACCTTTTGAAGCTCTTCATATTTTTCATATATTTGAAGCTCTTCATATTTTTCACACCATTTCAGGCTTTTCATGTATTTGAACACCGGTTCATGCTCCTCCTATTTTTCAGACCGTTTCGTGCTCCTCCTATTTTTTCACTCCTTTTGAAGCTCTTCACATTTTTCACACCTTTTCAGTCTCTACATGTTTTTGAACACCGCTTCATGCTCCTCCTATTTCTCAGACCATTTCATGCTACTCATGTATTTCACACCTTTTGAATCTCTTAGTATTTTGCACACATTTTCAGGCTTTTCATGTTTTTCACAACCACTTCATGCTCCTCATATTTTTCAGACCGTTTCATGCACATTTCATTTTTGACTCCTTTTGAAGCTCTTCATATTTTTCACACCATTTTCAGGCTCTTCATGTTTTTCAACACCGCTTTATGATCCTCCTATTTTTCAGACCGTTTCATATTCCTCATATTTTTGACATTTTTTGAGGCTCTTCATATTTTTCACACCTTTTCAGGCTCTTCATGTTTTGAACACCGTTTCATGCTCCTCCTATTTTTCTGACCGTTTCATGCACATCTCATTTTTGACACTTTTTGAAGCCTTTGATATTTTTCACACCATTTTCAGGCTCTTCATGTTTTTCAACACCGCTTTATGATCCTCCTATTTTTCAGACCGTTTCATGCTCCTCATATATTTGACACCTTTTGAAGTACTTCATATTTTTCACACCTTTTCAGGCTCTTCATGTTTTTGAACACCGTTTCATGCTCCTCCTATTTTTCTGACCGTATCATGCACATCTCATTTTTGACACTTTTTGAAGCCTTTGATATTTTTCACACCATTTTCAGGCTCTTCATGTTTTTGAACACCGTTTCATGCTCCTCCTATTTTTCAGACCGTTTCATGCTCCTCTTATGTTTGACACCTTTTGAAGCTTTTCATATTTTTCACACCTTTTCACGCGCTTCATGTTTTTGAACACCGCTTCATGCTCCGCCTATTTTTCAGACCGTTTCATGCTCCTCATATTTTTGACACCTTTTGAAGCTCTTCATATTTTTCACACCCTTTCAGGCTCTTAATGTTTTTCAACACACCTTCATGCTCCTCCTATTTTTCAGACGTTTTCATGCTCCTCATATTTTTGACACCTTTAGAAACTCTTCATATCTTTCACACCTTTTCAGGCTCTTCATGTTTTTCCACACCGCTTCATGCTCCTCCTATTTTTCAGTCCGTTTCATGCTCCTCATGTATTTCACACCTTTTGAAGCTCTTCATATATTTCACACATTTTCAGGCTCTTCATTTTTTTCAACACCGCTTCATGCTCCTCCTATTTTTCAGACCGTTTCATGCTCCTCATATTTTTGACACCTTTTGAAGCTCTTCATATTTTTCACACCTTTTCAGGCTCTTCATGTTTTTGAACACCGCTTCATGCTCCTCCAATTTTTCAGACCGTTTCATGTTTCTCATATTTTTGACACCTTTTGAAGCTCTTCATATTTTTCACACCTTTTGAAGCTCTTCATATTTTTCATATTTTTGAAGCTCTTCATATTTTTCACACCTTTTCAGGCTTTTCATGTATTTGAACACCGGTTCATGTTCCTCCTATTTTTCAGACCGTTTCATGCTCCTCCTATTTTTCACTCCTTTTGAAGCTCTTCATATTTTTCACACCTTTTCAGTCTCTACATGTTTTTGAACACCGCTTCATGCTCCTCCTATTTCTCAGACCATTTCATGCTCCTCATGTATTTCACACCTTTTGAAGCTCTTCGTATTTTGCACACATTTTCAGGCTTTTCATGTTTTTCACAACCACTTCATGCTCCTCATATTTTTCAGACCGTTTCATGCACATTTCATTTTTGACTCCTTTTGAAGCTCTTCATATTTTTCACACCATTTTCAGGCTCTTCATGTTTTTCAACACCGCTTTATGATCCTCCTATTTTTCAGACCGTTTCATATTCCTCATATTTTTGACATTTTTTGAGGCTCTTCATATTTTTCACACCTTTTCAGGCTCTTCATGTTTTTGAACACCGTTTCATGCTCCTCCTATTTTTCAGACCGTTTCATGCACATCTCATTTTTGACACCTTTTGAAGCTCTTGATATTTTTCACACCATTTTCAGGCTCTTCATGTTTTTCAACAGCGCTTTATGATCCTCCTATTTTTCAGACCGTTTCATGCTCCTCATATATTTGACACCTTTTGAAGCTCTTCGTATTTTTCATAACTTTTCAGGCTCTTCATATTTTTCACACATTTTCAAGCTGTTCATGTTTTTGAACACGGCTTCATGCTCCTCCAATTTTTCAGACCATTTCATGTTCCTCATATTTTTGACACCTTTTGAAGCTCTTCATTCTTTTCACACCTTTTGAAGCTCTTCATATTTTTCACACCTTTTGAATCTCTTCATATTTTTCACACGTTTTCAGGCTCTTTATCTATTTCAACACCGCTTCATGCTGCTTCTATTTTTCAGACCGTTTCATGCTCCTCATATTTTTGACACCTTTTGAAGCTCTTCATATTTTTCACATCTTTTCAGGCTCTTCATGTTTTTGAACACCGTTTCATGCTCCTCGTATTTTTCAGACCGTTTCATTCTCCTCATACCTTTGACACCTTTTGAAGGTCTTCATATATTCCACACCTTTTCAGACTCTTCATGTTTTTGAACACCGCTTCATGCTCCTCTTATTTTTCAGACCGTTTCAGTCTCCTCATATTTTTGATACCTTTTGAAACTCTTCATATTTCTCACACCTTTTCAGGCTCTTCAGGTTTTTCAAAACCACTTCATGTTCCTCCTATTTTTCAGACCGTTTCATGCTCATCTCTTTTTGACACATTTTGAAGCTCTTCATATTTTTCACACCTTTTGAAGTTCTTCATATTTTTCACAACTTTTCAGGGTCTCCATGTTTATGAACACCGCTTCATGCTCCTCCTATTATTCAGACCGTTACATGCTCCTCATATTTTTCACACCTTTTGAAGTTCTTCATATTTTTCACACGTTTTCAGGTTCTTCATGTTTTTCAACACCGCTTCTTGCTCCTCCTATTTTTCAGACCGTATCATGCTCCTCATATTTTTGACACGTTTTGAAGCTCGTCATATTTTTCACACCTTTTCAGGCTCTTCAGGTTTTTGAACACCGTTTCATGCTCCTCCGATTTTTCAGACCGTTTCATGCTACTCATTTTTTTGAGACCTTTTGAAGCTCTTCACTTTTTTCACACCTTTTCAGGCTCTTCATGTTTTTGAATACCGCTTCATGCTCCTCCTACTTTTCAGACCGTTTCATGCTCTTCATATTTTTGATTTCTTTTGAAAGTCTGCATATTTTTCACACCTTTTTAGGCTCTTCATTTTTTTGAACACCACTTCATGCTCCTCCCATTTTTCAGACAGTTTCATGCTCATCTCATTTTTGACACCTTTTGAAGCTCTTCATATTTTTCACACCTTTTGAAGATCTTCATATTTTCACACGTTTTCAGGCTCTTCATGTTTTTCAACATCTTTTCATGCTCCTCCTATTTTTCAGACCGTTTCATGCTCCTCATATTTTTGACAAGTTTTGAGTCTCTTCATATTTTTCAACACCTTTTCAGGCTCTTCATGTTTTTAAACACCGCTTCATTCTCCTCCTATTTTTCAGACCATTTCATGCTCCTCATATTTTTGACAGCTTTTGAAGCTCTTCATCTTTTTCACACCTTTTCAGGCTCTTCATGTTTTTGAACACGCTTCTTGCTCCTCCTATTTTTCAGACCATTTCATGCTCATCATATTTTTCACACCTTTTGAAACTCTTGATATTTTTCACACCATTTCAGGCTCTTCATGTTTTTGAACATCGCTTCATGCTCTTCCTATTTTTCAGACGGTTTCATGCTCCTCATGTATTTCACACCTTTTGAAGCTCTTCGTATTTTTCACACCTTTTCAGGATCTTCATGTTTTTGAACACCGCTTCATGCTCCTCCTATTTTTCAAACCGTTACTTGCTCCACATATTTTTGACACCTTTTGAAGCTCTTAATATGGTTCACACCTTTTCAGGCTCTTCATGTTTTTCAACACAGCTTCATGCTCCTCCTATTTTTCAGACCGTTTCATGCTCCTCATATTTTTGACACCTTTTGAAGCTCTTTACATATTTCACACCTTTTCAGGCTCTTCATATTTTTCAACACCACTTCATGCTCCTCCTATTTTTCAGACCGTTTCTTGCTCCTCATATTTTTGACAACTTTTGAAGCTCTTCATATTTTTCTCACCTTTTCAGGCTCTTCATGTTCTTCAACACCGCTTCATGCTCCTCCAATATTTCAGATCATGTCATGTTTCTCATATTTTTCACACCTTTTGAGGCTCTTCATATTTTTCACACCTTTTCACGCTCTTCATGTTTTTCACCAACACTTCATGCTCCTCCTATTTTTTAGGCCATTTCATGCTCATCTCATTTTTGACACCGTTTGAAGCTCTTCATATTTTTCACACCTTTTGAAGCTCTTCATATTTTCACACCTTTTGAAGCTGTTCATATTTTTCACAGGTTTTCAGGCTCTTCATGTTTTCAACACCGCTTCATGCACCTCCTATTTTTCAGACCGTTTCATGCCCCTCATATTTTTCACACCTTTTGAAGATCTTCATATATTTCACACCTTTTCAGGCTCTTCATGTTTTTGAACAAAACTTCATGCTTCTATTTTTCAGAGCGTTTAATGCTCCTCATGTACTTCACACCTTTTGAAGTTCTTCATATATTTCACACCTTTTCAGGCTCTTCATGTTTTTCAACACCGCTTCATGCTCCTCCTATTTTTCAGACCGTTCATTCTCCTCATAATTTTGAAACATTTTGAAGCTCTTCTTATTTTTCACACCTTTTCAGGCTCTTCATGGTTTTCAAGACCGCTTCATGCTCCTGCTATTTTCTGGACTGTTCATGCTCATCATATTTTTGACAACTTTTGAAGCTCTTCATATTTTTCACACCTTTTCAGGCTCTTCATGTTTTTCAACACCGCTTCATGCTCCTCCTATTTTTCAGACCGTTTCATGCTCCTCATATTTTTGACACCTTTTGAAGCTCTTCATATATTTCACACTTTTTCAGGCTCATCATGTTTTTCAACACCACTTCATGCTCCTCCTCTTTTTCAGGCCGTTTCATGCTCATCTCATTTTTGACACCTTTTGAAGCTCTTCATATTTTTCACACCTTTAGAAGCTCTTCATATTTTTCACACGTTCTCAGGCTCTTCATGTTTTTCGACACCGCTTCATGCACCTCCTATTTTTCAGACCGTTTCATGCTCCTCATATTTTTCACACCTTTTGAAGCTTGTCTTATTTTCGCAGCTTTTCAGGAACTTCATGTTTTTCAACACCGCTTCATGCTCCTCCCATTTTTCAGACGGATTCATGCTCCTCCTATTTTTCAGACCGTTTCATGCTCCTCATGTATTTCCAACCTTTTGAAGCTCTTCATATTTTTCACACCTTTTCAGGCTCTTCATGTTTTTGAACACCCCTTCATGCTCCTCCTATTTTTCAGACCGTTTCATGCTCCTCATAATTTTCACACCTTTTGAAGCTCTTCATATTTTTCACACCTTTTCCGGTTATTCATGTTTTTGAACACTGCTTCATGCTCCTCCTATTTTTCAACTGTTTCATGCTCCTCATAATTTTGACATCTTTTGAAGTGCTTCATATTTTTCACACCTTTTCAGGCTCTTCATGTTTTTCAACACTGCATCATGCTCTTCCTATTCTTCAGAACTTTTCATGCTCCTCAAATTTTTGACACCTTTTGAAGCTCTTCATATTTTTCACAACTTTTCAGACTCTTCATGTTTTTCAACACCGCTTCATGCTCCTCCTATTTTTCAGACCGTTTCATGCTCCTCCTATTTTTCAGACCGTTTTATGCTTTTCATATTTTTCACAACTTTTGAAGCTCTTCATATTTTTCACACCTTTTAAACTCTTCATGTTTTTGAACACCGCTTCACACTCCTCCTATTTTTCATACCATTTCATGCTCCTCAAATTTTTGACAGCTTTTGAAGCTCTTCATATACTTTCCACCTTTTCAGGCTCTTCATTTTTGTGGACTCCGCTTCATGCTCCTCCTATTTTTCAACCCGTTTTATGCTCCTCCTATTTTTCACACCGTTTCATTCTCCTCATAATTTGACACCTTTTGAAGCTCTTCATATTTTTCACACCTTTTCAGGCTCTTCATGTTTTTGAACATGGCTTCATGCTCCTCCTATTTTTCAGACCGTTTCATGCTCCTCACATTTTTGACACCTTTTGAAGCTCTTCATATTTCACACCTTTTCATGATCTTCATGTTTTTCAATAACACTTCATGCTCCTCCTAGATTTCAGACCGTTTCATACTCCTCCTATTTTTGACACCTTTTGAAGCTCTTCATATATTTCACCCCATTTCAAGCTCTTCATGTTTTTCAACACCGCTTCATGCTCCTCCTATTTTTCAGACCGTTACAGGCGCCTCATATTTTTGACACCTTTTAAAGCCCTTCATATTTTTCACACATTTTCAGGCTCTTCATGTTTTTCAACACCGCTTCATGCTCCTCCTATTTTTAAGACCGTTTCTTGCTCCTAATATTTTTGACACCTTTTGAAGCTCTTCATATTTTTCACACCTCTTCATGCTCTTCATGTTTTCAACATCGATTCATGCTCCTATTATTTTTCAGACCGTTTCATCCTCCTCCTATTTTCACACCGTTTCATGCTCCTCATATTTTTGACACCTTTTGAAGCTCTTCATATATTTCACACCTTTTCAGGCTCTTCATGTTTTTCAACAACACTTCATGCTTCTCCTATTTTTCAGACCGTTTCATGATCCTCGTATTTTTGACACTTTTTGAAGCTCTTCATATTTTTCACAACTTTTGAGGCTCTTCATATTTTTGACACCGCTTCATGCTCCTCCTATTTTTCTGACCGTTTCATGCTCCTCACATTTTTGACACCTTTTGAAGCTCTTCATATTTTTCACATCTTTACAGGTTCTTCATGTTTTTCAGTACCACTTCATGCTCCTCCTAGATTTCAGACCGTTTCAGACTCCTCCTATTTTTGACACCTTTTGAAGCTCTTCAAGTATTTCACACCTTTTCAGGCTCTTCATGTTTTTCAACATCGCTTCATGCTCCTCCTATTTTTCCGACCGTTTCATGCTGCTCCCATTTTTGATACCTTTTGAAGCTCTTCATATTTTTGGCACCTTTTCATGCTCTTCATGTTTTTCAACACCGCTTCATGCTCCTCCTATACTTCAGAACGTTTTATGCTCCTCATATTTTTAACACCATTTGAAGCTCTTCATGTTTTGGGCATCTTTTCATGCTCTTCATGTTTTTCAACACCGCTTCATGCTCCTCCTGTTTTTCAGACGGTCTCTTGCTCCTCAAATTTTTGACACCTTTTGAAGCTCTTCATATTTTTCACACCTTTTGAAGCTCTTCATATTTTTTCACACGTTTTCAGGCTCTTCATGTTTTTCAACACCGCTTCATGCTCCTCCTATTTTTCAGACCGTTTCATGCTCCTCATATTTTTGACACCTTTTGAAGCTCTTAATATTTTTCACACGTTTTCAGGCTCTTCATGTTTTTGAACACACCTACATGCTACTCCTATTTTTCAGACCGATTCATGCTCCTCATATTTTTCACACCTTTTGAAGCTCCTATTATTTTTCAGACCTTTTCAGGCTCTTCATGTTTTTCAATATCGTTTCATGATCCTCCTATTTTTCAGTCCGTTTCATGCTCATCTCATTTTTGACCCCTTTTGAAGCTTTTCATATTTTTCAACCTTTTCTGGCTCTTCATGTTTTTCAACACCGTTACATGATCATCCTATTTTTCGGACCGTTTCATGCTCATCTCATTTTTGACCCCTTTTGAAGCTTTTCATATTTTTCACAACTTTTTAGGCTCTTCATGTTTTTCAACACCGCTTCTTGCTCCTCCTATTTTTCAGAGCGTTTCATGCTCATCTCATTTTTGACACCTTTTGAAGCTCTTCATATTTCTCACAACTTTTTAGGCTCTTCATGTTTTTGACATCGCTTCATGCTCCTCCTATTTTTCAGAGACTTTCTTGCTCCTCATGTATTTCACATCTTTTGAAGCTCTTCATATTTCTCACAACATTTTAGGCTCTTCATGTTTTTCCACACCACTTCATGCTTCACCTATTTTTCGGCCTGTTTCATGCTCCTCATGTATTTCACACCTTTTGAAGCTCTTCATATTTTTCAGACCTTTTCAGGCTCTTCATGTTTTTAATCACCGTTTCATGCTCCTCCTATTTTTCAGGCCGTTTCATGCTCATCATATATTTGACACATTTTGAAGCTCTGAATATTTTTCACACATTTTCAGGCTCTTCATGTTTTTGAACACTGCTTCATGATCCTCCTATTTTTCAGACCGTTTCATGTTCTTCATATGTTTGACACCTTTTGAAGCTCTTCATATTTTTCACTCCTTTTCAGGCTCTTCATGTTTTTCAACACCACTTCATACTTCTCCTATTTTTCAGACCGTTTCATGCTCCTCAAATTTTTGACACCTTTTGAAGCTCTTCATATATTTCACACCTTTTCAGGCTCTTCATGTTTTTCAACACCGCTTCATGCTCCTCCGATTTTTCAGACCGTTCATTCTCCTCATAATTTTGAAACATTTTGAAGCTCTTCTTATTTTTCACACCTTTTCACGCTCTTCATGATTTTCAAGACCGCTTCATGCTCCTGCTATTTTCCGGACCGTTCATGCTCATCATATTTTTGACAACTTTTGAAGCTCTTCATATTTTTCACACCTTTTCAGGCTCTTCATGTTTTTCAACACCGCTTCATGCTCCTCCTCTTTTTCAGACCGTTTCATGCTCCTCATATTTTTGACACCTTTTGAAGCTCTTCATATATTTCACACTTTTTCAGGCTCATCATGTTTTTCAACACCACTTCATGCTCCTCCTATTTTTCAGGCCGTTTCATGCTCATCTCATTTTTGACACCTTTTGAAGCTCTTCATATTTTTCACACCTTTAGAAGCTCTTCATATTTTTCACACGTTCTCAGGCTCTTCATGTTTTTCGACACCGCTTCATGCACCTCCTATTTTTCAGACCGTTTCATGCTCCTCATATTTTTCACACCTTTTGAAGCTTGTCTTATTTTCACAGCTTTTCAGGAACTTCATGTTTTTCAACACCGCTTCATGCTCCTCCCATTTTTCAGACCGTTTCATGCTCCTCCTATTTTTCAGACCGTTTCATGCTCCTCATATTTTTGACACCTTTTGAAGCTTGTCTTATTTTCGCAGCTTTTCAGGAACTTCATGTTTTTCAACACCGCTTCATGCTCCTCCCATTTTTCAGACGGATTCATGCTCCTCCTATTTTTCAGACCGTTTCATGCTCCTCATGTATTTCCAACCTTTTGAAGCTCTTCATATTTTTCACACCTTTTCAGGCTCTTCATGTTTTTGAACACCCCTTCATGCTCCTCCTATTTTTCAGACCGTTTCATGCTCCTCATAATTTTCACACCTTTTGAAGCTCTTCATATTTTTCACACCTTTTCCGGTTCTTCATGTTTTTGAACACTGCTTCATGCTCCTCCTATTTTTCAACTGTTTCATGCTCCTCATAATTTTGACATCTTTTGAAGTGCTTCATATTTTTCACACCTTTTCAGGCTCTTCATGTTTTTCAACACTGCATCATGCTCTTCCTATTCTTCAGAACTTTTCATGCTCCTCAAATTTTTGACACCTTTTGAAGCTCTTCATATTTTTCACAACTTTTCAGACTCTTCATGTTTTTCAACACCGCTTCATGCTCCTCCTATTTTTCAGACCGTTTCATGCTCCTCCTATTTTTCAGACCGTTTTATGCTTTTCATATTTTTCACAACTTTTGAAGCTCTTCATATTTTTCACACCTTTTAAACTCTTCATGTTTTTGAACACCGCTTCACACTCCTCCTATTTTTCATACCGTTTCATGCTCCTCAAATTTTTGACAGCTTTTGAAGCTCTTCATATACTTTCCACCTTTTCAGGCTCTTCATTTTTGTGGACTCCGCTTCATGCTCCTCCTATTTTTCAACCCGTTTCATGCTCCTCCTATTTTTCACACCGTTTCATTCTCCTCATAATTTGACACCTTTTGAAGCTCTTCATATTTTTCACACCTTTTCAGGCTCTTCATGTTTTTGAACATGGCTTCATGCTCCTCCTATTTTTCAGACCGTTTCATGCTCCTCACATTTTTGACACCTTTTGAAGCTCTTCATATTTCACACCTTTTCATGATCTTCATGTTTTTCAATAACACTTCATGCTCCTCCTAGATTTCAGACCGTTTCATACTCCTCCTATTTTTGACACCTTTTGAAGCTCTTCATATATTTCACCCCATTTCAAGCTCTTCATGTTTTTCATCACCGCTTCATGCTCCTCCTATTTTTCAGACCGTTACAGGCGCCTCATATTTTTGACACCTTTTAAAGCCCTTCATATTTTTCACACATTTTCAGGCTCTTCATGTTTTTCAACACCGCTTCATGTTCCTCCTATTTTTCAGACCGTTTCTTGCTCCTAATATTTTTGACACCTTTTGAAGCTCTTCATATTTTTCACACCTCTTCATGCTCTTCATGTTTTCAACATCGATTCATGCTCCTATTATTTTTCAGACCGGTTCATCCTCCTCCTATTTTCACACCGTTTCATGCTCCTCATATTTTTGACACCTTTTGAAGCTCTTCATATATTTCACACCTTTTCAGGCTCTTCATGTTTTTCAACAACACTTCATGCTTCTCCTATTTTTCAGACCGTTTCATGATCCTCGTATTTTTGACACTTTTTGAAGCTCTTCATATTTTTCACAACTTTTGAGGCTCTTCATATTTTTGACACCGCTTCATGCTCCTCCTATTTTTCTGACCGTTTCATGCTCCTCACATTTTTGACACCTTTTGAAGCTCTTCATATTTTTCACATCTTTACAGGTTTTTCATGTTTTTCAGTACCACTTCATGCTCCTCCTAGATTTCAGACCGTTTCAGACTCCTCCTATTTTTGACACCTTTTGAAGCTCTTCAAGTATTTCACACCTTTTCAGGCTCTTCATGTTTTTCAACATCGCTTCATGCTCCTCCTATTTTTCCGACCGTTTCATGCTGCTCCCATTTTTGATACCTTTTGAAGCTCTTCATATTTTCGGCACCTTTTCATGCTCTTCATGTTTTTCAACACCGCTTCATGCTCCTCCTATACTTCAGAACGTTTTATGCTCCTCATATTTTTAACACCATTTGAAGCTCTTCATGTTTTGGGCATCTTTTCATGCTCTTCATGTTTTTCAACACCGCTTCATGCTCCTCCTGTTTTTCAGACGGTCTCTTGCTCCTCAAATTTTTGACACCTTTTGAAGCTCTTCATATTTTTCACACCTTTTGAAGCTCTTCATATTTTTTCACACGTTTTCAGGCTCTTCATGTTTTTCAACACCGCTTCATGAACCTCCTATTTTTCAGACCGTTTCATGCTCCTCATATTTTTGACACCTTTTGATGCTCTTCATATTTTTCACACTTTTCAAGCTCTTTTTTTTTCAACACCACTTCATGCTTCTCCTATTTGTCAGACCTTTTCATGCTCCTCATATTTTTGACACCTTTAGAAGCTCTTCATATTTTTCACACTTTTCAAGCTCTTCATGTTTTTCAACACCACTTCATTCTCCTCCTATTTTTATACCGTTTCATTCTCCTCATACTTTTGACACCTTTTGAAGCTCTTCCTATATTTCACACCTTTTCAGGCTCTTCATGTTTTTAACACCACTTCATGCTCCTCCTATTTTTCAGACCATTTCCTGCTCTTCGATTTTTGATACCTTTTGAAGTTCTTCATATTTTTCACACCTTTTGAAGCTCTTAATATTTTTCACACATTTTCAGGCTCTTCACTTTTTTCAACAACGCTTCATGCTCCTCCTATTTTTCAGACCGATTCATGCTCCTAATATTTTTCACACCTTTTGAAGCTCTTAATATTTTTCACACGTTTTCAGGCTCTTCACGTTTTTCAACGACGCTTCATGCTCCTCCTATTTTTCAGACCGTTTCATGCTCCTCATATTTTTGACACCTTTTGAAGCTCTTAATATTTTTCACACGTTTTCAGGCTCTTCATGTTTTTGAACACACCTACATGCTACTCCTATTTTTCAGACCGATTCATGCTCCTCATATTTTTCACACCTATTGAAGCTCCTATTATTTTTCAGACCTTTTCAGGCTCTTCATGTTTTTCAATATCGTTTCATGATCCTCCTATTTTTCAGTCCGTTTCATGCTCATCTCATTTTTGACCCCTTTTGAAGCTTTTCATATTTTTCAACCTTTTCTGGCTCTTCATGTTTTTCAACACCGTTACATGATCATCCTATTTTTCGGACCGTTTCATGCTCATCTCATTTTTGACCCCTTTTGAAGCTTTTCATATTTTTCACAACTTTTTAGGCTCTTCATGTTTTTCAACACCGCTTCTTGCTCCTCCTATTTTTCAGACCGTTTCATGCTCATCTCATTTTTGACACCTTTTGAAGCTCTTCATATTTCTCACAACTTTTTAGGCTCTTCATGTTTTTGACATCGCTTCATGCTCCTCCTATTTTTCAGAGAGTTTCTTGCTCCTCATGTATTTCACATCTTTTGAAGCTCTTCATATTTCTCACAACATTTTAGGCTCTTCATGTTTTTCCACACCACTTCATGCTTCACCTATTTTTCGGCCTGTTTCATGCTCCTCATGTTTTTCACACCTTTTGAAGCTCTTCATATTTTTCAGACCTTTTCAGGCTCTTCATGTTTTTAATCACCGTTTCATGCTCCTCCTATTTTTCAGGCCGTTTCATGCTCCTCATATATTTGACACATTTTGAAGCTCTGAATATTTTTCACACCTTTTCAGGCTCTTCATATTTTTGAACACCGCTTCATGCTCCTCCAATTTTTCAGGCCGTTTCATGCTCCTCATAATTTTGACACCTTTTGAAGCTCTTCATACGTTTCACAACTTTTCAGGCTCTTCATATTTTTGAACACCGCTTCATGCTCCTCCAATTTTTCAGGCCGTTTCATGCTCCTCATAATTGTGACACCTTTTGAAGCTCTTCATATTTTTCACACCTTTTCAGGCTCTTCATATTTTTGAACACCGCTTCATGCTCCTCCAATTTTTCAGGCCGTTTCATGCTCCTCATAATTTTGACACCTTTTGAAGCTCTTCATATGTTTCACAACTTTTCAGGCTCTTCATGTTTTTCCACACCCCTTCATGCTTCTCCTATTTTACAGCCCGTTTCATGCTCCTCATGTATTTCACACTTTTTGAAGCTCTTCATATTTTTCACACCTTTTCAGGCTCTTCATGTTTTTGATCACCGTTTCATGCTCCTCCTATTTTTCAGACCGTTTCATGCTCATGTCATTTTCGACACCTTTTGAAGCTCTTCATATATTTCACACCTTTTGAAGCTCTTCATATTTTGCACACCTTTCCAGGCTCTTCATATTTTTCAACACCGCTTCATGCTCCACCTACTTTTAAGACCGTTTCATGCTCCTCATATTTTTGACACCTTTTGAAGCTTTTCATATTTTTCACACCTTTTCAGGCTCTTCATTTTTTTCAACACTACTTTTTGCTCCTCCAATTTTTCAGACCGTTTCATGCTCATCTAATTTTTGACACCTGTTGAAGCTCTTAATATTTTTCACACCTTCTGAAGCTCTTTATATTTTTCACACTTTTTCAGGCTCTTCATGTTTTTCAAGACCACTTCATGCTTCTCCTATTTTTCAGCCCGTTTCATGCTCCTCATGTTTTTCACACCTTTTGAAGCTCCTCATATTTCTCACACCTTTTAAGGCTCTCCATGTTTTTGATCATCGTTGCTTGCTCCTCCTATTTTTCAGACCGTTTCATGCTCCTCATATTTTTGACATCTTTAGAAACACTTCATATCTTTCACACCTTTTCAGACTCTTCATGTTTTTCAACACCGCTTCATGCTCCTCCTATTTTTCAGACCATTTCCTGCTCTTCATATGTTTGACACCTTTTGAAGCTCTTCATATTTTTCACTCCTTTTCAGGCTCTTCATGTTTTTCAACACCACTTCATGCTTCTCCTATTTTTCAGCCCGTTTCATGCTCCTCATGTTTTTCACACCTTTTGAAGCTCGTCATATTTTTCACACCTTTTAAGGCTCTCCATGTTTTTGATCACCGTTGCTTGCTCCTCCTATTTTTCAGACCGTTTCATACTCCTCATATTTTTGACATCTTTAGAAACACTTCATATCTTTCACACCTTTTCAGACTCTTCATGTTTTTCAACACCGCTTCATGCTCCTCCTATTTTTCAGACCATTTCCTGCTCTTCATATTTTTGACACCTCTTGAAGCTCTTCATATATTTCACACCTTTTCAGCCTCTTCATTTTTTTCAAAACCGCTTCATGCTCCTCCTATTTTTCACACCGTTTCATGCTCATCTCATTTTTGACACCTTTTGAAGCTCTTCATATATTTCACACCTTTTCAAGCTCTTCATATTTTTCAGACCTTTTCAGGCTCTTCATGTTTTTGAACACGGCTTCTTGCTCCTCCTATTTTTCACACCGTTTCATGCTCATCTCCTTTTGACACCTTTTGAAGCTCTTCAAATTTTTCACACCTTTTGAAACTCTTCATATTTTTCATATTTTTGAAGCTCTTCATATTTTCACACGTTTTCAGGCTCTTCATGTTTTTCAACACCGCTTCATGCTATTTCTATTTTTCAGAGAGTTTCATGCTCCTCATGTATTTCACACGTTTTGAAGCTCTTCATATTTTTCAAACCTTTTCAGGCTCTTCATGTTTTGCCACACCCCTTCATGCTTCTCCTTTTTTTCAGCCCGTTTCATGCTCCTCATGTATTTCACACCTTTTGAAGCTCTTCATATTTTTCACACCTTTTCAGGCTCTTCATGTTTTTGATCATCGTTTCATGCTCCTCCTATTTTTCAGACCGTTTCTTGCTCATCTCATTTTTGACACCTTTTGAAGCTCTTCATATATTTCACACCTTTTGAAGCTCTTCATATTTTGCACACCATTCCAGGCTCTTCATATTATTCAACACCGCTTCATGCTCCACCCATTTTTCAGACCGTTTCATGCTCCTCATATTTTTGACACCTTTTGAAGCTTTTCATATTTTTCACACCTTTTCAGGCTCTTCATTTTTTTCAACACCGCTTCATGCTTCTCCTATTTTTCAGACAGATTCATGCTCCTCCTATTTTTCAGACTGTTTCATGCACCTCTTATTATTGACACCTTTTGAAGCTCTCATATTTTTCACACCTTTTCAGGCTCTTCATGTTTTTCAACACCGCTTCATGCTCCTCCTATTTTTCAGACCGTTTCATGCTTCTCATATTTTTACACCTTTTGAAGCTCTTCATATTTTCACACCTTTTCAGGCTCTTCATGTTTTTGAACACCGCTTCGTGCTCCTCCTATTTTTCAGACCGTTTCATGCTCCTAATATTTTTGACACCTTTTGAAGCTCTTCATATTTTTCACACCTTTTCAGGCTCTTCATGTTTGAACACCGCTTCATGCTCCTTCTATTTTTCAGAGAGTTTCATGCTCCTCATGTATTTCACACCTTTTGAAGCTCTTCATATTTTTCACACCTTTTCAGGCTCTTCATGTTTTTCCACACCACTTCATGCTTCTCCTATTTTTCAGCCCGTTTCATGCTCCTCATGTATTTCACACCTTTTGAAGCTCTTCATATTTTTCACACCTTTTCAGGCTCTTCACGTTTTGATCACCATTTCATGCTCCTCTTATTTTTCAGACCGTTTCATGCTCATCTCATTTTTGACACCTTTTGAAGCTCTTCATATATTTCACACATTTTCAACCTCTTCATATTTTTCACACCTTTTCATGCTCTTCATGTTTTTCAACACCGCTTCATGCTTCTCCTATTTTTCAGACACTTTCATGCTCCTCCTATTTTTCAGACTGTTTCATGCACCTCTTATTATTGACACCTTTTGAAGCTCTCATATTTTTCACACCTTTTCAGGCTCTTCATGTTTTTCAACACCGCTTCATGCTCCTCCTATTTTTGCGACCGTTTCTTGTTCCTCATATATTTGACACCTTTGAAGCTCTTCATATTTTATCACACTTTTTCAGGCTTTTCATGTTTTTCATCACCGCTTCACGCTCCTCCTATTTTTGAGACCGTTTCACGCTGCACATATTTTTGACACCTTTTGGAGCTCTTCATATTTTTCACACCTTTTCAGGCTCTTCATGTTTTTCAACCGCTGCATACTCCTCCTATTTTTCAGACCGTTTCATGCTCCTCATATATTTCACACCTTTTGAAGCTCTTCATATTTTTCACACCTTTTCAGGCTCTTCATTTTTTTCAAATCCACTTCATGCTCCTCCTATTTTTCAGACCGTTTCATGCTCATCTCTTTTTTGACACCTTTTGAAGCTCTTCATATTTTTCACAAGTTCTCAGCCTCCTCATGTTTTTAAACACCGCTTCATGCTCCTCCTATTTTTCAGACACTTTCATGCTCCTCATATTTTTGACACCTTTTGAAACTCTTCATATTTTTCACACCTTTTCAGGCTCTTCATATTTTTGAACACCGCTTCATGCTCCTCCAATTTTTCAGACCGTTTCATGCTCCTCATAATTTTGACACCTTTTGAAGCTCTTCATATGTTTCACAACTTTTCAGGCTCTTCATTTTTTTCAAAACCACTTCATGCTCCTCCTATTTTTCAGAAGGTTTCATGCTCATCTCATTTTTTACACCTTTTGAAGCTCTTCATATTTTTCACACCTTTTGATGCTCTTCATATTTTTCACACGTTTTCAGGCTCTTCATGTTTTTCAACACCGCTTCATGCTATTTCTATTTTTCAGAGAGTTTCATGCTCCTCATGTATTTCACACCTTTAGAAGCTCTTCATATTTTTCAAAACTTTTCAGGCTCTTCATGTTTTTCCACACCCCTTCATGCTTCTCCTATTTTTCAGCCCGTTTCATGCTCCTCATGTATATCACACCTTTTGAAGCTCTTCATATTTTTCACACCTTTTCAGGCTCTTCATGTTTTTCACACCTTTTCAGGCTCTTCATGTTTTTGAACACCATTTCAGGCTTCTCCGAATTTGCAGACCGTTTCATTCTCCTCATATTTTTGACACCTTTTGAAGCTCTTTATATATTTCACACCTTTTCAGGCTCTTCATTTTTTTCAACACCACTTCATGCTCCTCCTATTTTTCAGACTGTTTCATGCTCATCTCATTTTGACACCTTTTGAAGCTCTTCAAATTTTTCACGTCTTTTGAAGCTCTTCATATTTTTCACAACTTTTCAGGCTCTTTATGATTTTCCACACCGCTTCATGCTCCTCCTATTTTTCAGACCGTTTCATGCTCATCTCATTTTGACACATTTTGAAGCTCTTCAAATTTTTCACACCTTTTGAAGCTCTTCATATTTTTCATATTTTTGAAGCTCTTCATATTTTCACACGTTTTCAGGCTCTTCATGTTTTTCAACACCGCTTCATGCTATTTCTATTTTTCAGAGAGTTTCATGCTCCTCATGTATTTCACACCTTTTGAAGCTCTTCATATTTTTCTTATTTTTGAAGCTCTTCATATTTTCACACGTTTTCAGGCTCTTCATGTTTTTCAACAACGCTTCATGCTATTTCTATTTTTCAGAGAGTTTCATGCTCCTCATGTATTTCACACCTTTTGAAGCTCTTCATATTTTTCAAACCTTTTCAGGCTCTTCATGTTTTTCCACACCCCTTCATGCTTCTCCTATTTTTCAGCCCGTTCCATGCTCCTCATGTATTTCACACCTTTTGAAGCTCTTCATATTTTTCACATCTTTTCAGGCTCTTCATGTTTTTTATCACCGTTTCATGCTCCTCCTATTTTTCAGACCGTTTCATGCTCCTCATATTTTTGACACCTTTTGAAGCTTTTCATATTTTCACACCTTTTCAGGCTCTTCATATTTTTCAACACCGCTTCATGCTTCTCCTATTTTTCATACAGTTTCATGCTCCTCCTAATTTTCAGACTGTTTCATGCACCTCTTATTATTGATACCTTTTGAAGCTCTCATATTTTTCACACCCTTTCAGGCTCTTCATGTTTTTCAACACCGCTTCATGCTTCTCCTATTTTTCAGACAGTTTAATGCTCCTCCAATTTTTCAGACTGTTTCATGCACCTCTTATTATTGACACCTTTTGAAGCTCTCATATTTTTCACACCATTTCAGGCTCTTCATGTTTTTCAACACCGCTTCCTGCTCCTCCTATTTTTGCGAGCGTTTCATGCTCCTCATATTTCTGACACCTTTGAAGCTCTTCATGTTTTATCACACGTTTTCAGGCTCTTCATGTTTTTCATCACCGCTTCCCGCTCCTCCTGTTTTTGAGACCGTCTCACGCTCCACATATTTTTGACAACTTTTGCAGCTCTTCATATTTTTCACACCTTTTCAGGCTCTTCATGTTTTTTAACCGCTGCATGCTCCTCCTATTTTTCAGACCGTTTCATGCTCCTCATATTTTTCACACCTTTTGAAGCTCTTCATATTTTTCACACATTTTCAGGCTCTTCATGTTTTTGAACACAGCTTCATGCTCCTCCTATTTTTCAGACCGTTTCATGCTCCTCATATTTTTGACAGCTTTGGAAGCTCTTCATATTTTTCACACCTTTTCAGACTCTTCATGTTTTTCAACACCGTTGCATGATCCTCCTATTTTTCAGACCATTTCATGCTCCTCATATACTTGACACATTTTTAAGCTCTTCATATATTTCACACATTTTCAGGCTATTCATTTTTTTCAACACCGCTTCATGCTCCTTGTATTTTTAAGACCGTTTCATGCTCCTCATATTTTTGACACCTTTTGAAGCTCTTCATATTTTTCACACATTTTCTGGCTCTTCATGTTTTTCAACAACTCTTCATGCACCTCCAATTTTTCAGACCGTTTCATGCTCATCTCATTTTTGACACTTTTTGAAGCTCTTCATATTTTTCACACCTTTTCAGGCTCTTCATGTTTTTGAACACCGCTTCATGCTCCTCCTATTTTTCAGACCGTTTCATGCTCATCTCATTTTTGACACATTTTGAAGCTCTTCATATTTCTCACACCTTTTCAGGCTCTTCATGGTTTTCAACAACGCTTCATGCACCTCCTATTTTTCAGAACGTTTCATGCTCATCTCATTTTTGACACCTTTTGAAGCTTTTCATATTTTTCACACCTTTTCAGGCTCTTCATGTTTTTGAACACTACTTCATGCTCCTTCTATTTTTCAGAGAGTTTCATGCTCCTCATGTATTACACACCTTTTGAAGCTCTTCATATTTTTCACACCTTTACAGGCTCTTCATGTTTTTCCACACCACTTCATGCTTCTCCTATTTTTCAGCTCATTTCATGCTCCTCATGAATTTCACACCTTTTGAAGCTCTTCATATTTTTCACACTTTTTCAGGCTCTTCATGTATTTGATCACCGTTTCATGCTCCTCCTATTTTTCAGACCGTTTCATGCTCCTCATATTTTTGACACCTTTTGAAGCTCTTCATATTTTTCACACCTTTTCAGGCTCTTCATGTTTTTGAACACCGCCTCATGCTCCTCCTATTTTTCAGACCATTTCATGCTCCTCATATTTTTGACACATTTTGAAGCTCTTCATATTTTTCACACCTTTTCAGGCTCTTCATGTTTTTGGACACCACTTCATTCTCCTCCTGTTTTTCAGACCGTTTCCTGCTCTTCAAATTTTTACACCTTTTGAAGCTCTTCATATTTTTCACACATTTATAGGCTCTTCATGATTTTGAAAACAGCTTCATTCTCCTCCTATTTTTCAGACCTTTTCATGCTCCTCAAATTTTGACACCTTTTGAAGCTCTTCATATTTTTCACACCTTTTCAGGCTCTTATTGTTTTTCAACACCGTTTCATCATCCTCCTATTTTTCAGACCGTTTCATGCTCCTCATATATTTGACACATTTTTAAGCTCTTCATATATTTCACACATTTTCAGGCTATTCATGTTTTTCAACACCGCTTCATGCTCCTCCTATTTTTCAGACCGTTTCATGCTAATCATATTTTTGACACCTGTTGAAGCTCTTCATATTTCTCACACATTTTCAGGCTATTCATGATTTTCAACACCGCTTCATGCTCCTCCTATTTTTCAGACAGTTTCATGCTCCTCATATTTTTAACACCTTTTGAAGCTCTTCATATTTTTCACATCTTTTGAAGCTCTTTATATTTTTCACACATTTTCAGGCTCTTCATGTATTTCAACACCCCTTGTTGCTCCTCCGATTTTTCAGACCGTTTCATGCTCCTCATATCTTTGACACCTTTTGAAGTTCTTCATATTTCTGACACCTCGTCAGTCTCTTCATGTTTTTCAACACCGTTTCTTGCTCCTCCTATTTTTGAGACCGTTTCATGCTCCTCATGTATTTCACACCTTTTGAAGCTCTTCATATTTGTCACACCTTTTCAGGCTCCTCATGTTTTTCAACACCGCTTCATGCTCCTCCTATTTTTCAGACCGTTTCATGCTCCTCATATTTTTCACACCTTTTGAAGCTGTTCATATTTTTCACACCTTTTCAGGCTCTTCATGTTTTTGAACACTGGTTCATGCTCCTCCTATTTTTCAGACCGTATCATGCTCCTCATATTTTTCACACCTTTTGGAACTCTTCATATTTGTCACACCTTTTCAGGCTCCTCATGTTTTTCAACACCGCTTCATGCTCCTCCTATTCTTCAGACCGTTTCATGCTCCTCATATTTTTCACACCTTTTGAAGCTATTCATATTTTTAACACCTTTTCAGGCTCTTCATGTTTTTGAACACCGCTTCATGCTCCTCCTAATTTTTAAACCGTTTAATGCTCCTCATGTATTTCACACCTTTTGAAGCTCTTCATATTTTTCACACCTTTTCAGGCTCTTCATGTGTTTGAACACCATTTCATGCTCCTCCTATTTTTCAGACCGTTTCATGCTCCTCATATTTTTGACATCTTTTGAAGCTCTTCATATTTCTCACATCTTTTCATGCTCTTCATGTTTTTGAACACCGCTTCATGCTCCTCCTATTTTTCAGACCGTTTCATGCTCATCTCATTTTACACACCTTTTGAAGCTCTTCATATTTTTCAAACCTTTTGAAGCTCTTCATAATTTTCACACCTTTTCAGACTCTGCATGTTTTTGAACACCGCTTCATGCTCCTCCTATTTTTCAGATCGTTTCATGCTCCTCATGTATTTCACACCTTTTGAAGCTCTTCATATTTGTCACACCTTTTCAGGCTCTTCATGTTTTTCAACCCCGCTTCATGCTCCTCCTATTTTTCAGACCGTTTCATGATCCTCATATTTTTCACACTTTTTGAAGCTCTTCATATTTTTCACACATTTTAAGGCTCTTCATGTTTTTCAACATCGCTTCATGCTCCTCCTATTTTTCAGACCGTTTCAAGCTTCTCATGTATTTCACACCTTTGAAGCTCGTCATATTTTGCACACGTTTTCCGGCTCTTCATGTTTTTTCACAACCACTTCATGCTCCTCCTATTTTTCAGACCGTATCATGCTCCTCATATTTTTCACACCTTTTCAGGCTCTTCATTATTTTCAACACAACTTCATGCTCCTCCCATTTTTCAGACCGTTTTTTACTCATCTCATTTTTGACACCTTTTGAAGCTGTTCATATTTTTCACACCTTTTGAAGCTCCTCATGTTTTTGAACACCGTTTCATGCTCCTCCTATTTTTCAGACCGTTTCATGCTCCTCATATATTTCACAACTTTTGAAGCTCTTCATATATTTCACACCTTTTCAGGAACTTCATGTTTTTCAACACCTCTTCATGATCCTCCTATTTTTAAGACCGTTTCATATTCCTCATATTTTTGACACCTTTTTAGGCTCTTCATGTTTTTTACACCTTTTCAGGCTCTTCATGTTTTTCAACACCGCTTCATGCTCCTCCTATTTTTCAGACCGTGTCATGCTCCTCCTATTTTTGACACATTTTGAAGCTCTTCATATTTTTCACACCTTTTGAAGCTCTTCATATTTTTCAAACCTTTACAGGCTCTTCATGTATTTCAACACCGCTTCATGCTCCTCCTATTTTTCAGACCGAGTCTTTCTCCTCTTATTTTTGACAAATTTTGAAGCTCTTCATATTTTTCACACCTTTTGAAGCTCTTCATATTTTTCAAACCTTTACAGGCTCTTCATGTATTTCAACACCGCTTCATGCTCCTCCTATTTTTCAGACAATTTCATGCTCCTCATATTTTTCACACCTTTTGAAACTCTTCATATTTTTCACACTTTTTGAAGCTCTTCATATTTTTCACAGTTTTCAGGCTCTTCATGCTTCTGAACACCGCTTCATGCTCCACCTATTTTTCAGACCGTTTCATGCTCTTCATATTTTTCACACCTTTTCAGGCTCTTCATGTTTTTCAACACGGCTTCATGCTACTCCTATTTTTGATACCTTTTGAAGCTCCTCATATTCTTCAAACCATTTCATGCTCTTCTTTTTTTTCATCACCGCTTCATGCTCCTCCTATTTTTCAGACCGTTTCATGCTCCTCCTATTTTGAGACCGTTTCATGCTCCTCATATTTTTCACACCTTTAGAAGCTCTTCTTATTTTTCTCACCTTTTCAGGCTCTTCATGTTTTTCAACACCGCTTCATGATCCTCCTATTTTTCTGACAGTTTCATGCTCCTCATATTTTTCATCCTTTTTGAAGCTCTTCATATTTTTCACACCTTTAGAAGCTCTTCGTATTTTTCTCACCTTTTCAGGCTCTTCATGTTTTTGAACACCACTTCATGCTCCTCCGATTTTTCAGACCATTACATGCTCCTCATATTTTTGACACGTTTTGAAGCTCCTCATAAGTTTCACACATTTTGAAGGTCTTCATATATTTCACACCATTTCAGGATCTTCATGTGTTTCAACACCACTTCATGCTCCTCCTATTTTTCAGACCGTTTCATGCTCCTCATAATTTTGACACCTTTTGAAGCTCTTTATATTTTTCACACCTTTTCAAGCTCTTCATGTTTTTCAACACCACTTCATGCTCCTCCAATTTTTCAGGCCGTTTCATTGTCCTCATATATTTGACACCTTTAGAAGATCTTCATATTTTTCACACATTTTCAGGCTCTGCATGTTTTTCAACATCGCTTCATGCCCCTCCTATTTTTTAGACCGTTTCAGGCTCCTCATATTTTTGACACCTTTAGAAGCTCTTCATATTTTTCACACCTTTTCAGGCTCTTCATTTATTTCAACACCTCTTCATGCTCCTCGTATTTTTCAACACTGCTTCATGCTCCTCCTATTTTTCAGACCGTTTCATGCTCCTCATAATTTTGACACTTTTTGAAGCTCCTCATATTTTTCACACGTTTTGAAGGTGTTCATATATTTCACACCATTTCAGGCTCTTCATGTTTTTCAACACCACTTCATGCTCCTCCTATTTTTCAGACCGTTTCATGCTCATCTAATTTTTGACAACTTTTGAAGCTCTTCATATTTTTCACACCTTTTCAGGCTCTTCATTTTTTTCAACACCTCTTCATGCTCCTCGTACTTTTCAACACCGCTTCATGCTCCTCCTATTTTTCAGACCGTTTCATGCTCCTCATAATTTTGACACTTTTTGAAGCTCCTCATATTTTTCACACGTTTTGAAGGTGTTCATATATTTCACACCATTTCAGGCTCTTCATGTTTTTGAACACCACTTCATGCACCTCCTATTTTTCAGACCGTTTCATGCTCATCTAATTTTTGACAACTTTTGAAGCTCTTCATATTTTTCACATTTTTGAAGCTCTTCATATTTCTCACACCTTTTCAGGCTCTTCATGTTTTTCAACACTGATTCATGCTCCTCCTATTTTTCAGACCGTTTCATGCTCATCTCTTTTTTGACACCTTTTGAAGCTGTTCATACTTTTCACACCTTTTCAGGATCTTCATGTTTTTGATCACCGCTTCATGATCCTCCTATTTTTCAAACCATTTCATGCTCTTCATATTTTTGACAACTTTTGAAGCTCTTCATTTTTTTCACAACTTTTCAGGCTCTTCATGTTTTTCCACACCACTTCATGCTTCCCCTAATTTTCAGACCGTTTCATGCTCCTCATGTATTTCACACGTTTTGAAGCTCTTCATATTTTTCACACCTTTCAGGCTCTTCATGTTTTTCAACACCGTTTCATGCTGCTTCTATTTTTCAGACCGTTTCATGGTCCTCATATTTTTCACACCTTTTGAAGCTCTTCATATTTTTCACACCTTTTCAGGCTCTTCATGTTTTTGAACACATCTTCATGCTCCTCCTATTTTTCACACCGTTTCATGCTGCTCATATTTTGACACATTTTGAAGCTCTTTATATTTTCACAACTTTTCAGGCTCTTCATGTTTTTCAACACCGTTTCATGATCCTCCTATTGTTCAGACCGTTTCATGCTCATCTCATTTTTGACACCTCTTGAAGCTTTTCATATTTTTCACAACTTTTTAAGCTCTTCATGTTTTTGAAAACCGCTTCATGCTCCTCCTATTTTTCAGAGAGTTTCATGCTCCTCTTGTATTTCACACGATTTGAAGCTCTTCATATTTTTCACACCTTTTCAGGCTCTTCAAATTTTTCACACCTTTTCAGGCTCTTCAAATTTTTCACACCTTTTCAGGCTCTTCAAATGTTTCACACCTTTTCAGGCTCTTCAAATTTTTCACACCTTTTCAGGCTCTTCATATTTTTCACACCTTTTCAGGCTCTTCAAATTTTTCACACCTTTTCAGGCTCTTCAAATTTTTCCACACCACTTCATGCTTCTCCTATATTTCAGCCCGTTTCAAACTCCTCATGTATTTCACACCTTTTGAAGCTCTTCATATTTTTCACACCTTTTCAGGCTCTTCATGTTTTTGATCACCGTTTCATGCTCCTCCTATTTTTCAGACAGTTTCATGCTCATCTCAATTTTGACACCTTTTGAAGCTCTTCATATATTTCACACCTTTTCAAGCTCTTCATATTTTTCACACCTTTTCAGGCTCTTCATGTTTTTCAACACCGCTTCATGCTTCTCCTATTTTTCAGACCGTTACTTGCTCCTCATATTTTTGACACCTTTAGAAGTTCTTCATATTTTTCACACCTTTTCAGGCTCTTCATATTTTTCAGCACCGCTTCATGCTCCTCCTATTTTTCAGACCGTTTCAAGGTCCTCATATTTTTGACACCTTTTGAAGCTTTTCATATTTTTCACACCCTTTCAGGCTCTTCATTTTTTTAAACAGTACTTCTTGCTCCTCCAATTTTTCAGACCGTTTCATGCTCATCTAATTTTTGACACCTTTTGAAGCTATGCATATTTTTCACAACTTTTCAGGCTCTTCATGTTTTTCAACACCACTGCATGCTCCTCGTATTTTTAAGACCGTTTCATGCTCCTCATATTTTTGACACCTTTAGAAGCTCTTCATATTTTTCACACCTTTTCAGGCTCTTCATGTTTTTCAACACCGCTTCATGCTCCTCTTCTTTTTCAGACCGTTTCATGCTCCTCATATTTTTGACACCTTTTTAAGCTCTTCATGTTTTTCACACATTTTCAGGCTCTTCATGTATTTCAACACCGCTTCATGCTCCTCCTGTTTTTCAGAACGTTTCATGCTCCTCATATTTTTGACACATTTTGAAGCTCTTCATATTTTTCTCACCCTTTGAATCTCTTCATATTTTTCATATTTTTGATGCTCTTCATATTTTCACACGTTTTCAGGCTCTTCATGTTTTTCAACACCGCTTCATGCTCCTCCTATTTTTAAAACTGTATCATGCTCCTCATATTTTTCATACCTTTTGAAGCTCTTCATATTTTTCACACCTTTTCAGGCTCTTCATGTTTTTCAACATCGCTTCATGCTCCGCCTATTTTTCAGACCGTTTCATGCTCCTCATATTTTTGACACCTTTTGAAGCTCTTCATATTTTTCTCACCCTTTGAAGCTCTTCATATTTTTCATATTTTTGAAGCTCTTCATATTTTCACAACTTTTCAGGCTCTTCATGTTTTTGAACACCACTTCATGCTCCTTCTATTTTTCAGAGAGTTTCATGCTCCTCATGTATTTCACACCTTTTGAAGCTTTTCATATTTTTCACACTTTTTCAGGCTCTTCATGTTTTTTAACACCACTTCATTCTTCTCCTATTTTTCAGCCCGTTTCATGCTCCTCATGTCTTTCACACCTTTTGAAGCTCTTCACATTTTTCACACCTTGTCAGTCTCTTCATGTTTTTGATCACCATTTCATACTCCTCCCATTTTTCAGACCGTTTCATGCTCCTCATATTTTTGACACCTTTTGAAGCTGTTCATATTTTTCACACCTTTTCAGACTCTTCATGTTTTTGAACACCGCTTCATGCTCCTCCTATTATTCAGACAGTTTCATGCTTCTCATATTTTTGACACCTTTTGAAGCTCTTCATATTTTTCACACCCTTTCAGGCTCTTAATGTTTTTCAACACCACTTCATGCTCCTCCAATTTTTCATACGTTTTCATGCTCCTCATATTTTTGACACCTTTTGAAGCTCTTCATATTGTTCACACCTTTTCAGGCTCTTCATGTTTTTGAACACCGTTTCATGTTCCTCGTATTTTTCAGGCCATTTCATGCTCGTCATGTATTTCACACTTTTGAAGCTCTTCATATTTTTCACACCTTTTCAGGCTCTTCATGTTTTTCAACACCGCTTCATGCTTCTCCTATTTTTCAGACCGTTACGTGCTCCTCATATTTTTGACACCTTTAGAAGTTCTTCATATTTTTCACACCTTTTCAGGCTCTTCATATTTTTCAGCACCGCTTCATGCTCCTCCTATTTTTCAGACCGTTTCAAGGTCCTCATATTTTTGACACCTTTTGAAGCTTTTCATATTTTTCACACCCTTTCAGGCTCTTCATTTTTTTTAACAGTACTTCTTGCTCCTTCAATTTTTCAGACCGTTTCATGCTCATCTAATTTTTGACACCTTTTGAAGCTATGCATATTTTTCACAACTTTTCAGGCTCTTCATGTTTTTCAACACCACTGCATGCTCCTCGTATTTTTAAGACCGTTTCATGCTCCTCATATTTTTGACACCTTTAGAAGCTCTTCATATTTTTCACACCTTTTCAGGCTCTTCATGTTTTTCAACACCGCTTCATGCTCCTCTTCTTTTTCAGACCGTTTCATGCTCCTCATATTTTTGACACCTTTTTAAGCTCTTCATGTTTTTCACACATTTTCAGGCTCTTCATGTATTTCAACACCGCTTCATGCTCCTCCTATTTTTCAGAACGTTTCATGCTCCTCATATTTTTGACACATTTTGAAGCTCTTCATATTTTTCTCACCCTTTGAAGCTCTTCATATTTTTCATATTTTTGAAGCTCTTCATATTTTCACACGTTTTCAGGCTCTTCATGTTTTTCAAAACCGCTTCATGCTCCTCCTATTTTTAAAACTGTATCATGCTCCTCATATTTTTCATACCTTTTGAAGCTCTTCATATTTTTCACACCTTTTCAGGCTCTTCATGTTTTTCAACATCGCTTCATGCTCCGCCTATTTTTCAGACCGTTTCATGCTCCTCATATTTTTGACACCTTTTGAAGCTCTTCATATTTTTCTCACCCTTTGAAGCTCTTCATATTTTTCATATTTTTGAAGCTCTTCATATTTTCACAACTTTTCAGGCTCTTCATGTTTTTGAACACCACTTCATGCTCCTTCTATTTTTCAGAGAGTTTCATGCTCCTCATGTATTTCACACCTTTTGAAGCTTTTCATATTTTTCACACTTTTTCAGGCTCTTCATGTTTTTTAACACCACTTCATTCTTCTCCTATTTTTCAGCCCGTTTCATGCTCCTCATGTCTTTCACACCTTTTGAAGCTCTTCACATTTTTCACACCTTTTCAGGCTCTTCATGTTTTTGATCACCATTTCATACTCCTCCCATTTTTCAGACCGTTTCATGCTCCTCATATTTTTGACACCTTTTGAAGCTGTTCATATTTTTCACACCTTTTCAGACTCTTCATGTTTTTGAACACCGCTTCATGCTCCTCCTATTATTCAGACAGTTTCATGCTTCTCATATTTTTGACACCTTTTGAAGCTCTTCATATTTTTCACACCCTTTCAGGCTCTTAATGTTTTTCAACACCACTTCATGCTCCTCCAATTTTTCATACGTTTTCATGCTCCTCATATTTTTGACACCTTTTGAAGCTCTTCATATTGTTCACACCTTTTCAGGCTCTTCATGTTTTTGAACACCGTTTCATGTTCCTCGTATTTTTCAGGCCATTTCATGCTCGTCATGTATTTCACACTTTTGAAGCTCTTCATATTTTTCACACCTTTTCAGGATCTTCATGTTTTTCAACACCACTTCATGCTTCTCCTATTTTTCAGCCCGTTTCATGCTCCTCATATTTTTGACACCTTTTGAAGCTTTTCATATTTTTCACACCTTTTCAGGCTCTTCATGTTTTTGAACACCACTTCATGCTCCTTCTATTTTTCAGAGAGTTTCATGCTCCTCATGTATTTCACACGTTTTGAAGCTCTTCATATGTTTCACTCCTTTTGAATTCTTCATATTTTTCACACCTTTTCAAGCTCTTCATATTTTTCACACCTTTTCAGGCTCTTCATGTTTTTCAACACCGCTTCATGCTCCTCCTATTTTTCAGACCGTTTCATGCTCCAAACATTTTGAAACCTTTTGAAGCTCTTCATATTTTTCACACCTTTTCAGGCTCTCCATGTTTTTCATCACCGATTCATGCTCCTCCTATTTTTGAGGCCGTTTCATGCTCCTCATATTTTTGACACCTTTTGAATCTCTTCATATTTTTCACACCTTTTAGGCTCTTCAAGTTTTTGAAGAGCGCTTCATGCTCCTCATATTTTTCAGACCGTTTCATGCTCCTCATATTTTTCACACCTTTTGAAGCTCTTCATATTTTTCATATTTTTGAAGCTCTTCATATTTTTCACACTTTTTCAGGCTCTGCATGTTTTTGAGCACACCTTCTTGCTCCTCCTATTTTTCAGACCGTTTCATGCTCCTCATGTATTTCACACCATTTGAAGCTCTTCATGTTTTTCACACCTTTTCAGGCTCTTCAAATTTTTCACACAATTTCAGGCTCTTCAAATTTTTCACACCTTTTCAGGCTCTTCAATTTTTTCACACCTTTTCAGGCTCTTCAAAATTTTCACACCTTTTTAGGCTCTTCATATTTTTCACACCTTTTCAGGCTCTTCAAATTTTTCACACCTTTTCAGGCTCTTCAAATTTTTCCACACCACTTCATGCTTCTCCTATATTACAGCCCGTTTCAAACTCCTCATGTATTTCACACGTTTTGAAGCTCTTCATATTTTTCACACCTTTTCAGGCTCTTCATGTTTTTGATCACCGTTTCATGCTCCTCCTATTTTTCAGACAGTTTCATGCTCATCTCAATTTTGACACCTTTTGAAGCTCTTCATATATTTCACACCTTTTCAAGCTCTTCATATTTTTCACACCTTTTCAGGCTCTTCATGTTTTTCAACACCGCTTCATGCTTCTCCTATTTTTCAGACCGTTACTTGCTCCTCATATTTTTGACACCTTTAGAAGTTCTTCATATTTTTCACACCTTTTCAGGTTCTTCATATTTTTCAACACCGCTTCATGCTCCTCCTATTTTTCAGACCGTTTCAAGGTCCTCATATTTTTGACACCTTTTGAAGCTTTTCATATTTTTCACACCCTTTCAGGCTCTTCATTTTTTTAAACAGTACTTCTTGCTCCTCCAATTTTTCAGACCGTTTCATGCTCATCTAATTTTTGACACCTTTTGAAGCTATGCATATTTTTCACAACTTTTCAGGCTCTTCATGTTTTTCAACACCACTGCATGCTCCTCGTATTTTTAAGACCGTTTCATGCTCCTCATATTTTTGACACCTTTAGAAGCTCTTCATATTTTTCACACCTTTTCAGGCTCTTCATGTTTTTCAACACCGCTTCATGCTCCTCTTCTTTTTCAGACCGTTTCATGCTAGTCATATTTTTGACACCTTTTTAAGCTCTTCATGTTTTTCACACATTTTCAGGCTCTTCATGTATTTCAACACCGTTTCATGCTCCTCCTATTTTTCAGAACGTTTCATGCTCCTCATATTTTTGACACCTTTTGAAGCTCTTCATATTTTTCTCACCCTTTGAAGCTCTTCATATTTTTCATATTTTTGAAGCTCTTCATATTTTCACACGTTTTCAGGCTCTTCATGTTTTTCAACACCGATTCATGCTCCTCCTATTTTTGAGGCCGTTTCATGCTCCTCATATTTTTGACACCTTTTGAATCTCTTCATATTTTTCACACCTTTTAGGCTCTTCAAGTTTTTGAACAGCGCTTCATGCTCCTCATATTTTTCAGACCGTTTCATGCTCCTCATATTTTTCACACCTTTTGAAGCTCTTCATATTTTTCATATTTTTGAAGCTCTTCATATTTTTCACACTTTTTCAGGCTCTGCATGTTTTTGAGCACACCTTCTTGCTCCTCCTATTTTTCAGACCGTTTCATGCTCCTCATGTATTTCACACCATTTGAAGCTCTTCATGTTTTTCACACCTTTTCAGGCTCTTCAAATTTTTCACACAATTTCAGGCTCTTCAAATTTTTCACACCTTTTCAGGCTCTTCAAATTTTTCACACCTTTTCAGGCTCTTCAAAATTTTCACACCTTTTCAGGCTCTTCATATTTTTCACACCTTTTCAGGCTCTTCAAATTTTTCACACCTTCTCAGGCTCTTCAAATTTTTCCACACCACTTCATGCTTCTCCTATATTACAGCCCGTTTCAAACTCCTCATGTATTTCACACGTTTTGAAGCTCTTCATATTTTTCACACCTTTTCAGGCTCTTCATGTTTTTGATCACCGTTTCATGCTCCTCCTATTTTTCAGACAGTTTCATGCTCATCTCAATTTTGACACCTTTTGAAGCTCTTCATATATTTCACACCTTTTCAAGCTCTTCATATTTTTCACACCTTTTCAGGCTCTTCATGTTTTTCAACACCGCTTCATGCTTCTCCTATTTTTCAGACCGTTACTTGCTCCTCATATTTTTGACACCTTTAGAAGTTCTTCATATTTTTCACACCTTTTCAGGCTCTTCATATTTTTCAACACCGCTTCATGCTCCTCCTATTTTTCAGACCGTTTCAAGGTCCTCATATTTTTGACACCTTTTGAAGCTTTTCATATTTTTCACACCCTTTCAGGCTCTTCATTTTTTTAAACAGTACTTCTTGCTCCTCCAATTTTTCAGACCGTTTCATGCTCATCTAATTTTTGACACCTTTTGAAGCTATGCATATTTTTCACAACTTTTCAGGCTCTTCATGTTTTTCAACACCACTGCATGCTCCTCGTATTTTTAAGACCGTTTCATGCTCCTCATATTTTTGACACCTTTAGAAGCTCTTCATATTTTTCACACCCTTTCAGGCTCTTAATGTTTTTCAACACAACTTCATGCTCCTCCTATTTTTCAGACGTTTTCATGCTCCTCATATTTTTGACACCTTTAGAAATTCTTCATTTCTTTCACACCTTTTCAGGCTCTTCATGTTTTGCCACACCGCTTCATGCTCCTCCTATTTTTCAGCCCGTTTCATGCTCCTCATGTATTTCACACCTTTTGAAGCTCTTCATATATTTCACACATTTTAAGGCTCTTCATTTTTTTCAACACCGCTTCATGCTCCTCCTATTTTTCAGACCGTTTCATGTTTCTCATATTTTTGACACCTTTTGAAGCTCTTCATATTTTTCACACCTTTTGAAGCTCTTCATATTTTTCATATTTTTGAAGCTCTTCATATTTTTCACACCTTTTCAGGCTTTTCATGTATTTGAACACCGGTTCATGCTCCTCCTATTTTTCAGACCGTTTCATGCTCCTCCTATTTTTCACTCCTTTTGAAGCTCTTCATAATTTTCACACCTTTTCAGTCTCTACATGTTTTTGAACACCGCTTCATGCTCCTCCTATTTCTCAGATCATTTCATGCTCCTCATGTATTTCACACCTTTTGAAGCTCTTCATATTTTGCACACATTTTCAGGCTTTTCATGTTTTTCACAACCACTTCATGCTCCTCATATTTTTCAGACAGTTTCATGCACATTTCATTTTTTACTCCTTTTGAAGCTCTTCATATTTTTCACACCATTTTCAGGCTCTTCATGTTTTTCAACACCACTTTATGATCCTCCTATTTTTCAGACCGTTTCATATTCCTCATATTTTTGACATTTTTTGAGCCTCTTCATATTTTTCACACCTTTTCAGGCTCTTAATGTTTTTGAACACCGTTTCATGCTCCTCCTATTTTTCAGACCGTTTCATGCACATCTCATTTTTGACATCTTTTGAAGCTCTTGATATTTTTCACACCATTTTCAGGCTCTTCATGTTTTTCAACACCGCTTTATGATCCTCCTAATTTTCAGACCGTTTCATGCTCATCTCTTTTTGACACATTTTGAAGCTCTTCATATTTTTCACACCTTTTGAAGTCCTTCATATTTTTCACACCTTCTCAGGCTCTTCATGTTTTTGAACTCCGTTTCATGCTCCTCCTATTTTTCAGACCGTTTCATGCTCCTCATATTTTTGACATCTTTTGAAGCTCTTCATATTTTTCATACCTTTTCAGGCTCTCCATATTTTTGAACACCTCTTCATGCTCCTCCTGTTTTTGAGACCGTTTCATGCTGCTCATATTTTTGACACCTTTTGAAGCTCTTCATATTTTTCACACCTTTTCAGGCTCTTCATGTTTTTGAACACCGCTTTATGCTCTTCCTATTTTTCAGATCGTTTCATGCTCTTAATATTTTTCACACCTTTTGAAGCTCTTCATATTTTTCACACCTTTTCAGGCTCTTCATGTTATTAAACACCACTTCATGCTCCTTCTATTTTTCAGACCGTTTCTTGTTCCTCATATTTTTGACACCTTTTGAAGCTCTTCCTTTTTTTCACACCTTTTCATGCTCTTCGTGTTTTTCACACCGTTTCATGCTCCCCTATTTTTAAGACCGTTCATGCTCCTCATATTTTTCACACCTTTTGAAGCTCTTTATATTTGTCACACCTTTTCAGGCTTTCATGTTTTTCTACACCGCTTCATGCTCCTCCAATTTTTCAGACCGTTTCATGCTCCTCATATTTTTGACACCTTTTGAAGCTCTTTACATATTTCACAACTTTTCAGGCTCTTCATATTTTTCAACACCGCTTCATGCTCCTCCTATTTTTCAGACCGTTTCATGCTCCTCATATACTTCTCACCTTTTGAAGCTCTTCCTATTTTTCACACCTTTTCAGGCTCTTCTTGTTTTTGAACACCGTTTTATGCTCCTCATATTTTACATACCGTTTCATGCTCTTCTTTTTTTGACATCTTTTGAAGCTCTTCATATATTTCACACCTTTTCATACTGTTCATGTTTTTCAACACCACTTCATGCTCCTCCTATTTTTCAGACCGTTTCATGCTCCTCATATTTTTGACTCGTTTTGAAGCTCTTCATATTTTCACAATTTTTTAAGCTCTTCATATTTTTCACACGTTTTCAGGTTCTTCATGTTTTTCAACACCGCTTCTTGCTCCTCCTATTTTTCAGACCGTTTCATGCTCCTCATATTTTTGACACGTTTTGAAGCTCGTCATATTTTTCACACCTTTTCAGGCTCTTCAGGTTTTTGAACACCGTTTCATGCTCCTCCGATTTTTCAGACCGTTTCATGCTACTCATTTTTTTGACACCTTTTGAAACTCTTGATATTTTTCACACCATTTCAGGCTCTTCATGTTTTTGAACATCGCTTCATTCTCTTCCTATTTTTCAGACGGTTTCTAGCTCCTCATGTATTTCACACCTTTTGAAGCTCTTCGTATTTTTCACACTTTTTCAGGATCTTCATGTTTTGAACACCGCTTCATGCTCCTCCTATTTTTCAAACCGTTACTTGCTCCACATATTTTTGACACCTTTTGAAGCTCTTAATATTGTTCACACCTTTTCAGGCTCTTCATGTTTTTCAACACAGCTTCATGCTCCTCCGATTTTTCAGACCGTTTCATGCTCCTCATATTTTTGACACCTTTTGAAGCTCTTTACATATTTCACACCTTTTCAGGCTCCTCATATTTTTCAGACCGTTTCATGCCCCTAATAATTTTCACACATTTTCAGGCTCTTCATGTTTTTGAACACCGTTTCATGCTCCTCCTATTTTGCAGACCGTTTCATGCTCCTCATATTTTTGACACATTTTGAAGCTCTTCATATTTTTCACACCTTTTCAGGCTCTTCATGCTTTTCAACACCACTTCATGCTCCTCCTATTTTTCAGACCGTTTCCTGCTCCTCATATTTTTGACAACTTTTGAAGGTCTTCATATATTTCACACCTTTTCAGGCTCTTCATATTTTTCAACACCACTTCATGCTCCTCCTATTTTTCAGACCGTTTCTTGCTCCTCATATTTTTGACAAATTTTGAAGCTCTTCATATTTTTCACACCTTTTCAGGCTCTTCATGTTCTTCAACACCGCTTCATGCTCCTCCAATATTTCAGATCATGTCATGTTTCTCATATTTTTCACACCTTTTGAGTTTCTTCATATTTTTTACACCTTTTCACGCTCTTCATATATTTCCACACCACTTCATGCTTCTCCTATTTTTCAGCCCGTTTCATGCTCCTCATGTATTTCACACCTTTTGAAGCTCTTCATATTTTTCACACCTTTTCACGCTCTTCATATTTTTCCACACCACTTCATGCTTCTCCTATTTTTCAACCCGTTTCATGCTCCTCATGTATTTCACACCTTTTGAAGCTCTTCATATTTTTCACAACTTTTGAAGCTCTTCATATTTTTCACAAGTTTTCAGGCTCTCCATGTATTTCAACACCGCTTCATGCTCCTCCTATCTTTCAGACCATTTCATGCTTATCTCATTTTTGACACCTTTTGAAGCTCTTCATATATTTCACACCTTTTGAAGCTCTTCATAATTTTCACACGTTTTCAGGCTCTTCATGTTTTTCAACACGACTTCATGATCCTCCTATTTTTCATACCGTTCCTGCTCCTCATATTTTTGACACCTTTTGAAGTTCTTCCTATTTTTCACAACTCTTCATGCTCTTCAGGTTTTTCGACACCGCTTCATGCTCCTCCTATTTTACAGCCTGTTTCATGCTCTTCATATTTTTGACACCTTTTGAAGCTCTTCATATTTTTCACACCTTTTCCCGCTCTTCATGTTTGTTAAAACCGTTTCTTGCTCCTCCTATTTTTCAGACCGTTTCATGCTCCTCATATTTTTGACATCTTTTGATACTCTTCATATTTTTCACTCCTTTTCAGATCTTCATGTTTTTCAACACCACTTCATGCCTCTTCTATATTTCAAACCGATTCTTGCTCCTCATATTTTTGACACGTTTTGAAGCTCTTCATATTCTTCACAGCTTTTCATGCTCTTCATGTTTTTCAACACCGCTTCATGCTCCTCCTATTTTTCAGACCGTTTCATGCTCCTCATATTTTTGACACCTTTTGAAGCTCTTCATATATTTCACACCTTTTCAGGTCTTCATGTTTTTCAATACCACTTCATGCTCCTCCTATTTTTCAGACCGTTTCATGCTCCTCTTATTTTTGACACCTTTTGAAGATCTCCATATTTCTCACACCTTTTCAGGCTCTTCATGTTTTTCAACACCGCTTCATGCTCCTCCTATTTTTCAGACCGTTTCATGCTCCTCATATTTTTGACACCTTTTGAAGCTCTTCATATATTTCACACTTTTTCAGGCTCATCATGTTTTTCAACACCACGTCATGCTCCTCCTATTTTTCAGGCCGTTTCATGCTCATCTCATTTTTGACACCTTTTGAAGCTATTCATATTTTTCACACCTTTAGAAGCTCTTCATATTTTTCACACGTTCTCAGGCTCTTCATGTTTTTCGACACCGCTTCATGCACCTCCTATTTTTCAGACCGTTTCATGCTCCTCATATTTTTCACACCTTTTGAAGCTCGTCATATTTTTCACACCTTTTTAGGCTCTTCACGTTTTTCAACACCACTTCATGCTCCTCCTATTTTTCAGACAGTTTCATGCTCCTAATATTTTTGACACCTTATGACGCTCTTCATATTTTTCACACCTTTTCAGACTCTTCATGCTTTACAAAACCACTTCATTCTCCTCCTATTTTTCAGACCGGATCATGCTCCTCATATTTTTCACATCTTTTGATACTCTTCATATTTTTCACACCTTTTCAGGCTCTTCAGGTTTTTAAACATCACTTCTTGCTCCTCCTATTTTTCAGACCGTTTCATGCTCCTCATATTTTTGACACATTTTGAAGATCTTCATATTTCTCACACCTTTTCAGGCTCTTCATGTTTTTCAACACCGCTTCATGCCCCTCCTATCTTTCAGACCATTTCATGCTCATCTCATTTTTGACATCTTTTGAAGCTCTTCATATATTTCACACCTTTTGAAGCTCTTCATAATTTTCACACGTTTTCAGGCTCTTCATGTTTTTCAACACGGCTTCATGATCCTCCTATTTTTCATACCGTTCATGCTCCTCATATATTTGACACCTTTTGAAGTTCTTCATATTTTTCACAACTCTTCATGCTCTTCATGTTTTTCGACACCGCTTCATGCTCCTCCTATTTTTCAGCCTGTTTCATGCTCCTCATATTTTTGACACCTTTTGAAGCTCTTCATATATTTCACAGCTTTTCACGCTCTTCATGTTTGTTTAAACCGTTTCTTGCTTCTTCTATTTTCCAAACCTTTTCTTGCTCCTCATATTTTTGACACCTTATGAAGCTCTTCATATTTTTCACACCTTTTCAGACTCTTCATGTTTTTCAACACCACTTCATGCTCATCCTATTTTTCAGACCGATTCAACCTCCTCATATTTTTGACACCTTTTGAAGCTCTTCAAATTTTTCACACATTTTCAGGCTCTTCATGTTTTTCAACACCGCTTCAGGCTCCTCCTATTTTTCAGACCTTTTTCTGCTCCTCATATTTTTGACGTCTTTTGAAGCTCTTCATATTTTTCACACCTTTTTTGGCTCTTCATGTTTTTCAACATCACTTCATGATCCTCCTATTTTTCAGACCGTTTCATGCTCCTCATATTTTTGACACCTTTTGAAGATCTCCATATTTCTCACACCTTTTCAGGCTCTTCATGTTTTTCAACACCGCTTCATGCTCCTCCTATCTTTCAGACAATATCATGCTCATCTCATTTTTGACTTCTTTTGAAGCTCTTCATATATTTGACACCTTTTGAAGCTCTTCATATTTTTCACACCTTTTCAGTCTCTTCATGTTTTTCAACACCAATTCATGTTCCTCCTAATATTCAGACCGTTTCATGCTCATCTCATTTTTGACACATTTTGAAGCTCTTCATATTTTTCACACCTTTTGAAGCTCTTCATATTTTTCACACCTTTTCAGACTCTTCTTGTTTTTCAACACCGCTTCATGCTCCTCCTATTTTTCAGACCGTCTCATGCTCCTCATATTTTTCACACCTTTTGAAGCTCTTCATATTTTGCACACCTTTTCAGGCTCTTCATGTTTTTCAAGAACGCTTAATTCTCCTTCTATTTTTCAGACCGTTTCATGCTCCTCATATTTTTGACACCTTTTGAATCTCTTCATATACTTCACACTTTTTCACGCTCTTCATGTTTTTCACCAACCCTTCATGCTCCTCCTATTTTTTAGGCCATTTCATGCTCATCTCTTTTTTGACACCTTTTGAAGCTCTTCATATTTTTCACACCTTTTTAGGCTCTTCACGTTTTTCAACACCACTTCATGCTCCTCCGATTTTTCAGACAGTTTCATGCTCCTAATATTTTTGACACCTTATGAAGCTCTTCATATTTTTCACACCTTTTCAGACTCCTCATGCTTTTCAAAACAGCTTCATGCTCCTCCTATTTTTCAGACCGGTTCATGCTCCTCATATATTTCACATCTTTTGATGCTCTTCATATTTTTCACACCTTTTCTGGCTCTTCATGTTTTTAAACATCACTTCTTGCTCCTTCTATTTTTCAGACCGTTTCATGCTCCTCATGTTTTTGACACATTTTGAAGATCTTCATATTTCTCACACATTTTCAGGCTCTTCATGTTTTTCAACACCGCTTCATGCTCCTCCTATTTTTCAGACCGTTTCATGCTCCTCATATTTTTGACACCTTTTGAAGCTCTTCATATATTTCACACTTTTTCAGGCTCATCATGTTTTTCAACACCACGTCATGCTCCTCCTATTTTTCAGGCCGTTTCATGCTCATCTCATTTTTGACACCTTTTGAAGCTATTCATATTTTTCACACCTTTAGAAGCTCTTCATATTTTTCACACGTTCTCAGGCTCTTCATGTTTTTCGACACCGCTTCATGCACCTCCTATTTTTCAGACCGTTTCATGCTCCTCATATTTTTCACACCTTTTGAAGCTCGTCATATTTTTCACACCTTTTTAGGCTCTTCACGTTTTTCAACACCACTTCATGCTCCTCCTATTTTTCAGACAGTTTCATGCTCCTAATATTTTTGACACCTTATGACGCTCTTCATATTTTTCACACCTTTTCAGACTCTTCATGCTTTACAAAACCACTTCATTCTCCTCCTATTTTTCAGACCGGATCATGCTCCTCATATTTTTCACATCTTTTGATACTCTTCATATTTTTCACACCTTTTCAGGCTCTTCAGGTTTTTAAACATCACTTCTTGCTCCTCCTATTTTTCAGACCGTTTCATGCTCCTCATATTTTTGACACATTTTGAAGATCTTCATATTTCTCACACCTTTTCAGGCTCTTCATGTTTTTCAACACCGCTTCATGCCCCTCCTATCTTTCAGACCATTTCATGCTCATCTCATTTTTGACATCTTTTGAAGCTCTTCATATATTTCACACCTTTTGAAGCTCTTCATAATTTTCACACGTTTTCAGGCTCTTCATGTTTTTCAACACGGCTTCATGATCCTCCTATTTTTCATACCGTTCATGCTCCTCATATATTTGACACCTTTTGAAGTTCTTCATATTTTTCACAACTCTTCATGCTCTTCATGTTTTTCGACACCGCTTCATGCTCCTCCTATTTTTCAGCCTGTTTCATGCTCCTCATATTTTTGACACCTTTTGAAGCTCTTCATATATTTCACAGCTTTTCACGCTCTTCATGTTTGTTTAAACCGTTTCTTGCTTCTTCTATTTTCCAAACCTTTTCTTGCTCCTCATATTTTTGACACCTTATGAAGCTCTTCATATTTTTCACACCTTTTCAGACTCTTCATGTTTTTCAACACCACTTCATGCTCATCCTATTTTTCAGACCGATTCAACCTCCTCATATTTTTGACACCTTTTGAAGCTCTTCAAATTTTTCACACATTTTCAGGCTCTTCATGTTTTTCAACACCGCTTCAGGCTCCTCCTATTTTTCAGACCTTTTTCTGCTCCTCATATTTTTGACGTCTTTTGAAGCTCTTCATATTTTTCACACCTTTTTTGGCTCTTCATGTTTTTCAACATCACTTCATGATCCTCCTATTTTTCAGACCGTTTCATGCTCCTCATATTTTTGACACCTTTTGAAGATCTCCATATTTCTCACACCTTTTCAGGCTCTTCATGTTTTTCAACACCGCTTCATGCTCCTCCTATCTTTCAGACAATATCATGCTCATCTCATTTTTGACTTCTTTTGAAGCTCTTCATATATTTGACACCTTTTGAAGCTCTTCATATTTTTCACACCTTTTCAGTCTCTTCATGTTTTTCAACACCAATTCATGTTCCTCCTAATATTCAGACCGTTTCATGCTCATCTCATTTTTGACACATTTTGAAGCTCTTCATATTTTTCACACCTTTTGAAGCTCTTCATATTTTTCACACCTTTTCAGACTCTTCTTGTTTTTCAACACCGCTTCATGCTCCTCCTATTTTTCAGACCGTCTCATGCTCCTCATATTTTTCACACCTTTTGAAGCTCTTCATATTTTGCACACCTTTTCAGGCTCTTCATGTTTTTCAAGAACGCTTAATTCTCCTTCTATTTTTCAGACCGTTTCATGCTCCTCATATTTTTGACACCTTTTGAATCTCTTCATATACTTCACACTTTTTCACGCTCTTCATGTTTTTCACCAACCCTTCATGCTCCTCCTATTTTTTAGGCCATTTCATGCTCATCTCTTTTTTGACACCTTTTGAAGCTCTTCATATTTTTCACACCTTTTTAGGCTCTTCACGTTTTTCAACACCACTTCATGCTCCTCCGATTTTTCAGACAGTTTCATGCTCCTAATATTTTTGACACCTTATGAAGCTCTTCATATTTTTCACACCTTTTCAGACTCCTCATGCTTTTCAAAACAGCTTCATGCTCCTCCTATTTTTCAGACCGGTTCATGCTCCTCATATATTTCACATCTTTTGATGCTCTTCATATTTTTCACACCTTTTCTGGCTCTTCATGTTTTTAAACATCACTTCTTGCTCCTTCTATTTTTCAGACCGTTTCATGCTCCTCATGTTTTTGACACATTTTGAAGATCTTCATATTTCTCACACATTTTCAGGCTCTTCATGTTTTTCAACACCGCTTCATGCCCCTCCTATCTTTCAGAACATTTCATGCTCATCTCATTTTTGACACCTCTTGAAGCTCTTCATATATTTAACACCTTTTGAAGCTCTTCATAATTTTCACACTTTTTCAGGCTCTTCATGTTTTTCAACAAGATTTCATGCTCCTCCTGTTTTTCATACCGTTTCATGGTCCTCATGTATTTCACACCATTTGAAGCTCTTCATAATTTTCACAACTTTTCAGGCTCTTCATGTTTGTAAAAACCGTTTCTTGTTCCTCCTATTTTTCAGACCGTTTCATGCTCCTCATATTTTTGACACCTTATGAAGCTCTTCAAATTTTTCACTCCTTTTCAGATCTTCATGTTTTTCAACACCGTTTCATGCTCCTCCTATTTTTCAGACCGTTTCATGCTCCTCATATTTTTGACACCTTATGAAGCTCTTCAAATTTTTCACTCCTTTTCAGATCTTCATGTTTTTCAACACCGTTTCATGCTCCTCCTATTTTTCAGACCGTTTCATGCTCCTCATATTTTTGACACCTTTTGAAGCTCTTCATATATTTCACACCTTTTCAGGCTCTTCATGTTTTTCAACACCACTTCATGCTCCTCATATTTTTCAGAGCGTTTCATGCTCCTCATATTTTTGACACCTTTTGAAGTTCCTCATATTTTTCACACCATTTCAGGCTCTTCGTGTTTTTGAACACCGTTTCATGCTCCTCCTATTTTTCAGACCGTTTCATGCTCCTCATATTTTTGACACCTTTTGAAGCTCTTCATATATTTCACACCTTTTCACGCTCTTCATGTTTGTTAAAACCGTTTCTTGCTTCTCCTATTTTTCAGACCGTTTCATGCTCCTCATATTTTTGACACCTTTTGAAGCTCTTCAAATTTTTCACACATTTTCAGGCTCTTCATGTTTTTCAACACCGCTTCATTCTCCTCCTATTTTTCAGAACTTTTCATGCTCCTCATATTTTTGACACCTTTTGAAGCTCTTCATATTTTTCACACCTTTTTTGGCTCTTCATATTTTTCAACATCAATTCATGATCCTCCTTATTTTCAGACCGTTTCATGCTCCTCATATTTTTGACACCTTTTGAAGATCTCCATATTTCTCACACCTTTTCAGGCTCTTCATGTTTTTCAACACCGCTTCATGCTCCTCCTATCTTTCAGACAATATCATGCTCATCTCATTTTTGACTTCTTTTGAAGCTCTTCATATAATTCTCACCTTTTGAAGCTCTTCATATTTTTCACAGCTTTTCAGTCTCTTCATGTTTTTCAACACCAATTCATGTTCCTCCTAATATTCAGACCGTTTCATGCTCATCTCATTTTTGACACATTTTGAAGCTCTTCATATTTTTCACACCTTTTGAAGCTCTTCATATTTTTCACACCTTTTCAGACTCTTCTTGTTTTTCAACACCGCTTCATGCTCCTCCTATTTTTCAGACCGTTTCATGCTCCTCATATTTTTGACACGTTTTGAATCTCTTCATATACTTCACACTTCTTCAGGCTCTTCATGTTTTTCACCAACACTTCATGCTCCTCCTATTTTTTAGGCCATTTCTTGCTCATCTCATTTTTGACACCGTTTGAAGCTCTTCATATTTATTACACCTTTTGAATCTCTTCATATTTTTCACACCTTTTGAAGCTGTTCATATTTTTCACACGTTTTCAGTCTCTTCATGTTTTCAACACCGCTTCATGCACCTCCTATTTTTCAGACCGTTTCATGCCCCTCATATTTTTGACACCTTTTGAAGCTCTTCATATATTTCACACCTTTTCAGGCTCTTCATGTTTTTCAACACCACTTCATGCTCCTCCTATTTTTCAGAGCGTTTCATGCTCCTCATATTTTTGACACCTTTTGAAGTTCCTCATATTTTTCACACCATTTCAGGCTCTTCGTGTTTTTGAACACCGTTTCATGCTCCTCCTATTTTTCAGACCGTTTCATGCTCCTCATATTTTTGACACCTTTTGATGCTCTTCATATATTTCACACCTTTTCACGCTCTTCATGTTTGTTAAAACCGTTTCTTGCTTCTCCTATTTTTCAGACCGTTTCATGCTCCTCATATTTTTGACACCTTTTGAAGCTCTTCAAATTTTTCACACATTTTTAGGCTCTTCATGTTTTTCAACACCGCTTCATTCTCCTCCTATTTTTCAGAACTTTTCATGCTCCTCATATTTTTGACACCTTTTGAAGCTCTTCATATTTTTCACACCTTTTTTGGCTCTTCATATTTTTCAACATCACTTCATGATCCTCCTTATTTTCAGACCGTTTCATGCTCCTCATATTTTTGACACCTTTTGAAGATCTCCATATTTCTCACACCTTTTCAGGCTCTTCATGTTTTTCAACACCGCTTCATGCTCCTCCTATCTTTCAGACAATATCATGCTCATCTCATTTTTGACTTCTTTTGAAGCTCTTCATATAATCCTCACCTTTTGAAGCTCTTCATATTTTTCACAGCTTTTCAGTCTCTTCATGTTTTTCAACACCAATTCATGTTCCTCCTAATATTCAGACCGTTTCATGCTCATCTCATTTTTGACACATTTTGAAGCTCTTCATATTTTTCACACCTTTTGAAGCTCTTCATATTTTTCACACCTTTTCACACTCTTCTTGTTTTTCAACACCGCTTCATGCTCCTCCTATTTTTCAGACCGTTTCATGCTCCTCATATTTTTGACACGTTTTGAATCTCTTCATATACTTCACACTTCTTCAGGCTCTTCATGTTTTTCACCAACACTTCATGCTCCTCCTATTTTTTAGGCCATTTCTTGCTCATCTCATTTTTGACACCGTTTGAAGCTCTTCATATTTATCACACCTTTTGAATCTCTTCATATTTTTCACACCTTTTGAAGCTGTTCATATTTTTCACACGTTTTCAGTCTCTTCATGTTTTCAACACCGCTTCATGCACCTCCTATTTTTCAGACCGTTTCATGCCCCTCATATTTTTCACACCTTTTGAAGATCTTCATATATTTCACACCTTTTCAGTCTCTTCATGTTTTTGAACAAAACTTCAATCTTCTCCTATTTTTCAGAGGGTTTAATGCTCCTCATGTACTTCACACATTTTGAAGGTCTTCATATATTTCACACCTTTTCAGGCTCTTCATGTTTTTCAACACCGCTTCATGCTCCTCCTCTTTTTTGGACCATTCATTCTCCTCATAATTTTGAAACATTTTGAAGCTCTTCTTATTTTTCACACCTTTTCAGGCTCTTCATGGTTTTCAAGACCGCTTCATGCTCCTGCTATTTTCTAGACCGTTCATGCTCCTCATATTTTTGATACCTTTTGAAGCTCTTCATATTTTTCACAACTTTTCAGGCTCTTCATGTTTTTCAACCACGCTTCATGCTCCTCCTATTTTTCATACCGTTTCATGCTCCTCATATTTTTGACACCTTTTGAAGCTCTTCATATATTTCACACTTTTTCAGGCTCATCATGTTTTTCAACACCACTTCATGCTCCTCCTATTTTTCAGGCCGCTTCATGCTCATCTCATATTTGACACCTTTTGAAGCTCTTCATATTTTTCACACCTTTAGAAGCTCTTCATATTTTTCACACGTTTTCAGGCTCTTCATGTTTTTCAACACCACTTCATGCACCTCCTTTTTTTCAGACCGTTTCATGCTCATCTCATTTTTGACACGTTTTGAAGGTCTTCCTATTTTTCACAACTCTTCATGCTCTTCATGTTTTTCGACACCGCTTCATGCTCCTCCTGTTTTTCAGCCTGTTTCATGCTCCTCATATTTTTGACACCTTTTGAAGCTCTTCATATTTTTCACACCTTTTCATGCTCTTCATGATTATCAACAACATCTCATGCTCCTCCTATTTTTTTGACCGTTTCATGCTCCTCATATTTTTGACACCTTTTTAAGCTCTTCATGTTTTTCATACCCTTTCATGGTCTTCATATATTTCAAAACCGTTTCATGCTTCTTCTAATTTTCATACCGTTTCATGCTCCTCATAATTTTGACGCCTTTTGCAGCTCTTCTTATTCTTCACAACTTTTCAGGCTCTTCATGATTTTCAACACCTTTTCAGGCTCCTCCTAATTTTCATACCGTTTCGTGCACCTCATATTTTTTACACCTTTTGACGCTCTATATATTATTCAGACCTTTCCATGCTCTTCATGTTTTTGAACACCGCTTCATGCTCCTCCTTTTTTTTCAGATCGTTTCATGCTCCTCATTTTTTGACACCTTTTGAAGCTCTTCATATATTTCACACCTTCAGGCTCTTCATGTTTTTCAACACCACTTCATGCTCCTCCTATTTTTCAGACCTTTTCATGCTCCTCATATGTTTCACACCTTTTCAAGCTCTTCATGTTTTTCAACACCGTTTCATGCTCCTCCTATTTTTCAGACCGTTTCTGGCTCCTCATATTTTGACACCTTTTGAAGCTCTTCATATTTTTCACACCTTTCCATGCTCTTCATATTTTTCAAAACCGTTTCATGCTCCTCCTATGTTTCAGACCGTTTCAGGCTCCTCATATTTTTCAGATCGTTTTATGGTCCTCATATTTTTTACACCTTTTGAAACTCTTCATATTTTTCACTCTTTTTCAGGCTCCTCATGTGTTTCAACACCGTTTCTTGCTCCTCATATTTTTGACACCTTTTTAAGCTCTTCATATTTTTAACACCTTTTCATGCTCTTCAGGTTTATCATCAACGTCTCATGCTCCTCCTATTTTTTGACCCTTTCATGCTCCTCATATTTTTGACAACTTTTTAAGCTCTTCATGTTTTTCACACCCTTTCATGGTCTTCATATTTTTCAACACCGTTTCATGCTTCTTCTAATTTTCAGACCGTTTCATGCTACTCATAATTTTGACGCCTTTTGCAGCTCTTCTTATTCTTCACACCTTTTCAGGCTCTTCATGATTTTCAACACCTTTGCAGGCTCCTCCTATTTTTCAGACCGTTTCGTGCTCCTCATATTTTTTACACCTTTTGACGCTCTTTATATTATTCACACCTTTCCATGATCTTCATGTTTTTCAACACTGCTTCATGCTCCTCCTATTTTTCAAACCGTTTACTGCTCCTCATATTTTGACACCTTTTGAAGCTCTTCATATTTTTCACACCTTTTCAGGCTCTTCATGTTTTTGAACACCGTTTCATGCTCCTCCTATTTTTCAGACCGTTTCAGGCTCCTCATATTTTTCAGATCGTTTTATGGTCCTCATATTTTTGACACCTTTTGAAGCTCTTCATATTTTTCACACCTTTTCAGGCTCTTCATGTGTTTCAACACCGTTTCTTGCTCCTCATATTTTTGACACCTTTTCAAGCTCTTCATATTTTTAACACCTTTTCATGCTCTTCAGGTTTATCATCAACGTCTCATGCTCCTCCTATTTTTTGACCGTTTCAAGCTCCTCATATTTTTGACACCTTTTTAAGCTCTTCATGTTTTTCACACCCTTTCATGGTCTTCATATTTTTCAACACCGTTTCATGCTTCTTCTAATTTTCAGACCGTTTCATGCTCCTCATAATTTTGACGCCTTTTGCAGCTCTTCTTATTCTTCACACCTTTTCAGGCTCTTCATGATTTTCAACACCTTTGCAGGCTCCTCCTATTTTTCAGACCGTTTCGTGCTCCTCATATTTTTTACACCTTTTGACGCTCTTTATATTATACACCTTTCCATGATCTTCATGTTTTTCAACACTGTTTCATGCTCCTCCTATTTTTCAAACCGTTTACTGCTCCTCATATTTTGACACCTTTTGAAGCTCTTCATATTTTTCACACGTTTTCAGGCTCTTCATGTTTTTCAACGCCGCTTCTTGCTCCTCGTATTTTTAAGACCATTTCATGCACGTCATATTTGACACCTTTTGAAGCTTCATATATTTCACACCGTTTCTGGCTCTTCATGTTTTTCTATACCGCTTCATTCTCCTCCTAATTTTAAGACGGTTTCATGCTCTTCATAATTTTGGCACCTTTTAAAGCTCTTCATATTTTCCACACCTTTTCAGGCTCTTCATGTTTTTCAACACCGCTTCATGCTCCTCCTATTTTTCAGACCGTTTCATGCTCCTCATATTTTTCACACCTTTTAAAGCTCTTCATATTTTTCACACCTTTTCAGGCTCTTCACGTTTTTCAACACCGCTTCATGTTCCTTCTATTTTTCAGACCGTTTCATGCATCTCATATTTTTGACTCCTTTTAAGTTCTTCATATATTTCACACATTTTCAGGCTCTTCATGTTTTTCAACACCGTTTCATGCTCCTCCTATTTATCAGACCATTTCATGCTCCTCCTATTTTTCAGACAGTTTCATGCTCTTCATATTTTTGACACCTTTTGAAGCTCTTCATATATTTCACACCTTTTCAGGCTGTTCATGTTTTTGAACACCGTTTCATGCTCCTCATATTTTTCAGACCATATCATGCTCTTCATATTTTTGACACCTTTTGAAGCTCTTCATATTTTTCACACCTTTTCAGGCTCTTCATGTTTTTCAACGCCGCTTCATGCTCCTCCTATTTTTCAGACCGTTTCATGCTCTTCATATTTTGACACCTTTTGAAACTCTTCATATATTTCACACCTTTTCAGACTCTTCATGTTTTTGAACACAGTTTCATGCTCCTCCTATTTTTTTGACCGTTTCTTACTCTTCATAATTTTGCCTACTTTTGAAGCTCTTCATATTTTTCACACTTTTTCAGGCTCTTCATGGTTTTCTACACCGCTTCATGCTCCTCTTATTTTTCAGCCCGTTTCATGCTCCTCATATTTTTCACACCTTTTGAAGCTCTTCATATTTTTCAAACCTTTTCAGGCTTTCATGTTTTTCAGCACCAGTTCATGCTCCTCCTATTTTTCAGACCGTTTCATGCTCCACATATTCTTGACACCTTTTGAAGCTCTTCATATTTTGCACACCTTTTCAGGCTCTTCATGTTTTTGAACACCGCTTCATGCTCCTCCTATATTTCAGACCGTTTCATGCTCCTCCTATTTTTCAGACTGTGTCATGCACGTCTTATTATTGACACCTTTTGAAGCTCTTCATATTTTTCACACCTTTTCAGGCTCTTCATGTTTTTGAACACCGCTTCATGCTCTTCCTATTTTTCAGACCGTTTCATGCTCCTCATATTTTTCCCACCTTTTGATGCCGTTCTATTTCTCACACCTTTTCAGGCTCTTCATGTTTTTCAACACCACTTCATGCTCCTCCTATTTTTCAGACCGTTTCAGGCTCCTCATATTTTTCACACCTTTTGAAGCCGTTCTATTTCTCACACCTTTTCAGGCTCTTCATGTTTTTCACACCGTTTCATGATCCTCCTATTTTTCATACCGTTTCATGCTCCTCATATTTTTGACACCTTTTGAAGCTCTTCATATTTGTCACCCCTTTTCAGGCTCTTCATTTTTTTTGAACACCTCTTTATCCTCCTCCTATTTTTCAGACCGTTCCATGCTCTTCATATTTTTCAAACCTTTTGAAGCTCTTCATATTTTTCACACCTTTTCAGGCTCTTCATGTTTTTAAACACCGCTTCATGCTCTTCCTATTTTTCAGACCGTTTCATGCTCCTCATATTTTTCACACCTTTTGAAGCCGTTCTATTTCTTACACCTTTTCAGGCTCTTCATGTTTTTCAACACCACTTCATGCTCCTCCTATTTTTCAGACCGTTTCAGGCTCCTCATATTTTTCACACCTTTTGAAGCCGTTCTATTTCTCACACCTTTTCAGGCTCTTCATGTTTTTCACACCGTTTCATGCTCCTCATACTTTTGACACGTTTTCGGGCTCTCATATTTTTCACACCATTCCAGGCTCTTCATATTTTTGACACCTTTTGAAGCTCTTCATATATTTCACACCTTTTCAGGCTGTTCATGTTTTGAACACCGTTTCATGCTCCTCATATTTTTCAGACCATATCATGCTCTTCATATTTTTGACACCTTTTGAAGCTCTTCATATTTTTCACACCTTTTCAGGCTCTTCATGTTTTTCAACGCCGCTTCATGCTCCTCCTATTTTTCAGACCGTTTCATGCTCTTCATATTTTTGACACCTTTTGAAACTCTTCATATATTTCACACCTTTTCAGACTCTTCATGTTTTTGAACACAGTTTCATGCTCCTCCTATTTTTTTGACCGTTTCTTACTCTTCATAATTTTGCCTACTTTTGAAGCTCTTCATATTTTTCACACTTTTTCAGGCTCTTCATGGTTTTCTACACCGCTTCATGCTCCTCTTATTTTTCAGCCCGTTTCATGCTCCTCATATTTTTCACACCTTTTGAAGCTCTTCATATTTTTCAAACCTTTTCAGGCTTTCATGTTTTTCAGCACCAGTTCATGCTCCTCCTATTTTTCAGACCGTTTCATGCTCCACATATTCTTGACACCTTTTGAAGCTCTTCATATTTTGCACACCTTTTCAGGCTCTTCATGTTTTTGAACACCGCTTCATGCTCCTCCTATATTTCAGACCGTTTCATGCTCCTCCTATTTTTCAGACTGTGTCATGCACGTCTTATTATTGACACCTTTTGAAGCTCTTCATATTTTTCACACCTTTTCAGGCTCTTCATGTTTTTGAACACCGCTTCATGCTCTTCCTATTTTTCAGACCGTTTCATGCTCCTCATATTTTTCCCACCTTTTGATGCCGTTCTATTTCTCACACCTTTTCAGGCTCTTCATGTTTTTCAACACCACTTCATGCTCCTCCTATTTTTCAGACCGTTTCAGGCTCCTCATATTTTTCACACCTTTTGAAGCCGTTCTATTTCTCACACCTTTTCAGGCTCTTCATGTTTTTCACACCGTTTCATGCTCCTCATACTTTTGACACGTTTTGGGGCTCTCATATTTTTCACACCATTCCAGGCTCTTCATATTTTTGAACACCGCTTCATGCCCCTCCTATCTTTCAGACCATTTCATGCTCATCTCATTTTTGACACCTTTTGAAGCTCTTCATATATTTCACACCTTTTGAAGCTCTTCATAATTTTCACACGTTTTCAGGCTCTTCATGTTTTTCAACAAGATTTCATGCTCCTCCGGTTTCTCAGACCATTTCAAGGTCCTCATGTATTTCACACCATTTGAAGCTCTTCATATTTTTCACACCTTTTCAGACTCTTCATGTTTTTCAACACCGCTTCATGCCCCTCCTATCTTTCAGACCATTTCATGCTCATCTCATTTTTGACACCTTTTGAAGCTCTTCATATATTTCACAGCTTTTGAAGCTCTTCATAATTTTCACACGTTTTCAGGCTCTTCATGTTTTTCAACACGGCTTCATGATCCTCCTATTTTTCATACCGTTCATGCTCCTCATATTTTTGATACCTTTTGAAGTTCTTCCTATTTTTCACAACTCTTCATGCTCTTCATGTTTTTCGACACCGCTTCATACTCCTCCTATTTTACAGCCTGTTTCAGGCTCCTCATATTTTTGACACCTTTTGAAGCTCTTCATATATTTCACACCTTTTGAAGCTCTTCATATTTTTCATACCTTTTCAGGCTCTCCATATTTTTGAACACCGCTTCATGCTCCTCCTATTTTTGAGACCGTTTCATGCTCCTCATATTTTTGACACCTTTTGAAGCTCTTCATATTTGTCACACCTTTTCAGGCTCTTCATGCTTTTGAACACCGCTTCATGCTCCTCCTATTTTTGAGACTGTTTCATGCTCCTCATATTTTTGACACCTTTTGAATCTCTTCATATTTGTCACACCTTTTCAGGCTCTACATGTTTTTGAACACCGCTTTATCCTCCTCCTATTTTTCAGACCGTTCCATGTTCTTCATATTTTTCAAACCTTTTGAAGCTCTTCATATTTTTCACACCTTTTCCCGCTCTTCATGTTTGTTAAAACCGTTTCTTGCTCCTCCTATTTTTCAGACCGATTCATGCTCCTCATATTTTTGACAGGTTTTGAAGCTCTTCATATTCTTCACAGCTTTTCATGCTCTTCATGTTTTTCAACACCGCTTCATGCTCCTCCTATTTTTCAGACCGTTTCATGCTCCTCATATTTTTGACACCTTTTGAAGCTCTTCATATATTTCACACCTTTTCAGGCTCTTCATGTTTTTCAGCACCAGTTCATGCTCCTCCTATTTTTCAGACCGTTTCATGCTCATCTCATTTTTTACACCTTTTGAAGCTCTTCATATTTTGCACACCTTTTCAGGCTCTTCATGTTTTTCAGCTCCACTTCATGTTCCTCCTATTTTTCAGACCGTTTCTTGCTCCTCATATTTTTGACACTTTTTGAAGCTCTTCTTATTTTTCACACCTTTTCTGGCTCTTCATGTTTTTGAACACAGCTTCATGCTCCTCCTATTTTTCAGACCGTTTCATTCTCCTCATGTTTTTGACACCTGTTGAAGCTCTTCACATTTTTCACACCTTTTCAGGCTCTTCACGATTTTCAACATCGCTTCATGATCCTCCTATTTTTCAGACCGTTTCATACTCTTCCTATTTTTGAGAGTGTTTCAGGCTCCTCATATTTTTGACAGGTTTTGAATCTCTTCATATTTTGCACACCTTTTGAAGCTCTTCATATTTTTCACACCTTTTCAGGCTCATTATGATTTTCAACACAGCTTAATGCTCCTCCTATTTTTCAGACCGTTTCATGCTCATCTCATTTTTGACACCTTTTGAAGCTCTTCATATTTTTCACATTTTTGAAGCTCTTCATATTTTTCACACCTTTTCAGGCTCGTTATGATTTTCAACACAGCTTAATGCTCCTCCTATTTTTCAGACCGTTTCATGCTCATCTCAATTTGACACCTTTTGAAGCTCTTCATATTTTTCACACCTTTTGAAGCTCTTCATATTTTTCACACATTTTCAGGCTCTTCATGTTTTTCAACACCGCTTCTTGCTCCTCCTATTTTTCCGACCGTTTCATGCTCCTCATATTTTTGACACGTTTTGAAGCTCTTCATATTTTTCACACCTTTTCAGGCTCTTCATGTTTTTCAACACCGGTTCATGCTCCTTCTATTTTTCAGAAAGTTTCTTGCTCCTCATATTTTTGAAACCTTTTGAAGCTCTTCATATTTTTCTCACATTTTCAGGTTCCTACTGTTTTTCAACACCATTTCATGCTCCTCTTATTTTTCAGACCGTTTCATGCTCCTCCTATTTTTCAGACCGTTTCATGATCCTCATATATTTGAAACCTTTTGAAGCTCTTCATATTTTTCACACCTTTTCAAGCTCTTCAAGATTTTCAACAACGCTTCATGCTCCTGCTTTTTTTCAGACCGTTTCGTGCTCCTCATATATTTGACAGCTTTTGAAGCTCTTCATATTTTTCACACCTTTTCAGGCTCTTCATGTTTTTGAACATCACTTCATGCTCTTCCTTTTTTTCAGACCATTTCTTTCCCCTCATATATTTGACACATTTTGAAGCTGTTCATACTTTTCACAACTTGTCAGGCTCTTCATGTTTTTGAACACCGCTTCATGCTCCTCCTATATTTCAGACCGTTTCATGCTCGTCATATTTTTCACACCTTTTAAAGCTCTTCATATTTTTCACACCTTTTCAGGCTCTTCATGTTTTTCAACACCACTTCATGCTCCTCCTATCTTTCAGACCATTTCATGCTCATCTCATTTTTGACACCTTTTGAAGCTCTTCATATATTTCACACCTTTTGAAGCTCTTCATAATTTTCACACGTTTTCAGGCTCTTCATGTTTTTCAACAAGATTTCATGCTCCTCCTGTTTTTCAGACCGTTTCAAGCTCCTCATGTATTTCACACCATTTGAAGCTCTTCATATTTTTCACACCTTTTCAGGCTCTTCATGTTTTTCAACACCACTCCATGCTCCTCCTATTTTTCAAACCGTTTCTTGCTCATCTCATTTTTGACACCTTTTGAAGCTCTTCATATTTTTCACACCTTTTGATGCTCTTCATATTTTTCACAAGTTCTCAGCCTCCTCATGTTTTTAAACACCGCTTCATGCTCCTCCTAATTTTCAGACCGTTTCATGCTCCTCATATTTTTCACACCTTTTGAAGCTCTTCCTTTTTTTCACACCTTTTCACGCTCTTCATGTTTTTGAACACCGCTTCATGCTCCTCCTATTTTTCCCGACCCTTTCATGCTCCTCATAATTTTGACACCTTTTGAAGCTCTTCATATGTTTCACAACTTTTCAGGCTCTTCATTTTTTTCAACACCACTCCATGCTCCTCCTATTTTTCAGACGGTTTCATGCTCATCTCATTTTTTACACCTTTTGAAGCTCTTCATATTTTTCACACCTTTTGATGCTCTTCATATTTTTCACACGTTTTCAGGCTCTTCATGTTTTTCAACACCGCTTCATGCTATTTCTATTTTTCAGAGAGTTTCATGCTCCTCATGTATTTCACACCTTTAGAAGCTCTTCATATTTTTCAAACCTTTTCAGGCTCTTCATGTTTTTCCACACCCCTTCATGCTTCTCCTCTTTTTCAGCCCGTTTCATGCTCCTCATGTATTTCACACCTTTTGAAGCTCTTCATATTTTTCACACCTTTTCAGGCTCCTCATGTTTTTCACACCTTTTCAGGCTCTTCATGTTTTTGAACACCATTTCAGGCTTCTCCTAATTTGCAGACCGTTTCATTCTCCTCATATTTTTGACACCTTTTGAAGCTCTTTATATATTTCACACCTTTTCAGGCTCTTCATTTTTTTCAACACCACTTCATGCTCCTCCTATTTTTCAGACCGTTTCATGCTCTTCTCATTTTGACACCTTTTGAAGCTCTTCAAATTTTTCACGTCTTTTGAAGCTCTTCATATTTTTCACAACTTTTCAGGCTCTTTATGATTTTCAACACCGCTTCATGCTCCTCCTATTTTTCAGACCGTTTCATGCTCATCTCATTTTGACACCTTTTGAAGCTCTTCAAATTTTTCACACCTTTGGAAGCTCTTCATATTTTCCATATTTTTGAAGCTCTTCATATTTTCACACGTTTTCAGGCTCTTCATGTTTTTCAACAACGCTTCATGCTATTTCTATTTTTCAGAGAGTTTCATGCTCCTCATGGATTTCACACCTTTTGAAGCTCTTCATATTTTTCAACCCTTTTCAGGCTCTTCATGTTTTTCCACACCCCTTCATGCTTCTCCTATTTTTCAGCCCGTTTCATGCTCCTCATATGTTTCACACCTTTTGAAGCTCTTCATATTTTTTTTAACACCTTTTCACGCTCCTCCTATATTTCAGACCGTTTCAAGCTCCTCATATTTTTGACACTTTTTGTAGCTCTTCATATTTTTCACACCTTTTCAGGGTCTTCATGTTTTTCTACACCACTTCATGCTCCTCCTATTTTTCGGACCGTTTTATTCTACTCATATGTTTCACACCTTTTTCAAGCTCTTCATGTTTTTCAACACCACTTCATGCTCCTCCTAATTATCAGACCGTTTCATGCTCCTCATATTTTTGACACCATTTGAAGCTCTTCATATTTTTCACACCTTTTCAGGCTCTTCATGTTTTTTAACACCTTTTCATGCTCCTCCTGTATTTCAGACCGTTTCATGCTCCTTATGTTTTTGACACCTTTTGAAGCTCTTCATATTTTTCACACGTTTTCAGGCTCTTCATATTTTTCAACACCGCTTCATGTTCCTCCTATTTTTCAGACCGTATCATGCTCCTCATATGTTTCACACCTTTTTCAGGCTCTTCATGTTTTTCAACAACACTTCATGCTCCTCCTATGTTTCAGACCGTTTCATGCTCCTCATATTTTTGACACAGTTTGAAGCTCTTCACATTTTTCACATCTTTTGAGGCTCTTCATGTTTTTGAAAACAGTTTCTTGCTCCTCATTTTTTTCAGACCGTTTCACCCTCTATATATTTGACACCTTTTTGAAGCTCTTCATATTTTTCACACCTTTTGAGGCTCTTCATGTTTTTCAAAACAGTTTCTTGCTCCTCATATTTTTCAGACCGTTTCACCCTCTATATATTTGACCCCTCTTTGAAGCTCTTAATATTTTTCACACCTTTTCAGGCTCTTCTTGTTTTTCAACACCACTTCAAGCTCCTTCTATTTTTCAGACCGTTTCTTGCTCCTCATATTTTTGACACCTTTGAGGCTCTTCCTATATTTCACACTATTTCATGCTCTTCATCTTTTTCAACACCACTTCAAGCTCCTTCTATTTTTCAGACCGTTTCATGTTTCTCATATATTTGACACAGTTTGAAGCTCTTCATATTTTTCACAACTGTTGAGGCTCTTCATGTTTTTGAAAACAGTTTCTTGCTCCTCTTGTTTTTCAGACCCTTTCTCCCTCCTCATATTTTTGATACCTTTTTGAAGCTCTTCATTTTTTTCACACCTTTCCAGGCTCTTCAAGTGTATGAACACCGTTTCATGCTCCTCCTATATTTCATACCATTTCATGCTCCTTATATTTTTGACACCTTTTGAAGCTCTGCATATATTTCACACCTTTTCAGGCTCTTCATATTTTTCAACACCGCTTCAAGCTCCTCCTATTTTTCAGACCGTTTCTTGCTCCTCATATTTTTGACACCTTTGAGGCTCTTCATATATTTCACACATTTTCAGGCTCTTCATGTTTTTCAACACCGCTTCATGCTCCTCCTAATTTTCAGACCGTTTCATTCTCCTCATATTTTTGACACCATTTGAAGCTGTTCATCTTTTTCACACCTTTTCAGGCTCTTCATGTTTTTTAACACCTTTTCATGCTCCTGCTATATTTCAGACCGTTTCATGCTCCTTATATTTTTGACAACTTTTGAAGCTCTTCATATTTTTCACACCTTTTCAGGCTCTTCATATTTTTCAACACCACTTCATGCTCCTATTTTTCAGACCGTATCATGCTCCTCATATGTTTCACACATTTTTCAGGCTCTTCATCTTTTTCAACAATACTTCATGCTCATCCTATGTTTCAGACCGTTTCATGCTCCTCATATTTTTGACACAGTTTGAAGCTCTTCACATTTTTCACAAATTTTCAGGCTCTTCATGTTTTTGAAAACAGTTTCTTGCTCCTCATATTTTTCAGACCGTTTCACCCTCTATATATTTGACACCTTTTTGAAGCTCTGCATATTTTTCACACGTTTTCAGTCTCTTCATGTTTTTCAACACCACTTCAAGCTCCTTCTATTTTTCAGACCGTATCTTGCTCCTCATATTTTTGACACCTTTGAGGCTCTTCATATATTTCACACTGTTTCAGGCTCTTTATGTTTTCAACACCGCTTCATGCTCCTCCTAATTTTCAGACCGTTTCATTCTCCTCATATTTTTGACACCTTTTGAAGCTCTTCATATTTTTCACACTTTTTCAGGCTCTTCATGTTTTTCAACACCACTTCAAGCTCCTTCTATTTTTCAGACCGTTTCATGCTCCTCATATTTATGACACAGTTTGAAGCTCTTCACATTTTTCACAAATTTTCAGGCTCTTCATGTTTTTGAAAACAGTTTCTTGCTCCTCATATTTTTCAGACCGTTTCACCCTCTATATATTTGACACCTTTTTGAAGCTCTGCATATTTTTCACACGTTTTCAGTCTCTTCATGTTTTTCAACACCACTTCAAGCTCCTTCTATTTTTCAGACCGTTTCTTGCTCCTCATATTTTTGACACCTTTGAGGCTCTTCATATATTTCACACTGTTTCAGGCTCTTTATGTTTTCAACACCGCTTCATGCTCCTCCTAATTTTCAGACCGTTTCATTCTCCTCATATTTTTGACACCTTTTGAAGCTCTTCATATTTTTCACACTTTTTCAGGCTCTTCATGTTTTTAAAACCGCTTCATGCTTCTCCTATTTTTCAGACCGTTTCATGCTCCTCATATTTTTGACGCCTTTTGAAGCTCTTCATATTTTTCACACCTTTTCAGGCTCTTCATGTTTTTCAGCACCACTTCATGCTCCTCCTAATTTTCAGTCCGTTTCATGCTTCTCATATTTTTGACCACTTTTGAAGCTCTTCATATTTTTCACACCTTTTCAGGCTCTTCATGTTTTTCAACACCGCTTCATGCTCCTACTATTTTTCAGACCCTTTCATGCTCCTCATATTTTTGACACCTTTTTAAGCTCTTCATATTTTTCACACCTTTTCACGCTCTTCATGTTTTTCAACATCGCTTGCTGCTCCTCCTCTTTTTCAGAGCGTTTCATGCTCCTCATAATTTTGACACCTTTGAAGCTCTTCATATTTTTCACACCTTTTCAGGCTCTTCATATTTTTCAACACCACTTCATGCTTCTCCTATTTATCAGACCGTTTAATGCTCCTCATATTTTTGACACTTTTTGAAGCTCTTCATATTTTTCACACTTCTCCAGGCTCTTCATTTTTTTGAACACCGATTCATGGTCCTCCTATTTTTCAGACCTTTTCATGCTCCTCATGTTTTTGACACCTTTTGAAGCACTTCATATTTTTCACACCTTTTCAGGCTCTTCATGTTTTTCAACAACGCTTCATGCTCCTCCTATTTTTCAGACTGTTTCATGCTCCTCATATGTTTCACACCTTTTGAAGCTCTTCATATTTTTTTTAACACCATTTCACGTTCCTCCTATATTTCAGACCGTTTCAAGCTCCTCATATTTTTGACACTTTTTGCAGCTCTTCATATTTTTCACACCTTCTCAGGGTCTTCATGTTTTTCTACACCACTTCATGCTCCTCCTATTTTTCAGACCGTTTTATTCTACTCATATGTTTCACACCTTTTTCAAGCTCTTCATGTTTTTCAACACCACTTCATGCTCCTCCTAATTTTCAGACCGTTTCATTCTCCTCATATTTTTGACACCATTTGAAGCTGTTCATCTTTTTCACACCTTTTCAGGCTCTTCATGTTTTTTAACACCTTTTCATGCTCCTGCTATATTTCAGACCGTTTCATGCTCCTTATATTTTTGACACCTTTTGAAGCTCTTCATATTTTTCATACGTTTTCAGGCTCTTCATATTTTTCAACACCGCTTCATGCTCCTCCTATTTTTCAGACCGTATCATGCTCCTCATATGTTTCACACCTTTTTCAGGCTCTTCATGTTTTTCAACAACACTTCATGCTCCTCCTATGTTTCAGACCGTTTCATGCTCCTCATATTTTTGACACAGTTTGAAGCTATTCACATTGTTCACACCTTTTGAGGCTCTTCATGTTTTTGAAAACAGTTTCTTGCTCCTCATATTTTTCAGACCGTTACACCCTCTATATATTTGACACCTTTTTGAAGCTCTTCATATTTTTCACACCTTTTGAGGCTCTTCATGTTTTTGAAAACAGTTTCTTGCTCCTCATATTTTTCAGACCGTTTCACCCTCTATGTATTTGACACCTTTTTGAAGCTCTTCATATTTTTCACACCTTTTCAGGCTCTTCATGTTTTTCAACACCACTTCAAGCTCCTTCTATTTTTCAGACCGTTTCTTGCTCGTCATATTTTTGACACCTTTGAGGCTCTTCATATATTTCACACTTTTTCAGGCTCTTCATGTTTTTCAACACCACTTCAAGCTCCTTCTATTTTTCAGACCGTTTCTTGCTCCTCATATTTTTGACACCTTTGAGGCTCTTCATATATTTCACACTGTTTCAGGCTCTTTATGTTATTCAACACCGCTTCATGCTCCTCCTAATTTTCAGACCGTTTCATTCTCCTCATATTTTTGACACCTTTTGAAGCTCTTCATATTTTTCACACTTTTTCAGGCTTTTCATATTTTTGAACACCGCTTCATGTTCCTCCTATTTTTCAGACCGTTTCATGCTCCTCATATTTTTGACACCTTTTGAAGCTCTTCATATATTTCACACCTTTTCAGGCTCTTCATGTTTTTGAACACCGCTTCATGCTCCTTCTCTTTTTCAGATTGTTTCATGCTCCTCATATTTTTGACACCTTTTGAAGCTCTTCATATTTTTCACACCTTTTCAGGCTCTTCATGTTTTTCAACACCGCTTCATGCTCGTCGTATTTTGCCGACCGTTTCATGCTCCTCATATTTTTGACACCTTTTGAAGCTCTTCAGATATTTCACACCTTTCCAGGCTCTTCATTTTTTCAACACCACTTCATGCTCCTCCTATTTTTCAGATCATTTCATGCTCATCTCATTTTAACACCTTTTGAAGCTATTCATATTTTTTACAAATTTTGAAGGTCTTCATATTTTTCACACGTTTTCAGGCTCTTCATGATTTTCAACACCGCTTCATGCTCCTCCTATTTTTCAGACCTTTTCATGCTCATCTTTTTTTTGACACCTTTTGAAGCTCTTCATATGTTTCACACCTTTTGAAGCTCTTCATATTTTTCACATTTATGAATCTATTCATATTTTCCACACGTTTTCAGACAATTCATGTTTTTCAACATCGCTTCATGCTCCTCCTATTTTTCAGACCGTTTCATTCTCCTCATATTTTTGACACCTTTTGAAGCTCTTCATATATTTCACACTTTTTCAGACTTTTCCTTTTTTTCAACACGACTTCATGCTCCTCCTATTTTTCAGACCGTTTCCTGCTCATCTCATTTTGACACCTTTTGAAGCTCTTCATGTTTTTCACATCTTTTGAAGCTCTTCATATTTTTCACACCTTTCCAGACTCTTCATTTTTTCAACACCTCTTCATGCTCCTCCTATTTTTCAGATCGTTTCATGCTCATCTCATTTTAACACCTTTTGAAGCTCTTCATATTTTTGACAAATTTTGAAGGTCTTCATATTTTTCACACGTTTTCAGGCTCTTTATGATTTTCAACAGCGCTTCATGCTCCTCCTATTTTTCAGACCGTTTCATGCTCCTCATAATTTTGACACCTTTTGAAGCTTTCATATTTTTAACACCTTTTCAGGCTCTTCATCTTTTTCAACACCACTTCATGCTCCTCCTTTTTTGCAGACCGTTTCATGCTACTCATATTTTTAACACCTTTTGAAGCTCTTCATATTTCTCACAGCTTTTTAGGCTCTTCATGTTTTTCAACAACGCTTCATGCTCCTCCGATTTTGCAGACCGTTTCATCCTCCTCATATTTTTGACACCTTTTGAAGCTCTTCATATTTTTCACACCTTTTCAGGCTCTTCATGTTTTTCAACACCGCTTCATGCTCCTCCTATTTTTCAGACCGTTTCATGCTCCTCATATTTTTGACACCTTTTGAAGCTCTTCATATTTTTCACAACTTTTCAGGCTCTTCATGTTTTTCAACACAGCTTCATGCACGTCCTATTTTTCAGACCGTTTCATGCTCATCTCATTTTTGACACCTTTTGAAGCTTTGCATATTTTTCACAACTTTTCAGGCTCTTCATGTTTTTGAACACCCCTTCATGCTAATCCTTTTTTTCAAACCATATCATGCTCCTCATATTTTTCACACCTATTGAAGCTCTTCATATATTTCACACCTTTTCAGGCTCTTCATGTTTTTGAACACCACTTCATGCTCCTTCTCTTTTTCAGAGAGTTTTATGCTCCTCATGTATTTGACACCTTTTGAAGCTCTTCATATTTTTCACACCTTTTCAGGCTCTTCATGTTTTTCAACACCGCTTCATGCTGCTCATATTTTTCAGACCGTTTCATGCTCCTCATATTTTTGACACCTTTTGAAGCTCTTCATATTTTTCACACCTTTTAAGGCTCTTCATGTTTTTCAACACCGCTTCATGCTCCTCCAATTTTTCAGACCGTTTCATGCTCCTCATATTTTTGACACCTTTTGAAGCTCTTCATATTTTTCACACATTTTCAGGCTCTTCATGTTTTTCAACACCGCTTCATGCTGCTCATAATTTTCAGACCGTTTCATGCTCCTCATATTTTTGACACCTTTTGAAGCTCTTCATATTTTTCACACCTTTTAAGGCTCTTCATGTTTTTCAACACCGCTTCCTGCTCCTCCGATTTTTCAGACCGTTTCATGCTCCTAATATTTTTCACACCTTTTGAAGCCTTTCATATTTTTCACAACTTTTTAAGCTCTTCATGTTTTTGAACATCGCTTCATGCTCCTCCTATTTTTCAGACCGTTTCATGCTCATCTCATTTTTGACACCTTTTGAAGCTTTTCATATTTTTCACAACTTTTCAGGCTCTTCATGTTTTTGAACACAGCTTCATGCTCCTCCTATTTTTCAGACCGTATCATGCTCCTCATATTTTTCAAACCTTTTGAAGCACTTCATATTTTTCAGACGTTTTCAGTCTATTCATGTTTTTGAACACCATTTCAGGCTCCTCCTATTTTTCAGAGAGTTTCATGCTCCTTATGTATTTCACACATTTTGAAGCTCTTCATATTTTTCACACATTTTCAGGCCCTTCATGCTTTTCCACACCACTTCATGCTCCTCCTATTTTTTAGACCGTATCGTGTTCCTCATATTTTTGACACATTTTCAAGCTCTTCATATTTTTAACAGCTTTTCAGGTTCTTCATGTTTTTCAACACCGCTTCATGTTCCTCATCTTTTTCAGACCGTTTCATGCTCCTCATATTTTTCACACCTTTTGAGGCTCTTCATGTTTTTGATCACCGTTTCACGATCCTCCTATTTTTCAGGCCGTTTCATGCTCCTCATATTTTTGACACCTTTTGAAGCTCTTCATATTTTTCACACATTTTCAGGCTCTTCATGTTTTTCAACACCGCTTCATGATCCTCCTATTTTTCGGACCGTTTCATGCAGATCTCATTTTTGACACCTTTTGAAGCTCTTCTTATTTTTCAAAATTTTGAAGCTCTTCATATTTTTCACACATTTTCAGGCTCTTTATGTTTTTGAACACCGCTTCATGGTCCTCCTAATTTTCAGAACTTTTCATGCTCCTCATATAATTCACACCTTTTGAAGCTCTTCATATTTTTCACACCTTTTCAGGCTCTTCATGTTTTTCAACACCGCTTCATGATCCTCCTATTTTTCGGACCGTTTCATGCTCCTCATATTTTTGACACCTTTTGAAGCTCTTCATATTTTTCACACCTTTTCAGGCTCTTCATGTTTTTCAACAACACTTCATGCTCCTCGTATATTTCAGACGGTTTCATTCTCCTCATATTTTTGACACCTTTTGAAGCTCTGCATATATTTCACACCTTTTCAGGCTCTTAATGATTTTCAACACCACTTCATGCTCCTCCTATTTTTCAGACCGTTTCATGCTCATCTCATTTTTGACATCTTTTGAAGCTCTTCATATTTTTCACACTTTTTCAGCCTCTTCATGTTTTTCTACACCTCTTCAGGCTCCTCCTATTTTTCAGACCCTTTCATGCTAATCTAATTTTTGACACTTTTTGAAGCTCTTCATACTTTTCGCACATTTTAAGTCTCTGCATGTTTTTGAACACCTTTTCATGCTCCTCATGTATTTCACTCCTTTTGAAGCTCTTCATATTTTGCACACATTTTCAGGCTCTTCATGTTTTTGAACACCGCTTCATCCTCCTCCTATTTTTTAGAGGGTTTCATGCTCGTCATATTTTTGACACATTTTGAAGCTCTTCATATATTTCACACCTTTTCAGGCTCTTCATGTTTTTGAACACCACTTCATGCTCCTCCTATTTTTCAGACCGTTTCATGCTCCTCATATTTTTGTCACCTTTTGAAGCTTTCATATTTTTCACACCTTTTCAGGCTCTTCATGTTTTTCAACACCACTTCATGCTCCTCCTTTTTTGCAGACAGTTTCATGCTACTCATATATTTGACACCTTTTGAAGCTCTTCATATTTCTCACACCTTTTCAGGCTCTTCATGTTTTTCAACACCGCTTCATGCACCTCCGATTTTTCAGACCGTTTCATGCTCCTCATATTTTTGACACCTTTTGAAGCTCTTCATATTTCTCAAACCTTTTCAGGCTCTTCATGTTTTTCAACACCGCTTAATGCACCTCCTATTTTTCAGACCGTTTCAGGATCATCTCATTTTTGACACCTTTTGAAGCTTTTCATATTTTTCACATATTTTCAGGCTCTTCATGGTTTTGAACACCGCTTCATGCTAATCCTATTTTTCAAACCATATCATGCACCTCATATTTTTGACACATTTTGAAGCTCTTCATATTTTTCACACCTTTTCAGGCTCTTCATGGTTTTCAACACAACTTCATGCTTCTCGTATTTTTCAGACCGTTACATGCTCCTCATATTTTTGACACTTTTTGAAGCTCTGCATATTTTTCACACCTTTTCAGGCTCTTCATGTTTTTCAACACCACTTCAGGCTCCTCCTATTTTTCAGACACTTTCATGCTAATCTAATTTTTGACACTTTTTGAAGCTCTTCATATTTTTCACACCTTTTCAGTCTCTGCATGTTTTTGAACACCGTTTCATGCTCCTCATATATTTCACACCCTTTGAAGCTCTTCATATTTTGCTCACCTTTTCAGGCTCTTCATGTTTTTGAACACCGCTTCATCCTCCTCCTATTTGTAAGAGGGTTTCATGCTCGTCATATTTTTGACATATTTTGAAGCTCTTCTTAATTTTCACACCTTTTCAGGCTCTTCATGTTTTTGAACCCCGGTTCAGGCTCCTCCTATTTTTCAGACCGTTTCATGCTCCTCATATTTTTCACACCTTTTGAAGCTCTTCATATATTTCACACCTTTTCAGGGTCTTCATGGTTTTGAACACCACTTCATGCTCCTCCTATTTTTCAGACCGTTTCATGCTCCTCATATTTTTGACACCTTTTGAAGCTCTTCATATTTTTCACACCTTTTCAGGCTCTTCATGGTTTTCAACACAACTTCATGCTCCTCGTATTTTTCAGACCGTTACATGCTCCTCATATTTTTGACACCTTTTGAAGCTCTTCATATAATTCACACCTTTTCAGGGTCTTCATGGTTTTCAACACCACTTCATGCTCCTCCTATTTTTCAGACCGCTTCATGCTCATCTCATTTTTGACATCTTTTGAAGCTCTTCATATTTTTCACACCTTTTCAGTCTCTGCATGATTTTGAACACCGTTTCATGCTCCTCATATATTTCACACCTTTTGAAGCTCTTCATATTTTGCACACCTTTTCAGGCTCTTCATGTTTTTGAACACCGCTTCATCCTCCTCCTATTTTTAAGAGGGTTTCATGCTCGTCATATTTTTGACATATTTTGAAGCTCTTCATAATTTTCACACCTTTTCAGGCTCTTCATGTTTTTGAACACCGCTTCATGCTCGTCCTATTTTTCAAACCGTTTCATGCTCCTCATATTTTTGACACCATTTGAAGCTCTTGATATTTTTCACACCTTTTCAGGCTCTTCATTTTTTTCAACACCACTTCATGCTCCTCCTATTTTTCAGACCGTTTCATGCAGATCTCCTTTTTGACACTTTTTGAAGCTCTTCATATTTTTCAAACCTTTTGAAGCTCTTCATATTTTTCACACGTTTTCAGGCTCTTCATGTTTTTCAACACCGCTTCATGCTCCTCCTATTTTTCAGACCGTTTCATGCTCCTCATATTTTTGACACCTTTTGAAGCTCTATATATTTTTCACACATTTTCAGGCTCTTCATGTTTTTCAACACCGCTTCATGCTCCTCCTATTTTTCAGACCGTTTCATCCTCCTCATATTTTTGACACCTTTTGAAGCTTTTCATATTTCTCACTCATTTTCAGGCTCTTCATGTTTTTGAACATCACTTCATGCTCCTCCTATTTTTCAGACCGTTTCATGCTCCTCATGTATTTCACACCTTTTGAAGCTCTTCATATTTTTCACACCTTTTCAGGCTCTTCATGTTTTTGAACCCCGGTTCAGGCTCCTCCTATTTTTCAGAACGTTTCATGCTCCTCATATTTTTCACACCTTTTGAAGCTCTTCATATATTTCACACCTTTTCAGACTCTTCATGATTTTGAACACCACTTCATGCTCCTCCTATTTTTCAGACTGTTTCATGCTCCTCATATTTTTGACACATTTTGAAGCTCTTCATTTTTTTCACACCTTTTCAGGCTCTTCATGTTTTTCAACACCGCTTCATGGTCCTCCTATGTTTCAGAACGTTTCATGCTCCTCATGTATTTCACACCTTTTGAAACTCTTCATATTTTTTACACCTTTTCAAGCTCTTCATGTTTTTGAACACCGTTTCATGCTCCTCCTATTTTTCAGACCTTTTCATGCTCCTCATATTTTTGACAAATTTTGAAGCTCTTCATATTTTGCACACCTTTCATTCTCTTAATATTTTTCACACAACTTCATGCTCCTCCAATTTTTCAGTCCGTTTCATGCACATCTCATTTTTGACACCTTTTGAAGCTCTTCATATATTTCACACCTTTTCAGGCTCTTCCGGGTTTTCAACACCGCTTCATCCTCCTCCTATTTTTAAGAGGGTTTCATGCTCGTCATATTTTTGACACCTTTTGAAGCTCTTCATATTTTTCACACCTTTTCAGGCTCTTCATGTTTTTGAACACCGCTTCATGCTCCTCCTATTTTTCAGACCATTTCATGCAGATCTCATTTTTGACACCTTTTGAAGCTCTTCTTATTTTTCAAAACTTTTGAAGCTCTTCATATTTTTCACACGTTTTCAGGCTCTTCATGTTTTTGAACACTGCTTCATGCTCCTCCTATTTTTCAGACAGTTTCATGCTCCTGATATTTTTGACATCTTTTGAAGCTCTATATATTTTTCACACCTTTTCAGGCTCTTCATGTGTTTCAACACCGCTTCATGCTCCTCCTATTTTTCAGAATGTTTCATGCTCCTCATATTTTTGACATCTTTTGAAGCTCTTCATATTTTTCACACATTTTCAGGCTCTTTATGTTTTTGAACACCGCTTCATGGTCCTCATAATTTTCAGAACTTTTCATGCTCCTAATATAATTCACACCTTTTGAAGCTCTTCATATTTTTCACACCTTTTCAGGCTCTTCATGTTTTTGAACACCGCTTCATCCTCCTGCTATTTTTAAGAGGGTTTCATGCGCGTCATATTTTTGACACATTTTGAAGCTCTTCATATTTTTCACACCTTTTCAGGCTCTTCATGTTTTTGAACACCACTTTATGTTCCTCCTATTTTTCAGACCGTTTCATGCTCCTCATATTTTTGTCACCTTTTGAAGCTTTCATATTTTTCACACCTTTTCAAGCTTCATGTTTTTCAACACCACTTCATGCTCCTCCTTTTTTGCAGACCGTTTCATGCTACTCATATATTTGACACCTTTTGAAGCTCTTCATATTTCTCACACCTTTTCAGGCTCTTCATGTTTTACAACACCGCTTCATGCACCTCCGATTTTTCAGACCGTTTCATTCTCCTCATATTTTCGACACCTTTTGAAGCTCTTCATATTTTTCACACCTTGTCAGGCTCTTGAATTTTTTCAACACCACTTCATGCTCCTCCTTTTTTGCAGACCGTTTCATTCTCCTCATATTTTTGACACCTTTTGAAGCTCTTAATATATTTCACACCTTTTCAGATTTTTCATTTTTTTCAACACGACTTCATGCTCCTCCTGTTTTTCAGACCGTTTCATGCTCATCTCATTTTGACACCTTTTGAAGCGCTTCATGTTTTTCACATCTTTTGAAGCTCTTCATATTTTTCACAACTTTTCAGGCTCTTTATGATTTTCAACAGGCCTTCATGCTCCTCATATTTTTCAGATCGTTTCATGCTCCTCATATTTTTGACACCTTTTTCAGCTTTCATATTTTTCACACCTTTTCAGGCTCTTCATGTTTTGAACACCACTTCATGCTCCTCCTATTTTTCATAGACTTTCATTCTCCTCATATTTTTGACACCTTTTGAAGCTCTTCATATTTTTCACACCTTTTGAATCTCTTCATATATTTCACACCTTTTCAGGCTCTTCATTTTTTTGAACACAGCTTCATGCTCCTCCTATTTTGCAGACCGTTTCATGCTCCTCATATATTTGACAACTTTTGAAGCTCTTCATATTTTTCACATCTTTTCAGGCTCTCATGTTTTTCAACACCGCTTCATGCTCCTCCTATTTTTCAGAGAGTTTCATGCTCCTCATATTTTTGACACCTTTTGAAGCTCTTCATATTTTTCACACCTTTTCAGCTCTTCATGTTTTGAACACCGTTTCATGCTCCTCCTATTTTTCAGACCGTTTCATTCTCCTATATTTTTGACAGCTTTTGAAGGTCTTCATATTTTTCTCACCTTTTCAAGCTCTTCATTCTTTTCAACACCGCTTCATGCTCCTCCTATTTTTCAGCCCGTTTCATGCTCCTCATAGTTTTGACACCTTTTGAAGCTCTTCATATTTTTCACACCTTTTCAGCTCTTCATGTTTTTGAACACCACTTCATGATCTTCCTATTTTTCAGCCCGTTTCATGCTCCTCATATATTTGACACCTTTTGAAGCTCTTCATATTTTTCACACCTTTTCAGGCTCGTCATGTTTTTGAATACCGTTTCATGCTCCTCATATTTTTGACACCTTTTGAAGCTCTTCATATTTTTCACACCTTTTCAGGCTCTTCATGTTTTTCAACACCGCTTCATGCTCCTCCTGTTTTTCAGACCGTTTCATGCTAGTCATATTTTTGACACCTTTTGAAGCTCTTCATATTTCTCACACCTTTTCAGGCACTTCATGTTTTTCAACAACGCTTCATGCTCCTCCAATTTTTCAGACGGTTTCATGCTCCTCATATTTTTGACACCTTTTGAAGCTCTTCATATTTTTCACACCTTTTCAGGCTCTTCATGTTTTTCAACACCGCTTCATGCACCTCCTATTTTTCAGAACGTTTCATGCTCATCTCATTTTTGACACCTTTTGAAGCTTTTCATATTTTTCACATATTTTCAGGCTCTTCATGTTTTTGAACACCGCTTCATGCTAATCCTATTTTTCAAACCATATCATGCTCCTCATGTTTTTCACACCTTTTGAAGCTCTTCATATTTTTCACACCTTTTCAGGCTCTTCTTGTTTTTGAACACCACTTCATGCTCCTTCTATTTTTCAGAGAGTTTCATGCTCCTCATGTATTTCACACCTTTTGAAGCTCTTCATATTTTTCACACCTTTTCAGGCTTTTCATATTTTTGAACACCGTTTCATGCTCCTCCTATTTTTCAGGCCGTTTCATGCTCCTCATATTTTTGACACCTTTTGAAGCTCTTCATATTTTTCAAACCTTTTCAGGCTCTTCATGTTTTTCAACACCGCTTCATGCTCCTCCGATTTTTCGGACCGTTTCATGCTCCACATATTTTTGACACCTTTTGAAGCTCTTCGTATAATTCACACCTTTTCAGGCTCTTCATTTTTTTCAACACCACTTCATGCTCCTCCTATTTTTCAGACCATTTCATGCAGATCTCATTTTTGACACCTTTTGAAGCTCTTCTTATTTTTCAAAACTTTTGAAGCTCTTCATATTTTTCACACGTTTTCAGGCTCTTCATGTTTTTCAACACCGCTTCATGCTCCTCCTATTTTTCAGACGGTTTCATGCTCATCTCATTTTTGACACCATTTGAATCTCTTCATATTTTTCACATCTTTTAAAGCTGTTCATATTTTTCACACTTTTTCAGGCTCTGCATGTTTTTCAACAACCTTTCTTGCTCCTCCTATTTTTCAGACGGTTTCATGCTCATCTCATTTTTGACACCTTTTGAAGCTCTTCATTTTTTTCACACCTTTTGAAGATCTTCTTATTTTTCACGTTTTTGAAGCTCTTCATATTTTTCACACGTTTTCAGCCTCTTCATGTTTTTCAACACCGCTTCTTGCTCCTGCTATTTTTCAGACCGTTTCATACTCCTCATATTTTTGACACGTTTTGAGGCTCTTCATATTTTTCACACCTTTTCAGGCTCTTCATGTTTTTGAACACCGCTTCATGCTCCTCCTATTTTTCAGACCGTTTCATGCTCCTCATGTATTTCACACCTTTTGAAGCTCTTCATATTTTGCACACCTTTTCAGGCTCTTCATGTTTTTCACAACCACTTCATGCTCCTCCTATTTTTCCGATCGTTTCTTGCACATCTCATTTTTTACACCTTTTGAGGCTCTTCATATTTTTCACACCTTTTCAGGCTCTTCATGTTTTTGAACACCACTTCATGATCCTCCTATTTTTCAGACCGTTTCATGCTCCTCATATATTTGACATTTTTTGTGGCTCTTCATATTTTTCACACCTTTTCAGGCTCGTCATGTTTTTGAACACCGCTTCATGCTCCTCCTGTTTTTCAGACCATTTCATGCTAGTCATATTTTTGACACCTTTTGAAGCTCTTCATATTTCTCACACCTTTTCAGGCTCTTCATGTTTTTCAACAACGCTTCATGCTCCTCCGATTTTTCAGACGGTTTCATGCTCCTCATACTTTTGACACCTTTTGAAGCTCTTCATATTTTTCACACCTTTTCAGGCTCTTCATGTTTTTCAACACCGCTTCATGCACCTCCTATTTTTCAGAACGTTTCATGCTCATCTCATTTTTGACACCTTTTGAAGCTTTTCATATTTTTCAAAACTTTTCAGGCTTTTCATGTTTTGAACACCGCTTCATGGTAATCCTATTTTTGAAACCATATCATGCTCCTCATATTTTTCACACATATTGAAGCTCTTCATATTTTTCAAACCTTTTCAGACTCTTCATGTTTTTGAACACCACTTCATGCTCCTTCTATTTTTCAGAGAGTTTCATTCTCCTCATGTATTTCACACCTTTTGAAGCTCTTCATATTTTGCACACCTTTTCAGGCTCTTCATGTTTTTGAACACCGTTTCATGCTCCTCCAATTTTTCAGACGGTTTCATGCTCCTCATATTTTGACACCTTTTGAAGCTCTTCATATTTTTCACACTTTTTCAAGCTCTTCATGTTTTTCAACACCACTTCATGCTCCTCCTATTTTTCAGACGTTTCATGTTCCTCATATTTTTGACACCTTTAGAAACTTTTCATATTTTTCACACTTTTTCAGGCTCTTCATGTTTTTCCACACCGCTTCAGCTCCTCCTATTTTTCAGACCGTTTCATTCTCCTCATAAATTTGACACATTTTAAAGCTCTTCATATATTTCACACCTTTTCAGGCTCTTCATTTTTTCAACACCACTTCATGCTCCTCCTATTTTTCAGACCGTTTCATGCTCATCTATTTTGACACCTTTTGAAGCTCTTCATATTTTTACACCTTTTAAGCTCTTCACATTTTTCACACCTTTTCAGGCTCTTCATGTTTTGAACACCGTTTCTTGCTCCTCTTATTATTCAGACCGTTTCATGATCCTGATATATTTGACACCTCTTGAAGCTCTTCATATTTTTCACACCTTTTCAGGCTCTTCAAGATTTTCAACACCGCTTCATGCTCCTCCGATTTTTCAGACCGTTTCATGCTCATCTCATTTTTGACATCTTTTGAAGCACTTCGTATTTTTCACACCTTTTGAAGCTCTTCCTATTTTTCATATTTTTGAACCACTTCATGTTTTTCACACCTTTTCAGGCTCTTCAAGATTTTCAACATCGCTTCATGCTCCTCCGATTTTTCAGACCGTTTCATGCTCATCTAATTTTTGACACCTTTTGAAGCTCTTCATATTTTTCACACCTTTTCAGGCTCTTCATATTTTTCAACACAACTTCATGCATCTCCTATTTTTCGGACCATTTCATGCTCCTCATATTTTTCAAACCTTTTGAAACTCTTCATATTTTTCACACCTTTTCAGGCTCTTCATGTTTTGAACACCACTTCATGCTCCTCCTATTATTCAGAGAGTTTCATGCTCCTCATGTATTTCACACCTTTTGAAGCTCTTCATATTTTTCACACCTTTTGAAGCTCTTCATATATTTCACATCTTTTCAGGCTCTTCATGTTTATTTAACAACGTTTCATCCTCCTCCTATTTTTGACACATTTTGAAGCTCTTCATATTTTTCACATCTTTTAAGACTCTTCATGTTTTTCAACACAGCTTCATGCTCCTCCGTTTTTTCAGACCGTTTCATCCTCCTCCTATTTTTGACACATTTTGAAGCTCTTCATATTTTTCACATCTTTTAAGACTCTTCATGTTTTTCAACACCGCTTCATGCTCCTCCGTTTTTTCAGACCGTTTCATGCTCCTCTCATTTTTGACACCTTTTGAAGCTCTTCATATTTTTCACACCTTTTGAAGCTCTTCATATTTTTCACAACTTTTAAGGCTCTTCATGTTTTTCAACACCGCTTCATGGTCCTCCTATTTTTCAGAACGTTTCATGCTCCTCATATTTTTGACACCGTTTCAAGCTCTTCATATATTTCACACCTTTTCAGGCTCTGAATGTTGTCAACACCGCTTCATGCTCATCCTATTTTTCGGACCGCTTCATGCTCCTCAGATTTTTGACATCTTTGGAGCACTTCATATTTTTCACACGTTTTCAGCCTCTTCATGTTTTTCAACACTGCATCATGCTCTTCCTATTTTTCAGATCGTTTCATGCTCCTCAATGTTTGACATGTTTTGAATCTCTTTATATTTTTCACACCATTTCAGGCTCTTCATGTTTTGAACAACGTTTCATGCTCCTCCTATTTTTCAGAAAATTTCATGATCCTCATATATTTGAGACCTTTTAACGCTCTTCATATTTTTCACAGCTTTTCAGCTCTTCATGTTTGTCAACACCACTTCATGCTCCTCCTATTTTTCAGACCGTTTCTTTCTCCTCATATTTTTGACACCTTTTGAAGCTCTTCATATATTTCACAGATTTTCAGGCTCTTCATCTTTTTGCACACCGCTTCATGCTCCTCCTATTTTTCACACCGTTTCATGCTGCTCTCATTATTGACACATTTCGAAGCTATTCATATTTTTCACACCTTTGGAAGCTCTTCATATTTTTCACACATTTTCAGGCTTTTCATGTTTTCAACACCTCTTCATACTCCTCCTTTTTTTCAGTCCGTTTCATGTTCCTCATATTTTTCACACCTTTTAATGCTCTTCATATTTTTCACACCTTTTCAGGCTTTTCATGTTTTTCAACACCGCTTCATGCTCCTCCTATTTTTCAGACTGTTTCATGCTCCTCATATTTTTGACAGCTTTTGAAGCTGTTCATATTTTTCACACCTTTTCAGGCTCTTCATGTTTTTCAACCGTGCTTCATGTTCCTCCTATTTTTCACACCGTTTCATGCTCCTCATATTTTTGACCCCTTTTGAAGATCTTAATATTTTTCACACCTTTTCAGGCTCTTCATGTTTTTGAACACCATTTCATGCTCCTCCTTTTTTTTGACACATTTTGAACGTCTTCATAATTTTCACACCTTTCAGGCTCTTCATGTTTTACAACACTGTTTCATGCTCCTCCTATTTTTCAGATCATTTCATGCTCCTCATATATTTCACATCTTTTGTAGCTCTTCATATTTTTCACACCTTTTCAGTCTCTTCAGGTTTCTCAACATCACTTCATGCTTCTCCTATTTTTCACACCGTTTCATGCTCCTCATATTTTTGACACCTTTTGAACCTCCTCATTTTTTCACAACTTTGGAAACTCTTCATATATTTCCCACCTTTTCAGGCTCTTAAAGTTTTCAACACCGCTTCATGCTCATCCTATTTTTCAGACCGTTTCATGCTCCTCATATTTTTGACACGTTTTGAGGCTCTTCATGTTTTTCACACCTTTTCAGGCTCTTCATGTTTTTCAACACTGTTTCATGCTGCTCCTATTTTTCAGACCGTTTCATGTTCCTCATATTTTTCACACCTTTTGAAGCTCTTCATATTTTACAAAACTTTTCAGGTTCTTCATGTTTTTGACGACTGCTTCATGCTCCTCCTATTTTTCAGACCGTTTCATGCTCCTTATATATTTGACACCTTGTGAAGCTCCTCCTATTTTTCACACCTTTTCAGGCTCTTCATGTATTTCAACACCTTTTCATGCTCCTCCTATTTTTCAGACCGCTTCAGTCTCCTCATGTATTTCACACCTTTTCAAGCTCTTCATATTTTTCACACCTTTTCAGGCTCTTCATGTTTTTGAACACCGTTTCATGCTCCTCCTATTTTTCAGACCGTTTCATGCTCCTCATATTTTTGACACCTTTTGAACCTCCTCATTTTTTCACAACTTTGGAAACTCTTCATATATTTCACACCTTTTCAGGCACTTCATGATTTCCACGACCACTTCATGCTCCTCCTATTTTTCAGACCGTTTCATGCTCATCTCATTTTTGACACCTTTGGAAGCTCTTCATATATTTCACACCTTTTCAGGCTCTTCATTTTTTTGAACACAGCTTCATGCTCCTCCTATTTTGCAGACCGTTTCATGCTCCTCATATATTTGACAACTTTTGAAGCTCTTCATATTTTTCACATCTTTTCAGGCTCTCATGTTTTTCAACACCGCTTCATGCTCCTCCTATTTTTCAGAGAGTTTCATGCTCCTCATATTTTTGACACCTTTTGAAGCTCTTCATATTTTTCACACCTTTTCAGCTCTTCATGTTTTGAACACCGTTTCATGCTCCTCCTATTTTTCAGACCGTTTCATTCTCCTATATTTTTGACAGCTTTTGAAGGTCTTCATATTTTTCTCACCTTTTCAAGCTCTTCATTCTTTTCAACACCGCTTCATGCTCCTCCTATTTTTCAGCCCGTTTCATGCTCCTCATAGTTTTGACACCTTTTGAAGCTCTTCATATTTTTCACACCTTTTCAGCTCTTCATGTTTTTGAACACCACTTCATGATCTTCCTATTTTTCAGCCCGTTTCATGCTCCTCATATATTTGACACCTTTTGAAGCTCTTCATATTTTTCACACCTTTTCAGGCTCGTCATGTTTTTGAATACCGTTTCATGCTCCTCCTATTTTTCAGACCGTTTCATGCTCCTCATATTTTTGACACCTTTTGAAGCTCTTCATATTTTTCACACCTTTTCAGGCTCTTCATGTTTTTCAACACCGCTTCATGCTCCTCCTGTTTTTCAGACCGTTTCATGCTAGTCATATTTTTGACACCTTTTGAAGCTCTTCATATTTCTCACACCTTTTCAGGCTCTTCATGTTTTTCAACAACGCTTCATGCTCCTCCAATTTTTCAGACGGTTTCATGCTCCTCATATTTTTGACACCTTTTGAAGCTCTTCATATTTTTCACACCTTTTCAGGCTCTTCATGTTTTTCAACACCGCTTCATGCACCTCCTATTTTTCAGAACGTTTCATGCTCATCTCATTTTTGACACCTTTTGAAGCTTTTCATATTTTTCACATATTTTCAGGCTCTTCATGTTTTTGAACACCGCTTCATGCTAATCCTATTTTTCAAACCATATCATGCTCCTCATGTTTTTCACACCTTTTGAAGCTCTTCATATTTTTCACACCTTTTCAGGCTCTTCTTGTTTTTGAACACCACTTCATGCTCCTTCTATTTTTCAGAGAGTTTCATGCTCCTCATGTATTTCACACCTTTTGAAGCTCTTCATATTTTTCACACCTTTTCAGGCTTTTCATATTTTTGAACACCGTTTCATGCTCCTCCTATTTTTCAGGCCGTTTCATGCTCCTCATATTTTTGACACCTTTTGAAGCTCTTCATATTTTTCAAACCTTTTCAGGCTCTTCATGTTTTTCAACACCGCTTCATGCTCCTCCGATTTTTCGGACCGTTTCATGCTCCACATATTTTTGACACCTTTTGAAGCTCTTCGTATAATTCACACCTTTTCAGGCTCTTCATTTTTTTCAACACCACTTCATGCTCCTCCTATTTTTCAGACCATTTCATGCAGATCTCATTTTTGACACCTTTTGAAGCTCTTCTTATTTTTCAAAACTTTTGAAGCTCTTCATATTTTTCACACGTTTTCAGGCTCTTCATGTTTTTCAACACCGCTTCATGCTCCTCCTATTTTTCAGACGGTTTCATGCTCATCTCATTTTTGACACCATTTGAATCTCTTCATATTTTTCACATCTTTTAAAGCTGTTCATATTTTTCACACTTTTTCAGGCTCTGCATGTTTTTCAACAACCTTTCTTGCTCCTCCTATTTTTCAGACGGTTTCATGCTCATCTCATTTTTGACACCTTTTGAAGCTCTTCATTTTTTTCACACCTTTTGAAGATCTTCTTATTTTTCACGTTTTTGAAGCTCTTCATATTTTTCACACGTTTTCAGCCTCTTCATGTTTTTCAACACCGCTTCTTGCTCCTGCTATTTTTCAGACCGTTTCATACTCCTCATATTTTTGACACGTTTTGAGGCTCTTCATATTTTTCACACCTTTTCAGGCTCTTCATGTTTTTGAACACCGCTTCATGCTCCTCCTATTTTTCAGACCGTTTCATGCTCCTCATGTATTTCACACCTTTTGAAGCTCTTCATATTTTGCACACCTTTTCAGGCTCTTCATGTTTTTCACAACCACTTCATGCTCCTCCTATTTTTCCGATCGTTTCTTGCACATCTCATTTTTTACACCTTTTGAGGCTCTTCATATTTTTCACACCTTTTCAGGCTCTTCATGTTTTTGAACACCACTTCATGATCCTCCTATTTTTCAGACCGTTTCATGCTCCTCATATATTTGACATTTTTTGTGGCTCTTCATATTTTTCACACCTTTTCAGGCTCGTCATGTTTTTGAACACCGCTTCATGCTCCTCCTGTTTTTCAGACCATTTCATGCTAGTCATATTTTTGACACCTTTTGAAGCTCTTCATATTTCTCACACCTTTTCAGGCTCTTCATGTTTTTCAACAACGCTTCATGCTCCTCCGATTTTTCAGACGGTTTCATGCTCCTCATACTTTTGACACCTTTTGAAGCTCTTCATATTTTTCACACCTTTTCAGGCTCTTCATGTTTTTCAACACCGCTTCATGCACCTCCTATTTTTCAGAACGTTTCATGCTCATCTCATTTTTGACACCTTTTGAAGCTTTTCATATTTTTCAAAACTTTTCAGGCTTTTCATGTTTTGAACACCGCTTCATGGTAATCCTATTTTTGAAACCATATCATGCTCCTCATATTTTTCACACATATTGAAGCTCTTCATATTTTTCAAACCTTTTCAGACTCTTCATGTTTTTGAACACCACTTCATGCTCCTTCTATTTTTCAGAGAGTTTCATTCTCCTCATGTATTTCACACCTTTTGAAGCTCTTCATATTTTGCACACCTTTTCAGGCTCTTCATGTTTTTGAACACCGTTTCATGCTCCTCCAATTTTTCAGACGGTTTCATGCTCCTCATATTTTGACACCTTTTGAAGCTCTTCATATTTTTCACACTTTTTCAAGCTCTTCATGTTTTTCAACACCACTTCATGCTCCTCCTATTTTTCAGACGTTTCATGTTCCTCATATTTTTGACACCTTTAGAAACTTTTCATATTTTTCACACTTTTTCAGGCTCTTCATGTTTTTCCACACCGCTTCAGCTCCTCCTATTTTTCAGACCGTTTCATTCTCCTCATAAATTTGACACATTTTAAAGCTCTTCATATATTTCACACCTTTTCAGGCTCTTCATTTTTTCAACACCACTTCATGCTCCTCCTATTTTTCAGACCGTTTCATGCTCATCTATTTTGACACCTTTTGAAGCTCTTCATATTTTTACACCTTTTAAGCTCTTCACATTTTTCACACCTTTTCAGGCTCTTCATGTTTTGAACACCGTTTCTTGCTCCTCTTATTATTCAGACCGTTTCATGATCCTGATATATTTGACACCTCTTGAAGCTCTTCATATTTTTCACACCTTTTCAGGCTCTTCAAGATTTTCAACACCGCTTCATGCTCCTCCGATTTTTCAGACCGTTTCATGCTCATCTCATTTTTGACATCTTTTGAAGCACTTCGTATTTTTCACACCTTTTGAAGCTCTTCCTATTTTTCATATTTTTGAACCACTTCATGTTTTTCACACCTTTTCAGGCTCTTCAAGATTTTCAACATCGCTTCATGCTCCTCCGATTTTTCAGACCGTTTCATGCTCATCTAATTTTTGACACCTTTTGAAGCTCTTCATATTTTTCACACCTTTTCAGGCTCTTCATATTTTTCAACACAACTTCATGCATCTCCTATTTTTCGGACCATTTCATGCTCCTCATATTTTTCAAACCTTTTGAAACTCTTCATATTTTTCACACCTTTTCAGGCTCTTCATGTTTTGAACACCACTTCATGCTCCTCCTATTATTCAGAGAGTTTCATGCTCCTCATGTATTTCACACCTTTTGAAGCTCTTCATATTTTTCACACCTTTTGAAGCTCTTCATATATTTCACATCTTTTCAGGCTCTTCATGTTTATTTAACAACGTTTCATCCTCCTCCTATTTTTGACACATTTTGAAGCTCTTCATATTTTTCACATCTTTTAAGACTCTTCATGTTTTTCAACACAGCTTCATGCTCCTCCGTTTTTTCAGACCGTTTCATCCTCCTCCTATTTTTGACACATTTTGAAGCTCTTCATATTTTTCACATCTTTTAAGACTCTTCATGTTTTTCAACACCGCTTCATGCTCCTCCGTTTTTTCAGACCGTTTCATGCTCCTCTCATTTTTGACACCTTTTGAAGCTCTTCATATTTTTCACACCTTTTGAAGCTCTTCATATTTTTCACAACTTTTAAGGCTCTTCATGTTTTTCAACACCGCTTCATGGTCCTCCTATTTTTCAGAACGTTTCATGCTCCTCATATTTTTGACACCGTTTCAAGCTCTTCATATATTTCACACCTTTTCAGGCTCTGAATGTTGTCAACACCGCTTCATGCTCATCCTATTTTTCGGACCGCTTCATGCTCCTCAGATTTTTGACATCTTTGGAGCACTTCATATTTTTCACACGTTTTCAGCCTCTTCATGTTTTTCAACACTGCATCATGCTCTTCCTATTTTTCAGATCGTTTCATGCTCCTCAATGTTTGACATGTTTTGAATCTCTTTATATTTTTCACACCATTTCAGGCTCTTCATGTTTTGAACAACGTTTCATGCTCCTCCTATTTTTCAGAAAATTTCATGATCCTCATATATTTGAGACCTTTTAACGCTCTTCATATTTTTCACAGCTTTTCAGCTCTTCATGTTTGTCAACACCACTTCATGCTCCTCCTATTTTTCAGACCGTTTCTTTCTCCTCATATTTTTGACACCTTTTGAAGCTCTTCATATATTTCACAGATTTTCAGGCTCTTCATCTTTTTGCACACCGCTTCATGCTCCTCCTATTTTTCACACCGTTTCATGCTGCTCTCATTATTGACACATTTCGAAGCTATTCATATTTTTCACACCTTTGGAAGCTCTTCATATTTTTCACACATTTTCAGGCTTTTCATGTTTTCAACACCTCTTCATACTCCTCCTTTTTTTCAGTCCGTTTCATGTTCCTCATATTTTTCACACCTTTTAATGCTCTTCATATTTTTCACACCTTTTCAGGCTTTTCATGTTTTTCAACACCGCTTCATGCTCCTCCTATTTTTCAGACTGTTTCATGCTCCTCATATTTTTGACAGCTTTTGAAGCTGTTCATATTTTTCACACCTTTTCAGGCTCTTCATGTTTTTCAACCGTGCTTCATGTTCCTCCTATTTTTCACACCGTTTCATGCTCCTCATATTTTTGACCCCTTTTGAAGATCTTAATATTTTTCACACCTTTTCAGGCTCTTCATGTTTTTGAACACCATTTCATGCTCCTCCTTTTTTTTGACACATTTTGAACGTCTTCATAATTTTCACACCTTTCAGGCTCTTCATGTTTTACAACACTGTTTCATGCTCCTCCTATTTTTCAGATCATTTCATGCTCCTCATATATTTCACATCTTTTGTAGCTCTTCATATTTTTCACACCTTTTCAGTCTCTTCAGGTTTCTCAACATCACTTCATGCTTCTCCTATTTTTCACACCGTTTCATGCTCCTCATATTTTTGACACCTTTTGAACCTCCTCATTTTTTCACAACTTTGGAAACTCTTCATATATTTCCCACCTTTTCAGGCTCTTAAAGTTTTCAACACCGCTTCATGCTCATCCTATTTTTCAGACCGTTTCATGCTCCTCATATTTTTGACACGTTTTGAGGCTCTTCATGTTTTTCACACCTTTTCAGGCTCTTCATGTTTTTCAACACTGTTTCATGCTGCTCCTATTTTTCAGACCGTTTCATGTTCCTCATATTTTTCACACCTTTTGAAGCTCTTCATATTTTACAAAACTTTTCAGGTTCTTCATGTTTTTGACGACTGCTTCATGCTCCTCCTATTTTTCAGACCGTTTCATGCTCCTTATATATTTGACACCTTGTGAAGCTCCTCCTATTTTTCACACCTTTTCAGGCTCTTCATGTATTTCAACACCTTTTCATGCTCCTCCTATTTTTCAGACCGCTTCAGTCTCCTCATGTATTTCACACCTTTTCAAGCTCTTCATATTTTTCACACCTTTTCAGGCTCTTCATGTTTTTGAACACCGTTTCATGCTCCTCCTATTTTTCAGACCGTTTCATGCTCCTCATATTTTTGACACCTTTTGAACCTCCTCATTTTTTCACAACTTTGGAAACTCTTCATATATTTCACACCTTTTCAGGCACTTCATGATTTCCACGACCACTTCATGCTCCTCCTATTTTTCAGACCGTTTCATGCTCATCTCATTTTTGACACCTTTGGAAGCTCTTCATATATTTCACACCTTTTGAGGCTCTTCATATTTTTCACACGTTTTCAGGCTCTTCATGTTTTTCAACACCGCTTCATGCTCCTCCTATTTTTCAGACCGTTTCATGCTCCTCATATTTTTGACACGTTTTGAGGCTCTTCATGTTTTTCACACCTTTTCAAGCTCTTCATGTTTTTGAACACCACTTCATGCTCCTCCTATTTTTAAGATCGTTTCATGCTCCTCATATTTTTGACCCCTTTTGAAGATCTTCATGTTTTTCACACCTTTTCAGGCTCTTCATATTTTTGAACACCGTATCATGCTCCTCCTATTTTTCAGACCGTTTCAGGCTCCTCATATTTTTGACACCTTTTGAAGCTCCTCATATTTTTCACACCTTTTGAAGCTCTTCATATATTTCACAACTTTTCAGGCACTTCATGTTTTTCAACATCACTTCATGCTCCTCCTATATTTCAGACCGGTTCATGCTCCTCATATTTTTGACACCTTTTGTAGCTCTTCATATATTTCACACCTTTTGAAGCTCTTCATATTTTTCACACGTTTTCAGGCTATTCATGTTTTTCAACGCCGCTTCATGCTCCTACTATTTTCAGACCGTTTCCACCTCCTCATGTATTTCACACCTTTTGAAGCTCTTCATATATGTCACACCTCTTAGGCTCTTCGTCTTTTTAAAACCGTTTCATGCTCATCCTATTTTTCACACTGTTTCATGCTCCTCATATATTTGACACCTTTTGAAGCTCTTCATATTTTTCACACCTTTTCAGGCTCTTCATGTTTATCAACACAGTTTCATGCTCTTCCTAAATTTCAGACCGTTTCATGCTCCTCATATTGTTGACACCTTTTGAAGCTCTTCATATTTTTCCACCTTTTCAGGCTTTTCATGTTTTTCAACACCGCTTCATGCTCCTCCAATTTTTCAGAAAGTTTCATGCTCCTCATATTTTTAACATCTTTTGAAGCTCTTCATTTTTTTCACACCTTTTCATGCTCTTCATCTTTTTCAAAAAAGTTTCATGCTCATCCTATGTTTCATACTGTTTCACGCTCCTAATATTTTTGACACCTTTTGAAGCTCTTTATATTTTTCACACCTTTTCAGGCTCTTCATGTTTTTGACCACCGCATCATGCTCCTCCTATTTTTCAGTCGTTTCATGCCTCTCATATTTTTTACACCTTTTGAAGCTCTTCATGTTTTTCACACCTTTTCATGCTCTTCATCTTTTTCAAAACCGTCTCATTCTCATCCTATTTTAAAGACTGTTTCATGCTCCTCATATTTTTGACACCTTTAGAACCTCTTCATATTTTTCACACCTTTTCATCTCTTCATGTTTTCAACACCGTTTCATGCTCCTCCTATTTTTCAGACCGATTCATGCTCCTCATATTTTTGACACCTTTTGAAGCTCTTCTTTTTTTTTCACACATTTTGAAGCTCTTCATATTTTTCACAACTTTTCAGGCTCTTCATGTTTTTGAACACCGCTTCATGCTCCTCTTATTTTTTAGAGAGTTTCATGCTCCTCATGTATTTCACACCTTTTGAAGCTCTTCATATTTTTCACACCTTTTCAGGCTCTTCATATTTTGAACACCATATCATGCTTCTCTTATTTTTCAGACCATTTCTTGCTCCTCATATTTATGACACCTTTTGAAGCTCTTCATATTTTTCACACCTTTTGAAGCTGTTCATATTTTTCACACCATTTGAAGCTTTTCATATTTTTCACACGTTTTCAGGTTCTTCATGTTTTTCAACACCGCTTCATGCTCCTGCTAATTTTCAGACCCTTTCATGCTCCACATATTTTTGACACGTTTTGAAGCTCTTCATGTTTTTCACACCTTTTCAGGCTCTTCATGTCTTTCAACACCGTTTCATGCTCCTCCTATTTTTCAGAACTTTTAATGCTCCTCACATTTTTGACAACTTTTGTAGTTCTTCATATATTTCATACATTTTCAGGATCTTTATGTTTTTCAACAACACTTCATGCTCCTCCTATTTTTAAGACCGCTTCATGCTCATCTCATTTTTCACACTTTTGAAACGGTTCATATTTTTCACACCTTTTGAAGATCTTCATATTTTTACAAGTTTTCAGGTTCTTCATGTTTTTCAACACCGCTTCATGCTCCTCCTATTTTTCAGACTATTTCATGCTCCACATATTTTTGACACGTTTTGAAGCTCTTCATATTTTTCACACCTTTTCAGGCTTTTTATGTTTCTGAACACCGCTTCAAGCTGCTCCTATATTTCACATCTTTTGAAGCTCTTCATTATTTTCACACCTTTTCAATCTCTTCATGTTTTTGAACACAGCTTCATGCTCCTCCTATTTTTCAGACAGTTTAATGCTCCTCATGTATTTCAAACCTTTTGAAGCTCGTCATATATTTCACATCTTCTCAGGCTCTTCATGTTTTGAACACCGTTTCATGCTCCTCCTATTTTTTAGACCGTTTTATACTCCTCATAATTTTGACACCTTTTGAAGCTCTTCATATTTTTCACAACTTTTCAGGCTCTTCATCTTTTTCAACACCGTCTCATTCTACTCCTATTTTTCAGACCGTTTCATGCTCCTCATGTATTTCACACCTTTTGAAGCTTTTCACATTTTTCACACCTTTTCAGGCTCTTCATGTTATTCAACACCGCTTCATGATCTTCCTATTTTTCAGTCCATTTCATGCTCCTCATATTTTTGACACCTGTTGAAGTTCTTCATATTTTTCCACCTTTTCAGCTCTTCAAGTTTTTCAACACCACTTCATGCTCCTCCTATATTTCAGAGCGTTTCATGCTCCTCATATTTTTGACACCTGTTGAAGCTCTTCATATTTTTCACACCTTTTCAGGCACTTCATATTTTTCAACACCGCTTCATGCTCCTCCTATTTTTCAGATCGTTTCATGCTCCTCATATTTTGACACCTTTTGAAGCTCTTCATATTTTTCACAAGTTTTCAGGTTCTTCATGTTTTTCAACACCGCTTCATGCTCCTCCTATTTTTCACACCGTTTCATGCTCCACATATATTTGACACGTTTTGAAGCTCTTCATATTTTTCACACCTTTACAGGCTTTTTATGTTTTTAACACCACTTCATGCTGCTCCTATATTTCATACCTTTTGAAGCTCTTCATATTTTCCACACCTTTTGAAGCTCTTCATATTTCTCAAACGTTTTCAGGCTCTTCATGTTTTTCAACACCCCTTCTTGCTCATCTATTTTTCAGACCGTTTCATGCTTCTCTCATTTCTGACATCTTTTGAAGCTCTTCATATATTTCACACATTTTCAGGCTCTTCATGTTTTTCAACACCACTTCATGCTCCTCCTATTTTTCAGACCGTTTCATGCTCATCTCACTTTTGACACATTTTGAAGCTCTTCATATTTTCCACACCTTTTGAAGCTCTTCATATTTTTCAAACGTTTTCAGGCTCTTCATGTTTTTCCACACCGCTTCATGCTCCTCCTTTTTTTCAGATAGTTTCATGCCCCCTTTATTTTTGACACCTTTTGAAGCTCTTCATATTTTTCAAACCGTTTCAGGCTCTTCATGTTTTTCAACACCGCTTCATGCTCCTCCTATTTTTCAAACCGTTTCATGCTCCTCATATTTTTGACACCTTTTGAAGCTATTCATATATTTCACACCTTTTCCACCTCTTCATGTTTTTCAACACTGCTTCTTGCTCCTCCAATTTTTCAGACCGTTTCATGCTCCTCCTATTTTTGATACCTTTTGAAGCTGTTCATATATTTCACACCTTTTCAGGCGTTTCATGTCTTTGAAAACCGTTTCATGCTCGTCATATTTTGACAGTTTTTGATGCTCTTCATATTTTTCACAGCTTTTCAGGCTCTTCATGTTTTTCAACACCACTTCATGCTCCTATTTTTCAGACCGTTTCCTGCTCCTCATATTTTTGACACATTTTCAAACTCTTCATATTTTTCACACCTTTTCAGGCTCTTCTTGTTTTTCAACACCGCTTCATGCTCCTCGTATTTTTCAGACAGTTTCATGTGCCTCCTCTTTTTAACATCTTTTGAAGGTCTTCATATTTTTCACACCTTTTCAGGCTCTTCATGTTTTTCCGCACCGCTTCCTGCTCTTCCTTTTTTTCAGACCGTTCCATGCTCCTCATATTTTTGACACCTTTTGAAGCTCTTCATATTTTGCACACCTTTTGAGGCTCTTTATGTTTTTCAACACCACTTCATGCTCGTCCTATTTTCAGACCGTTTAATGCTCCTCTTATTTTTGACACCTTTTGAAGCTCTTCATATTTTTCAAACCTCTTCAGGTTCTTCATATTTTTCAACACCGCTTCATGCTCCTCCTATTTTTCAGATAGTTTCATGCCCCCTCTATTTTTGACACATTTTGAAGCTCTTCATATTTTTCAAGCCTTTTCAGGCTCTTCATGTTTCTCAACACCGCTTCATGCTCCTCCTATTTTTCAAACCGTTTCATGCTCCTCATATTTTTGACACCTTTTGAAGCTCTTCATATATTTCACACCTTTTCCACCCCTTCATGGTTTTCAACACTGCTTCTTGCTCCTCCAATTTTTCAGACCGTTTCAAGCTCCTCCTATTTTTGATACCTTTTGAAGCTGTTCATATATTTCACACCTTTTCAGGCGTTTCATGTCTTGAACACCGTTTCATGCTCCTCATATTTTGGCAGTTTTTGATGCTCTTCATATTTTTCACAGCTTTTCAGGCTCTTCATGTGTTTCAACACCACTTCATGCTCCTATTTTTTAGACCGTTTCCTGCTCCTCATATTTTTGACACATTTTCAAACTCTTCATATTTTTCACACCTTTTCAGGCTCTTCTTGTTTTTCAACACCGGTTCATGCTCCTCCTATTTTTCATACCGTTTCATGCTCCTCATATTTTTGACACCTTTTGAAGCTCTCCATATTTTTCAAACCTTTTCAAGCTCTTCATGTTTTTAAACAGAGCTTCATTTTCCTCCTATTTTTCAGACCGTTTCATGCTCCACATATTTTTGACACCTTTTGAAGCTCTTCATATTTTTCAACCTTTTCTTGCTTTCCATGTTTTTGAACACCGTTCCATGCTCCTCATATTTTTGACACCTTTGAAGCTCTTCAAAATTTTGACACCTTTTGAAGCTCTTCATATTTTTCAAACCTTTTCAAGCTCTTCATGTTTTTCAACACCGCTTCTTGCTCCTCCTATTTTTCAGACCGTTTCATGCTCCTCATATTTTTGACACCTTTTGAATCTCTTCATATATTTCACACCTTTTCAGGCTCTTCATGTTTTTGAACACCGCTTCATGATCCTCCTATTTTTCAGACCGTTTCATACACCTCATATTTTTTTCACCTTTTGAAGCTCTTCATATTTTTCACACCTTTTCAGGCTCCTCATGTTTTGCAACACCGCTTCATGGTCCTCCTATTTTTCAGACCATTTCATACTCGTCATATTTTTGACACCTTTTACTGCTCTTCATATTTTTCACACCTTTTCAGGCTCTTCATTTTTTCAACACCGCTTCTTGCTCCTCCTATTTTTCAGACTGTTTCATGCTCATCTCATTTTTGACACCTTTGAAAGCTTTTCATATTTTTCACAACTTTTCAGGCTCTTCATGTTTTGAACACCGCTTCATGCTCCTCCTATTTTTCAGACCGTATCATGCTCCTCATATTTTTCACATCTTTTGAAGCTCTTCATATTTTTCACACCTTTTCAGGCTCTTCATATTTTTGAACACCTCTTCATCTTCCTCCTATTTTTCAGACCGTTTCTTGCTCCTCATGTATTTCACAACTTTGGAAGCCCTTCATATTTTTCACACCTTTTCAGGCTCTTGATGTTTTTCCACACCACTTCATGCTTCTCCTATTTTTCAACACGTTTCATGCTCCTCATGTATTTCACACCCTTTGAAGCTCTTCATATTTTTCACACCTTTTCAGGCTCTTCATGTTTTTCAACACCGCTTCATGCTCCTCCTATTTTTCAGACCGTTTCATGCACCTCATATTTTTCTCACCTTTTGAAGCTCTTCATATTTTTCACACCTTTTCAGGCTCCTCATGTTTTGCAACACCGCTTCATGGTCCTCCTATTTTTCAGACCGTTTCATACTCCTCATATTTTTGACAACTTTTGATGCTCTTCATATATTTCACACCTTTTCAGGCTCTTCATTTTTTCAACACCACTTCATGCTCCTCCTATTTTTCAGACCGTTTCATGCTCATCTCATTTTTGACACCTTTTGAAGCTCTTCATATTTTTCACACCTTTTCAGGCTCTTCATGTTTTTGAACACCGCTTCATGCTCCTCCTATTTTTCAGACTGCTTCATACTCCTCTCATTTTTGACACCTTTTGAAGCTCTTCATATTTTTGACACCTTTTGAAGCTCTTCATATTTCTCACACTTTTTCAGGCTCTTCATGATTTTCAACACCGATTCATGCTCCTCCTCTTTTTCAGACCGTTTCATGCTCCTCATATTTTTGATACCTTTTGAATCTCCTCATATTTTTTACACCTTTTGAACCTCTTCATATATTTCACACTTTTTCAGGCTCTTCATGTTTTTCAACACGGCTTCATGCTCCTCCTATTTTTCAGACCGTTTCATGCTCCTCATATTTTTCACACCTTTTGAAGCTCTTCATATTTTTCACACCTTTTAAGCCTCTTCATGTTTTTTAACACCGCTTCATGCTCCTCCTATTTTCAAGACAGTTTCATACTCCTCATGTATTTCATACCTTTTAAAGCTCCTCATATTTTTCACACCTTTTCAGGCTCTTCATATTTTTGAAAACCGCTTCATGCTCCTCCTATTTTTAAGACCATTTCATGCTCCTCATATATTTCACACCTTTTGAAGTTCTTCATATTTTTCACACCTTTTCAGGCTCTGCATGTTTTTCAACACCGTTTCATGCTTCTCCTATTTTTCAGACCGTTTCATGCTCCTCATATTTTTGACACATTTTGAAGTCTTGATATATTTCACACCTTCTCAGGCTCTTCATTTTTTGGAACACGACTTCTTGCTCCTCCTATTTTTCAGACCGTTTCATGCTCATCTCATTTTTGACACCTTTTGAAGCTCTTCATATATTTGACACCATTTGAAGCTCTTCATATTTTTCACAACTTTTCAGGCTCTGCATGTATTTGAACACCGTTTCATGCTACTCCTATATTTCAGACCGATTCTTGCTGCTCATATATTTGACACCTTTTGAAACTCTTCATATTTTTAACACCTTTTTAGGCTCTTCATGTTTTTCAACACCGCTTCATGCTCCTCCTATTTTTCAGACCGTTTCATGCTCCTCATATTTTTGACACCTTTTGATGCTCTTCATATTTTTCACACCTTTTCAGGCTTTTCATGTTTTTGCACACCGCTTCATGCTCCTCCTATTTTTCACACCTTTTGAAGCTCTTCATATTTTTCACCCTTTTCAGTCTCTTCATGTTTTTAACACGGTTTCATGCTCCTCCTATTTTTCAGACCGTTTCATGCTCCTCATATTTTTGACATCTTTTGAAGCTCTTCATATTTTTCACATCTTTTCAGGCTCTTCATGTTTTTCAACACCGCTTCATGCTCCACCTATTTTTCAGACGGTTTCATGCTCCTCATATTTTTGACACCTTTTGAAGCTCTTCATATTTTTCAAACCTTTTCAGGCTCTTCATGTTTTTGATCACTGCTTCATGCTCCTCGTATTTTTCAAACCATTTCATGATCCTCATGTATTTCACACCTTTGAACCTCTTCATATTTTTCACACCTTTTCAGGCTCTTCATGTGTTTCAACACCACTTCATGCTCCTCAGCTTTTTCAGACCGTTTCATGCTCATTTCATTTTTGAAACATTTTGAAGCTCTTCATATTTTTCACACCTTTTGAATCTCTTCATATTTTTGACACCTTTTCAGCCTCTTCATGTTTTTGAACACCTCTGCATGCTCCTCCTATTTTTCAGGGCGTTTAATGCTCCTCATGTATTTCACACCTTTTGAAGCTCTTCATATTTTTCTCACCTTTTCAGGCTCTTCATGTTTTTGAACACCGCTTCATGCTCCTCATATTTTTCAGACCGTTTCATGCTCCTCATATATTTCAAACCTTTTGCACCTCTTCATATTTTTCACACCTTTTCAATGTATTCATGTTTTTGAACACCGTTTCATGCTGCTCCTATTTTTCACAACGTTTCATGCTCCTCATATTTTTGACACCTTTTGAAGCTCTTCATATTTTTCACACCTTTTCAGGCTCTTCATATTTTTGAACACCTCTTCCTCTTCCTCCTATTTTTCAGACCGTTTCTTGCTCCTCATGTATTTCACACCTTTTGAAGCCCTTCATATTTTTCACACCTTTTCAGGCTCTTGATGTTTTTCCACACCACTTCATGCTTCTCCTATTTTTCAACACGTTTCATGCTCCTCATGTATTTCACACCTTTTGAAGCTCTTCATATTTTTCACACCTTTTCAGGCTCTTCATGTTTTTCAACACCGCTTCATGCTCCTCCTATTTTTCAGACCGTTTCATGCACCTCATATTTTTCTCACCTTTTGAAGCTCTTCATATTTTTCACACCTTTTCAGGCTCCTCATGTTTTGCAACACCGCTTCATGGTCCTCCTATTTTTCAGACCGTTTCATACTCCTTATATTTTTGACAACTTTTGATGCTCTTCATATTTTTCACACCTTTTCAGGCTCTTCATTTTTTCAACACCGCTTCATGCTCCTCCTATTTTTCAGAGCGTTTCATGCTCATCTCATTTTTAACACCTTTGGAAGCTTTTCATATTTTTCACAATTTTTCAGGCTCTTCATGGTTTGAACACCGCTTCATGCTCCTCCTATTTTTCAGACCGTATCATGCTCCTCATATTTTGACACCTTTTGAAGCTCTTCATATATTTCACACCTTTTCAGTCTCTTCTTTTTCTTCAACACCACTTCATGCACCTCCTATTTTTCAGACCGTTTCATGATCATCTCATTTTTGACACCTTTTGAAGCTCTTCATATTTTTCACACCTTTTCAGGCTCCTCATTTTTTTCAACACCACTTCATTCTCCTCCTATTTTTCAGACCGTTTCATGCTCGTCTCTTTTTTGACACCTTTTGAAGCTCTTCATATTTTTCACACATTTTGAAGCTCTTAATATTTTTCACACCTTTTCTGGCTCTTCATGTTTTTCAACACCGGTTCATGGTACTCCTATTTTTTAGACCGTTTCATGCTCCTCATATTTTTGACAACTTTTGAAGCTGTTCATATTTTTCACACCTTTTCAGGCTCTTCATTTTTTTCAACACTGCTTCATGCTCCTCCTATTTTTCAGAACGTTTCATGCTCCTTATAATTTTGACACCTTTTGAAGCTCTTCATATTTTTCACACCTTTTCAGGCTCTTCATGTTTTCCAACACTGCTTCATGCTCCTCCTATTTTTCAGACCGTTTCTTGCACCTCATATATTTCACACCTTTAGAAGCTCTTCATATTTTTCACACATTTTCAGGCTCTTCATGTTTCTCAACACCGCTTCCTGCTCCTCCTCTTTTTCAGACCGTTTCATGCTCCTCATATTTTTGACACATTTTGAAGCTCTTCATGTTTCTCACAGCTTTTCAGGTTCTTCATGTTTTTCAACACTACTTCATGCTCCTCCTATTTTTCAGACGGTTTCATGCTCATCTCATTTTTGACACCTTTTGAAGCTCTTCATATTTTTCACACCTTTTCAGGCTCTTCATTTTGTTCAACACCCTTTCTTGCTCCTCCTATTTTTCAGACCATTTCATGCTCCTCATATTTTTGACACGTTTTGAAGCTCTTCATATTTTTCACACCTTTTCAGGCTCTTCATGTTTTTGAACACCGTTTCATAGTCCTCCTATTTTTCAGACCGTTTCATGCTCCTCATATTTTTGACACCTTTTGAAGCTCTTCATATTTTTCACTACTTTTCAGGGTCTTCCTGTTTTGAACACCGCTTCATGCTGCTCCTATTTTTCAGAACTTTTCATGCTCCTCATATTTTTGACACCTTTTGAAGCTCTTCATATTTTTCACACCTTTTCAGGCTCTTCATGTTTTTGAACACCATTTCATGCTCCTCCTATTTTACAGACCGTTTCATTCTCCTCATATTTTTGACACCTTTTGAAGCTCTTCATATATTTCACACCTTTTCAGGCTTTTCATTATTTTCAACACCACTTCATGCTCCTCTTATTTTTCAGACCGTTTCATGCTCATCTCATTTTGACACCTTTTGAAGCTCTTCATGTTTTTCACATCTTCTGAAGCTCTTCATATTTTTCACAAATTTTCAGGCTCTTTATGATTTTCAACACCGCTTCATGCTCCTCCTATTTTTCAGACCGTTTCATGTTCATCTCATTTTGACACCTTTTGAAGCTCTTCATATTTTTCACACCTTTTGAAGCTCTTCATATTTTGCATATTTTTGAAGTTCTTCATAATTTCACACGTTTTCAGACTCTTCATGTTTTTCAACACCACTTCATGCTCCTCCTATTTTTCAGACCGTTTCATGCTCCTCATATTTTTGACACCTTGTGAAGCTCTTCATATTTTTCACACCTTTTCAGGCTCTTCATGTTTTTGAACACCGCTTCATGCTCCTCCTATTTTTCAGACCGCTTCAGGCTCCTCATATTTTTGACAACTTTTGAAGCTTTTCATATTTTTCACACCTTGTCAGGCTCTTGAATTTTTTCAACACCACTTCATGCTCCTCCTTTTTTGCAGACCGTTTCATGCTCCTCATATTTTTGACACCTTTTGAAGCTCTTCATATTTTGCACACCTTTTCAGGCTCTTCATGTTTTTGAACACCGCTTCATGATCCTCCTATTTTTCTGACCTTTTCATGCTCCTCATATTTTTGACAACTTTTGAAGCTCTTCATATTTTTCACAACTTTTCAGGCTTTTCCTGTTTTTGAACACCGCTTCATGCTCCTCCTATTTTTCAAACCGTTTCATGCTCCTCATATTTTTGACACCTTTTGAAGCTCTTCATATTTTTCACACCTTTTCAGGCTCTTCATATTTTTGAACACCGCTTCATGCTCCTCCTATTTTCAGACCGTTTCATTCTCCTCATATTTTTGATACCTTTTGAAGCCCTTCATATATTTCACACCTTTTCCGTCTCTTCTTTTTTTTCAACACCACTTCATGCTCCTCCTATTTTTCAGACCGTTTCATGCTCATCTCATATTTGACACCTTTTGAAGCTCTTCATATTTTTCACACCTTTTCAAGCTCTTCATGTTTTTGAACACCGCTTCATGCTCCTCCTATTTTTCAGACTGCTTCATACTCCTCTCATTTTTGACACCTTTTGAAGCTCTTCATATTTTTGACACCTTTTGAAGCTCTTCATATTTCTCACACGTTTTCAGGCTCTTCATGATTTTCAACACCGATTCATGCTCCTTCTCTTTTTCAGACCGTTTCATGCTCCTCATATTTTTGATACCTTTTGAATCTCCTCATATTTTTTACACCTTTTGAAGCTCCTCATATTTTTCACACCTTTTCAGGCTCTTCATATTTTTGAAAACCGCTTCATGCTCCTCCTATTTTTAAGACCATTTCATGCTCCTCATATATTTCACACCTTTTGAAGTTCTTCATATTTTTCACACCTTTTCAGGCTCTGCATGTTTTTCAACACCGTTTCATGCTCCTCCTATTTTTCAGACCGTTTCATGCTCCTCATATTTTTGACACATTTTGAAGTTCTTGATATATTTCACACCTTCTCAGGCTCTTCATTTTTTGGAACACGACTTCTTGCTCCTCCTATTTTTCAGACCGTTTCATGCTCATCTCATTTTTGACACCTTTTGAAGCTCTTCATATATTTGACACCATTTGAAGCTCTTCATATTTTTCACAACTTTTCAGGCTCTGCATGTATTTGAACACCGTTTCATGCTACTCCTATATTTCAGACCGATTCTTGCTGCTCATATATTTGACACCTTTTGAAACTCTTCATATTTTTAACACCTTTTCAGGCTCTTCATGTTTTTCAACACCGCTTCATGCTCCTCCTATTTTTCAGACCGTTTCATGCTCCTCATATTTTTGACACCTTTTGATGCTCTTCATATTTTTCACACCTTTTCAGGCTTTTCATGTTTTTGCACACCGCTTCATGCTCCTCCTATTTTTCACACCTTTTGAAGCTCTTCATATTTTTCACCCTTTTCAGTCTCTTCATGTTTTTAACACGGTTTCATGCTCCTCCTATTTTTCAGACCGTTTCATGCTCCTCATATTTTTGACACCTTTTGAAGCTCTTCATATTTTTCACATCTTTTCAGGCTCTTCATGTTTTTCAACACCGCTTCATGCTCCACCTATTTTTCAGACGGTTTCATGCTCATCTCTTTTTTGACACCTTTTGAAGCTCTTCATATTTTTCATACGTTTTGAAACTCTTCATATTTTTCACTCGTTTTCACGCTCTTCATGTTTTTCAACACCACTTCATGCTCCTCCTATTTTTCAGACGGTTTCATGCTCCTCATATTTTTGACACCTTTTGAAGCTCTTCATATTTTTCAAACCTTTTCAGGCTCTTCATGTTTTTGATCACTGCTTCATGCTCCTCGTATTTTTCAAACCATTTCATGATCCTCATGTATTTCACACCTTTGAACCTCTTCATATTTTTCACACCTTTTCAGGCTCTTCATGTGTTTCAACACCACTTCATGCTCCTCAGCTTTTTCAGACCGTTTCATGCTCATTTCATTTTTGAAACATTTTGAAGCTCTTCATATTTTTCACACCTTTTGAATCTCTTCATATTTTTGACACCTTTTCAGGCTCTTCATGTTTTTGAACACCTCTGCATGCTCCTCCTATTTTTCAGGGCGTTTAATGCTCCTCATGTATTTCACACCTTTTGAAGCTCTTCATATTTTTCTCACCTTTTCAGGCTCTTCATGTTTTTGAACACCGCTTCATGCTCCTCATATTTTTCAGACCGTTTCATGCTCCTCATATATTTCAAACCTTTTGCACCTCTTCATATTTTTCACACCTTTTCAATGTCTTCATGTTTTTGAACACCGTTTCATGCTGCTCCTATTTTTCACAACGTTTCATGCTCCTCATATTTTTGACACCTTTTGAAGCTCTTCATATTTTTCACACCTTTTCAGGCTCTTCATATTTTTGAACACCTCTTCCTCTTCCTCCTATTTTTCAGGCCGTTTCTTGCTCCTCATGTATTTCACACCTTTGGAAGCCCTTCATATTTTTCACACCTTTTCAGGCTCTTGATGTTTTTCCACACCACTTCATGCTTCTCCTATTTTTCAACACGTTTCATGCTCCTCATGTATTTCACACCTTTTGAAGCTCTTCATATTTTTCACACCTTTTCAGGCTCTTCATGTTTTTCAACACCGCTTCATGCTCCTCCTATTTTTCAGACCGTTTCATGCACCTCATATTTTTCTCCCCTTTTGAAGCTCTTCATATTTTTCACACCTTTTCAGGCTCCTCATGTTTTGCAACACCGCTTCATGGTCCTCCTATTTTTCAGACCGTTTCATACTCCTCATATTTTTGACAACTTTTGATGCTCTTCATATTTTTCACACCTTTTCAGGCTCTTCATTTTTTCAACACCGCTTCATGCTCCTCCTATTTTTCAGACCGTTTCATGCTCATCTCTTTTTTGACACCTTTTGAAGCTTTTCATATTTTTCATACCTTTTGAAGCTCTTCATATTTTTCACTCGTTTTCACGCTCTTCATGTTTTTCAACACCGCTTCATGCTCCTCCTCTTTTTCAGACGGTTTCATGCTCCTCATATTTTTGACACCTTTTGAAGCTCTTCATATTTTTCAAACCTTTTCAGGCTCTTCATGTTTTTGAACACTGCTTCATGCTCCTCGTATTTTTCAAACCATTTCATGATCCTCATGTATTTCACACCTTTGAACCTCTTCATATTTTTCACACCTTTTCAGGCTCTTCATGTGTTTCAACAGCACTTCATGCTCCTCAGCTTTTTCAGACCGTTTCATGCTCATTTCATTTTTGAAACATTTTGAAGCTCTTCATATTTTTCACACCTTTTGAATCTCTTCATATTTTTGACACCTTTTCAGCCTCTTCATGTTTTTGAACACCTCTGCATGCTCCTCCTATTTTTCAGGGCGTTTAATGCTCCTCATGTATTTCACACCTTTTGAAGCTCTTCATATTTTTCTCACCTTTTCAGGCTCTTCATGTTTTTGAACACCGCTTCATGCTCCTCATATTTTTCAGACCGTTTCATGCTCCTCATATATTTCAAACCTTTTGCACCTCTTCATATTTTTCACACCTTTTCAATGTCTTCATGTTTTTGAACACCGTTTCATGCTGCTCCTATTTTTCACAACGTTTCATGCTCCTCATATTTTTGACACCTTTTGAAGCTCTTCATATTTTTCACACCTTTTCAGGCTCTTCATATTTTTGAACACCTCTTCCTCTTCCTCCTATTTTTCAGACCGTTTCTTGCTCCTCATGTATTTCACACCTTTAGAAGCCCTTCATATTTTTCACACCTTTTCAGGCTCTTGATGTTTTTCCACACCACTTCATGCTTCTCCTATTTTTCAACACGTTTCATGCTCCTCATGTATTTCACACCTTTTGAAGCTCTTCATATTTTTCACACCTTTTCAGGCTCTTCATGTTTTTCAACACCGCTTCATGCTCCTCCTATTTTTCAGACCGTTTCATGCACCTCATATTTTTCTCCCCTTTTGAAGCTCTTCATATTTTTCACACCTTTTCAGGCTCCTCATGTTTTGCAACACCGCTTCATTGTCCTCCTATTTTTCAGACCGTTTCATACTCCTCATATTTTTGACAACTTTTGATGCTCTTCATATTTTTCACACCTTTTCAGGCTCTTCATTTTTTCAACACCGCTTCATGCTCCTCCTATTTTTCAGACCGTTTCATGCTCATCTCATTTTTAACACCTTTGGAAGCTTTTCATATTTTTCACAATTTTTCAGGCTCTTCATGTTTTGAACACCGCTTCATGATCCTCCTATTTTTCAGACCGTATCATGCTCCTCATATTTTGACACCTTTTGAAGCTCTTCATATATTTCACACCTTTTCAGTCTCTTCTTTTTCTTCAACACCACCTCATGCACCTCCTATTTTTCAGACCGTTTCATGATCATCTCATTTTTGACACCTTTTGAAGCTCTTCATATTTTTCACACCTTTTCAGGCTCCTCATTTTTTTCAACACCACTTCATTCTCCTCCTATTTTTCAGACCGTTTCATGCTCATCTCTTTTTTGAAACCTTTTGAAGCTCTTCATATTTTTCACACATTTTGAAGCTCTTAATATTTTTCACACCTTTTCTGGCTCTTCATGTTTTTCAACACCGGTTCATGGTACTCCTATTTTTTAGACCGTTTCATGCTCCTCATATTTTTGACAACTTTTGAAGCTGTTCATATTTTTCACACCTTTTCAGGCTCTTCATTTTTTTCAACACTGCTTCATGCTCCTCCTATTTTTCAGAACGTTTCATGCTCCTTATAATTTTGACACCTTTTGAAGCTCTTCATATTTTTCACACCTTTTCAGGCTCTTCATGTTTTTCAACACTGCTTCATGCTCCTCCTATTTTTCAGACCGTTTCTTGCACCTCATATATTTCACACCTTTAGAAGCTCTTCATATTTTTCACACATTTTCAGGCTCTTCATGTTTCTCAACACCGCTTCCTGCTCCTCCTCTTTTTCAGACCGTTTCATGCTCCTCATATTTTTGACACATTTTGAAGCTCTTCATGTTTCTCACAGCTTTTCAGGTTCTTCATGTTTTTCAACACTACTTCATGCTCCTCCTATTTTTCAGACGGTTTCATGCTCATCTCATTTTTGACACCTTTTGAAGCTCTTCATATTTTTCACATCTTTTGAAGCTCTTCATATTTTTCACACGTTTTCAGGCTCTTCATGTTGTTCAACACCCTTTCTTGCTCCTCCTATTTTTCAGACCATTTCATGCTCCTCATATTTTTGACACCTTTTGAAGCTCTTCATATTTTTCACACCTTTTCAGGCTCTTCATGTTTTTGAACACCGTTTCATAGTCCTCCTATTTTTCAGACCGTTTCATGCTCCTCATATTTTTGACACCTTTTGAAGCTCTTCATATTTTTCACTACTTTTCAGGGTCTTCCTGTTTTGAACACCGCTTCATGCTCCTCCTATTTTTCAGAACTTTTCATGCTCCTCATATTTTTGACACCTTTTGAAGCTCTTCATATTTTTCACACCTTTTCAGGCTCTTCATGTTTTTGAACACCATTTCATGCTCCTCCTATTTTACAGACCGTTTCATTCTCCTCATATTTTTGACACCTTTTGAAGCTCTTCATATATTTCACACCTTTTCAGGCTTTTCATTATTTTCAACACCACTTCATGCTCCTCTTATTTTTCAGACCGTTTCATGCTCATCTCATTTTGACACCTTTTGAAGCTCTTCATGTTTTTCACATCTTCTGAAGCTCTTCATATTTTTCACAAATTTTCAGGCTCTTTATGATTTTCAACACCGCTTCATGCTCCTCCTATTTTTCAGACCGTTTCATGTTCATCTCATTTTGACACCTTTTGAAGCTCTTCATATTTTTCACACCTTTTGAAGCTCTTCATATTTTGCATATTTTTGAAGTTCTTCATAATTTCACACGTTTTCAGACTCTTCATGTTTTTCAACACCGCTTTATGCTCCTCCTATTTTTCAGACCGTTTCATGCTCCTCATATTTTTGACACCTTTTGAAGCTCTTCATATTTTTCACACCTTTTCAGGCTCTTCATGTTTTTGAACACCGCTTCATGCTCCTCCTATTTTTCAGACCGTTTCATGCTCCTCATATTTTTGACAACTTTTGAAGCTTTTCATATTTTTCACACCTTGTCAGGCTCTTGAATTTTTTCAACACCACTTCATGCTCCTCCTTTTTTGCAGACCGTTTCATGCTCCTCATATTTTTGACACCTTTTGAAGCTCTTCATATTTTGCACACCTTTTCAGGCTCTTCATGTTTTTGAACACCGCTTCATGATCCTCCTATTTTTCTGACCTTTTCATGCTCCTCATATTTTTGACAACTTTTGAAGCTCTTCATATTTTTCACAACTTTTCAGGCTTTTCCTGTTTTTGAACACCGCTTCATGCTCCTCCTATTTTTCAAACCGTTTCATTCTCCTCATATTTTTGACACCTTTTGAAGCTCTTCATATTTTTCACACCTTTTCAGGCTCTTCATGTTTTTGAACACCGCTTCATGCTCCTCCTATTTTCAGACCGTTTCATTCTCCTCATATTTTGACACCTTTTGAAGCCCTTCATATATTTCACACCTTTTCCGTCTCTTCTTTTTTTTCAACACCACTTCATGCTCCTCCTATTTTTGAGACCGTTTCATGCTCATCTCATTTTTGACACCTTTTGAAGCTCTTCATATTTTTCACACCTTTTCAAGCTCTTCATGTTTTTGAACACCGCTTCATGCTCCTCCTATTTTTCAGACTGCTTCATACTCCTCTCATTTTTGACACCTTTTGAAGCTCTTCATATTTTTGACACCTTTTGAAGCTCTTCATATTTCTCACACGTTTTCAGGCTCTTCATGATTTTCAACACCGATTCATGCTCCTCCTCTTTTTCAGACCGTTTCATGCTCCTCATATTTTTGATACCTTTTGAATCTCCTCATATTTTTACACCTTTTGAACCTCTTCATATATTTCACACTTTTTCAGGCTCTTCATGTTTTTCAACACGGCTTCATGCTCCTCCTATTTTTCAGACCGTTTCATGCTCCTCATATTTTTCACACCTTTTGAAGCTCTTCATATTTTTCACACCTTTTAAGCCTCTTCATGTTTTTTAACACCGCTTCATGCTCCACCTATTTTCAAGAAAGTTTCATACTCCTCATGTATTTCATACCTTTTGAAGCTCCTCATATTTTTCACACCTTTTCAGGCTCTTCATGTTTTTGAACACCACTTCATGCTCCTCAGCTTTTTCAGACCGTTTCATGCTCATTTCATTTTTGAAACATTTTGAAGCTCTTCATATTTTTCACACCTTTTGAATCTCTTCATATTTTTGACACCTTTTCAGGCTCTTCATGTTTTTGAACACCTCTGCATGCTCCTCCTATTTTTCAGGGCGTTTAATGCTCCTCATGTATTTCACACCTTTTGAAGCTCTTCATATTTTTCTCACCTTTTCAGGCTCTTCATGTTTTTGAACACCGCTTCATGCTCCTCATATTTTTCAGACCGTTTCATGCTCCTCATATATTTCAAACCTTTTGCACCTCTTCATATTTTTCACACCTTTTCAGGCTCTTCATATTTTTGAACACCTCTTCCTCTTCCTCCTATTTTTCAGACCGTTTCTTGCTCCTCATGTATTTCACACCTTTTGAAGCCCTTCATATTTTTCACACCTTTTCAGGCTCTTGATGTTTTTCCACACCACTTCATGCTTCTCCTATTTTTCAACACGTTTCATGCTCCTCATGTATTTCACACCTTTTGAAGCTCTTCATATTTTTCACACCTTTTCAGGCTCTTCATGTTTTTCAACACCGCTTCATGCTCCTCCTATTTTTCAGACCGTTTCATGCACCTCATATTTTTCTCACCTTTTGAAGCTCTTCATATTTTTCACACCTTTTCAGGCTCCTCATGTTTTGCAACACCGCTTCATGGTCCTCCTATTTTTCAGACCGTTTCATACTCCTCATATTTTTGACAACTTTTGATGCTCTTCATATTTTTCACACCTTTTCAGGCTCTTCATTTTTTCAACACCGCTTCATGCTCCTCCTATTTTTCAGACCGTTTCATGCTCATCTCATTTTGACACCTTTGGAAGCTCTTCATATTTTTCACAATTTTTCAGGCTCTTCATGTTTTGAACACCGCTTCATGCTCCTCCTATTTTTCAAACCGTATCATGCTCCTCATATTTTGACACCTTTTGAAGCTCTTCATATATTTCACACCTTTTCAGTCTCTTCTTTTTCTTCAACACCACCTCATGCACCTCCTATTTTTCAGACCGTTTCATGATCATCTCATTTTTGACACCTTTTGAAGCTCTTCATATTTTTCACACCTTTTCAGGCTCCTCATTTTTTTCAACACCCCTTCATTCTCCTCCTATTTTTCAGACCGTTTCATGCTCATCTCTTTTTTGACACCTTTTGAAGCTCTTCATATTTTTCACACATTTTGAAGCTCTTAATATTTTTCACACCTTTTCTGGCTCTTCATGTTTTTCAACACCGGTTCATGGTACTCCGATTTTTCAGACCGTTTCTTGCACCTCATATATTTCACACCTTTAGAAGCTCTTCATATTTTTCACACATTTTCAGGCTCTTCATGTTTCTCAACACCGCTTCCTGCTCCTCCTCTTTTTCAGACCGTTTCATGCTCCTCATATTTTTGACACATTTTGAAGCTCTTCATGTTTCTCACAGCTTTTCAGGTTCTTCATGTTTTTCAACACTACTTCATGCTCCTCCTATTTTTCAGACGGTTTCATGCTCATCTCATTTTTGACACCTTTTGAAGCTCTTCATATTTTTCACATCTTTTGAAGCTCTTCATATTTTTCACACGTTTTCAGGCTCTTCATGTTGTTCAACACCCTTTCTTGCTCCTCCTATTTTTCAGACCATTTCATGCTCCTCATATTTTTGACACCTTTTGAAGCTCTTCATATTTTTCACACCTTTTCAGGCTCTTCATGTTTTTGAACACCGTTTCATAGTCCTCCTATTTTTCAGACCGTTTCATGCTCCTCATATTTTTGACACCTTTTGAAGCTCTTCATATTTTTCACTACTTTTCAGGGTCTTCCTGTTTTGAACACCGCTTCATGCTCCTCCTATTTTTCAGAACTTTTCATGCTCCTCATATTTTTGACACCTTTTGAAGCTCTTCATATTTTTCACACCTTTTCAGGCTCTTCATGTTTTTGAACACCATTTCATGCTCCTCCTATTTTACAGACCATTTCATTCTCCTCATATTTTTGACACCTTTTGAAGCTCTTCATATATTTCACACCTTTTCAGGCTTTTCATTATTTTCAACACCACTTCATGCTCCTCTTATTTTTCAGACCGTTTCATGCTCATCTCATTTTGACACCTTTTGAAGTTCTTCATGTTTTTCACATCTTCTGAAGCTCTTCATATTTTTCACAAATTTTCAGGCTCTTTATGATTTTCAACACCGCTTCATGCTCCTCCTATTTTTCAGACCGTTTCATGTTCATCTCATTTTGACACCTTTTGAAGCTCTTCATATTTTTCACACCTTTTGAAGCTCTTCATATTTTGCATATTTTTGAAGTTCTTCATAATTTCACACGTTTTCAGACTCTTCATGTTTTTCAACACCACTTCATGCTCCTCCTATTTTTCAGACCGTTTCATGCTCCTCATATTTTTGACACCTTTTGAAGCTCTTCATATTTTTCACACCTTTTCAGGCTCTTCATGTTTTTGAACACCGCTTCATGCTCCTCCTATTTTTCAGACCGTTTCATGCTCCTCATATTTTTGACAACTTTTGAAGCTTTTCATATTTTTCACACCTTGTCAGGCTCTTGAATTTTTTCAACACCACTTCATGCTCCTCCTTTTTTGCAGACCGTTTCATGCTCCTCATATTTTTGACACCTTTTGAAGCTCTTCATATTTTGCACACCTTTTCAGGCTCTTCATGTTTTTGAACACCGCTTCATGATCCTCCTATTTTTCTGACCTTTTCATGCTCCTCATATTTTTGACAACTTTTGAAGCTCTTCATATTTTTCACAACTTTTCAGGCTTTTCCTGTTTTTGAACACCGCTTCATGCTCCTCCTATTTTTCAAACCGTTTCATGCTCCTCATATTTTTGACACCTTTTGAAGCTCTTCATATTTTTCACACCTTTTCAATGTCTTCATGTTTTTGAACACCGTTTCATGCTGCTCCTATTTTTCACAACGTTTCATGCTCCTCATATTTTTGACACCTTTTGAAGCTCTTCATATTTTTCACACCTTTTCAGGCTCTTCATATTTTTGAACACCTCTTCCTCTTCCTCCTATTTTTCAGACCGTTTCTTGCTCCTCATGTATTTCACACCTTTGGAAGCCCTTCATATTTTTCACACCTTTTCAGGCTCTTGATGTTTTTCCACACCACTTCATGCTTCTCCTATTTTTCAACACGTTTCATGCTCCTCATGTATTTCACACCTTTTGAAGCTCTTCATATTTTTCACACCTTTTCAGGCTCTTCATGTTTTTCAACACCGCTTCATGCTCCTCCTATTTTTCAGACCGTTTCATGCACCTCATATTTTTCTCACCTTTTTAAGCTCTTCATATTTTTCACACCTTTTCAGGCTCCTCATGTTTTGCAACACCGCTTCATGGTCCTCCTATTTTTCAGACCGTTTCATACTCCTCATATTTTTGACAACTTTTGATGCTCTTCATATTTTTCACACCTTTTCAGGCTCTTCATTTTTTCAACACCGCTTCATGCTCCTCCTATTTTTCAGACCGTTTCATGCTCATCTCATTTTTAACACCTTTGGAAGCTTTTCATATTTTTCACAATTTTTCAGGCTCTTCATGTTTTGAACACCGCTTCATGCTCCTCCTATTTTTCTGACCGTATCATGCTCCTCATATTTTGACACCTTTTGAAGCTCTTCATATATTTCACACCTTTTCAGTCTCTTCTTTTTCTTCAACACCACCTCATGCACCTCCTATTTTTCAGACCGTTTCATGATCATCTCATTTTTGACACCTTTTGAAGCTCTTCATATTTTTCACACCTTTTCAGGCTCCTCATTTTTTTCAACACCACTTCATTCTCCTCCTATTTTTCAGACCGTTTCATGCTCATCTCTTTTTTGACACCTTTTGAAGCTCTTCATATTTTTCACACATTTTTAAGCTCTTAATATTTTTCACACCTTTTCTGGCTCTTCATGTTTTTCAACACCGATTCATGGTACTCCTATTTTTTAGACCGTTTCATGCTCCTCATATTTTTGACAACTTTTGAAGCTGTTCATATTTTTCACACCTTTTCAGGTTCTTCATTTTTTTCAACACTGCTTCATGCTCCTCCTATTTTTCAGAACGTTTCATGCTCCTTATAATTTTGACACCTTTTGAAGCTCTTCATATTTTTCACCCTTTTCAGTCTCTTCATGTTTTTGAACACGGTTTCATGCTCCTCCTATTTTTCAGACCGTTTCATGCTCCTCATATTTTTGACACCTTTTGAAGCTCTTCATATTTTTCACATCTTTTCAGGCTCTTCATGTTTTTCAACACCGCTTCATGCTCCACCTATTTTTCAGACGGTTTCATGCTCATCTCTTTTTTGACACCTTTTGAAGCTCTTCATATTTTTCATACCTTTTGAAGCTCCTCATATTTTTCACTCGTTTTCACGCTCTTCATGTTTTTCAACACCGCTTCATGCTCCTCCTATTTTTCAGACGGTTTCATGCTCCTCATATTTTTGACACCTTTTGAAGCTCTTCATATTTTTCAAACCTTTTCAGGCTCTTCATGTTTTTGAACACCGTTTCATAGTCCTCCTATTTTTCAGACCGTTTCATGCTCATCTCTTTTTTGACACCTTTTGAAGCTCTTCATATTTTTCATACCTTTTGAAGCTCTTCATATTTTTCACTCGTTTTCACGCTCTTCATGTTTTTCAACACCGCTTCATGCTCCTCCTATTTTTCAGACGGTTTCATGCTCCTCATATTTTTGACACCTTTTGAAGCTCTTCATATTTTTCAAACCTTTTCAGGCTCTTCATGTTTTTGAACACTGCTTCATGCTCCTCGTATTTTTCAAACCATTTCATGATCCTCATGTATTTCACACCTTTGAACCTCTTCATATTTTTCACACCTTTTCAGGCTCTTCATGTGTTTCAACACCACTTCATGCTCCTCAGCTTTTTCAGACCGTTTCATGCTCATTTCATTTTTGAAACATTTTGAAGCTCTTCATATTTTTCACACCTTTTGAATCTCTTCATATTTTTGACACCTTTTCAGGCTCTTCATGTTTTTGAACACCTCTGCATGCTCCTCCTATTTTTCAGGGCGTTTAATGCTCCTCATGTATTTCACACCTTTTGAAGCTCTTCATATTTTTCTCACCTTTTCAGGCTCTTCATGTTTTTGAACACCGCTTCATGCTCCTCATATTTTTCAGACCGTTTCATGCTCCTCATATATTTCAAACCTTTTGCACCTCTTCATATTTTTCACACCTTTTCAATGTCTTCATGTTTTTGAACACCGTTTCATGCTGCTCCTATTTTTCACAACGTTTCATGCTCCTCATATTTTTGACACCTTTTGAAGCTCTTCATATTTTTCACACCTTTTCAGGCTCTTCATATTTTTGAACACCTCTTCCTCTTCCTCCTATTTTTCAGACCGTTTCTTGCTCCTCATGTATTTCACACCTTTGGAAGCCCTTCATATTTTTCACACCTTTTCAGGCTCTTGATGTTTTTCCACACCACTTCATGCTTCTCCTATTTTTCAACACGTTTCATGCTCCTCATGTATTTCACACCTTTTGAAGCTCTTCATATTTTTCACACCTTTTCAGGCTCTTCATGTTTTTCAACACCGCTTCATGCTCCTCCTATTTTTCAGACCGTTTCATGCACCTCATATTTTTCTCACCTTTTTAAGCTCTTCATATTTTTCACACCTTTTCAGGCTCCTCATGTTTTGCAACACCGCTTCATGGTCCTCCTATTTTTCAGACCGTTTCATACTCCTCATATTTTTGACAACTTTTGATGCTCTTCATATTTTTCACACCTTTTCAGGCTCTTCATTTTTTCAACACCGCTTCATGCTCCTCCTATTTTTCAGACCGTTTCATGCTCATCTCATTTTTAACACCTTTGGAAGCTTTTCATATTTTTCACAATTTTTCAGGCTCTTCATGTTTTGAACACCGCTTCATGCTCCTCCTATTTTTCTGACCGTATCATGCTCCTCATATTTTGACACCTTTTGAAGCTCTTCATATATTTCACACCTTTTCAGTCTCTTCTTTTTCTTCAACACCACCTCATGCACCTCCTATTTTTCAGACCGTTTCATGATCATCTCATTTTTGACACCTTTTGAAGCTCTTCATATTTTTCACACCTTTTCAGGCTCCTCATTTTTTTCAACACCACTTCATTCTCCTCCTATTTTTCAGACCGTTTCATGCTCATCTCTTTTTTGACACCTTTTGAAGCTCTTCATATTTTTCACACATTTTGAAGCTCTTAATATTTTTCACACCTTTTCTGGCTCTTCATGTTTTTCAACACCGGTTCATGGTACTCCTATTTTTTAGACCGTTTCATGCTCCTCATATTTTTGACAACTTTTGAAGCTGTTCATATTTTTCACACCTTTTCAGGTTCTTCATTTTTTTCAACACTGCTTCATGCTCCTCCTATTTTTCAGAACGTTTCATGCTCCTTATAATTTTGACACCTTTTGAAGCTCTTCATATTTTTCACACCTTTTCAGGCTCTTCATGTTTTTCAACACTGCTTCATGCTCCTCCTATTTTTCAGACCGTTTCTTGCACCTCATATATTTCACACCTTTAGAAGCTCTTCATATTTTTCACACATTTTCAGGCTCTTCATGTTTCTCAACACCGCTTCCTGCTCCTCCTCTTTTTCAGACCGTTTCATGCTCCTCATATTTTTGACACATTTTGAAGCTCTTCATGTTTCTCACAGCTTTTCAGGTTCTTCATGTTTTTCAACACTACTTCATGCTCCTCCTATTTTTCAGACGGTTTCATGCTCATCTCATTTTTGACACCTTTTGAAGCTCTTCATATTTTTCACATCTTTTGAAGCTCTTCATATTTTTCACACGTTTTCAGGCTCTTCATGTTGTTCAACACCCTTTCTTGCTCCTCCTATTTTTCAGACCATTTCATGCTCCTCATATTTTTGACACCTTTTGAAGCTCTTCATATTTTTCACACCTTTTCAGGCTCTTCATGTTTTTGAACACCGTTTCATAGTCCTCCTATTTTTCAGACCGTTTCATGCTCCTCATATTTTTGACACCTTTTGAAGCTCTTCATATTTTTCACTACTTTTCAGGGTCTTCCTGTTTTGAACACCGCTTCATGCTCCTCCTATTTTTCAGAACTTTTCATGCTCCTCATATTTTTGACACCTTTTGAAGCTCTTCATATTTTTCACACCTTTTCAGGCTCTTCATGCTTTTGAACACCATTTCATGCTCCTCCTATTTTACAGACCATTTCATTCTCCTCATATTTTTGACACCTTTTGAAGCTCTTCATATATTTCACACCTTTTCAGGCTTTTCATTATTTTCAACACCACTTCATGCTCCTCTTATTTTTCAGACCGTTTCATGCTCATCTCATTTTGACACCTTTTGAAGTTCTTCATGTTTTTCACATCTTCTGAAGCTCTTCATATTTTTCACAAATTTTCAGGCTCTTTATGATTTTCAACACCGCTTCATGCTCCTCCTATTTTTCAGACCGTTTCATGTTCATCTCATTTTGACACCTTTTGAAGCTCTTCATATTTTTCACACCTTTTGAAGCTCTTCATATTTTGCATATTTTTGAAGTTCTTCATAATTTCACACGTTTTCAGACTCTTCATGTTTTTCAACACCACTTCATGCTCCTCCTATTTTTCAGACCGTTTCATGCTCCTCATATTTTTGACACCTTTTGAAGCTCTTCATATTTTTCACACCTTTTCAGGCTCTTCATGTTTTTGAACACCGCTTCATGCTCCTCCTATTTTTCAGACCGTTTCATGCTCCTCATATTTTTGACAACTTTTGAAGCTTTTCATATTTTTCACACCTTGTCAGGCTCTTGAATTTTTTCAACACCACTTCATGCTCCTCCTTTTTTGCAGACCGTTTCATGCTCCTCATATTTTTGACACCTTTTGAAGCTCTTCATATTTTGCACACCTTTTCAGGCTCTTCATGTTTTTGAACACCGCTTCATGATCCTCCTATTTTTCTGACCTTTTCATGCTCCTCATAATTTTGACAACTTTTGAAGCTCTTCATATTTTTCACAACTTTTCAGGCTTTTCCTGTTTTTGAACACCGCTTCATGCTCCTCCTATTTTTCAAACCGTTTCATGCTCCTCATATTTTTGACACCTTTTGAAGCTCTTCATATTTTTCACACCTTTTCAATGTCTTCATGTTTTTGAACACCGTTTCATGCTGCTCCTATTTTTCACAACGTTTCATGCTCCTCATATTTTTGACACCTTTTGAAGCTCTTCATATTTTTCACACCTTTTCAGGCTCTTCATATTTTTGAACACCTCTTCCTCTTCCTCCTATTTTTCAGACCGTTTCTTGCTCCTCATGTATTTCACACCTTTGGAAGCCCTTCATATTTTTCACACCTTTTCAGGCTCTTGATGTTTTTCCACACCACTTCATGCTTCTCCTATTTTTCAACACGTTTCATGCTCCTCATGTATTTCACACCTTTTGAAGCTCTTCATATTTTTCACACCTTTTCAGGCTCTTCATGTTTTTCAACACCGCTTCATGCTCCTCCTATTTTTCAGACCGTTTCATGCACCTCATATTTTTCTCACCTTTTGAAGCTCTTCATATTTTTCACACCTTTTCAGGCTCCTCATGTTTTGCAACACCGCTTCATGGTCCTCCTATTTTTCAGACCGTTTCATACTCCTCATATTTTTGACAACTTTTGATGCTCTTCATATTTTTCACACCTTTTCAGGCTCTTCATTTTTTCAACACCGCTTCATGCTCCTCCTATTTTTCAGACCGTTTCATGCTCATCTCATTTTTAACACCTTTGGAAGCTTTTCATATTTTTCACAATTTTTCAGGCTCTTCATGTTTTGAACACCGCTTCATGCTCCTCCTATTTTTCTGACCGTATCATGCTCCTCATATTTTGACACCTTTTGAAGCTCTTCATATATTTCACACCTTTTCAGTCTCTTCTTTTTCTTCAACACCACCTCATGCACCTCCTATTTTTCAGACCGTTTCATGATCATCTCATTTTTGACACCTTTTGAAGCTCTTCATATTTTTCACACCTTTTCAGGCTCCTCATTTTTTTCAACACCACTTCATTCTCCTCCTATTTTTCAGACCGTTTCATGCTCATCTCTTTTTTGACACCTTTTGAAGCTCTTCATATTTTTCACACATTTTTAAGCTCTTAATATTTTTCACACCTTTTCTGGCTCTTCATGTTTTTCAACACCGGTTCATGGTACTCCTATTTTTTAGACCGTTTCATGCTCCTCATATTTTTGACAACTTTTGAAGCTGTTCATATTTTTCACACCTTTTCAGGTTCTTCATTTTTTTCAACACTGCTTCATGCTCCTCCTATTTTTCAGAACGTTTCATGCTCCTTATAATTTTGACACCTTTTGAAGCTCTTCATATTTTTCACACCTTTTCAGGCTCTTCATGTTTTTCAACACTGCTTCATGCTCCTCCTATTTTTCAGACCGTTTCTTGCACCTCATATATTTCACACCTTTAGAAGCTCTTCATATTTTTCACACATTTTCAGGCTCTTCATGTTTCTCAACACCGCTTCCTGCTCCTCCTCTTTTTCAGACCGTTTCATGCTCCTCATATTTTTGACACATTTTGAAGCTCTTCATGTTTCTCACAGCTTTTCAGGTTCTTCATGTTTTTCAACACTACTTCATGCTCCTCCTATTTTTCAGACGGTTTCATGCTCATCTCATTTTTGACACCTTTTGAAGCTCTTCATATTTTTCACATCTTTTGAAGCTCTTCATATTTTTCACACGTTTTCAGGCTCTTCATGTTGTTCAACACCCTTTCTTGCTCCTCCTATTTTTCAGACCATTTCATGCTCCTCATATTTTTGACACCTTTTGAAGCTCTTCATATTTTTCACACCTTTTCAGGCTCTTCATGTTTTTGAACACCGTTTCATAGTCCTCCTATTTTTCAGACCGTTTCATGCTCCTCATATTTTTGACACCTTTTGAAGCTCTTCATATTTTTCACTACTTTTCAGGGTCTTCCTGTTTTGAACACCGCTTCATGCTCCTCCTATTTTTCAGAACTTTTCATGCTCCTCATATTTTTGACACCTTTTGAAGCTCTTCATATTTTTCACACCTTTTCAGGCTCTTCATGTTTTTGAACACCATTTCATGCTCCTCCTATTTTACAGACCGTTTCATTCTCCTCATATTTTTGACACCTTTTGAAGCTCTTCATATATTTCACACCTTTTCAGGCTTTTCATTATTTTCAACACCACTTCATGCTCCTCTTATTTTTCAGACCGTTTCATGCTCATCTCATTTTGACACCTTTTGAAGTTCTTCATGTTTTTCACATCTTCTGAAGCTCTTCATATTTTTCACAAATTTTCAGGCTCTTTATGATTTTCAACACCGCTTCATGCTCCTCCTATTTTTCAGACCGTTTCATGTTCATCTCATTTTGACACCTTTTGAAGCTCTTCATATTTTTCACACCTTTTGAAGCTCTTCATATTTTGCATATTTTTGAAGTTCTTCATAATTTCACACGTTTTCAGACTCTTCATGTTTTTCAACACCACTTCATGCTCCTCCTATTTTTCAGACCGTTTCATGCTCCTCATATTTTTGACACCTTTTGAAGCTCGTCATATTTTTCACACCTTTTCAGGCTCTTCATGTTTTTGAACACCGCTTCATGCTCCTCCTATTTTTCAGACCGTTTCATGCTCCTCATATTTTTGACAACTTTTGAAGCTTTTCATATTTTTCACACCTTGTCAGGCTCTTGAATTTTTTCAACACCACTTCATGCTCCTCCTTTTTTGCAGACCGTTTCATGCTCCTCATATTTTTGACACCTTTTGAAGCTCTTCATATTTTGCACACCTTTTCAGGCTCTTCATGTTTTTGAACACCGCTTCATGATCCTCCTATTTTTCTGACCTTTTCATGCTCCTCATATTTTTGACAACTTTTGAAGCTCTTCATATTTTTCACAACTTTTCAGGCTTTTCCTGTTTTTGAACACCGCTTCATGCTCCTCCTATTTTTCAAACCGTTTCATGCTCCTCATATTTTTGACACCTTTTGAAGCTCTTCATATTTTTCACACCTTTTCAATGTCTTCATGTTTTTGAACACCGTTTCATGCTGCTCCTATTTTTCACAACGTTTCATGCTCCTCATATTTTTGACACCTTTTGAAGCTCTTCATATTTTTCACACCTTTTCAGGCTCTTCATATTTTTGAACACCTCTTCCTCTTCCTCCTATTTTTCAGACCGTTTCTTGCTCCTCATGTATTTCACACCTTTGGAAGCCCTTCATATTTTTCACACCTTTTCAGGCTCTTGATGTTTTTCCACACCACTTCATGCTTCTCCTATTTTTCAACACGTTTCATGCTCCTCATGTATTTCACACCTTTTGAAGCTCTTCATATTTTTCACACCTTTTCAGGCTCTTCATGTTTTTCAACACCGCTTCATGCTCCTCCTATTTTTCAGACCGTTTCATGCACCTCATATTTTTCTCACCTTTTGAAGCTCTTCATATTTTTCACACCTTTTCAGGCTCCTCATGTTTTGCAACACCGCTTCATGGTCCTCCTATTTTTCAGACCGTTTCATACTCCTCATATTTTTGACAACTTTTGATGCTCTTCATATTTTTCACACCTTTTCAGGCTCTTCATTTTTTCAACACCGCTTCATGCTCCTCCTATTTTTCAGACCGTTTCATGCTCATCTCATTTTTAACACCTTTGGAAGCTTTTCATATTTTTCACAATTTTTCAGGCTCTTCATGTTTTGAACACCGCTTCATGCTCCTCCTATTTTTCTGACCGTATCATGCTCCTCATATTTTGACACCTTTTGAAGCTCTTCATATATTTCACACCTTTTCAGTCTCTTCTTTTTCTTCAACACCACCTCATGCACCTCCTATTTTTCAGACCGTTTCATGATCATCTCATTTTTGACACCTTTTGAAGCTCTTCATATTTTTCACACCTTTTCAGGCTCCTCATTTTTTTCAACACCACTTCATTCTCCTCCTATTTTTCAGACCGTTTCATGCTCATCTCTTTTTTGACACCTTTTGAAGCTCTTCATATTTTTCACACATTTTGAAGCTCTTAATATTTTTCACACCTTTTCTGGCTCTTCATGTTTTTCAACACCGGTTCATGGTACTCCTATTTTTTAGACCGTTTCATGCTCCTCATATTTTTGACAACTTTTGAAGCTGTTCATATTTTTCACACCTTTTCAGGTTCTTCATTTTTTTCAACACTGCTTCATGCTCCTCCTATTTTTCAGAACGTTTCATGCTCCTTATAATTTTGACACCTTTTGAAGCTCTTCATATTTTTCACACCTTTTCAGGCTCTTCATGTTTTTCAACACTGCTTCATGCTCCTCCTATTTTTCAGACCGTTTCTTGCACCTCATATATTTCACACCTTTAGAAGCTCTTCATATTTTTCACACATTTTCAGGCTCTTCATGTTTCTCAACACCGCTTCCTGCTCCTCCTCTTTTTCAGACCGTTTCATGCTCCTCATATTTTTGACACATTTTGAAGCTCTTCATGTTTCTCACAGCTTTTCAGGTTCTTCATGTTTTTCAACACTACTTCATGCTCCTCCTATTTTTCAGACGGTTTCATGCTCATCTCATTTTTGACACCTTTTGAAGCTCTTCATATTTTTCACATCTTTTGAAGCTCTTCATATTTTTCACACGTTTTCAGGCTCTTCATGTTGTTCAACACCCTTTCTTGCTCCTCCTATTTTTCAGACCATTTCATGCTCCTCATATTTTTGACACCTTTTGAAGCTCTTCATATTTTTCACACCTTTTCAGGCTCTTCATGTTTTTGAACACCGTTTCATAGTCCTCCTATTTTTCAGACCGTTTCATGCTCCTCATATTTTTGACACCTTTTGAGGCTCTTCATATTTTTCATACCTTTTGAAGCTCTTCATATTTTTCACTCGTTTTCACGCTCTTCATGTTTTTCAACACCGTTTCATGCTCCTCCTATTTTTCAGACGGTTTCATGCTCCTCATATTTTTGAAACCTTTTGAAGCTCTTCATATTTTTCAAACCTTTTCAGGCTCTTCATGTTTTTGAACACTGCTTCATGCTCCTCGTATTTTTCAAACCATTTCATGATCCTCATGTATTTCACACCTTTGAACCTCTTCATATTTTTCACACCTTTTCAGGCTCTTCATGTGTTTCAACACCACTTCATGCTCCTCAGCTTTTTCAGACCGTTTCATGCTCATTTCATTTTTGAAACATTTTGAAGCTCTTCATATTTTTCACACCTTTTGAATCTCTTCATATTTTTGACACCTTTTCAGCCTCTTCATGTTTTTGAACACCTCTGCATGCTCCTCCTATTTTTCAGGGCGTTTAATGCTCCTCATGTATTTCACACCTTTTGAAGCTCTTCATATTTTTCTCACCTTTTCAGGCTCTTCATGTTTTTGAACACCGCTTCATGCTCCTCATATTTTTCAGACCGTTTCATGCTCCTCATATATTTCAAACCTTTTGCACCTCTTCATATTTTTCACACCTTTTCAATGTCTTCATGTTTTTGAACACCGTTTCATGCTGCTCCTATTTTTCACAACGTTTCATGCTCCTCATATTTTTGACACCTTTTGAAGCTCTTCATATTTTTCACACCTTTTCAGGCTCTTCATATTTTTGAACACCTCTTCCTCTTCCTCCTATTTTTCAGACCGTTTCTTGCTCCTCATGTATTTCACACCTTTGGAAGCCCTTCATATTTTTCACACCTTTTCAGGCTCTTGATGTTTTTCCACACCACTTCATGCTTCTCCTATTTTTCAACACGTTTCATGCTCCTCATGTATTTCACACCTTTTGAAGCTCTTCATATTTTTCACACCTTTTCAGGCTCTTCATGTTTTTCAACACCGCTTCATGCTCCTCCTATTTTTCAGACCGTTTCATGCACCTCATATTTTTCTCACCTTTTGAAGCTCTTCATATTTTTCACACCTTTTCAGGCTCCTCATGTTTTGCAACACCGCTTCATGGTCCTCCTATTTTTCAGACCGTTTCATACTCCTCATATTTTTGACAACTTTTGATGCTCTTCATATTTTTCACACCTTTTCAGGCTCTTCATTTTTTCAACACCGCTTCATGCTCCTCCTATTTTTCAGACCGTTTCATGCTCATCTCATTTTTAACACCTTTGGAAGCTTTTCATATTTTTCACAATTTTTCAGGCTCTTCATGTTTTGAACACCGCTTCATGCTCCTCCTATTTTTCAGACCGTATCATGCTCCTCATATTTTGACACCTTTTGAAGCTCTTCATATATTTCACACCTTTTCAGTCTCTTCTTTTTCTTCAACACCACCTCATGCACCTCCTATTTTTCAGACCGTTTCATGATCATCTCATTTTTGACACCTTTTGAAGCTCTTCATATTTTTCACACCTTTTCAGGCTCCTCATTTTTTTCAACACCACTTCATTCTCCTCCTATTTTTCAGACCGTTTCATGCTCATCTCTTTTTTGACACCTTTTGAAGCTCTTCATATTTTTCACACATTTTGAAGCTCTTAATATTTTTCACACCTTTTCTGGCTCTTCATGTTTTTCAACACCGGTTCATGGTACTCCTATTTTTTAGACCGTTTCATGCTCCTCATATTTTTGGCAACTTTTGAAGCTGTTCATATTTTTCACACCTTTTCAGGTTCTTCATTTTTTTCAACACTGCTTCATGCTCCTCCTATTTTTCAGAACGTTTCATGCTCCTTATAATTTTGACACCTTTTGAAGCTCTTCATATTTTTCACACCTTTTCAGGCTCTTCATGTTTTTCAACACTGCTTCATGCTCCTCCTATTTTTCAGACCGTTTCTTGCACCTCATATATTTCACACCTTTAGAAGCTCTTCATATTTTTCACACATTTTCAGGCTCTTCATGTTTCTCAACACCGCTTCCTGCTCCTCCTCTTTTTCAGACCGTTTCATGCTCCTCATATTTTTGACACATTTTGAAGCTCTTCATGTTTCTCACAGCTTTTCAGGTTCTTCATGTTTTTCAACACTACTTCATGCTCCTCCTATTTTTCAGACGGTTTCATGCTCATCTCATTTTTGACACCTTTTGAAGCTCTTCATATTTTTCACATCTTTTGAAGCTCTTCATATTTTTCACACGTTTTCAGGCTCTTCATGTTGTTCAACACCCTTTCTTGCTCCTCCTATTTTTCAGACCATTTCATGCTCCTCATATTTTTGACACCTTTTGAAGCTCTTCATATTTTTCACACCTTTTCAGGCTCTTCATGTTTTTGAACACCGTTTCATAGTCCTCCTATTTTTCAGACCGTTTCATGCTCCTCATATTTTTGACACCTTTTGAAGCTCTTCATATTTTTCACTACTTTTCAGGGTCTTCCTGTTTTGAACACCGCTTCATGCTCCTCCTATTTTTCAGAACTTTTCATGCTCCTCATATTTTTGACACCTTTTGAAGCTCTTCATATTTTTCACACCTTTTCAGGCTCTTCATGTTTTTGAACACCATTTCATGCTCCTCCTATTTTACAGACCGTTTCATTCTCCTCATATTTTTGACACCTTTTGAAGCTCTTCATATATTTCACACCTTTTCAGGCTTTTCATTATTTTCAACACCACTTCATGCTCCTCTTATTTTTCAGACCGTTTCATGCTCATCTCATTTTGACACCTTTTGAAGTTCTTCATGTTTTTCACATCTTCTGAAGCTCTTCATATTTTTCACAAATTTTCAGGCTCTTTATGATTTTCAACACCGCTTCATGCTCCTCCTATTTTTCAGACCGTTTCATGTTCATCTCATTTTGACACCTTTTGAAGCTCTTCATATTTTTCACACATTTTGAAGCTCTTCATATTTTGCATATTTTTGAAGTTCTTCATAATTTCACACGTTTTCAGACTCTTCATGTTTTTCAACACCACTTCATGCTCCTCCTATTTTTCAGACCGTTTCATGCTCCTCATATTTTTGACACCTTTTGAAGCTCTTCATATTTTTCACACCTTTTCAGGCTCTTCATGTTTTTGAACACCGCTTCATGCTCCTCCTATTTTTCAGACCGTTTCATGCTCCTCATATTTTTGACAACTTTTGAAGCTTTTCATATTTTTCACACCTTGTCAGGCTCTTGAATTTTTTCAACACCACTTCATGCTCCTCCTTTTTTGCAGACCGTTTCATGCTCCTCATATTTTTGACACCTTTTGAAGCTCTTCATATTTTGCACACCTTTTCAGGCTCTTCATGTTTTTGAACACCGCTTCATGATCCTCCTATTTTTCTGACCTTTTCATGCTCCTCATATTTTTGACAACTTTTGAAGCTCTTCATATTTTTCACAACTTTTCAGGCTTTTCCTGTTTTTGAACACCGCTTCATGCTCCTCCTATTTTTCAAACCGTTTCATGCTCCTCATATTTTTGACACCTTTTGAAGCTCTTCATATTTTTCACACCTTTTCAGGCTCTTCATGTTTTTGAACACCGCTTCATGCTCCTCCTATTTTCAGACCGTTTCATTCTCCTTATAATTTTGACACCTTTTGAAGCCCTTCATATATTTCACACCTTTTCCGTCTCTTCTTTTTTTTCAACACCACTTCATGCTCCTCCTATTTTTCAGACCGTTTCATGCTCATCTCATTTTTGACACCTTTTGAAGCTCTTCATATTTTTCACACCTTTTCAGGCTCTTCATGTTTTTGAACACCGCTTCATGCTCCTCTTATTTTTCAGACTGCTTCATACTCCTCTCATTTTTGAAACCTTTTGAAGCTCTTCATATTTTTGACACCTTTTGAAGCTCTTCATATTTCTCACACGTTTTCAGGCTCTTCATGATTTTCAACACCGATTCATGCTCCTCCTCTTTTTCAGACCGTTTCATGCTCCTCATATTTTTGATACCTTTTGAATCTCCTCATATTTTTTACACCTTTTGAACCTCTTCATATATTTCACACTTTTTCAGGCTCTTCATGTTTTTCAACACGGCTTCATGCTCCTCCTATTTTTCAGACCGTTTCATGCTCCTCATATTTTTCACACCTTTTGAAGCTCTTCATATTTTTCACACCTTTTAAGCCTCTTCATGTTTTTTAGCACCGCTTCATGCTCCTCCTATTTTCAAGACAGTTTCATACTCCTCATGTATTTCATACCTTTTGAAGCTCCTCATATTTTTCACACCTTTTCAGGCTCTTCATATTTTTGAAAACCGCTTCATGCTCCTCCTATTTTTAAGACCATTTCATGCTCCTCATATATTTCACACCTTTTGAAGTTCTTCATATTTTTCACACCTTTTCAGGCTCTGCATGTTTTTCAACACCGTTTCATGCTCCTCCTATTTTTCAGACCGTTTCATGCTCCTCATATTTTTGACACATTTTGAAGTTCTTGATATATTTCACACCTTCTCAGGCTCTTCATTTTTTGGAACACGACTTCTTGCTCCTCCTATTTTTCAGACCGTTTCATGCTCATCTCATTTTTGACACCTTTTGAAGCTCTTCATATATTTGACACCATTTGAAGCTCTTCATATTTTTCACAACTTTTCAGGCTCTGCATGTATTTGAACACCGTTTCATGCTACTCTTATATTTCAGACCGATTCTTGCTGCTCATATATTTGACACCTTTTGAAACTCTTCATATTTTTAACACCTTTTCAGGCTCTTCATGTTTTTCAACACCGCTTCATGCTCCTCCTATTTTTCAGACCGTTTCATGCTCCTCATATTTTTGACACCTTTTGATGCTCTTCATATTTTTCACACCTTTTCAGGCTTTTCATGTTTTTGCACACCGCTTCATGCTCCTCCTATTTTTCACACCTTTTGAAGCTCTTCATATTTTTCACCCTTTTCAGTCTCTTCATGTTTTTGAACACGGTTTCATGCTCCTCCTATTTTTCAGACCGTTTCATGCTCCTCATATTTTTCACACTTTTTGAAGCTCTTCATATTTTTCACACCTTTTAAGCCTCTTCATGTTTTTTAGCACCGCTTCATGCTCCTCCTATTTTCAAGACAGTTTCATACTCCTCATGTATTTCATACCTTTTGAAGCTCCTCATATTTTTCACACCTTTTCAGGCTCTTCATATTTTTGAAAACCGCTTCATGCTCCTCCTATTTTTAAGACCATTTCATGCTCCTCATATATTTCACACCTTTTGAAGTTCTTCATATTTTTCACACCTTTTCAGGCTCTGCATGTTTTTCAACACCGTTTCATGCTCCTCCTATTTTTCAGACCGTTTCATGCTCCTCATATTTTTGACACATTTTGAAGTTCTTGATATATTTCACACCTTCTCAGGCTCTTCATTTTTTGGAACACGACTTCTTGCTCCTCCTATTTTTCAGACCGTTTCATGCTCATCTCATTTTTGACACCTTTTGAAGCTCTTCATATATTTGACACCATTTGAAGCTCTTCATATTTTTCACAACTTTTCAGGCTCTGCATGTATTTGAACACCGTTTCATGCTACTCCTATATTTCAAACCGATTCTTGCTGCTCATATATTTGACACCTTTTGAAACTCTTCATATTTTTAACACCTTTTCAGGCTCTTCATGTTTTTCAACACCGCTTCATGCTCCTCCTATTTTTCAGACCGTTTCATGCTCCTCATATTTTTGACACCTTTTGATGCTCTTCATATTTTTCACACCTTTTCAGGCTTTTCATGTTTTTGCACACCGCTTCATGCTCCTCCTATTTTTCACACCTTTTGAAGCTCTTCATATTTTTCACCCTTTTCAGTCTCTTCATGTTTTTGAACACGGTTTCATGCTCCTCCTATTTTTCAGACCGTTTCATGCTCCTCATATTTTTGACACCTTTTGAAGCTCTTCATATTTTTCACATCTTTTCAGGCTCTTCATGTTTTTCAACACCGCTTCATGCTCCACCTATTTTTCAGACGGTTTCATGCTCATCTCTTTTTTGACACCTTTTGAAGCTCTTCATATTTTTCATACCTTTTGAAGCTCCTCATATTTTTCACTCGTTTTCACGCTCTTCATGTTTTTCAACACCGCTTCATGCTCCTCCTTTTTTTCAGACGGTTTCATGCTCCTCATATTTTTGACACCTTTTGAAGCTCTTCATATTTTTCAAACCTTTTCAGGCTCTTCATGTTCTTGAACACTGCTTCATGCTCCTCGTATTTTTCAAACCATTTCATGATCCTCATGTATTTCACACCTTTGAACCTCTTCATATTTTTCACACCTTTTCAGGCTCTTCATGTGTTTCAACACCACTTCATGCTCCTCAGCTTTTTCAGACCGTTTCATGCTCATTTCATTTTTGAAACATTTTGAAGCTCTTCATATTTTTCACACCTTTTGAATCTCTTCATATTTTTGACACCTTTTCAGGCTCTTCATGTTTTTGAACACCTCTGCATGCTCCTCCTATTTTTCAGGGCGTTTAATGCTCCTCATGTATTTCACACCTTTTGAAGCTCTTCATATTTTTGACACCCTTTCAGGCTCTTCATGTTTTGCAACACCGCTTCATGCTGTTTCTATTTTTCAGACCGTTTCATGCTCCTCATATTTTTGAGACCTTTTGAAGCTCTTCATATCATTCACACCTTTTCAGGCTCTTCATGTTTTTCAATACCACTTCATGCTCCACCTATTTTTCAGACCGTTTCATGCTCATCTCATTTTTGACACCTTTTAAAGCTCTTCATATTTTTCACACCTTTTGAAGCTCTTCATATTCTTCATACGTTTTCATGCTCTTTATGTTTTTCAACACCGCTTCTTGCTCCTCCTATTTTTCAGACCGTTTCATGCTCATCTCATTTTTGACACCTTTTAAAGCTCTTCATATTTTTCACACCTTTTGAGGCTCTTCATATTTTTCACACCTTTTGAGGCTCTTCATATTTTTCATATTTTTGAAGCTCTTCATATTTTTCACACCTTTTCAGGCTCTTCATATTTTTGAACACCGCTTCATGCTCCTCCTATTTTTCAGAGAGTTTCATGCTCCTCATGTATTTCACACCTTATGAAGCTCTTCATATTTTTCACACCTTTTCAGGCTCTTCATGTTTTTCAACGCCGCTTCATGCTCCTCCTCTTTTTCAGACCGTTTCATGCACCTCCTATTTTTCTCACCTTTTGAAGCTCTTCATATTTTTCACACCTTTTCAGGCTCCTCATGTTTTGCAACACCGCTTCATGCTCCTCCTATTTTTCAGACCATTTCATGCTCATCTCATTTTTGACACCTTTTGAAGCTCTTCATATATTTCACACCTTTTGAAGCTCTTCATAATTTTCACATCTTTTCAGGATCTTCATGTTTTTCAACAACTTTTCATGATCCTCCTATTTTTTAGACCGATTCATGCTCCTCATATTTTTGACACCTTTAGAAGCTCTTCATATATTTCACACCTTTTCAGGCTGTTCATGTTTTTCAACACCACTTCATGCTCCTCGTATTTTTAAGACCGTTTCATGCTCCTCATATTTTTGACACCTTTAGAAGCTCTTCATATTTTTCACACATTTTCAGGCTCTTCATGTTTCTCAACACCGCTTCCTGCTCCTCCTCTTTTTCAGACCGTTTCATGCTCCTCATATATTTGACACATTTTGAAGCTCTTCATGTTTCTCACAGCTTTTCAGGTTCTTCATGTTTTTCAACACTACTTCATGCTCCTCCTATTTTTCAGACGGTTTCATGCTCATCTCATTTTTGACACCTTTTGAAGCTCTTCATATTTTTCACATCTTTTGAAGCTCTTCATATTTTTCACACGTTTTCAGGCTCTTCATGTTGTTCAACACCCTTTCTTGCTCCTCCTATTTTTCAGACCGTTTCATGCTCCTCATATTTTTGACACGTTTTGAAGCTCTTCATATTTTTCACACCTTTTCAGGCTCTTCATGTTTTTGAACACCGTTTCATAGTCCTCCTATTTTTCAGACCGTTTCATGCTCCTCATATTTTTGACACCTTTTGAAGCTCTTCATATTTTTCACACCTTTTCAGGCTCTTCATGTTTTTGAACACCATTTCATGCTCCTCCTATTTTACAGTCCGTTTCATTCTCCTCATATTTTTGACATCTTTTGAAGCTCTTCATATATTTCACACCTTTTCAGGCTTTTCATTATTTTCAACACCACTTCATGCTCCTCTTATTTTTCAGACCGTTTCATGCTCATCTCATTTTGACACTTTTTGAAGCTCTTCATGTTTTTCACATATTCTGAAGCTCTTCATATTTTTCACAAATTTTCAGGCTCTTTATGATTTTCAACACCGCTTCATGCTCCTCCTATGTTTCAGACCGTTTCATGTTCATCTCATTTTGACACCTTTTGAAGCTCTTCATATTGTTCACACCTTTTGAAGCTCTTCATATTTTTCATATTTTTGAAGTTCTTCATAATTTCACACGATTTCAGTCTCTTCATGTTTTTCAACACCGCTTCATGCTCCTCCTATTTTTCAAACCGTATCATTCTCCTCATATTTTTCACACCTTTTGAAGCTCTTCGTATTTTTCACACGTTTTCAGGCTCTTCATGTTTTTGAACACCACATCATGCTCCTTCTATTTTTCAGAGAGTTTCATGCTCCTCATATATTTCACACCTTTTGAAGCTCTTCATATTTTTCACACCTTTTCAGGCTCTTCATATTTTTGAACACTTCTTCATGTTCCTCCTATTTTTCAGACCGTTTCATGCTCCTCATATTTTTGACACCTTTTGAAACTGTTCATACTTTTCACACCTTTTCAGGCTCTTCATGTTTTTCAACACCACTTCATGCTCCTTTTTTGCAGACCTTTTCATGCTATTCATATTTTTGACACCTTTTGAAACTCTTCATATTTTTCACACCTTTTCAGGCTCTTCATGTTTTTCAACACCGCTTCATGCTCCTCCGATTTTTCAGTCCGTTTCATGCTCCTCATGTATTTCACACCTTCTGAAGCTCTTCATATTTTTCACACCTTTTCAGGCTCTTCATGTTTTTCCACACCACTTCATGCTTCTCCTAATTTTCAGCTCTTTCATGCTCCTCATGTATTTCACACCTTTTGAAGCTTTTCATATTTTTCACACCTTTTCAGGCTCTTCATGTTTTTCAACACCGTTTCATGCTCCTCCTCTTTTTCAGACCGTTTCATGCTCCTCATATTTTTGACACCTTTTGAAGCTCTTCATATTTCTCACACCTTTTCAGGCTCTTCATGTTTTTCAACACCGCTTCATGCTCCTCCTATTTTTCAGACCGTTTCATGCTCCTCATATTTTTGACACCTTTTGAAGCTCTTCATATTTTTCACACCTTTTCAGGCTCTTCATATTTTTGAACACCGCTTCATGCTCCTCCTATTTTTTAGACCGTTTCATGCTCCTCATATTTTTCACACCTTTTGAAGCTCTTCATATTTTCACACGTTTTCAGACTCTTCATGTTTTTCAACACCGCTTCATGATCCTGCTATTTTCAGACCGTTCATGCTCCTCATATATTTCACACCTTTTGAAGCTCTTCATATTTTTCACACCTTTTGAGGCTCTTCATATTTTTCATATTTTTGAAGCTCTTCATATTTTTCACACCTTTTCAGGCTCTTCATATTTTTGAACACCGCTTCATGCTCCTCCTATTTTTCAGAGTGTTTCATGCTCCTCATTTATTTCACACCTTCTGAAGCTCTTCATATTTTTCACACCTTTTCAGGCTCTTCATGTTTTTCCACACCACTTCATGCTTCTCCTAATTTTCAGCTCTTTCATGCTCCTCATGTATTTCACACCTTTGAAGCTTTTCATATTTTTCACACCTTTTCAGGCTCTTCATGTTTTTCAACGCCGCTTCATGCTCCTCCTCTTTTTCAGCCCGTTTCATGCTCCTCATATTTTTGACACCTTTTGAAGCTCTTCATATTTTTCACAACTTTTCGGGCTCTTCATGTTTTGAACACCGCTTCATACTCCTCCTATATTTCAGACAGTTTCATGCTCATCTCATTTTTGACACCTTTTGAAGCTTTTCATATTTTTCACAACTTTTCAGGCTCTTCATGTTTTTGAACACCTCTTCATGCTAATCCTATTTTTCAAGCCATAACATGCTCCTCATATTTTTCACACCTTTTGAAGCTCTTCATATTTTTTACACCTTTTCAGGCTCTTCATGTTTTTGAACACCACTTCATGCTCCTTATATTTTTCAGAGAGTTTCATGCTCCTCATGTATTTCACACCTTCAGAAGCTCTTCATATTTATCACACCTTTTCAGGCTCTTCATGTTTTTCCACACCACTTCATGCTTCTCCAAATTTTCAGCTCTTTCATGCTCCTCATGTATTTCACACCTTTTGAAGCTTTTCATATTTTTCACACGTTTTCAGGCTCTTCATGTTTTTGAACACCGCTTCATGCTCCTCCTCTTTTTCAGACCGTTTCATGCTCCTCATATTTTTGACACCTTTTGAAGCTCTTCATATTTCTCACACCTTTTCAGGCTCTTCCTGTGTTTCAACACCGCTTCATGCTCCTCCTATTTTTCAGACCGTTTCATGCTCCTCATATTTTTGACACCTTTTGAAGCTCTTCATATTTTTCACACCTTTTCAGGCTCTTCATATTTTTGAACACCGCTTCATGCTCCTCCTTTTTTTTAGACCGTTTCATGCTGCTCATATTTTTCACACCTTTTGAAGCTCTTCATATTTTTCACACGATTTCAGGCTCTTCATGTTTTTGAACACCATTTCATGCTCCTCCTATTTTGCAGACCGTTTCTTGCTCCTCATATTTTTGACACCTTCTGAAGCTCTTCATATATTTCACACCTTTTGAAGCTCTTCATATTTTTCATATTTTTGAAGCTCTTCATATTTTCACACGTTTTCAGACTCTTCATGTTTTTCAACACCGCTACATGATCCAGCTATTTTTCAGACCGTTTCATGCTCCTCATAAATTTCACACCTTTTGAAGCTCTTCATATTTTTCACACCTTTTGAAGCTCTTCATATTTTTCATATTTTTGAAGCTCTTCATATTGTTCACACCTTTTCAGGCTCTTCATATTTTTGAACACCGCTTCATGTTCCTCCTATTTTTCAGAGAGTTTCATGCTCCTCATGTATTTCACACCTTTTGAAGCTCTTCATATTTTTCACACCTTTTCAGGCTCTTCATGTTTTTCCACACCACTTCATGCTTCTCCTAATTTTCAGCTCTTTCATGCTCCTCATGTATTTCACACCTTTTGAATCTTTTCATATTTTTCACACCTTTTCAGGCTCTTCATGTTTTTCAACACCGCTTCATGCTCCTCCTCTTTTTCAGACCGTTTCATGCTCCTCATATATTTGACACCTTTTGAAGCTCTTCATATTTTTTACACCTTTTCGGGCTCTTCATGTTTTGAACACCGCTTCATACTCCTCCTATATTTCAGACAGTTTCATGCTCATCTCATTTTTGACACCTTTTGAAGCTTTTCATAGTTTTCACAACTTTTCAGGCTCTTCATGTTTTTGAACACCTCTTCATGCTAATCCTATTTTTCAAACCATAACATGCTCCTCATATTTTTCACACCTTTTGAAGCTCTTCATATTTTTCACACCTTTTCAGGCTCTTCATGTTTTTCCACACCACTTCATGCTTCTCCTAATTTTCAGCTCTTTCATGCTCCTCATGTATTTCACACCTTTTGAAGCTTTTCATATTTCTCACACCTTTTCAGGCTCTTCATGTTTTTCAACACCGCTTTATGCTCCTTCTATTTTTCAGATCGTTTCATGCTCCTCATATTTTTGACACCTTTTGAATCTCTTCATATTTTTAACACCTTTTCAGGCTCTTCACGTTTATCAACACCACTTCATGCTCCTCCTTTTTGCAGACCGTTTCATGCTCCTCATATTTTTGACACCTATTGATGCTCTTAATATATTTCACACCTTTTCAGGCTCTTCATTTCTTCCACACCACTTCATGCTCCTCATATTTTTCAGGCAGTATCATGCTCCTCATATTTTTCACATCTTTTGAAGCTCTTCATATTTTTCACACCTTTTTAGGCTCTTCATATTTTTCAACACCATTTCATGCCGCTTCTATTTTTCAGACCGTTTCATGCTCCTCATATTTTTCACAACTTTTGAAGCTCTTCATATTTTTCACACCTTTTCAGGCTCTTCATGTTTTTCCACACCACTTAATGCTTCTCCTAAATTTCAGACCGTTTCATGTTCCTCATGTATTGCACACCTTTTGAAGCTCTTCATATTTTTCACACCTTTTCATGCTCTTCATGTTTTTGATCACCGTTTCATGCTCCTCCTTTTTTTTCAGACCGTTTCATGCTCCTCATATTTTTCACACCTTTTTAAGCTCTTCATGTTTTTCAAGCCTTTTCAGGCTCTTCATGTTTTTGAACACCGCTTCATGCTCCTCCTATTTTTCAGACCGTTTCATGCTCCTCATTTATTTCACACCTTTTGAAGCTCTTCATATTTTTCAAGCCTTTTCAGGCTCTTCATGTTTTTGAACACCGCTTCATGCTCCTCCTATTTTTCAAACCTTTTCATGATCCTCATGTATTTCAAACCTTTGAAACTCTTCATATTTTTCACACCTTTTCTTGCTCTTCATGTTTTTCAACAACATTTCATGCTCCTCCTATTTTTCAGACCTTTTCATGCTCCTCATATTTTTCACACCTTTTCATGCTCTTCTTGTTTTTCAACACAGTTTCATGGTCCTCATATGTTTGACACCTTTTGAATCTCTTCATATTTTTCACACCTTTTCAGGCTCTTCATGATTTTCAACACTGCTTCATGCTCCTCATATTTTTGAGACCGTTTCATGCTCCTAATATTGTTCACACCTTTTCAAGATCTTCATGTTATTCAACACCGCTTCATGCTCTTCCTATTTTTCAGGCCGTTTCATGCTCCTCATATTTTTGATACTTTTGAAGCTCTTAATATTTTTCACACCTTTTCAAGCTCTTCATGTTTTGAACACCATTTCATGCTCCTCCTATTTTTCAGACCGTTTCATGCTCCTCATATTTTTGACAACTTTTGAAGCTCCTCATATTTTTCACACCTTTTCAGGCTCTTCATGTTTTTCAACACACTTTCATGCTCCTCATATGTTTGACACCTTTTGAATCTCTTCATAATATTCACACTTTTTCACGCTCTTCATGATTTTCAACACCGCTTCATGCTCCCCATATTTTTGAGACCGTTTTATGCTACTCATATTTTGACACCTTTTGAAGCTCTTCATGTATTTCACACCTTTTCAGGCTCTACATGTTTTTCAACACCGCTTCATGCTCGTCATATTTTGAGACCGTTTTATGCTACTCATATTTGACAACTTTTGAAGCTCTTCATATATTTCACACCTTTTAAGGCTCTTCATGTTTCTGAACACCGCTTCATGCTCCTCCTATATTTCACACTTTTTGAAGCTCTTCATATATTTCACACCTTTTCAAGCTCTTCATGTTTCTGAACACCGCTTCATGCTCCTCTTATTTTAGACACCTTTTGAAGCTCTTCATATATTTCACACCTTTTCAGGCTCTTCATGTTTTTGAACACCGCTTCATGCTCCTCCTATATTTCACACCTTTTGAAGCTCTTCATATATTTCACACCTTTTCAGACTCTTCATGTTTTTCAACATCGCTTCATACTCCTCCTATTTTTTTGACCGTTTCATGCTCCTCATATATTTGACACCTTTTGAAGCTCTTCATATTCTTCACACCTTTTGAAGCTCTTCATATTTTTCACACCTTTTGAAGCTCTTCATATTTTACACATATTTTCACCCTCTTCATGTTTTTCAACACCTTTTCATGCTCCTCCTATTTTTCGGACTGTTTCATTCTCTTCATATTTTTGACACTTTTTGAAGCTCTTCATATTTTTCACACCTTTTCAGGCTCTTCATCTTTTTCAACACCGTTTCATGCTCCTCATATTTTTCAGACTGTTTCATTCTCCTCATATTTATGTCAACTTTGAAACTCTTCATTTTCTTCACACCTTTTCATGCTCTTCATGTTTTTGAACACTGCTTCATGCTCCTCCTATGTTTCAGACCGTTTCATGCTCCTCATATTTTTGAAACCTTTTGAAGTTCGTCATATATTTCACACCTTTTCAGGCTCTTCATGTTTTTAAACACCTCTTCATTCTTCTCCTGTTTTTCAGACCATTTCATGCTCCTCATATTTTTCACACTTTTTGAAGCTCTTCATATTTTTCACACTTTTTGAAGCTCTTCATACTTTTCACACCTGTCAGGCTCTTCATGTTTTTGAACACCGCTTCCTGCTCCACCTATTTTTCAGATCGCTTATGCTCCTCATATTTTTCACACTTTTTGAAGCTCTTCATATTTTTCACACTTTTTCAGGCTCTTCATGTTTTTGAACACCGCTTCATGCTCCTCCTATTTTTCAGACCGTTTCATGCTCCTCATGTATTTCACACCTTTTGAACCTCTTCGTATTTCGCACACCTTTTCAGGCTCTTCATGTTTTTCACAACCACTTCATGCTCTTCCTATTTTTCAGACCGTTTCATGCTCCTCATATTTTTGATACCTTTGAAGCTCTTCATATTTTTCACACCTTTTCAGGCTCTTCATGTTTTGAACACCATTTCATGCTCCTCCTATTTTTCCGACCGTTTCATGCTCCTCATCTTTTACACACCTGTTGAAGCTCTTCATATTTTTCACACCATTTCAGGCTCTTCATGTTTTTCAACACCGCTTCATGCTCCTCCTATTTTTTCAGACCGTTTAATGCTCTTCCTATTTTTGACACGTTTTGAGGCTCTTCATATTTTTCTCACCTTTTCAGGCTCTTCATGTTTTCGAACACCGCTTCATGCTCCTCCTATTTTTGAGACCGTTTTATGCTCCACATGTATTTCACAGCTTTTGAATCTCTTCAGAATTTTCCCACCTTTCAGGCTCTTCATGTTTTTGAACACCGTTTCATGGTCTTCCTATTTTTCAGACCGTTTCATGCTCCTCATATTTGTGACACCTTTAGAAACTCTTCATATTTTTCACACCTTTTCAGGTTCTTCATGTTTTTGAACACCGTTTCATGCTCCTCCTATTTTTCAGACCATTTCATGCTCCTCATATTTTTGACACATTTTGAATCTCTTCATATTTTTCACACCTTTTCAGGCTCTTCATGTTTTTGAACACCGCTTCATGCTTCTCCTATTTTTCAGACCGTTTCATGCTATTCATGTATTTAATACCTTTTGAAGCTCTTCATATTTTTCACAAATTTTCAGGCTCTTCATGTTTTTGAACACCTTTTCATGCTCCTCGTATTTTTCTGACCGTTTCCTGCTCCTCATATTTTTGACCCTTTTTGAACCTCCTCATATTTTTCGCACCTTTTGAACCTCTTCATATATTTCACATCATTTCAGGCTCTTCATGTTTTTCAACACCACTTCATGCTCCTCCTATTTTTCAGACCGTTTCATGCTCCTCATAATTTTGACACGTTTTGAAGCTCTTCAAATTTTTCACACCTTTTCAGGCTCTTCATCTTTTTCAACACCACTTCATGCTCCTCCTCTTTTCCAGAGCGTTTCATTGTCCTCATATTTTTGACACCTTTAGAAGCTCTTTATATTTTTCACAACTTTTCAGGCTCTTCATGTTTTTCACAACCGCTTCATGCTCCTCCTATTTTTCAGACAGTTTCATTCCTCTCATGTATTTCACACCTTTTGAAGCTCTTCATATTTTTCACACCTTTTCAGGCTCTTCATGTTTTTGAACACCACTTCATGCTCCTCCTATTTTACACACAGTTTCATGCTCCAAATGTATTTCACACCTTTTGAAGCTCTTCTTATTTTTCACACATTTTGAGGCTCTTCATTTGTTTGAACACCGTTTCATGCTGCTCCTAATTTTCAGACCGTTTCATTCTCATCTCATTTTGACAGCTTTTGAAGCTCTTCATATTTTCACGCCTTTTGAAGCTCTTCATATATTTCACACCTTTTCAGGCTCTTCTTTTTTTTCAACACCACTTCATGCTCCTCCTAATTTTCAGACCGTTTCATGATCATCTTATTTTGACAGCTTTTGAAGCTCTTCATATTTTCACACCTTTTGAAGCTCTACATATTATTCACATCTTTTCAGGCTCTTCATGATTTTCAACACCGCTTCATGCTCATCCTATTTTTCAGACTGTTTCATGCTCATCTCATTTTTGACACCTTTGGAAACTCTTCATATTTTTTCACACGTTTTCAGGCTCTTCAAGTTTTTCAACAACATTTCATGCTCCTCCTATTTTTCAGACTGTTTCATGGTCGTAATGTATTTCACACCTTTTGAAGCTCTTTATATTTTTCACACCTTGTCAGGCTCTTCATGTTTCTGAACAGTGCTTCATGCTCCTCCTATTTTTCAGACCGTATCATGCTCCTCATATTTTTGAAACATTTTGAAGCTCTTCATATATTTCACACCTTTTCAGGCTCTTCATGTTTTTGAACACCACTTCATGCTTCTCATATTTTTCAGACTGTTTCATGGTCCTCATGTATTTCACACATTTTGAAGCTCTTTATATTTTTCACACCTTTTCAGGCTCTTCATATATTTGAACACTGCTTCATGCTCCTCCTATTTTTCAGAGAGTTTCATGCTCCTCATGTATTTCACAACTTTTGAAGCTCTTCATGTTTTTCACACCTTTTCAGGCTGTTCATGTTTTTTAACAGCGCTTCATGATTCTCCTATTTTTCAGACCGTTTCATGCTCTTCATATTTTTGACACATTTTGAAGCTCTTCATATTTTTCACAGCTTTTCAGGCTCTTCATGTTTTTCCACACCACTTCATGCTTCTCCTAATTTTCAGACCGTTTCATGCTCCTCATGTATTTCACACCTTTTGAAGCTCTTCATATTTTTCACACCTTTTCAGGCTCTTCATGTTTTCCACACCACTTCATGCTTCTCTTATTTTTCAGCCCGTTTCATGCTCCTCATATATTTCACACCTTTTGAAGCTCTTCATATTTTTCAAACCTTTTCAGGCTCTTCATGTTTTTGATCACCGTTTCATGCTCCTCCTATTTTTCAGACGGTTTCATGCTCCTCATATTTTTGACACTCTTTGAAGATCTTCATATTTTTCACACCTTTTCAGGCTCTTCATTTTTTTCAACACCACTTCATGCTCCTCCTATTTTTCAGACCGTTTCATGCTCCTCATATATTTGACACATTTAGAAGCTCTTCATATTTGCACACCTTTTCAGGCTCTTCATATTTTTCATCACCGCTTCATGCTCCTCCTATTTTTCAGACGGTTTCATGTTGATCTCATTTTTGACACCTTTTGAAGCTCTTCATATTTTTCACACCTTTTGAAACTCTTCATATTTTTCACAGCTTTTCAGGCCCTTCATGATTTTCATCACCACTTCATGCTCCTCCTATTTTTAAGACCGTTTCATACTCCTCATATTTTTGACACCTTTAGAAGATCTTCATATTTTTCACACCTTATCAGGCTCTTCATGTTTTTCAACAACGCTTCATGCTCCTCCTATTTTTCAGACCGTTTCATGCTCCTCATATTTTTGACACCTTTTGAAGCTCTTCATATTTTTCACACCTTTTCAGGCTCTTCATATTTTTCAACACCGCATCATGCTCTTCCTATTTTTCAGACCGTTTCATGCACCTCATATTTTTCACACCTTTTAAAGCTCTTCATATTTTTCACACCTTTTCAGGCTCCTTATGTTTTTCAACACCGATTCATTCTCCTCCTATTTTTCAGACCGTTTCATGCTCCTCATATTCTTGACAAGTTTTAAAGCTCTTCATATATTTCACACCTTTTCAGGCTCTTCATGATTTTGAACACCGCTTCATGCTCCTCCTATTTTTCAGACCGTTTCATGCTCCTCATATTTTTCACACCTTTTGAAGCTCTTCATATTTTTCACACCTATTCAGGCTCTTCATATTTTGAACACCGCTTCATGCTCCTCCTATTTTTCAGACCGTTAAATGCTCCTCATGTATTTGACACCTTTTGAAGCTCCTCATATTTTTCACACGTTTTCAGGCTGTGCATGTTTTTGAACACCGTTTCATGCTCCTCCTATTTTTCAGACCGTTTCATGCTCGTCATATTTTTGACACCTTTTGAAGCTCTTCATATTTTTCACACCTTTTCAGGCTCTTCAGGTTTTTCAACACTGCTTCATGCTCCACCTATTTTTCAGACCGTTTCATCCTCCTCATATTTTTGACACCTTTTGAAGCTCTTCATATTTTTCACACCTTTTCAGGCTCTTCAGGTTTTTCAACACCGCTTCATGCTCCTCCTTTTTTGCAGACCGTTTCATGCTCCACATATTTTTGACACCTTTTGAATTTCTTCATATTTTTCACACCTTTTCAGGCTCTTAATGTTTTTGAACACCACTTCATGCTCCTCGTATTTTTCAGAGAGTTTCATGCTCCACATGTATTTCACACCTTATGAAGCTCTTCATATTTTTCACACCTTTTCAGGCTCTTCATGTTTTTGAACACCGCTTCATGATTCTCCTATTTTTCAGACCCTTTCATTCTCTTCATATTTTTGACACATTTTGAAGCTCTTCATATTTTTCACACCTTTTCAGGCTCTTCATGTTTTTCCACACCACTTCATGCTTCGCCTAATTTTCAGACCGTTTCATGCTCCTCTTGTATTTCACACATTTTGAAGCTCTTCATATTTTTCACACCTTTTTAGGCTCTTCATGTTTTTGACGACCGCTTCATGCTCCTCGTATTTTTCAGACCATTTGATGCTCCTCATATTTTTTGACACCTTTTGAAGCTCTTCATATTTTTCACACCTTTTAGGCTCTTCATGTTTTTCAACACCGTTTCATGATCTTCCTATTTTTCAGACCGTTACATTCTCATCTCATTTTTGACACCTTTTGAAGCTCTTCATATTTTTCACACCTTTTCAGGATGTTCATGTTTTTCCAGACAACTTCATGCTTCTCCTATTTTTCAGACCGTTTCATGCTCCTCATGTATTTCACACCGTTGAAGCTCTTCATATTTTTCACACCTTTTCAGGCTCTTCATGTTTTTGATCACCGTTTCATGCTCCTCCTATTTTTCAGACCGTTTCATGCTCCTCATATTTTTCACACCTTTTGAAGCTCTTCATATCTTTCACAACTTTTCAGGGTCTTCATGTTTTTGAACACCACTTCATGATCCTCCTATTTTTCAGACCATTTCATGCTCTTCATAATTTTGACCCATTTTGAAGCTCTTCATATATTTCACACCTTTTCAGGCTCTTCATGTTTTTCAAAACCACTTCATGCTCCTCCTAATTTTCAGACCGTTTCATGTTCTTCTCATTTATGATACATTTTGAAGCTCTTCATATTTTTCACACCTTTTCAGGCTCTTCATGTTTTTGAACACAGCTTCATGCTCCTCCTATTTTTCAGACCGTTTCATGCTCGTCATATTTTTGACACCTTTTGAAGCTCTTCATATTTTTCACACCTATTCAGGCTCTTCATGTTTTTGAACACCGTTTCATGATCCTCCTATTTTTCAGACCGTTTCATGCTCCTCATATATTTGACACATTTAGAAGCTCTTCATATTTTCACACCTTTTCAGGATCTTCATATTTTTCAATACCGCTGCATGCTCCTCCTATTCTTCAGACGGTTTCATGTTGATCTCATTTTTGACACCTTTTGAAGCTCTTCATATTTTCACACCTTTTGAAACTCTTCATATTTTTCACACCTTTTCAGGCCCTTCATGATTTTCAACACCGCTTCATGCTCCTCCAATTTTTAAGACCGTTTCATGCTCCTCATATTTTTGACACCTTTAGAAGATCTTCATATTTTCACACCTTTTCATGCTCTTCATGTTTTTCAACAACGCTTCATGCTCCTCCTAATTTTCAGACCGTTTCATGCTCCTCATATTTTTGACACCTTTTGAAGCTCTTCATATTTTTCACACCTTTTCAGGCTCTTCATATTTTTCAACACCGCATCATGCTCCTCCTATTTTTCAGACCGTTTCATGCACCTCATATTTTTCACACCTTTTAAAGCTCTTCATATTTTTCACACCTTTTCATGCTCCTTATGTTTTTCAACACCGATTCATTCTCCTCCTATTTTTCAGACCGTTTCATGCTCCTCATAAAATTGACACCTTTTAAAGCTCTTCATATTTTTCACACCTTTTCAGGCTCTTCATGTTTTTGAACACAGCTTCATGCTCCTCCTATTTTTCAGACCGTTTCATGCTCGTCATATTTTTGACACCTTTTGAAGCTCTTCATATTTTTCACACCTATTCAGGCTCTTCATGTTTTAGAACACCGTTTCATGATCCTCCTATTTTTCAGACCGTTTCATGCTCCTCATATATTTGACACATTTAGAAGCTCTTCATATTTTCACACCTTTTCAGGATCTTCATATTTTTCAACACCGCTGCATGCTCCTCCTATTATTCAGACGGTTTCATGTTGATCTCATTTTTGACACCTTTTGAAGCTCTTCATATTTTCACACCTTTTGAAACTCTTCATATTTTTCACACCTTTTCAGGCCCTTCATGATTTTCAACACCGCTTCATGCTCCTCCAATTTTTAAGACCGTTTCATGCTCCTCATATTTTTGACACCTTTAGAAGATCTTCATATTTTCACACCTTTTCATGCTCTTCATGTTTTTCAACAACGCTTCATGCTCCTCCTAATTTTCAGACCGTTTCATGCTCCTCATATTTTTGACACCTTTTGAAGCTCTTCATATTTTTCACACCTTTTCAGGCTCTTCATATTTTTCAACACCGCATCATGCTCCTCCTATTTTTCAGAGCGTTTCATGAACCTCATATTTTTCACACCTTTTAAAGCTCTTCATATTTTTCACACCTTTTCATGCTCCTTATGTTTTTCAACACCGATTCATTCTCCTCCTATTTTTCAGACCGTTTCATGCTCCTCATAAAATTGACACCTTTTAAAGCTCTTCATATTTTTCACACCTTTTCAGGCTCTTCGTGATTTTGAACACAGCTTCATGCTCCTCCTATTTTTCAGACCGTTTCATGCTCCTCATAATTTTCACACCTTTTGAAGCTCTTCATATTTTTCACAACTTTTCAGGCTCTTCCTATTTTGAACACCGCTTCATGCTCCCCCTTTTTTCAGAGCGTTTAAGATCCTCATGTATTTGACACCTTTTGAAGCTCTTCATATTTTTCACACGTTTTCAGGCTCTTCATGTTTTTGAACACCGCTTCATGCTCCACCTATTTTTCAGACCGTTTCATGCTCCTCATATTTTTGACACCTTTTGAAGCTCTTCATATTTTTCACACCTTTTCAGGCTCTTCAGGTTTTTCAACACGGCTTCATGCTCCACCTATTTTTCAGACCGTTTCATCCTCCTCATATTTTTGACACCTTTTGAAGCTCTTCATATTTTTCACACCTTTTCAGGCTCTTCAAGTTTTACAACACCACTTCATGCTCCTCCTATTTTTCAGAGAGTTTCATGCTCCTCATGTATTTCACACCTTATGAAGCTCTTCATATTTTTCACACCTTTTCAGGCTCTTCATGTTTTTCACACCTTTTCAGGCTCTTCATGTTTTGCAACACATCTTCATTCTCCTAGTATTTTTAAGACCGTTTCATGCTCCTCATATTTTTGACACCTATTGAAGCTCTTCATATTTCTCACACCTTTTCAGGATCTTCATGTTTTTCAACACCGCTTCATGCTGCTTCTATTTTTCAGACCGTTTCATGCTCCTCATATTTTTCATATCTTTTGAAGCTCTTCATATTTTTCACACCTTTTGAAGCTCTTCATATTTTTCACACGTTTTCAGGCTCTTCATGTTTTTCAACACTGCTTCATGCTGCTTCTGTTTTTAAGACCGTTTCATGCTCCTCATGTTTTTCACACCTTTTGAAGCTCTTCATGTTTTTCACACCTTTTGAAGCTCTTCATATTTTTCAAACCTTTTCAGGCTCTCATATTTTTCATCACCGTTTCATGATCCTCCTATTTTTCAGACCGTTTCATGCTCCTCATATATTTGACACATTTAGAAGCTCTTCATATTTTCACACCTTTTCAGGATCTTCATATTTTTCAACACCGCTGCATGCTCCTCCTATTATTCAGACGGTTTCATGTTGATCTCATTTTTGACACCTTTTGAAGCTCTTCATATTTTCACACCTTTTGAAACTCTTCATATTTTTCACACCTTTTCAGGCCCTTCATGATTTTCAACACCGCTTCATGCTCCTCCAATTTTTAAGACCGTTTCATGCTCCTCATATTTTTGACACCTTTAGAAGATCTTCATATTTTCACACCTTTTCATGCTCTTCATGTTTTTCAACAACGCTTCATGCTCCTCCTAATTTTCAGACCGTTTCATGCTCCTCATATTTTTGACACCTTTTGAAGCTCTTCATATTTTTCACACCTTTTCAGGCTCTTCATATTTTTCAACACCGCATCATGCTCCTCCTATTTTTCAGACCGTTTCATGCACCTCATATTTTTCACACCTTTTAAAGCTCTTCATATTTTTCACACCTTTTCATGCTCCTTATGTTTTTCAACACCGATTCATTCTCCTCCTATTTTTCAGACCGTTTCATGCTCCTCATAAAATTGACACCTTTTAAAGCTCTTCATATTTTTCACACCTTTTCAGGCTCTTCGTGATTTTGAACACAGCTTCATGCTCCTCCTATTTTTCAGACCGTTTCATGCTCCTCATAATTTTCACACCTTTTGAAGCTCTTCATATTTTTCACAACTTTTCAGGCTCTTCCTATTTTGAACACCGCTTCATGCTCCCCCTTTTTTCAGAGCGTTTAAGATCCTCATGTATTTGACACCTTTTGAAGCTCTTCATATTTTTCACACGTTTTCAGGCTCTTCATGTTTTTGAACACCGCTTCATGCTCCACCTATTTTTCAGACCGTTTCATGCTCCTCATATTTTTGACACCTTTTGAAGCTCTTCATATTTTTCACACCTTTTCAGGCTCTTCAGGTTTTTCAACACGGCTTCATGCTCCACCTATTTTTCAGACCGTTTCATCCTCCTCATATTTTTGACACCTTTTGAAGCTCTTCATATTTTTCACACCTTTTCAGGCTCTTCAAGTTTTACAACACCACTTCATGCTCCTCCTATTTTTCAGAGAGTTTCATGCTCCTCATGTATTTCACACCTTATGAAGCTCTTCATATTTTTCACACCTTTTCAGGCTCTTCATGTTTTTCACACCTTTTCAGGCTCTTCATGTTTTGCAACACATCTTCATTCTCCTAGTATTTTTAAGACCGTTTCATGCTCCTCATATTTTTGACACCTATTGAAGCTCTTCATATTTCTCACACCTTGTCAGGATCTTCATGTTTTTCAACACCGCTTCATGCTGCTTCTATTTTTCAGACCGTTTCATGCTCCTCATATTTTTCATATCTTTTGAAGCTCTTCATATTTTTCACACCTTTTGAAGCTCTTCATATTTTTCACACGTTTTCAGGCTCTTCATGTTTTTCAACACTGCTTCATGCTGCTTCTGTTTTTAAGACCGTTTCATGCTCCTCATGTTTTTCACACCTTTTGAAGCTCTTCATGTTTTTCACACCTTTTGAAGCTCTTCATATTTTTCAAACCTTTTCAGGCTCTCATATTTTTCATCACCGTTTCATGATCCTCCTATTTTTCAGACCGTTTCATGCTCCTCATATATTTGACACATTTAGAAGCTCTTCATATTTTCACACCTTTTCAGGATCTTCATATTTTTCAACACCGCTGCATGCTCCTCCTATTATTCAGACGGTTTCATGTTGATCTCATTTTTGACACCTTTTGAAGCTCTTCATATTTTCACACCTTTTGAAACTCTTCATATTTTTCACACCTTTTCAGGCCCTTCATGATTTTCAACACCGCTTCATGCTCCTCCAATTTTTAAGACCGTTTCATGCTCCTCATATTTTTGACACCTTTAGAAGATCTTCATATTTTCACACCTTTTCATGCTCTTCATGTTTTTCAACAACGCTTCATGCTCCTCCTAATTTTCAGACCGTTTCATGCTCCTCATATTTTTGACACCTTTTGAAGCTCTTCATATTTTTCACACCTTTTCAGGCTCTTCATATTTTTCAACACCGCATCATGCTCCTCCTATTTTTCAGACCGTTTCATGCACCTCATATTTTTCACACCTTTTAAAGCTCTTCATATTTTTCACACCTTTTCATGCTCCTTATGTTTTTCAACACCGATTCATTCTCCTCCTATTTTTCAGACCGTTTCATGCTCCTCATAAAATTGACACCTTTTAAAGCTCTTCATATTTTTCACACCTTTTCAGGCTCTTCGTGATTTTGAACACAGCTTCATGCTCCTCCTATTTTTCAGACCGTTTCATGCTCCTCATAATTTTCACACCTTTTGAAGCTCTTCATATTTTTCACAACTTTTCAGGCTCTTCCTATTTTGAACACCGCTTCATGCTCCCCCTTTTTTCAGACCGTTTAAGATCCTCATGTATTTGACACCTTTTGAAGCTCTTCATATTTTTCACACGTTTTCAGGCTCTTCATGTTTTTGAACACCGCTTCATGCTCCACCTATTTTTCAGACCGTTTCATGCTCCTCATATTTTTGACACCTTTTGAAGCTCTTCATATTTTTCACACCTTTTCAGGCTCTTCAGGTTTTTCAACACGGCTTCATGCTCCACCTATTTTTCAGACCGTTTCATCCTCCTCATATTTTTGACACCTTTTGAAGCTCTTCATATTTTTCACACCTTTTCAGGCTCTTCAAGTTTTACAACACCACTTCATGCTCCTCCTATTTTTCAGAGAGTTTCATGCTCCTCATGTATTTCACACCTTATGAAGCTCTTCATATTTTTCACACCTTTTCATGCTCTTCATGTTTTTCACACCTTTTCAGGCTCTTCATGTTTTGCAACACATCTTCATTCTCCTAGTATTTTTAAGACCGTTTCATGCTCCTCATATTTTTGACACCTATTGAAGCTCTTCATATTTCTCACACCTTTTCAGGATCTTCATGTTTTTCAACACCGCTTCATGCTGCTTCTATTTTTCAGACCGTTTCATGCTCCTCATATTTTTCATATCTTTTGAAGCTCTTCATATTTTTCACACCTTTTGAAGCTCTTCATATTTTTCACACGTTTTCAGGCTCTTCATGTTTTTCAACACTGCTTCATGCTGCTTCTGTTTTTAAGACCGTTTCATGCTCCTCATGTTTTTCACACCTTTTGAAGCTCTTCATGTTTTTCACACCTTTTGAAGCTCTTCATATTTTTCAAACATTTTCAGGCTCTCATATTTTTCATCACCGTTTCATGATCCTCCTATTTTTCAGACCGTTTCATGCTCCTCATATATTTGACACATTTAGAAGCTCTTCATATTTTCACACCTTTTCAGGATCTTCATATTTTTCAACACCGCTGCATGCTCCTCCTATTATTCAGACGGTTTCATGTTGATCTCATTTTTGACACCTTTTGAAGCTCTTCATATTTTCACACCTTTTGAAACTCTTCATATTTTTCACACCTTTTCAGGCCCTTCATGATTTTCAACACCGCTTCATGCTCCTCCAATTTTTAAGACCGTTTCATGCTCCTCATATTTTTGACACCTTTAGAAGATCTTCATATTTTCACACCTTTTCATGCTCTTCATGTTTTTCAACAACGCTTCATGCTCCTCCTAATTTTCAGACCGTTTCATGCTCCTCATATTTTTGACACCTTTTGAAGCTCTTCATATTTTTCACACCTTTTCAGGCTCTTCATATTTTTCAACACCGCATCATGCTCCTCCTATTTTTCAGACCGTTTCATGCACCTCATATTTTTCACACCTTTTAAAGCTCTTCATATTTTTCACACCTTTTCATGCTCCTTATGTTTTTCAACACCGATTCATTCTCCTCCTATTTTTCAGACCGTTTCATGCTCCTCATAAAATTGACACCTTTTAAAGCTCTTCATATTTTTCACACCTTTTCAGGCTCTTCGTGATTTTGAACACAGCTTCATGCTCCTCCTATTTTTCAGACCGTTTCATGCTCCTCATAATTTTCACACCTTTTGAAGCTCTTCATATTTTTCACAACTTTTCAGGCTCTTCCTATTTTGAACACCGCTTCATGCTCCCCCTTTTTTCAGAGCGTTTAAGATCCTCATGTATTTGACACCTTTTGAAGCTCTTCATATTTTTCACACGTTTTCAGGCTCTTCATGTTTTTGAACACCGCTTCATGCTCCACCTATTTTTCAGACCGTTTCATGCTCCTCATATTTTTGACACCTTTTGAAGCTCTTCATATTTTTCACACCTTTTCAGGCTCTTCAGGTTTTTCAACACGGCTTCATGCTCCACCTATTTTTCAGACCGTTTCATCCTCCTCATATTTTTGACACCTTTTGAAGCTCTTCATATTTTTCACACCTTTTCAGGCTCTTCAAATTTTACAACACCACTTCATGCTCCTCCTATTTTTCAGAGAGTTTCATGCTCCTCATGTATTTCACACCTTATGAAGCTCTTCATATTTTTCACACCTTTTCAGGCTCTTCATGTTTTTCACACCTTTTCAGGCTCTTCATGTTTTGCAACACATCTTCATTCTCCTAGTATTTTTAAGACCGTTTCATGCTCCTCATATTTTTGACACCTATTGAAGCTCTTCATATTTCTCACACCTTTTCAGGATCTTCATGTTTTTCAACACCGCTTCATGCTGCTTCTATTTTTCAGACCGTTTCATGCTCCTCATATTTTTCATATCTTTTGAAGCTCTTCATATTTTTCACACCTTTTGAAGCTCTTCATATTTTTCACACGTTTTCAGGCTCTTCATGTTTTTCAACACTGCTTCATGCTGCTTCTGTTTTTAAGACCGTTTCATGCTCCTCATGTTTTTCACACCTTTTGAAGCTCTTCATGTTTTTCACACCTTTTGAAGCTCTTCATATTTTTCAAACCTTTTCAGGCTCTCATATTTTTCATCACCGTTTCATGATCCTCCTATTTTTCAGACCGTTTCATGCTCCTCATATATTTGACACATTTAGAAGCTCTTCATATTTTCACACCTTTTCAGGATCTTCATATTTTTCAACACCGCTGCATGCTCCTCCTATTATTCAGACGGTTTCATGTTGATCTCATTTTTGACACCTTTTGAAGCTCTTCATATTTTCACACCTTTTGAAACTCTTCATATTTTTCACACCTTTTCAGGCCCTTCATGATTTTCAACACCGCTTCATGCTCCTCCAATTTTTAAGACCGTTTCATGCTCCTCATATTTTTGACACCTTTAGAAGATCTTCATATTTTCACACCTTTTCATGCTCTTCATGTTTTTCAACAACGCTTCATGCTCCTCCTAATTTTCAGACCGTTTCATGCTCCTCATATTTTTGACACCTTTTGAAGCTCTTCATATTTTTCACACCTTTTCAGGCTCTTCATATTTTTCAACACCGCATCATGCTCCTCCTATTTTTCAGACCGTTTCATGCACCTCATATTTTTCACACCTTTTAAAGCTCTTCATATTTTTCACACCTTTTCATGCTCCTTATGTTTTTCAACACCGATTCATTCTCCTCCTATTTTTCAGACCGTTTCATGCTCCTCATAAAATTGACACCTTTTAAAGCTCTTCATATTTTTCACACCTTTTCAGGCTCTTCGTGATTTTGAACACAGCTTCTTGCTCCTCCTATTTTTCAGACCGTTTCATGCTCCTCATAATTTTCACACCTTTTGAAGCTCTTCATATTTTTCACAACTTTTCAGGCTCTTCCTATTTTGAACACCGCTTCATGCTCCCCCTTTTTTCAGAGCGTTTAAGATCCTCATGTATTTGACACCTTTTGAAGCTCTTCATATTTTTCACACGTTTTCAGGCTCTTCATGTTTTTGAACACCGCTTCATGCTCCACCTATTTTTCAGACCGTTTCATGCTCCTCATATTTTTGACACCTTTTTAAGCTCTTCATATTTTTCACACCTTTTCAGGCTCTTCAGGTTTTTCAACACGGCTTCATGCTCCACCTATTTTTCAGACCGTTTCATCCTCCTCATATTTTTGACACCTTTTGAAGCTCTTCATATTTTTCACACCTTTTCAGGCTCTTCAAGTTTTACAACACCACTTCATGCTCCTCCTATTTTTCAGAGAGTTTCATGCTCCTCATGTATTTCACACCTTATGAAGCTCTTCATATTTTTCACACCTTTTCAGGCTCTTCATGTTTTTCACACCTTTTCAGGCTCTTCATGTTTTGCAACACATCTTCATTCTCCTAGTATTTTTAAGACCGTTTCATGCTCCTCATATTTTTGACACCTATTGAAGCTCTTCATATTTCTCACACCTTTTCAGGATCTTCATGTTTTTCAACACCGCTTCATGCTGCTTCTATTTTTCAGACCGTTTCATGCTCCTCATATTTTTCATATCTTTTGAAGCTCTTCATATTTTTCACACCTTTTGAAGCTCTTCATATTTTTCACACTTTTTCAGGCTCTTCATGTTTTTCAACACTGCTTCATGCTGCTTCTGTTTTTAAGACCGTTTCATGCTCCTCATGTTTTTCACACCTTTTGAAGCTCTTCATGTTTTTCACACCTTTTGAAGCTCTTCATATTTTTCAAACCTTTTCAGGCTCTCATATTTTTCATCACCGTTTCATGATCCTCCTATTTTTCAGACCGTTTCATGCTCCTCATATATTTGACACATTTAGAAGCTCTTCATATTTTCACACCTTTTCAGGATCTTCATATTTTTCAACACCGCTGCATGCTCCTCCTATTATTCAGACGGTTTCATGTTGATCTCATTTTTGACACCTTTTGAAGCTCTTCATATTTTCACACCTTTTGAAACTCTTCATATTTTTCACACCTTTTCAGGCCCTTCATGATTTTCAACACCGCTTCATGCTCCTCCAATTTTTAAGACCGTTTCATGCTCCTCATATTTTTGACACCTTTAGAAGATCTTCATATTTTCACACCTTTTCATGCTCTTCATGTTTTTCAACAACGCTTCATGCTCCTCCTAATTTTCAGACCGTTTCATGCTCCTCATATTTTTGACACCTTTTGAAGCTCTTCATATTTTTCACACCTTTTCAGGCTCTTCATATTTTTCAACACCGCATCATGCTCCTCCTATTTTTCAGACCGTTTCATGCACCTCATATTTTTCACACCTTTTAAAGCTCTTCATATTTTTCACACCTTTTCATGCTCCTTATGTTTTTCAACACCGATTCATTCTCCTCCTATTTTTCAGACCGTTTCATGCTCCTCATAAAATTGACACCTTTTAAAGCTCTTCATATTTTTCACACCTTTTCAGGCTCTTCGTGATTTTGAACACAGCTTCATGCTCCTCCTATTTTTCAGACCGTTTCATGCTCCTCATAATTTTCACACCTTTTGAAGCTCTTCATATTTTTCACAACTTTTCAGGCTCTTCCTATTTTGAACACCGCTTCATGCTCCCCCTTTTTTCAGACCGTTTAAGATCCTCATGTATTTGACACCTTTTGAAGCTCTTCATATTTTTCACACGTTTTCAGGCTCTTCATGTTTTTGAACACCGCTTCATGCTCCACCTATTTTTCAGACCGTTTCATGCTCCTCATATTTTTGACACCTTTTGAAGCTCTTCATATTTTTCACACCTTTTCAGGCTCTTCAGGTTTTACAACACCACTTCATGCTCCTCGTATTTTTCAGAGAGTTTCATGCTCCTCATGTATTTCACACCTTATGAAGCTCTTCATATTTTTCACACCTTTTCAGGCTCTTCATGTTTTTCACACCTTTTCAGGCTCTTCATGTTTTGCAACACAACTTCATTCTCCTAGTATTTTTAAGACCGTTTCATGCTCCTCATATTTTTGACACCTATTGAAGCTCTTCATATTTCTCACACCTTTTCAGGTTCTTCATGTTTTTCAACACCGCTTCATGCTGCTTCTATTTTTCAGACCGTTTCATGCTCCTCATATTTTTCACATCTTTTGAAGCTCTTCATATTTTTCACACCTTTTGAAGCTCTTCATATTTTTCACACGTTTTCAGGCTCTTCATGTTTTTCAACACTGCTTCATGCTGCTTCTGTTTTTAAGACCGTTTCATGCTCCTCATGTTTTTCACACCTTTTGAAGCTCTTCATGTTTTTCACACCTTTTGAAGCTCTTCATATTTTTCACACCTTTTCAGGCTCTCATATTTTTCATCACCGTTTCATGCTGCTTCTGTTTTTCAGACCGTTTCATGCTCCTCATATTTTTCACACCTTTTGAAGCTCTTCATATTTATCACACCTTTTCAGGCTCTTCATGTTTTTAACACCACTTCATGCTCCTCCTATTTTTCAGACCGTTTCATGCCCCTATATTTTTGACACCTTTTGAAGCTCTTCATATTTTTCACACTTTTCAGGCTCTTAATGTTTTTCAACACAACATAATGCTCCTCCTATTTTTCAGACTGTTTCATGCACCTCATATTTTTGATACTTTTAGAAGCTCTTCATATTTTTCACACCTTTTCATGCTCTTCTAGTTTTTCAACATCATTTCATGCTCCTCCAATTTCTCAGACCGTTTCATGCTCCTCATATTTTTGACACATTTAGAAGGTATTCATATTTTTCACACCTTTTCAGGCTCTTCATTTTTCAACACCACTTCATGCTCCTCCTATTTTTCAGACCGTTTCATGCTCATCTCAGTTTTGAAACGTTTTGAAGCTCTTCATATTTTCACACCTTTTGGAGCTCTTCATATTTTTCACAACTTTTCAGGCTCTTCTTGTATTTGAACACCGGTTCATGTTCCTCCTATATTTCAGGCCGTTTAATGCTCCTCATGTATTTCACACATTTTGAAGCTCGTCATATTTTTTACACCTTTTCAGGCGCTTCATGTTTTTGAACAACGCTTCATGATCCTCTTATTTTTCAGATCATTTCATGCTCTTCATATTTTTTACACCTTTTGAAACTCTTCATATTTTTCACACCTGTTCAGGCTCTTCATGTTTTTCCACACCACCTCATGCTTCACTTAATTTTCAGACGTTTCATGCTCCTCATGTATTTCACACCTTTTGAAGCTCTTCATATTTTTCACACATTTTCATGCTCTTCATGTTTTTCAACACAGTTTCATGCTGCTTCTATTTTTCAGACCGTTTCATGATACTCCTATTTTTCAGACCGTTTCATGCTCATCTCATTTTTAACACCTTTTGAAGCTTTTCATAATTTTCACTACTTTTTAGGCTCTTCATGTTTTTGATCACCGCTTCATGCTCCTCCTATTTTTCAGAGAGTTTCATGCTCCTCATGTATTTCACAACTTTTGAAGCTCTTCATATTTTTCACACCTTTTCAGGCTGTTCATGTTTTTGAACACCGCTTCATGGTTCTCCTATTTTTCAGACCGTTTCATGCTCTTCATATTTTTGACCCATTTTGAAGCTCTTCATATTTTTCACACCTTTTCAGGCTCTTCATGTTTTTCCACACCACTTCATGCTTCTCCTAATTTTCAGACCGTTTCATGCTCCTCATATATTTCACACGTTTTGAAGCTCTTCCTATTTTTCACACCTTTTCAGGCTCTTCATGTTTTTGACGACCGCTTAATGCTCCTCTTATTTTTCAGACCGTTTGATGCTCCTCATATTTTTGACACCTTTTGAAGCTCTTTCTATTTTTCACAACTTTTAGTGACTTCATATTTTTCAACACCTTTTCATGATCTTCCTATTTTTCAGACCGTTTCATGCTCATCTCATATTTGACACCTTTTGAAGCTTTTCATATTTTTGACAACTTTTCAGGCTCTTCATGATTTTGAAAACAGCTTCATGCTCCTCCTATTTTTCAAAGAGTTTCATGCTCCTCATGTATTTCACACCTTTTGAAGCTCTTCATATTTTTCACACCTTTTCAGGCTGTTCATGTTTTTCCACACCACTTCATGCTTCTCCTATTTTTCAGCCCGTTTCATGCTCCTCATGTATTTCACATCTTTTGAAGCTCTTCATATTTTTCAAACCTTTTCAGGCTCTTCATGTTTTTGATCACCGTTTCATGCTCCTCCTATTTTTCAGACAGTTTCATGCTCCTCATATTTTTGACACTTTTTGAAGCTCTTCATATTTTACACACCTTTTCAGGCTCTTAATGTTTTTCAACACCACTTCATGCTCCTCCTATTTTTCAGACCGATTCATGCTCCTCATATATTTGACACATTTATAAGCTCTTCATATTTTTCACACCTTTTCAGGCTCTTCATATTTTTCAACACCGCTTCATGCTCCTCCTATTTTTCAGACGGTTTCTTGTTGATCTCATTTTTGACACCTTTTGAAGCTCTTCATATTTTTCACACCTTTTGAAACTCTTCATATTTTTCACACCTTTTCAGGCTCTTCATATTTTTCAACACCGCTTCATGCTCCTCCTATTTTTCAGACGGTTTCTTGTTGATCTCATTTTTGACACCTTTTGAAGCTCTTCATATTTTTCACACCTTTTGAAACTCTTCATATTTTTCACACCTTTTCAGGCTCTTCATGTTTTTCACACATTTTCAGGCTCTTCATATTTTTCAACACCGTTTCCTGCTGTTTCTATTTTTCAGACAGTTTCATGCTCCTCATATTTTTCACATCTTTTGAAGCTCTTCATATTTTTCACACCTTTTCAGACTTTTCATGTTTTTCAACACCGCTTCATGCTCCTGCTATTTTTCAGACTGTTTCATGCTCCTCATATTTTTGACACCTTTAGAAGCTCTTCATATTTTTCACACCTTTTCAGGCTCTTCATGTTTTTGAACACTGCTTCATGCTCCTCCTATTTTTCAGACCGTTTCATGCTCCTCATATTTTGACACCTTTTGAAGCTTTTCATATTTTTCACACCTTTTCAGGCTCTTCAAGTTTTTCAACACCACTTCATGCTTTTCCTTTTTTGCAGACCATTTCATGCTCCTCATATTTTTGACACCTTTAGAAGCTCTTCATATTTTTCACACCTTTTCAGGCTCTTCATGTTTTTGAACACTGCTTCATGCTCCTCCTATTTTTCAGACCGTTTCATGCTCCTCATATTTTGACACCTTTTGAAGCTCTTCATATTTTCTACACCTTTTCAGGCTCTTCATGTTTTTCACCACAGCTTCATGCTCCTCTAATTTTTCAGACCATTTGGTGCTCCTCATATTTTTCACAGCTTTTGAAGCTCTTCATATTTTTCACACCTTTTCAGGCTCTTCATGTTTTTCAACACCACTTCATGCTCCTCCTATTTTTCAGACCGTTTCATGCTCCTCTTATTTTTGACACCTTTTGAAGCTCTTCATATTTTTCACACCTTTTCAGGCTCCTCCTGTTTTTGAACACCGTTTCATGCTCCTAGTATTTTTCAGACCATTTCATGCTCCTCATATTTTTGACACCTTTTGAAGCTCTTCATATTTTTCACACCTTTTCAGGCTCTTCAAGTTTTTGAACAATGCTACAATGCTCCTCCTATTTTTCAGACCGTTTCATGCTCCTCATATTTTTGACCTCTTTTAAAGCTCTTCATATTTTTCACGCCTTTTGAAGCTCCTCATATATTTCACACTTTTTCAGGCTCTTCATATTTTTCAACACCACTTCATGCTTCTCCTATTTTTCAGACCCTTTTATGCTCTTCTCATTTTTGACACCATTTGAAGCTCTTCATATTTTTCACAACTTTTGAAGCTCTTCATATTTTTCACACCTTTTCAGGCTCCTCATGTTTTTCAACACCGCTTCATGCTCCTCCTATTTTCAGACCGTTTCATGCTCCTCTCATTTCTGAAATCTTTTGAAGCTCTTCATATATTTCACACATTTTCAGGCTGTTAATGTTTTTCAACACGGCTTCATGCTCCTCCTATTTTTCAGACCGTTTCATGCTCATCTAATTTATGACACCTTCTGAAGCTCTTCATAGTTTTCACAAATTTTCAGGCTCTTCATATTTTTGAACACCGCTTCATGCTCCTCCTATTTTTCAGACCGTTTCATGCTCCTCTTATTTTTGACACCTTTTGAAGCTCTTCATATTTTTCACACCTTTTCAGGCTCCTCCTGTTTTTGAACACCGTTTCATGCTCCTAGTATTTTTCAGACCATTTCATGCTCCTCATATTTTTGACACCTTTTGAAGCTCTTCATATTTTACACACCTTTTCAGGCTCGTCATGATTTTCAATAACACTTCATGCTCCTCCTATTTTTCAGACAGTTTCATGCTCATCTAATTTTTGACACCTTTTGAAGCTCTTCATATATTTCACACCTTTTGAAGCTCTTCATATTTTTCACATTTTTGAAGCTCTTCAGATTTTTCACACGTTTTCAGGCTCTTCATGTTTTTGAACACCGCTTCATGCTCCTCATATATTTCAGACCGTTTCATGCTCCTCATATTTGTGACACCTTTTGAAGCTCTTCGTATTTTTCACACATTTTCACGCTCTTCATGTTTTTCATCATGACTTCATGCTCCTCCTATTTTTCAGACCGTTTCATGCTCCTCATATTTTTGACACCTTTTGAAATCTTCATATACTTCACACCTTTTCAGATTCTTCATTTTTTTGAAAAGAACTTCATGCTCCTTCTATTTCTCAGACCGTTTCATGGTCATCTCATTTTTGACACCTTTTGAAGCTCCTCATATTTTTCATTCCTTTTGAAGATCTTCATATTTTTCACACGTTTTCAGGCTCTTCATATTTTTCAACACCGCATCATGCTTCTCCTATTTTTCAGACAGTTTCATTCTCCTCATATTTTTGACACGTTTTGAAGCTCTTCATATTTTTCACACCTTTTCAGGCTCTTCATGTTTTTCAACACTGTTTCATGATCCTCCTATTTTTCAGACCGTTTCATGCACCTCATAATTTTGACACCTTTTGAAACTCTTCTTATATTTCACACCTTTTCAGACTCTTCATGTGTTCGAACACCACTTCAAGTTCCTCCTATTTTTGCGACCGTTTAATGCTCTTCATATTTTTGACACCTTTTGAAGCTCTTCATATTTTTCACACCTTTTGAAGCTCTTCATATATTTCACACATTTTCAGGCTCTTCATGTTTTTCAACACCACTTCATGCTCCTCCTATTTTTCAGACCGTTTCTTGCTCATCTAATTTTTGACACCTTTTGAAGCTCTTCATATATTTCACACCTTTTGAAGCTCTTCATATATTTCACATTTTTGAAGCTCTTCAAATTTTTCACACCTTTTCAGGCTCTTCATGTTTTTGAACACCGCTTCATGCTCCTCCGGTTTTTCAGACCGTTTCATGCTCCTCATATTTTTGACACCTTTTGAAGCTTTTCATATTTTTTACAACATTTCAGGCTTTTCATGTTTTTGAACACCTCTTCATGCTCCTCGTATTTTTCACACCATTTGAAGCTCTTCATATTTTTCACACCTTTTCAGGCTCTTCATGTTTTTCAACACCGCTTCATGCTACTCCTATTTTTCAGACCGATTAATGCTCCTCCTGTACTTCACACCTTTTGTAGCTCTTCATATTTTTCTCACATTTTCAGGCTCTTCATGTTTTTCAACACCGCTTCATGCTCCTCCAATTTTTCAGACCGATTCATGCTCCTCAAGTATTTCACACCTTTTGAGGCTTCATGTTTTTCAACACCACTTTATGCTCCACATATTTTTCAGACCGTTTCATGCTCATCTCATTTTTGACACCTTTTGAAGCTCTTCATATTTTTCACACCTTTTGAAGCTCTTTATATTTTTCACAAGTTTTCAGATCTGCATGTTTTTCAACACCGCTTCTTGATCCTCCTATTTTTCAGACCGTTTCATGCTCTTCCTAATTTTCACACCTTTTGAAGCACCTCAAATTTTTCACACCTTTTCAGGCTCTTCTTGTTCTTGAACACGGTTTCCTGCTCCTCCTTTTTTTCAGACCGTTTCATGCTCCTCATATTTTTGACACCTTTTGAATCTCTTCATATATTTCACACCTTTTCAGGCTCTTCATATATTGGAACACCACTTCATGCTCCTCCTATTTTTCGGACGGTTTCATTCTCCTCATGTACTTCACACCTTTTGAAGCTCTTCATATATTTCACACTTTTTCAGGCTCTTCATGTTTTTCAACACCACTTCATGCTCCTCCTATTTTTCAAACCATTTCATGCTCATCTCATTTTTGACACCTTCTGAAGCTCTTCATATTTGTTACACCCTTTCAGGCTCTTCATGTTTTTCAACACGGCTTCATGCTACTCCTATTTTTCAGACCGTTTCATGCTCCTCATATTTTTCACACCTTTTGAAGCTCTTCATATTTTTCACACATTTTCAGGCTCTTCATGTTTTTCAACACCACTTCATGCTCCTCCTATTTTTCAGACCTTTTCATGCTCCTCATGTATTTCACACCTTTTGAAGCTCTTCATATTTTTCACACTTTTTGAAGCTCTTCATATATTTCACACATTTTCAGGCTCTTCATGTTTTTCAACACCGCTTCATGCTCCTCCTTTTTTTCAGACCGTTTCATGGTCCTCATGTATTTCACACATTTTGAGGCTCTTCATATCTTTCACACCTTTTCAGCCGCTTCATGTTTTTGAACACCGTTTCATGCTCCTCCTATTTTTCAGACCGTTTCATGCTCCTCATATTTTTGACACCTTTTGAAGCTCTTCATATTTTTCACACCTTTTGAAGCTCTTCATGTATTTCACACGTTTTCAGTCTCTTCAGGTTTTTCAACACCGCTTCATGCTCCTCCTATATTTCAGACCGTTTCATGCTCCTCATATTTTTGACACATTTTGAAGCTCTTCATATTTTTCACACATTTTCAGGCTCTTCATGTTTTTCACAAGTTTTCAGATCTTCATGTTTTTCAACACCGCTTCTTGATCCTCCTATTTTTCAGATCGTTTCATGCTCCTCATATTTTTGTCACGTTTTGAAGCTCTTCATATTTTACACACATTTTCAGGCTCTTCATGTATTTGAACATCGCTACATGCTCCTCCGAATTTTCACACCTTTTGAAGCACCTCAAATTTTTCACACCTTTTCAGGCTCTTCATGTTCTTGAACACGGTTTCCTGCTCCTCCTTTTTTTCAGACCGTTTCATGCTCCTCATATTTTTGACAGCTTTTGAATCTCTTCATATATTTCACACCTTTTCAGGCTCTTCATGTATTGGAACACCGCTTCATGCTCCTCCTATTTTTCGGACGGTTTCATTCTCCTCATGTACTTCACACCTTTTGAAGCTCTTCATATATTTCACACTTTTTCAGGCTCTTCATGTTTTTCAACACCACTTCATGCTCCTCCTATTTTTCAGACCGTTTCATGCTCTTCTCATTTTTGACACCTTCTGAAACTCTTCATATTTGTTACACCCTTTCAGGCTCTTCATGTTTTTCAACACGGCTTCATGCTCCTCCTATTTTTCAGACCGTTTCATGCTCCTCATATTTTTCACACCTTTTGAAGCTCTTAATATTTTTCACATATTTTCAGGCTCTTCATGTTTTTCAACACCGCTTCATGCTCCTCCTATTGTTCAGACCGTTTCATGCTCCTCTTATATTTGACACGTTTTGAGGCTCTTCATATATTTCACACCTTTTCAGGCTCTTCATTTTTTTCAACACCGCTTCATGCTCCTCCTATTTTTCAGACCGATTCAAGCTCCTCATATTTTTGACACCTTTTGAAGCACTTCATATTTTTCACACCTTTTCAGGCTCTTCATTTTTTTGAAGACCGCTTCATGCTCCTCCTATTTTTCAGACCGTTTCATGCTCCTCATATTTTTGACACCTTTTGAAGCACTTCGTATTTTTCACACCTTTTCAGGCTCTTCATTTTTTTGAACACCGCTTCATGCTCCTCCTATTTTTCAGACCGTTTCATGCTCCTCATATATTTGACACCTTTTGAAGCCCTTCATATTTTTCACACATTTTCAGGTTTTCATGTTTTTCAACACTGCTTCATGCTCCTCCTATTTTTCAGACCGTTTCATGCTCCTCATGTTTTTCACGTCTTTTGTAGCTCTTCATATTTTTCACAACTTTTGAAGCTCTTCATATTTTTCACAACTTTTGAAGCTCTTCATATTTTTCACATGTTTTCACGCTCTTCATGTTTTCAACACCGCTTCTTGATCCACCTATATTTCAGACTGTTTCATGCTCCTAATATTTTTGTCACGTTTTGAAGCTCTTCATATTTTACACACATTTTCAGCCTCTTCATGTTTTTCAACACCGCTTCATGCTCCTCCTATTTTTAACACCTTTTGAAGCTCTTCATATTTTTCACACCTTTTCAGGCTCTTCATGTTTTTGAACACGGTTTCCTGCTCCTCCTTTTTTTCAGACAGTTTCATGCTCCTCATATTTTTGACACGTTTTGAATCTCTTCATATATTTCACACCTTTTCAGGCTCTTCATATATTTGAACAACGCTTCATGCTCCTCCTATTTTTCAGACGGTTTCATCCTCCTCATGTATTTCACACCTTTTGAAGCTCTTCATATTTTTCACACCTTTTCAGGCTCTTCATGTTTTTGAACACCGTTTCATGCTGCTCCTATTTTTCAGACCGTTTCATACTCCTCATAGTTTTGACACATTTTGAAGCTCTTCATATTTTTCACATCTTTTCAGGCTCTTCATGTTTTTCCACACCACTTCATGCTTCTCCTGTTTTTCAGACCGTTTCATGATCCTCATGAATTTCACACATTTTGAAGGTCTTTATATTTTTCACATATTTTCAGGCTCTTCATGTTTTTGATCACCGCTTCATGATCCTCCTATTTTTCAGACCGTTTCATGCTCTTCATATATTTGACACCTCTTGAAGCTCTTCATATTTTTCACACCTTTTCAGGCTCTTCATGTTTTTCCCCACCACTTCATTCTTCTCCTATTTTTCAGACCATTTCATGCTCCTCATGAATTTCACACCTTTTGAAGCTCTTCATATTTTTCACACCTTTTCAGGCTCTTCATGTTTTTTATCACCGTTTCATGCTCCTATTTTTCAGACCGTTTCATGCTCCTCATATTTTTGACACCTTTTGCAGCTCTTCATATTTTTCACAAGTTTTCAGTCTCTTCATGATTTTGAACACCGCTTCATGATCCTCCTATTTTTAAGACCGTTTCATGCTCTTCATATTTTTGACACCTTTTGCAGCTCTTCATATTTTTCACACCTTTTCAGGCTCTTCATGTTTTTCAACACCGCTTCATGCTGCTTCTCTTTTTCAGATCGTTTCATGCTCCTCATATTTTTCACACCTTTTGAAGCTCCTCATATTTTTCACACCTTTTCAAGCTCTTCATGTTTTTGAACACCGCTTCATGCTCCTCCAATTTCAGACCGTTTCATGCTCCTCATGTATTTCACACCTTTTGAAGCTCTTCATATTTTTCACAACTTTTCAGGCTCCTCATATTTTTGAACACCGCTTCATGCTCCTCCTATTTTCCAGACCGTTTCATGCTCCTCATATTTTTGACACCTTTTGCAGGTCTTCATATTTTTCACACCTTTTCAGGCTCTTCATATTTTTGAACACTGCTTCATGATCCTCCTATTTTTCAGACCGTTTCATGCTCTTCATATTTTTGACACCTTTTGAAGCTCTTCATATTTTTCACACCTTTTCAGGCTCTTCATGTTTTTCCACACCACTTCATGCTTCTCCTATTTTTCAGACCGTTTCATGATCCTCATGAATTTCACACATTTTGAAGCTCTTTATATTTTTCACACATTTTTAGGCTCTTCATGTTTTTGATCACCGCTTCATGATCCTCCTATTTTTCAGACCGTTTCATGCTCATCATATATTTGACACCTCTTGAAGCTCTTCATATCTTTCACACCTTTTCAGGCTCTTCATGTTTTTCCCCACCACTTCATTCTTCTCCTATTTTTCAGACCATTTCATGCTCCTCATGAATTTCACACCTTTTGAAGCTCTTCATATTTTTCACACGTTTTCAGGCTCTTCATATTTTTCACACCTTTTCAGGCTCTTCATGTTTTTGAACACCATTTCATGATCCTCCTATTTTTCTGACCATTTAATGCTCCTCATATTTTTGACACCTTTAGAAACTCTTCATATTTTTCACACCTTTTCAAGCACTTCATGGTTTTCCACACCTCTTCATGCTCCTCCTATTTTTCAGACGGTTTCATGCTATTCATATTTTTGATAACTTTTGAAGCTCTTCATATTTTTCACACCTTTTCAGGCTCTTCATGTTTTTCAAGACCACTTCATGCTCCTCCTATTTTTCAGACCGTTTCATGCTCATCTCATTTTTGACACCTTTTGAAGTTCTTCATATTTTTCCCACCTTTTGAAGCTCTTCATATATTTCACACGTTTTCAGGTTCTTCATATTTTTCAACACCGTTTCATGCTGCTTCTTTTTTTCAGACCGTTTCATGCTCCTCATATTTTTCACACCTTTTGAAGCTCTTCATATTTTTCACACGTTTTCAGGCTCTTCATGTTTTTCAACACCGTTTAATTCTGCTTCTATTTTTCAGACCGTTTCATGCTCCTCATATTTTTGACACCTTTAGACTCTTCATATTTTTCACACCTTTTCAGCCTCTTCATGTTTTTCACACATTTTCAGCCTCTTCATGTTTTTGAACACCCCTTCTTGCTCCTTTTATTTTTCAGAGAGTTTCATGCTCCTCATGTATTTCACACCTTTTAAAGCTCTTCATATTTTTCACACCTTTACAGGCTCTTCATGTTTTTGAACACCGTTTCATCCTCCTCCTATTTTTCAGACCGTTTCATGCTCCTCATATTTTTGACACCTTTTGAAGCTCTTCATATTTTTCACACCTTTTCAAGCTCTTCATGTTTTTGCACACTGCTTCATGCTCTTCCTATTTTTCAGACCGTTTCATGCTCCTCATATTTTTGACACCTTTTGAAGCTCTTCATATTTTTCACACCTTTTCAGGCTCTTCATGTTTTTCAACACCAATTCATGCTTCTCCTATTTTTCAGACTGTTTAATGCTCCTCATATTTTTGACACCTTTAGAAACTCTTCATATTTTTCACACCTTTTCAAGCACTTCATGGTTTTCCACACCGCTTCATGCTCCTCCTATTTTTCATACCGTTTCATTCTCCTCATATTTTTGACATCTTTTGAAGCTCTCATATATTTCACACCTTTTCAGGCTCTTCATTTTTTTCAACACCACGTCATGCTCCTCCTATTTTTCAGACCCTTTTATGCTCTTCTCATTTTTGACACCATTTGAAGCTCTTCATATTTTTCACACCTTTTGAAGCTCTTCATGGATTTCACACCTTTTCAGGCTCTTCATGTTTTTCAACACCGCTTCATGCTCCTTCTATTTTTCTGACCGTTTCATGCTCCTCATAATTTTGACACATTTTGAAGCTCTTCATATTTTTCACACCTTTTCAGGCTCTTCATGTTTTTCAACACCACTTCGTGCTCCTGCTATTTTTGAGACCGTTTCATGCTCTTCATATATTTGACACCTCTTGAAGCTCTTCATATATTTCACACCTTTTCAGGCTCTTCATGTTTTTCCCCACCACTTCATTCTTCTCCTATTTTTCAGATCATTTCATGCTCCTCATGAATTTCACACCTTTTGAAGCTCTTCATATTTTTCACACCTTTTCAGGCTCTTCATGTTTTTTATCACCGTTTCATGCTCCTATTTATCAGACCGTTTCATGCTCCTCATATTTTTGACACCTTTTGCAGCTCTTCATATTTTTCACAAGTTTTCAGTCTCTTCATGATTTTGAACACCGCTTCAAGATCCTCCTATTTTTAAGACCGTTTCATGCTCTTCATATTTTTGACACCTTTTGCAGCTCTTCATATTTTTCACACCTTTTCAGGCTCTTCATGTTTTTCAACACCGTTTCATGCTGCTTCTCTTTTTCAGACCGTTTCATGCTCCTCATATTTTTCACACCTTTTGAAGCTCCTCATATTTTTCACACCTTTTCAGGCTCTTCATGTTTTTGAACACAGCTTCATGCTACTCCTATTTTTCAGACTGTTTCATGCTCCTCATATTTTTCACACCTTTTGAAGCTCCTCATATTTTTCACACCTTTTCAGGCTCTTCATGTTTTTCAACACCGTTACATGATCCTCCTATTTTTCAGACTGTTTCATGCTCATCTCATTTTTGACACCTTTTGAAGCTTTTCAGATTTTTCTCAACTTTTTAGGCTCTTCATGTTTCTCAACACGGCTTCATGCTCCACATATTTTTCAGACCGTTTCATGCTCATCTCATTTTTGACACCTTTTGAAGCTCTTCATATTTCTCACAACTTTTTAGGCTTTTCATATTTTTGAACACCGCTTCATGCTCCTCCTATTTTTCAGAGAGTTTCATGCTCCTCATGTATTTCACATCTTTTGAAGCTCTTCATATTTCTCACAACTTTTTAGGCTCTTCATGTTTTTCCACATCACTTCATGCTTCTCGTATTTTTCGGCCTGTTTCATGCTCCTCATATTTTTGACACCTTTTGAAGCTCTTCATATATTTCACACATTTTCAGGCTCTTCATGTTTTTCAACACCATTTCATGCTCCTCCTATTTTTCAGACCGTTTCATACTCATCTCGCTTTTGACACATTTTGAAGCTCTTCATATTTTCCACACCTTTTGAAGCTCTTCATATTTTTCAATCGTTTTCAGGCTCTTAATGTTTTTCAACACCGCTTCTGGCTCCTCCTATTTATCAGACCGTTTCATGCTCCTCATATTTTTGACACGTTTTGAAGCTCTTCATTTTTTTCACACCTTTTGAAGCTCTTCATATTTTTCACACCTTTTCAGGCTCTTCATGTTTTTCAACACCGCTTCATGCTCCTCCTATTTTTCAGACCGTTTCATGCACCTCATATTTTTCTCACCTTTTGAAGCTCTTCATATTTTTCACACCTTTTCAGGCTCCTCATGTTTTGCAACACCGCTTCATGGTCCTCCTATTTTTCAGACCGTTTCATACTCCTCATATTTTTGACAACTTTTGATGCTCTTCATATATTTCACACCTTTTCAGGCTCTTCATTTTTTCAACACCACTTCATGCTCCTCCTATTTTTCAGACCGTTTCATGCTCATCTCATTTTTGACACCTTTTGAAGCTCTTCATATTTTTCACACCTTTTCAGGCTCTTCATGTTTTTGAACACCGCTTCATGCTCCTCCTATTTTTCAGACTGCTTCATACTCCTCTCATTTTTGACACCTTTTGAAGCTCTTCATATTTTTGACACCTTTTGAAGCTCTTCATATTTCTCACACTTTTTCAGGCTCTTCATGATTTTCAACACCGATTCATGCTCCTCCTCTTTTTCAGACCGTTTCATGCTCCTCATATTTTTGATACCTTTTGAATCTCCTCATATTTTTTACACCTTTTGAACCTCTTCATATATTTCACACTTTTTCAGGCTCTTCATGTTTTTCAACACGGCTTCATGCTCCTCCTATTTTTCAGACCGTTTCATGCTCCTCATATTTTTCACACCTTTTGAAGCTCTTCATATTTTTCACACCTTTTAAGCCTCTTCATGTTTTTTAACACCGCTTCATGCTCCTCCTATTTTCAAGACAGTTTCATACTCCTCATGTATTTCATACCTTTTGAAGCTCCTCATATTTTTCACACCTTTTCAGGCTCTTCATATTTTTGAAAACCGCTTCATGCTCCTCCTATTTTTAAGACCATTTCATGCTCCTCATATATTTCACACCTTTTGAAGTTCTTCATATTTTTCACACCTTTTCAGGCTCTGCATGTTTTTCAACACCGTTTCATGCTCCTCCTATTTTTCAGACCGTTTCATGCTCCTCATATTTTTGACACATTTTGAAGTCTTGATATATTTCACACCTTCTCAGGCTCTTCATTTTTTGGAACACGACTTCTTGCTCCTCCTATTTTTCAGACCGTTTCATGCTCATCTCATTTTTGACACCTTTTGAAGCTCTTCATATATTTGACACCATTTGAAGCTCTTCATATTTTTCACAACTTTTCAGGCTCTGCATGTATTTGAACACCGTTTCATGCTACTCCTATATTTCAGACCGATTCTTGCTGCTCATATATTTGACATCTTTTGAAACTCTTCATATTTTTAACACCTTTTTAGGCTCTTCATGTTTTTCAACACCGCTTCATGCTCCTCCTATTTTTCAGACCGTTTCATGCTCCTCATATTTTTGACACCTTTTGATGCTCTTCATATTTTTCACACCTTTTCAGGCTTTTCATGTTTTTGCACACCGCTTCATGCTCCTCCTATTTTTCACACCTTTTGAAGCTCTTCATATTTTTCACCCTTTTCAGTCTCTTCATGTTTTTAACACGGTTTCATGCTCCTCCTATTTTTCAGACCGTTTCATGCTCCTCATATTTTTGACACCTTTTGAAGCTCTTCATATTTTTCACATCTTTTCAGGCTCTTCATGTTTTTCAACACCGCTTCATGCTCCACCTATTTTTCAGACGGTTTCATGCTCCTCATATTTTTGACACCTTTTGAAGCTCTTCATATTTTTCAAACCTTTTCAGGCTCTTCATGTTTTTGATCACTGCTTCATGCTCCTCGTATTTTTCAAACCATTTCATGATCCTCATGTATTTCACACCTTTGAACCTCTTCATATTTTTCACACCTTTTCAGGCTCTTCATGTGTTTCAACACCACTTCATGCTCCTCAGCTTTTTCAGACCGTTTCATGCTCATTTCATTTTTGAAACATTTTGAAGCTCTTCATATTTTTCACACCTTTTGAATCTCCTCATATTTTTGACACCTTTTCAGCCTCTTCATGTTTTTGAACACCTCTGCATGCTCCTCCTATTTTTCAGGGCGTTTAATGCTCCTCATGTATTTCACACCTTTTGAAGCTCTTCATATTTTTCTCACCTTTTCAGGCTCTTCATGTTTTTGAACACCGCTTCATGCTCCTCATATTTTTCAGACCGTTTCATGCTCCTCATATATTTCAAACCTTTTGCACCTCTTCATATTTTTCACACCTTTTCAATGTCTTCATGTTTTTGAACACCGTTTCATGCTGCTCCTATTTTTCACAACGTTTCATGCTCCTCATATTTTTGACACCTTTTGAAGCTCTTCATATTTTTCACACCTTTTCAGGCTCTTCATATTTTTGAACACCTCTTCCTCTTCCTCCTATTTTTCAGACCGTTTCTTGCTCCTCATGTATTTCACACCTTTTGAAGCCCTTCATATTTTTCACACCTTTTCAGGCTCTTGATGTTTTTCCACACCACTTCATGCTTCTCCTATTTTTCAACACGTTTCATGCTCCTCATGTATTTCACACCTTTTGAAGCTCTTCATATTTTTCACACCTTTTCAGGCTCTTCATGTTTTTCAACACCGCTTCATGCTCCTCCTATTTTTCAGACCGTTTCATGCACCTCATATTTTTCTCACCTTTTGAAGCTCTTCATATTTTTCACACCTTTTCAGGCTCCTCATGTTTTGCAACACCGCTTCATGGTCCTCCTATTTTTCAGACCGTTTCATACTCCTCATATTTTTGACAACTTTTGATGCTCTTCATATTTTTCACACCTTTTCAGGCTCTTCATTTTTTCAACACCGCTTCATGCTCCTCCTATTTTTCAGAGCGTTTCATGCTCATCTCATTTTTAACACCTTTGGAAGCTTTTCATATTTTTCACAATTTTTCAGGCTCTTCATGTTTTGAACACCGCTTCATGCTCCTCCTATTTTTCAGACCGTATCATGCTCCTCATATTTTGACACCTTTTGAAGCTCTTCATATATTTCACACCTTTTCAGTCTCTTCTTTTTCTTCAACACCACTTCATGCACCTCCTATTTTTCAGACCGTTTCATGATCATCTCATTTTTGACACCTTTTGAAGCTCTTCATATTTTTCACACCTTTTCAGGCTCCTCATTTTTTTCAACACCACTTCATTCTCCTCCTATTTTTCAGACCGTTTCATGCTCATCTCTTTTTTGACACCTTTTGAAGCTCTTCATATTTTTCACACATTTTGAAGCTCTTAATATTTTTCACACCTTTTCTGGCTCTTCATGTTTTTCAACACCGGTTCATGGTACTCCTATTTTTTAGACCGTTTCATGATCCTCATATTTTTGGCAACTTTTGAAGCTGTTCATATTTTTCACACCTTTTCAGGCTCTTCATTTTTTTCAACACTGCTTCATGCTCCTCCTATTTTTCAGAACGTTTCATGCTCCTTATAATTTTGACACCTTTTGAAGCTCTTCATATTTTTCACACCTTTTCAGGCTCTTCATGTTTTTCAACACTGCTTCATGCTCCTCCTATTTTTCAGACCGTTTCTTGCACCTCATATATTTCACACCTTTAGAAGCTCTTCATATTTTTCACACATTTTCAGGCTCTTCATGTTTCTCAACACCGCTTCCTGCTCCTCCTCTTTTTCAGACCGTTTCATGCTCCTCATATTTTTGACACATTTTGAAGCTCTTCATGTTTCTCACAGCTTTTCAGGTTCTTCATGTTTTTCAACACTACTTCATGCTCCTCCTATTTTTCAGACGGTTTCATGCTCATCTCATTTTTGACACCTTTTGAAGCTCTTCATATTTTTCACATCTTTTGAAGCTCTTCATATTTTTCACACGTTTTCAGGCTCTTCATTTTGTTCAACACCCTTTCTTGCTCCTCCTATTTTTCAGACCATTTCATGCTCCTCATATTTTTGACACCTTTTGAAGCTCTTCATATTTTTCACACCTTTTCAGGCTCTTCATGTTTTTGAACACCGTTTCATAGTCCTCCTATTTTTCAGACCGTTTCATGCTCCTCATATTTTTGACACCTTTTGAAACTCTTCATATTTTTCACTACTTTTCAGGGTCTTCCTGTTTTGAACACCGCTTCATGCTCCTCCTATTTTTCAGAAGTTTTCATGCTCCTCATATTTTTGACACCTTTTGAAGCTCTTCATATTTTTCACACCTTTTCAGGCTCTTCATGTTTTTGAACACCATTTCATGCTCCTCCTATTTTACAGACCGTTTCATTCTCCTCATATTTTTGACACCTTTTGAAGCTCTTCATATATTTCACACCTTTTCAGGCTTTTCATTATTTTCAACACCACTTCATGCTCCTCTTATTTTTCAGACCGTTTCATGCTCATCTCATTTTGACACCTTTTGAAGCTCTTCATGTTTTTCACATCTTCTGAAGCTCTTCATATTTTTCACAAATTTTCAGGCTCTTTATGATTTTCAACACCGCTTCATGCTCCTCCTATTTTTCAGACCGTTTCATGTTCATCTCATTTTGACACCTTTTGAAGCTCTTCATATTTTTCACACCTTTTGAAGCTCTTCATATTTTGCATATTTTTGAAGTTCTTCATAATTTCACACGTTTTCAGACTCTTCATGTTTTTCAACACGACTTCATGCTCCTCCTATTTTTCAGACCGTTTCATGCTCCTCATATTTTTGACACCTTTTGAAGCTCTTCATATTTTTCACACCTTTTCAGGGTCTTCATGTTTTTGAACACCGCTTCATCCTCCTCCTATTTTTCAGACTGTTTCATGCTCCTCATATTTTTGACAACTTTTGAAGCTTTTCATATTTTTCACACCTTGTCAGGCTCTTGAATTTTTTCAACACCACTTCATGCTCCTCCTTTTTTGCAGACCGTTTCATGCTCCTCATATTTTTGACACCTTTTGAAGCTCTTCATATTTTGCACACCTTTTCAGGCTCTTCATGTTTTTGAACACCGCTTCATGATCCTCCTATTTTTCTGACCTTTTCATGCTCCTCATATTTTTGACAACTTTTGAAGCTCTTCATATTTTTCACAACTTTTGAGGCTTTTCCTGTTTTTGAACACCGCTTCATGCTCCTCCTATTTTTCAAACCGTTTCATGCTCCTCATATTTTTGACACCTTTTGAAGCTCTTCATATTTTTCACACCTTTTCAGGCTCTTCATGTTTTTGAACACCGCTTCATGCTCCTCCTATTTTCAGACCGTTTCATTCTCCTCATATTTTTGACACCTTTTGAAGCCCTTCATATATTTCACACCTTTTCCGTCTCTTCTTTTTTTTCAACACCACTTCATGCTCCTCCTATTTTTCAGACCGTTTCATGCTCATCTCATTTTTGACACCTTTTGAAGCTCTTCATATTTTTCACACCTTTTCAAGCTCTTCATGTTTTTGAACACCGCTTCATGCTCCTCCTATTTTTCAGACTGCTTCATACTCCTCTCATTTTTGACACCTTTTGAAGCTCTTCATATTTTTGACACCTTTTGAATCTCTTCATATTTCTCACACGTTTTCAGGCTCTTCATGATTTTCAACACCGATTCATGCTCCTTCTCTTTTTGAGACCGTTTCATGCTCCTCATATTTTTGATACCTTTTGAATCTCCTCATATTTTTTACACCTTTTGAACCTCTTCATATATTTCACACTTTTTCAGGCTCTTCATGTTTTTCAACACGGCTTCATGCTCCTCCTATTTTTCAGACCGTTTCATGCTCCTCATATTTTTCACACCTTTTGAAGCTCTTCATATTTTTCACACCTTTTAAGCCTCTTCATGTTTTTTAACACCGCTTCATGCTCCTCCTATTTTCAAGACAGTTTCATACTCCTCATGTATTTCATACCTTTTGAAGCTCCTCATATTTTTCACACCTTTTCAGGCTCTTCATATTTTTGAAAACCGCTTCATGCTCCTCCTATTTTTAAGACCATTTCATGCTCCTCATATATTTCACACCTTTTGAAGTTCTTCATATTTTTCACACCTTTTCAGGCTCTGCATGTTTTTCAACACCGTTTCATGCTTCTCCTATTTTTCAGACCGTTTCATGCTCCTCATATTTTTGACACATTTTGAAGTCTTGATATATTTCACACCTTCTCAGGCTCTTCATTTTTTGGAACACGACTTCTTGCTCCTCCTATTTTTCAGACCGTTTCATGCTCATCTCATTTTTGACACCTTTTGAAGCTCTTCATATATTTGACACCATTTGAAGCTCTTCATATTTTTCACAACTTTTCAGGCTCTGCATGTATTTGAACACCGTTTCATGCTACTCCTATATTTCAGACCGATTCTTGCTGCTCATATATTTGACACCTTTTGAAACTCTTCATATTTTTAACACCTTTTTAGGCTCTTCATGTTTTTCAACACCGCTTCATGCTCCTCCTATTTTTCAGACCGTTTCATGCTCCTCATATTTTTGACACCTTTTGATGCTCTTCATATTTTTCACACCTTTTCAGGCTTTTCATGTTTTTGCACACCGCTTCATGCTCCTCCTATTTTTCACACCTTTTGAAGCTCTTCATATTTTTCACCCTTTTCAGTCTCTTCATGTTTTTAACACGGTTTCATGCTCCTCCTATTTTTCAGACCGTTTCATGCTCCTCATATTTTTGACACCTTTTGAAGCTCTTCATATTTTTCACATCTTTTCAGGCTCTTCATGTTTTTCAACACCGCTTCATGCTCCACCTATTTTTCAGACGGTTTCATGCTCATCTCTTTTTTGACACCTTTTGAAGCTCTTCATATTTTTCATACCTTTTGAAGCTCTTCATATTTTTCACTCGTTTTCACGCTCTTCATGTTTTTCAACACCGCTTCATGCTCCTCCTATTTTTCAGACGGTTTCATGCTCCTCATATTTTTGACACCTTTTGAAGCTCTTCATATTTTTCAAACCTTTTCAGGCTCTTCATGTTTTTGAACACTGCTTCATGCTCCTCGTATTTTTCAAACCATTTCATGATCCTCATGTATTTCACACCTTTGAACCTCTTCATATTTTTCACACCTTTTCAGGCTCTTCATGTGTTTCAACACCACTTCATGCTCCTCAGCTTTTTCAGACCGTTTCATGCTCATTTCATTTTTGAAACATTTTGAAGCTCTTCATATTTTTCACACCTTTTGAATCTCTTCATATTTTTGACACCGTTTCAGGCTCTTCATGTTTTTGAACACCTCTGCATGCTCCTCCTATTTTTCAGGGCGTTTAATGCTCCTCATGTATTTCACACCTTTTGAAGCTCTTCATATTTTTCTCACCTTTTCAGGCTCTTCATGTTTTTGAACACCGCTTCATGCTCCTCATATTTTTCAGACCGTTTCATGCTCCTCATATATTTCAAACCTTTTGCACCTCTTCATATTTTTCACACCTTTTCAGGCTCTTCATATTTTTGAACACCTCTTCCTCTTCCTCCTATTTTTCAGACCGTTTCTTGCTCCTCATGTATTTCACACCTTTTGAAGCCCTTCATATTTTTCACACCTTTTCAGGCTCTTGATGTTTTTCCACACCACTTCATGCTTCTCCTATTTTTCAACACGTTTCATGCTCCTCATGTATTTCACACCTTTTGAAGCTCTTCATATTTTTCACACCTTTTCAGGCTCTTCATGTTTTTCAACACCGCTTCATGCTCCTCCTATTTTTCAGACCGTTTCATGCACCTCATATTTTTCTCACCTTTTGAAGCTCTTCATATTTTTCACACCTTTTCAGGCTCCTCATGTTTTGCAACACCGCTTCATGGTCCTCCTATTTTTCAGACCGTTTCATACTCCTCATATTTTTGACAACTTTTGATGCTCTTCATATTTTTCACACCTTTTCAGGCTCTTCATTTTTTCAACACCGCTTCATGCTCCTCCTATTTTTCAGACCGTTTCATGCTCATCTCATTTTTGACACCTTTGGAAGCTTTTCATATTTTTCACAATTTTTCAGGCTCTTCATGTTTTGAACACCGCTTCATGCTCCTCCTATTTTTCAGACCGTATCATGCTCCTCATATTTTGACACCTTTTGAAGCTCTTCATATATTTCACACCTTTTCAGTCTCTTCTTTTTCTTCAACACCACCTCATGCACCTCCTATTTTTCAGACCGTTTCATGATCATCTCATTTTTGACACCTTTTGAAGCTCTTCATATTTTTCACACCTTTTCAGGCTCCTCATTTTTTTCAACACCACTTCATTCTCCTCCTATTTTTCAGACCGTTTCATGCTCATCTCTTTTTTGACACCTTTTGAAGCTCTTCATATTTTTCACACATTTTGAAGCTCTTAATATTTTTCACACCTTTTCTGGCTCTTCATGTTTTTCAACACCGGTTCATGGTACTCCTATTTTTCAGACCGTTTCTTGCACCTCATATATTTCACACCTTTAGAAGCTCTTCATATTTTTCACACATTTTCAGGCTCTTCATGTTTCTCAACACCGCTTCCTGCTCCTCCTCTTTTTCAGAACGTTTCATGCTCCTCATATTTTTGACACCTTTTGAAGCTCTTCATGTTTCTCACAGCTTTTCAGGTTCTTCATGTTTTTCAACACTACTTCATGCTCCTCCTATTTTTCAGACGGTTTCATGCTCATCTCATTTTTGACACCTTTTGAAGCTCTTCATATTTTTCACATCTTTTGAAGCTCTTCATATTTTTCACACGTTTTCAGGCTCTTCATGTTGTTCAACACCCTTTCTTGCTCCTCCTATTTTTCAGACCATTTCATGCTCCTCATATTTTTGACACGTTTTGAAGCTCTTCATATTTTTCACACCTTTTCAGGCTCTTCATGTTTTTGAACACCGTTTCATAGTCCTCCTATTTTTCAGACCGTTTCATGCTCCTCATATTTTTGACACCTTTTGAGGCTCTTCATATTTTTCATACCTTTTGAAGCTCTTCATATTTTTCACTCGTTTTCACGCTCTTCATGTTTTTCAACACCGTTTCATGCTCCTCCTATTTTTCAGACGGTTTCATGCTCCTCATATTTTTGAAACCTTTTGAAGCTCTTCATATTTTTCAAACCTTTTCAGGCTCTTCATGTTTTTGAACACTGCTTCATGCTCCTCGTATTTTTCAAACCATTTCATGATCCTCATGTATTTCACACCTTTGAACCTCTTCATATTTTTCACACCTTTTCAGGCTCTTCATGTGTTTCAACACCACTTCATGCTCCTCAGCTTTTTCAGACCGTTTCATGCTCATTTCATTTTTGAAACATTTTGAAGCTCTTCATATTTTTCACACCTTTTGAATCTCTTCATATTTTTGACACCTTTTCAGGCTCTTCATGTTTTTGAACACCTCTGCATGCTCCTCCTATTTTTCAGGGCGTTTAATGCTCCTCATGTATTTCACACCTTTTGAAGCTCTTCATATTTTTCTCACCTTTTCAGGCTCTTCATGTTTTTGAACACCGCTTCATGCTCCTCATATTTTTCAGACCGTTTCATGCTCCTCATATATTTCAAACCTTTTGCACCTCTTCATATTTTTCACACCTTTTCAATGTCTTCATGTTTTTGAACACCGTTTCATGCTGCTCCTATTTTTCACAACGTTTCATGCTCCTCATATTTTTGACACCTTTTGAAGCTCTTCATATTTTTCACACCTTTTCAGGCTCTTCATATTTTTGAACACCTCTTCCTCTTCCTCCTATTTTTCAGACCGTTTCTTGCTCCTCATGTATTTCACACCTTTGGAAGCCCTTCATATTTTTCACACCTTTTCAGGCTCTTGATGTTTTTCCACACCACTTCATGCTTCTCCTATTTTTCAACACGTTTCATGCTCCTCATGTATTTCACACCTTTTGAAGCTCTTCATATTTTTCACACCTTTTCAGGCTCTTCATGTTTTTCAACACCGCTTCATGCTCCTCCTATTTTTCAGACCGTTTCATGCACCTCATATTTTTCTCACCTTTTGAAGCTCTTCATATTTTTCACACCTTTTCAGGCTCCTCATGTTTTGCAACACCGCTTCATGGTCCTCCTATTTTTCAGACCGTTTCATACTCCTCATATTTTTGACAACTTTTGATGCTCTTCATATTTTTCACACCTTTTCAGGCTCTTCATTTTTTCAACACCGCTTCATGCTCCTCCTATTTTTCAGACCGTTTCATGCTCATCTCATTTTTAACACCTTTGGAAGCTTTTCATATTTTTCACAATTTTTCAGGCTCTTCATGTTTTGAACACCGCTTCATGCTCCTCCTATTTTTCAGACCGTATCATGCTCCTCATATTTTGACACCTTTTGAAGCTCTTCAAATATTTCACACCTTTTCAGTCTCTTCTTTTTCTTCAACACCACCTCATGCACCTCCTATTTTTCAGACCGTTTCATGATCATCTCATTTTTGACACCTTTTGAAGCTCTTCATATTTTTCACACCTTTTCAGGCTCCTCATTTTTTTCAACACCACTTCATTCTCCTCCTATTTTTCAGACCGTTTCATGCTCATCTCTTTTTTGACACCTTTTGAAGCTCTTCATATTTTTCACACATTTTGAAGCTCTTAATATTTTTCACACCTTTTCTGGCTCTTCATGTTTTTCAACACCGGTTCATGGTACTCCTATTTTTTAGACCGTTTCATGCTCCTCATATTTTTGGCAACTTTTGAAGCTGTTCATATTTTTCACACCTTTTCAGGTTCTTCATTTTTTTCAACACTGCTTCATGCTCCTCCTATTTTTCAGAACGTTTCATGCTCCTTATAATTTTGACACCTTTTGAAGCTTTTCATATTTTTCACACCTTTTCAGGCTCTTCATGTTTTTCAACACTGCTTCATGCTCCTCCTATTTTTCAGACCGTTTCTTGCACCTCATATATTTCACACCTTTAGAAGCTCTTCATATTTTTCACACATTTTCAGGCTCTTCATGTTTCTCAACACCGCTTCCTGCTCCTCCTCTTTTTCAGACCGTTTCATGCTCCTCATATTTTTGACACATTTTGAAGCTCTTCATGTTTCTCACAGCTTTTCAGGTTCTTCATGTTTTTCAACACTACTTCATGCTCCTCCTATTTTTCAGACGGTTTCATGCTCATCTCATTTTTGACACCTTTTGAAGCTCTTCATATTTTTCACATCTTTTGAAGCTCTTCATATTTTTCACACGTTTTCAGGCTCTTCATGTTGTTCAACACCCTTTCTTGCTCCTCCTATTTTTCAGACCATTTCATGCTCCTCATATTTTTGACACCTTTTGAAGCTCTTCATATTTTTCACACCTTTTCAGGCTCTTCATGTTTTTGAACACCGTTTCATAGTCCTCCTATTTTTCAGACCGTTTCATGCTCCTCATATTTTTGACACCTTTTGAAGCTCTTCATATTTTTCACTACTTTTCAGGGTCTTCCTGTTTTGAACACCGCTTCATGCTCCTCCTATTTTTCAGAACTTTTCATGCTCCTCATATTTTTGACACCTTTTGAAGCTCTTCATATTTTTCACACCTTTTCAGGCTCTTCATGTTTTTGAACACCATTTCATGCTCCTCCTATTTTACAGACCGTTTCATTCTCCTCATATTTTTGACACCTTTTGAAGCTCTTCATATATTTCACACCTTTTCAGGCTTTTCATTATTTTCAACACCACTTCATGCTCCTCTTATTTTTCAGACCGTTTCATGCTCATCTCATTTTGACACCTTTTGAAGTTCTTCATGTTTTTCACATCTTCTGAAGCTCTTCATATTTTTCACAAATTTTCAGGCTCTTTATGATTTTCAACACCGCTTCATGCTCCTCCTATTTTTCAGACCGTTTCATGTTCATCTCATTTTGACACCTTTTGAAGCTCTTCATATTTTTCACACCTTTTGAAGCTCTTCATATTTTGCATATTTTTGAAGTTCTTCATAATTTAACACGTTTTCAGACTCTTCATGTTTTTCAACACCACTTCATGCTCCTCCTATTTTTCAGACCGTTTCATGCTCCTCATATTTTTGACACCTTTTGAAGCTCTTCATATTTTTCACACCTTTTCAGGCTCTTCATGTTTTTGAACACCGCTTCATGCTCCTCCTATTTTTCAGACCGTTTCATGCTCCTCATATTTTTGACAACTTTTGAAGCTTTTCATATTTTTCACACCTTGTCAGGCTCTTGAATTTTTCAACACCACTTCATGCTCCTCCTTTTTTGCAGACCGTTTCATGCTCCTCATATTTTTGACACCTTTTGAAGCTCTTCATATTTTGCACACCTTTTCAGGCTCTTCATGTTTTTGAACACCGCTTCATGATCCTCCTATTTTTCTGACCTTTTCATGCTCCTCATATTTTTGACAACTTTTGAAGCTCTTCATATTTTTCACAACTTTTCAGGCTTTTCCTGTTTTTGAACACCGCTTCATGCTCCTCCTATTTTTCAAACCGTTTCATGCTCCTCATATTTTTGACACCTTTTGAAGTTCTTCATATTTTTCACACCTTTTCAGGCTCTTCATGTTTTGAACACCGCTTCATGCTCCTCCTATTTTCAGACCGTTTCATTCTCCTTATATTTTTGACACCTTTTGAAGCCCTTCATATATTTCACACCTTTTCCGTCTCTTCTTTTTTTTCAACACCACTTCATGCTCTTCCTATTTTTCAGACCGTTTCATGCTCATCTCATTTTTGACACCTTTTGAAGCTCTTCATATTTTTCACACCTTTTCAGGCTCTTCATGTTTTTGAACACCGCTTCATGCTCCTCTTATTTTTCAGACTGCTTCATACTCCTCTCATTTTTGAAACCTTTTGAAGCTCTTCATATTTTTGACACCTTTTGAAGCTCTTCATATTTCTCACACGTTTTCAGGCTCTTCATGATTTTCAACACCGATTCATGCTCCTCCTCTTTTTCAGACCGTTTCATGCTCCTCATATTTTTGATACCTTTTGAATCTCCTCATATTTTTTACACCTTTTGAACCTCTTCATATATTTCACACTTTTTCAGGCTCTTCATGTTTTTCAACACGGCTTCATGCTCCTCCTATTTTTCAGACCGTTTCATGCTCCTCATATTTTTCACACCTTTTGAAGCTCTTCATATTTTTCACACCTTTTAAGCCTCTTCATGTTTTTTAGCACCGCTTCATGCTCCTCCTATTTTCAAGACAGTTTCATACTCCTCATGTATTTCATACCTTTTGAAGCTCCTCATATTTTTCACACCTTTTCAGGCTCTTCATATTTTTGAAAACCGCTTCATGCTCCTCCTATTTTTAAGACCATTTCATGCTCCTCATATATTTCACACCTTTTGAAGTTCTTCATATTTTTCACACCTTTTCAGGCTCTGCATGTTTTTCAACACCGTTTCATGCTCCTCCTATTTTTCAGACCGTTTCATGCTCCTCATATTTTTGACACATTTTGAAGTTCTTGATATATTTCACACCTTCTCAGGCTCTTCATTTTTTGGAACACGACTTCTTGCTCCTCCTATTTTTCAGACCGTTTCATGCTCATCTCATTTTTGACACCTTTTGAAGCTCTTCATATATTTGACACCATTTGAAGCTCTTCATATTTTTCACAACTTTTCAGGCTCTGCATGTATTTGAACACCGTTTCATGCTACTCCTATATTTCAGACCGATTCTTGCTGCTCATATATTTGACACCTTTTGAAACTCTTCATATTTTTAACACCTTTTCAGGCTCTTCATGTTTTTCAACACCGCTTCATGCTCCTCTTATTTTTCAGACCGTTTCATGCTCCTCATATTTTTGACACCTTTTGATGCTCTTCATATTTTTCACACCTTTTCAGGCTTTTCATGTTTTTGCACACCGCTTCATGCTCCTCCTATTTTTCACACCTTTTGAAGCTCTTCATATTTTTCACCCTTTTCAGTCTCTTCATGTTTTTGAACACGGTTTCATGCTCCTCCTATTTTTCAGACCGTTTCATGCTCCTCATATTTTTGACACCTTTTGAAGCTCTTCATATTTTTCACATCTTTTCAGGCTCTTCATGTTTTTCAACACCGCTTCATGCTCCACCTATTTTTCAGACGGTTTCATGCTCATCTCTTTTTTGACACCTTTTGAAGCTCTTCATATTTTTCATACCTTTTGAAGCTCCTCATATTTTTCACTCGTTTTCACGCTCTTCATGTTTTTCAACACCGCTTCATGCTCCTCCTATTTTTCAGACGGTTTCATGCTCCTCATATTTTTGACACCTTTTGAAGCTCTTCATATTTTTCAAACCTTTTCAGGCTCTTCATGTTTTTGAACACTGCTTCATGCTCCTCGTATTTTTCAAACCATTTCATGATCCTCATGTATTTCACACCTTTGAACCTCTTCATATTTTTCACACCTTTTCAGGCTCTTCATGTGTTTCAACACCACTTCATGCTCCTCAGCTTTTTCAGACCGTTTCATGCTCATTTCATTTTTGAAACATTTTGAAGCTCTTCATATTTTTCACACCTTTTGAATCTCTTCATATTTTTGACACCTTTTCAGGCTCTTCATGTTTTTGAACACCTCTGCATGCTCCTCCTATTTTTCAGGGCGTTTAATGCTCCTCATGTATTTCACACCTTTTGAAGCTCTTCATATTTTTGACACCCTTTCAGGCTCTTCATGTTTTGCAACACCGCTTCATGCTGTTCCTATTTTTCAGACCGTTTCATGCTCCTCATATTTTTGAGACCTTTTGAAGCTCTTCATATCATTCACACCTTTTCAGGCTCTTCATGTTTTTCAATACCACTTCATGCTCCACCTATTTTTCAGACCGTTTCATGCTCATCTCATTTTTGACACCTTTTAAAGCTCTTCATATTTTTCACACCTTTTGAAGCTCTTCATATTCTTCATACGTTTTCATGCTCTTTATGTTTTTCAACACCGCTTCTTGCTCCTCCTATTTTTCAGACCGTTTCATGCTCATCTCATTTTTGACACCTTTTAAAGCTCTTCATATTTTTCACACGTTTTCAGGCTCTTCATGTTGTTCAACACCCTTTCTTGCTCCTCCTATTTTTCAGACCGTTTCATGCTCCTCATATTTTTGACACGTTTTGAAGCTCTTCATATTTTTCACACCTTTTCAGGCTCTTCATGTTTTTGAACACCGTTTCATAGTCCTCCTATTTTTCAGTCCGTTTCATGCTCCTCATATTTTTGACACCTTTTGAAGCTCTTCATATTTTTCACTACTTTTCAGGGTCTTCCTGTTTTTGAACACCGCTTCATGCTCCTCCTATTTTTCAGAACTTTTCATGCTCCTCATATTTTTGACACCTTTTGAAGCTCTTCTTATTTTTCACACCTTTTCAGGCTCTTCATGTTTTTGAACACCATTTCATGCTCCTCCTATTTTACAGTCCGTTTCATTCTCCTCATATTTTTGACATCTTTTGAAGCTCTTCATATATTTCACACCTTTTCAGGCTTTTCATTATTTTCAACACCACTTCATGCTCCTCTTATTTTTCAGACCTTTTCATGCTCATCTCATTTTGACACTTTTTGAAGCTCTTCATGTTTTTCACATATTCTGAAGCTCTTCATATTTTTCACAAATTTTCAGGCTCTTTATGATTTTCAACACCGCTTCATGCTCCTCCTATGTTTCAGACCGTTTCATGTTCATCTCATTTTGACACCTTTTGAAGCTCTTCATATTGTTCACACCTTTTGAAGCTCTTCATATTTTTCATATTTTTGAAGTTCTTCATAATTTCACACGATTTCAGACTCTTCATGTTTTTCAACACCGCTTCATGCTCCTCCTATTTTTCAAACCGTATCATTCTCCTCATATTTTTCACACCTTTTGAAGCTCTTCGTATTTTTCACACGTTTTCAGGCTCTTCATGTTTTTGAACACCACATCATGCTCCTTCTATTTTTCAGAGAGTTTCATGCTCCTCATATATTTCACACCTTTTGAAGCTCTTCATATTTTTCACACCTTTTCAGGCTCTTCATGTTTTTGAACACTTCTTCATGTTCCTCCTATTTTTCAGACCGTTTCATGCTCCTCATATTTTTGACACCTTTTGAAACTGTTCATACTTTTCACACCTTTTCAGGCTCTTCATGTTTTTCAACACCACTTCATGCTCCTTTTTTGCAGACCTTTTCATGCTATTCATATTTTTGACACCTTTTGAAACTCTTCATATTTTTCACACCTTTTCAGGCTCTTCATGTTTTTCAACACCGCTTCATGCTCCTCCGATTTTTCAGTCTGTTTCATGCTCCTCATGTATTTCACACCTTCTGAAGCTCTTCATATTTTTCACACCTTTTCAGGCTCTTCATGTTTTTCCACACCACTTCATGCTTCTCCTAATTTTCAGCTCTTTCATGCTCCTCATGTATTTCACACCTTTTGAAGCTTTTCATATTTTTCACACCTTTTCAGGCTCTTCATGTTTTTCAACACCGTTTCATGCTCCTCCTCTTTTTCAGACCGTTTCATGCTCCTCATATTTTTGACACCTTTTGAAGCTCTTCATATTTCTCACACCTTTTCAGGCTCTTCATGTTTTTCAACACCGCTTCATGCTCCTCCTATTTTTCAGACCGTTTCATGCTCCTCATATTTTTGACACCTTTTGAAGCTCTTCATATTTTTCACACCTTTTCAGGCTCTTCATATTTTTGAACACCGCTTCATGCTCCTCCTATTTTTTAGACCGTTTCATGCTCCTCATATTTTTCACACCTTTTGAAGCTCTTCATATTTTCACACGTTTTCAGACTCTTCATGTTTTTCAACACCGCTTCATGATCCTGCTATTTTCAGACCGTTTCATGCTCCTCATATATTTCACACCTTTTGAAGCTCTTCATATTTTTCACACCTTTTGAGGCTCTTCATATTTTTCATATTTTTGAAGCTCTTCATATTTTTCACACCTTTTCAGGCTCTTCATATTTTTGAACACCGCTTCATGCTCCTCCTATTTTTCAGAGTGTTTCATGCTCCTCATTTATTTCACACCTTCTGAAGCTCTTCATATTTTTCACACCTTTTCAGGCTCTTCATGTTTTTCCACACCACTTCATGCTTCTCCTAATTTTCAGCTCTTTCATGCTCCTCATGTATTTCACACCTTTGAAGCTTTTCATATTTTTCACACCTTTTCAGGCTCTTCATGTTTTTCAACGCCGCTTCATGCTCCTCCTCTTTTTCAGCCCGTTTCATGCTCCTCATATTTTTGACACCTTTTGAAGCTCTTCATATTTTTCACACCTTTTCGGGCTCTTCATGTTTTGAACACCGCTTCATACTCCTCCTATATTTCAGACAGTTTCATGCTCATCTCATTTTTGACACCTTTTGAAGCTTTTCATATTTTTCACAACTTTTCAGGCTCTTCATGTTTTTGAACACCTCTTCATGCTAATCCTATTTTTCAAGCCATAACATGCTCCTCATATTTTTCACACCTTTTGAAGCTCTTCATATTTTTTACACCTTTTCAGGCTCTTCATGTTTTTGAACACCACTTCATGCTCCTTATATTTTTCAGAGAGTTTCATGCTCCTCATGTATTTCACACCTTCAGAAGCTCTTCATATTTATCACACCTTTTCAGGCTCTTCATGTTTTTCCACACCACTTCATGCTTCTCCAAATTTTCAGCTCTTTCATGCTCCTCATGTATTTCACACCTTTTGAAGCTTTTCATATTTTTCACACGTTTTCAGGCTCTTCATGTTTTTCAACACCGCTTCATGCTCCTCCTCTTTTTCAGACCGTTTCATGCTCCTCATATTTTTGACACCTTTTGAAGCTCTTCATATTTCTCACACCTTTTCAGGCTCTTCCTGTTTTTCAACACCGCTTCATGCTCCTCCTATTTTTCAGACCGTTTCATGCTCCTCATATTTTTGACACCTTTTGAAGCTCTTCATATTTTTCACACCTTTTCAGGCTCTTCATATTTTTGAACACCGCTTCATGCTCCTCCTTTTTTTTAGACCGTTTCATGCTGCTCATATTTTTCACACCTTTTGAAGCTCTTCATATTTTTCACACGATTTCAGGCTCTTCATGTTTTTGAACACCATTTCATGCTCCTCCTATTTTGCAGACCGTTTCTTGCTCCTCATATTTTTGACACCTTCTGAAGCTCTTCATATATTTCACACCTTTTGAAGCTCTTCATATTTTTCATATTTTTGAAGCTCTTCATATTTTCACACGTTTTCAGACTCTTCATGTTTTTCAACACCGCTACATGATCCAGCTATTTTTCAGACCGTTTCATGCTCCTCATAAATTTCACACCTTTTGAAGCTCTTCATATTTTTCACACCTTTTGAAGCTCTTCATATTTTTCATATTTTTGAAGCTCTTCATATTGTTCACACCTTTTCAGGCTCTTCATATTTTTGAACACCGCTTCATGTTCCTCCTATTTTTCAGAGAGTTTCATGCTCCTCATGTATTTCACACCTTTTGAAGCTCTTCATATTTTTCACACCTTTTCAGGCTCTTCATGTTTTTCCACACCACTTCATGCTTCTCCTAATTTTCAGCTCTTTCATGCTCCTCATGTATTTCACACCTTTTGAATCTTTTCATATTTTTCACACCTTTTCAGGCTCTTCATGTTTTTCAACACCGCTTCATGCTCCTCCTCTTTTTCAGACCGTTTCATGCTCCTCATATATTTGACACCTTTTGAAGCTCTTCATATTTTTCACACCTTTTCGGGCTCTTCATGTTTTGAACACCGCTTCATACTCCTCCTATATTTCAGACAGTTTCATGCTCATCTCATTTTTGACACCTTTTGAAGCTTTTCATAGTTTTCACAACTTTTCAGGCTCTTCATGTTTTTGAACACCTCTTCATGCTAATCCTATTTTTCAAACCATAACATGCTCCTCATATTTTTCACACCTTTTGAAGCTCTTCATATTTTTCACACCTTTTCAGGCTCTTCATGTTTTTCCACACCACTTCATGCTTCTCCTAATTTTCAGCTCTTTCATGCTCCTCATGTATTTCACACCTTTTGAAGCTTTTCATATTTCTCACACCTTTTCAGGCTCTTCATGTTTTTCAACACCGCTTTATGCTCCTTCTATTTTTCAGATCGTTTCATGCTCCTCATATTTTTGACACCTTTTGAAGCTCTTCATATTTCTCACACCTTTTCAGGCTCTTCATGTTTTTGAACACCGCTTCATGCTCCTCCTATTTTTCAAACCGTTTCATGCTCCTCATATTTTTCCCAGCTTTTGTAGCTTTTCATATTTTTAACACCTTTTCAGGCTCTTCACGTTTATCAACACCACTTCATGCTCCTCCTTTTTGCAGACCGTTTCATGCTCCTAATATTTTTGACACCTATTGATGCTCTTAATATATTTCACACCTTTTCAGGCTCTTCATTTCTTCCACACCACTTCATGCTCCTCATATTTTTCAGGCAGTATCATGCTCCTCATATTTTTCACATCTTTTGAAGCTCTTCATATTTTTCACACCTTTTTAAGCTCTTCATATTTTTCAACACCATTTCATGCCGCTTCTATTTTTCAGACCGTTTCATGCTCCTCATATTTTTCACAACTTTTGAAGCTCTTCATATTTTTCACACCTTTTCAGGCTCTTCATGTTTTTCCACACCACTTAATGCTTCTCCTAAATTTCAGACCGTTTCATGTTCCTCATGTATTGCACACCTTTTGAAGCTCTTCATATTTTTCACACCTTTTCATGCTCTTCATGTTTTTGATCACCGTTTCATGCTCCTCCTTTTTTTTCAGACCGTTTCATGCTCCTCATATTTTTCACACCTTTTTAAGCTCTTCATGTTTTTCACACCTTTTCAGCCTCTTCATGTTTTTGAACACCCCTTCTTGCTCCTTTTATTTTTCAGAGAGTTTCATGCTTCTCATGTATTTCACACCTTTTGAAGCTCTTCATATTTTTCACACCTTTACAGGCTCTTCATGTTTTTGAACACCGTTTCATGCTCCTCCTATTTTTCAGACCGTTTCATGCTCCCCATATTTTTGAGACCTTTTGAAGCCCTCATATATTTCACACCTTTTCAGGCTCTTCATTTTTTTCAACACCACGTCATGCTCCTCCTATTTTTCAGACCCCTTTATGCTCTTCTCATTTTTGACACCTTTTGAAGCTCTTCATATTTTTCACACCTTTTGAAGCTCTTCATATTTTTCACACCTTTTCATGCTCTTCATGTTTTTGATCACCGCTTCATGCTCCTCCTATTTTCAGACCGTTTCATGCTCCTCATATTTTTCACATATTTTGAAGCTCCTCCTATTTTTCACAACCTTTCACGCTCTTCATGTTTTTCAACACGGCTTCATGATCCTCCTATTTTTCTGACAGTTTCATGCTCCTCCTATTTTTCAGCACGTTTTATACTCCTCCAAATTTTCAGACCGTTTCATGCTCCTCATATTTGTCACACCTTTCGAAGCTCTTCATATTTTTCACACCTTTTCTGGATCTTCATGTTTTTGAGCACAGCTTCATGCTCCTCCGATTTTTCAGACCGTTTCATGCTCCTCATATATTTCACACCTTTTGAAGCTCTTCATATTTTTCACAGCTTTTCAGGATCTTCATGTTTTTCAACACCATTTCATGCTGCTCCTATTTTTCAGACCGTTCCATGCTCCTCATATTTTTGACACCTTTTGAAGTTCTTCATATTTTTCAAAACTTTTCAGGCTCTCCATGTTTTTGAACACCGCTTCATGCTCCTACTATTTTGGAGACCGTTTCATGCTCCTCATTTATTTCACACCTTTTGAAGCTCTTCATATTTTTCAAGCCTTTTCAGGCTCTTCATGTTTTTGAACACCGCTTCATGCTCCTCCTATTTTTCAGACCGTTTCATGCTCCTCATTTATTTCACACCTTTTGAAGCTCTTCATATTTTTCAAGCCTTTTCAGGCTCTTCATGTTTTTGAACACCGCTTCATGCTCCTCCTATTTTTCAAACCTTTTCATGATCCTCATGTATTTCAAACCTTTGAAACTCTTCATATTTTTCACACCTTTTCTTGCTCTTCATGTTTTTCAACAACATTTCATGCTCCTCCTATTTTTCAGACCTTTTCATGCTCCTCATATTTTTCACACCTTTTCATGCTCTTCTTGTTTTTCAACACAGTTTCATGGTCCTCATATGTTTGACACCTTTTGAATCTCTTCATATTTTTCACACCTTTTCAGGCTCTTCATGATTTTCAACACTGCTTCATGCTCCTCATATTTTTGAGACCGTTTCATGCTCCTAATATTGTTCACACCTTTTCAAGATCTTCATGTTATTCAACACCGCTTCATGCTCTTCCTATTTTTCAGGCCGTTTCATGCTCCTCATATTTTTGATACTTTTGAAGCTCTTCATATTTTTCACACCTTTTAGGCTCTTCATGTTTTTCAACACCGTTTCATGATCTTCCTATTTTTCAGACCATTACATTCTCATCTCATTTTTGACACCTTTTGAAGCTCTTCATATTTTTCACACCTTTTCAGGATGTTCATGTTTTTCCAGACAACTTCATGCTTCTCCTATTTTTCAGACCGTTTCATGCTCCTCATGTATTTCACACCGTTGAAGCTCTTCATATTTTTCACACCTTTTCAGGCTCTTCATGTTTTTGATCACCGTTTCATGCTCCTCCTATTTTTCAGACCGTTTCATGCTCCTCATATTTTTCACACCTTTTGAAGCTCTTCATATCTTTCACAACTTTTCAGGGTCTTCAGGTTTTTGAACACCACTTCATGATCCTCCTATTTTTCAGACCATTTCATGCTCTTCATAATTTTGACCCATTTTGAAGCTCTTCATATATTTCACACCTTTTCAGGCTCTTCATGTTTTTCAAAACCACTTCATGCTCCTCCTAATTTTCAGACCGTTTCATGTTCTTCTCATTTATGATACATTTTGAAGCTCTTCATATTTTTCACACCTTTTCAGGCTCTTCATGTTTTTGAACACAGCTTCATGCTCCTCCTATTTTTCAGACCGTTTCATGCTCGTCATATTTTTGACACCTTTTGAAGCTCTTCATATTTTTCACACCTATTCAGGCTCTTCATGTTTTTGAACACCGTTTCATGATCCTCCTATTTTTCAGACCGTTTCATGCTCCTCATATATTTGACACATTTAGAAGCTCTTCATATTTTCACACCTTTTCAGGATCTTCATATTTTTCAATACCGCTGCATGCTCCTCCTATTATTCAGACGGTTTCATGTTGATCTCATTTTTGACACCTTTTGAAGCTCTTCATATTTTCACACCTTTTGAAACTCTTCATATTTTTCACACCTTTTCAGGCCCTTCATGATTTTCAACACCGCTTCATGCTCCTCCAATTTTTAAGACCGTTTCATGCTCCTCATATTTTTGACACCTTTAGAAGATCTTCATATTTTCACACCTTTTCATGCTCTTCATGTTTTTCAACAACGCTTCATGCTCCTCCTAATTTTCAGACCGTTTCATGCTCCTCATATTTTTGACACCTTTTGAAGCTCTTCATATTTTTCACACCTTTTCAGGCTCTTCATATTTTTCAACACCGCATCATGCTCCTCCTATTTTTCAGACCGTTTCATGCACCTCATATTTTTCACACCTTTTAAAGCTCTTCATATTTTTCACACCTTTTCATGCTCCTTATGTTTTTCAACACCGATTCATTCTCCTCCTATTTTTCAGACCGTTTCATGCTCCTCATAAAATTGACACCTTTTAAAGCTCTTCATATTTTTCACACCTTTTCAGGCTCTTCATGTTTTTGAACACAGCTTCATGCTCCTCCTATTTTTCAGACCGTTTCATGCTCGTCATATTTTTGACACCTTTTGAAGCTCTTCATATTTTTCACACCTATTCAGGCTCTTCATGTTTTAGAACACCGTTTCATGATCCTCCTATTTTTCAGACCGTTTCATGCTCCTCATATATTTGACACATTTAGAAGCTCTTCATATTTTCACACCTTTTCAGGATCTTCATATTTTTCAACACCGCTGCATGCTCCTCCTATTATTCAGACGGTTTCATGTTGATCTCATTTTTGACACCTTTTGAAGCTCTTCATACTTTCACACCTTTTGAAACTCTTCATATTTTTCACACCTTTTCAGGCCCTTCATGATTTTCAACACAGCTTCATGCTCCTCCAATTTTTAAGACCGTTTCATGCTCCTCATATTTTTGACACCTTTAGAAGATCTTCATATTTTCACACCTTTTCATGCTCTTCATGTTTTTCAACAACGCTTCATGCTCCTCCTAATTTTCAGACCGTTTCATGCTCCTCATATTTTTGACACCTTTTGAAGCTCTTCATATTTTTCACACCTTTTCAGGCTCTTCATATTTTTCAACACCGCATCATGCTCCTCCTATTTTTCAGAGCGTTTCATGCACCTCATATTTTTCACACCTTTTAAAGCTCTTCATATTTTTCACACCTTTTCATGCTCCTTATGTTTTTCAACACCGATTCATTCTCCTCCTATTTTTCAGACCGTTTCATGCTCCTCATATTCTTGACACCTTTTAAAGCTCTTCATATTTTTCACACCTTTTCAGGCTCTTCGTGATTTTGAACACAGCTTCATGCTCCTCCTATTTTTCAGACCGTTTCATGCTCCTCATAATTTTCACACCTTTTGAAGCTCTTCATATTTTTCACAACTTTTCAGGCTCTTCCTATTTTGAACACCGCTTCATGCTCCCCCTTTTTTCAGACCGTTTAAGATCCTCATGTATTTGACACCTTTTGAAGCTCTTCATATTTTTCACACGTTTTCAGGCTCTTCATGTTTTTGAACACCGCTTCATGCTCCACCTATTTTTCAGACCGTTTCATGCTCCTCATATTTTTGACACCTTTTGAAGCTCTTCATATTTTTCACACCTTTTCAGGCTCTTCAGGTTTTTCAACACGGCTTCATGCTCCACCTATTTTTCAGACCGTTTCATCCTCCTCATATTTTTGACACCTTTTGAAGCTCTTCATATTTTTCACACCTTTTCAGGCTCTTCAAGTTTTACAACACCACTTCATGCTCCTCCTATTTTTCAGAGAGTTTCATGCTCCTCATGTATTTCACACCTTATGAAGCTCTTCATATTTTTCACACCTTTTCAGGCTCTTCATGTTTTTCACACCTTTTCAGGCTCTTCATGTTTTGCAACACATCTTCATTCTCCTAGTATTTTTAAGACCGTTTCATGCTCCTCATATTTTTGACACCTATTGAAGCTCTTCATATTTCTCACACCTTTTCAGGATCTTCATGTTTTTCAACACCGCTTCATGCTGCTTCTATTTTTCAGACCGTTTCATGCTCCTCATATTTTTCATATCTTTTGAAGCTCTTCATATTTTTCACACCTTTTGAAGCTCTTCATATTTTTCACACGTTTTCAGGCTCTTCATGTTTTTCAACACTGCTTCATGCTGCTTCTGTTTTTAAGACCGTTTCATGCTCCTCATGTTTTTCACACCTTTTGAAGCTCTTCATGTTTTTCACACCTTTTGAAGCTCTTCATATTTTTCAAACCTTTTCAGGCTCTCATATTTTTCATCACCGTTTCATGATCCTCCTATTTTTCAGACCGTTTCATGCTCCTCATATATTTGACACATTTAGAAGCTCTTCATATTTTCACACCTTTTCAGGATCTTCATATTTTTCAACACCGCTGCATGCTCCTCCTATTATTCAGACGGTTTCATGTTGATCTCATTTTTGACACCTTTTGAAGCTCTTCATATTTTCACACCTTTTGAAACTCTTCATATTTTTCACACCTTTTCAGGCCCTTCATGATTTTCAACACCGCTTCATGCTCCTCCAATTTTTAAGACCGTTTCATGCTCCTCATATTTTTGACACCTTTAGAAGATCTTCATATTTTCACACCTTTTCATGCTCTTCATGTTTTTCAACAACGCTTCATGCTCCTCCTAATTTTCAGACCGTTTCATGCTCCTCATATTTTTGACACCTTTTGAAGCTCTTCATATTTTTCACACCTTTTCAGGCTCTTCATATTTTTCAACACCGCATCATGCTCCTCCTATTTTTCAGACCGTTTCATGCACCTCATATTTTTCACACCTTTTAAAGCTCTTCATATTTTTCACACCTTTTCATGCTCCTTATGTTTTTCAACACCGATTCATTCTCCTCCTATTTTTCAGACCGTTTCATGCTCCTCATAAAATTGACACCTTTTAAAGCTCTTCATATTTTTCACACCTTTTCAGGCTCTTCGTGATTTTGAACACAGCTTCATGCTCCTCCTATTTTTCAGACCGTTTCATGCTCCTCATAATTTTCACACCTTTTGAAGCTCTTCATATTTTTCACAACTTTTCAGGCTCTTCCTATTTTGAACACCGCTTCATGCTCCCCCTTTTTTCAGAGCGTTTAAGATCCTCATGTATTTGACACCTTTTGAAGCTCTTCATATTTTTCACACGTTTTCAGGCTCTTCATGTTTTTGAACACCGCTTCATGCTCCACCTATTTTTCAGACCGTTTCATGCTCCTCATATTTTTGACACCTTTTGAAGCTCTTCATATTTTTCACACCTTTTCAGGCTCTTCAGGTTTTTCAACACGGCTTCATGCTCCACCTATTTTTCAGACCGTTTCATCCTCCTCATATTTTTGACACCTTTTGAAGCTCTTCATATTTTTCACACCTTTTCAGGCTCTTCAAGTTTTACAACACCACTTCATGCTCCTCCTATTTTTCAGAGAGTTTCATGCTCCTCATGTATTTCACACCTTATGAAGCTCTTCATATTTTTCACACCTTTTCAGGCTCTTCATGTTTTTCACACCTTTTCAGGCTCTTCATGTTTTGCAACACATCTTCATTCTCCTAGTATTTTTAAGACCGTTTCATGCTCCTCATATTTTTGACACCTATTGAAGCTCTTCATATTTCTCACACCTTTTCAGGATCTTCATGTTTTTCAACACCGCTTCATGCTGCTTCTATTTTTCAGACCGTTTCATGCTCCTCATATTTTTCATATCTTTTGAAGCTCTTCATATTTTTCACACCTTTTGAAGCTCTTCATATTTTTCACACGTTTTCAGGCTCTTCATGTTTTTCAACACTGCTTCATGCTGCTTCTGTTTTTAAGACCGTTTCATGCTCCTCATGTTTTTCACACCTTTTGAAGCTCTTCATGTTTTTCACACCTTTTGAAGCTCTTCATATTTTTCAAACCTTTTCAGGCTCTCATATTTTTCATCACCGTTTCATGATCCTCCTATTTTTCAGACCGTTTCATGCTCCTCATATATTTGACACATTTAGAAGCTCTTCATATTTTCACACCTTTTCAGGATCTTCATATTTTTCAACACCGCTGCATGCTCCTCCTATTATTCAGACGGTTTCATGTTGATCTCATTTTTGACACCTTTTGAAGCTCTTCATATTTTCACACCTTTTGAAACTCTTCATATTTTTCACACCTTTTCAGGCCCTTCATGATTTTCAACACCGCTTCATGCTCCTCCAATTTTTAAGACCGTTTCATGCTCCTCATATTTTTGACACCTTTAGAAGATCTTCATATTTTCACACCTTTTCATGCTCTTCATGTTTTTCAACAACGCTTCATGCTCCTCCTAATTTTCAGACCGTTTCATGCTCCTCATATTTTTGACACCTTTTGAAGCTCTTCATATTTTTCACACCTTTTCAGGCTCTTCATATTTTTCAACACCGCATCATGCTCCTCCTATTTTTCAGACCGTTTCATGCACCTCATATTTTTCACACCTTTTAAAGCTCTTCATATTTTTCACACCTTTTCATGCTCCTTATGTTTTTCAACACCGATTCATTCTCCTCCTATTTTTCAGACCGTTTCATGCTCCTCATAAAATTGACACCTTTTAAAGCTCTTCATATTTTTCACACCTTTTCAGGCTCTTCGTGATTTTGAACACAGCTTCATGCTCCTCCTATTTTTCAGACCGTTTCATGCTCCTCATAATTTTCACACCTTTTGAAGCTCTTCATATTTTTCACAACTTTTCAGGCTCTTCCTATTTTGAACACCGCTTCATGCTCCCCCTTTTTTCAGAGCGTTTAAGATCCTCATGTATTTGACACCTTTTGAAGCTCTTCATATTTTTCACACGTTTTCAGGCTCTTCATGTTTTTGAACACCGCTTCATGCTCCACCTATTTTTCAGACCGTTTCATGCTCCTCATATTTTTGACACCTTTTGAAGCTCTTCATATTTTTCACACCTTTTCAGGCTCTTCAGGTTTTTCAACACGGCTTCATGCTCCACCTATTTTTCAGACCGTTTCATCCTCCTCATATTTTTGACACCTTTTGAAGCTCTTCATATTTTTCACACCTTTTCAGGCTCTTCAAGTTTTACAACACCACTTCATGCTCCTCCTATTTTTCAGAGAGTTTCATGCTCCTCATGTATTTCACACCTTATGAAGCTCTTCATATTTTTCACACCTTTTCAGGCTCTTCATGTTTTGCAACATATCTTCATTCTCCTAGTATTTTTAAGACCGTTTCATGCTCCTCATATTTTTGACACCTATTGAAGCTCTTCATATTTCTCACACCTTTTCAGGATCTTCATGTTTTTCAACACCGCTTCATGCTGCTTCTATTTTTCAGACCGTTTCATGCTCCTCATATTTTTCATATCTTTTGAAGCTCTTCATATTTTTCACACCTTTTGAAGCTCTTCATATTTTTCACACGTTTTCAGGCTCTTCATGTTTTTCAACACTGCTTCATGCTGCTTCTGTTTTTAAGACCGTTTCATGCTCCTCATGTTTTTCACACCTTTTGAAGCTCTTCATGTTTTTCACACCTTTTGAAGCTCTTCATATTTTTCAAACCTTTTCAGGCTCTCATATTTTTCATCACCGTTTCATGATCCTCCTATTTTTCAGACCGTTTCATGCTCCTCATATATTTGACACATTTAGAAGCTCTTCATATTTTCACACCTTTTCAGGATCTTCATATTTTTCAACACCGCTGCATGCTCCTCCTATTATTCAGACGGTTTCATGTTGATCTCATTTTTGACACCTTTTGAAGCTCTTCATATTTTCACACCTTTTGAAACTCTTCATATTTTTCACACCTTTTCAGGCCCTTCATGATTTTCAACACCGCTTCATGCTCCTCCAATTTTTAAGACCGTTTCATGCTCCTCATATTTTTGACACCTTTAGAAGATCTTCATATTTTCACACCTTTTCATGCTCTTCATGTTTTTCAACAACGCTTCATGCTCCTCCTAATTTTCAGACCGTTTCATGCTCCTCATATTTTTGACACCTTTTGAAGCTCTTCATATTTTTCACACCTTTTCAGGCTCTTCATATTTTTCAACACCGCATCATGCTCCTCCTATTTTTCAGACCGTTTCATGCACCTCATATTTTTCACACCTTTTAAAGCTCTTCATATTTTTCACACCTTTTCATGCTCCTTATGTTTTTCAACACCGATTCATTCTCCTCCTATTTTTCAGACCGTTTCATGCTCCTCATATTCTTGACACCTTTTAAAGCTCTTCATATTTTTCACACCTTTTCAGGCTCTTCGTGATTTTGAACACAGCTTCATGCTCCTCCTATTTTTCAGACCGTTTCATGCTCCTCATAATTTTCACACCTTTTGAAGCTCTTCATATTTTTCACAACTTTTCAGGCTCTTCCTATTTTGAACACCGCTTCATGCTCCCCCTTTTTTCAGAGCGTTTAAGATCCTCATGTATTTGACACCTTTTGAAGCTCTTCATATTTTTCACACGTTTTCAGGCTCTTCATGTTTTTGAACACCGCTTCATGCTCCACCTATTTTTCAGACCGTTTCATGCTCCTCATATTTTTGACACCTTTTGAAGCTCTTCATATTTTTCACACCTTTTCAGGCTCTTCAGGTTTTTCAACACGGCTTCATGCTCCACCTATTTTTCAGACCGTTTCATCCTCCTCATATTTTTGACACCTTTTGAAGCTCTTCATATTTTTCACACCTTTTCAGGCTCTTCAAGTTTTACAACACCACTTCATGCTCCTCCTATTTTTCAGAGAGTTTCATGCTCCTCATGTATTTCACACCTTATGAAGCTCTTCATATTTTTCACACCTTTTCAGGCTCTTCATGTTTTTCACACCTTTTCAGGCTCTTCATGTTTTGCAACACATCTTCATTCTCCTAGTATTTTTAAGACCGTTTCATGCTCCTCATATTTTTGACACCTATTGAAGCTCTTCATATTTCTCACACCTTGTCAGGATCTTCATGTTTTTCAACACCGCTTCATGCTGCTTCTATTTTTCAGACCGTTTCATGCTCCTCATATTTTTCATATCTTTTGAAGCTCTTCATATTTTTCACACCTTTTGAAGCTCTTCATATTTTTCACACGTTTTCAGGCTCTTCATGTTTTTCAACACTGCTTCATGCTGCTTCTGTTTTTAAGACCGTTTCATGCTCCTCATGTTTTTCACACCTTTTGAAGCTCTTCATGTTTTTCACACCTTTTGAAGCTCTTCATATTTTTCAAACCTTTTCAGGCTCTCATATTTTTCATCACCGTTTCATGATCCTCCTATTTTTCAGACCGTTTCATGCTCCTCATATATTTGACACATTTAGAAGCTCTTCATATTTTCACACCTTTTCAGGATCTTCATATTTTTCAACACCGCTGCATGCTCCTCCTATTATTCAGACGGTTTCATGTTGATCTCATTTTTGACACCTTTTGAAGCTCTTCATATTTTCACACCTTTTGAAACTCTTCATATTTTTCACACCTTTTCAGGCCCTTCATGATTTTCAACACCGCTTCATGCTCCTCCAATTTTTAAGACCGTTTCATGCTCCTCATATTTTTGACACCTTTAGAAGATCTTCATATTTTCACACCTTTTCATGCTCTTCATGTTTTTCAACAACGCTTCATGCTCCTCCTAATTTTCAGACCGTTTCATGCTCCTCATATTTTTGACACCTTTTGAAGCTCTTCATATTTTTCACACCTTTTCAGGCTCTTCATATTTTTCAACACCGCATCATGCTCCTCCTATTTTTCAGACCGTTTCATGCACTTCATATTTTTCACACCTTTTAAAGCTCTTCATATTTTTCACACCTTTTCATGCTCCTTATGTTTTTCAACACCGATTCATTCTCCTCCTATTTTTCAGACCGTTTCATGCTCCTCATAAAATTGACACCTTTTAAAGCTCTTCATATTTTTCACACCTTTTCAGGCTCTTCGTGATTTTGAACACAGCTTCATGCTCCTCCTATTTTTCAGACCGTTTCATGCTCCTCATAATTTTCACACCTTTTGAAGCTCTTCATATTTTTCACAACTTTTCAGGCTCTTCCTATTTTGAACACCGCTTCATGCTCCCCCTTTTTTCAGAGCGTTTAAGATCCTCATGTATTTGACACCTTTTGAAGCTCTTCATATTTTTCACACGTTTTCAGGCTCTTCATGTTTTTGAACACCGCTTCATGCTCCACCTATTTTTCAGACCGTTTCATGCTCCTCATATTTTTGACACCTTTTGAAGCTCTTCATATTTTTCACACCTTTTCAGGCTCTTCAGGTTTTTCAACACGGCTTCATGCTCCACCTATTTTTCAGACCGTTTCATCCTCCTCATATTTTTGACACCTTTTGAAGCTCTTCATATTTTTCACACCTTTTCAGGCTCTTCAAGTTTTACAACACCACTTCATGCTCCTCCTATTTTTCAGAGAGTTTCATGCTCCTCATGTATTTCACACCTTATGAAGCTCTTCATATTTTTCACACCTTTTCAGGCTCTTCATGTTTTTCACACCTTTTCAGGCTCTTCATGTTTTGCAACACATCTTCATTCTCCTAGTATTTTTAAGACCGTTTCATGCTCCTCATATTTTTGACACCTATTGAAGCTCTTCATATTTCTCACACCTTTTCAGGATCTTCATGTTTTTCAACACCGCTTCATGCTGCTTCTATTTTTCAGATCGTTTCATGCTCCTCATATTTTTCATATCTTTTGAAGCTCTTCATATTTTTCACACCTTTTGAAGCTCTTCATATTTTTCACACGTTTTCAGGCTCTTCATGTTTTTCAACACTGCTTCATGCTGCTTCTGTTTTTAAGACCGTTTCATGCTCCTCATGTTTTTCACACCTTTTGAAGCTCTTCATGTTTTTCACACCTTTTGAAGCTCTTCATATTTTTCAAACCTTTTCAGGCTCTCATATTTTTCATCACCATTTCATGATCCTCCTATTTTTCAGACCGTTTCATGCTCCTCATATATTTGACACATTTAGAAGCTCTTCATATTTTCACACCTTTTCAGGATCTTCATATTTTTCAACACCGCTGCATGCTCCTCCTATTATTCAGACGGTTTCATGTTGATCTCATTTTTGACACCTTTTGAAGCTCTTCATATTTTCACACCTTTTGAAACTCTTCATATTTTTCACACCTTTTCAGGCCCTTCATGATTTTCAACACCGCTTCATGCTCCTCCAATTTTTAAGACCGTTTCATGCTCCTCATATTTTTGACACCTTTAGAAGATCTTCATATTTTCACACCTTTTCATGCTCTTCATGTTTTTCAACAACGCTTCATGCTCCTCCTAATTTTCAGACCGTTTCATGCTCCTCATATTTTTGACACCTTTTGAAGCTCTTCATATTTTTCACACCTTTTCAGGCTCTTCATATTTTTCAACACCGCATCATGCTCCTCCTATTTTTCAGACCGTTTCATGCACCTCATATTTTTCACACCTTTTAAAGCTCTTCATATTTTTCACACCTTTTCATGCTCCTTATGTTTTTCAACACCGATTCATTCTCCTCCTATTTTTCAGACCGTTTCATGCTCCTCATAAAATTGACACCTTTTAAAGCTCTTCATATTTTTCACACCTTTTCAGGCTCTTCGTGATTTTGAACACAGCTTCATGCTCCTCCTATTTTTCAGACCGTTTCATGCTCCTCATAATTTTCACACCTTTTGAAGCTCTTCATATTTTTCACAACTTTTCAGGCTCTTCCTATTTTGAACACCGCTTCATGCTCCCCCTTTTTTCAGACCGTTTAAGATCCTCATTTATTTGACACCTTTTGAAGCTCTTCATATTTTTCACACGTTTTCAGGCTCTTCATGTTTTTGAACACCGCTTCATGCTCCACCTATTTTTCAGACCGTTTCATGCTCCTCATATTTTTGACACCTTTTGAAGCTCTTCATATTTTTCACACCTTTTCAGGCTCTTCAGGTTTTACAACACCACTTCATGCTCCTCCTATTTTTCAGAGAGTTTCATGCTCCTCATGTATTTCACACCTTATGAAGCTCTTCATATTTTTCACACCTTTTCAGGCTCTTCATGTTTTTCACACCTTTTCAGGCTCTTCATGTTTTGCAACACATCTTCATTCTCCTAGTATTTTTAAGACCGTTTCATGCTCCTCATATTTTTGACACCTATTGAAGCTCTTCATATTTCTCACACCTTTTCAGGTTCTTCATGTTTTTCATCACCGCTTCATGCTGCTTCTATTTTTCAGACCGTTTCATGCTCCTCATATTTTTCACATCTTTTGAAGCTCTTCATATTTTTCACACCTTTTGAAGCTCTTCATATTTTTCACACGTTTTCAGGCTCTTCATGTTTTTCAACACTGCTTCATGCTGCTTCTGTTTTTAAGACCGTTTCATGCTCCTCATGTTTTTCACACCTTTTGAAGCTCTTCATGTTTTTCACACCTTATGAAGCTCTTCATATTTTTCACACCTTTTCAGGCTCTCATATTTTTCATCACCGTTTCATGCTGCTTCTGTTTTTCAGACCGTTTCATGCTCCTCATATTTTTCACACCTTTTGAAGCTCTTCATATTTATCACACCTTTTCAGGCTCTTCATGTTTTTAACACCACTTCATGCTCCTCGTATTTTTCAGACCGTTTCATGCCCCTATATTTTTGACACCTTTTGAAGCTCTTCATATTTTCACACCTTTTCATGCTCTTCATGTTTTTCAACAACGCTTCATGCTCCTCCTATTTTTCAGACTGTTTCATGAACCTCATATTTTTGATACTTTTAGAAGCTCTTCATATTTTTCACACCTTTTCATGCTCTTCTAGTTTTTCAACATCATTTCATGCTCCTCCAATTTCTCAGACCGTTTCATGCTCCTCATATTTTTGACACATTTAGAAGGTATTCATATTTTTCACACCTTTTCAGGCTCTTCATTTTTCAACACCACTTCATGCTCCTCCTATTTTTCAGACCGTTTCATGCTCATCTCAGTTTTGAAACGTTTTGAAGCTCTTCATATTTTCACACCTTTTGGAGCTCTTCATATTTTTCACAACTTTTCAGGCTCTTCTTGTATTTGAACACCGGTTCATGTTCCTCCTATATTTCAGGCCGTTTAATGCTCCTCATGTATTTCACACATTTTGAAGCTCGTCATATTTTTTACACCTTTTCAGGCGCTTCATGTTTTTGAACAACGCTTCATGATCCTCTTATTTTTCAGATCATTTCATGCTCTTCATATTTTTTACACCTTTTGAAACTCTTCATATTTTTCACACCTGTTCAGGCTCTTCATGTTTTTCCACACCACCTCATGCTTCACTTAATTTTCAGACGTTTCATGATCCTCATGTATTTCACACCTTTTGAAGCTCTTCATATTTTTCACACATTTTCATGCTCTTCATGTTTTTCAACACAGTTTCATGCTGCTTCTATTTTTCAGACCGTTTCATGATACTCCTATTTTTCAGACCGTTTCATGCTCATCTCATTTTTGACACCTTTTGAAGCTTTTCATAATTTTCACTACTTTTTAGGCTCTTCATGTTTTTGATCACCGCTTCATGCTCCTCCTATTTTTCAGAGAGTTTCATGCTCCTCATGTATTTCACAACTTTTGAAGCTCTTCATATTTTTCACACCTTTTCAGGCTGTTCATGTTTTTGAACACCGCTTCATGGTTCTCCTATTTTTCAGACCGTTTCATGCTCTTCATATTTTTGACCCATTTTGAAGCTCTTCATATTTTTCACACCTTTTCAGGCTCTTCATGTTTTTCCACACCACTTCATGCTTCTCCTAATTTTCAGACCGTTTCATGCTCCTCATATATTTCACACGTTTTGAAGCTCTTCCTATTTTTCACACCTTTTCAGGCTCTTCATGTTTTTGACGACCGCTTAATGCTCCTCTTATTTTTCAGACCGTTTGATGCTCCTCATATTTTTGACACCTTTTGAAGCTCTTTCTATTTTTCACAACTTTTAGTGACTTCATATTTTTCAACACCTTTTCATGATCTTCCTATTTTTCAGACCGTTTCATGCTCATCTCATATTTGACACCTTTTGAAGCTTTTCATATTTTTGACAACTTTTCAGGCTCTTCATGATTTTGAAAACAGCTTCATGCTCCTCCTATTTTTCAAAGAGTTTCATGCTCCTCATGTATTTCACACCTTTTGAAGCTCTTCATATTTTTCACACCTTTTCAGGCTGTTCATGTTTTTCCACACCACTTCATGCTTCTCCTATTTTTCAGCCCGTTTCATGCTCCTCATGTATTTCACATCTTTTGAAGCTCTTCATATTTTTCAAACCTTTTCAGGCTCTTCATGTTTTTGATCACCGTTTCATGCTCCTCCTATTTTTCAGACAGTTTCATGCTCCTCATATTTTTGACACTTTTTGAAGCTCTTCATATTTTACACACCTTTTCAGGCTCTTAATGTTTTTCAACACCACTTCATGCTCCTCCTATTTTTCAGACCGATTCATGCTCCTCATATATTTGACACATTTATAAGCTCTTCATATTTTTCACACCTTTTCAGGCTCTTCATATTTTTCAACACCGCTTCATGCTCCTCCTATTTTTCAGACGGTTTCTTGTTGATCTCATTTTTGACACCTTTTGAAGCTCTTCATATTTTTCACACCTTTTGAAACTCTTCATATTTTTCACACCTTTTCAGGCTCTTCATATTTTTCAACACCGCTTCATGCTCCTCCTATTTTTCAGACGGTTTCTTGTTGATCTCATTTTTGACACCTTTTGAAGCTCTTCATATTTTTCACACCTTTTGAAACTCTTCATATTTTTCACACCTTTTCAGGCTCTTCATGTTTTTCACACATTTTCAGGCTCTTCATGTTTTTCAACACCGTTTCCTGCTGTTTCTATTTTTCAGACAGTTTCATGCTCCTCATATTTTTCACATCTTTTGAAGCTCTTCATATTTTTCACACCTTTTCAGACTTTTCATGTTTTTCAACACCGCTTCATGCTCCTGCTATTTTTCAGACTGTTTCATGCTCCTCATATTTTTGACACCTTTAGAAGCTCTTCATATTTTTCACACCTTTTCAGGCTCTTCATGTTTTTGAACACTGCTTCATGCTCCTCCTATTTTTCAGACCGTTTCATGCTCCTCATATTTTGACACCTTTTGAAGCTTTTCATATTTTTCACACCTTTTCAGGCTCTTCAAGTTTTTCAACACCACTTCATGCTTTTCCTTTTTTGCAGACCATTTCATGCTCCTCATATTTTTGACACCTTTTGTTGCACTTCATATTTTTCACACCTTTTCAGGCTCTTCTTATTTTTCAAACAAGTGAAGCTCTTCATATTTTTCACACTTTTTCATGCTTTTCATGTTTAGAATACCGCTTCATGCTCCTCCTATTTTTCTGACCGTTTCTTCCTCCTCATGTATTTCACACCTTTTGAAGCTCTTCGTATTTTTCACACCTTTTCAGGCTCTTCATGTCTTTGAACACCGTTTTATGCTGCTTCTATTTTTCAGACCGTTTCATGCTCCTCATATATTTTAAACCTTTGAATCTCTTCATATTATTCACACCTTTTCAGGCTGTTCATGTTTTTCAACAACGCTTCATGATCCTCCTATTTTTCAGACCGTTTCATGCTCCTCATAATTTTGACACCCTTTGAAGCTCTTCTTATATTTCACACCTTTTCAGACTCTTCATGTTTTCGAACACCACTTCAAGTTCCTCCTATTTTTGCGACGGTTTCATGCTCCTCATGTATTTCACTCCTTTTGAAGCTCTTCATATTTTTCAAACGTTTTCAGGCTCTTCATGATTTTCAACCCCACTTCATGCTCCTCCTATTTTTCAGACCGTTTCATGTTCCTCATATTTTTGACACCTTTTGAAGCTCTTCATATTTTCTACACCTTTTCAGGCTCTTCATGTTTTTCACCACAGCTTCATGCTCCTCTAATTTTTCAGACCATTTGGTGCTCCTCATATTTTTCACAGCTTTTGAAGCTCTTCATATTTTTCACACCTTTTCAGGCTCTTCATGTTTTTCAACACCACTTCATGCTCCTCCTATTTTTCAGACCGTTTCATGCTCCTCTTATTTTTGACACCTTTTGAAGCTCTTCATATTTTTCACACCTTTTCAGGCTCCTCCTGTTTTTGAACACCGTTTCATGCTCCTAGTATTTTTCAGACCATTTCATGCTCCTCATATTTTTGACACCTTTTGAAGCTCTTCATATTTTTCACACCTTTTCAGGCTCTTCAAGTTTTTGAACAATGCTACAATGCTCCTCCTATTTTTCAGACCGTTTCATGCTCCTCATATTTTTGACCTCTTTTAAAGCTCTTCATATTTTTCACGCCTTTTGAAGCTCCTCATATATTTCACACTTTTTCAGGCTCTTCATATTTTTCAACACCACTTCATGCTTCTCCTATTTTTCAGACCCTTTTATGCTCTTCTCATTTTTGACACCATTTGAAGCTCTTCATATTTTTCACAACTTTTGAAGCTCTTCATATTTTTCACACCATTTCAGGCTCCTCATGTTTTTCATCACCGCTTCATGCTCCTCCTATTTTTCAGACCGTTTCATGCTCCTCTTATTTTTGACACCTTTTGAAGCTCTTCATATTTTTCACACCTTTTCAGGCTCCTCCTGTTTTTGAACACCGTTTCATGCTCCTAGTATTTTTCAGACCATTTCATGCTCCTCATATTTTTGACACCTTTTGAAGCTCTTCATATTTTACACACCTTTTCAGGCTCGTCATGATTTTCAATAACACTTCATGCTCCTCCTATTTTTCAGACAGTTTCATGCTCATCTAATTTTTGACACCTTTTGAAGCTCTTCATATATTTCACACCTTTTGAAGCTCTTCATATTTTTCACATTTTTGAAGCTCTTCAGATTTTTCACACGTTTTCAGGCTCTTCATGTTTTTGAACACCGCTTCATGCTCCTCATATATTTCAGACCGTTTCATGCTCCTCATATTTGTGACACCTTTTGAAGCTCTTCGTATTTTTCACACATTTTCACGCTCTTCATGTTTTTCATCATGACTTCATGCTCCTCCTATTTTTCAGACCGTTTCATGCTCCTCATATTTTTGACACCTTTTGAAATCTTCATATACTTCACACCTTTTCAGATTCTTCATTTTTTTGAAAAGAACTTCATGCTCCTTCTATTTCTCAGACCGTTTCATGGTCATCTCATTTTTGACACCTTTTGAAGCTCCTCATATTTTTCATTCCTTTTGAAGATCTTCATAATTTTCACATCTTTTCAGTCTCTTCATGTTTTTGAACACCATTTCATGCCGCTTCTATTTTTTAGACCGTTTCCTGCTCCTCATATTTTTCACTCCTTTTGATGCTCTTCGTATTTTTCACACATTTTCACGCTCTTCATGTTTTTCCCCACCACTTCATTCTTCTCCTATTTTTCAGACCATTTCATGCTCCTCATGAATTTCACACCTTTTGAAGCTCTTCATATTTTTCACACCTTTTCAGGCTCTTCATGTTTTTTATCACCGTTTCATGCTTCTCCTATTTTTCAGACCGTTTCATGCTCCTCATATTTTTCACACCTTTTGAAGCTCTTCATAATTTTCACATCTTTTCAGTCTCTTCATGTTTTTGAACACCATTTCATGCCGCTTCTATTTTTTAGACCGTTTCCTGCTCCTCATATTTTTCACTCCTTTTGATGCTCTTCATATTTTTCACACGTTTTCAGGCTCTTCTTGTTTTTCAACACCGCTTCATGCTCCTCCTATTTTTCAGACCGTTTCTTGCACCTCATATTTTTCTCACCTTTTGAAGCGCTTCATATTTTCCACACCTTTTCAGGCTCTTCATGTTTTTCAACACCGCTTCATCTTCCTCCTATTTTTCAGACCGTTTCATGCTCCTCATATTTTTGACACGTTTTGAAGCTCTTCATATTTTTCATACGTTTTCAGGCTCTTCATATTTTTCACACCTTTTCAGGCTCTTCATGTTTTTGAACACCATTTCATGATCCTCCTATTTTTCTGACCGTTTAATGCTCCTCATATTTTTGACACCTTTAGAAACTCTTCATATTTTTCACACCTTTTCAAGCACTTCATGGTTTTCCACACCTCTTCATGCTCCTCCTATTTTTCAGACGGTTTCATGCTATTCATATTTTTGATAACTTTTGAAGCTCTTCATATTTTTCACACCTTTTCAGGCTCTTCATGTTTTTCAAGACCACTTCATGCTCCTCCTATTTTTCAGACCGTTTCATGCTCATCTCATTTTTGACACCTTTTGAAGTTCTTCATATTTTTCCCACCTTTTGAAGCTCTTCATATATTTCACACGTTTTCAGGTTCTTCATATTTTTCAACACCGTTTCATGCTGCTTCTATTTTTCAGACCGTTTCATGCTCCTCATATTTTTCACACCTTTTGAAGCTCTTCATATTTTTCACACGTTTTCAGGCTCTTCATGTTTTTCAACACCGTTTAATTCTGCTTCTATTTTTCAGACCGTTTCATGCTCCTCATATTTTTGACACCTTTAGACTCTTCATATTTTTCACACCTTTTCAGCCTCTTCATGTTTTTCACACATTTTCAGCCTCTTCATGTTTTTGAACACCCCTTCTTGCTCCTTTTATTTTTCAGAGAGTTTCATGCTCGTCATGTATTTCACACCTTTTAAAGCTCTTCATATTTTTCACACCTTTACAGGCTCTTCATGTTTTTGAACACCGTTTCATCCTCCTCCTATTTTTCAGACCGTTTCATGCTCCTCATATTTTTGACACCTTTTGAAGCTCTTCATATTTTTCACACCTTTTCAAGCTCTTCATGTTTTTGCACACTGCTTCATGCTCTTCCTATTTTTCAGACCGTTTCATGCTCCTCATATTTTTGACACCTTTTGAAGCTCTTCATATTTTTCACACCTTTTCAGGCTCTTCATGTTTTTCAACACCAATTCATGCTTCTCCTATTTTTCAGACTGTTTAATGCTCCTCATATTTTTGACACCTTTAGAAACTCTTCATATTTTTCACACCTTTTCAAGCACTTCATGGTTTTCCACACCGCTTCATGCTCCTCCTATTTTTCATACCGTTTCATTCTCCTCATATTTTTGACATCTTTTGAAGCTCTCATATATTTCACACCTTTTCAGGCTCTTCATTTTTTTCAACACCACGTCATGCTCCTCCTATTTTTCAGACCCTTTTATGCTCTTCTCATTTTTGACACCATTTGAAGCTCTTCATATTTTTCACACCTTTTGAAGCTCTTCATGGTTTTCACACCTTTTCAGGCTCTTCATGTTTTTCAACACCACTTCATGCTCCTTCTATTTTTCTGACCGTTTCATGCTCCTCATAATTTTGACACATTTTGAAGCTCTTCATATTTTTCACACCTTTTCAGGCTCTTCATGTTTTTCAACACCGCTTCGTGCTCCTCCTCTTTTTCAGACCGTTTCCTGCTCCTCATAGTTTTGACACATTGGAAGCTCTTCATATTTTACACACCATTTGAGGCTCTTCATGTTTTTCAACACCGCTTCATGCTCCTCCTATTTTTCAGACCGTTTCATGCTCCTCATGTATATAACACCTTTGGAAGCTCTTCATAATGTTCACACCTTTTCAGGCTCTTCATATTTTTCAACACCGTTTCATGCTCCCCCAATTTTTCAGACCGTTCCATGCTCCTCATATTTTTGACACCTTTTGAAGCTCTTCATATATTTCACACATTTTCAGGCTCTTCATGTTTTTCAACACCATTTCATGCTCCTCCTATTTTTCAGACCGTTTCATACTCATCTCGCTTTTGACACATTTTGAAGCTCTTCATATTTTCCACACCTTTTGAAGCTCTTCATATTTTTCAAACGTTTTCAGGCTCTTAATGTTTTTCAACACCGCTTCTGGCTCCTCCTATTTATCAGACCGTTTCATGCTCCTCATATTTTTGACACGTTTTGAAGCTCTTCATTTTTTTCACACCTTTTGAAGCTCTTCATATTTTTCACACCTTTTCAGGCTCTTCATGTTTATTACACCGCTTCATGCTCCTCCTATTTTTCACATCTTTTGAAGCTCTTCATATTTTTCACACCTTTTCAGGCTCTTCATGTTTTTCAACACCGCTTCATGCTCCTCCTATTTTCCAGACCGTTTCATGCTCCTCATTTTTTTCACACCTTTTGAAGCTCTTCATATTTTTCACACCTTTTCAGGCTCTTCATATTATTCAACACCTCTTCATGCTCCTCCTATTTTTCAGACCTTTTAATTCTCCTCATATTCTTCACACATTTTGAAGCTCTTCATATATTTCACATCTTTTCAGGCTCCTCATGTTTTAGAGCACCGCTTCATGCTCCTCATATTTTCAGACCGTTTCATGCTCCTCATACATTTGACACCTTTGTAGCTCTTCATATTTTTCACACCTTTTCATGCTCTTCATGTTTTTCAACACCGCTTCATGCTCCTCCTATTTTTCAGACCGTTTCATGCTCCTCATATTTTTGACACGTTTTGAGGTTCTTCATATATTTCACACCTTTTCAGGCCCTTCATGTTTTTGAACACCGTTTTATGTTCCTCCTATTTTTCAGACCGTTTCATGCTTCTCATGTATTTCACACCTTTTGAAGCTCTCATATTTTTCACACCTTTTCAGGCTCTTCATGTTTTTGATCCCTGTCATGCTCCTCCTATTTTTCAGACCGTCTCATGCTCCTCATATTTTTGACACCTTTTGAAGCTCTTCATATATTTCACACCTTTTCAGGCTCTTCATGTTTTTGAACACCACTTCATGCTCCTCCTATTTTTCAGACTGTTTCCTGCTCCTCATGTATTTCACACCTTTTGAAGCTCTTCATATATTTCACACCTTTTGAAACTCTTCATATATTTCACAGCTTTTCAGGCTCTTCATGTTTTTGAACAACGTTTCATGCTCATCCTATTTTTCAGACCGTTTCATGCTCCTCCTTTATTTCAGCCGTTTCATGCTCCTCATATTTTTGGCACCTTTTGAAGTTCTTCATATTTTTCACAACTTTTCAGGTTCTTCATGTTTTTCAACACCGCTTTATGCTCCTCCTTTTTTTCAGACCGTTTCATGCTCCTCTTGTATTTCACAACTTTTGAAGCTCTTCACATTTTTCACACCTTTTCAGGCTCTTCATGTTTTTCAACACCGCTTCATGCTCCTCCTATTTTTCAGACCGTTTCATGCTCCTCATGTATTTCACACATTTTGAAGCTCTTTATATTTTTCACACGTTTTCAGGCTCCGCATGTTTTTGAACACGATTTCTTACTCCTCCTATTTTTCAGACCGTTTCATGCTCCTCATATTTTTGACACCTTTTGAAGCTCTTCATATTTTTCACACCTTTTCAGGCTTTTCATGTTTTTCAACATCGCTTCATGATCCTCCTACTTTTCTGAGCGTTTCATGCTCCTCATATTTTTGAAACCTTTTGAAGCTCCTCATATTTTTCACACCTTTTGAAGCTCTTCATATTTTTCACACCTTTTCAGACTCTTCATGTATTTGAACACCGTTTCATACTCCTCCTATTTTTCAGACCGTTTCATGCTCCTCATATATTTGACACATTTTGAAGGTCTTCATGTTTTTCACACCTTTTCAGGCTCTTCATGTTTTTGAACACCGCTTCAAGCTCCTCCTATTTTTCAAACCGTTCCATGTTCCTCATGTATTTCACACCTTTTGAAGCTCCTCATATTTTTCACACCTTTTCAAGCTCTTCATGTTTTGAATGCTGTTTCATGCTCCTCCTATTTTTCAGACCGTTTCATGCTCCTCATAGTTTTGACACGTTTTAAGCTCCCCATATTTTTCACACCTTTTGAAACTCTTCCTATATTTCACACTTTTTCAAGCGCTTCATGTTTTTCAACTCCACTCCATGCTCTTCCTATTTTTCAGACCTTTTGATGCTCATCTCATTTTTGACACCTTTTGAAGCTCTTCATATTTTTCACACCTTTTGAAGCTCTTCATATTTTTCACACCTTTTGAAGCTCTTCATATTTTTCACAGCTTTTCAGGCTCTTCATGTTTTTGAACACCGCTTCATGCTCCTCCTATTTTTCAGACCGTTTCATGCTCCTAATGTATTTCACACCTTTTGAAGCTCTTTATATTTTTCACACCTTTTCAGGCTCTTCATGTTTTTCAACACCGCTTCATGCTCCTCCTGTTTTTCAGACCATTTCATGCTCCTTTTATTTTTGACACCTTTTGAAGCTCTTCATATTTTTCACACTTTTTCAGGCTCTTCATGTTTTTCAACACCAGTTCATGCTCTTCCTATTTTTCAGACCTTTTCATGGTCCCCATATTTTTGACACCTTTTGAAGCTCTTCATATTTTTCACATCATTTCTGTCTCTTCATGTTTTTCAACACCGCTTCATGCTCCTCCAATTTTTCAGAACATTTCATGCTCCTCATATTTTTCACACTTTTTGAAGCTCTTCATATATTTCACACCTTTTCAGTCTCTTCATGTTTTTCACACCTTTTCAGGCATTTCATGTTTTTCGACAATGATTCATGCTCCTCCTATTTTTCACACCGTTTCATGCTCCTCGTATTTTTGACACCTTTTAAAACTCTTCATATTTTTCACACATTTTCATGCTCTTCATATTATTCAACACTTCTTCATGCTCCTCCTATTTTTCAGACCTTTTAATTCTCCTCATATTCTCCACACATTTTGAAGCTCTTCATATATTTCACATGTTTTCAGGCTCCTCATGTTTTAGAGCACCGCTTCATGCTCCTCATATTTTCAGACCGTTTCATGCTCCTCATATATTTGACACCTTTGTAGCTCTTCATATTTTTCACACCTTTTCATGCTCTTCATGTTTTTCAGCACCGCTTCTTGCTCTTCCTATTTTTCAGACCGTTTCATGCTCCTCATATATTTGACACCTTTGGAAGCTCTTCATATTTTTACCTCTTTTCAGGCTCTTCATATTTTTGAACACGGCTTCATGCTCCTCCTATTTTTCAGACCGTTTCATGCTCCTCATATTTTTCACACCTATTGAAGCTCTTCATATTTTTCACACCTTTTAAGGCTCTTCATGTTTTTGAACACCGTTTCATGCTCCTCCTATTTTTCAGACCGTTTCATGCTCCTCATATTTTTGACACCTTTGAATCTCTTCATATTTTTCACACCTTTTGAAACTCTTCTTATTTTTCACACGTTTTCAGTCTCTAAATGTTTTTCAACACCGCTTCTTGCTCCTCCTATTTTTCAGACCGTTTCATGCTCCTCATATTTTTGACACGTTTTGAGGATCTTCATATATTTCACACCTTTTCAGGCCCTTCATGTTTTTGAACACCGTTTTATGTTCCTCCTATTTTTCAGACCGTTTCATGCTTCTCATGTATTTCACACCTTTTCAAGCTCTCATATTTTTCACACCTTTTCAGGCTCTTCATGTTTTTGAACCCCGTCATGCTCCTCCTATTTTTCAGACCGTTTCATGCTCCTCATATTTTTCACACCTATTGAAGCTCTTCATATTTTTCACACCTTTTAAGGCTCTTCATGTTTTTGAACAGTGTTTCATGCTCCTCCTATTTTTCAGACCGTTTCATGCTCCTCATATTTTTGACACCTTTGAATCTCTTCATATTTTTCACACCTTTTGAAACTCTTCTTATTTTTCACACGTTTTCAGTCTCTAAATGTTTTTCAACACCGCTTCATGCTCCTCCTATTTTTCAGACCGTTTCATGCTCCTCATATTTTTGAAACCTTTTGAAGCTCCTCATATTTTTCACACCTTTTGAAGGTCTTCATATTTTTCACACCTTTTCAGGCTCTTCATGTTTTTGAACACCGCTTTATGTTCTTCCTATTTTTCAGACCGTTTCATGCTCGTTATATTTTTGACACCTTTTCAGGCTCTTCAGGTTTTTGAACACCGCTTCAAGCTCCTCCTATTTTTCAGACAGTTTCATGCTCTTCATATTTTTGACACATTTTGAAGCTCTTCATATTTTTCACACCTTTTCAGGCTCTTCATGTTTTTCAACACCGTTTCATGCTCCTCCTATTTTTCAGACCGTTTCATGCTCCTCATATTTTTGGCACCTTTTGAAGCTCTTCATATTCTTCACACCTTTTCAGGCTCTTCATGTTTTTCAACACCACTTTATGCTCCTCCTCTTTTTCAGACCGTTTCATGCTTCTCATATTTTTGACACCTTTTGAAGCTCTTCATATTTTTCACATCTTTTCATGCTTTTCATGTATTGCAACACTGCTTCATGCTCCTCCTATTTTTCAGACCGTTTCATGCTCCTCATATTTTTGACATCTTTTCAAGCTCTTCATATATTTCACACCTTTTCAGGCTCTTCATGTTTTTCAACACCACTTCCTGCTCCTCCTATTTTTCAGACCGTTTCATGGTCATCTCATTTTGGACACCTTTTGAAGCTCTTCATATTTTTCACACCTTTTGAAGCTCTTCATATTCTTCATACGTTTTCATGCTCTTTATGTTTCTCAACACCGCTTCATGCTCCTCCCATTTTTCAGACCATTTCATGCCACTCATATTTTTGACACTTTTTGAAGCTCCTCATATGTTTCACACATTTTGAAGCTCTTCATATATTTCACACCATTTCAGCATCTTCATGTTTTTCAACACCACTTCATGCTCCTCCTTTTTTTCAGACCGTCTCATGCTCCTCATATTTTTGACACTTTTGAAGCTCTTCATATTTTTCACACCTTTTAAGGCTCTTCATGTTTTTCACCACCGCTTCCTGCTCCTCCTATTTTTCAGACCGTTTCATGCGCCTCATATTTTTGACACCTTTTGAAGCTCTTCGTTTATTTCACACCTTTTCATGCTCTTTATGTTTTCAACACCGTTTCATGCTCCTCCTATTTTTCAGATCGTTTCATGCTCCTCCTATTTTTCAAACCGTTTCATGCTCATCTCATTTTTGACACCTTCTGAAGCTCTTCATATTTTTCACACCTTTTGAATCTCTTCATATTTTTCAAACCTTTTGAAGCTCTTCATATTATTCACACGTTTTCAGTCTCTTCATATTTTTCAACACCGCTTCATGCTCCTCCTATTTTTCAGACAGTTTCATGCTCCTCATATTTTTGACACATTTTGAGGCTCTTCATATAATTCACACCTTTTCAGGCCCTTCATATTTTGAACACCGTTTCATGCTCCTCGTATTTTTCAGACCGTTTCATGCTCCTCATATTTTTGACACCTTTTGAAGGTCTTCATGTTTTTCACACCTTTTCAGGCTCTTCATGTTTTTCAACACCGCTTCTTGCTCCTCCTATTTCTCAGACCGTTTCATCCTCATCATATTTTTGACACCTTTTGATGCTCTTCATATTTTTCACACCTTTTGAAGCTCTTCATATTTTTCACACCGTTTCAGGCTCTTCATGATTTTCAACACCGCTTCATGCTCCTCCGATTTTTCAAACCGTTTCATGCTCATCTCATTTTTGACACCTTTTGAAGCTCTTCATATTTTTGACACCTTTTGAAGCTCTTCATATTTTTCACAACTTCTCATGCTCTTCATGTTTTTGAACACCGTTTCATGATCCTCCTCTTTTTCAGAACGTTTCATGCTCCTCATATATTTGACACCTTTTAAAATTCTTCATATTTTTCACACCTTTTAAGGCTCTTCATGTTTTTGAACACCGCTTCATACTCCTCCTATTTTTCAGACCGTTTCATGCTACTCATATACTTGACAGCTTTTGAAGCTCTTTATATTTTTCACACCTTTTCAGACTCTTCATGTATTTGATCAGCGTTTCTTGCTCCTTTATATTTCAGACCGTTTCATGCTCCTCATATTTTTGACACCTTTTGAAGCTCTTCATATTTTTCACATCTTTTCAGGCCTTTCATGTATTGCAACACTGCTTCATGCTCCTCCTATTTTTCAGACCGTTTCATGCTCCTCATATTTTTGACACCTTTTGAAGCTCTTCATATATTTCACACCTTTTCAGGCTCTTCATGTTTTTCAAAACCACTTCATGCTCCTCCTATTTTTCAGACCGTTTCATGCTCATCTACTTTTTGACACCTTTTGAAGCTCTTCATATTTTTCACACCTTTTGAAACTCTTCATATTTCTCACACCTTTTCAGGCTCTTCATGTTTTTCAACACCATTTCATGCTCCTCCTATTTTTCAGACCGTTTCATGCTCCTCATATTTTTGACACCTTTTGAAGCTTTTCATATTTTTCACAACTTTTCAGGCCCTTCATGTTTCTGAACACCGCTTCATACTCCTCCTATTGTTCAGACCGTTTCATCCTCCTCATATTTCTCACACCTTTTGAATCTCTTCATATTTTTCACAAATTATCAGGCTCTTCATGTTTTTGAACACCACTTCATGCTCCTCCTATTTTTCAGAGAGTTTCATGCTCCTAATGTATTTCACACCTTTTGAAGCTCTTCATATTTTTCACACTTTTTCAGGCTCTTCATCTTTTCCCACACCACTTCATGCTTCTCCTATTTTTCAGACCGTTTCATGCTCCTCATATTTTTGACACCTTTTGAAGCTCTTCATATTTTTCACACTTTTCAGGCTCTTCATGTTTTTCAACACCAATTCATGCTCCTCCTATTTTTCAGACCTTTTCATGCTCCTCATATTTTTGATACCTTTAGAAGCTCTTCATATTTTTCACACTTTTCAGGCTCTTCATGTTTTTCAACACCACTTCATGCTTCTCCTATTTTTCAGACCGTTTCATGCTCCTCATATTTTTGACACATTTTGAAGCTCTTCATATTTTTCACACCTTTTCAGGCTCTTCATGTTTCTGAACACCGCTTCATCCTCCTCCTATTTTTCAGACCGTTTCATGCTCCTCATATTTTTGACATTTTTTGAAGCTCCTCATATGTTTCACACATTTTGAAGCTCTTCATATATTTCACACCATTTCAGGATCTTCATGTTTTTAAAACCACTTCATGCTCTCCTATTTTTCAGACCATTTCCTGCTCATCGATTTTTGACACATTTTGAAGCTCTTCATTTTTTTCACACCTTTTGAAGCTCTTCATGTTTTTCACACTTTTCAGGCTCTTCATGTTTTTCAACACCACTTCATGCTCTTCCAATTTTACACGTCGTTTCGTTTCCTCATATATTTGACACCTTTAGAAGATCTTCATATTTTTCACACATTTTCAGCCTCTTCATGTTTTTCAACATCGCTTCATGCCCCTCCCATTTTTCAGACCATTTCATTCTCCTCATATTTTTGATTCCTTTGAAGCTCTTCATATATTTCACACCTTTTCAGGCTCTTCATGTTTTTAAAACCACTTCATGCTCTCCTATTTTTCAGACCATTTCCTGCTCTTCGATTTTTGACACATTTTGAAGCTCTTCATATTTTTCACACCTTTTGAAGCTCTTCATATTTTTCACACTTTTCAGGCTCTTCATGTTTTTGAACACCGCTTCATGCTCCTCCTATTTTTCAGACCGTTTCATGCTCCTCATGTATTTCACATCTTTTGACGCTCTTCATATTTTTCACACTTTTTCAGGCTCTTCATCTTTTTCCACACCACGTCATGCTTCTCCTATTTTTCAGACTGTTTCATGCTCCTCATGTATTTCACACCTTTTGAAGCTCTTCATATTTTTCACACCTTTTCAGGCTCTTCATATTTTTCAACACTACTTCTTGCTCCTCCAATTTTTCAGACCGTTTCATGCTCATCTAATTTTTGACACCTTTTGTAGCTATGCGTATTTTTCACAACTTTTCAGGCTCTTCATGTTTTTCAACACCGCTTCATGCTCCTGCTATTTTACAGACCATTTCATACTCCTCATATTTTTGACATTTTTTAAGGCTCTTCATATTTTTCACACCTTTTCAGGCTCTTCATGTTTTTGAACACGGTTTCATGATCCTCCTATTTTTCAGAAAGTTTCATGCTCCTCATATTTTTGACACCTTTTAAACCTCTTCATATTGTTCACACCTTTTCAGGCTCTTCATGTTTTTCAACACCGGTTCATGCTCCTCCTCTTTTTCAGAAAGTTTCATGCTCCTCATATTTTTGAAACCTTTTGACGCTGTTCATATTTTTCTCACATTTTCTGGCTCTTCCTGTTTTTCAACACCATTTCATGCTCCTCTTATTTTTCAGACCGTTTCATGTTGCTCCTATTTTTCAGACCGTTTCATGATCCTAATATTTTTGAAACCTTTTGAAGCTCTTCATATTTTCACACCTTTTCAAGCTCTTCAAGATTTTCAACATCGCTTCATGCTCCTCCTTTTTTTCAGACCGTTTCATGCTCATCTCATTTTTGACAGCTTTTGAAGCTCTTCATATTTTTCACACCTTTTCAGGCTCTTCATGTTTTTGAACACCGCTTCATGCTCCTCCTTTTTTTCAGACCGTTTCTTTCTCCTCTTATATTTGACACTTTTTGAAGCTCTTCATATTTTTCACACCTTTTCAGGCTCTTCATGTTTTTCAACACCGATCCATGCTCCTCCTATTTTTCAGACCGTTTCATGCTCCTCATATTTTTCACACCTTTTGAAGCTCTTCATATTTTTCACACCTTTTCAGGCTCTTCAGGTTTTTCAGCTCCACTTCATGCTCCTCCTATATTTCAGACCGTTTCATGCTGCTCAAATTTTCTACACCTTTTCAAGCTCTTCATATTTTTCACACCTTTTCAGGCTCTTCATGTTTTTGAACACAGCTTCATGCTCCTCCTATTTTTCAGATCGTTTCATGCTCCTCCTATTTTCCGACCGTTTCTTGCTCCTCATACTTTTGACACTTTTTGAAGCTCTTCATATTTTTCACACCTTTTCTGGCTCTTCATGTTTTTGAACACAGCTTCATGCTCCTCCTATTTTTCAGACCGTTTCATGCTCCTCATATTTTTGACACGTTTTGGGGCTCTCATATTTTTCACACCATTTCCAGGCTCTTCATATTTTTGAACACCGTTTCATGCTCCTCCTATTTTTCAGAACGTTTCATGCTCCTCATATTTTTCACACCTTTTGAAGCTCTTCATATGTTTCGCACCTTCTCAGGCGCTTCATGTATTTGAGCACAGATTCATGCTCCTCCTATATTTCAGACCGTTTCATGCTCCTCCTATTTTTCAGACTGTTTCATGCACGTCTTATTATTGACACCTTTTGAAGCTCTTCATATTTTTCACCCCTTTTCAGGCTCTTCATGTTTTTGAACACCGCTTCATGCTCCTGCTATTTTTCAGACCGTCATGCTCATCTCATTTGACAGCTTTTGAAGCTCTTCATATTTTTCACATCTTTGAAGCTCTTCATATTATTCACACATTTTCAGGCTCTTCATGTTTTTCAACACCGCTTCTTGCTCCTCCTATTTTTCAGACCGTTTCATGTTCCTCATATTTTGACACGTTTTGAAGCTCTTCATGTTTTTCACACCTTTTTAGGCTCTTCATGTTTTTGAACACCGTTTCATGCTCCGCCTATTTTTCAGACCGTTTCAGTCTCCTCATATTTTTGACACCTTTTGAAGCTCTTCATATTTTTCAACCTTTTGAAGCTCTTCATATTTTTCACACCTTTTCAGGCTCTTCATGTTTTTCAACACAGCTTCATGCTCCTCCTATTTTTCAGACCGTTTCATTCTCCTCAAGTTTTTGACACCTGTTGAAGCTCTTCACATTTTTCACACCATTTCAGGCTCTTCACGATTTTCAACACCGCTTCATGATCCTCCTATTTTTCAGACCGTTTCATGCTCTTCTTATTTTTCAGACCGTTTCATGCTCCTCCTATTTTTCCGACCGTTTCATTCTCCTCATATATTTGACACATTTTGAAGCTCCTCCTATTTTTCCACACCTTTTCTGGCTCTTCATGTTTCTCCACGCCGTTTAATGCTCCTCCTATTTTTCAGACCGTTTCATGCTCATCTAATTTTTGACACCTTTTGAAGCTCTTCATATTTTTCACACCTTTTCAGCCTCTTCATATTTTTCTCACCTTTTCAGTCTCTTCATGTTGTTGAACACAGCTTCATGCTCTTCCTATTTTTCAGACCGTTTAATGCTCCTCATAATTTTGACACCTTTTGAAGCTCTTCATATTTTTCACACCTTTTCAGGCTCTTCATATTTTTCACACATTTTCAGGCTCTTCATGTTTTTCAACACCGCTTCTTGCTCCTCCTATTTTTCAGACCGTTTCATGCTCCTCATATTTTGACACGTTTTGACGCTCTTCATATTTTTCACACCTTTTTAGGCTCTTCATGTTTTTGAACACTGTTTCATGCTCCGCCTATTTTTCAGACCGTTTCATTCTCCTCATATTTTTGACACCTTTTGAAGCTCTTCATATTTTTCACACCTTTTGACGCTCTTCATATTTTTCACACCTTTTCAGGCTCTTCATGTTTTTCAACACCGCTTCATGCTCCTGCTATTTTTCAGACCGTTTCATACTCCTCATATTTTTGACATTTTTTAAGGCTCTTCATATTTTTCACACCTTTTCAGGCTCTTCATGTTTTTGAACACGGTTTCATGATCCTCCTATTTTTCAGAATGTTTCATGCTCCTCATATTTTTGACACCTTTTAAACCTCTTCATATTTTTCACACCTTTTCAGGCTCTTCATGTTTTTCAACACCGGTTCATGCTCCTCCTCTTTTTCAGAAAGTTTCATGCTCCTCATATTTTTGAAACCTTTTGAAGCTCTTCATATTTTTCTCGCATTTTCAGGCTCTTCCTGTTTTTCAACACCATTTCATGCTCCTCTTATTTTTCAGACCGTTTCATGTTGCTCCTATTTTTCACACATCTTGAAGCTCTTTATATTTGTCACACCTTTTCAGGCTCTTCATGTTTTTTAACACCGCTTCATGCTCCTCCTATTTTTGAGATCGTTTCATGGTCCTCATATTTTTCACACGTTTTGAAGCTCTTCATATTTTTCGCACCTTCTCAGGCGCTTCATGTATTTGAGCACAGATCATGTTCCTCCTATTTTTCAGACCGTTTCATGCTCCTCATATTTTTCACACATCTTGAAGCTCTTTATATTTGTCACACCTTTTCAGGCTCTTCATGTTTTTTAACACCGCTTCATGCTCCTCCTATTTTTGAGATCGTTTCATGGTCCTCATATTTTTCACACCTTTTGAAGCTCTGCATATTTTTCGCACCTTCTCAGGCGCTTCATGTATTTGAGCACAGATTCATGTTCTTCCTATTTTTCGGACCGTTTCATGCTCCTCATATTTTTCACACATCTTGAAGCTCTTTATATTTGTCACACCTTTTCAGGCTCTTCATGTTTTTTAACACCGCTTCATGCTCCTCCTACTTTTGAGATCGTTTCATGGTCCTCATATTTTTCTCACCTTTTGAAGCTCTTCATATTTTTCGCACCTTCTCAGGCGCTTCATGTATTTGAGCACAGATTCATGTTCCTCCTATTTTTCAGACCGTTTCATGCTCCTCATATTTTTGACACCTTTTGAAGCTCTTCATTTTTTTCACACCTTTTCAGGCTCTTCATGTTTTTGAACACCGCTTCATGCTCCTCCTATTTTTGAGAACGTTTCATGCTCCTCATATTTTTGACACCTTTTGAAGCTCTTCATATTTTTCACACCTTTTCATGCTCTTCATGTTTTTCACACCGTTTCATGCTCCTCCTATTTTTCAGACCGTTACATGCTCCTCATATTTTTCACACGTTTTGAAGCTCTTCATTTTTTTCACACCTTTTCAGGCTCTTCATGTTTTTGAACACCGCTTCATGCTCCTCATATTTTTGAGACCGTTTCATGCTCCTCATATTTTTGACACCTTTTGAAGCTCTTCATATTTTTCACACCTTTTCATGCTCTTCATGTTTTTCACACCGCTTCATGCTCCTCCTATATTTCAGACCGTTTCATGCTCCTCCTATTTTTCAGACTGTTTCATGGACATCTTATTATTGACACCTTTTGAAGCTTTTCATTTTTTTCACACCTTTTCAGGCTCTTCATGTTTTTCAACACCGCTTCATGCTCCTCCTATTTTTCAGACCATTTCATGCTCCTCATGTATTTCACACCTTTTGAAGCTCTTCATATTTTCCATATCTTTCAGGCTCTTCATGTCTTTAAAAACCGCTTCATGCTCCTCCTATTTTTCACACCGTTTCATGCTCCTCATATTTTTGACACGTTTTGGGCTCTTCATATTTTTCACACCATTCCAGGCTCTTCATATTTTTGAACACCGTTTCATACTCCTCCTATTTTTCAGACCGTTTCCTGCTCCTCATATTTTTGACACCTTTTGAAGCTCTTCATATATTTCACACCTTTTCAGGCTCTTCATTTTCTTTAACACCGCTTCATGCTCCTCCTATTTTTCACACAGTTTCATGCTCCTCATAATTTTCACACCTTTTGAAGCTTGACATAATTGCACAGCTTTTCAGGCTCTTCATGGTTTTGAATATCGCTTCATGCTCCTCCTATTTTTCAGACCGTTTCATGCTCCTTATATTTTTGACACCTTTGGAAACTCTTCATATATTTCCCACTTTTTCAGGCTCATCATGTTTTTCAACACCACTTCATGCTCCTCCTATTTTTCAGGCCGTTTCATGCTCATCTCATTTTTGACACCTTTTGAAGCTCTTCATATTTTTCACACCTTTAGAAGCTCTTCATATTTTTCACACGTTCTCAGCCTCTTCATGTTTTTCAACACCGCTTCATGCACCTCCTTTTTTTCAGACCGTTTCATGCTCATCTCATTTTTGACACGTTTTGTAGGTCTTCATATTTTTCAGAAATTTTCATGCTCTTCATGTCTTCGAACACCATTTCATGCTCGTCCTATTTGTCAGACCGTTTCATGCTCCTCATATTTTTCACACCTTTTGAAGCTCTTCATATTTTTCACACCTTTTGAAGCTCTTCATATTTTCCACACGTTTTCAGGCTCCTCATGTTTTTGAACACCGCTTCATGCTCCTCATATTTTTCAGACCGTTTCGTGCTCATGTCATTGTCGACACCTTTTCAAGCTCTTCATATATTTCACACCTTTTGAAGCTCTTCATATTTTGCACACCTTTCCAGGCTCTTCATATTTTTCAACACCGCTTCCTGCTCCACCTATTTTTCAGACCGTTTCATGCTCCTCATATTTTTGACACCTTTTGAAGCTTTTCATATTTTTCACACCTTTTCATGCTCTTCATTTTTTTCAACACTACTTCTTGCTCCTCCACTTTTTCAGACCATTTCATGCTCATCTAATTTTTGACACCTGTTGAAGCTCTTCATATTTTTCACACCTTCTGAAGCTCTTTATATTTTTCACACTTTTTCAGGCTCTTCATGTTTTTCAACACCACTTCATGCTTCTCCTATTTTTCAGCCCGTTTCATGCTCATCATGTTTTTCACACCATTTGAAGCTCGTCATATTTTTCACACCTTTTCAGGCTCTCCATGTTTTTGATCACCGTTTCTTGCTCCTCCTATTTTTCAGACCGTTTCATGCTCCTCATAGTTTTCACACCTTTTGAAGCTCGTCATATTTTTCACACCTTTTTAGGCTCTCGATTTTTTTGATCACAGTTTCTTGCTCCTCCTATTTTTCAGACCCTTTCATGCTCCTCATATTTTTGACACCTTTTGAAGCTCTTCATATTTTTCACAAGTTCTCAGCCTCCTCATGTTTTTCAATACCGCTTCATGCTCCTCCTATTTTTCAGACCGTTTCATGCTTCTCATATTTTTGACACCTTTTGAAGCTCTTCATATTTTTCACACCTTTAAAGGCTCTTCATGTTTTTGAACACCGCTTCATGGTCCTCCTCTTTTTCAGACCATTTCATGCACCTCATATTTTTGACACCTTTTGAAGCTCTTCATAATTTTCACACCTGTTCAGGCTCTTCATATTTTTGAACACCGCTTCATGCTCCTCCTATTTTTCAGACCGTTTCATGCTCCTTGTAATTTTGACACCTTTTGAAGCTCTTCGTATTTTTCACACCTTTTCAGGCTCTTCATGTTTTTTAACCGCTGCATACTCCTCCTATTTTTCAGACCGTTTCATGCTCCTCATATATTTCACACCTTTTGAAGCTCTTCATATTTTTCACACCTTTTCAAGCTCTTCATATTTTCACACCATTTCAGGCTCTTCATGTTTTTGAACACCGCTTCATGCTCCTTCTATTTTTCAGAGAGTTTCATGCTCCTCATGTATTTCTCACCTTTTGAAGCTCTTCATATTTTTCACACCTTTTCAGGCTCTTCATGATTTTCCACACCACTTCATGCTTCTCCTATTTTTCAGCCCGTTTCATGCTCCTCATGTATTTCACACCTTTTGAAGCTCTTCAAATATTTCACACCTTTTCAGGCTCTTCACGTTTTGATCACCATTTCATGCTCCTTTATTTTTCAGACCGTTTCATGCTCATCTCATTTTTGACACCTTTTGAAGCTCTTCATATATTTCACACATTTTCAAGCTCCTCATATTTTTCACACCTTTTCAGGCTCTTCATGTTTTGAACACCGCTTCATGCCCCTCCTATTTTTCAGACCGTTTCATGCTCCTCATATTTTTGACACCTTTTGAAGCTCTTCATATTTTTCACACCTTTTCAGGCTCTTCATGTATTTGATAACCATTTCTTTCTCCTCCTATTTTTCAGACCGTTTCATGCTCCTCATATTTTTGACACCTTTTGAAGCTCTTCATATTTTTCACACCTTTTCAGGCTCTTCATGTTTTTTAACACCACTTCATGCTCCTCCTATTTGTTAGACCGTTTCATTCTCCTCATATTTTTGACACCTTTTGAAGCTCTTCATAATTTTCACACCCTTTCAGGCTATTTATGTTTTTCAACACCACTTCATGCTCCTCCTATTTTTCAGACCGTTTCATGATCCTCATATTATTGACACCTTTTGAAGCTCTTCATATTTTTCACACCTTTTCAGGCTCTTCATGTTTTTCAACACCACTTCATGCTCCTCCTATTTTTCAGACCGTTTCATGCTCCTCATATTTTTGACACCTTTTGAAGCTCTTCATATTTTTCACACCTTTTCAGTCTCTTCATGTTTTTGAACACCACTTCATGCTCCTCCTATTTTTCAGACCGTTTCATGCTCCTCATATTTTTGACACCTTTTGAAGCTCTTCATAATTGTCACACCCTTTCAGGCTCTTCATGTTTTTCAACACCACTTCATGCTCCTCCTATTTTTCAGACCGTTTCATGCTCCTCATATTTTTGACATCTTTAGAAACACTTCATATCTTTCACACCTTTTCAAGCTCTTCATATTTTTCACACCTTCTCAGGCTCTTCATGTATTTGAGCACAGCTTCATGCTCCTCCTATTTTTCAGACCGTTTCATGCTCCTTATATTTTTGACACATTTTGAAGTTCTTCATATTTTTCACACCTTTCCAGGCTCTTCAAGTTTTTGAACACCGTTTCATGATCCTCCCATTTTTCAGACCGTTTCATGCTCCTCATATATTTGACACGTTTTGAAGTTCTTCATATTTTTCACACCTTTTCACGCTCTTCATGTTTTTCAGCACTTCTTCAAACTCCTCCTATTTTTCAGACCGTTTCATGCTCCTTATATTTTTGACACCTTTTGAAGTTCTTCATATTTTTCAAACTTTACAGGCTCTTCATCGTTTTCAACACCACTTCAGGCTCTTCCTATTTTTCAGACTGTTTCATGCTCCTCATATATTTCACACCTTTTGAAGCTCTTCATGTTTTTTAACACCTTTTCATACTCCTCTTATATTTCAGACCGTTTCATGCTCCTTATATTTTTGACACCTTTTGAAACTCTTCATATTTTTCACACTTTTTCAGGCTCTTCATATTTGTCAACACCACTTCATGCTTCTCCAATTTTTCAGACCGTTTCATGCTCCTCATATATTTGACACCTTTTGAAGCTCTTCATATTTTTCACACATTTTCAGGCTCTTCATATTTTTCAACACCGCTTCAAGCTCCTCCTATTTTTCAGACCGTTTCATGCTCCTCATATTTTTGACACTTTTTCAAGCTCTTCCTTTTTTTCACACCTTTTCATGCTGTTCATCTTTTTCAACACCGCTTCATGCTTCTCCTATTTTTCAGACCGTTTCATGCTCCTCCTATTTTTCAGACTGTTTCATGCAACTCTTATTATTGACACCTTTTGAAGCTCTCATATTTTTCACACCTTTTCAGGCTCTTCATGTTTTTCAACACCGCTTCATGCTCCTCCTATTTTTGCGACCGTTTCATGCTCCTCATATTTTTGACAGCTTTGAAGCTCTTCATATTTTATCACACGTTTTCAGGCTCTTCAAGTTTTTCATCACCGCTTCACGCTCCTCCTATTTTTGAGACTGTTTCACGCTCCACATATTTTTGACAACTTTTGGAGCTCTTCATATTTTTCAAACTTTTTCAGGCTCTTCATGTTTTTTAACCGCTGCATACTCCTCCTATTTTTCAGACCGTTTCATGCTCCTCATATTTTTGACACTTTTTGAATCTCTTCCTTTTTTTCACACCTTTTCAGACTCTTCATTTTTTTCAACTCCGCTTCATGCTCCTCCTATTTTTCAGACTGTTTCATGCTCCTCATATTTTTGACAAGTTTTGAAGCTCTTCATATTTTTCACACCTTTTCATGCTCTTCATGTTTTTGAACACCACTTCATGCTTCTCCTATTTTTCAGACCGTTTCATGCTCCTCATATGTTTCACTCCTTTTTCAGGCTCTTCATGATTTTCAACAACACTTCATGCTCCTCCTATTTTTCAGACCATTTCATGCTCCTCCTATTTTTCAGACCGTTTCATGCTCCTCATATTTTGACACCTTTTGAAGCTCTTCATATTTTTCACCTTTTCAGGCTCTTCATGTTTTTCAACACCGCTTCAAGCTCCTCCTATTTTCCAGACCGTTTCTTGGTCCTCATATTTTTGACACCTTTGAGGCTCTTCATATATTTCACACATTTTCAGGCTCTTCATGTTTTTCAACACCGCTTCATGCTCCTTCTAATTTTCAGACCGTTTCATTCTCCTCATATTTTTGACACCATTTGAAGCTTTTCATATTTTTCACACCTTTTCAGGCTCTTCATATTTTTTAACAACTTTTCATGCTCCTCCTATATTTCAGACCGTTTCATGCTCCTCATAATTTTGACACCTTTGAAGCTCTTCATATTTTTCACACCTTTTCAGGCTGTTCATATTTTTCAACACCACTTCATGCTTCTCCGATTTTTCAGACCGTTTCATGCTCCTCATATGTTTCACACCTTTTGAAGCTCTTCATATTTTTTTTAACACCTTTTCACGCTCCTCCTATATTTCAGACCGTTTGATGCTCCTCATATTTTTGACACAGTTTGAAGCTCTTCACATTTTTCACACCTTTTGAGGCTCTTCATGTTTTTGAAAACAGTTTCTTGCTCCTCCTATTTTTCAGACCGTTTCATGCTCCTCATATGTTTCACAACTTTTGAAGCTCTTCATATTTTTTACACCTTTTCAGGCTCTTTATGTTTTTCAACAGGCTTCATGCTCCTCTTATTTTTCAGACCGTTTTGTGCTCCTCATATTTTTCACACCTTTGAAGCTCTTCATACTTTACACACCTATTCAGGCTCTTCATAATTTTGAACACGGCTTCATGCTCCTCCTATTTTTCAGACCGTTTCATACTCCTCATGTATTTCACACCTTTTGAAGCTCTTCATATTTTTCACACCTTTTCAGGCTCTTCATGTTTGTCAACACCGTTTCATGCTCCTCCTATTTTTCAGACCGTTTCATGCTCCTCATATTTTTGACACCTTTGAAGCTCTTCATATTTTTCACACCTTTTCAGGCTATTTATGTTTTTCAATACAGCTCATGATCCTCCTATTTTTCAGACCGTTTCATACTCCTCATGTATTTCACACCTTTTGAAGCTCTTCATATTTTTCACACCTTTTCAGGCTCTTCATGTTTTTGAACACCGTTTCATGTTCCTCCTATTTTTCAGACCGTTTCATGCTCCTCATATTTTTGACACCTTTTGAAGCTCTTCATATTTTTCACACCATTTCAGGCTCTTCACGTTTTTGAACAACGCTACAATGCTCCTCCTATTTTTCAGACAGTTTCATACTCCTCATATTTTTGACATCTTTTGAAGCTCTTCATATTTTTTGCACCTTTTCAGTCTTTACATGTTTTTCAACACAGCTTCATGCTCCTCTTATTTTTCGGACAGTTTCATGCTCCTCATGTATTTCACACCTTTTGAAGCTCTTCATATTTTTCACACCTTTTCAGGCTCTTCATGTTTTTGAGCACCGTTTCATGCTCCTCCTGTTTTTCACACCTTTTGAAGGTCTTCATATATTTCACACATTTTCAGGCTCTTCATGTTTTTCAACAACGCTTCATGCTCCTCCTATTTTTCACACCTTTTGAAGCTCTTCATATTTTTCACACCTTTTCAGGCTCTTCATGTTTTTGAACAACGCTTCATGCTCCTACAATTTTCAGACCGTTTCAAACTCCTCAGGTATTTCACACCATTTGAAGCTCTTCATATTTTTCACACCTTTTCAGTCTCTTCATGTTTTTGAACAGCGTTTCATGCTGCTCCTATTTTTCAGACGGTTTCATACTCCTCATAATTTTGTCACATTTTGAAGCTCTTCATATATTTCACACCTTTTAAGGCTCTTCATATTTTTCAACACCACTTCATGCTCCTCTTATTTTTCAGACCGTTTCATGCTCCTCATATTTTTGACACCTTTTGAAGCTCTTCATAATTTTCACATCTTTTCAGGCTCTTAATGTTTTTCAACACAGCTTCATGCTCCTCCTATTTTTCAGACCGTTTCATGCTCCTCATGTATTTCACACCTTTTGAAGCTCTTCATATTTTTCACACCTTTTCAGGCTCTTCATGTTTTTGAACACCGTTTCATGCTCCTCCTATTTTTCAGACCGTTTCATGCTCCTCGTATTTGTGACATCTTTTGAAGCTTTTCATATTTTTCACACCTTTTAGGCTCTTCATGTTTTTCAGCACCACTTCTTGCTCCTCCTCTTTTTCAGACCGTTTCATGCTCCTCTTATTTTTGACACCTTTTGAAGCTCTTCATATTTTTTACACCTTTTCAGGCTCTACATGTTTTTCAACACGGCTTCATGCTCCTCTTATTTTTCAGACCGTTTCATGCTCCTCATATTTTTCACACCTTTTGATGCTCTTCATATTTTTCACACTTTTTCAGGCTCTTCATGTTTTTCAACACCGCTTCATGCTCCTCCTATTTTTCAGACCGTTTCATGCTCCTCATATTTTTCACACCTTTTGATGCTCTTCATATTTTTCACACCTTTTCAGGCTCTTCATGTTTTTCAACACCGCTTCATGCTCCTCCTATTTTTCAGACCGTTTCATGCTCCTCATGTATTTCACTCCTTTTGAAGCTCTTCATATTTTTCACATATTTTTAGGCTCTTCATGTATTTCCACAACGTTTCAGCCTCTCCTATTTTCAGACCGTTTCATGCTCCTCATATATTTGACACCTTTTCAAGCTCTTCATATATTTCACACCTTTTCAGGTTCTTCATGTTTTTGAACACAGTTTCATGCTCCTCCTATTTTTCAGACCATTTCATGCTCCTCATGTATTTCACATTATTTGAAGCTCTTCATATTTTTCACACCTTTTGAATCTCTTCATATTTTTCACACCTTTTGAAGCTCTTCATATTTTTCACACCTTTTCAGGCTCTTCATGTTCTTCAACACCACTTCATGCCCCTCTATATTTCAGACTGTTTCATGCTCCTCATATTTTTGACACCTTTTGAAGCTCTTCATATTTTTCACACCTTTGCAGGCTCTTCATGTTCTTCAACACCACTTCATGCTCCTCCTATGTTTAGAACGTATAATGCTCCTCATAATTTTGACACCTTTTGAAGCTCTTCATAATTTTCACACCTTTTCAGTCTCTTCATGTTTTGAACACCGCTTCATGATCCTCCTATTTTTCAGACCGTTTCATGCTCTGCATATATTTCACACCTTTTGAAGCTCTTCATATTTTTCACACCTTTTCTGGTTCTCATGTTTTTGAACACAGCTTCATGCTTCTGCTATTTTTCAAACCGTTTCATGCTCCTCATATATTTCACACCCTTTGAAGCTCTTCATATTTTTCACACCTTTTCAGGCACTTCATCTTTTTCGACATCACTTCATGCTCCTCCTATTTCTCAGACCATTTCAGGCTCCTCATATTTTTGACAGCTTTTGAATCTCTTCATATTTTTCACACCTTTTCGTGATCTTCATGTTTTTCAACACCGTGTCATGCTCGTCCTATTTTTCAGACGGTTTCATGCTCCTCATATTTTTCACACCTTTAAAGCTCTTCATATTTTTCACACATTTTAAGGCTCTTCATATTTTTCAACACCGTGTCATGCTCCTGCTAATTTTCAGATGGTTTCATGCTCCTCATAATTTTCACAACTTTAAAGCTCTTCATATTTTTCACACCTTTTAAGGCTCTTCATGTTTTTGAACACCACTACATGCTCCTCCTATTTTTCTGACCGTTTCATGCTCCTCATATTTTTGACACCTTTTGAAGCTCTTCATATTTTTAACACCTTTTCAGGCTCTTCATGTTTTTGAACACCATTTCATGCTCCTCATATTTTGACAACTATTGAAACTCTTCATATTTTTCAGACCGTTTCATGCTCCTCATATTTTGACACCTTTTGAAGCTCTTCATATATTTCACAGATTTTCAGGCTCTTCAGGTTTTTGAACATCGTTTCTTGCTCCTCCTATTTTTCAGAACGTTCCATGCTCCTCATATTTTTCACACCTTTTGCATCTCTTCATATTTTTCACACCTTTTCTGGCTCTTCATATTTTTAAACACCACTTAATGCTCCTCCTATGTTTAGAACGTTTAATGCTCCTTATAATTTTGACACCTTTTGAAGCTCTTCATATTTTTCACACCTTTTCAGTCTCTTCATGTTTTGAATACCGCTTCATGATCCTCCTATTTTTCAGACTGTTTCATGCTCCGCATATATTTCACACCATTTGAAGCTCTTCATATTTTTCACACCTTTTCTGGTTCTCATGTTTTTGAACACAGCTTCATGCTTCTCCTATTTTTCAGACCGTTTCATGGTCCTCATATATTTCACACCTTTTGAAGCTCTTCCTATTTTTCAGACCTTTTCAGGCTCTTCAAGTTTTTCAAAAGCATTTCATGCTCCTCCTATTTTTCAGACCGTTTCATGCTCCTCATAATTTTGACACCTTTTGAAGCTCTTCATATATTTCACAGATTTTCAGGCTCTTCAGGTTTTTGAACATCGTTTCATGCTCCTCCTATTTTTCAGAACGTTCCATGCTCCTCATATTTTTCACACCTTTTGCATCTCTTCATATTTTTCACACCTTTTCTGGCTCTTCATATTTTTAAACACCACTTAATGCTCCTCCTATGTTTAGAACGTTTAATGCTCTTAATAATTTTGACACCTTTTGCAGCTCTTCATATTTTTCACACTTTTTCTGGCTCTTCATATTTTTCAACACCACTTTATGCTCCTCCTATGTTTAGAACGTTTAATGCTCCTCATAATTTTGACACCTTTTGAAGCTCTTCATATTTTTCACACCTTTTCAGTCTCTTCATGTTTTGAACACCGCTTCATGATCCTCCTATTTTTCAGACTGTTTCATGCTCCGCATATATTTCACACCATTTGAAGCTCTTCATATTTTTCACACCTTTTCTGGTTCTCATGTTTTTGAACACAGCTTCATGCTTCTCCTATTTTTCAGACCGTTTCATGCTCCTCATATATTTCACACCTTTTGAAGCTCTTCCTATTTTTCAGACCTTTTCAGGCTCTTCAAGTTTTTCAACAGCATTTCATGCTCCTCCTATTTTTCAGACCGTTTCATGCTCCTCATATTTTTGACACCTTTTGAAGCTCTTCATATTTTTCACACATTTTCAGGCTCTTCATGTTTTTGAACATGGCTCATGCTCCTCCTATTTTTCAGACCGTTTCATGCTCCTCATATTTTTGACACCTTTTGAAGCTCTTCATATTTTTCACATCTATTCAGGTTCTTCATGTTATTGAACACCACTTCATGCTCCTCCTATTTTTCAGACAGTTTCATGCTCCTCATGTATTTCCCACCTTTTGAAGCTCTTCATATTTTTCACACCTATTCAGGCTCTTCATGTTTTTGAACACCGCTTCATGCTCCTCCTTTTTTCAGACCGTTTCATTCTCCTCTTATATTTCACACCTTTTGAAGCTCTTCATATTTTTCACAGCTTTTTAGGATCTTCAAGTTTTTCAACACCGTTTCATGCTCCTCCTATTTTTCAGACCATTTCATGCTCATCTCATTTTTGACACTTTTGGAAGCTCTTCATATTTTTCAAAGCTTTTCAAGCTCTTCATATTTTTCACACCTTTTCAGGCTCTTCATGTTTTTCAACACCGTTTCATGCTCCTCCTATTTTTCAAACAGTTTCATGTTCCTCATAATTTTGACACCTTTTGAAGATCTTCATAATTTACACACATTTTCAGGCTCTTCATGTGTTTGAACACCGCTTCATGTTCCTCCTATTTTTCAGACCGTTTCATGCTCCTCATATTTTTGACACCTTTTAAAGCCCTTCATATTTCTCACACCTTTTCAGGCTCTTCATGTTTTTCAACACCGCTTCATGCTCCTCCTATTTTTCAGACCGTTTCATGCTCCTCATATTTTTGACACCTTTTGAAGCTCTTCATATTTTTCACACCTTTTCATGCTCTTCAAGTTTTTCAACATCACTTCATGCTCCTACTTTTTTGCAGACCGTTTCATGCTCCTCTTATTTTTGACACCTTTTGAAGCTCTTCATATTTTTCACACCTATTCAGGCTCTTCATGTTTTTGAACACAGGTTGATACTCCTCCTATTTTTCAGAACGTTTCATGCTCCTCATATTTTTGACACCTTTTGAAGCTCTTCATATTTTTCACACCTATTCAGGCTCTTCATGTTTTTGAACACAGGTTGATGCTCCTCCTATTTTTCAGACTGTATCATGCTCATCTCATTTTTGACACCTTTTGAAGCTTTTCATATTTTTCACACCTTTTCAAGCTCTTCATATTTTTAAACACCACTTCATGCTTCTCCTATTTTTCAGCCCATTTCATGCTCCTCATGTATTTCACACCTTTTGAAGCTCTTCATATTTTTCAGACCTTTTCAGGCTCTTCATGTTTTTCCACAGCACTTCATGCTTCTCTTATTTTTCAGCCCGTTTCATGCTCCTCATGTATTTCACACATTTTGAAGCTCGTCATATTTTTCACACCTTTTCAGGCTCTTCATGTTTTTGATCACCGTTTCATGGTCCTCCTATTTTTCAGACCGTTTCATGCTCCTCATATTTTTGACAGAGTTTGAGGCTTTTCATATTTTTCACACCTTTTCAGGCTCTTCATGTTTTTGAACACCGTTTCATAATCAGCCTATTTTTAAGACCGTTTCATGCTCCTCATATTTTTGACACCTTTTGAAGCTCTTCAGATATTTCACACCTTTCCAGGCTCTTCATTTTTTCAACACCACTTCATGCTCCTCCTATTTTTCAGATCGTTTCATGCTCTTCTCATTTTAACACCTTTTGAAGCTCTTCATATTTTTGACAAATTTTGAAGGTCTTCATATTTTTCATACGTTTTCAGGCTCTTCATGATTTTCAACACCGCTTCATGCTCCTCCTATTTTTCAGACCGTTTCATTCTCCTCATATTTTTGACACCTTTTGAAGCTCTTCATATATTTCACACTTTTTCAGACTTTTCCTTTTTTTCAACACGACTTCATGCTCCTCCTATTTTTCAGACCGTTTCATGCTCATCTCATTTTGAAACCTTTTGAAGCTCTTCATGATTTTCACATCTTTTGAAGCTCTTCATATTTTTCACAGCTTTTCAGGCTCTTTATGATTTTCAACAGCGCTTCATGCTCCTCCTATTTTTCAGACCGTTTCATGCTCCTCATAATTTTGACACCTTTTGAAGCTTTAATATTTTTAACACCTTTTCAGGCTCTTCATCTTTTTCAACACCACTTCATGCTCCTCCATTTTTGCAGACCGTTTCAAGCTACTCATATTTTTAACACCTTTTGTAGCTCTTCATATTTCTCACACCTTTTCAGGCTCTTCATGTTTTTCAACAACGCTTCATGCTCCTCCGATTTTTCAGACCGTTTCATGCTCCTCATATTTTTGACACCTTTTGAAGCTCTTCATATTTTTCACACCTTTTCAGGCTCTTCATGTTTTTGAACACCGCTTCATGCTTCTCCTATTTTTCAGACCGTTTCATGCTCCTCATATTTTTGACACCTTTTGAAGCTCTTCATATTTTTCACAACTTTTCATGCTCTTCATGTTTTTCAACACCGCTTCATTCACGTCCTATTTTTCAGACCGTTTCATGCTCATCTCATTTTTGACACCTTTTGAAGTTTTTCATATTTTTCACAACTTTTCAGGCTCTTCATGTTTTTGAACACCGCTTCATGCTAATCCTATTTTTCAAAACATATCATGCTCCTCATATTTTTCACACCTTTTGTAGCTCTTCATATATTTCACAACTTTTCAGGCTCTTCATGTTTTTGAACACCACTTCATGCTCCTTCTCTTTTTCAGAGAGTTTTATGCTCCTCATGTATTTGACACCTTTTGAAGCTCTTCATATTTTTCACACCTTTTCAGGCTCTTCATGTTTTTCAACACCGCTTCATGCTGCTCATATTTTTCAGACCGTTTCATGCTCCTCATATTTTTGACACCTTTTGAAGCTCTTCATTTTTTTCACACCTTTTAAGGCTCTTCATGTTTTTCAACACCGCTTCATGCTGCTCATATTTTTCAGACGGTTTCATGCTCCTCATATTTTTGACACCTTTTGAAGCTCTTCATATTTTTCACACATTTTCAGGCTCTTCATGTTTTTCAACACCGCTTCATGCTCCTCCGATTTTTCAGACCATTTCATGCTCCTCATATTTTTCACACCTTTTGAAGCCTTTCATATTTTTCACAACTTTTCAGGCTCTTCATGTTTTTGAACATCGCTTCATGCTCCTCCTATTTTTTGGACCGTTTCATGCTCATCTCATTTTTGACACCTTTTGAAGCTTTTCATATTTTTCACAACTTTTCAGGCTCTTCATGTTTTTGAACACAGCTTCATGCTCCTCCTATTTTTCAGACCGTATCATGCTCCTCATATTTTTCACACCTTTTGAAGCTCTTCATATTTTTCACACGTTTTCAGTCTATTCATGTTTTTGAACACCATTTCAGGCTCCTCCTATTTTTCAGAGAGTTTCATGCTCCTCATGTATTTCACACCTTTGAAAGCTCTTCATATTTTTCAAAGATTTTGAAGCTCTTCATATTTTTCACACCTTTTCAGGCTCTTCATGTTTTTCAACAACGTTTCATGCTCCTCCTATTTTTCAAACCGTTTCATGTTCCTCATAATTTTGACACCTTTTGAAGGTCTTCATAATTTTCACACATTTTCAGGCTCTTCATGTGTTTGAACACCGCTTCATGTTCCTCCTATTTTTCAGACCGTGTCATGCTCGTCATATTTTTGACACCTTTTGAAGCTCTCATTTTTTTCATACCTTTTGAAGCTCTTCATGTTTTTGAACACTGCTTCATGCTCCTCATATTTTTCAGATCGTTTCATGCTCCTCATATTTTTGACACTGTTTGAGCTCTTCATATTTTTCAAACCTTTTCAGGCTCTTCATGTTTTCGAACTCTGCTTCATGCTCCTCCAATTTTTCACACCGTTTCATGATCCTCATGTATTTCACAACTTTGAACCTCTTCATATTTTTCACACCTTTTCATGCTCCTCAAGTTTTTCAACATCACTTCATGCTCCTACATTTTTGCAGACCGTTTCATGCTCCTCATATTTTTGAAACATTTTGAAGCTCTTCATATTTCTCACACCTTTTCAGGCTCTTCATGTCTTTCAACACCGCTTCATGCTCCTCCTATTTTTCAGACGGGTTCATGCTCATCTCATTTTTGACACCTTTTGAAGCTTTTCATATTTTTCACACCTTTTCAGGCTCTTCATGTTTTTGAACACAGGTTGAATCTCCTCCTATATTTCAGAACGTTTCATGATCCTCATATTTTTGACACCTTTTGAAGCTCTTCATATTTTTCACATCTTTACAGGCTCTTCATGTTTTTCAACACCGTTTCATGACCCTCCTATTTTTCAGACCGTTTCATGCTCATCTCATTTTTAACACCTTTTGAAGGTCTTCATATTTTTCACACCTTTTCAAGCTCTTCATATTTTTAAACACCACTTCATGCTTCTCCTATTTTTCAGCCCATTTCATGCTCCTCATGTATTTCACACCTTTTGAAGCTCTTCATATTTTTCACATTTTTGAAGCTCTTCATATTTTTCACACAGTTTCAGACTCTTCATGTTTTTCAACACCGCTTCATGCTCCTTCTATTTATCATACCGTTTCATACTCCTCATATTTGACACGTTTTGAGGCTCTTCATATTTTTCATACCTTTTCAGGCTCTTCATGTTTTTGAACTCCGCTTCATGCTCCTCCTGTTTTTTCGACCGTATCATGCTCCTCATATTTTTCACACCTTTTGAAGCTCTTCATATTTTTCTCACCTTTTCAGGCTCTTCATGTTTTTGAACAGCACTTCATGCTCCTCCTATTTTTTAGAGAGTTTCATGCTCCTCATGTATTTCACACCTTTTGAAGCTCTTCATATTTTTCACACCTTTGCAGTCTCTTCATGTTTTTCCACACCACTTCATGCTTCTCCTATTTTTCATCCGTTTCATGCTCCTCATGTATTTCACACATTTTGAAGCTCTTCATATTTTTCACACCTTTTCAGGCTCTTCATGTTTTTCAACACCGCTTCATGCACCTCTATTTTGCAGACCGTTTCATGCTCATTTCAATTTCGACACCTTTTGAAGCTTTTCATATTTTTCACAACTTTTCAGGCTCTTCATGTTTTTGAACACCGCTTCATGCTCCTCCTATTTTTCAGACCGTTTCCTGCTCCTCATATTTTTGACACGTTTTGAAGCTCTTCATTTTATTCACACATTTTCAGGCTCTTCATGTATTTGAACAACGTTTCATGCTCCTCCTATTTTTCAGACCGTTTCATGCTCTTCATATATTTCACAACTTTTGAAGCTCTTCATAATTTTCACATTTCTGAAGCTCTTCATATTTTTCACACCTTTTCAGGCTCTTCATGTTTTTCAACACCGCTTCATGCTCCTCCTAATTTTCAGACTGTTTCATGCTCCTCATATTTTTGACACATTTTGAAGCTCTTCATATATTTCACACCTTTTGAAGCTGTTCATATTTTTCACACCTTTTAAAGCTCTTCATATTTTTCACACGTTTTCAGGCTCTTCATGTTTTCAACACCACCTCATGCTCCTCCTATTTTTCAGACGGTTTCATGTTCTTCATATTTTTGACCCCTTTTGAAGCACTTCATATTTTTCACACCTTTTCAGGCTCTTCATGTTTTTGAACACTGCTTCTTGCTCCTCCTAATTTTCAGAGAGTTTCATGCGCCTCATGTATACCACACCTTTTGAAGGTCTTCATATTTTTCACACATTTTCAAGCTCTTCATGTTTTTCAACACTGCTTCTTGCTCCTCCTAATTTTCAGAGAGTTTCATGCGCCTCATCTATTTCACACCTTTTGAAGCTCTTCATATTTTTCACACCGTTTCAGGCTCTTCATGTTTTTGAACACTGCTTCTTGCTCCTCCTAATTTTCAGAGAGTTTCATGCACTTCATGTATTTCACACCTTTTGAAGCTCTTCATATTTTTCACAAGTTTTCAGGCTCTTCATGTTTTTGAACATTGCTCCTCCTAATTTTCAGACAGTTTCATGCGCCTCATGTATTTCACACCTTTTGAATCCTTTCCTATTTTGCACACCTTTTCAGGCTCTTCATGTTTTTGCACACCACTTCATGGTTCTCCTATTTTTCAGCCCGTTACATGCTCCTCATGTATTTCACGCCTTTTGAAGCTCTTCATATATTTCACACCTTTTCAGGCTCTTCATGTTTTTGATCACCATTTCATGCTTCTCCTGTTTTTCAGACCGTTTCATGCTCCTCATATTTTTGACACCTTTTAAAGCTCCTCATATTTTTCACACCTTTTCAGGGTCTTCATGTTTTTCAATACCGCCTCATGCTGCTCCTATTTTTCAGACCATTTCATGCTCCTCATATTTTTGACATCTTTTGAAGCTCTTCATATTTTTCACACCTTCACAGGCTCTTCATGTTTTTCAACACCGCTTCATGAACCTCCTATTTTTCGGACCGATTCATGCACCTCATATTTTTGACACATTTTGAAGCTCTTCATATTTTTCACACCTTCTCAGGCTCTTCATGTTTTTCAACACCGCTTCATGCTCCTCCTATTTTTCAGACCGTATCAAGTTTCTCATTGTTTTCACACCTTTTGAAGCTCTTCATACTTTTCATAATTTGAAGATCTTCATATTTTTCACACGATTTCAGATTCTTCCTGTTTTTCAACACCGCTTCATGCTCCTGCTATTTATCATACCGTTTCATACTTCTCATATTTTTGAAACGTTTTGAGGCTCTTCATATTTTTCACACCTTTTCAGTCTCTGCATGTTTTTGAACACTGTTTCATGCTCCTCATGTATTTCACACCTTTTGAAGCTCTTCATATTTTGCACACCTTTTCAGGCTCTTCATGTTGTTGAACACCGCTTCATCCTCCTCCTATTTTTAAGAGGGTTTCTTGCTCGTCATATTTTTGACACATTTTGAAGCTCTTCATAGTTTTCACACCTTTTGAAGCTGTTCATATATTTCACACCTTTTCAGGCTCTTCATGTTTTTCAACACCACTTCATGCTCCTCCTATTTTTCAGACCCTTTCATGCTAATCTAATTTTTGACACCTTTTGAAGCTCTTCATATTTTCAACACCTTTTGAAGCTCTTCATATTTTTCACACCTTTTCCGGCTGTGCATGTTTTTGAACAATGCTTGTGCTCGTCCTATTTTCAGACCGTTTCATGCTCCTCATATTTTTGACACCTTTTGAAGCTCTTCATATTTTTCACACCTTTTCAGGCTCTTCATGTTTTTCAACACCGCTTCATGAACCTCCTATTTTTCGGACCGATTCATGCACCTCATATTTTTCACACATTTTGAAGCTCTTCATATTTTTCACACCTTTTCAGGCTCTTCATGGTTTTCAACACCAATTCATGCTCCTCGTATTTTTCAGACCGTTTCATGCTCCTCATATTTTTGACACCTTTTGAAGCTCTGCATATTTTTCACACCTTTTCATGCTCTTCATGATTTTCAACACCACTTCATGCTCCTATTTTTCAGACCGTTTCATGCTCATCTCATTTTTGACATCTTTTGAAGCTCTTCATATTTTTTACACCTTTTGAAGCTCTTCATATGTTTCACACCTTTTGAAGCTCTTCATATTTTTCACACATTTTCAGGCTCTTCATGTTTTTCAACACCGCTTCATGTTCCTCCTATTTTTCAGACCGTTTCATGCTCCTCATATTTTTGACACATTTTGAAGCTCTTCATATATTTCACACCTTTTGAAGCTGTTCATATTTTTCACACCTTTTAAAGCTCTTCATATTTTTCACACGTTTTCAGGCTCTTCATGTTTTCAACACCACCTCATGCTCCTCCTATTTTTCAGACGGTTTCATGTTCTTCATATTTTTGACCCCTTTTGAAGCTCTTCATATTTTTCACAAGTTTTCAGGCTCTTCATGTTTTTGAACACTGCTTCTTGCTCCTCCTAATTTTCAGAGAGTTTCATGCGCCTCATGTATTTCACACCTTTTGAAGGTCTTCATATTTTTCACACCTTTTCAGGCTCTTCATGTTTTTCAACACTGCTTCTTGCTCCTCCTAATTTTCAGAGAGTTTCATGCGCCTCATCTATTTCACACCTTTTGAAGCTCTTCATATTTTTCACACCTTTTCAGGCTCTTCATGTTTTTGAACATTGCTCCTCCTAATTTTCAGACAGTTTCAGGCCCCTCATGTATTTCACGCCTTTTGAAGCTCTTCATATTTTTCACACCTTTTCAGGCTCTTCATGTTTTTGATCACCATTTCATGCTTCTCCTATTTTTCAGACCGTTTCATGCTCCTCATATTTTTGACACCTTTTAAAGCTCCTCATATTTTTCACACGTTTTCAGGCTCTTCATGTTTTCAACACAGCTTCATGCTCCTCCTATTTTTCACAACGTTTCATTCTCCTCATATTTTTGACACCTTTTGAAGCTCTTCATATTTTTCACACCTATTCAGGCTCGTCATGTTTTTGAACACCGCTTCATGCGCCTCCTATTTTTCAGACCGTTTCATGCTCCTCATATTTTTGACAGATTTTGAAGCTTTTCATATTTTTCACACCTTTTCAGGCTCTTCAAGTTTTTCAACACCACTTCATGCTCCTCCTTTTTGCAGACCTTTTCATGCTCCTCATATTTTTGACACCTTTTGATGATCCTCATATTTTTCACACCTTTTCAGTCTCTTCTTTTTTTTCAACACCACTTCATGGTCCTCCAATTTTTCAAACCGTTTCATGCTCATCTCATTTTTGACACCTTTTGAAGCTTTTCATATTTTTCACAACTTTTCAGGCTCTTCATGTTTTTGAACACTGCTTCATGCTCCTCCTATTTTTGAGACCGTTTCATGCTCCTCATATTTTTGACACCTTTTGAAGCTCTTCATACTTTTCACATTTTTGAAGATCTTCATATTTTTCACACGATTTCAGACTCTTCCTGTTTTTCAACACCGCTTCATGCTCCTGCTATTTATCATATCGTTTCATACTTCTCATATTTTTGACACTTTTTGAGGCTCTTCACATTTTTCACACCTTTTCAGGCTCTTCATGATTTTGAACACCGCTTCATCCTCCTCCTATTTTTCAGACCGTTTCATGCTCCTCATATTTTTCACACATTTTGAAGCTGTTCATATTTTTCACACCTTTTCAGGCTCTTCATGTTTTTCAACACCGCTTCATGCTCCTCCTATTTTTAAGACCGTTTCATGCTCCTCATGTATTTCACACCTTTTGAAGCTCTTCACATTTTTCACACCTTCTCAGGCTCTTCATGTTTTTCAACACAGCTTCATGCTTCTCCTATTTTTCAGACCATTTCATACTCCTCATATTTTTGACACCTTTTGAAGCTCTTCATATTTTTCACACCTTCTCAGGCTCTTCATGGTTTTCAACTCCGCTTCATGCTCCTCCTATTTTTCAGACCGTATCAAGTTTCTCATAGTTTTCACACCTTTTGAAGCTCTTCATACTTTTCATAATTTGAAGATCTTCATATTTTTCACACGATTTCAGATTCTTCCTGTTTTTCAACACCGCTTCATGCTCCTGCTATTTATCATACCGTTTCATACTTCTCATATTTTTGACACGTTTTGAGGCTCTTCATATTTTTCACACCTTTTCAGTCTCTGCATGTTTTTGAACACTGTTTCATGCTCCTCATGTATTTCACAACTTTTAAAGCTCTTCATATTTTGCACACCTTTTCAGGCTCTTCATGTTTTTGAACACCGCTTCATCCTCCTCCTATTTTTAAGAGGGTTTCATGCTCATCATATTTTTGACACATTTTGAAGCTCTTCATATTTTTCACACCTTTTGAAGCTGTTCATATATTTCACACCTTTTCAGGCTCTTCATGTTTTTCAACACCACTTCATGCTCCTCCTATTTTTCAGACCCTTTCATGCTAATCTAATTTTTGACACCTTTTGAAGCTCTTCATATTTTTCACACCTTTTGAAGCTCTTCATATTTTTCACACCTTTTCAGGCTGTGCATGTTTTTGAACATCGCTTGTGCTCGTCCTATTTTCAGACCGTTTCATGCTCCTCATATTTTTGACACCTTTTGAAGCTCTTCATATTTTTCACACCTTTTCAGGCTCTTCATGTTTTTCAACACCGTTTCATGCTCCTCCTATTTTTCAAACAGTTTCATGTTCCTCATAATTTTGACACCTTTTGAAGATCTTCATAATTTACACACATTTTCAGGCTCTTCATGTGTTTGAACACCGCTTCATGTTCCTCCTATTTTTCAGACCGTTTCATGCTCCTCATATTTTTGACACCTTTTAAAGCCCTTCATATTTCTCACACCTTTTCAGGCTCTTCATGTTTTTCAACACCGCTTCATGCTCCTCCTATTTTTCAGACCGTTTCATGCTCCTCATATTTTTGACACCTTTTGAAGCTCTTCATATTTTTCACACCTTTTCATGCTCTTCAAGTTTTTCAACATCACTTCATGCTCCTACTTTTTTGCAGACCGTTTCATGCTCCTCTTATTTTTGACACCTTTTGAAGCTCTTCATATTTTTCACACCTATTCAGGCTCTTCATGTTTTTGAACACAGGTTGATACTCCTCCTATTTTTCAGAACGTTTCATGCTCCTCATATTTTTGACACCTTTTGAAGCTCTTCATATTTTTCACACCTATTCAGGCTCTTCATGTTTTTGAACACAGGTTGATGCTCCTCCTATTTTTCAGACTGTATCATGCTCATCTCATTTTTGACACCTTTTGAAGCTTTTCATATTTTTCACACCTTTTCAAGCTCTTCATATTTTTAAACACCACTTCATGCTTCTCCTATTTTTCAGCCCATTTCATGCTCCTCATGTATTTCACACCTTTTGAAGCTCTTCATATTTTTCAGACCTTTTCAGGCTCTTCATGTTTTTCCACAGCACTTCATGCTTCTCTTATTTTTCAGCCCGTTTCATGCTCCTCATGTATTTCACACATTTTGAAGCTCGTCATATTTTTCACACCTTTTCAGGCTCTTCATGTTTTTGATCACCGTTTCATGGTCCTCCTATTTTTCAGACCGTTTCATGCTCCTCATATTTTTGACAGAGTTTGAGGCTTTTCATATTTTTCACACCTTTTCAGGCTCTTCATGTTTTTGAACACCGTTTCATAATCAGCCTATTTTTAAGACCGTTTCATGCTCCTCATATTTTTGACACCTTTTGAAGCTCTTCAGATATTTCACACCTTTCCAGGCTCTTCATTTTTTCAACACCACTTCATGCTCCTCCTATTTTTCAGATCGTTTCATGCTCTTCTCATTTTAACACCTTTTGAAGCTCTTCATATTTTTGACAAATTTTGAAGGTCTTCATATTTTTCATACGTTTTCAGGCTCTTCATGATTTTCAACACCGCTTCATGCTCCTCCTATTTTTCAGACCTTTTCATGCTCATCTCTTTTTTGACACCTTTTGAAGCTCTTCATATTTTTCACACCTTTTGAAGCTCTTCATATTTTTCACATTTATGAATCTCTTCATATTTTCCACACGTTTTCAGACAATTCATGTTTTTCAACATCGCTTCATGCTCCTCCTATTTTTCAGACCGTTTCATTCTCCTCATATTTTTGACACCTTTTGAAGCTCTTCATATATTTCACACTTTTTCAGACTTTTCCTTTTTTTCAACACGACTTCATGCTCCTCCTATTTTTCAGACCGTTTCATGCTCATCTCATTTTGAAACCTTTTGAAGCTCTTCATGATTTTCACATCTTTTGAAGCTCTTCATATTTTTCACAGCTTTTCAGGCTCTTTATGATTTTCAACAGCGCTTCATGCTCCTCCTATTTTTCAGACCGTTTCATGCTCCTCATAATTTTGACACCTTTTGAAGCTTTAATATTTTTAACACCTTTTCAGGCTCTTCATCTTTTTCAACACCACTTCATGCTCCTCCATTTTTGCAGACCGTTTCAAGCTACTCATATTTTTAACACCTTTTGTAGCTCTTCATATTTCTCACACCTTTTCAGGCTCTTCATGTTTTTCAACAACGCTTCATGCTCCTCCGATTTTTCAGACCGTTTCATGCTCCTCATATTTTTGACACCTTTTGAAGCTCTTCATATTTTTCACACCTTTTCAGGCTCTTCATGTTTTTGAACACCGCTTCATGCTTCTCCTATTTTTCAGACCGTTTCATGCTCCTCATATTTTTGACACCTTTTGAAGCTCTTCATATTTTTCACAACTTTTCATGCTCTTCATGTTTTTCAACACCGCTTCATTCACGTCCTATTTTTCAGACCGTTTCATGCTCATCTCATTTTTGACACCTTTTGAAGTTTTTCATATTTTTCACAACTTTTCAGGCTCTTCATGTTTTTGAACACCGCTTCATGCTAATCCTATTTTTCAAAACATATCATGCTCCTCATATTTTTCACACCTTTTGTAGCTCTTCATATATTTCACAACTTTTCAGGCTCTTCATGTTTTTGAACACCACTTCATGCTCCTTCTCTTTTTCAGAGAGTTTTATGCTCCTCATGTATTTGACACCTTTTGAAGCTCTTCATATTTTTCACACCTTTTCAGGCTCTTCATGTTTTTCAACACCGCTTCATGCTGCTCATATTTTTCAGACCGTTTCATGCTCCTCATATTTTTGACACCTTTTGAAGCTCTTCATTTTTTTCACACCTTTTAAGGCTCTTCATGTTTTTCAACACCGCTTCATGCTGCTCATATTTTTCAGACGGTTTCATGCTCCTCATATTTTTGACACCTTTTGAAGCTCTTCATATTTTTCACACATTTTCAGGCTCTTCATGTTTTTCAACACCGCTTCATGCTCCTCCGATTTTTCAGACCATTTCATGCTCCTCATATTTTTCACACCTTTTGAAGCCTTTCATATTTTTCACAACTTTTCAGGCTCTTCATGTTTTTGAACATCGCTTCATGCTCCTCCTATTTTTTGGACCGTTTCATGCTCATCTCATTTTTGACACCTTTTGAAGCTTTTCATATTTTTCACAACTTTTCAGGCTCTTCATGTTTTTGAACACAGCTTCATGCTCCTCCTATTTTTCAGACCGTATCATGCTCCTCATATTTTTCACACCTTTTGAAGCTCTTCATATTTTTCACACGTTTTCAGTCTATTCATGTTTTTGAACACCATTTCAGGCTCCTCCTATTTTTCAGAGAGTTTCATGCTCCTCATGTATTTCACACCTTTGAAAGCTCTTCATATTTTTCAAAGATTTTGAAGCTCTTCATATTTTTCACACCTTTTCAGGCTCTTCATGTTTTTCAACAACGTTTCATGCTCCTCCTATTTTTCAAACCGTTTCATGTTCCTCATAATTTTGACACCTTTTGAAGGTCTTCATAATTTTCACACATTTTCAGGCTCTTCATGTGTTTGAACACCGCTTCATGTTCCTCCTATTTTTCAGACCGTGTCATGCTCGTCATATTTTTGACACCTTTTGAAGCTCTCATTTTTTTCATACCTTTTGAAGCTCTTCATGTTTTTGAACACTGCTTCATGCTCCTCATATTTTTCAGATCGTTTCATGCTCCTCATATTTTTGACACTGTTTGAGCTCTTCATATTTTTCAAACCTTTTCAGGCTCTTCATGTTTTCGAACTCTGCTTCATGCTCCTCCAATTTTTCACACCGTTTCATGATCCTCATGTATTTCACAACTTTGAACCTCTTCATATTTTTCACACCTTTTCATGCTCCTCAAGTTTTTCAACATCACTTCATGCTCCTACATTTTTGCAGACCGTTTCATGCTCCTCATATTTTTGAAACATTTTGAAGCTCTTCATATTTCTCACACCTTTTCAGGCTCTTCATGTCTTTCAACACCGCTTCATGCTCCTCCTATTTTTCAGACGGGTTCATGCTCATCTCATTTTTGACACCTTTTGAAGCTTTTCATATTTTTCACACCTTTTCAGGCTCTTCATGTTTTTGAACACAGGTTGATGCTCCTCCTATATTTCAGAACGTTTCATGATCCTCATATTTTTGACACCTTTTGAAGCTCTTCATATTTTTCACATCTTTACAGGCTCTTCATGTTTTTCAACACCGTTTCATGACCCTCCTATTTTTCAGACCGTTTCATGCTCATCTCATTTTTAACACCTTTTGAAGGTCTTCATATTTTTCACACCTTTTCAAGCTCTTCATATTTTTAAACACCACTTCATGCTTCTCCTATTTTTCAGCCCATTTCATGCTCCTCATGTATTTCACACCTTTTGAAGCTCTTCATATTTTTCACATTTTTGAAGCTCTTCATATTTTTCACACAGTTTCAGACTCTTCATGTTTTTCAACACCGCTTCATGCTCCTTCTATTTATCATACCGTTTCATACTCCTCATATTTGACACGTTTTGAGGCTCTTCATATTTTTCACACCTTTTCAGGCTCTTCATGTTTTTGAACTCCGCTTCATGCTCCTCCTGTTTTTTCGACCGTATCATGCTCCTCATATTTTTCACACCTTTTGAAGCTCTTCATATTTTTCTCACCTTTTCAGGCTCTTCATGTTTTTGAACAGCACTTCATGCTCCTCCTATTTTTTAGAGAGTTTCATGCTCCTCATGTATTTCACACCTTTTGAAGCTCTTCATATTTTTCACACCTTTGCAGTCTCTTCATGTTTTTCCACACCACTTCATGCTTCTCCTATTTTTCATCCGTTTCATGCTCCTCATGTATTTCACACATTTTGAAGCTCTTCATATTTTTCACACCTTTTCAGGCTCTTCATGTTTTTCAACACCGCTTCATGCACCTCTATTTTGCAGACCGTTTCATGCTCATTTCAATTTCGACACCTTTTGAAGCTTTTCATATTTTTCACAACTTTTCAGGCTCTTCATGTTTTTGAACACCGCTTCATGCTCCTCCTATTTTTCAGACCGTTTCCTGCTCCTCATATTTTTGACACGTTTTGAAGCTCTTCATTTTATTCACACATTTTCAGGCTCTTCATGTATTTGAACAACGTTTCATGCTCCTCCTATTTTTCAGACCGTTTCATGCTCTTCATATATTTCACAACTTTTGAAGCTCTTCATAATTTTCACATTTCTGAAGCTCTTCATATTTTTCACACCTTTTCAGGCTCTTCATGTTTTTCAACACCGCTTCATGCTCCTCCTAATTTTCAGACTGTTTCATGCTCCTCATATTTTTGACACATTTTGAAGCTCTTCATATATTTCACACCTTTTGAAGCTGTTCATATTTTTCACACCTTTTAAAGCTCTTCATATTTTTCACACGTTTTCAGGCTCTTCATGTTTTCAACACCACCTCATGCTCCTCCTATTTTTCAGACGGTTTCATGTTCTTCATATTTTTGACCCCTTTTGAAGCACTTCATATTTTTCACACCTTTTCAGGCTCTTCATGTTTTTGAACACTGCTTCTTGCTCCTCCTAATTTTCAGAGAGTTTCATGCGCCTCATGTATTTCACACCTTTTGAAGGTCTTCATATTTTTCACACATTTTCAAGCTCTTCATGTTTTTCAACACTGCTTCTTGCTCCTCCTAATTTTCAGAGAGTTTCATGCGCCTCATCTATTTCACACCTTTTGAAGCTCTTCATATTTTTCACACCGTTTCAGGCTCTTCATGTTTTTGAACACTGCTTCTTGCTCCTCCTAATTTTCAGAGAGTTTCATGCACTTCATGTATTTCACACCTTTTGAAGCTCTTCATATTTTTCACAAGTTTTCAGGCTCTTCATGTTTTTGAACATTGCTCCTCCTAATTTTCAGACAGTTTCATGCGCCTCATGTATTTCACACCTTTTGAATCCTTTCCTATTTTGCACACCTTTTCAGGCTCTTCATGTTTTTGCACACCACTTCATGGTTCTCCTATTTTTCAGCCCGTTACATGCTCCTCATGTATTTCACGCCTTTTGAAGCTCTTCATATATTTCACACCTTTTCAGGCTCTTCATGTTTTTGATCACCATTTCATGCTTCTCCTGTTTTTCAGACCGTTTCATGCTCCTCATATTTTTGACACCTTTTAAAGCTCCTCATATTTTTCACACCTTTTCAGGGTCTTCATGTTTTTCAATACCGCCTCATGCTGCTCCTATTTTTCAGACCATTTCATGCTCCTCATATTTTTGACATCTTTTGAAGCTCTTCATATTTTTCACACCTTCACAGGCTCTTCATGTTTTTCAACACCGCTTCATGAACCTCCTATTTTTCGGACCGATTCATGCACCTCATATTTTTGACACATTTTGAAGCTCTTCATATTTTTCACACCTTCTCAGGCTCTTCATGTTTTTCAACACCGCTTCATGCTCCTCCTATTTTTCAGACCGTATCAAGTTTCTCATTGTTTTCACACCTTTTGAAGCTCTTCATACTTTTCATAATTTGAAGATCTTCATATTTTTCACACGATTTCAGATTCTTCCTGTTTTTCAACACCGCTTCATGCTCCTGCTATTTATCATACCGTTTCATACTTCTCATATTTTTGAAACGTTTTGAGGCTCTTCATATTTTTCACACCTTTTCAGTCTCTGCATGTTTTTGAACACTGTTTCATGCTCCTCATGTATTTCACACCTTTTGAAGCTCTTCATATTTTGCACACCTTTTCAGGCTCTTCATGTTGTTGAACACCGCTTCATCCTCCTCCTATTTTTAAGAGGGTTTCTTGCTCGTCATATTTTTGACACATTTTGAAGCTCTTCATAGTTTTCACACCTTTTGAAGCTGTTCATATATTTCACACCTTTTCAGGCTCTTCATGTTTTTCAACACCACTTCATGCTCCTCCTATTTTTCAGACCCTTTCATGCTAATCTAATTTTTGACACCTTTTGAAGCTCTTCATATTTTCAACACCTTTTGAAGCTCTTCATATTTTTCACACCTTTTCCGGCTGTGCATGTTTTTGAACAATGCTTGTGCTCGTCCTATTTTCAGACCGTTTCATGCTCCTCATATTTTTGACACCTTTTGAAGCTCTTCATATTTTTCACACCTTTTCAGGCTCTTCATGTTTTTCAACACCGCTTCATGAACCTCCTATTTTTCGGACCGATTCATGCACCTCATATTTTTCACACATTTTGAAGCTCTTCATATTTTTCACACCTTTTCAGGCTCTTCATGGTTTTCAACACCAATTCATGCTCCTCGTATTTTTCAGACCGTTTCATGCTCCTCATATTTTTGACACCTTTTGAAGCTCTGCATATTTTTCACACCTTTTCATGCTCTTCATGATTTTCAACACCACTTCATGCTCCTATTTTTCAGACCGTTTCATGCTCATCTCATTTTTGACATCTTTTGAAGCTCTTCATATTTTTTACACCTTTTGAAGCTCTTCATATGTTTCACACCTTTTGAAGCTCTTCATATTTTTCACACATTTTCAGGCTCTTCATGTTTTTCAACACCGCTTCATGTTCCTCCTATTTTTCAGACCGTTTCATGCTCCTCATATTTTTGACACATTTTGAAGCTCTTCATATATTTCACACCTTTTGAAGCTGTTCATATTTTTCACACCTTTTAAAGCTCTTCATATTTTTCACACGTTTTCAGGCTCTTCATGTTTTCAACACCACCTCATGCTCCTCCTATTTTTCAGACGGTTTCATGTTCTTCATATTTTTGACCCCTTTTGAAGCTCTTCATATTTTTCACAAGTTTTCAGGCTCTTCATGTTTTTGAACACTGCTTCTTGCTCCTCCTAATTTTCAGAGAGTTTCATGCGCCTCATGTATTTCACACCTTTTGAAGGTCTTCATATTTTTCACACCTTTTCAGGCTCTTCATGTTTTTCAACACTGCTTCTTGCTCCTCCTAATTTTCAGAGAGTTTCATGCGCCTCATCTATTTCACACCTTTTGAAGCTCTTCATATTTTTCACACCTTTTCAGGCTCTTCATGTTTTTGAACATTGCTCCTCCTAATTTTCAGACAGTTTCAGGCCCCTCATGTATTTCACGCCTTTTGAAGCTCTTCATATTTTTCACACCTTTTCAGGCTCTTCATGTTTTTGATCACCATTTCATGCTTCTCCTATTTTTCAGACCGTTTCATGCTCCTCATATTTTTGACACCTTTTAAAGCTCCTCATATTTTTCACACGTTTTCAGGCTCTTCATGTTTTCAACACAGCTTCATGCTCCTCCTATTTTTCACAACGTTTCATTCTCCTCATATTTTTGACACCTTTTGAAGCTCTTCATATTTTTCACACCTATTCAGGCTCGTCATGTTTTTGAACACCGCTTCATGCGCCTCCTATTTTTCAGACCGTTTCATGCTCCTCATATTTTTGACAGATTTTGAAGCTTTTCATATTTTTCACACCTTTTCAGGCTCTTCAAGTTTTTCAACACCACTTCATGCTCCTCCTTTTTGCAGACCTTTTCATGCTCCTCATATTTTTGACACCTTTTGATGATCCTCATATTTTTCACACCTTTTCAGTCTCTTCTTTTTTTTCAACACCACTTCATGGTCCTCCAATTTTTCAAACCGTTTCATGCTCATCTCATTTTTGACACCTTTTGAAGCTTTTCATATTTTTCACAACTTTTCAGGCTCTTCATGTTTTTGAACACTGCTTCATGCTCCTCCTATTTTTGAGACCGTTTCATGCTCCTCATATTTTTGACACCTTTTGAAGCTCTTCATACTTTTCACATTTTTGAAGATCTTCATATTTTTCACACGATTTCAGACTCTTCCTGTTTTTCAACACCGCTTCATGCTCCTGCTATTTATCATATCGTTTCATACTTCTCATATTTTTGACACTTTTTGAGGCTCTTCACATTTTTCACACCTTTTCAGGCTCTTCATGATTTTGAACACCGCTTCATCCTCCTCCTATTTTTCAGACCGTTTCATGCTCCTCATATTTTTCACACATTTTGAAGCTGTTCATATTTTTCACACCTTTTCAGGCTCTTCATGTTTTTCAACACCGCTTCATGCTCCTCCTATTTTTAAGACCGTTTCATGCTCCTCATGTATTTCACACCTTTTGAAGCTCTTCACATTTTTCACACCTTCTCAGGCTCTTCATGTTTTTCAACACAGCTTCATGCTTCTCCTATTTTTCAGACCATTTCATACTCCTCATATTTTTGACACCTTTTGAAGCTCTTCATATTTTTCACACCTTCTCAGGCTCTTCATGGTTTTCAACTCCGCTTCATGCTCCTCCTATTTTTCAGACCGTATCAAGTTTCTCATAGTTTTCACACCTTTTGAAGCTCTTCATACTTTTCATAATTTGAAGATCTTCATATTTTTCACACGATTTCAGATTCTTCCTGTTTTTCAACACCGCTTCATGCTCCTGCTATTTATCATACCGTTTCATACTTCTCATATTTTTGACACGTTTTGAGGCTCTTCATATTTTTCACACCTTTTCAGTCTCTGCATGTTTTTGAACACTGTTTCATGCTCCTCATGTATTTCACACCTTTTAAAGCTCTTCATATTTTGCACACCTTTTCAGGCTCTTCATGTTTTTGAACACCGCTTCATCCTCCTCCTATTTTTAAGAGGGTTTCATGCTCATCATATTTTTGACACATTTTGAAGCTCTTCATATTTTTCACACCTTTTGAAGCTGTTCATATATTTCACACCTTTTCAGGCTCTTCATGTTTTTCAACACCACTTCATGCTCCTCCTATTTTTCAGACCCTTTCATGCTAATCTAATTTTTGACACCTTTTGAAGCTCTTCATATTTTTCACACCTTTTGAAGCTCTTCATATTTTTCACACCTTTTCAGGCTGTGCATGTTTTTGAACATCGCTTGTGCTCGTCCTATTTTCAGACCGTTTCATGCTCCTCATATTTTTGACACCTTTTGAAGCTCTTCATATTTTTCACACCTTTTCAGGCTCTTCATGTTTTTCAACACCGCTTCATGAACCTCCTATTTTTCGGACCGATTCATGCACCTCATATTTTTGACACATTTTGAAGCTCTTCATATTTTTCACACCTTTTCAGGCTCTTCATGGTTTTCAACACCACTTCATGCTCCTTGTATTTTTCAGACCGTTTCATGCTCCTCATATTTTTGACACCTTTTGAAGCTCTGCATATTTTTCACACCTTTTCATGCTCTTCATGATTTTCAACACCACTTCATGCTCCTATTTTTCAGACCGTTTCATGCTCATCTCATTTTTGACATATTTTGAAGCTCTTCATATTTTTTACACCTTTTGAAGCTCTTCATAATTTTCATATTTTTGAAGCTCTTCATATTTTTCACACATTTTCAGGTTCTTCATGTTTTTCAACACCACTTCAGGCTCCTCCTATTTTTCAGACCGTTTCATGCTCCTCATATTTTTGACACTTTTTGAAGCTCTTCATATTTTTCAAACCTTTTCAGTCTCTGCATGTTTTTGAACACCGTTTCATGCTCCTCATGTATTTCACACCTTTTGAAGCTCTTCATATTTTGCACACCTTTTCAGGCTCTTCATGTTTTTGAACAGCGCTTCATCCTCATCCTATTTTTAAGAGGGTTTCATGCTCGTCATATATTTGACATATTTTGAAGCTCTTCATAATTTTCACACCTTTTCAGGCTCTTCATGTTTTTGAACACCGCTTCATGCTCGTCCTATTTTTCAAACCGTTTCATGCTCTTCATATTTTTGACACCTTTTGAAGCTCTTCATGTTTTTCACACCTTTCAGGCTCTTCATGTATTTGAAAACCGTTTCATGCTCCTCCTATTTTTCAGACCGTTTCATGCTCTTCATATACTTCACACCTTTTGAAGCTCTTCATAATTTTCACATTTCTGAAACTCTTCATATTTTTCACACCTTTGCAGGCTCTTCATGTTTTTTCAACACTGCTTCATGCTCCTCCTATTTTTCAGACCGTTTCATGCTCCTCATATTTTTGACACACTTTGAAGCTCTTCATATTTTTCACACGTTTTCAGGCTCTTCATGTTTTTCAACACCACCTCATGCTCCTCCTATTTTTCAGACGGTTTCATGTTCTTCATATTTTTGACCCCTTTTGAAGCTCTTCATATTTTTCACAAGTTTTCAGGCTCTTCATGTTTTCCAACACCGCTTCATGCTCCTCCTATTTTTCAAACCGTTTCATGCTCCTCATATTTTTGACACATTTTGAAGCTCTTCATATATTTCACACCTTTTGAAGCTGTTCATATTTTTCACACCTTTTAAAGCTCTTCATATTTTTCACACGTTTTCAGGCTCTTCATGTTTTTCAACACTACCTCATGCTCCTCCTATTTTTCAGACGGTTTCATGTTCTTCATATTTTTGACCCCTTTTGAAGCTCTTCATATTTTTCACAAGTTTTCAGGCTCTTCATGTTTTTGAACACTGCTTCTTGCTCCTCCTAATTTTCAGAGAGTTTCATGCGCCTCATGTATTTCACACCTTTTGAAGGTCTTCATATTTTTCACACCTTTTCAGGCTCTTCATGTTTTTCAACACTGCTTCTTGCTCCTCCTAATTTTCAGAGAGTTTCATGCGCCTCATCTATTTCACACCTTTTGAAGCTCTTCATATTTTTCACACCTTTTCAGGCTCTTCATGTTTTTGAACACTGCTTCTTGCTCCTCCTAATTTACAGAGAGTTTCATGCACCTCATGTATTTCACACCTTTTGAAGCTCTTCATATTTTTCACACCTTTTCAGGCTCTTCATGTTTTCAACACAGCTTCATGCTCCTCCTATTTTTCAGAACGTTTCATTTTCCTCATATTTTTGACACCTTTTGAAGCTCTTCATATTTTTCACACCTATTCAGGCTCGTCATGTTTTTGAACACCGCTTCATGCGCCTCCTATTTTTCAGACCGTTTCATGCTCCTCATATTTTTGACAGATTTTGAAGCTTTTCATATTTTTCACACCTTTTCAGGCTCTTCAAGTTTTTCAACACCACTTCATGCTCCTCCTTTTTGCAGACCTTTTCATGCTCCTCATATTTTTGACACATTTTCATGATCCTCATATTTTTCACACCTTTTCAGTCTCTTCTTTTTTTTCAACACCACTTCATGGTCCTCCTATTTTTCAAACCGTTTCATGCTCATCTCATTTTTGACACCTTTTGAAGCTTTTCATATTTTTCACAACTTTTCAGGCTCTTCATGTTTTTGAAAACCGCTTCATGCTCCTCCTATTTTTGAGACCGTTTCATGCTCCTCATATTTTTGACACCTTTTGATGCTCTTCATATTTTTCACACCTTTTCAGTCTCTTCTTTTTTTTCAACACCACTTCATGCTCCTCCTATTTTTCACACCGTTTCATGCTCATCTCATTTTTGACACCTTTTCAAGCTTTTCATATTTTTCACAATTTTTCAGGCTCTTCATGTTTTTGAACACCCCTTCATGCTCCTCCTATTTTTCAGACCGTATCCTGCTCCTCATATTATTCACACCTATTGAAGCTCTTCATATTTTGCACACCTTTTAAGACTCTTCATGTTTTTGAACACCACTTCATGCTCCTCCTATTTTTCAGACCGTTTCATGCTCCTCATGTATTTCACACCTTTTGAAGCTCTTCATATTTTACACAGCTTTTCAGGCTCTTCATGTTTTTCACAATCACTTCATGCTCGTCCTATTTTTCAGACCGTTTCATGCTCCTCATATTTTTGACAACTTTTGAAGCTCTTCATATTTTTGACACCTTTGAGGCTCTTCATGTTTTTGAACACCACTTCATGCTCCTCCTATATTTCAGACCGTGTCATGCTCCTCATATTTTTGACACCCTTTGAAGCTCTTCATATTTTTCACACTTTTCATTCTCTTCATGTTTTTCAACACTGCTTCATGCTCCTTCTAATTTTCAGACCGTTTCAAGCTCTTCTCATTTTTCACACATTTTGTAGCTCTTCATATTTTTCAAACCTTTTGAATCTCTTCATATTTTTCACATTTTTGTAGCTCTTCATATTTTTCACACGGTTTCAGACTCTTCCTGTTTTTCAACACCGCTTCATGCTCCTGCTATTTATCATACCGTTTCATACTTCTCATATTTTTGACACGTTTTGAGGCTCTTCATATTTTTCACACCTTTTCAGGCTCTTCATGTTTTTGAACACCGTTTCATAATCCTCCTATTTTTCAGACCGTTTCATGCTGCTCATATTTTTGACACGTTTTGAAGCTCTTCATATTTTTCACACCTTTTCAGGCTCTTCATGTTTTTCAGCTCCGCTTCATGCTCCTCCTATTTTTCAGACCGTATCCTGCTCCTGATATTATTCACGCCTATTGAAGCTCTTCATATTTTTCACACCTTTTAAGACTCTTCATGTTTTTGAACACCACTTCATGCTCCTCCTATTTTTTAGAGAGTTTCATGCTCCTCATGTATTTCACACCTCTTGAAGCTCTTCATATTTTTCACACCTTTTAAGACTCTTCATGTTTTTCAACACCGCTTCATGCTCCTCCTAATTTTCAGACCGTTTCAAGCTCTTCTCATTTTTGACACCTTTTGAAGCTCTTCATAATTTTCACATTTCTGAAACTCTTCATATTTTTCACACCTTTGCAGGCTCTTCATGTTTTTTCAACACTGCTTCATGCTCCTCCTATTTTTCAGACCGTTTCATGCTCCTCATATTTTTGACACATTTTGAAGCTCTTCATATTTTTCACACGTTTTCAGGCTCTTCATGTTTTTCAACACCACCTCATGCTCCTCCTATTTTTCAGACGGTTTCATGTTCTTCATATTTTTGACCCCTTTTGAAGCTCTTCATATTTTTCACAAGTTTTCAGGCTCTTCATGTTTTTCAACACCGCTTCATGCTCCTCCTATTTTTCAGACCGTTTCATGCTCCTCACATTTTTGACACATTTTGAAGCTCTTCATATATTTCACACCTTTTGAAGCTGTTCATATTTTTCACACCTTTTAAAGCTCTTCATATTTTTCACACGTTTTCAGGCTCTTCAAGTTTTTCAACACCACCTCATGCTCCTCCTATTTTTCAGACGGTTTCATGTTCTTCATATTTTTGACCCCTTTTGAAGCTCTTCATATTTTTCACAAGTTTTCAGGCTCTTCATGTTTTTGAACACTGCTTCTTGCTCCTCCTAATTTTCAGAGAGTTTCATGCGCCTCATCTATTTCACACCTTTTGAAGGTCTTCATATTTTTCACACCTTTTCAGGCTCTTCATGTTTTTGAACACTGCTTCTTGCTCCTCCTAATTTTCAGAGAGTTTCATGCACCTCATGTATTTCACACCTTTGGAAGCTCTTCATATTTTTCACAAGTTTTCAGGCTCTTCATGTTTTTGAACACTGCTTCTTGCTCCTCCTAATTTTCAGACAGTTTCATGCGCCTCATGTATTTCACACCTTTTGAATCCTTTCCTATTTTTCACACCTTTTCAGGCTCTTCATGTTTTTGCACACCACTTCATGGTTCTCCTATTTTTCAGCCCGTTACATGCTCCTCATGTATTTCACGCCTTTTGAAGCTCTTCATATTTTTCACACCTTTTCAGGCGCTTCATGTTTTTGATCACCATTTCATGCTTCTCCTATTTTTCAGACCGTTTCATGATCCTCATATTTTTGACACCTTTTAAAGCTCCTCATATTTTTCACACCTTTTCAGGCTCTTCAAGTTTTTCAACAACACCTCATTCTGCTCCTATTTTTCAGACCGTTTCATGCTCCTCATATTTATGACACCTTTAGAAGCTCTTCTTTTTTTTCACACGTTTTCAGGCTCTTCATGTTTTCAACACAGCTTCATGCTCCTCCTATTTTTCAGAACGTTTCATTCTCCTCATATTTTTGACACCTTTTGAAGCTCTTCATGTTTTTCACACCTATTCAGGCTCGTCATGTTTTTGAACACCGCTTCATGCGCCTCCTATTTTTCAGACCGTTTCATACTCCTCATATTTTTGACAGAATTTGAAGCTTTTCATATTTTTCACACCTTTTCAGGCTCTTCAAGTTTTTCAACACCACTTCATGCTCCTCCTTTTTGCAGACCTTTTCATGCTCCTCATATTTTTGACACATTTTCATGATCCTCATATTTTTCACACCTTTTCAGTCTCTTCTTTTTTTTCAACACCACTTCATGGTCCTGCTATTTTTCAAACCGTTTCATGCTCATCTCATTTTTGACACCTTTTGAAGCCTTTCATATTTTTCACAACTTTTCAGGCTCTTCATGTTTTTGAAAACCGCTTCATGCTCCTCCTATTTTTGAGACCGTTTCATGCTCCTCATATTTTTGACACCTTTTGATGCTCTTCATATTTTTCACACCTTTTCAGTCTCTTCATTTTTTTCAACACCACTTCATGCTCCTCCTATTTTTCACACCGTTTCATGCTCATCTCATTTTTGACACCTTTTGAAGCTCTTCATATTTTGCACACCTTTTAAGACTCTTCATGTTTTTGAACACCACTTCATGCTCCTCCTATTTTTCAGAGAGTTTCATGCTCCTCATGTATTTCACACCTTTTGAAGCTCTTCATATTTTTCACACCTTTTCAGGCTCTTCATGTTTTTCCACACCACTTCATGCTTCTCCCATTTTTCAGACCGTTTCATGCTCCTCATAATTTGACACTTTTTGAAGCTCTTCATATTTTTCACACCTTTTCAGGCTCTTCATGTTTTTCAACACCAATTCATTATCCTCCTATTTTTCAGAAGGTTTCATGCTCCTCATATTTTTGACACCTTTTGAAGCTCTTCATGTTTTTCACACCTTTCAGGCTCTTCATGTTTTTCAACACCACTTCATGCTCCTCCTATTTTTCAGACCGTGTCATGCTCCTCATATTTTTGACACCCTTTGAAGCTCTTCATATTTTTCACACTTTTCATTCTCTTCATGTTTTTCAACACTGCTTCATGCTCCTTCTAATTTTCAGACCGTTTCAAGCTCTTCTCATTTTTCACACATTTTGTAGCTCTTCATATTTTTCAAACCTTTTGAATCTCTTCATATTTTTCACATTTTTGTAGCTCTTCATATTTTTCACACGGTTTCAGACTCTTCCTGTTTTTCAACACCGCTTCATGCTCCTGCTATTTATCATACCGTTTCATACTTCTCATATTTTTGACACGTTTTGAGGCTCTTCATATTTTTCACACCTTTTCAGGCTCTTCATGTTTTTGAACACCGTTTCATAATCCTCCTATTTTTCAGACCGTTTCATGCTGCTCATATTTTTGACACGTTTTGAAGCTCTTCATATTTTTCACACCTTTTCAGGCTCTTCATGTTTTTCAGCTCCGCTTCATGCTCCTCCTATTTTTCAGACCGTATCCTGCTCCTGATATTATTCACGCCTATTGAAGCTCTTCATATTTTTCACACCTTTTAAGACTCTTCATGTTTTTGAACACCACTTCATGCTCCTCCTATTTTTTAGAGAGTTTCATGCTCCTCATGTATTTCACACCTCTTGAAGCTCTTCATATTTTTCACACCTTTTAAGACTCTTCATGTTTTTCAACACCGCTTCATGCTCCTCCTAATTTTCAGACCGTTTCAAGCTCTTCTCATTTTTGACACCTTTTGAAGCTCTTCATAATTTTCACATTTCTGAAACTCTTCATATTTTTCACACCTTTGCAGGCTCTTCATGTTTTTTCAACACTGCTTCATGCTCCTCCTATTTTTCAGACCGTTTCATGCTCCTCATATTTTTGACACATTTTGAAGCTCTTCATATTTTTCACACGTTTTCAGGCTCTTCATGTTTTTCAACACCACCTCATGCTCCTCCTATTTTTCAGACGGTTTCATGTTCTTCATATTTTTGACCCCTTTTGAAGCTCTTCATATTTTTCACAAGTTTTCAGGCTCTTCATGTTTTTCAACACCGCTTCATGCTCCTCCTATTTTTCAGACCGTTTCATGCTCCTCACATTTTTGACACATTTTGAAGCTCTTCATATATTTCACACCTTTTGAAGCTGTTCATATTTTTCACACCTTTTAAAGCTCTTCATATTTTTCACACGTTTTCAGGCTCTTCAAGTTTTTCAACACCACCTCATGCTCCTCCTATTTTTCAGACGGTTTCATGTTCTTCATATTTTTGACCCCTTTTGAAGCTCTTCATATTTTTCACAAGTTTTCAGGCTCTTCATGTTTTTGAACACTGCTTCTTGCTCCTCCTAATTTTCAGAGAGTTTCATGCGCCTCATCTATTTCACACCTTTTGAAGGTCTTCATATTTTTCACACCTTTTCAGGCTCTTCATGTTTTTGAACACTGCTTCTTGCTCCTCCTAATTTTCAGAGAGTTTCATGCACCTCATGTATTTCACACCTTTGGAAGCTCTTCATATTTTTCACAAGTTTTCAGGCTCTTCATGTTTTTGAACACTGCTTCTTGCTCCTCCTAATTTTCAGACAGTTTCATGCGCCTCATGTATTTCACACCTTTTGAATCCTTTCCTATTTTTCACACCTTTTCAGGCTCTTCATGTTTTTGCACACCACTTCATGGTTCTCCTATTTTTCAGCCCGTTACATGCTCCTCATGTATTTCACGCCTTTTGAAGCTCTTCATATTTTTCACACCTTTTCAGGCGCTTCATGTTTTTGATCACCATTTCATGCTTCTCCTATTTTTCAGACCGTTTCATGATCCTCATATTTTTGACACCTTTTAAAGCTCCTCATATTTTTCACACCTTTTCAGGCTCTTCAAGTTTTTCAACAACACCTCATTCTGCTCCTATTTTTCAGACCGTTTCATGCTCCTCATATTTATGACACCTTTAGAAGCTCTTCTTTTTTTTCACACGTTTTCAGGCTCTTCATGTTTTCAACACAGCTTCATGCTCCTCCTATTTTTCAGAACGTTTCATTCTCCTCATATTTTTGACACCTTTTGAAGCTCTTCATGTTTTTCACACCTATTCAGGCTCGTCATGTTTTTGAACACCGCTTCATGCGCCTCCTATTTTTCAGACCGTTTCATACTCCTCATATTTTTGACAGAATTTGAAGCTTTTCATATTTTTCACACCTTTTCAGGCTCTTCAAGTTTTTCAACACCACTTCATGCTCCTCCTTTTTGCAGACCTTTTCATGCTCCTCATATTTTTGACACATTTTCATGATCCTCATATTTTTCACACCTTTTCAGTCTCTTCTTTTTTTTCAACACCACTTCATGGTCCTGCTATTTTTCAAACCGTTTCATGCTCATCTCATTTTTGACACCTTTTGAAGCCTTTCATATTTTTCACAACTTTTCAGGCTCTTCATGTTTTTGAAAACCGCTTCATGCTCCTCCTATTTTTGAGACCGTTTCATGCTCCTCATATTTTTGACACCTTTTGATGCTCTTCATATTTTTCACACCTTTTCAGTCTCTTCATTTTTTTCAACACCACTTCATGCTCCTCCTATTTTTCACACCGTTTCATGCTCATCTCATTTTTGACACCTTTTGAAGCTCTTCATATTTTGCACACCTTTTAAGACTCTTCATGTTTTTGAACACCACTTCATGCTCCTCCTATTTTTCAGAGAGTTTCATGCTCCTCATGTATTTCACACCTTTTGAAGCTCTTCATATTTTTCACACCTTTTCAGGCTCTTCATGTTTTTCCACACCACTTCATGCTTCTCCCATTTTTCAGACCGTTTCATGCTCCTCATAATTTGACACTTTTTGAAGCTCTTCATATTTTTCACACCTTTTCAGGCTCTTCATGTTTTTCAACACCAATTCATTATCCTCCTATTTTTCAGAAGGTTTCATGCTCCTCATATTTTTGACACCTTTTGAAGCTCTTCATGTTTTTCACACCTTTCAGGCTCTTCATGTTTTTCAACACCACTTCATGCTCCTCCTATTTTTCAGACCGTGTCATGCTCCTCATATTTTTGACACCCTTTGAAGCTCTTCATATTTTTCACACTTTTCATTCTCTTCATGTTTTTCAACACTGCTTCATGCTCCTTCTAATTTTCAGACCGTTTCAAGCTCTTCTCATTTTTCACACATTTTGTAGCTCTTCATATTTTTCAAACCTTTTGAATCTCTTAATATTTTTCACATTTTTGTAGCTCTTCATATTTTTCACACGGTTTCAGACTCTTCCTGTTTTTCAACACCGCTTCATGCTCCTGCTATTTATCATACCGTTTCATACTTCTCATATTTTTGACACGTTTTGAGGCTCTTCATATTTTTCACACCTTTTCAGGCTCTTCATGTTTTTGAACACCGTTTCATAATCCTCCTATTTTTCAGACCGTTTCATGCTGCTCATATTTTTGACACGTTTTGAAGCTCTTCATATTTTTCACACCTTTTCAGGCTCTTCATGTTTTTCAGCTCCGCTTCATGCTCCTCCTATTTTTCAGACCGTATCCTGCTCCTGATATTATTCACGCCTATTGAAGCTCTTCATATTTTTCACACCTTTTAAGACTCTTCATGTTTTTGAACACCACTTCATGCTCCTCCTATTTTTTAGAGAGTTTCATGCTCCTCATGTATTTCACACCTCTTGAAGCTCTTCATATTTTTCACACCTTTTAAGACTCTTCATGTTTTTCAACACCGCTTCATGCTCCTCCTAATTTTCAGACCGTTTCAAGCTCTTCTCATTTTTGACACCTTTTGAAGCTCTTCATAATTTTCACATTTCTGAAACTCTTCATATTTTTCACACCTTTGCAGGCTCTTCATGTTTTTTCAACACTGCTTCATGCTCCTCCTATTTTTCAGACCGTTTCATGCTCCTCATATTTTTGACACATTTTGAAGCTCTTCATATTTTTCACACGTTTTCAGGCTCTTCATGTTTTTCAACACCACCTCATGCTCCTCCTATTTTTCAGACGGTTTCATGTTCTTCATATTTTTGACCCCTTTTGAAGCTCTTCATATTTTTCACAAGTTTTCAGGCTCTTCATGTTTTTCAACACCGCTTCATGCTCCTCCTATTTTTCAGACCGTTTCATGCTCCTCACATTTTTGACACATTTTGAAGCTCTTCATATATTTCACACCTTTTGAAGCTGTTCATATTTTTCACACCTTTTAAAGCTCTTCATATTTTTCACACGTTTTCAGGCTCTTCAAGTTTTTCAACACCACCTCATGCTCCTCCTATTTTTCAGACGGTTTCATGTTCTTCATATTTTTGACCCCTTTTGAAGCTCTTCATATTTTTCACAAGTTTTCAGGCTCTTCATGTTTTTGAACACTGCTTCTTGCTCCTCCTAATTTTCAGAGAGTTTCATGCGCCTCATCTATTTCACACCTTTTGAAGGTCTTCATATTTTTCACACCTTTTCAGGCTCTTCATGTTTTTGAACACTGCTTCTTGCTCCTCCTAATTTTCAGAGAGTTTCATGCACCTTATGTATTTCACACCTTTGGAAGCTCTTCATATTTTTCACAAGTTTTCAGGCTCTTCATGTTTTTGAACACTGCTTCTTGCTCCTCCTAATTTTCAGACAGTTTCATGCGCCTCATGTATTTCACACCTTTTGAATCCTTTCCTATTTTTCACACCTTTTCAGGCTCTTCATGTTTTTGCACACCACTTCATGGTTCTCCTATTTTTCAGCCCGTTACATGCTCCTCATGTATTTCACGCCTTTTGAAGCTCTTCATATTTTTCACACCTTTTCAGGCGCTTCATGTTTTTGATCACCATTTCATGCTTCTCCTATTTTTCAGACCGTTTCATGATCCTCATATTTTTGACACCTTTTAAAGCTCCTCATATTTTTCACACCTTTTCAGGCTCTTCAAGTTTTTCAACAACACCTCATTCTGCTCCTATTTTTCAGACCGTTTCATGCTCCTCATATTTATGACACCTTTAGAAGCTCTTCTTTTTTTTCACACGTTTTCAGGCTCTTCATGTTTTCAACACAGCTTCATGCTCCTCCTATTTTTCAGAACGTTTCATTCTCCTCATATTTTTGACACCTTTTGAAGCTCTTCATGTTTTTCACACCTATTCAGGCTCGTCATGTTTTTGAACACCGCTTCATGCGCCTCCTATTTTTCAGACCGTTTCATACTCCTCATATTTTTGACAGAATTTGAAGCTTTTCATATTTTTCACACCTTTTCAGGCTCTTCAAGTTTTTCAACACCACTTCATGCTCCTCCTTTTTGCAGACCTTTTCATGCTCCTCATATTTTTGACACATTTTCATGATCCTCATATTTTTCACACCTTTTCAGTCTCTTCTTTTTTTTCAACACCACTTCATGGTCCTGCTATTTTTCAAACCGTTTCATGCTCATCTCATTTTTGACACCTTTTGAAGCCTTTCATATTTTTCACAACTTTTCAGGCTCTTCATGTTTTTGAAAACCGCTTCATGCTCCTCCTATTTTTGAGACCGTTTCATGCTCCTCATATTTTTGACACCTTTTGATGCTCTTCATATTTTTCACACCTTTTCAGTCTCTTCATTTTTTTCAACACCACTTCATGCTCCTCCTATTTTTCACACCGTTTCATGCTCATCTCATTTTTGACACCTTTTCAAGCTTTTCATATTTTTCACAATTTTTCAGGCTCTTCATGTTTTTGAACACCCCTTCATGCTCCTCCTATTTTTCAGACCGTATCTTGCTCCTCATATTATTCACACCTATTGAAGCTCTTCATATTTTGCACACCTTTTAAGACTCTTCATGTTTTTGAACACCACTTCATGCTCCTCCTATTTTTCAGAGAGTTTCATGCTCCTCATGTATTTCACACCTTTTGAAGCTCTTCATATTTTTCACACCTTTTCAGGCTCTTCATGTTTTTCCACACCACTTCATGCTTCTCCCACTTTTCAGACAGTTTCATGCTCCTCATAATTTGACACTTTTTGAAGCTCTTCATATTTTTCACACCTTTTCAGGCTCTTCGTGTTTTTCAACACCAATTCATGATCCTCCTATTTTTCAGAAGGTTTCATGCTCCTCATATTTTTGACACCTTTTGATGCTCTTCATGTTTTTCACACCTTTCAGGCTCTTCATGTTTTTCAACACCACTTCATGCTCCTCCTATTTTTCAGACCGTGTCATGCTCCTCATATTTTTGACACCCTTAGAAGCTCTGCATATTTTTCACACCTTTTCAGGCTCTTCATGATTTTCAACACCATTTCATGCTCCTTTTTTTCAGACCATTTCATGCTCATCTCATTTTTGACATCTTTTGAAGCTCTTCATATTTTTTACACCTTTTGAAGCTCTTCATAATTTTCATATTTTTGAAGCTCTTCATATTTTTCACACATTTTCAGGTTCTTCATGTTTTTCAACACCACTTCAGGCTCCTCCTATTTTTCAGACCCTTTCATGCTAATCTAATTTTTGACACTTTTTGAAGCTCTTCATATTTTTCACACCTTTTCAGTCTCTGCATGTTTTTGAACACCGTTTCATGCTCCTCATGTATTTCACACCTTTTGAAGCTCTTCATATTTTGCACACCATTTCAGGCTCTTCATGTTTTTGAACACCGCTTCATCCTCCTCCTATTTTTAACAGGGTTTCATGCTCGTCATATTTTTGACATATTTTGAAGCTCTTCATAATTTTCACACCTTTTCAGGCTCTTCATGTTTTTGAACATCGCTTCATGCTCGTCCTATTTTTCAAACCGTTTCATGCTCCTCATATTTTTGACACGTTTTGAGGCTCTTCATATTTTTCACACCTTTTCAGACTCTGCATGTTTTTGAACACCGTTTCATGCTCCTCATGTATTTCACACCTTTTGAAGCTCTTCATATTTTGCACACCTTTTCAGGCTCTTCATGTTGTTGAACACCGCTTCATCCTCCTCCTATTTTTAAGAGGGTTTCATTCTCGTCATATTTTTGACACATTTTGAAGCTCTTCATACTTTTCACACCTTTTGAAGCTATTCATATAATTCACACCTTTTCAGGCTCTTCATGTTTTTCAACACCACTTCATGCTCCTCCTATTTTTCAGACCCTCTCATGCTAATCTAATTTTTGACACCTTTTGAAGCTCTTCATATTTTTCACACCTTTTGAAGCTCTTCATATTTTTCACACCTTTTCATGCTGTGCATGTTTTTGAACATCGCTTGTGCTCGTCCTATTTTCAGACCGTTTCATGCTCCTCATATTTTTGACACCTTTTGAAGCTCTTCATATTTTTCACACCTTTTCAGGCTCTTCATGTTTTTGCACACCACTTCATGGTTCTCCTATTTTTCAGCCCGTTACATGCTCCTCATGTATTTCACGCCTTTTGAAGCTCTTCATATTTTTCACACCTTTTCAGGCTCTTCATGTTTTTGATCACCATTTCATGCTTCTCCTATTTTTCAGACCGTTTCATGATCCTCATATTTTTGACACCTTTTAAAGCTCCTCATATTTTTCACACCTTTTCAGGCTCTTCATGTTTTTCAACAACACCTCATGCTGCTCCTATTTTTCAGACCGTTTCATGCTCCTCATATTTATGACACCTTTAGAAGCTCTTCTTATTTTTCACACGTTTTCAGGCTCTTCATGTTTTCAACACAGCTTCATGCTCCTCCTATTTTTCAGAACGTTTCATTCTCCTCATATTTTTGACACCTTTTGAAGCTATTCATATTTTTCACACCTATTCAGGCTCGTCATGTTTTTGAACACCGCTTCATGCGCCTCCTATTTTTCAGACCGTTTCATGCTCCTCATATTTTTGACAGATTTTGAAGCTTTTCATATTTTTCACACCTTTTCAGGCTCTTCAAGTTTTTCAACACCACTTCATGCTCCTCCTTTTTGCAGACCTTTTCATGCTCCTCATATTTTTGACACATTTTCATGATCCTCATATTTTTCACATCTTTTCAGTCTCTTCTTTTTTTTCAACACCACTTCATGGTCCTCCTATTTTTCAAACCGTTTCATGCTCATCTCATTTTTGACACCTTTTGAAGCTTTTCATATTTTTCACAACTTTTCAGGCTCTTCATGTTTTTGAAAACCGCTTCATGCTCCTCCTATTTTTGAGACCGTTTCATGCTCCTCATATTTTTGACACCTTTTGATGCTCTTCATATTTTTCACACCTTTTCAGTCTCTTCTTTTTTTTCAACACCACTTCATGCTCCTCCTATTTTTCACACCGTTTCATGCTCATCTCATTTTTGACACCTTTTGAAGCTCTTCATATTTTTCACACCTTTTCAGGCTCTTCATGTTTTTCAACACCGCTTCATGAACCTCCTATTTTTCGGACCGATTCATGCACCTCATATTTTTGACACATTTTGAAGCTCTTCATATTTTTCACACCTTTTCAGGCACTTCATGGTTTTCAACACCACTTCATGCTCCTCGTATTTTTCAGACCGTTTCATGCTCCTCATATTTTTGACACCTTTTGAAGCTCTGCATATTTTTCACACCTTTTCAGGCTCTTCATGATTTTCAACACCATTTCATGCTCCTTTTTTTCAGACCGTTTCATGCTCATCTCATTTTTGACATCTTTTGAAGCTCTTCATATTTTTTACACCTTTTGAAGCTCTTCATAATTTTCATATTTTTGAAGCTCTTCATATTTTTCACACATTTTCAGGTTCTTCATGTTTTTCAACACCACTTCAGGCTCCTCCTATTTTTCAGACCCTTTCATGCTAATCTAATTTTTGACACTTTTTGAAGCTCTTCATATTTTTCACACCTTTTCAGTCTCTGCATGTTTTTGAACACCGTTTCATGCTCCTCATGTATTTCACACCTTTTGAAGCTCTTCATATTTTGCACACCTTTTCAGGCTCTTCATGTTTTTGAACACCGCTTCATCCTCCTCCTATTTTTAACAGGGTTTCATGCTCGTCATATTTTTGACATATTTTGAAGCTCTTCATAATTTTCACACCTTTTCAGGCTCTTCATGTTTTGGAACATCGCTTCATGCTCGTCCTATTTTTCAAACCGTTTCATGCTCCTCATATTTTTGACACCTTTTGAAGCTCTTCATATTTTTCACACCTTTTCAGGCTATTTATTTTTTTCAACACCACTTCATGCTCCTCCTATTTTTCAGACCGTTTCATGCAGATCTCCTTTTTGACACCTTTTGAAGCTCTTCATATTTTTCAAACCTTTTGAAGCTCTTCATATTTTTCACACGTTTTCAGGCTCTTCATGTTTTTCAACACCACTTCATGCTCCTCCTATTTTTCAGACCGTTTGAAGCTGTTCATATTTTTTACACGTTTTCAGATTCTTCATGATTTTGATCACCGTTTCATGCTCCTCCTATTTTTCAGACCGTTTCATGCTCCTCATATTTTTGACACCTTTTGAAGCTCTTCACATTTATCACACCTTTTCAGGCTCTTCATGTTTTTCAACACCGCTTCATGATCCACCTATATTTCAGAGCGTTTCATGCTCCTCATATTTTTGACACCTTTTGAAGCTCTTCACATTTATCACACCTTTTCAGGCTCTTCATGTTTTTCAACACCGCTTCATGCTCCTCCTATTTTTCAGATCGTTTCAGGCTCCGCATATTTTTGACTCCTTTTGAAGCTCTTCATATTTTTCACACGTTTTCAGGCCCTTCATGTTTTTGAACACCGCTTCATGCTCCTCCTATTTTTCAAACCTTTTGAAGCTCTTCATGTTTTTCACACCTTATCAGCCTCTTCATGTTTTTGAACATCTCTTCATGCTCCTCATATTTTTGACAATTTTGTAAGCTCTTCATTTTTTTCACACTTTTTCAGGCTCTTCCTGTTTTTGAGCACCGCTTCATGCTCCTCCTATTTTTCAAACCTTTTGAAGCTCTTCATGTTTTTCACACCTTATCAGCCTCTTCATGTTTTTGAACATCTCTTCATGCTCCTCATATTTTTGACAATTTTATAAGCTCTTCATTTTTTTCACACTTTTCAGGCTCTTCATGTTTTTGAGCACCGCTTCATGCTCCTCCTATTTTTCAAACCTTTTGAAGCTCTTCATGTTTTTCACACTTTTTCAGGCTGTTTATAGTTTTAAACAAGGCTGCATGATTCTCCTATATTTGAGACCATTTCATGCTCCTCATATTTTTGACATTTTTTGAAGCTCTTCATATTTTTCACACTTTTTCAGGCTCTTCATGTTTTGAACAACACTTCATGCTCCTCCTATTTTTCAGACCGTTTCATGCTCCTCAGGTATTTGACACCTTTTGAAGCTCTTCATATTTTTGACACCTTTTCAGGCTCTTCAGCTTTTTGAACAACACTTCATGCTCCTCCTACTTTTCAGACTGTTTCATGCTCATCTCATTTTTGACACCTTTTCAGGGTCTTCATATTTTTCAAACTTTTGAAGATCTTCATATTTTTCACACTTTTTCCGGCTCTTCATGTTTTGAACACTGCTTCATGCTCCTCCTATTTTTCAGACCGTTTCATTCTCCTCATGTTTTTCACACCTTTTGAAGCTCTTCATAATTTTCACACCTTTTCATGCTCTTCATGTTTTTGAACACCGTTTCATGCTCGTCCTATTTTTCAGACCATTTCAAGCTCCTCATATTTTTGAAACCTTTTGAAGCTCTTCAATTTTTCACACCTTTTCCGTCTCTTCTTGTTTTTCAACACCGCTTCTTGCTCCTCCTATTTTTCAGACCGTTTCATGCTCCTCATATTGTTGACACCTTTTGAAGCACTTCATATTTTTCACACCTTTTCAGGCTCTTCATATTTTTGAACGCCGGTTCATGTTCCTCCTGTTTTTCACACCTATTGAAGCTCTTCATATTTTTCACACCTTTTCAGGCTGTACATGTTTTTGAAGACCACTTCATGCTCCTCATCTTTCTCAGACCGTTTCATGCTCCTGATAATTTTCACACCGTTTGAAGCTCTTCATATTTTTCACACGTTTTCAGATTCTTCATGTTTTTGATCACCGTTTCATGCTCCTCCTATTTTTCAGACCGTTTCATACTCCTCATATTTTTGACACCTTTTGAAGCTCTTCACATTTATCACACCTTTTCAGGCTCTTCATGTTTTTCAACACCGATTCATGATCCTCCTATATTTCAGAGCGTTTCATGCTCCTCATATTTTTGACACCTTTTGAAGCTCTTCACATTTTTCACACCTTTTCCGGCTCTTCATGTTTTTCAACTCCGCTTCATGCTCCTCCTATTTTTCAGATCATTTCAGGCTCCGCATATTTTTGACTCCTTTTGAAGCTCTTCATATTTTTCACACATTTTCAGGCTTTTCATGTTTCTGAACACCGCTTCATCCTCCTCCTATTTTTCACACCTTTTGAATCTCTTCATATTTTTCACAGCTTTTCAGGCTGCACATGTTTTTGAACACGAATTCATGCTCCTCATCTTTTTCAGTCTGTTTCATGCTCCTCATGTTTTTCACACCGTTTGAAGCTCTTCATATATTTCACACGTTTTCAGGCTCTTCATGTTTTTGATCACCGTTTCATGCTCCTGCTATTTTTCAGACCGTTTCATGCTCCTCATATTTTTGACAATTTTATAAGCTCTTCATATTTTTCACACTTTTTTAGGCTCTTCATGTTTTTTAACACCGCTTCATGCTCCTCCTATTTTTCAAACTTTTTGAAGCTCTTCATGTTTTTCACACATTATCAGCCTCTTCATGTTTTTGAACACCTCTTCATGCTACTCCTATTTTTCAGACCTTTTCATGTTCTTCCTTTTTTTCACACCTTTTGAAGCTCTTCATATTTTTCACACCTTTTCAGGCTGTACATGTTTTTGAAGACCACTTCATGCTCCTCATCTTTTTCAGACCGTTTCATGCTCCTGATATTTTTCACACCGTTTGAAGCTCTTCATATTTTTCACACGTTTTCAGATTCTTCATGATTTTGATCACCGTTTCATGCTCCTCCTATTTTTCAGACCGTTTCATGCTCCTCATATTTTTGACACCTTTTGAAGCTCTTCACATTTATCAGACCTTTTCAGGCTCTTCATGTTTTTCAACACCGCTTCATGATCCACCTATATTTCAGAGCGTTTCATGCTCCTCTTATTTTTCACACCTTTTCCGGCTCTTCATGTTTTTCAACACCGCTTCATGCTCCTCCTATTTTTCAGATCGTTTCAGGCTCCGCATATTTTTGACTCCTTTTGAAGCTCTTCATATTTTTCACACGTTTTCAGGCCCTTCATGTTTTTGAACACCGCTTCATGCTCCTCCTATTTTTCAAAGCTTTTGAAGCTCTTCATGTTTTTCACACCTTATCAGCCTCTTCATGTTTTTGAACATCTCTTCATGCTCCTCATATTTTTGACAATTTTATAAGCTCTTCATATTTTTCACACTTTTTCAGGCTCTTCATGTTTTTGAGCACCGCTTCATGCTCCTCCTATTTTTCAAACCTTTTGAAGCTCTTCATGTTTTTCACACTTTATCAACCTCTTCATGTTTTTGAACATCTCTTCATGCTCCTCATATTTTTGACAATTTTATAAGCTCTTCATATTTTTCACACTTTTTCAGGCTCTTCATGTTTTTGAGCACCGCTTCATGCTCCTCCTATTTTTCAAACCTTTTGAAGCTCTACATGTTTTTCACACTTTTTCATGCTGTTTATAGTTTTAAACACCGCTGCATGATTCTCCTATATTTGAGCCCATTTCATGCTCCTCATATTTTTGACATTTTTTGAAGCTCTTCATATTTTTCACACTTTTTCAGGCTCTTCATGTTTTGAACAACACTTCATGCTCCTCCTATTTTTCAGACCGTTTCATGCTCCTCAGGTATTTCACACCTTTTGAAGCTCTTCATATTTTTCACACCTTTTCAGGCTCTTCACCTTTTTGAACAACACTTCATGCTCCTCCTACTTTTCAGACTGTTTCATGCTCATCTCATTTTTGACACCTTTTCAGGGTCTTCATATTTTTCAAACTTTTAAAAATCTTCATATTTTTCACACTTTTTCCGGCTCTTCATGTTTTGAACACTGCTTCATGCTCCTCCTATTTTTCAGACCGTTTCATTCTCCTCATGTTTTTCACACCTTTTGAAGCTCTTCATAATTTTCACACCTTTTCATGCTCTTCATGTTTTTGAACACCGTTTCATGCTCGTCCTATTTTTCAGACCATTTCAAGCTCCTCATATTTTGGAAACCTTTTGAAGCTCTTCATATTTTTCACACCTTTTCCGTCTCTTCTTGTTTTTCAACACCGCTTCTTGCTCCTCCTATTTTTCAGACCGTTTCATGCTCCTCATATTGTTGACACCTTTTGAAGCACTTCATATTTTTCACACCTCTTCAGGCTCTTCATATTTTTGAACGCCGCTTCATGTTCCTCCTGTTTTTCACACCTATTGAAGCTCTTCATATTTTTCACACCTTTTCAGGCTGTACATGTTTTTGAAGACCACTTCATGCTCCTCATCTTTCTCAGACCGTTTCATGCTCCTGATAATTTTCACACCATTTGAAGCTCTTCATATTTTTCACACGTTTTCAGATTCTTCATGTTTTTGATCACCGTTTCATGCTCCTCCTATTTTTCAGACCGTTTCATGCTCCTCATATTGTTGACACTTTTTGAAGCACTTCATATTTTTCACACCTTTTCAGGCTCTTCATATTTTTGAACACCGCTTCATGTTCCTCCTTTTTTTCACACCTTTTGAAGCTCTTCATATTTTTCACACCTTTTCAGGCTGTACATGTTTTTGAAGACCACTTCATGCTCCTCATCTTTTTCAGACCGTTTCATGCTCCTGATATTTTTCACACCGTTTGAAGCTGTTCATATTTTTCACACGTTTTCAGATTCTTCATGATTTTGATCACCGTTTCATGCTCCTCCTATTTTTCAGACCGTTTCATGCTCCTCATATTTTTGACACCTTTTGAAGCTCTTCACATTTATCACACCTTTTCAGGCTCTTCATGTTTTTCAACACCGCTTCATGATCCACCTATATTTCAGAGCGTTTCATGCTCCTCCTATTTTTGACACCTTTTGAAGCTCTTCACATTTATCACACCTTTTCAGGCTCTTCATGTTTTTCAACACCGCTTCATGCTCCTCCTATTTTTCAGATCGTTTCAGGCTCCGCATATTTTTGACTCCTTTTGAAGCTCTTCATATTTTTCACACGTTTTCAGGCCCTTCATGTTTTTGAACACCGCTTCATGCTCCTCCTATTTTTCAAACCTTTTGAAGCTCTTCATGTTTTTCACATCTTATCAGCCTCTTCATGTTTTTGAACATCTCTTCATGCTCCTCATATTTTTGACAATTTTATAAGCTCTTCATATTTTTCACACTTTTTCAGGCTCTTCATGTTTTTGAGCACCTCTTCATGCTCCTCCTATTTTTCAAACCTTTTGAAGCTCTTCATGTTTTTTACACCTTATCAGCCTCTTCATGTTTTTGAACATCTCTTCATGCTCCTCATATTTTTGACAATTTTATAAGCTCTTCATATTTTTCACACTTTTTCAGGCTCTTCATGTTTTTGAGCACCGCTTCATACTCCTCCTATTTTTCAAACCTTTTGAAGCTCTTCATGTTTTTCACACTTTTTCAGGCTGTTTATAGTTTTAAACACCGCTGCATGATTCTCCTATATTTGAGACCATTTCATGCTCCTCATATTTTTGACATTTTTTGAAGCTCTTCATATTTTTCACACTTTTTCAGGCTCTTCATGTTTTGAACAACACTTCATGCTCCTCCTATTTTTCAGACCGTTTCATGCTCCTCAGGTATTTCACACCTTTTGAAGCTCTTCATATTTTTGACACCTTTTCAGGCTCTTCACCTTTTTGAACAACACTTCATGCTCCTCCTACTTTTCAGACTGTTTCATGCTCATCTCATTTTTGACACCTTTTCAGGGTCTTCATATTTTTCAAACTTTTGAAGATCTTCATATTTTTCACACTTTTTCAGGCTCTTCATGTTTTGAACACTGCTTCATGCTCCTCCTATTTTTCAGACCGTTTCATTCTCCTCATGTTTTTCACACCTTTTGAAGCTCTTCATAATTTTCACACCTTTTCATGCTCTTCATGTTTTTGAACACCGTTTCATGCTCGTCCTATTTTTCAGACCATTTCAAGCTCCTCATATTTTTGAAACCTTTTGAAGCTCTTCATATTTTTCACACCTTTTCCGTCTCTTCTTGTTGTTCAACACCGCTTCTTGCTCCTCCTATTTTTCAGACCGTTTCATGCTCCTCATATTGTTGACACCTTTTGAAGCACTTCATATTTTTCACACCTTTTCAGGCTCTTCATATTTTTGAACGCCGCTTCATGTTCCTCCTGTTTTTCACACCTATTGAAGCTCTTCATATTTTTCACACCTTTTCAGGCTGTACATGTTTTTGAAGACCACTTCATGCTCCTCATCTTTCTCAGACCGTTTCATGCTCCTGATAATTTTCACACCGTTTGAAGCTCTTCATATTTTTCACACGTTTTCAGATTCTTCATGTATTTGATCACCGTTTCATGCTCCTCCTATTTTTCAGACCGTTTCATACTCCTCATATTTTTGACACCTTTTGCAGCTCTTCACATTTATCACACCTTTTCAGGCTCTTCATGTTTTTCAACACCGCTTCATGATCCTCCTATATTTCAGAGCGTTTCATGCTCCTCATATTTTTGACACCTTTTGAAGCTCTTCACATTTTTCACACCTTTTCCGGCTCTTCATGTTTTTCAACTCCGCTTCATGCTCCTCCTATTTTTCAGATAGTTTCAGGCTCCGCATATTTTTGACTCCTTTTGAAGCTCTTCATATTTTTCACACGTTTTCAGGCCCTTCATGTTTTTGAGCACTGCTTCATGCTCCTCCTATTTTTCAAACCTTTTGAAGCTCTTCATGTTTTTCACACCTTATCAGCCTCTTCATGTTTTTGAACATCTCTTCATGCTCCTCATATTTTTGACAATTTTATAAGCTCTTCATATTTTTCACAATTTTTCAGGCTCTTCATGTTTTTGAACACCGCTTCATGCTCCTCCTATTTTTCAAACCTTTTGAAGCTCTTCATATTTTTCACACTTTTTCAGGCTCTTCATGTTTTGAACACCGCTTCATGCTCCTCCTATTTTTCAGACCGTTTCATGCTCCTCAGATATTTCACACCTTTTGAAGCTCTTCATATTTTTCACACCTTTTCAGGCTCTTCATTTTTTGAACAACACTTCATGCTCCTCCTACTTTTCAGACTGTTTCATGCTCATCTCATTTTTGACACCTTTTCAGGGTCTTCATATTTTTCAAACTTTTGAAGATCTTCATATTTTTCACACTTTTTCCGACTCTTCATGTTTTGAACACTGCTTCATGCTCCTCCTATTTTTCAGACCGTTTCATTCTCCTCATGTTTTTCACACCTTTTGAAGCTCTTCATAATTTTCACACCTTTTCATGCTCTTCATGTTTTTGAACACCGTTTCATGCTCGTCCTATTTTTCAGACCATTTCAAGCTCCTCATATTTTGGAAACCTTTTGAAGCTCTTCATATTTTTCACACCTTTTCCGTCTCTTCTTGTTGTTCAACACCGCTTCTTGCTCCTCCTATTTTTCAGACCGTTTCATGCTCCTCATATTGTTGACACCTTTTGAAGCACTTCATATTTTTCACACCTTTTCAGGCTCTTCATATTTTTGAACGCCGCTTCATGTTCCTCCTGTTTTTCACACCTATTGAAGCTCTTCATATTTTTCACACCTTTTCAGGCTGTACATGTTTTTGAAGACCACTTCATGCTCCTCATCTTTCTCAGACCGTTTCATGCTCCTGATAATTTTCACACCGTTTGAAGCTCTTCATATTTTTCACACGTTTTCAGATTCTTCATGTTTTTGATCACCGTTTCATGCTCCTCCTATTTTTCAGACCGTTTCATACTCCTCATATTTTTGACACCTTTTGCAGCTCTTCACATTTATCACACCTTTTCAGGCTCTTCATGTTTTTCAACACCGCTTCATGATCCTCCTATATTTCAGAGCGTTTCATGCTCCTCATATTTTTGACACCTTTTGAAGCTCTTCACATTTTTCACACCTTTTCCGGCTCTTCATGTTTTTCAACTCCGCTTCATGCTCCTCCTATTTTTCAGATCGTTTCAGGCTCCGCATATTTTTGACTCCTTTTGAAGCTCTTCATATTTTTCACACGTTTTCAGGCCCTTCATGTTCTTGAGCACTGCTTCATGCTCCTCCTATTTTTCAAACCTTTTGAAGCTCTTCATGTTTTTCACACCTTATCAGCCTCTTCATGTTTTTGAACATCTCTTCATGCTCCTCATATTTTTGACAATTTTATAAGCTCTTCATATTTTTCACAATTTTTCAGGCTCTTCATGTTTTTGAACACCGCTTCATGCTCCTCCTATTTTTCAAACCTTTTGAAGCTCTTCATATTTTTCACACTTTTTCAGGCTCTTCATGTTTTGAACACCGCTTCATGCTCCTCCTATTTTTCAGACCGTTTCATGCTCCTCAGATATTTCACACCTTTTGAAGCTCTTCATATTTTTCACACCTTTTCAGGCTCTTCACTTTTTTGAACAACACTTCATGCTCCTCCTACTTTTCAGACTGTTTCATGCTCATCTCATTTTTGACACCTTTTCAGGGTCTTCATATTTTTCAAACTTTTGAAGATCTTCATATTTTTCACACTTTTTCCGACTCTTCATGTTTTGAACACTGCTTCATGCTCCTCCTATTTTTCAGACCGTTTCATTCTCCTCATGTTTTTCACACCTTTTGAAGCTCTTCATAATTTTCACACCTTTTCATGCTCTTCATGTTTTTGAACACCGTTTCATGCTCGTCCTATTTTTCAGACCATTTCAAGCTCCTCATATTTTGGAAACCTTTTGAATCTCTTCATATTTTTCACACCTTTTCCGTCTCTTCTTGTTTTTCAACACTGCTTCTTGCTGCTCCTATTTTTCAGACCGTTTCATGCTCCTCATATTTTTGACACCTTTTGAAGCACTTCATATTTTTCACACCTTTTCAGGCTCTTCATATTTTTGAACACCGCTTCATGTTCCTCCTGTTTTTCACACCTTTTGAAGCTCTTCATATTTTTCACACCTTTTCAGGCTGTACATGTTTTTGAAGACCACTTCATGCTCCTCATCTTTTTCAGACCGTTTCATGCTCCTGATATTTTTCACACCGTTTGAAGCTCTTCATATTTTTCACACGTTTTCAGATTCTTCATGATTTTGATCACCGTTTCATGCTCCTCCTATTTTTCAGACCGTTTCATGCTCCTCATAATTTTGACACCTTTTGAAGCTCTTCACATTTTTCACACCTTTTCCGGCTCTTCATGTTTTTCAACTCCGCTTCATGCTCCTCCTATTTTTCAGATCGTTTCAGGCTCCGCATATTTTTGACTCCTTTTGAAGCTCTTCATATTTTTCACACGTTTTCAGGCCCTTCATGTTTTTGAACACCGCTTCATGCTCCTCCTATTTTTCAGACGGTTTCAGGCTGCTCGTATTTTTCAGACCGTTTCATGCTCCTCATATTTTTGACAATTTTATAAACTCTTCATATTTTTCACACTTTTACAGGCTCTTCATGTTTTTGAGCACTGCTTCATGCTCCTCCTATTTTTCAAACCTTTTGAATCTCTTCATGTTTTTCACACCTTATCAGCCTCTTCATGTTTTTGAACATCTCTTCATGCTCCTCATATTTTTGACAATTTTATAAGCTCTTCATATTTTTCACAATTTTTCAGGCTCTTCATGTTTTTGAACACCGCTTCATGCTCCTCCTATTTTTCAAACCTTTTGAAGCTCTTCATATTTTTCACACTTTTTCAGGCTCTTCATGTTTTGAACACCGCTTCATGCTCCTCCTATTTTTCAGACCGTTTCATGCTCCTCAGATATTTCACACTTTTTGAAGCTCTTCATATTTTTCACACCTTTTCAGGCTCTTCACGTTTTTGAACAACACTTCATGCTCCTCCTACTTTTCAGACTGTTTCATGCTCATCTCATTTTTGACACCTTTTCAGGGTCTTCATATTTTTCAAACTTTTGAAGATCTTCATATTTTTCACACTTTTTCAGGCTCTTCATGTTTTGAACACTGCTTCATGCTCCTCCTATTTTTCAGACCGTTTCATTCTCCTCATGTTTTTCACACCTTTTGAAGCTCTTCATAATTTTCACACCTTTTCATGCTCTTCATGTTTTTGAACACCGTTTCATGCTCGTCCTATTTTTCAGACCATTTCAAGCTCCTCATATTTTGGAAACCTTTTGAAGCTCTTCATATTTTTCACACCTTTTCCGTCTCTTCTTGTTTTTCAACACTGCTTCTTGCTCCTCCTATTTTTCAGACCGTTTCATGCTCCTCATATTTTTGACACCTTTTGAAGCACTACATATTTTTCACACCTTTTCAGGCTCTTCATATTTTTGAACACCGCTTCATGTTCCTCCTGTTTTTCACACCTTTTGAAGCTCTTCATATTTTTCACACCTTTTCAGGCTGTACATGTTTTTGAAGACCACTTCATGCTCCTCATCTTTTTCAGACCGTTTCATGCTCCTGATATTTTTCACACCGTTTGAAGCTGTTCATATTTTTCACACGTTTTCAGATTCTTCATGATTTTGATCACCGTTTCATGCTCCTCCTATTTTTCAGACCGTTTCATGCTCCTCATATTTTTGACACCTTTTGAAGCTCTTCACATTTATCACACCTTTTCAGGCTCTTCATGTTTTTCAACACCGCTTCATGATCCACCTATATTTCAGAGCGTTTCATGCTCCTCATATTTTTGACACCTTTTGAAGCTCTTCACATTTATCACACCTTTTCCGGCTCTTCATGTTTTTCAACACCGCTTCATGCTCCTCCTATTTTTCAGATCGTTTCAGGCTCCGCATATTTTTGACTCCTTTTGAAGCTCTTCATATTTTTCACACGTTTTCAGGCCCTTCATGTTTTTGAACACCGCTTCATGCTCCTCCTATTTTTCAAACCTTTTGAAGCTCTTCATGTTTTTCACACCTTATCAGCCTCTTCATGTTTTTGAACATCTCTTCATGCTCCTCATATTTTTGACAATTTTATAAGCTCTTCATATTTTTCACACTTTTTCAGGCTCTTCATGTTTTTGAGCACCGCTTCATGCTCCTCCTATTTTTCAAACCTTTTGAAGCTCTTCATGTTTTTCACACCTTATCAGCCTCTTCATGTTTTTGAACATCTCTTCATGCTCCTCATATTTTTGACAATTTTATAAGCTCTTCATATTTTTCACACTTTTTCAGGCTCTTCATGTTTTTGAGCACCGCTTCATGCTCCTCCTATTTTTCAAACCTTTTGAAGCTCTTCATGTTTTTCACACTTTTTCAGGCTGTTTATAGTTTTAAACACCGCTGCATGATTCTCCTATATTTGAGACCATTTCATGCTCCTCATATTTTTGACATTTTTTGAAGCTCTTCATATTTTTCACACTTTTTCAGGCTCTTCATGTTTTGAACAACACTTCATGCTCCTCCTATTTTTCAGACCGTTTCATGCTCCTCAGGTATTTCACACCTTTTGAAGCTCTTCATATTTTTCACACCTTTCCAGGCTCTTCACCTTTTTGAACAACACTTCATGCTCCTCCTACTTTTCAGACTGTTTCATGCTCATCTCATTTTTGACACCTTTTCAGGGTCTTCATATTTTTCAAACTTTTGAAGATCTTCATATTTTTCACACTTTTTCAGGCTCTTCATGATTTGAATACTGCTTCATGCTCCTCCTATTTTTCAGACCGTTTCATTCTCCTCATGTTTTTCACACCTTTTGAAGCTCTTCATAATTTTCACACCTTTTCATGCTCTTCATGTTTTTGAACACCGTTTCATGCTCGTCCTATTTTTCAGACCATTTCAAGCTCCTCATATTTTTGAAACCTTTTGAAGCTCTTCATATTTTTCACACCTTTTCCGTCTCTTCTTGTTGTTCAACACCGCTTCTTGCTCATCCTATTTTTCAGACCGTTTCATGCTCCTCATATTGTTGACACCTTTTGAAGCACTTCATATTTTTCACACCTTTTCAGGCTCTTCATATTTTTGAACGCCGGTTCATGTTCCTCCTGTTTTTCACACCTATTGAAGCTCTTCATATTTTTCACACCTTTTCAGGCTGTACATGTTTTTGAAGACCACTTCATGCTCCTCATCTTTCTCAGACCGTTTCATGCTCCTGATAATTTTCACACCGTTTGAAGCTCTTCATATTTTTCACACCTTTTCAGGCTCTTCATGTTTTTCAACACCACTTCATGCTCCTCCTATTTTTCAGACCGTTTCATGCTCCTCATATTTTTGACACATTTTGAAGCTCTTCATATTTTTCACACCTTTTCAGGCTCTTCATGTTTTTGAACACCTCTTCATGCTCCTTCTATTTTCAAACCGTTTCATGCTCCTCATTTCTTTGAGACATTTTGAAGCTCTTCATATTTTTCACACCTTTTGTGGATCTTCATGTTTTTGAACACAGTTTATGCTCCTCATATTTTTCACACATTTTCATGCTCTTCATATTTTTCACACCTTTTCAGGCTCTTCAGGTTTTTGAACACCGTTTCATGCTCCTCCTATTTTTCAGACCGTTTCCTGCTCCTCATATATTTGACATCTTTTGAAGCTCTTCTTATTTTTCACACTTTTTCATGCTTTTCATGTTTTTCAACACCGTTTCATGCTCCTCCTATTTTCAGACCGTTTCATGCTCCTCATATATTTGACACCTTTTAAAGCTCTTCATATATTTCACACCTTTTCAGGCTCTTCAAGTTTTTGAACACCGTTTCATGCTCCTCATATTTTTCAGACCGTTTCGTGCTCCTCATATATTTGACATCTTTTGAAGGTCTTCTTATTTTTCACACCTTTTCACGCTTTTCATGTTTTTCAACACCATTTCATGCTCCTCCTATTTTTAAGATCGTTTCCTGCTCCTCATATTTTTCACACCTTTTGAAGCTTTTCATATTTTTCACAGCTTTTCAGGTTCTTCATGTTTTTCAACACCGCTTAATGCTCCTCCTATTTTTCAGACCGTTTCATGCTCCTCATATTTTTGACACATTTTGAAGCTTTTCATATTTTTCACACCTTTTCAGGTTCTTCATGTTTTTCAACACCTCTTCATGCTCCTTCTATTTTCAGACCGTTTCATGCTCCTCATTTCTTTGAGACATTTTGACGCTCTTCATATTTTTCACACCTTTTGTAGATCTTCATGTTTTTGAACACAGTTTATGCTCCTCATATTTTTCACACATTTTCATGCTCTTCATATTTTTCACACCTTTTCAGGCTCTTCAGGTTTTTGAACACCGTTTCATGCTCCTCCTATTTTTCAGACCGTTTCCTGCTCCTCATATATTTGACATCTTTTGAAGCTCTTCTTATTTTTCACACCTTTTCATGCTTTTCATGTTTTTCAACACCGTTTCATGCTCCTCCTATTTTCCGACCGTTTCATGCTCCTCACATATTTGACACCTTTTAAAGCTCTTCTTATTTTTCACACCTTTTCATGCTTTTCATGTTTTTCAACACCGTTTCATGCTCCTCCTATTTTCCGACCGTTTCATGCTCCTCATATATTTGACACCTTTTAAAGCTCTTCATGTATTTCACACCTTTTCAGGCTCTTCATGTTTTTGAACACCGTTTCATGCTCCTCATATTTTTCAGACCGTTTCGTGCTCCTCATATATTTGACATCTTTTGAAGGTCTTCTTATTTTTCACACCTTTTCACGCTTTTCATGTTTTTCAACACCGTTTCATGCTCCTCCTATTTTTCAGACCGTTTCGTGCTCCTCATATATTTGACACCTTGTGAAGCTCTTCATATTCTTCACACCTTTTCAGTCTCTTCATGTTTTTCAACACCGCCTCATGCTCCTCCTTTTTTCAGAACGTTTCATGATGTTAATATTTTTGTCACCTTTTGAAGCTCTTCATATTTTTCACACCTTCTCAGGCTCTTCATGTTTTTGAACACCGTTTCTTGCTGCTACTATTTTTCAGACCTTTTTATGCTCCAAATACTTTTGACACCTTTTGAAGCCTTTCATATTTTTCACACCTTTTCAGGCTCTTCTTGTTTTTCAACACCACTTCATGCTCCTCTTATTTTTCAGACCGTTTCATGCTCCTCATATTTTTGACACCTTTTGAAGCTCTTCCTATTATTCACACCTTTCCAGACTCTTCATGTTTTTGAACACCGCTTCATGCTCCTCCTATTTTTCAGACCGTTTCATGTTCCTCATATTTTTGACACCTTTTGAAGCTCTTCATATTTTTCAGACGTTTTCAGGCTCTTCATGTTTTTGAACATCTCTTCATGCTCCTCCTATTTTACAGACCTTTGTATGCTCTTCATATTTTTGACAACTTTTGAATCTCTTCATATTTTTCACATCTTTTCTGTCTCTGCATATTTTGAACACCGCTTCATGCTCCTCCTATTTTTCAGACCGTTTCATGATCCTCATATTTTTAACACCTTTTGAAGCTTTTCATATTTTTCACACTTTTACAGGCTCTTCATGTTTTTAACACTGCTTCATGCTCCTCCTATTTTTCAGACCGTTTCATTCTCCTCAGGTATTTCACACCTTTTGAAGCTCTTCATATTTTTCACACCTTTTGAAGCTCTTCATATATTTCACACCTTTTGAAGCTCTTCATGTTTTTCAACACCTCTTCATGCTCCTCCTATTTTTCAGACCGTTCATGCTCCTCATATTTTGAAACAATTTGAAGCTCCTCCTATTTTCCACACGTTTTCAGGCTCTTCATGTTTTTCAACACCGTTTCATGTTCCTCCTATTTTTCCTACCGTTTCATGCTCCTCCTATTTTTCAGACCGTTTCATGCTCCTCATATTTTTGACAATTTTGGAAGCTCTTCATATTTTTCACACCTTTTCAGGCTCTTCATATTTTTCAACACCGCTATATGCTCCTACTAAATTTCAGACTGTTTCATGTTCCTCATATTTTTCACACCTTTTGAAGCTCTTCATATTTTTCACACCTTTTCAGGCTCTTCATGTTTTTCAACACCACTTCATATTCCTCCTATTATTCAGACCGTTTCATGCTCATCTCATTTTTGACACCTTTTGAAGCTATTGGTATTTCAAACCTTTTGAAGCTCTTCATATTTTTCATACCTTTTCAGGATCTTCATGTTTTTAAACACCGCTTCATGCTCCTCCCATTTTTCAGAACTTTTCATGCTCCTCATGTATTTCACACAATTTGAAGCACTTCATATTTTTCACACCTTTTCAGTCTCTTCATGTTTTTCAACACCACTTCATGTTCCTCCTATTTTTCAGACCGTTTCATGCTCATCTCATTTTTGACACCTCTTGAAGCTCTTGATATTTTTCACACCTTTTGAATCTCTTCATATTTTTCACACCTTTTCAGGATCGTCATGTTTTTAAACACCCCTTCATGCTCCTCCTATTTTTCAGAACTTTTCATGCTCCTCATATTTTTCAAATCTTTTGAAGCTCTTCATATTTTTCACACCTTTTTAAGCTCTTCATATTTTTCGCACCATTCCAGGCTCTTCATGTTTTTGAACACCGCTTCATGCTTCTCCTATTTTTCAGACCGTGTCATGCTCCTCATATTTTTGACACCTTTTGAAGCTCTTCATATTTTTCACACCTTTTGAAGCTCTTCATATTTTTCGCACCATTCCAGGCTCTTCATGTTTTTCAACACCGTTTCATGCTCCTCGTATTTTTCAGACCGTTTCATGCTCCTCATATTTTTGACACCTTTTGAAGCTCTTCCTATTTTCCACACCTTTTCAGCCTCTTGATGTTTTAGAACACCGCTTCATGCTCCTTCTATTTTTCATAACGTTTCATGCTCCTCTCATTTTTCACACCTTTTGAAGCTCTTCATATTTTTCACACCTTTTGAAGCTCTTCATATTTTTCACACCTTTTCAGGCTCTTCATGTTTTGGAGCACACCTTCATGCTCCTCCCATTTTTCAGACCTGTTCATGCTACTCATATTTTTCAAATCTTTTGAAGCTCTTCATATTTTTAACACCTTTTCAGGCTCTTCATGTTTTTCAACACCGCTTCATGCTCCTCCTATTTTCAGAACGTTTCATGCTCCTCATATTTTTGACAACTTTTGAAGCTCTTCATATTTTTCACACCTTTTCAGGCTCTTCATGTTTTTCAACACCGCTTCATGCTCCTCCTATTTTCAGACCGTTTCATGCTCCTCATATTTTTGACATCTTTTGAAGCTGTTCATATTTTTCACTCCTTTTCAGGCACTTCATGTTTTTGAACACCGTTTCATGCTCCTCCTATTTTTCAGAACGTTTCATGCTCTTCATATTTTAGACACCTTTTGAGGCTCTTCATATTTCTCATACCTTTTCAGGCTCTCCATATTTTTGAACACTGCTTCTTGCTCCTCCTAATTTTGAGACGGTTTCATGCTCCTCATATTTATGACACATTTTGAAGCTCTTCATATTATTCACTCCTTTTCAGGCTCTTCATGGTTTTGAACACCGCTTTATGCTCCTCCTATTTTTCAGACCGTTTCATGCTCTTCATATATTTCACACCTTTTGAAGCTCTTCATATTTTTCACACCTTTTCAGGCTCATCATGTTTTTCCACACCGATTCATGCTCCTTCTATTTTTCAAAACGTTTCATGTTCCTCATATTTTTGACACCTTTTGAAACTCTTCCTTTTTTTCACACCTTTTCATGCTCTTCATGTTTCTAACACCGTTTCATGCTTCTCCTATTTTTCAGACCGTTTAATGCTCCTCATATTTTTCACACCTTTTGAATCTCTTTATATTTGTCACACCTTTTCAGGCTCTTCATGTTTTTCAACACCGCTTCATGCTCCTCCTATTTTTCAGATCGTTTCTTGCTCCTCCTATATTTCAAACTGTTTCACGCACCTCTTATTATTGACACCTTTTGAAGCTCTTCATATTTTTCACACCTTTTCAGGCTCTTCATGTTTTTCAACACCACTTCATGTTCCTCCTATTTTTCAGACCGTTTCATGCTCATCTCATTTTTGACACCTCTTGAAGCTCTTGATATTTTTCACACCTTTTGAATCTCTTCATATTTTTCACACCTTTTCAGGATCGTCATGTTTTTAAACACCCCTTCATGCTCCTCCCATTTTTCAGAACTTTTCATGCTCCTCATGTATTTCACACCATTTGAAGCACTTCATATTTTTCACACCTTTTCAGTCTCTTCATGTTTTTCAACACCACTTCATGTTCCTCCTATTTTTCAGACCGTTTCATGCTCATCTCATTTTTGACACCTCTTGAAGCTCTTGATATTTTTCACACCTTTTGAATCTCTTCATATTTTTCACACCTTTTCAGGATCGTCATGTTTTTAAACACCCCTTCATGCTCCTCCTATTTTTCAGAACTTTTCATGCTCCTCATATTTTTCAAATCTTTTGAAGCTCTTCATATTTTTCACACCTTTTGAAGCTCTTCATATTTTTCGCACCATTCCAGGCTCTTCATGTTTTTGAACACCGCTTCATGCTTCTCCTATTTTTCAGACCGTGTCATGCTCCTCATATTTTTGACACCTTTTGAAGCTCTTCATATTTTTCACACCTTTTGAAGCTCTTCATATTTTTCGCACCATTCCAGGCTCTTCATGTTTTTCAACACCGTTTCATGCTCCTCGTATTTTTCAGACCGTTTCATGCTCCTCATATTTTTGACACCTTTTGAAGCTCTTCCTATTTTCCACACCTTTTCAGCCTCTTGATGTTTTAGAACACCGCTTCATGCTCCTTCTATTTTTCATAACGTTTCATGCTCCTCTCATTTTTCACACCTTTTGAAGCTCTTCATAATTTTCACACCTTTTCATGCTCTTCATGTTTTTGAACACCGTTTCATGCTCGTCCTATTTTTCAGACCATTTCAAGCTCCTCATATTTTGGAAACCTTTTGAAGCTCTTCATATTTTTCACACCTTTTCCGTCTCTTCTTGTTGTTCAACACCGCTTCTTGCTCCTCCTATTTTTCAGACCGTTTCATGCTCCTCATATTGTTGACACCTTTTGAAGCACTTCATATTTTTCACACCTTTTCAGGCTCTTCATATTTTTGAACGCCGCTTCATGTTCCTCCTGTTTTTCACACCTATTGAAGCTCTTCATATTTTTCACACCTTTTCAGGCTGTACATGTTTTTGAAGACCACTTCATGCTCCTCATCTTTCTCAGACCGTTTCATGCTCCTGATAATTTTCACACCGTTTGAAGCTCTTCATATTTTTCACACGTTTTCAGATTCTTCATGTTTTTGATCACCGTTTCATGCTCCTCCTATTTTTCAGACCGTTTCATACTCCTCATATTTTTGACACCTTTTGCAGCTCTTCACATTTATCACACCTTTTCAGGCTCTTCATGTTTTTCAACACCGCTTCATGATCCTCCTATATTTCAGAGCGTTTCATGCTCCTCATATTTTTGACACCTTTTGAAGCTCTTCACATTTTTCACACCTTTTCCGGCTCTTCATGTTTTTCAACTCCGCTTCATGCTCCTCCTATTTTTCAGATCGTTTCAGGCTCCGCATATTTTTGACTCCTTTTGAAGCTCTTCATATTTTTCACACGTTTTCAGGCCCTTCATGTTCTTGAGCACTGCTTCATGCTCCTCCTATTTTTCAAACCTTTTGAAGCTCTTCATGTTTTTCACACCTTATCAGCCTCTTCATGTTTTTGAACATCTCTTCATGCTCCTCATATTTTTGACAATTTTATAAGCTCTTCATATTTTTCACAATTTTTCAGGCTCTTCATGTTTTTGAACACCGCTTCATGCTCCTCCTATTTTTCAAACCTTTTGAAGCTCTTCATATTTTTCACACTTTTTCAGGCTCTTCATGTTTTGAACACCGCTTCATGCTCCTCCTATTTTTCAGACCGTTTCATGCTCCTCAGATATTTCACACCTTTTGAAGCTCTTCATATTTTTCACACCTTTTCAGGCTCTTCACTTTTTTGAACAACACTTCATGCTCCTCCTACTTTTCAGACTGTTTCATGCTCATCTCATTTTTGACACCTTTTCAGGGTCTTCATATTTTTCAAACTTTTGAAGATCTTCATATTTTTCACACTTTTTCCGACTCTTCATGTTTTGAACACTGCTTCATGCTCCTCCTATTTTTCAGACCGTTTCATTCTCCTCATGTTTTTCACACCTTTTGAAGCTCTTCATAATTTTCACACCTTTTCATGCTCTTCATGTTTTTGAACACCGTTTCATGCTCGTCCTATTTTTCAGACCATTTCAAGCTCCTCATATTTTGGAAACCTTTTGAATCTCTTCATATTTTTCACACCTTTTCCGTCTCTTCTTGTTTTTCAACACTGCTTCTTGCTGCTCCTATTTTTCAGACCGTTTCATGCTCCTCATATTTTTGACACCTTTTGAAGCACTTCATATTTTTCACACCTTTTCAGGCTCTTCATATTTTTGAACACCGCTTCATGTTCCTCCTGTTTTTCACACCTTTTGAAGCTCTTCATATTTTTCACACCTTTTCAGGCTGTACATGTTTTTGAAGACCACTTCATGCTCCTCATCTTTTTCAGACCGTTTCATGCTCCTGATATTTTTCACACCGTTTGAAGCTCTTCATATTTTTCACACGTTTTCAGATTCTTCATGATTTTGATCACCGTTTCATGCTCCTCCTATTTTTCAGACCGTTTCATGCTCCTCATAATTTTGACACCTTTTGAAGCTCTTCACATTTTTCACACCTTTTCCGGCTCTTCATGTTTTTCAACTCCGCTTCATGCTCCTCCTATTTTTCAGATCGTTTCAGGCTCCGCATATTTTTGACTCCTTTTGAAGCTCTTCATATTTTTCACACGTTTTCAGGCCCTTCATGTTTTTGAACACCGCTTCATGCTCCTCCTATTTTTCAGACGGTTTCAGGCTGCTCGTATTTTTCAGACCGTTTCATGCTCCTCATATTTTTGACAATTTTATAAACTCTTCATATTTTTCACACTTTTACAGGCTCTTCATGTTTTTGAGCACTGCTTCATGCTCCTCCTATTTTTCAAACCTTTTGAATCTCTTCATGTTTTTCACACCTTATCAGCCTCTTCATGTTTTTGAACATCTCTTCATGCTCCTCATATTTTTGACAATTTTATAAGCTCTTCATATTTTTCACAATTTTTCAGGCTCTTCATGTTTTTGAACACCGCTTCATGCTCCTCCTATTTTTCAAACCTTTTGAAGCTCTTCATATTTTTCACACTTTTTCAGGCTCTTCATGTTTTGAACACCGCTTCATGCTCCTCCTATTTTTCAGACCGTTTCATGCTCCTCAGATATTTCACACTTTTTGAAGCTCTTCATATTTTTCACACCTTTTCAGGCTCTTCACGTTTTTGAACAACACTTCATGCTCCTCCTACTTTTCAGACTGTTTCATGCTCATCTCATTTTTGACACCTTTTCAGGGTCTTCATATTTTTCAAACTTTTGAAGATCTTCATATTTTTCACACTTTTTCAGGCTCTTCATGTTTTGAACACTGCTTCATGCTCCTCCTATTTTTCAGACCGTTTCATTCTCCTCATGTTTTTCACACCTTTTGAAGCTCTTCATAATTTTCACACCTTTTCATGCTCTTCATGTTTTTGAACACCGTTTCATGCTCGTCCTATTTTTCAGACCATTTCAAGCTCCTCATATTTTGGAAACCTTTTGAAGCTCTTCATATTTTTCACACCTTTTCCGTCTCTTCTTGTTTTTCAACACTGCTTCTTGCTCCTCCTATTTTTCAGACCGTTTCATGCTCCTCATATTTTTGACACCTTTTGAAGCACTACATATTTTTCACACCTTTTCAGGCTCTTCATATTTTTGAACACCGCTTCATGTTCCTCCTGTTTTTCACACCTTTTGAAGCTCTTCATATTTTTCACACCTTTTCAGGCTGTACATGTTTTTGAAGACCACTTCATGCTCCTCATCTTTTTCAGACCGTTTCATGCTCCTGATATTTTTCACACCGTTTGAAGCTGTTCATATTTTTCACACGTTTTCAGATTCTTCATGATTTTGATCACCGTTTCATGCTCCTCCTATTTTTCAGACCGTTTCATGCTCCTCATATTTTTGACACCTTTTGAAGCTCTTCACATTTATCACACCTTTTCAGGCTCTTCATGTTTTTCAACACCGCTTCATGATCCACCTATATTTCAGAGCGTTTCATGCTCCTCATATTTTTGACACCTTTTGAAGCTCTTCACATTTATCACACCTTTTCCGGCTCTTCAGGTTTTTCAACACCGCTTCATGCTCCTCCTATTTTTCAGATCGTTTCAGGCTCCGCATATTTTTGACTCCTTTTGAAGCTCTTCATATTTTTCACACGTTTTCAGGCCCTTCATGTTTTTGAACACCGCTTCATGCTCCTCCTATTTTTCAAACCTTTTGAAGCTCTTCATGTTTTTCACACCTTATCAGCCTCTTCATGTTTTTGAACATCTCTTCATGCTCCTCATATTTTTGACAATTTTATAAGCTCTTCATATTTTTCACACTTTTTCAGGCTCTTCATGTTTTTGAGCACCGCTTCATGCTCCTCCTATTTTTCAAACCTTTTGAAGCTCTTCATGTTTTTCACACCTTATCAGCCTCTTCATGTTTTTGAACATCTCTTCATGCTCCTCATATTTTTGACAATTTTATAAGCTCTTCATATTTTTCACACTTTTTCAGGCTCTTCATGTTTTTGAGCACCGCTTCATGCTCCTCCTATTTTTCAAACCTTTTGAAGCTCTTCATGTTTTTCACACTTTTTCAGGCTGTTTATAGTTTTAAACACCGCTGCATGATTCTCCTATATTTGAGACCATTTCATGCTCCTCATATTTTTGACATTTTTTGAAGCTCTTCATATTTTTCACACTTTTTCAGGCTCTTCATGTTTTGAACAACACTTCATGCTCCTCCTATTTTTCAGACCGTTTCATGCTCCTCAGGTATTTCACACCTTTTGAAGCTCTTCATATTTTTCACACCTTTCCAGGCTCTTCACCTTTTTGAACAACACTTCATGCTCCTCCTACTTTTCAGACTGTTTCATGCTCATCTCATTTTTGACACCTTTTCAGGGTCTTCATATTTTTCAAACTTTTGAAGATCTTCATATTTTTCACACTTTTTCAGGCTCTTCATGATTTGAATACTGCTTCATGCTCCTCCTATTTTTCAGACCGTTTCATTCTCCTCATGTTTTTCACACCTTTTGAAGCTCTTCATAATTTTCACACCTTTTCATGCTCTTCATGTTTTTGAACACCGTTTCATGCTCGTCCTATTTTTCAGACCATTTCAAGCTCCTCATATTTTTGAAACCTTTTGAAGCTCTTCATATTTTTCACACCTTTTCCGTCTCTTCTTGTTGTTCAACACCGCTTCTTGCTCATCCTATTTTTCAGACCGTTTCATGCTCCTCATATTGTTGACACCTTTTGAAGCACTTCATATTTTTCACACCTTTTCAGGCTCTTCATATTTTTGAACGCCGGTTCATGTTCCTCCTGTTTTTCACACCTATTGAAGCTCTTCATATTTTTCACACCTTTTCAGGCTGTACATGTTTTTGAAGACCACTTCATGCTCCTCATCTTTCTCAGACCGTTTCATGCTCCTGATAATTTTCACACCGTTTGAAGCTCTTCATATTTTTCACACCTTTTCAGGCTCTTCATGTTTTTCAACACCACTTCATGCTCCTCCTATTTTTCAGACCGTTTCATGCTCCTCATATTTTTGACACATTTTGAAGCTCTTCATATTTTTCACACCTTTTCAGGCTCTTCATGTTTTTGAACACCTCTTCATGCTCCTTCTATTTTCAAACCGTTTCATGCTCCTCATTTCTTTGAGACATTTTGAAGCTCTTCATATTTTTCACACCTTTTGTGGATCTTCATGTTTTTGAACACAGTTTATGCTCCTCATATTTTTCACACATTTTCATGCTCTTCATATTTTTCACACCTTTTCAGGCTCTTCAGGTTTTTGAACACCGTTTCATGCTCCTCCTATTTTTCAGACCGTTTCCTGCTCCTCATATATTTGACATCTTTTGAAGCTCTTCTTATTTTTCACACTTTTTCATGCTTTTCATGTTTTTCAACACCGTTTCATGCTCCTCCTATTTTCAGACCGTTTCATGCTCCTCATATATTTGACACCTTTTAAAGCTCTTCATATATTTCACACCTTTTCAGGCTCTTCAAGTTTTTGAACACCGTTTCATGCTCCTCATATTTTTCAGACCGTTTCGTGCTCCTCATATATTTGACATCTTTTGAAGGTCTTCTTATTTTTCACACCTTTTCACGCTTTTCATGTTTTTCAACACCATTTCATGCTCCTCCTATTTTTAAGATCGTTTCCTGCTCCTCATATTTTTCACACCTTTTGTAGATCTTCATGTTTTTGAACACAGTTTATGCTCCTCATATTTTTCACACATTTTCATGCTCTTCATATTTTTCACACCTTTTCAGGCTCTTCAGGTTTTTGAACACCGTTTCATGCTCCTCCTATTTTTCAGACCGTTTCCTGCTCCTCATATATTTGACATCTTTTGAAGCTCTTCTTATTTTTCACACCTTTTCATGCTTTTCATGTTTTTCAACACCGTTTCATGCTCCTCCTATTTTCCGACCGTTTCATGCTCCTCACATATTTGACACCTTTTAAAGCTCTTCTTATTTTTCACACCTTTTCATGCTTTTCATGTTTTTCAACACCGTTTCATGCTCCTCCTATTTTCCGACCGTTTCATGCTCCTCATATATTTGACACCTTTTAAAGCTCTTCATGTATTTCACACCTTTTCAGGCTCTTCATGTTTTTGAACACCGTTTCATGCTCCTCATATTTTTCAGACCGTTTCGTGCTCCTCATATATTTGACATCTTTTGAAGGTCTTCTTATTTTTCACACCTTTTCACGCTTTTCATGTTTTTCAACACCGTTTCATGCTCCTCCTATTTTTCAGACCGTTTCGTGCTCCTCATATATTTGACACCTTGTGAAGCTCTTCATATTCTTCACACCTTTTCAGTCTCTTCATGTTTTTCAACACCGCCTCATGCTCCTCCTTTTTTCAGAACGTTTCATGATGTTAATATTTTTGTCACCTTTTGAAGCTCTTCATATTTTTCACACCTTCTCAGGCTCTTCATGTTTTTGAACACCGTTTCTTGCTGCTACTATTTTTCAGACCTTTTTATGCTCCAAATACTTTTGACACCTTTTGAAGCCTTTCATATTTTTCACACCTTTTCAGGCTCTTCTTGTTTTTCAACACCACTTCATGCTCCTCTTATTTTTCAGACCGTTTCATGCTCCTCATATTTTTGACACCTTTTGAAGCTCTTCCTATTATTCACACCTTTCCAGACTCTTCATGTTTTTGAACACCGCTTCATGCTCCTCCTATTTTTCAGACCGTTTCATGTTCCTCATATTTTTGACACCTTTTGAAGCTCTTCATATTTTTCAGACGTTTTCAGGCTCTTCATGTTTTTGAACACCTCTTCATGCTCCTCCTATTTTACAGACCTTTGTATGCTCTTCATATTTTTGACAACTTTTGAATCTCTTCATATTTTTCACACCTTTTCTGTCTCTGCATATTTTGAACACCGCTTCATGCTCCTCCTATTTTTCAGACCGTTTCATGATCCTCATATTTTTGACACCTTTTGAAGCTTTTCATATTTTTCACACTTTTACAGGCTCTTCATGTTTTTAACACTGCTTCATGCTCCTCCTATTTTTCAGACCGTTTCATTCTCCTCAGGTATTTCACACCTTTTGAAGCTCTTCATATTTTTCACACCTTTTGAAGCTCTTCATATATTTCACACCTTTTGAAGCTCTTCATGTTTTTCAACACCTCTTCATGCTCCTCCTATTTTTCAGACCGTTCATGCTCCTCATATTTTGAAACAATTTGAAGCTCCTCCTATTTTCCACACGTTTTCAGGCTCTTCATGTTTTTCAACACCGTTTCATGTTCCTCCTATTTTTCCTACCGTTTCATGCTCCTCCTATTTTTCAGACCGTTTCATGCTCCTCATATTTTTGACAATTTTGGAAGCTCTTCATATTTTTCACACCTTTTCAGGCTCTTCATATTTTTCAACACCGCTATATGCTCCTACTAAATTTCAGACTGTTTCATGTTCCTCATATTTTTCACACCTTTTGAAGCTCTTCATATTTTTCACACCTTTTCAGGCTCTTCATGTTTTTCAACACCACTTCATATTCCTCCTATTATTCAGACCGTTTCATGCTCATCTCATTTTTGACACCTTTTGAAGCTATTGGTATTTTTCAAACCTTTTGAAGCTCTTCATATTTTTCATACCTTTTCAGGATCTTCATGTTTTTAAACACCGCTTCATGCTCCTCCCATTTTTCAGAACTTTTCATGCTCCTCATGTATTTCACACCATTTGAAGCACTTCATATTTTTCACACCTTTTCAGTCTCTTCATGTTTTTCAACACCACTTCATGTTCCTCCTATTTTTCAGACCGTTTCATGCTCATCTCATTTTTGACACCTCTTGAAGCTCTTGATATTTTTCACACCTTTTGAATCTCTTCATATTTTTCACACCTTTTCAGGATCGTCATGTTTTTAAACACCCCTTCATGCTCCTCCTATTTTTCAGAACTTTTCATGCTCCTCATATTTTTCAAATCTTTTGAAGCTCTTCATATTTTTCACACCTTTTGAAGCTCTTCATATTTTTCGCACCATTCCAGGCTCTTCATGTTTTTGAACACCGCTTCATGCTTCTCCTATTTTTCAGACCGTGTCATGCTCCTCATATTTTTGACACCTTTTGAAGCTCTTCATATTTTTCACACCTTTTGAAGCTCTTCATATTTTTCGCACCATTCCAGGCTCTTCATGTTTTTCAACACCGTTTCATGCTCCTCGTATTTTTCAGACCGTTTCATGCTCCTCATATTTTTGACACCTTTTGAAGCTCTTCCTATTTTCCACACCTTTTCAGCCTCTTGATGTTTTAGAACACCGCTTCATGCTCCTTCTATTTTTCATAACGTTTCATGCTCCTCTCATTTTTCACACCTTTTGAAGCTCTTCATATTTTTCACACCTTTTGAAGCTCTTCATATTTTTCACACCTTTTCAGGCTCTTCATGTTTTGGAGCACACCTTCATGCTCCTCCCATTTTTCAGACCTGTTCATGCTACTCATATTTTTCAAATCTTTTGAAGCTCTTCATATTTTTAACACCTTTTCAGGCTCTTCATGTTTTTCAACACCGCTTCATGCTCCTCCTATTTTCAGAACGTTTCATGCTCCTCATATTTTTGACAACTTTTGAAGCTCTTCATATTTTTCACACCTTTTCAGGCTCTTCATGTTTTTCAACACCGCTTCATGCTCCTCCTATTTTCAGACCGTTTCATGCTCCTCATATTTTTGACATCTTTTGAAGCTGTTCATATTTTTCACTCCTTTTCAGGCACTTCATGTTTTTGAACACCGTTTCATGCTCCTCCTATTTTTCAGAACGTTTCATGCTCTTCATATTTTAGACACCTTTTGAGGCTCTTCATATTTCTCATACCTTTTCAGGCTCTCCATATTTTTGAACACTGCTTCTTGCTCCTCCTAATTTTGAGACGGTTTCATGCTCCTCATATTTATGACACATTTTGAAGCTCTTCATATTATTCACTCCTTTTCAGGCTCTTCATGGTTTTGAACACCGCTTTATGCTCCTCCTATTTTTCAGACCGTTTCATGCTCTTCATATATTTCACACCTTTTGAAGCTCTTCATATTTTTCACACCTTTTCAGGCTCATCATGTTTTTCCACACCGATTCATGCTCCTTCTATTTTTCAAAACGTTTCATGTTCCTCATATTTTTGACACCTTTTGAAACTCTTCCTTTTTTTCACACCTTTTCATGCTCTTCATGTTTCTAACACCGTTTCATGCTTCTCCTATTTTTCAGACCGTTTAATGCTCCTCATATTTTTCACACCTTTTGAATCTCTTTATATTTGTCACACCTTTTCAGGCTCTTCATGTTTTTCAACACCGCTTCATGCTCCTCCTATTTTTCAGATCGTTTCTTGCTCCTCCTATATTTCAAACTGTTTCACGCACCTCTTATTATTGACACCTTTTGAAGCTCTTCATATTTTTCACACCTTTTCAGGCTCTTCATGTTTTTCAACACCACTTCATGTTCCTCCTATTTTTCAGACCGTTTCATGCTCATCTCATTTTTGACACCTCTTGAAGCTCTTGATATTTTTCACACCTTTTGAATCTCTTCATATTTTTCACACCTTTTCAGGATCGTCATGTTTTTAAACACCCCTTCATGCTCCTCCCATTTTTCAGAACTTTTCATGCTCCTCATGTATTTCACACCATTTGAAGCACTTCATATTTTTCACACCTTTTCAGTCTCTTCATGTTTTTCAACACCACTTCATGTTCCTCCTATTTTTCAGACCGTTTCATGCTCATCTCATTTTTGACACCTCTTGAAGCTCTTGATATTTTTCACACCTTTTGAATCTCTTCATATTTTTCACACCTTTTCAGGATCGTCATGTTTTTAAACACCCCTTCATGCTCCTCCTATTTTTCAGAACTTTTCATGCTCCTCATATTTTTCAAATCTTTTGAAGCTCTTCATATTTTTCACACCTTTTGAAGCTCTTCATATTTTTCGCACCATTCCAGGCTCTTCATGTTTTTGAACACCGCTTCATGCTTCTCCTATTTTTCAGACCGTGTCATGCTCCTCATATTTTTGACACCTTTTGAAGCTCTTCATATTTTTCACACCTTTTGAAGCTCTTCATATTTTTCGCACCATTCCAGGCTCTTCATGTTTTTCAACACCGTTTCATGCTCCTCGTATTTTTCAGACCGTTTCATGCTCCTCATATTTTTGACACCTTTTGAAGCTCTTCCTATTTTCCACACCTTTTCAGCCTCTTGATGTTTTAGAACACCGCTTCATGCTCCTTCTATTTTTCATAACGTTTCATGCTCCTCTCATTTTTCACACCTTTTGAAGCTCTTCATATTTTTCACACCTTTTGAAGCTCTTCATATTTTTCACACCTTTTCAGGCTCTTCATGTTTTGGAGCACACCTTCATGCTCCTCCCATTTTTCAGACCTGTTCATGCTACTCATATTTTTCAAATCTTTTGAAGCTCTTCATATTTTTAACACCTTTTCAGGCTCTTCATGTTTTTCAACACCGCTTCATGCTCCTCCTATTTTCAGAACGTTTCATGCTCCTCATATTTTTGACAACTTTTGAAGCTCTTCATATTTTTCACACCTTTTCAGGCTCTTCATGTTTTTCAACACCGCTTCATGCTCCTCCTATTTTCAGACCGTTTCATGCTCCTCATATTTTTGACATCTTTTGAAGCTGTTCATATTTTTCACTCCTTTTCAGGCACTTCATGTTTTTGAACACCGTTTCATGCTCCTCCTATTTTTCAGAACGTTTCATGCTCTTCATATTTTAGACACCTTTTGAGGCTCTTCATATTTCTCATACCTTTTCAGGCTCTCCATATTTTTGAACACTGCTTCTTGCTCCTCCTAATTTTGAGACGGTTTCATGCTCCTCATATTTATGACACATTTTGAAGCTCTTCATATTATTCACTCCTTTTCAGGCTCTTCATGGTTTTGAACACCGCTTTATGCTCCTCCTATTTTTCAGACCGTTTCATGCTCTTCATATATTTCACACCTTTTGAAGCTCTTCATATTTTTCACACCTTTTCAGGCTCATCATGTTTTTCCACACCGATTCATGCTCCTTCTATTTTTCAAAACGTTTCATGTTCCTCATATTTTTGACACCTTTTGAAACTCTTCCTTTTTTTCACACCTTTTCATGCTCTTCATGTTTCTAACACCGTTTCATGCTTCTCCTATTTTTCAGACCGTTTAATGCTCCTCATATTTTTCACACCTTTTGAATCTCTTTATATTTGTCACACCTTTTCAGGCTCTTCATGTTTTTCAACACCGCTTCATGCTCCTCCTATTTTTCAGATCGTTTCTTGCTCCTCCTATATTTCAAACTGTTTCACGCACCTCTTATTATTGACACCTTTTGAAGCTCTTCATATTTTTCACACCTTTTCAGGCTCTTCATGTTTTTCAACACCACTTCATGTTCCTCCTATTTTTCAGACCGTTTCATGCTCATCTCATTTTTGACACCTCTTGAAGCTCTTGATATTTTTCACACCTTTTGAATCTCTTCATATTTTTCACATCTTTTCAGGCTCTTCATGTTTTTGAACAAGGTTTCATTCTTCTCCCATTTTTCAGACCGTTTCATGCTCCTCATATTTTTCACACCTTTTGAATCTCTTTATATTTGTCACACCTTTTCAGGCTCTTCATGTTTTTCAACACCGCTTCATGCTCCTCCTATTTTTCAGATCGTTTCTTGCTCCTCCTATATTTCAAACTGTTTCACGCACCTCTTATTATTGACACCTTTTGAAGCTCTTCATATTTTTCACACCTTTTCAGGCTCTTCATGTTTTTCAACACCACTTCATGCTCCTCCTATTTTTGAGACCGGTTCATGCTCCTCATATTTTTCACACATTTAGAAACTCTTCATATTTTTCCCACCTTCCCAGGCTCTTCATGTATTTGAGCACAGCTTCATGCTCCTCCTATTTTTCAGACCGTTTCATGCTCCTCATATTTTTGACAGCTTTTGAAGCTCTTCATATTTTTCACACCATTGCAGGCTCTTAATGTTTTTGAACACCGTTTCATGCTCCTCCTATATTTCACACCGTTTCATGCTCCTCATATTTTTGACACATTTTGAAGCTCTTCATATTTTTCACACCTTTTGAAGCTCTTCATATTTTTCACAACATTTCAGGCTCTTCATGTTTTTGAACACCGTTTCATGCTCCTCCTATATTTCAGACCATTTCATGCTCCTCATATTTCTGACAAATTTTGAAGCTCTTCAAATATTTCAAACATTTTCAGGCTCTTCATGTTTTGAACACCACTTCATGCTCCTCCTATTTTTCAGACCGTTTCATGCTCATCTCATTTTTGACACCTTTTGAAGCTCTTCATATTTTTCACAACTTTTAAAGCTTTTCATATTTTTGACACATTTTCAGGCTCTTCAGGTTTTTCAACACCGCTTCTTGCTCCTCCTAATTTTCAGACCGCTTCTTGCTCCTCCTAATTTTCAGACCGCTTCATGCTCCTCCTATTTTTCAGACCGTTTCATGCTCCTCTCATTTTTCACACCTTTTGAAGCTCTTCATATTTTTCACACCTTTTCAGGCTCTTCATGTTTTGAACACCGCTTCATGCTCCTCCTATTTTTCTGACCGTTTCATGCACCTCATATTTTTGACACCTTTTGAAGCTGCTCCTATTTTACACACGTTTTCAGGCTCTTCATGTTTTTCAACACCGTTTCATGCTCCTCCTATTTTTCCAACCGTTTCATGCTCCTCCTATTTTTCAGACCGTTTCATGCTCCTAATAATTTTTACAATTTTGGAAGCTCTTCATATTTTTCACACCTTTTCAGGCTCTTCATGTTTTTCAACACCACTATATGCTCCTACTAATTTTCAGACTGTTTCATGCTCGTCATATATTTTACACCTTTTGAAGCTCTTCATATTTTTCACACCTTTTCAGGCTCTTCATGTTTTGGAGCACACCTTCATGCTCCTCCCATTTTTCAGACCGTTTCATGCTCCTCATGTATTTCACACCATTTGAAGCACTTCATATTTTTCACACCTTTTCAGTCTCTTCATGTTTTTCAACACCACTTCATGTTCCTCCTATTATTCAGACCGTTTCATGCTCATCTCATTTTTGACACCTTTTGAAGTTCTTGATATTTTTGACACCTTTTGAAGCTCTTCATATTTTTCACACCTTTTCAGGCTCTTCATGTTTTGGAGCACACCTTCATGCTCCTCCCATTTTTCAGACCGTTTCATGCTCCTCATGTATTTCACACCATTTGAAGCACTTCATATTTTTCACACCTTTTCAGGCTCTTCATGTTTCTCAACACCGCTTCATGCTCCTCCTATTTTTCAGACCGTTTCATGCTCCTCCTATTTTTCAGACCGTTTTATGCTCCTCATATTTTTGACACATTTTGAAGCTCTTCATATTTTTCACACCTTTTCAGGCTATTCATGTTTTCCAGCACCACTTCATGCTCCTCCTATTTTTCAGACCGATTCATGCTCCTCATATTTTTGATACCTTTTGAAGCTCTTCATATTTTTCACACCTTTTCAGGCTATTCATGTTTTCCAACACCATTCATGCTCCTCCTATTTTTCAGACCGTTTCATGCTCCTCCTAATTTTGACACCTGTTGATGCTGTTCATATTTTTCACACCTTTTGAAGCTCTTTTAATTTTTCACACGTTTTCAGATTCTTCATGTTTTTCAACACCGCTTCATGCTCGTGCTATTTTTCAGACCGTTTCATGCTCCTCATGTATTTCACATCTTTTGAAGCTCTTCATATTTTTCACACCTTTTCAGGCTCTTCATGTTTTTCAACACCGCTTCATGCTCCTCCTAATTTGCAGATCGTTTCATGCTCCTCATATTTTTCACACCTTTTGAAGCTGTTCATATTTTTCACACCTTTTCAGTCTCTTCATGTTTTTCAACACCGTCTCATAATTCTCCTATTTTTCAGACCGTTTCATGCTCTCCATGTATTTCACACATTTTGAAGCTCTTCATATACTTCACACCTTTTCAGGCTCTGCATGTTTTTGAACACCGTTTCATGCTCCTCCTATTTTTCAGACCGTTTCATGCTCATCTCATTTTTGACACCTTTTTGAAGCTCTTCATATTTTTAACACCTTTGAAGCTCTTCATAGATTTGACACGTTTTCAGGCTCTTCATGTTTTTGAACACTGTTTCATGCTCCTCCTATTTTTCATACCGTTTCATGTTCCTCCTATTTTTCAGATCATTTCATGCTCCTCATATTTTTGACACCTTTTGAAGCTCTTCATATATTTCACACCTTTTCAGGCTCTTCAATTTTTTCAACCCCACTTCATGCTCCTCCTATTTTTCAGACCGTTTCATGCTCACATCACTTTTGACACCTTTTGAAGCTCTTCTTATTTTTCACATCTTTTGAAACTCTTCATATTTTTCACACGTTTTCAGGCTCTTCATGTTTTCAAAACCGTTTCATGCTCCTCCTATTTTTCAGACCGTTTCTTGCTCCTTATATGTTTGTCTCCTTTTGAAGCTCTTCATATTTTTCACAGTTTTTGAAGCTCTTCATATTTTTCACACCTTTTCAGGCTCTTCATGTTTTTGAACACCGTTTCATGCTCCTCCTATTTTTCATACCGTTTCATGTTCCTCCTATTTTTCAGACCGTTTCATGCTCATCTCATTTTTGACACCTTTTGAAGTTCTTGATATTTTTGACACCTTTGAAGTTCTTCATATATTTCACAACTTTTAAGGCTCTTCATGTTTTTCAACACCGCTTCATGCTCCACCTATTTTTCAGTCGTTTCATGCTTTTCATATTTTTGACACCTTTTTAAGCTCTTCATATTTTTCACACCTTTTCAGGATCTTCATATTTTTGACTTCTGCTTCATGCCCCTGCTATTTTTCAGAATGTTTCATGCTCCTCATATTTTTGAAACCTTTTGAAGCTCTTCATATTTTTCACACCTTTTCATGCTCTTAATGTTTTTGAACACCGCTTCATGATCCTCCTATTTTTCAGACAGTTTCATGCTCCTCATATTTTTGACACCTTTTAAAGCTCTTCATATGTTTCACACCTTTTCAGGATCTTCATGTTTTTGACGTCTGCTTCATGCCCCTGCTATTTTTCAGACTGTTTCTTGCTCCTCATATATTTGACACCTTTTGAAGCTCTTCATATTTTTCACACCTTTTCAGGCTCTTCATGTTTTTCAACACCGCTTCATGCTCCTCCTATTTTTCACATCGTTTTATGATCCTCATATTTTTGACACATTATGAAGCTCTTCATATTTTTCACACCTTTTCAGGCTCTTCATGTTTTTGAACACCGCTTCATGCTCCTCCTATTTTTCAGACCGATTCATGTTCCTCATATTTTTGAAACCTTTTGAAGCTTTTCATATTTTTCACACCTTTTCAGGGTTTCATGTTTTGAACACCGCTTCATGCCCCTGCTATTTTTCAGACTGTTTCTTGCTCCTCATATATTTGACACCTTTTGAAGCTCTTCATATATTTCACACCTTTTCAGGCTCTTCATGTTGTTTAACACCGCTTTTTGCTCCTCTATTTTTCAGATAGTTTCATGTTCCTCCTATTGTTCAGACCGTTTTATGCACCTCATATTTTTCACACCTTTTGAAGCTCTTCATATTTTTCACACCTTTTCAGGCTCTTCATGTTTTTGAACACCGCTTCATGCTCCTGCTATTTTTTAGACCGTTTCATGCTCCACATATTTTTGACACATTTTGAAGCTCTTTATATTTTTCACATCTTTTCAGGCTCTTCATGTTTTTCAACACCGCTTCATGCTCCTCCTATTTTTCAGTCGTTTCATGCTCCTAATATTTTGACACCTTTTGAAGCTCTTCATATTTTTGACACCTTTTCAGGCTCTTCATGTTTTTGAAAACCGCTTCATGCTCCTCCTATTTTTCAGACCGCTTCCTGATCCTCATAATTTTCACACCTTTTGAAGCTCTTCATATTTTTGACACCTTTTCAGGCTCTTCATGTTTTTGAACAGCGCTTCATGCTCGTGCTATTTTTTAGACCGTTTCATGCTCCACATATTTTTGACACCTTTTGAAGCTCTTTATATTTTTCACATCTTTTCAGGCTCTTCATGTTTTTCAACACCGCTTCATGCTCCTCCTATTTTTCAGTCGTTTCATGCTCCTAATATTTTGACACCTTTTGAAGCTCTTCATATTTTTGACACCTTTTCAGGCTCTTCATGTTTTTGAAAACCGCTTCATGCTCCTCCTATTTTTCAGACCGCTTCCTGATCCTCATAATTTCACACCTTTTGAAGCTCTTCATATTTTTCACACCTTTTCAGGCTCTTCATGTTTTTGAACATCGCTTCATGCTCCTCCTATTTTTTAAACAGTTTCTTGCTCCTCATATTTTTGACACCTTTTGATGCTCTTCATATTTTTCACACCTTTTGAAGCTCTTCATATGTTTCACACGTTTTCAGGCTCTTCATGTTTTTCAACACTGCTTCATGCTCCTCCTATTTTTCAGACCGTTTCATGCTCCTCTTATTTTCGACACCTTTTGAAGCTCTTCATTTTTTTCACACATTTTCAGGCTCTTCATGTTTTTGAACCCCGCTTCAATGCTCATCCTATTTTTCAGACCATTTCATGCTCCTCGAAGTTTTTGACACGTTTTGTAGCTCTTCATGTTTTTCACAACTTTTCAGGCTCTTCATGTTTTTGAATACCGCTTCATGCTCCTAGTATTTATCGACCGTTTCAGTCTCCTCCTGTATTTCACATCATTTGAAGCTCTTCGTATTTTTCACACCTTTTCAGGCTCTTCATGGTTTTGAACACCGCTTCATGCTCCTCCTATTTTTCAGACCGTTTCATGCTCCTCATATTTTTGACACGATTTGAAGCTCTTCATATTTTTCACACATTTTCAGGCTCTTCATGTTTTTCAACACCGCTTCATGCTCCTCCTATTTATCAGACCGTTTCATGCCCCTCATTTATTTCACACCTTTGGAAGCTCTTCATAATTTTCACACCTTTTCAGGCTCTTCATGTTTTTCAACACCGTTTCATGCTTCTGCTTTTTTCAGACCGTTTCTTGCTCCTCATATTTTTGACACCATTTGAAGCTTCTCATATTTTTCACACCTTTTGAAGCTCTTCATATTTTTCACAACTTTTGAAGCTCTTCATATTTTTCACAACATTTCAGGCTCTTCATATTTTTGAACACCGTTTCATGCTCCTCCTATATTTCAGACCATTTCATATTCCTCATATTTTTGACACCTTTTGAAGCTCTTCATATTTTTCACATCTTTTCAGGCTCTTCATGTTTTTCAACACCGCTTCATGCTCCTCCTATTTTTCAGACCGTTTCATGCTCCTCTCATTTTTGACACATTTTGAAGCTCTTCAAATATTTCACACATTTTCAGGCTCTTCATGATTTTCAACACGCTTCATGCTCCTCCTATTTTTCAGACCGTTTCATTCTCATCTCATTTTTGACACCTTTTGAAGCTCTTCATATTTTTCACAACTTTTGAAGCTTTTCATATTTTTCACACATTTTCAGGCTCTTCAGGTTTTTCAACACCGCTTCTAGCTCCTCCTAATTTTCAGACCGTTTCATGCTCCTCATATTTTTGACACCTTTTGAAGTTCTTCATATTTTTCACACCTTTTCAAAATCTCATGTTTTTGAACACAGCTTCATGCTCGTCCTGTTTTTAAGGTTGTTTCATGCTCCTCATTATTGCACACCTTTTGAAGCTCTTCATATTTTTCACACCTTTTCAGGCTCTTCATGTTTTTGAACACCGCTTCATGCTCCTCCTATTTTTGACACCTTTTGAAGCTCTTCATATTTTTCACACCTTTTCAAAATCTCATGTTTTTGAACACAGCTTCATGCTCGTCCTGTTTTTAAGGTTGTTTCATGCTCCTCATTATTGCACACCTTTTGAAGCTCTTCATATATTTCACACCTTTTCAGGCTCTTCATGTTTTTGAACACCGCTTCATGCTCCTCCTATTTTTCAGACCGCTTCATGCTCCTTTTATTGTTCAGACCGCTTCATGCTCCTCCTATTTTTCAGACTGCTTCATGCTCCTCATATTTTTGACACCTTTTGAAGCTCTTCATATTTTTGACACCTTTTGAAGTTCTTCATATTTCTCACACGATTTCAGGCTCTTCAGGTTTTTCAACACCGCTTCTAGCTCCTCCTAATTTTCAGACCGTTTCATGCTCCTCATATTTTCACACCTTTTGAAGTTCTTCATATTTTTCACACCTTTTCAAAATCTCATGTTTTTGAACACAGCTTCATGCTCGTCCTGTTTTTAAGGTTGTTTCATGCTCCTCATTATTGCACACCTTTTGAAGCTCTTCATATATTTCACACCTTTTCAAGCTCTTCATTTTTTGGAAGACCACTTCATGCTCCTCCTATTTTTCAGACCGTTTCATGCTCATCTCATTTTTGACAACTTTTGAAGCTCTTCATATTTTTCACACCTTTTCAGGCTCTTCATGTTTTTCAAACCACTTCATGCTCGTCCTATTTTCCAGACCATTTCATGCTCCTCATATTTTTGAAACCTTTTGAATCTCTTCATATATTTCACTTCTTTTGAGGCTCTTCATGTTTTTCAACACGACTTCGTGCTCCACCTATTTTTCGTTCCTTTTCATGCTCATCTCATTATTCACACCTTTTGAAGCACTTCATATTTTTCACACTTTTTCAGTCTCTTAATGTTTTTCAATGCCACTTCACGCTCCTCCTATTTTTCAGATCGTTTCATACTCCTCATATTTTTGACACCTTTTGAAGCTCTTCATATTTTTCACACCTTTTCAGGCTCTTCATGATTTTGAACACTGCTTCATGCTCCTACTATTTTCAGACCATTTCAAGCTCCTCATGTATTTCACACCTTTTGAAGCTCTTCATATTTTTCACACATTTTCAGGCTCTTGATGTTATTAAACACCGTTTCATGCTGCTCCTACTTTTCAGACCGTTTCATACTCCTCATATTTTTGACACATTTTGAAGCTCTTCATATATTTCACACCTTTTCAGGCTCTTCATGTTTTTCAACACCACTTCATGCTCCTCCTATTTTTCAGATTGCTTCATGCTCATCTCATTTTTGACACCTTTTGAAGCTGTTCATATTTTTCACACCTTTTGAAGCTCTTCATATTTTTCACAAGTTTTCAGGCTCTTCATGTTTTTGAACACCGCTTCATGCTCCTCCTATTTTTCAGACCGTTTCAGCCTCCTAATATTTTTGACACCATTTGAAGCTCTTCATATTTTGGACACATTTTCAGGCTCTTCATGTTTTTGAACACCGCTTCATGCTCCTCCTATTTTTCAGACCGTTTCAGCCTCCTAATATTTTTGACACCATTTGAAGCTCTTCATATTTTGGACACCTTTTCAGGCTCTTCATGTTTTTGAACACCGCTTCATGCTCCTCCTATTTTTCAGACCGTTTCATGCTCCTCATGTATTTCACACTTTTTGAAGCTCTTCATATTTTTCACACCTTTTCAGCGTCTCATGTTTTTGAACACCGCTTCATGCTCCTCCTATTTTTCAGACCGTTTCAGCCTCCTAATATTTTTGACACCATTTGAAGCTCTTCATATTTTGGACACCTTTTCAGGCTCTTCATGTTTTTCAAAACCACTTCATGCTTCTCCTATTTTTCAGACCGTTTCATGCTCCTCATATTTTTGACACCTTTTGAAACTCTTCATATTTTTCACACCTTTTCAAGCTCTTCATATTATTGAACACAGTTTCATGCTCCTCGTATTTTTCAGACCTTTTCATGCTCCTCATATTTTTGACACCTTTAGAAGCACTTCATATTTTTCACTCCTTTTCAGGCTCTTCTTTTTTTTGAACACCACTTCATGCTCCTTATATTTTTCAGACCGTTTCATGCTCCTCATATTTTTGACACCATTTGAAGCTCTTAATATTTTTCACACCTTTTCAGGCTCGTCATGTTGTTGAACACCACTTCATACTCCTAATATCTTTAAAACCATTTCATGCTCATCTCATTCTTGACACCTTTTGAAGCTCTTCATATTTTTCACACGTTTTCAGGCTCTTCATGTTTTTTTTTTTTATATTTTTTTTGTTTCTTGTTATATTTTTTCATGTTTTTGAACACCGCTTCATGCTCCTCCTATTTTTCAGACCATTTCATGCTCCTCATATTTTTCACACCTTTTGAAGCTCTTCATATTTTTCACACATTTTCAGGCTCTTCATGTTTTTCAACACCACTTAATGCTCCTCCTATTTTTCAGACCGTTTCATGCTCCTCATATTTTTGACACCTTTTGAAGCTCTTCGTATATTTCACACCTTTTCATGCTCTTCATGTTTATCAACACCAATTCATGCTCCTCCTATTTTTCAGACCGTTTCATGCTAATCTCATTTTTGACACCTATTGAATCTCTTCATATTTTTCCAACCTTTTGAAGTTCTTCATATTTTTCGCACCATTTCAGGCTCTTCATGTATTTCAACACCGCTTCATGCTCCTCCTCTTTTTCAGACAATTTTTGCTCCTCATAATTTTGACACCATTTGAAGCTCTTCATATTTCTCACAACTTTTCTGGTTCTTCATGTATTTCAACACCGCTTCATGCTCCTACTATTTTTCAGACCGTATCATGCTCATCTAATCTTTGAGACCTTTTGAAGCTCTTCATATTTTTCCACATATTTTGAAGCTCTTCGTACTTTTCACGCATTTTCAGGCTCTTCATATTTTGCAACACCCCTTTTTGCTCCTCCTATTTTTCAGCCCGTTTCATGCTCCTCATGTATTTCACACCTTTTGAAGCTCTTCATATTTTCCACACCTATTCAGGCTCTTCAGGTTTTTGAACACCGCTTCATGCTCCTCCTTTTCTGCAGACCGTTTCATGCTCCTCATATTTTTGACACCTTTTGAAGCTCTTCATATTTCTCACACCTTTTCAGGCTCTTCATATTTTTGAACACCGCTTCATGCTCCTCCTATTTTTCAGACCGTTTCATGCTCATCTCATTTTTGACACTTTTTGAAGCTCTTCATATTTTTCACACCTTTTCAGGCTCTTCATATTTTTCAACACCACTTCATGCTCCTTCTATTTTTCAGAGAGTTTCATGCTCCTCATGTATTTCACACCTTTTGAAGCTCTTCATATTTTTCACACCTTTTCAGGCTCGTCATGTTTTTCATCACTGTTTCATGCTCCTCCTATTTTTCAGACCGTTTCATGCTCCTCATATATTTGAAACCTTTTGAAGCTCATCATATTTTTCACATCTTTTCAGGCTCTTCATGTTTTTGAACACCGTTTCATGTTCCTCCTATTTTTCAGACCGTTTCATGCTCCTCATATTTTTGACACCTTTTGAAGCTCTTCATATTTTTCACAACTTTTCCGGCTCTTCATGATTTTCAACACCGCTTCATGCTCCTCCTATTTTTCAGACCGTTCCATTCTCATCTCATTTTTGACACCTTTTGAAGCTCTTCATGTATTTCACACCTTTTCAGGCTTTTCATTTTTTTCAACACCACTTCATTCTCCTCCTATTTTTCAGACCGTTTCATGCTTATCTCATTTTGACACATTTTGAAGCTCTTCATATTTTTCACATCTTTTGAAGCTTTTCATATTTTTCACACCTTTTCAGGCTCTTCATGATTTTCAACACCGCTTCATGCTCCTCCTAATTTTCAGACCGTTTCATGCTCATTTCTTTTTTGACACCCTTTGAAGCTCTTCATATTTTTCACAATTTGAAGTTCTTCATATTTTTCATATTTTTGAAGCTCTTCATATTTTCACACGTTTTCAGACTCTTCATGATTTTCAACACCGCTTCATGCTCCTGAAATTTTTCACACCGTTTCATGCTCCTCATATTTTTGACACCTTTTGAAGCTCTTCATATTTCTCACACCTTTTCAGGCTGTTCATGTTTTTCAGCACCGCTTCATGCTCCTCCTATTTTTCAGACCGTTTCATGCTCATCTCATTTTGACACCTTTTGAAGCTCTTCATATTTTTCACACCTATTGAAGCTCTTCATATTTTTCACATTTTTGAAGCTCTTCATATTTTCACACGTTTTCAGACTCTTCATGTTTTTCAAAACCGCTTCATGCTCCTGAAATTTTTCAGACCGTTTCATGCTCCTCATATTTTTGACACCTTTTGAAGCTCTTCATATTTCTCACACCTTTTCAGGCTCTTCATGTTTTTCAACACCGCTTCATGCTCCTCCTATTTTTCAGACCGTTTCATGCTCATCTCATTTTTGACACCTTTTGAAGGTTTTCATATTTTTCACACCTTTTCAGGCTCTTCATGTTTTTGAACACCGCTTCATGCTCCTCCTATTTTTAAGAACGTTTCATGCTCCTCATAATTTTCGCACCTGTTGAAGCTCTTCATATTTTTCACAACTTTTCAGGCTCTTCATGTTTTAGAACACCGCTTCATGCTCCTCCTATTTTTCAGACCGTTTAATGCTCCTCATGTATTTCACACCTTTTGAAGCTCTTCATATTTTTCACACCTTTTCAGGCTCTTCATGTTGTTGAACACCGTTTCATGCTCCTCCAATTTTTCAGACCGTTTCATGCTCCTCATATATTTGACACCTTGTGAAGCTCTTCATATTTTTCACACCTTTTCAGGCTCTTCCATTTTTTCAACACCGCTTCATGCTCCTCCTATTTTTCAGACCGTTTCATGCTCCTCATATTTTGACACCTTGTGAAGGTCTTCATATTTTTCACAGCTTTTCATGCTCTTCATGTTTTTTCAACACGGCTTCATGCTCCTCCTCTTTTTCAGACCATTTTTGCTCCTCATAATTTTGACACCATATGAAGCTCTTCATATTTCTCACAACTTTTCTGGTTCTTCATGTATTTCAACACCGCTTCATGCTCCTCCTATTTTTCAGACCGTATCATGCTCATCTAATTTTTGAGACCTTTTGAAGCTCTTCATATTTTTCCACATCTTTTGAAGCTCTTCATATTTTTCACACGTTTTCAGGCTCTTCATGTTTTTCAACACGCCTTCTTGGTCCTCCTATTTTTCACACCGTTTCATGCTCCTCATATTTTTGACACCCTTAGAAGCTCTTCATATTTTTCACACTTTTCATGCTCTTCATGTTTTTCAACACCGCTTCATGCTCCTCCTATTTCAGACCGTTTCATGCTCCTCATAATTTTGACACGTTTTGAAGCTCTTCATATTTTTCACACCTTTTCAGGCTCTTCATGTTTTTCAACACCGCTTCATGCTCCTCCTCTTTTTCAGACAGTTTAATCCTCCCCATGTATTTCACACCTTTTGAAGCTCTTCATATTTTTCACACATTTTCAGGCTCTTCATGTTTTTGAACACCATTTCATGCTCCTCCTATTTTTCAGACCGTTTCATGTGCCTCATACATTTGACACCTTTTGAAGCTCTTCATATTTTTCACACCTTTTTAAGCTCTTCATATTTTTCACACCTTTTCAGGCTCTTCATGTTTTGGAACACCGCTTCATGCTCCTCCTATTTTTCAGACCGTTTCATGCTCCTGATATATTTGACACCTTGTGAAGCTCTTCATATTTTTCACACCTTTTCAGGCTCGTCCATTTTTTCAACACCGCTTCATGCTCCTCCTATTTTTCAGACCGTTTCATGCTCCTCATATTTTTGACACCTTGTGAAGGTCTTCATATTTTTCACAGCTTTTCATGCTCTTCATATTTTTTCAACACCGCTTCATGCTCCTCCTCTTTTTCAGACCATTTTTGCTCCTCATAATTTTGACACCATATGAAGCTCTTCATATTTCTCACAACTTTTCTGGTTCTTCATGTATTTCAACACCGCTTCATGCTCCTCCTATTTTTCAGACCGTATCATTTTCATCTAATATTTGAAACCTTTTGAAGCTCTTCATATTTTTCCACATCTTTTGAAGCTCTTCATATTTTTCACGCGTTTTCAGGCTCTTCATGTTTTTCAACACGCCTTCTTGGTCCTCCTATTTTTCAGACCGTTTCATGCTCCTCATATTTTTGACACCTCTTGAAGCTCTTCATATTTTTCACACCTTTTCAGGCTCTTCTTGTTTTTGAACACCGATTCATGCTCCTCCTATTTTTCATACCGTTTCATGCTCCTCATAATTTTGACACATTTTGAAGCTCTTCATAATTTTCACACATTTTCAGGCTCTTCATGTTTTTGAACACCGTCTCATGCTCCTGCTATTTTTCAGACCGTTTCATGCTCCTCATATATTTGACAACTTTAGAAGCACTTCGTATTTTTCACACCTTTTCAGGTTCTTAATGTTTTTGAACGCCACTTCATGCTCCTGCTATTTTTCAGACCGTTTCATACTCCTCATATTTTTGATACCTTTTGAAGCTCTTCATATTTTTCACACCTTTTCAGGCTCTTTATGCTTTTCAACACCAATTCATGCTCCTCCTTTTTTGCAGACCGTTTCATACTCCTCATATTTTTGACACCTTTTGAAGCTCTTCATATTTCTCACACAATTTCAGGCTTTTCATGTTTTTCAACAACGCTTCATGCTCCTAATTTTCAGACCGTTTCATGCTGATCTCATTTTTGACACCTTTTGCAGCTTTTCATATTTTTCACACCTTTTCAGGCTCTTCATGTTTTTCCACACCACTTCATGCTCCTCCTTTTTTGTAGACCGTTTCATTCTCCTCATGTATTTCACACCTTTTGAAGCTCTTCATATTTTTCCCACCTTTTCCGGCTCTCCATGTTTTTGATCACCGTTTCATGCTCCTCCTATTTTTCAGACCGTTTCATGCACCTCATATTTTTCACACCTTTTGAAGCTCTTCATATTTTTCACACCTTTTCAGGCTCTTCATGTTTCCCAACACTGCTTCATGCTCCTGCTATTTATCATAACGTTTCATACTCCTCATATTTTTGACACTTTTTGAGTCTCTTCATATTTTTCACACCTTTTCAGGCTCTTCATGTTTTTGAACACCGTTTCATAATCCTCCCATTTTTCATACCGTTTCATGCTCCTCATATTTTTGAAACCTTTTGAAGCTCTTCATATTTTTCACACCTTTTCAGGCTCTTCAAGTTTTTGAACACCGCTTCATCCTCCTCGTATTTTTAAGACCGTTTCATGCTCCTCATATTTTTGAAACCTTTTGAAGCTCTTCATATTTTTCACACCTTTTCAGGCTCTTCAAGTTTTTGAACACCGCTTCATCCTCCTCGTATTTTTAAGACCGTTTCATGCTCCTCATATTTTTGAAACCTTTTGAAGCTCTTCATATTTTTCACACCTTTTTAGGCTCTTCATTTTTTTGAACACCGCTTCATGCTCCTCCTATTTTTCAGACCGTATCATGCTCCTCATATTTTTCACACCTTTTGAAGCTCTTCATATTTTTCACACCTTTTTAGCCTCTTCATGTTTTTCAACACCAGTTCATGCTCCTCCTAATTTTCAGACCGTTTCATGCTCCTCATATTTTTAACACCTTTAGAAACTCTTCATATTTTTCACACATTTTCAGGCTCTTCATGTTTTTCAACACCGTTTCATGATCCTCTTTTTTTTCAGACCGTTTCATGCTCCTCATATTTTTGACACCTTTTGAAGCTCTTCATATTTTTCACACTTTTCAGGCTCTTCATGTTTTTCAACAACGCTTCATGCTCCGCCTATTTTTCAGACCATTTCATTCTCCTCATATTTTTGACACCTTTTCAAGCTCTTCAGATATTTCACACCTTTTCAGGCTCTTCATTTTTTTCAACACCACTTCATGCTCCTCCTATTTTTCAGACCGTTACATGCTCCTCATATTTTTGACACTTTTTGAAGCTCTTTATATATTTCACACATTTTCAGGCTCTTCATGTTTTTCAACACCGTTTCATGATCCTTCTATTTTCAGACCGTTTCATACTCCTCATATTTTTGACACCTTTTGTAGCTCTTCATATTTTTCACAATTTTCAGGCTGTTCATGTTTTTCAACAACGCTTCATGCTCCGCCTATTTTTCAGACCATTTCATTCTCCTCATATTTTTGACACCTTTTGAAGTTCTTCAGATATTTCACACATTTTCAGGCTCTTCATTTTTTTCAACACCACTTTATGCTCCTACTATTTTTCAGATCGTTTCATGCTCTTCTCATTTTGACACCTTTTAAAGCTCTTCATATTTTTCACATCTTTCGAAGCTCTTCATATTTTTCACACGTTTTCAGGCTCTTCATGTTGTTCAACACCCTTTCTTGCTTCTCCTATTTTTAAGACCATTTCATGCTCCTCATATATTTGACAGGTTTTGAAGCTCTACATATTTTTCACACCTTTTCAGCCTTTTCATTTATTTCAATATCACTTCATGCTCCTCCTATTTTTCAGACCGTTTCATGCTCATCTCATTTTGACACCTTTTGAAGCTCTTCATATTTTTCACACCTTTTCAGGCTCTTCATGTTTTTGAACACGGCTTCATGCTCCTCCTATTTTTCAGACCGTACCCTGCTCCTCATATTTTTCACACCTATTGAAGCTCTTAATATTTTTCACAACTTTGCAGGCTCTTCATGTTTTTGAACACCACTTCATGCTCCTCCTATTTTACAGAGAGTTTCAGGCCCCTCATGTATTTCACACCTTTTGAAGCTCTTCATATTTTTCACACCTTTTCAATCTCTTCATGTTTTTCAACACCGTTTCATGCTGCTTATATTTTTCAGACCGTTTCATGCTCCTCATATCTTTCACACCTTTTGAAGCTCTTCATATTTTTCACACCTTTTCAGGCTCTTCATGTTTTTGAACACTGCTTCATGCTCCTCCTGTTTTTCAGGTCATTTCATGCTCCTCATATTTTTGAAACCTTTTGAAGCTCTTCATATTTTTCACTCCTTTTCAGGCTCCACATGTTTTTGAACAGCGCATCATGCTCCTCCTATTTTCAGACCGTTCCATGCTCCTCATATTTTTGACACCTTTTGAAGCTCTTCATAAATTTCACACCTTTTCAGGCTCTTCATGTTTTTCAACACCACTTCATCCTCCAAATATTTTTCAGATGGCTTCATGCTCATCTCATTTTTGACACCTTTTGAAGCTCTTCATATTTTTGACATCTTTTGAAGCTCTTCATATTTCTCACACTTTTTCAGGCTCTTCATGTTTTTCATCACCGCTTCATGCTCCTCCTATTTTTCAGACCGTTTCATGCTCCTCAAATTTTTGACACCTTTTAAAGCTCTTCATATATTTCACACCTTTTCAGGCTCGTCATTTTTTTGAACACCACTTCATGCTCCTCCTATTTTTCAGACCTTTTCATGCTCCTCATATTTTTGACACCTTTTGAAGCTCCTCATATTTTTCACACCTTTTGAAGCTCTTCATATTTTTCACACCTTTTGAAGCTCTTCATATTTTTCACAACTTTTCAGGCTCTTCATGTTTTTGAACACCGTTTCATGCTCCTCCTATATTTCAGATCATTTCATGCTCCTCATATTTTTGACAGCGTTTAGAGCTCTTCAAATATTTCACACATTTTCAGGCTATTCATGTTTTTCAACACAAATTCATGCTCCCCCTTTTTTTCAGACCGTTTCATGCTCATCTCATTTTTGACATCTTTTGAAACTCTTCATATTTTTCACACCTTTTGAAGCTCTTCATATTTTTCACAGCTTTTGAAGCTCTTCATATTTTTCACACCTTTTCAGGATTTCATGTTTTGAACACCGCTTCATACTCCTCCAATTTTCTGAATGTTTCGTTCTCCTCATATTTTTCAGACCGTTTCATGCTCCTCATATATTTCACACCTTTTGAATCTCTTCACGTTTTCACACCTTTTGAATCCCTTCATATTATCACACCTTTTCAGGCTCCTCATGTTTTTGAACAAGGCTTCATGCTCCTCCTATATTTCAGACCGTGTCATGCTCCTCATATTTTGACACCTTTTTAAGGTCTTCATATTTTTCACACCTTTTCAGTCTCTTCAAGTTTTTGAACACTGGTACATGCTCCGCCTATTTTTCACACCTTTTGAAGCTCTTCAAATTTTTCACACCTTTTCAGGCTCTTCATGTTGTCAACACCGTTTCATGCTCCTCCTATATTTCAGACCGTGTCATGCTCCTCATATTTTTGACACCTTTTGAAGCTCTTCATATATTTCACACCTTTTCAGGCTCTTCATGTTTTTGAACACCGCTTCATGCTCCTCCTATTTTTCAGTCCGTTTCATGCTCCTCATATTTTTGACACCTTTTGAAGCTCTTCATATTTTTCACACATTTTCAGGCACCTCATATTTTTAAACACCGCATCATGCTCCTCCTATTTTCAGACCGTTTCATGCTCCTGATGTATTTTACACCTTTGGAAGCTCTTCACATTGTTCACACCTTTTCAGGCTCTTCATGTTTCTGAACACCGTTTCAAGCTGTTCCTAATTTTCAGACCGCTTCATGCTCCTCTCATTTTTGACACCTTTTGAAGCTCTTCATATTTTTGACAACTTTTGAGGCTCTTCATATTTCTCACACGTTTTCAGGTTGTTCATGTTTTTCAACACCGCTTCATGCTCCTCCCCTTTTTCAGACCGTTTAATGCTCATCTCATTTTTGACACCTTTTGAAGGTCTTCATATTTTTCACACCTTTTGAAGCTCTTCATATTTTCACAACTTTTCAGGCTTTTCATGTTTTTGAACACCGTTTCATGCTCCTGCATATTTCAGACCGATTCTTGCTGCTCATATGTTTGACCTGTTTTGAAGCTCTTCATATTTTTCACACCTTTTCAGGCTCTTCATGTTTTTCAACACTGCTTCATGCTCCTCCTATTTTTTACACCTTTTGAAGCTCTTCATATTTTTCACACCTTTTCAGGCTGTTCATGTTTTTGAACATGGTTTCATGTTCCTCCTATTTTTCAGACCGTTTCATGCTCCTCATATTTTTGAAACCTTTTGAAGCTCTTCATATTTTTCACACCTTTTCAGTCTCTTCATGTTTTTCAACACTACTTCATGCTCCCCCTCTTTTTCAGACGGTTTCATGCACATCTCTTTTTTGACACCTTTTGAAGCTCTTCATATTTTTCATACCTTTTGAAACTCTTTATATTTTTCACACGTTTTCAGGCTCTTCATGTTTTTCAACACCGCTTCATGCTCCTCCTATTTTTCAGACCGTTTCATGCTCCTCATTTATTTCACACCTTTTGAAGCTCTTCATATTTTTCAAGCTTTTTCAGGCTCTTCATGTTTTTGAACACCGCTTCATGCTCCTCCTATTTTTCAAACCTTTTCATGATCCTCATGTATTTCAGACGTTTGAAACTCTTCATATTTTTCACACCTTTTGAAGCTCTTCATATTTTTCACAACTTTTCAGGCCTTTCATGTTTTCAACACAGTTTCAGGCTCCGCCTATTTTTCAGACCGTTTCATGCTCCTCATATTTTTGACACCTTTTGAAGGTCTTCATATTTTTCACACCTTTTCAGGCTCTTCAAGTTTTTGAACGTCGTTTCATGCTCCTCCTATTTTTCAGACTGTTTCATGCTCCTCTTATTTTTCACACCTTTTGAAGCTCTTCATATTTTTGCCACCTTTTCAGGCTCTTCATGTTTTTCAACACAGTTTCATGCTCCTCCTATTGTTCCAACCGTTTCAAGCTTCTCATATTTTTGACACCTTTTGAAGCTCATCATATTTTTCACACCTTTTCATGCTCTTCATGTTTTTCAACACCGTTACATGATTCTCCTATTTTTCAGACTGTTTCATGCTCCTCATATTTTTGACACTTTTTGAAGCTCTTCATGTTTTTCACACCATTTAGGATCTTCATGATTTTCAACACCGCTTCATACTCCTTCTATTTTTCAGACCGTTTCATGCTCCACATATTTTTGACACCTTTTGAAGCTCTTCATATTTTTCACACCTTTTCAGTCTCTTCATGTCTTTCAACACCGCTTCATGCTCCTCCTATTTTTCAGACCGTATCATGCTCCTCGTATTTTGACACGTTTTGAAGCTCTTCATATAATTCACACTTTTTCAGGCTCTTCAAGATTTTCAACACCGTTTCATGCTCCTCCTATTTTTCAAACCGTTTCAAGCTTCTCATATTTTTGACACCTTTTGAAGCTCTTCATATTTTTCACACCTTTTCAGGCTCTTCATGTTGTTGAACACGGTTTCATGCTTCTCCTATGTTTCAGACCGTTTCATGCTCCTCATATTTTTGACACCTTTTGAAGCTCTTCATATTTTTCACACCTTTTCAGGCTCTTCATGTTTTTGAACACCGTTTCATGCTCCTCATATTTTTGACATATTTTGAAACTCTTCATATTTTTGCCACCTTTTGAAGCTCTTCATATCTTTCACACCTTTTCAGGCTCTTCATATTTTTCACACCTTTTCATGCTCTTCATGTTTTTCAACACCACTTCATACTCCTCATATTTTTGACACATTTTGAAGCTCTTCATATTTTTCAAACTTTTTGAACCTCTTCATATTTTTCACACCTTTTCAGCCTCTTCATGTTGTTTAACGCCGCTTCATGCTCCTGCTATTTTTCTGACCGTTTGATACTCCTCATATTTTCACACCTTTGAAGCTATTCATATTTTTCACACCTTTTCAGGCTCTTCATGTTTTTGAACACCATTTCATGCTCCTCCTATTTTTGACACCTTATGGAACTCCTCATATTTTTCACACCTATTCAGGCTCTTCATGTTTTTGAACACCGTTTTATGTTACTCCTATTTTTCCGACCGTTTCATGCTCCTCATATTTTTGACACCTTTTGAAGCTCTTCATATTTTCATTCATTTTCAGGCTCTTCATGTGTTCAACAACGCTTCATGCTCCTCCTATTTCTCAGAAAGTTTCATGCTCCTCATATGTTTGACACTTTTTGAAGCTCTTCATATTTTTTACACCTTTTGAAGCTCTTCATATTTTTCACATCTTTTCAGACTCTTCATGTATTTCAACACCAGGTCATGCTCCTCCTATTTTTCAGAACTTTTCCTGCTCCTCATATTTTTGACACCTTTTGAAGCTCCTCATATATTTCACACCTTGTCAGGCTCTTCATGTTTTTCAACTCCGCTTCATGCTCCTCCTATTTTTCAGACCGTTTCATGCTCCTCATATTTTTGACACTTTTTGAAACTCTTCATATTTTTCACACCTTTTCAGGTTCTTCATGTTTTGAACAAAACTTCATGCTCCTCCTATTTTTCAGACAGTTTCATTTTCCTCATATTTTTGACAACTTTTTAAGCTCTTCATATATTTCACACCTTTTCAGGCTCTTTATGTTTTTGAACACCGTTTCATGCTCCTCCTATTTGTCTGACCGTTTCATGCTCCTCATATTTTTGACACCTTTTGAAGCTCTTCATGTATTTCACAGCTTTTCAGTCTCTTCATGGTTTTGAACAGCGTTTCATGCACCTCCTATTTTTCAGACCGTTTCATGCTCCTCATATTTTTCACTCCTTTTTAGGCTCTGCATATTGTTCACACCTTTTCAGGATCTACATGTTTGTCAACACCGTTTCATTCTCCTCCTATATTTGAGACCGTTTCAAGCTCCTCATATTTTTGACACCTTTTGAAGCTCTTCATACATTTCTCACATTTTCAGTCTCTTCATGGTTTTGAACACCGTTTCATGCTCCTCATTTTTTTCAAACCTTTTGATGCTTTTCATATTTTTCACACATTTTCAAGCTCTTCATGTTTTTGAACATGGTTTCATGCTTCTCCTATTTTTCAGACCGTTTCATGCACCTCATATTTTTGACACCTTTTGAAGCTCTTCATATTTTTCACAAATTTTCAGTATCTTCAATTTTTTGAACACCGTTTCATGCTCCTGATATTTTTCAGACCTTTTGAAGCTCTTCATATTTTTCACAAATTTTCAGGTTCTTCATGTTTTTGAACACCATTTCATGATCCTCCTATTTTTCAGACCGTGTCATGCTCCTCATAATTTTGACACCTTTAGGGCTCTTCATATTTTACACACCTTTTCGGGCTGTTCATGTTTTTGAACATTGCTTCATACTCCCCCTATTTTTCAGACCGTTCCCTGCTCTTCATATTTCTGACACTTTTTGAAGCTCTTCATATTTTTCACACATTTTCAGGCTCTTCATGTTTTTGAACATGGTTTCATGCTTCTCCTATTTTTCAGACCATTTCATGCTCCTCATATTTTTGACACCTTTTGAAGCTCTTCATAGTTTTCACACCTTTTGAAGCTCTTCATATTTTTCACACCTTTTCAGGCTCTTCATGTTTTCCAACACCACTTCATGCTCCTCCTATTTTTCAGACCGTTTCATGCTCCTCATATTTTTGACTCGTTTTGAAACTCTTTATATTTTTCACACCTTTTCAGGCTCTTCATGTTTTTCAACAGTGCCTCATGCTCCTCGTAATTTTCAGACCGTTTCATGCTCCTCATATTTTTGACACATTTTGAATCTCTTCATATTTTTGACACCTTTTCACGCTCTTCATGTTTTCAACGCCGCTTCATGCTCCTCCTATTTATCAGACCGTTTCATGCCCTTCATATTTTTCACACCTTTTGAAGCTCTTCATATTTTTAACACCTTTTCAGCCTCTTCATGTTTTTCAACACCTCTTCATGCTCCTCCTAATTTTCAGATCGTTTTATGCTCCTCATCTTTTGACACCTTTTGAAGGTCTTCATATTTTTCACACCTTTTCAGTATTCAAGTTTTTGAACACCGCTTCATGCTCCTCATATTTTTCACAGCTTCTGAAGCTCTTCATATTTTTCTCATCTTTTCAGGCTCTTAATATTTTTGAACATCGTTTCGTGCTCCTCTTATTTTCAGAACGTTTCATGCTCCTCATATATTTGACACATTTTGAAGCTCTTCATATTTTTCACACCTTTTCAGGCTCTTCATGTTTTTGTACACCGTTTCATGCTCCTCCTATTTTTTAGAAGTTTCATTCTCCTCATATTTTTCACACATTTTGAAGCTGTTCATATTTTTGACACCTTTTGAAGCTCTTCATATATTTCACACCTTTTCAGGCTCTTCATGTTTTTGAACACCGCTTCATGCTCCTCCTATTTTTCAGACCATTTCATGCTCCTCATATTTTTGACACCTATTGATGCTCTTCATTTTTTTCACACCTTTTCAGGCTCTTCATGTTTTCGAACACGGTTTCATGCTTCTCCTGTTTTTCACAGATTCATCCTCCTCTTATTTTTGACATGTTTTCAATCTCTTCATATTTTTCACACCTTCTCAGGCGCTTCAGGGTTTCAACCCCGTTTCATGCTCCTCCTATTTTTCAGTCCATTTCGTGCTCCTCATATTTTTGACACTTTTTGAAGCTCTTCATATTTTCCACAACTTTTAATGCTCTTCATCTTTTTCAACACCACTTCATGCTCCTCATATTTTTGACACCTTTTGAAGCTCTTCATGTATTTCACACCTTTTCAGGCTCTTCATGTTTTTGAACACCACTTCATGCTTTTCCAATTTTTCACACCGTTTCATGCTCCTCATATTTTTGACACCTTTTGAAGCTCTTCATGTATTTCACACCTATTCAGGCTCTTCATGTTTTTGAATACCGTTACATGATTCTCCTATTTTTCAGACTGTTTCATGCTCCGCATATTTTTGACACCTTTTGAAGCTCTTCATATTTTTCACACCTTTTGAAGCTCTTCATATTTTTCACACCTTTTCAGGCTCTTCATGTTTTTCAACACCGTTTCATGCTCCTCCTATTTTTCAGACCGTTTCATGCTCCTCATATTTTGACATGTTTTGAATCTCTTCATATTTTTCACATCTTTTCAAGCGCTTCAGGTTTTCAACACCGCTTCATGCTCCTCCTATTTTTCAGACCGTTTCATGCTCCTTATATTTTTGATACCTTTTGAAGCTCTTCATGTTTTTCACAACTTTTCAGACCTTTCATGTTTTCAACACAGTTTCATGCTCCGCCTATTTTCAGCACTTTTCATGCTCCTCATATTTTTCACGACTTTTGAAGCTCTTCGTATATTTCACACTTTTTCAGGCTCTTCTTGTTTTGGAACACCGCTTCATGCTTCTCCTATATTTCACACCTTTTCATAATCTTCATATTTTCCACGCCTTTTTAAGCTCTTCGTATTTTTCACACCTTTTCAGGCTCTTCATGTTTATGAACAAAGTTTCATGCTCCTCCTATTTTTCAGACCGTTTCATGTTCCTCATATTGTTGACACTTTTTGAAACTCTTCATATTTTTCACACCTTTTCAGACTCTTAATGATTTTCAACACCGTTTCATGCTCCTCCTATTTTTCAGAACGTTTCATGCTCCTCATATTTTTGACACCTTTTGAAGATCTTCATATTTTTCACACCTTTTGAAGCTCTTCATATTTTTCACAGCTTTTCAGGCTCTTCATGTTTTTCAACACAGTTTCATGCTCCTCCTATTTTTCAAACCGTTTCAAGCTTCTCATATTTTTGACACCTTTTGAAGCTATTCATATTTTTCACGCCTTTTCAGGCTCTTCATGTTGTTGAACACGGTTTCATGCTTCTCCTATGTTTCAGACCGTTTCATGCTCCTCATATTTTTGACGCCTTTTGAAGCTCTTCATATTTTTCACACCTTTTCAGGCTCTTCATGTTTTTGAACACAGTTTCATGCTCCTCATATTTTTGACATATTTTGAAACTCTTCATATTTTTGCCACCTTTTGAAGCTCTTCATATCTTTCACACCTTTTCAGGCTCTTCATATTTTTCACACCTTTTCATGCTCTTCATGTTTTTCAACACCACTTCATACTCCTCATATTTTTGACACATTTTGAAGCTCTTCATATTTTTCAAACTTTTTGAACCTCTTCATATTTTTCACACCTTTTCAGGCTCTTCATGTTGTTTAATGCCGCTTCATGCTCCTGCTATTTTTCTGACCGTTTGATACTCCTCATATTTTCACACCTTTGAAGCTATTCATATTTTTCACACCTTTTCAGGCCCTTCATGTTTTTGAACACCATTTCATGCTCCTCCTATTTTTGACACCTTATGGAACTCCTCATATTTTTCACACCTATTCAGGCTCTTCATGTTTTTGAACACCGTTTTATGTTACTCCTATTTTTCTGACCGTTTCATGCTCCTCATATTTTTGACACCTTTTGAAGTCTTCATATTTTCATTCCTTTTCAGGCTCTTCATGTGTTCAACAACGCTTCATGCTCCTCCTATTTTTCAGAAAGTTTCATGCTCCTCATATGTTTGACACTTTTTGAAGCTCTTCATATTTTTTACACCTTTTGAAGCTCTTCATATTTTTCACATCTTTTCAGACTCTTCATGTATTTCAACACCAGGTCATGCTCCTCCTATTTTTCAGAACTTTTCCTGCTCCTCATATTTTTGACACCTTTTGAAGCTCCTCATATATTTCACACCTTTTCACGCTCTTCATGTTTTCAACGCCGCTTCATGCTCCTCCTATTTTTCAGACCGTTTCATGCTTCTCATCTTTTGACACCTTTTGAAGGTCTTCATATTTTTCACACCTTTTCAGTATTCAAGTTTTTGAACACCGCTTCATGCTCCTCATATTTTTCACAGCTTCTGAAGCTCTTCATATTTTTCTCACCTTTTCAGGCTCTTAATATTTTTGAACATCGTTTCGTGCTCCTCTTATTTTCAGAACGTTTCATGCTCCTCATATTTTTGACACTTTTTGAAGCACTTCATATTTTTCACACCTTTTGAAGCTCTTCATATTTTTCACACTTTTTCAGGCTCTTCATGTTTTTGAACACCGCTTCATGCTCCTTCTATTTTTCAGAGAGTTTCATGCTCCTCATGTATTTCACACCTTTTGAAGCTCTTCATATTTTTCAAACCTTTTCAGGCTCTTCATGTCTTTCAACACCGCTTCATGCTCCTCCTATTTTTCAGACTGTATCATGCTCCTCGTATTTTTGACACGTTTGAAGCTCTTCATATAATTCACACTTTTTCAGGCTCTTCAAGATTTTCAACACCGTTTCATGCTCTTCCTATTTTTCAGACTATTTCATGCTCCTCATATATTTGACACCTTTTGAAGCTCTTCATATTTTTCACACCTTTTCAGGCTCTTCATGTTTTTGTACACCGTTTCATGTTCCTCCTATTTTTTAGAAGTTTCATGCTCCTCATATTTTTGACACCTTTTGAAGCTCTTCATGTATTTCACACCTATTCAGGCTCTTCATGTTTTTGAATACCGTTACATGATTCTCCTATTTTTCAGACTGTTTCATGCTCCGCATATTTTTGACACCTTTTGAAGCTCTTCATATTTTTCACACCTTTTGAAGCTCTTCATATTTTTCACACCTTTTCAGGCTCTTCATGTTTTTCAACACCGTTTCATGCTCCTCCTATTTTTCAGACCGTTTCTTGCTCCTCATATTTTGACATGTTTTGAATCTCTTCATATTTTTCACATCTTTTCAGGCGCTTCAGGTTTTCAACACCGTTTCATGCTCCTCCTATTTTTCAGACCGTTTCATGCTCCTCATATTTTTGATACCTTTTGAAGATCTTCATATTTTTCACAACTTTTCAGACCTTTCATCTTTTAGCACAGTTTCATGCTCCGCCTATTTTTCAGCACTTTTCATGCTCCTCATATTTTTCACGACTTTTGAAGCTCTTCATATATTTCACACTTTTTCAGGCTCTTCTTGTTTTGGAACACCGCTTCATGCTTCTCCTATATTTCACACCTTTTCATAATCCTCATAGTGTTGACACTTTTTGAAACTCTTCATATTTTTCACACCTTTTCAGACTCTTAATGATTTTCAACACCGTTTCATGCTCCTCCTATTTTTCAGAACGTTTCATGCTCCTCATATTTTTGACACCTTTTGAAGATCTTCATATTTTTCACACCTTTTGAAGCTCTTCATATTTTTCACAGCTTTTCAGGCTCTTCATGTTTTTGAACACCGTTTCATGCTCCTCATATTTTTGACATATTTTGAAACTCTTCATATTTTTGCCACCTTTTGAAGCTCTTCATATCTTTCACACCTTTTCAGGCTCTTCATATTTTTCACAACTTTTCATGCTCTTCATGTTTTTCAACACCACTTCATACTCCTCATATTTTTGACACATTTTGAAGCTCTTCATATTTTTCAAACTTTTTGAACCTCTTCATATTTTTCACACCTTTTCAGGCTCTTCATGTTGTTGAACACCATTTCATGCTCCTCCTATTTATGACACCTTATGGAACTCCTCATATTTTTCACACCTATTCAGGCTCTTCATGTTTTTGAACACCGTTTTATGTTACTCCTATTTTTCCGACCATTTCATGCTCCTCATATTTTTGACACCTTTTGAAGCTCTTCATATTTTCATTCCTTTTCAGGCTCTTCATGTGTTCAACAACGCTTCATGCTCCTCCTATTTTTCAGAAAGTTTCATGCTCCTCATATGTTTGACACTTTTTGAAGCTCTTCATATTTTTTACACCTTTTGAAGCTCTTCATATTTTTCACATCTTTTCAGACTCTTCATGTATTTCAACACCAGGTCATGCTCCTCCTATTTTTCAGAACTTTTCCTGCTCCTCATATTTTTGACACCTTTTGAAGCTCCTCATATATTTCACACCTTGTCAGGCTCTTCATGTTTTTCAACTCCGCTTCATGCTCCTCCTATTTTTCAGACCGTTTCATGCTCCTCATATTTTTGACACTTTTTGAAACTCTTCATATTTTTCACACCTTTTCAGGCTCTTCATGTTTTGAACAAAACTTCATGCTCCTCCTATTTTTCAGACAGTTTCATTTTCCTCATATTTTTGACAACTTTTTAAGCTCTTCATATATTTCACACCTTTTCAGGCTCTTTATGTTTTTGAACACCGATTCATGCTCCTCCTATTTGTCTGACCGTTTCATGCTCCTCATATTTTTGACACCTTTTGAAGCTCTTCATGTATTTCACAGCTTTTCAGTCTCTTCATGGTTTTGAACAGCGTTTCATGCTCCTCCTATTTTTCAGACCGTTTCATGCTCCTCGTATTTTTCACACCTTTTGAAGCTCTTCATATTTCTCACACCTTTTCAGGCTCTTCATGTTTTTCTACACCACTTCATGCTTCTCCTATTTTTCAGCCCGTTTCATGCTCCTCATGTATTTCACACCTTTTGAAGCTCTTCATATTTTTCACACCTTTTCAGGCTCTTCAAGTTTTTCAACACCACTTCATGCTCCTCCTTTTTTGCAGACCGTTTCATGCTCCTCATATTTTTGATACCTTTTGATGCTCTTCATATTTTTCACACCTTTTCAGGCTCTTCATTTTTTCAACACCGCTTCATGCTCCTCCTATTTTTCAGACCGTTTCATGCTCATCTCATTTTTGAAGCCTTTTGAAGCTTTTCATATATTTCACAACTTTTCAGGCTCTTCATGTTTTTGAACACCGCTTCATGCTCCTCCTATTTTTCAGACCGTTTCATGCTCCTCATATTTCACACCTTTTGAAGCTCTTCATATTTTTCACACCTTTTCAGGCTCTTCATGTTTTTGATCACCGTTACATTCTCCTCCTATTATTCACACCGTTTCATGCTCCTCATATTTTTGACACTTTTTGAAGCTCTTTATATATTTCACACCGTTTCAGGCTCTTCATGTTTTTGATCACCGTTACATTCTCCTCCTATTATTCAGACCGTTTCATGCTCCTCATATTTTTGACACTTTTTGAAGCTCTTTATATATTTCACACATTTGCAGGCTCTTCATGTTTTTGAACACAGCTTCATGCTCCTCCTATTTTTCAGACAATTTCATGCTCCTCATATTTTTGACAACTTTGGAAGCTCTTCATATTTTTCACACATTTTCAGGCTCTTCATGTTTTTCAACACTGTTGCATGATCCTCCTATTTTTCAGACCGTTTCATGCTCCTCATATACTTGACACATTTTTAAGCTCTTCATATATTTCACACATTTTCAGGCTATTCATGTTTTTCAACACCGCTCATGCTCCTTGTATTTTTAAGACCGTTTCATGCTCCTCATATTTTAGACACCTTTTTAAGCTCTTCATATTTTTCACACCTTTTTAAGCTCTTCATATTACTCACACCTTTTCAGGCTCTTCATGTTTTTCAACAACGCTTCATGCACCTCCTATTTGTCAGACCGTTTCATGCTCATCTCATTTTTGACACCTTTTGAATCTTTTTATATTTTTCACACCTTCTCAGGCTCTTCATGTTTTTGAACACGGCTTCATGCTAATCCTATTTTTCAAACCATATCATGCTCCTCATATTTTTCACACCTTTTAAGCTCTTCATATTTTTCACACTTTTTCAGGCTCTTCATGTTTTTCAACACCGCTTCATGCTCCTCCTATTTTTCAGACCGTTTCATGCTCATCAAATTTTTGACACCTTTTGAAGCTCTTCATATTTTTCACACCTTTTGAAGCTCTTCATATTTTTCACACCATTTCAGGCTCTTCATGTTTTTCAAAACCGTTTCATGCTGCTTCTATTTTTCAGACCGTTTCATGCTCCTCATATTTTTCACACCTTTTGAAGCTCTTCATATTTTTCACACCTTTTCAGGGTCTTCATGTTTTTCTACACCACTTCATGCTTCTCCTATTTTTCAGCCCGTTTCATGCTCCTCATGTATTTCATACCTTTTGAAGCTCTTCATATTTTTCACACCTTTTCAGGCTCTTCATGTTTTTGAACACCGCTTCATGCTCCTCCTATTTTTCAGACCGTTTCATGCTCCTCATATTTTTGACATCTTTTGAAGCTTTTCAAATTTTTCACACCTTTTCAGGCTCTTCAAGTTTTTCAACACCACTTCATGCTCCTCCTTTTTTGCAGACCGTTTCATGCTCCTCATATTTTTGATACCTTTTGATAATCTTCATATTTTTCACACCTTTTCAGGCCATTCATTTTTTCAACACCACTTCATGCTCCTCCTATTTTTCAGACCGTTTCATGCTCATCTCATTTTTGAAACCTTTTGAAGCTTTTCATATTTTTCACAACTTTTCAGGCTCTTCAAGTTTTTGAACACCGCTTCATGCTCCTCCTATTTTTCAGACCGTTTTATGCTCATCTCATTTTTGACACCTTTTGAAGCTTTTCATATTTTTCACAACTTTTCAGGCTCTTCATGTTTTTGAACACCGCTTCATGCTCCTCCTATTTTTCAGACCGTTTCATGCTCCTCATATTTTACACCTTTTGAAGCTCTTCACATTTTTCACACCTTTTCAGGCTCTTCATGTTTTTGATCACCGTTACATTCTCCTCCTATTTTTCAGACCGTTTCATGTTCCTCATATTTTTGACAACTTTGGAAGCTCTTCATATTTTTCACACATTTTCAGGCTCTTCATGTTTTTCAACACTGTTGCATGATCCTCCTATTTTTCAGACCGTTTCATGCTCCTCATATACTCGACACATTTTTAAGCTCTTCATATATTTCACACAGTTTCAGGCTATTCATGTTTTTCAACACCGCTTCATGCTCCTTGTATTTTTAAGACCGTTTCATGCTCCTCATATTTTTGACAGCTTTTTAAGCTCTTCTATTTTTCACATCTTTTTAAGCTCTTCATATTTCTCACACCTTTTCAGGCTCTTCATGTTTTTCAACAACGCTTCATGCACCTCCTATTTGTCAGACCTTTTCATGCTCATCTCATTTTTGACACCTTTTGAATCTTTTCATATTTTTCACACCTTCTCAGGCTCTTCATGTTTTTGAACACCGCTTCATGCTAATCCTATTTTTCAAACCATATCATGCTCCTCATATTTTTCACACCTTTTAAGCTCTTCATATTTTTCACACTTTTTCAGACTCTTCATGTTTTTCAACACCGCTTCATGCTCCTCCTATTTTTCAGACCGTTTCATGCTCATCAAATTTTTGACACCTTTTGAAGCTCTTCATATTTTTCACACCTTTTGAAGCTCTTCATATTTTTCACACCATTTCAGGCTCTTCATGTTTTTCAACACCGTTTCATGCTGCTTCTATTTTTCAGACTGTTTCATGCTCCTCATATTTTTCACACCTTTTGAAGCTCTTCATATTTTTCACACCTTTTCAGGCTCTTCATGTTTTTCTACACCACTTCATGCTTCTCTTATTTTTCAGACCGTTTCATGCTCCTCATATTTTTCACACCTTTTGAAGCTCTTCATATTTTTCACAGCTTTTCAGGCTCTTCATGTTTTTCTACACCACTTCATGCTTCTCCTATTTTTCAGACTATTTCATGCTCCTCATTTATTTCACACCATTTGAAGCTCTTCATATTTTTCACACCTTTTCAGGCTCTTCATGTTTTTAAACACCGTTTCATGCTACTTCTATTTTTCAGACCGTTTCATGCTCCTCATATTTTTCACACCTTTTGAAGCTCTTCATATTTTTCACACCTTTTCAGGCTCTTCATATTTTTCTACACCACTTCATGCTTCTCCTATTTTTCAGCACGTTTCATGCTCCTCATGTATTTCACACCTTTTGAAGCTCTTCATATTTTTCACACCTTTTCAGGCTCTTCATGTTTTTCAACACCACTTCAAGCTCCTCCAGGTTTGCAGACCGTTTCATGCTCCTCATATATTTCACACCTTTTGAAGCTCTTCATATTTTTCACACCTTTTCAGGCTCTTCATATTTTTGAACACCGCTTCATGCTCCTCCTATTTTTCAGACCGTTTCATGCTCCTCATATTTTACACCTTTTGAAGCTCTTCATATTTTTCACACCTTTTCAGGCTCTTCATGTTTTTGATCACCGTTACATTCTCCTCCTATTATTCAGACCGTTTCATGCTCCTCATATTTTTGACACTTTTTGAAGTCTTTATATATTTCACACCTTTTCTGGCTCTTCATGTTTTTGATCACCATTACATTCTCCTCCTACTATTCAGACCGTTTCATGCTCCTCATATTTTTGACACTTTTTGAAGCTCTTCATATTTTTCACACCTTTTCAGGCTCTTCATGTTTTTGATCACCGTTACATTCTCCTCCTATTATTCAGACCGTTTCATGCTCCTCATATTTTTGATACCTTTTGATGATCTTCATATTTTTCACACCTTTTCAGGCTCTTCATTTTTTCAACACCACTTCATGCTCCTCCTATTTTTCAGACCGTTTCATGCTCATCTCATTTTTGACTCCTTTTGAAGCTTTTCAGATTTTTCACACCTTTTCAGGATCTTCATGTTTTTCAACACCACTTCAAGCTCCTCCAGGTTTGCAGACCGTTTCATGCTCCTCATATTTTTCAGACCATTTCATATTCCTCATATTTTTCACACCTTTTTGAAGCTCTTCATATTTGTCACACCTTTTCAGGCTCTTCATGTTTTTGAACACCGCTTCATGCTCCTCCTATTTTTCAGACCGTTTCATGCTCCTCATATTTTACACCTTTTGAAGCTCTTCATATTTTTCACACCTTTTCAGGCTCTTCATGTTTTTGATCACCGTTACATTCTCCTCCTATTATTCAGACCGTTTCATGCTCCTCATATTTTTGACACTTTTTGAAGCTCTTTATATATTTCACACATTTTCAGGCTCTTCATGTTTTTGATCACCGTTACATTCTCATCCTATTTTTCAGACCGTTTCATGCTCCTCATATTTTTGACAACTTTGGAAGCTCGTCATATTTTTCACACATTTTCAGGCTCTTCATGTTTTTCAACACTGTTGCATGATCCTCTTATTTTTCAGACCGTTTCATGCTCCTCATATACTTGACACATTTTTAAGCTCTTCATATATTTCACACATTTTCAGGCTATTCATGTTTTTCAACACCGCTTCATGCTCCTTGTATCTTTAAGACCGTTTCATGCTCCTCATATTTTTGACACCTTTTTAAGCTCTTCATATTTTTCACACCTTTTTAAGCTCTTCATATTTCTCACACCTTTTCAGGCTCTTCATGTTTTTCAACAACGCTTCATGCACCTCCTATTTGTCAGACCGTTTCATGCTCATCTCATTTTTGACACCTTTTGAATCTTTTCATATTTTTCACACCTTCTCAGGCTCTTCATGTTTTTCAACAACGCTTCATGCACCTCCTATTTTTCAGACCGTTTAGTGCTCATCAAATTTTTGACACCTCTTGAAGCTCTTCATATTTTTCACACCTTTTGAAGCTCTTCATATTTTTCACACCATTTCAGGCTCTTCATGTTTTTCAACACCGTTTCATGCTGCTTCTATTTTTCAGACCGTTTCATGCTCCTCATATTTTTCACACCTTTTGAAGCTCTTCATATTTTTCAAACCTTTTCAGGCTCTTCATGTTTTTCTACACCACTTCATGCTTCTCCTATTTTTCAGACCGTTTCATGCTCCTCATATTTTTCACACCTTTTGAAGCTCTTCATATTTTTCACACCTTTTCAGGCTCTTCATGTTTTTCTACACCACTTCATGCTTCTCCTATTTTTCAGCCTGTTTCATGCTCCTCATTTATTTCACACCTTTTGAAGCTCTTCATTTTTTTCACACATTTACATGCTCTTCATGTTTTTGATCACCGTTTCATGCTCCTCCTATTTTTCAGACCATTTCATGCTCCTCATATTTTTGACACCTTTTGAAGCTCTTCGTATTTTTCACACTTTTTCAGGTCTCTTCATGTTTTTATACACCGTTTCATGCTAATCCCATTTTTCAAACCTTATCATGCTCCTCATATTTTTCACACCTTTTTAAGCTCTTCATATTTTTCACACCTTTTCAGGATCTTCATGTTTTTGAACACCGCTTCATGCTCCTCATATTTTTCAGACCGTTTCTTGCTCCTCGTATTTTTGACATCTTTTGAAGCTTTTCATATTTTTCACACCTTCTCAGGCTCTTCAAGTTTTTCAACACCACTTCATGCTCCTCCTTTTTTGCAGACCGTTTGATGCTCCTCATATTTTTGATACCTTTTGATGCTCTTCATATTTTTCACACCTTTTCAGGCTCTTCATTTTTTCAACACCGCTTCATACTCCTCCTATTTTTCAGACCGTTTCATGCTCATCTCATTTTTGACACCTCTTGAAGCTTTTTATATTTTTCACAACGTTTCAGGCTCTTCAAGTTTTTGAACACCGCTTCATGTTCTTCCTATTTTTCAGACCGTTTCATGCTCCTCATATTTTTGACACCTTTTGAAGCTCTTCATATTTTTCACACCTTTTCAGGCTCTTCATGTTTTTGAACACCGCTTCATGCTCCTCCTATTTCTCAGAGAGTTTCATTCTCCTCATGTATTTCACACCTTTTGAAGCTCTTCATATTTTTCAAAACTTTTCAGGCTCTTCATATTTTTCCACACCACTTCATGCTCATCCTATTTTTCAGACCGTTTCATGCTCCTCATATTTTTGACATCTTTTGAAGCTCTTCTTATTTTTCACACCTTTTCAGGCTCTTCATGTTTTTCAACACAGCTTCATGCTCCTCCTATTTTTCAGACCGTTTCATGCTCATCTCATTTTTGACACCTTTTGAAGATCTTCATATTTTTCACACCTTTTCAGGCTCTTCATGTTTTTGAACACCGCTTCATGCTAATCCCATTTTTTCAAACCATATCATGCTCCTCATAATTTTCACACCTTTTTAAGCTCTTCATATGTTTCACACCTTTTCAGGCTCTTCATGTTTTTGAATACTACTTCATGCTCCTTCTATTTTTCAGAGAGTTTCATGCTCCTCATGTATTACACACCTTTTGAAGCTCTTCATATTTTTCACACTTTTACAGGCTCTTCATGTGTTTCCACACCACTTCATGCTACTCAGATTTTTCAGCTCGTTTCATGCTGCTCATGAATTTCACACCTTTTGAAGCTCTTCATATTTTTCACACCTTTTCAGGCTCTTCCTGTTTTGATCACCGTTTCATGCTCCTCCTATTTTTTAGACCGTTTCATGCTCCTCATAATTTTTGACACCTTTTAAAGGTCTTCATTATTTTCACACCTTTTCTGGCACTTCATGTTTTTGAACACAACTTCATGCTCCTCCTATTTTTCAGACCATTTCATATTCCTCATATTTTTCACACCTTTTGAAGCTCTTCATATTTTTCACACCTTTTCAGGCTCTTCATGTTTTTGAACACCGTTGCATGCTCCTCCTATTTTTCAGACCATTTCATGCTCATCTCATTTTTTAAACCTTTTGAAGCTTTTCATATTTTTCACAACGTTTCAGGCTCTTCAAGTTTTTGAACACCGCTTCATGCTCCTCCTATTTTTCAGACCGTTTCATGCTCCTCATATTTTTCACACTTTTTGAAGCTCTTCATATTTTTCACACCTTTTCAGGCTCTTCATGTTTTTCTACACCGCTTCATGCTCCTCCTATTTTTCAGACCGTTTCATGCTCCTCATATTTTACACCTTTTGAAGCTCTTCATATTTTTCACACCTTTTCAGGCTCTTCATGTTTTTGATCACCGTTACATTCTCCTCCTATTATTCAGACCGTTTCATGCTCCTCATATTTTTGACACTTTTTGAAGCTCTTTATATATTTCACACCTTTTCAGGCTCTTCATGTTTTGATCACCGTTACATTCTCCTCCTACTATTCAGACCGTTTCATGCTCCTCATATTTTTGACACTTTTTGAAGCTCTTTATATATTTCACACATTTTCAGGCTCTTCATGTTTTTGAACACAGCTTCATGCTCCTCCTATTTTTCAGACCGTTTCATGCTCCTCATATACTTGACACATTTTTAAGCTCTTCATATATTTCACACATTTTCAGGCTATTCATGTTTTTCAACACCGCTTCATGCTCCTTGTATTTTTAAGACCGTTTCATGCTCCTCATATTTTTGACACCTTTTTAAGCTCTTCCTATTTTTCACACCTTTTTAAGCTCTTCATATTTCTCACACCTTTTCAGGCTCTTCATGTTTTTCAACAACGCTTCATGCACCTCCTATTTGTCAGACCGTTTCATGCTCATCTCATTTTTGACACCTTTTGAATCTTTTCATATTTTTCACACCTTCTCAGGCTCTTCATGTTTTTGAACACTGCTTCATGCTAATCCTTTTTTTCAAACCATATCATGCTCCTCATATTTTTCACACCTTTTAAGCTCTTCATATTTTTCACACTTTTTCAGGCTCTTCATGTTTTTCAACACCGCTTCATGCTCCTCCTATTTTTCAGACCGTTTCATGCTCCTCATATTTTTGACACCTTTTTAAGCTCTTCATATTTCTCATACCTTTTCAGGCTCTTCATGTTTTTCTACACCACTTCATGCTTCTCCTATTTTTCAGCCCGTTTCATGCTCCTCATTTATTTCACACCTTTTGAAGCTCTTCATATTTTTCACACCTTCTCAGGCTATTCATGTTTTTCAACAACGCTTCATGCACCTCCTATTTTTCAGACCGTTTCATGCTCATCTCATTTTTGACACCTTTTGAAGCTTTTCATATTTTTCACACCTTTTCAGGCTCTTCATGTTTTTCCACACCACATCATGCTTCTCCTAATTTTCAGCAAGTTTCATGCTCCTCATGTATTTCACACCTTTTGAAGCTCTTCATATTTTTCAAAACTTTTCAGGCTCTTCCTGTTTTTGAACAGCGCTTCATGCTCCTCCTATATTTCAGACCGTTTCATGCTCCTCATGTATTACACACCTTTTGAAGCTCTTCATTTTTTTCACACATTTACAGGCTCTTCATGTTTTTGATCACCGTTTCATGCTCCTCCTATTTTTCAGACCATTTCATGCTCCTCATATTTTTGACACCTTTTGAAGCTCTTCGTATTTTTCACACCTTTTCAGGTCTCTTCATGTTTTTATACACCGTTTCATGCTAATCCCATTTTTCAAACCATATCATGCTGCTCATATTTTTCACACCTCTTCAAGCTTTTCATATTTTTCACAACGTTTCAGGCTCTTCAAGTTTTTGAACACCGCTTCATGTTCTTCCTATTTTTCAGACCGTTTCATCCTCCTCATATTTTTGACACCTTTTGATGCTCTTCATATTTTTCACACCTTTTCAGGCTCTTCATTTTTTCAACACCGCTTCATACTCCTCCTATTTTTCAGACCGTTTCATGCTCATCTCATTTTTGACACTTCTTGAAGCTTTTCATATTTTTCACAACGTTTCAGGCTCTTCAAGTTTTTGAAGACCGCTTCATGTTCTTCCTATTTTTCAGACCGTTTCATGCTCCTCATATTTTTGACACCTTTTGAAGCTCTTCATATTTTTCACACCTTTTCAGGCTCTTCATGTTTTTGAACACCGCTTCATGCTCCTCCTCTTTTTCAGAGAGTTTCATGCTCCTCATGTATTTCACACCTTTTGAAGCTCTTCATATTTTTCAAAACTTTTCAGGCTCTTCATATTTTTCCACACCACTTCATGCTCATCCTTTTTTTCAGACCGTTTCATGCTCCTCATATTTTTGACACCTTTTGAAGCTCTTCTTATTTTTCACACCTTTTCAGTCTATTCATGTTTTTGAACACCATTTCAGGCTCCTCCTATTTTTCAGAGAGTTTCATGCTCCTCATGTATTTCACTCCGTTGAAAGCTCTTCATATTTTTCAAAGATTTTGAAGCTCTTCATTTTTTTCACACCTTTTCAGGCTCTTCATGTTTTTCAACACCGTTTCATGCTCCTCCTATTTTTCAAACCGTTTCATGTTCCTCATAATTTTGACACCTTTTGAAGATCTTCATAATTTTCACACATTTTCAGGCTCTTCATGTGTTTGAACACCGCTTCATGTTCCTCCTATTTTTCAGACCGTTTCATGCTCCTCATATTTTTGACACCTTTTGAAGCTCTCATATTTTTCATACCTTTTGAAGCTCTTCATGTTTTTGAACACTGCTTCATGCTCCTCGTATTTTTCAGATCGTTTCATGCTCCTCATATTTTTGACACTTTTTGAGCTCTTCATATTTTTCAAACCTTTTCAGGCTCTTCATGTTTTCGAACTCTGCTTCATGCTCCTCCAGTTTTTCACACCGTTTCATGATCCTCTTGTATTTCACAACTTTGAACCTCTTCATATTTTTCACACCTTTTCATGCTCTTCAAGTTTTTCTACATCACTTCATGCTCCTACATTTTTGCAGACCGTTTCATGCTCCTCATATTTTTGACACATTTTGAAGCTCTTCATATTTCTCACACCTTTTCAGGCTGTTCATGTCTTTCAACACCGCTTCATGCTCCTCCTATTTTTCAGACGGGTTCATGCTCATCTCATTTTTGACACCTTTTGAAGGTCTTCATATTTCTCACACCTTTTCAGGCTGTTCATGTTTTTGAACACAGGTTGATGCTCCTCCTATTTTTCAGAACGTTTCATGCTCCTCATATTTTGGACACCTTTTGAAGGTCTTCATATTTTTCACACCTTTTCAAGCTCTTCATATATTTACACACCACTTCATGCTTCTCCTATTTTTCAGGCCATTTCATGCTCCTCATGTATTTCACACCTTTTGAAGCTCTTCATATTTTTCACAGCTTTTCAGGCTCTTCATGTTTTTCCACAGCACTTCATGCTTCTCTTATTTTTCAGCCCGTTTCATGCTCCTCATGTATTTCACACCTTTTGAAGCTCTTCATATTTTTCACACCTTTTCAGGCTCTTCATGTTTTTGATCACCGTTTCCTGCTCCTCCTATTTTTCAGACCGTTTCATGCTCCTCATATTTTTGACACCTTTTGAAGCTCTTCATATTTTTCACACCTTTTCAGGCTCTTCATGTTTTTGAACACCACTTCATGATCCTCCTCTTTTTCAGACCGTATCATGCTCTTCATATTTTTGAAACATTTTGAAGCTCTTCATATTTTTCACACCTTTTCAGGCTCTTCATGTTTTTCTCCACCACTTCATGCTCCTCCTATTTTTCAGACCGTTTCATGCTCATCTCATTTTTTTCAACTTTGAAGCTCTTCATATTTTTCACACCTTTTAAATCTCTTCATATTTTTCACAAGTTTTCAGGCTCTTTATGTTTTTCAAAACCGTTTCATGCTGCTTCTATTTTTCAGACCGTTTCATGCTCCTCATATTTTTCACACCTTTTAAAGCTCTTCATATTTTTCACACCTTTTCAGGCTCTTCATGTTTTTCAAAACCGTTTCATGCTGCTTCTATTTTTCAGACCGTTTCATGCTCCTCATATTTTTCACACCTTTGAAGCTCTTCATATTTTTCACACCTTTTCAGGCTCTTCATGTTTTTGGTCACCGTTTCATGCTCCTCCTATTTTTCAGACCGTTTCATGCTCCTCATATTTTTGACACCTTTTGAAACTCTTCATATTTTTCACACGTTTTCAGCTCTTAATGTTTTTCAACACCGCTTCATGCTCTTCCTATTTTTCAGACCGTTTCATGCTCATTTCATTTTTGACACCTTTTGAAGCTCTTCATATTTTTCACACGTTTTCAGTCTATTCATTTTTTTGAACACCATTTCAGGCTCCTCCTATTTTTCAGAGAGTTTCATGCTCCTCATGTATTTCACACCTTTGAAAGCTCTTCATATTTTTCAAAGATTTTGAAGCTCTTCATATTTTTCACACCTTTTCAGGCTCTTCATGTTTTTGGTCACCGTTTCATGCTCCTCCTATTTTTCAGACCGTTTCATGCTCCTCATATTTTTGACACCTTTTGAAACTCTTCATATTTTTCACAACTTTTCAGGCTCTTCATGTTTTTCAACACCGCTTCATGCTCTTCCTATTTTTCAGACCGTTTCATGCTCCTCATATTTTTGACACCTTTTGAAGCTCTTCATATTTTTCACACGTTTTCAGTCTATTCATTTTTTTGAACACCATTTCAGGCTCCTCCTATTTTTCAGAGAGTTTCATGCTCCTCATGTATTTCACACCTTTGAAAGCTCTTCATATTTTTCAAAGATTTTGAAGCTCTTCATATTTTTCACACCTTTTCAGGCTCTTCATGTTTTTCAACACCGCTTCATGCTGCTCATATTTTTCAGACCGTTTCATGCTCATCTCATTTTTGACACCTTTTGAAGCTCTTCATATTTTTCACACGTTTTCAGCTCTTCATGTTTTTGACCACCGTTTCATGCTCCTCCTATTTTTCAGACCGTTTCATGCTCCTCATATTTTTGACACCTTTTGAAGCTCTTCATATTTTTCACACCTTTTCAGGCTCTTCATGTTTTTGAACACCGCTTCATGATCCTCATGTTTTTCAGACCGTTTCATGCTCTTCATATTTGTGAAACATTTTGAAGCTCTTCATATTTTTCACACCTTTTCAGGCTCTTCATGTTTTTCACCACCACTTCACGCTCCTCCTATATTTCAGACCGTATCATGCTCATCTCATTTTTGTCACCTTTGAAGCTCTTTATTTTTTTCACACCTTTTGAAGCTCTTCATATTTTTCACACGTTTTTTGCTCTTCATATTTTTCAACACCGTTTCATGCTTCTTCTATTTTTCAGTCCGTTTCATGCTCCTCATATATTTCACACCTTTTGAAGCTCTTCATATTTTTCACACCTTTTCAGGATCTTCATGTTTTGGAACACAGCTTCATGCTCCTCCTATTTATCAGACCTTTTCATGCTCCTCATATTTTTGACACCTTTTGAAGCTCTTTATATTTTTCACAGTTTTTCAGGCTCTTCATTATTTTCAACACCGTTTCATGTTATTCCTATTTTTCAGACCGTTTAATGCTCATCTCATTTTTGACACCTTTTGAAGCTCTTCATATTTTTCACACCTTTTCAGGCTCTTCATGATTTTGGACACCGTTTCATGCTCCTCCTATTTTTCAGACCGTTTCATGCTCCTCATATTTATGACACCTTTTGAAGCTCTTCATATTTTTCACACCTTTTCATGCTCTTCATGTTTCTGAAAACCGCTTCATGATCCTCCTATTTTTCAGAACGTTTCATGCTCCTCATATATTTCACACCTTTTGAAGCTCTTCATATTTTTCACATCATTGAAGCTCTTCATATTTTTCACGCCTTTTCAGGCTCTTCATGATTTTCAACACCGCTTCATGCTCCTCGTATTTTTCGGACCGTTTTATGCTCATCTCATTTTTGACACCTTTTGAAGCTCTTCATATTTTTCACACCTTTTGAAGTTCTTCATATTTTTCATATGTTTGAAGCTCTTCATATTTTCACACGTTTTCAGACTCTTCATGTTTTTCAACACCGCTTCATGCCCCTGCTATTTTTCAGACAGTTTCATGCTCCTCATATTTTTGACAGGTTTTGAGGCTTTTCATATTTTTCACACCTTTTCAGGCTCTTAATGTTTTTGAACACCGTTTCATAATCCGCCTATTTTTAAGACCGTTTCATGCTCCTCATATTTTTGACACCTTTAGAACCTCTTCATATTTTACACAGCTTTTCAGGCTCTTCATGTTTTTCAACACCGCTTCATGTTCCTCCTCTTTTTCAGAATGTTTCATGCTACTCATATATTTGACACCTTTTGAAGCTCTTGATATTTCTCACACCTTTTCAGGTTCTTCATGTTTTTCAACACCGCTTCATGCTCCTCCTATTTTTCAGACCGTTTCATGCTCATCTCATTTTTGACACCTTTTGAAGCTCCTCATATTTTTCACATCTTTTGAAGCTCTTCATATTTTTCACACCTTTTCAGGCTCTTCATGTTTTTGAACACCGCTTCATGATCCTCCTGTTTTTCAGACCGTATCATGCTCATCTCATTTTTGTCACCTTTGAAGCTCTTTATATTTTTCACACCTTTTGAAGCTCTTTATATTTTTCACACCTTTTCAGGCTCTTCATGTTTTTGATCACCGTTTCATGCTCCTCCTATTTTTCAGACCGTTTCATGCTCCTCATAATTTTGACACCTTATGAAGCTCTTCATATTTTTCACACCTTTTCTGGCTCTTCATGTTTTTGAACACCGCTTCATGATCCTCCTGATTTTCAGACCGTTTCATGCTCTTCATATTTTTGAAACATTTTGAAGCTCTTCATATTTTTCACACCTTTTCAGGCTCTTCATGTTTTTCACCACCACTTCATTCTCCTCCTATTTTTCAGACCGTTTCATGCTCATATCATTTTTGTCACCTTTGAAGCTCTTTATATTTTTCACACCTTTTGAAGCTCTTCATATTTTTCACACTTTTTCAGGTTCTTCATAGTTTTCAACACCGTTTCATGCTGCTTCTATTTTTCAGATCGTTTATGCTCCTCATATTTTTGACACCTTTAGAAGCTCTTCATATTTTTCAAACCTTTTCAGGTTCTTCATGTTTTTGATCACCGTTTGATGCTCCTCCTATTTTTCAGACCGTTTCGTGCTCCTCATATTTTTGACACATTTTGAAGCTGTTCATATTTTTCACACCTTTTCAGGCTCTTCATGTTTTTGAACACCGCTTCATGATCCTCCTATTTTTCAGACCGTTTCATGCTCCTCATATTTTTGACACTTTTTGAGCTCTTCATATTTTTCACACCTTTTCAGGCTCTTCATGTTTTTGAACACCGCTTCATGCTACTCCTATTTTTCAGATCGTTTATGCTCCTCATATTTTTGACACCTTTAGAAGATCTTCATATTTTTCAAACCTTTTCAGGTTCTTCATGTTTTTGATCACCGTTTCATGCTCCTCCTATTTTTCAGACCGTTTCATGCTCCTCATATTTTTGACACATTTTGAAGCTGTTCATATTTTTCACACCTTTTCAGGCTCTTCATGTTTTTGAACACCGCTTCATGATCCTCCTATTTTTCAGACCGTTTCATACTTCTCATATTTTTGACACATTTAGAAGCTCTTCATTTTTTTCACACCTTTTCAGGCTCTTCATGTTTTTTGACACAGCTTCATGATCCTCCTATTTTTCAGACCGTTTCATGTTCATCTCATTTTTTACACCTTTTGAAGCTTTTCATATTTTTCACACATTTTCAGGCTCTTCATATTTTTCCACACCACTTCATGCTTCTCCTATTTTTCAGCCCGTTTCATGCTCCTCATGTATTTCACACCTTTTGAAGCTCTCCATATTTTTCACAGCTTTTCAGGCTCTTCATGTTTTTCCACAGCACTTCATGCTTCTCTTATTTTTCAGCCGGTTTCATGCTCCTCATGTATTTCACACCTTTTGTAGCTCTTCATATTTTTCACACCTTTTCAGGCTCTTCATGTTTTTGATCACCGTTTCATGCTCCTCCTATTTTTCAGACCGTTTCATGCTCCTCATATTTTTGACACCTTTTGAAGCTCTTCATATTTTTCACACCTTTTCAGGCTCTTCATGTTCTTGAACACCGCTTCATGATCCTCCTGATTTTCAGACCGTTTCATGCTCTTCATATTTTTGAAACATTTTGAAGCTCTTCATATTTTTCACACCTTTTCAGGCTCTTCATGTTTTTCACCAGCACTTCATTCTCCTCCTATTTTTCAGACCGTTTCATGCTCATCTCATTTTTGTCACCTTTGAAGCTCTTTATATTTTTCACACCTTTTGAAGCTCTTCATATTTTTCACACCTTTTCAGGCTCTTCATATTTTTCAACACCTTTTCATGCTGCTTCTATTTTTCAGACCGTTTCATGCTCCTCATATTTTTCACACCTTTTGAAGCTCTTCATATTTTTCACACCTTTTCAGGCTCTTCATGTTTTTGAACACAGCTTCATGCTCCACCTATTTATCAGACCGTTTCATGCTCCTCATATTTTTGACACCTTTTGCAGCTCTTTATATTTTTCACATTATTTCAGGCTCTTCATGATTTTCAACACCGTTTCATGTTATTCCTATTCTTCAGACCGTTTAATGCTCATTATCATTTTTGACACCTTTTGAAGCTCTTCATATTTTCCACACCTTTTCAGGCTCTTCATGTGTTTGATCACCTTTTCATGCTTCTTCTATTTTTCAGATCGATTCATGCTCCTCATATTTTTGACACTTTTTGAGCTCTTCATATTTTTCACACCTTTTCAGGCTCTTCATGTTTTTGAACACCGCTTCATGCTACTCCTATTTTTCAGATCGTTTATGCTCCTCATATTTTTGACACCTTTAGAAGCTCTTCATATTTTTCAAACCTTTTCAGGCTCTTCATGTTTTTGATCACCGTTTCATGCTCCTCCTATTTTTCAGACCGTTTCATGCTCCTCATATTTTTGACACCTTTTGAAGCTCTTCATATTTTTCACACCTTTTCAGGCTCTTCATGTTTTTGAACACCGCTTCATAATCCTCCTGTTTTTCAGACCGTTTCATGCTCTTCATATTTGTGAAACATTTTGAAGCTCTTCATATTTTTCACAACTTTTCAGGCTCTTCATGTTTTTGAACACAGCTTCATGCTCCACCTATTAATCAGACCGTTTCATGCTCCTCATATTTTTGACACCTTTTGCAGCTCTTTATATTTTTCACACTATTTCAGGCTCTTCATGATTTTCAACACCGTTTCATGTTATTCCTATTTTTCCGACCGTTTAATGCTAATCTCATTTTTGACACCTTTTGAAGCTTTTCATATTTTTCACACCTTTTCAGGCTCTTCATGTTTTTGAACACCGCTTCATGATCCTCCTATTTTTCAGACCGTTTCATGCTCCTCATATTTTTGACACATTTAGAAGCTCTTCATTTTTTTCACACCTTTTCAGGCTCTTCATGTTTTTCGACACAGCTTCATGATCCTCCTATTTTTCAGACCATTTCATTCTCCTCATATTTTTGACACCTTTTGAAGCTCTTCATATATTTCACACTTTTTCAGTCTCTTCTTTTTTTTTCAACAGGACTTCATGCTCCTCCTATTTTTCAGACCGTTTCATGCTCTTCATATTTTTGAAACATTTTGAAGCTCTTCATATTTTTCACTCCTTTTCAGGCTCTTCATGTTTTTGAACACCGCTTCATGCTCCTCCTATTTTTCAGAACGTTTCATGCTCCTCATATTTTTCACACTTTTTGAAGCTCTTCATATTTTGCACACCTTTTCAAGCCCTTCATGTTTTTCAACACAGCTTTATGCTCCTCCTATTTTTCAGACCGTTTCATGCTCCTAATATTTTGACACCTTTTGAAGCTCTTCATATATTTCACACCTTTTCAGGCTCTTCATGTTTTTGAACACCGCTTCATGCTCCTCTTATTTTTCAGACCGTTTTTTGCTCCTCATATTTTTAACACCTTTTTAAGCTTTTCATATTTTTCACACCTTTTCAGGCTCTTCAAGTTTTTCAACACCACTTCATGCTCCTTCTTTTTTGCAGAGCTTTTCATGCTCCTCATATATTTGACACCTTTTGATCCTCTTCATATTTTTCACACCTTTTCAGGCTCTTCATTTTTCAACACCGCTTCATGCTCCTCCTATTTTTCAGACCGTTTCATGCTCATGTCATTTTTGACACCTTTTGAAGCTTTTCATATTTTTCACAACTTTTCAGGCTCTTCATGTCTTTCAACACCGTTTCAGGCTCCTCCTATTTTTCAGACCGTTTCATGCTCATCTCAATTTTGACACCTTTTGAAGCTCTTCATAATTTTCACACATTTTCAGGCTCTTCATGTTTTTGAACACTGCTTCATGCTCCTCGTATTTTTCAGATCGTTTCATGCTCCTCATATTTTTGACACTTTTTGAGCTCTTCATATTTTTCACACCTTTTCAGGCTCTTCATGTTTTTGAACACCGCTTCATGATCCTCCTGATTTTCAGACCGTTTCATGCTCTTCATATTTTTGAAACATTTTGAAGCTCTTCATATTTTTCACACCTTTTCAGGCTCTTCATGTTTTTCACCACCACTTCATTCTCCTCCTATTTTTCAGACCGTTTCATGCTCATCTCATTTTTGTCACCTTTGAAGCTCTTTATATTTTTCACACCTTTTGAAGCTCCTCATATTTTTCACACGTTTTCAGGCTCTTCATATTTTTCAACACCGTTTCATGCTGCTTCTATTTTTCAGACCGTTTCATGCTCCTCATATTTTTCACACCTTTTGAAGCTCTTCATATTTTTCACACCTTTTCAGGCTCTTCATGTTTTTGAACACAGGTTCATGCTCCACCTATTTATCAGACCGTTTCATGCTCCTCATATTTTTGACACCTTTTGCAGCTCTTTATATTTTTCACATTATTTCAGGCTCTTCATGATATTCAACACCGTTTCATGTTATTCCTATTTTTCAGACCGTTTAATGCACATCTCATTTTTGACACCTTTTGAAGCTTTTCATATTTTTCACAACTTTTCAGGCTCTTCATGTTTTTGAACACCGCTTGATGCTCCTCCTATTTTTCAGAGAGTTTCATGCTCCTCATGTATTTCACACCTTTTGAAGCTCTTCATATTTTCCACACCTTTTCAGGCTCTTCATGTGTTTGATCACCGTTTCATGCTTCTTCTATTTTTCAGATCGTTTCATGCTCCTCATATTTTTGACACTTTTTGAGCTCTTCATATTTTTCACACCTTTTCAGGCTCTTCATGTTTTTGAACACAGCTTCATGCTACTCCTATTTTTCAGATCGTTTATGCTCCTCATATTTTTGAAACCTTTAGAAGCTCTTCATATTTTTCAAACCTTTTCAGGCTCTTCATGTTTTTGATCACCGTTTCATGCTCCTCCTATTTTTCAGACCGTTTCATGCTCCTCATATTTTTGACACCTTTTGCAGCTCTTCATATTTTTCACACCTTTTCAGGCTCTTCATGTTTTTGAACACCGCTTCATGATCCTCCTGTTTTTCAGACCGTTTCATGCTCTTCATGTTTGTGAAACATTTTGAAGCTCTTCATATTTTTCACACCTTTTCAGGCTCTTCATGTTTTTGAACACAGCTTCATGCTCCACCTATTTATCAGACCGTTTCATGCTCCTCATATTTTTGACACCATTTGCAGCTCTTTATATTTTTCACACTATTTCAGGCTCTTCATGATTTTCAACACCGTTTCATGTTATTCCTATTTTTCCGACCGTTTAATGCTAATCTCATTTTTGACACCTTTTGAAGCTTTTCATATTTTTCACAACTTTTCAGGCTCTTCATGTTTTGGAACACCGCTTCATGCTCCTCCTATTTTTCAGAGCGTTTCATGCTCCTCATATTTTTGACACTTTTTGAGCTCTTCATATTTTTCACAACTTTTCAGGCTCTTCATGTTTTTGATCACCGTTTCATGCTCCTTCTATTTTTCAGATCGTTTCATGCTCATCATATTTTTGACACTTTTTGAGCTCTTCATATTTTTCACACCTTTTCAGGCTCTTCATGTTTTTGAACACCGCTTCATGTTCCTCCTATTTTTCAGAACGTTTCATGCTCCTCATATTTTTCACACTTTTTGAAGCTCTTCATATTTTGCACACCTTTTCAGGCCCTTCATGTTTTTCAACACAGCTTCATGCTCCTACTATTTTTCAGACCGTTTCATGCTCCTAATATTTTGACACCTTTTGAAGCTCTTCATATATTTCACACCTTTTCAGGCTCTTCATGTTTTTGAACACCGCTTCATGCTCCTCCTATTTTTCAGAGAGTTTCATGCTCCTCATGTATTTCACACCTTTTGTAGCTCTTCATATTTTTCACACCTTTTCAGGCTCTTCATGTTTTTGATCACCGTTTCAAGCTCCTCCTATTTTTCAGACCGTTTCATGCTCCTCATATTTATGACACCTTTTGAAACTCTTCCTATTTTTCACACCTTTTCATGCTCTTCATGTTTCTGAAAACCGCTTCATGATCCTCCTATTTTTTAGACCGTTTCATTCTCCTCATATATTTCACACCTTTTGAAGCTCTTCATATTTTTCACACCTTTTCATGCTCTTCATGTTTCTGAAAACCGCTTCATGATCCTCCTATTTTTCAGACCGTTTCATTCTCCTCATATATTTCACACCTTTTGAAGCTCTTCATATTTTTCCCACCTTTTCAGGCTCTTCATGTTTTTGAACACTGCTTCATGCTCCTCGTATTTTTCAGACCGTTTCATGCTCCTCATATTTTTGACACTTTTTGAGCTCTTCATATTTTTCACACCTTTTCAGGCTCTTCATGTTTTTCACCACCACTTCATTCTCCTCCTATTTTTCAGACCGTTTCATGCTCATCTCATTTTTGTCAGCTTTGAAGCTCTTTATATTTTTCACACCTTTTGAAGCTCTTCATATTTTTCACACGTTTTCAGGCTCTTCATATTTTTCAACACCGTTTCATGCTGCTTCTATTTTTCAGACCGTTTCATGCTCCTCATATTTTTCACACCTTTTGAAGCTCTTCATATTTTTCCCACCTTTTCAGGCTCTTCATGTTTTTGAACACCGCTTCATGCTACTCCTATTTTTCAGATCGTTTATGCTCCTCATATTTTTGACACCTTAAAAGCTCTTCATATTTTTCAAACCTTTTCAGGCTCTTCATGTTTTTGATCACCGTTTCATGCTCCTCCTATTTTTCAGACCGTTTCATGCTCCTCATATTTTTGACACCTTTTGAAGCTCTTCATATTTTTCACACCTTTTCAGGCTCTTTATGTTTTTGAACACCGCTTCATGATCCTCCTGTTTTTCAGACCGTTTCATGCTCTTCATATTTGTGAAACATTTTGAAGCTCTTCATATTTTTCACAACTTTTCAGGCTCTTCATGTTTTTGAACACAGCTTCATGCTCCACCTATTTATCAGACTGTTTCATGCTCCTCATATTTTTGACACCTTTTGAAGCTCTTTATATTTTTCTCACTATTTCAGGCTCTTCATGATTTTCAACACCGTTTCATGTTATTCCTATTTTTCCGACCATTTAATGCTAATCTCATTTTTGACACCTTTTGAAGCTTTTCATATTTTTCACAACTTTTCAGGCTCTTCATGTTTTTGAACATCGCTTCATGCTCCTCCTATTTTTCAGAGCGTTTCATGCTCCTCATATTTTTGACACTTTTTGAGCTCTTCATATTTTTCACACCTTTTCAGGCTCTTCATGTTTTTGATCACCGTTTCATGCTCCTTCTATTTTTCAGATCGTTTCATGCTCATCATATTTTTGACTCTTTTTGAGCTCTTCATATTTTTCACACCTTTTCAGACTCTTCATGTTTTTGAACACCGCTTCATGATCCTCCTATTTTTCAGACCGTTTCATGCTCCTCATATTTTTGACACATTTAGAAGCTCTTGATTTTTTTCACACCTTTTCAGGCTCTTCATGTTTTTCGACACAGCTTCATGATTCTCCTATTTTTCAGACCGTTTCATTCTCCTCATATTTTTGACACCTTTTGAAGCTCTTCATATATTTCACACCTTTTCAGTCTCTTCTTTTTTTTTCAACACGACTTCATGCTCCTCCTATTTTTCAGACCGTTTCATGCTCTTCATATTTTTGAAACATTTTGATGCTATTCATATTTTTCACACCTTTTCAGGCTCTTCATGTTTTTGAACACCGCTTCATGCTCCTCCTATTTTTCAGAACGTTTCATGCTCCTCATATTTTTCACATTTTTGAAGCTCTTCATATTTTGCACACCTTTTCAGGCCTTTCAAGTTTTTCAACACAGTTTCATGCTCCTCCTATTTTTCAGACCGTTTCATGCTCATCTCATTTTTTTCACCTTTGAAGCTCTTTATATTTTTCTCACCTTTTGAAGCTCTTCATATTTTTCACATGTTTTCAGGCTCTTCATATTTTTCAACACCGTTTCATGCTGCTTCTCTTTTTCAGACCGTTTCATGCTCCTCATATTTTTCACACCTTTTGAAGCTCTTCATATTTTTCACACCTTTTCAGGCTCTTCATGTTTTTGAACACCGCTTCATGCTCCTCTTATTTTTCAGACCGTTTTTTGCTCCTCATATTTTTGACACCTTTTGAAGCTTTTCATATTTTTCACAACTTTTCAGACTCTTCATGTCTTTCAACACCGTTTCAGGCTCCTCCTATTTTTCAGACCGTTTCATGCTCCTCATATTTTTGACACCTTTTGAAGCTCTTCATATTTTTCACACCTTTTCAGGCTCTTCATATTTATGAACACCGCTTCATGATCCTCCTGTTTTTCAGACCGTTTCATGCTCTTCATATTTTTGAAACATTTTGAAGCTCTTCATATTTTTCACACCTTTTCAGGCTCTTCATGTTTTTCACACGTTTTCAGACTCTTCATGTTTTTCAACAACGCTTCATGCTCCTGCTATTTTTCAGACCGTTTCATGCTCCTCATATTTTAGACACCTTTAAAAACTCTTCATATTTTTCCCACCTTTTCAGGCTCTTCATGTTTTTGAACACTGCTTCATGCTCCTCGTATTTTTCAGACCGTTTCATGCTCCTCATATTTTTGACACTTTTTGAGCTCTTCATATTTTTCACACCTCTTCAGGCTCTTCATGTTTTTCACCACCACTTCATTCTCCTCCTATTTTTCAGACCGTTTCATGCTCATCTCATTTTTGTCACCTTTGAAGCTCTTTATATTTTTCACACCTTTTGAAGCTCTTCCTATTTTTCACACGTTTTCAGGCTCTTCATATTTTTCAACACCGTTTCATGCTGCTTCTATTTTTCAGACCGTTTCATGCTCCTCATATTTTTCACACCTTTTGAAGCTCTTCATATTTTTCCCACCTTTTCAGGCTCTTCATGTTTTTGAACACCGCTTCATGCTACTCCTATTTTTCAAATCGTTTATGCTCCTCATATTTTTGACACCTTAAAAGCTCTTCATATTTTTCAAACCTTTTCAGGCTCTTCATGTTTTTGGTCACCGTTTCATGCTCCTCCTATTTTTCAGACCGTTTCATGCTCCTCATATTTTTGACACCTTTTGAAGCTCTTCATATTTTTCACACCTTTTCAGGCTCTTTATGTTTTTGAACACCGCTTCATGATCCTCCTGTTTTTCAGACCGTTTCATGCTCTTCATATTTGTGAAACATTTTGAAGCTCTTCATATTTTTCACAACTTTTCAGGCTCTTCATGTTTTTGAACACAGCTTCATGCTCCACCTATTTATCAGACTGTTTCATGCTCCTCATATTTTTGACACCTTTTGAAGCTCTTTATATTTTTCTCACTATTTCAGGCTCTTCATGATTTTCAACACCGTTTCATGTTATTCCTATTTTTCCGACCATTTAATGCTAATCTCATTTTTGACACCTTTTGAAGCTTTTCATATTTTTCACAACTTTTCAGGCTCTTCATGTTTTTGATCATCGCTTCATGCTCCTCCTATTTTTCAGAGCGTTTCATGCTCCTCATATTTTTGACACTTTTTGAGCTCTTCATATTTTTCACACCTTTTCAGGCTCTTCATGTTTTTGATCACCGTTTCATGCTCCTTCTATTTTTCAGATCGTTTCATGCTCATCATATTTTTGACTCTTTTTGAGCTCTTCATATTTTTCACACCTTTTCAGGCTCTTCATGTTTTTGAACACCGCTTCATGATCCTCCTATTTTTCAGACCGTTTCATGCTCCTCATATTTTTGACACATTTAGAAGCTCTTGATTTTTTTCACACCTTTTCAGGCTCTTCATGTTTTTCGACACAGCTTCATGATTCTCCTATTTTTCAGACCGTTTCATTCTCCTCATATTTTTGACACCTTTTGAAGCTCTTCATATATTTCACACCTTTTCAGTCTCTTCTTTTTTTTTCAACACGACTTCATGCTCCTCCTATTTTTCAGACCGTTTCATGCTCTTCATATTTTTGAAACATTTTGATGCTATTCATATTTTTCACACCTTTTCAGGCTCTTCATGTTTTTGAACACCGCTTCATGCTCCTCCTATTTTTCAGAACGTTTCATGCTCCTCATATTTTTCACATTTTTGAAGCTCTTCATATTTTGCACACCTTTTCAGGCCTTTCAAGTTTTTCAACACAGTTTCATGCTCCTCCTATTTTTCAGACCGTTTCATGCTCATCTCATTTTTTTCACCTTTGAAGCTCTTTATATTTTTCTCACCTTTTGAAGCTCTTCATATTTTTCACATGTTTTCAGGCTCTTCATATTTTTCAACACCGTTTCATGCTGCTTCTCTTTTTCAGACCGTTTCATGCTCCTCATATTTTTCACACCTTTTGAAGCTCTTCATATTTTTCACACCTTTTCAGGCTCTTCATGTTTTTGAACACCGCTTCATGCTCCTCTTATTTTTCAGACCGTTTTTTGCTCCTCATATTTTTGACACCTTTTGAAGCTTTTCATATTTTTCACAACTTTTCAGACTCTTCATGTCTTTCAACACCGTTTCAGGCTCCTCCTATTTTTCAGACCGTTTCATGCTCCTCATATTTTTGACACCTTTTGAAGCTCTTCATATTTTTCACACCTTTTCAGGCTCTTCATATTTATGAACACCGCTTCATGATCCTCCTGTTTTTCAGACCGTTTCATGCTCTTCATATTTTTGAAACATTTTGAAGCTCTTCATATTTTTCACACCTTTTCAGGCTCTTCATGTTTTTCACACGTTTTCAGACTCTTCATGTTTTTCAACAACGCTTCATGCTCCTGCTATTTTTCAGACCGTTTCATGCTCCTCATATTTTAGACACCTTTAAAAACTCTTCATATTTTTCCCACCTTTTCAGGCTCTTCATGTTTTTGAACACTGCTTCATGCTCCTCGTATTTTTCAGACCGTTTCATGCTCCTCATATTTTTGACACTTTTTGAGCTCTTCATATTTTTCACACCTCTTCAGGCTCTTCATGTTTTTCACCACCACTTCATTCTCCTCCTATTTTTCAGACCGTTTCATGCTCATCTCATTTTTGTCACCTTTGAAGCTCTTTATATTTTTCACACCTTTTGAAGCTCTTCCTATTTTTCACACGTTTTCAGGCTCTTCATATTTTTCAACACCGTTTCATGCTGCTTCTATTTTTCAGACCGTTTCATGCTCCTCATATTTTTCACACCTTTTGAAGCTCTTCATATTTTTCCCACCTTTTCAGGCTCTTCATGTTTTTGAACACCGCTTCATGCTACTCCTATTTTTCAAATCGTTTATGCTCCTCATATTTTTGACACCTTAAAAGCTCTTCATATTTTTCAAACCTTTTCAGGCTCTTCATGTTTTTGGTCACCGTTTCATGCTCCTCCTATTTTTCAGACCGTTTCATGCTCCTCATATTTTTGACACCTTTTGAAGCTCTTCATATTTTTCACACCTTTTCAGGCTCTTTATGTTTTTGAACACCGCTTCATGATCCTCCTGTTTTTCAGACCGTTTCATGCTCTTCATATTTGTGAAACATTTTGAAGCTCTTCATATTTTTCACAACTTTTCAGGCTCTTCATGTTTTTGAACACAGCTTCATGCTCCACCTATTTATCAGACTGTTTCATGCTCCTCATATTTTTGACACCTTTTGAAGCTCTTTATATTTTTCTCACTATTTCAGGCTCTTCATGATTTTCAACACCGTTTCATGTTATTCCTATTTTTCCGACCATTTAATGCTAATCTCATATTTGACACCTTTTGAAGCTTTTCATATTTTTCACAACTTTTCAGGCTCTTCATGTTTTTGATCATCGCTTCATGCTCCTCCTATTTTTCAGAGCGTTTCATGCTCCTCATATTTTTGACACTTTTTGAGCTCTTCATATTTTTCACACCTTTTCAGGCTCTTCATGTTTTTGATCACCGTTTCATGCTCCTTCTATTTTTCAGATCGTTTCATGCTCATCATATTTTTGACTCTTTTTGAGCTCTTCATATTTTTCACACCTTTTCAGGCTCTTCATGTTTTTGAACACCGCTTCATGATCCTCCTATTTTTCAGACCGTTTCATGCTCCTCATATTTTTGACACATTTAGAAGCTCTTGATTTTTTTCACACCTTTTCAGGCTCTTCATGTTTTTCGACACAGCTTCATGATTCTCCTATTTTTCAGACCGTTTCATTCTCCTCATATTTTTGACACCTTTTGAAGCTCTTCATATATTTCACACCTTTTCAGTCTCTTCTTTTTTTTTCAACACGACTTCATGCTCCTCCTATTTTTCAGACCGTTTCATGCTCTTCATATTTTTGAAACATTTTGATGCTATTCATATTTTTCACACCTTTTCAGGCTCTTCATGTTTTTGAACACCGCTTCATGCTCCACCTATTTTTCAGAACGTTTCATGCTCCTCATATTTTTCACATTTTTGAAGCTCTTCATATTTTGCAAAGCTTTTCAGGCCTTTCATGTTTTTCAACACAGCTTCATGCTCCTCCTATTTTTCAGACCGTTTCATGCTCATCTCATTTTTTTCACCTTTCAAGCTCTTTATATTTTTCTCACCTTTTGAAGCTCTTCATATTTTTCACATGTTTTCAGGCTCTTCATATTTTTCAACACCGTTTCATGCTGCTTCTATTTTTCAGACCGTTTCATGCTCCTCATATTTTTCACACCTTTTGAAGCTCTTCATATTTTTCACACCTTTTCAGGCTCTTCATGTTTTTGAACACCGCTTCATGCTCCTCTTATTTTTCAGACCGTTTCATGCTCCTCATATTTTTGACACCTTTTGAAGCTCTTCATATTTTTCACACCTTTTCAGGCTCTTCATATTTATGAACACCGCTTCATGATCCTCCTGTTTTTCAGACCGTTTCATGCTCTTCATATTTTTGAAACATTTTGAAGCTCTTCATATTTTTCACACCTTTTCAGGCTCTTCATGTTTTTCACACGTTTTCAGACTCTTCATGTTTTTCAACAACGCTACATGCTCCTGCTATTTTTCAGACCGTTTCATGCTCCTCATATTTTAGACACCTTTAAAAACTCTTCATATTTTTCACACCTTTTTAGGCTCTTCATGTTTTTCACACGTTTTCAGACTCTTCATGTTTTTCAACACCGCTTCATGCTCCTGCTATTTGTCAGACCGTTTCATGCTCTTCATATTTTTGACACGTTTTGAAGCTCTTCATATTTTTCACACCTTTTCAGGCTCTTCATGTTTTTCAGCACCGTTTCATGCTGCTTCTATTATTTCAGACAGTTTCATGCTCCTCATATTTTTGACATCTTTTGAAGCTCTTCATATTTTTCACATCATTGAAGCTCTTCATATTTTTCACGCCTTTTCAGGCTCTTCATGATTTTCAACACCGCTTCATGATCCTCGTATTTTTCGTACCGTTTCATGCTCATCTCATTTTTGACACCTTTTGAAGCTCTTCATATTTTTCACACCTTTTGAAGCTCTTCATATTTTTCATATGTTTGAAGCTCTTCATAATTTCACACGTTTTCAGACTCTTCATGTTTTTCAACAACGCTTCATGCCCCTGCGATTTTTCATACCGTTTCATGCTCCTCATATTTTTGACAGGTTTTGAGGCTTTTCATATTTTTCACACCTTTTCAGGCTCTTCATGTTTTGGAACACCGTTTCATAATCCGCCTATTTTTAAGACCGTTTCATGCTCCTCATATTTTTGACACCTTTAGAACCTCTTCATATTTTACACAGCTTTTCAGGCTCTTCATGTTTTTTATCACTGCTTCATGCTCGTCCTATTTTTCAGAAAGTTTCATGCTCCTCATATACTTGACACCTTTTGAAGCTCTTGATATTTCTCACACCTTTTCAGGTTCTCTATGTTTTTCAACCCGCTTCATGCTCCTCCTATTTTTCAGACCGTTTCATGCTCATCTCATTTTTGACACCTTTTGAAGCTCTTCATATTTTTCACATCTTTTGAAGCTCTTTATATTTTTCACACATTTTCAGGCTCTTCATGTTTTTGAACACCGCTTCATGCTCCTGCTATTTTTCAGACCGTTTCATGCTCCTCATATTTTTGACACCTTTTGAAGCTCTTCATATTTGTCACACCTTTTCAGGCTCTTCATGATTTTCAACACCGCTTCATGCTCCTCCTATTTTTCAGACCGTTTCATGCTCATCTCATTTTGACACCTTTTGAAGCTTTTCATATTGTTCACACCTTTTCAGTCTGTTCATGATTTGCAACACCGCTTCATGCTCCTTCTATTTTTCAGACCGTTTCAAGCTCATCTCATTTTTGACACCTTTTTAATCTCTTCATATTTTTCACAACTGTTGAAGCTCTTCATATTTTTAATATTTTTGAAGCTCTTCATATTTTCACACGTTTTCACACTCTTCATGTTTTTCAACACCGCTTCATGCTCCTCCTTTTTTCAAACCGTATCATGCTCCTCATGTTTTTGACACCTTTAGAAACTCTTCATATTTTTCACACCTTTTCAGGCTCTTCATGTTTTTTATCACTGCTTCATGCTCGTCCTATTTTTCAGAAAGTTTCATGCTCCTCATATTTTTGACACCTTTTGAAGGTCTTCATATTTTTCACACCTTTTCAGGCTCTCCATTTTTTTCAACACTACTTGTTGCTCCTCCTATTTTTTAGAACTTTTCATACTCATCTAATCTTTGACACATTTTGAGGCACTTCATATTTTTAACACCTTTTGAAGCTCTTCATATTTTTCACATTTTTGAAGCTCTTCATATTTTTCACACGATTTCAGACCCTTCATGTTTTTCAAAACCGCTTCATGCTCCTGCTATTTATCATACCGTTTCATACTTCTCATATTTTTGACACGTTTTGAGGCTCTTCATATTTTTCACACCTTTTCAGGCTCTTCATGTTTTTGAACACAGCTTCATGCTCCTCCTATTTTTTCTACCGTATCATGCTCCTCATATTTTTCACACCTTTTGAAGCTCTTCATATTTTTCACACCTTTTCAGGCTCTTCATGTTTTTGAACAGCACTTCATGCTCCTCCTATTTTTCAGACCGTTTCATGCTCCTCATATTTTTGACACCTTTTGAAGCTCTTCATATTTTCCACACCTTTTCAGGCTCTTCATGTTTTTGAACAGCATTTCATGCTCCTCCTATTTTTCAGACCGTTTCATGCTCCTCATATTTTTGACACCTTTTGAAGGTCTTCATATTTTTCACACCTTTTCAGGCTCTTCATGTTTTTCAACACCACTTCATGCTCCTCCTTTTTTTCAGACCGTTTCAGGCTCCTCATATTTTTCACACCTTTTGAAGCCGTTCATATTTCTCACACCTTTTCATGCTCTTCATTTTTTTCAACACTATTTGTTACTCCTCCTATTTTTTAGACCGTTTCATACTCATCTAATTTTTGACAACTTTTGAAGCTCTTCATATTTTTCACCTTTTTGAAGCTCTTCATATTTTTCACACAATTTCAGACTCTTCATGTTTTTCAACACCGCTTCATGCTCCTTATATTTATCATACCGTTTCATACTCCTAATATTTTGACACGTTTTGAGGCTCTTCATATTTTTCACACCTTTTCAAGCTCTTCATGTTTTTGAACTCCGCTTCATGCTCCTCCTATTTTTTCGACAGTATCATGCTCCTCATATTTTTCACACCTTTTGAAGCTCTTCATATTTTTCTCACCTTTTCAGGCTCTTCATGTTTTTGAACAGCATTTCATGCTCCTCCTATTTTTCAGAGAGTTTCATGCTCCTCATGTATTTCACACCTTTTGAAGCTCTTCATATTTTTCACACCTTTTCAGGCTCTTCATGTTTTTCAACACCACTTCATGCTCCTCCTTTTTTTCAGACCGTTTCAGGCTCCTCATATTTTTCACACCTTTTGAAGCCGTTCATATTTCTCACACCTTTTCATGCTCTTCATTTTTTTCAACACTATTTGTTACTCCTCCTATTTTTTAGACCGTTTCATACTCATCTAATTTTTGACAACTTTTGAAGCTCTTCATATTTTTCACCTTTTTGAAGCTCTTCATATTTTTCACACAATTTCAGACTCTTCATGTTTTTCAACACCGCTTCATGCTCCTTATATTTATCATACCGTTTCATACTCCTAATATTTTGACACGTTTTGAGGCTCTTCATATTTTTCACACCTTTTCAAGCTCTTCATGTTTTTGAACTCCGCTTCATGCTCCTCCTATTTTTTCGACAGTATCATGCTCCTCATATTTTTCACACCTTTTGAAGCTCTTCATATTTTTCTCACCTTTTCAGGCTCTTCATGTTTTTGAACAGCATTTCATGCTCCTCCTATTTTTCAGAGAGTTTCATGCTCCTCATGTATTTCACACCTTTTGAAGCTCTTCATATTTTTCACACCTTTTCAGGCTCTTCATGTTTTTCCACACCACTTCATGCTTCTCCTATTTTTCATCCGTTTCATGCTCATCTCAATTTTGAAACCATTTGAAGCTTTTCATATTTTTCACAACTTTTCAGGCTCTTCATGTTTTTGAACACCGCTTCATGCTCCTCCTATTTTTCAGACCGTTTCCTGCTCCTCATATTTTTGACACTTTTTGAAGCTCTTCATATTTTTCACACCTTTTCAGACTCTTCATGTTTTTCAACACCGCTTCATGCTCCTCCTTTTTTTCAGACCGTTTCATGCTCCTCATGTATTTCACACCTTTTGAAGCTCTTCATATTTTTCACACCTTTTCAGCCTCTTCATGTTTTTGAACACCGCTTCATGCTCCTCCTATTTTTCAGACCGTTTCATGCTCCTCATGTATTTCACACCTTTTGAAGCTCTTCATATTTTTCACACCTTTTCAGGCTCTTCATGTTTTTCCACACCACTTCATGCTTCTCCTATTTTTCATCCGTTTCATGCTCATCTCAATTTTGACACCATTTGAAGCTTTTCATATTTTTCACAACTTTTCAGGCTCTTCATGTTTTTGAACACCGCTTCATGCTCCTCCTATTTTTCAGACCATTTCATGCTCCTCATATTTTCCACAACTTTTGAAGCTCTTCATATTTTTGCCACCTTTTCAGGCTCTTCATGTTTTTCCACACCAGTTCATGCTCCTCCTATTTTTCAGACCATTCATGCTCCTCATATTTTTGAAACCTTTAGAAACTCTTCATATTTTTCACACCTTTTCCGGCTCTTCATGTTTTTCAACACCGCTTCATGCTCCTCCTATTTTTCAGATCGTTTCATGCTCCTCATATTTGACACCTTTTGAAGCTCTTCATATTTTTCACACCTTTTCAGGCTCTTCATGTTTTTGAACACTTCTTCTTGCTCCTCCTCTTTTTCAAACCCTTTCATGCTTCTCATATTTTTGACACTTTTAGAAACTCTTCATATTTTTCACACCTTTTCAGGCTCTTCATGTTTTTTAACACCTCTTCATACTCCTCCTATTTTTCAGACCGTTTCATTCTCCTCATATTTTTGACACCTTTTCAAGCTCTTCATATATTTCACACCCTTTCAGGTTCTTCATTTTTTTCAACACCACTTCATGCTCCTCCTATTTTTCAGAGCGTTTCATGCTCCTCATCTTTTTGATAGCTTTTGAAGCTCTTCATATATTTCACACATTTTCAGGCTCTTCATGTTTTTCAACACTGCTTCATGCTCGTCCTATTTTTCAGAACGTTTCATGCTCCTCAAATTTTTGACACCTTTTGAAGCTCTTCATATTTTTCACACCTTTTCAGGCTTTTCATGTTTTTTTGAACACCGCTTCATGTTCCTCCTATTTTTCAGACCGTTTCATGCTCCTCATATTTTTGACACCTTTTGAAGCTCTTCATATATTTCACAACTTTTCAGGCTCTTCATATTTTTGAACACCGCTTCATGCTCCTCCTATTTTCAGACCGTTTCATGCTCCTCTCATTTTTGACACCTTTTGAAGATTTGCATTTCTTTACACACCTATTCAGGCCTTTCATGTTTTTGAACACTGCTTCATGCTCCTCCTATTTTTCAGACCGTATCATGCTCCTCATATTTTTCACACATTTTGAAGCTCTTCATATTTTTCACACCTTTTCAGGCTCTTCATTTTTTTCAACACTACTTGTTGCTCCTCCTATTTTTTAGACCTTTTCATGCTCATCTAATTTTTGACACTTTTGAAGATCTTCATATTTTTTACATCTTTTGAAGCTCCTCATATTTTTCACACATTTTGAAGCTCTTCATATTTTTCTCACCTTTTCAGGCTCTTCATGATTTTCATCACCGCTTCATGCTCCTCCTATTTTTCAGACCGTTTCATGCTCATCTCATTTTTGACACCTTTTGAAGCTCTTCCTATTTTTTACAGGTTTTCAGGCTCTTCATGTTTTTCAACACTGCTTCATGCTCCTCCTATTTTTCCGACCGTTTCATGCTCATCTCATTTTGACATCTTTTGAAGCTCTTCATATTTTTCACACCTTTTGAAGCTCTTCATATTTTTCACATTTATGAATCTCTTCATATTTTCCACACCTTTTCAGGCTCTTCATGTTTTTCAACACCGCTTCATGCTTCTCCTATTTTTCAGACCGTTTCATGCTCCTCATATTTTTGACACCTTTTGAAGCTCTTCATATATTTCACAACTTTTCAGGCTCTTCATGTTTTTCAACACCGCTTCATGCACGTCCTATTTTTCAGACCGTTTCATGCTCATCTCATTTTTGACACCTTTTAAAGCTCTTCATATTTTTCACACATTTTCAGGCTCTTCATATTTTTCAACACCGCTTCATGCTCCTCCGATTTTTCAGACCGTTTCATGCTCCTCATATTTTTCACACCTTTTGAAGCCTTTCATTTTTTTCACAACGTTTCAGGCTCTTCATGTTTTTGAACATCGCTTCAGGCTCCTCCTATTTTTCAGACCGTTTCATGCTCATCTCATTTTTGACACCTTTTGAAGCTTTTGATATTTTTCACAACTTTTCAGGCTCTTCATGTTTTTGAACACAGCTTCATGCTCCTCCTATTTTTCAGACCGTATCATGCTCCTCATATTTTTCACACCTTTTGAAGCTCTTCATATTTTTCACACGTTTTCAGTCTATTCATGTTTTTGAACACCATTTCAGGCTCCTCCTATTTTTCAGAGAGTTTCATGCTCCTCATGTATTTCACACCTTTGAAAGCTCTTCATATTTTTCAAAGATTTTGAAGCTCTTCATATTTTTCACACCTTTTCAGGCTCTTCATGTTTTTCAACACCGTTTCATGCTCCTCCTATTTTTCAGACGGTTTCATGCTCCTCATATTTTTCACACCTTTTGAAGCTCTTCATATTTTTCACACCCTTTTAAGATCTTCATGTTTTTGAACACAGCTTCATGCTCCTCCTATTTTTCAGACCGTTTCATGCTCCTCATATTTTTGACAACTTTTGAAGCTCTTCATATTTTTCACACCTTTTCAGGCTCTTCATATTTTTGAACACAGCTTCATGCTCCTCCTATTTTTCAGACCGTTTCATGCTCCTCATATTTTTGACACCTTTTGAAGCTTTTCATATTTTTCACATCTTTTCAGGCTCTTCATGTTTTTCAACACCATTTCATGATCCTCCTATTTTTCAGACCGTTTCATGCTCATCTCATTTTTGACACCTTTTGAAGCTTTTCATATTTTTCACACATTTTCAGGCTCTTCATATTTTTCCACACCACTTCATGCTTCTCCTATTTTTCAGCCCGTTTCATGCTCCTCATGTTTTTGACATCTTTTGAAGTTCTTCATATTTTTCACTCATTTTCAGCTCTTAATGTTTTTCAACACCGCTTCATGCTCTTCCTATTTTTCAGACCGTTTCATGCTCATCTCATTTTTGACACCTTTGGAAGCTCTTCATATTTTTCACACGTTTTCAGCTCTTAATTTTTTTCAACACCGCTTCATGCTCTTCCTATTTTTCAGACGGTTTCATGCTCATCTCAAGTTTGACACCTTTTGAAGCTCTTCATATTTTTCACACATTTTCAGGCTCTTCATGTTTTTGAACATCGCTTCATGCTCCTCCTATTTTTCAGAGAGTTTCATGCTCCTCATGTATTTCACACCTTTTGAAGCTCTTCATATTTTTCACACCTTTTCAGGCTCTTCATGTTTTTCAACACCGCTTATGCTCCTCCTATTTTTCAGACCGTTTCATGCTCATCTCATTTTTGACACCTTTTTAATCTCTTCATATCTTTCAAAACTTTTGAAGCTGTTCATATTTTTAATATTTTTGAAGCTCTTCATATTTTCACACGTTTTCAGACTCTTCATGTTTTTCAACACCGCTTCATGCTCCTCCTATTTTTCAAACCGTATCATGCTCCTCATATTTTTGAAAACTTTTGAAGCTCTTCATATTTTTCACACCTTTTCAGGCTCTTCATGTTTTTGAACACTTCTTCATGCTCTTCCTCTTTTTCAGACCGTTTCATGCTCCTCATATTTTTGACACTTTTTGAAGCTCTTCATATTTTTCACTCATTTTCAGGCTCTTCATATTTTTCAACACCACTTCATGCTCCTCCTATTTTTGAGACCGTTTGGTGCTCCGCATATTTTTGACACCTTTAGGAACTCTTCATATTTTTCACACCTTTTCAGGCACTTCATGTTTTTTATCACTGCTTCATGCTCGTCCTATTTTTCAGAACGTTTCATGCTCCTCATATTTTTGACACCTTTTGAAGCTCTTCATATTTTTCACACCTTTTCAGGCTTTTCATGTTTTTGAACACCGCTTCATGCTCCTCCTATTTTTCAGATTGTTTCATGCTCCTCATATTTTTGACACCTTTTGAAGCTCTTCATATTTTTCACACCTTTTCAGGCTCTTCATGTTTTTCAACACCGCTTCATGCTCGTCGTATTTTGCTGACCGTTTCATGCTCCTCATATTTTTGACACCTTTTGAAGCTCTTCAGATATTTCGCACCTTTCCAGGCTCTTCATTTTTTCAACACCACTTCATGCTCCTCCTATTTTTCAGATCGTTTCATGCTCATCTCATTTTAACACCTTTTGAAGCTCTTCATATTTTTGACAAATTTTGAAGGTCTTCATATTTTTCACACGTTTTCAGGCTCTTCATGATTTTCAAAACCGCTTCATGCTCCTCCTATTTTTCAGACCTTTTCATGCTCATCTCATTTTAACACCTTTTGAAGCTCTTCATATTTTTGACACCTTTTGAAGCTCTTCATATTTTTCACACCTTTTCAGGCTCTTAATGATTTTCAACACCGCTTCATGCTCCTCCTATTTTTCAGACCTTTTCATGCTCATCTCTTTTTTGACACCTTTTGAAGCTCTTCAGATTTTTCACACCTTTTGAAGCTCTTCATATTTTTCACATTTATGAATCTCTTCATATTTTCCACACGTTTTCAGACAATTCATGTTTTTCAACATCGCTTCATGCTCCTCCTATTTTTCAGACCGTTTCATTCTCCTCATATTTTTGACACCTTTTGAAGCTCTTCATATATTTCACACTTTTTCAGACTTTTCCTTTTTTTGAACACGACTTCATGCTCCTCCTATTTTTCAGACCGTTTCATGCTCATCTCATTTTGACATCTTTTGAAACTCTTCATATTTTTCACACCTTTTGAAGCTCTTCATATTTTTCACATTTATGAATCTCTTCATATTTTCCACACGTTTTCAGACAATTCATGTTTTTCAACATCACTTCATGTTATTCCTATTTTTCAGACCGTTTCATGCTACTCATATTTTTAACACCTTTTGAAGCTCTTCATATTTCTCACACCTTTTCAGGCTCTTCATGTTTTTCAACAACGCTTCATGCTCCTCCGATTTTTCAGACCGTTTCATGCTCCTCATATTTTTGACACCTTTTGAAGCTCTTCATATTTTTCACACCTTTTCAGGCTCTTCATGTTTTTGAACAGCGCTTCATGCTTCTCCTATTTTTCAGACCTTTTCATGCTCCTCATCTTATTGACACCTTTTGAAGCTCTTCATATTTTTCACAACTTTTCAGGCTCTTCATGTTTTTCAAGACCGCTTCATGCACGTCCTATTTTTCAGACCGTTTCATGCTCATCTCATTTTTGACACCTTTTGAAGTTTTTAATATTTTTCACAACTTTTCAGGCTCTTCATGTTTTTGAACACCGCTTCATGCTAATCCTATTTTTCAAACCATATCATGCTCCTCATATTTTTCACACCTTTTGAAGCTCTTCATATATTTCACACCTTTTCAGGCTCTTCATTTTTTTGGACACCACTTCATGCTCCTCTTTTTCAGAGAGTTTTATGCTCCTCATGTATTTCACACCTTTTGAAGCTCTTCATATTTTTCACACCTTTTCAGGCTCTTCATGTTTTTCAACACCGCTTCATGCTGCTCATATTTTTCAGACCGTTTCATGCTCCTCATATTTTTGACACCTTTTGAAGCTCTTCAATTTTTTCACACCTTTTAAGGCTCTTCATGTTTTTCAACACCGCTTCATGCTGCTCATATTTTTCAGACCGTTTCATGCTCCTCATATTTTTGACACATTTTGAAGCTGTTCATATTTTTCACACCTTTTCAGGCTCTTCATGTTTTTGAACACCGCTTCATGATCCTCCTATTTTTCAGACCGTTTCATGCTCCTCATATTTTTGACACTTTTTGAGCTCTTCATATTTTTCACACCTTTTCAGGCTCTTCATGTTTTTGAACACCGCTTCATGCTACTCCTATTTTTCAGATCGTTTATGCTTCTCATATTTTTGACACCTTTAGAAGCTCTTCATATTTTTCAAACCTTTTCAGATTCTTCATGTTTTTGATCACCGTTTCATGCTCCTCCTATTTTTCAGAGAGTTTCATGCTCCTCATGTATTTCACACCTTTTGAAGCTCTTCATATTTTGCACACCTTTTCAGGCTCTTCATGTGTTTGATCACCGTTTCATGCTTCTTCTATTTTTCAGATCGTTTCATGCTCCTCATACTTTTGACACTTTTTGAGCTCTTCATATTTTTCACACCTTTTCAGGCTCTTCATGTTTTTGAACACCGCTTCATGCTACTCCTATTTTTCAGATCGTTTATGCTCCTCATATTTTTGACACCTTTAGAAGCTCTTCATATTTTTCAAACCTTTTCTGGCTCTTCATGTTTTTGATCACCGTTTCATGCTCCTCCTATTTTTCAGACCGTTTCATGCTCCTCATATTTTTGACACCTTTTGAAGCTCTTCATATTTTTCACACCTTTTCAGGCTCTTCATGTTTTTGAACACCGCTTCATAATCCTCCTGTTTTTCAGACCGTTTCATGCTCTTCATATTTGTGAAACATTTTGAAGCTCTTCATATTTTTCACACCTTTTCAGGCTCTTCATGTTTTTGAACACAGCTTCATGCTCCACCTATTTATTAGACCGTTTCATGCTCCTCTTATTTTTGACACCTTTTGCAGCTCTTTATATTTTTCACACTATTTCAGGCTCTTCATGATTTTCAACACCGTTTCATGTTATTCCTATTTTTCCGAACGTTTAATGCTAATCTCATTTTTGACATCTTTTGAAGTTTTTCATAATTTTCACACCTTTTCAGGCTCTTCATGTTTTTGATCACCGTTTCATGATCCTCCTATTTTTCAGACCGTTTCATGCTCCTCATATTTTTGACACTTTTTGAGCTCTTCATATTTTTCACACCTTTTCAGGCTCTTCATGTTTTTGAACACCGCTTCATGCTACTCCTATTTTTCAGATCGTTTATGCTTCTCATATTTTTGACACCTTTAGAAGCTCTTCATATTTTTCACACCTTTTCAGGCTCTTCATGTTTTTGAACACCGCTTCATGATCGTCCTGTTTTTCAGACCGTTTCATGCTCTTCATATTTGTGAAACATTTTGAAGCTCTTCATATTTTTCACACCTTTTCAGGCTCTTCATGGTTTTGAACACAGCTTCATGTTCCACCTATTTATCAGACCGTTTCATGCTCCTCATATTTTTTTTTTTTTATTCTTGATAAGCTTTTTTTTTTTTAATTTTTATTATTTTTTTTTCCAGTGGGTTTTGTCATACATTGCTATGAATCAGCCATTGATTTACATGTATTCCCAATCCCGATCATATTTTTGACACCTTTTGCAGCTCTTTATATTTTTCACACTATTTCAGGCTCTTCATGATTTTCAACACCGTTTCATGTTATTCCTATTTTTCCGACCGTTTAATGCTAATCTCATTTTTGACACCTTTTGAAGCTTTTCATATTTTTCACACCTTTTCAGGCTCTTCATGTTTTTGAACACCGCTTCATGATCCTCCTATTTTTCAGACCGTTTCATGCTCCTCATATTTTTGACACATTTAGAAGCTCTTCACTTTTTTCACACCTTTTCAGGCTCTTCATGTTTTTCGACACAGCTTCATGATCCTCCTATTTTTCCGACCATTTCATTCTCCTCATATTTTTGACACCTTTTGAAGCTCTTCATATATTTCACACCTTTTCAGTCTCTTCTTTTTTTTTCAACACGACTTCATGCTCCTCCTATTTTTCAGACCGTTTCATGCTCTTCATATTTTTGAAACATTTTGAAGCTCTTCATATTTTTCACTCCTTTTCAGGCTCTTCATGTTTTTGAACACCGCTTCATGCTCCTCCTATTTTTCAGAACGTTTCATGCTCCTCATATTTTTCACACTTTTTGAAGCTCTTCATATATTGCACACCTTTTCAAGCCCTTCATGTTTTTCAACACAGCTTCATGCTCCTCCTATTTTTCAGACCGTTTCATGCTCCTAATATTTTGACACCTTTTGAAGCTCTTCATATATTTCACACCTTTTCAGGCTCTTCATGTTTTTGAACACCGCTTCATGCTCCTCTTATTTTTCAGACCGTTTTTTGCTCCTCATATTTTTAACACCTTTTTAAGCTTTTCATATTTTTCACACCTTTTCAGGCTCTTCAAGTTTTTCAACACCACTTCATGCTCCTTCTTTTTTGCAGACCGTTTCATGCTCCTCATATATTTGACACCTTTTGATCCTCTTCATATTTTTCACACCTTTTCAGGCTCTTCATTTTTCAACACCGCTTCATGCTCCTCCTATTTTTCAGACCGTTTCATGCTCATCTCATTTTTGACACCTTTTGAAGCTTTTCATATTTTTCACAAATTTTCAGGCTCTTCATGTCTTTCAACACCGTTTCAGGCTCCTCATATTTTTCAGACCGTTTCATGCTCATCTCATTTTTGACACCTTTTGAAGCTCTTCATATTTTTCACACATTTTCAGGCTCTTCATGTTTTTGAAAACCGCTTCATGCTCCTCCTATTTTTCAGAGAGTTTCATGCTCCTCATGTATTTCACACCTTTTGAAGCTCTTCATATTTTTCACACCTTTTCAGGCTCTTCATGTTTTTGATCACCGTTTCATGCTCCTCCTATTTTTCAGACCATTTCATGCTCCTCATATTTATGACACCTTTTGAAACTCTTCCTGTTTTTCACACCTTTTCATGCTCTTCATGTTTCTGAAAACCGCTTCATGATCCTCCTATTTTTCAGACCGTTTCATTCTCCTCATATATTTCACACCTTTTGAAGCTCTTCATATTTTTCACACGTTTTCAGGCTCTTCATATTTTTCAACACCGTTTCATGCTGCTTCTATTTTTCAGACCGTTTCATGCTCCTCATATTTTTCACACCTTTTGAAGCTCTTCATATTTTTCACACCTTTTCAGGCTCTTCATGTTTTTGAACACAGGTTCATGCTCCACCTATTTATCAGACCGTTTCATGCTCCTCATATTTTTGACACCTTTTGCAGCTCTTTATATTTTTCACATTATTTCAGGCTCTTCATGATATTCAACACCGTTTCATGTTATTCCTATTTTTCAGACCGTTTAATGCACATCTCATTTTTGACACCTTTTGAAGCTTTTCATATTTTTCACAACTTTTCAGGCTCTTCATGTTTTTGAACACCGCTTGATGCTCCTCCTATTTTTCAGAGAGTTTCATGCTCCTCATGTATTTCACACCTTTTGAAGCTCTTCATATTTTCCACACCTTTTCAGGCTCTTCATGTGTTTGATCACCGTTTCATGCTTCTTCTATTTTTCAGATCGTTTCATGCTCCTCATATTTTTGACACTTTTTGAGCTCTTCATATTTTTCACACCTTTTCAGGCTCTTCATGTTTTTGAACACAGCTTCATGCTCCACCTATTTATCAGACCGTTTCATGCTCCTCATATTTTTGACACCTTTTGCAGCTCTTTATATTTTTCACATTATTTCAGGCTCTTCATGATATTCAACACCGTTTCATGTTATTCCTATTTTTCAGACCGTTTAATGCTCATCTCATTTTTGACACCTTTTGAAGCTTTTCATATTGTTCACACCTTTTCAGTCTGTTCATGATTTTCAACACCGCTTCATGCTCCTTCTATTTTTCAGACCGTTTCAAGCTCATCTCATTTTTGACACCTTTTTAATCTCTTCATATTTTTCACAACTGTTGAAGCTCTTCATATTTTTAATATTTTTGAAGCTCTTCATATTTTCACACGTTTTCACACTCTTCATGTTTTTCAACACCGCTTCATGCTCCTCCTTTTTTCAAACCGTATCATGCTCCTCATATTTTTGACACCTTTAGAAACTCTTCATATTTTTCACACCTTTTCAGGCTCTTCATGTTTTTTATCACTGCTTCATGCTCGTCCTATTTTTTAGAAAGTTTCATGCTCCTCATATTTTTGACACCTTTTGAAGGTCTTCATATTTTTCACACCTTTTCAGGCTCTTCATTTTTTTCAACACTACTTGTTGCTCCTCCTATTTTTTAGAACTTTTCATACTCATCTAATTTTTGACACATTTTGAGGCACTTCATATTTTTTACACCTTTTGAAGCTCTTCATATTTTTCACATTTTTGAAGCTCTTCATATTTTTCACACGATTTCAGACCCTTCATGTTTTTCAAAACCGCTTCATGCTCCTGCTATTTATCATACCGTTTCATACTTCTCATATTTTTGACACGTTTTGAGGCTCTTCATATTTTCCACACCTTTTCAGGCTCTTCATGTTTTTCAACACCGCTTCATGCTCCTCCGATTTTTCAGACCATTTCATGCTCCTCATATTTTTGACACCTTTTGAAGGTCTTCATATTTTTCACACCTTTTCAGGCTCTTCATGTTTTTCAACACCGCTTCATGCTCCTCCGATTTTTCAGACCATTTCATGCTCCTCATATTTTTGACACCTTTTGAAGGTCTTCATATTTTTCACACCTTTTCAGGCTCTTCATGTTTTTCAACACCACTTCATGCTCCTCCTTTTTTTCAGACCGTTTCAGGCTCCTCATATTTTTCACACCTTTTGAAGCCGTTCATATTTCTCACACCTTTTCATGCTCTTCATTTTTTTCAACACTATTTGTTACTCCTCCTATTTTTTAGACCGTTTCATACTCATCTAATTTTTGACAACTTTTGAAGCTCTTCATATTTTTCACCTTTTTGAAGCTCTTCATATTTTTCACACAATTTCAGACTCTTCATGTTTTTCAACACCGCTTCATGCTCCTTCTATTTATCATACCATTTCATACTCCTAATATTTTGACACGTTTTGAGGCTCTTCATATTTTTCACACCTTTTCAGGCTCTTCATTTTTCAACACCGCTTCATGCTCCTCCTATTTTTCAGACCGTTTCATGCTCATCTCATTTTTGACACCTTTTGAAGCTTTTCATATTTTTCACAACTTTTCAGGCTCTTCATGTCTTTCAACACCGTTTCAGGCTCCTCATATTTTTCAGACCGTTTCATGCTCATCTCATTTTTGACACCTTTTGAAGCTCTTCATATTTTTCACACATTTTCAGGCTCTTCATGTTTTTGAAAACCGCTTCATGCTCCTCCTATTTTTCAGAGAGTTTCATGCTCCTCATGTATTTCACACCTTTTGAAGCTCTTCATATTTTTCACACCTTTTCAGGCTCTTCATGTTTTTGATCACCGTTTCATGCTCCTCCTATTTTTCAGACCGTTTCATGCTCCTCATATTTATGACACCTTTTGAAACTCTTCCTGTTTTTCACACCTTTTCATGCTCTTCATGTTTCTGAAAACCGCTTCATGATCCTCCTATTTTTCAGACCGTTTCATTCTCCTCATATATTTCACACCTTTTGAAGCTCTTCATATTTTTCACACCTTTTCATGCTCTTCATGTTTCTGAAAACCGCTTCATGATCCTCCTATTTTTCAGACCGTTTCATTCTCCTCATATATTTCACACCTTTTGAATCTCTTCATATTTTTCCCACCTTTTCAGGCTCTTCATGTTTTTGAACACTGCTTCATGATCCTCGTATTTTTCAGATCGTTTCATGCTCCTCATATTTTTGACACTTTTTGAGCTCTTCATATTTTTCACACCTTTTCAGGCTCTTCATGTTTTTGAACACCGCTTCATGATCCTCCTGATTTTCAGACCGTTTCATGCTCATCTCATTTTTGTCACCTTTGAAGCTCTTTATACTTTTCACACCTTTTGAAGCTCTTCATATTTTTCACACGTTTTCAGGCTCTTCATATTTTTCAACACCGTTTCATGCTGCTTCTATTTTTCAGACCGTTTCATGCTCCTCATATTTTTCACACCTTTTGAAGCTCTTCATATTTTTCACACCTTTTCAGGCTCTTCATGTTTTTGAACACAGCTTCATGCTCCACCTATTTATCAGACCGTTTCATGCTCCTCATATTTTTGACACCTTTTGCAGCTCTTTATATTTTTCACATTATTTCAGGCTCTTCATGATATTCAACACCGTTTCATGTTATTCCTATTTTTCAGACCGTTTAATGCTCATCTCATTTTTGACACCTTTTGAAGCTTTTCATATTGTTCACACCTGTTCAGTCTGTTCATGATTTTCAACACCGCTTCATGCTCCTTCTATTTTTCAGACCGTTTCAAGCTCATCTCATTTTTGACACCTTTTTAATCTCTTCATATTTTTCACAACTGTTGAAGCTCTTCATATTTTTAATATTTTTGAAGCTCTTCATATTTTCACACGTTTTCACACTCTTCATGTTTTTCAACACCGCTTCATGCTCCTCCTTTTTTCAAACGGTATCATGCTCCTCATATTTTTGACACCTTTAGAAACTCTTCATATTTTTCACACCTTTTCAGGCTCTTCATGTTTTTTATCACTGCTTCTTGCTCGTCCTATTTTTTAGAAAGTTTCATGCTCCTCATATTTTTGACACCTTTTGAAGGTCTTCATATTTTTCACACCTTTTCAGGCTCTTCATTTTTTTCAACACTACTTGTTGCTCCTCCTATTTTTTAGAACTTTTCATACTCATCTAATTTTTGACACATTTTGAGGCACTTCATATTTTTTACACCTTTTGAAGCTCTTCATATTTTTCACATTTTTGAAGCTCTTCATATTTTTCACACGATTTCAGACCCTTCATGTTTTTCAAAACCGCTTCATGCTCCTGCTATTTATCATACCGTTTCATACTTCTCATATTTTTGACACGTTTTGAGGCTCTTCATATTTTTCACACCTTTTCAGGCTCTTCATGTTTTTGAACACAGCTTCATGCTCCTCCTATTTTTTCTACCGTATCATGCTCCTCATATTTTTCACACCTTTTGTAGCTCTTCATATTTTTCACACCTTTTCAGGCTCTTCATGTTTTTGAACAGCACTTCATGCTCCTCCTATTTTTCAGACCGTTTCATGCTCCTCATATTTTTGACACCTTTTGAAGCTCTTCATATTTTCCACACCTTTTCAGGCTCTTCATGTTTTTCAACACCGCTTCATGCTCCTCCGATTTTTCAGACCATTTCATGCTCCTCATATTTTTGACACCTTTTGAAGGTCTTCATATTTTTCACACCTTTTCAGGCTCTTCATGTTTTTCAACACCACTTCATGCTCCTCCTTTTTTTCAGACCGTTTCAGGCTCCTCATATTTTTCACACCTTTTGAAGCCGTTCATATTTCTCACACCTTTTCATGCTCTTCATTTTTTTCAACACTATTTGTTACTCCTCCTATTTTTTAGACCGTTTCATGCTCCTCATATTTTTGACACCTTTTGAAGCTCTTCATATTTTTGACACCTTTTCATTCTCTTCATGATTTTCAACAGCATTTCATGCTCCTCCTATTTTTCAGACCGTTTCATGCTCATCTCATTTTTGACACCTTTTCAAGCTCTTCATATTTTTCAAACCTTTTGAAGCTCTTCATATTTTTCACATTTTTGAAGCTCTTCATATATTTCACACCTTAACAGGCTCTTCTTTTTTTTCAACACCACTTCATGCTCCTCCTATTTTTCAGACCGTTTGATGCTCATCTCATTTTTGACACCTTTTGAAGCTCTTCATATTTTTCACACCTTTGAAGCTCTTCATATTTTTCTAACCTTTTCAGGCTCTTCACTTTTTGGAACAACGCTTCATGCTCCTCGTATTTTTCAGACCGTTTCATGCTCCTCGAATGTTTGACACCTTTTGAAGCTCTTCATATTTTTCACACCTTTTGAAGCTCTTCATATTTTTCAACACCGCTTCATGCTCCTCCTATTATTCAGACCATTTCATGCTCATCTCATTTTTGACACCTTTTGAAGCTCTTCATATTTTTCACACCTTTTCAGGTTCTTCATGTTTTTGAACACCGCTTCATGGTCCTCCTATTTTTCAGAACTTTTCATGCTCCTCATATAATTCAGACCTTTTGAAGCTCTTCATATTTTTCACACCTTTTCAGGCTCTTCATGTTTTTCAACACCGTTTCATGCTCCTCCTATTTTTCAGACCGTTTCATGCTTCCCATATTTTTGACACATTTTGAAGCTCTTCATATTTTTCACACATTTTCAGGCTCTTCATGTTTTTCAACACCGCTTCATGCTCCTCCTATTTTTCAGAATGTTTCATGCTCCTCATATTTTTGACACCTTTTGAAGGTCTTCATATTTTTCACACATTTTCAGGCTCTTCATGTTTTTCAACACCGCTTTATGCTCCTCCTATTTTGCAGACCGTTTCATGCTCCTATATTTTTGACACCTTTTGAAGCTTTTCATATTTCTCACTCATTTTGAGGCTCTTCATGTTTTTGAACATCACTTCATGCTCCTCCTATTTTTCAGACCGTTTCATGCTCCCCATATTTTTGACACCTTTTGAAGCTCTTCATATTTTTCACCCCTTTTGAAGCTGTTCATATATTTCACACCTTTTCAGGCTCTTGATGTTTTTCAACACCACTTCATGCTCCTTCTATTTTTCACACCCTTTCATGCTAATCTAATTTTTGACACCTTTTGAAGCTCTTCATATTTTTCACACCTTTTGAAGGTCTTCATATTTTTCACACCTTTTCAGGATGTTCATGTTTTTGAACACCGCTTATGCTCGTCCTATTTTTCAGACCATTTCATGCTCCTCATACTTTTGACACCTTTTGAAGCTCTTCATATTTTTCACACCTTTTCAGGCTCTTCATGTTTTTCAACACCGCTTCATGATCCTCCTATTTTTCAGACCGTTTCAAGCTCCGCATATTTTTGACACCTTTTGAAGCTCTTCATATTATTCACACCTTTTCAGGCTCTTCATGTTTTTCAACAACACTTCATGCTCCTCCTATTTTTCAGACCGTTTCATGCTCATCTCATTTTTGACATCTTTTGAAGCTCTTCATTTTTTTCACATCTTTTGAAGCTCTTCATAATTTTCATATTTTGAAGCACTTCATATTTTTCACACTTTTTCAGGCTCTTCCTGTTTTTCAAAACCTCTTCAGGCTCCTCCTATTTTTCGGACCCATTCATGCTAATCTAATTTTTGGCACTTTTTGAAGCTCTTCATATTTATCACACCTTTTAAGTCTCTGCATGTTTTTGAACACCTTTACATGCTCCTCATGTATTTCACTCCTTTTGAAGCTCTTCATATTTTGCACAAATTTTCAGGCTCTTCATGTTTTTGAACACCGCTTCATCCTCCTATTTTTAAGGGGGTTTCATGCTCGTCGTTTTTTTGACACATTTTGAAGCTCTTCATATTTTTCACACGTTTTCAGGCTCTTCATGTTTTTCAACACAGCTTCATGCTCCTCATATTTTTCAGACCGTTTAATCCTCCTCATGTATTTCACACCTTTTGAATCTCTTCATATTTTTCACACGTTTTCAGGCTCTTCATCGTTTTCAACACCGCTTCATGCTCCTCCTATTTTTCAGACCGTTTCATGCTCATCTCATTTTTGACACCTTGTGAAGCTCTTCATATTTGTCACACCTTTTGAAGCGCTTCATATTTTTTATATTCTTGAAGCTCTTCATATTTTCACACGTTTTCAGACTCTTCATGTGTTTCAACACCGCTTCATGCTCCTGCTATTGTTCAGACGGTTTCATGCTCCTCATATTTTTGACACGTTTTGAGGCTTTTCTATTTTTCACACCTTTTCAGCTCTTCATGTTTTTGAACACCGCTTCATCCTCCTTCTATTTTTCAGACCATTTCATGATCCTTATATTTTTGACACCTTTTGAAGCTCTTCTAACTTTTCACACCTTTTCAGGCACTTCATGTTTTTGAACACCGCTTTATGCTCCTCCTATTTTTCAGGCCGTTTCATGCTCCTCATATTTTTGACACCTTTTGAAGCTCTTCATATTTTTGACACCTTTTCATTCTCTTCATGATTTTCAACAGCATTTCATGCTCCTCCTATTTTTCAGACCATTTCATGCTCATCTCATTTTTGACACCTTTTCAAGCTCTTCATATTTTTCAAACCTTTTGAAGCTCTTCATATTTTTCACATTTTTGAAGCTCTTCATATATTTCACACCTTAACAGGCTCTTCTTTTTTTTCAACACCACTTCATGCTCCTCCTATTTTTCAGACCGTTTGATGCTCATCTCATTTTTGACACCTTTTGAAGCTCTTCATATTTTTCACACCTTTGAAGCTCTTCATATTTTTCTAACCTTTTCAGGCTCTTCACTTTTTTGAACAACGCTTCATGCTCCTCGTATTTTTCAGACCGTTTCATGCTCCTCGAATGTTTGACACCTTTTGAAGCTCTTCATATTTTTCACACCTTTTGAAGCTCTTCATATTTTTCAACACCGCTTCATGCTCCTCCTATTATTCAGACCATTTCATGCTCATCTCATTTTTGACACCTTTTGAAGCTCTTCATATTTTTCACACCTTTTCAGGTTCTTCATGTTTTTGAACACCGCTTCATGGTCCTCCTATTTTTCAGAACTTTTCATGCTCCTCATATAATTCAGACCTTTTGAAGCTCTTCATATTTTTCACCCCTTTTCAGGCTCTTCATGTTTTTCAACACCGTTTCATGCTCCTCCTATTTTTCAGACCGTTTCATGCTCCCCATATTTTTGACACATTTTGAAGCTCTTCATATTTTTCACACATTTTCAGGCTCTTCATGTTTTTCAACACCGCTTCATGCTCCTCCTATTTTTCAGAATGTTTCATGCTCCTCATATTTTTCACACCTTTTGAAGGTCTTCATATTTTTCACACATTTTCAGGCTCTTCATGTTTTTCAACACCGCTTTATGCTCCTCCTATTTTGCAGACCGTTTCATGCTCCTGTATTTTTGACACCTTTTGAAGCTTTTCATATTTCTCACTCATTTTGAGGCTCTTCATGTTTTTGAACATCACTTCATGCTCCTCCTATTTTTCAGACCGTTTCATGCTCCCCATATTTTTGACACCTTTTGAAGCTCTTCATATTTTTCACCCCTTTTGAAGCTGTTCATATATTTCACACCTTTTCAGGCTCTTGATGTTTTTCAACACCACTTCATGCTCCTTCTATTTTTCACACCCTTTCATGCTAATCTAATTTTTGACACCTTTTGAAGCTCTTCATATTTTTCACACCATTTGAAGGTCTTCATATTTTTCACACCTTTTCAGGATGTTCATGTTTTTGAACACCGCTTATGCTCGTCCTATTTTTCAGACCATTTCATGCTCCTCATACTTTTGACACCTTTTGAAGCTCTTCATATTTTTCACACCTTTTCAGGCTCTTCATGTTTTTCAACACCGCTTCATGATCCTCCTATTTTTCAGACCGTTTCAAGCTCCGCATATTTTTGACACCTTTTGAAGCTCTTCATATTATTCACACCTTTTCAGGCTCTTCATGTTTTTCAACAACACTTCATGCTCCTCCTATTTTTCAGACCGTTTCATGCTCATCTCATTTTTGACATCTTTTGAAGCTCTTCATTTTTTTCACACCTTTTGAAGCTCTTCATAATTTTCATATTTTTGAAGCACTTCATATTTTTCACACTTTTTCAGGCTCTTCCTGTTTTTCAACACCTCTTCAGGCTCCTCCTATTTTTCGGACCCTTTCATGCTAATCTAATTTTTGGCACTTTTTGAAGCTCTTCATATTTATCACACCTTTTAAGTCTCTGCATGTTTTTGAACACCTTTACATGCTCCTCATGTATTTCACTCCTTTTGAAGCTCTTCATATTTTGCACAAATTTTCAGGCTCTTCATGTTTTTGAACACCGCTTCATCCTCCTATTTTTAAGGGGGTTTCATGCTCGTCGTTTTTTTGACACATTTTGAAGCTCTTCATATTTTTCACACCTTTTCAGGCTCTTCATGTTTTTGAACACCGCTTCATGCTCCTCCTATATTTCAGTCCGTTCCATGCTCCTCCTATTTTTCACACCTTTTGAAGCTCTTCATATTTTTCACACCTTTTCAGGCTCTTCATGTTTTTGAACACCGCTTGATGCTCCTCCTATTTTTCAGACCGTTTCATGCTCCTCATGTATTTCACACGTTTTGAAGCTCTTCATATTTTTCACACCTTTTCAGCCTCTTCATGATTTTGAACACCGCTTCATCATCCTACTATTTTTCAGAATGTTTCATGCTCCTCATATTTTTGACAACTTTTGAAGCTTTTCATATTTTTCACAACTTTTCAGGCTCTTCATGTTTTTGAACAGAGCTTCATGCTCCTCCTATTTTTCAGACCGTATCATGTTCCTCATGTATTTTACACCTTTTGAAGCTCTTCATATTTTTCACACCTTTTCAGGCTCTTCATGCATTTGAACAACTTTTCATGCTCCTCCTATTTTTCAGACCGTTTCATACTCCTCATAGTTTTGACACCTTTTGAAGCTCTTCATATTTTTCACACCTTTTCAGGTTCTTCATGTTTTTCAACATCGCTTCATGCTCCTCCTATTTTTCAGACCGTTTCATGCTCCTCATATTTTTGACACCTTTTGAAGCTCTTAATATATTTCACAGCTTTTCAGACTCTTCATGATTTCCATTACCGCTTCATGCTCCTCATATTTTTCAGACCGTTTCATGCTCATCTCATTTTTATCACCTTTTGAAACTCTTCATATTTTTCACACCTTTTGAAGCTCTTCATATTTTTCACACGTTTTCAGGCTCTTCATGTTTTTCAACACCACTTCTTGCTTCTCCTATTTTTCAGACCGTTTCATGATCCTCATATTTTTGACCCATTTTGAAACTCTTCATATTTTTCACACCTTTTCAGGCTCTTCATGTTTTTCAACACCGCTTCATGCTCCTCCTATTTTTCAGACCCTTTCATGCTCCTCATAATTTTGACACCTTTTGATGCTCTTCATATTTTTCACACCTTTTCAGGCTCTTCATGTTTTTCCACACCGCTTCATGCTCCTCCTATTTTTCAGACCATTTCATGCTCCTCATATATTTGACACATTTTGAAGCTCTTCATATTTTTCACACCTTTTCATGCTCTTCATGTTTGTGAACACCGCTTCATGCTCGTCCTATTTTTCAGACCGTTTCATGCTCCTCATGTATTTCACACCTTTTGAAGCTCTTCATATTTTACACAGCTTTTCAGGCTCTTCATGTTTTTCACAATCACTTCATGCTCGTCCTATTTTTCAGACCGTTTCATGCTCCTCATATTTTTGACAACTTTTGAAGCTCTTCATATTTTTGACACCTTTGAGGCTCTTCATGTTTTTGAACACCACTTCATGCTCCTCCTATATTTCAGTCCGTTTCATGCTCCTCCTATTTTTCACACCTTTTGAAGCTCTTCATATTTTTGACACCTTTGAGGCTCTTCATGTTTTTGAACACCACTTCATGCTCCTCCTATTTTTCAGACCGTTTCATGGTCCTCATATATTTGACTCCTTTAGAAGCTCTTCATATTTTTCACACCTTTTCAGGCTCTTCATGGTTTTCAACACCGCTTCATGCTCCTCCTCTTTTTCAGACCGTTTCATGCTCCTCATATTTTTGACAACTTTTGAAGCTCTTCTTATTTTTCACACCTTTTCAGGCTCTTCATGATTTTCAAAACGGCTTCATGCTCCTCCTATTTTCACACCATTTCATGCTCATCTCATTTTTGACACCTTTTGAAGCTCCTCTACTTTTGACCCCTTTAGAGGCTCTTCATATTTTTGACAACTTTTCAGGCTCTTCATGTTTTTCAACACCGCTTCATCCTCCTCCTAATTTTCAGACCGTTTCATGACCCTCATATTTTTGACACCTTTTGAAGCTCCTCATATATTTCACACCTTTTCAGACTCTTCATGATTTCCAACACCACTTCATTCTCCTCATTTTTTTCACACCGTTTAATGCTCATCTCATTTTTGACACCTTTTGAAGCTCTTCATATTTTTGACACATTTAGAAGCTCTTCATATTTTTTACACATTTTCAGGCTCTTCATATTTTTCAACACCGCTTATTGCTCCTCCTATTTGTCAGACCGTTTCATGCTCATCTCATTTTTGACAACTTTTGAAGCTCTTCATGTTTTTCACATATAATGAAGCTATTCATATTTTACACACCTTTTCAGGCTCTTCATGTTTTTCAACACCGCTTCATGCTCCTCCTATTTTTCAGACCGTTTCATGCTCCTCATATTTTTGACACCTTTAAAGCTCTTCATATTTTTCACACCTTTTCAGACTCTTCATGTTTTCAACACCGCTTCATGCTCCTCCTATTTTTCAGACCTTTTCATGCTCCTCCTATTTTTCAGACCGTTTCATGCTTCTCATATTTTGAAACCTTTTGAAGCTCTTCATATTTTTCACACCTTTTCAGGTCTTCATGTTTTTGAACACCATTTCATGCTCCTCCTATTTTTCAGACCGTTTCATGGTCCTCATATTTTTGACACCTTTTGAACCTCTTCATATTTTTCACACCTTTTCAGGCTCTTCATGTTTTCAACACCGCTTCATGCTCCTACTATTTTTCAGACGGTTTCATGCTCCTCATATTTTTGACACCTTTTGAAGCTCTTCATATTATTCACACCTTTTCAGGCTCTTCATGTTTTTCAACACCGCTTCATGCTCCTTCTTTTTTTCAGGCCGTTTCATGCTCCTCATATTTTTGACGCCTTTTGAAGCTCTTCATATTTTTCACACTTCTCCAGGCTCTTCATGTTTTTGAACACCGTTTCATGCTCCTCCTCTTTTTCAGACCGTTTCATGCTCCTCATCTTTTTGACACGTTTTGAAACTCTTCATATTTATCACACCTTTTCAGGCTCTTCATGTTTTTCAACACAATTTCATGCTCCTCCTTTTTTTCAGACCATTTTATGCTCCTCATATATTTGACACCTTTTGAAGCTCTTCATTATTTCCACACCTTTTCAGGCTCTTCATGTTTTTCTACACCGCTTCATGCTCCCCCTACATTTCAGACCGTTCATGCCTCTCATATTTTTGAAACCTTTTGAAGCTCTTCATATTTTTCACACCGTTTTAGGCTCTTCATGTTTTTCAACACCATTTCATGCTCCTCCTTTTTTTCAAACCGTTTTATGCTCCTCATATATTTGACACCTGTTGAAGCTCTTCATAATTTCCACACCTCTTCAGGCTCTTCATGTTTTTGAACACCATTTCATGCTCCTCTTATTTTTTTTTTATTGTTTTTCTTTTAAATTTTTTTTAATTATTTTTATTTTTTCTTTCCCAGTCGGTTTTGTCATACATTGATATGAATCAGCCATGGATTTACATGTATTCCCAATTCCAATCCCCCCTCCCACCTCCCTGTCCACCCGATTCCTCTCCGTCTTCCCAGTGCACCAAGCCGGAGCACTTGTCTCGTGCATCCTACCTGGGCTGGTGATCTGTTTCACCATAGATAGCATACATGCTGTTCATTTGAAATATCCCACCCTCACATTCTCCCACAAAGTTCAAAAGTCTGTTCTGTATTTCTGTGTCTATTTTTCTGTTCTGCATATAGGGTTATCGTTATCACCTTTCTAAATTCCATATACATGTGTCAGCATGCTCTAATGTTCTTTATCTTTCTGGCTTACTTCACTCTGTATAATGGGCTCCAGCTTCATCCATCTCATTAGGCCTGATTCAAGTGAATTTTTTAATGGCTGAGTAATATTCCATGGTGTATATGTACCACAGCTTTCTTATCCATTCATCTGCTGACGGGCATCTAGGTTGCTTCCATGTCCTGGCTATTATAAATAGTGCTGCGATGAACATTGGGGTGCACGTGTCTCTTTCAGACGAACCTATGGACACCTTATCTTTGACAAAGGAGGCAAGGATATACAATGGAAAAAAGACAACCTCTTTAACAAGTGGTGCTGGGAAAACTGGTCAACCACTTGTAAAAGAATGAAAATAGAACACTTTCTAACACCATACACAAAAATAAACTCAAAATGGATTAAAGATCTAAATGTAAGACCAGAAACTATAAAACTCCTAGAGGAGAAGATAGGCAAAACACTCTCCGACATAAATCAAAGCAAGATCCTCTATGACCCACCTCCCAGAATATTGGAAATAAAAGCAAAACTAAACAAATGGGACCTAATGAAACTTAAAAGCTTTTGCACTACAAAGGAAACTATAAGTAAGGTGAAAAGACAGCCCTCAGATTGGGAGAAAATAATAGCAAATGAAGAAACAGACAAAGGATTAATCTCAAAAATATACAAGCAAATCCTGCAGCTCAATTCCAGAAAAATAAATGACCCAATACAAAATGAGCCAAAGAACTAAACAGACATTTCTCCAAAGAAGACATACAGATGGATAACAAACACATGAAAAGATGCTCAACATCACTCATAATTAGAGAAATGCAAATCAAAACCACAATGAGGTACCATTATATGCCAGTCAGGATGGCTGCTATCCAGAAGTCTACAAGCAATAAATGCTGGAGATGGTGTGGAGAAAAGGGAACCCTCTTACACTGTTGGTGGGAATGCACACTAGTACAGCCGCTATGGAAAACAGTGTGGAGATTTCTTAAAAAACTGGAAATAGAACTGCCATATGACCCAGCAATCCCACTTCTGGGCATACACACTGAGGAAACCAGATCCTCTTATTTTTCAGACCGTTTCAAGCTCCTCATATTTTTTACACCTTTTGAAGCTCTTCATATATTTCACACCTTTTCAGGCTCTTCATGTTTTTCAACACCGCTTCATGCTCCTCCTATTTTTCAGACCGTTTCATGGTCCTCATGTTTTTGTCACCTTTTGAAGCTCTTCACATTTTTCACACCTTTTCATGCTCTTCATGTTTTTGAACACCATTTCATGCTCCTCCTATTTTTTAAACCGTTTCATGCTCCTCATATTTTTCACACATTTTGAAGCTCTTCATATTTTTCACACCTTTTCAGGCACTTCATATTTTACAACACGTTTTCATGCTCCTCCTATTTTTCAGACCGTTTAATGCTCCCCATAATTTTGACACCTTTTGAAGCGCTTCATAATTATCACACCTTTTCAGGCTCTTCATGTTTTTCAAATTTGCTTCTGCTCCTCCTATTTTTCAGACCGTTTCATGCTCCTCATATTTTTGACACCTTTTGAAGCTCTTCATATTTTTCACAGCTTTTCAGGCTCTTCATGTTTTTCAACACCGCTTTATTCTCCTCATATTTTTCAGACCGTTTCATGCGCCTCATATTTTGGATATCTTTTGAAGCTCGTCATATTTCTAACAACTTTTCAGGCTCTTCATGTTTTCAACACAGTTTCATGCTCCTCCTATTTTTCAGACCGTTTCATGCGCCTCATATTTTGACTCCTTTTGAAGCTCTTCATATTTTTCACACATTTTCAGGCTCTTCATGTTTTTCAACACCGTTTCTTGCTCATCCTCTTTTTCAGACCGTTTCATGCCCCTCATATTTTTGACACCTTTTCAAGCTCTTCACATTTTTCAAAACATTTCAGGCTCTTCATGTTTTGAACACCGTTTCATCCTCCTCCTAATTTTCAGACCGTTTCATGCTCCTCATATTTTTCACACATTTTGAAGCTCTTCATATTTTTCACACCTTTTCAGGCTCTTCATATTTTACAACACGTTTTCATGCTCCTCCTATTTTTCAGACCGTTTAATGCTTCCCATAATTTTGACACCTTTTGAAGCGCTTCATAATTATCACACCTTTTCAGGCTCTTCATGTTTTTCAACACCGCTTCATGCTCCTCCTATTTTTCAGACCGTTTCATGCTCCTCATATTTTTGACACCTTTAAAGCTCTTCATATTTTTCACACCTTTTCAGACTCTTCATGTTTTCAACACCGCTTCATGCTCCTCCTATTTTTCAGACCTTTTCATGCTCCTCCTATTTTTCAGACCGTTTCATGCTTCTCATATTTTGAAACCTTTTGAAGCTCTTCATATTTTTCACAACTTTTCAGTCTCTTCATGTTTTTCAACACCGCTTCATGCTCCTCCTTTTTTCAGACCGTTTGATGCTCCTCATATTTTTGGCACCTTTTGAAGCTCTTCATATTTTTCACACCTTTTCAGGTCTTCATGTTTTTGAACACCATTTCATGCTCCTCCTATTTTTCAGACCGTTTCATGGTCCTCATATTTTTGACACCTTTTGAACCTCTTCATATTTTTCACACCTTTTCAGGCTCTTCATGTTTTCAACACCGCTTCATGCTCCTACTATTTTTCAGACGGTTTCATGCTCCTCATATTTTTGACACCTTTTGAAGCTCTTCATATTATTCACACCTTTTCAGGCTCTTCATGTTTTTCAACACCGCTTCATGCTCCTTCTTTTTTTCAGGCCGTTTCATGCTCCTCATATTTTTGACGCCTTTTGAAGCTCTTCATATTTTTCACACTTCTCCAGGCTCTTCATGTTTTTGAACACCGTTTCATGCTCCTCCTCTTTTTCAGACCGTTTCATGCTCCTCATCTTTTTGACACGTTTTGAAACTCTTCATATTTATCACACCTTTTCAGGCTCTTCATGTTTTTCAACACAATTTCATGCTCCTCCTTTTTTTCAGACCATTTTATGCTCCTCATATATTTGACACCTTTTGAAGCTCTTCATTATTTCCACACCTTTTCAGGCTCTTCATGTTTTTCTACACCGCTTCATGCTCCCCCTACATTTCAGACCGTTCATGCCTCTCATATTTTTGAAACCTTTTGAAGCTCTTCATATTTTTCACACCGTTTTAGGCTCTTCATGTTTTTCAACACCATTTCATGCTCCTCCTTTTTTTCAAACCGTTTTATGCTCCTCATATATTTGACACCTGTTGAAGCTCTTCATAATTTCCACACCTCTTCAGGCTCTTCATGTTTTTGAACACCATTTCATGCTCCTCTTATTTTTTTTTTATTGTTTTTTTTTTAAATTTTTTTTAATTATTTTTATTTTTTCTTTCCCAGTCGGTTTTGTCATACATTGATATGAATCAGCCATGGATTTACATGTATTCCCAATTCCAATCCCCCCTCCCACCTCCCTGTCCACCCGATTCCTCTCCGTCTTCCCAGTGCACCAAGCCGGAGCACTTGTCTCGTGCATCCTACCTGGGCTGGTGATCTGTTTCACCATAGATAGCATACATGCTGTTCATTTGAAATATCCCACCCTCACATTCTCCCACAAAGTTCAAAAGTCTGTTCTGTATTTCTGTGTCTATTTTTCTGTTCTGCATATAGGGTTATCGTTATCACCTTTCTAAATTCCATATACATGTGTCAGCATGCTCTAATGTTCTTTATCTTTCTGGCTTACTTCACTCTGTATAATGGGCTCCAGCTTCATCCATCTCATTAGGCCTGATTCAAGTGAATTTTTTAATGGCTGAGTAATATTCCATGGTGTATATGTACCACAGCTTTCTTATCCATTCATCTGCTGACGGGCATCTAGGTTGCTTCCATGTCCTGGCTATTATAAATAGTGCTGCGATGAACATTGGGGTGCACGTGTCTCTTTCAGACGAACCTATGGACACCTTATCTTTGACAAAGGAGGCAAGGATATACAATGGAAAAAAGACAACCTCTTTAACAAGTGGTGCTGGGAAAACTGGTCAACCACTTGTAAAAGAATGAAAATAGAACACTTTCTAACACCATACACAAAAATAAACTCAAAATGGATTAAAGATCTAAATGTAAGACCAGAAACTATAAAACTCCTAGAGGAGAAGATAGGCAAAACACTCTCCGACATAAATCAAAGCAAGATCCTCTATGACCCACCTCCCAGAATATTGGAAATAAAAGCAAAACTAAACAAATGGGACCTAATGAAACTTAAAAGCTTTTGCACTACAAAGGAAACTATAAGTAAGGTGAAAAGACAGCCCTCAGATTGGGAGAAAATAATAGCAAATGAAGAAACAGACAAAGGATTAATCTCAAAAATATACAAGCAAATCCTGCAGCTCAATTCCAGAAAAATAAATGACCCAATACAAAATGAGCCAAAGAACTAAACAGACATTTCTCCAAAGAAGACATACAGATGGATAACAAACACATGAAAAGATGCTCAACATCACTCATAATTAGAGAAATGCAAATCAAAACCACAATGAGGTACCATTATATGCCAGTCAGGATGGCTGCTATCCAGAAGTCTACAAGCAATAAATGCTGGAGATGGTGTGGAGAAAAGGGAACCCTCTTACACTGTTGGTGGGAATGCACACTAGTACAGCCGCTATGGAAAACAGTGTGGAGATTTCTTAAAAAACTGGAAATAGAACTGGCATATGACCCAGCAATCCCACTTCTGGGCATACACACTGAGGAAACCAGATCCTCTTATTTTTCAGACCGTTTCAAGCTCCTCATATTTTTTACACCTTTTGAAGCTCTTCACATTTTTCACACCTTTTCATGCTCTTCATGTTTTTGAACACCATTTCATGCTCCTCCTATTTTTTAAACCGTTTCATGCTCCTCATATTTTTCACACATTTTGAAGCTCTTCATATTTTTCACACCTTTTCAGGCTCTTCATATTTTACAACACGTTTTCATGCTCCTCCTATTTTTCAGACCGTTTAATGCTCCCCATAATTTTGACACCTTTTGAAGCGCTTCATAATTATCACACCTTTTCAGGCTCTTCATGTTTTTCAAATTTGCTTCTGCTCCTCCTATTTTTCAGACCGTTTCATGCTCCTCATATTTTTGACACCTTTTGAAGCTCTTCATATTTTTCACAGCTTTTCAGGCTCTTCATGTTTTTCAACACCGCTTTATTCTCCTCATATTTTTCAGACCGTTTCATGCGCCTCATATTTTGGATATCTTTTGAAGCTCGTCATATTTCTAACAACTTTTCAGGCTCTTCATGTTTTCAACACAGTTTCATGCTCCTCCTATTTTTCAGACCGTTTCATGCGCCTCATATTTTGACTCCTTTTGAAGCTCTTCATATTTTTCACACATTTTCAGGCTCTTCATGTTTTTCAACACCGTTTCTTGCTCATCCTCTTTTTCAGACCGTTTCATGCCCCTCATATTTTTGACACCTTTTCAAGCTCTTCACATTTTTCAAAACATTTCAGGCTCTTCATGTTTTGAACACCGTTTCATCCTCCTCCTAATTTTCAGACCGTTTCATGCTCCTCATATTTTTCACACATTTTGAAGCTCTTCATATTTTTCACACCTTTTCAGGCTCTTCATATTTTACAACACGTTTTCATGCTCCTCCTATTTTTCAGACCGTTTAATGCTTCCCATAATTTTGACACCTTTTGAAGCGCTTCATAATTATCACACCTTTTCAGGCTCTTCATGTTTTTCAAATTTGCTTCTGCTCCTCCTATTTTTCAGACCGTTTCATGCTCCTCATATTTTTGACACCTTTTGAAGCTCTTCATATTTTTCACAACTTTTCAGGTTCTTCATGTTTTCAACACCACTTCATGCTCCTCCTATATTTCTGACCGTGTCATGCTCCTCATATTTTTGACAACTTTTGAAGCTCTTCATATTTTTCACACCTTTCCAGGCTCTTCATATTTTTGAACACCGATTAATGCTCCTCCTATTTTTTAGACCGTTTCTTGCTCCTCATATTTTTGACACCTTTTGAAGCTCTTCATATTTTTCACAGCTTTCCAGGCTGTTCATATTTTTGAACACCGATTAATGCTCCTCCTATTTTTCAGACCGTTTCTTGCTCCTCATATTTTTGACACCTTTTGAAGCTCTTCATATTTTTCACACCTTTTCAGGCTCTACATATTTTTCAGCACAACTTCATGCTCCTCCTTTATTTGAGACCGTTTCATGCTCCTCATATTTTTGACACCTTTTGAAGCTCTTCATAGATTTCACACCTTTTCAGGCTCTTCATGTTTTTCTACACCGCTTCTTGCTCCTCCTATTTTTCAGAGCTATTCATGCTCCTCATATTTTTGTCACCTTTTGAAGCTCTTCATATATTTCACACCTTTTCAGGCTTTTCATGTTTTTCAACACCGCTTCATGCTCCTACTATTTTTCAGACCTTTTCATGCTCCTCATATGTTTCACACCTTTTTAAGCTCTTCATGTTTTTTAACACATTTCACGCTCCTCCTATATTTCAGACCGTTTCAAGCTCCTCATATTTTTGACACCTTTTGAAGCTCTTCATATTTTTCACATTTATCAGGGTCTTCATGTTTTTCTACACCACTTCATGCTCCTCCTATTTTTCAGACCTTTTCATTCTCCTCATATGTTTCACAACCTTTTCAGACTCTTCATGTTTCTCAACACCACTTCATGCTCCTCCTATTTTTCAGACCGTTTCATGCTCCTCATATTTTTGACGCCTTTTGAAGCTCTTCATATTTTTCACACTTCTCCAGGCTCTTCATGTTTTTGAACACCCTTTCATGCTCCTCCTGTTTTTCAGACCGTTTCATGCTGCTCATATTTTTGACACCTTTTGAAGTTCTTCATATTTTTCACACCTTTTCAGGCTCTTCACGTTTTTCAACACCACTTCATGCTCCTCCTATTTTTCAGTCCGTTTCATGCTCCTTATATTTTTGACACCTTTTGAAGTTCTTCATATTTTTCACACCTTACAGGCTCTTCATGATTTTCAACACCACTTCATGCTCCTCCTAATTTTCACACCGTTTCATGCTCCTCATATATTTGACACCTTTTGAAGCTCTTCAGATTTTTCACACCTTTTCAGGCTCTTCATATTTTTCAACACCGCTTCATGCTCCTCCTATTTTTCAGACCGTTTCATGCTCCTCATCTTTTTGACACGTTTTGAAACTCTTCATATTTATCACACCTTTTCAGGCTCTTCATGTTTTTCAACACCATTTCATGCTCCTCCTTTTTTTCAGACCGTTTTATGCTCCTCATATATTTGACACCTTTTGAAGCTCTTCATAATTTCCACACCTTTTCAGGCTCTTCATGTTTTTCTACACCGCTTCATGCTCCCCCTACATTTCAGACCGTTCATGCCTCTCATATTTTTGAAACCTTTTGAAGCTCTTCATATTTTTCACACCTTTTTAGGCTCTTCATGTTTTTCAACACCATTTCATGCTCCTCCTTTTTTTCAAACCGTTTTATGCTCCTCATATATTTGACACCTGTTGAAGCTCTTCATAATTTACACACCTTTTCAGGCTCTTCATGTTTTTGAACACCGTTTCATGCTCCTCTTATTTTTTTTTATTGTTATTTTTTTTATTTTTTTTTATTATTTTTATTTTTTTTCCCAGTCGGTTTTGGCATACATTGATATGAATCAGCCATGGATTTACATGTATTCCCAGTCCCGATTCCCCCTCCCACCTCCCTCTCCACCCGATTCCTCTGGGTCTTCCCAGTGCACCAAGCCGGAGCACTTGTCTCGTGCATCCTACCTGGGCTGGTGATCTGTTTCACCATAGATAGCATACATGCTGTTCTTTTGAAATATCCCACCCTCACATTCTCCCACAAAGTTCAAAAGTCTGTTCTGTATTTCTGTGTCTCTTTTTCTGTTCTGCATATAGGGTTATCGTTGTCACCTTTCTAAATTCCATATACATGTGTCAGTATGCTGTAATGTTCTTTATCTTTCTGGCTTACTTCACTCTGTATAATGGGCTCCAGCTTCATCCATCTCATTAGGCCTGATTCAAATGAATTCTTTTTAATGGCTGAGTAATATTCCATGGTGTATATGTACCACAGCTTTCTTATCCATTCATCTGCTGACGGGCATCTAGGTTGCTTCCATGTCCTGGCTATTATAAACAGTGCTGCGATGAACATTGGGGTGCACGTGTCTCTTTCAGACGAACCTATGGACACCTTATCTTTGACAAAGGAGGCAAGGATATACAATGGAAAAAAGACAACCTCTTTAACAAGTGGTGCTGGGAAAACTGGTCAACCACTTGTAAAAGAATGAAAATAGAACACTTTCTAACACCATACACAAAAATAAACTCAAAATGGATTAAAGATCTAAATGTAAGACCAGAAACTATAAAACTCCTAGAGGAGAAGATAGGCAAAACACTCTCCGACATAAATCAAAGCAAGATCCTCTATGACCCACCTCCCAGAATATTGGAAATAAAAGCAAAACTAAACAAATGGGACCTAATGAAACTTAAAAGCTTTTGCACTACAAAGGAAACTATAAGTAAGGTGAAAAGACAGCCCTCAGATTGGGAGAAAATAATAGCAAATGAAGAAACAGACAAAGGATTAATCTCAAAAATATACAAGCAAATCCTGCAGCTCAATTCCAGAAAAATAAATGACCCAATAAAAAATGAGCCAAAGAACTAAACAGACATTTCTCCAAAGAAGACATACAGATGGATAACAAACACTTGAAAAGATGCTCAACATCACTCATTATTAGAGAAATGCAAATCAAAACCACAATGAGGTACCATTACATGCCAGTCAGGATGGCTGCTATCCAAAAGTCTACAAGCAATAAATGCTGGAGAGGGAGTGGAGAAAAGGGAACCCTCTTATACTGTTGGTGGGAATGCACACTAGTACGGCCGCTATGGAAAACGGTGTAGAGATTTCTTAAAAAACTGGAAATAGAACTGCCATATGACCCAGCAATTCCACTTCTGGGCATACACACTGAGGAAACCAGATCCTCTTATTTTTCAGACCGTTTCAAACTCCTCATATTTTTTACACCTTTTGAAGCTCTTCATATATTTCACACCTTTTCAGGCTCTTCATGTTTTTCAACACCGCTTCATGCTCCTCCTATTTTTCAGACCGTTTCATGGTCCTCATATTTTTGACACCTTTTGAAGCTCTTCATATTTTTCACACCTTTCCGTGCTCTTCATGTTTTTCAACACGCTTTCATGCTCCTCCGATTATTCAGATCGTTTCATGCTCCTCATATTTTTGACACATTTTGAAGCTCTTCATATTTTCGACACCTTTCAGGTTCTTCATGTTTTTCAACACCGTTTCATGCTCCTCCTATTTTTCAAACCGTTTCATGCTCCTCATATTTTTGACACATTTTGAAGCTCTTCATATTTTCGACACCTTTCAGGTTCTTCATGTTTTTCAACACCGTTTCATGCTCCTCCTATTTGTCAAACCGTTTCATGTTCCTCCTATTTTTCAGACCGTTTCTTGCTCCTCATATTTTTGACACCTTTTGAAGCTCTTCATGTTTTTTAACACCTTTTCACGCTCCTCCTATATTTCAGACCGTTTCAAGCTCCTCATATTTTTGACACCTTATGAAGCTCTTCATATTTTTCACATTTTTTCAGGGTCTTCATATTTTTCTACACCACTTCATGCTCCTCCTATTTTTCAGACCGTTTCATTCTCCTCATAAGTTTCACAACTTTTTCAGGCTCTTCATGTTTCTCAACACCACTTCATGCTCCTCCTATTTTTCAGACCGTTTCATGCTCCTCATATTTTTGACACCTTTTGAAGTTCTTCATATTTTTCACACCTTTTCAGGCTTTTCATGTTTTTCTACACTGCTTCATTCTCTTCCTATTTTTCAGACATTTTCATGCTCCTCATATTTTTGACATCCTTTGAAGCTCTTCATATTTTTCACACCTTTTCAGGCTTTTCAGGTATTTCAACACCGTCTCATGCGCCTCCTATTTTTCAGACCGTTTCATGCTCCTCATATGTTTCACACCTTTTTCAGGCTCTTCATGTTTTTCAACACCACTTCATGGTCCTCCTATTTTTCAGACCGTATCATGCTCATCATATTTTTGACACAGTTTGAAGCTCTTCCTACTTTTCACACCTTTTGAGGCTCTTCATGTTTTTGAAAACAGTTTCTTGCTCCTCATATTTTTCAGACCGTTTCATGGGCCTCATATTTTTGACACCTTTTGAAGCTCTTCATATTTTTCACACTTTTTCAGGGTCTTCATGTTATTCTACACCACTTCATGCTCCTCCTATTTTTCAGACCGTTTCATTCTCCTCATATGCTTCACAACTTTTTCAGGCTCTTCATGTTTCTCAACTCCACTTCATGCTCCTCCTATTTTTCAGACCGTTTCATGCTCCTCATATTTTTGACACTTTTTGAAGCTCTTCATATTTTTCACACCTTTCCAGGCTCTTCATGTTTTTGAACACCGTTTCATGATCATCCTATTTTTCAGGCCGTTTCATGCTCCTCATATGTTTCACACCTTTTGAAGCTCTTCATGTTTTTTAACACCTTTTCATGCTCCTCCTATATTTCAGACCGTTTAATGCTCTTTATATTTTTGACACCATTTGAAGCTCTTCATATTTTTCGCACCTTTTCAGGCTCTTCATATTTTTCAACACCACTTCATGCTTCTCCAATTTTTCAGACCGTTTCATGCTCCTCATATATATGACACCTTTTGAAGCTCTTCATATTTTTCACATCTTTTCAGGCTCTTCATATTTTTCAACCCGCTTAAGCTCCTCCTATTTTTCAGAGCGTTTCTGGCTCCTCATATTTTTGACACCTTTGAGGCTCTTCATATATTTCACAGCTTTTCTGGCTCTTCATGTTTTTGAACACCGATTCATGCTCCTCCTATTTTTCAGACCGTTTCATGCTCCTCATATTTTTGACACCTTTTGAACCTCTTCATATTTTTCACACCTTTTCAGGCTCTTCATGTTTTCAACACTGCTTCATGCTCCTACTATTTTTCAGACGGTTTCATGCTCCTCATATTTTTGACACCTTTTGAAGCTCTTCATATTATTCACACCTTTTCAGGCTCTTCATGTTTTTCAACACCGCTTCATGCTCCTCCTTTTTTTCAGACCGTTTCATGCTCCTCATATTTTTGACGCCTTTTGAAGCTCTTCATATTTTTCACACTTCTCCAGGCTCTTCATGTTTTTGAACACCGTTTCATGCTCCTCCTGTTTTTCAGACCGTTTCATGCTGCTCATATTTTTGACACCTTTTGAAGTTCTTCATATTTTTCACACCTTTTCAGGCTCTTCACGTTTTTCAACACCACTTCATGCTCCTCCTATTTTTCAGTCCGTTTCATGCTCCTTATATCTTTGACACCTTTTGAAATTCTTCATATTTTTCACACCTTACAGGCTCTTCATGATTTTCAACACCACTTCATGCTCCTCCTAATTTTCACACCGTTTCATGCTCCTCATATATTTGACACCTTTTGAAGCTCTTCAGATTTTTCACACCTTTTCAGGCTCTTCATATTTTTCAACACCGCTTCATGCTCCTCCTATTTTTCAGACCGTTTCATGCTCCTCATCTTTTTGACACGTTTTGAAACTCTTCATATTTATCATACCTTTTCAGGCTCTTCATGTTTTTCAACACCATTTCATGCTCCTCCTTTTTTTCAGACCGTTTTATGCTCCTCATATATTTGACACCTTTTGAAGCTCTTCATAATTTCCACACCTTTTCAGGCTCTTCATGTTTTTCTACACCGCTTCATGCTCCCCCTACATTTCAGACCGTTCATGCCTCTCATATTTTTGAAACCTTTTGAAGCTCTTCATATTTTTCACACCTTTTTAGGCTCTTCATGTTTTTCAACACCATTTCATGCTCCTCCTTTTTTTCAAACCGTTTTATGCTCCTCATATATTTGACACCTGTTGAAGCTCTTCATAATTTACACACCTTTTCAGGCTCTTCATGTTTTTGAACACCGTTTCATGCTCCTCTTATTTTTTTTTATTGTTATTTTTTTTATTTTTTTTTTATTATTTTCATTTTTTTTCCCAGTCGGTTTTGTCATACATTGATATGAATCAGCCATGGATTTACATGTATTCCCAGTCCCGATTCCCCCTCCCACCTCCCTCTCCACCCAATTCCTCTGGGTCTTCCCAGTGCACCAAGCCGGAGCACTTGTCTCGTGCATCCTACCTGGGCTGGTGATCTGTTTCACCATAGATAGCATACATGCTGTTCTTTTGAAATATCCCACCCTCACATTCTCCCACAAAGTTCAAAAGTCTGTTCTGTATTTCTGTGTCTCTTTTTCTGTTCTGCATATAGGGTTATCGTTGTCACCTTTCTAAATTCCATATACATGTGTCAGTATGCTGTAATGTTCTTTATCTTTCTGGCTTACTTCACTCTGTATAATGGGCTCCAGCTTCATCCATCTCATTAGGCCTGATTCAAATGAATTCTTTTTAATGGCTGAGTAATATTCCATGGTGTATATGTACCACAGCTTTCTTATCCATTCATCTGCTGACGGGCATCTAGGTTGCTTCCATGTCCTGGCTATTATAAACAGTGCTGCGATGAACATTGGGGTGCACGTGTCTCTTTCAGACGAACCTATGGACACCTTATCTTTGACAAAGGAGGCAAGGATATACAATGGAAAAAAGACAACCTCTTTAACAAGTGGTGCTGGGAAAACTGGTCAACCACTTGTAAAAGAATGAAAATAGAACACTTTCTAACACCATACACAAAAATAAACTCAAAATGGATTAAAGATCTAAATGTAAGACCAGAAACTATAAAACTCCTAGAGGAGAAGATAGGCAAAACACTCTCCGACATAAATCAAAGCAAGATCCTCTATGACCCACCTCCCAGAATATTGGAAATAAAAGCAAAACTAAACAAATGGGACCTAATGAAACTTAAAAGCTTTTGCACTACAAAGGAAACTATAAGTAAGGTGAAAAGACAGCCCTCAGATTGGGAGAAAATAATAGCAAATGAAGAAACAGACAAAGGATTAATCTCAAAAATATACAAGCAAATCCTGCAGCTCAATTCCAGAAAAATAAATGACCCAATACAAAATGAGCCAAAGAACTAAACAGACATTTCTCCAAAGAAGACATACAGATGGATAACAAACACATGAAAAGATGCTCAACATCACTCATTGTTAGAGAAATGCAAATCAAAACCACAATGAGGTACCATTACATGCCAGTCAGGATGGCTGCTATCCAAAAGTCTACAAGCAATAAATGCTGGAGAGGGAGTGGAGAAAAGGGAACCCTCTTATACTGTTGGTGGGAATGCACAATAGTACAGCCGATATGGAAAACGGTGTAGAGATTTCTTAAAAAACTGGAAATAGAACTGCCATATGACCCAGCAATTCCATTTCTGGGCATACACACTGAGGAAACCAGATCCTCTTATTTTTCAGACCGTTTCAAACTCCTCATATTTTTTACACCTTTTGAAGCTCTTCATATATTTCACACCATTTCAGGCTCTTCATGTTTTTCAACACAACTTCATGCTCCTCCTATTTTTCAAACCGTTTCATGGTCCTCATATTTTTGACACCTTTTGAAGCTCTTCATATTTTTCACACCTTTCCGTGCTCTTCATGTTTTTCAACACGCTTTCATGCTCCTCCGATTATTCAGATCGTTTCATGCTCCTCATATTTTTGACACATTTTGAAGCTCTTCATATTTTCGACACCTTTCAGGTTCTTCATGTTTTTCAACACCGTTTCATTCTCCTCCTATTTTTCAAACCGTTTCATGCTCCTCATATTTTTGACACATTTTGAAGCTCTTCATATTTTCGACACCTTTCAGGTTCTTCATGTTTTTCAACACCGTTTCATGCTCCTCCTATTTGTCAAACCGTTTCATGTTCCTCCTATTTTTCAGACCGTTTCATGCTCCTCATATTTTTGACACCTTTTGAAGCTCTTCATGTTTTTCACACCCTTTCATGGTCTTCATATTTTTCAACACGGTTTCATGCTCCTCCTAATTTTCAGATCGTTTCATGCTCCTCATATTTTTGACACCTTTTGAAGCTCTTCTTATTCTTCACACTTTTTCAGGCTCTTCATGATTTTCAACATCGATTCATGCTCCTCCTCTCTTTCAGACCGTTTCAGGCTCCTCATATGTTTCACACCTTTTTCAGGCTCTTCATGTATTTCAACACCACTTCATGCTCCTCCTATTTTTCAGATCGTTTCATGCTCCTCATATTTTTGATACCTTTTGAAGCTCTTCATATTTTTCACAGCTTTCCAGGCTCTTCATATTTTTGAACACCGATTAATGCTCCTCCTATTTTTCAGACCGTTTCATGCTCCTCATATTTTTGACACCTTTTGAAGCTCTTCATATTTTTCACACCTTTTCAGGCTCTTCAAATTTTTCAACACAACTTCATGCTCCTCCTTTATTTGAGACCGTTTCATGCTCCTCATATTTTTGACTCCTTTTGAAGCTCTCCATAGATTTCACACCTTTTCAGGCTCTTCATGTGTTTCTACACCACTTCATGCTCCTCCTATTTTTAAGAGCTTTTCATGATCTTCATATTTTTGTCACCTTTTGAAGCTCTTCATATTTTTCACACCTTTTCAGGCTTTTCATGTTTTTCAACACCGCTTCATGCTCCTAGTATTTTCAGACCTTTTCATGCTCCTCATATGTTTCACACCATTTTAAGCTCTTCATGTTTTAACACCTTTTCACGCTCCTCCTATATTTCAGACCGTTTCAAGCTCCTCATATTTTTGACACCTTTTGAAGCTCTTCATATTTTTCACATTTTTTCAGGGTCTTCATGTTTTTCTACACCACTTCATGCTACTCCTATTTTTAAGAGCTTTTCATGCTCCTCATATTTTTGTCACCTTTTGAAGCTCTTGATATTTTTCACACCTTTTCAGGCTTTTCATGTTTTTCAACACCACTTCATTCTCCTCCTTTATTTCAGACCGTTTCATGCTCCTCATCTTTTTCACACCTTTTGAAGCTCTTTATATTTTGCACACCTTTTCAGGCTTTTCATGTTTTTCTACACCGCTTCATTCTCTTCCTATTTTTCAGACATGTTCATGCTCCTCATATTTTTGACATCCTTTGAAGCTCTTCATATTTTTCACACCTTTTCAGGCTTTTCATGTATTTCAACACCGTCTCATGCGCCTCCTATTTTTCAGACCGTTTCATGCTCCTCATATGTTTCACACCTTTTTCAGGCTCTTCATGTTTTTCAACACCACTTCATGCTCCTCCTATTTATCAGACCGTTTCATGCTCATCATATTTTTGACACAGTTTGAAGCTCTTCATACTTTTCACACCTTTTGAGGCTCTTCATGTTTTTGAAAACAGTTTCTTGCTCCTCATATTTTTCAGACCGTTTCATGGTCCTCATATTTTTGACACCTTTTGAAACTCTTCATATTTTTCGCACCTTTTCAGGCTCTTCATTTTTTTGAACACCACTTCATGCTTCTCCAATTTTTCAGACCGTTTCATGCTCCTCATATATTTGACACCTTTTGAAGCTCTTCATATTTTTCACATCTTTTCAGGCTCTTCATATTTTTCAACCCGCTTAAGCTCCTCCTATTTTTCAGACCGTTTCTTGCTCCTCCTATTTTTCAGACCGTTTCATGCTCCTCATATTTTTGACACCTTTTGAACCTCTTCATATTTTTCACACCTTTTCAGGCTCTTCATGTTTTCAACACCGCTTCATGCTCCTACTATTTTTCAGACGGTTTCATGCTCCTCATATTTTTGACACCTTTTGAAGCTCTTCATATTATTCACACCTTTTCAGGCTCTTCATGTTTTTCAACACCGCTTCATGCTCCTCCTTTTTTTCAGACCGTTTCATGCTCCTCATATTTTTGACAACTTTTGAAGCTCTTCATATTTTTCACACTTCTCCAGGCTCTTCATGTTTTTGAACACCGTTTCATGTTCCTCCTTTTTTTCAGACTGTTTCATGCTGCTAATATTTTTGACACCTTTTGAAGTTCTTCATATTTTTCACACCTTTTCAGGCTCTTCACGTTTTTCAACACCACTTCATGCTCCTCCTATTTTTCAGACCATTTCAGGCTCCTCTTATTTTTTTTTTTTATTGTTATTTTTTTTTTTATTATTTTTATTTTTTTTTCCAGTGGGTTTTGTCATACCTTGATATGAATCAGCCATGGATTTACATGTATTCACAGTCCCGATTCCCCCTCAAACCTCCCTCTCCACCCGATTCCTCTGGGTCTTCCCAGTGCACCAAGCCGGAGCACTTGTCTCGTGCATCCTACCTGGGCTGGTGATCTGTTTCACCATAGATAGCATACATGCTGTTCTTTTGAAATATCCCACCCTCACATTCTCCCACAAAGTTTAAAAGTCTGTTCTGTATTTCTGTGTCTCTTTTTCTGTTCTGCATATAGGGTTATCGTTGTCACCTTTCTAAATTCCATATACATGTGTCAGTATGCTGTAATGTTCTTTATCTTTCTGGCTTACTTCACTCTGTATAATGGGCTCCAGCTTCATCCATCTCATTAGGACTGATTCAAATGAATTCTTTTTAATGGCTGAGTAATATTCCATGGTGTATATGTACCACAGCTTTCTTATCCATTCATCTGCTGACGGGCATCTAGGTTGCTTCCATGTCCTGGCTATTATAAACAGTGCTGCGATGAACATTGGGGTGCACGTGTCTCTTTCAGACGAACCTATGGACACCTTATCTTTGACAAAGGAGGCAAGGATATGCAATGGAAAAAAGACAACCTCTTTAACAAGTGGTGCTGGGAAAACTGGTCAACCACTTGTAAAAGAATGAAAATAGAACACTTTCTAACACCATACACAAAAATAAACTCAAAATGGATTAAAGATCTAAATGTAAGACCAGAAACTATAAAACTCCTAGAGGAGAAGATAGGCAATACACTCTCCGACATAAATCAAAGCAAGATCCTCTATGACCCACCTCCCAGAATATTGGAAATAAAAGCAAAACTAAACAAATGGGACCTAATGAAACTTAAAAGCTTTTGCACTACAAAGGAAACTATAAGTAAGGTGAAAAGACAGCCCTCAGATTGGGAGAAAATAATAGCAAATGAAGAAACAGACAAAGGATTAATCTCAAAAATACACAAGCAAATCCTGCAGCTCAATTCCAGAAAAATAAATGACCCAATAAAAAATGAGCCAAAGAACTAAACAGACATTTCTCCAAAGAAGACATACAGATGGATAACAAACACATAAAAGATGCTCAACATCACTCATTATTAGAGAAATGCAAATCAAAACCACAATGAGGTACCATTACATGCCAGTCAGGATGGCTGCTATCCAAAAGTCTACAAGCAATAAATGCTGGAGAGGGAGTGGAGAAAAGGGAACCCTCTTATACTGTTGGTGGGAATGCACAATAGTACAGCCGATATGGAAAACGGTGTAGAGATTTCTTAAAAAACTGGAAATAGAACTGCCATATGACCCAGCAATTCCACTTCTGGGCATACACACTGAGGAAACCAGATCCTCTTATTTTTCAGACCGTTTCAAACTCCTCATATTTTTTACAACTTTTGAAGCTCTTCATATATTTCACACCTTTTCAGGCTCTTCATGTTTTTCAACACCGCTTCATGCTCCTACTATTTTTCAGACCGTTTCATGGTCCTCATATTTTTGACACCTTTTGAAGCTCTTCATATTTTTCACACCTTTTCAGGCTCTTCATGTTTTTGAACACCGTTTCATGCTCCTCCTATTTTTCAGACCGTTTCATGCTCCTCATGTTTTTGAGACGTTTTGAAGCTCTGCATATTTTTCATAACTTTCAGGCTCTTCATGCTTTTGAAACACCGTTACATGCTCCTCCTATTTTTCATACATATCATGCTCGTCATTTTTTTGACACATTTTGAAGCTCTTCATATTTTTCACACCTTTTCAGGCTCTTTATGTTTTTCAACGCCGTATCATGCTCCTCCTATTTTTCAGACCGTTTCATGCTCCTCATATCTTTGACACCTTTTGAAGCTCTTCATATTTTTCACATCATTTCAGGCTCTTCAAGTTTTTGAAAACGGCTTCATGCTCCTCCTAATTTTCAGACCGTTTTTTGCTCATCATATTTTTGACACATTTTGAAGCTTTTCATATTTTTCACAGCTTTTCAGGCTCTTCATGTTTTTGAACACAGTTTCATGCTCCGCATATTTTTCACACCTTTTCATGCTCTTCATATTTTTCACACCTTTTCAGGCTCTTCATGTTTCTCAACACCGTTTCATGCTTCTCCTATTTTTCAGACCATTTCATGCTCCTCATACTTTTGACAGCTTTTTAAGCTCTTCATATATTTCACACCTTTTCAGGCTTTTCATGTTTTTGAACACCGCTTCATGCTCCTCCTATTTTTCAGACCATTTCATGCTCCTCGTATTTTTCACACCTTTTGAAGCTCTTCCTATATTTCACACCTTTTCAGGCTCTTCATGTTTTTGAACACCGCTTAATGCTCCTCCTATTTTTCAGATTGTTTCATCCTCCTCATATTTTTGACACCTTTGAAGCTCTTCATATTTGTCACACCCTTCCAGGCTCTTCATGTTCTTCATCACTGTTTCATGCTCCTCCTAATTTTCAAACTGTTTCAGGCTCCTCATATTTTTCACACCTTTTGAAGCTCTTCATATTTTTCACACCTTTTCAGGCTCTTCATGTTTTTCAAAACCGCTTCATGCTCCTCCTGTTTTTCAGACCATTTCAAGCTCCTCATGTTTTTCATATCTTTTGAAGCTCTTCATATTTTTCACACGTTTTCAGGCTCTTCATGATTTTCAACACCGCTTCATGATCCTCCTACTTATCAGACCGTTTCATGCTCATCTCATTTTTGACACCTTTTGAAGCTGCTCATATTTTTCACACCTTTTGAAGCTCTTCATTTTTTTCACAACTTTTCAGGCTCTTCAAGTTTTTCAACACCGCTTCATGCTCCTCCTATTTTTCAGACCGTTTCATGCTCCTCATGTAATTCACACCTTTTGAAACTCTTCATATTTTTCACACCTTTTCAGGCTCTTCATGTTTTGGAACACCGTTTCATGCTCCTCCTATTTTTCAGACCTTTCATGCTCCTCATATTTTTGACACCTTTTGAAGCTCTTCATATTTTTCACAACTTTTCAGGCTCTTCATGTTTTTCAACACGGCTTCATGCTTCTCCTATTTTCCAGACCGTTTCATTGTCCTAATATTTTTGACACCTTTAGAAGCTCTTCATATTTTTCACACGTTTTCAGGCTCTTCATGTTTTTCAACACGGCTTCATGCTCCTCCTATTTTTCAGATCGGTTCATTCTCCTCATATTTTTCACACCTTTTGATGCTCTTCATATTTTTCACACCTTTTCAGGCTCTTCATGTTTTGGAACACCGTTTCATGCTCCTCCTATTTTTCAGACCTTTTCATGCTCCTCATATTTTTGACACCTTTTGAAGCTCTTCATATTTTTCACAACTTTTCAGGCTGTTCATGTTTTGGAACACCGTTTCATGCTCCTCCTTTTTTTCAGACCGTTTCATGCTCCTCATATCTTTGACACCTTTTGAAGCTCTATATTTTTCACACCTTTTCAGGATCTTCATGTTTTTGAACACCGCTTCATGCTACTCCTATTTTTCAGACCGTTTCATGCTCCTCCTATTTTTCACACTTTTTGAAGCTCTTCATATTTTTCACAGCTTTTCAGGCTCTTCATGTTTTTGAACACCGTTTCATGCTGCTCCTATTTTTCAGACTCTTTCATGCTCGTCATATTTTTGACACCTTTTGAAGCTCTTCGTATTTTTCACACCTTTTCAGGCTCTTCATGTTTTTGAAAACCGCTTCATGCTCCTCCTATTTTTCACACCTTTTGAAGCTCTTCATATTTTTCACACCTTTTCAGGCTCTTCATGTTTTTCAACTCTGCTCATGCTCCTCCTCTTTTTCAGACCGTTTCATGCTCCTCATGTAATTCACACCTTTTGAAACTCTTCATATTTTTCACACCTTTTCAGGCTCTTCATGTTTTGGAACACCGTTTCATGCTCCTCCTATTTTTCAGACCTTTCATGCTCCTCATATTTTTGACACCTTTTGAAGCTCTTCATATTTTTCACAACTTTTCAGGCTCTTCATGTTTTTCAACACGGCTTCATGCTTCTCCTATTTTCCAGACCGTTTCATTGTCCTAATATTTTTGACACCTTTAGAAGCTCTTCATATTTTTCACACGTTTTCAGGCTCTTCATGTTTTTCAACACGGCTTCATGCTCCTCCTATTTTTCAGATCGGTTCATTCTCCTCATATTTTTCACACCTTTTGATGCTCTTCATATTTTTCACACCTTTTCAGGCTCTTCATGTTTTGGAACACCGTTTCATGCTCCTCCTATTTTTCAGACCTTTTCATGCTCCTCATATTTTTGACACCTTTTGAAGCTCTTCATATTTTTCACAACTTTTCAGGCTGTTCATGTTTTGGAACACCGTTTCATGCTCCTCCTTTTTTTCAGACCGTTTCATGCTCCTCATATCTTTGACACCTTTTGAAGCTCTATATTTTTCACACCTTTTCAGGATCTTCATGTTTTTGAACACCGCTTCATGCTACTCCTATTTTTCAGACCGTTTCATGCTCCTCCTATTTTTCACACTTTTTGAAGCTCTTCATATTTTTCACAGCTTTTCAGGCTCTTCATGTTTTTGAACACCGTTTCATGCTGCTCCTATTTTTCAGACTCTTTCATGCTCGTCATATTTTTGACACCTTTTGAAGCTCTTCGTATTTTTCACACCTTTTCAGGCTCTTCATGTTTTTGAAAACCGCTTCATGCTCCTCCTATTTTTCACACCTTTTGAAGCTCTTCATATTTTTCACACCTTTTCAGGCTCTTCATGTTTTTCAACTCTGCTCATGCTCCTCCTCTTTTTCAGACCGTTTCATGCTCCTCATATTTTTGACACTTTTTGAGGCTCTTCATATTTTTCACACCATTTCAGGCTCTTCTTCGTTTTGAACAACGTTTCATGCTCCTCCTATTTTTCAGACCGTTTCATGCTCCTCATGTATTTCACACCTTTTGAAGCTCTTCATAATTTTCACACCTTTTCAGGCTCTACATGTTTTTCAACATCACTTCATGCTTCTCTTATTTTTCAGACCGATTCATGTTCCTCATATTTTTGACACCTTTTGAAGCTCTTCATATTTTTCACACCTGTTCAGGCTCTTCATGTTTTTCAATGCCGCTTCATGCTCCTCATCTTTTTCAGACTGTTTCGTGCTCCTCATATTTTTCACACCTTTTGAAGCTCTTCATATTTTTCACAACTTTTCAGGCTCTTCATATTTTTGATCACCGTTTCATGCTCCTCCTATTTTTCAGACCGTTTCATGCTCCTCATATTTTGACACCTTTTTAAGCTCTTCACATTTTTCACACCTTTTCAGGCTCTTCATGTTTTTCAAAACCGCTTCATGATCCCCCTATATTTCAGACCGTTTCATGCTCCTCATATTTTTCACACCGTTTGAAGCTCTTCATATTTTTCACACCTTTTCAGACTCTTCATGTTTTTCAACACCACTTCATGCTCCTCCTATTTTTCCGAAGGTTTCATGCTCATCGCATTTTTGACACCTTCTGAAGCTCTTCATTTTTTTCAAAACTTTTGAGCTCTTCACATTCTTCACACGTTTTCAGGCTCTTCATGTATTTCAATAACGGTTCTTACTCCTCCTATTTTTCAGAACGTTGCATGCTTCTCATATTTTTCACACCTTTTGAAGCTCTTCATATTTTTCACACCTTTTCAGGCTCTTCATGTTTTTCAACACCACTTCATGCTCCTCCTATTTTTCAGACCGTTTCATGCTCCTCCTATTTTTCACACCTTTTGAAGCTCTTCATATTTTTCACACCTTTTCAGGCTGTACATGTTTTTGAACACCACTTCATGCTCCTCCTATTTTTCAGATCGTTTCTTGCTCCTCATGTATTTCACACATTTTGAAGCTCTTCATATTTTTCACACCTTTTGAAGCTCTTCCTATTTTTCACACCTTTTCAGGCTCTTCAGGGTTTTGAACACCGCTTCATGCTCCTCATATTTTTCACACCTTTTGAAGCTCTTCATATTTTTCACACCTTTTCAGGCTCTTCATGTTTTTCAACACCGCTTCTTGCTCCTCCATTTTTCACACCCTTTCATGCTTCTCATGTATTTCACACCTTTTGAAACTCTTCATATTTTTCACATCTTTTCAGGCTCTTCATGTTTTTGAACAAGGTTTCATGCTCCTCCCATTTTTCAGACCGTTTCATGCTACTCATATTTTTGACACGTTTTGAAGCTCTTCATATTTTTCCCATTTTTCAGGCTCTTCATGTTTTTGAACACCGTTTCATGCTCCTCCTATTTTTCAGACCGTTCATGCTCCTCATATTTTGACACATTTTGAAGCTCTTCATATTTTTCACATCTTTTCAGGCTCTTCATGTTTCTGAACACCGCGTCATGCTCCTCCTATTTTTCATATCGTTTCATGCTTCTCATATTTTTCACACCTTTTGAAGCTCTTCATATTTTTCACACCTTTTCAGGCTCTTCATGTATTTCAACACCGCTTCATGCTCCTCCTATTTTTCAGACCGTTTCATGCTCATCTCATTTTTGACACCTTTTGAAGCTCTTCATATTCTTCACTCCTTTTGAAGCTCTTCATATTTTTCACACCTTTTGAAGCTCTTCATATTTCTCACACCTTTTCAGACTCTTCATGTTTTTCAACACCGCTTCATGCTGCTCCTGTTTTTCAGACCTTTTCATGCTCCTCATATTTTTCACATCTTTTGAAGTTCTTCTTATTTTTCACACCTTTTCAAGCTCTTCATCATTTTCAAAACCGCTTCATGCTCCTCCTATTTTACAGACCGTTTCATTCTCCTCATGTATTTCACACGTAATGAAGCTCTTCCAATTTTGCACAACTTTTCAGTCTCTTCTTGTTTTACAACACCGCATCATGCTCCTCCTATTTTTCAGACTGTTTCATGCACCTCATAATTTTGACACCTTTTGAAGCTCTTCATATTTTTCACACCTTTTGAAGCTCTTCATGTTTTTCACACCTTTTCAGGCTCTTCATGATTTTCAACACCGCTTCATGCTCCTGCTATTTTTCAGACCGTTTCATGCTCATCTCTTTTTTGACACCTTTAGAAGCTGTTCATATTTTTCACACCTTTTAAAGCTCTTCATATTTTTCACATTTTTGAAACTCTTCATATTTTTCTCACCTTTTGAAGCTCTTCATATTTTTCACACCTTTTCAGTCTTCTCATGTTTTTGAACACCGCTTCATGCTCCTCCTATTTTTCACTCCTTTTGAAGCTCTTCATATTTTTCACACCTTTTCAGGCTGTACATGTTTTTGAACACCACTTCATGCTTCTCCTATTTTTCAGACCGTTTCTTGCTCCTCATGTATTTCACACATTTTGAAGCTCTTCATATTTTTCACACCTTTTCAATGTCTTCATGTTTTTGATCACTGTTTCATGCTGCTCCTGTTTTTCAGACCATTTCATGATACTCATATTTTTGACACCTTTTGAAGCTCTTCATATTTTTCTCACTTTTTCAGGCTGTTTATAGTTTTCAACACCGCTGCATGATTCTCCTATATTTGAGACCATTTCATGCTCCTCATATTTTTGACATTTTTTGAAGCTCTTCATATTTTTCACACCTTGTGAAACTCTTCCTATTTTTCACAGGTTTTCAGGCTCTTCATGTTTTTCAACACCGCTTCATGCTCCTCCTATTTTTCCGACCGTTTCATGCTCATCTCATTTTTGACACCTTTTGAAGGTCTTCATATTTTTCACACCTTTTGAAGCTCTTCATATTTTTCCCTTCTTTTCAGGCTCTTCATGTTTTTTAACGCCGCTTCATGCTCCTCATATTTTTCAGACCGTTTCATGCTCCTCATATTTTTGACATCTTTTGAAGCTCTTCACATTTTTCACACATGTTCAGGCTCTTCATATTTTTGAACACCGCTTCATGTTCCTCCTGTTTTTCACACCTTTTGAAGCTCTTCATATTTTTCACACCTTTTCAGACTCTTCATGTTTTTCAACACCGCTTCATGCTGCTCCTATTTTTCAGACCGTTTCATGCTCATCTCTTTTTTGACAACTTTTGAAGCTCTTCATATTTTCATACCTTTTGAAGCTCTTCATATTTTTCACACATTTTCAGGCTCTTCATGTTTTTCAACACCGCTTCATGCTCCTCCTGTTTTTCAGACAGTTTCATGCTCCTCATATTTTTGACACGTTTTGAAGCTCTTCATATTTTTCACACCTTTTCCGTCTCTTCTTGTTTTTCAACACCGCTTCTTGCTCCTCCTATTTTTCAGACCGTTTCATGCTCCTCATATTGTTGACACCTTTTGAAGCACTTCATATTTTTCACACCTTTTCAGGCTCTTCATATTTTTGAACACCGCTTCATGTTCCTCCTGTTTTTCACACCTTTTGAAGCTCTTCATATTTTTCACACCTTTTCAGGCTCTTCATATTTTTGAACACCGCTTCATGTTCCTCCTGTTTTTCACACCTTTTGAAGCTCTTCATATTTTTCACACCTTTTCAGGCTCTTCATATTTTTGAACACCGCTTCATGCTCCTCATGTATTTCACACCTTTTGAAGCTGTTCATATTTTTCACACCTTTTCAAGCTATCCATGTTTCTGAACACCACTTCCTGCTCCTCCTATTTTTGAGGCCGTTTCATGCTCATCTCATTTTTGACACCTTCTGAAGCTCTTCATTTATTTCACACCTTTTGAGCTCTTCATATTCTTCACACGTTTTCAGGCTCTTCATGTATTTCAATAACGCTTCTTACTCCTCCTATTTTTCAGACCGTTTCATGCTCCTCATATTTTTGACATCTTTTGAATCTCTTCACATTTTTCACACATTTTCAGGCTTTTCATGTTTCTGAACACCGGTTCATCCTCCTCCTATTTTTCACACCTTTTGAAGCTCTTCATATTTTTCACAGCTTTTCAGGCTGCACATGTTTTTGAACACGACTTCATGCTCCTCATCTTTTTCAGTCTGTTTCATGCTCCTCATATTTTTCACACCGTTTGAAGCTCTTCATATTTTTCACACGTTTTCAGGCTCTTCATGTTTTTGATCACCGTTTCATGCTCCTCCTATTTTTCAGACCGTTTCATGCTCCTCATATTTTTGACCATTTTATAAGCTCTTCATAATTTTCACACTTTTTTAGGCTCTTCATGTTTTATAACACCGCTTCATGCTCCTCCTATTTTTCAAACTTTTTGAAGCTCTTCATGTTTTTCACACCTTATCAGACTCTTCATGCTTTTGAACACCTCTTCATGCTACTCCTATTTTTCAGACCTTTTCATGCTCCTCATGTATTTCACACGTTTTGAAGCTCTTCATATTTTTCACACCTTTTCAGACTCTTCATGTTTTTGAACACTGCTTCATGCTCCTCCTATTTTTCAGACCGTTTCAAGCTCCTCATATTTTTGACACCTTTTGAAGCTCTTCATATTTTTCACACCTTTTGAAGCTCTTCATATTTTACACGTTTTCAGGCTCTTCAAGTTTTTCAACATCGCTTCATGCTCCTCCTATTTTTCAGACCGTTTCATACTCCTCATATTTTTGACACGTTTTGAGGCTCTTCATAATTTTCACACCATTTTAGGCTCTTCATGTTTTTGAACACCGTTTCATGCTCCTCGTATTTTTCACACCTTTTAAAGCTCTTCATATTTTCACACCTTTTCAGGCTCTCATGTTTTTGAACACAGCTTCATGCTCCTCCTATTTTTTATACCGTTTCATGATACTCATGTATTTCACACCTTTTGAAGGTCTTCATATTTTTCACACCTTTTCAGGCTGTACATGTTTTTGAAGACCACTTCATGCTCCTCATCTTTTTCAGACCGTTTCATGCTCCTGATATTTTTCACACCGTTTGAAGCTCTTCATATTATTCACACGTTTTCAGATTCTTCATGTTTTTGATCACCGTTTCATGCTCCTCATATTTTTGACACCTTTTGAAGCTCTTCACATTTATCACACCTTTTCAGGCTCTTCATGTTTTTCAACACCGCTTCATGATCCTCCTATGTTTCAGAGCGTTTCATGCTCCTCATAATTTTGACAATTTTATCAGCTCTTCATATTTTTCACACTTTTTCAGGCTCTTCATGTTTTTGAACACCGCTTTATGCTCCTCCTATTTTTCAAACTTTTGAAGCTCTTCATGTTTTTCACACCTTTTCAGGCTCTTCATGTTTTTGAACACAGCTTCATGCTCCTCCTAATTTTCAGACCGTTTCATGCTCCTCATACATTTCACACCTTTTTAAGCTCTTCCTATTTTTCACACCTTTTCACGCTCTTCATGTTTTTGAACACCGTTTTATGCTGCCTCTATTTTTCAGACCGTTTCATGCTCCTCATATATTTTAAACCTTTTGAATCTCTTCATATATTTCACACCTTTTCAGGCTGTTCATGTTTTTCAACAACGCTTCATGATTTTCCTATTATTCAGACCGTTTCATGCTCCTCAAGTATTTCACACCTTTTGAAGATCTTCATATTTTTCACACCTTTTCAGGCTCTTCAGGGTTTTGAACACCGCTTCATGCTCCTCATATTTTTCACACCTTTTGAAGCTCTTCATATTTTTCACACCTTTTCAGGCTCTTCATGTTTTTCAACACCGCTTCTTGCTCCTCCATTTTTCACACCCTTTCATGCTTCTCATGTATTTCACACCTTTTGAAACTCTTCATATTTTTCACATCTTTTCAGGCTCTTCATGTTTTTGAACAAGGTTTCATGCTCCTCCCATTTTTCAGACCGTTTCATGCTCCTCATATTTTTGACACGTTTTGAAGCTCTTCATATTTTTCCCATTTTTCAGGCTCTTCATGTTTTTGAACACCGTTTCATGCTCCTCCTATTTTTCAGACCGTTCATGCTCCTCATATTTTGACACATTTTGAAGCTCTTCATATTTTTCACATCTTTTCAGGCTCTTCATATTTTTGAACAAGGTTTCATTCTCCTCCCATTTTTCAGACCGTTTCATGCTCCTCATATTTTTTACACGTTTTGAAGCTCTTCATATTTTTCACACCTTTTCAGGCTCTTCATGTTTTTGAACACCGTTTCATGCTCCTCCTATTTTTCAGACCGTTCATGCTCCTCATATTTTGACACCTTTTGAAGCTCTTCATATTTTTCACACCTTTTCAGGCTCTTCATGTTTCTGAACACCGCGTCATGCTCCTCCTATTTTTCATATCGTTTCATGCTTCTCATATTTTTCACACCTTTTGAAGCTCTTCATATTTTTCACACCTTTTCAGGCTCTTCATGTTTTTCAACACCGCTTCATGCTCCTCCTATTTTTCAGACCGTTTCATGCTCATCTCATTTTTGACACCTTTTGAAGCTCTTCATATTCTTCACTCCTTTTGAAGCTCTTCATATTTTTCACACCTTTTGAAGCTCTTCATATTTCTCACACCTTTTCAGACTCTTCATGTTTTTCAACACCGCTTTTTGCTCCTCCTATTTTTCAGACCGTTTCATGCTCCTCATCTTTTTGACACGTTTTGAAGTTCTTCATATTTTTCACACCTTTTCAGGCTCTTCATGTTTTTAAACACCGCTTCATGCTGCTCCTGTTTTTCAGACCTTTTCATGCTCCTCATATTTTTCACATCTTTTGAAGTTCTTCTTATTTTTCACACCTTTTCAAGCTCTTCATCATTTTCAAAACCGCTTCATGCTCCTCCTATTTTACAGACCGTTTCATTCTCCTCATGTATTTCACACGTAATGAAGCTCTTCCAATTTTGCACAACTTTTCAGTCTCTTCTTGTTTTACAACACCGCATCATGCTCCTCCTATTTTTCAGACTGTTTCATGCTCCTCATATTTTTGACACCTTTTGAAGCTCTTCATATTTTTCACACCTTTTGAAGCTCTTCATGTTTTTCACACCTTTTCAGGCTCTTCATGATTTTCAACACCGCTTCATGCTCCTGCTATTTTTCAGACCGTTTCATGCTCATCTCTTTTTTGACACCTTTAGAAGCTGTTCATATTTTTCACACCTTTTAAAGCTCTTCATATTTTTCACATTTTTGAAACTCTTCATATTTTTCTCACCTTTTGAAGCTCTTCATGTTTTTCACACCTTTTCAGTCTTCTCATGTTTTTGAACACCGCTTCATGCTCCTCCTATTTTTCACTCCTTTTGAAGCTCTTCTTATTTTTCACACCTTTTCAGGCTGTACATGTTTTTGAACACCACTTCATGCTCCTCCTATTTTTCAGACCGTTTCTTGCTCCTCATGTATTTCACACATTTTGAAGCTCTTCATATTTTTCACACCTTTTCAATGTCTTCATGTTTTTGATCACTGTTTCATGCTGCTCCTGTTTTTCAGACCATTTCATGATACTCATATTTTTGACACCTTTTGAAGCTCTTCATGTTTTTCACACTTTTTCAGGCTGTTTATAGTTTTCAACACCGCTGCATGATTCTCCTATATTTGAGACCATTTCATGCTCCTCATATTTTTGACATTTTTTGAAGCTCTTCATATTTTTCACACTTTTTGAAGCTCTTCCTATTTTTCACAGGTTTTCAGGCTCTTCATGTTTTTCAACACCGCTTCATGCTCCTCCTATTTTTCCGACCGTTTCATGCTCATCTCATTTTTGACACCTTTTGAAGGTCTTCATATTTTTCACACCTTTTGAAGCTCTTCATATTTTTCACTTCTTTTCAGGCTCTTCATGTTTTTTAACACCGCTTCATGCTCCTCATATTTTTCAGACCGTTTCATGCTCCTCATATTTTTGACATCTTTTGAAGCTCTTCACATTTTTCACACATTTTCAGGCTCTTCATGTTTTTCAACACCGCTTGATGATCCTCCTATATTTCAGACCGTTTCATGCTCCTCATATTTTTGACACCTTTTGAAGCTCTTCATATTTTTCACACCTTTTCAGACTCTTCATGTTTTTCAACACCGCTTCATGCTGCTCCTATTTTTCAGACCGTTTCATGCTCATCTCTTTTTTGACAACTTTTGAAGCTCTTCATATTTTCATACCTTTTGAAGCTCTTCATATTTTTCACACATTTTCAGGCTCTTCATGTTTTTCAACACCGCTTCATGCTCCTCCTGTTTTTCAGACAGTTTCATGCTCCTCATATTTTTGACACGTTTTGAAGCTCTTCATATTTTTCACACCTTTTCCGTCTCTTCTTGTTTTTCAACACCGCTTCTTGCTCCTCCTATTTTTCAGACCGTTTCATGCTCCTCATATTGTTGACACCTTTTGAAGCACTTCATATTTTTCACACCTTTTCAGGCTCTTCATATTTTTGAACACCGCTTCATTTTCCTCCTGTTTTTCCCACCTTTTGAAGCTCTTCATATTTTTCACACCTTTTCAGGCTCTTCAGGTTTTTGAACACCTCTTCATGCTCCTCCTATTTTTCAGACCGTTTCATGCTCCTCATGTATTTCACACCTTTTGAAGCTGTTCATATTTTTCACACCTTTTCAAGCTCTCCATGTTTCTGAACACCACTTCCTGCTCCTCCTATTTTTGAGGCCGTTTCATGCTCATCTCATTTTTGACACCTTCTGAAGCTCTTCATTTATTTCACACCTTTTGAGCTCTTCATATTCTTCACACTTTTTCAGGCTCTTCATGTATTTCAATAACGCTTCTTACTCCTCCTATTTTTCAGACCGTTTCATGCTCCTCATATTTTTGACATCTTTTGAAGCTCTTCACATATTTCACACATTTTCAGGCTTTTCATGTTTCTGAACACCGCTTCATCCTCCTCCTATTTTTCACACCTTTTGAAGCTCTTCATATTTTTCACAGCTTTTCAGGCTGCACATGTTTTTGAACACGACTTCATGCTCCTCATCTTTTTCAGTCTGTTTCATGCTCCTCATATTTTTCACACCGTTGGAAGCTCTTCATACTTTTCACACGTTTTCAGGCTCTTCATGTTTTTGTTCACCGTTTCATGCTCCTCCTATTTTTCAGACCGTTTCATGCTCCTCATATTTTTGACCATTTTATAAGCTCTTCATATTTTTCACACTTTTTTAGGCTCTTCATGTTTTTTAACACCGCTTCATGCTCCTCCTATTTTTCAAACTTTTTGAAGCTCTTCATGTTTTTCACACCTTATCAGTCTCTTCATGTTTTTGAACACCTCTTCATGCTACTCCTATTTTTCAGACCTTTTCATGCTCCTCATGAATTTCACACGTTTTGAAGCTCTTTATATTTTTCACACCTTTTCAGACTCTTCATGTTTTTGAACACTGCTTCATGCTCCTCCTATTTTTCAGACCGTTTCAAGCTCCTCATATTTTTGACACCTTTTGAAGCTCTTCATATTTTTCACACCTTTTCAGTCTCTTCATGTTTTTCAACTCCACTCATGCTCCTCCTCTTTTTCTGACCTTTTAATGCTCCTCATTTTTTGACACCTTTGGAAGCTCTTCATATTTTTCACACCTTTTGAAGCTCTTCATATTTTTCACAGCTTTTCAGGGTCTTCAAGTTTTTCAACACCACTTCATGCTCCTCCTATTTTTCAGAGAGATACATGCTCCACATATATTTCACACCTTTTGAAGCTCTTCATATTTTTCACACTTTTTCAGTCTCTTCATTTTTTTCCACACCACTTCATGCTTCTCCTATTTTTCAGACCGTTTCATGCTCCTCATGTATTTCAAACCTTTGAAGCTTTTCAAATTTTTCACACATTTTCAGGCTCTTCATGTTTTTGAACACCATTTCATGCTCCTCCTATTTTTCAGACCGTTTCATGCTTTTCATATTTTTGACATCTTTTGAAGCTCTTCATATTTTTCACACCTTTTGAAGCTCCTCATATATTTCACACCTTTTGAAGCTCTTCATATTTTTCACACATTTTCAGGCTCTTCATGTTTTTGAACACCGCTTCATGCTCCTCCTATTTTTCAGACGGTTTCATGCTCTTCATATTTTAGACAACTTTTGAAGCTCGTCATATTTTTCACACCTTTTCAGGCTCTTCATGTTTTTGAACATCGCTTCATGCTCCTTTATTTTTCAGACAATTTCTTGCTCCTCATATTTTTAAAACCTTTTGAAGCTCTTCAGATTTTTCACACCTTTTCAGGCACTTCATGTTTTTGAACACCGCTTCATGCTCCTCCTATATTTCAGACCGTTTCATGCTCCTCATATATTTGACACCTTTTCAAGCTCTTCATATTTTTCACAACTTTTCAGGCTCTTCATGTTTTTGAACACCGCTTCATGCTCCTCCTATTTTTCAGACCGTTTCATGCTCATCTCATTTTTGACACATTTTGAACTTCTTCATATTTTTCACACCTTTAAAGCTCTTAATATTTTTCACAACTTTTCAGTCTCTGCATTTTTTTGAACACCGTTTCATGCTCCTCCTATTTTTCAGACCGTTTCATGCTCCTCATGTATTTCACACCTTTTGAAGCTCTTCAAATTTTTCACACCTTTTCAGGCTCTTCATGTTTTTGATTACCGTTTCATCCTCCTCCTATTTTTCAGACCGTTTCATGCTCCTCATATTTTTCACACCTTTTGAAGCTCTTCATATTTTTCCCACCTTTTCAGGCTCTTCATGTTTTTCAACACCAGTTCATGCTCCTCCTATTTTTCACCGTTTCAAGCTCCTCATAATTTTCACACCTTTTAAAGCTCTTCTTATTTTTCACACCTTTTCAGGCTCTTCATGTTTTTCAACACCGCTTCATGCTGCTCCTATTTTTCAGACCGTTTCATGCTCATCTCTTTTTTGACAACTTTTGAAGCTCTTCATATTTTCATACCTTTTGAAGCTCTTCATATTTTTCACACGTTTTCAGGCTCTTCATGTTTTTCAACACCGCTTCATGCTCCTCCTATTTTTCAGACCGTTTCGTGCTCCTCATATTTTTGACACGTTTTGAAGCTCTTCATATTTTTCACACCTTTTCAGGCTCTTCTTGTTTTTCAACACCGCTTCTTGCTCCTCCTATTTTTCAGACCGTTTCATGCTCCTCATATTGTTGACACCTTTTGAAGCACTTCATATTTTTCACACCTTTTCAGGCTCTTCATGTTTCTGAACACCACTTCCTGCTCCTCCTATTTTTGAGGCCGTTTCATGCTCATCTCATTTTTGACACCTTCTGAAGCTCTTCATTTTTTTCACACCTTTTGAGCTCTTCATATTCTTCACACGTTTTCAGGCTCTTCATGTATTTCAATAACGCTTCTTACTCCTCGTATTTTTCAGACCGTTTCATGCTCCTCATATTTTTGACACCTTTTGAAGCTCTTCACATTTATCACACCTTTTCAGGCTCTTCATGTTTTTCAACACCGCTTCATGATCCTCTTATATTTCAGACCGTTTCATGCTCCTCATATTTTTGACACCTTTTGAAGCTCTTCACATTTTTCACACCTTTTCCGGCTCTTCATGTTTTTCAACACCGCTTCATGCTCCTCCTATTTTTCAGATCGTTTCAGGCTCCGCATATTTTTGACTCCTTTTGAAGCTCTTCATATTTTTCACACGTTTTCAGGCCCTTCATGTTTTTGAACACCGCTTCATGCTCCTCCTATTTTTCAGACGTTTTCAGGCTGCTCGTATTTTTCAGACCGTTTCATGATCCTCATATTTTTGACAATTTTATAAGCTCTTCATATTTTTCACACATTTTCAGGCTCTTCATGTTTTTGAACACCGCTTCATGCTCCTCCTATTTTTCAAACCTTTTGAAGCTCTTAATTTTTTTCACACCTTATCAGCCTCTTCATGATTTTGAACACCGCTTCATGCTCCTCCTATTTTTCAGACCGTTTCATGCTCCTCAGGTATTTCACACCTTTTCAAGCTCTTCATATTTTTCACAACTTTTCAGGCTCTTCACGTTTTTGAACAACACTTCATGCTCCTCCTACTTTTCAGACTGTTTCATGCTCATCTCATTTTTGACACCTTTTCAGGGTCTTCATATTTTTCAAACTTTTGAAGATCTTCATATTTTTCACACTTTTTCAGGCTCTTCATGTTTTGAACACTGCTTCATGCTCCTCCTATTTTTCAGACCGTTTCATTCTCCTCATGTTTTTCACACCTTTTGAAGCTCTTCATAATTTTCACACCTTTTCATGCTCTTCATGTTTTTGAACACCGTTTCATGCTCGTCCTATTTTTCAGACCATTTCAAGCTCCTCATATTTTTGAAACCTTTTGAAGCTCTTCATATTTTTCACACCTTTTCTGTCTCTTCTTGTTTTTCAACACCGCTTCTTGCTCCTCCTATTTTTCAGACCGTTTCATGCTCCTCATATTGTTGACACCTTTTGAAGCACTACATATTTTTCAAACCTTTTCAGGCTCTTCATATTTTTGAACACCGCTGCATGTTCCTCCTGTTTTTCACACCTTTTGAAACTCTTCATATATTTCATACTTTTTCAGGCTCTTCATGATTTGCAACAACACTTCATGCTCCTCCTATTTTTTAGACCGTTTCATGCTCCTCATATTTTTGACACCTTTTGAAGCTCTTCATATTTTTCAAACCTTTTCAGGCTCTTCATGTTTTTGAACACCGTTTCATGCTTCTCCTATTTTTCAAACCATTTCATGATCCTCATGTATTTGACACCTTTGAACGTCTTCATTTTTTTCACACCTTTTCAGGCTCTTCATGTGTTTCAACACCACTTCATGCTCCTCATCTTTTTCAGACCGTTTCATGCTCATCTCATTTTTGAAACATTTTGAAGCTCTTCATATTTTTCACACCTTTTGAATCTCTTCATATTTTTGACACCTTTTCAGGCTCTTCATGTTTTAGAACACCGCATCATGCTCCTCCTATTTTTTCAGACCGTTTAATGCTCCTCATGTATTTCACACATTTTGAAGCTCTTCATATATTTCACACATTTTCAGGCTCTTCATGTTTTTCAACACCAGTTCATGCTCCTCCTATTTTTCGGACCGTTTCATGGTCCCCATATTTTTGACACCTTTTGAAGCTCTTCATATTTTTCACATCATTTCTGTCTCTTCATGTTTTTCAACACCGCTTCATGCTCCTCCAATATTTCAGAACGTTTCATGCTCCTCATATTTTTCACACTTTTTGAAGCTCTTCATATATTTCACACCTTTTCAGTCTCTTCATGTTTTTCACAAATTTTCAGGCATTTCATGTTTTTCAACAATGATTCATGCTCCTCCTATTGTTCACACCGTTTCATGCTCCTCATATTTTTGACACCTTTTGAAACTCTTCATATTTTTCACACCTTTTCAGGCTCTTCATATTATTCAACACCTCTTCATGCTCCTCCTATTTTTCAGACCTTTTAATTCTCCTCATATACTTCACACATTTTGAAGCTCTTCATATATTTCACATCTTTTCAGGCTCCTCATGTTTTAGAGTACCGCTTCATGCTCCTCATATTTTCAGACCGTTTCATGCTCCTCATACATTTGACACCTTTGTAGCTCTTCATATTTTTCACACCTTTTCATGCTCTTCATGTTTTTCAACACCGCTTCATGCTCCTCCTATTTTTCAGACCGTTTCATGCTCCTCATATTTTTGACACGTTTTGAGGATCTTCATTTTTTTCACACCTTTTGAAGCTCTTCATATTTTTCACACCTTTTCAGGCCCTTCATGTTTTTGAACACCGTTTTATGTTCCTCCTATTTTTCAGACCGTTTCATGCTTCTCATGTATTTCACACCTTTTGAAGCTCTCATATTTTTCACACCTTTTCAGGCTCTTCATGTTTTTGAACCCTGTCATGCTCCTCCTATTTTTCAGACCGTCTCATGCTCCTCATATTTTTGAGACCTTTTGAAGCTCTTCATTTTTTTCACACCTTTTGAAGCTCTTCATTTTTTTCACACCTTTTGAAGCTCTCATATTTTTCACACCTTTTCAGGCTCTTCATGTTTTTGAACCCTGTCATGCTCCTCCTATTTTTCAGACCGTTTCATGCTCCTCATATTTTTGACACGTTTTGAGGATCTTCATTTTTTTCACACCTTTTGAAGCTCTTCATATTTTTCACACCTTTTCAGGCCCTTCATGTTTTTGAACACCGTTTTATGTTCCTCCTATTTTTCAGACCATTTCATGCCACTCATATTTTTGACACTTTTTGAAGCTCCTCATATGTTTCACACATTTTTAAGCTCTTCATATATTTCACACCATTTCAGCATCTTCATGTTTTTTCAACACCACTTCATGCTCCTCCTTTTTTTCAGACCGTCTCATGCTCCTCATATTTTTCACACTTTTGAAGCTCTTCATATTTTTCACACCTTTTAAGGCTCTTCATGTTTTTCACCACCGCTTCCTGCTCCTCCTATTTTTCAGACCGTTTCATGCGCCTCATATTTTTGACACCTTTTGAAGCTCTTCGTTTATTTCACACCTTTTCATGCTCTTTATGATTTCAACACCGTTTCATGCTCCTCCTATTTTTCAGATCGTTTCATGCTCCTCCTATTTTTCAAACCGTTTCATGCTCATCTCATTTTTGACACCTTCTGAAGCTCTTCATATTTTTCCCACCTTTTGAATCTCTTCATATTTTTCAAACCTTTTGAAGCTCTTCATATTATTCACACGTTTTCAGTCTCTTCATATTTTTCAACACCGCTTCATGCTGCTCCTATTTTTCAGACAGTTTCATGCTCCTCATATTTTTGACACATTTTGAGGCTCTTCATATAATTCACACATTTTCAGGCCCTTCATATTTTGAACACCGTTTCATGCTCCTCGTATTTTTCAGACCGTTTCATGCTCCTCATATTTTTGACACCTTTTGAAGGTCTTCATATTTTTCACACCTTTTCAGGCTCTTCATGTTTTTCAACACCAGTTCATGCTCCTCCTATTTTTCAGACCGTTTCATGGTCCCCATATTTTTGACACCTTTTGAGGCTCTTCATATTTTTCACATCATTTCTGTCTCTTCATGTTTTTCAACACCGCTTCTTGCTCCTCCTATTTCTCAGACCGTTTCATCCTCATCATATTTTTGACACCTTTTGATGCTCTTCATATTTTTCACACCTTTTGAAGCTCTTCATATTTTTCACACCGTTTCAGGCTCTTCATGATTTTCAACACCGCTTCATGCTCCTCCGATTTTTCAAACCTTTTCATGCTCATCTCATTTTTGACACCTTTTGAAGCTCTTCATATTTTTGACACCTTTTGAAGCTCTTCATATTTTTCACAACTTCTCATGCTCTTCATGTTTTTGAACACCGTTTCATGATCCTCCTCTTTTTCAGAACGTTTCATGCTCCTCATATATTTGACACCTTTTAAAATTCTTCATATTTTTCACACCTTTTAAGGCTCTTCATGTTTTTGAACACCGCTTCATGCTCCTCCTATTTTTCAGACCGTTTCATGCTTCTCATAAACTTGACAGCTTTTGAAGCTCTTTATATTTTTCACACCTTTTCAGACTCTTCATGTATTTGATCAGCGTTTCATGCTCCTTTATATTTCAGACCGTTTCATGCTCCTCATATTTTTGACACCTTTTGAAGCTCTTCATATTTTTCACATCTTTTCAGGCCTTTCATGTATTGCAACACTGCTTCATGCTCCTCCTATTTTTCAGACCGTTTCATGCTCCTCATATTTTTGACACCTTTTGAAGCTCTTCATATATTTCACACCTTTTCAGGCTCTTCATGTTTTTCAAAACCACTTCATGCTCCTCCTATTTTTCAGACCGTTTCATGCTCATCTACTTTTTGACACCTTTTGAAGCTCTTCATATTTTTCACACCTTTTGAAACTCTTCATATTTCTCACACCTTTTCAGGCTCTTCATGTTTTTCAACACCATTTCATGCTCCTCCTATTTTTCAGACCGTTTCATGCTCCTCATATTTTTGACACCTTTTGAAGCTTTTCATATTTTTCACAACTTTTCAGGCCCTTCATGTTTCTGAACACCGCTTCATACTCCTCCTATTGTTCAGACCGTTTCATCCTCCTCATATTTCTCACACCTTTTGAATCTCTTCATATTTTTCACAAATTATCAGGCTCTTCATGTTTTTGAACACCACTTCATGCTCCTCCTATTTTTCAGAGAGTTTCATGCTCCTAATGTATTTCACACCTTTTGAAGCTCTTCATATTTTTCACACTTTTTCAGGCTCTTCATCTTTTCCCACACCACTTCATGCTTCTCCTATTTTTCAGACCGTTTCATGCTCCTCATATTTTTGACACCTTTTGAAGCTCTTCATATTTTTCACACTTTTCAGGCTCTTCATGTTTTTCAACACCACTTCATGCTCCTCCTATTTTTCAGACCTTTCATTCTCCTCATATTTTTGATACCTTTAGAAGCTCTTCATATTTTTCACACTTTTCAGGCTCTTCATGTTTTTCAACACCACTTCATGCTTCTCCTATTTTTCAGACCGTTTCATGCTCCTCATATTTTTGACACATTTTGAAGCTCTTCATATTTTTCACACCTTTTCAGGCTCTTCATGTTTCTGAACACCGTTTCATCCTCCTCCTATTTTTCAGACCGTTTCATGCTCCTCATATTTTTGACACTTTTTGAAGCTCCTCATATGTTTCACACATTTTGAAGCTCTTCATATATTTCACACCATTTCAGGATCTTCATGTTTTTAAAACCACTTCATGCTCTCCTATTTTTCAGACCATTTCCTGCTCATCGATTTTTGACACATTTTGAAGCTCTTCATATTTTTCACACCTTTTGAAGCTCTTCATGTTTTTCACACTTTTCAGGCTCTTCATGTTTTTCAACACCACTTCATGCTCTTCCAATTTTACACGTCGTTTCGTTTCCTCATATATTTGACACCTTTAGAAGATCTTCATATTTTTCACACATTTTCAGGCTCTTCATGTTTTTCAACATCGCTTCATGCCCCTCCCATTTTTCAGACCGTTTCATTCTCCTCATATTTTTGATTCCTTTTGAAGCTCTTCATATATTTCACACCTTTTCAGGCTCTTCATGTTTTTAAAAACACTTCATGCTCTCCTATTTTTCAGACCATTTCCTGCTCATCGATTTTTGACACATTTTGAAGCTCTTCATATTTTTCACACCTTTTGAAGCTCTTCATATTTTTCACACTTTTCAGGCTCTTCATGTTTTTGAACACCGCTTCATGCTCCTCCTATTTTTCAGACCGTTTCATGCTCCTCATGTATTTCACATCTTTTGAAGCTCTTCATATTTTTCACACTTTTCAGGCTCTTCATCTTTTTCCACACCAAGTCATGCTTCTCCTATTTTTCAGACCGTTTCATGCTCCTCATGTATTTCACACCTTTTGAAGCTCTTCATATTTTTCACACCTTTTCAGGCTCTTCATGTTCTTGATCAGCATTTCTTGCTCCTTCTATTTTTCAGACCGTTTCATGCTCCTCATATTTTTGACACCTTTTGAAGCTCTTCATATTTTTCACACATTTTCAGGGTCTTCATGTTTTGAACACCGCTTCATGCTCCTCCTATTTTTCAGACCGTTTCATGTCCTCATAATTTTGACACTTTTTCAAGCTCCTCATATTTTTCACACGTTATGAAGGTCTTCATATATTTCACAACATTTCAGGCTCTTCATGTTTTTCAACACCACTTCATGCTCCTCCTATTTTTCACAGAGTTTCATGCTCCTCATGTATTTCACACCTTTTGAATCTCTTCATATTTTTCACACCTTTTCAGGCTCTTCATATTTTTCAACACTACTTCTTGCTCCTCCAATTTTTCAGACCGTTTAATGCTCATCTAATTTTTGACACCTTTTGAAGCTATGCGTATTTTTCACAACTTTTCAGGCTCTTCATGTTTTTGAACACCACTGCATGCTTCTCCTATTTTTCAGACAGTATCATGCTATTCATATTTTTCACACCTTTTGAAGCTCTTCATTTATTTCACACCTTTTCAGGCTCTTCATATTTTTGAACACCGCTTCATGCTCCTCCTATTTCTCAGACCATTTCATGCTGCTCATGTATTTCACACCTTTTGAAGCTCTTCATATTTTGCACACATTTTCAGGCTTTTCATGTTTTTCACAACCACTTCATGCTGCTCCTATTTTTCAGACCGTTTCATGCACATCTCATTTTTGACACCTTTTGAAGCTCTTCATATTTTTCACACCATTTTCAGGCTCTTCATGTTTTTCAACACCGCTTTATGATCCTCCTATTTTTCAGACCGTTTCATATTCCTCATATTTTTGAGACATTTTGAAGCTCTTCATATTTTCCCACGTTTTCAAGCTCTTTATGGTTTTCAACACCACTTGATGCTCCTCCTATTTTTCATACCGTTTCATGGTCCTCATATTTTTCACACCTTTTGAAATTCTTCATATTTTTCACACATTTTCAGGCTTTTCATGTTTTTCAAAACCGCTTCATGCTTCTCCTATTTTTCAGACCGTTTCATGCTCCTTATAATTTTTACACATTTTGTAGCTCTTCATATTTTTCACCCCTTTTCAGGCTCTTCCTGTTTTTGAACACCACTTCATGCTCCCCCTTATTTTTCAGACCGTATCATGCTCCTCATATTTTTGACAACTTTTGAAGCTCTTCATAATTTTCACACCTTTTCAAGCTCTTCTTGGTTTTGAACAACGCTTCATGCTCCTCCTATTTTTCAGACCGTTTCAAACTCCTCATATTTTTGACACCTTTTGAAGCTATTCACATTTTCCCACCTTTTCAGGCTCTTCATGTTTTTGAACACCGCTTCATGCTCCTCCTATTTCTCAGACCATTTCATGCTCCTCATGTATTTCACACCTTTTGAAGCTCTTCATATTTTGCACACATTTTCAGGCTTTTCATGTTTTTCACAACCACTTCATGCTGCTCCTATTTTTCAGACCGTTTCATGCACATCTCATTTTTGACACCTTTTGAAGCTCTTCATATTTTTCACACCATTTTCAGGCTCTTCATGTTTTTCAACACCGCTTTATGATCCTCCTATTTTTCAGACCGTTTCATATTCCTCATATTTTTGAGACATTTTGAAGCTCTTCATATTTTCCCACGTTTTCAAGCTCTTTATTGTTTTCAACACCACTTGATGCTCCTCCTATTTTTCATACCGTTTCATGGTCCGCATATTTTTCACACCTTTTGAAATTCTTCATATTTTTCACACATTTTCAGGCTTTTTTTTTTTCAAAACCGCTTCATGCTTCTCCTATTTTTCAGACCGTTTCATGCTCCTCATGTATTTCACACCTTTTGAAGCTCTTCGTATTTTTCACACCTTTTCAGGATCTTCATGTTTTTGAACACCGCTTCATGCCCCTCCTATTTTTCCGACCGTTTCATTCTCCTCATATTTTTGATACCTTTTGAAGCTCTTCATATATTTCACACCTTTTCAGGCTCTTCATGTTTTTAACACCATTTCATGCTCTCCTATTTTTTAGACCATTTCCTGCTCATCGATTTTTGACACTTTGAAGGTCTTCATATTTTTCACACCTTTTGAAGCTCTTAATATTTTTCACACGTTTTCAGGCTCTTCACGTTTTTCAACACCGCTTCATGCTCCTCCTATTTTTCAGACCGTTTCATGCTCCTCATATATTTGACACGTTTTGAAGCTCTTCATATTTTTCACCACTTTTCAGTCTCTTCATGTTTTTGAACACCGTTTCATGCTCTTCCAATTTGTCAAACCGTTTCATGCTCCTCATATTTTTGACACCTTTTGAAGCTCTTCATATTTTTGACATCTTTTCAGGCTCTTCATGTTTTTGAACACCACCTCTTGCTCCTTATTTTTTGCAGATCTTTTCATACTCCTCATATTTTTGACACCTTTTGAAGCTCTTCATATTTCTCACACCTTTTCAGGCTCTTCATGTTTTTCAGCACCGATTCATGCTGCTCCTATTTTTCAGACCGTTTCATGCTCATCTCTTTTTTGACACCTTTTGAAGCTTTGCATATTTTTCACAACTTTTCAGGCTCTTCATGTATTTGAACACCGCTTCAGACTAATCCTATTTTTCAAAACATATCATGTTCATCATATTTTTCACACTTTTGAGGCTCTTCATATTTTTCACACCTTTTCATGGTCTTCATGTTTTTGAACACCATTTCATGCTCCTCCTATTTTGCAGACGGTTTCATGCTCCTCATATTTTTACACCTTTTCAAGCTCTTCATATATTTCACACCTTTTCATGCTCTTCATGTTTTTGAACACCGCTTCATGCTCCTCCTATTTTTCAGACCGTTTCAGGCTCATCTCATTTTTTACACCTTTTGAAGCTCTTCATATTTTGCACACCTTTCCAGGCTCTTCATGTTTTTCAGCTCCACTTCATGCTCCTCCTATTTTTCAGACCGTTTCATGCTCCTCATATTTTTCACACCGTGTGAAGCTCTTCATATTTTTCAAACCTTTTCAGGCTCTTCATGTTTTTCAGCACCGCTTCATGCTCCTCCTATTTTTCAGACCGTTTCATGCTCATCTCATTTTTTACACTTTTTGAAGCTCTTCATATTTTTCACACCTTTTCTGGCTCTTCATGTTTTTGAACATAGCTTCATACTCCTCCTATTTTTCAGACAGTTTCATTCTTCTCATGTTTTTGAAACCTGTTGAAGCTCTTCACATTTTTCACACCTTTTCAGGCTCTTCACGATTTTCAACACCGCTTCATGATCCTCCTATTTTTCAGACCGTTTCATGCTCTTCCTATTTTTGAGACTGTTTCAGGCTCCTCATATTTTTGACAGGTTTGAAGCTCTTCATATTTTTCACACCTTTTCAGGGTCTTCATGTTTTTCAACACCGCTTCATGCTCCTCCTATTTTACAGACCGTTTCATGCACCTCTCATTATTCATACCTTTTGAAGCTCTTCATATTTTTCACAGCTTTTCAGGCTGCACATGTTTTTGAACACGACTTCATGCTCCTCATCTTTTTCAGTCTGTTTCATGCTCCTCATATTTTTCACACCGTTGGAAGCTCTTCATACTTTTCACACGTTTTCAGGCTCTTCATGTTTTTGTTCACCGTTTCATGCTCCTCCTATTTTTCAGACCGTTTCATGCTCCTCATATTTTTGACCATTTTATAAGCTCTTCATATTTTTCACACTTTTTTAGGCTCTTCATGTTTTTTAACACCGCTTCATGCTCCTCCTATTTTTCAAACTTTTTGAAGCTCTTCATGTTTTTCACACCTTATCAGTCTCTTCATGTTTTTGAACACCTCTTCATGCTACTCCTATTTTTCAGACCTTTTCATGCTCCTCATGAATTTCACACGTTTTGAAGCTCTTTATATTTTTCACACCTTTTCAGACTCTTCATGTTTTTGAACACTGCTTCATGCTCCTCCTATTTTTCAGACCGTTTCAAGCTCCTCATATTTTTGACACCTTTTGAAGCTCTTCATATTTTTCACACCTTTTCAGTCTCTTCATGTTTTTCAACTCCACTCATGCTCCTCCTCTTTTTCTGACCTTTTAATGCTCCTCATTTTTTGACACCTTTGGAAGCTCTTCATATTTTTCACACCTTTTGAAGCTCTTCATATTTTTCACAGCTTTTCAGGGTCTTCAAGTTTTTCAACACCACTTCATGCTCCTCCTATTTTTCAGAGAGATACATGCTCCACATATATTTCACACCTTTTGAAGCTCTTCATATTTTTCACACTTTTTCAGTCTCTTCATTTTTTTCCACACCACTTCATGCTTCTCCTATTTTTCAGACCGTTTCATGCTCCTCATGTATTTCAAACCTTTGAAGCTTTTCAAATTTTTCACACATTTTCAGGCTCTTCATGTTTTTGAACACCATTTCATGCTCCTCCTATTTTTCAGACCGTTTCATGCTTTTCATATTTTTGACATCTTTTGAAGCTCTTCATATTTTTCACACCTTTTGAAGCTCCTCATATATTTCACACCTTTTGAAGCTCTTCATATTTTTCACACATTTTCAGGCTCTTCATGTTTTTGAACACCGCTTCATGCTCCTCCTATTTTTCAGACGGTTTCATGCTCTTCATATTTTAGACAACTTTTGAAGCTCGTCATATTTTTCACACCTTTTCAGGCTCTTCATGTTTTTGAACATCGCTTCATGCTCCTTTATTTTTCAGACAATTTCTTGCTCCTCATATTTTTAAAACCTTTTGAAGCTCTTCAGATTTTTCACACCTTTTCAGGCACTTCATGTTTTTGAACACCGCTTCATGCTCCTCCTATATTTCAGACCGTTTCATGCTCCTCATATATTTGACACCTTTTCAAGCTCTTCATATTTTTCACAACTTTTCAGGCTCTTCATGTTTTTGAACACCGCTTCATGCTCCTCCTATTTTTCAGACCGTTTCATGCTCATCTCATTTTTGACACATTTTGAACTTCTTCATATTTTTCACACCTTTAAAGCTCTTAATATTTTTCACAACTTTTCAGTCTCTGCATTTTTTTGAACACCGTTTCATGCTCCTCCTATTTTTCAGACCGTTTCATGCTCCTCATGTATTTCACACCTTTTGAAGCTCTTCAAATTTTTCACACCTTTTCAGGCTCTTCATGTTTTTGATTACCGTTTCATCCTCCTCCTATTTTTCAGACCGTTTCATGCTCCTCATATTTTTCACACCTTTTGAAGCTCTTCATATTTTTCCCACCTTTTCAGGCTCTTCATGTTTTTCAACACCAGTTCATGCTCCTCCTATTTTTCACCGTTTCAAGCTCCTCATAATTTTCACACCTTTTAAAGCTCTTCTTATTTTTCACACCTTTTCAGGCTCTTCATGTTTTTCAACACCGCTTCATGCTGCTCCTATTTTTCAGACCGTTTCATGCTCATCTCTTTTTTGACAACTTTTGAAGCTCTTCATATTTTCATACCTTTTGAAGCTCTTCATATTTTTCACACGTTTTCAGGCTCTTCATGTTTTTCAACACCGCTTCATGCTCCTCCTATTTTTCAGACCGTTTCGTGCTCCTCATATTTTTGACACGTTTTGAAGCTCTTCATATTTTTCACACCTTTTCAGGCTCTTCTTGTTTTTCAACACCGCTTCTTGCTCCTCCTATTTTTCAGACCGTTTCATGCTCCTCATATTGTTGACACCTTTTGAAGCACTTCATATTTTTCACACCTTTTCAGGCTCTTCATGTTTCTGAACACCACTTCCTGCTCCTCCTATTTTTGAGGCCGTTTCATGCTCATCTCATTTTTGACACCTTCTGAAGCTCTTCATTTTTTTCACACCTTTTGAGCTCTTCATATTCTTCACACGTTTTCAGGCTCTTCATGTATTTCAATAACGCTTCTTACTCCTCGTATTTTTCAGACCGTTTCATGCTCCTCATATTTTTGACACCTTTTGAAGCTCTTCACATTTATCACACCTTTTCAGGCTCTTCATGTTTTTCAACACCGCTTCATGATCCTCTTATATTTCAGACCGTTTCATGCTCCTCATATTTTTGACACCTTTTGAAGCTCTTCACATTTTTCACACCTTTTCCGGCTCTTCATGTTTTTCAACACCGCTTCATGCTCCTCCTATTTTTCAGATCGTTTCAGGCTCCGCATATTTTTGACTCCTTTTGAAGCTCTTCATATTTTTCACACGTTTTCAGGCCCTTCATGTTTTTGAACACCGCTTCATGCTCCTCCTATTTTTCAGACGTTTTCAGGCTGCTCGTATTTTTCAGACCGTTTCATGATCCTCATATTTTTGACAATTTTATAAGCTCTTCATATTTTTCACACATTTTCAGGCTCTTCATGTTTTTGAACACCGCTTCATGCTCCTCCTATTTTTCAAACCTTTTGAAGCTCTTAATTTTTTTCACACCTTATCAGCCTCTTCATGATTTTGAACACCGCTTCATGCTCCTCCTATTTTTCAGACCGTTTCATGCTCCTCAGGTATTTCACACCTTTTCAAGCTCTTCATATTTTTCACAACTTTTCAGGCTCTTCACGTTTTTGAACAACACTTCATGCTCCTCCTACTTTTCAGACTGTTTCATGCTCATCTCATTTTTGACACCTTTTCAGGGTCTTCATATTTTTCAAACTTTTGAAGATCTTCATATTTTTCACACTTTTTCAGGCTCTTCATGTTTTGAACACTGCTTCATGCTCCTCCTATTTTTCAGACCGTTTCATTCTCCTCATGTTTTTCACACCTTTTGAAGCTCTTCATAATTTTCACACCTTTTCATGCTCTTCATGTTTTTGAACACCGTTTCATGCTCGTCCTATTTTTCAGACCATTTCAAGCTCCTCATATTTTTGAAACCTTTTGAAGCTCTTCATATTTTTCACACCTTTTCTGTCTCTTCTTGTTTTTCAACACCGCTTCTTGCTCCTCCTATTTTTCAGACCGTTTCATGCTCCTCATATTGTTGACACCTTTTGAAGCACTACATATTTTTCAAACCTTTTCAGGCTCTTCATATTTTTGAACACCGCTGCATGTTCCTCCTGTTTTTCACACCTTTTGAAACTCTTCATATATTTCATACTTTTTCAGGCTCTTCATGATTTGCAACAACACTTCATGCTCCTCCTATTTTTTAGACCGTTTCATGCTCCTCATATTTTTGACACCTTTTGAAGCTCTTCATATTTTTCAAACCTTTTCAGGCTCTTCATGTTTTTGAACACCGTTTCATGCTTCTCCTATTTTTCAAACCATTTCATGATCCTCATGTATTTGACACCTTTGAACGTCTTCATTTTTTTCACACCTTTTCAGGCTCTTCATGTGTTTCAACACCACTTCATGCTCCTCATCTTTTTCAGACCGTTTCATGCTCATCTCATTTTTGAAACATTTTGAAGCTCTTCATATTTTTCACACCTTTTGAATCTCTTCATATTTTTGACACCTTTTCAGGCTCTTCATGTTTTAGAACACCGCATCATGCTCCTCCTATTTTTTCAGACCGTTTAATGCTCCTCATGTATTTCACACATTTTGAAGCTCTTCATATATTTCACACATTTTCAGGCTCTTCATGTTTTTCAACACCAGTTCATGCTCCTCCTATTTTTCGGACCGTTTCATGGTCCCCATATTTTTGACACCTTTTGAAGCTCTTCATATTTTTCACATCATTTCTGTCTCTTCATGTTTTTCAACACCGCTTCATGCTCCTCCAATATTTCAGAACGTTTCATGCTCCTCATATTTTTCACACTTTTTGAAGCTCTTCATATATTTCACACCTTTTCAGTCTCTTCATGTTTTTCACAAATTTTCAGGCATTTCATGTTTTTCAACAATGATTCATGCTCCTCCTATTGTTCACACCGTTTCATGCTCCTCATATTTTTGACACCTTTTGAAACTCTTCATATTTTTCACACCTTTTCAGGCTCTTCATATTATTCAACACCTCTTCATGCTCCTCCTATTTTTCAGACCTTTTAATTCTCCTCATATACTTCACACATTTTGAAGCTCTTCATATATTTCACATCTTTTCAGGCTCCTCATGTTTTAGAGTACCGCTTCATGCTCCTCATATTTTCAGACCGTTTCATGCTCCTCATACATTTGACACCTTTGTAGCTCTTCATATTTTTCACACCTTTTCATGCTCTTCATGTTTTTCAACACCGCTTCATGCTCCTCCTATTTTTCAGACCGTTTCATGCTCCTCATATTTTTGACACGTTTTGAGGATCTTCATTTTTTTCACACCTTTTGAAGCTCTTCATATTTTTCACACCTTTTCAGGCCCTTCATGTTTTTGAACACCGTTTTATGTTCCTCCTATTTTTCAGACCGTTTCATGCTTCTCATGTATTTCACACCTTTTGAAGCTCTCATATTTTTCACACCTTTTCAGGCTCTTCATGTTTTTGAACCCTGTCATGCTCCTCCTATTTTTCAGACCGTCTCATGCTCCTCATATTTTTGAGACCTTTTGAAGCTCTTCATTTTTTTCACACCTTTTGAAGCTCTTCATTTTTTTCACACCTTTTGAAGCTCTCATATTTTTCACACCTTTTCAGGCTCTTCATGTTTTTGAACCCTGTCATGCTCCTCCTATTTTTCAGACCGTTTCATGCTCCTCATATTTTTGACACGTTTTGAGGATCTTCATTTTTTTCACACCTTTTGAAGCTCTTCATATTTTTCACACCTTTTCAGGCCCTTCATGTTTTTGAACACCGTTTTATGTTCCTCCTATTTTTCAGACCATTTCATGCCACTCATATTTTTGACACTTTTTGAAGCTCCTCATATGTTTCACACATTTTTAAGCTCTTCATATATTTCACACCATTTCAGCATCTTCATGTTTTTTCAACACCACTTCATGCTCCTCCTTTTTTTCAGACCGTCTCATGCTCCTCATATTTTTCACACTTTTGAAGCTCTTCATATTTTTCACACCTTTTAAGGCTCTTCATGTTTTTCACCACCGCTTCCTGCTCCTCCTATTTTTCAGACCGTTTCATGCGCCTCATATTTTTGACACCTTTTGAAGCTCTTCGTTTATTTCACACCTTTTCATGCTCTTTATGATTTCAACACCGTTTCATGCTCCTCCTATTTTTCAGATCGTTTCATGCTCCTCCTATTTTTCAAACCGTTTCATGCTCATCTCATTTTTGACACCTTCTGAAGCTCTTCATATTTTTCCCACCTTTTGAATCTCTTCATATTTTTCAAACCTTTTGAAGCTCTTCATATTATTCACACGTTTTCAGTCTCTTCATATTTTTCAACACCGCTTCATGCTGCTCCTATTTTTCAGACAGTTTCATGCTCCTCATATTTTTGACACATTTTGAGGCTCTTCATATAATTCACACATTTTCAGGCCCTTCATATTTTGAACACCGTTTCATGCTCCTCGTATTTTTCAGACCGTTTCATGCTCCTCATATTTTTGACACCTTTTGAAGGTCTTCATATTTTTCACACCTTTTCAGGCTCTTCATGTTTTTCAACACCAGTTCATGCTCCTCCTATTTTTCAGACCGTTTCATGGTCCCCATATTTTTGACACCTTTTGAGGCTCTTCATATTTTTCACATCATTTCTGTCTCTTCATGTTTTTCAACACCGCTTCTTGCTCCTCCTATTTCTCAGACCGTTTCATCCTCATCATATTTTTGACACCTTTTGATGCTCTTCATATTTTTCACACCTTTTGAAGCTCTTCATATTTTTCACACCGTTTCAGGCTCTTCATGATTTTCAACACCGCTTCATGCTCCTCCGATTTTTCAAACCTTTTCATGCTCATCTCATTTTTGACACCTTTTGAAGCTCTTCATATTTTTGACACCTTTTGAAGCTCTTCATATTTTTCACAACTTCTCATGCTCTTCATGTTTTTGAACACCGTTTCATGATCCTCCTCTTTTTCAGAACGTTTCATGCTCCTCATATATTTGACACCTTTTAAAATTCTTCATATTTTTCACACCTTTTAAGGCTCTTCATGTTTTTGAACACCGCTTCATGCTCCTCCTATTTTTCAGACCGTTTCATGCTTCTCATAAACTTGACAGCTTTTGAAGCTCTTTATATTTTTCACACCTTTTCAGACTCTTCATGTATTTGATCAGCGTTTCATGCTCCTTTATATTTCAGACCGTTTCATGCTCCTCATATTTTTGACACCTTTTGAAGCTCTTCATATTTTTCACATCTTTTTAGGCCTTTCATGTATTGCAACACTGCTTCATGCTCCTCCTATTTTTCAGACCGTTTCATGCTCCTCATATTTTTGACACCTTTTGAAGCTCTTCATATATTTCACACCTTTTCAGGCTCTTCATGTTTTTCAAAACCACTTCATGCTCCTCCTATTTTTCAGACCGTTTCATGCTCATCTACTTTTTGACACCTTTTGAAGCTCTTCATATTTTTCACACCTTTTGAAACTCTTCATATTTCTCACACCTTTTCAGGCTCTTCATGTTTTTCAACACCATTTCATGCTCCTCCTATTTTTCAGACCGTTTCATGCTCCTCATATTTTTGACACCTTTTGAAGCTTTTCATATTTTTCACAACTTTTCAGGCCCTTCATGTTTCTGAACACCGCTTCATACTCCTCCTATTGTTCAGACCGTTTCATCCTCCTCATATTTCTCACACCTTTTGAATCTCTTCGTATTTTTCACAAATTATCAGGCTCTTCATGTTTTTGAACACCACTTCATGCTCCTCCTATTTTTCAGAGAGTTTCATGCTCCTAATGTATTTCACACCTTTTGAAGCTCTTCATATTTTTCACACTTTTTCAGGCTCTTCATCTTTTCCCACACCACTTCATGCTTCTCCTATTTTTCAGACCGTTTCATGCTCCTCATATTTTTGACACCTTTTGAAGCTCTTCATATTTTTCACACTTTTCAGGCTCTTCATGTTTTTCAACACCACTTCATGCTCCTCCTATTTTTCAGACCTTTCATTCTCCTCATATTTTTGATACCTTTAGAAGCTCTTCATATTTTTCACACTTTTCAGGCTCTTCATGTTTTTCAACACCACTTCATGCTTCTCCTATTTTTCAGACCGTTTCATGCTCCTCATATTTTTGACACATTTTGAAGCTCTTCATATTTTTCACACCTTTTCAGGCTCTTCATGTTTCTGAACACCGTTTCATCCTCCTCCTATTTTTCAGACCGTTTCATGCTCCTCATATTTTTGACACTTTTTGAAGCTCCTCATATGTTTCACACATTTTGAAGCTCTTCATATATTTCACACCATTTCAGGATCTTCATGTTTTTAAAACCACTTCATGCTCTCCTATTTTTCAGACCATTTCCTGCTCATCGATTTTTGACACATTTTGAAGCTCTTCATATTTTTCACACCTTTTGAAGCTCTTCATGTTTTTCACACTTTTCAGGCTCTTCATGTTTTTCAACACCACTTCATGCTCTTCCAATTTTACACGTCGTTTCGTTTCCTCATATATTTGACACCTTTAGAAGATCTTCATATTTTTCACACATTTTCAGGCTCTTCATGTTTTTCAACATCGCTTCATGCCCCTCCCATTTTTCAGACCGTTTCATTCTCCTCATATTTTTGATTCCTTTTGAAGCTCTTCATATATTTCACACCTTTTCAGGCTCTTCATGTTTTTAAAAACACTTCATGCTCTCCTATTTTTCAGACCATTTCCTGCTCATCGATTTTTGACACATTTTGAAGCTCTTCATATTTTTCACACCTTTTGAAGCTCTTCATATTTTTCACACTTTTCAGGCTCTTCATGTTTTTGAACACCGCTTCATGCTCCTCCTATTTTTCAGACCGTTTCATGCTCCTCATGTATTTCACATCTTTTGAAGCTCTTCATATTTTTCACACTTTTCAGGCTCTTCATCTTTTTCCACACCAAGTCATGCTTCTCCTATTTTTCAGACCGTTTCATGCTCCTCATGTATTTCACACCTTTTGAAGCTCTTCATATTTTTCACACCTTTTCAGGCTCTTCATGTTCTTGATCAGCATTTCTTGCTCCTTCTATTTTTCAGACCGTTTCATGCTCCTCATATTTTTGACACCTTTTGAAGCTCTTCATATTTTTCACACATTTTCAGGGTCTTCATGTTTTGAACACCGCTTCATGCTCCTCCTATTTTTCAGACCGTTTCATGTCCTCATAATTTTGACACTTTTTCAAGCTCCTCATATTTTTCACACGTTATGAAGGTCTTCATATATTTCACAACATTTCAGGCTCTTCATGTTTTTCAACACCACTTCATGCTCCTCCTATTTTTCACAGAGTTTCATGCTCCTCATGTATTTCACACCTTTTGAATCTCTTCATATTTTTCACACCTTTTCAGGCTCTTCATATTTTTCAACACTACTTCTTGCTCCTCCAATTTTTCAGACCGTTTAATGCTCATCTAATTTTTGACACCTTTTGAAGCTATGCGTATTTTTCACAACTTTTCAGGCTCTTCATGTTTTTGAACACCACTGCATGCTTCTCCTATTTTTCAGACAGTATCATGCTATTCATATTTTTCACACCTTTTGAAGCTCTTCATTTATTTCACACCTTTTCAGGCTCTTCATATTTTTGAACACCGCTTCATGCTCTTCCTATTTCTCAGACCATTTCATGCTGCTCATGTATTTCACACCTTTTGAAGCTCTTCATATTTTGCACACATTTTCAGGCTTTTCATGTTTTTCACAACCACTTCATGCTGCTCCTATTTTTCAGACCGTTTCATGCACATCTCATTTTTGACACCTTTTGAAGCTCTTCATATTTTTCACACCATTTTCAGGCTCTTCATGTTTTTCAACACCGCTTTATGATCCTCCTATTTTTCAGACCGTTTCATATTCCTCATATTTTTGAGACATTTTGAAGCTCTTCATATTTTCCCACGTTTTCAAGCTCTTTATGGTTTTCAACACCACTTGATGCTCCTCCTATTTTTCATACCGTTTCATGGTCCTCATATTTTTCACACCTTTTGAAATTCTTCATATTTTTCACACATTTTCAGGCTTTTCATGTTTTTCAAAACCGCTTCATGCTTCTCCTATTTTTCAGACCGTTTCATGCTCCTTATAATTTTTACACATTTTGTAGCTCTTCATATTTTTCACCCCTTTTCAGGCTCTTCCTGTTTTTGAACACCACTTCATGCTCCCCCTTATTTTTCAGACCGTATCATGCTCCTCATATTTTTGACAACTTTTGAAGCTCTTCATAATTTTCACACCTTTTCAAGCTCTTCTTGGTTTTGAACAACGCTTCATGCTCCTCCTATTTTTCAGACCGTTTCAAACTCCTCATATTTTTGACACCTTTTGAAGCTATTCACATTTTCCCACCTTTTCAGGCTCTTCATGTTTTTGAACACCGCTTCATGCTCCTCCTATTTCTCAGACCATTTCATGCTCCTCATGTATTTCACACCTTTTGAAGCTCTTCATATTTTGCACACATTTTCAGGCTTTTCATGTTTTTCACAACCACTTCATGCTGCTCCTATTTTTCAGACCGTTTCATGCACATCTCATTTTTGACACCTTTTGAAGCTCTTCATATTTTTCACACCATTTTCAGGCTCTTCATGTTTTTCAACACCGCTTTATGATCCTCCTATTTTTCAGACCGTTTCATATTCCTCATATTTTTGAGACATTTTGAAGCTCTTCATATTTTCCCACGTTTTCAAGCTCTTTATGGTTTTCAACACCACTTGATGCTCCTCCTATTTTTCATACCGTTTCATGGTCCTCATATTTTTCACACCTTTTGAAATTCTTCATATTTTTCACACATTTTCAGGCTTTTTTTTTTTCAAAACCGCTTCATGCTTCTCCTATTTTTCAGACCGTTTCATGCTCCTCATGTATTTCACACCTTTTGAAGCTCTTCGTATTTTTCACGCCTTTTCAGGATCTTCATGTTTTTGAACACCGCTTCATGCCCCTCCTATTTTTCCGACCGTTTCATTCTCCTCATATTTTTGATACCTTTTGAAGCTCTTCATATATTTCACACCTTTTCAGGCTCTTCATGTTTTTAACACCATTTCATGCTCTCCTATTTTTTAGACCATTTACTGCTCATCGATTTTTGACACTTTGAAGGTCTTCATATTTTTCACACCTTTTGAAGCTCTTAATATTTTTCACACGGTTTCAGGCTCTTCACGTTTTTCAACACCGCTTCATGCTCCTCCTATTTTTCAGACCGTTTCATGCTCCTCATATATTTGACACGTTTTGAAGCTCTTCATATTTTTCACCACTTTTCAGTCTCTTCATGTTTTTGAACACCGTTTCATGCTCTTCCAATTTGTCAAACCGTTTCATGCTCCTCATATTTTTGACACCTTTTGAAGCTCTTCATATTTTTGACATCTTTTCAGGCTCTTCATGTTTTTGAACACCACTTCTTGCTCCTTATTTTTTGCAGATCGTTTCATGCTCCTCATATTTTTGACACCTTTTGAAGCTCTTCATATTTCTCACACCTTTTCAGGCTCTTCATGTTTTTCAGCACCGATTCATGCTGCTCCTATTTTTCAGACCGTTTCATGCTCATCTCTTTTTTGACACCTTTTGAAGCTTTGCATATTTTTCACAACTTTTCAGGCTCTTCATGTATTTCAACACCGCTTCAGGCTAATCCTATTTTTCAAAACATATCATGTTCATCATATTTTTCACACTTTTGAGGCTCTTCATATTTTTCACACCTTTTCATGGTCTTCATGTTTTTGAACACCATTTCATGCTCCTCCTATTTTGCAGACGGTTTCATGCTCCTCATATTTTTACACCTTTTCAAGCTCTTCATATATTTCACACCTTTTCAGGCTCTTCATGTTTTGAACACCGCTTCATGCTCCTCCTATTTTTCAGACCGTTTCAGGCTCATCTCATTTTTTACACCTTTTGAAGCTCTTCATATTTTGCACACCTTTCCAGGCTCTTCATGTTTTTCAGCTCCACTTCATGCTCCTCCTATTTTTCAGACCGTTTCATGCTCCTCATATTTTTCACACCGTGTGAAGCTCTTCATATTTTTCAAACCTTTTCAGGCTCTTCATGTTTTTCAGCACCGCTTCATGCTCCTCCTATTTTTCAGACCGTTTCATGCTCATCTCATTTTTTACACTTTTTGAAGCTCTTCATATTTTTCACACCTTTTCTGGCTCTTCATGTTTTTGAACATAGCTTCATACTCCTCCTATTTTTCAGACCGTTTCATTCTTCTCATGTTTTTGAAACCTGTTGAAGCTCTTCAAATTTTTCACACCTTTTCAGGCTCTTCACGATTTTCAACACCGCTTCATGATCCTCCTATTTTTCAGACCGTTTCATGCTCTTCCTATTTTTGAGACTGTTTCAGGCTCCTCATATTTTTGACAGGTTTTGAAGCTCTTCATATTTTTCACACCTTTTCAGGGTCTTCATGTTTTTCAACACCGCTTCATGCTCCTCCTATTTTACAGACCGTTTCATGCTCCTCTCATTATTCATACCTTTTGAAGCTCTTCTTATTTTTCACACCTTTTCAGGCTCTTCATGTTTTTGAACACCGCTTCATGCTCCTCCTATTTATCAGACCGTTTCATGTTACTCTTATTTTTCAGACCGTTTCAAGCTCCTCATATATTTGACACCTTTTGAAGCTCTTCATATTTTTCACAGCTTTTCAGGATCTTCATGTTTTTCAACACTGTTTCATGCTCCTCCTATTTTTCAGACCGTTTCATGCTCCTCCTATTTTTCAGACCGTTTCATGCTCCTCATGTATTTCACACCTTTTGAAGCTCTTCATATTTTTCACACCTTTTCAGGCTCTTCATATTTTTCACACATTTTCAGGCTCTTCATGTTTTTCAACACCGCTTCTTGCTCCTCCTATTTTTCAGACCGTTTCATGCTCCTCATATTTTTGACACGTTTTGAAGCTCTTCATATTTTTCACACCTTTTCAGGCTCTTCATGTTTTTGAACACCATTTCATGCTCCGCCTATTTTTCAGACCGTTTCATTCTCCTCATATTTTTGACACCTTTTGAAGCTCTTCATATTTTTCACACCTTTTGAAGCTCTTCATATTGTTCACACCTTTTCAGGCTGTTCATGTTTTTCAACACCGCTTCATGCTCCTGCTATTTTTCAGACCGTTTCATACTCCTCATATTTTTGACATTTTTTAAGGCTCTTCATATTTTTCACACCTTTTCAGGCTCTTCATGTTTTTGAACACGGTTTCATGATCCTCCTATTTTTCAGAAAGTTTCATGCTCCTCACAATTTTGACACCTTTTAAAACTCTTCATATTTTTCACACCTTTTCAGGCTCTTCCTGTTTTTCAACACCATTTCATGCTCCTCTTATTTTTCAGACCGTTTCATGCTGCTCCTATTTTTCAGACCGTTTCATGATCCTCATATTTTTGAAACCTTTTGAAGCTCTTCATATTTTTCACACCTTTTCAAGCTCTTCAAGATTTTCAACAACGCTTCATGCTCCTCCTTTTTTTCAGACCGTTTCGTGCTCCTCATATATTTGACAGCTTTTGAAGCTCTTCATATTTTTCACACCTTTTCAGGCTCTTCATGTTTTTCAACACAGCTTCATGCTCCTCCTATTTTTCAGACCGTTTCATTCTCCTCAAGTTTTTGACACCTGTTGAAGCTCTTCACATTTTTCACACCTTTTCAGGCTCTTCACGATTTTCAACACCGCTTCATGTTCCTCCTATTTTTCAGACCGTTTCATGCTCTTCCTATTTTTCAGACCATTTCTTGCTCCTCCTATTTTTCAGACCGTTTCATTCTCCTCATATATTTGACACATTTTGAAGCTCTTCCTATTTTTCCACACCTTTTCAGGCTCTTCACGTTTTTCCACACCGTTTAATGCTCCTCCTATTTTTCAGACCGTTTCATTCTCCTCATATATTTGACACATTTTAAAGCTCTTCCTATTTTTCCACAACTTTTCAGGCTCTTCATGATTTTCAACACCGCTTAATGCTCCTCCTATTTTTCAGACCGTTTCATGCTCATTTCATTTTTGACACCTTTTGAAGCTCTTCATATTTTTCATACCTTTTCAGGCTCTTCATATTTTTCGCACCTTTTCAGGCTCTTCATGTTGTTGAACACAGCTTCATGCTCCTCCCATTTTTCAGACCTTTTAATGCTCCTCATAATTTTGACACCTTTTGAAGCTCTTCATATTTTTCACCCCTTTTCAGGATCTTCATGTTTTTGAACACCTCTTCATGCTCCTGCTATTTTTCAGACCGTTTCATGCTCATCTCATTTGACAGCTTTTGAAGCTCTTCATATTTTTCACATCTTTTGAAGCTCTTCATATTTTTCACACATTTTCAGACTCTTCATGTTTTTCAACACCGCTTCTTGCTCCTCCTATTTTTCAGACCGTTTCATGCTCCTCATATTTTGACACGTTTTGAAGCTCTTCATATTTTTCACACCTTTTCAGGCTCTTCATGTTTTTGAACACCGTTTCATGCTCCGCCTATTTTTCAGACCATTTCATTCTCCTCATATTTTTGACAACTTTTGAAGCTCTTCATATTTTTCACACCTTTTGAAGCTCTTCATATTTTTCACACCTTTTCAGGCTCTTCATGTTTTTCAACACCGCTTCATGCTCCTGCTATTTTACAGACCATTTCATACTCCTCATATTTTTGACATTTTTTAAGGCTCTTCATATTTTTCACACCTTTTCAGGCTCTTCATGTTTTTGAACACGGTTTCATGATCCTCCTATTTTTCAGAAAGTTTCATGCTCCTCATATTTTTGACACCTTTTAAACCTCTTCATATTTTTCACACCTTTTCAGGCTCTTCATGTTTTTCAACACCGGTTCATGCTCCTCCTCTTTTTCAGAAAGTTTCATGCTCCTCATATTTTTGAAACCTTTTGACGATGTTCATATTTTTCTCACATTTTCTGGCTCTTCCTGTTTTTCAACACCATTTCATGCTCCTCTTATTTTTCAGACCGTTTCATGTTGCTCCTATTTTTCAGACCGTTTCATGATCCTAATATTTTTGAAACCTTTTGAAGCTCTTCATATTTTCACACCTTTTCAAGCTCTTCAAGATTTTCAACATCGCTTCATGCTCCTCCTTTTTTTCAGACCGTTTCATGCTCATCTCATTTTTGACAGCTTTTGAAGCTCTTCATATTTTTCACACCTTTTCAGGCTCTTCATGTTTTTGAACACCGCTTCATGCTCCTCCTTTTTTTCAGACCGTTTCTTTCTCCTCTTATATTTGACACTTTTTGAAGCTCTTCATATTTTTCACACCTTTTCAGGCTCTTCATGTTTTTCAACACCGATCCAAGCTCCTCCTATTTTTCAGACCGTTTCATGCTCCTCATATTTTTCACACCTTTTGAAGCTCTTCATATTTTTCACACCTTTTCAGGCTCTTCAGGTTTTTCAGCTCCACTTCATGCTCCTCCTATATTTCAGACCGTTTCATGCTGCTCAAATTTTCTACACCTTTTCAAGCTCTTCATATTTTTCACACCTTTTCAGGCTCTTCATGTTTTTGAACACAGCTTCATGCTCCTCCTATTTTTCAGATCGTTTCATGCTCCTCCTATTTTCCGACCGTTTCTTGCTCCTCATACTTTTGACACTTTTTGAAGCTCTTCATATTTTTCACACCTTTTCTGGCTCTTCATGTTTTTGAACACAGCTTCATGCTCCTCCAATTTTTCACACCGTTTCATGCTCGTCATATTTTTCACACCTTTTAAAGCTCTTCATATTTTTCTCACCTTTTCATGCTCTTCATGTTTTTCAGCACCAGTTCATGCTCCTCCTATTTTTCAGACCGTTTCATGCTCATCTCATTTTTTACACCTTTTGAAGCTCTTCATATTTTGCACACCTTTTCAGGCACTTCATGTTTTTCAGCTCCACTTCATGCTCCTCCTATTTTTCAGACCGTTTCATGCTGCTCTCATTTTTTACACCTTTTGAAGCTCTTCATATTTTTCACACCTTTTCAGGCTCTTCATGTTTTTCACCACCGCTTCCTGCTCCTCCTATTTTTCAGACTGTTTCATGCGCCTCATATTTTTGACACCTTTTGAAGCTCTTCGTTTATTTCACACCTTTTCATGCTCTTTATGTTTTCAACACCGTTTCATGCTCCTCCTATTTTTCAGATCGTTTCATGCTCCTCCTATTTTTCAAACCGTTTCATGCTCATCTCATTTTTGACACCTTCTGAAGCTCTTCATATTTTTCACACCTTTTGAATCTCTTCATATTTTTCAAACCTTTTGAAGCTCTTCATATTATTCACACGTTTTCAGTCTCTTCATGTTTTTCAACACCGCTTCATGCTCCTCCTATTTTTCAGACAGTTTCATGCTCCTCATATTTTTGACACATTTTGAGGCTCTTCATATAATTCACACCTTTTCAGGCCCTTCATATTTTGAACACCGTTTCATGCTACTCGTATTTTTCAGACCGTTTCATGCTCCTCATATTTTGACACCTTTTGAAGGTCTTCATATTTTTCACACCTTTTCAGGCTCTTCATGTTTTTGAACACCGCTTTATGTTCTTCCTATTTTTCAGACCGTTTCATGTTCGTTATATTTTTGACACCTTTTCAGGCTCTTCAGGTTTTTGAACACCGCTTCAAGCTCTTCCTATTTTTCAGACCATTTCATGCTCTTCATATTTTTGACACATTTTGAAGCTCTTCATATTTTTCACACCTTTTCAGGCTCTTCATGTTTTTCAACACCGTTTCATGCTCCTCCTATTTTTCAGACCGTTTCATGCTCCTCATATTTTTGGCACCTTTTGAAGCTCTTCATATTCTTCACACCTTTTCAGGCTCTTCATGTTTTTCAACACCACTTTATGCTCCTCCTCTTTTTCAGACCGTTTCATGCTTCTCATATTTTTGACACCTTTTGAAGCTCTTCATATTTTTCACATCTTTTCAGGCTTTTCATGTATTGCAACACTGCTTCATGCTCCTCCTATTTTTCAGACCGTTTCATGCTCCTCATATTTTTGACATCTTTTGAAGCTCTTCATATATTTCACACCTTTTCAGGCTCTTCATGTTTTTCAACACCACTTCCTGCTCCTCCTATTTTTCAGACCGTTTCATGGTCATCTCATTTTGGACACCTTTTGAAGCTCTTCATATTTTTCACACCTTTTGAAGCTCTTCATATTCTTCATACGATTTCATGCTCTTTATGTTTTTCAAAACCGCTTCATGCTCCTCCTATTTTTCAGACCATTTCATGCCACTCATATTTTTGACACTTTTTGAAGCTCCTCATATGTTTCACACATTTTGAAGCTCTTCATATATTTCACACCATTTCAGCATCTTCATGTTTTTCAACACCACTTCATGCTCCTCCTTTTTTTCAGACCGTCTCATGCTCCTCATATTTTTCACACTTTTGAAGCTCTTCATATTTTTCACACCTTTTAAGGCTCTTCATGTTTTTCACCACCGCTTCCTGCTCCTCCTATTTTTCAGACCGTTTCATGCGCCTCATATTTTTGACACCTTTTGAAGCTCTTCGTTTATTTCACACCTTTTCATGCTCTTTATGTTTTCAACACCGTTTCATGCTCCTCCTATTTTTCAGATCGTTTCATGCTCCTCCTATTTTTCAAACCGTTTCATGCTCATCTCATTTTTGACACCTTCTGAAGCTCTTCATAATTTTCACACCTTTTGAATCTCTTCATATTTTTCAAACCTTTTGAAGCTCTTCATATTATTCACACGTTTTCAGTCTCTTCATATTTTTCAACACCGCTTCATGCTCCTCCTATTTTTCAGACAGTTTCATGCTCCTCATATTTTTGACACATTTTGAGGCTCTTCATATAATTCACACCTTTTCAGGCCCTTCATATTTTGAACACCGTTTCATGCTCCTCGTATTTTTCAGACCGTTTCATGCTCCTCATATTTTTGACACCTTTTGAAAGTCTTCATATTTTTCACACCTTTTCAGGCTCTTCATGTTTTTCAACACCAGTTCATGCTCCTCCTATTTTTCAGACTGTTTCATGCTCCTCATGTATTTCACACCTTTTGAAGCTCTTCATATTTTTCACACCTTTTCAGGCTCTTCATGTTCTTGATCAGCATTTCATGCTCCTTCTATTTTTCAGACCGTTTCATGCTCCTCATATTTTTGACACCTTTTGAATCTCTTCATATTTTTCACACATTTTCAGGGTCTTCATGTTTTGAACACCGCTTCATGCTCCTCCTATTTTTCAGACCGTTTCATGCTCCTCATATTTTTGTCACCTTATGAAGCTCTTCATATTTTTCACACTTTTCAGGCTCTTCATGTTTTTCAACACCACTTCATGCTCCTCCTATTTTTCAGACATTTTCATGCTCCTCCTATTTTTCAGACCCTTTCATGTCCTCATAATTTTGACACTTTTTCACGCTCCTCATATTTTTCACACGTTATGAAGGTCTTCATATATTTCACAACATTTCAGGCTCTTCATGTTTTTCAACACCACTTCATGCTCCTCCTATTTTTCAGAGAGTTTCATGCTCCTCATGTATTTCACACCTTTTGAAGCTCTTCATATTTTTCACACCTTTTCAGGCTCTTCATATTTTTCAACACTACTTCTTGCTCCTCCAATTTTTCAGACCGTTTCATGCTCATCTAATTTTTGACACCTTTTGTAGCTATGCGTATTTTTCACAACTTTTCAGGCTCTTCATGTTTTTGAACACCACTGCATGCTTCTCCTATTTTTCAGACAGTATCATGCTATTCATATTTTTCACACCTTTTGAAGCTCTTCATTTATTTCACACCTTTTCAGGCTCTTCATATTTTTGAACACCGCTTCATGCTCCTCCTATTTCTCAGACCATTTCATGCTGCTCATGTATTTCACACCTTTTGAAGCTCTTCATATTTTGCACACATTTTCAGGCTTTTCATGTTTTTCACAACCACTTCATGCTGCTCCTATTTTTCAGACCGTTTCATGCACATCTCATTTTTGACACCTTTTGAAGCTCTTCATATTTTTCACACCATTTTCAGGCTCTTCATGTTTTTCAACACCGCTTTATGATCCTCCTATTTTTCAGACCGTTTCATATTCCTCATATTTTTGAGACATTTTGAAGCTCTTCATATTTTCCCACGTTTTCAAGCTCTTTATGGTTTTCAACACCACTTGATGCTCCTCCTATTTTTCATACCGTTTCATGGTCCTCATATTTTTCACACCTTTTGAAATTCTTCATATTTTTCACACATTTTCAGGCTTTTCATGTTTTTCAAAACCGCTTCATGCTTCTCCTATTTTTCAGACCGTTTCATGCTCCTTATAATTTTTACACATTTTGTAGCTCTTCATATTTTTCACCCCTTTTCAGGCTCTTCCTGTTTTTGAACACCACTTCATGCTCCCCCTTATTTTTCAGACCGTATCATGCTCCTCATATTTTTGACAACTTTTGAAGCTCTTCATAATTTTCACACCTTTTCAAGCTCTTCTTGGTTTTGAACAACGCTTCATGCTCCTCCTATTTTTCAGACCGTTTCAAACTCCTCATATTTTTGACACCTTTTGAAGCTATTCACATTTTCCCACCTTTTCAGGCTCTTCATGTTTTTGAACACCGCTTCATGCTCCTCCTATTTCTCAGACCATTTCATGCTCCTCATGTATTTCACACCTTTTGAAGCTCTTCATATTTTGCACACATTTTCAGGCTTTTCATGTTTTTCACAACCACTTCATGCTGCTCCTATTTTTCAGACCGTTTCATGCACATCTCATTTTTGACACCTTTTGAAGCTCTTCATATTTTTCACACCATTTTCAGGCTCTTCATGTTTTTCAACACCGCTTTATGATCCTCCTATTTTTCAGACCGTTTCATATTCCTCATATTTTTGAGACATTTTGAAGCTCTTCATATTTTCCCACGTTTTCAAGCTCTTTATTGTTTTCAACACCACTTGATGCTCCTCCTATTTTTCATACCGTTTCATGGTCCGCATATTTTTCACACCTTTTGAAATTCTTCATATTTTTCACACATTTTCAGGCTTTTTTTTTTTCAAAACCGCTTCATGCTTCTCCTATTTTTCAGACCGTTTCATGCTCCTCATGTATTTCACACCTTTTGAAGCTCTTCGTATTTTTCACACCTTTTCAGGATCTTCATGTTTTTGAACACCGCTTCATGCCCCTCCTATTTTTCCGACCGTTTCATTCTCCTCATATTTTTGATACCTTTTGAAGCTCTTCATATATTTCACACCTTTTCAGGCTCTTCATGTTTTTAACACCATTTCATGCTCTCCTATTTTTTAGACCATTTCCTGCTCATCGATTTTTGACACTTTGAAGGTCTTCATATTTTTCACACCTTTTGAAGCTCTTAATATTTTTCACACGTTTTCAGGCTCTTCACGTTTTTCAACACCGCTTCATGCTCCTCCTATTTTTCAGACCGTTTCATGCTCCTCATATATTTGACACGTTTTGAAGCTCTTCATATTTTTCACCACTTTTCAGTCTCTTCATGTTTTTGAACACCGTTTCATGCTCTTCCAATTTGTCAAACCGTTTCATGCTCCTCATATTTTTGACACCTTTTGAAGCTCTTCATATTTTTGACATCTTTTCAGGCTCTTCATGTTTTTGAACACCACCTCTTGCTCCTTATTTTTTGCAGATCTTTTCATACTCCTCATATTTTTGACACCTTTTGAAGCTCTTCATATTTCTCACACCTTTTCAGGCTCTTCATGTTTTTCAGCACCGATTCATGCTGCTCCTATTTTTCAGACCGTTTCATGCTCATCTCTTTTTTGACACCTTTTGAAGCTTTGCATATTTTTCACAACTTTTCAGGCTCTTCATGTATTTGAACACCGCTTCAGACTAATCCTATTTTTCAAAACATATCATGTTCATCATATTTTTCACACTTTTGAGGCTCTTCATATTTTTCACACCTTTTCATGGTCTTCATGTTTTTGAACACCATTTCATGCTCCTCCTATTTTGCAGACGGTTTCATGCTCCTCATATTTTTACACCTTTTCAAGCTCTTCATATATTTCACACCTTTTCATGCTCTTCATGTTTTTGAACACCGCTTCATGCTCCTCCTATTTTTCAGACCGTTTCAGGCTCATCTCATTTTTTACACCTTTTGAAGCTCTTCATATTTTGCACACCTTTCCAGGCTCTTCATGTTTTTCAGCTCCACTTCATGCTCCTCCTATTTTTCAGACCGTTTCATGCTCCTCATATTTTTCACACCGTGTGAAGCTCTTCATATTTTTCAAACCTTTTCAGGCTCTTCATGTTTTTCAGCACCGCTTCATGCTCCTCCTATTTTTCAGACCGTTTCATGCTCATCTCATTTTTTACACTTTTTGAAGCTCTTCATATTTTTCACACCTTTTCTGGCTCTTCATGTTTTTGAACATAGCTTCATACTCCTCCTATTTTTCAGACAGTTTCATTCTTCTCATGTTTTTGAAACCTGTTGAAGCTCTTCACATTTTTCACACCTTTTCAGGCTCTTCACGATTTTCAACACCGCTTCATGATCCTCCTATTTTTCAGACCGTTTCATGCTCTTCCTATTTTTGAGACTGTTTCAGGCTCCTCATATTTTTGACAGGTTTGAAGCTCTTCATATTTTTCACACCTTTTCAGGGTCTTCATGTTTTTCAACACCGCTTCATGCTCCTCCTATTTTACAGACCGTTTCATGCACCTCTCATTATTCATACCTTTTGAAGCTCTTCTTATTTTTCACACCTTTTCAGGCTCTTCATGTTTTTGAACACCGCTTCATGCTCCTCCTATTTATCAGACCGTTTCATGTTACTCTTATTTTTCAGACCGTTTCAAGCTCCTCATATATTTGACACCTTTTGAAGCTCTTCATATTTTTCACAGCTTTTCAGGATCTTCATGTTTTTCAACACTGTTTCATGCTCCTCCTATTTTTCAGACCGTTTCATGCTCCTCCTATTTTTCAGACCGTTTCATGCTCCTCATGTATTTCACACCTTTTGAAGCTCTTCATATTTTTCACATCTTTTGAAGCTCTTCATATTTTTCACACATTTTCAGGCTCTTCATGTTTTTCAACACCGCTTCTTGCTCCTCCTATTTTTCAGATCGTTTCATGCTCCTCATATTTTTGACACGTTTTGAAGCTCTTCATATTTTTCACACCTTTTCAGGCTCTTCATGTTTTTGAACACCATTTCATGCTCCGCCTATTTTTCAGACCGTTTCATTCTCCTCATATTTTTGACACCTTTGAAGCTCTTCATATTTTTCACACCTTTTGAAGCTCTTCATATTGTTCACACCTTTTCAGGCTGTTCATGTTTTTCAACACCGCTTCATGCTCCTGCTATTTTTCAGACCGTTTCATACTCCTCATATTTTTGACATTTTTTAAGGCTCTTCATATTTTTCACACCTTTTCAGGCTCTTCATGTTTTTGAACACGGTTTCATGATCCTCCTATTTTTCAGAAAGTTTCATGCTCCTCATAATTTTGACACCTTTTAAAACTCTTCATATTTTTCACACCTTTTCAGGCTCTTCCTGTTTTTCAACACCATTTCATGCTCCTCTTATTTTTCAGACCGTTTCATGCTGCTCCTATTTTTCAGACCGTTTCATGATCCTCATATTTTTGAAACCTTTTGAAGCTCTTCATATTTTTCACACCTTTTCAAGCTCTTCAAGATTTTCAACAACGCTTCATGCTCCTCCTTTTTTTCAGACCGTTTCGTGCTCCTCATATATTTGACACCTTTTGAAGCTCTTCATATTTTTCACACCTTTTCAGGCTCTTCATGTTTTTCAACACAGCTTCATGCTCCTCCTATTTTTCAGACCGTTTCATTCTCCTCAAGTTTTTGACACCTGTTGAAGCTCTTCACATTTTTCACACCTTTTCAGGCTCTTCACGATTTTCAACACCGCTTCATGATCCTCCTATTTTTCAGACCGTTTCATGCTCTTCCTATTTTTCAGACCATTTCTTGCTCCTCCTATTTTTCAGACCGTTTCATTCTCCTCATATATTTGACACATTTTGAAGCTCTTCCTATTTTTCCACACCTTTTCAGGCTCTTCACGTTTTTCCACACCGTTTAATGCTCCTCCTATTTTTCAGACCGTTTCATTCTCCTCATATATTTGACACATTTTAAAGCTCTTCCTATTTTTCCACAACTTTTCAGGCTCTTCATGATTTTCAACACCGCTTAATGCTCCTCCTATTTTTCAGACCGTTTCATGCTCATTTCATTTTTGACACCTTTTGAAGCTCTTCATATTTTTCATACCTTTTCAGGCTCTTCATATTTTTCGCACCTTTTCAGGCTCTTCATGTTGTTGAACACAGCTTCATGCTCCTCCCATTTTTCAGACCTTTTAATGCTCCTCATAATTTTGACACCTTTTGAAGCTCTTCATATTTTTCACCCCTTTTCAGGATCTTCATGTTTTTGAACACCTCTTCATGCTCCTGCTATTTTTCAGACCGTTTCATGCTCATCTCATTTGACAGCTTTTGAAGCTCTTCATATTTTTCACATCTTTTGAAGCTCTTCATATTTTTCACACATTTTCAGACTCTTCATGTTTTTCAACACCGCTTCTTGCTCCTCCTATTTTTCAGACCGTTTCATGCTCCTCATATTTTGACACGTTTTGAAGCTCTTCATATTTTTCACACCTTTTCAGGCTCTTCATGTTTTTGAACACCGTTTCATGCTCCGCCTATTTTTCAGACCGTTTCATTCTCCTCATATTTTTGACAACTTTTGAAGCTCTTCATATTTTTCACACCTTTTGAAGCTCTTCATATTTTTCACACCTTTTCAGGCTCTTCATGTTTTTCAACACCGCTTCATGCTCCTGCTATTTTACAGACCATTTCATACTCCTCATATTTTTGACATTTTTTAAGGCTCTTCATATTTTTCACACCTTTTCAGGCTCTTCATGTTTTTGAACACGGTTTCATGATCCTCCTATTTTTCAGAAAGTTTCATGCTCCTCATATTTTTGACACCTTTTAAACCTCTTCATATTTTTCACACCTTTTCAGGCTCTTCATGTTTTTCAACACCGGTTCATGCTCCTCCTCTTTTTCAGAAAGTTTCATGCTCCTCATATTTTTGAAACCTTTTGACGCTGTTCATATTTTTCTCACATTTTCTGGCTCTTCCTGTTTTTCAACACCATTTCATGCTCCTCTTATTTTTCAGACCGTTTCATGTTGCTCCTATTTTTCAGACCGTTTCATGATCCTAATATTTTTGAAACCTTTTGAAGCTCTTCATATTTTCACACCTTTTCAAGCTCTTCAAGATTTTCAACATCGCTTCATGCTCCTCCTTTTTTTCAGACCGTTTCATGCTCATCTCATTTTTGACAGCTTTTGAAGCTCTTCATATTTTTCACACCTTTTCAGGCTCTTCATGTTTTTGAACACCGCTTCATGCTCCTCCTTTTTTTCAGACCGTTTCTTTCTCCTCTTATATTTGACACTTTTTGAAGCTCTTCATATTTTTCACACCTTTTCAGGCTCTTCATGTTTTTCAACACCGATCCAAGCTCCTCCTATTTTTCAGACCGTTTCATGCTCCTCATATTTTTCACACCTTTTGAAGCTCTTCATATTTTTCACACCTTTTCAGGCTCTTCAGGTTTTTCAGCTCCACTTCATGCTCCTCCTATATTTCAGACCGTTTCATGCTGCTCAAATTTTCTACACCTTTTCAAGCTCTTCATATTTTTCACACCTTTTCAGGCTCTTCATGTTTTTGAACACAGCTTCATGCTCCTCCTATTTTTCAGATCGTTTCATGCTCCTCCTATTTTCCGACCGTTTCTTGCTCCTCATACTTTTGACACTTTTTGAAGCTCTTCATATTTTTCACACCTTTTCTGGCTCTTCATGTTTTTGAATACAGCTTCATGCTCCTCCAATTTTTCAGACCGTTTCATGCTCGTCATATTTTTCACACCTTTTAAAGCTCTTCATATTTTTCTCACCTTTTCATGCTCTTCATGTTTTTCAGCACCAGTTCATGCTCCTCCTATTTTTCAGACCGTTTCATGCTCATCTCATTTTTTACACCTTTTGAAGCTCTTCATATTTTCCACACCTTTTCAGGCACTTCATGTTTTTCAGCTCCACTTCATGCTCCTCCTATTTTTCAGACCGTTTCATGCTGCTCTCATTTTTTACACCTTTTGAAGCTCTTCATATTTTTCACACCTTTTCAGGCTCTTCATGTTTTTCAACACAGCTTCATGCTCCTCCTATTTTTCAGATCGTTTCATGCTACTCCTATTTTTCAGACCTTTTCTTGCTCCTCATATTTTTGACACTTTTTGAAGCTCTTCATATTTTTCACACCTTGTCTGGCTCTTCATGTTTTTCAACACAGCTTCATGCTCCTCCTATTTTTCAGACCGTTTCATTCTCCACAAGTTTTTGACACCTGTTGAAGCTCTTCACATTTTTCACACCATTTCAGGCTCTTCACGATTTTCAACACCGCTTCATGATCCTCCTATTTTTTCAGTCCGTTTCATGCTCTTCCTATTTTTCAGACCGTTTCATGCTCCTCATATTTTTCAGACCGTTTCCTTCTCCTCATATATTTGACACATTTTGAAGCTCTTCCTATTTTTCCACACCTTTTCAGGCTCTTCATTTTTTTCCACACCGTTTAATGCTCCTCCTATTTTTCAGACCGTTTCATGCTCATCTAATTTTTAAGACCTTTTGAAGCTCTTCATATTTTTCACATTTTTGAAGCTCTTCATATTTTTCACAACTTTTCAGCCTCTTCATGATTTTCAACACCGCTTAATGCTCCTCCTATTTTTCAGACCGTTTCATGCTCATCTCATTTTTTACACCTTTTGAAGCTCTTCATAATTTTCACACCTTTTCAGGCTCTTCATATTTTTCGCACCTTTTCAGGCTCTTCATGTTGTTGAACAGAGCTTCATGCTCCTCCTATTTTTCAGACCGTTTAATGCTCCTCATAATTTTGACACCTTTTTAAGCTCTTCATATTTTTCACCCCTTTTCAGGCTCTTCATGTTTTTGAACACAGCTTCATGCTCCTCCTATTTTTCAGACCGTTTCATGCTCCTCCTATTTTCTGACCGTTTCTTGCTCCTCATATTTTTGACACTTTTTGAAGGTCTTCATATTTTTCACACCTTTTCAGGCTCTTCATGTTTTTGAACACAGCTTCATGCTCCTCCTATTTTTCAGATCGTTTCATGCTCCTCCTATTTTCTGACCGTTTCTTGCTCCTCATATTTTTGACACTTTTTGAAGGTCTTCATATTTTTCACACCTTTTCTGGCTCTTCATGTTTTTGAACACAGCTTCATGCTCCTCCTATTTTTCAGACCGTTTCATGTTCGTCATATTTTTCACACCTTTTAAAGCTCTTCATATTTTTCACACCTTTTCAGGCTCTTCATGTTTTTCAGCACCAGTTCATGCTCCTCCTATTTTTCAGACCGTTTCATGCTCATCTCATTTTTTACACCTTTTGAAGCTCTTCATTTTTTGCACAACTTTTCAGGCACTTCATGTTTCTCAGCTCCACTTCATGCTCCTCCTATTTTTCAGACCGTTTCATGCTGCTCTCATTTTTTACCCCTTTTGAAGCTCTTCATATTTTTCACACCTTTTCAGGCTCTTCATGTTTTTGAACACCGTTTCATGCTCCGCCTATTTTTCAGACCGTTTCATTCTCCTCATATTTTTGACACCTTTTGAAGCTCTTCATATTTTTCACACCTTTTGAAGCTCTTCATATTTTTCACACCTTTTCAGGCTCTTCATGTTTTTCAACACCGCTTCAAGCTCCTCCTATTTTTCAGACCATTTCATGCTCTTCATATTTTTGACACATTTTGAAGCTCTTCATATTTTTCACACCTTTTCAGGCTCTTCATGTTTTTGAACACGGTTTCATGATCCTCCTATTTTTCAGAAAGTTTCATACTCCTCATATTTTTGACACCTTTTAAACCTCTTCATATTTTTCACACCTTTTCAGGCTCTTCATGTTTTTCAACAACGGTTCATGCTCCTCCTCTTTTTCAGAAAGTTTCCTGCTCCTCATATTTTTGAAACCTTTTGAAGCTCTTCATATATTTCTCACATTTTCAGTCTCTTCCTGTTTTTCAACACCATTTCATGCTCCTCTTATTTTTCAGACCGTTTGATGTTGCTCCTATTTTTCAGACCGTTTCATGATCCTCATATTTTTGAAACCTTTTGAAGCTCTTCATATTTTTCACACCTTTTCAATCTCTTCAAGATTTTCAACAACGCATCATGCTCCTCCTTTTTTTCAGACCATTTCATGCTCATCTCATTTTTGACAGCTTTTGAAGCTCTTCATATTTTTCACACCTTTTCAGGCTCTTCATGTTTTTGAACACCGCTTCAGGCTCCTCCTTTTTTTCAGACCGTTTCTTTCTCCTCATATATTTGACACTTTTTGAAGCTCTTCATATTTTTCACAACTTTTCAGGCTCTTCATGTTTTTGAACACCGATCCATGCTCCTCCTATTTTTCAGACCGTTTCATGCTCCTCATATTTTTCACACCTTTTGAAGCTCTTCATATTTTTCACACCTTTTCAGGCTCTTCAGGTTTTTCAGCTCCACTTCATGCTCCTCCTATTTTTCACACCGTTTCATGCTGCTCAAATTTTTTACAAATTTTGAAGCTCTTCATATTTTTCACACCTTTTCAGGCTCTTCATGTTTTGGAAAACAGCTTCATGCTCCTCCAATTTTTCAGAACGTTTCATGCTCGTCATATTTTTCACACCTTTTAAATCTCTTCATGTTTTTCACACCTTTTCAGGCTCTTCATGTTGTTCAGCACAAGTTCATGCTCCTCCTATTTTTCAGACCGTTTTATGCTCATCTCATTTTTTACACCTTTTGAAGCTCTTCATATTTTGCACACCTTTTCAGGCACTTCATGTTTTTCAGCTCCACTTCATGCTCCTCCTATTTTTCAGACCGTTTCATGCTGCTCTCATTTTTTACACCTTTTGAAGCTCTTCATATTTTTCACACCTTTTCAGGCTCTTCATGTTTTTCAACACAGCTTCATGCTCCTCCTATTTTTCAGATCGTTTCATGCTACTCCTATTTTTCAGACCGTTTCTTGCTCCTCATATTTTTGACACTTTTTGAAGCTCTTCATATTTTTCACACCTTGTCTGGCTCATCATGTTTTGGAACACAGCTTCATGCTCCTCCTATTTATCAGACCGTTTCATTCTCCTCAAGTTTTTGACACCTGTTGAAGCTCTTCACATTTTTCACACCATTTCAGGCTCTTCACGATTTTCAACACCGCTTCATGATCCTCCTATTTTTCAGACCGTTTCATGCTCTTCCTATTTTTCAGACCGTTTCATGCTCCTCCTATTTTTCAGACCGTTTCATTCTCCTCATATATTTGATACATTTTGAAGCTCTTCATATTTTTCACATTTTTGAAGCTCTTCATATTTTTCACACCTTTTCAGGCTCTTCATGATTTTCAACACCGCTTAATGCTCCTCCTATTTTTCAGACCGTTTCATGCTCATCTCATTTTTGACACCTTTTGAAGCTCTTCATAATTTTCACACCTTTTCAGGCTCTTCATATTTTTCGCACCTTTTCAGTCTCTTCATGTTGTTGAACACAGCTTCATGCTCCTATTTTTCAGACCGTTTAATGCTCCTCATAATTTTGACACCTTTTTAAGCTCTTCACATTTTTCACCCATTTTCAGGCTCTTCATGTTTTTGAACACCGCTTCATGCTCCTTCTATTTTTCAGACCGTTTCATGCTCATCTAATTTGACAGCTTTTGAAGCTCTTCATATTTTTCACACCTTTTGAAGCTCTTCATATTGTTCACACATTTTCAGGCTCTTCATGTTTTTCAACACCGCTTCTAGATCCTCCTATTTTTCAGACCGTTTCATGCTCCTCATAATTTGACACGTTTTGAAGCTCTTCATATTTTTCACACCTTTTCAGGCTCTTCATGTTTTTGAACACCGTTTCATGCTCCGCCTATTTTTCAGACCGTTTCATTCTCCTCATATTTTTGACACCTTTTGAAGCTCTTCATATTTTTCACACCTTTTCAGGCTCTTCATGTTTTTCAACACCGCTTCATGCTCCTGCTATTTTACAGACCATTTCATACTCCTCATATTTTTGACATTTTTTAAGGCTCTTCATATTTTTCACACCTTTTCAGGCTCTTCATGTTTTTGAACACGGTTTCATGATCCTCCTATTTTTCAGAAAGTTTCATGCTCCTCATATTTTTGACACCTTTTAAACCTCTTCATATTTTTCACACCTTTTCAGGCTCTTCATGTTTTTCAACACCGGTTCATGCTCCTCCTATTTTTCAGAAAGTTTCATGCTCCTCATATTTTTGAAACCTTTTGAAGCTGTTCATATTTTTCTCACATTTTCAGGCTCTTCATGTTTTTGAACACCGTTTCATGCTCGTCCTATTTTTCAAATCGTTTCATGCTCCTAATATATTTCACAACTTTTGAAGCTCTTCATATTTTTCACACCTTTTCAGGCTCTTCATGTTTTTCAACACCGCTTCATGATCCTCCTATTTTTCAGAAAGTTTCATGCTCCTCATATTTTTGACACCTTTTAAACGTCTTCATATTTTTCACACCTTTTCAGGTTCTTCATGTTTTTCAAAACCATTTCATGCTCCTCTTATTTTTAAGACCATTTCATGTTGCTCCTATTTTTCAGACCGTTTCATGATCCTCATATTTTTGAAACCTTTTGAAGCTCTTCATATTTTTAATAACTTTTCAAGCTCTTCCAGATTTTCAACAACGCTTCATGCTCCTGCTTTTTTTCAGACCGTTTCATGCTCATCTCATTTTTGACAGCTTTTGAAGCTCTTCATATTTTTCACACCTTTTCAGGCTCTTCATGTTTTTGAACACCACTTCATGCTCCTCCTTTTTTTCAGACCTTTTCTTTCTCCTCATATATTTGACACTTTTTGAAGCTCTTCATATTTTTCACACCTATTCAGGCTCTACATGTTTTTCAGCACCAGTTCATGCTCCTCCTATTTTTCAGAATGTTTCATGCTCCTCATATTTTTCACACCTTTTGAAGCTCTTCATATTTTTCACACCTTTTCAGGCTCTTCATGTTTTTCAGCACCAGTTCATGCTCCTCCTATTTTTCAGACCGTTTCATGCTCATCTCTTTTTTTACACCTTTTGAAGCTCTTCATATTTTGCACACCTTTTCAGGCACTTCATGTTTTTCAGCTCCACTTCATGCTCCTCCTATTTTTCAGACCGTTTCATGCTGCTCAAATTTTTTACACCTTTTGAAGCTCTTCATATATTTCACACCTTTTCAGGCTCTTTATGTTTTTGAACGCCACTTCATGCTCCTCGTATGTTTCAGACCGTTTCATGCTCCTCATATTTTTGACACTTTTTGGGGCTCTCATATTTTTCACACCATTTCCAGGCTCTTCATATTTTTGAACACCGTTTCATGCTCCTCCTATTTTTCAGAACGTTTCATGCTCCTCATATTTTTCACACCTTTTGAAGCTCTTCATATTTTTCGCACCTTCTCAGGTGCTTCATGTATTTGAGCACAGATTCATGCTCCTCCTATATTTCAGACCGTTTCATGCTCCTCCTATTTTTCAGACTGTTTCATGCACGTCTTATTATTGACACCTTTTGAAGCTCTTCATATTTTTCACAACTTTTCAGGCTCTTCATGTTTTTGAACACCGTTTCATGCTCCTCCTATTTTTCAGAACGTTTCATGCTCCTCATATTTTTGACACGTTTTGGGCTCTTCATATTTTTCACACCATTCCAGGCTCTTCATATTTTTGAACACCGTTTCATACTCCTCCTCTTTTTCAGACCGTTTCATGCTCCTCATATTTTTGACACCTTTTGAATCTCTTCATATTTTTCATACCTTTTCAGGCTCTCTATATTTTTGAACACCGCTTCATGCTCCTCCTATTTTTGAGACCGTTTCATGCTCCTCATATTTTTGACACCTTTTGAAGCTCTTAATATTTGTCACACCTTTTCAGGCTCTTCATGTTTTTGAACATCGCTTTATCCTCCTCCTATTTTTCAGACCGTTCCCTGCTCTTCATATTTTTCAAACCTTTTGAAGCTCTTCATATTTTTCACACCTTTTCAGGCTCTTCATATTTTTAAACACCGCTTCATGCTCCTTCTTTTTTTCAGACCGTTTCATGTTCCTCATATTTTTGACACCTTTTGAAGCTCTTCATATTTTTCATACCTTTTCAGGCTCTCCATATTTTTGAACACCGCTTCATGCTCCTCCTATTTTTGAGACCGTTTCATGCTCCTCATATTTTTGACACCTTTTGAAGCTCTTCATATTTGTCACACCTTTTCAGGCTCTTCATGTTTTTGAACTCGGCCTTATCTTCCTCCTATTTTTCAGACCGTTCCATGCTCTTCATATTTTTCAAACCCTTTGAAGCTCTTCATATTTTTCACACCTTTTCAGGCTCTTCATGTTTTTAAACACCGCTTCATGCTCTTCCTATTTTTCAGACCGTTTCATGCTCCTCATATTTTTCACACCTTTTGAAGCTCTTCATATTTTTCACACCTTTTCATGCTCTTCATTTTTTTCACACCGTTTCATGCTCCTCCTATTTTTCAGACCGTTTCATGCTCCTCATATTTTTCACACATCGTGAAGCTCTTTATATTTGTCACACCTTTTCAGGCTCTTCATGTTTTTTAACACCGCTTCATGCTCCTCCTATTTTTGAGATCGTTTTATGCTCCTCATATTTTTCACACCTTTTGAAGCTCTTCATATTTTTCACACCTTCTCAGGCGCTTCATGTATTTGAGCACAGATTCATGCTCCTCCTATATTTCAGACCGTTTCATGCTCCTCCTATTTTTCAGACTGTTTCATGCACGTCTTATTATTGACACTTTTTGAAACTCTTCATATTTTTCACCCCTTTTCAGGCTCTTCATGTTTTTGAACACCGCTTCATGCTCCTGCTATTTTTCAGACCGTTTCATGCTCATCTCATTTGACAGCTTTTGAAGCTCTTCATATTTTTCACACCTTTTGAAGCTCTTCATATTCTTCACACATTTTCAGGCTCTTCATGTTTTTCAACACCGCTTCTTGCTCCTCCTATTTTTCAGACCGTTTCATGTTCCTCATATTTTGACACGTTTTGAAGCTCTTCATGTTTTTCACACCTTTTCAGGCTCTTCATGTTTTTGAACACCGTTTCATGCTCCGCCTATTTTTCAGACCGTTTCAGTCTCCTCATATTTTTGACACCTTTTGAAGCTCTTCATATTTTTCACACCTTTTGAAGCTCTTCATATTTTTCACACCTTTTCAGGCTCTTCATGTTTTTCAACACTGCTTCATAATCCCCCTATTTTTAAGACCGTTTCATTTTGCTCCTATTTTTCAGACCGTTTCATGATCCTCATATTTTTGAAAACTTTTGAAGCTCTTCATATTTTTCACACCTTTTCAAGCTCTTCAAGATTTTCAACAACGCTTCATGCTCCTGCTTTTTTTCAGACCGTTTCATGCTCATCTCATTTTTGACAGCTTTTGAAGCTCTTCATATTTTTCACACCTTTTGAAGCTCTTCACATTTTTCACACCTTTTCAGGCTCTTCAAGTTTTTGAACATCACTTCATGCTCCTCCTATTTTTCAGACCGTTTCTTTCTCCTCATATATTTGACACCTTTTAAAGCTCTTCATATTTTTCACACCTTTTCAGGCTCTTCATGTTTTCAGCACCAGTTCATGCTCCTCCTATTTTTCAGACCGTTTCATGCTCATCTCATTTTTTACACCTTTTGCAGCTCTTCATATTTTACGCACCTTTTCAGGCTCTTCATGTTTTTCAACACAGCTTCATGCTCCTCCTATTTTTCAGACCGTTTCATTCTCCTCAAGTTTTTGACACCTGTTGAAGCTCTTCACATTTTTCACACCATTTCAGGCTCTTCACGATTTTCAACACCGCTTCATGATCCTCCTATTTTTCAGACCGTTTCATGCTCTTCTTATTTTTCAGACCGTTTCATGCTCCTCCTATTTTTCAGACCGTTTCATTCTCCTCATATATTTGACACATTTTGAAGCTCCTCCTATTTTTCCACACCTTTTCTGGCTCTTCATGTTTCTCCACGCCGTTTAATGCTCCTCCTATTTTTCAGACCGTATCATGCTCATCTAATTTTTGACACCTTTTGAAGCTCTTCATATTTTTCACACCTTTTCAGCCTCTTCATATTTTTCGCACCTTTTCAGTCTCTTCATGTTGTTGAACACAGCTTCATGCTCTTCCTATTTTTCAGACCGTTTAATGCTCCTCATAATTTTGACACCTTTTGAAGCTCTTCATATTTTTCACACCTTTTCAGGCTCTTCATATTTTTCACACATTTTCAGGCTCTTCATGTTTTTCAACACCGCTTCTTGCTCCTCCTATTTTTCAGACCGTTTCATGCTCCTCATATTTTGACACGTTTTGACGCTCTTCATATTTTTCACACCTTTTTAGGCTCTTCATGTTTTTGAACACTGTTTCATGCTCCGCCTATTTTTCAGACCGTTTCATTCTCCTCATATTTTTGACACCTTTTGAAGCTCTTCATATTTTTCACACCTTTTGACGCTCTTCATATTTTTCACACCTTTTCAGGCTCTTCATGTTTTTCAACACCGGTTCATGCTCCTCCTCTTTTTCAGAAAGTTTCATGTTCCTCATATTTTTGAAACCTTTTGAAGCTCTTCATATTTTTCTCGCATTTTCAGGCTCTTCCTGTTTTTCAACACCATTCCATGCTCCTCTTATTTTTCAGACCGTTTCATGTTGCTCCTATTTTTCACACATCTTGAAGCTCTTTATATTTGTCACACCTTTTCAGGCTCTTCATGTTTTTTAACACCGCTTCATGCTCCTCCTATTTTTGAGATCATTTCATGGTCCTCATATTTTTCACACGTTTTGAAGCTCTTCATATTTTTCGCACCTTCTCAGGCGCTTCATGTATTTGAGCACAGATTCATGTTCCTCCTATTTTTCAGACCGTTTCATGCTCCTCATATTTTTCACACATCTTGAAGCTCTTTATATTTGTCACACCTTTTCAGGCTCTTCATGTTTTTTAACACCGCTTCATGCTCCTCCTATTTTTGAGATCGTTTCATGGTCCTCATATTTTTCACACCTTTTGAAGCTCTGCATATTTTTCGCACCTTCTCAGGCGCTTCATGTATTTGAGCACAGATTCATGTTCCTCCTATTTTTCGGACCGTTTCATGCTCCTCATATTTTTCACACATCTTGAAGCTCTTTATATTTGTCACACTTTTCAGGCTCTTCATGTTTTTTAACACCGCTTCATGCTCCTCTTACTTTTGAGATCGTTTCATGGTCCTCATATTTTTCTCACCTTTTGAAGCTCTTCATATTTTTCGCACCTTCTCAGGCGCTTCATGTATTTGAGCACAGATTCATGTTCCTCCTATTTTTCAGACCGTTTCATGCTCCTCATATTTTTGACACCTTTTGAAGCTCTTCATTTTTTTCACACCTTTTCAGGCTCTTCATGTTTTTGAACACCGCTTCATGCTCCTCATATTTTTCACACATCTTGAAGCTCTTTATATTTGTCACACCTTTTCAGGCTCTTCATGTTTTTTAACACCGCTTCATGCTCCTCTTACTTTTGAGATCGTTTCATGGTCCTCATATTTTTCTCACCTTTTGAAGCTCTTCATATTTTTCGCACCTTCTCAGGCGCTTCATGTATTTGAGCACAGATTCATGTTCCTCCTATTTTTCAGACCGTTTCATGCTCCTCATATTTTTGACACCTTTTGAAGCTCTTCATTTTTTTCACACCTTTTCAGGCTCTTCATGTTTTTGAACACTGCTTCATGCTCCTCCTATTTTTGAGACCGTTTCATGCTCCTCATATTTTTGACACCTTTTGAAGCTCTTCATATTTTTCACACCTTTTCATGCACTTCATGTTTTTCACACCGTTTCATGCTCCTCCTATTTTTCAGACCGTTACATGCTCCTCATATTTTTCACACGTTTTGAAGCTCTTCATTTTTTTCACACCTTTTCAGGCTCTTCATGTTTTTGAACACCGCTTCATGCTCCTCATATTTTTGAGACCGTTTCATGCTCCTCATATTTTTGACACCTTTTGAAGCTCTTCATATTTTTCACACCTTTTCATGCTCTTCATGTTTTTCACACCGTTTCATGCTCCTCCTATATTTCAGACCGTTTCATGCTCCTCCTATTTTTCAGACTGTTTCATGCACATCTTATTATTTACACCTTTTGAAGCTTTTCATTTTTTTCACACCTTTTCAGGCTCTTCATGTTTTTCAACACCGCTTCATGCTCCTCCTATTTTTCAGACCATTTCATGCTCCTCATGTATTTCACACCTTTTGAAGCTCTTCATATTTTCCATATCTTTCAGGCTCTTCATGTTTTTAAAAACCGCTTCATGCTCCTCCTATTTTTCACACCGTTTCATGCTCCTCATATTTTTGACACGTTTTGGGCTCTTCATATTTTTCACACCATTCCAGACTCTTCATATTTTTGAACACCGTTTCATACTCCTCCTATTTTTCAGACCGTTTCCTGCTCCTCATATTTTTGACACCTTTTGAAGCTCTTCATATATTTCACACCTTTTCAGGCTCTTCATTTTCTTTAACACCGCTTCATGCTCCTCCTATTTTTCAGACAGTTTCATGCTCCTCATAATTTTCACACCTTTTGAAGCTTGACATAATTGCACAGCTTTTCAGGCTCTTCATGGTTTTGAATATCGCTTCATGCTCCTCCTATTTTTCAGACCGTTTCATGCTCCTTATATTTTTGACACCTTTGGAAGCTCTTCATATATTTCCCACTTTTTCAGGCTCATCATGGTTTTCAACACCACTTCATGCTCCTCCTATATTTCAGGCTGTTTCATGCTCATCTCATTTTTGACACCTTTTGAAGCTCTTCATATTTTTCACACCTTTAGAAATTCTTCATATTTTTCACACGTTCTCAGCCTCTTCATGTTTTTCAACACCGCTTCATGCACCTCCTTTTTTTCAGACCGTTTCATGCTCATCTCATTTTTGACACGTTTTGTAGGTCTTCATGTTTTTCACAAATTTTCATGCTCTTCATGTCTTCGAACACCATTTCATGCTCGTCCTATTTGTCAGACCGTTTCATGCTCCTCATATTTTTCACACCTTTTGAAGCTCTTCATATTTTTCACACCTTTTGAAGCTCTTCATATTTTCCACACGTTTTCAGGCTCCTCATGTTTTTGAACACCGCTTCATGCTCCTCATATTTTTCAGACCGTTTCGTGCTCCTCATATTCTTGACACCTTCTGAAGCTCTTCATATTTTTCACACCTTTTCAGGCTCTTCATGTTTTTGATCACCGTTTCATGCTCCTCCTATTTATCAGACCGTTTCATGCTCATGTCATTGTCGACACCTTTTCAAGCTCTTCATATATTTCACACCTTTTGAAGCTCTTCATATTTTGCACACCTTTCCAGGCTCTTCATATTTTTCAACACCGCTTCATGCTCCACCTATTTTTCAGACCGTTTCATGCTCCTCATATTTTTGACACCTTTTGAAGCTTTTCATATTTTTCACACCTTTTCATGCTCTTCATTTTTTTCAACACTACTTCTTGCTCCTCCACTTTTTCAGACCATTTCATGCTCATCTAATTTTTGACACCTGTTGAAGCTCTTCATATTTTTCACACCTTCTGAAGCTCTTTATATTTTTCACACTTTTTCAGGCTCTTCATGTTTTTCAACACCACTTCATGCTTCTCCTATTTTTCAGCCCGTTTCATGCTCATCATGTTTTTCACACCATTTGAAGCTCGTCATATTTTTCACACCTTTTAAGGCTCTCCATGTTTTTGATCACCGTTTCTTGCTCCTCCTATTTTTCAGACCGTTTCATGCTCCTCATAGTTTTCACACCTTTTGAAGCTCGTCATATTTCTCACATCTTTTTAGGCTCTCCATTTTTTTGATCACCGTTTCTTGCTCCTCCTATTTTTCAGACCCTTTCATGCTCCTCATATTTTTGACACCTTTTGAAGCTCTTCATATTTTTCACAAGTTCTCAGCCTCCTCATGTTTTTCAACACCGCTTCATGCTCCTCCTATTTTTCAGACCGTTTCATGCTTCTCATATTTTTGACACCTTTTGAAGCTCTTCATATTTTTCACACCTTTAAAGGCTCTTCATGTTTTTGAACACCGCTTCATGGTCCTCCTCTTTTTCAGACCATTTCATGCACCTCATATTTTTGACACCTTTTGAAGCTCTTCATAATTTTCACACCTGTTCAGGCTCTTCATATTTTTGAACACCGCTTCATGCTCCTCCTATTTTTCAGACCGTTTCATGCTCCTTGTAATTTTGACACCTTTTGAAGCTCTTCGTATTTTTCACACCTTTTCAGGCTCTTCATGTTTTTTAACCGCTGCATACTCCTCCTATTTTTCAGACCGTTTCATGCTCCTCATATATTTCACACCTTTTGAAGCTCTTCATATTTTTCACACCTTTTCAAGCTCTTCATATTTTCACACCTTTTCAGGCTCTTCATGTTTTTGAACACCGCTTCATGCTCCTTCTATTTTTCAGAGAGTTTCATGCTCCTCATGTATTTCTCACCTTTTGAAGCTCTTCATATTTTTCACACCTTTTCAGGCTCTTCATGTTTTTCCACACCACTTCATGCTTCTCCTATTTTTCAGCCCGTTTCATGCTCCTCATGTATTTCACACCTTTTGAAGCTCTTCAAATATTTCACACCTTTTCAGGCTCTTCACGTTTTGATCACCATTTCATGCTCCTTTATTTTTCAGACCGTTTCATGCTCATCTCATTTTTGACACCTTTTGAAGCTCTTCATATATTTCACACATTTTCAAGCTCCTCATATTTTTCACACCCTTTCAGGCTCTTCATGTTTTCAACACCACTTCATGCTCCTCCTATTTTTCAGACCGTTTCATGCTCCTCATATTTTTGACACCTTTTGAAGCTCTTCATTTTTTTCACACCTTTTCAGTCTCTTCTTGTTTTTGAACACCACTTCATGCTCCTCCTATTTTTCAGACCGTTTCATGCTCCTCATATTTTTGACACCTTTTGAAGCTCTTCATAATTGTCACACCCTTTCAGGCTCTTCATGTTTTTCAACACCACTTCATGCTCCTCCTATTTTTCAGACCGTTTCATGCTCCTCATATTTTTGACATCTTTAGAAACTCTTCATATCTTTCACACCTTTTCAAGCTCTTCATATTTTTCACACCTTCTCAGGCTCTTCATGTATTTGAGCACAGCTTCATGCTCCTCCGATTTTTCAGACCGTTTCATGCTCCTTATATTTTTGACACATTTTGAAGTTCTTCATAATTTTCAAACTTTTCAGGCTCTTCATCGTTTTCAACACCACTTCATGCTCTTCCTATTTTTCAGACCGTTTCATGCTCCTCATATATTTCACACCTTTTGAAGCTCTTCTTGTTTTTTAACACCTTTTCATGCTCCTCATATATTTCAGACCATTTCATGCTCCTTATATTTTTGACACCTTTTGAAGCTCTTCATATTTTTCACACCTTTTCAGGCTCTTCATATTTTTGAATACCACTTCATGCTTCTCCAATTTTTCAGACCGTTTCATGCTCCTCATATATTTGACACCTTTTGAAGCTCTTCATATTTTTCACACCTTTTCAGGCTCTTCATGTTTTTGAACACCATTTCATGCTGCTCCTCTTTTTCAGACCGTTTCATGGTCCTCATATTTTTGCCAAGTTTTGGGGCTCTTCATATTTTTCACACCTTTTCAGGCTCTTCATGTTTTTGAACACCATTTCATGCTGCTCCTATTTTTCAGACCGTTTCTTGCTCCTCATATTTTTGACACATTTTGAAGCTCTTCATATTTTTCACACCTTTTGAAGCTCTTCATATATTTCACACCTTTCCAGGCTATTCATTTTTTCAACACCACTTCATGCTCCTCCTATTTTTCAGACCGTTTCATGTTCCTTATATTTTTGACACAGTTTGAAGCTCTTCATATTTTTCACCCCTGCTGAGGCTATTCATGTTTTTGAAAACAGTTTCTTGCTCCTCATATTTTTCAGACCCTTTCACCCTCCTCATATTTTTGACACCTTTTTGAAGCTCTTCATATTTTTCACACCTTTCCAGGCTCTTCAAGTTTTTGAACACCGTTTCATGATCCTCCCATTTTGCAGACCGTTTCATGCTCCTCATATATTTGACACGTTTTGAAGTTCTTCATATTTTTCACACCTTTTCACGCTCTTCATGTTTTTCAGCACTTCTTCAAACTCCTCCTATTTTTCAGACCGTTTCATGCTCCTTATATTTTTGACACCTTTTGAAGTTCTTCATAATTTTCAAACTTTACAGGCTCTTCATCGTTTTCAACACCACTTCAGGCTCTTCCTATTTTTCAGACCGTTTCATGCTCCTCATATATTTCACACCTTTTGAAGCTCTTCATGTTTGTTAACACCTTTTCATACTCCTCTTATATTTCAGACCGTTTCATGCTCCTTATATTTTTGACACCTTTTGAAACTCTTCATATTTTTCACACTTTTTCAGGCTCTTCATATTTGTCAACACCACTTCATGCTTCTCCAATTTTTCAAACCGTTTCATGCTCCTCATATTTTTGACACTTTTTCAAGCTCTTCCTTTTTTTCACACCTTTTCATGCTGTTCATCTTTTTCAACACCGCTTCATGCTTCTCCTATTTTTCAGACCGTTTCATGCTCCTCCTATTTTTCAGACTGTTTCATGCTACTCTTATTATTGACACCTTTTGAAGCTCTCATATTTTTCACACCTTTTCAGGCTCTTCATGTTTTTCAACACCGCTTCATGCTCCTCCTATTTTTGTGACCGTTTCATGCTCCTCATATTTTTGACACCTTTGAAGCTCTTCATATTTTATCACACGTTTTCAGGCTCTTCATGTTTTTGAACACCGTTTCATTCTCCTTCTATTTTTCAGACCGTTTCATGCTCCTCATATTTTTGACACCTTTTGAAGCTCTCATATATTTCACACCTTTTCAGGCTCTTCATGTTTTTCAACACCGCTTCATGCTCCTCCTATTTTTGCGACCGTTTCATGCTCCTCATATTTTTGACACCTTTGAAGCTCTTCATATTTTATAACACGTTTTCAGGCTCTTCAAGTTTTTCATCACCGCTTCACGCTCCTCCTATTTTTGAGACTGTTTCACGCTCCACATATTTTTGACAACTTTTGGAGCTCTTCATATTTTTCAAACTTTTTCAGGCTCTTCATGTTTTTTAACCGCTGCATACTCCTCCTATTTTTCAGACCGTTTCATGCTCCTCATATTTTTGACACTTTTTGAATCTCTTCCTTTTTTTCACACCTTTTCAGACTCTTCATTTTTTTCAACTCCGCTTCATGCTCCTCCTATTTTTCAGACTGTTTCATGCTCCTCATATTTTTGACAAGTTTTGAAGCTCTTCATATTTTTCACACCTTTTCATGCTCTTCATGTTTTTGAACACCACTTCATGCTTCTCCTATTTTTCAGACCGTTTCATGCTCCTCATATGTTTCACTCCTTTTTCAGGCTCTTCATGATTTTCAACAACACTTCATGCTCCTCCTATTTTTCAGACCGTTTCATGCTCCTCCTATTTTTCAGACCGTTTCATGCTCCTCATATTTTGACACCGTTTGAAGCTCTTCATATTTTTCACCTTTTCAGGCTCTTCATATTTTTCAACACTGCTACATACTTCTCCTATATTTCCGACCGTTTCATGCTCCTCATATTTTTGATACCTCTTGAAGCTCTTCATATTTTTCACACCTTTTCAGGCTCTTCAAGTTTTTCAACACAGCTTCATGCTCCTCATATTTTTCAGACCGTTTCATTCTCCTCATATTTTTGATACCTTTTGAAGCTCTTCGTATTTTTCACACCTTTTCAGGCTCTTCATGTTTTTCAACACCGCTTCAAGCTCCTCCTATTTTTCAGACCGTTTCATGCTCCTCATATTTTTGTCACCTTTTACAGCACTTCATATTTTTCACACCTTTTCAGGCTCCTCATGTTTTTCCACACCACTTCATGCTCCTCCTATTTTTCAGACCGTTTCATGCTCTTCATATTTTTGAGACCTTTTGAAGCTCTTCATATTTTTCATACCTTTTCAGGCTTTTCATGTTTTTCAACACCGCTTCATGCTCCGCCTATTTTTCAAACCGTTTCATGCTCCTCATATGTTTCACACCTTTTTCAGGCTCTTCATGGTTTTCAACACCACTTCATGCTCCTCCTATTTTTCAGACCTTTTCATGTTTCTCATATATCTGACACAGTTTGAAGCTCTTCATATTTTTCACAAATGTTGAGGCTCTTCATGTTTTTGAAAACAGTTTCTTGCTCCTCATGTTTTTCAGACCCTTTCACCCTCCTCATATTTTTGACACCTTTTTGAAGCTCTTCATTTTTTTCACACCTTTCCAGGCTCTTCAAGTGTATGAACACCGTTTCATGATCTTCCTATTTTTCAGACCGTTTCATGCTCCTCATATATTTGACACCTTTTGAAGTTCTTCATATTTTTCACACCTTTTCAGGCTCTTCATGTTTTTCAACACCACTTCATGCTCCTCCTATTTTTCAGATCGTTTCATGCTCCTTATATTTTTGACACCTTTTGAAGTTCTTCATATTTTTCACACCTTTCAGGCTCTTCATGGTTTTCAACACCACTTCATGCTCTTCCTATTTTTCAGACCGTTTCATGCTCCTCATATGTTTCACACCTTTTGAAGCTCTTCATGTTTTTTAACCCCTTTCTTGCTCCTCCTATATTTCATACCGTTTCATGCTCCTTATATTTTTGACACCTTTAGAAGCTCTTCATATATTTCACACCTTTTCAGGCTCTTCATATTTTTCAACACCGCTTCAAGCTCCTCCTATTTTTCAGACCGTTTCTTGGTCCTCATATTTTTGACACCTTTGAGGCTCTTCATATATTTCACACATTTTCAGGCTCTTCATGTTTTTCAACACCGCTTCATGCTCCTTCTAATTTTCAGACCGTTTCATTCTCCTCATATTTTTGACACCATTTGAAGCTTTTCATATTTTTCACACCTTTTCAGGCTCTTCATATTTTTTAACAACTTTTCATGCTCCTCCTATATTTCAGACCATTTCATGCTCCTCATAATTTTGACACCTTTGAAGCTCTTCATATTTTTCACACCTTTTCAGGCTGTTCATATTTTTCAACACCACTTCATGCTTCTCCGATTTTTCAGACCGTTTCATGCTCCTCATATGTTTCACACCTTTTGAAGCTCTTCATATTTTTTTTAACACCTTTTCACGCTCCTCCTATATTTCAGACCGTTACATGCTCCTCATATTTTTGACACAGTTTTAAGCTCTTCACATTTTTCACACCTTTTGAGGCTCTTCATGTTTTTGAAAACAGTTTCTTGCTCCTCCTATTTTTCAGACCGTTTCATGCTCCTCATATGTTTCACAACTTTTGAAGCTCTTCATATTTTTTACACCTTTTCAGGCTCTTTATGTTTTTCAACAGGCTTCATGCTCCTCTTATTTTTCAGACCGCTTTGTGCTCCTCATATTTTTCACACCTTTGAAGCTCTTCATATTTTTCACACCTATGCAGGCTCTTCATAATTTTGAACACGGCTTCATGCTCCTCCTATTTTTCAGACCGTTTCATACTCCTCATGTATTTCACACCTTTTGAAGCTCTTCATATTTTTCACACCTTTTCAGGCTCTTCATGTTTGTCAACACCGTTTCATGCTCCTCCTATTTTTCAAACCGTTTCATGCTCCTCATTTTTGACACCTTTTGAAGCTCTCATATTTTTCATACCTTTTGAAGCTCTTCATGGTTTTGAACACTGCTTCATGCTCCTCGTATTTTTCAGATCGTTTCATGCTCCTCATATTTTTGACACTTTTTGAGCTCTTCATATTTTTCACACCTTTTCAGGCTATTTATGTTTTTCAATACAGCTCATGATCCTCCTATTTTTCAGACCGTTTCATACTCCTCATGTATTTCACACCTTTTGAAGCTCTTCATATTTTTCACACCTTTTCAGGCTCTTCATGTTTTTGAACACCGTTTCATGTTCCTCCTATTTTTCAGACCGTTTCATGCTCCTCATATTTTTGACACCTTTTGAAGCTCTTCATATTTTTCACACCATTTCAGGCTCTTCACGTTTTTGAACAACGCTACAATGCTCCTCCTATTTTTCAGACAGTTTCATGCTCCTCATATTTTTGACACCTTTTGAAGCTCTTCATATTTTTTGCACCTTTTCAGTCTTTACATGTTTTTCAACACAGCTTCATGCTCCTCTTATTTTTCGGACAGTTTCATGCTCCTCATGTATTTCACACCTTTTGAAGCTCTTCATATTTTTCACACCTTTTCAGGCTCTTCATGTTTTTGAGCACCGTTTCATGCTCCTCCTATTTTTCACACCTTTTGAAGGTCTTCATATATTTCACACATTTTCAGGCTCTTCATGTTTTTCAACAACGCTTCATGCTCCTCCTATTTTTCACACCTTTTGAAGCTGTTTATATTTTTCACACCTTTTCAGGCTCTTCATGTTTTTGAACAACGCTTCATGCTCCTACAATTTTCAGACCGTTTCAAACTCCTCAGGTATTTCACACCATTTGAAGCTCTTCATATTTTTCACACCTTTTCAGTCTCTTCATGTTTTTGAACAGCGTTTCATGCTGCTCCTATTTTTCAGATGGTTTCATACTCCTCATAATTTTGACACATTTTGAAGCTCTTCATATATTTCACACCTTTTAAGGCTCTTCATATTTTTCAACACCACTTCATGCTCCTCCTATTTTTCAGACCGTTTCATGCTCCTCATGTATTTCACACCTTTTGAAGCTCTTCATATTTTTCACACCTTTTCAGGCTGTTCATGTTTTTGAACACCGTTTCATGCTCCTCCTATTTTTCAGACCGTTTCATGCTCCTCGTATTTGTAACATCTTTTGAAGCTTTTCATATTTTTCACACCTTTTAGGCTCTTCATGTTTTTCAGCACCACTTCTTGCTCCTCCTCTTTTTCAGACCGTTTCATGCTCCTCTTATTTTTGACACCTTTTGAAGCTCTTCATATTTTTTACACCTTTTCAGGCTCTACATGTTTTTCAACACGGCTTCATGCTCCTCTTATTTTTCAGACCGTTTCAGGCTCCTCATATTTTTCACACCTTTTGATGCTCTTCATATTTTTCACACTTTTTCAGGCTCTTCATGTTTTTCAACACCGCTTCATGCTCCTCCTATTTTTCAGACCGTTTCATGCTCCTCATATTTTTCACACCTTTTGATGCTCTTCATATTTTTCACACCTTTTCAGGCTCTTCATGTTTTTCAACACCGCTTCATGCTCCTCCTATTTTTCAGACCGTTTCATGCTCCTCATGTATTTCACTCCTTTTGAAGCTCTTCATATTTTTCACATATTTTTAGGCTCTTCATGTATTTCCACAACGTTTCAGCCTCTCCTATTTTCAGACCGTTTCATGCTCCTCATATATTTGACACCTTTTGAAGCTCTTCATATTTTTCACACCTTTTCAGGTTCTTCATGTTTTTGAACACCGTTTCATGCTCCTCCTATTTTTCAGACCATTTCATGCTCCTCATGTATTTCACATTATTTGAAGCTCTTCATATTTTTCACACCTTTTGAATCTCTTCATATTTTTCACACCTTTTGAAGCTCTTAATATTTTTCACACCTTTTCAGGCTCTTCATGTTTTTGAACACCTTTTCATGCCCCTCTATATTTCAGACTGTTTCATGCTCCTCATATTTTTGACACCTTTTGAAGCTCTTCATATTTTTCACACCTTTGCAGGCTCTTCATGTTCTTCAACAACGCTTCATGCTCCTCCTTTTGTTCAGACCTTTTCATGCTCCTCATATTTTTGACACCATTTGAAGCTCTTCATTTTTTTCACACCTTTTCAGGCTCTTCATGTTTTTCACACTACTTCATGCTCCTCCTATTTTTCAGACCGCTTCATGCTCATCTCATTTTTGACCGCTTTTGAAGCTCTTCATATTTTTCACACCTTTTGAGGCTCTTCATATTTTTCACACGTTTTCAGGCTCTTCATGTTTTTGAACAACGTTTCATGCTACTCCTATTTTTCAGACCGTTTCATGCTTCTCATATTTTACACCTTTTGAAGCTCTTCATATTTTTCACACCTTTTCAGGCTCTTCATGTTTTTCAACACCGCTTCATGGTCCTCCTATTTTTCAGACCCTTTCATGCTCCCACTTTTTTCACACCTTTTGAAGCTCTTCATATTTTTAACACCTTTTCAGGCTCTTCATTTTTTTGAACACCGCTTCATGCTCCTACTATTTTTCAGACCGTTTTTTGCTCCTCATATATTTGACACCTTTTGAAGCTGTTCATATTTTTCATATCTTTTCAGGTTTTCATGTTTTTCAACACCGCTTCATACTCCTCCTATATTTCATACCATTTCATGCTCCTCATGTGTTTCACATTATTTGAAGCTCTTCATATTTTTCACACCTTTTGAATCTCTTCATATTTTTCACACCTTTTGAAGCTCTTCATATATTTCACACCTTTTGAACCTCGTCAAATTTTTCACAACTTTTCAGGTTCTTCATGTTTTTGAACACCGCTTCATGCTCCTCCTATTTTTCAGACCTTTTCATATTCCTCCTATTTTTCAGATCTTTTCATGCTCCTCATATGTTTGACACCTTTTGAAGCTTTTCATATTTTTCACACCCTTTCAGGCTCTTCATGTTTTTCAACACCGTTTCATGCTCCTCCTATTTTTTAGACATTTTCATGCTCCTCATATTTTTGACTCCTTTTGAACCTCTTCATATTTTTCACACCTTTTCAGGCTCTTCATATTTTTAAACACCGCTTCATGCTCCTCATATATTTAGAACTTTTAATGCTCCTCATAATTTTGACACCTTTTGCAGCTCTTCATATTTTTCACACTTTTTCTGGCTCTTCATATTTTTCAACACCACTTCATGCTCCTCCTATGTTTAGAACGTATAATGCTCCTCATAATTTTGACACCTTTTGAAGCTCTTCATAATTTTCACACCTTTTCAGTCTCTTCATGTTTTGAACACCGCTTCATGATCCTCCTATTTTTCAGACCGTTTCATGCTCTGCATATATTTCACACTTTTTGAAGCTCTTCATATTTTTCACACCTTTTCTGGTTCTCATGTTTTTGAACACAGCTTCATGCTTCTGCTATTTTTCAAACCATTTCATGCTCCTCATATATTTCACACCTTTTGAAGCTCTTCATATTTTTCACACCTTTTCAGGCTCTTCATCTTTTTCGACATCACTTCATGCTCCTCCTATTTCTCAGACCATTTCAGGCTCCTCATATTTTTGACAGCTTTTGAATCTCTTCATATTTTTCACACCTTTTCGTGATCTTCATGTTTTTCAACACCGTGTCATGCTCGTCCTATTTTTCAGACGGTTTCATGCTCCTCATATTTTTCACACCTTTAAAGCTCTTCATATTTTTCACACATTTTAAGGCTCTTCATATTTTTCAACACCGTGTCATGCTCCTGCTAATTTTCAGATGGTTTCATGCTCCTCATAATTTTCACAACTTTAAAGCTCTTCATATTTTTCACACCTTTTAAGGCTCTTCATGTTTTTGAACACCACTACATGCTCCTCCTATTTCTCTGACCGTTTCATGCTCCTCATATTTTTGACACCTTTTGAAGCTCTTCATATTTTTAACACCTTTTCAGGCTCTTCATGTTTTTGAACACCATTTCATGCTCCTCATATTTTGACAACTATTGAAACTCTTCATATTTTTCAGACCGTTTCATGCTCCTCATATTTTGACACCTTTTGAAGCTCTTCATATATTTCACAGATTTTCAGGCTCTTCAGGTTTTTGAACATCGTTTCTTGCTCCTCCTATTTTTCAGAACGTTCCATGCTCCTCATATTTTTCACTCCTTTTGCATCTCTTCATATTTTTCACACCTTTTCTGGCTCTTCATATTTTTAAACACCACTTAATGCTCCTCCTATGTTTAGAACGTTTAATGCTCTTAATAATTTTGACACCTTTTGCAGCTCTTCATATTTTTCACACTTTTTCTGGCTCTTCATATTTTTCAACACCACTTTATGCTCCTCCTATGTTTAGAACGTTTAATGCTCCTTATAATTTTGACACCTTTTGAAGCTCTTCATATTTTTCACACCTTTTCAGTCTCTTCATGTTTTGAATACCGCTTCATGATCCTCCTATTTTTCAGACTGTTTCATGCTCCGCATATATTTCACACCATTTGAAGCTCTTCATATTTTTCACACCTTTTCTGGTTCTCATGTTTTTGAACACAGCTTCATGCTTCTCCTATTTTTCAGACCGTTTCATGGTCCTCATATATTTCACACCTTTTGAAGCTCTTCCTATTTTTCAGACCTTTTCAGGCTCTTCAAGTTTTTCAAAAGCATTTCATGCTCCTCCTATTTTTCAGACCGTTTCATGCTCCTCATAGTTTTGACACCTTTTGAAGCTCTTCATATATTTCACAGATTTTCAGGCTCTTCAGGTTTTTGAACATCGTTTCATGCTCCTCCTATTTTTCAGAACGTTCCATGCTCCTCATATTTTTCACACCTTTTGCATCTCTTCATATTTTTCACACCTTTTCTGGCTCTTCATATTTTTAAACACCACTTAGTGCTCCTCCTATGTTTAGAACGTTTAATGCTCTTAATAATTATGACACCTTTTGCAGCTCTTCATATTTTTCACACTTTTTCTGGCTCTTCATATTTTTCAACACCACTTTATGCTCCTCCTATGTTTAGAACGTTTAATGCTCCTCATAATTTTGACACCTTTTGAAGCTCTTCATATTTTTCACACCTTTTCAGTCTCTTCATGTTTTGAACACCGCTTCATGATCCTCCTATTTTTCAGACCGTTTCATGCTCTGCATATATTTCACACTTTTTGAAGCTCTTCATATTTTTCACACCTTTTCTGGTTCTCATGTTTTTGAACACAGCTTCATGCTTCTGCTATTTTTCAAACCGTTTCATGCTCCTCATATATTTCACACCTTTTGAAGCTCTTCATATTTTTCACACCTTTTCAGGCTCTTCATCTTTTTCGACATCACTTCATGCTCCTCCTATTTCTCAGACCATTTCAGGCTCCTCATATTTTTGACAGCTTTTGAATCTCTTCATATTTTTCACACCTTTTCGTGATCTTCATGTTTTTCAACACCGTGTCATGCTCGTCCTATTTTTCAGACGGTTTCATGCTCCTCATATTTTTCACACCTTTAAAGCTCTTCATATTTTTCACACATTTTAAGGCTCTTCATATTTTTCAACACCGTGTCATGCTCCTGCTAATTTTCAGATGGTTTCATGCTCCTCATAATTTTCACAACTTTAAAGCTCTTCATATTTTTCACACCTTTTAAGGCTCTTCATGTTTTTGAACACCACTACATGCTCCTCCTATTTTTCTGACCGTTTCATGCTCCTCATATTTTTGACACCTTTTGAAGCTCTTCATATTTTTAACACCTTTTCAGGCTCTTCATGTTTTTGAACACCATTTCATGCTCCTCATATTTTGACAACTATTGAAACTCTTCATATTTTTCAGACCGTTTCATGCTCCTCATATTTTGACACCTTTTGAAGCTCTTCATATATTTCACAGATTTTCAGGCTCTTCAGGTTTTTGAACGTCGTTTCTTGCTCCTCCTATTTTTCAGAACGTTCCATGCTCCTCATATTTTTCACTCCTTTTGAAGCTCTTCATATTTTTCACACCTTTGCAGGCTCTTCATGTTCTTCAACAACGCTTCATGCTCCTCCTTTTGTTCAGACCTTTTCATGCTCCTCATATTTTTGACACCATTTGAAGCTCTTCATTTTTTTCACACCTTTTCAGGCTCTTCATGTTTTTCACACTACTTCATGCTCCTCCTATTTTTCAGACCGCTTCATGCTCATCTCATTTTTGACCGCTTTTGAAGCTCTTCATATTTTTCACACCTTTTGAGGCTCTTCATATTTTTCACACGTTTTCAGGCTCTTCATGTTTTTGAACAACGTTTCATGCTACTCCTATTTTTCAGACCGTTTCATGCTTCTCATATTTTTGACACCTTTTGAAGCTCTTCATATTTTTCACACCTTTTCAGGCTCTTCATGTTTTTCAACACCGCTTCATGGTCCTCCTATTTTTCAGACCCTTTCATGCTCCCACTTTTTTCACACCTTTTGAAGCTCTTCATATTTTTAACACCTTTTCAGGCTCTTCATTTTTTTGAACACCGCTTCATGCTCCTACTATTTTTCAGACCGTTTTTTGCTCCTCATATATTTGACACCTTTTGAAGCTGTTCATATTTTTCATATCTTTTCAGGTTTTCATGTTTTTCAACACCGCTTCATACTCCTCCTATATTTCATACCATTTCATGCTCCTCATGTGTTTCACATTATTTGAAGCTCTTCATATTTTTCACACCTTTTGAATCTCTTCATATTTTTCACACCTTTTGAAGCTCTTCATATATTTCACACCTTTTGAACCTCGTCAAATTTTTCACAACTTTTCAGGTTCTTCATGTTTTTGAACACCGCTTCATGCTCCTCCTATTTTTCAGACCTTTTCATATTCCTCCTATTTTTCAGATCTTTTCATGCTCCTCATATGTTTGACACCTTTTGAAGCTTTTCATATTTTTCACACCCTTTCAGGCTCTTCATGTTTTTCAACACCGTTTCATGCTCCTCCTATTTTTTAGACATTTTCATGCTCCTCATATTTTTGACTCCTTTTGAACCTCTTCATATTTTTCACACCTTTTCAGGCTCTTCATATTTTTAAACACCGCTTCATGCTCCTCATATATTTAGAACTTTTAATGCTCCTCATAATTTTGACACCTTTTGCAGCTCTTCATATTTTTCACACTTTTTCTGGCTCTTCATATTTTTCAACACCACTTCATGCTCCTCCTATGTTTAGAACGTATAATGCTCCTCATAATTTTGACACCTTTTGAAGCTCTTCATAATTTTCACACCTTTTCAGTCTCTTCATGTTTTGAACACCGCTTCATGATCCTCCTATTTTTCAGACCGTTTCATGCTCTGCATATATTTCACACTTTTTGAAGCTCTTCATATTTTTCACACCTTTTCTGGTTCTCATGTTTTTGAACACAGCTTCATGCTTCTGCTATTTTTCAAACCGTTTCATGCTCCTCATATATTTCACACCTTTTGAAGCTCTTCATATTTTTCACACCTTTTCAGGCTCTTCATCTTTTTCGACATCACTTCATGCTCCTCCTATTTCTCAGACCATTTCAGGCTCCTCATATTTTTGACAGCTTTTGAATCTCTTCATATTTTTCACACCTTTTCGTGATCTTCATGTTTTTCAACACCGTGTCATGCTCGTCCTATTTTTCAGACGGTTTCATGCTCCTCATATTTTTCACACCTTTAAAGCTCTTCATATTTTTCACACATTTTAAGGCTCTTCATATTTTTCAACACCGTGTCATGCTCCTGCTAATTTTCAGATGGTTTCATGCTCCTCATAATTTTCACAACTTTAAAGCTCTTCATATTTTTCACACCTTTTAAGGCTCTTCATGTTTTTGAACACCACTACATGCTCCTCCTATTTTTCTGACCGTTTCATGCTCCTCATATTTTTGACACCTTTTGAAGCTCTTCATATTTTTAACACCTTTTCAGGCTCTTCATGTTTTTGAACACCATTTCATGCTCCTCATATTTTGACAACTATTGAAACTCTTCATATTTTTCAGACCGTTTCATGCTCCTCATATTTTGACACCTTTTGAAGCTCTTCATATATTTCACAGATTTTCAGGCTCTTCAGGTTTTTGAACGTCGTTTCTTGCTCCTCCTATTTTTCAGAACGTTCCATGCTCCTCATATTTTTCACTCCTTTTGCATCTCTTCATATTTTTCACACCTTTTCTGGCTCTTCATATTTTTAAACACCACTTAATGCTCCTCCTATGTTTAGAACGTTTAATGCTCTTAATAATTTTGACACCTTTTGCAGCTCTTCATATTTTTCACACTTTTTCTGGCTCTTCATATTTTTCAACACCACTTTATGCTCCTCCTATGTTTAGAACGTTTAATGCTCCTTATAATTTTGACACCTTTTGAAGCTCTTCATATTTTTCACACCTTTTCAGTCTCTTCATGTTTAGAATACCGCTTCATGATCCTCCTATTTTTCAGACTGTTTCATGCTCCGCATATATTTCACACCATTTGAAGCTCTTCATATTTTTCACACCTTTTCTGGTTCTCATGTTTTTGAACACAGCTTCATGCTTCTCCTATTTTTCAGACCGTTTCATGGTCCTCATATATTTCACACCTTTTGAAGCTCTTCCTATTTTTCAGACCTTTTCAGGCTCTTCAAGTTTTTCAAAAGCATTTCATGCTCCTCCTATTTTTCAGACCGTTTCATGCTCCTCATAGTTTTGACACCTTTTGAAGCTCTTCATATATTTCACAGATTTTCAGGCTCTTCAGGTTTTTGAACATCGTTTCATGCTCCTCCTATTTTTCAGAACGTTCCATGCTCCTCATATTTTTCACACCTTTTGCATCTCTTCATATTTTTCACACCTTTTCTGGCTCTTCATATTTTTAAACACCACTTAATGCTCCTCCTATGTTTAGAACGTTTAATGCTCTTAATAATTTTGACACCTTTTGCAGCTCTTCATATTTTTCACACTTTTTCTGGCTCTTCATATTTTTCAACACCACTTTATGCTCCTCCTATGTTTAGAACGTTTAATGCTCCTCATAATTTTGACACCTTTTGAAGCTCTTCATATTTTTCACACCTTTTCAGTCTCTTCATGTTTTGAACACCGCTTCATGATCCTCCTATTTTTCAGACTGTTTCATGCTCCGCATATATTTCACACCATTTGAAGCTCTTCATATTTTTCACACCTTTTCTGGTTCTCATGTTTTTGAACACAGCTTCATGCTTCTCCTATTTTTCAGACCGTTTCATGCTCCTCATATATTTCACACCTTTTGAAGCTCTTCCTATTTTTCAGACCTTTTCAGGCTCTTCAAGTTTTTCAACAGCATTTCATGCTCCTCCTATTTTTCAGACCGTTTCATGCTCCTCATAGTTTTGACACCTTTTGAAGCTCTTCATATTTTTCACACCTTTTCAGGCTCTTCATGTTTTTGAACATGGCTCATGCTCCTCCTATTTTTCAGACCGTTTCATGCTCCTCATATTTTTGACACCTTTTGAAGCTCTTCATATTTTTCACACCTATTCAGGTTCTTCATGTAATTGAACACCACTTCATGCTCCTCCTATTTTTCAGACAGTTTCATGCTCCTCATGTATTTCCCACCTTTTGAAGCTCTTCATATTTTTCACACCTATTCAGGCTCTTCATGTTTTTGAACACCGCTTCATGCTCCTCCTTTTTTCAGACCGTTTCATTCTCCTCTTATATTTCACACCTTTTGAAGCTCTTCATATTTTTCACAGCTTTTTAGGATCTTCAAGTTTTTCAACACCGTTTCATGCTCCTCCTATTTTTCAGACCATTTCATGCTCATCTCATTTTTGACACTTTTGGAAGCTCTTCATATTTTTCAAAGCTTTTCAAGCTCTTCATATTTTTCACACCTTTTCAGGCTCTTCATGTTTTTCAACACCGTTTCATGCTCCTCCTATTTTTCAAACCGTTTCATGTTCCTCATAATTTTGACACCTTTTGAAGATCTTCATAATTTACACACATTTTCAGGCTCTTCATGTGTTTGAACACCGCTTCATGTTCCTCCTATTTTTCAGACCGTTTCATGCTCCTCATATTTTTGACACCTTTTGAAGCCCTTCATATTTCTCACACCTTTTCAGGCTCTTCATGTTTTTCAACACCGCTTCATGCTCCTCCTACTTTTCAGACCGTTTCATGCTCCTCATATTTTTGACACCTTTTGAAGCTCTTCATATTTTTCACACCTTTTCATGCTCTTCAAGTTTTTCAACATCACTTCATGCTCCTACTTTTTTGCAGACCGTTTCATGCTCCTCTTATTTTTGACACCTTTTGAAGCTCTTCATATTTTTCACACCTATTCAGGCTCTTCATGTTTTTGAACACAGGTTGATGCTCCTCCTATTTTTCAGAACGTTTCATGCTCCTCATATTTTTGACACCTTTTGAAGCTCTTCATATTTTTCACACCTATTCAGGCTCTTCATGTTTTTGAACACAGGTTGATACTCCTCCTATTTTTCAGACTGTTTCATGCTCATCTCATTTTTGATACCTTTTGCAGCTTTTCATATTTTTCACACCTTTTCAAGCTCTTCATATTTTTAAACACCACTTCATGCTTCTCCTATTTTTCAGCCCATTTCATGCTCCTCATGTATTTCACACCTTTTGAAGCTCTTCATATTTTTCAGACCTTTTCAGGCTCTTCATGTTTTTCCACAGCACTTCATGCTTCTCTTATTTTTCAGCCCGTTTCATGCTCCTCATGTATTTCACACATTTTGAAGCTCGTCATATTTTTCACACCTTTTCAGGCTCTTCATGTTTTTGATCACCGTTTCATGCTCCTCCTATTTTTCAGACCGTTTCATGCTCCTCATATTTTTGACAGAGTTTGAGGCTTTTCATATTTTTCACACCTTTTCAGGCTCTTCATGTTTTTGAACACCGTTTCATAATCAGCCTATTTTTAAGACCGTTTCATGCTCCTCATATTTTTGACACCTTTAGAACCTCTTCATATTTTACACAGCTTTTCAGGCTCTTCATGTTTTTGAACACAGTTTCATAATCAGCCTATTTTTAAGACCGTTTCATGCTCCTCATATTTTTGACACCTTTTGAAGCTCTTCAGATATTTCACACCTTTCCAGGCTCTTCATTTTTTCAACACCACTTCATGCTCCTCCTATTTTTCAGATCGTTTCATGCTCTTCTCATTTTAACACCTTTTGAAGCTCTTCATATTTTTGACAAATTTTGAAGGTCTTCATATTTTTCATACGTTTTCAGGCTCTTCATGATTTTCAACACCGCTTCATGCTCCTCCTATTTTTCAGACCTTTTCATGCTCATCTCTTTTTTGACACCTTTTGAAGCTCTTCATATTTTTTACACCTTTTGAAGCTCTTCATAATTTGCATATTTTTGAAGCTCTTCATATTTTTCACACATTTTCAGGTTCTTCATGTTTTTCAACACCACTTCAGTCTCCTCCTATTTTTCAGACCCTTTCATGCTAATCTAATTTTTGACACTTTTTGAAGCTCTTCATATTTTTCACACCTTTTCAGTCTCTGCATGTTTTTGAACACCGTTTCATGCTCCTCATGTATTTCACACCTTTTGAAGCTCTTCATATTTTGCACACCTTTTCAGGCTCTTCATGTTTTTGAACACCGCTTCATCCTCCTCCTATTTTTAACAGGGTTTCATGCTCGTCATATTTTTGACATATTTTGAAGCTCTTCATAATTTTCACACCTTTTCAGGCTCTTCATGTTTTTGAACATCGCTTCATGCTCGTCCTATTTTTCAAACCGTTTCATGCTCCTCATATTTTTGACACCTTTTGAAGCTCTTCATATTTTTCACACCTTTTCAGGCTATTTATTTTTTTCAACACCACTTCATGCTCCTCCTATTTTTCAGACCGTTTCATGCAGATCTCCTTTTTGACACCTTTTGAAGCTCTTCATATTTTTCAAACCTTTTGAAGCTCTTCATATTTTTCACACGTTTTCAGGCTCTTCATGTTTTTCAACACCACTTCATGCTCCTCCTATTTTTCAGACCGTTTGAAGCTGTTCATATTTTTCACACGTTTTCAGATTCTTCATGATTTTGATCACCGTTTCATGCTCCTCCTATTTTTCAGACCGTTTCATGCTCCTCATATTTTTGACACCTTTTGAAGCTCTTCACATTTATCACACCTTTTCAGGCTCTTCATGTTTTTCAACACCGCTTCATGATCCACCTATATTTCATAGCGTTTCATGCTCCTCATATTTTTGACACCTTTTGAAGCTCTTCACATTTATCACACCTTTTCAGGCTCTTCATGTTTTTCAACACCGTTTCATAATCCTCCTATTTTTCAGACCGTTTCATGCTCCTCATATTTTTGACACGTTTTGAAGCTCTTCATATTTTTCACACCTTCTCAGGCTCTTCATGTTTTTCAACTCCGCTTCATGCTCCTCCTATTTTTCAGACCGTATTAAGTTCCTCATAGTTTTCACACCTTTTGAAGCTCTTCATACTTTTCATAATTTGAAGATCTTCATATTTTTCACACGATTTCAGACTCTTCCTGTTTTTCAACACCGCTTCATGCTCCTGCTATTTATCATACCGTTTCATACTTCTCATATTTTTGACACGTTTTGAGGCTCTTCATATTTTTCACACCTTTTCAGACTCTGCATGTTTTTGAACACCGTTTCATGCTCCTCATGTATTTCACACCTTTTGAAGCTCTTCATATTTTGCACACCTTTTCAGGCTCTTCATGTTGTTGAACACCGCTTCATCCTCCTCCTATTTTTAAGAGGGTTTCATTCTCGTCATATTTTTGACACATTTTGAAGCTCTTCATACTTTTCACACCTTTTGAAGCTATTCATATAATTCACACCTTTTCAGGCTCTTCATGTTTTTCAACACCACTTCATGCTCCTCCTATTTTTCAGACCCTCTCATGCTAATCTAATTTTTGACACCTTTTGAAGCTCTTCATATTTTTCACACCTTTTGAAGCTCTTCATATTTTTCACACCTTTTCATGCTGTGCATGTTTTTGAACATCGCTTGTGCTCGTCCTATTTTCAGACCGTTTCATGCTCCTCATATTTTTGACACCTTTTGAAGCTCTTCATATTTTTCACACCTTTTCAGGCTCTTCATGTTTTTGCACACCACTTCATGGTTCTCCTATTTTTCAGCCCGTTACATGCTCGTCATGTATTTCACGCCTTTTGAAGCTCTTCATATTTTTCACACCTTTTCAGGCTCTTCATGTTTTTGAACACCGCTTCATGCTCGTCCTATTTTTCAAACCGTTTCATGCTCTTCATATTTTTGACACCTTTTGAAGCTCTTCATGTTTTTCACACCTTTCAGGCTCTTCATGTATTTGAAAACCGTTTCATGCTCCTCCTATTTTTCAGACCGTTTCATGCTCTTCATATATTTCACACCTTTTGAAGCTCTTCATAATTTTCACATTTCTGAAACTCTTCATATTTTTCACACCTTTGCAGGCTCTTCATGTTTTTTCAACACTGCTTCATGCTCCTCCTATTTTTCAGACCGTTTCATGCTCCTCATATTTTTGACACATTTTGAAGCTCTTCATATTTTTCACACGTTTTCAGGCTCTTCATGTTTTTCAACACCACCTCATGCTCCTCCTATTTTTCAGACGGTTTCATGTTCTTCATATTTTTGACCCCTTTTGAAGCTCTTCATATTTTTCACAAGTTTTCAGGCTCTTCATGTTTTTCAACACCGCTTCATGCTCCTCCTATTTTTCAGACCGTTTCATGCTCCTCATATTTTTGACACATTTTGAAGCTCTTCATATATTTCACACCTTTTGAAGCTGTTCATATTTTTCACACCTTTTAAAGCTCTTCATATTTTTCACACGTTTTCAGGCTCTTCATGTTTTTCAACACCACCTCATGCTCCTCCTATTTTTCAGACGGTTTCATGTTCTTCATATTTTTGACCCCTTTTGAAGCTCTTCATATTTTTCACAAGTTTTCAGGCTCTTCATGTTTTTGAACACTGCTTCTTGCTCCTCCTAATTTTCAGAGAGTTTCATGCGCCTCATGTATTTCACACCTTTTGAAGGTCTTCATATTTTTCACACCTTTTCAGGCTCTTCATGTTTTTCAACACTGCTTCTTGCTCCTCCTAATTTTCAGAGAGTTTCATGCGCCTCATCTATTTCACACCTTTTGAAGCTCTTCATATTTTTCACACCTTTTCAGGCTCTTCATGTTTTTCAACACCGTTTCATAATCCTCCTATTTTTCAGACCGTTTCATGCTCCTCATATTTTTGACACATTTTGAAGCTCTTCACATTTATCACACCTTTTCAGGCTCTTCATGTTTTTCAACACCGCTTCATGATCCACCTATATTTCATAGCGTTTCATGCTCCTCATATTTTTGACACCTTTTGAAGCTCTTCACATTTATCACACCTTTTCAGGCTCTTCATGTTTTTCAACACCGTTTCATAATCCTCCTATTTTTCAGACCGTTTCATGCTCCTCATATTTTTGACACGTTTTGAAGCTCTTCATATTTTTCACACCTTCTCAGGCTCTTCATGTTTTTCAACTCCGCTTCATGCTCCTCCTATTTTTCAGACCGTATCAAGTTCCTCATAGTTTTCACACCTTTTGAAGCTCTTCATACTTTTCATAATTTGAAGATCTTCATATTTTTCACACGATTTCAGACTCTTCCTGTTTTTCAACACCGCTTCATGCTCCTGCTATTTATCATACCGTTTCATACTTCTCATATTTTTGACACGTTTTGAGGCTCTTCATATTTTTCACACCTTTTCAGACTCTGCATGTTTTTGAACACCGTTTCATGCTCCTCATGTATTTCACACCTTTTGAAGCTCTTCATATTTTGCACACCTTTTCAGGCTCTTCATGTTGTTGAACACCGCTTCATCCTCCTCCTATTTTTAAGAGGGTTTCATTCTCGTCATATTTTTGACACATTTTGAAGCTCTTCTTACTTTTCACACCTTTTGAAGCTATTCATATAATTCACACCTTTTCAGGCTCTTCATGTTTTTCAACACCACTTCATGCTCCTCCTATTTTTCAGACCCTCTCATGCTAATCTAATTTTTGACACCTTTTGAAGCTCTTCATATTTTTCACACCTTTTGAAGCTCTTCATATTTTTCACACCTTTTCATGCTGTGCATGTTTTTGAACATCGCTTGTGCTCGTCCTATTTTCAGACCGTTTCATGCTCCTCATATTTTTGACACCTTTTGAAGCTCTTCATATTTTTCACACCTTTTCAGGCTCTTCATGTTTTTGCACACCACTTCATGGTTCTCCTATTTTTCAGCCCGTTACATGCTCGTCATGTATTTCACGCCTTTTGAAGCTCTTCATATTTTTCACACCTTTTCAGGCTCTTCATGTTTTTGATCACCATTTCATGCTTCTCCTATTTTTCAGACCGTTTCATGATCCTCATATTTTTGACACCTTTTAAAGCTCCTCATATTTTTCACACCTTTTCAGGCTCTTCATGTTTTTCAACAACACCTCATGCTGCTCCTATTTTTCAGACCGTTTCATGCTCCTCATATTTATGACACCTTTAGAAGCTCTTCTTATTTTTCACACGTTTTCAGGCTCTTCATGTTTTCAACACAGCTTCATGCTCCTCCTATTTTTCAGAACGTTTCATTCTCCTCATATTTTTGACACCTTTTGAAGCTCTTCATATTTTTCACACCTATTCAGGCTCGTCATGTTTTTGAACACCGCTTCATGCGCCTCCTATTTTTCAGACCGTTTCATGCTCCTCATATTTTTGACAGATTTTGAAGCTTTTCATATTTTTCACACCTTTTCAGGCTCTTCAAGTTTTTCAACACCACTTCATGCTCCTCCTTTTTGCAGACCTTTTCATGCTCCTCATATTTTTGACACATTTTCATGATCCTCATATTTTTCACATCTTTTCAGTCTCTTCTTTTTTTTCAACACCACTTCATGGTCCTCCTATTTTTCAAACCGTTTCATGCTCATCTCATTTTTGACACCTTTTGAAGCTTTTCATATTTTTCACAACTTTTCAGGCTCTTCATGTTTTTGAAAACCGCTTCATGCTCCTCCTATTTTTGAGACCGTTTCATGCTCCTCATATTTTTGACACCTTTTGATGCTCTTCATATTTTTCACACCTTTTCAGTCTCTTCTTTTTTTTCAACACCACTTCATGCTCCTCCTATTTTTCACACCGTTTCATGCTCATCTCATTTTTGACACCTTTTGAAGCTCTTCATATTTTTCACACCTTTTCAGGCTCTTCATGTTTTTCAACACCGCTTCATGAACCTCCTATTTTTCGGACCGATTCATGCACCTCATATTTTTGACACATTTTGAAGCTCTTCATATTTTTCACACCTTTTCAGGCTCTTCATGGTTTTCAACACCACTTCATGCTCCTCGTATTTTTCAGACCGTTTCATGCTCCTCATATTTTTGACACCTTTTGAAGCTCTGCATATTTTTCACACCTTTTCAGGCTCTTCATGATTTTCAACACCATTTCATGCTCCTTTTTTTCAGACCGTTTCATGCCCATCTCATTTTTGACATCTTTTGAAGCTCTTCATATTTTTTACACCTTTTGAAGCTCTTCATAATTTGCATATTTTTGAAGCTCTTCATATTTTTCACACATTTTCAGGTTCTTCATGTTTTTCAACACCACTTCAGTCTCCTCCTATTTTTCAGACCCTTTCATGCTAATCTAATTTTTGACACTTTTTGAAGCTCTTCATATTTTTCACACCTTTTCAGTCTCTGCATGTTTTTGAACACCGTTTCATGCTCCTCATGTATTTCACACCTTTTGAAGCTCTTCATATTTTGCACACCTTTTCAGGCTCTTCATGTTTTTGAACACCGCTTCATCCTCCTCCTATTTTTAACAGGGTTTCATGCTCGTCATATTTTTGACATATTTTGAAGCTCTTCATAATTTTCACACCTTTTCAGGCTCTTCATGTTTTTGAACATCGCTTCATGCTCGTCCTATTTTTCAAACCGTTTCATGCTCCTCATATTTTTGACACCTTTTGAAGCTCTTCATATTTTTCACACCTTTTCAGGCTATTTATTTTTTTCAACACCACTTCATGCTCCTCCTATTTTTCAGACCGTTTCATGCAGATCTCCTTTTTGACACCTTTTGAAGCTCTTCATATTTTTCAAACCTTTTGAAGCTCTTCATATTTTTCACACGTTTTCAGGCTCTTCATGTTTTTCAACACCACTTCATGCTCCTCCTATTTTTCAGACCGTTTGAAGCTGTTCATATTTTTCACACGTTTTCAGATTCTTCATGATTTTGATCACCGTTTCATGCTCCTCCTATTTTTCAGACCGTTTCATGCTCCTCATATTTTTGACACCTTTTGAAGCTCTTCACATTTATCACACCTTTTCAGGCTCTTCATGTTTTTCAACACCGCTTCATGATCCACCTATATTTCAGAGCGTTTCATGCTCCTCATATTTTTGACACCTTTTGAAGCTCTTCACATTTATCACACCTTTTCAGGCTCTTCATGTTTTTCAACACCGCTTCATGCTCCTCCTATTTTTCAGATCGTTTCAGGCTCCGCATATTTTTGACTCCTTTTGAAGCTCTTCATATTTTTCACACGTTTTCAGGCCCTTCATGTTTTTGAACACCGCTTCATGCTCCTCCTATTTTTCAAACCTTTTGAAGCTCTTCATGTTTTTCACACCTTATCAGCCTCTTCATGTTTTTGAACATCTCTTCATGCTCCTCATATTTTTGACAATTTTATAAGCTCTTCATTTTTTTCACACTTTTCAGGCTCTTCATGTTTTTGAGCACCGCTTCATGCTCCTCCTATTTTTCAAACCTTTTGAAGCTCTTCATGTTTTTCACACTTTTTCAGGCTGTTTATAGTTTTAAACACCGCTGCATGATTCTCCTATATTTGAGCCCATTTCATGCTCCTCATATTTTTGACATTTTTTGAAGCTCTTCATATTTTTCACACTTTTTCAGGCTCTTCATGTTTTGAACAACACTTCATGCTCCTCCTATTTTTCAGACCGTTTCATGCTCCTCAGGTATTTCACACCTTTTGAAGCTCTTCATATTTTTCACACCTTTTCAGGCTCTTCACCTTTTTGAACAACACTTCATGCTCCTCCTACTTTTCAGACGGTTTCATGCTCATCTCATTTTTGACACCTTTTCAGGGTCTTCATATTTTTCAAACTTTTGAAGATCTTCATATTTTTCACACTTTTTCCGGCTCTTCATGTTTTGAACACTGCTTCATGCTCCTCCTATTTTTCAGACCGTTTCATTCTCCTCATGTTTTTCACACCTTTTGAAGCTCTTCATAATTTTCACACCTTTTCATGCTCTTCATGTTTTTGAACACCGTTTCATGCTCGTCCTATTTTTCAGACCATTTCAAGCTCCTCATATTTTTGAAACCTTTTGAAGCTCTTCATATTTTTCACACCTTTTCCGTCTCTTCTTGTTTTTCAACACCGCTTCTTGCTCCTCCTATTTTTCAGACCGTTTCATGCTCCTCATATTGTTGACACCTTTTGAAGCACTTCATATTTTTCACACCTTTTCAGGCTCTTCATATTTTTGAACGCCGGTTCATGTTCCTCCTGTTTTTCACACCTATTGAAGCTCTTCATATTTTTCACACCTTTTCAGGCTGTACATGTTTTTGAAGACCACTTCATGCTCCTCATCTTTCTCAGACCGTTTCATGCTCCTGATAATTTTCACACCGTTTGAAGCTCTTCATATTTTTCACACGTTTTCAGATTCTTCATGTTTTTGATCACCGTTTCATGCTCCTCCTATTTTTCAGACCGTTTCATACTCCTCATATTTTTGACACCTTTTGAAGCTCTTCACATTTATCACACCTTTTCAGGCTCTTCATGTTTTTCAACACCGCTTCATGATCCTCCTATATTTCAGAGCGTTTCATGCTCCTCATATTTTTGACACCTTTTGAAGCTCTTCACATTTTTCACACCTTTTCCGGCTCTTCATGTTTTTCAACTCCGCTTCATGCTCCTCCTATTTTTCAGATCATTTCAGGCTCCGCATATTTTTGCCTCCTTTTGAAACTCTTCATATTTTTCACACATTTTCAGGCTTTTCATGTTTCTGAACACCGCTTCATCCTCCTCCTATTTTTCACACCTTTTGAATCTCTTCATATTTTTCACAGCTTTTGAGGCTGCACATGTTTTTGAACACGAATTCATGCTCCTCATCTTTTTCAGTCTGTTTCATGCTCCTCATATTTTTCACACCGTTTGAAGCTCTTCATATATTTCACACGTTTTCAGGCCCTTCATGTTTTTGAACACCGCTTCATGCTCCTCCTATTTGTCAGACGGTTTCAGGCTGCTCGTATTTTTCAGACGGTTTCATGCTCCTCATATTTTTGACAATTTTATAAGCTCTTCATATTTTTCACACGTTTTCAGGCTCTTCATGTTTTTGATCACCATTTCATGCTCCTGCTATTTTTCAGACCGTTTCATGCTCCTCATATTTTTGACAATTTTATAAGCTCTTCATATTTTTCACACTTTTTTAGGCTCTTCATGTTTTTTAACACCGCTTCATGCTCCTCCTATTTTTCAAACTTTTTGAAGCTCTTCATGTTTTTCACACCTTATCAGCCTCTTCATGTTTTTGAACACCTCTTCATGCTACTCCTATTTTTCAGACCTTTTCATGTTCCTCCTGTTTTTCACACCTTTTGAAGCTCTTCATATTTTTCACACCTTTTCAGGCTGTACATGTTTTTGAAGACCACTTCATGCTCCTCATCTTTTTCAGACCGTTTCATGCTCCTGATATTTTTCACACCGTTTGAAGCTCTTCATATTTTTCACACGTTTTCAGATTCTTCATGATTTTGATCACCTTTTCATGCTCCTCCTATTTTTCAGACCGTTTCATGCTCCTCATATTTTTGACACCTTTTGAAGCTCTTCACATTTATCACTCCTTTTCAGGCTCTTCATGTTTTTCAACACCGCTTCATGATCCACCTATATTTCAGAGCGTTTCATGCTCCTCTTATTTTTCACACCTTTTCCGGCTCTTCATGTTTTTCAACACCGCTTCATGCTCCTCCTATTTTTCAGATCGTTTCAGGCTCCGCATATTTTTGACTCCTTTTGAAGCTCTTCATATTTTTCACACGTTTTCAGGCCCTTCATGTTTTTGAACACCGCTTCATGCTCCTCCTATTTTTCAAACCTTTTGAAGCTCTTCATGTTTTTCACACCTTATCAGCCTCTTCATGTTTTTGAACATCTCTTCATGCTCCTCATATTTTTGACAATTTTATAAGCTCTTCATATTTTTCACACTTTTTCAGGCTCTTCATGTTTTTGAGCACCGCTTCATGCTCCTCCTATTTTTCAAACCTTTTGAAGCTCTTCATGTTTTTCACACCTTATCAGCCTCTTCATGTTTTTGAACATCTCTTCATGCTCCTCATATTTTTGACAATTTTATAAGCTCTTCATATTTTTCACACTTTTTCAGGCTCTTCATGTTTTTGAGCACTGCTTCATGCTCCTCCTATTTTTCAAACCTTTTGAAGCTCTTCATGTTTTTCACACTTTTTCAGGCTGTTTATAGTTTTAAACACCGCTGCATGATTCTCCTATATTTGAGACCATTTCATGCTCCTCATATTTTTGACATTTTTTGAAGCTCTTCATATTTTTCACACTTTTTCAGGCTCTTCATGTTTTGAACAACACTTCATGCTCCTCCTATTTTTCAGACCGTTTCATGCTCCTCAGGTATTTCACACCTTTTGAAGCTCTTCATATTTTTCACACCTTTTCAGGCTCTTCACCTTTTTGAACAACACTTCATGCTCCTCCTACTTTTCAGACTGTTTCATGCTCATCTCATTTTTGACACCTTTTCAGGGTCTTCATATTTTTCAAACTTTTGAAGATCTTCATATTTTTCACACTTTTTCCGGCTCTTCATGTTTTGAACACTGCTTCATGCTCCTCCTATTTTTCAGACCGTTTCATTCTCCTCATGTTTTTCACACCTTTTGAAGCTCTTCATAATTTTCACACCTTTTCATGCTCTTCATGTTTTTGAACACCGTTTCATGCTCGTCCTATTTTTCAGACCATTTCAAGCTCCTCATATTTTTGAAACCTTTTGAAGCTCTTCATATTTTTCACACCTTTTCCGTCTCTTCTTGTTTTTCAACACCGCTTCTTGCTCCTCCTATTTTTCAGACCGTTTCATGCTCCTCATATTGTTGACACCTTTTGAAGCACTTCATATTTTTCACACCTTTTCAGGCTCTTCATATTTTTGAACGCCGGTTCATGTTCCTCCTGTTTTTCACAGCTATTGAAGCTCTTCATATTTTTCACACCTTTTCAGGCTGTACATGTTTTTGAAGACCACTTCATGCTCCTCATCTTTCTCAGACCGTTTCATGCTCCTGATAATTTTCACACCGTTTGAAGCTCTTCATATTTTTCACACGTTTTCAGATTCTTCATGTTTTTGATCACCGTTTCATGCTCCTCCTATTTTTCAGACCGTTTCATACTCCTCATATTTTTGACACCTTTTGAAGCTCTTCACATTTATCACACCTTTTCAGGCTCTTCATGTTTTTCAACACCGCTTCATGATCCTCCTATATTTCAGAGCGTTTCATGCTCCTCATATTTTTGACACCTTTTGAAGCTCTTCACATTTTTCACACCTTTTCCGGCTCTTCATGTTTTTGAACACCGTTTCATGCTCGTCCTATTTTTCAGACCATTTCAAGCTCCTCATATTTTTGAAACCTTTTGAAGCTCTTCATATTTTTCTCACCTTTTCAGGCTCCTCATGTTTTTGAACACCGCTTCATGCTCCTCATATTTTTCAGACCGTTTCATGATCCTCATGTATTTCACACCTTTTGAACCTCTTCATATTTTTCACACCTTTTCAGTGTCTTCATGTTTTTGAACACTGTTTCATGCTGCTCCTGTTTTTCAGACCATTTCATGATACTCATATTTTTGACACCTTTTGAAGCTCTTCATATTTTTCACAATTTTCAGGTGTTTATAGTTTTCAATACCGCTGCATGATTCTCCTATATTTGAGACCATTTCATGCTCCTCATATTTTTGACATTTATTGAAGCTCTTCATATTTTTCACACCTTTTGAAAATCTTAATATTTTTCACAGGTTTTCAGGCTCTTCATGTTATTCAACACCGCTTCATGCTCCTCCTATTTTTCCGACCGTTTCATGCTCATCTCATTTTTGACACCTTTTGAAGGTCTTCATATTTTTCACACCTTTTGAAGCTCTTCATATTTTTCACTTCTTTTCAGGCTTTTCATGTTTTTTAACACCGCTTCATGCTCCTCATATTTTTCAGACCGTTTCATGCTCCTCATATTTTTGACATCTTTTGAAGCTCTTCCCGTTTTTCACACATTTTCAGGCTCTTCATGTTTTTCAACACCGCTTGATGATCCTCCTATATTTCAGACCGTTTCGTGCTCCTCATATTTTTGACACGTTTTGAAGCTCTTCATATTTTTCACACCTTTTCCGTCTCTTCTTGTTTTTCAACACCGCTTCTTGTTCCTCCTATTTTTCAGACCGTTTCATGCCCCTCATATTGTTGACACCTTTTGAAGCACTTCATATTTTTCACACCTTTTCAGGCTCTTCATATTTTTGAACACCGCTTCATGTTCCTCCTGTTTTCACACCTTTTGAAGCTCTTCATATTTTTCACACCTTTTCAGGCTCTTCAGGTTTTTGAACACCTCTTCATGCTCCTCCTATTTTTCAGACCGTTTCATGCTCCTCATGTATTTCACACCTTTTGAAGCTCTTCATATTTTTCACACCTTTTCAGTCTCTCCATGTTTCTGATCACCACTTCCTGCTCCTCCTATTTTTGAGGCCGTTTCATTCTCATCTCATTTTTGACACCTTCTGAAGCTCTTCATTTTTTTCACACCTTTTGAGCTCTTCATATTCTTCACACGTTTTCAGGCTCTTCATGTATTTCAATAACGCTTCTTACTTCTCCTATTTTTCAGACCGTTTCATGCTCCTCATATTTTTGACACCTTTTGAAGCTCTTCATATTTTTCACACCTTTTCAGGCTTTTCATGTTTCTGAACAACGCTTCATGCTCCTCCTAATTTTCACACCTTTTGAAGCTCTTCATATTTTTCACAGCTTTTCAGGCTGCACATGTTTTTGAACACCACTTCATGCTCCTCATCTTTTTCAGTCTGTTTCATGCTCCTCATATTTTTCACACCGTTTGAAGCTCTTCATATTTTTCACAAGTTTTCAGGCTCTTCATGTTTTTGATCACCGTTTCATGCTCCTCCTATTTTTCAGACCGTTTCATGCTCCTCATATTTTTGACAATTTCATTAGCTCTTCATATTTTTCACACTTTTTCAGGCTCTTCATGTTTTTGAACACCGTTTCATGCTCCTCCTATTTTTCAGACCGTTTAATGCTCCTCGTATTGTTGACACCTTTTGAAGCTCTTCATATTTTTCACACCTTTTCCGTCTCTTTTTGTTTTTCAACACCGCTTCTTGCTCCTCCTATTTTTCAGACCGTTTCATGCTCCTCATATTGTTGACACCTTTTGAAGCACTTCATATTTTTCACACCTTTACAGGCTCTTCATGTATTTCAGTAACGCTTCTTACTTCTCCTATTTTTCAGACCGTTTCATGCTCATCTCTTTTTTGACAACTTTTGAAGCTCTTCATATTTTCATACCTTTTGAAGCTCTTCATATTTTTCACACGTTTTCAGGCTCTTCATGTTTTTCAACACCGCTTCATGCTCCTCCTATTTTATAGACCGTTTCATGCTCCTCATATTTTTGACACGTTTTGAAGCTCTTCATATTTTTCACACCTTTTCCGTCTCTTCTTGTTTTTCAACACTGCTTCTTACTCCTCCTATTTTTCAGACCGTTTCATGCTCCTCATATTGTTGACACCTTTTGAAGCACTTCATATTTTTCACACCTTTTCAGGCTCTTCATATTTTTGAACACTGCTTCATGTTCCTCCTGTTTTTCACACCTTTTGAAGCTCTTCATATTTTTCACACCTTTTCAGGCTGTATATGTTTTTGAAGACCACTTCATGCTCCTCATCTTTTTCAGACCGTTTCATGCTCCTGATATTTTTCACACCGTTTGGAGCTCTTCATATTTTTCACTCGTTTTCAGATTCTTCATGATTTTAATCACCGTTTCATGCTCCTCCTAATTTTCAGAAGGTTTCATGCTCATCTCACATTTGACACCTTTTGAAGCTCTTCATGTTTTTCACACCTTTTCAGGCTCTTCATGTTTTTCAACACCGCTACATGATCCTCCTATTTTTCAAACCGTTTCCTGCTCCTCATATTTTTGACACCTTTTGAAGCTCTTCATATATTTCACACCGTTTCAGGCTCTTCATGTTTTTCAACACCGCTTCATGCTCCTCCTATTTTTCAGACCGTTTCATGATGCTCATATTTTTGACACCTTTTAAGGCTCTTCATATTTTTCACACCTTTTCAGACTCTTCATGTTTTTGAACACTGTTTCAAGCTCCTCCTCATTTTCACACCGTTTCATGCCCCTCATAATTTTGATCCCTTTTGAAGCTTTTCATATTTTTCACACCTTTTCAGGCTCTTCATGTTTTTGAACACCGTTACATGCTCCTTCTATTTTTCATACCATTTCATGCTCGTCATTTTTTTGACACCTTTTGAAGCTCTTCATATTTTTCACACCTTTGGAAGCACTTCATATTTTTCACAACTTTTCAGGCTCTTCACTTTTATCAACACCGCTTCATGCTCCTCCTATTTTCCAGACCTTTTCATGCTCCTCATATTTTTGACACCTTTTGAAGCTCTTCATATTTTTCACACCTTTTCAGGCTCTTCATGTTTTTCAACACCACTTCATGCTCCTCCTATTTTTCAGACCGTTTCATGCTCCTCATATTTTTGACACATTTTGAAGCTCTTCATATTTTTCACACCTTTTCAGGCTCTTCATGTTTTTGAACACCTCTTCATGCTCCTTCTATTTTCAAACCGTTTTATGCTCCTCATTTCTTTGAGACATTTTGAAGCTCTTCATATTTTTCACACCTTTTGTGGATCTTCATGTTTTTGAACACAGTTTATGCTCCTCATATTTTTCACACATTTTCATGCTCTTCATATTTTTCACACCTTTTCAGGCTCTTCATGTTTTTGAACACCGTTTCATGCTCCTCATATTTTTCAGACCGTTTCGTGCTCCTCATATATTTGACATCTTTTGAAGGTCTTCTTATTTTTCACACCTTTTCACGCTTTTCATGTTTTTCAACACCGTTTCATGCTCCTCCTATTTTTCAGACCGTTTCGTGCTCCTCATATATTTGACACCTTGTGAAGCTCTTCATATTCTTCACACCTTTTCAGTCTCTTCATGTTTTTCAACACCGCCTCATGCTCCTCCTTTTTTCAGAACGTTTCATGCTGTTAATATTTTTGTCACCTTTTGAAGCTCTTCATATTTTTCACACCTTCTCAGGCTCTTCATGTTTTTGAACACCGTTTCTTGCTGCTACTATTTTTCAGACCTTTTCATGCTCCAAATATTTTTGACACCTTTTGAAGCCTTTCATATTTTTCACACCTTTTCAGGCTCTTCTTGTTTTTCAACACCACTTCATGCTCCTCTTATTTTTCAGACCGTTTCATGCTCCTCATATTTTTGACACCTTTTGAAGCTCTTCCTATTATTCACACCTTTCCAGACTCTTCATGTTTTTGAACACCGCTTCATGCTCCTCCTATTTTTCAGACCGTTTCATGTTCCTCATATTTTTGACACCTTTTGAAGCTCTTCATATTTTTCAGACGTTTTCAGGCTCTTCATGTTTTTGAACACCTCTTCATGCTCCTCCTATTTTACAGACCTTTGTATGCTCTTCATATTTTTGACAACTTTTGAATCTCTTCATATTTTTCACACCTTTTCTGTCTCTGCATATTTTGAACACCGCTTCATGCTCCTCCTATTTTTCAGACCGTTTCATGATCCTCATATTTTTGACACCTTTTGAAGCTTTTCATATTTTTCACACTTTTACAGGCTCTTCATGTTTTTAACACTGCTTCATGCTCCTCCTATTTTTCAGACCGTTTCATTCTCCTCAGGTATTTCACACCTTTTGAAGCTCTTCATATTTTTCACACCTTTTGAAGCTCTTCATATATTTCACACCTTTTGAAGCTCTTCATATATTTCACACCTTTTGAAGCTCTTCATGTTTTTCAACACCTCTTCATGCTCCTCCTATTTTTCAGACCGTTCATGCTCCTCATATTTTGAAACAATTTGAAGCTCCTCCTATTTTCCACACGTTTTCAGGCTCTTCATGTTTTTCAACACCGTTTCATGTTCCTCCTATTTTTCTTCCGTTTCATGCTCCTCCTATTTTTCAGACCGTTTCATGCTCCTCATATTTTTGACAATTTTGGAAGCTCTTCATATTTTTCACACCTTTTCAGGCTCTTCATATTTTTCAACACCGCTATATGCTCCTACTAAATTTCAGACTGTTTCATGTTCCTCATATTTTTCACACCTTTTGAAGCTCTTCATATATTTCACACCTTTTCAGGCTCTTCATGTTTTTCAACACCACTTCATATTCCTCCTATTATTCAGACCGTTTCATGCTCATCTCATTTTTGACACCTTTTGAAGCTATTGGTATTTTTCAAACCTTTTGAAGCTCTTCATATTTTTCACACCTTTTCAGGATCTTCATGTTTTTAAACACCGCTTCATGCTCCTCCCATTTTTCAGAACTTTTCATGCTCCTCATGTATTTCACACCATTTGAAGCACTTCATATTTTTCACACCTTTTCAGTCTCTTCATGTTTTTCAACACCACTTCATGTTCCTCCTATTTTTCAGACCGTTTCATGCTCATCTCATTTTTGACACCTCTTGAAACTCTTGATATTTTTCACACCTTTTGAATCTCTTCATATTTTTCACACCTTTTCAGGATCGTCATGTTTTTAAACACCCCTTCATGCTCCTCGTATTTTTCAGAACTTTTCATGCTCCTCATATTTTTCAAATCTTTTGAAGCTCTTCATATTTTTCGCACCATTCCAGGCTCTTCATGTTTTTGAACACCGCTTCATGCTTCTCCTATTTTTCAGACCGTGTCATGCTCCTCATATTTTTGACACCTTTTGAAGCTCTTCATATTTTTCACACCTTTTGAAGCTCTTCATATTTTTCGCACCATTCCAGGCTCTTCATGTTTTTCAACACCGTTTCATGCTCCTCGTATTTTTCAGACCGTTTCATGCTCCTCATATTTTTGACACCTTTTGAAGCTCTTCCTATTTTCCACACCTTTTCAGCCTCTTGATGTTTTAGAACACCGCTTCATGCTCCTTCTATTTTTCATAACGTTTCATGCTCCTCTCATTTTTCACACCTTTTGAAGCTCTTCATATTTTTCACACCTTTTGAAGCTCTTCATATTTTTCACACCTTTTCAGGCTCTTCATGTTTTGGAGCACACCTTCATGCTCCTCCCATTTTTCAGACCTGTTCATGCTACTCATATTTTTCAAATCTTTTGAAGCTCTTCATATTTTTAACACCTTTTCAGGCTCTTCATGTTTTTCAACACCGCTTCATGCTCCTCCTATTTTCAGAACGTTTCATGCTCCTCATATTTTTGACAACTTTTGAAGCTCTTCATATTTTTCACACCTTTTCAGGCTCTTCATGTTTTTCAACACCGCTTCATGCTCCTCCTATTTTCAGACCGTTTCATGCTCCTCATATTTTTGACATCTTTTGAAGCTGTTCATATTTTTCACTCCTTTTCAGGCACTTCATGTTTTTGAACACCGTTTCATGCTCCTCCTATTTTTCAGAACGTTTCATGCTCTTCATATTTTAGACACCTTTTGAGGCTCTTCATATTTCTCATACCTTTTCAGGCTCTCCATATTTTTGAACACTGCTTCTTGCTCCTCCTAATTTTGAGACGGTTTCATGCTCCTCATATTTATGACACATTTTGAAGCTCTTCATATCATTCACTCCTTTTCAGGCTCTTCATGGTTTTGTACACCGCTTTATGCTCCTCCTATTTTTCAGACCGTTTCATGCTCTTCATATATTTCACACCTTTTGAAGCTCTTCATGTTTTTCACACCTTTTCATGCTCTTCATGTTTCTAACACCGTTTCATGCTTCTCCTATTTTTCAGACCGTTTAATGCTCCTCATATTTTTCACACCTTTTGAATCTCTTTATATTTGTCACACCTTTTCAGGCTCTTCATGTTTTTCAACACCGCTTCATGCTCCTCCTATTTTTCAGATCGTTTCTTGCTCCTCCTATATTTCAAACTGTTTCACGCACCTCTTATTATTGACACCTTTTGAAGCTCTTCATATTTTTCACACCTTTTCAGGCTCTTCATGTTTTTCAACACAACTTCATGCTCCTCCTATTTTTGAGACCGGTTCATGCTCCTCATATTTTTCACACATTTAGAAACTCTTCATATTTTTCCCACCTTCCCAGGCTCTTCATGTATTTGAGCACAGCTTCATGCTCCTCCTATTTTTCAGACCGTTTCATGCTCCTCATATTTTTGACAGCTTTTGAAGCTCTTCATATTTTTCACACCATTGCAGGCTCTTAATGTTTTTTAACACCCTTTCATGCTCCTCCTATATTTCAGACCGTTTCATGCTCCTCATATTTTTGACACATTTTGAAGCTCTTCATATTTTTCACACCTTTTGAAGCTCTTCATATTTTTCACAACATTTCAGGCTCTTCATGTTTTTGAACACCGTTTCATGCTCCTCCTATATTTCAGACCATTTCATGCTCCTCATATTTCTGACAAATTTTGAAGCTCTTCAAATATTTCAAACATTTTCAGGCTCTTCATGTTTTGAACACCACTTCATGCTCCTCCTATTTTTCAGACCGTTTCATGCTCATCTCATTTTTGACACCTTTTGAAGCTCTTCATATTTTTCACAACTTTTGAAGCTTTTCATATTTTTGACACATTTTCAGGCTCTTCAGGTTTTTCAACACCGCTTCTTGCTCCTCCTAATTTTCAGACCGCTTCTTGCTCCTCCTAATTTTCAGACCGCTTCATGCTCCTCCTATTTTTCAGACCGTTTCATGCTCCTCTCATTTTTCACACCTTTTGAAGCTCTTCATATTTTTCACACCTTTTCAGGCTCTTCATGTTTTTGAACACCGCTTCATGCTCCTCCTATTTTTCTGACCGTTTCATGCACCTCATATTTTTGACACCTTTTGAAGCTGCTCCTATTTTACACACGTTTTCAGGCTCTTCATGTTTTTCAACACCGTTTCATGCTCCTCCTATTTTTCCAACCGTTTCATGCTCCTCCTATTTTTCAGACCGTTTCATGCTCCTAATAATTTTGACAATTTTGGAAGCTCTTCATATTTTTCACACCTTTTCAGGCTTTTCATGTTTTTCAACACCATTTCATGCTTCTCCTATTTTTCAGACCGTTTCCTGCTCCTCATATATTTGACATCTTTTGAAGCTCTTCTTATTTTTCACACCTTTTCATGCTTTTCAAGTTTTTCAACACCGTTTCATGCTCCTCCTATTTTCAGACCGTTTCATGCTCCTCATATATTTGACACCTTTTAAAGCTCTTCATGTATCACACCTTTTCAGGCTCTTCATGTTTTTGAACACCGTTTCATGCTCCTCATATTTTTCAGACCGTTTCGTGCTCCTCATATATTTGACATCTTTTGAAGGTCTTCTTATTTTTCACACCTTTTCACGCTTTTCATGTTTTTCAACACCGTTTCATGCTCCTCCTATTTTTCAGACCGTTTCGTGCTCCTCATATATTTGACACCTTGTGAAGCTCTTCATATTCTTCACACCTTTTCAGTCTCTTCATGTTTTTCAACACCGCCTCATGCTCCTCCTTTTTTCAGAACGTTTCATGCTGTTAATATTTTTGTCACCTTTTGAAGCTCTTCATATTTTTCACACCTTCTCAGGCTCTTCATGTTTTTGAACACCGTTTCTTGCTGCTACTATTTTTCAGACCTTTTCATGCTCCAAATATTTTTGACACCTTTTGAAGCCTTTCATATTTTTCACACCTTTTCAGGCTCTTCTTGTTTTTCAACACCACTTCATGCTCCTCTTATTTTTCAGACCGTTTCATGCTCCTCATATTTTTGACACCTTTTGAAGCTCTTCCTATTATTCACACCTTTCCAGACTCTTCATGTTTTTGAACACCGCTTCATGCTCCTCCTATTTTTCAGACCGTTTCATGTTCCTCATATTTTTGACACCTTTTGAAGCTCTTCATATTTTTCAGACGTTTTCAGGCTCTTCATGTTTTTGAACACCTCTTCATGCTCCTCCTATTTTACAGACCTTTGTATGCTCTTCATATTTTTGACAACTTTTGAATCTCTTCATATTTTTCACACCTTTTCTGTCTCTGCATATTTTGAACACCGCTTCATGCTCCTCCTATTTTTCAGACCGTTTCATGATCCTCATATTTTTGACACCTTTTGAAGCTTTTCATATTTTTCACACTTTTACAGGCTCTTCATGTTTTTAACACTGCTTCATGCTCCTCCTATTTTTCAGACCGTTTCATTCTCCTCAGGTATTTCACACCTTTTGAAGCTCTTCATATTTTTCACACCTTTTGAAGCTCTTCATATATTTCACACCTTTTGAAGCTCTTCATGTTTTTCAACACCTCTTCATGCTCCTCCTATTTTTCAGACCGTTCATGCTCCTCATATTTTGAAACAATTTGAAGCTCCTCCTATTTTCCACACGTTTTCAGGCTCTTCATGTTTTTCAACACCGTTTCATGTTCCTCCTATTTTTCCTACCGTTTCATGCTCCTCCTATTTTTCAGACCGTTTCATGCTCCTCATATTTTTGACAATTTTGGAAGCTCTTCATATTTTTCACACCTTTTCAGGCTCTTCATATTTTTCAACACCGCTATATGCTCCTACTAAATTTCAGACTGTTTCATGTTCCTCATATTTTTCACACCTTTTGAAGCTCTTCATATTTTTCACACATTTTCAGGCTCTTCATGTTTTTCAACACCACTTCATATTCCTCCTATTATTCAGACCGTTTCATGCTCATCTCATTTTTGACACCTTTTGAAGCTATTGGTATTTTTCAAACCTTTTGAAGCTCTTCATATTTTTCACACCTTTTCAGGATCTTCATGTTTTTAAACACCGCTTCATGCTCCTCCCATTTTTCAGAACTTTTCATGCTCCTCATGTATTTCACACCATTTGAAGCACTTCATATTTTTCACACCTTTTCAGTCTCTTCATGTTTTTCAACACCACTTCATGTTCCTCCTATTTTTCAGACCGTTTCATGCTCATCTCATTTTTGACACCTCTTGAAGCTCTTGATATTTTTCACACCTTTTGAATCTCTTCATATTTTTCACACCTTTTCAGGATCGTCATGTTTTTAAACACCCCTTCATGCTCCTCGTATTTTTCAGAACTTTTCATGCTCTTCATATTTTTCAAATCTTTTGAAGCTCTTCATATTTTTCGCACCATTCCAGGCTCTTCATGTTTTTGAACACCGCTTCATGCTTCTCCTATTTTTCAGACCGTGTCATGCTCCTCATATTTTTGACACCTTTTGAAGCTCTTCATATTTTTCACACCTTTTGAAGCTCTTCATATTTTTCGCACCATTCCAGGCTCTTCATGTTTTTCAACACCGTTTCATGCTCCTCGTATTTTTCAGACCGTTTCATGCTCCTCATATTTTTGACACCTTTTGAAGCTCTTCCTATTTTCCACACCTTTTCAGCCTCTTGATGTTTTAGAACACCGCTTCATGCTCCTTCTATTTTTCATAACGTTTCATGCTCCTCTCATTTTTCACACCTTTTGAAGCTCTTCATATTTTTCACACCTTTTGAAGCTCTTCATATTTTTCACACCTTTTCAGGCTCTTCATGTTTTGGAGCACACCTTCATGCTCCTCCCATTTTTCAGACCTGTTCATGCTACTCATATTTTTCAAATCTTTTGAAGCTCTTCATATTTTTAACACCTTTTCAGGCTCTTCATGTTTTTCAACACCGCTTCATGCTCCTCCTATTTTCAGAACGTTTCATGCTCCTCATATTTTTGACAACTTTTGAAGCTCTTCATATTTTTCACACCTTTTCAGGCTCTTCATGTTTTTCAACACCGCTTCATGCTCCTCCTATTTTCAGACCGTTTCATGCTCCTCATATTTTTGACATCTTTTGAAGCTGTTCATATTTTTCACTCCTTTTCAGGCACTTCATGTTTTTGAACACCGTTTCATGCTCCTCCTATTTTTCAGAACGTTTCATGCTCCTCATATTTTTGACACCTTTTGAGGCTCTTCATATTTCTCATACCTTTTCAGGCTCTCCATATTTTTGAACACTGCTTCTTGCTCCTCCTAATTTTGAGACGGTTTCATGCTCCTCATATTTATGACACATTTTGAAGCTCTTCATATTATTCACTCCTTTTCAGGCTCTTCATGGTTTTGAACACCGCTTTATGCTCCTCCTATTTTTCAGACCGTTTCATGCTCTTCATATATTTCACACCTTTTGAAGCTCTTCATATTTTTCACACCTTTTCATGCTCTTCATGTTTCTAACACCGTTTCATGCTTCTCCTATTTTTCAGACCGTTTAATGCTCCTCATATTTTTCACACCTTTTGAATCTCTTTATATTTGTCACACCTTTTCATGCTCTTCATGTTTCTAACACCGTTTCATGCTTCTCCTATTTTTCAGACCGTTTAATGCTCCTCATATTTTTCACACCTTTTGAATCTCTTTATATTTGTCACACCTTTTCAGGCTCTTCATGTTTTTCAACACCGCTTCATGCTCCTCCTATTTTTCAGATCGTTTCTTGCTCCTCCTATATTTCAAACTGTTTCACGCACCTCTTATTATTGACACCTTTTGAAGCTCTTCATATTTTTCACACCTTTTCAGGCTCTTCATGTTTTTCAACACCACTTCATGCTCCTCCTATTTTTGAGACCGGTTCATGCTCCTCATATTTTTCACACATTTAGAAACTCTTCATATTTTTCCCACCTTCCCAGGCTCTTCATGTATTTGAGCACAGCTTCATGCTCCTCCTATTTTTCAGACCGTTTCATGCTCCTCATATTTTGACAGCTTTTGAAGCTCTTCATATTTTTCACACCATTGCAGGCTCTTAATGTTTTTGAACACCCTTTCATGCTCCTCCTATATTTCAGACCGTTTCATGCTCCTCATATTTTTGACACATTTTGAAGCTCTTCATATTTTTCACAACATTTCAGGCTCTTCATGTTTTTGAACACCGTTTCATGCTCCTCCTATATTTCAGACCATTTCATGCTCCTCATATTTCTGACAAATTTTGAAGCTCTTCAAATATTTCAAACATTTTCAGGCTCTTCATGTTTTGAACACCACTTCATGCTCCTCCTATTTTTCAGACCGTTTCATGCTCATCTCATTTTTGACACCTTTTGAAGCTCTTCATATTTTTCACAACTTTTGAAGCTTTTCATATTTTTGACACATTTTCAGGCTCTTCAGGTTTTTCAACACCGCTTCTTGCTCCTCCTAATTTTCAGACCGCTTCTTGCTCCTCCTAATTTTCAGACCGCTTCATGCTCCTCCTATTTTTCAGACCGTTTCATGCTCCTCTCATTTTTCACACCTTTTGAAGCTCTTCATATTTTTCACACCTTTTCAGGCTCTTCATGTTTTTGAACACCGCTTCATGCTCCTCCTATTTTTCTGACCGTTTCATGCACCTCATATTTTTGACACATTTTGAAGCTGCACCTATTTTACACACGTTTTCCGGCTCTTCATGTTTTTCAACACCGTTTCATGCTCCTCCTATTTTTCCAACCGTTTCATGCTCCTCCTATTTTTCAGACCGTTTCATGCTCCTAATAATTTTGACAATTTTGGAAGCTCTTCATATTTTTCACACCTTTTCAGGCTCTTCATGTTTTTCAACACCACTATATGCTCCTACTAATTTTCAGACTGTTTCATGCTCGTCATATATTTTACACCTTTTGAAGCTCTTCATATTTTTCACACCTTTTCAGGCTCTTCATGTTTTGGAGCACAGCTTCATGCTCCTCCCATTTTTCAGACCGTTTCATGCTCCTCATGTATTTCACACCATTTGAAGCACTTCATATTTTTCACACCTTTTCAGTCTCTTCATGTTTTTCAACACCACTTCATGTTCCTCCTATTATTCAGACCGTTTCATGCTCATCTCATTTTTGACACCTTTTGAAGTTCTTGATATTTTTGACACCTTTTGAAGCTCTTCATATTTTTCACACCTTTTCAGGCTCTTCATGTTTTGGAGCACACCTTCATGCTCCTCCCATTTTTCAGACCGTTTCATGCTCCTCATGTATTTCACACCATTTGAAGCACTTCATATTTTTCACACCTTTTCAGGCTCTTCATGTTTCTCAACACCGCTTCATGCTCCTCCTATTTTTCAGACCGTTTCATGCTCCTCCTATTTTTCAGACCGTTTTATGCTCCTCATATTTTTGACACCTTTTGAAGCTCTTCATATTTTTCACACCTTTTCAGGCTATTCATGTTTTCCAGCACCACTTCATGCTCCTCCTATTTTTCAGACCGATTCATGCTCCTATATTTTTGATACCTTTTGAAGCTCTTCATATTTTTCACACCTTTTCAGGCTATTCATGTTTTCCAACACCATTCATGCTCCTCCTATTTTTCAGACCGTTTCATGCTCCTCCTAATTTTGACACCTGTTGATGCTGTTCATATTTTTCACACCTTTTGAAGCTCTTTTAATTTTTCACACGTTTTCAGATTCTTCATGTTTTTCAACACCGCTTCATGCTCGTGCTATTTTTCAGACCGTTTCATGCTCCTCATGTATTTCACATCTTTTGAAGCTCTTCATATTTTTCACACCTTTTCAGGCTCTTCATGTTTTTCAACACCGCTTCATGCTCCTCCTAATTTGCAGATCGTTTCATGCTCCTCATATTTTTCACACCTTTTGAAGCTGTTCATATTTTTCACACCTTTTCAGTCTCTTCATGTTTTTTAACACCGTCTCATAATTCTCCTATTTTTCAGACCGTTTCATGCTCTCCATGTATTTCACACATTTTGAAGCTCTTCATATACTTCACACCTTTTCAGGCTCTGCATGTTTTTGAACACCGTTTCATGCTCCTCCTATTTTTCAGACCGTTTCATGCTCATCTCATTTTTGACACCTTTTTGAAGCTCTTCATATTTTTAACACCTTTGAAGCTCTTCATAGATTTGACACGTTTTCAGGCTCTTCATGTTTTTGAACACTGTTTCATGCTCCTCCTATTTTTCATACCGTTTCATGTTCCTCCTATTTTTCAGATCATTTCATGCTCCTCATATTTTTGACACCTTTTGAAGCTCTTCATATATTTCACACCTTTTCAGGCTCTTCAATTTTTTCAACCCCACTTCATGCTCCTCCTATTTTTCAGACCGTTTCATGCTCACATCACTTTTGACACCTTTTGAAGCTCTTCTTATTTTTCACATCTTTTGAAACTCTTCATATTTTTCACACGTTTTCAGGCTCTTCATGTTTTCAAAACCGTTTCATGCTCCTCCTATTTTTCAGACCGTTTCTTGCTCCTTATATGTTTGTCTCCTTTTGAAGCTCTTCATATTTTTCACAGCTTTTGAAGCTCTTCATATTTTTCACACCTTTTCAGGCTCTTCATGTTTTTGAACACCGTTTCATGCTCCTCCTATTTTTCATACCGTTTCATGTTCCTCCTATTTTTCAGACCGTTTCATGCTCATCTCATTTTTGACACCTTTTGAAGTTCTTGATATTTTTGACACCTTTGAAGTTCTTCATATATTTCACAACTTTTAAGGCTCTTCATGTTTTTCAACACCGCTTCCTGCTCCACCTATTTTTCAGTCGATTCATGCTTTTCATATTTTTGACACCTTTTTAAGCTCTTCATATTTTTCACACCTTTTCAGGATCTTCATATTTTTGACTTCTGCTCCATGCCCCTGCTATTTTTCAGAATGTTTCATGCTCCTCATATTTTTGAAACCTTTTGAAGCTCTTCATATTTTTCACACCTTTTCATGCTCTTAATGTTTTTGAACACCGCTTCATGATCCTCCTATTTTTCAGACAGTTTCATGCTCCTCATATTTTTGACACCTTTTAAAGCTCTTCATATGTTTCACACCTTTTCAGGATGTTCATGTTTTTGACGTCTGCTTCATGCCCCTGCTATTTTTCAGACTGTTTCTTGCTCCTCATATATTTGACACCTTTTGAAGCTCTTCATATTTTTCACACCTTTTCAGGCTCTTCATGTTTTTCAACACCGCTTCATGCTCCTCCTATTTTTCAGACCGTTTTATGCTCCTCATAATTTTAACACCCTTGAAGCTCTTCATATTTTTCACACCTTTTCAGGCTCTTAATGTTTTTCAACACCGCTTCATGCTCCTCCTATTTTTCACATCGTTTTATGATCCTCATATTTTTCACACATTATGAAGCTCTTCATATTTTTCACACCTTTCCAGGCTCTTCATGTTTTTGAACACCGTTTCATGCTGCTCCTATTTTTCAGACCGATTCATGTTCCTCATATTTTTGAAACCTTTTGAAGCTTTTCATATTTTTCACACCTTTTCAGGGTTTCATGTTTTGAACACCGCATCATGCCCCTGCTATTTTTCAGACTGTTTCTTGCTCCTCATATATTTGACACCTTTTGAAGCTCTTCATATATTTCACACCTTTTCAGGCTCTTCATGTTGTTTAACACCGCTTTTTGCTCCTCTATTTTTCAGATAGTTTCATGTTCCTCCTATTGTTCAGACCGTTTTATGCACCTCATATTTTTCACACCTTTTGAAGCTCTTCATATTTTTCACACCTTTTCAGGCTCTTCATGTTTTTGAACACCGCTTCATGCTCCTGCTATTTTTTAGACCGTTTCATGCTCCACATATTTTTGACACATTTTGAAGCTCTTTATATTTTTCACATCTTTTCAGGCTCTTCATGTTTTTCAACACCGCTTCATGCTCCTCCTATTTTTCAGTCGTTTCATGCTCCTAATATTTTGACACCTTTTGAAGCTCTTCATATTTTTGACACCTTTTCAGGCTCTTCATGTTTTTGAAAACCGCTTCATGCTCCTCCTATTTTTCAGACCGCTTCCTGATCCTCATAATTTTCACTCCTTTTGAAGCTCTTCATATTTTTGACACCTTTTCAGGCTCTTCATGTTTTTGAACAGTGCTTCATGCTCGTGCTATTTTTTAGACCGTTTCATGCTCCACATATTTTTGACACCTTTTGAAGCTCTTTATATTTTTCACATCTTTTCAGGCTCTTCATGTTTTTCAACACCGCTTCATGCTCCTCCTATTTTTCAGTCGTTTCATGCTCCTAATATTTTGACACCTTTTGAAGCTCTTCATATTTTTGACACCTTTTCAGGTTCTTCATGTTTTTGAAAACCGCTTCATGCTCCTCCTATTTTTCAGACAGCTTCCTGATCCTCATAATTTCACACCTTTTGAAGCTCTTCATATTTTTCACACCTTTTCAGGCTCTTCATGTTTTTGAACATCGCTTCATGCTCCTCCTATTTTTTAAACAGTTTCTTGCTCCTCATATTTTTGACACCTTTTGATGCTCTTCATATTTTTCACACCTTTTGAAGCTCTTCATATGTTTCACACGTTTTCAGGCTCTTCATGTTTTTCAACACTGCTACATGCTCCTCCTATTTTTCAGACCGTTTCATGCTCCTCTTATTTTCGACACCTTTTGAAGCTCTTCATTTTTTTCACACATTTTCAGGCTCTTCATGTTGTTGAACACCACTTCATGCTCCTAATATCTTTAAAACCGTTTCATGCTCATCTCATTCTTGACACCTTTTGAAGCTCTTCATATGTTTCACACGTTTTCAGGCTCTTCATGTTTTTGAACACCACTTCATGCTCCTTATATTTTTCAGACCGTTTCATGCTCCTCATATTTTTGACACCTTTTGAAGCTCTTAATATTTTTCACACCTTTTCAGGCTCGTCATGTTGTTGAACACCACTTCATGCTCCTAATATCTTTAAAACCGTTTCATGCTCATCTCATTCTTGACACCTTTTGAAGCTCTTCATATGTTTCACACGTTTTCAGGCTCTTCATGTTTTTGAACACCACTTCATGCTCCTTATATTTTTCAGACCGTTTCATGCTCCTCATATTTTTGACACCTTTTGAAGCTCTTAATATTTTTCACACCTTTTCAGGCTCGTCATGTTGTTGAACACCACTTCATGCTCCTAATATCTTTAAAACCGTTTCATGCTCATCTCATTCTTGACACCTTTTGAAGCTCTTCATATTTTTCACACGTTTTCAGGCTCTTCATGTTTTTTTTTTTATATTTTTTTTGTTTATTGTTATATTTTTTCATGTTTTTGAACACCGCTTCATGCTCCTCCTATTTTTCAGACCATTTCATGCTCCTCATATTGTTCACACCTTTTGAAGCTCTTCATATTTTTCACACATTTTCAGGCTCTTCATGTTTTTCAACACCACTTAATGCTCCTCCTATTTTTCAGACCGTTTCATGCTCCTCATATTTTTGACACCTTTTGAAGCTCTTCGTATATTTCACACCTTTTCATGCTCTTCATGTTTATCAACACCAATTCATGCTCCTCCTATTTTTCAGACCGTTTCATGCTAATCTCATTTTTGACACCTATTGAATCTCTTCATATTTTTCCAACCTTTTGAAGTTCTTCATATTTTTCGCACCATTTCAGGCTCTTCATGTATTTCAACACCGCTTCATGCTCCTCCTCTTTTTCAGACAATTTTTGCTCCTCATAATTTTGACACCATTTGAAGCTCTTCATATTTCTCACAACTTTTCTGGTTCTTCATGTATTTCAACACCGCTTCATGCTCCTCCTATTTTTCAGACCGTATCATGCTCATCTAATTTTTGAGACCTTTTGAAGCTCTTCATATTTTTCCACATATTTTGAAGCTCTTCGTACTTTTCACGCATTTTCAGGCTCTTCATATTTTGCAACACCCCTTTTTGCTCCTCCTATTTTTCAGCCCGTTTCATGCTCCTCATGTATTTCACACCTTTTGAAGCTCTTCATATTTTCCACACCTATTCAGGCTCTTCAGGTTTTTGAACACCGCTTCATGCTCCTCCTTTTCTGCAGACCGTTTCATGCTCCTCATATTTTTGACACCTTTTGAAGCTCTTCATATTTCTCACACCTTTTCAGGCTCTTCATATTTTTGAACACCGCTTCATGCTCCTCCTATTTTTCAGACCGTTTCATGCTCATCTCATTTTTGACACTTTTTGAAGCTCTTCATATTTTTCACACCTTTTCAGGCTCTTCATATTTTTCAACACCACTTCATGCTCCTTCTATTTTTCAGAGAGTTTCATGCTCCTCATGTATTTCACACCTTTTGAAGCTCTTCATATTTTTCACACCTTTTCAGGCTCGTCATGTTTTTCATCACTGTTTCATGCTCCTCCTATTTTTCAGACCGTTTCATGCTCCTCATATTTTTGAAACCTTTTGAAGCTCATCATATTTTTCACATCTTTTCAGGCTCTTCATGTTTTTGAACACCGTTTCATGTTCCTCCTATTTTTCAGACCGTTTCATGCTCCTCATATTTTTGACACCTTTTGAAGCTCTTCATATTTTTCACAACTTTTCCGGCTCTTCATGATTTTCAACACCGCTTCATGCTCCTCCTATTTTTCAGACCGTTCCATTCTCATCTCATTTTTGACACCTTTTGAAGCTCTTCATATTTTTCACACCTTTTGAAGCTCTTCATAATTTTCACACGTTTTCAGGCTCTTCATGTTTTTCAACATCGCTTCATGATCCTCCAATTTTTCAGACCGTTTCATGCACATCATATTTTTCACACCTTTTGAAGCTCTTCATATTTCTCACACATTTTCAGGCTCTTCATGTTTCTCAACACCGCTTCATGATCCTCCTATTTTTCAGACCGTTTCATGCTCCTCATATTTTTGACACCTTTTGAAGCTCGTCATATTTTTCTCACCTTTTCAGGCTCTTCATGTTTTTGAACACAGCTTCATGCTCCTCCTATTTTTCAGACCGTTTCATGCTCCTCATATTTTTGACACCTTTTGAAGCTTTTCATATTTTTCACAATTTTTCAGGCTCTTCATTTTTTTCAACAACACTTCATGCCCCTCTTTTTTTTCAGACCGTTTCATTCTCATCTAATTTTTGACACCTTTTGAAGCTCTTCATATTTTTCACACCTTTTGAAGCTCTTCATATTTTTCACACGTTTTCAGGCTCTTCATGTTTTTGAACACCGCTTCATGCTCCTCCTATTTTTCAGACCATTTAATCCTCCCCATGTATTTCACACCTTTTGAAGCTCTTCATATTTTTCACACATTTTCAGGCTCTTCATGTTTTTGAACACCATTTCATGCTCCTCCTATGTTGCAGACCGTTTCATTCTCCTCATATTTTTGACACCTTTTGAAGCTCTTCATGTATTTCACACCTTTTCAGGCTTTTCATTTTTTTCAACACCACTTCATTCTCCTCCTATTTTTCAGACCGTTTCATGCTTATCTCATTTTGACACATTTTGAAGCTCTTCATATTTTTCACATCTTTTGAAGCTTTTCATATTTTTCACACCTTTTCAGGCTCTTCATGATTTTCAACACCGCTTCATGCTCCTCCTAATTTTCAGACCGTTTCATGCTCATTTCTTTTTTGACACCCTTTGAAGCTCTTCATATTTTTCACAATTTGAAGTTCTTCATATTTTTCATATTTTTGAAGCTCTTCATATTTTCACACCTTTTCAGACTCTTCATGATTTTCAACACCGCTTCATGCTCCTGAAATTTTTCAGACCGTTTCATGCTCCTCATATTTTTGACACCTTTTGAAGCTCTTCATATTTCTCACACCTTTTCAGGCTGTTCATGTTTTTCAGCACCGCTTCATGCTCCTCCTATTTTTCAGACCGTTTCATGCTCATCTCATTTTAACACCTTTTGAAGCTCTTCATATTTTTCACACCTATTGAAGCTCTTCATATTTTTCACATTTTTGAAGTTCTTCATATTTTCACACGTTTTCAGACTCTTCATGTTTTTCAAAACCGCTTCATGCTCCTGAAATTTTTCAGACCGTTTCATGCTCCTCATATTTTTGACACCTTTTGAAGCTCTTCATATTTCTCACACCTTTTCAGGCTCTTCATGTTTTTCAACACCGCTTCATGCTCCTCCTATTTTTCAGACCGTTTCATGCTCTTCTCATTTTTGACACCTTTTGAAGGTTTTCATATTTTTCACACCTTTTCAAGCTCTTCATGTTTTTGAACACCGCTTCATGCTCCTCCTATTTTTCAGAACGTTTCATGCTCCTCATATTTTTCGCACCTGTTGAAGCTCTTCATATTTTTCACAACTTTTCAGGCTCTTCATGTTTTAGAACACCGCTTCATGCTCCTCCTATTTTTCAGACCGTTTAATGCTCCTCATGTATTTCACACCTTTTGAAGCTCTTCATATTTTTCACACATTTTCAGGCTCTTCATGTTTTGGAACACCGTTTCATGCTCCTCCAATTTTTCAGACCGTTTCATGCTCCTCATATATTTGACACCTTGTGAATCTCTTCATATTTTTCACACCTTTTCTGGCTCTTCCATTTTTTCAACACCGCTTCATGCTCCTCCTATTTTTCAGACCGTTTCATGCTCCTCATATTTTTGACACCTTGTGAATGTCTTCATATTTTTCACAGCTTTTCATGCTCTTCATGTTTTTTCAACACCGCTTCATGCTCCTCCTCTTTTTCAGACCATTTTTGCTCCTCATAATTTTGACACCATATGAAGCTCTTCATATTTCTCACAACTTTTCTGGTTCTTCATGTATTTCAACACCGCTTCATGCTCCTCCTATTTTTCAGACCGTATCATGCTCATTTAATTTTTGAGACCTTTTGAAGCTCTTCATATTTTTCCACATCTTTTGAAGCTCTTCATATTTTTCATCGTTTTCAGGCTCTTCATGTTTTTCAACACGCCTTCTTGGTCCTCCTATTTTTCAGACCGTTTCATGCTCCTCATATTTTTGACACCCTTAGAAGCTCTTCATATTTTTCACACTTTTCATGCTCTTCATGTTTTTCAACACCGCTTCATGCTCCTCCTATTTCAGACCGTTTCATGCTCCTCATAATTTTGACACGTTTTGAAGCTCTTCATATTTTTCACACCTTTTCAGGCTCTTCATGTTTTTCAACACCGCTTCATGCTCCTCCTCTTTTTCAGACAGTTTAATCCTCCCCATGTATTTCACACCTTTTGAAGCTCTTCATATTTTTCACACATTTTCAGGCTCTTCATGTTTTTGAACACCATTTCATGCTCCTCCTATTTTTCAGACCGTTTCATGTGCCTCATACATTTGACACCTTTTGAAGCTCTTCATATTTTTCACACCTTTTTAAGCTCTTCATATTTTTCACACCTTTTCAGGCTCTTCATGTTTTGGAACACCGCTTCATGCTCCTCCTATTTTTCAGACCGTTTCATGCTCCTGATATATTTGACACCTTGTGAAGCTCTTCATATTTTTCACACCTTTTCAGGCTCTTCCATTTTTTCAACACCGCTTCATGCTCCTCCTATTTTTCAGACCGTTTCATGCTCCTCATATTTTTGACACCTTGTGAAGGTCTTCATATTTTTCACAGCTTTTCATGCTCTTCATATTTTTTCAACACCGCTTCATGCTCCTCCTCTTTTTCAGACCATTTATGCTCCTCATAATTTTGACACCATATGAAGCTCTTCATATTTCTCACAACTTTTCTGGTTCTTCATGTATTTCAACACCGCTTCATGCTCCTCCTATTTTTCAGACCGTATCATTTTCATCTAATATTTGAAACCTTTTGAAGCTCTTCATATTTTTCCACATCTTTTGAAGCTCTTCATATTTTTCACGCGTTTTCAGGCTCTTCATGTTTTTCAACACGCCTTCTTGGTCCTCCTATTTTTCAGGCCGTTTCATGCTCCTCATATTTTTGACACCTTTTGAAGCTCTTCATATTTTTCACACCTTTTCAGGCTCTTCTTGTTTTTGAACACCGATTCATGCTCCTCCTATTTTTCATACCGTTTCATGCTCCTCATAATTTTGACACATTTTGAAGCTCTTCATAATTTTCACACATTTTCAGGCTCTTCATGTTTTTGAACACCGTCTCATGCTCCTGCTATTTTTCAGACCGTTTCATGCTCCTCATATATTTGACAACTTTAGAAGCACTTCGTATTTTTCACACCTTTTCAGGTTCTTAATGTTTTTGAACGCCACTTCATGCTCCTGCTATTTTTCAGACCGTTTCATACTCCTCCTATTTTTGATACCTTTTGAAGCTCTTCATATTTTTCACACCTTTTCAGGCTCTTTATGCTTTTCAACACCAATTCATGCTCCTCCTTTTTTGCAGACCGTTTCATACTCCTCATATTTTTGACACCTTTTGAAGCTCTTCATATTTCTCACACAATTTCAGGCTTTTCATGTTTTTCAACAACGCTTCATGCTCCTAATTTTCAGACCGTTTCATGCTGATCTCATTTTTGACACCTTTTGAAGCTTTTCATATTTTTCACACCTTTTCAGGCTCTTCATGTTTTTCCACACCACTTCATGCTCCTCCATTTTTGTAGACCGTTTCATTCTCCTCATGTATTTCACACCTTTTGAAGCTCTTCATATTTTTCCCACCTTTTCCGGCTCTCCATGTTTTTGATCACCGTTTCATGCTCCTCCTATTTTTCAGACCGTTTCATGCACCTCATATTTTTCACACCTTTTGAAGCTCTTCATATTTTTCACACCTTTTCAGGCTCTTCATGTTTCTCAACACCGCTTCATGCTCCTGCTATTTATCATAACGTTTCATACTCCTCATATTTTTGACACTTTTTGAGTCTCTTCATGTTTTTCACACCTTTTCAGGCTCTTCATGTTTTTGAACACCGTTTCATAATCCTCCCATTTTTCATACCGTTTCATGCTCCTCATATTTTTGAAACCTTTTGAAGCTCTTCATATTTTTCACACCTTTTCAGGCTCTTCAAGTTTTTGAACACCGCTTCATCCTCCTCGTATTTTTAAGACCGTTTCATGCTCCTCATATTTTTGAAACCTTTTGAAGCTCTTCATATTTTTCACACCTTTTCAGGCTCTTCAAGTTTTTGAACACCGCTTCATCCTCCTCGTATTTTTAAGACCGTTTCATGCTCCTCATATTTTTGAAACCTTTTGAAGCTCTTCATATTTTTCACACCTTTTCAGGCTCTTCAAGTTTTTGAACACCGCTTCATCCTCCTCGTATTTTTAAGACCGTTTCATGCTCCTCATATTTTTGAAACCTTTTGAAGCTCTTCATATTTTTCACACCTTTTTAGGCTCTTCATTTTTTTGAACACCGCTTCATGCTCCTCCTATTTTTCAGACCGTATCATGCTCCTCATATTTTTCACACCTTTTGAAGCTCTTCATATTTTTCACACCTTTTTAGCCTCTTCATGTTTTTCAACACCAGTTCATGCTCCTCCTAATTTTCAGACCGTTTCATGCTCCTCATATTTTTAACACCTTTAGAAACTCTTCATATTTTTCACACATTTTCAGGCTCTTCATGTTTTTCAACACCGTTTCATGATCCTCTTTTTTTTCAGACCGTTTCATGCTCCTCATATTTTTGACACCTTTTGAAGCTCTTCATATTTTTCACACTTTTCAGGCTCTTCATGTTTTTCAACAACGCTTCATGCTCCGCCTATTTTTCAGACCATTTCATTCTCCTCATATTTTTGACACCTTTTCAAGCTCTTCAGATATTTCACACCTTTTCAGGCTCTTCATTTTTTTCAACACCACTTCATGCTCCTCCTATTTTTCAGACCGTTACATGCTCCTCATATTTTTGACACTTTTTGAAGCTCTTTATATATTTCACACATTTTCAGGCTCTTCATGTTTTTCAACACCGTTTCATGATCCTTCTATTTTCAGACCGTTTCATACTCCTCATATTTTTGACACCTTTTGTAGCTCTTCATATTTTTCACAATTTTCAGGCCGTTCATGTTTTTCAACAACGCTTCATGCTCCGCCTATTTTTCAGACCATTTCATTCTCCTCATATTTTTGACACCTTTTGAAGTTCTTCAGATATTTCACACCTTTTCAGGCTCTTCATTTTTTTCAACACCACTTTATGCTCCTACTATTTTTCAGATCGTTTCGTGCTCTTCTCATTTTGACACCTTTTGAAGCTCTTCATATTTTTCACATCTTTCGAAGCTCTTCATATTTTTCACACGTTTTCAGGCTCTTCATGTTGTTCAACACCCTTTCTTGCTTCTCCTATTTTTAAGACCATTTCATGCTCCTCATATATTTGACAGGTTTTGAAGCTCTACATATTTTTCACACCTTTTCAGCCTTTTCATTTATTTCAATATCACTTCATGCTCCTCCTATTTTTCAGACCGTTTCATGCTCATTTCATTTTGACACCTTTTGAAGCTCTTCATATTTTTCACACCTTTTCAGGCTCTTCATGTTTTTGAACACCGCTTCATGCTACTCCTATTTTTTAGACCGTTTCATGCTCCTCATATTTTTGACACCTTTTGAAGCTCTTCATATATTTCACACCTTTTCAGGCTCTTCATGTTTTTGAACACGGCTTCATGCTCCTCCTATTTTTCAGACCGTACCCTGCTCCTCATATTTTTCACACCTATTGAAGCTCTTAATATTTTTCACAACTTTGCAGGCTCTTCATGTTTTTGAACACCACTTCATGCTCCTCCTATTTTACAGAGAGTTTCAGGCCCCTCATGTATTTCACACCTTTTGAAGCTCTTCATATTTTTCACACCTTTTCAGTCTCTTCATGTTTTTCAACACCGTTTCATGCTGCTTATATTTTTCAGACCGTTTCATGCTCCTCATATCTTTCACACCTTTTGAAGCTCTTCATATTTTTCACACCTTTTCAGGCTCTTCATGTTTTTGAACACTGCTTCATGCTCCTCCTATTTTTCAGGTCATTTCATGCTCCTCATATTTTTGAAACCTTTTGAAGCTCTTCATATTTTTCACTCCTTTTCAGGCTCCACATGTTTTTGAACAGCGCATCATGCTCCTCCTATTTTCAGACCGTTCCATGCTCCTCATATTTTTGACACCTTTTGAAGCTCTTCATAAATTTCACACCTTTTCAGGCTCTTCATGTTTTTCAACACCACTTCATCCTCCAAATATTTTTCAGATGGCTTCATGCTCATCTCATTTTTGACATCTTTTGAAACTCTTCATATTTCTCACACTTTTTCAGGCTCTTCATGTTTTTCATCACCGCTTCATGCTCCTCCTATTTTTCAGACCGTTTCATGCTCCTCAAATTTTTGACACCTTTTAAAGCTCTTCATATATTTCACACCTTTTCAGGCTCGTCATTTTTTTGAACACCACTTCATGCTCCTCCTATTTTTCAGACCTTTTCATGCTCCTCATATTTTTGACACCTTTTGAAGCTCCTCATATTTTTCACACCTTTTGAAGCTCTTCATATTTTTCACACCTTTTGAAGCTCTTCATATTTTTCACAACTTTTCAGGCTCTTCATGTTTTTGAACACCGTTTCATGCTCCTCCTATATTTCAGATCATTTCATGCTCCTCATATTTTTGACAGCATTTAGAGCTCTTCAAATATTTCACACATTTTCAGGCTATTCATGTTTTTCAACACAAGTTCATGCTCCCCCTTTTTTTCAGACCGTTTCATGCTCATCTCATTTTTGACATCTTTTGAAACTCTTCATATTTTTCACACCTTTTGAAGCTCTTCATATTTTTCACACCTTTTCAGGCTCTTCATGTTTTTGTACACTGTTTCATGCTCCTCCTATTTTTTAGAAGTTTCATTCTCCTCATATTTTTCACACATTTTGAAGCTGTTCATATTTTTGACACCTTTTGAAGCTCTTCATATATTTCACACCTTTTCAGGCTCTTCATGTTTTTGAACACCGCTTCATGCTCCTCCTATTTTTCAGACCATTTCATGCTCCTCATATTTTTGACACCTATTGATGCTCTTCATTTTTTTCACACCTTTTCAGGCTCTTCATGTTTTTGAACACGGTTTCATGCTTCTCCTGTTTTTCACAGATTCATCCTCCTCTTATTTTTGACATGTTTTGAAACTCTTCATATTTTTCACACCTTCTCAGGCGCTTCAGGGTTTCAACACCGTTTCATGCTCCTCCTATTTTTCAGTCCATTTCGTGCTCCTCATATTTTTGACACTTTTTGAAGCTCTTCATATTTTCCACAACTTTTAATGCTCTTCATCTTTTTCAACACCACTTCATGCTCCTCATATTTTTGACACCTTTTGAAGCTCTTCATGTATTTCACACCTTTTCAGGCTCTTCATGTTTTTGAACACCACTTCATGCTTTTCCAATTTTTCACACCGTTTCATGCTCCTCATATTTTTGACACCTTTTGAAGCTCTTCATGTATTTCACACCTATTCAGGCTCTTCATGTTTTTGAATACCGTTACATGATTCTCCTATTTTTCAGACTGTATCATGCTCCGCATATTTTTGACACCTTTTGAAGCTCTTCATATTTTTCACACCTTTTGAAGCTCTTCATATTTTTCACACCTTTTCAGGCTCTTCATGTTTTTCAACACCGTTTCATGCTCCTCCTATTTTTCAGACCGTTTCATGCTCCTCATATTTTGACATGTTTTGAATCTCTTCATATTTTTCACATCTTTTCAGGCGCTTCAGGTTTTCAACACCGCTTCATGCTCCTCCTATTTTTCAGACCGTTTCATGCTCCTCATATTTTTGATACCTTTTGAAGCTCTTCATGTTTTTCACAACTTTTCAGACCTTTCATGTTTTCAACACAGTTTCATGCTCCGCCTATTTTTCAGCACTTTTCATGCTCCTCATATTTTTCACGACTTTTGAAGCTCTTCATATATTTCACACTTTTTCAGGCTCTTCTTGTTTTGGAACACCGCTTCATGCTTCTCCTATATTTCACACCTTTTCATAATCTTCATATTTTCCACGCCTTTTATGCTCTTCGTATTTTTCACACCTTTTCAGGCTCTTCATGTTTATGAACAAAGTTTAATGCTCCTCCTATTTTTCAGACCGTTTCATGTTCCTCATATTGTTGACACTTTTTGAAACTCTTCGTATTTTTCACACCTTTTCAGACTCTTAATGATTTTCAACACCGTTTCATGCTCCTCCTATTTTTCAGAACGTTTCATGCTCCTCATATTTTTGACACCTATTGAAGATCTTCATATTTTTCACACCTTTTGAAGCTCTTCATATTTTTCACAGCTTTTCAGGCTCTTCATGTTTTTCAACACAGTTTCATGCTCCTCCTATTTTTCAAACCGTTTCAAGCTTCTCATATTTTTGACACCTTTTGAAGCTCTTCATATTTTTCACGCCTTTTCAGGCTCTTCATGTTGTTGAACACGGTTTCATGCTTCTCCTATGTTTCAGACCGTTTCATGCTCCTCATATTTTTGACGCCTTTTGAAGCTCTTCATATTTTTCACACCTTTTCAGGCTCTTCATGTTTTTGAACACCGTTTCATGCTCCTCATATTTTTGACATATTTTGAAACTCTTCATATTTTTGCCACCTTTTGAAGCTCTTCATATCTTTCACACCTTTTCAGGCTCTTCATATTTTTCACACCTTTTCATGCTCTTCATGTTTTTCAACACCACTTCATACTCCTCATATTTTTGACACATTTTGAAGCTCTTCATATTTTTCAAACTTTTTGAACCTCTTCATATTTTTCACACCTTTTCAGGCTCTTCATGTTGTTTAACGCCGCTTCATGCTCCTGCTATTTTTCTGACCGTTTGATACTCCTCATATTTTCACACCTTTGAAGCTATTCATATTTTTCACACCTTTTCAGGCTCTTCATGTTTTTGAACACCATTTCATGCTCCTCCTATTTTTGACACCTTATGGAACTCCTCATATTTTTCACACCTATTCAGGCTCTTCATGTTTTTGAACACCGTTTTATGTTACTCCTATTTTTCTGACCGTTTCATGCTCCTCATATTTTTGACATCTTTTGAAGCTCTTCATATTTTCATTCCTTTTCAGGCTCTTCATGTTTTCAACAACGCTTCATGCTCCTCCTATTTTTCAGAAAGTTTCATGCTCCTCATATGTTTGACACTTTTTGAAGCTCTTCATATTTTTACACCTTTTGAAGCTCTTCATATTTTTCACATCTTTTCAGACTCTTCATGTATTTCAACACCAGGTCATGCTCCTCCTATTTTTGACACCTTATGGAACTCCTCATATTTTTCACACCTATTCAGGCTCTTCATGTTTTTGAACACCGTTTTATGTTACTCCTATTTTTCTGACCGTTTCATGCTCCTCATATTTTTGACACCTTTTGAAGCTCCTCATATATTTCACACCTTGTCAGGCTCTTCATGTTTTTCAACTCCGCTTCATGCTCCTCCTATTTTTCAGACCGTTTCATGCTCCTCATATTTTTGACACTTTTTGAAACTCTTCATATTTTTCACACCTTTTCAGGCTCTTCATGTTTTGAACAAAACTTCATGCTCCTCCTATTTTTCAGACAGTTTCATTTTCCTCATATTTTTGACACCTTTTTAAGCTCTTCATATATTTCACACCTTTTCAGGCTCTTTATGTTTTTGAACACCGTTTCATGCTCCTCCTATTTGTCTGACCGTTTCATGCTCCTCATATTTTTGACACCTTTTGAAGCTCTTCATGTATTTCACAGCTTTTCAGTCTCTTCATGGTTTTGAACAGCGTTTCATGCTCCTCCTATTTTTCAGCCCGTTTCATGCTCCTCATATTTTTCACTCCTTTTTAGGCTCTGCATATTGTTCACAACTTTTCAGTATCTACATGTTGTCAACACCGTTTCATTCTCCTCCTATATTTGAGACCGTTTCAAGCTCCTCATATTTTTGACACCTTTTGAAGCTCTTCATACATTTCTCACATTTTCAGTCTCTTCATGGTTTTGAACACCGTTTCATGCTCCTCATTTTTTTCAAACCTTTTGATGCTTTTCATATTTTTCACACATTTTCAGGCTCTTCATGTTTTTGAACATGGTTTCATGCTTCTCCTATTTTTCAGACCGTTTCATGCACCTCATATTTTTGACACCTTTTGAAGCTCTTCATATTTTTCACAAATTTTCAGTATCTTCAATTTTTTGAACACCGTTTCATGCTCCTGATATTTTTCAGACCTTTTGAAGCTCTTCATATTTTTCACAAATTTTCAGGTTCTTCATGTTTTTGAACACCATTTCATGATCCTCCTATTTTTCAGACCGTGTCATGCTCCTCATAATTTTGACACCTTTAGGGCTCTTCATATTTTACACACCTTTTCGGGCTGTTCATGTTTTTGAACAGTGCCTCATGCTCCTCGTAATTTTCAGACCGTTTCATGCTCCTCATATTTTTGACACATTTTGAAGCTCTTCATATTTTTGACACCTTTTCACGCTCTTCATGCTTTTGATATCCGTTTCATGCTCCTCCTATTTTTCAGACCGTTTCATGCTCCTCATAATTTTGACACCTTTTGATGCTTTCATATTTTTAACACCTTTTCAGGCTCTTCATCTTTTTCAACACCACTTCATGCTCCTCCTTTTTTGCAGACCGTTTCATGCTACTCATACTTTTAACACCTTTTGAAGCTCTTCATATTTCTCACACCTTTTCAGGCTCTTCATGTTTTTCAACAACGCTTCATGCTCCTCCGATTTTTCAGACCATTTCATGCTCCTCATATTTTTGACACCTTTTGAAGCTCTTCATATTTTTCACCCCTTTTCAGGCTCTTCATGTTTTTGAACACCGCTTCATGCTTCTCCTATTGTTCAGACCGTTTCATGCTCCTCATATTTTTGACACCTTTTGCAGCTCTTTATATTTTTCACACTATTTCAGGCTCTTCATGATTTTCAACACCGTTTCATGTTATTCCTGTTTTTCAGACCGTTTAAGGCTCATCTCATTTTTGACACCTTTTAAAGCTCTTCATATTTTTCACACCTTTTCTGGCACTTCATGTTTTTGAACACCGCTTCATGATCCTCCTGATTTTCAGACCGTTTCATGCTCTTCATATTTTTGAAACATTTTGAAGCTCTTCATATTTTTCACACCTTTTCAGGCTCTTCATGTTTTTCACCACCACTTCATTCTCCTCCTATTTTTCAGACCGTTTCATGCTCATCTCATTTTTGTCACCTTTGAAGCTCTTTATATTTTTCACACCTTTTGAAGCTCTTCATATTTTTCACATGTTTTCAGGCTCTTCATAGTTTTCAACACCGTTTCATGCTGCTTCTATTTTTCAGATCGTTTATGTTCCTCATATTTTTGACACCTTTAGAAGCTCTTCATATTTTTCAAACCTTTTCAGGTTCTTCATGTTTTTGATCAGCGTTTCATGCTCCTCCTATTTTTCAGACCGTTTCATGCTCCTCGTATTTTTCACACCTTTTGAAGCTCTTCATATTTCTCACACCTTTTCAGGCTCTTCATGTTTTTCTACACCACTTCATGCTTCTCCTATTTTTCAGCCCGTTTCATGCTCCTCATGTATTTCACACCTTTTGAAGCTCTTCATATTCTTCACACCTTTTCAGGCTCTTCAAGTTTTTCAACACCACTTCATGCTCCTCCTTTTTTGCAGACCGTTTCATGCTCCTCATATTTTTGATACCTTTTGATGCTCTTCATATTTTTCACACCTTTTCAGGGTCTTCATTTTTTCAACACCGCTTCATGCTCCTCCTATTTTTCAGACCGTTTCATGCTCATCTCATTTTTGAAACCTTTTGAAGCTTTTCATATATTTCACAACTTTTCAGGCTCTTCATGTTTTTGAACACCGCTTCATGCTCCTCCTATTTTTCAGACCGTTTCATGCTCCTCATATTTCACACCTTTTGAAGCTCTTCATATTTTTCACACCTTTTCAGGCTCTTCATGTTTTTGATCACTGTTACATTCTCCTCCTATTATTCACACCGTTTCATGCTCCTCATATTTTTGACACTTTTTGAAGCTCTTTATATATTTCACACCGTTTCAGGCTCTTCATGTTTTTGATCACCGTTACATTCTCCTCCTATTATTCAGACCGTTTCATGCTCCTCATATTTTTGACACTTTTTGAAGCTCTTTATATATTTCACACATTTGCAGGCTCTTCATGTTTTTGAACACAGCTTCATGCTCCTCCTATTTTTCAGACAATTTCATGCTCCTCATATTTTTGAGAACTTTGGAAGCTCTTCATATTTTTCACACATTTTCAGGCTCTTCATGTTTTTCAACACTGTTGCATGATCCTCCTATTCTTCAGACCGTTTCATGCTCCTCATATACTTGACACATTTTTAAGCTCTTCATATATTTCACACATTTTCAGGCTATTCATGTTTTTCAACACCGCTCATGCTCCTTGTATTTTTAAGACCGTTTCATGCTCCTCATATTTTAGACACCTTTTTAAGCTCTTCACATTTTTCACACCTTTTTAAGCTCTTCATATTTCTCACACCTTTTCAGGCTCTTCATGTTTTTCAACAACGCTTCATGCACCTCCTATTCGTCAGACCGTTTCATGCTCATCTCATTTTTGACACCTTTTGAATCTTTTCATATTTTTCACACCTTCTCAGGGTCTTCATGTTTTTGAACACCGCTTCATGCTAATCCTATTTTTCAAACCATATCATGCTCCTCATATTTTTCACACCTTTTAAGCTCTTCATATTTTTCACACTTTTTCAGGCTCTTCATGTTTTTCAACACCGCTTCATGCTCCTCCTATTTTTCAGACCGTTTCATGCTCATCAAATTTTTGACACCTTTTGAAGCTCTTCATATTTTTCACACCTTTTGAAGCTCTTCATATTTTTCACACCATTTCAGGCTCTTCATGTTTTTCAACACCGTTTCATGCTGCTTCTATTTTTCAGACCGTTTCATGCTCCTCATATTTTTCACACCTTTTGAAGCTCTTCATATTTCTCACACCTTTTCAGGCTCTTCATGTTTTTCTACACCACTTCATGCTTCTCCTATTTTTCAGCCCGTTTCATGCTCCTCATTTATTTCACACCTTTTGAAGCTCTTCATATTTTTCACACCTTTTCAGGCTCTTCATGTTTTTCAACACCGTTTCATGCTGCTTCTATTTTTCAGACCGGTTCATGCTCCTCATATTTTTCACACCTTTTGAAGCTCTTCATATTTTTCACACCTTTTCAGGCTCTTCATGTTTTTCTACACCACTTCATGCTTCTCCTATTTTTCAGCCCGTTTCATGCTCCTCATGTATTTCATACCTTTTGAAGCTCTTCATATTTTTCACACCTTTTCAGGCTCTTCATGTTTTTGAACACCGCTTCATGCTCCTCCTCTTTTTCAGACCGTTTCATGCTCCTCATATTTTTGACATCTTTTGAAGCTTTTCATATTTTTCACACCTTTTCAGGCTCTTCAAGTTTTTCAACACCACTTCATGCTCCTCCTTTTTTGCAGACCGTTTCATGCTCCTCATATTTTTGATACCTTTTGATTATCTTCATATTTTTCACACCTTTTCAGGCCCTTCATTTTTTCAACACCACTTCATGCTCCTCCTATTTTTCAGACCGTTTCATGCTCATCTCATTTTTGAAACCTTTTGAAGCTTTTCATATTTTTCACAACTTTTCAGGCTCTTCAAGTTTTTGAACACCGCTTCATGCTCCTCCTATTTTTCAGACCGTTTTATGCTCATCTCATTTTTGACACCTTTTGAAGCTTTTCATATTTTTCACAACTTTTCAGGCTCTTCATGTTTTTGAACACCGCTTCATGCTCCTCCTATTTTTCAGACCGTTTCATGCTCCTCATATTTTACACCTTTTGAAGCTCTTCATATTTTTCACACCTTTTCAGGCTCTTCATGTTTTTGATCACCGTTACATTCTCCTCCTATTTTTCAGACCGTTTCATGCTCCTCATATTTTTGACAACTTTGGAAGCTCTTCATATTTTTCACACATTTTCAGGCTCTTCATGTTTTTCAACAATGTTGCATGATCCTTTTTTTTTCAGACCGTTTCATGCTACTCATATACTTGACACATTTTTAAGCTCTTCATATATTTCACCCATTTTCAGGCTATTCATGTTTTTCAACACCGCTTCATGCTCCTTGTATTTTTAAGACCGTTTCATGCTCCTCATATTTTTGACACCTTTTTAAGCTCTTCATATTTTTCACATCTTTTTAAGCTCTTCATATTTCTCACACCTTTTCAGGCTCTTCATGTTTTTCAACAACGCTTCATGCACCTCCTATTTGTCAGACCGTTTCATGCTCATCTCATTTTTGACACCTTTTGAATCTTTTCATATTTTTCACACCTTCTCAGGCTCTTCATGTTTTTGAACACCGCTTCATGCTAATCCTATTTTCAAACCATATCATGCTCCTCATATTTTTCACACCTTTTAAGCTCTTCATATATTTCACACTTTTTCAGACTCTTCATGTTTTTCAACACCGCTTCATGCTCCTCCTATTTTTCGGACCGTTTCATGCTCATCAAATTTTTGACACCTTTTGAAGCTCTTCATATTTTTCACACCTTTTGAAGCTCTTCATATTTTTCACACCATTTCAGGCTCTTCATGTTTTGCAACACCACTTCAAGCTCCTCCAGGTTTGCAGACCGCTTCATGCTCCTCATATTTTTCAGACCATTTCATATTCCTCATATTTTTCACACCTTTTTGAAGCTCTTCATATTTTTCACACCTTTTCAGGCTCTTCATGTTTTTGAACACCGCTTCATGCTCCTCCTATTTTTCAGACCGTTTCATGCTCCTCATATTTTTCAGACCATTTCATATTCCTCATATTTTTGACATCTTTTGAACCTCTTCGTATTTCTCACACTTTTTCAGGTCTCTTCATGTTTTTATACACCGTTTCATGCTAATCCCATTTTTCAAACCTTATCATGCTCCTCATATTTTTCACACCTTTTTAAGCTCTTCATATTTTTCACACCTTTTCAGGATCTTCATGTTTTTGAACACCGCTTCATGCTCCTCATATTTTTCAGACCGTTTCTTGCTCCTCGTATTTTTGACATCTTTTGAAGCTTTTCATATTTTTCACACCTTCTCAGGCTCTTCAAGTTTTTCAACACCACTTCATGCACCTCCTTTTTTGCAGACCGTTTGATGCTCCTCATATTTTTGATACCTTTTGATGCTCTTCATATTTTTCACACCTTTTCAGGCTCTTCATTTTTTCAACACCGCTTCATACTCCTCCTATTTTTCAGACCGTTTCATGCTCATCTCATTTTTGACACCTCTTGAAGCTTTTCATATTTTTCACAACGTTTCAGGCTCTTCAAGTTTTTGAACACCGCTTCATGTTCTTCCTATTTTTCAGACCGTTTCATGCTCCTCATATTTTTGACACCTTTTGAAGCTCTTCATATTTTTCACACCTTTTCAGGCTCTTCATGTTTTTGAACACCGCTTCATGCTCCTCCTATTTTTCAGAGAGTTTCATTCTCCTCATGTATTTCACACCTTTTGAAGCTCTTCATATTTTTCAAAACTTTTCAGGCTCTTCATATTTTTCCACACCACTTCATGCTCATCCTATTTTTCAGACCGTTTCATGCTCCTCATATTTTTGACATCTTTTGAAGCTCTTCTTATTTTTCACACCTTTTCAGGCTCTTCATGTTTTTCAACACAGCTTCATGCTCCTCCTATTTTTCAGACTGTATCATGCTCCTCGTATTTTTGACACGTTTGAAGCTCTTCATATAATTCACACTTTTTCAGGCTCTTCAAGATTTTCAACACCGTTTCATGCTCTTCCTATTTTTCAGACTATTTCATGCTCCTCATATATTTGACACCTTTTGAAGCTCTTCATATTTTTCACACCTTTTCAGGCTCTTCATGTTTTTGTACACCGTTTCATGCTCCTCCTATTTTTTAGAAGTTTCATGCTCCTCATATTTTTGACACCTTTTGAAGCTCTTCATGTATTTCACACCTATTCAGGCTCTTCATGTTTTTGAATACCATTACATGATTCTCCTATTTTTCAGACTGTTTCATGCTCCGCATATTTTTGACACCTTTTGAAGCTCTTCATATTTTTCACACCTTTTGAAGCTCTTCATATTTTTCACACCTTTTCAGGCTCTTCATGTTTTTCAACACCGTTTCATGCTCCTCCTATTTTTCAGACCGTTTCATGCTCCTCATATTTTGACATGTTTTGAATCTCTTCATATTTTTCACATCTTTTCAGGCGCTTCAGGTTTTCAACACCGTTTCATGCTCCTCCTATTTTTCAGACCGTTTCATGCTCCTCATATTTTTGATACCTTTTGAAGCTCTTCATATTTTTCACACCTTTTCAGGCTCTTCATGTTTTTGATATCCGTTTCATGCTCCTCCTATTTTTCAGACCGTTTCATGCTCCTCATAATTTTGACACCTTTTGATGCTTTCATATTTTTAACACCTTTTCAGGCTCTTCATCTTTTTCAACACCACTTCATGCTCCTCCTTTTTTGCAGACAGTTTCATGCTACTCATACTTTTAACACCTTTTGAAGCTCTTCATATTTCTCACACCTTTTCAGGCTCTTCATGTTTTTCAACAACGCTTCATGCTCCTCCGATTTTTCAGACCATTTCATGCTCCTCATATTTTTGACACCTTTTGAAGCTCTTCATATTTTTCACCCCTTTTCAGACTCTTCATGTTTTTGAACACCGCTTCATGCTTCTCCTATTGTTCAGACCGTTTCATGCTCCTCATATTTTTGACACCTTTTGCAGCTCTTTATATTTTTCACACTATTTCAGGCTCTTCATGATTTTCAACACCGTTTCATGTTATTCCTGTTTTTCAGACCGTTTAAGGCTCATCTCATTTTTGACACCTTTTAAAGCTCTTCATATTTTTCACACCTTTTCTGGCTCTTCATGTTTTTGAACACCGCTTCATGATCCTCCTGATTTTCAGACCGTTTCATGCTCTTCATATTTTTGAAACATTTTGAAGCTCTTCATATTTTTCACACCTTTTCAGGCTCTTCATGTTTTTCACCACCACTTCATTCTCCTCCTATTTTTCAGACCGTTTCATGCTCATCTCATTTTTGTCACCTTTGAAGCTCTTTATATTTTTCACACCTTTTGAAGCTCTTCATATTTTTCACACGTTTTCAGGCTCTTCATAGTTTTCAACACCGTTTCATGCTGCTTCTATTTTTCAGATCGTTTATGTTCCTCATATTTTTGACATCTTTAGAAGCTCTTCATATTTTTCAAACCTTTTCAGGTTCTTCATGTTTTTGATCAGCGTTTCATGCTCCTCCTATTTTTCAGACCGTTTCATGCTCCTCGTATTTTTCACACCTTTTGAAGCTCTTCATATTTCTCACACCTTTTCAGGCTCTTCATGTTTTTCTACACCACTTCATGCTTCTCCTATTTTTCAGCCCGTTTCATGCTCCTCATGTATTTCACACCTTTTGAAGCTCTTCATATTTTTCACACCTTTTCAGGCTCTTCAAGTTTTTCAACACCACTTCATGCTCCTCCTTTTTTGCAGACCGTTTCATGCTCCTCATATTTTTGATACCATTTGATGCTCTTCATATTTTTCACACCTTTTCAGGGTCTTCATTTTTTCAACACCGCTTCATGCTCCTCCTATTTTTCAGACCGTTTCATGCTCATCTCATTTTTGAAACCTTTTGAAGCTTTTCATATATTTCACAACTTTTCAGGCTCTTCATGTTTTTGAACACCGCTTCATGCTCCTCCTATTTTTCAGACCGTTTCATGCTCCTCATATTTCACACCTTTTGAAGCTCTTCATATTTTTCACACCTTTTCAGGCTCTTCATGTTTTTGATCACTGTTACATTCTCCTCCTATTATTCACACCGTTTCATGCTCCTCATATTTTTGACACTTTTTGAATCTCTTTATATATTTCACACCGTTTCAGGCTCTTCATGTTTTTGATCACCGTTACATTCTCCTCCTATTATTCAGACCGTTTCATGCTCCTCATATTTTTGACACTTTTTGAAGCTCTTTATATATTTCACACATTTGCAGGCTCTTCATGTTTTTGAACACAGCTTCATGCTCCTCCTATTTTTCAGACAATTTCATGCTCCTCATATTTTTGACAACTTTGGAAGCTCTTCATATTTTTCACACATTTTCAGGCTCTTCATGTTTTTCAACACTGTTGCATGATCCTCCTATTCTTCAGACCGTTTCATGCTCCTCATATACTTGACACATTTTTAAGCTCTTCATATATTTCACACATTTTCAGGCTATTCATGTTTTTCAACACCGCTCATGCTCCTTGTATTTTTAAGACCGTTTCATGCTCCTCATATTTTAGACACCTTTTTAAGCTCTTCACATTTTTCACACCTTTTTAAGCTCTTCATATTTCTCACACCTTTTCAGGCTCTTCATGTTTTTCAACAACGCTTCATGCACCTCCTATTCGTCAGACCGTTTCATGCTCATCTCATTTTTGACACCTTTTGAATCTTTTCATATTTTTCACACCTTCTCAGGCTCTTCATGTTTTTGAACACCGCTTCATGCTAATCCTATTTTTCAAACCATATCATGCTCCTCATATTTTTCACACCTTTTAAGCTCTTCATATTTTTCACACTTTTTCAGGCTCTTCATGTTTTTCAACACCGCTTCATGCTCCTCCTATTTTTCAGACCGTTTCATGCTCATCAAATTTTTGACACCTTTTGAAGCTCTTCATATTTTTCACACCTTTTGAAGCTCTTCATATTTTTCACACCATTTCAGGCTCTTCATGTTTTTCAACACCGTTTCATGCTGCTTCTATTTTTCAGACCGTTTCATGCTCCTCATATTTTTCACACCTTTTGAAGCTCTTCATATTTCTCACACCTTTTCAGGCTCTTCATGTTTTTCTACACCACTTCATGCTTCTCCTATTTTTCAGCCCGTTTCATGCTCCTCATTTATTTCACACCTTTTGAAGCTCTTCATATTTTTCACACCTTTTCAGGCTCTTCATGTTTTTCAACACCGTTTCATGCTGCTTCTATTTTTCAGACCGGTTCATGCTCCTCATATTTTTCACACCTTTTGAAGCTCTTCATATTTTTCACACCTTTTCAGGCTCTTCATGTTTTTCTACACCACTTCATGCTTCTCCTATTTTTCAGCCCGTTTCATGCTCCTCATGTATTTCATACCTTTTGAAGCTCTTCATATTTTTCACACCTTTTCAGGCTCTTCATGTTTTTGAACACCGCTTCATGCTCCTCCTCTTTTTCAGACCGTTTCATGCTCCTCATATTTTTGACATCTTTTGAAGCTTTTCATATTTTTCACACCTTTTCAGGCTCTTCAAGTTTTTCAACACCACTTCATGCTCCTCCTTTTTTGCAGACCGTTTCATGCTCCTCATATTTTTGATACCTTTTGATTATCTTCATATTTTTCACACCTTTTCAGGCCCTTCATTTTTTCAACACCACTTCATGCTCCTCCTATTTTTCAGACCGTTTCATGCTCATCTCATTTTTGAAACCTTTTGAAGCTTTTCATATTTTTCACAACTTTTCAGGCTCTTCAAGTTTTTGAACACCGCTTCATGCTCCTCCTATTTTTCAGACCGTTTTATGCTCATCTCATTTTTGACACCTTTTGAAGCTTTTCATATTTTTCACAACTTTTCAGGCTCTTCATGTTTTTGAACACCGCTTCATGCTCCTCCTATTTTTCAGACCGTTTCATGCTCCTCATATTTTACACCTTTTGAAGCTCTTCATATTTTTCACACCTTTTCAGGCTCTTCATGTTTTTGATCACCGTTACATTCTCCTCCTATTTTTCAGACCGTTTCATGCTCCTCATATTTTTGACAACTTTGGAAGCTCTTCATATTTTTCACACATTTTCAGGCTCTTCATGTTTTTCAACAATGTTGCATGATCCTTTTTTTTCAGACCGTTTCATGCTACTCATATACTTGACACATTTTTAAGCTCTTCATATATTTCACACATTTTCAGGCTATTCATGTTTTTCAACACCGCTTCATGCTCCTTGTATTTTTAAGACCGTTTCATGCTCCTCATATTTTTGACACCTTTTTAAGCTCTTCATATTTTTCACATCTTTTTAAGCTCTTCATATTTCTCACACCTTTTCAGGCTCTTCATGTTTTTCAACAACGCTTCATGCACCTCCTATTTGTCAGACCGTTTCATGCTCATCTCATTTTTGACACCTTTTGAATCTTTTCATATTTTTCACACCTTCTCAGGCTCTTCATGTTTTTGAACACCGCTTCATGCTAATCCTATTTTTCAAACCATATCATGCTCCTCATATTTTTCACACCTTTTAAGCTCTTCATATTTTTCACACTTTTTCAGACTCTTCATGTTTTTCAACACCGCTTCATGCTCCTCCTATTTTTCGGACCGTTTCATGCTCATCAAATTTTTGACACCTTTTGAAGCTCTTCATATTTTTCACACCTTTTGAAGCTCTTCATATTTTTCACACCATTTCAGGCTCTTCATGTTTTGCAACACCACTTCAAGCTCCTCCAGGTTTGCAGACCGTTTCATGCTCCTCATATTTTTCAGACCATTTCATATTCCTCATATTTTTCACACCTTTTTGAAGCTCTTCATATTTTTCACACCTTTTCAGGCTCTTCATGTTTTTGAACACCGCTTCATGCTCCTCCTATTTTTCAGACCGTTTCATGCTCCTCATATTTTTCAGACCATTTCATATTCCTCATATTTTTGACATCTTTTGAAGCTCTTCGTATTTTTCACACTTTTTCAGGTCTCTTCATGTTTTTATACACCGTTTCATGCTAATCCCATTTTTCAAACCTTATCATGCTCCTCATATTTTTCACACCTTTTTAAGCTCTTCATATTTTTCACACCTTTTCAGGATCTTCATGTTTTTGAACACCGCTTCATGCTCCTCATATTTTTCAGACCGTTTCTTGCTCCTCGTATTTTTGACATCTTTTGAAGCTTTTCATATTTTTCACACCTTCTCAGGCACTTCAGGTTTTTCAACACCACTTCATGCACCTCCTTTTTTGCAGACCGTTTGATGCTCCTCATATTTTTGATACCTTTTGATGCTCTTCATATTTTTCACACCTTTTCAGGCTCTTCATTTTTTCAACACCGCTTCATACTCCTCCTATTTTTCAGACCGTTTCATGCTCATCTCATTTTTGACACCTCTTGAAGCTTTTCATATTTTTCACAACGTTTCAGGCTCTTCAAGTTTTTGAACACCGCTTCATGTTCTTCCTATTTTTCAGACCGTTTCATGCTCCTCATATTTTTGACACCTTTTGAAGCTCTTCATATTTTTCACACCTTTTCAGGCTCTTCATGTTTTTGAACACCACTTCATGCTCCTCCTATTTTTCAGAGACTTTCATTCTCCTCATGTATTTCACACCTTTTGAAGCTCTTCATATTTTTCAAAACTTTTCAGGCTCTTCATATTTTTCCACACCACTTCATGCTCATCCTATTTTTCAGACCGTTTCATGCTCCTCATATTTTTGACATCTTTTGAAGCTCTTCTTATTTTTCACACCTTTTCAGGCTCTTCATGTTTTTCAACACAGCTTCATGCTCCTCCTATTTTTCAGACCGTTTCATGCTCATCTCATTTTTGACACCTTTTGAAGATCTTCATATTTTTCACACCTTTTCAGGCTCTTCATGTTTTTGAACACCGCTTCATGCTAATCCCATTTTTCAAACCATATCATGCTCCTCATAATTTTCACACCTTTTTAAGCTCTTCATATTTTTCACACCTTTTCAGGCTCTTCATGTTTTTGAATACTACTTCATGCTCCTTCTATTTTTCAGAGAGTTTCATGCTCCTCATGTATTACACACCTTTTGAAGCTCTTCATATTTTTCACACTTTTACAGGCTCTTCATGTGTTTCCACACCACTTCATGCTACTCAGATTTTTCAGCTCGTTTCATGCTGCTCATGAATTTCACACCTTTTGAAGCTCTTCATATTTTTCACACCTTTTCAGGCTCTTCCTGTTTTGATCACCGTTTCATGCTCCTCCTATTTTTCAGACCGTTTCATGCTCCTCATAATTTTTGACACCTTTTAAAGGTCTTCATTATTTTCACACCTTTTCTGGCACTTCATGTTTTTGAACACAACTTCATGCTCCTCCTATTTTTCAGACCATTTCATATTCCTCATATTTTTCACACATTTTGAAGCTCTTCATATTTTTCACACCTTTTCAGGCTCTTCATGTTTTTGAACTCCGTTGCATGCTCCTCCTATTTTTCAGACCATTTCATGCTCATCTCATTTTTTAAATCTTTTGAAGCTTTTCATATTTTTCACAACGTTTCAGGCTCTTCAAGTTTTTGAACACCGCTTCATGCTCCTCCTATTTTTCAGACCGTTTCATGCTCCTCATATTTTTCACACTTTTTGAAGCTCTTCATATTTTTCACACCTTTTCAGGCTCTTCATGTTTTTCTACACCGCTTCATGCTCCTCCTATTTTTCAGACCGTTTCATGCTCCTCATATTTTACACCTTTTGAAGCTCTTCATATTTTTCACACCTTTTCAGGCTCTTCATGTTTTTGATCACCGTTACATTCTCCTCCTATTATTCAGACCGTTTCATGCTCCTCATATTTTTGACACTTTTTGAAGCTCTTTATATATTTCACACCTTTTCAGGCTCTTCATGTTTTTGATCACCGTTACATTCTCCTCCTACTATTCAGACCGTTTCATGCTCCTCATATTTTTGACACTTTTTGAAGCTCTTTATATATTTCACACATTTTCAGGCTCTTCATGTTTTTGAACACAGCTTCATGCTCCTCCTATTTTTCAGACCGTTTCATGCTCCTCATATACTTGACACATTTTTAAGCTCTTCATATATTTCACACATTTTCAAGCTATTCATGTTTTTCAACACCGCTTCATGCTCCTTGTATTTTTAAGACCGTTTCATGCTCCTCATATTTTTGACACCTTTTTAAGCTCTTCCTATTTTTCACACCTTTTTAAGCTCTTCATAATTCTCACACCTTTTCAGGCTCTTCATGTTTTTCAACAACGCTTCATGCACCTCCTATTTGTCAGACCGTTTCATGCTCATCTCATTTTTGACACCTTTTGAATCTTTTCATATTTTTCACACCTTCTCAGGCACTTCATGTTTTTGAACACTGCTTCATGCTAATCCTATTTTTCAAACCATATCATGCTCCTCATATTTTTCACACCTTTTAAGCTCTTCATATTTTTCACACTTTTTCAGGCTCTTCATGTTTTTCAACACCGCTTCATGCTCCTCCTATTTTTCAGACCGTTTCATGCTCATCAAATTTTTGACACCTTTTGAAGCTCTTCATATTTTTCACACCTTTTGAAGCTCTTCATATTTTTCACACCACTTGAGGCTCTTCATGTTTTTCAAAACCGTTTCATGCTGCTTCTATTTTTCAGACCGTTTCATGCTCCTCATATTTTTCACACCTTTTGAAGCTCTTCATATTTTTCACACCTTTCAGACTATTCATGTTTTTCAACACTGCTTCCTGCTCCTTGTATTTTTAAGACCGTTTCATGCTCCTCATATTTTTGACACCTTTTTAAGCTCTTCATATTTCTCATACCTTTTCAAGCTCTTCATGTTTTTCTACACCACTTCATGCTTCTCCTATTTTTCAGCCCGTTTCATGCTCCTCATTTATTTCACACCTTTTGAAGCTCTTCATATTTTTCACACCTTCTCAGGCTATTCATGTTTTTCAACAACGCTTCATGCACCTCCTATTTTTCAGACCGTTTCATGCTCATCTCATTTTTGACACCTTTTGAAGCTTTTCATATTTTTCACACCTTTTCAGGCTCTTCATGTTTTTCCACACCACATCATGCTTCTCCTAATTTTCAGCAAGTTTCATGCTCCTCATGTATTTCACACCTTTTGAAGCTCTTCATATTTTTCAAAACTTTTCAGGCTCTTCCTGTTTTTGAACAGCGCTTCATGCTCCTCCTATATTTCAGACCGTTTCATGCTCCTCATGTATTACACACCTTTTGAAGCTCTTCATTTTTTTCACACATTTACAGGCTCTTCATGTTTTTGATCACCGTTTCATGCTCCTCCTATTTTTCAGACCATTTCATGCTCCTCATATTTTTGACACCTTTTGAAGCTCTTCGTATTTTTCACACCTTTTCAGGTCTCTTCATGTTTTTATACACCGTTTCATGCTAATCCCATTTTTCAAACCATATCATGCTCCTCATATTTTTCACACCTCTTCAAGCTTTTCATATTTTTCACAACGTTTCAGGGTCTTCAAGTTTTTGAACACCGCTTCATGTTCTTCCTATTTTTCAGACCGTTTCATCCTCCTCATATTTTTGACACCTTTTGATGCTCTTCATATTTTTCACACCTTTTCAGGCTCTTCATTTTTTCAACACCGCTTCATACTCCTCCTATTTTTCAGACCGTTTCATGCTCATCTCATTTTTGACACTTCTTGAAGCTTTTCATATTTTTCACAACGTTTCAGGCTCTTCAAGTTTTTGAAGACCGCTTCATGTTCTTCCTATTTTTCAGACCGTTTCATGCTCCTCATATTTTTGACACCTTTTGAAGCTCTTCATATTTTTCACACCTTTTCAGGCTCTTCATGTTTTTGAACACCGCTTCATGCTCCTCCTATTTTTCAGAGAGTTTCATCCTCCTCATGTATTTCACACCTTTTGAAGCTCTTCATATTTTTCAAAACTTTTCAGGCTCTTCATATTTTTCCACACCACTTCATGCTCATCCTATTTTTCAGACCGTTTCATGCTCCTCATATTTTTGACACCTTTTGAAGCTCTTCTTATTTTTCACACCTTTTCAGTCTATTCATGTTTTTGAACACCATTTCAGGCTCCTCCTATTTTTCAGAGAGTTTCATGCTCCTCATGTATTTCACTCCTTTGAAAGCTCTTCATATTTTTCAAAGATTTTGAAGCTCTTCATTTTTTTCACACCTTTTCAGGCTCTTCATGTTTTTCAACACCGTTTCATGCTCCTCCTATTTTTCAAACCGTTTCATGTTCCTCATAATTTTGACACCTTTTGAAGATCTTCATAATTTTCACACATTTTCAGGCTCTTCATGTGTTTGAACACCGCTTCATGTTCCTCCTATTTTTCAGACCGTTTCATGCTCCTCATATTTTTGACACCTTTTGAAGCTCTCATATTTTTCATACCTTTTGAAGCTCTTCATGTTTTTGAACACTGCTTCATGCTCCTCTTATTTTTCAGATCGTTTCATGCTCCTCATATTTTTGACACTTTTTGAGCTCTTCATATTTTTCAAACCTTTTCAGGCTCTTCATGTTTTCGAACTCTGCTTCATGCTCCTCCAGTTTTTCACACCGTTTCATGATCCTCTTGTATTTCACAACTTTGAACCTCTTCATATTTTTCACACCTTTTCATGCTCTTCAAGTTTTTCAACATCACTTCATGCTCCTACATTTTTGCAGACCGTTTCATGCTCCTCATATTTTTAACACATTTTGAAGCTCTTCATATTTCTCACACCTTTTCAGGCTGTTCATGTCTTTCAACACCGCTTCATGCTCCTCCTATTTTTCAGACGGGTTCATGCTCATCTCATTTTTGACACCTTTTGAAGGTCTTCATATTTCTCACACCTTTTCAGGCTGTTCATGTTTTTGAACACAGGTTGATGCTCCTCCTATTTTTCAGAACGTTTCATGCTCCTCATATTTTTGACACCTTTTGAAGGTCTTCATATTTTTCACACCTTTTCAAGCTCTTCATATATTTACACACCACTTCATGCTTCTCCTATTTTTCAGGCCATTTCATGCTCCTCATGTATTTCACACCTTTTGAAGCTCTTCATATTTTTCACAGCTTTTCAGGCTCTTCATGTTTTTCCACAGCACTTCATGCTTCTCTTATTTATCAGCCCGTTTCATGCTCCTCATGTATTTCACACCTTTTGAAGCTCTTCATATTTTTCACACCTTTTCAGGCTCTTCATGTTTTTGATCACCGTTTCATGCTCCTCCTATTTTTCAGACCGTTTCATGCTCCTCATATTTTTGACACCTTTTGAAGCTCTTCATATTTTTCACACCTTTTCAGGCTCTTCATGTTTTTCCACACCACTTCATGCTCCTCCATTTTTGTAGACCGTTTCATTCTCCTCATGTATTTCACACCTTTTGAAGCTCTTCATATTTTTCCCACCTTTTCCGGCTCTCCATGTTTTTGATCACCGTTTCATGCTCCTCCTATTTTTCAGACCGTTTCATGCACCTCATATTTTTCACACCTTTTGAAGCTCTTCATATTTTTCACACCTTTTCAGGCTCTTCATGTTTCTCAACACCGCTTCATGCTCCTGCTATTTATCATAACGTTTCATACTCCTCATATTTTTGACACTTTTTGAGTCTCTTCATGTTTTTCACACCTTTTCAGGCTCTTCATGTTTTTGAACACCGTTTCATAATCCTCCCATTTTTCATACCGTTTCATGCTCCTCATATTTTTGAAACCTTTTGAAGCTCTTCATATTTTTCACACCTTTTCAGGCTCTTCAAGTTTTTGAACACCGCTTCATCCTCCTCGTATTTTTAAGACCGTTTCATGCTCCTCATATTTTTGAAACCTTTTGAAGCTCTTCATATTTTTCACACCTTTTCAGGCTCTTCAAGTTTTTGAACACCGCTTCATCCTCCTCGTATTTTTAAGACCGTTTCATGCTCCTCATATTTTTGAAACCTTTTGAAGCTCTTCATATTTTTCACACCTTTTCAGGCTCTTCAAGTTTTTGAACACCGCTTCATCCTCCTCGTATTTTTAAGACCGTTTCATGCTCCTCATATTTTTGAAACCTTTTGAAGCTCTTCATATTTTTCACACCTTTTTAGGCTCTTCATTTTTTTGAACACCGCTTCATGCTCCTCCTATTTTTCAGACCGTATCATGCTCCTCATATTTTTCACACCTTTTGAAGCTCTTCATATTTTTCACACCTTTTTAGCCTCTTCATGTTTTTCAACACCAGTTCATGCTCCTCCTAATTTTCAGACCGTTTCATGCTCCTCATATTTTTAACACCTTTAGAAACTCTTCATATTTTTCACACATTTTCAGGCTCTTCATGTTTTTCAACACCGTTTCATGATCCTCTTTTTTTTCAGACCGTTTCATGCTCCTCATATTTTTGACACCTTTTGAAGCTCTTCATATTTTTCACACTTTTCAGGCTCTTCATGTTTTTCAACAACGCTTCATGCTCCGCCTATTTTTCAGACCATTTCATTCTCCTCATATTTTTGACACCTTTTCAAGCTCTTCAGATATTTCACACCTTTTCAGGCTCTTCATTTTTTTCAACACCACTTCATGCTCCTCCTATTTTTCAGACCGTTACATGCTCCTCATATTTTTGACACTTTTTGAAGCTCTTTATATATTTCACACATTTTCAGGCTCTTCATGTTTTTCAACACCGTTTCATGATCCTTCTATTTTCAGACCGTTTCATACTCCTCATATTTTTGACACCTTTTGTAGCTCTTCATATTTTTCACAATTTTCAGGCCGTTCATGTTTTTCAACAACGCTTCATGCTCCGCCTATTTTTCAGACCATTTCATTCTCCTCATATTTTTGACACCTTTTGAAGTTCTTCAGATATTTCACACCTTTTCAGGCTCTTCATTTTTTTCAACACCACTTTATGCTCCTACTATTTTTCAGATCGTTTCGTGCTCTTCTCATTTTGACACCTTTTGAAGCTCTTCATATTTTTCACATCTTTCGAAGCTCTTCATATTTTTCACACGTTTTCAGGCTCTTCATGTTGTTCAACACCCTTTCTTGCTTCTCCTATTTTTAAGACCATTTCATGCTCCTCATATATTTGACAGGTTTTGAAGCTCTACATATTTTTCACACCTTTTCAGCCTTTTCATTTATTTCAATATCACTTCATGCTCCTCCTATTTTTCAGACCGTTTCATGCTCATTTCATTTTGACACCTTTTGAAGCTCTTCATATTTTTCACACCTTTTCAGGCTCTTCATGTTTTTGAACACCGCTTCATGCTACTCCTATTTTTTAGACCGTTTCATGCTCCTCATATTTTTGACACCTTTTGAAGCTCTTCATATATTTCACACCTTTTCAGGCTCTTCATGTTTTTGAACACGGCTTCATGCTCCTCCTATTTTTCAGACCGTACCCTGCTCCTCATATTTTTCACACCTATTGAAGCTCTTAATATTTTTCACAACTTTGCAGGCTCTTCATGTTTTTGAACACCACTTCATGCTCCTCCTATTTTACAGAGAGTTTCAGGCCCCTCATGTATTTCACACCTTTTGAAGCTCTTCATATTTTTCACACCTTTTCAGTCTCTTCATGTTTTTCAACACCGTTTCATGCTGCTTATATTTTTCAGACCGTTTCATGCTCCTCATATCTTTCACACCTTTTGAAGCTCTTCATATTTTTCACACCTTTTCAGGCTCTTCATGTTTTTGAACACTGCTTCATGCTCCTCCTATTTTTCAGGTCATTTCATGCTCCTCATATTTTTGAAACCTTTTGAAGCTCTTCATATTTTTCACTCCTTTTCAGGCTCCACATGTTTTTGAACAGCGCATCATGCTCCTCCTATTTTCAGACCGTTCCATGCTCCTCATATTTTTGACACCTTTTGAAGCTCTTCATAAATTTCACACCTTTTCAGGCTCTTCATGTTTTTCAACACCACTTCATCCTCCAAATATTTTTCAGATGGCTTCATGCTCATCTCATTTTTGACATCTTTTGAAACTCTTCATATTTCTCACACTTTTTCAGGCTCTTCATGTTTTTCATCACCGCTTCATGCTCCTCCTATTTTTCAGACCGTTTCATGCTCCTCAAATTTTTGACACCTTTTAAAGCTCTTCATATATTTCACACCTTTTCAGGCTCGTCATTTTTTTGAACACCACTTCATGCTCCTCCTATTTTTCAGACCTTTTCATGCTCCTCATATTTTTGACACCTTTTGAAGCTCCTCATATTTTTCACACCTTTTGAAGCTCTTCATATTTTTCACACCTTTTGAAGCTCTTCATATTTTTCACAACTTTTCAGGCTCTTCATGTTTTTGAACACCGTTTCATGCTCCTCCTATATTTCAGATCATTTCATGCTCCTCATATTTTTGACAGCATTTAGAGCTCTTCAAATATTTCACACATTTTCAGGCTATTCATGTTTTTCAACACAAGTTCATGCTCCCCCTTTTTTTCAGACCGTTTCATGCTCATCTCATTTTTGACATCTTTTGAAACTCTTCATATTTTTCACACCTTTTGAAGCTCTTCATATTTTTCACACCTTTTCAGGCTCTTCATGTTTTTGTACACTGTTTCATGCTCCTCCTATTTTTTAGAAGTTTCATTCTCCTCATATTTTTCACACATTTTGAAGCTGTTCATATTTTTGACACCTTTTGAAGCTCTTCATATATTTCACACCTTTTCAGGCTCTTCATGTTTTTGAACACCGCTTCATGCTCCTCCTATTTTTCAGACCATTTCATGCTCCTCATATTTTTGACACCTATTGATGCTCTTCATTTTTTTCACACCTTTTCAGGCTCTTCATGTTTTTGAACACGGTTTCATGCTTCTCCTGTTTTTCACAGATTCATCCTCCTCTTATTTTTGACATGTTTTGAAACTCTTCATATTTTTCACACCTTCTCAGGCGCTTCAGGGTTTCAACACCGTTTCATGCTCCTCCTATTTTTCAGTCCATTTCGTGCTCCTCATATTTTTGACACTTTTTGAAGCTCTTCATATTTTCCACAACTTTTAATGCTCTTCATCTTTTTCAACACCACTTCATGCTCCTCATATTTTTGACACCTTTTGAAGCTCTTCATGTATTTCACACCTTTTCAGGCTCTTCATGTTTTTGAACACCACTTCATGCTTTTCCAATTTTTCACACCGTTTCATGCTCCTCATATTTTTGACACCTTTTGAAGCTCTTCATGTATTTCACACCTATTCAGGCTCTTCATGTTTTTGAATACCGTTACATGATTCTCCTATTTTTCAGACTGTATCATGCTCCGCATATTTTTGACACCTTTTGAAGCTCTTCATATTTTTCACACCTTTTGAAGCTCTTCATATTTTTCACACCTTTTCAGGCTCTTCATGTTTTTCAACACCGTTTCATGCTCCTCCTATTTTTCAGACCGTTTCATGCTCCTCATATTTTGACATGTTTTGAATCTCTTCATATTTTTCACATCTTTTCAGGCGCTTCAGGTTTTCAACACCGCTTCATGCTCCTCCTATTTTTCAGACCGTTTCATGCTCCTCATATTTTTGATACCTTTTGAAGCTCTTCATGTTTTTCACAACTTTTCAGACCTTTCATGTTTTCAACACAGTTTCATGCTCCGCCTATTTTTCAGCACTTTTCATGCTCCTCATATTTTTCACGACTTTTGAAGCTCTTCATATATTTCACACTTTTTCAGGCTCTTCTTGTTTTGGAACACCGCTTCATGCTTCTCCTATATTTCACACCTTTTCATAATCTTCATATTTTCCACGCCTTTTTAAGCTCTTCGTATTTTTCACACCTTTTCAGGCTCTTCATGTTTATGAACAAAGTTTAATGCTCCTCCTATTTTTCAGACCGTTTCATGTTCCTCATATTGTTGACACTTTTTGAAACTCTTCGTATTTTTCACACCTTTTCAGACTCTTAATGATTTTCAACACCGTTTCATGCTCCTCCTATTTTTCAGAACGTTTCATGCTCCTCATATTTTTGACACCTATTGAAGATCTTCATATTTTTCACACCTTTTGAAGCTCTTCATATTTTTCACAGCTTTTCAGGCTCTTCATGTTTTTCAACACAGTTTCATGCTCCTCCTATTTTTCAAACCGTTTCAAGCTTCTCATATTTTTGACACCTTTTGAAGCTCTTCATATTTTTCACGCCTTTTCAGGCTCTTCATGTTGTTGAACACGGTTTCATGCTTCTCCTATGTTTCAGACCGTTTCATGCTCCTCATATTTTTGACGCCTTTTGAAGCTCTTCATATTTTTCACACCTTTTCAGGCTCTTCATGTTTTTGAACACCGTTTCATGCTCCTCATATTTTTGACATATTTTGAAACTCTTCATATTTTTGCCACCTTTTGAAGCTCTTCATATCTTTCACACCTTTTCAGGCTCTTCATATTTTTCACACCTTTTCATGCTCTTCATGTTTTTCAACACCACTTCATACTCCTCATATTTTTGACACATTTTGAAGCTCTTCATATTTTTCAAACTTTTTGAACCTCTTCATATTTTTCACACCTTTTCAGGCTCTTCATGTTGTTTAACGCCGCTTCATGCTCCTGCTATTTTTCTGACCGTTTGATACTCCTCATATTTTCACACCTTTGAAGCTATTCATATTTTTCACACCTTTTCAGGCTCTTCATGTTTTTGAACACCATTTCATGCTCCTCCTATTTTTGACACCTTATGGAACTCCTCATATTTTTCACACCTATTCAGGCTCTTCATGTTTTTGAACACCGTTTTATGTTACTCCTATTTTTCTGACCGTTTCATGCTCCTCATATTTTTGACATCTTTTGAAGCTCTTCATATTTTCATTCCTTTTCAGGCTCTTCATGTTTTCAACAACGCTTCATGCTCCTCCTATTTTTCAGAAAGTTTCATGCTCCTCATATGTTTGACACTTTTTGAAGCTCTTCATATTTTTACACCTTTTGAAGCTCTTCATATTTTTCACATCTTTTCAGACTCTTCATGTATTTCAACACCAGGTCATGCTCCTCCTATTTTTGACACCTTATGGAACTCCTCATATTTTTCACACCTATTCAGGCTCTTCATGTTTTTGAACACCGTTTTATGTTACTCCTATTTTTCTGACCGTTTCATGCTCCTCATATTTTTGACACCTTTTGAAGCTCCTCATATATTTCACACCTTGTCAGGCTCTTCATGTTTTTCAACTCCGCTTCATGCTCCTCCTATTTTTCAGACCGTTTCATGCTCCTCATATTTTTGACACTTTTTGAAACTCTTCATATTTTTCACACCTTTTCAGGCTCTTCATGTTTTGAACAAAACTTCATGCTCCTCCTATTTTTCAGACAGTTTCATTTTCCTCATATTTTTGACACCTTTTTAAGCTCTTCATATATTTCACACCTTTTCAGGCTCTTTATGTTTTTGAACACCGTTTCATGCTCCTCCTATTTGTCTGACCGTTTCATGCTCCTCATATTTTTGACACCTTTTGAAGCTCTTCATGTATTTCACAGCTTTTCAGTCTCTTCATGGTTTTGAACAGCGTTTCATGCTCCTCCTATTTTTCAGCCCGTTTCATGCTCCTCATATTTTTCACTCCTTTTTAGGCTCTGCATATTGTTCACAACTTTTCAGTATCTACATGTTGTCAACACCGTTTCATTCTCCTCCTATATTTGAGACCGTTTCAAGCTCCTCATATTTTTGACACCTTTTGAAGCTCTTCATACATTTCTCACATTTTCAGTCTCTTCATGGTTTTGAACACCGTTTCATGCTCCTCATTTTTTTCAAACCTTTTGATGCTTTTCATATTTTTCACACATTTTCAGGCTCTTCATGTTTTTGAACATGGTTTCATGCTTCTCCTATTTTTCAGACCGTTTCATGCACCTCATATTTTTGACACCTTTTGAAGCTCTTCATATTTTTCACAAATTTTCAGTATCTTCAATTTTTTGAACACCGTTTCATGCTCCTGATATTTTTCAGACCTTTTGAAGCTCTTCATATTTTTCACAAATTTTCAGGTTCTTCATGTTTTTGAACACCATTTCATGATCCTCCTATTTTTCAGACCGTGTCATGCTCCTCATAATTTTGACACCTTTAGGGCTCTTCATATTTTACACACCTTTTCGGGCTGTTCATGTTTTTGAACAGTGCCTCATGCTCCTCGTAATTTTCAGACCGTTTCATGCTCCTCATATTTTTGACACATTTTGAAGCTCTTCATATTTTTGACACCTTTTCACGCTCTTCATGCTTTTGATATCCGTTTCATGCTCCTCCTATTTTTCAGACCGTTTCATGCTCCTCATAATTTTGACACCTTTTGATGCTTTCATATTTTTAACACCTTTTCAGGCTCTTCATCTTTTTCAACACCACTTCATGCTCCTCCTTTTTTGCAGACCGTTTCATGCTACTCATACTTTTAACACCTTTTGAAGCTCTTCATATTTCTCACACCTTTTCAGGCTCTTCATGTTTTTCAACAACGCTTCATGCTCCTCCGATTTTTCAGACCATTTCATGCTCCTCATATTTTTGACACCTTTTGAAGCTCTTCATATTTTTCACCCCTTTTCAGGCTCTTCATGTTTTTGAACACCGCTTCATGCTTCTCCTATTGTTCAGACCGTTTCATGCTCCTCATATTTTTGACACCTTTTGCAGCTCTTTATATTTTTCACACTATTTCAGGCTCTTCATGATTTTCAACACCGTTTCATGTTATTCCTGTTTTTCAGACCGTTTAAGGCTCATCTCATTTTTGACACCTTTTAAAGCTCTTCATATTTTTCACACCTTTTCTGGCACTTCATGTTTTTGAACACCGCTTCATGATCCTCCTGATTTTCAGACCGTTTCATGCTCTTCATATTTTTGAAACATTTTGAAGCTCTTCATATTTTTCACACCTTTTCAGGCTCTTCATGTTTTTCACCACCACTTCATTCTCCTCCTATTTTTCAGACCGTTTCATGCTCATCTCATTTTTGTCACCTTTGAAGCTCTTTATATTTTTCACACCTTTTGAAGCTCTTCATATTTTTCACATGTTTTCAGGCTCTTCATAGTTTTCAACACCGTTTCATGCTGCTTCTATTTTTCAGATCGTTTATGTTCCTCATATTTTTGACACCTTTAGAAGCTCTTCATATTTTTCAAACCTTTTCAGGTTCTTCATGTTTTTGATCAGCGTTTCATGCTCCTCCTATTTTTCAGACCGTTTCATGCTCCTCGTATTTTTCACACCTTTTGAAGCTCTTCATATTTCTCACACCTTTTCAGGCTCTTCATGTTTTTCTACACCACTTCATGCTTCTCCTATTTTTCAGCCCGTTTCATGCTCCTCATGTATTTCACACCTTTTGAAGCTCTTCATATTCTTCACACCTTTTCAGGCTCTTCAAGTTTTTCAACACCACTTCATGCTCCTCCTTTTTTGCAGACCGTTTCATGCTCCTCATATTTTGATACCTTTTGATGCTCTTCATATTTTTCACACCTTTTCAGGGTCTTCATTTTTTCAACACCGCTTCATGCTCCTCCTATTTTTCAGACCGTTTCATGCTCATCTCATTTTTGAAACCTTTTGAAGCTTTTCATATATTTCACAACTTTTCAGGCTCTTCATGTTTTTGAACACCGCTTCATGCTCCTCCTATTTTTCAGACCGTTTCATGCTCCTCATATTTCACACCTTTTGAAGCTCTTCATATTTTTCACACCTTTTCAGGCTCTTCATGTTTTTGATCACTGTTACATTCTCCTCCTATTATTCACACCGTTTCATGCTCCTCATATTTTTGACACTTTTTGAAGCTCTTTATATATTTCACACCGTTTCAGTCTCTTCATGTTTTTGATCACCGTTACATTCTCCTCCTATTATTCAGACCGTTTCATGCTCCTCATATTTTTGACACTTTTTGAAGCTCTTTATATATTTCACACATTTGCAGGCTCTTCATGTTTTTGAACACAGCTTCATGCTCCTCCTATTTTTCAGACAATTTCATGCTCCTCATATTTTTGAGAACTTTGGAAGCTCTTCATATTTTTCACACATTTTCAGGCTCTTCATGTTTTTCAACACTGTTGCATGATCCTCCTATTCTTCAGACCGTTTCATGCTCCTCATATACTTGACACATTTTTAAGCTCTTCATATATTTCACACATTTTCAGGCTATTCATGTTTTTCAACACCGCTCATGCTCCTTGTATTTTTAAGACCGTTTCATGCTCCTCATATTTTAGACACCTTTTTAAGCTCTTCACATTTTTCACACCTTTTTAAGCTCTTCATATTTCTCACACCTTTTCAGGCTCTTCATGTTTTTCAACAACGCTTCATGCACCTCCTATTCGTCAGACCGTTTCATGCTCATCTCATTTTTGACACCTTTTGAATCTTTTCATATTTTTCACACCTTCTCAGGGTCTTCATGTTTTTGAACACCGCTTCATGCTAATCCTATTTTTCAAACCATATCATGCTCCTCATATTTTTCACACCTTTTAAGCTCTTCATATTTTTCACACTTTTTCAGGCTCTTCATGTTTTTCAACACCGCTTCATGCTCCTCCTATTTTTCAGACCGTTTCATGCTCATCAAATTTTTGACACCTTTTGAAGCTCTTCATATTTTTCACACCTTTTGAAGCTCTTCATATTTTTCACACCATTTCAGGCTCTTCATGTTTTTCAACACCGTTTCATGCTGCTTCTATTTTTCAGACCGTTTCATGCTCCTCATATTTTTCACACCTTTTGAAGCTCTTCATATTTCTCACACCTTTTCAGGCTCTTCATGTTTTTCTACACCACTTCATGCTTCTCCTATTTTTCAGCCCGTTTCATGCTCCTCATTTATTTCACACCTTTTGAAGCTCTTCATATTTTTCACACCTTTTCAGGCTCTTCATGTTTTTCAACACCGTTTCATGCTGCTTCTATTTTTCAGACCGGTTCATGCTCCTCATATTTTTCACACCTTTTGAAGCTCTTCATATTTTTCACACCTTTTCAGGCTCTTCATGTTTTTCTACACCACTTCATGCTTCTCCTATTTTTCAGCCCGTTTCATGCTCCTCATGTATTTCATACCTTTTGAAGCTCTTCATATTTTTCACACCTTTTCAGGCTCTTCATGTTTTTGAACACCGCTTCATGCTCCTCCTCTTTTTCAGACCGTTTCATGCTCCTCATATTTTTGACATCTTTTGAAGCTTTTCATATTTTTCACACCTTTTCAGGCTCTTCAAGTTTTTCAACACCACTTCATGCTCCTCCTTTTTTGCAGACCGTTTCATGCTCCTCATATTTTTGATACCTTTTGATTATCTTCATATTTTTCACACCTTTTCAGGCCCTTCATTTTTTCAACACCACTTCATGCTCCTCCTATTTTTCAGACCGTTTCATGCTCATCTCATTTTTGAAACCTTTTGAAGCTTTTCATATTTTTCACAACTTTTCAGGCTCTTCAAGTTTTTGAACACCGCTTCATGCTCCTCCTATTTTTCAGACCGTTTTATGCTCATCTCATTTTTGACACCTTTTGAAGCTTTTCATATTTTTCACAACTTTTCAGGCTCTTCATGTTTTTGAACACCGCTTCATGCTCCTCCTATTTTTCAGACCGTTTCATGCTCCTCATATTTTACACCTTTTGAAGCTCTTCATATTTTCCACACCTTTTCAGGCTCTTCATGTTTTTGATCACCGTTACATTCTCCTCCTATTTTTCAGACCGTTTCATGCTCCTCATATTTTTGACAACTTTGGAAGCTCTTCATATTTTTCACACATTTTCAGGCTCTTCATGTTTTTCAACAATGTTGCATGATCCTTTTTTTTTCAGACCGTTTCATGCTACTCATATACTTGACACATTTTTAAGCTCTTCATATATTTCACCCATTTTCAGGCTATTCATGTTTTTCAACACCGCTTCATGCTCCTTGTATTTTTAAGACCGTTTCATGCTCCTCATATTTTTGACACCTTTTTAAGCTCTTCATATTTTTCACATCTTTTTAAGCTCTTCATATTTCTCACACCTTTTCAGGCTCTTCATGTTTTTCAACAACGCTTCATGCACCTCCTATTTGTCAGACCGTTTCATGCTCATCTCATTTTTGACACCTTTTGAATCTTTTCATATTTTTCACACCTTCTCAGGCTCTTCATGTTTTTGAACACCGCTTCATGCTAATCCTATTTTCAAACCATATCATGCTCCTCATATTTTTCACACCTTTTAAGCTCTTCATATATTTCACACTTTTTCAGACTCTTCATGTTTTTCAACACCGCTTCATGCTCCTCCTATTTTTCGGACCGTTTCATGCTCATCAAATTTTTGACACCTTTTGAAGCTCTTCATATTTTTCACACCTTTTGAAGCTCTTCATATTTTTCACACCATTTCAGGCTCTTCATGTTTTGCAACACCACTTCAAGCTCCTCCAGGTTTGCAGACCGCTTCATGCTCCTCATATTTTTCAGACCATTTCATATTCCTCATATTTTTCACACCTTTTTGAAGCTCTTCATATTTTTCACACCTTTTCAGGCTCTTCATGTTTTTGAACACCGCTTCATGCTCCTCCTATTTTTCAGACCGTTTCATGCTCCTCATATTTTTCAGACCATTTCATATTCCTCATATTTTTGACATCTTTTGAACCTCTTCGTATTTCTCACACTTTTTCAGGTCTCTTCATGTTTTTATACACCGTTTCATGCTAATCCCATTTTTCAAACCTTATCATGCTCCTCATATTTTTCACACCTTTTTAAGCTCTTCATATTTTTCACACCTTTTCAGGATCTTCATGTTTTTGAACACCGCTTCATGCTCCTCATATTTTTCAGACCGTTTCTTGCTCCTCGTATTTTTGACATCTTTTGAAGCTTTTCATATTTTTCACACCTTCTCAGGCTCTTCAAGTTTTTCAACACCACTTCATGCACCTCCTTTTTTGCAGACCGTTTGATGCTCCTCATATTTTTGATACCTTTTGATGCTCTTCATATTTTTCACACCTTTTCAGGCTCTTCATTTTTTCAACACCGCTTCATACTCCTCCTATTTTTCAGACCGTTTCATGCTCATCTCATTTTTGACACCTCTTGAAGCTTTTCATATTTTTCACAACGTTTCAGGCTCTTCAAGTTTTTGAACACCGCTTCATGTTCTTCCTATTTTTCAGACCGTTTCATGCTCCTCATATTTTTGACACCTTTTGAAGCTCTTCATATTTTTCACACCTTTTCAGGCTCTTCATGTTTTTGAACACCGCTTCATGCTCCTCCTATTTTTCAGAGAGTTTCATTTTCCTCATGTATTTCACACCTTTTGAAGCTCTTCATATTTTTCAAAACTTTTCAGGCTCTTCATATTTTTCCACACCACTTCATGCTCATCCTATTTTTCAGACCGTTTCATGCTCCTCATATTTTTGACATCTTTTGAAGCTCTTCTTATTTTTCACACCTTTTCAGGCTCTTCATGTTTTTCAACACAGCTTCATGCTCCTCCTATTTTTCAGACTGTATCATGCTCCTCGTATTTTTGACACGTTTGAAGCTCTTCATATAATTCACACTTTTTCAGGCTCTTCAAGATTTTCAACACCGTTTCATGCTCTTCCTATTTTTCAGACTATTTCATGCTCCTCATATATTTGACACCTTTTGAAGCTCTTCATATTTTTCACACCTTTTCAGGCTCTTCATGTTTTTGTACACCGTTTCATGCTCCTCCTATTTTTTAGAAGTTTCATGCTCCTCATATTTTTGACACCTTTTGAAGCTCTTCATGTATTTCACACCTATTCAGGCTCTTCATGTTTTTGAATACCATTACATGATTCTCCTATTTTTCAGACTGTTTCATGCTCCGCATATTTTTGACACCTTTTGAAGCTCTTCATATTTTTCACACCTTTTGAAGCTCTTCATATTTTTCACACCTTTTCAGGCTCTTCATGTTTTTCAACACCGTTTCATGCTCCTCCTATTTTTCAGACCGTTTCATGCTCCTCATATTTTGACATGTTTTGAATCTCTTCATATTTTTCACATCTTTTCAGGCGCTTCAGGTTTTCAACACCGTTTCATGCTCCTCCTATTTTTCAGACCGTTTCATGCTCCTCATATTTTTGATACCTTTTGAAGCTCTTCATATTTTTCACACCTTTTCAGGCTCTTCATGTTTTTGATATCCGTTTCATGCTCCTCCTATTTTTCAGACCGTTTCATGCTCCTCATAATTTTGACACCTTTTGATGCTTTCATATTTTTAACACCTTTTCAGGCTCTTCATCTTTTTCAACACCACTTCATGCTCCTCCTTTTTTGCAGACAGTTTCATGCTACTCATACTTTTAACACCTTTTGAAGCTCTTCATATTTCTCACACCTTTTCAGGCTCTTCATGTTTTTCAACAACGCTTCATGCTCCTCCGATTTTTCAGACCATTTCATGCTCCTCATATTTTTGACACCTTTTGAAGCTCTTCATATTTTTCACCCCTTTTCAGACTCTTCATGTTTTTGAACACCGCTTCATGCTTCTCCTATTGTTCAGACCGTTTCATGCTCCTCATATTTTTGACACCTTTTGCAGCTCTTTATATTTTTCACACTATTTCAGGCTCTTCATGATTTTCAACACCGTTTCATGTTATTCCTGTTTTTCAGACCGTTTAAGGCTCATCTCATTTTTGACACCTTTTAAAGCTCTTCATATTTTTCACACCTTTTCTGGCTCTTCATGTTTTTGAACACCGCTTCATGATCCTCCTGATTTTCAGACCGTTTCATGCTCTTCATATTTTTGAAACATTTTGAAGCTCTTCATATTTTTCACACCTTTTCAGGCTCTTCATGTTTTTCACCACCACTTCATTCTCCTCCTATTTTTCAGACCGTTTCATGCTCATCTCATTTTTGTCACCTTTGAAGCTCTTTATATTTTTCACACCTTTTGAAGCTCTTCATATTTTTCACACGTTTTCAGGCTCTTCATAGTTTTCAACACCGTTTCATGCTGCTTCTATTTTTCAGATCGTTTATGTTCCTCATATTTTTGACATCTTTAGAAGCTCTTCATATTTTTCAAACCTTTTCAGGTTCTTCATGTTTTTGATCAGCGTTTCATGCTCCTCCTATTTTTCAGACCGTTTCATGCTCCTCGTATTTTTCACACCTTTTGAAGCTCTTCATATTTCTCACACCTTTTCAGGCTCTTCATGTTTTTCTACACCACTTCATGCTTCTCCTATTTTTCAGCCCGTTTCATGCTCCTCATGTATTTCACACCTTTTGAAGCTCTTCATATTTTTCACACCTTTTCAGGCTCTTCAAGTTTTTCAACACCACTTCATGCTCCTCCTTTTTTGCAGACCGTTTCATGCTCCTCATATTTTTGATACCATTTGATGCTCTTCATATTTTTCACACCTTTTCAGGGTCTTCATTTTTTCAACACCGCTTCATGCTCCTCCTATTTTTCAGACCGTTTCATGCTCATCTCATTTTTGAAACCTTTTGAAGCTTTTCATATATTTCACAACTTTTCAGGCTCTTCATGTTTTTGAACACCGCTTCATGCTCCTCCTATTTTTCAGACCGTTTCATGCTCCTCATATTTCACACCTTTTGAAGCTCTTCATATTTTTCACACCTTTTCAGGCTCTTCATGTTTTTGATCACTGTTACATTCTCCTCCTATTATTCACACCGTTTCATGCTCCTCATATTTTTGACACTTTTTGAATCTCTTTATATATTTCACACCGTTTCAGGCTCTTCATGTTTTTGATCACCGTTACATTCTCCTCCTATTATTCAGACCGTTTCATGCTCCTCATATTTTTGACACTTTTTGAAGCTCTTTATATATTTCACACATTTGCAGGCTCTTCATGTTTTTGAACACAGCTTCATGCTCCTCCTATTTTTCAGACAATTTCATGCTCCTCATATTTTTGACAACTTTGGAAGCTCTTCATATTTTTCACACATTTTCAGGCTCTTCATGTTTTTCAACACTGTTGCATGATCCTCCTATTCTTCAGACCGTTTCATGCTCCTCATATACTTGACACATTTTTAAGCTCTTCATATATTTCACACATTTTCAGGCTATTCATGTTTTTCAACACCGCTCATGCTCCTTGTATTTTTAAGACCGTTTCATGCTCCTCATATTTTAGACACCTTTTTAAGCTCTTCACATTTTTCACACCTTTTTAAGCTCTTCATATTTCTCACACCTTTTCAGGCTCTTCATGTTTTTCAACAACGCTTCATGCACCTCCTATTCGTCAGACCGTTTCATGCTCATCTCATTTTTGACACCTTTTGAATCTTTTCATATTTTTCACACCTTCTCAGGCTCTTCATGTTTTTGAACACCGCTTCATGCTAATCCTATTTTTCAAACCATATCATGCTCCTCATATTTTTCACACCTTTTAAGCTCTTCATATTTTTCACACTTTTTCAGGCTCTTCATGTTTTTCAACACCGCTTCATGCTCCTCCTATTTTTCAGACCGTTTCATGCTCATCAAATTTTTGACACCTTTTGAAGCTCTTCATATTTTTCACACCTTTTGAAGCTCTTCATATTTTTCACACCATTTCAGGCTCTTCATGTTTTTCAACACCGTTTCATGCTGCTTCTATTTTTCAGACCGTTTCATGCTCCTCATATTTTTCACACCTTTTGAAGCTCTTCATATTTCTCACACCTTTTCAGGCTCTTCATGTTTTTCTACACCACTTCATGCTTCTCCTATTTTTCAGCCCGTTTCATGCTCCTCATTTATTTCACACCTTTTGAAGCTCTTCATATTTTTCACACCTTTTCAGGCTCTTCATGTTTTTCAACACCGTTTCATGCTGCTTCTATTTTTCAGACCGGTTCATGCTCCTCATATTTTTCACACCTTTTGAAGCTCTTCATATTTTTCACACCTTTTCAGGCTCTTCATGTTTTTCTACACCACTTCATGCTTCTCCTATTTTTCAGCCCGTTTCATGCTCCTCATGTATTTCATACCTTTTGAAGCTCTTCATATTTTTCACACCTTTTCAGGCTCTTCATGTTTTTGAACACCGCTTCATGCTCCTCCTCTTTTTCAGACCGTTTCATGCTCCTCATATTTTTGACATCTTTTGAAGCTTTTCATATTTTTCACACCTTTTCAGGCTCTTCAAGTTTTTCAACACCACTTCATGCTCCTCCTTTTTTGCAGACCGTTTCATGCTCCTCATATTTTTGATACCTTTTGATTATCTTCATATTTTTCACACCTTTTCAGGCCCTTCATTTTTTCAACACCACTTCATGCTCCTCCTATTTTTCAGACCGTTTCATGCTCATCTCATTTTTGAAACCTTTTGAAGCTTTTCATATTTTTCACAACTTTTCAGGCTCTTCAAGTTTTTGAACACCGCTTCATGCTCCTCCTATTTTTCAGACCGTTTTATGCTCATCTCATTTTTGACACCTTTTGAAGCTTTTCATATTTTTCACAACTTTTCAGGCTCTTCATGTTTTTGAACACCGCTTCATGCTCCTCCTATTTTTCAGACCGTTTCATGCTCCTCATATTTTACACCTTTTGAAGCTCTTCATATTTTTCACACCTTTTCAGGCTCTTCATGTTTTTGATCACCGTTACATTCTCCTCCTATTTTTCAGACCGTTTCATGCTCCTCATATTTTTGACAACTTTGGAAGCTCTTCATATTTTTCACACATTTTCAGGCTCTTCATGTTTTTCAACAATGTTGCATGATCCTTTTTTTTCAGACCGTTTCATGCTACTCATATACTTGACACATTTTTAAGCTCTTCATATATTTCACACATTTTCAGGCTATTCATGTTTTTCAACACCGCTTCATGCTCCTTGTATTTTTAAGACCGTTTCATGCTCCTCATATTTTTGACACCTTTTTAAGCTCTTCATATTTTTCACATCTTTTTAAGCTCTTCATATTTCTCACACCTTTTCAGGCTCTTCATGTTTTTCAACAACGCTTCATGCACCTCCTATTTGTCAGACCGTTTCATGCTCATCTCATTTTTGACACCTTTTGAATCTTTTCATATTTTTCACACCTTCTCAGGCTCTTCATGTTTTTGAACACCGCTTCATGCTAATCCTATTTTTCAAACCATATCATGCTCCTCATATTTTTCACACCTTTTAAGCTCTTCATATTTTTCACACTTTTTCAGACTCTTCATGTTTTTCAACACCGCTTCATGCTCCTCCTATTTTTCGGACCGTTTCATGCTCATCAAATTTTTGACACCTTTTGAAGCTCTTCATATTTTTCACACCTTTTGAAGCTCTTCATATTTTTCACACCATTTCAGGCTCTTCATGTTTTGCAACACCACTTCAAGCTCCTCCAGGTTTGCAGACCGTTTCATGCTCCTCATATTTTTCAGACCATTTCATATTCCTCATATTTTTCACACCTTTTTGAAGCTCTTCATATTTTTCACACCTTTTCAGGCTCTTCATGTTTTTGAACACCGCTTCATGCTCCTCCTATTTTTCAGACCGTTTCATGCTCCTCATATTTTTCAGACCATTTCATATTCCTCATATTTTTGACATCTTTTGAAGCTCTTCGTATTTTTCACACTTTTTCAGGTCTCTTCATGTTTTTATACACCGTTTCATGCTAATCCCATTTTTCAAACCTTATCATGCTCCTCATATTTTTCACACCTTTTTAAGCTCTTCATATTTTTCACACCTTTTCAGGATCTTCATGTTTTTGAACACCGCTTCATGCTCCTCATATTTTTCAGACCGTTTCTTGCTCCTCGTATTTTTGACATCTTTTGAAGCTTTTCATATTTTTCACACCTTCTCAGGCACTTCAGGTTTTTCAACACCACTTCATGCACCTCCTTTTTTGCAGACCGTTTGATGCTCCTCATATTTTTGATACCTTTTGATGCTCTTCATATTTTTCACACCTTTTCAGGCTCTTCATTTTTTCAACACCGCTTCATACTCCTCCTATTTTTCAGACCGTTTCATGCTCATCTCATTTTTGACACCTCTTGAAGCTTTTCATATTTTTCACAACGTTTCAGGCTCTTCAAGTTTTTGAACACCGCTTCATGTTCTTCCTATTTTTCAGACCGTTTCATGCTCCTCATATTTTTGACACCTTTTGAAGCTCTTCATATTTTTCACACCTTTTCAGGCTCTTCATGTTTTTGAACACCACTTCATGCTCCTCCTATTTTTCAGAGACTTTCATTCTCCTCATGTATTTCACACCTTTTGAAGCTCTTCATATTTTTCAAAACTTTTCAGGCTCTTCATATTTTTCCACACCACTTCATGCTCATCCTATTTTTCAGACCGTTTCATGCTCCTCATATTTTTGACATCTTTTGAAGCTCTTCTTATTTTTCACACCTTTTCAGGCTCTTCATGTTTTTCAACACAGCTTCATGCTCCTCCTATTTTTCAGACCGTTTCATGCTCATCTCATTTTTGACACCTTTTGAAGATCTTCATATTTTTCACACCTTTTCAGGCTCTTCATGTTTTTGAACACCGCTTCATGCTAATCCCATTTTTCAAACCATATCATGCTCCTCATAATTTTCACACCTTTTTAAGCTCTTCATATTTTTCACACCTTTTCAGGCTCTTCATGTTTTTGAATACTACTTCATGCTCCTTCTATTTTTCAGAGAGTTTCATGCTCCTCATGTATTACACACCTTTTGAAGCTCTTCATATTTTTCACACTTTTACAGGCTCTTCATGTGTTTCCACACCACTTCATGCTACTCAGATTTTTCAGCTCGTTTCATGCTGCTCATGAATTTCACACCTTTTGAAGCTCTTCATATTTTTCACACCTTTTCAGGCTCTTCCTGTTTTGATCACCGTTTCATGCTCCTCCTATTTTTCAGACCGTTTCATGCTCCTCATAATTTTTGACACCTTTTAAAGGTCTTCATTATTTTCACACCTTTTCTGGCACTTCATGTTTTTGAACACAACTTCATGCTCCTCCTATTTTTCAGACCATTTCATATTCCTCATATTTTTCACACATTTTGAAGCTCTTCATATTTTTCACACCTTTTCAGGCTCTTCATGTTTTTGAACTCCGTTGCATGCTCCTCCTATTTTTCAGACCATTTCATGCTCATCTCATTTTTTAAATCTTTTGAAGCTTTTCATATTTTTCACAACGTTTCAGGCTCTTCAAGTTTTTGAACACCGCTTCATGCTCCTCCTATTTTTCAGACCGTTTCATGCTCCTCATATTTTTCACACTTTTTGAAGCTCTTCATATTTTTCACACCTTTTCAGGCTCTTCATGTTTTTCTACACCGCTTCATGCTCCTCCTATTTTTCAGACCGTTTCATGCTCCTCATATTTTACACCTTTTGAAGCTCTTCATATTTTTCACACCTTTTCAGGCTCTTCATGTTTTTGATCACCGTTACATTCTCCTCCTATTATTCAGACCGTTTCATGCTCCTCATATTTTTGACACTTTTTGAAGCTCTTTATATATTTCACACCTTTTCAGGCTCTTCATGTTTTTGATCACCGTTACATTCTCCTCCTACTATTCAGACCGTTTCATGCTCCTCATATTTTTGACACTTTTTGAAGCTCTTTATATATTTCACACATTTTCAGGCTCTTCATGTTTTTGAACACAGCTTCATGCTCCTCCTATTTTTCAGACCGTTTCATGCTCCTCATATACTTGACACATTTTTAAGCTCTTCATATATTTCACACATTTTCAAGCTATTCATGTTTTTCAACACCGCTTCATGCTCCTTGTATTTTTAAGACCGTTTCATGCTCCTCATATTTTTGACACCTTTTTAAGCTCTTCCTATTTTTCACACCTTTTTAAGCTCTTCATAATTCTCACACCTTTTCAGGCTCTTCATGTTTTTCAACAACGCTTCATGCACCTCCTATTTGTCAGACCGTTTCATGCTCATCTCATTTTTGACACCTTTTGAATCTTTTCATATTTTTCACACCTTCTCAGGCACTTCATGTTTTTGAACACTGCTTCATGCTAATCCTATTTTTCAAACCATATCATGCTCCTCATATTTTTCACACCTTTTAAGCTCTTCATATTTTTCACACTTTTTCAGGCTCTTCATGTTTTTCAACACCGCTTCATGCTCCTCCTATTTTTCAGACCGTTTCATGCTCATCAAATTTTTGACACCTTTTGAAGCTCTTCATATTTTTCACACCTTTTGAAGCTCTTCATATTTTTCACACCACTTGAGGCTCTTCATGTTTTTCAAAACCGTTTCATGCTGCTTCTATTTTTCAGACCGTTTCATGCTCCTCATATTTTTCACACCTTTTGAAGCTCTTCATATTTTTCACACCTTTCAGACTATTCATGTTTTTCAACACTGCTTCCTGCTCCTTGTATTTTTAAGACCGTTTCATGCTCCTCATATTTTTGACACCTTTTTAAGCTCTTCATATTTCTCATACCTTTTCAGGCTCTTCATGTTTTTCTACACCACTTCATGCTTCTCCTATTTTTCAGCCCGTTTCATGCTCCTCATTTATTTCACACCTTTTGAAGCTCTTCATATTTTTCACACCTTCTCAGGCTATTCATGTTTTTCAACAACGCTTCATGCACCTCCTATTTTTCAGACCGTTTCATGCTCATCTCATTTTTGACACCTTTTGAAGCTTTTCATATTTTTCACACCTTTTCAGGCTCTTCATGTTTTTCCACACCACATCATGCTTCTCCTAATTTTCAGCAAGTTTCATGCTCCTCATGTATTTCACACCTTTTGAAGCTCTTCATATTTTTCAAAACTTTTCAGGCTCTTCCTGTTTTTGAACAGCGCTTCATGCTCCTCCTATATTTCAGACCGTTTCATGCTCCTCATGTATTACACACCTTTTGAAGCTCTTCATTTTTTTCACACATTTACAGGCTCTTCATGTTTTTGATCACCGTTTCATGCTCCTCCTATTTTTCAGACCATTTCATGCTCCTCATATTTTTGACACCTTTTGAAGCTCTTCGTATTTTTCACACCTTTTCAGGTCTCTTCATGTTTTTATACACCGTTTCATGCTAATCCCATTTTTCAAACCATATCATGCTCCTCATATTTTTCACACCTCTTCAAGCTTTTCATATTTTTCACAACGTTTCAGGGTCTTCAAGTTTTTGAACACCGCTTCATGTTCTTCCTATTTTTCAGACCGTTTCATCCTCCTCATATTTTTGACACCTTTTGATGCTCTTCATATTTTTCACACCTTTTCAGGCTCTTCATTTTTTCAACACCGCTTCATACTCCTCCTATTTTTCAGACCGTTTCATGCTCATCTCATTTTTGACACTTCTTGAAGCTTTTCATATTTTTCACAACGTTTCAGGCTCTTCAAGTTTTTGAAGACCGCTTCATGTTCTTCCTATTTTTCAGACCGTTTCATGCTCCTCATATTTTTGACACCTTTTGAAGCTCTTCATATTTTTCACACCTTTTCAGGCTCTTCATGTTTTTGAACACCGCTTCATGCTCCTCCTATTTTTCAGAGAGTTTCATCCTCCTCATGTATTTCACACCTTTTGAAGCTCTTCATATTTTTCAAAACTTTTCAGGCTCTTCATATTTTTCCACACCACTTCATGCTCATCCTATTTTTCAGACCGTTTCATGCTCCTCATATTTTTGACACCTTTTGAAGCTCTTCTTATTTTTCACACCTTTTCAGTCTATTCATGTTTTTGAACACCATTTCAGGCTCCTCCTATTTTTCAGAGAGTTTCATGCTCCTCATGTATTTCACTCCTTTGAAAGCTCTTCATATTTTTCAAAGATTTTGAAGCTCTTCATTTTTTTCACACCTTTTCAGGCTCTTCATGTTTTTCAACACCGTTTCATGCTCCTCCTATTTTTCAAACCGTTTCATGTTCCTCATAATTTTGACACCTTTTGAAGATCTTCATAATTTTCACACATTTTCAGGCTCTTCATGTGTTTGAACACCGCTTCATGTTCCTCCTATTTTTCAGACCGTTTCATGCTCCTCATATTTTTGACACCTTTTGAAGCTCTCATATTTTTCATACCTTTTGAAGCTCTTCATGTTTTTGAACACTGCTTCATGCTCCTCTTATTTTTCAGATCGTTTCATGCTCCTCATATTTTTGACACTTTTTGAGCTCTTCATATTTTTCAAACCTTTTCAGGCTCTTCATGTTTTCGAACTCTGCTTCATGCTCCTCCAGTTTTTCACACCGTTTCATGATCCTCTTGTATTTCACAACTTTGAACCTCTTCATATTTTTCACACCTTTTCATGCTCTTCAAGTTTTTCAACATCACTTCATGCTCCTACATTTTTGCAGACCGTTTCATGCTCCTCATATTTTTAACACATTTTGAAGCTCTTCATATTTCTCACACCTTTTCAGGCTGTTCATGTCTTTCAACACCGCTTCATGCTCCTCCTATTTTTCAGACGGGTTCATGCTCATCTCATTTTTGACACCTTTTGAAGGTCTTCATATTTCTCACACCTTTTCAGGCTGTTCATGTTTTTGAACACAGGTTGATGCTCCTCCTATTTTTCAGAACGTTTCATGCTCCTCATATTTTTGACACCTTTTGAAGGTCTTCATATTTTTCACACCTTTTCAAGCTCTTCATATATTTACATACCACTTCATGCTTCTCCTATTTTTCAGGCCATTTCATGCTCCTCATGTATTTCACACCTTTTGAAGCTCTTCATATTTTTCACAGCTTTTCAGGCTCTTCATGTTTTTCCACAGCACTTCATGCTTCTCTTATTTTTCAGCCCGTTTCATGCTCCTCATGTATTTCACACCTTTTGAAGCTCTTCATATTTTTCACACCTTTTCAGGCTCTTCATGTTTTTGATCACCGTTTCATGCTCCTCCTATTTTTCAGACCGTTTCATGCTCCTCATATTTTTGACACCTTTTGAAGCTCTTCATATTTTTCACACCTTTTCAGGCTCTTCATGTTTTTGAACACCACTTCATGCTCCTCCTATTTTTCAGACCGTTTCATGCTCCTCATATTTTTGACACCTTTTGAAACTCTTCATATTTTTCACACGTTTTCAGCTCTTAATGTTTTTCAACACCGCTTCATGCTCTTCCTATTTTTCAGACCGTTTCATGCTCATTTCATTTTTGACACCTTTTGAAGCTCTTCATATTTTTCACACGTTTTCAGCTCTTAATGTTTTTCAACACCGCTTCATGCTCTTCCTATTTTTCAGACCGTTTCATGCTCATTTCATTTTTGACACCTTTTGAAGCTCTTCATATTTTTCACACATTTTCAGGCTCTTCATGTTTTTGAACATCGCTTCATGCTCCTCCTATTTTTCAGAGAGTTTCATGCTCCTCATGTATTTCACACCTTTTGAAGCTCTTCATATTTTTCACACCTTTTCAGGCTCTTCATGATTTTCAACACCGCTCATGCTCCTCCTATTTTTCAGACCGTTTCATGCTCATCTCATTTTTGACACCTTTTTAATCTCTTCATATTTTTCAAAACTTTTGAAGCTCTTCATATTTTTAATATTTTTGAAGCTCTTCATATTTTCACACGTTTTCACACTCTTCATGTTTTTCAACACCGCTTCATGCTCCTCCTATTTTTCAAACCGTATCATGCTCCTCATATTTTTGACACTTTTTGAAGCTCTTCATATTTTTCACTCATTTTCAGGCTCTTCATATTTTTCAACACCACTTCATGCTCCTCCTATTTTTGAGACCGTTTGGTGCTCCGCATATTTTTGACACCTTTAGGAACTCTTCATATTTTTCACACCTTTTCAGGCACTTCATGTTTTTTATCACTGCTTCATGCTCGTCCTATTTTTCAGAACGTTTCATGCTCCTCATATTTTTGACACCTTTTGAAGCTCTTCATATTTTTCACACCTTTTCAGGCTCTTCATGTTTTTCGACACAGCTTCATGCTCCTCCTATTTTTCAGACCGTTTCATTCTCCTCATATTTTTGACACCTTTTGAAGCTCTTCATATTTTTCACACATTTTCAGGCTCTTCATGTTTTTCGACACAGCTTCATGCTCCTCCTATTTTTCAGACCGTTTCATTCTCCTCATAAATTTGACACCTTTTGAAGCTCTTCATATTTTTCACACATTTTCAGGCTCTTCATGTTTTTGAACATCGCTTCATGCTCCTCCTATTTTTCAGAGAGTTTCATGCTCCTCATGTATTTCACACCTTTTGAAGCTCTTCATATTTTTCACACATTTTCAGGCTCTTCATGTTTTTGACCATCGCTTCATGCTCCTCCTATTTTTCAGACCGTTTCATGCTCCTCATATTTTTGACACCTTTTGAAGCTCTTCATATTTTTCACAACTTTTCAGGCTCTTCATGTTTTTCAACACCGCTTCATGCACGTCCTATTTTTCAGACCGTTTCATGCTCATCTCATTTTTGACACCTTTTGAAGTTTTTCATATTTCTCACAACTTTTCAGGCTCTTCATGTTTCTGAACACCGCTTCATGCTAATCCTATTTTTCAAACCATATCATGCTCCTCATATTTTTCACACCTTTTGAAGCTCTTCATATATTTCACACCTTTTCAGGCTCTTCCTGTTTTTGAACACCACTTCATGCTCCTTCTCTTTTTCAGAGAGTTTTATGCTCCTCATGTATTTCACACCTTTTGAAGCTCTTCATATTTTTCACACCTTTTCAGGCTCTTCATGTTTTTCAACACCGCTTCATGCTGCTCATATTTTTCAGACCGTTTCATGCTCCTCATATTTTTGACACCTTTTGAAGCTCTTCATTTTTTGCTCGCCTTTTAAGGCTCTTCATATTTTTCAACACCGCTTCATGCTGCTCATATTTTTCAGACCGTTTCATGCTCCTCATATTTTTGACACCTTTTGAAGCTCTTCATATTTTTCACACGTTTTCAGTCTATTCATGTTTTTGAACACCATTTCAGGCTCCTCCTATTTTTCAGAGAGTTTCATGCTCCTCATGTATTTCACACCTTTGAAAGCTCTTCATATTTTTCAAAGATTTTGAAGCTCTTCATATTTTTCACACCTTTTCAGGCTCTTCATGTTTTTCAACACCGTTTCATGCTCCTCCTATTTTTCAAACCGTTTCATGTTCCTCATAATTTTGACAGCTTTTGAAGATCTTCATAATTTTCACACATTTTCAGGCTCTTCATGTGTTTGAACACCGCTTCATGTTCCTCCTATTTTTCAGACCGTTTCATGCTCCTCATATTTTTGACACCTTTTGAAGCTCTCATATTTTTCATACTTTTTGAAGCTCTTCATGTTTTTGAACACTGCTTCATGCTCCTCGTATTTTTCAGATCGTTTCATGCTCCTCATATTTTTGACACTTTTTGAGCTCTTCATATTTTTCAAACCTTTTCAGGCTCTTCATGTTTTCGAACTCTGCTTCATGCTCCTCCTATTTTTCAGACCGTTTCATTCTCCTCATATTTTTGACACCTTTTGAAGCTCTTCATATTTTTCAAACCTTTTCAGGCTCTTCATGTTTTTCGACACAGCTTCATGCTCCTCCTATTTTTCAGACCGTTTCATTCTCCTCATATTTTTGACACCTTTTGAAGCTCTTCATTTTTTCCACACCTTTTCAGGCTCTTCATGTTTTTGATCACCGTTTCATGCTCCTTCTATTTTTCAGATCGTTTCATGCTCATCATATTTTTGACACTTTTTGAGCTCTTCATATTTTTCACACCTTTTCAGGTTCTTCATGTTTTTGAACACCGCTTCATGATCCTCCTGATTTTCAGACCGTTTCATGCTCTTCATATTTTTGAAACATTTTGAAGCTCTTCATATTTTTCACACCTTTTCAGGCTCTTCATGTTTTTCTCCACCACTTCATGCTCCTCCTATTTTTCAGACCGTTTCATGCTCATCTCATTTTTGTCACCTTTGAAGCTCTTCATATTTTTCACACCTTTTAAAGCTCTTCATATTTTTCACAAGTTTTCAGGCTCTTCATGTTTTTCAAAACCGTTTCATGCTGCTTCTATTTTTCAGACCGTTTCATGCTCCTCATATTTTTCACACCTTTTGAAGCTCTTAATATTTTTCACACCCTTTTAAGATCTTCATGTTTTTGAACACAGCTTCATGCTCCTCCTATTTTTCAGACCGTTTCATGCTCCTCATATTTTTGACAACTTTTGAAGCTCTTCATATTTTTCACACCTTTTCAGGCTCTTCATATTTTTGAACACAGCTTCATGCTCCTCCTATTTTTCAGACCGTTTCATCTCCTCATATTTTTGACACTTTTTGAAGCTTTTCATATTTTTCACATCTTTTCAGGCTCTTCATGTTTTTCAACACCATTTCATGATCCTCCAATTTTTCAGACCGTTTCATGCTCATCTCATTTTTGACACCTTTTGAAGCTTTTCATATTTCTCACACATTTTCAGGCTCTTCATATTTTTCCACACCACTTCATGCTTCTCCTATTTTTCAGCCCGTTTCATGCTCCTCATGTATTTCACAGCTTTTGAAGCTCTTCATATTTTTCACACCTTTTCAGGCTCTTCATGTTTTTGGTCACCGCTTCATGCTCTTCCTATTTTTCAGACCGTTTCATGCTCCTCATATTTTTGACACCTTTTGAAGCTCTTCATATTTTTCACACCTTTTCAGGCTCTTCATGTTTTTGGTCACCGCTTCATGCTCTTCCTATTTTTCAGACCGTTTCATGCTCCTCATATTTTTGAAACATTTTGAAGCTCTTCATATTTTTCACACCTTTTCAGGCTCTTCATGTTTTTCACCACCACTTCACGCTCCTCCTATATTTCAGACCGTATCATGCTCATCTCATTTTTGTCACCTTTGAAGCTCTTTATTTTTTTCACACCTTTTGAAGCTCTTCATATTTTTCACACGTTTTTTGCTCTTCATATTTTTCAACACCGTTTCATGCTGCTTCTATTTTTCAGTCCGTTTCATGCTCCTCATATATTTCACACCTTTTGAAGCTCTTCATATTTTTCACACCTTTTCAGGATCTTCATGTTTTGGAACACAGCTTCATGCTCCTCCTATTTATCAGACCGTTTCATGCTCCTCATATTTTTGACACCTTTTGAAGCTCTTTATATTTTTCACAGTTTTTCAGGCTCTTCATTATTTTCAACACCGTTTCATGTTATTCCTATTTTTCAGACCGTTTAATGCTCATCTCATTTTTGACACCTTTTGAAGCTCTTCATATTTTTCACACCTTTTCAGGCTCTTCATGATTTTGGACACCGTTTCATGCTCCTCCTATTTTTCAGACCGTTTCATGCTCCTCATATTTATGACACCTTTTGAAGCTCTTCATATTTTTCACACCTTTTCATGCTCTTCATGTTTCTGAAAACCGCTTCATGATCCTCCTATTTTTCAGAACGTTTCATGCTCCTCATATATTTCACACCTTTTGAAGCTCTTCATATTTTTCACTTCATTGAAGCTCTTCATATTTTTCACTCCTTTTCAGGCTCTTCATGATTTTCAACACCGCTTCATGCTCCTCGTATTTTTCGGACCGTTTTATGCTCATCTCATTTTTGACACCTTTTGAAGCTCTTCATATTTTTCACACCTTTTGAAGCTCTTCATATTTTTCATATGTTTGAAGCTCTTCATATTTTCACACGTTTTCAGACTCTTCATGTTTTTCAACACCGCTTCATGCCCCTGCTATTTTTCAGACAGTTTCATGCTCCTCATATTTTTGACAGGTTTTGAGGCTTTTCATATTTTTCACACCTTTTCAGGCTCTTCATGTTTTTGAACACCGTTTCATAATCCGCCTATTTTTAAGACCGTTTCATGCTCCTCATATTTTTGACACCTTTAGAACCTCTTCATATTTTACACAGCTTTTCAGGCTCTTCATGTTTTTCAACACCGCTTCATGCTCCTCCTCTTTTTCAGAACGTTTCATGCTCCTCATATATTTGACACCTTTTGAAGCTCTTGATATTTCTCACACCTTTTCAGGTTCTTCATGTTTTTCAACACCGCTTCATGCTCCTCCTATTTTTCAGACCGTTTCATGCTCATCTCATTTTTGACACATTTTGAAGCTCCTCATATTTTTCACATCTTTTGAAGCTCTTCATATTTTTCACACCTTTTCAGGCTCTTCATGTTTTTGAACACCGCTTCATGATCCTCCTGTTTTTCAGACCGTATCATGCTCATCTCATTTTTGTCACCTTTGAAGCTCTTTATATTTTTCACACCTTTTGAAGCTCTTCATATTTTTCACACCTTTTCAGGCTCTTCATGTTTTTGATCACCGTTTCATGCTCCTCCTATTTTTCAGACCGTTTCATGCTCCTCATAATTTTGACACCTTATGAAGCTCTTCATATTTTTCACACCTTTTCTGGCTCTTCATGTTTTTGAACACCGCTTCATGATCCTCCTGATTTTCAGACCGTTTCATGCTCTTCATATTTTTGAAACATTTTGAAGCTCTTCATATTTTGCACACCTTTTCAGGCTCTTCATGTTTTTCACCACCACTTCATTCTCCTCCTATTTTTCAGACCGTTTCATGCTCATCTCATTTTTGTCACCTTTGAAGCTCTTTATATTTTTCACACCTTTTGAAGCTCTTCATATTTTTCACACGTTTTCAGGCTCTTCATAGTTTTCAACACCGTTTCATGCTGCTTCTATTTTTCAGATCGTTTATGCTCCTCATATTTTTGACACCTTTAGAAGCTCTTCATATTTTTCAAACCTTTTCAGGTTCTTCATGTTTTTGATCACCGTTTCATGCTCCTCCTATTTTTCAGACCGTTTCGTGCTCCTCATATTTTTGACACATTTTGAAGCTGTTCATATTTTTCACACCTTTTCTGGCTCTTCATGTTTTTGAACACCGCTTCATGATCCTCCTATTTTTCAGACCGTTTCATGCTCCTCATATTTTTGACACTTTTTGAGCTCTTCATATTTTTCACACCTTTTCAGGCTCTTCATGTTTTTGAACACCGCTTCATGCTACTCCTATTTTTCAGATCGTTTATGCTCCTCATATTTTTGACACCTTTAGAAGCTCTTCATATTTTTCAAACCTTTTCAGGTTCTTCATGTTTTTGATCACCGTTTCATGCTCCTCCTATTTTTCAGACCGTTTCATGCTCCTCATAATTTTGACACCTTATGTTCATGTTTTTGAACACCGCTTCATGATCCTCCTATTTTTCAGACCGTTTCATACTTCTCATATTTTTGACACATTTAGAAGCTCTTCATTTTTTTCACACCTTTTCAGGCTCTTCATGTTTTTTGACACAGCTTCATGATCCTCCTATTTTTCAGACCGTTTCATGTTCATCTCATTTTTTACACCTTTTGAAGCTTTTCATATTTTTCACACATTTTCAGGCTCTTCATATTTTTCCACACCACTTCATGCTTCTCCTATTTTTCAGCCCGTTTCATGCTCCTCATGTATTTCACACCTTTTGAAGCTCTCCATATTTTTCACAGCTTTTCAGGCTCTTCATGTTTTTCCACAGCACTTCATGCTTCTCTTATTTTTCAGCCGGTTTCATGCTCCTCATGTATTTCACACCTTTTGAAGCTCTTCATATATTTCACACCTTTTCAGGCTCTTCATGTTTTTGATCACCGTTTCATGCTCCTCCTATTTTTCAGACCGTTTCATGCTCCTCATATTTTTGACACCTTTTGAAGCTCTTCATATTTTTCACACCTTTTCAGGCTCTTCATGTTCTTGAACACCGCTTCATGATCCTCCTGATTTTCAGACCGTTTCATGCTTTTCATATTTTTGAAACATTTTGAAGCTCTTCATATTTTTCACACCTTTTCAGGCTCTTCATGTTTTTCACCACCACTTCATTCTCCTCCTATTTTTCAGACCGTTTCATGCTCATCTCATTTTTGTCACCTTTGAAGCTCTTTATATTTTTCACACCTTTTGAAGCTCTTCATATTTTTCACACCTTTTCAGGCTCTTCATATTTTTCAACACCTTTTCATGCTGCTTCTATTTTTCAGACCGTTTCATGCTCCTCATATTTTTCACACCTTTTGAAGCTCTTCATATTTTTCACACCTTTTCAGCCTCTTCATGTTTTTGAACACAGCTTCATGCTCCACCTATTTATCAGACCGTTTCATGCTCCTCATATTTTTGACACCTTTTGCAGCTCTTTATATTTTTCACATTATTTCAGGCTCTTCATGATTTTCAACACCGTTTCATGTTATTCCTATTCTTCAGACCGTTTAATGCTCATTATCATTTTTGACACCTTTTGAAGCTCTTCATATTTTTCAAACCTTTTCAGGTTCTTCATGTTTTTGATCACCGTTTCAAGCTCCTCCTATTTTTCAGAGAGTTTCATGCTCCTCATGTATTTCACACCTTTTGAAGCTCTTCATATTTTCCACACCTTTTCAGGCTCTTCATGTGTTTGATCACCTTTTCATGCTTCTTCTATTTTTCAGATCGTTTCATGCTCCTCATATTTTTGACACTTTTTGAGCTCTTCATATTTTTCACACCTTTTCAGGCTCTTCATGTTTTTGAACACCGCTTCATGCTACTCCTTTTTTTCAGATCGTTTATGCTCCTCATATTTTTGACACCTTTAGAAGCTCTTCATATTTTTCAAACCTTTTCAGGCTCTTCATGTTTTTGAACACCGCTTCATAATCCTCCTGTTTTTCAGACCGTTTCATGCTCTTCATATTTGTGAAACATTTTGAAGCTCTTCATATTTTTCACACCTTTTCAGGCTCTTCATGTTTTTGAACACAGCTTCATGCTCCACCTATTAATCAGACCGTTTCATGCTCCTCATATTTTTGACACCTTTTGCAGCTCTTTATATTTTTCACACTATTTCAGGCTCTTCATGATTTTCAACACCGTTTCATGTTATTCCTATTTTTCCGAACGTTTAATGCTAATCTCATTTTTGACACCTTTTGAAGCTTTTCATATTTTTCACAACTTTTCAGGCTCTTCATGTTTTTGAACACCGCTTCATGCTCCTCCTATTTTTCAGAGCGTTTCATGCTCCTCATATTTTTGACACTTTTTGAGCTCTTCATATTTTTCACACCTTTTCAGGCTCTTCATGTTTTTGATCACCGTTTCATGCTCCTTCTATTTTTCAGATCGTTTCATGCTCATCATATTTTTGACACTTTTTGAGCTCTTCATATTTTTCACACCTTTTCAGGCTCTTCATGTTTTTGAACACCGCTTCATGATCCTCCTATTTTTCAGACCGTTTCATGCTCCTCATATTTTTGACACATTTAGAAGCTCTTCATTTTTTTCACACCTTTTCAGGCTCTTCATGTTTTTCGACACAGCTTCATGATCCTCCTATTTTTCAGACCATTTCATTCTCCTCATATTTTTGACACCTTTTGAAGCTCTTCATATATTTCACACTTTTTCAGTCTCTTCTTTTTTTTTCAACAGGACTTCATGCTCCTCCTATTTTTCAGACCGTTTCATGCTCTTCATATTTTTGAAACATTTTGAAGCTCTTCATATTTTTCACTCCTTTTCAGGCTCTTCATGTTTTTGAACACCGCTTCATGCTCCTCCTATTTTTCAGAACGTTTCATGCTCCTCATATTTTTCACACTTTTTGAAGCTCTTCATATTTTGCACACCTTTTCTAGCCCTTCATGTTTTTCAACACAGCTTTATGCTCCTCCTATTTTTCAGACCGTTTCATGCTCCTAATATTTTGACACCTTTTGAAGCTCTTCATATATTTCACACCTTTTCAGGCTCTTCATGTTTTTGAACACCGCTTCATGCTCCTCTTATTTTTCAGACCGTTTTTTGCTCCTCATATTTTTAACACTTTTTTAAGCTTTTCATATTTTTCACACCTTTTCAGGCTCTTCAAGATTTTCAACACCACTTCATGCTCCTTCTTTTTTGCAGACCTTTTCATGCTCCTCATATATTTGACACCTTTTGATCCTCTTCATATTTTTCACACCTTTTCAGGCTCTTCATTTTTCAACACCGATTCATGCTCCTCCTATTTTTCAGACCGTTTCATGCTCATGTCATTTTTGACACCTTTTGAAGCTTTTCATATTTTTCACAACTTTTCAGGCTCTTCATGTCTTTCAACACCGTTTCAGGCTCCTCCTATTTTTCAGACCGTTTCATGCTCATCTCAATTTTGACACCTTTTGAAGCTCTTCATAATTTTCACACATTTTCAGGCTCTTCATGTTTTTGAACACTGCTTCATGCTCCTCGTATTGTTCAGATCGTTTCATGCTCCTCATATTTTTGACACTTTTTGAGCTCTTCATATTTTTCACACCTTTTCAGGCTCTTCATGTTTTTGAACACCGCTTCATGATCCTCCTGATTTTCAGACCGTTTCATGCTCTTCATATTTTTGAAACATTTTGAAGCTCTTCATATTTTTCACAACTTTTCAGGCTCTTCATGTTTTTCACCACCACTTCATTCTCCTCCTATTTTTCAGACCGTTTCATGCTCATCTCACTTTTGTCACCTTTGAAGCTCTTTATATTTTTCACACCTTTTGAAGCTCTTCATATTTTTCACACGTTTTCAGGCTCTTCATATTTTTCAACACCGTTTCATGCTGCTTCTATTTTTCAGACCGTTTCATGCTCCTCATATTTTTCACACCTTTTGAAGCTCTTCATATTTTTCACACCTTTTCAGGCTCTTCATGTTTTTGAACACAGCTTCATGCTCCACCTATTTATCAGACCGTTTCATGCTCCTCATATTTTTGACACCTTTTGCAGCTCTTTATATTTTTCACATTATTTCAGGCTCTTCATGATATTCAACACCGTTTCATGTTATTCCTATTTTTCAGCCCGTTTAATGCACATCTCATTTTTGACACCTTTTGAAGCTTTTCATATTTTTCACAACTTTTCAGGCTCTTCATGTTTTTGAACAACGCTTCATGCTCCTCCTATTTTTCAGAGAGTTTCATGCTCCTCATGTATTTCACACCTTTTGAAGCTCTTCATATTTTCCACACCTTTTCAGGCTCTTCATGTGTTTGATCACCGTTTCATGCTTCTTCTATTTTTCAGATCGTTTCATGCTCCTCATATTTTTGACACTTTTTGAGCTCTTCATATTTTTCACACCTTTTCAGGCTCTTCATGATTTTGAACACAGCTTCATGCTACTCCTATTTTTCAGATCGTTTATGCTCCTCATATTTTTGACACCTTTAGAAGCTCTTCATATTTTTCAAACCTTTTCAGGCTCTTCATGTTTTTGATCACCGTTTCATGCTCCTCCTATTTTTCAGACCGTTTCATGCTCCTCATATTTTTGACACCTTTTGCAGCTCTTCATATTTTTCACACCTTTTCAGGCTCTTCATGTTTTTGAACACCGCTTCATGATCCTCCTGTTTTTCAGACCGTTTCATGCTCTTCATATTTGTGAAACATTTTGAAGCTCTTCATATTTTTCACACCTTTTCAGGCTCTTCATGTTTTTGAACACAGCTTCATGCTCCACCTATTTATCAGACCGTTTCATGCTCCTCATATTTTAGACACCATTTGCAGCTCTTTATATTTTTCACACTATTTCAGGCTCTTCATGATTTTCAACACCGTTTCATGTTATTCCTATTTTTCCGACCGTTTAATGCTAATCTCATTTTTGACACCTTTTGAAGCTTTTCATATTTTTCACAACTTTTCAGGCTCTTCATGTTTTGGAACACCGCTTCATGCTCCTCCTATTTTTCAGAGCGTTTCATGCTCCTCATATTTTTGACACTTTTTGAGCTCTTCATATTTTTCACAACTTTTCAGGCTCTTCATGTTTTTGATCACCGTTTCATGCTCCTTCTATTTTTCAGATCGTTTCATGCTCATCATATTTTTGACACTTTTTGAGCTCTTCATATTTTTCACACCTTTTCAGGCTCTTCATGTTTTTGAACACCGTTTCATGCTCCTCCTATTTTTCAGAACGTTTCATGCTCCTCATATTTTTCACACTTTTTGAAGCTCTTCTTATTTTGCACACCTTTTCAGGCCCTTCATGTTTTTCAACACAGCTTCATGCTCCTCCTATTTTTCAGACCGTTTCATGCTCCTAATATTTTGACACCTTTTGAAGCTCTTCATATATTTCAAACCTTTTCAGGCTCTTCATGTTTTTGAACACCGCTTCATGCTCCTCCTATTTTTCAGAGAGTTTCATGCTCCTCATGTATTTCACACCTTTTGAAGCTCTTCATATTTTTCACACCTTTTCAGGCTCTTCATGTTTTTGATCACCGTTTCAAGCTCCTCCTATATTTCAGACCGTTTCATGCTCCTCATATTTATGACACCTTTTGAAACTCTTCCTATTTTTCACACCTTTTCATGCTCTTCATGTTTCTGAAAACCGCTTCATGATCCTCCTATTTTTCAGACCGTTTCATTCTCCTCATATATTTCACACCTTTTGAAGCTCTTCATATTTTTAACACCTTTTCATGCTCTTCATGTTTCTGAAAACCGCTTCATGATCCTCCTATTTTTCAGACCGTTTCATTCTCCTCATATATTTCACACCTTTTGAAGCTCTTCATATTTTTCCCACCTTTTCAGGCTCTTCATGTTTTTGAACACTGCTTCATGATCCTCGTATTTTTCAGACCGTTTCATGCTCCTCATATTTTTGACACTTTTTGAGCTCTTCATATTTTTCACACATTTTCAGGCTCTTCATGTTTTTCACCACCACTTCATTCTCCTCCTATTTTTCAGACCGTTTCATGCTCATCTCATTTTTGTCACCTTTGAAGCTCTTTATATTTTTCACACCTTTTGAAGCTCTTCATATTTTTCACACGTTTTCAGGCTCTTCATATTTTTCAACACCGTTTCATGCTGCTTCTATTTTTCAGACCGTTTCATGCTCCTCATATTTTTCACACCTTTTGAAGCTCTTCATATTTTTCCGACCTTTTCAGGCTCTTCATGTTTTTGAACACCGCTTCATGCTACTCCTATTTTTCAGATCGTTTATGCTCCTCATATTTTTGACACCTTAAAAGCTCTTCATATTTTTCAAACCTTTTCAGGCTCTTCATGTTTTTGATCACCGTTTCATGCTCCTCCTATTTTTCAGACCGTTTCATGCTCCACATATTTTTGACACCTTTTGAAGCTCTTCATATTTTTCACACCTTTTCAGGCTCTTTATGTTTTTGAACACGGCTTCATGATCCTCCTGTTTTTCAGACCGTTTCATGCTCTTCATATTTGTGAAACATTTTGAAGCTCTTCATATTTTTCACAACTTTTCAGGCTCTTCATGTTTTTGAACACAGCTTCATGCTCCACCTATTTATCAGACTGTTTCATGCTCCTCATATTTTTGACACCTTTTGAAGCTCTTTATATTTTTCACACTATTTCAGGCTCTTCATGATTTTCAACACCGTTTCATGTTATTCCTATTTTTCCGACCATTTAATGCTAATCTCATTTTTGACACCTTTTGAAGCTTTTCATATTTTTCACAACTTTTCAGGCTCTTCATGTTTTTGAACATCGCTTCATGCTCCTCCTATTTTTCAGAGCGTTTCATGCTCCTCATATTTTTGACACTTTTTGAGCTCTTCATATTTTTCACACCTTTTCAGGCTCTTCATGTTTTTAATCACCGTTTCATGCTCCTTCTATTTTTCAGATCGTTTCATGCTCATCATATTTTTGACTCTTTTTGAGCTCTTCATATTTTTCACACCTTTTCAGGCTCTTCATGTTTTTGAACACCGCTTCATGATCCTCCTATTTTTCAGACCGTTTCATGCTCCTCATATTTTTGACACATTTAGAAGCTCTTGATTTTTTTCACACCTTTTCAGGCTCTTCATGTTTTTCGACACAGCTTCATGATTCTCCTATTTTTCAGACCGTTTCATTCTCCTCATATTTTTGACACCTTTTGAAGCTCTTCATATATTTCACACCTTTTCAGTCTCTTCTTTTTTATTCAACACGACTTCATGCTCCTCCTATTTTTCAGACCGTTTCATGCTCTTCATATTTTTGAAACATTTTGATGCTATTCATATTTTTCACACCTTTTCAGGCTCTTCATGTTTTTGAACACCGCTTCATGCTCCTCCTATTTTTCAGAACGTTTCATGCTCCTCATATTTTTCACAGTTTTGAAGCTCTTCATATTTTGCACACCTTTTCAGGCCTTTCATGTTTTTCAACACAGCTTCATGCTCCTCCTATTTTTCAGACCGTTTCATGCTCATCTCATTTTTTTCACCTTTGAAGCTCTTTATATTTTTCTCACCTTTTGAAGCTCTTCATATTTTTCACATGTTTTCAGGCTCTTCATATTTTTCAACACCGTTTCATGCTGCTTCTATTTTTCAGACCGTTTCATGCTCCTCATATTTTTCACACCTTTTGAAGCTCTTCATATTTTTCACACCTTTTCAGGCTCTTCATGTTTTTGAACACCGCTTCATGCTCCTCTTATTTTTCAGACCGTTTTTTGCTCCTCATATTTTTGACACCTTTTGAAGCTTTTCATATTTTTCACAACTTTTCAGACTCTTCATGTCTTTCAACACCGTTTCAGGCTCCTCCTATTTTTCAGACCGTTTCATGCTCCTCATATTTTTGACACCTTTTGAAGCTCTTCATATTTTTCACACCTTTTCAGGCTCTTCATATTTATGAACACCGCTTCATGATCCTCCTGTTTTTCAGACCGTTTCATGCTCTTCATATTTTTGAAACATTTTGAAGCTCTTCATATTTTTCACACCTTTTCAGGCTCTTCATGTTTTTCACACGTTTTCAGACTCTTCATGTTTTTCAACAACGCTTCATGCTCCTGCTATTTTTCAGACCGTTTCATGCTCCTCATATTTTAGACACCTTTAAAAACTCTTCATATTTTTCACACCTTTTTAGGCTCTTCATGTTTTTCACACGTTTTCAGACTCTTCATGTTTTTCAACACCGCTTCATGCTCCTGCTATTTGTCAGACCGTTTCATGCTCTTCATATTTTTGACACGTTTTGAAGCTCTTCATATTTTTCACACCTTTTCAGGCTCTTCATGTTTTTCAACACCGTTTCATGCTGCTTCTATTATTTCAGACAGTTTCATGCTCCTCATATTTTTGACATCTTTTGAAGCTCTTCATATTTTTCACATCATTGAAGCTCTTCATATTTTTCACGCCTTTTCAGGCTCTTCATGATTTTCAACACCGCTTCATGATCCTCGTATTTTTCGGACCGTTTCATGCTCATCTCATTTTTGACACCTTTTGAAGCTCTTCATATTTTTCACACCTTTTGAAGCTCTTCATATTTTTCATATGTTTGAAGCTCTTCATAATTTCACACGTTTTCAGACTCTTCATGTTTTTCAACAACGCTTCATGCCCCTGCGATTTTTCATACCGTTTCATGCTCCTCATATTTTTGACAGGTTTTGAGGCTTTTCATATTTTTCACACCTTTTCAGGCTCTTCATGTTTTTGAACACCGTTTCATAATCCGCCTATTTTTAAGACCGTTTCATGCTCCTCATATTTTTGACACCTTTAGAACCTCTTCATATTTTACACAGCTTTTCAGGCTCTTCATGTTTTTCAACACCGCTTCATGCTCCTCCTCTTTTTCAGAACGTTTCATGCTCCTCATATACTTGACACCTTTTGAAGCTCTTGATATTTCTCACACCTTTTCAGGTTCTTTATGTTTTTCAACCCGCTTCATGCTCCTCCTATTTTTCAGACCGTTTCATGCTCATCTCATTTTTGACACCTTTTGAAGCTCTTCATATTTTTCACATCTTTTGAAGCTCTTTATATTTTTCACACATTTTCAGGCTCTTCATGTTTTTGAACACCGCTTCATGCTCCTGCTATTTTTCAGACCGTTTCATGCTCCTCATATTTTTGACACCTTTTGAAGCTCTTCATATTTGTCACACCTTTTCAGGCTCTTCATGATTTTCAACACCGTTTCATGTTATTCCTATTTTTCCGACCATTTAATGCTAATCTCATTTTTGACACCTTTTGAAGCTTTTCATATTTTTCACAACTTTTCAGGCTCTTCATGTTTTTGAACATCGCTTCATGCTCCTCCTATTTTTCAGAGCGTTTCATGCTCCTCATATTTTTGACACTTTTTGAGCTCTTCATATTTTTCACACCTTTTCAGGCTCTTCATGTTTTTAATCACCGTTTCATGCTCCTTCTATTTTTCAGATCGTTTCATGCTCATCATATTTTTGACTCTTTTTGAGCTCTTCATATTTTTCACACCTTTTCAGGCTCTTCATGTTTTTGAACACCGCTTCATGATCCTCCTATTTTTCAGACCGTTTCATGCTCCTCATATTTTTGAAACATTTAGAAGCTCTTGATTTTTTTCACACCTTTTCAGGCTCTTCATGTTTTTCGACACAGCTTCATGATTCTCCTATTTTTCAGACCGTTTCATTCTCCTCATATTTTTGACACCTTTTGAAGCTCTTCATATATTTCAAACCTTTTCAGGCTCTTCATGTTTTTGAACACCGCTTCATGCTCCTCCTATTTTTCAGAGAGTTTCATGCTCCTCATGTATTTCACACCTTTTGAAGCTCTTCATATTTTTCACACCTTTTCAGGCTCTTCATGTTTTTGATCACCGTTTCAAGCTCCTCCTATTTTTCAGACCGTTTCATGCTCCTCATATTTATGACACCTTTTGAAACTCTTCCTATTTTTCACACCTTTTCATGCTCTTCATGTTTCTGAAAACCGCTTCATGATCCTCCTATTTTTCAGACCGTTTCATTCTCCTCATATATTTCACACCTTTTGAAGCTCTTCATATTTTTAACACCTTTTCATGCTCTTCATGTTTCTGAAAACCGCTTCATGATCCTCCTATTTTTCAGACCGTTTCATTCTCCTCATATATTTCACACCTTTTGAAGCTCTTCATATTTTTCCCACCTTTTCAGGCTCTTCATGTTTTTGAACACTGCTTCATGATCCTCGTATTTTTCAGACCGTTTCATGCTCCTCATATTTTTGACACTTTTTGAGCTCTTCATATTTTTCACACATTTTCAGGCTCTTCATGTTTTTCACCACCACTTCATTCTCCTCCTATTTTTCAGACCGTTTCATGCTCATCTCATTTTTGTCACCTTTGAAGCTCTTTATATTTTTCACACCTTTTGAAGCTCTTCATATTTTTCACACGTTTTCAGGCTCTTCATATTTTTCAACACCGTTTCATGCTGCTTCTATTTTTCAGACCGTTTCATGCTCCTCATATTTTTCACACCTTTTGAAGCTCTTCATATTTTTCCCACCTTTTCAGGCTCTTCATGTTTTTGAACACCGCTTCATGCTACTCCTATTTTTCAGATCGTTTATGCTCCTCATATTTTTGACACCTTAAAAGCTCTTCATATTTTTCAAACCTTTTCAGGCTCTTCATGTTTTTGATCACCGTTTCATGCTCCTCCTATTTTTCAGACCGTTTCATGCTCCACATATTTTTGACACCTTTTGAAGCTCTTCATATTTTTCACACCTTTTCAGGCTCTTTATGTTTTTGAACACGGCTTCATGATCCTCCTGTTTTTCAGACCGTTTCATGCTCTTCATATTTGTGAAACATTTTGAAGCTCTTCATATTTTTCACAACTTTTCAGGCTCTTCATGTTTTTGAACACAGCTTCATGCTCCACCTATTTATCAGACTGTTTCATGCTCCTCATATTTTTGACACCTTTTGAAGCTCTTTATATTTTTCACACTATTTCAGGCTCTTCATGATTTTCAACACCGTTTCATGTTATTCCTATTTTTCCGACCATTTAATGCTAATCTCATTTTTGACACCTTTTGAAGCTTTTCATATTTTTCACAACTTTTCAGGCTCTTCATGTTTTTGAACATCGCTTCATGCTCCTCCTATTTTTCAGAGCGTTTCATGCTCCTCAAATTTTTGACACTTTTTGAGCTCTTCATATTTTTCACACCTTTTCAGGCTCTTCATGTTTTTAATCACCGTTTCATGCTCCTTCTATTTTTCAGATCGTTTCATGCTCATCATATTTTTGACTCTTTTTGAGCTCTTCATATTTTTCACACCTTTTCAGGCTCTTCATGTTTTTGAACACCGCTTCATGATCCTCCTATTTTTCAGACCGTTTCATGCTCCTCATATTTTTGACACATTTAGAAGCTCTTGATTTTTTTCACACCTTTTCAGGCTCTTCATGTTTTTCGACACAGCTTCATGATTCTCCTATTTTTCAGACCGTTTCATTCTCCTCATATTTTTGACACCTTTTGAAGCTCTTCATATATTTCACACCTTTTCAGTCTCTTCTTTTTTTTTCAACACGACTTCATGCTCCTCCTATTTTTCAGACCGTTTCATGCTCTTCATATTTTTGAAACATTTTGATGCTATTCATATTTTTCACACCTTTTCAGGCTCTTCATGTTTTTGAACACCGCTTCATGCTCCTCCTATTTTTCAGAACGTTTCATGCTCCTCATATTTTTCACATTTTTGAAGCTCTTCATATTTTGCACACCTTTTCAGGCCTTTCATGTTTTTCAACACAGCTTCATGCTCCTCCTATTTTTCAGACCGTTTCATGCTCAACTCATTTTTTTCACCTTTGAAGCTCTTTATATTTTTCTCACCTTTTGAAGCTCTTCATATTTTTCACATGTTTTCAGGCTCTTCATATTTTTCAACACCGTTTCATGCTGCTTCTATTTTTCAGACCGTTTCATGCTCCTCATATTTTTCACACCTTTTGAAGCTCTTCATATTTTTCACACCTTTTCAGGCTCTTCATGTTTTTGAACACCGCTTCATGCTCCTCTTATTTTTCAGACCGTTTTTTGCTCCTCATATTTTTGACACCTTTTGAAGCTTTTCATATTTTTCACAACTTTTCAGACTCTTCATGTCTTTCAACACCGTTTCAGGCTCCTCCTATTTTTCAGACCGTTTCATGCTCCTCATATTTTTGACACCTTTTGAAGCTCTTCATATTTTTCACACCTTTTCAGGCTCTTCATATTTATGAACACCGCTTCATGATCCTCCTGTTTTTCAGACCGTTTCATGCTCTTCATATTTTTGAAACATTTTGAAGCTCTTCATATTTTTCACACCTTTTCAGGCTCTTCATGTTTTTCACACGTTTTCAGACTCTTCATGTTTTTCAACAACGCTTCATGCTCCTGCTATTTTTCAGACCGTTTCATGCTCCTCATATTTTAGACACCTTTAAAAACTCTTCATATTTTTCACACCTTTTTAGGCTCTTCATGTTTTTCACACGTTTTCAGACTCTTCATGTTTTTCAACACCGCTTCATGCTCCTGCTATTTGTCAGACCGTTTCATGCTCTTCATATTTTTGACACGTTTTGAAGCTCTTCATATTTTTCACACCTTTTCAGGCTCTTCATGTTTTTCAACACCGTTTCATGCTGCTTCTATTATTTCAGACAGTTTCATGCTCCTCATATTTTTGACATCTTTTGAAGCTCTTCATATTTTTCACATCATTGAAGCTCTTCATATTTTTCACGCCTTTTCAGGCTCTTCATGATTTTCAACACCGCTTCATGATCCTCGTATTTTTCGGACCGTTTCATGCTCATCTCATTTTTGACACCTTTTGAAGCTCTTCATATTTTTCACACCTTTTGAAGCTCTTCATATTTTTCATATGTTTGAAGCTCTTCATAATTTCACACGTTTTCAGACTCTTCATGTTTTTCAACAACGCTTCATGCCCCTGCGATTTTTCATACCGTTTCATGCTCCTCATATTTTTGACAGGTTTTGAGGCTTTTCATATTTTTCACACCTTTTCAGGCTCTTCATGTTTTTGAACACCGTTTCATAATCCGCCTATTTTTAAGACCGTTTCATGCTCCTCATATTTTTGACACCTTTAGAACCTCTTCATATTTTACACAGCTTTTCAGGCTCTTCATGTTTTTCAACACCGCTTCATGCTCCTCCTCTTTTTCAGAACGTTTCATGCTCCTCATATACTTGACACCTTTTGAAGCTCTTGATATTTCTCACACCTTTTCAGGTTCTTTATGTTTTTCAACCCGCTTCATGCTCCTCCTATTTTTCAGACCGTTTCATGCTCATCTCATTTTTGACACCTTTTGAAGCTCTTCATATTTTTCACATCTTTTGAAGCTCTTTATATTTTTCACACATTTTCAGGCTCTTCATGTTTTTGAACACCGCTTCATGCTCCTGCTATTTTTCAGACCGTTTCATGCTCCTCATATTTTTGACACCTTTTGAAGCTCTTCATATTTGTCACACCTTTTCAGGCTCTTCATGATTTTCAACACCGTTTCATGTTATTCCTATTTTTCCGACCATTTAATGCTAATCTCATTTTTGACACCTTTTGAAGCTTTTCATATTTTTCACAACTTTTCAGGCTCTTCATGTTTTTGAACATCGCTTCATGCTCCTCCTATTTTTCAGAGCGTTTCATGCTCCTCATATTTTTGACACTTTTTGAGCTCTTCATATTTTTCACACCTTTTCAGGCTCTTCATGTTTTTAATCACCGTTTCATGCTCCTTCTATTTTTCAGATCGTTTCATGCTCATCATATTTTTGACTCTTTTTGAGCTCTTCATATTTTTCACACCTTTTCAGGCTCTTCATGTTTTTGAACACCGCATCATGATCCTCCTATTTTTCAGACCGTTTCATGCTCCTCATATTTTTGAAACATTTAGAAGCTCTTGATTTTTTTCACACCTTTTCAGGCTCTTCATGTTTTTCGACACAGCTTCATGATTCTCCTATTTTTCAGACCGTTTCATTCTCCTCATATTTTTGACACCTTTTGAAGCTCTTCATATATTTCAAACCTTTTCAGGCTCTTCATGTTTTTGAACACCGCTTCATGCTCCTCCTATTTTTCAGAGAGTTTCATGCTCCTCATGTATTTCACACCTTTTGAAGCTCTTCATATTTTTCACACCTTTTCAGGCTCTTCATGTTTTTGATCACCGTTTCAAGCTCCTCCTATTTTTCAGACCGTTTCATGCTCCTCATATTTATGACACCTTTTGAAACTCTTCCTATTTTTCACACCTTTTCATGCTCTTCATGTTTCTGAAAACCGCTTCATGATCCTCCTATTTTTCAGACCGTTTCATTCTCCTCATATATTTCACACCTTTTGAAGCTCTTCATATTTTTAACACCTTTTCATGCTCTTCATGTTTCTGAAAACCGCTTCATGATCCTCCTATTTTTCAGACCGTTTCATTCTCCTCATATATTTCACACCTTTTGAAGCTCTTCATATTTTTCCCACCTTTTCAGGCTCTTCATGTTTTTGAACACTGCTTCATGATCCTCGTATTTTTCAGACCGTTTCATGCTCCTCATATTTTTGACACTTTTTGAGCTCTTCATATTTTTCACACATTTTCAGGCTCTTCATGTTTTTCACCACCACTTCATTCTCCTCCTATTTTTCAGACCGTTTCATGCTCATCTCATTTTTGTCACCTTTGAAGCTCTTTATATTTTTCACACCTTTTGAAGCTCTTCATATTTTTCACACGTTTTCAGGCTCTTCATATTTTTCAACACCGTTTCATGCTGCTTCTATTTTTCAGACCGTTTCATGCTCCTCATATTTTTCACACCTTTTGAAGCTCTTCATATTTTTCCCACCTTTTCAGGCTCTTCATGTTTTTGAACACCGCTTCATGCTACTCCTATTTTTCAGATCGTTTATGCTCCTCATATTTTTGACACCTTAAAAGCTCTTCATATTTTTCAAACCTTTTCAGGCTCTTCATGTTTTTGATCACCGTTTCATGCTCCTCCTATTTTTCAGACCGTTTCATGCTCCACATATTTTTGACACCTTTTGAAGCTCTTCATATTTTTCACACCTTTTCAGGCTCTTTATGTTTTTGAACACGGCTTCATGATCCTCCTGTTTTTCAGACCGTTTCATGCTCTTCATATTTGTGAAACATTTTGAAGCTCTTCATATTTTTCACAACTTTTCAGGCTCTTCATGTTTTTGAACACAGCTTCATGCTCCACCTATTTATCAGACTGTTTCATGCTCCTCATATTTTTGACACCTTTTGAAGCTCTTTATATTTTTCACACTATTTCAGGCTCTTCATGATTTTCAACACCGTTTCATGTTATTCCTATTTTTCCGACCATTTAATGCTAATCTCATTTTTGACACCTTTTGAAGCTTTTCATATTTTTCACAACTTTTCAGGCTCTTCATGTTTTTGAACATCGCTTCATGCTCCTCCTATTTTTCAGAGCGTTTCATGCTCCTCAAATTTTTGACACTTTTTGAGCTCTTCATATTTTTCACACCTTTTCAGGCTCTTCATGTTTTTAATCACCGTTTCATGCTCCTTCTATTTTTCAGATCGTTTCATGCTCATCATATTTTTGACTCTTTTTGAGCTCTTCATATTTTTCACACCTTTTCAGGCTCTTCATGTTTTTGAACACCGCTTCATGATCCTCCTATTTTTCAGACCGTTTCATGCTCCTCATATTTTTGACACATTTAGAAGCTCTTGATTTTTTTCACACCTTTTCAGGCTCTTCATGTTTTTCGACACAGCTTCATGATTCTCCTATTTTTCAGACCGTTTCATTCTCCTCATATTTTTGACACCTTTTGAAGCTCTTCATATATTTCACACCTTTTCAGTCTCTTCTTTTTTTTTCAACACGACTTCATGCTCCTCCTATTTTTCAGACCGTTTCATGCTCTTCATATTTTTGAAACATTTTGATGCTATTCATATTTTTCACACCTTTTCAGGCTCTTCATGTTTTTGAACACCGCTTCATGCTCCTCCTATTTTTCAGAACGTTTCATGCTCCTCATATTTTTCACATTTTTGAAGCTCTTCATATTTTGCACACCTTTTCAGGCCTTTCATGTTTTTCAACACAGCTTCATGCTCCTCCTATTTTTCAGACCGTTTCATGCTCAACTCATTTTTTTCACCTTTGAAGCTCTTTATATTTTTCTCACCTTTTGAAGCTCTTCATATTTTTCACATGTTTTCAGGCTCTTCATATTTTTCAACACCGTTTCATGCTGCTTCTATTTTTCAGACCGTTTCATGCTCCTCATATTTTTCACACCTTTTGAAGCTCTTCATATTTTTCACACCTTTTCAGGCTCTTCATGTTTTTGAACACCGCTTCATGCTCCTCTTATTTTTCAGACCGTTTTTTGCTCCTCATATTTTTGACACCTTTTGAAGCTTTTCATATTTTTCACAACTTTTCAGACTCTTCATGTCTTTCAACACCGTTTCAGGCTCCTCCTATTTTTCAGACCGTTTCATGCTCCTCATATTTTTGACACCTTTTGAAGCTCTTCATATTTTTCACACCTTTTCAGGCTCTTCATATTTATGAACACCGCTTCATGATCCTCCTGTTTTTCAGACCGTTTCATGCTCTTCATATTTTTGAAACATTTTGAAGCTCTTCATATTTTTCACACCTTTTCAGGCTCTTCATGTTTTTCACACGTTTTCAGACTCTTCATGTTTTTCAACAACGCTTCATGCTCCTGCTATTTTTCAGACCGTTTCATGCTCCTCATATTTTAGACACCTTTAAAAACTCTTCATATTTTTCACACCTTTTTAGGCTCTTCATGTTTTTCACACGTTTTCAGACTCTTCATGTTTTTCAACACCGCTTCATGCTCCTGCTATTTGTCAGACCGTTTCATGCTCTTCATATTTTTGACACGTTTTGAAGCTCTTCATATTTTTCACACCTTTTCAGGCTCTTCATGTTTTTCAACACCGTTTCATGCTGCTTCTATTATTTCAGACAGTTTCATGCTCCTCATATTTTTGACATCTTTTGAAGCTCTTCATATTTTTCACATCATTGAAGCTCTTCATATTTTTCACGCCTTTTCAGGCTCTTCATGATTTTCAACACCGCTTCATGATCCTCGTATTTTTCGGACCGTTTCATGCTCATCTCATTTTTGACACCTTTTGAAGCTCTTCATATTTTTCACACCTTTTGAAGCTCTTCATATTTTTCATATGTTTGAAGCTCTTCATAATTTCACACGTTTTCAGACTCTTCATGTTTTTCAACAACGCTTCATGCCCCTGCGATTTTTCATACCGTTTCATGCTCCTCATATTTTTGACAGGTTTTGAGGCTTTTCATATTTTTCACACCTTTTCAGGCTCTTCATGTTTTTGAACACCGTTTCATAATCCGCCTATTTTTAAGACCGTTTCATGCTCCTCATATTTTTGACACCTTTAGAACCTCTTCATATTTTACACAGCTTTTCAGGCTCTTCATGTTTTTCAACACCGCTTCATGCTCCTCCTCTTTTTCAGAACGTTTCATGCTCCTCATATACTTGACACCTTTTGAAGCTCTTGATATTTCTCACACCTTTTCAGGTTCTTTATGTTTTTCAACCCGCTTCATGCTCCTCCTATTTTTCAGACCGTTTCATGCTCATCTCATTTTTGACACCTTTTGAAGCTCTTCATATTTTTCACATCTTTTGAAGCTCTTTATATTTTTCACACATTTTCAGGCTCTTCATGTTTTTGAACACCGCTTCATGCTCCTGCTATTTTTCAGACCGTTTCATGCTCCTCATATTTTTGACACCTTTTGAAGCTCTTCATATTTGTCACACCTTTTCAGGCTCTTCATGATTTTCAACACCGTTTCATGTTATTCCTATTTTTCCGACCATTTAATGCTAATCTCATTTTTGACACCTTTTGAAGCTTTTCATATTTTTCACAACTTTTCAGGCTCTTCATGTTTTTGAACATTGCTTCATGCTCCTCCTATTTTTCAGAGCGTTTCATGCTCCTCATATTTTTGACACTTTTTGAGCTCTTCATATTTTTCACACCTTTTCAGGCTCTTCATGTTTTTAATCACCGTTTCATGCTCCTTCTATTTTTCAGATCGTTTCATGCTCATCATATTTTTGACTCTTTTTGAGCTCTTCATATTTTTCACACCTTTTCAGGCTCTTCATGTTTTTGAACACCGCTTCATGATCCTCCTATTTTTCAGACCGTTTCATGCTCCTCATATTTTTGAAACATTTAGAAGCTCTTGATTTTTTTCACACCTTTTCAGGCTCTTCATGTTTTTCGACACAGCTTCATGATTCTCCTATTTTTCAGACCGTTTCATTCTCCTCATATTTTTGACACCTTTTGAAGCTCTTCATATATTTCACACCTTTTCAGTCTCTTCTTTTTTTTTCAACACGACTTCATGCTCCTCCTATTTTTCAGACCGTTTCATGCTCTTCATATTTTTGAAACATTTTGATGCTATTCATATTTTTCACACCTTTTCAGGCTCTTCATGTTTTTGAACACCGCTTCATGCTCCTCCTATTTTTCAGAACGTTTCATGCTCCTCATATTTTTCACATTTTTGAAGCTCTTCATATTTTGCACACCTTTTCAGGCCTTTCATGTTTTTCAACACAGCTTCATGCTCCTCCTATTTTTCAGACCGTTTCATGCTCATCTCATTTTTTTCACCTTTGAAGCTCTTTATATTTTTCTCACCTTTTGAAGCTCTTCATATTTTTCACATGTTTTCAGGCTCTTCATATTTTTCAACACCGTTTCATGCTGCTTCTATTTTTCAGACCGTTTCATGCTCCTCATATTTTTCACACCTTTTGAAGCTCTTCATATTTTTCACACCTTTTCAGGCTCTTCATGTTTTTGAACACCGCTTCATGCTCCTCTTATTTTTCAGACCGTTTTTTGCTCCTCATATTTTTGACACCTTTTGAAGCTTTTCATATTTTTCACAACTTTTCAGACTCTTCATGTCTTTCAACACCGTTTCAGGCTCCTCCTATTTTTCAGACCGTTTCATGCTCCTCATATTTTTGACACCTTTTGAAGCTCTTCATATTTTTCACACCTTTTCAGGCTCTTCATATTTATGAACACCGCTTCATGATCCTCCTGTTTTTCAGACCGTTTCATGCTCTTCATATTTTTGAAACATTTTGAAGCTCTTCATATTTTTCACACCTTTTCAGGCTCTTCATGTTTTTCACACGTTTTCAGACTCTTCATGTTTTTCAACAACGCTTCATGCTCCTGCTATTTTTCAGACCGTTTCATGCTCCTCATATTTTAGACACCTTTAAAAACTCTTCATATTTTTCACACCTTTTTAGGCTCTTCATGTTTTTCACACGTTTTCAGACTCTTCATGTTTTTCAACACCGCTTCATGCTCCTGCTATTTGTCAGACCGTTTCATGCTCTTTATATTTTTGACACGTTTTGAAGCTCTTCATATTTTTCACACCTTTTCAGGCTCTTCATGTTTTTCAACACCGTTTCATGCTGCTTCTATTATTTCAGACAGTTTCATGCTCCTCATATTTTTGACATCTTTTGAAGCTCTTCATATTTTTCACATCATTGAAGCTCTTCATATTTTTCACGCCTTTTCAGGCTCTTCATGATTTTCAACACCGCTTCATGATCCTCGTATTTTTCGGACCGTTTCATGCTCATCTCATTTTTGACACCTTTTGAAGCTCTTCATATTTTTCACACCTTTTGAAGCTCTTCATATTTTTCATATGTTTGAAGCTCTTCATAATTTCACACGTTTTCAGACTCTTCATGTTTTTCAACAACGCTTCATGCCCCTGCGATTTTTCATACCGTTTCATGCTCCTCATATTTTTGACAGGTTTTGAGGCTTTTCATATTTTTCACACCTTTTCAGGCTCTTCATGTTTTTGAACATCGCTTCATGCTCCTCCTATTTTTCAGAGCGTTTCATGCTCCTCATATTTTTGACACTTTTTGAGCTCTTCATATTTTTCACACCTTTTCAGGCTCTTCATGTTTTTAATCACCGTTTCATGCTCCTTCTATTTTTCAGATCGTTTCATGCTCATCATATTTTTGACTCTTTTTGAGCTCTTCATATTTTTCACACCTTTTCAGGCTCTTCATGTTTTTGAACACCGCTTCATGATCCTCCTATTTTTCAGACCGTTTCATGCTCCTCATATTTTTGAAACATTTAGAAGCTCTTGATTTTTTTCACACCTTTTCAGGCTCTTCATGTTTTTCGACACAGCTTCATGATTCTCCTATTTTTCAGACCGTTTCATTCTCCTCATATTTTTGACACCTTTTGAAGCTCTTCATATATTTCACACCTTTTCAGTCTCTTCTTTTTTTTTCAACACGACTTCATGCTCCTCCTATTTTTCAGACCGTTTCATGCTCTTCATATTTTTGAAACATTTTGATGCTATTCATATTTTTCACACCTTTTCAGGCTCTTCATGTTTTTGAACACCGCTTCATGCTCCTCCTATTTTTCAGAACGTTTCATGCTCCTCATATTTTTCACATTTTTGAAGCTCTTCATATTTTGCACACCTTTTCAGGCCTTTCATGTTTTTCAACACAGCTTCATGCTCCTCCTATTTTTCAGACCGTTTCATGCTCATCTCATTTTTTTCACCTTTGAAGCTCTTTATATTTTTCTCACCTTTTGAAGCTCTTCATATTTTTCACATGTTTTCAGGCTCTTCATATTTTTCAACACCGTTTCATGCTGCTTCTATTTTTCAGACCGTTTCATGCTCCTCATATTTTTCACACCTTTTGAAGCTCTTCATATTTTTCACACCTTTTCAGGCTCTTCATGTTTTTGAACACCGCTTCATGCTCCTCTTATTTTTCAGACCGTTTTTTGCTCCTCATATTTTTGACACCTTTTGAAGCTTTTCATATTTTTCACAACTTTTCAGACTCTTCATGTCTTTCAACACCGTTTCAGGCTCCTCCTATTTTTCAGACCGTTTCATGCTCCTCATATTTTTGACACCTTTTGAAGCTCTTCATATTTTTCACACCTTTTCAGGCTCTTCATATTTATGAACACCGCTTCATGATCCTCCTGTTTTTCAGACCGTTTCATGCTCTTCATATTTTTGACACGTTTTGAAGCTCTTCATATTTTTCACACCTTTTCAGGCTCTTCATGTTTTTCAACACCGTTTCATGCTGCTTCTATTATTTCAGACAGTTTCATGCTCCTCATATTTTTGACATCTTTTGAAGCTCTTCATATTTTTCACATCATTGAAGCTCTTCATATTTTTCACGCCTTTTCAGGCTCTTCATGATTTTCAACACCGCTTCATGATCCTCGTATTTTTCGGACCGTTTCATGCTCATTTCATTTTTGACACCTTTTGAAGCTCTTCATATTTTTCACACCTTTTGAAGCTCTTCATATTTTTCATATGTTTGAAGCTCTTCATAATTTCACACGTTTTCAGACTCTTCATGTTTTTCAACAACGCTTCATGCCCCTGCGATTTTTCATACCGTTTCATGCTCCTCATATTTTTGACAGGTTTTGAGGCTTTTCATATTTTTCACACCTTTTCAGGCTCTTCATGTTTTTGAACACCGTTTCATAATCCGCCTATTTTTAAGACCGTTTCATGCTCCTCATATTTTTGACACCTTTAGAACCTCTTCATATTTTACACAGCTTTTCAGGCTCTTCATGTTTTTCAACACCGCTTCATGCTCCTCCTCTTTTTCAGAACGTTTCCTGCTCCTCATATACTTGACACCTTTTGAAGCTCTTGATATTTCTCACACCTTTTCAGGTTCTTTATGTTTTTCAACCCGCTTCATGCTCCTCCTATTTTTCAGACCGTTTCATGCTCATCTCATTTTTGACACCTTTTGAAGCTCTTCATATTTTTCACATCTTTTGAAGCTCTTTATATTTTTCACACATTTTCAGGCTCTTCATGTTTTTGAACACCGCTTCATGCTCCTGCTATTTTTCAGACCGTTTCATGCTCCTCATATTTTTGACACCTTTTGAAGCTCTTCATATTTGTCACACCTTCTCAGGCTCTTCATGATTTTCAACACCGCTTCATGTTCCTCCTATTTTTCAGACCGTTTCATGCTCATCTCATTTTGACACCTTTTGAAGCTTTTCATATTGTTCACACCTTTTCAGTCTGTTCATGATTTTCAACACCGCTTCATGCTCCTTCTATTTTTCAGACCGTTTCAAGCTCATCTCATTTTTGACACCTTTTTAATCTCTTCATATTTTTCACAACTGTTGAAGCTCTTCATATTTTTAATATTTTTGAAGCTCTTCATATTTTCACACGTTTTCACACTCTTCATGTTTTTCAACACCGCTTCATGCTCCTCCTTTTTTCAAACCGTATCATGCTCCTCATATTTTTGACACCTTTAGAAACTCTTCATATTTTTCACACCTTTTCAGGCTCTCCATGTTTTTTATCACTGCCTCATGCTCGTCCTATTTTTCAGAAAGTTTCATGCTCCTCATATTTTTGACACCTTTTGAAGGTCTTCATATTTTTCACACCTTTTCAGGCTCTTCATTTTTTTCAACACTACTTGTTGCTCCTCCTATTTTTTAGAACTTTTCATACTCATCTAATCTTTGACACATTTTGAGGCACTTCATATTTTTTACACCTTTTGAAGCTCTTCATATTTTTCACATTTTTGAAGCTCTTCATATTTTTCACACGATTTCAGACCCTTCATGTTTTTCAAAACCGCTTCATGCTCCTGCTATTTATCATACCGTTTCATACTTCTCATATTTTTGACACGTTTTGAGGCTCTTCATATTTTTCACACCTTTTCAGGCTCTTCATGTTTTTGAACACAGCTTCATGCTCCTCCTATTTTTTCTACCGTATCATTCTCCTCATAATTTTCACACCTTTTGAAGCTCTTCATATTTTTCACACCTTTTCAGGCTCTTCATGTTTTTGAACAGCACTTCATGCTCCTCCTATTTTTCAGACCGTTTCATGCTCCTCATATTTTTGACACCTTTTGAAGCTCTTCATATTTTCCACACCTTTTCAGGCTCTTCATGTTTTTGAACAGCATTTCATGCTCCTCCTATTTTTCAGACCGTTTCATGCTCCTCATATTTTTGACACCTTTTGAAGGTCTTCATATTTTTCACACCTTTTCAGGCTCTTCATGTTTTTCAACACCACTTCATGCTCCTCCTTTTTTTCAGACCGTTTCAGGCTCCTCATATTTTTCACACCTTTTGAAGCCGTTCATATTTCTCACACCTTTTCATGCTCTTCATTTTTTTCAACACTATTTGTTACTCCTCCTATTTTTTAGACCGTTTCATACTCATCTAATTTTTGACAACTTTTGAAGCTCTTCATATTTTTCACCTTTTTGAAGCTCTTCATATTTTTCACACAATTTCAGACTCTTCATGTTTTTCAACACCGCTTCATGCTCCTTCTATTTATCATACCGTTTCATACTCCTAATATTTTGACACGTTTTGAGGCTCTTCATATTTTTCACACCTTTTCAAGCTCTTCATGTTTTTGAACTCCGCTTCATGCTCCTCCTATTTTTTCGACAGTATCATGCTCCTCATATTTTTCACACCTTTTGAAGCTCTTCATATTTTTCACACCTTTTCAGGCTCTTCATTTTTTTCAACACTACTTGTTGCTCCTCCTATTTTTTAGACCTTTTCATGCTCATCTAATTTTTGACACTTTTGAAGCTCTTCATATTTTTTACACCTTTTGAAACTCCTCATATTTTTCACACATTTTGAAGCTCTTCATATTTTTCTCACCTTTTCAGGCTCTTCATGATTTTCATCACCGCTTCATGCTCCTCCTATTTTTCAGACCGTTTCATGCTCATCTCATTTTTGACACCTTTTGAAGCTCTTCCTATTTTTTACAGGTTTTCAGGCTCTTCATGTTTTTCAACACTGCTTCATGCTCCTCCTATTTTTCCGACCGTTTCATGCTCATCTCATTTTGACATCTTTTGAAGCTCTTCATATTTTTCACATTTATGAATCTCTTCATATTTTCCACACGTTTTCAGACAATTCATGTTTTTCAACATCGCTTCATGCTCCTCCTATTTTTCAGACCGTTTCATGCTCCTCATAATTTTGACACCTTTTGAAGCTTTAATATTTTTAACACCTTTTCAGGCTCTTCATCTTTTTCAACACCACTTCATGCTCCTCCTTTTTTGCAGACCGTTTCATGCTACTCATATTTTTAACACCTTTTGAAGCTCTTCATATTTCTCACACCTTTTCAGGCTCTTCATGTTTTTCAACAACGCTTCATGCTCCTCCGATTTTTCAGACCGTTTCATGCTCCTCATATTTTTGACACCTTTTGAAGCTCTTCATGTTTTTCACACCTTTTCAGGCTCTTCATGTTTTTGAACACCGCTTCATGCTTCTCCTATTTTTCAGACCGTTTCATGCTCCTCATATTTTTGACACCTTTTGAAGCTCTTCATATTTTTCACAACTTTTCAGGCTCTTCATGTTTTTCAACACCGCTTCATGCACGTCCTATTTTTCAGACCATTTCATGCTCATCTCATTTTTGACACCTTTTGAAGTTTTTCATATTTTTCACAACTTTTCAGGCTCTTCATGTTTTTGAACACCGCTTCACGCTAATCCTATTTTTCAAACCATATCATGCTCCTCATATTTTTCACACCTTTTGAAGCTCTTCATATATTTCACACCTTTTCAGGCTCTTCATGTTTCTGAACACCACTTCATGCTCCTTCTCTTTTTCAGAGAGTTTTATGCTCCTCATGTATTTCACACCTTTTGAAGCTCTTCATATTTTTCACACCTTTTCAGGCTCTTCATGTTTTTCAACACCACTTCATGGTGCTCATATTTTTCAGACCGTTTCATGCTCCTCATATTTTTTACACCTTTTGAAGCTCTTCATTTTTTTCACACCTTTTAAGGCTCTTCATGTTTTTCAACACCGCTTCATGCTGCTCATATTTTTCAGACCGTTTCATGCTCCTCATATTTTTGACACCTTTTGAAGCTCTTCATATTTTTCACACGTTTTCAGTCTATTCATGTTTTTGAACACCATTTCAGGCTCCTCCTATTTTTCAGAGTGTTTCATGCTCCTCATGTATTTCACACCTTTGAAAGCTCTTCATATTTTTCAAAGATTTTGAAGCTCTTCATATTTTTCACACCTTTTCAGGCTCTTCATGTTTTTCAACACCGTTTCATGCTCCCCCTATTTTTCAAACCGTTTCATGTTCCTCATAATTTTGAAACCTTTTGAAGATCTTCATAATTTTCACACATTTTCAGGCTCTTCATGTGTTTGAACACCGCTTCATGTTCCTCCTATTTTTCAGACCGTTTCATGCTCCTCATATTTTTGACACCTTTTGAAGCTCTCATATTTTTCATACCTTTTGAAGCTCTTCATGTTTTTGAACACTGCTTCATGCTCCTCGTATTTTTCAGATCGTTTCATGCTCCTCATTTTTTGACACTTTTTGAGCTCTTCGTATTTTTCAAACCTTTTCAGGCTCTTCATGTTTTCGAACTCTGCTTCATGCTCCTCCAATTTTTCACACCGTTTCATGATCCTCATATTTTTGATACTTTTTGTGCTCTTCATATTTTTCACACCTTTTCAGGTTCTTCATGTTTTTGAACACCGCTTCATGCTGCTCCTATTTTTCAGACCGTTTATGCTCCTCATATTTTTGACACCTTTAGAAGCTCTTCATATTTTTCACACCTTTTCAGGCTCTTCATGTTTTTGATCACCGTTTCATGCTCCTCCTATTTTTCAGACCGTTTCATGCTCCTCATATTTTTGACACCTTTTGAAGCTCTTCATATTTTTCACACCTTTTCAGGCTCTTCATGTTTTTGAACACCGCTTCATTATCCTCTTGTTTTTCAGACCGTTTCATGCTCTTCATATTTGTGAAACATTTTGAAGCTCTTCATATTTTTCACACCTTTTCAGGCTCTTCATGTTTTTCACCACCACTTCACGCTCCTCCTATTTTTCAGACCGTATCATGCTCATCTCATTTTTGTCACCTTTGAAGCTCTTTATTTTTTTCACACCTTTTGAAGCTCTTCATATTTTTCACACGTTTTCAGTCTATTCATGTTTTGAACACCATTTCAGGCTCCTCCTATTTTTCAGAGAGTTTCATGCTCCTCATGTATTTCACACCTTTGAAAGCTCTTCATATTTTTCAAAGATTTTGAAGCTCTTCATATTTTTCACACCTTTTTAGGCTCTTCATGTTTTTCAACACCGTTTCATGCTCCTCCTATTTTTCAAACCGTTTCATGTTCCTCATAATTTTGACAACTTTTGAAGATCTTCATAATTTTCACACATTTTCAGGCTCTTCATGTGTTTGAACACCGCTTCATGTTCCTCCTATTTTTCAGACCGTTTCATGCTCCTCATTTTTGACACCTTTTGAAGCTCTCATATTTTTCATACCTTTTGAAGCTCTTCATGGTTTTGAACACTGCTTCATGCTCCTCGAATTTTCAGATCGTTTCATGCTCCTCATATTTTTGACACTTTTTGAGCTCTTCATATTTTTCACACCTTTTCAGGCTCTTCATGTTTTTGAACACCGCTTCATGATCTTCCTGATTTTCAGACCGTTTCATGCTCTTCATATTATTGAAACATTTTGAAGCTCTTCATATTTTTCAAACCTTTTCAGGCTCTTTATTGTTTTCTCCACCACTTCATGCTCCTCCTATTTTTCAGACCGTTTCATGCTCATCTCATTTTTGTCACCTTTGAAGCTCTTCATATTTTTCACACCTTTTGAAGCTCTTCATATTTTTCACAAGTTTTCAGGCTCTTCATGTTTTTCAAAACCGTTTCATGCTGCTTCTATTTTTCAAACCGTTTCATGCTCCTCATATTTTTCACACCTTTTGAAGCTCTTCATATTTTTCACACCCTTTTAAGATCTTCATGTTTTTGAACACAGCTTCATGCTCCTCCTTTTTTTCAGACCTTTTCATGCTCCTCATATTTTTGACAACTTTTGAAGCTCTTCATATTTTTAACACATTTTCAGGCTCTTCATATTTTTGAACACAGCTTCATGCTCCTCCTATTTTTCAGACCGTTTCATGCTCCTCATATTTTTGACACCTTTTGAAGCTTTTCATATTTTTCACATCTTTTCAGGCTCTTCATGTTTTTCAACACCATTTCATGATCCTCCTATTTTTCAGACCGTTTCATGCTCATCTCATTTTTGACACCTTTTGAAGGTTTTCATATTTTTCACACATTTTCAGGCTCTTCATATTTTTCCACACCACTTCATGCTTCTCCTATTTTTCAGCCCGTTTCATGCTCCTCATGTTTTTGACATCTTTTGAAGGTCTTCATATTTTTCACACGTTTTCAGCTCTTAATGTTTTTCAACACCGCTTCATGCTCTTCCTATTTTTCAGACCGTTTCATGCTCATCTCATTTTTGACACCTTTGGAAGCTCTTCATATTTTTCACACGTTTTCAGCTCTTAATGTTTTTCAACACCGCTTCATGCTCTTCCTATTTTTCAGACGGTTTCATGCTCATCTCAAGTTTGACACCTTTTGAAGCTCTTCATATTTTTCACACATTTTCAGGCTCTTCATGTTTTTGAACATCGCTTCATGCTCCTCCTCTTTTTCAGAGAGTTTCATGCTCCTCATGTATTTCACACCTTTTGAAGCTCTTCATATTTTTCACACCTTTTCAGGCTCTTCATGTTTTTCAACACCGCTTATGCTCCTCCTATTTTTCAGACCGTTTCATGCTCATCTCATTTTTGACACCTTTTTAATCTCTTCATATCTTTCAAAACTTTTGAAGCTATTCATATTTTTAATATTTTTGAAGCTCTTCATATTTTCACACGTTTTCAGACTCTTCATGTTTTTCAACACCGCTTCATGCTCCTCCTATTTTTCAAACCGTATCATGCTCCTCATATTTTTGAAAACTTTTGAAGCTCTTCATATTTTTCACACCTTTTCAGGCTCTTCATGTTTTTGAACACTTCTTCATGCTCTTCCTCTTTTTCAGACCGTTTCATGCTCCTCATATTTTTGACACTTTTTGAAGCTCTTCATATTTTTCACTCATTTTCAGGCTCTTCATATTTTTCAACACCACTTCATGCTCCTCCTATTTTTGAGACCTTTTGGTGCTCCGCATATTTTTGACACCTTTAGGAACTCTTCATATTTTTCACACCTTTTCAGGCACTTCATGTTTTTTATCACTGCTTCATGCTCGTCCTATTTTTCAGAACGTTTCATGCTCCTCATATTTTTGACACCTTTTGAAGCTCTTCATATTTTTCACACCTTTTCAGGCTTTTCATGTTTTTGAACACCGCTTCATGCTCCTCCTATTTTCAGATTGTTTCATGCTCCTCATATTTTTGACACCTTTTGAAGCTCTTCATATTTTTCACACCTTTTCAGGCTCTTCATGTTTTTCAACACCGCTTCATGCTCGTCGTATTTTGCTGACCGTTTCATGCTCCTCATATTTTTGAAACCTTTTGAAGCTCTTCAGATATTTCGCACCTTTCCAGGCTCTTCATTTTTTCAACACCACTTCATGCTCCTCCTATTTTTCAGATCGTTTCATGCTCATCTCATTTTAACACCTTTTGAAGCTCTTCATATTTTTCACATTTATGAATCTCTTCATATTTTCCACACGTTTTCAGACAATTCATGTTTTTCAACATCGCTTCATGCTCCTCCTATTTTTCAGACCGTTTCATTCTCCTCATATTTTTGACACCTTTTGAAGCTCTTCATATATTTCACACTTTTTCAGACTTTTCCTTTTTTTGAATACGACTTCATGCTCCTCCTATTTTTCAGACCGTTTCATGCTCATCTCATTTTGACATCTTTTGAAGCTCTTCATATTTTTCACACCTTTTGAAGCTCTTCATATTTTTCACATTTATGAATCTCTTCATATTTTCCACACGTTTTCAGACAATTCATGTTTTTCAACATTACTTCATGTTATTCCTATTTTTCAGACCGTTTCATGCTCCTCATAATTTTGACACCTTTTGAAGCTTTAATATTTTTAACACCTTTTCAGGCTCTTCATCTTTTTCAACACCACTTCATGCTCCTCCTTTTTTGCAGACCGTTTCATGCTACTCATATTTTTAACACCTTTTGAAGCTCTTCATATTTCTCACACCTTTTCAGGCTCTTCATGTTTTTCAACAACGCTTCATGCTCCTCCGATTTTTCAGACCGTTTCATGCTCCTCATATATTTGACACCTTTTGAAGCTCTTCATATTTTTCACACCTTTTCAGGCTCTTCATGTTTTTGAACACCGCTTCATGCTTCTCCTATTTTTCAGACCGTTTCATGCTCCTCATATTTTTGACACCTTTTGAAGCTCTTCATATTTTTCACAACTTTTCAGGCTCTTCATGTTTTTAAACACCGCTTCATGCCCGTCCTATTTTTCAGACCGTTTCATGCTCATCTCATTTTTGACACCTTTTGAAGTTTTTCATATTTTTCACAACTTTTCAGGCTCTTCATGTTTTTGAACACCGCTTCATGCTAATCCTATTTTTCAAACCATATCATGCTCCTCATATTTTTCACACCTTTTGAAGCTCTTCATATATTTCACACCTTTTCAGGCTCTTCATGTTTTTGAACACCTCTTCATGCTACTCCTATTTTTCAGACCGTTTATGCTCCTCATATTTTTGACACCTTTAGAAGCTCTTCATATTTTTCACACCTTTTCAGGATCTTCATGTTTTGGAACACAGCTTCATGCTCCTCCTATATATCAGACCGTTTCATGCTCCTCATATTTTTGACACCTTTTGAAGCTCTTTATATTTTTCACAGTTTTTCAGGCTCTTCATGATTTTCAACACCGTTTCATGTTATTCCTATTTTTCAGACCGTTTAATGCTCATCTCATTTTTGACACCTTTTGAAGCTTTTCATATTTTTCACAACTTTTCAGACTCTTCATGTTTTTGAACACCGCTTCATGCTCCTCCTATTTTTCAGAGAGTTTCATGCTCCTCATGTCTTTCACAGCTTTTGAAGCTCTTCATATTTTCCACACCTTTTCAGGCTCTTCATGTTTTTGATCACCGTTTCATGCTCCTTCTATTTTTCAGATCGTTTCATGCTCATCATATTTTTGACACTTTTTGAGCTCTTCATATTTTTCACACCTTTTCAGGCTCTTCATGTTTTTGAACACCGCTTCATGATCCTCCTGATTTTCAGACCGTTTCATGCTCTTCATATTTTTGAAACATTTTGAAGCTCTTCATATTTTTCACACCTTTTCAGGCTCTTCATGTTTTTATCCACCACTTCATGCTCCTCCTATTTTTCAGACCGTTTCATGCTCTTCTCATTTTTGTCACCTTTGAAGCTCTTCATATTTTTCACAACTTTTAAAGCTCTTCATATTTTTCACAAGTTTTCAGGCTCTTCATGTTTTTCAAAACCGTTTCATGCTGCTTCTATATTTCAGACCGTTTGATGCTCCTCATATTTTTCACACCTTTTGAAGCTCTTCATATTTTTCACACCCTTTAAAGATCTTCATGTTTTTGAACACAGCTTCATGCTCCTCCTATTTTTCAGACCGTTTCATGCTCCTCATATTTTTGACAACTTTTGAAGCTCTTCATATTTTTCACACCTTTTCAGGCTCTTCATATTTTTGAACACAGCTTCATGCTCCTCCTATTTTTCAGACCGTTTCATGCTCCTCATATTTTTGACACTTTTTGAAGCTTTTCATATTTTTCACATCTTTTCAGGCTCTTCATGTTTTTCAACACCATTTCATGATCCTCCTATTTTTCAGACCGTTTCATTCTCATCTCATTTTTGACACCTTTTGAAGCTTTTCATATTTTTCACACATTTTCAGGCTCTTCATATTTTTCCACACCACTTCATGCTTCTCCTATTTTTCAGCCCGTTTCATGCTCCTCATGTATTTCACAGCTTTTGAAGCTCTTCATATTTTTCACACATTTTCAAGCTATTCATGTTTTTGGTCACCGTTTCATGCTCCTCCTATTTTTCAGACCGTTTCATGCTCCTCATATTTTTGACACCTTTTGAAGCTCTTCATATTTTTCACACGTTTTCAGCTCTTATTGTTTTTCAACACCGCTTCATGCTCTTCCTATTTTTCAGACCGTTTCATGCTCATCTCATTTTTGACACCTTTTGAAGCTCTTCATATTTTTCACACGTTTTCAGCTCTTAATGTTTTTCAACACCGCTTCATGCTCCTCCTATTTTTCAGACCGTTTCATGCTCTTCTCATTTTTGTCACCTTTGAAGCTCTTCATATTTTTCACAACTTTTAAAGCTCTTCATATTTTTCACAAGTTTTCAGGCTCTTCATGTTTTTCAAAACCGTTTCATGCTGCTTCTATTTTTCAGACCGTTTGATGCTCCTCATATTTTTCACACCTTTTGAAGCTCTTCATATTTTTCACACCCTTTTAAGATCTTCATGTTTTTGAACACAGCTTCATGCTCCTGCTATTTTTCAGACCGTTTCATGCTCCTCATATTTTTGACAACTTTTGAAGCTCTTCATATTTTTCACACCTTTTCAGGCTCTTCATATTTTTGAACACAGCTTCATGCTCCTCCTATTTTTCAGACCGTTTCATGCTCCTCATATTTTTGACACTTTTTGAAGCTTTTCATATTTTTCACATCTTTTCAGGCTCTTCATGTTTTTCAACACCATTTCATGATCCTCCTATTTTTCAGACCGTTTCATGCTCATCTCATTTTTGACACCTTTTGAAGCTTTTCATATTTTTCACACATTTTCAGGCTCTTCATATTTTTCCACACCACTTCATGCTTCTCCTATTTTTCAGCCCGTTTCATGCTCCTCATGTATTTCACAGCTTTTGAAGCTCTTCATATTTTTCACACCTTTTCAAGCTCTTCATGTTTTTGGTCACCGTTTCATGCTCCTCCTATTTTTCAGACCGTTTCATGCTCCTCATATTTTTGACACCTTTTGAAGCTCTTCATATTTTTCACACGTTTTCAGCTCTTATTGTTTTTCAACACCGCTTCATGCTCTTCCTATTTTTCAGACCGTTTCATGCTCATCTCATTTTTGACACCTTTTGAAGCTCTTCATATTTTTCACACGTTTTCAGCTCTTATTGTTTTTCAACACCGTTTCATGCTCCTCCTATTTTTCAGACCGTTTCATGCTCATCTCATTTTTGACACCTTTTGAAGCTCTTCATATTTTTCACACGTTTTCAGCTCTTATTGTTTTTCAACACCGCTTCATGCTCTTCCTATTTTTCAGACCGTTTCATGCTCATCTCATTTTTGACACCTTTTGAAGCTCTTCATATTTTTCACACGTTTTCAGCTCTTATTGTTTTTCAACACCGCTTCATGCTCTTCCTATTTTTCCGACCGTTTCATGCTCATCTCAATTTTGACACCTTTTGAAGCTCTTCATATTTTTCACACATTTTCAGGCTCTTCATGTTTTTGAACATCGCTTCATGCTCCTCCTATTTTTCAGAGAGTTTCATGCTCCTCATGTATTTCACACCTTTTGAAGCTCTTCATATTTTTCACACCTTTTCAGGCTCTTCATGATTTTCAACACCGCTCATGCTCCTCCTATTTTTCAGACCGTTTCATTCTCATCTCATTTTTGACACCTTTTTAATCTCTTCATATTTTTCAAAACTTTTGAAGCTCTTCATATTTTTAATATTTTTGAAGCTCTTCATATTTTCACACGTTTTCACACTCTTCATGTTTTTCAACACCGCTTCATGCTCCTCCTATTTTTCAAACCGTATCATGCTCCTCATATTTTTGACACTTTTTGGAGCTCTTCATATTTTTCACTCATTTTCAGGCTCTTCATATTTTTCAACTCCACTTCATGCTCCTCCTATTTTTGAGACCGTTTGGTGCTCCGCATATTTTTGACACCTTTAGGAACTCTTCATATTTTTCACACCTTTTCAGGCACTTCATGTTTTTTATCACTGCTTCATGCTCGTCCTATTTTTCAGAACGTTTCATGCTCCTCATAATTTTGACACCTTTTGAAGCTCTTCATATTTTTCACACCTTTTCAGGCTCTTCATGTTTTTCGACACAGCTTCATGCTCCTCCTATTTTTCAGACCGTTTCATTCTCCTCATATTTTTGACACCTTTTGAAGCTCTTCATATTTTTCACACATTATCAGGCTCTTCATGTTTTTCGACACAGCTTCATGCTCCTCCTATTTTTCAGACCGTTTCATTCTCCTCATATTTTTGACACCTTTTGAAGCTCTTCATATTTTTCACACATTTTCAGGCTCTTCATGTTTTTGAACATCGCTTCATGCTCCTCCTATTTTTCAGAGAGTTTCATGCTCCTCATGTATTTCACACCTTTTGAAGCTCTTCATATTTTTCACACATTTTCAGGCTCTTCATGTTTTTCGACACAGCTTCATGCTCCTCCTATTTTTCAGACCGTTTCATGCTCCTCATATTTTTGACACCTTTTGAAGCTCTTCAATTTTTTCACACCTTTTAAGGCTCTTCATGTTTTTCAACACCGCTTCATGCTGCTCATATTTTTCAGACCGTTTGATGCTCCTCATATTTTTGACACCTTTTGAAGCTCTTCATATTTTTCACACGTTTTCAGTCTATTCATGTTTTTGAACACTATTTCAGGCTCCTCCTATTTTTCAGAGAGTTTCATGCTCCTCATGTATTTCACACCTTTGAAAGCTCTACATATTTTTCAAAGATTTTGAAGCTCTTCATATTTTTCACACCTTTTCAGGCTCTTCATGTTTTTCAACACCGTTTCATGCTCCTCCTATTTTTCAAACCGTTTCATGTTCCTCATAATTTTGACACCTTTTGAAGATCTTCATAATTTTCACACATTTTCAGGCTCTTCATGTGTTTGAACACCGCTTCATGTTCCTCCTATTTTTCAGACGGTTTCATACTCATCTCATTTTTGACACCTTTTGAATCTCTTCATATTTTTCACATCTTTTGAAGCTGTTCATATTTTTCACACTTTTTCAGGCTCTGCATGTTTTTCAACAACCTTTCTTGCTCCTCCTATTTTTCAGACGGTTTCATGCTCATCTCATTTTTGACACCTTTTGAAGCTCTTCATATTTTTCACACCTTTGGAAGATCTTCTTATTTTTCACGTTTTTGAAGCTCTTCATATTTTTCACACGTTTTCAGCCTCTTCATGTTTTTCAACACCGCTTCTTGCTCCTGCTATTTTTCAGACCGTTTCATACTCCTCATATTTTTGACACGTTTTGAGGCTCTTCATATTTTTCACACCTTTTCAGGCTCTTCATGTTTTTGAACACCGCTTCATGCTCCTCCTATTTTTCAGACCGTTTCATGCTCCTCATGTATTTCACACCTTTTGAAGCTCTTCATATTTTGCACACCTTTTCAGGCTCTTCATGTTTTTCACAACCACTTCATGCTCCTCCTATTTTTCAGATCGTTTCATGCACATCTCATTTTTTACACCTTTTGAGGCTCTTCATATTTTTCACACCTTTTCAGGCTCTTCATGTTTTTGAACACCGCTTCATGCTCCTCCTATTTTTCAGAGAGTTTCATGCTCCTCATGTCTTTCACAGCTTTTGAAGCTCTTCATATTTTCCATACCTTTTCAGGCTCTTCATGTTTTTGATCACCGTTTCATGCTCCTTCTATTTTTCAGATCGTTTCATGCTCATCATATTTTTGACACTTTTTGAGCTCTTCATATTTTTCACACCTTTTCAGGCTCTTCATGTTTTTGAACACCGCTTCATGATCCTCCTGATTTTCAGACCGTTTCATGCTCTTCATATTTTTGAAACATTTTGAAGCTCTTCATATTTTTCACACGTTTTCAGGCTCTTCATGTTTTTCTCCACCACTTCATGCTCCTCCTATTTTTCAGACCGTTTCATGCTCTTCTCATTTTTGTCACCTTTGAAGCTCTTCATATTTTTCACACCTTTTAAAGCTCTTCATATTTTTCACAAGTTTTCAGGCTCTTCATGTTTTTCAAAACCGTTTCACGCTGCTTCTATTTTTCAGACCGTTTCATGCTCCTCATATTTTTCACACCTTTTGAAGCTCTTCATATTTTTCACACCCTTTTAAGATCTTCATGTTTTTGAACACAGCTTCATGCTCGTCCTATTTTTCAGACCGTTTCATGCTCCTCATATTTTTGACAACTTTTGAAGCTCTTCATATTTTTCACACCTTTTCAGGCTCTTCATATTTTTGAACACAGCTTCATGCTCCTTCTATTTTTCAGACCGTTTCATGCTCCTCATATTTTTGACACTTTTTGAAGCTTTTCATATTTTTCACATCTTTTCAGGCTCTTCTTGTTTTTCAAGACCATTTCATGATCCTCCTATTTTTCAGACCGTTTCATGCTCATCTCATTTTTGACACCTTTTGAAGCTTTTCATATTTTTCACACATTTTCAGGCTCTTCATATTTTTCCACACCACTTCATGCTTCTCCTATTTTTCAGCCCGTTTCATGCTCCTCATGTATTTCACAGCTTTTGAAGCTCTTCATATTTTTCACACCTTTTCAGGCTCTTCATTTTTTTGGTCACCGTTTCATGCTCCTCCTATTTTTCAGACCGTTTCATGCTCCTCATATTTTTGACACCTTTTGCAGCTCTTCATATTTTTCACACGTTTTCAGCTCTTAATGTTTTTCAACACCGCTTCATGCTCTTCCTATTTTTCAGACCGTTTCATGCTCATCTCATTTTTGACACCTTTTGAAGCTCTTCATATTTTTCACTCATTTTCAGGCTCTTCATATTTTTCAACTCCACTTCATGCTCCTCCTATTTTTGAGACCGTTTGGTGCTCCGCATATTTTTGACACCTTTAGGAACTCTTCATATTTTTCACACCTTTTCAGGCACTTCATGTTTTTTATCACTGCTTCATGCTCGTCCTATTTTTCAGAACGTTTCATGCTCCTCATAATTTTGACACCTTTTGAAGCTCTTCATATTTTTCACACCTTTTCAGGCTCTTCATGTTTTTCGACACAGCTTCATGCTCCTCCTATTTTTCAGACCGTTTCATTCTCCTCATATTTTTGACACCTTTTGAAGCTCTTCATATTTTTCACACATTATCAGGCTCTTCATGTTTTTCGACACAGCTTCATGCTCCTCCTATTTTTCAGACCGTTTCATTCTCCTCATATTTTTGACACCTTTTGAAGCTCTTCATATTTTTCACACATTTTCAGGCTCTTCATGTTTTTGAACATCGCTTCATGCTCCTCCTATTTTTCAGAGAGTTTCATGCTCCTCATGTATTTCACACCTTTTGAAGCTCTTCATATTTTTCACACATTTTCAGGCTCTTCATGTTTTTCGACACAGCTTCATGCTCCTCCTATTTTTCAGACCGTTTCATGCTCCTCATATTTTTGACACCTTTTGAAGCTCTTCAATTTTTTCACACCTTTTAAGGCTCTTCATGTTTTTCAACACCGCTTCATGCTGCTCATATTTTTCAGACCGTTTGATGCTCCTCATATTTTTGACACCTTTTGAAGCTCTTCATATTTTTCACACGTTTTCAGTCTATTCATGTTTTTGAACACTATTTCAGGCTCCTCCTATTTTTCAGAGAGTTTCATGCTCCTCATGTATTTCACACCTTTGAAAGCTCTACATATTTTTCAAAGATTTTGAAGCTCTTCATATTTTTCACACCTTTTCAGGCTCTTCATGTTTTTCAACACCGTTTCATGCTCCTCCTATTTTTCAAACCGTTTCATGTTCCTCATAATTTTGACACCTTTTGAAGATCTTCATAATTTTCACACATTTTCAGGCTCTTCATGTGTTTGAACACCGCTTCATGTTCCTCCTATTTTTCAGACGGTTTCATACTCATCTCATTTTTGACACCTTTTGAATCTCTTCATATTTTTCACATCTTTTGAAGCTGTTCATATTTTTCACACTTTTTCAGGCTCTGCATGTTTTTCAACAACCTTTCTTGCTCCTCCTATTTTTCAGACGGTTTCATGCTCATCTCATTTTTGACACCTTTTGAAGCTCTTCATATTTTTCACACCTTTGGAAGATCTTCTTATTTTTCACGTTTTTGAAGCTCTTCATATTTTTCACACGTTTTCAGCCTCTTCATGTTTTTCAACACCGCTTCTTGCTCCTGCTATTTTTCAGACCGTTTCATACTCCTCATATTTTTGACACGTTTTGAGGCTCTTCATATTTTTCACACCTTTTCAGGCTCTTCATGTTTTTGAACACCGATTCATGCTCCTCCTATTTTTCAGACCGTTTCATGCTCCTCATGTATTTCACACCTTTTGAAGCTCTTCATATTTTGCACACCTTTTCAGGCTCTTCATGTTTTTCACAACCACTTCATGCTCCTCCTATTTTTCAGATCGTTTCATGCACATCTCATTTTTTACACCTTTTGAGGCTCTTCATATTTTTCACACCTTTTCAGGCTCTTCATGTTTTTGAACACCGCTTCATGCTCCTCCTATTTTTCAGAGAGTTTCATGCTCCTCATGTCTTTCACAGCTTTTGAAGCTCTTCATATTTTCCATACCTTTTCAGGCTCTTCATGTTTTTGATCACCGTTTCATGCTCCTTCTATTTTTCAGATCGTTTCATGCTCATCATATTTTTGACACTTTTTGAGCTCTTCATATTTTTCACACCTTTTCAGGCTCTTCATGTTTTTGAACACCGCTTCATGATCCTCCTGATTTTCAGACCGTTTCATGCTCTTCATATTTTTGAAACATTTTGAAGCTCTTCATATTTTTCACACGTTTTCAGGCTCTTCATGTTTTTCTCCACCACTTCATGCTCCTCCTATTTTTCAGACCGTTTCATGCTCTTCTCATTTTTGTCACCTTTGAAGCTCTTCATATTTTTCACACCTTTTAAAGCTCTTCATATTTTTCACAAGTTTTCAGGCTCTTCATGTTTTTCAAAACCGTTTCACGCTGCTTCTATTTTTCAGACCGTTTCATGCTCCTCATATTTTTCACACCTTTTGAAGCTCTTCATATTTTTCACACCCTTTTAAGATCTTCATGTTTTTGAACACAGCTTCATGCTCGTCCTATTTTTCAGACCGTTTCATGCTCCTCATATTTTTGACAACTTTTGAAGCTCTTCATATTTTTCACACCTTTTCAGGCTCTTCATATTTTTGAACACAGCTTCATGCTCCTTCTATTTTTCAGACCGTTTCATGCTCCTCATATTTTTGACACTTTTTGAAGCTTTTCATATTTTTCACATCTTTTCAGGCTCTTCTTGTTTTTCAAGACCATTTCATGATCCTCCTATTTTTCAGACCGTTTCATGCTCATCTCATTTTTGACACCTTTTGAAGCTTTTCATATTTTTCACACATTTTCAGGCTCTTCATATTTTTCCACACCACTTCATGCTTCTCCTATTTTTCAGCCCGTTTCATGCTCCTCATGTATTTCACAGCTTTTGAAGCTCTTCATATTTTTCACACCTTTTCAGGCTCTTCATTTTTTTGGTCACCGTTTCATGCTCCTCCTATTTTTCAGACCGTTTCATGCTCCTCATATTTTTGACACCTTTTGCAGCTCTTCATATTTTTCACACGTTTTCAGCTCTTAATGTTTTTCAACACCGCTTCATGCTCTTCCTATTTTTCAGACCGTTTCATGCTCATCTCATTTTTGACACCTTTTGAAGCTCTTCATATTTTTCACACGTTTTCAGCTCTTAATGTTTTTCAACACCGCTTCATGCTCTTCCTATTTTTCAGACCGTTTCATGCTCGTCTCATTTTTGACACCTTTTGAAGCTCTTCATATTTTTCACACATTTTCAGGCTCTTCATGTTTTTGAACATCGCTTCATGCTCCTCCTATTTTTCCGAGAGTTTCATGCTCCTCATGTATTACACACCTTTTGAAGCTCTTCATATTTTTCACACCTTTTCAGGCTCTTCATGATTTTCAACACCGCTCATGCTCCTCCTATTTTTCAGACCGTTTCATGCTCATCTCATTTTTGACACCTTTTTAATCTCTTCATATTTTTCAAAACTTTTGAAGCTCTTCATATTTTTGATATTTTTGAAGCTCTTCATATTTTCACACGTTTTCACACTCTTCATGTTTTTCAACACCGCTCATGCTCCTCCTATTTTTCAAACCGTATCATGCTCCTCATATTTTTGACACTTTTTGAAGCTCTTCATATTTTTCACTCATTTTCAGGCTCTTCATATTTTTCAACACCACTTCATGCTCCTCCTATTTTTGAGACCGTTTGGTGCTCTGCATATTTTTGACACCTTTAGGAACTCTTCATATTTTTCACACCTTTTCAGGCACTTCATGTTTTTTATCACTGCTTCATGCTCGTCCTATTTTTCAGAACGTTTCATGCTCCTCATATTTTTGAGATCTTTTGAAGCTCTTCATATTCTTCACACATTTTCAGGCTCTTCATGTTTTTCGACACAGCTTCATGCTCCTCCTATTTTTCAGACCGTTTCATTCTCCTCATATTTTTGACACCTTTTGAAGCTCTTCATATTCTTCACACATTTTCAGGCTCTTCATGTTTTTCGACACAGCTTCATGCTCCTCCTATTTTTCAGACCGTTTCATTCTCCTCATATTTTTGACACCTTTTGAAGCTCTTCATATTTTTCACACATTTTCAGGCTCTTCATGTTTTTGAACATCGCTTCATGCTCCTCCTATTTTTCAGAGAGTTTCATGCTCCTCATGTATTTCACACCTTTTGAAGCTCTTCATATTTTTCACACATTTTCAGGCTCTTCATGTTTTTCAACACCGTTTCATGCTCCTCCTATTTTTCAGACCGTTTCATGCTCCCCATATTTTTGACACATTTTGAAGCTCTTCATATTTTTCACACATTTTCAGGCTCTTCATGTTTTTCAACACCGCTTCATGCTCCTCCTATTTTTCAGAATGTTTCATGCTCCTCATATTTTTGACACCTTTTGAAGGTCTTCATATTTTTCACACATTTCAGGCTCTTCATGTTTTTCAACACCTCTTTATGCTCCTCCTATTTTGCAGACCGTTTCATGCTCCTATATTTTTGACACCTTTTGAAGCTTTTCATATTTCTCACTCATTTTGAGGCTCTTCATGTTTTTGAACATCACTTCATGCTCCTCCTATTTTTCAGACCGTTTCATGCTCCCCATATTTTTGACACCTTTTGAAGCTCTTCATATTTTTCACCCCTTTTGAAGCTGTTCATATATTTCACACCTTTTCAGGCTCTTGATGTTTTTCAACACCACTTCATGCTCCTTCTATTTTTCACACCCTTTCATGCTAATCTAATTTTTGACACCTTTTGAAGCTCTTCATATTTTTCACACCTTTTGAAGGTCTTCATATTTTTCACACCTTTTCAGGCTGTTCATGTTTTTGAACACCGCTTATGCTCGTCCTATTTTTCAGACCATTTCATGCTCCTCATACTTTTGACACCTTTGAAGCTCTTCATATTTTTCACACCTTTTCAGGCTCTTCATGTTTTTCAACACCGCTTCATGATCCTCCTATTTTTCAGACCGTTTCATGCTCCGCATATTTTTGACACCTTTTGAAGCTCTTCATATTATTCACACCTTTTCAGGCTCTTCATGTTTTTCAACAACACTTCATGCTCCTCCTATTTTTCAGACCGTTTCATGCTCATCTCATTTTTGACATCTTTTGAAGCTCTTCATATTTTTCACACCTTTTGAAGCTCTTCATAATTTTCATATTTTTGAAGCACTTCATATTTTTCACACTTTTTCAGGCTCTTCATGTTTTTCAACACCTCTTCAGGCTCCTCCTATTTTTCGGACCCTTTCATGCTAATCTAATTTTTGGCACTTTTTGAAGCTCTTCATATTTATCACACCTTTTAAGTCTCTGCATGTTTTTGAACACCTTTACATGCTCCTCATGTATTTCACTCCTTTTGAAGCTCTTCATATTTTGCACAAATTTTCAGGCTCTTCATGTTTTTGAACACCGCTTCATCCTCCTATATTTAAGGGGGTTTCATGCTCGTCGTATTTTTGACACATTTTGAAGCTCTTCATATTTTTCACAACTTTTCAGGCTCTTCATGTTTTTGAACACCGCTTCATGCTCCTCCTATATTTCAGTCCGTTCCATGCTCCTCCAATTTTCCCACCTTTTGAAGCTCTTCATATTTTTCACACCTTTTCAGGCTCTTCATGTTTTTGAACACCGCTTGATGCTCCTCCTATTTTTCAGACCGTTTCATGCTCCTCATGTATTTCACACGTTTTGAAGCTCTTCATATTTTTCACACCTTTTCAGCCTCTTCATGATTTTGAACACCGCTTCATCATCCTCCTATTTTTCAGAATGTTTCATGCTCCTCATATTTTTGACAACTTTTGAAGCTTTTCATATTTTTCACAACTTTTCAGGCTCTTCATGTTTTTGAACAGAGCTTCATGCTCCTCCTATTTTTCAGACCGTATCATGTTCCTCATGTATTTTACACCTTTTGAAGCTCTTCATATTTTTCACACCTTTTCAGGCTCTTCATGCATTTGAACAACTTTTCATGCTCCTCCTATTTTTCAGACCGTTTCATACTCCTCATAGTTTTGACACATTTTGAAGCTCTTCATATTTTTCACACCTTTTCAGGTTCTTCATGTTTTTCAACATCGCTTCATGCTCCTCCTATTTTTCAGACCGTTTCATGCTCCTCATATTTTTGACACCTTTTGAAGCTCTTAATATATTTCACAGCTTTTCAGACTCTTCATGATTTCCATTACCGCTTCATGCTCCTCATATTTTTCAGACCGTTTCATGCTCATCTCATTTTTATCACCTTTTGAAACTCTTCATATTTTTCACACCTTTTGAAGCTCTTCATATTTTTCACACGTTTTCAGGCTCTTCATGTTTTTCAACACCACTTCTTGCTTCTCCTATTTTTCAGACCGTTTCATGATCCTCATATTTTTGACCCATTTTGAAACTCTTCATATTTTTCACACCTTTTCAGGCTCTTCATGTTTTTCAACACCGCTTCATGCTCCTCCTATTTTTCAGACCCTTTCATGCTCCTCATAATTTTGACACCTTTTGATGCTCTTCATATTTTTCACACCTTTTCAGGCTCTTCATGTTTTTCCACACCGCTTCATGCTCCTCCTATTTTTCAGACCATTTCATGCTCCTCATATATTTGACACATTTTGAAGCTCTTCATATTTTTCACACCTTTTCATGCTCTTCATGTTTGTGAACACCGCTTCATGCTCGTCCTATTTTTCAGACCGTTTCATGCTCCTCATGTATTTCACACCTTTTGAAGCTCTTCATATTTTGCACAGCTTTTCAGGCTCTTCATGTTTTTCACAAACACTTCATGCTCGTCCTATTTTTCAGACCGTTTCATGCTCCTCATATTTTTGACAACTTTTGAAGCTCTTCATATTTTTGACACCTTTGAGGCTCTTCATGTTTTTGAACACCACTTCATGCTCCTCCTATATTTCAGTCCATTTCATGCTCCTCCTATTTTTCACACCTTTTGAAGCTCTTCATATTTTTGACACCTTTGAGGCTCTTCATGTTTTTGAACACCACTTCATGCTCCTCCTATTTTTCAGACCGTTTCATGGTCCTCATATATTTGACTCCTTTAGAAGCTCTTCATATTTTTCACACCTTTTCAGGCTCTTCATGGTTTACAACACCGCTTCATGCTCCTCCTCTTTTTCAGACCGTTTCATGCTCCTCATATTTTTGACAACTTTTGAAGCTCTTCTTATTTTTCACACCTTTTCAGGCTCTTCATGATTTTCAAAACGGCTTCATGCTCCTCCTATTTTCACACCATTTCATGCTCATCTCATTTTTGACACCTTTTGAAGCTCCTCTACTTTTGACCCCTTTAGAGGCTCTTCATATTTTTGACAACTTTTCAGGCTCTTCATGTTTTTCAACACCGCTTCATGCTCCTCCTAATTTTCAGACCGTTTCATGACCCTCATATTTTTGACACCTTTTGAAGCTCCTCATATATTTCACACCTTTTCAGACTCTTCATGATTTCCAACACCACTTCATTCTCCTCATTTTTTTCACACCGTTTAATGCTCATCTCATTTTTGACACCTTTTGAAGCTCTTCATATTTTTGACACATTTAGAAGCTCTTCATATTTTTTACACATTTTCAGGCTCTTCATATTTTTCAACACCGCTTATTGCTCCTCCTATTTGTCAGACCGTTTCATGCTCATCTCATTTTTGACAACTTTTGAAGCTCTTCATGTTTTTCACATATAATGAAGCTCTTCATATTTTACACACCTTTTCAGGCTCTTCATGTTTTTCAACACCGCTTCATGCTCCTCCTATTTTTCAGACCGTTTCATGCTCCTCATATTTTTGACACCTTTAAAGCTCTTCATATTTTTCACACCTTTTCAGGCCCTTCATGCTTTTCCACACCACTTCATGCTCCTCCTATTTTTCAGACCTTTTCATGCTCCTCCTATTTTTCAGACCGTTTCATGCTTCTCATATTTTGAAACCTTTTGAAGCTCTTCATATTTTTCACAACTTTTCAGTCTCTTCATGTTTTTCAACACCGCTTCATGCTCCTCCTTTTTTCAGACCGTTTGATGCTCCTCATATTTTTGGCACCTTTTGAAGCTCTTCATATTTTTCACACCTTTTCAGGTCTTCATGTTTTTGAACACCATTTCATGCTCCTCCTATTTTTCAGACCGTTTCATGGTCCTCATATTTTTGACACCTTTTGAACCTCTTCATATTTTTCACACCTTTTCAGGCTCTTCATGTTTTCAACACCGCTTCATGCTCCTACTATTTTTCAGACGGTTTCATGCTCCTCATATTTTTGACACCTTTTGAAGCTCTTCATATTATTCACACCTTTTCAGGCTCTTCATGTTTTTCAACACCGCTTCATGCTCCTCCTTTTTTTCAGGCCGTTTCATGCTCCTCATATTTTTGACGCCTTTTGAAGCTCTTCATATTTTTCACACTTCTCCAGGCTCTTCATGTTTTTGAACACCGTTTCATGCTCCTCCTGTTTTTCAGACCGTTTCATGCTCCTCATCTTTTTGACACGTTTTGAAACTCTTCATATTTATCACACCTTTTCAGGCTCTTCATGTTTTTCAACACAATTTCATGCTCCTCCTTTTTTTCAGACCGTTTTATGCTCCTCATATATTTGACACCTTTTGAAGCTCTTCATAATTTCCACACCTTTTCAGGCTCTTCATGTTTTTCTACACCGCTTCATGCTCCCCCTACATTTCAGACCGTTCATGCCTCTCATATTTTTGAAACCTTTTGAAGCTCTTCATATTTTTCACACCTTTTCAGGTTCTTCATGTTTTTCAACATCGCTTCATGCTCCTCCTATTTTTCAGACCGTTTCATGCTCCTCATAATTTTGACACCTTTTGATGCTCTTCATATTTTTCACACCTTTTCAGGCTCTTCATGTTTTTCCACACCGCTTCATGCTCCTCCTATTTTTCAGACCATTTCATGCTCCTCATATATTTGACACATTTTGAAGCTCTTCATATTTTTCACACCTTTTCATGCTCTTCATGTTTGTGAACACCGCTTCATGCTCGTCCTATTTTTCAGACCGTTTCATGCTCCTCATGTATTTCACACCTTTTGAAGCTCTTCATATTTTTGACACCTTTGAGGCTCTTCATGTTTTTGAACACCACTTCATGCTCCTCCTATATTTCAGTCCGTTTCATGCTCCTCCTATTTTTCACACCTTTTGAAGCTCTTCATATTTTTGACACCTTTGAGGCTCTTCATGTTTTTGAACACCACTTCATGCTCCTCCTATTTTTCAGACCGTTTCATGGTCCTCATATATTTGACTTCTTTAGAAGCTCTTCATATTTTTCACACCTTTTCAGGCTCTTCATGGTTTTCAACACCGCTTCATGCTCCTCCTCTTTTTCAGACCGTTTCATGCTCCTCATATTTTTGACAACTTTTAAAGCTCTTCTTATTTTTCACACCTTTTCAGGCTCTTCATGATTTTCAAAACGGCTTCATGCTCCTCCTATTTTCACACCATTTCATGCTCATCTCATTTTTGACACCTTTTGAAGCTCCTCTACTTTTGACCCCTTTAGAGGCTCTTCATGTTTTTGACAACTTTTCAGGCTCTTCATGTTTTTCAACACCGCTTCATGCTCCTCATTTTTTTCACACCGTTTAATGCTCATCTCATTTTTGACACCTTTTGAAGCTCTTCATATTTTTGACACATTTAGAAGCTCTTCATATTTTTTACACATTTTCAGGCTCTTCATATTTTTCAACACCGCTTATTGCTCCTCCTATTTGTCAGACCGTTTCATGCTCATCTCATTTTTGACAACTTTTGAAGCTCTTCATGTTTTTCACATATAATGAAGCTCTTCATATTTTACACACCTTTTCAGGCTCTTCATGTTTTTCAACACCGCTTCATGCTCCTCCTATTTTTCAGACCGTTTCATGCTCCTCATATTTTTGACACCTTTAAAGCTCTTCATATTTTTCACACCTTTTCAGGCCCTTCATGCTTTTCCACACCGCTTCATGCTCCTCCTATTTTTCAGACCTTTTCATGCTCCTCCTAATTTTCAGACCGTTTCATGCTTCTCATATTTTGAAACCTTTTGAAGCTCTTCATATTTTTCACAACTTTTCAGTCTCTTCATGTTTTTCAACACCGCTTCATGCTCCTCCTTTTTTCAGACCGTTTGATGCTCCTCATATTTTTGACACCTTTTGAAGCTCTTCATATTTTTCACACCTTTTCAGGTCTTCATGTTTTTGAACACCATTTCATGCTCCTCCTATTTTTCAGACCGTTTCATGGTCCTCATATTTTTGACACCTTTTGAACCTCTTCATATTTTTCACACCTTTTCAGGCTCTTCATGTTTTCAACACCGCTTCATGCTCCTACTATTTTTCAGACGGTTTCATGCTCCTCATATTTTTGACACCTTTTGAAGCTCTTCATATTATTCACACCTTTTCAGGCTCTTCATGTTTTTCAACACCGCTTCATGCTCCTCCTTTTTTTCAGGCCGTTTCATGCTCCTCATATTTTTGACGCCTTTTGAAGCTCTTCAGATTTTTCACACTTCTCCAGGCTCTTCATGTTTTTGAACACCGTTTCATGCTCCTCCTGTTTTTCAGACCGTTTCATGCTCCTCATCTTTTTGACACGTTTTGAAACTCTTCATATTTATCACACCTTTTCAGGCTCTTCATGTTTTTCAACACAATTTCATGCTCCTCCTTTTTTTCAGACCGTTTTATGCTCCTCATATATTTGACACCTTTTGAAGCTCTTCATTATTTCCACACCTTTTCAGGCTCTTCATGTTTTTCTACACCGCTTCATGCTCCCCCTACATTTCAGACCGTTCATGCCTCTCATATTTTTGAAACCTTTTGAAGCTCTTCATATTTTTCACACCTTTTTAGGCTCTTCATGTTTTTCAACACCATTTCATGCTCCTCCTTTTTTTCAAACCGTTTTATGCTCCTCATATATTTGACACCTTTTGAAGCTCTTCATAATTTCCACACCTCTTCAGGCTCTTCATGTTTTTGAACACCATTTCATGCTCCTCTTATTTTTTTTTTATTGTTTTTTTTTTAAATTTTTTTTAATTATTTTTATTTTTTCTTTCCCAGTCGGTTTTGTCATACATTGATATGAATCAGCCATGGATTTACATGTATTCCCAATTCCAATCCCCCCTCCCACCTCCCTCTCCACCCGATTCCTCTCCGTCTTCCCAGTGCACCAAGCCGGAGCACTTGTCTCGTGCATCCTACCTGGGCTGGTGATCTGTTTCACCATAGATAGCATACATGCTGTTCATTTGAAATATCCCACCCTCACATTCTCCCACAAAGTTCAAAAGTCTGTTCTGTATTTCTGTGTCTATTTTTCTGTTCTGCATATAGGGTTATCGTTATCACCTTTCTAAATTCCATATACATGTGTCAGCATGCTCTAATGTTCTTTATCTTTCTGGCTTACTTCACTCTGTATAATGGGCTCCAGCTTCATCCATCTCATTAGGCCTGATTCAAGTGAATTTTTTAATGGCTGAGTAATATTCCATGGTGTATATGTACCACAGCTTTCTTATCCATTCATCTGCTGACGGGCATCTAGGTTGCTTCCATGTCCTGGCTATTATAAATAGTGCTGCGATGAACATTGGGGTGCACGTGTCTCTTTCAGACGAACCTATGGACACCTTATCTTTGACAAAGGAGGCAAGGATATGCAATGGAAAAAAGACAACCTCTTTAACAAGTGGTGCTGGGAAAACTGGTCAACCACTTGTAAAAGAATGAAAATAGAACACTTTCTAACACCATACACAAAAATAAACTCAAAATGGATTAAAGATCTAAATGTAAGACCAGAAACTATAAAACTCCTAGAGGAGAAGATAGGCAAAACACTCTCCGACATAAATCAAAGCAAGATCCTCTATGACCCACCTCCCAGAATATTGGAAATAAAAGCAAAACTAAACAAATGGGACCTAATGAAACTTAAAAGCTTTTGCACTACAAAGGAAACTATAAGTAAGGTGAAAAGACAGCCCTCAGATTGGGAGAAAATAATAGCAAATGAAGAAACAGACAAAGGATTAATCTCAAAAATATACAAGCAAATCCTGCAGCTCAATTCCAGAAAAATAAATGACCCAATACAAAATGAGCCAAAGAACTAAACAGACATTTCTCCAAAGAAGACATACAGATGGATAACAAACACATGAAAAGATGCTCAACATCACTCATAATTAGAGAAATGCAAATCAAAACCACAATGAGGTACCATTATATGCCAGTCAGGATGGCTGCTATCCAGAAGTCTACAAGCAATAAATGCTGGAGATGGTGTGGAGAAAAGGGAACCCTCTTACACTGTTGGTGGGAATGCACACTAGTACAGCCGCTATGGAAAACAGTGTGGAGATTTCTTAAAAAACTGGAAATAGAACTGCCATGTGACCCAGCAATCGCACTTCTGGGCATACACACTGAGGAAACCAGATCCTCTTATTTTTCAGACCGTTTCAAGCTCCTCATATTTTTTACACCTTTTGAAGCTCTTCATATATTTCACACCTTTTCAGGCTCTTCATGTTTTTCAACACCGCTTCATGCTCCTCCTATTTTTCAGACCGTTTCATGGTCCTCATGTTTTTGTCACCTTTTGAAGCTCTTCACATTTTTCACACCTTTTCATGCTCTTCATGTTTTTGAACAGCATTTCATGCTCCTCCTATTTTTTAAACCGTTTCATGCTCCTCATATTTTTCACACATTTTGAAGCTCTTCATATTTTTCACACCTTTTCAGGCTCTTCATATTTTACAACAAGTTTTCATGCTCCTCCTATTTTTCAGACCGTTTAATGCTCCCCATAATTTTGACACCTTTTGAAGCGCTTCATAATTATCACACCTTTTCAGGCTCTTCATGTTTTTCAAATTTGCTTCTGCTCCTCCTATTTTTCAGACCGTTTCATGCTCCTCATATTTTTGACACCTTTTGAAGCTCTTCATATTTTTCACAGCTTTTCAGGCTCTTCATGTTTTTCAACACCGCTTTATTGTCCTCATATTTTTCAGACCGTTTCATGCGCCTCATATTTTGGATATCTTTTGAAGCTCGTCATATTTCTAACAACTTTTCAGGATCTTCATGTTTTCAACACAGTTTCATGCTCCTCCTATTTTTCAGACCGTTTCATGCGCCTCATATTTTGACTCCTTTTGAAGCTCTTCATATTTTTCACACATTTTCAGGCTCTTCATGTTTTTCAACACCGTTTCTTGCTCATCCTCTTTTTCAGACCGTTTCATGCCCCTCATATTTTTGACACCTTTTCAAGCTCTTCACATTTTTCAAACCTTTTCAGGCTCTTCATGTTTTTGAACAACGTTTCATGCTCCTCCTATTTTTCAGACAGTTTCATGCCCCTCATATTTTTGACACCTTTTCAAGCTCTTCACATTTTTCAAAACATTTCAGGCTCTTCATGTTTTGAACACCGTTTCATCCTCCTCCTAATTTTCAGACCGTTTCATGCTCCTCATATATTTGACACCTTTTGAAGCTCTTCATATTTTTCACAACTTTTCAGGTTCTTCATGTTTTCAACACCACTTCATGCTCCTCCTATATTTCTGACCGTGTCATGCTCCTCATATTTTTGACACCTTTTGAAGCTCTTCATATTTTTCATACCTTTTGAAGCTCTTCATACTTTTCACACTTTTTCAGGCTCTTCGTGTTTTTGAACACCGCTTCACGCTCCTCCTATTTTTCAGACCGTTTCATGCTGCTCGTATTTTTCAGACCGTTTCATGCTCCTCATAATTTTGACAATTTTATAAGCTCTTCATATTTTTCACACTTTTTCAGGCTCTTCAAGTTTTTGAACACCGCTTCATGCTCCTCCTATTTTTCAAACTTTTGAAGCTCTTCATGTTTTTCACACCTTTTCAGGCTCTTCATGTTTTTGAACACAGCTTCATGCTCCTCCTAATTTTCAGACCGTTTCATGCTCCTCATACATTTCACACCTTTTTAAGCTCTTCCTATTTTTCACACCTTTTCACGCTCTTCATGTTTTTGAACACCGTTTTATGCTGCCTCTATTTTTCAGACCGTTTCATGCTCCTCATATATTTTAAACCTTTTGAATCTCTTCATATATTTCACACCTTTTCAGGCTGTTCATGTTTTTCAACAACGCTTCATGATCTTCCTATTATTCAGACCGTTTCATGCTCCTCAAGTATTTCACACCTTTTGAAGCTATTCATATTTTTCACACCTTTTCAGGCTCTTCATATTTTTCAACACCACTTAATGCCCCTCCTATTTTTCAGACCGTATCATGCTCATCTCTTTTTTACACCTTTTGAAGCTCTTCATATTTTTCACACCTTTTGAAGCTCTTCCTATTTTTCACACCTTTTCAGGCTCTTCAGGGTTTTGAACACCGCTTCATGCTCCTCATATTTTTCACACCTTTTGAAGCTCTTCATATTTTTCACACCTTTTCAGGCTCTTCATGTTTTTCAACACCGCTTCTTGCTCCTCCATTTTTCACACCCTTTCATGCTACTCATATTTTTGACACGTTTTGAAGCTCTTCATATTTTTCCCATTTTTCAGGCTCTTCATGTTTTTGAACACCGTTTCATGCTCCTCCTATTTTTCAGACCGTTCATGCTCCTCATATTTTGACACATTTTGAAGCTCTTCATATTTTTCACATCTTTTCAGGCTCTTCATGTTTTTGAACAAGGTTTCATTCTCCTCCCATTTTTCAGACCGTTTCATGCTCCTCATATTTTTGACACGTTTTGAAGCTCTTCATAGTTTTCACACCTTTTCAGGCTCTTCATGTTTTTGAACACCGTTTCATGCTCCTCCTATTTTTCAGACCGTTCATGCTCCTCATATTTTGACACCTTTTGAAGCTCTTCATATTTTTCACACCTTTTCAGGCTCTTCATGTTTCTGAACACCGCGTCATGCTCCTCCTATTTTTCATATCGTTTCATGCTTCTCATATTTTTCACACCTTTTGAAGCTCTTCATATTTTTCACACCTTTTCAGGCTCTTCATGTTTTTCAACACCGCTTCATACTCCTCCTATTTTTCAGACCGTTTCATGCTCATCTCATTTTTGACACCTTTTTAAGCTCTTCATATTCTTCACTCCTTTTGAAGCTCTTCATATTTTTCACACCTTTTGAAGCTCTTCATATTTCTCACACCTTTTCAGACTCTTCATGTTTTTCAACACCGCTTCATGCTGCTCCTGTTTTTCAGACCTTTTCATGCTCCTCATATTTTTCACATCTTTTGAAGTTCTTCTTATTTTTCACACCTTTTCAAGCTCTTCATCATTTTGAAAACTGCTTCATGCTCCTCCTATTTTACAGACCGTTTCATTCTCCTCATGTATTTCACACGTAATGAAGCTCTTCCAATTTTGCACAACTTTTCAGTCTCTTCTTGTTTTACAACACCGCATCATGCTCCTCCTATTTTTCAGACTGTTTCATGCACCTCATAATTTTGACACCTTTTGAAGCTCTTCATATTTTTCACACCTTTTGAAGCTCTTCATGTTTTTCACACCTTTTCAGGCTCTTCATGATTTTCAACACCGCTTCATGCTCCTGCTATTTTTCAGACCGTTTCATGCTCATCTCTTTTTTGACACCTTTAGAAGCTGTTCATATTTTTCACACCTTTTAAAGCTCTTCATATTTTTCACATTTTTGAAACTCTTCATATTTTTCTCACCTTTTGAAGCTCTTCATGTTTTTCACACCTTTTCAGGCTTCTCATGTTTTTGAACACCGCTTCATGCTCCTCCTATTTTTCACTCCTTTTGAAGCTCTTCATATTTTTCACACCTTTTCAGGCTGTACATGTTTTTGAACACCACTTCATGCTCCTCCTATTTTTCAGACCGTTTCTTGCTCCTCATGTATTTCACACATTTTGAAGCTCTTCATATTTTTCACACCTTTTCAATGTCTTCATGTTTTTGATCACTGTTTCATGCTGCTCCTGTTTTTCAGACCATTTCATGATACTCATATTTTTGACACCTTTTGAAGCTCTTCATATTTTTCACACTTTTTCAGGCTGTTTATAGTTTTCAACACCGCTGCATGATTCTCCTATATTTGAGACCATTTCATGCTCCTCATATTTTTGACATTTTTTGAAGCTCTTCATATTTTTCACACCTTGTGAAGCTCTTCCTATTTTTCACAGGTTTTCAGGCTCTTCATGTTTTTCAACACCGCTTCATGCTCCTCCTATTTTTCCGACCGTTTCATGCTCATCTCATTTTTGACACCTTTTGAAGGTCTTCATATTTTTCACACCTTTTGAAGCTCTTCATATTTTTCACTTCTTTTCAGGCTCTTCATGTTTTTTAACGCCGCTTCATGCTCCTCATATTTTTCAGACCGTTTCATGCTCCTCATATTTTTGACATCTTTTGAAGCTCTTCACATTTTTCACACATGTTCAGGCTCTTCATGTTTTTCAACACCGCTTGATGATCCTCCTATATTTCAGACCGTTTCATGCTCCTCATATTTTTGACACCTTTTGAAGCTCTTCATATTTTTCACACCTTTTCAGACTCTTCATGTTTTTCAACACCGCTTGATGATCCTCCTATATTTCAGACCGTTTCATGCTCCTCATATTTTTGACACCTTTTGAAGCTCTTCATATTTTTCACACCTTTTCAGACTCTTCATGTTTTTCAACACCGCTTGATGATCCTCCTATATTTCAGACCGTTTCATGCTCCTCATATTTTTGACACCTTTTGAAGCACTTCATATTTTTCACACCTTTTCAGGCTCTTCATATTTTTGAACACCGCTTCATGTTCCTCCTGTTTTTCACACCTTTTGAAGCTCTTCATATTTTTCACACCTTTTCAGGCTCTTCAGGTTTTTGAACACCTCTTCATGCTCCTCCTATTTTTCAGACCGTTTCATGCTCCTCATGTATTTCACACCTTTTGAAGCTGTTCATATTTTTCACACCTTTTCAAGCTATCCATGTTTCTGAACACCACTTCCTGCTCCTCCTATTTTTGAGGCCGTTTCATGCTCATCTCATTTTTGACACCTTCTGAAGCTCTTCATTTATTTCACACCTTTTGAGCTCTTCATATTCTTCACACGTTTTCAGGCTCTTCATGTATTTCAATAACGCTTCTTACTCCTCCTATTTTTCAGACCGTTTCATGCTCCTCATATTTTTGACATCTTTTGAAGCTCTTCACATTTTTCACACATTTTCAGGCTTTTCATGTTTCTGAACACCGGTTCATCCTCCTCCTATTTTTCACACCTTTTGAAGCTCTTCATATTTTTCACAGCTTTTCAGGCTTCACATGTTTTTGAACACGACTTCATGCTCCTCATCTTTTTCAGTCTGTTTCATGCTCCTCATATTTTTCACACCGTTTGAAGCTCTTCATATTTTTCACACGTTTTCAGGCTCTTCATGTTTTTGATCACCGTTTCATGCTCCTCCTATTTTTCAGACCGTTTCATGGTCCTCATATTTTTGACCATTTTATAAGCTCTTCATAATTTTCACACTTTTTTAGGCTCTTCATGTTTTTTAACACCGCTTCATGCTCCTCCTATTTTTCAAACTTTTTGAAGCTCTTCATGTTTTTCACACCTTATCAGACTCTTCATGCTTTTGAACACCTCTTCATGCTACTCCTATTTTTCAGACCTTTTCATGCTCCTCATGTATTTCACACGTTTTGAAGCTCTTCATATTTTTCACACCTTTTCAGACTCTTCATGTTTTTGAACACTGCTTCATGCTCCTCCTATTTTTCAGACCGTTTCAAGCTCCTCATATTTTTGACACCTTTTGAAGCTCTTCATATTTTTCACACCTTTTCAGTCTCTTCATGTTTTTCAACTCCACTCATGCTCCTCCTCTTTTTGTGACCTTTTCATGCTCCTCATAATTTTGACACCTTTGTAAGTTCTTCATATTTTTCACACCTTTTGATGCTCTTCATATTTTTTACAGCTTTTCAGGGTCTTCAAGTTTTTCAACACTGTTTCATTCTCCTCCTATTTTTCAGACCGTTTCATGCTCATCTCATTTTTGACACCTTTTGAAGCTCTTCATATTTTTCACACCTTTTGAAGCTCTTCATATTTTACACGTTTTCAGGCTCTTCAAGTTTTTCAACATCGCTTCATGCTCCTCCTATTTTTGACACGTTTTGAGGCTCTTCATAATTTTCACACCATTTTAGGCTCTTCATGTTTTTGAACACCGTTTCATACTCCTCGTATTTTTCACACCCTTTTAAAGCTCTTCATGTTTTCACACCTTTTCAGGCTCTCATGTTTTTGAACACAGCTTCATGCTCCTCCTATTTTTTATACCGTTTCATGATACTCATGTATTTCACACCTTTTGAACCTCTTTATATTTTCCACACCTTTTCAGGCTGTACATGTTTTTGAAGACCACTTCATGCTCCTCATCTTTTTCAGACCGTTTCATGCTCCTGATATTTTTCACACCGTTTGAAGCTCTTCATATTATTCACACGTTTTCAGACTCTTCATGTTTTTGAACACTGTTTCATGCTGCTCCTGTTTTTCAGACCATTTCATGATACTCATATTTTTGACACCTTTTGAAGCTCTTCATATTTTTCACACTTTTTCAGGCTGTTTATAGTTTTCAACACCGCTGCATGATTCTCCTATATTTGAGACCATTTCATGCTCCTCATATTTTTGACATTTTTTGAAGCTCTTCATATTTTTCACACCTTTTGAAGCTCTTCCTATTTTTCACAGCTTTTCAGGCTCTTCATGTTTTTCAACACCGCTTTATGCTTCTCATATTTTTCAGACCGTTTCATGCTCCTCATATTTTTGACATCTTTTGAAGCTCTTCATATTTTTGACACCTTTTGAAGGTCTTCATATTTTTCACACCTTTTGAAGCTCTTCATATTTTTCACTTCTTTTCAGGCTCTTCATGTTTTTTAACACCGCTTCATGTTCCTCATATTTTTCAGACCGTTTCATGCTCCTCATATTTTTGACATCTTTTGAAGCTCTTCACGTTTATCACACATTTTCAGGCTCTTCATGTTTTTCAACACCGCTTGATGATCCTCCTATATTTCAGACCGTTTCATGCTCCTCATATTTTTGACACGTTTTGAAGCTCTTCATATTTTTCACACCTTTTCCGTCTCTTCTTGTTTTTCAACACCGCTTCTTGCTCCTCCTATTTTTCAGACCGTTTCATGCTCCTCATATTGTTGACACCTTTTGAAGCACTTCATATTTTTCACACCTTTTCTGGCTCTTCATATTTTTGAACACCGCTTCATGTTCCTCCTGTTTTTCATACCTTTTGAAGCTCTTCATATTTTTCACACCTTTTCAGGCTCTTCAGGTTTTTGAACACCTCTTCATGCTCCTCCTATTTTTCAGACCGTTTCATGCTCCTCATGTATTTCACACCTTTTGAAGCTGTTCATATTTTTCACACCTTTTCAGGCTCTCCATGTTTCTGAACACCACTTCCTGCTCCTCCTATTTTTGAGGCCGTTTCATGCTCATCTCATTTTTGACACCTTCTGAAGCTCTTCATTTATTTCACACCTTTTGAGCTCTTCATATTCTTCACACGTTTTCAGGCTCTTCATGTATTTCAATAACGCTTCTTACTCCTCCTATTTTTCAGACTGTTTCATGCTCCTCATATTTTTGACATCTTTTGAAGCTCTTCACATATTTCACACATTTTCAGGCTTTTCATATTTCTGAACACCACTTCATCCTCCTCCTATTTTTCACACCTTTTGAAGCTCTTCATATTTTTCACAGCTTTTCAGGCTGCACATGTTTTTGAACACGACTTCATGCTCCTCATCTTTTTCAGTCTGTTTCATGCTCCTCATATTTTTCACACCGTTTGAAGCTCTTCATATTTTTCACACGTTTTCAGGCTCTTCATGTTTTTGATCACCGTTTCATGCTCCTCCTATTTTTCAGACCGTTTCATGCTCCTCATATTTTTGACCATTTTATAAGCTCTTCATATTTTTCACACTTTTTTAGGCTCTTCATGTATTTTAACACCGCTTCATGCTCCTCCTATTTTTCAAACTTTTTGAAGCTCTTCATGTTTTTCACACCTTATCAGCCTCTTCATGTTTTTGAACACCTCTTCATGCTACTCCTATTTTTCAGACCTTTTCATGCTCCTCATATTTTTCACACCTTTTGAAGCTCTTCCTATTTTTCACAGCTTTTCAGGCTCTTCATGTTTTTCAACACTGCTTCATGCTCCTCATATTTTTCAGACCGTTTCATGCTCCTCATATTTTTGACATCTTTTGAAGCTCTTCATATTTTTGACACCTTTTGAAGGTCTTCATATTTTTCACACCTTTTGAAGCTCTTCATATTTTTCACTTCTTTTCAGGCTCTTCATGTTTTTTAACACCGCTTCATGTTCCTCATATTTTTCAGACCGTTTCATGCTCCTCATATTTTTGACATCTTTTGAAGCTCTTCACGTTTATCACACATTTTCAGGCTGTTCATGTTTTTCCACATCACTTCATGCTTCTCCTATTTTTCAGACCGTTTCATGCTCCTCATGTATATCACACCTTTGAAGCTTTTCAAATTTTTCACACATTTTCAGGCTCTTCATGTTTTTGAACACCATTTCATGCTCCTCCTATTTTTCAGACCGTTTCATGCTTTTCATATTTTTGACATCTTTTGAAGCTCTTCATATTTTTCACACCTTTTGAAGCTCCTCATATATTTCACACCTTTTGAAGCTCTTCATATTTTTCACACATTTTCAGGCTCTTCATGTTTTTGAACACCACTTCATGCTCCTCCTATTTTTCAGAGAGTTTCATGCTCCTCATGTATTTCACACCTTTTGAAGCTCTTCATATTTTTCACACCTTTTCAGGCTGTTCATGTTTTTCCACATCACTTCATGCTTCTCCTATTTTTCAGACCGTTTCATGCTCCTCATGTATATCACACCTTTGAAGCTTTTCATATTTTTCACACCTTTTCAGGCTCTTCATGTTTTTGAACACCATTTAATGCTCCTCCTATTTTTCAGACAGTTTCATGCTCTTCATATTTTTGACACCTTTTGAAGCTCTTCATATTTTTCACACCTTTTCAGGCTCTTCATATATTTCACACCTTTTCAAACTCTTCATGTTTTTGAACACCATTTCATGCTCCCCCTATTTTTCAGACCGTTTCATGCTCTTCATATTTTTGACACCTTTTGAAGCTCTCCATATTTTTCACACCTTTTGAAGCTCTTCATATATTTCACACCTTTTCAGGCTCTTCATGTTTTTAAACACCGCTTCATGCTCCTCCTATTTTTCAGACCGTTTCAGGCTCTTCATATTTTTTTTACACCTTTTGACGCTCTTCATATTTTTCACATCTTTTCAGGCTCTTCAGGTTTTTCAACACCACTTAATGCTCCTGCTATTTTTCAGACCGTTTAATGCTCCTCATGTAGTTCAAACCTTTTGAAGCTCTTCATATTTTTCACACCTTTTCAGGCTCTTCATGTTTTTGAACACCGCTTCATGCTCCTCCTATTTTTCAGACGGTTTCATGCTCTTCATATTTTAGACAACTTTTGAAGCTCGTCATATTTTTCACACCTTTTCAGGCTCTTCATGTTTTTGAACATCGCTTCATGCTCCTTTATTTTTCAGACAATTTCTTGCTCCTCATATTTTTAAAACCTTTTGAAGCTCTTCAGATTTTTCAAACCTTTTCAGGCACTTCATGTTTTTGAACACCGCTTCATGCTCCTCCTATATTTCAGACCGTTTCATGCTCCTCATATATTTGACACCTTTTGAAGCTCTTCATATTTTTCACAACTTTTCAGGCTCTTCATGTTTTTGAACACCGCTTCATGCTCCTCCTATTTTTCAGACCGTTTCATGCTCATCTCATTTTTGACACATTTTGAACTTCTTCATATTTTTCACACCTTTAAAGCTCTTCATATTTTTCACAACTTTTCAGTCTCTGCATTTTTTTGAACACCGCTTCATGCTCCTCCTATTTTTCAGACCGTTTCATGCTCCTCATGTATTTCACACCTTTTGAAGCTCTTCAAATTTTTCACACCTTTTCAGGCTCTTCATGTTTTTGATTACCGTTTCATCCTCCTCCTATTTTTCAGATCGTTTCATGCTCCTCATATTTTTCACACCTTTTGAAGCTCTTCATATTTTTCCCACCTTTTCAGGCTCTTCATGTTTTTCAACACCAGTTCATGCTCCTCCTATTTTTCAGACCGTTTCAAGTTCCTCATAATTTCCACACCTTTTAAAGCTCTTCTTATTTTTCACACCTTTTCAGGTTCTTCATGTTTTTGAACACCGCTTCATCTTTCTCCTATTTTTAAGACCGTTTCATGCTCCTCATATTTTTGACACCTTTTGAAGCTCTTCATATTTTTCACACCTTTTCAGGCTTTTCATGTTTTTCAACACCGCTACATGATCCTCCTATTTTTCAGACCGTTTCCTGCTCCTCATATTTTTGACACCTTTTGAAGCTCTTCATATATTTCACACCGTTTCAGGCTCTTCATGTTTTTCAACACCGCTTCATGCTCCTCCTATTTTTCAGACCGTTTCTTGATGCTCATATTTTTGACACCTTTTGAGGCTCTTCATATTTTTCACACCTTTTCAGGATCTTCATGTTTTTGAACACTGTTTCAAGCTCCTCCTCTTTTTCACACCGTTTCATGCCCCTCATAATTTTGATCGCTTTTGAAGCTTTTCATATTTTTCACACCTTTTCAGGCTCTTCATGTTTTTGAACACAGTTTCATACTCCTCCTATTTTTCAGCCCAATTAATGCTCCTCATATTTTTCACACCTTTGGAAGCACTTCATATTTTTTCACACCTTTTCAGGCTCTTCACTTTTATCAACACCGCTTCATGCTCCTCCTATTTTTCAGACCGTTTCATGCTCCTCATATTTTTCACACCTTTGGAAGCACTTCATATTTTTTCACACCTTTTCAGGCTCTTCATGTTTTTCAACACCGCTTAATGCTCCTCATATTTTTCAGACCGTTTCATGCTCCTCATATTTTTACACCTTTTGAAGCTCTTCCTATATTTCACACCTTTTCAGGCTCTTCATGTTTTTGAACACCATTTCATGCTCCTTCTACTTTTCAGACCGCTTCATGCTACTCATATTTTTCACACCTTTTGAAGCTCTTCATTTTTTTCACACCTTTTCAAGCTCTTCATATTTTTCAACACCGTTTCATATTCCTCCTATTTTTCAGACCGTTTCATGCTCCTCATATTTTTGACAGCTTCTGAAGCTCTTCATATATTTCACATCTTTTCAGGCTCTTCATGTTTTTCAACACCTCTTCATGCACCTCCTATATTTCAGACCGTTTCATGCTCCTCATAATTTTGACACCTTTGAAGCTCTTCATATTTTTCAAACCTTTTCTGGCTCTTCATGTTTTTCAACACCACTTCATGCACCTCCTATATTTCAGACCGTTTCATGCTCCTCATATTTTGTCACGTTTTGAAGCTCTTCATATTTATCGCACATTTCAGTCTCTTCATGTTTTTGAATACTGCTTCATGCTCCTCCTATTTTTCAGAGCGATTCATGCTCCTCATATTTTTGACACGTTTTGAAGCTCTTCATATTTTTCACACCTTTTCAGGCTCTTCATGTTTTTGAACACCGCTTAATGCTCCTCCTATTTTTCAGATTGTTTCATGCTCCTCATATTTTTGACACGTTTTGAAGCTCTTCATATTTTTCACACCTTTTCAGGCTCTTCATGTTTTTGAACACCGCTTAATGCTCCTCCTATTTTTCAGATTGTTTCATGCTCCTCATATTTTTGACACGTTTTGAAGCTCTTCATATTTTTCACACCTTTTCAGGCTCTTCATGTTTTTGAACACCGTTTCATGCTCCTCTTATTTTTTTTTTATTGTTATTTTTTTTTATTTTTTTTTATTATTTTTATTTTTTTTCCAGTGGGTTTTGTCATACTTTGATATGAATCAGCCATGGATTTACATGTATTCCCAGTCCCGATTCCCCCTCCCACCTCTCTCTCCTCCCGATTCCTCTGGGTCTTCCCAGTGCACCAAGCCGGAGCACTTGTCTCGTGCATCCTACCTGGGCTGGTGATTTGTTTCACCATAGATAGCATACATGCTGTTCTTTTGAAATATCCCACCCTCACATTCTCCCACAAAGTTTAAAAGTCTGTTCTGTATTTCTGTGTCTCTTTTTCTGTTCTGCATATAGGGTTATCGTTGTCACCTTTCTAAATTCCATATACATGTGTCAGTATGCTGTAATGTTCTTTATCTTTCTGGCTTACTTCACTCTGTAAAATGGGCTCCAGCTTCATCCATCTCATTAGGACTGATTCAAATGAATTCTTTTTAATGGCTGAGTAATATTCCATGGTGTATATGTACCACAGCTTTCTTATCCATTCATCTGCTGACGGGCATCTAGGTTGCTTCCATGTCCTGGCTATTATAAACAGTGCTGCGATGAACATTGGGGTGCACGTGTCTCTTTCAGACGAACCTATGGACACCTTATCTTTGACAAAGGAGGCAAGGATATGCAATGGAAAAAAGACAACCTCTTTAACAAGTGGTGCTGGGAAAACTGGTCAACCACTTGTAAAAGAATGAAAATAGAACACTTTCTAACACCATACACAAAAATAAACTCAAAATGGATTAAAGATCTAAATGTAAGACCAGAAACTATAAAACTCCTAGAGGAGAACATAGGCAAAACACTCTCCGACATAAATCAAAGCAAGATCCTCTATGACCCACCTCCCAGAATATTGGAAATAAAAGCAAAACTAAACAAATGGGACCTAATGAAACTTAAAAGCTTTTGCACTACAAAGGAAACTATAAGTAAGGTGAAAAGACAGCCCTCAGATTGGGAGAAAATAATAGCAAATGAAGAAACAGACAAAGGATTAATCTCAAAAATATACAAGCAAATCCTGCAGCTCAATTCCAGAAAAATAAATGACCCAATAAAAAATGAGCCAAAGAACTAAACAGACATTTCTCCAAAGAAGACATACAGATGGATAACAAACACATGAAAAGATGCTCAACATCACTCATTATTAGAGAAATGCAAATGAAAACCACAATGAGGTACCATTACATGCCAGTCAGGATGGCTGCTATCCAAAAGTCTACAAGCAATAAATGCTGGAGAGGGAGTGGAGAAAAGGGAACCCTCTTATACTGTTGGTGGGAATGCACACTAGTACAGCCGCTATGGAAAACGGTGAAGAGATTTCTTAAAAAACTGGAAATAGAACTGCCATATGTCCCAGCAATTCCACTTCTGGGCATACACAATGAGGAAACCAGATCCTCATATTTTTCAGACCGTTTCAAACTCCTCATATTTTTTACACCTTTTGAAGCTCTTCATATATTTCACACCTTTTCAGACTCTTCATGTTTTTCAACACCGCTTCATGCTCCTCCTATTTTTCAGACCGTTTCATGGTCCTCATATTTTTGACACCTTTTGAAGCTCTTCATATTTTTCACCCCTTTTCAGGCTCTTCATGTTTTTGAACACCGCTTCATGCTCCTCCTATTTTTGAGACCGTTTCATGCTCCTCATGTATTTCCCACCTTTTGAAGCTCTTCATATTTGTCACACCTTTTCAGGCTCCTCATGTTTTTCAACACCACTTCATGCTCCTCCTATTTTTCAGACCGTTTCATGCTCCTCATATTTTTCACACCTTTTGAAGCTGTTCATATTTTTCACACCTTTTCAGGCTCTTCATGTTTTTGAACACCGGTTCATGCTCCTCCTATTTTTCAGACCGTATCATGCTCCTCATATTTTTCACACCTTTTGGAGCTCTTCATATTTTTCACACCTTTTCAGGCTCTTCAGGTTTTTCGACACCGGTTCATGCTCCTCATATTTTTCAGACCGTTTCATGCTTCTCATATTTTTCACACCTTTTGAAGCTCTTCATATATTTCACACCTGTTCAGGCTCTTTATTTTTTTCAACACTACATCATGCTCCTCCTATTTTTCAGACCGTTTCATGCTCATCTCATTTTTGACATCTTCTGAAGCTCTTCATATTTTTCATATTTTTGAAGCTCTTCATATTTTTCACACCTTTTGAGCTCTTCATATTCTTCACACGTTTTCAGGCTCTTCATGTATTTCAATAACGCTTCTTACTTCTCCTATTTTTCAGACCGTTTCATGCTCCTCATATTTTTGACACCTTTTCAAGCTCTTCATATTTTTCACACCTTTTCAGGCTCTTCATGTTTTTGAACACCGGTTCATGCTCCTCCTATTTTTCAGACCGTATCATGCTCCTCATATTTTTCACACCTTTTGAAGCTCTTCATATTTTTCACAAGATTTCAGTCTCAGCATGTTTTTGAACACCGCTTCATGCTCCTCCTATTTTCAGACCGTTTCATGCTCCTCATGTATTTCACACCTTTTGAAGCTCTTCATATTTTTCACACCTTTTCAGGCTCTTCATGTGTTTGAACACCATTTCATGCTCCTCCTATTTTTCAGACCGTTTCATGCTCCTCATATTTTTGACATCTTTTGAAGCTCTTCATATTTCTCACACCTTTTCAGGCTCTTCATGTTTTTGAACACCGCTTCATGCTCCTCCTATTTTTCAGACCGTTTCATGCTCATCTCATTTTTGATACCTTTTGAAGCTCTTCATATTTTTCAAACCTTTTGAAGGTCTTCATATTTTTCACACCTTTTCAGACTCTGCATGTTTTTGAACACCGCTTCATGCTCCTCCTGTTTTTCAGATCGTTTCATGCTCCTCATGTATTTCACACCTTTTGAAGCTCTTCATATTTGTCACACCTTTTCAGGCTCTTCATGTTTTTCAACACCGCTTCATGCTCCTCCTATTTTTCAGACCGTTTCATGATCCTCATATTTTTCACACTTTTTGAAGCTCTTCATATTTTTCACACATTTTAAGGCTCTTCATGTTTTTCAACACCGCTTCATGCTCCTCCTATTTTTCAGACCGTTTCAAGCTTCTCATGTATTTCACACCTTTTGAAGCTCGTCATATTTTGCACACGTTTTCCGGCTCTTCATGTTTTTTCACAACCACTTCATGCTCCTCCTATTTTTCAGACCGTATCATGCTCCTCATATTTTTCACACCTTTTCAGGCTCTTCATTATTTTCAACACAACTTCATGCTCCTCCCATTTTTCAGACCGTTTTTTACTCATCTCATTTTTGACACCTTTTGAAGCTGTTCATATTTTTCACACCTTTTGAAGCTCTTCATGTTTTTGAACACCGTTTCATGCTCCTCCTATTTTTCAGACCGTTTCATGCTCCTCATATATTTCACAACTTTTGAAGCTCTTCATATATTTCACACCTTTTCAGGAACTTCATGTTTTTCAATACCTCTTCATGATCCTCCTATTTTTAAGACCGTTTCATATTCCTCATATTTTTGACACCTTTTTAGGCTCTTCATGTTTTTTACACCTTTTCAGGCTCTTCATGTTTTTCAACACCGCTTCATGCTCCTCCTATTTTTCAGACCGTGTCATGCTCCTCCTATTTTTGACACATTTTGAAGCTCTTCATATTTTTCACACCTTTTGAAGCTCTTCATATTTTTCAAACCTTTACAGGCTCTTCATGTATTTCAACACCGCTTCATGCTCCTCCTATTTTTCAGACCGTGTCTTTCTCCTCTTATTTTTGACAAATTTTGAAGCTCTTCATATTTTTCACACCTTTTGAAGCTCTTCATATTTTTCAAACCTTTACAGGCTCTTCATGTATTTCAACACCGCTTCATGCTCCTCCAATTTTTCAGACAATTTCATGCTCCTCATATTTTTCAAACCTTTTAAAGCTCTTCATAATTTTCACACCTATTCATGCTCTTCATTTTTTACACACTGTTTCATGCTCCTCCTATTTTTCAGACCGCTTCATGCTCCTCATATTTTTCACACCTTTTGAAACTCTTCATATTTTTCACACTTTTTGAAGCTCTTCGTATTTTTCACAGTTTTCAGGCTCTTCATGCTTCTGAACACCGCTTCATGCTCCACCTATTTTTCAGACCGTTTCATGCTCTTCATATTTTTCACACCTTTTCAGGCTCTTCATATTTTTGAACACCTCTTCATGCTACTCCTATTTTTGATACCTTTTGAAGCTCTTCATATTTTTCACACCTTTTCAGGCTCTTCATGTTTTTCAACACGGCTTCATGCTACTCCTATGTTTGATACCTTTTGAAGCTCCTCATATTCTTCAAACCATTTCATGCTCTTCTTTTTTTTCATCACCGCTTCATGCTCCTCTTATTTTTCAGACCGTTTCATGCTCCTCATATTTTGACACCTTTTAACCTGTTCATATTTTACACATTTTCAGGCTCTTCAAGTTTTTCAACACCGTTTCATGCTACTACTATTTTTGATACCTTTTGAAGCTCCTTATATTCTTCAAACCATTTCATGCTCTTCTATTTTTTCATCACCGCTTCATGCTCCTCCTATTTTTCAGACCGTTTCATGCTCCTCCTATTTTGAGACCGTTTCATGCTCCTCATATTTTTCACACCTTTAGAAGCTCTTCGTATTTTTCTCACCTTTTCAGGCTCTTCATGTTTTTCAACACCGCTTCATGATCCTCCTATTTTTCTGACAGTTTCATGCTCCTCATATTTTTCATCCTTTTTGAAGCTCTTCATATTTTTCACACCTTTAGAAGCTCTTCGTATTTTTCTCACCTTTTCAGGCTCTTCATGTTTTTGAACACCACTTCATGCTCCTCCGATTTTCAGACCGTTTCATGCTCCTCATACTTTTGACACCTTTAGAAGCTCTTCATATTTTTCACACCTTTTCAGGCTCTTCATGTTTTTCAACACCGCTTCATGCTCCTCTTCTTTTTCAGACCGTTTCAGGCTCCTCATATTTTTGACACCTTTTTAAGCTCTTCATGTTTTTCACACATTTTCAGGCTCTTCATGTATTTCAACACCGCTTCATGCTCCTCCTATTTTTCAGAACGTTTCATGCTCCTCATATTTTTGACACCTTTTGAAGCTCTTCATATTTTTCTCACCCTTTGAAGCTCTTCATATTTTTCATATTTTTGAAGCTCTTCATATTTTCACAACTTTTCAGGCTCTTCATGTTTTTGAACACCACTTCATGCTCCTTCTATTTTTCAGAGAGTTTCATGCTCCTCATGTATTTCACACCTTTTGAAGCTTTTCATATTTTTCACACTTTTTCAGGCTCTTCATGTTTTTCAACACCACTTCATTCTTCTCCTATTTTTCAGCCCGTTTCATGCTCCTCATGTCTTTCACACCTTTTGAAGCTCTTCACATTTTTCACATCTTTTCCGGCTCTTCATGTTTTTGATCACCATTTCATGCTCCTCCCATTTTTCAGACCGTTTCATGCTCCTCATATTTTTGACACCTTTTGAAGCTCTTCATATTTTTCACACCTTTTCAGACTCTTCATGTTTTTGAACACCGCTTCATGCTCCTCCTATTATTCAGACAGTTTCATGCTTCTCATATTTTTGACACCTTTTGAAGCTCTTCATATTTTTCACACCCTTTCAGGCTCTTAATGTTTTTCAACACCACTTCATGCTCCTCCTATTTTTCATACGTTTTCATGCTCCTCATATTTTTGACACCTTTTGAAGCTCTTCATATTGTTCACACCTTTTCAGGCTCTTCATGTTTTTGAACACCGTTTCATGTTCCTCGTATTTTTCAGGCCATTTCATGCTCGTCATGTATTTCACACTTTTGAAGCTCTTCATATTTTTCACACCTTTTCAGGATCTTCATGTTTTTCAACACCACTTCATGCTTCTCCTATTTTTCAGCCCGTTTCATGCTCCTCATATTTTTGACACCTTTTGAAGCTTTTCATATTTTTCACACCTTTTCAGGCTCTTCATGTTTTTGAACACCACTTCATGCTCCTTCTATTTTTCAGAGAGTTTCATGCTCCTCATGTATTTCACACGTTTTGAAGCTCTTCATATGTTTCACACCTTTTGAAGTTCTTCATATTTTTCACACCTTTTCAAGCTCTTCATATTTTTCACACCTTTTCAGGCTCTTCATGTTTTTCAACACCACTTTATGCTCCTCCTATTTTTCAGACCGATTCAAGGTCCTCATATTTTTGACACCTTTTGAAGCTTTTCATATTTTTCACACCTTTTCAGGCTCTTCATTTTTTTCAACAGTACTTCTTGCTCCTCCAATTTTTCAGACCGTTTCATGCTCATCTAATTTTTGACACCTTTTGAAGCTATGCATATTTTTCACAACTTTTCAGGCTCTTCATGTTTTTCAACACCACTGCATGCTCCTCGTATTTTTAAGACCGTTTCATGCTCCTCATACTTTTGACACCTTTAGAAGCTCTTCATATTTTTCACACCTTTTCAGGCTCTTCATGTTTTTCAACACTGCTTCATGCTCCTCTTCTTTTTCAGACCGTTTCAGGCTCCTCATATTTTTGACACCTTTTTAAGCTCTTCATGTTTTTCACACATTTTCAGGCTCTTCATGTATTTCAACACCGCTTCATGCTCCTCCTATTTTTCAGAACGTTTCATGCTCCTCATATTTTTGACACCTTTTGAAGCTCTTCATATTTTTCTCACCCTTTGAAGCTCTTCATATTTTTCATATTTTTGAAGCTCTTCATATTTTCACAACTTTTCAGGCTCTTCATGTTTTTGAACACCACTTCATGCTCGTTCTATTTTTCAGAGAGTTTCATGCTCCTCATGTATTTCACACCTTTTGAAGCTTTTCATATTTTTCACTCTTTTTCAGGCTCTTCATGTTTTTCAACACCACTTCATTCTTCTCCTATTTTTCAGCCCGTTTCATGCTCCTCATGTCTTTCACACCTTTTGAAGCTCTTCACATTTTTCACACCTTTTCAGGCTCTTCATGTTTTTGATCACCATTTCATGCTCCTCCCATTTTTCAGACCGTTTCATGCTCCTCATATTTTTGACACCTTTTGAAGCTCTTCATATTTTTCACACCTTTTCAGACTCTTCATGTTTTTGAACACCGCTTCATGCTCCTCCTATTATTCAGACAGTTTCATGCTTCTCATATTTTTGACACCTTTTGAAGCTCTTCATATTTTTCACACCCTTTCAGGCTCTTAATGTTTTTCAACACCACTTCATGCTCCTCCTATTTTTCATACGTTTTCATGCTCCTCATATTTTTGACACCTTTTGAAGCTCTTCATATTGTTCACACCTTTTCAGGCTCTTCATGTTTTTGAACACCGTTTCATGTTCCTCGTATTTTTCAGGCCATTTCATGCTCGTCATGTATTTCACACTTTTGAAGCTCTTCATATTTTTCACACCTTTTCAGGATCTTCATGTTTTTCAACACCACTTCATGCTTCTCCTATTTTTCAGCCCGTTTCATGCTCCTCATATTTTTGACACCTTTTGAAGCTTTTCATATTTTTCACACCTTTTCAGGCTCTTCATGTTTTTGAACACCACTTCATGCTCCTTCTATTTTTCAGAGAGTTTCATGCTCCTCATGTATTTCACACGTTTTGAAGCTCTTCATATGTTTCACACCTTTTGAAGTTCTTCATATTTTTCACACCTTTTCAAGCTCTTCATATTTTTCACACCTTTTCAGGCTCTTCATGTTTTTCAACACCGCTTTATGCTTCTCCTATTTTTCAGACCGTTACTTGCTCCTCATATTTTTGACACCTTTAGAAGTTCTTCATATTTTTCACACCTTTTCAGGCTCTTCATATTTTTCAACACCGCTTCATGCTCCTCCTATTTTTCAGACCGATTCAAGGTCCTCATATTTTTGACACCTTTTGAAGCTTTTCATATTTTTCACACCTTTTCAGGCTCTTCATTTTTTTCAACAGTACTTCTTGCTCCTCCAATTTTTCAGACCGTTTCATGCTCATCTAATTTTTGACACCTTTTGAAGCTATGCATATTTTTCACAACTTTTCAGGCTCTTCATGTTTTTCAACACCACTGCATGCTCCTCGTATTTTTAAGACCGTTTCATGCTCCTCATACTTTTGACACCTTTAGAAGCTCTTCATATTTTTCACACCTTTTCAGGCTCTTCATGTTTTTCAACACCGCTTCATGCTCCTCTTCTTTTTCAGACCGTTTCAGGCTCCTCATATTTTTGACACCTTTTTAAGCTCTTCATGTTTTTCACACATTTTCAGGCTCTTCATGTATTTCAACACCGCTTCATGCTCCTCCTATTTTTCAGAACGTTTCATGCTCCTCATATTTTTGACACCTTTTGAAGCTCTTCATATTTTTCTCACCCTTTGAAGCTCTTCATATTTTTCATATTTTTGTAGCTCTTCATATTTTCACAACTTTTCAGGCTCTTCATGTTTTTGAACACCACTTCATGCTCCTTCTATTTTTCAGAGAGTTTCATGCTCCTCATGTATTTCACACCTTTTGAAGCTTTTCATATTTTTCACTCTTTTTCAGGCTCTTCATGTTTTTCAACACCACTTCATTCTTCTCCTATTTTTCAGCCCGTTTCATGCTCCTCATGTCCTTCACACCTTTTGAAGCTCTTCACATTTTTCACACCTTTTCAGGCTCTTCATGTTTTTGATCACCATTTCATGCTCCTCCCATTTTTCAGACCGTTTCATGCTCCTCATATTTTTGACACCTTTTGAAGCTCTTCATATTTTTCACACCTTTTCAGACTCTTCATGTTTTTGAACACCGCTTCATGCTCCTCCTATTATTCAGACAGTTTCATGCTTCTCATATTTTTGACACCTTTTGAAGCTCTTCATATTTTTCACACCCTTTCAGGCTCTTAATGTTTTTCAACACCACTTCATGCTCCTCCTATTTTTCATACGTTTTCATGCTCCTCATATTTTTGACACCTTTTGAAGCTCTTCATATTGTTCACACCTTTTCAGGCTCTTCATGTTTTTGAACACCGTTTCATGTTCCTCGTATTTTTCAGGCCATTTCATGCTCGTCATGTATTTCACACTTTTGAAGCTCTTCATATTTTTCACACCTTTTCAGGATCTTCATGTTTTTCAACACCACTTCATGCTTCTCCTATTTTTCAGCCCGTTTCATGCTCCTCATATTTTTGACACCTTTTGAAGCTTTTCATATTTTTCACACCTTTTCAGGCTCTTCATGTTTTTGAACACCACTTCATGCTCCTTCTATTTTTCAGAGAGTTTCATGCTCCTCATGTATTTCACACGTTTTGAAGCTCTTCATATGTTTCACACCTTTTGAAGTTCTTCATATTTTTCACACCTTTTCAAGCTCTTCATATTTTTCACACCTTTTCAGGCTCTTCATGTTTTTCAACACCGCTTTATGCTTCTCCTATTTTTCAGACCGTTACTTGCTCCTCATATTTTTGACACCTTTAGAAGTTCTTCATATTTTTCACACCTTTTCAGGCTCTTCATATTTTTCAACACCGCTTCATGCTCCTCCTATTTTTCAGACCGATTCAAGGTCCTCATATTTTTGACACCTTTTGAAGCTTTTCATATTTTTCACACCTTTTCAGGCTCTTCATTTTTTTCAACAGTACTTCTTGCTCCTCCAATTTTTCAGACCGTTTCATGCTCATCTAATTTTTGACACCTTTTGAAGCTATGCATATTTTTCACAACTTTTCAGGCTCTTCATGTTTTTCAACACCACTGCATGCTCCTCGTATTTTTAAGACCGTTTCATGCTCCTCATACTTTTGACACCTTTAGAAGCTCTTCATATTTTTCACACCTTTTCAGGCTCTTCATGTTTTTCAACACCGCTTCATGCTCCTCTTCTTTTTCAGACCGTTTCAGGCTCCTCATATTTTTGACACCTTTTTAAGCTCTTCATGTTTTTCACACATTTTCAGGCTCTTCATGTATTTCAACACCGCTTCATGCTCCTCCTATTTTTCAGAACGTTTCATGCTCCTCATATTTTTGACACCTTTTGAAGCTCTTCATATTTTTCTCACCCTTTGAAGCTCTTCATATTTTTCATATTTTTGAAGCTCTTCATATTTTCACAACTTTTCAGGCTCTTCATGTTTTTGAACACCACTTCATGCTCCTTCTATTTTTCAGAGAGTTTCATGCTCCTCATGTATTTCACACCTTTTGAAGCTTTTCATATTTTTCACTCTTTTTCAGGCTCTTCATGTTTTTCAACACCACTTCATTCTTCTCCTATTTTTCAGCCCGTTTCATGCTCCTCATGTCTTTCACACCTTTTGAAGCTCTTCACATTTTTCACACCTTTTCAGGCTCTTCATGTTTTTGATCACCATTTCATGCTCCTCCCATTTTTCAGACCGTTTCATGCTCCTCATATTTTTGACACCTTTTGAAGCTCTTCATATTTTTCACACCTTTTCAGACTCTTCATGTTTTTGAACACCGCTTCATGCTCCTCCTATTATTCAGACAGTTTCATGCTTCTCATATTTTTGACACCTTTTGAAGCTCTTCATATTTTTCACACCCTTTCAGGCTCTTAATGTTTTTCAACACCACTTCATGCTCCTCCTATTTTTCATACGTTTTCATGCTCCTCATATTTTTGACACCTTTTGAAGCTCTTCATATTGTTCACACCTTTTCAGGCTCTTCATGTTTTTGAACACCGTTTCATGTTCCTCGTATTTTTCAGGCCATTTCATGCTCGTCATGTATTTCACACTTGTGAAGCTCTTCATATTTTTCACAGCTTTTCAGGATCTTCATGTTTTTCAACACCACTTCATGCTTCTCCTATTTTTCAGCCCGTTTCATGCTCCTCATATTTTTGACACCTTTTGAAGCTTTTCATATTTTTCACACCTTTTCAGGCTCTTCATGTTTTTGAACACCACTTCATGCTCCTTTTATTTTTCAGAGAGTTTCATGCTCCTCATGTATTTCACACGTTTTGAAGCTCTTCATATGTTTCACACCTTTTGAAGTTCTTCATATTTTTCACACCTTTTCAAGCTCTTCATATTTTTCACACCTTTTCAGGCTCTTCATGTTTTTCAAACCGCTTCATGCTCCTCCTATTTTTCAGACCGTTTCATGCTCCACACATTTTGAAACCTTTTGAAGCTCTTCATATTTTTCACACCTTTTCAGGCTCTCCATGTTTTTCATCACCGATTCATGCTCCTCCTATTTTGAGGCCGTTTCATGCTCCTCATATTTTTGACACCTTTTGAAGCTCTTCATATTTTTCACACCTTTTAGGCTCTTCATGTTTTTGAACAGCGCTTCATGCTCCTCATATTTTTCAGACCGTTTCATGCTCCTCATATTTTTCACACCTTTTGAAGCTCTTCATATTTTTCATATTTTTGAAGCTCTTCATATTTTTCACACTTTCTCAGGCTCTTCATGTTTTTGAGCACACCTTCTTGCTCCTCCTATTTTTCAGACCGTTTCATGCTCCTCATGTATTTCACACCATTTGAAGCTCTTCATGTTTTTCACACCTTTTCAGTCTCTTCATGTATTTGAACACCATTTCATGCTCCTCCGATTTTTTAGACCATTTCATGCTCCTCATATTTTTGACACCTTTTGAAGCTCTTCATATTTTTCACACCTTTTCAGGCTCTTCATGTTTTTGAACACCGCTTCATGCTCCTCCAATTTTTCAGACCGTTTCATGTTTCTCATATTTTTGACACCTTTTGAAGCTCTTCATATTTTTCACACCTTTTGAAGCTCTTCATATTTTTCATATATTTGAAGCTCTTCATATTTTTCACACCATTTCAGGCTTTTCATGTATTTGAACACCGGTTCATGCTCCTCCTATTTTTCAGACCGTTTCGTGCTCCTCCTATTTTTCACTCCTTTTGAAGCTCTTCACATTTTTCACACCTTTTCAGTCTCTACATGTTTTTGAACAGCGCTTCATGCTCCTCATATTTTTCAGACCATTTCATGCTCCTCATGTATTTCACACCTTTTGAAGCTCTTAGTATTTTGCACACATTTTCAGGCTTTTCATGTTTTTCACAACCACTTCATGCTCCTCATATTTTTCAGACCGTTTCATGCACATTTCATTTTTGACTCCTTTTGAAGCTCTTCATATTTTTCACGCCATTTTCAGGCTCTTCATGTTTTTCAACACCGCTTTATGATCCTCCTATTTTTCAGACCGTTTCATATTCCTCATATTTTTGACATTTTTTGAGGCTCTTCATATTTTTCACACCTTTTCAGGCTCTTCATGTTTTTGAACACCGTTTCATGCTCCTCCTATTTTTCTGACCGTTTCATGCACATCTCATTTTTGACACTTTTTGAAGCCTTTGAAATTTTTCACACCATTTTCAGGCTCTTCATGTTTTTGAACACCGTTTCATGCTCCTCCTATTTTTCGGACCTTTTCATGCTCCTCTTATGTTTGACACCTTTTGAAGCTCTTCATATTTTTCACACCTTTTCACGCTCTTCATGTTTTTGAACACCGCTTCATGCTCCGCCTATTTTTCAGACCGTTTCATGCTCCTCATATTTTTGACACCTTTGGAAGCTCTTCATATTTTTCACACCTTTTGAAGCTCTTCATATTTTTCATATTTTTGAAGCTCTTCATATTTTTCACACCTTTTCAGGCTTTTCATGTATTTGAACACCGGTTCATATTCCTCCTATTTTTCAGACCGTTTCATGCTCCTCCTATTTTTCACTCCTTTTGAAGCTCTTCATATTTTTCACACCTTTTCAGTCTCTACATGTTTTTGAACACCGCTTCATGCTCCTCCTATTTCTCAGACCATTTCATGCTCCTCATGTATTTCACACCTCTTGAAGCTCTTCGTATTTTGCACACATTTTCAGGCTTTTCATGTTTTTCACAACCACTTCATGCTCCTCATATTTTTCAGACCGTTTCATGCACATTTCATTTTTGACTTCTTTTGAAGCTCTTCATATTTTTCACACCATTTTCAGGCTCTTCATGTTTTTCAACACCGCTTTATGATCCTCCTATTTTTCAGACCGTTTCATATTCCTCATATTTTTGACATTTTTTGAGGCTCTTCATATTTTTCACACCTTTTCAGGCTCTTCATGTTTTTGAACACCGTTTCATGCTCCTCCTATTTTTCAGACCGTTTCATGCACATCTCATTTTTGACACCTTTTGAAGCTCTTGATATTTTTCACACCATTTTCAGGCTCTTCATGTTTTTCAACACCGCTTTATGATCCTCCTATTTTTCAGACCGTTTCATGCTCCTCATATATTTGACACCTTTTGAAGCTCTTCGTATTTTTCATAACTTTTCAGGCTCTTCATATTTTTCACACATTTTCAAGCTGTTCATGTTTTTGAACACGGCTTCATGCTCCTCCAATTTTTCAGACCATTTCATGTTCCTCATATTTTTGACACCTATTGAAGCTCTTAATTCTTTTCACACCTTTTGAAGCTCTTCATATTTTTCACACCTTTTGAATCTCTTCATATTTTTCACACGTTTTCAGGCTCTTTATCTATTTCAACACCGCTTCATGCTGCTTCTATTTTTCAGACCGTTTCATGCTCCTCATATTTTTGACGCCTTTTGAAGCTCTTCATATTTTTCACATCTTTTCAGGCTCTTCATGTTTTTGAACACCGTTTCATGCTCCTCGTATTTTTCAGACCGTTTCATTCTCCTCATACCTTTGACACCTTTTGAAGGTCTTCATATATTCCACACCTTTTCAGACTCTTCATGTTTTTGAACACCGCTTCATGCTCCTCTTATTTTTCAGACCGTTTCAGTCTCCTCATATTTTTGATACCTTTTGAAACTCTTCATATTTCTCACACCTTTTCAGGCTCTTCAGGTTTTTCAAAACCACTTCATGCTCCTCCTATTTTTCAGACCCTTTCATGCTCATCTCTTTTTGACACATTTTGAAGCTCTTCATATTTTTCACACCTTTTGAAGTTCTTCATATTTTTCACACCTTTTCAGGGTCTCCATGTTTATGAACACCGCTTCATGCTCCTCCTATTATTCAGACCGTTACATGCTCCTCATATTTTTCACACCTTTTGAAGTTCTTCATATTTTTCACACCTTTTCAGGTTCTTCATGTTTTTCAACACCGCTTCTTGCTCCTCCTATTTTTCAGACCGTATCATGCTCCTCATATTTTTGACACGTTTTGAAGCTCGTCATATTTTTCACACCTTTTCAGGCTCTTCAGGTTTTTGAACACCGTTTCATGCTCCTCCGATTTTTCAGACCGTTTCATGCTACTCATTTTTTTGAGACCTTTTGAAGCTCTTCACTTTTTTCACACCTTTTCAGGCTCTTCATGTTTTTGAATACCGCTTCATGCTCCTCCAATTTTTCAGACCGTTTCATGCTCTTCATATTTTTGATTTCTTTTGAAAGTCTGCATATTTTTCACACCTTTTTAGGCTCTTCATTTTTTTGAACACCACTTCATGCTCCTCCCATTTTTCAGACAGTTTCATGCTCATCTCATTTTTGACACCTTTTGAAGCTCTTCATATTTTTCACACCTTTTGAAGATCTTCATATTTTCACACGTTTTCAGGCTCTTCATGTTTTTCAACATCTTTTCATGCTCCTCCTATTTTTCAGACCGTTTCATGCTCCTCATGTATTTCACACCTTTTGAAGCTCTTCGTATTTTGCACACATTTTCAGGCTTTTCATGTTTTTCACAACCACTTCATGCTCCTCATATTTTTCAGACCTTTTCATTCACATTTCATTTTTGACTCCTTTTGAAGCTCTTCATATTTTTCACACCATTTTCAGGCTCTTCATGTTTTTCAACACCGCTTTATGATCCTCCTATTTTTCAGACCGTTTCATATTCCTCATATTTTTGACATTTTTTGAGGCTCTTCATATTTTTCACACCTTTTCAGGCTCTTCATGTTTTTGAACACTGTTTCATGCTCCTCCTATTTTTCAGACCGTTTCATGCTCATCTCATTTTTGACACCTTTTGAAGCTCTTCATATTTTTCAAACCTTTTGAAGCTCTTCATATTTTTCACACCTTTTCAGACTCTGCATGTTTTTGAACACCGATTCATGCTCCTCCTATTTTTCAGATCGTTTCATGCTCCTCATGTATTTCACACCTTTTGAAGCTCTTCATATTTGTCACACTTTTTCAGGCTCTTCATGTTTTTCAACACCGCTTCATGCTCCTCCTATTTTTCAGACCGTTTCATGATCCTCATATTTTTCACACTTTTTGAAGCTCTTCATATTTTTCACACATTTTAAGGCTCTTCATGTTTTTCAACATCGCTTCATGCTCCTCCTACTTTTCAGACCGTTTCAAGCTTCTCATGTATTTCACACCTTTTGAAGCTCGTCATATTTTGCACACGTTTTCAGGCTCTTCATGTTTTTTCACAACCACTTCATGCTCCTCCTATTTTTCAGACCGTATCATGCTCCTCATATTTTTCACACCTTTTCAGGCTCTTCATTATTTTCAACACAACTTCATGCTCCTCCCATTTTTCAGACCGTTTTTTACTCATCTCATTTTTGACACCTTTTGAAGCTGTTCATATTTTTCACACCTTTTGAAGCTCTTCATGTTTTTGAACACCGTTTCATGCTCCTCCTATTTTTCAGACCGTTTCATGCTCCTTATATATTTCACAACTTTTGAAGCTCTTCATATATTTCACACCTTTTCAGGAACTTCATGTTTTTCAACACCTCTTCATGATCCTCCTATTTTTAAGACCGTTTCATATTCCTCATATTTTTGACACCTTTTTAGGCTCTTCATGTTTTTTACACCTTTTCAGGCTCTTCATGTTTTTCAACACCGCTTCATGCTCCTCCTATTTTTCAGACCGTGTCATGCTCCTCCTATTTTTGACACATTTTGAAGCTCTTCATATTTTTCACACCTTTTGAAGCTCTTCATATTTTTCAAACCTTTACAGGCTCTTCATGTATTTCAACACCGCTTCATGCTCCTCCTATTTTTCAGACCGTGTCTTTCTCCTCTTATTTTTGACACCTTTTGAAGCTCTTCATATTTTTCACACCTTTTGAAGCTCTTCATATTTTTCAAACCTTTACAGGCTCTTCATGTATTTCAACACCGCTTCATGCTCCTCCAATTTTTCAGACAATTTCATGCTCGTCATATTTTTCAAACCTTTTAAAGCTCTTCATAATTTTCACACCTATTCATGCTCTTCATTTTTTACACACTGTTTCATGCTCCTCCTATTTTTCAGACCGTTTCATGCTCCTCATATTTTTCACACCTTTTGAAACTCTTCATATTTTTCACACTTTTTGAAGCTCTTCATATTTTTCACAGTTTTCAGGCTCTTCATGCTTCTGAACACCGCTTCATGCTCCACCTAGTTTTCAGACCGTTTCATGCTCTTCATATTTTTCACACCTTTTCAGGCTCTTCATATTTTTGAACACCTCTTCATGCTACTCCTATTTTTGATACCTTTTGAAGCTCTTCATATTTTTCACACCTTTTCAGGCTCTTCATGTTTTTCAACATGGCTTCATGCTACTCCTATTTTTGATACCTTTTGAAGCTCCTCATATTCTTCAAACCATTTCATGCTCTTCTTTTTTTTCATCACCGCTTCATGCTCCTCCTATTTTTCAGACCGTTTCATGCTCCTCATATTTTGACACCTTTTAACCTGTTCATATTTTACACATTTTCAGGCTCTTCAAGTTTTTCAACACCGTTTCATGCTACTACTATTTTTTATACCTTTTGAAGCTCCTTATATTCTTCAAACCATTTCATGCTCTTCTATTTTTTCATCACCGCTTCATGCTCCTCCTATTTTTCAGACCGTTTCATGCTCTTCCTATTTTGAGACCGTTTCATGCTCCTCATATTTTTCACACCTTTAGAAGCTCTTCGTATTTTTCTCACCTTTTCAGGCTCTTCATGTTTTTCAACACCGCTTCATGATCCTCCTATTTTTCTGACAGTTTCATGCTCCTCATATTTTTCATCCTTTTTGAAGCTCTTCATATTTTTCACACCTTTAGAAGCTCTTCGTATTTTTCTCACCTTTTCAGGCTCTTCATGTTTTTGAACACCACTTCATGCTCCTCCAATTTTCAGACCATTTCATGCTCCTCATATTTTTGACACGTTTTGAAGCTCCTCATATGTTTCACACATTTTGAAGGTCTTTATATATTTCACACCATTTCAGGATCTTCATGTGTTTCAACACCACTTCATGCTCCTCCTATTTTTCAGACCGTTTCATGCTCCTCATAATTTTGACACCTTTTGAAGCTCTTTATAATTTTCACACCTTTTCAAGCTCTTCATGTTTTTCAACACCACTTCATGCTCCTCCAATTTTTCAGGCCGTTTCATTGTCCTCATATATTTGTCACCTTTAGAAGATCTTCATATTTTTCACACATTTTCAGGCTCTGCATGTTTTTCAACATCGCTTCATGCCCCTCATATTTTTTAGACCGTTTCAGGCTCCTCATATTTTTCACACCTTTTAAGCTCTTCATATTTTTCACACTTTTTCAGGCTCTTCATGTTTTTCAACACCGCTTCATGCTCCTCCTATTTTTCAGACCGTTTCATGCTCCTCATATTTTTGACACGTTTTGAAGCTCCTCATATGTTTCACACATTTTGAAGGTCTTTATATATTTCACACCATTTCAGGATCTTCATGTGTTTCAACACCACTTCATGCTCCTCCTATTTTTCAGACCGTTTCATGCTCCTCATAATTTTGACACCTTTTGAAGCTCTTTATAATTTTCACACCTTTTCAAGCTCTTCATGTTTTTCAACACCACTTCATGCTCCTCCAATTTTTCAGGCCATTTCATTGTCCTCATATATTTGACACCTTTAGAAGATCTTCATATTTTTCACACATTTTCAGGCTCTGCATGTTTTTCAACATCGCTTCATGACCCTCCTATTTTTTAGACCGTTTCAGGCTCCTCATATTTTTGACACCTTTAGAAGCTCTTCATATTTTTCACACCTTTTCAGGCTCTTCATTTTTTTCAACACCGCTTCATGCTCCTCCTATTTTTCAGACCGTTTCATGCTCCTCATAATTTTGACACTTTTTGAAGCTCCTCATATTTTTCACACGTTTTGAAGGTGTTCATATATTTCACACCATTTCAGGCTCTTCATGTTTTTCAACACCACTTCATGCTCCTCCAATTTTTCAGTCCGTTTTATGCTCATCTAATTTTTGACAACTTTTGAAGCTCTTCATATTTTTCACATTTTTGAAGCTCTTCATATTTCTCACACCTTTTCAGGCTCTTCATGTTTTTCAACACTGATTCATGCTCCTCCTATTTTTCAGACCGTTTCATGCTCCTCATAATTTTGACACTTTTTGAAGCTCCTCATATTTTTCACACGTTTTGAAGGTGTTCATATATTTCACACCATTTCAGGCTCTTCATGTTTTTCAACACCACTTAATGCACCTCCTATTTTTCAGACCGTTTCATGCTCATCTAATTTTTGACAACTTTTGAAGCTCTTCATATTTTTCACACCTTTTCAGGCTCTTCATTTTTTTCAACACCTCTTCATGCTCCTCGTATTTTTCAACACTGCTTCATGCTCCTCCTATTTTTCAGACCGTTTCATGCTCCTCATAATTTTGACACTTTTTGAAGCTCCTCATATTTTTCACACGTTTTGAAGGTCTTCATATATTTCACACCATTTCAGGCTCTTCATGTTTTTCAACAACACTTCATGCTCCTCCTATTTTTCAGACCGTTTCATGCTCATCTAATTTTTGACAACTTTTGAAGCTCTTCATATTTTTCACATTTTTGAAGCTCTTCATATTTCTCACACCTTTTCAGGCTCTTCATGTTTTTCAACACTGATTCATGCTCCTCCTATTTTTCAGACCGTTTCATGCTCATCTCTTTTTTGACACCTTTTGAAGCTGTTCATACTTTTCACACCTTTTCAGGATCTTCAGGTTTTTGATCACCGCTTCATGATCCTCCTATTTTTCAAACCATTTCATGCTCTTCATATTTTTGACAACTTTTGAAGCTCTTCATTTTTTTCACAACTTTTCAGGCTCTTCATGTTTTCCCACACCACTTCATGCTTCCCCTAATTTTCAGACCGTTTCATGCTCCTCATGTATTTCACACGTTTTGAAGCTCTTCATATTTTTCACACCTTTCAGGCTCTTCATGTTTTTCAACACCGTTTCATGCTGCTTCTATTTTTCAGACCGTTTCATGGTCCTCATATTTTTCACACCTTTTGAAGCTCTTCATATTTTTCACACCTTTTCAGGCTCTTCATGTTTTTGAACACATCTTCATGCTCCTCCTATTTTTCACACCGTTTCATGCTCCTCATATTTTGACACCTTTTGAAGCTCTTCATATTTTTCACAACTTTTCAGGCTCTTCATGTTTTTCAACACCGTTTCATGATCCTCCTATTGTTCAGACCGTTTCATGCTCATCTCATTTTTGACACCTCTTGAAGCTTTTCATATTTTTCACAACTTTTTAAGATCTTCATGTTTTTGAAAACCGCTTCATGCTCCTCCTATTTTTCAGAGAGTTTCATGCTCCTCTTGTATTTCACACGATTTGAAGCTCTTCATATTTTTCACACCTTTTCAGGCTCTTCAAATTTTTCACACCTTTTCAGGCTCTTCAAATTTTTCACACCTTTCCAGGCTCTTCAAATGTTTCACACCTTTTCAGGCTCTTCAAATTTTTCACACCTTTTCAGGCTCTTCATATTTTTCACACCTTTTCAGGCTCTTCAAATTTTTCACACCTTTTCAGGCTCTTCAAATTTTTCCACACCACTTCACGCTTCTCCTATATTTCAGCCCGTTTCAATCTCCTCATGTATTTCACACCTTTTGAAGCTCTTCATATTTTTCACACCTTTTCAGGCTCTTCATGTTTTTGATCACCGTTTCATGCTCCTCCTATTTTTCAGACAATTTCATGCTCATCTCAATTTTGACACCTTTTGAAGCTCTTCATATATTTCACACCTTTTCAAGCTCTTCATATTTTTCACACCTTTTCAGGCTCTTCATGTTTTTCAACACCGCTTTATGCTTCTCCTATTTTTCAGACCGTTACATGCTCCTCATATTTTTGACACCTTTAGAAGTTCTTCATATTTTTCACACCTTTTTCGGCTCTTCATATTTTTCAACACCGCTTCATGCTCCTCCTATTTTTCAGACCGTTTCAAGGTCCTCATATTTTTGACACCTTTTGAAGCTTTTCATATTTTTCACACCTTTTCAGGCTCTTCATTTTTTTCAACAGTACTTCTTGCTCCTCCAATTTTTCAGACCGTTTCATGCTCATCTAATTTTTGACACCTTTTGAAGCTATGCATATTTTTCACAACTTTTCAGGCTCTTCATGTTTTTCAACACCACTGCATGCTCCTCGTATTTTTAAGACCGTTTCATGCTCCTCATATTTTTGACACCTTTAGAAGCTCTTCATATTTTTCACACCTTTTCAGGCTCTTCATGTTTTTCAACACCGCTTCATGCTCCTCTTCTTTTTCAGACCATTTCAGGCTCCTCATATTTTTGACACCTTTTTAAGCTCTTCATGTTTTTCACACATTTTCAGGCTCTTCATGTATTTCAACACCGCTTCATGCTCCTCCTATTTTTCAGAACGTTTCATGCTCCTCATATTGTGGACACCTTTTGAAGCTCTTCATATTTTTCTCACCCTTTGAAGCTCTTCATATTTTTCATATTTTTGAAGCTCTTCATATTTTCACAACTTTTCAGGCTCTTCATGTTTTTGAACACCACTTCATGCTCCTTCTATTTTTCAGAGAGTTTCATGCTCCTCATGTATTTCACACCTTTTGAAGCTTTTCATATTTTTCACACTTTTTCAGGCTCTTCATGTTTTTCAACACCACTTCATTCTTCTCCTATTTTTCAGTCCGTTTCATGCTCCTCATGTCTTTCACACCTTTTGAAGCTCTTCACATTTTTCACACCTTTTCAGGCTCTTCATGTTTTTGATCACCATTTCATGCTCCTCCCATTTTTCAGACCGTTTCATGCTCCTCATATTTTTGACACCTTTTGAAGCTGTTCATATTTTTCACACCTTTTCAGACTCTTCATGTTTTTGAACACCGCTTCATGCTCCTCCTATTATTCAGACAGTTTCATGCTTCTCATATTTTTGACACCTTTTGAAGCTCTTCATATTTTTCACACCCTTTCAGGCTCTTAATGTTTTTCAACACCACTTCATGCTCCTCCTATTTTTCATACGTTTTCATGCTCCTCATATTTTTGACACCTTTTGAAGCTCTTCATATTGTCCACACCTTTTCAGGCTCTTCATGTTTTTGAACACCGTTTCATGTTCCTCGTATTTTTCAGGCCATTTCATGCTCGTCATGTATTTCACACTTTTGAAGCTCTTCATATTTTTCACACCTTTTCAGGATCTTCATGTTTTTCAACACCACTTCATGCTTCTCCTATTTTTCAGACCGTTACTTGCTCCTCATATTTTTGACACCTTTAGAAGTTCTTCATATTTTTCACACCTTTTCAGGCTCTTCATATTTTTCAACACCGCTTCATTCTCCTCCTATTTTTCAGACCGTTTCAAGGTCCTCATATTTTTGACACCTTTTGAAGCTTTTCATATTTTTCACACCTTTTCAGGCTCTTCATTTTTTTCAACAGTACTTCTTGCTCCTCCAATATTTCAGACCGTTTCATGCTCATCTAATTTTTGACACCTTTTGAAGCTATGCATATTTTTCACAACTTTTCAGGCTCTTCATATTTTTCAACACCACTGCATGCTCCTCATATTTTTAAGACCGTTTCATGCTCCTCATACTTTTGACACCTTTAGAAGCTCTTCATATTTTTCACACCTTTTCAGGCTCTTCATGTTTTTCAACACCGCTTCATGCTCCTCTTCTTTTTCAGACCGTTTCAGGCTCCTCATATTTTTGACACCTTTTTAAGCTCTTCATGTTTTTCACACATTTTCAGGCTCTTCATGTATTTCAACACCGCTTCATGCTCCTCCTATTTTTCAGACCGTTTCATGCTCCACACATTTTGAAACCTTTTGAAGCTCTTCATATTTTTCACACCTTTTCAGGCTCTCCATGTTTTTCATCACCGATTCATGCTCCTCCTATTTTTGAGGCCGTTTCATGCTCCTCATATTTTTGACACCTTTTGAAGCTCTTCATATTTTTCACACCTTTTAGGCTCTTCATGTTTTTGAACAGCGCTTCATGCTCCTCATATTTTTCAGACCGTTTCATGCTCCTCATATTTTTCACACCTTTTGAAGCTCTTCATATTTTTCATATTTTTGAAGCTGTTCATATTTTTCACACTTTTTCAGGCTCTTCATGTTTTTGAGCACACCTTCTTGCTCCTCCTATTTTTCAGACATTTTCATGCTCCTCATGTATTTCACACCATTTGAAGCTCTTCATGTTTTTCACACCTTTTCAGTCTCTTCATGTGTTGAACACCATTTCATGCTCCTCCGATTTTTTAGACCATTTCATGCTCCTCATATTTTTGACACCTTTTGAAGCTCTTCATATTTTTCACACCTTTTCAGGCTCTTCATGTTTTTGAACACCGCTTCATGCTCCTCCAATTTTTCAGACCGTTTCATGTTTCTCATATTTTTGACACCTTTTGAAGCTCTTCATATTTTTCACACCTTTTGAAGCTCTTCATATTTTTCATATATTTGAAGCTCTTCATATTTTTCACACCATTTCAGGCTTTTCATGTATTTGAACACCGATTCATGCTCCTCATATTTTTCAGACCGTTTTTTGCTCCTCCTATTTTTCACTCCTTTTGAAGCTCTTCACATTTTTCACACCTTTTCAGTCTCTACATGTTTTTGAACACCGCTTCATGCTCCTCCTATTTCTCAGACCATTTCATGCTCCTCATGTATTTCACACCTTTTGAAGCTCTTCGTATTTTGCACACATTTTCAGGCTTTTCATGTTTTTCACAACCACTTCATGCTCCTCATATTTTTCAGACCGTTTCATGCACATTTCATTTTTGACTCCTTTTGAAGCTCTTCATATTTTTCACACCATTTTCAGGCTCTTCATGTTTTTCAACACCGCTTTATGATCCTCCTATTTTTCAGACCGTTTCATATTCCTCATATTTTTGACATTTTTTGAGGCTCTTCATATTTTTCACACCTTTTCAGGCTCTTCATGTTTTTGAACACTGTTTCATGCTCCTCCTATTTTTCAGACCGTTTCATGCTCCTCTTATGTTTGACACCTTTTGAAACTCTTCATATTTTTCACACCTTTTCACGCTCTTCATGTTTTTGAACACCGCTTCATGCTCCGCCTATTTTTCAGACCGTTTCATGCTCCTCATATTTTTGACACCTTTTGAAGCTCTTCATATTTTTCACACCCTTTCAGGCTCTTAATGTTTTTCAACACAACTTCATGCTCCTCCTATTTTTCAGACGTTTTCATGCTCCTCATATTTTTGACACCTTTAGAAACTCTTCATATCTTTCACACCTTTTCAGGCTCTTCATGTTTTGCCACACCGCTTCATGCTCCTCCTATTTTTCAGCCCGTTTCATGCTCCTCATGTATTTCACACCTTTTGAAGCTCTTCATATATTTCACACATTTTCAGGCTCTTCATTTTTTTCAACACCGCTTCATGCTCCTCCTATTTTTCAGACCGTTTCATGCTCCTCATATTTTTGACACCTTTTGAAGCTCTTCATATTTTTCACATCTTTTCAGGCTCTTCATGTTTTTGAACACCGTTTCATGCTCCTCGTATTTTTCAGACCGTTTCATTCTCCTCATACCTTTGACACCTTTTGAAGGTCTTCATATATTCCACACCTTTTCAGACTCTTCATGTTTTTGAACACCGCTTCATGCTCCTCTTATTTTTCAGACCGTTTCAGTCTCCTCATATTTTTGATACCTTTTGAAACTCTTCATATTTCTCACACCTTTTCAGGCTCTTCAGGTTTTTCAAAACCACTTCATGCTCCTCCTATTTTTCAGACCGTTTCATGCTCATCTCTTTTTGACACATTTTGAAGCTCTTCATATTTTTCACACCTTTTGAAGTTCTTCATATTTTTCACAACTTTTCAGGGTCTCCATGTTTATGAACACCGCTTCATGCTTCTCCTATTATTCAGACCGTTACATGCTCCTCATATTTTTCACACCTTTTGAAGTTCTTCATATTTTTCACACCTTTTCAGGTTCTTCATGTTTTTCAACACCGCTTCTTGCTCCTCCTATTTTTCAGACCGTATCATGCTCCTCATATTTTTGACACGTTTTGAAGCTCGTCATATTTTTCACACCTTTTCAGGCTCTTCAGGTTTTTGAACACCGTTTCATGCTCCTCCGATTTTTCAGACCGTTTCATGCTACTCATTTTTTTGAGACCTTTTGAAGCTCTTCACTTTTTTCACACCTTTTCAGGCTCTTCATGTTTTTGAATACCGCTTCATGCTCCTCCTACTTTTCAGACCGTTTCATGCTCTTCATATTTTTGATTTCTTTTGAAAGTCTGCATATTTTTCACACCTTTTTAGGCTCTTCATTTTTTTGAACACCACTTCATGCTCCTCCCATTTTTCAGACAGTTTCATACTCATCTCATTTTTGACACCTTTTGAAGCTCTTCATATTTTTCACACCTTTTGAAGATCTTCATATTTTCACACGTTTTCAGGCTCTTCATGTTTTTCAACATCTTTTCATGCTCCTCCTATTTTTCAGACCGTTTCATGCTCCTCATATTTTTGACAAGTTTTGAGTCTCTTCATATTTTTCAACACCTTTTCAGGCTCTTCATGTTTTTAAACACCGCTTCATTCTCCTCCTATTTTTCAGACCATTTCATGCTCCTCATATTTTTGACAGCTTTTGAAGCTCTTCATCTTTTTCACACCTTTTCAGGCTCTTCATGTTTTTGAACACCGCTTCTTGCTCCTCCTATTTTTCAGACCATTTCATGCTCATCATATTTTTCACACCTTTTGAAACTCTTGATATTTTTCACACCATTTCAGGCTCTTCATGTTTTTGAACATCGCTTCATGCTCTTCCTATTTTTCAGACGGTTTCATGCTCCTCATGTATTTCACACCTTTTGAAGCTCTTCGTATTTTTCACACCTTTTCAGGATCTTCATGTTTTTGAACACCGCTTCATGCTCCTCCAATTTTTCAGACCATTTCATGTTCCTCATATTTTTGACACCTTTTGAAGCTCTTCATTCTTTTCACACCTTTTGAAGCTCTTCATATTTTTCACACCTTTTGAATCTCTTCATATTTTTCACACGTTTTCAGGCTCTTTATCTATTTCAACACCGCTTCATGCTGCTTCTATTTTTCAGACCGTTTCATGCTCCTCATATTTTTGACACCTTTTGAAGCTCTTCATATTTTTCACATCTTTTCAGGCTCTTCATGTTTTTGAACACCGTTTCATGCTCCTCGTATTTTTCAGACCGTTTCATTCTCCTCATACCTTTGACACCTTTTGAAGGTCTTCATATATTCCACACCTTTTCAGACTCTTCATGTTTTTGAACACCGCTTCATGCTCCTCTTATTTTTCAGACCGTTTCAGTCTCCTCATATTTTTGATACCTTTTGAAACTCTTCATATTTCTCACACCTTTTCAGGCTCTTCAGGTTTTTCAAAACCACTTCATGCTCCTCCTATTTTTCAGACCGTTTCATGCTCATCTCTTTTTGACACATTTTGAAGCTCTTCATATTTTTCACACCTTTTGAAGTTCTTCATATTTTTCACAACTTTTCAGGGTCTCCATGTTTATGAACACCGCTTCATGCTTCTCCTATTATTCAGACCGTTACATGCTCCTCATATTTTTCACACCTTTTGAAGTTCTTCATATTTTTCACACCTTTTCAGGTTCTTCATGTTTTTCAACACCGCTTCTTGCTCCTCCTATTTTTCAGACCGTATCATGCTCCTCATATTTTTGACACGTTTTGAAGCTCGTCATATTTTTCACACCTTTTCAGGCTCTTCAGGTTTTTGAACACCGTTTCATGCTCCTCCGATTTTTCAGACCGTTTCATGCTACTCATTTTTTTGAGACCTTTTGAAGCTCTTCACTTTTTTCACACCTTTTCAGGCTCTTCATGTTTTTGAATACCGCTTCATGCTCCTCCTACTTTTCAGACCGTTTCATGCTCTTCATATTTTTGATTTCTTTTGAAAGTCTGCATATTTTTCACACCTTTTTAGGCTCTTCATTTTTTTGAACACCACTTCATGCTCCTCCCATTTTTCAGACAGTTTCATACTCATCTCATTTTTGACACCTTTTGAAGCTCTTCATATTTTTCACACCTTTTGAAGATCTTCATATTTTCACACGTTTTCAGGCTCTTCATGTTTTTCAACATCTTTTCATGCTCCTCCTATTTTTCAGACCGTTTCATGCTCCTCATATTTTTGACAAGTTTTGAGTCTCTTCATATTTTTCAACACCTTTTCAGGCTCTTCATGTTTTTAAACACCGCTTCATTCTCCTCCTATTTTTCAGACCATTTCATGCTCCTCATATTTTTGACAGCTTTTGAAGCTCTTCATCTTTTTCACACCTTTTCAGGCTCTTCATGTTTTTGAACACCGCTTCTTGCTCCTCCTATTTTTCAGACCATTTCATGCTCATCATATTTTTCACACCTTTTGAAACTCTTGATATTTTTCACACCATTTCAGGCTCTTCATGTTTTTGAACATCGCTTCATGCTCTTCCTATTTTTCAGACGGTTTCATGCTCCTCATGTATTTCACACCTTTTGAAGCTCTTCGTATTTTTCACACCTTTTCAGGATCTTCATGTTTTTGAACACCGCTTCATGCTCCTCCTATTTTTCAAACCGTTACTTGCTCCACATATTTTTGACACCTTTTGAAGCTCTTAATATTGTTCACACCTTTTCAGGCTCTTCATGTTTTTCAACACAGCTTCATGCTCCTCCTATTTTTCAGACCGTTTCATGCTCCTCATATTTTTGACACCTTTTGAAGCTCTTTACATATTTCACACCTTTTCAGGCTCTTCATATTTTTCAACACCACTTCATGCTCCTCCTATTTTTCAGACCGTTTCTTGCTCCTCATATTTTTGACAACTTTTGAAGCTCTTCATATTTTTCACACCTTTTCAGGCTCTTCATGTTCTTCAACACCGCTTCATGCTCCTCCAATATTTCAGATCATGTCATGTTTCTCATATTTTTCACACCTTTTGAGGCTCTTCATATTTTTCACACCTTTTCACGCTCTTCATGTTTTTCACCAACACTTCATGCTCCTCCTATTTTTTAGGCCATTTCATGCTCATCTCATTTTTGACACCGTTTGAAGCTCTTCATATTTTTCACACCTTTTGAAGCTCTTCATATTTTTCACACCTTTTGAAGCTGTTCATATTTTTCACAGGTTTTCAGGCTCTTCATGTTTTCAACATCGCTTCATGCACCTCCTATTTTTCAGACCGTTTCATGCCCCTCATATTTTTCACACCTTTTGAAGATCTTCATATATTTCACACCTTTTCAGGCTCTTCATGTTTTTGAACAAAACTTCATGCTTCTATTTTTCAGAGCGTTTAATGCTCCTCATGTACTTCACACCTTTTGAAGTTCTTCATATATTTCACACCTTTTCAGGCTCTTCATGTTTTTCAACACCGCTTCATGCTCCTCCTATTTTTCAGACCGTTCATTCTCCTCATAATTTTGAAACATTTTGAAGCTCTTCTTATTTTTCACACCTTTTCAGGCTCTTCTTGGTTTTCAAGACCGCTTCATGCTCCTGCTATTTTCCGGACCGTTCATGCTCATCATATTTTTGACAACTTTTGAAGCTCTTCATATTTTTCACACCTTTTGAAGCTCTTAAAATTTTTCACACATTTTCAGGCTCTTCACTTTTTTCAACAACGCTTCATGCTCCTCCTATTTTTCAGACCGATTCATGCTCGTAATATTTTTCACACCTTTTGAAGCTCTTAATATTTTTCACACGTTTTCAGGCTCTTCACGTTTTTCAACAACGCTTCATGCTCCTCCTATTTTTTAGACCGTTTCATCCTCCTCATATTTTTGACACCTTTTGAAGCCCTTAATATTTTTCACACGTTTTCAGGCTCTTCATGTTTTTGAACACACCTACATGCTACTCCTATTTTTCAGACCGATTCATGCTCCTCATATTTTTCACACCTTTTGAAGCTCCTAATATTTTGCAGACCTTTTCAGGCTCTTCATGTTTTTCAACATCGTTTCAAGATCCTCCTATTTTTCAGTCCGTTTCATGCTCATCTCATTTTTGACCCCTTTTGAAGCTTTTCATATTTTTCAACCTTTTCTGGCTCTTCATGTTTTTCAACACCGTTACATGATCATCCTATTTTTCGGACCGTTTCATGCTCATCTCATTTTTGACCCCTTTTGAAGCTTTTCATATTTTTCACAACTTTTTAGGCTCTTCATGTTTTTCAACACCGCTTCTTGCTCCCCCTATTTTTCAGACCGTTTCATGCTCATCTCATTTTTGACACCTTTTGAAGCTCTTCATATTTCTCACAACTTTTTAGGCTCTTCATGTTTTTGACATCGCTTCATGCTCCTCCTATTTTTCAGAGAGTTTCTTGCTCCTCATGTATTTCACAACTTTTGAAGCTCTTCATATTTCTCACAACATTTTAGGCTCTTCATGTTTTTCCACACCACTTCATGCTTCACCTATTTTTCGGCCTGTTTCATGCTCCTCATGTATTTCACACCTTTTGAAGCTCTTCATATTTTTCAGACCTTTTCAGGCTCTTCATGTTTTTAATCACCGTTTCATACTCCTCCTATTTTTCAGGCCGTTTCATGCTCCTCATATATTTGACACATTTTGAAGCTCTTCATATTTTTCACACATTTTCAGGCTCTTCATGTTTTTGAACACTGCTTCATGATCCTCCTATTTTTCAGACCGTTTCATGTTCTTCATATGTTTGACACCTTTTGAAGCTCTTCATATTTTTCACTCCTTTTCAGGCTCTTCATGTTTTTCAACACCACTTCATGCTTCACCTATTTTTCGGCCTGTTTCATGCTCCTCATGTATTTCACACCTTTTGAAGCTCTTCATATTTTTCACAACTTTTCAAGCTCTTCATGTTTTTGAACACCATTTCATGCCGCTTCTATTTTTCAGACCGTTTCATGCTCCTCATATTTTTCACACCTTTTGAAGCTCTTCATATTTTTCACACCTTTTCAGGCTCTTCATGTTTTTGAACACCGCTTCATGATCCTCCTATTTTTCAGACCATTTCCTGCTCTTCATATTTTTGACACCTCTTGAAGCTCTTCATATATTTCACACCTTTTCAGCCTCTTCATTTTTTTCAAAACCGCTTCATTCTCCTCCTATTTTTCACACCGTTTCATTCTCATCTCATTTTTGACACCTTTTGAAGCTCTTCATATATTTCACACTTTTTCAAGCTCTTCATATTTTTCAGACATTTTCAGGCTCTTCATGTTTTTGAACACAGCTTCTTGCTCCTCCTATTTTTCAGACCGTTTCATGCTCCTCATATTTTTGACACCGTTTGAAGCTCTTCATATTTTTCACACCTTTTCAGGCTCTTCATGTTTGAACACCGCTTCATGCTCCTTCTATTTTTCAGAGAGTTTCATGCTCCTCATGTATTTCACACCTTTTGAAGCTCTTCATATTTTCCACACCTTTTCAGGCTCTTCATATTTTTCCACATAACTTCATGCTTCTCCTATTTTTCAGCCCGTTTCAAACTCCTCATGTATTTCACACCTTTTGAAGCTCTTCATATTTTTCACACCTTTTCCGGCTCTTCATGTTTTTGATCACCGTTTCATGCTCCTCCTATTTTTCAGACCCTTTCATGCTCCTCATATTTTTGACACCTTTTGAAGCTCTTCATTTTTTTCACACCTTTTCAGGCTCTTCATATTTTTGAACACCGCTTCATGCTCCTCCAATTTTTCAGGCCGTTTCATGCTCCTCATAATTGTGACACCTTTTGAAGCTCTTCATATTTTTCACACCTTTTCAGGCTCTTCATATTTTTGAACACCGCTTCATGCTCCTCCAATTTTTCAGGCCGTTTCATGCTCCTCATAATTTTGACACCTTTTGAAGCTCTTCATATGTTTCACAACTTTTCAGGCTCTTCATGTTTTTCCACACCCCTTCATGCTTCTCCTATTTTTCAGCCCGTTTCATGCTCCTCATGTATTTCACACTTTTTGAAGCTCTTCATATTTTTCACACCTTTTCAGGCTCTTCATGTTTTTTATCACCGTTTCATGCTCCTCCTATTTTTCAGACCGTTTCATGCTCATGTCATTTTCGACACCTTTTGAAGCTCTTCATATATTTCACACCCTTTGAAGCTCTTCATATTTTGCACACCTTTCCAGGCTCTTCATATTTTTCAACACCGCTTCATGCTCCACCTACTTTTCAGACCGTTTCATGCTCCTCATATTTTTGACACTTTTTGAAGCTTTTCATATTTTTCACACCTTTTCAGGCTCTTCATTTTTTTCAACACTACTTCTTGCTCCTCCAGTTTTTCAGACCGTTTCATGCTCATCTAATTTTTGACACCTGTTGAAGCTCTTAATATTTTTCACACCTTCTGAAGCTCTTTATATTTTTCACACTTTTTCAGGCTCTTCATGTTTTTCAACACAACTTCATGCTCCTCCTGTTTTTCAGACCGTTTCATGCTCATGTTATTTTCGACACCTTTTGAAGCTCTTCATATATTTCACACCTTTTGAAGCTCTTCATATTTTTCAGACCTTTTCAGGCTCTTCATGTTTTTGAACACGGCTTCTTGCTCCTCCTATTTTTCAGACCGTTTCATGCTCCTCATATTTTTGTCACCGTTTGAAGCTCTTCATATTTTTCACACCTTTTCAGGCTCTTCATGTTTGAACACCGCTTCATGCTCCTTCTATTTTTCAGAGAGTTTCATGCTCCTCATGTATTTCACACCATTTGAAGCTCTTCATATTTTCCACACCTTTTCACGCTCTTCATATTTTTCCACACCACTTCATACTTCTCCTATTTTTCAGCCCGTTTCAAACTACTCATGTATTTCACACCTTTTGAAGCTCTTCATATTTTTCACACCTTTTCAGGCTCTTCATATTTTTGAACACCGCTTCATGCTCCTCCAATTTTTCAGGCCGTTTCATGTTCCTCATAATTTTGACACCTTTTGAAGCTCTTCATATGTTTCACACCTTTTCAGGCTCTTCATTTTTTTCAACACCACTTCATGCTCCTCCTATTATTCAGACGGTTTCATGCTCATCTCATTTTTTACACCGTTTGAAGCTCTTCATATTTTTCACACCTTTTCAGGCTCTTCATGTTTGAACACCGCTTCATGCTCCTTCTATTTTTCAGAGAGTTTCATGCTCCTCATGTATTTCACACCTTTTGAAGCTCTTCATATTTTCCACACCTTTTCAGGCTCTTCATATTTTTCCACATAACTTCATGCTTCTCCTATTTTTCAGCCCGTTTCAAACTCCTCATGTATTTCACACCTTTTGAAGCTCTTCATATTTTTCACACCTTTTCCGGCTCTTCATGTTTTTGATCACCGTTTCATGCTCCTCCTATTTTTCAGACCCTTTCATGCTCCTCATATTTTTGACACCTTTTGAAGCTCTTCATTTTTTTCACACCTTTTCAGGCTCTTCATATTTTTGAACACCGCTTCATGCTCCTCCAATTTTTCAGGCCGTTTCATGCTCCTCATAATTGTGACACCTTTTGAAGCTCTTCATATTTTTCACACCTTTTCAGGCTCTTCATATTTTTGAACACCGCTTCATGCTCCTCCAATTTTTCAGGCCGTTTCATGCTCCTCATAATTTTGACACCTTTTGAAGCTCTTCATATGTTTCACAACTTTTCAGGCTCTTCATGTTTTTCCACACCCCTTCATGCTTCTCCTATTTTTCAGCCCGTTTCATGCTCCTCATGTATTTCACACTTTTTGAAGCTCTTCATATTTTTCACACCTTTTCAGGCTCTTCATGTTTTTTATCACCGTTTCATGCTCCTCCTATTTTTCAGACCGTTTCATGCTCATGTCATTTTCGACACCTTTTGAAGCTCTTCATATATTTCACACCCTTTGAAGCTCTTCATATTTTGCACACCTTTCCAGGCTCTTCATATTTTTCAACACCGCTTCATGCTCCACCTACTTTTCAGACCGTTTCATGCTCCTCATATTTTTGACACTTTTTGAAGCTTTTCATATTTTTCACACCTTTTCAGGCTCTTCATTTTTTTCAACACTACTTCTTGCTCCTCCAGTTTTTCAGACCGTTTCATGCTCATCTAATTTTTGACACCTGTTGAAGCTCTTAATATTTTTCACACCTTCTGAAGCTCTTTATATTTTTCACACTTTTTCAGGCTCTTCATGTTTTTCAACACAACTTCATGCTCCTCCTGTTTTTCAGACCGTTTCATGCTCATGTTATTTTCGACACCTTTTGAAGCTCTTCATATATTTCACACCTTTTGAAGCTCTTCATATTTTTCAGACCTTTTCAGGCTCTTCATGTTTTTGAACACGGCTTCTTGCTCCTCCTATTTTTCAGACCGTTTCATGCTCCTCATATTTTTGTCACCGTTTGAAGCTCTTCATATTTTTCACACCTTTTCAGGCTCTTCATGTTTGAACACCGCTTCATGCTCCTTCTATTTTTCAGAGAGTTTCATGCTCCTCATGTATTTCACACCATTTGAAGCTCTTCATATTTTCCACACCTTTTCACGCTCTTCATATTTTTCCACACCACTTCATACTTCTCCTATTTTTCAGCCCGTTTCAAACTACTCATGTATTTCACACCTTTTGAAGCTCTTCATATTTTTCACACCTTTTCAGGCTCTTCATATTTTTGAACACCGCTTCATGCTCCTCCAATTTTTCAGGCCGTTTCATGTTCCTCATAATTTTGACACCTTTTGAAGCTCTTCATATGTTTCACACCTTTTCAGGCTCTTCATTTTTTTCAACACCACTTCATGCTCCTCCTATTATTCAGACGGTTTCATGCTCATCTCATTTTTTACACCTTTTGAAGCTCTTCATATTTTTCACACCTTTTCAGGCTCTTCATGTTTTTCACACCTTTTCAGTCTCTTCATGTTTTTGAACACCATTTCAGGCTTCTCCTAATTTGCAGACCGTTTCATTCTCCTCATATATTTGACACCTTTTGAAGCTCTTTATATATTTCACACCTTTTCAGGCTCTTCATTTTTTTCAACACCACTTCATGCTCCTCCTATTTTTCAGACCGTTTCATGCTCATCTCATTTTGACACCTTTTGACGCTCTTCAAATTTTTCACGTCTTTTGATGCTCTTCATATTTTTCACAACTTTTCAGGCTCTTTATGATTTTCAAAACCGCTTCATGCTCTTCCTATTTTTCAGACCGTTTCATGCTCATCTCATTTTGACACCTTTTGAAGCTCTTCAAATTTTTCACACCTTTTGAAGCTCTTCATATTTTTCATATTTTTGAAGCTCTTCATATTTTCACACGTTTTCAGGCTCTTCATGTTTTTCAACACCGCTTCATGCTATTTCTATTTTTCAGAGAGTTTCATGCTCCTCATGTATTTCACACCTTTTGAAGCTCTTCATATTTTTCAAACCTTTTCAGGCTCTTCATGTTTTGCCACACCCCTTCATGCTTCTCCTTTTTTTCAGCCCGTTTCATGCTCCTCATGTATTTCACACCTTTTGAAGCTCTTCATATTTTTCACACCTTTTCAGGCTCTTCATTTTTTTCAAATCCACTTCATGCTCCTCCTATTTTTCAGACCGTTTTATTCTACTCATATGTTTCACACCTTCTTCAAGCTCTTCATGTTTTTCAACACCACTTCATGCTCCTCCTAATTATCAGACCGTTTCATTCTCCTCATATTTTTGACACCATTTGAAGCTGTTCATCTTTTTCACACCTTTTCAGGCTCTTCATGTTTTTTAACACCTTTTCATGCTCCTGCTGTATTTCAGACCGTTTCATGCTCCTTATATTTTTGACACCTTTTGAAGCTCTTCATATTTTTCATACGTTTTCAGGCTCTTCATATTTTTCAACACCGCTTCATGCTCCTCCTATTTTTCAGACCGTATCATGCTCCTCATATGTTTCACACCTTTTTAAGGCTCTTCATATTTTTCAACAACACTTCATGCTCCTCCTATGTTTCAGACCGTTTCATGCTCCTCATATTTTTGACACAGTTTGAAGCTCTTCACATTGTTCACACCTTTTGAGGCTCTTCATGTTTTTGAAAACAGTTTCTTGCTCCTCATATTTTTCAGACCGTTTCACCCTCTATATATTTGACACCTTTTTGAAGCTCTTCATATTTTTCACACCTTTTGAGGCTCTTCATGTTTTTGAAAACAGTTTCTTGCTCCTCATATTTTTCAGACCGTTTCACCCTCTATATATTTGACACCTTTTTGAAGCTCTTCATATTTTTCACACCTTTTGAGGCTCTTCATGTTTTTGAAAACAGTTTCTTGCTCCTCATATTTTTCAGACCGTTTCACCCTCTATATATTTGACACCTTTTTGAAGCTCTTCATATTTTTCACACCTTTTCAGGCTCTTCATGTTTTTCAACAATGCTTCATGCTCCTTCTATTTTTCAGACCGTTTCATGCTCCTCATATGTTTCACACCTTTTGAAGCTCTTCATATTTTTTTAACACCTTTTCACGCTCCTCCTATATTTCAGACCGTTTCAAGCTCCTCATATTTTTGACACCTTTTTGAAGCTCTTCATATTTTTCACACCTTTTCAGGCTCTTCATGTTTTTCAACACCACTTCATGCTCCTCCTATTTTTCAGACCGTTTCATGCTCCTCATATTTTTACACCTTTTGGAGGTCTTCATTTTTTTCACACCTTTTCTGGCTCTTCATGTTTTTGAACACAGCTTCATGCTCCTCCTATTTTTCAGACCGTTTCATGCTCCTCATATTTTTGACAACTTTGGAAGCTCTTCATATTTTTCACACCTTTTCAGGCTCTTCATGTTTTCAACACCGTTGCATGATCCTCCTATTTTTCAGACCGTTTCATGCTCCTCATATACGTGACACATTTTTAAGCTCTTCATATATATCACACATTTTCAGGCTATTCTTGTTTTTCAACACCGCTTCATGCTCCTTGTATTTTTAAGACCGTTTCATGCTCCTCATATTTTTGACACCTTTTTAACCTCTTCATATTTCTCACACATTTTCAGGCTCTTCATGTTTTTCAACAACGCTTCATGAACCTCCTATTTTTCAGACCGTTTCATGCTCATCTCATTTTTGACACCTTTTGAAGCTTTTAATATTTTTCACACCTTTTCAGGCTCTTCATGATTTTGAACACCGCTTCATGCTAATCCTATTTCTCAAACCATATCATGCTCCTCATATTTTTCACACCATTTTAAGCTCTTCATATTTTTCACACCTTTTCAGGCTCTTCATGTTTTTGAACACCGCTTCATGCTCCTCCTATTTTTCAGACCGTTTCATGCTCCTCATATTTCACACCTTTTGAAGCTCTTCATATTTTTCACACCTTTAGAGGCTCTTCATGTTTTTGAACACCGCTTCATGCTAATCCCATTTTTCAAACCATATCATGCTCCTCATATTTTTCACAACTTTTTAAGCTCTTCATATTTTTCACACCTTTTCAGGCTCTTCATGTTTTTGAACACTACTTCATGCTCCTTCTATTTTTCAGAGAGTTTCATGCTCCTCATGTATTACACACCTTTTGAAGCTCTTCATATTTTTCACACCTTTACAGGCTCTTCATGTTTTTCCACACCACTTCATGCTGCTCCTATGTTTCAGCTCGTTTCATGCTCCTCATGAATTTCACACCTTTTGAAGCTCTTCATATTTTTCACACCTTTTCAGGCTCTTCATGTTTTTGAACACCGCCTCATGCTCCTCCTATATTTCGGACCTTTTAATGCTCCTCATATTTTTGACACATTTTGAAGCTCTTCATATTTTTCACACCTTTTCAGGCTCTTCATGTTATTGAACACCGCCTCATGCTCCTCCTATTTTTCAGACCGTTTCATGCTCCTCATATTTTTGACACATTTTGAAGCTCTTCATATTTTTCACACCTTTTGAAGCTCTTCAGGTTTTTCAACACCACTTCATGCTCCTCCTATTTTTCAGACCGTTTCATGCTCATCTCATTTTTGACACCTTTTGAAGCTCTTCATATTTTTCACAAGTTCTCAGCCTCCTCATGTTTTTAAACACCGCTTCATGCTCCTCCTATTTTTCAGACCGTTTCATGCTCCTCATATTTTTCACACATTTTGAAGCTCTTCCTTTTTTTCACACCTTTTCACGCTCTTCATGTTTTTGAACACCGCTTCATGCTCCTCCTATTTTTCAGACCCTTTCATGCTCCTCATATTTTTGACACCTTTTGAAACTCTTCATATTTTTCACACCTTTTCAGGCTCTTCATATTTTTGAACACCGCTTCATGCTCCTCCAATTTTTCAGGCCGTTTCATGCTCCTCATAATTTTGACACTTTTTGAAGCTCTTCATATGTTTCACAACTTTTCAGGCTCTTCATTTTTTTCAACACCACTTCATGCTCCTCCTATTTTTCAGACGGTTTCATGCTCATCTCATTTTTTACACCTTTTGAAGCTCTTCATATTTTTCACACCTTTTAATGCTCTTCATATTTTTCACACGTTTTCAGGCTCTTCATGTTTTTCAACACCGCTTCATGCTATTTCTATTTTTCAGAGAGTTTCATGCTCCTCATGTATTTCACACCTTTAGAAGCTCTTCATATTTTTCAAAACTTTTCAGGCTCTTCATGTTTTTCCACACCCCTTCATGCTTCTCCTATTTTTCAGCCCGTTTCATGCTCCTCATGTATTTCACACCTTTTGAAGCTCTTCATATTTTTCACACCTTTTCAGGCTCTTCATGTTTTTCACACCTTTTCAGGCTCTTCATGTGTTTGAACACCATTTCAGGCTTCTCCTAATTTGCAGACCGTTTCATTCTCCTCATATTTTTGACACCTTTTGAAGCTCTTTATATATTTCACACCTTTTCAGGCTCTTCATTTTTTTCAACACCACTTCCTGCTCCTCCTATTTTTCAGACCGTTTCATGCTCATCTCATTTTGACACCTTTTGAAGCTCTTCAAATTTTTCACGTCTTTTGAAGCTCTTCATATTTTTCACAACTTTTCAGGCTCTTTATGATTTTCAACACCGCTTCATGCTCCTCCTTTTTTTCAGACCGTTTCATGCTCATCTCATTTTGACACCTTTTGAAGCTCTTCAAATTTTTCACACCTTTTGAAGCTCTTCATATTTTTCATATTTTTGAAGCTCTTCATATTTTCACACGTTTTCAGGCTCTTCATGTTTTTCAACACCGCTTCATGCTATTTCTATTTTTCAGAGAGTTTCATGCTCCTCATGTATTTCACACCTTTTGAAGCTCTTCATATTTTTCAAACCTTTTCAGGCTCTTCATGTTTTTCCACACCCCTTCATGCTTCTCATATTTTTCAGCCCGTTCCATGCTCCTCATGTATTTCACACCTTTTGAAGCTCTTCATATTTTTCACATCTTTTCAGGCTCTTCATGTTTTTTATCACCGTTTCATGCTCCTCCTATTTTTCAGACCGTTTCATGCTCCTCATATTTTTGACACCTTTTGAAGCTTTTCATATTTTCACACCTTTTCAGGCTCTTCATGTTTTTCAACACCGCTTCATGCTTCTCCTATTTTTCAGACAGTTTCATGCTCCTCCAATTTTTCAGACTGTTTCATGCACCTCTTATTATTGACACCTTTTGAAGCTCTCATATTTTTCACACCATTTCAGGCTCTTCATGTTTTTCAACACCGCTTCATGCTCCTCCTATTTTTGCGAGCGTTTCATGCTCCTCATATTTCTGACACCTTTGAAGCTCTTCATGTTTTATCACACGTTTTCAGGCTCTTCATGTTTTTCATCACCGCTTCCCGCTACTCCTATTTTTGAGACCGTTTCACGCTCCACATATTTTTGAAAACTTTTGGAGCTCTTCATATTTTTCACACCTTTTCAGGCTCTTCATGTTTTTTAACTGCTGCATACTCCTCCTATTTTTCAGACCGTTTCATGCTCCTCATATATTTCACACCTTTTGAAGCTCTTCATATTTTTCACACCTTTTCAGGCTCTTCATTTTTTTCAACACCACTTCATGCTCCTCCTATTTTTCAGATCGTTTCATCCTCATCTCATTTTTGACACCTTTTGAAGCTCTTCATATTTTTCACACATTTAAAGGCTCTTCATGTTTTTGAACACGGTTTCATGCTCCTCGTCTTTTTCAGACCGTTTCATGCACCTCATATTTTTGACACCTTTTGAATCTCTTCATATTTTTCACACCTTTTCAGGCTCTTCATATTTTTGAACTCCGCTTCATGCTCCTCCTATTTTTCAGACAATTTCCTGCTCTTCATATTTTTGACACCTGTTGAAGTTCTTCGTATATTTCACACCTTTTCAGCCTCTTCATTTTTTTCAAAACCGCTTCATGCTCCTCCTATTTTTCACACCGTTTCATGCTCATCTCATTTTTGACACCTTTTGAAGCTCTTCATATATTTCACACCTTTTCAAGCTCTTCATATTTTTCAGACCTTTTCAGGCTCTTCATGTTTTTGAACACGGCTTCTTGCTCCTCCTATTTTTCAGACCGTTTCATGCTCCTCATATTTTTGACACCGTTTGAAGCTCTTCATATTTTTCACACCTTTTCAGGCTCTTCATGTTTGAACACCGCTTCATGCTCCTTCTATTTTTCAGAGAGTTTCATGCTCCTCATGTATTTCACACCTTTTGAAGCTCTTCATATTTTCCACACCTTTTCACGCTCTTCATATTTTTCCACACCACTTCATGCTTCTCCTATTTTTCAGCCCGTTTCAAACTACTCATGTATTTCACACCTTTTGAAGCTCTTCATATTTTTCACACCTTTTCAGGCTCTTCATATTTTTCAACACCGCTTCATGCTTCTCCTATTTTTCATACAGTTTCATGCTCCTCCTAATTTTCAGACTGTTTCATGCACCTCTTATTATTGATACCTTTTGAAGCTCTCATATTTTTCACACCCTTTCAGGCTCTTCATGTTTTTCAACACCGCTTCATGCTTCTCCTATTTTTCAGACAGTTTCATGCTCGTCCAATTTTTCAGACTGTTTCATGCACCTCTTATTATTGACACTTTTTGAAGCTCTCATATTTTTCACACCATTTCAGGCTCTTCATGTTTTTCAACACCGCTTCATGCTCCTCCTATTTTTGCGAGCGTTTCATGCTCCTCATATTTCTGACACCTTTGAAGCTCTTCATGTTTTATCACACGTTTTCAGGCTCTTCATGTTTTTCATCACCGCTTCCCGCTCCTCCTATTTTTGAGACCGTTTCACGCTCCACATATTTTTGAAAACTTTTGGAGCTCTTCATATTTTTCACACCTTTTCAGGCTCTTCATGTTTTTTAACCGCTGCATACTCCTCCTATTTTTCAGACCGTTTCATGCTCCTCATATATTTCACACCTTTTGAAGCTCTTCATATTTTTCACACCTTTTCAGGCTCTTCATTTTTTTCAACACCACTTCATGCTCCTCCTATTTTTCAGATCGTTTCATCCTCATCTCATTTTTGACACCTTTTGAAGCTCTTCATATTTTTCACACCTTTAAAGGCTCTTCATGTTTTTGAACACGGCTTCATGCTCCTCGTCTTTTTCAGACCGTTTCATGCACCTCATATTTTTGACACCTTTTGAAGCTCTTCATATTTTTCACACCTTTTCAGGCTCTTCATATTTTTGAACTCCGCTTCATGCTCCTCCTATTTTTCAGACAATTTCCTGCTCTTCATATTTTTGACACCTGTTGAAGCTCTTCATATATTTCACACCTTTTCAGCCTCTTCATTTTTTTCAAAACCGCTTCATGCTCCTCCTATTTTTCACACCGTTTCATGCTCATCTCATTTTTGACACCTTTTGAAGCTCTTCATATATTTCACACCTTTTCAAGCTCTTCATATTTTTCAGACCTTTTCAGGCTCTTCATGTTTTTGAACACGGCTTCTTGCTCCTCCTATTTTTCAGACCGTTTCATGCTCCTCATATTTCTGACACCTTTTGAAGCTCTTCATATTTCTCACACCTTTTCAGGCTCTTCATGTTTTTGAACACCGCTTCATGCTCCTCCAATTTTTCAGGCCGTTTCATGTTCCTCATAATTTTGACACCTTTTGAAGCTCTTCATATGTTTCACACCTTTTCAGGCTCTTCATTTTGTTCAACACCACTTCATGCTCCTCCTATTTTTCAGACGGTTTCATGCTCATCTCATTTTTGACACCTTTTGAAGCTCTTCATATTTTTCACACCTTTTCAGGCTCTTCATGTTTTTCACACCTTTTCAGGCTCTTCATGTTTTTGAACACCATTTCAGGCTTCTCCTAATTTGCAGACCGTTTCATTCTCCTCATATTTTTGACACCTTTTGAAGCTCTTTATATATTTCACACCTTTTCAGGCTCTTCATTTTTTTCAACACCACTTCATGCTCCTCCTATTTTTCAGACCGTTTCATGCTCATCTCATTTTGACACCTTTTGAAGCTCTTCAAATTTTTCACACCTTTTGAAGCTCTTCATATTTTTCAAACCTTTTCAGGCTCTTCATGTTTTTCCACACCCCTTCATGCTCCTCCTATTTTTCAGACCGTTTCATGCTCATCTCATTTTTGACACCTTTGGAAGCTCTTCATATATTTCACACCTTTTGAAGCTCTTCATATTTTGCACACCTTTCCAGGCTCTTCATATTTTTCAACACCGCTTTTGCTCCACATATTTTTCAGACCGTTTCATGCTCCTCATATTTTTGACACCTTTTGAAGCTTTTCATATTTTTCACACCTTTTCAGGCTCTTCATTTTTTTCAACACCGCTTCATGCTTCTCCTATTTTTCAGACAGATTCATGCTTCTCCTATTTTTCAGACTGTTTCATGCACCTCTTATTATTGACACCTTTTGAAGCTCTCATATTTTTCACACCTTTTCATGCTCTTCATGTTTTTCAACACCGGTTCATGCTTCTCCTATTTTTCAGAGAGTTTCATGCTCCTCATGTATTTCTCACCTTTTGAAGCTCTTCAAATTTTTCACATTTTTTCAGGCTCTTCATATTTTTCAACATCACTTCATGCTCCTCCTATTTTTCAGACCGTTTCATGTTCCTCATATTTTTGACATCTTTAGAAACTCTACATATCTTTCACACCTTTTCAGACTCTTCATGTTTTTCAACACCGCTTCATGATCCTCCTATTTTTCAGACCGTTTCATTCTCCTCATATTTTTGACACCTTTTGAAGCTCTTCATGTTTTTCACAAGTTCTCAGGCTCTGCATGTTTTTCAACACCGCTTCATGCTCCTCATATTTTTCAGACCGTTTCATGCTTCTCTTATTTTTGACACCTTTTGAAGCTCTTCATATTTTCACACTTTTTCAGGCTCTTCATGTTTTTGAACACCGCTTCGTGCTCCTCCTATTTTTCAGACCGTTTCATGCTCCTAATATTTTTGACACCTTTTGAAGCTCTTCATATTTTTCACGCCTTTTCAGGCTCTTCATGTTTGAACACCACTTCATGCTCCTTCTATTTTTCAGAGAGTTTCCTGCTCCTCATGTATTTCACACCTTTTGAAGCTCTTCATATTTTTCACACCTTTTCAGGCTCTTCATGTTTTTCCACACCACTTCATGCTTGTCCTATTTTTCAGCCCGTTTCATGCTCCTCATGTATTTCACACCTTTTGAAGCTCTTCATATTTTTCACACCTTTTCAGGCTCTTCACGTTTTGATCACCGTTTCATGCTCCTCTTATTTTTCAGACCGTTTCATGCTCATCTCATTTTTGACACCTTTTGAAGCTCTTCACATTTTTCACAACTTTTCAGGCTCTTCATATTTTTGAAAACAGTTTCTTGCTCCTCATATTTTTCAGACCGTTTCACCCTCTATATATTTGACACCTTTTTGAAGCTCTTCATATTTTTCACACGTTTTCAGTCTCTTCATGTTTTTCAACACCACTTCAAGCTCCTTCTATTTTTCAGACCGTTTCTTGCTCCTCATATTTTTGACACCTTTGAGGCTCTTCATATATTTCACACTGTTTCAGGCTCTTTATGTTTTCAACACCGCTTCATGCTCCTCCTAATTTTCAGACCGTTTCATTCTCCTCATACTTTTGACACCTTTTGAAGCTCTTCATATATTTCACACTTTTTCAGGCTCTTCATGTTTTTGAACACCGCCTCATGCTCTGCCTATTTTTCAGACCGTTTCATGCTCCTCATATTTTTGACACATTTTGAAGCTCTTCATATTTTTCACACCTTTTCAGGCTCTTCATGTTTTTCAACACCACTTCATGCTCCTCCTATTTTTCAGACCGTTTCATGCTCCTCATATTTTTACACCTTTTGAATTTCTTCATTTTTTTCACACCTTTTCAGGCTCTTCATTATTTTCAACACCACTTCATGCTCCTCCCACATTTCAGACCGTTTTACACTCATCTCATTTTTGACACCTTTTGAAGCTCTTCATATTTTTCACACCTTTTGAAGCTCTTCATTTTTTTCACACGTTTTCAGGCTCTTCATGTTTTTCAACACCACTTCATGCTCCTCCTATTTTGCAGACCGTTTCATGCTCCTCATATTTTTGAAACCTTTTGAAGCTCTTCATATTTTTCCCACCTTTTCAGGCTCTTCATGTTTTTGAACACCGCTTCATGCTCCTCCTATTTTTCAGACCGTTTCATGCTCCTCATATTTTTGACACCTTTTGAAGCTTTTCATATTTTTCACACCTTTTGAAGTTCTTCATATTTTTCACCCCTTTTCAGACTCTGCATGTTTTTGAACACCGCTTCATGCTCCTCCTATTTTTGAGACCGTTTCATGCTCCTCATGTATTTCACACCTTTTGAAGCTATTCATATTTGTCACACCTTTTCAGGCTCCTCATGTTTTTCAACACCGCTTCATGCTCCTCCTATTTTTCAGACCGTTTCATGCTCCTCATATTTTTCACACCTTTTGAAGCTGTTCATATATTTCACACCTTTTCAGGCTCTTCATGTTTTTGAACACTGGTTCATGCTCCTCCTATTTTTCAGACCGTATCATGCTCCTCATATTTTTCACACCTTTTGAAGCTGTTCATATATTTCACACCTTTTCAGGCTCTTCATGTTTTTCGACACCGGTTCATGCTCCTCATATTTTTCAGACCGTTTCATGCTTCTCATATTTTTCACACCTTTTGAAGCTCTTCATATATTTCACACCTGTTCAGGCTCTTCATTTTTTTCAACACTACATCATGCTCCTCCTATTTTTCAGACCGTTTCATGTTCATCTCATTTTTGACACCTTCTGAAGCTCTTCATATTTTTCACACCTTTTGAAGCTCTTCATATTTTTCACAAGATTTCAGTCTCAGCATGTTTTTGAACACCGCTTCATGCTCCTCCTATTTTTCAGCTCGTTTCATGCTCCTCATATTTTTGACACCTTTTGAAGCTCTTCATATTTTTCACACCTTTTCAGGCTCTTCATGTTTTTGAACACCGCCTCATGCTCTGCCTATTTTTCAGACCGTTTCATGCTCCTCATATTTTTGACACATTTTGAAGCTCTTCATATTTTTCACACCTTTTCAGGCTCTTCATGTTTTTCAACACCACTTCATGCTCCTCCTATTTTTCAGACCGTTTCATGCTCCTCATATTTTTACACCTTTTGAATTTCTTCATTTTTTTCACACCTTTTCAGGCTCTTCATGTTTTTGAACACAACTTCATGCTCCTCCTATTTTTCAGCCCGTTTCATACTCCTCATATTTTTCACACCTTTTGAAGCTCTTCATATTTTTCACACATTTTCAGGCTCTTCATGTTTTTGAACACAGCTTCATGCTCCTCCTATTTTTCAGACCGTTTCATGCTCCTCATATTTTTGACAGCTTTGGAAGCTCTTCATATTTTTCACACCTTTTCAGACTCTTCATGTTTTTCAACACCGTTGCATGATCCTCCTATTTTTCAGACCGTTTCATGCTCCTCATATACTTGACACATTTTTAAGCTCTTCATGTATTTCACACATTTTCAGGCTATTCATGATTTTCAACACCGCTTCATGCTCCTTGTATTTTTAAGACCGTTTCATGCTCCTCATATTTTTGACACATTTTAAAGCTCTTCATATTTCTCACACCTTTTCAGGCTCTTCATGGTTTTCAACAACGCTTCATGCACCTCCTATTTTTCAGACCGTTTCATGCTCATCTCATTTTTGACACTTTTTGAAGCTCTTCATATTTTTCACACCTTTTCAGGCTCTTCATGTTTTTGAACACCGCTTCATGCTCCTCCTATTTTTAAGACCGTTTCATGCTCCTCATATTTTTGACACATTTTAAAGCTCTTCATATTTCTCACACCTTTTCAGGCTCTTCATGGTTTTCAACAACGCTTCATGCACCTCCTATTTTTCAGAACGTTTCATGCTCATCTCATTTTTGACACCTTTTGAAGCTTTTCATATTTTTCACACCTTTGTAGGCTCTTCATGTTTTTGAACACCGCTTCATGCTAATCCTATTTTTCAAACCATATCATGCTCCTCATATTTTTCACACCTTTTTAAGCTCCTCATATTTTTCACACCTTTTCAGGCTCTTCATGTTTTTGAACACTACTTCATGCTACTTCTATTTTTCAGAGAGTTTCATGCTCCTCATGTATTACACACCTTTTGAAGCTCTTCATATTTTTCACACCTTTACAGGCTCTTCATGTTTTTCCACACCACTTCATGCTTCTCCTATTTTTCAGCTCATTTCATGCTCCTCATGAATTTCACACCTTTTGAAGCTCTTAATATTTTTCACACTTTTTCAGGCTCTTCATGTATTTGATCACCGTTTCATGCTCCTCCTATTTTTCAGACCGTTTCATGCTCCTCATATTTTTGACACCTTTTGAAGCTCTTCATATTTTTCACACCTTTTCAGGCTCTTCATGTTTTTGAACATCGCCTCATGCTCCTCCTATTTTTCAGACCATTTCATGCTCCTCATATTTTTGACACATTTTGAAGCTCTTCATATTTTTCACACCTTTTCAGGCTCTTCATGTTTTTGGACACCACTTCATTCTCCTCCTGTTTTTCAGACCGTTTCCTGCTCTTCAAATTTTTACACCTTTTGAAGCTCTTCATATTTTTCACACATTTATAGGCTCTTCATGATTTTGAAAACAGCTTCATTCTCCTCCTATTTTTCAGACCTTTTCATGCTCCTCAAATTGTGACACCTTTTGAAGCTCTTCATATTTCTCACACATTTTCAGGCTATTCATGTTTTTCAACACCGCTTCATGCTCCTCCTATTTTTCAGACAGTTTCATGCTCCTCATATTTTTGACACCTTTTGATGCTCTTCATATTTTTCACATCTTTTGAAGCTCTTTATATTTTTCACACATTTTCAGGCTCTTCATGTATTTCAACACCCTTTGTTGCTCCTCCGATTTTTCAGACCGTTTCATGCTCCTCATATCTTTGACACCTTTTGAAGTTCTTCATATTTCTGACACCTCGTCAGTCTCTTCATGTTTTTCAACACCGTTTCTTGCTCCTCCTATTTTTCAGACCATTTCATGCTCCTCATGTATTTCACACCTTTTGAAGCTCTTCATATTTTGCACGCGTTTTCAGGCTCTTCATGTTTTTAACCAACCAATTCATGCTCCTCCTATTTTTCAGACCGTATCATGCTCCTCTTTATTTTCACACCTTTTGAAGCTCTTCATATATTTCACACCTTTTCAGGCTCTTCATTATTTTCAACACCACTTCATGCTCCCCCCACATTTCAGACCGTTTTACACTCATCTCATTTTTGACACCTTTTGAAGCTCTTCATATTTTTCACACCTTTTGAAGCTCTTCATTTTTTTCACACCTTTTCAGGCTCCTCATGTTTTTCAACACTGCTTCATGCTCCTCCTATTTTTCAGACCGTTTCATGCTCCTCATATTTTTCACACCTTTTGAAGCTGTTCATATATTTCACACCTTTTCAGGCTCTTCATGTTTTAGAACACTGGTTCATGCTCCTCCTATTTTTCAGACCGTATCATGCTCCTCATATTTTTCACACCTTTTGGAGCTCTTCATATTTTTCACACCTTTTCAGGCTCTTCATGTTTTTCGACACTGGTTCATGCTCCTCATATTTTTCAGACCGTTTCATGCTTCTCATATTTTTCACACCTTTTGAAGCTCTTCATATATTTCACACCTGTTTAGGCTCTTCATTTTTTTCAACACTACATCATGCTCCTCCTATTTTTCAGACCGTTTCATGTTCATCTCATTTTTGACACCTTCTGAAGCTCTTCATATTTTTCACACCTTTTGAAGCTCTTCATATTTTTCACAAGATTTCAGTCTCAGCATGTTTTTGAACACCGCTTCATGCTCCTCCTATTTTCAGACCGTTTCATGCTCCTCATGTATTTCACACCTTTTGAAGCTCTTCATATTTGTCACAACTTTTCAGGCTCCTCATGTTTTTCAACACCGCTTCATGCTCCTCCTATTTTTCAGACCGTTTCATGCTCCTCATATTTTTCACACCTTTTGAAGCTCTTCATATTTTTAACACCTTTTCAGGCTCTTCATGTTTTTGAACACCGCTTCATGCTCCTTCTAATTTTTAAACCGTTTAATGCTCCTCATGTATTTCACACCTTTTGAAGCTCTTCATATTTTTCACACCTTTAGCTCTTCATGTGTTTGAACACCATTTCATGCTCCTCCTATTTTTCAGACCGTTTCATGCTCCTCATATTTTTGACATCTTTTGAAGCTCTTCATTTTTCTCACACCTTTTCAGGCTCTTCATGTTTTTGAACACGGCTTCATGCTCCTCCTATTTTTCAGACCGTTTCATGCTCATCTCATTTTTGACACCTTTTGAAGCTCTTCATATTTTTCAAACCTTTTGAAGCTCTTCATATTTGTCACACCTTTTCAGGCTCTTCATGTTTTTCAACATCGCTTCATGCTCCTCCAATTTTTCAGACCGTTTCAAGGTCCTCATATTTTTGACACCTTTTGAAGCTTTTCATATTTTTCACACCCTTTCAGGCTCTTCATTTTTTTAAACAGTACTTCTTGCTCCTCCAATTTTTCAGACCGTTTCATGCTCATCTAATTTTTGACACCTTTTGAAGCTATGCATATTTTTCACAACTTTTCAGGCTCTTCATGTTTTTCAACACCACTGCATGCTCCTCGTATTTTTAAGACCGTTTCATGCTCCTCATATTTTTGACACCTTTAGAAGCTCTTCATATTTTTCACACCTTTTCAGGCTCTTCATGTTTTTCAACACCGCTTCATGCTCCTCTTCTTTTTCAGACCGTTTCATGCTCCTCATATTTTTGACACCTTTTTAAGCTCTTCATGTTTTTCACACATTTTCAGGCTCTTCATGTATTTCAACACCGCTTCATGCTCCTCCTATTTTTCAGAACGTTTCATGCTCCTCATATTTTTGACACATTTTGAAGCTCTTCATATTTTTCTCACCCTTTGAAGCTCTTCATATTTTTCATATTTTTGAAGCTCTTCATATTTTCACACGTTTTCAGGCTCTTCATGTTTTTCAACACCGCTTCATGCTCCTCCTATTTTTAAAACTGTATCATGCTCCACATATTTTTCATACCTTTTGAAGCTCTTCATATTTTTCACACCTTTTCAGGCTCTTCATGTTTTTCAACATCGCTTCATGCTCCGCCTATTTTTCAGACCGTTTTATGCTCCTCATATTTTTGACACCTTTTGAAGCTCTTCATATTTTTCTCACCCTTTGAAGCTCTTCATATTTTTCATATTTTTGAAGCTCTTCATATTTTCACAACTTTTCAGGCTCTTCATGTTTTTGAACACCACTTCATGCTCCTTCTATTTTTCAGAGAGTTTCATGCTCCTCATGTATTTCACACCTTTTGAAGCTTTTCATATTTTTCACACTTTTTCAGGCTCTTCATGTTTTTCAACACCACTTCATTCTTCTCCTATTTTTCAGCCCGTTTCATGCTCCTCATGTCTTTCACACCTTTTGAAGCTCTTCACATTTTTCACACCTTTTCAGGCTCTTCATGTTTTTGATCACCATTTCATGCTCCTCCCATTTTTCAGACCGTTTCATGCTCCTCATATTTTTGACACCTTTTGAAGCTGTTTATATTTTTCACACCTTTTCAGACTCTTCATGTTTTTGAACACCGCTTCATGCTCCTCCTATTATTCAGACAGTTTCATGCTTCTCATATTTTTGACACCTTTTGAAGCTCTTCATATTTTTCACACCCTTTCAGGCTCTTAATGTTTTTCAACACCATTTCATGCTCCTCCTATTTTTCATACGTTTTCATGCTCCTCATATTTTTGACACCTTTTGAAGCTCTTCATATTGTTCACACCTGTTCAGGCTCTTCATGTTTTTGAACACCGTTTCATGTTCCTCGTATTTTTCAGGCCATTTCATGCTCATCATGTATTTCACACTTTTGAAGCTCTTCATATTTTTCACACCTTTTCAGGATCTTCATGTTTTTCAACACCACTTCATGCTTCTCCTATTTTTCAGCCCGTTTCATGCTCCTCATATTTTTGACACCTTTTGAAGCTTTTCATATTTTTCACACCTTTTCAGGCTCTTCATGTTTTTGAACACCACTTCATGCTCCTTCTATTTTTCAGAGAGTTTCATGCTCCTCATGTATTTCACACGTTTTGAAGCTCTTCATATGTTTCACACCTTTTGAAGTTCTTCATATTTTTCACACCTTTTCAAGCTCTTCATATTTTTCACACCTTTTCAGGCTCTTCATGTTTTTCAACACCGCTTCATGCTCCTCCTATTTTTCAGACCGTTTCATGCTCCACACATTTTGAAACCTTTTGAAGCTCTTCATATTTTTCACACCTTTTCAGGCTCTCCATGTTTTTCATCACCGATTCATGCTCCTCCTATTTTTCAGGCCGTTTCATGCTCCTCATATTTTTGACACCTTTTGAATCTCTTCATATTTTTCACACCTTTTAGGCTATTCATGTTTTTGAACAGCGCTTCATGCTCCTCATATTTTTCAGACCGTTTCATGCTCTTCATATTTTTCACACCTTTTGAAGCTCTTCATATTTTTCATATTTTTGAAGCTCTTCATATTTTTCACACTTTTTCAGGCTCTTCATGTTTTTGAGCACACCTTCTTGCTCCTCCTATTTTTCAGACCGTTTCATGCTCCTCATATTTTTCACACCATTTGAAGCTCTTCATGTTTTTCACACCTTTTCAGTCTCTTCATGTATTTGAACACCATTTCATGCTCCTCCGATTTTTTAGACCATTTCATGCTCCTCATATTTTTGACACCTTTTGAAGCTCTTCATATTTTTCACACCTTTTCAGGCTCTTCATGTTTTTGAACACCACTTCATGCTCCTCCAATTTTTCAGACCGTTTCATGTTTCTCATATTTTTGACACCTTTTGAAGCTCTTCATATTTTTCACACCTTTTGAAGCTCTTCATATTTTTCATATTTTTGAAGCTCTTCATATTTTTCACACCATTTCAGGCTTTTCATGTATTTGAACACCGGTTCATGCTCCTCCTATTTTTCAGACCGTTTCGTGCTCCTAATGTATTTCACACCTTTTGAAGCTCTTAGTATTTTGCACACATTTTCAGGCTTTTCATGTTTTTCACAACCACTTCATGCTCCTCATATTTTTCAGACCGTTTCATGCACATTTCATTTTTTACTCCTTTTGAAGCTCTTCACATTTTTCACACCTTTTCAGTCTCTACATGTTTTTGAACACCGCTTCATGCTCCTCCTATTTCTCAGACCATTTCATGCTCCTCATGTATTTCACACCTTTTGAAGCTCTTAGTGTTTTGCACACATTTTCAGGCTTTTCATGTTTTTCACAACCACTTCATGCTCCTCATATTTTTCAGACCGTTTCATGCACATTTCATTTTTGACTCCTTTTGAAGCTCTTCATATTTTTCACACCATTTTCAGGCTCTTCATGTTTTTCAACACCGCTTTATGATCCTCCTATTTTTCAGACCGTTTCATATTCCTCATATTTTTGACATTTTTTGAGGCTCTTCATATTTTTCACACCTTTTCAGGCTCTTCATGTTTTTGAACACCGTTTCATGCTCCTCCTATTTTTCTGACCGTTTCATGCACATCTCATTTTTGACACTTTTTGAAGCCTTTGATATTTTTCACACCATTTTCAGGCTCTTCATGTTTTTCAACACCGCTTTATGACCCTCCTATTTTTCAGACCGTTTCATGCTCCTCATATATTTGACACCTTTTGAAGTACTTCATATTTTTCACACCTTTTCAGGCTCTTCATATTTTTCACACATTTCCAGGCTGTTCATGTTTTTGAACACGGCTTCATGCTCCTCCAATTTTTCAGACCGTTTCATGTTCCTCATATTTTTGACACCTTTTGAAGCTCTTCATATTTTTCACACCTTTTGAAGTTCTTCATATTTTTTACACCATTTTCAGGCTCTTCATGTTTTTCAACACCGTTTCATGCTCCTCCTATTTTTCAGACCGTTTCATGCTCCTCTTATGTTTGACACCTTTTGAAGCTCTTCATATTTTTCACACCTTTTCACGCTCTTCATGTTTTTGAACACCGCTTCATGCTCCGCCTATTTTTCAGACCGTTTCATGCTCCTCATATTTTTGACACCTTTTGAAGCTCTTCATATTTTTCACACCCTTTCAGGCTCTTAATGTTTTTCAACACAACTTCATGCTCCTCCTATTTTTCAGACGTTTTCATGCTCCTCATATTTTTGACACCTTTAGAAATTCTTCATATCTTTCACACCTTTTCAGGCTCTTCATGTTTTGCCACACCGCTTCATGCTCCTCCTATTTTTCAGCCCGTTTCATGCTCCTCATGTATTTCACACCTTTTGAAGCTCTTCATATATTTCACACATTTTAAGGCTCTTCATTTTTTTCAACACCGCTTCATGCTCCTCCTATTTTTCAGACCGTTTCATGTTTCTCATATTTTTGACACCTTTTGAAGCTCTTCGTATTTTTCACACCTTTTGAAGCTCTTCATATTTTTCATATTTTTGAAGCTCTTCATATTTTTCACACCTTTTCAGGCTTTTCATGTATTTGAACACCGGTTCATGCTCCTCCTATTTTTCAGACCGTTTCATGCTCCTCCTATTTTTCACTCCTTTTGAAGCTCTTCATATTTTTCACACCTTTTCCGTCTCTACATGTTTTTGAACACCGCTTCATGCTCCTCCTATTTCTCAGATCATTTCATGCTCCTCATGTATTTCACACCTTTTGAAGCTCTTCATATTTTGCACACATTTTCAGGCTTTTCATGTTTTTCACAACCACTTCATGCTCCTCATATTTTTCAGACAGTTTCATGCACATTTCATTTTTTACTCCTTTTGAAGCTTTTCATATTTTTCACACCTTTTGAAGCTCTTCATATTTTTCACACCTTTTCAGGCTTTTCATGTTTGAACACCGCTTCATGCTCCTTCTATTTTTCAGAGAGTTTCATGCTCCTCATGTATTTCACACCTTTTGAAGCTCTTCATATTTTTCACACCTTTTCAGGCTCTTCATGTTTTTCCACACCACTTCATGCTTCTCCTATTTTTCAGCCCGTTTCATGCTCCTCATGTATTTCACACCTTTTGAAGCTCTTCATATTTTTTACACCTTTTCAGGCTCTTCACGTTTTGATCACCATTTCATGCTCCTCTTATTTTTCAGACCGTTTCATGCTCATCTCATTTTTGACACCTTTTGAAGCTCTTCATATATTTCACACATTTTCAACCTCTTCATATTTTTCACACCTTTTCATGCTCTTCATGTTTTTCAACACCGCTTCATGCTTCTCCTATTTTTCAGACAGTTTCATGCTCCTCCTATTTTTCAGACTGTTTCATGCACCTCTCATTATTGACACCTTTTGAAGCTCTCATACTTTTCACACCTTTTCAGGCTCTTCATGTTTTTCAACACCGCTTCATGCTCCTCCTATTTTTGCGACCGTTTCATGCTCCTCATATATTTGACACCTTTGAAGCTCTTCATATTTTTCACACGTTTTCAGGCTTTTCATGTTTTTCATCACCGCGTCACGCTCCTCCTATTTTTGAGACCGTTTCACGCTCCACATATTTTTGACAACTTTTGGAGCTCTTCATATTTTTCACACCTTATCAGCCTCTTCATGTTTTTTAACCGCTGCATACTCCTCCTATTTTTCAGACCGTTTCATGCTCCTCATATATTTCACACCTTTTGAAGCTCTTCATATTTTTCACACCTTTTCAGGCTCTTCATTTTTTTCACACCACTCCATGCTCCTCCTATTTTTCAAACCGTTTCATGCTCATCTCATTTTTGACACCTTTAGAAGCTCTTCATATTTTTCACAAGTTCTCAGCCTCCTCATGTTTTTAAACACCGCTTCATGCTCCTCCTATTTTTCAGACCGTTTCATGCTCCTCATATTTTTCACACCTTTTGAAGCTCTTCCTTTTTTTCACACCTTTTCACGCTCTTCATGTTTTTGAACACCGCTTCATGCTCCTCCTATTTTTCAGACCCTTTCATGCTCCTCATAATTTTGACACCTTTTGAAGCTCTTCATATGTTTCACAACTTTTCAGGCTCTTCATTTTTTTCAACACCACTTCATGCTCCTCCTATTTTTCAGACGGTTTCATGCTCATCTCATTTTTTACACCTTTTGAAGCTCTTCATATTATTCACACCTTTTGATGCTCTTCATATTTTTCACACGTTTTCAGGCTCTTCATGTTTTTCAACACCGCTTCATGCTATTTCTATTTTTCAGAGAGTTTCATGCTCCTCATGTATTTCACACCTTTAGAAGCTCTTCATATTTTTCAAAACTTTTCAGGCTCTTCATGTTTTTCCACACCCTTTCATGCTTCTCCTATTTTTCAGCCCGTTTCATGCTCCTCATGTATTTCACACCTTTTGAAGCTCTTCATATTTTTCACACCTTTTCAGGCTCTTCATGTTTTTCACACCTTTTCAGGCTCTTCATGTTTTTGAACACCATTTCAGGCTTCTCCTAATTTGCAGACCGTTTCATTCTCCTCATATTTTTGACACCTTTTGAAGCTCTTTATATATTTCACACCTTTTCAGGCTCTTCATTTTTTTCAACACCACTTCATGCTCCTCCTATTTTTCAGACCGTTTCATGCTCATCTCATTTTGACACCTTTTGAAGCTCTTCAAATTTTTCACGTCTTTTGAAGCTCTTCATATTTTTCACAACTTTTCAGGCTCTTTATGATTTTCAACACCGCTTCATGCTCCTCCTATTTTTCAGACCGTTTCATGCTCATCTCATTTTGACACCTTTTGAAGCTCTTCAAATTTTTCACACCTTTTGAAGCTCTTCATATTTTTCATATTTTTGAAGCTCTTCATATTTTCACACGTTTTCAGGCTCTTCATGTTTTTCAACAACGCTTCATGCTATTTCTATTTTTCAGAGAGTTTCATGCTCCTCATGTATTTCACACCTTTTGAAGCTCTTCATATATTTCAACCCTTTTCAGGCTCTTCATGTTTTTCCACACCCCTTCATGCTTCTCCTATTTTTCAGCCCGTTTCATGCTCCTCATATGTTTCACACCTTTTGAAGCTCTTCATATTTTTTTTAACACCTTTTCACGCTCCTCCTATATTTCAGACCATTTCAAGCTCCTCATATTTTTGACACTTTTTGTAGCTCTTCATATTTTTCACACCTTTTCAGGGTCTTCATGTTTTTCTACACCACTTCATGCTCCTCCTATTTTTCGGACCGTTTTATTCTACTCATATGTTTCACACCTTTTTCAAGCTCTTCATGTTTTTCAACACCACTTCATGCTCCTCCTAATTATCAGACCGTTTCATGCTCCTCATATTTTTGACACCATTTGAAGCTCTTCATATTTTTCACACCTTTTCAGGCTCTTCATGTTTTTTAACACCTTTTCATGCTCCTCCTGTATTTCAGACCGTTTCATGCTCCTTATGTTTTTGACACCTTTTGAAGCTCTTCATATTTTTCACACGTTTTCAGGCTCTTCATATTTTTCAACACCGCTTCATGCTCCTCCTATTTTTCAGACCGTATCATGCTCCTCATATGTTTCACACCTTTTTCAGGCTCTTCATGTTTTTCAACAACACTTCATGCTCCTCCTATGTTTCAGACCGTTTCATGCTCCTCATATTTTTGACACAGTTTGAAGCTCTTCACATTTTCACACCTTTTGAGGCTCTTCATGTTTTTGAAAACAGTTTCTTGCTCCTCATTTTTTTCAGACCGTTTCACCCTCTATATATTTGACACCTTTTTGAAGCTCTTCATATTTTTCACACCTTTTGAGGCTCTTCATGTTTTTCAAAACAGTTTCTTGCTCCTCATATTTTTCAGACCGTTTCACCCTCTATATATTTGACCCCTCTTTGAAGCTCTTAATATTTTTCACACCTTTTCAGGCTCTTCTTGTTTTTCAACACCACTTCAAGCTCCTTCTATTTTTCAGACCGTTTCTTGCTCCTCATATTTTTGACACCTTTGAGGCTCTTCCTATATTTCACACTATTTCAGGCTCTTCATCTTTTTCAACACCACTTCAAGCTCCTTCTATTTTTCAGACCGTTTCATGTTTCTCATATATTTGACACAGTTTGAAGCTCTTCATATTTTTCACAACTGTTGAGGCTCTTCATGTTTTTGAAAACAGTTTCTTGCTCCACTTGTTTTTCAGACCCTTTCTCCCTCCTCATATTTTTGATACCTTTTTGAAGCTCTTCATTTTTTTCACACCTTTCCAGGCTCTTCAAGTGTATGAACACCGTTTCATGCTCCTCCTATATTTCATACCATTTCATGCTCCTTATATTTTTGACACCTTTTGAAGCTCTGCATATATTTCACACCTTTTCAGGCTCTTCATGTTTTTCAACACCAGTTCAAGCTCCTCCTATTTTTCAGACCGTTTCTTGCTCGTCATATTTTTGACACCTTTGAGGCTCTTCATATATTTCACACATTTTCAGGCTCTTCATGTTTTTCAACACCGCTTCATGCTCCTCCTAATTTTCAGACCGTTTCATTCTCCTCATATTTTTGACACCATTTGAAGCTGTTCATCTTTTTCACACCTTTTCAGGCTCTTCATGTTTTTTAACACCTTTTCATGCTCCTGCTATATTTCAGACCGTTTCATGCTCCTTATATTTTTGACACCTTTTGAAGCTCTTCATATTTTTCACACCTTTTCAGGCTCTTCATATTTTTCAACACCACTTCATGCTCCTATTTTTCAGACCGTACCATGCTCCTCATATGTTTCACACATTTTTCAGGCTCTTCATCTTTTTCAACAATACTTCATGCTCATCCTATGTTTCAGACCGTTTCATGCTCCTCATATTTTTGACAGTTTGAAGCTCTTCACATTTTTCACAAATTTTCAGGCTCTTCATGTTTTTGAAAACAGTTTCTTGCTCCTCATATTTTTCAGACCGTTTCACCCTCTATATATTTGACACCTTTTTGAAGCTCTGCATATTTTTCACACGTTTTCAGTCTCTTCATGTTTTTCAACACCACTTCAAGCTCCTTCTATTTTTCAGACCGTTTCTTGCTCCTCATATTTTTGACACCTTTGAGGCTCTTCATATATTTCACACTGTTTCAGGCTCTTTATGTTTTCAACACCGCTTCATGCTCCTCCTAATTTTCAGACCGTTTCATTCTCCTCATATTTTTGACACCTTTTGAAGCTCTTCATATTTTTCACACTTTTTCAGGCTCTTCATGTTTTTCAAACCGCTTCATGCTTCTCCTATTTTTCAGACCGTTTCATGCTCCTCATATTTTTGACGTCTTTTGAAGCTCTTCATATTTTTCACACCTTTTCAGGCTCTTCATGTTTTTCAGCACCACTTCATGCTCCTCCTATTTTTCAGACCGTTTCATGCTTCTCATATTTTTGACCACTTTTGAAGCTCTTCATATTTTTCACACCTTTTCAGGCTCTTCATGTTTTTCAACACAGCTTCATGCTCCTACTATTTTTCAGACCCTTTCATGCTCCTCATATTTTTGACACCTTTTTAAGCTCTTCATATTTTTCACACCTTTTCACGCTCTTCATGTTTTTCAACATCGCTTGCTGCTCCTCCTCTTTTTCAGAGCGTTTCATGCTCCTCATAATTTTGACACCTTTGAAGCTCTTCATATTTTTCACACCTTTTCAGGCTCTTCATATTTTTCAACACCACTTCATGCTTCTCCTATTTTTCAGACCGTTTAATGCTCCTCATATTTTTGACACTTTTTGAAGCTCTTCATATTTTTCACACTTCTCCAGGCTCTTCATTTTTTTGAACACCGATTCATGCTCCTCCTATTTTTCAGACCTTTTCATGCTCCTCATGTTTTTGACACCTTTTGAAGCACTTCATATTTTTCACACCTTTTCAGGCTCTTCATGTTTTTCAACAAAGCTTCATGCTCCTCCTATTTTTCAGACTGTTTCATGCTCCTCATATGTTTCACACCTTTTGAAGCTCTTCATATTTTTTTTAACACCTTTTCACGCTCCTCCTATATTTCAGACCGTTTCAAGCTCCTCATATTTTTGACACTTTTTGCAGCTCTTCATATTTTTCACACCTTTTCAGGGTCTTCATGTTTTTCTACACCACTTCATGCTCCTCCTATTTTTCAGACCGTTTTATTCTACTCATATGTTTCACACCTTTTTCAAGCTCTTCATGTTTTTCAACACCACTTCATGCTCCTCCTAATTATCAGACCGTTTCATTCTCCTCATATTTTTGACACCATTTGAAGCTGTTCATCTTTTTCACACCTTTTCAGGCTCTTCATGTTTTTTAACACCTTTTCATGCTCCTGCTATATTTCAGACCGTTTCATGCTCCTTATATTTTTGACACCTTTTGAAGCTCTTCATATTTTTCATACGTTTTCAGGCTCTTCATATTTTTCAACACCGCTTCATGCTCCTCCTATTTTTCAGACCGTATCATGCTCCTCATATGTTTCACACCTTTTTAAGGCTCTTCATGTTTTTCAACAACACTTCATGCTCCTCCTATGTTTCAGACCGTTTCATGCTCCTCATATTTTTGACACAGTTTGAAGCTCTTCACATTGTTCACACCTTTTGAGGCTCTTCATGTTTTTGAAAACAGTTTCTTGCTCCTCATATTTTTCAGACCGTTTCACCCTCTGTATATTTGACACCTTTTTGAAGCTCTTCATATTTTTCACACCTTTTCAGGCTCTTCATGTTTTTCAACAACGCTTCATGCTCCTCCTATTTTTCAGACCGTTTCATGCTCCTCATATGTTTCACACCTTTTGAAACTCTTCATATTTTTTTAACACCTTTTCACGCTCCTCCTATATTTCAGACCGTTTCAAGCTCCTCATATTTTTGACACTTTTTGTAGCTCTTCATATTTTTCACACCTTTTCAGGGTCTTCATGTTTTTCTACACCACTTCATGCTCCTCCTATTTTTCAGACCGTTTTATTCTACTCATATGTTTCACAACTTTTTCAAGATCTTCATGTTTTTCAACACCACTTCATGCTCCTCCTAATTATCAGACCGTTTCATTCTCCTCATATTTTTGACACCATTTGAAGCTTTTCATATTTTTCACACCTTTTCAGGCTCTTCATGTTTTTTAACAACTTTTCATGCTCCTGCTATATTTCAGACCGTTTCATGCTCCTTATATTTTTGACACCTTTTGAAGCTCTTCATATTTTTCACACGTTTTCATGCTCTTCATATTTTTTAACACCGCTTCATGCTCCTCCTATTTATCAGACCGTATCATGCTCCTCATATGTTTCACACCTTTTTCAGGCTCTTCCTGTTTTTCAACAACACTTCATGCTCCTGCTATGTTTCAGACCGTTTCATGCTCCTCATATTTTTGACATAGTTTGAAGCTCTTCACATTTTTCACACCTTTTGAGGCTCTTCATGTTTTTGAAAACAGTTTCTTGCTCCTCATATTTTTCAGACCGTTTCACCCTCTATATATTTGACACCTTTTTGAAGCTCTTCATATTTTTCACACCTTTTCAGGCTCTTCATGTTTTTCAACAGCACTTCATGCTTCTCCTATTTTTCAGACCATTTCATGCTCCTCATATTTTTGACACTTTTTGAAGCTCTTCATATTTTTCACACTTCTCCAGGCTCTTCATGTTTTTGAACACTGCTTCATGCTCCTCCTATATTTCAGACCTTTTCATGCTCCTCATGTTTTTGACACCTTTTGAAGCTCTTCATATTTTTCACACCTTTTCAGGCTCTTCATGTTTTTCAACAACGCTTCATGCTCCTCCTATTTTTCAGACCATTTCATGCTCCTCATATGTTTCACACATTTTCAAGCTCTTCATATTTTTTTTAACACCTTTTCATGCTCCTCCTATATTTCAGACCGTTTCAAGCTCCTCATATTTTTGACACTTTTTCAAGCTCTTCATATTTTTGACACCTTTTCAGGCTCTTCATGTTTTTCAACACCACTTCAAGCTCCTTCTATTTTTCAGACCGTTTCTTGCTCCTCATATTTTTGACACCTTTGAGGCTCTTCATGTTTTTGAAAACAGTTTCTTGCTCCTCATATTTTTCAGACCGTTACACCCTCTATATATTTGACACCTTTTTGAAGCTCTTCATATTTTTCACACCTTTTGAGGCTCTTCATGTTTTTGAAAACAGTTTCTTGCTCCTCATATTTTTCAGACCGTTACACCCTCTATATATTTGACACCTTTTTGAAGCTCTTCATATTTTTCACACCTTTTGAGGCTCTTCATGTTTTTGAAAACAGTTTCTTGCTCCTCATATTTTTCAGACCGTTTCACCCTCTATGTATTTGACACCTTTTTGAAGCTCTTCATATTTTTCACACCTTTTCAGGCTCTTCATGTTTTTCAACACCACTTCAAGCTCCTTCTATTTTTCAGACCGTTTCTTGCTCCTCATATTTTTGACACCTTTGAGGCTCTTCATATATTTCACACTTTTTCAGGCTCTTCATGTTTTTCAACACCACTTCAAGCTCCTTCTATTTTTCAGACCGTTTCTTGCTCCTCATATTTTTGACACCTTTGAGGCTCTTCATATATTTCACACTGTTTCAGGCTCTTTATGTTATTCAACACCGCTTCATGCTCCTCCTAAGTTTCAGACCGTTTCATTCTCCTCATATTTTTGACACCTTTTGAAGCTCTTCATATTTTTCACACTTTTTCAGGCTCTTCATGTTTTTCAAACCGCTTCATGCTCCTCCTATTTTTCAGACCGTTTCATGCTCCTCCTATTTTTCAGACCGTTTCATGCTCCTCATATTTTTGACGCCTTTTGAAGCTCTTCCTATTTTTCACACTTTTTCAGGCTCTTCATATTTTTCAGCACCACTTCATGCTCCTCCTATTTTTCAGACCGTATCATGCTCCTCATATTTTTGACACCTTTTGAAGCTCTTCATATTTTTCACACCTTTTCAGGCCCTTCAGGTTTTTCAACACCGTTTCATGCTCCTCATATATTTCACATCTTTTATAGCTCTTCTTTTTTTTTCACACCTTTTCATTCTCTTCAGGTTTCTCAACATCACTTCATGCTTCTCCTATTTTTCACACCGTTTCATGCTCCCACTATTTTTGACACCTTTTCAAGCTCTTTATATATTTCCCACCTCTTCAGGCTCTTAATGTTTTCAACACCGCTTCTTGCTCATCCTATTTGTCGGACCGCTTCATGCTCCTCATATTTTTGACATCTTTTGAAGCTCTTCATATTTTTCACACCTTTTCAGGCTCTTCACGTTTTCAACACCGTTTCATGCTCCTCCTATTTTTCAGACCGTTTCATGCTCCTCATATTTTTAACACCTTTTGAAGCTCTTCATATTTTTCACACCTTTTCAGGCTCTTCATGTTTTTGCACACCGCTTCATGCTCCTCCTATTTTTCACACCGTTTCATGCTCCTCTCATTATTGACACATTTCGAAGCTATTCATATTTTTCACACCTTTGGAAGCTCTTCATATTTTTCACACATTTTCAGGCTTTTCATGTTTTCAACACCCCTTCATGCTCCTCCTTTTTTTCAGACCATTTCATGCTCCTCATATTTTTGACACTTTTGAAGCTCTTCATGTCTTTCAACACTGTTTCATGCTCCTCCTATTTTTCAGACCGTTTCATGCTCCTCATATTTTTAACACCTTTTGAAGCTCTTCATATTTTTCACACCTTTTCAGGCTCTTCATGTTTTTGCACACCGCTTCATGCTCCTCCTATTTTTCACACCGTTTCATGCTCCTCTCATTATTGACACATTTCGAAGCTATTCATATTTTTCACACCTTTGGAAGCTCTTCATATTTTTCACACATTTTCAGGCTTTTCATGTTTTCAACACCCCTTCATGCTCCTCCTATTTTTCAGACCGTTTCATGTTCCTCATATTTTTCACACCTTTTGAACCTCCTCATTTTTTCACATCTTTTGAAGCTCTTCATATATTTCACACCTTCTCAGGCACTTCATGATTTTCACGACCACTTCATGCTCCTCCTATTTTTCAGACCGTTTCATGATCCTCATATATTAGACACCTTGTGAAGCTCTTCCTATTTTTCACACTTTTTCAGGCTCTTCATGTTTTTCAACACCGTTTCATGCTCCTCCTATTTTTCAGACCGCTTCAGGCTCCTCATGTATTTCACACCTTTTCAAGCTCTTCATATTTTTCACACCTTTTCAGGCTCTTCATGTTTTTGAACACCGTTTCATGCTCCTCCTATTTTTCAGACCGTTTCATGCTCTTCATATTTTTGACACCTTTTGAACCTCCTCATTTTTTCACAACTTTTGAAGCTCTTCATATATTTCAACCCTTTTCAGGCTCTTCATGTTTTTCCACACCCCTTCATGCTTCTCCTATTTTTCAGCCCGTTTCATGCTCCTCATATGTTTCACACCTTTTGAAGCTCTTCATATTTTTTTTAACACCTTTTCACGCTCCTCCTATATTTCAGACCATTTCAAGCTCCTCATATTTTTGACACTTTTTGTAGCTCTTCATATTTTTCACACCTTTTCAGGGTCTTCATGTTTTTCTACACCACTTCATGCTCCTCCTATTTTTCGGACCGTTTTATTCTACTCATATGTTTCACACCTTTTTCAAGCTCTTCATGTTTTTCAACACCACTTCATGCTCCTCCTAATTATCAGACCGTTTCATGCTCCTCATATTTTTGACACCATTTGAAGCTCTTCATATTTTTCACACCTTTTCAGGCTCTTCATGTTTTTTAACACCTTTTCATGCTCCTCCTGTATTTCAGACCGTTTCATGCTCCTTATGTTTTTGACACCTTTTGAAGCTCTTCATATTTTTCACACGTTTTCAGGCTCTTCATATTTTTCAACACCGCTTCATGCTCCTCCTATTTTTCAGACCGTATCATGCTCCTCATATGTTTCACACCTTTTTCAGGCTCTTCATGTTTTTCAACAACACTTCATGCTCCTCTATGTTTCAGACCGTTTCATGCTCCTCATATTTTTGACACAGTTTGAAGCTCTTCACATTTTCACACCTTTTGAGGCTCTTCATGTTTTTGAAAACAGTTTCTTGCTCCTCATTTTTTTCAGACCGTTTCACCCTCTATATATTTGACACCTTTTTGAAGCTCTTCATATTTTTCACACCTCTTGAGGCTCTTCATGTTTTTCAAAACAGTTTCTTGCTCCTCATATTTTTCAGACCGTTTCACCCTCTATATATTTGACCCCTCTTTGAAGCTCTTAATATTTTTCACACCTTTTCAGGCTCTTCTTGTTTTTCAACACCACTTCAAGCTCCTTCTATTTTTCAGACCGTTTCTTGCTCCTCATATTTTTGACACCTTTGAGGCTCTTCCTATATTTCACACTATTTCAGGCTCTTCATCTTTTTCAACACCACTTCAAGCTCCTTCTATTTTTCAGACCGTTTCATGTTTCTCATATATTTGACACAGTTTGAAGCTCTTCATATTTTTCACAACTGTTGAGGCTCTTCATGTTTTTGAAAACAGTTTCTTGCTCCTCTTGTTTTTCAGACCCTTTTTCCCTCCTCATATTTTTGATACCTTTTTGAAGCTCTTCATTTTTTTCACACCTTTCCAGGCTCTTCAAGTGTATGAACACCGTTTCATGCTCCTCCTATATTTCATACCATTTCATGCTCCTTATATTTTTGACACCTTTTGAAGCTCTGCATATATTTCACACCTTTTCAGGCTCTTCATATTTTTCAACACCGCTTCAAGCTCCTCCTATTTTTCAGACCGTTTCTTGCTCCTCATATTTTTGACACCTTTGAGGCTCTTCATATATTTCACACATTTTCAGGCTCTTCATGTTTTTCAACACCGCTTCATGCTCCTCCTAATTTTCAGACCGTTTCATTCTCCTCATATTTTTGACACCATTTGAAGCTGTTCATCTTTTTCACACCTTTTCAGGCTCTTCATGTTTTTTAACACCTTTTCATGCTCCTGCTATATTTCAGACCGTTTCATGCTCCTTATATTTTTGACACCTTTTGAAGCTCTTCATATTTTTCACACCTTTTCAGGCTCTTCATATTTTTCAACACCACTTCATGCTCCTATTTTTCAGACCGTACCATGCTCCTCATATGTTTCACACATTTTTCAGGCTCTTCATCTTTTTCAACAATACTTCATGCTCATCCTATGTTTCAGACCGTTTCATGCTCCTCATATTTTTGACACAGTTTGAAGCTCTTCACATTTTTCACAAATTTTCAGGCTCTTCATGTTTTTGAAAACAGTTTCTTGCTCCTCATATTTTTCAGACCGTTTCACCCTCTATATATTTGACACCTTTTTGAAGCTCTGCATATTTTTCACACGTTTTCAGTCTCTTCATGTTTTTCAACACCACTTCAAGCTCCTTCTATTTTTCAGACCGTTTCTTGCTCCTCATATTTTTGACACCTTTGAGGCTCTTCATATATTTCACACTGTTTCAGGCTCTTTATGTTTTCAACACCGCTTCATGCTCCTCCTAATTTTCAGACCGTTTCATTCTCCTCATATTTTTGACACCTTTTGAAGCTCTTCATATTTTTCACACTTTTTCAGGCTCTTCATGTTTTTCAAACCGCTTCATGCTTCTCCTATTTTTCAGACCGTTTCATGCTCCTCATATTTTTGACGTCTTTTGAAGCTCTTCATATTTTTCACACCTTTTCAGGCTCTTCATGTTTTTCAGCACCACTTCATGCTCCTCCTATTTTTCAGACCGTTTCATGCTTCTCATATTTTTGACCACTTTTGAAGCTCTTCATATTTTTCACACCTTTTCAGGCTCTTCATGTTTTTCAACACCGCTTCATGCTCCTACTATTTTTCAGACCCTTTCATGCTCCTCATATTTTTGACACCTTTTTAAGCTCTTCATATTTTTCACACCTTTTCACGCTCTTCATGTTTTTCAACATCGCTTGCTGCTCCTCCTCTTTTTCAGAGCGTTTCATGCTCCTCATAATTTTGACACCTTTGAAGCTCTTCATATTTTTCACACCTTTTCAGGCTCTTCATATTTTTCAACACCACTTCATGCTTCTCCTATTTTTCAGACCGTTTAATGCTCCTCATATTTTTGACACTTTTTGAAGCTCTTCATATTTTTCACACTTCTCCAGGCTCTTCATTTTTTTGAACACCGATTCATGCTCCTCCTATTTTTCAGACCTTTTCATGCTCCTCATGTTTTTGACACCTTTTGAAGCACTTCATATTTTTCACACCTTTTCAGGCTCTTCATGTTTTTCAACAACGCTTCATGCTCCTCCTATTTTTCAGACTGTTTCATGCTCCTCATATGTTTCACACCTTTTGAAGCTCTTCATATTTTTTTAACACCTTTTCACGCTCCTCCTATATTTCAGACCGTTTCAAGCTCCTCATATTTTTGACACTTTTTGCAGCTCTTCATATTTTTCACACCTTTTCAGGGTCTTCATGTTTTTCTACACCACTTCATGCTCCTCCTATTTTTCAGACCGTTTTATTCTACTCATATGTTTCACACCTTTTTCAAGCTCTTCATGTTTTTCAACACCACTTCATGCTCCTCCTAATTATCAGACCGTTTCATTCTCCTCATATTTTTGACACCATTTGAAGCTGTTCATCTTTTTCACACCTTTTCAGGCTCTTCATGTTTTTTAACACCTTTTCATGCTCCTGCTATATTTCAGACCGTTTCATGCTCCTTATATTTTTGACACCTTTTGAAGCTCTTCATATTTTTCATACGTTTTCAGGCTCTTCATATTTTTCAACACCGCTTCATGCTCCTCCTATTTTTCAGACCGTATCATGCTCCTCATATGTTTCACAACTTTTTAAGGCTCTTCATGTTTTTCAACAACACTTCATGCTCCTCCTATGTTTCAGACCGTTTCATGCTCCTCATATTTTTGACACAGTTTGAAGCTCTTCACATTGTTCACACCTTTTGAGGCTCTTCATGTTTTTGAAAACAGTTTCTTGCTCCTCATATTTTTCAGACCGTTTCACCCTCTATATATTTGACACCTTTTTGAAGCTCTTCATATTTTTCACACCTTTTGAGGCTCTTCATGTTTTTGAAAACAGTTTCTTGCTCCTCATATTTTTCAGACCGTTTCACCCTCTATATATTTGACACCTTTTTGAAGCTCTTCATATTTTTCACACCTTTTCAGGCTCTTCATGTTTTTCAAAAACGCTTCATGCTCCTCCTATTTTTCAGACCGTTTCATGCTCCTCATATGTTTCACACCTTTTGAAGCTCTTCATATTTTTTTAACACCTTTTCACGCTCCTCCTATATTTCAGACCGTTTCAAGCTCCTCATATTTTTGACACTTTCTGTAGCTCTTCATATTTTTCACACCTTTTCAGGCTCTTCATGTTTTTCTACACCACTTCATTCTCCTCCTATTTTTCAGACCGTTTTATTCTACTCATATGTTTCACACCTTCTTCAAGATCTTCATGTTTTTCAACACCACTTCATGCTCCTCCTAATTATCAGACCGTTTCATTCTCCTCATATTTTTGACACCATTTGAAGCTGTTCATCTTTTTCACACCTTTTCAGGCTCTTCATGTTTTTTAACACCTTTTCATGCTCCTGCTATATTTCAGACCGTTTCATGCTCCTTATATTTTTGACACCTTTTGAAGCTCTTCATATTTTTCATACGTTTTCAGGCTCTTCATATTTTTCAACACCGCTTCATGCTCCTCCTATTTTTCAGACCGTATCATGCTCCTCATATGTTTCACACCTTTTTAAGGCTCTTCATGTTTTTCAACAACACTTCATGCTCCTCCTATGTTTCAGACCGTTTCATGCTCCTCATATTTTTGACACAGTTTGAAGCTCTTCACATTGTTCACACCTTTTGAGGCTCTTCATGTTTTTGAAAACAGTTTCTTGCTCCTCATATTTTTCAGACCGTTTCACCCTCTATATATTTGACACCTTTTTGAAGCTCTTCATATTTTTCACACCTTTTCAGGCTCTTCATGTTTTTCAACAACGCTTCATGCTCCTCCTATTTTTCAGACCGTTTCATGCTCCTCATATGTTTCACACCTTTTGAAACTCTTCATATTTTTTTAACACCTTTTCACGCTCCTCCTATATTTCAGACCGTTTCAAGCTCCTCATATTTTTGACACTTTTTGTAGCTCTTCATATTTTTCACACCTTTTCAGGGTCTTCATGTTTTTCTACACCACTTCATGCTCCTCCTATTTTTCAGACCGTTTTATTCTACTCATATGTTTCACAACTTTTTCAAGATCTTCATGTTTTTCAACACCACTTCATGCTCCTCCTAATTATCAGACCGTTTCATTCTCCTCATATTTTTGACACCATTTGAAGCTTTTCATATTTTTCACACCTTTTCAGGCTCTTCATGTTTTTTAACAACTTTTCATGCTCCTGCTATATTTCAGACCGTTTCATGCTCCTTATATTTTTGACACCTTTTGAAGCTCTTCATATTTTTCACACGTTTTCATGCTCTTCATATTTTTTAACACCGCTTCATGCTCCTCCTATTTATAAGACCGTATCATGCTCCTCATATGTTTCACACCTTTTTCAGGCTCTTCATGTTTTTCAACAACACTTCATGCTCCTCCTATGTTTCAGACCGTTTCATGCTCCTCATATTTTTGACATAGTTTGAAGCTCTTCACATTTTTCACACCTTTTGAGGCTCTTCATGTTTTTGAAAACAGTTTCTTGCTCCTCATATTTTTCAGACAGTTTCACCCTCTATATATTTGACACCTTTTTGAAGCTCTTCATATTTTTCACACCTTTTCAGGCTCTTCATGTTTTTCAACAGCACTTCATGCTTCTCCTATTTTTCAGACCATTTCATGCTCCTCATATTTTTGACACTTTTTGAAGCTCTTCATATTTTTCACACTTCTCCAGGCTCTTCATGTTTTTGAACACTGCTTCATGCTCCTCCTATATTTCAGACCTTTTCATGCTCCTCATGTTTTTGACACCTTTTGAAGCTCTTCATATTTTTCACACCTTTTCAGGCTCTTCATGTTTTTCAACAACGCTTCATGCTCCTCCTATTTTTCAGACCATTTCATGCTCCTCATATGTTTCACACATTTTCAAGCTCTTCATATTTTTTTTAACACCTTTTCATGCTCCTCCTATATTTCAGACCGTTTCAAGCTCCTCATATTTTTGACACTTTTTCAAGCTCTTCATATTTTTGACACCTTTTCAGGCTCTTCATGTTTTTCAACACCACTTCAAGCTCCTTCTATTTTTCAGACCGTTTCTTGCTCCTCATATTTTTGACACCTTTGAGGCTCTTCATGTTTTTGAAAACAGTTTCTTGCTCCTCATATTTTTCAGACCGTTACACCCTCTATATATTTGACACCTTTTTGAAGCTCTTCATATTTTTCACACCTTTTGAGGCTCTTCATGTTTTTGAAAACAGTTTCTTGCTCCTCATATTTTTCAGACCGTTACACCCTCTATATATTTGACACCTTTTTGAAGCTCTTCATATTTTTCACACCTTTTGAGGCTCTTCATGTTTTTGAAAACAGTTTCTTGCTCCTCATATTTTTCAGACCGTTTCACCCTCTATGTATTTGACACCTTTTTGAAGCTCTTCATATTTTTCACACCTTTTCAGGCTCTTCATGTTTTTCAACACCACTTCAAGCTCCTTCTATTTTTCAGACCGTTTCTTGCTCCTCATATTTTTGACACCTTTGAGGCTCTTCATATATTTCACACTTTTTCAGGCTCTTCATGTTTTTCAACACCACTTCAAGCTCCTTCTATTTTTCAGACCGTTTCTTGCTCCTCATATTTTTGACACCTTTGAGGCTCTTCATATATTTCACACTGTTTCAGGCTCTTTATGTTATTCAACACCGCTTCATGCTCCTCCTAATTTTCAGACCGTTTCATTCTCCTCATATTTTTGACACCTTTTGAAGCTCTTCATATTTTTCACACTTTTTCAGGCTCTTCATGTTTTTCAAACCGCTTCATGCTCCTCCTATTTTTCAGACCGTTTCATGCTCCTCCTATTTTTCAGACCGTTTCATGCTCCTCATATTTTTGACGCCTTTTGAAGCTCTTCCTATTTTTCACACTTTTTCAGGCTCTTCATATTTTTCAGCACCACTTCATGCTCCTCCTATTTTTCAGACCGTATCATGCTCCTCATATTTTTGACACCTTTTGAAGCTCTTCATATTTTTCACGCCTTTTCAGGCCCTTCAGGTTTTTCAACACCGTTTCATGCTCCTCATATATTTCACATCTTTTATAGCTCTTCTTTTTTTTTCACACCTTTTCATTCTCTTCAGGTTTCTCAACATCACTTCATGCTTCTCCTATTTTTCACACCGTTTCATGCTCCCACTATTTTTGACACCTTTTCAAGCTCTTTATATATTTCCCACCTCTTCAGGCTCTTAATGTTTTCAACACCGCTTCTTGCTCATCCTATTTGTCGGACCGCTTCATGCTCCTCATATTTTTGACATCTTTTGAAGCTCTTCATATTTTTCACACCTTTTCAGGCTCTTCACGTTTTCAACACCGTTTCATGCTCCTCCTATTTTTCAGACCGTTTCATGCTCCTCATATTTTTAACACCTTTTGAAGCTCTTCATATTTTTCACACCTTTTCAGGCTCTTCATGTTTTTGCACACCGCTTCATGCTCCTCCTATTTTTCACACCGTTTCATGCTCCTCTCATTATTGACACATTTCGAAGCTATTCATATTTTTCACACCTTTGGAAGCTCTTCATATTTTTCACACATTTTCAGGCTTTTCATGTTTTCAACACCCCTTCATGCTCCTCCTTTTTTTCAGACCATTTCATGCTCCTCATATTTTTGACACTTTTGAAGCTCTTCATGTCTTTCAACACTGTTTCATGCTCCTCCTATTTTTCAGACCGTTTCATGCTCCTCATATTTTTAACACCTTTTGAAGCTCTTCATATTTTTCACACCTTTTCAGGCTCTTCATGTTTTTGCACACCGCTTCATGCTCCTCCTATTTTTCACACCGTTTCATGCTCCTCTCATTATTGACACATTTCGAAGCTATTCATATTTTTCACACCTTTGGAAGCTCTTCATATTTTTCACACATTTTCAGGCTTTTCATGTTTTCAACACCCCTTCATGCTCCTCCTATTTTTCAGACCGTTTCATGTTCCTCATATTTTTCACACCTTTTGAACCTCCTCATTTTTTCACATCTTTTGAAGCTCTTCATATATTTCACACCTTCTCAGGCACTTCATGATTTTCACGACCACTTCATGCTCCTCCTATTTTTCAGACCGTTTCATGCTCCTCATATATTAGACACCTTGTGAAGCTCTTCCTATTTTTCACACTTTTTCAGGCTCTTCATGTTTTTCAACACCGTTTCATGCTCCTCCTATTTTTCAGACCGCTTCAGGCTCCTCATGTATTTCACACCTTTTCAAGCTCTTCATATTTTTCACACCTTTTCAGGCTCTTCATGTTTTTGAACACCGTTTCATGCTCCTCCTATTTTTCAGACCGTTTCATGCTCTTCATATTTTTGACACCTTTTGAACCTCCTCATTTTTTCACAACTTTTGAAGCTCTTCATATATTTCACACCTTTTCAGGCACTTCATGATTTTCACGACCACTTCATGCTCCTCCTATTTTTCAGACCGTTTCATGCTCATCTCATTTTTGACACCTTTGGAAGCTCTTCATATTTTTCACACCTTTTGAAGCTCTTCATATTTTTCACACGTTTTCAGGCTCTTCATGTTTTTCAACACCGCTTCATGCTCCTCCTATTTTTCAGATCGTTTCATGCTCCTCATATTTTTGACACTTTTTGAGCTCTTCATATTTTTCAAACCTTTTCAGGCTCTTCATGTTTTCGAACTCTGCTTCATGCTCCTCCAATTTTTCAAACCGTTTTATGATCCTCATGTATTTCACAACTTTGAACTTCTTCATATTTTTCACACCTTTTCATGCTCTTCAAGTTTTTCAACATCACTTCATGCTCCTACATTTTTGCAGACCGTTTCATGCTCCTCATATTTTTGACATCTTTTGAAGCTCTTCATATTTTTCACACCTTTTCATGCTCTTCATGTTTTTCAACCATGCTTCATGTTCCTCCTATTTTTCAGACCGTTTCATGCTCCTCATATTTTTGACACCTTTTGAAGCTCTTCATATTTTTCACAGCTTTTCAGGCTCTTCATGTTTTTCAACACCGCTTCATGCTCCTCCGATTTTTCAGACCGTTTCATGCTCCTCATATTTTTCACACCTTTTGAAGCCTTTCATATTTTTCACACCTTTTAAGGTTCTTCATGTTTTCCAACACGGCTTCATGCTCCGCCTATTTTTCAGACCGTTTCATGTTCATCTCATTTTTGCCACCTTTTGAAGCTCTTCATATTTTTCACACCTTTTGAAGCTCTTCATATTTTTCACACGTTTTCAGGCTCTTCATGTTTTTCAACACCGCCTCATTCTCCTCCTATTTTTCAGACCGTTTCATGCTCCTCATATTTTTGACACATTTTGAAGCTCTTCATATTTTTCACACCTTTTCAGGCTCTTCATGTTTTTCAACACCGCTTCATGCTGCTCATATTTTTCAGACCGTTTCATGCTCCTCATATTTTTGACACCTTTTGAAGCTCTGCATATTTTTCAAACCTTTTCAGGCTCTTCATGTTTTTCAACACCGCTTCATGCTCCTCCTATTTTTCAGAACGTTTCATGCTCCTCATATTTTTGACACCTTTTATGGCTCTTCATACATTTCACACCTTTTCAGGCTCTTCATGCTTTTCAACACCGCTTCATGCTCCTCCAATTTTTCAGAAAGTTTCATGCTCCTCATATTTTTAACATCTTTTGAAGCTCTTCATATTTTTCACACCTTTTCAGGCTCTTCATGTTTATGAACACCGCTTCATGATCCCCCTGTTTTTCAGTCCGTTTCATGCTCTTCATATTTTTGACACATTTTGAAGCTCTTCATATTTTTCACAGCTTTTCAGGCTCTTCATGTTTTTCAACACCGTTTCATGCTGCTTCTATTATTCAGACAGTTTCATGCTCCTCATATTCTTGACACCTTTTGAAGCTCTTCATATTTTTCACATCATTGAAGCTCTTCATATTTTTCATGCCTTTTCAGGCTCTTCATGATTTTCAACACCGCTTCATGCTCCTCGTATTTTTCGGACCGTTTCATGCTCATCTCATTTTTGACACCTTTGGAAGCTCTTCATATTTTTCACACCTTTTGAAGCTCTTAATATTTTTCATATGTTTGAAGCTCTTCATATTTTCACACGTTTTCAGATTCTTCATGGTTTTCAACACCGCTTCATGCCCCTGCTATTTTTCAGACCGTTTCATGCTCCTCATATTTTTGACAGGTTTTGAGGCTCTTCATGTTTTTCACACCTTTTCAGGCACTTCATGTTTTTGAACACCGTTTCATAATCCGCCTATTTTTAAGACCGTTTCATGCTCCTCATATTTTTGACACCTTTAGAACCTCTTCATATTTTACACAGCTTTTCAGGCTCTTCATGTTTTTCAACACCACTTCATGCTCCTCCTCTTTTTCAGAACGTTTCATGCTCCTCATATATTTGACACCTTTTGAAGCTCTTGATATTTCTCACACCTTTTCAGGTTCTTCATGTTTTTCAACACCGCTTCATGCTCCTCCTATTTTTCAGACCGTTTCATGCTCATCTCATTTTTGACACCTTTTGAAGCTCTTCATATTTTTCACATCTTTTGAAGTTTTTTATATTTTTCACACATTTTCAGGCTCTTCATGTTTTTCAACACCGCTTCATGCTAATCCTATTTTTCAAACCATATCATGCTCCTCATATTTTTCACACCTTTTGAAGCTCTTCATATATTTCACACCTTTTCAGGCTCTTCATGTTTTTGAACACCACTTCATGCTCCTTCTCTTTTTCAGAGAGTTTTATGCTCCTCATGTATTTCACACCTTTTGAAGCTCTTCATATTTTTCACACCTTTTCAGGCTCTTCATGTTTTTCAACACCGCTTCATGCTGCTCATATTTTTGACACCTTTTGAAGCTCTTCATATTTTTCACACCTTTTCAGGCTCTTCATGTTTTTCAACACCGCTTCATACTCCTGCTATTTTTCAGACCGTTTCATGCTCCTCATATTTTTGACACCTTTTGAAGCTCTTCATATTTTTCACAACTTTTCAGGCTCTTCATGTTTTTCAACACAGCTTCATGCACGTCCTATTTTTCAGACCGTTTCATGCTCATCTCATTTTTGACACCTTTTGAAGCTTTGCATATTTTTCACAACTTTTCAGGCTCTTCATGTTTTTGAACACCGCTTCATGCTAATCCTATTTTTCAAACCATATCATGCTCCTCATATTTTTCACACATTTTGAAGCTCTTCATATATTTCACAGCTTTTCAGGCTCTTCATGTTTTTGAACACCACTTCATGCTCCTTCTCTTTTCAGAGGGTTTTATGCTCCTCATGTATTTCACACCTTTTGAAGCTCTTCATATTTTTCACACCTTTTCAGGCTCTTCATGTTTTTCAACACCGCTTCATGCTGCTCATAGTTTTCAGACCGTTTCATGCTCCTCATATTTTTGACACCTTTTGAAGCTCTTCATATTTTTCACACCTTTTCAGGCTCTTCATGTTTTTCAACACCGCTTCATGCTGCTCATATTTTTCAGACCGTTTCATGCTCCTCATATTTTTGACACCTTTTGAAGCTCTTCATATTTTTCACACATTTTCAGGCTCTTCATGTTTTTCAACACCGCTTCATGCTCCTCCGATTTTTCAGACCGTTTCATGCTCCTCATATTTTTCACACCTTTTGTAGCCTTTCATATTTTTCACAATTTTTCAGGCTCTTCATGTTTTTGAACATCGCTTCATGCTGCTCCTATTTTTCAGAGCGTTTCATGCTCATCTCATTTTGACACCTTTTGAATCTTTTCATATTGTTCACACCTTTTCAGGCTATTCATGATTTTCAACACAGCTTCATGCTCCTCCTATTTTTCAGAGCGTTTCATGCTCATCTCATTTTTGACACCCTTTTAATCTCTTCATATTTTTCACAACTTTTGAAGCTCTTCATATTTTCAATATTTTTGAAGCTCTTCATATTTTCACACGTTTTCACACTCTACATGTTTTTCAACATCGCTTCATGCTCCTCCTATTTTTCAAACCGAATCATGCTCCTCATATTTTTGAAAACTTTTGAAGCTCTTCATATTTTTCACACCTTTTCAGGCTCTTCATGTTTTTGAACACTTCTTCATGCTCTTCCTCTTTTTCAGACCGTTTCATGCTCCTCATATTTTTGACACTTTTTGAAGCTCTTCATATTTTTCACTCATTTTCAGGCTCTTCATGTTTTTCAACACCACTTCATGCTCCTCCTATTTTTGATACCTTTTGATGCTCCTCATATTTTTGACACCTTTAGAAACTCTTCATATTATTCACACCTTTTCAGGCTCTTCATGTTTTTTATCACTGCTTCATGCTCGTCCTATTTTTCAGAACGTTTCATGCTCCTCATATTTTTGACACCTTTTGAAGCTCTTCATATTTTTCACACCTTTTCAGGCTTTTCATGTTTTTGAACACCGCTTCATGTTCCTCCTATTTTTCAGAACGCTTCATGCTCCTCATATTTTTGACACCTTTTGAAGCTCTTCATATATTTCACACCTTTTCAGGCTCTTCATATTTTTGAACACCGCTTCATGCTCCTCCTATTTTTCAGATTGTTTCATGCTCCTCATATTTTTGACACCTTTTGAAGCTCTTCAGATATTTCACACCTTTCCAGGCTCTTCATTTTTTCAACACCACTTCATGCTCCTCCTATTTTTCAGATCGTTTCATGCTCATCTCATTTTAACACCTTTTGAAGCTCTTCATATTTTTGACAAATTTTGAAGGTCTTCATATTTTTCACACGTTTTCAGGCTCTTCATGATTTTCTACACCGCTTCATGCTCCTCCTTTTTTTCAGACCTTTTCATGCTCATCTCTTTTTTGACACCTTTTGAAGCTCTTCAGATTTTTCACACCTTTTGAAGCTCTTCATATTTTTCACATTATGAATCTCTTCATATTTTCGACACGTTTTCAGACAATTCATGTTTTTCAACATCGCTTCATGCTCCTCCTATTTTTCAGACCGTTTCATTCTCCTCATATTTTTGACACCTTTTGAAGCTCTTCATATATTTCACACTTTTTCAGACTTTTCCTTTTTTTCAACACGACTTCATGCTCCTCCTATTTTTCAGACCGTTTCCTGCTCATCTCATTTTGACACCTTTTGAAGCTCTTCATGTTTTTCACATCTTTTGAAGCTCTTCATATTTTTCACAACTTTTCAGGCTCTTTATGATTTTCAACAGCGCTTCATGCTCCTCCTATTTTTCAGACCATTTCATGCTCCTCATAATTTTGACACCATTTGAAGCTTTCATATTTTTAACAGCTTTTCAGGCTCTTCATCTTTTTCAACACCACTTCATGCTCCTCCTTTTTTGCAGACCGTTTCATGCTACTCATATTTTTAACACCTTTTGAAGCTCTTCATATTTCTCACACCTTTTCAGGCTCTTCATGTTTTTCAACAACGCTTCATGCTCTTCCGATTTTTCAGACCGTTTCATGCTCCTCATATTTGTGACACCTTTTGAAGCTCTTCATATTTTTCACACCTTTTCAGGCTCTTCATGTTTTTGAACACCGCTTCATGCTCCTCCTATTTTTCAGACCGTTTCATGCTCCTCATATTTTTGACACCTTTTGAAGCTCTTCATATTTTTCACAACTTTTCTGGCTCTTCATGTTTTTCAACAGCGCTTCATGGACGTCCTATTTTTCAGACCGTTTCATGCTCATCTCATTTTTGACACCTTTTGAAGTTTTTCATATTTTTCACAACTTTTCAGGCTCTTCATGTTTTTGAACACCGCTTCATGCTAATCCTATTTTTCAAACCATATCATGCTCCTCATATTTTTCACACCTATTGAAGCTCTTCATATATTTCACACCTTTTCAGGCTCTTCATGTTTTTGAACACCACTTCATGCTCCTTCTCTTTTTCAGAGAGTTTTATGCTCCTCATGTATTTCACACCTTTTGAAACTCTTCATATTTTTCACACCTTTTCAGGCTCTTCATGTTTTTCAACACCGCTTCATGCTGCTCATATTTTTCAGACCGTTTCATGCTCCTCATATTTTTGAGACCTTTTGAAGCTCTTCATATTTTTCACACCTTTTAAGGCTCTTCATGTTTTTCAACACCGCTTCATGCTCCTCCAATTTTTCAGACCGTTTCATGCTCCTCATATTTTTGACACCTTTTGAAGCTCTTCATATTTTTTACACATTTTCAGGCTCTTCATGTTTTTCAACACCGCTTCATGCTGCTCATATTTTTCAGACCGTTTCATGCTCCTCATATTTTTGACACCTTTTGAAGCTCTTCATATTTTTCACACCTTTTAAGGCTCTTCATGTTTTTCAACACCGCTTCCTGCTCCTCCGATTTTTCAGACCGTTTCATGCTCCTAATATTTTTCACACCTTTTGAAGCCTTTCATATTTTTCACAACTTTTTAAGCTCTTCATGTTTTTGAACATCGCTTCATGCTCCTCCTATTTTTCAGACCGTTTCATGCTCATCTCATTTTTGACACCTTTTGAAGCTTTTCATATTTTTCACAACTTTTCAGGCTCTTCATGTTTTTGAACACAGCTTCATGCTCCTCCTATTTTTCAGACCGTATCATGCTCCTCATATTTTTCAAACCTTTTGAAGCTCTTCATATTTTTCACACGTTTTCAGTCTATTCATGTTTTTGAACACCATTTCAGGCTCCTCCTATTTTTCAGAGAGTTTCATGCTCCTTATGTATTTCACACATTTTGAAGCTCTTCATATTTTTCACACCTTTTCAGGCCCTTCATGCTTTTCCACACCACTTCATGCTCCTCCTATTTTTCAGACCGTATCGTGTTCCTCATATTTTTGACACCTTTTGAAGCTCTTCATATTTTTAACAGCTTTTCAGGTTCTTCATGTTTTTCAACACCGCTTCATGATCCTCCTATTTTTCGGACCGTTTCATGCAGATCTCATTTTTGACACCTTTTGAAGCTCTTCTTATTTTTCAAAATTTTGAAGCTCTTCATATTTTTCACACATTTTCAGGCTCTTTATGTTTTTGAACACCGCTTCATGGTCCTCCTAATTTTCAGAACTTTTCATGCTCCTCATATAATTCACACCTTTTGAAGCTCTTCATATTTTTCACACCTTTTCAGGCTCTTCATGTTTTTCAACACCGCTTCATGATCCTACTATTTTTCGGACCGTTTCATGCTCCTCATTTTTTTGACACCTTTTGAAGCTCTTCATATTTTTCACACCTTTTCAGGCTCTTCATGTTTTTCAACAACACTTCATGCTCCTCGTATATTTCAGACGGTTTCATTCTCCTCATATTTTTGACACCTTTTGAAGCTCTGCATATATTTCACACCTTTTCAGGCTCTTCACGATTTTCAACACCACTTCATGCTCCTCCTATTTTTCAGACCGTTTCATGCTCATCTCATTTTTGACATCTTTTGAAGCTCTTCATATTTTTCACACCTTTTGAAGCTCTTCATAATTTTCATATTTTTGAAGCTCTTCATATTTTTCACACTTTTTCAGCCTCTTCATGTTTTTCAACACCTCTTCAGGCTCCTCCTATTTTTCAGACCCTTTCATGCTAATCTAATTTTTGACACTTTTTGAAGCTCTTCATACTTTTCGCACATTTTAAGTCTCTGCATGTTTTTGAACACCTTTTCATGCTCCTCATGTATTTCACTCCTTTTGAAGCTCTTCATATTTTGCACACATTTTCAGGCTCCTCATGTTTTTGAACACCGCTTCATCCTCCTCCTATTTTTTAGAGGGTTTCATGCTCGTCATATTTTTGACACATTTTGAAGCTCTTCATATATTTCACACCTTTTCAGGCTCTTCATGTTTTTGAACACCGCTTCATCATCCTCCTATTTTTAAGAGGGTTTCATGCTCGTCATATTTTTGACACATTTTGAAGCTCTTCATATTTTTGACACCTTTTCAGGCTCTTCATGTTTTTGAACACCACTTCATGCTCCTCCTATTTTTCAGACCGTTTCATGCTCCTCATATTTTTGTCACCTTTTGAAGCTTTCATATTTTTCACACCTTTTCAGGCTCTTCATGTTTTTCAACACCACTTCATGCTCCTCCTTTTTTGCAGACAGTTTCATGCTACTCATATATTTGACACCTTTTGAAGCTCTTCATATTTCTCACACCTTTTCAGGCTCTTCATGTTTTTGAACACCACTTCATGCTCCTCCTATTTTTCAGACCGTTTCATGCTCCTCATATTTTTGTCACCTTTTGAAGCTTTCATATTTTTCACACCTTTTCAGGCTCTTCATGTTTTTCAACACCGCTTCATGCTCCTCCTATTTTTCAGACCGTTTAATCCTCCTCATGTATTTCACACCTTTTGAAGCTCTTCATATTTGTCACACCTTTTCAGGCTCTTCATGTTTTTGAACACTATTTCATGCTCCTCCTATTTTGCAGACCGTTTCATTCTCCTCATATTTTTGACAACTTTTGAAGCTCTTCATATGTTTCACACCTTTTCAGGCTTTTCATTTTTTTCAACACTACTTCATGCTGCTCCTATTTTTCAGAGCATTTCATGCTCATCTCATTTTGACACCTTTTGAAGCTTTTTATATTGTTCACACCTGTTCAGGCTCTTCATGATTTTCAACACCGCTTCATGCTCCTCCTATTTTTCAGAACGTTTCATTCTCATCTCATTTTTGACACCTTTTTAATCTCTTCATATTTTTCACAACTTTTGAAGATCTTCATATTTTTAATATTTTTGAAGCTCTTCATATTTTCACACGTTTTCACACTCTTCATGTTTTTCAACACCGCTTCATGCTCCTCCTATTTTTCAAACTGTATCATGCTCCTCATATTTTTGAAATCTTTTGAAGCCCTTCATATTTTTCACACCTTTTCAGGCTCTTCATGTTTTTGAACACTTCTTCATGCTCTTCCTCTTTTTCAGACCGTTTCATGCTCCTCATATTTTTGACACTTTTTGAAGCTCTTCATATTTTTCACTCATTTTCAGGCTCTTCATGTTTTTCAACACTACTTCATGCTCCTCCAATTTTTGAGACCGTTTGATGCTCCTCATATTTTTGACACCTTTAGAAACTCTTCATATTTTTCACACCTTTTCAGGCTCTTCATGTTTTTTATCACTGCTTCATGCTCATCCTATTTTTCAGAACGTTTCATGCTCCTCATATTTTTGACACCTTTTGAAGCTCTTCATATTTTTCACACCTTTTCAGGCTTTTCATGTTTTTGAACACCGCTTCATGTTCCTCCTATTTTTCAGACCGTTTCATGCTCCTCATATTTTTGACACCTTTTGAAGCTCTTCATATATTTCACACCTTTTCAGGCTCTTCATGTTTTTGAACACCGCTTCATGCTCCTCCTATTTTTCAGATTGTTTCATGCTCCTCATATTTTTGACACCTTTTGAAGCTCTTCATATTTTTCACACCTTTTCAGGCTCTTCATGTTTTTCAACACCGCTTCATGCTCGTCATATTTTGCCGACCGTTTCATGCTCCTCATATTTTTGACACCTTTTGAAGCTCTTCAGATATTTCACACCTTTCCAGGCTCTTCATTTTTTCAACACCACTTCATGCTCCTCCTATTTTTCAGATCATTTCATGCTCATCTCATTTTAACACCTTTTGAAGCTCTTCATATTTTTGACAAATTTTGAAGGTCTTCATATTTTTCACACGTTTTCAGGCTCTTCATGATTTTCAACACCGCTTCATGCTCCTCCTATTTTTCAGACCTTTTCATGCTCATCTTTTTTTTGACACCTTTTGAAGCTCTTCATATGTTTCACACCTTTTGAAGCTCTTCATATTTTTCACATTTATGAATCTATTCATATTTTCCACACGTTTTCAGACAATTCATGTTTTTCAACATCGCTTCATGCTCCTCCTATTTTTCAGACCGTTTCATTCTCCTCATATTTTTGAAACCTTTTGAAGCTCTTCATATATTTCACACTTTTTCAGACTTTTCCTTTTTTTCAACACGACTTCATGCTCCTCCTATTTTTCAGACCGTTTCATGGTCATCTCATTTTGACACCTTTTGAAGCTCTTCATGTTTTTCACATCTTTTGAAGCTCTTCATATTTTTCACACCTTTCCAGGCTCTTCATTTTTTCAACACCACTTCATGCTCCTCCTATTTTTCAGATCGTTTCATGCTCATCTCATTTTAACACCTTTTGAAGCTCTTCATATTTTTGACAAATTTTGAAGGTCTTCATATTTTTCACACGTTTTCAGGCTCTTTATGATTTTCATCAGCGCTTCATGCTCCTCCTATTTTTCAGACCGTTTCATGCTCCTCATAATTTTGACACCTTTTGAAGCTTTCATATTTTTAACACCTTTTCAGGCTCTTCATCTTTTTCAACACAACTTCATGCTCCTCCTTTTTTGCAGACCGTTTCATGCTACTCATATTTTTAACACCTTTTGAAGCTCTTCATATTTCTCACAGCTTTTTAGGCTCTTCATGTTTTTCAACAACGCTTCATGCTCCTCCGATTTTGCAGACCGTTTCATCCTCCTCATATTTTTGACACCTTTTGAAGCTCTTCATATTTTTCACACCTTTTCAGGCTCTTCATGTTTTTCAACACCGCTTCATGCTCCTCCTATTTTTCAGACCGTTTCATGCTCCTCATATTTTTGACACCTTTTCAAGCTCTTCATATATTTCACAACTTTTCAGGCTCTTCATGTTTTTCAACACAGCTTCATGCACGTCCTATTTTTCAGACCGTTTCATGCTCATCTCATTTTTGACACCTTTTGAAGCTTTGCATATTTTTCACAACTTTTCAGGCTCTTCATGTTTTTGAACACCGCTTCATGCTAATCCTATTTTTCAAACCATATCATGCTCCTCATATTTTTCACACCTTTTGAAGCTCTTCATATATTTCACAGCTTTTCAGGCTCTTCATATTTTTGAACACCACTTCATGCTCCTTCTCTTTTTCAGAGGGTTTTATGCTCCTCATGTATTTCACACCTTTTGAAGCTCTTCATATTTTTCACACCTTTTCAGGCTCTTCGTGTTTTTCAACACCGCTTCATGCTGCTCATATTTTTCAGACCGTTTCATGCTCCTCATATTTTTGACACCTTTTGAAGCTCTTCATATTTTTCACACCTTTTCAGGCTCTTCATGTTTTTCAACACCGCTTCATGCTCCTCCAATTTTTCAGACCGTTTCATGCTCCTCATATTTTTGACACCTTTTGAAGCTCTTCATATTTTTCACACATTTTCAGGCTCTTCATGTTTTTCAACACCGCTTCATGCTCCTCCGATTTTTCAGACCGTTTCATGCTCCTCATATTTTTCACACCTTTTGAAGCCTTTCATATTTTCACAATTTTTCAGGCTCTTCATGTTTTTGAACATCGCTTCATGCTGCTCCTATTTTTCAGAGCGTTTCATGCTCATCTCATTTTTGACACCCTTTTAATCTCTTCATATTTTTCACAACTTTTGAAGCTCTTCATATTTTTAATATTTTTGAAGCTCTTCATATTTTCACACGTTTTCACACTCTACATGTTTTTCAACATCGCTTCATGCTCCTCCTATATTTCAAACCGAATCATGCTCCTCATATTTTTGAAAACTTTTGAAGCTCTTCATATTTTTCACACCTTTTCAGGCTCTTCATGTTTTTGAACACTTCTTCATGCTCTTCCTCTTTTTCAGACCGTTTCATGCTCCTCATATTTTTGACACTTTTTGAAGCTCTTCATATTTTTCACTCATTTTCAGGCTCTTCATGTTTTTCAACACCACTTCATGCTCCTCCTATTTTTGAGACCTTTTGATGCTCCTCATATTTTTGACACCTTTAGAAACTCTTCATATTATTCACACCTTTTCAGGCTCTTCATGTTTTTTATCACTGCTTCATGCTCGTCCTATTTTTCAGAACGTTTCATGCTCCTCATATTTTTGACACCTTTTGAAGCTCTTCATATTTTTCACACCTTTTCAGGCTTTTCATGTTTTTGAACACCGCTTCATGTTCCTCCTATTTTTCAGAACGCTTCATGCTCCTCATATTTTTGACACCTTTTGAAGCTCTTCATATATTTCACACCTTTTCAGGCTCTTCATATTTTTGAACACCGCTTCATGCTCCTCCTATTTTTCAGATTGTTTCATGCTCCTCATATTTTTGACACCTTTTGAAGCTCTTCATATTTTTCACACCTTTTCAGGCTCTTCATGTTTTTCAACACCGCTTCATGCTCGTCGTATTTTGCCTACCGTTTCATGCTCCTCGTATTTTTGACACCTTTTGAAGCTCTTCAGATATTTCACACCTTTCCAGGCTCTTCATTTTTTCAACACCACTTCATGCTCCTCCTATTTTTCAGATCGTTTCATGCTCATCTCATTTTAACACCTTTTGAAGCTCTTCATATTTTTGACAAATTTTGAAGGTCTTCATATTTTTCACACGTTTTCAGGCTCTTCATGATTTTCTACACCGCTTCATGCTCCTCCTATTTTTCAGACCTTTTCATGCTCATCTCTTTTTTGACACCTTTTGAAGCTCTTCAGATTTTTCACACCTTTTGAAGCTCTTCATATTTTTCACATTATGAATCTCTTCATATTTTCGACACGTTTTCAGACAATTCATGTTTTTCAACATCGCTTCATGCTCCTCCTATTTTTCAGACCGTTTCATTCTCCTCATATTTTTGACACCTTTTGAAGCTCTTCATATATTTCACACTTTTTCAGACTTTTCCTTTTTTTCAACACGACTTCATGCTCCTCCTATTTTTCAGACCGTTTCCTGCTCATCTCATTTTGACACCTTTTGAAGCTCTTCATGTTTTTCACATCTTTTGAAGCTCTTCATATTTTTCACAACTTTTCAGGCTCTTTATGATTTTCAACAGTGCTTCATGCTCCTCCTATTTTTCAGACCATTTCATGCTCCTCATAATTTTGACACCATTTGAAGCTTTCATATTTTTAACACCTTTTCAGGCTCTTCATCTTTTTCAACACCACTGCATGCTCCTCCTTTTTTGCAGACCGTTTCATGCTACTCATATTTTTAACACCTTTTGAAGCTCTTCATATTTCTCACACCTTTTCAGGCTCTTCATGTTTTTCAACAACGCTTCATGCTCTTCCGATTTTTCAGACCGTTTCATGCTCCTCATATTTTTGACACCTTTTGAAGCTCTTCATATTTTTCACACCTTTTCAGGCTCTTCATGTTTTTGAACACCGCTTCATGCTCCTCCTATTTTTCAGACCGTTTCATGCTCCTCATATTTTTGACACCTTATGAAGCTCTTCATATTTTTCACAACTTTTCTGGCTCTTCATGTTTTTCAACAGCGCTTCATGGACGTCCTATTTTTCAGACCGTTTCATGCTCATCTCATTTTTGACACCTTTTGAAGTTTTTCATATTTTTCACAACTTTTCAGGCTCTTCATGTTTTTGAACACCGCTTCATGCTAATCCTATTTTTCAAACCATATCATGCTCCTCATATTTTTCACACCTATTGAAGCTCTTCATATATTTCACACCTTTTCAGGCTCTTCATGTTTTTGAACACCACTTCATGCTCCTTCTCTTTTTCAGAGAGTTTTATGCTCCTCATGTATTTCACACCTTTTGAAACTCTTCATATTTTTCACACCTTTTCAGGCTCTTCATGTTTTTCAACACCGCTTCATGCTGCTCATATTTTTCAGACCGTTTCATGCTCCTCATATTTTTGAGACCTTTTGAAGCTCTTCATATTTTTCACACCTTTTAAGGCTCTTCATGTTTTTCAACACCGCTTCATGCTCCTCCAATTTTTCAGACCGTTTCATGCTCCTCATATTTTTGACACCTTTTGAAGCTCTTTATATTTTTCACACATTTTCAGGCTCTTCATGTTTTTCAACACCGCTTCATGCTGCTCATATTTTTCAGACCGTTTCATGCTCCTCATATTTTTGACACCTTTTGAAGCTCTTCATATTTTTCACACCTTTTAAGGCTCTTCATGTTTTTCAACACCGCTTCCTGCTCCTCCGATTTTTCAGACCGTTTCATGCTCCTAATATTTTTCACACCTTTTGAAGCCTTTCATATTTTTCACAACTTTTTAAGCTCTTCATGTTTTTGAACATCGCTTCATGCTCCTCCTATTTTTCAGACCGTTTCATGCTCATCTCATTTTTGACACCTTTTGAAGCTTTTCATATTTTTCACAACTTTTCAGGCTCTTCATGTTTTTGAACACAGCTTCATGCTCCTCCTATTTTTCAGACCGTATCATGCTCCTCATATTTTTCAAACCTTTTGAAGCTCTTCATATTTTTCACACGTTTCCAGTCTATTCATGTTTTTGAACACCATTTCAGGCTCCTCCTATTTTTCAGAGAGTTTCATGCTCCTTATGTATTTCACACATTTTGAAGCTCTTCATATTTTTCACACCTTTTCAGGCCCTTCATGCTTTTCCACACCACTTCATGCTCCTCCTATTTTTCAGACCGTATCGTGTTCCTCATATTTTTGACACCTTTTGAAGCTCTTCATATTTTTAACAGCTTTTCAGGTTCTTCATGTTTTTCAACACCGCTTCATGATCCTCCTATTTTTCGGACCGTTTCATGCAGATCTCATTTTTGACACCTTTTGAAGCTCTTCTTATTTTTCAAAATTTTGAAGCTCTTCATATTTTTCACACATTTTCAGGCTCTTTATGTTTTTGAACACCGCTTCATGGTCCTCCTAATTTTCAGAACTTTTCATGCTCCTCATATAATTCACACCTTTTGAAGCTCTTCATATTTTTCACACCTTTTCAGGCTCTTCATGTTTTTCAACACCGCTTCATGATCCTACTATTTTTCGGACCGTTTCATGCTCCTCATATTTTTGACACCTTTTGAAGCTCTTCATATTTTTCACACCTTTTCAGGCTCTTCATGTTTTTCAACAACACTTCATGCTTCTCGTATATTTCAGACGGTTTCATTCTCCTCATATTTTTGACACCTTTTGAAGCTCTGCATATATTTCAGACCTTTTCAGGCTCTTCACGATTTTCAACACCACTTCATGCTCCTCCTATTTTTCAGACCGTTTCATGCTCATCTCATTTTTGACATCTTTTGAAGCTCTTCATATTTTTCACACCTTTTGAAGCTCTTCATAATTTTCATATTTTTGAAGCTCTTCATATTTTTCACACTTTTTCAGCCTCTTCATGTTTTTCAACACCTCTTCAGGCTCCTCCTATTTTTCAGACCCTTTCATGCTAATCTAATTTTTGACACTTTTTGAAGCTCTTCATACTTTTCGCACATTTTAAGTCTCTGCATGTTTTTGAACACCTTTTCATGCTCCTCATGTATTTCACTCCTTTTGAAGCTCTTCATATTTTGCACACATTTTCAGGCTCCTCATGTTTTTGAACACCGCTTCATCCTCCTCCTATTTTTTAGAGGGTTTCATGCTCGTCATATTTTTGACACATTTTGAAGCTCTTCATATATTTCACACCTTTTCAGGCTCTTCATGTTTTTGAACACCGCTTCATCATCCTCCTATTTTTAAGAGGGTTTCATGCTCGTCATATTTTTGACACATTTTGAAGCTCTTCATATTTTTCACACCTTTTCAGGCTCTTCATGTTTTTGAACACCACTTCATGCTCCTCCTATTTTTCAGACCGTTTCATGCTCCTCATATTTTTGTCACCTTTTGAAGCTTTCATATTTTTCACACCTTTTCAGGCTCTTCATGTTTTTCAACACCACTTCATGCTCCTCCTTTTTTGCAGACAGTTTCATGCTACTCATATATTTGACACCTTTTGAAGCTCTTCATATTTCTCACACCTTTTCAGGCTCTTCATGTTTTTGAACACCACTTCATGCTCCTCCTATTTTTCAGACCGTTTCATGCTCCTCATATTTTTGTCACCTTTTGAAGCTTTCATATTTTTCACACCTTTTCAGGCTCTTCATGTTTTTCAACACCACTTCATGCTCCTCCTTTTTTGCAGACAGTTTCATGCTACTCATATATTTGACACCTTTTGAAGCTCTTCATATTTTTCACACCTTTGCAGGCTCTTCATGTTTTTGAACACCGCTTCATGCTCCTCCTATTTTTCAGACCGTTTAATCCTCCTCATGTATTTCACACCTTTTGAAGCTCTTCATATTTGTCACACCTTTTCAGGCTCTTCATGTTTTTGAACACTATTTCATGCTCCTCCTATTTTGCAGACCGTTTCATTCTCCTCATATTTTTGACACCTTTTGAAGCTCTTCATATGTTTCACACCTTTTCAGGCTTTTCATTTTTTTCAACACTACTTCATGCTGCTCCTATTTTTCAGAGCATTTCATGCTCATCTCATTTTGACACCTTTTGAAGCTTTTTATATTGTTCACACCTGTTCAGGCTCTTCATGATTTTCAACACCGCTTCATGCTCCTCCTATTTTTCAGAACGTTTCATTCTCATCTCATTTTTGACACCTTTTTAATCTCTTCATATTTTTCACAACTTTTGAAGATCTTCATATTTTTAATATTTTTGAAGCTCTTCATATTTTCACACGTTTTCACACTCTTCATGTTTTTCAACACCGCTTCATGCTCCTCCTATTTTTCAAACTGTATCATGCTCCTCATATTTTTGAAATCTTTTGAAGCCCTTCATATTTTTCACACCTTTTCAGGCTCTTCATGTTTTTGAACACTTCTTCATGCTCTTCCTCTTTTTCAGACCGTTTCATGCTCCTCATATTTTTGACACTTTTTGAAGCTCTTCATATTTTTCACTCATTTTCAGGCTCTTCATGTTTTTCAACACCACTTCATGCTCCTCCAATTTTTGAGACCGTTTGATGCTCCTCATATTTTTGACACCTTTAGAAACTCTTCATATTTTTCACACCTTTTCAGGCTCTTCATGTTTTTTATCACTGCTTCATGCTCATCCTATTTTTCAGAACGTTTCATGCTCCTCATATTTTTGACACCTTTTGAAGCTCTTCATATTTTTCACACCTTTTCAGGCTTTTCATGTTTTTGAACACCGCTTCATGTTCCTCCTATTTTTCAGACCGTTTCATGCTCCTCATATTTTTGACACCTTTTGAAGCTCTTCATATATTTCACACCTTTTCAGGCTCTTCATGTTTTTGAACACCGCTTCATGCTCCTCCTATTTTTCAGATTGTTTCATGCTCCTCATATTTTTGACACCTTTTGAAGCTCTTCATATTTTTCACACCTTTTCAGGCTCTTCATGTTTTTCAACACCGCTTCATGCTCGTCGTATTTTGCCGACCGTTTCATGCTCCTCATATTTTTGACACCTTTTGAAGCTCTTCAGATATTTCACACCTTTCCAGGCTCTTCATTTTTTCAACACCACTTCATGCTCCTCCTATTTTTCAGATCATTTCATGCTCATCTCATTTTAACACCTTTTGAAGCTCTTCATATTTTTGACAAATTTTGAAGGTCTTCATATTTTTCACACGTTTTCAGGCTCTTCATGATTTTCAACACCGCTTCATGCTCCTCCTATTTTTCAGACCTTTTCATGCTCATCTTTTTTTTGACACCTTTTGAAGCTCTTCATATGTTTCACACCTTTTGAAGCTCTTCATATTTTTCACATTTATGAATCTATTCATATTTTCCACACGTTTTCAGACAATTCATGTTTTTCAACATCGCTTCATGCTCCTCCTATTTTTCAGACCGTTTCATTCTCCTCATATTTTTGAAACCTTTTGAAGCTCTTCATATATTTCACACTTTTTCAGACTTTTCCTTTTTTTCAACACGACTTCATGCTCCTCCTATTTTTCAGACCGTTTCATGGTCATCTCATTTTGACACCTTTTGAAGCTCTTCATGTTTTTCACATCTTTTGAAGCTCTTCATATTTTTCACACCTTTCCAGGCTCTTCATTTTTTCAACACCACTTCATGCTCCTCCTATTTTTCAGACCGTTTCATGCTCATCTCATTTTAACACCTTTTGAAGCTCTTCATATTTTTGACAAATTTTGAAGGTCTTCATATTTTTCACACGTTTTCAGGCTCTTTATGATTTTCATCAGCGCTTCATGCTCCTCCTATTTTTCAGACCGTTTCATGCTCCTCATAATTTTGACACCTTTTGAAGCTTTCATATTTTTAACACCTTTTCAGGCTCTTCATCTTTTTCAACACAACTTCATGCTCCTCCTTTTTTGCAGACCGTTTCATGCTACTCATATTTTTAACACCTTTTGAAGCTCTTCATATTTCTCACAGCTTTTTAGGCTCTTCATGTTTTTCAACAACGCTTCATGTTCCTCCGATTTTGCAGACCGTTTCATCCTCCTCATATTTTTGACACCTTTTGAAGCTCTTCATATTTTTCACACCTTTTCAGGCTCTTCATGTTTTTCAACACCGCTTCATGCTCCTCCTATTTTTCAGACCGTTTCATGCTCCTCATATTTTTGACACCTTTTCAAGCTCTTCATATATTTCACAACTTTTCAGGCTCTTCATGTTTTTCAACACAGCTTCATGCACGTCCTATTTTTCAGACCGTTTCATGCTCATCTCATTTTTGACACCTTTTGAAGCTTTGCATATTTTTCACAACTTTTCAGGCTCTTCATGTTTTTGAACACCGCTTCATGCTAATCCTATTTTTCAAACCATATCATGCTCCTCATATTTTTCACACCTTTTGAAGCTCTTCATATATTTCACAGCTTTTCAGGCTCTTCATATTTTTGAACACCACTTCATGCTCCTTCTCTTTTTCAGAGGGTTTTATGCTCCTCATGTATTTCACACCTTTTGAAGCTCTTCATATTTTTCACACCTTTTCAGGCTCTTCATGTTTTTCAACACCGCTTCATGCTGCTCATATTTTTCAGACCGTTTCATGCTCCTCATATTTTTGACACCTTTTGAAGCTCTTCATATTTTTCACACCTTTTCAGGCTCTTCATGTTTTTCAACACCGCTTCATGCTCCTCCAATTTTTCAGACCGTTTCATGCTCCTCATATTTTTGACACCTTTTGAAGCTCTTCATATTTTTCACACATTTTCAGGCTCTTCATGTTTTTCAACACCGCTTCATGCTCCTCCGATTTTTCAGACCGTTTCATGCTCCTCATATTTTTCACACCTTTTGAAGCCTTTCATATTTTCACAATTTTTCAGGCTCTTCATGTTTTTGAACATCGCTTCATGCTGCTCCTATTTTTCAGAGCGTTTCATGCTCATCTCATTTTTGACACCCTTTTAATCTCTTCATATTTTTCACAACTTTTGAAGCTCTTCATATTTTTAATATTTTTGAAGCTCTTCATATTTTCACACGTTTTCACACTCTACATGTTTTTCAACATCGCTTCATGCTCCTCCTATTTTTCAAACCGAATCATGCTCCTCATATTTTTGAAAACTTTTGAAGCTCTTCATATTTTTCACACCTTTTCAGGCTCTTCATGTTTTTGAACACTTCTTCATGCTCTTCCTCTTTTTCAGACCGTTTCATGCTCCTCATATTTTTGACACTTTTTGAAGCTCTTCATATTTTTCACTCATTTTCAGGCTCTTCATGTTTTTCAACACCACTTCATGCTCCTCCTATTTTTGAGACCTTTTGATGCTCCTCATATTTTTGACACCTTTAGAAACTCTTCATATTATTCACACCTTTTCAGGCTCTTCATGTTTTTTATCACTGCTTCATGCTCGTCCTATTTTTCAGAACGTTTCATGCTCCTCATATTTTTGACACCTTTTGAAGCTCTTCATATTTTTCACACCTTTTCAGGCTTTTCATGTTTTTGAACACCGCTTCATGTTCCTCCTATTTTTCAGAACGCTTCATGCTCCTCATATTTTTGACACCTTTTGAGCTCTTCATATATTTCACACCTTTTCAGGCTCTTCATATTTTTGAACACCGCTTCATGCTCCTCCTATTTTTCAGATTGTTTCATGCTCCTCATATTTTTGACACCTTTTGAAGCTCTTCATATTTTTCACACCTTTTCAGGCTCTTCATGTTTTTCAACACCGCTTCATGCTCGTCGTATTTTGCCGACCATTTCATGCTCCTCATATTTTTGACACCTTTTGAAGCTCTTCAGATATTTCACACCTTTCCAGGCTCTTCATTTTTTCAACACCACTTCATGCTCCTCCTATTTTTCAGATCGTTTCATGCTCATCTCATTTTAACACCTTTTGAAGGTCTTCATATTTTTGACAAATTTTGAAGGTCTTCATATTTTTCACACGTTTTCAGGCTCTTCATGATTTTCAACACCGCTTCATGCTCCTCCTATTTTTCAGACCTTTTCATGCTCATCTCTTTTTTGACACCTTTTGAAGCTCTTCAGATTTTTCACACCTTTTGAAGCTCTTCATATTTTTCACATTATGAATCTCTTCATATTTTCGACACGTTTTCAGACAATTCATGTTTTTCAACATCGCTTCATGCTCCTCCTATTTTTCAGACCGTTTCATTCTCCTCATATTTTTGACACCTTTTGAAGCTCTTCATATATTTCACACTTTTTCAGACTTTTCCTTTTTTTCAACACGACTTCATGCTCCTCCTATTTTTCAGACCGTTTCCTGCTCATCTCATTTTGACACCTTTTGAAGCTCTTCATGTTTTTCACATCTTTTGAAGCTCTTCATATTTTTCACAACTTTTCAGGCTCTTTATGATTTTCAACAGCGCTTCATGCTCCTCCTATTTTTCAGACCATTTCATGCTCCTCATAATTTTGACACCATTTGAAGCTTTCATATTTTTAACACCTTTTCAGGCTCTTCATCTTTTTCAACACCACTGCATGCTCCTCCTTTTTTGCAGACCGTTTCATGCTACTCATATTTTTAACACCTTTTGAAGCTCTTCATATTTCTCACACCTTTTCAGGCTCTTCATGTTTTTCAACAACGCTTCATGCTCTTCCGATTTTTCAGACCGTTTCATGCTCCTCATATTTTTGACACCTTTTGAAGCTCTTCATATTTTTCACACCTTTTCAGGCTCTTCATGTTTTTGAACACCGCTTCATGCTCCTCCTATTTTTCAGACCGTTTCATGCTCCTCATATTTTTGACACCTTTTGAAGCTCTTCATATTTTTCACAACTTTTCTGGCTCTTCATGTTTTTCAACAGCGCTTCATGGACGTCCTATTTTTCAGACCGTTTCATGCTCATCTCATTTTTGACACCTTTTGAAGTTTTTCATATTTTTCACAACTTTTCAGGCTCTTCATGTTTTTGAACACCGCTTCATGCTAATCCTATTTTTCAAACCATATCATGCTCCTCATATTTTTCACACCTATTGAAGCTCTTCATATATTTCACACCTTTTCAGGCTCTTCATGTTTTTGAACACCACTTCATGCTCCTTCTCTTTTTCAGAGAGTTTTATGCTCCTCATGTATTTCACACCTTTTGAAACTCTTCATATTTTTCACACCTTTTCAGGCTCTTCATGTTTTTCAACACCGCTTCATGCTGCTCATATTTTTCAGACCGTTTCATGCTCCTCATATTTTTGAGACCTTTTGAAGCTCTTCATATTTTTCACACCTTTTAAGGCTCTTCATGTTTTTCAACACCGCTTCATGCTCCTCCAATTTTTCAGACCGTTTCATGCTCCTCATATTTTTGACACCTTTTGAAGCTCTTCATATTTTTTACACATTTTCAGGCTCTTCATGTTTTTCAACACCGCTTCATGCTGCTCATATTTTTCAGACCGTTTCATGCTCCTCATATTTTTGACACCTTTTGAAGCTCTTCATATTTTTCACACCTTTTAAGGCTCTTCATGTTTTTCAACACCGCTTCCTGCTCCTCCGATTTTTCAGACCGTTTCATGCTCCTAATATTTTTCACACCTTTTGAAGCCTTTCATATTTTTCACAACTTTTTAAGCTCTTCATGTTTTTGAACATCGCTTCATGCTCCTCCTATTTTTCAGACCGTTTCATGCTCATCTCATTTTTGACACCTTTTGAAGCTTTTCATATTTTTCACAACTTTTCAGGCTCTTCATGTTTTTGAACACAGCTTCATGCTCCTCCTATTTTTCAGACCGTATCATGCTCCTCATATTTTTCAAACCTTTTGAAGCTCTTCATATTTTTCACACGTTTTCAGTCTATTCATGTTTTTGAACACCATTTCAGGCTCCTCCTATTTTTCAGAGAGTTTCATGCTCCTTATGTATTTCACACATTTTGAAGCTCTTCATATTTTTCACACCTTTTCAGGCCCTTCATGCTTTTCCACACCACTTCATGCTCCTCCTATTTTTCAGACCGTATCGTGTTCCTCATATTTTTGACACCTTTTGAAGCTCTTCATATTTTTAACAGCTTTTCAGGTTCTTCATGTTTTTCAACACCGCTTCATGTTCCTCATCTTTTTCAGACCGTTTCATGCTCCTCATATTTTTCACACCTTTTGAGGCTCTTCATGTTTTTGATCACCGTTTCACGATCCTCCTATTTTTCAGGCCGTTTCATGCTCCTCATATTTTTGACACCTTTTGAAGCTCTTCATATTTCTCAAACCTTTTCAGGCTCTTCATGTTTTTCAACACCGCTTAATGCACCTCCTATTTTTCAGACCGTTTCATGCTCATCTCATTTTTGACACCTTTTGAAGCTTTTCATATTTTTCACATATTTTCAGGCTCTTCATGGTTTTGAACACCGCTTCATGCTAATCCTATTTTTCAAACCATATCATGCACCTCATATTTTTGACACATTTTGAAGCTCTTCATATTTTTCACACCTTTTCAGGCTCTTCATGTTTTTCAACACAACTTCATGCTTCTCGTATTTTTCAGACCGTTACATGCTCCTCATATTTTTGACACCTTTTGAAGCTCTGCATATTTTTCACACCTTTTCAGGCTCTTCATGTTTTTCAACACCACTTCAGGCTCCTCCTATTTTTCAGACCCTTTCATGCTAATCTAATTTTTGACACTTTTTGAAGCTCTTCATATTTTTCACACCTTTTCAGTCTCTGCATGTTTTTGAACACCGTTTCATGCTCCTCATATATTTCACACCCTTTGAAGCTCTTCATATTTTGCTCACCTTTTCAGGCTCTTCATGTTTTTGAACACCGCTTCATCCTCCTCCTATTTGTAAGAGGGTTTCATGCTCGTCATATTTTTGACATATTTTGAGGCTCTTCATAATTTTCACACCTTTTCAGGCTCTTCATGTTTTTGAACCCCGGTTCAGGCTCCTCCTATTTTTCAGACCGTTTCATGCTCCTCATATTTTTCACACCTTTTGAAGCTCTTCATATATTTCACACCTTTTCAGGCTCTTCATGGTTTTGAACACCGCTTCATGCTCCTCCTATATTTCAGACCGTTTCATGCTCCTCATATTTTTGACACCTTTTGAAGCTCTTCATATTTTTCACACCTTTTCAGGCTCTTCATGTTTTTCAACACCGCTTCATGGTCCTCCTATGTTTCAGAACGTTTCATGCTCCTCATGTATTTCACACCTTTTGAAACTCTTCATATTTTTTACACCTTTTCAAGCTCTTCATGTTTTTGAACACCGTTTCATGCTCCTCCTATTTTTCAGACCTTTTCATGCTCCTCATATTTTTGACAAATTTTGAAGCTCTTCATATTTTGCACACCTTTTCATTCTCTTAATATTTTTCAACACCACGTCATGCTCCTCCAATTTTTCAGTCCGTTTCATGCACATCTCATTTTTGACACCTTTTGAAACTATTCATATTTTTCACACCTTTTCAGGCTCTTCCGGTTTTTCAACACCGCTTCATGATCCTCCTATTTTTCAGACCGTTTCATGCTCCTCATATTTTTACACCTTTTGAAGCTCTTCATATATTTCACACCTTTTCAGGCTCTTCATGGTTTTCAACACAACTTCATGATCCTCGTATTTTTCAGACCGTTACATGCTCCTCATATTTTTACACCTTTTGAAGCTCTGCATATATTTCACACCTTTTCAGGCTCTTCATGATTTCAACACCACTTCATGCTCCTCCTATTTTTCAGACCGTTTCATGCTCATCTCATTTTTGACATCTTTTGAAGCTCTTCATATTTTTCACACCTTTTCAGTCTCTGCATGTTTTTGAACACCGTTTCATGCTCCTCATATATTTCACACCTTTTGAAGCTCTTCATATTTTGCACACCTTTTCAGGCTCTTCATGTTTTTGAACACCGCTTCATCCTCCTCCTATTTTTAAGAGGGTTTCATGCTCGTCATATTTTTGACATATTTTGAAGCTCTTCATAATTTTCACACCTTTTCAGGCTCTTCATGTTTTTAAACACCGCTTCATGCTCGTCCTATTTTTTCAAACCGTTTCATGCTCCTCATATTTTTGACACCATTTGAAGCTCTTCATATTTTTCACACCTTTTCAGGCTCTTCATTTTTTTCAACACCACTTCATGCTCCTCCTATTTTTCAGACCGTTTCATGCAGATCCCCTTTTTGACACTTTTTGAAGCTCTTCATATTTTTCAAACCTTTGAAGCTCTTCATATTTTTCACACGTTTTCAGGCTCTTCATGTTTTTCAACACCGCTTCATGCTCCTCCTATTTTTCAGACCGTTTCATGCTCCTCATATTTTTGACACCTTTTGAAGCTCTATATATTTTTCACACATTTTCAGGCTCTTCATGTTTTTCAACACCGCTTCATGCTCCTCCTATTTTTCAGACCGGTTCATGCTCCTCATATTTTTGACACCTTTTGAAGCTTTTCATATTTCTCACTCATTTTCAGGCTCTTCATGTTTTTGAACATCACTTCATGCTCCTCCTATTTTTCAGACCGTTTCATGCTCCTCATGTATTTCACACCTTTTGAAGCTCTTCATATTTTTCACACCTTTTCAGGCTCTTCATGTTTTTGAACCCCGGTTCAGGCTCCTCCTATTTTTCAGAACGTTTCATGCTCCTCATATTTTTCACACCTTTTGAAGCTCTTCATATATTTCACACCTTTTCAGGCTCTTCATGATTTTGAACACCACTTCTTGCTCCTCCTATTTTTCAGACTGTTTCATGCTCCTCATATTTTTGACACCTTTTGAAGCTCTTCATATTTTTCACACATTTTCAGGCTCTTCATGTTTTTCAACACCGCTTCATGGTCCTCCTATGTTTCAGAACGTTTCATGCTCCTCATATATTTCACACCTTTTGAAACTCTTCATATTTTTTACACCTTTTCAAGCTCTTCATGTTTTTGAACACCGTTTCATGCTCCTCCTATTTTTCAGACCTTTTCATGCTCCTCATATTTTTGACAAATTTTGAAGCTCTTCATATTTTGCACACCTTTCATTCTCTTAATATTTTTCAACACCACTTCATGCTCCTCCAATTTTTCAGTCCGTTTCATGCACATCTCATTTTTGACACCTTTTGAAACTATTCATATTTTTCACACCTTTTCAGGCTCTTCCGGGTTTTCAACACCGCTTCATGATCCTCCTATTTTTCAGACCGTTTCATGCTCCTCATATTTTTACACCTTTTGAAGCTCTTCATATATTTCACACCTTTTCAGGCTCTTCATGTTTTTGAACACCGTTTCATGCTCCTCCTATTTTTGAGACCGTTTCATGCTCCTCATATTTTCGACACCTTTTGAAGCTTTCATATTTTTCACACCTTTTCAAGCTCTTCATGTTTTTCAACACCACTTCATGCTCCTCCTTTTTTGCAGACCGTTTCATGCTACTCATATTTTTAACACCTTTTGAAGCTCTTCATATTTCTCACACCTTTTCAGGCTCTTCATGTTTTTCAACACCGCTTCATGCACCTCCGATTTTTCAGACCGTTTCATGCTCCTCATATTTTTGACACCTTTTGAAGCTCTTCATATTTCTCAAACCTTTTCAGGCTCTTCATGTTTTTCAACACCGCTTAATGCACCTCCTATTTTTCAGACCGTTTCATGCTCATCTCATTTTTGACACCTTTTGAAGCTTTTCATATTTTTCACATATTTTCAGGCTCGTCATGTTTTTGAACACCGCTTCATGCTAATCCTATTTTTCAAACCATATCATGCTCCTCATGTTTTTCACACCTTTTGAAGCTCTTCATATTTTTCACACCTTTTCAGGCTCTTCATGTTTTTGAACACCACTTCATGCTCCTTCTATTTTTCAGAGAGTTTCATGCTCCTCATGTATTTCACACCTTTTGAAGCTCTTCATATTTTTCACACCTTTTCAGGCTCTTCATGTTTTTCCACACCACTTCATGCTCCTCCTATTTTTCAGACCGTTTCATGCTCATTTCATTTTTGACATCTTTTGAAGCTCTTCATATTTTTCACACCTTTTCAGTCTCTGCATGTTTTTGAACACCATTTCATGCTCCTCATATATTTCACACCTTTTGAAGCTCTTCATATTTTGTACACCTTTTCAGGCTCTTCATGTTTTTGAAAACCGCTTCATCCTCCTCCTATTTTTAAGAGGGTTTCATGCTCGTCATATTTTTGACATATTTTGAAGCTCTTCATAATTTTCACACCTTTTCAGGCTCTTCATGTTTTTGAACACCGCTTCATGCTCGTCCTATTTTTCAAACCGTTTCATGCTCCTCATATTTTTGACACCATTTGAAGCTCTTCATATTTTTCACACCTTTTCAGGCTCTTCATTTTTTTCAACACCACTTCATGCTCCTCCTATTTTTCAGACCGTTTCATGCAGATCTCCTTTTTGACAGCTTTTGAAGCTCTTCATATTTTTCAAACCTTTTGAAGCTCTTCATATTTTTCACACGTTTTCAGGCTCTTCATGTTGTTCAACACCGCTTCATGCTCCTCCAATTTTTCAGTCCGATTCATGCACATCTCATTTTTGACACCTTTTGAAGCTATTCATATTTTTCACACCTTTTCAGGCTCTTCCGGTTTTTCAACACCGCTTCATGATCCTCCTATTTTTCAGACCATTTCATGCTCCTCATATTTTTACACCTTTTGAAGCTCTTCATATATTTCACACCTTTTCAGGCTCTTCATGGTTTTCAACACAACTTCATGCTCCTCATATTTTTCTGACCGTTACATGTTCCTCATATTTTTAACACCTTTTGAAGCTCTGCATATATTTCACACATTTTCAGGCTCTTCATGATTTTCAACACCACTTCATGCTCCTCCTATTTTTCAGACCGTTTCATGCTCATCTCATTTTTGACATATTTTGAAGCTCTTCATATTTTTCACACCTTTTGAAGCTCTTCATAATTTTCATATTTTTGAAGCTCTTCATATTTTTCACACTTTTTCAGGCTCTTCATGTTTTTCAACAACTCTTCAGGCTCCTCCTATTTTTCAGACCCTTTCATGCTAACCGAATTTTTGGCACTTTTTGAAGCTCTTCATACTTTTCACACCTTTTAAGTCTCTGCATGTTTTTGAACACCTTTTCATGCTCCTCATGTATTTCACTCCTTTTGAAGCTCTTCATATTTTGCACAAATTTTCAGGTTCTTCTTGTTTTTGAACACAGCTTCATCCTCCTCCTATTTTTAAGAGGGTTTCATGCTCGTCATATTTTTGACACATTTTGAAGCTCTTCATATTTTTCACACCTTTTCAGGCTCTTCATGTTTTTGAACACCGTTTCATGCTCCTCCTATTTTTGAGACCGTTTCATGCTCGTCATATTTTCGACACCTTTTGAAGCTTTCATATTTTTCACACCTTTTCAAGCTCTTCATGTTTTTCAACACCACTTCATGCTCCTCCTTTTTTGCAGACCGTTTCATGCTACTCATATTTTTAACACCCTTTGAAGCTCTTCATATTTCTCACACCTTTTCAGGCTCTTCATGTTTTTCAACACCGCTTCATGCACCTCCGATTTTTCAGACCGTTTCATGCTCCTCATATTTTTGACACCTTTTGAAGCTCTTCATATTTCTCAAACCTTTTCAGGCTCTTCATGTTTTTCAACACCGCTTAATGCACCTCCTATTTTTCAGACCGTTTCATGCTCATCTCATTTTTGACACCTTTTGAAGCTTTTCATATTTTTCACATATTTTCAGGCTCTTCATGTTTTTGAACACCGCTTCATGCTAATCCTACTTTTTAAAACCATATCATGCTCCTCATGTTTTTCACACCTTTTGAAGCTCTTCATATTTGTCACACCTTTTCAGGCTCTTCATGTTTTTGAACACCACTTCATGCTCCTTCTATTTTTCAGAGAGTTTCGGGCTCCTCATGTTTTTCACACCTTTTGAAGCTCTTCATATTTTTCACACCTTTTCAAGCTCTTCATGTTTTTGAACACCACTTCATGCTCCTTCTATTTTTCAGAGAGTTTCATGCTCCTCATGTATTTCACACCTTTTGAAGCTCTTCATATTTTTCACACCTTTTCAGGCTCTTCATGATTTTCAACACCCCTTCATGCTCCTCCTATTTTTCAGACCGTTTCATGCTCATCTCATTTTTGACATCTTTTGAAGCTCTTCATATTTTTCACACCTTTTGAAGCTCTTCTTAATTTTCATATTTTTGAAGCTCTTCATATTTTTCACACATTTTCAGGCTCTTCATGTTTTTCAACACCGCTTCATGCTCCTCCTATTTTTCAGACCGTTTCATGCTCCTCATATTTTTGACACCTTTTGAAGCTTTTCATATTTCTCACTCATTTTCAGGCTCTTCATGTTTTTGAACATCACTTCATGCTCCTCCTATTTTTCAGACCGTTTCATGCTCCTCATGTATTTCACACCTTTTGAAGCTCTTCATATTTTTCACACCTTTTCAGGCTCTTCATGTTTTTGAACCCCGGTTCAGGCTCCTCCTATTTTTTAGACCGTTTCATGCTCCTCATATTTTTCACACCTTTTGAAGCTCTTCATATATTTCACACCTTTTCAGCCTCTTCATGTTTTTGAACACCGCTTCATGCTCCTCCTATTTTTCAGACCGTTTCATGCTCCTCATATTTCTGACACCTTTTGAAACTCTTCATATTTTTCACACCTTTTCAGGCTCTTCATGTTTTTCAACACCGCTTCATGGTCCTCCTATGTTTCAGAACGTTTCATGCTCCTCATGTATTTCACACCTTTTGAAACTCTTCATATTTTTTACACCTTTTCAAGCTCTTCATGTTTTTGAACACCGTTTCATGCTCCTCCTATTTTTCAGACCTTTTCATGCTCCTCATATATTTGACAAATTTTGAAGCTCTTCATATTTTGCACACCTTTTCATTCTCTTAATATTTTTCAACACCACTTCATGCTCCTCCAATTTTTCAGTCCGATTCATGCACATCTCATTTTTGACATCTTTTGAAGCTATTCATATTTTTCACACCTTTTCAGGCTCTTCCGGTTTTTCAACACCGCTTCATGATCCTCCTATTTTTCAGACCGTTTCATGCTCCTCATATTTTTACACCTTTTGAAGCTCTTCATATATTTCACACCTTTTCAGGCTCTTCATGGTTTTCAACACCACTTCATGCTCCTCGTATTTTTCAGACCGTTACATGCTCCTCATATTTTTCACACCTTTTGAAGCTCTGCATATATTTCACACATTTTCAGGCTCTTCATGATTTTCAACACCACTCTATGCTCCTCCTATTTTTCAGACCGTTTCATGCTCATCTCATTTTTGACATATTTTGAAGCTCTTCATATTTTTCACACCTTTTGAAGCTCTTCATAATTTTCATATTTTTGAAGCTCTTCATAATTTTCACACTTTTTCAGGCTCTTCATGTTTTTCAACAACTCTTCAGGCTCCTCCTATTTTTCAGACCCTTTCATGCTAATCGAATTTTTGGCACTTTGTGAAGCTCTTCATACTTTTCACACCTTTTAAGTCTCTGCATGTTTTTGAACACCTTTTCATGCTCCTCATGTATTTCACTCCTTTTGAAGCTCTTCATATTTTGCACAAATTTTCAGGTTCTTCTTGTTTTTGAACACAGCTTCATCCTCCTCCTATTTTTAAGAGGGTTTCATGCTCGTCATATTTTTGACACATTTTGAAGCTCTTCATATTTTTCACACCTTTTCAGGCTCTTCATGTTTTTGAACACCGTTTCATGCTCCTCCTATTTTTGAGACCGTTTCATGCTCCTCATATTTTCGACACCTTTTGAAGCTTTCATATTTTTCACACCTTTTCAAGCTCTTCATGTTTTTCAACACCACTTCATGCTCCTCCTTTTTTGCAGACCGTTTCATGCTACTCATATTTTTGACACCTTTTGAAGCTCTTCATATTTCTCACACCTTTTCAGGCTCTTCATGTTTTTCAACACCGCTTCATGCACCTCCGATTTTTCAGACCGTTTCATGCTCCTCATAATTTTGACACCTTTTGAAGCTCTTCATATTTCTCAAAACTTTTCAGGCTCTTCAGGTTTTTCAACACCGCTTAATGCACCTCCTATTTTTCAGACCGTTTCATGCTCATCTCATTTTTGACACCTTTTGAAGCTTTTCATATTTTTCACATATTTTCAGGCTCTTCATGATTTTGAACACCGCTTCATGCTAATCCTATTTTTCAAACCATATCATGCTCCTCATGTTTGTCACACCTTTTGAAGCTCTTCATATTTTTCACACCTTTTCAGGGTCTTCATGTTTTTCAACACAACTTCATGCTCCTCCTATTTTTCAGACCGTTTCATGCTCCTCATATTTTTGACACCTTTTTAAGCTTTTCATATTTTTCACACCTTTTCAGGCTCTTCATGTTTTTGAACACCACTTCATGCTCCTCCAATTTTTCAGTCCGTTTCATGCACATCTCATTTTTGACACCTTTAGAAGCTATTCATATTTTTCACACCTTTTCAGGCTCTTCCGGTTTTTCAACACCGCTTCATGATCCTCCTATTTTTCAGACCGTTTCATGCTCCTCATATTTTTACACCTTTTGAAGCTCTTCATATATTTCACACCTTTTCAGGCTCTTGATGGTTTTCAACAACACTTCATGCTACTCGTATTTTTCAGACCGTTACATACTCCTCATATTTTTGACACCTTTTGAAGCTCTACATATATTTCACACATTTTCAGGCTCTTCATGATTTTCAACACCACTTCATGCTCCTCCTATTTTTCAGACCGTTTCATGCTCATCTCATTTTTGACATATTTTGAAGCTCTTCATATTTTTCACACCTTTTGAAGCTCTTCATAATTTTCATATTTTTGAAGCTCTTCATATTTTTCACACTGTTTCAGGCTCTTCATGTTTTTCAACAACTCTTCAGGCTCCTCCTGTTTTTCAGACCCTTTCATGCTAATCGAATTTTTGGCACTTTTTGAAGCTCTTCATATTTCTCACACCTTTTCAGGTTCTTCATGTTTTTCAACACCGCTTCATGCACCTCCTATTTTTCAGACCGTTTCATGCTCATCTCATTTTTGACACCTTTTGAAGCTCTTCATATTTCTAAAACCTTTCCAGGCTCTTCATATTTTTCACACCTTTTCAGGCTCTTGATTTGTTTGAACACCGTTTCATGCTCTTCCTATTTTTCAGACCGTGTCATGCTCCTCATATTTTTTACACCTTTTGAAGCTCTTTTTTTTTTCACATCTTTTGATGCTCTTCATATTTTTCACACCTTTTCAGGCTCTTGATTTGTTTGAACACCGTTTCATGCTCCTCCGATTTTTCAGACCGTTTCATCCTCCTCCTATTTTTGACACATTTTGAAGCTCTTCATATTTTTCACATCTTTTAAGACTCTTCATGTTTTTCAACACAGCTTCATGCTCCTCCGTTTTTTCAGACCGTTTCATCCTCCTCCTATTTTTGACACATTTTGAAGCTCTTCATATTTTTCACATCTTTTAAGACTCTTCATGTTTTTCAACACCGCTTCATGCTCCTCCGTTTTTTCAGACCGTTTCATGCTCCTCTCATTTTTGACACCTTTTGAAGCTCTTCATATTTTTCACACCTTTTGAAGCTCTTCATATTTTTCACAACTTTTAAGGCTCTTCATGTTTTTCAACACCGCTTCATGGTCCTCCTATTTTTCAGATCGTTTCATGCTCCTCATATTTTTGACACCTTTTGAAGCTCATCATATATTTCACACCTTTTCAGGCTCTTCAGGTTTTTCAACACGGCATCATGCTCTTCCTATTTTTCAGATAGTTTCATGCTCCTCAATGTTTGACAAGTGTTGAAGCTCTTCATATTTTTCACACCTTTTCAGGCTCTTCATGTTTTGAACACCGTTTCATGCTCCTCCTATTTTTCAGAAAGTTACATGCTCCTCATATATTTGAGACCTTTTAAAGCTCTTCATATTTTTCACACTTTTTCAGGCTCTTCATGTTTTTCAACACTACTTCATGCTCCTCCTATTTTTCAGATCATTTCATGCTCCTCATATTTTTGACACCTTTTGAAGCTCTTCATATATTTCACACCTTTTCAGGCACTACTTGTTTTTAAACACCGCTTCATGGTCCTCCTTTTTTTTTTGACACATTTTGAAGCTCTTCATATTTTTCACACCTATTCAGGCTCTTAATGTATTTGAACACTGTTTCATTATCCTCCTTTTTTTGACACATTTTGAAGCTCTTCATAATTTTCACACCTTTTCAGGCTCTTCATATTTTTCAACACCACTTCATGCTTCTCCTATTTTTCAGATCGTTTCATGCTCCACATGTATTTGACACCTTTTGTAGCTCTTCATTTTTTTCACACCTTTTCAGGCTCTTCATGTTTCTCAACATCACTTCATGCCTCTTCTATTTTTCACACCGTTTCATGCTCCTCATATTTTTGACACCGTTTCAAGCTCTTCATATATTTCACACCTTTTCAGGCTCTGAATGTTGTCAACACTGCTTCATGCTCATCCTATTTTTCGGACCGCTTCATGCTCCTCATATTTTTGACATCTTTGGAGCACTTCATATTTTTCACACGTTTTCAGCCTCTTCATGTTTTTCAACACTGCATCATGCTCTTCCTATTTTTCAGATGGTTTTATGCTCCTCAATGTTTGACATGTTTTGAATCTCTTTATATTTTTCACACCATTTCAGGCTCTTCATGTTTTGAACAACGTTTCATGCTCCTCCTATTTTTCAGACCGTTTCTTTCTCCTCATATTTTTGACACCTTTTGAAGCTCTTCATATATTTCACAGATTTTCAGGCTCTTCATCTTTTTGCACACCGCTTCATGCTCCTCCAATTTTTCACACCGTTTCATGCTGCTCTCATTATTGACACATTTGGAAGCTATTCATATTTTTCACACCTTTGGAAGCTCTTCATATTTTTCCCACATTTTCAGGCTTTTCATGTTTTCAACACCTCTTCATACTCCTCCTTTTTTTCAGTCCGTTTCATGTTCCTCATATTTTTCACACCTTTTAATGCTCTTCATATTTTTCACACCTTTTCAGGCTTTTCATGTTTTTCAACACCGCTTCATGCTCCTCCTATTTTTCAGACTGTTTCATGCTCCTCATATTTTTGACAGCTTTTGAAGCTGTTCATATTTTTCACACCTTTTCAGGCTCTTCATGTTTTTCAACCGTGCTTCATGTTCCTCCTATTTTTCACACCGTTTCATGCTCCTCATATTTTTGACACCTTTTGAAGATCTTAATATTTTTCACACCTTTTCAGGCTCTTCATGTTTTTGAACACCATTTCATGCTCCTCCTTTTTTTTGACACATTTTGAACGTCTTCATAATTTTCACACCTTTCAGTCTCTTCATGTTTTACAACACCGTTTCATGCTCCTCCTATTTTTCAGATCATTTCATGCTCCTCATATATTTCACATCTTTTGTAGCTCTTCATATTTTTCACACCTTTTCAGTCTCTTCAGGTTTCTCAACATCACTTCATGCTTCTCCTATTTTTCACACCGTTTCATGCTCCTCATATTTTTGACACCTTTTGAACCTTCTCATTTTTTCACAACTTTGGAAACTCTTCATATATTTCCCACCTTTTCAGGCTCTTAAAGTTTTCAACACCGCTTCATGCTCATCCTATTTTTCAGACCGTTTCATGCTCCTCATATTTTTGACACGTTTTGAGGCTCTTCATGTTTTTCACACCTTTTCAGGCTCTTCATGTTTTTCAACACTGTTTCATGCTGCTCCTATTTTTCAGACCGTTTCATGTTCCTCATATTTTTCACACCTTTGAGGCTCTTCATATTTTACAAAACTTTTCAGGTTCTTCATGTTTTTGACGACTGCTTCATGCTCCTCCTATTTTTCAGACCGTTTCATGCTCCTTATATATTTGACACCTTGTGAAGCTCCTCCTATTTTTCACACCTTTTCAGGCTCTTCATGTATTTCAACACCGTTTCATGCTCCTCCTATTTTTCAGACCGCTTCAGTCTCCTCATGTATTTCACACCTTTTCAAGCTCTTCATATTTTTCACACCTTTTCAGGCTCTTCATGTTTTTGAACACCGTTTCATGCTCCTCCTATTTTTCAGACCGTTTCATGCTCATCTCATTTTTGACAACTTTGGAAGCTCTTCATATATTTCACACCTTTTGAAGCTCTTCTTATTTTTCACACGTTTTCAGGCTCTTCATGTTTTTCAACACCGCTTCATGCTCCTCCTATTTTTCAGACCGTTTCATGCTCCTCATATTTTTGACACGTTTTGAGGCTCTTCATGTTTTTCACACCTTTTCAAGCTCTTCATGTTTTTGAACACCACTTCATGCTCCTCCTATTTTTGAGATCGTTTCATGCTCCTCATATTTTTGACACCTTTTGAAGCTCCTCATATTTTTCACACCTTTTGAAGCTCTTCATATATTTCACAACTTTTCAGGCACTTCATGTTTTTCAACACCACTTCATGCTCCTCCTATTTTTCAGACCGGTTCATTCTCCTCATATTTTTGACACCTTTTGAAGCTCTTCATATTTTTCACACCTTTTCAGGCTCTTCATGTTTTTCAACATCACTTCATGCTCCTCCTATATTTCAGACCGGTTCATGCTCCTCATATTTTTGAAACCTTTTGTAGCTCTTCATATATTTCACACCTTTTGAAGCTCTTCATATTTTTCACACGTTTTCAGACTATTCATGTTTTTCAACGCCGCTTCATGCTCCTACTATTTTCAGACCGTTTCCACCTCCTCATGTATTTCACACCTTTTGAAGCTCTTCATATATGTCACACCTTTTAGGCTCTTCGTCTTTTTAAAACCGTTTCATGCTCATCCTATTTTTCACACTGTTTCTTGCTCCTCATATATTTGACACCTTTTGAAGCTCTTCATATTTTTCACACCTTTTCAGGCTCTTCATGTTTATCAACACAGTTTCATGCTCTTCCTAATTTTCAGACCGTTTCATGCTCCTCATATTGTTGACACCTTTTGAAGCTCTTCATATTTTTCCACCTTTTCAGGCTTTTCATGTTTTTCAACACCGCTTCATGCTCCTCCAATTTTTCAGAAAGTTTCATGCTCCTCATATTTTTAACATCTTTTGAAGCTCTTCATATTTTTCACACCTTTTCATGCTCTTCATCTTTTTCAAAAAAGTTTCATGCTCATCCTATGTTTCATACTGTTTCACGCTCCTAATATTTTGACACCTTTTGAAGCTCTTTATATTTTTCACACCTTTTCAGGCTCTTCATGTTTTTGACCACCGCATCATGCTCCTCCTATTTTTCAGTCGTTTCATGCCTCTCATATTTTTTACACCTTTTGAAGCTCTTCATGTTTTTCACACCTTTTCATGCTCTTCATCTTTTTCAAAACCGTCTCATTCTCATCCTATTTTAAAGACTGTTTCATGCTCCTCATATTTTTGACACCTTTAGAACCTCTTCATATTTTTCACACCTTTTCATCTCTTCATGTTTTCAACACCGTTTCATGCTCCTCCTATTTTTCAGACCGATTCATGCTCCTCATATTATTGACACCTTTTGAAGCTCTTCTTTTTTTTTTTCACACATTTTGAAGCTCTTCATATTTTTCACAACTTTTCAGGCTCTTCATGTTTTTGAACACCGCTTCATGCTCCTCTTATTTTTTAGAGAGTTTCATGCTCCTCATGTATTTCACACCTTTTGAAGCTCTTCATATTTTTCACACCTTTTCAGGCTCTTCATATTTTGAACACCATTTCATTCTTCTCTTATTTTTCAGACCATTTCTTGCTCCTCATATTTATGACACCTTTTGAAGCTCTTCATATTTTTCACACCTTTTGAAGCTGTTCATATTTTTCACACCATTTGAAGCTTTTCATATTTTTCACACGTTTTCAGGTTCTTCATGTTTTTCAACACCGCTTCATGCTCCTGCTAATTTTCAGACCCTTTCATGCTCCACATATTTTTGACACGTTTTGAAGCTCTTCATGTTTTTCACACCTTTTCAGGCTCTTCATGTCTTTCAACACCGTTTCATGCTCCTCCTATTTTTCAGACCTTTTAATGCTCCTCACATTTTTGACACCTTTTGTAGTTCTTCATATATTTCATACATTTTCAGGATCTTTATGTTTTTCAGCAACACTTCATGCTCCTCCTATTTTTAAGACCGCTTCATGCTCATCTCATTTTTCACACTTTTGAAACGGTTCATATTTTTCCCACCTTTTGAAGATCTTCATATTTTTACAAGTTTTCAGGTTCTTCATGTTTTTCAACACTGCTTCATGCTCCTCGTATTTTTCAGACTATTTCATGCTCCACATATTTTTGACACGTTTTGAAGCTCTTCATATTTTTCACACCTTTTCAGGCTTTTTATGTTTCTGAACACCGCTTCAAGCTGCTCCTATATTTCACATCTTTTGAAGCTCTTCATTATTTTCACACCTTTTCAGGCTCTTCATGTTTTTGAACACAGCTTCATGCTCCTCCTATTTTTCAGACAGTTTAATGACCCTCATGTATTTCAAACCTTTTGAAGCTCGTCATATATTTCACATCTTCTCAGGCTCTTCTTGTTTTGAACACCGTTTCATGCTCCTCCTATTTTTTAGACCGTTTTATACTCATCATAATTTTGACACCTTTTGAAGCTCTTCATATTTTTCACAACTTTTCAGGCTCTTCATATTTTTCAACACCGTCTCATTCTACTCCTATTTTTCAGACCGTTTCATGCTCCTCATGTATTTCACACCTTTTGAAGCTTTTCACATTTTTCACACCTTTTCAGGCTCTTCATTTTATTCAACACCGCTTCATGATCTTCCTATTTTTCAGTCCATTTCATGCTCCTCATATTTTTGACACCTGTTGAAGTTCTTCATATTTTTCCACCTTTTCAGCTCTTCAAGTTTTTCAACACCACTTCATGCTCCTCCTATATTTCAGAGCGTTTCATGCTCCTCATATTTTGACACCTTTTGAAGCTCTTCATATTTTTCACACCTTTTCAGGCACTTCATATTTTTCAACACCGCTTCATGCTCCTCCTATTTTTCACACCGTTTCATGCTCCACATATATTTGACACGTTTTGAAGCTCTTCATATTTTTCACACCTTTACAGGCTTTTTATGTTTTTGAACACCACTTCATGCTGCTCCTATATTTCATACCTTTTGAAGCTCTTCATATTTTCCACACCTTTTGAAGCTCTTCATATTTCTCAAACGTTTTCAGGCGCTTCATGTTTTTCAACACCCCTTCTTGCTCATCTATTTTTCAGACCGTTTCATGCTTCTCTCATTTCTGACATCTTTTGAAGCTCTTCATATATTTCACACATTTTCAGGCTCTTCATGTTTTTCAACACCACTTCATACTCCTCCTATTTTTCAGACCGTTTCATGCTCATCTCACTTTTGACACATTTTGAAGCTCTTCATATTTTCCACACCTTTTGAAGCTCTTCATATTTTTCAAACGTTTTCAGGCTCTTCATGTTTTTCCACACCGCTTCATGCTCCTCCTATTTTTCAGATAGTTTCATGCCCCCTTTATTTTTGACACCTTTTGAAGCTCTTCATATTTTTCAAACCGTTTCATGCTCTTCATGTTTTTCAACACCGCTTCATGCTCCTCCTATTTTTCAAACCGTTTCATGCTCCTCATATTTTTGACACCTTTTGAAGCTCTTCATATATTTCACACCTTTTCCACCTCTTCATGTTTTTCAACACTGCTTCTTGCTCCTCCAATTTTTCAAACCGTTTCATGCTCCTCCTATTTTTGATACCTTTTGAAGCTGTTCATATATTTCACACCTTTTCAGGCGTTTCATGTCTTTGAAAACCGTTTCATGCTCGTCATATTTTGACAGTTTTTGATGCTCTTCATATTTTTCACAGCTTTTCAGGCTCTTCATGTTTTTCAACACCACTTCATGCTCCTATTTTTCAGACCGTTTCCTGCTCCTCATATTTTTCACACATTTTCAAACTCTTCATATTTTTCACACCTTTTCAGGCTCTTCTTGTTTTTCAACACCGCTTCATGCTCCTCGTATTTTTCAGACAGTTTCATGTGCCTCCTCTTTTTAACACCTTTTGAAGGTCTTCATATTTTTCACACTTTTTCAGGCTCTTCATGTTTTTCCGCACCGCTTCCTGCTCTTCCTTTTTTTCAGACCGTTCCATGCTCCTCATATTTTTGACACCTTTTGAAGCTCTTCATATTTTGCACACCTTTTGAGGCTCTTTATGTTTTTCAACACCACTTCATGCTCCTCCTATTTTCAGACCGTTTAATGCTCCTCTTATTTTTGACACCTTTTGAAGCTCTTCATATTTTTCAAACCTCTTCAGGTTCTTCATATTTTTCAACACCGCTTCATGCTCCTCCTATTTTTCAGATAGTTTCATGCCCCCTCTATTTTTGACACATTTTGAAGCTCTTCATATTTTTCAAGCCTTTTCAGGCTCTTCATGTTTTTCAACACCGCTTCATGCTCCTCCTATTTTTCAAACCGTTTCATGCTCCTCATATTTTTGACACCTTTTGAAGCTCTTCATATATTTCACACCTTTTCCACCCCTTCATGTTTTCCAACACTGCTTCTTGCTCCTCCAATTTTTCGGACCGTTTCATGCTCCTCCTATTTTTGATACCTTTTGAAGCTGTTCATATATTTCACACTTTTTCAGGCGTTTCATGTCTTGAACACCGTTTCATGCTCCTCATATTTTGACAGTTTTTGATGCTCTTCATATTTTTCACAGCTTTTCAGGCTCTTCATGTTTTTCAACACCACTTCATGCTCCTATTTTTTAGACCGTTTCCTGCTCCTCATATTTTTGACACATTTTCAAACTCTTCATATTTTTCACACCTTTTCAGGCTCTTCTTGTTTTTCAACACCGGTTCATGCTCCTCCTATTTTTCATACCGTTTCATGCTCCTCATATTTTTGACACCTTTTGAAGCTGTCCATATTTTTCAAACCTTTTCAAGCTCTTCATGTTTTTAAACAGAGCTTCATTTTCCTCCTATTTTTCAGACCGTTTCATGCTCCACATATTTTTGACACCTTTTGAAGCTCTTCATATTTTTCAACCTTTTCTTGCTACCCATGTTTTTGAACACCGTTCCATGCTCCTCATATTTTTGACACCTTTGAAGCTCTTCAAAATTTTGACACCTTTTGAAGCTCTTCATATATTTCACACCTTTTCAGGCTCTTCATGTTTTTGAACACCGCTTCATGATCCTCCTATTTTTCAGACCGTTTCATACACCTCATATTTTTTTCACCTTTTGAAGCTCTTCATATTTTTCACACCTTTTCAGGCTCCTCATGTTTTGCAACACCGCTTCATGCTCCTCCTATTTTTCAGACCATTTCATACTCGTCATATTTTTGACACCTTTTGATGCTCTTCATATTTTTCACACCTTTTCATGCTCTTCATTTTTTCAACACCGCTTCATGCTCCTCCTATTTTTCAGACCGTTTCATGCTCATCTCATTTTTGACACCTTTGGAAGCTTTTCATATTTTTCACAACTTTTCAGGCTCTTTATGATTTTCAACACCGCTTCATGCTCCTCCTATGTTTCAGACCGTTTCATGTTCATCTCATTTTGACACCTTTTGAAGCTCTTCATATTGTTCACACCTTTTGAAGCTCTTCATATTTTTCATATTTTTGAAGTTCTTCATAATTTCACACGTTTTCAGACTCTTCATGTTTTTCAACACCGCTTCATGCTCCTCCTATTTTTCAAACCGTATCATTCTCCTCATATTTTTCACACCTTTTGAAGCTCTTCGTATTTTTCACACGTTTTCAGGCTCTTCATGTTTTTGAACACCACATCATGCTCCTTCTATTTTTCAGAGAGTTTCATGCTCCTCATATATTTCACACCTTTTGAAGCTCTTCATATTTTTCACACCTTTTCAGGCTCTTCATGTTTTTGAACACTTCTTCATGTTCCTCCTATTTTTCAGACCGTTTCATGCTCCTCATATTTTTGACACCTTTTGAAACTGTTCATATTTTTCACACCTTTTCAGGCTCTTCATGTTTTTCAACACCACTTCATGCTCCTTTTTTGCAGACCTTTTCATGCTATTCATATTTTTGACACCTTTTGAAACTCTTCATATTTTTCACACCTTTTCAGGCTCTTCATGTTTTTCAACACCGCTTCATGCTCCTCCAATTTTTCAGTCCGTTTCATGCTCCTCATATTTTTGACACCTTTTGAAGCTCTTCATATTTTTCACACCTTTTCGGGCTCTTCATGTTTTGAACACCGCTTCATACTCCTCCTATATTTCAGACAGTTTCATGCTCATCTCATTTTTGACACCTTTTGAAGCTTTCCATATTTTTCACAACTTTTCAGGCTCTTCATCTTTTTGAACACCTCTTCATGCTAATCCTATTTTTCAAACCATAACATGCTCCTCATATTTTTCACACCTTTTGAAGCTCTTCATATTTTTTACACCTTTTCAGGCTCTTCATGTTTTTGAACACCACTTCATGGTCCTTATATTTTTCAGAGAGTTTCATGCTCCTCATGTATTTCACACCTTCTGAAGCTCTTCATATTTTTCACACCTTTTCAGGCTCTTCATGTTTTTCCACACCACTTCATGCTTCTCCTAATTTTCAGCTCTTTCATGCTCCTCATGTATTTCACACCTTTTGAAGCTTTTCATATTTTTCACACCTTTTCAGGCTCTTCATGTTTTTCAACACCGTTTCATGCTCCTCCTCTTTTTCAGACCGTTTCATGCTCCTCATATATTTCACACCTTTTGAAGCTCTTCATATTTTTCACACCTTTCGAGGCTCTTCATATTTTTCATATTTTTGAAGCTCTTCATATTTTTCACACCTTTTCAGGCTCTTCATATTTTTGAACACCGCTTCATGCTCCTCCTATTTTTCAGAGAGTTTCATGCTCCTCATGTATTTCACACCTTTTGAAGCTCATCATATTTTTCACACCTTTTCAGGCTCTCCATGTTTTTCCACACCACTTCATGCTTCTCCTAATTTTCAGCTCTTTCATGCTCCTCATGTATTTCACACCTTTTGAAGCTTTTCATATTTTTCACACCTTTTCAGGCTCTTCATGTTTTTCAACGCCGCTTCATGCTCCTCCTCTTTTTCAGACCGTTTCATGCTCCTCATATTTTTGACACCTTTTGAAGCTCTTCATATTTTTCACACCTTTTCGGGCTCTTCATGTTTTGAACACCGCTTCATACTCCTCCTATATTTCAGACAGTTTCATGCTCATCTCATTTTTGACACCTTTTGAAGCTTTTCATATTTTTCACAACTTTTCAGGCTCTTCATCTTTTTGAACACCTCTTCATGCTAATCCTATTTTTCAAGCCATAACATGCTCCTCATATTTTTCACACCTTTTGAAGCTCTTCATATTTTTTACACCTTTTCAGGCTCTTCATGTTTTTGAACACCACTTCATGCTCCTTATATTTTTCAGAGAGTTTCATGCTCCTCATGTATTTCACACCTTCAGAAGCTCTTCATATTTTTCACACCTTTTCAGGCTCTTCATGTTTTTCCACACCACTTCATGCTTCTCCAAATTTTCAGCTCTTTCATGCTCCTCATGTATTTCACACCTTTTGAAGCTTTTCATATTTTTCACACGTTTTCAGGCTCTTCATGTTTTTCAACACCGCTTCATGCTCCTCCTCTTTTTCAGACCGTTTCATGCTCCTCATATTTTTGACACCTTTTGAAGCTCTTCATATTTCTCACACCTTTTCAGGCTCTTCATGTTTTTCAACACCGCTTCATGCTCCTCCTATTTTTCAGACCGTTTCATGCTCCTCATATTTTTGACAGCTTTTGAAGCTCTTCATATTTTTCACATCTTTTCAGGCTCTTCATATTTTTGAACACCGCTTCATGCTCCTCCTTTTTTTTAGACCTTTTCATGCTCCTCATATTTTTCACACCTTTTGAAGCTCTTCATATTTTTCTCACGATTTCAGGCTCTTCATGTTTTTGAACACCATTTCATGCTCCTCCTATTTTGCAGACCGTTTCTTGCTCCTCATATTTTTGACACCTTCTGAAGCTCTTCATATTTTTCACACCTTTTGAAGCTCTTCATATTTTTCATATTTTTGAAGCTCTTCATATTTTCACACGTTTTCAGACTCTTCATGTTTTTCAACACCGCTTCATGATCCTGCTATTTTTCAGACCGTTTCATGCTCCTCATATATTTCACACCTTTTGAAGCTCTTCATATTTTTCACACCTTTTGAAGCTCTTCATATTTTTCATATTTTTGAAGCTCTTCATATTGTTCACACCTTTTCAGGCTCTTCATATTTTTGAACACACCTTCATGCTCCTCCTATTTTTCAGAGAGTTTCATGCTCCTCATGTATTTCACACCTTTTGAAGCTCTTCATATTTTTCACACCTTTTCAGGCTCTTCATGTTTTTTCACACCACTTCATGCTTCTCCTAATTTTCAGCTCTTTCATGCTCCTCATGTATTTCACACCTTTTGAATCTTTTCATATTTTTCACACCTTTTCAGGCTCTTCATGTTTTTCAACACCGCTTCATGCTCCTCCTCTCTTTCGGACCGTTTCATGCTCCTCATGTTTTTGACACCTTTTGAAGCTCTTCATATTTTTCACACCTTTTCGGGCTCTTCATGTTTTGAACACCGCTTCATACTCCTCCTATATTTCAGACAGTTTCATGCTCATCTCATTTTTGACACCTTTTGAAGCTTTTCATAGTTTTCACACCTTTTCAGGCTCTTCATGTTTTTGAACACCGCTTCATGCTCCTCCTATATTTCACACCTTTTGAAGCTCTTCATATATTTCACACCTTTTCAGACTCTCATGTTTTTCAACATCGCTTCATACTCCTCCTATTTTTTTGACCGTTTCATGCTCCTCATATATTTGACACCTTTTGAAGCTCTTCATATTTTTCACACCTTTTGAAGCTCTTCATATTTTTCACACCTTTTGAAGCTCTTCATATTTTACACATATTTTCACCCTCTTCATGTTTTTCAACACCTTTTCATGCTCCTCCTATTTTTCGGACTGTTTCATTCTCTTCGTATTTTTGACACTTTTTGAAGCTCTTCATATTTTTCACACCTTTTCAGGCTCTTCATCTTTTTCAACACCGTTTCATGCTCCTCATATTTTTCAGACTGTTTCATTCTCCTCATATTTATGTCAACTTTTGAAACTCTTCATTTTCTTCACACCTTTTCATGCTCTTCATGTTTTTGAACACTGCTTCATGCTCCTCCTATGTTTCAAACCGTTTCATGCTCCTCATATTTTTGACACCTTTTGAAGCTCTTCATATATTTCACACCTTTTCCACCTCTTCATGTTTTTCAACACTGCTTCTTGCTCCTCCAATTTTTCAAACCGTTTCATGCTCCTCCTATTTTTGATACCTTTTGAAGCTGTTCATATATTTCACACCTTTTCAGGCGTTTCATGTCTTTGAAAACCGTTTCATGCTCGTCATATTTTGACAGTTTTTGATGCTCTTCATATTTTTCACAGCTTTTCAGGCTCTTCATGTTTTTCAACACCACTTCATGCTCCTATTTTTCAGACCGTTTCCTGCTCCTCATATTTTTCACACATTTTCAAACTCTTCATATTTTTCACACCTTTTCAGGCTCTTCTTGTTTTTCAACACCGCTTCATGCTCCTCGTATTTTTCAGACAGTTTCATGTGCCTCCTCTTTTTAACACCTTTTGAAGGTCTTCATATTTTTCACACTTTTTCAGGCTCTTCATGTTTTTCCGCACCGCTTCCTGCTCTTCCTTTTTTTCAGACCGTTCCATGCTCCTCATATTTTTGACACCTTTTGAAGCTCTTCATATTTTGCACACCTTTTGAGGCTCTTTATGTTTTTCAACACCACTTCATGCTCCTCCTATTTTCAGACCGTTTAATGCTCCTCTTATTTTTGACACCTTTTGAAGCTCTTCATATTTTTCAAACCTCTTCAGGTTCTTCATATTTTTCAACACCGCTTCATGCTCCTCCTATTTTTCAGATAGTTTCATGCCCCCTCTATTTTTGACACATTTTGAAGCTCTTCATATTTTTCAAGCCTTTTCAGGCTCTTCATGTTTTTCAACACCGCTTCATGCTCCTCCTATTTTTCAAACCGTTTCATGCTCCTCATATTTTTGACACCTTTTGAAGCTCTTCATATATTTCACACCTTTTCCACCCCTTCATGTTTTCCAACACTGCTTCTTGCTCCTCCAATTTTTCGGACCGTTTCATGCTCCTCCTATTTTTGATACCTTTTGAAGCTGTTCATATATTTCACACTTTTTCAGGCGTTTCATGTCTTGAACACCGTTTCATGCTCCTCATATTTTGACAGTTTTTGATGCTCTTCATATTTTTCACAGCTTTTCAGGCTCTTCATGTTTTTCAACACCACTTCATGCTCCTATTTTTTAGACCGTTTCCTGCTCCTCATATTTTTGACACATTTTCAAACTCTTCATATTTTTCACACCTTTTCAGGCTCTTCTTGTTTTTCAACACCGGTTCATGCTCCTCCTATTTTTCATACCGTTTCATGCTCCTCATATTTTTGACACCTTTTGAAGCTGTCCATATTTTTCAAACCTTTTCAAGCTCTTCATGTTTTTAAACAGAGCTTCATTTTCCTCCTATTTTTCAGACCGTTTCATGCTCCACATATTTTTGACACCTTTTGAAGCTCTTCATATTTTTCAACCTTTTCTTGCTACCCATGTTTTTGAACACCGTTCCATGCTCCTCATATTTTTGACACCTTTGAAGCTCTTCAAAATTTTGACACCTTTTGAAGCTCTTCATATATTTCACACCTTTTCAGGCTCTTCATGTTTTTGAACACCGCTTCATGATCCTCCTATTTTTCAGACCGTTTCATACACCTCATATTTTTTTCACCTTTTGAAGCTCTTCATATTTTTCACACCTTTTCAGGCTCCTCATGTTTTGCAACACCGCTTCATGCTCCTCCTATTTTTCAGACCATTTCATACTCGTCATATTTTTGACACCTTTTGATGCTCTTCATATTTTTCACACCTTTTCATGCTCTTCATTTTTTCAACACCGCTTCATGCTCCTCCTATTTTTCAGACCGTTTCATGCTCATCTCATTTTTGACACCTTTGGAAGCTTTTCATATTTTTCACAACTTTTCAGGCTCTTTATGATTTTCAACACCGCTTCATGCTCCTCCTATGTTTCAGACCGTTTCATGTTCATCTCATTTTGACACCTTTTAAAGCTCTTCATATTGTTCACACCTTTTGAAGCTCTTCATATTTTTCATATTTTTGAAGTTCTTCATAATTTCACACGTTTTCAGACTCTTCATGTTTTTCAACACCGCTTCATGCTCCTCCTATTTTTCAAACCGTATCATTCTCCTCATATTTTTCACACCTTTTGAAGCTCTTCGTATTTTTCACACGTTTTCAGGCTCTTCATGTTTTTGAACACCACATCATGCTCCTTCTATTTTTCAGAGAGTTTCATGCTCCTCATATATTTCACACCTTTTGAAGCTCTTCATATTTTTCACACCTTTTCAGGCTCTTCATGTTTTTGAACACTTCTTCATGTTCCTCCTATTTTTCAGACCGTTTCATGCTCCTCATATTTTTGACACCTTTTGAAACTGTTCATATTTTTCACACCTTTTCAGGCTCTTCATGTTTTTCAACACCACTTCATGCTCCTTTTTTGCAGACCTTTTCATGCTATTCATATTTTTGACACCTTTTGAAACTCTTCATATTTTTCACACCTTTTCAGGCTCTTCATGTTTTTCAACACCGCTTCATGCTCCTCCAATTTTTCAGTCCGTTTCATGCTCCTCATATTTTTGACACCTTTTGAAGCTCTTCATATTTTTCACACCTTTTCGGGCTCTTCATGTTTTGAACACCGCTTCATACTCCTCCTATATTTCAGACAGTTTCATGCTCATCTCATTTTTGACACCTTTTGAAGCTTTCCATATTTTTCACAACTTTTCAGGCTCTTCATCTTTTTGAACACCTCTTCATGCTAATCCTATTTTTCAAACCATAACATGCTCCTCATATTTTTCACACCTTTTGAAGCTCTTCATATTTTTTACACCTTTTCAGGCTCTTCATGTTTTTGAACACCACTTCATGGTCCTTATATTTTTCAGAGAGTTTCATGCTCCTCATGTATTTCACACCTTCTGAAGCTCTTCATATTTTTCACACCTTTTCAGGCTCTTCATGTTTTTCCACACCACTTCATGCTTCTCCTAATTTTCAGCTCTTTCATGCTCCTCATGTATTTCACACCTTTTGAAGCTTTTCATATTTTTCACACCTTTTCAGGCTCTTCATGTTTTTCAACACCGTTTCATGCTCCTCCTCTTTTTCAGACCGTTTCATGCTCCTCATATATTTCACACCTTTTGAAGCTCTTCATATTTTTCACACCTTTCGAGGCTCTTCATATTTTTCATATTTTTGAAGCTCTTCATATTTTTCACACCTTTTCAGGCTCTTCATATTTTTGAACACCGCTTCATGCTCCTCCTATTTTTCAGAGAGTTTCATGCTCCTCATGTATTTCACACCTTTTGAAGCTCATCATATTTTTCACACCTTTTCAGGCTCTCCATGTTTTTCCACACCACTTCATGCTTCTCCTAATTTTCAGCTCTTTCATGCTCCTCATGTATTTCACACCTTTTGAAGCTTTTCATATTTTTCACACCTTTTCAGGCTCTTCATGTTTTTCAACGCCGCTTCATGCTCCTCCTCTTTTTCAGACCGTTTCATGCTCCTCATATTTTTGACACCTTTTGAAGCTCTTCATATTTTTCACACCTTTTCGGGCTCTTCATGTTTTGAACACCGCTTCATACTCCTCCTATATTTCAGACAGTTTCATGCTCATCTCATTTTTGACACCTTTTGAAGCTTTTCATATTTTTCACAACTTTTCAGGCTCTTCATCTTTTTGAACACCTCTTCATGCTAATCCTATTTTTCAAGCCATAACATGCTCCTCATATTTTTCACACCTTTTGAAGCTCTTCATATTTTTTACACCTTTTCAGGCTCTTCATGTTTTTGAACACCACTTCATGCTCCTTATATTTTTCAGAGAGTTTCATGCTCCTCATGTATTTCACACCTTCAGAAGCTCTTCATATTTTTCACACCTTTTCAGGCTCTTCATGTTTTTCCACACCACTTCATGCTTCTCCAAATTTTCAGCTCTTTCATGCTCCTCATGTATTTCACACCTTTTGAAGCTTTTCATATTTTTCACACGTTTTCAGGCTCTTCATGTTTTTCAACACCGCTTCATGCTCCTCCTCTTTTTCAGACCGTTTCATGCTCCTCATATTTTTGACACCTTTTGAAGCTCTTCATATTTCTCACACCTTTTCAGGCTCTTCATGTTTTTCAACACCGCTTCATGCTCCTCCTATTTTTCAGACCGTTTCATGCTCCTCATATTTTTGACAGCTTTTGAAGCTCTTCATATTTTTCACATCTTTTCAGGCTCTTCATATTTTTGAACACCGCTTCATGCTCCTCCTTTTTTTTAGACCTTTTCATGCTCCTCATATTTTTCACACCTTTTGAAGCTCTTCATATTTTTCTCACGATTTCAGGCTCTTCATGTTTTTGAACACCATTTCATGCTCCTCCTATTTTGCAGACCGTTTCTTGCTCCTCATATTTTTGACACCTTCTGAAGCTCTTCATATTTTTCACACCTTTTGAAGCTCTTCATATTTTTCATATTTTTGAAGCTCTTCATATTTTCACACGTTTTCAGACTCTTCATGTTTTTCAACACCGCTTCATGATCCTGCTATTTTTCAGACCGTTTCATGCTCCTCATATATTTCACACCTTTTGAAGCTCTTCATATTTTTCACACCTTTTGAAGCTCTTCATATTTTTCATATTTTTGAAGCTCTTCATATTGTTCACACCTTTTCAGGCTCTTCATATTTTTGAACACACCTTCATGCTCCTCCTATTTTTCAGAGAGTTTCATGCTCCTCATGTATTTCACACCTTTTGAAGCTCTTCATATTTTTCACACCTTTTCAGGCTCTTCATGTTTTTTCACACCACTTCATGCTTCTCCTAATTTTCAGCTCTTTCATGCTCCTCATGTATTTCACACCTTTTGAATCTTTTCATATTTTTCACACCTTTTCAGGCTCTTCATGTTTTTCAACACCGCTTCATGCTCCTCCTCTCTTTCGGACCGTTTCATGCTCCTCATGTTTTTGACACCTTTTGAAGCTCTTCATATTTTTCACACCTTTTCGGGCTCTTCATGTTTTGAACACCGCTTCATACTCCTCCTATATTTCAGACAGTTTCATGCTCATCTCATTTTTGACACCTTTTGAAGCTTTTCATAGTTTTCACACCTTTTCAGGCTCTTCATGTTTTTGAACACCGCTTCATGCTCCTCCTATATTTCACACCTTTTGAAGCTCTTCATATATTTCACACCTTTTCAGACTCTCATGTTTTTCAACATCGCTTCATACTCCTCCTATTTTTTTGACCGTTTCATGCTCCTCATATATTTGACACCTTTTGAAGCTCTTCATATTTTTCACACCTTTTGAAGCTCTTCATATTTTTCACACCTTTTGAAGCTCTTCATATTTTACACATATTTTCACCCTCTTCATGTTTTTCAACACCTTTTCATGCTCCTCCTATTTTTCGGACTGTTTCATTCTCTTCGTATTTTTGACACTTTTTGAAGCTCTTCATATTTTTCACACCTTTTCAGGCTCTTCATCTTTTTCAACACCGTTTCATGCTCCTCATATTTTTCAGACTGTTTCATTCTCCTCATATTTATGTCAACTTTTGAAACTCTTCATTTTCTTCACACCTTTTCATGCTCTTCATGTTTTTGAACACTGCTTCATGCTCCTCCTATGTTTCAAACCGTTTCATGCTCCTCATATTTTTGAAACCTTTTGAAGTTCGTCATATATTTCACACCTTTCCAGGCTCTTCATGTTTTTAAACACCTCTTCATTCTTCTCCTGTTTTTCAGACCATTTCATGCTCCTCATATTTTTCACACTTTTTGAAGCTCTTCATATTTTTCACACTTTTTGAAGCTCTTCATACTTTTCACACCTGTCAGGCTCTTCATGTTTTTGAACACCGCTTCCTGCTCCACCTATTTTTCAGATCGCTTATGCTCCTCATATTTTTCACACTTTTTGAAGCTCTTCATATTTTTCACACTTTTTCAGGCTCTTCATGTTTTTGAACACCGCTTCATGCTCCTCCTATTTTTCAGACCGTTTCATGCTCCTCAGGTATTTCACACCTTTTGAACCTCTTCGTATTTCGCACACCTTTTCAGGCTCTTCATGTTTTTCACAACCACTTCATGCTCTTCCTATTTTTCAGACCGTTTCATGCTCCTCATATTTTTGATACCTTTGAAGCTCTTCATATTTTTCACACCTTTTCAGGCTCTTCATGTTTTGAACACCATTTCATGCTCCTCCTATTTTTCCGACCGTTTCATGCTCCTCATCTTTTACACACCTGTTGAAGCTCTTCATATTTTTCACACCATTTCAGGCTCTTCATGTTTTTCAACACCGCTTCATGCTCCTCCTATTTTTTCAGACCGTTTAATGCTCTTCCTTTTTTTGACACGTTTTGAGGCTCTTCATATTTTTCTCACCTTTTCAGGCTCTTCATGTTTTCGAACACCGCTTCATGCTCCTCCTATTTTTGAGACCGTTTTATGCTCCACATGTATTTCACAGCTTTTGAATCTCTTCAGAATTTTCCCACCTTTCAGGCTCTTCATGTTTTTGAACACCGTTTCATGGTATTCCTATTTTTCAGACCGTTTCATGCTCCTCATATTTTTGACACCTTTAGAAACTCTTCATATTTTTCACACCTTTTCAGGTTCTTCATGTTTTTGAACACCGTTTCATGCTCCTCCTATTTTTCAGACCATTTCATGCTCCTCATATTTTTGACACATTTTGAATCTCTTCATATTTTTCACACCTTTTCAGGCTCTTCATGTTTTTGAACACCGCTTCATTCTCCTCCTATTTTTCAGACCGTTTCATGCTATTCATGTATTTAATACCTTTTGAAGCTCTTCATATTTTTCACACCTTTTCAGGCTCTTCATGTTTTTGAACACCTTTTCATGCTCCTCGTATTTTTCTGACCGTTTCCTGCTCCTCATATTTTTGACCCTTTTTGAACCTCCTCATATTTTTCGCACCTTTTGAACCTCTTCATATATTTCACATCATTTCAGGCTCTTCATGTTTTTCAACACCACTTCATGCTCCTCCTATTTTTCAGACCGTTTCATGCTCCTCATAATTTAGACACGTTTTGAAGCTCTTCAAATTTTTCACACCTTTTCAGGCTCTTCATCTTTTTCAACACCACTTCATGCTCCTCCTCTTTTCCAGAGCGTTTCATTGTCCTCATATTTTTGACACCTTTAGAAGCTCTTTATATTTTTCACAACTTTTCAGGCTCTTCATGTTTTTCATAACCGCTTCATGCTCCTCCTATTTTTCAGACAGTTTCATTCCTCTCATGTATTTCACACCTTTTGAAGCTCTTCATATTTTTCACACCTTTTCAGGCTCTTCATGTTTTTGAACACCACTTCATGCTCCTCCTATTTTACACACAGTTTCATGCTCCAAATGTATTTCACACCTTTTGAAGCTCTTCTTATTTTTCACAGATTTTGAGGCTCTTCATTTGTTTGAACACCGTTTCATGCTGCTCCTAATTTTCAGACCGTTTCATTCTCATCTCATTTTGACAGCTTTTGAAGCTCTTCATATTTTCACGCCTTTTGAAGCTCTTCATATATTTCACACCTTTTCAGGCTCTTCTTTTTTTTCAACACCACTTCATGCTCCTCCTAATTTTCAGACCGTTTCATGATCATCTTATTTTGACAGCTTTTGAAGCTCTTCATATTTTCACACCTTTTGAAGCTCTACATATTATTCACATCTTTTCAGGCTCTTCATGATTTTCAACAACATTTCATGCTCCTCCTATTTTTCAGACTGTTTCATGGTCGTAATGTATTTCACACCTTTTGAAGCTCTTTATATTTTTCACACCTTGTCAGGCTCTTCATGTTTCTGAACAGTGCTTCATGCTCCTCCTATTTTTCAGACCGTATCATGCTCCTCATATTTTTGAAACATTTTGAAGCTCTTCATATATTTCACACCTTTTCAAGCTCTTCATGTTTTTGAACACCACTTCATGCTTCTCATATTTTTCAGACTGTTTCATGGTCCTCATGTATTTCACACATTTTGAAGCTCTTTATATTTTTCACACCTTTTCAGGCTCTTCATATATTTGAACACTGCTTCATGCTCCTCCTATTTTTCAGAGTGTTTCATGCTCCTCATGTATTTCACAACTTTTGAAGCTCTTCATGTTTTTCACACCTTTTCAGGCTGTTCATGTTTTTTAACACCGCTTCATGATTCTCCTATTTTTCAGACCGTTTCATGCTCTTCATATTTTTGACTCATTTTGAAGCTCTTCATATTTTTCACAGCTTTTCAGGCTCTTCATGTTTTTCCACACCACTTCATGCTTCTCCTAATTTTCAGACCGTTTCATGCTCCTCATGTATTTCACACCTTTTGAAGCTCTTCATATTTTTCACACCTTTTCAGGCTCTTCATGTTTTTCCACACCACTTCATGCTTCTCTTATTTTTCAGCCCGTTTCATGCTCCTCATATATTTCACACCTTTTGAAGCTCTTCATATTTTTCAAACCTTTTCAGGCTCTTCATGTTTTTGATCACCGTTTCATGCTCCTCCTATTTTTCAGACGGTTTCATGCTCCTCATATTTTTGACACTTTTTGAAGTTCTTCATATTTTTCACACCTTTTCAGGCTCTTCATTTTTTTCAACACCACTTCATGCTCCTCCTATTTTTCAGACCGTTTCATGCTCCTCATATATTTGACACATTTAGAAGCCCTTCATATTTGCACACCTTTTCAGGCTCTTCATATTTTTCATCACCGCTTCATGCTCCTCCTATTTTTCAGACGGTTTCATGTTGATCTCATTTTTGACACCTTTTGAAGCTCTTCATATTTTTCACACCTTTTGAAACTCTTCATGTTTTTCACAGCTTTTCAAGCCCTTCATGATTTTCAACACCACTTCATGCTCCTCCTATTTTTAAGACCGTTTCATGCTCCTCATATTTTTGACACCTTTAGAAGATCTTCATATTTTTCACACCTTATCAGGCTCTTCATGTTTTTCAACAACGCTTCATACTCCTCCTATTTTTCAGACCGTTTCATGCTCCTCATATTTTTGACACCTTTTGAAGCTCTTCATATTTTTCACACCTTTTCAGGCTCTTCATATTTTTCAACACCGCATCATGCTCTTCCTATTTTTCAGACCGTTTCATGCACCTCATATTTTTCACACCTTTTAAAGCTCTTCATATTTTTCACACCTTTTCAGGCTCCTTATGTTTTTCAACACCGATTCATTCTCCTCCTATTTTTCAGACCGTTTCATGCTCCTCATATTCTTGACAAGTTTTAAAGCTCTTCATATTTTTCACACCTTTTCAGGCTCTTCATGATTTTGAACACCGCTTCATGCTCCTCCTGTTTTTCAAACCGTTTCATGCTCCTCATATTTTTCACACCTTTTGAAGCTCTTCATATTTTTCACAACTTTTCAGGCTCTTCATATTTTGAACACCGCTTCATGCTCCTCCTATTTTTCAGACCGTTTCATGCTCGTCATATTTTTGACACCTTTTGAAGCTCTTCATATTTTTCACACCTTTTCAGGCTCTTCAGGTTTTTCAACACTTCTTCATGCTCCACCTATTTTTCAGACCGTTTCATCCTCCTCATATTTTTGACACCTTTTGAAGCTCTTCATATTTTTCACACCTTTTCAGGCTCTTCAGGTTTTTCAACACTGCTTCATGCTCCACCTATTTTTCAGACCGTTTCATCCTCCTCATATTTTTGACACCTTTTGAAGCTCTTCATATTTTTCACACCTTTTCAGGCTCTTCAGGTTTTTCAACACCGCTTCATGCTCCTCCTTTTTTGCAGACCGTTTCATGCTCCGCATATTTTTGACACCTTTTGAATTTCTTCATATTTTTCACACCTTTTCAGGCTCTTCATGTTTTTGAACACCACTTCATGCTCCTCGTATTTTTCAGAGAGTTTCATGCTCCGCATGTATTTCACACCTTATGAAGCTCTTCATATTTTTCACACCTTTTCAGGCTCTTCATGTTTTTGAACACCGCTTCATGATTCTCCTATTTTTCAGACCCTTTCATGCTCTTCATATTTTTGACACATTTTGAAGCTCTTCATATTTTTCACACCTTTTCAGGCTCTTCATGTTTTTCCACACCACTTCATGCTTCGCCTAATTTTCAGACCATTTCATTCTCCTCTTGTATTTCACACATTTTGAAGCTCTTCATATTTTTCACACCTTTTTAGGCTCTTCATGTTTTTGACGACCGCTTCATGCTCCTCCTATTTTTCAGACCATTTTATGCTCCTCATATTTTTTGACACCTTTTGAAGCTCTTCATATTTTTCACACCTTTTAGGCTCTTCATGTTTTTCAACACCGTTTCATGATCTTCCTATTTTTCAGACCGTTTCATTCTCATCTCATTTTTGACACCTTTTGAAGCTCTTCATATTTTTCACACCTTTTCAGGATGTTCATGTTTTTCCAGACAACTTCATGCTTCTCCTATTTTTCAGACCGTTTCATGCTCCTCATGTATTTCACACCTTTGAAGCTCTTCATATTTTTCACACCTTTTCAGGCTCTTCATGTTTTTGAACACAGCTTCATGCTCCTCCTATTTTTCAGACCGTTTCATGCTCGTCATATTTTTGACACCTTTTGAAGCTCTTCATATTTTTCACACCTATTCAGGCTCTTCATGTTTTTGAACACCGTTTCATGATCCTCCTATTTTTCAGACCGTTTCATGCTCCTCATATATTTGACACATTTAGAAGCTCTTCATATTTTCACACCTTTTCAGGATCTTCATATTTTTCAACACCGCTGCATGCTCCTCCTATTATTCAGACGGTTTCATGTTGATCTCATTTTTGACACCTTTTGAAGCTCTTCATATTTTCACACCTTTTGAAACTCTTCATATTTTTCACACCTTTTCAGGCCCTTCGTGATTTTCAACACCGGTTCATGCTCCTCCAATTTTTAAGACCGTTTCATGCTCCTCATATTTTTGACACCTTTAGAAGATCTTCATATTTTTCACACCTTTTCAGGCTCTTCATATTTTTCAACACCGCATCATGCTCCTCCTATTTTTCAGACCGTTTCATGCACCTCATATTTTTCACACCTTTTAAAGCTCTTCATATTTTTCACACCTTTTCATGCTCCTTATGTTTTTCAACACCGATTCATTCTCCTCCTATTTTTCAGACCGTTTCATGCTCCTCATATTCTTGACACCTTTTAAAGCTCTTCATATTTTTCACACCTTTTCAGGCTCTTTGTGATTTTGAACACAGCTTCATGCTCCTCCTATTTTTCAGACCGTTTCATGCTCCTCATAATTTTCACACCTTTTGAAGCTCTTCATATTTTTCACAACTTTTCAGGCTCTTCCTATTTTGAACACCGCTTCATGCTCCCCCTTTTTTCAGACCGTTTAAGATCCTCATGTATTTGACACCTTTTGAAGCTCTTCAAATTTTTCACACGTTTTCAGGCTCTTCATGTTTTTGAACACCGCTTCATGCTCCACCTATTTTTCAGACCGTTTCATGCTCCTCATATTTTTGACACCTTTTGAAGCTCTTCATATTTTTCACACGTTTTCAGGCTCTTCAGGTTTTTCAACACGGCTTCATGCTCCACCTATTTTTCAGACCGTTTCATCCTCCTCATATTTTTGACACCTTTTGAAGCTCTTCATATTTTTCACACCTTTTCAGGCTCTTCAAGTTTTACAACACCACTTCATGCTCCTCCTATTTTTCAGAGAGTTTCATGCTCCTCATGTATTTCACACCTTATGAAGCTCTTCATATTTTTCACACCTTTTCAGGCTCTTCATGTTTTTCACACCTTTTCAGGCTCTTCATGTTTTGTAAAACAACTTCATTCTCCTAGTATTTTTAAGACCGTTTCATGCTCCTCATATTTTTGACACCTATTGAAGCTCTTCATATTTCTCACACCTTTTCAGGTTCTTCATGTTTTTCAACACCGCTTCATGCTGCTTCTATTTTTCAGACCGTTTCATGCTCCTCATATTTTTCACATCTTTTGAAGCTCTTCATATTTTTCACACCTTTTGAAGCTCTTCATATTTTTCACAACTTTTCAGGCTCTTCATATTTTGAACACCGCTTCATGCTCCTCCTATTTTTCAGACCGTTTCATGCTCGTCATATTTTTGACACCTTTTGAAGCTCTTCATATTTTTCACACCTTTTCAGGCTCTTCAGGTTTTTCAACACTTCTTCATGCTCCACCTATTTTTCAGACCGTTTCATCCTCCTCATATTTTTGACACCTTTTGAAGCTCTTCATATTTTTCACACCTTTTCAGGCTCTTCAGGTTTTTCAACACTGCTTCATGCTCCACCTATTTTTCAGACCGTTTCATCCTCCTCATATTTTTGACACCTTTTGAAGCTCTTCATATTTTTCACACCTTTTCAGGCTCTTCAGGTTTTTCAACACCGCTTCATGCTCCTCCTTTTTTGCAGACCGTTTCATGCTCCGCATATTTTTGACACCTTTTGAATTTCTTCATATTTTTCACACCTTTTCAGGCTCTTCATGTTTTTGAACACCACTTCATGCTCCTCGTATTTTTCAGAGAGTTTCATGCTCCGCATGTATTTCACACCTTATGAAGCTCTTCATATTTTTCACACCTTTTCAGGCTCTTCATGTTTTTGAACACCGCTTCATGATTCTCCTATTTTTCAGACCCTTTCATGCTCTTCATATTTTTGACACATTTTGAAGCTCTTCATATTTTTCACACCTTTTCAGGCTCTTCATGTTTTTCCACACCACTTCATGCTTCGCCTAATTTTCAGACCATTTCATTCTCCTCTTGTATTTCACACATTTTGAAGCTCTTCATATTTTTCACACCTTTTTAGGCTCTTCATGTTTTTGACGACCGCTTCATGCTCCTCCTATTTTTCAGACCATTTTATGCTCCTCATATTTTTTGACACCTTTTGAAGCTCTTCATATTTTTCACACCTTTTAGGCTCTTCATGTTTTTCAACACCGTTTCATGATCTTCCTATTTTTCAGACCGTTTCATTCTCATCTCATTTTTGACACCTTTTGAAGCTCTTCATATTTTTCACACCTTTTCAGGATGTTCATGTTTTTCCAGACAACTTCATGCTTCTCCTATTTTTCAGACCGTTTCATGCTCCTCATGTATTTCACACCTTTGAAGCTCTTCATATTTTTCACACCTTTTCATGCTCTTCATGTTTTTGATCACCGTTTCATGCTCCTCCTATTTTTCAGACCGTTTCATGCTCCTCATATTTTTCACACCTTTTGAAGCTCTTCATATCTTTCACAACTTTTCAGGGTCTTCATGTTTTTGAACACCACTTCATGATCCTCCTATTTTTCAGACCATTTCATGCTCTTCATAATTTTGACCCATTTTGAAGCTCTTCATATATTTCACACCTTTTCAGGCTCTTCATGTTTTTCAAAACCACTTCATGCTCCTCCTAATTTTCAGACCGTTTCATGTTCTTCTCATTTATGACACATTTTGAAGCTCTTCATATTTTTCACACCTTTTCAGGCTCTTCATGTTTTTGAACACAGCTTCATGCTCCTCCTATTTTTCAGACCGTTTCATGCTCGTCATATTTTTGACACCTTTTGAAGCTCTTCATATTTTTCACACCTATTCAGGCTCTTCATGTTTTTGAACACCGTTTCATGATCCTCCTATTTTTCAGACCGTTTCATGCTCCTCATATATTTGACACATTTAGAAGCTCTTCATATTTTCACACCTTTTCAGGATCTTCATATTTTTCAACACCGCTGCATGCTCCTCCTATTATTCAGACGGTTTCATGTTGATCTCATTTTTGACACCTTTTGAAGCTCTTCATATTTTCACACCTTTTGAAACTCTTCATATTTTTCACACCTTTTCAGGCCCTTCATGATTTTCAACACCGGTTCATGCTCCTCCAATTTTTAAGACCGTTTCATGCTCCTCATATTTTTGACACCTTTAGAAGATCTTCATATTTTTCACACCTTTTCAGGCTCTTCATATTTTTCAACACCGCATCATGCTCCTCCTATTTTTCAGACCGTTTCATGCACCTCATATTTTTCACACCTTTTAAAGCTCTTCATATTTTTCACACCTTTTCATGCTCCTTATGTTTTTCAACACCGATTCATTCTCCTCCTATTTTTCAGACCGTTTCATGCTCCTCATATTCTTGACACCTTTTAAAGCTCTTCATATTTTTCACACCTTTTCAGGCTCTTTGTGATTTTGAACACAGCTTCATGCTCCTCCTATTTTTCAGACCGTTTCATGCTCCTCATAATTTTCACACCTTTTGAAGCTCTTCATATTTTTCACAACTTTTCAGGCTCTTCCTATTTTGAACACCGCTTCATGCTCCCCCTTTTTTCAGACCGTTTAAGATCCTCATGTATTTGACACCTTTTGAAGCTCTTCATATTTTTCACACGTTTTCAGGCTCTTCATGTTTTTGAACACCGCTTCATGCTCCACCTATTTTTCAGACCGTTTCATGCTCCTCATATTTTTGACACCTTTTGAAGCTCTTCATATTTTTCACACGTTTTCAGGCTCTTCAGGTTTTTCAACACGGCTTCATGCTCCACCTATTTTTCAGACCGTTTCATCCTCCTCATATTTTTGACACCTTTTGAAGCTCTTCATATTTTTCACACCTTTTCAGGCTCTTCAAGTTTTACAACACCACTTCATGCTCCTCCTATTTTTCAGAGAGTTTCATGCTCCTCATGTATTTCACACCTTATGAAGCTCTTCATATTTTTCACACCTTTTCAGGCTCTTCATGTTTTTCACACCTTTTCAGGCTCTTCATGTTTTGTAAAACAACTTCATTCTCCTAGTATTTTTAAGACCGTTTCATGCTCCTCATATTTTTGACACCTATTGAAGCTCTTCATATTTCTCACACCTTTTCAGGTTCTTCATGTTTTTCAACACCGCTTCATGCTGCTTCTATTTTTCAGACCGTTTCATGCTCCTCATATTTTTCACATCTTTTGAAGCTCTTCATATTTTTCACACCTTTTGAAGCTCTTCATATTTTTCACAACTTTTCAGGCTCTTCATATTTTGAACACCGCTTCATGCTCCTCCTATTTTTCAGACCGTTTCATGCTCGTCATATTTTTGACACCTTTTGAAGCTCTTCATATTTTTCACACCTTTTCAGGCTCTTCAGGTTTTTCAACACTTCTTCATGCTCCACCTATTTTTCAGACCGTTTCATCCTCCTCATATTTTTGACACCTTTTGAAGCTCTTCATATTTTTCACACCTTTTCAGGCTCTTCAGGTTTTTCAACACTGCTTCATGCTCCACCTATTTTTCAGACCGTTTCATCCTCCTCATATTTTTGACACCTTTTGAAGCTCTTCATATTTTTCACACCTTTTCAGGCTCTTCAGGTTTTTCAACACCGCTTCATGCTCCTCCTTTTTTGCAGACCGTTTCATGCTCCGCATATTTTTGACACCTTTTGAATTTCTTCATATTTTTCACACCTTTTCAGGCTCTTCATGTTTTTGAACACCACTTCATGCTCCTCGTATTTTTCAGAGAGTTTCATGCTCCGCATGTATTTCACACCTTATGAAGCTCTTCATATTTTTCACACCTTTTCAGGCTCTTCATGTTTTTGAACACCGCTTCATGATTCTCCTATTTTTCAGACCCTTTCATGCTCTTCATATTTTTGACACATTTTGAAGCTCTTCATATTTTTCACACCTTTTCAGGCTCTTCATGTTTTTCCACACCACTTCATGCTTCGCCTAATTTTCAGACCATTTCATTCTCCTCTTGTATTTCACACATTTTGAAGCTCTTCATATTTTTCACACCTTTTTAGGCTCTTCATGTTTTTGACGACCGCTTCATGCTCCTCCTATTTTTCAGACCATTTTATGCTCCTCATATTTTTTGACACCTTTTGAAGCTCTTCATATTTTTCACACCTTTTAGGCTCTTCATGTTTTTCAACACCGTTTCATGATCTTCCTATTTTTCAGACCGTTTCATTCTCATCTCATTTTTGACACCTTTTGAAGCTCTTCATATTTTTCACACCTTTTCAGGATGTTCATGTTTTTCCAGACAACTTCATGCTTCTCCTATTTTTCAGACCGTTTCATGCTCCTCATGTATTTCACACCTTTGAAGCTCTTCATATTTTTCACACCTTTTCATGCTCTTCATGTTTTTGATCACCGTTTCATGCTCCTCCTATTTTTCAGACCGTTTCATGCTCCTCATATTTTTCACACCTTTTGAAGCTCTTCATATCTTTCACAACTTTTCAGGGTCTTCATGTTTTTGAACACCACTTCATGATCCTCCTATTTTTCAGACCATTTCATGCTCTTCATAATTTTGACCCATTTTGAAGCTCTTCATATATTTCACACCTTTTCAGGCTCTTCATGTTTTTCAAAACCACTTCATGCTCCTCCTAATTTTCAGACCGTTTCATGTTCTTCTCATTTATGACACATTTTGAAGCTCTTCATATTTTTCACACCTTTTCAGGCTCTTCATGTTTTTGAACACAGCTTCATGCTCCTCCTATTTTTCAGACCGTTTAATGCTCGTCATATTTTTGACACCTTTTGAAGCTCTTCATATTTTTCACACCTATTCAGGCTCTTCATGTTTTTGAACACCGTTTCATGATCCTCCTATTTTTCAGACCGTTTCATGCTCCTCATATATTTGACACATTTAGAAGCTCTTCATATTTTCACACCTTTTCAGCATCTTCATATTTTTCAACACCGCTGCATGCTCCTCCTATTATTCAGACGGTTTCATGTTGATCTCATTTTTGACACCTTTTGAAGCTCTTCATATTTTCACACCTTTTGAAACTCTTCATATTTTTCACACCTTTTCAGGCCCTTCATGATTTTCAACACCGGTTCATGCTCCTCCAATTTTTAAGACCGTTTCATGCTCCTCATATTTTTGACACCTTTAGAAGATCTTCATATTTTTCACACCTTTTCAGGCTCTTCATATTTTTCAACACCGCATCATGCTCCTCCTATTTTTCAGACCGTTTCATGCACCTCATATTTTTCACACCTTTTAAAGCTCTTCATATTTTTCACACCTTTTCATGCTCCTTATGTTTTTCAACACCGATTCATTCTCCTCCTATTTTTCAGACCGTTTCATGCTCCTCATATTCTTGACACCTTTTAAAGCTCTTCATATTTTTCACACCTTTTCAGGCTCTTTGTGATTTTGAACACAGCTTCATGCTCCTCCTATTTTTCAGACCGTTTCATGCTCCTCATAATTTTCACACCTTTTGAAGCTCTTCATATTTTTCACAACTTTTCAGGCTCTTCCTATTTTGAACACCGCTTCATGCTCCCCCTTTTTTCAGACCGTTTAAGATCCTCATGTATTTGACACCTTTTGAAGCTCTTCATATTTTTCACACGTTTTCAGGCTCTTCATGTTTTTGAACACCGCTTCATGCTCCACCTATTTTTCAGACCGTTTCATGCTCCTCATATTTTTGACACCTTTTGAAGCTCTTCATATTTTTCACACGTTTTCAGGCTCTTCAGGTTTTTCAACACGGCTTCATGCTCCACCTATTTTTCAGACCGTTTCATCCTCCTCATATTTTTGACACCTTTTGAAGCTCTTCATATTTTTCACACCTTTTCAGGCTCTTCAAGTTTTACAACACCACTTCATGCTCCTCCTATTTTTCAGAGAGTTTCATGCTCCTCATGTATTTCACACCTTATGAAGCTCTTCATATTTTTCACACCTTTTCAGGCTCTTCATGTTTTTCACACCTTTTCAGGCTCTTCATGTTTTGTAACACAACTTCATTCTCCTAGTATTTTTAAGACCGTTTCATGCTCCTCATATTTTTGACACCTATTGAAGCTCTTCATATTTCTCACACCTTTTCAGGTTCTTCATGTTTTTCAACACCGCTTCATGCTGCTTCTATTTTTCAGACCGTTTCATGCTCCTCATATTTTTCACATCTTTTGAAGCTCTTCATATTTTTCACACCTTTTGAAGCTCTTCATATTTTTCACACGTTTTCAGGCTCTTCATGTTTTTCAACACTGCTTCATGCTGCTTCTGTTTTTAAGACCGTTTCATGCTCCTCATGTTTTTCACACCTTTTGAAGCTCTTCATGTTTTTCACACCTTTTGAAGCTCTTCATATTTTTCACACCTTTTCAGGCTCTCATATTTTTCATCACCGTTTCATGCTGCTTCTGTTTTTCAGACCGTTTCATGCTCCTCATATTTTTCACACCTTTTGAAGCTCTTCATATTTATCACACCTTTTCAGGCTCTTAATGTTTTTAACACCACTTCATGCTCCTCGTATTTTTCAGACCGTTTCATGCCCCTCATATTTTTGACACCTTTTGAAGCTCTTCATATTTTTCACACTTTTCAGGCTCTTAATGTTTTTCAACACAACATAATGCTCCTCCTATTTTTCAGACCGTTTCATGCACCTCATATTTTTGATACTTTTTGAAGCTCTTCATATTTTTCACACCTTTTCATGCTCTTCTAGTTTTTCAACACCATTTCATGCTCCTCCAATTTCTCAGACCGTTTCATGCTCCTCATATTTTTGACACATTTAGAAGGTATTCATATTTTTCACACCTTTTCAGGCTCTTCATTTTTCAACACCACTTCATGCTCCTCCAATTTTTCAGACCGTTTCATGCTCATCTCAGTTTTGAAACGTTTTGAAGCTCTTCATATTTTCACACCTTTTGAAGCTCTTCATATTTTTCACAACTTTTCAGGCTCTTCTTGTATTTGAACACCGGTTCATGTTCCTCCTATATTTCAGACCGTTTAATGCTCCTCATGTATTTCACACATTTTGAAGCTCGTCATATTTTTTACACCTTTTCAGGTGCTTCATGTTTTTGGACAACGCTTCATGATCCTCTTATTTTTCAGATCATTTCATGCTCTTCATATTTTTTACACCTTTTGAAACTCTTCATATTTTTCACACCTGTTCAGGCTCTTCATGTTTTTCCACACCACCTCATGCTTCACTTTATTTTCAGACGTTTCATGCTCCTCATGTATTTCACACCTTTTGAAGCTCTTCATATTTTTCACACCTTTTCATGCTCTTCATGTTTTTCAACACAGTTTCATGCTGCTTCTATTTTTCAGACCGTTTCATGCTCCTCATATTTTTCACACCTTTTGAAGCTCTTCATATTTTTCACACCTTTTCAGGCTCTTCATGTTTTTGAACACCGTTTCATGATCCTCCTATTTTTCAGACCGTTTCATGCTCATCTCATTTTTGACACCTTTTGAAGCTTTTCATAATTTTCACTACTTTTTAGGCTCTTCATGTTTTTGATCACCGCTTCATGCTCCTCCTATGTTTCAGAGAGTTTCATGCTCCTCATGTATTTCACAACTTTTGAAGCTCTTCATATTTTTCACACCTTTTCAGGCTGTTCATGTTTTTGAACACCGCTTCATGGTTCTCCTATTTTTCAGACCGTTTCATGCTCTTCATATTTTTGACCCATTTTGAAGCTCTTCATATTTTTCACACCTTTTCAGGCTCTTCATGTTTTTCCACACCACTTCATGCTTCTCCTAATTTTCAGACCGTTTCATGCTCCTCATATATTTCACACCTTTTGAAGCTCTTCCTATTTTTCACACCTTTTCAGGCTCTTCATGTTTTTGACGACCGCTTAATGCTCCTCTTATTTTTCAGACCGTTTGATGCTCCTCATATTTTTGACACCTTTTGAAGCTCTTTCTATTTTTCACAACTTTTAGTGACATCATATTTTTCAACACCTTTTCATGATCTTCCTATTTTTCAGACCGTTTCATGCTCATCTCATATTTGACACCTTTTGAAGCTTTTCATATTTTTGACAACTTTTCAGGCTCTTCATGATTTTGAAAACAGCTTCTCGCTCCTCCTATTTTTCAAAGAGTTTCATGCTCCTCATGTATTTCACACCTTTTGAAGCTCTTCATATTTTTCACACCTTTTCAGGCTGTTCATGTTTTTCCACACCACTTCATGCTTCTCCTATTTTTCAGCCCGTTTCATGCTCCTCATGTATTTCACATCTTTTGAAGCTCTTCATATTTTTCAAACCTTTTCAGGCTCTTCATGTTTTTGATCACCGTTTCATGCTCCTCCTATTTTTCAGACAGTTTCATGCTCCTCATATTTTTGACACTTTTTGAAGCTCTTCATATTTTACACACCTTTTCAGGCTCTTCATATTTTTCAACACCGTTTCATGCTCCTCCTATTTTTCAGACAGTTTCATGCTCCTCATATTTTTGACACTTTTTGAAGCTCTTCATATTTTACACACCTTTTCAGGCTCTTCATATTTTTCAACACCACTTCATGCTCCTCCTATTTTTCAGACCGACTCATGCTCCTCATATATTTGACACATTTATAAGCTCTTCATATTTTTCACACCTTTTCAGGCTCTTCATATTTTTCAACACCGCTTCATGCTCCTCCTATTTTTCAGACGGTTTCTTGTTGATCTCATTTTTGACACCTTTTGAAGCTCTTCATATTTTTCACACCTTTTGAAACTCTTCATATTTTTCACACTTTTTCAGGCTCTTCATGTTTTTCACACATTTTCAGGCTCTTCATGTTTTTCAACACCGTTTCATGCTGTTTCTATTTTTCAGACAGTTTCATGCTCCTCATATTTTTCACATCTTTTGAAGCTCTTCATATTTTTCACACCTTTTCAGACTTTTCATGTTTTTCAACACCGCTTCATGCTCCTGCTATTTTTCAGACTGTTTCATGCTCCTCATATTTTTGACACCTTTAGAAGCTCTTCATATTTTTCAAACCTTTTCAGGCTCTTCATGTTTTTGAACACTGCTTCATGCTCCTCCTATTTTTCAGACCGTTTCATGCTCCTCATATTTTGACACCTTTTGAAGCTTTTCATATTTTTCACACCTTTTCAGGCTCTTCAAGTTTTTCAACACCACTTCATGCTCTTCCTTTTTTGCAGACCATTTCATGCTCCTCATATTTTTGACACCTTTTGTTGCTCTTCATATTTTTCACACCTTTTCAGGCTCTTCTTATTTTTCAAACAAGTGAAGCTCTTCATATTTTTCACACTTTTTCAGGCTTTTCATGTTTAGAATACCGCTTCATGCTCCTCCTATTTTTCTGACCGTTTCTTCCTCCTCATGTATTTCACACCTTGTGAAGCTCTTCGTATTTTTCACACCTCTTCAGGCTCTTCATGTTTTTGAACACCGTTTTATGCTGCTTCTATTTTTCAGACCGTTTCATGCTCCTCATATATTTTAAACCTTTGAATCTCTTCATATTATTCACACCTTTTCAGGCTGTTCATGTTTTTCAACAACGCTTCATGATCCTCCTATTTTTCAGACCGTTTCATGCTTCTCATAATTTTGACACCCTTTGAAGCTCCTCTTATATTTCACACCTTTTCAGACTCTTCATGTTTTCGAACACCACTTCAAGTTCCTCCTATTTTTGCGACGGTTTCATGCTCCTCATGTATTTCACTCCTTTTGAAGCTCTTCATATTTTTCACACCTTTTCAGGCTCTTCATGATTTTCAACCCCACTTCATGCTCCTCCTATTTTTCAGACCGTTTCATGTTCCTCATATTTTTGACACCTTTTGAAGCTCTTCATATTTTCTACACCTTTTCAGGCTCTTCATGTTTTTCAACACAGCTTCATGCTCCTCTAATTTTTCAGACCATTTGGTGCTCCTCATATTTTTCACAGCATTTGAAGCTCTTCATATTTTTCACACCTTTTCAGGCTCTTCATGTTTTTCAACACCACTTCATGCTCCTCCTATTTTTCAGACCGTTTCATGCTCCTCATATTTTTGACACCTTTTGAAGCTCTTCATATTTTTCACACCTTTTCAGGCTCCTCCTGTTTTTGAACACCGTTTCATGCTCCTACTATTTTTCAGACCATTTCATGCTCCTCATATTTTTGACACCTTTTGAAGCTCTTCATATTTTTCACACCTTTTCAGGCTCTTCAAGTTTTTGAACAATGCTACAATGCTCCTCCTATTTTTCAGACCGTTTCATGCTCCTCATATTTTTGACCTCTTTTAAAGCTCTTCATATTTTTCACGCCTTTTGAAGCTCTTCATATATTTCACACTTTTTCAGGCTCTTCATATTTTTCAACACCACTTCATGCTTCTCCTATTTCTCAGACCGTTTCATGCTCATCTCATTTTTGACAGCATTTGAAGCTCTTCATATTTTTCACAACTTTTGAAGCTCTTCATATTTTTCACACCTTTTCAGGCTCCTCATGTTTTTCAGCACCGCTTCATGCTCCTCCTATTTTTCAGACCGTTTCATGCTCCTCTCATTTCTGAAATCTTTTGAAGCTCTTCATATATTTCACACATTTTCAGGCTGTTAATGTTTTTCAACACGGCTTCATGCTCCTCCTATTTTTCAGACCGTTTCATGCTCATCTAATTTATGACACCTTCTGAAGCTCTTCATAGTTTTCACAAATTTTCAGGCTCTTCATATTTTTGAACACCGCTTCATGCTCCTCCTATTTTTCAGACCGTTTCATGCTCCTCATTTATTTCACACATTTTGAAGCTCTTCATATTTTACACACCTTTTCAGGCTCGTCATGATTTTCAACAACACTTCATGCTCCTCCTATTTTTCAGACATTTTCATGCTCATCTAATTTTTGACACCTTTTGAAGCTCTTCATATATTTCACACCTTTTGAAGCTCTTCATATTTTTCACATTTTTGAAGCTCTTCAGATTTTTCACACGTTTTCAGGCTCTTCATGTTTTTGAACACCGCTTCATGCTCCTCATATATTTCAGACCGTTTCATGCTCCTCATATTTGTGACACCTTTTGAAATCTTCATATACTTCACACCTTTTCAGATTCTTCATTTTTTTGAAAAGAACTTCATGCTCCTTCTATTTCTCAGACCGTTTCATGGTCATCTCATTTTTGACACCTTTTGAAGCTCCTCATATTTTTCATTCCTTTTGAAAATCTTCATATTTTTCACACGTTTTCAGGCTCTTCATATTTTTCAACACCGCATCATGCTTCTCCTATTTTTCAGACAGTTTCATTCTCCTCATATTTTTGACACATTTTGAAGCTCTTCATATTTTTCACACCTTTTCAGGCTCTTCATGTTTTTCAACACTGTTTCATGATCCTCCTATTTTTCAGACCGTTTCATGCACCTCATAATTTTGACACCTTTTGAAACTCTTCTTATATTTCACACCTTTTCAGACTCTTCATGTGTTCGAACACCACTTCAAGTTCCTCCTATTTTTGCGACCGTTTAATGCTCTTCATATTTTTGACACCTTTTGAAGCTCTTCATATTTTTCACACCTTTTGAAGCTCTTCGTATATTTCACACATTTTCAGGCTCTTCATGTTTTTCAACACCACTTCATGCTCCTCCTATTTTTCAGACCGTTTCTTGCTCATCTAATTTTTGACACCTTTTGAAGCTCTTCATATATTTCACACCTTTTGAAGCTCTTCATATTTTTCACATTTTTGAAGCTCTTCAAATTTTTCACACCTTTTCATGCTCTTCATGTTTTTGAACACCGCTTCATGATCCTCCGGTTTTTCAGACCGTTTCATGCTCCTCATATTTTTGACACCTTTTGAAGCTTTTCATATTTTTTACAACATTTCAGGCTTTTCATGTTTTTGAACACCTCTTCATGCTCCTCGTATTTTTCACACCATTTGAAGCTCTTCATATTTTTCACACCTTTTCAGGCTCTTCATGTTTTTGAACACTGCTTCATGCTCCTCCTATTTTTCAGACCGTTTCATGCTCCTCATATTTTGACACCTTTTGAAGCTTTTCATATTTTTCACACCTTTTCAGGCTCTTCAAGTTTTTCAACACCACTTCATGCTCTTCCTTTTTTGCAGACCATTTCATGCTCCTCATATTTTTGACACCTTTTGTTGCTCTTCATATTTTTCACACCTTTTCAGGCTCTTCTTATTTTTCAAACAAGTGAAGCTCTTCATATTTTTCACACTTTTTCAGGCTTTTCATGTTTAGAATACCGCTTCATGCTCCTCCTATTTTTCTGACCGTTTCTTCCTCCTCATGTATTTCACACCTTGTGAAGCTCTTCGTATTTTTCACACCTTTTCAGGCTCTTCATGTTTTTGAACACCGTTTTATGCTGCTTCTATTTTTCAGACCGTTTCATGCTCCTCATATATTTTAAACCTTTGAATCTCTTCATATTATTCACACCTTTTCAGGCTGTTCATGTTTTTCAACAACGCTTCATGATCCTCCTATTTTTCAGACCGTTTCATGCTCCTCATAATTTTGACACCCTTTGAAGCTCCTCTTATATTTCACACCTTTTCAGACTCTTCATGTTTTCGAACACCACTTCAAGTTCCTCCTATTTTTGCGACGGTTTCATGCTCCTCATGTATTTCACTCCTTTTGAAGCTCTTCATATTTTTCACACCTTTTCAGGCTCTTCATGATTTTCAACCCCACTTCATGCTCCTCCTATTTTTCAGACCGTTTCATGTTCCTCATATTTTTGACACCTTTTGAAGCTCTTCATATTTTCTACACCTTTTCAGGCTCTTCATGTTTTTCAACACAGCTTCATGCTCCTCTAATTTTTCAGACCATTTGGTGCTCCTCATATTTTTCACAGCATTTGAAGCTCTTCATATTTTTCACACCTTTTCAGGCTCTTCATGTTTTTCAACACCACTTCATGCTCCTCCTATTTTTCAGACCGTTTCATGCTCCTCATATTTTTGACACCTTTTGAAGCTCTTCATATTTTTCACACCTTTTCAGGCTCCTCCTGTTTTTGAACACCGTTTCATGCTCCTACTATTTTTCAGACCATTTCATGCTCCTCATATTTTTGACACCTTTTGAAGCTCTTCATATTTTTCACACCTTTTCAGGCTCTTCAAGTTTTTGAACAATGCTACAATGCTCCTCCTATTTTTCAGACCGTTTCATGCTCCTCATATTTTTGACCTCTTTTAAAGCTCTTCATATTTTTCACGCCTTTTGAAGCTCTTCATATATTTCACACTTTTTCAGGCTCTTCATATTTTTGAACACCGCTTCATGCTCCTCCTATTTTTCAGACCGTTTCATGCTCCTCATTTATTTCACACATTTTGAAGCTCTTCATATTTTACACACCTTTTCAGGCTCGTCATGATTTTCAACAACACTTCATGCTCCTCCTATTTTTCAGACAGTTTCATGCTCATCTAATTTTTGACACCTTTTGAAGCTCTTCATATATTTCACACCTTTTGAAGCTCTTCATATTTTTCACATTTTTGAAGCTCTTCAGATTTTTCACACGTTTTCAGGCTCTTCATGTTTTTGAACACCGCTTCATGCTCCTGATATATTTCAGACCGTTTCATGCTCCTCATATTTGTGACACCTTTTGAAGCTCTTCGTATTTTTCACACATTTTCACGCTCTTCATGTTTTTCATCATGACTTCATGCTCCTCCTATTTTTCAGACCGTTTCATGCTCCTCATATTTTTGACACCTTTTGAAATCTTCATATACTTCACACCTTTTCAGATTCTTCATTTTTTTGAAAAGAACTTCATGCTCCTTCTATTTCTCAGACCGTTTCATGGTCATCTCATTTTTGACACCTTTTGAAGCTCCTCATATTTTTCATTCCTTTTGAAGATCTTCATATTTTTCACACGTTTTCAGGCTCTTCATATTTTTCAACACCGCATCATGCTTCTCCTATTTTTCAGACAGTTTCATTCTCCTCATATTTTTGACACATTTTGAAGCTCTTCATATTTTTCACACCTTTTCAGGCTCTTCATGTTTTTCAACACTGTTTCATGATCCTCCTATTTTTCAGACCGTTTCATGCACCTCATAATTTTGACACCTTTTGAAACTCTTCTTATATTTCACACCTTTTCAGACTCTTCATGTGTTCGAACACCACTTCAAGTTCCTCCTATTTTTGCGACCGTTTAATGTTCTTCATATTTTTGACACCTTTTGAAGCTCTTCATATTTTTCACACCTTTTGAAGCTCTTCATATATTTCACACATTTTCAGGCTCTTCATGTTTTTCAACACCACTTCATGCTCCTCCTATTTTTCAGACCGTTTCTTGCTCATCTAATTTTTGACACCTTTTGAAGCTCTTCATATATTTCACACCTTTTGAAGCTCTTCATATTTTTCACATTTTTGAAGCTCTTCAAATTTTTCACACCTTTTCATGCTCTTCATGTTTTTGAACACCGCTTCATGATCCTCCGGTTTTTCAGACCGTTTCATGCTCCTCATATTTTTGACACCTTTTGAAGCTTTTCATATTTTTTACAACATTTCAGGCTTTTCATGTTTTTGAACACCTCTTCATGCTCCTCGTATTTTTCACACCATTTGAAGCTCTTCATATTTTTCACACCTTTTCAGGCTCTTCATGTTTTTCAACACCGCTTCATGCTACTCCTATTTTTCAGACCGATTAATGCTCCTCCTGTACTTCACACCTTTTGTAGCTCTTCATATTTTTCTCACATTTTCAGGCTCTTCATGTTTTTCAACACCGCTTCATGCTCCTCTAATTTTTCAGACCGATTCATGCTCCTCAAGTATTTCACACCTTTTGAGGCTTCATGTTTTTCAACACCACTTTATGCTCCACATATTTTTCAGACCGTTTCATGCTCATCTCATTTTTGACACCTTTTGAAGCTCTTCATATTTTTCACACCTTTTGAAGCTCTTTATATTTTTCAAAAGTTTTCAGATCTTCATGTTTTTCAACACCGCTTCTTGATCCTCCTATTTTTCAGACCGTTTCATGCTCCTCCTAATTTTCACACCTTTTGAAGCACCTCAAATTTTTCACACCTTTTCAGGCTCTTCATGTTCTTGAACACGGTTTCCTGCTCCTCCTTTTTTTCAGACCGTTTCATGCTCCTCATATTTTTGACACCTTTTGAATCTCTTCATATATTTCACACCTTTTCAGGCTCTTCATATATTGGAACACCACTTCATGCTCCTCCTATTTTTCGGACGGTTTCATTCTCCTCATGTACTTCACACCTTTTGAAGCTCTTCATATATATCACACTTTTTCAGGCTCTTCATGTTTTTCAACACCACTTCATGCTCCTCCTATTTTTCAAACCGTTTCATGCTCATCTCATTTTTGACACCTTCTGAAGCTCTTCATATTTGTTACACCCTTTCAGGCTCTTCATGTTTTTCAACACGGCTTCATGCTACTCCTATTTTTCAGACCGTTTCATGCTCCTCATATTTTTCACACCTTTTGAAGCTCTTCATATTTTTCACACATTTTCAGGCTCTTCATGTTTTTCAACACCACTTCATGCTCCTCCTACTTTTCAGACCGTTTCATGCTCCTCATGTATTTCACACCTTTTGAAGCTCTTCATATTTTTCACACTTTTTGAAGCTCTTCATATATTTCACACATTTTCAGGCTCTTCATGTTTTTCAACACCGCTTCATGCTCCTCCTTTTTTTCAGACCGTTTCATGGTCCTCATGTATTTCACACATTTTGAGGCTCTTCATATCTTTCACACCTTTTCAGCCGCTTCATGTTTTTGAACACCGTTTCATGCTCTTCCTATTTTTCAGACCGTTTCATGCTCCTCATATTTTTGACACCTTTTGAAGCTCTTCATATTTTTCACACCTTTTGAAGCTCTTCATGTATTTCACACGATTTCAGTCTCTTCAGGTTTTTCAACACCGCTTCATGCTCCTCCTATATTTCAGACCATTTCATGCTCCTCATATTTTTGACACATTTTGAAGCTCTTCATATTTTTCACACATTTTCAGGCTCTTCATGTTTTTCACAAGTTTTCAGATCTTCATGTTTTTCAACACCGTTTCATGCTCCTCCTATTGTTCAGACCGTTTCATGCTCCTCTTATATTTGACACGTTTTGAGGCTCTTCATATATTTCACACCTTTTCAGGCTCTGCATTTTTTTCAACACCGCTTCATGCTCCTCCTATTTTTCAGACCGATTCAAGCTCCTCATATTTTTGACACCTTTTGAAACACTTCGTATTTTTCACACCTTTTCAGGCTCTTCATTTTTTTGAACACCGCTTCATGCTCCTCCTATTTTTCAGACCGTTTCATGCTCCTCATATATTTGACATCTTTTGAAGCCCTTCATATTTTTCACACATTTTCAGGTTTTCATGTTTTTCAACACTGCTTCATGCTCCTCCTATTTTTCAGACCGTTTCATGCTCCTCATCTTTTTCACGTCTTTTGTAGCTCTTCATATTTTTCACAACTTTTGAAGCTCTTCATATTTTTCACACCTTTTGAAGCTCTTCATATTTTTCACATGTTTTCACGCTCTTCATGTTTTCAACACCGCTTCTTGATCCACCTATATTTCAGACTGTTTCATGCTCCTAATATTTTTGTCACGTTTTGAAGCTCTTCATATTTTACACACATTTTCAGGCTCTTCATGTTTTTCAACACCGCTTCATGCTCCTCCTATTTTTAACACCTTTTGAAGCTCTTCATATTTTTCACACCTTTTCAGGCTCTTCATGTTTTTGAACACGGTTTCCTGCTCCTCCTTTTTTTCAGACCGTTTCATGCTCCTCATATTTTTGACACGTTTTGAATCTCTTCATATATTTCACACCTTTTCAGGCTCTTCATATATTTGAACAACGCTTCATGCTCCTCCTATTTTACAGACGGTTTCATCCTCCTCATGTATTTCACACCTTTTGAAGCTCTTCATATTTTTCACACCTTTTCAGGCTCTTCATGTTTTTGAACACCGTTTCATGCTGCTCCTATTTTTCAGACCGTTTCATACTCCTCATAGTTGTGACACCTTTTGAAGCTCTTCATATTTTTCACATCTTTTCAGGCTCTTCATGTTTTTCCACACCACTTCATGCTTCTCCTGTTTTTCAGACCGTTTCATGATCCTCATGAATTTCACACATTTTGAAGCTCTTTATATTTTTCACATATTTTCAGGCTCTTCATGTTTTTGATCACCGCTTCATGATCCTCCTATTTTTCAGACCGTTTCATGCTCTTCATATATTTGACACCTCTTGAAGCTCTTCATATTTTTCACACCTTTTCAGGCTCTTCATGTTTTTCCCCACCACTTCATTCTTCTCCTATTTTTCAGACCATTTCATGCTCCTCATGAATTTCACACCTTTTGAAGCTCTTCATATTTTTCACACCTTTTCAGGCTCTTCATGTTTTTTATCACCGTTTCATGCTCCTATTTTTCAGACCGTTTCATGCTCCTCATATTTTTGACACCTTTTGCAGCTCTTCATATTTTTCACAAGTTTTCAGTCTCTTCATGATTTTGAACACCGCTTCATGATCCTCCTATTTTTAAGACCGTTTCATGCTCTTCATATTTTTGACACCTTTTGCAGCTCTTCATATTTTTCACACCTTTTCAGGCTCTTCATGTTTTTCAACACCGCTTCATGCTGCTTCTCTTTTTCAGACCGTTTCATGCTCCTCATATTTTTCACACCTTTTGAAGCTCCTCATATTTTTCACACCTTTTCAGGCTCTTCATGTTTTTGAACACCGCTTCATGCTCCTCCAATTTTTCAGGCCGTTTCATGCTCCTCATAATTTTGACACCTTTTGAAGCTCTTCATATGTTTCACACCTTTTCAGGCTCTTCATTTTTTTCAACACCACTTCATGCTCCTCCTATTTTTCAGACGGTTTCATGCTCATCTGATTTTTTACACCTTTTGAAGCTCTTCATATTTTTCCCACCTTTTCAGGCTCTTCATATTTTTCACACGTTTTCAGGCTCTTCTTGTTTTTCAACACCGCTTCATGCTCCTCCTATTTTTCAGACCGTTTCATGCTCCTCATATTTTTGACACCTTTTGAAGCTCTTCATATTTTTCACAACTTTTCAGTATCTTCCTGTTTTTGAACACCGTTTCATGCTCCTCCTATTTTTCAGTCCGTTTAATGCTCCTCATGTATTTCACACCTTTTGAAGCTCTTCATATTTTTCACACGTTTTCAGGCTCTTCATGTTTTTGAACACCGCTTCATGCTCCTCCAATTTCAGACCGTTTCATGCTCCTCATGTATTTCACACCTTTTGAAGCTCTTCATATTTTTCACAACTTTTCAGGCTCCTCATGTTTTTGAACACCGCTTCATGCTCCTCCTATTTTCCAGAACGTTTCATGCTCCTCATATTTTTGACACCTTTTGCAGGTCTTCATATTTTTCACACCTTTTCAGGCTCTTCATATTTTTGAACACTGCTTCATGATCCTCCTATTTTTCAGACCGTTTCATGCTCTTCATATTTTTGACACCTTTTGAAGCTCTTCATATTTTTCACACCTTTTCAGGCTCTTCATATTTTTGAACACTGCTTCATGATCCTCCTATTTTTCAGACCCTTTTATGCTCTTCTCATTTTTGACACCATTTGAAGCTCTTCATATCTTTCATATTTTTGAAGTTCTTCATATTTTCACAGGTTTTCAGACTCTTCATGTTTTTCAACACCGCTTCATGCTCCTGCTATTTTTGAGACCGTTTCATGCTCTTCATATATTTGACACCTCTTGAAGCTCTTCATATTTTTCACACCTTTTCAGGCTCTTCATGTTTTTCCCCACCACTTCATTCTTCTCCTATTTTTCAGATCATTTCATGCTCCTCATGAATTTCACACCTTTTGAAGCTCTTCATATTTTTCACACCTTTTCAGGCTCTTCATGTTTTTTTATCACCGTTTCATGCTCCTATTTATCAGACCGTTTCATGCTCCTCATATTTTTGACACCTTTTGCAGCTCTTCATAATTTTCACAAGTTTTCAGTCTCTTCATGATTTTGAACACCGCTTCAAGATCCTCCTATTTTTAAGACCGTTTCATGCTCTTCATATTTTTGACACCTTTTGCAGCTCTTCATATTTTTCACACCTTTTCAGGCTCTTCATGTTTTTCAACACCGTTTCATGCTGCTTCTCTTTTTCAGACCGTTTCATGCTCCTCATATTTTTCACACCTTTTGAAGCTCCTCATATTTTTCACACCTTTTCAGGCTCTTCATGTTTTTCAACACCATTACATGATCCTCCTATTTTTCAAACTGTTTCATGCTCATCTCATTTTTGACACCTTTTGAAGCTTTTCAGATTTTTCTCAACTTTTTAGGCTCTTCATGTTTCTCAACACGGCTTCATGCTCCACATATTTTTCAGACCGTTTCATGCTCATATCGTTTTTGACACCTTTTGAAGCTCTTCATATTTCTCACAACTTTTTAGGCTTTTCATATTTTTGAACACCGCTTCATGCTCCTCCTATTTTTCAGAGAGTTTCATGCTCCTCATGTATTTCACATCTTTTGAAGCTCTTCATATTTATCACAACTTTTTAGGCTCTTCATGTTTTTCCACATCACTTCATGCTTCTCGTATTTTTCGGCCTGTTTCATGCTCTTCATGTATTTCACACCTTTTGAAGCTCTTCATATTTTTCACACCTTTTCAGGCTCTTCATGTTTTTAATCACCGTTTCATGCTCCTCCTATTTTTCAGACCGTTTCATGCTCCTCATATATTTGACACATTTTGAAGCTCTTTATATTTTTCACACATTTTCAGGCTCTTCATGTTTTTGAACACTGCTTCATGATCCTCCTATTTTTCAGACCTTTTCATGTTCTTCATATGTTTGACACATTTTGAAGCTCTTCATATTTTTCACACCTTTTCAGGCTCTTCATGTGTTTCAACACCACTTCATGCTTCTCCTATTTTTCAGACCGTTTCATGCGCCTCATGTATTTCACACCTTTTGAAGCTCTTCATAATTTTCACATCTTTTCAGTCTCTTCATGTTTTTGAACACCATTTCATGCCGCTTCTATTTTTTAGACCGTTTCCTGCTCCTCATATTTTTCACACCTTTTGATGCTCTTCATATTTTTCACACGTTTTCAGGCTCTTCTTGTTTTTCAACACCGCTTCATGCTCCTCCTATTTTTCAGACCGTTTCTTGCACCTCATATTTTTCTCACCTTTTGAAGCGCTTCATATTTTCCACACCTTTTCAGGCTCTTCATGTTTTTCAACACCGCTTCATGCTCCTCCTATTTTTCAGACCGTTTCATGCTCCTCATATTTTTGACACGTTTTGAAGCTCTTCATATTTTTCACACGTTTTCAGGCTCTTCATGTTTTTCACACCTTTTCAGGCTCTTCATGTTTTTGAACACCATTTCATGATCCTCCTATTTTTCTGACCGTTTAATGCTCCTCATATTTTTGACACCTTTAGAAACTCTTCATATTTTTCACACCTTTTCAAGCACTTCATGGTTTTCCACACCGCTTCATGCTCCTCCTATTTTTCAGACGGTTTCATGCTCTTCATATTTTTGATAACTTTTGAAGCTCTTCATATTTTTCACACCTTTTCAGGCTCTTCATGTTTTTCAAGACCACTTCATGCTCCTCCTACTTTTCAGACCGTTTCATGCTCATCTCATTTTTGACACCTTTTGAAGTTCTTCATATTTTTCCCACCTTTTGAAGCTCTTCATATATTACACACGTTTTCAGGTTCTTCATGTTTTTCAACACCGTTTCATGCTGCTTCTATTTTTCAGACCGTTTCATGCTCCTCATATTTTTCACACCTTTTGAAGCTCTTCATATTTTTCACACGTTTTCAGGCTCTTCATGTTTTTCACACATTTTCAGCCTCTTCATGTTTTTGAACACCCCTTCTTGCTCCTTTTATTTTTCAGAGAGTTTCATGCTCCTCATGTATTTCACACCTTTTAAAGCTCTTCATATTTTTCACACCTTTACAGGCTCTTCATGTTTTTGAACACCGTTTCATCCTCCTCCTATTTTTCAGACCGTTTCATGCTCCTCATATTTTTGACACCTTTTGAAGCTCTTCATATTTTTCACACCTTTTCAAGCTCTTCATGTTTTTGCACACTGCTTCATGCTCTTCCTATTTTTCAGACCGTTTCATGCTCCTCATATTTTTGACACCTTTTGAAGCTCTTCATATTTTTCACACCTTTTCAGGCTCTTCATGTTTTTCAACACCAATTCATGCTTCTCCTATTTTTCAGACTGTTTAATGCTCCTCATATTTTTGACACCTTTAGAAACTCTTCATATTTTTCACACCTTTTCAAGCACTTCATGGTTTTCCACACCGCTTCATGCTCCTCCTATTTTTCATACCGTTTCATTCTCCTCATATTTTTGACACCTTTTGAAGCTCTCATATATTTCACACCTTTTCAGGCTCTTCATTTTTTTCAACACAACGTCATGCTCCTCCTATTTTTCAGACCCTTTTATGCTCTTCTCATTTTTGACACCTTTTGAAGCTCTTCATATTTTTCACACCTTTTGAAGCTCTTCATGTTTTTCACACCTTTTCAGGCTCTTCATGTTTTTCAACACCGTTTCATGCTGCTTCTCTTTTTCAGACCGTTTCATGCTCCTCATATTTTTCACACCTTTTGAAGCTCCTCATATTTTTCACACCTTTTCAGGCTCTTCATGTTTTTGAACACAGCTTCATGCTACTCCTATTTTTCAGACTGTTTCATGCTCCTCATATTTTTCACACCTTTTGAAGCTCCTCATATTTTTCACACCTTTTCAGGCTCTTCATGTTTTTCAACACCGTTACATGATCCTCCTATTTTTCAGACTGTTTCATGCTCATCTCATTTTTGACCCCTTTTGAAGCTTTTCAGATTTTTCACAACTTTTTAGGCTCTTCATGTTTCTCAACACGGCTTCATGCTCCACATATTTTTCAGACCGTTTCATGCTCATCTCATTTTTGACACCTTTTGAAGCTCTTCATATTTCTCACAACTTTTTAGGCTTTTCATATTTTTGAACACCGCTTCATGCTCCTCCTATTTTTCAGAGAGTTTCATGCTCCTCATGTATTTCACATCTTTTGAAGCTCTTCATATTTCTCACAACTTTTTAGGCTCTTCATGTTTTTCCACATCACTTCATGCTTCTCGTATTTTTCGGCCTGTTTCATGCTCCTCATGTATTTCACACCTTTTGAAGCTCTTCATATTTTTCACACCTTTTCAGGCTCTTCATGTTTTTAATCACCGTTTCATGCTCCTCCTATTTTTCAGACCGTTTCATGCTCCTCATATATTTGACACATTTTGAAGCTCTTTATATTTTTCACACATTTTCAGGCTCTTCATGTTTTTGAACACTGCTTCATGATCCTCCTATTTTTCAGACCTTTTCATGTTCTTCATATGTTTGACACATTTTGAAGCTCTTCATATTTTTCACACCTTTTCAGGCTCTTCATGTGTTTCAACACCACTTCATGCTTCTCCTATTTTTCAGACCGTTTCATGCGCCTCATGTATTTCACACCTTTTGAAGCTCTTCATAATTTTCACATCTTTTCAGTCTCTTCATGTTTTTGAACACCATTTCATGCCGCTTCTATTTTTTAGACCGTTTCCTGCTCCTCATATTTTTCACACCTTTTGATGCTCTTCATATTTTTCACACGTTTTCAGGCTCTTCTTGTTTTTCAACACCGCTTCATGCTCCTCCTATTTTTCAGACCGTTTCTTGCACCTCATATTTTTCTCACCTTTTGAAGCGCTTCATATTTTCCACACCTTTTCAGGCTCTTCATGTTTTTCAACACCGCTTCATGCTCCTCCTATTTTTCAGACCGTTTCATGCTCCTCATATTTTTGACACGTTTTGAAGCTCTTCATATTTTTCACACGTTTTCAGGCTCTTCATGTTTTTCACACCTTTTCAGGCTCTTCATGTTTTTGAACACCATTTCATGATCCTCCTATTTTTCTGACCGTTTAATGCTCCTCATATTTTTGACACCTTTAGAAACTCTTCATATTTTTCACACCTTTTCAAGCACTTCATGGTTTTCCACACCGCTTCATGCTCCTCCTATTTTTCAGACAGTTTCATACTCTTCATATTTTTGATAACTTTTGAAGCTCTTCATATTTTTCACACCTTTTCAGGCTCTTCATGTTTTTCAAGACCACTTCATGCTCCTCCTATTTTTCAGACCATTTCATGCTCATCTCATTTTTGACACCTTTTGAAGTTCTTCATATTTTTCCCACCTTTTGAAGCTCTTCATATATTTCACACGTTTTCAGGTTCTTCATGTTTTTCAACACCGTTTCATCCTGCTTCTATTTTTCAGACCGTTTCATGCTCCTCATATTTTTCACACCTTTTGAAGCTCTTCATATTTTTCACACGTTTTCAGGCTCTTCATGTTTTTCAACACCGTTTAATTCTGCTTCTATTTTTCAGACCGTTTCATGCTCCTCATATTTTTGACACCTTTAGACTCTTCATATTTTTCACACCTTTTCAGCCTCTTCATGTTTTTCACACATTTTCAGCCTCTTCATGTTTTTGAACACCCCTTCTTGCTCCTTTTATTTTTCAGAGAGTTTCATGCTCCTCATGTATTTCACACCTTTTAAAGCTCTTCATATTTTTCACACCTTTACAGACTCTTCATGTTTTTGAACACCGTTTCATCCTCCTCCTATTTTTCAGACCGTTTCATGCTCCTCATATTTTTGACACCTTTTGAAGCTCTTCATATTTTTCACACCTTTTCAAGCTCTTCATGTTTTTGCACACTGCTTCATGCTCTTCCTATTTTTCAGACCGTTTCATGCTCCTCATATTTTTGACACCTTTTGAATCTCTTCATATTTTTCACACCTTTTCAGGCTCTTCATGTTTTTCAACACCAATTCATGCTTCTCCTGTTTTTCAGACTGTTTAATGCTCCTCATATTTTTGACACCTTTAGAAACTCTTCATATTTTTCACACCTTTTCAAGCACTTCATGGTTTTCCACACCGCTTCATGCTCCTCCTATTTTTCATACCGTTTCATTCTCCTCATATTTTTGACACCTTTTGAAGCTCTCATATATTTCACACCTTTTCAGGCTCTTCATTTTTTTCAACACAACGTCATGCTCCTCCTATTTTTCAGACCCTTTTATGCTCTTCTCATTTTTGACACCTTTTGAAGCTCTTCATATTTTTCACACCTTTTGAAGCTCTTCATGTTTTTCACACCTTTTCAGGCTCTTCATGTTTTTCAACACCGCTTCATGCTCCTTCTATTTTTCTGACCGTTTCATGCTCCTCATAATTTTGACACATTTTGAAGCTCTTCATATTTTTCACACCTTTTCAGGCTCTTCATGTTTTTCAACACCGCTTCGTGCTCCTCCTCTTTTTCAGACCGTTTCCTGCTCCTCATATTTTTGACATCTATTGAAGCTCTTCATATTTCTCACACCTTTTCAGGTTCTTCATGTTTTTCAACACCACTTCATGCTCCTCCTATTTTTCAGACCGTTTCAAGCACATCTCATTTTTGACACCTTTTGAAGCTCTTCATATCTTTCATATTTTTGAAGTTCTTCATATTTTCACACGTTTTCAGACTCTTCATGTTTTTCAACACCGCTTCATGCTCCTGCTATTTTTCAGACCGTTTCATGCTCTTCAAATATTTGACACCTCTTGAAGCTCTTCATATTTTTCACACCTTTTCAGGCTCTTCATGTTATTCCCCACCACTTCATTCTTCTCCTGTTTTTCAGACCATTTCATGCTCCTCATGAATTTCACACCTTTTGAAGCTCTTCATATTTTTCACACCTCTTCAGGCTCTTCATGTTTTTTATCACCGTTTCATGCTCCTATTTTTCAGACTGTTTCATGCTCCTCATATTTTTGACACCTTTTGCAGCTCTTCATATTTTTCACAAGTTTCAGTCTCTTCATGATTTTGAACACCGCTTCAAGATCCTCCTATTTTTAAGACCGTTTCATGCTCTTCATATTTTTCACACCTTTTCAGGCTCTTCATGTTTTTCAACACCGTTTCATGCTGCTTCTCTTTTTCAGACCGTTTCATGCTCCTCATATTTTTCACACCTTTTGAAGCTCCTCATATTTTTCACACCTTTTCAGGCTCTTCATGTTTTTGAACACAGCTTCATGCTACTCCTATTTTTCAGACTGTTTCATGCTCCTCATATTTTTCACACCTTTTGAAGCTCCTCATATTTTTCACACCTTTTCAGGCTCTTCATGTTTTTCAACACCGTTACATGATCCTCCTATTTTTCAGACTGTTTCATGCTCATCTCATTTTTGACCCCTTTTGAAGCTTTTCAGATTTTTCACAACTTTTTAGGCTCTTCATGTTTCTCAACACAGCTTCATGCTCCACATATTTTTCAGACCGTTTCATGCTCATCTCATTTTTGACACCTTTTGAAGCTCTTCATATTTCTCACAACTTTTTAGGCTTTTCATATTTTTGAACACCGCTTCATGCTCCTCCTATTTTTCAGAGAGTTTCATGCTCCTCATGTATTTCACATCTTTTGAAACTCTTCATATTTCTCACAACTTTTTAGGCTCTTCATGTTTTTCCACATCACTTCATGCTTCTCGTATTTTTCGGCCTGTTTCATGCTCCTCATGTATTTCACACCTTTTGAAGCTCTTCATATTTTTCACACCTTTTCAGGCTCTTCATGTTTTTAATCACCGTTTCATGCTCCTCCTATTTTTCAGACCGTTTCATGCTCCTCATATATTTGACACATTTTGAAGCTCTTCATAATTTTCACATCTTTTCAGTCTCTTCATGTTTTTGAACACTGCTTCATGATCCTCCTATTTTTCAGACCTTTTCATGTTCTTCATATGTTTGACACATTTTGAAGCTCTTCATATTTTTCACACCTTTTCAGGCTCTTCATGTGTTTCAACACCACTTCATGCTTCTCCTATTTTTCAGACCGTTTCATGCGCCTCATGTATTTCACACCTTTTGAAGCTCTTCATAATTTTCACATCTTTTCAGTCTCTTCATGTTTTTGAACACCATTTCATGCCGCTTCTATTTTTTAGACCGTTTCCTGCTCCTCATATTTTTCACACCTTTTGATGCTCTTCATATTTTTCACACGTTTTCAGGCTCTTCTTGTTTTTCAACACCGCTTCATGCTCCTCCTATTTTTCAGACCGTTTCTTGCACCTCATATTTTTCTCACCTTTTGAAGCGCTTCATATTTTCCACACCTTTTCAGGCTCTTCATGTTTTTCAACACCGCTTCATGCTCCTCCTATTTTTCAGACCGTTTCATGCTCCTCAGATTTTTGACACCTTTTGAAATATTCATATACTTCACACCTTTTCAGGCTCTTCATTTTCTTGAACACAACTTCATGCTCCTCCTATTTTTCAGGCCGTTTCATGCTCATCTCTTTTTTGACACCTTTTGAAGCTCTTCATATTTTTCATACCTTTTAAAGATCTTCATATTTTTCACACGTTTTCAGGCTCTTCATATTTTTCAACACCGCATCATGCTCCTCCTATTTTTCAGACAGTTTCATGCTCCTCATATTTTTGACATGTTTTGAAGCTCTTCATATTTTTCACACCGGTTCAGGCTCTTCATGTTTTTCAACACTGTTTCATGCTCCTCCTATTTTTCAGACCGTTTCGTGCTCCTCATAATTTTGACACCCTTTGAAGCTCTTCTTATATTTCACACCTTTTCAGACTCGGCATGTTTTTGAACACCGCTTCAAGGTCCTCCTTTTTTTCGAGCGTTTCATGCTCCTCATATTTTTGACACCTTTTGAAGCTCTTCATATTTTTCACGCCTTTTCAGGCTCTTCATGTTTTTGAACACGGTTTCATGCTCCTCCTATTTTTCAGAGCGTTTCATACTCCTCATATTTTTCACACCTTTTGAAGCTCTTCAAATTTTTCACACCTTTTCAGGCTCTTCATGTTTTTCAACACCGCTTCATGCTCCTCCTATTTTGAGACCGTTTTCTGCTCCACATGTATTTCACAGCTTTTGAATCTCTTCATATTTTTCACACCATTTCAGGCTCTTCATGTTTTTCAACATCACTTCATGCTCCTCCTATTTTTCAGACCATTTCATGCTCCTCTTAATTTTGACAACTTTTGAAGCTCTTCATATTTTCCACACTTTTTCAGGCTCATCATGTTTTTGAACACCACTTCATGCTCCTCCTATTTTTCTGACCGTTTCATGCACATCTCCTTTTTGACACCTTTTGAAGCCTTTGATATTTTTCACACCATTTTCAGGCTCTTCATGTTTTTCAACACCGCTTTCTGATCCTCCTATTTTTCAGACCGTTTCATGCTCCTCATGTATTTGACACCTTTTAAAGCTCCTCATATTTTTCACACCTTTTCAGGCTCTTCATATTTTTCACATAATTTCAGGCTGTTCATGTTTTTGAACACGGCTTCATGCTCCTCCAATTTTTCAGACCGTTTCATGTTCCTCATATTTTTGACACCTTTTGAAGTTCTTCATATTTTTCACACCTTTTGAAGCTCTTCATATTTTTCACACCATTTTCAGGCTCTTCATGTTTTTCAACACCGTTTCATGCTCCTCCTATTTTTCAGACCGTTTCATGCTCCTCTTATGTTTGACACCTTTTGAAGCTCTTCATATTTTTCACACCTTTTCACGCTCTTCATGTTTTTGAACACCGCTTCATACTCCGCATATTTTTCAGACCGTTTCATGCACATCTCATTTTTGACACCTTTTGAAGCTCTTCATATTTTTGACACCTTTTGAAGCTCTTCATATTTTTCACACGTTTTCATGCCCTTCATGTTTTTCATCAACGCTTCATGCTCCTCCTATTTTTCAGACCGTTTCATGCTCCTCATATTTTTGACACCTTTTGAAGCTCTTCATATATTTCACACCTTTTCAGGCTCTTCTTTTTTTTCAACACCACTTCATGCTCCTCCTATTTTTCAGACCGTTTCATGCTCATTTCATTTTTGACACCTTTTGTAGCTCTTCATATTTTTCACACCTTTTCATGCTCTTCATGTAATTGAACACCGCTTCATTTTCCTCCTATTTTTCAGACCGTTTCATGCTCCTCATATTCTTGACACCTTTTGAAGCTTTTCAAATTTTCACACGTTTTCAGGCTCTTCAAGTTTTTCAATACCGTTTCATGCTCCTCCTATTTTTCAGACCGTTTCATGCTCCTCTTATGTTTGACACCTTTTGAAGCTCTTCATATTTTTCACACCTTTTCACGCTCTTCATGTTTTTGAACATCGCTTCATGCTCCGCCTATTTTTCAGACCGTTTCATGCTCCTCATATTTTTGTCATCTTTTGAAGCTCTTCATATTTTTCACACCCTTTCAGGCTCTTAATGTTTTTCAACACCCCTTCATGCTCCTCCTATTTTTCAGACCATTTCATGCTCCTCATATTTTTGACGCCTTTAGAAGCTTTTCATATTTTTCACACCTTTTCAGGCTCTTCATGTTTTTTCACACCACTTCATGCTTCTCCTATTTTTCAGACCGTTTTATGCTCCTCATGTATTTCACACCTTTTGAAGCTCTTCATATTTTTCACAACTTTTCAGGTATTCATGTTTTTGATCACGGTTTCATGCTCCTCCTATTTTTCAGACCATTTCATGCTCCTCATATTTTTGACGCCTTTAGAAGCTCTTCATATTTTTCACACCTTTTCAGGCTCTTTATGTTTTTCAAAACCGCTTCATGCTCCTCCTATTTTTCAGACCGTTTCATGCTCCACACATTTTGAAACCTTTTGAAGCTCTTCATATTTTTCACACCTTTTCAGGCTCTCCATGTTTTTCATCACCGATTCATGCTCCTCCTATTTTTCAGACCGTTTCATGCTCCTCATGTATTTCACACCATTTGAAGCTCTTCCTGTTTTTCACCCCTTTTCAGTCTCTTCATGTATTTGAACACCATTTCATGCTCCTCCGATTTTTTAGACCGTTTCATGCTCCTCATATTTTTGACACCTTTTGAAGCTCTTCATATTTTTCACACCTTTTGAAGCTCTTCATGTTTTTCATATTTTTGCAGCTCTTCATATTTTTCACACCTTTTCACGCTTTTCATGTATTTGAACACCGGTTCATGCTCTTCCTATTTCTCAGACCGTTTCATGCTCCTCATGTATTTCACACCTTTTGAAGCTCTTCGTATTTTGCACACATTTTCAGGCTTTTCATGATTTTCACAACGACTTCATGCTCCTCATATTTTTCAGACCGTTTCATGCACATTTCATTTTTGACTCCTTTTGAAGCTCTTCATATTTTTCACACCATTTTCAGGCTCTTCATGTTTTTCAACACCACTTTATGATCCTCCTATTTTTCAGACCGTTTCATATTCCTCATATTTTTGACATTTTTTGAGGCTCTTCATATTTTTCACACCTTTTCAGGCTCTTCATGTCTTTGAACACCGTTTCATGCTCCTCCTATTTTTCTGACCGTTTCATGCACATCTCATTTTTGACACCTTTTGAAGCCTTTGATATTTTTCACACCATTTTCAGGCTCTTCATGTTTTTCAACACCGCTTTCTGATTCTCCTATTTTTCAGACCGTTTCATGCTCCTCATGTATTTGACACCTTTTAAAGCTCCTCATATTTTTCACACCTTTTCAGGCTCTTCATATTTTTCACATAATTTCAGGCTGTTCATGTTTTTGAACACGGCTTCATGCTCCTCCAATTTTTCAGACCGTTTCATGTTCCTCATATTTTTGACACCTTTTGAAGCTCTTCATATTTTTCACACCTTTTGAAGCTCTTCATATTTTTCACACCATTTTCAGGCTCTTCATGTTTTTCAACACCGTTTCATGCTCCTCCTATTTTTCAGACCGTTTCATGCTCCTCTTATGTTTGACACCTTTTGAAGCTCTTCATATTTTTCACACCTTTTCACGCTCTTCATGTTTTTGAACACCGCTTCATGCTCCGCATATTTTTCAGACCGTTTCATGCACATCTCATTTTTGACACCTTTTGAAGCCTTTGATATTTTTCACACCATGTTCAGGCTCTTCAGGTTTTTCAACACCGCTTTCTGATCCTCCTATTTTTCAGACCGTTTCATGCTCCTCATATATTTGACACCTTTTGAAGCTCTTCATATTTTCACAATTTTTTAATCTCTTCATATGTTTCACACGTTTTCAGGTTCTTCATGTTTTTCAACACCGCTTCATGCTCCTCCTATTTTTCATTCCGTTTCATGCTCCTCATATTCTTGACACCTTTTGACGCTTTTCATATTTTTCACACATTTTCAGGCTCTTCATGTTTTGCCACACCACTTCATGCTCCTCCTATTTTTCAGACGTTTTCATGCTCCTCATATTTTTGACACCTTTAGAAACTCTTCATATCATTCACACCTTTTCAGGCTCTTCATGTTTTGCCACACAGCTTCATGCTCCTCCTATTTTTGAGCCCGTTTCATGCTCCTCATGTATTTCACACCTTTTGAAGCTCTTCATATATTTCACACCCTTACATACTCTTCATGTTTTTCAACACCACTTCATGCTCCTCCTATTTTTAAGACTGTTTCATGCTCCTGATATTTTTGACTCGTTTTGAAGCTCTTCATATTTTCACAATTTTTTAAGCTCTTCATATTTTTCATACGTTTTCAGGTTCTTCATGTTTTTCAACACCGCTTCATGCTCCTCCTATTTTTCATTCCGTTTCATGCTCCTCATATTCTTGACACCTTTTGACGCTTTTCATATTTTTCACACATTTTCAGGCTCTTCAAGTTTTTCAACACCGCTTCATGCTCCTCCTATTTTTCATTCCGTTTCATGCTCCTCATATTTTTGACACCTTTTGAAGCTCTTCATATTTCTCACACCTTTTCAGGCTCTTCATGTTTTTCAACACCGCTTCATGATCCTCCTGTTTTTCAGACCGTTTCATGCTGATCTCATTTTTGACACCTTTGGAAGCTTTTCATATTTTTCACAACTTTTCAGGCTCTTCACGGTTTTGAACACCTTTTCATGTTCCTCCTATTTTTCAGACCGTATCATGCTCCTCATATATTTCACACGTTTTGAAGCTCTTCATATTTTTCATACCTTTTCAGGCTCTTCATGTATTTCAACACCAATTCATGCTCCTACTATTTTTCAGACCGTTTCATGCTCATCTCATTTTTGACACCTTTCGAAGCTGTTTGTATTTTTCACACCTTTTGAAGCTCTTCATATTTTTCACACGTTTTCATGCCCTTCATGTTTTTCATCACCGCTTCATGCTACTCCTATTTTTCAGATCGTTTCATGCTCCTCATATTTTTGACAGCTTTTGAAGCTCTTCATATATTTCACACCTTTTCAGGCTCTTCTTTTTTTTCAACACCACTTCATGCTCCTACTATTTTTCAGACCGTTTCATGCTCATCTCATTTTGACACCTTTTGATGCACTTCATATTTTTAACACCTTTTGAAGCTCTTCGTATATTTCACACCTTTTCAGGCTCTTCATGTTTTCAACACCACTTCATGCCCCTCCTATTTTTCAGACCCTTTCATGCTAAACTAAATTTGACACCTTATGAAGCTTTTCATGTTTTTCATACCTTTTCATGCTCTTTATGTTTTTGAACACCGGTTCATGCTCCTCCTATTTTTCAACCCGTTTCATGCTCCTCATGTATTTCACATCTTTTGAAGCTCTTCATATTTTTCACACCTTTTCAGTCTCTTCATGTTTTTGAACACCGTTTCATGCTCCTCCTACTTTTCAGACCATATAATGCTCGTCATATATTTCACACGTTTTGAAGCTCTTCATATTTTTCACACCTTTTCAGGCTCTTCATGTTTTTAAACACCACTTCATGCTCCTCCTAATTATCAGACCGTTTCATGCTCCTAATATATTTGACACCTTTTGTAGCTCTTCATATTATTCACACCTTTTCAGACTCCCCATGTTTTTCAACACCACTTCATGTTCCTCCCATTTTGCAGACAGTTTCATACTCCTCATATTTTTGACAACATTTGAAGCTCTTCATATTTCTAACACCTTTTCAGGCGCTTCATGTTTTTCAACACCGCTTCGTGCGCCTCCTTTTTTTCAGACCGTTTCATGCTCATCTCATTTTTGACACCTTTTGAAGCTCTTCTTATTTTCCACATCTTTTGAAACCCTTCATATTTTTCACACGTTTTCAAGCTCTTCATGTTTTTCAACAACGTTTCAAGCTCCTCCTATTTTTCAGACCGTTTCATGCTCCTCATATTTTTGACACCTTTTGAAGCTCTTCATATTTTTCACAACTTTTGAATCTCTTATATTTTTCACACCTTTTCAGGCTCTTCATGATTTTCAACACCGCTTCATGCTCCTCCTATTTTTCAGACCGTTTCTTGTTCCTCATATATTTGACACCTTTTGAAGCTCTTCATATATTTCACACCTTTTCAGGCGCTTCATGTTTTTCAACACCGCTTCATGCTCCTCCTATTTTTCAGACCATTTCATGCTCATCTCTTTTTTGACACCTTTTGAAGCTCTTCATATTTTTCACACCTTTTGAGCTCTTCATATTTTTCAAGACTGCTTTATGCTCCTCCTATTTTTCAGACCATTCATGCCCCTCATAATTTTGAAACATTTTGAAGCTCTTCATATTTTTTACACCTTTTCAGGCTCTTCATGTTTTTCAACACCACTTCATCCTCCTCCTGTTTTTTAGACCGTTCATGTCCCTCATATTTTTGACACCTTTTGAAGCTCTTCATATTTTCACACGTTTTCAGGCTCTTCATGTTTTTCAACACCTTATCATGCTCATCGTATTTTTCAGACCGTTTCATGCTCCTCATATTTTTGACACGTTTTCAGTCTCTTCATATTTTTCACACATTTTCAGGCTCTTCATGTTTTTGAACACCGCTTCATGCTCCTCATATTTTTCACACATTTTGAAGCTCTTCATATTTTTCACACATTTTCAGGCTCTTTATGTTTTTCACCACCGCTTCATGCTCCTCCTATTTTTCAGAACTTTTCATGCTCATCTCATTTTTGACACCTTGTGAAGCTCTTCGTATTTTTTACACCTTTTGAAGCTCTTCATATTTTTATACCTTTTCAGGCTCTTCATGTTTTTCAACACCGCTTCATGCTTCTCCTGTTTATCAGACCGTTTCATGCTCCTCATATTTTTGACACCTTTTGAAGCTCTTCATACTTTTCACATCTTTTCAGGCTCTTCATGATTTTCAACACCACTTCATGCTCCTAGTATTTTTCAGACCTTTTCATGCTCCTCGTATTTTTGACACCTTTTGAAGCTCTTCATATTTTTCACAACTTTTGAAGCTCTTCGTATTTTTCACACCTTTTCAGGCTCTTCATATTTTTGAACACCGTTTTATGCTGCTTCTATTTTTCAGACCTTTTCATGCTCCTCATATATTTTAAACCTTTTGAATCTTTTCATATTTTTCACACCTTTTCATGCTGTTCATGTTTTTCAACAATGCTTCCTGATCCTCCTATTTTTCAGACCGTTTCATGCTCCTCAAGTATTTCACACCTTTTAAAGCTCTTCATATTTTTCACACCTTTTCAGGCTCTTCATGTTTTTCAACACCGCTCATACTTCTCCTGTTTTTCAGACCATTTCATGCTCCTCTTAATTTTAACACCTTTTGAAGCTCTTCATATTTTCCACATCTTTTCAGGCTCTTCATGTTTTTGAAGACCGATTCATGCTCCTCCTGTTTTTCAGACCGTTTCAGGCTCCTCAAATATTTTAAAACTTTTGAAGCTCTTCATATTTTTCACACCTTTTCAGGCTCTTCATGTTTTTGAAGACCGATTCATGCTCCTCCTGTTTTTCAGACCGTTTCAGGCTCCTCATATTTTTGACACCTTTTGAAGCTCTTCATATTTTTTACAACTTTTCAGGCATTTCATGTTTTTGAACACCTCTTCATGCTCCTCCTATTTTTCACACCTTTTGAAGCTCTTCACATTTTTCACACCATTTCAGGCTCTTCATGTTTTTCAACACCGCTTCATGCTCCTCCTATTTTTCAGACCGTTTAATGCTCCTCCTGTACTTCACACCTTTTGAAGCTCTTCATATTTTTCACACCTTTTCAGGCTCTTCATGTTTTTCAATACCGCTTCATGCACCTCCTATTTTCAGAACTTTTAATGCTCCTCCTGTACTTCACAACTTTTGAAGCTCTTCATATTTTTCACATCTTTTCAGGCTCTTCATGTTTTTCAACAACACTTCATGCTCCACCATTTTTCAGACCGCTTCATGCTCATCTCATTTTTGACAATTTTTGAAGCTCTTCATATTTTTCACACCTTTTGAAGCTCTTCATATTTTTGACACTTTTTCAGGCTCTTCATGTTTTTTAACACCGCTTCATGCTCCTCCTATTTTTCACATCTGTTGAAGCTCTTCAAATTTTTCACACCTTTTCAGGCTCTTCATGTTTTTGAACACCGCTTCATGCTCCTCATATATTTCAGACCGTTTCATGCTCCTCTTATTTGTGACACCTTTTGAAGCTCTTCGTATTTTTCACACATTTTCAGGCTCTTCATGTTTTTCAACATGACTTCATGCTCCTCCTATTTTTCAGACCGTTTCATGCTCCTCATATTTTTGACACCTTTTGAAATCTTCATATACTTCACACCTTTTCAGGCTCTTCATTTTTTTGGAAATAACTTCATGCTCCTTCTATTTTTCAGACCGTTTCATGGTCATCTCATTTTTGACACCTTTTGAAGCTCTTCATATTTTTCATACCTTTTGAAGATTTTCATATTTTTCACACTTTTTCAGGCTCTTCATATTTTTCAACACCGCATCATGCTCCTCCTATTTTTCAGACAGTTTCATGCTCCTCATATTTTTGACACGTTTTGAAGCTCTTCATATTTTTCACACCTTTTCAGGCTCTTCATGGTTTTCAACACTGTTTCATGATCCTCCTATTTTTCAGACCGTTTCATGCTCCTCATAATTTTGACACCCTTTGAAGCTCTTCTTATATTTCACACCTTTTCAGACTCTTCATGTTTTCGAACACCAATTCAAGTTCCTCCTATTTTTGCGACCGTTTCATGGTCTTCATATTTTTGACACCTTTAGAAGCACTTCATATTTTTCACACCTTTTGAAGATCTTCATATATTTCACACATTTTCAGGCTCTTCATGTTTCTCAACACCACTTCATGTTCCTCCTATTTTTTAGACCGTTTCATTCTCATCTAATTTTTGACACCTTTTGAAGCTCTTCATATATTTCACACCTTTTGAAGCTCTTCATATTTTTCACATTTATGAAGCTATTCAAATTTTTCACACGTTTTCAGGCTCTTCATGTTTTGAACACCGCATCATCCTCCTGCTATTTTTCACAACGTTTCACACTCCTCATATTTTTGACACGTTTTGAGGCTACTCATATTTTTCACACCTTTTCAGGCTTTTCATGTGTTTGAACACCGTTTCATGATCCTCCTATTTTTCAGAACGTTTCATGCTCCTCATATTCTTGACACCTTTTAAAGTTCTTCATATTTTTCACACCTTTTAAGGCTCTTCATGTTTTGAACACCGTTTCATGCTCCTCCTATTTTCAGACCGTTTCATGCTCTTCATTTTTTTGACACCTTTTGAAGCTCTTCATATTTTTCACACGTTTTGAAGCTCTTCATATATTTCACACCTTTTCAGGCTCTTCATGTTTTTGAACACCGCTTCATGCTCCTCCTATTTTTCAGGCCATTTCATGCTCTTCATTTTTTTGACACCTTTTGAAGCTCTTCATATTTTTCACACCTTTTGAAGCTCTTCATATATTTCACACCTTTTCAGGCTGTTCATGTTTTTCAAAACACCACTTCATGCTCCTCCTATTTTTCAGACCGTTTCATGCTCATCTAATTTTTGACACTTTTTGAAGCTCTTCATATATTTCACACCTTTTGAAGCTCTTCATATTTTTCACATTTATGAAGCTATTCAAATTTTTCACACGTTTTCAGGCTCTTCATGTTTTTGAACACCGCTTCATGTTCCTGCTATTTTTCACAACGTTTCACACTCCTCATGTTTTTGACACATTTTGAGGCTACTCATATTTTTCACACCTTTTCAGGCTCTTCATGTTTTTGAACACCGCTTCATGCTCCTCATACTTTTCACACCTTTTGAAGCTCTTCATATTTTTCATACATTTTCAGGCCCTTTATTTTACTCACCAACGCTTCATGCTCCTCCTATTTTTGAGACCGTTTCATGCTCATCTCATTTTTGACACCTTTTGAAGCTCTTCGTATTTTTTACACCTTTTGAAGCTCTTCATATTTTTATAACTTTTCAGGCTCTTCATGTATTTCAACACCGCTTCATTCATCTCCAGCTTTTCAGACCGTTTCATGCTCCTCATATTTTTGACACCTTTTGAAACTCTTCATATTTTTCACATCTTTTCAGGCTCTTCATGATTTTCAACACCACTTCATGCTCCTCGTATTTTTAGTCCTTTTCATGCTCCTCATATTTTTGACACCTTTTGAAGCTCTTCATATTTTTCACACCTTTTGAAGCTCTTCGTATTTTTCACACCTTTTCAGGCTCTTCATGTTTTTGAACACCGCTTCATGCTCCTCATACTTTTCACACCTTTTGAAGCTCTTCATATTTTTCATACATTTTCAGGCCCTTTATTTTACTCACCACCGCTTCATGCTCCTCCTATTTTTGAGACCGTTTCATGCTCATCTCATTTTTGACACCTTTTGAAGCTCTTCGTATTTTTTACACCTTTTGAAGCTCTTCATATTTTTATAACTTTTCAGGCTCTTCATGTATTTCAACACCGCTTCATTCATCTCCAGCTTTTCAGACCGTTTCATGCTCCTCATATTTTTGACACCTTTTGAAACTCTTCATATTTTCACATCTTTTCAGGCTCTTCATGATTTTCAACACCACTTCATGCTCCTCGTATTTTTCAGACCTTTTCATGCTCCTCATATTTTTGACACCTTTTGAAGCTCTTCATATTTTTCACACCTTTTGAAGCTCTTCGTATTTTTCACACCTTTTCAGGCTCTTCATGTTTTTCAACACCGCTTCGTGCTCCTCCTCTTTTTCAGACCGTTTCATGCTCCTCATATTTTTGACATCTATTGAAGCTCTTCATATTTCTCACACCTTTTCAGGTTCTTCATGTTTTTCAACACCACTTCATGCTCCTCCTATTTTTCAGACCTTTTCATGCTCCTCATATTTTTGACACCTTTTGAAGCTCTTCATATTTTTCACACCTTTTGAAGCTCTTCGTATTTTTCACACCTTTTCAGGCTCTTCATGTTTTTGAACACCGCTTCATGCTCCTCCAATTTCAGACCGTTTCATGCTCCTCATGTATTTCACACCTTTTGAAGCTCTTCATATTTTTCACAACTTTTCAGGCTCCTCATGTTTTTGAACACCGCTTCATGCTCCTCCTATTTTCCAGAACGTTTCATGCTCCTCATATTTTTGACACCTTTTGCAGGTCTTCATATTTTTCACACCTTTTCAGGCTCTTCATATTTTTGAACACTGCTTCATGATCCTCCTATTTTTCAGACCGTTTCATGCTCTTCATATTTTTGACACCTTTTGAAGCTCTTCATATTTTTCACACCTTTTCAGGCTCTTCATATTTTTGAACACTGCTTCATGATCCTCCTATTTTTCAGACCCTTTTATGCTCTTCTCATTTTTGACACCATTTGAAGCTCTTCATATCTTTCATATTTTTGAAGTTCTTCATATTTTCACAGGTTTTCAGACTCTTCATGTTTTTCAACACCGCTTCATGCTCCTGCTAATTTTGAGACCGTTTCATGCTCTTCATATATTTGACACCTCTTGAAGCTCTTCATATTTTTCACACCTTTTCAGGCTCTTCATGTTTTTCCCCACCACTTCATTCTTCTCCTATTTTTCAGATCATTTCATGCTCCTCATGAATTTCACACCTTTTGAAGCTCTTCATATTTTTCACACCTTTTCAGGCTCTTCATGTTTTTTTATCACCGTTTCATGCTCCTATTTATCAGACCGTTTCATGCTCCTCATATTTTTGACACCTTTTGCAGCTCTTCATATTTTTCACAAGTTTTCAGTCTCTTCATGATTTTGAACACCGCTTCAAGATCCTCCTATTTTTAAGACCGTTTCATGCTCTTCATATTTTTGACACCTTTTGCAGCTCTTCATATTTTTCACACCTTTTCAGGCTCTTCATGTTTTTCAACACCGTTTCATGCTGCTTCTCTTTTTCAGACCGTTTCATGCTCCTCATATTTTTCACACCTTTTGAAGCTCCTCATATTTTTCACACCTTTTCAGGCTCTTCATGTTTTTGAACACAGCTTCATGCTACTCCTATTTTTCAGACTGTTTCATGCTCCTCATAGTTTTCACACCTTTTGAAGCTCCTCATATTTTTCACACCTTTTCAGGCTCTTCATGTTTTTCAACACCATTACATGATCCTCCTATTTTTCAAACTGTTTCATGCTCATCTCATTTTTGACACCTTTTGAAGCTTTTCAGATTTTTCTCAACTTTTTAGGCTCTTCATGTTTCTCAACACGGCTTCATGCTCCACATATTTTTCAGACCGTTTCATGCTCATATCGTTTTTGACACCTTTTGAAGCTCTTCATATTTCTCACAACTTTTTAGGCTTTTCATATTTTTGAACACCGCTTCATGCTCCTCCTATTTTTCAGAGAGTTTCATGCTCCTCATGTATTTCACATCTTTTGAAGCTCTTCATATTTATCACAACTTTTTAGGCTCTTCATGTTTTTCCACATCACTTCATGCTTCTCGTATTTTTCGGCCTGTTTCATGCTCCTCATGTATTTCACACCTTTTGAAGCTCTTCATATTTTTCACACCTTTTCAGGCTCTTCATGTTTTTAATCACCGTTTCATGCTCCTCCTATTTTTCAGACCGTTTCATGCTCCTCATATATTTGACACATTTTGAAGCTCTTTATATTTTTCACACATTTTCAGGCTCTTCATGTTTTTGAACACTGCTTCATGATCCTCCTATTTTTCAGACCTTTTCATGTTCTTCATATGTTTGACACATTTTGAAGCTCTTCATATTTTTCACACCTTTTCAGGCTCTTCATGTGTTTCAACACCACTTCATGCTTCTCCTATTTTTCAGACCGTTTCATGCGCCTCATGTATTTCACACCTTTTGAAGCTCTTCATAATTTTCACATCTTTTCAGTCTCTTCATGTTTTTGAACACCATTTCATGCCGCTTCTATTTTTTAGACCGTTTCCTGCTCCTCATATTTTTCACACCTTTTGATGCTCTTCATATTTTTCACACGTTTTCAGGCTCTTCTTGTTTTTCAACACCGCTTCATGCTCCTCCTATTTTTCAGACCGTTTCTTGCACCTCATATTTTTCTCACCTTTTGAAGCGCTTCATATTTTCCACACCTTTTCAGGCTCTTCATGTTTTTCAACACCGCTTCATGCTCCTCCTATTTTTCAGACCGTTTCATGCTCCTCATATTTTTGACACGTTTTGAAGCTCTTCATATTTTTCACACGTTTTCAGGCTCTTCATGTTTTTCACACCTTTTCAGGCTCTTCATGTTTTTGAACACCATTTCATGATCCTCCTATTTTTCTGACCGTTTAATGCTCCTCATATTTTTGACACCTTTAGAAACTCTTCATATTTTTCACACCTTTTCAAGCACTTCATGGTTTTCCACACCGCTTCATGCTCCTCCTATTTTTCAGACGGTTTCATGCTCTTCATATTTTTGATAACTTTTGAAGCTCTTCATATTTTTCACACCTTTTCAGGCTCTTCATGTTTTTCAAGACCACTTCATGCTCCTCCTACTTTTCAGACCGTTTCATGCTCATCTCATTTTTGACACCTTTTGAAGTTCTTCATATTTTTCCCACCTTTTGAAGCTCTTCATATATTACACACGTTTTCAGGTTCTTCATGTTTTTCAACACCGTTTCATGCTGCTTCTATTTTTCAGACCGTTTCATGCTCCTCATATTTTTCACACCTTTTGAAGCTCTTCATATTTTTCACACGTTTTCAGGCTCTTCATGTTTTTCAACACCGTTTAATTCTGCTTCTATTTTTCAGACCGTTTCATGCTCCTCATATTTTTGACACCTTTAGACTCTTCATATTTTTCACACCTTTTCAGCCTCTTCATGTTTTTCACACATTTTCAGCCTCTTCATGTTTTTGAACACCCCTTCTTGCTCCTTTTATTTTTCAGAGAGTTTCATGCTCCTCATGTATTTCACACCTTTTAAAGCTCTTCATATTTTTCACACCTTTACAGGCTCTTCATGTTTTTGAACACCGTTTCATCCTCCTCCTATTTTTCAGACCGTTTCATGCTCCTCATATTTTTGACACCTTTTGAAGCTCTTCATATTTTTCACACCTTTTCAAGCTCTTCATGTTTTTGCACACTGCTTCATGCTCTTCCTATTTTTCAGACCGTTTCATGCTCCTCATATTTTTGACACCTTTTGAAGCTCTTCATATTTTTCACACCTTTTCAGGCTCTTCATGTTTTTCAACACCAATTCATGCTTCTCCTATTTTTCAGACTGTTTAATGCTCCTCATATTTTTGACACCTTTAGAAACTCTTCATATTTTTCACACCTTTTCAAGCACTTCATGGTTTTCCACACCGATTCATGCTCCTCCTATTTTTCATACCGTTTCATTCTCCTCATATTTTTGACACCTTTTGAAGCTCTCATATATTTCACACCTTTTCAGGCTCTTCATTTTTTTCAACACAACGTCATGCTCCTCCTATTTTTCAGACCCTTTTATGCTCTTCTCATTTTTGACACCTTTTGAAGCTCTTCATATTTTTCACACCTTTTGAAGCTCTTCATGTTTTTCACACCTTTTCAGGCTCTTCATGTTTTTCAACACCGTTTCATGCTGCTTCTCTTTTTCAGACCGTTTCATGCTCCTCATATTTTTCACACCTTTTGAAGCTCCTCATATTTTTCACACCTTTTCAGGCTCTTCATGTTTTTGAACACAGCTTCATGCTACTCCTATTTTTCAGACTGTTTCATGCTCCTCATATTTTTCACACCTTTTGAAGCTCCTCATATTTTTCACACCTTTTCAGGCTCTTCATGTTTTTCAACACCGTTACATGATCCTCCTATTTTTCAGACCGTTTCAAGCACATCTCATTTTTGACACCTTTTGAAGCTCTTCATATCTTTCATATTTTTGAAGTTCTTCATATTTTCACACGTTTTCAGACTCTTCATGTTTTTCAACACCGCTTCATGCTCCTGCTATTTTTCAGACCGTTTCATGCTCTTCAAATATTTGACACCTCTTGAAGCTCTTCATATTTTTCACACCTTTTCAGGCTCTTCATGTTATTCCCCACCACTTCATTCTTCTCCTGTTTTTCAGACCATTTCATGCTCCTCATGAATTTCACACCTTTTGAAGCTCTTCATATTTTTCACACCTCTTCAGGCTCTTCATGTTTTTTATCACCGTTTCATGCTCCTAATTTTCAGACTGTTTCATGCTCCTCATATTTTTGACACCTTTTGCAGCTCTTCATATTTTTCACAAGTTTCAGTCTCTTCATGATTTTGAACACCGCTTCAAGATCCTCCTATTTTTAAGACCGTTTCATGCTCTTCATATTTTTCACACCTTTTCAGGCTCTTCATGTTTTTCAACACCGTTTCATGCTGCTTCTCTTTTTCAGACCGTTTCATGCTCCTCATATTTTTCACACCTTTTGAAGCTCCTCATATTTTTCACACCTTTTCAGGCTCTTCATGTTTTTGAACACAGCTTCATGCTACTCCTATTTTTCAGACTGTTTCATGCTCCTCATATTTTTCACACCTTTTGAAGCTCCTCATATTTTTCACACCTTTTCAGGCTCTTCATGTTTTTCAACACCGTTACATGATCCTCCTATTTTTCAGACTGTTTCATGCTCATCTCATTTTTGACCCCTTTTGAAGCTTTTCAGATTTTTCACAACTTTTTAGGCTCTTCATGTTTCTCAACACGGCTTCATGCTCCACATATTTTTCAGACCGTTTCATGCTCATCTCATTTTTGACACCTTTTGAAGCTCTTCATATTTCTCACAACTTTTTAGGCTTTTCATATTTTTGAACACCGCTTCATGCTCCTCCTATTTTTCAGAGAGTTTCATGCTCCTCATGTATTTCACATCTTTTGAAACTCTTCATATTTCTCACAACTTTTTAGGCTCTTCATGTTTTTCCACATCACTTCATGCTTCTCGTATTTTTCGGCCTGTTTCATGCTCCTCATGTATTTCACACCTTTTGAAGCTCTTCATATTTTTCACACCTTTTCAGGCTCTTCATGTTTTTAATCACCGTTTCATGCTCCTCCTATTTTTCAGACCGTTTCATGCTCCTCATATATTTGACACATTTTGAAGCTCTTCATAATTTTCACATCTTTTCAGTCTCTTCATGTTTTTGAACACTGCTTCATGATCCTCCTATTTTTCAGACCTTTTCATGTTCTTCATATGTTTGACACATTTTGAAGCTCTTCATATTTTTCACACCTTTTCAGGCTCTTCATGTGTTTCAACACCACTTCATGCTTCTCCTATTTTTCAGACCGTTTCATGCGCCTCATGTATTTCACACCTTTTGAAGCTCTTCATAATTTTCACATCTTTTCAGTCTCCTCATGTTTTTGAACACCATTTCATGCCGCTTCTATTTTTTAGACCGTTTCCTGCTCCTCATATTTTTCACACCTTTTGATGCTCTTCATATTTTTCACACGTTTTCAGGCTCTTCTTGTTTTTCAACACCGCTTCATGCTCCTCCTATTTTTCAGACCGTTTCTTGCACCTCATATTTTTCTCACCTTTTGAAGCGCTTCATATTTTCCACACCTTTTCAGGCTCTTCATGTTTTTCAACACCGCTTCATGCTCCTCCTATTTTTCAGACCGTTTCATGCTCCTCAGATTTTTGACACCTTTTGAAATATTCATATACTTCACACCTTTTCAGGCTCTTCATTTTCTTGAACACAACTTCATGCTCCTCCTATTTTTCAGGCCGTTTCATGCTCATCTCTTTTTTGACACCTTTTGAAGCTCTTCATATTTTTCATACCTTTTAAAGATCTTCATATTTTTCACAAGTTTTCAGGCTCTTCATATTTTTCAACACCGCATCATGCTCCTCCTATTTTTCAGACAGTTTCATGCTCCTCATATTTTTGACATGTTTTGAAGCTCTTCATATTTTTCACACCGTTTCAGGCTCTTCATGTTTTTCAACACTGTTTCATGCTCCTCCTATTTTTCAGACCGTTTCGTGCTCCTCATAATTTTGACACCCTTTGAAGCTCTTCTTATATTTCACACCTTTTCAGACTCGGCATGTTTTTGAACACCGCTTCAAGGTCCTCCTTTTTTTCGAGCGTTTCATGCTCCTCATATTTTTGACACCTTTTGAAGCTCTTCATATTTTTCACGCCTTTTCAGGCTCTTCATGTTTTTGAACACGGTTTCATGCTCCTCCTATTTTTCAGAGCGTTTCATACTCCTCATATTTTTCACACCTTTTGAAGCTCTTCAAATTTTTCACACCTTTTCAGGCTCTTCATGTTTTTCAACACCGCTTCATGCTCCTCCTATTTTGAGACCGTTTTCTGCTCCACATGTATTTCACAGCTTTTGAATCTCTTCATATTTTTCACACCATTTCAGGCTCTTCATGTTTTTCAACATCACTTCATGCTCCTCCTATTTTTCAGACCATTTCATGCTCCTCTTAATTTTGACAACTTTTGAAGCTCTTCATATTTTCCACACTTTTTCAGGCTCATCATGTTTTTGAACACCACTTCATGCTCCTCCTATTTTTCTGACCGTTTCATGCACATCTCATTTTTGACACCTTTTGAAGCCTTTGATATTTTTCACACCATTTTCAGGCTCTTCATGTTTTTCAACACCGCTTTCTGATCCTCCTATTTTTCAGACCGTTTCATGCTCCTCATGTATTTGACACCTTTTAAAGCTCCTCATATTTTTCACACCTTTTCAGGCTCTTCATATTTTTCACATAATTTCAGGCTGTTCATGTTTTTGAACACGGCTTCATGCTCCTCCAATTTTTCAGACCGTTTCATGTTCCTCATATTTTTGACACCTTTTGAAGTTCTTCATATTTTTCACACCTTTTGAAGCTCTTCATATTTTTCACACCATTTTCAGGCTCTTCATGTTTTTCAACACCGTTTCATGCTCCTCCTATTTTTCAGACCGTTTCATGCTCCTCTTATGTTTGACACCTTTTGAAGCTCTTCATATTTTTCACACCTTTTCACGCTCTTCATGTTTTTGAACACCGCTTCATACTCCGCATATTTTTCAGACCGTTTCATGCACATCTCATTTTTGACACCTTTTGAAGCTCTTCATATTTTTCACACCTTTTGAAGCTCTTCATATTTTTCACACGTTTTCATGCCCTTCATGTTTTTCATCAACGCTTCATGCTCCTCCTATTTTTCAGACCGTTTCATGCTCCTCATATTTTTGACACCTTTTGAAGCTCTTCATATATTTCACACCTTTTCAGGCTCTTCTTTTTTTTCAACACCACTTCATGCTCCTCCTATTTTTCAGACCGTTTCATGCTCATTTCATTTTTGACACCTTTTGTAGCTCTTCATATTTTTCACACCTTTTCATGCTCTTCATGTAATTGAACACCGCTTCATTTTCCTCCTATTTTTCAGACCGTTTCATGCTCCTCATATTCTTGACACGTTTTGAAGCTTTTCAAATTTTCACACGTTTTCAGGCTCTTCAAGTTTTTCAATACCGTTTCATGCTCCTCCTATTTTTCAGACCGTTTCATGCTCCTCTTATGTTTGACACCTTTTGAAGCTCTTCATATTTTTCACACCTTTTCACGCTCTTCATGTTTTTGAACATCGCTTCATGCTCCGCCTATTTTTCAGACCGTTTCATGCTCCTCATATTTTTGTCATCTTTTGAAGCTCTTCATATTTTTCACACCCTTTCAGGCTCTTAATGTTTTTCAACACCCCTTCATGCTCCTCCTATTTTTCAGACCATTTCATGCTCCTCATATTTTTGACGCCTTTAGAAGCTTTTCATATTTTTCACACCTTTTCAGGCTCTTCATGTTTTTTCACACCACTTCATGCTTCTCCTATTTTTCAGACCGTTTTATGCTCCTCATGTATTTCACACCTTTTGAAGCTCTTCATATTTTTCACAACTTTTCAGGTATTCATGTTTTTGATCACGGTTTCATGCTCCTCCTATTTTTCAGACCATTTCATGCTCCTCATATTTTTGACGCCTTTAGAAGCTCTTCATATTTTTCACACCTTTTGAAGCTCTTCATGTTTTTCATATTTTTGCAGCTCTTCATATTTTTCACACCTTTTCACGCTTTTCATGTATTTGAACACCGGTTCATGCTCTTCCTATTTCTCAGACCGTTTCATGCTCCTCATGTATTTCACACCTTTTGAAGCTCTTCGTATTTTGCACACATTTTCAGGCTTTTCATGATTTTCACAACGACTTCATGCTCCTCATATTTTTCAGACCGTTTCATGCACATTTCATTTTTGACTCCTTTTGAAGCTCTTCATATTTTTCACACCATTTTCAGGCTCTTCATGTTTTTCAACACCACTTTATGATCCTCCTATTTTTCAGACCGTTTCATATTCCTCATATTTTTGTCATTTTTTGAGGCTCTTCATATTTTTCACACCTTTTCAGGCTCTTCATGTCTTTGAACACCGTTTCATGCTCCTCCTATTTTTCTGACCGTTTCATGCACATCTCATTTTTGACACCTTTTGAAGCCTTTGATATTTTTCACACCATTTTCAGGCTCTTCATGTTTTTCAACACCGCTTTCTGATTCTCCTATTTTTCAGACCGTTTCATGCTCCTCATGTATTTGACACCTTTTAAAGCTCCTCATATTTTTCACACCTTTTCAGGCTCTTCATATTTTTCACATAATTTCAGGCTGTTCATGTTTTTGAACACGGCTTCATGCTCCTCCAATTTTTCAGACCGTTTCATGTTCCTCATATTTTTGACACCTTTTGAAGCTCTTCATATTTTTCACACCTTTTGAAGCTCTTCATATTTTTCACACCATTTTCAGGCTCTTCATGTTTTTCAACACCGTTTCATGCTCCTCCTATTTTTCAGACCGTTTCATGCTCCTCTTATGTTTGACACCTTTTGAAGCTCTTCATATTTTTCACACCTTTTCACGCTCTTCATGTTTTTGAACACCGCTTCATGCTCCGCATATTTTTCAGACCGTTTCATGCACATCTCATTTTTGACACCTTTTGAAGCCTTTGATATTTTTCACACCATGTTCAGGCTCTTCAGGTTTTTCAACACCGCTTTCTGATCCTCCTATTTTTCAGACCGTTTCATGCTCCTCATATATTTGACACCTTTTGAAGCTCTTCATATTTTCACAATTTTTTAATCTCTTCATATGTTTCACACGTTTTCAGGTTCTTCATGTTTTTCAACACCGCTTCATGCTCCTCCTATTTTTCATTCCGTTTCATGCTCCTCATATTCTTGACACCTTTTGACGCTTTTCATATTTTTCACACATTTTCAGGCTCTTCATGTTTTGCCACACCACTTCATGCTCCTCCTATTTTTCAGACGTTTTCATGCTCCTCATATTTTTGACACCTTTAGAAACTCTTCATATCATTCACACCTTTTCAGGCTCTTCATGTTTTGCCACACCGCTTCATGCTCCTCCTATTTTTGAGCCCGTTTCATGCTCCTCATGTATTTCACACCTTTTGAAGCTCTTCATATATTTCACACCCTTACATACTCTTCATGTTTTTCAACACCACTTCATGCTCCTCCTATTTTTAAGACTGTTTCATGCTCCTGATATTTTTGACTCGTTTTGAAGCTCTTCATATTTTCACAATTTTTTAAGCTCTTCATATTTTTCATACGTTTTCAGGTTCTTCATGTTTTTCAACACCGCTTCATGCTCCTCCTATTTTTCATTCCGTTTCATGCTCCTCATATTCTTGACACCTTTTGACGCTTTTCATATTTTTCACACATTTTCAGGCTCTTCAAGTTTTTCAACACCGCTTCATGCTCCTCCTATTTTTCATTCCGTTTCATGCTCCTCATATTTTTGACACCTTTTGAAGCTCTTCATATTTCTCACACCTTTTCAGGCTCTTCATGTTTTTCAACACCGCTTCATGATCCTCCTGTTTTTCAGACCGTTTCATGCTGATCTCATTTTTGACACCTTTGGAAGCTTTTCATATTTTTCACAACTTTTCAGGCTCTTCACGGTTTTGAACACCTTTTCATGTTCCTCCTATTTTTCAGACCGTATCATGCTCCTCATATATTTCACACGTTTTGAAGCTCTTCATATTTTTCATACCTTTTCAGGCTCTTCATGTATTTCAACACCAATTCATGCTCCTACTATTTTTCAGACCGTTTCATGCTCATCTCATTTTTGACACCTTTCGAAGCTGTTTGTATTTTTCACACCTTTTGAAGCTCTTCATATTTTTCACACGTTTTCATGCCCTTCATGTTTTTCATCACCGCTTCATGCTACTCCTATTTTTCAGATCGTTTCATGCTCCTCATATTTTTGACAGCTTTTGAAGCTCTTCATATATTTCACACCTTTTCAGGCTCTTCTTTTTTTTCAACACCACTTCATGCTCCTACTATTTTTCAGACCGTTTCATGCTCATCTCATTTTGACACCTTTTGATGCACTTCATATTTTTAACACCTTTTGAAGCTCTTCGTATATTTCACACCTTTTCAGGCTCTTCATGTTTTCAACACCACTTCATGCCCCTCCTATTTTTCAGACCCTTTCATGCTAAACTAAATTTGACACCTTATGAAGCTTTTCATGTTTTTCATACCTTTTCATGCTCTTTATGTTTTTGAACACCGGTTCATGCTCCTCCTATTTTTCAACCCGTTTCATGCTCCTCATGTATTTCACATCTTTTGAAGCTCTTCATATTTTTCACACCTTTTCAGTCTCTTCATGTTTTTGAACACCGTTTCATGCTCCTCCTACTTTTCAGACCATATAATGCTCGTCATATATTTCACACGTTTTGAAGCTCTTCATATTTTTCACACCTTTTCAGGCTCTTCATGTTTTTAAACACCACTTCATGCTCCTCCTAATTATCAGACCGTTTCATGCTCCTAATATATTTGACACCTTTTGTAGCTCTTCATATTATTCACACCTTTTCAGACTCCCCATGTTTTTCAACACCACTTCATGTTCCTCCCATTTTGCAGACAGTTTCATACTCCTCATATTTTTGACAACATTTGAAGCTCTTCATATTTCTAACACCTTTTCAGGCGCTTCATGTTTTTCAACACCGCTTCGTGCGCCTCCTATTTTTCAGACCGTTTCATGCTCATCTCATTTTTGACACCTTTTGAAGCTCTTCTTATTTTCCACATCTTTTGAAACCCTTCATATTTTTCACACGTTTTCAAGCTCTTCATGTTTTTCAACAACGTTTCAAGCTCCTCCTATTTTTCAGACCGTTTCATGCTCCTCATATTTTTGACACCTTTTGAAGCTCTTCATATTTTTCACAACTTTTGAATCTCTTATATTTTTCACACCTTTTCAGGCTCTTCATGATTTTCAACACCGCTTCATGCTCCTCCTATTTTTCAGACCGTTTCTTGTTCCTCATATATTTGACACCTTTTGAAGCTCTTCATATATTTCACACCTTTTCAGGCGCTTCATGTTTTTCAACACCGCTTCATGCTCCTCCTATTTTTCAGACCATTTCATGCTCATCTCTTTTTTGACACCTTTTGAAGCTCTTCATATTTTTCACACCTTTTGAGCTCTTCATATTTTTCAAGACTGCTTTATGCTCCTCCTATTTTTCAGACCATTCATGCCCCTCATAATTTTGAAACATTTTGAAGCTCTTCATATTTTTTACACCTTTTCAGGCTCTTCATGTTTTTCAACACCACTTCATCCTCCTCCTGTTTTTTAGACCGTTCATGTCCCTCATATTTTTGACACCTTTTGAAGCTCTTCATATTTTCACACGTTTTCAGGCTCTTCATGTTTTTCAACACCTTATCATGCTCATCGTATTTTTCAGACCGTTTCATGCTCCTCATATTTTTGACACGTTTTCAGTCTCTTCATATTTTTCACACATTTTCAGGCTCTTCATGTTTTTGAACACCGCTTCATGCTCCTCATATTTTTCACACATTTTGAAGCTCTTCATATTTTTCACACATTTTCAGGCTCTTTATGTTTTTCACCACCGCTTCATGCTCCTCCTATTTTTCAGAACTTTTCATGCTCATCTCATTTTTGACACCTTGTGAAGCTCTTCGTATTTTTTACACCTTTTGAAGCTCTTCATATTTTTATACCTTTTCAGGCTCTTCATGTTTTTCAACACCGCTTCATGCTTCTCCTGTTTATCAGACCGTTTCATGCTCCTCATATTTTTGACACCTTTTGAAGCTCTTCATACTTTTCACATCTTTTCAGGCTCTTCATGATTTTCAACACCACTTCATGCTCCTAGTATTTTTCAGACCTTTTCATGCTCCTCGTATTTTTGACACCTTTTGAAGCTCTTCATATTTTTCACAACTTTTGAAGCTCTTCGTATTTTTCACACCTTTTCAGGCTCTTCATATTTTTGAACACCGTTTTATGCTGCTTCTATTTTTCAGACCTTTTCATGCTCCTCATATATTTTAAACCTTTTGAATCTTTTCATATTTTTCACACATTTTCATGCTGTTCATGTTTTTCAACAATGCTTCCTGATCCTCCTATTTTTCAGACCGTTTCATGCTCCTCAAGTATTTCACACCTTTTAAAGCTCTTCATATTTTTCACACCTTTTCAGGCTCTTCATGTTTTTCAACACCGCTCATACTTCTCCTGTTTTTCAGACCATTTCATGCTCCTCTTAATTTTAACACCTTTTGAAGCTCTTCATATTTTCCACATCTTTTCAGGCTCTTCATGTTTTTGAAGACCGATTCATGCTCCTCCTGTTTTTCAGACCGTTTCAGGCTCCTCAAATATTTTAAAACTTTTGAAGCTCTTCATATTTTTCACACCTTTTCAGGCTCTTCATGTTTTTGAAGACCGATTCATGCTCCTCCTGTTTTTCAGACCGTTTCAGGCTCCTCATATTTTTGACACCTTTTGAAGCTCTTCATATTTTTTACAACTTTTCAGGCATTTCATGTTTTTGAACACCTCTTCATGCTCCTCCTATTTTTCACACCTTTTGAAGCTCTTCACATTTTTCACACCATTTCAGGCTCTTCATGTTTTTCAACACCGCTTCATGCTCCTCCTATTTTTCAGACCGTTTAATGCTCCTCCTGTACTTCACACCTTTTGAAGCTCTTCATATTTTTCACACCTTTTCAGGCTCTTCATGTTTTTCAATACCGCTTCATGCACCTCCTATTTTCAGAACTTTTAATGCTCCTCCTGTACTTCACAACTTTTGAAGCTCTTCATATTTTTCACATCTTTTCAGGCTCTTCATGTTTTTCAACAACACTTCATGCTCCACCATTTTTCAGACCGCTTCATGCTCATCTCATTTTTGACAATTTTTGAAGCTCTTCATATTTTTCACACCTTTTGAAGCTCTTCATATTTTTGACACTTTTTCAGGCTCTTCATGTTTTTTAACACCGCTTCATGCTCCTCCTATTTTTCACATCTGTTGAAGCTCTTCAAATTTTTCACACCTTTTCAGGCTCTTCATGTTTTTGAACACCGCTTCATGCTCCTCATATATTTCAGACCGTTTCATGCTCCTCTTATTTGTGACACCTTTTGAAGCTCTTCGTATTTTTCACACATTTTCAGGCTCTTCATGTTTTTCAACATGACTTCATGCTCCTCCTATTTTTCAGACCGTTTCATGCTCCTCATATTTTTGACACCTTTTGAAATCTTCATATACTTCACACCTTTTCAGGCTCTTCATTTTTTTGGAAATAACTTCATGCTCCTTCTATTTTTCAGACCGTTTCATGGTCATCTCATTTTTGACACCTTTTGAAGCTCTTCATATTTTTCATACCTTTTGAAGATTTTCATATTTTTCACACTTTTTCAGGCTCTTCATATTTTTCAACACCGCATCATGCTCCTCCTATTTTTCAGACAGTTTCATGCTCCTCATATTTTTGACACGTTTTGAAGCTCTTCATATTTTTCACACCTTTTCAGGCTCTTCATGGTTTTCAACACTGTTTCATGATCCTCCTATTTTTCAGACCGTTTCATGCTCCTCATAATTTTGACACCCTTTGAAGCTCTTCTTATATTTCACACCTTTTCAGACTCTTCATGTTTTCGAACACCAATTCAAGTTCCTCCTATTTTTGCGACCGTTTCATGGTCTTCATATTTTTGACACCTTTAGAAGCACTTCATATTTTTCACACCTTTTGAAGATCTTCATATATTTCACACATTTTCAGGCTCTTCATGTTTCTCAACACCACTTCATGTTCCTCCTATTTTTTAGACCGTTTCATTCTCATCTAATTTTTGACACCTTTTGAAGCTCTTCATATATTTCACACCTTTTGAAGCTCTTCATATTTTTCACATTTATGAAGCTATTCAAATTTTTCACACGTTTTCAGGCTCTTCTTGTTTTGAACACCGCATCATCCTCCTGCTATTTTTCACAACGTTTCACACTCCTCATATTTTTGACACGTTTTGAGGCTACTCATATTTTTCACACCTTTTCAGGCTTTTCATGTGTTTGAACACCGTTTCATGATCCTCCTATTTTTCAGAACGTTTCATGCTCCTCATATTCTTGACACCTTTTAAAGTTCTTCATATTTTTCACACCTTTTAAGGCTCTTCATGTTTTGAACACCGTTTCATGCTCCTCCTATTTTCAGACCGTTTCATGCTCTTCATTTTTTTGACACCTTTTGAAGCTCTTCATATTTTTCACACGTTTTGAAGCTCTTCATATATTTCACACCTTTTCAGGCTCTTCATGTTTTTGAACACCGCTTCATGCTCCTCCTATTTTTCAGGCCATTTCATGCTCTTCATTTTTTTGACACCTTTTGAAGCTCTTCATATTTTTCACACCTTTTGAAGCTCTTCATATATTTCACACCTTTTCAGGCTGTTCATGTTTTTCAAAACACCACTTCATGCTCCTCCTATTTTTCAGACCGTTTCATGCTCATCTAATTTTTGACACTTTTTGAAGCTCTTCATATATTTCACACCTTTTGAAGCTCTTCATATTTTTCACATTTTATGAAGCTATTCAAATTTTTCACACGTTTTCAGGCTCTTCATGTTTTTGAACACCGCTTCATGCTCCTCATACTTTTCACACCTTTTGAAGCTCTTCATATTTTTCATACATTTTCAGGCCCTTTATTTTACTCACCACCGCTTCATGCTCCTCCTATTTTTGAGACCGTTTCATGCTCATCTCATTTTTGACACCTTTTGAAGCTCTTCGTATTTTTTACACCTTTTGAAGCTCTTCATATTTTTATAACTTTTCAGGCTCTTCATGTATTTCAACACCGCTTCATTCATCTCCAGCTTTTCAGACCGTTTCATGCTCCTCATATTTTTGACACCTTTTGAAACTCTTCATATTTTTCACATCTTTTCAGGCTCTTCATGATTTTCAACACCACTTCATGCTCCTCGTATTTTTCAGACCTTTTCATGCTCCTCATATTTTTGACACCTTTTGAAGCTCTTCATATTTTTCACACCTTTTGAAGCTCTTCGTATTTTTCACACCTTTTCAGGCTCTTCATGTTTTTGAACACCGCTTCATGCTCCTCATACTTTTCACACCTTTTGAAGCTCTTCATATTTTTCATACATTTTCAGGCCCTTTATTTTACTCACCACCGCTTCATGCTCCTCCTATTTTTGAGACCGTTTCATGCTCATCTCATTTTTGACACCTTTTGAAGCTCTTCGTATTTTTTACACCTTTTGAAGCTCTTCATATTTTTATAACTTTTCAGGCTCTTCATGTATTTCAACACCGCTTCATTCATCTCCAGCTTTTCAGACCGTTTCATGCTCCTCATATTTTTGACACCTTTTGAAACTCTTCATATTTTTCACATCTTTTCAGGCTCTTCATGATTTTCAACACCACTTCATGCTCCTCGTATTTTTCAGACCTTTTCATGCTCCTCATATTTTTGACACCTTTTGAAGCTCTTCATATTTTTCACACCTTTTGAAGCTCTTCGTATTTTTTACACCTTTTCAGGCTCTTCATGTTTTTGAACACCGTTTTTTGCTGCTTCTATTTTTCAGACCGTTTCATGCTCCTCATATATTTTAAACCTTTTGAAAGTCTTCATATTTTTCACACCTTTTCAAGCTGTTCATGTTTTTCAACAATGCTTCATGATCCTCCTATTTTTCAGACCGTTTCATGCTCCTCAAGTATTTCACAACTTTTGAAGCTCTTCATATTTTTCACACCTTTTCATGCTATTCATGATTTTGAAGACCGATTCATGCTCCTCCTGTTTTTCAGACCGTTTCACGCTCCTCATATTTTTGACACCTTTTGAAGCTCTTCATATTTTTTACAACTTTTCAGGCATTTCATGTTTTGGAACACCTCTTCATGCTCCTCCTATTTTTCACACCTTTTGAAGCTCTTCACATTTTTCACACCATTTCAGGCTCTTCATGTTTTTCAACAGCGCTTCCTGCTCCTCCTATTTTTCAGACAGTTTAATGCTCCTCCTGTACTTCACACCTTTTGAAGCTCTTCATATTTTTCACACCTTTTCAGGCTCTTCATGTTTTTCAACACCGCTTCATTCTCCTCCTATTTTCAGACCGTTTAATGCTCCTCCTGTACTTCACACCTTTTGTAGCTCTTCATATATTTTACACCTTTTCAAGCTCTTCATGTTTTTGAACAGCGCTTCATGCTCCTCCTATTTTTCAGACAGTTTCATGATCCTCATGTATTTCACACCTTTTGAAGCTCTTCGTATTTTTCACACCTTTTCAGGCTCTTCATGTTTTTGAGCACCGCTTCATGCTCCTCTTCTTTTTCAGACCGTTTCATGCTCCTCATATTTTTGACCTCTTTTGAAGCTCTTCATATATTTCACACCTTTTGAAGCTCTTCATATTTTTCACATTTATGAAGCTATTCAAATTTTTCACACGTTTTCAGGCTCTTCATGTTTTGAACACCGCATCATCCTCCTGCTATTTTTCACAACGTTTCACACTCCTCATATTTTTGACACGTTTTGAGGCTACTCATATTTTTCACACCTTTTCAGGCTTTTCATGTGTTTGAACACCGTTTCATGATCCTCCTATTTTTCAGAACGTTTCATGCTCCTCATATTCTTGACACCTTTTAAAGTTCTTCATATTTTTCACACCTTTTAAGGCTCTTCATGTTTTGAACACCGTTTCATGCTCCTCCTATTTTCAGACCGTTTCATGCTCTTCATTTTTTTGACACCTTTTGAAGCTCTTCATATTTTTCACACGTTTTGAAGCTCTTCATATATTTCACACCTTTTCAGGCTCTTCATGTTTTTGAACACCGCTTCATGCTCCTCCTATTTTTCAGGCCATTTCATGCTCTTCATTTTTTTGACACCTTTTGAAGCTCTTCATATTTTTCACACCTTTTGAAGCTCTTCATATATTTCACACCTTTTCAGGCTGTTCATGTTTTTCAAAACACCACTTCATGCTCCTCCTATTTTTCAGACCGTTTCATGCTCATCTAATTTTTGACACTTTTTGAAGCTCTTCATATATTTCACACCTTTTGAAGCTCTTCATATTTTTCACATTTATGAAGCTATTCAAATTTTTCACACGTTTTCAGGCTCTTCATGTTTTTGAACACCGCTTCATGTTCCTGCTATTTTTCACAACGTTTCACACTCCTCATGTTTTTGACACATTTTGAGGCTACTCATATTTTTCACACCTTTTCAGGCTCTTCATGTTTTTGAACACCGCTTCATGCTCCTCATACTTTTCACACCTTTTGAAGCTCTTCATATTTTTCATACATTTTCAGGCCCTTTATTTTACTCACCACCGCTTCATGCTCCTCCTATTTTTGAGACCGTTTCATGCTCATCTCATTTTTGACACCTTTTGAAGCTCTTCGTATTTTTTACACCTTTTGAAGCTCTTCATATTTTTATAACATTTCAGGCTCTTCATGTATTTCAACACCGCTTCATTCATCTCCAGCTTTTCAGACCGTTTCATGCTCCTCATATTTTTGACACCTTTTGAAACTCTTCATATTTTTCACATCTTTTCAGGCTCTTCATGATTTTCAACACCACTTCATGCTCCTCGTATTTTTCAGACCTTTTCATGCTCCTCATATTTTTGACACCTTTTGAAGCTCTTCATATTTTTCACACCTTTTGAAGCTCTTCGTATTTTTCACACCTTTTCAGGCTCTTCATGTTTTTGAACACCGCTTCATGCTCCTCATACTTTTCACACCTTTTGAAGCTCTTCATATTTTTCATACATTTTCAGGCCCTTTATTTTACTCACCACCGCTTCATGCTCCTCCTATTTTTGAGACCGTTTCATGCTCATCTCATTTTTGACACCTTTTGAAGCTCTTCGTATTTTTTACACCTTTTGAAGCTCTTCATATTTTTATAACTTTTCAGGCTCTTCATGTATTTCAACACCGCTTCATTCATCTCCAGCTTTTCAGACCGTTTCATGCTCCTCATATTTTTGACACCTTTTGAAACTCTTCATATTTTTCACATCTTTTCAGGCTCTTCATGATTTTCAACACCACTTCATGCTCCTCGTATTTTTCAGACCTTTTCATGCTCCTCATATTTTTGACACCTTTTGAAGCTCTTCATATTTTTCACACCTTTTGAAGCTCTTCGTATTTTTCACACCTTTTCAGGCTCTTCATGTTTTTGAACACCGTTTTTTGCTGCTTCTATTTTTCAGACCGTTTCATGCTCCTCATATATTTTAAACCTTTTGAAAGTCTTCATATTTTTCACACCTTTTCAAGCTGTTCATGTTTTTCAACAATGCTTCATGATCCTCCTATTTTTCAGACCGTTTCATGCTCCTCAAGTATTTCACAACTTTTGAAGCTCTTCATATTTTTCACACCTTTTCATGCTCTTCATGATTTTGAAGACCGATTCATGCTCCTCCTGTTTTTCAGACCGTTTCACGCTCCTCATATTTTTGACACCTTTTGAAGCTCTTCATATTTTTTACAACTTTTCAGGCATTTCATGTTTTGGAACACCTCTTCATGCTCCTCCTATTTTTCACACCTTTTGAAGCTCTTCACATTTTTCACACCATTTCAGGCTCTTCATGTTTTTCAACAGCGCTTCCTGCTCCTCCTATTTTTCAGACAGTTTAATGCTCCTCCTGTACTTCACACCTTTTGAAGCTCTTCATATTTTTCACACCTTTTCAGGCTCTTCATGTTTTTCAACACCGCTTCATTCTCCTCCTATTTTCAGACCGTTTAATGCTCCTCCTGTACTTCACACCTTTTGTAGCTCTTCATATTTTTTACACCTTTTCAAGCTCTTCATGTTTTTGAACAGCGCTTCATGCTCCTCCTATTTTTCAGACAGTTTCATGATCCTCATGTATTTCACACCTTTTGAAGCTCTTCGTATTTTTCACACCTTTTCAGGCTCTTCATGTTTTTGAGCACCGCTTCATGCTCCTCTTCTTTTTCAGACCGTTTCATGCTCCTCATATTTTTGACCTCTTTTGAAGCTCCTAATATTTTTCACATCTTTTGAAGCTCTTCATATATTTCACACTTTTTCAGGCTCTTCATGTTTTTCAACACCACTTCATGTTCCTCCTATTTTTCAGACCGTTTCATGCTCATCTCATTTTTGACAGATTTTGAAGCGCTTCATATTTTTCACACCTTTTCAGTCTCTTCATGTTTTTGAACACTGTTTCATGCTCCTCCTACTTTTCAGACCGTATAATGCTCCTCATATTTTTCACACTTTTTGAAGCTCTTCATATTTTTCACACCTTTTCAGGCTCTTCATGTTTTTAAACACCACTTCATGCTCCTCCTAATTATCAGATCGTTTCATGCTCCTCATATTTTTGACACCTTTTGTAGCTCTTCATATTATTCACACCTTTTCAGGCTCTTCGTGATTTTCAAAACCGTTTCATGCTCCTCCTATTTTTCAGACCGTTTCATGCTCATCTCATTTTTGACACCTTTGGAAGCTCTTCTTATTTTTCACATCTTTTGAAACTCATCATATTTTTCACACGTTTTCAGGCTCTTCATGTTTTTCAACACCGCTTCATGCTCCTCCTATTTTTCACAACTGTTGAAGCTCGTCATATTTTTCACACCTTTTCAGGCTCTTCATATTTTTGAACACCGCTTCATGCTGCTCCTATTTTTCAGACCGTTTCATGCTCCTCATATTTTTGAAAGGTTTTGAAGCTCTTCAAATTTTTCACACCTTTTCAGGCTCTTCATGTTTTTCAACACCGCTTCATGATCCTCCTATTTTTCAGACCGTTTCATGCTCCTCATGTATTTCACACCTTTTGAAGCTGTTCATATTTTTCACACGTTTTCAGGCTCTTCATGTTTTTCATCAATGCTTCATGCTCCTTCTCTTTTTCAGACCGTTTCATGCTCCTCATATTTTTCACACTTTTTGAAGCTCTTCATATTTTTCACACCTTTTCAGGCTCTTCATGTTTTTCAACACCGCTTCATGCTTCTCCTGTTTATCAGACCGTTTCATGCTCCTCATATTTTTGACACCTTTTGAAGCTCTTCATACTTTTCACATCTTTTCAGGCTCTTCATGATTTTCAACACCACTTCATGCTCCTAGTATTTTTCAGACCTTTTCATGCTCCTCGTATTTTTGACACCTTTTGAAGCTCTTCATATTTTTCACAACTTTTGAAGCTCTTCGTATTTTTCACACCTTTTCAGGCTCTTCATATTTTTGAACACCGTTTTATGCTGCTTCTATTTTTCAGACCTTTTCATGCTCCTCATATATTTTAAACCTTTTGAATCTTTTCATATTTTTCACACCTTTTCATGCTGTTCATGTTTTTCAACAATGCTTCCTGATCCTCCTATTTTTCAGACCGTTTCATGCTCCTCAAGTATTTCACACCTTTTAAAGCTCTTCATATTTTTCACACCTTTTCAGGCTCTTCATGTTTTTCAACACCGCTCATACTTCTCCTGTTTTTCAGACCATTTCATGCTCCTCTTAATTTTAACACCTTTTGAAGCTCTTCATATTTTCCACATCTTTTCAGGCTCTTCATGTTTTTGAAGACCGATTCATGCTCCTCCTGTTTTTCAGACCGTTTCAGGCTCCTCAAATATTTTAAAACTTTTGAAGCTCTTCATATTTTTCACACCTTTTCAGGCTCTTCATGTTTTTGAAGACCGATTCATGCTCCTCCTGTTTTTCAGACCGTTTCAGGCTCCTCATATTTTTGACACCTTTTGAAGCTCTTCATATATTTACAACTTTTCAGGCATTTCATGTTTTTGAACACCTCTTCATGCTCCTCCTATTTTTCACACCTTTTGAAGCTCTTCACATTTTTCACACCATTTCAGGCTCTTCATGTTTTTCAACACCGCTTCATGCTCCTCCTATTTTTCAGACCGTTTAATGCTCCTCCTGTACTTCACACCTTTTGAAGCTCTTCATATTTTTCACACCTTTTCAGGCTCTTCATGTTTTTCAATACCGCTTCATGCACCTCCTATTTTCAGAACTTTTAATGCTCCTCCTGTACTTCACAACTTTTGAAGCTCTTCATATTTTTCACATCTTTTCAGGCTCTTCATGTTTTTCAACAACACTTCATGCTCCACCATTTTTCAGACCGCTTCATGCTCATCTCATTTTTGACAATTTTTGAAGCTCTTCATATTTTTCACACCTTTTGAAGCTCTTCATATTTTTGACACTTTTTCAGGCTCTTCATATTTTTTAACACCGCTTCATGCTCCTCCTATTTTTCACATCTGTTGAAGCTCTTCAAATTTTTCACACCTTTTCAGGCTCTTCATGTTTTTGAACACCGCTTCATGCTCCTCATATATTTCAGACCGTTTCATGCTCCTCTTATTTGTGACACCTTTTGAAGCTCTTCGTATTTTTCACACATTTTCAGGCTCTTCATGTTTTTCAACATGACTTCATGCTCCTCCTATTTTTCAGACCGTTTCATGCTCCTCATATTTTTGACACCTTTTGAAATCTTCATATACTTCACACCTTTTCAGGCTCTTCATTTTTTTGGAAATAACTTCATGCTCCTTCTATTTTTCAGACCGTTTCATGGTCATCTCATTTTTGACACCTTTTGAAGCTCTTCATATTTTTCATACCTTTTGAAGATTTTCATATTTTTCACACTTTTTCAGGCTCTTCATATTTTTCAACACCGCATCATGCTCCTCCTATTTTTCAGACAGTTTCATGCTCCTCATATTTTTGACACGTTTTGAAGCTCTTCATATTTTTCACACCTTTTCAGGCTCTTCATGGTTTTCAACACTGTTTCATGATCCTCCTATTTTTCAGACCGTTTCATGCTCCTCATAATTTTGACACCCTTTGAAGCTCTTCTTATATTTCACACCTTTTCAGACTCTTCATGTTTTCGAACACCAATTCAAGTTCCTCCTATTTTTGCGACCGTTTCATGGTCTTCATATTTTTGACACCTTTAGAAGCACTTCATATTTTTCACACCTTTTGAAGATCTTCATATATTTCACACATTTTCAGGCTCTTCATGTTTCTCAACACCACTTCATGTTCCTCCTATTTTTTAGACCGTTTCATTCTCATCTAATTTTTGACACCTTTTGAAGCTCTTCATATATTTCACACCTTTTGAAGCTCTTCATATTTTTCACATTTATGAAGCTATTCAAATTTTTCACACGTTTTCAGGCTCTTCATGTTTTGAACACCGCATCATCCTCCTGCTATTTTTCACAACGTTTCACACTCCTCATATTTTTGACACGTTTTGAGGCTACTCATATTTTTCACACCTTTTCAGGCTTTTCATGTGTTTGAACACCGTTTCATGATCCTCCTATTTTTCAGAACGTTTCATGCTCCTCATATTCTTGACACCTTTTAAAGTTCTTCATATTTTTCACACCTTTTAAGGCTCTTCATGTTTTGAACACCGTTTCATGCTCCTCCTATTTTCAGACCGTTTCATGCTCTTCATTTTTTTGACACCTTTTGAAGCTCTTCATATTTTTCACACGTTTTGAAGCTCTTCATATATTTCACACCTTTTCAGGCTCTTCATGTTTTTGAACACCGCTTCATGCTCCTCCTATTTTTCAGGCCATTTCATGCTCTTCATTTTTTTGACACCTTTTGAAGCTCTTCATATTTTTCACACCTTTTGAAGCTCTTCATATATTTCACACCTTTTCAGGCTGTTCATGTTTTTCAAAACACCACTTCATGCTCCTCCTATTTTTCAGACCGTTTCATGCTCATCTAATTTTTGACACTTTTTGAAGCTCTTCATATATTTCACACCTTTTGAAGCTCTTCATATTTTTCACATTTATGAAGCTATTCAAATTTTTCACACGTTTTCAGGCTCTTCATGTTTTTGAACACCGCTTCATTTTCCTGCTATTTTTCACAACGTTTCACACTCCTCATGTTTTTGACACATTTTGAGGCTACTCATATTTTTCACACCTTTTCAGGCTCTTCATGTTTTTGAACACCGCTTCATGCTCCTCATACTTTTCACACCTTTTGAAGCTCTTCATATTTTTCATACATTTTCAGGCCCTTTATTTTACTCACCACCGCTTCATGCTCCTCCTATTTTTGAGACCGTTTCATGCTCATCTCATTTTTGACACCTTTTGAAGCTCTTCGTATTTTATACACCTTTTGAAGCTCTTCATATTTTTATAACTTTTCAGGCTCTTCATGTATTTCAACACCGCTTCATTCATCTCCAGCTTTTCAGACCGTTTCATGCTCCTCATATTTTTGACACCTTTTGAAACTCTTCATATTTTTCACATCTTTTCAGGCTCTTCATGATTTTCAACACCACTTCATGCTCCTCGTATTTTTCAGACCTTTTCATGCTCCTCATATTTTTGACACCTTTTGAAGCTCTTCATATTTTTCACACCTTTTGAAGCTCTTCGTATTTTTCACACCTTTTCAGGCTCTTCATGTTTTTGAACACCGTTTTTTGCTGCTTCTATTTTTCAGACCGTTTCATGCTCCTCATATATTTTAAACCTTTTGAAAGTCTTCATATTTTTCACACCTTTTCAAGCTGTTCATGTTTTTCAACAATGCTTCATGATCCTCCTATTTTTCAGACCGTTTCATGCTCCTCAAGTATTTCACAACTTTTGAAGCTCTTCATATTTTTCACACCTTTTCATGCTCTTCATGATTTTGAAGACCGATTCATGCTCCTCCTGTTTTTCAGACCGTTTCACGCTCCTCATATTTTTGACACCTTTTGAAGCTCTTCATATTTTTTACAACTTTTCAGGCATTTCATGTTTTGGAACACCTCTTCATGCTCCTCCTATTTTTCACACCTTTTGAAGCTCTTCACATTTTTCACACCATTTCAGGCTCTTCATGTTTTTCAACAGCGCTTCCTGCTCCTCCTATTTTTCAGACAGTTTAATGCTCCTCCTGTACTTCACACCTTTTGAAGCTCTTCATATTTTTCACACCTTTTCAGGCTCTTCATGTTTTTCAACACCGCTTCATTCTCCTCCTATTTTCAGACCGTTTAATGCTCCTCCTGTACTTCACACCTTTTGTAGCTCTTCATATTTTTTACACCTTTTCAAGCTCTTCATGTTTTTGAACAGCGCTTCATGCTCCTCCTATTTTTCAGACAGTTTCATGATCCTCATGTATTTCACACCTTTTGAAGCTCTTCGTATTTTTCACACCTTTTCAGGCTCTTCATGTTTTTGAGCACCGCTTCATGCTCCTCTTCTTTTTCAGACCGTTTCATGCTCCTCATATTTTTGACCTCTTTTGAAGCTCCTAATATTTTTCACATCTTTTGAAGCTCTTCATATATTTCACACTTTTTCAGGCTCTTCATGTTTTTCAACACCACTTCATGTTCCTCCTATTTTTCAGACCGTTTCATGCTCATCTCATTTTTGACAGATTTTGAAGCGCTTCATATTTTTCACACCTTTTCAGTCTCTTCATGTTTTTGAACACTGTTTCATGCTCCTCCTACTTTTCAGACCGTATAATGCTCCTCATATTTTTCACACTTTTTGAAGCTCTTCATATTTTTCACACCTTTTCAGGCTCTTCATGTTTTTAAACACCACTTCATGCTCCTCCTAATTATCAGATCGTTTCATGCTCCTCATATTTTTGACACCTTTTGTAGCTCTTCATATTATTCACACCTTTTCAGGCTCTTCGTGATTTTCAAAACCGTTTCATGCTCCTCCTATTTTTCAGACCGTTTCATGCTCATCTCATTTTTGACACCTTTGGAAGCTCTTCTTATTTTTCACATCTTTTGAAACTCATCATATTTTTCACACGTTTTCAGGCTCTTCATGTTTTTCAACACCGCTTCATGCTCCTCCTATTTCTCACAACTGTTGAAGCTCGTCATATTTTTCACACCTTTTCAGGCTCTTCATGTTTTTGAACACCGCTTCATGCTGCTCCTATTTTTCAGACCGTTTCATGCTCCTCATATTTTTGAAAGGTTTTGAAGCTCTTCAAATTTTTCACACCTTTTCAGGCTCTTCATGTTTTTCAACACCGCTTCATGATCCTCCTATTTTTCAGACCGTTTCATGCTCCTCATGTATTTCACACCTTTTGAAGCTGTTCATATTTTTCACACGTTTTCAGGCTCTTCATGTTTTTCATCAATGCTTCATGCTCCTTCTCTTTTTCAGACCGTTTCATGCTCCTCATATTTTTCACACTTTTTGAAGCTCTTCATATTTTTCACACCTTTTCAGGCTCTTCACGTTTTTCAACACCGTCTCATGCTCCTCCTATTTTTCAGACAGTTTCATGCTCCTCATGTATTTCACATCTTTTGAAGCTCTTCATATTTTTCACACCTTTTCAAGCTCTTCATATTTTTGAACACCGCTTCATGCTCCTTCTATTTTTCAGACCGTTTCATTCTCCTCATATTTTTAACACCGTTTGTAGCTCTTCATATTTTTCACACCTTTTCAGGCTCTTCATGTTTCTGAACACCGCTTCATGCTCCTCCTATTTTATACACCGTTTCATGCTCCTCATGTATTTCACACCTTTTGTAGCTCTTCATATTTTTTACACCTTTTCAAACTCTTCATGTTTTTGAACAGCGCTTCATGCTCCTCCTATTTTTCAGACAGTTTCATGCTCCTCATGTATTTCACACCTTTTGAAGCTCTTCGTATTTTTCACACCTTTTGAAGCTCTTCATGTTTATCAACACCGCTTCATGCTCCTCCTATTTTTCAGACCGTTACATGCGCCTCATATTTTTGACACCTTTTGAAGCTCTTCATATTTTTCACACATTTTCAGGCTCTTCATGTTTATCAACACCGCTTCATGCTCCTCCTATTTTTCAGACCGTTTCTTGCTCCTAATATTTTTGACACTTTTTGAGGCTCTTCATATTTTTCACACCTTTTCATGCTCTTCATGTTTTCAACATCGATTCATGCTCCTATTATTTTTCAGACCGTTTCATCCTCGTCCTATTTTCACACCGTTTCATGCTCCTCATATTTTTGACACCTTTTGAAGCTCTTCATATTTTTCACACCTTTTCATGCTCTTCATGTTTTTGAACACGGCTTAATGCTCCTCCTATTTTTCAGACCGTTTCATGCTCCTCATATTTTTGACACCTTTTGAAGCTCTTCATATTTTTCACACCTTTTCAGGCTCTTCAATTTTTTGAACAATGCTACAATTCTCCTCCTATTTTTCAGACCTTTTCATGCTCCTCATATTTTTGATCTCTTTTGAAGCTCTTCATATTTTTCACGCCTTTTGAAGCTCTTCATATATTTCACACTTTTTCAGGCTCTTCATGTTTTTCAACACCACTTCATGCTTCTCCTATTTCTCAGACCGTTTCATGCTCATCTCATTTTTGACAGCATTTGAAGCTCTTCATATTTTTCACATTTTTGAAGCTCTTCATATTTTTCACACCTTTTCAGGCTCTTCATGTTTTTGAACACCGTTTCATGCTCCTCCTATTTTCAGACCGTTTCTTGCTCCTCATATTTTTGACACCTTTGAATCTCTTCATATTTTTCACACCTTTTCAGCCTCTTCATATATTTCACACGTTTTAAGTCTCTTCATGTTTTTCAACACCGCTTCATGCTCCTCCTATTTTTCACACCGTTTCATGTTCCTCATGTATTTCATACCCTTTGAAGCTCTTCATATTTTTCACTACTTTTCAGGTTCTTCATGGTTTTCAACACCGCTTCATGCTCCTCCTATTTTTCTGACCGTTTCATGCTCCTCATGTATTTCACACATTTTGAAGCTCTTCATATTTTTCACACCTTTTGAAGCTCTTCATATTTTTCACACCTTTTGAAGCACTTCATATTTTTCCCACCTTTTCAGGCTATTCATGTTTTTGAACACCGTTTCATGCGCCTCCTATAATTCAGACGGTTTCATGCTCCTCATGTATTTCACTCCTTTTGAAGCTCTTCATATTTTACACACCTTTTCAGGCTCTTCATGATTTTCAACCCCACTCATGCTCCTCCGATTTTTCAGACCGTTTCATGCTCATCTCATTTTTGACACCTTTTGAAGCTCTTCATATTTTTCACACCTTTTCAGGCTCTTCATGTTTTTCACACCTTTTCAGGCTCTTCATGATTTTGAACAGCGTTTCATGCTGCTCGTATTTTTCAGACCTTTTCATACTCCTCTTATTTTGACACATTTTGAAGCTCTTCATATATTTCACACCTTTTCAGGCTCTTCATGTTTTTCTACACTGCTTCATGCTCCTCCTATTTTTCAGACCGTTTCATGCTCCTCATATTTTTGACACCTTTTAAAGCTCTTCATATATTTCACACCTTTTCAGGCTCCTCATGTGTTTCTACACTGCTTCATGCTCCTACTATTTTTCAGACCGTTTCATGCTCCTCGTATTTTTCAGACCGTTTCATGCTCCTCATATTTTGACACCTTTTGAAGCTCTTCATATTTTTTCACACCTTTTCATGCTCTTCATGTGTTTCAACACCGCTTCATGCTCCTCCTAGTTTTCATACCGTTTCATACTCCTCCTATTTTTGACACCTTTTGAAGCTGTTCATATATTTCACACCTTTCAGGCTCTTCATGTTTTTCAAAACCTCTTCATGCTCCTCCAATTTTCAGACCGATTCATGCTCCTCATATTTTTGACACCTTTTGAAGCTCTTCATATTTTTCACACCTTTTCATGATCTTCATGTTTTTCAACACCGTTTCATGCTTCTCCTAATTTTCAGAACGTTTCATGCTCCTCATATTTTTGACACCTTTTGAAGCTCTTCATATTTTTCACACATTTTCAGGCTCTTCATGTTTATCAACACCGCTTCATGCTCCTCCTATTTTTCAGACCGTTTCTTGCTCCTAATATTTTTGACACTTTTTGAAGCTCTTCATATTTTTCACACCTTTTCATGCTCTTCATGTTTTCAACATCGATTCATGCTCCTATTATTTTCAGACCGTTTCATCCTCGTCCTATTTTCACACCGTTTCATGCTCCTCATATTTTTGACACCTTTTGAAGCTCTTCATATTTTTCACACCTTTTCAGGCTCTTCATGTTTTTGAACACGGCTTCATGCTCCTCCTATTTTTCAGACCGTTTCATGCTCCTCATATTTTTGACACCTTTTGAAGCTCTTCATATATTTCACACCTTTTCAGGCACTTCATGTTTTCAACACCGCTTCATGCTCCTCCTATTTTTCAAACCGTATCATACTCCTCATATTTTTTACACTTTTGGAGCTCCTCATATTTTTCACACCTTTTCATGCTCTTCATGTTTTCAACACCGATTCATGCCCCTCCTATTTTTCAGTCCGTTTCATGCTCCTCCTGTTTTTCACACCGTTTCATTATCCTCATAATTTGACACCTTTTGAAGCTCTTCATATTTTTCACACCTTTTCAGGCTCTTCATGTTTTTGAACATGGCTTCATGCTCCTCCTATTTTTCAGACCGTTTCATGCTCCTCACATTTTTGACACGTTTTGAAGCTCTTCATATTTCACACCTTTTCATGATCTTCATGTTTTTCAATAACACTTCATGCTCCTCCGAGATTTCAGACCGTTTCATACTCCTCCTATTTTTGACACCTTTTGAAGCTCTTAATATATTTCACCCCATTTCAAGCTCTTCATGTTTTTCAACACTGCTTCATGCTCCTCCTATTTTTCAGACCGTTACAGGCGCCTCATATTTTTGACAGCTTTTGGAGCTCTTCATATTTTTCACACATTTTCAGGCTCTTCATGTTTTTCAACACCGCTTCATGCTCCTCCTATTTTTCAGACCGTTTCTTGCTCCTAATATTTTTGACACCTTTTGAAGCTCTTCATATTTTTCACACCTCTTCATGCTCTTCATGTTTTCAACATCGATTCATGCTCCTATTATTTTTCAGACCGTTTCATCCTCCTCCTATTTTCACACCGTTTCATGCTCCTCATATTTTTGACACCTTTTGAAGCTCTTCATATTTTTCACACCTTTTCAGGCACTTCATGTTTTTTCACACCACTTCATGCTTCTCCTATTTTTCAGACCGTTTCATGATCCTCATGAATTTCACACATTTTGAAGCTCTTTATATTTTTCACACATTTTTAGGCTCTTCATTTTGTTCAACACTACTTCTTGCTCCTCCAAATTTTCAGACCGTTTCATACTCATCTAATTTTTGACACCTTTTGAAGCTCTTCATATTTTTCACACCTTTTCAGGCTCTTCATATTTTTCCCCACCACTTCATTCTTCTCCTATTTTTCAGACCATTTCATGCTCCTCATGAATTTCACACCTTTTGAAGCTCCTCATATTTTTCACACCTTTTCAGGCTCTTCATGATTTTCAACCCCACTTCATGCTCCTCCGATTTTTCAGACCGTTTCATGCTCATCTCATTTTTGACACCTTTTGAAGCTCTTCATATTTTTCACACCTTTTCAGGCTCTTCATGTTTTTCACACCTTTTCAGGCTCTTCATGATTTTGAACAGTGTTTCATGTTACTCCTATTTTTCAGACCGTTTCATACTCCTCATATTTTACACATTTTGAAGCTCTTCATATATTTCACACCTTTTCAGGTTCTTCATGTTTTTCTACATAGCTTCATGCTCCTCCTATTTTTCAGACCGTTTCATGCTCCTCATATTTTTGACACCTTTTAAAGCTCTTCATATTTTTCACAACTTTCAGGCTCTTCATGGTTTTCAACACCACTACATGCTCTTCCTCATATGTTTCACACCTTTTGAAGCTCTTCAAGTTTTTTAACACCTTTTCATGCTGCTCCTATATTTCCTATCATTTCATGCTCCTTATATTTTTGACACCTTTTGAAGCTCTTCATATATTTCACACCTTTTCAGGCTCTTCATATTTTTCAACACCACTTCAAGCTCCTCCTATTTTTCAGACCGATTATTGCTCCTCATATTTTTGACACCTTTGAGGCTCTTCATATATTTCACACATTTTCAGGCTCTTCATGTTTTCAACACCGCTTCATGCTCCTCCTAATTTTCAGACCGTTTCATTCTCCTCATATTTTTGACACCATTTGAAGCTCTTCATATTTTTCACACCTTTTCAGGCTCTTCATGTTTTTTAACACCTTTTCATGCTCCTGCTATATTTCAGACCGTTTCATGCTCCTTATATTTTTGACACCTTTTGAAGCTCTTCCTATTTTTCATACGTTTTCAGGCTCTACATATTTTTCAACACCGCTTCATGCTCCTCCTATTTTTCAGACCGTATCATGCTCCTCATATGTTTCACACTTTTTCAGGCTCTTCATGTTTTTCAACATCACTTCATGCTCCTCCTATGTTTCAGACCGTTTCATGCTCCTCATATTTTTGACACAGTTTGAAGCTCTTCACATTGTTCACACCTTTTGAGGCTCTTCATGTTTTTGAAAACAGTTTCTTGCTCCTCATATTTTTCAGACCGTTTCACCCTCTATATATTTGACACCTTTTTGAAGCTCTTCATATTTTCACACCTTTTGAGGCTCTTCATGTTTTTGAAAACAGTTTCTTGCTCCTCATATTTTTCAGACCGTTTCACCCTCTATATATTTGACACCTTTTTGAAGCTCTTCATATTTTTCACACCTTTTCAGGCTCTTCATGTTTTTCAACACCACTTCAAGCTCCTTCTATTTTTCAGACCGTTTCATGTTTCTCATTATTTGACACAGTTTGAAGCTCTTCATATTTTTCACAACTGTTGAGGCTCTTCATGTTTTTGAAAACAGTTTCTTGCTCCTCATGTTTTTCAGACCCTTTCACCCTCCTCATATTTTTGACACCTTTATGAAGCTCTTCATTTTTTTCACACCTTTCCGGGCTCTTCAAGTGTATGAACACCGTTTCATGATCCTCCTATTTTTCAGACCGTTTCATGCTCCTCATATATTTGACACCTTTTGAAGTTCTTCATATTTTTCACACCTTTTCAGGCTCTTCATGTTTTTCAACACCAGTTCATGCTCCTCCTATTTTTCTGACCGTTTCATGCTCCTTATATTTTTGACACCTTTTGAAGTTCTTCATATTTTTCACACCTTTCAGGCTCTTCATGGTTTTCAACACCACTACATGCTCTTCCTATTTTTCAGACCGTTTCATGCTCCTCATATGTTTCACACCTTTTGAAGCTCTTCAAGTTTTTTAACACCTTTTCATGCTCCTCCTATATTTCATACCATTTCATGCTCCTTATATTTTTGACACCTTTTGAAGCTCTTCATATATTTCACATCTTTTCAGGCTCTTCATATTTTTCAACACCGCTTCAAGCTCCTCCTATTTTTCAGACCGATTCTTGCTCCTCATATTTTTGACACGTTTGAGGCTCTTCATATATTTCACACATTTTCAGGCTCTTCATGTTTTTCAACACCGCTTCATGCTCCTCCTAATTTTCAGACCGTTTCATTCTCCTCATACTTTTGACACCATTTGAAGCTTTTCATATTTTTCACACCTTTTCAGGCTCTTCATGTTTTTTAACACCTTTTCATGCTCCTCCTATATTTCAGACCGTTTCATGCTCCTTATATTTTTGACACCTTTTGAAGCTTTTCATATTTTTCACACCTTTTCAGGCTCTTCATATTTTTCAACCCCGCTTCATGCTCCTCCTATTTTTCAGATCGTATCATGCTCCTCATATGTTTCACACATTTTTCAGGCTCTTCATGTTTTTCAACAATACTTCATGCTAATCCTATGTTTCAGACCATTTCATGCTGCTCATATTTTTGACAAAGTTTGAAGCTCTTCACATTTTTCACACCTTTTCAGGCTCTTCATGTTTTTCAACACCGCTTCAAGCTCCTCCTATTTTTCAGACCGTTTCTTGCTCCTCATAATTTGACACCTTTGAGGCTCTTCATATATTTCACACATTTTCAGGCTCTTCATGTTTTCAACACCGCTTCATGCTCCTCCTAATTTTCAGACCGTTTCATCTCCTCATATTTTTGACACCATTTGAATCTTTTCATATTTTTCACACCTTTTCAAGCTCTTCATGTTTCTTAACACCTTTTCATGCTCCTGCTATATTTCAGACCGTTTCATGCTCCTTATATTTTTGACACCTTTTGAAGCTCTTCATATTTTTCATACGTTTTCAGGCTCTTCATATTTTTCAACACCGCTTCATGCTCCTCCTATTTTTCAGACCGTATCATGCTCCTCATATGTTTTACACCTTTTTCAGGCTCTTCATGTTTTTCAACATCACTTCATGCTCCTCCTATGTTTCAGACCGTTACATGCTCCTCATATTTTTGACACAGTTTGAAGCTCTTCACATTGTTCACACCTTTTGAGGCTCTTCATGTTTTTGAAAACAGTTTCTTGCTCCTCATATTTTTCAGACCGTTTCACCCTCTATATATTTGACACCTTTTTGAAGCTCTTCATATTTTTCACACCTTTTCAGGCTCTTCATTTTTTCAACAACACTTCATGCTCCTCCTATGTTTCAGACCGTTTCATGCTCCTCATATTTTTGACACAGTTTGAAGCTCTTCACATTGTTCACACCTTTTGAGGCTCTTCATGTTTTTGAAAACAGTTTCTTGCTCCTCATATTTTTCAGACCGTTTCACCCTCTATATATTTGACACCTTTTTGAAGCTCTTCATATTTTTCACACCTTTTCACGTTCTTCATGTTTTTCAACATCGCTTGCTGCTCCTCCTCTTTTTCAGAGCGTTTCATGCTCCTCATAATTTTGACACCTTTGAAGCTCTTCATATTTTTCACACCTTTTCAGGCTCTTCATGTTTTTCAACACCACTTCAGGCTCCTTCTATTTTTCAGACCGTTTCTTGCTCCTCATATTTTTGACACCTTTGAGGCTCTTCATATTTTTCACACTTTTTCAGGCTCTTCATGTTTTTCAACACCACTTCAAGCTCCTTCTATTTTTCAGACCGTTTCTTGCTCCTCATATTTTTGACACCTTTGAGGCTCTTCATATATTTCACACTGTTTCAGGCTCTTTATGTTTTTCAACACTGATTCATGCTCCTCCTAATTTTCAGACCGTTTCATTCTCCTCATATTTTTGATACCTTTTGAAGCTCTTCATATTTTTCACACTTTTTCAGGCTCTTCATGTTTTTCAAACCGCTTCATGCTACTCCTATTTTTCAGACCGTTTCATGCTTCTCCTATTTTTCAGACCGTTTCATGCTCCTCATATTTTTGACGCCTTTTGAAGCTCCTCCTATTTTTCACACCTTTTCAGGCTCTTCATGTTTTTCAGCACCACTTCATGCTCCTCCAATTTTTCAGACCGTTTCATGCTCCTCATATTTTTGACACTTTTTGAAGCTCTTCATATTTTTCACACCTTTTCAGGCTCTTCATGTTTTTCAACACCGCTTCATGCTCCTCCTATTTTTCAGACCCTTTCATGCTCCTCATATTTTTGACACCTTTTGAAGCTCTTCATATTTTTCACACCTTTTCACGCTCTTCATGTTTTTCAACATCGCTTGCTGCTCCTCCTCTTTTTCAGAGCGTTTCATGCTCCTCATAATTTTGACACCTTTGAAGCTCTTCATATTTTTCACACCTTTTCAGGCTCTTCATATTTTTCAACACCACTTCATGTTTCTCCTATTTTTCAGACCGTTTAATGCTCCTCATATTTTTGACACTTTTTGAAGCTCTTCATATTTTTCACACTTCTCCAGGCTCTTCATTTTTTTGAACACCGCTTATGCTCCTCCTATTTTTCAGACCTTTTCATGCTCCTCAAGTTTTTGACACCTTTTGAAGCACTTCATATTTTTCACACCTTTTCAGGCTCTTCATGATTTTCAACCCCACTTCATGCTCCTCCGATTTTTCAGACAGTTTCATGCTCATCTCATTTTTGACACCTTTTGAAGCTCTTCATATTTTTCACACCTTTTCAGGCTCTTCATGTTTTTCACACCTTTTCAGGCTCTTCATGATTTTGAACAGTGTTTCATGTTACTCCTATTTTTCAGACCGTTTCATACTCCTCATATTTTACACATTTTGAAGCTCTTCATATATTTCACACCTTTTCAGGTTCTTCATGTTTTTCTACATAGCTTCATGCTCCTCCTATTTTTCAGACCGTTTCATGCTCCTCATATTTTTGACACCTTTTAAAGCTCTTCATATTTTTCACAACTTTCAGGCTCTTCATGGTTTTCAACACCACTACATGCTCTTCCTCATATGTTTCACACCTTTTGAAGCTCTTCAAGTTTTTAAACACCTTTTCATGCTGCTCCTATATTTCCTATCATTTCATGCTCCTTATATTTTTGACACCTTTTGAAGCTCTTCATATATTTCACACCTTTTCAGGCTCTTCATATTTTTCAACACCGCTTCAAGCTCCTCCTATTTTTCAGACCGATTATTGCTCCTCATATTTTTGACACCTTTGAGGCTCTTCATATATTTCACACATTTTCAGGCTCTTCATGTTTTCAACACCGCTTCATGCTCCTCCTAATTTTCAGACCGTTTCATTCTCCTCATATTTTTGACACCGTTTGAAGCTCTTCATATTTTTCACACCTTTTCAGGCTCTTCATGTTTTTTAACACCTTTTCATGCTCCTGCTATATTTCAGACCGTTTCATGCTCCTTATATTTTTGACACCTTTTGAAGCTCTTCCTATTTTTCATACGTTTTCAGGCTCTACATATTTTTCAACACCGCTTCATGCTCCTCCTATTTTTCAGACCGTATCATGCTCCTCATATGTTTCACACTTTTTCAGGCTCTTCATGTTTTTCAACATCACTTCATGCTCCTCCTATGTTTCAGACCGTTTCATGCTCCTCATATTTTTGACACAGTTTGAAGCTCTTCACATTGTTCACACCTTTTGAGGCTCTTCATGTTTTTGAAAACAGTTTCTTGCTCCTCATATTTTTCAGACCGTTTCACCCTCTATATATTTGACACCTTTTTGAAGCTCTTCATATTTTCACACCTTTTGAGGCTCTTCATGTTTTTGAAAACAGTTTCTTGCTCCTCATATTTTTCAGACCGTTTCACCCTCTATATATTTGACACCTTTTTGAAGCTCTTCATATTTTTCACACCTTTTCAGGCTCTTCATGTTTTTCAACACCACTTCAAGCTCCTTCTATTTTTCAGACCGTTTCATGTTTCTCATATATTTGACACAGTTTGAAGCTCTTCATATTTTTCACAACTGTTGAAGCTCTTCATGTTTTTGAAAACAGTTTCTTGCTCCTCATGTTTTTCAGACCCTTTCACCCTCCTCATATTTTTGACACCTTTATGAAGCTCTTCATTTTTTTCACACCTTTCCGGGCTCTTCAAGTGTATGAACACCGTTTCATGATCCTCCTATTTTTCAGACCGTTTCATGCTCCTCATATATTTGACACCTTTTGAAGTTCTTCATATTTTTCACACCTTTTCAGGCTCTTCATGTTTTTCAACACCAGTTCATGCTCCTCCTATTTTTCTGACCGTTTCATGCTCCTTATATTTTTGACACCTTTTGAAGTTCTTCATATTTTTCACACCTTTCAGGCTCTTCATGGTTTTCAACACCACTACATGCTCTTCCTATTTTTCAGACCGTTTCATGCTCCTCATATGTTTCACACCTTTTGAAGCTCTTCAAGTTTTTTAACACCTTTTCATGCTCCTCCTATATTTCATACCATTTCATGCTCCTTATATTTTTGACACCTTTTGAAGCTCTTCATATATTTCACATCTTTTCAGGCTCTTCATATTTTTCAACACCGCTTCAAGCTCCTCCTATTTTTCAGACCGATTCTTGCTCCTCATATTTTTGACACGTTTGAGGCTCTTCATATATTTCACACATTTTCAGGCTCTTCATGTTTTTCAACACCGCTTCATGCTCCTCCTAATTTTCAGACCGTTTCATTCTCCTCATACTTTTGACACCATTTGAAGCTTTTCATATTTTTCACACCTTTTCAGGCTCTTCATGTTTTTTAACACCTTTTCATGCTCCTCCTATATTTCAGACCGTTTCATGCTCCTTATATTTTTGACACCTTTTGAAGCTTTTCATATTTTTCACACCTTTTCAGGCTCTTCATATTTTTCAACCCCGCTTCATGCTCCTCCTATTTTTCAGATCGTATCATGCTCCTCATATGTTTCACACATTTTTCAGGCTCTTCATGTTTTTCAACAATACTTCATGCTAATCCTATGTTTCAGACCATTTCATGCTGCTCATATTTTTGACAAAGTTTGAAGCTCTTCACATTTTTCACACCTTTTCAGGCTCTTCATGTTTTTCAACACCGCTTCAAGCTCCTCCTATTTTTCAGACCGTTTCTTGCTCCTCATAATTTGACACCTTTGAGGCTCTTCATATATTTCACACATTTTCAGGCTCTTCATGTTTTCAACACCGCTTCATGCTCCTCCTAATTTTCAGACCGTTTCATCTCCTCATATTTTTGACACCATTTGAATCTTTTCATATTTTTCACACCTTTTCAAGCTCTTCATGTTTCTTAACACCTTTTCATGCTCCTGCTATATTTCAGACCGTTTCATGCTCCTTATATTTTTGACACCTTTTGAAGCTCTTCATATTTTTCATACGTTTTCAGGCTCTTCATATTTTTCAACACCGCTTCATGCTCCTCCTATTTTTCAGACCGTATCATGCTCCTCATATGTTTTACACCTTTTTCAGGCTCTTCATGTTTTTCAACATCACTTCATGCTCCTCCTATGTTTCAGACCGTTTCATGCTCCTCATATTTTTGACACAGTTTGAAGCTCTTCACATTGTTCACACCTTTTGAGGCTCTTCATGTTTTTGAAAACAGTTTCTTGCTCCTCATATTTTTCAGACCGTTTCACCCTCTATATATTTGACACCTTTTTGAAGCTCTTCATATTTTTCACACCTTTTCAGGCTCTTCATTTTTTCAACAACACTTCATGCTCCTCCTATGTTTCAGACCGTTTCCTGCTCCTCATATTTTTGACACAGTTTGAAGCTCTTCACATTGTTCACACCTTTTGAGGCTCTTCATGTTTTTGAAAACAGTTTCTTGCTCCTCATATTTTTCAGACCGTTTCACCCTCTATATATTTGACACCTTTTTGAAGCTCTTCATATTTTTCACACCTTTTCACGTTCTTCATGTTTTTCAACATCGCTTGCTGCTCCTCCTCTTTTTCAGAGCGTTTCATGCTCCTCATAATTTTGACACCTTTGAAGCTCTTCATATTTTTCACACCTTTTCAGGCTCTTCATGTTTTTCAACACCACTTCAGGCTCCTTCTATTTTTCAGACCGTTTCTTGCTCCTCATATTTTTGACACCTTTGAAGCTCTTCATATTTTTCACACTTTTTCAGGCTCTTCATGTTTTTCAACACCACTTCAAGCTCCTTCTATTTTTCAGACCGTTTCTTGCTCCTCATATTTTTGACACCTTTGAGGCTCTTCATATATTTCACACTGTTTCAGGCTCTTTATGTTTTTCAACACTGCTTCATGCTCCTCCTAATTTTCAGACCGTTTCATTCTCCTCATATTTTTGATACCTTTTGAAGCTCTTCATATTTTTCACACTTTTTCAGGCTCTTCATGTTTTTCAAACCGCTTCATGCTCCTCCTATTTTTCAGACCGTTTCATGCTTCTCCTATTTTTCAGACCGTTTCATGCTCCTCATATTTTTGACGCCTTTTGAAGCTCCTCCTATTTTTCACACCTTTTCAGGCTCTTCATGTTTTTCAGCACCACTTCATGCTCCTCCTAATTATCAGACCGTTTAATTCTCCTCATATATTTGACAACATTTGAAGCTTTTCATATTTTTCACACCTTTTTAGGCTCTTCATGTTTTTTAACACCTTTTCATGCTCCTCCTATATTTCAGGCCGTTTCATGCTCCTTATATTTTTGACACCTTTTGAAGCTCTTCATATTTTTCACACCTTTTCAGGCTCTTCATATTTTTCAACACCGCTTCATGCTCCTCCTATTTTTCAGACCGTATCATGCTCCTCATATGTTTCACACCTTTTTCAGGCTCTTCATGTTTTTCAACAACACTTCATGCTCCTTCTATTTTTCAGAGCGTTTCATGCTTCTCCTATTTTTCAGACCGTTTCATGCTCCTCATATTTTTGACGCCTTTTGAAGCTCTTCATATTTTTCACACCTTTTCAGGCTCTTCATGATTTTCAGCACCACTTCATGCTCCTCCTATTTTTCAGACCGTTTCATGCTCCTCATATTCTTGACACCTTTTGAAGCTCTTCATATTTTTCACACCTTTTCAGGCTCTTCATGTTTTTCAACACCGCTTCATGCTCCTCCTATTATTCAGACCCTTTCATGCTCCTCATATTTGTGACACCTTTTGAAGCTCTTCATATTTTTCACACCTTTTCACGCTCTTCATGTTTTTCAACATCGCTTGCTGCTCCTCCTCTTTTTCAGAGCGTTTCATGCTCCTCATAATTTTGACACCTTTGAAGCTCTTCATATGTTTCACACCTTTTCAGGCTCTTCATGTTTTTCAACACCATTTCATGCTCCTCTTATTTTTCAGACCGTTTCATGCTCCTCATATTTTTGACACCTTTTGAAGCTCTTCATATTTTTCACACCATTTCAGGCTCTTCAAGTTTTTGAACAACGCTACAATGCTCCTCCTATTTTTCAGACCGTTTCAGCTCCTCATATTTTTGACACCTTTTGAAGCTCTTCATATTTTTTACACCTTTTCAGTCTCTACATGTTTTTCAACACGGCTTCATGCTCCTCTTATTTTTCAGACCGTTTCATGCTCCTCATATTTTTCACAACTTTTGAAGCTCTTCCTATTTTTCACACCTTTTCAGGCTCTTCATATTTTTCAGCACCACTTCATACTCCTCCTATTTTTCAGACCGTATCATGCTCCTCATATATTTGACACCTTTTGAAGCTCTTCATATTTTTCACACCTTTTCACGCTCTTCATGTTTTTCAACATCGCTTGCTGCTCCTCCTCTTTTTCAGAGCGTTTCATGCTCCTCATAATTTTGACACCTTTGAAGCTCTTCGTATTTTTCACACCTTTTCAGGCTCTTCATATTTTTCAACCCCAATTCATGGTTCTCCTATTTTTCAGACCGTTTAATGCTCCTCATATTTTTGACACTTTTTGAAGCTCTTCATATTTTTCACACTTCTCCAGGCTCTTCATTTTTTTGAACACCGCTTCATGCTCCTCCTATTTTTCAGACCTTTTCATGCTCCTCATGTTTTTGACACCTTTTGAAGCACTTCATGTTTTTCACACCTTTTCAGGCTCTTCATGTTTTTCAACAATGCTTCATGCTCCTCCTATTTTTCAGACCGTTTCATACTCCTCATATGTTTCACACAATTTGAAGCCCCTCGTATTTTTTTAACAACTTTTCACGCTCCTCCTATATTTCAGACCGTTTCAAGCTACTCATATTTTTGACACTTTTTCTAGCTCTTCATATTTTTCACACCTTTTCAGGGTCTTCATGTTTTTCTACACCACTTCATGCTCCTCCTATTTTTCAGACTGTTTAATTCTCCTCATATATTTGACAACATTTGAAGCTTTTCATATTTTTCACACCTTTTTAGGCTCTTCATGTTTTTTAACACCTTTTCATGCTCCTCCTATATTTCAGGCCGTTTCATGCTCCTTATATTTTTGACACCTTTTGAAGCTCTTCATATTTTTCACACATTTCAGGCTCTTCATGTTTTTCAACACCGCTTCATGCTCCTCCTATTTTTCAGACCCTTTCATGCTCCTCATATTTGTGACACCTTTTGAAGCTCTTCATATTTTTCACACCTTTTCACGCTCTTCATGTTTTTCAACATCGCTTGCTGCTCCTCCTCTTTTTCAGAGCGTTTCATGCTCCTCATAATTTTGACACCTTTGAAGCTCTTCATATTTTTCACACCTTTTCAGGATCTTCATGTTTTTCAACACCACTTCAAGCTCCTTCTATTTTTCAGACCGTTTCTTGCTCCTCATATTTTTGACACCTTTGAGGCTCTTCATATATTTCACACTTTTTCAGGCTCTTCATGTTTTTCAACACCACTTCAAGCTCCTTCTATTTTTCAGACCGTTTCTTGCTCCTCATATTTTTGACACCTTTGAGGCTCTTCATATATTTCACACTGTTTCAGGCTCTTTATGTTTTTCAACACTGCTTCATGCTCCTCCTATTTTTCAGACCGTTTCATGCTTCTCCTATTTTTCAGACCGTTTCATGCTTCTCCTATTTTTCAGACCGTTTAATGCTCCTCATATTTTTGACACTTTTTGAAGCTCTTCATATTTTTCACACTTCTCCAGGCTCTTCATTTTTTTGAACACCGCTTCAAGCTCCTCCTATTTTTCAGACATTTTCATGCTCCTCATGTTTTTGACACTTTTTGAAGCACTTCATATTTTTCACACCTTTTCAGGCTCTTCATGTTTTTCAACAACGCTTCATGCTCCTCCTATTTTTCAGACCGTTTCATGCTCCTCATACTTTTCACACCTTTTGAAGCTCTTCATATTTTTTTAACACCTTTTCACGCTCCTCCTATATTTCAGACCGTTTCAAGCTCCTCATATTTTTGACACTTTTTGTAGCTCTTCATATTTTTCACACCTTTTCAGGGTCTTCATGTTTTTCTACACCACTTCATGCTCCTCCTAATTATCAGACCGTTTCATTCTCCTCATATTTTTGACACCATTTGAAGCTTTTCATATTTTTCACACCTTTTCAGGCTCTTCATGTTTTTTAACACCTTTTCATGCTCCTGCTATATTTTAGACCGTTTCATGCTCCTTATATTTTTGACACCTTTTGAAGCTCTTCATATTTTTCACACATTTTCATGCTCTTCATATTTTTCAACACCGCTTCATGCTCCTCCTATTTATCAGACCATATCATGCTCCTCATATGTTTCACAACTTTTTCAGTCTCTTCATGTTTTTCAACATCACTTCATGCTCCTCCTATGTTTCAGACCGTTTCATGCTCCTCATATTTTTGACACAGTTTGAAGCTCTTCACATTTTTCACACCTTTTGAGGCTCTTCATGTTTTTGAAAACAGTTTCTTGCTCCTCATATTTTTCAGACCGTTTCACCCTCTATATATTTGACACCTTTCTGAAGCTCTTCATATTTTTCACACCTTTTCAGGCTCTTCATGTTTTTCAACACCACTTCAAGCTCCTTCTATTTTTCAGACCGTTTCTTGCTCCTAATATTTTTGACACCTTTGAGGCTCTTCATATATTTCACACTTTTTCAGTCTCTTTATGTTTTTCAACACCGCTTCATGCTCCTCCTAATTTTCAGACCGTTTCATTCTCCTCATATTTTTGACACCTTTTGAAGCTCTTCATATTTTTCACACCTTTTCAGGCTCTTCATGTTTTTCAACACCACTTCAAGCTCCTTCTATTTTTCAGACCGTTTCTTGCTCCTCATATTTTTGACACCTTTGAGGCTCTTCATATATTTCACACTTTTTCAGGCTCTTTATGTTTTTCAACACCGCTTCATGCTCCTCCTGATTTTCAGACCGTTTCATTCTCCTCATATTTTTGACACCTTTTGAAGCTCTTCATATTTTTCACACTTTTTCAGGCTCTTCATGTTTTTCAAACCGCTTCATGCTCCTCCTATTTTCAGACCGTTTCATGCTCCTCCTATTTTTCAGACCGTTTCATGCTCCTCGTATTTTTGACGCCTTTTGAAGCTCTTCATATTTTTCACACCTTTTCAGGCTCTTCATGTTTTTCAGCACCACTTCATGCTCCTCCTATTTTTCAGACCTTTTTTTGCTCCCCATATTTTTTACACATTTTGAAGCTCTTCATATTTTTCACACCTTTTCAGGCTCTTCATGTTTTTCAACACCGCTTCATGCTCCTCCTATTTTTCAAACCGTTTCATGCTCCTCATATTTTTGACACCTTTTGAATCTCTTCATATTTTTCACACCTTTTCAGGCTCTTCATGTTTTTCAACATCGCTTGCTGCTCCTCATCTTTTTCAGACCGTTTCATGCTCCTCTTAGTTTTGACACCTTTGAAGCTCTTCATATTTTTTACACCTTTTCAGGCTCCTCATATTTTTCTTCACCACTTCATGCTTCTCCTATTTTTCAGACCGTTTCATGCTCCTCATATTTTTGACACTTTTTGAAGCTCTTCATATTTTTGACACCTTTTCAGGCTCTTCATGTTTTTCAACAACACTTCATGCTCCTCCTATTTTTCAGACCGTTTCATGCTCCTCATATGTTTCACACCTTTTTCAGGCTCTTCATGTTTTTCAACAACACTTCATGCTCCTCCTATGTTTCAGACCGTATCATGCTCCTCATATTTTTGACACAGTTTGAAGCTCTTCACATTGTTCACACCTTTTGAGGCTCTTCATGTTTTTGAAAACAGTCTCTTGCTCCTCATATTTTTCAGACCGTTTCACCCTCTATATATTTGACACCTTTTTGAAGCTCTTCATATTTTTCACACCTTTTGAGGCTCTTCATGTTTTTGAAAACAGTTTCTTGCTCCTTATATTTTTCAGACCATTTCACCCTTTATATATTTGACACCTTTTTGAAGCTCTTCATATTTTTCACACCTTTTCAGGCTCTTCATGTTTTTCAACACCACTTCAAGCTCCTTCTATTTTTCAGACCGTTTCTTGCTCCTCATATTTTTGACACTTTTGAGGCTCTTCATATATTTCACACTGTTTCAGGCTCTTTATGTTTTTCAACACCGCTTCATGCTCCTCCTAATTTTCAGACCGTTTCATTCTCCTCATATTTTTGACACATTTTGAAGCTCTTCATATTTTTCACACTTTTTCAGGCTCTTCATGTTTTTCAAACCGCTTCATGCTCCTCCTATTTTTCAGACCGTTTCATGCTTCTCCTATTTTTCAGACCGTTTCATGCTCCTCATATTTTTGACGCCTTTTGAAGCTCTTCATATTTTTCACACCTTTTCAGGCTATTCATGTTTTTCAGCACCACTTCATGCTCCTCCTATTTTTCAGACCGTTTCATGCTCCTCATATTCTTGACACCTTTTGAAGCTCTTCATATTTTTCACACTTTTTCACGCTCTTCATGTTTTTCAACATCGCTTGCTGCTCCTCCTCTTTTTCAGAGCGTTTCATGCTCCTCTTAATTTTGACACCTTTGAAGCTCTTCATATTTTTCACACCTTTTCAGGCTCTTCATGTTTTTCAACACCACTTCAAGCTCCTTCTATTTTTCAGACCGTTTCTTGCTCCTCATATTTTTGACACCTTTGAGGCTCTTCATATATTTCACACTTTTTCAGGCTCTTCATGTTTTTCAACACCACTTCAAGCTCCTTCTATTTTTCAGACCGTTTCTTGCTCCTCATATTTTTGACACCTTTGAGGCTCTTCATATATTTCACACTGTTTCAGGCTCTTTATATTTTTCAACACTGCTTCATGCTCCTCCTAATTTTCAGACCGTTTCATGCTTCTCCTATTTTTCAGACCGTTTCATGCTCCTCATATTTTTGACGCCCTTTGAAGCTCTTCCTATTTTTCACACCTTTTCAGGCTCTTCATGTTTTTCAACACCGCTTCATGCTCCTCGTATTTTTCAGAGCGTTTCATGGTCCTCATAATTTTGACAAATTTGAAGCTCTTCATATTTTTCACACCTTTTCAGGCTCTTCATATTTTTCAACACCACTTGATGCTCCTCCTATTTTTCAGACCGTTTCATGCTCCTCATATTTTTGACACGTTTTGAAGCTCATCATATTTTTCACACCTTTTCAGGCTCTTCATTTTTTTCAGCACAGTTTGATGCTCCTCCTATTTTTCAGACCGTTTCATGCTCCTCATATTTTTGACATCTTTTGAAACTCTTCATATATTTCACACCTTTTCAGGCTCTTCATGATTTTCAACACCACTTCATGCTCCTCCTTTTTTCAGACTGCTTCATTCTCATCTCATTTTTGACACATTTTGAAGCTGTTCATATTTTTCATTTCTTTTGAAGCTCTTCATATATTTTACACGTTTTCAGGCTCTTCATGGTTTTCAACACCGCTTCGTGCTGCTCCTAATTTTCAGATCATTTCATGCTCATCGATTTTTACACCTTTTGCAGGTCTTCATATTTTCACACCTTTTGAAGCTCTTCATATTTTTCACACCTTTTTAGGCTCTTCATGTATTTGAACACCGTTTCATGCTCCTCCTCTTTTTCAGATCGTTTCATGCTCCTCATATTTTTGACACCTTTTGAAACTCTTCTTTTTTTTCACACCTTTTGAAGCTTTTCATATATTTCACACCTTTTCAGGCTCTTCATGCTTTTAAACAACACTTCATGCTCCTCCTATTTTTCAGACCGCTTCAAGCTCATCTCATTTTTCACACCTTTTGAAGCTGTTCATATTTTTCACACGTTTTCAGGTTCTTCATGTTTTTCAACACTGCTTCATGCTCCTCCTAATTTTCAGACCGTTTCATGCTTCTCCTATTTTTCAGACCGTTTCATGCTCCTCATATTTTTGACGCCCTTTGAAGCTCTTCCTATTTTTCACACCTTTTCAGGCTCTTCATGTTTTTCAACACCGCTTGATGCACCTCCTATTTTTCAGAACGTTTCATGCTCATCTCATTTTTCACACCTTTTGAAGCTGTTCATATTTTTCACACGTTTTCAGGTTGTTCATGTTTTTCAACTGCGCTTCATGCTCCTCCTATTTTTCAGACCGTTTCATGCTCCACATATTTTTGACATGTTTTGAAGCTCTTCATATATTTCACACCTTTTTAGGCTCTTCCTGTTTTTGAACACCGTTTCATGCTCCTCCTATTTTTCAGACCGTTTCATGCTCCTCATATTTTTGACACCTTTTGAAGCTCTTCATATTTTTCACACCTTTTCAGGCTCTTCATGTTTTTCAACACCGCTTCATGCACCTCCTATTTTTCAGAACGTTTCATGCTCATCTCATTTTTGACACCTTTTGAAGCTTTTCATATTTTTCAAAACTTTTCAGGCTCTTCATGTTTTGAACACCGCTTCATGGTAATCCTATTTTTGAAACCATATCATGCTCCTCATATTTTTCACACATTTTGAAGCTCTTCATATTTTTCAAACCTTTTCAGACTCTTCATGTTTTTGAACACCACTTCATGCTCCTTCTATTTTTCAGAGAGTTTCATGCTCCTCATGTATTTCACACCTTTTGAAGCTCTTCATATTTTTCACACCTTTTCAGGCTCTTCATGTTTTTGAACACCGTTTCATGCTCCTCCAATTTTTCAGACGGTTTCATGCTCCTCATATTTTGACACCTTTTGAAGCTCTTCCAATTTTTCACACTTTTTCAAGCTCTTCATGTTTTTCAACTCCACTTCATACTCCTCCTATTTTTCAGACCGTTTCATGTTCCTCATATTTTTGACACCTTTAGAAACTTTTCATATTTGTCACACTTTTTCAGGCTCTTCATGTTTTTCAACACCGCTTCAGCTCCTCCTATTTTTCAGACCGTTTCATTCTCCTCATAAATTTGACACATTTTAAAGCTCTTCATATATTTCACACCTTTTCAGGCTCTTCATTTTTTCAACACCACTTCATGCTCCTCCTATTTTTCAGACCGTTTCATGCTCATCTACTTTTTGACACCTTTTGAAGCTCTTCATATTTTTCACACCTTTTAAGCTCTTCACATTTTTCACACCTTTTCAGGCTCTTCATGTTTTGTACACCGTTTCTTGCTCCTCCTATTATTCAGACCGTTTCATGATCCTCATATATTTGACACCTCATGAAGCTCTTCATATTTTTCACACCTTTTCAGGCTCTTCAAATTTTTCATATTTTTGAACCTCTTCATGTTTTTCACACCTTTTCAGGCTCTTCAAGATTTTCAACACCGCTTCATGCACCTCCGATTTTTCAGACCGTTTCATGCTCATCTAATTTTTGACACCTTTTGAAGCTCTTCATATTTTTCACACCTTTTCAGGCTCTTCATTTGTTTAAAGACCGTTTCATGCTCCTTCTATTATTCAGACCGTTTCATGCTCCTCATATTTTTGACACCTTTTGAAGCTCTTCATATTTTTCACACGTTTTCAGGCTCTTCATGTTTTTCAACAATGCTTCATGCTCCTCCTATTTGTCAGACGGTTTCATTCTCCTCATATTTTTGACTCCTTTTGAAGCTCTTCATATATTTCACACCTTTTCAGGCTCTTCATGTTTTTCAACACTGCTTCATGATCCTCCTATTTTTCAGACCGTTTCATGCTCCTCATATTTTTGACACCTTTTGAAGCTCTTCATATTTTTCACACCTTTTCAGGCTCTTCATGTTTTTCAACACCGCTTCATGATCCTCCTATTTTTCGGACCGTTTCATGCTCCTCATATTTTTGACACCTTTTGAAGCTCTTCATATTTTTCACACCTTTTCAGGCTCTTCATGTTTTTCAACACCGCTTCATGCTCCTCCTATTTTTAACATCGTTTCTTTCTCCTCATATTTTTGACTCCTTTTGAAGCTCTTCATATTTTTCACACGTTTTCAGGCTCTTCATGTTTTTCAACACCGCTTCATGCTCCTCCTACTTTTCAGACCATTTCATGCACCTCATATTTTTGACACCTTTTGAAGCTCTTCATGTTTTTCACACCTTTTGAAGCTCTTCATATTTTTCATATTTTTGAAGCTCTTCATATTTTCACACCTTTTCAGACTCTTCATGTTTTTCAACATTGCTTCATCCTCCTCCTATTTTTCGAACGTTTCTTGCTCCTCATAATTTTCACACCTTTTAAAGCTATTCATATTTTTCAAACCTTTTCAGGCTCTTCATGTTTTTGAACACCGCTTCATGCTGGTCCTATTTGCAGACCGTTTATGCTCCTCATAATTTGACACCTTTTGAAGCTCTTCATATTTTTCACACCTTTTCAGTCTCTGCAATTTTTTTGAACACGGCTTCATGATCCTCCTATTTTTCAGACCGTTTCGTGCTCCACATGTATTTCACACCTTTTGAGGCTCTTCATATTTTTCACACCTTTTCAGGCTCTTCATGTTTTTCAACACCGCTTCATGCACCTCCTATTTTTCAGAACGTTTCATGCTCATCTCATTTTTCACACCTTTTGAAGCTGTTCATATTTTTCACACGTTTTCAGGTTCTTCATGTTTTTCAACTGCGCTTCATGCTCCTCCTATTTTTCAGACCGTTTCATGCTCCACATATTTTTGATATGTTTTGAAGCTCTTCATATATTTCACACCTTTTTAGGCTCTTCCTGTTTTTGAACACCGTTTCATGCTCCTCCTATTTTTCAGACCGTTTCATGCTCCTCATATTTTTGACACCTTTTGAAGCTCTTCATATTTTTCACACCTTTTCAGGCTCTTCATGTTTTTCAACACCGCTTCATGCACCTCCTATTTTTCAGAACGTTTCATGCTCATCTCATTTTTGACACCTTTTGAAGCTTTTCATATTTTTCAAAACTTTTCAGGCTCTTCATGTTTTGAACACCGCTTCATGGTAATCCTATTTTTGAAACCATATCATGCTCCTCATATTTTTCACACATTTTGAAGCTCTTCATATTTTTCAAACCTTTTCAGACTCTTCATGTTTTTGAACACCACTTCATGCTCCTTCTATTTTTCAGAGAGTTTCATGCTCCTCATGTATTTCACACCTTTTGAAGCTCTTCATATTTTTCACACCTTTTCAGGCTCTTCATGTTTTTGAACACCGTTTCATGCTCCTCCAATTTTTCAGACGGTTTCATGCTCCTCATATTTTGACACCTTTTGAAGCTCTTCAAATTTTTCACACTTTTTCAAGCTCTTCATGTTTTTCAACTCCACTTCATACTCCTCCTATTTTTCAGACCGTTTCATGTTCCTCATATTTTTGACACCTTTAGAAACTTTTCATATTTGTCACACTTTTTCAGGCTCTTCATGTTTTTCAACACCGCTTCAGCTCCTCCTATTTTTCAGACCGTTTCATTCTCCTCATAAATTTGACACGTTTTAAAGCTCTTCATATATTTCACACCTTTTCAGGCTCTTCATTTTTTCAACACCACTTCATGCTCCTCCTATTTTTCAGACCGTTTCATGCTCATCTACTTTTTGACACCTTTTGAAGCTCTTCATATTTTTCACACCTTTTAAGCTCTTCACATTTTTCACACCTTTTCAGGCTCTTCATGTTTTGTACACCGTTTCTTGCTCCTCCTATTATTCAGACCGTTTCATGATCCTCATATATTTGACACCTCATGAAGCTCTTCATATTTTTCACACCTTTTCAGGCTCTTCAAATTTTTCATATTTTTGAACCTCTTCATGTTTTTCACACCTTTTCAGGCTCTTCAAGATTTTCAACACCGCTTCATGCACCTCCGATTTTTCAGACCGTTTCATGCTCATCTAATTTTTGACACCTTTTGAAGCTCTTCATATTTTTCACACCTTTTCAGGCTCTTCATTTGTTTAAAGACCGTTTCATGCTCCTTCTATTATTCAGACCGTTTCATGCTCCTCATATTTTTGACACCTTTTGAAGCTCTTCATATTTTTCACACGTTTTCAGGCTCTTCATGTTTTTCAACAATGCTTCATGCTCCTCCTATTTGTCAGACGGTTTCATTCTCCTCATATTTTTGACTCCTTTTGAAGCTCTTCATATATTTCACACCTTTTCAGGCTCTTCATGTTTTTCAACACTGCTTCATGATCCTCCTATTTTTCAGACCGTTTCATGCTCCTCATATTTTTGACACCTTTTGAAGCTCTTCATATTTTTCACACCTTTTCAGGCTCTTCATGTTTTTCAACACCGCTTCATGCTCCTCCTATTTTTAACATCGTTTCTTTCTCCTCATATTTTTGACTCCTTTTGAAGCTCTTCATATTTTTCACACGTTTTCAGGCTCTTCATGTTTTTCAACACCGCTTCATGCTCCTCCTACTTTTCAGACCATTTCATGCACCTCATATTTTTGACACCTTTTGAAGCTCTTCATGTTTTTCACACCTTTTGAAGCTCTTCATTTTTTTCATATTTTTGAAGCTCTTCATATTTTCACACCTTTTCAGACTCTTCATGTTTTTCAACATTGCTTCATCCTCCTCCTATTTTTCGAACGTTTCCTGCTCCTCATAATTTTCACACCTTTTAAAGCTATTCATATTTTTCAAACCTTTTCAGGCTCTTCATGTTTTTGAACACCGCTTCATGCTGGTCCTATTTGCAGACCGTTTATGCTCCTCATAATTTGACACCTTTTGAAGCTCTTCATATTTTTCACACCTTTTCAGTCTCTGCAATTTTTTTGAACACGGCTTCATGATCCTCCTATTTTTCAGACCGTTTCGTGCTCCACATGTATTTCACACCTTTTGAAGCTCTTTATATTTTGCACACATATTCAGGCTCTTCATTTTTTTCAACACCACTTCATACTCCTCCTATTTTTCAGACCGTTTCACGCTCCTCATAATTTGACACCTTTTGAAGCTCTTCATATTTTTCACACCTTTTCAGGCTCCTCATGTTTTTGAACACCGCTTCATGCTCTTCCTATTTTTCAGACCGTTTCATGCTCCTCACGTTTTTGACACCTTTTGTAGCTCTTCATATATTTCACACATTTTCAGGATCTTTATGTTTTTCAACAACACTTCATGCTCCTCCTATTTTTAAGACCGCTTCATGCTCATCTCATTTTTCACACTTTTGAAACTGTTCATATATTTCACACCTTTTGAAACTCTTCAAATTTTGACAAGTTTTCAGGTTCTTCATGTTTTTCAACACCGCTTCATGCTCCTCCTATTTTTCAGACTATTTCATGCTCCACATATTTTTGACACCTTTTGAAGCTCTTCATATTTTTCACACTTTTTCAGGCTTTTTATGTTTTTGAACACCGCTTCAAGCTGCTCCTATATTTCACATCTTTTGAAGCTCGTCATATTTTTCACAAGTTTTCAGGCTCTTCATGTGTTTCAACACGGCTTCATGCTCCTCCTATTTTTCACACCATTTCATGCTCATCTGATTTTGACACCTTTTGAAGCTCTTCATATTTTTCACAACTTTTGAAGCTCTTCATATTTCTCACACGTTTTCAGGCTCTTCATGTTTTTCAACACCGCTTCATGCTCCTCCTACTTTTCAGATCATTTCATGCACCTCATATTTTTGACACCTTTTGAAGCTCTTCATGATTTTCACACCTTTTGAAGCTCTTCATATTTTTCATATTTTTGAAGCTCTTCATATTTTCACACCTTTTCAGACTCTTCGTGTTTTTCAACATTGCTCCTCCTATTTTTAAGACCGCTTCATGCTCATCTCATTTTTCACACTTTTGAAACTGTTCATATATTTCACACCTTTTGAAGCTCTTCAAATTTTGACAAGTTTTCAGGTTCTTCATGTTTTTCAACACCGCTTCATGCTCCTCCTATTTTTCAGACTATTTCATGCTCCACATATTTTTGACACGTTTTGAAGCCCTTCATATTTTTCACACTTTTTCAGGCTTTTTATGTTTTTGAACACCGCTTCATGCTGCTCCTATATTTCACATCTTTTGAAGCTCGTCATATATTTCACACCTTTTCAGGCTATTCATGTTTTGAACACCGTTTCATGCTCCTCCTATTTTTTAGACCGTTTCATGCTCCTCATAATTTTGACACCTTTTGAAGCTCTTCATATTTTTCACAACTTTTCAGGCTCTTCATGTTTTTCAACACCGTCTCATGCTACTCCTATTTTTCAGACCGTTTCATGCTCCTCATGTATTTCACACCTTTTGAAGCTTTTCACATTTTTCACAACTTTTCAGGCTCTTCATGTTTTTCAACCCCGCTTCATGTTCCTCCTATTTTTCAGTCCATTTCATGCTCCTCATATTTTTGACACCTGTTGAAGCTCTTCATATTTTCCCACCTTTTCAGCTCTTCAAGTTTTTCAACACCACTTCATGCTCCTCCTATATTTCAGAGCGTTTCATGCTCCTCATATTTTTGACACCATTTGAAGCTCTTCATATATTTCACACCTTTTCAGGCACTTCATGTTTTTCAACACCACTTCATGCTCCTCCTATGTTTCAGATTGTTTCATGCTCCTCATATTTTTACACCTTTTGAAGATCTTCATATTTTTCACAAGTTTTCAGGTTCTTCATGTTTTTCAACACCGCTTCATGCTCCTCCAATTTTTCACACCGTTTCATGCTCCACATATATTTGACACGTTTTGAAGCTCTTCATATTTTTCACACCTTAACAGGCTTTTTATGTTTTTGAACACCGCTTCATGCTTCTCCTATATTTCATACCTTTTGAAGCTCTTCATATTTTTCACACCTTTTCAGGCTCTTCATGGTTTTCATCACCACTTCATGCTCCTCCTATTTTTCAGACCGTTTCATGCTCCTCATATATTTGACACCTTTTGTAGCTCTTCTTATATTTCACACCTTTTCAGGCTCTTCATGTTTTTAAACTACACTTCATGCTCCTCCTATTTTTCAGACCGCTTCATGCTCCTCATATTTATCACACCTTTTGAAGGTCTTCATATTTTTCACATCTTTTCAGGCTCCTCATGTTTTTGAACACCGCTTCATCCTCCTCCTATTTTTCAGATCGTTACATGCTCCTAATATTTTTGACACCTTATGAAGCTCTTCATATTTTTCACACTTTTTCAGGCTTTTCATGTTTTCCAACACCGCTTCATTCTCTTCCTATTTTTCAGACCGTTTCATGCTCATCTCATTTTTGACACCTTTTGAAGCTTTTCATATTTTTCAAAACATTTCAGCTCTTCATGTTTTTGAAAACCGCTTCATGCTCCTCCTATTTTTCAGAGAGTTTCATGCTCCTCATGTATTTCACACCTTTTGAAGCTCTTCAAATTTTTCACACCTTTTCAGACTCTTCATGTTTTTCCACTCCACTTCATGCTTCTCCTATTTTTCATCCCCTTTCATGCTCCTCATATATTTCACACCTTTTGAAGCTCTTCATATTTTTCACACCTTTTCAGGCTCTTCATGTTTTTGATCACCGTTTCATGATCCTCCTATTTTTCAGACGGTATCATGCTCCTCATATTTTTCACACCTTTTGAACCTCTTCATATATTTCACAACTTTTCAGGCTCTTCATGTTTTTGAACACCACTTCATGCTCCTCCTATTTTTCAGACCGTTTCATGCTCCTCCTATTTTTGAGACAGTTTCAGGTTCCTCATATTTTTGGCACGTTTTGAAGCTCTTCATATTTTTCACACCTTTTCAGGCTCTTCATGTTTTTGAACACCGTTTCATGCTCTTCCTATTTTTCAAACCGTTTCATGGTCCTCATATTTGTTACACCTTTTGAAGCTATTCATATATTTCACACCTTTTCAGGCTCTTCTTTTTTTTCTGCTCCACTTCATGCTCTTCTCTTATTTTTCAGACCGTTTCATGCTCATCTCATTTTTGACACATTTGAAGCTCTTCATATTTTTCACACCTTTTGAAGCTCTTCATATTTTTCACACCTTTTGAAGCTCTTCATATTTTTCACACCTTTTGAAGCTCTTCATATTTTTCACACCTTTTCAGGCTGTGCATGTTTTTCAACATCGCTTATGCTCGTCCTATTTTTCAGACCGTTTCATGCTCCTCATATTTTTGACACCTTTTGAAGCTCTTCATATTTTTCACACCTTTTCAGGCTCTTCATGTTTTTCAACACCGCTTCATGAACCTCCTATTTTTCGGACCGATTCATGCACCTCATATTTTTGACACCTTTTGAAGCTCTTCATATTTTTCACACCTTTTCAGGCTCTTCATGGTTTTCAACACCACTTCATGTTCCTCGTACTTTTCAGACCGTTTCATGCTCCTCATATTTTTGACAAATTTTGAAGCACTGCATATTTTTCACACCTTTTGAGGCTCTTCATGATTTTCAACACCGCTTCATGGTCCTCCCATGTTTCAGAACGTTTCATGCTCCTCATGTATTTCACACCTTTTGAAGCTCTTCAAATTTTTCACAGCTTTTCAGGCTCTTCATCTTTTTGAACACCGCTTCATGCTCCTCCTATTTTTCAGACCGTTTCATGCTCCTCATATTTTTGACACGTTTTGAAGCTCTTCATATCTTTCATACCTTTTCAGACTCTTCATGTTTTTGAACACCGCTTCATGCTCCTCCTGTTTTTCAGAATGTTTCCTGTTCCTCCTTTTTTTCAGATCATTTCATGCTCCTCATATTTTTGAAACCTTTTGAAGCTCTTCATATTTTTCACACCTTTTCAGGCTCTTCATGTTTTTCAACACCGCTTCATGCTCCTCCTATTTTTCAGACCTTTTCATGCTCCTCATATTTTTGACTCCTTGTGAAGCTCTTCATATTTTTCACACATTTTCATGCTCTTCATATTTTTCAACACCGTGTCATGATCCTCCTATTTAACAGACCGTGTCATGCTCCTCATATTTTTCACACCTTTAAAGCTCTTCATATTTTCCTCACATTTTAAGGCTCTTCATGTTTTTCAACACCGTGTCATGCTCCTCCTATTTTTCAGTCGGTATCTTGCTCTTCATAATTTTCACACCTTTAAAGCTCTTCATATTTTTCACGCCTTTTAAGGCTCGTCATATTTTTGAACACCTCTTCATGCTCCTCCTATTTTTCAGAACGTTTCATGTTCCTGCTATTTTTCAGATCTTTTCATGCTCCTGATATTTTTGACACCTTTTGAAGCTCTTCATATTTTTCACACCTTTTCAGGCTCTTCATGGTTTTCAACACCACTTCATGCTCCTCGTATTTTTCAGACCGTTTCATGCTCCTCATATTTTTGACACCTTTTGAAGCTCTGCATATTTTTCACACCTTTTCAGGCTCTTCATGATTTTCAACACCACTTCATGGTCCTCCCATGTTTCAGAACGTTTCATGCTCCTCATGTATTTCACACCTTTTGAAGCTCTTCAAATTTTTCACACCTTTTCAGGCTCTTCATGTTTTTGAACACCGCTTCATGCTCCTCCTATGTTTCAGACCGTTTCATGCTCCTCATATTTTTGACACCTTTTGAAGCTCTTCATATATTTCATACCTTTTCAGACTCTTCATGTTTTTGAACACCGCTTCATGCTCCTCCTGTTTTTAAGAATGTTTCCTGTTCCTCCTTTTTTTCAGATCATTTCATGCTCATGTTATTTTTCACACCTTTTCAGGCTCTTCATGTTTTTCAACACTGCTTCATGCTCCTCCTATTTATCAGACCGTGTCATGCTCCTCATATTTTTCACACCTTTAAAGCTCTTCATATTTTCCTCACATTTTAGGCTCTTCATGTTTTTCAACACCGTGTCATGCTCCTCCTATTTTTCAGACGGTATCATGCTCTTCATAATTTTCACACCTTTAAAGCTCTTCATATTTTTCACGCCTTTTAAGGCTCGTCATATTTTTGAACACCACTTCATGCTCCTCCTATTTTTCAGACCGTTTCATGTTCCTGCTATTTTTCAGATCATTTCATGCTCCTGATATTTTTGACACCTTTTGAAGCTCTTCATATTTTTCACACCTTTTTAGGCTCTTCATGTTTTTCAACACCGCTTCATGCTCCTCCTATTTTTCAGACCTTTTCATGCTCCTCTTATTTTTGACTCCTTTTGAAGCTCTTCATATTTTTCACACCTTTTCACGCTCTTCATCTTTTTCAACACCACTTCATGCTCCTCCTATTTTTCAGACCGTTTCAGGCTCCTCATATTTTTGACAGCTTTAGAATCTCTTCATATTTTTCACACATTTTCATGCTCTTCATGTTTTTCAACACCGTGTCATGCTCCTCCTATTTTTCACACCTTTAAAGCTCTTCATATTTTTCACACATTTTAAGGTTCTTCATGTTTTTCAACACCATGTCATGCTCCTCCTATTTTTCAGACGGTTTCATGCTCCTCATAATTTTTACACCTTTAAATCTCTTAATATTTTTCACACATTTTAAGGTTCTTCATGTTTTTGAACACCACTTCATGCTCCTCCTATTTTTCAGACCGTTTCATGCTCCTCATATTTTTCACACCTTTTGAAGCTCTTCATATTTTTAACACCTTTTCAGACTCTTCATGTTTTTGAACAGCGCTTCATGCTCCTCCTATTTTTCAGACCTTTTCATACTCCTCCTATTTTTCAGGCAGTTTCATGCTCCTCATATTTTGACACCTTTTGAAGCTCTTCATATTTTTAACACTTTTTCAGGCTGTTCAAGTTTTTGAACACCATTTCATGCTCCTCATATTTTTGACACCTTTTGAAGCTCTTCATATTTTTAACAACTTTTCAGACTCTTCATGTTTTCGAACAGCGCTTCATGCTCCTCCTATTTTTCAGACCTTTTCATACTCCTCCTATTTTTCAAGCAGTTTCATGCTCCTCATATTTTGACACCTTTTGAAGCTCTTCATATTTTTCACGCCTTTTAAGGCTCGTCATATTTTTGAACACCTCTTCATGCTCCTCCTATTTTTCAGACCGTTTCATGTTCCTGCTATTTTTCAGATCTTTTCATGCTCCTGATATTTTTGACACCTTTTGAAGCTCTTCTTATTTTTCACACCGTTTCAGGCTCTTCATGGTTTTCAACACCACTTCATGCTCCTCGTATTTTTCAGACCGTTTCATGCTCCTCATATTTTTGACACCTTTTGAAGCTCTGCATATTTTTCACACCTTTTCAGGCTCTTCATGATTTTCAACACCACTTCATGGTCCTCCCATGTTTCAGAACGTTTCATGCTCCTCATGTATTTCACACCTTTTGAAGCTCTTCAAATTTTTCACACCTTTTCAGGCTCTTCATGTTTTTGAACACCGCTTCATGCTTCTCCTATGTTTCAGACCGTTTCATGCTCCTCATATTTTTAACACCTTTTGAAGCTCTTCATATATTTCATACCTTTTCAGACTCTTCATGTTTTTGAACACCGCTTCATGCTCCTCCTGCTTTTAAGAATGTTTCCTGTTCCTCCTTTTTTTCAGATCATTTCATGCTCATGTTATTTTTCACACCTTTTCAGGCTCTTCATGTTTTTCAACACTGCTTCATGCTCCTCCTATTTATCAGACCGTGTCATGCTCCTCATATTTTTCACACCTTTAAAGCTCTTCATATTTTCCTCACATTTTAGGCTCTTCATGTTTTTCAACACCGTGTCATGCTCCTCCTATTTTTCAGACGGTATCATGCTCTTCATAATTTTCACACCTTTAAAGCTCTTCATATTTTTCACGCCTTTTAAGGCTCGTCATATTTTTGAACACCACTTCATGCTCCTCCTATTTTTCAGACCGTTTCATGTTCCTGCTATTTTTCAGATCATTTCATGCTCCTGATATTTTTGACACCTTTTGAAGCTCTTCATATTTTTCACACCTTTTTAGGCTCTTCATGATTTTCAACACCGCTTCATGCTCCTCCTATTTTTCAGACCTTTTCATGCTCCTCTTATTTTTGACTCCTTTTGAAGCTCTTCATATTTTTCACACCTTTTCACGCTCTTCATCTTTTTCAACACCACTTCATGCTCCTCCTATTTTTCAGACCGTTTCAGGCTCCTCATATTTTTGACAGCTTTAGAATCTCTTCATATTTTTCACACATTTTCATGCTCTTCATGTTTTTCAACACAGTGTCATGCTCCTCCTATTTTTCACACCTTTAAAGCTCTTCATATTTTTCACACATTTTAAGGTTCTTCATGTTTTTCAACACCATGTCATGCTCCTCCTATTTTTCAGACGGTTTCATGCTCCTCATAATTTTTACACCTTTAAAGCTCTTAATATTTTTCACACATTTTAAGGTTCTTCATGTTTTTGAACACCACTTCATGCTCCTCCTATTTTTCAGACCGTTTCATGCTTCTCCTATTTTTCAGACCGTTTCATGCTTCTCCTATTTTTCAGACCGTTTAATGCTCCTCATATTTTTGACACTTTTTGAAGCTCTTCATATTTTTCACACTTCTCCAGGCTCTTCATTTTTTTGAACACCGCTTCAAGCTCCTCCTATTTTTCAGACATTTTCATGCTCCTCATGTTTTTGACACTTTTTGAAGCACTTCATATTTTTCACACCTTTTCAGGCTCTTCATGTTTTTCAACAACGCTTCATGCTCCTCCTATTTTTCAGACCGTTTCATGCTCCTCATACTTTTCACACCTTTTGAAGCTCTTCATATTTTTTTAACACCTTTTCACGCTCCTCCTATATTTCAGACCGTTTCAAGCTCCTCATATTTTTGACACTTTTTGTAGCTCTTCATATTTTTCACACCTTTTCAGGGTCTTCATGTTTTTCTACACCACTTCATGCTCCTCCTATTTTTCAGACCGTTTTATTCTACTCATATGTTTCACACCTTTTTCAAGCTCTTCATGTTTTTCAACACCACTTCATGCTCCTCCTAATTATCAGACCGTTTCATTCTCCTCATATTTTTGACACCATTTGAAGCTTTTCATATTTTTCACACCTTTTCAGGCTCTTCATGTTTTTTAACACCTTTTCATGCTCCTGCTATATTTTAGACCGTTTCATGCTCCTTATATTTTTGACACCTTTTGAAGCTCTTCATATTTTTCACACATTTTCATGCTCTTCATATTTTTCAACACCGCTTCATGCTCCTCCTATATATCAGACCATATCATGCTCCTCATATGTTTCACAACTTTTTCAGTCTCTTCATGTTTTTCAACATCACTTCATGCTCCTCCTATGTTTCAGACCGTTTCATGCTCCTCATATTTTTGACACAGTTTGAAGCTCTTCACATTTTTCACACCTTTTGAGGCTCTTCATGTTTTTGAAAACAGTTTCTTGCTCCTCATATTTTTCAGACCGTTTCACCCTCTATATATTTGACACCTTTCTGAAGCTCTTCATATTTTTCACACCTTTTCAGGCTCTTCATGTTTTTCAACACCACTTCAAGCTCCTTCTATTTTTCAGACCGTTTCTTGCTCCTAATATTTTTGACACCTTTGAGGCTCTTCATATATTTCACACTTTTTCCGTCTCTTTATGTTTTTCAACACCGCTTCATGCTCCTCCTAATTTTCAGACCGTTTCATGCTTCTCCTATTTTTCAGACCGTTTCATGCTCCTCATATTTTTGACCCTTTGAAGCTCTTCCTATTTTTCACACCTTTTCAGGCTCTTCATGTTTTTCAACACCGCTTCATGCTCCTCGTATTTTTCAGAGCGTTTCATGGTCCTCATAATTTTGACAAATTTGAAGCTCTTCATATTTTTCACACCTTTTCAGGCTCTTCATATTTTTCAACACCACTTCATGCTCCTCCTATTTTTCAGACCGTTTCATGCTCCTCATATTTTTGACACGTTTTGAAGCTCATCATATTTTTCACACCTTTTCAGGCTCTTCATTTTTTTCAGCACAGTTTGATGCTCCTCCTATTTTTCAGACCGTTGCATGCTCCTCATATTTTTGACATCTTTTGAAACTCTTCATATATTTCACACCTTTTCAGGCTCTTCATGATTTTCAACACCACTTCATGCTCCTCCTTTTTTCAGACTGCTTCATTCTCATCTCATTTTTGACACATTTTGAAGCTGTTCATATTTTTCATTTCTTTTGAAGCTCTTCATATATTTTACACGTTTTCAGGCTCTTCATGGTTTTCAACACCGCTTCGTGCTGCTCCTAATTTTCAGATCATTTCATGCTCATCGATTTTTACACCTTTTGCAGGTCTTCATATTTTCACACCTTTTGAAGCTCTTCATATTTTTCACACCTTTTTAGGCTCTTCATGTATTTGAACACCGTTTCATGCTCCTCCTCTTTTTCAGATCGTTTCATGCTCCTCATATTTTTGACACCTTTTGAAACTCTTCTTTTTTTTCACACCTTTTGAAGCTTTTCATATATTTCACACCTTTTCAGCCTCTTCATGCTTTTAAACAACACTTCATGCTCCTCCTATTTTTCAGACCGCTTCAAGCTCATCTCATTTTTCACACCTTTTGAAGCTGTTCATATTTTTCACACGTTTTCAGGTTCTTCATGTTTTTCAACACTGCTTCATGCTCCTCCTAATTTTCAGACCGTTTCATGCTTCTCCTATTTTTCAGACCGTTTCATGCTCCTCATATTTTTGACGCCCTTTGAAGCTCTTCCTATTTTTCACACCTTTTCAGGCTCTTCATGTTTTTCAACACCGCTTCATGCACCTCCTATTTTTCAGAACGTTTCATGCTCATCTCATTTTTCACACCTTTTGAAGCTGTTCATATTTTTCACACGTTTTCAGGTTCTTCATGTTTTTCAACTGCGCTTCATGCTCCTCCTATTTTTCAGACCGTTTCATGCTCCACATATTTTTGACATGTTTTGAAGCTCTTCATATATTTCACACCTTTTTAGGCTCTTCCTGTTTTTGAACACCGTTTCATGCTCCTCCTATTTTTCAGACCGTTTCATGCTCCTCATATTTTTGACACCTTTTGAAGCTCTTCATATTTTTCACACCTTTTCAGGCTCTTCATGTTTTTCAACACCGCTTCATGCACCTCCTATTTTTCAGAACGTTTCATGCTCATCTCATTTTTGACACCTTTTGAAGCTTTTCATATTTTTCAAAACTTTTCAGGCTCTTCATGTTTTGAACACCGCTTCATGGTAATCCTATTTTTGAAACCATATCATGCTCCTCATATTTTTCACACATTTTGAAGCTCTTCATATTTTTCAAACCTTTTCAGACTCTTCATGTTTTTGAACACCACTTCATGCTCCTTCTATTTTTCAGAGAGTTTCATGCTCCTCATGTATTTCACACCTTTTGAAGCTCTTCATATTTTTCACACCTTTTCAGGCTCTTCATGTTTTTGAACACCGTTTCATGCTCCTCCAATTTTTCAGAAGGTTTCATGCTCCTCATATTTTGACACCTTTTGAAGCTCTTCAAATTTTTCACACTTTTTCAAGCTCTTCATGTTTTTCAACTCCACTTCATACTCCTCCTATTTTTCAGACCGTTTCATGTTCCTCATATTTTTGACACCTTTAGAAACTTTTCATATTTGTCACACTTTTTCAGGCTCTTCATGTTTTTCAACACCGCTTCAGCTCCTCCTATTTTTCAGACCGTTTCATTCTCCTCATAAATTTGACACATTTTAAAGCTCTTCATATATTTCACACCTTTTCAGGCTCTTCATTTTTTCAACACCACTTCATGCTCCTCCTATTTTTCAGACCGTTTCATGCTCATCTACTTTTTGACACCTTTTGAAGCTCTTCATATTTTTCACACCTTTTAAGCTCTTCACATTTTTCACACCTTTTCAGGCTCTTCATGTTTTGTACACCGTTTCTTGCTCCTCCTATTATTCAGACCGTTTCATGATCCTCATATATTTGACACCTCATGAAGCTCTTCATATTTTTCACACCTTTTCAGGCTCTTCAAATTTTTCATATTTTTGAACCTCTTCATGTTTTTCACACCTTTTCAGGCTCTTCAAGATTTTCAACACCGCTTCATGCACCTCCGATTTTTCAGACCGTTTCATGCTCATCTAATTTTTGACACCTTTTGAAGCTCTTCATATTTTTCACACCTTTTCAGGCTCTTCATTTGTTTAAAGACCGTTTCATGCTCCTTCTATTATTCAGACCGTTTCATGCTCCTCATATTTTTGACACCTTTTGAAGCTCTTCATATTTTTCACACGTTTTCAGGCTCTTCATGTTTTTCAACAATGCTTCATGCTCCTCCTATTTGTCAGACGGTTTCATTCTCCTCAAATTTTTGACTCCTTTTGAAGCTCTTCATATATTTCACACCTTTTCAGGCTCTTCATGTTTTTCAACACTGCTTCATGATCCTCCTATTTTTCAGACCGTTTCATGCTCCTCATATTTTTGACACCTTTTGAAGCTCTTCATATTTTTCACACCTTTTCAGGCTCTTCATGTTTTTCAACACCACTTCATGATCCTCCTATTTTTCGGACCGTTTCATGCTCCTCATATTTTTGACACCTTTTGAAGCTCTTCATATTTTTCACACCTTTTCAGGCTCTTCATGTTTTTCAACACCGCTTCATGCTCCTCCTATTTTTAAGATCCTTTCTTTCTCCTCATATTTTTGACTCCTTTTGAAGCTCTTCATATTTTTCACACGTTTTCAGGCTCTTCATGTTTTTCAACACCGCTTCATGCTCCTCCTACTTTTCAGACCATTTCATGCACCTCATATTTTTGACACCTTTTGAAGCTCTTCATGTTTTTCACACCTTTTGAAGCTCTTCATATTTTTCATATTTTTGAAGCTCTTCATATTTTCACACCTTTTCAGACTCTTCATGTTTTTCAACATTGCTTCATCCTCCTCCTATTTTTCGAACGTTTCCTGCTCCTCATAATTTTCACACCTTTTAAAGCTATTCATATTTTTCAAACCTTTTCAGGCTCTTCATGTTTTTGAACACCGCTTCATGCTGGTCCTATTTGCAGACCGTTTATGCTCCTCATAATTTGACACCTTTTGAAGCTCTTCATATTTTTCACACCTTTTCAGTCTCTGCAATTTTTTTGAACACGCCTTCATGATCCTCCTATTTTTCAGACCGTTTCGTGCTCCACATGTATTTCACACCTTTTGAGGCTCTTCATATTTTTCACACCTTTTCAGGCTCTTCATGTTTTTCAACACCGCTTCATGCACCTCCTATTTTTCAGACCGATTCTTGCTCCTCATATTTTTGACACGTTTGAGGCTCTTCATATATTTCACACATTTTCAGGCTCTTCATGTTTTTCAACACCGCTTCATGCTCCTCCTAATTTTCAGACCGTTTCATTCTCCTCATACTTTTGACACCATTTGAAGCTTTTCATATTTTTCACACCTTTTCAGGCTCTTCATGTTTTTCAACACCGCTTCATGCACCTCCTATTTTTCAGAACGTTTCATGCTCATCTCATTTTTCACACCTTTTGAAGCTGTTCATATTTTTCACACGTTTTCAGGTTCTTCATGTTTTTCAACTGCGCTTCATGCTCCTCCTATTTTTCAGACCGTTTCATGCTCCACATATTTTTGACATGTTTTGAAGCTCTTCATATATTTCACACCTTTTTAGGCTCTTCCTGTTTTTGAACACCGTTTCATGCTCCTCCTATTTTTCAGACCGTTTCATGCTCCTCATATTTTTGACACCTTTTGAAGCTCTTCATATTTTTCACACCTTTTCAGGCTCTTCATGTTTTTCAACACCGCTTCATGCACCTCCTATTTTTCAGAACGTTTCATGCTCATCTCATTTTTGACACCTTTTGAAGCTTTTCATATTTTTCAAAACTTTTCAGGCTCTTCATGTTTTGAACACCGCTTCATGGTAATCCTATTTTTGAAACCATATCATGCTCCTCATATTTTTCACACATTTTGAAGCTCTTCATATTTTTCAAACCTTTTCAGACTCTTCATGTTTTTGAACACCACTTCATGCTCCTTCTATTTTTCAGAGAGTTTCATGCTCCTCATGTATTTCACACCTTTTGAAGCTCTTCATATTTTTCACACCTTTTCAGGCTCTTCATGTTTTTGAACACCGTTTCATGCTCCTCCAATTTTTCAGACGGTTTCATGCTCCTCATATTTTGACACCTTTTGAAGCTCTTCAAATTTTTCACACTTTTTCAAGCTCTTCATGTTTTTCAACTCCACTTCATACTCCTCCTATTTTTCAGACCGTTTCATGTTCCTCATATTTTTGACACCTTTAGAAACTTTTCATATTTGTCACACTTTTTCAGGCTCTTCATGTTTTTCAACACCGCTTCATGCTCCTCCTATTTTTAGGACCGTTTCATTCTCCTCATATTTTTGACTCCTTTTGAAGCTCTTCATATTTTTCACACGTTTTCAGGCTCTTCATGTTTTTCAACACCGCTTCATGCTCCTCCTACTTTTCAGACCATTTCATGCACCTCATATTTTTGACACCTTTTGAAGCTCTTCATGTTTTTCACACCTTTTGAAGCTCTTCATATTTTTCATATTTTTGAAGCTCTTCATATTTTCACACCTTTTCAGACTCTTCATGTTTTTCAACATTGCTTCATCCTCCTCCTATTTTTCGAACGTTTCCTGCTCCTCATAATTTTCACACCTTTTAAAGCTATTCATATTTTTCAAACCTTTTCAGGCTCTTCATGTTTTTGAACACCGCTTCATGCTGGTCCTATTTGCAGACCGTTTATGCTCCTCATAATTTGACACCTTTTGAAGCTCTTCATATTTTTCACACCTTTTCAGTCTCTGCAATTTTTTTGAACACGCCTTCATGATCCTCCTATTTTTCAGACCGTTTCGTGCTCCACATGTATTTCACACCTTTTGAAGCTCTTCATATTTTGCACACATATTCAGGCTCTTCATTTTTTTCAACACCACTTCATACTCCTCCTATTTTTCAGACCGTTTCACGCTCCTCATAATTTGACACCTTTTGAAGCTCTTCATATTTTTCACACCTTTTCAGGCTCCTCATGTTTTTGAACACCGCTTCATGCTCTTCCTATTTTTCAGACCGTTTCATGCTCCTCACGTTTTTGACACCTTTTGTAGCTCTTCATATATTTCACACATTTTCAGGATCTTTATGTTTTTCAACAACACTTCATGCTCCTCCTATTTTTAAGACCGCTTCATGCTCATCTCATTTTTCACACTTTTGAAACTGTTCATATATTTCACACCTTTTGAAACTCTTCAAATTTTGACAAGTTTTCAGGTTCTTCATGTTTTTCAACACCGCTTCATGCTCCTCCTATTTTTCAGACTATTTCATGCTCCACATATTTTTGACACCTTTTGAAGCTCTTCATATTTTTCACACTTTTTCAGGCTTTTTATGTTTTTGAACACCGCTTCATGCTGCTCCTATATTTCACATCTTTTGAAGCTCGTCATATTTTTCACAAGTTTTCAGGCTCTTCATGTGTTTCAACACGGCTTCATGCTCCTCCTATTTTTCACACCATTTCATGCTCATTTGATTTTGACACCTTTTGAAGCTCTTCATATTTTTCACAACTTTTGAAGCTCTTCATATTTCTCACACGTTTTCAGGCTCTTCATGTTTTTCAACACCGCTTCATGCTCCTCCTACTTTTCAGACCATTTCATGCACCTCATATTTTTGACACCTTTTGAAGCTCTTCATGATTTTCACACCTTTTGAAGCTCTTCATATTTTTCATATTTTTGAAGCTCTTCATATTTTCACACCTTTTCAGACTCTTCGTGTTTTTCAACATTGCTCCTCCTATTTTTAAGACCGCTTCATGCTCATCTCATTTTTCATACTTTTGAAACTGTTCATATATTTCACACCTTTTGAAGCTCTTCAAATTTTGACAAGTTTTCAGGTTCTTCATGTTTTTCAACACCGCTTCATGCTCCTCCTATTTTTCAGACTATTTCATGCTCCACATATATTTGACACGTTTTGAAGCCCTTCATATTTTTCACACTTTTTCAGGCTTTTTATGTTTTTGAACACCGCTTCATGCTGCTCCTATATTTCACATCTTTTGAAGCTCATCATATATTTCACACCTTTTCAGGCTATTCATGTTTTGAACACCGTTTCATGCTCCTCCTATTTTTTAGACCGTTTCATGCTCCTCATAATTTTGACACCTTTTGAAGCTCTTCATATTTTTCACAACTTTTCAGGCTCTTCATGTTTTTCAACACCGTCTCATGCTACTCCTATTTTTCAGACCGTTTCATGCTCCTCATGTATTTCACACCTTTTGAAGCTTTTCACATTTTTCACAACTTTTCAGGCTCTTCATGTTTTTCAACACCGCTTCATGTTCCTCCTATTTTTCAGTCCATTTCATGCTCCTCATATTTTTGACACCTGTTGAAGCTCTTCATATTTTCCCACCTTTTCAGCTCTTCAAGTTTTTCAACACCACTTCATGCTCCTCCTATATTTCAGAGCGTTTCATGCTCCTCATATTTTTGACACCATTTGAAGCTCTTCATATATTTCACACCTTTTCAGGCACTTCATGTTTTTCAACACCACTTCATGCTCCTCCTATGTTTCAGATCGTTTCATGCTCCTCATATTTTTACACCTTTTGAAGATCTTCATATTTTTCACAAGTTTTCAGGTTCTTCATGTTTTTCAACACCGCTTCATGCTCCTCCAATTTTTCACACCGTTTCATGCTCCACATATATTTGACACGTTTTGAAGCTCTTCATATTTTTCACACCTTAACAGGCTTTTTATGTTTTTGAACACCGCTTCATGCTTCTCCTATATTTCATACCTTTTGAAGCTCTTCATATTTTTCACACCTTTTCAGGCTCTTCATGGTTTTCATCACCACTTCATGCTCCTCCTATTTTTCAGACCGTTTCATGCTCCTCATATATTTGACACCTTTTGTAGCTCTTCTTATATTTCACACCTTTTCAGGCTCTTCATGTTTTTAAACTACACTTCATGCTCCTCCTATTTTTCAGACCGCTTCATGCTCCTCATATTTATCACACCTTTTGAAGGTCTTCATATTTTTCACATCTTTTCAGGCTCCTCATGTTTTTGAACACCGCTTCATCCTCCTCCTATTTTTCAGATCGTTACATGCTCCTAATATTTTTGACACCTTATGAAGCTCTTCATATTTTTCACACTTTTTCAGGCTTTTCATGTTTTCCAACACCGCTTCATTCTCTTCCTATTTTTCAGACCGTTTCATGCTCATCTCATTTTTGACACCTTTTGAAGCTTTTCATATTTTTCAAAACATTTCAGCTCTTCATGTTTTTGAAAACCGCTTCATGCTCCTCCTATTTTTCAGAGAGTTTCATGCTCCTCATGTATTTCACACCTTTTGAAGCTCTTCAAATTTTTCACACCTTTTCAGGCTCTTCATGTTTTTCCACTCCACTTCATGCTTCTCCTATTTTTCATCCCCTTTCATGCTCCTCATGTATTTCACACCTTTTGAAGCTCTTCATATTTTTCACACCTTTTCAGGCTCTTCATGTTTTTGATCACCGTTTCATGATCCTCCTATTTTTCAGACGGTATCATGCTCCTCATATTTTTCACACCTTTTGAACCTCTTCATATATTTCACAACTTTTCAGGCTCTTCATGTTTTTGAACACCACTTCATGCTCCTCCTATTTTTCAGACCGTTTCATGCTCCTCCTATTTTTGAGACAGTTTCAGGTTCCTCATATTTTTGGCACGTTTTGAAGCTCTTCATATTTTTCACACCTTTTCAGGCTCTTCATGTTTTTGAACACCGTTTCATGCTCTTCCTATTTTTCAAACCGTTTCATGGTCCTCATATTTGTTACACCTTTTGAAGCTATTCATATATTTCACACCTTTTCAGGCTCTTCTTTTTTTTCTGCTCCACCTCATGCTCTTCTCTTATTTTTCAGACCGTTTCATGCTCATCTCATTTTTGACACATTTGAAGCTCTTCATATTTTTCACACCTTTTGAAGCTCTTCATATTTTTCACACCTTTTGAAGCTCTTCATATTTTTCACACCTTTTCAGGCTGTGCATGTTTTTCAACATCGCTTATGCTCGTCCTATTTTTCAGACCGTTTCATGCTCCTCATATTTTTGACACCTTTTGAAGCTCTTCATATTTTTCACACCTTTTCAGGCTCTTCATGTTTTTCAACACCGCTTCATGAACCTCCTATTTTTCGGACCGATTCATGCAACTCATATTTTTGACACCTTTTGAAGCTCTTCATATTTTTCACACCTTTTCAGGCTCTTCATGGTTTTCAACACCACTTCATGTTCCTCGTACTTTTCAGACCGTTTCATGCTCCTCATATTTTTGACAAATTTTGAAGCTCTGCATATTTTTCACACCTTTTGAGGCTCTTCATGATTTTCAACACCGCTTCATGGTCCTCCCATGTTTCAGAACGTTTCATGCTCCTCATGTATTTCACACCTTTTGAAGCTCTTCAAATTTTTCACATCTTTTCAGGCTCCTCATGTTTTTGAACACCGCTTCATCCTCCTCCTATTTTTCAGATCGTTACATGCTCCTAATATTTTTGACACCTTATGAAGCTCTTCATATTTTTCACACTTTTTCAGGCTTTTCATGTTTTCCAACACCGCTTCATTCTCTTCCTATTTTTCAGACCGTTTCATGCTCATCTCATTTTTGACACCTTTTGAAGCTTTTCATATTTTTCAAAACATTTCAGCTCTTCATGTTTTTGAAAACCGCTTCATGCTCCTCCTATTTTTCAGAGAGTTTCATGCTCCTCATGTATTTCACACCTTTTGAAGCTCTTCAAATTTTTCACACCTTTTCAGGCTCTTCATGTTTTTCCACTCCACTTCATGCTTCTCCTATTTTTCATCCCCTTTCATGCTCCTCATGTATTTCACACCTTTTGAAGCTCTTCATATTTTTCACACCTTTTCAGGCTCTTCATGTTTTTGATCACCGTTTCATGATCCTCCTATTTTTCAGACGGTATCATGCTCCTCATATTTTTCACACCTTTTGAACCTCTTCATATATTTCACAACTTTTCAGGCTCTTCATGTTTTTGAACACCACTTCATGCTCCTCCTATTTTTCAGACCATTTCATGCTCCTCCTATTTTTGAGACAGTTTCAGGTTCCTCATATTTTTGGCACGTTTTGAAGCTCTTCATATTTTTCACACCTTTTCAGGCTCTTCATGTTTTTGAACACCGTTTCATGCTCTTCCTATTTTTCAAACCGTTTCATGGTCCTCATATTTGTTACACCTTTTGAAGCTATTCATATATTTCACACCTTTTCAGGCTCTTCTTTTTTTTCTGCTCCACTTCATGCTCTTCTCTTATTTTTCAGACCGTTTCATGCTCATCTCATTTTTGACACATTTGAAGCTCTGCATATTTTTCACACCTTTTGAGGCTCTTCATGATTTTCAACACCGCTTCATGGTCCTCCCATGTTTCAGAACGTTTCATGCTCCTCATGTATTTCACACCTTTTGAAGCTCTTCAAATTTTTCACAGCTTTTTAGGCTCTTCATCTTTTTGAACACCGCTTCATGCTCCTCCTATTTTTCAGACCGTTTCATGCTCCTCATATTTTTGACACGTTTTGAAGCTCTTCATATCTTTCATACCTTTTCAGACTCTTCATGTTTTTGAACACCGCTTCATGCTCCTCCTGTTTTTCAGAATGTTTCCTGTTCCTCCTTTTTTTCAGATCATTTCATGCTCCTCATATTTTTGACACCTTTTGAAGCTCTTCATATTTTTCACACCTTTTCAGGCTCTTCATGTTTTTCAACACCGCTTCATGCTCCTCCTATTTTTCAGACCTTTTCATGCTCCTCATATTTTTGACTCCTTGTGAAGCTCTTCATATTTTTCACACATTTTCATGCTCTTCATATTTTTCAACACCGTGTCATGCTCCTCCTATTTAACAGACCGTGTCATGCTCCTCATATTTTTCACACCTTTAAAGCTCTTCATATTTTCCTCACATTTTAAGGCTCTTCATGTTTTTCAACACCGTGTCATGCTACTCCTATTATTCAGACGGTATCTTGCTCTTCATAATTTTCACACCTTTAAAGCTCTTCATATTTTTCACGCCTTTTAAGGCTCGTCATATTTTTGAACACCTCTTCATGCTCCTCCTATTTTTCAGACCGTTTCATGTTCCTGCTATTTTTCAGATCTTTTCATGCTCCTGATATTTTTGACACCTTTTGAAGCTCTTCATATTTTTCACACCTTTTCAGGCTCTTCATGGTTTTCAACACCACTTCATGCTCCTCGTATTTTTCAGACCGTTTCATGCTCCTCATATTTTTGACACCTTTTGAAGCTCTGCATATTTTTCACACCTTTTCAGGCTCTTCATGATTTTCAACACCAGTTCATGGTCCTCCCATGTTTCAGAACGTTTCATGCTCCTCATGTATTTCACACCTTTTGAAGCTCTTCAAATTTTTCACACCTTTTCAGGCTCTTCATGTTTTTGAACACCGCTTCATGCTCCTCCTATGTTTCAGACCGTTTCATGCTCCTCATATTTTTGACACCTTTTGAAGCTCTTTATATATTTCATACCTTTTCAGACTCTTCATGTTTTTGAACACCGCTTCATGCTCCTCCTGTTTTTAAGAATGTTTCCTGTTCCTCCTTTTTTTCAGATCATTTCATGCTCATGTTATTTTTCACACCTTTTCAGGCTCTTCATGTTTTTCAACACTGCTTCATGCTCCTCCTATTTATCAGACCGTGTCATGCTCCTCATATTTTTCACACCTTTAAAGCTCTTCATATTTTCCTCACATTTTAGGCTCTTCATGTTTTTCAACACCGTGTCATGCTCCTCCTATTTTTCAGACGGTATCATGCTCTTCATAATTTTCACACCTTTAAAGCTCTTCATATTTTTCACGCCTTTTAAGGCTCGTCATATTTTTGAACACCACTTCATGCTCCTCCTATTTTTCAGACCGTTTCATGTTCCTGCTATTTTTCAGATCATTTCATGCTCCTGATATTTTTGACACCTTTTGAAGCTCTTCATATTTTTCACACCTTTTTAGGCTCTTCATGTTTTTCAACACCGCTTCATGCTCCTCCTATTTTTCAGACCTTTTCATGCTCCTCTTATTTTTGACTCCTTTTGAAGCTCTTCATATTTTTCACACCTTTTCAGGCTCTTCATCTTTTTCAACACCACTTCATGCTCCTCCTATTTTTCAGACCGTTTCAGGCTCCTCATATTTTTGACAGCTTTAGAATCTCTTCATATTTTTCACACATTTTCATGCTCTTCATGTTTTTCAACACCGTGTCATGCTCCTCCTATTTTTCACACCTTTAAAGCTCTTCATATTTTTCACACATTTTAAGGTTCTTCATGTTTTTCAACACCATGTCATGCTCCTCCTATTTTTCAGACGGTTTCATGCTCCTCATAATTTTTACACCTTTAAAGCTCTTAATATTTTTCACACATTTTAAGGTTCTTCATGTTTTTGAACACCACTTCATGCTCCTCCTATTTTTCAGACCGTTTCATGCTCCTCCTATTTTTCAGACCGTTTCATTCTGCTCATATTTTTGACACCTTTTGAAGCTCTTCATATTTGTCATATCTTTTCAGGCTCTTCATGTTTTTGAACACCGCTTCATGCTCCTCTTATTTTTCAGACCGTTTCATGCTCATTTCATTATTGACACCTTTTGAAGCTCTTCATATTTTTCACACCTTTTCAAGCTCTTCATGTTTTTCAACACCGTTTCATGCTCCTCCTATTTTTCAGACCGTTTCATGCTCATCTCATTTTTGACACCTTTTGAAACTCTTCATATTCTTCACACCTTTTGAAGCTCTTCATATTTTTCACACGTTTTCAGGCTCTTCATGTTTTTCAGCACTTCTTCAAACTCCTCCTATTTTTCAGCCCGTTTCATGCTCCTCATATTTTTGACACCTTTTGAACCTTTTCATATTTTTCAAACCTTTTCAGGCTCTTCATTTTTTTCAACACTACTTCTTGCTCCTCCAATTTTTCAGACCGTTTCATGCTCATCTAATTTTTGACACCTGTTGAAGCTATTCATATATTTCACACCTTCTGAAGCTCTTCATATTTTTCACACTTTTTCAGGCTCTTCATGTTTTGCAACACCACTTCATGCTTCTCCTATTTTTCAGCCCGTTTCATGCTCCTCATGTTTTTTCACACCTTTTGAAGCTCGTCATATTTTTTACACCTTTTCAGGCTCTTCATGTTTTGATCACCGTTTCATGCTACTCCTATTTTTCAGACCGTTTCATGCTCATCTAATTTTTGACACCTTTTGAAGCTCTTCATATATTTCACACCTTTTGAAGCTCTTCATATTTTGCACACCTTTCCAGGCTCTTCATATTTTTCAACACCGCTTCATGCTCCACCTATTTTTCAGACCGTTTCATGCTCCTCATATTTTTGACACCTTTTGAAGCTTTTCATATTTTTCACACCTTTTCAGGCTCTTCATTTTTTTCAACACTACTTCTTGCTCCTCCAATTTTTCAGACCGTTTCATGCTCATCTAATTTTTGACACCTGTTGAAGTTCTTCATATTTTTCACACCTTCTGAAGCTCTTCATATTTTTCACACTTTTTCAGTCTCTTCATGTTTTTCAACACCACTTCATGCTTCTCCTATTTTTCAGCCCGTTTCATGCTCCTCATGTTTTTCACACCTTTTGAAGCTCGTCATATATTTCACACCTTTTCAGGCTGTTCATGTTTTTGATCACCGTTTCTTGCTCCTCCTATGTTTCAGACCGTTTCATGCTCCTCATATTTTTGACACCTTTTAATCTCTTTATATTTTTCACAGCTTTTCAGGCTCTTCATGTTTTTGAACACCACTTCATGCTCCTCCTATATTTCAGAGCGTTTCATGCTCCTCATATTTTTGACACCTTTTGAAGCTCTTCATATTTTTCACACCTTTTGAAGCTCTTCATATTTTTCACACCTTTTCAGGCTCTTCATGTTTTTCAACACAGCTTCATGCTCGTCCTATTTTTCAGACCTTTTCATGCTCCTCATATTTTGACACCTTTTGAAGCTCTTCATATTTTTCACAGCATTTTAGGCTCTTCATGTTTTTCAACACCGCTTCAGGCTCCTCCTATTTTTCAGACCTTTTCATGCTCCTCATATTTTTGACACCTTTTGAAGCTTTTCATATTTTTCACAGCATTTTAGGCTCTTCATGTTTTTCAACACCCCTTCATGCTCCTCCTATTTTTCAGACCGTTTCATGCTCCTCATATTTTTGACACCTTTTGAAGCTCTTCAAATATTTCACACCTTTTCAGGCTCTTCTATTTTTTTCAACACCACTTCATGCTCCTCCTTTTTTTCAGACCGTTTCATGCTCATCTCATTTTTGACACCTTTTGAAGCTCTTCATATTCTTCACACATTTTGAAGCTCTTCATATTTTTTCACATCTTTTCAGCTTCTTCATGTTTTTCAACACCGCTTCATGCTCCTCCTATTTTTCAGACCGTTTCATGCTCCTCATATTTTTGACACCTTTTGAAGCTCTTCATATTTTTCACACTTTTCAGGCTCTTCATGTTTTTCAACACCACTTCATGCTCCTCCTATTTTTCAGACCGTTTCATTCTCCTCATATTTTTGACACCTTTTGAAGCTCTTCATATATTTCACACCTTTTCAGGCTCTTCATGTTTTTAACACCACTTCATGCTCCTCCTATTTTTCAGACCATTTCCTGCTCATCGATTTTTGACACCTTTTGAAGCTCTTCATATTTTTCACACTTTTCAGGCTCTTCATGTTTTTCAACACCGCTTCATGCTCCTCCTATTTTTCAGACCGTTTCATGCTCCTCATATTTTTGACACCTTTGAAGCTCTTCATATATTTCAAACCTTTTCAGGCTCTTCAAGTTTTTCACACAGCTTCATGCTCCTCATATTTTTCAGACCGTTTCATTCTCCTCATATTTTTGATACCTTTTGAAGCTCTTCGTATTTTTCACACCTTTTCAGGCTCTTCATGTTTTTCAACACCGCTTCAAGCTCCTCCTATTTTTCAGACCGTTTCATGCTCCTCATATTTTTGTCACCTTTTACAGCACTTCATATTTTTCACACCTTTTCAGGCTCCTCATGTTTTTCCTCACCGCTTCATGCTCCTCCTAATTTTCAGACCGTTTCATGCTCTTCATATTTTTGAGACCTTTTGAAGCTCTTCATATTTTTCATACCTTTTCAGGCTTTTCATGTTTTTCAACACCGCTTCATGCTCCGCCTATTTTTCAGACCTTTTCATGTTTCTCATATATTTGACACAGTTTGAAGCTCTTCATATTTTTCACAAATGTTGAGGCTCTTCATGTTTTTGAAAACAGTTTCTTGCTCCTCATGTTTTTCAGACCCTTTCACCCTCCTCATATTTTTGACATCTTTTTGAAGCTCTTCATTTTTTTCACACCTTTCCAGGCTCTTTAAGTGTATGAACACCGTTTCATGATCTTCCTATTTTTCAGACCGTTTCTTGGTCCTCATATTTTTGACACCTTTGAGGCTCTTCATATATTTCACACATTTTCAGGCTCTTCATGTTTTTCAACACCGCTTCATGCTCCTCCTAATTTTCAGACCGTTTCATTCTCCTCATATTTTTGACACCATTTGAAGCTTTTCATATTTTTCACACCTTTTCAGGCTCTTCATATTTTTTAACAACTTTTCATGCTCCTCCTATATTTCAGACCGTTTCATGCTCCTCATAATTTTGACACCTTTGAAGCTCTTCATATTTTTCACACCTTTTCAGGCTGTTCATATTTTTCAACACCACTTCATGCTTCTCCGATTTTTCAGACCGTTTCATGCTCCTCATATGTTTCACACCTTTTGAAGCTCTTCATATTTTTTTTAACACCTTTTCACACTCCTCCTATATTTCAGACCGTTTCATGCTCCTCATATTTTTGACACAGTTTGAAGCTCTTCACATTTTTCACACCTTTTGAGGCTCTTCATGTTTTTGAAAACAGTTTCTTGCTCCTCCTATTTTTCAGACCGTTTCATGCTCCTCATATGTTTCACAACTTTTGAAGCTCTTCATATTTTTTACACCTTTTCAGGCTCTTTATGTTTTTCAACAGGCTTCATGCTCCTCTTATTTTTCAGACCGTTTTGTGCTCCTCATATTTTTCACACCTTTGAAGATCTTCATGTTTTTCACACCTATTCAGGCTCTTCATAATTTTGAACACGGCTTCATGCTCCTCCTATTTTTCAGACCGTTTCATACTCCTCATGTATTTCACACCTTTTGAAGCTCTTCATATTTTTCACACCTTTTCAGGCTCTTCATGTTTGTCAACACCGTTTCATGCTCCTCCTATTTTTCAGACCGTTTCATGCTCCTCATATTTTTGACACCTTTTGAAGCTCTTCATATTTTTCACACCTTTTCAGGCTATTTATGTTTTTCAATACAGCTCATGATCCTCCTATTTTTCAGACCGTTTCATACTCCTCATGTATTTCACACCTTTTGAAGCTCTTCATATTTTTCACACCTTTTCAGGCTCTTCATGTTTTTGAACACCGTTTCATGTTCCTCCTATTTTTCAGACCGTTTCATGCTCCTCATATTTTTGACACCTTTTGAAGCTCTTCATATTTTTCACACCATTTCAGGCTCTTCACGTTTTTGAACAACGCTACAATGCTCCTCCTATTTTTCAGACAGTTTCATGCTCCTCATATTTTTGACACCTTTTGAAGTTCTTCATATTTTTTGCACCTTTTCAGTCTTTACATGTTTTTCAACACAGCTTCATGCTCCTCTTATTTTTCGGACAGTTTCATGCTCCTCATGTATTTCACACCTTTTGAAGCTCTTCATATTTTTCACACTTTTTCAGGCTCTTCATGTTTTTGAGCACCGTTTCATGCTCCTCCTATTTTTCACACCTTTTGAAGGTCTTCATATATTTCACACATTTTCAGGCTCTTCATGTTTTTCAACAACGCTTCATGCTCCTCCTATTTTTCACACCTTTTGAAGCTCTTCATATTTTTCACACCTTTTCAGGCTCTTCATGTTTTTGAACAACGTTTCATGCTCCTACAATTTTCAGACCGTTTCAAACTCCTCAGGTATTTCACACCATTTGAAGCTCTTCATATTTTTCACACCTTTTCAGTCTCTTCATGTTTTTGAACAGCGTTTCATGCTGCTTCTATTTTTCAGACGGTTTCATACTCCTCATAATTTTGACACATTTTGAAGCTCTTCATATATTTCACACCTTTTAAGGCTCTTCATATTTTTCAACACCACTTCATGCTCCTCCTATTTTTCAGACCGTTTCATGCTCCTCATATTTTTGACACCTTTTGAAGCTCTTCATAATTTTCACATCTTTTCAGGCTCTTAATGTTTTTCAACACAGCTTCATGCTCCTCCTATTTTTCAGACCGTTTCATGCTCCTCATGTATTTCACACCTTTTGAAGCTCTTCATATTTTTCACACCTTTTCAGGCTCTTCATGTTTTTGAACACCGTTTCATGCTCCTCCTATTTTTCAGACCGTTTCATGCTCCTCGTATTTGTGACATCTTTTGAAGCTTTTCATATTTTTCACACCTTTTAGGCTCTTCATGTTTTTCAGCACCACTTCTTGCTCCTCCTCTTTTTCAGACCGTTTCATGCTCCTCTTATTTTTGACACCTTTTGAAGCTCTTCATATTTTTTACACCTTTTCAGGCTCTACATGTTTTTCAACACGGCTTCATGCTCCTCTTATTTTTCAGACCGTTTCATGCTCCTCATATTTTTCACACCTTTTGATGCTCTTCATATTTTTCACACTTTTTCAGGCTCTTCATGTTTTTCAACACCGCTTCATGCTCCTCCTATTTTTCAGACCGTTTCATGCTCCTCATATTTTTCACACCTTTTGATGCTCTTCATATTTTTCACACCTTTTCAGGCTCTTCATGTTTTTCAACAACGCTTCATGCTCCTCCTATTTTTCAGACCGTTTCATGCTCCTCATGTATTTCACTCCTTTTGAAGCTCTTCATATTTTTCACATATTTTTAGGCTCTTCATGTATTTCCACAACGTTTCAGCCTCTCCTATTTTCAGACCGTTTCATGCTCCTCATATATTTGACACCTTTTCAAGCTCTTCATATATTTCACACCTTTTCAGGTTCTTCATGTTTTTGAACACCGTTTCATGCTCCTCCTATTTTTCAGACCATTTCATGCTCCTCATGTATTTCACATTATTTGAAACTCTTCATATTTTTCACACCTTTTGAATCTCTTCATATTTTTCACACCTTTTGAAGCTCTTCATATTTTTCACACCTTTTCAGGCTCTTCATGTTTTTGAACACCGTTTCATGCCCCTCTATATTTCAGACTGTTTCATGCTCCTCATATTTTTGACACCTTTTGAAGCTCTTCATATTTTTCACACCTTTGCAGGCTCTTCATGTTCTTCAACAACGCTTCATGCTCCTCCTTTTGTTCAGACCTTTTCATGCTCCTCATATTTTTGACACCTTTTGAAGCTCTTCATTTTTTTCACACCTTTTCAGGCTCTTCATGTTTTTCAACACTACTTCATGCTCCTCCTATTTTTCAGACCGCTTCATGCTCATCTCATTTTTGACCGCTTTTGAAGCTCTTCATATTTTTCACACCTTTTGAGGCTCTTCATATTTTTCACACGTTTTCAGGCTCTTCATGTTTTTGAACACCGTTTCATGCTGCTCCTATTTTTCAGACCGTTTCATGCTTCTCATATTTTTGACACCTTTTGAAGCTCTTCATATTTTTCACACCTTTTCAGGCTCTTCATGTTTTTCAACACCGCTTCATGGTCCTCCTATTTTTCAGACCCTTTCATGCTCCCACTTTTTTGACACCTTTTGAAGCTCTTCATATTTTTCACAGCTTTTCATGCTCTTCATGTTTTTCAACACTGCTTCATGCTCCGCCTATTCTTCAGACAGTTTCATGCTCCTCATGTGTTTCACACCTTTTGAAGCTGTTCGTATTTTTCACACATTTTCATGCTCTTAATGTATTTGAACACCGCTACAATCCTCCTCCTATTCTTCAGACCGTTTCATGCTCCTCATATTTTGACACCTTTTGAAGCTCTTCATATATTTCACAGATTTTCAGGCTCTTCAGGTTTTTGAACATCGTTTCTTGCTCCTCCTATTTTTCAGAACGTTCCATGCTCCTCATATTTTTCACACCTTTTGCATCTCTTCATATTTTTCACACCTTTTCTGGCTCTTCATATTTTTAAACACCACTTAATGCTCCTCCTATGTTTAGAACGTTTAATGCTCTTAATAATTTTGACACCTTTTGCAGCTCTTCATATTTTTCACACTTTTTCTGGCTCTTCATATTTTTCAACACCACTTTATGCTCCTCCTATGTTTAGAACGTTTAATGCTCCTTATAATTTTGACAGCTTTTGAAGCTCTTCATATTTTTCACACCTTTTCAGTCTCTTCATGTTTTGAATACCGCTTCATGATCCTCCTATTTTTCAGACTGTTCCATGCTCCGCATATATTTCACACCATTTGAAGCTCTTCATATTTTTCACACCTTTTCTGGTTCTCATGTTTTTGAACACAGCTTCATGCTTCTCCTATTTTTCAGACCGTTTCATGCTCCTCATATATTTCACACCTTTTGAAGCTCTTCCTATTTTTCAGATCTTTTCAGGCTCTTCAAGTTTTTCAAAAGCATTTCATGCTCCTCCTATTTTTCAGACCGTTTCATGCTCCTCATAGTTTTGACACCTTTTGAAGCTCTTCATATATTTCACAGATTTTCAGGCTCTTCAGGTTTTTGAACATCGTTTCTTGCTCCTCCTATTTTTCAGAACGTTCCATGCTCCTCATATTTTTCACACCTTTTGCATCTCTTCATATTTTTCACACCTTTTCTGGCTCTTCATATTTTTAAACACCACTTAATGCTCCTCCTATGTTTAGAACGTTTAATGCTCTTAATAATTTTGACACCTTTTGCAGCTCTTCATATTTTTCACACTTTTTCTGGCTCTTCATATTTTTCAACACCACTTTATGCTCCTCCTATGTTTAGAACGTTTAATGCTCCTCATAATTTTGACACCTTTTGAAGCTCTTCATATTTTTCACACCTTTTCAGTCTCTTCATGTTTTGAACACCGCTTCATGATCCTCCTATTTTTCAGATTGTTTCATGCTCCGCATATATTTCACACCATTTGAAGCTCTTCATATTTTTCACACCTTTTCTGGTTCTCATGTTTTTGAACACAGCTTCATGCTTCTCCTATTTTTCAGACCGTTTCATGCTCATCTCATTTTCGACACTTTTGGAAGCTCTTCATATTTTTCAAAGCTTTTCAAGCTCTTCATATTTTTCACACCTTTTCAGGCTCGTCATGTTTTTCAACACCGTTTCATGCTCCTCCTATTTTTCAAACCGTTTCATGTTCCTCATAATTTTGACACCTTTTGAAGATCTTCATAATTTACACACATTTTCAGGCTCTTCATGTGTTTGAACACCGCTTCATGTTCCTCCTATTTTTCAGACCGTTTCATGCTCCTCATATTTTTGACACCTTTTGAAGCCCTTCATATTTCTCACACCTTTTCAGGCTCTTCATGTTTTTCGACACCGCTTCATGCTCCTCCTATTTTTCAGATCGTTTCATGCTCCTCATATTTTTGACACCTTTTGAAGCTCTTCATATTTTTCACACCTTTTCATGCTCTTCAAATTTTTCAACATCACTTCATGCTCCTACTTTTTTGCAGACCGTTTCATGCTCCTCTTATTTTTGACACCTTTTGAAGCTCTTCATATTTTTCACACCTATTCAGGCTCTTCATGTTTTTGAACACAGGTTGATGCTCCTCCTATTTTTCAGAACGTTTCATGCTCCTCATATTTTTGACACCTTTTGAAGCTCTTCATATTTTTCACACCTATTCAGGCTCTTCATGTTTTTGAACACAGGTTGATGCTCCTCCTATTTTTCAGACTGTTTCATGCTCATCTCATTTTTGACACCTTTTGCAGCTTTTCATATTTTTCACACCTTTTCAAGCTCTTCATATTTTTAAACACCACTTCATGCTTCTCCTATTTTTCAGCCCATTTCATGCTCCTCATGTATTTCACACCTTTTGAAGCTCTTCATATTTTTCAGACCTTTTCAGGCTCTTCATGTTTTTCCACAGCACTTCATGCTTCTCTTATTTTTCAGCCCGTTTCATGCTCCTCATGTATTTCACACCTTTTGAAGCTCGTCATATTTTTCACAACTTTTCAGGCTCTTCATGTTTTGGATCTCCGTTTCATGCTCCTCCTATTTTTCAGACCGTTTCATGCTCCTCATATTTTTGACAGAGTTTGAGGCTTTTCATATTTTTCACACCTTTTCAGGCTCTTCATGTTTTTGAACACCGTTTCATAATCAGCCTATTTTTAAGACCGTTTCATGCTCCTCATATTTTTGACACCTTTTGAAGCTCTTCAGATATTTCACACCTTTCCAGGCTCTTCATTTTTTCAACACCACTTCATGCTCCTCCTATTTTTCAGATCGTTTCATGCTCTTCTCATTTTAACACCTTTTGAAGCTCTTCATATTTTTGACAAATTTTGAAGGTCTTCATATTTTTCATACGTTTTCAGGCTCTTCATGATTTTCAACACCGCTTCATGCTCCTCCTATTTTTCAGACCTTTTCATGCTCATCACTTTTTTGACACCTTTTGAAGCTCTTCATATTTTTCACACCTTTTGAAGCTCTTCATATTTTTCACATTTATGAATCTCTTCATATTTTCCACACGTTTTCAGACAATTCATGTTTTTCAACATCGCTTCATGCTCCTCCTATTTTTCAGACCGTTTCATTCTCCTCATATTTTTGACACGTTTTGAAGCTCTTCATATATTTCACACTTTTTCAGACTTTTCCTTTTTTTCAACACGACTTCATGCTCCTCCTATTTTTCAGACCGTTTCATGCTCATCTCATTTTGAAACCTTTTGAAGCTCTTCATGATTTTCACATCTTTTGAAGCTCTTCATATTTTTCACAGCTTTTCAGGCTCTTTATGATTTTCAACAGCGCTTCATGCTCCTCCTACTTTTCAGACCGTTTCATGTTCCTCATAATTTTGACACCTTTTGAAGCTTTAATATTTTTAACACCTTTTCAGGCTCTTCATCTTTTTCAACACCACTTCATGCTCCTCCATTTTTGCAGACCGTTTCAAGCTACTCATATTTTTGACACCTTTTGAAGCTCTTCATATTTTTCACACCTTTTCAGGCTCTTCATGTTTTTGAACACCGCTTCATGCTCCTCCTATTTTTCAGACCGTTTCATGCTCCTCATATTTTTGACACCTTTTGAAGTTTTTCATATTTTTCACAACTTTTCAGGCTCTTCATGTTTTTGAACACTGCTTCATGCTAATCCTATTTTTCAAAACATATCATGCTCCTCATATTTTTCACACCTTTTGTAGCTCTTCATATATTTCACAACTTTTCAGGCTCTTCATGTTTTTGAACACCACTTCATGCTCCTTCTCTTTTTCAGAGAGTTTTATGCTCCTCATGTATTTGACACCTTTTGAAGCTCTTCATATTTTTCACACCTTTTCAGGCTCTTCATGTTTTTCAACAACGCTTCATGCTGCTCATATTTTTCAGACCGTTTCATGCTCCTCATATTTTTGACACCTTTTGAAGCTCTTCATTTTTTTCACACCTTTTAAGGCTCTTCATGTTTTTCAACACCGCTTCATGCTGCTCATATTTTTCAGACGGTTTCATGCTCCTCATATTTTTGACACCTTTTGAAGCTCTTCATATTTTTCACACATTTTCAGGCTCTTCAAGTTTTTCAACACCGCTTCATGCTCCTCCGATTTTTCAGACCGTTTCATGCTCCTCATATTTTTCACACCTTTTGAAGCCTTTCATATTTTTCACAACTTTTCAGGGTCTTCATGTTTTTGAACATCCCTTCATGCTCCTCCTATTTTTCGGACCGTTTCATGCTCATCTCATTTTTGACACCTTTTGAAGCTTTTCATATTTTTCACAACTTTTCAGGCTCTTCATGTTTTTGAACACAGCTTAATGTTCCTCCTATTTTTCAGACCGTATCATGCTCCTCATATTTTTCACACCTTTTGAAGCTCTTCATATTTTTCACACGTTTTCAGTCTATTCATGTTTTTGAACACCATTTCAGGCTCCTCCTATTTTTCAGAGAGTTTCATGCTCCTCATGTATTTCACACCTTTGAAAGCTCTTCATTTTTTCAAAGATTTTGAAGCTCTTCATATTTTTCACACCTTTTCAGGCTCTTCATGTTTTTCAACAACGTTTCATGCTCCTCCTATTTTTCAAACCGTTTCATGTTCCTCATAATTTTGAAACCTTTTGAAGGTCTTCATAATTTTCACACATTTTCAGGCTCTTCATGTGTTTGAACACCGCTTCATGTTCCTCCTATTTTTCAGACCGTTTCATGCTCGTCATATTTTTGACACCTTTTGAAGCTCTCATATTTTTCATACCTTTTGATGCTCTTCATGTTTTTGAACACTGCTTCATGCTCCTCATATTTTTCAGATCGTTTCATGCTCCTCATATTTTTGACACTGTTTGAGCTCTTCATATTTTTCAAACCTTTTCAGGCTCTTCATGTTTTCGAACTCTGCTTCATGCTCCTCCAATTTTTCACAACGTTTCATGATCCTCATGTATTTCACAACTTTGAACCTCTTCATATTTTTCACATCTTTTCATGCTCTTCAAGTTTTTCAAAATCACTTCATGCTCCTACATTTTTGCAGACCGTTTCATGCTCCTCATATTTTTGACACATTTTGAAGCTCTTCATATTTCTCACACCTTTTCAGGCTCTTCATGTCTTTCAACACCGCTTCATGCTCCTCCTATTTTTCAGACGGGTTCATGCTCATCTCATTTTTGACACCTTTTGAAGCTTTTCATATTTTTCACACCTTTTCAGGCTCTTCATGTTTTTGAACACAGGTTGATGCTCCTCCTATATTTCAGAACGTTTCATGCTCCTCATATTTTTGACACCTTTTGAAGCTCTTCATATTTTTCACATCTTTTCAGGCTCTTCATGTTTTTCAACACCGTTTCATGATCCTCCTATTTTTCAGACCGTTTCATGCTCATCTCATTTTTAACACCTTTTGAAGGTCTTCATATTTTTCACACCTTTTCAAGCTCTTCATATTTTTAAACACCACTTCATGCTTCTCCTATTTTTCAGCCCATTTCATGCTCCTCATGTATTTCACACCTTTTGGAGCTCTTCATATTTTTCACAATTTTGAAGCTCTTCATATTTTTCACACAATTTCAGACTCTTCATGTTTTTCAACACCGCTTCATGCTCCTTTTATTTATCATACCGTTTCATACTCCTCATATTTTGACTGGTTTTGAGGCTCTTCATATTTTTCACACCTTTTCAGGCTCTTCATGTTTCTGAACTCCGCTTCATGCTCCTCCTATTTTTTCGACCGTATCATGCTCCTCATATTTTTCACACCTTTTGAAGCTCTTCATATTTTTCTCACCTTTTCAGGCTCTTCATGTTTTTGAACAGCACTTCATGCTCATCCTATTTTTTAGAGAGTTTCATGCTCCTCATGTATTTCACACCTTTTGAAGCTCTTCGTATTTTTCACACCTTTGCAGTCTCTTCATGTTTTTCAACAGCGCTTCATGCACCTCTATTTTTCAGACCGTTTCATGCTCATTTCAATTTTGACACCTTTTGAAGCTTTTCATATTTTTCACAACTTTTCAGGCTCTTCATGTTTTTGAACACCGCTTCATGCTCCTCCTATTTTTCAGACCGTTTCCTGCTCCTCATATTTTTGACACGTTTTGAAGCTCTTCATTTTATTCACACATTTTCAGGCTCTTCATGTATTTGAACAACGTTTCATGCTCCTCCTATTGTTCAGACCGTTTCATGCTCTTCATATATTTCACATCTTTTGAAGCTCTTCATAATTTTCACATTTCTGAAGCTCTTCATATTTTTCACACCTTTTCAGGCTCTTCATGTTGTTCAACACCGCTTCATGCTCCTCCTAATTTTCAGACTGTTTCATGCTCCTCATATTTTTGACACATTTTGAAGCTCTTCATATATTTCACACCTTTTGAAGCTGTTCATATTTTTCACACCTTTTTATGCTCTTCATATTTTTCACACGTTTTCAGGCTCTTCATGTTTTCAACACCACCTCATGCTCCTCCTATTTTTCACACAGTTTCATGTTCTTCATATTTTTGACCCCTTTTGAAGCACTTCATATTTTTCACACCTTTTCAGGCTCTTCATGTTTTTGAACACTGCTTCTTGCTCCTCCTAATTTTCAGAGAGTTTCATGCGCCTAATGTATTTCACACCTTTTGAAGGTCTTCATATTTTTCACACCTTTTCAGGCTCTTCATGTTTTTCAACACTGCTTCTTGCTCCTCCTAATTTTCAGAGAGTTTCATGCGCCTCATCTATTTCACACCTTTTGAAGCTCTTCATATTTTTCACACCGTTTCAGGCTCTTCATGTTTTTGAACACTGCTTCTTGCTCCTCCTAATTTTCAGAGAGTTTCATGCACTTCATGTATTTCACACCTTTTGAAGCTCTTCATATTTTTCACAAGTTTTCAGGCTCTTCATGTTTTTGAACATTGCTCCTCCTAATTTTCAGACAGTTTCATGCTCCTCATGTATTTCACACCTTTTGAATCCTTTCCTATTTTGCACACCTTTTCAGGCTCTTCATGTTTTTGCACACCACTTCATGGTTCTCCTATTTTTCAGCCCGTTACATGCTCCTCATGTATTTCACGCCTTTTGAAGCTCTTCATATATTTCACACCTTTTCAGGCTCTTCATGTTTTTGATCACCATTTCATGCTTCTCCTGTTTTTCAGACCGTTTCATGCTCCTCATATTTTTGACACCTTTTAAAGCTCCTCATATTTTTCACACCTTTTCAGGGTCTTCATGTTTTTCCACACCGCCTCATGCTGCTCCTATTTTTCAGACCATTTCATGCTCCTCATATTTTTGACACCTTTTGAAGCTCTTCATATTTTTCACACCTTCTCAGGCTCTTCATGTTTTTCAACACCGCTTCATGAACCTCCTATTTTTCGGACCGATTCATGCACCTCATATTTTTGACACATTTTGAAGCTCTTCATATTTTTCACACCTTCTCAGGCTCTTCATGTTTTTCAACACCGCTTCATGCTCCTCCTATTTTTCAGACCGTATCAAGTTTCTCATTGTTTTCACACCTTTTGAAGCTCTTCATACTTTTCATAATTTGAAGATCTTCATATTTTTCACACGATTTCAGATTCTTCCTGTTTTTCAACACCGCTTCATGCTCCTGCTATTTATCATACCGTTTCATACTTCTCATATTTTGAAACGTTTTGAGGCTCTTCATATTTTTCACACCTTTTCAGTCTCTGCATGTTTTTGAACACTGTTTCATGCTCCTCATGTATTTCACACCTTTTGAAGCTCTTCATATTTTGCACACCTTTTCAGGCTCTTCATGTTGTTGAACACCGCTTCATCCTCCTCCTATTTTTAAGAGGGTTTCTTGCTCGTCATATTTTTGACACATTTTGAAGCTCTTCATATTTTTCACACCTTTTGAAGCTGTTCATATATTTCACACCTTTTCAGGCTCTTCATGTTTTTCAACACCACTTCATGCTCCTCCTATTTTTCAGACCCTTTCATGCTCCTCATATTTTTGACACCTTTTGAAGCTCTTCTTATTTTTCACACGTTTTCAGGCTCTTCATGTTTTCAACACAGCTTCATGCTCCTCCTATTTTTCACAACGTTTCATTCTCCTCATATTTTTGACACCTTTTGAAGCTCTTCATATTTTTCACACCTATTCAGGCTCGTCATGTTTTTGAACACCGCTTCATGCGCCTCCTATTTTTCAGACCGTTTCATGCTCCTCAAATTTTTGACAGATTTTGAAGCTTTTCATATTTTTCACACCTTTTCAGGCTCTTCAAGTTTTTCAACACCACTTCATGCTCCTCCTTTTTGCAGACCTTTTCATGCTCCTCATATTTTTGACACCTTTTGATGATCCTCATATTTTTCACACCTTTTCAGTCTCTTTTTTCAACACCACTTCATGGTCCTCCTATTTTTCAAACCGTTTCATGCTCATCTCATTTTTGACACCTTTTGAAGCTTTTCATATTTTTCACAACTTTTCAGGCTCTTCATGTTTTTGAACACTGCTTCATGCTCCTCCTATTTTTGAGACCGTTTCATGCTCCTCATATTTTTGACACCTTTTGAAGCTCTTCATACTTTTCACATTTTTGAAGATCTTCATATTTTTCACACGATTTCAGACTCTTCCTGTTTTTCAACACCGCTTCATGCTCCTGCTATTTATCATATCGTTTCATACTTCTCATATTTTTGACACTTTTTGAGGCTCTTCATATTTTTCACACCTTTTCAGGCTCTTCATGTTTTTGAACTCCGCTTCATCCTCCTCCTATTTTTCAGACCGTTTCATGCTCCTCATATTTTTCACACATTTTGAAGCTGTTCATATTTTTCACACCTTTTCAGGCTCTTCATGTTTTTCAACACCGCTTCATGCTCCTCCTATTTTTAAGACCGTTTCATGCTCCTCATGTATTTCACACCTTTTGAAGCTCTTCACATTTTTCACACCTTCTCAGGCTCTTCATGTTTTTCAACACAGCTTCATGCTTCTCCTATTTTTCAGACCATTTCATGCTCCTCATATTTTTGACACCTTTTGAAGCTCTTCATATTTTTCACACCTTCTCAGGCTCTTCATGGTTTTCAACTCCGCTTCATGCTCCTCCTATTTTTCAGACCGTATCAAGTTTCTCATAGTTTTCACACCTTTTGAAGCTCTTCATACTTTTCATAATTTGAAGATCTTCATATTTTTCACACGATTTCAGATTCTTCCTGTTTTTCAACACCGCTTCATGCTCCTGCTATTTATCATACCGTTTCATACTTCTCATATTTTTGACACGTTTTGAGGCTCTTCATATTTTTCACACCTTTTCAGTCTCTGCATGTTTTTGAACACTGTTTCATGCTCCTCATGTATTTCACACCTTTTGAAGCTCTTCATATTTTGCACACCTTTTCAGGCTCTTCATGTTTTTGAACACCGCTTCATCCTCCTCCTATTTTTAAGAGGGTTTCATGCTCGTCATATTTTTGACACATTTTGAAGCTCTTCATATTTTTCACACCTTTTGAAGCTGTTCATATATTTCACACCTTTTCAGGCTCTTCATGTTTTTCAACACCACTTCATGCTCCTCCTATTTTTTCAGACCCTTTCATGCTAATCTAATTTTTGACACCTTTTGAAGCTCTTCATATTTTTCACACCTTTTGATGCTCTTCATATTTTTCACATCTTTTCCGGCTGTGCATGTTTTTGAACATCGCTTGTGCTCGTCCTATTTTCAGACCGTTTCATGCTCCTCATATTTTTGACACCTTTTGAAGCTCTTCATATTTTTCACACCTTTTCAGGCTCTTCATGTTTTTCAACACCGCTTCATGAACCTCCTATTTTTCGGACCGATTCATGCACCTCATATTTTTGACACATTTTGAAGCTCTTCATATTTTTCACACCTTTACAGGCTCTTCATGGTTTTCAACACCACTTCATGCTCCTTGTATTTTTCAGACCGTTTCATGCTCCTCATATTTTTGACACCTTTTGAAGCTCTGCATATTTTTCACACCTTTTCATGCTCTTCATGATTTTCAACACCACTTCATGCTCCTATTTTTCAGACCGTTTCATGCTCATCTCATTTTTGACATATTTTGAAGCTCTTCATATTTTTTACACCTTTTGAAGCTCTTCATAATTTTCATATTTTTGAAGCTCTTCATATTTTTCACACATTTTCGGGTTCTTCATGTTTTTCAACACCACTTCAGGCTCCTCCTATTTTTCAGACCCTTTCATGATAATCTAATTTTTGACACTTTTTGAAGCTCTTCATATTTTTCAAACCTTTTCAGTCTCTGCATGTTTTTGAACACCGTTTCATGCTCCTCATGTATTTCACACCTTTTGAAGCTCTTCATATTTTGCACACCTTTTCAGGCTCTTCATGTTTTTGAACACCGCTTCATCCTCCTCCTATTTTTAAGAGGGTTTCATGCTCGTCTTATATTTGACATATTTTGAAGCTCTTCATAAATTTCACACCTTTTCAGGCTCTTCATGTTTTTGAACACCGCTTCATGCTCGTCCTATTTTTCAAACCGTTTCATGCTCTTCATATTTTTGACACCTTTTGAAGCTCTTCATGTTTTTCACACCTTTCAGGCTCTTCATGTATTTGAAAACCGTTTCATGCTCCTCCTATTTTTCAGACCGTTTCATACTCTTCATATATTTCACACCTTTTGAAGCTCTTCATAATTTTCACATTTCTGAAACTCTTCATATTTTTCACACCTTTGCAGGCTCTTCATGTTTTTTCAACACTGCTTCATGCTCCTCCTATTTTTCAGACCGTTTCATGCTCCTCATATTTTTGACACATTTTGAAGCTCTTCATATTTTTCACACGTTTTCAGGCTCTTCATGTTTTTCAACACCACCTCATGCTCCTCCTATTTTTCAGACGGTTTCATGTTCTTCATATTTTTGACCCCTTTTGAAGCTCTTCATATTTTTCACACCTTTTCTGACTCTTCATGTTTTTGAACACCGCTTCATGCTCCTCCTATTTTTCAGACCGTTTCATGCTCCTCATATTTTTGACACATTTTGAAGCTCTTCATATATTTCACACCTTTTGAAGCTGTTCATATTTTTCACACCTTTTAAAGCTCTTCATATTTTTCACACGTTTTCAGGCTCTTCATGTTTTTCAACACCACCTCATGCTCCTCCTATTTTTCAGACGGTTTCATGTTCTTCATATTTTTGACCCCTTTTGAAGCTCTTCATATTTTTCACAAGTTTTCAGGCTCTTCATGTTTTTGAACACTGCTTCTTGCTCCTCCTAATTTTCAGAGAGTTTCATGCGCCTCATATATTTCACACCTTTTGAAGGTCTTCATATTTTTCACACCTTTTCAGGCTCTTCATGTTTTTCAACACTGCTTCTTGCTCCTCCTAATTTTCAGAGAGTTTCATGCGCCTCATCTATTTCACACCTTTTGAAGCTCTTCATATTTTTCACACCTTTTCAGGCTCTTCATGTTTTTGAACACTGCTTCTTGCTCCTCCTAATTTACAGAGAGTTTCATGCACCTCATGTATTTCACACCTTTTGAAGCTCTTCATATTTTTCACAAGTTTTCAGGCTCTTCATGTTTTTGCACACCACTTCATGGTTCTCCTATTTTTCAGCCCGTTACATGCTCCTCATGTATTTCACGCCTTTTGAAGCTCTTCATATTTTTCACAACTTTTCAGGCTCTTCATGTTTTTGATCACCATTTCATGCTTCTCCTATTTTTCAGACCGTTTCATGCTCCTCATATTTTTGACAGATTTTGAAGCTTTTCATATTTTTCACACCTTTTCAGGCTCTTCAAGTTTTCAACACCACTTCATGCTCCTCCTTTTTGCAGACCTTTTCATGCTCCTCATATTTTTGACACATTTTCATGATCCTCATATTTTTGACACCTTTTCAGTCTCTTCTTTTTTTTCAACACCACTTCATGGTCCTCCTATTTTTCAAACCGTTTCATGCTCATCTCATTTTTGACACCTTTTGAAGCTTTTCATATTTTTCACAACTTTTCAGGCTCTTCATGTTTTTGAAAACCGCTTCATGCTCCTCCTATTTTTGAGACCGTTTCATGCTCCTCATATTTTTGACACCTTTTGATGCTCTTCATATTTTTCACACCTTTTCAGTCTCTTCTTTTTTTTCAACACCACTTCATGCTCCTCCTATTTTTCACACCGTTTCATGCTCATCTCATTTTTGACACCTTTTCAAGCTTTTCATATTTTTCACAATTTTTCAGGCTCTTCATGTTTTTGAACACCCCTTCATGCTCTTCCTATTTTTCAGACCGTATCCTGCTTCTCATATTATTCACACCTATTGAAGCTCTTCATATTTTGCACACCTTTTAAGACTCTTCATGTTTTTGAACACCACTTCATGCTCCTCCTATTTTTCAGAGAGTTTCATGCTCCTCATGTATTTCACACCTTTTGAATCTCTTCATATTTTTCACACCTTTTCAGGCTCTTCATGTTTTTCCACACCACTTCATGCTTCTCCCATTTTTCAGACCGTTTCATGCTCCTCATAATTTGACACTTTTTGAAGCTCTTCATATTTTTCACACCTTTTCAGGCTCTTCATGTTTTTCAACACCAATTCATGATCCTCCTATTTTTCAGAAGGTTTCATGCTCCTCATATTTTTGACACCTTTTGAAGCTCTTCAGGTTTTTCACACCTTTCAGGCTCTTCATGTTTTTCAACACCACTTCATGCTCCTCCTATTTTTCAGACCGTGTCATGCTCCTCATATTTTTGACACCCTTAGAAGCTCTTCATATTTTTCACACTTTTCATTCTCTTCATGTTTTTCAACACTGCTTCATGCTCCTTCTAATTTTCAGACCGTTTCAAGCTCTTCTCATTTTTGACACCTTTTGAAGCTCTTCATATTTTTCAAACCTTTTGAATCTCTTCATATTTTTCACATTTTTGTAGCTCTTCATATTTTTCACACGATTTCAGACTCTTCCTGTTTTTCAACACCGCTTCATGCTCCTGCTATTTATCATACCGTTTCATACTTCTCATATTTTTGACACGTTTTGAGGCTCTTCATATTTTTCACACCTTTTCAGGCTCTTCATGTTTTTGAACACCGTTTCATAATCCTCCTATTTTTCAGACCGTTTCATGCTGCTCATATTTTTGACACGTTTTGAAGCTCTTCATATTTTTCACACCTTTTCAGGCTCTTCATGTTTTTCAGCTCCGCTTCATGCTCCTCCTATTTTTCAGACCGTATCCTGCTCCTGATATTATTCACACCTATTGAAGCTCTTCATATTTTTCACACCTTTTAAGACTCTTCATGTTTTTGAACACCACTTCATGCTCCTCCTATTTTTCAGAGAGTTTCATGCTCCTCATATATTTCACACCTCTTGAAGCTCTTCATATTTTTCACACCTTTTAAGACTCTTCATGTTTTTCAACACCGCTTCATGCTCCTCCTAATTTTCAGACCGTTTCAAGCTCTTCTCATTTTTGACACCTTTTGAAGCTCTTCATAATTTTCACATTTCTGAAACTCTTCATATTTTTCACACCTTTGCAGGCTCTTCATGTTTTTTCAACACTGCTTCATGCTCCTCCTATTTTTCAGACCGTTTCATGCTCCTCATATTTTTGACACATTTTGAAGCTCTTCATATTTTTCACACGTTTTCAGGCTCTTCATGTTTTTCAACACCACCTCATGCTCCTCCTATTTTTCAGACGGTTTCATGTTCTTCATATTTTTGACCCCTTTTGAAGCTCTTCATATTTTTCACAAGTTTTCAGGCTCTTCATGTTTTTCAACAGCGCTTCATGCTCCTCCTATTTTTCAGACCGTTTCATGCTCCTCATATTTTTGACACATTTTGAAGCTCTTCATATATTTCACACCTTTTGAAGCTGTTCATATTTTTCACACCTTTTAAAGCTCTTCATATTTTTCACACGTTTTCAGGCTCTTCAAGGTTTTCAACACCACCTCATGCTCCTCCTATTTTTCAGACGGTTTCATGTTCTTCATATTTTTGACCCCTTTTGAAGCTCTTCATATTTTTCACAAGTTTTCAGGCTCTTCATGTTTTCAACACCACTTCATGCTCCTCCTATTTTCAGACCCTCTCATGCTAATCTAATTTTTGACACCTTTTGAAGCTCTTCATATATTTCACACCTTTTGAAGCTCTTCATATTTTTCACACCTTTTCATGCTGTGCATGTTTTTGAACATCGCTTGTGCTCGTCCTATTTCAGACCGTTTCATGCTCCTCATATTTTTGACACCTTTTGAAGCTCTTCATATTTTTCACACCTTTTCAGGCTCTTCATGTTTTTGCACACCACTTCATGGTTCTCCTATTATTTTTCAGCCCGTTACATGCTCGTCATGTATTTCACGCCTTTTGAAGCTCTTCATATTTTGCACACCTTTTCAGGCTCTTCATGTTTTTGAACACCGCTTCATCCTCCTCCTATTTTTAAGAGGGTTTCATGCTCGTCATATTTTTGACACATTTTGAAGCTCTTCATATTTTTCACACCTTTTGAAGCTGTTCATATATTTCACACCTTTTCAGGCTCTTCATGTTTTTCAACACCACTTCATGCTCCTCCTATTTTTTCAGACCTTAGAAGCTCTTCTTATTTTTCACACGTTTTCAGGCTCTTCATGTTTTCAACACAGCTTCATGCTCCTCCTATTTTTCAGAACGTTTCATTCTCCTCATATATTTGACACCTTTTGAAGCTCTTCATATTTTTCACACCTATTCAGGCTCGTCATGTTTTTGAACACCGCTTCATGCGCCTCCTATTTTTCAGACCGTTTCATGCTCCTCATATTTTTGACAGATTTTGAAGCTTTTCATATTTTTCACACCTTTTCAGGCTCTTCAAGTTTTTCAACACCACTTCATGCTCCTCCTTTTTGCAGACCTTTTCATGCTCCTCATATTTTTGACACATTTTCATGATCCTCATTTTTCACACCTTTTCAGTCTCTTCTTTTTTTTCAACACCACTTCATGGTCCTCCTATTTTTCAAACCGTTTCATGCTCATCTCATTTTTGACACCTTTTGAAGCTTTTCATATTTTTCACAACTTTTCAGGCTCTTCATGTTTTTGAAAACCGCTTCATGCTCCTCCTATTTTTGAGACCGTTTCATGCTCCTCATATTTTTGACACCTTTTGATGCTCTTCATATTTTTCACACCTTTTCAGTCTCTTCTTTTTTTTCAACACCACTTCATGCTCCTCCTATTTTTCACACCGTTTCATGCTCATCTCATTTTTGACACCTTTTGAAGCTCTTCATATTTTTCACACCTTTTCATGCTCTTCATGTTTTTGAACACCGTTTCATGCTCGTCCTATTTTTCAGACCATTTCAAGCTCCTCATATTTTTGAAACCTTTTGAAGCTCTTCATATTTTTCACACCTTTTCCGTCTCTTCTTGTTTTTCAACACCGCTTCTTGCTCCTCCTATTTTTCAGACCGTTTCATGCTCCTCATATTGTTGACACCTTTTGAAGCACTTCATATTTTTCACACCTTTTCAGGCTCTTCATATTTTTGAACGCCGCTTCATGTTCCTCCTGTTTTTCAGACCTATTGAAGCTCTTCATATTTTTCACACCTTTTCAGGCTGTACATGTTTTTGAAGACCTCTTCATGCTCCTCACCTTTCTCAGACCGTTTCATGCTCCTGATAATTTTCACACCGTTTGAAGCTCTTCATATTTTTCACACGTTTTCAGATTCTTCATGTTTTTGATCACCGTTTCATGCTCCTCCTATTTTTCAGACCGTTTCATACTCCTCATATTTTTGACACCTTTTGAAGCTCTTCACATTTATCACACCTTTTCAGGCTCTTCATGTTTTTCAACACCGCTTCATGATCCTCCTATATTTCAGAGCGTTTCATGCTCCTCATATTTTTGACACCTTTTGAAGCTCTTCACATTTTTCACAGCTTTTCCGGCTCTTCATGTTTTTCAACTCCGCTTCATGCTCCTCCTATTTTTCAGATCGTTTCAGGCTCCGCATATTTTTGACTCCTTTTGAAGCTCGTCATATTTTTCACACGTTTTCAGGCCCTTCATGTTTTTGAACACCGCTTCATGCTCCTCCTGTTTTTCAGACGGTTTCAGGCTGCTCGTATTTTTCAGACCGTTTCATGCTCCTCATATTTTTGACAATTTTATAAACTCTTCATATTTTTCACACTTTTTCAGGCTCTTCATGTTTTTGAGCACTGCTTCATGCTCCTCCTATTTTTCAAACCTTTTGAAGCTCTTCATGTTTTTCACACCTTATCAGCCTCTTCATGTTTTTGAACATCTCTTCATGCTCCTCATATTTTTGACAATTTTATAAGCTCTTCATATTTTTCACACTTTTTCAGGCTCTTCATGTTTTTGAACACCGCTTCATGCTCCTCCTATTTTTCAAACCTTTTGAAGCTCTTCATATTTTTCACACTTTTTCAGGCTCTTCATGTTTTGAACACCGCTTCATGCTCCTCCTATTTTTCAGACCGTTTCATGCTCCTCAGATATTTCACACCTTTTGAAGCTCTTCATATTTTTCACACCTTTTCAGGCTCTTCATATTTTTGAACACCGCTTCATGTTCCTCCTGTTTTTCACACCTTTTGAAGCTCTTCATATTTTTCACACCTTTTCAGGCTGTACATGTTTTTGAAGACCACTTCATGCTCCTCATCTTTTTCAGACCGTTTCATGCTCCTGATATTTTTCACACCGTTTGAAGCTGTTCATATTTTTCACACGTTTTCAGATTCTTCATGATTTTGATCACCGTTTCATGCTCCTCCTATTTTTCAGACCGTTTCATGCTCCTCATATTTTTGACACCTTTTGAAGCTCTTCACATTTATCACACCTTTTCAGGCTCTTCATGTTTTTCAACACCGCTTCATGATCCACCTATATTTCAGAGCGTTTCATGCTCCTCATATTTTTGACACCTTTTGAAGCTCTTCACATTTATCACACCATTTCAGGCTCTTCATGTTTTTCAACACCGCTTCATGCTCCTCCTATTTTTCAAACCTTTTGAAGCTCTTCATGTTTTTCACACCTTATCAGCCTCTTCATGTTTTTGAACATCTCTTCATGCTCCTCATATTTTGACAATTTTATAAGCTCTTCATATTTTTCACACTTTTTCAGGCTCTTCATGTTTTTGAGCACTGCTTCATGCTCCTCCTATTTTTCAAACCTTTTGAAGCTCTTCATGTTTTTCACACTTTTTCAGGCTGTTTATAGTTTTAAACACCGCTGCATGATTCTCCTATATTTGAGACCATTTCATGCTCCTCATATTTTTGACATTTTTTGAAGCTCTTCATATTTTTCACACTTTTTCAGGCTCTTCATGTTTTGAACAACACTTCATGCTCCTCCTATTTTTCAGACCGTTTCATGCTCCTCAGGTATTTCACACCTTTTGAAGCTCTTCATATTTTTCACACCTTTTCAGGCTCTTCACCTTTTTGAACAACACTTCATGCTCCTCCTACTTTTCAGACTGTTTCATGCTCATCTCATTTTTGACACCTTTTCAGGGTCTTCATATTTTTCAAACTTTTGAAGATCTTCATATTTTTCACATTTTTTCAGGCTCTTCATGTTTTGAACACTGCTTCATGCTCCTCCTATTTTTCAGACCGTTTCATTCTCCTCATGTTTTTCACACCTTTTGAAGCTCTTCATAATTTTCACACCTTTTCATGCTCTTCATGTTTTTGAACACCGTTTCATGCTCGTCCTATTTTTCAGACCATTTCAAGCTCCTCATATTTTTGAAACCTTTTGAAGCTCTTCATATTTTTCACACCTTTTCCGTCTCTTCTTGTTTTTCAACACCGCTTCTTGCTCCTCCTATTTTTCAGACCGTTTCATGCTCCTCATATTGTTGACACCTTTTGAAGCACTTCATATTTTTCACACCTTTTCAGGCTCTTCATATTTTTGAACGCCGCTTCATGTTCCTCCTGTTTTTCAGACCTATTGAAGCTCTTCATATTTTTCACACCTTTTCAGGCTGTACATGTTTTTGAAGACCACTTCATGCTCCTCATCTTTCTCAGACCGTTTCATGCTCCTGATAATTTTCACACCGTTTGAAGCTCTTCTTATTTTTCACACGTTTTCAGATTCTTCATGTTTTTGATCACCGTTTCATGCTCCTCCTATTTTTCAGACCGTTTCATGTTCTTCATATTTTTGACCCCTTTTGAAGCTCTTCATATTTTTCACACCTTTTCTGACTCTTCATGTTTTTGAACACCGCTTCATGCTCCTCCTATTTTTCAGACCGTTTCATGCTCCTCATATTTTTGACACATTTTGAAGCTCTTCATATATTTCACACCTTTTGAAGCTGTTCATATTTTTCACACCTTTTAAAGCTCTTCATATTTTTCACACGTTTTCAGGCTCTTCATGTTTTTCAACACCACCTCATGCTCCTCCTATTTTTCAGACGGTTTCATGTTCTTCATATTTTTGACCCCTTTTGAAGCTCTTCATATTTTTCACAAGTTTTCAGGCTCTTCATGTTTTTGAACACTGCTTCTTGCTCCTCCTAATTTTCAGAGAGTTTCATGCGCCTCATATATTTCACACCTTTTGAAGGTCTTCATATTTTTCACACCTTTTCAGGCTCTTCATGTTTTTCAACACTGCTTCTTGCTCCTCCTAATTTTCAGAGAGTTTCATGCGCCTCATCTATTTCACACCTTTTGAAGCTCTTCATATTTTTCACACCTTTTCAGGCTCTTCATGTTTTTGAACACTGCTTCTTGCTCCTCCTAATTTACAGAGAGTTTCATGCACCTCATGTATTTCACACCTTTTGAAGCTCTTCATATTTTTCACAAGTTTTCAGGCTCTTCATGTTTTTGCACACCACTTCATGGTTCTCCTATTTTTCAGCCCGTTACATGCTCCTCATGTATTTCACGCCTTTTGAAGCTCTTCATATTTTTCACAACTTTTCAGGCTCTTCATGTTTTTGATCACCATTTCATGCTTCTCCTATTTTTCAGACCGTTTCATGCTCCTCATATTTTTGACAGATTTTGAAGCTTTTCATATTTTTCACACCTTTTCAGGCTCTTCAAGTTTTCAACACCACTTCATGCTCCTCCTTTTTGCAGACCTTTTCATGCTCCTCATATTTTTGACACATTTTCATGATCCTCATATTTTTGACACCTTTTCAGTCTCTTCTTTTTTTTCAACACCACTTCATGGTCCTCCTATTTTTCAAACCGTTTCATGCTCATCTCATTTTTGACACCTTTTGAAGCTTTTCATATTTTTCACAACTTTTCAGGCTCTTCATGTTTTTGAAAACCGCTTCATGCTCCTCCTATTTTTGAGACCGTTTCATGCTCCTCATATTTTTGACACCTTTTGATGCTCTTCATATTTTTCACACCTTTTCAGTCTCTTCTTTTTTTTCAACACCACTTCATGCTCCTCCTATTTTTCACACCGTTTCATGCTCATCTCATTTTTGACACCTTTTCAAGCTTTTCATATTTTTCACAATTTTTCAGGCTCTTCATGTTTTTGAACACCCCTTCATGCTCTTCCTATTTTTCAGACCGTATCCTGCTTCTCATATTATTCACACCTATTGAAGCTCTTCATATTTTGCACACCTTTTAAGACTCTTCATGTTTTTGAACACCACTTCATGCTCCTCCTATTTTTCAGAGAGTTTCATGCTCCTCATGTATTTCACACCTTTTGAATCTCTTCATATTTTTCACACCTTTTCAGGCTCTTCATGTTTTTCCACACCACTTCATGCTTCTCCCATTTTTCAGACCGTTTCATGCTCCTCATAATTTGACACTTTTTGAAGCTCTTCATATTTTTCACACCTTTTCAGGCTCTTCATGTTTTTCAACACCAGTTCATGATCCTCCTATTTTTCAGAAGGTTTCATGCTCCTCATATTTTTGACACCTTTTGAAGCTCTTCAGGTTTTTCACACCTTTCAGGCTCTTCATGTTTTTCAACACCACTTCATGCTCCTCCTATTTTTCAGACCGTGTCATGCTCCTCATATTTTTGACACCCTTAGAAGCTCTTCATATTTTTCACACTTTTCATTCTCTTCATGTTTTTCAACACTGCTTCATGCTCCTTCTAATTTTCAGACCGTTTCAAGCTCTTCTCATTTTTGACACCTTTTGAAGCTCTTCATATTTTTCAAACCTTTTGAATCTCTTCATATTTTTCACATTTTTGTAGCTCTTCATATTTTTCACACGATTTCAGACTCTTCCTGTTTTTCAACACCGCTTCATGCTCCTGCTATTTATCATACCGTTTCATACTTCTCATATTTTTGACACGTTTTGAGGCTCTTCATATTTTTCACACCTTTTCAGGCTCTTCATGTTTTTGAACACCGTTTCATAATCCTCCTATTTTTCAGACCGTTTCATGCTGCTCATATTTTTGACACGTTTTGAAGCTCTTCATATTTTTCACACCTTTTCAGGCTCTTCATGTTTTTCAGCTCCGCTTCATGCTCCTCCTATTTTTCAGACCGTATCCTGCTCCTGATATTATTCACACCTATTGAAGCTCTTCATATTTTTCACACCTTTTAAGACTCTTCATGTTTTTGAACACCACTTCATGCTCCTCCTATTTTTCAGAGAGTTTCATGCTCCTCATATATTTCACACCTCTTGAAGCTCTTCATATTTTTCACACCTTTTAAGACTCTTCATGTTTTTCAACACCGCTTCATGCTCCTCCTAATTTTCAGACCGTTTCAAGCTCTTCTCATTTTTGACACCTTTTGAAGCTCTTCATAATTTTCACATTTCTGAAACTCTTCATATTTTTCACACCTTTGCAGGCTCTTCATGTTTTTTCAACACTGCTTCATGCTCCTCCTATTTTTCAGACCGTTTCATGCTCCTCATATTTTTGACACATTTTGAAGCTCTTCATATTTTTCACACGTTTTCAGGCTCTTCATGTTTTTCAACACCACCTCATGCTCCTCCTATTTTTCAGACGGTTTCATGTTCTTCATATTTTTGACCCCTTTTGAAGCTCTTCATATTTTTCACAAGTTTTCAGGCTCTTCATGTTTTTCAACAGCGCTTCATGCTCCTCCTATTTTTCAGACCGTTTCATGCTCCTCATATTTTTGACACATTTTGAAGCTCTTCATATATTTCACACCTTTTGAAGCTGTTCATATTTTTCACACCTTTTAAAGCTCTTCATATTTTTCACACGTTTTCAGGCTCTTCAAGGTTTTCAACACCACCTCATGCTCCTCCTATTTTTCAGACGGTTTCATGTTCTTCATATTTTTGACCCCTTTTGAAGCTCTTCATATTTTTCACAAGTTTTCAGGCTCTTCATGTTTTTCAACACCACTTCATGCTCCTCCTATTTTTCAGACCCTCTCATGCTAATCTAATTTTTGACACCTTTTGAAGCTCTTCATATATTTCACACCTTTTGAAGCTCTTCATATTTTTCACACCTTTTCATGCTGTGCATGTTTTTGAACATCGCTTGTGCTCGTCCTATTTTCAGACCGTTTCATGCTCCTCATATTTTTGACACCTTTTGAAGCTCTTCATATTTTTCACACCTTTTCAGGCTCTTCATGTTTTCGCACACCACTTCATGGTTCTCCTATTTTTCAGCCCGTTACATGCTCGTCATGTATTTCACGCCTTTTGAAGCTCTTCATATTTTTCACACCTTTTCAGGCTCTTCATGTTTTTGATCACCATTTCATGCTTCTCCTATTTTTCAGACCGTTTCATGATCCTCATATTTTTGACACCTTTTAAAGCTCCTCATATTTTTCACACCTTTTCAGGCTCTTCATGTTTTTCAACAACACCTCATGCTGCTCCTATTTTTCAGACCGTTTCATGCTCCTCATATTTATGACACCTTTAGAAGCTCTTCTTATTTTTCACACGTTTTCAGGCTCTTCATGTTTTCAACACAGCTTCATGCTCCTCCTATTTTTCAGAACGTTTCATTCTCCTCATATATTTGACACCTTTTGAAGCTCTTCATATTTTTCACACCTATTCAGGCTCGTCATGTTTTTGAACACCGCTTCATGCGCCTCCTATTTTTCAGACCGTTTCATGCTCCTCATATTTTTGACAGATTTTGAAGCTTTTCATATTTTTCACACCTTTTCAGGCTCTTCAAGTTTTTCAACACCACTTCATGCTCCTCCTTTTTGCAGACCTTTTCATGCTCCTCATATTTTTGACACATTTTCATGATCCTCATTTTTCACACCTTTTCAGTCTCTTCTTTTTTTTCAACACCACTTCATGGTCCTCCTATTTTTCAAACCGTTTCATGCTCATCTCATTTTTGACACCTTTTGAAGCTTTTCATATTTTTCACAACTTTTCAGGCTCTTCATGTTTTTGAAAACCGCTTCATGCTCCTCCTATTTTTGAGACCGTTTCATGCTCCTCATATTTTTGACACCTTTTGATGCTCTTCATATTTTTCACACCTTTTCAGTCTCTTCTTTTTTTTCAACACCACTTCATGCTCCTCCTATTTTTCACACCGTTTCATGCTCATCTCATTTTTGACACCTTTTGAAGCTCTTCATATTTTTCACACCTTTTCATGCTCTTCATGTTTTTGAACACCGTTTCATGCTCGTCCTATTTTTCAGACCATTTCAAGCTCCTCATATTTTTGAAACCTTTTGAAGCTCTTCATATTTTTCACACCTTTTCCGTCTCTTCTTGTTTTTCAACACCGCTTCTTGCTCCTCCTATTTTTCAGACCGTTTCATGCTCCTCATATTGTTGACACCTTTTGAAGCACTTCATATTTTTCACACCTTTTCAGGCTCTTCATATTTTTGAACGCCGCTTCATGTTCCTCCTGTTTTTCAGACCTATTGAAGCTCTTCATATTTTTCACACCTTTTCAGGCTGTACATGTTTTTGAAGACCTCTTCATGCTCCTCACCTTTCTCAGACCGTTTCATGCTCCTGATAATTTTCACACCGTTTGAAGCTCTTCATATTTTTCACACGTTTTCAGATTCTTCATGTTTTTGATCACCGTTTCATGCTCCTCCTATTTTTCAGACCGTTTCATACTCCTCATATTTTTGACACCTTTTGAAGCTCTTCACATTTATCACACCTTTTCAGGCTCTTCATGTTTTTCAACACCGCTTCATGATCCTCCTATATTTCAGAGCGTTTCATGCTCCTCATATTTTTGACACCTTTTGAAGCTCTTCACATTTTTCACAGCTTTTCCGGCTCTTCATGTTTTTCAACTCCGCTTCATGCTCCTCCTATTTTTCAGATCGTTTCAGGCTCCGCATATTTTTGACTCCTTTTGAAGCTCGTCATATTTTTCACACGTTTTCAGGCCCTTCATGTTTTTGAACACCGCTTCATGCTCCTCCTGTTTTTCAGACGGTTTCAGGCTGCTCGTATTTTTCAGACCGTTTCATGCTCCTCATATTTTTGACAATTTTATAAACTCTTCATATTTTTCACACTTTTTCAGGCTCTTCATGTTTTTGAGCACTGCTTCATGCTCCTCCTATTTTTCAAACCTTTTGAAGCTCTTCATGTTTTTCACACCTTATCAGCCTCTTCATGTTTTTGAACATCTCTTCATGCTCCTCATATTTTTGACAATTTTATAAGCTCTTCATATTTTTCACACTTTTTCAGGCTCTTCATGTTTTTGAACACCGCTTCATGCTCCTCCTATTTTTCAAACCTTTTGAAGCTCTTCATATTTTTCACACTTTTTCAGGCTCTTCATGTTTTGAACACCGCTTCATGCTCCTCCTATTTTTCAGACCGTTTCATGCTCCTCAGATATTTCACACCTTTTGAAGCTCTTCATATTTTTCACACCTTTTCAGGCTCTTCATATTTTTGAACACCGCTTCATGTTCCTCCTGTTTTTCACACCTTTTGAAGCTCTTCATATTTTTCACACCTTTTCAGGCTGTACATGTTTTTGAAGACCACTTCATGCTCCTCATCTTTTTCAGACCGTTTCATGCTCCTGATATTTTTCACACCGTTTGAAGCTGTTCATATTTTTCACACGTTTTCAGATTCTTCATGATTTTGATCACCGTTTCATGCTCCTCCTATTTTTCAGACCGTTTCATGCTCCTCATATTTTTGACACCTTTTGAAGCTCTTCACATTTATCACACCTTTTCAGGCTCTTCATGTTTTTCAACACCGCTTCATGATCCACCTATATTTCAGAGCGTTTCATGCTCCTCATATTTTTGACACCTTTTGAAGCTCTTCACATTTATCACACCATTTCAGGCTCTTCATGTTTTTCAACACCGCTTCATGCTCCTCCTATTTTTCAAACCTTTTGAAGCTCTTCATGTTTTTCACACCTTATCAGCCTCTTCATGTTTTTGAACATCTCTTCATGCTCCTCATATTTTGACAATTTTATAAGCTCTTCATATTTTTCACACTTTTTCAGGCTCTTCATGTTTTTGAGCACTGCTTCATGCTCCTCCTATTTTTCAAACCTTTTGAAGCTCTTCATGTTTTTCACACTTTTTCAGGCTGTTTATAGTTTTAAACACCGCTGCATGATTCTCCTATATTTGAGACCATTTCATGCTCCTCATATTTTTGACATTTTTTGAAGCTCTTCATATTTTTCACACTTTTTCAGGCTCTTCATGTTTTGAACAACACTTCATGCTCCTCCTATTTTTCAGACCGTTTCATGCTCCTCAGGTATTTCACACCTTTTGAAGCTCTTCATATTTTTCACACCTTTTCAGGCTCTTCACCTTTTTGAACAACACTTCATGCTCCTCCTACTTTTCAGACTGTTTCATGCTCATCTCATTTTTGACACCTTTTCAGGGTCTTCATATTTTTCAAACTTTTGAAGATCTTCATATTTTTCACATTTTTTCAGGCTCTTCATGTTTTGAACACTGCTTCATGCTCCTCCTATTTTTCAGACCGTTTCATTCTCCTCATGTTTTTCACACCTTTTGAAGCTCTTCATAATTTTCACACCTTTTCATGCTCTTCATGTTTTTGAACACCGTTTCATGCTCGTCCTATTTTTCAGACCATTTCAAGCTCCTCATATTTTTGAAACCTTTTGAAGCTCTTCATATTTTTCACACCTTTTCCGTCTCTTCTTGTTTTTCAACACCGCTTCTTGCTCCTCCTATTTTTCAGACCGTTTCATGCTCCTCATATTGTTGACACCTTTTGAAGCACTTCATATTTTTCACACCTTTTCAGGCTCTTCATATTTTTGAACGCCGCTTCATGTTCCTCCTGTTTTTCAGACCTATTGAAGCTCTTCATATTTTTCACACCTTTTCAGGCTGTACATGTTTTTGAAGACCACTTCATGCTCCTCATCTTTCTCAGACCGTTTCATGCTCCTGATAATTTTCACACCGTTTGAAGCTCTTCTTATTTTTCACACGTTTTCAGATTCTTCATGTTTTTGATCACCGTTTCATGCTCCTCCTATTTTTCAGACCGTTTCATACTCCTCATATTTTTGACACCTTTTGAAGCTCTTCACATTTATCACACCTTTTCAGGCTCTTCATGTTTTTCAACACCACTTCATGATCCTCCTATATTTCAGAGCGTTTCATGCTCCTCATATTTTTGACACCTTTTGAAGCTCTTCACATTTTTCACACCTTTTCCGGCTCTTCATGTTTTTCAACTCCGCTTCATGCTCCTCCTATTTTTCAGATCGTTTCAGGCTCCGCATATTTTTGACTCCTTTTGAAGCTCTTCATATTTTTCACACGTTTTCAGGCCCTTCATGTTTTTGAACACCGCTTCATGCTCCTCCTATTTTTCAGACGGTTTCAGGCTGCTCGTATTTTTCAGACCGTTTCATGCTCCTCATATTTTTGACAATTTTATAAACTCTTCATATTTTTCACACTTTTTCAGGCTCTTCATGTTTTTTAGCACCGCTTCATGCTCCTCCTATTTTTCAAACCTTTTGAAGCTCTTCATGTTTTTCACACCTTATCAGCCTCTTCATGTTTTTGAACATCTCTTCATGCTCCTCATATTTTTGACAATTTTATAAGCTCTTCATATTTTTCACACGTTTTCAGGCTCTTCATGTTTTTGATCACCGTTTCATGCTCCTGCTATTTTTCAGACCGTTTCATGCTCCTCATATTTTTGACAATTTTATAAGCTCTTCATATTTTTCACACTTTTTTAGGCTCTTCATGTTTTTTAACACCGCTTCATGCTCCTCCTATTTTTCAAACTTTTTGAAGCTCTTCATGTTTTTCACACCTTATCAGCCTCTTCATGTTTTTGAACACCTCTTCATGCTACTCCTATTTTTCAGACCTTTTCATGTTCCTCCTGTTTTTCACACCTTTTGAAGCTCTTCATATTTTTCACACCTTTTCAGGCTGTACATGTTTTTGAAGACCACTTCATGCTCCTCATCTTTTTAAGACCGTTTCATGCTCCTGATATTTTTCACACCGTTTGAAGCTCTTCATATTTTTCACACGTTTTCAGATTCTTCATGATTTTGATCACCGTTTCATGCTCCTCCTATTTTTCAGACCGTTTCATGCTCCTCATATTTTTGACACCTTTTGAAGCTCTTCACATTTATCACACATTTTCAGGCTCTTCATGTTTTTCAACACCGCTTCATGATCCACCTATATTTCAGAGCGTTTCATGCTCCTCTTATTTTTCACTCCTTTTCCGGCTCTTCATGTTTTTCAACACCGCTTCATGCTCCTCCTATTTTTCAGATCGTTTCAGGCTCCGCATATTTTTGACTCCTTTTGAAGCTCTTCATATTTTTCACACGTTTTCAGGCCCTTCATGTTTTTGAACACCGCTTCATGCTCCTCCTATTTTTCAAACCTTTTGAAGCTCTTCATGTTTTTCACACCTTATCAGCCTCTTCATGTTTTTGAACATCTCTTCATGCTCCTCATATTTTTGACAATTTTATAAGCTCTTCATATTTTTCACACTTTTTCAGGCTCTTCATGTTTTTGAGCACCGCTTCATGCTCCTGCTATTTTTCAAACCTTTTGAAGCTCTTCATGTTTTTCACACCTTATCAGCCTCTTCATGTTTTTGAACATCTCTTCATGCTCCTCATATTTTTGACAATTTTATAAGCTCTTCATATTTTTCACACTTTTTCAGGCTCTTCATGTTTTTGAGCACCGCTTCATGCTCCTCCTATTTTTCAAACCTTTTGAAGCTCTTCATGTTTTTCACACTTTTTCAGGCTGTTTATAGTTTTAAACACCGCTGCATGATTCTCCTATATTTGAGACCATTTCATGCTCCTCATATTTTTGACATTTTTTGAAGCTCTTCATATTTTTCACACTTTTTCAGGCTCTTCATGTTTTGAACAACACTTCATGCTCCTCCTATTTTTCAGACCGTTTCATGCTCCTCAGGTATTTCACACCTTTTGAAGCTCTTCATATTTTTCACACCTTTTCAGGCTCTTCACCTTTTTGAACAACACTTCATGCTCCTCCTACTTTTCAGACTGTTTCATGCTCATCTCATTTTTGACACCTTTTCAGGGTCTTCATATTTTTCAAACTTTTGAAGATCTTCATATTTTTCACATTTTTTCAGGCTCTTCATGTTTTGAACACTGCTTCATGCTCCTCCTATTTTTCAGACCGTTTCATTCTCCTCATGTTTTTCACACCTTTTGAAGCTCTTCATAATTTTCACACCTTTTCATGCTCTTCATGTTTTTGAACACCGTTTCATGCTCGTCCTATTTTTCAGACCATTTCAAGCTCCTCATATTTTTGAAACCTTTTGAAGCTCTTCATATTTTTCACACCTTTTCCGTCTCTTCTTGTTTTTCAACACCGCTTCTTGCTCCTCCTATTTTTCAGACCGTTTCATGCTCCTCATATTGTTGACACCTTTTGAAGCACTTCATATTTTTCACACCTTTTCAGGCTCTTCATATTTTTGAACGCCGCTTCATGTTCCTCCTGTTTTTCACACCTATTGAAGCTCTTCATATTTTTCACACCTTTTCAGGCTGTACATGTTTTTGAAGACCACTTCATGCTCCTCATCTTTCTCAGACCGTTTCATGCTCCTGATAATTTTCACACCGTTTGAAGCTCTTCTTATTTTTCACACGTTTTCAGATTCTTCATGTTTTTGATCACCGTTTCATGCTCCTCCTATTTTTCAGACCGTTTCATACTCCTCATATTTTTGACACCTTTTGAAGCTCTTCACATTTATCACACCTTTTCAGGCTCTTCATGTTTTTCAACACCACTTCATGATCCTCCTATATTTCAGAGCGTTTCATGCTCCTCATATTTTTGACACCTTTTGAAGCTCTTCACATTTTTCACACCTTTTCCGGCTCTTCATGTTTTTCAACTCCGCTTCATGCTCCTCCTATTTTTCAGATCATTTCAGGCTCCGCATATTTTTGACTCCTTTTGAAGCTCTTCATATTTTTCACACGTTTTCAGGCCCTTCATGTTTTTGAACACCGCTTCATGCTCCTCCTATTTGTCAGACGGTTTCAGGCTGCTCGTATTTTTCAGACCGTTTCATGCTCCTCATATTTTTGACAATTTTATAAGCTCTTCATATTTTTCACACTTTTTCAGGCTCTTCATGTTTTTTAGCACCGCTTCATGCTCCTCCTATTTTTCAAACCTTTTGAAGCTCTTCATGTTTTTCACACCTTATCAGCCTCTTCATGTTTTTGAACATCTCTTCATGCTCCTCATATTTTTGACAATTTTATAAGCTCTTCATATTTTTCACACGTTTTCAGGCTCTTCATGTTTTTGATCACCGTTTCATGCTCCTGCTATTTTTCAGACCGTTTCATGCTCCTCATATTTTTGACAATTTTATAAGCTCTTCATATTTTTCACACTTTTTTAGGCTCTTCATGTTTTTTAACACCGCTTCATGCTCCTCCTATTTTTCAAACTTTTTGAAGCTCTTCATGTTTTTCACACCTTATCAGCCTCTTCATGTTTTTGAACACCTCTTCATGCTACTCCTATTTTTCAGACCTTTTCATGTTCCTCCTGTTTTTCACACCTTTTGAAGCTCTTCATATTTTTCACACCTTTTCAGGCTGTACATGTTTTTGAAGACCACTTCATGCTCCTCATCTTTTTAAGACCGTTTCATGCTCCTGATATTTTTCACACCGTTTGAAGCTCTTCATATTTTTCACACGTTTTCAGATTCTTCATGATTTTGATCACCGTTTCATGCTCCTCCTATTTTTCAGACCGTTTCATGCTCCTCATATTTTTGACACCTTTTGAAGCTCTTCACATTTATCACACCTTTTCAGGCTCTTCATGTTTTTCAACACCGCTTCATGATCCACCTATATTTCAGAGCGTTTCATGCTCCTCTTATTTTTCACTCCTTTTCCGGCTCTTCATGTTTTTCAACACCGCTTCATGCTCCTCCTATTTTTCAGATCGTTTCAGGCTCCGCATATTTTTGACTCCTTTTGAAGCTCTTCATATTTTTCACACGTTTTCAGGCCCTTCATGTTTTTGAACACCGCTTCATGCTCCTCCTATTTTTCAAACCTTTTGAAGCTCTTCATGTTTTTCACACCTTATCAGCCTCTTCATGTTTTTGAACATCTCTTCATGCTCCTCATATTTTTGACAATTTTATAAGCTCTTCATATTTTTCACACTTTTTCAGGCTCTTCATGTTTTTGAGCACCGCTTCATGCTCCTGCTATTTTTCAAACCTTTTGAAGCTCTTCATGTTTTTCACACCTTATCAGCCTCTTCATGTTTTTGAACATCTCTTCATGCTCCTCATATTTTTGACAATTTTATAAGCTCTTCATATTTTTCACACTTTTTCAGGCTCTTCATGTTTTTGAGCACCGCTTCATGCTCCTCCTATTTTTCAAACCTTTTGAAGCTCTTCATGTTTTTCACACTTTTTCAGGCTGTTTATAGTTTTAAACACCGCTGCATGATTCTCCTATATTTGAGACCATTTCATGCTCCTCATATTTTTGACATTTTTTGAAGCTCTTCATATTTTTCACACTTTTTCAGGCTCTTCATGTTTTGAACAACACTTCATGCTCCTCCTATTTTTCAGACCGTTTCATGCTCCTCAGGTATTTCACACCTTTTGAAGCTCTTCATATTTTTCACACCTTTTCAGGCTCTTCACCTTTTTGAACAACACTTCATGCTCCTCCTACTTTTCAGACTGTTTCATGCTCATCTCATTTTTGACACCTTTTCAGGGTCTTCATATTTTTCAAACTTTTGAAGATCTTCATATTTTTCACATTTTTTCAGGCTCTTCATGTTTTGAACACTGCTTCATGCTCCTCCTATTTTTCAGACCGTTTCATTCTCCTCATGTTTTTCACACCTTTTGAAGCTCTTCATAATTTTCACACCTTTTCATGCTCTTCATGTTTTTGAACACCGTTTCATGCTCGTCCTATTTTTCAGACCATTTCAAGCTCCTCATATTTTTGAAACCTTTTGAAGCTCTTCATATTTTTCACACCTTTTCCGTCTCTTCTTGTTTTTCAACACCGCTTCTTGCTCCTCCTATTTTTCAGACCGTTTCATGCTCCTCATATTGTTGACACCTTTTGAAGCACTTCATATTTTTCACACCTTTTCAGGCTCTTCATATTTTTGAACGCCGCTTCATGTTCCTCCTGTTTTTCACACCTATTGAAGCTCTTCATATTTTTCACACCTTTTCAGGCTGTACATGTTTTTGAAGACCACTTCATGCTCCTCATCTTTCTCAGACCGTTTCATGCTCCTGATAATTTTCACACCGTTTGAAGCTCTTCTTATTTTTCACACGTTTTCAGATTCTTCATGTTTTTGATCACCGTTTCATGCTCCTCCTATTTTTCAGACCGTTTCATACTCCTCATATTTTTGACACCTTTTGAAGCTCTTCACATTTATCACACCTTTTCAGGCTCTTCATGTTTTTCAACACCACTTCATGATCCTCCTATATTTCAGAGCGTTTCATGCTCCTCATATTTTTGACACCTTTTGAAGCTCTTCACATTTTTCACACCTTTTCCGGCTCTTCATGTTTTTCAACTCCGCTTCATGCTCCTCCTATTTTTCAGATCATTTCAGGCTCCGCATATTTTTGACTCCTTTTGAAGCTCTTCATATTTTTCACACGTTTTCAGGCCCTTCATGTTTTTGAACACCGCTTCATGCTCCTCCTATTTGTCAGACGGTTTCAGGCTGCTCGTATTTTTCAGACCGTTTCATGCTCCTCATATTTTTGACAATTTTATAAGCTCTTCATATTTTTCACACTTTTTCAGGCTCTTCATGTTTTTTAGCACCGCTTCATGCTCCTCCTATTTTTCAAACCTTTTGAAGCTCTTCATGTTTTTCACACCTTATCAGCCTCTTCATGTTTTTGAACATCTCTTCATGCTCCTCATATTTTTGACAATTTTATAAGCTCTTCATATTTTTCACACGTTTTCAGGCTCTTCATGTTTTTGATCACCGTTTCATGCTCCTGCTATTTTTCAGACCGTTTCATGCTCCTCATATTTTTGACAATTTTATAAGCTCTTCATATTTTTCACACTTTTTTAGGCTCTTCATGTTTTTTAACACCGCTTCATGCTCCTCCTATTTTTCAAACTTTTTGAAGCTCTTCATGTTTTTCACACCTTATCAGCCTCTTCATGTTTTTGAACACCTCTTCATGCTACTCCTATTTTTCAGACCTTTTCATGTTCCTCCTGTTTTTCACACCTTTTGAAGCTCTTCATATTTTTCACACCTTTTCAGGCTGTACATGTTTTTGAAGACCACTTCATGCTCCTCATCTTTTTAAGACCGTTTCATGCTCCTGATATTTTTCACACCGTTTGAAGCTCTTCATATTTTTCACACGTTTTCAGATTCTTCATGATTTTGATCACCGTTTCATGCTCCTCCTATTTTTCAGACCGTTTCATGCTCCTCATATTTTTGACACCTTTTGAAGCTCTTCACATTTATCACACCTTTTCAGGCTCTTCATGTTTTTCAACACCGCTTCATGATCCACCTATATTTCAGAGCGTTTCATGCTCCTCTTATTTTTCACTCCTTTTCCGGCTCTTCATGTTTTTCAACACCGCTTCATGCTCCTCCTATTTTTCAGATCGTTTCAGGCTCCGCATATTTTTGACTCCTTTTGAAGCTCTTCATATTTTTCACACGTTTTCAGGCCCTTCATGTTTTTGAACACCGCTTCATGCTCCTCCTATTTTTCAAACCTTTTGAAGCTCTTCATGTTTTTCACACCTTATCAGCCTCTTCATGTTTTTGAACATCTCTTCATGCTCCTCATATTTTTGACAATTTTATAAGCTCTTCATATTTTTCACACTTTTTCAGGCTCTTCATGTTTTTGAGCACCGCTTCATGCTCCTGCTATTTTTCAAACCTTTTGAAGCTCTTCATGTTTTTCACACCTTATCAGCCTCTTCATGTTTTTGAACATCTCTTCATGCTCCTCATATTTTTGACAATTTTATAAGCTCTTCATATTTTTCACACTTTTTCAGGCTCTTCATGTTTTTGAGCACCGCTTCATGCTCCTCCTATTTTTCAAACCTTTTGAAGCTCTTCATGTTTTTCACACTTTTTCAGGCTGTTTATAGTTTTAAACACCGCTGCATGATTCTCCTATATTTGAGACCATTTCATGCTCCTCATATTTTTGACATTTTTTGAAGCTCTTCATATTTTTCACACTTTTTCAGGCTCTTCATGTTTTGAACAACACTTCATGCTCCTCCTATTTTTAGACCGTTTCATGCTCCTCAGGTATTTCACACCTTTTGAAGCTCTTCATATTTTTCACACCTTTTCAGGCTCTTCACCTTTTTGAACAACACTTCATGCTCCTCCTACTTTTCAGACTGTTTCATGCTCATCTCATTTTTGACACCTTTTCAGGGTCTTCATATTTTTCAAACTTTTGAAGATCTTCATATTTTTCACACTTTTTCAGGCTCTTCATGTTTTGAACACTGCTTCATGCTCCTCCTATTTTTCAGACCGTTTCATTCTCCTCATGTTTTTCACACCTTTTGAAGCTCTTCATAATTTTCACACCTTTTCATGCTCTTCATGTTTTTGAACACTGTTTCATGCTCGTCCTATTTTTCAGACCATTTCAAGCTCCTCATATTTTTGAAACCTTTTGAAGCTCTTCATATTTTTCACACCTTTTCCGTCTCTTCTTGTTTTTCAACACCGCTTCTTGCTCCTCCTATTTTTCAGACCGTTTCATGCTCCTCATATTGTTGACACCTTTTGAAGCACTTCATATTTTTCACACCTTTTCAGGCTCTTCATATTTTTGAACGCCGGTTCATGTTCCTCCTGTTTTTCACACCTATTGAAGCTCTTCATATTTTTCACACCTTTTCAGGCTGTACATGTTTTTGAAGACCACTTCATGCTCCTCACCATTCTCAGACCGTTTCATGCTCCTGATAATTTTCACACCGTTTGAAGCTCTTCATATTTTTCACACGTTTTCAGATTCTTCATGTTTTTGATCACCGTTTCATGCTCCTCCTATTTTTCAGACCGTTTCATACTCCTCATATTTTTGACACCTTTTGAAGCTCTTCACATTTATCACACCTTTTCAGGCTCTTCATGTTTTTCAACACCGCTTCATGATCCTCCTATATTTCAGAGCGTTTCATGCTCCTCATATTTTTGACACCTTTTGAAGCTCTTCACATTTTTCACACCTTTTCCGGCTCTTCATGTTTTTCAACTCCGCTTCATGCTCCTCCTATTTTTCAGAACGTTTCAGGCTCCGCCTATTTTTGACTCCTTTTGAAGCTCTTCATATTTTTCACACGTTTTCTGGCCCTTCATGTTTTTGAACACCGCTTCATGCTCCTCCTATTTTTCAGACGGTTTCAGGCTGCTCGTATTTTTCAGACCGTTTCATGCTCCTCATATTTTTGACAATTTTATAAACTCTTCATATTTTTCACACTTTTACAGGCTCTTCATGTTTTTGAGCACTGCTTCATGCTCCTCCTATTTTTCAAACCTTTTGAAGCTCTTCATGTTTTTCACACCTTATCAGCCTCTTCATGTTTTTGAACATCTCTTCATGCTCCTCATATTTTTGACAATTTTATAAGCTCTTCATATTTTTCACACTTTTTCAGGCTCTTCATGTTTTTGAACACCGCTTCATGCTCCTCCTATTTTTCAAACCTTTTGAAGCTCTTCATATTTTTCACACTTTTTCAGGCTCTTCATGTTTTGAACACCGCTTCATGCTCCTCCTATTTTTCAGACCGTTTCATGCTCCTCAGATATTTCACACCTTTTGAAGCTCTTCATATTTTTCACACCTTTTCAGGCTCTTCACGTTTTTGAACAACACTTCATGCTCCTCCTACTTTTCAGACTGTTTCATGCTCATCTCATTTTTGACACCTTTTCAGGGTCTTCATATTTTTAAACTTTTGAAGATCTTCATATTTTTCACACTTTTTCAGGCTCTTCATGTTTTGAACACTGCTTCATGCTTCTCCTATTTTTCAGACCGTTTCATTCTCCTCATGTTTTTCACACCTTTTGAAGCTCTTCATAATTTTCACACCTTTTCATGCTCTTCATGTTTTTGAACACCGTTTCATGCTCATCCTATTTTTCAGACCATTTCAAGCTCCTCATATTTTGGAAACCTTTTGAAGCTCTTCATATTTTTCACACCTTTTCCGTCTCTTCTTGTTTTTCAACACCGCTTCTTGCTCCTCCTATTTTTCAGACCGTTTCATGCTCTTCATATTGTTGACACCTTTTGAAGCACTTCATATTTTTCACACCTTTTCAGGCTCTTCATATTTTTGAACACCGCTTCATGTTCCTCCTGTTTTTCACACCTTTTGAAGCTCTTCATATTTTTCACACCTTTTCAGGCTGTACATGTTTTTGAAGACCACTTCATGCTCCTCATCTTTTTCAGACCGTTTCATGCTCCTGATATTTTTCACACCGTTTGAAGCTGTTCATATTTTTCACACGTTTTCAGATTCTTCATGATTTTGATCACCGTTTCATGCTCCTCCTATTTTTCAGACCGTTTCATGCTCCTCATATTTTTGACACCTTTTGAAGCTCTTCACATTTATCACACCTTTTCAGGCTCTTCATGTTTTTCAACACCGCTTCATGATCCACCTATATTTCAGAGCGTTTCATGCTCCTCATATTTTTGACACCTTTTGAAGCTCTTCACATTTATCACACCTTTTCAGGCTCTTCATGTTTTTCAACACCGCTTCATGCTCCTCCTATTTTTCAGATCGTTTCAGGCTCCGCATATTTTTGACTCCTTTTGAAGCTCTTCATATTTTTCACACGTTTTCAGGCCCTTCATGTTTTTGAACACCGCTTCATGCTCCTCCTATTTTTCAAACCTTTTGAAGCTCTTCATGTTTTTCACACCTTATCAGCCTCTTCATGTTTTTGAACATCTCTTCATGCTCCTCATATTTTTGACAATTTTATAAGCTCTTCATATTTTTCACACTTTTTCAGGCTCTTCATGTTTTTGAGCACCGCTTCATGCTCCTGCTATTTTTCAAACCTTTTGAAGCTCTTCATGTTTTTCACACCTTATCAGCCTCTTCATGTTTTTGAACATCTCTTCATGCTCCTCATATTTTTGACAATTTTATAAGCTCTTCATATTTTTCACACTTTTTCAGGCTCTTCATGTTTTTGAGCACCGCTTCATGCTCCTCCTATTTTTCAAACCTTTTGAAGCTCTTCATGTTTTTCACACTTTTTCAGGCTGTTTATAGTTTTAAACACCACTGCATGATTCTCCTATATTTGAGACCATTTCATGCTCCTCATATTTTTGACATTTTTTGAAGCTCTTCATATTTTTCACACTTTTTCAGGCTCTTCATGTTTTGAACAACACTTCATGCTCCTCCTATTTTTCAGACCGTTTCATGCTCCTCAGGTATTTCACACCTTTTGAAGCTCTTCATATTTTTCACACCTTTTCAGGCTCTTCACCTTTTTGAACAACACTTCATGCTCCTCCTACTTTTCAGACTGTTTCATGCTCATCTCATTTTTGACACCTTTTCAGGGTCTTCATATTTTTCAAACTTTTGAAGATCTTCATATTTTTCACACTTTTTCAGGCTCTTCATGTTTTGAACACTGCTTCATGCTCCTCCTATTTTTCAGACCGTTTCATTCTCCTCATGTTTTTCACACCTTTTGAAGCTCTTCATAATTTTCACACCTTTTCATGCTCTTCATGTTTTTGAACACCGTTTCATGCTCGTCCTATTTTTCAGACCATTTCAAGCTCCTCATATTTTTGAAACCTTTTGAAGCTCTTCATATTTTTCACACCTTTTCCGTCTCTTCTTGTTTTTCAACACCGCTTCTTGCTCCTCCTATTTTTCAGACCGTTTCATGCTCCTCATATTGTTGACACCTTTTGAAGCACTTCATATTTTTCACACCTTTTCAGGCTCTTCATATTTTTGAACGCCGCTTCATGTTCCTCCTGTTTTTCAGACCTATTGAAGCTCTTCATATTTTTCACACCTTTTCAGGCTGTACATGTTTTTGAAGACCTCTTCATGCTCCTCACCTTTCTCAGACCGTTTCATGCTCCTGATAATTTTCACACCGTTTGAAGCTCTTCATATTTTTCACACGTTTTCAGATTCTTCATGTTTTTGATCACCGTTTCATGCTCCTCCTATTTTTCAGACCGTTTCATACTCCTCATATTTTTGACACCTTTTGAAGCTCTTCACATTTATCACACCTTTTCAGGCTCTTCATATTTTTCAACACCGCTTCATGATCCTCCTATATTTCAGAGCGTTTCATGCTCCTCATATTTTTGACACCTTTTGAAGCTCTTCACATTTTTCACACCTTTTCCGGCTCTTCATGTTTTTCAACTCCGCTTCATGCTCCTCCTATTTTTCAGATCGTTTCAGGCTCTGCATATTTTTGACTCCTTTTGAAGCTCTTCATATTTTTCACACGTTTTCAGGCCCTTCATGTTTTTGAACACCGCTTCATGCTCCTCCTATTTTTCAGACGGTTTCAGGCTGCTCGTATTTTTCAGACCGTTTCATGCTCCTCATATTTTTGACAATTTTATAAACTCTTCATATTTTTCACACTTTTTCAGGCTCTTCATGTTTTTGAGCACTGCTTCATGCTCCTCCTATTTTTCAAACCTTTTGAAGCTCTTCATGTTTTTCACACCTTATCAGTCTCTTCATGTTTTTGAACATCTCTTCATGCTCCTCATATTTTTGACAATTTTATAAGCTCTTCATATTTTTCACACTTTTTCAGGCTCTTCATGTTTTTGAACACCGCTTCATGCTCCTCCTATTTTTCAAACCTTTTGAAGCTCTTCATATTTTTCACACTTTTTCAGGCTCTTCATGTTTTGAACACCGCTTCATGCTCCTCCTATTTTTCAGACCGTTTCATGCTCCTCAGATATTTCACACCTTTTGAAGCTCTTCATATTTTTCACACCTTTTCAGGCTCTTCACGTTTTTGAACAACACTTCATGCTCCTCCTACTTTTCAGACTGTTTCATGCTCATCTCATTTTTGACACCTTTTCAGGGTCTTCATATTTTTAAACTTTTGAAGATCTTCATATTTTTCACACTTTTTCAGGCTCTTCATGTTTTGAACACTGCTTCATGCTTCTCCTATTTTTCAGACCGTTTCATTCTCCTCATGTTTTTCACACCTTTTGAAGCTCTTCATAATTTTCACACCTTTTCATGCTCTTCATGTTTTTGAACACCGTTTCATGCTCATCCTATTTTTCAGACCATTTCAAGCTCCTCATATTTTGGAAACCTTTTGAAGCTCTTCATATTTTTCACACCTTTTCCGTCTCTTCTTGTTTTTCAACACCGCTTCTTGCTCCTCCTATTTTTCAGACCGTTTCATGCTCTTCATATTGTTGACACCTTTTGAAGCACTTCATATTTTTCACACCTTTTCAGGCTCTTCATATTTTTGAACACCGCTTCATGTTCCTCCTGTTTTTCACACCTTTTGAAGCTCTTCATATTTTTCACACCTTTTCAGGCTGTACATGTTTTTGAAGACCACTTCATGCTCCTCATCTTTTTCAGACCGTTTCATGCTCCTGATATTTTTCACACCGTTTGAAGCTGTTCATATTTTTCACACGTTTTCAGATTCTTCATGATTTTGATCACCGTTTCATGCTCCTCCTATTTTTCAGACCGTTTCATGCTCCTCATATTTTTGACACCTTTTGAAGCTCTTCACATTTATCACACCTTTTCAGGCTCTTCATGTTTTTCAACACCGCTTCATGATCCACCTATATTTCAGAGCGTTTCATGCTCCTCATATTTTTGACACCTTTTGAAGCTCTTCACATTTATCACACCTTTTCAGGCTCTTCATGTTTTTCAACACCGCTTCATGCTCCTCCTATTTTTCAGATCGTTTCAGGCTCCGCATATTTTTGACTCCTTTTGAAGCTCTTCATATTTTTCACACGTTTTCAGGCCCTTCATGTTTTTGAACACCGCTTCATGCTCCTCCTATTTTTCAAACCTTTTGAAGCTCTTCATGTTTTTCACACCTTATCAGCCTCTTCATGTTTTTGAACATCTCTTCATGCTCCTCATATTTTTGACAATTTTATAAGCTCTTCATATTTTTCACACTTTTTCAGGCTCTTCATGTTTTTGAGCACCGCTTCATGCTCCTGCTATTTTTCAAACCTTTTGAAGCTCTTCATGTTTTTCACACCTTATCAGCCTCTTCATGTTTTTGAACATCTCTTCATGCTCCTCATATTTTTGACAATTTTATAAGCTCTTCATATTTTTCACACTTTTTCAGGCTCTTCATGTTTTTGAGCACCGCTTCATGCTCCTCCTATTTTTCAAACCTTTTGAAGCTCTTCATGTTTTTCACACTTTTTCAGGCTGTTTATAGTTTTAAACACCACTGCATGATTCTCCTATATTTGAGACCATTTCATGCTCCTCATATTTTTGACATTTTTTGAAGCTCTTCATATTTTTCACACTTTTTCAGGCTCTTCATGTTTTGAACAACACTTCATGCTCCTCCTATTTTTCAGACCGTTTCATGCTCCTCAGGTATTTCACACCTTTTGAAGCTCTTCATATTTTTCACACCTTTTCAGGCTCTTCACCTTTTTGAACAACACTTCATGCTCCTCCTACTTTTCAGACTGTTTCATGCTCATCTCATTTTTGACACCTTTTCAGGGTCTTCATATTTTTCAAACTTTTGAAGATCTTCATATTTTTCACACTTTTTCAGGCTCTTCATGTTTTGAACACTGCTTCATGCTCCTCCTATTTTTCAGACCGTTTCATTCTCCTCATGTTTTTCACACCTTTTGAAGCTCTTCATAATTTTCACACCTTTTCATGCTCTTCATGTTTTTGAACACCGTTTCATGCTCGTCCTATTTTTCAGACCATTTCAAGCTCCTCATATTTTTGAAACCTTTTGAAGCTCTTCATATTTTTCACACCTTTTCCGTCTCTTCTTGTTTTTCAACACCGCTTCTTGCTCCTCCTATTTTTCAGACCGTTTCATGCTCCTCATATTGTTGACACCTTTTGAAGCACTTCATATTTTTCACACCTTTTCAGGCTCTTCATATTTTTGAACGCCGCTTCATGTTCCTCCTGTTTTTCAGACCTATTGAAGCCCTTCATATTTTTCACACCTTTTCAGGCTGTACATGTTTTTGAAGACCTCTTCATGCTCCTCACCTTTCTCAGACCGTTTCATGCTCCTGATAATTTTCACACCGTTTGAAGCTCTTCATATTTTTCACACGTTTTCAGATTCTTCATGTTTTTGATCACCGTTTCATGCTCCTCCTATTTTTCAGACCGTTTCATACTCCTCATATTTTTGACATCTTTTGAAGCTCTTCACATTTATCACACCTTTTCAGGCTCTTCATGTTTTTCAACACCGCTTCATGATCCTCCTATATTTCAGAGCGTTTCATGCTCCTCATATTTTTGACACCTTTTGAAGCTCTTCACATTTTTCACACCTTTTCCGGCTCTTCATGTTTTTCAACTCCGCTTCATGCTCCTCCTATTTTTCAGATCGTTTCAGGCTCTGCATATTTTTGACTCCTTTTGAAGCTCTTCATATTTTTCACACGTTTTCAGGCCCTTCATGTTTTTGAACACCGCTTCATGCTCCTCCTATTTTTCAGACGGTTTCAGGCTGCTCGTATTTTTCAGACCGTTTCATGCTCCTCATATTTTTGACAATTTTATAAACTCTTCATATTTTTCACACTTTTTCAGGCTCTTCATGTTTTTGAGCACTGCTTCATGCTCCTCCTATTTTTCAAACCTTTTGAAGCTCTTCATGTTTTTCACACCTTATCAGTCTCTTCATGTTTTTGAACATCTCTTCATGCTCCTCATATTTTTGACAATTTTATAAGCTCTTCATATTTTTCACACTTTTTCAGGCTCTTCATGTTTTTGAACACCGCTTCATGCTCCTCCTATTTTTCAAACCTTTTGAAGCTCTTCATATTTTTCACACTTTTTCAGGCTCTTCATGTTTTGAACACCGCTTCATGCTCCTCCTATTTTTCAGACCGTTTCATGCTCCTCAGATATTTCACACCTTTTGAAGCTCTTCATATTTTTCACACCTTTTCAGGCTCTTCACGTTTTTGAACAACACTTCATGCTCCTCCTACTTTTCAGACTGTTTCATGCTCATCTCATTTTTGACACCTTTTCAGGGTCTTCATATTTTTCAAACTTTTGAAGATCTTCATATTTTTCACACTTTTTCAGGCTCTTCATGTTTTGAACACCGCTTCATGCTCCTCCTATTTTTCAGACCGTTTCATGCTCCTCAGATATTTCACACCTTTTGAAGCTCTTCATATTTTTCACACCTTTTCAGGCTCTTCACGTTTTTGAACAACACTTCATGCTCCTCCTACTTTTCAGACTGTTTCATGCTCATCTCATTTTTGACACCTTTTCAGGGTCTTCATATTTTTAAACTTTTGAAGATCTTCATATTTTTCACACTTTTTCAGGCTCTTCATGTTTTGAACACTGCTTCATGCTTCTCCTATTTTTCAGACCGTTTCATTCTCCTCATGTTTTTCACACCTTTTGAAGCTCTTCATAATTTTCACACCTTTTCATGCTCTTCATGTTTTTGAACACCGTTTCATGCTCATCCTATTTTTCAGACCATTTCAAGCTCCTCATATTTTGGAAACCTTTTGAAGCTCTTCATATTTTTCACACCTTTTCCGTCTCTTCTTGTTTTTCAACACCGCTTCTTGCTCCTCCTATTTTTCAGACCGTTTCATGCTCTTCATATTGTTGACACCTTTTGAAGCACTTCATATTTTTCACACCTTTTCAGGCTCTTCATATTTTTGAACACCGCTTCATGTTCCTCCTGTTTTTCACACCTTTTGAAGCTCTTCATATTTTTCACACCTTTTCAGGCTGTACATGTTTTTGAAGACCACTTCATGCTCCTCATCTTTTTCAGACCGTTTCATGCTCCTGATATTTTTCACACCGTTTGAAGCTGTTCATATTTTTCACACGTTTTCAGATTCTTCATGATTTTGATCACCGTTTCATGCTCCTCCTATTTTTCAGACCGTTTCATGCTCCTCATATTTTTGACACCTTTTGAAGCTCTTCACATTTATCACACCTTTTCAGGCTCTTCATGTTTTTCAACACCGCTTCATGATCCACCTATATTTCAGAGCGTTTCATGCTCCTCATATTTTTGACACCTTTTGAAGCTCTTCACATTTATCACACCTTTTCAGGCTCTTCATGTTTTTCAACACCGCTTCATGCTCCTCCTATTTTTCAGATCGTTTCAGGCTCCGCATATTTTTGACTCCTTTTGAAGCTCTTCATATTTTTCACACGTTTTCAGGCCCTTCATGTTTTTGAACACCGCTTCATGCTCCTCCTATTTTTCAAACCTTTTGAAGCTCTTCATGTTTTTCACACCTTATCAGCCTCTTCATGTTTTTGAACATCTCTTCATGCTCCTCATATTTTTGACAATTTTATAAGCTCTTCATATTTTTCACACTTTTTCAGGCTCTTCATGTTTTTGAGCACCGCTTCATGCTCCTGCTATTTTTCAAACCTTTTGAAGCTCTTCATGTTTTTCACACCTTATCAGCCTCTTCATGTTTTTGAACATCTCTTCATGCTCCTCATATTTTTGACAATTTTATAAGCTCTTCATATTTTTCACACTTTTTCAGGCTCTTCATGTTTTTGAGCACCGCTTCATGCTCCTCCTATTTTTCAAACCTTTTGAAGCTCTTCATGTTTTTCACACTTTTTCAGGCTGTTTATAGTTTTAAACACCACTGCATGATTCTCCTATATTTGAGACCATTTCATGCTCCTCATATTTTTGACATTTTTTGAAGCTCTTCATATTTTTCACACTTTTTCAGGCTCTTCATGTTTTGAACAACACTTCATGCTCCTCCTATTTTTCAGACCGTTTCATGCTCCTCAGGTATTTCACACCTTTTGAAGCTCTTCATATTTTTCACACCTTTTCAGGCTCTTCACCTTTTTGAACAACACTTCATGCTCCTCCTACTTTTCAGACTGTTTCATGCTCATCTCATTTTTGACACCTTTTCAGGGTCTTCATATTTTTCAAACTTTTGAAGATCTTCATATTTTTCACACTTTTTCAGGCTCTTCATGTTTTGAACACTGCTTCATGCTCCTCCTATTTTTCAGACCGTTTCATTCTCCTCATGTTTTTCACACCTTTTGAAGCTCTTCATAATTTTCACACCTTTTCATGCTCTTCATGTTTTTGAACACCGTTTCATGCTCGTCCTATTTTTCAGACCATTTCAAGCTCCTCATATTTTTGAAACCTTTTGAAGCTCTTCATATTTTTCACACCTTTTCCGTCTCTTCTTGTTTTTCAACACCGCTTCTTGCTCCTCCTATTTTTCAGACCGTTTCATGCACCTCATATTGTTGACACCTTTTGAAGCACTTCATATTTTTCACACCTTTTCAGGCTCTTCATATTTTTGAACGCCGCTTCATGTTCCTCCTGTTTTTCAGACCTATTGAAGCTCTTCATATTTTTCACACCTTTTCAGGCTGTACATGTTTTTGAAGACCTCTTCATGCTCCTCACCTTTCTCAGACCGTTTCATGCTCCTGATAATTTTCACACCGTTTGAAGCTCTTCATATTTTTCACACGTTTTCAGATTCTTCATGTTTTTGATCACCGTTTCATGCTCCTCCTATTTTTCAGACCGTTTCATACTCCTCATATTTTTGACATCTTTTGAAGCTCTTCACATTTATCACACCTTTTCAGGCTCTTCATGTTTTTCAACACCGCTTCATGATCCTCCTATATTTCAGAGCGTTTCATGCTCCTCATATTTTTGACACCTTTTGAAGCTCTTCACATTTTTCACACCTTTTCCGGCTCTTCATGTTTTTCAACTCCGCTTCATGCTCCTCCTATTTTTCAGATCGTTTCAGGCTCTGCATATTTTTGACTCCTTTTGAAGCTCTTCATATTTTTCACACGTTTTCAGGCCCTTCATGTTTTTGAACACCGCTTCATGCTCCTCCTATTTTTCAGACGGTTTCAGGCTGCTCGTATTTTTCAGACCGTTTCATGCTCCTCATATTTTTGACAATTTTATAAACTCTTCATATTTTTCACACTTTTTCAGGCTCTTCATGTTTTTGAGCACTGCTTCATGCTCCTCCTATTTTTCAAACCTTTTGAAGCTCTTCATGTTTTTCACACCTTATCAGTCTCTTCATGTTTTTGAACATCTCTTCATGCTCCTCATATTTTTGACAATTTTATAAGCTCTTCATATTTTTCACACTTTTTCAGGCTCTTCATGTTTTTGAACACCGCTTCATGCTCCTCCTATTTTTCAAACCTTTTGAAGCTCTTCATATTTTTCACACTTTTTCAGGCTCTTCATGTTTTGAACACCGCTTCATGCTCCTCCTATTTTTCAGACCGTTTCATGCTCCTCAGATATTTCACACCTTTTGAAGCTCTTCATATTTTTCACACCTTTTCAGGCTCTTCACGTTTTTGAACAACACTTCATGCTCCTCCTACTTTTCAGACTGTTTCATGCTCATCTCATTTTTGACACCTTTTCAGGGTCTTCATATTTTTCAAACTTTTGAAGATCTTCATATTTTTCACACTTTTTCCGGCTCTTCATGTTTTGAACACTGCTTCATGCTCCTCCTATTTTTCAGACCGTTTCATTCTCCTCATGTTTTTCACACCTTTTGAAGCTCTTCATAATTTTCACACCTTTTCATGCTCTTCATGTTTTTGAACACCGTTTCATGCTCGTCCTATTTTTCAGACGATTTCAAGCTCCTCATATTTTGGAAACCTTTTGAAGCTCTTCATATTTTTCACACCTTTTCCGTCTCTTCTTGTTTTTCAACACCGCTTCTTGCTCCTCCTATTTTTCAGACCGTTTCATGCTCCTCATATTTTTGACACCTTTTGAAGCACTTCATATTTTTCACACCTTTTCAGGCTCTTCATATTTTTGAACACCGCTTCATGTTCCTCCTGTTTTTCACACCTTTTGAAGCTCTTCATATTTTTCACACCTTTTCAGGCTGTACATGTTTTTGAAGACCACTTCATGCTCCTCATCTTTTTCAGACCGTTTCATGCTCCTGATATTTTTCACACCGTTTGAAGCTGTTCATATTTTTCACACGTTTTCAGATTCTTCATGATTTTGATCACCGTTTCATGCTCCTCCTATTTTTCAGACCGTTTCATGCTCCTCATATTTTTGACACCTTTTGAAGCTCTTCACATTTATCACACCTTTTCAGGCTCTTCATGTTTTTCAACACCGCTTCATGATCCACCTATATTTCAGAGCGTTTCATGCTCCTCATATTTTTGACACCTTTTGAAGCTCTTCACATTTATCACACCATTTCAGGCTCTTCATGTTTTTCAACACCGCTTCATGCTCCTCCTATTTTTCAAACCTTTTGAAGCTCTTCATGTTTTTCACACCTTATCAGCCTCTTCATGTTTTTGAACATCTCTTCATGCTCCTCATATTTTTGACAATTTTATAAGCTCTTCATATTTTTCACACTTTTTCAGGCTCTTCATGTTTTTGAGCACCGCTTCATGCTCCTCCTATTTTTCAAACCTTTTGAAGCTCTTCATGTTTTTCACACTTTTTCAGGCTGTTTATAGTTTTAAACACCGCTGCATGATTCTCCTATATTTGAGACCATTTCATGCTCCTCATATTTTTGACATTTTTTGAAGCTCTTCATATTTTTCACACTTTTTCAGGCTCTTCATGTTTTGAACAACACTTCATGCTCCTCCTATTTTTCAGACCGTTTCATGCTCCTCAGGTATTTCACACCTTTTGAAGCTCTTCATATTTTTCACACCTTTTCAGGCTCTTCACCTTTTTGAACAACACTTCATGCTCCTCCTACTTTTCAGACTGTTTCATGCTCATCTCATTTTTGACACCTTTTCAGGGTCTTCATATTTTTCAAACTTTTGAAGATCTTCATATTTTTCACATTTTTTCAGGCTCTTCATGTTTTGAACACTGCTTCATGCTCCTCCTATTTTTCAGACCGTTTCATTCTCCTCATGTTTTTCACACCTTTTGAAGCTCTTCATAATTTTCACACCTTTTCATGCTCTTCATGTTTTTGAACACCGTTTCATGCTCGTCCTATTTTTCAGACCATTTCAAGCTCCTCATATTTTTGAAACCTTTTGAAGCTCTTCATATTTTTCACACCTTTTCCGTCTCTTCTTGTTTTTCAATACCGCTTCTTGCTCCTCCTATTTTTCAGACCGTTTCATGCTCCTCATATTGTTGACACCTTTTGAAGCACTTCATATTTTTCACACCTTTTCAGGCTCTTCATATTTTTGAACGCCGCTTCATGTTCCTCCTGTTTTTCACACCTATTGAAGCTCTTCATATTTTTCACACCTTTTCAGGCTGTACATGTTTTTGAAGACCACTTCATGCTCCTCATCTTTCTCAGACCGTTTCATGCTCCTGATAATTTTCACACCGTTTGAAGCTCTTCTTATTTTTCACACGTTTTCAGATTCTTCATGTTTTTGATCACCGTTTCATGCTCCTCCTATTTTTCAGACCGTTTCATACTCCTCATATTTTTGACACCTTTTGAAGCTCTTCACATTTATCACACCTTTTCAGGCTCTTCATGTTTTTCAACACCACTTCATGATCCTCCTATATTTCAGAGCGTTTCATGCTCCTCATATTTTTGACACCTTTTGAAGCTCTTCACATTTTTCACACCTTTTCCGGCTCTTCATGTTTTTCAACTCCGCTTCATGCTCCTCCTATTTTTCAGATCATTTCAGGCTCCGCATATTTTTGACTCCTTTTGAAGCTCTTCATATTTTTCACACGTTTTCAGGCCCTTCATGTTTTTGAACACCGCTTCATGCTCCTCCTATTTGTCAGACGGTTTCAGGCTGCTCGTATTTTTCAGACCGTTTCATGCTCCTCATATTTTTGACAATTTTATAAGCTCTTCATATTTTTCACACTTTTTCAGGCTCTTCATGTTTTTTAGCACCGCTTCATGCTCCTCCTATTTTTCAAACCTTTTGAAGCTCTTCATGTTTTTCACACCTTATCAGCCTCTTCATGTTTTTGAACATCTCTTCATGCTCCTCATATTTTTGACAATTTTATAAGCTCTTCATATTTTTCACACGTTTTCAGGCTCTTCATGTTTTTGATCACCGTTTCATGCTCCTGCTATTTTTCAGACCGTTTCATGCTCCTCATATTTTTGACAATTTTATAAGCTCTTCATATTTTTCACACTTTTTTAGGCTCTTCATGTTTTTTAACACCGCTTCATGCTCCTCCTATTTTTCAAACTTTTTGAAGCTCTTCATGTTTTTCACACCTTATCAGCCTCTTCATGTTTTTGAACACCTCTTCATGCTACTCCTATTTTTCAGACCTTTTCATGTTCCTCCTGTTTTTCACACCTTTTGAAGCTCTTCATATTTTTCACACCTTTTCAGGCTGTACATGTTTTTGAAGACCACTTCATGCTCCTCATCTTTTTAAGACCGTTTCATGCTCCTGATATTTTTCACACCGTTTGAAGCTCTTCATATTTTTCACACGTTTTCAGATTCTTCATGATTTTGATCACCGTTTCATGCTCCTCCTATTTTTCAGACCGTTTCATGCTCCTCATATTTTTGACATCTTTTGAAGCTCTTCACATTTATCACACCTTTTCAGGCTCTTCATGTTTTTCAACACCGCTTCATGATCCACCTATATTTCAGAGCGTTTCATGCTCCTCTTATTTTTCACTCCTTTTCCGGCTCTTCATGTTTTTCAACACCGCTTCATGCTCCTCCTATTTTTCAGATCGTTTCAGGCTCCGCATATTTTTGACTCCTTTTGAAGCTCTTCATATTTTTCACACGTTTTCAGGCCCTTCATGTTTTTGAACACCGCTTCATGCTCCTCCTATTTTTCAAACCTTTTGAAGCTCTTCATGTTTTTCACACCTTATCAGCCTCTTCATGTTTTTGAACATCTCTTCATGCTCCTCATATTTTTGACAATTTTATAAGCTCTTCATATTTTTCACACTTTTTCAGGCTCTTCATGTTTTTGAGCACCGCTTCATGCTCCTGCTATTTTTCAAACCTTTTGAAGCTCTTCATGTTTTTCACACCTTATCAGCCTCTTCATGTTTTTGAACATCTCTTCATGCTCCTCATATTTTTGACAATTTTATAAGCTCTTCATATTTTTCACACTTTTTCAGGCTCTTCATGTTTTTGAGCACCGCTTCATGCTCCTCCTATTTTTCAAACCTTTTGAAGCTCTTCATGTTTTTCACACTTTTTCAGGCTGTTTATAGTTTTAAACACCGCTGCATGATTCTCCTATATTTGAGACCATTTCATGCTCCTCATATTTTTGACATTTTTTGAAGCTCTTCATATTTTTCACACTTTTTCAGGCTCTTCATGTTTTGAACAACACTTCATGCTCCTCCTATTTTTAGACCGTTTCATGCTCCTCAGGTATTTCACACCTTTTGAAGCTCTTCATATTTTTCACACCTTTTCAGGCTCTTCATCTTTTTGAACAACACTTCATGCTCCTCCTACTTTTCAGACTGTTTCATGCTCATCTCATTTTTGACACCTTTTCAGGGTCTTCATATTTTTCAAACTTTTGAAGATCTTCATATTTTTCACACTTTTTCAGGCTCTTCATGTTTTGAACACTGCTTCATGCTCCTCCTATTTTTCAGACCGTTTCATTCTCCTCATGTTTTTCACACCTTTTGAAGCTCTTCATAATTTTCACACCTTTTCATGCTCTTCATGTTTTTGAACACCGTTTCATGCTCGTCCTATTTTTCAGACCATTTCAAGCTCCTCATATTTTTGAAACCTTTTGAAGCTCTTCATATTTTTCACACCTTTTCCGTCTCTTCTTGTTTTTCAACACCGCTTCTTGCTCCTCCTATTTTTCAGACCGTTTCATGCTCCTCATATTGTTGACACCTTTTGAAGCACTTCATATTTTTCACACCTTTTCAGGCTCTTCATATTTTTGAACGCCGGTTCATGTTCCTCCTGTTTTTCACACCTATTGAAGCTCTTCATATTTTTCACACCTTTTCAGGCTGTACATGTTTTTGAAGACCACTTCATGCTCCTCACCTTTCTCAGACCGTTTCATGCTCCTGATAATTTTCACACCGTTTGAAGCTCTTCATATTTTTCACACGTTTTCAGATTCTTCATGTTTTTGATCACCGTTTCATGCTCCTCCTATTTTTCAGACCGTTTCATACTCCTCATATTTTTGACACCTTTTGAAGCTCTTCACATTTATCACACCTTTTCAGGCTCTTCATGTTTTTCAACACCGCTTCATGATCCTCCTATATTTCAGAGCGTTTCATGCTCCTCATATTTTTGACACCTTTTGAAGCTCTTCACATTTTTCACACCTTTTCCGGCTCTTCATGTTTTTCAACTCCGCTTCATGCTCCTCCTATTTTTCAGAACGTTTCAGGCTCCGCCTATTTTTGACTCCTTTTGAAGCTCTTCATATTTTTCACACGTTTTCTGGCCCTTCATGTTTTTGAACACCGCTTCATGCTCCTCCTATTTTTCAGACGGTTTCAGGCTGCTCGTATTTTTCAGACCGTTTCATGCTCCTCATATTTTTGACAATTTTATAAACTCTTCATATTTTTCACACTTTTACAGGATCTTCATGTTTTTGAGCACTGCTTCATGCTCCTCCTATTTTTCAAACCTTTTGAAGCTCTTCATGTTTTTCACACCTTATCAGCCTCTTCATGTTTTTGAACATCTCTTCATGCTCCTCATATTTTTGACAATTTTATAAGCTCTTCATATTTTTCACACTTTTTCAGGCTCTTCATGTTTTTGAACACCGCTTCATGCTCCTCCTATTTTTCAAACCTTTTGAAGCTCTTCATATTTTTCACACTTTTTCAGGCTCTTCATGTTTTGAACACCGCTTCATGCTCCTCCTATTTTTCAGACCGTTTCATGCTCCTCAGATATTTCACACCTTTTGAAGCTCTTCATATTTTTCACACCTTTTCAGGCTCTTCACGTTTTTGAACAACACTTCATGCTCCTCCTACTTTTCAGACTGTTTCATGCTCATCTCATTTTTGACACCTTTTCAGGGTCTTCATATTTTTAAACTTTTGAAGATCTTCATATTTTTCACACTTTTTCAGGCTCTTCATGTTTTGAACACTGCTTCATGCTTCTCCTATTTTTCAGACCGTTTCATTCTCCTCATGTTTTTCACACCTTTTGAAGCTCTTCATAATTTTCACACCTTTTCATGCTCTTCATGTTTTTGAACACCGTTTCATGCTCATCCTATTTTTCAGACCATTTCAAGCTCCTCATATTTTGGAAACCTTTTGAAGCTCTTCATATTTTTCACACCTTTTCCGTCTCTTCTTGTTTTTCAACACCGCTTCTTGCTCCTCCTATTTTTCAGACCGTTTCATGCTCTTCATATTGTTGACACCTTTTGAAGCACTTCATATTTTTCACACCTTTTCAGGCTCTTCATATTTTTGAACACCGCTTCATGTTCCTCCTGTTTTTCACACCTTTTGAAGCTCTTCATATTTTTCACACCTTTTCAGGCTGTACATGTTTTTGAAGACCACTTCATGCTCCTCATCTTTTTCAGACCGTTTCATGCTCCTGATATTTTTCACACCGTTTGAAGCTGTTCATATTTTTCACACGTTTTCAGATTCTTCATGATTTTGATCACCGTTTCATGCTCCTCCTATTTTTCAGACCGTTTCATGCTCCTCATATTTTTGACACCTTTTGAAGCTCTTCACATTTATCACACCTTTTCAGGCTCTTCATGTTTTTCAACACCGCTTCATGATCCACCTATATTTCAGAGCGTTTCATGCTCCTCATATTTTTGACACCTTTTGAAGCTCTTCACATTTATCACACCTTTTCAGGCTCTTCATGTTTTTCAACACCGCTTCATGCTCCTCCTATTTTTCAGATCGTTTCAGGCTCCGCATATTTTTGACTCCTTTTGAAGCTCTTCATATTTTTCACACGTTTTCAGGCCCTTCATGTTTTTGAACACCGCTTCATGCTCCTCCTATTTTTCAAACCTTTTGAAGCTCTTCATGTTTTTCACACCTTATCAGCCTCTTCATGTTTTTGAACATCTCTTCATGCTCCTCATATTTTTGACAATTTTATAAGCTCTTCATATTTTTCACACTTTTTCAGGCTCTTCATGTTTTTGAGCACCGCTTCATGCTCCTGCTATTTTTCAAACCTTTTGAAGCTCTTCATGTTTTTCACACCTTATCAGCCTCTTCATGTTTTTGAACATCTCTTCATGCTCCTCATATTTTTGACAATTTTATAAGCTCTTCATATTTTTCACACTTTTTCAGGCTCTTCATGTTTTTGAGCACCGCTTCATGCTCCTCCTATTTTTCAAACCTTTTGAAGCTCTTCATGTTTTTCACACTTTTTCAGGCTGTTTATAGTTTTAAACACCACTGCATGATTCTCCTATATTTGAGACCATTTCATGCTCCTCATATTTTTGACATTTTTTGAAGCTCTTCATATTTTTCACACTTTTTCAGGCTCTTCATGTTTTGAACAACACTTCATGCTCCTCCTATTTTTCAGACCGTTTCATGCTCCTCAGGTATTTCACACCTTTTGAAGCTCTTCATATTTTTCACACCTTTTCAGGCTCTTCACCTTTTTGAACAACACTTCATGCTCCTCCTACTTTTCAGACTGTTTCATGCTCATCTCATTTTTGACACCTTTTCAGGGTCTTCATATTTTTCAAACTTTTGAAGATCTTCATATTTTTCACACTTTTTCAGGCTCTTCATGTTTTGAACACTGCTTCATGCTCCTCCTATTTTTCAGACCGTTTCATTCTCCTCATGTTTTTCACACCTTTTGAAGCTCTTCATAATTTTCACACCTTTTCATGCTCTTCATGTTTTTGAACACCGTTTCATGCTCGTCCTATTTTTCAGACCATTTCAAGCTCCTCATATTTTTGAAACCTTTTGAAGCTCTTCATATTTTTCACACCTTTTCCGTCTCTTCTTGTTTTTCAACACCGCTTCTTGCTCCTCCTCTTTTTCAGACCGTTTCATGCTCCTCATATTGTTGACACCTTTTGAAGCACTTCATATTTTTCACACCTTTTCAGGCTCTTCATATTTTTGAACGCCGCTTCATGTTCCTCCTGTTTTTCAGACCTATTGAAGCTCTTCATATTTTTCACACCTTTTCAGGCTGTACATGTTTTTGAAGACCACTTCATGCTCCTCATCTTTCTCAGACCGTTTCATGCTCCTGATAATTTTCACACCGTTTGAAGCTCTTCATATTTTTCACACGTTTTCAGATTCTTCATGTTTTTGATCACCGTTTCATGCTCCTCCTATTTTTCAGACCGTTTCATACTCCTCATATTTTTGACACCTTTTGAAGCTCTTCACATTTATCACACCTTTTCAGGCTCTTCATGTTTTTCAACACCGCTTCATGATCCTCCTATATTTCAGAGCGTTTCATGCTCCTCATATTTTTGACACCTTTTGAAGCTCTTCACATTTTTCACACCTTTTCCGGCTCTTCATGTTTTTCAACTCCGCTTCATGCTCCTCCTATTTTTCAGATCATTTCAGGCTCCGCATATTTTTGACTCCTTTTGAAGCTCTTCATATTTTTCACACGTTTTCAGGCCCTTCATGTTTTTGAACACCGCTTCATGCTCCTCCTATTTGTCAGACGGTTTCAGGCTGCTCGTATTTTTCAGACCGTTTCATGCTCCTCATATTTTTGACAATTTTATAAGCTCTTCATATTTTTCACACTTTTTCAGGCTCTTCATGTTTTTTAGCACCGCTTCATGCTCCTCCTATTTTTCAAACCTTTTGAAGCTCTTCATGTTTTTCACACCTTATCAGCCCCTTCATGTTTTTGAACATCTCTTCATGCTCCTCATATTTTTGACAATTTTATAAGCTCTTCATATTTTTCACACGTTTTCAGGCTCTTCATGTTTTTGATCACCGTTTCATGCTCCTGCTATTTTTCAGACCGTTTCATGCTCCTCATATTTTTGACAATTTTATAAGCTCTTCATATTTTTCACACTTTTTTAGGCTCTTCATGTTTTTTAACACCGCTTCATGCTCCTCCTATTTTTCAAACTTTTTGAAGCTCTTCATGTTTTTCACACCTTATCAGCCTCTTCATGTTTTTGAACACCTCTTCATGCTACTCCTATTTTTCAGACCTTTTCATGTTCCTCCTGTTTTTCACACCTTTTGAAGCTCTTCATATTTTTCACACCTTTTCAGGCTGTACATGTTTTTGAAGACCACTTCATGCTCCTCATCTTTTTCAGACCGTTTCATGCTCCTGATATTTTTCACACCGTTTGAAGCTCTTCATATTTTTCACACGTTTTCAGATTCTTCATGATTTTGATCACCGTTTCATGCTCCTCCTATTTTTCAGACCGTTTCATGCTCCTCATATTTTTGACACCTTTTGAAGCTCTTCACATTTATCACACCTTTTCAGGCTCTTCATGTTTTTCAACACCGCTTCATGATCCACCTATATTTCAGAGCGTTTCATGCTCCTCTTATTTTTCACACCTTTTCCGGCTCTTCATGTTTTTCAACACCGCTTCATGCTCCTCCTATTTTTCAGATCGTTTCAGGCTCCGCATATTTTTGACTCCTTTTGAAGCTCTTCATATTTTTCACACGTTTTCAGGCCCTTCATGTTTTTGAACACCGCTTCATGCTCCTCCTATTTTTCAAACCTTTTGAAGCTCTTCATGTTTTTCACACCTTATCAGCCTCTTCATGTTTTTGAACATCTCTTCATGCTCCTCATATTTTTGACAATTTTATAAGCTCTTCATATTTTTCACACTTTTTCAGGCTCTTCATGTTTTTGAGCTCCGCTTCATGCTCCTCCTATTTTTCAAACCTTTTGAAGCTCTTCATGTTTTTCACACTTTTTCAGGCTGTTTATAGTTTTAAACACCGCTGTATGATTCTCCTATATTTGAGACCATTTCATGCTCCTCATATTTTTGACATTTTTTGAAGCTCTTCATATTTTTCACACTTTTTCAGGCTCTTCATGTTTTGAACAACACTTCATGCTCCTCCTATTTTTCAGACCGTTTCATGCTCCTCAGGTATTTCACACCTTTTGAAGCTCTTCATATTTTTCACACCTTTTCAGGCTCTTCACCTTTTTGAACAACACTTCATGCTCCTCCTACTTTACAGACTGTTTCATGCTCATCTCATTTTTGACACCTTTTCAGGGTCTTCATATTTTTCAAACTTTTGAAGATCTTCATATTTTTCACACTTTTTCAGGCTCTTCATGTTTTGAACACTGCTTCATGCTCCTCCTATTTTTCAGACCGTTTCATTCTCCTCATGTTTTTCACACCTTTTGAAGCTCTTCATAATTTTCACACCTTTTCATGCTCTTCATGTTTTTGAACACCGTTTCATGCTCGTCCTATTTTTCAGACCATTTCAAGCTCCTCATATTTTTGAAACCTTTTGAAGCTCTTCATATTTTTCACACCTTTTCCGTCTCTTCTTGTTTTTCAACACCGCTTCTTGCTCCTCCTATTTTTCAGACCGTTTCATGCTCCTCATATTGTTGACACCTTTTGAAGCACTTCATATTTTTCACACCTTTTCAGGCTCTTCATATTTTTGAACGCCGGTTCATGTTCCTCCTGTTTTTCACACCTATTGAAGCTCTTCATATTTTTCACACCTTTTCAGGCTGTACATGTTTTTGAAGACCACTTCATGCTCCTCATCTTTCTCAGACCGTTTCATGCTCCTGATAATTTTCACACCGTTTGAAGCTCTTCATATTTTTCACACGTTTTCAGATTCTTCCTGTTTTTGATCACCGTTTCATGCTCCTCCTATTTTTCAGACCGTTTCATACTCCTCATATTTTTGACACCTTTTGAAGCTCTTCACATTTATCACACCTTTTCAGGCTCTTCATGTTTTTCAACACCGCTTCATGATCCTCCTATATTTCAGAGCGTTTCATGCTCCTCATATTTTTGACACCTTTTGAAGCTCTTCACATTTTTCACACCTTTTCCGGCTCTTCATATTTTTCAACTCCGCTTCATGCTCCTCCTATTTTTCAGATCATTTCAGGCTCCGCATATTTTTGACTCCTTTTGAAGCTCTTCATATTTTTCACACGTTTTCAGGCCCTTCATGTTTTTGAACACCGCTTCATGTTCCTCCTATTTGTCAGACGGTTTCAGGCTGCTCGTATTTTTCAGACCGTTTCATGCTCCTCATATTTTTGACAATTTTATAAGCTCTTCATATTTTTCACACTTTTTCAGGCTCTTCATGTTTTTTAGCACCGCTTCATGCTCCTCCTATTTTTCAAACCTTTTGAAGCTCTTCATGTTTTTCACACCTTATCAGCCTCTTCATGTTTTTGAACATCTCTTCATGCTCCTCATATTTTTGACAATTTTATAAGCTCTTCATATTTTTCACAAGTTTTCAGGCTCTTCATGTTTTTGATCACCGTTTCATGCTCCTGCTATTTTTCAGACCGTTTCATGCTCCTCATATTTTTGACAATTTTATAAGCTCTTCATATTTTTCACACTTTTTTAGGCTCTTCATGTTTTTTAACACCGCTTCATGCTCCTCCTATTTTTCAAACTTTTTGAAGCTCTTCATGTTTTTCACACCTTATCAGCCTCTTCATGTTTTTGAACACCTCTTCATGCTACTCCTATTTTTCAGACCTTTTCATGTTCCTCCTGTTTTTCACACCTTTTGAAGCTCTTCATATTTTTCACACCTTTTCAGGCTGTACATGTTTTTGAAGACCACTTCATGCTCCTCATCTTTTTCAGACCGTTTCATGCTCCTGATATTTTTCACACCGTTTGAAGCTCTTCATATTTTTCACACGTTTTCAGATTCTTCATGATTTTGATCACCGTTTCATGCTCCTCCTATTTTTCAGACCGTTTCATGCTCCTCATATTTTTGACACCTTTTGAAGCTCTTCACATTTATCACACCTTTTCAGGCTCTTCATGTTTTTCAACACCGCTTCATGATCCACCTATATTTCAGAGCGTTTCATGCTCCTCTTATTTTTCACACCTTTTCCGGCTCTTCATGTTTTTCAACACCGCTTCATGCTCCTCCTATTTTTCAGATCGTTTCAGGCTCCGCATATTTTTGACTCCTTTTGAAGCTCTTCATATTTTTCACACGTTTTCAGGCCCTTCATGTTTTTGAACACCGCTTCATGCTCCTCCTATTTTTCAAACCTTTTGAAGCTCTTCATGTTTTTCACACCTTATCAGCCTCTTCATGTTTTTGAACATCTCTTCATGCTCCTCATATTTTTGACAATTTTATAAGCTCTTCATATTTTTCACACTTTTTCAGGCTCTTCATGTTTTTGAGCACCGCTTCATGCTCCTCCTATTTTTCAAACCTTTTGAAGCTCTTCATGTTTTTCACACTTTTTCAGGCTGTTTATAGTTTTAAACACCGCTGCATGATTCTCCTATATTTGAGACCATTTCATGCTCCTCATATTTTTGACATTTTTTGAAGCTCTTCATATTTTTCACACTTTTTCAGGCTCTTCATGTTTTGAACAACACTTCATGCTCCTCCTATTTTTCAGACCGTTTCATGCTCCTCAGGTATTTCACACCTTTTGAAGCTCTTCATATTTTTCACACCTTTTCAGGCTCTTCACCTTTTTGAACAACACTTCATGCTCCTCCTACTTTACAGACTGTTTCATGCTCATCTCATTTTTGACACCTTTTCAGGGTCTTCATATTTTTCAAACTTTTGAAGATCTTCATATTTTTCACACTTTTTCAGGCTCTTCATGTTTTGAACACTGCTTCATGCTCCTCCTATTTTTCAGACCGTTTCATTCTCCTCATGTTTTTCACACCTTTTGAAGCTCTTCATAATTTTCACACCTTTTCATGCTCTTCATGTTTTTGAACACCGTTTCATGCTCGTCCTATTTTTCAGACCATTTCAAGCTCCTCATATTTTTGAAACCTTTTGAAGCTCTTCATATTTTTCACACCTTTTCCGTCTCTTCTTGTTTTTCAACACCGCTTCTTGCTCCTCCTATTTTTCAGACCGTTTCATGCTCCTCATATTGTTGACACCTTTTGAAGCACTTCATATTTTTCACACCTTTTCAGGCTCTTCATATTTTTGAACGCCGGTTCATGTTCCTCCTGTTTTTCACACCTATTGAAGCTCTTCATATTTTTCACACCTTTTCAGGCTGTACATGTTTTTGAAGACCACTTCATGCTCCTCATCTTTCTCAGACCGTTTCATGCTCCTGATAATTTTCACACCGTTTGAAGCTCTTCATATTTTTCACACGTTTTCAGATTCTTCCTGTTTTTGATCACCGTTTCATGCTCCTCCTATTTTTCAGACCGTTTCATACTCCTCATATTTTTGACACCTTTTGAAGCTCTTCACATTTATCACACCTTTTCAGGCTCTTCATGTTTTTCAACACCGCTTCATGATCCTCCTATATTTCAGAGCGTTTCATGCTCCTCATATTTTTGACACCTTTTGAAGCTCTTCACATTTTTCACACCTTTTCCGGCTCTTCATATTTTTCAACTCCGCTTCATGCTCCTCCTATTTTTCAGATCATTTCAGGCTCCGCATATTTTTGACTCCTTTTGAAGCTCTTCATATTTTTCACACGTTTTCAGGCCCTTCATGTTTTTGAACACCGCTTCATGTTCCTCCTATTTGTCAGACGGTTTCAGGCTGCTCGTATTTTTCAGACCGTTTCATGCTCCTCATATTTTTGACAATTTTATAAGCTCTTCATATTTTTCACACTTTTTCAGGCTCTTCATGTTTTTTAGCACCGCTTCATGCTCCGCCTATTTTTCAAACCTTTTGAAGCTCTTCATGTTTTTCACACCTTATCAGCCTCTTCATGTTTTTGAACATCTCTTCATGCTCCTCATATTTTTGACAATTTTATAAGCTCTTCATATTTTTCACAAGTTTTCAGGCTCTTCATGTTTTTGATCACCGTTTCATGCTCCTGCTATTTTTCAGACCGTTTCATGCTCCTCATATTTTTGACAATTTTATAAGCTCTTCATATTTTTCACACTTTTTTAGGCTCTTCATGTTTTTTAACACCGCTTCATGCTCCTCCTATTTTTCAAACTTTTTGAAGCTCTTCATGTTTTTCACACCTTATCAGCCTCTTCATGTTTTTGAACACCTCTTCATGCTACTCCTATTTTTCAGACCTTTTCATGTTCCTCCTGTATTTCACACCTTTTGAAGCTCTTCATATTTTTCACACCTTTTCAGGCTGTACATGTTTTTGAAGACCACTTCATGCTCCTCATCTTTTTCAGACCGTTTCATGCTCCTGATATTTTTCACACCGTTTGAAGCTCTTCATATTTTTCACACGTTTTCAGATTCTTCATGATTTTGATCACCGTTTCATGCTCCTCCTATTTTTCAGACCGTTTCATGCTCCTCATATTTTTGACACCTTTTGAAGCTCTTCACATTTATCACACCTTTTCAGGCTCTTCATGTTTTTCAACACCGCTTCATGATCCACCTATATTTCAGAGCGTTTCATGCTCCTCTTATTTTTCACACCTTTTCCGGCTCTTCATGTTTTTCAACACCGCTTCATGCTCCTCCTATTTTTCAGATCGTTTCAGGCTCCGCATATTTTTGACTCCTTTTGAAGCTCTTCATATTTTTCACACGTTTTCAGGCCCTTCATGTTTTTGAACACCGCTTCATGCTCCTCCTATTTTTCAAACCTTTTGAAGCTCTTCATGTTTTTCACACCTTATCAGCCTCTTCATGTTTTTGAACATCTCTTCATGCTCCTCATATTTTTGACAATTTTATAAGCTCTTCATATTTTTCACACTTTTTCAGGCTCTTCATGTTTTTGAGCACCGCTTCATGCTCCTCCTATTTTTCAAACCTTTTGAAGCTCTTCATGTTTTTCACACCTTATCAGCCTCTTCATGTTTTTGAACATCTCTTCATGCTCCTCATATTTTTGACAATTTTATAAGCTCTTCATATTTTTCACACTTTTTCAGGCTCTTCATGTTTTTGAGCACCGCTTCATGCTCCTCCTATTTTTCAAACCTTTTGAAGCTCTTCATGTTTTTCACACTTTTTCAGGCTGTTTATAGTTTTAAACACCGCTGCATGATTCTCCTATATTTGAGACCATTTCATGCTCCTCATATTTTTGACATTTTTTGAAGCTCTTCATATTTTTCACACTTTTTCAGGCTCTTCATGTTTTGAACAACACTTCATGCTCCTCCTATTTTTCAGACCGTTTCATGCTCCTCAGGTATTTCACACCTTTTGAAGCTCTTCACATTTTTCACACCTTTTCCGGCTCTTCATGTTTTTCAACTCGGCTTCATGCTCCTCCTATTTTTCAGAACGTTTCAGGCTCCGCATATTTTTGACTCCTTTTGAAGCTCTTCATATTTTTCACACGTTTTCTGGCCCTTCATGTTTTTGAACACCGCTTCATGCTCCTCCTATTTGTCAGACGGTTTCAGGCTGCTCGTATTTTTCAGACCGTTTCATGCTCCTCATATTTTTGACAATTTTATAAGCTCTTCATATTTTTCACACTTTTTCAGGCTCTTCATGTTTTTTAGCACCGCTTCATGCTCCTCCTATTTTTCAAACCTTTTGAAGCTCTTCATGTTTTTCACACCTTATCAGCCTCTTCATGTTTTTGAACATCTCTTCATGCTCCTCATATTTTTGACAATTTTATAAGCTCTTCATATTTTTCACACTTTTTCAGGCTCTTCATGTTTTTGAACACCGCTTCATGCTCCTCCTATTTTTCAGACCGTTTCATGCTCCTCAGGTATTTCACACTTTTTGAAGCTCTTCATAATTTTCACACCTTTTCAGGCTCTTCACGTTTTTGAACAACACTTCATGCTCCTCCTACTTTTCAGACTGTTTCATGCTCATCTCATTTTTGACACCTTTTCAGGGTCTTCATATTTTTCAAACTTTTGAAGATCTTCATATTTTTCACACTTTTTCAGGCTCTTCATGTTTTGAACACTCCTTCATGCTCCTCCTATTTTTCAGACCGTTTCATTCTCCTCATGTTTTTCACACCTTTTGAAGCTCTTCATAATTTTCACACCTTTTCATGCTCTTCATGTTTTTGAACACCGTTTCATGCTCGTCCTATTTTTCAGACCATTTCAAGCTCCTCATATTTTTGAAACCTTTTGAAGCTCTTCATATTTTTCACACCTTTTCAGGCTTTTCATGTATTTGAACACCGCTTCATGCTCCTCACATTTCTCACACCTTTTGAAGCTCTTCATATTTTTCTCACCTTTTCAGGCTCCTCATGTTTTTGAACACCGCTTCATGCTCCTCATATTTTTCAGACCGTTTCATGATCCTCATGTATTTCACACCTTTTGAACCTCTTCATATTTTTCACACCTTTTCAATGTCTTCATGTTTTTGAACACTGTTTCATGCTGCTCCTGTTTTTCAGACCATTTCATGATACTCATATTTTTGACACCTTTTGAAGCTCTTCATATTTTTCACACTTTTTCAGGTGTTTATAGTTTTCAACACCGCTGCATGATTCTCCTATATTTGAGACCATTTCATGCTCCTCATATTTTTGACATTTATTGAAGCTCTTCATATTTTTCACACCTTTTGAAGCTCTTCCTATTTTTCACAGGTTTTCAGGCTCTTCATGTTTTTCAACACCGCTTCATGCTCCTCTTATTTTTCCGAGCGTTTCATGCTCATGTCATTTTTGACACCTTTTGAAGGTCTTCATATTTTTCACACCTTTTGAAGCTCTTCATATTTTTCACTTCTTTTCAGGCTCTTCATGTTTTTTAACACCGCTTCATGCTCCTCATTTTTTCAGACCGTTTCATGCTCCTCATATTTTTGACATCTTTTGAAGCTCTTCTCGTTTTTCACACATTTTTAGGCTCTTCATGTTTTTCAACACCGCTTGATGATCCTCCTATATTTCAGACCGTTTCATGCTCCTCATATTTTTGACACCTTTTGAAGCTCTTCATATTTTTCACACCTTTTCAGACTCTTCATGTTCTTCAACACCGCTTCATGCTGCTCCTATTTTTCAAACCGTTTCATGCTCATCTCTTTTTTGACAACTTTTGAAGCTCTTCATATTTTCATACCTTTTGAAGCTCTTCATATTTTTCACACGTTTTCAGGCTCTTCATGTTTTTCAACACCGCTTCATGCTCCTCCTATTTTTCAGACCGTTTCGTGCTCCTCATATTTTTGACACGTTTTGAAGCTCTTCATATTTTTCACACCTTTTCCGTCTCTTCTTGTTTTTCAACACCGCTTCTTGTTCCTCCTATTTTTCAAACCGTTTCATGCTCCTCATATTGTTGACACCTTTTGAAGCACTTCATATTTTTCACACCTTTTCAGGCTCTTCATATTTTTGAACACCGCTTCATGTTCCTCCTGTTTTTCACACCTTTTGAAGCTCTTCATATTTTTCACACCTTTTCAGGCTCTTCAGGTTTTTGAACACCTCTTCATGCTCCTCCTATTTTTCAGACCGTTTCATGCTCCTCATGTCTTTCACACCTTTTGAAGCTCTTCATATTTTTCACACCTTTTCAGTCTCTCCATGTTTCTGAACACCACGTCCTTTTCCTCCTATTTTTGAGGCCGTTTCATGCTCATCTCATTTTTGACACCTTCTGAAGCTCTTCATTTTTTTCACACCTTTTGAGCTCTTCATATTCTTGACACGTTTTCAGGCTCTTCATGTATTTCAATAACGCTTCTTACTTCTCCTATTTTTCAGACCGTTTCATGCTCCTCATATTTTTGACACCTTTTGAAGCTCTTCATATTTTTCACACTTTTTCAGGCTTTTCATGTTTCTGAACAACGCTTCATGCTCCTCCTATTTTTCACACCTTTTGAAGCTCTTCATATTTTTCACAGCTTTTCAGGCTGCACATGTTTTTGAACACCACTTCATGCTCCTCATCTTTTTCAGTCTGTTTCATGCTCCTCATATTTTTCACAGCGTTTGAAGCTCTTCATATTTTTCACAAGTTTTCAGGCTCTTCATGTTTTTGATCACCGTTTCATGCTCCTCCTATTTTTCAGACCGTTTCATGCTCCTCATATTTTTGACAATTTCATAAGCTCTTCATATTTTTAACACTTTTTCAGGCTCTTCATGTTTTTGAACACCGCTTCATGCTCCTCTTATTTTTCAAACTTTTTGAAGCTCTTCATGTTTTTCACACCTTATCAGCCTCTTCATGTTTTTGAACACCTCTTCATGCTCCTCCTATTTTTCAGACCTTTTCATGCTCCTCATGTATTTCACACGTTTTGAAGCTCTTCATGTTTTTCACACCTTTTCAGGCTCTTCATGTGTTTGAACACAGCTTCATGCTCCTTCTATTTTTCAGACCGTTTCAAGCTCCTCATATTTTTGACACCTTTGAAGCTCTTCATATTTTTCACACCTTTTCAAGCTCTTCATGTTTTTCAACACCGCCTCATGCTCCTCCTATTTTTCAGAACGTTACATGCTCCTCATGTATTTCACACCTTTTGAAGCTCTTCATATTTTTCACACCTTTTTAGGCTCTCCATGTTTCTGAACAGCACTTCATGCTCCTATTTTTGAGACCGTTTCATGCTCATCTCATTTTTGACACCTTCTGAAACTCTTCATTTTTTTCACACCTTTGGAGCTCTTCATATTCTTCACACGTTTTCAGGCTCTTCATGTATTTCAACAATGCTTCTTACTCCTCCTATTTTTCAGATCGTTTCATGCTCCTTATAGTTTTCACAGCTTTTGAAGCTCTTCATATTCTTCACACCTTTTCAAGCTCTTCATATTTTTCAAACCTTTTGAAGCTCTTCATATTTTTAACACGTTTTCAGGCTCTTCAAGTTTTTGAACACCGCTTCATGCTCCTCCTATTTTTCAGACCTTTTCATCCTCCTCATGTATTTCACACCTTTTGAAGCTCTTCATATTTTTCAGACTTTTTCAGGCTCTGCATGTTGTTGAACACTGCTTCTTGCTCCTCCTATTTTTCAGACCGTTTCATGCTCCTCTTGTATTTCACACCTTTTGAAGCTCTTCATATTTTGCACACCTTTTCAGGCTCTTCATGTTTTTGAACACCGCTTCATGCTCCTCCTATTTTTCAAACCGTTTCATGCTCCTCATGTATTTCACACCTTTTGAAGCTCTTCATATTTTTCACACCTTTTCTGGCTCTTCATGTTTTTGAACACCGCTTCATGCTCCTCCTATTTTTCAGACCGTTTCATGCTCCTCATAATTTTCACACCTTTTAAAGCTCTTCTTATTTTTCACACCTTATCATTTTCTTCATGTTTTTGAACACCGCTTCATCTTTCTCCTATTTTTAAGACCGTTTCATGCTCCTCATATTTTTGACACCTTTTGAAGCTCTTCATATTTTGCACACCTTTTCAGGCTCTTCATGTTTTTCACAAGCACTTCACGCTCCTCCTATTTTTCAGAACGTATCATGCTCCTCATTTCTTTGAGACATTTTGACGCTCTTCATATTTTTCACACCTTTTGTAGATCTTCATGTTTTTGAACACAGTTTATGCTCCTCATATTTTTCACACATTTTCATGCTCTTCATATTTTTCACACCTTTTCAGCCTTTTCAGGTTTTTGAACACCGTTTCATGCTCCTCCTATTTTTCAGACCGTTTCCTGCTCCTCATATATTTGACATCTTTTGAAGCTCTTCTTATTTTTCACACCTTTTCATGCTTTTCATGTTTTTCAACACCGTTTTATGCTCCTCCTATTTTCCGACCGTTTCATGCTCCTCACATATTTGACACCTTTTAAAGCTCTTCTTATTTTTCACACCTTTTCATGCTTTTCATGTTTTTCAACACCGTTTTATGCTCCTCCTATTTTCCGACCGTTTCATGCTCCTCACATATTTGACACCTTTTAAAGCTCTTCTTATTTTTCACACCTTTTCATGCTTTTCATGTTTTTCAACACCATTTCATGCTTCTCCTATTTTTCAGACCGTTTCCTGCTCCTCATATATTTGACATCTTTTGAAGCTCTTCTTATTTTTCACACCTTTTCATGCTTTTCAAGTTTTTCAACACCGTTTCATGCTCCTCCTATTTTCAGACCGTTTCATGCTCCTCATATATTTGACACCTTTTAAAGCTCTTCATGTATTTCACACCGTTTCAGGCTCTTCATGTTTTTGAACACCGTTTCATGCTCCTTATATTTTTCAGACCGTTTCGTGCTCCTCATATATTTGACATCTTTTGAAGGTCTTCTTATTTTTCACACCTTTTCACGCTTTTCATGTTTTTCAACACCGTTTCATGCTCCTCCTATTTTTCAGACCGTTTCGTGCTCCTCATATGTTTGACACCTTGTGAAGCTCTTCATATTCTTCACACCTTTTCAGTCTCTTCATGTTTTTCAACACCGCCTCATGCTCCTCCTTTTTTCAGAACGTTTCATGCTGTTAATATTTTTGTCACCTTTTGAAGCTCTTCATATTTTTCACACCTTCTCAGGCTCTTCATGTCTTTGAACACCGTTTCTTGCTGCTACTATTTTTCAGACCTTTTCATGCTCCAAATATTTTTGACACCTTTTGAAGCCTTTCATATTTTTCACACCTTTTCAGGCTCTTCTTGTTTTTCAACACCACTTCATGCTCCTCTTATTTTTCAGACCGTTTCATGCTCCTCATATTTTTGACACCTTTTGAAGCTCTTCATATTTTTCACACATTTTCAATCTCTTCATGTTTTTCAACACAGTTTCATGCTCCTCATTTTTTTTCAGTCTGTTTCATGCTCCTCATATTTTTGACACCTTTTGAAGCTCTTCATATTATTCACACCATTTCAGGTTCTTCACGTTTTTAAACAACGCTTCATGCTCCTCCTATTTTTCAAAACGTTTCATGCTCCTCATATTTTTGACACCTTCTGAAGCTCATCATATTTTTCACAGGTTTTCATGCTCTTCATCTTTTTCAAAACCGTTTCATTCTCATACTATTTTTCAGACAGTTTCATGCTCCTATATATTTCACACCTTTTGAAACTCTTCATATTTTTCACACGTTTTCAGGCTCTTCATGGTTTTCAACACCGCTGCATGCTCCTCCTATTTTTCAGACCGTTTCATGCTCTTAATATTTTTGACATCTTTTGAAGCTCTTCATATATTTCACACCTTTTCAGGCTCTTCATGTTTTTCAACACTGTTTCATGCTCCTCCTATTTTTCAGACCGTTTCATGCTTCTCTTATTTTTGACAACTTTTGAAGCGCTTCATATTTTTCACACCTTTTCAGGGTCTTCTTCTTTTGCAACACCACTTCATGCTCCTCTTATTTTTTAGACCGTTTCATGCTCCTCATATTTTTGACACCTTTTGAAGCTCTTCATATTTTACACACCTTTCCTGGTTCTTCTTGTTTTTGAACACTGTTTCATGCTCCTCCTGTTTTTCAGACCGTTTCATGCTGCTCATATTTTGACACCTTTTGAAGCTCTCCATATTTTTCACACCTTTTCAGGCTCTTCATGTTTTTGAAAACCACTTCATTCTCCTCCTATTTTTCAGACCGTTTCATGCTCCTCATATTTTTGACACCTTTTGAAGCTCTTCATATATTTCACACCTTTTCAGGCTCTTCATGTTCTTTAACACCGATTCATGCTCCTCCTACTTTTCAGACCGTTTCATGCTCCTCATATTTGGACACCTTTTGAAGCTCTTCATGTTTTTCAACACCGTTTCATGCTCCTCCTATTTTTAAGACCGTTTCCTGCTCCTCATATTTTTCACACCTTTTGAAGCTCTTCATATTTTTCACACTTTTTCAGGCTCTTCATGTTTTTCCACACCGATTCATGCTCCTTCTATTTTTCAAAACGTTTCATGTTCCTCATATTTTTGACACCTTTTGAAGCTCTTCCTTTTTTTCACACCTTTTCATGCTCTTCATGTTTCTAACACCGTTTCATGCTTCTCCTATTTTTCAGACCGTTTAAGGCTCCTCATATTTTTCACACCTTTTGAATCTCTTTATATTTGTCACACCTTTTCAGGCTCTTCATGTTTTTCAACACCGCTTCATGCTCCTCCTATTTTTCAGATCGTTTCTTGCTCCTCCTATATTTCAAACTGTTTCACGCACCTCTTATTATTGACACCTTTTGAAGCTCTTCATATTTTTCACACCTTTTCAGGCTCTTCATGTTTTTCAACACCACTTCATGCTCCTCCTATTTTTGAGACCGGTTCATGCTCCTCATATTTTTCACACATTTAGAAACTCTTCATATTTTTCCCACCTTCCCAGGCTCTTCATGTATTTGAGCACAGCTTCATGCTCCTCCTATTTTTCAGACCGTTTCATGCTCCTCATATTTTTGACAGCTTTTGAAGCTCTTCATATTTTTCACACCATTGCAGGCTCTTAATGTTTTTGAACACCGTTTCATGCTCCTCCTATATTTCAGACCGTTTCATGCTCCTCATATTTTTGACACATTTTGAAGCTCTTCATATTTTTCACACCTTTTGAAGCTCTTCATATTTTTCACAACATTTCAGGCTCTTCATGTTTTTGAACACCGTTTCATGCTCCTCCTATATTTCAGACCATTTCATGCTCCTCATATTTCTGACAAATTTTGAAGCTCTTCAAATATTTCAAACATTTTCAGGCTCTTCATGTTTTGAACACCACTTCATGCTTCTCCTATTTTTCAGACCGTTTCATGCTCATCTCATTTTTGACACCTTTTGAAGCTCTTCATATTTTTCACAACTTTTGAAGCTTTTCATATTTTTGACACATTTTCAGGCTCTTCAGGTTTTTCAACACCGCTTCTTGCTCCTCCTAATTTTCAGACCGCTTCTTGCTCCTCCTAATTTTCAGAGCGCTTCATGCTCCTCATATTTTTGACACCTTTTGAAGCTCTTCGTATATTTCACACCTTTTCATGCTCTTCATGTTTATCAACACCAATTCATGCTCCTCCTATTTTTCAGACCGTTTCATGCTAATCTCATTTTTGACACCTATTGAAGCTCTTCATATTTTTCCAACCTTTTGAAGTTCTTCATATTTTTCGCACCATTTCAGGCTCTTCATGTATTTCAACACCGCTTCATGCTCCTCCTCTTTTTCAGACAATTTTTGCTCCTCATAATTTTGACACCATTTGAAGCTCTTCATATTTCTCACAACTTTTCTGGTTCTTCATGTATTTCAACACCGCTTCATGCTCCTCCTATTCTTCAGACCGTATCATGCTCATCTAATTTTTGAGACCTTTTGAAGCTCTTCATATTTTTCCAAATATTTTGAAGCTCTTCGTACTATCACGCATTTTCAGGCTCTTCATATTTTGCAACACCCCTTCTTGCTCCTACTATTTTTCAGACCGTTTCATGCTCCTCATATTTTTGAACACCTTTTGAAGCTCTTCATATTTTCCACATCTATTCAGGCTCTTCAGGTTTTTGAACACCGCTTCATGCTCCTCCTTTTCTGCAGACCGTTTCATGCTCCTCATATTTTTGACACCTTTTGAAGCTCTTCATATTTCTCACACCTTTTCAGGCTCTTCATATTTTTGAACACCGCTTCATGCTCCTCCTATTTTTCAGACCGTTTCATGCTCATCTCATTTTTGACACTTTTTGAAGCTCTTCATATTTTTCACACCTTTTCAGGCTCTTCATATTTTTCAACACCACTTCATGCTCCTTCTATTTTTCAGAGAGTTTCATGCTCCTCATGTATTTCACACCTTTTGAAGCTCTTCATATTTTTCACACCTTTTCAGGCTCGTCATGTTTTTCATCACTGTTTCATGCTCCTCCTATTTTTCAGACCGTTTCATGCTCCTCATATTTTTGAAACCTTTTGAAGCTCATCATACTTTTCACACCTTTTCAGGCTCTTCATGTTTTTGAACACCGTTTCATGTTCCTCCTATTTTTCAGACCGTTTCATGCTCCTCATATTTTTGACACCTTTTGAAGCTCTTCATATTTTTCACAACTTTTCCGGCTCTTCATGATTTTCAACACCGCTTCATGCTCCTCCTATTTTTCAGACCGTTCCATTCTCATCTCATTTTTGACACCTTTTGAAGCTCTTCATATTTTTCACACCTTTTGAAGCTCTTCATAATTTTCACACGTTTTCAGGCTCTTCATGTTTTTCAACATCGCTTCATGATCCTCCAATTTTTCAGACCGTTTCATGCACCTCATATTTTTCACACCTTTTGAAGCTCTTCATATTTCTCACACATTTTCAGGCTCTTCATGTTTCTCAACACCGCTTCATGATCCTCCTATTTTTCAGACCGTTTCATGCTCCTCATATTTTTGACACCTTTTGAAGCTCTTCATATTTTTCTCACCTTTTCAGGCTCTTCATGTTTTTGAACACCGCTTCATGCTCCTCCTATTTTTCAACCGTTTCATACTCCTCATATTTTTGACACCTTTTGAAGCTCTTCATATTTTTCACACCTTTTCAGGCTCTTCATGTTTTTGAACACCGCTCCATGCTCCTCCTATTTTTCAGACCGTTTAATGCTCCTCATGTATTTCACACCTTTTGAAGCTCCTCATATTTTTCACGCCTTTTCAGGCTCTTCATGTTTTTGAACACAGCTTCATGCTCCTCCTATTTTTCAGACCGTTTCATGCTCCTCATATTTTTGACACCTTTTGTAGCTTTTCATATTTTTCACAACTTTTCATGCTCTTCATTTTTTTCAACAACACTTCATGCCCCTCTTTTTTTCCAGACCGTTTCATTCTCATCTAATTTTTGACACCTTTTGAAGCTCTTCATATTTTTCACACCTTTTGAAGCTCTTCATATTTTTCACACGTTTTCAGGCTCTTCATGTTTTTGAACACCGCTTCATGCTCCTCCTATTTTTCAGACCATTTAATCCTCCCCATGTATTTCACACCTTTTGAAGCTCTTCATATTTTTCACACATTTTCAGGCTCTTCATGTTTTTGAACACCATTTCATGCTCCTCCTATTTTGCAGACCGTTTCATTCTCCTCATATTTTTGACACCTTTTGAAGCTCTTCATGTATTTCACACCTTTTCAGGCTTTTCATTTTTTTCAACACCACTTCATTCTCCTCCTATTTTTCAGACCGTTTCATGCTTATCTCATTTTGACACATTTTGAAGCTCTTCATATTTTTCACATCTTTTGAAGCTTTTCATATTTTTCACACCTTTTCAGGCTCTTCATGATTTTCAACACCGCTTCATGCTCCTCCTAATTTTCAGACCGTTTCATGCTCATTTCTTTTTTGACACCCTTTGAAGCTCTTCATATTTTTCACAATTTGAAGTTCTTCATATTTTTCATATTTTTGAAGCTCTTCATATTTTCACACGTTTTCAGACTCTTCATGATTTTCAACACCGCTTCATGCTCCTGAAATTTTTCAGACCGTTTCATGCTCCTCATATTTTTGACACCTTTTGAAGCTCTTCATATTTCTCACACCTTTTCAGGCTGTTCATGTTTTTCAGCACCGCTTCATGCTCCTCCTATTTTTCAGACCGTTTCATGCTCATCTCATTTTGACACCTTTTGAAGTTCTTCATATTTTTCACACCTATTGAAGCTCTTCATATTTTTCACATTTTTGAAGCTCTTCATATTTTCACACGTTTTCAGACTCTTCATGTTTTTCAAAACCGCTTCATGCTCCTGAAATTTTTCAGACCGTTTCATGCTCCTCATATTTTTGACACCTTCTGAAGCTCTTCATATTTCTCACACCTTTTCAGGCTCTTCATGTTTTTCAACACCGCTTCATGCTCCTCCTATTTTTCAGACCGTTTCATGCTCATCTCATTTTTGACACCTTTTGAAGGTTTTCATATTTTTCACACCTTTTCAGGCTCTTCATGTTTTTGAACACTGCTTCATGCTCCTCCTATTTTTCAGAACGTTTCATGCTCCTCATATTTTTCGCACCTGTTGAAGCTCTTCATATGTTTCACAACTTTTCAGGCTCTTCATGTTTTAGAACACCGCTTCATGCTCCTCCTATTTTTCAGACCGTTTAATGCTCCTCATGTATTTCACACCTTTTGAAGCTCCTCATATTTTTCACACCTTTTCAGGCTCTTCATGTTTTGGAACACCGTTTCATGCTCCTCCGATTTTTCAGACCGTTTCATGCTCCTCATATATTTGACACTTTGTGAAGCTCTTCATATTTTTCACACCTTTTCAGGCTCTTCCATTTTTTCAACACCGCTTCATGCTCCTCCTATTTTTCAGACCGTTTCATGCTCCTCGTATTTTTGACACCTTGTGAAGGTCTTCATATTTTTCACAGCTTTTCATGCTCTTCATGTTTTTTCAACACCGCTTCATGCTCCTCCTCTTTTTCAGACCATTTTTGCTCCTCATAATTTTGACACCATATGAAGCTCTTCATATTTCTCACAACTTTTCTGGTTCTTCATGTATTTCAACACCGCTTCATGCTCCTCCTATTTTTCAGACCGTTTCATGCTCCTCATATTTTTGACACCTTGTGAAGGTCTTCATATTTTTCACAGCTTTTCATGCTCTTCATATTTTTTCAACACCGCTTCATGCTCCTCCTTTTTTTCAGAATATTTTTGCTCCTCATAATTTTGACACCATATGAAGCTCTTCATATTTCTCACAACTTTTCTGGTTCTTCATGTATTTCAACACCGCTTCATGCTCCTCCTATTTTTCAGACCGTTTCATGCTCCTCATATTTTTGACACCTTGTGAAGCTCTTCATATTTTTCACACCTTTTCAGGCTCTTCATTTTTTTCAACACCACTTCATGCTCCTCCTATTTTTCAGACCGTTTCATGCTCCTCATATTTTTGACACTTTTTGAAGCTCTTTATATATTTCACACATTTTCAGGCTCTTCATGTTTTTCAACACCGTTTCATGATCCTCCTATTTTCAGACCGTTTCATACTCCTCATATTTTTGACACCTTTTGTAGCTCTTCATATTTTTCACACTTTTCAGGCTGTTCATGTTTTTCAACAACGCTTCATGCTCCGCCTATTTTTCAGACCATTTCATTCTCCTCATATTTTTGAAACCTTTTGAAGTTCCTCAGATATTTCACACCTTTTCAGGCTCTTCATTTTTTTCAACACCACTTTATGCTCCTACTATTTTTCAGATCGTTTCATGCTCTTCTCATTTTGACACCTATTAAAGCTCTTCATATTTTTCACATCTTTCGAAGCTCTTCATATTTTTCACACGTTTTCAGGCTCTTCATGTTGTTCAACACCCTTTCTTGCTTCTCCTATCTTTAAGACCATTTCATGCTCCTCATATATTTGACAGGTTTTGAAGCTCTACATATTTTTCACACCTTTTCAGCCTTTTCATTTATTTCAATATCACTTCATGCTCCTCCTATTTTTCAGACCGTTTCATGCTCATCTCATTTTGACACCTTTTGAAGCTCTTCATATTTTTCACACCTTTTCAGGCTCTTCATGTTTTTGAACACCGCTTCATGCTCCTCCTGTTTTTCAGACCGTCTCATGCTCCTCATATTTTTGACACCTTTTGAAGCTCTTCATATTTTTCACAACTTTTCAGGCTCTTCATGTTTTTCAACACCGCTTCATGCACCTCCTATTTTTCAGACCGTTTCATGCTCCTCATATTTTTGACACCTTTTGAAGCTCTTCATATTTTTCACTCCTTTTCAGGCTCTTCATGTTTTTGAACAACGCTTCATGCTCCTCCTATTTTTTACCGTTTCATGCTCCTCATATTTTTGACACCTTTTGAAGCTCTTCATATTTTTCACACCTTTTCAGGCTCTTCATGTTTTTGAACACCGCTTCATGCTCCTCCTCTTTTTTAGACCGTTTCATGCTCCTCATATTTTTGACACCTTTTGATGCTCTTCATATTTTTCACACCTTTTCAGGCTCTTCATGTTTTTGAACACGGCTTCATGCTCCTCCTATTTTTCAGACCGTATCCTGCTCCTCATATTTTTGACACCTTTTGAAGCTCTTCATATTTTTCACACCTTTTCAGGCTCTTCATGTGTTTGAACTCCGCTTCATGCTCCTCTTCTTTTTCAGACCGTTTCATGCTCCTCATATTTTTGACACCTTTTCAAGCTCTTCATATTTTTCACACCTTTTCAGGCTCTTCATGTGTTTGAACACCGCTTCATGCTCCTCCTCTATTTCAGACAGTTTCATGTTCCGCATATTTTTCACACGTTTTGAAGCTCTTCATATTTTTCACACCTTTTCAGGCTCTTCATGTTTTTCAACACCACTTCTTGCTTCTCCTATTTTTCAGACCGATTAATGCTCCTCATATTTTTGACACCTTTTGAAGCTCTTCATATTTTTCACACGTTTTGAAGCTCTTCATATTTTTCGCACCTTTTCAGGCTCTTCATGTTCTTCAACACCACTTCTTGCTTCTCCTATTTTTCAGACCGTTTCATGGTCATCTCGTTTTTGATATCTTTTGAAGCTCTTCATATTTTTCACACCTTTTGAAGCTCTTCATATTTTTCACACGTTTTCAGGCTCTTCATGTTTTTCACCACCACTTCATGCTCATCCTATTTTCCAGACCGTTTCATGCTCCTGATATATTTGACACGTTTTGAAGCTCTTCATATTTTTCACACATTTTGAAGCTCTTCATATATTTCACACCTTTTCAGGCTCTTCATGATTTTTAACAACACTTCATGCTCCTCCTATTTTTCAGACTGTTTCATGCTCATCTCATATTTGACACCTTTAGAAGCTCTTATTATTTTTCACACCTTTTCATGCTCTTCATGTTTTGCTACACCACTTCATGCTCCTCCATTTTTCAGACCATTTCATGCTCATCTCATTTTTGACACCTTTTGAAGCTCTTCATATTTTTCACACCTTTTCAGGCTCTTCATGTTTTGCAACATCTCTTCATGCTCCTCCTATTTTTCAAACCGTTTCATCCTCCTCATATTTTTGACACCTTTTGAAGCTCTTCATATTTTTCACACCTGTTCAGGTTCTTCATGTTTTTGAACACCGCTTCATGCTCCTCCTATTTTTCAGACCGTACCCTGCTCCTCATATTTTTCACACCTATTGAAGCTCTTAATATTTTTCACAACTTTGCAGGCTCTTTATGTTTTTGAACACCACTTCATGCTCCTCCTATTTTACAGAGAGTTTCAGGCCCCTCATGTATTTCACACCTTTTGAAGCTCTTCATATTTTTCACACCTTTTCAGTCTCTTCATGTTTTTCAACACCGTTTCATGCTACTTATATTTTTCAGACCGTTTCATGCTCCTCATATCTTTCACACCTTTTGAAGCTCTTCATATTTTTCACACCTTTTCAGGCTCTTCATGTTTTTGAACACTGCTTCATGCTCCTCCTATTTTTCAGGTCATTTCATGCTCCTCATATTTTTGAAACCTTTTGAAGCTCTTCATATTTTTCACTCCTTTTCAGGCTCCACATGTTTTTGAACAGCGCATCATGCTCCTCCTATTTTCAGACCGTTCCATGCTCCTCATATTTTTGACACCTTTTGAAGCTCTTCATAAATTTCACACCTTTTCAGGCTCTTCATGTTTTTCAACACCACTTCATCCTCCAAATATTTTTCAGATGGCTTCATGCTCATCTCATTTTTGACACCTTTTGAAGCTCTTCATATTTTTGACATCTTTTGAAGCTCTTCATATTTCTCACACTTTTTCAGGCTCTTCATGTTTTTCATCACCGCTTCATGCTCCTCCTATTTTTCAGACTGTTTCATGCTCCTCAAATTTTTGACACCTTTTAAAGCTCTTCATATATTTCACACCTTTTCAGGCTCGTCATTTTTTTGAACACCACTTCATGCTCCTCCTATTTTTCAGACCGTTTCATGCTCCTCATATTTTTGACACCTTTTGAAGCTCCTCATATTTTTCACACCTTTTGAAGCTCTTCATATTTTTCACACCTTTTGAAGCTCTTCATATTTTTCACAACTTTTCAGACTCTTCATGTTTTTGAACACCGTTTCATGCTCCTCCTATATTTCAGACCATTTCATGCTCCTCATATTTTTGACAGCGTTTAGAGCTCTTCAAATATTTCACACATTTTCAGGATATTCATGTTTTTCAACACAAATTCATGCTCCCCCTTTTTTTCAGACCGTTTCATGCTCATCTCATTTTTGACATCTTTTGAAACTCTTCATATTTTTCACACCTTTTGAAGCTCTTCATATTTTTCACAGCTTTTGAAGCTCTTCATATTTTTCACACCTTTTCAGGATTTCATGTTTTGAACACCGCTTCATACTCCTCCAATTTTTCTGAATGTTTCGTTCTCCTCATATTTTTCAGACCGTTTCATGCTCCTCATATATTTCACACCTTTTGAATCTCTTCACGTTTTCACACCTTTTGAATCCCTTCATATTTTCACACCTTTTCAGGCTCCTCATGTTTTTGAACAAGGCTTCATGCTCCTCCTATATTTCAGACCGTGTCATGCTCCTCATATTTTTGACACCTTTTTAAGGTCTTCATATTTTTCACACCTTTTCAGTCTCTTCAAGTTTTTGAACACTGGTACATGCTCCGCCTATTTTTCACACCTTTTGAAGCTCTTCAAATTTTTCACACCTTTTCAGGCTCTTCATGTTGTCAACACCGTTTCATGCTCCTCCTATTTTTCAGACCGTTTCATGCTCCTCATATTTTTGACACCTTTTGAAGCTCTTCATATATTTCACACCTTTTCAGGCTCTTCATGTTTTTGAACACCGCTTCATGCTCCTCCTATTTTTCAGACCGTTTCATGCTCCTCATATTTTTGACACCTTTTGAAGCTCTTCATATTTTTCACACATTTTCAGGCACCTCATATTTTTAAACACCGCATCATGCTCCTCCTATTTTCAGACCGTTTCATGCTCCTGATGTATTTTACACCTTTGGAAGCTCTTCACATTGTTCACACCTTTTCAGGCTCTTCATGTTTCTGAACACCGTTTCAAGCTGTTCCTAATTTTCAGACCGCTTCATGCTCCTCTCATTTTTGACACCTTTTGAAGCTCTTCATATTTTTGACAACTTTTGAGGCTCTTCATATTTCTCACACGTTTTCAGGTTGTTCATGTTTTTCAACACCGCTTCATGCTCCTCCCCTTTTTCAGACCGTTTAATGCTCATCTCATTTTTGACACCTTTTGAAGGTCTTCATATTTTTCACACCTTTTGAAGCTCTTCATATTTTCACAACTTTTCAGGCTTTTCATGTTTTTGAACACCGTTTCATGCTCCTGCATATTTCAGACCGATTCTTGCTGCTCATATGTTTGACCTGTTTTGAAGCTCTTCATATTTTTCACACCTTTTCAGGCTCTTCATGTTTTTCAACACCGCTTCATGCTCCTCCTATTTTTTACACCTTTTGAAGCTCTTCATATTTTTCACACCTTTTCAGGCTGTTCATGTTTTTGAACATGGTTTCATGTTCCTCCTATTTTTCAGACCGTTTCATGCTCCTCATATTTTTGAAACCTTTTGAAGCTCTTCATATTTTTCACACCTTTTCAGGCTCTTCATGTTTTTCAACACTACTTCATGCTCCCCCTCTTTTTCAGACGGTTTCATGCACATCTTTTTTTTGACACCTTTTGAAGCTCTTCATATTTTTCATACCTTTTGAAACTCTTTATATTTTTCACACGTTTTCAGGCTCTTCATGTTTTTCAACACCGCTTCATGCTCCTCCTATTTTTCAGACCGTTTCATGCTCCTCATTTATTTCACACCTTTTGAAGCTCTTCATATTTTTCAAGCTTTTTCAGGCTCTTCATGTTTTTGAACACCGCTTCATGCTCCTCCTATTTTTCAAACCTTTTCATGATCCTCATGTATTTCAGACGTTTGAAACTCTTCATATTTTTCACACCTTTTGAAGCTCTTCATATTTTTCACAACTTTTCAGGCCTTTCATGTTTTCAACACAGTTTCAGGCTCCGCCTATTTTTCAGACCGTTTCATGCTCCTCATATTTTTGACACCTTTTGAAGGTCTTCATATTTTTCACACCTTTTCAGGCTCTTCATGTTTTTGAACATCGTTTCATGCTCCTCCTATTTTTCAGACTGTTTCATGCTCCCCTTATTTTTCACACCTTTTGAAGCTCTTCATATTTTTGCCACCTTTTCAGGCTCTTCATGTTTTTCAACAGAGTTTCATGCTCCTCCTATTGTTCCAACCGTTTCAAGCTTCTCATATTTTTGACACCTTTTGAAGCTCATCATATTTTTCACACCTTTTCATGCTCTTCATGTTTTTCAACACCGTTACATGATTCTCCTATTTTTCAGACTGTTTCATGCTCCTCATATTTTTGACACTTTTTGAAGCTCTTCATGGTTTTCACACCTTTTAGGATCTTCATGATTTTCAACACCGCTTCATACTCCTCCTATTTTTCAGACCGTTTCATGCTCCACATATTTTTGACACCTTTTGAAGCTCTTCATATTTTTCACACCTTTTCAGGCTCTTCATGTTGTTGAACACGGTTTCATGCTTCTCCTATGTTTCAGACCGTTTCATGCTCCTCATATTTTTGACACCTTTTGAAGCTCTTCATATTTTTCACACCTTTTCAGGCTCTTCATGTTTTTGAACACCGTTTCATGCTCCTCATATTTTTGACATATTTTGAAACTCTTCATATTTTTGCCACCTTTTGAAGCTCTTCATATCTTTCACACCTTTTCAGGCTCTTCATATTTTTCACACCTTTTCATGCTCTTCATGTTTTTCAACATCACTTCATACTCCTCATATTTTTGACACATTTTGAAGCTCTTCATATTTTTCAAACTTTTTGAACCTCTTCATATTTTTCACACCTTTTCAGGCTCTTCATGTTGTTTAACGCCGCTTCATGCTCCTGCTATTTTTCTGACCGTTTGATACTCCTCATATTTTCACACCTTTGAAGCTATTCATATTTTTCACACCTTTTCAGGCTCTTCATGTTTTTGAACACCATTTCATGCTCCTCCTATTTTTGACACCTTATGGAACTCCTCATATTTTTCACACCTATTCAGGCTCTTCATGTTTTTGAACACCGTTTTATGTTACTCCTATTTTTCTGACCGTTTCATGCTCCTCATATTTTTGACACCTTTTGAAGCTCTTCATATTTTCATTCCTTTTCAGGCTCTTCATGTGTTCAACAACGCTTCATGCTCCTCCTATTTTTCAGAAAGTTTCATGCTCCTCATATGTTTGACACTTTTTGAAGCTCTTCATATTTTTTACACCTTTTGAAGCTCTTCATATTTTTCACATCTTTTCAGACTCTTCATGTATTTCAACACCAGGTCGTGCTCCTCCTATTTTTCAGAACTTTTCCTGCTCCTCATATTTTTGACACCTTTTGAAGCTCCTCATATATTTCACACCTTGTCAGGCTCTTCATGTTTTTCAACTCCGCTTCATGCTCCTCCTATTTTTCAGACCGTTTCATGCTCCTCATATTTTTGACACTTTTTGAAACTCTTCATATTTTTCACACCTTTTCAGGCTCTTCATGTTTTGAACAAAACTTCATGCTCCTCCTATTTTTCAGACAGTTTCATTTTCCTCATATTTTTGACACCTTTTTAAGCTCTTCATATATTTCACACCTTTTCAGGCTCTTTATGTTTTTGAACACCGTTTCATGCTCCTCCTATTTGTCTGACCGTTTCATGCTCCTCATATTTTTGACACCTTTTGAAGCTCTTCATGTATTTCACAGCTTTTCAGTCTCTTCATGGTTTTGAACAGCGTTTCATGCTCCTCCTATTTTTCAGACCGTTTCATGCTCCTCATATTTTTCACTCCTTTTTAGGCTCTGCATATTGTTCACACCTTTTCAGGATCTACATGTTTGTCAACACCGTTTCATTCTCCTCCTATATTTGAGACTGTTTCAAGCTCCTCATATTTTTGACACCTTTTGAAGCTCTTCATACATTTCTCACATTTTCAGTCTCTTCATGGTTTTGAACACCGTTTCATGCTCCTCATTTTTTTCAAACCTTTTGATGCTTTTCATATTTTTCACACATTTTCAGGCTCTTCATGTTTTTGAACATGGTTTCATGCTTCTCCTATTTTTCAGACCGTTTCATGCACCTCATATTTTTGACACCTTTTGAAGCTCTTCATATTTTTCACAAATTTTCAGTATCTTCAATTTTTTGAACACCGTTTCATGCTCCTGATATTTTTCAGACCTTTTGAAGCTCTTCATATTTTTCACAAATTTTCAGGTTCTTCATGTTTTTGAACACCATTTCATGATCCTCCTATTTTTCAGACCGTGTCATGCTCCTCATAATTTTGACACCTTTAGGGCTCTTCATATTTTACACACCTTTTCGGGCTGTTCATGTTTTTGAACACTGCTTCATACTCCCCCTATTTTTCAGACCGTTCCCTGCTCTTCATATTTCTGACACTTTTTGAAGCTCTTCATATTTTTCACACATTTTCAGGCTCTTCATGTTTTTGAACATGGTTTCATGCTTCTCCTATTTTTCAGACCGTTTCATGCTCCTCATATTTTTGACACCTTTTGAAGCTCTTCATAGTTTTCACACCTTTTGAAGCTCTTCATATTTTTCACACCTTTTCAGGCTCTTCATGTTTTCCAACACCACTTCATGCTCCTCCTATTTTTCAGACCGTTTCATGCTCCTCATATTTTTGACTCGTTTTGAAACTCTTTATATTTTTCACACCTTTTCAGGCTCTTCATGTTTTTCAACAGTGCCTCATGCTCCTCGTAATTTTCAGACCGTTTCATGCTCCACATATTTTTGACACATTTTGAAGCTCTTCATATTTTTGACACCTTTTCACGCTCTTCATGTTTTCAACGCCGCTTCATGCTCCTCCTATTTTTCAGAGCGTTTCATGCCCTTCATATTTTTCACACCTTGTGAAGCTCTTCATATTTTTAACACCTTTTCAGCCTCTTCATGTTTTTCAACACCTCTTCATGCTCCTCCTAATTTTCAGATCGTTTCATGCTCCTCATCTTTTGACACCTTTTGAAGGTCTTCATATTTTTCACACCTTTTCAGTATTCAAGTTTTTGAACACCGCTTCATGCTCCTCATATTTTTCACAGCTTCTGAAGCTCTTCATATTTTTCTCACCTTTTCAGGCTCTTAATATTTTTGAACATCGTTTCGTGCTCCTCTTATTTTCAGAACGTTTCATGCTCCTCATATTTTTGACACTTTTTGAAGCTCTTCATATTTTCCACACCTTTTGAAGCTCTTCATATTTTTCACACTTTTTCAGGCTCTTCATGTTTTTGAACACCGCTTCATGCTCCTTCTATTTTTCAGAGAGTTTCATGCTCCTCATGTATTTCACACCTTTTGAAGCTCTTCATATTTTTCAAACCTTTTCAGGCTCTTCATGTCTTTCAACACCGCTTCATGCTCCTCCTATTTTTCAGACCGTATCATGCTCCTCGTATTTTTGACACGTTTTGAAGCTCTTCATATAATTCACACTTTTTCAGGCTCTTCAAGATTTTCAACACCGTTTCATGCTCTTCCTATTTTTCAGACTATTTCATGCTCCTCATATATTTGACACCTTTTGAAGCTCTTCATATTTTTCACACCTTTTCAAGCTCTTCATGTTTTTGTACACCGTTTCATGCTCCTCCTATTTTTTAGAAGTTTCATTCTCCTCATATTTTTCACACATTTTGAAGCTGTTCATATTTTTGACACCTTTTGAAGCTCTTCATATATTTCACACCTTTTCAGGCTCTTCATGTTTTTGAACACCGCTTCATGCTCCTCCTATTTTTCAGACCATTTCATGCTCCTCATATTTTTGACACCTATTGATGCTCTTCATTTTTTTCACACCTTTTCAGGCTCTTCATGTTTTTGAACACGGTTTCATGCTTCTCCTGTTTTTCACAGATTCATCCTCCTCTTATTTTTGACATGTTTTGAAACTCTTCATATTTTTCACACCTTCTCAGGCGCTTCAGGGTTTCAACACCGTTTCATGCTCCTCCTATTGTTCAGTCCATTTCGTGCTCCTCATATTTTTGACACTTTTTGAAGCTCTTCATATTTTCCACAACTTTTAATGCTCTTCATCTTTTTCAACACCACTTCATGCTCCTCATATTTTTGACACCTTTTGAAGCTCTTCATGTATTTCACACCTTTTCAGGCTCTTCATGTTTTTGAACACCACTTCATGCTTTTCCAATTTTTCACAACGTTTCATGCTCCTCATATTTTTGACACCTTTTGAAGCTCTTCATGTATTTCACACCTATTCAGGCTCTTCATGTTTTTGAATACCGTTACATGATTCTCCTATTTTTCAGACTGTTTCATGCTCCGCATATTTTTGACACCTTTTGAAGCTCTTCATATTTTTCACACCTTTTGAAGCTCTTCATATTTTTCACACCTTTTCAGGCTCTTCATGTTTTTCAACACCGTTTCATGCTCCTCCTATTTTTCAGACCGTTTCATGCTCCTCATATTTTGACATGTTTTGAATCTCTTCATATTTTTCACATCTTTTCAGGCGCTTCAGGTTTTCAACACCGTTTCATGCTCCTCCTATTTTTCAGACCGTTTCATGCTCCTCATATTTTTGATACCTTTTGAAGCTCTTCATATTTTTCACAACTTTTCAGACCTTTCATGTTTTCAGCACAGTTTCATGCTCCGCCTATTTTTCAGCACTTTTCATGCTCCTCATATTTTTCACGACTTTTGAAGCTCTTCATATATTTCACACTTTTCCAGGCTCTTCTTGTTTTGGAACACCGCTTCATGCTTCTCCTATATTTCACACCTTTTCATAATCTTCATATTTTCCACGCCTTTTTAAGCTCTTCGTATTTTTCACACCTTTTCAGGCTCTTCATGTTTATGAACAAAGTTTCATGCTCCTCCTATTTTTCAGACCGTTTCATGTTCCTCATATTGTTGACACTTTTTGAAACTCTTCATATTTTTCACACCTTTTCAGACTCTTAATGATTTTCAACACCGTTTCATGCTCCTCCTATTTTTCAGAACGTTTCATGCTCCTCATATTTTTGATACCTTTTGAAGATCTTCATATTTTTCACACCTTTTGAAGCTCTTCATATTTTTCACAGCTTTTCAGGCTCTTCATGTTTTTCAACACAGTTTCATGCTCCTCCTATTTTTCAAACCGTTTCAAGCTTCTCATATTTTTGACACCTTTTGAAGCTCTTCATATTTTTCACGCCTTTTCAGGCTCTTCATGTTGTTGAACACGGTTTCATGCTTCTCCTATGTTTCAGACCGTTTCATGCTCCTCATATTTTTGACGCCTTTTGAAGCTCTTCATATTTTTCACACCTTTTCAGGCTCTTCATGTTTTTGAACACCGTTTCATGCTCCTCATATTTTTGACATATTTTGAAACTCTTCATATTTTTGCCACCTTTTGAAGCTCTTCATATCTTTCACACCTTTTCAGGCTCTTCATATTTTTCACACCTTTTCATGCTCTTCATGTTTTTCAACACCACTTCATACTCCTCATATTTTTGACACATTTTGAAGCTCTTCATATTTTTCAAACTTTTTGAACCTCTTCATATTTTTCACACCTTTTCAGGCTCTTCATGTTGTTTAACGCCGCTTCATGCTCCTGCTATTTTTCTGACCGTTTGATACTCCTCATATTTTCACACCTTTGAAGCTATTCATATTTTTCACTCCTTTTCAGGCTCTTCATGTTTTTGAACACCATTTCATGCTCCTCCTATTTTTGACACCTTATGGAACTCCTCATATTTTTCACACCTATTCAGGCTCTTCATGTTTTTGAACACCGTTTTATGTTACTCCTATTTTTCTGACCGTTTCATGCTCCTCATATTTTTGACACCTTTTGAAGCTCTTCATATTTTCATTCCTTTTCAGGCTCTTCATGTGTTCTACAACGCTTCATGCTCCTCCTATTTTTCAGAAAGTTTCATGCTCCTCATATGTTTGACACTTTTTGAAGCTCTTCATATTTTTTACACCTTTTGAAGCTCTTCATATTTTTCACATCTTTTCAGACTCTTCATGTATTTCAACACCAGGTCATGCTCCTCCTATTTTTCAGAACTTTTCCTGCTCCTCATATTTTTGACACCTTTTGAAGCTCCTCATATATTTCACACCTTGTCAGGCTCTTCATGTTTTTCAACTCCGCTTCATGCTCCTCCTATTTTTCAGACTGTTTCATGCTCCTCATATTTTTGACACTTTTTGAAACTCTTCATATTTTTCACACCTTTTCAGGCTCTTCATGTTTTGAACAAAACTTCATGCTCCTCCTATTTTTCAGACAGTTTCATTTTCCTCATATTTTTGACACCTTTTTAAGCTCTTCATATATTTCACACCTTTTCAGGCTCTTTATGTTTTTGAACACCGTTTCATGCTCCTCCTATTTGTCTGACCGTTTCATGCTCCTCATATTTTTGACACCTTTTGAAGCTCTTCATGTATTTCACAGCTTTTCAGTCTCTTCATGGTTTTGAACAGCGTTTCATGCTCCTCCTATTTTTCAGACCGTTTCATGCTCCTCATATTTTTCACTCCTTTTTAGGCTCTGCATATTGTTCACACCTTTTCAGGATCTACATGTTTGTCAACACCGTTTCATTCTCCTCCTATATTTGAGACCGTTTCAAGCTCCTCATATTTTTGACACCTTTTGAAGCTCTTCATACATTTCTCACATTTTCAGTCTCTTCATGGTTTTGAACACTGTTTCATGCTCCTCATTTTTTTCAAACCTTTTGATGCTTTTCATATTTTTCACACATTTTCAGGCTCTTCATGTTTTTGAACATGGTTTCATGCTTCTCCTATTTTTCAGACCGTTTCATGCACCTCATATTTTTGACACCTTTTGAAGCTCTTCATATTTTTCACAAATTTTCAGTATCTTCAATTTTTTGAACACCGTTTCATGCTCCTGATATTTTTCAGACCTTTTGAAGCTCTTCATATTTTTCACAAATTTTCAGGTTCTTCATGTTTTTGAACACCATTTCATGATCCTCCTATTTTTCAGACCGTGTCATGCTCCTCATAATTTTGACACCTTTAGGGCTCTTCATATTTTACACACCTTTTCATGCTGTTCATGTTTTTGAACACTGCTTCATACTCCCCCTATTTTTCAGACCGTTCCCTGCTCTTCATATTTCTGACACTTTTTGAAGCTCTTCATATTTTTCACACATTTTCAGGCTCTTCATGTTTTTGAACATGGTTTCATGCTTCTCCTATTTTTCAGACCGTTTCATGCTCCTCATATTTTTGACACCTTTTGAAGCTCTTCATAGTTTTCACACCTTTTGAAGCTCTTCATATTTTTCACACCTTTTCAGGCTCTTCATGTTTTCCAACACCACTTCATGCTCCTCCTATTTTTCAGACCGTTTCATGCTCCTCATATTTTTGACTCGTTTTGAAACTCTTTATATTTTTCACACCTTTTCAGGCTCTTCATGTTTTTCAACAGTGCCTCATGCTCCTCGTAATTTTCAGACCGTTTCATGCTCCTCATATTTTTGACACATTTTGAAGCTCTTCATATTTTTGACACCTTTTCACGCTCTTCATGTTTTCAACGCCGCTTCATGCTCCTCCTATTTTTCAGACCGTTTCATGCTCCTCATCTTTTGACACCTTTTGAAGGTCTTCATATTTTTCACACCTTTTCAGTATTCAAGTTTTTGAACACCGCTTCATGCTCCTCATATTTTTCACAGCTTCTGAAGCTCTTCATATTTTTCTCACCTTTTCAGGCTCTTAATATTTTTGAACATCGTTTCGTGCTCCTCTTATTTTCAGAACGTTTCATGCTCCTCATATTTTTGACACTTTTTGAAGCTCTTCATATTTTTCACACTTTTTCAGGCTCTTCATGTTTTTGAACACCGCTTCATGCTCCTTCTATTTTTCAGAGAGTTTCATGCTCCTCATGTATTTCACACCTTTTGAAGCTCTTCATATTTTTCAAACCTTTTCAGGCTCTTCATGTCTTTCAACACCGCTTCATGCTCCTCCTATTCTTCAGACCGTATCATGCTCCTCGTATTTTTGACACGTTTTGAAGCTCTTCATATAATTCACACTTTTTCAGGCTCTTCAAGATTTTCAACACCGTTTCATGCTCTTCCTATTTTTCAGACTATTTCATGCTCCTCATATATTTGACACCTTTTGAAGCTCTTCATATTTTTCACACCTTTTCAGGCTCTTCATATTTTTGTACACCGTTTCATGCTCCTCCTATTTTTTAGAAGTTTCATGCTCCTCATATTTTTGACACCTTTTGAAGCTCTTCATGTATTTCACACCTATTCAGGCTCTTCATGTTTTTGAATACCGTTACATGATTCTCCTATTTTTCAGACTGTTTCATGCTCCGCATATTTTTGACACCTTTTGAAGCTCTTCATATTTTTCACACCTTTTGAAGCTCTTCATATTTTTCACACCTTTTCAGGCTCTTCATGTTTTTCAACACCGTTTCATGCTCCTCCTATTTTTCAGACCGTTTCATGCTCCTCATATTTTGACATGTTTTGAATCTCTTCATATTTTTCACATCTTTTCAGGCGCTTCAGGTTTTCAACACCGTTTCATGCTCCTCCTATTTTTCAGACCGTTTCATGCTCCTCATATTTTTGATACCTTTTGAAGCTCTTCATATTTTTCACAACTTTTCAGACCTTTCATGTTCAGCACAGTTTCATGCTCCTCCTATTTTTCAGACCGTTTCATGCTCCTCATATTTTTGACACTTTTTGAAGCTTTTCATATTTTTCACATCTTTTCAGGCTCTTCATGTTTTTCAACACCATTTCATGATCCTCCTATTTTTCAGACCGTTTCATGCTCATCTCATTTTTGACACCTTTTGAAGCTCTTCATATTTTTCACACTTTTTCAGGCTCTTCATATTTTTCCACACCACTTCATGCTTCTCCTATTTTTCAGCCCGTTTCATGCTCCTCATGTATTTCACACCTTTGAAGCTCTTCATATTTTTCACACCTTTTCAGGCTCTTCATGTTTTTGGTCACCGTTTCATGCTCCTCCTATTTTTCAGACCGTTTCATGCTCCTCATATTTTTGACACCTTTTGAAACTCTTCATATTTTTCACACGTTTTCAGCTCTTAATGTTTTTCAACACCGCTTCATGCTCTTCCTATTTTTCAGACCGTTTCATACTCATCTCATTTTTGACACCTTTTGAAGCTCTTCATATTTTTCACACGTTTTCAGCTCTTAATGTTTTTCAACACCGCTTCATGCTCTTCCTGTTTTTCAGACCGTTTCATGCTCATCTCAATTTTGACACCTTTTGAAGCTCTTCATATTTTTCACACATTTTCAGGCTCTTCATGTTTTTGAACATCGCTTCATGCTCCTCCTATTTTTCAGAGAGTTTCATGCTCCTCATGTATTTCACACCTTTTGAAGCTCTTCATATTTTTCACACCTTTTCAGGCTCTTCATGATTTTCAACACCGCTCATGCTCCTCCTATTTTTCAGACCGTTTCATGCTCATCTCATTTTTGACACCTTTTTAATCTCTTCATATTTTTCAAAACTTTTGAAGCTCTTCATATTTTTAATATTTTTGAAGCTCTTCATATTTTCACACGTTTTCACACTCTTCATGTTTTTCAACACCGCTTCATGCTCCTCCTATTTTTCAAACCGTATCATGCTCCTCATATTTTTGACACTTTTTGAAGCTCTTCATATTTTTCACTCATTTTCAGGCTCTTCATATTTTTCAACACCACTTCATGCTCCTCCTATTTTTGAGACCGTTTGGTGCTTCGCATATTTTTGACACCTTTAGGAACTCTTCATATTTTTCACACCTTTTCAGGCACTTCATGTTTTTTATCACTGCTTCATGCTCGTCCTATTTTTCAGAACGTTTCATGCTCCTCATATTTTTGACACCTTTTGAAGCTCTTCATATTTTTCACACCTTTTCAGGCTCTTCATGTTTTTCGACACAGCTTCATGCTCCTCCTATTTTTCAGACCGTTTCATTCTCCTCATATTTTTGACACCTTTTGAAGCTCTTCATATTTTTCACACATTTTCAGGCTCTTCATGTTTTTCGACACAGCTTCATGCTCCTCCTATTTTTCAGACCGTTTCATTCTCCTCATATTTTTGACACCTTTTGAAGCTCTTCATATTTTTCACACATTTTCAGGCTCTTCATGTTTTTGAACATTGCTTCATGCTCCTCCTATTTTTCAGAGAGTTTCATGCTCCTCATGTATTTCACACCTTTTGAAGCTCTTCATATTTTTCACACATTTTCAGGCTCTTCATGTTTTTGACCATCGCTTCATGCTCCTCCTATTTTTCAGACCGTTTCATGCTCCTCATATTTTTGACACCTTTTGAAGCTCTTCATATTTTTCACAACTTTTCAGGCTCTTCATGTTTTTCAACACCGCTTCATGCACGTCCTATTTTTCAGACCGTTTCATGCTCATCTCATTTTTGACACCTTTTGAAGTTTTTCATATTTTTCACAACTTTTCAGGCTCTTCATGTTTTTGAACACCGCTTCATGCTAATCCTATTTTTCAAACCATATCATGCTCCTCATATTTTTCACACCTTTTGAAGCTCTTCATATATTTCACACCTTTTCAGGCTCTTCCTGTTTTTGAACACCACTTCATGCTCCTTCTCTTTTTCAGAGAGCTTTATGCTCCTCATGTATTTCACACCTTTTGAAGCTCTTCATATTTTTCACACCTTTTCAGGCTCTTCATGTTTTTCAACACCGCTTCATGCTGCTCATATTTTTCAGACCGTTTCATGCTCCTCATATTTTTGACACCTTTTGAAGCTCTTCATTTTTTTCATGCCTTTTAAGGCTCTTCATATTTTTCAACACCGCTTCATGCTGCTCATATTTTTCAGACCGTTTCATGCTCCTCATATTTTTGACACCTTTTGAAGCTCTTCATATTTTTCACACGTTTTCAGTCTATTCATGTTTTTGAACACCATTTCAGGCTCCTCCTATTTTTCAGAGAGTTTCATGCTCCTCATGTATTTCACACCTTTGAAAGCTCTTCATATTTTTCAAAGATTTTGAAGCTCTTCATATTTTTCACACCTTTTCAGTCTCTTCTTTTTTTTTCAACACGACTTCATGCGCCTCCTATTTCAGACCGTTTCATGCTCTTCATATTTTTGAAACATTTTGATGCTATTCATATTTTTCACACCTTTTCAGGCTCTTCATGTTTTTGAACACCGCTTCATGCTCCTCCTATTTTTCAGAACGTTTCATGCTGCTCATATTTTTCACATTTTTGAAGCTCTTGATATTTTGCACACCTTTTCAGGCCCTTCATGTTTTTCAACACAGCTTCATGCTCCTCCTATTTTTCAGACCGTTTCATGCTCATCTCATTTTTTTCACCTTTGAAGCTCTTTATATTTTTCTCACATTTTGAAGCTCTTCATATTTTTCACATGTTTTCAGGCTCTTCATATTTTTCAACACCGTTTCATGCTGCTTCTATTTTTCAGACCGTTTCATGCTCCTCATATTTTTCACACCTTTTGAAGCTCTTCATATTTTTCACACCTTTTCAGGCTCTTCATGTTTTTGAACACCGCTTCATGCTCCTCTTATTTTTCAGACCGTTTTTTGCTCCTCATATTTTTGACACCTTTTTAAGCTTTTCATATTTTTCACACCTTTTCAGGCTCTTCAAGTTTTTCAACACCACTTCATGCTCCTTCTTTTTTGCAGACCGTTTCATGCTCCTCATATATTTGACACCTTTTGATCCTCTTCATATTTTTCACACCTTTTCAGGCTCTTCATTTTTCAACACCGCTTCATGCTCCTCCTATTTTTCAGACCGTTTCATGCTCATCTCATTTTTGACACCTTTTGAAGCTTTTCATATTTTTCACAACTTTTCAGACTCTTCATGTCTTTCAACACCGTTTCAGGCTCCTCCTATTTTTCAGACCGTTTCATGCTCCTCATATTTTTGACACCTTTTGAAGCTCTTCATATTTTTCACACCTTTTCAGGCTCTTCATGTTTTTGATCACCGTTTCATGCTCCTCCTATTTTTGAGACCGTTTCATGCTCCTCATATTTCTGACACCTTTAGAAACTCTTCATATTTTTCACACCTTTTCCGGCTCTTCAGGTTTTTTAACACCTCTTCATACTCCTCCTATTTTTCAGACCATTTTCATTCTCCTCATATTTTTGACACCTTTTCAAGCTCTTCATATATTTCACACCCTTTCAGGTTCTTCATTTTTTTCAACACCACTTCATGCTCCTCCTATTTTTCAGAGCGTTTCATGCTCCTCATCTTTTTGACAGCTTTTGAAGCTCTTCATATATTTCACACATTTTCAGGCTCTTCATGTTTTTCAACACTGCTTCATGCTCGTCCTATTTTTCAGAACGTTTCATGCTCCTCAAATTTTTGACACCTTTTGAAGCTCTTCATATTTTTCACACCTTTTCAGGCTTTTCATGTTTTTTTGAACACCGCTTCATGTTCCTCCTATTTTTCAGACCGTTTCATGCTCCTCATATTTTTGACACCTTTGGAAGCTCTTCATATATTTCACAACTTTTCAGGCTCTTCATATTTTTGAACACCGCTTCATGCTCCTCCTATTTTCAGACAGTTTCATGCTCCTCTCATTTTTGACACCTTTTGAAGATTTGCATTTCTTTACACACCTATTCAGGCTCTTCATGTTTTTGAACACTGCTTCATGCTCCTCCTATTTTTCAGACCGTATCATGCTCCTCATATTTTTCACACATTTTGAAGCTCTTTATATTTTTCACACCTTTTCAGGCTCTTCATTTTTTTCAACAGTACTTGTTGCTCCTCCTATTTTTTAGACCTTTTCATGCTCATCTAATTTTTGACACCTTTCAAGCTCTTCATATTTTTTACACCTTTTGAAGCTCCTCATATTTTTCACACATTTTGAAGCTCTTCATATTTTTCTCACCTTTTCAGGCTCTTCATGATTTTCATCACCGCTTCATGCTCCTCCTATTTTTCAGACCGTTTCATGCTCATCTCATTTTTGACACCTTTTGAAGCTCTTCCTATTTTTTACAGGTTTTCAGGCTCTTCATTTTTTTCAACACTGCTTCATGCTCCTCCTATTTTTCCGACCGTTTCATGCTCATCTCATTTTGACACCTTTTGAAGCTCTTCATATTTTTCACACCTTTTGAAGCTCTTCATATTTTTCACATTTATGAATCTCTTCATATTTTCCACACGTTTTCAGACAATTCATGTTTTTCAACATCGCTTCATGCTCCTCCTATTTTTCAGACCGTTTCATGCTCCTCATAATTTTGACACTTTTGAAGCTTTAATATTTTTAACACCTTTTCAGGCTCTTCATCTTTTTCAACACCACTTCATGCTCCTCCTTTTTTGCAGACCGTTTCATGCTACTCATATTTTTAACACCTTTTGAAGCTCTTCATATTTCTCACACCTTTTCAGGCTCTTCATGTTTTTCAACAACGCTTCATGCTCCTCCGATTTTTCAGACCGTTTCATGCTCCTCATATTTTTGACACCTTTTGAAGCTCTTCATGTTTTTCACACCTTTTCAGGCTCTTCATGTTTTTGAACACCGCTTCATGCTTCTCCTATTTTTCAGACCGTTTCATGCTCCTCATATTTTTGACACCTTTTGAAGCTCTTCATATTTTTCACAACTTTTCAGGCTCTTCATGTTTTTCAACACTGCTTCATGCACGTCCTATTTTTCAGACCATTTCATGCTCATCTCATTTTTGACCCCTTTTGAAGTTTTTCATATTTTTCACAACTTTTCAGGCTCTTCATGTTTTTGAACACCGCTTCACGCTAATCCTATTTTTCAAACCATATCATGCTCCTCATATTTTTCACACCTTTTGAAGCTCTTCATATATTTCACACCTTTTCAGGCTCTTCATGTTTCTGAACACCACTTCATGCTCCTTCTCTTTTTCAGAGAGTTTTATGCTCCTCATGTATTTCACACCTTTTGAAGCTCTTCATATTTTTCACACCTTTTCAGGCTCTTCATGTTTTTCAACACCACTTCATGCTGCTCATATTTTTCAGACCGTTTCATGCTCCTCATATTTTTGACACCTTTTGAAGCTCTTCATTTTTTTCACACCTTTTAAGGCTCTTCATGTTTTTCAACACCGCTTCATGCTGCTCATATTTTTCAGACCGTTTCATGCTCCTCATATTTTTGACACCTTTTGAAGCTCTTCATATTTTTCACACGTTTTCAGTCTATTCATGTTTTTGAACACCATTTCAGGCTCCTCCTATTTTTCAGAGTGTTTCATGCTCCTCATGTATTTCACACCTTTGAAAGCTCTTCATATTTTTCAAAGATTTTGAAGCTCTTCATATTTTTCACACCTTTTCAGGCTCTTCATGTTTTTCAACACCGTTTCATGCTCCTCCTATTTTTCAAACCGTTTCATGTTCCTCATAATTTTGACACCTTTTGAAGATCTTCATAATTTTCACACATTTTCAGGCTCTTCATGTGTTTGAACACCGCTTCATGTTCCTCCTATTTTTCAGACCGTTTCATGCTCCTCATATTTTTGACACCTTTTGAAGCTCTCATATTTTTCATACCTTTTGAAGCTCTTCATGTTTTTGAACACTGCTTCATGCTCCTCGTATTTTCCGATCGTTTCATGCTCCTCATTTTTTGACACTTTTTGAGCTCTTCGTATTTTTCAAACCTTTTCAGGCTCTTCATGTTTTCGAACTCTGCTTCATGCTCCTCCAATTTTTCACACCGTTTCATGATCCTCATATTTTTGATACTTTTTGAGCTCTTCATATTTTTCACACCTTTTCAGGCTCTTCATGTTTTTGAACACCGCTTCATGCTACTCCTATTTTTCAGACCGTTTATGCTCCTCATATTTTTGACACCTTTAGAAGCTCTTCATATTTTTCACACATTTTCAGGCTCTTCATGTTTTTGATCACCGTTTCATGCTCCTCCTATTTTTCAGACCGTTTCATGCTCCTCATATTTTTGACACCTTTTGAAGCTCTTCATATTTTTCACACCTTTTCAGGCTCTTCAATTTTTTGAACACCGCTTCACGCTCCTCCTATTTTTCAGACCGTATCATGCTCATCTCATTTTTGTCACCTTTGAAGCTCTTTATTTTTTTCACACCTTTTGAAGCTCTTCATATTTTTCACACGTTTTCATGCTCTTCATATTTTTCAACACCGTTTCATGCTGCTTCAATTTTTCAGTCCGTTTCATGCTCCTCATATTTTTCACACCTTTTGAAGCTCTTCATATTTTTCACACCCTTTTAAGATCTTCATGTTTTTGAACACAGCTTCATGCTCCTCCTATTTTTCAGACCGTTTCATGCTCCTCATATTTTTGACAACTTTTGAAGCTCTTCATATTTTTCACACCTTTTCAGGCTCTTCATATTTTTGAACACAGCTTCATGCTCCTCCTATTTTCAGACCGTTTCATGCTCCTCTCATTTTTGACACCTTTTGAAGATTTGCATTTCTTTACACACCTATTCAGGCTCTTCATGTTTCTGAACACTGCTTCATGCTCCTCCTATTTTTCAGACCGTATCATGCTCCTCATATTTTTCACACATTTTGAAGCTCTTCATATTTTTCACACCTTTTCAGGCTCTTCATTTTTTTCAACAGTACTTGTTGCTCCTCCTATTTTTTAGACCTTTTCATGCTCATCTAATTTTTGACACTTTTGAAGCTCTTCATATTTTTTACACCTTTTGAAGCTCCTCATATTTTTCACACATTTTGAAGCTCTTCATATTTTTCTCACCTTTTCAGGATCTTCATGATTTTCATCACCGCTTCATGCTCCTCCTAATTTTCAGACCGTTTCATGCTCATCTCATTTTTGACACCTTTTGAAGCTCTTCCTATTTTTTACAGGTTTTCAGGCTCTTCATGTTTTTCAACACTGCTTCATGCTCCTCCTATTTTTCCGACCGTTTCATGCTCATCTCATTTTGACACCTTTTGAAGCTCTTCATATTTTTCACACCTTTTGAAGCTCTTCATATTTTTCACATTTATGAATGTCTTCATATTTTCCACACGTTTTCAGACAATTCATGTTTTTCAACATCGCTTCATGCTCCTCCTATTTTTCAGACCGTTTCATGCTCCTCATAATTTTGACACCTTTTGAAGCTTTAATATTTTTAACACCTTTTCAGGCTCTTCATCTTTTTCAACACCACTTCATGCTCCTCCTTTTTTGCAGACCGTCTCATGCTACTCATATTTTTAACACCTTTTGAAGCTCTTCATATTTCTCACACCTTTTCAGGCTCTTCATGTTTTTCAACAACGCTTCATGCTCCTCCGATTTTTCAGACCGTTTCATGCTCCTCATATTTTTGACACCTTTTGAAGCTCTTCATGTTTTTCACACCTTTTCAGGCTCTTCATGTTTTTGAACACCGCTTCATGCTTCTCCTATTTTTCAGACCGTTTCATGCTCCTCATATTTTTGACACCTTTTGAAGCTCTTCATATTTTTCACAACTTTTCAGGCTCTTCATGTTTTTCAACACCGCTTCATGCACGTCCTATTTTTCAGACCATTTCATGCTCATCTCATTTTTGACACCTTTTGAAGTTTTTCATATTTTTCACAACTTTTCAGGCTCTTCATGTTTTTGAACACCGCTTCACGCTAATCCTATTTTTCAAACCATATCATGCTCCTCATATTTTTCACACCTTTTGAAGCTCTTCATATATTTCACACCTTTTCAGGCTCTTCATGTTTCTGAACACCACTTCATGCTCCTTCTCTTTTTCAGAGAGTTTTATGCTCCTCATGTATTTCACACCTTTTGAAGCTCTTCATATTTTTCACACCTTTTCAGGCTCTTCATGTTTTTCAACACCACTTCATGCTGCTCATATTTTTCAGACCGTTTCATGCTCCTCATATTTTTGACACCTTTTGAAGCTCTTCATTTTTTTCACACCTTTTAAGGCTCTTCATGTTTTTCAACACCGCTTCATGCTGCTCATATTTTTCAGACCGTTTCATGCTCCTCATATTTTTGACACCTTTTGAAGCTCTTCATATTTTTCACACGTTTTCAGTCTATTCATGTTTTTGAACACCATTTCAGGCTCCTCCTATTTTTCAGAGTGTTTCATGCTCCTCATGTATTTCACACCTTTGAAAGCTCTTCATATTTTTCAAAGATTTTGAAGCTCTTCATATTTTTCACACCTTTTCAGGCTCTTCATGTTTTTCAACACCGTTTCATGCTCCTCCTATTTTTCAAACCGTTTCATGTTCCTCATAATTTTGACACCTTTTGAAGATCTTCATAATTTTCACACATTTTCAGGCTCTTCATGTGTTTGAACACCGCTTCATGTTCCTCCTATTTTTCAGACCGTTTCATGCTCCTCATATTTTTGACACCTTTTGAAGCTCTCATATTTTTCATACCTTTTGAAGCTCTTCATGTTTTTGAACACTGCTTCATGCTCCTCGTATTTTTCAGATCGTTTCATGCTCCTCATTTTTTGACACTTTTTGAGCTCTTCGTATTTTTCAAACCTTTTCAGGCTCTTCATGTTTTCGAACTCTGCTTCATGCTCCTCCAATTTTTCACACCGTTTCATGATCCTCATATTTTTGATACTTTTTGAGCTCTTCATATTTTTCACACCTTTTCAGGCTCTTCATGTTTTTGAACACCGCTTCATGCTACTCCTATTTTTCAGACCGTTTATGCTCCTCATATTTTTGACACCTTTAGAAGCTCTTCATATTTTTCACACATTTTCAGGCTCTTCATGTTTTTGATCACCGTTTCATGCTCCTCCTATTTTTCAGACCGTTTCATGCTCCTCATATTTTTGACACCTTTTGAAGCTCTTCATATTTTTCACACCTTTTCAGGCTCTTCATGTTTTTCACCACCACTTCACGCTCCTCCTATTTTTCAGACCGTATCATGCTCATCTCATTTTTGTCACCTTTGAAGCTCTTTATTTTTTTCACACCTTTTGAAGCTCTTCATATTTTTCACACGTTTTCATGCTCTTCATATTTTTCAACACCGTTTCATGCTGCTTCAATTTTTCAGTCCGTTTCATGCTCCTCATATTTTTCACAACTTTTGAAGCTCTTCATATTTTTCACACCTTTTCAGGATCTTCATGTTTTGGAACACAGCTTCATGCTCCTCCTATTTTTCAGACCGTTTCATGCTCCTCATATTTTTGACACCTTTTGAAGCTCTTTATATTTTTCACAGTTTTTCAGGCTCTTCATGATTTTCAACATCGTTTCATGTTATTCCTATTTTTCAGACCTTTTAATGCTCATCTCATTTTTGACACCTTTTGAAGCTTTTCATATTTTTCACAACTTTTCAGGCTCTTCATGTTTTTGAACACCGCTTCATGCTCCTCCTATTTTTCAGAGAGTTTCATGCTCCTCATGTATTTCACAGCTTTTGAAGCTCTTCATATTTTCCACACCTTTTCAGGCTCTTCATGTTTTTGAACACCGCTTCATGCTTCTCCTATTTTTCAGACCGTTTCATGCTCCTCATATTTTTGACACCTTTTGAAGCTCTTCATATATTTCACAACTTTTCAGGCTCTTCATGTTTTTCAACACCGCTTCATGCACGTCCTATTTTTCAGACCGTTTCATGCTCATCTCATTTTTGACACCTTTTAAAGCTCTTCATATTTTTCACACATTTTCAGGCTCTTCATATTTTTCAACACCGCTTCATGCTCCTCCGATTTTTCAGACCGTTTCATGCTCCTCATATTTTTCACACCTTTTGAAGCCTTTCATATTTTTCACAACGTTTCAGGCTCTTCATGTTTTTGAACATCGCTTCATGCTCCTCCTATTTTTCAGACCGTTTCATGCTCATCTCATTTTTGACACCTTTTGAAGCTTTTCATATTTTTCACAACTTTTCAGGCTCTTCATGTTTTTGAACACAGCTTCATGCTCCTCCTATTTTTCAGACCGTATCATGCTCCTCATATTTTTCACACCTTTTGAAGCTCTTCATATTTTTCACACGTTTTCAGTCTATTCATGTTTTTGAACACCATTTCAGGCTCCTCCTATTTTTCAGAGAGTTTCATGCTCCTCATGTATTTCACACCTTTGAAAGCTCTTCATATTTTTCAAAGATTTAGAAGCTCTTCATATTTTTCACACCTTTTCAGGCTCTTCATGTTTTTCAACACCGTTTCATGCTCCTCCTATTTTTCAAACCGTTTCATGTTCCTCATAATTTTGACACCTTTTGAAGATCTTCATAATTTTCACACATTTTCAGGCTCTTCATGTGTTTAAACACCGCTTCATGTTCCTCCTATTTTTCAGACCGTTTCATGCTCCTCATTTTTGACACCTTTTGAAGCTCTCATATTTTTCATACCTTTTGAAGCTCTTCATGTTTTTGAACACTGCTTCATGCTCCTCGTATTTTTCAGATCGTTTCATGCTCCTCATATTTTTGACACTTTTTGAGCTCTTCATATTTTTCACACCTTTTCAGGCTCTTCATGTTTTTGAACACCGCTTCATGATCTTCCTGATTTTCAGACCGTTTCATGCTCTTCATATTATTGAAACATTTTGAAGCTCTTCATATTTTTCACACCTTTTCAGGCTCTTTATTGTTTTCTCCACCACTTCATGCTCCTCATATTATTCAGACCGTTTCATGCTCATCTCATTTGTGTCACCTTTGAAGCTCTTCATATTTTTCACACCTTTTAAAGCTCTTCATATTTTTCACAAGTTTTCAGGCTCTTCATGTTTTTCAAAACCGTTTCATGCTGCTTCTATTTTTCAGACCGTTTCATGCTCCTCATATTTTTCACACCTTTTGAAGCTCTTCATATTTTTCACACCCTTTTAAGATCTTCATGTTTTTGAACACAGCTTCATGCTCCTCCTATTTTTCAGACCGTTTCATGCTCCTCATATTTTTGACAACTTTTGAAGCTCTTCATATTTTTCACACCTTTTCAGGCTCTTCATATTTTTGAACACAGCTTCATGCTCCTCCTATTTTCAGACCGTTTCATGCTCCTCTCATTTTTGACACCTTTTGAAGATTTGCATTTCTTTACACACCTATTCAGGCTCTTCATGTTTCTGAACACTGCTTCATGCTCCTCCTATTTTTCAGACCGTATCATGCTCCTCATATTTTTCACACATTTTGAAGCTCTTCATATTTTTCACACCTTTTCAGGCTCTTCATTTTTTTCAACAGTACTTGTTGCTCCTCCTATTTTTTAGACCTTTTCATGCTCATCTAATTTTTGACACTTTTGAAGCTCTTCATATTTTTTACACCTTTTGAAGCTCCTCATATTTTTCACACATTTTGAAGCTCTTCATATTTTTCTCACCTTTTCAGGCTCTTCATGATTTTCATCACCGCTTCATGCTCCTCCTAATTTTCAGACCGTTTTATGCTCATCTCATTTTTGACACCTTTTGAAGCTCTTCCTATTTTTTACAGGTTTTCAGGCTCTTCATGTTTTTCAACACTGCTTCATGCTCCTCCTATTTTTCCGACCGTTTCATGCTCATCTCATTTTGACACCTTTTGAAGCTCTTCATATTTTTCACACCTTTTGAAGCTCTTCATATTTTTCACATTTATGAATCTCTTCATATTTTCCACACGTTATCAGACAATTCATGTTTTTCAACATCGCTTCATGCTCCTCCTATTTTTCAGACCGTTTCATGCTCCTCATAATTTTGACACCTTTTGAAGCTTTAATATTTTTAACACCTTTTCAGGCTCTTCATCTTTTTCAACACCACTTCATGCTCCTCCTTTTTTGCAGACCGTTTCATGCTACTCATATTTTTGACACCTTTTGAAGCTCTTCATATTTCTCACACCTTTTCAGGCTCTTCATGTTTTTCAACAACGCTTCATGCTCCTCCGATTTTTCAGACCGTTTCATGCTCCTCATATTTTTGACACCTTTTGAAGCTCTTCATGTTTTTCACACCTTTTCAGGCTCTTCATGTTTTTGAACAACGCTTCATGCTTCTCCTATTTTTCAGACCGTTTCATGCTCCTCATATTTTTGACACCTTTTGAAGCTCTTCATATTTTTCACAACTTTTCAGGCTCTTCATGTTTTTCAACACCGCTTCATGCACGTCCTATTTTTCAGACCATTTCATGCTCATCTCATTTTTGACCCCTTTTGAAGTTTTTCATATTTTTCACAACTTTTCAGGCTCTTCATGTTTTTGAACACCGCTTCACGCTAATCCTATTTTTCAAACCATATCATGCTCCTCATATTTTTCACACCTTTTGAAGCTCTTCATATATTTCACACCTTTTCAGGCTCTTCATGTTTCTGAACACCACTTCATGCTCCTTCTCTTTTTCAGAGAGTTTTATGCTCCTCATGTATTTCACACCTTTTGAAGCTCTTCATATTTTTCACACCTTTTCAGGCTCTTCATGTTTTTCAACACCACTTCATGCTGCTCATATTTTTCAGACCGTTTCATGCTCCTCATATTTTTGACACCTTTTGAAGCTCTTCATTTTTTTCACACCTTTTAAGGCTCTTCATGTTTTTCAACACCGCTTCATGCTGCTCATATTTTTCAGACCGTTTCATGCTCCTCATATTTTTGACACCTTTTGAAGCTCTTCATATTTTTCACACGTTTTCAGTCTATTCATGTTTTTGAACACCCTTTCAGGCTCCTCCTATTTTTCAGAGAGTTCCATGCTACTCATGTATTTCACACCGTTGAAAGCTCTTCATATTTTTCAAAGATTTTGAAGCTCTTCATATTTTTCACACCTTTTCAGGCTCTTCATGTTTTTCAACACCGTTTCATGCTCCTCCTATTTTTCAAACCGTTTCATGTTCCTCATAATTTTGACACCTTTTGAAGATCTTCATAATTTTCACACATTTTCAGGCTCTTCATGTGTTTGAACACCGCTTCATGTTCCTCCTATTTTTCAGACCGTTTCATGCTCCTCATATTTTTGACACCTTTTGAAGCTCTCATATTTTTCATACCTTTTGAAGCTCTTCATGTTTTTGAACACTGCTTCATGCTCCTCGTATTTTTCAGATCGTTTCATGCTCCTCATTTTTTGACACTTTTTGAGCTCTTCGTATTTTTCAAACCTTTTCAGGCTCTTCATGTTTTCGAACTCTGCTTCATGCTCCTCCAATTTTTCACACCGTTTCATGATCCTCATATTTTTGATACTTTTTGAGCTCTTCATATTTTTCACACCTTTTCAGGCTCTTCATGTTTTTGAACACCGCTTCATGCTACTCCTATTTTTCAGACCGTTTATGCTCCTCATATTTTTGACACCTTTAGAAGCTCTTCATATTTTTCACACATTTTCAGGCTCTTCATGTTTTTGATCACCGTTTCATGCTCCTCCTATTTTTCAGACCGTTTCATGCTCCTCATATTTTTGACACCTTTTGAAGCTCTTCATATTTTTCACACCTTTTCAGGCTCTTCATGTTTTTGAACACCGCTTCATGATCCTCTTGTTTTTCAGACCGTTTCATGCTCTTCATATTTGTGAAACATTTTGAAGCTCTTCATATTTTTCACACCTTTTCAGGCTCTTCATGTTTTTCACCACCACTTCACGCTCCTCCTATTTTTCAGACCGTATCATGCTCATCTCATTTTTGTCACCTTTGAAGCTCTTTATTTTTTTCACACCTTTTGAAGCTCTTCATATTTTTCACACGTTTTCATGCTCTTCATATTTTTCAACACCGTTTCATGCTGCTTCAATTTTTCAGTCCGTTTCATGCTCCTCATATTTTTCACACCTTTTGAAGCTCTTCATATTTTTCACACCTTTTCAGGATCTTCATGTTTTGGAACACAGCTTCATGCTCCTCCTATTTTTCAGACCGTTTCATGCTCCTCATATTTTTGACACCTTTTGAAGCTCTTTATATTTTTCACAGTTTTTCAGGCTCTTCATGATTTTCAACATCGTTTCATGTTATTCCTATTTTTCAGACTTTTTAATGCTCATCTCATTTTTGACACCTTTTGAAGCTTTTCATATTTTTCCCAACTTTTCAGGCTCTTCATGTTTTTGAACACCGCTTCATGCTCCTCCTATTTTTCAGAGAGTTTCATGCTCCTCATGTATTTCACAGCTTTTGAAGCTCTTCATATTTTCCACACCTTTTCAGGCTCTTCATGTTTTTGAACACCGCTTCATGCTTCTCCTATTTTTCAGACCGTTTCATGCTCCTCATATTTTTGACACCTTTTGAAGCTCTTCATATATTTCACAACTTTTCAGGCTCTTCATGTTTTTCAACACCGCTTCATGCACGTCCTATTTTTCAGACCGTTTCATGCTCATCTCATTTTTGACACCTTTTAAAGCTCTTCATATTTTTCACACATTTTCAGGCTCTTCATATTTTTCAACACCGCTTCATGCTCCTCCGATTTTTCAGACCGTTTCATGCTCCTCATATTTTTCACACCTTTTGAAGCCTTTCATATTTTTCACAACGTTTCAGGCTCTTCATGTTTTTGAACATCGCTTCATGCTCCTCCTATTTTTCAGACCGTTTCATGCTCATCTCATTTTTGACACCTTTTGAAGCTTTTGATATTTTTCACAACTTTTCAGGCTCTTCATGTTTTTGAACACAGCTTCATGCTCCTCCTATTTTTCAGACCGTATCATGCTCCTCATATTTTTCACACCTTTTGAAGCTCTTCATATTTTTCACACGTTTTCAGTCTATTCATGTTTTTGAACAACATTTCAGGCTCCTCCTATTTTTCAGAGAGTTTCATGCTCCTCATGTATTTCACACCTTTGAAAGCTCTTCATATTTTTCAAAGATTTTGAAGCTCTTCATATTTTTCACACCTTTTCAGGCTCTTCATGTTTTTCAACACCGTTTCATGCTCCTCCTATTTTTCAAACCGTTTCATGTTCCTCATAATTTTGACACCTTTTGAAGATCTTCATAATTTTCACACATTTTCAGGCTCTTCATGTATTTGAACACCGCTTCATGTTCCTCCTATTTTTCAGACCGTTTCATGCTCCTCATTTTTGACACCTTTTGAAGCTCTCATATTTTTCATACCTTTTGAAGCTCTTCATGTTTTTGAACACTGCTTCATGCTCCTCGTATTTTTCAGATCGTTTCATGCTCCTCATATTTTTGACACTTTTTGAGCTCTTCATATTTTTCACACCTTTTCAGGCTCTTCATGTTTTTGAACACCGCTTCATGATCTTCCTGATTTTCAGTCCGTTTCATGCTCTTCATATTATTGAAACATTTTGAAGCTCTTCATATTTTTCACACCTTTTCAGGCTCTTTATTGTTTTCTCCACCACTTCATGCTCCTCATATTATTCAGACCGTTTCATGCTCATCTCATTTGTGTCACCTTTGAAGCTCTTCATATTTTTCACACCTTTTAAAGCTCTTCATATTTTTCACAAGTTTTCAGGCTCTTCATGTTTTTCAAAACCGTTTCATGCTGCTTCTATTTTTCAGACCGTTTCATGCTCCTCATATTTTTCACACCTTTTGAAGCTCTTCATATTTTTCACACCCTTTTAAGATCTTCATGTTTTTGAACACAGCTTCATGCTCCTCCTATTTTTCAGACCGTTTCATGCTCCTCATATTTTTGACAACTTTTGAAGCTCTTCATATTTTTCACACCTTTTCAGGCTCTTCATATTTTTGAACACAGCTTCATGCTCCTCCTATTTTTCAGACCGTTTCATGCTCCTCATATTTTTGACACCTTTTGAAGCTTTTCATATTTTTCACATCTTTTCAGGCTCTTCATGTTTTTCAACACCATTTCATGATCCTCCTATTTTTCAGACCGTTTCATGCTCATCTCATTTTTGACACCTTTTGAAGCTTTTCATATTTTTCACACATTTTCAGGCTCTTCATATTTTTCCACACCACTTCATGCTTCTCCTATTTTTCAGCCCGTTTCATGCTCCTCATGATTTTGACATCTTTTGAAGCTCTTCATATTTTTCACACGTTTTCAGCTCTTAATGTTTTTCAACACCGCTTCATGCTCTTCCTATTTTTCAGACCGTTTCATGCTCATCTCATTTTTGACACCTTTGGAAGCTCTTCATATTTTTCACACGTTTTCAGCTCTTAATGTTTTTCAACACCGCTTCATGCTCTTCCTATTTTTCTGACGGTTTCATGCTCATCTCAAGTTTGACACCTTTTGAAGCTCTTCATATTTTTCACACATTTTCAGGCTCTTCATGTTTTTGAACATCGCTTCATGCTCCTCCTATTTTTCAGAGAGTTTCATGCTCCTCATGTATTTCACACCTTTTGAAGCTCTTCATATTTTTCACACCTTTTCAGGCTCTTCATGTTTTTCAACACCGCTTATGCTCCTCCTATTTTTCAGACCGTTTCATGCTCATCTCATTTTTGACACCTTTTTAATCTCTTCGTATCTTTCAAAACTTTTGAAGCTCTTCATATTTTTAATATTTTTGAAGCTCTTCATATTTTCACACGTTTTCAGACTCTTCATGTTTTTCAACACCGCTTCATGCTCCTCCTATATTTCAAACCGTATCATGCTCCTCATATTTTTGAAAACTTTTGAAGCTCTTCACATTTTTCACACCTTTTCAGGCTCTTCATGTTTTTGAACACTTCTTCATGCTCTTCCTCTTTTTCAGACCGTTTCATGCTCCTCATATTTTTGACACTTTTTGAAGCTCTTCATATTTTTCACTCATTTTCAGGCTCTTCATATTTTTCAACACCACTTCATGCTCCTCCTATTTTTGAGACCGTTTGGTGCTCCGCATATTTTTGACACCTTTAGGAACTCTTCATATTTTTCACACCTTTTCAGGCACTTCATGTTTTTTATCACTGCTTCATGCTCGTCCTATTTTTCAGAACGTTTCATGCTCCTCATATTTTTGACACCTTTTGAAGCTCTTCATATTTTTCACACCTTTTCAGGCTTTTCATGTTTTTGAACACCGCTTCATGCTCCTCCTATTTTTCAGATTGTTTCATGCTCCTCATATTTTTTACACCTTTTGAAGCTCTTCATATTTTTCACACCTTTTCAGGCTCTTCATGTTTTTCAACACCGCTTCATGCTCGTCGTATTTTGCTGACCGTTTCATTCTCCTCATATTTTTGACACCTTTTGAAGCTCTTCAGATATTTCGCACCTTTCCAGGCTCTTCATTTTTTCAACACCACTTCATGCTCCTCCTATTTTTCAGATCGTTTCATGCTCATCTCATTTTAACACCTTTTGAAGCTCTTCATATTTTTGACAAATTTTGAAGGTCTTCATATTTTTCACACGTTTTCAGGCTCTTCATGATTTTCAACACCGCTTCATGCTCCTCCTATTTTTCAGACCTTTTCATGCTCATCTCTTTTTTGACACCTTTTGAAGCTCTTCAGATTTTTCACACCTTTTGAAGCTCTTCATATTTTTCACATTTATGAATCTCTTCATATTTTCCACACGTTTTCAGACAATTCATGTTTTTCAACATCGCTTCATGCTCCTCCTATTTTTCACACCGTTTCATTCTCCTCATATTTTTGACACCTTTTGAAGCTCTTCATATATTTCACACTTTTTCAGACTTTTCCTTTTTTTCAACACGACTTCATGCTCCTCCTATTTTTCAGACCGTTTCATGCTCATCTCATTTTGACATCTTTTGAAGCTCTTCATATTTTTCACACCTTTTGAAGCTCTTCATATTTTTCACATTAATGAATCTCTTCATATTTTCCACAAGTTTTCAGACAATTCATGTTTTTCAACATCACTTCATGTTATTCCTATTTTTCAGACCGTTTCATGCTCCTCATAATTTTGACACCTTTTGAAGCTTTAATATTTTTAACACCTTTTCAGGCTCTTCATCTTTTTCAACACCACTTCATGCTCCTCCTTTTTTGCAGACCGTTTCATGCTACTCATATTTTTAACACCTTTTGAAGCTCTTCATATTTCTCACACCTTTTCAGGCTCTTCATGTTTTTCAACAACGCTTCATGCTCCTCCGATTTTTCAGACCGTTTCATGCTCCTCATATTTTTGACACCTTTTGAAGCTCTTCATATTTTTCACACTTTTTCAGGCTCTTCATGTTTTTGAACACCGCTTCATGCTTCTCCTATTTTTCAGACCGTTTCATGCTCCTCATATTTTTGACACCTTTTGAAGCTCTTCATATTTTTCACAACTTTTCAGGCTCTTCATGTTTTTCAACACCGCTTCATGCACGTCCTATTTTTCAGACCGTTTCATGCTCATCTCATTTTTGACACCTTTTGAAGTTTTTCATATTTTTTACAACTTTTCAGGCTCTTCATGTTTTTGAACACCGCTTCATGCTAATCCTATTTTTCAAACCATATCATGCTCCTCATATTTTTCACACCTTTTGAAGCTCTTCATATATTTCACACCTTTTCAGGCTCTTCTTGTTTTTGAACACCACTTCATGCTCCTTCTCTTTTTCAGAGAGTTTTATGCTCCTCATGTATTTCACACCTTTTGAAGCTCTTCATATTTTTCACACCTTTTCAGGCTCTTCATGTTTTTCAACACCGTTTCATGCTCCTCCTATTTTTCAAACCGTTTCATGTTCCTCATAATTTTGACACCTTTTGAAGATCTTCATAATTTTCACACATTTTCAGGCTCTTCATGTGTTTAAACACCGCTTCATGTTCCTCCTATTTTTCAGACCGTTTCATGCTCCTCATTTTTGACACCTTTTGAAGCTCTCATATTTTTCATACCTTTTGAAGCTCTTCATGTTTTTGAACACTGCTTCATGCTCCTCGTATTTTTCAGATCGTTTCATGCTCCTCATATTTTTGACACTTTTTGAGCTCTTCATATTTTTCACACCTTTTCAGGCTCTTCATGTTTTTGAACACCGCTTCATGATCTTCCTGATTTTCAGACCGTTTCATGCTCTTCATATTATTGAAACATTTTGAAGCTCTTCATATTTTTCACACCTTTTCAGGCTCTTTATTGTTTTCTCCACCACTTCATGCTCCTCATATTATTCAGACCGTTTCATGCTCATCTCATTTGTGTCACCTTTGAAGCTCTTCATATTTTTCACACCTTTTAAAGCTCTTCATATTTTTCACAAGTTTTCAGGCTCTTCATGTTTTTCAAAACCGTTTCATGCTGCTTCTATTTTTCAGACCGTTTCATGCTCCTCATATTTTTCACACCTTTTGAAGCTCTTCATATTTTTCACACCCTTTTAAGATCTTCATGTTTTTGAACACAGCTTCATGCTCCTCCTATTTTTCAGACCGTTTCATGCTCCTCATATTTTTGACAACTTTTGAAGCTCTTCATATTTTTCACACCTTTTCAGGCTCTTCATATTTTTGAACACAGCTTCATGCTCCTCCTATTTTCAGACCGTTTCATGCTCCTCTCATTTTTGACACCTTTTGAAGATTTGCATTTCTTTACACACCTATTCAGGCTCTTCATGTTTCTGAACACTGCTTCATGCTCCTCCTATTTTTCAGACCGTATCATGCTCCTCATATTTTTCACACATTTTGAAGCTCTTCATATTTTTCACACCTTTTCAGGCTCTTCATTTTTTTCAACAGTACTTGTTGCTCCTCCTATTTTTTAGACCTTTTCATGCTCATCTAATTTTTGACACTTTTGAAGCTCTTCATATTTTTTACACCTTTTGAAGCTCCTCATATTTTTCACACATTTTGAAGCTCTTCATATTTTTCTCACCTTTTCAGGCTCTTCATGATTTTCATCACCGCTTCATGCTCCTCCTAATTTTCAGACCGTTTTATGCTCATCTCATTTTTGACACCTTTTGAAGCTCTTCCTATTTTTTACAGGTTTTCAGGCTCTTCATGTTTTTCAACACTGCTTCATGCTCCTCCTATTTTTCCGACCGTTTCATGCTCATCTCATTTTGACACCTTTTGAAGCTCTTCATATTTTTCACACCTTTTGAAGCTCTTCATATTTTTCACATTTATGAATCTCTTCATATTTTCCACACGTTATCAGACAATTCATGTTTTTCAACATCGCTTCATGCTCCTCCTATTTTTCAGACCGTTTCATGCTCCTCATAATTTTGACACCTTTTGAAGCTTTAATATTTTTAACACCTTTTCAGGCTCTTCATCTTTTTCAACACCACTTCATGCTCCTCCTTTTTTGCAGACCGTTTCATGCTACTCATATTTTTGACACCTTTTGAAGCTCTTCATATTTCTCACACCTTTTCAGGCTCTTCATGTTTTTCAACAACGCTTCATGCTCCTCCGATTTTTCAGACCGTTTCATGCTCCTCATATTTTTGACACCTTTTGAAGCTCTTCATGTTTTTCACACCTTTTCAGGCTCTTCATGTTTTTGAACAACGCTTCATGCTTCTCCTATTTTTCAGACCGTTTCATGCTCCTCATATTTTTGACACCTTTTGAAGCTCTTCATATTTTTCACAACTTTTCAGGCTCTTCATGTTTTTCAACACCGCTTCATGCACGTCCTATTTTTCAGACCATTTCATGCTCATCTCATTTTTGACCCCTTTTGAAGTTTTTCATATTTTTCACAACTTTTCAGGCTCTTCATGTTTTTGAACACCGCTTCACGCTAATCCTATTTTTCAAACCATATCATGCTCCTCATATTTTTCACACCTTTTGAAGCTCTTCATATATTTCACACCTTTTCAGGCTCTTCATGTTTCTGAACACCACTTCATGCTCCTTCTCTTTTTCAGAGAGTTTTATGCTCCTCATGTATTTCACACCTTTTGAAGCTCTTCATATTTTTCACACCTTTTCAGGCTCTTCATGTTTTTCAACACCACTTCATGCTGCTCATATTTTTCAGACCGTTTCATGCTCCTCATATTTTTGACACCTTTTGAAGCTCTTCATTTTTTTCACACCTTTTAAGGCTCTTCATGTTTTTCAACACCGCTTCATGCTGCTCATATTTTTCAGACCGTTTCATGCTCCTCATATTTTTGACACCTTTTGAAGCTCTTCATATTTTTCACACGTTTTCAGTCTATTCATGTTTTTGAACACCCTTTCAGGCTCCTCCTATTTTTCAGAGAGTTCCATGCTACTCATGTATTTCACACCGTTGAAAGCTCTTCATATTTTTCAAAGATTTTGAAGCTCTTCATATTTTTCACACCTTTTCAGGCTCTTCATGTTTTTCAACACCGTTTCATGCTCCTCCTATTTTTCAAACCGTTTCATGTTCCTCATAATTTTGACACCTTTTGAAGATCTTCATAATTTTCACACATTTTCAGGCTCTTCATGTGTTTGAACACCGCTTCATGTTCCTCCTATTTTTCAGACCGTTTCATGCTCCTCATATTTTTGACACCTTTTGAAGCTCTCATATTTTTCATACCTTTTGAAGCTCTTCATGTTTTTGAACACTGCTTCATGCTCCTCGTATTTTTCAGATCGTTTCATGCTCCTCATTTTTTGACACTTTTTGAGCTCTTCGTATTTTTCAAACCTTTTCAGGCTCTTCATGTTTTCGAACTCTGCTTCATGCTCCTCCAATTTTTCACACCGTTTCATGATCCTCATATTTTTGATACTTTTTGAGCTCTTCATATTTTTCACACCTTTTCAGGCTCTTCATGTTTTTGAACACCGCTTCATGCTACTCCTATTTTTCAGACCGTTTATGCTCCTCATATTTTTGACACCTTTAGAAGCTCTTCATATTTTTCACACATTTTCAGGCTCTTCATGTTTTTGATCACCGTTTCATGCTCCTCCTATTTTTCAGACCGTTTCATGCTCCTCATATTTTTGACACCTTTTGAAGCTCTTCATATTTTTCACACCTTTTCAGGCTCTTCATGTTTTTGAACACCGCTTCATGATCCTCTTGTTTTTCAGACCGTTTCATGCTCTTCATATTTGTGAAACATTTTGAAGCTCTTCATATTTTTCACACCTTTTCAGGCTCTTCATGTTTTTCACCACCACTTCACGCTCCTCCTATTTTTCAGACCGTATCATGCTCATCTCATTTTTGTCACCTTTGAAGCTCTTTATTTTTTTCACACCTTTTGAAGCTCTTCATATTTTTCACACGTTTTCATGCTCTTCATATTTTTCAACACCGTTTCATGCTGCTTCAATTTTTCAGTCCGTTTCATGCTCCTCATATTTTTCACACCTTTTGAAGCTCTTCATATTTTTCACACCTTTTCAGGATCTTCATGTTTTGGAACACAGCTTCATGCTCCTCCTATTTTTCAGACCGTTTCATGCTCCTCATATTTTTGACACCTTTTGAAGCTCTTTATATTTTTCACAGTTTTTCAGGCTCTTCATGATTTTCAACATCGTTTCATGTTATTCCTATTTTTCAGACTTTTTAATGCTCATCTCATTTTTGACACCTTTTGAAGCTTTTCATATTTTTCCCAACTTTTCAGGCTCTTCATGTTTTTGAACACCGCTTCATGCTCCTCCTATTTTTCAGAGAGTTTCATGCTCCTCATGTATTTCACAGCTTTTGAAGCTCTTCATATTTTCCACACCTTTTCAGGCTCTTCATGTTTTTGAACACCGCTTCATGCTTCTCCTATTTTTCAGACCGTTTCATGCTCCTCATATTTTTGACACCTTTTGAAGCTCTTCATATATTTCACAACTTTTCAGGCTCTTCATGTTTTTCAACACCGCTTCATGCACGTCCTATTTTTCAGACCGTTTCATGCTCATCTCATTTTTGACACCTTTTAAAGCTCTTCATATTTTTCACACATTTTCAGGCTCTTCATATTTTTCAACACCGCTTCATGCTCCTCCGATTTTTCAGACCGTTTCATGCTCCTCATATTTTTCACACCTTTTGAAGCCTTTCATATTTTTCACAACGTTTCAGGCTCTTCATGTTTTTGAACATCGCTTCATGCTCCTCCTATTTTTCAGACCGTTTCATGCTCATCTCATTTTTGACACCTTTTGAAGCTTTTGATATTTTTCACAACTTTTCAGGCTCTTCATGTTTTTGAACACAGCTTCATGCTCCTCCTATTTTTCAGACCGTATCATGCTCCTCATATTTTTCACACCTTTTGAAGCTCTTCATATTTTTCACACGTTTTCAGTCTATTCATGTTTTTGAACAACATTTCAGGCTCCTCCTATTTTTCAGAGAGTTTCATGCTCCTCATGTATTTCACACCTTTGAAAGCTCTTCATATTTTTCAAAGATTTTGAAGCTCTTCATATTTTTCACACCTTTTCAGGCTCTTCATGTTTTTCAACACCGTTTCATGCTCCTCCTATTTTTCAAACCGTTTCATGTTCCTCATAATTTTGACACCTTTTGAAGATCTTCATAATTTTCACACATTTTCAGGCTCTTCATGTATTTGAACACCGCTTCATGTTCCTCCTATTTTTCAGACCGTTTCATGCTCCTCATTTTTGACACCTTTTGAAGCTCTCATATTTTTCATACCTTTTGAAGCTCTTCATGTTTTTGAACACTGCTTCATGCTCCTCGTATTTTTCAGATCGTTTCATGCTCCTCATATTTTTGACACTTTCTGAGCTCTTCATATTTTTCACACCTTTTCAGGCTCTTCATGTTTTTGAACACCGCTTCATGATCTTCCTGATTTTCAGTCCGTTTCATGCTCTTCATATTATTGAAACATTTTGAAGCTCTTCATATTTTTCACACCTTTTCAGGCTCTTTATTGTTTTCTCCACCACTTCATGCTCCTCATATTATTCAGACCGTTTCATGCTCATCTCATTTGTGTCACCTTTGAAGCTCTTCATATTTTTCACACCTTTTAAAGCTCTTCATATTTTTCACAAGTTTTCAGGCTCTTCATGTTTTTCAAAACCGTTTCATGCTGCTTCTATTTTTCAGACCGTTTCATGCTCCTCATATTTTTCACACCTTTTGAAGCTCTTCATATTTTTCACACCCTTTTAAGATCTTCATGTTTTTGAACACAGCTTCATGCTCCTCCTATTTTTCAGACCGTTTCATGCTCCTCATATTTTTGACAACTTTTGAAGCTCTTCATATTTTTCACACCTTTTCAGGCTCTTCATATTTTTGAACACAGCTTCATGCTCCTCCTATTTTTCAGACCGTTTCATGCTCCTCATATTTTTGACACCTTTTGAAGCTTTTCATATTTTTCACATCTTTTCAGGCTCTTCATGTTTTTCAACACCATTTCATGATCCTCCTATTTTTCAGACCGTTTCATGCTCATCTCATTTTTGACACCTTTTGAAGCTTTTCATATTTTTCACACATTTTCAGGCTCTTCATATTTTTCCACACCACTTCATGCTTCTCCTATTTTTCAGCCCGTTTCATGCTCCTCATGATTTTGACATCTTTTGAAGCTCTTCATATTTTTCACACGTTTTCAGCTCTTAATGTTTTTCAACACCGCTTCATGCTCTTCCTATTTTTCAGACCGTTTCATGCTCATCTCATTTTTGACACCTTTGGAAGCTCTTCATATTTTTCACACGTTTTCAGCTCTTAATGTTTTTCAACACCGCTTCATGCTCTTCCTATTTTTCTGACGGTTTCATGCTCATCTCAAGTTTGACACCTTTTGAAGCTCTTCATATTTTTCACACATTTTCAGGCTCTTCATGTTTTTGAACATCGCTTCATGCTCCTCCTATTTTTCAGAGAGTTTCATGCTCCTCATGTATTTCACACCTTTTGAAGCTCTTCATATTTTTCACACCTTTTCAGGCTCTTCATGTTTTTCAACACCGCTTATGCTCCTCCTATTTTTCAGACCGTTTCATGCTCATCTCATTTTTGACACCTTTTTAATCTCTTCGTATCTTTCAAAACTTTTGAAGCTCTTCATATTTTTAATATTTTTGAAGCTCTTCATATTTTCACACGTTTTCAGACTCTTCATGTTTTTCAACACAGCTTCATGCTCCTCCTATATTTCAAACCGTATCATGCTCCTCATATTTTTGAAAACTTTTGAAGCTCTTCACATTTTTCACACCTTTTCAGGCTCTTCATGTTTTTGAACACTTCTTCATGCTCTTCCTCTTTTTCAGACCGTTTCATGCTCCTCATATTTTTGACACTTTTTGAAGCTCTTCATATTTTTCACTCATTTTCAGGCTCTTCATATTTTTCAACACCACTTCATGCTCCTCCTATTTTTGAGACCGTTTGGTGCTCCGCATATTTTTGACACCTTTAGGAACTCTTCATATTTTTCACACCTTTTCAGGCACTTCATGTTTTTTATCACTGCTTCATGCTCGTCCTATTTTTCAGAACGTTTCATGCTCCTCATATTTTTGACACCTTTTGAAGCTCTTCATATTTTTCACACCTTTTCAGGCTTTTCATGTTTTTGAACACCGCTTCATGCTCCTCCTATTTTTCAGATTGTTTCATGCTCCTCATATTTTTTACACCTTTTGAAGCTCTTCATATTTTTCACACCTTTTCAGGCTCTTCATGTTTTTCAACACCGCTTCATGCTCGTCGTATTTTGCTGACCGTTTCATTCTCCTCATATTTTTGACACCTTTTGAAGCTCTTCAGATATTTCGCACCTTTCCAGGCTCTTCATTTTTTCAACACCACTTCATGCTCCTCCTATTTTTCAGATCGTTTCATGCTCATCTCATTTTAACACCTTTTGAAGCTCTTCATATTTTTGACAAATTTTGAAGGTCTTCATATTTTTCACACGTTTTCAGGCTCTTCATGATTTTCAACACCGCTTCATGCTCCTCCTATTTTTCAGACCTTTTCATGCTCATCTCTTTTTTGACACCTTTTGAAGCTCTTCAGATTTTTCACACCTTTTGAAGCTCTTCATATTTTTCACATTTATGAATCTCTTCATATTTTCCACACGTTTTCAGACAATTCATGTTTTTCAACATCGCTTCATGCTCCTCCTATTTTTCACACCGTTTCATTCTCCTCATATTTTTGACACCTTTTGAAGCTCTTCATATATTTCACACTTTTTCAGACTTTTCCTTTTTTTCAACACGACTTCATGCTCCTCCTATTTTTCAGACCGTTTCATGCTCATCTCATTTTGACATCTTTTGAAGCTCTTCATATTTTTCACACCTTTTGAAGCTCTTCATATTTTTCACATTAATGAATCTCTTCATATTTTCCACAAGTTTTCAGACAATTCATGTTTTTCAACATCACTTCATGTTATTCCTATTTTTCAGACCGTTTCATGCTCCTCATAATTTTGACACCTTTTGAAGCTTTAATATTTTTAACACCTTTTCAGGCTCTTCATCTTTTTCAACACCACTTCATGCTCCTCCTTTTTTGCAGACCGTTTCATGCTACTCATATTTTTAACACCTTTTGAAGCTCTTCATATTTCTCACACCTTTTCAGGCTCTTCATGTTTTTCAACAACGCTTCATGCTCCTCCGATTTTTCAGACCGTTTCATGCTCCTCATATTTTTGACACCTTTTGAAGCTCTTCATATTTTTCACACTTTTTCAGGCTCTTCATGTTTTTGAACACCGCTTCATGCTTCTCCTATTTTTCAGACCGTTTCATGCTCCTCATATTTTTGACACCTTTTGAAGCTCTTCATATTTTTCACAACTTTTCAGGCTCTTCATGTTTTTCAACACCGCTTCATGCACGTCCTATTTTTCAGACCGTTTCATGCTCATCTCATTTTTGACACCTTTTGAAGTTTTTCATATTTTTTACAACTTTTCAGGCTCTTCATGTTTTTGAACACCGCTTCATGCTAATCCTATTTTTCAAACCATATCATGCTCCTCATATTTTTCACACCTTTTGAAGCTCTTCATATATTTCACACCTTTTCAGGCTCTTCATGTTTTTGAACACCACTTCATGCTCCTTCTCTTTTTCAGAGAGTTTTATGCTCCTCATGTATTTCACACCTTTTGAAGCTCTTCATATTTTTCACACCTTTTCAGGCTCTTCATGTTTTTCAACACCGCTTCATGCTGCTCATATTTTTCAGACCGTTTCATGCTCCTCATATTTTTGACACCTTTTGAAGCTCTTCAATTTTTTCACACCTTTTAAGGCTCTTCATGTTTTTCAACACCGCTTCATGCTGCTCATATTTTTCAGACCGTTTCATGCTCCTCATATTTTTGACACCTTTTGAAGCTCTTCATATTTTTCACACGTTTTCAGTCTATTCTTGTTTTTGAACACCCTTTCAGGCTCCTCCTATTTTTCAGAGTGTTTCATGCTTCTCATGTATTTCACACATTTGAAAGCTCTTCATATTTTTCAAAGATTTTGAAGCTCTTCATATTTTTCACACCTTTTCAGGCTCTTCATGTTTTTCAACACCGTTTCATGCTCCTCCTATTTTTCAAACCGTTTCATGTTCCTCATAATTTTGACACCTTTTGAAGATCTTCATAATTTTCACACATTTTCAGGCTCTTCATGTGTTTGAACACCGCTTCATGTGCCTCCTATTTTTCAGACCGTTTCATGCTCCTCATATTTTTGACACCTTTTGAAGCTCTCATATTTTTCATACCTTTTGAAGCTCTTCATGTTTTTGAACACTGCTTCATGCTCCTCGTATTTTTCAGATCGTTTCATGCTCCTCTTATTTTTGACACTTTTTGAGCTCTTCATATTTTTCAAACCTTTTCAGGCTCTTCATGTTTTCGAACACCGCTTCATGCTACTCCTATTTTTCAGACCGTTTCATGCTCCTCATATTTTTGACACCTTTTTAAGCTCTTCATATTTTTCACACCTTTTCAGGCTCTTCATGTTTTTGAACACTGCTTCATGCTCCTCCAATTTTTCACACCGTTTCATGATCCTCATATTTTTGACACTTTTTGAGCTCTTCATATTTTTCACACCTTTTCAGGCTCTTCATGTTTTTGATAACCGCTTCATGCTACTCCTATTTTTCAGACCGTTTATGCTTCTCATATTTTTGACACCTTTAGAAGCTCTTCATATTTTTCACAGTTTTTCAGGATCTTCATGTTTTGGAACACAGCTTCATGCTCCTCCTATATATCAGACCGTTTCATGCTCCTCATATTTTTGACACCTTGTGAAGCTCTTTATATTTTTCACAGTTTTTCAGGCTCTTCATGATTTTCAACACCGTTTCAAGTTATTCCTATTTTTCAGACCGTTTAATGCTCATCTCATTTTTGACACCTTTTGAAGCTCTTCATATTTTCCACACCTTTTCAGGCTCTTCATGTTTTTGATCACCGTTTCATGCTCCTTCTATTTTTCAGATCGTTTGATGCTCATCATATTTTTGACACTTTTTGAGCTCTTCATATTTTTCACACCTTTTCAGGCTCTTCATGTTTTTGAACACCGCTTTATGATCCTCCTGATTTTCAGACCGTTTCATGCTCTTCATATTTTTGAAACATTTTGAAGCTCTTCATATTTTTCACACCTTTTCAGGCTCTTCATGTTTTTCTCCACCACTTCATGCTCCTCCTATTTTTCAGACCGTTTCATGCTCTTCTCATTTTTGTCACCTTTGAAGCTCTTCATATTTTTCACAACTTTTAAAGCTCTTCATATTTTTCACAAGTTTTCAGGCTCTTCATGTTTTTCAAAACCGTTTCATGCTGCTTCTATTTTTCAGACCGTTTCATGCTCCTCATATTTTTCACACCTTTTGAAGCTCTTCATATTTTCACACCCTTTTAAGATCTTCATGTTTTTGAACACAGCTTCATGCTCCTCCTATTTTTCAGACCGTTTCATGCTCCTCATATTTTTGACACCTTTTTAAGCTCTTCATATTTTTCACACCTTTTCAGGCTCTTCATGTTTTTGAACACTGCTTCATGCTCCTCCAATTTTTCACACCGTTTCATGATCCTCATTTTTTTGACACTTTTTGAGCTCTTCATATTTTTCACACCTTTTCAGGCTCTTCATGTTTTTGATAACCGCTTCATGCTACTCCTATTTTTCAGACCGTTTATGCTTCTCATATTTTTGACACCTTTTGAAGCTCTTCAATTTTTTCACACCTTTTAAGGCTCTTCATGTTTTTCAACACCGCTTCATGCTGCTCATATTTTTCAGACCGTTTCATGCTCCTCATATTTTTGACACCTTTTGAAGCTCTTCATATTTTTCACACGTTTTCAGTCTATTCATGTTTTTGAACACCCTTTCAGGCTCCTCCTATTTTTCAGAGTGTTTCATGCTCCTCATGTATTTCACACCTTTGAAAGCTCTTCATATTTTTCAAAGATTTTGAAGCTCTTCATATTTTTCACACCTTTTCAGGCTCTTCATGTTTTTCAACACCGTTTCATGCTCCTCCTATTTTTCAAACCGTTTCATGTTCCTCATAATTTTGACACCTTTTGAAGATCTTCATAATTTTCACACATTTTCAGGCTCTTCATGTGTTTGAACACCGCTTCATGTTCCTCCTATTTTTCAGACCGTTTCATGCTCCTCATATTTTTGACACCTTTTGAAGCTCTCATATTTTTCATACCTTTTGAAGCTCTTCATGTTTTTGAACACTGCTTCATGCTCCTCGTATTTTTCAGATCGTTTCATGCTCCTCTTATTTTTGACACTTTTTGAGCTCTTCATATTTTTCAAACCTTTTCAGGCTCTTCATGTTTTCGAACACCGCTTCATGCTACTCCTATTTTTCAGACCGTTTCATGCTCCTCATATTTTTGACACCTTTTTAAGCTCTTCATATTTTCACACCTTTTCAGGCTCTTCATGTTTTTGAACACTGCTTCATGCTCCTCCAATTTTTCACACCGTTTCATGATCCTCATATTTTTGACACTTTTTGAGCTCTTCATATTTTTCACACCTTTTCAGGCTCTTCATGTTTTTGATAATCGCTTCATGCTACTCCTATTTTTCAGACCGTTTATGCTTCTCATATTTTTGACACCTTTAGAAGCTCTTCATATTTTTCACACCTTTTCAGGATCTTCATGATTTGGAACACAGCTTCATGCTCCTCCTATATATCAGACCGTTTCATGCTCCTCATATTTTTGACACCTTTTGAAGCTCTTTATATTTTTCACAGTTTTTCAGGCTCTTCATGATTTTCAACACCGTTTCAAGTTATTCCTATTTTTCAGACCGTTTAATGCTCATCTCATTTTTGACACCTTTTGAAGCTTTTCATATTTTTCACAACTTTTCAGACTCTTCATGTTTTTGAACACCGCTTCATGCTCCTCCTATTTTTCAGAGAGTTTCATGCTCCTCATGTCTTTCACAGCTTTTGAAGCTCTTCATATTTTCCACACCTTTTCAGGCTCTTCATGTTTTTGATCACCGTTTCATGCTCCTTCTATTTTTCAGATCGTTTCATGCTCATCATATTTTTGACACTTTTTGAGCTCTTCATATTTTTCACACCTTTTCAGGCTCTTCATGTTTTTGAACACCGCTTCATGATCCTCCTGATTTTCAGACCGTTTCATGCTCTTCATATTTTTGAAACATTTTGAAGCTCTTCATATTTTTCACACCTTTTCAGGCTCTTCATGTTTTTCTCCACCACTTCATGCTCCTCCTATTTTTCAGACCGTTTCATGCTCTTCTCATTTTTGTCACCTTTGAAGCTCTTCATATTTTTCACAACTTTTAAAGCTCTTCATATTTTTCACAAGTTTTCAGGCTCTTCATGTTTTTCAAAACCGTTTCATGCTGCTTCTATTTTTCAGACCGTTTCATGCTCCTCATATTTTTCACACCTTTTGAAGCTCTTCATATTTTCACACCCTTTTAAGATCTTCATGTTTTTGAACACAGCTTCATGCTCCTCCTATTTTTCAGACCGTTTCATGCTCCTCATATTTTTGACAACTTTTGAAGCTCTTCATATTTTTCACACCTTTTCAGGCTCTTCATATTTTTGAACACAGCTTCATGCTCCTCCTATTTTTCAGACCGTTTCATGCTCCTCATATTTTTGACACCTTTTTAAGCTCTTCATATTTTTCACACCTTTTCAGGCTCTTCATGTTTTTGAACACTGCTTCATGCTCCTCCAATTTTTCACACCGTTTCATGATCCTCATATTTATGACACTTTTTGAGCTCTTCATATTTTTCACACCTTTTCAGGCTCTTCATGTTTTTGATAACCGCTTCATGCTACTCCTATTTTTCAGACCGTTTATGCTTCTCATATTTTTGACACCTTTTGAAGCTCTTCAATTTTTTCACACCTTTTAAGGCTCTTCATGTTTTTCAACACCGCTTCATGCTGCTCATATTTTTCAGACCGTTTCATGCTCCTCATATTTTTGACACCTTTTGAAGCTCTTCATATTTTTCACACGTTTTCAGTCTATTCATGTTTTTGAACACCCTTTCAGGCTCCTCCTATTTTTCAGAGTGTTTCATGTTCCTCATGTATTTCACACCTTTGAAAGCTCTTCATATTTTTCAAAGATTTTGAAGCTCTTCATATTTTTCACACCTTTTCAGGCTCTTCATGTTTTTCAACACCGTTTCATGCTCCTCCTATTTTTCAAAACGTTTCATGTTACTCATAATTTTGACACCTTTTGAAGATCTTCATAATTTTCACACATTTTCAGGCTCTTCATGTGTTTGAACACCGCTTCATGTTCCTCCTATTTTTCAGACCGTTTCATGCTCCTCATATTTTTGACACCTTTTGAAGCTCTCATATTTTTCATACCTTTTGAAGCTCTTCATGTTTTTGAACACTGCTTCATGCTCCTCGTATTTTTCAGATCGTTTCATGCTCCTCTTATTTTTGACACTTTTTGAGCTCTTCATATTTTTCAAACCTTTTCAGGCTCTTCATGTTTTCGAACACCGCTTCATGCTACTCCTATTTTTCAGACCGTTTCATGCTCCTCATATTTTTGACACCTTTTTAAGCTCTTCATATTTTTCACACCTTTTCAGGCTCTTCATGTTTTTGAACACTGCTTCATGCTCCTCCAATTTTTCACACCGTTTCATGATCCTCATATTTTTGACACTTTTTGAGCTCTTCATATTTTTCACACCTTTTCAGGCTCTTCATGTTTTTGATAACCGCTTCATGCTACTCCTATTTTTCAGACCGTTTATGCTTCTCATATTTTTGACACCTTTAGAAGCTCTTCATATTTTTCACACCTTTTCAGGATCTTCATGTTTTGGAACACAGCTTCATGCTCCTCCTATATATCAGACCGTTTCATGCTCCTCATATTTTTGACACCTTTTGAAGCTCTTTATATTTTTCACAGTTTTTCAGGCTCTTCATGATTTTCAACACCGTTTCAAGTTATTCCTATTTTTCAGACCGTTTAATGCTCATCTCATTTTTGACACCTTTTGAAGCTTTTCATATTTTTCACAACTTTTCAGACTCTTCATGTTTTTGAACACCGCTTCATGCTCCTCCTATTTTTCAGAGAGTTTCATGCTCCTCATGTCTTTCACAGCTTTTGAAGCTCTTCATATTTTCCACACCTTTTCAGGCTCTTCATGTTTTTGATCACCGTTTCATGCTCCTTCTATTTTTCAGATCGTTTCATGCTCATCATATTTTTGACACTTTTTGAGCTCTTCATATTTTTCACACCTTTTCAGGCTCTTCATGTTTTTGAACACCGCTTCATGATCCTCCTGATTTTCAGACCGTTTCATGCTCTTCATATTTTTGAAACATTTTGAAGCTCTTCATATTTTTCACACCTTTTCAGGCTCTTCATGTTTTTCTCCACCACTTCATGCTCCTCCTATTTTTCAGACCGTTTCATGCTCTTCTCATTTTTGTCACCTTTGAAGCTCTTCATATTTTTCACAACTTTTAAAGCTCTTCATATTTTTCACAAGTTTTCAGGCTCTTCATGTTTTTCAAAACCGTTTCATGCTGCTTCTATTTTTCAGACCGTTTCATGCTCCTCATATTTTTCACACCTTTTGAAGCTCTTCATATTTTCACACCCTTTTAAGATCTTCATGTTTTTGAACACAGCTTCATGCTCCTCCTATTTTTCAGACCGTTTCATGCTCCTCATATTTTTGACAACTTTTGAAGCTCTTCATATTTTTCACACCTTTTCAGGCTCTTCATATTTTTGAACACAGCTTCATGCTCCTCCTATTTTTCAGACCGTTTCATGCTCCTCATATTTTTGACACCTTTTTAAGCTCTTCATATTTTTCACACCTTTTCAGGCTCTTCATGTTTTTGAACACTGCTTCATGCTCCTCCAATTTTTCACACCGTTTCATGATCCTCATATTTTTGACACTTTTTGAGCTCTTCATATTTTTCACACCTTTTCAGGCTCTTCATGTTTTTGATAACCGCTTCATGCTACTCCTATTTTTCAGACCGTTTATGCTTCTCATATTTTTGACACCTTTAGAAGCTCTTCATATTTTTCACACCTTTTCAGGATCTTCATGTTTTGGAACACAGCTTCATGCTCCTCCTATATATCAGACCGTTTCATGCTCCTCATATTTTTGACACCTTTTGAAGCTCTTTATATTTTTCACAGTTTTTCAGGCTCTTCATGATTTTCAACACCGTTTCAAGTTATTCCTATTTTTCAGACCGTTTAATGCTCATCTCATTTTTGACACCTTTTGAAGCTTTTCATATTTTTCACAACTTTTCAGACTCTTCATGTTTTTGAACACCGCTTCATGCTCCTCCTATTTTTCAGAGAGTTTCATGCTCCTCATGTCTTTCACAGCTTTTGAAGCTCTTCATATTTTCCACACCTTTTCAGGCTCTTCATGTTTTTGATCACCGTTTCATGCTCCTTCTATTTTTCAGATCGTTTCATGCTCATCATATTTTTGACACTTTTTGAGCTCTTCATATTTTTCACACCTTTTCAGGCTCTTCATGTTTTTGAACACCGCTTCATGATCCTCCTGATTTTCAGACCGTTTCATGCTCTTCATATTTTTGAAACATTTTGAAGCTCTTCATATTTTTCACACCTTTTCAGGCTCTTCAAGTTTTTCTCCACCACTTCATGCTCCTCCTATTTTTCAGACCGTTTCATGCTCTTCTCATTTTTGTCACCTTTGAAGCTCTTCATATTTTTCACAACTTTTAAAGCTCTTCATATTTTTCACAAGTTTTCAGGCTCTTCATGTTTTTCAAAACCGTTTCATGCTGCTTCTATTTTTCAGACCGTTTCATGCTCCTCATATTTTTCACACCTTTTGAAGCTCTTCATATTTTCACACCCTTTTAAGATCTTCATGTTTTTGAACACAGCTTCATGCTCCTCCTATTTTTCAGACCGTTTCATGCTCCTCATATTTTTGACACCTTTTGAAGCTCTTCATATTTTTCACACCTTTTCAGGCTCTTCATGTTTTTCAACAGCACTTCATGCTCCTCCTATTTTTGAGACCGTTTGGTGCTCCTCATATTTTTGACACCTTTAGGAACTCTTCATATATTTCACACCTTTTCAGGCACTTCATGTTTTTTATCACTGCTTCATGCTCGTCCTATTTTTCAGAACGTTTCATGCTCCTCATATTTTTGACACCTTTTGAAGCTGTTCATATTTTTCACACCTTTTCAGGCTTTTCATGTTTTTGAACACCGCTTCATGTTCCTCCTATTTTTCAGACCGTTTCATGCTCCTCATATTTTTGACACCTTTTGAAGCTCTTCATATATTTCACACCTTTTCAGGCTCTTCATATTTTTGAACACCGCTTCATGCTCCTCCTATTTTTCAGATTGTTTCATGCTCCTCATATTTTTGATACCTTTTGAAGCTCTTCATATTTTTCACACCTTTTCAGGCTCTTAATGATTTTCAACACCGCTTCATGCTCCTCCTATTTTTCAGACCGTTTCATGCTCATCTCTTTTTTGACACCTTTTGAAGCTCTTCAGATTTTTCACACCTTTTGAAGCTCTTCATATTTTTCACATTTATGAATCTCTTCATAGTTTCCACACGTTTTCAGACAATTCATGTTTTTCAACATCGCTTCATGCTCCTCCTATTTTTCAGACCGTTTCATTCTCCTCATATTTTTGACACCTTTTGAAGCTCTTCATATATTTCACACTTTTTCAGACTTTTCCTTTTATTCAACACGACTTCATGCTCCTCCTATTTTTCAGACCTTTTCATGCTCATCTCATTTTGACACCTTTTGAAGCTCTTCATGTTTTTCTCATCTTTTGAAGCTCTTCATATTTTTCACAACTTTTCAGGCTCTTTATGATATTCAACAGCGCTTCATGCTCCTCCTATTTTTCAGACCGTTTCATGCTCCTCATAATTTTGACACCTTTTGATGCTTTCATATTTTTAACACCTTTTCAGGCTCTTCATCTTTTTCAACACCACTTCATGCTCCTCCTTTTCTGCAGACCGTTTCATGCTACTCATACTTTTAACACCTTTTGAAGCTCTTCATATTTCTCACACCTTTTCAGGCTCTTCATGTTTTTCAACAACGCTTCATGCTCCTCCGATTTTTCAGACCGTTTCATGCTCCTCATATTTTTGACACCTTTTGAAGCTCTTCATATTTTTCACCCCTTTTCAGGCTCTTCATGTTTTTGAACACCGCTTCATGCTTCTCCTATTGTTCAGAATGTTTCATGCTCCTCATATTTTTGACACCTTTTGAAGCTCTTCATATTTTTCACTACTTTTCAGGCTCTTCATGTTTTTCAACACCGCTTCATGCACGTCCTATTTTTCAGACCGTTTCATGCTCATCTCATTTTTGACACCTTTGAAGGTTTTCATATTTTTCACAACTTTTCAGGCTCTTCATGTTTTTGAACACCGCTTCATGCTTCTCCTATTGTTCAGACCGTTTCATGCTCCTCTTTTTTTTGACACCTTTTGAAGCTCTTCATATTTTTCACTACTTTTCAGGCTCTTCATGTTTTTCAACACCGCTTCATGCACGTCCTATTTTTCAGACCGTTTCATGCTCATCTCATTTTTGACACCTTTGAAGGTTTTCATATTTTTCACAACTTTTCAGGCTCTTCATGTTTTTGAACACCGCTTCATGCTAATCCTATCTTTCAAACCATATCATGCTCCTCATATTTTTCAAACCTTTTGAAGCTCTTCATATATTTCACACCTTTTCAGGCTCTTCATGTTTTTCAACACCGCTTCATGCTGCTCATATTTTTCAGACCGTTTCATGCTCCTCATATTTTTGACACCTTTTGAAGCTCTTCATTTTTTTCACACCTTTTAAGGCTCTTCATGTTTTTCAACACCGCTTCATGCTCCTCCAATTTTTCAGACCATTTCATGCTCCTCATATTTTTGACACCGTTTGAAGCTCTTCATATTTTTCACACATTTTCAGGCTCTTCATGTTTTTCAACACCGCTTCATGCTCCTCCGATTTTTCAGACAGTTTCATGCTCCTCATATTTTTCACACCTTTTGAAGCCTTTCATATTTTTCACAACTTTTCAGGCTCTTCATGTTTTTGAACACAGCTTCATGCTCCTCCTATTTTTCAGACCGTATCATGCTCCTCATATTTTTCACACCTTTTGAAGCTCTTCATATTTTTCACACGTTTTCAGTCTATTCATGTTTTTGAACACCATTTCAGGCTCCTCCTATTTTTCAGAGAGTTTCATGCTCCTCATGTATTTCACACCTTTGAAAGCTCTTCATATTTTTCAAAGATTTTGAAGCTCTTCATATTTTTCACACCTTTTCAGGCTCTTCATGTTTTTCAACACCGTTTCAAGCTCCTCCTATTTTTCAGAGAGTTTCATGCTCCTCATAATTTTGACAGCTTTTGAAGATCTTCATAATTTTCACACATTTTCAGGCTCTTCATGTGTTTGAACACCGCTTCATGTTCCTCATATTTTTCAGACCGTTTCATGCTCCTCATATTTTTAACACCTTTTGAAGCTCTCATATTTTTCATACCTTTTGAAGCTCTTCATGTTTTTGAACACTGCTTCATGCTCCTGGTATTTTTCAGATCGTTTCATGCTCCTCATATTTTTGACACTTTTTGAGCTCTTCATATTTTTCAAACCTTTTCAGGCTCTTCATGTTTTCGAACTCTGCTTCATGCTCCTCCACTTTTTCACACCATTTCATGATCCTCATGTATTTCACAACTTTGAACCTCTTAATATTTTTCACACCTTTTCATGCTCTTCAAGTTTTTCAACATCACTTCATGCTCCTACTTTTTTGCAGACCGTTTCATGCTCCTCAAATTTTTGACACCTTTTGAAGCTCTTCATATTTCTCACACCTTTTCAAGCTCTTCATGTCTTTCAACACCGCTTCATGCTCCTCCTATTTTTCAGACGGGTTCATGCTCATCTCATTTTTGACACATTTTGAAGCTTTTCATATTTTTCACACCTTTTCAGGCTCTTCATGTTTTTGAACACAGGTTGATGCTCCTCCTATTTTTCAGAACGTTTCATGCTCCTCATAATTTTGACACCTTTTGTAGCTCTTCATATTTTTCACATCTTTTCAGGCTCTTCTTGTTTTTCAACACCGTTTCATGATCCTCCTATTTTTCAGACCGTTTCATGCTCATCTCATTTTTGACACCTTTTGAAGGTCTTCATATTTTTCACACCTTTTCAAGCTCTTCATATTTTTAAACACCACTTCATGCTTCTCCTATTTTTCAGCCCATTTCACGCTCCTCATGTATTTCACACCTTTTGAAGCTCTTCATATTTTTCACAGCTTTTCAGGCTCTTCATGTTTTTCCACAGCACTTCATGCTTCTCTTATTTTTCAGCCCGTTTCATGCTCCTCATGTATTTCACATCTTTTGAAGCTCTTCATATTTTTCACACCTTTTCATGCTCTTCATGTTTCTGCAAACCGCTTCATGCTTCTCCTATTTTTCAGACCGTTTCATTCTCCTCATATATTTCACACCTTTTGAAGCTCTTCATATTTTTCACAACTTTTCAGGCTCTTTTTGATATTCAACAGCGCTTCATGCTCCTCCTATTTTTCAGACCGTTTCATGCTCCTCATAATTTTGACACCTTTTGATCCTTTCATATTTTTAACACCTTTTCAGGCTCTTCATCTTTTTCAACACCACTTCATGCTCCTCCTTTTTTGCAGACCGTTTCATGCTACTCATAATTTTAACACCTTTTGAAGCTCTTCATATTTCTCACACCTTTTCAGGCTCTTCATGTTTTTCAACAACGCTTCATGCTCCTCCGATTTTTCAGACCGATTCATGCTCCTCATATTTTTGACACCTTTTGAAGCTCTTCATATTTTTCACTACTTTTCAGGCTCTTCATGTTTTTCAACACCGCTTCATGCACGTCCTATTTTTCAGGCCGTTTCATGCTCATCTCATTTTTGACACCTTTTGAAGGTTTTCATATTTTTCACAACTTTTCAGGCTCTTCATGTTTTTGAACACCGCTTCATGCTAATCCTATTTTTCAAACCATATCATGCTCCTCATATTTTTCACACCTTTTGAAGCTCTTCCTATATTTCACACCTTTTCAGGCTCTTCATGTTTTTGAACACCACTTCATGCTCCTTCTCTTTTTCAGAGAGTTTTATGCTCCTCATGTATTTCACACCTTTTGAAGCTCTTCATATTTTTCACACCTTTTCAGGCTCTTCATGTTTTTCAACACCGCTTCATGCTGCTCATATTTTTCAGACCGTTTCATGCTCCTCATATTTTTGACACCTTTTGAAGCTCTTCATTTTTTTCACACCTTTTAAGGCTCTTCATGTTTTTCAACACCGCTTCATGCTCCTCCAATTTTTCAGACCATTTCATGCTCCTCATATTTTTGACACCTTTTGAAGCTCTTCATATTTTTCACACATTTTCAGGCTCTTCATGTTTTTCAACACCGCTTCATGCTCCTCCGATTTTTCAGACCGTTTCATGCTCCTCATATTTTTCAACCTTTTGAAGCCTTTCATATTTTTCACAACTTTTCAGGCTCTTCATGTTTTTGAACACAGCTTCATGCTCCTCCTATTTTTCAGACCGTATCATGCTCCTCATATTTTTCACACCTTTTGAAGCTCTTCATATTTTTCACACGTTTTCAGTCTATTCATGTTTTTGAACACCATTTCAGGCTCCTCCTATTTTTCAGAGAGTTTCATGCTCCTCATGTATTTCACACCTTGAAAGCTCTTCATATTTTTCAAAGATTTTGAAGCTCTTCATATTTTTCACACCTTTTCAGGCTCTTCATGTTTTTCAACACCTTTCATGCTCCTCCTATTTTTCAAAACGTTTCATGTTCCTCATAATTTTGACAGCTTTTGAAGATCTTCATAATTTTCACACATTTTCAGGCTCTTCATGTGTTTGAACACCGCTTCATGTTCCTCATATTTTTCGGACCGTTTCATGCTCCTCATATTTTTGACACCTTTTGAAGCTCTCATATTTTTCATACCTTTTGAAGCTCTTCATGTTTTTGAACACTGCTTCATGCTCCTCGTATTTTTCAGATCGTTTCATGCTCCTCATATTTTTGACACTTTTTGAGCTCTTCATATTTTTCAAACCTTTTCAGGCTCTTCATGTTTTCGAACTCTGCTTCATGCTCCTCCACTTTTTCACACCGTTTCATGATCCTCATGTATTTCACAACTTTGAACCTCTTAATATTTTTCACACCTTTTCATGCTCTTCAAGTTTTTCAACATCACTTCATGCTCCTACTTTTTTGCAGACCGTTTCATGCTCCTCATATTTTTGACACCTTTTAAAGCTCTTCATATTTCTCACACCTTTTCAGGCTCTTCATGTCTTTCAACACAGCTTCATGCTCCTCCTATTTTTCAGACGGGTTCATGCTCATCTCATTTTGACACCTTTTGAAGCTTTTCATATTTTTCACACCTTTTCAGGCTCTTCATGTTTTTGAACACAGGTTGAGGCTCCTCCTATTTTTCAGAACGTTTCATGCTCCTCATAATTTTGACACCTTTTGTAGCTCTTCATATTTTTCACATCTTTTCAGGCTCTTCATGTTTTTCAACACCGTTTCATGATCCTCCTATTTTTCAGACCGTTTCATGCTCATCTCATTTTTGACACCTTTTGAAGCTCTTCATATTTTTCACACCTTTTCAAGCTCTTCATATTTTTAAACACCACTTCATGCTTCTCCTATTTTTCAGCCCATTTCATGCTCCTCATGTATTTCACACCTTTTGAAGCTCTTCATATTTTTCACAGCTTTTCATGCTCTTCATGTATTTCACACCTTTTGAAGCTCTTCATATTTTTCACACCTTTTCATGCTCTTCATGTTTCTGAAAACCGCTTCATGATCCTCCTATTTTTCAGACCGTTTCATTCTCCTCATATATTTCACACCTTTTGAAGCTCTTCATATTTTTCACACCTTTTCAGGCTCTTCATGTTTTTGAACACTGGTTCATGCTCCTCGTATTTTTCAGATCGTTTCATGCTCCTCATATTTTTGACACTTTTTGAGCTCTTCATATTTTTCACACCTTTTCAGGATCTTCATGTTTTTGAACACCGCTTCATGATCCTCCTGATTTTCAGACCGTTTCATGCTCTTCATATTTTTGAAACATTTTGAAGCTCTTCATATTTTTCACACCTTTTCAGGCTCTTCATGTTTTTCAACTCCGTTCATGCTCCTCCTATTTTTCAGACCGTTTCATGCTCATCTCATTTTTGTCACCTTTGAAGCTCTTCATGTTTTTCACACCTTTTGAAGCCCTTCATATTTTTCACACGTTTTCAGGCTCTTCATGTTTTTCAAAACCGTTTCATGCTGCTTCTATTTTTCAGACCGTTTCATGCTCCTCATATTTTTCACACCTTTTGAAGCTCTTCATATTTTTCACACCCTTTTAAGATCTTCATGTTTTTGAACACAGCTTCATGCTCCTCCTATTTTTCAGACCGTTTCATGCTCCTCATATTTTTGACACCTTTTGAAGCTCTTCATATTTTTCACACCTTTTCAGGCTCTTCATGTTTTTGAACACAGCTTCATGCTCCTCCTATTTTTCAGACCGTTTCATGCTCCTCATATTTTTGACACTTTTTGAAGCTTTTCATATTTTTCACATCTTTTCAGGCTCTTCATGTTTTTCAACTCCGTTTCATCATCCTATTTTTCAGCCCGTTTCATGCTCCTCATGTATTTCACACCTTTTGATGCTCTTCATATTTTTCACACCTTTTCAGGCTCTTAATGTTTTTGATCACCACTTCATGATCCTCCTGATTTTCAGACCGTTTCATGCTCTTCATATTTTTGAAACATTTTGAAGCTCTTCATATTTTTCACACCTTTTCAGGCTCTTCATGTTTTTCACCACCACTTCATGCTCCTCCTATTTTTCAGACCGTTTCTTGCTCATCTCATTTTTGTCACCTTTGAAACTCTTTATATTTTGTACACCTTTTGAAGCTCTTCATATTTTTCACACGTTTTCAGGCTCTTCATGTGTTTCAACACCGTTTCATGCTGCTTCTATTTTTCAGACCGTATCATGCTCCTCATAATTTTGACACCTTTTGTAGCTCTTCATATTTTTCACATCTTTTCAGGCTCTTCATGTTTTTCAACACCGTTTCATGATCCTCCTATTTTTCAGACCGTTTCATGCTCATCTCATTTTTGACACCTTTTGAAGGTCTTCATATTTTTCACACCTTTTCAAGCTCTTCATATTTTTAAACACCACTTCATGCTTCTCCTATTTTTCAGCCCATTTCATGCTCCTCATGTATTTCACACCTTTTGAAGCTCTTCATATTTTTCACAGCTTTTCAGGCTCTTCATGTTTTTCCACAGCACTTCATGCTTCTCTTATTTTTCAGCCCGTTTCATGCTCCTCATGTATTTCACATCTTTTGAAGCTCTTCATATTTTTCACAATTTTTCATGCTCTTCATGTTTCTGCAAACCGCTTCATGCTCCTCCTATTTTTCAGACCGTTTCATTCTCCTCATATATTTCACACCTTTTGAAGCTCTTCATATTTTTCACAACTTTTCAGGCTCTTTATGATATTCAACAGCGCTTCATGCTCCTCCTATTTTTCAGACCGTTTCATGCTCCTCATAATTTTGACACCTTTTGATGCTTTCATATTTTTAACACCTTTTCAGGCTCTTCATCTTTTTCAACACCACTTCATGCTCCTCCTTTTTTGCAGACCGTTTCATGCTACTCATAATTTTAACACCTTTTGAAGCTCTTCATATTTCTCACACCTTTTCAGGCTCTTCATGTTTTTCAACAACGCTTCATGCTCCTCCGATTTTTCAGACCGTTTCATGCTCCTCATATTTTTGACACCTTTTGAAGCTCTTCATATTTTTCACTACTTTTCAGGCTCTTCATGTTTTTCAACACCGCTTCATGCACATCCTATTTTTCAGGCCGTTTCATGCTCATCTCATTTTTGACACCTTTTGAAGGTTTTCATATTTTTCACAACTTTTCAGGCTCTTCATGTTTTTGAACACCGCTTCATGCTAATCCTATTTTTCAAACCATATCATGCTCCTCATATTTTTCACACCTTTTGAAGCTCTTCCTATATTTCACACCTTTTCAGGCTCTTCATGTTTTTGAACACAGCTTCATGCTCCTCCTATTTTTCAGACCGTATCATGCTCCTCATATTTTTCACACCTTTTGAAGCTCTTCATATTTTTCACACGTTTTCAGTCTATTCATGTTTTTGAACACCATTTCAGGCTCCTCCTATTTTTCAGAGAGTTTCATGCTCCTCATGTATTTCACACCTTTGAAAGCTCTTCATATTTTTCAAAGATTTTGAAGCTCTTCATATTTTTCACACCTTTTCAGGCTCTTCATGTTTTTCAACACCGTTTCATGCTCCTCCTATTTTTCAAAACGTTTCATGTTCCTCATAATTTTGACAGCTTTTGAAGATCTTCATAATTTTCACACATTTTCAGGCTCTTCATGTGTTTGAACACCGCTTCATGTTCCTCATATTTTTCAGACCGTTTCATGCTCCTCATATTTTTGACACCTTTTGAAGCTCTCATATTTTTCATACCTTTTGAAGCTCTTCATGTTTTTGAACACTGCTTCATGCTCCTCGTATTTTTCAGATCGTTTCATGCTCCTCATATTTTTGACACTTTTTGAGCTCTTCATATTTTTCAAACCTTTTCAGGCTCTTCATGTTTTCGAACTCTGCTTCATGCTCCTCCACTTTTTCACACCGTTTCATGATCCTCATGTATTTCACAACTTTGAACCTCTTAATATTTTTCACACCTTTTCATGCTCTTCAAGTTTTTCAACATCACTTCATGCTCCTACTTTTTTGCAGACCGTTTCATGCTCCTCATATTTTTGACACCTTTTAAAGCTCTTCATATTTCTCACACCTTTTCAGGCTCTTCATGTCTTTCAACACCGCTTCATGCTCCTCCTATTTTTCAGACGGGTTCATGCTCATCTCATTTTGACACCTTTTGAAGCTTTTCATATTTTTCACACCTTTTCAGGCTCTTCATGTTTTTGAACACAGGTTGAGGCTCCTCCTATTTTTCAGAACGTTTCATGCTCCTCATAATTTTGACACCTTTTGTAGCTCTTCATATTTTTCACATCTTTTCAGGCTCTTCATGTTTTTCAACACCGTTTCATGATCTTCCTATTTTTCAGACCGTTTCATGCTCATCTCATTTTTGACACCTTTTGAAGGTGTTCATATTTTTCACACCTTTTCAAGCTCTTCATATTTTTAAACACCACTTCATGCTTCTCCTATTTTTCAGCCCATTTCATGCTCCTCATGTATTTCACACCTTTTGAAGCTCTTCATATTTTTCACAGCTTTTCAGGCTCTTCATGTTTTTCCACAGCACTTCATGCTTCTCTTATTTTTCAGCCCGTTTCATGCTCTTCATGTATTTCACACCTTTTGAAGCTCTTCATATTTTTCACACCTTTTCATGCTCTTCATGTTTCTGAAAACCGTTTCATGATCCTCCTATTTTTCAGACCGTTTCATTCTCCTCATATATTTCACACCTTTTGAAGCTCTTCATATTTTCCACACTTTTTCAGGCTCTTCATGTTTTTGAACACTGCTTCATGCTCCTCTTATTTTTCACATCGTTTCATGCTCCTCATATTTTTGACACTTTTTGAGCTCTTCATATTTTTCACACCTTTTCAGGATCTTCATGTTTTTGAACACCGCTTCATGATCCTCCTGATTTTCAGACCGTTTCATGCTCTTCATGTTTTTGAAACATTTTGAAGCTCTTCATATTCTTCACACCTTTTCAGGCTCTTCATGTTTTTCAACTCCGTTCATGCTCCTCCTATTTTTCAGACCGTTTCATGCTCATCTCATTTTTGTCACCTTTGAAGCTCTTCATGTTTTTCACACCTTTTGAAGCCCTTCATATTTTTCACACGTTTTCAGGCTCTTCATGTTTTTCAAAACCGTTTCATGCTGCTTCTATTTTTCAGACCGTTTCATGCTCCTCATATTTTTCACACCTTTTGAAGCTCTTCATATTTTTCACACCCTTTTAAGATCTTCATGTTTTTGAACACAGCTTCATGCTCCTCCTATTTTTCAGACCGTTTCATGCTCCTCATATTTTTGACACCTTTTGAAGCTCTTCATATTTTTCACACCTTTTCAGGCTCTTCATGTTTTTGAACACAGCTTCATGCTCCTCCTATTTTTCAGACCGTTTCATGCTCCTCATACTTTTGACACTTTTTGAAGCTTTTCATATTTTTCACATCTTTTCAGGCTCTTCATGTTTTTCAACTCCGTTTCATCATCCTATTTTTCAGCCCGTTTCATGCTCCTCATGTATTTCACACCTTTTGATGCTCTTCATATTTTTCACACCTTTTCAGGCTCTTAATGTTTTTGATCACCACTTCATGATCCTCCTGATTTTCAGACCGTTTCATGCTCTTCATATTTTTGAAACATTTTGATGCTCTTCATATTTTTCACACCTTTTCAGGCTCTTCAAGTTTTTCACCACCACTTCATGCTCCTCCTATTTTTCAGACCGTTTCTTGCTCATCTCATTTTTGTCACCTTTGAAACTCTTTATATTTTGTACACCTTTTGAAGCTCTTCATATTTTTCACACGTTTTCAGGCTCTTCATGTGTTTCAACACCGTTTCATGCTGCTTCTATTTTTCAGACCGTTTCATGCTCCTCATATTTTTGACACCTTTTGCAGCTCTTTATATTTTTCACACTATTTCAGGCTCTTCATGATTTTCAACACCGTTTCATGTTTTTCCTATTTTTCAGACCGTTTAATGCTCATCTCATTTTTGACACCTTTTGAAGCTTTTCATATTTTTCACAACTTTTCAGGCTCTTTATGTTTTTGAACACCGCTTCATGCTCCTCCTATTTTTCAGAGAGTTTCATGCTCCTCATATATTTCACACCTTTTGAAGCTCTTCATATTTTCCACACCTTTTCAGGCTCTTCATGTGTTTGATCACCGTTTCATGCTCCGTCTGTTTTTCAGATCGTTTCAATCTCCTCATATTTTTGACAATTTTTGAGCTCTTCATATTTTTCACACCTTTTCAGGCTCTTCATGTTTTTGAACACCGCTTCATGCTACTCCTATTTTTCAGACCGTTTATGCTCCTCATATTTTTGACACCTTTAGAAGCTCTTCATATTTTTCACACCTTTTCAGGCTCTTCATGTTTTTGATCACCGTTTCATGCTCCTCCTATTTTTCAGACCGTTTCATGCTCCTCATATTTTTGACACCTTTTGAAGCTCTTCATATTTTTCACACCTTTTCAGGCTCTTCATGTTTTTGAACACCGCTTCATGATCCTCCTGTTTTTCAGAACGTTTCATGCTCTTCATATTTGTGAAACATTTTGAAGCTCTTCATATTTTTCACACCTTTTCAGGCTCTTCATGTTTTTCACCACCACTTCACGCTCCTCCTATATTTCAGACCGTATCATGCTCATCTCATTTTTGTCACCTTTGAAGCACTTTATTTTTTTCACACCTTTTGAAGCTCTTCATATTTTTCACACTTCTTCATGCTCTTCATATTTTTCAACACCGTTTCATGCTGCTTCTATTTTTCAGTCCGTTTCATGCTCCTCATATATTTCACACCTTTTGAAGCTCTTCATATTTTTCACACCTTTTCAGGATCTTCATGTTTTGGAACACAGCTTCATGCTCCTCCTATTTATCAGACCGTTTCATGCTCCTCATATTTTTGACACCTTTTGAAGCTCTTTATATTTTTCACAGTTTTTCAGGCTCTTCATTATTTTCAACACCGTTTCATGTTATTCCTATTTTTCAGACCGTTTAATGCTCATCTCATTTTTGACACCTTTTGAAGCTTTTCATATTTTTCACAACTTTTCAGGCTCTTCATGTTTTTGAACACCGCTTCATGCTCCTCCTATTTTTCAGAGAGTTTCATACTCCTCATGTATTTCACAGCTTTTGAAGCTCTTCATATTTTCCACACCTTTTCAGGCTCTTCATGTTTTTGATCACCGTTTCATGCTCCTTCTATTTTTCAGATCGTTTCATGCTCATCATATTTTTGACACTTTTTGAGCTCTTCATATTTTTCACACCTTTTCAGGCTCTTCATGTTTTTGAACACCGCTTCATGATCCTCCTATTTCTCAGACCGTTTCATGCTCCTCATATTTTTGACACCTTTAGAAGCTCTTCATATTTTTCACACCTTTTCAGGCTCTTCATGTTTTTCGACACAGCTTCATGCTCCTCCTATTTTTCAGACCGTTTCATTCTCCTCATATTTTTGACACCTTTTGAAGCTCTTCATATATTTCACACCTTTTCAGTCTCTTCTTTTTTTTTCAACACCACTTCATGCTCCTACTATTTTTCAGACCGTTTCATACTCATCTCAATTTTGACACCTTTTGAAGCTCTTCATATTTTTCACACATTTTCAGGCTCTTCATGTTTTTCCACAGCACTTCATGCTTCTCTTATTTTTCAGAGAGTTTCATGCTCCTCATGTATTTCACACCTTTTGAAGCTCTTCATATTTTTCACACCTTTTCATGCTCTTCATGTTTCTGAAAACCGCTTCATGATCCTCCTATTTTTCAGACCGTTTCATTCTCCTCATATTTCACACCTTTTGAAGCTCTTCATATTTTTCACACCTTTTCATGCTCTTCATGTTTCTGAAAACTGCTTCATGATCCTCCTATTTTTCAGACCGTTTCATGCTCCTCATATATTTCACACCTTTTGAAGCTCTTCATATTTTTCACACCTTTTCAGGCTCTTCATGTTTTTGAACACAGCTTCATGCTCCACCTATTTATCAGACCGTTTCATGCTCCTCATATTTTTGACACCTTTTGCAGCTCTTTATATTTTTCACACTATTTCAGGCTCTTCATGATTTTCAACACCGTTTCATGTTATTCCTGTTTTTCAGACCGTTTAAGGCTCATCTCATTTTTGACACCTTTTGAAGCTTTTTATATTTTTCACAACTTTTCAGGCTCTTCATGTTTTTGAACAGCACTTCATGCTCCTCCTATTTTTCAGAGAGTTTCATGCTCCTCATGTATTTCACACCTTTTGAAACTCTTCATATTTTCCACACCTTTTCAGGCTCTTCATGTGTTTGATCACCGTTTCATGCTCCTTCTATTTTTCAGACCGTTTCATGCTCTTCATATTTTTGACACCTTTTGAAGCTCTTCATATTTTTCACATCATTGAAGCTCTTCATATTTTTCACCCCTTTTCAGGCTCTTCATGATTTTCAACACCGCTTCATGCTCCTCTTATTTTTCGGACCGTTTTATGCTCATCTCATTTTTGACACCTTTTGAAGCTCTTCATATTTTTCACACCTTTTGAAGCTCTTCATATTTTTCATATGTTTGAAGCTCTTCATATTTTCACACGTTTTCAGACTCTTCATGTTTTTCAACACCGCTTCATGCCCCTGCTATTTTTCAGACAGTTTCATGCTCCTCATATTTTTGACAGGTTTTGAGGCTTTTCATATTTTTCACACCTTTTCAGGCTCTTCATATTTTTGAACACCGTTTCATAATCCGCCTATTTTTAAGACCGTTTCATGCTCCTCATATTTTTGACACCTTTAGAACCTCTTCATATTTTACACAGCTTTTCAGGCTCTTCATGTTTCTGAAAACCACTTCATGATCCTCCTATTTTTCAGACCGTTTCATTCTCCTCATATATTTCACACCTTTTGAAGCTCTTCATATTTTTCACACCTTTTCAGGCTCTTCATGTTTTTCAACACCGCTTCATGCTCGTCGTATTTTGCCGACCGTTTCATGCTCATCTCATTTTTGACACCTTTTGAAACTCTTCATATTTTTCACACCTTTTCATGCTCTTCATGTTTCTGAAAACCGCTTCATGATCCTCCTATTTTTCAGACCGTTTCATTCTCCTCATATATTTCACACCTTTTGAAGCTCTTCATATTTTTCACACCTTTTCAGGCTCTTCATGTTTTTAAACACCGCTTCATGCTCGTCGTATTTTGCCGACCGTTTCATGCTCCTCATATTTTTGACACCTTTTGAAGCTCTTCAGATATTTCACACCTTTCCAGGCTCTTCATTTTTTTAACACCACTTCATGCTCCTCCTATTTTTCAGACCGTTTCATGCTCATCTCATTTTAACACCTTTTGAAGCTCTTCATATTTTTGACAAATTTTGAAGGTCTTCATATTTTTCACACGTTTTCAGGCTCTTCATGATTTTCAACACCGCTTCATGCTCCTCCTATTTTTCAGACCTTTTCATGCTCATCTCTTTTTTGACACCTTTTGAAGCTCTTCATATTTTTCACATTTATGAATCTCTTCATATTTTCCACACGTTTTCAGACAATTCATGTTTTTCAACATCGCTTCATGCTCCTCCTATTTTTCAGACCGTTTCATTCTCCTCATATTTTTGACACCTTTTGAAGCTCTTCATATATTTCACACTTTTTCAGACTTTTCCTTTTTTTCAACACGACTTCATGCTCCTCCTATTTTTCAGACCTTTTCATGCTCATCTCATTTTGACACCTTTTGAAGCTCTTCATGTTTTCTCATCTCTTGAAGCTCTTCATATTTTTCACAACTTTTCAGGCTCTTTATGATATTCAACAGCGCTTCATGCTCCTCCTATTTTTCAGACCGTTTCATGCTCCTCATAATTTTGACACCTTTTGATGCTTTCATATTTTTAACACCTTTTCAGGCTCTTCATCTTTTTCAACACCACTTCATGCTCCTCCTTTTTTGCAGACCGTTTCATGCTACTCATACTTTTAACACCTTTTGAAGCTCTTCATATTTCTCACACCTTTTCAGGCTTTTCATGTTTTTCAACAACGCTTCATGCTCCTCCGATTTTTCAGACCGTTTCATGCTCCTCATATTTTTGACACCTTTTGAAGCTCTTCATATTTTTCACCCCTTTTCAGGCTCTTCATGTTTTTGAACACCGCTTCATGCTTCTCCTATTGTTCAGACCGTTTCATGCTCCTCATATTTTTGACACCTTTTGCAGCTCTTTATATTTTTCACACTATTTCAGGCTCTTCATGGTTTTCAACACCGTTTCATGTTATTCCTGTTTTTCAGACCGTTTAAGGCTCATCTCATTTTTGACACCTTTTAAAGCTCTTCATATTTTTCACACCTTTTCTGGCTCTTCATGTTTTTGAACACCGCTTCATGATCCTCCTGATTTTCAGACCGTTTCATGCTCTTCATATTTTTGAAACATTTTGAATCTCTTCATATTTTTCACACCTTTTCAGGCTCTTCATGTTTTTCACCACCACTTCATTCTCCTCCTATTTTTCAGACCGTTTCATGCTCATCTCATTTTTGTCACCATTGAAGCTCTTTATATTTTTCACACCTTTTGAAGCTCTTCATATTTTTCACACGTTTTCAGGCTCTTCATAGTTTTCAACACCGTTTCATGCTGCTTCTATTTTTCAGATCGTTTATGCTCCTCATATTTTTGACACCTTTAGAAGCTCTTCATATTTTTCAAACCTTTTCAGGTTCTTCATGTTTTTGATCACCGTTTCATGCTCCTCCTATTTTTCAGACCGTTTCATGCTCCTCATATTTTTGACACATTTTGAAGCTGTTCATATTTTTCACACCTTTTCAGGCTCTTCATGTTTTTGAACACCGCTTCATGATCCTCCTATTTTTCAGACCGTTTCATGCTCCTCATATTTTTGACACTTTTTGAGCTCTTCATATTTTTCACACCTTTTCAGGCTCTTCATGTTTTTGAACACCGCTTCATGCTACTCCTATTTTTCAGATCGTTTATGCTCCTCATATTTTTGACACCTTTAGAAGCTCTTCATATTTTTCAAACCTTTTCAGGCTCTTCATGTTTTTGATCACCGTTTCATGCTCCTCCTATTTTTCAGACCGTTTCATGCTCCTCATATTTTTGACACCTTTTGAAGCTCTTCATATTTTTCACACCTTTTCAGGCTCTTCATGTTTTGGAACACCGCTTCATAATCCTCCTGTTTTTCAGACCGTTTCATGCTCTTCATATTTGTGAAACATTTTGAAGCTCTTCATATTTTTCACACCTTTTCAGGCTCTTCATGTTTTTGAACACAGCTTCATGCTCCACCTATTTATTAGACCGTTTCATGCTCCTCATATTTTTGACACCTTTTGCAGCTCTTTATATTTTTCACACTATTTCAGGCTCTTCATGATTTTCAACACCGTTTCATGTTATTCCTATTTTTCCGACCGTTTTATGCTAATCTCATTTTTGACACCTTTTGAAGCTCTTCATATTTTTCACACCTTTTCAGGCTCTTCATGTTTTTGAACACAGCTTCATGCTCCACCTATTTATCAGACCGTTTCATGCTCCTCATATTTTTGACACCTTTTGCAGCTCTTTATATTTTTCACACTATTTCAGGCTCTTCATGATTTTCAACACCGTTTCATGTTATTCCTGTTTTTCAGACCGTTTAAGGCTCATCTCATTTTTGACACCTTTTGAAGCTTTTTATATTTTTCACAACTTTTCAGGCTCTTCATGTTTTTGAACAGCACTTCATGCTCCTCCTATTTTTCAGAGAGTTTCATGCTCCTCATGTATTTCACACCTTTTGAAGCTCTTCATATTTTCCACACCTTTTCAGGCTCTTCATGTGTTTGATCACCGTTTCATGCTCCTTCTATTTTTCAGACCGTTTCATGCTCTTCATATTTTTGACACCTTTTGAAGCTCTTCATATTTTTCACATCATTGAAGCTCTTCATATTTTTCACCCCTTTTCAGGCTCTTCATGATTTTCAACACCGCTTCATGCTCCTCTTATTTTTCGGACCGTTTTATGCTCATCTCATTTTTGACACCTTTTGAAGCTCTTCATATTTTTCACACCTTTTGAAGCTCTTCATATTTTTCATATGTTTGAAGCTCTTCATATTTTCACACGTTTTCAGACTCTTCATGTTTTTCAACACCGCTTCATGCCCCTGCTATTTTTCAGACAGTTTCATGCTCCTCATATTTTTGACAGGTTTTGAGGCTTTTCATATTTTTCACACCTTTTCAGGCTCTTCATATTTTTGAACACCGTTTCATAATCCGCCTATTTTTAAGACCGTTTCATGCTCCTCATATTTTTGACACCTTTAGAACCTCTTCATATTTTACACAGCTTTTCAGGCTCTTCATGTTTCTGAAAACCACTTCATGATCCTCCTATTTTTCAGACCGTTTCATTCTCCTCATATATTTCACACCTTTTGAAGCTCTTCATATTTTTCACACCTTTTCAGGCTCTTCATGTTTTTCAACACCGCTTCATGCTCGTCGTATTTTGCCGACCGTTTCATGCTCATCTCATTTTTGACACCTTTTGAAACTCTTCATATTTTTCACACCTTTTCATGCTCTTCATGTTTCTGAAAACCGCTTCATGATCCTCCTATTTTTCAGACCGTTTCATTCTCCTCATATATTTCACACCTTTTGAAGCTCTTCATATTTTTCACACCTTTTCAGGCTCTTCATGTTTTTAAACACCGCTTCATGCTCGTCGTATTTTGCCGACCGTTTCATGCTCCTCATATTTTTGACACCTTTTGAAGCTCTTCAGATATTTCACACCTTTCCAGGCTCTTCATTTTTTTAACACCACTTCATGCTCCTCCTATTTTTCAGACCGTTTCATGCTCATCTCATTTTAACACCTTTTGAAGCTCTTCATATTTTTGACAAATTTTGAAGTTCTTCATATTTTTCACACGTTTTCAGGCTCTTCATGATTTTCAACACCGCTTCATGCTCCTCCTATTTTTCAGACCTTTTCATGCTCATCTCTTTTTTGACACCTTTTGAAGCTCTTCAGATTTTTCACACCTTTTGAAGCTCTTCATATTTTTCACATTTATGAATCTCTTCATATTTTCCACACGTTTTCAGACAATTCATGTTTTTCAACATCGCTTCATGCTCCTCCTATTTTTCAGACCGTTTCATTCTCCTCATATTTTTGACACCTTTTGAAGCTCTTCATATATTTCACACTTTTTCAGACTTTTCCTTTTTTTCAACACGACTTCATGCTCCTCCTATTTTTCAGACCTTTTCATGCTCATCTCATTTTGACACCTTTTGAAGCTCTTCATGTTTTCTCATCTCTTGAAGCTCTTCATATTTTTCACAACTTTTCAGGCTCTTTATGATATTCAACAGCGCTTCATGCTCCTCCTATTTTTCAGACCGTTTCATGCTCCTCATAATTTTGACACCTTTTGATGCTTTCATATTTTTAACACCTTTTCAGGCTCTTCATCTTTTTCAACACCACTTCATGCTCCTCCTTTTTTGCAGACCGTTTCATGCTACTCATACTTTTAACACCTTTTGAAGCTCTTCATATTTCTCACACCTTTTCAGGCTCTTCATGTTTTTCAACAACGCTTCATGCTCCTCCGATTTTTCAGACCGTTTCATGCTCCTCATATTTTTGACACCTTTTGAAGCTCTTCATATTTTTCACCCCTTTTCAGGCTCTTCATGTTTTTGAACACCGCTTCATGCTTCTCCTATTGTTCAGACCGTTTCATGCTCCTCATATTTTTGACACCTTTTGCAGCTCTTTATATTTTTCACACTATTTCAGGCTCTTCATGATTTTCAACACCGTTTCATGTTATTCCTGTTTTTCAGACCGTTTAAGGCTCATCTCATTTTTGACACCTTTTAAAGCTCTTCATATTTTTCACACCTTTTCTGGCTCTTCATGTTTTTGAACACCGCTTCATGATCCTCCTGATTTTCAGACCGTTTCATGCTCTTCATATTTTTGAAACATTTTGAATCTCTTCATATTTTTCACACCTTTTCAGGCTCTTCATGTTTTTCACCACCACTTCATTCTCCTCCTATTTTTCAGACCGTTTCATGCTCATCTCATTTTTGTCACCATTGAAGCTCTTTATATTTTTCACACCTTTTGAAGCTCTTCATATTTTTCACACGTTTTCAGGCTCTTCATAGTTTTCAACACCGTTTCATGCTGCTTCTATTTTTCAGATCGTTTATGCTCCTCATATTTTTGACACCTTTAGAAGCTCTTCATATTTTTCAAACCTTTTCAGGTTCTTCATGTTTTTGATCACCGTTTCATGCTCCTCCTATTTTTCAGACCGTTTCATGCTCCTCATATTTTTGACACATTTTGAAGCTGTTCATATTTTTCACACCTTTTCAGGCTCTTCATGTTTTTGAACACCGCTTCATGATCCTCCTATTTTTCAGACCGTTTCATGCTCCTCATATTTTTGACACTTTTTGAGCTCTTCATATTTTTCACACCTTTTCAGGCTCTTCATGTTTTTGAACACCGCTTCATGCTACTCCTATTTTTCAGATCGTTTATGCTCCTCATATTTTTGACACCTTTAGAAGCTCTTCATATTTTTCAAACCTTTTCAGGCTCTTCATGTTTTTGATCACCGTTTCATGCTCCTCCTATTTTTCAGACCGTTTCATGCTCCTCATATTTTTGACACCTTTTGAAGCTCTTCATATTTTTCACACCTTTTCAGGCTCTTCATGTTTTGGAACACCGCTTCATAATCCTCCTGTTTTTCAGACCGTTTCATGCTCTTCATATTTGTGAAACATTTTGAAGCTCTTCATATTTTTCACACCTTTTCAGGCTCTTCATGTTTTTGAACACAGCTTCATGCTCCACCTATTTATTAGACCGTTTCATGCTCCTCATATTTTTGACACCTTTTGCAGCTCTTTATATTTTTCACACTATTTCAGGCTCTTCATGATTTTCAACACCGTTTCATGTTATTCCTATTTTTCCGACCGTTTTATGCTAATCTCATTTTTGACACCTTTTGAAGCTCTTCATATTTTTCACACCTTTTCAGGCTCTTCATGTTTTTGAACACCGCTTCATGCTCCTCTTATTTTTCAGACCGTTTTTTGCTCCTCATATTTTTAACACCTTTTTAAGCTTTTCATATTTTTCACACCTTTTCAGGCTCTTCAAGTTTTTCAACACCACTTCATGCTCCTTCTTTTTTGCAGACCGTTTCATGCTCCTCATATATTTGACACATTTTGATCCTCTTCAGATTTTTCACACCTTTTCAGGCTCTTCATTTTTCAACACCGCTTCATGCTCCTCCTATTTTTCAGACCGTTTCATGCTCATCTCATTTTTGACACCTTTTGAAGCTTTTCATATTTTTCACAACTTTTCAGGCTCTTCATGTCTTTCAACACCGTTTCAGGCTCCTGCTATTTTTCAGACCGTTTCATGCTCATCTCAATTTTGACACCTTTTGAAGCTCTTCATAATTTTCACACATTTTCAGGCTCTTCATGTTTTTGAACACCGCTTCATGCTCCTCCTATTTTTCAGAGAGTTTCATGCTCCTCATGTATTTCACACCTTTTGAAGCTCTTCATATTTTTCACACCTTTTCAGGCTCTTCATGTTTTTGATCACCGTTTCATGCTCCTCCTATTTTTCAGACCGTTTCATGCTCCTCATATTTATGACACCTTTTGAAACTCTTCCTATTTTTCACACCTTTTCATGCTCTTCATGTTTCTGAAAACCGCTTCATGATCCTCCTATTTTTCAGACCGTTTCATTCTCCTCATATATTTCACACCTTTTGAAGCTCTTCATATTTTTCACACCTTTTCATGCTCTTCATGTTTCTGAAATCCGCTTCATGATCCTCCTATTTTTCAGACCGTTTCATTCTCCTCATATATTTCACACCTTTTGAAGCTCTTCATATTTTTCCCACCTTTTCAGGCTCTTCATGTTTTTGAACACTGCTTCATGCTCCTCGTATTTTTCAGATCGTTTCATGCTCCTCATATTTTTGACACTTTTTGAGCTCTTCATATTTTTCACACCTTTTCAGGCTCTTCATGTTTTTCACCACCACTTCATGCTCCTCCTATTTTTCAGACCGTTTCATGCTCATCTCATTTTTGTCACATTTGAAGCTCTTCATATTTTTCACACCTTTTGAAGCTCTTCATATTTTTCACACTTTTTCAGGCTCTTCAGGTTTTTCAAAACCGTTTCATGCTGCTTCTATTTTTCAGACCGTTTCATGCTCCTCATATTTTTCACACCTTTTGAAGCTCTTCATATTTTTCACACCCTTTTAAGATCTTCATGTTTTGAACACAGCTTCATGCTCTTCCTATTTTTCAGACCGTTTCATGCTCCTCATATTTTTGACACTTTTTGAAGCTTTTCATATTTTTCACATCTTTTCAGGCTCTTCATGTTTTTCAACACCATTTCATGATCCTCCTATTTTTCAGACCGTTTCATGCTCATCTCATTTTTGACACCTTTTGAAGCTTTTCATATTTTTCACAGCTTTTCAGGCTCTTCATGTTTTTCCACAGCACTTCATGCTTCTCTTATTTTTCAGCCCGTTTCATGCTCCTCATGTATTTCACAACTTTTGAAGCTCTTCATATTTTTCACACCTTTTCAGGCTCTTCATGTTTTTGATCACCGTTTCATGCTCCTCCTATTTTTCAGACCGTTTCATGCTCCTCATATTTTTGACACCTTTTGAAGCTCTTCATATTTTTCACACCTTTTCAGGCTCTTCATGTTTTTGAACACAGCTTCATGCTCCTCCTGATTTTCAGACCGTTTCATGCTCTTCATATTTTTGAAACATTTTGAAGCTCTTCATATTTTTCACACCTTTTCATGCTCTTCATGTTTTTCACCACCACTTCATTCTCCTCCTATTTTTCAGACCATTTCATGCTCATCTCATTTTTGTCACCTTTGAAGCTCTTTATATTTTTCACACCTTTTGAAGCTCTTCATATTTTTCACACGTTTTCAGGCTCTTCATATTTTTCAACACCGTTTCATGCTGCTTCTATTTTTCAGACCGTTTCATGCTCCTCATATTTTTCACACCTTTTGAAGCTCTTCATATTTTTCCCACCTTTTCAGGCTCTTCATGTTTTTGAACACAGCTTCATGCTCCACCTATTTTTCAGAGAGTTTCATGCTCCTCATGTATTTCACACCTTTTGAAGCTCTTCATATTTTCCACACCTTTTCAGGCTCTTCATGTGTTTGATCACCGTTTCATGCTTCTTCTATTTTTCAGATCGTTTCATGCTCCTCATATTTTTGACACTTTTTGAGCTCTTCATATTTTTCACACCTTTTCAGGCTCTTCATGTTTTTGAACACAGCTTCATGCTCCTCCTGATTTTCAGACCGTTTCATGCTCTTCATATTTTTGAAACATTTTGAAGCTCTTCATATTTTTCACACCTTTTCATGCTCTTCATGTTTTTCACCACCACTTCATTCTCCTCCTATTTTTCAGACCATTTCATGCTCATCTCATTTTTGTCACCTTTGAAGCTCTTTATATTTTTCACACCTTTTGAAGCTCTTCATATTTTTCACACGTTTTCAGGCTCTTCATATTTTTCAACTCCGTTTCATGCTGCTTCTATTTTTCAGACCGTTTCATGCTCCTCATATTTTTCACACCTTTTGAAGCTCTTCATATTTTTCCCACCTTTTCAGGCTCTTCATGTTTTTGAACACAGCTCCATGCTCCTCCTATTTTTCAGAGAGTTTCATGCTCCTCATGTATTTCACACCTTTTGAAGCTCTTCATATTTTCCACACCTTTTCAGGCTCTTCATGTGTTTGATCACCGTTTCATGCTTCTTCTATTTTTCAGATCGTTTCATGCTCCTCATATTTTTGACACTTTTTGAGCTCTTCATATTTTTCACACCTTTTCAGGCTCTTCATGTTTTTGAACACCGCTTCATGATCCTCCTGTTTTTCAGACCGTTTCATGCTCTTCATATTTGTGAAACATTTTGAAGCTCTTCATATTTTTCACACCTTTTCAGGCTCTTCATGTTTTTGAACACAGCTTCATGCTCCACCTATTTATCAGACCGTTTCATGCTCCTCATATTTTTTTTTTGTTTTTTTATTCTTGATAAGCTTTTTTTTTTTTTAATTTTTATTATTTTTTTTCCAGTGGGTTTTGTCATACATTGCTATGAATCAGCCATTGATTTACATGTATTCCCAATCCCGATCATATTTTTGACACCTTTTTCAGCTCTTTATATTTTTCACACTATTTCAGGCTCTTCATGATTTTCAACACCGTTTCATGTTATTCCTATTTTTCCGACCGTTTAATGCTAATATCATTTTTGACACCTTTTGAAGCTTTTCATATTTTTCACAACTTTTCAGGCTCTTCATGTTTTTGAACACCGCTTCATGCTCCTCCTATTTTTCAGAGCGTTTCATGCTCCTCATATTTTTGACACTTTTTGAGCACTTCATATTTTTCACACCTTTTCAGGCTCTTCATGTTTTTGAACACCGCTTCATGATCCTCCTGTTTTTCAGACCGTTTCATGCTCTTCATATTTGTGAAACATTTTGAAGCTCTTCATATTTTTCACACCTTTTCAGGCTCTTCATGTTTTTGAACACAGCTTCATGCTCCACCTATTTATCAGACCATTTCATGCTCCTCATATTTTTTTTTTGTTTTTTTATTCTTGATAAGCTTTTTTTTTTTTTAATTTTTATTATTTTTTTTTCCAGTGGGTTTTGTCATACATTGCTATGAATCAGCCATTGATTTACATGTATTCCCAATCCCGATCATATTTTTGACACCTTTTGCAGCTCTTTATATTTTTCACACTATTTCAGGCTCTTCATGATTTTCAACACCGTTTCATGTTATTCCTATTTTTCCGACCGTTTAATGCTAATATCATTTTTGACACCTTTTGAAGCTTTTCATATTTTTCACAACTTTTCAGGCTCTTCATGTTTTTGAACACCGCTTCATGCTCCTCCTATTTTTCAGAGCGTTTCATGCTCCTCATATTTTTGACACTTTTTGAGCTCTTCATATTTTTCACACCTTTTCAGGCTCTTCATGTTTTTGATCACCGTTTCATGCTCCTTCTATTTTTCAGATCGTTTCATGCTCATCATATTTTTGACACTTTTTGAGCTCTTCATATTTTTCACACCTTTTCAGGCTCTTCATGTTTTTGAACACCGCTTCATGATCCTCCTATTTTTCAGACCGTTTCATGCTCCTCATATTTTTGACACATTTAGAAGCTCTTCATTTTTTTCACACCTTTTCAGGCTCTTCATGTTTTTCGACACAGCTTCATGATCCTCCTATTTTTCAGACCATTTCATTCTCCTCATATATTTGACACCTTTTGATCCTCTTCATATTTTTCACACCTTTTCAGGCTCTTCATTTTTCAACACCGCTTCATGCTCCTCCTATTTTTCAGACCGTTTCATGCTCATCTCATTTTTGACACCTTTTGAAGCTTTTCATATTTTTCACAACTTTTCATGCTCTTCATGTCTTTCAACACCGTTTCAGGCTCCTCATATTTTCAGACCGTTTCATGCTCATCTCATTTTTGACACCTTTTGAAGCTCTTCATATTTTTCACACATTTTCAGGCTCTTCATGTTTTTGACAACCGCTTCATGCTCCTCCTATTTTTCAGAGAGTTTCATGCTCCTCATGTATTTCACACCTTTTGAAGCTCTTCATATTTTTCACACCTTTTCAGGCTCTTCATGTTTTTGATCACCGTTTCATGCTCCTCCTATTTTTCAGACCGTTTCATGCTCCTCATATTTATGACACCTTTTGAAACTCTTCCTATTTTTCACACCTTTTCATGCTCTTCATGTTTCTGAAAACCGCTTCATGATCCTCCTATTTTTCAGACCGTTTCATTCTCCTCATATATTTCACACCTTTTGAAGCTCTTCATATTTTTCACACCTTTTCATGCTCTTCATGTTTCTGAAAACCGCTTCATGTACCTCCTATTTTTCAGACCGTTTCATTCTCCTCATATATTTCACACCTTTTGAAGCACTTCATATTTTTCCCACCTTTTCAGGCTCTTCATGTTTTTGAACACTGCTTCATGCTCCTCGTATTTTTCAGATCGTTTCATGCTCCTCATATTTTTGACACTTTTTGCGCTCTTCATATTTTTCACACCTTTTCAGGCTCTTCATGTTTTTGAACACCGCTTCATGATCCTCCTGATTTTCAGACCGTTTCATGCTCTTCATATTTTTGAAACATTTTGAAGCTCTTCATATTTTTCACACCTTTTCAGGCTCTTCATGTTTTTCACCACCACTTCATTCTCCTCCTATTTTTCAGACCGTTTCATGCTCATCTCATTTTTGTCACCTTTGAAGCTCTTTATATTTTTCACACCTTTTGAAGCTCCTCATATTTTTCACACGTTTTCAGGCTCTTCATATTTTTCAACACCGTTTCATGCTGCTTCTATTTTTCAGACCGTTTCATGCTCCTCATATTTTTCACACCTTTTGAAGCTCTTCATATTTTTCACACCTTTTCAGGCTCTTCATGTTTTTGAACACAGCTTCATGCTCCACCTATTTATCAGACCGTTTCATGCTCCTCATATTTTTGACACCTTTTGCAGCTCTTTATATTTTTCACATTATTTCAGGCTCTTCATGATATTCAACACCGTTTCATGTTATTCCTATTTTTCAGACCGTTTAATGCTCATCTCATTTTTGACACCTTTTGAAGCTTTTCATATTGTTCACACCTTTTCAGTCTGTTCATGATTTTCAACACCGCTTCATGCTCCTTCTATTTTTCAGACCGTTTCAAGCTCATCTCATTTTTGACACCTTTTTAATCTCTTCATATTTTTCACAACTGTTGAAGCTCTTCATATTTTTAATATTTTTGAAGCTCTTCATATTTTCACACGTTTTCACACTCTTCATGTTTTTCAACACCGCTTCATGCTCCTCCTTTTTTCAAACCGTATCATGCTCCTCATATTTTTGACACCTTTAGAAACTCTTCATATTTTTCACACCTTTTCAGGCTCTTCATGTTTTTTATCACTGCTTCATGCTCGTCCTATTTTTTAGAAAGTTTCATGCTCCTCATATTTTTGACACCTCTTGAAGGTCTTCATATTTTTCACACCTTTTCAGGCTCTTCATTTTTTTCAACACTATTTGTTGCTCCTCCTATTTTTTAGGACTTTTCATACTCATCTAATTTTTGACACATTTTGAGGCACTTCATATTTTTTACACCTTTTGAAGCTCTTCATATTTTTCACATTTTTGAAGCTCTTCATATTTTTCACACGATTTCAGACCCTTCATGTTTTTCAAAACCGCTTCATGCTCCTGCTATTTATCATACCGTTTCATACTTCTCATATTTTTGACACGTTTTGAGGCTCTTCATATTTTTCACACCTTTTCAGGCTCTTCATGTTTTTGAACACAGCTTCATGCTCCTCCTATTTTTTCTACCGTATCATGCTCCTCATATTTTTCACACCTTTTGTAGCTCTTCATATTTTTCACACCTTTTCAGGCTCTTCATGTTTTTGAAGAGCACTTCATGCTCCTCCTATTTTTCAGACCGTTTCATGCTCCTCATATTTTTGACACCTTTTGAAGCTCTTCATATTTTCCACACCTTTTCAGGCTCTTCATGTTTTTCAACACCGCTTCATGCTCCTCCGATTTTTCAGACCATTTCATGCTCCTCATATTTTTGACACCGTTTGAAGGTCTTCATATTTTTCACACCGTTTCAGGCTCTTCATGTTTTTCAACACCACTTCATGCTCCTCCTTTTTTTCAGACCGTTTCAGGCTCCTCATATTTTTCACACCTTTTGAAGCCGTTCATATTTCTCACACCTTTTCATCCTCTTCATTTTTTTCAACACTATTTGTTACTCCTCCTATTTTTTAGACCGTTTCATACTCATCTAATTTTTGACAACTTTTGAAGCTCTTCATATTTTTCACCTTTTTGAAGCTCTTCATATTTTTCACACAATTTCAGACTCTTCATGTTTTTCAACACCGCTTCATGCTCCTTCTATTTATCATACCGTTTCATACTCCTAATATTTTGACACGTTTTGAGGCTCTTCATATTTTTCCCATTTTTCAGGCTCTTCATGTTTTTGAACACCGTTTCATGCTCCTCCTATTTTTCAGACCGTTCATGCTCCTCATATTTTGACACCTTTTGAAGCTCTTCATATTTTTCACACCTTTTCAGGCTCTTCATGTTTCTGAACACCGCGTCATGCTCCTCCTATTTTTCATATCGTTTCATGCTTCTCATATTTTTCACACCTTTTGAAGCTCTTCATATTTTTCACACCTTTTCAGGCTCTTCATGTTTTTCAACACCGCTTCATGCTCCTCCTACTTTTCAGACCGTTTCATGCTCATCTCATTTTTGACACCTTTTGAAGCTCTTCATATTCTTCACTCCTTTTGAAGCTCTTCATATTTTTCACACCTTTTGAAGCTTTTCATATTCCTCACACCTTTTCAGACTCTTCATGTTTTTCAACACCGCTTTTTGCTCCGCCTATTTTTCACACCGTTTCATGCTCATCTCATTTTTGACACCTTTTGAAGCTCTTCATATTTTTCACACCTTTTGAAGCTCTTCATATTTTACACGTTTTCAGGCTCTTCAAGTTTTTCAACATCGCTACATGCTCCTCCTATTTTTCAGACCGTTTCATGCTCCTCATATTTTTGACACGTTTTGAGGCTCTTCATAATTTTCACACCAGTTTAGGCTCTTCATGTTTTTGAACACCGTTTCATGCTCCTCGTATTCTTCACACCTTTTAAAGCTCTTCATATTTTCACACCTTTTCAGGCTCTCATGTTTTTGAACACAGCTTCATGCTCCTCCTATTTTTTATACCGTTTCATGATACTCATGTATTTCACACCTTTTGAAGCTCTTCATATTTTTCACACCTTTTCAGGCTGTACATGTTTTTGAAGACCACTTCATGCTCCTCATCTTTTTCAGACCGTTTCATGCTCCTGATATTTTTCACACCGTTTGAAGCTCTTCATATTATTCACACGTTTTCAGATTCTTCATGTTTTTGATCACCGTTTCATGCTCCTCATATTTTTGACACCTTTTGAAGCTCTTCACATTTATCACACCTTTTCAGGCTCTTCATGTTTTTCAACACCGCTTCTTGTTCCTCCATTTTTCACACCCTTTCATGCTTCTCATGTGTTTCACACCTTTTGAAACTCTTCATATTTTTCACACCTTTTCAATGTCTTCATGTTTTTGAACACTGTTTCATGCTGCTCCTGTTTTTCAGACCATTTCATGATACTCATATTTTTGACACCTTTTGAAGCTCTTCATATTTTTCACACATTTTCAGGCTGTTTATAGTTTTCAACACCGCTGCATGATTCTCCTATATTTGAGACCATTTCATGCTCCTCATATTTTTGACATTTTTTGAAGCTCTTCATATTTTTCACACCTTTTGAAGCTCTTCCTATTTTTCACAGCTTTTCAGGCTCTTCATGTTTTTCAACACCGCTTCATGCTGCTCCTATTTTTCAGACCGTTTCATGCTCATCTCTTTTTTGACAACTTTTGAAGCTCTTCATATTTTCATACCTTTTGAAGCTCTTCATATTTTTCACACGTTTTCAGGCTCTTCATGTTTTTCAACACCGCTTCATGCTCCTCATATTTTTCAGACCGTTTCATGCTCCTCATATTTTTGACACCTTTTGAAGCTCTTCATATTTTTCACACCTTTTCAGACTCTTCATGTTTTTCAACACCGCTTCATGCTGCTCCTATTTTTCAGACCGTTTCATGCTCATCTCTTTTTTGACAACTTTTGAAGTTCTTCGTATTTTCATACCTTTTGAAGCTCTTCATATTTTTCACACGTTTTCAGGCTCTTCATGTTTTTCAACACCGCTTCATGCTCCTCCTATTTTTCAGACCGTTTCATGCTCCTCATATTTTTGACACCTTTTGAAGCTCTTCATGTTTTTCACACCTTTTCAGGCTCTTCATGTTTTTCAACACCGCTTCATGCTCCTCCTATTTTTCAGACCGTTTCATGCTCATCTCATTTTTGACACCTTTTGAAGCTCTTCATATTCTTCACTCCTTTTGAAGCTCTTCATATTTTTCACACCTTTTGAAGCTCTTCATATTTCAAACACCTTTTCAGACTCTTCATGTTTTTCAACACCGCTTTTTGCTCCTCCTATTTTTCAGACCGTTTCATGCTCATCTCATTTTTGACACCTTTTGAAGCTCTTCATATTTTTCACACCTTTTGAAGCTCTTCATATTTTACACGTTTTCAGGCTCTTCAAGTTTTTCAACATCGCTTCATGCTCCTCCTATTTTTCAGACCGTTTCATGCTCCTCATATTTTTGACACCTTTTGAAGCTCTTCATGTTTTTCACACCTTTTCAGGCTCTTCATGTTTTTCAACACCGCTTCATGCTCCTCCTATTTTTCAGACCGTTTCATGCTCATCTCATTTTTGACACCTTTTGAAGCTCTTCATATTCTTCACTCCTTTTGAAGCTCTTCATATTTTTCACACCTTTTGAAGCTCTTCATATTTCAAACACCTTTTCAGACTCTTCATGTTTTTCAACACCGCTTTTTGCTCCTCCTATTTTTCAGACCGTTTCATGCTCATCTCATTTTTGACACCTTTTGAAGCTCTTCATATTTTTCACACCTTTTGAAGCTCTTCATATTTTACACGTTTTCAGGCTCTTCAAGTTTTTCAACATCGCTTCATGCTCCTCCTATTTTTCAGACCGTTTCATGCTCCTCATATTTTTGACACGTTTTGAGGCTCTTCATAATTTTCACACCATTTTAGGCTCTTCATGTTTTTGAACACCGTTTCATGCTCCTCGTATTTTTCACACCTTTTAAAGCTCTTCATATTTTCACACCTTTTCAGGCTCTCATGTTTTTGAACACAGCTTCATGCTCCTCCTATTTTTTATACCATTTCATGATACTCATGTATTTCACACCTTTTGAAGCTCTTCATATTTTTCACACCTTTTCAGGCTGTACATGTTTTTGAAGACCACTTCATGCTCCTCATCTTTTTCAGACCGTTTCATGCTCCTGATATTTTTCACACCGTTTGAAGCTATTCATATTATTCACACGTTTTCAGATTCTTCATGTTTTTGATCACCGTTTCATGCTCCTCATATTTTTGACACCTTTTGAAGCTCTTCACATTTATCACACCTTTTCAGGCTCTTCATGTTTTTCAACACCGCTTCTTGCTCCTCCATTTTTCACACCCTTTCATGCTTCTCATGTATTTCACACCTTTTGAAACTCTTCATATTTTTCACACCTTTTCAATGTCTTCATGTTTTTGAACACTGTTTCATGCTGCTCCTGTTTTTCAGACCATTTCATGATACTCATATTTTTGACACCTTTTGAAGCTCTTCATATTTTTCACACATTTTCAGGCTGTTTATAGTTTTCAACACCGCTGCATGATTCTCCTATATCTGAGACCATTTCATGCTCCTCATATTTTTGACATTTTTTGAAGCTCTTCATATTTTTCACACCTTTTGAAGCTCTTCCTATTTTTCACAGCTTTTCAGGCTCTTCATGTTTTTCAACACCGCTTCATGCTCCTCATATTTTTCAGACCGTTTCATGCTCCTCATATTTTTGACATCTTTTGAAGCTCTTCATATTTTTGACACCTTTTGAAGGACTTCATATTTTTCACACCTTTTGAAGCTCTTCACATTTTTCACTTCTTTTCAGGCTTTTCATGTTTTTTAACACCGCTTCATGCTCCTCATATTTTTCAGACCGTTTCATGCTCCTCATATTTTTGACATCTTTTGAAGCTCTTCACGTTTTTCACACATTTTCAGGCTCTTCATGTTTTTCAACACCGCTTCATGCTGCTCCTATTTTTCAGACCGTTTCATGCTCATCTCTTTTTTGACAACTTTTGAAGCTCTTCATATTTTCATACCTTTTGAAGCTCTTCATATTTTTCACACGTTTTCAGGCTCTTCATGTTTTTCAACACCGCTTCATGCTCCTCCTATTTTTCAGACCGTTTCATGCTCCTCATATTTTTGACACCTTTTGAAGCTCTTCATATTTTTCACACCTTTTCAGACTCTTCATGTTTTTCAACACCGCTTCATGCTGCTCCTATTTTTCAGACCGTTTCATGCTCATCTCTTTTTTGACAACTTTTGAAGTTCTTCGTATTTTCATACCTTTTGAAGCTCTTCATATTTTTCACACGTTTTCAGGCTCTTCATGTTTTTCAACACCGCTTCATGCTCCTCCTATTTTTCAGACCGTTTCATGCTCCTCATATTTTTGACACCTTTTGAAGCTCTTCATATTTTTCACACCCTTTTAGACTCTTCATGTTTTTCAACACCGCTTCATGCTGCTCCTATTTTTCAGACCGTTTCATGCTCATCTCTTTTTTGACAACTTTTGAAGCTCTTCATATTTTCATACCTTTTGAAGCTCTTCATATTTTCCACACGTTTTCAGGCTCTTCATGTTTTTCAACACCGCTCATGCTCCTCCTATTTTTCAGACCGTTTCATGCTCATCTCATTTTTGACACCTTTTGAAGCTCTTCATATTCTTCACTCCTTTTGAAGTTCTTCATATTTTTCACACCTTTTGAAGCTCTTCATATTTCAAACACCTTTTCAGACTCTTCATGTTTTTCAACACCGCTTTTTGCTCCTCCTATTTTTCAGACCGTTTCATGCTCATCTCATTTTTGACACCTTTTGAAGCTCTTCATATTTTTCACACCTTTTGAAGCTCTTCATATTTTACACGTTTTCAGGCTCTTCAAGTTTTTCAACATCGCTTCATGCTCCTCCTATTTTTCAGACCGTTTCATGCTCCTCATATTTTTGACACGTTTTGAGGCTCTTCATAATTTTCACACCATTTTAAGCTCTTCATGTTTTTGAACACCGTTTCATGCTCCTCGTATTTTTCACACCTTTTAAAGCTCTTCATATTTTCACACCTTTTCAGGCTCTCATGTTTTTGAACACAGCTTCATGCTCCTCCTATTTTTTATACCATTTCATGATACTCATGTATTTCACACCTTTTGAAGCTCTTCATATTTTTCACACCTTTTCAGGCTGTACATGTTTTTGAAGAACACTTCATGCTCCTCATCTTTTTCAGACCGTTTCATGCTCCTGATATTTTTCACACCGTTTGAAGCTCTTCATATTATTCACACGTTTTCAGATTCTTCATGTTTTTGATCACCGTTTCATGCTCCTCATATTTTTGACACCTTTTGAAGCTCTTCACATTTATCACACCTTTTCAGGCTCTTCATGTTTTTCAACACCGCTTCTTGCTCCTCCATTTTTCACACCCTTTCATGCTTCTCATGTATTTCACACCTTTTGAAACTCTTCATATTTTTCACACCTTTTCAATGTCTTCATGTTTTTGAACACTGTTTCATGCTGCTCCTGTTTTTCAGACCATTTCATGATACTCATATTTTTGACACCTTTTGAAGCTCTTCATATTTTTCACACATTTTCAGGCTGTTTATAGTTTTCAACACCGCTGCATGATTCTCCTATATCTGAGACCATTTCATGCTCCTCATATTTTTGACATTTTTTGAAGCTCTTCATATTTTTCACACCTTTTGAAGCTCTTCCTATTTTTCACAGCTTTTCAGGCTCTTCATGTTTTTCAACACCGCTTCATGCTCCTCATATTTTTCAGACCGTTTCATGCTCCTCATATTTTTGACATCTTTTGAAGCTCTTCATATTTTTGACACCTTTTGAAGGACTTCATATTTTTCACACCTTTTGAAGCTCTTCACATTTTTCACTTCTTTTCAGGCTTTTCATGTTTTTTAACACCGCTTCATGCTCCTCATATTTTTCAGACCGTTTCATGCTCCTCATATTTTTGACATCTTTTGAAGCTCTTCACGTTTTTCACACATTTTCAGGCTCTTCATGTTTTTCAACACCGCTTCATGCTGCTCCTATTTTTCAGACCGTTTCATGCTCCTCATATTTTTGACACCTTTTGAAGCTCTTCATATTTTTCACACCCTTTTAGACTCTTCATGTTTTTCAACACCGCTTCATGCTGCTCCTATTTTTCAGACCGTTTCATGCTCATCTCTTTTTTGACAACTTTTGAAGCTCTTCATATTTTCATACCTTTTGAAGCTCTTCATATTTTCCACACGTTTTCAGGCTCTTCATGTTTTTCAACACCGCTTCATGCTCCTCCTATTTTTCAGACCGTTTCATGCTCCTCATATTTTTGACACGTTTTGAAGCTCTTCATATTTTTCACACCTTTTCCGTCTCTTCTTGTTTTTCAACACCGCTTCTTGCTCCTCCTATTTTTCAGACCGTTTCATGCTCCTCATATTGTTGACACCTTTTCAAGCACTTCATATTTTTCACACCTTTTCAGGTTCTTCTTTTTTTTGAACACCGCTTCATGTTCCTCCTGTTTTTCACACCTTTTGAAGCTCTTCATATTTTTCACACCTTTTCAGGCTGTACATGTTTTTGAAGACCACTTCATGCTCCTCATCTTTTTTAGACCGTTTCATGCTCCTGATATTTTTCACACCGTTTGAAGCTCATCATATTTTTCACACGTTTTCAGATTCTTCATGTTTTTGATCAGCGTTTCATGCTCCTCCTATTTTTCAGACCGTTTCATGCTCCTCATATTTTTGACTCCTTTTGAAGCTCTTCACATTTTTCACACCTTTTCCGGCTCTTCATGTTTTTCAACACCGCTTCATGATCCACCTATATTTCAGAGCGTTTCATGCTCCTCATATTTTTGACACCTTTTGAAGCTCTTCACATTTTTCACACCTTTTCCGGCTCTTCATGTTTTGCAACACCGCTTCATGCTCCTCCTATTTTTCAGATCGTTTCAGGCTCCGCATATTTTTGACTCCTTTTGAAGCTCTTCATATTTTTCACACGTTTTCAGGCCCTTCATGTTTTTGAACACCGCTTCATGCTCCTCCTATTTTTCAAACCTTTTGAAGCTCTTCATGTTTTTCACACCTTATCAGCCTCTTCATGTTTTTGAACATCTCTTCATGCTCCTCATATTTTTGACAATTTTATAAGCTCTTCATATTTTTCACACTTTTTGAGGCTCTTCATGTTTTTGAGCACCGCTTCATGCTCCTCCTATTTTTCAAACCTTTTGAAGCTCTTCATGTTTTTCACACCTTATCAGCCTCTTCATGTTTTTGAACATCTCTTCATGCTCCTCATATTTTTGACAGTTTTATAAGCTCTTTATATATTTCACTCATTTTCAGGCTCTTCATGTTTTTGAACACCGCTTCATGCTCCTCCTATTTTTCAAACCTTTTGAAGCTCTTCATATTTTTCACACTTTTTCACGCTCTTCATGTTTTGAACACCGCTTCATGCTCCTCCTATTTTTCAGACCGTTTCATGCTCCTCAGGTATTTCACACCTTTTCAAGCTCTTCATATTTTTCACACCTTTTCAAGCTCTTCACGTTTTTGAACAACACTTCATGCTCCTCCTACTTTTCAGACTGTTTCATGCTCATCTCATTTTTGACACCTTTTCAGGGTCTTCATATTTTTCAAACTTTTGAAGATCTTCATATTTTTCACACTTTTTCAGGCTCTTCATGTTTTGAACACTGCTTCATGCTCCTCCTATTTTTCAGACCGTTTCATTCTCCTCATGTTTTTCACACCTTTTGAAGCTCTTCATAATTTTCACACCTTTTCATGCTCTTCATGTTTTTGAACACCGTTTCATGCTCGTCCTATTTTTCAGACCATTTCAAGCTCCTCATATTTTTGAAACCTTTTGAAGCTCTTCATATTTTTCACACCTTTTCCGTCTCTTCTTGTTTTTCAACACCGCTTCTTGCTCCTCCTATTTTTCAGACCGTTTCATGCTCCTCATATTGTTGACACCTTTTGAAGCACTTCATATTTTTCACACCTCTTCAGGCTCTTCATATTTTTGAACGCCGCTTCATGTTCCTCCTCTTTTTCACACCTTTTGAAGCTCTTCATATTTTTCACACCTTTTCAGGCTGTACATGTTTTTGAAGACCACTTCATGCTCCTCATCTTTTTCAGATCGTTTCATGCTCCTGATATATTTCACACCGTTTGAAGCTCTTCATATTTTTCACACGTTTTCAGATTCTTCATGTTTTTGAACACCGTTTCATGCTCCTCCTATTTTTCAGACCGTTTCATGCTCCTCATATTTTTGACACCTTTTGAAGCTCTTCACATTTATCACACCTTTTCAGGCTCTTCATGTTTTTCAACACCGCTTCATGATCCTTCTATGTTTCACAGCGTTTCATGCTCCTCATATTTTTGACACCTTTTGAAGCTCTTCACATTTTTCACACCTTTTCCGGCTCTTCATGTTTTTCAACTCCGCTTCATGCTCCTCCTATTTTTCAGATCGTTTCAGGCTCCGCATATTTTTGACTCCTTTTGAAGCTCTTCATATTTTTCACACATTTTCAGGCCCTTCATGTTTTTGAACACCGCTTCATGCTCCTCCTATTTTTCAGACGCTTCAGGCTGCTCGTATTTTTCAGACCGTTTCATGCTCCTCATATTTTTGACAATTTTATAAGCTCTTCATATTTTTCACACTTTTTCAGGCTCTTCATGTTTTTGAGCATCGCTTCATGCTCCTCCTATTTTTCAAACCTTTTGAAGCTCTTCATGTTTTTCACACTTTTTCAGGCTGTTTATAGTTTTCAACACCGCTGCATGATTCTCCTATATTTGAGACCATTTCATGCTCCTCATATTTTTGACATTTTTTGAAGCTCTTCATATTTTTCACACCTTTTGAAGCTCTTCCTGTTTTTCACAGGTTTTCAGGCTCTTCATGTTTTACAACACCGCTTCATGCTCCTCCTATTTTTCCGACCGTTTCATGCTAATTTCATTTTTGACACCTTTTGAAGGTCTTCATATTTTTCACACCTTTTGAAGCTCTTCATATTTTGCACTTCTTTTCAGGCTCTTCATGTTTTTTAACACCGCTTCATGCTCCTCATATTTTTCAGACCGTTTCATGCTCCTCATATTTTTGACATCTTTTGAAGCTCTTCACGTTTTTCACACATTTTCAGGCTCTTCATGTTTTTCAACACCGGTTGATGATCTTCCTATATTTCAGACCGTTTCATGCTCCTCATATTTTTGACACCTTTTGAAGCTCTTCATATTTTTCACACCTTTTCAGACTCTTCATGTTTTTCAACACCGCTTCATGCTGCTCCTATTTTTCAGACCGTTTCATGCTCATCTCTTTTTTGACAACTTTTGAAGCTCTTCATATTTTCATACCTTTTGAAGCTCTTCATATTTTTCACACGTTTTCAGGCTCTTCATGTTTTTCAACACCGCTTCATGCTCCTCCTATTTTTCAGACCGTTTCACGCTCCTCATATTTTTGACACGTTTTGAAGCTCTTCATATTTTCACACCTTTTCCGTCTCTTCTTGTTTTTCAACACCGCTTCTTGCTCCTCCTATTTTTCAGACCGTTTCATGCTCCTCATATTGTTGACACCTTTTGAAGCACTTCATAGTTTTCACACCTTTTCAGGCTCTTCATATTTTTGAACACCACTTCATGTTCCTCCTGTTTTTCACACCTTTTGAAGCTCTCCATATTTTTCACACCTTTTCAGGCTGTACATGTTTTTGAAGACCACTTCATGCTCCTCATCTTTTTCAGACCATTTCATGCACCTCATATTTTTCACACCGTTTGAAGCTCTTCATATTTTTCACACGTTTTCAGATTCTTCATGTTTTTGATCACCGTTTCATGCTCCTCCTATTTTTCAGACCGTTTCATGCTCCTCATATTTTTGACACCTTTTGAAGCTCTTCATATTTATCACACCTTTTCAGGCTCTTCATGTTTTTCAACACCACTTCTTGATCCACCTATATTTCAGAGCGTTTCATGCTCCTCATATTTTTGACACCTTTTGAAGCTCTTCACATTTTTCACACCTTTTCTGGCTCTTCATGTTTTTCAACACCGCTTCATGCTCCTCCTATTTTTCAGATCGTTTCAGGCTCCGCATATATTTGACTCCTTTTTAAGCTCTTCATATTTTTCACACGTTTTCAGGCCCTTCATGTTTTTGAACACCGCTTCATGCTCCTCCTATTTTTCAGACGGTTTCAGGCTGCTCGTATTTTTCAGACCTTTTCATGCTCCTCATATTTTTGACAATTTTATAAGCTCTTCATATTTTTCACACTTTTTCAGGCTCTTCATGTTTTTGAGCACCGCTTCATGCTCCTCCTATTTTTCAAACCTTTTGAAGCTCTTCATGTTTTTCACACCTTATCAGCCTCTTCATGTTTTTGAACATCTCTTCATGCTCCTCTTATTTTTGACAATTTTATAAGCTCTTCATATTTTTCACAATTTTTCAGGCTCTTCATGTTTTTGAACACCGCTTCATGCTCCTCCTATTTTTCAAACCTTTTGAAGCTCTTCATATTTTTCACACTTTTTCAGGCTCTTCATGTTTTGAACACCGCTTCATGCTCCTCCTATTTTTCAGACCGTTTCATGCTCCTCAGGTATTTCACACCTTTTCATCTCTTCATATTTTTCACACCTTTTCAGGCTCTTCAAGTTTTTGAACAACACTTCATGCTCCTCCTACTTTTCAGACTGTTTCATGCTCATCTCATTTTTGACACCTTTTCAGGGTCTTCATATTTTTCAAAGTTTTGAAGATCTTCATATTTTTCACACTTTTTCAGGCTCTTCATGTTTTGAACACTGCTTCATGCTCCTCCTATTTTTCAGACCGTTTCATTCTCCTCATGTTTTTCACAACTTTTGAAGCTCTTCATAATTTTCACACCTTTTCATGCTCTTCATGTTTTTGAACACCGTTTCATGCTCGTCCTATTTTTCAGATCATTTCAAGCTCCTCATATTTTTGAAACCTTTTGAAGCTCTTCATATTTTTCACACCTTTTCCGTCTCTTCTTGTTTTTCAACACCGCTTCTTGCTCCTCCTATTTTTCAGACTGTTTCATGCTCCTCATATTGTTGACACCTTTTGAAGCACTTCATATTTTTGACACCTTTTCAGGCTCTTCATATTTTTGAACGCTGCTTCATGTTCCTCCTGTTTTTCACACCTTTTGAAGCTCTTCATATTTTTCACACCTTTTCAGGCTGTACATGTTTCTGAAGACCACTTCATGCTCCTCATCTTTTTCAGACCGTTTCATGCTCCTGATATTTTTCACACCGTTTGAAGCTCTTCATATTTTTCACACGTTTTCAGATTCTTCATGTTTCTGATCACCGTTTCATGCTCCTCCTATTTTTCAGACCGTTTCATACTCCTCATATTTTTGACACCTTTTGAAGGTCTTCACATTTATCACACCTTTTCAGGCTCTTCATGTTTTTCAACCCCGCTTCATGATCCTCCTATATTTCAGAGCGTTTCATGCTCCTCATGTTTTTGACACCTTTTGAAGCTCTTCACATTTTTCACACCTTTTCCGGCTCTTCATGTTTTTCAACTCCGCTTCATGCTCCTCGTATTTTTCAGATCGTTTCAGGCTCCGCATATTTTTGACTCCTTTTGAAGCTCTTCATATTTTTCACACGTTTTCAGGCCCTTCATGTTTTTGAACACCGCTTCATGCTCCTCCTATTTTTCAGACGGTTTCAGGCTGCTCGTATTTTTCAGACCGTTTCATGCTCCTGATATTTTTGACAATTTTATAAACTCTTCATATTTTTCACACTTTTTCAGGCTCTTCATGTATTTGAACACCGCTTCATGCTCCTCACATTTCTCACACCTTTTGAAGCTCTTCATATTTTTCTCACCTTTTCAGGCTCCTCATGTTTTTGAACACCGCTTCATGCTCCTCCTATTTTTCAAACTTTTTGAAGCTCTTCATGTTTTTCACACCTTATCAGCCTCTTCATGTTTTTGAACACCTCTTCATGCTACTCCTATTTTTCAGACCTTTTCATGCTCCTCATGTATTTCACACGTTTTGAAGCTCTTCATATTTTTCACACCTTTTGAAGCTCTTCATATTTTTCACAGCTTTTCAGGCTCTTCAATTTTTCAACACCGTTTCATTCTTCTCCTATTTTTCAGACCGTTTCATGCTCATCTCAATTTTGACACCTTTTGAAGCTCTTCATATTTTTCACATATTTTGAAGCTCCTCATATTTTTCACACCTTTTCAGGCTGTACATGTTTTTGAAGACCACTTCATGCTCCTCATCTTTTTCAGACCGTTTCATGCTCCTGATATTTTTCACACCGTTTGAAGCTCTTCATATTTTTCACACGTTTTCAGACTCTTCATGTTTTTCAACACCGCTTCATGATCCTCTTATATTTCAGACCGTTTCATGCTCCTCATATTTTTGACACCTTTTGAAGCTCTTCACATTTTTCACACCTTTTCCGTCTCTTCATGTTTTTCAACACCGCTTCATGATCCTCTTATATTTCAGACCGTTTCATGCTCCTCATATTTTTGACACCTTTTGAAGCTCTTCACATTTTTCACACCTTTTCCGGCTCTTCATGTTTTTCAACACCGCTTCATGCTCCTCCTATTTTTCAGATCGTTTCAGGCTTCGCATATTTTTGACTCCTTTTGAAGCTCTTCATATTTTTCACACGTTTTCAGGCCCTTCATGTTTTTGAACACCGCTTCATGCTCCTCCTATTTTTCACACGTTTTCAGACTATTCATGTTTTTCAACACCGCTTCATGATCCTCTTATATTTCAGACCGTTTCATGCTCCTCATATTTTTGACAATTTTATAAGCTATTCATATTTTTCACACATTTTCAGGCTCTTCATGTTTTTGAACACCGCTTCATGCTCCTCCTATTTTTCAAACCTTTTGAAGCTCTTAATGTTTTTCACACCTTAACATCCTCTTCATGTTTTTGAACATCTCTCCATGCTCCTCATATTTTTGACAATTTTATAAGCTCTTCATATTTATCACACTTTTTCAGGCTCTTCATGTTTTTGAACACCGCTTCATCCTCCTCCTATTTTTCAAACCTTTTGAAGCTCTTCATATTTTTCACATTTTTTCAGGCTCTTCATGTTTTGAACACCACTTCATGCTCCTCCTATTTTTCAGACCGTTTCATGCTCCTCAGGTATTTCATACCTTTTGAAGCTCTTCATAATTTTCACACCTTTTCATGCTCTTCATGTTTTTGAACACCATTTCATGCTCCTCCTATTTTTCAGACCTTTTCATGCTCCTTATGTATTTCACACGTTTTGAAGCTCTTCATATTTTTCACACCTTTTCAGGCTCTTCATGTTTTTGAACACTGCTTCATGCTCCTCCTATTTTTCAGACAGTTTCAAGCTCCTCATATTTTTGACACCTTTTGAAGCTCTTCATATTTTTCACACCTTTTTAGGCTCTCGATGTTTCTGAACACCACTTCATGCTCCTCCTATTTTTCAGATCGTATCATGCTTCTCATATTTTTCACACCTTTTGGAGCTCTTCATATTTTTCACATCTTTTCAGGCTCTTCATGTTTTTCAACACCACTTCATGCTCCTCCTATTTTTCAGAGAGATTCATGCTCCACATATATATCACACCTTTTGAAGCTCTTCATATTTTTCACACCTTTTCAGGCTCTTCATTTTTTTCCACACCACTTCATGCTTCTCCTATTTTTCAGACTGTTTCATGCTCCTCATGTATTTCAAACCTTTGAAGCTTTTCAAATTTTTCACACATTTTCAGGCTCTTCATGTTTTTGAACACCATTTCATGCTCCTCCTATTTTTCAGACCGTTTCATGCTTTTCATATTTTTGACATCTTTTGAAGCTCTTCATATTTTTCACACCTTTTGAAGCTCCTCATATATTTCACACCTTTTGAAGCTCTTCATATTTTTCACACATTTTCAGGCTCTTCATGTTTTTGAACACCACTTCATGCTCCTCCTATTTTTCAGAGAGTTTCATGCTCCTCATGTATTTCACACCTTTTCAAGCTCTTCATATTTTTCACACATTTTCAGGCTCTTCATGTTTTTCAACACCGCTTCATGCTCCTCCTATTTTTCAGATCGTTTCAGGCTTCGCATATTTTTGACTCCTTTTGAAGCTCTTCATAGTTTTCACACGTTTTCAGGCCCTTCATGTTTTTGAACACCGCTTCATGCTCCTCCTATTTTTCAGACGTTTTCAGGCTGCTCTTATTTTTCAGACCGTTTCATGCTCCTCATATTTTTGACAATTTTATAAGCTATTCATATTTTTCACACATTTTCAGGCTCTTCATGTTTTTGAACACCGCTTCATGCTCCTCCTATTTTTCAAACCTTTTGAAGCTCTTAATGTTTTTCACGCCTTATCATCCTCTTCATGTTTTTGAACATCTCTCCATGCTCCTCATATTTTTGACAATTTTATAAGCTCTTCATATTTATCACACTTTTTCAGGCTCTTCATGTTTTTGAACACCGCTTCATCCTCCTCCTATTTTTCAAACCTTTTGAAGCTCTTCATATTTTTCACACTTTTTCAGGCTCTTCATGTTTTGAACACCGCTTCATGCTCCTCCTATTTTTCAGACCTTTTCATGCTCCTCAGGTATTTCATACCTTTTGAAGCTCTTCATATTTTTCACACCTTTTCAGGTTCTTCACGTTTTTGAACAACACTTCATGCTCCTCCTACTTTTCAGACTGTTTCATGCTCATCTCATTTTTGACACCTTTTCAGGGTCTTCATATTTTTCAAAGTTTTGAAGATCTTCATATTTTTCACACTTTTTCAGGCTCTTCATGTTTTGAACACTGCTTCATGCTCCTCCTATTTTTCAGACCGTTTCATTCTCCTCATGTTTTTCACACCTTTTGAAGCTCTTCATAATTTTCACACCTTTTCATGCTCTTCATGTTTTTGAACACCATTTCATGCTCCTCCTATTTTTCAGACCTTTTCATGCTCCTCATGTATTTCACACGTTTTGAAGCTCTTCATATTTTTCACACCTTTTCAGGCTCTTCATGTTTTTGAACACTGCTTCATGCTCCTCCTATTTTTCAGACAGTTTCAAGCTCCTCATATTTTTGACACCTTTTGAAGCTCTTCATATTTTTCACACCTTTTTAGGCTCTCCATGTTTCTGAACACCACTTCATGCTCCTCCTATTTTTCAGATCGTATCATGCTTCTCATATTTTTCACACCTTTTGGAGCTCTTCATATTTTTCACATCTTTTCAGGCTCTTCATGTTTTTCAACACCACTTCATGCTCCTCCTATTTTTCAGAGAGATTCATGCTCCACATATATTTCACACCTTTTGAAGCTCTTCATATTTTTCACACCTTTTCAGGCTCTTCATTTTTTTCCACACCACTTCATGCTTCTCCTATTTTTCAGACTGTTTCATGCTCCTCATGTATTTCAAACCTTTGAAGCTTTTCATATTTTTCACACATTTTCAGGCTCTTCATGTTTTTGAACACCATTTCATGCTCCTCCTATTTTTCTGACCGTTTCATGCTTTTCATATTTTTGACATCTTTTGAAGCTCTTCATATTTTTCACACCTTTTCAGGCTGTTCATGTTTTTCCACATCACTTCATGCTTCTCCTATTTTTCAGACCGTTTCATGCTCCTCATGTATATCACACCTTTGAAACTTTTCATATTTTTCACACCTTTTCAGGCTCTTCATGTTTTTGAACACCATTTAATGCTCCTCCTATTTTTCAGACAGTTTCATGCTCTTCATATTTTTGACACCTTTTGAAGCTCTTCATATTTTTCACACCTTTTCAGGCTCTTCATATATTTCACACCTTTTCAGGCTCTTCATGTTTTTGAACACCATTTCATGCTCCCCCTATTTTTCAGACCGTTTCATGCTCTTCATATTTTTGACACCTTTTGAAGCTCTCCATATTTTTCACACCTTTTGAAGCTCTTCATATATTTCACACCTTTTCAGGCTCTTCATGTTTTTAAACACCGCTTCATGCTCCTCCTACTTTTCATACTGTTTCATGCTCATCTCATTTTTGACACCTTTTCAGGGTCTTCATATTTTTCAAACTTTTGACGATCTTCATATTTTTCACACTTTTTCAGGCTCTTCATGTTTTGAACACTGCTTCATGCTCCTCCTATTTTTCAGACCGTTTCATTCTCCTCATGTTTTTCACACCTTTTGAAGCTCTTCATAATTTTCACACCTTTTCATGCTCTTCATGTTTTTGAACACCGTTTCATGCTCGTCCTATTTTTCAGACCATTTCAAGCTCCTCATATTTTTGAAACCTTTTGAAGCTCTTCATATTTTTCACCTTTTCCGTCTCTTCTTGTTTTTCAACACCGCTTCTTGCTCCTCCTATTTTTCAGACCGTTTCATGCTCCTCATATTGTTGACACCTTTTGAAGCACTTCATATTTTTCACACCTTTTCAGGCTCTTCATAATTTTGCCGCCGCTTCATGTTCCTCCTGTTTTTCACACCTTTTGAAGCTCTTCATATTTTTCACACCTTTTCAGGCTGTACATGTATCTGAAGACCACTTCATGCTCCTCATCTTTTTCAGACCGTTTCATGCTCCTGATATTTTTCACACCGTTTGAAGCTCTTCATATTTTTCACACGTTTTCAGATTCTTCATGTTTTTGATCACCGTTTCATACTCCTCCTATTTTTCAGACCTTTTCATACTCCTCATATTTTTGACACATTTTGAAGCTCTTCACATTTATCACACCTTTTCAGGCTCTTCATGTTTTTCAACACCGCTTCATGATCCTCCTATATTTCAGAGCGTTTCATGCTCCTCATATTTTTGACACCTTTTGAAGCTCTTCACATTTTTCACACCTTTTCCGGCTCTTCATGTTTTTCAACTCCGCTTCATGCTCCTCCTATTTTTCAGATCGTTTCAGGCTCCGCATATTTTTGACTCCTTTTGAAGCTCTTCATATTTTTCACACGTTTTCAGGCCCTTCATGTTTTTGAACACCGCTTCATGCTCCTCCTATTTTTCAGACGGTTTCAGGCTGCTCGTATTTTTCAGACCGTTTCATGCTCCTCATATTTTTGACAATTTTATAAGCTCTTCATATTTTTCACACTTTTTCAGGCTCTTCATGTTTTTGAACACCGCTTCATGCTCCTCTTATTTTTCAAACCTCTTGAAGCTGTTCATATTTTTCACACTTTTTCAGGCTCTTCATGTTTGAACACCGCTTCATGCTCCTCCTATTTTTCAGATCGTTTCATGCTCCTCAGGTATTTCACACCTTTTGAAACTCTTCATATTTTTCACACCTTTTCAGGCTCTTCACGTTTTTGAACACCGCTTCATGCTCCTCCTATTTTTCAGACGGTTTCAGGCTGCTCGTATTTTTCAGACCGTTTCATGCTCCTCATATTTTTGACAATTTTATAAGCTCTTCATATTTTTCACACTTTTTCAGGCTCTTCATGTTTTGAACACTGCTTCATGCTCCTCCTATTTTTCAGACCGTTTCATTCTCCTCATGTTTTTCACACCGTTTGAAGCTCTTCATATTTTTCACACGTTTTCAGATTCTTCATGTTTTTGATCACCGTTTCATACTCCTCCTATTTTTCAGACCTTTTCATACTCCTCATATTTTTGACACCTTTTGAAGCTCTTCACATTTATCACACCTTTTCAGGCTCTTCATGTTTTTCAACACCGCTTCATGATCCTCCTATATTTCAGAGAGTTTTATGCTCCTCATATTTTTGACACCTTTTGAAGCTCTTCACATTTTTCACACCTTTTCCGGCTCTTCATGTTTTTCAACTCCGCTTCATGCTCCTCCTATTTTTCAGATCGTTTCAGGCTCTGCATATTTTTGACTCCTTTTGAAGCTCTTCATATTTTTCACCCGTTTTCAGGCCCTTCATGTTTTTGAACACCGCTTCATGCTCCTCCTATTTTTCAGACCGTTTCAGGCTGCTGTATTTTTCAGACCGTTTCATGCTCCTCATATTTTTGACAATTTTATAAGCTCTTCATATTTTTCACACTTTTTCAGGCTCTTCATGTTTTGAACAACGCTTCATGCTCCTCCTATTTTTCAGACGGTTTCAGGCTGCTTGTATTTTTCAGACCGTTTCATGCTCCTCATATTTTTGACAATTTTATAAGCTCTTCATATTTTTCACACTTTTTCAGGCTCTTCATGTTTTGAACACCGCTTCATGCTCCTCCTATTTTTCAGACGGTTTCAGGCTGCTCGTATTTTTCAGACCGTTTCATGCTCCTCATATTTTTGACAATTTTATAAGCTCTTCATATTTTTCACACATTTTCAGGCCCTTCATGTTTTTGAACACCGCTTCATGCTCCTCCTATTTTTCAGACGGTTTCAGGCTGCTCGTATTTTTCAGACCGTTTCATGCTCCTCATATTTTTGAAAATTTTATAAGCTCTTCATATTTTTCACACTTTTTCAGGCTCTTCATGTTTTGAACACCGCTTCATGCTCCTCCTATTTTTCAGACCGTTTCATGCTCCTCAGGTATTTCACACCTTTTCAAGCTCTACATATTTTTCACACCTTTTCAGGCTCTTCATGTTTTTAAACACCGCTTCATGCTCCTCCTACTTTTCAGACTGTTTCATGCTCATCTCATTTTTGACACCTTTTCAGGGTCTTCATATTTTTCAAACTTTTGAAGATCTTCATATTTTTCACACTTTTTCAGGCTCTTCATGTTTTGAACACTGCTTCATGCTCCTCCTATTTTTCAGACCGTTTCATTCTCCTCATGTTTTTCACACCTTTTGAAGCTCTTCATAATTTTCACACCTTTTCATGCTCTTCATGTTTTTGAACACCGTTTCATGCTCGTCCTATTTTTCAGACCATTTCAAGCTCCTCATATTTTTGAAACCTTTTGAAGCTCTTCATATTTTTCACACCTTTTCAGGCTTTTCATGTATTTGAACACCGCTTCATGCTCCTCACATTTCTCACACCTTTTGAAGCTCTTCATATTTTTCTCACCTTTTCAGGCTCCTCATGTTTTTGAACACCGCTTCATGCTCCTCATATTTTTCAGACCGTTTCATGATCCTCATGTATTTCACACCTTTTGAACCTCTTCATATTTTTCACACCTTTTCAATGTATTCATGTTTTTGAACACTGTTTCATGCTGCTCCTGTTTTTCAGACCATTTCATGATACTCATATTTTTGACACCTTTTGAAGCTCTTCATATTTTTCACACTTTTTCAGGCTGTTTATAGTTTTCAACACCGCTGCATGATTCTCCTATATTTGAGACCATTTCATGCTCCTCATATTTTTGACATTTTTTGAAGCTCTTCATATTTTTGACACCTTTTGAAGCTCTTCCTATTTTTCACAGGTTTTCAGGCTCTTCATGTTTTTCAACACCGCTTCATGCACGTCCTATTTTTCAGGCCGTTTCATGCTCATCTCATTTTTGACACCTTTTGAAGGTCTTCATGTTTTTCACACCTTTTGAAGCTCTTCATATTTTTCACTTCTTTTCAGGCTCTTCATGTTTTTTAACACCGCTTCATGCTCCTCATTTTTTTCAGACCGTTTCATGCTCCTCATATTTTTGACATCTTTTGAAGCTCTTCACGTTTTTCACACATTTTCAGGCTCTTCCTGTTTTTCAACACCGCTTGATGATCCTCCTATATTTCCGACCGTTTCATGCTCCTCATATTTTTGACACCTTTTGAAGCTCTTCATATTTTTCACACCTTTTCAGACTCTTCATGTTTTTCAACACCGCTTCATGCTGCTCCTATTTTTCAGACCGTTTCATGCTCATCTCTTTTTTGACAACTTTTGAAGCTCTTCTTATTTTCATACCTTTTGAAGCTCTTCATATTTTTCACACGTTTTCAGGCTCTTCATGTTTTTCAACACCGCTTCATGCTCCTCCTATTTTTCAGACCGTTTCGTGCTCCTCATATTTTTGACACGTTTTGAATCTCTTCATATTTTTCACACCTTTTCCGTCTCTTCTTGTTTTTCAACACCGCTTCTTGCTCCTCCTATTTTTCAGACTGTTTCATGCTCCACATATTGTTGACACCTTTTGAAGCACTTCATATTTTTCACACCTTTTCAGGCTCTTCATATTTTTGAACATAGCTTCATGTTCCTCCTGTTTTTCACACCTTTTGAAGCTCTTCATATTTTTCACACCTTTTCAGGCTCTTCACGTTTTTGAACAACACTTCATGCTCCTCCTAATTTTCAGACTGTTTCATGCTCATCTCATTTTTGACACCTTTTCAGGGTCTTCATATTTTTCAAAGTTTTGAAGATCTTCATATTTTTCACACTTTTTCAGGCTCTTCATGTTTTGAACACTGCTTCATGCTCCTCCTATTTTTCAGACCGTTTCATTCTCCTCATGTTTTTCACACCTTTTGAAGCTCTTCATAATTTTCACACCTTTTCATGCTCTTCATGTTTTTGAACACCGTTTCATGCTCGTCCTATTTTTCAGAACATTTCAAGCTCCTCATATTTTTGAAACCTTTTGAAGCTCTTCATATTTTTCACACCTTTTCCGTCTCTTCTTGTTTTTCAACACCGCTTCTTGCTCCTCCTATTTTTCAGACTGTTTCATGCTCCACATATTGTTGACACCTTTTGAAGCACTTCATATTTTTCACACCTTTTCAGGCTCTTCATATTTTTGAACATAGCTTCATGTTCCTCCTGTTTTTCACACCTTTTGAAGCTCTTCATATTTTTCACACCTTTTCAGGCTCTTCAGGTTTTTGAACACCTCTTCATGCTCCTCCTATTTTTCAGACCGTTTCATGCTCCTCATGTATTTCACACCTTTTGAAGCTCTTCATATTTTTCACACCTTTTCAGGCTCTCCATGTTTCTGAACACCACTTCCTGCTCCTCCTATTTTTGAGGCCGTTTCATGCTCATCTCATTTTTGACACCTTCTGAAGCTCTTCATTTTTTTCACACCTTTTGAGCTCTTCATATTCTTCACACGTTTTCAGGCTGTTCATGTATTTCAATAACGCTTCTTACTCCTACTATTTTTCAGACCGTATCATGCTCCTCATATTTTTGACACCTTTTGAAGCTCTTCCCATTTATCACACCTTTTCAGGCTCTTCATGTTTTTCAACACCGCTTCATGATCCTCTTATATTTCAGACCGTTTCATGCTCCTCATATTTTTGACACCTTTTGAAGCTCTTCACATTTTTCACACCTTTTCCGGCTCTTCATGTTTTTCAACACCGCTTCATGCTCCTCCTATTTTTCAGATCGTTTTAGGCTCCGCATATTTTTGACTCCTTTTGAAGCTCTTCATATTTTTCACACGTTTTCAGGCCCTTCATGTTTTTGAACACCGCTTCATGCTCCTCCTATTTTTCAGACGTTTTCAGGCTGCTCGTATTTTTCAGACAGTTTCATGCTCCTCATATTTTTGACAATTTTATAAGCTCTTCATATTTTTCACACATTTTCAGGCTCTTCATGTTTTTGAACACCGCTTCATGCTCCTCCTATTTTTCAAACCTTTTGAAGCTCTTAATGTTTTTCACACCTTATCAGCCTCTTCATGTTTTTGAACATCTCTCCATGCTCCTCATTTTTTTGACAATTTTATAAGCTCTTCATATTTATCACACTTTTTCAGGCTCTTCATGTTTTTGAACACCGCTTCATCCTCCTCCTATTTTTTAAACCTTTTGAAGCTCTTCATATTTTTCACACTTTTTCAGGCTCTTCATGTTTTGAACACCGCTTCATGCTCCTCCTATTTTTCAGACCGTTTCATGCTCCTCAGGTATTTCACACCTTTTCAAGCTCTTCATATTTTTCACAACTTTTCAGGCTCTTCACGTTTTTGAACAACACTTCATGCTCCTCCTACTTTTCAGACTGTTTCATGCTCATCTCATTTTTGACACCTTTTCAGGGTCTTCATATTTTTCAAACTTTTGAAGATCTTCATATTTTTCACACTTTTTCAGGCTCTTCATGTTTTGAACACTGCTTCATGCTCCTCCTATTTTTCAGACCGTTTCATTCTCCTCATGTTTTTGACAACTTTTGAAGCTCTTCATAAATTTCACACCTTTTCATTCTCTTCATGTTTTTGAACACCATTTCATGCTCCTCCTATTTTTCAGACCTTTTCATGCTCCTCATGTATTTCACACGTTTTGAAGCTCTTCATATTTTTCACACCTTTTCAGGCTCTTCATGTTTGTGAACACTGCTTCATGCTCCTCCTATTTTTCAGACCGTTTCAAGCTCCTCATATTTTTCACACTTTTTGAAGCTCTTCATATTTTTCACACCTTTTTAGGCTCTCCATGTTTCTGAACACCACTTCATTCTCCTCCTATTTTTCAGACCGTATCATGCTTCTCATATTTTTCACACCTTTTGAAGCTCTTCATATTTTTCACAGCTTTTCAGGCTGCACATGATTTTGAACACGACTTCATGCTCCTCATCTTTTTCAGTCTGTTTCATGCTCCTCATATTTTTCACACCGTTTGAAGCTCTTCATATTTTTCACACGTTTTCAGGCTCTTCATTTTTTTGATCACCGTTTCAAGCTTCTCCTATTTTTCAGAACGTTTCATGCTCCTCATATTTTTGACCATTTTATAAGCTCTTCATAATTTTCACACTTTTTTAGGCTCTTCATGTTTTTAACACCGCTTCATGCTCCTCCTATTTTTCAAACTTTTTGAAGCTCTTCATGTTTTTCACACCTTATCAGACTCTTCATGTTTTTGAACACCTCTTCATGCTACTCCTATTTTTCAGACCTTTTCATGCTCCTCATGTATTTCACACGTTTTGATGCTCTTCATATTTTTCACACCTTTTCAGACTCTTCATGTTTTTGAACACTGCTTCATGCTCCTCCTATTCTTCAGACCGTTTCAAGCCCTCATATTTTTGACACCTTTTGAAGCTCTTCATATTTTTCACACCTTTTCAGTCTCTTCATGTTTTTCAACTCCACTCATGCTCCTCCTCTTTTTGTGACCTTTTCATGCTCCTCATATTTTTGACACCTTTTGAAGCTCTTCATATTTTTCACACCTTTTGATGCTCTTCATATTTTTCACAGCTTTTCAGGGTCTTCAAGTTTTTCAACACCGTTTCATTCTCCTCCTATTTTTCAGACCGTTTCATGCTCATCTCATTTTTGACACCTTTTGAAGCTCTTCATATTTTTCACACCTTTTGAAGCTCTTCATATTTTACACGTTTTCAGGCTCTTCAACTTTTTCAACATCGCTTCATGCTCCTCCTATTTTTCAGACCGTTTCATGCTCCTCATATTTTTGACACGTTTTGAGGCTCTTCATAATTTTCACACCATTTTAGGCTCTTCATGTTTTTGAACACCGTTTCATGCTCCTCGTATTTTTGACACCTTTTAAAGCTCTTCATATTTTCACACCTTTTCAGGCTCTCATGTTTTTGAACACAGCTTCATGCTCCTCCTATTTTTTATACCGTTTCATGATACTCATGTATTTCACACCTTTTGAAGCTCTTCATATTTTTCACACCTTTTCAGGCTGTACATGTTTCTGAAGACCACTTCATGCTCCTCCTATTTTTCGGACCGTATCATGCTTCTCATATTTTTCAAACCTTTTGAAGCTCTTCATGTTTTTCACACCTTTTCAGGCTGTTTATAGTTTTCAACACCGCTGCATGATTCTCCTATATTTGAGACCATTTCATGCTCCTCATATTTTTGACATTTTTTGAAGCTCTTCATATTTTTCACACCTTTTGAAGCTCTTCCTGTTTTTCACAGGTTTTCAGGCTCTTCATGTTTTACAACACCGCTTCATGCTCCTCCTATTTTTCCGACCGTTTCATGCTCATCTCTTTTTTGACACCTTTTGAAGGTCTTCATATTTTTCACACCTTTTGAAGCTCTTCATATTTTGCACTTCTTTTCAGGCTCTTCATGTTTTTTAACACCGCTTCATTCTCCTCATATTTTTCAGACCGTTTCATGCTCCTCATATTTTTGACATCTTTTGAAGCTCTTCACGTTTTTCACACATTTTCAGGCTCTTCATGTTTTTCAACACCGCTTGATGATCTTCCTATATTTCAGACCGTTTCATGCTCCTCATATTTTTGACACCTTTTGAAGCTCTTCATATTTTTCACACCTTTTCAGACTCTTCATGTTTTTCAACACCGCTTCATGCTGCTCCTATTTTTCAGACCGTTTCATGCTCATCTCTTTTTTGACAACTTTTGAAGCTCTTCATATTTTCATACCTTTTGAAGCTCTTCATATTTTTCACACGTTTTCAGGCTCTTCATGTTTTTCAACACCGCTTCATGCTCCTCCTATTTTTCAGACCGTTTCACGCTCCTCATATTTTTGACACGTTTTGAAGCTCTTCATATTTTCACACCTTTTCCGTCTCTTCTTGTTTTTCAACACCGCTTCTTGCTCCTCCTATTTTTCAGACCGTTTCATGCTCCTCATATTGTTGACACCTTTTGAAGCACTTCATAGTTTTCACACCTTTTCAGGCTCTTCATATTTTTGAACACCACTTCATGTTCCTCCTGTTTTTCACACCTTTTGAAGCTCTCCATATTTTTCACACCTTTTCAGGCTGTACATGTTTTTGAAGACCACTTCATGCTCCTCATCTTTTTCAGACCATTTCATGCACCTCATATTTTTCACACCGTTTGAAGCTCTTCATATTTTTCACACGTTTTCAGATTCTTCATGTTTTTGATCACCGTTTCATGCTCCTCCTATTTTTCAGACCGTTTCATGCTCCTCATATTTTTGACACCTTTTGAAGCTCTTCACATTTATCACACCTTTTCAGGCTCTTCATGTTTTTCAACACCACTTCATGATTCACCTACATTTCAGAGCGTTTCATGCTCCTCATATTTTTGACACCTTTTGAAGCTCTTCACATTTTTCACACCTTTTCCGGCTCTTCATGTTTTTCAACACCGCTTCATGCTCCTCCTATTTTTCAGATCGTTTCAGGCTCCGCATATATTTGACTCCTTTTTAAGCTCTTCATATTTTTCACACGTTTTCAGGCCCTTCATGTTTTGGAACACCGCTTCATGCTCCTCCTATTTTTCAGACGGTTTCAGGCTGCTCGTATTTTTCAGACCGTTTCATGCTCCTCATATTTTTTACAATTTTATAAGCTCTTCATATTTTTCACACTTTTTCAGGCTCTTCATGTTTTTGAGCACCGCTTCATGCTCCTCCTATTTTTCAAACCTTTTGAAGCTCTTCATGTTTTTCACACCTTATCAGCCTCTTCATGTTTTTGAACATCTCTTCATGCTCCTCTTATTTTTGACAATTTTATAAGCTCTTCATATTTTTCACACTTTTTCAGGCTCTTCATGTTTTTGAACACCGCTTCATGCTCCTCCTATTTTTCAAACCTTTTGAAGCTCTTCATATTTTTCACACTTTTTCAGGCTCTTCATGTTTTGAACACCGCTTCATGCTCCTCGTATTTTTCAGACCGTTTCATGCTCCTCAGGAATTTCACACCTTTTCAAGCTCTTCATATTTTTCACACCTTTTCAGGCTCTTCACGTTTTTGAACAACACTTCATGCTCCTCCTACTTTTCAGACTGTTTCATGCTCATCTCATTTTTGACACCTTTTCAGGGTCTTCATATTTTTCAAACTTTTGAAGATCTTCATATTTTTCACACTTTTTCAGGCTCTTCATGTTTTGAACACTGCTTCATGCTCCTCCTATTTTTCAGACCGTTTCATTCTCCTCATGTTTTTCACACCTTTTGAAGCTCTTCATAATTTTCACACCTTTTCATGCTCTTCATGTTTTTGAACACCGTTTCATGCTCGTCCTATTTTTCAGATCATTTCAAGCTCCTCATATTTTTGAAACCTTTTGAAGCTCTTCATATTTTTCACACCTTTTCCGTCTCTTCTTGTTTTTCAACACCGCTTCTTGCTCCTCCTATTTTTCAGACTGTTTCATGCTCCTCATATTGTTGACACCTTTTGAAGCACTTCATATTTTTGACACCTTTTCAGGCTCTTCATATTTTTGAACGCTGCTTCATGTTCCTCCTGTTTTTCACACCCTTTGAAGCTCTTCATATTTTTCACACCTTTTCAGGCTGTACATGTTTCTGAAGACCACTTCATGCTCCTCATCTTTTTCAGACCGTTTCATGCTCCTGATATTTTTCACACCGTTTGAAGCTCTTCATATTTTTCACACGTTTTCAGATTCTTCATGTTTTTGATCACCGTTTCATGCTCCTCCTATTTTTCAGACCATTTCATACTCCTCATATTTTTGACACCTTTTGAAGGTCTTCACATTTATCACACCTTTTCAGGCTCTTCATGTTTTTCAACCCCGCTTCATGATCCTCCTATATTTCAGAGCGTTTCATGCTCCTCATATTTTTGACACCTTTTGAAGCTCTTCACATTTTTCACACCTTTTCCGGCTCTTCATGTTTTTCAACTCCGCTTCATGCTCCTCGTATTTTTCAGATCGTTTCAGGCTCCGCATATTTTTGACTCCTTTTGAAGCTCTTCATATTTTTCACACGTTTTCAGGCCCTTCATGTTTTTGAACACCGCTTCATGCTCCTCCTATTTTTCAGACGGTTTCAGGCTGCTCGTATTTTTCAGACCGTTTCATGCTCCTGATATTTTTGACAATTTTATAAGCTCTTCATATTTTTCACACTTTTTCAGGCTCTTCATGTATTTGAACACCGCTTCATGCTCCTCACATTTCTCACACCTTTTGAAGCTCTTCATATTTTTCTCACCTTTTCAGGCTCCTCATGTTTTTGAACACCGCTTCATGCTCCTCCTATTTTTCAAACTTTTTGAAGCTCTTCATGTTTTTCACACCTTATCAGCCTCTTCATGTTTTTGAACACCTCTTCATGCTACTCCTATTTGTCAGACCTTTTCATGCTCCTCATGTATTTCACACGTTTTGAAGCTCTTCATATTTTTCACACCTTTTGAAGCTCTTCATATTTTTCACAGCTTTTCAGGCTCTTCAATTTTTCAACACCGTTTCATTCTTCTCCTATTTTTCAGACCGTTTCATGCTCATCTCATTTTTGACACCTTTTGAAGCTCTTCATATTTTTCACATCTTTTGAAGCTCTTCATATTTTTCACACCTTTTCAGGCTGTACATGTTTTTGAAGACCATTTCATGCTCCTCATCTTTTTCAGACCGTTTCATGCTCCTGATATTTTTCACACCGTTTGAAGCTCTTCATATTTTTCACACGTTTTCAGACTCTTCATGTTTTTCAACACCGCTTCATGATCCTCTTATATTTCAGACCGTTTCATGCTCCTCATATTTTTGACACCTTTTGAAGCTCTTCACATTTTTCACACCTTTTCCGGCTCTTCATGTTTTTCAACACCACTACATGATCCTCTTATATTTCAGACCGTTTCATGCTCCTCATATTTTTGACACCTTTTGAAGCTCTTCACATTTTTCACACCTTTTCCGGCTCTTCATGTTTTTCAACACCGCTTCATGCTCCTCCTATTTTTCAGATCGTTTCAGGCTTCGCATATTTTTGACTCCTTTTGAAGCTCTTCATATTTTTCACACGTTTTCAGGCCCTTCATGTTTTTGAACACCGCTTCATGCTCCTCCTATTTTTCAGACGTTTTCAGGCTGCTCGTATTTTTCAGACCGTTTCATGCTCCTCATATTTTTGACAATTTTATAAGCTATTCATATTTTTCACACATTTTCAGGCTCTTCATGTTTTTGAACACCGCTTCATGCTCCTCCTATTTTTCAAACCTTTTGAAGCTCTTAATGTTTTTCACGCCTTAACATCCTCTTCATGTTTTTGAACATCTCTCCATGCTCCTCATATTTTTGACAATTTTATAAGCTCTTCATATTTATCACACTTTTTCAGGCTCTTCATGTTTTTGAACACCGCTTCATCCTCCTCCTATTTTTCAAACCTTTTGAAGCTCTTCATATTTTTCACACTTTTTCAGGCTCTTCATGTTTTGAACACCGCTTCATGCTCCTCCTATTTTTCAGACCGTTTCATGCTCCTCAGGTATTTCATACCTTTTCAAGCTCTTCATATTTTTCACACCTTTTCAGGCTCTTCACGTTTCTGAACAACACTTCATGCTCCTCCTACTTTTCAGACTGTTTCATGCTCATCTCATTTTTGACACCTTTTCAGGGTCTTCATATTTTTCAAACTTTTGAAGATCTTCATATTTTTCACACTTTTTCAGGCTCTTCATGTTTTGAACACTGCTTCATGCTCCTCCTATTTTTCAGACCGTTTCATTCTCCTCATGTTTTTCACACCTTTTGAAGCTCTTCATAATTTTCACACCTTTTCATGGTCTTCATGTTTTTGAACACCATTTCATGCTCCTCCTATTTTTCAGACCTTTTCATGCTCCTCATGTATTTCACACGTTTTGAAGCTCTTCATATTTTTCACACCTTTTCAGGCTCTTCATGTTTTTGAACACTGCTTCATGCTCCTCCTATTTTTCAGACAGTTTCAAGCTCCTCATATTTTTGACACCTTTTGAAGCTCTTCATATTTTTCACACCTTTTTAGGCTCTCCATGTTTCTGAACACCACTTCATGCTCCTCCTATTTTTCAGATCGTATCATGCTTCTCATATTTTTCACACCTTTTGGAGCTCTTCATATTTTTCACATCTTTTCAGGCTCTTCATGTTTTTCAACACCACTTCATGCTCCTCCTATTTTTCAGAGAGATTCATGCTCCACATATATTTCACACCTTTTGAAGCTCTTCATATTTTTCACACCTTTTCAGGCTCTTCATTTTTTTCCACACCACTTCATGCTTCTCCTATTTTTCAGACTGTTTCATGCTCCTCATGTATTTCAAACCTTTGAAGCTTTTCATATTTTTCACACATTTTCAGGCTCTTCATGTTTTTGAACACCATTTCATGCTCCTCCTATTTTTCAGACCGTTTCATGCTTTTCATATTTTTGACATCTTTTGAAGCTCTTCATATTTTTCACACCTTTTGAAGCTCCTCATATATTTCACACCTTTTCAAGCTCTTCATATTTTTCACACCTTTTCAGGCTCTTCACGTTTTTGAACAACACTTCATGCTCCTCCTAATTTTCAGACTGTTTCATGCTCATCTCATTTTTGACACCTTTTCAGGGTCTTCATATTTTTCAAAGTTTTGAAGATCTTCATATTTTTCACACTTTTTCAGGCTCTTCATGTTTTGAACACTGCTTCATGCTCCTCCTATTTTTCAGACCGTTTCATTCTCCTCATGTTTTTCACACCTTTTGAAGCTCTTCATAATTTTCACACCTTTTCATGCTCTTCATGTTTTGAACACCGTTTCATGCTCGTCCTATTTTTCAGATCATTTCAAGCTCCTCATATTTTTGAAACCTTTTGAAGCTCTTCATATTTTTCACACCTTTTCCGTCTCTTCTTGTTTTTCAACACCGCTTCTTGCTCCTCCTATTTTTCAGACTGTTTCATGCTCCTCATATTGTTGACACCTTTTGAAGCACTTCATATTTTTGACACCTTTTCAGGCTCTTCATATTTTTGAACGCTGCTTCATGTTCCTCCTGTTTTTCACACCTTTTGAAGCTCTTCATATTTTTCACACCTTTTCAGGCTGTACATGTTTCTGAAGACCACTTCATGCTCCTCATCTTTTTCAGACCGTTTCATGCTCCTGATATTTTTCACACCGTTTGAAGCTCTTCATATTTTTCACACGTTTTCAGATTCTTCATGTTTTTGATCACCGTTTCATGCTCCTCTTATATTTCAGACCGTTTCATGCTCCTCATATTTTTGACACCTTTTGAAGCTCTTCACATTTTTCACACCTTTTCCGGCTCTTCATGTTTTTCAACACCACTACATGATCCTCTTATATTTCAGACCGTTTCATGCTCCTCATATTTTTGACACCTTTTGAAGCTCTTCACATTTTTCACACCTTTTCCGGCTCTTCATGTTTTTCAACACCGCTTCATGCTCCTCATATTTTTCAGATCGTTTCAGGCTTCGCATATTTTTGACTCCTTTTGAAGCTCTTCATATTTTTCACACGTTTTCAGGCCCTTCATGTTTTTGAACACCGCTTCATGCTCCTCCTATTTTTCAGACGTTTTCAGGCTGCTCGTATTTTTCAGACCGTTTCATGCTCCTCATATTTTTGACAATTTTATAAGCTATTCATATTTTTCACACATTTTCAGGCTCTTCATGTTTTTGAACACCGCTTCATGCTCCTCCTATTTTTCAAACCTTTTGAAGCTGTTAATGTTTTTCACGCCTTAACATCCTCTTCATGTTTTTGAACATCTCTCCATGCTCCTCATATTTTTGACAATTTTATAAGCTCTTCATATTTATCACACTTTTTCAGGCTCTTCATGTTTTTGAACACCGCTTCATCCTCCTCCTATTTTTCAAACCTTTTGAAGCTCTTCATATTTTTCACACTTTTTCAGGCTCTTCATGTTTTGAACACCGCTTCATGCTCCTCCTATTTTTCAGACCGTTTCATGCTCCTCAGGTATTTCATACCTTTTCAAGCTCTTCATATTTTTCACACCTTTTCAGGCTCTTCACGTTTCTGAACAACACTTCATGCTCCTCCTACTTTTCAGACTGTTTCATGCTCATCTCATTTTTGACACCTTTTCAGGGTCTTCATATTTTTCAAACTTTTGAAGATCTTCATATTTTTCACACTTTTTCAGGCTCTTCATGTTTTGAACACTGCTTCATGCTCCTCCTATTTTTCAGACCGTTTCATTCTCCTCATGTTTTTCACACCTTTTGAAGCTCTTCATAATTTTCACACCTTTTCATGGTCTTCATGTTTTTGAACACCATTTCATGCTCCTCCTATTTTTCAGACCTTTTCATGCTCCTCATGTATTTCACACGTTTTGAAGCTCTTCATATTTTTCACACCTTTTCAGGCTCTTCATGTTTTTGAACACTGCTTCATGCTCCTCCTATTTTTCAGACAGTTTCAAGCTCCTCATATTTTTGACACCTTTTGAAGCTCTTCATATTTTTCACACCTTTTTAGGCTCTCCATGTTTCTGAACACCACTTCATGCTCCTCCTATTTTTCAGATCGTATTATGCTTCTCATATTTTTCACACCTTTTGGAGCTCTTCATATTTTTCACATCTTTTCAGGCTCTTCATGTTTTTCAACACCACTTCATGCTCCTCCTATTTTTCAGAGAGATTCATGCTCCACATATATTTCACACCTTTTGAAGCTCTTCATATTTTTCACACCTTTTCAGGCTCTTCATTTTTTTCCACACCACTTCATGCTTCTCCTATTTTTCAGACTGTTTCATGCTCCTCATGTATTTCAAACCTTTGAAGCTTTTCATATTTTTCACACATTTTCAGGCTCTTCATGTTTTTGAACACCATTTCATGCTCCTCCTATTTTTCAGACCGTTTCATGCTTTTCATATTTTTGACATCTTTTGAAGCTCTTCATATTTTTCACACCTTTTGAAGCTCCTCATATATTTCACACCTTTTCAAGCTCTTCATATTTTTCACACCTTTTCAGGCTCTTCACGTTTTTGAACAACACTTCATGCTCCTCCTAATTTTCAGACTGTTTCATGCTCATCTCATTTTTGACACCTTTTCAGGGTCTTCATATTTTTCAAAGTTTTGAAGATCTTCATATTTTTCACACTTTTTCAGGCTCTTCATGTTTTGAACACTGCTTCATGCTCCTCCTATTTTTCAGACCGTTTCATTCTCCTCATGTTTTTCACACCTTTTGAAGCTCTTCATAATTTTCACACCTTTTCATGCTCTTCATGTTTTGAACACCGTTTCATGCTCGTCCTATTTTTCAGATCATTTCAAGCTCCTCATATTTTTGAAACCTTTTGAAGCTCTTCATATTTTTCACACCTTTTCCGTCTCTTCTTGTTTTTCAACACCGCTTCTTGCTCCTCCTATTTTTCAGACTGTTTCATGCTCCTCATATTGTTGACACCTTTTGAAGCACTTCATATTTTTGACACCTTTTCAGGCTCTTCATATTTTTGAACGCTGCTTCATGTTCCTCCTGTTTTTCACACCTTTTGAAGCTCTTCATATTTTTCACACCTTTTCAGGCTGTACATGTTTCTGAAGACCACTTCATGCTCCTCATCTTTTTCAGACCGTTTCATGCTCCTGATATTTTTCACACCGTTTGAAGCTCTTCATATTTTTCACACGTTTTCAGATTCTTCATGTTTTTGATCACCGTTTCATGCTCCTCCTATTTTTCAGACCATTTCATACTCCTCATATTTTTGACACCTTTTGAAGGTCTTCACATTTATCACACCTTTTCAGGCTCTTCATGTTTTTCAACCCCGCTTCATGATCCTCCTATATTTCAGAGCGTTTCATGCTCCTCATATTTTTGACACCTTTTGAAGCTCTTCACATTTTTCACACCTTTTCCGGCTCTTCATGTTTTTCAATTCCGCTTCATGCTCCTCGTATTTTTCAGATCGTTTCAGGCTCCGCATATTTTTGACTCCTTTTGAAGCTCTTCATATTTTTCACACGTTTTCAGGCCCTTCATGTTTTTGAACACCGCTTCATGCTCCTCCTATTTTTCAGACGGTTTCAGGCTCCTCGTATTTTTCAGACCGTTTCATGCTCCTGATATTTTTGACAATTTTATAAGCTCTTCATATTTTTCACACTTTTTCAGGCTCTTCATGTATTTGAACACCGCTTCATGCTCCTCACATTTCTCACACCTTTTGAAGCTCTTCATATTTTTCTCACCTTTTCAGGCTCCTCATGTTTTTGAACACCGCTTCATGCTCCTCCTATTTTTCAAACTTTTTGAAGCTCTTCATGTTTTTCACACCTTATCAGCCTCTTCATGTTTTTGAACACCTCTTCATGCTACTCCTATTTTTCAGACCTTTTCATGCTCCTCATGTATTTCACACGTTTTGAAGCTCTTCATATTTTTCACACCTTTTGAAGCTCTTCATATTTTTCACAGCTTTTCAGGCTCTTCAATTTTTCAACACCGTTTCATTCTTCTCCTATTTTTCAGACCGTTTCATGCTCATCTCATTTTTGACACCTTTTGAAGCTCTTCATATTTTTCACATCTTTTGAAGCTCTTCATATTTTTCACACCTTTTCAGGCTGTACATGTTTTTGAAGACCACTTCATGCTCCTCATCTTTTTCAGACCGTTTCATGCTCCTGATATTTTTCACACCGTTTGAAGCTCTTCATATTTTTCACACGTTTTCAGACTCTTCATGTTTTTCAACACCGCTTCATGATCCTCTTATATTTCAGACCGTTTCATGCTCCTCATATTTTTGACACCTTTTGAAGCTCTTCACATTTATCACACCTTTTCAGGCTCTTCATGTTTTTCAACACCGCTTCATGATCCTCTTATATTTCAGACCGTTTCATGCTCCTCATATTTTTGACACCTTTTGAAGCTCTTCACATTTTTCACACCTTTTCCGGCTCTTCATGTTTTTCAACACCGCTTCATGCTCCTCCTATTTTTCAGATCGTTTCAGGCTTCGCATATTTTTGACTCCTTTTGAAGCTCTTCATATTTTTCACACGTTTTCAGGCCCTTCATGTTTTTGAACACCGCTTCATGCTCCTCCTATTTTTCAGACGTTTTCAGGCTGCTCGTATTTTTCAGACCGTTTCATGCTCCTCATATTTTTGACAATTTTATAAGCTATTCATATTTTTCACACTTTTTCAGGCTCTTCATGTTTTTGAACACCGCTTCATGCTCCTCCTATTTTTCAAACCTTTTGAAGCTCTTAATGTTTTTCACGCCTTAACATCCTCTTCATGTTTTTGAACATCTCTCCATGCTCCTCATATTTTTGACAATTTTATAAGCTCTTCATATTTATCACACTTTTTCAGGCTCTTCATGTTTTTGAACACCGCTTCATCCTCCTCCTATTTTTCAAACCTTTTGAAGCTCTTCATATTTTTCACACTTTTTCAGGCTCTTCATGTTTTGAACACCGCTTCATGCTCCTCCTATTTTTCAGACCGTTTCATGCTCCTCAGGTATTTCATACCTTTTCAAGCTCTTCATATTTTTCACACCTTTTCAGGCTCTTCACGTTTCTGAACAACACTTCATGCTCCTCCTACTTTTCAGACTGTTTCATGCTCATCTCATTTTTGACACCTTTTCAGGGTCTTCATATTTTTCAAACTTTTGAAGATCTTCATATTTTTCACACTTTTTCAGGCTATTCATGTTTTGAACACTGCTTCATGCTCCTCCTATTTTTCAGACCGTTTCATTCTCCTCATGTTTTTCACACCTTTTGAAGCTCTTCATAATTTTCACACCTTTTCATGCTCTTCATGTTTTTGAACACCATTTCATACTCCTCCTATTTTTCAGACCTTTTCATGCTCCTCATGTATTTCACACGTTTTGAAGCTCTTCATATTTTTCACACCTTTTCAGGCTCTTCATGTTTTTGAACACTGCTTCATGCTCCTCCTATTTTTCAGACAGTTTCAAGCTCCTCATATTTTTGACACCTTTTGAAGCTCTTCATATTTTTCACACCTTTTTAGGCTCTCCATGTTTCTGAACACCACTTCATGCTCCTCCTATTTTTCAGATCGTATCATGCTTCTCATATTTTTCACACCTTTTGGAGCTCTTCATATTTTTCACATCTTTTCAGGCTCTTCATGTTTTTCAACACCACTTCATGCTCCTCCTATTTTTCAGACCGTTTTAGGCTGCTGTATTTTTCAGACCGTTTCATGCTCCTCATATTTTTGATAATTTTATAAGCTCTTCATATTTTTCGCACTTTTTCAGGCTCTTCATGTTTTGAACACCGCTTCATGCTCCTCCTATTTTTCAGACGGTTTCAGGCTGCTCGTATTTTTCAGACCGTTTCATTCTCCTCATATTTTTGACAATTTTATAAGCTCTTCATATTTTTCACACTTTTTCAGGCTCTTCATGTTTTGAACACCGCTTCATGCTCCTCCTATTTTTCAGACGGTTTCAGGCTGCTCGTATTTTTCAGACCGTTTCATGCTCCTCATATTTTTGACAATTTTATAAGCTCTTCATATTTTTCACACTTTTTCAGGCTCTTCATGTTTTGAACACCGCTTCATGCTCCTCCTATTTTTCAGACCGTTTCATGCTCCTCAGGTATTTCACACCTTTTCAAGCTCTTCATATTTTTCACACCTTTTCAGGCTCTTCACGTTTTTGAACAACACTTCATGCTCCTCCTACTTTTCAGACTGTTTCATGCTCATCTCATTTTTGACACCTTTTCAGGGTCTTCATATTTTTCAAACTTTTCAAGATCTTCATATTTTTCACACTTTTTCAGGCTCTTCATGTTTTGAACACTGCTTCATGCTCCTCCTATTTTTCAGACCGTTTCATTCTCCTCATGTTTTTCACACCTTTTGAAGCTCTTCATAATTTCACACCTTTTCATGCTCTTCATGTTTTTGAACACCGTTTCATGCTCGTCCTATTTTTCAGACCATTTCAAGCTCCTCATATTTTTGAAACCTTTTGAAGCTCTTCATATTTTTCACACCTTTTCCGTCTCTTCTTGTTTTTCAACACCGCTTCTTGCTCCTCCTATTTTTCAGACCGTTTCATGCTCCTCATATTGTTGACACCTTTTGAAGCACTACATATTTTTCACACCTTTTCAGGCTCTTCATATTTTTGAACACCGCTGCATGTTCCTCCTGTTTTTCACACCTTTTGAAGCTCTTCATATTTTTCACACCTTTTCAGGCTGTACATGTTTATGAAGACCACTTCATGCTCCTCATCTTTTTCAGACCGTTTCATGCTCCTGATATTTTTCACACCGTTTGAAGCTCTTCATATTTTTCACACGTTTTCAAATTCTTCATGTTTTTGATCACCGTTTCATGCTCCTACTATTTTTCAGACCGTTTCATGCTCCTCATATTTTTGACACCTTTTGAAGCTCTTCACATTTATCACACCTTTTCAGGCTCTTCATGTTTTTCAACACCGCTTCATGATCCTCCTATATTTCAGAGCGTTTCATGCTCCTCATATTTTGACACCTTTTGAAGCTCTTCACATTTTTCACACCTTTTCCGGCTCTTCAGGTTTTTCAACTCCGCTTCATGCTCCTCCTATTTTTCAGATCGTTTCAGGCTCCGCATATTTTTGACTCCTTTTGAAGCTCTTCATATTTTTCACCCGTTTTCAGGCCCTTCATGTTTTTGAACACCGCTTCATGCTCCTCCTATTTTTCAGACCGTTTCAGGCTGCTGTATTTTTCAGACCGTTTCATGCTCCTCATATTTTTGACAATTTTATAAGCTCTTCATATTTTTCACACTTTTTCAGGCTCTTCATGTTTTGAACACCGCTTCATGCTCCTCCTATTTTTCAGACGGTTTCAGGCTGCTCGTATTTTTCAGACCGTTTCATGCTCCTCATATTGTTGACAATTTTATAAGCTCTTCATATTTTTCACACTTTTTCAGGCTCTTCATGTTTTTAACACCGCTTCATGCTCCTCCTATTTTTCAGACGGTTTCAGGCTGCTCGTATTTTTCAGACCGTTTCATGCTCCTCATATTTTTGACAATTTTATAAGCTCTTCACATTTTTCACACCTTTTCCGGCTCTTCATGTTTTTCAACACCGCTTCATGCTCCTCCTATTTTTCAGATCGTTTCAGGCTGCTCGTATTTTTCAGACCATTTCATGCTCCTCATATTTTTGACAATTTTATAAGCTCTTCACATTTTTCACACCTTTTCCGGCTCTTCAGGTTTTTCAACTCCGCTTCATGCTCCTCCTATTTTTCAGATCATTTCAGGCTCCGCATATTTTTGACTCCTTTTGAAGCTCTTCATATTTTTCACACCTTTTCAGGCTCTTCATGTTTGTGAACACTGCTTCATGCTCCTCCTATTTTTCAGACCGTTTCTAGCTCCTCATATTTTTGACACTTTTTGAAGCTCTTCATATTTTTCACACCTTTTCAGGCTCTTCATATATTTCACACCTTTTCAGGCTTCATGTTTTTGAACACCATTTCATGCTCCCCCTATTTTTCAGACCGTTTCATGCTCTTCATATTTTTGACACCTTTTGAAGCTCTCCATATTTTTCACACCTTTTGAAGCTCTTCATATATTTCACACCTTTTCAGGCTCTTCATGTTTTTAAACACCGCTTCATGCTCCTCCTATTTTTCAGACCGTTTCAGGCTCTTCATATTTTTTTTACACCTTTTGACGCTCTTCATATTTTTCACATCTTTTCAGGCTCTTCAGGTTTTTCAACACCACTTAATGCTCCTGCTATTTTTCAGACCGTTTAATGCTCCTCATGTAGTTCAAACCTTTTGAAGCTCTTCATATTTTTCACACCTTTTCAGGCTCTTCATGTTTTTGAACACCGCTTCATGCTCCTCCTATTTTTCAGACGGTTTCATGCTCTTCATATTTTAGACAACTTTTGAAGCTCGTCATATTTTTCACACCTTTTCAGGCTCTTCATGTTTTTGAACATCGCTTCATGCTCCTTTATTTTTCAGACAATTTCTTGCTCCTCATATTTTTAAAACCTTTTGAAGCTCTTCAGATTTTTCACACCTTTTCAGGCACTTCATGTTTTTGAACACCGCTTCATGCTCCTCCTATATTTCAGACCGTTTCATGCTCCTCATATATTTGACACCTTTTGAAGCTCTTCATATTTTTCACAACTTTTCAGGCTCTTCATGTTTTTGAACACCGCTTCATGCTCCTCCTATTTTTCAGACCGTTTCATGCTCATCTCATTTTTGACACATTTTGAACTTCTTCATATTTTTCACACCTTTAAAGCTCTTCATATTTTTCACAACTTTTCAGTCTCTGCATTTTTTTGAACACCGCTTCATGCTCCTCCTATTTTTCAGACCGTTTCATGCTCCTCATGTATTTCACACCTTTTGAAGCTCTTCAAATTTTTCACACCTTTTCAGGCTCTTCATGTTTTTGATTACCGTTTCATCCTCCTCCTATTTTTCAGACCGTTTCATGCTCCTCATATTTTTCACACCTTTTGAAGCTCTTCATATTTTTCCAACCTTTTCAGGCTCTTCATGTTTTTCAACACCAGTTCATGCTCCTCCTATTTTTCAGACCGTTTCAAGCTCCTCATAATTTTCACACCTTTTAAAGCTCTTCTTATTTTTCACACCTTTTCAGGCTCTTCATGTTTTTCAACACCGCTTCATGCTGCTCCTATTTTTCAGACCGTTTCATGCTCATCTCTTTTTTGACAACTTTTGAAGCTCTTCATATTTTCATACCTTTTGAAGCTCTTCATATTTTTCACACGTTTTCAGGCTCTTCATGTTTTTCAACACCGCTTCATGCTCCTCCTATTTTTCAGACCGTTTCGTGCTCCTCATATTTTTGACACGTTTTGAAGCTCTTCATATTTTTCACACCTTTTCCGTCTCTTCTTGTTTTTCAACACCGCTTCTTGCTCCTCCTATTTTTCAGACCGTTTCATGCTCCTCATATTGTTGACACCTTTTGAAGCACTTCATATTTTTCACACCTTTTCAGGCTCTTCATATTTTTGAACACCGTTTCATGTTCCTCCTGTTTTTCACACCTTTTGAAGCTCTTCATATTTTTCACACCTTTTCAGTCTCTCCATGTTTCTGAACACCACTTCCTGCTCCTCCTATTTTTGAGGCCGTTTCATGCTCATCTCATTTTTGACACCTTCTGAAGCTCTTCATTTTTTTCACACCTTTTGAGCTCTTCATATTCTTCACACGTTTTCAGGCTCTTCATGTATTTCAATAACGCTTCTTACTCCTCCTATTTTTCAGACCGTTTCATGCTCCTCATATTTTTGACACATTTTGAAGCTCTTCACATTTATCAGACCTTTTCAGGCTCTTCATGTTTTTCAACACCGCTTCATGATCCTCTTATATTTCAGACCGTTTCATGCTCCTCATATTTTTGACACCTTTTGAAGCTCTTCACATTTTTCACACCTTTTCCGGCTCTTCATGTTTTTCAACACCGCTTCATGCTCCTCCTATTTTTCAGATCGTTTCAGGCTCCGCATATTTTTGACTCCTTTTGAAGCTCTTCATATTTTTCACACGTTTTCAGGCCCTTCATGTTTTTGAACACCGCTTCATGCTCCTCCTATTTTTCAGACGTTTTCAGGCTGCTCGTATTTTTCAGACCGTTTCATGGTCCTCATATTTTTGACAATTTTATAAGCTCTTCATATTTTTCACACATTTTCAGGCTCTTCATGTTTTTGAACACCGCTTCATGCTCCTCCTATTTTTCAAACCTTTTGAAGCTCTTAATGTTTTTCACACCTTATCAGCCTCTTCATGATTTTGAACATCTCTCCATGCTCCTCATATTTTTGACAATTTTATAAGCTCTTCATATTTATCACACTTTTTCAGGCTCTTCATGTTTTTGAACACCGCTTCATCCTCCTCCTATTTTTTAAACCTTTTGAAGCTCTTCATATTTTTCACACTTTTTCAGGCTCTTCATGTTTTGAACACCGCTTCATGCTCCTCCTATTTTTCAGACCGTTTCATGCTCCTCAGGTATTTCACACCTTTTCAAGCTCTTCATATTTTTCACAACTTTTCAGGCTCTTCACGTTTTTGAACAACACTTCATGCTCCTCCTACTTTTCAGACTGTTTCATGCTCATCTCATTTTTGACACCTTTTCAGGGTCTTCATATTTTTCAAACTTTTGAAGATCTTCATATTTTTCACACTTTTTCAGGCTCTTCATGTTTTGAACACTGCTTCATGCTCCTCCTATTTTTCAGACCGTTTCATTCTCCTCATGTTTTTGACACCTTTTGAAGCTCTTCATAATTTTCACACCTTTTCATGCTCTTCATGTTTGTGAACACCATTTCATGCTCCTCCTATTTTTCAGACCGTTTCAAGCTCCTCATATTTTAGACACTTTTTGAAGCTCTTCATATTTTTCACACCTTTTTAGGCTCTCCATGTTTCTGAACACCACTTCATGCTCCTCCTATTTTTCAGACCGTATCATGCTTCTCATATTTTTCACACCTTTTGGAGCTCTTCATATTTTTCACATCTTTTCAGGCTCTTCATGTTTTTCAACACCACTTCATGCTCCTCCTATTTTTCAGAGAGATACATGCTCCACATATATTTCACACCTTTTGAAGCTCTTCATATTTTTCACACTTTTTCAGGCTCTTCATTTTTTTCCACACCACTTCATGCTTCTCCTATTTTTCAGACCGTTTCATGCTCCTCATGTATTTCAAACCTTTGAACCTTTTCAAATTTTTCACACATTTTCAGGCTCTTCATGTTTTTGAACACCATTTCATGCTCCTCCTATTTTTCAGACCGTTTCATGCTTTTCATATTTTTGACATCTTTTGAAGCTCTTCATATTTTTCACACCTTTTGAAGCTCCTCATATATTTCACACCTTTTGAAGCTCTTCATATTTTTCACACATTTTCAGGCTCTTCATGTTTTTGAACACCACTTCATGCTCCTCCTATTTTTCAGAGAGTTTCATGCTCCTCATGTATTTCACACCTTTTGAAGCTCTTCATATTTTTCACACCTTTTCAGGCTGTTCATGTTTTTCCACATCACTTCATGCTTCTCCTATTTTTCAGACCGTTTCATGCTCCTCATGTATATCACACCTTTGAAGCTTTTCATATTTTTCACACCTTTTCAGGCTCTTCATGTTTTTGAACACCATTTAATGCTCCTCCTATTTTTCAGACAGTTTCATGCTCTTCATATTTTTGACACCTTTTGAAGCTCTTCATATTTTTCACACCTTTTCAGGCTCTTCATATATTTCACACCTTTTCAGGCTCTTCATGTTTTTGAACACCATTTCATGCTCCCCCTATTTTTCAGACCGTTTCATGCTCTTCATATTTTTGACACCTTTTGAAGCTCTCCATATTTTTCACACCTTTTGAAGCTCTTCATATATTTCACACCTTTTCAGGCTCTTCATGTTTTTAAACACCGCTTCATGCTCCTCCTATTTTTCAGACCGTTTCAGGCTCTTCATATTTTTTTTACACCTTTTGACGCTCTTCATATTTTTCACATCTTTTCAGGCTCTTCAGGTTTTTCAACACCACTTAATGCTCATGCTATTTTTCAGACCGTTTAATGCTCCTCATGTAGTTCAAACCTTTTGAAGCTCTTCATATTTTTCACACCTTTTCAGGCTCTTCATGTTTTTGAACACCGCTTCATGCTCCTCCTATTTTTCAGACGGTTTCATGCTCTTCATATTTTAGACAACTTTTGAAGCTCGTCATATTTTTCACACCTTTTCAGGCTCTTCATGTTTTTGAACATCGCTTCATGCTCCTTTATTTTTCAGACAATTTCTTGCTCCTCATATTTTTAAAACCTTTTGAAGCTCTTCAGATTTTTCACACCTTTTCAGGCACTTCATGTTTTTGAACACCGCTTCATGCTCCTCCTATATTTCAGACCGTTTCATGCTCCTCATATATTTGACACCTTTTGAAGCTCTTCATATTTTTCACAACTTTTCAGGCTCTTCATGTTTTTGAACACCGCTTCATGCTCCTCCTATTTTTCAGACCGTTTCATGCTCATCTCATTTTTGACATATTTTGAACTTCTTCATATTTTTCACACCTTTAAAGCTCTTCATATTTTTCACAACTTTTCAGTCTCTGCATTTTTTTGAACACCGCTTCATGCTCCTCCTATTTTTCAGACCGTTTCATGCTCCTCATGTATTTCACACCTTTTGAAGCTCTTCAAATTTTTCACACCTTTTCAGGCTCTTCATGTTTTTGATTACCGTTTCATCCTCCTCCTATTTTTCAGACCGTTTCATGCTCCTCATATTTTTCACACCTTTTGAAGCTCTTCATATTTTTCCCACCTTTTCAGGCTCTTCATGTTTTTCACAACCAGTTCATGCTCCTCCTATTTTTCAGACCGTTTCAAGCTCCTCATAATTTTCACACCTTTTAAAGCTCTTCTTATTTTTCACACCTTTTCATGTTCTTCATGTTTTTGAACACCGCTTCATCTTTCTCCTATTTTTAAGACCGTTTCGTGCTCCTCATATTTTTGACACCTTTTGAAGCTCTTCATATTTTTCACACCTTTTCAGGCTTTTCATGTTTTTCAACACCGCTACATGATCCTCCTATTTTTCAGACCGTTTCCTGCTCCTCATATTTTTGACACCTTTTGAAGCTCTTCATATATTTCACACCGTTTCAGGCTCTTCATGTTTTTCAACACCGCTTCATGCTCCTCCTATTTTTCAGACCGTTTCTTGATGCTCATATTTTTGACACCTTTTGAGGCTCTTCATATTTTTCACACCTTTTCAGGCTCTTCATGTTTTTGAACACTGTTTCAAGCTCCTCCTCTTTTTCACACCGTTTCATGCCCCTCATAATTTTGATCCCTTTTGAAGCTCTTCATATTTTTCACACCTTTTCAGGCTCTTCATGTTTTTGAACACAGTTTCATACTCCTCCTATTTTTCAGCCCAATTAATGCTCCTCATATTTTTCACACCTTTGGAAGCACTTAATATTTTTTCACACCTTTTCAGGCTCTTCACTTTTATCAACACCGCTTCATGCTCCTCCTATTTTTCAGACCGTTTCATGCTCCTCATATTTTTCACACCTTTGGAAGCACTTCATATTTTTTCACACCTTTTCAGGCTCTTCATGTTTTTCAACACCGCTTAATGCTCCTCATATTTTTCAGACCGTTTCATGCTCCTCATATTTTTGACACCTTTTGAAGCTCTTCCTATATTTCACACCTTTTCAGGGTCTTCATGTTTTTGAACACCTTTTCATGCTCCTTCTACTTTTCAGACCGTTTCATGCTACTCATATTTTTCACACCTTTTGAAGCTCTTCATTTTTTTCACACCTTTTCAAGCTCTTCATATTTTTCAACACCGTTTCATATTCCTCCTATTTTTCAGACCGTTTCATGCTCCTCATATTTTTGACAGCTTCTGAAGCTCTTCATATATTTCACATCTTTTCAGGCTCTTCATGTTTTTCAACACCTCTTCATGCACCTCCTATATTTCAGACCGTTTCATGCTCCTCATAATTTTGACACCTTTGAAGCTCTTCATATTTTTCAAACCTTTTCAGGCTCTTCATGTTTTTCAACACCACTTCATGCACCTCCTATATTTCAGACCGTTTCATGCTCCTCATATTTTGTCACGTTTTGAAGCTCTTCATATTTTTCGCACATTTCAGTCTCTTCATGTTTTTGAATACTGCTTCATGCTCCTCCTATTTTTCAGAGCGATTCATGCTCCTCATATTTTTGACACGTTTTGAAGCTCTTCATATTTTTCACACCTTTTCAGGCTCTTCATGTTTTTGAACACTGCTTAATGCTCCTCCTATTTTTCAGATTGTTTCATGCTCCTCATATTTTTGACACGTTTTGAAGCTCTTCATATTTTTCACACCTTTTCAGGCTCTTCATGTTTTTGAACACCGTTTCATGCTCCTCTTATTTTTTTTTTATTGTTATTTTTTTTTATTTTTATTTTTTTTTCCAGTGGGTTTTGTCATACTTTGATATGAATCAGCCATGGATTTACATGTATTCCCAGTCCCGATTCCCCCTCCCACCTCCCTCTCCACCCGATTCCTCTGGGTCTTCCCAGTGCACCAAGCCGGAGCACTTGTCTCGTGCATCCTACCTGGGCTGGTGATTTGTTTCACCATAGATAGCATACATGCTGTTCTTTTGAAATATCCCACCCTCACATTCTCCCACAAAGTTTAAAAGTCTGTTCTGTATTTCTGTGTCTCTTTTTCTGTTCTGCATATAGGGTTATCGTTGTCACCTTTCTAAATTCCATATACATGTGTCAGTATGCTGTAATGTTCTTTATCTTTCTGGCTTACTTCACTCTGTAAAATGGGCTCCAGCTTCATCCATCTCATTAGGACTGATTCAAATGAATTCTTTTTAATGGCTGAGTAATATTCCATGGTGTATATGTACCACAGCTTTCTTATCCATTCATCTGCTGACGGGCATCTAGGTTGCTTCCATGTCCTGGCTATTATAAACAGTGCTGCGATGAACATTGGGGTGCACGTGTCTCTTTCAGACGAACCTATGGACACCTTATCTTTGACAAAGGAGGCAAGGATATGCAATGGAAAAAAGACAACCTCTTTAACAAGTGGTGCTGGGAAAACTGGTCAACCACTTGTAAAAGAATGAAAATAGAACACTTTCTAACACCATACACAAAAATAAACTCAAAATGGATTAAAGATCTAAATGTAAGACCAGAAACTATAAAACTCCTAGAGGAGAAGATAGGCAAAACACTCTCCGACATAAATCAAAGCAAGATCCTCTATGACCCACCTCCCAGAATATTGGAAATAAAAGCAAAACTAAACAAATGGGACCTAATGAAACTTAAAAGCTTTTGCACTACAAAGGAAACTATAAGTAAGGTGAAAAGACAGCCCTCAGATTGGGAGAAAATAATAGCAAATGAAGAAACAGACAAAGGATTAATCTCAAAAATATACAAGCAAATCCTGCAGCTCAATTCCAGAAAAATAAATGACCCAATAAAAAATGAGCCAAAGAACTAAACAGACATTTCTCCAAAGAAGACATACAGATGGATAACAAACACATGAAAAGATGCTCAACATCACTCATTATTAGAGAAATGCAAATGAAAACCACAATGAGGTACCATTACATGCCAGTCAGGATGGCTGCTTTCCAAAAGTCTACAAGCAATAAATGCTGGAGAGGGAGTGGAGAAAAGGGAACCCTCTTATATTGTTGGTGGGAATGCACACTAGTACAGCGGCTATGGAAAACGGTGAAGAGATTTCTTAAAAAACTGGAAATAGAACTGCCATATGACCCAGCAATTCCACTTCTGGGCATACACAATGAGGAAACCAGATCCTCATATTTTTCAGACCGTTTCAAACTCCTCATATTTTTTACACCTTTTGAAGCTCTTCATATATTTCACACCTTTTCAGACTCTTCATGTTTTTCAACACCGCTTCATGCTCCTCCTATTTTTCAGACCGTTTCATGGTCCGCATATTTTTGACACCTTTTGAAGCTCTTCATATTTTTCACACCTTTTCAGGCTCTTCATGTTTTTGAACACCGTTTCATGCTTCTCATATTTTTGACACCTTTTGAAGCTCTTCATATTTTTCAAACTTTTTCAGGCTCTTCAAGTTTTTAAACAACGCTTCATGCTCCTCCTAATTTTCAGACCGTTTCATGATCCTCATATTTTTGACACCTTTTGAAGCTCTTCATATTTTTCACACCTTTTCAGGCTCTTCATGTTTTTGAAAACCGTTTCCTGCTCCTCCGATTATTCAGATCGTTTCATGCTCCTGATATTTTTGACACCTTTTGAAGCTCTTCATATTTTTCACACCTTTTCAGGCTCTTCATGTTTTTCAACACCACTTCATGCTCCTCCTATTTTTCAGACCGTTTCATGCTCCTCATATTTTTGACATCTTTTGAAGCTTTTCATATTTTTCACACTTTTTCAGGCTCTTCAAGTTTTTCAACACCACTTCATGCTCCTCCTTTTTTGCAGACCGTTTCATGCTGCTCATATTTTTGATACATTTTGATGATCTTCATATTTTTCACACCTTTTCAGGCTCTTCATTTTTTCAACACCACTTCATGCTCTTCCTATTTTTCAGACCGTTTCATGCTCATCTCTTTTTTGAAACCTTTTCAAGCTTTTCATATTTTTCACAACGTTTCAGGCTCTTCAAGTTTTTGAACACCGCTTCATGCTCCTCCTATTTTTCAGACCGTTTCATGCTCATCTCATTTTTGACACCTTTTGAAGCTTTTCATATTTTTCACAACTTTTCAGGCTCTTCATGTTTTTGAACACCGCTTCATGCTCCTCCTATTTTTCAGACCGTTTCATGCTCCTCATATTTTACACCTTTTGAAGCTCTTCATATTTTTCACACCTTTTCAGGCTCTTCATGTTTTTGATCACCGTTACATTCTCCTCCTATTATTCAGACCGTTTCATGCTCCTCATATTTTGACACTTTTTGAAGCTCTTTATATATTTCACACCTTTTCAGGCTCTTCATGTTTTTGAACACAGCTTCATGCTCCTCCTATTTTTCAGACAGTTTCATGCTCCTCATATTTTTGACACCTTTTGAAGCTCTTCGTATTTTTCACATCTTTTGAAGCTCTTTATATTTTTTACACATTTTCAGGCTCTTCATGTATTTCAACACCCCTTGTTGCTCCTCCTATTTTTCAGACCGTTTCATGCTCCTCATATTTTTGACACCTTGTGAAGCTCTTCATATTTCTGACACCTCGTCAGTCTCTTCATGTTTTTCAACACCGTTTCTTGCTCCTCCTATTTTTCAGACCGTTTCATGCTCCTCATGTATTTCACACCTTTTGAAGCTCTTCATATTTTGCACGCGTTTTCAGGCTCTTCATGTTTTTTCACAACCAATTCATGCTCCTCCTATTTTTCAGACCGTATCATGCTCCTCTTTTTTTTCACACCTTTTGAAGCTCTTCATATATTTCACACCTTTTCAGGCTCTTCATTATTTTCAACACCACTTCATGCTCCTCCCACATTTCAGACCGTTTTACACTCATCTCATTTTTGACACCTTTTGAAGCTCTTCATATTTTTCACACCTTTTGAAGCTCTTCATTTTTTTCACACGTTTTCAGGCTCTTCATGTTTTTCAACACCACTTCATGCTCCTCCTATTTTGCAGACCGTTTCATGGTCCTCATATTTTTGACACCTTTTGAAGCTTTTCATATTTTTCACACCTTTTGAAGCTCTTCATATTTATCAAACCTTTTGAAGCTCTTCATATTTTTCACCCCTTTTCAGACTCTGCATGTTTTTGAACACCGCTTCATGCTCCTCCTATTTTTGAGACCGTTTCATGCTCCTCATGTATTTCCCACCTTTTGAAGCTCTTCATATTTGTCACACCTTTTCAGGCTCCTCATGTTTTTCAACACCGCTTCATGCTCCTCCTATTTTTCAGACCGTTTCATGCTCCTCATATTTTTCACACCTTTTGAAGCTGTTCATATTTTTCACACCTTTTCAGGCTCTTCATGTTTTTGAACACCGGTTCATGCTCCTCCTATTTTTCAGACCGTATCATGCTCCTCATATTTTTCACACCTTTTGGAGCTCTTCATATTTTTCACACCTTTTCAGGCTCTTTAGGTTTTTCGACACCGGTTCATGCTCCTCATATTTTTCAGACCGTTTCATGCTTCTCATATTTTTCACACCTTTTGAAGCTCTTCATATATTTCACACCTGTTCAGGCTCTTCATTTTTTTCAACACTACATCATGCTCCTCCTATTTTTCAGACCGTTTCATGCTCATCTCATTTTTGACATCTTCTGAAGCTCTTCATATTTTTCACACCTTTTGAAGCTCTTCATATTTTTCACAAGATTTCAGTCTCAGCATGTTTTTGAACACCGCTTCATGCTCCTCCTATTTTCAGACCGTTTCATGCTCCTCATGTATTTCACACCTTTTGAAGCTCTTCATATTATTCACAACTTTTCAGGCTCCTCATGTTTTTCAACACCGCTTCATGCTCCTCCTAATTTTCAGACCGTTTCATGCTCCTCATATTTTTCACACCTTTTGAAGCTCTTCATATTTTTAACACCTTTTCAGGCTCTTCATGTTTTTGAACACCGCTTCATGCTCCTCCTAATTTTTAAACCGTTTAATGCTCCTCATGTATTTCACACCTTTTGAAGCTCTTCATATTTTTCACACCTTTTCAGGCTCTTCATGTGTTTGAACACCATTTCATGCTCCTCCTATTTTTCAGACCGTTTCATGCTCCTCATATTTTTGACATCTTTTGAAGCTCTTCATATTTCTCACACCTTTTCAGGCTCTTCATGTTTTTGAACACCGCTTCATGCTCCTCCTATTTTTCAGACCGTTTCATGCTCATCTCATTTTTGACACCTTTTGAAGCTCTTCATATTTTTCAAACCTTTTGAAGCTCTTCATATTTTTCACACCTTTTCAGACTCTGCATGTTTTTGAACACCGCTTCATGCTCCTCCTGTTTTTCAGATCGTTTCATGCTCCTCATGTATTTCACACCTTTTGAAGCTCTTCATATTTGTCACACCTTTTCAGGCTCTTCATGTTTTTCAACACCGCTTCATGCTCCTCCTATTTTTCAGACCGTTTCATGATCCTCATATTTTTCACACTTTTTGAAGCTCTTCATATTTTTCACACATTTTAAGGCTCTTCATGTTTTTCAACATCGCTTCATGCTCCTCCTATTTTTCAGACCGTTTCAAGCTTCTCATGTATTTCACACCTTTTGAAGCTCGTCATATTTTGCACACGTTTTCAGGCTCTTCATGTTTTTTCACTACCACTTCATGCTCCTCCTATTTTTCAGACCGTATCATGCTCCTCATATTTTTCACACCTTTTCAGGCTCTTCATTATTTTCAACACAACTTCATGCTCCTCCCATTTTTCAGACCGTTTTTTACTCATCTCATTTTTGACACCTTTTGAAGCTGTTCATATTTTTCACACCTTTTGAAGCTCTTCATGTTTTTGAACACCGTTTCATGCTCCTCCTATTTTTCAGACCGTTTCATGCTCCTCATATATTTCACAACTTTTGAAGCTCTTCATATATTTCACACCTTTTCAGGAACTTCATGTTTTTCAACACCTCTTCATGATCCTCCTATTTTTCAGACCGTTTCATATTCCTCATATTTTTGACACCTTTTTAGGCTCTTCATGTTTTTTACACCTTTTCAGGCTCTTCATGTTTTTCAACACCGCTTCATGCTCCTCCTATTTTTCAGACCGTGTCATGCTCCTCCTATTTTTGACACATTTTGAAGCTCTTCATGTTTTTCACACCTTTTGAAGCTCTTCATATTTTTCAAACCTTTACAGGCTCTTCATGTATTTCAACACCGCTTCATGCTCCTCCTATTTTTCAGACCGTGTCTTTCTCCTCTTATTTTTGACAAATTTTGAAGCTCTTCATATTTTTCACACCTTTTGAAGCTCTTCATATTTTTCAAACCTTTACAGGCTCTTCATGTATTTCAACACCGCTTCATGCTCCTCCAATTTTTCAGACAATTTCATGCTCGTCATATTTTTCAAACCTTTTAAAGCTCTTCATAATTTTCACACCTATTCATGCTCTTCATTTTTTACACACTGTTTCATGCTCCTCCTATTTTTCAGACCGTTTCATGCTCCTCATATTTTTCACACCTTTTGAAACTCTTCATATTTTTCACACTTTTTGAAGCTCTTCATATTTTTCACAGTTTTCAGGCTCTTCATGCTTCTGAACACCGCTTCATGCTCCACCTATTTTTCAGACCGTTTCATGCTCTTCATATTTTTCACACCTTTTCAGGCTCTTCATATTTTTGAACACCTCTTCATGCTACTCCTATTTTTGATACCTTTTGAAGCTCTTCATATTTTTCACACCTTTTCAGGCTCTTCATATTTTTCAACACGGCTTCATGCTACTCCTATTTTTGATACCTTTTGAAGCTCCTCATATTCTTCAAACCATTTCATGCTCTTCTTTTTTTTCATCACCGCTTCATGCTCCTCTTATTTTTCAGACCGTTTCATGCTCCTCATATTTTGACACCTTTTAACCTGTTCATATTTTACACATTTTCAGGCTCTTCAAGTTTTTCAACACCGTTTCATGCTACTACTATTTTTGATACCTTTTGAAGCTCCTTATATTCTTCAAACCATTTCATGCTCTTCTATTTTTTCATCACCGCTTCATGCTCCTCCTATTTTTCAGACCGTTTCATGCTCCTCACATTTTTGACACCTTTTGAAGCTCTTCATATTTCACACCTTTTCAGGCTCTCCATGTTTTTCATCACCGATTCATGCTCCTCCTATTTTTGAGGCCATTTCATGCTCCTCATATTTTTGACACCTTTTGAAGCTCTTCATATTTTTCACACCTTTTAGGCTCTTCATGTTTTTGAACAGCGCTTCATGCTCCTCATATTTTTCAGACCGTTTCATGCTCCTCATATTTTTCACACCTTTTGAAGCTCTTCATATTTTTCATATTTTTGAAGCTCTTCATATTTTTCACACTTTTTCAGGCTCTTCATGTTTTTGAGCACACCTTCTTGCTCCTCCTATTTTTCAGACAGTTTCATGCTCCTCATGTATTTCACACCATTTGAAGCTCTTCATGTTTTTCACACCTTTTCTGTCTCTTCATGTGTTGAACACCATTTCATGCTCCTCCGATTTTTTAGACCATTTCATGCTCCTCATATTTTTGACACCTTTTGAAGCTCTTCATATTTTTCACACCTTTTCAGGCTCTTCATGTTTTTGAACACCGCTTCATGCTCCTCCAATTTTTCAGACCGTTTCATGTTTCTCATATTTTTGACACCTTTTGAAGCTCTTCATATTTTTCACACCTTTTGAAGCTCTTCATATTTTTCATATATTTGAAGCTCTTCATATTTTTCACACCATTTCAGGCTTTTCATGTGTTTGAACACCGGTTCATGCTCCTCCTATTTTTCAGACCGTTTCGTGCTCCTCCTATTTTTCACTCCTTTTGAAGCTCTTCACATTTTTCACAACTTTTCAGTCTCTACATGTTTTTCAACACCGCTTCATGCTCCTCCTATTTCTCAGACCATTTCATGCTCCTCATGTATTTCACACCTTTTGAATCTCTTAATATTTTGCACACATTTTCAGGCTTTTCATGTTTTTCACAACCACTTCATGCTCCTCATATTTTTCAGACCGTTTCATGCACATTTCATTTTTGACTCCTTTTGAAGCTCTTCATATTTTTCACACCATTTTCAGGCTCTTCATGTTTTTCAACACCGCTTTATGATCCTCCTATTTTTCAGACCGTTTCATATTCCTCATATTTTTGACATTTTTTGAGGCTCTTCATATTTTTCACACCTTTTCAGGCTCTTCATGTTTTTGAACACCGTTTCATGCTCCTCCTATTTTTCTGACCGTTTCATGCACATCTCATTTTTGACACTTTTTGAAGCCTTTGATATTTTTCACACCATTTTCAGGCTCTTCATGTTTTTCAACACCGCTTTATGATCCTCCTATTTTTCAGACCGTTTCATGCTCCTCATATATTTGACACCTTTTGAAGTACTTCATATTTTTCACACCTTTTCAGGCTCTTCATGTTTTTGAACACCGTTTCATGCTCCTCCTATTTTTCTGACCGTTTCATGCACATCTCATTTTTGACACTTTTTGAAGCCTTTGATATTTTTCACACCATTTTCAGGCTCTTCATGTTTTTGAACACCGTTTCATGCTCCTCCTATTTTTCAGACCGTTTCATGCTCCTCTTATGTTTGAAACCTTTTGAAGCTTTTCATATTTTTCACACCTTTTCACGCTCTTCATGTTTTTGAACACCGCTTCATGCTCCGCCTATTTTTCAGACCGTTTCATGCTCCTCATATTTTTGACACCTTTTGAAGCTCTTCATATTTTTCACACCCTTTCAGGCTCTTAATGTTTTTCAACACAACTTCATGCTCCTCCTATTTTTCAGATGTTTTCATGCTCCTCATATTTTTGACACCTTTAGAAACTCTTCATATCTTTCACACCTTTTCAGGCTCTTCATGTTTTGCCACACCGCTTCATGCTCCTCCTATTTTTCAGTCCGTTTCATGCTCCTCATGTATTTCACACCTTTTGAAGCTCTTCATATATTTCACACATTTTCAGGCTCTTCATTTTTTTCAACACCGCTTCATGCTCCTCCTATTTTTCAGACCGTTTCATGCTCCTCATATTTTTGACACCTTTTGAAGCTCTTCATATTTTTCATACCTTTTCAGGCTCTTCATGTTTTTGAACACCGCTTCATGCTCCTCCAATTTTTCAGACCGTTTCATGTTTCTCATATTTTTGACACCTTTTGAAGCTCTTCATATTTTTCACACCTTTTGAAGCTCTTCATATTTTTCATATTTTTGAAGCTCTTCATATTTTTCACCCCTTTTCAGGCTTTTCATGTATTTGAACACCGGTTCATGTTCCTCCTATTTTTCAGACCGTTTCATGCTCCTCCTATTTTTCACTCCTTTTGAAGCTCTTCATATTTTTCACACCTTTTCAGTCTCTACATGTTTTTGAACACCGCTTCATGCTCCTCCTATTTCTCAGACCATTTCATGCTCCTCATGTATTTCACACCTTTTGAAGCTCTTCGTATTTTGCACACATTTTCAGGCTTTTCATGTTTTTCACAACCACTTCATGCTCCTCATATTTTTCAGACCGTTTCATGCACATTTCATTTTTGACTCCTTTTGAAGCTCTTCATATTTTTCACACCATTTTCAGGCTCTTCATGTTTTTCAACACCGCTTTATGATCCTCCTATTTTTCAGACCGTTTCATATTCCTCATATTTTTGACATTTTTTGAGGCTCTTCATATTTTTCACACCTTTTCAGGCTCTTCATGTTTTTGAACACCGTTTCATGCTCCTCCTATTTTTCAGACCGTTTCATGCACATCTCATTTTTGACACCTTTTGAAGCTCTTGATATTTTTCACACCATTTTCAGGCTCTTCATGTTTTTCAACACCGCTTTATGATCCTCCTATTTTTCAGACCGTTTCATGCTCCTCATATATTTGACACCTTTTGAAGCTCTTCGTATTTTTCATAACTTTTCAGGCTCTTCATATTTTTCACACATTTTCAAGCTGTTCATGTTTTTGAACACGGCTTCATGCTCCTCCAATTTTTCAGACCATTTCATGTTCCTCATATTTTTGACACCTTTTGAAGCTCTTCATTCTTTTCACACCTTTTGAAGCTCTTCATATTTTTCACACCTTTTGAATCTCTTCATATTTTTCACACGTTTTCAGGCTCTTTATCTATTTCAACACCGCTTCATGCTGCTTCTATTTTTCAGACCGTTTCATGCTCCTCATATTTTTGACACCTTTTGAAGCTCTTCATATTTTTCACATCTTTTCAGGCTCTTCATGTTTTTGAACACCGTTTCATGCTCCTCGTATTTTTCAGACCGTTTCATTCTCCTCATACCTTTGACACCTTTTGAAGGTCTTCATATATTCCACACCTTTTCAGACTCTTCATGTTTTTGAACACCGCTTCATGCTCCTCTTATTTTTCAGACCGTTTCAGTCTCCTCATATTTTTGATACCTTTTGAAACTCTTCATATTTCTCACACCTTTTCAGGCTCTTCAGGTTTTTCAAAGCCACTTCATGTTCCTCCTATTTTTCAGACCGTTTCATGCTCATCTCTTTTTGACACATTTTGAAGCTCTTCATATTTTTCACACCTTTTGAAGTTCTTCATATTTTTCACAACTTTTCAGGGTCTCCATGTTTATGAACACCGCTTCATGCTCCTCCTATTATTCAGACCGTTACATGCTCCTCATATTTTTCACACCTTTTGAAGTTCTTCATATTTTTCACACCTTTTCAGGTTTTTCATGTTTTTCAACACCGCTTCTTACTCCTCCTATTTTTCAGACCGTATCATGCTCCTCATATTTTTGACACGTTTTGAAGCTCGTCATATTTTTCACACCTTTTCAGGCTCTTCAGGTTTTTGAACACCGCTTCATGCTCCTCCGATTTTTCAGACCGTTTCATGCTACTCATTTTTTTGAGACCTTTTGAAGCTCTTCACTTTTTTCACACCTTTTCAGGCTCTTCATGTTTTTGAATACCGCTTCATGCTCCTCCTACTTTTCAGACCGTTTCATGCTCTTCATATTTTTGATTTCTTTTGAAAGTCTGCATATTTTTCACACCTTTTTAGGCTCTTCATTTTTTTGAACACCACTTCATGCTCCTCCCATTTTTCAGACAGTTTCATGCTCATCTCATTTTTGACACCTTTTGAAGCTCTTCATATTTTTCACACCTTTTGAAGATCTTCATATTTTCACACGTTTTCAGGCTCTTCATGTTTTTCAACATCTTTTCATGCTCCTCCTATTTTTCAGACCGTTTCATGCTCCTCATATTTTTGACAAGTTTTGAGTCTCTTCATATTTTTCAACACCTTTTCAGGCTCTTCATGTTTTTAAACACCGCTTCATTCTCCTCCTATTTTTCAGATCATTTCATGCTCCTCATATTTTTGACAGCTTTTGAAGCTCTTCATCTTTTTCACACCTTTTCAGGCTCTTCATGTTTTTGAACACCGCTTCTTGCTCCTCCTATTTTTCAGACCATTTCATGCTCATCATATTTTTCACACCTTTTGAAACTCTTGATATTTTTCACACCATTTCAGGCTCTTCATGTTTTTGAACATCGCTTCATGCTCTTCCTATTTTTCAGACGGTTTCATGCTCCTCATGTATTTCACACCTTTTGAAGCTCTTCGTATTTTTCACACGTTTTCAGGATCTTCATGTTTTTGAACACCGCTTCATGCTCCTCCTATTTTTCAAACTGTTACTTGCTCCACATATTTTTGAAACATTTTGAAGCTCTTCTTATTTTTCACACCTTTTCAGGCTCTTCATGTTTTTCAACACCGCTTCATGCTCCTCCTATTTTTCAGACCGTTCATTCTCCTCATAATTTTGAAACATTTTGAAGCTCTTCTTATTTTTCACACCTTTTCAGGCTCTTCATGGTTTTCAAGACCGCTTCATGCTCCTGCTATTTTCCGGACCGTTCATGCTCATCATATTTTTGACAACTTTTGAAGCTCTTCATATTTTTCACACCTTTTCAGGCTCTTCATGTTTTTCAACACCGCTTCATGCTCCTCCTATTTTTCAGACCGTTTCATGCTCCTCATATTTTTGACACCTTTTGAAGATCTTCATATATTTCACACTTTTTCAGGCTCATCATGTTTTTCAACACCACTTCATGCTCCTCCTATTTTTCAGGCCGTTTCATGCTCATCTCATTTTTGACACCTTTTGAAGCTCTTCATATTTTTCACACCTTTAGAAGCTCTTCATATTTTTCACACGTTCTCAGGCTCTTCATGTTTTTCGACACCGCTTCATGCACCTCCTATTTTTCAGACCGTTTCATGCTCCTCATATTTTTCACACCTTTTGAAGCTTGTCTTATTTTCACAGCTTTTCAGGAACTTCATGTTTTTCAACACCGCTTCATGCTCCTCCCATTTTTCAGACCATTTCATGCTCCTCCTATTTTTCAGACCGTTTCATGCTCCTCATATTTTTGACACCTTTTGAAGCTTGTCTTATTTTCGCAGCTTTTCAGGAACTTCATGTTTTTCAACACCGCTTCATGCTCCTCCCATTTTTCAGACGGATTCATGCTCCTCCTATTTTTCAGACCGTTTCATGCTCCTCATGTATTTCCAACCTTTTGAAGCTCTTCATATTTTTCACACCTTTTCAGGCTCTTCATGTTTTTGAACACCCCTTCATGCTCCTCCTATTTTTCAGACCGTTTCATGCTCCTCATAATTTTCACACCTTTTGAAGCTCTTCATATTTTTCACAACTTTTCCGGTTCTTCATGTTTTTGAACACTGCTTCATGCTCCTCCTATTTTTCAACTGTTTCATGCTCCTCATAATTTTGACATCTTTTGAAGTGCTTCATATTTTTCACACCTTTTCAGGCTCTTCATGTTTTTCAACACTGCATCATGCTCTTCCTATTCTTCAGAACTTTTCATGCTCCTCAAATTTTTGACACCTTTTGAAGCTCTTCATATTTTTCACAACTTTTCAGACTCTTCATGTTTTTCAACACCGCTTCATGCTCCTCCTATTTTTCAGACCGTTTCATGCTCCTCCTATTTTTCAGACCGTTTTATGCTTTTCATATTTTTCACAACTTTTGAAGCTCTTCATATTTTTCACACCTTTTAAACTCTTCATGTTTTTGAACACCGCTTCACACTCCTCCTATTTTTCATACCGTTTCATGCTCCTCAAATTTTTGACAGCTTTTGAAGCTCTTCATATACTTTCCACCTTTTCAGGCTCTTCATTTTTGTGGATTCCGCTTCATGCTCCTCCTATTTTTCAACCCGTTTCATGCTCCTCCTATTTTTCACACCGTTTCATTCTCCTCATAATTTGACACCTTTTGAAGCTCTTCATATTTTTCACACCTTTTCAGGCTCTTCATGTTTTTGAACATGGCTTCATGCTCCTCCTATTTTTCAGACCGTTTCATGCTCCTCACATTTTTGACACCTTTTGAAGCTCTTCATATTTCACACCTTTTCATGATCTTCATGTTTTTCAATAACACTTCATGCTCCTCCTAGATTTCAGACCGTTTCATACTCCTCCTATTTTTGACACCTTTTGAAGCTCTTCATATATTTCACCCCATTTCAAGCTCTTCATGTTTTTCAACACCGCTTCATGCTCCTCCTATTTTTCAGACCGTTACAGGCGCCTCATATTTTTGACACCTTTTAAAGCCCTTCATATTTTTCACACATTTTCAGGCTCTTCATGTTTTTCAACACCGCTTCATGCTCCTCCTATTTTTCAGACCGTTTCTTGCTCCTAATATTTTTGACACCTTTTGAAGCTCTTCATATTTTTCACACCTCTACATGCTCTTCATGTTTTCAACATCGATTCATGCTCCTATTATTTTTCAGATCGTTTCATCCTCCTCCTATTTTCACACCGTTTCATGCTCCTCATATTTTTGACACCTTTTGAAGCTCTTCATATATTTCACACCTTTTCAGGCTCTTCATGTTTTTCAACAACACTTCATGCTTCTCCTATTTTTCAGACCGTTTCATGATCCTCGTATTTTTGACACTTTTTGAAGCTCTTCATATTTTTCACAACTTTTGAGGCTCTTCATATTTTTGACACCGCTTCATGCTCCTCCTATTTTTCTGACCGTTTCATGCTCCTCACATTTTTGACACCTTTTGAAGCTCTTCATATTTTTCACATCTTTACAGTTTCTTCATGTTTTTCAGTACCACTTCATGCTCCTCCTAGATTTCAGACCGTTTCAGACTCCTCCTATTTTTGACACCTTTTGAAGCTCTTCAAGTATTTCACACCTTTTCAGGCTCTTCATGTTTTTCAACATCGCTTCATGCTCCTCCTATTTTTCCGACCGTTTCATGCTGCTCCCATTTTTGATACCTTTTGAAGCTCTTCATATTTTTGGCACCTTTTCATGCTCTTCATGTTTTTCAACACCGCTTCATGCTCCTCCTATACTTCAGAACGTTTTATGCTCCTCATATTTTTAACACCATTTGAAGCTCTTCATGTTTTGGGCATCTTTTCATGCTCTTCATGTTTTTCAACACCGCTTCATGCTCCTCCTGTTTTTCAGACGGTCTCTTGCTCCTCAAATTTTTGACACCTTTTGAAGCTCTTCATATTTTTCACACCTTTTGAAGCTCTTCATATTTTTTCACACGTTTTCAGGCTCTTCATGTTTTTCAACACCGCTTCATGCTCCTCCTATTTTTCAGACCGTTTCATGCTCCTCATATTTTTGACACCTTTTGAAGCTCTTCATATTTTTCACACTTTTCAAGCTCTTTTTTTTTTCAACACCACTTCATGCTTCTCCTATTTTTCAGACCTTTTCATGCTCCTCATATTTTTGACACCTTTAGAAGCTCTTCATATTTTTCACACTTTTCAAGCTCTTCATGTTTTTCAACACCACTTCATTCTCCTCCTATTTTTAGACCGTTTCATTCTCCTCATACTTTTGACACCTTTTGAAGCTCTTCCTATATTTCACACCTTTTCAGGCTCTTCATGTTTTTAACACCACTTCATGCTCCTCCTATTTTTCAGACCATTTCCTGCTCTTCGATTTTTGATACCTTTTGAAGTTCTTCATATTTTTCACACCTTTTGAAGCTCTTAATATTTTTCACACATTTTCAGGCTCTTCACGTTTTTCAACAACGCTTCATGCTCCTCCTATTTTTCAGACCGATTCATGCTCCTAATATTTTTCACACCTTTTGAAGCTCTTAATATTTTTCACACGTTTTCAGGCTCTTCACGTTTTTCAACGACGCTTCATGCTCCTCCTATTTTTCAGACCGTTTCATGCTCCTCATATTTTTGACACCTTTTGAAGCTCTTAATATTTTTCACACGTTTTCAGGCTCTTCATGTTTTTGAACACACCTACATGCTACTCCTATTTTTCAGACCGATTCATGCTCCTCATATTTTTCACACCTTTTGAAGCTCCTATTATTTTTCAGACCTTTTCAGGCTCTTCATGTTTTTCAATATCGTTTCATGATCCTCCTATTTTTCAGTCCGTTTCATGCTCATCTCATTTTTGACCCCTTTTGAAGCTTTTCATATTTTTCAACCTTTTCTGGCTCTTCATGTTTTTCAACACCGTTACATGATCATCCTATTTTTCGGACCGTTTCATGCTCATCTCATTTTTGACCCCTTTTGAAGCTTTTCATATTTTTCACAACTCTTTAGGCTCTTCATGTTTTTCAACACGGCTTCTTGCTCCTCCTATTTTTCAGACCGTTTCATGCTCATCTCATTTTTGACACCTTTTGAAGCTCTTCATATTTCTCACAACTTTTTAGGCTCTTCATGTTTTTGACATCGCTTCATGCTCCTCCTATTTTTCAGAGAGTTTCTTGCTCCTCATGTATTTCACATCTTTTGAAGCTCTTCATATTTCTCACAACATTTTAGGCTCTTCATGTTTTTCCACACCACTTCATGCTTCAGCTATTTTTCGGCCTGTTTCATGTTCCTCATGTATTTCACACCTTTTGAAGCTCTTCATATTTTTCAGACCTTTTCAGGCTCTTCATGTTTTTAATCACCGTTTCATGCTCCTCCTATTTTTCAGGCCGTTTCATGCTCCTCATATATTTGACACATTTTGAAGCTCTGAATATTTTTCACACATTTTCAGGCTCTTCATGTTTTTGAACACTGCTTCATGATCCTCCTATTTTTCAGACCGTTTCATGTTCTTCATATGTTTGACACCTTTTGAAGCTCTTCATATTTTTCACTCCTTTTCAGGCTCTTCATGTTTTTCAACACCACTTCATACTTCTCCTATTTTTCAGACCGTTTCATGCTCCTCAAATTTTTGACACCTTTTGAAGCTCTTCATTTATTTCACACCTTTTCAGGCTCTTCATGTTTTTCAACACCGCTTCATGCTCCTCCTATTTTTCAGACCGTTCATTCTCCTCATAATTTTGAAACATTTTGAAGCTCTTCTTATTTTTCACACCTTTTCAGGCTCTTCATGATTTTCAAGACCGCTTCATGCTCCTGCTATTTTCCGGACCGTTCATGCTCATCATATTTTTGACAACTTTTGAAGCTCTTCATATTTTTCACACCTTTTCAGGCTCTTCATGTTTTTCAACACTGCTTCATGCTCCTCCTATTTTTCAGACCGTTTCATGCTCCTCATATTTTCGACACCTTTTGAAGCTCTTCATATATTTCACACTTTTTCAGGCTCATCATGTTTTTCAACACCACTTCATGCTCCTCCTATTTTTCAGGCCGTTTCATGCTCATCTCATTTTTGACACCTTTTGAAGCTCTTCATATTTTTCACACCTTTAGAAGCTCTTCATATTTTTCACACGTTCTCAGGCTCTTCATGTTTTTCGACACCGCTTCATGCACCTCCTATTTTTCAGACCGTTTCATGCTCCTCATATTTTTCACACCTTTTGAAGCTTGTCTTATTTTCACAGCTTTTCAGGAACTTCATGTTTTTCAACACCGCTTCATGCTCCTCCCATTTTTCAGACCGTTTCATGCTCCTCCTATTTTTCAGACCGTTTCATGCTCCTCATATTTTTGACACCTTTTGAAGCTTGTCTTATTTTCGCAGCTTTTCAGGAACTTCATGTTTTTCAACACCGCTTCATGCTCCTCCCATTTTTCAGACGGATTCATGCTCCTCCTATTTTTCAGACCGTTTCATGCTCCTCATGTATTTCCAACCTTTTGAAGCTCTTCATATTTTTCACACCTTTTCAGGCTCTTCATGTTTTTGAACACCCCTTCATGCTCCTCCTATTTTTCAGACCGTTTCATGCTCCTCATAATTTTCACACCTTTTGAAGCTCTTCATATTTTTCACAACTTTTCCGGTTCTTCATGTTTTTGAACACTGCTTCATGCTCCTCCTATTTTTCAACTGTTTCATGCTCCTCATAATTTTGACATCTTTTGAAGTGCTTCATATTTTTCACACCTTTTCAGGCTCTTCATGTTTTTCAACACTGCATCATGCTCTTCCTATTCTTCAGAACTTTTCATGCTCCTCAAATTTTTGACACCTTTTGAAGCTCTTCATATTTTTCACAACTTTTCAGACTCTTCATGTTTTTCAACACCGCTTCATGCTCCTCCTATTTTTCAGACCGTTTCATGCTCCTCCTATTTTTCAGACCGTTTTATGCTTTTCATATTTTTCACAACTTTTGAAGCTCTTCATATTTTTCACACCTTTTAAACTCTTCATGTTTTTGAACACCGCTTCACACTCCTCCTATTTTTCATACCGTTTCATGCTCCTCAAATTTTTGACAGCTTTTGAAGCTCTTCATATACTTTCCACCTTTTCAGGCTCTTCATTTTTGTGGACTCCGCTTCATGCTCCTCCTATTTTTCAACCCGTTTCATGCTCCTCCTATTTTTCACACCGTTTCATTCTCCTCATAATTTGACACCTTTTGAAGCTCTTCATATTTTTCACACCTTTTCAGGCTCTTCATGTTTTTGAACATGGCTTCATGCTCCTCCTATTTTTCAGACCGTTTCATGCTCCTCACATTTTTGACACCTTTTGAAGCTCTTCATATTTCACACCTTTTCATGATCTTCATGTTTTTCAATAACACTTCATGCTCCTCCTAGATTTCAGACCGTTTCATACTCCTCCTATTTTTGACACCTTTTGAAGCTCTTCATATATTTCACCCCATTTCAAGCTCTTCATGTTTTTCAACACCGCTTCATGCTCCTCCTATTTTTCAGACCGTTACAGGCGCCTCATATTTTTGACACCTTTTAAAGCCCTTCATATTTTTCACACATTTTCAGGCTCTTCATGTTTTTCAACACCGCTTCATGCTCCTCCTATTTTTCAGACCGTTTCTTGCTCCTAATATTTTTGACACCTTTTGAAGCTCTTCATATTTTTCACACCTCTACATGCTCTTCATGTTTTCAACATCGATTCATGCTCCTATTATTTTTCAGACCGTTTCATCCTCCTCCTATTTTCACACCGTTTCATGCTCCTCATATTTTTGACACCTTTTGAAGCTCTTCATATATTTCACACCTTTTCAGGCTCTTCATGTTTTTCAACAACACTTCATGCTTCTCCTATTTTTCAGACCGTTTCATGATCCTCGTATTTTTGACACTTTTTGAAGCTCTTCATATTTTTCACAACTTTTGAGGCTCTTCATATTTTTGACACCGCTTCATGCTCCTCCTATTTTTCTGACCGTTTCATGCTCCTCACATTTTTGACACCTTTTGAAGCTCTTCATATTTTTCACATCTTTACAGGTTCTTCATGTTTTTCAGTACCACTTCATGCTCCTCCTAGATTTCAGACCGTTTAAGACTCCTCCTATTTTTGACACCTTTTGAAGCTCTTCAAGTATTTCACACCTTTTCAGGCTCTTCATGTTTTTCAACATCGCTTCATGCTCCTCCTATTTTTCCGACCGTTTCATGCTGCTCCCATTTTTGATACCTTTTGAAGCTCTTCATATTTTTGGCACCTTTTCATGCTCTTCATGTTTTTCAACACCGCTTCATGCTCCTCCTATACTTCAGAACGTTTTATGCTCCTCATATTTTTAACACCATTTGAAGCTCTTCATGTTTTGGGCATCTTTTCATGCTCTTCATGTTTTTCAACACCGCTTCATGCTCCTCCTGTTTTTCAGACGGTCTCTTGCTCCTCAAATTTTTGACACCTTTTGAAGCTCTTCATATTTTTCACACCTTTTGAAGCTCTTCATATTTTTTCACACGTTTTCAGGCTCTTCATGTTTTTCAACACCGCTTCATGAACCTCCTATTTTTCAGACCGTTTCATGCTCCTCATATTTTTGACACCTTTTGATGCTCTTCATATTTTTCACACTTTTCAAGCTCTTTTTTTTTTCAACACCACTTCATGCTTCTCCTATTTTTCAGACCTTTTCATGCTCCTCATATTTTTGACACCTTTAGAAGCTCTTCATATTTTTCACACTTTTCAAGCTCTTCATGTTTTTCAACACCACTTCATTCTCCTCCTATTTTTAGACCGTTTCATTCTCCTCATACTTTTGACACCTTTTGAAGCTCTTCCTATATTTCACACCTTTTCAGGCTCTTCATGTTTTTAACACCACTTCATGCTCCTCCTATTTTTCAGACCATTTCCTGCTCTTCGATTTTTGATACCTTTTGAAGTTCTTCATATTTTTCACACCTTTTGAAGCTCTTAATATTTTTCACACATTTTCAGGCTCTTCACTTTTTTCAACAACGCTTCATGCTCCTCCTATTTTTCAGACCGATTCATGCTCCTAATATTTTTCACACCTTTTGAAGCTCTTAATATTTTTCACACGTTTTCAGGCTCTTCATGTTTTTGAACACACCTACATGCTACTCCTATTTTTCAGACCGATTCATGCTCCTCATATTTTTCACACCTTTTGAAGCTCCTATTATTTTTCAGACCTTTTCAGGCTCTTCATGTTTTTCAATATCGTTTCATGATCCTCCTATTTTTCAGTCCGTTTCATGCTCATCTCATTTTTGACCCCTTTTGAAGCTTTTCATATTTTTCAACCTTTTCTGGCTCTTCATGTTTTTCAACACCGTTACATGATCATCCTATTTTTCGGACCGTTTCATGCTCATCTCATTTTTGACCCCTTTTGAAGCTTTTCATATTTTTCACAACTTTTTAGGCTCTTCATGTTTTTCAACACCGCTTCTTGCTCCTCCTATTTTTCAGACCGTTTCATGCTCATCTCATTTTTGACACCTTTTGAAGCTCTTCATATTTCTCACAACTTTTTAGGCTCTTCATGTTTTTGACATCGCTTCATGCTCCTCCTATTTTTCAGAGAGTTTCTTGCTCCTCATGTATTTCACATCTTTTGAAGCTCTTCATATTTCTCACAACATTTTAGGCTCTTCATGTTTTTCCACACCACTTCATGCTTCACCTATTTTTCGGCCTGTTTCATGCTCCTCATGTATTTCACACCTTTTGAAGCTCTTCATATTTTTCAGACCTTTTCAGGCTCTTCATGTTTTTAATCACCGTTTCATGCTCCTCCTATTTTTCAGGCCGTTTCATGCTCCTCATATATTTGACACATTTTGAAGCTCTGAATATTTTTCACACCTTTTCAGGCTCTTCATATTTTTGAACACCGCTTCATGCTCCTCCAATTTTTCAGGCCGTTTCATGCTCCTCATAATTTTGACACCTTTTGAAGCTCTTCATACGTTTCACAACTTTTCAGGCTCTTCATATTTTTGAACACCGCTTCATGCTCCTCCAATTTTTCAGGCCGTTTCATGCTCCTCATAATTGTGACACCTTTTGAAGCTCTTCATATTTTTCACACCTTTTCAGGCTCTTCATATTTTTGAACACCGCTTCATGCTCCTCCAATTTTTCAGGCCGTTTCAGGCTCCTCATAATTTTGACACCTTTTGAAGCTCTTCATATGTTTCACAACTTTTCAGGCTCTTCATGTTTTTCCACACCCCTTCATGCTTCTCCTATTTTTCAGCCCGTTTCATGCTCCTCATGTATTTCACACTTTTTGAAGCTCTTCATATTTTTCACACCTTTTCAGGCTCTTCATGTTTTTGATCACCGTTTCATGCTCCTCCTATTTTTCAGACCGTTTCATGCTCATGTCATTTTCGACACCTTTTGAAGCTCTTCATATATTTCACACCTTTTGAAGCTCTTCATATTTTGCACACCTTTCCAGGCTCTTCATATTTTTCAACACCGCTTCATGCTCCACCTACTTTTCAGACCGTTTCATGCTCCTCATATTTGTGACACCTTTTGAAGCTTTTCATATTTTTCACACCTTTTCAGGCTCTTCATTTTTTTCAACACTACTTCTTGCTCCTCCAATTTTTCAGACCGTTTCATGCTCATCTAATTTTTGACACCTGTTGAAGCTCTTCATATTTTTCACACCTTCTGAAGCTCTTTATATTTTTCACACTTTTTCAGGCTCTTCATGTTTTTCAACACCACTTCATGCTTCTCCTATTTTTCAGCCCGTTTCATGCTCCTCATGTTTTTCACACCTTTTGAAGCTCGTCATATTTCTCACACCTTTTAAGGCTCTCCATGTTTTTGATCACCGTTGCTTGCTCCTCCTATTTTTCAGACCGTTTCATGCTCCTCATATTTTTGACATCTTTAGAAACACTTCATATCTTTCACACCTTTTCAGACTCTTCATGTTTTTCAACACCACTTCATGCTCCTCCTATTTTTCAGACCATTTCCTGCTCTTCATATGTTTGACTACTTTTGAAGCTCTTCATATTTTTCACTCCTTTTCAGGCTCTTCATGTTTTTCAACACCACTTCATGCTTCTCCTATTTTTCAGCCCGTTTCATGCTCCTCATGTTTTTCACACCTTTTGAAGCTCGTCATATTTTTCACACCTTTTAAGGCTCTCCATGTTTTTGATCACCGTTGCTTTCTCCTCCTATTTTTCAGACCGTTTCTTGCTCCTCATATTTTTGACATCTTTAGAAACACTTCATATCTTTCACACCTTTTCAGACTCTTCATGTTTTTCAACACCGCTTCATGCTCCTCCTATTTTTCAGACCATTTCCTGCTCTTCATATTTTGGACACCTCTTGAAGCTCTTCATATATTTCACAACTTTTCAGCCTCTTCATTTTTTTCCACACCGCTTCATGCTCCTCCTATTTTTCACACCGTTTCATGCTCATCTCATTTTTGACACCTTTTGAAGCTCTTCATATATTTCACACATTTTCAAGCTCTTCATATTTTTCAGACCTTTTCAGGCTCTTCATGTTTTTGAACACGGCTTCTTGCTCCTCCTATTTTTCAGACCGTTTCATGCTCCTCATATTTTTGACACCGTTTGAAGCTCTTCATATTTTTCACACCTTTTCAGGCTCTTCATGTTTGAACACCGCTTCATGCTCCTTCTATTTTTCAGAGAGTTTCATGCTCCTCATGTATTTCACACCATTTGAAGCACTTCATATTTTCCACACCTTTTCACGCTCTTCATATTTTTCCACACCACTTCATACTTCTCCTATTTTTCAGCCCGTTTCAAACTACTCATGTATTTCACACCTTTTGAAGCTCTTCATATTTTTCACACCTTTTCAGGCTCTTCATATTTTTGAACACCGCTTCATGCTCCTCCAATTTTTCAGGCCGTTTCATGTTCCTCATAATTTTGACACCTTTTGAAGCTCTTCATATGTTTCACACCTTTTCAGGCTCTTCATTTTTTTCAACACCACTTCATGCTCCTCCTATTTTTCAGACGGTTTCATGCTCATCTCATTTTTTACACCTTTTGAAGCTCTTCATATTTTTCACACCTTTTCAGGCTCTTCATGTTTTTCACACCTTTTCAGTCTCTTCATGTTTTTGAACACCATTTCAGGCTTCTCCTAATTTGCAGACCGTTTCATTCTCCTCATATATTTGACACCTTTTGAAGCTCTTTATATATTTCACACCTTTTCAGGCTCTTCATTTTTTTCAACACCACTTCATGCTCCTCCTATTTTTCAGACCGTTTCATGCTCATCTCATTTTGACACCTTTTGAAGCTCTTCAAATTTTTCACGTCTTTTGAAGCTCTTCATATTTTTCACAACTTTTCAGGCTCTTTATGATTTTCAACACCGCTTCATGCTCCTCCTATTTTTCAGACCGTTTCATGCTCATCTCATTTTGACACCTTTTGAAGCTCTTCAAATTTTTCACACCTTTTGAAGCTCTTCATATTTTTCATATTTTTGAAGCTCTTCATATTTTCACACGTTTTCAGGCTCTTCATGTTTTTCAACACCGCTTCATGCTATTTCTATTTTTCAGAGAGTTTCATGCTCCTCATGTATTTCACACCTTTTGAAGCTCTTCATATTTTTCAAACCTTTTCAGGCTCTTCATGTTTTGCCACACCCCTTCATGCTTCTCCTTTTTTTCAGCCCGTTTCATGCTCCTCATGTATTTCACACCTTTTGAAGCTCTTCATATTTTTCACACCTTTTCAGGCTCTTCATGTTTTTGATCATCGTTTCATGCTCCTCCTATTTTTCAGACCGTTTCATGCTCATCTCATTTTTGACACCTTTTGAAGCTCTTCATATATTTCACACCTTTTGAAGCTCTTCATATTTTGCACACCTTTCCAGGCTCTTCATATTATTCAACACCGCTTCATGCTCCACCTATTTTTCAGACCGTTTCATGCTCCTCATATTTTTGACACCTTTTGAAGCTTTTCATATTTTTCACACCTTTTCAGGCTCTTCATTTTTTTCAACACCGCTTCATGCTTCTCCTATTTTTCAGACAGATTCATGCTCCTCCTATTTTTCAGACTGTTTCATGCACCTCTTATTATTGACACCTTTTGAAGCTCTCATATTTTTCACACCTTTTCAGGCTCTTCATGTTTTTCAACACCGGTTCATGCTTTCCTATTTTTCAGAGAGTTTCATGCTCCTCATGTATTTCTCACCTTTTGAAGCTCTTCAAATTTTTCACACCTTTTCAGGCTCTTCATGTTTTTCAACACCACTTCATGCTCCTCCTATTTTTCAGACCGTTTCATGCTCCTCATATTTTTGACATCTTTAGAAACTCTACATATCTTTCACACCTTTTCAAACTCTTCATGTTTTTCAACACCGCTTCATGTTCCTCCTATTTTTCAGACCGTTTCATTCTCCTCATATTTTTGACACCTTTTGAAGCTCTTCACATTTTTCACAAGTTCTCAGGCTCTGCATGTTTTTCAACACCGCTTCATGCTCCTCATATTTTTCAGACCGTTTCATGCTTCTCATATTTTTGACACTTTTTGAAGCTCTTCTTTTTTTCACACCTTTTCACGCTCTTCATGTTTTTGAACACCGCTTAATGCTCCTCCTATTTTTCAGACCGTTTCATGCTTCTCATATTTTTACACCTTTTGAAGCTCTTCATATTTTCTCACCTTTTCAGGCTCTTCATGTTTTTGAACACCGCTTCGTGCTCCTCCTATTTTTCAGACCGTTTCATGCTCCTAATATTTTTGACACCTTTTGAAGCTCTTCATATTTTTCACACCTTTTCAGGCTCTTCATGTTTGAACACCGCTTCATGCTCCTCCTATTTTTCAGACACTTTCATGCTCCTCCTATTTTTCAGACTGTTTCATGCACCTCTTATTATTGACACCTTTTGAAGCTCTCATATTTTTCACACCTTTTCAGGCTCTTCATGTTTTTCCACACCACTTCATGCTTCTCCTATTTTTCAGCCCGTTTCATGCTCCTCATGTATTTCACACCTTTTGAAGCTCTTCATATTTTTCACACCTTTTCAGGCTCTTCACGTTTTGATCACCATTTCATGCTCCTCTTATTTTTCAGACCGTTTCATGCTCATCTGATTTTTGACACCTTTTGAAGCTCTTCATATATTTCACACATTTTCAACCTCTTCATATTTTTCACACCTTTTCATGCTCTTCATGTTTTTCAACACCGCTTCATGCTTCTCCTATTTTTCAGACACTTTCATGCTCCTCCTATTTTTCAGACTGTTTCATGCACCTCTTATTATTGACACCTTTTGAAGCTCTCATATTTTTCACACCTTTTCAGGCTCTTCATGTTTTTCAACACCGCTTCATGCTCCTCCTATTTTTGCGACCGTTTCTTGCTCCTCATATGTTTGACACCTTTGAACCTCTTCATATTTTATCACACTTTTTCAGGCTTTTCATGTTTTTCATCACCGCTTCACGCTCCTCCTATTTTTGAGACCGTTTCACGCTCCACATATTTTTGACAACTTTTGGAGCTCTTCATATTTTTCACACCTTTTCAGGCTCTTCATGTTTTTTAACCGCTGCATACTCCTCCTATTTTTCAGACCGTTTCATGCTCCTCATGTATTTCACACCTTTTGAAGCTCTTCATATTTTTCACACCTTTTCAGGCTCTTCATTTTTTTCAAATCCACTTCATGCTCCTCCTATTTTTCAGACCGTTTCATGCTCATCTCTTTTTTGACACCTTTTGAAGCTCTTCATATTTTTCACAAGTTCTCAGCCTCCTCATGTTTTTAAACACCGCTTCATGCTCCTCCTATTTTTCAGACCGTTTCATGCTCCTCATATTTTTCACACATTTTGAAGCTCTTCCTTTTTTTCACACCTTTTCACGCTCTTCATGTTTTTGAACACCGCTTCATGCTCCTCCTATTTTTCAGACCCTTTCATGCTCCTCATATTTTTGACACCTTTTGAAACTCTTCATATTTTTCACACCTTTTCAGGCTCTTCATATTTTTGAACACCGCTTCATGCTCCTCCAATTTTTCAGGCCGTTTCATGCTCCTCATAATTTTGACACCTTTTGAAGCTCTTCATATGTTTCACAACTTTTCAGGCTCTTCATTTTTTTCAACACCACTTCATGCTCCTCCTATTTTTCAGACGGTTTCATGCTCATCTCATTTTTTACACCTTTTGAAGCTCTTCATATTTTTCACACCTTTTGATGCTCTTCATATTTTTCACACGTTTTCAGGCTCTTCATGTTTTTCAACACCGCTTCATGCTATTTCTATTTTTCAGAGAGTTTCATGCTCCTCATGTATTTCACACCTTTAGAAGCTCTTCATATTTTTCAAAACTTTTCAGGCTCTTCATGTTTTTCCACACCCCTTCATGCTTCTCCTATTTTTCAGCCCGTTTCATGCTCCTCATGTATTTCACACCTTTTGAAGCTCTTCATATTTTTCACACATTTTCAGGCTCTTCATGTTTTTCACACCTTTTCAGGCTCTTCATGTTTTTGAACACCATTTCAGGCTTCTCCTAATTTGCAGACCGTTTCATTCTCCTCATATTTTTGACACCTTTTGAAGCTCTTTATATATTTCACACCTTTTCAGGCTCTTCATTTTTTTCAACACCACTTCATGCTCCTCCTATTTTTCAGACCGTTTCATGCTCATCTCATTTTGACACCTTTTGAAGCTCTTCAAATTTTTCACGTCTTTTGAAGCTCTTCATATTTTTCACAACTTTTCAGGCTCTTTATGATTTTCAACACCGCTTCATGCTCCTCCTATTTTTCAGACCGTTTCATGCTCATCTCATTTTGACACCTTTTGAAGCTCTTCAAATTTTTCACACCTTTTGAAGCTCTTCATATTTTTCATATTTTTGAAGCTCTTCATATTTTCACACGTTTTCAGGCTCTTCATGTTTTTCAACACCGCTTCATGCTATTTCTATTTTTCAGAGAGTTTCATGCTCCTCATGTATTTCACACCTTTTGAAGCTCTTCATATTTTTCATATTTTTGAAGCTCTTCATATTTTCACACGTTTTCAGGCTCTTCATGTTTTTCAACAACGCTTCATGCTATTTCTATTTTTCAGAGAGTTTCATGCTCCTCATGTATTTCACACCTTTTGAAGCTCTTCATATTTTTCAAACATTTTCAGGCTCTTCATGTTTTTCCACACCCCTTCATGCTTCTCCTATTTTTCAGCCCGTTCCATGCTCCTCATGTATTTCACACCTTTTGAAGCTCTTCATATTTTTCACATCTTTTCAGGCTCTTCATGTTTTTTATCACCGTTTCATGCTCCTCCTATTTTTCAGACCGTTTCATGCTCCTCATAATTTTGACACCTTTTGAAGCTCTTCATATGTTTCACACCTTTTCAGGCTCTTCATTTTTTTCAACACCACTTCATGCTCCTCCTATTTTTCAGACGGTTTCATGCTCATCTCATTTTTTACACCTTTTGAAGCTCTTCATATTTTTCACACCTTTTCAGGCTCTTCATGTTTTTCACACCTTTTCAGTCTCTTCATGTTTTTGAACACCATTTCAGGCTTCTCCTAATTTGCAGACCGTTTCATTCTCCTCATATATTTGACACCTTTTGAAGCTCTTTATATATTTCACACCTTTTCAGGCTCTTCATTTTTTTCAACACCACTTCATGCTCCTCCTATTTTTCAGACCGTTTCATGCTCATCTCATTTTGACACCTTTTGAAGCTCTTCAAATTTTTCACGTCTTTTGAAGCTCTTCATATTTTTCACAACTTTTCAGGCTCTTTATGATTTTCAACACCGCTTCATGCTCCTCCTATTTTTCAGACCGTTTCATGCTCATCTCATTTTGACACCTTTTGAAGCTCTTCAAATTTTTCACACCTTTTGAAACTCTTCATATTTTTCATACTTTTGAAGCTCTTCATATTTTCACACGTTTTCAGGCTCTTCATGTTTTTCAACACCGCTTCATGCTATTTCTATTTTTCAGAGAGTTTCATGCTCCTCATGTATTTCACACCTTTTGAAGCTCTTCATATTTTTCAAACCTTTTCAGGCTCTTCATGTTTTGCCACACCCCTTCATGCTTCTCCTTTTTTTCAGCCCGTTTCATGCTCCTCATGTATTTCACACCTTTTGAAGCTCTTCATATTTTTCACACCTTTTCAGGCTCTTCATGTTTTTGATCATCGTTTCATGCTCCTCCTATTTTTCAGACCGTTTCATGCTCATCTCATTTTTGACACCTTTTGAAGCTCTTCATATATTTCACACCTTTTGAAGCTCTTCATATTTTGCACACCTTTCCAGGCTCTTCATATTATTCAACACCGCTTCATGCTCCACCTATTTTTCAGACCGTTTCATGCTCCTCATATTTTTGACACCTTTTGAAGCTTTTCATATTTTTCACACCTTTTCAGGCTCTTCATTTTTTTCAACACCGCTTCATGCTTCTCCTATTTTTCAGACAGATTCATGCTCCTCCTATTTTTCAGACTGTTTCATGCACCTCTTATTATTGACACCTTTTGAAGCTCTCATATTTTTCACACCTTTTCAGGCTCTTCATGTTTTTCAACACCGGTTCATGCTTTCCTATTTTTCAGAGAGTTTCATGCTCCTCATGTATTTCTCACCTTTTGAAGCTCTTCAAATTTTTCACACCTTTTCAGGCTCTTCATGTTTTTCAACACCACTTCATTCTCCTCCTATTTTTCAGACCGTTTCATGCTCCTCATATTTTTGACATCTTTAGAAACTCTACATATCTTTCACACCTTTTCAAACTCTTCATGTTTTTCAACACCGCTTCATGTTCCTCCTATTTTTCAGACCGTTTCATTCTCCTCATATTTTTGACACCTTTTGAAGCTCTTCACATTTTTCACAAGTTCTCAGGCTCTGCATGTTTTTCAACACCGCTTCATGCTCCTCATATTTTTCAGACCGTTTCATGCTTCTCATATTTTTGACACCTTTTGAAGCTCTTCTTTTTTTCACACCTTTTCACGCTCTTCATGTTTTTGAACACCGCTTAATGCTCCTCCTATTTTTCAGACCGTTTCATGCTTCTCATATTTTTACACCTTTTGAAGCTCTTCATATTTTCACACCTTTTCAGGCTCTTCATGTTTTTGAACACCGCTTCGTGCTCCTCCTATTTTTCAGACCGTTTCATGCTCCTAATATTTTTGACACCTTTTGAAGCTCTTCATATTTTTCACACCTTTTCAGGCTCTTCATGTTTGAACACCGCTTCATGCTCCTTCTATTTTTCAGAGAGTTTCATGCTCCTCATGTATTTCACACCTTTTGAAGCTCTTCATATTTTTCACACCTTTTCAGGCTCTTCATGTTTTTCCACACCACTTCATGCTTCTCCTATTTTTCAGCCCGTTTCATGCTCCTCATGTATTTCACACCTTTTGAAGCTCTTCATATTTTTCACACCTTTTCAGGCTCTTCACGTTTTGATCACCATTTCATGCTCCTCTTATTTTTCAGACCGTTTCATGCTCATCTCATTTTTGACACCTTTTGAAGCTCTTCATATATTTCACACATTTTCAACCTCTTCATATTTTTCACACCTTTTCATGCTCTTCATGTTTTTCAACACCGCTTCATGCTTCTCCTATTTTTCAGACACTTTCATGCTCCTCCTATTTTTCAGACTGTTTCATGCACCTCTTATTATTGACACCTTTTGAAGCTCTCATACTTTTCACACCTTTTCAGGCTCTTCATGTTTTTCAACACCGCTTCATGCTCCTCCTATTTTTGCGACCGTTTCTTGCTCCTCATATGTTTGACACCTTTGAACCTCTTCATATTTTATCACACTTTTTCAGGCTTTTCATGTTTTTCATCACCGCTTCACGCTCCTCCTATTTTTGAGACCGTTTCACGCTCCACATATTTTTGACAACTTTTGGAGCTCTTCATATTTTTCACACCTTTTCAGGCTCTTCATGTTTTTTAACCGCTGCATACTCCTCCTATTTTTCAGACCGTTTCATGCTCCTCATGTATTTCACACCTTTTGAAGCTCTTCATATTTTTCACACCTTTTCAGGCTCTTCATTTTTTTCAAATCCACTTCATGCTCCTCCTATTTTTCAGACCGTTTCATGCTCATCTCTTTTTTGACACCTTTTGAAGTTCTTCATATTTTTCACAAGTTCTCAGCCTCCTCATGTTTTTAAACACCGCTTCATGCTCCTCCTATTTTTCAGACCGTTTCATGCTCCTCATATTTTTCACACATTTTGAAGCTCTTCCTTTTTTTCACACCTTTTCACGCTCTTCATGTTTTTGAACACCGCTTCATGCTCCTCCTATTTTTCAGACCCTTTCATGCTCCTCATATTTTTGACACCTTTTGAAACTCTTCATATTTTTCACACCTTTTCAGGCTCTTCATATTTTTGAACACCGCTTCATGCTCCTCCAATTTTTCAGGCCGTTTCATGCTCCTCATAATTTTGACACCTTTTGAAGCTCTTCATATGTTTCACAACTTTTCAGGCTCTTCATTTTTTTCAACACCACTTCATGCTCCTCCTATTTTTCAGACGGTTTCATGCTCATCTCATTTTTTACACCTTTTGAAGCTCTTCATATTTTTCACACCTTTTGATGCTCTTCATATTTTTCACACGTTTTCAGGCTCTTCATGTTTTTCAACACCGCTTCATGCTATTTCTATTTTTCAGAGAGTTTCATGCTCCTCATGTATTTCACACCTTTAGAAGCTCTTCATATTTTTCAAAGCTTTTCAGGCTCTTCATGTTTTTCCACATCCCTTCATGCTTCTCCTATTTTTCAGCCCGTTTCATGCTCCTCATGTATTTCACACCTTTTGAAGCTCTTCATATTTTTCACACCTTTTCAGGCTCTTCATGTTTTTCACACCTTTTCAGGCTCTTCATGTTTTTGAACACCATTTCAGGCTTCTCCTAATTTGCAGACCGTTTCATTCTCCTCATATTTTTGACACCTTTTGAAGCTCTTTATATATTTCACACCTTTTCAGGCTCTTCATTTTTTTCAACACCACTTCATGCTCCTCCTATTTTTCAGACCGTTTCATGCTCATCTCATTTTGACACCTTTTGAAGCTCTTCAAATTTTTCACGTCTTTTGAAGCTCTTCATATTTTTCACAACTTTTCAGGCTCTTTATGATTTTCAACACCGCTTCATGCTCCTCCTATTTTTCAGACCGTTTCATGCTCATCTCATTTTGACACCTTTTGAAGCTCTTCAAATTTTTCACACCTTTTGAAGCTCTTCATATTTTTCATATTTTTGAAGCTCTTCATATTTTCACACGTTTTCAGGCTCTTCATGTTTTTCAACACCGCTTCATGCTATTTCTATTTTTCAGAGAGTTTCATGCTCCTCATGTATTTCACACCTTTTGAAGCTCTTCATATTTTTCATATTTTTGAAACTCTTCATATTTTCACACGTTTTCAGGCTCTTCATGTTTTTCAACAACGCTTCATGCTATTTCTATTTTTCAGAGAGTTTCATGCTCCTCATGTATTTCACACCTTTTGAAGCTCTTCATATTTTTCAAACCTTTTCAGGCTCTTCATGTTTTTCCACACCCCTTCATGCTTCTCCTATTTTTCAGCCCGTTCCATGCTCCTCATGTATTTCACACCTTTTGAAGCTCTTCATATTTTTCACATCTTTTCAGGCTCTTCATGTTTTTTATCACCGTTTCATGCTCCTCCTATTTTTCAGACCGTTTCATGCTCCTCATATTTTTGACACCTTTTGAAGCTTTTCATATTTTCACACCTTTTCAGGCTCTTCATATTTTTCAACACCGCTTCATGCTTCTCCTATTTTTCATACAGTTTCATGCTCCTCCTAATTTTCAGACTGTTTCATGCACCTCTTATTATTGATACCTTTTGAAGCTCTCATATTTTTCACACCCTTTCAGGCTCTTCATGTTTTTCAACACCGCTTCATGCTTCTCCTATTTTTCAGACAGTTTAATGCTCCTCCAATTTTTCCGACTGTTTCATGCACCTCTTATTATTGACACCTTTTGAAGCTCTCATATTTTTCACACCATTTCAGGCTCTTCATGTTTTTCAACACCGCTTCATGCTCCTCCTATTTTTGCGAGCGTTTCATGCTCCTCATATTTCTGACACCTTTGAAGCTCTTCATGTTTTATCACACGTTTTCAGGCTCTTCATGTTTTTCATCACCGCTTCCCGCTCCTCCTATTTTTGAGACCGTCTCACGCTCCACATATTTTTGACAACTTTTGGAGCTCTTCATATTTTTCACACCTTTTCAGGCTCTTCATGTTTTTTAACCGCTGCATGCTCCTCCTATTTTTCAGACCGTTTCATGCTCCTCATATTTTTCACACCTTTTGAAGCTCTTCATATTTTTCACACATTTTCAGGCTCTTCATGTTTTTGAACACAGCTTCATGCTCCTCCTATTTTTCAGCTCATTTCATGCTCCTCATGAATTTCACACCTTTTGAAGCTCTTCATATTTTTCACACTTTTTCAGGCTCTTCATGTTTTTGAACACAGCTTCATGCTTCTCCTATTTTTCAGCTCATTTCATGCTCCTCATGAATTTCACACCTTTTGAAGCTCTTCATATTTTTCACACTTTTTCAGGCTCTTCATGTATTTGATCACCGTTTCATGCTCCTCCTATTTTTCAGACCGTTTCATGCTCCTCATATTTTTGACACCTTTTGAAGCTCTTCATATTTTTCACACCTTTTCAGGCTCTTCATGTTTTTGAACACCGCCTCATGCTCCTCCTATTTTTCAGACCATTTCATGCTCCTCATATTTTTGACACATTTTGAAGCTCTTCATATTTTTCACACCTTTTCAGGCTCTTCATGTTTTTGGACACCACTTCATTCTCCTCCTGTTTTTCAGACCGTTTCCTGCTCTTCAAATTTTTACACCTTTTGAAGCTCTTCATATTTTTCACACATTTATAGGCTCTTCATGATTTTGAAAACAGCTTCATTCTCCTCCTATTTTTCAGACCTTTTCATGCTCCTCAAATTTTGACACCTTTTGAAGCTCTTCATATTTTTCACACCTTTTCAGGCTCTTATTGTTTTTCAACACCGTTTCATCATCCTCCTATTTTTCAGACCGTTTCATGCTCCTCATATATTTGACACATTTTTAAGCTCTTCATATATTTCACACATTTTCAGGCTATTCATGTTTTTCAACACCGCTTCATGCTCCTCCTATTTTTCAGACCGTTTCATGCTAATCATATTTTGGACACCTGTTGAAGCTCTTCATATTTCTCACACATTTTCAGGCTATTCATGTTTTTCAACACCGCTTCATGCTCCTCCTATTTTTCAGACTGTTTCATGCTCCTCATATTTTTGACACCTTTTGAAGCTCTTCATATATTTCACATCTTTTGAAGCTCTTTATATTTTTCACACATTTTCAGGCTCTTCATGTATTTGATCACCGTTTCATGCTCCTCCTATTTTTCAGACCGTTTCATGCTCCTCATATCTTTGACACCTTTTGAAGTTCTTCATATTTCTGACACCTCGTCAGTCTCTTCATGTTTTTCAACACCGTTTCTTGCTCCTCCTATTTTTCAGACCGTTTCATGCTCCTCATGTATTTCACACCTTTTGAATCTCTTCATATTTTGCACGCGTTTTCAGGCTCTTCATGTTTTTTCACAACCAATTCATGCTCCTCCTATTTTTCAGACCGTATCATGCTCCTCTTTATTTTCACACCTTTTGAAGCTCTTCATATATTTCACACATTTTCAGGCTCTTCATTATTTTCAACACCACTTCATGCTCCTCCCACATTTCAGACCGTTTTACACTCATCTCATTTTTGACACCTTTTGAAGCTCTTCATATTTTTCACACCTTTTGAAGCTCTTCATTTTTTTCACACGTTTTCAGGCTCTTCATGTTTTTCAACACCACTTCATGCTCCTCCTATTTTGCAGACCGTTTCATGCTCCTCATATTTTTGACACCTTTTGAAGCTCTTCATATTTTTCCCACCTTTTCAGGCTCTTCATGTTTTTGAACACCGCTTCATGCTCCTCCTATTTTTCAGACCGTTTCATGCTCCTCATATTTCTGACACCTTTTGAAGCTTTTCATATTTTTCACACCTTTTGAAGCTCTTCATATTTATCAAACCTTTTGAAGCTCTTCATATTTTTCACCCCTTTTCAGACTCTGCATGTTTTTGAACACCGCTTCATGCTCCTCCTATTTTTGAGACCGTTTCATGCTCCTCATGTATTTCACACCTTTTGAAGCTCTTCATATTTGTCACACCTTTTCAGGCTCCTCATGTTTTTCAACACCGCTTCATGCTCCTCCTATTTTTCAGACCGTTTCATGCTCCTGATATTTTTCACACATTTTGAAGCTGTTCATATATTTCACACCTTTTCAGGCTCTTCATGTTTTTGAACACTGGTTCATGCTCCTCCTATTTTTCAGACCGTATCATGCTCCTCATATTTTTCACACCTTTTGGAGCTCTTCATATTTTTCACACCTTTTCAGGCTCTTCATGTTTTTCGACACCGGTTCATGCTCCTCATATTTTTCAGAACGTTTCATGCTTCTCATATTTTTCACACCTTTTGAAGCTCTTCATATATTTCACACCTGTTCAGGCTCTTCATTTTTTTCAACACTACATCATGCTCCTCCTATTTTTCAGACCGTTTCATGTTCATCTCATTTTTGACACCTTCTGAAGCTCTTCATATTTTTCACACCTTTTGAAGCTCTTCATATTTTTCACAAGATTTCAGTCTCAGCATGTTTTTGAACACCGCTTCATGCTCCTCCTATTTTTCAGCTCGTTTCATGCTCCTCATATTTTTGACACCTTTTGAAGCTCTTCATATTTTTCACACCTTTTCAGGCTCTTCATGTTTTTGAACACCGCCTCATGCTCTGCCTATTTTTCAGACCGTTTCATGCTCCTCATATTTTTGACACATTTTGAAGCTCTTCATATTTTTCACACCTATTCAGGCTCTTCATGTTTTTCAACACCACTTCATGCTCCTCCTATTTTTCAGACCGTTTCATGCTCCTCATATTTTTACACCTTTTGAATTTCTTCATTTTTTTCACACCTTTTCAGGCTCTTCATGTTTTTGAACACAACTTCATGCTCCTCCTATTTTTCAGCCCGTTTCATACTCCTCATATTTTTCACACCTTTTGAAGCTCTTCATATTTTTCACACATTTTCAGGCTCTTCATGTTTTTGAACACAGCTTCATGCTCCTCCTATTTTTCAGACCGTTTCATGCTCCTCATATTTTTGACAGCTTTGGAAGCTCTTCATATTTTTCACACCTTTTCAGACTCTTCATGTTTTTCAACACCGTTGCATGATCCTCCTATTTTTCAGACCGTTTCATGCTCCTCATATACTTGACACATTTTTAAGCTCTTCATATATTTCACACATTTTCAGGCTATTCATGTTTTTCAACACCGCTTCATGCTCCTTGTATTTTTAAGACCGTTTCATGCTCCTCATATTTTTGACACCTTTTGAAGCTCTTCATATTTTTCACACATTTTCTGGCTCTTCATGTTTTTCAACAACTCTTCATGCACCTCCAATTTTTCAGACCGTTTCATGCTCATCTCATTTTTGACACTTTTTGAAGCTCTTCATATTTTTCACACCTTTTCAGGCTCTTCATGTTTTTGAACACCGCTTCATGCTCCTCCTATTTTTAAGACCGTTTCATGCTCCTCATATTTTTGACACATTTTGAAGCTCTTCATATTTCTCACACCTTTTCAGGCTCTTCATGGTTTTCAACAACGCTTCATGCACCTCCTATTTTTCAGAACGTTTCATGCTCATCTCATTTTTGACACCTTTTGAAGCTTTTCATATTTTTCACACCTTTTCAGGCTCTTCATGTTTTTGAACACCGCTTCATGCTAATCCTATTTTTCAAACCATATCATGCTCCTCATATTTTTCACACCTTTTTAAGCTCTTCATATTTTTCACACCTTTTCAGGCTCTTCATGTTTTTGAACACTACTTCATGCTCCTTCTATTTTTCAGAGAGTTTCATGCTCCTCATGTATTACACACCTTTTGAAGCTCTTCATATTTTTCACACCTTTTCAGGCTCTTCATGTTTTTGAACACCGCTTCATGCTCCTCCTAATTTTTAAACCGTTTAATGCTCCTCATGTATTTCACACCTTTTGAAGCTCTTCATATTTTTCACACCTTTTCAGGCTCTTCATGTGTTTGAACACCATTTCATGCTCCTCCTATTTTTCAGACCGTTTCATGCTCCTCATATTTTTGACATCTTTTGAAGCTCTTCATATTTCTCACATCTTTTCAGGCTCTTCATGTTTTTGAACACCGCTTCATGCTCCTCCTATTTTTCAGACCGTTTCATGCTCATCTCATTTTTGACACCTTTTGAAGCTCTTCATATTTTTCAAACCTTTTGAAGCTCTTCATAATTTTCACACCTTTTCAGACTCTGCATGTTTTTGAACACCGCTTCATGCTCCTCCTATTTTTCAGATCGTTTCATGCTCCTCATGTATTTCACACCTTTTGAAGCTCTTCATATTTGTCACACCTTTTCAGGCTCTTCATGTTTTTCAACCCCGCTTCATGCTCCTCCTATTTTTCAGACCGTTTCATGATCCTCATATTTTTCACACTTTTTGAAGCTCGCCATATTTTTCACACATTTTAAGGCTCTTCATGTTTTTCAACATCGCTTCATGCTCCTCCTATTTTTCAGACCGTTTCAAGCTTCTCATGTATTTCACACCTTTTGAAGCTCGTCATATTTTGCACACGTTTTCCGGCTCTTCATGTTTTTTCACAACCACTTCATGCTCCTCCTATTTTTCAGACCGTATCATGCTCCTCATATTTTTCACACCTTTTCAGGCTCTTCATTATTTTCAACACAACTTCATGCTCCTCCCATTTTTCAGACCGTTTTTTACTCATCTCATTTTTGACACCTTTTGAAGCTGTTCATATTTTTCACACCTTTTGAAGCTCTTCATGTTTTTGAACACCGTTTCATGCTCCTCCTATTTTTCAGACCGTTTCATGCTCCTCATATATTTCACAACTTTTGAAGCTCTTCATATTTTTCACACCTTTTGAAGCTCTTCATATTTTTCATATTTTTGAAGCTCTTCATATTTTTCACACTTTTTCAGGCTCTTCATGTTTTTGAGCACACCTTCTTGCTCCTCCTATTTTTCAGACCGTTTCATGCTCCTCATGTATTTCACACCATTTGAAGCTCTTCATGTTTTTCACACCTTTTCAGGCTCTTCAAATTTTTCACACCTTTTCAGGCTCTTCAAATTTTTCACACCTTTTCAGGCTCTTCAAATTTTTCACACCTTTTCAGGCTCTTCAAAATTTTCACACCTTTTCAGGCTCTTCATATTTTTCACACCTTTTCAGGCTCTTCAAATTTTTCACTCCTTTTCAGGCTCTTCAAATTTTTCACACCTTTTCAGGCTCTTCAAATTTTTCACACCTTTTCAGGCTCTTCAAATTTTTCCACACCACTTCATGCTTCTCCTATATTTCAGCCCGTTTCAAACTCCTCATGTATTTCACACCTTTTGAAGCTCTTCATATTTTTCACAACTTTTCAGGCTCTTCATGTTTTTGATCACCGTTTCATGCTCCTCCTATTTTTCAGACAGTTTCATGCTCATCTCAATTTTGACACCTTTTGAAGCTCTTCATATATTTCACACCTTTTCAAGCTCTTCATATTTTTCACACCTTTTCAGGCTCTTCATATTTTTCACACCTTTTCCGGCTCTTCATGTTTTTCACCACCGCTTCATGCTCCTACTATGTTTCAGACTGTTTCATGCTCCTCATATTTTTGACACCTTTTGAAACTCTTCATATTTTTCACACCTTCTCAGGCTCTTCATGTTTTTGAACTCCGTTTCATGCTCCTCCTATTTTTCAGACCGTTTCATGCTCCTCATATTTTTGACATCTTTTGAAGCTCTTCATATTTTTCATACCTTTTCAGGCTCTCCATATTTTTGAACACCGCTTCATGCTCCTCCTGTTTTTGAGACCGTTTCATGCTGCTCATATTTTTGACACCTTTTGAAGCTCTTCATATTTTTCACACATTTTCAGGCTCTTCATGTTTTTGAACACCGCTTTATGCTCTTCCTATTTTTCAGATCGTTTCATGCTCTTAATATTTTTCACACCTTTTGAAGCTCTTCATATTTTTCACACCTTTTCAGGCTCTTCATGTTATTAAACACCACTTCATGCTCCTTCTATTTTTCAGACCGTTTCTTGTTCCTCATATTTTTGACACCTTTTGAAGCTCTTCCTTTTTTTCACACCTTTTCATGCTCTTCGTGTTTTTCACACCGTTTCATGCTCCCCTATTTTTAAGACCGTTCATGCTCCTCATATTTTTCACACCTTTTGAAGCTCTTTATATTTGTCACACCTTTTCAGGCTTTCATGTTTTTCTACACCGCTTCATGCTCCTCCAATTTTTCAGACCGTTTCATGCTCATCATATTTTTCAGACTGTTTCATGCACCTCTTATATTGACAACTTTTGAAGCTCTTTATATTTGTCACATCTTTTCAGGCTCTTCATGATTTTCTACACCGTTTCTTGCTCCTCCTATTTTTCAGACCGTTTCATGCTCCTCATGTATTTCACACCTTTTGAAGCTCTTCGTATTTTTCACACCTTTTCAGGATCTTCATGTTTTTGAACACCGCTTCATGCTCCTCCTATTTTTCAAACCGTTACTTGCTCCACATATTTTTGACACCTTTTGAAGCTCTTTATATTGTTCAAACCTTTTCAGGCTCTTCATGTTTTTCAATACAGCTTCATGCTCCTCCTATTTTTCAGACCGTTTCATGCTCCTCATATTTTTGACACCTTTTGAAGCTCTTTACATATTTCACAACTTTTCAGGCTCTTCAGGTTTTTCAACACCGCTTCATGTTCCTCCTATTTTTCAGACCGTTTCATGCTCCTCATATACTTCTCACCTTTTGAAGCTCTTCCTATTTTTCACACCTTTTCAGGCTCTTCTTGTTTTTGAACACCGTTTTATGCTCCTCATATTTTACATACCGTTTCATGCTCTTCTTTTTTTGACATCTTTTGAAGCTCTTCATATATTTCACACCTTTTCATACTGTTCATGTTTTTCAACACCACTTCATGCTCCTCCTATTTTTCAGACCGTTTCATGCTCTTCATATTTTTGACACCTTTTGAAACTCTTCATATATTTGACACCTTTTCAGACTCTTCATGTTTTTGAAAACAGTTTCATGCTCCTCCTATTTTTCTGACCGTTTCATGCTCCTCATATTTTTGACACGTTTTGAAGCTCTTCATTTATTTCACACCTTTTCAGGCTCTTCATGTTTTTGAAAACAGTTTCATGCTCCTCCTATTTTTCAGACCGTTTAATGCTCCTCATATTTTTGACACGTTTTGAAGCTCTTCATTTATTTCACACCTTTTCAGGCTCTTCATGTTTTTGAACACCACTTCATGCTCCTCCTATTTCTCAGACCGTTTCATGCTCCTCATATTTTTGACACCTTTAGAAACTCTTCATATTTTTCACACCTTTTCAGGCTCTTCATGTTTTTGAACACCGCTTCATGCTCCTCCTATTTTTCAGACCGTTTAATCCTCCTCATGTATTTCACACCTTTTGAAACTCTTCATATTTTTCACACCTTTTCATGCTCTTTATGTTTTTGAACACCATTTCATGCTCTTCCTATTATGCAGACCGTTTCATTCTCCTCATATTTTTACACCTTTTGAAGCTCTTCATATATTTCACACCATTTCAGGCTTTTCATTTTTTTCAACATCACTTCATGCTCCTCCTATATTTCAGAGCGGTTCATGCTCATCTCATTTTGACACCTTTTGCGGCTCTTCATATTTTTCACACCTTTTCAGGCTCTTCATGTTTTTGAACACCGCTTCATGCTCCTCCTATTTTTCAGACCCTTTCTTACTCCTCATATTTTTGACACCTTTAGAAACTCTTCATATCTTTCACACCTTTTCAGGCGCTTCATTTTTTTCAACACCGCTTCATGCTCCTCCAATTTTTCAGACCGTTTCATTCTCCTCATATTCTTGACAACGTTTGAAGCTCTTCATATATTTCACACCTTTCAGGCTCTTCTTTTTTTTCAACACCACTTCATGCTCCTCCTATTTTTCAGACAGTTTCATGCTCATCTCATTTGACACCTTTTGAAGCTCTTCATATTTTTCACACCTTTTGAAGCTCTTCCTATTTCTCACACTTTCTCAGGCTCTTCATGTTTTTCAACACCGCTTGATGCTCCTCCTATTTTTCAGACCGTTTCATGCTCAACATATTTTTGACACCTTTTGAAGCTCTTCATATTTTTCACACCTTTTCAGGCTCTTAATATTTTTCACTCGTTTTCATGCCCTTCATGTTTTTCATCACCGCTTCATGCTCCTCCTATTTTTCAGACCGTTTCATGCTCCTCATATTTTTGACACCTTTTGAAGCTCTTCATATTTTTCACACCTTTTGAAACTCTTCATATATTTCACACCTTTTCAGACTCTTCATTTTTTTGAACACAGTTTCATGCTCCTCCTATTTTTTTGACCGTTTCTTACTCTTCATAATTTTGCCTACTTTTGAAGCTCTTCATATTTTTCACACTTTTTCAGGCTCTTCATGGTTTTCTACACCGCTTCATGCTCCTCTTATTTTTCAGCCCGTTTCATGCTCCTCATATTTTTCACACCTTTTGAAGCTCTTCATATTTTTCAAACCTTTTCAGGCTTTCATGTTTTTCAGCACCAGTTCATGCTCCTCCTATTTTTCAGACCGTTTCATGCTCCACATATTCTTGACACCTTTTGAAGCTCTTCATATTTTGCACACCTTTTCAGGCTCTTCATGTTTTTGAACACCGCTTCATGCTCCTCCTATATTTCAGACCGTTTCATGCTCCTCCTATTTTTCAGACTGTGTCATGCACGTCTTATTATTGACACCTTTTGAAGCTCTTCATATTTTTCACACCTTTTCAGGCTCTTCATGTTTTTGAACACCGCTTCATGCTCTTCCTATTTTTCAGACCGTTTCATGCTCCTCATATTTTTCCCACCTTTTGATGCCGTTCTATTTCTCACACCTTTTCAGGCTCTTCATGTTTTTCAACACCACTTCATGCTCCTCCTATTTTTCAGACCGTTTCAGGCTCCTCATATTTTTCACACCTTTTGAAGCTCTTCATATTTGTCACCCCTTTTCAGGCTCTTCATTTTTTTGAACACCTCTTTATCCTCCTCCTATTTTTCAGACCGTTCCATGCTCTTCATATTTTTCAAACCTTTTGAAGCTCTTCATATTTTTCACACCTTTTCAGGCTCTTCATGTTTTTAAACACCGATTCATGCTCTTCCTATTTTTCAGACCGTTTCATGCTCCTCATATTTTTCACACCTTTTGAAGCCGTTCTATTTCTTACACCTTTTCTGGCTCTTCATGTTTTTCAACACCACTTCATGCTCCTCCTATTTTTCAGACCGTTTCAGGCTCCTCATATTTTTCACACCTTTTGAAGCCGTTCTATTTCTCACACCTTTTCAGGCTCTTCATGTTTTTTACACCCTTTCATGCTCCTCATACTTTTGACACGTTTTGGGGCTCTCATATTTTTCACACCATTCCAGGCTCTTCATATTTTTGAACACCGCTTCATGCCCCTCCTATCTTTCAGACCATTTCATGCTCATCTCATTTTTGACACCTTTTGAAGCTCTTCATATATTTCACACCTTTTGATGCTCTTCATAATTTTCACACGTTTTCAGGCTCTTCATGTTTTTCAACAAGATTTCATGCTCCTCCGGTTTCTCAGACCATTTCAAGGTCCTCATGTATTTCACACCATTTGAAGCTCTTCATATTTTTCACACCTTTTCAGACTCTTCATGTTTTTCAACACCGCTTCATGCCCCTCCTATCTTTCAGACCATTTCATGCTCATCTCATTTTTGACACCTTTTGAAGCTCTTCATATATTTCACAGCTTTTGAAGCTCTTCATAATTTTCACACGTTTTCAGGCTCTTCATGTTTTTCAACACGGCTTCATGATCCTCCTATTTTTCATACCGTTCATGCTCCTCATATTTTTGACACCTTTTGAAGTTCTTCCTATTTTTCACAACTCTTCATACTCTTCATGTTTTTCGACACCGCTTCATGCTCCTCCTATTTTACAGCCTGTTTCAGGCTCCTCATATTTTTGACACCTTTTGAAGCTCTTCATATATTTCACACCTTTTGAAGCTCTTCATATTTTTCATACCTTTTCAGGCTCTCCATATTTTTGAACACCGCTTCATGCTCCTCCTATTTTTGAGACCGTTTCATGCTCCTCATATTTTTGACACCTTTTGAAGCTCTTCATATTTGTCACACCTTTTCAGGCTCTTCATGTTTTTGAACACCGCTTCATGCTCCTCCTATTTTTGAGACTGTTTCATGCTCCTCATATTTTTGACACCTTTTGAAGCTCTTCATATTTGTCACACCTTTTCAGGCTCTTCATGTTTTTGAACACCGCTTTATCCTCCTCCTATTTTTCAGACCGTTCCATGTTCTTCATATTTTTCAAACCTTTTGAAGCTCTTCATATTTTTCACACCTTTTCCCGCTCTTCATGTTTGTTAAAACCGTTTCTTGCTCCTCCTATTTTTCAGACCGATTCATGCTCCTCATATTTTTGACAGGTTTTGAAGCTCTTCATATTCTTCACAGCTTTTCATGCTCTTCATGTTTTTCAACACCGCTTCATGCTCCTCCTATTTTTCAGACCGTTTCATGCTCCTCATATTTTTGACACCTTTTGAAGCTCTTCATATATTTCACACCTTTTCAGGCTCTTCATGTTTTTCAGCACCAGTTCATGCTCCTCCTATTTTTCAGACCGTTTCATGCTCATCTCATTTTTTACACCTTTTGAAGCTCTTCACATTTTTCACACCTTTTCAGGCTCTTCACGATTTTCAACATCGCTTCATGATCCTCCTATTTTTCAGACCGTTTCATACTCTTCCTATTTTTGAGACTGTTTCAGGCTCCTCATATTTTTGACAGGTTTTGAATCTCTTCATATTTTGCACACCTTTTGAAGCTCTTCATATTTTTCACACCTTTTCAGGCTCGTTATGATTTTCAACACAGCTTAATGCTCCTCCTATTTTTCAGACCGTTTCATGCTCATCTCATTTTTGACACCTTTTGAAGCTCTTCATATTTTTCACATTTTTGAAGCTCTTCATATTTTTCACACCTTTTCAGGCTCGTTATGATTTTCAACACAGCTTAATGCTCCTCCTATTTTTCAGACCGTTTCATGCTCATCTCAATTTGACACCTTTTGAAGCTCTTCATATTTTTCACACCTTTTGAAGCTCTTCATATTTTTCACACATTTTCAGGCTCTTCATGTTTTTCAACACCGCTTCTTGCTCCTCCTATTTTTCCGACCGTTTCATGCTCCTCATATTTTTGACACGTTTTGAAGCTCTTCATATTTTTCACACCTTTTCAGGCTCTTCATGTTTTTCTACACCGGTTCATGCTCCTTCTATTTTTCAGAAAGTTTCTTGCTCCTCATATTTTTGAAACCTTTTGAAGCTCTTCATATTTTTCTCACATTTTCAGGTTCTTCCTGTTTTTCAACACCATTTCATGCTCCTCTTATTTTTCAGACCGTTTCATGCTCCTCCTATTTTTCAGACCGTTTCATGATCCTCATATATTTGAAACCTTTTGAAGCTCTTCATATTTTTCACACCTTTTCAAGCTCTTCAAGATTTTCAACAACGCTTCATGCTCCTGCTTTTTTTCAGACCGTTTCGTGCTCCTCATATATTTGACAGCTTTTGAAGCTCTTCATATTTTTCACACCTTTTCAGGCTCTTCATGTTTTTGAACATCACTTCATGCTCTTCCTTTTTTTCAGACCATTTCTTTCTCCTCATATATTTGACACATTTTGAAGCTGTTCATACTTTTCACAACTTGTCAGGCTCTTCATGTTTTTGAACACCGCTTCATGCTCCTCCTATTTTTCAGACCGTTTCATGTTCGTCATATTTTTCGCACCTTTTAATGCTCTTCATATTTTTCACACCTTTTCAGGCTCTTCATGTTTTTCAACACCACTTCATGCTCCTCCTATCTTTCAGACCATTTCATGCTCATCTCATTTTTGACACCTTTTGAAGCTCTTCATATATTTCACACCTTTTGAAGCTCTTCATAATTTTCACACGTTTTCAGGCTCTTCATGTTTTTCAACAAGATTTCATGCTCCTCCTGTTTTTCAGACCGTTTCAAGCTCCTCATGTATTTCACACCATTTGAAGCTCTTCATATTTTTCACACCTTTTCAGGCTCTTCATGTTTTTCAACACCGCTTCATGCTCCTCCTATCTTTCAGACCATTTCATGCTCATCTCATTTTTGACAGCTTTTGAAGCTCTTCATATACTTCACACCTTTTGAAGCTCTTCATAATTTTCACACGTTTTCAGGCTCTTCATGTTTTTCAACACCGCTTCATGCTCCTCCTATTTTACAGCCTGTTTCATGCTCCTCATATTTTTGAAACCTTTTGAAGCTCTTCATATTTTTCACACCTTTTCCCGCTCTTCATGTTTGTTAAACCCGTTTCTTGCCCCTCCTATTTTTCAGACCGTTTCATGCTCCTCATATTTTTGACACCTTATGAAGCTCTTCATATTTTTCACTCCTTTTCAGATCTTCATGTTTTTCAACACCACTTCATGCTCCTTCTATTTTTCAGACCGATTCATGCTCCTCATATTTTTGACACGTTTTGAAGCTCTTCATATTCTTCACAGCTTTTGATGCTCTTCATGTTTTTCAACACCTTTTCATGCTCCTGATATATTTCAGACAGTTTCATGCTCCTCATATTTTGACACATTTAGAAGCTCTTCATATTTTTCACACCTTTTCAGGGTCTTCATGTCTTTCAACACCACTTCATGCTCCTCCTATTTTTCAGACCTTTTCATGCTCCTCATATGTTTCACACCTTTTCAAGCTCTTCATGTTTTTCAACACCGTTTCATGCTCCTCCTATTTTTCAGACCGTTTCTGGCTCCTCATATTTTGACACCTTTTGAAGCTCTTCATATTTTTCACACCTTTCCATGCTCTTCATATTTTTCAAAACCGTTTCATGCTCCTCCTATGTTTCAGACCGTTTCAGGCTCCTCATATTTTTCAGATCGTTTTATGGTCCTCATATTTTTTACACCTTTTGAAACTCTTCATATTTTTCACTCTTTTTCAGGCTCTTCATGTGTTTCAACACCGTTTCTTGCTCCTCATATTTTTGACACCTTTTTAAGCTCTTCATATTTTTAACACCTTTTCATGCTCTTCAGGTTTATCATCAACGTCTCATGCTCCTCCTATTTTTTGACCCTTTCATGCTCCTCATATTTTTGACAACTTTTTAAGCTCTTCATGTTTTTCACACCCTTTCATGGTCTTCATATTTTTCAACACCGTTTCATGCTTCTTCTAATTTTCAGACAGTTTCATGCTCCTCATAATTTTGACGCCTTTTGCAGCTCTTCTTATTCTTCACACCTTTTCAGGCTCTTCATGATTTTCAACACCTTTGCAGGCTCCTCCTATTTTTCAGACCGTTTCGTGCTCCTCATATTTTTTACACCTTTTGACGCTCTTTATATTATTCACACCTTTCCATGATCTTCATGTTTTTCAACACTGCTTCATGCTCCTCCTATTTTTCAAACCGTTTACTGCTCCTCATATTTTGACACCTTTTGAAGCTCTTCATATTTTTCACACGTTTTCAGGCTCTTCATGTTTTTGAACACCGTTTCATGCTCCTCCTAATTTTCAGACCTTTTCATGCTCCTCATATTTTTGAAACCTTTTGAAGCTCTTCATAATTTTCACACCTTTCCAGGACTGTATGTTTTTCAACACCATTTCATGCTCCTCCTATTTTTCAGACCGTTTCATGCACTTCATATTTTTGACACCTTTTGAAGCTTCATATATTTCACACCTTTTCTGGCTCTTCATGTTTTTCTACAACGCTTCATTCTCCTCCTAATTTTAAGACTGTTTCATGCTCTTCATAATTTTGGCACCTTTTGAAGCTCTTCATATTTTTCACACCTTTTCAGGCTCTTCATGTTTTTCAACACCGCTTCATGCTCCTCCTATTTTTCAGACCGTTTCATGCTCCTCATATTTTTGACACCTTTTAAACCTCTTCATATTTTTCACAACTTTTCAGGCACTTCACATTTTTCAACACCACTTCATGTTCCTTCTATTTTTCAGACCATTTCATGCATCTCATATTTTTGACTCCTTTTAAGTTCTTCATATATTTCACACCTTTTCAGGCTCTTCATGTTTTTCAACACCGCTCATGCTCCTCCTATTTATCAGACCATTTCATGCTCCTCCTATTTTTCAGTTTCATGCTCTTCATATTTTTGACACCTTTTGAAGCTCTTCATATATTTCACACCTTTTCAGGCTCTTCATGTTTTTGAACACCGTTTCATGCTCCTCATATTTTTCAGACCATATCATGCTCTTCATATTTTTGACACCTTTTGAAGCTCTTCATATTTTTCACACCTTTTCAGGCTCTTCATGTTTTTCAACGCCGCTTCATGCTCCTCCTATTTTTCAGACCGTTTCATGCTCTTCATATTTTTGACACCTTTTGAAACTCTTCATATATTTGACACCTTTTCAGACTCTTCATGTTTTTGAAAACAGTTTCATGCTCCTCCTATTTTTCTGACCGTTTCATGCTCCTCATATTTTTGACACGTTTTGAAGCTCTTCATTTATTTCACACCTTTTCAGGCTCTTCATGTTTTTGAAAACAGTTTCATGCTCCTCCTATTTTTCAGACCGTTTAATGCTCCTCATATTTTTGACACGTTTTGAAGCTCTTCATTTATTTCACACCTTTTCAGGCTCTTCATGTTTTTGAACACCACTTCATGCTCCTCCTATTTCTCAGACCGTTTCATGCTCCTCATATTTTTGACACCTTTAGAAACTCTTCATATTTTTCACACCTTTTCAGGCTCTTCATGTTTTTGAACACCGCTTCATGCTCCTCCTATTTTTCAGACCGTTTAATCCTCCTCATGTATTTCACACCTTTTGAAACTCTTCATATTTTTCACACCTTTTCATGCTCTTTATGTTTTTGAACACCATTTCATGCTCTTCCTATTATGCAGACCGTTTCATTCTCCTCATATTTTTACACCTTTTGAAGCTCTTCATATATTTCACACCATTTCAGGCTTTTCATTTTTTTCAACATCACTTCATGCTCCTCCTATATTTCAGAGCGGTTCATGCTCATCTCATTTTGACACCTTTTGCGGCTCTTCATATTTTTCACACCTTTTCAGGCTCTTCATGTTTTTGAACACCGCTTCATGCTCCTCCTATTTTTCAGACCCTTTCTTACTCCTCATATTTTTGACACCTTTAGAAACTCTTCATATCTTTCACACCTTTTCAGGCGCTTCATGTTTTTCAACACCGCTTCATGCTCCTCCAATTTTTCAGACCGTTTCATTCTCCTCATATTCTTGACAACGTTTGAAGCTCTTCATATATTTCACACCTTTTCAGGCTCTTCTTTTTTTTCAACACCACTTCATGCTCCTCCTATTTTTCAGACAGTTTCATGCTCATCTCATTTGATACCTTTTGAAGCTCTTCATATTTTTCACACCTTTTGAAGCTCTTCCTATTTCTCACACTTTCTCAGGCTCTTCATGTTTTTCAACACCGCTTGATGCTCCTCCTATTTTTCAGACCGTTTCATGCTCCTCATATTTTTGACATCTTTTGAAGTTCTTCATATTTTTCACACCTTTTAAGGCTCTTCATGTTTTTGAACACCGCTTCATGCTCCTCCTATTTTTCAGACCGTTTCATGCTCAACATATTTTTGACACCTTTTGAAGCTCTTCATATTTTTCACACCTTTTCAGGCTCTTAATATTTTTCACACGTTTTCATGCCCTTCATGTTTTTCATCACCGCTTCATGCTCCTCCTATTTTTCAGACCGTTTCATGCTCCTCATATTTTTGACACCTTTTGAAGCTCTTCATATTTTTCACACCTTTTGAAGCTCTTCATATTTTTCACACGTTTTCATGCCCTTCATGGTTTTCATCACCGCTTCATACTCCTCCTATTTTTCAGACCGTTTCATGCTCCTCATATTTTTGACACCTTTTGAAGCTCTTCATATTTTTCACACCTTTTCAGGCTCTTCATTTTTTTCAACGCTACTTCTTGATCCTCCAATTTTTCAGACCGTTTCATGCTCATCCTATTTTTGACACCTTTTGAAGCTTTGCATATTTTTCAAAACTTTTCAGGCTCTTCATGTTTTTGAACACCGTTTCATGCTCCTCCTATTTTTCAGACCGTTTCAGGCTCCTCATAATTTTCAGATCGTTTTATTGTCCTCATATTTTTGACACCTTTTGAAGCTCTTCATATTTTTCACACGTTTTCATGCCCTTCATGTTTTTCATCACCGCTTCATACTCCTCCTATTTTTCAGATCGTTTTATGGTCCTCATATTTTTGACACCTTTTGAAGCTCTTCATATTTTTCACACCTTTTCAGGCTCTTCATTTTTTTCAACGCTACTTCTTGATCCTCCAATTTTTCAGACCGTTTCATGCTCATCTAATGTTTGACACCTTTTGAAGCTTTGCATATTTTTCACAATTTTTCACGCTCTTCATGTGTTTCAACACCGTTTCTTGCTCCTCATATTTTTGACACCTTTTTAAGCTCTTCATATTTTTAACACCTTTTCATGCTCTTCAGGTTTATCATCAACGTCTCGTGCTCCTCCTATTTTTTGACCGTTTCATGCTCCTCATATTTTTGACACCTTTTTAAGCTCTTCATGTTTTTCACACCCTTTCATGGTCTTCATATTTTTCAACACCGTTTCATGCTTCTTCTAATTTTCAGACCGTTTCATGCTCCTCATAATTTTGACGCCTTTTGCAGCTCTTCTTATTCTTCACACCTTTTCAGGCTCTTCATGATTTTCAACACCTTTGCAGGCTCCTCCTATTTTTCAGACCGTTTCGTGCTCCTCATAATTTTTACACCTTTTGACGCTCTTTATATTATACACACCTTTCCATGATCTTCATGTTTTTCAACACTGTTTCATGCTCCTCCTATTTTTCAAACCGTTTACTGCTCCTCATATTTTGACACCTTTTGAAGCTCTTCATATTTTTCACACGTTTTCAGGCTCTTCATGTTTTTCAACGCCGCTTCTTGCTCCTCGTATTTTTAAGACCGTTTCATGCACTTCATATTTGACACCTTTTGAAGCTTCATATATTTCACACCGTTTCTGGCTCTTCATGTTTTTCTATACCGCTTCATTCTCCTCCTAATTTTAAGACTGTTTCATGCTCTTCATAATTTTGGCACCTTTTAAAGCTCTTCATATTTTCCACACCTTTTCAGGCTCTTCATGTTTTTCAACACCGCTTCATGCTCCTCCTATTTTTCAGACCGTTTCATGCTCCTCATATTTTTCACACCTTTTAAAGCTCTTCATATATTTCACACCTTTTCAGGCTCTTCACGTTTTTCAACACCGCTTCATGTTCCTTCTTTTTTTCAGACCGTTTCATGCATCTCATATTTTTGACTCCTTTTAAGTTCTTCATATATTTCACACATTTTCAGGCTCCTCATGTTTTTCAACCCCGTTTCATGCTCCTCCTATTTATCAGACCATTTCATGCTCCTCCTATTTTTCAGACAGTTTCATGCTCTTCATATTTTTGACACCTTTTGAAGCTCTTCATATATTTCACACCTTTTCAGGCTGTTCATGTTTTTGAACACCGTTTCATGCTCCTCATATTTTTCAGACCATATCATGCTCTTCATATTTTTGACACCTTTTGAAGCTCTTCATATTTTTCACACCTTTTCAGGCTCTTCATGTTTTTCAACGCCGCTTCATGCTCCTCCTATTTTTCAGACCGTTTCATGCTCTTCATATTTTTGACACCTTTTGAAACTCTTCATATATTTCACACCTTTTCAGACTCTTCATGTTTTTGAACACAGTTTCATGCTCCTCCTATTTTTTTGACCGTTTCTTACTCTTCATAATTTTGCCTACTTTTGAAGCTCTTCATATTTTTCACACTTTTTCAGGCTCTTCATGGTTTTCTACACCGCTTCATGCTCCTCTTATTTTTCAGCCCGTTTCATGCTCCTCATATTTTTCACACCTTTTGAAGCTCTTCATATTTTTCAAACCTTTTCAGGCTTTCATGTTTTTCAGCACCAGTTCATGCTCCTCCTATTTTTCAGACCGTTTCATGCTCCACATATTCTTGACACCTTTTGAAGCTCTTCATATTTTGCACACCTTTTCAGGCTCTTCATGTTTTTGAACACCGCTTCATGCTCCTCCTATATTTCAGACCGTTTCATGCTCCTCCTATTTTTCAGACTGTGTCATGCACGTCTTATTATTGACACCTTTTGAAGCTCTTCATATTTTTCACACCTTTTCAGGCTCTTCATGTTTTTGAACACCGCTTCATGCTCTTCCTATTTTTCAGACCGTTTCATGCTCCTCATATTTTTCCCACCTTTTGATGCCGTTCTATTTCTCACACCTTTTCAGGCTCTTCATGTTTTTCAACACCACTTCATTCTCCTCCTATTTTTCAGACCGTTTCAGGCTCCTCATATTTTTCACACCTTTTGAAGCCGTTCTATTTCTCACACCTTTTCAGGCTCTTCATGTTTTTCACACCGTTTCATGATCCTCCTATTTTTCATACCGTTTCATGCTCCTCATATTTTTGACACCTTTTGAAGCTCTTCATATTTGTCACCCCTTTTCAGGCTCTTCATTTTTTTGAACACCTCTTTATCCTCCTCCTATTTTTCAGACCGTTCCATGCTCTTCATATTTTTCAAACCTTTTGAAGCTCTTCATATTTTTCACACCTTTTCAGGCTCTTCATGTTTTTAAACACCGCTTCATGCTCTTCCTATTTTTAAGACCGTTTCATGCTCCTCATATTTTTCACACCTTTTGAAGCCGTTCAATTTCTTACACCTTTTCAGGCTCTTCATGTTTTTCAACACCACTTCATGCTCCTCCTATTTTTCAGACCGTTTCAGGCTCCTCATATTTTTCACACCTTTTGAAGCCGTTCTATTTCTCACACCTTTTCAGGCTCTTCATGTTTTTCACACCGTTTCATGCTCCTCATACTTTTGACACGTTTTGGGGCTCTCATATTTTTCACACCATTCCAGGCTCTTCATATTTTTGAACACCGCTTCATGCCCCTCCTATCTTTCAGACCATTTCATGCTCATCTCATTTTTGACACCTTTTGAAGCTCTTCATATATTTCACACCTTTTGAAGCTCTTCATAATTTTCACACGTTTTCAGGCTCTTCATGTTTTTCAACAAGATTTCATGCTCCTCCGGTTTCTCAGACCATTTCAAGGTCCTCATTTATTTCACACCATTTGAAGCTCTTCATATTTTTCACACCTTTTCAGACTCTTCATGTTTTTCAACACCACTTCATGCCCCTCCTATCTTTCAGACCATTTCATGCTCATCTCATTTTTGACACCTTTTGAAGCTCTTCATATATTTCACAGCTTTTGAAGCTCTTCATAATTTTCACACGTTTTCAGGCTCTTCATGTTTTTCAACACGGCTTCATGATCCTCCTATTTTTAATACCATTCATGCTCCTCATATTTTTGACACCTTTTGAAGTTCTTCCTATTTTTCACAACTCTTCATGCTCTTCATGTTTTTCGACACCGCTTCATGCTCCTCCTATTTTACAGCCTGTTTCAGGCTCCTCATATTTTTGACACCTTTTGAAGCTCTTCATATATTTCACACCTTTTGAAGCTCTTCATATTTTTCATACCTTTTCAGGCTCTCCATATTTTTGAACACCGCTTCATGCTCCTCCTATTTTTGAGACCGTTTCATGCTCCTCATATTTTTGACACCTTTTGAAGCTCTTCATATTTGTCACACCTTTTCAGGCTCTTCATGTTTTTGAACACCGCTTCATGCTCCTCCTATTTTTGAGACTGTTTCATGCTCCTCATATTTTTGACACCTTTTGAAGCTCTTCATATTTGTCACACCTTTTCAGGCTCTTCATGTTTTTGAACACCGCTTTATCCTCCTCCTATTTTTCAGACCGTTCCATGTTCTTCATATTTTTCAAACCTTTTGAAGCTCTTCATATTTTTCACACCTTTTCCCGCTCTTCATGTTTGTTAAAACCGTTTCTTGCTCCTCCTATTTTTCAGACCGATTCATGCTCCTCATATTTTTGACAGGTTTTGAAGCTCTTCATATTCTTCACAGCTTTTCATGCTCTTCATGGTTTTCAACACCGCTTCATGCTCCTCCTATTTTTCAGACCGTTTCATGCTCCTCATATTTTTGACACCTTTTGAAGCTCTTCATATATTTCACACCTTTTCAGGCTCTTCATGTTTTTCAGCACCAGTTCATGCTCCTCCTATTTTTCAGACCGTTTCATGCTCATCTCATTTTTTACACCTTTTGAAGCTCTTCATATTTTGCACACCTTTTCAGGCTCTTCATGTTTTTCATCTCCACTTCATGTTCCTCCTATTTTTCAGACCGTTTCTTGCTCCTCATATTTTTGACACTTTTTGAAGCTCTTCTTATTTTTCACACCTTTTCTGGCTCTTCATGTTTTTGAACACAGCTTCATGCTCCTCCTATTTTTCAGACCGTTTCATTCTCCTCATGTTTTTGACACCTGTTGAAGCTCTTCACATTTTTCACACCTTTTCAGGCTCTTCACGATTTTCAACATCGCTTCATGATCCTCCTATTTTTCAGACCGTTTCATACTCTTCCTATTTTTGAGACTGTTTCAGGCTCCTCATATTTTTGACAGCTTTTGAATCTCTTCATATTTTGCACACCTTTTGAAGCTCTTCATATTTTTCACACCTTTTCAGGCTCGTTATGATTTTCAACACAGCTTAATGCTCCTCCTATTTTTCAGACCGTTTCATGCTCATCTCATTTTTGACACCTTTTGAAGCTCTTCATATTTTTCACATTTTTGAAGCTCTTCATATTTTTCACACCTTTTCAGGCTCGTTATGATTTTCAACACAGCTTAATGCTCCTCCTATTTTTCAGACCATTTCATGCTCATCTCAATTTGACACCTTTTGAAGCTCTTCATATTTTTCACACCTTTTGAAGCTCTTCATATTTTTCACACATTTTCAGGCTCTTCATGTTTTTCAACACCGCTTCTTGCTCCTCCTATTTTTCCGACCGTTTCATGCTCCTCATATTTTTGACACGTTTTGAAGCTCTTCATATTTTTCACACCTTTTCAGGCTCTTCATGTTTTTCAACACCGGTTCATGCTCCTTCTATTTTTCAGAAAGTTTCTTGCTCCTCATATTTTTGAAACCTTTTGAAGCTCTTCATATTTTTCTCACATTTTCAGGTTCTTCCTGTTTTTCAACACCATTTCATGCTCCTCTTATTTTTCAGACCGTTTCATGCTCCTCCTATTTTTCAGACCGTTTCATGATCCTCATATATTTGAAACCTTTTGAAGCTCTTCATATTTTTCACACCTTTTCAAGCTCTTCAAGATTTTCAACAACGCTTCATGCTCCTGCTTTTTTTCAGACCGTTTCGTGCTCCTCATATATTTGACAGCTTTTGAAGCTCTTCATATTTTTCACACCTTTTCAGGCTCTTCATGTTTTTGAACATCACTTCATTCTCTTCCTTTTTTTCAGACCATTTCTTTCCCCTCATATATTTGACACATTTTGAAGCTGTTCATACTTTTCACAACTTGTCAGGCTCTTCATGTTTTTGAACACCGCTTCATGCTCCTCCTATTTTTCAGACCGTTTCATGCTCGTCATATTTTTCACACCTTTTAAAGCTCTTCATATTTTTCACACCTTTTCAGGCTCTTCATGTTTTTCAACACCACTTCATGCTCCTCCTATCTTTCAGATCATTTCATGCTCATCTCATTTTTGACACCTTTTGAAGCTCTTCATATATTTCACACCTTTTGAAGCTCTTCATAATTTTCACACGTTTTCAGGCTCTTCATGTTTTTCAACAAGATTTCATGCTCCTCCTGTTTTTCAGACCGTTTCAAGCTCCTCATGTATTTCACACCATTTGAAGCTCTTCATATTTTTCACACCTTTTCAGGCTCTTCATGTTTTTCAACACCGCTTCATGCTCCTCCTATCTTTCAGACCATTTCATGCTCATCTCATTTTTGACACCTTTTGAAGCTCTTCATATATTTCACACCTTTTGAAGCTCTTCATAATTTTCACACGTTTTCAGGCTCTTCATGTTTTTCAACACGGCTTCATGATCCTCCTATTTTTCATACCGTTCATGCTCCTCATATATTTGACACCTTTTGAAGTTCTTCCTATTTTTCACAACTCTTCATGCTCTTCATGTTTTTCGACACCGCTTCATGCTCCTCCTATTTTACAGCCTGTTTCATGCTCCTCATATTTTTGAAACCTTTTGAAGCTCTTCATATTTTTCACACCTTTTCCCGCTCTTCATGTTTGTTAAACCCGTTTCTTGCTCCTCCTATTTTTCAGACCGTTTCATGCTCCTCATATTTTTGACACCTTATGAAGCTCTTCATATTTTTCACTCCTTTTCAGATCTTCATGTTTTTCAACACCACTTCATGCTCCTTCTATTTTTCAGACCGATTCATGCTCCTCATATTTTTGACACGTTTTGAAGCTCTTCATATTCTTCACAGCTTTTGATGCTCTTCATGTTTTTCAACACCTTTTCATGCTCCTGATATATTTCAGACAGTTTCATGCTCCTCATATTTTGACACATTTAGAAGCTCTTCATATTTTTCACACCTTTTCAGGGTCTTCATGTCTTTCAACACCGCTTCATGCTCCTCGTATTTTTCATACCGTTTCATGCTGCTCATATTTTTGACACCTTTTGAAGCTTGTCTTATTTTCACAGCTTTTCAGGAACTTCATGTTTTTCAACACTGCTTCATGCTCCTCCCATTTTTCAGACCGTTTCATGCTCCTCCTATTTTTCAGACCGTTTCATGCTCCTCATATTTTTGACACCTTTTGAAGCTTGTCTTATTTTCACAGCTTTTCAGGAACTTCATGTTTTTCAACACCGCTTCATGCTCCTCCCATTTTTCAGACCGATTCATGCTCCTCCTATTTTTCAGACCGTTTCATGCTCCTCATGTATTTCCAACCTTTTGAAGCTCTTCATATTTTTCACACCTTTTCAGGCTCTTCATGTTTTTGAACACCGCTTCATGCTCCTCCTATTTTTCAGACCGTTTCATGCTCCTCATAATTTTCACACCTTTTGAAGCTCTTCATATTTTCACACCTTTTCCGGTTCTTCATGTTTTTGAACACTGCTTCATGCTCCTCCTATTTTTCAACTGTTTCATGCTCCTCATAATTTTGACATCTTTTGAAGTGCTTCATATTTTTCACACCTTTTCAGGCTCTTCATGTTTTTCAACACTGCATCATGCTCTTCCTATTCTTCAGAACTTTTCATGCTCCTCAAATTTTTGACACCTTCTGAAGCTCTTCATATTTTTCACACCTTTTCAGACTCTTCATGTTTTTCAACACCGCTTCATGCTCCTCCTATTTTTCAGACCGTTTCATGCTCCTCCTATTTTTCAGACCGTTTTATGCTTTTCATATTTTTCACAACTTTTGAAGCTCTTCATATTTTTCACACCTTTTAAACTCTTCATGTTTTTGAACACCGCTTCACACTCCTCCTATTTTTCATACCGTTTCATGCTCCTCAAATTTTTGACAGCTTTTGAAGCTCTTCATATACTTTCCACCTTTTCAGGCTCTTCATTTTTGTGGACTCCGCTTCATGCTCCTCCTTTTCTTCAGACCGTTTCATGCTCATCTCATTTTTGACATCTTTTTAAGCTCTTCATATTTTTCACACCTTTTGAATCTCTTCATATTTTTCATATTTTTGAAGCTCTTCATATTTTTCACACGTTTTTAGGCTCTTCATGTTTTTCAATACCACTTCATGCTCCTCCTATTTTTCAGACCGTTTCATGCTCATCTCATTTTTGACACCTTTTGATGCACTTCATATTTTTCACACCTTTTGAAGCTCTTCGTATATTTCACACCTTTTCAGGCTCTTCATGTTTTCAACACCACTTCATGCTCCTCCTACTTTTCAGACCCTTTCATGCTAAACTAAATTTGACACCTTATGAAGCTCTTCATGTTTTTCACACCTTTTCATGCTCTTTATGTTTTTGAACACCGGTTCATGCTCCTCCTATTTTTCAACCCGTTTCATGCTCCTCCTATTTTTTACACCTTTTGAAGCTCTTCATATTTTTCACAATTTTTCAGTCTCTGCATTTTTTTGAACACCGCTTCATGCTCCTCCTATTTTTTAGACCGTTTCATGCTCATCTCATTTTTGACACCTTTTGAAGCTCTTCATATTTTTTACACCTTTTGAAGCTCTTCATAATTTTCACACCTTTTCAGGCTCTTCATGTTTTTGAACACCGCTTCATCCTCCTCCTATTTTTTAAGAGGGTTTCATGCTCGTCATATTTTTGACACATTTTGAAGCTCTTCATATTTTTCGCACCATTTCAGGCTCTTCATCTTTTTGAACACCGCTTCATGCTCGTCCTATTTTCAGACCGTTTCATGCTCCTCATATTTTTGACACGTTTTGAACCTCTTCATATTTTTCACACCTTTTCAGGCTCTTCATGTTTTTCAACAGCGCTTCATGCTCCTCCTATTTTTCCGACCGTTTCATGCTCCTCATATTTGTGACACCTTTTGAAGCTCTTCCTATTTTTCACACCTTTTGAAGCTCTTCATGTTTTTCAACACCACTTCATCCTCCTCCTGTTTTTAAAACCTTTAATGTCCCTCATATTTGTGACACCTTTTGAAGCTCTTCCTATTTTTCACACATTTTCAGGCTCTTCATGTTTTTGAACAACGTTTCATGCTCCTCCTACTTTTCAGACCGTATAATGCTCCTCATATATTTCATACGATTTGAAGCTATTCATATATTTCACACCTTTTCAGGCTCTTCATGTTTTTCAACACCGCTTCATGCTCCTCCTATTTTTCAGACCATTTCATGCTCATCTCTTTTTTGACACCTTTTGAAGCTCTTCATATTTTCACACTTTTTCAGGCTCTTCATGTTTTTCAACACCGTATCAGGCTCATCGTATTTTTCAGAACGTTTCATGCTCCTCATATTTTTGACACTTTTTCAGTCTCTTCATATTTTTCACACATTTTCAGGCTCTTCATGTTTTTGAACACCACTTCATGCTCCTCATACTTTTCACACCTTTTGAAGCTCTTCATATTTTTCACACCTTTTCAGGCTCTTCATGTTTTTCAACACCGGTTCATGCTTCTCCTATTTTTCAGAGAGTTTCATGCTCCTCATGTATTTCTCACCTTTTGAAGCTCTTCAAATTTTACACACCTTTTCAGGCTCTTCATGTTTTTCAACACCACTTCATGCTCCTCCTATTTTTCAGACCGTTTCATGCTCCTCATATTTTTGACATCTTTAGAAACTCTACATATCTTTCACACCTTTTCAGACTCTTCATGTTTTTCAACACCGCTTCATGATCCTCCTATTTTTCAGACCGTTTCATTCTCCTCATATTTTTGACACCTTTTGAAGCTCTTCTTATTTTTCACAAGTTCTCAGGCTCTGCATGTTTTTCAACACCGCTTCATGCTCCTCATATTTTTCAGACCGTTTCATGCTTCTCATATTTTTGACCCCTTTTGAAGCTCTTCCTTTTTTTCACACCTTTTCACGCTCTTCATGTCTTTGAACACCGCTTCGTGCTCCTCCTATTTTTCAGACCGTTTCATGCTCCTAATATTTTTGACACCTTTTGAAGCTCTTCATATTTTTCACACCTTTTCAGGCTCTTCATGTTTGAACACCGCTTCATGCTCCTTCTATTTTTCAGAGAGTTTCATGCTCCTCATGTATTTCACACCTTTTGAAGCTCTTCATATTTTTCACACCTTTTCAGGCTCTTCATGTTTTTCCACACCACTTCATGCTTCTCCTATTTTTCAGCCCGTTTCATGCTCCTCATGTATTTCACACCTTTTGAAGCTCTTCATATTTTTCACACCTTTTCAGGCTCTTCACGTTTTGATCACCATTTCATGCTCCTCTTATTTTTCAGACCGTTTCATGCTCATCTCATTTTTGACACCTTTTGAAGCTCTTCATATATTTCACACATTTTCAACCTCTTCATATTTTTCACACCTTTTCATGCTCTTCATGTTTTTCAACACCGCTTCATGCTTCTCCTATTTTTCAGACAGTTTCATGCTCCTCCTATTTTTCAGACTGTTTCATGCACCTCTCATTATTGACACCTTTTGAAGCTCTCATACTTTTCACACCTTTTCAGGCTCTTCATGTTTTTCAACACCGCTTCATGCTCCTCCTATTTTTGCGACCGTTTCATGCTCCTCATATATTTGACACCTTTGAAGCTCTTCATATTTTATCACACGTTTTCAGGCTTTTCATGTTTTTCATCACCGCTTCACGCTCCTCCTATTATTGAGACCGTTTCACGCTCCACATATTTTTGACAACTTTTGGGGCTCTTCATATTTTTCACACCTTATCAGCCTCTTCATGTTTTTTAACCGCTGCATACTCCTCCTATTTTTCAGACCGTTTCATGCTCCTCATATATTTCACACCTTTTGAAGCTCTTCATATTTTTCACACCTTTTCAGGCTCTTCATTTTTTTCACACCACTCCATGCTCCTCCTATTTTTCAAACCGTTTCATGCTCATCTCATTTTTGACACCTTTAGAAGCTCTTCATATTTTTCACAAGTACTCAGCCTCCTCATGTTTTTAAACACCGCTTCATGCTCCTCCTATTTTTCAGACCGTTTCATGCTCCTCATATTTTTCACACCATTTGAAGCTCTTCCTTTTTTTCACACCTTTTCACTCTCTTCATGTTTTTGAACACCGCTTCATGCTCCTCCTATTTTTCAGACCCTTTCATGCTCCTCATAATTTTGACACCTTTTGAAGCTCTTCATATGTTTCACAACTTTTCAGGCTCTTCATTTTTTTCAACACCACTTCATGCTCCTCCTATTTTTCAGACGGTTTCATGCTCATCTCATTTTTTACACCTTTTGAAGCTCTTCATATTTTTCACACCTTTTGATGCTCTTCATATTTTTCACACGTTTTCAGGCTCTTCATGTTTTTCAACACCGCTTCATGCTATTTCTATTTTTCAGAGAGTTTCATGCTCCTCATGTATTTCACACCTTTAGAAGCTCTTCATATTTTTCAAACCTTTTCAGGCTCTTCATGTTTTTCCACACCCCTTCATGCTTCTCCTATTTTTCAGCCCGTTTCATGCTCCTCATGTATTTCACACCTTTTGAAGCTCTTCATATTTTTCACACCTTTTCAGGCTCTTCATGTTTTTCACACCTTTTCAGGCTCTTCATGTTTTTGAACACCATTTCAGGCTTCTCCTAATTTGCAGACCGTTTCATTCTCCTCATATTTTTGACACCTTTTGAAGCTCTTTATATATTTCACACCTTTTCAGGCTCTTCATTTTTTTCAACACCACTTCATGCTCCTCCTATTTTTCAGACCGTTTCATGCTCATCTCATTTTGACACCTTTTGAAGCTCTTCAAATTTTTCACGTCTTTTGAAGCTCTTCATATTTTTCACAACTTTTCAGGCTCTTTATGATTTTCAACACCGCTTCATGCTCCTCCTATTTTTCAGACCGTTTCATGCTCATCTCATTTTGACACCTTTTGAAGCTCTTCAAATTTTTCACACCTTTTGAAGCTCTTCATATTTTTCATATTTTTGAAGCTCTTCATATTTTCACACGTTTTCAGGCTCTTCATGTTTTTCAACAACGCTTCATGCTATTTCTATTTTTCAGAGAGTTTCATGCTCCTCATGTATTTCACACCTTTTGAAGCTCTTCATATTTTTCAACCCTTTTCAGGCTCTTCATGTTTTTCCACACCCCTTCATGCTTCTCCTATTTTTCAGCCCGTTTCATGCTCCTAATATGTTTCACACCTTTTGAAGCTCTTCATATTTTTTTTAACACCTTTTCACGCTCCTCCTATATTTCAGACCGTTTCAAGCTCCTCATATTTTTGACACTTTTTGTAGCTCTTCATATTTTTCACACCTTTTCAGGGTCTTCATGTTTTTCTACACCACTTCATGCTCCTCCTATTTTTTGGACCGTTTTATTCTACTCATATGTTTCACACCTTTTTCAAGCTCTTCATGTTTTTCAACACCACTTCATGCTCCTCCTAATTATCAGACCGTTTCATGCTCCTCATATTTTTGACACCATTTGAAGCTCTTCATATTTTTCACACCTTTTCAGGCTCTTCATGTTTTTTAACACCTTTTCATGCTCCTCCTGTATTTCAGACCGTTTCATGCTCCTTATGTTTTTGACACCTTTTGAAGCTCTTCATATTTTTCACACTTTTTCAGGCTCTTCATATTTTTCAACACCGCTTCATGCTCCTCCTATTGTTCAGACCGTATCATGCTCCTCATATGTTTCACACCTTTTTCAGGCTCTTCATGTTTTTCAACAACACTTCATGCTCCTCCTATGTTTCAGACCGTTTCATGCTCCTCATATTTTTGACACAGTTTGAAGCTCTTCACATTTTTCACATCTTTTGAGGCTCTTCATGTTTTTGAAAACAGTTTCTTGCTCCTCATTTTTTTCAGACCGTTTCACCCTCTATATATTTGACACCTTTTTGAAGCTCTTCATATTTTTCACACCTTTTGAGGCTCTTCATGTTTTTCAAAACAGTTTCTTGCTCCTCATATTTTTCAGACCGTTTCACCCTCTATATATTTGACCCCTCTTTGAAGCTCTTAATATTTTTCACACCTTTTCAGGCTCTTCTTGTTTTTCAACACCACTTCAAGCTCCTTCTATTTTTCAGACCGTTTCTTGCTCCTCATATTTTTGACACCTTTGAGGCTCTTCCTATATTTCACACTATTTCAGGCTCTTCATCTTTTTCAACACCACTTCAAGCTCCTTCTATTTTTCAGACCGTTTCATGTTTCTCATATATTTGACACAGTTTGAAGCTCTTCATATTTTTCACAACTGTTGAGGCTCTTCATGTTTTTGAAAACAGTTTCTTGCTCCTCTTGTTTTTCAGACCCTTTCTCCCTCCTCATATTTTTGATACCTTTTTGAAGCTCTTCATTTTTTCACACCTTTCCAGGCTCTTCAAGTGTATGAACACCGTTTCATGCTCCTCCTATATTTCATACCATTTCATGCTCCTTATATTTTTGACACCTTTTGAAGCTCTGCATATATTTCACACCTTTTCAGGCTCTTCGTATTTTTCAACACCGCTTCAAGCTCCTCCTATTTTTCAGACCGTTTCTTGCTCCTCATATTTTTGACACCTTTGAGGCTCTTCATATATTTCACACATTTTCAGGCTCTTCATGTTTTTCAACACCGCTTCATGCTCCTCCTATTTTTCAGACCGTTTCATGCTCCTCATATTTTTGACACCTTTTGAAGCTCTTCATATTTTTCACAACTTTTCAGGCTCTTCATGTTTTTCAACACAGCTTCATGCACGTCCTATTTTTCAGACCGTTTCATGCTCATCTCATTTTTGACACCTTTTGAAGCTTTGCATATTTTTCACAACTTTTCAGGCTCTTCATGTTTTTGAACACCGCTTCATGCTAATCCTTTTTTTCAAACCATATCATGCTCCTCATATTTTTCACACCTATTGAAGCTCTTCATATATTTCACACCTTTTCAGGCTCTTCATGTTTTTGAACACCACTTCATGCTCCTTCTCTTTTTCAGAGAGTTTTATGCTCCTCATGTATTTGACACCTTTTGAAGCTCTTCATATTTTTCACACCTTTTCAGGCTCTTCATGTTTTTCAACACCGCTTCATGCTGCTCATATTTTTCAGACCGTTTCATGCTCCTCATATTTTTGATACCTTTTGAAGCTCTTCATATTTTTCACACCTTTTAAGGCTCTTCATGTTTTTCAACACAGCTTCATGCTCCTCCAATTTTTCAGACCGTTTCATGCTCCTCATATTTTTGACACCTTTTGAAGCTCTTCATATTTTTCACACATTTTCAGGCTCTTCATGTTTTTCAACACCGCTTCATGCTGCTCATATTTTTCAGACCATTTCATGCTCCTCATATTTTTGACACCTTTTGAAGCTCTTCATATTTTTCACACCTTTTAAGGCTCTTCATGTTTTTCAACACCGCTTCCTGCTCCTCCGATTTTTCAGACCGTTTCATGCTCCTAATATTTTTCACACCTTTTGAAGCCTTTCATATTTTTCACAACTTTTTAAGCTCTTCATGTTTTTGAACATCGCTTCATGCTCCTCCTATTTTTCAGACCGTTTCATGCTCATCTCATTTTTGACACCTTTTGAAGCTTTTCATATTTTTCACAACTTTTCAGGCTCTTCATGTTTTTGAACACAGCTTCATGCTCCTCCTATTTTTCAGACCGTATCATGCTCCTCATATTTTTCAAACCTTTTGAAGCTCTTCATATTTTTCAGACGTTTTCAGTCTATTCATGTTTTTGAACACCATTTCAGGCTCCTCCTATTTTTCAGAGAGTTTCATGCTCCTTATGTATTTCACACATTTTGAAGCTCTTCATATTTTTCACACCTTTTCAGGCCCTTCATGCTTTTCCACACCACTTCATGCTCCTCCTATTTTTCAGACCGTATCGTGTTCCTCATATTTTTGACACATTTTGAAGCTCTTCATATTTTTAACAGCTTTTCAGGTTCTTCATGTTTTTCAACACCGCTTCATGTTCCTCATCTTTTTCAGACCGTTTCATGCTCCTCATATTTTTCACACATTTTGAGGCTCTTCATGTTTTTGATCACCGTTTCACGATCCTCCTATTTTTCAGGCCGTTTCATGCTCCTCATATTTTTGACACCTTTTGAAGCTCTTCATATTTTTCACACATTTTCAGGCTCTTCATGTTTTTCAACACCGCTTCATGATCGTCCTATTTTTCGGACCGTTTCATGCAGATCTCATTTTTGACACCTTTTGAAGCTCTTCTTATTTTTCAAAATTTTGAAGCTCTTCATATTTTTCACACATTTTCAGGCTCTTTATGTTTTTGAACACCGCTTCATGGTCCTCCTAATTTTCAGAACTTTTCATGCTCCTCATATAATTCACACCTTTTGAAGCTCTTCATATTTTTCACACCTTTTCAGGCTCTTCATATTTTTCAACACCGCTTCATGATCCTCCTATTTTTCGGACCGTTTCATGCTCCTCATATTTTTGACACCTTTTGAAGCTCTTCATATTTTTCACACCTTTTCAGGCTCTTCATGTTTTTCAACAACACTTCATGCTCCTCGTATATTTCAGACGGTTTCATTCTCCTCATATTTTTGACACCTTTTGAAGCTCTGCATATATTTCACACCTTTTCAGGCTCTTCATGATTTTCAACACCACTTCATGCTCCTCCTATTTTTCAGACCGTTTCATGCTCATCTCATTTTTGACATCTTTTGAAGCTCTTCATATTTTTCACACTTTTTCAGCCTCTTCATGTTTTTCTACACCTCTTCAGGCTCCTCCTATTTTTCAGACCCTTTCATGCTAATCTAATTTTTGACACTTTTTGAAGCTCTTCATACTTTTCGCACATTTTAAGTCTCTGCATATTTTTGAACACCTTTTCATGCTCCTCATGTATTTCACTCCTTTTGAAGCTCTTCATATTTTGCACACATTTTCAGGCTCTTCATGTTTTTGAACACCGCTTCATCCTCCTCCTATTTTTTAGAGGGTTTCATGCTCGTCATATTTTTGACACATTTTGAAGCTCTTCATATATTTCACACCTTTTCAGGCTCTTCATGTTTTTGAACACCACTTCATGCTCCTCCTATTTTTCAGACCGTTTCATGCTCCTCATATTTTTGTCACCTTTTGAAGCTTTCATATTTTTCACACCTTTTCAGGCTCTTCATGTTTTTCAACACCACTTCATGCTCCTCCTTTTTTGCAGACAGTTTCATGCTACTCATATTTTTGTCACCTTTTGAAGCTCTTCATATTTCTCACACCTTTTCAGGCTCTTCATGTTTTTCAACACCGCTTCATGCACCTCCGATTTTTCAGACCGTTTCATGCTCCTCATATTTTTGACACCTTTTGAAGCTCTTCATATTTCTCAAACCTTTTCAGGCTCTTCATGTTTTTCAACACCGCTTAATGCACCTCCTATTTTTCAGACCGTTTCATGCTCATCTCATTTTTGACACCTTTTGAAGCTTTTCATATTTTTCACATATTTTCAGGCTCTTCATGGTTTTGAACACCGCTTCATGCTAATCCTATTTTTCAAACCATATCATGCACCTCATATTTTTGACACATTTTGAAGCTCTTCATATTTTTCACACCTTTTCAGGCTCTTCATGGTTTTCAACACTACTTCATGCTTCTCGTATTTTTCAGACCGTTACATGCTCCTCATATTTTTGACACTTTTTGAAGCTCTGCATATTTTTCACACCTTTTCAGGCTCTTCATGTTTTTCAACACCACTTCAGGCTCCTCCTATTTTTCAGACACTTTCATGCTAATCTAATTTTTGACACTTTTTGAAGCTCTTCATATTTTTCACACCTTTTCAGTCTCTGCATGTTTTTGAACACCGTTTCATGCTCCTCATATATTTCACACCCTTTGAAGCTCTTCATATTTTGCTCACCTTTTCTGGCTCTTCATGTTTTTGAACACCGCTTCATCCTCCTCCTATTTGTAAGAGGGTTTCATGCTCGTCATATTTTTGACATATTTTGAAGCTCTTCATAATTTTCACACCTTTTCAGGCTCTTCATGTTTTTGAACCCCGGTTCAGGCTCCTCCTATTTTTCAGACCGTTTCATGCTCCTCATATTTTTCACACCTTTTGAAGCTCTTCATATATTTCACACCTTTTCAGGGTCTTCATGGTTTTGAACACCGCTTCATGCTCCTCCTATTTTTCAGACCGTTTCATGCTCCTCATATTTTTGACACCTTTTGAAGCTCTTCATATTTTGTACACCTTTCATTCTCTTAATATTTTTCAACACCACTTCATGCTCCTCCAATTTTTCAGTCCGCTTCATGCACATCTCATTTTTGACACCTTTTGAAACTATTCATATTTTTCACACCTTTTCAGGCTCTTCCGGGTTTTCAACACCGCTTCATGATCCTCCTATTTTTACACCTTTTGAAGCTCTTCATATATTTCACACCTTTTCAGGCTCTTCCGGGTTTTCAACACCGCTTCATCCTCCTCCTATTTTTAAGAGGGTTTCATGCTCGTCATATTTTCACACCTTTTGAAGCTGTTCATATATTTCACACCTTTTCAGGCTCTTGATAATTTTCAACACCACTTCATGCTCCTCCTAATTTTCACACCCTTTCATGCTAATCTAATTTTTGACACCTTTTGAAGCTCTTCATATTTTTCACACCTTTAGAAGGTCTTCATATTTTTCACACCTTTTCAGGCTGTTCATGTTTTTGAACACCGCTTATGCTCGTCCTATTTTTCAGACCGTTTCATGCTCCTCATATTTTTGACACCTTTTGAAGCTCTTCATATTTTTCACACCTTTTCAGGCTCTTCATGTTTTTCAACAACACTTCATGCTCCTCGTATTTTTCAGACGGTTTCATTCTCCTCATATTTTTGACACCTTTTGAAGCTCTGCATATATTTCACACCTTTTCAGGCTCTTCATGATTTTCAACACCACTTCATGCTCCTCCATTTTTCAGACCGTTTCATGCTCATCTCATTTTTGACATCTTTTGAAGCTCTTCATATTTTTCACACCTTTTGAAGCTCTTCATAATTTTCATATTTTTGAAGCTCTTCATATTTTTCACACTTTTTCAGCCTCTTCATGTTTTTCAACACCTGTTCAGTCTCCTCCTATTTTTCAGACCCTTTCATGCTAATCTAATTTTTGACACTTTTTGAAGCTCTTCATACTTTTCGCACCTTTTAAGTCTCTGTATGTTTTTGAACACCTTTTCATGCTCCTCATGTATTTCACTTCTTTTGAAGCTCTTCATATTTTGCAGACATTTTCAGGCTCTTCATGTTTTTGAACACCGCTTCATCCTCCTCCTATTTTTTAGAGGGTTTCATGCTCGTCATATTTTGGACACATTTTGAAGCTCTTCATATTTTTCACACCTTTTCAGGCTCTTCATGTTTTTGAACACCGCTTCATCCTCCTCCTATTTTTAAGAGGGTTTCATACTCGTCATATTTTTGACACCTTTTGAAGCTCTTCATATTTTTCACACCTTTTCAGGCTCTTCATGTTTTTGAACACCGCTTCATGCTCCTCCTATTTTTCAGACCATTTCATGCAGATCTCATTTTTGACACCTTTTGAAGCTCTTCTTATTTTTCAAAACTTTTGAAGCTCTTCATATTTTTCACACGTTTTCAGGCTCTTCATGTTTTTGAACACTGCTTCATGCTCCTCCTATTTTTCAGACAGTTTCATGCTCCTCATATTTTTGACATCTTTTGAAGCTCTATATATTTTTCACACCTTTTCAGGCTCTTCATGTGTTTCAACACCGCTTCATGCTCCTCCTATTTTTCAGAATGTTTCATGCTCCTCATATTTTTGACATCTTTTGAAGCTCTTCATATTTTTCACACATTTTCAGGCTCTTTATGTTTTTGAACACCGCTTCATGGTGCTCATAATTTTCAGAACTTTTCATGCTCCTGATATAATTCACACCTTTTGAAGCTCTTCATATTTTTCACACCTTTTCAGGCTCTTCATGTTTTTCAACACCGTTTCATGCTCCTCCTATTTTTCAGATCGTTTCATGCTCCTCATAATTTTGACACCTTTTGAAGCTCTCCATAATTTTCACACCTTTTGAAGCTGTTCATATATTTCACACCTTTTCAGGCTCTTGATGATTTTCAACACCACTTCATGCTCCTCCTAATTTTCACACCCTTTCATGCTAATCTAATTTTTGACACCTTTTGAAGCTCTTCATCTTTTTCACACCTTTTGAAGGTCTTCATATTTTTCAAACCTTTTCAGGCTGTTCATGTTTTTGAACACCGCTTATGCTCGTCCTATTTTTCAGACCGTTTCATGCTCCTCATATTTTTGACACCTTTTGAAGGTCTTCATATTTTTCACACCTTTTCAGGCTCTTCATGTTTTTCAACACCGCTTCATGATCCTCCTATTTTTCGGACCGTTTCATGCTCCTCATATTTTTGACACCTTTTGAAGCTCTTCATATTTTTCACACCTTTTCAGGCTCTTCATGTTTCTCAACAACACTTCATGCTCCTCGTATTTTTCAGACGGTTTCATTCTCCTCATATTTTTGACACCTTTTGAAGCTCTGCATATATTTCACACCTTTTCAGGCTCTTCATGATTTTCAACACCACTTCATGCTCCTCGTATTTTTCAGACCGTTTCATGCTCCTCATATTTTTCACACCTTTTGAAGCTCTTCATATATTTCACACCTTTTCATGGTCTTCATGGTTTTGAACACCGCTTCATGCTCCTCCTATTTTTCAGACCGTTTCATGCTCCTCATATTTTTGACACCTTTTGAAGCTCTTCATATTTTGTACACCTTTCATTCTCTTAATATTTTTCAACACCACTTCATGCTCCTCCAATTTTTCAGTCCGCTTCATGCACATCTCATTTTTGACACCTTTTGAAGCTCTTCATATTTTTCACACCTTTTCAGGCTCTTCATGTTTTTCAACACCGCTTCATGCACCTCCTATTTTTCAGAGCATTTCATGCTCATCTCATTTTTGACACCTTTTGAAGCTTTTCATATTTTTCACATATTTTCAGGCTCTTCATGTTTTTGAACACCGCTTCATGCTAATCCTATTTTTCAAACCATATCATGCTCCTCATGTTTTTCACACCTTTTGAAGCTCTTCATATTTTTCACACCTTTTCAGGCTCTTCTTGTTTTTGAACACCACTTCATGCTTCTTCTATTTTTCAGAGAGTTTCATGCTCCTCATGTATTTCACACCTTTTGAAGCTCTTCATATTTTTCACACCTTTTCAGGCTTTTCATATTTTTGAACACCGTTTCATGCTCCTCCTATTTTTCAGGCCGTTTCATGCTCCTCATATATTTGACACCTTTTGAAGCTCTTCATATTTTTCACACCTTTTCAGGGTCTTCATGTTTTTCAACACCGCTGCATGCTCCTCCGATTTTTCGGACCGTTTCATGCTCCACATATTTTTGACACCTTTTGAAGCTCTTCGTATAATTCACACCTTTTCAGGCTCTTCATTTTTTTCAACACCACTTCATGCTCCTACTATTTTTCAGACCATTTCATGCAGATCTCATTTTTGACACCTTTTGAAGCTCTTCTTATTTTTCAAAACTTTTGAAGCTCTTCATATTTTTCACACGTTTTCAGGCTCTTCATGTTTTTCAACACCGCTTCATGCTCCTCCTATTTTTCAGACGGTTTCATACTCATCTCATTTTTGACACCTTTTGAATCTCTTCATATTTTTCACATCTTTTGAAGCTGTTCATATTTTTCACACTTTTTCAGGCTCTGCATGTTTTTCAACAACCTTTCTTGCTCCTCCTATTTTTCAGACGGTTTCATGCTCATCTCATTTTTGACACCTTTTGAAGCTCTTCATATTTTTCACACCTTTTGAAGATCTTCTTATTTTTCACGTTTTTGAAGCTCTTCATATTTTTCACACGTTTTCAGCCTCTTCATGTTTTTCAACACCGCTTCTTGCTCCTGCTATTTTTCAGACCGTTTCATACTCCTCATATTTTTGACACGTTTTGAGGCTCTTCATATTTTTCACACCTTTTCAGGCTCTTCATGTTTTTGAACACCGCTTCATGCTCCTCCTATTTTTCAGACCGTTTCATGCTCCTCATGTATTTCACACCTTTTGAAGCTCTTCATATTTTGCACACCTTTTCAGGCTCTTCATGTTTTTCACAACCACTTCATGCTCCTCCTATTTTTCCGATCGTTTCATGCACATCTCATTTTTTACACCTTTTGAGGCTCTTCATATTTTTCACACCTTTTCAGGCTCTTCATGTTTTTGAACACCACTTCATGATCCTCCTATTTTTCAGACCGTTTCATGCTCCTCATATATTTGACATTTTTTGAGGCTCTTCATATTTTTCACACCTTTTCAGGCTCGTCATATTTTTGAACACCGCTTCATGCTCCTCCTGTTTTTCAGACCATTTCATGCTAGTCATATTTTTGACACCTTTTGAAGCTCTTCATATTTCTCACACCTTTTCAGTCTCTTCATATTTTTCAACACAACTTCATGCATCTCCTATTTTTCGGACCATTTCATGCTCCTCATATTTTTCAAACCTTTTGAAACTCTTCATATTTTTCACACCTTTTCAGGCTCTTCATTTGTTTAAACACCGTTTCATGCTCCTTCTATTATTCAGACCGTTTCATGCTCCTCATAGTTTTCACACCTTTTGAAGCTCTTCATATATTCTCACCTTGTCAGGCTATTCACGTTTTTCAACAACACGTCGTGCTCCTCCTATTTTTCAGACCGTTTCATGTTCCTCATATTTTTGACACGTTTTGAAGCTCTTCATATTTTTCACACCTTTTCAGGCTCTTCATGTTTTGAACACCACTTCATGCTCCTCCTATTATTCAGAGAGTTTCATGCTCCTCATGTATTTCACACCTTTTGAAGCTCTTCATATTTTTCACACCTTTTGAAGCTCTTCATATATTTCACATCTTTTCAGGCTCTTCATGTTTATTTAACAACGTTTCATCCTCCTCCTATTTTTGACACATTTTGAAGCTCTTCATATTTTTCACATCTTTTAAGACTCTTCATGTTTTTCAACACAGCTTCATGCTCCTCCGTTTTTTCAGACCGTTTCATCCTCCTCCTATTTTTGACACATTTTGAAGCTCTTCATATTTTTCACAGCTTTTCAGGCTCTTCATGTTTTTCAACACCACTTCATGCTCCTATTTTTCAGACCGTTTCCTGCTCCTCATATTTTTGACACATTTTCAAACTCTTCATATTTTTCACACCTTTTCAGGCTCTTCTTGTTTTTCAACACCGCTTCATGCTCCTCGTATTTTTCAGACAGTTTCATGTGCCTCCTCTTTTTAACATCTTTTGAAGGTCTTCATATTTTTCACACCTTTTCAGGCTCTTCATGTTTTTCCGCACCGCTTCCTGCTCTTCCTTTTTTTCAGACCGTTCCATGCTCCTCATATTTTTGACACCTTTTGAAGCTCTTCATATTTTGCACACCTTTTGAGGCTCTTTATGTTTTTCAACACCACTTCATGCTCATCCTATTTTCAGACCGTTTAATGCTCCTCTTATTTTTGACACCTTTTGAAGCTCTTCATATTTTTCAAACCTCTTCAGGTTCTTCATATTTTTCAACACCGCTTCATGCTCCTCCTATTTTTCAGATAGTTTCATGCCCCCTCTATTTTTGACACATTTTGAAGCTCTTCATATTTTTCAAGCCTTTTCAAGCTCTTCATGTTTTTAAACAGAGCTTCATTTTCCTCCTATTTTTCAGACCGTTTCATGCTCCACATATTTTTGACACCTTTTGAAGCTCTTCATATTTTTCAACCTTTTCTTGCTTTCCATGTTTTTGAACACCGTTCCATGCTCCTCATATTTTTGACACCTTTGAAGCTCTTCAAAATTTTGACACCTTTTGAAGCTCTTCATATTTGTCAAACCTTTTCAAGCTCTTCATGTTTTTCAACACCGCTTCTTGCTCCTCCTATTTTTCAGACCGTTTCATGCTCCTCATATTTTTGACACCTTTTGAATCTCTTCATATATTTCACACCTTTTCAGGCTCTTCATGTTTTTGAACACCGCTTCATGATCCTCCTATTTTTCAGACCGTTTCATACACCTCATATTTTTTTCACCTTTTGAAGCTCTTCATATTTTTCACACCTTTTCAGGCTCCTCATGTTTTGCAACACCGCTTCATGGTCCTCCTATTTTTCAGACCATTTCATACTCGTCATATTTTTGACACCTTTTGATGCTCTTCATATTTTTCACACCTTTTCAGGCTCTTCATTTTTTCAACACCGCTTCATGGTCCTCCTATTTTTCAGACTGTTTCATGCTCATCTCATTTTTGACACCTTTGGAAGCTTTTCATATTTTTCACAACTTTTCAGGCTCTTCATGTTTTGAACACCGCTTCATGCTCCTCCTATTTTTCAGACCGTATCATGCTCCTCATATTTTTCACATCTTTTGAAGCTCTTCATATTTTTCACACCTTTTCAGGCTCTTCATATTTTTGAACACCTCTTCATCTTCCTCCTATTTTTCAGACCGTTTCTTGCTCCTCATGTATTTCACACCTTTTGAAGCTCTTCATATTTTTCACACCTTTTCAGGCTCTTGATGTTTTTCCACACCACTTCATGCTTCTCCTATTTTTCAACACGTTTCATGCTCCTCATGTATTTCACACCCTTTGAAGCTCTTCATATTTTTCACACCTTTTCAGGCTCTTCATGTTTTTCAACACCGCTTCATGCTCCTCCTATTTTTCAGACCGTTTCATGCACCTCATATTTTTCTCACCTTTTGAAGCTCTTCATATTTTTCACACCTTTTCAGGCTCCTCATGTTTTGCAACACCGCTTCATGGTCCTCCTATTTTTCAGACCGTTTCATACTCCTCATATTTTTGACAAATTTTGATGCTCTTCATATTTTTCACACCTTTTCAGGCTCTTCATTTTTTCAACACCACTTCATGCTCCTCCTTTTTTTCAGACCGTTTCATGCTCATCTCATTTTTGACACCTTTTGAAGCTCTTCATATTTTTCACACCTTTTCAAGCTCTTCATGTTTTTGAACACCACTTCATGCTCCTCCTATTTTTCAGACTGCTTCATACTCCTCTCATTTTTGACACCTTTTGAAGCTCTTCATATTTTTGACACCTTTTGAAGCTCTTCATATTTCTCACACGTTTTCAGGCTCTTCATGATTTTCAACACCGATTCATGCTCCTCCTCTTTTTCAGACCGTTTCATGCTCCTCATATTTTTGATACCTTTTGAATCTCCTCATATTTTTTACACCTTTTGAACCTCTTCATATATTTCACACTTTTTCAGGCTCTTCATGTTTTTCAACACGGCTTCATGCTCCTCCTATTTTTCAGACCGTTTCATGCTCCTCATATTTTTCACACCTTTTGAAGCTCTTCATATTTTTCACACCTTTTAAGCCTCTTCATGTTTTTTAACACCGCTTCATGCTCCTCCTATTTTCAAGACAGTTTCATACTCCTCATGTATTTCATACCTTTTGAAGCTCCTCATATTTTTCACACCTTTTCAGGCTCTTCATATTTTTGAAAACCGCTTCATGCTCCTCCTATTTTTAAGACCATTTCATGCTCCTCATATATTTCACACCTTTTGAAGTTCTTCATATTTTTCACACCTTTTCAGGCTCTGCATGTTTTTCAACACCGTTTCATGCTCCTCCTATTTTTCAGACCGTTTCATGCTCCTCATATTTTTGACACATTTTGAAGTTCTTGATATATTTCACACCTTCTCAGGCTCTTCATTTTTTGGAACACGACTTCTTGCTCCTCCTATTTTTCAGACCGTTTCATGCTCATCTCATTTTTGACACCTTTTGAAGCTCTTCATATATTTGACACCATTTGAAGCTCTTCATATTTTTCACAACTTTTCAGGCTCTGCATGTATTTGAACACCGTTTCATGCTACTCCTATATTTCAGACCGATTCTTGCTGCTCATATATTTGACACCTTTTGAAACTCTTCATATTTTTAACACCTTTTTAGGCTCTTCATGTTTTTCAACACCGCTTCATGCTCCTCCTATTTTTCAAACCGTTTCATGCTCCTCATATTTTTGACACCTTTTGAAGCTCTTCATATATTTCACACCTTTTCCACCTCTTCATGTTTTTCAACACTGCTTCTTGCTCCTCCAATTTTTCAGACCGTTTCATGCTCCTCCTATTTTTGATACCTTTTGAAGCTGTTCATATATTTCACACCTTTTCAGGCGTTTCATGTCTTTGAAAACCGTTTCATGCTCGTCATATTTGGACAGTTTTTGATGCTCTTCATATTTTTCACAGCTTTTCAGGCTCTTCATGTTTTTCAACACCACTTCATGCTCCTATTTTTCAGACCGTTTCCTGCTCCTCATATTTTTGACACATTTTCAAACTCTTCATATTTTTCACACCTTTTCAGGCTCTTCTTGTTTTTCAACACCGCTTCATGCTCCTCGTATTTTTCAGACAGTTTCATGTGCCTCCTCTTTTTAACATCTTTTGAAGGTCGTCATATTTTTCACACCTTTTCAGGCTCTTCATGTTTTTCCGCACCGCTTCCTGCTCTTCCTTTTTTTCAGACCGTTCCATGCTCCTCATATTTTTGACACCTTTTGAAGCTCTTCATATTTTGCACACCTTTTGAGGCTCTTTATGTTTTTCAACACCACTTCATGCTCATCCTATTTTCAGACCGTTTAATGCTCCTCTTAATTTTGACACCTTTTGAAGCTCTTCATATTTTTCAAACCTCTTCAGGTTCTTCATATTTTTCAACACCGCTTCATGCTCCTCCTATTTTTCAGATAGTTTCATGCCCCCTCTATTTTTGACACATTTTGAAGCTCTTCATATTTTTCAAGCCTTTTCAAGCTCTTCATGTTTTTAAACAGAGCTTCATTTTCCTCCTATTTTTCAGACCGTTTCATGCTCCACATATTTTTGACACCTTTTGAAGCTCTTCATATTTTTCAACCTTTTCTTGCTTTCCATGTTTTTGAACACCGTTCCATGCTCCTCATATTTTTGACACCTTTGAAGCTCTTCAAAATTTTGACACCTTTTGAAGCTCTTCATATTTTTCAAACCTTTTCAAGCTCTTCATATTTTTCAACACCGCTTCTTGCTCCTCCTATTTTTCAGACCGTTTCATGCTCCTCATATTTTTGACACCTTTTGAATCTCTTCATATATTTCACACCTTTTCAGGCTCTTCATGTTTTTGAACACCGCTTCATGATCCTCCTATTTTTCAGACCGTTTCATACACCTCATATTTTTTTCACCTTTTGAAGCTCTTCATATTTTTCACACCTTTTCAGGCTCCTCATGTTTTGCAACACCGCTTCATGGTCCTCCTATTTTTCAGACCATTTCATACTCGTCATATTTTTGACACCTTTTGATGCTCTTCATATTTTTCACACCTTTTCAGGCTCTTCATTTTTTCAACACCGCTTCATGCTCCTCCTATTTTTCAGACTGTTTCATGCTCATCTCATTTTTGACACCTTTGGAAGCTTTTCATATTTTTCACAACTTTTCAGGCTCTTCATGTTTTGAACACCGCTTCATGCTCCTCCTATTTTTCAGACCGTATCATGCTCCTCATATTTTTCACATCTTTTGAAGCTCTTCATATTTTTCACACCTTTTCAGGCTCTTCATATTTTTGAACACCTCTTCATCTTCCTCCTATTTTTCAGACCGTTTCTTGCTCCTCATGTATTTCACACCTTTTGAAGCTCTTCATATTTTTCACACCTTTTCAGGCTCTTGATGTTTTTCCACACCACTTCATGCTTCTCCTATTTTTCAACACGTTTCATGCTCCTCATGTATTTCACACCCTTTGAAGCTCTTCATATTTTTCACACCTTTTCAGGCTCTTCATGTTTTTCAACACCGCTTCATGCTCCTCCTATTTTTCAGACCGTTTCATGCACCTCATATTTTTCTCACCTTTTGAAGCTCTTCATATTTTTCACACCTTTTCAGGCTCCTCATGTTTTGCAACACCGCTTCATGGTCCTCCTATTTTTCAGACCGTTTCATACTCCTCATATTTTTGACAAATTTTGATGCTCTTCATATTTTTCACACCTTTTCAGGCTCTTCATTTTTTCAACACCACTTCATGCTCCTCCTTTTTTTCAGACCGTTTCATGCTCATCTCATTTTTGACACCTTTTGAAGCTCTTCATATTTTTCACACCTTTTCAAGCTCTTCATGATTTTGAACACCACTTCATGCTCCTCCTATTTTTCAGACTGCTTCATACTCCTCTCATTTTTGACACCTTTTGAAGCTCTTCATATTTTTGACACCTTTTGAAGCTCTTCATATTTCTCACACGTTTTCAGGCTCTTCATGATTTTCAACACCGATTCATGCTCCTCCTCTTTTTCAGACCGTTTCATGCTCCTCATATTTTTGATACCTTTTGAATCTCCTCATATTTTTTACACCTTTTGAACCTCTTCATATATTTCACACTTTTTCAGGCTCTTCATGTTTTTCAACACGGCTTCATGCTCCTCCTATTTTTCAGACCGTTTCATGCTCCTCATATTTTTCACACCTTTTGAAGCTCTTCATATATTTCACACCTTTTAAGCCTCTTCATGTTTTTTAACACCGCTTCATGCTCCTCCTATTTTCAAGACAGTTTCATACTCCTCATGTATTTCATACCTTTTGAAGCTCCTCATATTTTTCACACCTTTTCAGGCTCTTCATATTTTTGAAAACCGCTTCATGCTCCTCCTATTTTTAAGACCATTTCATGCTCCTCATATATTTCACACCTTTTGAAGTTCTTCATATTTTTCACACCTTTTCAGGCTCTGCATGTTTTTAAACACCGTTTCATGCTCCTCCTATTTTTCAGACCGTTTCATGCTCCTCATATTTTTGACACATTTTGAAGTTCTTGATATATTTCACACCTTCTCAGGCTCTTCATTTTTTGGAACACGACTTCTTGCTCCTCCTATTTTTCAGACCGTTTCATGCTCATCTCATTTTTGACACCTTTTGAAGCTCTTCATATATTTGACACCATTTGAAGCTCTTCATATTTTTCACAACTTTTCAGGCTCTGCATGTATTTGAACACCGTTTCATGCTACTCCTATATTTCAGACCGATTCTTGCTGCTCATATATTTGACACCTTTTGAAACTCTTCATATTTTTAACACCTTTTCAGGCTCTTCATGTTTTTCAACACCGCTTCATGCTCCTCCTATTTTTCAGACCGTTTCATGCTCCTCATATTTTTGACACCTTTTGATGCTCTTCATATTTTTCACACCTTTTCAGGCTTTTCATGTTTTTGCACACCGCTTCATGCTCCTCCTATTTTTCACACCTTTTGAAGCTCTTCATATTTTTCACCCTTTTCAGTCTCTTCATGTTTTTAACACGGTTTCATGCTCCTCCTATTTTTCAGACCGTTTCATGCTCCTCATATTTTTGACACCTTTTGAAGCTCTTCATATTTTTCACATCTTTTCAGGCTCTTCATGTTTTTCAACACCGCTTCATGCTCCACCTATTTTTCAGACGGTTTCATGCTCATCTCTTTTTTGACACCTTTTGAAGCTCTTCATATTTTTCATACCTTTTGAAGCTCTTCATATTTTTCACTCGTTTTCACGCTCTTCATGTTTTTCAACACCGCTTCATGCTCCTCCTATTTTTCAGACGGTTTCATGCTCCTCATATTTTTGACACCTTTTGAAGCTCTTCATATTTTTCAAACCTTTTCAGGCTCTTCATGTTTTTGAACACTGCTTCATGCTCCTCGTATTTTTCAAACCATTTCATGATCCTCATGTATTTCACTCCTTTGAACCTCTTCATATTTTTCACACCTTTTCAGGCTCTTCATGTGTTTCAACACCACTTCATGCTCCTCAGCTTTTTCAGACCGTTTCATGCTCATTTCATTTTTGAAACATTTTGAAGCTCTTCATATTTTTCACACCTTTTGAATCTCTTCATATTTTTGACACCTTTTCAGGCTCTTCATGTTTTTGAACACCTCTGCATGCTCCTCCTATTTTTCAGGGCGTTTAATGCTCCTCATGTATTTCACACCTTTTGAAGCTCTTCATATTTTTCTCACCTTTTCAGGCTCTTCATGTTTTTGAACACCGCTTCATGCTCCTCATATTTTTCAGACCGTTTCATGCTCCTCATATATTTCAAACCTTTTGCACCTCTTCATATTTTTCACACCTTTTCAATGTCTTCATGTTTTTGAACACCGTTTCATGCTGCTCCTATTTTTCACAACGTTTCATGGTCCTCATATTTTTGACACCTTTTGAAGCTCTTCATATTTTTCACACCTTTTCAGGCTCTTCATGTTTTTCAACACTGCTTCATGCTCCTCCTATTTTTCAGACCGTTTCTTCCACCTCATATATTTCACAGCTTTAGAAGCTCTTCATATTTTTCACACATTTTCAGGCTCTTCATGTTTCTCAACACCGCTTCCTGCTCCTCCTCTTTTTCAGACCGTTTCATGCTCCTCATATTTTTGACACATTTTGAAGCTCTTCATGTTTCTCACAGCTTTTCAGGTTCTTCATGTTTTTCAACACTACTTCATGCTCCTCCTATTTTTCAGACGGTTTCATGCTCATCTCATTTTTGACACCTTTTGAAGCTCTTCATATTTTTCACATCTTTTGAAGCTCTTCATATTTTTCACACGTTTTCAGGCTCTTCATGTTGTTCAACACCCTTTCTTGCTCCTCCTATTTTTCAGACCATTTCATGCTCCTCATATTTTTGACACGTTTTGAAGCTCTTCATATTTTTCACACCTTTTCAGGCTCTTCATGTTTTTGAACACCGTTTCATAGTCCTCCTATTTTTCAGACCGTTTCATGCTCCTCATATTTTTGACACCTTTTGAAGCTCTTCATATTTTTCACTACTTTTCAGGGTCTTCCTGTTTTGAACACCGCTTCATGCTCCTCCTATTTTTCAGAACTTTTCATGCTCCTCATATTTTTGACACCTTTTGAAGCTCTTCATATTTTTCACACCTTTTCAGGCTCTTCATGTTTTTGAACACCATTTCATGCTCCTCCTATTTTACAGACCGTTTCATTCTCCTCATATTTTTGACACCTTTTGAAGCTCTTCATATATTTCACACCTTTTCAGGCTTTTCATTATTTTCAACACCACTTCATGCTCCTCTTATTTTTCAGACCGTTTCATGCTCATCTCATTTTGACACCTTTTGAAGCTCTTCATGTTTTTCACATCTTCTGAAGCTCTTCATATTTTTCACAAATTTTCAGGCTCTTTATGATTTTCAACACCGCTTCATGCTCCTCCTATTTTTCAGACCGTTTCATGTTCATCTCATTTTGACACCTTTTGAAGCTCTTCATATTTTTCACACCTTTTGAAGCTCTTCATATTTTGCATATTTTTGAAGTTCTTCATAATTTCACACGTTTTCAGACTCTTCATGTTTTTCAACACCACTTCATGCTCCTCCTATTTTTCAGACCGTTTCATGCTCCTCATATTTTTGACACCTTTTGAAGCTCTTCATATTTTTCACACCTTTTCAGGCTCTTCATGTTTTTGAACACCGCTTCATGCTCCTCCTATTTTTCAGACCGTTTCATGCTCCTCATATTTTTGACAACTTTTGAAGCTTTTCATATTTTTCACACCTTGTCAGGCTCTTGAATTTTTTCAACACCACTTCATGCTCCTCCTTTTTTGCAGACCGTTTCATGCTCCTCATATTTTTGACACCTTTTGAAGCTCTTCATATTTTGCACACCTTTTCAGGCTCTTCATGTTTTTGAACACCGCTTCATGATCCTCCTATTTTTCTGACCTTTTCATGCTCCTCATATTTTTGACAACTTTTGAAGCTCTTCATATTTTTCACAACTTTTCAGGCTTTTCCTGTTTTTGAACACCGCTTCATGCTCCTCCTATTTTTCAAACCGTTTCATGCTCCTCATATTTTTGACACCTTTTGAAGCCCTTCATATATTTCACACCTTTTCCGTCTCTTCTTTTTTTTCAACACCACTTCATGCTCCTCCTATTTTTCAGACCGTTTCATGCTCATCTCATTTTTGACACCTTTTGAAGCTCTTCATATTTTTCACACCTTTTCAAGCTCTTCATGTTTTTGAACACCGCTTCATGCTCCTCCTATTTTTCAGACTGCTTCATACTCCTCTCATTTTTGACACCTTTTGAAGCTCTTCATATTTTTGACACCTTTTGAAGCTCTTCATATTTCTCACACGTTTTCAGGCTCTTCATGATTTTCAACACCGATTCATGCTCCTCCTCTTTTTCAGACCGTTTCATGCTCCTCATATTTTTGATACCTTTTGAATCTCCTCATATTTTTTACACCTTTTGAACCTCTTCATATATTTCACACTTTTTCAGGCTCTTCATGTTTTTCAACACGGCTTCATGCTCCTCCTATTTTTCAGACCGTTTCATGCTCCTCATATTTTTCACACCTTTTGAAGCTCTTCATATTTTTCACACCTTTTAAGCCTCTTCATGTTTTTTAACACCGCTTCATGCTCCTCCTATTTTCAAGACAGTTTCATACTCCTCATGTATTTCATACCTTTTGAAGCTCCTCATATTTTTCACACCTTTTCAGGCTCTTCATATTTTTGAAAACCGCTTCATGCTCCTCCTATTTTTAAGACCGTTTCATGCTCCTCATATATTTCACACCTTTTGAAGTTCTTCATATTTTTCACACCTTTTCAGGCTCTGCATGTTTTTCAACACCGTTTCATGCTCCTCCTATTTTTCAGACCGTTTCATGCTCCTCATATTTTTGACACATTTTGAAGTTCTTGATATATTTCACACCTTCTCAGGCTCTTCATTTTTTGGAACACGACTTCTTGCTCCTCCTATTTTTCAGACCGTTTCATGCTCATCTCATTTTTGACACCTTTTGAAGCTCTTCATATATTTGACACCATTTGAAGCTCTTCATATTTTTCACAACTTTTCAGGCTCTGCATGTATTTGAACACCGTTTCATGCTACTCCTATATTTCAGACCGATTCTTGCTGCTCATATATTTGACATCTTTTGAAACTCTTCATATTTTTAACACCTTTTCAGGCTCTTCATGTTTTTCAACACCGCTTCATGCTCCTCCTATTTTTCAGACCGTTTCATGCTCCTCATATTTTTGACACCTTTTGATGCTCTTCATATTTTTCACACCTTTTCAGGCTTTTCATGTTTTTGCACACCGCTTCATGCTCCTCCTATTTTTCACACCTTTTGAAGCTCTTCATATTTTTCACCCTTTTCAGTCTCTTCATGTTTTTAACACGGTTTCATGCTCCTCCTATTTTTCAGACCGTTTCATGCTCCTCATATTTTTGACACCTTTTGAAGCTCTTCATATTTTTCACATCTTTTCAGACTCTTCATGTTTTTCAACACCGCTTCATGCTCCACCTATTTTTCAGACGGTTTCATGCTCATCTCTTTTTTGACACCTTTTGAAGCTCTTCATATTTTTCACTCGTTTTCACGCTCTTCATGTTTTTCAACACCGCTTCATGCTCCTCCTATTTTTCAGACGGTTTCATGCTCCTCATATTTTTGACAGCTTTTGAAGCTCTTCATATTTTTCAAACCTTTTCAGGCTCTTCATGTTTTTGAACACTGCTTCATGCTCCTCGTATTTTTCAAACCATTTCATGATCCTCATGTATTTCACACCTTTGAACCTCTTCATATTTTTCACACCTTTTCAGGCTCTCCATGTGTTTCAACACCACTTCATGCTCCTCAGCTTTTTCAGACCGTTTCATGCTCATTTCATTTTTGAAACATTTTGAAGCTCTTCATATTTTTCACACCTTTTGAATCTCTTCATATTTTTGACACCTTTTCAGGCTCTTCATGTTTTTGAACACCTCTGCATGCTCCTCCTATTTTTCAGGGCGTTTAATGCTCCTCATGTATTTCACACCTTTTGAAGCTCTTCATATTTTTCTCACCTTTTCAGGCTCTTCATGTTTTTGAACACCGCTTCATGCTCCTCATATTTTTCAGACCGTTTCATGCTCCTCATATATTTCAAACCTTTTGCACCTCTTCATATTTTTCACACCTTTTAAATGTCTTCATGTTTTTGAACACCGTTTCATGCTGCTCCTATTTTTCACAACGTTTCATGCTCCTCATATTTTTGACACCTTTTGAAGCTCTTCATATTTTTCACACCTTTTCAGGCTATTCATATTTTTGAACACCTCTTCCTCTTCCTCCTATTTTTCAGACCGTTTCTTGCTCCTCATGTATTTCACACCTTTTGAAGCCCTTCATATTTTTCACACCTTTTCAGGCTCTTGATGTTTTTCCACACCACTTCATGCTTCTCGTATTTTTCAACACGTTTCATGCTCCTCATGTATTTCACACCTTTTGAAGCTCTTCATATTTTTCACACCTTTTCAGGCTCTTCATGTTTTTCAACACCGCTTCATGCTCCTCCTATTTTTCAGACCGTTTCATGCACCTCATATTTTTCTCACCTTTTGAAGCTCTTCATATTTTTCACACCTTTTCAGGCTCCTCATGTTTTGCAACACCGCTTCATGGTCCTCCTATTTTTCAGACCGTTTCATACTCCTCATATTTTTTACAACTTTTGATGCTCTTCATATTTTTCACACCTTTTCAGGCTCTTCATTTTTTCAACACCGCTTCATGCTCCTCCTATTTTTCAGACCGTTTCATGCTCATCTCATTTTTGACACCTTTGGAAGCTTTTCATATTTTTCACAATTTTTCAGGCTCTTCATGTTTCTCAACACCTCTTCCTGCTCCTCCTCTTTTTCAGAACGTTTCATGCTCCTCATATTTTTGACACCTTTTGAAGCTCTTCGTGTTTCTCACAGCTTTTCAGGTTCTTCATGTTTTTCAACACTACTTCATGCTCCTCCTATTTTTCAGACGGTTTCATGCTCATCTCATTTTTGACACCTTTTGAAGCTCTTCATATTTTTCACATCTTTTGAAGCTCTTCATATTTTTCACACGTTTTCAGGCTCTTCATGTTGTTCAACACCCTTTCTTGCTCCTCCTATTTTTCAGACCATTTCATGCTCCTCATATTTTTGACACGTTTTGAAGCTCTTCATATTTTTCACACCTTTTCAGGCTCTTCATGTTTTTGAACACCGTTTCATAGTCCTCCTATTTTTCAGACCGTTTCATGCTCCTCATATTTTTGACACCTTTGAAGCTCTTCATATTTTTCACTACTTTTCAGGGTCTTCCTGTTTTGAACACCGCTTCATGCTCCTCCTATTTTTCAGAACTTTTCATGCTCCTCATATTTTTGACACCTTTTGAAGCTCTTCATATTTTTCACACCTTTTCAGGCTCTTCATGTTTTTGAACACCATTTCATGCTCCTCCTATTTTACAGACCGTTTCATTCTCCTCATATTTTTGACACCTTTTGAAGCTCTTCATATATTTCACACCTTTTCAGGCTTTTCATTATTTTCAACACCACTTCATGCTCCTCTTATTTTTCAGACCGTTTCTTGCTCATCTCATTTTGACAACTTTTGAAGTTCTTCATGTTTTTCACATCTTCTGAAGCTCTTCATATTTTTCACAAATTTTCAGGCTCTTTATGATTTTCAACACCGCTTCATGCTCCTCCTATTTTTCAGACCGTTTCATGTTCATCTCATTTTGACACCTTTTGAAGCTCTTCATATTTTTCACACCTTTTGAAGCTCTTCATATTTTGCATATTTTTGAAGTTCTTCATAATTTCACACGTTTTCAGACTCTTCATGTTTTTCAACACCACTTCATGCTCCTCCTATTTTTCAGACCATTTCATGCTCCTCATATTTTTGACACCTTTTGAAGCTCTTCATATTTTTCACACCTTTTCAGGCTCTTCATGTTTTTGAACACCGCTTCATGCTCCTCCTATTTTTCAGACCGTTTCATGCTCCTCATATTTTTGACAACTTTTGAAGCTTTTCGTATTTTTCACACCTTGTCAGGCTCTTGAATTTTTTCAACACCACTTCATGCTCCTCCTTTTTTGCAGACCGTTTCATGCTCCTCATATTTTTGACACCTTTTGAAGCTCTTCATATTTTGCACACCTTTTCAGGCTCTTCATGTTTTTGAACACCGCTTCATGATCCTCCTATTTTTCTGACCTTTTCATGCTCCTCATATTTTTGACAACTTTTGAAGCTCTTCATATTTTTCACAACTTTTCAGGCTTTTCCTGTTTTTGAACACCGCTTCATGCTCCTCCTATTTTTCAAACCGTTTCATGCTCCTCATATTTTTGACACCGTTTGAAGCTCTTCATATTTTTCACACCTTTTCAGGCTCTTCATGTTTTTGAACACCGCTTCATGCTCCTCCTATTTTCAGACCGTTTCATTCTCCTCATATTTTTGACACCTTTTGAAGCCCTTCATATATTTCACACCTTTTCCGTCTCTTCTTTTTTTTCAACACCACTTCATGCTCCTCCTATTTTTCAGACCGTTTCATGCTCATCTCATTTTTGACACCTTTTGAAGCTCTTCATATTTTTCACACCTTTTCAGGCTCTTCATGTTTTTGAACACCGCTTCATGCTCCTCTTATTTTTCAGACTGCTTCATACTCCTCTCATTTTTGAAACCTTTTGAAGCTCTTCATATTTTTGACACCTTTTGAAGCTCTTCATATTTCTCACACGTTTTCAGGCTCTTCATGATTTTCAACACCGATTCATGCTCCTCCTCTTTTTCAGACCGTTTCATGCTCCTCATATTTTTGATACCTTTTGAATCTCCTCATATTTTTTACACCTTTTGAACCTCTTCATATATTTCACACTTTTTCAGGCTCTTCATGTTTTTCAACACGGCTTCATGCTCCTCCTATTTTTCAGACCGTTTCATGCTCCTCATATTTTTCACACCTTTTGAAGCTCTTCATATTTTTCACACCTTTTAAGCCTCTTCATGTTTTTTAGCACCGCTTCATGCTCCTCCTATTTTCAAGACAGTTTCATACTCCTCATGTATTTCATACCTTTTGAAGCTCCTCATATTTTTCACACCTTTTAAGCCTCTTCATGTTTTTGAAAACCGCTTCATGCTCCTCCTATTTTTAAGACCGTTTCATGCTCCTCATATATTTCACACCTTTTGAAGTTCTTCATATTTTTCACACCTTTTCAGGCTCTGCATGTTTTTCAACACCGTTTCATGCTCCTCCTATTTTTCAGACCGTTTCATGCTCCTCATATTTTTGACACATTTTGAAGTTCTTGATATATTTCACACCTTCTCAGGCTCTTCATTTTTTGGAACACGACTTCTTGCTCCTCCTATTTTTCAGACCGTTTCATGCTCATCTCATTTTTGACACCTTTTGAAGCTCTTCATATATTTGACACCATTTGAAGCTCTTCATATTTTTCACAACTTTTCAGGCTCTGCATGTATTTGAACACCGTTTCATGCTACTCCTATATTTCAGACCGATTCTTGCTGCTCATATATTTGACACCTTTTGAAACTCTTCATATTTTTAACACCTTTTCAGGCTCTTCATGTTTTTCAACACCGCTTCATGCTCCTCCTATTTTTCAGACCGTTTCATGCTCCTCATATTTTTGACACCTTTTGATGCTCTTCATATTTTTCACACCTTTTCAGGCTTTTCATGTTTTTGCACACCGCTTCATGCTCCTCCTATTTTTCACACCTTTTGAAGCTCTTCATATTTTTCACCCTCTTCAGTCTCTTCATGTTTTTGAACACGGTTTCATGCTCCTCCTATTTTTCAGACCGTTTCATGCTCCTCATATATTTCAAACCTTTTGCACCTCTTCATATTTTTCACACCTTTTCAATGTCTTCATGTTTTTGAACACCGTTTCATGCTGCTCCTATTTTTCACAACGTTTCATGCTCCTCATATTTTTGACACCTTTTGAAGCTCTTCATATTTTTCACACCTTTTCAGGCTCTTCATATTTTTGAACACCTCTTCCTCTTCCTCCTATTTTTCAGACCGTTTCATGCTCCTCATATTTTTCACACCTTTTGAAGCTCTTCATATTTTTCACACCTTTTAAGCCTCTTCATGTTTTTTAACACCGCTTCATGCTCCTCCTATTTTCAAGACAGTTTCATACTCCTCATGTATTTCATACCTTTTGAAGCTCCTCATATTTTTCACACCTTTTCAGGCTCTTCATATTTTTGAAAACCGCTTCATGCTCCTCCTATTTTTAAGACCATTTCATGCTCCTCATATATTTCACACCTTTTGAAGTTCTTCATATTTTTCACACCTTTTCAGGCTCTGCATGTTTTTCAACACCGTTTCATGCTCCTCCTATTTTTCAGACCGTTTCATGCTCCTCATATTTTTGACACATTTTGAAGTTCTTGATATATTTCACACCTTCTCAGGCTCTTCATTTTTTGGAACACGACTTCTTGCTCCTCCTATTTTTCAGACCGTTTCATGCTCATCTCATTTTTGACACCTTTTGAAGCTCTTCATATATTTGACACCATTTGAAGCTCTTCATATTTTTCACAACTTTTCAGGCTCTGCATGTATTTGAACACCGTGTCATGCTACTCCTATATTTCAGACCGATTCTTGCTGCTCATATATTTGACATCTTTTGAAACTCTTCATATTTTTAACACCTTTTCAGGCTCTTCATGTTTTTCAACACCGCTTCATGCTCCTCCTATTTTTCAGACCGTTTCATGCTCCTCATATTTTTGACACCTTTTGATGCTCTTCATATTTTTCACACCTTTTCAGGCTTTTCATGTTTTTGCACACCGCTTCATGCTCCTCCTATTTTTCACACCTTTTGAAGCTCTTCATATTTTTCACCCTTTTCAGTCTCTTCATGTTTTTAACACGGTTTCATGCTCCTCCTATTTTTCAGACCGTTTCATGCTCCTCATATTTTTGACACCTTTTGAAGCTCTTCATATTTTTCACATCTTTTCAGACTCTTCATGTTTTTCAACACCGCTTCATGCTCCACCTATTTTTCAGACGGTTTCATGCTCATCTCTTTTTTGACACCTTTTGAAGCTCTTCATATTTTTCATACCTTTTGAAGCTCTTCATATTTTTCACTCGTTTTCACGCTCTTCATGTTTTTCAACACCGCTTCATGCTCCTCCTATTTTTCAGACGGTTTCATGCTCCTCATATTTTTGACACCTTTTGAAGCTCTTCATATTTTTCAAACCTTTTCAGGCTCTTCATGTTTTTGAACACTGCTTCATGCTCCTCGTATTTTTCAAACCATTTCATGATCCTCATGTATTTCACACCTTTGAACCTCTTCATATTTTTCACACCTTTTCAGGCTCTCCATGTGTTTCAAAACCACTTCATGCTCCTCAGCTTTTTCAGACCGTTTCATGCTCATTTCATTTTTGAAACATTTTGAAGCTCTTCATATTTTTCACACCTTTTGAATCTCTTCATATTTTTGACACCTTTTCAGGCTCTTCATGTTTTTGAACACCTCTGCATGCTCCTCCTATTTTTCAGGGCGTTTAATGCTCCTCATGTATTTCACACCTTTTGAAGCTCTTCATATTTTTCACACCTTTTCAGGCTCTTCATGTTTTTGAACACCGCTTCATGCTCCTCATATTTTTCAGACCGTTTCATGCTCCTCATATATTTCAAACCTTTTGCACCTCTTCATATTTTTCACACCTTTTCAATGTCTTCATGTTTTTGAACACCGTTTCATGCTGCTCCTATTTTTCACAACGTTTCATGCTCCTCATATTTTTGACACCTTTTGAAGCTCTTCATATTTTTCACACCTTTTCAGGCTCTTCATATTTTTGAACACCTCTTCCTCTTCCTCCTATTTTTCAGACCGTTTCTTGCTCCTCATGTATTTCACACCTTTTGAAGCCCTTCATATTTTTCACACCTTTTCAGGCTCTTGATGTTTTTCCACACCACTTCATGCTTCTCGTATTTTTCAACACGTTTCATGCTCCTCATGTATTTCACACCTTTTGAAGCTCTTCATATTTTTCACACCTTTTCAGGCTCTTCATGTTTTTCAACACCGCTTCATGCTCCTCCTATTTTTCAGACCGTTTCATGCACCTCATATTTTTCTCACCTTTTGAAGCTCTTCATATTTTTCACACCTTTTCAGGCTCCTCATGTTTTGCAACACCGCTTCATGGTCCTCCTATTTTTCAGACCGTTTCATACTCCTCATATTTTTTACAACTTTTGATGCTCTTCATATTTTTCACACCTTTTCAGGCTCTTCATTTTTTCAACACCGCTTCATGCTCCTCCTATTTTTCAGACCGTTTCATGCTCATCTCATTTTTGACACCTTTGGAAGCTTTTCATATTTTTCACAATTTTTCAGGCTCTTCATGTTTTGAACACCGCTTCATGCTCCTCCTATTTTTCAGACCGTATCATGCTCCTCATATTTTGACACCTTTTGAAGCTCTTCATATATTTCACACCTTTTCAGTCTCTTCTTTTTCTTCAACACCACCTCATGCACCTCCTATTTTTCAGACCGTTTCATGATCATCTCATTTTTGACACCTTTTGAAGCTCTTCATATTTTTCACACCTTTTCAGGCTCCTCATTTTTTTCAACACCACTTCATTCTCCTCCTATTTTTCAGACCGTTTCATGCTCATCTCTTTTTTGACACCTTTTGAAGCTCTTCATATTTTTCACACATTTTGAAGCTCTTAATATTTTTCACACCTTTTCTGGCTCTTCATGTTTTTCAACACCGGTTCATGGTACTCCTATTTTTCAGACCGTTTCTTGCACCTCATATATTTCACACCTTTAGAAGCTCTTCATATTTTTCACACATTTTCAGGCTCTTCATGTTTCTCAACACCGCTTCCTGCTCCTCCTCTTTTTCAGAACGTTTCATGCTCCTCATATTTTTGACACCTTTTGAAGCTCTTCGTGTTTCTCACAGCTTTTCAGGTTCTTCATGTTTTTCAACACTACTTCATGCTCCTCCTATTTTTCAGACGGTTTCATGCTCATCTCATTTTTGACACCTTTTGAAGCTCTTCATATTTTTCACATCTTTTGAAGCTCTTCATATTTTTCACACGTTTTCAGGCTCTTCATGTTGTTCAACACCCTTTCTTGCTCCTCCTATTTTTCAGACCATTTCATGCTCCTCATATTTTTGACACGTTTTGAAGCTCTTCATATTTTTCACACCTTTTCAGGCTCTTCATGTTTTTGAACACCGTTTCATAGTCCTCCTATTTTTCAGACCGTTTCATGCTCCTCATATTTTTGACACCTTTGAAGCTCTTCATATTTTTCACTACTTTTCAGGGTCTTCCTGTTTTGAACACCGCTTCATGCTCCTCCTATTTTTCAGAACTTTTCATGCTCCTCATATTTTTGACACCTTTTGAAGCTCTTCATATTTTTCACACCTTTTCAGGCTCTTCATGTTTTTGAACACCATTTCATGCTCCTCCTATTTTACAGACCGTTTCATTCTCCTCATATTTTTGACACCTTTTGAAGCTCTTCATATATTTCACACCTTTTCAGGCTTTTCATTATTTTCAACACCACTTCATGCTCCTCTTATTTTTCAGACCGTTTCTTGCTCATCTGATTTTGACAACTTTTGAAGTTCTTCATGTTTTTCACATCTTCTGAAGCTCTTCATATTTTTCACAAATTTTCAGGCTCTTTATGATTTTCAACACCGCTTCATCCTCCTCCTATTTTTCAGACCGTTTCATGTTCATCTCATTTTGACACCTTTTGAAGCTCTTCATATTTTTCACACCTTTTGAAGCTCTTCATATTTTGCATATTTTTGAATTTCTTCATAATTTCACACGTTTTCAGACTCTTCATGTTTTTCAACACCACTTCATGCTCCTCCTATTTTTCAGACCGTTTCATGCTCCTCATATTTTTGACACCTTTTGAAGCTCTTCATATTTTTCACACCTTTTCAGGCTCTTCATGTTTTTGAACACCGCTTCATGCTCCTCCTATTTTTCAGACCGTTTCATGCTCCTCATATTTTTGACAACTTTTGAAGCTTTTCATATTTTTCACACCTTGTCAGGCTCTTGAATTTTTTCAACACCACTTCATGCTCCTCCTTTTTTGCAGACCGTTTCATGCTCCTCATATTTTTGACACCTTTTGAAGCTCTTCATATTTTGCACACCTTTTCAGGCTCTTCATGTTTTTGAACACCGCTTCATGATCCTCCTATTTTTCTGACCTTTTCATGCTCCTCATATTTTTGACAACTTTTGAAGCTCTTCATATTTTTCACAACTTTTCAGGCTTTTCCTGTTTTTGAACACCGCTTCATGCTCCTCCTATTTTTCAAACCGTTTCATGCTCCTCATATTTTTGACACCTTTTGAAGCTCTTCATATTTTTCACACCTTTTCAGGCTCTTCATGTTTTTGAACACCGCTTCATGCTCCTCTTATTTTCAGACCGTTTCATTCTCCTCATATTTTTGACACCTTTTGAAGCCCTTCATATATTTCACACCTTTTCCGTCTCTTCTTTTTTTTCAACACCACTTCATGCTCCTCCTATTTTTCAGACCGTTTCATGCTCATCTCATTTTTGACACCTTTTGAAGCTCTTCATATTTTTCACACCTTTTCAGGCTCTTCATGTTTTTGAACACCGCTTCATGCTCCTCTTATTTTTCAGACTGCTTCATACTCCTCTCATTTTTGAAACCTTTTGAAGCTCTTCATATTTTTGACACCTTTTGAAGCTCTTCATATTTCTCACACGTTTTCAGGCTCTTCATGATTTTCAACACCGATTCATGCTCCTCCTCTTTTTCAGACCGTTTCATGCTCCTCATATTTTTGATACCTTTTGAATCTCCTCATATTTTTTACACCTTTTGAACCTCTTCATATATTTCACACTTTTTCAGGCTCTTCATGTTTTTCAACACGGCTTCATGCTCCTCCTATTTTTCAGACCGTTTCATGCTCCTCATATTTTTCACACCTTTTGAAGCTCTTCATATTTTTCACACCTTTTAAGCCTCTTCATGTTTTTTAGCACCGCTTCATGCTCCTCCTATTTTCAAGACAGTTTCATACTCCTCATGTATTTCATACCTTTTGAAGCTCCTCATATTTTTCACACCTTTTCAGGCTCTTCATATTTTTGAAAACCGCTTCATGCTCCTCCTATTTTTAAGACCGTTTCATGCTCCTCATATATTTCACACCTTTTGAAGTTCTTCATATTTTTCACACCTTTTCAGGCTCTGCATGTTTTTCAACACCGTTTCATGCTCCTCCTATTTTTCAGACCGTTTCATGCTCCTCATATTTTTGACACATTTTGAAGTTCTTGATATATTTCACACCTTCTCAGGCTCTTCATTTTTTGGAACACGACTTCTTGCTCCTCCTATTTTTCAGACCGTTTCATGCTCATCTCATTTTTGACACCTTTTGAAGCTCTTCATATATTTGACACCATTTGAAGCTCTTCATATTTTTCACAACTTTTCAGGCTCTGCATGTATTTGAACACCGTTTCATGCTACTCCTATATTTCAGACCGATTCTTGCTGCTCATATATTTGACACCTTTTGAAACTCTTCATATTTTTAACACCTTTTCAGGCTCTTCATGTTTTTCAACACCGCTTCATGCTCCTCCTATTTTTCAGACCGTTTCATGCTCCTCATATTTTTGACACCTTTTGATGCTCTTCATATTTTTCACACCTTTTCAGGCTTTTCATGTTTTTGCACACCGCTTCATGCTCCTCCTATTTTTCACACCTTTTGAAGCTCTTCATATTTTTCACCCTCTTCAGTCTCTTCATGTTTTTGAACACGGTTTCATGCTCCTCCTATTTTTCAGACCGTTTCATGCTCCTCATATTTTTGACACCTTTTGAAGCTCTTCATATTTTTCACATCTTTTCAGGCTCTTCATGTTTTTCAACACCGCTTCATGCTCCACCTATTTTTCAGACGGTTTCATGCTCATCTCTTTTTTGACACCTTTTGAAGCTCTTCATATTTTTCATACCTTTTGAAGCTCTTCATATTTTTCACACCTTTTCAGGCTCTTCATGTTTTTGAACACCGCTTCATGCTCCTCCTATTTTTCAGACCGTTTCATGCTCCTCATATTTTTGACAACTTTTGAAGCTTTTCATATTTTTCACACCTTGTCAGGCTCTTGAATTTTTTCAACACCACTTCATGCTCCTCCTTTTTTGCAGACCGTTTCATGCTCCTCATATTTTTGACACCTTTTGAAGCTCTTCATATTTTGCACACCTTTTCAGGCTCTTCATGTTTTTGAACACCGCTTCATGATCCTCCTATTTTTCTGACCTTTTCATGCTCCTCATATTTTTGACAACTTTTGAAGCTCTTCATATTTTTCACAACTTTTCAGGCTTTTCCTGTTTTTGAACACCGCTTCATGCTCCTCCTATTTTCAGACCGTTTCATTCTCCTCATATTTTTGATACCTTTTGAATCTCCTCATATTTTTTACACCTTTTGAACCTCTTCATATATTTCACACTTTTTCAGGCTCTTCATGTTTTTCAACATGGCTTCATGCTCCTCCTATTTTTCAGACCGTTTCATGCTCCTCATATTTTTCACACCTTTTGAAGCTCTTCATATTTTTCACACCTTTTAAGCCTCTTCATGTTTTTTAGCACCGCTTCATGCTCCTCCTATTTTCAAGACAGTTTCATACTCCTCATGTATTTCATACCTTTTGAAGCTCCTCATATTTTTCACACCTTTTCAGGCTCTTCATATTTTTGAAAACCGCTTCATGCTCCTCCTATTTTTAAGACCGTTTCATGCTCCTCATATATTTCACACCTTTTGAAGTTCTTCATATTTTTCACACCTTTTCAGGCTCTGCATGTTTTTCAACACCGTTTCATGCTCCTCCTATTTTTCAGACCGTTTCATGCTCCTCATATTTTTGACACATTTTGAAGTTCTTGATATATTTCACACCTTCTCAGGCTCTTCATTTTTTGGAACACGACTTCTTGCTCCTCCTATTTTTCAGACCGTTTCATGCTCATCTCATTTTTGACACCTTTTGAAGCTCTTCATATATTTGACACCATTTGAAGCTCTTCATATTTTTCACAACTTTTCAGGCTCTGCATGTATTTGAACACCGTTTCATGCTACTCCTATATTTCAGACCGATTCTTGCTGCTCATATATTTGACACCTTTTGAAACTCTTCATATTTTTAACACCTTTTCAGGCTCTTCATGTTTTTCAACACCGCTTCATGCTCCTCCTATTTTTCAGACCGTTTCATGCTCCTCATATTTTTGACACCTTTTGATGCTCTTCATATTTTTCACACCTTTTCAGGCTTTTCATGTTTTTGCACACCGCTTCATGCTCCTCCTATTTTTCACACCTTTTGAAGCTCTTCATATTTTTCACCCTCTTCAGTCTCTTCATGTTTTTGAACACGGTTTCATGCTCCTCCTATTTTTCAGACCGTTTCATGCTCCTCATATTTTTGACACCTTTTGAAGCTCTTCATATTTTTCACATCTTTTCAGGCTCTTCATGTTTTTCAACACCGCTTCATGCTCCACCTATTTTTCAGACGGTTTCATGCTCATCTCTTTTTTGACACCTTTTGAAGCTCTTCATATTTTTCATACCTTTTGAAGCTCTTCATATTTTTCACTCGTTTTCACGCTCTTCATGTTTTTCAACACCGCTTCATGCTCCTCCTATTTTTCAGACGGTTTCATGCTCCTCATATTTTTGACACCTTTTGAAGCTCTTCATATTTTTCAAACCTTTTCAGGCTCTTCATGTTTTTGAACACTGCTTCATGCTCCTCGTATTTTTCAAACCATTTCATGATCCTCATGTATTTCACACCTTTGAACCTCTTCATATTTTTCACACCTTTTCAGGCTCTTCATGTGTTTCAACACCACTTCATGCTCCTCAGCTTATTCAGACCGTTTCATGCTCATTTCATTTTTGAAACATTTTGAAGCTCTTCATATTTTTCACACCTTTTGAATCTCTTCATATTTTTGACACCTTTTCAGGCTCTTCATGTTTTTGAACACCTCTGCATGCTCCTCCTATTTTTCAGGGCGTTTAATGCTCCTCATGTATTTCACACCTTTTGAAGCTCTTCATATTTTTGACACCTTTTCAGGCTCTTCATGTTTTGCAACACCGCTTCATGCTGTTCCTATTTTTCAGACCGTTTCATGCTCCTCATATTTTTGAGACCTTTTGAAGCTCTTCATATCTTTCACACCTTTTCAGGCTCTTCATGTTTTTCAATACCACTTCATGCTCCACCTATTTTTCAGACCGTTTCATGCTCATCTCATTTTTGACACCTTTTAAAGCTCTTCATATTTTTCACACCTTTTGAAGCTCTTCATATTCTTCATACGTTTTCATGCTCTTTATGTTTTTCAACACCGCTTCTTGCTCCTCCTATTTTTCAGACCGTTTCATGCTCATCTCATTTTTGACATCTTTTAAAGCTCTTCATATTTTTCACACCTTTTGAGGCTCTTCATATTTTTCACACCTTTTGAGGCTCTTCATATTTTTCATATTTTTGAAGCTCTTCATATTTTTCACACCTTTTCAGGCTCTTCATATTTTTGAACACCGCTTCATGCTCCTCCTATTTTTCAGAGAGTTTCATGCTCCTCATGTATTTCACACCTTATGAAGCTCTTCATATTTTTCACACCTTTTCAGGCTCTTCATGTTTTTCAACGCCGCTTCATGCTCCTCCTCTTTTTCAGACCGTTTCATGCACCTCCTATTTTTCTCACCTTTTGAAGCTCTTCATATTTTTCACACCTTTTCAGGCTCCTCATGTTTTGCAACACCGCTTCATGCTCCTCCTATTTTTCAGACCGTTTCATACTCCTCATATTTTTGACACCTTTTGATGCTCTTCATATTTTTCACACCTTTTCCGGCTCTTCATTTTTTCAACACCGCTTCATGCTCCTCCTATTTTTCAGACCGTTTCATGCTCATCTCATTTTTGACACCTTTGGAAACTTTTCATATTTTTCACAATTTTTCAGGCTCTTCATGTTTTGAACACCGCTTCATGCTCCTCCTATTTTTCAGACCGTATCATGCTCCTCATATTTTGACATCTTTTGAAGCTCTTCATATATTTCACACCTTTTCAGTCTCTTCTTTTTTTTCAACACCACCTCATGCACCTCCTATTTTTCAGACCGTTTCATGATGATCTCATTTTTGACACCTTTTGAAGCTCTTCATATTTTTCACACCTTTTCAGGCTCCTCATTTTTTTCAGCACCACTTCATTCTCCTCCTAATTTTCAGACCGTTTCATGCTCATCTCTTTTTTGACACCTTTTGAAGCTCTTCATATTTTTCACACATTTTGAAGCTCTTAATATTTTTCACACCTTTTCTGGCTCTTCATGTTTTTCAACATCGGTTCATGGTACTCCTATTTTTTAGACCGTTTCATGCTCCTCATATTTTTCCACCTTTTGAAGCTGTTCATATTTTTCACATCTTTTCAGTCTCTTCATTTTTTTCAACACTGCTTCATGCTCCTCCTATTTTTCAGACCATTTCATGCTCATCTCATTTTTGACACCTTTTGAAGCTCTTCATATATTTCACACCTTCTGAAGCTCTTCATAATTTTCACATCTTTTCAGGATCTTCATGTTTTTCAACAACTTTTCATGATCCTCCTATTTTTTAGACCGATTCATGCTCCTCATATTTTTGACACCTTTAGAAGCTCTTCATATATTTCACACCTTTTCAGGCTGTTCATGTTTTTCAACACCACTTCATGCTCCTCGTATTTTTAAGACCGTTTCATGCTCCTCATATTTTTGACACCTTTAGAAGCTCTTCATATTTTTCACACATTTTCAGGCTCTTCATGTTTCTCAACACCGCTTCCTGCTCCTCCTCTTTTTCAGACCGTTTCAGGCTCCTCATATATTTGACACATTTTGAAGCTCTTCATGTTTCTCACAGCTTTTCAGGTTCTTCATGTTTTTCAACACTACTTCATGCTCCTCCTATTTTTCAGACGGTTTCATGCTCATCTCATTTTTGACACCTTTTGAAGCTCTTCATATTTTTCACATCTTTTGAAGCTCTTCATATTTTTCACACGTTTTCAGGCTCTTCATGTTGTTCAACACCCTTTCTTGCTCCTCCTATTTTTCAGACCGTTTCATGCTCCTCATATTTTTGACACGTTTTGAAGCTCTTCATATTTTTCACACCTTTTCAGGCTCTTCATGTTTTTGAACACCGTTTCATAGTCCTCCTATTTTTCAGACCGTTTCATGCTCCTCATATTTTTGACACCTTTTGAAGCTCTTCATATTTTTCACTACTTTTCAGGGTCTTCCTGTTTTTGAACACCGCTTCATGCTCCTCCTATTTTTCAGAACTTTTCATGCTCCTCATATTTTTGACACCTTTTGAAGCTCTTCTTATTTTTCACACCTTTTCAGGCTCTTCATGTTTTTGAACACCATTTCATGCTCCTCCTATTTTGCAGACCGTTTCTTGCTCCTCATATTTTTGACACCTTCTGAAGCTCTTCATATTTTTCACACCTTTTGAAGCTCTTCATATTTTTCATATTTTTGAAGCTCTTCATATTTTCACACGTTTTCAGACTCTTCATGTTTTTCAACACCGCTTCATGATCCTGCTATTTTTCAGACCGTTTCATGCTCCTCATATATTTCACACCTTTTGAAGCTCTTCATATTTTTCACACCTTTTGAAGCTCTTCATATTTTTCATATTTTTGAAGCTCTTCATATTGTTCACACCTTTTCAGGCTCTTCATATTTTTGAACACCGCTTCATACTCCTCCTATATTTCAGACAGTTTCATGCTCATCTCATTTTTGACACCTTTTGAAGCTTTTCATAGTTTTCACAACTTTTCAGGCTCTTCATGTTTTTGAACACCTCTTCATGCTAATCCTATTTTTCAAACCATAACATGCTCCTCATATTTTTCACACCTTTTGAAGCTCTTCATATTTTTTACACCTTTTCAGGCTCTTCATGTTTTTGAACACCACTTCATGCTCCTTATATTTTTCAGAGAGTTTCATGCTCCTCATGTATTTCACACCTTTTGAAGCTTTTCATATTTCTCACACCTTTTCAGGCTCTTCATGTTTTTCAACACCGCTTCATGCTCCTTCTATTTTTCAGATCGTTTCATGCTCCTCATATTTTTGACACCTTTTGAAGCTCTTCATATTTCTCACACCTTTTCAGGCTCTTCATGTTTTTGAACACCGCTTCATGCTCCTCCTATTTTTCAGACCGTTTCATGCTCCTCATATTTTTCCCACCTTTTGTAGCTTTTCATATTTTTAACACCTTTTCAGGCTCTTCAAGTTTATCAACACCACTTCATGCTCCTCCTTTTTGCAGACCGTTTCATGCTCCTCATATTTTTGACACCTATTGATGCTCTTAATATATTTCACACCTTTTCAGGCTCTTCATTTCTTCCACACCACTTCATGCTCCTCATATTTTTCAGGCAGTATCATGCTCCTCATATTTTTCACATCTTTTGAAGCTCTTCATATTTTTCACACCTTTTTAGGCTCTTCATATTTTTCAACACCATTTCATGCCGCTTCTATTTTTCAGACCGTTTCATGCTCCTCATATTTTTCACAACTTTTGAAGCTCTTCATATTTTTCACACCTTTTCAGGCTCTTCATGTTTTTCCACACCACTTAATGCTTCTCCTAAATTTCAGACCGTTTCATGTTCCTCATGTATTGCACACCTTTTGAAGCTCTTCATATTTTTCACACCTTTTCATGCTCTTCATGTTTTTGATCACCGTTTCATGCTCCTCCTTTTTTTTCAGACCGTTTCATGCTCCTCATATTTTTCACACCTTTTTAAGCTCTTCATGTTTTTCACACCTTTTCAGCCTCTTCATGTTTTTGAACACCCCTTCTTGCTCCTTTTATTTTTCAGAGAGTTTCATGCTTCTCATGTATTTCACACCTTTTGAAGCTCTTCATATTTTTCACACCTTTACAGGCTCTTCATGTTTTTGAACACCGTTTCATGCTCCTCCTATTTTTCAGACCGTTTCATGCTCCCCATATTTTTGAGACCTTTTGAAGCCCTCATATATTTCACACCTTTTCAGGCTCTTCATTTTTTTCAACACCACGTCATGCTCCTCCTATTTTTCAGACCCCTTTATGCTCTTCTCATTTTTGACACCTTTTGAAGCTCTTCATATTTTTCACACCTTTTGAAGCTCTTCATATTTTTCACACCTTTTCATGCTCTTCATGTTTTTGATCACCGCTTCATGCTCCTCCTATTTTCAGACCGTTTCATGCTCCTCATATTTTTCACACATTTTGAAGCTCCTCCTATTTTTCACAACCTTTCACGCTCTTCATGTTTTTCAACACGGCTTCATGATCCTCCTATTTTTCTGACAGTTTCATGCTCCTCCTATTTTTCAGCACGTTTCATACTCCTCCAAATTTTCAGACCGTTTCATGCTCCTCATATTTGTCACACCTTTCGAAGCTCTTCATATTTTTCACACCTTTTCTGGATCTTCATGTTTTTGAGCACAGCTTCATGCTCCTCCGATTTTTCAGACCGTTTCATGCTCCTCATATATTTCACACCTTTTGAAGCTCTTCATATTTTTCACAGCTTTTCAGGATCTTCATGTTTTTCAACACCATTTCATGCTGCTCCTATTTTTCAGACCGTTTCATGCTCCTCATATTTTTGACACCTTTTGAAGTTCTTCATATTTTTCAAAACTTTTCAGGCTCTCCATGTTTTTAAACACCGCTTCATGCTCCTACTATTTTTGAGACCGTTTCATGCTACTCATTTATTTCACACCTTTTGAAGCTCTTCATATTTTTCAAGCCTTTTCAGGCTCTTCATGTTTTTGAACACCGCTTCATGCTCCTCCTATTTTTCAGACCGTTTCATGCTCCTCATTTATTTCACACCTTTTGAAGCTCTTCATATTTTTCAAGCCTTTTCAGGCTCTTCATGTTTTTGAACACCGCTTCATGCTCCTCCTATTTTTCAAACCTTTTCATGATCCTCATGTATTTCAAACCTTTGAAACTCTTCATATTTTTCACACCTTTTCTTGCTCTTCATGTTTTTCAACAACATTTCATGCTCCTCCTATTTTTCAGACCTTTTCATGCTCCTCATATTTTTCACACCTTTTCATGCTCTTCTTGTTTTTCAACACAGTTTCATGGTCCTCATATGTTTGACACCTTTTGAATCTCTTCATATTTTTCACACCTTTTCAGGCTCTTCATGATTTTCAACACTGCTTCATGCTCCTCATATTTTTGAGACCGTTTCATGCTCCTAATATTGTTCACACCTTTTCAAGATCTTCATGTTATTCAACACCGCTTCATGCTCTTCCTATTTTTCAGGCCGTTTCATGCTCCTCATATTTTTGATACTTTTGAAGCTCTTAATATTTTTCACACCTTTTCAAGCTCTTCATGTTTTGAACACCATTTCATGCTCCTCCTATTTTTCAGACCGTTTCATGCTCCTCATATTTTTGACAACTTTTGAAGCTCCTCATATTTTTCACACCTTTTCAGGCTCTTCATGTTTTTCAACACACTTTCATGCTCCTCATATGTTTGACACCTTTTGAATATCTTCATATTATTCACACCTTTTCAGGCTCTTCATGATTTTCAACACCGCTTCATGCTCCCCATATTTTTGAGACCGTTTTATGCTACTCATATTTTGACACCTTTTGAAGCTCTTCATGTATTTCACACCTTTTCAGGCTCTACATGTTTTTCAACACCGCTTCATCCTCATCATATTTTGAGACCGTTTTATGCTACTCATATTTGACAACTTTTGAAGCTCTTCATATATTTCACACCTTTTAAGGCTCTTCATGTTTCTGGACACCGCTTCATGCTCCTCCTATATTTCACACTTTTTGAAGCTCTTCATATATTTCACACCTTTTCAAGCTCTTCATGTTTCTGAACACCGCTTCTTGCTCCTCTTATTTTTGACACCTTTTGAAGCTCTTCATATATTTCACACCTTTTCAGGCTCTTCATGTTTTTGAACACCGCTTCATGCTCCTCCTATATTTCACACCTTTTGAAGCTCTTCATATATTTCACACCTTTTCAGACTCTTCATGTTTTTCAACATCGCTTCATACTCCTCCTATTTTTTTGACCGTTTCATGCTCCTCATATATTTGACACCTTTTGAAGCTCTTCATATTTTTCACACCTTTTGAAGCTCTTCATATTTTTCACACCTTTTGAAGCTCTTCATATTTTACACATATTTTCACCCTCTTCATGTTTTTCAACACCTTTTCATGCTCCTCCTATTTTTCGGACTGTTTCATTCTCTTCATATTTTTGACACTTTTTGAAGCTCTTCATATTTTTCACACCTTTTCAGGCTCTTCATCTTTTTCAACACCGTTTCATGCTCCTCATATTTTTCAGACTGTTTCATTCTCCTCATATTTATGTCAACTTTTGAAACTCTTCATTTTCTTCACACCTTTTCAGGCTCTTCATGTTTTTGAACACTGCTTCATGCTCCTCCTATGTTTCAGACCGTTTCATGCTCCTCATATTTTTGAAACCTTTTGAAGTTCGTCATATATTTCACACCTTTTCAGGCTCTTCATGTTTTTAAACACCTCTTCATTCTTCTCCTGTTTTTCAGACCATTTCATGCTCCTCATATTTTTCACACTTTTTGAAGCTCTTCATATTTTTCACACTTTTTGAAGCTCTTCATACTTTTCACACCTGTCAGGCTCTTCATGTTTTTGAACACCGCTTCCTGCTCCACCTATTTTTCAGATCGCTTATGCTCCTCATATTTTTCACACTTTTTGAAGCTCTTCATATTTTTCACACTTTTTCAGGCTCTTCATGTTTTTGAACACCACTTCATGCTCCTCCTATTTTTCAGACTGTTTCATGCTCCTCATGTATTTCACACCTTTTGAACCTCTTCGTATTTCGCACACCTTTTCAGGCTCTTCATGTTTTTCACAACCACTTCATGCTCTTCCTATTTTTCAGACCGTTTCATGCTCCTCATATTTTTGATACCTTTGAAGCTCTTCATATTTTTCACACCTTTTCAGGCTCTTCATGTTTTGAACACCATTTCATGCTCCTCCTATTTTTCCGACCGTTTAATGCTCCTCATCTTTTACACACCTGTTGAAGCTCTTCATATTTTTCACACCATTTCAGGCTCTTCATGTTTTTCAACACCACTTCATGCTCCTCCTATTTTTTCAGACCGTTTAATGCTCTTCCTATTTTTGACACGTTTTGAGGCTCTTCATATTTTTCTCACCTTTTCAGGCTCTTCATGTTTTCGAACACCGCTTCATGCTCCTCCTATTTTTGAGACCGTTTTATGCTCCACATGTATTTCACAGCTTTTGAATCTCTTCAGAATTTTCCCACCTTTCAGGCTCTTCATGTTTTTGAACACCGTTTCATGGTCTTCCTATTTTTCAGACCGTTTCATGCTCCTCATATTTGTGACACCTTTAGAAACTCTTCATATTTTTCACACCTTTTCAGGGTCTTCATGTTTTTGAACACCGTTTCATGCTCCTCCTATTTTTCAGACCATTTCATGCTCCTCATATTTTTGACACATTTTGAATCTCTTCATATTTTTCACACCTTTTCAGGCTCTTCATGTTTTTGAACACCGCTTCATGCTTCTCCTATTTTTCAGACCGTTTCATGCTATTCATGTATTTAATACCTTTTGAAGCTCTTCATATTTTTCACACCTTTTCAGGCTCTTCATGTTTTTGAACACCTTTTCATGCTCCTCGTATTTTTCTGACCGTTTCCTGCTCCTCATATTTTTTACCCTTTTTGAACCTCCTCATATTTTTCGCACCTTTTGAACCTCTTCATATATTTCACATCATTTCAGGCTCTTCATGTTTTTCAACACCACTTCATGCTCCTCCTATTTTTCAGACCGTTTCATGCTCCTCATAATTTTGACACGTTTTGAAGCTCTTCAAATTTTTCACACCTTTTCAGGCTCTTCATCTTTTTCAACACCACTTCATGCTCCTCCTCTTTTCCAGAGCGTTTCATTGTCCTCATATTTTTGACACCTTTAGAAGCTCTTTATATTTTTCACAACTTTTCAGGCTCTTCATGTTTTTCACAACCGCTTCATGCTCCTCCTATTTTTCAGACAGTTTCATTCCTCTCATGTATTTCACACCTTTTGAAGCTCTTCATATTTTTCACACCTTTTCAGACTCTTCATGTTTTTGAACACCACTTCATGCTCCTCCTATTTTACACACAGTTTCATGCTCCAAATGTATTTCACACCTTTTGAAGCTCTTCTTATTTTTCACACATTTTGAGGCTCTTCATTTGTTTGAACACCGTTTCATGCTGCTCCTAATTTTCAGACCGTTTCATTCTCATCTCATTTTGACAGCTTTTGAAGCTCTTCATATTTTCACGCCTTTTGAAGCTCTTCACATATTTCACACCTTTTCAGGCTCTTCTTTTTTTTCAACACCACTTCATGCTCCTCCTAATTTTCAGACCGTTTCATGATCATCTTATTTTGACAGCTTTTGAAGCTCTTCATATTTTCACACCTTTTGAAGCTCTACATATTATTCACATCTTTTCAGGCTCTTCATGATTTTCAACACCGCTTCATGCTCATCCTATTTTTCAGACTGTTTCATGCTCATCTCATTTTTGACACCTTTGGAAACTCTTCATATTTTTTCACTCGTTTTCAGGCTCTTCCAGTTTTTCAACAACATTTCATGCTCCTCCTATTTTTCAGACTGTTTCATGGTCGTAATGTATTTCACACCTTTTGAAGCTCTTTATATTTTTCACACCTTGTCAGGCTCTTCATGTTTCTGAACAGTGCTTCATGCTCCTCCTATTTTTCAGACCGTATCATGCTCCTCATATTTTTGAAACATTTTGAAGCTCTTCATATATTTCACACCTTTTCAGGCTCTTCATGTTTTTGAACACCACTTCATGCTTCTCATATTTTTCAGACTGTTTCATGGTCCTCATGTATTTCACACATTTTGAAGCTCTTTATATTTTTCACACCTTTTCAGGCTCTTCATATATTTGAACACTGCTTCATGCTCCTCCTATTTTTCAGAGAGTTTCATGCTCCTCATGTATTTCACAACTTTTGAAGCTCTTCATGTTTTTCACACCTTTTCAGGCTGTTCATGTTTTTTAACAGCGCTTCATGATTCTCCTATTTTTCAGACCGTTTCATGCTCTTCATATTTTTGACACATTTTGAAGCTCTTCATATTTTTCACAGCTTTTCAGGCTCTTCATGTTTTTCCACACCACTTCATGCTTCTCCTAATTTTCAGACCGTTTCATGCTCCTCATGTATTTCACACCTTTTGAAGCTCTTCATATTTTTCACACCTTTTCAGGCTCTTCATGTTTTTCCACACCACTTCATGCTTCTCTTATTTTTCAGCCCGTTTCATGCTCCTCATATATTTCACACCTTTTGAAGCTCTTCATATTTTTCAAACCTTTTCAGGCTCTTCATGTTTTTGATCACCGTTTCATGCTCCTCCTATTTTTCAGACGGTTTCATGCTCCTCATATTTTTGACACTTTTTGAAGATCTTCATATTTTTCACACCTTTTCAGGCTCTTCATGTTTTTCAACACCACTTCATGCTCCTCCTATTTTTCAGACCGTTTCATGCTCCTCATATATTTGACACATTTAGAAGCTCTTCATATTTGCACACCTTTTCAGGCTCTTCATATTTTTCATCACCGCTTCATGCTCCTCCTATTTTTCAGACGGTTTCATGTTGATCTCATTTTTGACACCTTTTGAAGCTCTTCATATTTTTCACACCTTTTGAAACTCTTCATATTTTTCACAGCTTTTCAGGCCCTTCATGATTTTCATCGCCACTTCATGCTCCACCTATTTTTAAGACCGTATCATGCTCCTCATATTTTTGACACCTTTAGAAGATCTTCATATTTTTCACACCTTATCAGGCTCTTCATGTTTTTCAACAACGCTTCATGCTCCTCCTATTTTTCAGACCGTTTCATGCTCCTCATATTTTTGACACCTTTTGAAGCTCTTCATATTTTTCACACCTTTTCAGGCTCTTCATATTTTTCAACACCGCATCATGCTCTTCCTATTTTTCAGACCGTTTCATGCACCTCATATTTTTCACACCTTTTAAAGCTCTTCATATTTTTAACACCTTTTCAGGCTCCTTATGTTTTTCAACACCGATTCATTCTCCTCCTATTTTTCAGACCGTTTCATGCTCCTCATATTCTTGATAAGTTTTAAAGCTCTTCATATTTTTCACACCTTTTCAGGCTCTTCATGATTTTGAACACCGCTTCATGCTCCTCCTATTTTTCAGACCGTTTCATGCTCCTCATATTTTTCACACCTTTTGAAGCTCTTCATATTTTTCACAACTTTTCAGGCTCTTCATATTTTGAACACCGCTTCATGCTCCTCCTATTTTTCAGACCGTTAAATGCTCCTCATGTATTTGACACCTTTTGAAGCTCCTCATATTTTTCACACGTTTTCAGGCTGTGCATGTTTTTGAACACCGCTTCATGCTCCTCCTATTTTTCAGACCGTTTCATGCTCGTCATATTTTTGACACCTTTTGAAGCTCTTCATATTTTTGACACCTTTTCAGGCTCTTCAGGTTTTTCAACACTGCTTCATGCTCCACCTATTTTTCAGACCGTTTCATCCTCCTCATATTTTTGACACCTTTTGAAGCTCTTCATATTTTTCACACCTTTTCAGGCTCTTCAGGTTTTTCAACACCGCTTCATGCTCCTCCTTTTTTGCAGACCGTTTCATGCTCCGCATATTTTTGACACCTTTTGAATTTCTTCATATTTTTCACACCTTTTCAGGCTCTTCATGTTTTTGAACACCACTTCATGCTCCTCGTATTTTTCAGAGAGTTTCATGCTCCGCATGTATTTCACACCTTATGAAGCTCTTCATATTTTTCACACCTTTTCAAGCTCTTCATGTTTTTGAACACCGCTTCATGATTCTCCTATTTTTCAGACCCTTTCATGCTCTTCATATTTTTGACACATTTTGAAGCTCTTCATATTTTTCACACCTTTTCAGGCTCTTCATGTTTTTCCACACCACTTCATGCTTCGCCTAATTTTCAGACCGTTTCATGCTCCTCTTGTATTTCACAGATTTTGAAGCTCTTCATATTTTTCACACCTTTTTAGGCTCTTCATGTTTTTGACGACCGCTTCATGCTCCTCCTATTTTTCAGACCATTTGATGCTCCTCATATTTTTTGACACCTTTTGAAGCTCTTCATATTTTTCACACCTTTTAGGCTCTTCATGTTTTTCAACACCGTTTCATGATCTTCCTATTTTTCAGACCGTTTCATTCTCATCTCATTTTTGACACCTTTTGAAGCTCTTCATATTTTTCACACCTTTTCAGGATGTTCATGTTTTTCCAGCCAACTTCATGCTTCTCCTATTTTTCAGACCGTTTCATGCTCCTCATGTATTTCACACCTTTGAAGCTCTTCATATTTTTCACACCTTTTCAGGCTCTTCATGTTTTTGATCACCGTTTCATGCTCCTCCTATTATTCAGACCGTTTCATGCTCCTCATATTTTTCACACCTTTTGAAGCTCTTCATATCTTTCACAACTTTTCAGGGTCTTCATGTTTTTGAACACCACTTCATGATCCTCCTATTTTTCAGACCATTTCATGCTCTTCATAATTTTGACCCATTTTGAAGCTCTTCATATATTTCACACCTTTTCAGGCTTTTCATGTTTTTGAACACCTCTTCATGCTCCTCGTATTTTTCACACCATTTGAAGCTCTTCATATTTTTCACACATTTTGAGGCTCTTCATGTTTTTCAACACCGCTTCATGCTACTCCTATTTTTCAGACCGATTAATGCTCCTCCTGTACTTCACACCTTTTGTAGCTCTTCATATTTTTCTCACATTTTCAGGCTCTTCATGTTTTTCAACACCGCTTCATGCTCCACCAATTTTTCAGACCGATTCATGCTCCTCAAGTATTTCACACCTTTTGAGGCTTCATGTTTTTCAACACCACTTTATGCTCCACATATTTTTCAGACCGTTTCATGCTCCTCATATTTTTGACACCTTTTGAAGCTCTTCATATTTTTCACACCTTTTCTGGCTCTTCATGATTTTCAACAGCGCTTCATGCTCCTCCTATTTTTCAGACCGTTTCATGCTCATCTCATTTTTGACACCTTTTGAAGCTCTTCATATTTTTCACACCTTTTGAAGCTCTTTATATTTTTCACAAGTTTTCAGATGTTCATGTTTTTCAACACCGCTTCTTGATCCTCCTATTTTTCAGACCGTTTCATGCTCCTCCTAATTTTCACACCTTTTGAAGCACCTCAAATTTTTCACACCTTTTCAGGCTCTTCTTGTTCTTGAACACGGTTTCCTGCTCCTCCTTTTTTTCAGACCGTTTCATGCTCCTCATATTTTTGACACCTTTTGAATCTCTTCATATATTTCACACCTTTTCAGGCTCTTCATATATTGGAACACCACTTCATGCTCCTCCTATTTTTCGGACGGTTTCATTCTCCTCATGTACTTCACACCTTTTGAAGCTCTTCATATATTTCACACTTTTTCAGGCTCTTCATGTTTTTCAACACCACTTCATGCTCCTCTTATTTTTCAAACCGTTTCATGCTCATCTCATTTTTGACACCTTCTGAAGCTCTTCATATTTGTTACACCCTTTCAGGCTCTTCATGTTTTTCAACACGGCTTCATGCCACTCCTATTTTTCAGACCGTTTCATGCTCCTCATATTTTTCACACCTTTTGAAGCTCTTCATATTTTTCACACATTTTCAGGCTCTTCATGTTTTTCAACACCACTTCATGCTCCTCCTATTTTTCAGACCGTTTCATGCTCCTCATGTATTTCACATCTTTTGAAGCTCTTCATATTTTTCACACTTTTTGAAGCTCTTCATATATTTCACACATTTTCAGGCTCTTCATGTTTTTCAACACCGCTTCTTGCTCCTCCTTTTTTTCAGACCGTTTCATGGTCCTCATGTATTTCACACATTTTGAGGCTCTTGATATCTTTCACACCTTTTCAGCCGCTTCATGTTTTTGAACACCGTTTCATGCTCCTCCTATTTTTCAGACCGTTTCATGCTCCTCATATTTTTGACACCTTTTGAAGCTCTTCATATTTTTCACACCTTTTGAAGCTCTTCATGTATTTCACACGTTTTCAGTCTCTTCAGGTTTTTCAACACCGCTTCATGCTCCTCCTATATTTCAGACCGTTTCATGCTCCTCATATTTTTGACACATTTTGAAGCTCTTCATATTTTTCACACATTTTCAGGCTCTTCATGTTTTTCACAAGTTTTCAGATCTTCATGTTTTTCAACACCGCTTCTTGATCCTCCTATTTTTCCGATCGTTTCATGCTCCTCATATTTTTGTCACGTTTTGAAGCTCTTCATATTTTACACACATTTTCAGGCTCTTCATGTATTTGAACATCGCTACATGCTCATCCGAATTTTCACACCTTTTGAAGCACCTCAAATTTTTCACACCTTTTCAGGCTCTTCATATTCTTGAACACGGTTTCCTGCTCCTCCTTTTTTTCAGACCGTTTCATGCTCCTCATATTTTTGACAGCTTTTGAATCTCTTCATATATTTCACACCTTTTCAGGCTCTTCATGTATTGGAACACCACTTCATGCTCCTCCTATTTTTCGGACGGTTTCATTCTCCTCATGTACTTCACACCTTTTGAAGCTCTTCATATATTTCACACTTTTTCAGGCTCTTCATGTTTTTCAACACCACTTCATGCTCCTCCTATTGTTCAGACCGTTTCATGCTCTTCTCATTTTTGACACCTTCTGAAACTCTTCATATTTGTTACACCTTTTCAGGCTCTTCATATTTTTCACACGTTTTCAGGCTCTTTTTGTTTTTCAACACCGCTTCATGCTCCTCCTATTTTTCAGACCGTTTCATGCTCCTCATATTTTTGACACCTTTTGAAGCTCTTCATATTTTTCACAACTTTTCAGTATCTTCCTGTTTTTGAACACCGTTTCATGCTCCTCCTATTTTTCAGTCCGTTTAATGCTCCTCATGTATTTCACACCTTTTGAAGCTCTTCATATTTTTCACACGTTTTCAGGCTCTTCATGTTTTTGAACACCGCTTCATGCTCCTCCAATTTCAGACCGTTTCATGCTCCTCATGTATTTCACACCTTTTGAAGCTCTTCATATTTTTCACAACTTTTCAGGCTCCTCATGTTTTTGAACACCGCTTCATGCTCCTCCTATTTTCCAGACCGTTTCATGCTCCTCATATTTTTGACACCTTTTGCAGGTCTTCATATTTTTCACACCTTTTCAGGCTCTTCAAATTTTTGAACACTGCTTCATGATCCTCCTATTTTTCAGACCGTTTCATGCTCTTCATATTTTTGACACCTTTTGAAGCTCTTCATATTTTTCACACCTTTTCAGGCTCTTCATGTTTTTCCACACCACTTCATGCTTCTCCTATTTTTCAGACCGTTTCATGATCCTCATGAATTTCACACATTTTGAAGCTCTTTATATTTTTCACACATTTTTAGGCTCTTCATGTTTTTGATCACCGCTTCATGATCCTCCTATTTTTCAGACCGTTTCATGCTCATCATATATTTGACACCTTTTGAAGCTCTTCATATTTTTCACACCTTTTCAGGCTCTTCATGTTTTTTATCACCGTTTCATGCTTCTCCTATTTTTCAGACCGTTTCATGCTCCTCATATTTTTCACACCTTTTGAAGCTCTTCATAATTTTCACAACTTTTCAGTCTCTTCATGTTTTTGAACACCATTTCATGCCGCTTCTATTTTTTAGACCGTTTCCTGCTCCTCATATTTTTCACTCCTTTTGATGCTCTTCATATTTTTCACACGTTTTCAGGCTCTTCTTGTTTTTCAACACCGCTTCATGCTCCTCCTATTTTTCAGACCGTTTCTTGCACCTCATATTTTTCTCACCTTTTGAAGCGCTTCATATTTTCCACACCTTTTCAGGCTCTTCATGTTTTTCAACACCGCTTCATGCTCCTCCTATTTTTCAGACCGTTTCATGCTCCTCATATTTTTGACACGTTTTGAAGCTCTTCATATTTTTCACACGTTTTCAGGCTCTTCATATTTTTCACACCTTTTCATGCTCTTCATGTTTTTGAACACCATTTCATGATCCTCCTATTTTTCTGACCGTTTAATGCTCCTCATATTTTTGACACCTTTAGAAACTCTTCATATTTTCCACACCTTTTCAAGCACTTCATGGTTTTCCACACCTCTTCATGCTCCTCCTATTTTTCAGACGGTTTCATGCTATTCATATTTTTGATAACTTTTGAAGCTCTTCATATTTTTCACACCTTTTCAGGCTCTTCATGTTTTTCAAGACCACTTCATGCTCCTCCTATTTTTCAGACCGTTTCATGCTCATCTCATTTTTGACACCTTTTGAAGTTCTTCATATTTTTCCCACCTTTTGAAGCTCTTCATATATTTCACACGTTTTCAGGTTCTTCATATTTTTCAACACCGTTTCATGCTGCTTCTATTTTTCAGACCGTTTCATGCTCCTCATATTTTTCACACCTTTTGAAGCTCTTCATATTTTTCACACGTTTTCAGGCTTTTCATGTTTTTCAACACCGTTTAATTCTGCTTCTATTTTTCAGACCGTTTCATGCTCCTCATATTTTTGACACCTTTAGACTCTTCATATTTTTCACACCTTTTCAGCCTCTTCATGTTTTTCACACATTTTCAGCCTCTTCATGTTTTTGAACACCCCTTCTTGCTCCTTTTATTTTTCAGAGAGTTTCATGCTCCTCATGTATTTCACACCTTTTAAAGCTCTTCATATTTTTCACACCTTTACAGGCTCTTCATGTTTTTGAACACCGTTTCATCCTCCTCCTATTTTTCAGACCGTTTCATGCTCCTCATATTTTTGACACCTTTTGAAGCTCTTCATATTTTTCACACCTTTTCAAGCTCTTCATGTTTTTGCACACTGCTTCATGCTCTTCCTATTTTTCAGACCGTTTCATGCTCCTCATATTTTTGACACCTTTTGAAGCTCTTCATATTTTTCACACCTTTTCAGGCTCTTCATGTTTTTCAACACCAATTCATGCTTCTCCTATTTTTCAGACTGTTTAATGCTCCTCATATTTTTGACACCTTTAGAAACTCTTCATATTTTTCACACCTTTTCAAGCACTTCATGGTTTTCCACACCGCTTCATGCTCCTCCTATTTTTCATACCGTTTCATTCTCCTCATATTTTTGACATGTTTTGAAGCTCTCATATATTTCACACCTTTTCAGGCTCTTCATTTTTTTCAACACCACGTCATGCTCCTCCTATTTTTCAGACCCTTTTATGCTCTTCTCATTTTTGACACCATTTGAAGCTCTTCATATTTTTCACACCTTTTGAAGCTCTTCATGGTTTTCACACCTTTTCAGGCTCTTCATGTTTTTCAACACCGCTTCATGCTCCTTCTATTTTTCTGACCGTTTCATGCTCCTCATAATTTTGACACATTTTGAAGCTCTTCATATTTTTCACACCTTTTCAGGCTCTTCATGTTTTTCAACACCGCTTCGTGCTCCTCCTCTTTTTCAGACCGTTTCATGCTCCTCATATTTTTGACATCTATTGAAGCTCTTCATATTTCTCACACCTTTTCAGGTTCTTCACGTTTTTCAACACCACTTCATGCTCCTCCTATTTTTCAGACCGTTTCATGCACATCTCATTTTTGACACCTTTTGAAGCTCTTCATATCTTTCATATTTTTGAAGTTCTTCATATTTTCACAGGTTTTCAGACTCTTCATGTTTTTCAACACCGCTTCATGCTCCTGCTATTTTTGAGACCGTTTCATGCTCTTCATATATTTGACACCTCTTGAAGCTCTTCATATTTTTCACACCTTTTCAGGCTCTTCATGTTTTTCCCCACCACTTCATTCTTCTCCTATTTTTCAGATCATTTCATGCTCCTCATGAATTTCACACCTTTTGAAGCTCTTCATATTTTTCACACCTTTTCAGGCTCTTCATGTTTTTTATCACCGTTTCATGCTCCTATTTATCAGACCGTTTCATGCTCCTCATATTTTTGACACCTTTTGCAGCTCTTCATATTTTTCACAAGTTTTCAGTCTCTTCATGATTTTGAACACCGCTTCAAGATCCTCCTATTTTTAAGACCGTTTCATGCTCTTCATATTTTTGACACCTTTTGCAGCTCTTCATATTTTTCACACCTTTTCAGGCTCTTCATGTTTTTCAACACCGTTTCATGCTGCTTCTCTTTTTCAGACCGTTTCATGCTCCTCATATTTTTCACACCTTTTGAAGCTCCTCATATTTTTCACACCTTTTCAGGCTCTTCATGTTTTTGAACACAGCTTCATGCTACTCCTATTTTTCAGACCGTTTCATGCTCCTCATATTTTTCACACCTTTTGAAGCTCCTCATATTTTTCACACCTTTTCAGGCTCTTCATGTTTTTCAACACCGTTACATGATCCTCCTATTTTTCAGACTGTTTCATGCTCATCTCATTTTTGACACCTTTTGAAGCTTTTCAGATTTTTCTCAACTTTTTAGGCTCTTCATGTTTCTCAACACGGCTTCATGCTCCACATATTTTTCAGACCGCTTCATGCTCATCTCATTTTTGACACCTTTTGAAGCTCTTCATATTTCTCACAACTTTTTAGGCTTTTCATATTTTTGAACACCGCTTCATGCTCCTCCTATTTTTCAGAGAGTTTCATGCTCCTCATGTATTTCACATCTTTTGAAGCTCTTCATATTTCTCACAACTTTTTAGGCTCTATGTTTTTCCACATCACTTCATGCTTCTCGTATTTTTCGGCCTGTTTCATGCTCCTCATGTATTTCACAGCTTTTGAAGCTCTTCATATTTTTCACACCTTTTCAGGCTCTTCATGTTTTTAATCACCGTTTCATGCTCCTCCTATTTTTCAGACCGTTTCATGCTCCTCATATATTTGACACATTTTGAAGCTCTTTATATTTTTCACACATTTTCAGGCTCTTCATGTTTTTGAACACTGCTTCATGATCCTCCTATTTTTCAGACCTTTTCATGTTCTTCATATGTTTGACACATTTTGAAGCTCTTCATATTTTTCACACCTTTTCAGGCTCTTCATGTGTTTCAACACCACTTCATGCTTCTCCTATTTTTCAGACCGTTTCATGCGCCTCATGTATTTCACACCTTTTGAAGCTCTTCATAATTTTCACATCTTTTCAGTCTCTTCATGTTTTTGAACACCATTTCATGCCGCTTCTATTTTTTAGACCGTTTCCTGCTCCTCATATTTTTCACACCTTTTGATGCTCTTCATATTTTTCACACTTTTTCAGGCTCTTCATGTTTTTCAACACCGCTTCATGCTCCTCCTATTTTTCAGACCGTTTCCTGCTCCTCATATTTTTGACACGTTTTGAAGCTCTTCATATTTTTCACACGTTTTCAGGCTCTTCATGTTTTTCACACCTTTTCAGGCTCTTCATGTTTTTGAACACCATTTCATGATCCTCCTATTTTTCTGACCGTTTAATGCTCCTCATATTTTTGACACCTTTAGTAACTCTTCATATTTTTCACACCTTTTCAAGCACTTCATGGTTTTCCACACCGCTTCATGCTCCTCCTATTTTTCAGACGGTTTCATACTCTTCATATTTTTGATAACTTTTGAAGCTCTTCATATTTTTCACACCTTTTCAGGCTCTTCATGTTTTTCAAGACCACTTCATGCTCCTCCTATTTTTCAGACCGTTTCATGCTCATCTCATTATTGACACCTTTTGAAGTTCTTCATATTTTTCCCACCTTTTGAAGCTCTTCATATATTTCACACGTTTTCAGGTTCTTCATGTTTTTCAACACCGTTTCATGCTGCTTCTATTTTTCAGACCGTTTCATGCTCCTCATATTTTTCACACCTTTTGAAGCTCTTCATACTTTTCACACGTTTTCAGGCTCTTCATGTTTTTCAACACCGTTTAATTCTGCTTCTATTTTTCAGACCGTTTCATGCTCCTCATATTTTTGACACCTTTAGACTCTTCATATTTTTCACACCTTTTCAGCCTCTTCATGTTTTTCACACATTTTCAGCCTCTTCATGTTTTTGAACACCCCTTCTTGCTCCTTTTATTTTTCAGAGAGTTTCATGCTCCTCATGTATTTCACACCTTTTAAAGCTCTTCATATTTTTCACACCTTTACAGGCTCTTCATGTTTTTGAACACCGTTTCATCCTCCTCCTATTTTTCAGACCGTTTCATGCTCCTCATATTTTTGACACCTTTTGAAGCTCTTCATAATTTTCACACCTTTTCCAGCTCTTCATGTTTTTGCACACTGCTTCATGCTCTTCCTATTTTTCAGACCGTTTCATGCTCCTCATATTTTTGACACCTTTTGAAGCTCTTCATATTTTTCACACCTTTTCAGGCTCTTCATGTTTTTCCACACCAATTCATGCTTCTCCTATTTTTCAGACTGTTTAATGCTCCTCATATTTTTGACACCTTTAGAAACTCTTCATATTTTTCACACCTTTTCAAGCACTTCATGGTTTTCCACACCACTTCATGCTCCTCCTATTTTTCAGACCGTTTCATTCTCCTCATATTTTTGACACCTTTTGAAGCTCTCATATATTTCACACCTTTTCAGGCTCTTCATTTTTTTCAACACCACGTCATGCTCCTCCTATTTTTCAGACCCTTTTATGCTCTTCTCATTTTTGACACCTTTTGAAGCTCTTCATATTTTTCACACCTTTTGAAGCTCTTCATGGTTTTCACACCTTTTCAGGCTCTTCATGTTTTTCAACACCGCTTCATGCTCCTTCTATTTTTCTGACCGTTTCATGCTCCTCATAATTTTGGCACATTTTGAAGCTCTTCATATTTTTCACACCTTTTCAAGCACTTCATGGTTTGCCACACCGCTTCATGCTCCTCCTCTTTTTCAGACCGTTTCATGCTCCTCATATTTTTGACATCTGTTGAAGCTCTTCATATTTCTCACACCTTTTCAGTTTCTTCACGTTTTTCAACACCGCTTCATGCTCCTCCTATTTTTCAGACAGTTTCATGCACATCTCATTTTTGACACCTTTTGAAGCTCTTCATATTTTTCATATTTTTGAAGCTCTTCATGTTTTCAGACGTTTTCAGACTCTTCATGTTTTTCAACACCGCTTCATGCTCCTGCTATTTTTCAGACCGTTTCATGCTCCTCATATTTTTGACAGTTTTTGAGGCTTTTCATATTTTTCACACCTTTTCAGGCACTTCATGTTTTTGAACATTGCTTCATGCTCCTCCTATTTTTCAGACCGCTTCAGGCTCTTCATATTTTTGACACCTTTTGAAGCTCTTCATATTTTTCACACCTTTTCAGGCTCTTCATGTTTTTGAACACCGCTTCATGCTCTTCCTATTTTTCAGACCGTTTCATGCTCCTCATATATTTGACACCTTTTGAAGCTCTTCATATTTTTCACACCTTTTCAGGCTCTTCATGTTTTTGAACACCGCTTCATGCTCTTCCTATTTTTCAGACGGTTTCATTTTCATCTCATTTTTGACACCTTTGAAGCTCTTCATATTTTTCACACCATTTGAAGCTCTTCATGTTTTTCACACCTTTTTAGGGTCTTCATGTTTTTCAACACCACTTCATGCTCTTCTTATTTTTCAGACGGTTTCATGTTCATCTCATTTTTGACACCATTTGAAGCTCTTCATATTTTTCACACCTTTTGAAGCTCTTCATATTTTTCACACCTTTTCAGGCTCTTCATTTTTTTCAACACCTCTTCATGCTCCTCTTATTTTTCAACACCGCTTCATGCTCCTCCTATTTTTCAGACCGTTTCATGCTCCTCATAATTTTGACACTTTTTGAAGCTCCTCATATTTTTCACACGTTTTGAAGGTCTTCATATATTTCACACCATTTCAGGCTCTTCATGTTTTTCAACACCACTTCATGCTCCTCCTATTTTTCAGACCGTTTCATGCTCATCTCTTTTTTGACACCTTTTGAAGCTCTTCATATTTTCACACGTTTTCAGACTATTCATGTTTTTCAACACGGCTTCATGCACCTCCTATTTTTCAAACTGTATCATGCTCCTCATATTTTTCACACCTTTTGAAGCTCTTCATATTTTTCACAGCTTTTCAGGCTCTTCATGTTTTTGATCACCGTTTCATGCTCCTCATATTTTTCAGACGGTTTCATGTTCATCTCATTTTTAACACCTTTTGAAGCTCTTCATATATTTCACACGTTTTCAAGCTCTTCATATATTTCACACCTTTTCAGGCTCTTCATGTTTTTGAACACCGCTTCATGCTCCTCTTATTTTTCAGACCGTTTCAGGCTCCTCATATTTTTGACACCTTTTGAAACTCTTCATATTTCTCACACCTTTTCAGGATCTTCATGTTTTTCAACACCAATTCATGCTCCTCCTATTTTTCAGACCGTTTCATGCTCCACACATTTTGAAACCTTTTGAAGCTCTTCATATTTTTCACAACTTTTCAGGCTCTCCATGTTTTTCATCACCGCTTCATGCTCCTCGTATGTTCAGACCGTTTCATGCTCCTCATATTTTTGACACCTTTTGAATCTCTTCATACTTTTCACACCTTTTAGGCTCTTCATGTTGTTGAACAGCGCTTCATGCTCCTCCTATTTTTCAGACCGTTTCATGCTCCTCATGTATTTCACACCATTTGAAGCTCTTCCTGTTTTTCACACCTTTTCAGTCTCTTCATGTCTTTGAACACCATTTCATGCTCCTCCGATTTTTTAGACCGTTTCATGCTCCTCATATTTTTGACACCTTTTGAAGCTCTTCATATTTTTCACACCTTTTGAAGCTCTTCATGTTTTTCATATTTTTGAAGCTCTTCATATTTTTCACACCTTTTCACGCTTTTCATGTATTTGAACACCGGTTCATGCTCTTCCTATTTTTCAGACCGTTTCATGCTCCTCCTATTTTTCACTCCTTTTGAAGCTCTTCATATTTTTCACACCTTTTCAGTCTCTACATGTTTTTGAACACCGCTTCATGCTCCTCCTATTTCTCAGACCATTTCATGCTCCTCATGTATTTCACACCTTTTGAAGCTCTTCGTATTTTGCACACATTTTCAGGCTTTTCAGGTTTTTCACAACGACTTCATGCTCCTCATATTTTTCAGACCGTTTCATGCACATTTCATTTTTGACTCCTTTTGAAGCTCTTCATATTTTTCACACCATTTTCAGGCTCTTCATGTTTTTCAACACCGCTTTATGATCCTCCTATTTTTCAGACCGTTTCATATTCCTCATATTTTTGACATTTTTTGAGGCTCTTCATATTTTTCACACCTTTTCAGGCTCTTCATGTCTTTGAACACCGTTTCATGCTCCTCCTATTTTTCTGACCGTTTCATGCACATCTCATTTTTGACACCTTTTGAAGCCTTTGATATTTTTCACACCATTTTCAGGCTCTTCATGTTTTTCAACACCGCTTTCTGATCCTCCTATTTTTCAGACCGTTTCATGCTCCTCATGTATTTGACACCTTTTAAAGCTCCTCATATATTTCACACCTTTTCAGGCTCTTCATATTTTTCACATAATTTCAGGCTGTTCATGTTTTTGAACACGGCTTCATGCTCCTCCAATTTTTCAGACCGTTTCATGTTCCTCATATTTTTGACACCTTTTGAAGCTCTTCATATTTTTCACACCTTTTGAAGCTCTTCATATTTTTCACACCATTTTCAGGCTCTTCATGTTTTTTAACACCGTTTCATGCTCCTCCTATTTTTCAGACCGTTTCATGCTCCTCTTATGTTTGACACCTTTTGAAGCTCTTCATATTTTTCACACCTTTTCACGCTCTTCATGTTTTTGAACACCGCTTCATACTCCGCATATTTTTCAGACCGTTTCATGCACATCTCATTTTTGACACCTTTTGAAGCCTTTGATATTTTTCACACCATTTTCAGGCTCTTCAGGTTTTTCAACACCACTTTCTGATCCTCCTATTTTTCAGACCATTTCATGCTCCTCATATATTTGACACCTTTTGAAGCTCTTCATATTTTCACAATTTTTTAAGCTCTTCATATGTTTCACACGTTTTCAGGTTCTTCATGTTTTTCAACACCGCTTCATGCTCCCCCTATTTTTCATTCCGTTTCATGCTCCTCATATTCTTGACACCTTTTGACGCTTTTCATATTTTTCACACATTTTCAGGCTCTTCTAGTTTTTCAACACCGCTTCATGCTCCTCCTATTTTTCATTTCGTTTCATGCTCCTCATATTTTTGACACCTTTTTAAGCTCTTCATATTTCTCACACCTTTTCAGGCTCTTCATGTTTTTCAACACCGCTTCATGATCCTCCTGTTTTTCAGACCGTTTCATGCTGATCTCATTTTGACACCTTTGGAAGCTTTTCATATTTTTCACAACTTTTCAGGCTCTTCACGTTTTTGAACACCGCTTCATGTTCCTCCTATTTTTCAGACCGCATCATGCTCCTCATATATTTCACACGTTTTGAAGCTCTTCATATTTTTCATACCTTTTCAGGCTCTTCATGTATTTCAACACCAATTCATGCTCCTACTATTTTTCAGACCGTTTCATGCTCATCTCATTTTTGACACCTTTCGAAGCTGTTTATATTTTTCACACCTTTTGAAGCTCTTCATATTTTTCACACGTTTTCATGCCCTACATGTTTTTCATCAACGCTTCATGCTCCTCCTATCTTTCAGACCGTTTCATGCTCCTCATATTTTTGACACCTTTTGAAGCTCTTCATATATTTCACACCTTTTCAGGCTCTTCTTTTTTTTCAACACCACTTCATGCTCCTCCTATTTTTCAGACCGTTTCATGCTCATTTCATTTTTGACACCTTTTGTAGCTCTTCATATTTTTCACACCTTTTCATGCTCTTCATGTAATTGAACACCGCTTCATTTTCCTCCTATTTTTCAGACTGTTTCATGCTCCTCATATTCTTGACACCTTTTGAAGCTTTTCATATTTTCACACCTTTTAAGGCTCTTCAAGTTTTTCAATACCGTTTCATGCTCCTCCTATTTTTCAGACCGTTTCATGCTCCTCTTATGTTTGACACCTTTTGAAGCTCTTCATATTTTTCACACCTTTTCACGCTCTTCATGTTTTTTAACATCGCTTCATGCTCCGCCTATTTTTCAAACCGTTTCATGCTCCTCATATTTTTGTCATCTTTTGAAGCTCTTCATATTTTTCACACCCTTTCAGGCTCTTAGTGTTTTTCAACACCCCTTCATGCTCCTCCTATTTTTCAGACCATTTCATGCTCCTCATATTTTTGACGCCTTTAGAAGCTTTTCATATTTTTCACACCTTTTCAGGCTCTTCATGTTTTTTTACACCACTTCATGCTTCTCCTATTTTTCAGACCGTTTTATGCTCCTCATGTATTTCACACCTTTTGAAGCTCTTCATATTTTTCACAACTTTTCAGGTATTCATGTTTTTGATCACGGTTTCATGCTCCTCCTATTTTTCAGACCATTTCATGCTCCTCATATTTTTGACGCCTTTAGAAGCTCTTCATATTTTTCACACCTTTTCAGGCTCTTTATGTTTTTCAAAACCGCTTCATGCTCCTCCTATTTTTCAGACCGTTTCATGCTCCACACATTTTGAAACCTTTTGAAGCTCTTCATATTTTTCACACCTTTTCAGGCTCACCATGTTTTTCATCACCGATTCATGCTCCTCCTATTTTTCAGACCGTTTCATGCTCCTCATGTATTTCACACCATTTGAAGCTCTTCCTCTTTTTCACACCTTTTCAGTCTCTTCATGTACTTGAACACCATTTCATGCTCCTCCGATTTTTTAGACCGTTTCATGCTCCTCATATTTTTGACACCTTTTGAAGCTCTTCATATTTTTCACACCTTTTGAAGCTCTTCATGTTTTTCATATTTTTGAAGCTCTTCATATTTTTCACACCTTTTCACGCTTTTCATGTATTTGAACACCGGTTCATGCTCTTCCTATTTTTCAGACCGTTTCATGCTCCTCCTATTTTTCACTCCTTTTGAAGCTCTTCATATTTTTCACACCTTTTCAGTCTCTACATGTTTTTGAACACCGCTTCATGCTCCTCCTATTTCTCAGACCATTTCATGCTCCTCATGTATTTCTCACCTTTTGAAGCTCTTCGTATTTTGCACACATTTTCAGGCTTTTCAGGTTTTTCACAACGACTTCATGCTCCTCATATTTTTCAGACCGTTTCATGCACATTTCATTTTTGACTCCTTTTGAAGCTCTTCATATTTTTCACACCATTTTCAGGCTCTTCATGTTTTTCAACACCGCTTTATGATCCTCCTATTTTTCAGACCGTTTCATATTCCTCATATTTTTGACATTTTTTGAGGCTCTTCATATTTTTCACACCTTTTCAGGCTCTTCATGTCTTTGAACACCGTTTCATGCTCCTCCTATTTTTCTGACCGTTTCATGCACATCTCATTTTTGACACCTTTTGAAGCCTTTGATATTTTTCACACCATTTTCAGGCTCTTCATGTTTTTCAACACCGCTTTCTGATTCTCCTATTTTCCAGACCGTTTCATGCTCCTCATGTATTTGACACCTTTTAAAGCTCCTCATATTTTTCACACCTTTTCAGGCTCTTCATATTTTTCACATAATTTCAGGCTGTTCATGTTTTTGAACACGGCTTCATGCTCCTCCAATTTTTCAGACCGTTTCATGTTCCTCATATTTTTGACACCTTTTGAAGCTCTTCATATTTTTCACACCTTTTGAAGCTCTTCATATTTTTCACACCATTTTCAGGCTCTTCATGTTTTTTAACACCGTTTCATGCTCCTCCTATTTTTCAGACTGTTTCATGCTCCTCTTATGTTTGACACCTTTTGAAGCTCTTCATATTTTTCACACCTTTTCACGCTCTTCATGTTTTTGAACACCGCTTCATGCTCCGCATATTTTTCAGACCGTTTCATGCACATCTCATTTTTGACACCTTTTGAAGCCTTTGATGTTTTTCACACCATGTTCAGGCTCTTCCGGTTTTTCAACACCGCTTTCTGATCCTCCTATTTTTCAGACCGTTTCATGCTCCTCATATATTTGACACCTTTTGAAGCTCTTCATATTTTCACAATTTTTTAAGCTCTTCATATGTTTCACACGTTTTCAGGTTCTTCATGTTTTTCAACACCGCTTCATGCTCCTCCTATTTTTCATTCCGTTTCATGCTCCTCATATTCTTGACACCTTTTGACGCTTTTCATATTTTTCACACATTTTCAGGCTCTTCATGTTTTGCCACACCACTTCATGCTCCTCCTATTTTTCAGACGTTTTCATGCTCGTCATATTTTTGACACCTTTAGAAACTCTTCATATCATTCACACCTTTTCAGGCTCTTCATGTTTTGCCACACCGCTTCATGCTCCTCCTATTTTTGAGCCCGTTTCATGCTCCTCATGTATTTCACACCTTTTGAAGCTCTTCATATATTTCACACCCTTACATACTCTTCATGTTTTTCAACACCACTTCATGCTCCTCCTATTTTTAAGACTGTTTCATGCTCCTGATATTTTTGACTCGTTTTTAAGCTCTTCATATTTTCACAATTTTTTAAGCTCTTCATATTTTTCACACGTTTTCAGGTTCTTCATGTTTTTCAACACCGCTTCATGCTCCTCCTATTTTTCATTCCGTTTCATGCTCCTCATATTCTTGACACCTTTTGACGCTTTTCATATTTTTCACACATTTTCAGGCTCTTCAAGTTTTTCAACACCGCTTCATGCTCCTCCTATTTTTCATTCCGTTTCATGCTCCTCATATTTTTGACACCTTTTGAAGCTCTTCATATTTCTCACACCTTTTCAGGCTCTTCATGTTTTTCAACACCGCTTCATGATCCTCCTGTTTTTCAGACCGTTTCATGCTGATCTCATTTTTGACACCTTTGGAAGCTTTTCATATTTTTCACAACTTTTCAGGCTCTTCACGGTTTTGAACACCTTTTCATGTTCCTCCTATTTTTCAGACCGTATCATGCACCTCATATATTTCACACGTTTTGAAGCTCTTCATATTTTTCATACCTTTTCAGGCTCTTCATGTATTTCAACACCAATTCATGCTCCTACTATTTTTCAGACCGTTTCATGCTCATCTCATTTTTGACACCTTTCGAAGCTGTTTGTATTTTTCACACCTTTTGAAGCTCTTCATATTTTTCACACGTTTTCATGCCCTTCATGTTTTTCATCACCGCTTCATGCTCCTCCTATTTTTCAGACCGTTTCATGCTCCTCATATTTTTGACACCTTTTGAAGCTCTTCATATATTTCACACCTTTTCAGGCTCTTCTTTTTTTTCAACACCACTTCATGCTCCTACTATTTTTCAGACCGTTTCATGCTCATCTCATTTTTGACACCTTTTGATGCACTTCATATTTTTAACACCTTTTGAAGCTCTTCGTATATGTCACAACTTTTCAGGCTCTTCATGTTTTCAACACCACTTCATGCCCCTCCTATTTTTCAGACCCTTTCATGTTAAACTAAATTTGACACCTTATGAAGCTTTTCATGTTTTTCATACCTTTTCATGCTCTTTATGTTTTTGAACACCGGTTCATGCTCCTCCTATTTTTCAACCCGTTTCATGCTCCTCATGTATTTCACATCTTTTGAAGCTCTTCATATTTTTCACACCTTTTCAGTCTCTTCATGTTTTTGAACACCGTTTCATGCTCCTCCTACTTTTCAGACCATATAATGCTCGTCATATATTTCACACGTTTTGAAGCTCTTCATATTTTTCACACCTTTTCAGGCTCTTCATGTTTTTAAACACCACTTCATGCTCCTCCTAATTATCAGACCGTTTCATGCTCCTCATATATTTGACACCTTTTGTAGCTCTTCATATTATTCACACCTTTTCAGACTCCCCATGTTTTTCAACACCACTTCATGTTCCTCCCATTTTGCAGACAGTTTCATACTCCTCATATTTTTGACAACATTTGAAGCTCTTCATATTTCTAACACCTTTTCAGGCGCTTCATGTTTTTCAACACCGCTTCGTGCGCCTCCTATTTTTCAGACCGTTTCATGCTCATCTCATTTTTGACACCTTTTGAAGCTCTTCTTATTTTCCACATCTTTTGAAACCCTTCATATTTTTCACACGTTTTCAAGCTCTTCATGTTTTTCAACAACGTTTCATGCTCCTCCTATTTTTCAGACCGTTTCATGCTCCTCATATTTTTGACACCTTTTGAAGCTCTTCATATTTTTCACAACTTTTGAATCTCTTATATTTTTCACACCTTTTCAGGCTCTTCATGATTTTCAACACCGCTTCATGCTCCTCCTATTTTTCAGACCGTTTCTTGTTCCTCATATATTTGACACCTTTTGAAGCTCTTCATATATTTCACACCTTTTCAGGCGCTTCATGTTTTTCAACACCGCTTCATGCTCCTCCTATTTTTCAGACCATTTCATGCTCATCTCTTTTTTGACACCTTTTGAAGCTCTTCATATTTTTCACACCTTTTGAGCTCTTCATATTTTTCAAGACTGCTTTATGCTCCTCCTATTTTTCAGACCATTCATGCCCCTCATAATTTTGAAACATTTTGAAGCTCTTCATATTTTTTACACCTTTTCAGGCTTTTCATGTTTTTCAACACCACTTCATCCTCCTCCTGTTTTTAAGACCGTTCATGTCCCTCATATTTTTGACACCTTTTGAAGCTCTTCATATTTTCACACGTTTTCAGGCTCTTCATGTTTTTCAACACTTTATCATGCTCATCGTATTTTTCAGACCGTTTCATGCTCCTCATATTTTTGACACGTTTTCAGTCTCTTCATATTTTTCACACATTTTCAGGCTCTTCATGTTTTTGAACACCGCTTCATGCTCCTCATATTTTTCACACCTTTTGAAGCTCTTCATTTTTTTCACACATTTTCAGGCTCTTTATGTTTTTCACCACCGCTTCATGCTCCTCCTATTTTTCAGAACTTTTCATGCTCATCTCATTTTTGACACCTTGTGAAGCTCTTCGTATTTTTTACACCTTTTGAAGCTCTTCATATTTTTATACCTTTTCAGGCTCTTCATGTTTTTCAACACCGCTTCATGCTTCTCCTGTTTTTCAGACCGTTTCATGCTCCTCATATTTTTGACACCTTTTGAAGCTCTTCATACTTTTCACATCTTTTCAGGCTCTTCATGATTTTCAACACCACTTCATGCTCCTAGTATTTTTCAGACCTTTTCATGCTCCTCGTATTTTTGACACCTTTTGAAGCTCTTCATATTTTTCACACCTTTTGAAGCTCTTCGTATTTTTCACACCTTTTCAGGCTCTTCATATTTTTGAACACCGTTTTATGCTGCTTCTATTTTTCAGACCTTTTCATGCTCCTCATATATTTTAAACCTTTTGAATCTTTTCATATTTTTCACACCTTTTCATGCTGTTCATGTTTTTCAACAATGCTTCCTGATCCTCCTATTTTTCAGACCGTTTCATGCTCCTCAAGTATTTCACACCTTTTAAAGCTCTTCATATTTTTCACACCTTTTCTGGCTCTTCATGTTTTTCAACACCGCTCATGCTTCTCCTGTTTTTCAGACCATTTCATGCTCCTCTTAATTTTAACACCTTTTGAAGCTCTTCATATTTTCCACATCTTTTCAGGCTCTTCATGTTTTTGAACACTGCTTCATGTTCCTTCTATTTTTCAGACCGTTTCATGCTCCTCAAATTTTTAAAACTTTTGAAGCTCTTCATATTTTTCACACCTTTTCAGGCTCTTCATGTTTTTGAAGACCGATTCATGCTCCTCCTGTTTTTCAGACCGTTTCAGGCTCCTCATATTTTTGACACCTTTTGAAGCTCTTCATATTTTTTACAACATTTCAGGCATTTCATGTTTTTGAACACCTCTTCATGCTCCTCCTATTTTTCACACCTTTTGAAGCTCTTCATATTTTTCATACCTTTTGAAGATTTTCATATTTTTCACACGTTTTCAGGCTCTTCATATTTTTCAACACCGCATCATGCTCCTCCTATTTTTCAGACAGTTTCATGCTCCTCATATTTTTGACACGTTTTGAAGCTCTTCATATTTTTCACACCTTTTCAGGCTCTTCATGGTTTTCAACACTGTTTCATGATCCTCCTATTTTTCAGACCGTTTCATGCTCCTCATAATTTTGACACCCTTTGAAGCTCTTCTTATATTTCACACCTTTTCAGACTCTTCATGTTTTCGAACACCAATTCAAGTTCCTCCTATTTTTGCGACCGTTTCATGCTCTTCATATTTTTGACACCTTTAGAAGCACTTCATATTTTTCACACCTTTTGAAGATCTTCATATATTTCACACATTTTCAGGCTCTTCATGTTTCTCAACACCACTTCATGTTCCTCCTATTTTTTAGACCGTTTCATGCTCATCTAATTTTTGACACCTTTTGAAGCTCTTCATATATTTCACACCTTTTGAAGCTCTTCATATTTTTCACATTTATGAAGCTATTCAAATTTTTCACACGTTTTCAGGCTCTTCATGTTTTTGAACACCGTTTCATGATCCTCCTATTTTTCAGAACGTTTCATGCTCCTCATATTCTTGACACCTTTTAAAGTTCTTCATATTTTTCACACCTTTTAAGGCTCTTCATGTTTTGAACACCGTTTCATGCTCCTCCTATTTTCAGACCGTTTCATGCTCTTCATTTTTTTGACACCTTTTGAAGCTCTTCATATTTTTCACACGTTTTGAAGCTCTTCATATATTTCACACCTTTTCAGGCTCTTCATGTTTTTGAACACCGCTTCATGCTCCTCCTATTTTTCAGGCCATTTCATGCTCTTCATTTTTTTGACACCTTTTGAAGCTCTTCATATTTTTCACACCTTTTGAAGCTCTTCATATATTTCACACCTTTTCAGGCTGTTCATGTTTTTCAAAACACCACTTAATGCTCCTCCTATTTTTCAGACCGTTTCATGCTCATCTAATTTTTGACACTTTTTGAAGCTCTTCATAAATTTCACACCTTTTGAAGCTCTTCATATTTTTCACATTTATGAAGCTATTCAAATTTTTCACACTTTTTCAGGCTCTTCATGTTTTTGAACACCGCTTCATGTTCCTGCTATTTTGCACAACGTTTCACACTCCTCATGTTTTTGACACATTTTGAGGCTACTCATATTTTTCACACCTTTTCAGGCTCTTCATGTTTTTGAACACCGTTTCATGATCCTCCTATTTTTCAGAACGTTTCATGCTCCTCATATTTTTGATACCTTTTGAAGCTTTTCATATTTTTCACATCTTTTCAGGCTCTTCATGTTTTTCAACACCATTTCATGATCCTCCTATTTTTCAGACCGTTTCATGCTCATCTCATTTTTGACACCTTTTGAAGCTTTTCATATTTTTCACACATTTTCAGGCTCTTCATATTTTTCCACACCACTTCATGCTTCTCCTATTTTTCAGCCCGTTTCATGCTCCTCATGTTTTTGACATCTTTTGAAGCTCTTCATATTTTTCACACGTTTTCAGCTCTTAATGTTTTTCAACACCGCTTCATGCTCTTCCTATTTTTCAGACCGTTTCATGCTCATCTCATTTTTGACACCTTTGGAAGCTCTTCATATTTTTCACACGTTTTCAGCTCTTAATGTTTTTCAACACCGCTTCATGCTCTTCCTATTTTTCTGACGGTTTCATGCTCATCTCAAGTTTGACACCTTTTGAAGCTCTTCATATTTTTCACACATTTTCAGGCTCTTCATGTTTTTGAACATCGCTTCATGCTCCTCCTATTTTTCAGAGAGTTTCATGCTCCTCATGTATTTCACACCTTTTGAAGCTCTTCATATTTTTCACACCTTTTCAGGCTCTTCATGTTTTTCAACACCGCTTATGCTCCTCCTATTTTTCAGACCGTTTCATGCTCATCTCATTTTTGACACCTTTTTAATCTCTTCGTATCTTTCAAAACTTTTGAAGCTCTTCATATTTTTAATATTTTTGAAGCTCTTCATATTTTCACACGTTTTCAGACTCTTCATGTTTTTCAACACCGCTTCATGCTCCTCCTATTTTTCAAACCGTATCATGCTCCTCATATTTTTGAAAACTTTTGAAGCTCTTCACATTTTTCACACCTTTTCAGGCTCTTCATGTTTTTGAACACTTCTTCATGCTCTTCCTCTTTTTCAGACCGTTTCATGCTCCTCATATTTTTGACACTTTTTGAAGCTCTTCATATTTTTCACTCATTTTCAGGCTCTTCATATTTTTCAACACCACTTCATGCTCCTCCTATTTTTGAGACCGTTTGGTGCTCCGCATATTTTTGACACCTTTAGGAACTCTTCATATTTTTCACACCTTTTCAGGCACTTCATGTTTTTTATCACTGCTTCATGCTCGTCCTATTTTTCAGAACGTTTCATGCTCCTCATATTTTTGACACCTTTTGAAGCTCTTCATATTTTTCACACCTTTTCAGGCTTTTCATGTTTTTGAACACCGCTTCATGCTCCTCCTATTTTTCAGATTGTTTCATGCTCCTCATATTTTTTACACCTTTTGAAGCTCTTCATATTTTTCACACCTTTTCAGGCTCTTCATGTTTTTCAACACCGCTTCATGCTCGTCGTATTTTGCTGACCGTTTCATGCTCCTCATATTTTTGACACCTTTTGAAGCTCTTCAGATATTTCGCACCTTTCCAGGCTCTTCATTTTTTCAACACCACTTCATGCTCCTCCTATTTTTCAGATCGTTTCATGCTCATCTCATTTTAACACCTTTTGAAGCTCTTCATATTTTTGACAAATTTTGAAGGTCTTCATATTTTTCACACGTTTTCAGGCTCTTCATGATTTTCAACACCGCTTCATGCTCCTCCTATTTTTCAGACCTTTTCATGCTCATCTCTTTTTTGACACCTTTTGAAGCTCTTCAGATTTTTCACACCTTTTGAAGCTCTTCATATTTTTCACATTTATGAATCTCTTCATATTTTCCACACGTTTTCAGACAATTCATGTTTTTCAACATCGCTTCATGCTCCTCCTATTTTTCAGACCGTTTCATTCTCCTCATATTTTTGACACCTTTTGAAGCTCTTCATATATTTCACACTTTTTCAGACTTTTCCTTTTTTTCAACACGACTTCATGCTCCTCCTATTTTTCAGACCGTTTCATGCTCATCTCATTTTGACATCTTTTGAAGCTCTTCATATTTTTCACACCTTTTGAAGCTCTTCATATTTTTCACATTAATGAATCTCTTCATATATTCCACACGTTTTCAGACAATTCATGTTTTTCAACATCACTTCATGTTATTCCTATTTTTCAGACCGTTTCATGCTCCTCATAATTTTGACACCTTTTGAAGCTTTAATATTTTTAACACCTTTTCAGGCTCTTCATCTTTTTCAACACCACTTCATGCTCCTCCCTTTTTGCAGACCGTTTCATGCTACTCATATTTTTAACACCTTTTGAAGCTCTTCATATTTCTCACACCTTTTCAGGCTCTTCATGTTTTTCAACAACGCTTCATGCTCCTCCGATTTTTCAGACCGTTTCATGCTCCTCATATTTTTGACACCTTTTAAAGCTCTTCATATTTTTCACACTTTTTCAGGCTCTTCATGTTTTTGAACACCGCTTCATGCTTCTCCTATTTTTCAGACCGTTTCATGCTCCTCATATTTTTGACACCTTTTGAAGCTCTTCATATTTTTCACAACTTTTCAGGCTCTTCATGTTTTTCAACACCGCTTCATGCACGTCCTATTTTTCAGACCGTTTCATGCTCATCTCATTTTTGACACCTTTTGAAGTTTTTCATATTTTTTACAACTTTTCAGGCTCTTCATGTTTTTGAACACCGCTTCATGCTAATCCTATTTTTCAAAGCATATCATGCTCCTCATATTTTTCACACCTTTTGAAGCTCTTCATATATTTCACACCTTTTCAGGCTCTTCATGTTTTTGAACACCACTTCATGCTCCTTCTCTTTTTCAGAGAGTTTTATGCTCCTCATGTATTTCACACCTTTTGAAGCTCTTCATATTTTTCACACCTTTTCAGGCTCTTCATGTTTTTCAACACCGCTTCATGCTGCTCATATTTTTCAGACCGTTTCATGCTCCTCATATTTTTGACACCTTTTGAAGCTCTTCAATTTTTTCACACCTTTTAAGGCTCTTCATGTTTTTCAACACCGCTTCATGCTGCTCATATTTTTCAGACCGTTTCATGCTCCTCATATTTTTGACACCTTTTGAAGCTCTTCATATTTTTCACACGTTTTCAGTCTATTCTTGTTTTTGAACACCCTTTCAGGCTCCTCCTATTTTTCAGAGTGTTTCATGCTCCTCATGTATTTCACACATTTGAAAGCTCTTCATATTTTTCAAAGATTTTGAAGCTCTTCATATTTTTCACACCTTTTCAGGCTCTTCATGTTTTTCAACACCGTTTCATGCTCCTCCTATTTTTCAAACCGTCTCATGTTCCTCATAATTTTGACACCTTTTGAAGATCTTCATAATTTTCACACATTTTCAGGCTCTTCATGTGTTTGAACACCGCTTCATGTGCCTCCTATTTTTCAGACCGTTTCATGCTCCTCATATTTTTGACACCTTTTGAAGCTCTTCATATTTTTCACACCTTTTCAGGCTCTTCATGTTTTTGAACACTGCTTCATGCTCCTCCAATTTTTCACACCGTTTCATGATCCTCATATTTTTGACACTTTTTGAGCTCTTCATATTTTTCACACCTTTTCAGGCTCTTCATGTTTTTGATAACCGCTTCATGCTACTCCTATTTTTCAGACCGTTTATGCTTCTCATATTTTTGACACCTTTAGAAGCTCTTCATATTTTTCACAGTTTTTCAGGATCTTCATGTTTTGGAACACAGCTTCATGCTCCTCCTATATATCAGACCGTTTCATGCTCCTCATATTTTTGACACCTTGTGAAGCTCTTTATATTTTTCACAGTTTTTCAGGCTCTTCATGATTTTCAACACCGTTTCAAGTTATTCCTATTTTTCAGACCGTTTAATGCTCATCTCATTTTTGACACCTTTTGAAGCTCTTCATATTTTCCACACCTTTTCAGGCTCTTCATGTTTTTGATCACCGTTTCATGCTCCTTCTATTTTTCAGATCGTTTGATGCTCATCATATTTTTGACACTTTTTGAGCTCTTCATATTTTTCACACCTTTTCAGGCTCTTCATGTTTTTGAACACCGCTTCATGATCCTCCTGATTTTCAGACCGTTTCATGCTCTTCATATTTTTGAAACATTTTGAAGCTCTTCATATTTTTCACACCTTTTCAGGCTCTTCATGTTTTTCTCCACCACTTCATGCTCCTCCTATTTTTCAGACCGTTTCATGCTCTTCTCATTTTTGTCACCTTTGAAGCTCTTCATATTTTTCACAACTTTTAAAGCTCTTCATATTTTTCACAAGTTTTCAGGCTCTTCATGTTTTTCAAAACCGTTTCATGCTGCTTCTATTTTTCAGACCGTTTCATGCTCCTCATATTTTTCACACCTTTTGAAGCTCTTCATATTTTCACACCCTTTTAAGATCTTCATGTTTTTGAACACAGCTTCATGCTCCTCCTATTTTTCAGACCGTTTCATGCTCCTCATATTTTTGACAACTTTTGAAGCTCTTCATATTTTTCACACCTTTTCATGCTCTTCATGTTTTTGAACACTGCTTCATGCTCCTCCAATTTTTCACACCGTTTCATGATCCTCATATTTTTGACACTTTTTGAGCTCTTCATATTTTTCACACCTTTTCAGGCTCTTCATGTTTTTGATAACCGCTTCATGCTACTCCTATTTTTCAGACCGTTTATGCTTCTCATATTTTTGACACCTTTTGAAGCTCTTCAATTTTTTCACACCTTTTAAGGCTCTTCATGTTTTTCAACACCGCTTCATGCTGCTCATATTTTTCAGACCGTTTCATGCTCCTCATATTTTTGACACCTTTTGAAGCTCTTCATATTTTTCACACGTTTTCAGTCTATTCATGTTTTTGAACACCCTTTCAGGCTCCTCCTATTTTTCAGAGTGTTTCATGCTCCTCATGTATTTCACACCTTTGAAAGCTCTTCATATTTTTCAAAGATTTTGAAGCTCTTCATATTTTTCACACCTTTTCAGGCTCTTCATGTTTTTCAACACCGTTTCATGCTCCTCCTATTTTTCAAACCGTTTCATGTTCCTCATAATTTTGACACCTTTTGAAGATCTTCATAATTTTCACACATTTTCAGGCTCTTCATGTGTTTGAACACCGCTTCATGTTCCTCCTATTTTTCAGACCGTTTCATGCTCCTCATATTTTTGACACCTTTTGAAGCTCTCATATTTTTCATACCTTTTGAAGCTCTTCATGTTTTTGAACACTGCTTCATGCTCCTCGTATTTTTCAGATCGTTTCATGCTCCTCTTACTTTTGACACTTTTTGAGCTCTTCATATTTTTCAAACCTTTTCAGGCTCTTCATGTTTTCGAACACCGCTTCATGCTACTCCTATTTTTCAGACCGTTTCATGCTCCTCATATTTTTGACACCTTTTTAAGCTCTTCATATTTTTCACACCTTTTCAGGCTCTTCATGTTTTTGAACACTGCTTCATGCTCCTCCAATTTTTCACACCGTTTCATGATCCTCATATTTTTGACACTTTTTGAGCTCTTCATATTTTTCACACCTTTTCAGGCTCTTCATGTTTTTGATAACCGCTTCATGCTACTCCTATTTTTCAGACCGTTTATGCTTCTCATATTTTTGACACCTTTAGAAGCTCTTCATATTTTTCACACCTTTTCAGGATCTTCATGTTTTGGAACACAGCTTCATGCTCCTCCTATATATCAGACCGTTTCATGCTCCTCATATTTTTGACACCTTTTGAAGCTCTTTATATTTTTCACAGTTTTTCAGGCTCTTCATGATTTTCAACACCGTTTCAAGTTATTCCTATTTTTCAGACCGTTTAATGCTCATCTCATTTTTGACACCTTTTGAAGCTTTTCATATTTTTCACAACTTTTCAGACTCTTCATGTTTTTGAACACCGCTTCATGCTCCTCCTATTTTTCAGAGAGTTTCATGCTCCTCATGTCTTTCACAGCTTTTGAAGCTCTTCATATTTTCCACACCTTTTCAGGCTCTTCATGTTTTTGATCACCGTTTCATGCTCCTTCTATTTTTCAGATCGTTTCATGCTCATCATATTTTTGACACTTTTTGAGCTCTTCATATTTTTCACACCTTTTCAGGCTCTTCATGTTTTTGAACACCGCTTCATGATCCTCCTGATTTTCAGACCGTTTCATGCTCTTCATATTTTTGAAACATTTTGAAGCTCTTCATATTTTTCACACCTTTTCAGGCTCTTCATGTTTTTCTCCACCACTTCATGCTCCTCCTATTTTTCAGACCGTTTCATGCTCTTCTCATTTTTGTCACCTTTGAAGCTCTTCATATTTTTCACAACTTTTAAAGCTCTTCATATTTTTCACAAGTTTTCAGGCTCTTCATGTTTTTGAAAACCGTTTCATGCTGCTTCTATTTTTCAGACCGTTTCATGCTCCTCATATTTTTCACACCTTTTGAAGCTCTTCATATTTTCACACCCTTTTAAGATCTTCATGTTTTTGAACACAGCTTCATGCTCCTCCTATTTTTCAGACCGTTTCATGCTCCTCATATTTTTGACAACTTTTGAAGCTCTTCATATTTTTCACACCTTTTCAGGCTCTTCATATTTTTGAACACAGCTTCATGCTCCTCCTATTTTTCAGACCGTTTCATGTTCCTCATATTTTTGACACCTTTTTAAGCTCTTCATATTTTTCACACCTTTTCAGGCTCTTCATGTTTTTGAACACTGCTTCATGCTCCTCCAATTTTTCACACCGTTTCATGATCCTCATATTTTTGACACTTTTTGAGCTCTTCATATTTTTCACACCTTTTCAGGCTCTTCATGTTTTTGATAACCACTTCATGCTACTCCTATTTTTCAGACCGTTTATGCTTCTCATATTTTTGACACCTTTTGAAGCTCTTCAATTTTTTCACACCTTTTAAGGCTCTTCATGTTTTTCAACACCGCTTCATGCTGCTCATATTTTTCAGACCGTTTCATGCTCCTCATATTTTTGACACCTTTTGAAGCTCTTCATATTTTTCACACGTTTTCAGTCTATTCATGTTTTTGAACACCCTTTCAGGCTCCTCCTATTTTTCAGAGTGTTTCATGCTCCTCATGTATTTCACACCTTTGAAAGCTCTTCATATTTTTCAAAGATTTTGAAGCTCTTCATATTTTTCACACCTTTTCAGGCTCTTCATGTTTTTCAACACCGTTTCATGCTCCTCCTATTTTTCAAACCGTTTCATGTTACTCATAATTTTGACACCTTTTGAAGATCTTCATAATTTTCACACATTTTCAGGCTCTTCATGTGTTTGAACACCGCTTCATGTTCCTCCTATTTTTCAGACCGTTTCATGCTCCTCATATTTTTGACACCTTTTGAAGCTCTCATATTTTTCATACCTTTTGAAGCTCTTCATGTTTTTGAACACTGCTTCATGCTCCTCGTATTTTTCAGATCGTTTCATGCTCCTCTTATTTTTGACACTTTTTGAGCTCTTCATATTTTTCAAACCTTTTCAGGCTCTTCATGTTTTCGAACACCGCTTCATGCTACTCCTATTTTTCAGACCGTTTCATGCTCCTCATATTTTTGACACCTTTTTAAGCTCTTCATATTTTTCACACCTTTTCAGGCTCTTCATGTTTTTGAACACTGCTTCATGCTCCTCCAATTTTTCACACCGTTTCATGATCCTCATATTTTTGACACTTTTTGAGCTCTTCATATTTTTCACACCTTTTCAGGCTCTTCATGTTTTTGATAACCGCTTCATGCTACTCCTATTTTTCAGACCGTTTATGCTTCTCATATTTTTGACACCTTTAGAAGCTCTTCATATTTTTCACACCTTTTCAGGATCTTCATGTTTTGGAACACAGCTTCATGCTCCTCCTATATATCAGACCGTTTCATGCTCCTCATATTTTTGACACCTTTTGAAGCTCTTTATATTTTTCACAGTTTTTCAGGCTCTTCATGATTTTCAACACCGTTTCAAGTTATTCCTATTTTTCAGACCGTTTAATGCTCATCTCATTTTTGACACCTTTTGAAGCTTTTCATATTTTTCACAACTTTTCAGACTCTTCATGTTTTTGAACACCGCTTCATGCTCCTCCTATTTTTCAGAGAGTTTCATGCTCCTCATGTCTTTCACAGCTTTTGAAGCTCTTCATATATTTCACACCTTTTCAGGCTCTTCATGTTTTTGAACACCGCTTCATGATCCTCCTGATTTTCAGACCGTTTCATGCTCTTCATATTTTTGAAACATTTTGAAGCTCTTCATATTTTTCACACCTTTTCAGGCTCTTCATGTTTTTCTCCACCACTTCATGCTCCTCCTATTTTTCAGACGGTTTCATGCTCTTCTCATTTTTGTCACCTTTGAAGCTCTTCATATTTTTCACAACTTTTAAAGCTCTTCATATTTTTCACAAGTTTTCAGGCTCTTCATGTTTTTCAAAACCGTTTCATGCTGCTTCTATTTTTCAGACCGTTTCATGCTCCTCATATTTTTCACACCTTTTGAAGCTCTTCATATTTTCACACCCTTTTAAGATCTTCATGTTTTTGAACACAGCTTCATGCTCCTCCTATTTTTCAGACCGTTTCATGCTCCTCATATTTTTGACAACTTTTGAAGCTCTTCATATTTTTCACACCTTTTCAGGCTCTTCATATTTTTGAACACAGCTTCATGCTCCTCCTATTTTTCAGACCGTTTCATGCTCCTCATATTTTTGACACCTTTTTAAGCTCTTCATATTTTTCACACCTTTTCAGGCTCTTCATGTTTTTGAACACTGCTTCATGCTCCTCCAATTTTTCACACCGTTTCATGATCCTCATATTTTTGACACTTTTTGAGCTCTTCATATTTTTCACACCTTTTCAGGCTCTTCATGTTTTTGATAACCGCTTCATGCTACTCCTATTTTTCAGACCGTTTATGCTTCTCATATTTTTGACACCTTTAGAAGCTCTTCATATTTTTCACACCTTTTCAGGATCTTCATGTTTTGGAACACAGCTTCATGCTCCTCCTATATATCAGACCGTTTCATGCTCCTCATATTTTTGACACCTTTTGAAGCTCTTTATATTTTTCACAGTTTTTCAGGCTCTTCATGATTTTCAACACCGTTTCAAGTTATTCCTATTTTTCAGACCGTTTAATGCTCATCTCATTTTTGACACCTTTTGAAGCTTTTCATATTTTTCACAACTTTTCAGACTCTTCATGTTTTTGAACACCGCTTCATGCTCCTCCTATTTTTCAGAGAGTTTCATGCTCCTCATGTCTTTCACAGCTTTTGAAGCTCTTCATATTTTCCACACCTTTTCAGGCTCTTCATGTTTTTGATCACCGTTTCATGCTCCTTCTATTTTTCAGATCGTTTCATGCTCATCATATTTTTGACACTTTTTGAGCTCTTCATATTTTTCACACCTTTTCAGGCTCTTCATGTTTTTGAACACCGCTTCATGATCCTCCTGATTTTCAGACCGTTTCATGCTCTTCATATTTTTGAAACATTTTGAAGCTCTTCATATTTTTCACACCTTTTCAGGCTCTTCAAGTTTTTCTCCACCACTTCATGCTCCTCCTATTTTTCAGACCGTTTCATGCTCTTCTCATTTTTGTCACCTTTGAAGCTCTTCATATTTTTCACAACTTTTAAAGCTCTTCATATTTTTCACAAGTTTTCAGGCTCTTCATGTTTTTCAAAACCGTTTCATGCTGCTTCTATTTTTCAGACCGTTTCATGCTCCTCATATTTTTCACACCTTTTGAAGCTCTTCATATTTTCACACGCTTTTAAGATCTTCATGTTTTTGAACACAGCTTCATGCTCCTCCTATTTTTCAGACCGTTTCATGCTCCTCATATTTTTGACAACTTTTGAAGCTCTTCATATTTTTCACACCTTTTCAGGCTCTTCATATTTTTGAACACAGCTTCATGCTCCTCCTATTTTTCAGACCGTTTCATGCTCCTCATATTTTTGACACTTTTTGAAGCTTTTCATATTTTTCACATCTTTTCAGGCTCTTCATGTTTTTCAACACCATTTCATGATCCTCCTATTTTTCAGACCGTTTCATGCTCATCTCATTTTTGACACCTTTTGAAGCTTTTCATATTTTTCACACTTTTTCAGGCTCTTCATATTTTTCCACACCACTTCATGCTTCTCCTATTTTTCAGACCGTTTCATGCTCCTCATGTATTTCAGAGCTTTTGAAGCTCTTCATATTTTTCACACCTTTTCAAGCTCTTCATGTTTTTGGTCACCGTTTCATGCTCCTCCTATTTTTCAGACCGTTTCATGCTCCTCATATTTTTGACACCTTTTGAAGCTCTTCATATTTTTCACACGTTTTCAGCTCTTAATGTTTTTCAACACCGCTTCATGCTCTTCCTATTTTTCAGACCGTTTCATGCTCATCTCATTTTTGACACCTTTTGAAGCTCTTCATATTTTTCACACGTTTTCAGCTCTTAATGTTTTTCAAAACCGCTTCATGCTCTTCCTATTTTTCCGACCGTTTCATGCTCATCTCAATTTTGACACCTTTTGAAGCTCTTCATATTTTTCACACATTTTCAGGCTCTTCATGTTTTTGAACATCGCTTCATGCTCCTCCTATTTTTCAGAGAGTTTCATGCTCCTCATGTATTTCACACCTTTTGAAGCTCTTCATATTTTTCACACCTTTTCAGGCTCTTCATGATTTTCAACACCGCTCATGCTCCTCCTATTTTTCAGACCGTTTCATGCTCATCTCATTTTTGACACCTTTTTAAACTCTTCATATTTTTCAAAACTTTTGAAGCTCTTCATATTTTTAATATTTTTGAAGCTCTTCATATTTTCACACGTTTTCACACTCTTCATGTTTTTCAACACCGCTTCATGCTCCTCCTATTTTTCAAACCGTATCATGCTCCTCATATTTTTGACACTTTTTGAAGCTCTTCATATTTTTCACTCATTTTCAGGCTCTTCATATTTTTCAACACCACTTCATGCTCCTCCTATTTTTGAGACCGTTTGGTGCTCCGCATATTTTTGACACCTTTAGGAACTCTTCATATTTTTCACACCTTTTCAGGCACTTCATGTTTTTTATCTCTGCTTCATGCTCGTCCTATTTTTCAAAACGTTTCATGCTCCTCATATTTTTGACACCTTTTGAAGCTCTTCATATTTTTCACACCTTTTCAGGCTCTTCATGTTTTTCGACACAGCTTCATGCTCCTCCTATTTTTCAGACCGTTTCATGCTCCTCATATTTTTCACACCTTTTGAAGCTCTTCATATTTTTCACACATTTTCAGGCTCTTCATGTTTTTCGACACAGCTTCATGCTCCTCCTATTTTTCAGACCGTTTCATTCTCCTCATATTTTTGACACCTTTTGAAGCTCTTCATATTTTTCACACATTTTCAGGCTCTTCATGTTTTTCGACACAGCTTCATGCTCCTCCTATTTTTCACAGAGTTTCATGCTCCTCATGTATTTCACACCTTTTGAAGCTCTTCATATTTTTCACACATTTTCAGTCTCTTCATGTTTTTCGACACAGCTTCATGCTCCTCCTATTTTTCAGACCGTTTCATGCTCCTCATATTTTTGACACCTTTTGAAGCTCTTCAATTTTTTCACACCTTTTAAGGCTCTTCATGTTTTTCAACACCGCTTCATGCTGCTCATATTTTTCAGACCGTTTGATGCTCCTCATATTTTTGACACCTTTTGAAGCTCTTCATATTTTTCACACGTTTTCAGTCTATTCATGTTTTTGAACACCATTTCAGGCTCCTCCTATTTTTCAGAGAGTTTCATGCTCCTCATGTATTTCACACCGTTGAAAGCTCTTCATATTTTTCAAAGATTTTGAAGCTCTTCATATTTTTCACACCTTTTCAGGCTATTCATGTTTTTCAACACCGTTTCATGCTCCTCCTATTTTTCAAACCGTTTCATGTTCCTCATAATTTTGACACCTTTTGAAGATCTTCATATTTTTCACACCTTTTCAGGCTCTTCATGTTTTTGAACACCGCTTCATGATCCTCCTGATTTTCAGACCGTTTCATGCTCTTCATATTTTTGAAACATTTTGAAGCTCTTCATATTTTTCACACCTTTTCAGGCTCTTCATGTTTTTCTCCACCACTTCATGCTCCTCCTATTTTTCAGACCGTTTCATGCTCTTCTCATTTTTGTCACCTTTGAAGCTCTTCATATTTTTCACACCTTTTAAAGCTCTTCATATTTTTCACAAGTTTTCAGGCTCTTCATGTTTTTCAAAACCGTTTCATGCTGCTTCTATTTTTCAGACCGTTTCATGCTCCTCATATTTTTCACACCTTTTGAAGCTCTTCATATTTTTCACACCCTTTTAAGATCTTCATGTTTTTGAACACAGCTTCATGCTCGTCCTATTTTTCAGACCGTTTCATGCTCCTCATATTTTTGACAACTTTTGAAGCTCTTCATATTTTTCACACCTTTTCAGGCTCTTCATATTTTTGAACACAGCTTCATGCTCCTTCTATTTTTCAGACCGTTTCATGCTCCTCATATTTTTGACACTTTTTGAAGCTTTTCATATTTTTCACATCTTTTCAGGCTCTTCATGTTTTTCAAGACCATTTCATGATCCTCCTATTTTTCAGAGCGTTTCATGTTCATCTCATTTTTGACACCTTTTGAAGCTTTTCATATTTTTCACACATTTTCAGGCTCTTCATATTTTTCCACACCACTTCATGCTTCTCCTGTTTTTCAGCCCGTTTCATGCTCCTCATGTATTTCAGAGCTTTTGAAGCTCTTCATATTTTTCACACCTTTTCAGGCTCTTCATGTTTTTGGTCACCGTTTCATGCTCCTCCTATTTTTCAGACCGTTTCATGCTCCTCATATTTTTGACACCTTTTGAAGCTCTTCATATTTTTCACACGTTTTCAGCTCTTAATGTTTTTCAACACCGCTTCATGCTCTTCCTATTTTTCAGACCGTTTCATGCTCATCTCATTTTTGACACCTTTTGAAGCTCTTCATATTTTTCACACGTTTTCAGCTCTTAATGTTTTTCAACACCGCTTCATGCTCTTCCTATTTTTCAGACCGTTTCATGCTCATCTCATTTTTGACACCTTTTGAAGCTCTTCATATTTTTCACACGTTTTCAGCTCTTAATGTTTTTCAACACCGCTTCATGCTCTTCCTATTTTTCAGACCGTTTCATGCTCATCTCAATTTTGACACCTTTTGAAGATATTCATATTTTTCACACATTTTCAGGCTCTTCATGTTTTTGAACATCGCTTCATGCTCCTCCTATTTTTCAGAGAGTTTCATGCTCCTCATGTATTTCACACCTTTTGAAGCTCTTCATATTTTTCACACCTTTTCAGGCTCTTCATGATTTTCAACACCGCTCATGCTCCTCCTATTTTTCAGACCCTTTCATGCTCATCTCATTTTTGACACCTTTTTAATCTCTTCATATTTTTCAAAACTTTTGAAGCTCTTCATATTTTTAATATTTTTGAAGCTCTTCATTTTTTCACACGTTTTCACACTCTTCATGTTTTTCAACACCGCTCATGCTCCTCCTATTTTTCAGACCGTTTCATGCTCATCTCATTTTTGACACCTTTTGAAGCTCTTCATATTTTTCACACCTTTTCAGGCTCTTCATGTTTTTCAACACCACTTCATGCTCCTCCTATTTTTGAGACCGTTTGGTGCTCCTCATATTTTTGACACCTTTAGGAACTCTTCATATATTTCACACCTTTTCAGGCACTTCATGTTTTTTATCACTGCTTCATGCTCGTCCTATTTTTCAGAACGTTTCATGCTCCTCATATTTTTGACACCTTTTGAAGCTGTTCATATTTTTCACACCTTTTCAGGCTTTTCATGTTTTTGAACACCGCTTCATGTTCCTCCTATTTTTCAGACCGTTTCATGCTCCTCATATTTTTGACACCTTTTGAAGCTCTTCATATATTTCACACCTTTTCAGGCTCTTCATATTTTTGAACACCGCTTCATGCTCCTCCTATTTTTCAGATTGTTTCATGCTCCTCATATTTTTGATACCTTTTGAAGCTCTTCATATTTTTCACACCTTTTCAGGCTCTTAATGATTTTCAACACCGCTTCATGCTCCTCCTATTTTTCAGACCGTTTCATGCTCATCTCTTTTTTGACACCTTTTGAAGCTCTTCAGATTTTTCACACCTTTTGAAGCTCTTCATATTTTTCACATTTATGAATTTCTTCATATTTTCCACACGTTTTCAGACAATTCATGTTTTTCAACATCGCTTCATGCTCCTCCTATTTTTCAGACCGTTTCATTCTCCTCATATTTTTGACACCTTTTGAAGCTCTTCATATATTTCACACTTTTTCAGACTTTTCCTTTTATTCAACACGACTTCATGCTCCTCCTATTTTTCAGACCTTTTCATGCTCATCTCATTTTGACACCTTTTGAAGCTCTTCATGTTTTTCTCATCTTTTGAAGCTCTTCATATTTTTCACAACTTTTCAGGCTCTTTATGATATTCAACAGCGCTTCATGCTCCTCCTATTTTTCAGACCGTTTCATGCTCCTCATAATTTTGACACCTTTTGATGCTTTCATATTTTTAACACCTTTTCAGGCTCTTCATCTTTATCAACACCACTTCATGCTCCTCCTTTTTTGCAGACCGTTTCATGCTACTCATACTTTTAACACCTTTTGAAGCTCTTCATATTTCTCACACCTTTTCAGGCTCTTCATGTTTTTCAACAACGCTTCATGCTCCTCCGATTTTTCAGACCGTTTCATGCTCCTCATATTTTTGACACCTTTTGAAGCTCTTCATATTTTTCACCCCTTTTCAGGCTCTTCATGTTTTTGAACACCGCTTCATGCTTCTCCTATTGTTCAGAATGTTTCATGCTCCTCATATTTTTGACACCTTTTGAAGCTCTTCATATTTTTCACTACTTTTCAGGCTCTTCATGTTTTTCAACACCACTTCATGCACGTCCTATTTTTCAGACCGTTTCATGCTCATCTCATTTTTGACACCTTTGAAGGTTTTCATATTTTTCACAACTTTTCAGGCTCTTCATGTTTTTGAACACCGCTTCATGCTTCTCCTATTGTTCAGACCGTTTCATGCTCCTCGTTTTTTTGACACCTTTTAAAGCTCTTCATATTTTTCACTACTTTTCAGGCTCTTCATGTTTTTCAACACCGCTTCATGCACGTCCTATTTTTCAGACCGTTTCATGCTCATCTCATTTTTGACACCTTTGAAGGTTTTCATATTTTTCACAACTTTTCAGGCTCTTCATGTTTTTGAACACCGCTTCATGCTAATCCTATTTTTCAAACCATATCATGCTCCTCATATTTTTCAAACCTTTTGAAGCTCTTCATATATTTCACACCTTTTCAGGCTCTTCATGTTTTTCAACACCGCTTCATGCTGCTCATATTTTTCAGACCGTTTCATGCTCCTCATATTTTTGACACCTTTTGAAGCTCTTCATTTTTTTCACACCTTTTAAGGCTCTTTATGTTTTTCAACACCGCTTCATGCTCCTCCAATTTTTCAGACCATTTCATGCTCCTCATATTTTTGACACCGTTTGAAGCTCTTCATATTTTTCACACATTTTCAGGCTCTTCATGTTTTTCAACACCGCTTCATGCTCCTCCGATTTTTCAGACAGTTTCATGCTCCTCATATTTTTCACACCTTTTGAAGCCTTTCATATTTTTCACAACTTTTCAGGCTCTTCATGTGTTTGAACACGGCTTCATGTTCCTCATATTTTTCAGACCGTTTCATGCTCCTCATATTTTTGACACCTTTTGAAGCTCTCATATTTTTCATACCTTTTGAAGCTCTTCATGTTTTTGAACACTGCTTCATGCTCCTCGTATTTTTCAGATCGTTTCATGCTCCTCATATTTTTGACAGTTTTTGAGCTCTTCATATTTTTCAAACCTTTTCAGGCTCTTCATGTTTTCGAACTCTGCTTCATGCTCCTCCACTTTTTCACACCGTTTCATGATCCTCATGTATTTCACAACTTTGAACCTCTTAATATTTTTCACACCTTTTCATGCTCTTCAAGTTTTTCAACATCACTTCATGCTCCTACTTTTTTGCAGACCGTTTCATGCTCCTCATATTTTTGACACCTTTTAAAGCTCTTCATATTTCTCACACCTTTTCAGGCTCTTCATGTCTTTCAACACCGCTTCATGCTCCTCCTATTTTTCAGACGGGTTCATGCTCATCTCATTTTGACACCTTTTGAAGCTTTTCATATTTTTCACACCTTTTCAGGCTCTTCATGTTTTTGAACACAGGTTGAGGCTCCTCCTATTTTTCAGAACGTTTCATGCTCCTCATAATTTTGACACCTTTTGTAGCTCTTCATATTTTTCACATCTTTTCAGGCTCTTCATGTTTTTCAACACCGTTTCATGATCCTCCTATTTTTCAGACCGTTTCATGCTCATCTCATTTTTGACACCTTTTGAAGCTCTTCATATTTTTCACACCTTTTCAAGCTCTTCATATTTTTAAACACCACTTCATGCTTCTCCTATTTTTCAGCCCATTTCATGCTCCTCATGTATTTCACACCTTTTGAAGCTCTTCATATTTTTCACAGCTTTTCATGCTCTTCATGTATTTCACACCTTTTGAAGCTCTTCATATTTTTCACACCTTTTCAGGCTCTTCATGTTTTTGAACACTGCTTCATGCTCCTCGTATTTTTCAGATCGTTTCATGCTCCTCATATTTTTGACACTTTTTGAGCTCTTCATATTTTTCACACCTTTTCAGGATCTTCATGTTTTTGAACACCGCTTCATGATCCTCCTGATTTTCAGACCGTTTCATGCTCTTCATATTTTTGAAACATTTTGAAGCTCTTCATATTTTTCACACCTTTTCAGGCTCTTCATGTTTTTCAACTCCGTTCATGCTCCTCCTATTTTTCAGACCGTTTCATGCTCATCTCATTTTTGTCACCTTTGAAGCTCTTCATGTTTTTCACACCTTTTGAAGCCCTTCATATTTTTCACACGTTTTCAGGCTCTTCATGTTTTTCAAAACCGTTTCATGCTGCTTCTATTTTTCAGACCGTTTCATGCTCCTCATATTTTTCACACCTTTTGAAGCTCTTCATATTTTTCACACCCTTTTAAGATCTTCATGTTTTTGAACACAGCTTCATGCTCCTCCTATTTTTCAGACCGTTTCATGCTCCTCATATTTTTGACACCTTTTGAAGCTCTTCATATTTTTCACACCTTTTCAGGCTCTTCATGTTTTTGAACACAGCTTCATGCTCCTCCTATTTTTCAGACCGTTTCATGCTCCTCATATTTTTGACACTTTTTGAAGCTTTTCATATTTTTCACATCTTTTCAGGCTCTTCATGTTTTTCAACTCCGTTTCATCATCCTATTTTTCAGCCCGTTTCATGCTCCTCATGTATTTCACACCTTTTGATGCTCTTCATATTTTTCACACCTTTTCAGGCTCTTAATGTTTTTGATCACCACTTCATGATCCTCCTGATTTTCAGACCGTTTCATGCTCTTCATATTTTTGAAACATTTTGAAGCTCTTCATATTTTTCACACCTTTTCAGGCTCTTCATGTTTTTCACCACCACTTCATGCTCCTCCTATTTTTCAGACCGTTTCTTGCTCATCTCATTTTTGTCACCTTTGAAACTCTTTATATTTTGTACACCTTTTGAAGCTCTTCATATTTTTCACACGTTTTCAGGCTCTTCATGTGTTTCAACACCGTTTCATGCTGCTTCTATTTTTCAGACCGTATCATGCTCCTCATAATTTTGACACCTTTTGTAGCTCTTCATATTTTTCACATCTTTTCAGGCTCTTCATGTTTTTCAACACCGTTTCATGATCCTCCTATTTTTCAGACCGTTTCATGCTCATCTCATTTTTGACACCTTTTGAAGGTCTTCATATTTTTCACACCTTTTCAAGCTCTTCATATTTTTAAACACCACTTCATGCTTCTCCTATTTTTCAGCCCATTTCAAGCTCCTCATGTATTTCACACCTTTTGAAGCTCTTCATATTTTTCACAGCTTTTCAGGCTCTTCATGTTTTTCCACAGCACTTCATGCTTCTCTTATTTTTCAGCCCGTTTCATGCTCCTCATGTATTTCACATCTTTTGAAGCTCTTCATATTTTTCACACCTTTTCATGCTCTTCATGTTTCTGCAAACCGCTTCATGCTCCTCCTATTTTTCAGACCGTTTCATTCTCCTCATATATTTCACACCTTTTGAAGCTCTTCATATTTTTCACAACTTTTCAGGCTCTTTATGATATTCAACAGCGCTTCATGCTCCTCCTATTTTTCAGACCGTTTCATGCTCCTCATAATTTTGACACCTTTTGATGCTTTCATATTTTTAACACCTTTTCAGGCTCTTCATCTTTTTCAACACCACTTCATGCTCCTCCTTTTTTGCAGACCGTTTCATGCTACTCATAATTTTAACACCTTTTGAAGCTCTTCATATTTCTCACAACTTTTCAGGCTCTTCATGTTTTTCAACAACGCTTCATGCTCCTCCGATTTTTCAGACCGTTTCATGCTCCTCATATTTTTGACACCTTTTGAAGCTCTTCATATTTTTCACTACTTTTGAGGCTCTTCATGTTTTTCAACACCGCTTCATGCACGTCCTATTTTTCAGGCCGTTTCATGCTCATCTCATTTTTGACACCTTTTGAAGGTTTTCATATTTTTCACAACTTTTCAGGCTCTTCATGTTTTTGAACACCGCTTCATGCTAATCCTATTTTTCAAACCATATCATGCTCCTCATATTTTTCACACCTTTTGAAGCTCTTCCTATATTTCACACCTTTTCAGGCTCTTCATGTTTTTGAACACCACTTCATGCTCCTTCTCTTTTTCAGAGAGTTTTATGCTCCTCATGTATTTCACACCTTTTGAAGCTCTTCATATTTTTCACACCTTTTCAGGCTCTTCATGTTTTTCAACACCGCTTCATGCTGCTCATATTTTTCAGACCTTTTCATGCTCCTCATATTTTTGACACCTTTTGAAGCTCTTCATTTTTTTCACACCTTTTAAGGCTCTTCATGTTTTTCAACACCGCTTCATGCTCCTCCAATTTTTCAGACCATTTCATGCTCCTCATATTTTTGACACCTTTTGAAGCTCTTCATATTTTTCACACATTTTCAGGCTCTTCATGTTTTTCAACACCGCTTCATGCTCCTCCGATTTTTCAGACCGTTTCATGCTCCTCATATTTTTCAAACTTTTGAAGCCTTTCATATTTTTCACAACTTTTCAGGCTCTTCATGTTTTTGAACACAGCTTCATGCTCCTCCTATTTTTCAGACCGTATCATGCTCCTCATATTTTTCACACCTTTTGAAGCTCTTCATATTTTTCACACGTTTTCAGTCTATTCATGTTTTTGAACACCATTTCAGGCTCCTCCTATTTTTCAGAGAGTTTCATGTTCCTCATGTATTTCACACCTTTGAAAGCTCTTCATATTTTTCAAAGATTTTGAAGCTCTTCATATTTTTCACACCTTTTCAGGCTCTTCATGTTTTTCAACACCGTTTCATGCTCCTCCTATTTTTCAAAACGTTTCATGTTCCTCATAATTTTGACAGCTTTTGAAGATCTTCATAATTTTCACACATTTTCAGGCTCTTCATGTGTTTGAACACCGCTTCATGTTCCTCATATTTTTCAGACCGTTTCATGCTCCTCATATTTTTGACACCTTTTGAAGCTCTCATATTTTTCATACCTTTTGAAGCTCTTCATGTTTTTGAACACTGCTTCATGCTCCTCGTATTTTTCAGATCGTTTCATGCTCCTCATATTTTTGACAGTTTTTGAGCTCTTCATATTTTTCAAACCTTTTCAGGCTCTTCATGTTTTCGAACTCTGCTTCATGCTCCTCCACTTTTTCACACCGTTTCATGATCCTCATGTATTTCACAACTTTGAACCTCTTAATATTTTTCACACCTTTTCATGCTCTTCAAGTTTTTCAACATCACTTCATGCTCCTACTTTTTTGCAGACCGTTTCATGCTCCTCATATTTTTGACACCTTTTAAAGCTCTTCATATTTCTCACAACTTTTCAGGCTCTTCATGTCTTTCAACACCGCTTCATGCTCCTCCTATTTTTCAGACGGGTTCATGCTCATCTCATTTTGACACCTTTTGAAGCTTTTCATATTTTTCACACCTTTTCAGGCTCTTCATGTTTTTGAACACAGGTTGAGGCTCCTCCTATTTTTCAGAACGTTTCATGCTCCTCATAATTTTGACACCTTTTGTAGCTCTTCATATTTTTCACATCTTTTCAGGCTCTTCATGTTTTTCAACACCGTTTCATGATCCTCCTATTTTTCAGACCGTTTCATGCTCATCTCATTTTTGACACCTTTTGAAGCTCTTCATATTTTTCACACCTTTTCAAGCTCTTCATATTTTTAAACACCACTTCATGCTTCTCCTATTTTTCAGCCCATTTCATGCTCCTCATGTATTTCACACCTTTTGAAGCTCTTCATATTTTTCACAGCTTTTCAGGCTCTTCATGTTTTTCCACAGCACTTCATGCTTCTCTTATTTTTCAGCCCGTTTCATGCTCTTCATGTATTTCACACCTTTTGAAGCTCTTCATATTTTTCACACCTTTTCATGCTCTTCATGTTTCTGAAAACCGCTTCATGATCCTCCTATTTTTCAGACCGTTTCATTCTCCTCATATATTTCACACCTTTTGAAGCTCTTCATATTTTCCACACCTTTTCAGGCTCTTCATGTTTTTGAACACTGCTTCATGCTCCTCGTATTTTTCACATCGTTTCATGCTCCTCATATTTTTGACACTTTTTGAGCTCTTCATATTTTTCACACCTTTTCAGGATCTTCATGTTTTTGAACACCGCTTCATGATCCTCCTGATTTTCAGACCGTTTCATGCTCTTCATATTTTTGAAACATTTTGAAGCTCTTCATATTTTTCACACCTTTTCAGGCTCTTCATGTTTTTCAACTCCGTTCATGCTCCTCCTATTTTTCAGACCGTTTCATGCTCATCTCATTTTTGTCACCTTTGAAGCTCTTCATGTTTTTCACACCTTTTGAAGCCCTTCATATTTTTCACACGTTTTCAGGCTCTTCATGTTTTTCAAAACCGTTTCATGCTGCTTCTATTTTTCAGACCGTTTCATGCTCCTCATATTTTTCACACCTTTTGAAGCTCTTCATATTTTTCACACCCTTTTAAGATCTTCATGTTTTTGAACACAGCTTCATGCTCCTCCTCTTTTTCAGACCGTTTCATGCTCCTCATATTTTTGACACCTTTTGAAGCTCTTCATATTTTTCACACCTTTTCAGGCTCTTCATGTTTTTGAACACAGCTTCATGCTCCTCCTATTTTTCAGACCGTTTCATGCTCCTCATACTTTTGACACTTTTTGAAGCTTTTCATATTTTTCACATCTTTTCAGGCTCTTCATGTTTTTCAACTCCGTTTCATCATCCTATTTTTCAGCCCGTTTCATGCTCCTCATGTATTTCACACCTTTTGATGCTCTTCATATTTTTCACACCTTTTCAGGCTCTTAATGTTTTTGATCACCACTTCATGATCCTCCTGATTTTCAGACCGTTTCATGCTCTTCATATTTTTGAAACATTTTGATGCTCTTCATATTTTTCACACCTTTTCAGGCTCTTCAAGTTTTTCACCACCACTTCATGCTCCTCCTATTTTTCAGACCGTTTCTTGCTCATCTCATTTTTGTCACCTTTGAAACTCTTTATATTTTGTACACCTTTTGAAGCTCTTCATATTTTTCACACGTTTTCAGGTTCTTCATGTGTTTCAACACTGTTTCATGCTGCTTCTATTTTTCAGACCGTTTCATGCTCCTCATATTTTTGACACCTTTTGCAGCCCTTTATATTTTTCACACTATTTCAGGCTCTTCATGATTTTCAACACCGTTTCATGTTTTTCCTATTTTTCAGACCGTTTAATGCTCATCTCATTTTTGACACCTTTTGAAGCTTTTCATATTTTTCACAACTTTTCAGGCTCTTTATGTTTTTGAACACCGCTTCATGCTCCTCCTATTTTTCAGAGAGTTTCATGCTCCTCATGTATTTCACACCTTTTGAAGCTCTTCATATTTTCCACACCTTTTCAGGCTCTTCATGTGTTTGATCACCGTTTCATGCTCCGTCTGTTTTTCAGATCGTTTCAATCTCCTCATATTTTTGACAATTTTTGAGCTCTTCATATTTTTCACACCTTTTCAGGCTCTTCATGTTTTTGAACACCGCTTCATGCTACTCCTATTTTTCAGACCGTTTATGCTCCTCATATTTTTGACACCTTTAGAAGCTCTTCATATTTTTCACACCTTTTCAGGCTCTTCATGTTTTTGATCACCGTTTCATGCTCCTCCTATTTTTCAGACAGTTTCATGCTCCTCATATTTTTGACACCTTTTGAAGCTCTTCATATTTTTCACACCTTTTCAGGCTCTTCATGTTTTTGAACACCGCTTCATGATCCTCCTGTTTTTCAGAACGTTTCATGCTCTTCATATTTGTGAAACATTTTGAAGCTCTTCATATTTTTCACACCTTTTCAGGCTCTTCATGTTTTTCACCACCACTTCACGCTCCTCCTATATTTCAGACCGTATCATGCTCATCTCATTTTTGTCACCTTTGAAGCACTTTATTTTTTTCACACCTTTTGAAGCTCTTCATATTTTTCACACTTTTTCATGCTCTTCATATTTTTCAACACCGTTTCATGCTGCTTCTATTTTTCAGTCCGTTTCATGCTCCTCATATATTTCACACCTTTTGAAGCTCTTCATATTTTTCACACCTTTTCAGGATCTTCATGTTTTTCAACACCGCTTCATGCTCGTCGTATTTTGCCGACCGTTTCATGCTCATCTCATTTTTGACACCTTTTGAAACTCTTCATATTTTTCACACCTTTTCATGCTCTTCATGTTTCTGAAAACCGCTTCATGATCCTCCTATTTTTCAGACCGTTTCATTCTCCTCATATATTTCACACCTTTTGAAGCTCTTCATATTTTTCACACCTTTTCAGGCTCTTCATGTTTTTAAACACCGCTTCATGCTCGTCGTATTTTGCCGACCGTTTCATGCTCCTCATATTTTTGACACCTTTTGAAGCTCTTCAGATATTTCACACCTTTCCAGGCTCTTCATTTTTTTAACACCACTTCATGCTCCTCCTATTTTTCAGACCGTTTCATGCTCATCTCATTTTAACACCTTTTGAAGCTCTTCATATTTTGACAAATTTTGAAGGTCTTCATATTTTTCACACGTTTTCAGGCTCTTCATGATTTTCAACACCGCTTCATGCTCCTCCTATTTTTCAGACCTTTTCATGCTCATCTCTTTTTTGACACCTTTTGAAGCTCTTCAGATTTTTCACACCTTTTGAAGCTCTTCATATTTTTCACATTTATGAATCTCTTCATATTTTCCACACGTTTTCAGACAATTCATGTTTTTCAACATCGCTTCATGCTCCTCCTATTTTTCAGACCGTTTCATTCTCCTCATATTTTTGACACCTTTTGAAGCTCTTCATATATTTCACACTTTTTCAGACTTTTCCTTTTTTTCAACACGACTTCATGCTCCTCCTATTTTTCAGACCTTTTCATGCTCATCTCATTTTGACACCTTTTGAAGCTCTTCATGTTTTCTCATCTCTTGAAGCTCTTCATATTTTTCACAACTTTTCAGGCTCTTTATGATATTCAACAGCGCTTCATGCTCCTCCTATTTTTCAGACCGTTTCATGCTCCTCATAATTTTGACACCTTTTGATGCTTTCATATTTTTAACACCTTTTCAGGCTCTTCATCTTTTTCAACACCACTTCATGCTCCTCCTTTTTTGCAGACCGTTTCATGCTACTCATACTTTTAACACCTTTTGAAGCTCTTCATATTTCTCAGACCTTTTCAGGCTCTTCATGTTTTTCAACAACGCTTCATGCTCCTCCGATTTTTCAGACCGTTTCATGCTCCTCATATTTTTGACACCTTTTGAAGCTCTTCATATTTTTCACCCCTTTTCAGGCTCTTCATGTTTTTGAACACCGCTTCATGCTTCTCCTATTGTTCAGACCGTTTCATGCTCCTCATATTTTTGACACCTTTTGCAGCTCTTTATATTTTTCACACTATTTCAGGCTCTTCATGATTTTCAACACCGTTTCATGTTATTCCTGTTTTTCAGACCGTTTAAGGCTCATCTCATTTTTGACACCTTTTAAAGCTCTTCATATTTTTCACACCTTTTCTGGCTCTTCATGTTTTTGAACACCGCTTCATGATCCTCCTGATTTTCAGACCGTTTCATGCTCTTCATATTTTTGAAACATTTTGAATCTCTTCATATTTTTCACACCTTTTCAGGCTCTTCATGTTTTTCACCACCACTTCATTCTCCTCCTATTTTTCAGACCGTTTCATGCTCATCTCATTTTTGTCACCATTGAAGCTCTTTATATTTTTCACACCTTTTGAAGCTCTTCATATTTTTCACACGTTTTCAGGCTCTTCATAGTTTTCAACACCGTTTCATGCTGCTTCTATTTTTCAGATCGTTTATGCTCCTCATATTTTTGACACCTTTAGAAGCTCTTCATATTTTTCAAACCTTTTCAGGTTCTTCATGTTTTTGATCACCGTTTCATGCTCCTCCTATTTTTCAGACCGTTTCATGCTCCTCATATTTTTGACACATTTTGAAGCTGTTCATATTTTTCACACCTTTTCAGGCTCTTCATGTTTTTGAACACCGCTTCATGATCCTCCTATTATTCAGACCGTTTCATGCTCCTCATATTTTTGACACTTTTTGAGCTCTTCATATTTTTCACACCTTTTCAGGCTCTTCATGTTTTTGAACACCGCTTCATGCTACTCCTATTTTTCAGATCGTTTATGCTCCTCATATTTTTGACACCTTTAGAAGCTCTTCATATTTTTCAAACCTTTTCAGGCTCTTCATGTTTTTGATCACCGTTTCATGCTCCTCCTATTTTTCAGACCGTTTCATGCTCCTCATATTTTTGACACCTTTTGAAGCTCTTCATATTTTTCACACCTTTTCAGGCTCTTCATGTTTTGGAACACCGCTTCATAATCCTCCTGTTTTTCAGACCGTTTCATGCTCTTCATATTTGTGAAACATTTTGAAGCTCTTCATATTTTTCACACCTTTTCAGGCTCTTCATGTTTTTGAACACAGCTTCATGCTCCACCTATTTATTAGACCGTTTCATGCTCCTCATATTTTTGACACCTTTTGCAGCTCTTTATATTTTTCACACTATTTCAGGCTCTTCATGATTTTCAACACCGTTTCATGTTATTCCTATTTTTCCGACCGTTTTATGCTAATCTCATTTTTGACACCTTTTGAAGCTCTTCATATTTTTCACACCTTTTCAGGCTCTTCATGTTTTTGAACACCGCTTCATGCTCCTCTTATTTTTCAAACCGTTTTTTGCTCCTCATATTTTTAACACCTTTTTAAGCTTTTCATATTTTTCACACCTTTTCAGGCTCTTCAAGTTTTTCAACACCACTTCATGCTCCTTCTTTTTTGCAGACCGTTTCATGCTCCTCATATATTTGACACCTTTTGATCCTCTTCAGATTTTTCACACCTTTTCAGGCTCTTCATTTTTCAACACCGCTTCATGCTCCTCCTATTTTTCAGACCGTTTCATGCTCATCTCATTTTTGACACCTTTTGAAGCTTTTCATATTTTTCACAACTTTTCAGGCTCTTCATGTCTTTCAACACCGTTTCAGGCTCCTGCTATTTTTCAGACCGTTTCATGCTCATCTCAATTTTGACACCTTTTGAAGCTCTTCATAATTTTCACACATTTTCAGGCTCTTCATGTTTTTGAACACCGCTTCATGCTCCTCCTATTTTTCAGAGAGTTTCATGCTCCTCATGTATTTCACACCTTTTGAAGCTCTTCATATTTTTCACACCTTTTCAGGCTCTTCATGTTTTTGATCACCGTTTCATGCTCCTCCTATTTTTCAGACCGTTTCATGCTCCTCATATTTATGACACCTTTTGAAACTCTTCCTATTTTTCACACCTTTTCATGCTCTTCATGTTTCTGAAAACCGCTTCATGATCCTCCTATTTTTCAGACCGTTTCATTCTCCTCATATATTTCACACCTTTTGAAGCTCTTCATATTTTTCACACCTTTTCATGCTCTTCATGTTTCTGAAAACCGCTTCATGATCCTCCTATTTTTCAGACCGTTTCATTCTCCTCATATATTTCACACCTTTTGAAGCTCTTCATATTTTTCCCACCTTTTCAGGCTCTTCATGTTTTTGAACACTGCTTCATGCTCCTCGTATTTTTCAGATCGTTTCATGCTCCTCATATTTTTGACACTTTTTGAGCTCTTCATATTTTTCACACCTTTTCAGGCTCTTCATGTTTTTCCACAGCACTTCATGCTTCTCTTATTTTTCAGCCCGTTTCATGCTCCTCATGTATTTCACAACTTTTGAAGCTCTTCATATTTTTCACACCTTTTCAGGCTCTTCATGTTTTTGATCACCGTTTCATGCTCCTCCTATTTTTCAGACCGTTTCATGCTCCTCATATTTTTGACACCTTTTGAAGCTCTTCATATTTTTCACACCTTTTCAGGCTCTTCATGTTTTTGAACACAGCTTCATGCTCCTCCTGATTTTCAGACCGTTTCATGCTCTTCATATTTTTGAAACATTTTGAAGCTCTTCATATTTTTCACACCTTTTCATGCTCTTCATGTTTTTCACCACCACTTCATTCTCCTCCTATTTTTCAGACCATTTCATGCTCATCTCATTTTTGTCACCTTTGAAGCTCTTTATATTTTTCACACCTTTTGAAGCTCTTCATATTTTTCACACGTTTTCAGGCTCTTCATATTTTTCAACACCGTTTCATGCTGCTTCTATTTTTCAGACCGTTTCATGCTCCTCATATTTTTCACACCTTTTGAAGCTCTTCATATTTTTCCCACCTTTTCAGGCTCTTCATGTTTTTGAACACAGCTTCATGCTCCACCTATTTTTCAGAGAGTTTCATGCTCCTCATGTATTTCACACCTTTTGAAGCTCTTCATATTTTCCACACCTTTTCAGGCTCTTCATGTGTTTGATCACCGTTTCATGCTTCTTCTATTTTTCAGATCGTTTCATGCTCCTCATATTTTTGACACTTTTTGAGCTCTTCATATTTTTCACACCTTTTCAGGCTCTTCATGTTTTTGAACACAGCTTCATGCTCCTCCTGATTTTCAGACCGTTTCATGCTCTTCATATTTTTGAAACATTTTGAAGCTCTTCATATTTTTCACACCTTTTCATGCTCTTCATGTTTTTCACCACCACTTCATTCTCCTCCTATTTTTCAGACCATATCATGCTCATCTCATTTTTGTCACCTTTGAAGCTCTTTATATTTTTCACACCTTTTGAAGCTCTTCATATTTTTCACACGTTTTCAGGCTCTTCATATTTTTCAACTCCGTTTCATGCTGCTTCTATTTTTCAGACCGTTTCATGCTCCTCATATTTTTCACACCTTTTGAAGCTCTTCATATTTTTCCCACCTTTTCAGGCTCTTCATGTTTTTGAACACAGCTCCATGCTCCTCCTATTTTTCAGAGAGTTTCATGCTCCTCATGTATTTCACACCTTTTGAAGCTCTTCATATTTTCCACACCTTTTCAGGCTCTTCATGTGTTTGATCACCGTTTCATGCTTCTTCTATTTTTCAGATCGTTTCATGCTCCTCATATTTTTGACACTTTTTGAGCTCTTCATATTTTTCACACCTTTTCAGGCTCTTCATGTTTTTGAACACCGCTTCATGATCCTCCTGTTTTTCAGACCGTTTCATGCTCTTCATATTTGTGAAACATTTTGAAGCTCTTCATATTTTTCACACCTTTTCAGGCTCTTCATGTTTTTGAACACAGCTTCATGCTCCACCTATTTATCAGACCGTTTCATGCTCCTCATATTTTTTTTTTGTTTTTTTATTCTTGATAAGCTTTTTTTTTTTTAATTTTTATTATTTTTTTTCCAGTGGGTTTTGTCATACATTGCTATGAATCAGCCATTGATTTACATGTATTCCCAATCCCGATCATATTTTTGACACCTTTTTCAGCTCTTTATATTTTTCACACTATTTCAGGCTCTTCATGATTTTCAACACCGTTTCATGTTATTCCTATTTTTCCGACCGTTTAATGCTAATATCATTTTTGACACCTTTTGAAGCTTTTCATATTTTTCACAACTTTTCAGGCTCTTCATGTTTTTGAACACCGCTTCATGCTCCTCCTATTTTTCAGAGCGTTTCATGCTCCTCATATTTTTGACACTTTTTGAGCACTTCATATTTTTCACACCTTTTCAGGCTCTTCATGTTTTTGAACACCGCTTCATGATCCTCCTGTTTTTCAGACCGTTTCATGCTCTTCATATTTGTGAAACATTTTGAAGCTCTTCATATTTTTCACACCTTTTCAGGCTCTTCATGTTTTTGAACACAGCTTCATGCTCCACCTATTTATCAGACCATTTCATGCTCCTCATATTTTTTTTTTGTTTTTTTATTCTTGATAAGCTTTTTTTTTTTTTTTAATTTTTATTATTTTTTTTTCCAGTGGGTTTTGTCATACATTGCTATGAATCAGCCATTGATTTACATGTATTCCCAATCCCGATCATATTTTTGACACCTTTTGCAGCTCTTTATATTTTTCACACTATTTCAGGCTCTTCATGATTTTCAACACCGTTTCATGTTATTCCTATTTTTCCGACCGTTTAATGCTAATATCATTTTTGACACCTTTTGAAGCTTTTCATATTTTTCACAACTTTTCAGGCTCTTCATGTTTTTGAACACCGCTTCATGCTCCTCTTATTTTTCAGAGCGTTTCATGCTCCTCATATTTTTGACACTTTTTGAGCTCTTCATATTTTTCACACCTTTTCAGGCTCTTCATGTTTTTGATCACCGTTTCATGCTCCTTCTATTTTTCAGATCGTTTCATGCTCATCATATTTTTGACACTTTTTGAGCTCTTCATATTTTTCACACCTTTTCAGGCTCTTCATGTTTTTGAACACCGCTTCATGATCCTCCTATTTTTCAGACCGTTTCATGCTCCTCATATTTTTGACACATTTAGAAGCTCTTCATTTTTTTCACACCTTTTCAGGCTCTTCATGTTTTTCGACACAGCTTCATGATCCTCCTATTTTTCAGACCATTTCATTCTCCTCATATATTTGACACCTTTTGATCCTCTTCATATTTTTCACACCTTTTCAGGCTCTTCATTTTTCAACACCGCTTCATGCTCCTCCTATTTTTCAGACCGTTTCATGCTCATCTCATTTTTGACACCTTTTGAAGCTTTTCATATTTTTCACAACTTTTCATGCTCTTCATGTCTTTCAACACCGTTTCAGGCTCCTCATATTTTTCAGACCGTTTCATGCTCATCTCATTTTTGACACCTTTTGAAGCTCTTCATATTTTTCACACATTTTCAGGCTCTTCATGTTTTTGAAAACCGCTTCATGCTCCTCCTATTTTTCAGAGAGTTTCATGCTCCTCATGTATTTCACACCTTTTGAAGCTCTTCATATTTTTCACACCTTTTCAGGCTCTTCATGTTTTTGATCACCGTTTCATGCTCCTCCTATTTTTCAGACCGTTTCATGCTCCTCATATTTATGACACCTTTTGAAACTCTTCCTATTTTTCACACCTTTTCATGCTCTTCATGTTTCTGAAAACCGCTTCATGATCCTCCTATTTTTCAGACCGTTTCATTCTCCTCATATATTTCACACCTTTTGAAGCTCTTCATATTTTTCACACCTTTTCATGCTCTTCATGTTTCTGAAAACCGCTTCATGATCCTCCTATTTTTCAGACCGTTTCATTCTCCTCATATATTTCACACCTTTTGAAGCTCTTCATATTTTTCCCACCTTTTCAGGCTCTTCATGTTTTTGAACACTGCTTCATGCTCCTCGTATTTTTCAGATCGTTTCATGCTCCTCATATTTTTGACACTTTTTGCGCTCTTCATATTTTTCACACCTTTTCAGGCTCTTCATGTTTTTGAACACCGCTTCATGATCCTCCTGATTTTCAGACCGTTTCATGCTCTTCATATTTTTGATACATTTTGAAGCTCTTCATATTTTTCACACCTTTTCAGGCTCTTCATGTTTTTCACCACCACTTCATTCTCCTCCTATTTTTCAGACCGTTTCATGCTCATCTCATTTTTGTCACCTTTGAAGCTCTTTATATTTTTCACACCTTTTGAAGCTCTTCATATTTTTCACACGTTTTCAGGCTCTTCATATTTTTCAACACCGTTTCATGCTGCTTCTATTTTTCAGACCGTTTCATGCTCCTCATATTTTTCACACCTTTTGAAGCTCTTCATATTTTTCACACCTTTTCAGGCTCTTCATGTTTTTGAACACAGCTTCATGCTCCACCTATTTATCAGACCGTTTCATGCTCCTCATATTTTTGACACCTTTTGCAGCTCTTTATATTTTTCACATTATTTCAGGCTCTTCATGATATTCAACACCGTTTCATGTTATTCCTATTTTTCAGACCGTTTAATGCTCATCTCATTTTTGACACCTTTTGAAGCTTTTCATATTGTTCACACTTTTTCAGTCTGTTCATGATTTTCAACACCGCTTCATGCTCCTTCTATTTTTCAGACCGTTTCAAGCTCATCTCATTTTTGACACCTTTTTAATCTCTTCATATTTTTCACAACTGTTGAAGCTCTTCATATTTTTAATATTTTTGAAGCTCTTCATATTTTCACACGTTTTCACAGTCTTCATGTTTTTCAACACCGCTTCATGCTCCTCCTTTTTTCAAACCGTTTCATGCTCCTCATATTTTTGACACCTTTAGAAACTCTTCATATTTTTCACACCTTTTCAGGCTCTTCATGTTTTTTATCACTGCTTCATGCTCGTCCTATCTTTTAGAAAGTTTCATGCTCCTCATATTTTTGACACCTCTTGAAGGTCTTCATATTTTTCACACCTTTTCAGGCTCTTCATTTTTTTCAACACTACTTGTTGCTCCTCCTATTTTTTAGGACTTTTCATACTCATCTAATTTTTGACACATTTTGAGGCACTTCATATTTTTTACACCTTTTGAAGCTCTTCATATTTTTCACATTTTTGAAGCTCTTCATATTTTTCACACGATTTCAGACCCTTCATGTTTTTCAAAACCGCTTCATGCTCCTGCTATTTATCATACCGTTTCATACTTCTCATATTTTTGACACGTTTTGAGGCTCTTCATATTTTTCACACCTTTTCAGGCTCTTCATGTTTTTGAACACAGCTTCATGCTCCTCCTATTTTTTCTACCGTATCATGCTCCTCATATTTTTCACACCTTTTGTAGCTCTTCATATTTTTCACACCTTTTCAGGCTCTTCATGTTTTTCAACACCACTTCATGCTCCTCCTATTTTTCAGCCCGTTTCATACTCCTCATATTTTTCACACATTTTGAAGCTCTTCATATTTTTCACACCTTTTCAGGCTCTTCATGTTTTCATCACCGCTTCATGCTCCTCCTACTTTTCAGACCGTTTCATGCTCATCTCATTTTTGACACCTTTTGAAGCTCTTCATATTCTTCACTCCTTTTGAAGCTCTTCATATTTTTCACACCTTTTGAAGCTCTTCATATTCCTCACACCTTTTCAGACTCTTCATGTTTTTCAACACCGCTTTTTGCTCCTCCTATTTTTCAGACCGTTTCATGCTCATCTCATTTTTGACACCTTTTGAAGCTCTTCATATTTTTCACACCTTTTGAAGCTCTTCATATTTTACACGTTTTCAGGCTCTTCAAGTTTTTCAACATCGCTACATGCTCCTCCTATTTTTCAGACCGTTTCATGCTCCTCATATTTTTGACACCTTTTGAAGCTCTTCATATTTTTCACACCTTTTCAGACTCTTCATGTTTTTCAACACCGCTTCATGCTGCTCCTATTTTTCAGACCGTTTCATGCTCATCTCTTTTTTGACAACTTTTGAAGTTCTTCGTATTTTCATACCTTTTGAAGCTCTTCATATTTTTCACACGTTTTCAGGCTCTTCATGTTTTTCAACACCGCTTCATGCTCCTCCTATTTTTCAGACCGTTTCATGCTCCTCATATTTTTGACACCTTTTGAAGCTCTTCATGTTTTTCACACCTTTTCAGGCTCTTCATGTTTTTCAACACCGCTTCATGCTCCTCCTATTTTTCAGACCGTTTCATGCTCATGTCATTTTTGACACCTTTTGAAGCTCTTCATATTCTTCACTCCTTTTGAAGCTCTTCATATTTTTCACACCTTTTGAAGCTCTTCATATTTCAAACACCTTTTCAGACTCTTCATGTTTTTTAACACCGATTTTTGCTCCTCCTATTTTTCAGACCGTTTCATGCTCATCTCATTTTTGACACCTTTTGAAGCTCTTCATATTTTTCACACCTTTTGAAGCTCTTCATATTTTACACGTTTTCAGGCTCTTCAAGTTTTTCAACATCGCTTCATGCTCCTCCTATTTTTCAGACCGTTTCATGCTCCTCATATTTTTGACACGTTTTGAGGCTCTTCATAATTTTCACACCATTTTAGGCTCTTCATGTTTTTGAACACCGTTTCATGCTCCTCGTATTTTTCACACCTTTTAAAGCTCTTCATATTTTCACACCTTTTCAGGCTCTCATGTTTTTGAACACAGCTTCATGCTCCTCCTATTTTTTATACCGTTTCATGATACTCATGTATTTCACACCTTTTGAAACTCTTCATATTTTTCACACCTTTTCAGGCTGTACATGTTTTTGAAGACCACTTCATGCTCCTCATCTTTTTCAGACCGTTTCATGCTCCTGATATTTTTCACACCGTTTGAAGCTCTTCATATTATTCACACGTTTTCAGATTCTTCATGTTTTTGATCACCGTTTCATGCTCCTCATATTTTTGACACCTTTTGAAGCTCTTCACATTTATCACACCTTTTCAGGCTCTTCATGTTTTTCAACACCGCTTCTTGCTCCTCCATTTTTCACACCCTTTCATGCTTCTCATGTATTTCACACCTTTTGAAACTCTTCATATTTTTCACACCTTTTCAATGTCTTCATGTTTTTGAACACTGTTTCATGCTGCTCCTGTTTTTCAGACCATTTCATGATACTCATATTTTTGACACCTTTTGAAGCTCTTCATATTTTTCACACATTTTCAGGCTGTTTATAGTTTTCAACACCGCTGCATGATTCTCCTATATCTGAGACCATTTCATGCTCCTCATATTTTTGACATTTTTTGAAGCTCTTCATATTTTTCACACCTTTTGAAGCTCTTCCTATTTTTCACAGCTTTTCAGGCTCTTCATGTTTTTCAACACCGCTTCATGCTCCTCATATTTTTCAGACCGTTTCATGCTCCTCATATTTTTGACATCTTTTGAAGCTCTTCATATTTTTGACACCTTTTGAAGGACTTCATATTTTTCACACCTTTTGAAGCTCTTCACATTTTTCACTTCTTTTCAGGCTTTTCATGTTTTTTAACACCGCTTCATGCTCCTCATATTTTTCAGACCGTTTCATGCTCCTCATATTTTTGACATCTTTTGAAGCTCTTCACGTTTTTCACACATTTTCAGGCTCTTCATGTTTTTCAACACCGCTTCATGCTGCTCATATTTTTCAGACCGTTTCATGCTCATCTCTTTTTTGACAACTTTTGAAGCTCTTCATATTTTCATACCTTTTGAAGCTCTTCATATTTTTCACACGTTTTCAGGCTCTTCATGTTTTTCAACACCGCTTCATGCTCCTCCTATTTTTCAGACCGTTTCATGCTCCTCATATTTTTGACACCTTTTGAAGCTCTTCATATTTTTCACACCTTTTCAGACTCTTCATGTTTTTCAACACCGCTTCATGCTGCTCCTATTTTTCAGACCGTTTCATGCTCATCTCTTTTTTGACAACTTTTGAAGTTCTTCGTATTTTCATACCTTTTGAAGCTCTTCATATTTTTCACACGTTTTCAGGCTCTTCATGTTTTTCAACACCGCTTCATGCTCCTCCTATTTTTCAGACCGTTTCATGCTCCTCATATTTTTGACACCTTTTGAAGCTCTTCATATTTTTCACACCCTTTTAGACTCTTCATGTTTTTCAACACCGCTTCATGCTGCTCCTATTTTTCAGACCGTTTCATGCTCATCTCTTTTTTGACAACTTTTGAAGCTCTTCATATTTTCATACCTTTTGAAGCTCTTCATATTTTCCACACGTTTTCAGGCTCTTCATGTTTTTCAACACCGCTTCATGCTCCTCCTATTTTTCAGACCGTTTCATGCTCCTCATATTTTTGACACGTTTTGAAGCTCTTCATATTTTTCACACCTTTTCCGTCTCTTCTTGTTTTTCAACACCGCTTCTTGCTCCTCCTATTTTTCAGACCGTTTCATGCTCCTCATATTGTTGACACCTTTTCAAGCACTTCATATTTTTCACACCTTTTCAGGTTCTTCATATTTTTGAACACCGCTTCATGTTCCTCCTGTTTTTCACACCTTTTGAAGCTCTTCATATTTTTCACACCTTTTCAGGCTGTACATGTTTTTGAAGACCACTTCATGCTCCTCATCTTTTTTAGACCGTTTCATGCTCCTGATATTTTTCACACCGTTTGAAGCTCATCATATTTTTCACACGTTTTCAGATTCTTCATGTTTTTGATCATCGTTTCATGCTCCTCCTATTTTTCAGACCGTTTCATGCTCCTCATATTTTTGACTCCTTTTGAAGCTCTTCACATTTTTCACACCTTTTCCGGCTCTTCATGTTTTTCAACACCGCTTCATGATCCACCTATATTTCAGAGCGTTTCATGCTCCTCATATTTTTGACACCTTTTGAAGCTCTTCACATTTTTCACACCTTTTCCGGCTCTTCATGTTTTGCAACACCGCTTCATGCTCCTCCTATTTTTCAGATCGTTTCAGGCTCCGCATATTTTTGACTCCTTTTGAAGCTCTTCATATTTTTCACACGTTTTCAGGCCCTTCATGTTTTTGAACACCGCTTCATGCTCCTCCTATTTTTCAAACCTTTTGAAGCTCTTCATGTTTTTCACACCTTATCAGCCTCTTCATGTTTTTGAACATCTCTTCATGCTCCTCATATTTTTGACAATTTTATAAGCTCTTCATATTTTTCACACTTTTTGAGGCTCTTCATGTTTTTGAGCACCGCTTCATGCTCCTCCTATTTTTCAAACCTTTTGAAGCTCTTCATGTTTTTCACACCTTATCAGCCTCTTCATGTTTTTGAACATCTCTTCATGCTCCTCATATTTTTGACAGTTTTATAAGCTCTTTATATATTTCACTCATTTTCAGGCTCTTCATGTTTTTGAACACCGCTTCATGCTCCTCCTATTTTTCAAACCTTTTGAAGCTCTTCATATTTTTCACACTTTTTCAGGCTCTTCATGTTTTGAACACCGCTTCATGCTCCTCCTATTTTTCAGACCGTTTCATGCTCCTCAGGTATTTCACACCTTTTCAAGCTCTTCATATTTTTCACACCTTTTCAAGCTGTTCACGTTTTTGAACAACACTTCATGCTCCTCCTACTTTTCAGACTGTTTCATGCTCATCTCATTTTTGACACCTTTTCAGGGTCTTCATATTTTTCAAACTTTTCAAGATCTTCATATTTTTCACACTTTTTCAGGCTCTTCATGTTTTGAACACTGCTTCATGCTCCTCCTATTTTTCAGACCGTTTCATTCTCCTCATGTTTTTCACACCTTTTGAAGCTCTTCATAATTTTCACACCTTTTCATGCTCTTCATGTTTTTGAACACCGTTTCATGCTCGTCCTATTTTTCAGACCATTTCAAGCTCCTCATATTTTTGAAACCTTTTGAAGCTCTTCATATTTTTCACACCTTTTCCGTCTCTTCTTGTTTTTCAACACCGCTTCTTGCTCCTCCTATTTTTCAGACCGTTTCATGCTCCTCATATTCTTGACACCTTTTGAAGCACTTCATATTTTTCACACCTCTTCAGGCTCTTCATATTTTTGAACGCCGCTTCATGTTCCTCCTCTTTTTCACACCTTTTGAAGCTCTTCATATTTTTCACACCTTTTCAGGCTGTACATGTTTTTGAAGACCACTTCATGCTCCTCATCTTTTTCAGATCGTTTCATGCTCCTGATATATTTCACACCGTTTGAAGCTCTTCATATTTTTCACACGTTTTCAGATTCTTCATGTTTTTGAACACCGTTTCATGCTCCTCCTATTTTTTAGACCGTTTCATGCTCCTCATATTTTTGACACCTTTTGAAGCTCTTCACATTTATCACACCTTTTCAGGCTCTTCATGTTTTTCAACACCGCTTCATGATCCTTCTATGTTTCAGAGCGTTTCATGCTCCTCATATTTTTGACACCTTTTGAAGCTCTTCACATTTTTCACACCTTTTCCGGCTCTTCATGTTTTTCAACTCTGCTTCATGCTCCTCCTATTTTTCAGATCGTTTCAGGCTCCGCATATTTTTGACTCCTTTTGAAGCTCTTCATATTTTTCACACATTTTCAGGCCCTTCATGTTTTTGAACACCGCTTCATGCTCCTCCTATTTTTCAGACGCTTCAGGCTGCTCGTATTTTTCAGACCGTTTCATGCTCCTCATATTTTTGACAATTTTATAAGCTCTTCATATTTTTCACACTTTTTCAGGCTCTTCATGTTTTTGAGCACCGCTTCATGCTCCTCCTATTTTTCAAACCTTTTGAAGCTCTTCATGTTTTTCACACTTTTTCAGGCTGTTTATAGTTTTCAACACCGCTGCATGATTCTCCTATATTTGAGACCATTTCATGCTCCTCATATTTTTGACATTTTTTGAAGCTCTTCATATTTTTCACACCTTTTGAAGCTCTTCCTGTTTTTCACAGGTTTTCAGGCTCTTCATGTTTTACAACACCGCTTCATGCTCCTCCTATTTTTCCGACCGTTTCATGCTCATTTCATTTTTGACACCTTTTGAAGGTCTTCATATTTTTCACACCTTTTGAAGCTCTTCATATTTTGCACTTCTTTTCAGGCTCTTCATGTTTTTTAACACCGCTTCATGCTCCTCATATTTTTCAGACCGTTTCATGCTCCTCATATTTTTGACATCTTTTGAAGCTCTTCACGTTTTTCACACATTTTCAGGCTCTTCATGTTTTTCAACACCGGTTGATGATCTTCCTATATTTCAGACCGTTTCATGCTCCTCATATTTTTGACACCTTTTGAAGCTCTTCATATTTTTCACACCTTTTCAGACTCTTCATGTTTTTCAACACCGCTTCATGCTGCTCCTATTTTTCAGACCGTTTCATGCTCATCTCTTTTTTGACAACTTTTGAAGCTCTTCATATTTTCATACCTTTTGAAGCTCTTCATATTTTTCACACGTTTTCAGGCTCTTCATGTTTTTCAACACCGCTTCATGCTCCTCCTATTTTTCAGACCGTTTCACGCTCCTCATATTTTTGACACGTTTTGAAGCTCTTCATATTTTCACACCTTTTCCGTCTCTTCTTGTTTTTCAACACCGCTTCTTGCTCCTCCTATTTTTCAGACCGTTTCATGCTCCTCATATTGTTGACAGCTTTTGAAGCACTTCATAGTTTTCACACCTTTTCAGGCTCTTCATATTTTTGAACACCACTTCATGTTCCTCCTGTTTTTCACACCTTTTGAAGCTCTCCATATTTTTCACACCTTTTCAGGCTGTACATGTTTTTGAAGACCACTTCATGCTCCTCATCTTTTTCAGACCATTTCATGCACCTCATATTTTTCACACCGTTTGAAGCTCTTCATATTTTTCACACGTTTTCAGATTCTTCATGTTTTTGATCACCGTTTCATGCTCCTCCTATTTTTCAGACCGTTTCATGCTCCTCATATTTTGACACCTTTTGAAGCTCTTCACATTTATCACACCTTTTCAGGCTCTTCATGTTTTTCAACACCACTTCTTGATCCACATATATTTCAGAGCGTTTCATGCTCCTCATATTTTTGACACCTTTTGAAGCTCTTCACATTTTTCACACCTTTTCTGGCTCTTCATGTTTTTCAACACCGCTTCATGCTCCTCCTATTTTTCAGATCGTTTCAGGCTCCGCATATATTTGACCCTTTTTAAGCTCTTCATATTTTTCACACGTTTTCAGGCCCTTCATGTTTTTGAACACCGCTTCATGCTCCTCCTATTTTTCAGACGGTTTCAGGCTGCTCGTATTTTTCAGACCGTTTCATGCTCCTCATATTTTTGACAATTTTATAAGCTCTTCATATTTTTCACACTTTTTCAGGCTCTTCATGTTTTTGAGCACCGCTTCATGCTCCTCCTATTTTTCAAACCTTTTGAAGCTCTTCATGTTTTTCACACCTTATCAGCCTCTTCATGTTTTTGAACATCTCTTCATGCTCCTCTTATTTTTGACAATTTTATAAGCTCTTCATATTTTTCACAATTTTTCAGGCTCTTCATGTTTTTGAACACCGCTTCATGCTCCTCCTATTTTTCAAACCTTTTGAAGCTCTTCATATTTTTCACACTTTTTCAGGCTCTTCATGTTTTGAACACCGCTTCATGCTCCTCCTATTTTTCAGACCGTTTCATGCTCCTCAGGTATTTCACACCTTTTCATCTCTTCATATTTTTCACACCTTTTCAGGCTCTTCACGTTTTTGAACAACACTTCATGCTCCTCCTACTTTTCAGACTGTTTCATGCTCATCTCATTTTTGACACCTTTTCAGGGTCTTCATATTTTTCAAAGTTTTGAAGATCTTCATATTTTTCACACTTTTTCAGGCTCTTCATGTTTTGAACACTGCTTCATGCTCCTCCTATTTTTCAGACCGTTTCATTCTCCTCATGTTTTTCACAACTTTTGAAGCTCTTCATAATTTTCACACCTTTTCATGCTCTTCATGTTTTTGAACACCGTTTCATGCTCGTCCTATTTTTCAGATCATTTCAAGCTCCTCATATTTTTGAAACCTTTTGAAGCTCTTCATATTTTTCACACCTTTTCCGTCTCTTCTTGTTTTTCAACACCGCTTCTTGCTCCTCCTATTTTTCAGACCGTTTCATGCTCCTCATATTGTTGACACCTTTTGAAGCACTTCATATTTTTGACACCTTTTCAGGCTCTTCATATTTTTGAACGCTGCTTCATGTTCCTCCTGTTTTTCACACCTTTTGAAGCTCTTCATATTTTTCACACCTTTTCAGGCTGTACATGTTTCTGAAGACCACTTCATGCTCCTCATCTTTTTCAGACCGTTTCATGCTCCTGATATTTTTCACACCGTTTGAAGCTCTTCATATTTTTCACACGTTTTCAGATTCTTCATGTTTTTGATCACCGTTTCATGCTCCTCCTATTTTTCAGACCGTTTCATACTCCTCATATTTTTGACACCTTTTGAAGGTCTTCACATTTATCACACCTTTTCAGGCTCTTCATGTTTTTCAACCCCGCTTCATGATCCTCCTATATTTCAGAGCGTTTCATGCTCCTCATATTTTTGACACCTTTTGAAGCTCTTCACATTTTTCACACCTTTTCCGGCTCTTCATGTTTTTCAACTCCGCTTCATGCTCCTCGTATTTTTCAGATCGTTTCAGGCTCCGCATATTTTTGACTCCTTTTGAAGCTCTTCATATTTTTCACACGTTTTCAGGCCCTTCATGTTTTTGAACACCGCTTCATGCTCCTCCTATTTTTCAGACGGTTTCTGGCTGCTCGTATTTTTCAGACCGTTTCATGCTCCTGATATTTTTGACAATTTTATAAACTCTTCATATTTTTCACACTTTTTCAGGCTCTTCATGTATTTGAACACCGCTTCATGCTCCTCACATTTCTCACACCTTTTGAAGCTCTTCATATTTTTCTCACCTTTTCAGGCTCCTCATGTTTTTGAACACCGCTTCATGCTCCTCCTATTTTTCAAACTTTTTGAAGCTCTTCATGTTTTTCACACCTTATCAGCCTCTTCATGTTTTTGAACACCTCTTCATGCTACTCCTATTTTTCAGACCTTTTCATGCTCCTCATGTATTTCACACGTTTTGAAGCTCTTCATATTTTTCACACCTTTTGAAGCTCTTCATATTTTTCACAGCTTTTCAGGCTCTTCAATTTTTCAACACCGTTTCATTCTTCTCCTATTTTTCAGACCGTTTCATGCTCATCTCATTTTTGACACCTTTTGAAGCTCTTCATATTTTTCACATATTTTGAAGCTCCTCATATTTTTCACACCTTTTCAGGCTGTACATGTTTTTGAAGACCACTTCATGCTCCTCATCTTTTTCAGACCGTTTCATGCTCCTGATATTTTTCACACCGTTTGAAGCTCTTCATATTTTTCACACGTTTTCAGACTCTTCATGTTTTTCAACACCGCTTCATGATCCTCTTATATTTCAGACCGTTTCATGCTCCTCATATTTTTGACACCTTTTGAAGCTCTTCACATTTTTCACACCTTTTCCGTCTCTTCATGTTTTTCAACACCGCTTCATGATCCTCTTATATTTCAGACCGTTTCATGCTCCTCATATTTTTGACACCTTTTGAAGCTCTTCACATTTTTCACACCTTTTCCGGCTCTTCATGTTTTTCAACACCGCTTCATGCTCCTCCTATTTTTCAGATCGTTTCAGGCTTCGCATATTTTTGACTCCTTTTGAAGCTCTTCATATTTTTCACACGTTTTCAGGCCCTTCATGTTTTTGAACACCGCTTCATGCTCCTCCTATTTTTCACACGTTTTCAGACTATTCATGTTTTTCAACACCGCTTCATGATCCTCTTATATTTCAGACCGTTTCATGCTCCTCATATTTTTGACAATTTTATAAGCTATTCATATTTTTCACACATTTTCAGGCTCTTCATGTTTTTGAACACCGCTTCATGCTCCTCCTATTTTTCAAACCTTTTGAAGCTCTTAATGTTTTTCACGCCTTAACATCCTCTTCATGTTTTTGAACATCTCTCCATGCTCCTCATATTTTTGACAATTTTATAAGCTCTTCATATTTATCACACTTTTTCAGGCTCTTCATGTTTTTGAACACCGCTTCATCCTCCTCCTATTTTTCAAACCTTTTGAAGCTCTTCATATTTTTCACATTTTTTCAGGCTCTTCATGTTTTGAACACCACTTCATGCTCCTCCTATTTTTCAGACCGTTTCATGCTCCTCAGGTATTTCATACCTTTTGAAGCTCTTCATAATTTTCACACCTTTTCATGCTCTTCATGTTTTTGAACACCATTTCATGCTCCTCCTATTTTTCAGACCTTTTCATGCTCCTCATGTATTTCACACGTTTTGAAGCTCTTCATATTTTTCACACCTTTTCAGGCTCTTCATGTTTTTGAACACTGCTTCATGCTCCTCCTATTTTTCAGACAGTTTCAAGCTCCTCATATTTTTGACACCTTTTGAAGCTCTTCATATTTTTCACACCTTTTTAGGCTCTCCATGTTTCTGAACACCACTTCATGCTCCTCCTATTTTTCAGATCGTATCATGCTTCTCATATTTTTCACACCTTTTGGAGCTCTTCATATTTTTCACATCTTTTCAGGCTCTTCATGTTTTTCAACACCACTTCATGCTCCTCCTATTTTTCAGAGAGATTCATGCTCCACATATATTTCACACCTTTTGAAGCTCTTCATATTTTTCACACCTTTTCAGGCTCTTCATTTTTTTCCACACCACTTCATGCTTCTCCTATTTTTCAGACTGTTTCATGCTCCTCATGTATTTCAAACCTTTGAAGCTTTTCAAATTTTTCACACATTTTCAGGCTCTTCATGTTTTTGAACACCATTTCATGCTCCTCCTATTTTTCAGACCGTTTCATGCTTTTCATATTTTTGACATCTTTTGAAGCTCTTCATATTTTTCACACCTTTTGAAGCTCCTCATATATTTCACACCTTTTGAAGATCTTCATATTTTTCACACATTTTCAGGCTCTTCATGTTTTTGAACACCACTTCATGCTCCTCCTATTTTTCAGAGAGTTTCATGCTCCTCATGTATTTCACACCTTTTCAAGCTCTTCATATTTTTCACACATTTTCAGGCTCTTCATGTTTTTCAACACCGCTTCATGCTCCTCCTATTTTTCAGATCGTTTCAGGCTTCGCATATTTTTGACTCCTTTTGAAGCTCTTCATAGTTTTCACACGTTTTCAGGCCCTTCATGTTTTTGAACACCGCTTCATGCTCCTCCTATTTTTCAGACGTTTTCAGGCTGCTCTTATTTTTCAGACCGTTTCATGCTCCTCATATTTTTGACAATTTTATAAGCTATTCATATTTTTCACACATTTTCAGGCTCTTCATGTTTTTGAACACCGCTTCATGCTCCTCCTATTTTTCAAACCTTTTGAAGCTCTTAATGTTTTTCACGCCTTATCATCCTCTTCATGTTTTTGAACATCTCTCCATGCTCCTCATATTTTTGACAATTTTATAAGCTCTTCATATTTATCACACTTTTTCAGGCTCTTCATGTTTTTGAACACCGCTTCATCCTCCTCCTATTTTTCAAACCTTTTGAAGCTCTTCATATTTTTCACACTTTTTCAGGCTCTTCATGTTTTGAACACCGCTTCATGCTCCTCCTATTTTTCAGACCTTTTCATGCTCCTCAGGTATTTCATACCTTTTGAAGCTCTTCATATTTTTCACACCTTTTCAGGTTCTTCACGTTTTTGAACAACACTTCATGCTCCTCCTACTTTTCAGACTGTTTCATGCTCATCTCATTTTTGACACCTTTTCAGGGTCTTCATATTTTTCAAAGTTTTGAAGATCTTCATATTTTTCACACTTTTTCAGGCTCTTCATGTTTTGAACACTGCTTCATGCTCCTCCTATTTTTCAGACCGTTTCATTCTCCTCATGTTTTTCACACCTTTTGAAGCTCTTCATAATTTTCACACCTTTTCATGCTCTTCATGTTTTTGAACACCATTTCATGCTACTCCTATTTTTCAGACCTTTTCATGCTCCTCATGTATTTCACACGTTTTGAAGCTCTTCATATTTTTCACACCTTTTCAGGCTCTTCATGTTTTTGCACACTGCTTCATGCTCCTCCTATTTTTCAGACAGTTTCAAGCTCCTCATATTTTTGACACCTTTTGAAGCTCTTCATATTTTTCACACCTTTTTAGGCTCTCCATGTTTCTGAACACCACTTCATGCTCCTCCTATTTTTCAGATCGTATCATGCTTCTCATATTTTTCACACCTTTTGGAGCTCTTCATATTTTTCACATCTTTTCAGGCTCTTCATGTTTTTCAACACCACTTCATGCTCCTCCTATTTTTCAGAGAGATTCATGCTCCACATATATTTCACACCTTTTGAAGCTCTTCATATTTTTCACACCTTTTCAGGCTCTTCATTTTTTTCCACACCACTTCATGCTTCTCCTATTTTTCAGACTGTTTCATGCTCCTCATGTATTTCAAACCTTTGAAGCTTTTCATATTTTTCACACATTTTCAGGCTCTTCATGTTTTTGAACACCATTTCATGCTCCTCCTATTTTTCAGACCGTTTCATGCTTTTCATATTTTTGACATCTTTTGAAGCTCTTCATATTTTTCACACCTTTTCAGGCTGTTCATGTTTTTCCACATCACTTCATGCTTCTCCTATTTTTCAGACCGTTTCATGCTCCTCATGTATATCACACCTTTGAAACTTTTCATATTTTTCACACCTTTTCAGGCTCTTCATGTTTTTGAACACCATTTAATGCTCCTCCTATTTTTCAGACAGTTTCATGCTCTTCATATTTTTGACACCTTTTGAAGCTCTTCATATTTTTCACACCTTTTCAGGCTCTTCATATATTTCACACCTTTTCAGGCTCTTCATGTTTTTGAACACCATTTCATGCTCCCCCTATTTTTCAGACCGTTTCATGCTCTTCATATTTTTGACACCTTTTGAAGCTCTCCATATTTTTCACACCTTTTGAAGCTCTTCATATATTTCACACCTTTTCAGGCTCTTCATGTTTTTAAACACCGCTTCATGCTCCTCCTACTTTTCAGACTGTTTCATGCTCATCTCATTTTTGACACCTTTTCAGGGTCTTCATATTTTTCAAACTTTTGAAGATCTTCATATTTTTCACACTTTTTCAGGCTCTTCATGTTTTGAACACTGCTTCATGCTCCTCCTATTTTTCAGACCGTTTCATTCTCCTCATGTTTTTCACACCTTTTGAAGCTCTTCATAATTTTCACACCTTTTCATGCTCTTCATGTTTTTGAACACCGTTTCATGCTCGTCCTATTTTTCAGACCATTTCAAGCTCCTCATATTTTTGAAACCTTTTGAAGCTCTTCATATTTTTCACACCTTTTCCGTCTCTTCTTGTTTTTCAACACCGCTTCTTGCTCCTCCTATTTTTCAGACCGTTTCATGCTCCTCATATTGTTGACACCTTTTGAAGCACTTCATATTTTTCACACCTTTTCAGGCTCTTCATAATTTTGAACGCCGCTTCATGTTCCTCCTGTTTTTCACACCTTTTGAAGCTCTTCATATTTTTCACACCTTTTCAGGCTGTACATGTATCTGAAGACCACTTCATGCTCCTCATCTTTTTCAGACCGTTTCATGCTCCTGATATTTTTCACACCGTTTGAAGCTCTTCATATTTTTCACACGTTTTCAGATTCTTCATGTTTTTGATCACCGTTTCATACTCCTCCTATTTTTCAGACCTTTTCATACTCCTCATATTTTTGACACATTTTGAAGCTCTTCACACTTATCACACCTTTTCAGGCTCTTCATGTTTTTCAACACCGCTTCATGATCCTCCTATATTTCAGAGCGTTTCATGCTCCTCATATTTTTGACACCTTTTGAAGCTCTTCACATTTTTCACACCTTTTCCGGCTCTTCATGTTTTTCAACTCCGCTTCATGCTCCTCCTATTTTTCAGATCGTTTCAGGCTCCGCATATTTTTGACTCCTTTTGAAGCTCTTCATATTTTTCACCCGTTTTCAGGCCCTTCATGTTTTTGAACACCGCTTCATGCTCCTCCTATTTTTCAGACCGTTTCAGGCTGCTGTATTTTTCAGACCGTTTCATGCTCCTCATATTTTTGACAATTTTATAAGCTCTTCATATTTTTCACACTTTTTCAGGCTCTTCATGTTTTGAACACCGCTTCATGCTCCTCCTATTTTTCAGACCGTTTCATGCTCCTCAGGTATTTCACAACTTTTCAAGCTCTTCATATTTTTCACACCTTTTCAGGCTCTTCACGTTTTTGAACAACACTTCATGCTCCTCCTACTTTTCAGACTGTTTCATGCTCATCTCATTTTTGACACCTTTTCAGGGTCTTCATATTTTTCAAACTTTTGAAGATCTTCATATTTTTCACACTTTTTCAGGCTCTTCATGTTTTGAACACTGCTTCATGCTCCTCCTATTTTTCAGACCGTTTCATTCTCCTCCTGTTTTTCACACCTTTTGAAGCTCTTCATAATTTTCACACCTTTTCATGCTCTTCATGTTTTTGAACACCGTTTCATGCTCGTCCTATTTTTCAGACCATTTCAAGCTCCTCATATTTTTGAAACCTTTTGAAGCTCTTCATATTTTTCACACCTTTTCCGTCTCTTCTTGTTTTTCAACACCGCTTCTTGCTCCTCCTATTTTTCAGACCGTTTCATGCTCCTCATATTGTTGACACCTTTTGAAGCACTACATATTTTTCACACCTTTTCAGGCTCTTCATATTTTTGAACACCGCTGCATGTTCCTCCTGTTTTTCACACCTTTTGAAGCTCTTCATATTTTTCACACCTTTTCAGGCTGTACATGTTTTTGAAGACCACTTCATGCTCGTCATCTTTTTCAGACCGTTTCCTGCTCCTGATATTTTTCACACCGTTTGAAGCTCTTCATATTTTTCACACGTTTTCAAATTCTTCATGTTTTTGATCACAGTTTCATGCTCCTACTATTTTTCAGACCGTTTCATGCTCCTCATATTTTTGACACCTTTTGAAGCTCTTCACATTTTTCACACCTTTTCCGGCTCTTCATGTTTTTCAACTCCGCTTCATGCTCCTCCTATTTTTCAGATCGTTTCAGGCTCCGCATATTTTTGACTCCTTTTGAAGCTCTTCATATTTTTCACACGTTTTCAGGCCCTTCATGTTTTTGAACACCGATTCATGCTCCTCCTATTTTTCAGACGGTTTCAGGCTGCTCGTATTTTTCAGACCGTTTCATGCTCCTCATATTTTTGACAATTTTATAAGCTCTTCATATTTTTCACACTTTTTCAGGCTCTTCATGTTTTTGAACACCGCTTCATGCTCCTCTTATTTTTCAAACCTCTTGAAGCTGTTCATATTTTTCACACTTTTTCAGGCTCTTCATGTTTGAACACCGCTTCATGCTCCTCCTATTTTTCAGATCGTTTCATGCTCCTCAGGTATTTCACACCTTTTGAAACTCTTCATATTTTTCACACCTTTTCAGGCTCTTCACGTTTTTGAACACCGCTTCATGCTCCTCCTATTTTTCAGACGGTTTCAGGCTGCTCGTATTTTTCAGACCGTTTCATTCTCCTCATGTTTTTCACACCGTTTGAAGCTCTTCATATTTTTCACACTTTTTCAGGCTCTTCATGTTTTGAACACTGCTTCATGCTCCTCCTATTTTTCAGACCGTTTCATTCTCCTCATGTTTTTCACACCGTTTGAAGCTCTTCATATTTTTCACACGTTTTCAGATTCTTCATGTTTTTGATCACCGTTTCATACTCCTCCTATTTTTCAGACCTTTTCATACTCCTCATATTTTTGACACCTTTTCAGGGTCTTCATATTTTTCAAACTTTTGAAGATCTTCATATTTTTCACACTTTTTCAGGCTCTTCATGTTTTGAACACTGCTTCATGCTCCTCCTATTTTTCAGACCGTTTCATTCTCCTCATGTTTTTGACAACTTTTGAAGCTCTTCATAAATTTCACACCTTTTCATTCTCTTCATGTTTTTGAACACCATTTCATGCTCCTCCTATTTTTCAGACCTTTTCATGCTCCTCATGTATTTCACACGTTTTGAAGCTCTTCATATTTTTCACACCTTTTCAGGCTCTTTATGTTTGTGAACACTGCTTCATGCTCCTCCTATTTTTCAGACCGTTTCAAGCTCCTCATATTTTTCACACTTTTTGAAGCTCTTCATATTTTTCACACCTTTTTAGGCTCTCCATGTTTCTGAACACCACTTCATTCTCCTCCTATTTTTCAGACCGTATCATGCTTCTCATATTTTTCACACCTTTTGAAGCTCTTCATATTTTTCACAGCTTTTCAGGCTGCACATGATTTTGAACACGACTTCATGCTCCTCATCTTTTTCAGTCTGTTTCATGCTCCTCATATTTTTCACACCGTTTGAAGCTCTTCATATTTTTCACACGTTTTCAGGCTCTTCATTTTTTTGATCACCGTTTCAAGCTTCTCCTATTTTTCAGAACGTTTCATGCTCCTCATATTTTTGACCATTTTATAAGCTCTTCATAATTTTCACACTTTTTTAGGCTCTTCATGTTTTTTAACACCGCTTCATGCTCCTCCTATTTTTCAAACTTTTTGAAGCTCTTCATGTTTTTCACACCTTATCAGACTCTTCATGTTTTTGAACACCTCTTCATGCTACTCCTATTTTTCAGACCTTTTCATGCTCCTCATGTATTTCACACGTTTTGAAGCTCTTCATATTTTTCACACCTTTTCAGACTCTTCATGTTTTTGAACACTGCTTCATGCTCCTCCTATTCTTCAGACCGTTTCAAGCCCTCATATTTTTGACACCTTTTGAAGCTCTTCATATTTTTCACACCTTTTCAGTCTCTTCATGTTTTTCAACTCCACTCATGCTCCTCCTCTTTTTGTGACCTTTTCATGCTCCTCATATTTTTGACACCTTTTGAAGCTCTTCATATTTTTCACACCTTTTGATGCTCTTCATATTTTTCACAGCTTTTCAGGGTCTTCAAGTTTTTCAACACCGTTTCATTCTCCTCCTATTTTTCAGACCGTTTCATGCTCATCTCATTTTTGACACCTTTTGAAGCTCTTCATATTTTTCACACCTTTTGAAGCTCTTCATATTTTACACGTTTTCAGGCTCTTCAACTTTTTCAACATCGCTTCATGCTCCTCCTATTTTTCAGACCGTTTCATGCTCCTCATATTTTTGACACGTTTTGAGGCTCTTCATAATTTTCACACCATTTTAGGCTCTTCATGTTTTTGAACACCGTTTCATGCTCCTCGTATTTTTCACACCTTTTAAAGCTCTTCATATTTTCACACCTTTTCAGGCTCTCATGTTTTTGAACACAGCTTCATGCTCCTCCTATTTTTTATACCGTTTCATGATACTCATGTATTTCACACCTTTTGAAGCTCTTCATATTTTTCACACCTTTTCAGGCTGTACATGTTTCTGAAGACCACTTCATGCTCCTCCTATTTTTCAGACCATATCATGCTTCTCATATTTTTCAAACCTTTTGAAGCTCTTCATGTTTTTCACACCTTTTCAGGCTGTTTATAGTTTTCAACACCGCTGCATGATTCTCCTATATTTGAGACCATTTCATGCTCCTCATATTTTTGACATTTTTTGAAGCTCTTCATATTTTTCACACCTTTTGAAGCTCTTCCTGTTTTTCACAGGTTTTCAGGCTCTTCATGTTTTACAACACCGCTTCATGCTCCTCCTATTTTTCCGACCGTTTCATGCTCATCTCTTTTTTGACACCTTTTGAAGGTCTTCATATTTTTCACACCTTTTGAAGCTCTTCATATTTTGCACTTCTTTTCAGGCTCTTCATGTTTTTTAACACCGCTTCATTCTCCTCATATTTTTCAGACCGTTTCATGCTCCTCATATTTTTGACATCTTTTGAAGCTCTTCACGTTTTTCACACATTTTCAGGCTCTTCATGTTTTTCAACACCGCTTGATGATCTTCCTATATTTCAGACCGTTTCATGCTCCTCATATTTTTGACACCTTTTGAAGCTCTTCATATTTTTCACACCTTTTCAGACTCTTCATGTTTTTCAACACCGCTTCATGCTGCTCCTATTTTTCAGACCGTTTCATGCTCATCTCTTTTTTGACAACTTTTGAAGCTCTTCATATTTTCATACCTTTTGAAGCTCTTCATATTTTTCACACGTTTTCAGGCTCTTCATGTTTTTCAACACCGCTTCATGCTCCTCCTATTTTTCAGACCGTTTCACGCTCCTCATATTTTTGACACCTTTTGAAGCTCTTCACATTTATCACACCTTTTCAGGCTCTTCATGTTTTTCAACACCACTTCATGATTCACCTACATTTCAGAGCGTTTCATGCTCCTCATATTTTTGACACCTTTTGAAGCTCTTCACATTTTTCACACCTTTTCCGGCTCTTCATGTTTTTCAACACCGCTTCATGCTCCTCCTATTTTTCAGATCGTTTCAGGCTCCGCATATATTTGACTCCTTTTTAAGCTCTTCATATTTTTCACACGTTTTCAGGCCCTTCATGTTTTGGAACACCGCTTCATGCTCCTCCTATTTTTCAGACGGTTTCAGGCTGCTCGTATTTTTCAGACCGTTTCATGCTCCTCATATTTTTTACAATTTTATAAGCTCTTCATATTTTTCACACTTTTTCAGGCTCTTCATGTTTTTGAGCACCGCTTCATGCTCCTCCTATTTTTCAAACCTTTTGAAGCTCCTCATGTTTTTCACACCTTATCAGCCTCTTCATGTTTTTGAACATCTCTTCATGCTCCTCTTATTTTTGACAATTTTATAAGCTCTTCATATTTTTCACACTTTTTCAGGCTCTTCATGTTTTTGAACACCGCTTCATGCTCCTCCTATTTTTCAAACCTTTTGAAGCTCTTCATATTTTTCACACTTTTTCAGGCTCTTCATGTTTTGAACACCGCTTCATGCTCCTCCTATTTTTCAGACCGTTTCATGCTCCTCAGGTATTTCACACCTTTTCAAGCTCTTCATATTTTTCACACCTTTTCAGGCTCTTCAGGTTTTTGAACAACACTTCATGCTCCTCCTACTTTTCAGACTGTTTCATGCTCATCTCATTTTTGACACCTTTTCAGGGTCTTCATATTTTTCAAAGTTTTGAAGATCTTCATATTTTTCACACTTTTTCAGGCTCTTCATGTTTTCAACACTGCTTCATGCTCCTCCAATTTTTCAGACCGTTTCATTCTCCTCATGTTTTTCACACCTTTTGAAGCTCTTCATAATTTTCACACATTTTCATGCTCTTCATGTTTTTGAACACCGTTTCATGCTCGTCCTATTTTTCAGATCATTTCAAGCTCCTCATATTTTTGAAACCTTTTGAAGCTCTTCATATTTTTCACACCTTTTCCGTCTCTTCTTGTTTTTCAACACCGCTTCTTGCTCCTCCTATTTTTCAGACTGTTTCATGCTCCTCATATTGTTGACACCTTTTGAAGCACTTCATATTTTTGACAGCTTTTCAGGCTCTTCATATTTTTGAACGCTGCTTCATGTTCCTCCTGTTTTTCACACCTTTTGAAGCTCTTCATATTTTTCACACCTTTTCAGGCTGTACATGTTTCTGAAGACCACTTCATGCTCCTCATCTTTTTCAGACCGTTTCATGCTCCTGATATTTTTCACACCGTTTGAAGCTCTTCATATTTTTCACACGTTTTCAGATTCTTCATGTTTTTGATCACCGTTTCATGCTCCTCCTATTTTTCAGACCATTTCATACTCCTCATATTTTTGACACCTTTTGAAGGTCTTCACATTTATCACACCTTTTCAGGCTCTTCATGTTTTTCAACCCCGCTTCATGATCCTCCTATATTTCAGAGCGTTTCATGCTCCTCATATTTTTGACACCTTTTGAAGCTCTTCACATTTTTCACACCTTTTCCGGCTCTTCATGTTTTTCAACTCCGCTTCATGCTCCTCGTATTTTTCAGATCGTTTCAGGCTCCGCATATTTTTGACTCCTTTTGAAGCTCTTCATATTTTTCACACGTTTTCAGGCCCTTCATGTTTTTGAACACCGCTTCATGCTCCTCCTATTTTTCAGACGGTTTCAGGCTCCTCGTATTTTTCAGACCGTTTCATGCTCCTGATATTTTTGACAATTTTATAAGCTCTTCATATTTTTCACACTTTTTCAGGCTCTTCATGTATTTGAACACCGCTTCATGCTCCTCACATTTCTCACACCTTTTAAGCTCTTCATATTTTTCTCACCTTTTCAGGCTCCTCATGTTTTTGAACACCGCTTCATGCTCCTCCTATTTTTCAAACTTTTTGAAGCTCTTCATGTTTTTCACACCTTATCAGCCTCTTCATGTTTTTGAACACCTCTTCATGCTACTCCTATTTTTCAGACCTTTTCATGCTCCTCATGTATTTCACACGTTTTGAAGCTCTTCATATTTTTCACAGCTTTTCAGGCTCTTCAATTTTTCAACACCGTTTCATTCTTCTCCTATTTTTCAGACCGTTTCATGCTCATCTCATTTTTGACACCTTTTGAAGCTCTTCATATTTTTCACATCTTTTGAAGCTCTTCATATTTTTCACACCTTTTCAGGCTGTACATGTTTTTGAAGACCACTTCATGCTCCTCATCTTTTTCAGACCGTTTCATGCTCCTGATATTTTTCACACCGTTTGAAGCTCTTCATATTTTTCACACGTTTTCAGACTTTTCATGTTTTTCAACACCGCTTCATGATCCTCTTATATTTCAGACCGTTTCATGCTCCTCATATTTTTGACACCTTTTGAAGCTCTTCACATTTTTCACACCTTTTCAGGCTCTTCATGTTTTTCAACACCACTACATGATCCTCTTATATTTCAGACCGTTTCATGCTCCTCATATTTTTGACACCTTTTGAAGCTCTTCACATTTTTCACACCTTTTCCGGCTCTTCATGTTTTTCAACACCGCTTCATGCTCCTCCTATTTTTCAGATCGTTTCAGGCTTCGCATATTTTTGACTCCTTTTGAAGCTCTTCATATTTTTCACACGTTTTCAGGCCCTTCATGTTTTTGAACACCGCTTCATGCTCCTCCTATTTTTCAGACGTTTTCAGGCTGCTCGTATTTTTCAGACCGTTTCATGCTCCTCATATTTTTGACAATTTTATAAGCTATTCATATTTTTCACACATTTTCAGGCTCTTCATGTTTTTGAACACCGCTTCATGCTCCTCCTATTTTTCAAACCTTTTGAAGCTCTTAATGTTTTTCACGCCTTAACATCCTCTTCATGGTTTTGAACATCTCTCCATGCTCCTGATATTTTTGACAATTTTATAAGCTCTTCATATTTATCACACTTTTTCAGGCTCTTCATGTTTTTGAACACCGCTTCATCCTCCTCCTATTTTTCAAACCTTTTGAAGCTCTTCATATTTTTCACACTTTTTCAGGCTCTTCATGTTTTGAACACCGCTTCATGCTCCTCCTATTTTTCAGACCGTTTCATGCTCCTCAGGTATTTCATACCTTTTCAAGCTCTTCATATTTTTCACACCTTTTCAGGCTCTTCACGTTTCTGAACAACACTTCATGCTCCTCCTACTTTTCAGACTGTTTCATGCTCATCTCATTTTTGACACCTTTTCAGGGTCTTCATATTTTTCAAACTTTTGAAGATCTTCATATTTTTCACACTTTTTCAGGCTCTTCATGTTTTGAACACTGCTTCATGCTCCTCCTATTTTTCAGAGCGTTTCATTCTCCTCATGTTTTTCACACCTTTTGAAGCTCTTCATATTTTTCACACCTTTTCAGGCTCTTCATGTTTTTGAACACTGCTTCATGCTCCTCCTATTTTTCAGACAGTTTCAAGCTCCTCATATTTTTGACACCTTTTGAAGCTCTTCATATTTTTCACACGTTTTTAGGCTCTCCATGTTTCTGAACACCACTTCATGCTCCTCCTATTTTTCAGAGAGATTCATGCTCCACATATATTTCACACCTTTTGAAGCTCTTCATATTTTTCACACCTTTTCAGGCTCTTCATTTTTTTCCACACCACTTCATGCTTCTCCTATTTTTCAGACTGTTTCATGCTCCTCATGTATTTCAAACCTTTGAAGCTTTTCATATTTTTCACACATTTTCAGGCTCTTCATGTTTTTGAACACCATTTCATGCTCCTCCTATTTTTCAGACCGTTTCATGCTTTTCATATTTTTGACATCTTTTGAAGCTCCTCATATTTTTCACACCTTTTGAAGCTCCTCATATATTTCACACCTTTTCATCTCTTCATATTTTTCACACCTTTTCAGGCTCTTCACGTTTTTGAACAACACTTCATGCTCCTCCTAATTTTCAGACTGTTTCATGCTCATCTCATTTTTGACACCTTTTCAGGGTCTTCATATTTTTCAAAGTTTTGAAGATCTTCATATTTTTCACACTTTTTCAGGCTCTTCATGTTTTGAACACTGCTTCATGCTCCTCCTATTTTTCAGACCGTTTCATTCTCCTCATGTTTTTCACACCTTTTGAAGCTCTTCATAATTTTCACACCTTTTCATGCTCTTCATGTTTTTGAACACCGTTTCATGCTCGTCCTATTTTCAGATCATTTCAAGCTCCTCATATTTTTGAAACCTTTTGAAGCTCTTCATATTTTTCACACCTTTTCCGTCTCTTCTTGTTTTTCAACACCGCTTCTTGCTCCTCCTATTTTTCAGACTGTTTCATGCTCCTCATATTGTTGACACCTTTTGAAGCACTTCATATTTTTGACACCTTTTCAGGCTCTTCATATTTTTGAACGCTGCTTCATGTTCCTCCTGTTTTTCACACCTTTTGAAGCTCTTCATATTTTTCACACCTTTTCAGGCTGTACATGTTTCTGAAGACCACTTCTTGCTCCTCATCTTTTTCAGACCGTTTCATGCTCCTGATATTTTTCACACCGTTTGAAGCTCTTCATATTTTTCACACGTTTTCAGATTCTTCATGTTTTTGATCACCGTTTCATGCTCCTCCTATTTTTCAGACCGTTTCATACTCCTCATATTTTTGACACCTTTTGAAGGTCTTCACATTTATCACACCTTTTCAGGCTCTTCATGTTTTTCAACCCCGCTTCATGATCCTCCTATATTTCAGAGCGTTTCATGCTCCTCATATTTTTGACACCTTTTGAAGCTCTTCACATTTTTCACACCTTTTCCGGCTCTTCATGTTTTTCAACTCCGCTTCATGCTCCTCGTATTTTTCAGATCGTTTCAGGCTCCGCATATTTTTGACTCCTTTTGAAGCTCTTCATATTTTTCACAAGTTTTCAGGCCCTTTATGTTTTTGAACACCGCTTCATGCTCCTCCTATTTTTCAGACCGTTTCAGGCTGCTCATATTTTTCAGACCGTTTCATGCTCCTGATATTTTTGACAATTTTATAAGCTCTTCATATTTTTCACACTTTTTCAGGCTCTTCATGTATTTGAACACCGCTTCATGCTCCTCACATTTCTCACACCTTTTGAAGCTCTTCATATTTTTCTCACCTTTTCAGGCTCCTCATGTTTTTGAACACCGCTTCATGCTCCTCCTATTTTTCAAACTTTTTGAAGCTCTTCATGTTTTTCACACCTTATCAGCCTCTTCATGTTTTTGAACACCTCTTCATGCTACTCCTATTTTTCAGACCTTTTCATGCTCCTCATGTATTTCACATGTTTTGAAGCTCTTCATATTTTTCACACCTTTTGAAGCTCTTCATATTTTTCACAGCTTTTCAGGCTCTTCAATTTTTCAACACCGTTTCATTCTTCTCCTATTTTTCAGACCGTTTCATGCTCATCTCATTTTTGACACCTTTTGAAGCTCTTCATATTTTTCACATCTTTTGAAGCTCTTCATATTTTTCACACCTTTTCAGGCTGTACATGTTTTTGAAGACCACTTCATGCTCCTCATCTTTTTCAGACCGTTTCATGCTCCTGATATTTTTCACACCGTTTGAAGCTCTTCATATTTTTCACACGTTTTCAGACTCTTCATGTTTTTCAACACCGCTTCATGATCCTCTTATATTTCAGACCGTTTCATGCTCCTCATATTTTTGACACCTTTTGAAGCTCTTCACATTTTTCACACCTTTTCCGGCTCTTCATGTTTTTCAACACCGCTTCATGATCCTCTTATATTTCAGACCGTTTCATGCTCCTCATATTTTTGACACCTTTTGAAGCTCTTCACATTTTTCACACCTTTTCCGGCTCTTCATGTTTTTCAACACCGCTTCATGCTCCTCCTATTTTTCAGATCGTTTCAGGCTTCGCATATTTTTGACTCCTTTTGAAGCTCTTCATATTTTTCACACGTTTTCAGGCCCTTCATGTTTTTGAACACCGCTTCATGCTCCTCCTATTTTTCAGACGTTTTCAGGCTGCTCGTATTTTTCAGACCGTTTCATGCTCCTCATATTTTTGACAATTTTATAAGCTATTCATATTTTTCACACATTTTCAGGCTCTTCATGTTTTTGAACACCGCTTCATGCTCCTCCTATTTTTCAAACCTTTTGAAGCTCTTAATGTTTTTCACGCCTTAACATCCTCTTCATGTTTTTGTACATCTCTCCATGCTCCTCATATTTTTGACAATTTTATAAGCTCTTCATATTTATCACACTTTTTCAGGCTCTTCATGTTTTTGAACACCGCTTCATCCTCCTCCTATTTTTCAAACCTTTTGAAGCTCTTCATATTTTTCACACTTTTTCAGGCTCTTCATGTTTTGAACACCGCTTCATGCTCCTCCTATTTTTCAGACCGTTTCATGCTCCTCAGGTATTTCATACCTTTTCAAGCTCTTCATATTTTTCACACCTTTTCAGGCTCTTCACGTTTCTGAACAACACTTCATGCTCCTCCTACTTTTCAGACTGTTTCATGCTCATCTCATTTTTGACACCTTTTCAGGGTCTTCATATTTTTCAAACTTTTGAAGATCTTCATATTTTTCACACTTTTTCAGGCTCTTCATGTTTTGAACACTGCTTCATGCTCCTCCTATTTTTCAGACCGTTTCATTCTCCTCATGTTTTTCACACCTTTTGAAGCTCTTCATAATTTTCACACCTTTTCATGGTCTTCATGTTTTTGAACACCATTTCATGCTCCTCCTATTTTTCAGACCTTTTCATGCTCCTCATGTATTTCACACGTTTTGAAGCTCTTCATATTTTTCACACCTTTTCAGGCTCTTCATGTTTTTGAACACTGCTTCATGCTCCTCCTATTTTTCAGACAGTTTCAAGCTCCTCATATTTTTGACACCTTTTGAAGCTCTTCATATTTTTCACACCTTTTTAGGCTCTCCATGTTTCTGAACACCACTTCATGCTCCTCCTATTTTTCAGATCGTATCATGCTTCTCATATTTTTCACACCTTTTGGAGCTCTTCATATTTTTCACATCTTTTCAGGCTCTTCATGTTTTTCAACACCACTTCATGCTCCTCCTATTTTTCAGAGAGATTCATGCTCCACATATATTTCACACCTTTTGAAGCTCTTCATATTTTTCACACCTTTTCAGGCTCTTCATTTTTTTCCACACCACTTCATGCTTCTCCTATTTTTCAGACTGTTTCATGCTCCTCATGTATTTCAAACCTTTGAAGCTTTTCATATTTTTCACACATTTTCAGGCTCTTCATGTTTTTGAACACCATTTCATGCTCCTCCTATTTTTCAGACCGTTTCATGCTTTTCATATTTTTGACATCTTTTGAAGCTCTTCATATTTTTCACACCTTTTGAAGCTCCTCATATATTTCACACCTTTTCAAGCTCTTCATATTTTTCACACCTTTTCAGGCTCTTCACGTTTTTGAACAACACTTCATGCTCCTCCTAATTTTCAGACTGTTTCATGCTCATCTCATTTTTGACACCTTTTCAGGGTCTTCATATTTTTCAAAGTTTTGAAGATCTTCATATTTTTCACACTTTTTCAGGCTCTTCATGTTTTCAACACTGCTTCATGCTCCTCCTATTTTTCAGACCGTTTCATTCTCCTCATGTTTTTCACACCTTTTGAAGCTCTTCATAATTTTCACACCTTTTCATGCTCTTCATGTTTTTGAACACCGTTTCATGCTCGTCCTATTTTTCAGATCATTTCAAGCTCCTCATATTTTTGAAACCTTTTGAAGCTCTTCATATTTTTCACACCTTTTCCGTCTCTTCTTGTTTTTCAACACCGCTTCTTGCTCCTCCTATTTTTCAGACTGTTTCATGCTCCTCATATTGTTGACACCTTTTGAAGCACTTCATATTTTTGACACCTTTTCAGGCTCTTCATATTTTTGAACGCTGCTTCATGTTCCTCCTGTTTTTCACACCTTTTGAAGCTCTTCATATTTTTCACACCTTTTCAGGCTGTACATGTTTCTGAAGACCACTTCATGCTCCTCATCTTTTTCAGACCGTTTCATGCTCCTGATATTTTTCACACCGTTTGAAGCTCTTCATATTTTTCACACGTTTTCAGATTCTTCATGTTTTTGATCACCGTTTCATGCTCCTCCTATTTTTCAGACCATTTCATACTCCTCATATTTTTGACACCTTTTGAAGGTCTTCACATTTATCACACCTTTTCAGGCTCTTCATGTTTTTCAACCCCGCTTCATGATCCTCCTATATTTCAGAGCGTTTCATGCTCCTCATATTTTTGACACCTTTTGAAGCTCTTCACATTTTTCACACCTTTTCCGGCTCTTCATGTTTTTCAACTCCGCTTCATGCTCCTCGTATTTTTCAGATCGTTTCAGGCTCCGCATATTTTTGACTCCTTTTGAAGCTCTTCATATTTTTCACACGTTTTCAGGCCCTTCATGTTTTTGAACACCGCTTCATGCTCCTCCTATTTTTCAGACGGTTTCAGGCTGCTCGTATTTTTCAGACCGTTTCATGCTCCTGATATTTTTGACAATTTTATAAGCTCTTCATATTTTTCACACTTTTTCAGGCTCTTCATGTATTTGAACACCGCTTCATGCTCCTCACATTTCTCACACCTTTTGAAGCTCTTCATATTTTTCTCACCTTTTCAGGCTCCTCATGTTTTTGAACACCGCTTCATGCTCCTCCTATTTTTCAAACTTTTTGAAGCTCTTCATGTTTTTCACACCTTATCAGCCTCTTCATGTTTTTGAACACCTCTTCATGCTACTCCTATTTGTCAGACCTTTTCATGCTCCTCATGTATTTCACACGTTTTGAAGCTCTTCATATTTTTCACACCTTTTGAAGCTCTTCATATTTTTCACAGCTTTTCAGGCTCTTCAATTTTTCAACACCGTTTCATTCTTCTCCTATTTTTCAGACCGTTTCATGCTCATCTCATTTTTGACACCTTTTGAAGCTCTTCATATTTTTCACATCTTTTGAAGCTCTTCATATTTTTCACACCTTTTCAGGCTGTACATGTTTTTGAAGACCACTTCATGCTCCTCATCCTTTTCAGACCGTTTCATGCTCCTGATATTTTTCACACCGTTTGAAGCTCTTCATATTTTTCACACGTTTTCAGACTCTTCATGTTTTTCAACACCGCTTCATAATCCTCTTATATTTCAGACCGTTTCATGCTCCTCATATTTTTGACACCTTTTGAAGCTCTTCACATTTATCACACCTTTTCAGGCTCTTCATGTTTTTCAACACCGCTTCATGATCCTCTTATGTTTCAGACCGTTTCATGCTCCTCATATTTTTGACACCTTTTGAAGCTCTTCACATTTTTCACACCTTTTCCGGCTCTTCATGTTTTTCAACACCGCTTCATGCTCCTCCTATTTTTCAGATCGTTTCAGGCTCCGCATATTTTTGACTCCTTTTGAAGCTCTTCATATTTTTCACACGTTTTCAGGCCCTTCATGTTTTTGAACACCGCTTCATGCTCCTCCTATTTTTCAGACGTTTTCAGGCTGCTCGTATTTTTCAGACCGTTTCATGCTCCTCATATTTTTGACAATTTTATAAGCTATTCATATTTTTCACACTTTTTCAGGCTCTTCATGTTTTTGAACACCGCTTCATGCTCCTCCTATTTTTCAAACCTTTTGAAGCTCTTAATGTTTTTCACGCCTTAACATCCTCTTCATGTTTTTGAACATCTCTCCATGCTCCTCATATTTTTGACAATTTTATAAGCTCTTCATATTTATCACACTTTTTCAGGCTCTTCATGTTTTTGAACACCGCTTCATCCTCCTCCTATTTTTCAAACCTTTTGAAGCTCTTCATATTTTTCACACTTTTTCAGGCTCTTCATGTTTTGAACACCGCTTCATGCTCCTCCTATTTTTCAGACCGTTTCATGCTCCTCAGGTATTTCATACCTTTTCAAGCTCTTCATATTTTTCACACCTTTTCAGGCTCTTCACGTTTCTGAACAACACTTCATGCTCCTCCTACTTTTCAGACTGTTTCATGCTCATCTCATTTTTGACACCTTTTCAGGGTCTTCATATTTTTCAAACTTTTGAAGATCTTCATATTTTTCACACTTTTTCAGGCTCTTCATGTTTTGAACACTGCTTCATGCTCCTCCTATTTTTCAGACCGTTTCATTCTCCTCATGTTTTTCACACCTTTTGAAGCTCTTCATAATTTTCACACCTTTTCATGCTCTTCATGTTTTTGAACACCATTTCATGCTCCTCCTATTTTTCAGACCTTTTCATGCTCCTCATGTATTTCACACGTTTTGAAGCTCTTCATATTTTTCACACCTTTTCAGGCTCTTCATGTTTTTGAACACTGCTTCATGCTCCTCCTATTTTTCAGACAGTTTCAAGCTCCTCATATTTTTGACACCTTTTGAAGCTCTTCATATTTTTCACACCTTTTTAGGCTCTCCATGTTTCTGAACACCACTTCATGCTCCTCCTATTTTTCAGATCGTATCATGCTTCTCATATTTTTCACACCTTTTGGAGCTCTTCATATTTTTCACATCTTTTCAGGCTCTTCATGTTTTTCAACACCACTTCATGCTCCTCCTATTTTTCAGAGAGATTCATGCTCCACATATATTTCACACCTTTTGAAGCTCTTCATATTTTTCACACCTTTTCAGGCTCTTCATTTTTTTCCACACCACTTCATGCTTCTCCTATTTTTCAGACTGTTTCATGCTCCTCATGTATTTCAAACCTTTGAAGCTTTTCATATTTTTCACACATTTTCAGGCTCTTCATGTTTTTGAACACCATTTCATGCTCCTCCTATTTTTCAGACCGTTTCATGCTTTTCATATTTTTGACATCTTTTGAAGCTCTTCATATTTTTCACACCTTTTGAAGCTCCTCATATATTTCACACCTTTTGAAGCTCTTCATATTTTTCACACATTTTCAGGCTCTTCATGTTTTTGAACACCACTTCATGCTCCTTTTATTTTTCAGAGAGTTTCATGCTCCTCATGTATTTCACACCTTTTGAAGCTCTTCATATTTTTCACACATTTTCAGGCTCTTCATGTTTTTCAACACCACTTCATGCTCCTCCTATTTTTCAGATCGTTTCAGGCTTCGCATATTTTTGACTCCTTTTGAAGCTCTTCATATTTTTCACACGTTTTCAAGCCCTTCATGTTTTTGAACACCGCTTCATGCTCCTCCTATTTTTCAAACCTTTTGAAGCTCTTAATGTTTTTCACGCCTTATCATCCTCTTCATGTTTTTGAACATCTCTCCATGCTCCTCATATTTTTGACAATTTTATAAGCTCTTCATATTTATCACACTTTTTCAGGCTCTTCATGTTTTTGAACACCGCTTCATCCTCCTCCTATTTTTCAAACCTTTTGAAGCTCTTCATATTTTTCACACTTTTTCAGGCTCTTCATGTTTTGAACACCGCTTCATGCTCCTCCTATTTTTCAGACCGTTTCATGCTCCTCAGGTATTTCATACCTTTTCAAGCTCTTCATATTTTTCACACCTTTTCAGGCTCTTCACGTTTCTGAACAACACTTCATGCTCCTCCTACTTTTCAGACTGTTTCATGCTCATCTCATTTTTGACACCTTTTCAGGGTCTTCATATTTTTCAAACTTTTGAAGATCTTCATATTTTTCACACTTTTTCAGGCTCTTCATGTTTTGAACACTGCTTCATGCTCCTCCTATTTTTCAGACCGTTTCATTCTCCTCCTGTTTTTCACACCTTTTGAAGCTCTTCATAATTTTCACACCTTTTCATGGTCTTCATGTTTTTGAACACCATTTCATGCTCCTCCTATTTTTCAGACCTTTTCATGCTCCTCATGTATTTCACACGTTTTGAAGCTCTTCATATTTTTCACACCTTTTCAGGCTCTTCATGTTTTTGAACACTGCTTCATGCTCCTCCTATTTTTCAGACAGTTTCAAGCTCCTCATATTTTTGACACCTTTTGAAGCTCTTCATATTTTTCACACCTTTTCAGGCTCTTCATATATTTCACACCTTTTCAGGCTCTTCATGTTTTTGAACACCATTTCATGCTCCCCCTATTTTTCAGACCGTTTCATGCTCTTCATATTTTTGACACCTTTTGAAGCTCTTCATATTTTTCACAACTTTTCAGGCTCTTCATATATTTCACACCTTTTCAGGCTCTTCATGTTTTTGAACACCATTTCATGCTCCCCCTATTTTTCAGACCGTTTCATGCTCTTCATATTTTTGACACCTTTTGAAGCTCTCCATATTTTTCACACCTTTTGAAGCTCTTCATATATTTCACACCTTTTCAGGCTCTTCATGTTTTTAAACACCGCTTCATGCTCCTCCTACTTTTCAGACTGTTTCATGCTCATCTCATTTTTGACACCTTTTCAGGGTCTTCATATTTTTCAAACTTTTGACGATCTTCATATTTTTCACACTTTTTCAGGCTCTTCATGTTTTGAACACTGCTTCATGCTCCTCCAATTTTTCAGACCGTTTCATTCTCCTCATGTTTTTCACACCTTTTGAAGCTCTTCATAATTTTCACACATTTTCATGCTCTTCATGTTTTTGAACACCGTTTCATGCTCGTCCTATTTTTCAGACCATTTCAAGCTCCTCATATTTTTGAAACCTTTTGAAGCTCTTCATATTTTTCACCTTTTCCGTCTCTTCTTGTTTTTCAACACCGCTTCTTGCTCCTCCTATTTTTCAGACCGTTTCATGCTCCTCATATTGTTGACACCTTTTGAAGCACTTCATATTTTTCACACCTTTTCAGGCTCTTCATATTTTTGAACGCCGCTTCATGTTCCTCCTGTTTTTCACACCTTTTGAAGCTCTTCACATTTTTCAAACCTTTTCAGGCTGTACATGTTTCTGAAGACCACTTCATGCTCCTCATCTTTTTCAGACCGTTTCATGCTCCTGATATTTTTCACACCGTTTGAAGCTCTTCATATTTTTCACACGTTTTCAGATTCTTCATGTTTTTGATCACCGTTTCATACTCCTCCTATTTTTCAGACCTTTTCATACTCGTCATATTTTTGACACCTTTTGAAGCTCTTCACATTTATCACACCTTTTCAGGCTCTTCATGTTTTTCAACACCGCTTCATGATCCTCCTATATTTCAGAGCGTTTCATGCTCCTCATATTTTTGACACCTTTTGAAGCTCTTCACATTTTTCACACCTTTTCAGGCTCTTCATGTTTTTCAACTCCGCTTCATGCTCCTCCTATTTTTCAGATCGTTTCAGGCTCCGCATATTTTTGACTCCTTTTGAAGCTCTTCATATTTTTCACCCGTTTTCTGGCCCTTCATGTTTTTGAACACCGCTTCATGCTCCTCCTATTTTTCAGACCGTTTTAGGCTGCTGTATTTTTCAGACCGTTTCATGCTCCTCATATTTTTGACAATTTTATAAGCTCTTCATATTTTTCACACTTTTTCAGGCTCTTCATGTTTTGAACACCGCTTCATGCTCCTCCTATTTTTCAGACGGTTTCAGGCTGCTCGTATTTTTCAGACCGTTTCATTCTCCTCATATTTTTGACAATTTTATAAGCTCTTCATATTTTTCACACTTTTTCAGGCTCTTCATGTTTTGAACACCGCTTCATGCTCCTCCTATTTTTCAGACGGTTTCAGGCTGCTCGTATTTTTCAGACCGTTTCATGCTCCTCATATTTTTGACAATTTTATAAGCTCTTCATATTTTTCACACATTTTCAGTCCCTTCATGTTTTTGAACACCGCTTCATGCTCCTCCTATTTTTCAGACGGTTTCAGGCTGCTCGTATTTTTCAGACCGTTTCATGCTCCTCATATTTTTGACAATTTTATAAGCTCTTCATATTTTTCACACTTTTTCAGGCTCTTCATGTTTTGAACACCGCTTCATGCTCCTCCTATTTTTCAGACCGTTTCATGCTCCTCAGGTATTTCACACCTTTTCAAGCTCTTCATATTTTTCACACCTTTTCAGGCTCTTCACGTTTTTGAACAACACTTCATGCTCCTCCTACTTTTCAGACTGTTTCATGCTCATCTCATTTTTGACACCTTTTCAGGGTCTTCATATTTTTCAAACTTTTCAAGATCTTCATATTTTTCACACTTTTTCAGGCTCTTCATGTTTTGAACACTGCTTCATGCTCCTCCTAGTTTTCAGACCGTTTCATTCTCCTCATGTTTTTCACACCTTTTGAAGCTCTTCATAATTTCACACCTTTTCATGCTCTTCATGTTTTTGAACACCGTTTCATGCTCGTCCTATTTTTCAGACCATTTCAAGCTCCTCATATTTTTGAAACCTTTTGAAGCTCTTCATATTTTTCACACCTTTTCCGTCTCTTCTTGTTTTTCAACACCGCTTCTTGCTCCTCCTATTTTTCAGACCGTTTCATGCTCCTCATATTGTTGACACCTTTTGAAGCACTACATATTTTTCACACCTTTTCAGGCTCTTCATATTTTTGAACACCGCTGCATGTTCCTCCTGTTTTTCACACCTTTTGAAGCTCTTCATATTTTTCACACCTTTTCAGGCTGTACATGTTTATGAAGACCACTTCATGCTCCTCATCTTTTTCAGCCCGTTTCATGCTCCTGATATTTTTCACACCGTTTGAAGCTCTTCATATTTTTCACACGTTTTCAAATTCTTCATGTTTTTGATCACCGTTTCATGCTCCTACTATTTTTCAGACCGTTTCATGCTCCTCATATTTTTGACACCTTTTGAAACTCTTCACATTTATCACACCTTTTCAGGCTCTTCATGTTTTTCAACACCGCTTCATGATCCTCCTATATTTCAGAGCGTTTCATGCTCCTCATATTTTGACACCTTTTGAAGCTCTTCACATTTTTCACACCTTTTCCGGCTCTTCAGGTTTTTCAACTCCGCTTCATGCTCCTCCTATTTTTCAGATCGTTTCAGGCTCCGCATATTTTTGACTCCTTTTGAAGCTCTTCATATTTTTCACCCGTTTACAGGCCCTTCATGTTTTTGAACACCGCTTCATGCTCCTCCTATTTTTCAGACCGTTTCAGGCTGCTGTATTTTTCAGACCGTTTCATGCTCCTCATATTTTTGACAATTTTATAAGCTCTTCATATTTTTCACACTTTTTCAGGCTCTTCATGTTTTGAACACCGCTTCATGCTCCTCCTATTTTTCAGACGTTTTCAGGCTGCTCGTATTTTTCAGACCGTTTCATGCTCCTCATATTTTTGACAATTTTATAAGCTCTTCATATTTTTCACACTTTTTCAGGCTCTTCATGTTTTTAACACCGCTTCATGCTCCTCCTATTTTTCAGACGGTTTCAGGCTGCTCGTATTTTTCAGACCGTTTCATGCTCCTCATATATTTGACAATTTTATAAGCTCTTCACATTTTTCACACCTTTTCCGGCTCTTCATGTTTTTCAACACCGCTTCATGCTCCTCCTATTTTTCAGATCGTTTCAGGCTGCTCGTATTTTTCAGACCGTTTCATGCTCCTCATATTTTTGACAATTTTATAAGCTCTTCATATTTTTCACACTTTTTCAGGCTCTTCATGTTTTGAACACCGCTTCATGCTCCTCCTATTTTTCAGACCTTTTCATGCTCCTCATGTATTTCACACGTTTTGAAGCTCTTCATATTTTTCACACATTTTCAGGCTCTTCATGTTTTTGAACAAAGCTTCATGCTCCTCCTATTTTTCAAACCTTTTGAAGCTCTTAATGTTTTTCACACCTTATCAGCCTCTTCATGTTTTTGAACATCTCTCCATGCTCCTCATATTTTTGACAATTTTATAAGCTCTTCATATTTATCACACTTTTTCAGGCTCTTCATGTTTTTGAACACCGCTTCATCCTCCTCCTATTTTTTAAACCTTTTGAAGCTCTTCATATTTTTCACACTTTTTCAGGCTCTTCATGTTTTGAACACCGCTTCATGCTCCTCCTATTTTTCAGACCGTTTCATGCTCCTCAGGTATTTCACACCTTTTCAAGCTCTTCATATTTTTCACAACTTTTCAGGCTCTTCACGTTTTTGAACAACACTTCATGCTCCTCCTACTTTTCAGACTTTTTCATGCTCATCTCATTTTTGACACCTTTTCAGGGTCTTCATATTTTTCAAACTTTTGAAAATCTTCATATTTTTCACACTTTTTCAGGCTCTTCATGTTTTTGAACACCATTTCATGCTCCTCCTATTTTTCAGACCGTTTCATGCTTTTCATATTTTTGACATCTTTTGAAGCTCTTCATATTTTTCACACCTTTTGAAGCTCCTCATATATTTCACACCTTTTGAAGCTCTTCATATTTTTCACACATTTTCAGGCTCTTCATGTTTTTGAACACCACTTCATTCTCCTCCTATTTTTCAGAGAGTTTCATGCTCCTCATGTATTTCACACCTTTTGAAGCTCTTCATATTTTTCACACCTTTTCAGGCTGTTCATGTTTTTCCACATCACTTCATGCTTCTCCTATTTTTCAGACCGTTTCATGCTCCTCATGTATATCACACCTTTGAAGCTTTTCATATTTTTCACACCTTTTCAGGCTCTTCATGTTTTTGAACACCATTTAATGCTCCTCCTATTTTTCAGACAGTTTCATGCTCTTCATATTTTTGACACCTTTTGAAGCTCTTCATATTTTTCACACCTTTTCAGGCTCTTCATATATTTCACACCTTTTCAGGCTCTTCATGTTTTTGAACACCATTTCATGCTCCCCCTATTTTTCAGACCGTTTCATGCTCTTCATATTTTTGACACCTTTTGAAGCTCTCCATATTTTTCACACCTTTTGAAGCTCTTCATATATTTCACACCTTTTCAGGCTCTTCATGTTTTTAAACACCGCTTCATGCTCCTCCTATTTTTCAGACCGTTTCAGGCTCTTCATATTTTTTTTTACACCTTTTGACGCTCTTCATATTTTTCACATCTTTTCAGGCTCTTCAGGTTTTTCAACACCACTTAATGCTCCTGCTATTTTTCAGACCGTTTAATGCTCCTCATGTAGTTCAAACCTTTTGAAGCTCTTCATATTTTTCACACCTTTTCAGGCTCTTCATATTTTTGAACACCGTTTCATGTTCCTCCTGTTTTTCACACCTTTTGAAGCTCTTCATATTTTTCACACCTTTTCAGGCTCTCCATGTTTCTGAACACCACTTCCTGCTCCTCCTATTTTTGAGGCCGTTTCATGCTCATCTCATTTTTGACACCTTCTGAAGCTCTTCATTTTTTTCACACCTTTTGAGCTCTTCATATTCTTCACACGTTTTCAGGCTCTTCATGTATTTCAATAACGCTTCTTACTCCTCCTATTTTTCAGACCGTTTCATGCTCATCTCTTTTTTGACAACTTTTGAAGCTCTTCATATTTTCATACCTTTTGAAGCTCTTCATATTTTTCACACGTTTTCAGGCTCTTCATGTTTTTCAACACCGCTTCATGCTCCTCCTATTTTTCAGACCGTTTCGTGCTCCTCATATTTTTGACACGTTTTGAAGCTCTTCATATTTTTCACACCTTTTCCGTCTCTTCTTGTTTTTCAACACCGCTTCTTGCTCCTCCTATTTTTCAGACCGTTTCATGCTCCTCATATTGTTGACACCTTTTGAAGCACTTCATATTTTTCACACCTTTTCAGGCTCTTCATATTTTTGAACACCGTTTCATGTTCCTCCTGTTTTTCACACCTTTTGAAGCTCTTCATATTTTTCACACCTTTTCAGGCTCTCCATGTTTCTGAACACCACTTCCTGCTCCTCCTATTTTTGAGGCCGTTTCATGCTCATCTCATTTTTGACACCTTCTGAAGCTCTTCATTTTTTTCACACCTTTTGAGCTCTTCATATTCTTCACACGTTTTCAGGCTCTTCATGTATTTCAATAACGCTTCTTACTCCTCCTATTTTTCAGACCGTTTCATGCTCCTCATATTTTTGACACATTTTGAAGCTCTTCACATTTATCAGACCTTTTCAGGCTCTTCATGTTTTTCAACACCGCTTCATGATCCTCTTATATTTCAGACCGTTTCATGCTCCTCATATTTTTGACACCTTTTGAAGCTCTTCACATTTTTCACACCTTTTCCGGCTCTTCATGTTTTTCAACACCGCTTCATGCTCCTCCTATTTTTCAGATCGTTTCAGGCTCCGCATATTTTTGACTCCTTTTGAAGCTCTTCATATTTTTCACACGTTTTCAGGCCCTTCATGTTTTTGAACACCGCTTCATGCTCCTCCTATTTTTCAGACGTTTTCAGGCTGCTCGTATTTTTCAGACCGTTTCATGGTCCTCATATTTTTGACAATTTTATAAGCTCTTCATATTTTTCACACATTTTCAGGCTCTTCATGTTTTTGAACACCGCTTCATGCTCCTCCTATTTTTCAAACCTTTTGAAGCTCTTCATATTTTTCACACTTTTTCAGGCTCTTCATGTTTTGAACACCACTTCATGCTCCTCCTATTTTTCAGACCGTTTCATGCTCCTCAGGTATTTCACACCTTTTCAAGCTCTTCATATTTTTCACAACTTTTCAGGCTCTTCACGTTTTTGAACAACACTTCATGCTCCTCCTACTTTTCAGACTGTTTCATGCTCATCTCATTTTTGACACCTTTTCAGGGTCTTCATATTTTTCAAACTTTTGAAGATCTTCATATTTTTCACACTTTTTCAGGCTCTTCATGTTTTGAACACTGCTTCATGCTCCTCCTATTTTTCAGACCGTTTCATTCTCCTCATGTTTTTGACACCTTTTGAAGCTCTTCATAATTTTCACACCTTTTCATGCTCTTCATGTTTTTGAACACCATTTCATGCTCCTCCTATTTTTCAGACCTTTTCATGCTCCTCATGTATTTCACACGTTTTGAAGCTCTTCATATATTTCACACCTTTTCAGGCTCTTCATGTTTGTGAACACTGCTTCATGCTCCTCCTATTTTTCAGACCGTTTCAAGCTCCTCATATTTTTGACACTTTTTGAAGCTCTTCATATTTCTCACACCTTTTTAGGCTCTCCATGTTTCTGAACACCACTTCATGCTCCTCCTATTTTTCAGACCGTATCATGCTTCTCATATTTTTCACACCTTTTGGAGCTCTTCATATTTTTCACATCTTTTCAGGCTCTTCATGTTTTTCAACACCACTTCATGCTCCCTCTATTTTTCAGAGAGATACATGCTCCACATATATTTCACACCTTTTGAAGCTCTTCATATTTTTCACACTTTTTCAGGCTCTTCATTTTTTTCCACACCACTTCATGCTTCTCCTATTTTTCAGACCGTTTCATGCTCCTCATGTATTTCAAACCTTTGAAGCTTTTCAAATTTTTCACACATTTTCAGGCTCTTCATGTTTTTGAACACCATTTCATGCTCCTCCTATTTTTCAGACCGTTTCATGCTTTTCATATTTTTGACATCTTTTGAAGCTCTTCATATTTTTCACACCTTTTGAAGCTCCTCATATATTTCACACCTTTTGAAGCTCTTCATATTTTTCACACATTTTCAGGCTCTTCATGTTTTTGAACACCACTTCATGCTCCTCCTATTTTTCAGAGAGTTTCATGCTCCTCATGTATTTCACACCTTTTGAAGCTCTTCATATTTTTCACACCTTTTCAGGCTGTTCATGTTTTTCCACATCACTTCATGCTTCTCCTATTTTTCAGACCGTTTCATGCTCCTCATGTATATCACACCTTTGAAGCTTTTCATATTTTTCACACCTTTTCAGGCTCTTCATGTTTTTGAACACCATTTAATGCTCCCCCTATTTTTCAGACCGTTTCATGCTCTTCATATTTTTGACAACTTTTGAAGCTCTCCATATTTTTCACACCTTTTGAAGCTCTTCATATATTTCACACCTTTTCAGGCTCTTCATGTTTTAAACACCGCTTCATGCTCCTCCTATTTTTCAGACCGTTTCAGGCTCTTCATATTTTTTTTACACCTTTTGACGCTCTTCATATTTTTCACATCTTTTCAGGCTCTTCAGGTTTTTCAACACCACTTAATGCTCCTGCTATTTTTCAGACCGATTAATGCTCCTCATGTAGTTCAAACCTTTTGAAGCTCTTCATATTTTTCACACCTTTTCAGGCTCTTCATATTTTTGAACACCGTTTCATGTTCCTCCTGTTTTTCACACCTTTTGAAGCTCTTCATATTTTTCACACCTTTTCAGGCTCTCCATGTTTCTGAACACCACTTCCTGCTCCTCCTATTTTTGAGGCCGTTTCATGCTCATCTCATTTTTGACACCTTCTGAAGCTCTTCATTTTTTTCACACCTTTTGAGCTCTTCATATTCTTCACACGTTTTCAGGCTCTTCATGTATTTCAATAACGCTTCTTACTCCTCCTATTTTTCAGACCGTTTCATGCTCCTCATATTTTTGACACATTTTGAAGCTCTTCACATTTATCAGACCTTTTCAGGCTCTTCATGTTTTTCAACACCGCTTCATGATCCTCTTATATTTCAGACCGTTTCATGCTCCTCATATTTTTGACACCTTTTGAAGCTCTTCACATTTTTCACACCTTTTCCGGCTCTTCATGTTTTTCAACACCGCTTCATGCTCCTCCTATTTTTCAGATCGTTTCAGGCTCCGCATATTTTTGACTCCTTTTGAAGCTCTTCATATTTTTCACACGTTTTCAGGCCCTTCATGTTTTTGAACACCGCTTCATGCTCCTCCTATTTTTCAGACGTTTTCAGGCTGCTCGTATTTTTCAGACCGTTTCATGGTCCTCATATTTTTGACAATTTTATAAGCTCTTCATATTTTTCACACATTTTCAGGCTCTTCATGTTTTTGAACACCGCTTCATGCTCCTCCTATTTTTCAAACCTTTTGAAGCTCTTAATGTTTTTCACACCTTATCAGCCTCTTCATGATTTTGAACATCTCTCCATGCTCCTCATATTTTTGACAATTTTATAAGCTCTTCATATTTATCACACTTTTTCAGGCTCTTCATGTTTTTGAACACCGCTTCATCCTCCTCCTATTTTTTAAACCTTTTGAAGCTCTTCATATTTTTCACACTTTTTCAGGCTCTTCATGTTTTGAACACCGCTTCATGCTCCTCCTATTTTTCAGACCGTTTCATGCTCCTCAGGTATTTCACACCTTTTCAAGCTCTTCATATTTTTCACAACTTTTCAGGCTCTTCACGTTTTTGAACAACACTTCATGCTCCTCCTACTTTTCAGACTGTTTCATGCTCATCTCATTTTTGACACCTTTTCAGGGTCTTCATATTTTTCAAACTTTTGAAGATCTTCATATTTTTCACACTTTTTCAGGCCCTTCATGTTTTGAACACTGCTTCATGCTCCTCCTATTTTTCAGACCATTTCATTCTCCTCATGTTTTTGACACCTTTTGAAGCTCTTCATAATTTTCACGCCTTTTCATGCTCTTCATGTTTTTGAACACCATTTCATGCTCCTCCTATTTTTCAGACCTTTTCATGCTCCTCATGTATTTCACACGTTTTGAAGCTCTTCATATTTTTCACACCTTTTCAGGCTCTTCATGTTTGTGAACACTGCTTCATGCTCCTCCTATTTTTCAGACCGTTTCAAGCTCCTCATATTTTAGACACTTTTTGAAGCTCTTCATATTTTTCACACCTTTTTAGGCTCTCCATGTTTCTGAACACCACTTCATGCTCCTCCTATTTTTCAGACCGTATCATGCTTCTCATATTTTTCACACCTTTTGGAGCTCTTCATATTTTTCACATCTTTTCAGGCTCTTCATGTTTTTCAACACCACTTCATGCTCCTCCTATTTTTCAGAGAGATACATGCTCCACATATATTTCACACCTTTTGAAGCTCTTCATATTTTTCACACTTTTTCAGGCTCTTCATTTTTTTCCACACCACTTCATGCTTCTCCTATTTTTCAGACCGTTTCATGCTCCTCATGTATTTCAAACCTTTGAACCTTTTCAAATTTTTCACACATTTTCAGGCTCTTCATGTTTTTGAACACCATTTCATGCTCCTCCTATTTTTCAGACCGTTTCATGCTTTTCATATTTTTGACATCTTTTGAAGCTCTTCATATTTTTCACACCTTTTGAAGCTCCTCATATATTTCACACCTTTTGAAGCTCTTCTTATTTTTCACACATTTTCAGGCTCTTCATGTTTTTGAACACCACTTCATGCTCCTCCTATTTTTCAGAGAGTTTCATGCTCCTCATGTATTTCACACCTTTTGAAGCTCTTCATATTTTTCACACCTTTTCAGGCTGTTCATGTTTTTCCACATCACTTCATTCTTCTCCTATTTTTCAGACCGTTTCATGCTCCTCATGTATATCACACCTTTGAAGCTTTTCATATTTTTCACACCTTTTCAGGCTCTTCATGTTTTTGAACACCATTTAATGCTCCTCCTATTTTTCAGACAGTTTCATGCTCTTCATATTTTTGACACCTTTTGAAGCTCTTCATATTTTTCACACCTTTTCAGGCTCTTCATATATTTCACACCTTTTCAGGCTCTTCATGATTTTGAACACCATTTCATGCTCCCCCTATTTTTCAGACCGTTTCATGCTCTTCATATTTTTGACACCTTTTGAAGCTCTCCATATTTTTCACACCTTTTGAAGCTCTTCATATATTTCACACCTTTTCAGGCTCTTCATGTTTTTAAACACCGCTTCATGCTCCTCCTATTTTTCAGACCGTTTCAGGCTCTTCATATTTTTTTTACACCTTTGACGCTCTTCATATTTTTCACATCTTTTCAGGCTCTTCAGGTTTTTCAACACCACTTAATGCTCCTGCTATTTTTCAGACCGTTTAATGCTCCTCATGTAGTTCAAACCTTTTGAAGCTCTTCATATTTTTCACACCTTTTCAGGCTCTTCATGTTTTTGAACACCGCTTCATGCTCCTCCTATTTTTCAGACGGTTTCATGCTCTTCATATTTTAGACAACTTTTGAAGCTCGTCATATTTTTCACACCTTTTCAGGCTCTTCATGTTTTTGAACATCGCTTCATGCTCCTTTATTTTTCAGACAATTTCTTGCTCCTCATATTTTTAAAACCTTTTGAAGCTCTTCAGATTTTTCACACCTTTTCAGGCACTTCATGTTTTTGAACACCGCTTCATGCTCCTCCTATATTTCAGACCGTTTCATGCTCCTCATATATTTGACACCTTTTGAAGCTCTTCATATTTTTCACAACTTTTCAGGCTCTTCATGTTTTTGAACACCGCATCATGCTCCTCCTATTTTTCAGACCGTTTCATGCTCATCTCATTTTTGACACATTTTGAACTTCTTCATATTTTTCACACCTTTAAAGCTCTTCATATTTTTCACAACTTTTCAGTCTCTGCATTTTTTTGAACACCGCTTCATGCTCCTCCTATTTTTCAGACCGTTTCATGCTCCTCATGTATTTCACACCTTTTGAAGCTCTTCAAATTTTTCACACCTTTTCAGGCTCTTCATGTTTTTGATTACCGTTTCATCCTCCTCCTATTTTTCAGACCGTTTCATGCTCCTCATATTTTTCACACCTTTTGAAGCTCTTCATATTTTTCCCACCTTTTCAGGCTCTTCATGTTTTTCACAACCAGTTCATGCTCCTCCTATTTTTCAGACCGTTTCAAGCTCCTCATAATTTTCACACCTTTTAAAGCTCTTCTTATTTTTCACACCTTTTCATGTTCTTCATGTGTTTGAACACCGCTTCATCTTTCTCCTATTTTTAAGACCGTTTCGTGCTCCTCATATTTTTGACACCTTTTGAAGCTCTTCATATTTTTCACACCTTTTCAGGCTTTTCATGTTTTTCAACACCGCTACATGATCCTCCTATTTTTCAGACCGTTTCCTGCTCCTCATATTTTTGACACCTTTTGAAGCTCTTCATATATTTCACACCGTTTCAAGCTCTTCATGTTTTTCAACACCGCTTCATGCTCCTCCTATTTTTCAGACCGTTTCTTGATGCTCATATTTTTGACACCTTTTGAGGCTCTTCATATTTTTCACACCTTTTCAGGCTCTTCATGTTTTTGAACACTGTTTCAAGCTCCTCCTCTTTTTCACACCGTTTCATGCCCCTCATAATTTTGATCCCTTTTGAAGCTCTTCATATTTTTCACACCTTTTCAGGCTCTTCATGTTTTTGAACACAGTTTCATACTCTTCCTATTTTTCAGCCCAATTAATGCTCCTCATATTTTTCACACCTTTGGAAGCACTTCATATTTTTTCACACCTTTTCAGGCTCTTCACTTTTATCAACACCGCTTCATGCTCCTCCTATTTTTCAGACCGTTTCATGCTCCTCATATTTTTCACACCTTTGGAAGCACTTCATATTTTTTCACACCTTTTCAGGCTCTTCATGTTTTTCAACACCGCTTAATGCTCCTCATATTTTTCAGACCGTTTCATGCTCCTCATATTTTTGACACCTTTTGAAGCTCTTCCTATATTTCACACCTTTTCAGGCTCTTCATGTTTTTGAACACCTTTTCATGCTCCTTCTACTTTTCAGACCGTTTCATGCTACTCATATTTTTCACACCTTTTGAAGCTCTTCATTTTTTTCACACCTTTTCAAGCTCTTCATATTTTTCAACACCGTTTCATATTCCTCCTATTTTTCAGACCGTTTCATGCTCCTCATATTTTTGACAGCTTCTGAAGCTCTTCATATATTTCACATCTTTTCAGGCTCTTCATGTTTTTCAACACCTCTTCATGCACCTCCTATATTTCAGACCGTTTCTTGCTCCTCATAATTTTGACACCTTTAAAGCTCTTCATATTTTTCAAACCTTTTCAGGCTCTTCATGTTTTTCAACACCACTTCATGCACCTCCTATATTTCAGACCGTTTCATGCTCCTCATATTTTGTCACGTTTTGAAGCTCTTCATATTTTTCGCACATTTCAGTCTCTTCATGTTTTTGAATACTGCTTCATGCTCCTCCTATTTTTCAGAGCGATTCATGCTCCTCATATTTTTGACACGTTTTGAAGCTCTTCATATTTTTCACACCTTTTCAGGCTCTTCATGTTTTTGAACACTGCTTAATGCTCCTCCTATTTTTCAGATTGTTTCATGCTCCTCATATTTTTGACACGTTTTGAAGCTCTTCATATTTTTCACACCTTTTCAGGCTCTTCATGTTTTTGAACACCGTTTCATGCTCCTCTTATTTTTTTTTTATTGTTATTTTTTTTTATTTTTTTTTTTATTTTTTTTTTTTTTCCAGTGGGTTTTGTCATACTTTGATATGAATCAGCCATGGATTTACATGTATTCCCAGTCCCGATTCCCCCTCCCACCTCCCTCTCCACCCGATTCCTCTGGGTCTTCCCAGTGCACCAAGCCGGAGCACTTGTCTCGTGCATCCTACCTGGGCTGGTGATTTGTTTCACCATAGATAGCATACATGCTGTTCTTTTGAAATATCCCACCCTCACATTCTCCCACAAAGTTTAAAAGTCTGTTCTGTATTTCTGTGTCTCTTTTTCTGTTCTGCATATAGGGTTATCGTTGTCACCTTTCTAAATTCCATATACATGTGTCAGTATGCTGTAATGTTCTTTATCTTTCTGGCTTACTTCACTCTGTAAAATGGGCTCCAGCTTCATCCATCTCATTAGGACTGATTCAAATGAATTCTTTTTAATGGCTGAGTAATATTCCATGGTGTATATGTACCACAGCTTTCTTATCCATTCATCTGCTGACGGGCATCTAGGTTGCTTCCATGTCCTGGCTATTATAAACAGTGCTGCGATGAACATTGGGGTGCACGTGTCTCTTTCAGACGAACCTATGGACACCTTATCTTTGACAAAGGAGGCAAGGATATGCAATGGAAAAAAGACAACCTCTTTAACAAGTGGTGCTGGGAAAACTGGTCAACCACTTGTAAAAGAATGAAAATAGAACACTTTCTAACACCATACACAAAAATAAACTCAAAATGGATTAAAGATCTAAATGTAAGACCAGAAACTATAAAACTCCTAGAGGAGAAGATAGGCAAAACACTCTCCGACATAAATCAAAGCAAGATCCTCTATGACCCACCTCCCAGAATATTGGAAATAAAAGCAAAACTAAACAAATGGGACCTAATGAAACTTAAAAGCTTTTGCACTACAAAGGAAACTATAAGTAAGGTGAAAAGACAGCCCTCAGATTGGGAGAAAATAATAGCAAATGAAGAAACAGACAAAGGATTAATCTCAAAAATATACAAGCAAATCCTGCAGCTCAATTCCAGAAAAATAAATGACCCAATAAAAAATGAGCCAAAGAACTAAACAGACATTTCTCCAAAGAAGACATACAGATGGATAACAAACACATGAAAAGATGCTCAACATCACTCATTATTAGAGAAATGCAAATGAAAACCACAATGAGGTACCATTACATGCCAGTCAGGATGGCTGCTATCCAAAAGTCTACAAGCAATAAATGCTGGAGAGGGAGTGGAGAAAAGGGAACCCTCTTATATTGTTGGTGGGAATGCACACTAGTACAGCGGCTATGGAAAACGGTGAAGAGATTTCTTAAAAAACTGGAAATAGAACTGCCATATGACCCAGCAATTCCACTTCTGGGCATACACAATGAGGAAACCAGATCCTCATATTTTTCAGACCGTTTCAAACTCCTCATATTTTTTACACCTTTTGAAGCTCTTCATATATTTCACACCTTTTCAGACTCTTCATGTTTTTCAACACCGCTTCATGCTCCTCCTATTTTTCAGACCGTTTCATGGTCCGCATATTTTTGACACCTTTTGAAGCTCTTCATATTTTTCACACCTTTTCAGGCTCTTCATGTTTTTGAACACCGTTTCATGCTTCTCATATTTTTGACACCTTTTGAAGCTCTTCATATTTTTCAAACTTTTTCAGGCTCTTCAAGTTTTTAAACAACGCTTCATGCTCCTCCTAATTTTCAGACCGTTTCATGATCCTCATATTTTTGACACCTTTTGAAGCTCTTCATATTTTTCACACCTTTTCAGGCTCTTCATGTTTTTGAAAACCGTTTCCTGCTCCTCCGATTATTCAGATCGTTTCATGCTCCTGATATTTTTGACACCTTTTGAAGCTCTTCATATTTTTCACACCTTTTCAGGCTCTTCATGTTTTTCAACACCACTTCATGCTCCTCCTATTTTTCAGACCGTTTCATGCTCCTCATATTTTTGACATCTTTTGAAGCTTTTCATATTTTTCACACTTTTTCAGGCTCTTCAAGTTTTTCAACACCACTTCATGCTCCTCCTTTTTTGCAGACCGTTTCATGCTGCTCATATTTTTGATACATTTTGATGATCTTCATATTTTTCACACCTTTTCAGGCTCTTCATTTTTTCAACACCACTTCATGCTCTTCCTATTTTTCAGACCGTTTCATGCTCATCTCTTTTTTGAAACCTTTTCAAGCTTTTCATATTTTTCACAACGTTTCAGGCTCTTCAAGTTTTTGAACACCGCTTCATGCTCCTCCTATTTTTCAGACCGTTTCATGCTCATCTCATTTTTGACACCTTTTGAAGCTTTTCATATTTTTCACAACTTTTCAGGCTCTTCATGTTTTTGAACACCGCTTCATGCTCCTCCTATTTTTCAGACCGTTTCATGCTCATCTCATTTTTGACACCTTTTGAAGCTTTTCATATTTTTCACAACTTTTCAGGCTCTTCATGTTTTTGATCACCGTTACATTCTCCTCCTATTATTCAGACCGTTTCATGCTCCTCATATTTTGACACTTTTTGAAGCTCTTTATATATTTCACACCTTTTCAGGCTCTTCATGTTTTTGAACACAGCTTCATGCTCCTCCTATTTTTCAGACAGTTTCATGCTCCTCATATTTTTGACACCTTTTGAAGCTCTTCGTATTTTTCACATCTTTTGAAGCTCTTTATATTTTTTACACATTTTCAGGCTCTTCATGTATTTCAACACCCCTTGTTGCTCCTCCTATTTTTCAGACCGTTTCATGCTCCTCATATTTTTGACACCTTTTGAAGCTCTTCATATTTCTGACACCTCGTCAGTCTCTTCATGTTTTTCAACACCGTTTCTTGCTCCTCCTATTTTTCAGACCGTTTCATGCTCCTCATGTATTTCACACCTTTTGAAGCTCTTCATATTTTGCACGCGTTTTCAGGCTCTTCATGTTTTTTCACAACCAATTCATGCTCCTCCTATTTTTCAGACCGTATCATGCTCCTCTTTTTTTTCACACCTTTTGAAGCTCTTCATATATTTCACACCTTTTCAGGCTCTTCATTATTTTCAACACCACTTCATGCTCCTCCCACATTTCAGACCGTTTTACACTCATCTCATTTTTGACACCTTTTGAAGCTCTTCATATTTTTCACACCTTTTGAAGCTCTTCATTTTTTTCACACGTTTTCAGGCTCTTCATGTTTTTCAACACCACTTCATGCTCCTCCTATTTTGCAGACCGTTTCATGGTCCTCATATTTTTGACACCTTTTGAAGCTTTTCATATTTTTCACACCTTTTGAAGCTCTTCATATTTATCAAACCTTTTGAAGCTCTTCATATTTTTCACCCCTTTTCAGACTCTGCATGTTTTTGAACACCGCTTCATGCTCCTCCTATTTTTCAGACCGTTTCATGCTCATCTCATTTTTGACACCTTTTGAAGCTCTTCATATTTTTCAAACCTTTTGAAGCTCTTCATATTTTTCACACCTTTTCAGACTCTGCATGTTTTTGAACACCGCTTCATGCTCCTCCTGTTTTTCAGATCGTTTCATGCTCCTCATGTATTTCACACCTTTTGAAGCTCTTCATATTTGTCACACCTTTTCAGGCTCTTCATGTTTTTCAACACCGCTTCATGCTCCTCCTATTTTTCAGACCGTTTCATGATCCTCATATTTTTCACACTTTTTGAAGCTCTTCATATTTTTCACACATTTTAAGGCTCTTCATGTTTTTCAACATCGCTTCATGCTCCTCCTGTTTTTCAGATCGTTTCATGCTCCTCATGTATTTCACACCTTTTGAAGCTCTTCATATTTGTCACACCTTTTCAGGCTCTTCATGTTTTTCAACACCGCTTCATGCTCCTCCTATTTTTCAGACCGTTTCATGATCCTCATATTTTTCACACTTTTTGAAGCTCTTCATATTTTTCACACATTTTAAGGCTCTTCATGTTTTTCAACATCGCTTCATGCTCCTCCTATTTTTCAGACCGTTTCAAGCTTCTCATGTATTTCACACCTTTTGAAGCTCGTCATATTTTGCACACGTTTTCAGGCTCTTCATGTTTTTTCACTACCACTTCATGCTCCTCCTATTTTTCAGACCGTATCATGCTCCTCATATTTTTCACACCTTTTCAGGCTCTTCATTATTTTCAACACAACTTCATGCTCCTCCCATTTTTCAGACCGTTTTTTACTCATCTCATTTTTGACACCTTTTGATGCTGTTCATATTTTTCACACCTTTTGAAGCTCTTCATGTTTTTGAACACCGTTTCATGCTCCTCCTATTTTTCAGACCGTTTCATGCTCCTCATATATTTCACAACTTTTGAAGCTCTTCATATATTTCACACCTTTTCAGGAACTTCATGTTTTTCAACACCTCTTCATGATCCTCCTATTTTTCAGACCGTTTCATATTCCTCATATTTTTGACACCTTTTTAGGCTCTTCATGTTTTTTACACCTTTTCAGGCTCTTCATGTTTTTCAACACCGCTTCATGCTCCTCCTATTTTTCAGACCGTGTCATGCTCCTCCTTTTTTTGACACATTTTGAAGCTCTTCATATTTTTCACACCTTTTGAAGCTCTTCATATTTTTCAAACCTTTACAGGCTCTTCATGTATTTCAACACCGCTTCATGCTCCTCCTATTTTTCAGACCGTGTCTTTCTCCTCTTATTTTTGACAAATTTTGAAGCTCTTCATATTTTTCACACCTTTTTAAGCTCTTCATATTTTTCAAACCTTTACAGGCTCTTCATGTATTTCAACACCGCTTCATGCTCCTCCAATTTTTCAGACAATTTCATGCTCGTCATATTTTTCAAACCTTTTAAAGCTCTTCATAATTTTCACACCTATTCATGCTCTTCATTTTTTACACACTGTTTCATGCTCCTCCTATTTTTCAGACCGTTTCATGCTCCTCATATTTTTCACACCTTTTGAAACTCTTCATATTTTTCACACTTTTTGAAGCTCTTCATATTTTTCACAGTTTTCAGGCTCTTCATGCTTCTGAACACCGCTTCATGCTCCACCTATTTTTCAGACCGTTTCATGCTCTTCATATTTTTCACACCTTTTCAGGCTCTTCATATTTTTGAACACCTCTTCATGCTACTCCTATTTTTGATACCTTTTGAAGCTCTTCATATTTTTCACACCTTTTCAGGCTCTTCATGTTTTTCAACACGGCTTCATGCTACTCCTATTTTTGATACCTTTTGAAGCTCCTCATATTCTTCAAACCATTTCATGCTCTTCTTTTTTTTCATCACCGCTTCATGCTCCTCTTATTTTTCAGACCGTTTCATGCTCCTCATATTTTGACACCTTTTAACCTGTTCATATTTTACACATTTTCAGGCTCTTCAAGTTTTTCAACACCGTTTCATGCTACTACTATTTTTGATACCTTTTGAAGCTCCTTATATTCTTCAAACCATTTCATGCTCTTCTATTTTTTCATCACCGCTTCATGCTCCTCCTATTTTTCAGACCGTTTCATGCTCCTCCTATTTTGAGACCGTTTCATGCTCCTCATATTTTTCACACCTTTAGAAGCTCTTCGTATTTTTCTCACCTTTTCAGGTTCTTCATGTTTTTCAACACCGCTTCATGATCCTCCTATTTTTCTGACAGTTTCATGCTCCTCATATTTTTCATCCTTTTTGAAGCTCTTCATATTTTTGACACCTTTTGAAGCTCTTCTTATTGTTCACACCTTTTCAGGCTCTTCATGTTTTTGAACACCGTTTCATGTTCCTCGTATTTTTCAGGCCATTTCATGCTCGTCATGTATTTCACACTTTTGAAGCTCTTCATATTTTTCACACCTTTTCAGGATCTTCATGTTTTTCAACACCACTTCATGCTTCTCCTGTTTTTCAGCCCGTTTCATGCTCCTCATATTTTTGACACCTTTTGAAGCTTTTCATATTTTTCACACCTTTTCAGGCTCTTCATGTTTTTGAACACCACTTCATGCTCCTTCTATTTTTCAGAGAGTTTCATGCTCCTCATGTATTTCACACGTTTTGAAGCTCTTCATATGTTTCACACCTTTTGAAGTTCTTCATATTTTTCACACCTTTTCAAGCTCTTCATATTTTTCACACCTTTTCAGGCTCTTCATGTTTTTCAACACCGCTTCATGCTCCTCCTATTTTTCAGACCGTTTCATGCTCCACACATTTTGAAACCTTTTGAAGCTCTTCATATTTTTCACACCTTTTCAGGCTCTCCATGTTTTTCATCACCGATTCATGCTCCTCCTATTTTTGAGGCCATTTCATGCTCCTCATATTTTTGACACCTTTTGAAGCTCTTCATATTTTTCACACCTTTTAGGCTCTTCATGTTTTTGAACAGCGCTTCATGCTCCTCATATTTTTCAGACCGTTTCATGCTCCTCATATTTTTCACACCTTTTGAAGCTCTTCATATTTTTCATATTTTTGAAGCTCTTCATATTTTTCACACTTTTTCAGGCTCTTCATGTTTTTGAGCACACCTTCTTGCTCCTCCTATTTTTCAGACCGTTTCATGCTCCTCATGTATTTCACACCATTTGAAGCTCTTCATGTTTTTCACACCTTTTCTGTCTCTTCATGTGTTGAACACCATTTCATGCTCCTCCGATTTTTTAGACCATTTCATGCTCCTCATATTTTTGACACCTTTTGAAGCTCTTCATATTTTTCACACCTTTTCAGGCTCTTCATGTTTTTGAACACCGCTTCATGCTCCTCCAATTTTTCAGACCGTTTCATGTTTCTCATATTTTTGACACCTTTTGAAGCTCTTCATATTTTTCACACCTTTTGAAGCTCTTCATATTTTTCATATATTTGAAGCTCTTCATATTTTTCACACCATTTCAGGCTTTTCATGTGTTTGAACACCGGTTCATGCTCCTCCTATTTTTCAGACCGTTTCGTGCTCCTCCTATTTTTCACTCCTTTTGAAGCTCTTCACATTTTTCACAACTTTTCAGTCTCTACATGTTTTTCAACACCGCTTCATGCTCCTCCTATTTCTCAGACCATTTCATGCTCCTCATGTATTTCACACCTTTTGAATCTCTAATATTTTGCACACATTTTCAGGCTTTTCATGTTTTTCACAACCACTTCATGCTCCTCATATTTTTCAGACCGTTTCATGCACATTTCATTTTTGACTCCTTTTGAAGCTCTTCATATTTTTCACACCATTTTCAGGCTCTTCATGTTTTTCAACACCGCTTTATGATCCTCCTATTTTTCAGACCGTTTCATATTCCTCATATTTTTGACATTTTTTGAGGCTCTTCATATTTTTCACACCTTTTCAGGCTCTTCATGTTTTTGAACACCGTTTCATGCTCCTCCTATTTTTCTGACCGTTTCATGCACATCTCATTTTTGACACTTTTTGAAGCCTTTGATATTTTTCACACCATTTTCAGGCTCTTCATGTTTTTCAACACCGCTTTATGATCCTCCTATTTTTCAGACCGTTTCATGCTCCTCATATATTTGACACCTTTTGAAGTACTTCATATTTTTCACACCTTTTCAGGCTCTTCATGTTTTTGAACACCGTTTCATGCTCCTCCTATTTTTCTGACCGTTTCATGCACATCTCATTTTTGACACTTTTTGAAGCCTTTGATATTTTTCACACCATTTTCAGGCTCTTCATGTTTTTGAACACCGCTTTATGATCCTCCTATTTTTCAGACCGTTTCATGCTCCTCTTATGTTTGAAACCTTTTGAAGCTTTTCATATTTTTCACACCTTTTCACGCTCTTCATGTTTTTGAACACCGCTTCATGCTCCGCCTATTTTTCAGACCGTTTCATGCTCCTCATATTTTTGACACCTTTTGAAGCTCTTCATATTTTTCACACCCTTTCAGGCTCTTAATGTTTTTCAACACAACTTCATGCTCCTCCTATTTTTCAGACGTTTTCATGCTCCTCATATTTTTGACACCTTTAGAAACTCTTCATATCTTTCACACCTTTTCAGGCTCTTCATGTTTTTGAACACCGTTTCATGCTCCTCCTATTTTTCTGACCGTTTCATGCACATCTCATTTTTGACACTTTTTGAAGCCTTTGATATTTTTCACACCATTTTCAGGCTCTTCATGTTTTTCAACACCGCTTTATGATCCTCCTATTTTTCAGACCGTTTCATATTCCTCATATTTTTGACATTTTTTGAGGCTCTTCATATTTTTCACACCTTTTCAGGCTCTTCATGTTTTTGAACACCGTTTCATGCTCCTCCTATTTTTCAGTCCGTTTCATGCTCCTCATGTATTTCACACCTTTTGAAGCTCTTCATATATTTCACACATTTTCAGGCTCTTCATTTTTTTCAACACCGCTTCATGCTCCTCCTATTTTTCAGACCGTTTCATGCTCCTCATATTTTTGACACCTTTTGAAGCTCTTCATATTTTTCATACCTTTTCAGGCTCTTCATGTTTTTGAACACCGCTTCATGCTCCTCCTATTTTTCAGACCGTTTCATGTTTCTCATATTTTTGACACCTTTTGAAGCTCTTCATATTTTTCACACCTTTTGAAGCTCTTCATATTTTTCATATTTTTGAAGCTCTTCATATTTTTCACCCCTTTTCAGGCTTTTCATGTATTTGAACACCGGTTCATGTTCCTCCTATTTTTCAGACCGTTTCATGCTCCTCCTATTTTTCACTCCTTTTGAAGCTCTTCATATTTTTCACACCTTTTCAGTCTCTACATGTTTTTGAACACCGCTTCATGCTCCTCCTATTTCTCAGACCATTTCATGCTCCTCATGTATTTCACACCTTTTGAAGCTCTTCGTATTTTGCACACATTTTCAGGCTTTTCATGTTTTTCACAACCACTTCATGCTCCTCATATTTTTCAGACCGTTTCATGCACATTTCATTTTTGACTCCTTTTGAAGCTCTTCATATTTTTCACACCATTTTCAGGCTCTTCATGTTTTTCAACACCGCTTTATGATCCTCCTATTTTTCAGACCGTTTCATATTCCTCATATTTTTGACATTTTTTGAGGCTCTTCATATTTTTCACACCTTTTCAGGCTCTTCATGTTTTTGAACACCGTTTCATGCTCCTCCTATTTTTCAGACCGTTTCATGCACATCTCATTTTTGACACCTTTTGAAGCTCTTGATATTTTTCACACCATTTTCAGGCTCTTCATGTTTTTCAACACCGCTTTATGATCCGCCTATTTTTCAGACCGTTTCATGCTCCTCATATATTTGACACCTTTTGAAGCTCTTCGTATTTTTCATAACTTTTCAGGCTCTTCATATTTTTCACACATTTTCAAGCTGTTCATGTTTTTGAACACGGCTTCATGCTCCTCCAATTTTTCAGACCACTTCATGTTCCTCATATTTTTGACACCTTTTGAAGCTCTTCATTCTTTTCACACCTTTTGAAGCTCTTCATATTTTTCACACCTTTTGAATCTCTTCATATTTTTCAGACGTTTTCAGGCTCTTTATCTATTTCAACACCGCTTCATGCTGCTTCTTTTTTTCAGACCGTTTCATGCTCCTCATATTTTTGACACCTTTTGAAGCTCTTCATATTTTTCACATCTTTTCAGGCTCTTCATGTTTTTGAACACCGTTTCATGCTCCTCGTATTTTTCAGACCGTTTCATTCTCCTCATACCTTTGACACCTTTTGAAGGTCTTCATATATTCCACACCTTTTCAGACTCTTCATGTTTTTGAACACCGCTTCATGCTCCTCTTATTTTTCAGACCGTTTCAGTCTCCTCATATTTTTGATACCTTTTGAAACTCTTCATATTTCTCACACCTTTTCAGGCTCTTCAGGTTTTTCAAAGCCACTTCATGTTCCTCCTATTTTTCAGACCGTTTCATGCTCATCTCTTTTTGACACATTTTGAAGCTCTTCATATTTTTCACACCTTTTGAAGTTCTTCATATTTTTCACAACTTTTCAGGGTCTCCATGTTTATGAACACCGCTTCATGCTCCTCCTATTATTCAGACCGTTACATGCTCCTCATATTTTTCACACCTTTTGAAGTTCTTCATATTTTTCACACCTTTTCAGGTTCTTCATGTTTTTCAACACCGCTTCTTACTCCTCCTATTTTTCAGACCGTATCATGCTCCTCATATTTTTGACACGTTTTGAAGCTCGTCATATTTTTCACACCTTTTCAGGCTCTTCAGGTTTTTGAACACCGCTTCATGCTCCTCCGATTTTTCAGACCGTTTCATACTACTCATTTTTTTGAGACCTTTTGAAGCTCTTCACTTTTTTCACACCTTTTCAGGCTCTTCATGTTTTTGAATACCGCTTCATGCTCCTCCTACTTTTCAGACCGTTTCATGCTCTTCATATTTTTGATTTCTTTTGAAAGTCTGCATATTTTTCACACCTTTTTAGGCTCTTCATTTTTTTGAACACCACTTCATGCTCCTCCCATTTTTCAGACAGTTTCATGCTCATCTCATTTTTGACACCTTTTGAAGCTCTTCATATTTTTCACACCTTTTGAAGATCTTCATATTTTCACACGTTTTCAGGCTCTTCATGTTTTTCAACATCTTTTCATGCTCCTCCTATTTTTCAGACCGTTTCATGCTCCTCATATTTTTGACAAGTTTTGAGTCTCTTCATATTTTTCAACACCTTTTCAGGCTCTTCATGTTTTTGAACACCGCTTCTTGCTCCTCCTATTTTTCAGACCATTTCATGCTCATCATATTTTTCACACCTTTTGAAACTCTTGATATTTTTCACACCATTTCAGGCTCTTCATGTTTTTGAACATCGCTTCATGCTCTTCCTATTTTTCAGACGGTTTCATGCTCCTCATGTATTTCACACCTTTTGAAGCTCTTCGTATTTTTCACACCTTTTCAGGATCTTCATGTTTTTGAACACCGCTTCATGCTCCTCCTATTTTTCAAACCGTTACTTGCTCCACATATTTTTGAAACATTTTGAAGCTCTTCTTATTTTTCACACCTTTTCAGGCTCTTCATGTTTTTCAACACCGCTTCATGCTCCTCCTATTTTTCAGACCGTTCATTCTCCTCATAATTTTGAAACATTTTGAAGCTCTTCTTATTTTTCACACCTTTTCAGGCTCTTCATGGTTTTCAAGACCGCTTCATGCTCCTGCTATTTTCCGGACCGTTCATGCTCATCATATTTTTGACAACTTTTGAAGCTCTTCATATTTTTCACACCTTTTCAGGCTCTTCATGTTTTTCAACACCGCTTCATGCTCCTCCTATTTTTCAGACCGTTTCATGCTCCTCATATTTTTGACACCTTTTGAAGATCTTCATATATTTCACACTTTTTCAGGCTCATCATGTTTTTCAACACCACTTCATGCTCCTCCTATTTTTCAGGCCGTTTCATGCTCATCTCATTTTTGACACCTTTTGAAGCTCTTCATATTTTTCACACCTTTAGAAGCTCTTCATATTTTTCACACGTTCTCAGGCTCTTCATGTTTTTCGACACCGCTTCATGCACCTCCTATTTTTCAGACCGTTTCATGCTCCTCATATTTTTCACACCTTTTGAAGCTTGTCTTATTTTCACAGCTTTTCAGGAACTTCATGTTTTTCAACACCGCTTCATGCTCCTCCCATTTTTCAGACCATTTCATGCTCCTCCTATTTTTCAGACCGTTTCATGCTCCTCATATTTTTGACACCTTTTGAAGCTTGTCTTATTTTCGCAGCTTTTCAGGAACTTCATGTTTTTCAACACCGCTTCATGCTCCTCCCATTTTTTAGACGGATTCATGCTCCTCCTATTTTTCAGACCGTTTCATGCTACTCATGTATTTCCAACCTTTTGAAGCTCTTCATATTTTTCACACCTTTTCACGCTCTTCATGTTTTTGAACACCCCTTCATGCTCCTCCTATTTTTCAGACCGTTTCATGCTCCTCATAATTTTCACACCTTTTGAAGCTCTTCATATTTTTCACAACTTTTCCGGTTCTTCATGTTTTTGAACACTGCTTCATGCTCCTCCTATTTTTCAACTGTTTCATGCTCCTCATAATTTTGACATCTTTTGAAGTGCTTCATATTTTTCACACCTTTTCAGGCTCTTCATGTTTTTCAACACTGCATCATGCTCTTCCTATTCTTCAGAACTTTTCATGCTCCTCAAATTTTTGACACCTTTTGAAGCTCTTCATATTTTTCACAACTTTTCAGACTCTTCATGTTTTTCAACACCGCTTCATGCTCCTCCTATTTTTCAGACCGTTTCATGCTCCTCCTATTTTTCAGACCGTTTTATGCTTTTCATATTTTTCACAACTTTTGAAGCTCTTCATATTTTTCACACCTTTTAAACTCTTCATGTTTTTGAACACCGCTTCACACTCCTCCTATTTTTCATACCGTTTCATGCTCCTCAAATTTTTGACAGCTTTTGAAGCTCTTCATATACTTTCCACCTTTTCAGGCTCTTCATTTTTGTGGATTCCGCTTCATGCTCCTCCTATTTTTCAACCCGTTTCATGCTCCTCCTATTTTTCACACCGTTTCATTCTCCTCATAATTTGACACCTTTTGAAGCTCTTCATATTTTTCACACCTTTTCAGGCTCTTCATGTTTTTGAACATGGCTTCATGCTCCTCCTATTTTTCAGACCGTTTCATGCTCCTCACATTTTTGACACCTTTTGAAGCTCTTCATATTTCACACCTTTTCATGATCTTCATGTTTTTCAATAACACTTCATGCTCCTCCTAGATTTCAGACCGTTTCATACTCCTCCTATTTTTGACACCTTTTGAAGCTCTTCATATATTTCACCCCATTTCAAGCTCTTCATGTTTTTCAACACCGCTTCATGCTCCTCCTATTTTTCAGACCGTTACAGGCGCCTCATATTTTTGACATCTTTTAAAGCCCTTCATATTTTTCACACATTTTCAGGCTCTTCATGTTTTTCAACACCGCTTCATGCTCCTCCTATTTTTCAGACCGTTTCTTGCTCCTAATATTTTTGACACCTTTTGAAGCTCTTCATATTTTTCACACCTCTTCATGCTCTTCATGTTTTCAACATCGATTCATGCTCCTATTATTTTTCAGACCGTTTCATCCTCCTCCTATTTTCACACCGTTTCATGCTCCTCATATTTTTGACACCTTTTGAAGCTCTTCATATATTTCACACCTTTTCAGGCTCTTCATGTTTTTCAACAACACTTCATGCTTCTCCTATTTTTCAGACCGTTTCATGATCCTCGTATTTTTGACACTTTTTGAAGCTCTTCATATTTTTCACAACTTTTGAGGCTCTTCATATTTTTGACACCGCTTCATGCTCCTCCTATTTTTCTGACCGTTTCATGCTCCTCACATTTTTGACACCTTTTGAAGCTCTTCATATTTTTCACATCTTTACAGTTTCTTCATGTTTTTCAGTACCACTTCATGCTCCTCCTAGATTTCAGACCGTTTCAGACTCCTCCTATTTTTGACACCTTTTGAAGCTCTTCAAGTATTTCACACCTTTTCAGGCTCTTCATGTTTTTCAACATCGCTTCATGCTCCTCCTATTTTTCCGACCGTTTCATGCTGCTCCCATTTTTGATACCTTTTGAAGCTCTTCATATTTTTGGCACCTTTTCATGCTCTTCATGTTTTTCAACACCGCTTCATGCTCCTCCTATACTTCAGAACGTTTTATGCTCCTCATATTTTTAACACCATTTGAAGCTCTTCATGTTTTGGGCATCTTTTCATGCTCTTCATGTTTTTCAACACCGCTTCATGCTCCTCCTGTTTTTCAGACGGTCTCTTGCTCCTCAAATTTTTGACACCTTTTGAAGCTCTTCATATTTTTCACACCTTTTGAAGCTCTTCATATTTTTTCACACGTTTTCAGGCTCTTCATGTTTTTCAACACCGCTTCATGCTCCTCCTATTTTTCAGACCGTTTCATGCTCCTCATATTTTTGACACCTTTTGAAGCTCTTCATATTTTTCACACTTTTCAAGCTCTTTTTTTTTTCAACACCACTTCATGCTTCTCCTATTTTTCAGACCTTTTCATGCTCCTCATATTTTTGACACCTTTAGAAGCTCTTCATATTTTTCACACTTTTCAAGCTCTTCATGTTTTTCAACACCACTTCATTCTCCTCCTATTTTTAGACCGTTTCATTCTCCTCATACTTTTGACACCTTTTGAAGCTCTTCCTATATTTCACACCTTTTCAGGCTCTTCATGTTTTTAACACCACTTCATGCTCCTCCTATTTTTCAGACCATTTCCTGCTCTTCGATTTTTGATACCTTTTGAAGTTCTTCATATTTTTCACACCTTTTGAAGCTCTTAATATTTTTCACACATTTTCAGCCTCTTCACGTTTTTCAACAACGCTTCATGCTCCTCCTATTTTTCACACCGATTCATGCTCCTAATATTTTTCACACCTTTTGAAGCTCTTAATATTTTTCACACGTTTTCAGGCTCTTCACGTTTTTCAACGACGCTTCATGCTCCTCCTATTTTTCAGACCGTTTCATGCTCCTCATATTTTTGACACCTTTTGAAGCTCTTAATATTTTTCACACGTTTTCAGGCTCTTCATGTTTTTGAACACACCTACATGCTACTCCTATTTTTCAGACCGATTCATGCTCCTCATATTTTTCACACCTTTTGAAGCTCCTATTATTTTTCAGACCTTTTCAGGCTCTTCATGTTTTTCAATATCGTTTCATGATCCTCCTATTTTTCAGTCCGTTTCATGCTCATCTCATTTTTGACCCCTTTTGAAGCTTTTCATATTTTTCAACCTTTTCTGGCTCTTCATGTTTTTCAACACCGTTACATGATCATCCTATTTTTCGGACCGTTTCATGCTCATCTCATTTTTGACCCCTTTTGAAGCTTTTCATATTTTTCACAACTCTTTAGGCTCTTCATGTTTTTCAACACAGCTTCTTGCTCCTCCTATTTTTCAGACCGTTTCATGCTCATCTCATTTTTGACACCTTTTGAAGCTCTTCATATTTCTCACAACTTTTTAGGCTCTTCATGTTTTTGACATCGCTTCATGCTCCTCCTATTTTTCAGAGAGTTTCTTGCTCCTCATGTATTTCACATCTTTTGAAGCTCTTCATATTTCTCACAACATTTTAGGCTCTTCATGTTTTTCCACACCACTTCATGCTTCAGCTATTTTTCGGCCTGTTTCATGCTCCTCATGTATTTCACACCTTTTGAAGCTCTTCATATTTTTCAGACCTTTTCAGGCTCTTCATGTTTTTAATCACCGTTTCATGCTCCTCCTATTTTTCAGGCCGTTTCATGCTCCTCATATATTTGACACATTTTGAAGCTCTGAATATTTTTCACACATTTTCAGGCTCTTCATGTTTTTGAACACTGCTTCATGATCCTCCTATTTTTCAGACCGTTTCATGTTCTTCATATGTTTGACACCTTTTGAAGCTCTTCATATTTTTCACTCCTTTTCAGGCTCTTCATGTTTTTCAACACCACTTCATACTTCTCCTATTTTTCAGACCGTTTCATGCTCCTCAAATTTTTGACACCTTTTGAAGCTCTTCATATATTTCACACCTTTTCAGGCTCTTCATGTTTTTCAACACCGCTTCATGCTCCTCCTATTTTTCAGACCGTTCATTCTCCTCATAATTTTGAAACATTTTGAAGCTCTTCTTATTTTTCACACCTTTTCAGGCTCTTCATGATTTTCAAGACCGCTTCATGCTCCTGCTATTTTCCGGACCGTTCATGCTCATCATATTTTTGACAACTTTTGAAGCTCTTCATATTTTTCACACCTTTTCAGGCTCTTCATGTTTTTCAACACCGCTTCATGCTCCTCCTATTTTTCAGACCGTTTCATGCTCCTCATATTTTTGACACCTTTTGAAGCTCTTCATATATTTCACACTTTTTCAGGCTCATCATGTTTTTCAACACCACTTCATGCTCCTCCTATTTTTCAGGCCGTTTCATGCTCATCTCATTTTTGACACCTTTTGAAGCTCTTCATATTTTTCACACCTTTAGAAGCTCTTCATATTTTTCACACGTTCTCAGGCTCTTCATGTTTTTCGACACCGCTTCATGCACCTCCTATTTTTCAGACCGTTTCATGCTCCTCATATTTTTCACACCTTTTGAAGCTTGTCTTATTTTCACAGCTTTTCAGGAACTTCATGTTTTTCAACACCGCTTCATGCTCCTCCCATTTTTCAGACCGTTTCATGCTCCTCCTATTTTTCAGACCGTTTCATGCTCCTCATATTTTTGACACCTTTTGAAGCTTGTCTTATTTTCGCAGCTTTTCAGGAACTTCATGTTTTTCAACACCGCTTCATGCTCCTCCCATTTTTCAGACGGATTCATGCTCCTCCTATTTTTCAGACCGTTTCATGCTCCTCATGTATTTCCAACCTTTTGAAGCTCTTCATATTTTTCACACCTTTTCAGGCTCTTCATGTTTTTGAACACCCCTTCATGCTCCTCCTATTTTTCAGACCGTTTCATGCTCCTCATAATTTTCACACCTTTTGAAGCTCTTCATATTTTTCACACCTTTTCCGGTTCTTCATGTTTTTGAACACTGCTTCATGCTCCTCCTATTTTTCAACTGTTTCATGCTCCTCATAATTTTGACATCTTTTGAAGTGCTTCATATTTTTCACACCTTTTCAGGCTCTTCATGTTTTTCAACACTGCATCATGCTCTTCCTATTCTTCAGAACTTTTCATGCTCCTCAAATTTTTGACACCTTTTGAAGCTCTTCATATTTTTCACAACTTTTCAGACTCTTCATGTTTTTCAACACCGCTTCATGCTCCTCCTATTTTTCAGACCGTTTCATGCTCCTCCTATTTTTCAGACCGTTTTATGCTTTTCATATTTTTCACAACTTTTGAAGCTCTTCATATTTTTCACACCTTTTAAACTCTTCATGTTTTTGAACACCGCTTCACACTCCTCCTATTTTTCATACCGTTTCATGCTCCTCAAATTTTTGACAGCTTTTGAAGCTCTTCATATACTTTCCACCTTTTCAGGCTCTTCATTTTTGTGGACTCCGCTTCATGCTCCTCCTATTTTTCAACCCGTTTCATGCTCCTCCTATTTTTCACACCGTTTCATTCTCCTCATAATTTGACACCTTTTGAAGCTCTTCATATTTTTCACACCTTTTCAGGCTCTTCATGTTTTTGAACATGGCTTCATGCTCCTCCTATTTTTCAGACCGTTTCATGCTCCTCACATTTTTGACACCTTTTGAAGCTCTTCATATTTCACACCTTTTCATGATCTTCATGTTTTTCAATAACACTTCATGCTTCTCCTAGATTTCAGACCGTTTCATACTCCTCCTATTTTTGACACCTTTTGAAGCTCTTCATATATTTCACCCCATTTCAAGCTCTTCATGTTTTTCAACACCGCTTCATGCTCCTCCTATTTTTCAGACAGTTACAGGCGCCTCATATTTTTGACACCTTTTAAAGCCCTTCATATTTTTCACACATTTTCAGGCTCTTCATGTTTTTCAACACCGCTTCATGCTCCTCCTATTTTTCAGACCGTTTCTTGCTCCTAATATTTTTGACACCTTTTGAAGCTCTTCATATTTTTCACACCTCTTCATGCTCTTCATGTTTTCAACATCGATTCATGCTCCTATTATTTTTCAGACCGTTTCATCCTCCTCCTATTTTCACACCGTTTCATGCTCCTCATATTTTTGACACCTTTTGAAGCTCTTCATATATTTCACACCTTTTCAGGCTCTTCATGTTTTTCAACAACACTTCATGCTTCTCCTATTTTTCAGACCGTTTCATGATCCTCGTATTTTTGACACTTTTTGAAGCTCTTCATATTTTTCACAACTTTTGAGGCTCTTCATATTTTTGACACCGCTTCATGCTCCTCCTATTTTTCTGACCGTTTCATGCTCCTCACATTTTTGACACCTTTTGAAGCTCTTCATATTTTTCCCATCTTTACAGGTTCTTCATGTTTTTCAGTACCACTTCATGCTCCTCCTAGATTTCAGACCGTTTCAGACTCCTCCTATTTTTGACACCTTTTGAAGCTCTTCAAGTATTTCACACCTTTTCAGGCTCTTCATGTTTTTCAACATCGCTTCATGCTCCTCCTATTTTTCCGACCGTTTCATGCTGCTCCCATTTTTGATACCTTTTGAAGCTCTTCATATTTTTGGCACCTTTTCATGCTCTTCATGTTTTTCAACACCGCTTCATGCTCCTCCTATACTTCAGAACGTTTTATGCTCCTCATATTTTTAACACCATTTGAAGCTCTTCATGTTTTGGGCATCTTTTCATGCTCTTCATGTTTTTCAACACCGCTTCATGCTCCTCCTGTTTTTCAGACGGTCTCTTGCTCCTCAAATTTTTGACACCTTTTGAAGCTCTTCATATTTTTCACACCTTTTGAAGCTCTTCATATTTTTTCACACGTTTTCAGGCTCTTCATGTTTTTCAACACCGCTTCATGAACCTCCTATTTTTCAGACCGTTTCATGCTCCTCATATTTTTGACACCTTTTGATGCTCTTCATATTTTTCACACTTTTCAAGCTCTTTTTTTTTTCAACACCACTTCATGCTTCTCCTATTTTTCAGACCTTTTCATGCTCCTCATATTTTTGACACCTTTAGAAGCTCTTCATATTTTTCACACTTTTCAAGCTCTTCATGTTTTTCAACACCACTTCATTCTCCTCCTATTTTTAGACCGTTTCATTCTCCTCATACTTTTGACACCTTTTGAAGCTCTTCCTATATTTCACACCTTTTCAGGCTCTTCATGTTTTTAACACCACTTCATGCTCCTCCTATTTTTCAGACCATTTCCTGCTCTTCGATTTTTGATACCTTTTGAAGTTCTTCATATTTTTCACACCTTTTGAAGCTCTTAATATTTTTCACACATTTTCAGGCTCTTCACTTTTTTCAACAACGCTTCATGCTCCTCCTATTTTTCAGACCGATTCATGCTCCTAATATTTTTCACACCTTTTGAAGCTCTTAATATTTTTCACACGTTTTCAGGCTCTTCATGTTTTTGAACACACCTACATGCTACTCCTATTTTTCAGACCGATTCATGCTCCTCATATTTTTCACACCTTTTGAAGCTCCTATTATTTTTCAGACCTTTTCAGGCTCTTCATGTTTTTCAATATCGTTTCATGATCCTCCTATTTTTCAGTCCGTTTCATGCTCATCTCATTTTTGACCCCTTTTGAAGCTTTTCATATTTTTCAACCTTTTTTGGCTCTTCATGTTTTTCAACACCGTTACATGATCATCCTATTTTTCGGACCGTTTCATGCTCATCTCATTTTTGACCCCTTTTGAAGCTTTTCATATTTTTCACAACTCTTTAGGCTCTTCATGTTTTTCAACACCGCTTCTTGCTCCTCCTATTTTTCAGACCGTTTCATGCTCATCTCATTTTTGACACCTTTTGAAGCTCTTCATATTTCTCACAACTTTTTAGGCTCTTCATGTTTTTGACATCGCTTCATGCTCCTCCTATTTTTCAGAGAGTTTCTTGCTCCTCATGTATTTCACATCTTTTGAAGCTCTTCATATTTCTCACAACATTTTAGGCTCTTCATGTTTTTCCACACCACTTCATGCTTCACCTATTTTTCGGCCTGTTTCATGCTCCTCATGTATTTCACACCTTTTGAAGCTCTTCATATTTTTCAGACCTTTTCAGGCTCTTCATGTTTTTAATCACCGTTTCATGCTCCTCCTATTTTTCAGGCCGTTTCATGCTCCTCATATATTTGACACATTTTGAAGCTCTGAATATTTTTCACACCTTTTCAGGCTCTTCATATTTTTGAACACCGCTTCATGCTCCTCCAATTTTTCAGGCCGTTTCATGCTCCTCATAATTTTGACACCTTTTGAAGCTCTTCATACGTTTCACAACTTTTCAGGCTCTTCATATTTTTGAACACCGCTTCATGCTCCTCCAATTTTTCAGGCCGTTTCATGCTCCTCATAATTGTGACACCTTTTGAAGCTCTTCATATTTTTCACACCTTTTCAGGCTCTTCATATTTTTGAACACCGCTTCATGCTCCTCCAATTTTTCAGGCCGTTTCATGCTCCTCATAATTTTGACACCTTTTGAAGCTCTTCATATGTTTCACAACTTTTCAGGCTCTTCATGTTTTTCCACACCCCTTCATGCTTCTCCTATTTTTCAGCCCGTTTCATGCTCCTCATGTATTTCACACTTTTTGAAGCTCTTCATATTTTTCACACCTTTTCAGGCTCTTCATGTTTTTGATCACCGTTTCATGCTCCTCCTATTTTTCAGACCGTTTCATGCTCATGTCATTTTCGACACCTTTTGAAGCTCTTCATATATTTCACACCTTTTGAAGCTCTTCATATTTTGCACACCTTTCCAGGCTCTTCATATTTTTCAACACCGCTTCATGCTCCACCTACTTTTCAGACCGTTTCATGCTCCTCATATTTGTGACACCTTTTGAAGCTTTTCATATTTTTCACACCTTTTCAGGCTCTTCATTTTTTTCAACACTACTTCTTGCTCCTCCAATTTTTCAGACCGTTTCATGCTCATCTAATTTTTGACACCTGTTGAAGCTCTTCATATTTTTCACACCTTCTGAAGCTCTTTATATTTTTCACTTTTTCAGGCTCTTCATGTTTTTCAATACCACTTCATGCTTCTCCTATTTTTCAGCCCGTTTCATGCTCCTCATGTTTTTCACACCTTTTGAAGCTCGTCATATTTCTCACACCTTTTAAGGCTCTCCATGTTTTTGATCACCGTTGCTTGCTCCTCCTATTTTTCAGACCGTTTCATGCTCCTCATATTTTTGACATCTTTAGAAACACTTCATATCTTTCACACCTTTTCAGACTCTTCATGTTTTTCAACACCACTTCATGCTCCTCCTATTTTTCAGACCATTTCCTGCTCTTCATATGTTTGACTACTTTTGAAGCTCTTCATAATTTTCACTCCTTTTCAGGCTCTTCATGTTTTTCAACACCACTTCATGCTTCTCCTATTTTTCAGCCCGTTTCATGCTCCTCATGTTTTTCACACCTTTTGAAGCTCGTCATATTTTTCACACCTTTTAAGGCTCTCCATGTTTTTGATCACCGTTGCTTGCTCCTCCTATTTTTCAGACCGTTTCTTGCTCCTCATATTTTTGACATCTTTAGAAACACTTCATATCTTTCACACCTTTTCAGACTCTTCATGTTTTTCAACACCGCTTCATGCTCCTCCTATTTTTCAGACCATTTCCTGCTCTTCATATTTTGGACACCTCTTGAAGCTCTTCATATATTTCACAACTTTTCAGCCTCTTCATTTTTTTCCACACCGCTTCATGCTCCTCCTATTTTTCACACCGTTTCATGCTCATCTCATTTTTGACACCTTTTGAAGCTCTTCATATATTTCACACCTTTTCAAGCTCTTCATATTTTTCAGACCTTTTCAGGCTCTTCATGTTTTTGAACACGGCTTCTTGCTCCTCCTATTTTTCAGACCGTTTCATGCTCCTCATATTTTTGACACCGTTTGAAGCTCTTCATATTTTTCACACCTTTTCAGGCTCTTCATGTTTGAACACCGCTTCATGCTCCTTCTATTTTTCAGAGAGTTTCATGCTCCTCATGTATTTCACACCATTTGAAGCACTTCATATTTTCCACACCTTTTCACGCTCTTCATATTTTTCCACACCACTTCATACTTCTCCTATTTTTCAGCCCGTTTCAAACTACTCATGTATTTCACACCTTTTGAAGCTCTTCATATTTTTCACACCTTTTCAGGCTCTTCATATTTTTGAACACCGCTTCATGCTCCTCCAATTTTTCAGGCCGTTTCATGTTCCTCATAATTTTGACACCTTTTGAAGCTCTTCATATGTTTCACACCTTTTCAGGCTCTTCATTTTTTTCAACACCACTTCATGCTCCTCCTATTTTTCAGACGGTTTCATGCTCATCTCATTTTTTACACCTTTTGAAGCTCTTCATATTTTTCACACCTTTTCAGGCTCTTCATGTTTTTCACACCTTTTCAGTCTCTTCATGTTTTTGAACACCATTTCAGGCTTCTCCTAATTTGCAGACCGTTTCATTCTCCTCATATATTTGACACCTTTTGAAGCTCTTTATATATTTCACACCTTTTCAGGCTCTTCATTTTTTTCAACACCACTTCATGCTCCTCCTATTTTTCAGACCGTTTCATGCTCATCTCATTTTGACACCTTTTGAAGCTCTTCAAATTTTTCACGTCTTTTGAAGCTCTTCATATTTTTCACAACTTTTCAGGCTCTTTATGATTTTCAACACCGCTTCATGCTCCTCCTATTTTTCAGACCGTTTCATGCTCATCTCATTTTGACACCTTTTGAAGCTCTTCAAATTTTTCACACCTTTTGAAACTCTTCATATTTTTCATACTTTTGAAGCTCTTCATATTTTCACACGTTTTCAGGCTCTTCATGTTTTTCAACACCGCTTCATGCTATTTCTATTTTTCAGAGAGTTTCATGCTCCTCATGTATTTCACACCTTTTGAAGCTCTTCATATTTTTCAAACCTTTTCAGGCTCTTCATGTTTTGCCACACCCCTTCATGCTTCTCCTTTTTTTCAGCCCGTTTCATGCTCCTCATGTATTTCACACCTTTTGAAGCTCTTCATATTTTTCACACATTTTCAGGCTCTTCATGTTTTTGATCATCGTTTCATGCTCCTCCTATTTTTCAGACCGTTTCATGCTCATCTCATTTTTGACACCTTTTGAAGCTCTTCATATATTTCACACCTTTTGAAGCTCTTCATATTTTGCACACCTTTCCAGGCTCTTCATATTATTCAACACCGCTTCATGCTCCACCTATTTTTCAGACCGTTTCATGCTCCTCATATTTTTGACACCTTTTGAAGCTTTTCATATTTTTCACACCTTTTCAGGCTCTTCATTTTTTTCAACACCGCTTCATGCTTCTCCTATTTTTCAGACAGATTCATGCTCCTCCTATTTTTCAGACTGTTTCATGCACCTCTTATTATTGACACCTTTTGAAGCTCTCATATTTTTCACACCTTTTCAGGCTCTTCATGTTTTTCAACACCGGTTCATGCTTTCCTATTTTTCAGAGAGTTTCATGCTCCTCATGTATTTCTCACCTTTTGAAGCTCTTCAAATTTTTCACACCTTTTCAGGCTCTTCATGTTTTTCAACACCACTTCATGCTCCTCCTATTTTTCAGACCGTTTCATGCTCCTCATATTTTTGACATCTTTAGAAACTCTACATATCTTTCACACCTTTTCAAACTCTTCATGTTTTTCAACACCGCTTCATGTTCCTCCTATTTTTCAGACCGTTTCATTCTCCTCATATTTTTGACACCTTTTGAAGCTCTTCACATTTTTCACAAGTTCTCAGGCTCTGCATGTTTTTCAACACCGCTTCATGCTCCTCATATTTTTCAGACCGTTTCATGCTTCTCATATTTTTGACACCTTTTGAAGCTCTTCTTTTTTTCACACCTTTTCACGCTCTTCATGTTTTTGAACACCGCTTAATGCTCCTCCTATTTTTCAGACCGTTTCATGCTTCTCATATTTTTACACCTTTTGAAGCTCTTCATATTTTCACACCTTTTCAGGCTCTTCATGTTTTTGAACACCGCTTCGTGCTCCTCCTATTTTTCAGACCGTTTCATGCTCCTAATATTTTTGACACCTTTTGAAGCTCTTCATATTTTTCACACCTTTTCAGGCTCTTCATGTTTGAACACCGCTTCATGCTCCTTCTATTTTTCAGAGAGTTTCATGCTCCTCATGTATTTCACACCTTTTGAAGCTCTTCATATTTTTCACACCTTTTCAGGCTCTTCATGTTTTTCCACACCACTTCATGCTTCTCCTATTTTTCAGCCCGTTTCATGCTCCTCATGTATTTCACACCTTTTGAAGCTCTTCATATTTTTCACACCTTTTCAGGCTCTTCACGTTTTGATCACCATTTCATGCTCCTCTTATTTTTCAGACCGTTTCATGCTCATCTCATTTTTGACACCTTTTGAAGCTCTTCATATATTTCACACATTTTCAACCTCTTCATATTTTTCACACCTTTTCATGCTCTTCATGTTTTTCAACACCGCTTCATGCTTCTCCTATTTTTCAGACACTTTCATGCTCCTCCTATTTTTCAGACTGTTTCATGCACCTCTTATTATTGACACCTTTTGAAGCTCTCATACTTTTCACACCTTTTCAGGCTCTTCATGTTTTTCAACACCGCTTCATGCTCCTCCTATTTTTGCGACCGTTTCTTGCTCCTCATATGTTTGACACCTTTGAACCTCTTCATATTTTATCACACTTTTTCAGGCTTTTCATGTTTTTCATCACCGCTTCACGCTCCTCATATTTTTGAGACCGTTTCACGCTCCACATATTTTTGACAACTTTTGGAGCTCTTCTTATTTTTCACACCTTTTCAGGCTCTTCATGTTTTTTAACCGCTGCATACTCCTCCTATTTTTCAGACCGTTTCATGCTCCTCATGTATTTCACACCTTTTGAAGCTCTTCATATTTTTCACACCTTTTCAGGCTCTTCATTTTTTTCAAATCCACTTCATGCTCCTCCTATTTTTCAGACCGTTTCATGCTCATCTCTTTTTTGACACCTTTTGAAGCTCTTCATATTTTTCACAAGTTCTCAGCCTCCTCATGTTTTTAAACACCGCTTCATGCTCCTCCTATTTTTCAGACCGTTTCATGCTCCTCATATTTTTCACACATTTTGAAGCTCTTCCTTTTTTTCACACCTTTTCACGCTCTTCATGTTTTTGAACACCGCTTCATGCTCCTCCTATTTTTCAGACGCTTTCATGCTCCTCATATTTTTGACACCTTTTGAAACTCTTCATATTTTTCACACCTTTTCAGGCTCTTCATATTTTTGAACACCGCTTCATGCTCCTCCAATTTTTCAGGCCGTTTCATGCTCCTCATAATTTTGACACCTTTTGAAGCTCTTCATATGTTTCACAACTTTTCAGGCTCTTCATTTTTTTCAACACCACTTCATGCTCCTCCTATTTTTCAGACGGTTTCATGCTCATCTCATTTTTTACACCTTTTGAAGCTCTTCATATTTTTCACACCTTTTGATGCTCTTCATATTTTTCACACGTTTTCAGGCTCTTCATGTTTTTCAACACCGCTTCATGCTATTTCTATTTTTCAGAGAGTTTCATGCTCCTCATGTATTTCACACCTTTAGAAGCTCTTCATATTTTTCAAAACTTTTCAGGCTCTTCATGTTTTTCCACACCCCTTCATGCTTCTCCTATTTTTCAGCCCGTTTCATGCTCCTCATGTATTTCACACCTTTTGAAGCTCTTCATATTTTTCACACCTTTTCAGGCTCTTCATGTTTTTCACACCTTTTCAGGCTCTTCATGTTTTTGAACACCATTTCAGGCTTCTCCTAATTTGCAGACCGTTTCATTCTCCTCATATTTTTGACACCTTTTGAAGCTCTTTATATATTTCACACCTTTTCAGGCTCTTCATTTTTTTCAACACCACTTCATGCTCCTCCTATTTTTCAGACCGTTTCATGCTCATCTCATTTTGACACCTTTTGAAGCTCTTCAAATTTTTCACGTCTTTTGAAGCTCTTCATATTTTTCACAACTTTTCAGGCTCTTTATGATTTTCAACACCGCTTCATGCTCCTCCTATTTTTCAGACCGTTTCATGCTCATCTCATTTTGACACCTTTTGAAGCTCTTCAAATTTTTCACACCTTTTGAAGCTCTTCATATTTTTCATATTTTTGAAGCTCTTCATATTTTCACACGTTTTCAGGCTCTTCATGTTTTTCAACACCGCTTCATGCTATTTCTATTTTTCAGAGAGTTTCATGCTCCTCATGTATTTCACACCTTTTGAAGCTCTTCATATTTTTCATATTTTTGAAGCTCTTCATATTTTCACACGTTTTCAGGCTCTTCATGTTTTTCAACAACGCTTCATGCTATTTCTATTTTTCAGAGAGTTTCATGCTCCTCATGTATTTCACACCTTTTGAAGCTCTTCATATTTTTCAAACCTTTTCAGGCTCTTCATGTTTTTCCACACCCCTTCATGCTTCTCCTATTTTTCAGCCCGTTCCATGCTCCTCATGTATTTCACACCTTTTGAAGCTCTTCATATTTTTCACATCTTTTCAGGCTCTTCATGTTTTTTATCACCGTTTCATGCTCCTCCTATTTTTCAGACCGTTTCATGCTCCTCATATTTTTGACACCTTTTGAAGCTTTTCATATTTTCACACCTTTTCAGGCTCTTCATATTTTTCAACACCGCTTCATGCTTCTCCTATTTTTCATACAGTTTCATGCTCCTCCTAATTTTCAGACTGTTTCATGCACCTCTTATTATTGATACCTTTTGAAGCTCTCATATTTTTCACACCCTTTCAGGCTCTTCATGTTTTTCAACACCGCTTCATGCTTCTCCTATTTTTCAGACAGTTTAATGCTCCTCCAATTTTTCCGACTGTTTCATGCACCTCTTATTATTGACACCTTTTGAAGCTCTCATATTTTTCACACCATTTCAGGCTCTTCATGTTTTTCAACACCGCTTCATGCTCCTCCTATTTTTGCGAGCGTTTCATGCTCCTCATATTTCTGACACCTTTGAAGCTCTTCATGTTTTATCACACGTTTTCAGGCTCTTCATGTTTTTCATCACCGCTTCCCGCTCCTCCTATTTTTGAGACCGTCTCACGCTCCACATATTTTTGACAACTTTTGGAGCTCTTCATATTTTTCACACCTTTTCAGGCTCTTCATGTTTTTTAACCGCTGCATGCTCCTCCTATTTTTCAGACCGTTTCATGCTCCTCATATTTTTGACACCTTTTGAAGCTCTTCATATTTTTCACACATTTTCAGGCTCTTCATGTTTTTGAACACAGCTTCATGCTCCTCCTATTTTTCAGACCGTTTCATGCTCCTCATATTTTTGACAGCTTTGGAAGCTCTTCATATTTTTCACACCTTTTCAGACTCTTCATGTTTTTCAACACCGTTGCATGATCCTCCTATTTTTCAGACCGTTTCATGCTCATCTCATTTTTGACAGCTTTGGAAGCTCTTCATATTTCTCACACCTTTTCAGGCTGTTCATGGTTTTCAACAACGCTTCATGCACCTCCTATTTTTCAGAACGTTTCATGCTCATCTCATTTTTGACACCTTTTGAAGCTTTTCATATTTTTCACACCTTTTCAGGCTCTTCATGTTTTTTAACCGCTGCATGCTCCTCCTATTTTTCAGACCGTTTCATGCTCCTCATATTTTTCACACCTTTTGAAGCTCTTCATATTTTTCACACATTTTCAGGCTCTTCATGTTTTTGAACACAGCTTCATGCTCCTCCTATTTTTCAGCTCATTTCATGCTCCTCATGAATTTCACACCTTTTGAAGCTCTTCATATTTTTCACACTTTTTCAGGCTCTTCATGTTTTTGAACACAGCTTCATGCTTCTCCTATTTTTCAGCTCATTTCATGCTCCTCATGAATTTCACACCTTTTGAAGCTCTTCATATTTTTCACACTTTTTCAGGCTCTTCATGTATTTGATCACCGTTTCATGCTCCTCCTATTTTTCAGACCGTTTCATGCTCCTCATATTTTTGACACCTTTTGAAGCTCTTCATATTTTTCACACCTTTTCAGGCTCTTCATGTTTTTGAACACCGCCTCATGCTCCTCCTATTTTTCAGACCATTTCATGCTCCTCATATTTTTGACACATTTTGAAGCTCTTCATATTTTTCACACCTTTTCAGGCTCTTCATGTTTTTGGACACCACTTCATTCTCCTCCTGTTTTTCAGACCGTTTCCTGCTCTTCAAATTTTTACACCTTTTGAAGCTCTTCATATTTTTCACACATTTATAGGCTCTTCATGATTTTGAAAACAGCTTCATTCTCCTCCTATTTTTCAGACCTTTTCATGCTCCTCAAATTTTGACACCTTTTGAAGCTCTTCATATTTTTCACACCTTTTCAGGCTCTTATTGTTTTTCAACACCGTTTCATCATCCTCCTATTTTTCAGACCGTTTCATGCTCCTCATATATTTGACACATTTTTAAGCTCTTCATATATTTCACACATTTTCAGGCTATTCATGTTTTTCAACACCGCTTCATGCTCCTCCTATTTTTCAGACCGTTTCATGCTAATCATATTTTTGACACCTGTTGAAGCTCTTCATATTTCTCACACATTTTCAGGCTATTCATGTTTTTCAACACCGCTTCATGCTCCTCCTATTTTTCAGACAGTTTCATGCTCCTCATATTTTTGACACCTTTTGAAGCTCTTCATATTTTTCACATCTTTTGAAGCTCTTTATATTTTTCACACATTTTCAGGCTCTTCATGTATTTCAACACCCCTTGTTGCTCCTCCGATTTTTCAGACCGTTTCATGCTCCTCATATCTTTGACACCTTTTGAAGTTCTTCATATTTCTGACACCTCGTCAGTCTCTTCATGTTTTTCAACACCGTTTCTTGCTCCTCCTATTTTTCAGACCGTTTCATGCTCCTCATGTATTTCACACCTTTTGAAGCTCTTCATATTTTGCACGCGTTCTCAGGCTCTTCATGTTTTTTCACAACCAATTCATGCTCCTCCTATTTTTCAGACCGTATCATGCTCCTCTTTATTTTCACACCTTTTGAAGCTCTTCATATATTTCACACATTTTCAGGCTCTTCATTATTTTCAACACCACTTCAGGCTCCTCCCACATTTCAGACCGTTTTACACTCATCTCATTTTTGACACCTTTTGAAGCTCTTCATATTTTTCACACCTTTTGAAGCTCTTCATTTTTTTCACACGTTTTCAGGCTCTTCGTGTTTTTCAACACCACTTCATGCTCCTCCTATTTTGCAGACCGTTTCATGCTCCTCATATTTTTGACACCTTTTGAAGCTCTTCATATTTTTCCCACCTTTTCAGGCTCTTCATGTTTTTGAACACCGCTTCATGCTCCTCCTATTTTTCAGACCGTTTCATGCTCCTCATATTTTTGACAGCTTTGGAAGCTCTTCATATTTTTCACACCTTTTCAGACTCTACATGTTTTTCAACACCGTTGCATGATCCTCCTATTTTTCAGACCGTTTCATGCTCCTCATATACTTGACACATTTTGAAGCTCTTCATATATTTCACACATTTTCAGGCTATTCATGTTTTTCAACACCGCTTCATGCTCCTTGTATTTTTAAGACCGTTTCATGCTCCTCATATTTTTGACACCTTTTGAAGCTCTTCATATTTTTCACACATTTTCTGGCTCTTCATGTTTTTCAACAACTCTTCATGCACCTCCAATTTTTCAGACCGTTTCATGCTCATCTCATTTTTGACACTTTTTGAAGCTCTTCATATTTTTCACACCTTTTCAGGCTCTTCATGTTTTTGAACACCGCGTCATGCTCCTCCTATTTTTAAGACCGTTTCATGCTCCTCATATTTTTGAGACATTTTGAAGCTCTTCATATTTCTCACACCTTTTCAGGCTCTTCATGGTTTTCAACAACGCTTCATGCACCTCCTATTTTTCAGAACGTTTCATGCTCATCTCATTTTTGACACCTTTTGAAGCTTTTCATATTTTTCACACCTTTTCAGGCTCTTCATGTTTTTGAACACCACTTCATGCTAATCCTATTTTTCAAACCATATCATGCTCCTCATATTTTTCACACCTTTTTAAGCTCTTCATATTTTTCACACCTTTTCAGGCTCTTCATGTTTTTGAACACTACTTCATGCTCCTTCTATTTTTCAGAGAGTTTCATGCTCCTCATGTATTACACACCTTTTGAAGCTCTTCATATTTTTCACACCTTTACAGGCTCTTCATGTTTTTCCACACCACTTCATGCTTCTCCTATTTTTCAGCTCATTTCATGCTCCTCATGAATTTCACACCTTTTGAAGCTCTTCATATTTTTCACACTTTTTCAGGCTCTTCATGTATTTGATCACCGTTTCATGCTCCTCCTATTTTTCAGACCGTTTCATGCTCCTCATATTTTTGACACCTTTTGAAGCTCTTCATATTTTTCACACCTTTTCAGGCTCTTCATGTTTTTGAACACCGCCTCATGCTCCTCCTATTTTTCAGACCATTTCATGCTCCTCATATTTTTGACACATTTTGAAGCTCTTCATATTTTTCACACCTTTTCAGGCTCTTCATGTTTTTGGACACCACTTCATTCTCCTCCTGTTTTTCAGACCGTTTCCTGCTCTTCAAATTTTTACACCTTTTGAAGCTCTTCATATTTTTCACACATTTATAGGCTCTTCATGATTTTGAAAACAGCTTCATTCTCCTCCTATTTTTCAGACCTTTTCATGCTCCTCAAATTTTGACACCTTTTGAAGCTCTTCATATTTTTCACACCTTTTCAGGCTCTTATTGTTTTTCAACACCGTTTCATCATCCTCCTATTTTTCAGACCATTTCATGCTCCTCATATATTTGACACATTTTTAAGCTCTTCATATATTTCACACATTTTCAGGCTATTCATGTTTTTCAACACCGCTTCATGCTCCTCCTATTTTTCAGACCGTTTCATGCTAATCATATTTTGGACACCTGTTGAAGCTCTTCATATTTCTCACACATTTTCAGGCTATTCATGTTTTTCAACACCGCTTCATGCTCCTCCTATTTTTCAGACCGTTTCATGCTCCTCATATTTTTGACACCTTTTGAAGCTCTTCATATTTTTCACATCTTTTGAAGCTCTTTATATTTTTCACACATTTTCAGGCTCTTCATGTATTTCAACACCCCTTGTTGCTCCTCCGATTTTTCAGACCGTTTCATGCTCCTCATATCTTTGACACCTTTTGAAGTTCTTCATATTTCTGACACCTCGTCAGTCTCTTCATGTTTTTCAACACCGTTTCTTGCTCCTCCTATTTTTCAGACCGTTTCATGCTCCTCATGTATTTCACACCTTTTGAAGCTCTTCATATTTTGCACGCGTTCTCAGGCTCTTCATGTTTTTTCACAACCAATTCATGCTCCTCCTATTTTTCAGACCGTATCATGCTCCTCTTTATTTTCACACCTTTTGAAGCTCTTCATATATTTCACACCTTTTCAGGCTCTTCATTATTTTCAACACCACTTCATGCTCCTCCCACATTTCAGACCGTTTTACACTCATCTCATTTTTGACACCTTTTGAAGCTCTTCATATTTTTCACACCTTTTGAAGCTCTTCATTTTTTTCACACGTTTTCAGGCTCTTCATGTTTTTCAACACCACTTCATGCTCCTCCTATTTTGCAGACCGTTTCATGCTCCTCATATTTTTGACACCTTTTGAAGCTTTTCATATTTTTCCCACCTTTTCAGGCTCTTCATGTTTTTGAACACCGCTTCATGCTCCTCCTATTTTTCAGACCGTTTCATGCTCCTCATATTTCTGACACCTTTTGAAGCTTTTCATATTTTTCACACCTTTTGAAGCTCTTCATATTTATCAAACCTTTTGAAGCTCTTCATATTTTTCACCCCTTTTCAGACTCTGCATGTTTTTGAACACCGCTTCATGCTCCTCCTATTTTTGAGACCGTTTCATGCTCCTCATGTATTTCACACCTTTTGAAGCTCTTCATATTTGTCACACCTTTTCAGGCTCCTCATGTTTTTCAACACCGCTTCATGCTCCTCCTATTTTTCAGACCGTTTCATGCTCCTCATATTTTTCACACATTTTGAAGCTGTTCATATATTTCACACCTTTTCAGGCTCTTCATGTTTTTGAACACTGGTTCATGCTCCTCCTATTTTTCAGACCGTATCATGCTCCTCATATTTTTCACACCTTTTGGAGCTCTTCATATTTTTCACACCTTTTCAGGCTCTTCATGTTTTTCGACACCGGTTCATGCTCCTCATATTTTTCAGAACGTTTCATGCTTCTCATATTTTTCACACCTTTTGAAGCTCTTCATATATTTCACACCTGTTCAGGCTCTTCATTTTTTTCAACACTACATCATGATCCTCCTATTTTTCCAGACCGTTTCATGTTCATCTCATTTTTGACACCTTCTGAAGCTCTTCATATTTTTCACACCTTTTGAAGCTCTTCATATTTTTCACAAGATTTCAGTCTCAGCATGTTTTTGAACACCGCTTCATGCTCCTCCTATTTTTCAGCTCGTTTCATGCTCCTCATATTTTTGACACCTTTTGAAGCTCTTCATATTTTTCACACCTTTTCAGGCTCTTCATGTTTTTGAACACCGCCTCATGCTCTGCCTATTTTTCAGACCGTTTCATGCTCCTCATATTTTTGACACATTTTGAAGCTCTTCATATTTTTCACACCTATTCAGGCTCTTCATGTTTTTCAACACCACTTCATGCTCCTCCTATTTTTCAGACCGTTTCATGCTCCTCATATTTTTACACCTTTTGAATTTCTTCATTTTTTTCACACCTTTTCAGGCTCTTCATGTTTTTGAACACAACTTCATGCTCCTCCTATTTTTCAGCCCGTTTCATACTCCTCATATTTTTCACACCTTTTGAAGCTCTTCATATTTTTCACACATTTTCAGGCTCTTCATGTTTTTGAACACAGCTTCATGCTCCTCCTATTTTTCAGACCGTTTCATGCTCCTCATATTTTTGACAGCTTTGGAAGCTCTTCATATTTTTCACACCTTTTCAGACTCTTCATGTTTTTCAACACCGTTGCATGATCCTCCTATTTTTCAGACCGTTTCATGCTCCTCATATACTTGACACATTTTTAAGCTCTTCATATATTTCACACATTTTCAGGCTATTCATGTTTTTCAACACCGCTTCATGCTCCTTGTATTTTTAAGACCGTTTCATGCTCCTCATATTTTTGACACCTTTTGAAGCTCTTCATATTTTTCACACATTTTCTGGCTCTTCATGTTTTTCAACAACTCTTCATGCACCTCCAATTTTTCAGACCGTTTCATGCTCATCTCATTTTTGACACTTTTTGAAGCTCTTCATATTTTTCACACCTTTTCAGGCTCTTCATGTTTTTGAACACCGCTTCATGCTCCTCCTATTTTTAAGACCGTTTCATGCTCCTCATATTTTTGACACATTTTGAAGCTCTTCATATTTCTCACACCTTTTCAGGCTCTTCATGGTTTTCAACAACGCTTCATGCACCTCCTATTTTTCAGAACGTTTCATGCTCATCTCATTTTTGACACCTTTTGAAGCTTTTCATATTTTTCACACCTTTTCAGGCTCTTCATGTTTTTGAACACCGCTTCATGCTAATCCTATTTTTCAAACCATATCATGCTCCTCATATTTTTCACACCTTTTTAAGCTCTTCATATTTTTCACACCTTTTCAGGCTCTTCATGTTTTTGAACACTACTTCATGCTCCTTCTATTTTTCAGAGAGTTTCATGCTCCTCATGTATTACACACCTTTTGAAGCTCTTCATATTTTTCACACCTTTTCAGGCTCTTCATGTTTTTGAACACCGCTTCATGCTCCTCCTAATTTTTAAACCGTTTAATGCTCCTCATGTATTTCACACCTTTTGAAGCTCTTCATATTTTTCACACCTTTTCAGGCTCTTCATGTGTTTGAACACCATTTCATGCTCCTCCTATTTTTCAGACCGTTTCATGCTCCTCATATTTTTGACATCTTTTGAAGCTCTTCATATTTCTCACATCTTTTCAGGCTCTTCATGTTTTTGAACACCGCTTCATGCTCCTCTTATTTTTCAGACCGTTTCATGCTCATCTCATTTTTGACACCTTTTGAAGCTCTTCATATTTTTCAAACCTTTTGAAGCTCTTCATAATTTTCACACCTTTTCAGACTCTGCATGTTTTTGAACACCGCTTCATGCTCCTCCTATTTTTCAGATCGTTTCATGCTCCTCATGTATTTCACACCTTTTGAAGCTCTTCATATTTGTCACACCTTTTCAGGCTCTTCATGTTTTTCAACCCCGCTTCATGCTCCTCCTATTTTTCAGACCGTTTCATGATCCTCATATATTTCACACTTTTTGTAGCTCGCCATATTTTTCACACATTTTAAGGCTCTTCATGTTTTTCAACATCGCTTCATGCTCCTCCTATTTTTCAGACCGTTTCAAGCTTCTCATGTATTTCACACCTTTTGAAGCTCGTCATATTTTGCACACGTTTTCCGGCTCTTCATGTTTTTTCACAACCACTTCATGCTCCTCCTATTTTTCAGACCGTATCATGCTCCTCATATTTTTCACACCTTTTCAGGCTCTTCATTATTTTCAACACAACTTCATGCTCCTCCCATTTTTCAGACCGTTTTTTACTCATCTCATTTTTGACACCTTTTGAAGCTGTTCATATTTTTCACACCTTTTGAAGCTCTTCATGTTTTTGAACACCGTTTCATGCTCCTCCTATTTTTCAGACCGTTTCATGCTCCTCATATATTTCACAACTTTTGAAGCTCTTCATATTTTTCACACCTTTTGAAGCTCTTCATATTTTTCATATTTTTGAAGCTCTTCATATTTTTCACACTTTTTCAGGCTCTTCATGTTTTTGAGCACACCTTCTTGCTCCTCCTATTTTTCAGACCGTTTCATGCTCCTCATGTATTTCACACCATTTGAAGCTCTTCATGTTTTTCACACCTTTTCAGGCTCTTCAAATTTTTCACACCTTTTCAGGCTCTTCAAATTTTTCACACCTTTTCAGGCTCTTCAAATTTTTCAAACCTTTTCAGGCTCTTCAAAATTTTCACACCTTTTCAGGCTCTTCATATTTTTCACACCTTTTCATGCTCTTCAAATTTTTCACTCCTTTTCAGGCTCTTCAAATTTTTCACACCTTTTCAGGCTCTTCAAATTTTTCACACCTTTTCAGGCTCTTCAAATTTTTCCACACCACTTCATGCTTCTCCTATATTTCAGCCCGTTTCAAACTCCTCATGTATTTCACACCTTTTGAAGCTCTTCATATTTTTCACACCTTTTCAGGCTCTTCATGTTTTTGATCACCGTTTCATGCTCCTCCTATTTTTCAGACAGTTTCATGCTCATCTCAATTTTGACACCTTTTGAAGCTCTTCATATATTTCACACCTTTTCAAGCTCTTCATATTTTTCACACCTTTTCAGGCTCTTCATATTTTTCACACCTTTTCCGGCTCTTCATGTTTTTCACCACCGCTTCATGCTCCTACTATGTTTCAGACTGTTTCATGCTCCTCATATTTTTGACACCTTTTGAAATTCTTCATATTTTTCACACCTTCTCAGGCTCTTCATGTTTTTGAACTCCGCTTCATGCTCCTCCTATTTTTCAGACCGTTTCATGCTCCTCATATTTTTGACAACTTTTGAAGCTCTTCATATTTTTCATACCTTTTCAGGCTCTCCATATTTTTGAACACCGCTTCATGCTCCTCCTGTTTTTGAGACCGTTTCATGCTGCTCATATTTTTGACACCTTTTGAAGCTCTTCATATTTTTCACACATTTTCAGGCTCTTCATGTTTTTGAAGACCGCTTTATGCTCTTCCTATTTTTCAGATCGTTTCATGCTCTTAATATTTTTCACACCTTTTGAAGCTCTTCATATTTTTCACACCTTTTCAGGCTCTTCATGTTATTAAACACCACTTCATGCTCCTTCTATTTTTCAGACCGTTTCTTGTTCCTCATATTTTTGACACCTTTTGAAGCTCTTCCTTTTTTTCACACCTTTTCATGCTCTTCGTGTTTTTCACACCGTTTCATGCTCCCCTATTTTTAAGACCGTTCATGCTCCTCATATTTTTCACACCTTTTGAAGCTCTTTATATTTGTCACACCTTTTCAGGCTTTCATGTTTTTCTACACCGCTTCATGCTCCTCCTACTTTTCAGACCGTTTCATGCTCCTCATATTTTTGATTTCTTTTGAACGTCTGCATATTTTTCACACCTTTTTAGGCTCTTCATTTTTTTGAACACCACTTCATGCTCCTCCCATTTTTCAGACAGTTTCATGCTCATCTCATTTTTGACACCTTTTGAAGCTCTTCATATTTTTCACACCTTTTGAAGATCTTCATATTTTCACACGTTTTCAGGCTCTTCAGGTTTTTCAACATCTTTTCATGCTCCTCCTATTTTTCAGACCGTTTCATGCTCCTCATATTTTTGACAAGTTTTGAGTCTCTTCATATTTTTCAACACCTTTTCAGGCTCTTCATGTTTTTAAACACCGCTTCATTCTCCTCCTATTTTTCAGACCATTTCATGCTCCTCAAATTTTTGACAGCTTTTGAAGCTCTTCATCTTTTTCACACCTTTTCAGGCTCTTCATGTTTTTGAACACCGCTTCTTGCTCCTCCTATTTTTCAGACCATTTCATGCTCATCATATTTTTCACACCTTTTGAAACTCTTGATATTTTTCACACCATTTCAGGCTCTTCATGTTTTTGAACATCGCTTCATGCTCTTCCTATTTTTCAGACGGTTTCTAGCTCCTCATGTATTTCACACCTTTTGAAGCTCTTCGTATTTTTCACACCTTTTCAGGATCTTCATGTTTTTGAACACCGCTTCATGCTCCTCCTATTTTTCAAACCGTTACTTGCTCCACATATTTTTGACACCTTTTGAAGCTCTTAATATTGTTCACACCTTTTCAGGCTCTTCAAGTTTTTCAACACAGCTTCATGCTCCTCCCATTTTTCAGACCGTTTCATGCTCCTCATATTTTTGACACCTTTTGAAGCTCTTTACATATTTCACACCTTTTCAGGCTCTTCATATTTTTCAACATCACTTCATGCTCCTCCTATTTTTCAGACCGTTTCTTGCTCCTCATATTTTTGACAACTTTTGAAGCTCTTCATATTTTTCACACCTTTTCAGGCTCTTCATGTTCTTCAACACCGCTTCATGCTCCTCCAATATTTCAGATCATGTCATGTTTCTCATATTTTTCACACCTTTTGAGGCTCTTCATATTTTTCACACCTTTTCACGCTCTTCATATATTTCCACACCACTTCATGCTTCTCCTATTTTTCAGCCCGTTTCATGCTCCTCATGTATTTCACACCTTTTGAAGCTCTTCATATTTTTCACACCTTTTCACGCTCTTCATATTTTTCCACACCACTTCATGCTTCTCCTATTTTTCAACCCGTTTCATGCTCCTCATGTATTTCACACCTTTTGAAGCTCTTCATATTTTTCACACCTTTTCAGGCTCTCCATGTATTTCAACACCGCTTCATGCTCCTCCTATCTTTCAGACCATTTCATGCTTATCTCATTTTTGACACCTTTTGAAGCTCTTCATATATTTCACACCTTTTGAAGCTCTTCATAATTTTCACACGTTTTCAGGCTCTTCATGTTTTTCAACACGACTTCATGATCCTCCTATTTTTCATACCGTTCCTGCTCCTCATATTTTTCACACCTTTTGAAGTTCTTCCTATTTTCACAACTCTTCATGCTCTTCATGTTTTTCGACACCGCTTCATGCTCCTCCTATTTTACAGCCTGTTTCATGCTCTTCATATTTTTGACACCTTTTGAAGCTCTTCATATTTTTCACACCTTTTCCCGCTCTTCATGTTTGTTAAAACCGTTTCTTGCTCCTCCTATTTTTCAAACCGATTCATGCTCCTCATATTTTTGACACGTTTTGAAGCTCTTCATATTCTTCACAGCTTTTCATGCTCTTCATGTTTTTCAACACCGCTTCATGCTCCTCCTATTTTTCAGACCGTTTCATGCTCCTCATATTTTTGACACCTTTTGAAGCTCTTCATATATTTCACACCTTTTCAGGTCTTCATGTTTTGCAATACCACTTCATGCTCCTCCTATTTTTCAGACCGTTTCATGCTCCTCTTATTTTTGACACCTTTTGAAGATCTCCATATTTCTCACACCTTTTCAGGCTCTTCATGTTTTTCAACACCGCTTCATGCTCCTCCTATTTTTCAGACCGTCTCATGCTCCTCATATTTTTCACACCTTTTGAAGCTCTTCATATTTTGCACACCTTTTCAGGCTCTTCATGTTTTTCAACACCGCTTCATTCTCCTTCTATTTTTCAGACCGTTTCATTCTCCTCATATTTTGAAACCTTTTGAATCTCTTCATATGCTTCACACTTTTTCAGGCTCTTCATGTTTTTCACCAACACTTCATGCTCCTCCTATTTTTTAGGCCATTTCATGCTCATCTCATTTTTGACACCGTTTGAAGCTCTTCATATTTTTCACACCTTTTGAAGCTCTTCATATTTTTCACACCTTTTGAAGCTGTTCATATTTTTCACAGGTTTTCAGGCTCTTCATGTTTTCAACACCGCTTCATGCACCTCCTATTTTTCAGACCGTTTCATGCCCCTCATATTTTTCACACCTTTTGAAGATCTTCATATGTTTCACACCTTTTCAGGCTCTTCATGTTTTTGAACAAAACTTCATGCTTCTATTTTTCAGAGCGTTTAATGCTCCTCATGTACTTCACACCTTTTGAAGTTCTTCATATATTTCACACCTTTTCAGGCTCTTCATGTTTTTCAACACCGCTTCATGCTCCTCCTATTTTTCAGGCCGTTTCATGCTCCTCATATTTTTGACACCTTTTGAAGCTCTTCATATATTTCACACTTTTTCAGGCTCATCATGTTTTTCAACACCACTTCATGCTCCTCCTATTTTTCAGGCCGTTTCATGCTCATCTCATTTTTGACACCTTTTGAAGCTATTCATATTTTTCACACCTTTAGAAGCTCTTCATATTTTTCACACGTTCTCAGGCTCTTCATGTTTTTCGACACCGCTTCATGCACCTCCTATTTTTCAGACCGTTTCATGCTCCTCATATTTTTCACACCTTTTGAAGCTCGTCATATTTTTCACACCTTTTTAGGCTCTTCACGTTTTTCAACACCACTTCATGCTTCTCCTATTTTTCAGACAGTTTCATGCTCCTAATATTTTTGACACCTTATGACGCTCTTCATATTTTTCACACCTTTTCAGACTCTTTATGCTTTTCAAAACCACTTCATTCTCCTCCTATTTTTCAGACCGGTTCATGCTCCTCATATTTTTCACATCTTTTGATACTCTTCATATTTTTCACACTTTTTCAGGCTCTTCAGGTTTTTAAACATCACTTCTTGCTCCTCCTATTTTTCAGACCGTTTCATGCTCCTCATATTTTTGACACATTTTGAAGATCTTCATATTTCTCACACCTTTTCAGGCTCTTCATGTTTTTCAACACCGCTTCATGCCCCTCCTATCTTTCAGACCATTTCATGCTCATCTCATTTTTGACATCTTTTGAAGCTCTTCATATATTTCACACCTTTTGAAGCTCTTCATAATTTTCACACGTTTTCAGGCTCTTCATGTTTTTCAACACGGCTTCATGATCCTCCTATTTTTCATATCGTTCATGCTCCTCATATTTTTGACACCTTTTGAAGTTCTTCATATTTTTCACAACTCTTCATGCTCTTCATGTTTTTCGACACCGCTTCATGCTCCTCCTATTTTTCAGCCTGTTTCATGCTCCTCATATTTTTGACACCTTTTGAAGCTCTTCATATATTTCACACCTTTTCACGCTCTTCATGTTTGTTTAAACCGTTTCTTGCTTCTTCTATTTTCCAAACCTTTTCTTGCTCCTCATATTTTTGACACCTTATGAAGCTCTTCATATTTTTCACACCTTTTCAGACTCTTCATGTTTTTCAACACCACTTCATGCTCATCCTATTTTTCAGACCGATTCAACCTCCTCATATTTTTGACACCTTTTGAAGCTCTTCAAATTTTTCACACATTTTCAGGCTCTTCATGTTTTTCAACACCGCTTCATGCTCCTCCTATTTTTCAGACCTTTTTCTGCTCCTCATATTTTTGACATCTTTTGAAGCTCTTCATATTTTTCACACCTTTTTTGGCTCTTCATGTTTTTCAACATCACTTCATGATCCTCCTATTTTTCAGACCGTTTCATGCTCCTCATATTTTTGACACCTTTTGAAGATCTCCATATTTCTCACACCTTTTCAGGCTCTTCATGTTTTTCAACACCGCTTCATGCTCCTCCTATCTTTCAGACAATATCATGCTCATCTCATTTTTGACTTCTTTTGAAGCTCTTCATATATTTGACACCTTTTGAAGCTCTTCATATTTTTCACACCTTTTCAGTCTCTTCATGTTTTTCAACACCAATTCATGTTCCTCCTAATATTCAGACCGTTTCATGCTCATCTCATTTTTGACACATTTTGAAGCTCTTCATATTTTTCACACTTTTTGAAGCTCTTCATATTTTTCACACCTTTTCAGACTCTTCTTGTTTTTCAACACCGCTTCATGCTCCTCCTATTTTTCAGACCGTCTCATGCTCCTCATATTTTTCACACCTTTTGATGCTCTTCATATTTTGCACACCTTTTCAGGCTCTTCATGTTTTTCAAGAACGCTTAATTCTCCTTCTATTTTTCAGACCGTTTCATGCTCCTCATATTTTTGACACCTTTTGAATCTCTTCATATACTTCACACTTTTTCAGGCTCTTCATGTTTTTCACCAACCCTTCATGCTCCTCCTATTTTTTAGGCCATTTCATGCTCATCTCTTTTTTGACACCGTTTGAAGCTCTTCATATTTTTCACACCTTTTGAAGCTCTTCATATTTTTCACACCTTTTTAGGCTCTTCACGTTTTTCAACACCACTTCATGCTCCTCCTATTTTTCAGACAGTTTCATGCTCCTAATATTTTTGACACCTTATGAAGCTCTTCATATTTTTCACACCTTTTCAGACTCTTCATGCTTTTCAAAACCGCTTCATGCTCCTCCTATTTTTCAGACCGGTTCATGCTCCTCATATATTTCACATCTTTTGATGCTCTTCATATTTTTCACACCTTTTCTGGATCTTCATGTTTTTAAACATCACTTCTTGCTCCTCCTATTTTTCAGACCGTTTCATGCTCCTCATGTTTTTGACACATTTTGAAGATCTTCATAATTCTCACACATTTTCAGGCTCTTCATGTTTTTCAACACCGCTTCATGCCCCTCCTATCTTTCAGAACATTTCATGCTCATCTCATTTTTGACACCTCTTGAAGCTCTTCATATATTTAACACCTTTTGAAGCTCTTCATAATTTTCACACTTTTTCAGGCTCTTCATGTTTTTCAACAAGATTTCATGCTCCTCCTGTTTTTCATACCGTTTCATGGTCCTCATGTATTTCACACCATTTGAAGCTCTTCATAATTTTCACAACTTTTCAGGCTCTTCATGTTTTTCAACACCGCTTCATGCCCCTCCTATCTTTCAGACCATTTCATGCTCATCTCATTTTTGACAGCTTTTGAAGCTCTTCATATATTTCACAACTTTTGAAGCTCTTCATAATTTTCACACGTTTTCAGGCTCTTCATGTTTTTCAACACGGCTTCATGATCCTCCTATTTTTCATACCGTTCATGCTCCTCATATTTTTGATACCTTTTGAAGTTCTTCCTATTTTTCACAACTCTTCATGCTCTTCATGTTTTTCGACACCGCTTCATGCTCCTCCTATTTTACAGCCTGTTTCATGCTCCTCATATTTTTGACACCTTTTGAAGCTCTTCATATTTTGCACACCTTTTCCCGCTCTTCATGTTTGTAAAAACCGTTTCTTGTTCCTCCTATTTTTCAGACCGTTTCATGCTCCTCATATTTTTGACACCTTATGAAGCTCTTCAAATTTTTCACTCCTTTTCAGATCTTCATGTTTTTCAACACCGTTTCATGCTCCTCCTATTTTTCAGACCGTTTCATGCTCCTCATATTTTTGACACCTTTTGAAGCTCTTCATATATTTCACACCTTTTCAGGCTCTTCATGTTTTTCAACACCACTTCATGCTCCTCCTATTTTTCAGAGCGTTTCATGCTCCTCATATTTTTGACACCTTTTGAAGTTCCTCATATTTTTCACACCATTTCAGGCTCTTCGTGTTTTTGAACACCGTTTCATGCTCCTCCTATTTTTCAGACCGTTTCATGCTCCTCATATTTTTGACACCTTTTGAAGCTCTTCATATATTTCACACCTTTTCACGCTCTTCATGTTTGTTAAAACCGTTTCTTGCTTCTCCTATTTTTCAGACCGTTTCATGCTCCTCATATTTTTGACACCTTTTGAAGCTCTTCAAATTTTTCACACATTTTCAGGCTCTTCATGTTTTTCAACACCGCTTCATTCTCCTCCTATTTTTCAGAACTTTTCATGCTCCTCATATTTTTGACACCTTTTGAAGCTCTTCATATTTTTCACACCTTTTTTGGCTCTTCATATTTTTCAACATCACTTCATGATCCTCCTTATTTTCAGACCGTTTCATGCTCCTCATATTTTTGACACCTTTTGAAGATCTCCATATTTCTCACACCTTTTCAGGCTCTTCATGTTTTTCAACACCGCTTCATGCTCCTCCTATCTTTCAGACAATATCATGCTCATCTCATTTTTGACTTCTTTTGAAGCTCTTCATATAATTCTCACCTTTTGAAGCTCTTCATATTTTTCACAGCTTTTCAGTCTCTTCATGTTTTTCAACACCAATTCATGTTCCTCCTAATATTCAGACCGTTTCATGCTCATCTCATTTTTGACACATTTTGAAGCTCTTCATATTTTTCACACCTTTTGAAGCTCTTCATATTTTTCACACCTTTTCAGACTCTTCTTGTTTTTCAACACCGCTTCATGCTCCTCCTATTTTTCAGACCGTTTCATGCTCCTCATATTTTTGACACGTTTTGAATCTCTTCATATACTTCACACTTCCTCAGGCTCTTCATGTTTTTCACCAACACTTCATGCTCCTCCTAAAATTCAGACCGTTTCATGCTCATCTCATTTTTGACACATTTTGAAGCTGTTCATATTTTTCACACCTTTTGAAGATCTTCATATATTTCACACCTTTTCAGGCTCTTCATGTTTTTGAACAAAACTTCAATCTTCTCCTATTTTTCAGAGGGTTTAATGCTCCTCATGTACTTCACACATTTTGAAGGTCTTCATATATTTCACACCTTTTCAGGCTCTTCATGTTTTTGAACACCGCTTCATGCTCCTCCTCTTTTTTGGACCATTCATTCTCCTCAAAATTTTGAAACATTTTGAAGCTCTTCTTATTTTTCACACCTTTTCAGGCTCTTCATGGTTTTCAAGACCGCTTCATGCTCCTGCTATTTTCTAGACCGTTCATGCTCCTCATATTTTTGATACCTTTTGAAGCTCTTCATATTTTTCACAACTTTTCAGGCTCTTCATGTTTTTCAACCACGCTTCATGCTCCTCCTATTTTTCATACCGTTTCATGCTCCTCATATTTTTGACACCTTTTGAAGCTCTTCATATATTTCACACTTTTTCAGGCTCATCATGTTTTTCAACACCACTTCATGCTCCTCCTATTTTTCAGGCCGCTTCATGCTCATCTCATTTTTGACACCTTTTGAAGCTCTTCATATTTTTCACACCTTTAGAAGCTCTTCATATTTTTCACACGTTTTCAGGCTCTTCATGTTTTTCAACACCACTTCATGCACCTCCTTTTTTTCAGACCGTTTCATGCTCATCTCATTTTTGACACGTTTTGAAGGTCTTCCTATTTTTCACAACTCTTCAGGCTCTTCATGTTTTTCAACACCGCTTCATGCCCCTCCTATCTTTCAGACCATTTCATGCTCATCTCATTTTTGACACCTTTTGAAGCTCTTCATATTTTTCACACTTTTTCAGGCTCTTCATGGTTTTCTACACCGCTTCATGCTCCTCTTATTTTTCAGCCCGTTTCATGCTCCTCATATTTTTCACACCTTTTGAAGCTCTTCATATTTTTCAAACCTTTTCAGGCTTTCATGTTTTTCAGCACCAGTTCATGCTCCTCCTATTTTTCAGACCGTTTCATGCTCCACATATTCTTGACACCTTTTGAAGCTCTTCATATTTTGCACACCTTTTCAGGCTCTTCATGTTTTTGAACACCGCTTCATGCTCCTCCTATATTTCAGACCGTTTCATGCTCCTCCTATTTTTCAGACTGTGTCATGCACGTCTTATTATTGACACCTTTTGAAGCTCTTCATATTTTTCACACCTTTTCAGGCTCTTCATGTTTTTGAACACCGCTTCATGCTCTTCCTATTTTTCAGACCGTTTCATGCTCCTCATATTTTTCCCACCTTTTGATGCCGTTCTATTTCTCACACCTTTTCAGGCTCTTCATGTTTTTCAACACCACTTCATGCTCCTCCTATTTTTCAGACCGTTTCAGGCTCCTCATATTTTTCACACCTTTTGAAGCCGTTCTATTTCTCACACCTTTTCAGGCTCTTCATGTTTTTCACACCGTTTCATGATCCTCCTATTTTTCATACCGTTTCATGCTCCTCATATTTTTGACACCTTTTGAAGCTCTTCATATTTGTCACCCCTTTTCAGGCTCTTCATTTTTTTGAACACCTCTTTATCCTCCTCCTATTTTTCAGACCGTTCCATGCTCTTCATATTTTTCAAACCTTTTGAAGCTCTTCATATTTTTCACACCTTTTCAGGCTCTTCATGTTTTTAAACACCGCTTCATGCTCTTCCTATTTTTCAGACCGTTTCATGCTCCTCATATTTTTCACACCTTTTGAAGCCGTTCTATTTCTTACACCTTTTCTGGCTCTTCATGTTTTTCAACACAACTTCATGCTCCTCCTATTTTTCAGACCGTTTCAGGCTCCTCATATTTTTCACACCTTTTGAAGCCGTTCTATTTCTCACACCTTTTCAGGCTCTTCATGTTTTTTACACCGTTTCATGCTCCTCATACTTTTGACACGTTTTGGGGCTCTCATATTTTTCACACCATTCCAGGCTCTTCATATTTTTGAACACCGCTTCATGCCCCTCCTATCTTTCAGACCATTTCATGCTCATCTCATTTTTGACACCTTTTGAAGCTCTTCATATATTTCACACCTTTTGATGCTCTTCATAATTTTCACACGTTTTCAGGCTCTTCATGTTTTTCAACAAGATTTCATGCTCCTCCGGTTTCTCAGACCATTTCAAGGTCCTCATGTATTTCACACCATTTGAAGCTCTTCATATTTTTCACACCTTTTCAGACTCTTCATGTTTTTCAACACCGCTTCATGCCCCTCCTATCTTTCAGACCATTTCATGCTCATCTCATTTTTGACACCTTTTGAAGCTCTTCATATATTTCACAGCTTTTGAAGCTCTTCATAATTTTCACACGTTTTCAGGCTCTTCATGTTTTTCAACACGGCTTCATGATCCTCCTATTTTTCATACCGTTCATGCTCCTCATATTTTTGACACCTTTTGAAGTTCTTCCTATTTTTCACAACTCTTCATACTCTTCATGTTTTTCGACACCGCTTCATGCTCCTCCTATTTTACAGCCTGTTTCAGGCTCCTCATATTTTTGACACCTTTTGAAGCTCTTCATATATTTCACACCTTTTGAAGCTCTTCATATTTTTCATATCTTTTCAGGCTCTCCATATTTTTGAACACCGCTTCATGCTCCTCCTATTTTTGAGACCGTTTCATGCTCCTCATATTTTTGACACCTTTTGAAGCTCTTCATATTTGTCACACCTTTTCAGGCTCTTCATGTTTTTGAACACCGCTTTATCCTCCTCCTATTTTTCAGACCGTTCCATGTTCTTCATATTTTTCAAACCTTTTGAAGCTCTTCATATTTTTCACACCTTTTCCCGCTCTTCATGTTTGTTAAAACCGTTTCTTGCTCCTCCTATTTTTCAGACCGATTCATGCTCCTCATATTTTTGACAGGTTTTGAAGCTCTTCATATTCTTCACAGCTTTTCATGCTCTTCATGTTTTTCAACACCGCTTCATGCTCCTCCTATTTTTCAGACCGTTTCATGCTCCTCATATTTTTGACACCTTTTGAAGCTCTTCATATATTTCACACCTTTTCAGGCTCTTCATGTTTTTCAGCACCAGTTCATGCTCCTCCTATTTTTCAGACCGTTTCATGCTCATCTCATTTTTTACACCTTTTGAAGCTCTTCACATTTTTCACACCTTTTCAGGCTCTTCACGATTTTCAACATCGCTTCATGATCCTCCTATTTTTCAGACCGTTTCATACTCTTCCTATTTTTGAGACTGTTTCAGGCTCCTCATATTTTTGACAGGTTTTGAATCTCTTCATATTTTGCACACCTTTTGAAGCTCTTCATATTTTTCACACCTTTTCAGGCTCGTTATGATTTTCAACACAGCTTAATGCTCCTCCTATTTTTCAGACCGTTTCATGCTCATCTCATTTTTGACACCTTTTGAAGCTCTTCATATTTTTCACATTTTTGAAGCTCTTCATATTTTTCACACCTTTTCAGGCTCGTTATGATTTTCAACACAGCTTAATGCTCCTCCTATTTTTCAGACCGTTTCATGCTCATCTCAATTTGACACCTTTTGAAGCTCTTCATATTTTTCACACCTTTTGAAGCTCTTCATATTTTTCACACATTTTCAGGCTCTTCATGTTTTTCAACACCGCTTCTTGCTCCTCCTATTTTTCCGACCGTTTCATGCTCCTCATATTTTTGACACGTTTTGAAGCTCTTCATATTTTTCACACCTTTTCAGGCTCTTCATGTTTTTCAACACCGGTTCATGCTCCTTCTATTTTTCAGAAAGTTTCTTGCTCCTCATATTTTTGAAACCTTTTGAAGCTCTTCATATTTTTCTCACATTTTCAGGTTCTTCCTGTTTTTCAACACCATTTCATGCTCCTCTTATTTTTCAGACCGTTTCATGCTCCTCCTATTTTTCAGACCGTTTCATGATCCTCATATATTTGAAACCTTTTGAAGCTCTTCATATTTTTCACACCTTTTCAAGCTCTTCAAGATTTTCAACAACGCTTCATGCTCCTGCTTTTTTTCAGACCGTTTCGTGCTCCTCATATATTTGACAGCTTTTGAAGCTCTTCATATTTTTCACACCTTTTCAGGCTCTTCATGTTTTTGAACATCACTTCATGCTCTTCCTTTTTTTCAGACCATTTCTTTCTCCTCATATATTTGACACATTTTGAAGCTGTTCATACTTTTCACAACTTGTCAGGCTCTTCATGTTTTTGAACACCGCTTCATGCTCCTCCTATTTTTCAGACCGTTTCATGCTCGTCATATTTTTCGCACCTTTTAAAGCTCTTCATATTTTTCACACCTTTTCAGGCTCTTCATGTTTTTCAACACCACTTCATGCTCCTCCTATCTTTCAGACCATTTCATGCTCATCTCATTTTTGACACCTTTTGAAGCTCTTCATATATTTCACACCTTTTGAAGCTCTTCATAATTTTCACACGTTTTCAGGCTCTTCATGTTTTTCAACAAGATTTCATGCTCCTCCTGTTTTTCAGACCGTTTCAAGCTCCTCATGTATTTCACACCATTTGAAGCTCTTCATATTTTTCACACCTTTTCAGGCTCTTCATGTTTTTCAACACCGCTTCATGCTCCTCCTATCTTTCAGACCATTTCATGCTCATCTCATTTTTGACACCTTTTGAAGCTCTTCATATACTTCACACCTTTTGAAGCTCTTCATAATTTTCACACGTTTTCAGGCTCTTCATGTTTTTCGACACCGCTTCATGCTCCTCCTATTTTACAGCCTGTTTCATGCTCCTCATATTTTTGACACCTTTTGAAGCTCTTCATATTTTGCACACCTTTTCCCGCTCTTCATGTTTGTAAAAACCGTTTCTTGTTCCTCCTATTTTTCAGACCGTTTCATGCTCCTCATATTTTTGACACCTTATGAAGCTCTTCAAATTTTTCACTCCTTTTCAGATCTTCATGTTTTTCAACACCGTTTCATGCTCCTCCTATTTTTCAGACCGTTTTATGCTCCTCATATTTTTGACACCTTTTGAAGCTCTTCATATATTTCACACCTTTTCAGGCTCTTCATGTTTTTCAACACCACTTCATGCTCCTCCTATTTTTCAGAGCGTTTCATGCTCCTCATATTTTTGACACCTTTTGAAGTTCCTCATATTTTTCACACCATTTCAGGCTCTTCGTGTTTTTGAACACCGTTTCATGCTCCTCCTATTTTTCAGACCGTTTCATGCTCCTCATATTTTTGACACCTTTTGAAGCTCTTCATATATTTCACACCTTTTCACGCTCTTCATGTTTGTTAAAACCGTTTCTTGCTTCTCCTATTTTTCAGACCGTTTCATGCTCCTCATATTTTTGACACCTTTTGAAGCTCTTCAAATTTTTCACACATTTTCAGGCTCTTCATGTTTTTCAACACCGCTTCATTCTCCTCCTATTTTTCAGAACTTTTCATGCTCCTCATATTTTTGACACCTTTTGAAGATCTCCATATTTCTCACACCTTTTCAGGCTCTTCATGTTTTTCAACACCGCTTCATGCTCCTCCTATCTTTCAGACAATATCATGCTCATCTCATTTTTGACTTCTTTTGAAGCTCTTCATATAATTCTCACCTTTTGAAGCTCTTCATATTTTTCACAGCTTTTCAGTCTCTTCATGTTTTTCAACACCAATTCATGTTCCTCCTAATATTCAGACCGTTTCATGCTCATCTCATTTTTGACACATTTTGAAGCTCTTCATATTTTTCACACCTTTTGAAGCTCTTCATATTTTTCACACCTTTTCAGACTCTTCTTGTTTTTCAACACCGCTTCATGCTCCTCCTATTTTTCAGACCGTTTCATGCTCCTCATATTTTTGACACGTTTTGAATCTCTTCATATACTTCACACTTCCTCAGGCTCTTCATGTTTTTCACCAACACTTCATGCTCCTCCTAAAATTCAGACCGTTTCATGCTCATCTCATTTTTGACACATTTTGAAGCTGTTCATATTTTTCACACCTTTTGAAGATCTTCATATATTTCACACCTTTTCAGGCTCTTCATGTTTTTGAACAAAACTTCAATCTTCTCCTATTTTTCAGAGGGTTTAATGCTCCTCATGTACTTCACACATTTTGAAGGTCTTCATATATTTCACACCTTTTCAGGCTCTTCATGTTTTTGAACACCGCTTCATGCTCCTCCTCTTTTTTGGACCATTCATTCTCCTCAAAATTTTGAAACATTTTGAAGCTCTTCTTATTTTTCACACCTTTTCAGGCTCTTCATGGTTTTCAAGACCGCTTCATGCTCCTGCTATTTTCTAGACCGTTCATGCTCCTCATATTTTTGATACCTTTTGAAGCTCTTCATATTTTTCACAACTTTTCAGGCTCTTCATGTTTTTCAACCACGCTTCATGCTCCTCCTATTTTTCATACCGTTTCATGCTCCTCATATTTTTGACACCTTTTGAAGCTCTTCATATATTTCACACTTTTTCAGGCTCATCATGTTTTTCAACACCACTTCATGCTCCTCCTATTTTTCAGGCCGCTTCATGCTCATCTCATTTTTGACACCTTTTGAAGCTCTTCATATTTTTCACACCTTTAGAAGCTCTTCATATTTTTCACACGTTTTCAGGCTCTTCATGTTTTTCAACACCACTTCATGCACCTCCTTTTTTTCAGACCGTTTCATGCTCATCTCATTTTTGACACGTTTTGAAGGTCTTCCTATTTTTCACAACTCTTCAGGCTCTTCATGTTTTTCAACACCGCTTCATGCCCCTCCTATCTTTCAGACCATTTCATGCTCATCTCATTTTTGACACCTTTTGAAGCTCTTCATATTTTTCACACTTTTTCAGGCTCTTCATGGTTTTCTACACCGCTTCATGCTCCTCTTATTTTTCAGCCCGTTTCATGCTCCTCATATTTTTCACACCTTTTGAAGCTCTTCATATTTTTCAAACCTTTTCAGGCTTTCATGTTTATCAGCACCAGTTCATGCTCCTCCTATTTTTCAGACCGTTTCATGCTCCACATATTCTTGACACCTTTTGAAGCTCTTCATATTTTGCACACCTTTTCAGGCTCTTCATGTTTTTGAACACCGCTTCATGCTCCTCCTATATTTCAGACCGTTTCATGCTCCTCCTATTTTTCAGACTGTGTCATGCACGTCTTATTATTGACACCTTTTGAAGCTCTTCATATTTTTCACACCTTTTCAGGCTCTTCATGTTTTTGAACACCGCTTCATGCTCTTCCTATTTTTCAGACCGTTTCATGCTCCTCATATTTTTCCCACCTTTTGATGCCGTTCTATTTCTCACACCTTTTCAGGCTCTTCATGTTTTTCAACACCACTTCATTCTCCTCCTATTTTTCAGACCGTTTCAGGCTCCTCATATTTTTCACACCTTTTGAAGCCGTTCTATTTCTCACACCTTTTCAGGCTCTTCATGTTTTTCACACCGTTTCATGATCCTCCTATTTTTCATACCGTTTCATGCTCCTCATATTTTTGACACCTTTTGAAGCTCTTCATATTTGTCACCCCTTTTCAGGCTCTTCATTTTTTTGAACACCTCTTTATCCTCCTCCTATTTTTCAGACCGTTCCATGCTCTTCATATTTTTCAAACCTTTTGAAGCTCTTCATATTTTTCACACCTTTTCAGGCTCTTCATGTTTTTAAACACCGCTTCATGCTCTTCCTATTTTTCAGACCGTTTCATGCTCCTTATATTTTTCACACCTTTTGAAGCCGTTCAATTTCTTACACCTTTTCAGGCTCTTCATGTTTTTCAACACCACTTCATGCTCCTCCTATTTTTCAGACCGTTTCAGGCTCCTCATATTTTTCACACCTTTTGAAGCCGTTCTATTTCTCACACCTTTTCAGGCTCTTCATGTTTTTCACACCGTTTCATGCTCCTCATACTTTTGACACGTTTTGGGGCTCTCATATTTTTCACACCATTCCAGGCTCTTCATATTTTTGAACACCGCTTCATGCCCCTCCTATCTTTCAGACCATTTCATGCTCATCTCATTTTTGACACCTTTTGAAGCTCTTCATATATTTCACACCTTTTGAAGCTTTTCATAATTTTCACACGTTTTCAGGCTCTTCATGTTTTTCAACAAGATTTCATGCTCCTCCGGTTTCTCAGACCATTTCAAGGTCCTCATGTATTTCACACCATTTGAAGCTCTTCATATTTTTCACACCTTTTCAGACTCTTCATGTTTTTCAACACCACTTCATGCCCCTCCTATCTTTCAGACCATTTCATGCTCATCTCATTTTTGACACCTTTTGAAGCTCTTCATATATTTCACAGCTTTTGAAGCTCTTCATAATTTTCATACGTTTTCAGGCTCTTCATGTTTTTCAACACGGCTTCATGATCCTCCTATTTTTAATACCGTTCATGCTCCTCATATTTTTGACACCTTTTGAAGTTCTTCCTATTTTTCACAACTCTTCATGCTCTTCATGTTTTTCGACACCGCTTCATGCTCCTCCTATTTTACAGCCTGTTTCAGGCTCCTCATATTTTTGACACCTTTTGAAGCTCTTCATATATTTCACACCTTTTGAAGCTCTTCATATTTTTCATACCTTTTCAGGCTCTCCATATTTTTGAACACCGCTTCATGCTCCTCCTATTTTTGAGACCGTTTCATGCTCCTCATATTTTTGACACCTTTTGAAGCTCTTCATATTTGTCACACCTTTTCAGACTCTTCATGTTTTTGAACACCGCTTCATGCTCCTCCTATTTTTGAGACTGTTTCATGCTCCTCATATTTTTGACACCTTTTGAAGCTCTTCATATTTGTCACACCTTTTCAGGCTCTTCATGTTTTTGAACACCGCTTTATCCTCCTCCTATTTTTCAGACCGTTCCATGTTCTTCATATTTTTCAAACCTTTTGAAGCTCTTCATATTTTTCACACCTTTTCCCGCTCTTCATGTTTGTTAAAACCGTTTCTTGCTCCTCCTATTTTTCAGACCGATTCATGCTCCTCATATTTTTGACAGGTTTTGAAGCTCTTCATATTCTTCACACCTTTTCATGCTCTTCATGTTTTTCAACATCGCTTCATGCTCCTCCTATTTTTCAGACCGTTTCATGCTCCTCATATTTTTGACACCTTTTGAAGCTCTTCATATATTTCACACCTTTTCAGGCTCTTCATGTTTTTCAGCACCAGTTCATGCTCCTCCTATTTTTCAGACCGTTTCATGCTCATCTCATTTTTTACACCTTTTGAAGCTCTTCATATTTTGCACACCTTTTCAGGCTCTTCATGTTTTTCATCTCCACTTCATGTTCCTCCTATTTTTCAGACCGTTTCTTGCTCCTCATATTTTTGACACTTTTTGAAGCTCTTCTTATTTTTCACACCTTTTCTGGCTCTTCATGTTTTTGAACACAGCTTCATGCTCCTCCTATTTTTCAGACCGTTTCATTCTCCTCATGTTTTTGACACCTGTTGAAGCTCTTCACATTTTTCACACCTTTTCAGGCTCTTCACGATTTTCAACATCGCTTCATGATCCTCCTATTTTTCAGACCATTTCATACTCTTCCTATTTTTGAGACTGTTTCAGGCTCCTCATATTTTTGACAGGTTTTGAATCTCTTCATATTTTGCACACCTTTTGAAGCTCTTCATATTTTTCACACCTTTTCAGGCTCGTTATGATTTTCAACACAGCTTAATGCTCCTCCTATTTTTCAGACCGTTTCATGCTCATCTCATTTTTGACACCTTTTGAAGCTCTTCATATTTTTCACATTTTTGAAGCTCTTCATATTTTTCACACCTTTTCAGGCTCGTTATGATTTTCAACACAGCTTAATGCTCCTCCTATTTTTCAGACCATTTCATGCTAATCTCAATTTGACACCTTTTGAAGCTCTTCATATTTTTCACACCTTTTGAAGCTCTTCATATTTTTCACACATTTTCAGGCTCTTCATGTTTTTCAACACCGCTTCTTGCTCCTCCTATTTTTCCGACCGTTTCATGCTCCTCATATTTTTGACACGTTTTGAAGCTCTTCATATTTTTCACACCTTTTCAGGCTCTTCATGTTTTTCAACACCGGTTCATGCTCCTTCTATTTTTCAGAAAGTTTCTTGCTCCTCATATTTTTGAAACCTTTTGAAGCTCTTCATATTTTTCTCACATTTTCAGGTTCTTCCTGTTTTTCAACACCATTTCATGCTCCTCTTATTTTTCAGACCGTTTCATGCTCCTCCTATTTTTCAGACCGTTTCATGATCCTCATATATTTGAAACCTTTTGAAGCTCTTCATATTTTTCACACCTTTTCAAGCTCTTCAAGATTTTCAACAACGCTTCATGCTCCTGCTTTTTTTCAGACCGTTTCGTGCTCCTCATATATTTGACAGCTTTTGAAGCTCTTCATGTTTTTCACACCTTTTCAGGCTCTTCATGTTTTTGAACATCACTTCATGCTCTTCCTTTTTTTCAGACCATTTCTTTCCCCTCATATATTTGACACATTTTGAAGCTGTTCATACTTTTCACAACTTGTCAGGCTCTTCATGTTTTTGAACACCGCTTCATGCTCCTCCTATTTTTCAGACCGTTTCATGCTCGTCATATTTTTCACACCTTTTAAAGCTCTTCATATTTTTCACACCTTTTCAGGCTCTTCATGTTTTTCAACACCACTTCATGCTCCTCCTATCTTTCAGACCATTTCATGCTCATCTCATTTTTGACACCTTTTGAAGCTCTTCATATATTTCACACCTTTTGAAGCTCTTCATAATTTTCACACGTTTTCAGGCTCTTCATGTTTTTCAACAAGATTTCATGCTCCTCCTGTTTTTCAGACCGTTTCAAGCTCCTCATGTATTTCACACCATTTGAAGCTCTTCATATTTTTCACACCTTTTCAGGCTCTTCATGTTTTTCAACACCGCTTCATGCTCCTCCTATCTTTCAGACCATTTCATGCTCATCTCATTTTTGACACCTTTTGAAGCTCTTCATATATTTCACACCTTTTGAAGCTCTTCATAATTTTCACACGTTTTCAGGCTCTTCATGTTTTTCAACACGGCTTCATGATCCTCCTATTTTTCATACCGTTCATGCTCCTCATATATTTGACACCTTTTGAAGTTCTTCCTGTTTTTCACAACTCTTCATGCTCTTCATGTTTTTCGACACCGCTTCATGCTCCTCCTATTTTACAGCCTGTTTCATGCTCCTCATATTTTTGAAACCTTTTGAAGCTCTTCATATTTTTCACACCTTTTCCCGCTCTTCATGTTTGTTAAACCCGTTTCTTGCTCCTCCTATTTTTCAGACCGTTTCATGCTCCTCATATTTTTGACACCTTATGAAGCTCTTCATATTTTTCACTCCTTTTCAGATCTTCATGTTTTTCAACACCACTTCATGCTCCTTCTATTTTTCAGACCGATTCATGCTCCTCATATTTTTGACACGTTTTGAAGCTCTTCATATTCTTCACAGCTTTTGATGCTCTTCATGTTTTTCAACACCTTTTCATGCTCCTGATATATTTCAGACAGTTTCATGCTCCTCATATTTTGACACATTTAGAAGCTCTTCATATTTTTCACACCTTTTCAGGGTCTTCATGTCTTTCAACACCGCTTCATGCTCCTCGTATTTTTCATACCGTTTCATGCTGCTCATATTTTTGACACCTTTTGAAGCTTGTCTTATTTTCACAGCTTTTCAGGAACTTCATGTTTTTCAACACTGCTTCATGCTCCTCCCATTTTTCAGACCGTTTCATGCTCCTCCTATTTTTCAGACCGTTTCATGCTCCTCATATTTTTGACACCTTTTGAAGCTAGTCTTATTTTCACAGCTTTTCAGGAACTTCATGTTTTTCAACACCGCTTCATGCTCCTCCCATTTTTCAGACCGATTCATGCTCCTCCTATTTTTCAGACCGTTTCATGCTCCTCATGTATTTCCAACCTTTTGAAGCTCTTCATATTTTTCACACCTTTTCAGGCTCTTCATGTTTTTGAACACCGCTTCATGCTCCTCCTATTTTTCAGACCGTTTCATGCTCCTCATAATTTTCACACCTTTTGAAGCTCTTCATATTTTCACACCTTTTCCGGTTCTTCATGTTTTTGAACACTGCTTCATGCTCCTCCTATTTTTCAACTGTTTCATGCTCCTCATAATTTTGACATCTTTTGAAGTGCTTCATATTTTTCACACCTTTTCAGGCTCTTCATGTTTTTCAACACTGCATCATGCTCTTCCTATTCTTCAGAACTTTTCATGCTCCTCAAATTTTTGACACCTTCTGAAGCTCTTCATATTTTTCACACCTTTTCAGACTCTTCATGTTTTTCAACACCGCTTCATGCTCCTCCTATTTTTCAGACCGTTTCATGCTCCTCCTATTTTTCAGACCGTTTTATGCTTTTCATATTTTTCACAACTTTTGAAGCTCTTCATATTTTTCACACCTTTTAAACTCTTCATGTTTTTGAACACCGCTTCACACTCCTCCTATTTTTCATACCGTTTCATGCTCCTCAAATTTTTGACAGCTTTTGAAGCTCTTCATATACTTTCCACCTTTTCAGGCTCTTCATTTTTGTGGACTCCGCTTCATGCTCCTCCTTTTCTTCAGACCGTTTCATGCTCATCTCATTTTTGACATCTTTTTAAGCTCTTCATATTTTTCACACCTTTTGAATCTCTTCATATTTTTCATATTTTTGAAGCTCTTCATATTTTTCACACGTTTTTAGGCTCTTCATGTTTTTCAATACCACTTCATGCTCCTCCTATTTTTCAGACCGTTTCATGCTCATCTCATTTTTGACACCTTTTGATGCACTTCATATTTTTCACACCTTTTGAAGCTCTTCGTATATTTCACACCCTTTCAGGCTCTTCATGTTTTCAACACCACTTCATGCTCCTCCTACTTTTCAGACCCTTTCATGCTAAACTAAATTTGACACCTTATGAAGCTCTTCATGTTTTTCACACCTTTTCATGCTCTTTATGTTTTTGAACACCGGTTCATGCTCCTCCTATTTTTCAACCCGTTTCATGCTCCTCCTATTTTTTACACCTTTTGAAGCTCTTCATATTTTTCACAATTTTTCAGTCTCTGCATTTTTTTGAACACCGCTTCATGCTCCTCCTATTTTTTAGACCGTTTCATGCTCATCTCATTTTTGACACCTTTTGAAGCTCTTCATATTTTTTACACCTTTTGAAGCTCTTCATAATTTTCACACCTTTTCAGGCTCTTCATGTTTTTGAACACCGCTTCATCCTCCTCCTATTTTTTAAGAGGGTTTCATGCTCGTCATATTTTTGACACATTTTGAAGCTCTTCATATTTTTCACACCATTTCAGGCTCTTCATCTTTTTGAACACCGCTTCATGCTCGTCCTATTTTCAGACCGTTTCATGCTCCTCATATTTTTGACACGTTTTGAACCTCTTCATATTTTTCACACCTTTTCAGGCTCTTCATGTTTTTCAACAGCGCTTCATGCTCCTCCTATTTTTCCGACCGTTTCATGCTCCTCATATTTGTGACACCTTTTGAAGCTCTTCCTATTTTTCACACCTTTTGAAGCTCTTCATGTTTTTCAACACCACTTCATCCTCCTCCTGTTTTTAAGACCTTTAATGTCCCTCATATTTGTGACACCTTTTGAAGCTCTTCCTATTTTTCACACATTTTCAGGCTCTTCATGTTTTTGAACAACGTTTCATGCTCCTCCTACTTTTCAGACCGTATAATGCTCCTCATATATTTCATACGATTTGAAGCTATTCATATATTTCACACCTTTTCAGGCTCTTCATGTTTTTCAACACCGCTTCATGCTCCTCCTATTTTTCAGACCATTTCATGCTCATCTCTTTTTTGACACCTTTTGAAGCTCTTCATATTTTCACACTTTTTCAGGCTCTTCATGTTTTTCAACACCTTATCAGGCTCATCGTATTTTTCAGAACGTTTCATGCTCCTCATATTTTTGACACTTTTTCAGTCTCTTCATATTTTTCACACATTTTCAGGCTCTTCATGTTTTTGAACACCACTTCATGCTCCTCATACTTTTCACACCTTTTGAAGCTCTTCATATTTTTCACACCTTTTCAGGCTCTTCATGTTTTTCAACACCGGTTCATGCTTCTCCTATTTTTCAGAGAGTTTCATGCTCCTCATGTATTTCTCACCTTTTGAAGCTCTTCAAATTTTACACACCTTTTCAGGCTCTTCATGTTTTTCAACACCACTTCATGCTCCTCCTATTTTTCAGACCGTTTCATGCTCCTCATATTTTTGACATCTTTAGAAACTCTACATATCTTTCACACCTTTTCAGACTCTTCATGTTTTTCAACACCGCTTCATGATCCTCCTATTTTTCAGACCTTTTCATTCTCCTCATATTTTTGACACCTTTTGAAGCTCTTCTTATTTTTCACAAGTTCTCAGGCTCTGCATGTTTTTCAACACCGCTTCATGCTCCTCATATTTTTCAGACCGTTTCATGCTTCTCATATTTTTGACCCCTTTTGAAGCTCTTCCTTTTTTTCACACCTTTTCACGCTCTTCATGTCTTTGAACACCGCTTCGTGCTCCTCCTATTTTTCAGACCGTTTCATGCTCCTAATATTTTTGACACCTTTTGAAGCTCTTCATATTTTTCACACCTTTTCAGGCTCTTCATGTTTGAACACCGCTTCATGCTCCTTCTATTTTTCAGAGAGTTTCATGCTCCTCATGTATTTCACACCTTTTGAAGCTCTTCATATTTTTCACACCTTTTCAGGCTCTTCATGTTTTTCCACACCACTTCATGCTTCTCCTATTTTTCAGCCCGTTTCATGCTCCTCATGTATTTCACACCTTTTGAAGCTCTTCATATTTTTCACACCTTTTCAGGCTCTTCACGTTTTGATCACCATTTCATGCTCCTCTTATTTTTCAGACCGTTTCATGCTCATCTCATTTTTGACACCTTTTGAAGCTCTTCATATATTTCACACATTTTCAACCTCTTCATATTTTTCACACCTTTTCATGCTCTTCATGTTTTTCAACACCGCTTCATGCTTCTCCTATTTTTCAGACAGTTTCATGCTCCTCCTATTTTTCAGACTGTTTCATGCACCTCTCATTATTGACACCTTTTGAAGCTCTCATACTTTTCACACCTTTTCAGGCTCTTCATGTTTTTCAACACCGCTTCATGCTCCTCCTATTTTTGCGACCGTTTCATGCTCCTCATATATTTGACACCTTTGAAGCTCTTCATATATTATCACACGTTTTCAGGCTTTTCATGTTTTTCATCACCGCTTCACGCTTCTCCTATTTTTGAGACCGTTTCACGCTCCACATATTTTTGACAACTTTTGGGGCTCTTCATATTTTTCACACCTTATCAGCCTCTTCATGTTTTTTAACCGCTGCATACTCCTCCTATTTTTCAGACCGTTTCATGCTCCTCATATATTTCACACCTTTTGAAGCTCTTCATATTTTTCACACCTTTTAAACTCTTCATGTTTTTGAACACCGCTTCACACTCCTCCTATTTTTCATACCGTTTCATGCTCCTCAAATTTTTGACAGCTTTTGAAGCTCTTCATATACTTTCCACCTTTTCAGGCTCTTCATTTTTGTGGACTCCGCTTCATGCTCCTCCTTTTCTTCAGACCGTTTCATGCTCATCTCATTTTTGACATCTTTTTAAGCTCTTCATATTTTTCACACCTTTTGAATCTCTTCATATTTTTCATATTTTTGAAGCTCTTCATATTTTTCACACGTTTTTAGGCTCTTCATGTTTTTCAATACCACTTCATGCTCCTCCTATTTTTCAGACCGTTTCATGCTCATCTCATTTTTGACACCTTTTGATGCACTTCATATTTTTCACACCTTTTGAAGCTCTTCGTATATTTCACACCTTTTCAGGCTCTTCATGTTTTCAACACCACTTCATGCTCCTCCTACTTTTCAGACCCTTTCATGCTAAACTAAATTTGACACCTTATGAAGCTCTTCATGTTTTTCACACCTTTTCATGCTCTTTATGTTTTTGAACACCGGTTCATGCTCCTCCTATTTTTCAACCCGTTTCATGCTCCTCCTATTTTTTACACCTTTTGAAGCTCTTCATATTTTTCACAATTTTTCAGTCTCTGCATTTTTTTGAACACCGCTTCATGCTCCTCCTATTTTTTAGACCGTTTCATGCTCATCTCATTTTTGACACCTTTTGAAGCTCTTCATATTTTTTACACCTTTTGAAGCTCTTCATAATTTTCACACCTTTTCAGGCTCTTCATGTTTTTGAACACCGCTTCATCCTCCTCCTATTTTTTAAGAGGGTTTCATGCTCTTCATATTTTTGACACATTTTGAAGCTCTTCATATTTTTCACACCATTTCAGGCTCTTCATCTTTTTGAACACCGCTTCATGCTCGTCCTATTTTCAGACCGTTTCATGCTCCTCATATTTTTGACACGTTTTGAACCTCTTCATATTTTTCACACCTTTTCAGGCTCTTCATGTTTTTCAACAGCGCTTCATGCTCCTCCTATTTTTCCGACCGTTTCATGCTCCTCATATTTGTGACACCTTTTGAAGCTCTTCCTATTTTTCACACCTTTTGAAGCTCTTCATGTTTTTCAACACCACTTCATCCTCCTCCTGTTTTTAAGACCTTTAATGTCCCTCATATTTTTGACACCTTTTGAAGCTCTTCCTATTTTTCACACATTTTCAGGCTCTTCATGTTTTTGAACAACGTTTCATGCTCCTCCTACTTTTCAGACCGTATAATGCTCCTCATATATTTCATACGATTTGAAGCTATTCATATATTTCACACCTTTTCAGGCTCTTCATGTTTTTCAACACCGCTTCATGCTCCTCCTATTTTTCAGACCATTTCATGCTCATCTCTTTTTTGACACCTTTTGAAGCTCTTCATATTTTCACACTTTTTCAGGCTCTTCATGTTTTTCAACACCTTATCAGGCTCATCGTATTTTTCAGAACGTTTCATGCTCCTCATATTTTTGACACTTTTTCAGTCTCTTCATATTTTTCACACATTTTCAGGCTCTTCATGTTTTTGAACACCACTTCATGCTCCTCATACTTTTCACACCTTTTGAAGCTCTTCATATTTTTCACACCTTTTCAGGCTCTTCATGTTTTTCAACACCGGTTCATGCTTCTCCTATTTTTCAGAGAGTTTCATGCTCCTCATGTATTTCTCACCTTTTGAAGCTCTTCAAATTTTACATACCTTTTCAGGCTCTTCATGTTTTTCAACACCACTTCATGCTCCTCCTATTTTTCAGACCGTTTCATGCTCCTCATATTTTTGACATCTTTAGAAACTCTACATATCTTTCACACCTTTTCAGACTCTTCATGTTTTTCAACACCGCTTCATGATCCTCCTATTTTTCAGACCTTTTCATTCTCCTCATATTTTTGACACCTTTTGAAGCTCTTCTTATTTTTCACAAGTTCTCAGGCTCTGCATGTTTTTCAACACCGCTTCATGCTCCTCATATTTTTCAGACCGTTTCATGCTTCTCATATTTTTGACACCTTTTGAAGCTCTTCCTTTTTTTCACACCTTTTCACGCTCTTCATGTTTTTGAACACCGCTTCGTGCTCCTCCTATTTTTCAGACCGTTTCATGCTCCTAATATTTTTGACACCTTTTGAAGCTCTTCATATTTTTCACACCTTTTCAGGCTCTTCATGTTTGAACACCGCTTCATGCTCCTTCTATTTTTCAGAGAGTTTCATGCTCCTCATGTATTTCACACCTTTTGAAGCTCTTCATATTTTTCACACCTTTTCAGGCTCTTCATGTTTTTCCACACCACTTCATGCTTCTCCTATTTTTCAGCCCGTTTCATGCTCCTCATGTATTTCACACCTTTTGAAGCTCTTCATATTTTTCACACCTTTTCAGGCTCTTCACGTTTTGATCACCATTTCATGCTCCTCTTATTTTTCAGACCGTTTCATGCTCATCTCATTTTTGACACCTTTTGAAGCTCTTCATATATTTCACACATTTTCAACCTCTTCATATTTTTCACACCTTTTCATGCTCTTCATGTTTTTCAACACCGCTTCATGCTTCTCCTATTTTTCAGACAGTTTCATGCTCCTCCTATTTTTCAGACTGTTTCATGCACCTCTCATTATTGACACCTTTTGAAGCTCTCATACTTTTCACACCTTTTCAGGCTCTTCATGTTTTTCAACACCGCTTCATGCTCCTCCTATTTTTGCGACCGTTTCATGCTCCTCATATATTTGACACCTTTGAAGCTCTTCATATTTTATCACACGTTTTCAGGCTTTTCATGTTTTTCATCACCGCTTCACGCTCCTCCTATTATTGAGACCGTTTCACGCTCCACATATTTTTGACAACTTTTGGGGCTCTTCATATTTTTCACACCTTATCAGCCTCTTCATGTTTTTTAACCGCTGCATACTCCTCCTATTTTTCAGACCGTTTCATGCTCCTCATATATTTCACACCTTTTGAAGCTCTTCATATTTTTCACACCTTTTCAGGCTCTTCATTTTTTTCACACCACTCCATGCTCCTCCTATTTTTCAAACCGTTTCATGCTCATCTCATTTTTGACACCTTTAGAAGCTCTTCATATTTTTCACAAGTTCTCAGCCTCCTCATGTTTTTAAACACCGCTTCATGCTCCTCCTATTTTTCAGACCGTTTCATGCTCCTCATATTTTTCACACCTTTTGAAGCTCTTCCTTTTTTTCACACCTTTTCACTCTCTTCATGTTTTTGAACACCGCTTCATGCTCCTCCTATTTTTCAGACCCTTTCATGCTCCTCATAATTTTGACACCTTTTGAAGCTCTTCATATGTTTCACAACTTTTCAGGCTCTTCATTTTTTTCAACACCACTTCATGCTCCTCCTATTTTTCAGACGGTTTCATGCTCATCTCATTTTTTACACCTTTTGAAGCTCTTCATATTTTTCACACCTTTTGATGCTCTTCATATTTTTCACACGTTTTCAGGCTCTTCATGTTTTTCAACACCGCTTCATGCTATTTCTATTTTTCAGAGAGTTTCATGCTCCTCATGTATTTCACACCTTTAGAAGCTCTTCATATTTTTCAAACCTTTTCAGGCTCTTCATGTTTTTCCACACCCCTTCATGCTTCTCCTATTTTTCAGCCCGTTTCATGCTCCTCATGTATTTCACACCTTTTGAAGCTCTTCATATTTTTCACACCTTTTCAGGCTCTTCATGTTTTTCACACCTTTTCAGGCTCTTCATGTTTTTGAACTCCATTTCAGGCTTCTCCTAATTTGCAAACCGTTTCATTCTCCTCATATTTTTGACACCTTTTGAAGCTCTTTATATATTTCACACCTTTTCAGGCTCTTCATTTTTTTCAACACCACTTCATGCTCCTCCTATTTTTCAGACCGTTTCATGCTCATCTCATTTTGACACCTTTTGAAGCTCTTCAAATTTTTCACGTCTTTTGAAGCTCTTCATATTTTTCACAACTTTTCAGGCTCTTTATGATTTTCAACACCGCTTCATGCTCCTCCTATTTTTCAGACCGTTTCATGCTCATCTCATTTTGACACCTTTTGAAGCTCTTCAAATTTTTCACACCTTTTGAAGCTCTTCATATTTTTCATATTTTTGAAGCTCTTCATATTTTCACACGTTTTCAGGCTCTTCATGTTTTTCAACAACGCTTCATGCTATTTCTATTTTTCAGAGAGTTTCATGCTCCTCATGTATTTCACACCTTTTGAAGCTCTTCATATTTTTCAACCCTTTTCAGGCTCTTCATGTTTTTCCACACCCCTTCATGCTTCTCCTATTTTTCAGCCCGTTTCATGCTCCTCATATGTTTCACACCTTTTGAAGCTCTTCATATTTTTTTTAACACCTTTTCACGCTCCTCCTATATTTCAGACCGTTTCAAGCTCCTCATATTTTTGACACTTTTTGTAGCTCTTCATATTTTTCACACCTTTTCAGGGTCTTCATGTTTTTCTACACCACTTCATGCTCCTCCTATTTTTCGGACCGTTTTATTCTACTCATATGTTTCACACCTTTTTCAAGCTCTTCATGTTTTTCAACACCACTTCATGCTCCTCCTAATTATCAGACCGTTTCATGCTCCTCATATTTTTGACACCATTTGAAGCTCTTCATATTTTTCACACCTTTTCAGGCTCTTCATGTTTTTTAACACCTTTTCATGCTCCTCCTGTATTTCAGACCGTTTCATGCTCCTTATGTTTTTGACACCTTTTGAAGCTCTTCATATTTTTCACACTTTTTCAGGCTCTTCATATTTTTCAACACCGCTTCATGCTCCTCCTATTGTTCAGACCGTATCATGCTCCTCATATGTTTCACACCTTTTTCAGGCTCTTCATGTTTTTCAACAACACTTCATGCTCCTCCTATGTTTCAGACCGTTTCATGCTCCTCATATTTTTGACACAGTTTGAAGCTCTTCACATTTTTCACATCTTTTGAGGCTCTTCATGTTTTTGAAAACAGTTTCTTGCTCCTCATTTTTTTCAGACCGTTTCACCCTCTATATATTTGACACCTTTTTGAAGCTCTTCATATTTTTCACACCTTTTGAGGCTCTTCATGTTTTTCAAAACAGTTTCTTGCTCCTCATATTTTTCAGACCGTTTTACCCTCTATATATTTGACCCCTCTTTGAAGCTCTTAATATTTTTCACACCTTTTCAGGCTCTTCTTGTTTTTCAACACCACTTCAAGCTCCTTCTATTTTTCAGACCGTTTCTTGCTCCTCATATTTTTGACACCTTTGAGGCTCTTCCTATATTTCACACTATTTCAGGCTCTTCATCTTTTTCAACACCACTTCAAGCTCCTTCTATTTTTCAGACCGTTTCATGTTTCTCATATATTTGACACAGTTTGAAGCTCTTCATATTTTTCACAACTGTTGAGGCTCTTCATGTTTTTGAAAACAGTTTCTTGCTCCTCTTGTTTTTCAGACCCTTTCTCCCTCCTCATATTTTTGATACCTTTTTGAAGCTCTTCATTTTTTTCACACCTTTCCAGGCTCTTCAAGTGTATGAACACCGTTTCATGCTCCTCCTATATTTCATACCATTTCATGCTCCTTATATTTTTGACACCTTTTGAAGCTCTGCATATATTTCACACCTTTTCAGGCTCTTCGTATTTTTCAACACCGCTTCAAGCTCCTCCTATTTTTCAGACCGTTTCTTGCTCCTCATATTTTTGACACCTTTGAGGCTCTTCATATATTTCACACATTTTCAGGCTCTTCATGTTTTTCAACACCGCTTCATGCTCCTCCTATTTTTCAGACCGTTTCTTGCTCCTCATATTTTTGACACCTTTTGAAGCTCTTCATATTTTTCACAACTTTTCAGGCTCTTCATGTTTTTCAACACAGCTTCATGCACGTCCTATTTTTCAGACCGTTTCATGCTCATCTCATTTTTGACACCTTTTGAAGCTTTGCATATTTTTCACAACTTTTCAGGCTCTTCATGTTTTTGAACACCGCTTCATGCTAATCCTTTTTTTCAAACCATATCATGCTCCTCATATTTTTCACACCTATTGAAGCTCTTCATATATTTCACACCTTTTCAGGCTCTTCATGTTTTTGAACACCACTTCATGCTCCTTCTCTTTTTCAGAGAGTTTTATGCTCCTCATGTATTTGACACCTTTTGAAGCTCTTCATATTTTTCACACCTTTTCAGGCTCTTCATGTTTTTCAACACCGCTTCATGCTGCTCATATTTTTCAGACCGTTTCATGCTCCTCATATTTTTGACACCTTTTGAAGCTCTTCATATTTTTCACACCTTTTAAGGCTCTTCATGTTTTTCAACACCGCTTCATGCTCCTCCAATTTTTCAGACCGTTTCATGCTCCTCATATTTTTGACACCTTTTGAAGCTCTTCATATTTTTCACACATTTTCAGGCTCTTCATGTTTTTCAACACCGCTTCATGCTGCTCATATTTTTCAGACCGTTTCATGCTCCTCATATTTTTCACACATTTTGAGGCTCTTCATGTTTTTGATCACCGTTTCACGATCCTCCTATTTTTCAGGCCGTTTCATGCTCCTCATATTTTTGACACCTTTTGAAGCTCTTCATATTTTTCACACATTTTCAGGCTCTTCATGTTTTTCAACACCGCTTCATGATCGTCCTATTTTTCGGACCGTTTCATGCAGATCTCATTTTTGACACCTTTTGAAGCTCTTCTTATTTTTCAAAATTTTGAAGCTCTTCATATTTTTCACACATTTTCAGGCTCTTTATGTTTTTGAACACCGCTTCATGGTCCTCCTAATTTTCAGAACTTTTCATGCTCCTCATATAATTCACACCTTTTGAAGCTCTTCATATTTTTCACACCTTTTCAGGCTCTTCATGTTTTTCAACACCGCTTCATGATCCTCCTATTTTTCGGACCGTTTCATGCTCCTCATATTTTTGACACCTTTTGAAGCTCTTCATATTTTTCACACCTTTTCAGGCTCTTCATGTTTTTCAACAACACTTCATGCTCCTCGTATATTTCAGACGGTTTCATTCTCCTCATATTTTTGACACCTTTTGAAGCTCTGCATATATTTCACACCTTTTCAGGCTCTTCATGATTTTCAACACCACTTCATGCTCCTCCTATTTTTCAGACCGTTTCATGCTCATCTCATTTTTGACATCTTTTGAAGCTCTTCATATTTTTCACACTTTTTCAGCCTCTTCATGTTTTTCTACACCTCTTCAGGCTCCTCCTATTTTTCAGACCCTTTCATGCTAATCTAATTTTTGACACTTTTTGAAGCTCTTCATACTTTTCGCACATTTTAAGTCTCTGCATGTTTTTGAACACCTTTTCATGCTCCTCATGTATTTCACTCCTTTTGAAGCTCTTCATATTTTGCACACATTTTCAGGCTCTTCATGTTTTTGAACACCGCTTCATCCTCCTCCTATTTTTTAGAGGGTTTCATGCTCGTCATATTTTTGACACATTTTGAAGCTCTTCATATATTTCACACCTTTTCAGGCTCTTCATGTTTTTGAACACCACTTCATGCTCCTCCTATTTTTCAGACCGTTTCATGCTCCTCATATTTTTGTCACCTTTTGAAGCTTTCATATTTTTCACACCTTTTCAGGCTCTTCATGTTTTTCAACACCACTTCATGCTCCTCCTTTTTTGCAGGCAGTTTCATGCTACTCATATTTTTGTCACCTTTTGAAGCTCTTCATATTTCTCACACCTTTTCAGGCTCTTCATGTTTTTCAACACCGCTTCATGCACCTCCGATTTTTCAGACCGTTTCATGCTCCTCATATTATTGACACCTTTTGAAGCTCTTCATATTTCTCAAACCTTTTCAGGCTCTTCATGTTTTTCAACACCGCTTAATGCACCTCCTATTTTTCAGACCGTTTCATGCTCATCTCATTTTTGACACCTTTTGAAGCTTTTCATATTTTTCACATATTTTCAGGCTCTTCATGGTTTTGAACACCGCTTCATGCTAATCCTATTTTTCAAACCATATCATGCACCTCATATTTTTGACACATTTTGAAGCTCTTCATATTTTTCACACCTTTTCAGGCTCTTCATGTTTTTCAACACTACTTCATGCTTCTCGTATTTTTCAGACCGTTACATGCTCCTCATATTTTTGACACTTTTTGAAGCTCTGCATATTTTTCACACCTTTTCAGGCTCTTCATGTTTTTCAACACCACTTCAGGCTCCTCCTATTTTTCAGACACTTTCATGCTAATCTAATTTTTGACACTTTTTGAAGCTCTTCATATTTTTCACACCTTTTCAGTCTCTGCATGTTTTTGAACACCGCTTCATCCTCCTCCTATTTTTAAGAGGGTTTCATACTCGTCATATTTTTGACACCTTTTGAAGCTCTTCATATTTTTCACACCTTTTCAGGCTCTTCATGTTTTTGAACACCGCTTCATGCTCCTCCTATTTTTCAGACCATTTCATGCAGATCTCATTTTTGACACCTTTTGAAGCTCTTCTTATTTTTCAAAACTTTTGAAGCTCTTCATATTTTTCACACGTTTTCAGGCTCTTCATGTTTTTGAACACTGCTTCATGCTCCTCCTATTTTTCAGACAGTTTCATGCTCCTCATATTTTTGACATCTTTTGAAGCTCTATATATTTTTCACACCTTTTCAGGCTCTTCATGTGTTTCAACACTGCTTCATGCTCCTCCTATTTTTCAGAATGTTTCATGCTCCTCATATTTTTGACATCTTTTGAAGCTCTTCATATTTTTCACACCTTTTCAGGCTCTTCAAGTTTTTCAACACCGTTTCATGCTCCTCCTATTTTTCAGACCGTTTCATGCTCCTCATAATTTTGACACCTTTTGAAGCTCTCCATAATTTTCACACCTTTTGAAGCTGTTCATATATTTCACACCTTTTCAGGCTCTTGATGATTTTCAACACCACTTCATGCTCCTCCTAATTTTCACACCCTTTCATGCTAATCTAATTTTTGACACCTTTTGAAGCTCTTCATATTTTTCACACCTTTTGAAGGTCTTCATATTTTTCACACCTTTTCAGGCTGTTCATGTTTTTTAACACCGCTTATGCTCGTCCTATTTTTCAGACCGTTTCATGCTCCTCATATTTTTGACACCTTTTGAAGCTCTTCATATTTTTCACACCTTTTCAGGCTCTTCATGTTTTTCAACACCGCTTCATGATCCTCCTATTTTTCGGACCGTTTCATGCTCCTCATATTTTTGACACCTTTTGAAGCTCCTCATATTTTTCACACCTTTTCAGGCTCTTCATGTTTTTCAACAACACTTCATGCTCCTCGTATTTTTCAGACGGTTTCATTCTCCTCATATTTTTGACACCTTTAAGCTCTGCATATATTTCACACCTTTTCAGGCTCTTCATGATTTTCAACACCACTTCATGCTCCTCCATTTTTCAGACCGTTTCTTGCTCATCTCATTTTTGACATCTTTTGAAGCTCTTCATATTTTTCACACCTTTTGAAGCTCTTCATAATTTTCATATTTTTGAAGCTCTTCATATTTTTCACACTTTTTCAGCCTCTTCATGTTTTTCAACACCTGTTCAGGCTCCTCCTATTTTTCAGACCCTTTCATGCTAATCTAATTTTTGACACTTTTTGAAGCTCTTCATACTTTTCGCACCTTTTAAGTCTCTGTATGTTTTTGAACACCTTTTCATGCTCCTCATGTATTTCACTCCTTTTGAAGCTCTTCATATTTTGCAGACATTTTCAGGCTCTTCATGTTTTTGAACACCGCTTCATCCTCCTCCTATTTTTTAGAGGGTTTCATGCTCGTCATATTTTGGACATTTTGAAGGTCTTCATATTTTTCACACCTTTTCAGGCTCTTCATGTTTTTGAACACCACTTTATGTTCCTCCTATTTTTCAGACCGTTTCATGCTCCTCATATTTTTGTCACCTTTTGAAGCTTTCATATTTTTCACACCTTTTCAAGCTTCATGTTTTTCAACACCACTTCATGCTCCTCCTTTTTTGCAGACCGTTTCATGCTACTCATATATTTGACACCTTTTGAAGCTCTTCATATTTCTCACACCTTTTCAGGCTCTTCGTGTTTTACAACACCGCTTCATGCACCTCCGATTTTTCAGACCGTTTCATGCTCCTCATATTTTCGACACCTTTTGAAGCTCTTCATATTTTTCACAACTTTTTAGGCTCTTCATGTTTTTGAACACCATTTCATGCTCCTCCTATTTTGCAGACCGTTTCATTCTCCTCATATTTATGACACCTTTTGAAGCTCTTAATATATTTCACACCTTTTCAGATTTTTCATTTTTTTCAACACGACTTCATGCTTCTCCTGTTTTTCAGACCGTTTCATGCTCATCTCAGTTTGACACCTTTTGAAGCGCTTCATGTTTTTCACATCTTTTGAAGCTCTTCATATTTTTCACAACTTTTCAGGCTCTTTATGATTTTCAACAGCCCTTCATGCTCCTCATATTTTTCAGATCGTTTCATGCTCCTCATATTTTTGACACCTTTTTCAGCTTTCATATTTTTCACACCTTTTCAGGCTCTTCATGTTTTGAACACCACTTCATGCTCCTCCTATTTTTCATAGACTTTCATTCTCCTCATATTTTTGACACCTTTTGAAGCTCTTCATATTTTTCACACCTTTTGAAGCTCTTCATATATTTCACACCTTTTCAGGCTCTTCATTTTTTTGAACACAGCTTCATGCTCCTCTTATTTTGCAGACCGTTTCATGCTCCTCATATATTTGACAACTTTTGAAGCTCTTCATATTTTTCACATCTTTTCAGGCTCTCATGTTTTTCAACACCGCTTCATGCTCCTCCTATTTTTCAGAGAGTTTCATGCTCCTCATATTTTTGACACCTTTTGAAGCTCTTCATATTTTTCACACCTTTTCAGCTCTTCATGTTTTGAACACCGTTTCATGCTCCTCCTATTTTTCAGACCGTTTCATTCTCCTATATTTTTGACAGCTTTTGAAGGTCTTCATATTTTTCTCACCTTTTCAAGCTCTTCATTCTTTTCAACACCGCTTCATGCTCCTCCTATTTTTCAGCCCGTTTCATGCTCCTCATAGTTTTGACACCTTTTGAAGCTCTTCATATTTTTCACACGTTTTCAGCTCTTCATGTTTTTGAACACCACTTCATGATCTTTCTATTTTTCAGACCGTTTCATGCTCCTCATATATTTTACATTCTTTGAGGCTCTTCATATTTTTCACACCTTTTGAAGCTCTTCATATTTTTCACACCTTTTCAGGCTCTTCATGTTTTTCAACATCGTTTCATGCTCCTCCTATTTTTCAGACCGTTTCATGCTCCTCATAATTTTGACACCTTTTGAAGCTCTTCATCATTTTCACACCTTTTGAAGCTGTTCATATATTTCACACCTTTTCAGGCTCTTGATGTTTTTCAACACCACTTCATGCTCCTCCTAACTTTCACACCCTTTCATGCTAATATAATTTTTGACACCTTTTGAAGCTCTTCATCTTTTTCACACCTTTTGAAGGTCTTCATATTTTTCACACCTTTTCAGGCTGTTCATGTTTTTGAACACCGCTTATGCTCGTCCTATTTTTCAGACCGTTTCATGCTCCTCATATTTTTGACACCTTTTGAAGCTCTTCATATTTTTCACACCTTTTGAAGCTCTTCATATATTTCACATCTTTTCAGGCTCTTCATGTTTATTTAACAACGTTTCATCCTCCTCCTATTTTTGACACATTTTGAAGCTCTTCATATTTTTCACATCTTTTAAGACTCTTCATGTTTTTCAACACAGCTTCATGCTCCTCCGTTTTTTCAGACCGTTTCATCCTCCTCCTATTTTTGACACATTTTGAAGCTCTTCATATTTTTCACATCTTTTAAGACTCTTCATGTTTTTCAACACCGCTTCATGCTCCTCCGTTTTTTCAGACCGTTTCATGCTCCTCTCATTTTTGACACCTTTTGAAGCTCTTCATATTTTTCACACCTTTTGAAGCTCTTCATATTTTTCACAACTTTTAAGGCTCTTCATGTTTTTCAACACCGCTTCATGGTCCTCCTATTTTTCAGAACGTTTCATGCTCCTCATATTTTTGACACCGTTTCAAGCTCTTCATATATTTCACACCTTTTCAGGCTCTGAATGTTGTCAACACCGCTTCATGCTCATCCTATTTTTCGGACCGCTTCATGCTCCTCATATTTTTGACATCTTTGGAGCACTTCATATTTTTCACACGTTTTCAGCCTCTTCATGTTTTTCAACACTGCATCATGCTCTTCCTATTTTTCAGATCGTTTCATGCTCCTCAATGTTTGACATGTTTTGAATCTCTTTATATTTTTCACACCATTTCAGGCTCTTCATGTTTTGAACAACGTTTCATGCTCCTCCTATTTTTCAGAAAATTTCATGATCCTCATATATTTGAGACCTTTTAAAGCTCTTCATATTTTTCAAAGCTTTTCAGCTCTTCATGTTTGTCAACACCACTTCATGCTCCTCCTATTTTTCAGACCGTTTCTTTCTCCTCATATTTTTGACACCTTTTGAAGCTCTTCATATATTTCACAGATTTTCAGGCTCTTCATCTTTTTGCACACCGCTTCATGCTCCTCCTATTTTTCACACCGTTTCATGCTGCTCTCATTATTGACACATTTCGAAGCTATTCATATTTTTCACACCTTTGGAAGCTCTTCATATTTTTCACACATTTTCAGGCTTTTCTTGTTTTCAACACCTCTTCATACTCCTCCTTTTTTTCAGTCCGTTTCATGTTCCTCATATTTTTCACACCTTTTAATGCTCTTCATATTTTTCACACCTTTTCAGGCTTTTCATGTTTTTCAACACCGCTTCATGCTCCTCCTATTTTTCAGACTGTTTCATGCTCCTCATATTTTTGACAGCTTTTGAAGCTGTTCATATTTTTCACACCTTTTCAGGCTCTTCATGTTTTTCAACCGTGCTTCATGTTCCTCCTATTTTTCACACCGTTTCATGCTCCTCATATTTTTGACACCTTTTGAAGATCTTAATATTTTTCACACCTTTTCAGGCTCTTCATGTTTTTGAACACCATTTCATGCTCCTCCTTTTTTTTGACACATTTTGAACGTCTTCATAATTTTCACACCTTTCAGGCTCTTCATGTTTTACAACACTGTTTCATGCTCCTCCTATTTTTCAGATCATTTCATGCTCCTCATATATTTCACATCTTTTGTAGCTCTTCATATTTTTCACACCTTTTCAGTCTCTTCAGGTTTCTCAACATCACTTCATGCTTCTCCTATTTTTCACACCGTTTCATGCTCCTCATATTTTTGACACCTTTTGAACCTCCTCATTTTTTCACAACTTTGGAAACTCTTCATATATTTCCCACCTTTTCAGGCTCTTAAAGTTTTCAACACCGCTTCATGCTCATCCTATTTTTCAGACCGTTTCATGCTCCTCATATTTTTGACACGTTTTGAGGCTCTTCATGTTTTTCACACCTTTTCAGGCTCTTCATGTTTTTCAACACTGTTTCATGCTGCTCCTATTTTTCAGACCGTTTCATGTTCCTCATATTTTTCACACCTTTTGAAGCTCTTCATATTTTACAAAACTTTTCAGGTTCTTCATGTTTTTGACGACTGCTTCATGCTCCTCCTATTTTTCAGACCGTTTCATGCTCCTTATATATTTGACACCTTGTGAAGCTCCTCCTATTTTTCACACCTTTTCAGGCTCTTCATGTATTTCAACACCGTTTCATGCTCCTCCTATTTTTCAGACCGCTTCAGTCTCCTCATGTATTTCACACCTTTTCAAGCTCTTCATATTTTTCACACCTTTTCAGGCTCTTCATGTTTTTGAACACCGTTTCATGCTCCTCCTATTTTTCAGACCGTTTCATGCTCCTCATATATTTGACACCTTTTGAACCTCCTCATTTTTTCACAACTTTGGAAACTCTTCATATATTTCACACCTTTTCAGGCACTTCATGATTTCCACGACCACTTCATGCTCCTCCTATTTTTCAGACCGTTTCATGCTCATCTCATTTTTGACACCTTTGGAAGCTCTTCATATATTTCACACCTTTTGAAGCTCTTCATATTTTTCACACGTTTTCAGGCTCTTCATGTTTTTCAACACCGCTTCATGCTCCTCCTATTTTTCAGACCGTTTCATGCTCCTCATATTTTTCACACGTTTTGAGGCTCTTCATGTTTTTCACACCTTTTCAAGCTCTTCAAGTTTTTGAACACCACTTCATGCTCCTCCTATTTTTCAGATCGTTTCATGCTCCTCATATTTTTGACCCCTTTTGAAGATCTTCATGTTTTTCACACCTTTTCAGGCTCTTCATATTTTTGAACACCGTATCATGCTCCTCCTATTTTTCAGACCGTTTCAGGCTCCTCATATTTTTGACACCTTTTGAAGCTCCTCATATTTTTCACACCTTTTGAAGCTCTTCATATATTTCACAACTTTTCAGGCACTTCATGTTTTTCAACATCACTTCATGCTCCTCCTATATTTCAGACCGGTTCATGCTCCTCATATTTTTGACACCTTTTGTAGCTCTTCATATATTTCACACCTTTTGAAGCTCTTCATATTTTTCACACGTTTTCAGGCTATTCATGTTTTTCAACGCCGCTTCATGCTCCTACTATTTTCAGACCGTTTCCACCTCCTCATGTATTTCACACCTTTTGAAGCTCTTCATATATGTCACACCTTTTAGGCTCTTCGTCTTTTTAAAACCGTTTCATGCTCATCCTATTTTTCACACAGTTTCATGCTCCTCATATATTTGACACCTTTTGAAGCTCTTCATATTTTTCACACCTTTTCAGGCTCTTCATGTTTATCAACACAGTTTCATGCTCTTCCTAAATTTCAGACCGTTTCATGCTCCTCATATTGTTGACACCTTTTGAAGCTCTTCATATTTTTCCACCTTTTCAGGCTTTTCATGTTTTTCAACACCGCTTCATGCTCCTCCAATTTTTCAGAAAGTTTCATGCTCCTCATATTTTTAACATCTTTTGAAGCTCTTCATTTTTTTCACACCTTTTCATGCTCTTCATCTTTTTCAAAAAAGTTTCATGCTCATCCTATGTTTCATACTGTTTCACGCTCCTAATATTTTTGACACCTTTTGAAGCTCTTTATATTTTTCACACCTTTTCAGGCTCTTCATGTTTTTGACCACCGCATCATGCTCCTCCTATTTTTCAGTCGTTTCATGCCTCTCATATTTTTTACACCTTTTGAAGCTCTTCATGTTTTTCACACCTTTTCATGCTCTTCATCTTTTTCAAAACCGTCTCATTCTCATCCTATTTTAAAGACTGTTTCATGCTCCTCATATTTTTGACACCTTTAGAACCTCTTCATATTTTTCACACCTTTTCATCTCTTCATGTTTTCAACACCGTTTCATGCTCCTCCTATTTTTCAGACCGATTCATGCTCCTCATATTTTTGACACCTTTTGAAGCTCTTCTTTTTTTTTCACACATTTTGAAGCTCTTCATATTTTTCACAACTTTTCAGGCTCTTCATGTTTTTGAACACCGCTTCATGCTCCTCTTATTTTTTAGAGAGTTTCATGCTCCTCATGTATTTCACACCTTTTGAAGCTCTTCATATTTTTCACACCTTTTCAGGCTCTTCATATTTTGAACACCATTTCATGCTTCTCTTATTTTTCAGACCATTTCTTGCTCCTCATATTTATGACACCTTTTGAAGCTCTTCATATTTTTCACACCTTTTGAAGCTGTTCATATTTTTCACACCATTTGAAGCTTTTCATATTTTTCACACGTTTTCAGGTTCTTCATGTTTTTCAACACCGCTTCATGCTCCTGCTAATTTTCAGACCCTTTCATGCTCCACATATTTTTGACACGTTTTGAAGCTCTTCATGTTTTTCACACCTTTTCAGGCTCTTCATGTCTTTCAACACCGTTTCATGCTCCTCCTATTTTTCAGAACTTTTAATGCTCCTCACATTTTTGACACCTTTTGTAGTTCTTCATATATTTCATACATTTTCAGGATCTTTATGTTTTTCAACAACACTTCATGCTCCTCCTATTTTTAAGACCGCTTCATGCTCATCTCATTTTTCACACTTTTGAAACGGTTCATATTTTTCACACCTTTTGAAGATCTTCATATTTTTACAAGTTTTCAGGTTCTTCATGTTTTTCAACACCGCTTCATGCTCCTCCTATTTTTCAGACTATTTCATGCTCCACATATTTTTGACACGTTTTGAAGCTCTTCATATTTTTCACACCTTTTCAGGCTTTTTATGTTTCTGAACACCGCTTCAAGCTGCTCCTATATTTCACATCTTTTGAAGCTCTTCATTATTTTCACACCTTTTCAGGCTCTTCATGTTTTTGAACACAGCTTCATGCTCCTCCTATTTTTCAGACAGTTTAATGCTCCTCATGTATTTCAAACCTTTTGAAGCTCGTCACATATTTCACATCTTCTCAGGCTCTTCATGTTTTGAACACCGTTTCATGCTCCTCCTATTTTTTAGACCGTTTTATACTCCTCATAATTTTGACACCTTTTGAAGCTCTTCATATTTTTCACAACTTTTCAGGCTCTTCATGGTTTTCAACACCGTCTCATTCTACTCCTATTTTTCAGACCGTTTCATGCTCCTCATGTATTTCACACCTTTTGAAGCTTTTCACATTTTTCACACCTTTTCAGGCTCTTCATGTTATTCAACACCGCTTCATGATCTTCCTATTTTTCAGTCCATTTCATGCTCCTCATATTTTTGACACCTGTTGAAGTTCTTCATATTTTTCCACCTTTTCAGCTCTTCAAGTTTTTCAACACCACTTCATGCTCCTCCTATATTTCAGAGCGTTTCATGCTCCTCATATTTTTGACACCTGTTGAAGCTCTTCATATTTTTCACACCTTTTCAGGCACTTCATATTTTTCAACACCGCTTCATGCTCCTCCTATTTTTCAGATCGTTTCATGCTCCTCATATTTTGACACCTTTTGAAGCTCTTCATATTTTTCACAAGTTTTCAGGTTCTTCATGTTTTTCAACACCGCTTCATGTTCCTCCTATTTTTCACACCGTTTCATGCTCCACATATATTTGACACGTTTTGAAGCTCTTCATATTTTTCACACCTTTACAGGCTTTTTATGTTTTTGAACACCACTTCATGCTGCTCCTATATTTCATACCTTTTGAAGCTCTTCATATTTTCCACACCATTTGAAGCTCTTCATATTTCTCAAACGTTTTCAGGCTCTTCATGTTTTTCAACACCCCTTCTTGCTCATCTATTTTTCAGACCGTTTCATGCTTCTCTCATTTCTGACATCTTTTGAAGCTCTTCATATATTTCACACATTTTCAGGCTCTTCATGTTTTTCAACACCACTTCATGCTCCTCCTATTTTTCAGACCGTTTCATGCTCATCTCACTTTTGACACATTTTGAAGCTCTTCATATTTTCCACACCTTTTGAAGCTCTTCATATTTTTCAAACGTTTTCAGGCTCTTCATGTTTTTCCACACCGCTTCATGCTCCTCCTTTTTTTCAGATAGTTTCATGCCCCCTTTATTTTTGACACCTTTTGAAGCTCTTCATATTTTTCAAACCGTTTCAGGCTCTTCATGTTTTTCAACACCGCTTCATGCTCCTCCTATTTTTCAGACGGTTTCATGCTCCTCATATTTTTGACACCTTTTGAAGCTCTTCATATATTTCACACCTTTTCCACCTCTTCATGTTTTTCAACACTGCTTCTTGCTCCTCCAATTTTTCAGACCGTTTCATGCTCCTCCTATTTTTGATACCTTTTGAAGCTGTTCATATATTTCACACCTTTTCAGGCGTTTCATGTCTTTGAAAACCGTTTCATGCTCGTCATATTTGGACAGTTTTTGATGCTCTTCATATTTTTCACAGCTTTTCAGGCTCTTCATGTTTTTCAAAACCACTTCATGCTCCTATTTTTCAGACCGTTTCCTGCTCCTCATATTTTTGACACATTTTCAAACTCTTCATATTTTTCACACCTTTTCAGGCTCTTCTTGTTTTTCAACACCGCTTCATGCTCCTCGTATTTTTCAGACAGTTTCATGTGCCTCCTCTTTTTAACATCTTTTGAAGGTCTTCATATTTTTCACACCTTTTCAGGCTCTTCATGTTTTTCCGCACCGCTTCCTGCTCTTCCTTTTTTTCAGACCGTTCCATGCTCCTCATATTTTTGACACCTTTTGAAGCTCTTCATATTTTGCACACCTTTTGAGGCTCTTTATGTTTTTCAACACCACTTCATGCTCATCCTATTTTCAGACCGTTTAATGCTCCTCTTATTTTTGACACCTTTTGAAGCTCTTCATATTTTTCAAACCTCTTCAGGTTCTTCATATTTTTCAACAACGCTTCATGCTCCTCCTATTTTTCAGATAGTTTCATGCCCCCTCTATTTTTGACACATTTTGAAGCTCTTCATATTTTTCAAGCCTTTTCAAGCTCTTCATGTTTTTAAACAGAGCTTCATTTTCCTCCTATTTTTCAGACCGTTTCATGCTCCACATATTTTTGACACCTTTTGAAGCTCTTCATATTTTTCAACCTTTTCTTGCTTTCCATGTTTTTGAACACCGTTCCATGCTCCTCATATTTTTGACACCTTTGAAGCTCTTCAAAATTTTGACACCTTTTGAAGCTCTTCATATTTTTCAAACCTTTTCAAGCTCTTCATGTTTTTCAACACCGCTTCTTGCTCCTCCTATTTTTCAGACCGTTTCATGCTCCTCATATTTTTGACACCTTTTGAATCTCTTCATATATTTCACACCTTTTCAGGCTCTTCATGTTTTTGAACACCGCTTCATGATCCTCCTATTTTTCAGACCGTTTCATACACCTCATATTTTTTTCACCTTTTGAAGCTCTTCATATTTTTCACACCTTTTCAGGCTCCTCATGTTTTGCAACACCACTTCATGGTCCTCCTATTTTTCAGACCATTTCATACTCGTCATATTTTTGACACCTTTTGATGCTCTTCATATTTTTCACACCTTTTCAGGCTCTTCATTTTTTCAACACCGCTTCATGCTCCTCCTATTTTTCAGACTGTTTCATGCTCATCTCATTTTTGACACCTTTGGAAGCTCTTCATATTTTTCACAACTTTTCAGGCTCTGCATGTATTTGAACACCGTTTCATGCTACTCCTATATTTCAGACCGATTCTTGCTGCTCATATATTTGACACCTTTTGAAACTCTTCATATTTTTAACACCTTTTTAGGCTCTTCATGTTTTTCAACACCGCTTCATGCTCCTCCTATTTTTCAGACCGTTTCATGCTCCTCATATTTTTGACACCTTTTGATGCTCTTCATCTTTTTCATACCTTTTCAGGCTTTTCATGTTTTTGCACACCGCTTCATGCTCCTCCTATTTTTCACACCTTTTGAAGCTCTTCATATTTTTCACCCTTTTCAGTCTCTTCATGTTTTTAACACGGTTTCATGCTCCTCCTATTTTTCAGACCGTTTCATGCTCCTCATATTTTTGACACCTTTTGAAGCTCTTCATATTTTTCACATCTTTTCAGGCTCTTCATGTTTTTCAACACCGCTTCATGCTCCACCTATTTTTCAGACGGTTTCATGCTCATCTCTTTTTTGACACCTTTTGAAGCTCTTCATATTTTTCATACCTTTTGAAGCTCTTCATATTTTTCACTCGTTTTCACGCTCTTCATGTTTTTCAACACCGCTTCATGCTCCTCCTATTTTTCAGACGGTTTCATGCTCCTCATATTTTTGACACCTTTTGAAGCTCTTCATATTTTTCAAACCTTTTCAGGCTCTTCATGTTTTTGAACACTGCTTCATGCTCCTCGTATTTTTCAAACCATTTCATGATCCTCATGTATTTCACACCTTTGAACCTCTTCATATTTTTCACACCTTTTCAGGCTCTTCATGTGTTTCAACACCACTTCATGCTCCTCAGCTTTTTCAGACCGTTTCATGCTCATTTCATTTTTGAAACATTTTGAAGCTCTTCATATTTTTCACACCTTTTGAATCTCTTCATATTTTTGACACCTTTTCAGGCTCTTCATGTTTTTGAACACCTCTGCATGCTCCTCCTATTTTTCAGGGCGTTTAATGCTCCTCATGTATTTCACACCTTTTGAAGCTCTTCATATTTTTCTCACCTTTTCAGGCTCTTCATGTTTTTGAACACCGCTTCATGCTCCTCATATTTTTCAGACCGTTTCATGCTCCTCATATATTTCAAACCTTTTGCACCTCTTCATATTTTTCACACCTTTTCAATGTCTTCATGTTTTTGAACACCGTTTCATGCTGCTCCTATTTTTCAAAACGTTTCATGCTCCTCATATTTTTGACACCTTTTGAAGCTCTTCATATTTTTCACACCTTTTCAGGCTCTTCATATTTTTGAACACCTCTTCCTCTTCCTCCTATTTTTCAGACCGTTTCTTGCTCCTCATGTATTTCACACCTTTTGAAGCCCTTCATATTTTTCACACCTTTTCAGGCTCTTGATGATTTTCCACACCACTTCATGCTTCTCCTATTTTTCAACACGTTTCATGCTCCTCATGTATTTCACACCTTTTGAAGCTCTTCATATTTTTCACACCTTTTCAGGCTCTTCATGTTTTTCAACACCGCTTCATGCTCCTCCTATTTTTCAGACCGTTTCATGCACCTCATATTTTTCTCACCTTTTGAAGCTCTTCATATTTTTCACACCTTTTCAGGCTCCTCATGTTTTGCAACACCGCTTCATGGTCGTCCTATTTTTCAGACCGTTTCATACTCCTCATATTTTTGACAACTTTTGATGCTCTTCATATTTTTCACACCTTTTCAGGCTCTTCATTTTTTCAACACCGCTTCATGCTCCTCCTATTTTTCAGAGCGTTTCATGCTCATCTCATTTTTAACACCTTTGGAAGCTTTTCATATTTTTCACAATTTTTCAGGCTCTTCATGTTTTGAACACCGCTTCATGCTCCTCCTATTTTTCAGACCGTATCATGCTCCTCATATTTTGACACCTTTTGAAGCTCTTCATATATTTCACACCTTTTCAGTCTCTTCTTTTTCTTCAACACCACCTCATGCACCTCCTATTTTTCAGACCGTTTCATGATCATCTCATTTTTGACACCTTTTGAAGCTCTTCATATTTTTCACACCTTTTCAGGCTCCTCATTTTTTTCAACACCACTTCATTCTCCTCCTATTTTTCAGACCGTTTCATGCTCATCTCTTTTTTGACACCTTTTGAAGCTCTTCATATTTTTCACACATTTTGAAGCTCTTAATATTTTTCACACCTTTTCTGGCTCTTCATGTTTTTCAACACCGGTTCATGGTACTCCTATTTTTTAGACCGTTTCATGCTCCTCATATTTTTGACAACTTTTGAAGCTGTTCATATTTTTCACACCTTTTCAGGCTCTTCATTTTTTTCAACACTGCTTCATGCTCCTCCTATTTTTCAGAACGTTTCATGCTCCTTATAATTTTGACACCTTTTGAAGCTCTTCATATTTTTCACACCTTTTCAGGCTCTTCATGTTTTTCAACACTGCTTCATGCTCCTCCTATTTTTCAGACCGTTTCTTGCACCTCATATATTTCACAGCTTTAGAAGCTCTTCATATTTTTCACACATTTTCAGGCTCTTCATGTTTCTCAACACCGCTTCCTGCTCCTCCTCTTTTTCAGACCGTTTCATGCTCCTCATATTTTTGACACATTTTGAAGCTCTTCATGTTTCTCACAGCTTTTCAGGTTCTTCATGTTTTTCAACACTACTTCATGCTCCTCCTATTTTTCAGACGGTTTCATGCTCATGTCATTTTTGACACCTTTTGAAGCTCTTCATATTTTTCACATCTTTTGAAGCTCTTCATATTTTTCACACATTTTCAGGCTCTTCATGTTGTTCAACACCCTTTCTTGCTCCTCCTATTTTTCAGACCATTTCATGCTCCTCATATTTTTGACACGTTTTGAAGCTCTTCATATTTTTCACACCTTTTCAGGCTCTTCATGTTTTTGAACACCGTTTCATAGTCCTCCTATTTTTCAGACCGTTTCATGCTCCTCATATTTTTGACACCTTTTGAAGCTCTTCATATTTTTCACTACTTTTCAGGGTCTTCCTGTTTTGAACACCGCTTCATGCTCCTCCTATTTTTCAGAACTTTTCATGCTCCTCATATTTTTGACACCTTTTGAAGCTCTTCATATTTTTCACACCTTTTCAGGCTCTTCATGTTTTTGAACACCATTTCATGCTCCTCCTATTTTACAGACCGTTTCATTCTCCTCATATTTTTGACACCTTTTGAAGCTCTTCATATATTTCACACCTTTTCAGGCTTTTCATTATTTTCAACACCACTTCATGCTCCTCTTATTTTTCAGACCGTTTCATGCTCATCTCATTTTGACACCTTTTGAAGCTCTTCATGTTTTTCACATCTTCTGAAGCTCTTCATATTTTTCACAAATTTTCAGGCTCTTTATGATTTTCAACACCGCTTCATGCTCCTCCTATTTTTCAGACCGTTTCATGTTCATCTCATTTTGACACCTTTTGAAGCTCTTCATATTTTTCACACCTTTTGAAGCTCTTCATATTTTGCATATTTTTGAAGTTCTTCATAATTTCACACGTTTTCAGACTCTTCATGTTTTTCAACACCACTTCATGCTCCTCCTATTTTTCAGACCGTTTCATGCTCCTCATATTTTTGACACCTTTTGAAGCTCTTCATATATTTCACACCTTTTCAGGCTTTTCATTATTTTCAACACCACTTCATGCTCCTCCTATTTTTCAGACCGTTTCATGCTCCTCATATTTTTGACACCTTTTGAAGCTCTTCATATTTTTCACACCTTTTCAGGCTCTTCATGTTTTTGAACACCGCTTCATGCTCCTCCTATTTTTCAGACCGTTTCATGCTCCTCATATTTTTGACAACTTTTGAAGCTTTTCATATTTTTCACACCTTGTCAGGCTCTTGAATTTTTTCAACACCACTTCATGCTCCTCCTTTTTTGCAGACCGTTTCATGCTCCTCATATTTTTGACACCTTTTGAAGCTCTTCATATTTTGCACACCTTTTCAGGCTCTTCATGTTTTTGAACACCGCTTCATGATCCTCCTATTTTTCTGACCTTTTCATGCTCCTCATATTTTTGACAACTTTTGAAGCTCTTCATATTTTTCACAACTTTTCAGGCTTTTCCTGTTTTTGAACACCGCTTCATGCTCCTCCTATTTTTCAAACCGTTTCATGCTCCTCATATTTTTGACACCTTTTGAAGCTCTTCATATTTTTCACAACTTTTCAGGCTCTTCATGTTTTTGAACACCGCTTCATGCTCCTCCTATTTTCAGACCGTTTCATTCTCCTCATATTTTTGACACCTTTTGAAGCCCTTCATATATTTCACACCTTTTCCGTCTCTTCTTTTTTTTCAACACCACTTCATGTTCCTCCTATTTTTCAGACCGTTTCATGCTCATCTCATTTTTGACACCTTTTGAAGCTCTTCATATTTTTCACACCTTTTCAAGCTCTTCATGTTTTTGAACACCGCTTCATGCTCCTCCTATTTTTCAGACTGCTTCATACTCCTCTCATTTTTGACACCTTTTGAAGCTCTTCATATTTTTGACACCTTTTGAAGCTCTTCATATTTCTCACACGTTTTCAGGCTCTTCATGATTTTCAACACCGATTCATGCTCCTCCTCTTTTTCAGACCGTTTCATGCTCCTCATATTTTTGATACCTTTTGAATCTCCTCATATTTTTTACACCTTTTGAACCTCTTCATATATTTCACACTTTTTCAGGCTCTTCATGTTTTTTAACACCGCTTCATGCTCCTCCTATTTTCAAGACAGTTTCATACTCCTCATGTATTTCATACCTTTTGAAGCTCCTCATATTTTTCACACCTTTTCAGGCTCTTCATATTTTTGAAAACCGCTTCATGCTCCTCCTATTTTTAAGACCATTTCATGCTCCTCATATATTTCACACCTTTTGAAGTTCTTCATATTTTTCACACCTTTTCAGGCTCTGCATGTTTTTCAACACCGTTTCATGCTCCTCCTATTTTTCAGATCGTTTCATGCTCCTCATATTTTTGACACATTTTGAAGTTCTTGATATATTTCACACCTTCTCAGGCTCTTCATTTTTTGGAACACGACTTCTTGCTCCTCCTATTTTTCAGACCGTTTCATGCTCATCTCATTTTTGACACCTTTTGAAGCTCTTCATATATTTGACACCATTTGAAGCTCTTCATATTTTTCACAACTTTTCAGGCTCTGCATGTATTTGAACACCGTTTCATGCTACTCCTATATTTCAGACCGATTCTTGCTGCTCATATATTTGACACCTTTTGAAACTCTTCATATTTTTAACACCTTTTCAGGCTCTTCATGTTTTTCAACACCGCTTCATGCTCCTCCTATTTTTCAGACCGTTTCATGCTCCTCATATTTTTGACACCTTTTGATGCTCTTCATATTTTTCACACCTTTTCAGGCTTTTCATGTTTTTGCACACCGCTTCATGCTCCTCCTATTTTTCACACCTTTTGAAGCTCTTCATATTTTTCACCCTTTTCAGTCTCTTCATGTTTTTAACACGGTTTCATGCTCCTCCTATTTTTCAGACCGTTTCATGCTCCTCATATTTTTGACACCTTTTGAAGCTCTTCATATTTTTCACATCTTTTCAGGCTCTTCATGTTTTTCAACACCGCTCATGCTCCATCTATTTTTCAGACGGTTTCATGCTCATCTCTTTTTTGACACCTTTTGAAGCTCTTCATATTTTTCATACCTTTTGAAGCTCTTCATATTTTTCACTCGTTTTCACGCTCTTCATGTTTTTCAACACCGCTTCATGCTCCTCCTATTTTTCAGACGGTTTCATGCTCCTCATATTTTTGACACCTTTTGAAGCTCTTCATATTTTTCAAACCTTTTCAGGCTCTTCATGTTTTTGAACACTGCTTCATGCTCCTCGTATTTTTCAAACCATTTCATGATCCTCATGTATTTCACACCTTTGAACCTCTTCATATTTTTCACACCTTTTCAGGCTCTTCATGTGTTTCAACACCACTTCATGCTCCTCAGCTTTTTCAGACCGTTTCATGCTCATTTCATTTTTGAAACATTTTGAAGCTCTTCATATTTTTCACACCTTTTGAATCTCTTCATATTTTTGACACCTTTTCAGGCTCTTCATGTTTTTGAACACCTCTGCATGCTCCTCCTATTTTTCAGGGCGTTTAATGCTCCTCATGTATTTCACACCTTTTGAAGCTCTTCATATTTTTCTCACCTTTTCAGGCTCTTCATGTTTTTGAACACCGCTTCATGCTCCTCATATTTTTCAGACCGTTTCATGCTCCTCATATATTTCAAACCTTTTGCACCTCTTCATATTTTTCACACCTTTTCAATGTCTTCATGTTTTTGAACACCGTTTCATGCTGCTCCTATTTTTCACAACGTTTCATGGTCCTCATATTTTTGACACCTTTTGAAGCTCTTCATATTTTTCACACCTTTTCAGGCTCTTCATGTTTTTCAACACTGCTTCATGCTCCTCCTATTTTTCAGACCGTTTCTTCCACCTCATATATTTCACAGCTTTAGAAGCTCTTCATATTTTTCACACCTTTTCAGGCTCTTCATGTTTTTGTACACCGCTTCATGCTCCTCCTATTTTTCAGACCGTTTCATGCTCCTCATATTTTTGACAACTTTTGAAGCTTTTCATATTTTTCACACCTTGTCAGGCTCTTGAATTTTTTCAACACCACTTCATGCTCCTCCTTTTTTGCAGACCGTTTCATGCTCCTCATATTTTTGACACCTTTTGAAGCTCTTCATATTTTGCACACCTTTTCAGGCTCTTCATGTTTTTGAACACCGCTTCATGATCCTCCTATTTTTCTGACCTTTTCATGCTCCTCATATTTTTGACAACTTTTGAAGCTCTTCATATTTTTCACAACTTTTCAGGCTTTTCCTGTTTTTGAACACCGCTTCATGCTCCTCCTATTTTTCAAACCGTTTCATGCTCCTCATATTTTTGACACCTTTTGAAGCCCTTCATATATTTCACACCTTTTCCGTCTCTTCTTTTTTTTCAACACCACTTCATGCTCCTCCTATTTTTCAGACCGTTTCATGCTCATCTCATTTTTGACACCTTTTGAAGCTCTTCATATTTTTCACACCTTTTCAAGCTCTTCATGTTTTTGAACACCGCTTCATGCTCCTCCTATTTTTCAGACTGCTTCATACTCCTCTCATTTTTGACACCTTTTGAAGCTCTTCATATTTTTGACACCTTTTGAAGCTCTTCATATTTCTCACACTTTTTCAGGCTCTTCATGATTTTCAACACCGATTCATGCTCCTCCTCTTTTTCAGACCGTTTCATGCTCCTCATATTTTTGATACCTTTTGAATCTCCTCATATTTTTTACACCTTTTGAACCTCTTCATATATTTCACACTTTTTCAGGCTCTTCATGTTTTTCAACACGGCTTCATGCTCCTCCTATTTTTCAGACCGTTTCATGCTCCTCATATTTTTCACACCTTTTGAAGCTCTTCATATTTTTCACACCTTTTAAGCCTCCTCATGTTTTTTAGCACCGCTTCATGCTCCTCCTATTTTCAAGACAGTTTCATACTCCTCATGTATTTCATACCTTTTGAAGCTCCTCATATTTTTCACACCTTTTCAGGCTCTTCATATTTTTGAAAACCGCTTCATGCTCCTCCTATTTTTAAGACCGTTTCATGCTCCTCATATATTTCACACCTTTTGAAGTTCTTCATATTTTTCACACCTTTTCAGGCTCTGCATGTTTTTCAACACCGTTTCATGCTCCTCCTATTTTTCAGACCGTTTCATGCTCCTCATATTTTTGACACATTTTGAAGTTCTTGATATATTTCACACCTTCTCAGGCTCTTCATTTTTTGGAACACGACTTCTTGCTCCTCCTATTTTTCAGACCGTTTCATGCTCATCTCATTTTTGACACCTTTTGAAGCTCTTCATATATTTGACACCATTTGAAGCTCTTCATATTTTTCACAACTTTTCAGGCTCTGCATGTATTTGAACACCGTTTCATGCTACTCCTATATTTCAGACCGATTCTTGCTGCTCATATATTTGACACCTTTTGAAACTCTTCATATTTTTAACACCTTTTCAGGCTCTTCATGTTTTTCAACACCGCTTCATGCTCCTCCTATTTTTCAGACCGTTTCATGCTCCTCATATTTTTGACACCTTTTGATGTTCTTCATATTTTTCACACCTTTTCAGGCTTTTCATGTTTTTGCACACCGCTTCATGCTCCTCCTATTTTTCACACCTTTTGAAGCTCTTCATATTTTTCACCCTCTTCAGTCTCTTCATGTTTTTGAACACGGTTTCATGCTCCTCCTATTTTTCAGACCGTTTCATGCTCCTCATATATTTCAAACCTTTTGCACCTCTTCATATTTTTCACACCTTTTCAATGTCTTCATGTTTTTGAACACCGTTTCATGCTGCTCCTATTTTTCACAACGTTTCATGCTCCTCATATTTTTGACACCTTTTGAAGCTCTTCATATTTTTCACACCTTTTCAGGCTCTTCATATTTTTGAACACCTCTTCCTCTTCCTCCTATTTTTCAGACCGTTTCTGGCTCCTCATGTATTTCACACCTTTTGAAGCCCTTCATATTTTTCACACCTTTTCAGGCTCTTGATGTTTTTCCACACCACTTCATGCTTCTCCTATTTTTCAACACGTTTCATGCTCCTCATGTATTTCACACCTTTTGAAGCTCTTCATATTTTTCACACCTTTTCAGGCTCTTCATGTTTTTCAACACCGCTTCATGGTCCTCCTATTTTTCAGACCGTTTCATGCACCTCATATTTTTCTCACCTTTTGAAGCTCTTCATATTTTTCACACCTTTTCAGGCTCCTCATGTTTTGCAACACCGCTTCATGGTCCTCCTATTTTTCAGACCGTTTCATACTCCTCATATTTTTTACAACTTTTGATGCTCTTCATATTTTTCACACCTTTTCAGGCTCTTCATTTTTTCAACACGGCTTCATGCTCCTCCTATTTTTCAGACCGTTTCATGCTCATCTCATTTTTGACACCTTTGGAAGCTTTTCATATTTTTCACAATTTTTCAGGCTCTTCATGTTTTGAACACCGCTTCATGCTCCTCCTATTTTTCAGACCGTATCATGCTCCTCATATTTTGACACCTTTTGAAGCTCTTCATATATTTCACACCTTTTCAGTCTCTTCTTTTTCTTCAACACCACCTCATGCACCTCCTATTTTTCAGACCGTTTCATGATCATCTCATTTTTGACACCTTTTGAAGCTCTTCATATTTTTCACACCTTTTCAGGCTCCTCATTTTTTTCAACACCACTTCATTCTCCTCCTATTTTTCAGACCGTTTCATGCTCATCTCTTTTTTGACACCTTTTGAAGCTCTTCATATTTTTCACACATTTTGAAGCTCTTAATATTTTTCACACCTTTTCTGGCTCTTCATGTTTTTCAACACCGGTTCATGGTACTCCTATTTTTCAGACCGTTTCTTGCACCTCATATATTTCACACCTTTAGAAGCTCTTCATATTTTTCACACATTTTCAGGCTCTTCATGTTTCTCAACACCTCTTCCTGCTCCTCCTCTTTTTCAGAACGTTTCATGCTCCTCATATTTTTGACACCTTTTGAAGCTCTTCGTGTTTCTCACAGCTTTTCAGGTTCTTCATGTTTTTCAACACTACTTCATGCTCCTCCTATTTTTCAGACGGTTTCATGCTCATCTCATTTTTGACACCTTTTGAAGCTCTTCATATATTTCACATCTTTTGAAGCTCTTCATATTTTTCACACGTTTTCAGGCTCTTCATGTTGTTCAACACCCTTTCTTGCTCCTCCTATTTTTCAGACCATTTCATGCTCCTCATATTTTTGACACGTTTTGAAGCTCTTCATATTTTTCACACCTTTTCAGGCTCTTCATGTTTTTGAACACCGTTTCATAGTCCTCCTATTTTTCAGACCGTTTCATGCTCCTCATATTTTTGAAACCTTTGAAGCTCTTCATATTTTTCACTACTTTTCAGGGTCTTCCTGTTTTGAACACCGCTTCATGCTCCTCCTATTTTTCAGAACTTTTCATGCTCCTCATATTTTTGACACCTTTTGAAGCTCTTCATATTTTTCACACCTTTTCAGGCTCTTCATGTTTTTGAACACCATTTCATGCTCCTCCTATTTTACAGACCGTTTCATTCTCCTCATATTTTTGACACCTTTTGAAGCTCTTCATATATTTCACACCTTTTCAGGCTTTTCATTATTTTCAACAACACTTCATGCTCCTCTTATTTTTCAGACCGTTTCATGCTCATCTCATTTTGACAACTTTTGAAGTTCTTCATGTTTTTCACATCTTCTGAAGCTCTTCATATTTTTCACAAATTTTCAGGCTCTTTATGATTTTCAACACCGCTTCATGCTCCTACTATTTTTCAGACCGTTTCATGTTCATCTCATTTTGACACCTTTTGAAGCTCTTCATATTTTTCACACCTTTTGAAGCTCTTCATATTTTGCATATTTTTGAAGTTCTTCATAATTTCACACGTTTTCAGACTCTTCATGTTTTTCAACACCACTTCATGCTCCTCCTATTTTTCAGACCGTTTCATGCTCCTCATATTTTTGACACCTTTTGAAGCTCTTCATATTTTTCACACCTTTTCAGGCTCTTCATGTTTTTGTACACCGCTTCATGCTCCTCCTATTTTTCAGACCGTTTCATGCTCCTCATATTTTTGACAACTTTTGAAGCTTTTCATATTTTTCACACCTTGTCAGGCTCTTGAATTTTTTCAACACCACTTCATGCTCCTCCTTTTTTGCAGACCGTTTCATGCTCCTCATATTTTTGACACCTTTTGAAGCTCTTCATATTTTGCACACCTTTTCAGGCTCTTCATGTTTTTGAACACCGCTTCATGATCCTCCTATTTTTCTGACCTTTTCATGCTCCTCATATTTTTGACAACTTTTGAAGCTCTTCATATTTTTCACAACTTTTCAGGCTTTTCCTGTTTTTGAACACCGCTTCATGCTCCTCCTATTTTCAGACCGTTTCATTCTCCTCATATTTTTGATACCTTTTGAATCTCCTCATATTTTTTACACCTTTTGAACCTCTTCATATATTTCACACTTTTTCAGGCTCTTCATGTTTTTTCAACACGGCTTCATGCTCCTCCTATTTTTCAGACCGTTTCATGCTCCTCATATTTTTCACACCTTTTGAAGCTCTTCATATTTTTCACACATTTTAAACCTCTTCATGTTTTTTAGCACCGCTTCATGCTCCTCCTATTTTCAAGACAGTTTCATACTCCTCATGTATTTCATACCTTTTGAAGCTCCTCATATTTTTCACACCTTTTCAGGCTCTTCATATTTTTGAAAACCGCTTCATGCTCCTCCTATTTTTAAGACCGTTTCATGCTCCTCATATATTTCACACCTTTTGAAGCTCTTCATATTTTTCACACCTTTTCAGGCTCTTCATGTTTTTCAACACCGCTTCATGGTCCTCCTATTTTTCAGACCGTTTCATGCACCTCATATTTTTCTCACCTTTTGAAGCTCTTCATATTTTTCACACCTTTTCAGGCTCCTCATGTTTTGCAACACCGCTTCATGGTCCTCCTATTTTTCAGACCGTTTCATACTCCTCATATTTTTTACAACTTTTGATGCTCTTCATATTTTTCACACCTTTTCAGGCTCTTCATTTTTTCAACACGGCTTCATGCTCCTCCTATTTTTCAGACCGTTTCATGCTCATCTCATTTTTGACACCTTTGGAAGCTTTTCATATTTTTCACAATTTTTCAGGCTCTTCATGTTTTGAACACCGCTTCATGCTCCTCCTATTTTTCAGACCGTATCATGCTCCTCATATTTTGACACCTTTTGAAGCTCTTCATATATTTCACACCTTTTCAGTCTCTTCTTTTTCTTCAACACCACCTCATGCACCTCCTATTTTTCAGACCGTTTCATGATCATCTCATTTTTGACACCTTTTGAAGCTCTTCATATTTTTCACACCTTTTCAGGCTCCTCATTTTTTTCAACACCACTTCATTCTCCTCCTATTTTTCAGACCGTTTCATGCTCATCTCTTTTTTGACACCTTTTGAAGCTCTTCATATTTTTCACACATTTTGATGCTCTTAATATTTTTCACACCTTTTCTGGCTCTTCATGTTTTTCAACACCGGTTCATGGTACTCCTATTTTTCAGACCGTTTCTTGCACCTCATATATTTCACACCTTTAGAAGCTCTTCATATTTTTCACACATTTTCAGGCTCTTCATGTTTCTCAACACCTCTTCCTGCTCCTCCTCTTTTTCAGAACGTTTCATGCTCCTCATATTTTTGACACCTTTTGAAGCTCTTCGTGTTTCTCACAGCTTTTCAGGTTCTTCATGTTTTTCAACACTACTTCATGCTCCTCCTATTTTTCAGACGGTTTCATGCTCATCTCATTTTTGACACCTTTTGAAGCTCTTCATATTTTTCACATCTTTTGAAGCTCTTCATATTTTTCACACGTTTTCAGGCTCTTCATGTTGTTCAACACCCTTTCTTGCTCCTCCTATTTTTCAGACCATTTCATGCTCCTCATATTTTTGACACGTTTTGAAGCTCTTCATATTTTTCACACCTTTTCAGGCTCTTCATGTTTTTGAACACCGTTTCATAGTCCTCCTATTTTTCAGACCGTTTCATGCTCCTCATATTTTTGAAACCTTTGAAGCTCTTCATATTTTTCACTACTTTTCAGGGTCTTCCTGTTTTGAACACCGCTTCATGCTCCTCCTATTTTTCAGAACTTTTCATGCTCCTCATATTTTTGACACCTTTTGAAGCTCTTCATATTTTTCACACCTTTTCAGGCTCTTCATGTTTTTGAACACCATTTCATGCTCCTCCTATTTTACAGACCGTTTCATTCTCCTCATATTTTTGACACCTTTTGAAGCTCTTCATATATTTCACACCTTTTCAGGCTTTTCATTATTTTCAACAACACTTCATGCTCCTCTTATTTTTCAGACCGTTTCATGCTCATCTCATTTTGACAACTTTTGAAGTTCTTCATGTTTTTCACATCTTCTGAAGCTCTTCATATTTTTCACAAATTTTCAGGCTCTTTATGATTTTCAACACCGCTTCATGCTCCTACTATTTTTCAGACCGTTTCATGTTCATCTCATTTTGACACCTTTTGAAGCTCTTCATATTTTTCACACCTTTTGAAGCTCTTCATATTTTGCATATTTTTGAAGTTCTTCATAATTTCACACGTTTTCAGACTCTTCATGTTTTTCAACACCACTTCATGCTCCTCCTATTTTTCAGACCGTTTCATGCTCCTCATATTTTTGACACCTTTTGAAGCTCTTCATATTTTTCACACCTTTTCAGGCTCTTCATGTTTTTGTACACCGCTTCATGCTCCTCCTATTTTTCAGACCGTTTCATGCTCCTCATATTTTTGACAACTTTTGAAGCTTTTCATATTTTTCACACCTTGTCAGGCTCTTGAATTTTTTCAACACCACTTCATGCTCCTCCTTTTTTGCAGACCGTTTCATGCTCCTCATATTTTTGACACCTTTTGAAGCTCTTCATATTTTGCACACCTTTTCAGGCTCTTCATGTTTTTGAACACCGCTTCATGATCCTCCTATTTTTCTGACCTTTTCATGCTCCTCATATTTTTGACAACTTTTGAAGCTCTTCATATTTTTCACAACTTTTCAGGCTTTTCCTGTTTTTGAACACCGCTTCATGCTCCTCCTATTTTCAGACCGTTTCATTCTCCTCATATTTTTGATACCTTTTGAATCTCCTCATATTTTTTACACCTTTTGAACCTCTTCATATATTTCACACTTTTTCAGGCTCTTCATGTTTTTTCAACACGGCTTCATGCTCCTCCTATTTTTCAGACCGTTTCATGCTCCTCATATTTTTCACACCTTTTGAAACTCTTCATATTTTTCACACCTTTTAAACCTCTTCATGTTTTTTAGCACCGCTTCATGCTCCTCCTATTTTCAAGACAGTTTCATACTCCTCATGTATTTCATACCTTTTGAAGCTCCTCATATTTTTCACACCTTTTCAGGCTCTTCATATTTTTGAAAACCGCTTCATGCTCCTCCTATTTTTAAGACCGTTTCATGCTCCTCATATATTTCACACCTTTTGAAGTTCTTCATATTTTTCACACCTTTTCAGGCTCTGCATGTTTTTCAACACCGTTTCATGCTCCTCCTATTTTTCAGACCGTTTCATGCTCCTCATATTTTTGACACATTTTGAAGTTCTTGATATATTTCACACCTTCTCAGGCTCTTCATTTTTTGGAACACGACTTCTTGCTCCTCCTATTTTTCAGACCGTTTCATGCTCATCTCATTTTTGACACCTTTTGAAGCTCTTCATATATTTGACACCATTTGAAGCTCTTCATATTTTTCACAACTTTTCAGGCTCTGCATGTATTTGAACACCGTTTCATGCTACTCCTATATTTCAGACCGATTCTTGCTGCTCATATATTTGACACCTTTTGAAACTCTTCATATTTTTAACACCTTTTCAGGCTCTTCATGTTTTTCAACACCGCTTCATGCTCCTCCTATTTTTCAGACCGTTTCATGCTCCTCATATTTTTGACACCTTTTGATGCTCTTCATATTTTTCACACCTTTTCAGGCTTTTCATGTTTTTGCACACCGCTTCATGCTCCTCCTATTTTTCACACCTTTTGAAGCTCTTCATATTTTTCACCCTCTTCAGTCTCTTCATGTTTTTGAACACGGTTTCATGCTCCTCCTATTTTTCAGACCGTTTCATGCTCCTCATATTTTTGACACCTTTTGAAGCTCTTCATATTTTTCACATCTTTTCAGGCTCTTTTTTTTTCAACACCGCTTCATGCTCCACCTATTTTTCAGACGGTTTCATGCTCATCTCTTTTTTGACACCTTTTGAAGCTCTTCATATTTTTCATACCTTTTGAAGCTCTTCATATTTTTCACTCGTTTTCACGCTCTTCATGTTTTTCAACACCGCTTCATGCTCCTCCTATTTTTCAGACGGTTTCATGCTCCTCATATTTTTGACACCTTTTGAAGCTCTTCATATTTTTCAAACCTTTTCAGGCTCTTCATGTTTTTGAACACTGCTTCATGCTCCTCGTATTTTTCAAACCATTTCATGATCCTCATGTATTTCACACCTTTGAACCTCTTCATATTTTTCACACCTTTTCAGGCTCTTCATGTGTTTCAACACCACTTCATGCTCCTCAGCTTTTTCAGACCGTTTCATGCTCATTTCATTTTTGAAACATTTTGAAGCTCTTCATATTTTTCACACCTTTTGAATCTCTTCATATTTTTGACACCTTTTCAGGCTCTTCATGTTTTTGAACACCTCTGCATGCTCCTCCTATTTTTCAGGGCGTTTAATGCTCCTCATGTATTTCACACCTTTTGAAGCTCTTCATATTTTTGACACCTTTTCAGGCTCTTCATGTTTTGCAACACCGCTTCATGCTGTTCCTATTTTTCAGACGGTTTCATGCTCCTCATATTTTTGAGACCTTTTGAAGCTCTTCATATCTTTCACACCTTTTCAGGCTCTTCATGTTTTTCAATACCACTTCATGCTCCACCTATTTTTCAGACCGTTTCATGCTCATCTCATTTTTGACACCTTTTAAAGCTCTTCATATTTTTCACACCTTTTGAAGCTCTTCATATTCTTCATACGTTTTCATGCTCTTTATGTTTTTCAACACCGCTTCTTGCTCCTCCTATTTTTCAGACCGTTTCATGCTCATCTCATTTTTGACACCTTTTAAAGCTCTTCATATTTTTCACACCTTTTGAGGCTCTTCATATTTTTCACACCTTTTGAGGCTCTTCATATTTTTCATATTTTTGAAGCTCTTCATATTTTTCACACCTTTTCAGGCTCTTCATATTTTTGAACACCGCTTCATGCTCCTCCTATTTTTCAGAGAGTTTCATGCTCCTCATGTATTTCACACCTTATGAAGCTCTTCATATTTTTCACACCTTTTCAGGCTCTTCATGTTTTTCAACGCCGCTTCATGCTCCTCCTCTTTTTCAGACCGTTTCATGCACCTCCTATTTTTCTCACCTTTTGAAGCTCTTCATATTTTTCACACCTTTTCAGGCTCCTCATGTTTTGCAACACCGCTTCATGCTCCTCCTATTTTTCAGACCGTTTCATACTCCTCATATTTTTGACACCTTTTGATGCTCTTCATATTTTTCACACCTTTTCCGGCTCTTCATTTTTTCAACACCGCTTCATGCTCCTCCTATTTTTCAGACCGTTTCATGCTCATCTCATTTTTGACACCTTTGGAAGCTTTTCATATTTTTCACAATTTTTCAGGCTCTTCATGTTTTGAACACCGCTTCATGCTCCTCCTATTTTTCAGACCGTATCATGCTCCTCATATTTTGACATCTTTTGAAGCTCTTCATATATTTCACACCTTTTCAGTCTCTTCTTTTTTTTCAACACCACCTCATGCACCTCCTATTTTTCAGACCGTTTCATGATGATCTCATTTTTGACACCTTTTGAAGCTCTTCATATTTTTCACACCTTTTCAGGCTCCTCATTTTTTTCAGCACCACTTCATTCTCCTCCTAATTTTCAGACCGTTTCATGCTCATCTCTTTTTTGACACCTTTTGAAGCTCTTCATATTTTTCACACATTTTGAAGCTCTTAATATTTTTCACACCTTTTCTGGCTCTTCATGTTTTTCAACATCGGTTCATGGTACTCCTATTTTTTAGACCGTTTCATGCTCCTCATATTTTTCCACCTTTTGAAGCTGTTCATATTTTTCACATCTTTTCAGTCTCTTCATTTTTTTCAACACTGCTTCATGCTCCTCCTATTTTTCAGACCATTTCATGCTCATCTCATGTTTGACACCTTTTGAAGCTCTTCATATATTTCACACCTTCTGAAGCTCTTCATAATTTTCACATCTTTTCAGGATCTTCATGTTTTTCAACAACTTTTCATGATCCTCCTATTTTTTAGACCGATTCATGCTCCTCATATTTTTGACACCTTTAGAAGCTCTTCATATATTTCACACCTTTTCAGGCTGTTCATGTTTTTCAACACCACTTCATGCTCCTCGTATTTTTAAGACCGTTTCATGCTCCTCATATTTTTGACACCTTTAGAAGCTCTTCATATTTTTCACACATTTTCAGGCTCTTCATGTTTCTCAACACCGCTTCCTGCTCCTCCTCTTTTTCAGACCGTTTCAGGCTCCTCATATATTTGACACATTTTGAAGCTCTTCATGTTTCTCACAGCTTTTCAGGTTCTTCATGTTTTTCAACACTACTTCATGCTCCTCCTATTTTTCAGACGGTTTCATGCTCATCTCATTTTTGACACCTTTTGAAGCTCTTCATATTTTTCACATCTTTTGAAGCTCTTCATATTTTTCACACGTTTTCAGGCTCTTCATGTTGTTCAACACCCTTTCTTGCTCCTCCTATTTTTCAGACCGTTTCATGCTCCTCATATTTTTGACACGTTTTGAAGCTCTTCATATTTTTCACACCTTTTCAGGCTCTTCATGTTTTTGAACACCGTTTCATAGTCCTCCTATTTTTCAGACCGTTTCATGCTCCTCATATTTTTGACACCTTTTGAAGCTCTTCATATTTTTCACTACTTTTCAGGGTCTTCCTGTTTTTGAACACCGCTTCATGCTCCTCCTATTTTTCAGAACTTTTCATGCTCCTCATATTTTTGACACCTTTTGAAGCTCTTCTTATTTTTCACACCTTTTCAGGCTCTTCATGTTTTTGAACACCATTTCATGCTCCTCCTATTTTGCAGACCGTTTCTTGCTCCTCATATTTTTGACACCTTCTGAAGCTCTTCATATTTTTCACACCTTTTGAAGCTCTTCATATTTTTCATATTTTTGAAGCTCTTCATATTTTCACACGTTTTCAGACTCTTCATGTTTTTCAACACCGCTTCATGATCCTGCTATTTTTCAGACCGTTTCATGCTCCTCATATATTTCACACCTTTTGAAGCTCTTCATATTTTTCACACCTTTTGAAGCTCTTCATATTTTTCATATTTTTGAAGCTCTTCATATTGTTCACACCTTTTCAGGCTCTTCATATTTTTGAACACCACTTCATACTCCTCCTATATTTCAGACAGTTTCATGCTCATCTCATTTTTGACACCTTTTGAAGCTTTTCATAGTTTTCACAACTTTTCAGGCTCTTCATGTTTTTGAACACCTCTTCATGCTAATCCTATTTTTCAAACCATAACATGCTCCTCATATTTTTCACACCTTTTGAAGCTCTTCATATTTTTTACACCTTTTCAGGCTCTTCATGTTTTTGAACACCACTTCATGCTCCTTATATTTTTCAGAGAGTTTCATGCTCCTCATGTATTTCACACCTTTTGAAGCTTTTCATATTTCTCACACCTTTTCAGGCTCTTCATGTTTTTCAACACCGCTTCATGCTCCTTCTATTTTTCAGATCGTTTCATGCTCCTCATATTTTTGACACCTTTTGAAGCTCTTCATATTTCTCACACCTTTTCAGGCTCTTCATGTTTTTGAACACCGCTTCATGCTCCTCCTATTTTTCAGACCGTTTCATGCTCCTCATATTTTTCCCACCTTTGTAGCTTTTCATATTTTTAACACCTTTTCAGGCTCTTCAAGTTTATCAACACCACTTCATGCTCCTCCTTTTTGCAGACCGTTTCATGCTCCTCATATTTTTGACACCTATTGATGCTCTTAATATATTTCACACCTTTTCAGGCTCTTCATTTCTTCCACACCACTTCATGCTCCTCATATTTTTCAGGCAGTATCATGCTCCTCATATTTTTCACATCTTTTGAAGCTCTTCATATTTTTCACACCTTTTTAGGCTCTTCATATTTTTCAACACCATTTCATGCCGCTTCTATTTTTCAGACCGTTTCATGCTCCTCATATTTTTCACAACTTTTGAAGCTCTTCATATTTTTCACACCTTTTCAGGCTCTTCATGTTTTTCCACACCACTTAATGCTTCTCCTAAATTTCAGACCGTTTCATGTTCCTCATGTATTGCACACCTTTTGAAGCTCTTCATATTTTTCACACCTTTTCATGCTCTTCATGTTTTTGATCACCGTTTCATGCTCCTCCTTTTTTTTCAGACCGTTTCATGCTCCTCATATTTTTCACACCTTTTTAAGCTCTTCATGTTTTTCACACCTTTTCAGCCTCTTCATGTTTTTGAACACCCCTTCTCGCTCCTTTTATTTTTCAGAGAGTTTCATGCTTCTCATGTATTTCACACCTTTTGAAGCTCTTCATATTTTTCACACCTTTACAGGCTCTTCATGTTTTTGAACACCGTTTCATGCTCCTCCTATTTTTCAGACCGTTTCATGCTCCCCATATTTTTGAGACCTTTTGAAGCCCTCATATATTTCACACCTTTTCAGGCTCTTCATTTTTTTCAACACCACGTCATGCTCCTCCTATTTTTCAGACCCCTTTATGCTCTTCTCATTTTTGACACCTTTTGAAGCTCTTCATATTTTTCACACCTTTTGAAGCTCTTCATATTTTTCACACCTTTTCATGCTCTTCATGTTTTTGATCACCGCTTCATGCTCCTCCTATTTTCAGACCGTTTCATGCTCCTCATATTTTTCACACATTTTGAAGCTCCTCCTATTTTTCACAACCTTTCACGCTCTTCATGTTTTTCAACACGGCTTCATGATCCTCCTATTTTTCTGACAGTTTCATGCTCCTCCTATTTTTCAGCACGTTTCATACTCCTCCAAATTTTCAGACCGTTTCATGCTCCTCATATTTGTCACACCTTTCGAAGCTCTTCATATTTTTCACACCTTTTCTGGATCTTCATGTTTTTGAGCACAGCTTCATGCTCCTCCGATTTTTCAGACCGTTTCATGCTCCTCATATATTTCACACCTTTTGAAGCTCTTCATATTTTTCACAGCTTTTCAGGATCTTCATGTTTTTCAACACCATTTCATGCTGCTCCTATTTTTCAGACCGTTTCATGCTCCTCATATTTTTGACACCTTTTGAAGTTCTTCATATTTTTCAAAACTTTTCAGGCTCTCCATGTTTTTAAACACCGCTTCATGCTCCTACTATTTTTGAGACCGTTTCATGCTACTCATTTATTTCACACCTTTTGAAGCTCTTCATATTTTTCAAGCCTTTTCAGGCTCTTCATGTTTTTGAACACCGCTTCATGCTCCTCCTATTTTTCAGACCGTTTCATGCTCTTCATTTATTTCACACCTTTTGAAGCTCTTCATATTTTTCAAGCCTTTTCAGGCTCTTCATGTTTTTGAACACCGCTTCATGCTCCTCCTATTTTTCAAACCTTTTCATGATCCTCATGTATTTCAAACCTTTGAAACTCTTCATATTTTTCACACCTTTTCTTGCTCTTCATGTTTTTCAACAACATTTCATGCTCCTCCTATTTTTCAGACCTTTTCATGCTCCTCATATTTTTCACACCTTTTCATGCTCTTCTTGTTTTTCAACACAGTTTCATGGTCCTCATATGTTTGACACCTTTTGAATCTCTTCATATTTTTCACACCTTTTCAGGCTCTTCATGATTTTCAACACTGCTTCATGCTCCTCATATTTTTGAGACCGTTTCATGCTCCTAATATTGTTCACACCTTTTCAAGATCTTCATGTTATTCAACACCGCTTCATGCTCTTCCTATTTTTCAGGCCGTTTCATGCTCCTCATATTTTTGATACTTTTGAAGCTCTTAATATTTTTCACACCTTTTCAGGCTCTTCATGTTTTTCAACACACTTTCATGCTCCTCATATGTTTGACACCTTTTGAATCTCTTCATATTATTCACACCTTTTCAGGCTCTTCATGATTTTCAACACCGCTTCATGCTCCCCATATTTTTGGACCGTTTTATGCTACTCATATTTTGACACCTTTTGATGCTCTTCATATTTTTCACACCTTTTCCGGCTCTTCATTTTTTCAACACCGCTTCATGCTCCTCCTATTTTTCAGACCGTTTCATGCTCATCTCATTTTTGACACCTTTGGAAGCTTTTCATATTTTTCACAATTTTTCAGGCTCTTCATGTTTTGAACACCGCTTCATGCTCCTCCTATTTTTCAGAGAGTTTCATGCTCCTCATGTATTTCACACCTTATGAAGCTCTTCATATTTTTCACACCTTTTCAGGCTCTTCATGTTTTTCAACGCCGCTTCATGCTCCTCCTCTTTTTCAGACCGTTTCATGCACCTCCTATTTTTCTCACCTTTTGAAGCTCTTCATATTTTTCACACCTTTTCAGGCTCCTCATGTTTTGCAACACCGCTTCATGCTCCTCCTATTTTTCAGACCGTTTCATACTCCTCATATTTTTGACACCTTTTGATGCTCTTCATATTTTTCACACCTTTTCCGGCTCTTCATTTTTTCAACACCGCTTCATGCTCCTCCTATTTTTCAGACCGTTTCATGCTCATCTCATTTTTGACACCTTTGGAAGCTTTTCATATTTTTCACAATTTTTCAGGCTCTTCATGTTTTGAACACCGCTTCATGCTCCTCCTATTTTTCAGACCGTATCATGCTCCTCATATTTTGACATCTTTTGAAGCTCTTCATATATTTCACACCTTTTCAGTCTCTTCTTTTTTTTCAACACCACCTCATGCACCTCCTATTTTTCAGACCGTTTCATGATGATCTCATTTTTGACACCTTTTGAAGCTCTTCATATTTTTCACACCTTTTCAGGCTCCTCATTTTTTTCAGCACCACTTCATTCTCCTCCTAATTTTCAGACCGTTTCATGCTCATCTCTTTTTTGACACCTTTTGAAGCTCTTCATATTTTTCACACATTTTGAAGCTCTTAATATTTTTCACACCTTTTCTGGCTCTTCATGTTTTTCAACATCGGTTCATGGTACTCCTATTTTTTAGACCGTTTCATGCTCCTCATATTTTTCCACCTTTTGAAGCTGTTCATATTTTTCACATCTTTTCAGTCTCTTCATTTTTTTCAACACTGCTTCATGCTCCTCCTATTTTTCAGACCATTTCATGCTCATCTCATGTTTGACACCTTTTGAAGCTCTTCATATATTTCACACCTTCTGAAGCTCTTCATAATTTTCACATCTTTTCAGGATCTTCATGTTTTTCAACAACTTTTCATGATCCTCCTATTTTTTAGACCGATTCATGCTCCTCATATTTTTGACACCTTTAGAAGCTCTTCATATATTTCACACCTTTTCAGGCTGTTCATGTTTTTCAACACCACTTCATGCTCCTCGTATTTTTAAGACCGTTTCATGCTCCTCATATTTTTGACACCTTTAGAAGCTCTTCATATTTTTCACACATTTTCAGGCTCTTCATGTTTCTCAACACCGCTTCCTGCTCCTCCTCTTTTTCAGACCGTTTCAGGCTCCTCATATATTTGACACATTTTGAAGCTCTTCATGTTTCTCACAGCTTTTCAGGTTCTTCATGTTTTTCAACACTACTTCATGCTCCTCCTATTTTTCAGACGGTTTCATGCTCATCTCATTTTTGACACCTTTTGAAGCTCTTCATATTTTTCACATCTTTTGAAGCTCTTCATATTTTTCACACGTTTTCAGGCTCTTCATGTTGTTCAACACCCTTTCTTGCTCCTCCTATTTTTCAGACCGTTTCATGCTCCTCATATTTTTGACACGTTTTGAAGCTCTTCATATTTTTCACACCTTTTCAGGCTCTTCATGTTTTTGAACACCGTTTCATAGTCCTCCTATTTTTCAGACCGTTTCATGCTCCTCATATTTTTGACACCTTTTGAAGCTCTTCATATTTTTCACTACTTTTCAGGGTCTTCCTGTTTTTGAACACCGCTTCATGCTCCTCCTATTTTTCAGAACTTTTCATGCTCCTCATATTTTTGACACCTTTTGAAGCTCTTCTTATTTTTCACACCTTTTCAGGCTCTTCATGTTTTTGAACACCATTTCATGCTCCTCCTATTTTGCAGACCGTTTCTTGCTCCTCATATTTTTGACACCTTCTGAAGCTCTTCATATTTTTCACACCTTTTGAAGCTCTTCATATTTTTCATATTTTTGAAGCTCTTCATATTTTCACACGTTTTCAGACTCTTCATGTTTTTCAACACCGCTTCATGATCCTGCTATTTTTCAGACCGTTTCATGCTCCTCATATATTTCACACCTTTTGAAGCTCTTCATATTTTTCACACCTTTTGAAGCTCTTCATATTTTTCATATTTTTGAAGCTCTTCATATTGTTCACACCTTTTCAGGCTCTTCATATTTTTGAACACCACTTCATACTCCTCCTATATTTCAGACAGTTTCATGCTCATCTCATTTTTGACACCTTTTGAAGCTTTTCATAGTTTTCACAACTTTTCAGGCTCTTCATGTTTTTGAACACCTCTTCATGCTAATCCTATTTTTCAAACCATAACATGCTCCTCATATTTTTCACACCTTTTGAAGCTCTTCATATTTTTTACACCTTTTCAGGCTCTTCATGTTTTTGAACACCACTTCATGCTCCTTATATTTTTCAGAGAGTTTCATGCTCCTCATGTATTTCACACCTTTTGAAGCTTTTCATATTTCTCACACCTTTTCAGGCTCTTCATGTTTTTCAACACCGCTTCATGCTCCTTCTATTTTTCAGATCGTTTCATGCTCCTCATATTTTTGACACCTTTTGAAGCTCTTCATATTTCTCACACCTTTTCAGGCTCTTCATGTTTTTGAACACCGCTTCATGCTCCTCCTATTTTTCAGACCGTTTCATGCTCCTCATATTTTTCCCACCTTTTGTAGCTTTTCATATTTTTAACACCTTTTCAGGCTCTTCAAGTTTATCAACACCACTTCATGCTCCTCCTTTTTGCAGACCGTTTCATGCTCCTCATATTTTTGACACCTATTGATGCTCTTAATATATTTCACACCTTTTCAGGCTCTTCATTTCTTCCACACCACTTCATGCTCCTCATATTTTTCAGGCAGTATCATGCTCCTCATATTTTTCACATCTTTTGAAGCTCTTCATATTTTTCACACCTTTTTAGGCTCTTCATATTTTTCAACACCATTTCATGCCGCTTCTATTTTTCAGACCGTTTCATGCTCCTCATATTTTTCACAACTTTTGAAGCTCTTCATATTTTTCACACCTTTTCAGGCTCTTCATGTTTTTCCACACCACTTAATGCTTCTCCTAAATTTCAGACCGTTTCATGTTCCTCATGTATTGCACACCTTTTGAAGCTCTTCATATTTTTCACACCTTTTCATGCTCTTCATGTTTTTGATCACCGTTTCATGCTCCTCCTTTTTTTTCAGACCGTTTCATGCTCCTCATATTTTTCACACCTTTTTAAGCTCTTCATGTTTTTCACACCTTTTCAGCCTCTTCATGTTTTTGAACACCCCTTCTCGCTCCTTTTATTTTTCAGAGAGTTTCATGCTTCTCATGTATTTCACACCTTTTGAAGCTCTTCATATTTTTCACACCTTTACAGGCTCTTCATGTTTTTGAACACCGTTTCATGCTCCTCCTATTTTTCAGACCGTTTCATGCTCCCCATATTTTTGAGACCTTTTGAAGCCCTCATATATTTCACACCTTTTCAGGCTCTTCATTTTTTTCAACACCACGTCATGCTCCTCCTATTTTTCAGACCCCTTTATGCTCTTCTCATTTTTGACACCTTTTGAAGCTCTTCATATTTTTCACACCTTTTGAAGCTCTTCATATTTTTCACACCTTTTCATGCTCTTCATGTTTTTGATCACCGCTTCATGCTCCTCCTATTTTCAGACCGTTTCATGCTCCTCATATTTTTCACACATTTTGAAGCTCCTCCTATTTTTCACAACCTTTCACGCTCTTCATGTTTTTCAACACGGCTTCATGATCCTCCTATTTTTCTGACAGTTTCATGCTCCTCCTATTTTTCAGCACGTTTCATACTCCTCCAAATTTTCAGACCGTTTCATGCTCCTCATATTTGTCACACCTTTCGAAGCTCTTCATATTTTTCACACCTTTTCTGGATCTTCATGTTTTTGAGCACAGCTTCATGCTCCTCCGATTTTTCAGACCGTTTCATGCTCCTCATATATTTCACACCTTTTGAAGCTCTTCATATTTTTCACAGCTTTTCAGGATCTTCATGTTTTTCAACACCATTTCATGCTGCTCCTATTTTTCAGACCGTTTCATGCTCCTCATATTTTTGACACCTTTTGAAGTTCTTCATATTTTTCAAAACTTTTCAGGCTCTCCATGTTTTTAAACACCGCTTCATGCTCCTACTATTTTTGAGACCGTTTCATGCTACTCATTTATTTCACACCTTTTGAAGCTCTTCATATTTTTCAAGCCTTTTCAGGCTCTTCATGTTTTTGAACACCGCTTCATGCTCCTCCTATTTTTCAGACCGTTTCATGCTCTTCATTTATTTCACACCTTTTGAAGCTCTTCATATTTTTCAAGCCTTTTCAGGCTCTTCATGTTTTTGAACACCGCTTCATGCTCCTCCTATTTTTCAAACCTTTTCATGATCCTCATGTATTTCAAACCTTTGAAACTCTTCATATTTTTCACACCTTTTCTTGCTCTTCATGTTTTTCAACAACATTTCATGCTCCTCCTATTTTTCAGACCTTTTCATGCTCCTCATATTTTTCACACCTTTTCATGCTCTTCTTGTTTTTCAACACAGTTTCATGGTCCTCATATGTTTGACACCTTTTGAATCTCTTCATATTTTTCACACCTTTTCAGGCTCTTCATGATTTTCAACACTGCTTCATGCTCCTCATATTTTTGAGACCGTTTCATGCTCCTAATATTGTTCACACCTTTTCAAGATCTTCATGTTATTCAACACCGCTTCATGCTCTTCCTATTTTTCAGGCCGTTTCATGCTCCTCATATTTTTGATACTTTTGAAGCTCTTAATATTTTTCACACCTTTTCAGGCTCTTCATGTTTTTCAACACACTTTCATGCTCCTCATATGTTTGACACCTTTTGAATCTCTTCATATTATTCACACCTTTTCAGGCTCTTCATGATTTTCAACACCGCTTCATGCTCCCCATATTTTTGGACCGTTTTATGCTACTCATATTTTGACACCTTTTGATGCTCTTCATATTTTTCACACCTTTTCCGGCTCTTCATTTTTTCAACACCGCTTCATGCTCCTCCTATTTTTCAGACCGTTTCATGCTCATCTCATTTTTGACACCTTTGGAAGCTTTTCATATTTTTCACAATTTTTCAGGCTCTTCATGTTTTGAACACCGCTTCATGCTCCTCCTATTTTTCAGACCGTATCATGCTCCTCATATTTTGACATCTTTTGAAGCTCTTCATATATTTCACACCTTTTCAGTCTCTTCTTTTTTTTCAACACCACCTCATGCACCTCCTATTTTTCAGACCGTTTCATGATGATCTCATTTTTGACACCTTTTGAAGCTCTTCATATTTTTCACACCTTTTCAGGCTCCTCATTTTTTTCAGCACCACTTCATTCTCCTCCTAATTTTCAGACCGTTTCATGCTCATCTCTTTTTTGACACCTTTTGAAGCTCTTCATATTTTTCACACATTTTGAAGCTCTTAATATTTTTCACACCTTTTCTGGCTCTTCATGTTTTTCAACATCGGTTCATGGTACTCCTATTTTTTAGACCGTTTCATGCTCCTCATATTTTTCCACCTTTTGAAGCTGTTCATATTTTTCACATCTTTTCAGTCTCTTCATTTTTTTCAACACTGCTTCATGCTCCTCCTATTTTTCAGACCATTTCATGCTCATCTCATGTTTGACACCTTTTGAAGCTCTTCATATATTTCACACCTTCTGAAGCTCTTCATAATTTTCACATCTTTTCAGGATCTTCATGTTTTTCAACAACTTTTCATGATCCTCCTATTTTTTAGACCGATTCATGCTCCTCATATTTTTGACACCTTTAGAAGCTCTTCATATATTTCACACCTTTTCAGGCTGTTCATGTTTTTCAACACCACTTCATGCTCCTCGTATTTTTAAGACCGTTTCATGCTCCTCATATTTTTGACACCTTTAGAAGCTCTTCATATTTTTCACACATTTTCAGGCTCTTCATGTTTCTCAACACCGCTTCCTGCTCCTCCTCTTTTTCAGACCGTTTCAGGCTCCTCATATATTTGACACATTTTGAAGCTCTTCATGTTTCTCACAGCTTTTCAGGTTCTTCATGTTTTTCAACACTACTTCATGCTCCTCCTATTTTTCAGACGGTTTCATTCTCATCTCATTTTTGACACCTTTTGAAGCGCTTCATATTTTTCACATCTTTTGAAGCTCTTCATATTTTTCACACGTTTTCAGGCTCTTCATGTTGTTCAACACCCTTTCTTGCTCCTCCTATTTTTCAGACCGTTTCATGCTCCTCATATTTTTGACACGTTTTGAAGCTCTTCATATTTTTCACACCTTTTCAGGCTCTTCATGTTTTTGAACACCGTTTCATAGTCCTCCTATTTTTCAGACCGTTTCATGCTCCTCATATTTTTGACACCTTTTGAAGCTCTTCATATTTTTCACTACTTTTCAGGGTCTTCCTGTTTTTGAACACCGCTTCATGCTCCTCCTATTTTTCAGAACTTTTCATGCTCCTCATATTTTTGACACCTTTTGAAGCTCTTCTTACTTTTCACACCTTTTCAGGCTCTTCATGTTTTTGAACACCATTTCATGCTCCTCCTATTTTGCAGACCGTTTCTTGCTCCTCATATTTTTGACACCTTCTGAAGCTCTTCATATTTTTCACACCTTTTGAAGCTCTTCATATTTTTCATATTTTTGAAGCTCTTCATATTTTCACACGTTTTCAGACTCTTCATGTTTTTCAACACCGCTTCATGATCCTGCTATTTTTCAGACCGTTTCATGCTCCTCATATATTTCACACCTTTTGAAGCTCTTCATATTTTTCACACCTTTTGAAGCTCTTCATATTTTTCATATTTTTGAAGCTCTTCATATTGTTCACACCTTTTCAGGCTCTTCATATTTTTGAACACCACTTCATACTCCTCCTATATTTCAGACAGTTTCATGCTCATCTCATTTTTGACACCTTTTGAAGCTTTTCATAGTTTTCACAACTTTTCAGGCTCTTCATGTTTTTGAACACCTCTTCATGCTAATCCTATTTTTCAAACCATAACATGCTCCTCATATTTTTCACACCTTTTGAAGCTCTTCATATTTTTTACACCTTTTCAGGCTCTTCATGTTTTTGAACACCACTTCATGCTCCTTATATTTTTCAGAGAGTTTCATGCTCCTCATGTATTTCACACCTTTTGAAGCTTTTCATATTTCTCACACCTTTTCAGGCTCTTCATGTTTTTCAACACCGCTTCATGCTCCTTCTATTTTTCAGATCGTTTCATGCTCCTCATATTTTTGACACCTTTTGAAGCTCTTCATATTTCTCACACCTTTTCAGGCTCTTCATGTTTTTGAACACCGCTTCATGCTCCTCCTATTTTTCAGACCGTTTCATGCTCCTCATATTTTTCCCACCTTTTGTAGCTTTTCATATTTTTAACACCTTTTCAGGCTCTTCAAGTTTATCAACACCACTTCATGCTCCTCCTTTTTGCAGACCGTTTCATGCTCCTCATATTTTTGACACCTATTGATGCTCTTAATATATTTCACACCTTTTCAGGCTCTTCATTTCTTCCACACCACTTCATGCTCCTCATATTTTTCAGGCAGTATCATGCTCCTCATATTTTTCACATCTTTTGAAGCTCTTCATATTTTTCACACCTTTTTAGGCTCTTCATATTTTTCAACACCATTTCATGCCGCTTCTATTTTTCAGACCGTTTCATGCTCCTCATATTTTTCACAACTTTTGAAGCTCTTCATATTTTTCACACCTTTTCAGGCTCTTCATGTTTTTCCACACCACTTAATGCTTCTCCTAAATTTCAGACCGTTTCATGTTCCTCATGTATTGCACACCTTTTGAAGCTCTTCATATTTTTCACACCTTTTCATGCTCTTCATGTTTTTGATCACCGTTTCATGCTCCTCCTTTTTTTTCAGACCGTTTCATGCTCCTCATATTTTTCACACCTTTTTAAGCTCTTCATGTTTTTCACACCTTTTCAGCCTCTTCATGTTTTTGAACACCCCTTCTTGCTCCTTTTATTTTTCAGAGAGTTTCATGCTTCTCATGTATTTCACACCTTTTGAAGCTCTTCATATTTTTCACACCTTTACAGGCTCTTCATGTTTTTGAACACCGTTTCATGCTCCTCCTATTTTTCAGACCGTTTCATGCTCCCCATATTTTTGAGACCTTTTGAAGCCCTCATATATTTCACACCTTTTCAGGCTCTTCATTTTTTTCAACACCACGTCATGCTCCTCCTATTTTTCAGACCCCTTTATGCTCTTCTCATTTTTGACACCTTTTGAAGCTCTTCATATTTTTCACACCTTTTGAAGCTCTTCATATTTTTCACACCTTTTCATGCTCTTCATGTTTTTGATCACCGCTTCATGCTCCTCCTATTTTCAGACCGTTTCATGCTCCTCATATTTTTCACACATTTTGAAGCTCCTCCTATTTTTCACAACCTTTCACGCTCTTCATGTTTTTCAACACGGCTTCATGATCCTCCTATTTTTCTGACAGTTTCATGCTCCTCCTATTTTTCAGCACGTTTCATACTCCTCCAAATTTTCAGACCGTTTCATGCTCCTCATATTTGTCACACCTTTCGAAGCTCTTCATATTTTTCACACCTTTTCTGGATCTTCATGTTTTTGAGCACAGCTTCATGCTCCTCCGATTTTTCAGACCGTTTCATGCTCCTCATATATTTCACACCTTTTGAAGCTCTTCATATTTTTCACAGCTTTTCAGGATCTTCATGTTTTTCAACACCATTTCATGCTGCTCCTATTTTTCAGACCGTTTCATGCTCCTCATATTTTTGACACCTTTTGAAGTTCTTCATATTTTTCAAAACTTTTCAGGCTCTCCATGTTTTTAAACACCGCTTCATGCTCCTACTATTTTTGAGACCGTTTCATGCTACTCATTTATTTCACACCTTTTGAAGCTCTTCATATTTTTCAAGCCTTTTCAGGCTCTTCATGTTTTTGAACACCGCTTCATGCTCCTCCTATTTTTCAGACCGTTTCATGCTCCTCATTTATTTCACACCTTTTGAAGCTCTTCATATTTTTCAAGCCTTTTCAGGCTCTTCATGTTTTTGAACACCGCTTCATGCTCCTCCTATTTTTCAAACCTTTTCATGATCCTCATGTATTTCAAACCTTTGAAACTCTTCATATTTTTCACACCTTTTCTTGCTCTTCATGTTTTTCAACAACATTTCATGCTCCTCCTATTTTTCAGACCTTTTCATGCTCCTCATATTTTTCACACCTTTTCATGCTCTTCTTGTTTTTCAACACAGTTTCATGGTCCTCATATGTTTGACACCTTTTGAATCTCTTCATATTTTTCACACCTTTTCAGGCTCTTCATGATTTTCAACACTGCTTCATGCTCCTCATATTTTTGAGACCGTTTCATGCTCCTAATATTGTTCACACCTTTTCAAGATCTTCATGTTATTCAACACCGCTTCATGCTCTTCCTATTTTTCAGGCCGTTTCATGCTCCTCATATTTTTGATACTTTTGAAGCTCTTAATATTTTTCACACCTTTTCAGGCTCTTCATGTTTTTCAACACACTTTCATGCTCCTCATATGTTTGACACCTTTTGAATCTCTTCATATTATTCACACCTTTTCAGGCTCTTCATGATTTTCAACACCGCTTCATGCTCCCCATATTTTTGAGACCGTTTTATGCTACTCATATTTTGACACCTTTTGAAGCTCTTCATGTATTTCACACCTTTTCAGGCTCTACATGTTTTTCAACACCGCTTCATCCTCATCATATTTTGAGACCGTTTTATGCTACTCATATTTGACAACTTTTGAAGCTCTTCATATATTTCACACCTTTTAAGGCTCTTCATGTTTCTGGACACCGCTTCATGCTCCTCCTATATTTCACACTTTTTGAAGCTCTTCATATATTTCACACCTTTTCAAGCTCTTCATGTTTCTGAACACCGCTTCATGCTCCTCTTATTTTTGACACCTTTTGAAGCTCTTCATATATTTCACATCTTTTCAGGCTCTTCATGTTTTTGAACACCGCTTCATGCTCCTCCTATATTTCACACCTTTTGAAGCTCTTCATATATTTCACACCTTTTCAGACTCTTCATGTTTTTCAACATCGCTTCATACTCCTCCTATTTTTTTGACCGTTTCATGCTCCTCATATATTTGACACCTTTTGAAGCTCTTCATATTTTTCACACCTTTTGAAGCTCTTCATATTTTACACATATTTTCACCCTCTTCATGTTTTTCAACACCTTTTCATGCTCCTCCTATTTTTCGGACTGTTTCATTCTCTTCATATTTTTGACACTTTTTGAAGCTCTTCATATTTTTCACACCTTTTCAGGCTCTTCATCTTTTTCAACACCGTTTCATGCTCCTCATATTTTTCAGACTGTTTCATTCTTCTCATATTTATGTCAACTTTTGAAACTCTTCATTTTCTTCACACCTTTTCATGCTCTTCATGTTTTTGAACACTGCTTCATGCTCCTCCTATGTTTCAGACCGTTTCATGCTCCTCATATTTTTGAAACCTTTTGAAGTTCGTCATATATTTCACACCTTTTCAGGCTCTTCATGTTTTTAAACACCTCTTCATTCTTCTCCTGTTTTTCAGACCATTTCATGCTCCTCATATTTTTCACACTTTTTGAAGCTCTTCATATTTTTCACACTTTTTGAAGCTCTTCATACTTTTCACACCTGTCAGGCTCTTCATGTTTTTGAACACCGCTTCCTGCTCCACCTATTTTTCAGATCGCTTATGCTCCTCATATTTTTCACACTTTTTGAAGCTCTTCATATTTTTCACACTTTTTCAGGCTCTTCATGTTTTTGAACACCACTTCATGCTCCTCCTATTTTTCAGACCGTTTCATGCTCCTCATGTATTTCACACCTTTTGAACCTCTTCGTATTTCGCACACCTTTTCAGGCTCTTCATGTTTTTCACAACCACTTCATGCTCTTCCTATTTTTCAGACCGTTTCATGCTCCTCATATTTTTGATACCTTTGAAGCTCTTCATATTTTTCACACCTTTTCAGGCTCTTCATGTTTTGAACACCATTTCATGCTCCTCCTATTTTTCCGACCGTTTCATGCTCCTCATCTTTTACACACCTGTTGAAGCTCTTCATATTTTTCACACCATTTCAGGCTCTTCATGTTTTTCAACACCGCTTCATGCTCCTCCTATTTTTTCAGACCGTTTAATGCTCTTCCTATTTTTGACACGTATTGAGGCTCTTCATATTTTTCTCACCTTTTCAGGCTCTTCATGTTTTCTAACACCGCTTCATGCTCCTCCTATTTTTGAGACCGTTTTATGCTCCACATGTATTTCACAGCTTTTGAATCTCTTCAGAATTTTCCCACCTTTCAGGCTCTTCATGTTTTTGAACACCGTTTCATGGTCTTCCTATTTTTCAGACCGTTTCATGCTCCTCATATTTGTGACACCTTTAGAAACTCTTCATATTTTTCACACCTTTTCAGGTTCTTCATGTTTTTGAACACCGTTTCATGCTCCTCCTATTTTTCAGACCATTTCATGCTCCTCATATTTTTGACACATTTTGAATCTCTTCATATTTTTCACACCTTTTCAGGCTCTTCATGTTTTTGAACACCGCTTCATGCTTCTCCTATTTTTCAGACCGTTTCATGCTATTCATGTATTTAATACCTTTTGAAGCTCTTCATATTTTTCACACCTTTTCAGGCTCTTCATGTTTTTGAACACCTTTTCATGCTCCTCGTATTTTTCTGACCGTTTCCTGCTCCTCATATTTTTTACCCTTTTTGAACCTCCTCATATTTTTCGCACCTTTTGAACCTCTTCATATATTTCACATCATTTCAGGCTCTTCATGTTTTTCAACACCACTTCATGCTCCTCCTATTTTTCAGACCGTTTCATGCTCCTCATAATTTTGACACGTTTTGAAGCTCTTCAAATTTTTCACACCTTTTCAGGCTCTTCATCTTTTTCAACACCACTTCATGCTCCTCCTCTTTTCCAGAGCGTTTCATTGTCCTCATATTTTTGACACCTTTAGAAGCTCTTTATATTTTTCACAACTTTTCAGGCTCTTCATGTTTTTCACAACCGCTTCATGCTCCTCCTATTTTTCAGACAGTTTCATTCCTCTCATGTATTTCACACCTTTTGAAGCTCTTCATATTTTTCACACCTTTTCAGACTCTTCATGTTTTTGAACACCACTTCATGCTCCTCCTATTTTACACACAGTTTCATGCTCCAAATGTATTTCACACCTTTTGAAGCTCTTCTTATTTTTCACACATTTTGAGGCTCTTCATTTGTTTGAACACCGTTTCATGCTGCTCCTAATTTTCAGACCGTTTCATTCTCATCTCATTTTGACAGCTTTTGAAGCTCTTCATATTTTCACGCCTTTTGAAGCTCTTCACATATTTCACACCTTTTCAGGCTCTTCTTTTTTTTCAACACCACTTCATGCTCCTCCTAATTTTCAGACCGTTTCATGATCATCTTATTTTGACAGCTTTTGAAGCTCTTCATATTTTCACACCTTTTGAAGCTCTACATATTATTCACATCTTTTCAGGCTCTTCATGATTTTCAACACCGCTTCATGCTCATCCTATTTTTCAGACTGTTTCATGCTCATCTCATTTTTGACACCTTTGGAAACTCTTCATATTTTTTCACTCGTTTTCAGGCTCTTCCAGTTTTTCAACAACATTTCATGCTCCTCCTATTTTTCAGACTGTTTCATGGTGGTAATGTATTTCACACCTTTTGAAGCTCTTTATATTTTTCACACCTTGTCAGGCTCTTCATGTTTCTGAACAGTGCTTCATTCTCCTCCTATTTTTCAGACCGTATCATGCTCCTCATATTTTTGAAACATTTTGAAGCTCTTCATATATTTCACACCTTTTCAGGCTCTTCATGTTTTTGAACACCACTTCATGCTTCTCATATTTTTCAGACTGTTTCATGGTCCTCATGTATTTCACACATTTTGAAGCTCTTTATATTTTTCACACCTTTTCAGGCTCTTCATATATTTGAACACTGCTTCATGCTCCTCCTATTTTTCAGAGAGTTTCATGCTCCTCATGTATTTCACAACTTTTGAAGCTCTTCATGTTTTTCACACCTTTTCAGGCTGTTCATGTTTTTTAACAGCGCTTCATGATTCTCCTATTTTTCAGACCGTTTCATGCTCTTCATATTTTTGACACATTTTGAAGCTCTTCATATTTTTCACAGCTTTTCAGGCTCTTCATGTTTTTCCACACCACTTCATGCTTCTCCTAATTTTCAGACCGTTTCATGCTCCTCATGTATTTCACACCTTTTGAAGCTCTTCATATTTTTCACACCTTTTCAGGCTCTTCATGTTTTTCCACACCACTTCATGCTTCTCTTATTTTTCAGCCCGTTTCATGCTCCTCATATATTTCACACCTTTTGAAGCTCTTCATATTTTTCAAACCTTTTCAGGCTCTTCATGTTTTTGATCACCGTTTCATGCTCCTCCTATTTTTCAGACGGTTTCATGCTCCTCATATTTTTGACACTTTTTGAAGATCTTCATATTTTTCACACCTTTTCAGGCTCTTCATGTTTTTCAACACCACTTCATGCTCCTCCTATTTTTCAGACCGTTTCATGCTCCTCATATATTTGACACATTTAGAAGCTCTTCATATTTGCACACCTTTTCAGGCTCTTCATATTTTTCATCACCGCTTCATGCTCCTCCTATTTTTCAGACGGTTTCATGTTGATCTCATTTTTGACACCTTTTGAAGCTCTTCATATTTTTCACACCTTTTGAAACTCTTCATATTTTTCACAGCTTTTCAGGCCCTTCATGATTTTCATCACCACTTCATGCTCCACCTATTTTTAAGACCGTATCATGCTCCTCATATTTTTGACACCTTTAGAAGATCTTCATATTTTTCACACCTTATCAGGCTCTTCATGTTTTTCAACAACGCTTCATGCTCCTCCTATTTTTCAGACCGTTTCATGCTCCTCATATTTTTGACACCTTTTGAAGCTCTTCATATTTTTCACACCTTTTCAGGCTCTTCATATTTTTCAACACCGCATCATGCTCCTCCTATTTTTCAGAGCGTTTCATGCACCTCATATTTTTCACACCTTTTAAAGCTCTTCATATTTTTCACACCTTTTCAGGCTCCTTATGTTTTTCAACACCGATTCATTCTCCTCCTATTTTTCAGACCGTTTCATGCTCCTCATATTCTTGACACCTTTTAAAGCTCTTCATATTTTTCACACATTTTCACGCTCTTCATGTTTTTCATCATGACTTCATGCTCCTCCTATTTTTCAGACCGTTTCATGCTCCTCATATTTTTGACACCTTTTGAAATCTTCATATACTTCACACCTTTTCAGATTCTTCATTTTTTTGAAAAGAACTTCATGCTCCTTCTATTTCTCAGACCGTTTCATGTTCATCTCATTTTTGACACCTTTTGAAGCTCCTCATATTTTTCATTCCTTTTGAAGATCTTCATATTTTTCACACCTTTTCAGGCTCTTCATGTTTTTGAACACAGCTTCATGCTCCTCCTATTTTTCAGACCGTTTCATGCTCCTCATATTTGTGACACCTTTTGAATCTCTTCGTATTTTTCACACATTTTCACGCTCTTCATGTTTTTCATCATGACTTCATGCTCCTCCTATTTTTCAGACCGTTTCATGCTCCTCATATTTTTGACACCTTTTGAAATCTTCATATACTTCACACCTTTTCAGATTCTTCATTTTTTTGAAAAGAACTTCATGCTCCTTCTATTTCTCAGACCGTTTCATGTTCATCTCATTTTTGACACCTTTTGAAGCTCCTCATATTTTTCATTCCTTTTGAAGATCTTCATATTTTTCACACGTTTTCAAGCTCTTCATATTTTTCAACACCGCATCATGCTTCTCCTATTTTTCAGACAGTTTCATTCTCCTCATATTTTTGACACGTTTTGAAGCTCTTCATATTTTTCACACTTTTTCAGGCTCTTCATGTTTTTCAACACTGTTTCATGATCCTCCTATTTTTCAGACCGTTTCATGCACCTCATAATTTTGACACCTTTTGAAACTCTTCTTATATTTCACACCTTTTCAGACTCTTCATGTGTTCGAACACCACTTCAAGTTCCTCCTATTTTTGCGACCGTTTAATGCTCTTCATATTTTTGACACCTTTTGAAGCTCTTCATATTTTTCACACCTTTTGAAGCTCTTCATATATTTCACACATTTTCAGGCTCTTCATGTTTTTCAACACCACTTCATGCTCCTCCTATTTTTCAGACCGTTTCTTGCTCATCTAATTTTTGACACCTTTTGAAGCTCTTCATATATTTCACACCTTTTGAAGCTCTTCATATATTTCACATTTTTGAAGCACTTCAAATTTTTCACACCTTTTCAGGCTCTTCATGTTTTTGAACACCGCTTCATGCTCCTCCGGTTTTTCAGACCGTTTCATGCTCCTCATATTTTTGACACCTTTTGAAGCTTTTCATATTTTTTACAACATTTCAGGCTTTTCATGTTTTTGAACACCTCTTCATGCTCCTCGTATTTTTCACACCATTTGAAGCTCTTCATATTTTTCACACATTTTGAGGCTCTTCATGTTTTTCAACACCGCTTCATGCTACTCCTATTTTTCAGACCGATTAATGCTCCTCCTGTACTTCACACCTTTTGTAGCTCTTCATATTTTTCTCACATTTTCAGGCTCTTCATGTTTTTCAACACCGCTTCATGCTCCACCAATTTTTCAGACCGATTCATGCTCCTCAAGTATTTCACACCTTTTGAGGCTTCATGTTTTTCAACACCACTTTATGCTCCACATATTTTTCAGACCGTTTCATGCTCCTCATATTTTTGACACCTTTTGAAGCTCTTCATATTTTTCACACCTTTTCTGGCTCTTCATGATTTTCAACAGCGCTTCATGCTCCTCCTATTTTTCAGACCGTTTCATGCTCATCTCATTTTTGACACCTTTTGAAGCTCTTCATATTTTTCACACCTTTTGAAGCTCTTTATATTTTTCACAAGTTTTCAGATGTTCATGTTTTTCAACACCGCTTCTTGATCCTCCTATTTTTCAGACCGTTTCATGCTCCTCCTAATTTTCACACCTTTTGAAGCACCTCAAATTTTTCACACCTTTTCAGGCTCTTCTTGTTCTTGAACACGGTTTCCTGCTCCTCCTTTTTTTCAGACCGTTTCATGCTCCTCATATTTTTGACACCTTTTGAATCTCTTCATATATTTCACACCTTTTCAGGCTCTTCATATATTGGAACACCACTTCATGCTCCTCCTATTTTTCGGACGGTTTCATTCTCCTCATGTACTTCACACCTTTTGAAGCTCTTCATATATTTCACACTTTTTCAGGCTCTTCATGTTTTTCAACACCACTTCATGCTCCTCTTATTTTTCAAACCGTTTCATGCTCATCTCATTTTTGACACCTTCTGAAGCTCTTCATATTTGTTACACCCTTTCAGGCTCTTCATGTTTTTCAACACGGCTTCATGCCACTCCTATTTTTCAGACCGTTTCATGCTCCTCATATTTTTCACACCTTTTGAAGCTCTTCATATTTTTCACACATTTTCAGGCTCTTCATGTTTTTCAACACCACTTCATGCTCCTCCTATTTTTCAGACCGTTTCATGCTCCTCATGTATTTCACACCTTTTGAAGCTCTTCATATTTTTCACACTTTTTGAAGCTCTTCATATATTTCACACATTTTCAGGCTCTTCATGTTTTTCAACACCGCTTCATGCTCCTCCTTTTTTTCAGACCGTTTCATGGTCCTCATGTATTTCACACATTTTGAGGCTCTTGATATCTTTCACACCTTTTCAGCCGCTTCATGTTTTTGAACACCGTTTCATGCTCCTCCTATTTTTCAGACCGTTTCATGCTCCTCATATTTTTGACACCTTTTGAAGCTCTTCATATTTTTCACACCTTTTGAAGCTCTTTATGTATTTCACACGTTTTCAGTCTCTTCAGGTTTTTCAACACCGCTTCATGCTCCTCCTATATTTCAGACCGTTTCATGCTCCTCATATTTTTGACACATTTTGAAGCTCTTCATATTTTTCACACCTTTTCAGGCTCTTCATGTTTTTCCCCACCACTTCATTCTTCTCCTATTTTTCAGACCATTTCATGCTCCTCATGAATTTCACACCTTTTGAAGCTCTTCATATTTTTCACACCTTTTCAGGCTCTTTATGTTTTTTATCACCGTTTCATGCTCCTATTTTTCAGACCGTTTCATGCTCCTCATATTTTTGACACCTTTTGCAGCTCTTCATATTTTTCACAAGTTTTCAGTCTCTTCATGATTTTGAACACCGCTTCATGATCCTCCTATTTTTAAGACCGTTTCATGCTCTTCATATTTTTGACACCTTTTGCAGCTCTTCATATTTTTCACACCTTTTCAGGCTCTTCATGTTTTTCAACACCGCTTCATGCTGCTTCTCTTTTTCAGACCGTTTCATGCTCCTCATATTTTTCACACCTTTTGAAGCTCCTCAAATTTTTCACACCTTTTCAGGCTCTTCATGTTTTTGAACACCGCTTCATGCTCCTCCAATTTTTCAGGCCGTTTCATGCTCCTCATAATTTTGACACCTTTTGAAGCTCTTCATATGTTTCACACCTTTTCAGGCTCTTCATTTTTTTCAACAACACTTCATGCTCCTCCTATTTTTCAGACGGTTTCATGCTCATCTCATTTTTTACACCTTTTGAAGCTCTTCATATTTTTCACACCTTTTCAGGCTCTTCATATTTTTCACACGTTTTCAGGCTCTTTTTGTTTTTCAACACCGCTTCATGCTCCTCCTATTTTTCAGACCGTTTCATGCTCCTCATATTTTTGACACCTTTTGAAGCTCTTCATATTTTTCACAACTTTTCAGTATCTTCCTGTTTTTGAACACCGTTTCATGCTCCTCCTATTTTTCAGTCCGTTTAATGCTCCTCATGTATTTCACACCTTTTGAAGCTCTTCATATTTTTCACACGTTTTCAGGCTCTTCATGTTTTTGAACACCGCTTCATGCTCCTCCAATTTCAGACCGTTTCATGCTCCTCATGTATTTCACACCTTTTGAAGCTCTTCATATTTTTCACAACTTTTCAGGCTCCTCATGTTTTTAAACACCGCTTCATGCTCCTCCTATTTTCCAGACCGTTTCATGCTCCTCATAATTTTGACACCTTTTGCAGGTCTTCATATTTTTCACACCTTTTCAGGCTCTTCAAATTTTTGAACACTGCTTCATGATCCTCCTATTTTTCAGACCGTTTCATGCTCTTCATATTTTTGACACCTTTTGAAGCTCTTCATATTTTTCACACCTTTTCAGGCTCTTCATGTTTTTCCACACCACTTCATGCTTCTCCTATTTTTCAGACCGTTTCATGATCCTCATGAATTTCACACATTTTGAAGCTCTTTATATTTTTCACACATTTTTAGGCTCTTCATGTTTTTGATCACCGCTTCATGATCCTCCTATTTTTCAGACCGTTTCATGCTCATCATATATTTGACACCTCTTGAAGCTCTTCATATTTTTCACACCTTTTCAGGCTCTTCATGTTTTTCCCCACCACTTCATTCTTCTCCTATTTTTCAGACCATTTCATGCTCCTCATGAATTTCACACCTTTTGAAGCTCTTCATATTTTTCACACCTTTTCAGGCTCTTCATGTTTTTTATCACCGTTTCATGCTTCTCCTATTTTTCAGACCGTTTCATGCTCCTCATATTTTTCACACCTTTTGAAGCTCTTCATAATTTTCACATCTTTTCAGTCTCTTCATGTTTTTGAACACCATTTCATGCCGCTTCTATTTTTTAGACCGTTTCCTGCTCCTCATATTTTTCACTCCTTTTGATGCTCTTCATATTTTTCACACGTTTTCAGGCTCTTCTTGTTTTTCAACACCGCTTCATGCTCCTCCTATTTTTCAGACCGTTTCTTGCACCTCATATTTTTCTCACCTTTTGAAGCGCTTCATATTTTCCACACCTTTTCAGGCTCTTCATGTTTTTCAACACCGCTTCATGCTCCTCCTATTTTTCAGACCGTTTCATGCTCCTCATATTTTTGACACGTTTTGAAGCTCTTCATATTTTTCACACGTTTTCAGGCTCTTCATATTTTTCACACCTTTTCATGCTCTTCATGTTTTTGAACACCATTTCATGATCCTCCTATTTTTCTGACCGTTTAATGCTCCTCATATTTTTGACACCTTTAGAAACTCTTCATATTTTCCACACCTTTTCAAGCACTTCATGGTTTTCCACACCTCTTCATGCTCCTCTTATTTTTCAGACAGTTTCATGCTATTCATATTTTTGATAACTTTTGAAGCTCTTCATATTTTTCGCACCTTTTCAGGCTCTTCATGTTTTTCAAGACCACTTCATGCTCCTCCTATTTTTCAGACCGTTTCATGCTCATCTCATTTTTGACACCTTTTGAAGTTCTTCATATTTTTCCCACCTTTTGAAGCTCTTCATATATTTCACACGTTTTCAGGTTCTTCATATTTTTCAACACCGTTTCATGCTGCTTCTATTTTTCAGACCGTTTCATGCTCCTCATATTTTTCACACCTTTTGAAGCTCTTCATATTTTTCACACGTTTTCAGGCTTTTCATGTTTTTCAACACCGTTTAATTCTGCTTCTATTTTTCAGACCGTTTCATGCTCCTCATATTTTTGACACCTTTAGACTCTTCATATTTTTCACACCTTTTCAGCCTCTTCATGTTTTTCACACATTTTCAGCCTCTTCATGTTTTTGAACACCCCTTCTTGCTCCTTTTATTTTTCAGAGAGTTTCATGCTCCTCATGTATTTCACACCTTTTAAAGCTCTTCATATTTTTCACACCTTTACAGGCTCTTCATGTTTTTGAACACCGTTTCATCCTCCTCCTATTTTTCAGACCGTTTCATGCTCCTCATATTTTTGACACCTTTTGAAGCTCTTCATATTTTTCACACCTTTTCAAGCTCTTCATGTTTTTGCACACTGCTTCATGCTCTTCCTATTTTTCAGACCGTTTCATGCTCCTCATATTTTTCACACCTTTTGAAGCTCTTCATATTTTTCACACATTTTCAGGCTCTTCATGTTTTTCAACACCACTTCATGCTCCTCCTATTTTTCAGACCGTTTCATGCTCCTCATGTATTTCACACCTTTTGAAGCTCTTCATATTTTTCACACTTTTTGAAGCTCTTCATATATTTCACACATTTTCAGGCTCTTCATGTTTTTCAACACCGCTTCATGCTCCTCCTTTTTTTCAGACCGTTTCATGGTCCTCATGTATTTCACACATTTTGAGGCTCTTGATATCTTTCACACCTTTTCAGCCGCTTCATGTTTTTGAACACCGTTTCATGCTCCTCCTTTTTTTCAGACCGTTTCATGCTCCTCATATTTTTGACACCTTTTGAAGCTCTTCATATTTTTCACACCTTTTGAAGCTCTTTATGTATTTCACACGTTTTCAGTCTCTTCAGGTTTTTCAACACCGCTTCATGCTCCTCCTATATTTCAGACCGTTTCATGCTCCTCATATTTTTGACACATTTTGAAGCTCTTCATATTTTTCACACCTTTTCAGGCTCTTCATGTTTTTCCCCACCACTTCATTCTTCTCCTATTTTTCAGACCATTTCATGCTCCTCATGAATTTCACACCTTTTGAAGCTCTTCATATTTTTCACACCTTTTCAGGCTCTTTATGTTTTTTATCACCGTTTCATGCTCCTATTTTTCAGACCGTTTCATGCTCCTCATATTTTTGACACCTTTTGCAGCTCTTCATATTTTTCACAAGTTTTCAGTCTCTTCATGATTTTGAACACCGCTTCATGATCCTCCTATTTTTAAGACCGTTTCATGCTCTTCATATTTTTGACACCTTTTGCAGCTCTTCATATTTTTCACACCTTTTCAGGCTCTTCATGTTTTTCAACACCGCTTCATGCTGCTTCTCTTTTTCAGACCGTTTCATGCTCCTCATATTTTTCACACCTTTTGAAGCTCCTCAAATTTTTCACACCTTTTCAGGCTCTTCATGTTTTTGAACACCGCTTCATGCTCCTCCAATTTTTCAGGCCGTTTCATGCTCCTCATAATTTTGACACCTTTTGAAGCTCTTCATATGTTTCACACCTTTTCAGGCTCTTCATTTTTTTCAACAACACTTCATGCTCCTCCTATTTTTCAGACGGTTTCATGCTCATCTCATTTTTTACACCTTTTGAAGCTCTTCATATTTTTCACACCTTTTCAGGCTCTTCATATTTTTCACACGTTTTCAGGCTCTTTTTGTTTTTCAACACCGCTTCATGCTCCTCCTATTTTTCAGACCGTTTCATGCTCCTCATATTTTTGACACCTTTTGAAGCTCTTCATATTTTTCACAACTTTTCAGTATCTTCCTGTTTTTGAACACCGTTTCATGCTCCTCCTATTTTTCAGTCCGTTTAATGCTCCTCATGTATTTCACACCTTTTGAAGCTCTTCATATTTTTCACACGTTTTCAGGCTCTTCATGTTTTTGAACACCGCTTCATGCTCCTCCAATTTCAGACCGTTTCATGCTCCTCATGTATTTCACACCTTTTGAAGCTCTTCATATTTTTCACAACTTTTCAGGCTCCTCATGTTTTTGAACACCGCTTCATGCTCCTCCTATTTTCCAGACCGTTTCATGCTCCTCATATTTTTGACACCTTTTGCAGGTCTTCATATTTTTCACACCTTTTCAGGCTCTTCAAATTTTTGAACACTGCTTCATGATCCTCCTATTTTTCAGACCGTTTCATGCTCTTCATATTTTTGACACCTTTTGAAGCTCTTCATATTTTTCACACCTTTTCAGGCTCTTCATGTTTTTCCACACCACTTCATGCTTCTCCTATTTTTCAGACCGTTTCATGATCCTCATGAATTTCACACATTTTGAAGCTCTTTATATTTTTCACACATTTTTAGGCTCTTCATGTTTTTGATCACCGCTTCATGATCCTCCTATTTTTCAGACCGTTTCATGCTCATCATATATTTGACACCTCTTGAAGCTCTTCATATTTTTCACACCTTTTCAGGCTCTTCATGTTTTTCCCCACCACTTCATTCTTCTCCTATTTTTCAGACCATTTCATGCTCCTCATGAATTTCACACCTTTTGAAGCTCTTCATATTTTTCACACCTTTTCAGGCTCTTCATGTTTTTTATCACCGTTTCATGCTTCTCCTATTTTTCAGACCGTTTCATGCTCCTCATATTTTTCACACCTTTTGAAGCTCTTCATAATTTTCACATCTTTTCAGTCTCTTCATGTTTTTGAACACCATTTCATGCCGCTTCTATTTTTTAGACCGTTTCCTGCTCCTCATATTTTTCACTCCTTTTGATGCTCTTCATATTTTTCACACGTTTTCAGGCTCTTCTTGTTTTTCAACACCGCTTCATGCTCCTCCTATTTTTCAGACCGTTTCTTGCACCTCATATTTTTCTCACCTTTTGAAGCGCTTCATTTTTTCCACACCTTTTCAGGCTCTTCATGTTTTTCAACACCGCTTCATGCTCCTCCTATTTTTCAGACCGTTTCATGCTCCTCATATTTTTGACACGTTTTGAAGCTCTTCATATTTTTCACACGTTTTCAGGCTCTTCATATTTTTCACACCTTTTCATGCTCTTCATGTTTTTGAACACCATTTCATGATCCTCCTATTTTTCTGACCGTTTAATGCTCCTCATATTTTTGACACCTTTAGAAACTCTTCATATTTTCCACACCTTTTCAAGCACTTCATGGTTTTCCACACCTCTTCATGCTCCTCCTATTTTTCAGACGGTTTCATGCTATTCATATTTTTGATAACTTTTGAAGCTCTTCATATTTTTCGCACCTTTTCAGGCTCTTCATGTTTTTCAAGACCACTTCATGCTCCTCCTATTTTTCAGACCGTTTCATGCTCATCTCATTTTTGACACCTTTTGAAGTTCTTCATATTTTTCCCACCTTTTGAAGCTCTTCATATATTTCACACGTTTTCAGGTTCTTCATATTTTTCAACACCGTTTCATGCTGCTTCTATTTTTCAGACCGTTTCATGCTCCTCATATTTTTCACACCTTTTGAAGCTCTTCATATTTTTCACACGTTTTCAGGCTTTTCATGTTTTTCAACACCGTTTAATTCTGCTTCTATTTTTCAGACCGTTTCATGCTCCTCATATTTTTGACACCTTTAGACTCTTCATATTTTTCACACCTTTTCAGCCTCTTCATGTTTTTCACACATTTTCAGCCTCTTCATGTTTTTGAACACCCCTTCTTGCTCCTTTTATTTTTCAGAGAGTTTCATGCTCCTCATGTATTTCACACCTTTTAAAGCTCTTCATATTTTTCACACCTTTACAGGCTCTTCATGTTTTTGAACACCGTTTCATCCTCCTCCTATTTTTCAGACCGTTTCATGCTCCTCATATTTTTGACACCTTTTGAAGCTCTTCATATTTTTCACACCTTTTCAAGCTCTTCATGTTTTTGCACACTGCTTCATGCTCTTCCTATTTTTCAGACCGTTTCATGCTCCTCATATTTTTGACACCTTTTGAAGCTCTTCATATTTTTCACACCTTTTCAGGCTCTTCATGTTTTTCAACACCAATTCATGCTTCTCCTATTTTTCAGACTGTTTAATGCTCCTCATATTTTTGACACCTTTAGAAACTCTTCATATTTTTCACACCTTTTCAAGCACTTCATGGTTTTCCACACCGCTTCATGCTCCTCCTATTTTTCATACCGTTTCATTCTCCTCATATTTTTGACATGTTTTGAAGCTCTCATATATTTCACACCTTTTCAGGCTCTTCATTTTTTTCAACACCACGTCATGCTCCTCCTATTTTTCAGACCCTTTTATGCTCTTCTCATTTTTGACACCATTTGAAGCTCTTCATATTTTTCACACCTTTTGAAGCTCTTCATGGTTTTCACACCTTTTCAGGCTCTTCATGTTTTTCAACACCGCTTCATGCTCCTTCTATTTTTCTGACCGTTTCATGCTCCTCATAATTTTGACACATTTTGAAGCTCTTCATATTTTTCACACCTTTTCAGGCTCTTCATGTTTTTCAACACCGCTTCGTGCTCCTCCTCTTTTTCAGACCGTTTCATGCTCCTCATATTTTTGACATCTATTGAAGCTCTTCATATTTCTCACACCTTTTCAGGTTCTTCACGTTTTTCAACACCACTTCATGCTCCTCCTATTTTTCAGACCGTTTCATGCACATCTCATTTTTGACACCTTTTGAAGCTCTTCATATCTTTCATATTTTTGAAGTTCTTCATATTTTCACAGGTTTTCAGACTCTTCATGTTTTTCAACACCGCTTCATGCTCCTGCTATTTTTGAGACCGTTTCATGCTCTTCATATATTTGACACCTCTTGAAGCTCTTCATATTTTTCACACCTTTTCAGGCTCTTCATGTTTTTCCCCACCACTTCATTCTTCTCCTATTTTTCAGATCATTTCATGCTCCTCATGAATTTCACACCTTTTGAAGCTCTTCATATTTTTCACACCTTTTCAGGCTCTTCATGTTTTTTATCACCGTTTCATGCTCCTATTTATCAGACCGTTTCATGCTCCTCATATTTTTGACACCTTTTGCAGCTCTTCATATTTTTCACAAGTTTTCAGTCTCTTCATGATTTTGAACACCGCTTCAAGATCCTCCTATTTTTAAGACCGTTTCATGCTCTTCATATTTTTGACACCTTTTGCAGCTCTTCATATTTTTCACACCTTTTCAGGCTCTTCATGTTTTTCAACACCGTTTCATGCTGCTTCTCTTTTTCAGACCGTTTCATGCTCCTCATATTTTTCACACCTTTTGAAGCTCCTCATATTTTTCACACCTTTTCAGGCTCTTCATGTTTTTGAACACAGCTTCATGCTACTCCTATTTTTCAGACTGTTTCATGCTCCTCATATTTTTCACACCTTTTGAAGCTCCTCATATTTTTCACACCTTTTCAGGCTCTTCATGTTTTTCAACACCGTTACATGATCCTCCTATTTTTCAGACTGTTTCATGCTCATCTCATTTTTGACACCTTTTGAAGCTTTTCAGATTTTTCTCAACTTTTTAGGCTCTTCATGTTTCTCAACACGGCTTCATGCTCCACATATTTTTCAGACCGCTTCATGCTCATCTCATTTTTGACACCTTTTGAAGCTCTTTATATTTCTCACAACTTTTTAGGCTTTTCATATTTTTGAATACCGCTTCATGCCCCTCCTATTTTTCAGAGAGTTTCATGCTCCTCATGTATTTCACATCTTTTGAAGCTCTTCATATTTCTCACAACTTTTTAGGCTCTTCATGTTTTTCCACATCACTTCATGCTTCTCGTATTTTTCGGCCTGTTTCATGCTCCTCATGTATTTCACAGCTTTTGAAGCTCTTCATATTTTTCACACCTTTTCAGGCTCTTCATGTTTTTAATCACCGTTTCATGCTCCTCCTATTTTTCAGACCGTTTCATGCTCCTCATATATTTGACACATTTTGAAGCTCTTTATATTTTTCACACATTTTCAGGCTCTTCATGTTTTTGAACACTGCTTCATGATCCTCCTATTTTTCAGACCTTTTCATGTTCTTCATATGTTTGACACATTTTGAAGCTCTTCATATTTTTCACACCTTTTCAGGCTCTTCATGTGTTTCAACACCACTTCATGCTTCTCCTATTTTTCAGACCGTTTCATGCGCCTCATGTATTTCACACCTTTTGAAGCTCTTCATAATTTTCACATCTTTTCAGTCTCTTCATGTTTTTGAACACCATTTCATGCCGCTTCTATTTTTTAGACCGTTTCCTGCTCCTCATATTTTTCACACCTTTTGATGCTCTTCATATTTTTCACACGTTTTCAGGCTCTTCTTGTTTTTCAACACCGCTTCATGCTCCTCCTATTTTTCAGACCGTTACTTGCACCTCATATTTTTCTCACCTTTTGAAGCGCTTCATATTTTCCACACCTTTTCAGGCTCTTCATGTTTTTCAACACCTCTTCATGCTCCTCCTATTTTTCAGACCGTTTCCTGCTCCTCATATTTTTGACACGTTTTGAAGCTCTTCATATTTTTCACACGTTTTCAGGCTCTTCATGTTTTTCACACCTTTTCAGGCTCTTCATGTTTTTGAACACCATTTCATGATCCTCCTATTTTTCTGACCGTTTAATGCTCCTCATATTTTTGACACCTTTAGTAACTCTTCATATTTTTCACACCTTTTCAAGCACTTCATGGTTTTCCACACCGCTTCATGCTCCTCCTATTTTTCAGACGGTTTCATACTCTTCATATTTTTGATAACTTTTGAAGCTCTTCATATTTTTCACACCTTTTCAGGCTCTTCATGTTTTTCAAGACCACTTCATGCTCCTCCTATTTTTCAGACCGTTTCATGCTCATCTCATTATTGACACCTTTTGAAGTTCTTCATATTTTTCCCACCTTTTGAAGCTCTTCATATATTTCACACGTTTTCAGGTTCTTCATGTTTTTCAACACCGATTCATGCTGCTTCTATTTTTCAGACCGTTTCATGCTCCTCATATTTTTCACACCTTTTGAAGCTCTTCATATTTTTCACACGTTTTCAGGCTCTTCATGTTTTTCAACACCGTTTAATTCTGCTTCTATTTTTCAGACCGTTTCATGCTCCTCATATTTTTGACACCTTTAGACTCTTCATATTTTTCACACCTTTTCAGCCTCTTCATGTTTTTCACACATTTTCAGCCTCTTCATGTTTTTGAACACCCCTTCTTGCTCCTTTTATTTTTCAGAGAGTTTCATGCTCCTCATGTATTTCACACCTTTTAAAGCTCTTCATATTTTTCACACCTTTACAGGCTCTTCATGTTTTTGAACACCGTTTCATCCTCCTCGTATTTTTCAGACCGTTTCATGCTCCTCATATTTTTGACACCTTTTGAAGCTCTTCATAATTTTCACACCTTTTCCAGCTCTTCATGTTTTTGCACACTGCTTCATGCTCTTCCTATTTTTCAGACCGTTTCATGCTCCTCATATTTTTGACACCTTTGGAAGCTCTTCATATTTTTCACACCTTTTCAGGCTCTTCATGATTTTCCACACCAATTCATGCTTCTCCTATTTTTCAGACTGTTTAATGCTCCTCATATTTTTGACACCTTTAGAAACTCTTCATATTTTTCACACCTTTTCAAGCACTTCATGGTTTTCCACACCACTTCATGCTCCTCCTATTTTTCAGACCGTTTCATTCTCCTCATATTTTTGACACCTTTTGAAGCTCTCATATATTTCACACCTTTTCAGGCTCTTCATTTTTTTCAACACCACGTCATGCTCCTCCTATTTTTCAGACCCTTTTATGCTCTTCTCATTTTTGACACCTTTTGAAGCTCTTCATATTTTTCACACCTTTTGAAGCTCTTCATGGTTTTCACACCTTTTCAGGCTCTTCATGTTTTTCAACACCGCTTCATGCTCCTTCTATTTTTCTGACCGTTTCATGCTCCTCATAATTTTGGCACATTTTGAAGCTCTTCATATTTTTCACACCTTTTCAAGCACTTCATGGTTTGCCACACCGCTTCATGCTCCTCCTCTTTTTCAGACCGTTTCATGCTCCTCATATTTTTGACATCTGTTGAAGCTCTTCATATTTCTCACACCTTTTCAGTTTCTTCACGTTTTTCAACACCGCTTCATGCTCCTCCTATTTTTCAGACAGTTTCATGCACATCTCATTTTTGACACCTTTTGAAGCTCTTCATATTTTTCATATTTTTGAAGCTCTTCATGTTTTCAGACGTTTTCAGACTCTTCATGTTTTTCAACACCGCTTCATGCTCCTGCTATTTTTCAGACCGTTTCATGCTCCTCATATATTTGACAGTTTTTGAGGCTTTTCATATTTTTCACACCTTTTCAGGCACTTCATGTTTTTGAACATTGCTTCATGCTCCTCCTATTTTTCAGACCGCTTCAGGCTCTTCATATTTTTGACACCTTTTGAAGCTCTTCATATTTTTCACACCTTTTCAGGCTCTTCATGTTTTTGAACACCGCTTCATGCTCTTCCTATTTTTCAGACCGTTTCATGCTCCTCATATATTTGACAAGTTTTGAAGCTCTTCATATTTTTCACACCTTTTCAGGCTCTTCATGTTTTTGAACACCGCTTCATGCTCTTCCTATTTTTCAGACGGTTTCATTTTCATCTCATTTTTGACACCTTTGAAGCTCTTCATATTTTTCACACCATTTGAAGCTCTTCATGTTTTTCACACCTTTTCAGGGTCTTCATGTTTTTCAACACCACTTCATGCTCTTCTTATTTTTCAGACGGTTTCATGTTCATCTCATTTTTGACACCATTTGAAGCTCTTCATATTTTTCACACCTTTTGAAGCTCTTCATCTTTTTCACACTTATTCAGGCTCTTCATGTTTTTCAACACCGCTTCATGATCCTCCTATTTTTGAGAACGTTTCATGCTCCTCATATTTTTGACACCTTTTGAAGCTCTTCATATTTTTCACACTTTTTCAGGCTCTCCAAGTTTTTGAACACCGCTAAATGCTCCTCATATATTTAAGACCGTTTCATGCTCCTCATATTTTTGACACCTTTTGAACCTCCTCATATTTTTCACACCTTTTCAGGCTTTTCATGTTTTTCAACACCGTTACATGATCCTCCTATTTTTCAGACCGTTTCATGCTCATCTCATTTTTGACCCCTTTTGAAGCTTTTCATATTTTTCACAACTTTTTAGGCTCTTCATGTTTTTCAACACCGCTTCTTGCTCCTCCTATTTTTCAGACCGTTTCATGCTCATCTCAATTTTGACACCTTTTGAAGCTCTTCATATTTCTCACAACTTTTTAGGTTCTTCATGTTTTTGACATCGCTTCATGCTCCTCCTATTTCTCAGAGAGTTTCTTGCTCCTCATGTATTTCACATCTTTTGAAGCTCTTCATATTTCTCACAACTTTTTAGGCTCTTCATGTTTTTCCACACCACTTCATGCTTCACCTATTTTTCGGACTGTTTCATGCTCCTCATGTATTTCACACCTTTTGAAGCTCTTCATATTTTTCACACCTTTTCAGGCTCTTCATGTTTTTAATCACCGTTTCATGCTCCTCCTATTTTTCAAGCCGTTTCATGCTCCTCATATATTTCACACATTTTGAAGCTCTGAATATTTTTCACACATTTTCAGGCTCTTCATGTTTTTGAACACTGCTTCATGATCCTCCTATTTTTCAGACCGTTTCATGTTCTTCATATGTTTGACACCTTTTGAAGCTCTTCATATTTTTCACTCCTTTTCAGGCTCTTCATGTTTTTCAACACCACTTCATACTTCTCCTATTTTTCAGACCATTTCATGCTCCTCATGTATTTCACACCTTTTGAAGCTCTTCATATTTTTCACACCTTTTCAGGCTTTCATGTTTTTGAACACCATTTCATGCCCCTTCTATTTTTCAGACCGTTTCATGCTCCTCATATTTTTCACACCTTTTGAAGCTCTTCATATTTTTCACACCTTTTCAGGCTCTTCATGTTTTTGAACATCGCTTCATGATCCTTCTATTTTTCAGACCATTTCCTGCTCTTTGTATTTTTGACACATCTTGAAGCTCTTCATATATTTCACACCATTTCAGCCTCTTCATTTTTTTCAAAACCGCTTCATGCTCCTCCTATTTTTCACACCGTTTCATGCTCATCTCATTTTTGACACCTTTTGAAGCTCTTCATATATTTTACACCTTTTCAAGCTCTTCATATTTTTCAGACCTTTTCAGGCTCTTCATGTTTTTGAACATGGCTTCTTGCTCCTCCTCTTTTTCAGACCGTTTCATGCTCCTCATATTTTTGACACCGTTTGAAGCTCTTCATATTTTTCACACCTTTTCAGGCTCTTCATGTTTGAACACCGCTTCATGCTCCTTCTATTTTTCAGAGAGTTTCATGCTCCTCATGTATTTCACACCTTTTGAAGCTCTTCATATTTTCCACACCTTTTCAGGCTCTTCATATTTTTCCACACCACTTCATGCTTCTCCTAATTTTCAGCCCGTTTCAAACTCCTCATGTATGTCACACTTTTTGAAGCTCTTCATATTTTTCCCACCTTTTCCGGCTCTTCATGTTTTTGATCACCGTTTCATGCTCCTACTATTTTTCAGACCGTTTCATGTTCCTCATATCTTTGACACCTTTTGAAGCTCTTCATATATTTCACACCTTTTGAAGCTCTTCATATTTTTCACACCTTTTCAGGCTCTTCATGTTTTTCACCACCACTTTATGCACGTCCTATTTTTCAGATCGTTTCATGCTCCTCTTTTTTTTGACACATTTTCAAGCTCCTCATATATTTCTCACGTTTTCAGGCTCTTCATGTTTTTCAACACAACTTCATGCTCCTCCTATTTTTCAGAGCGTTTCATGCTCATCTCATTTTTGACACCTTTTGAAGATCTTCATATTTTTCACACCTTTTGAAGCTCCTCAAATTTTTCACATCTTTTCAGGCCTTCATGTTTTTGAACACCGGTTCATGGACCTCATATATTTCAGACCGTTTCATGCTCCTTTTATTTTTGACACCTTTTGAAGCTCTTCATATTTTTCACACCTTTTCAGGCTCTTCATGTTTTTCAACATCACTTCATGCTCCTCCTATTTTTCAGACCGTTTCATGCTCCTCAGATTTTTGACACCTTTTGAAGCTCTTCATATTTTTCACACCTTTTCAGGCTCTTCATGTTTTTGAACACCGCTTCATGATCCTCCTATATTTCAGACCCTTTCATGCTCCTCATATTTTTGACACATTTTGAAGCTCTTCATATATTTCACACCTTTTCAGGCTCTTCATGTTTTACAACACCACTTCATGCTCCTCCTATTTTTCAGACCGATTCATGCTCATCTCATTTTTGACACCTTTTCAAGCTCTTCATATTTTTCACACCTTTTGAAGCTCTTCATATTTTTCACACCTTTTCAGGCTCTTCATGTTTTTCAACAACTCTTCATGCTCCTCCTATTTTTCAGACCGTTTCATGCTCCTCATATTTTTGACACCTTTTGAAGCTCTTCATATTTTTCACACCTTTTCAGGCTCTTCATGTTTTTCAACACCTCTTCATGCTCCTCCTGTTTTTCAGACCCTTTAATGCTCATCTCACTATTACACCTTTTGCAGCTCTTCATATTTTTCACACCTTTTGAAGCTCTTAATATTTTTCACAGGTTTTCAGGCTCTTCATGTTTTTAACACTGCTTCATGCTCCTCCTATTTTTCAGACCGTTTCATGCTCCTCATATTTTTGACACGTTTCGATGCTCTTCATATTTTTCACACCTATCCAGGCTCTTCAATTTTTTGAACACCGCTTCATGCTCCTCCACTTTTTCAGACCGTTTCATGCTCCTCATATTTTTCACACCTTTTGAAGCTCTTCATATATTTCACAGCTTTTAGGCTCTTCAGGTTTTTCAACACCACTTCATGCTCCTCCTATTTTTCAGACCGTTTCATGCTCATCTCATTTTTGACTCCTTTTGAAGCTCTTCATATTTTTCACACCTTTTGAAGCTCTTCATATTTTTCACACATTTTCAGGCTCTTCATGTATTTCAACACTGCTTCATGATCCTCCTATATTTCAGACCGTTTCATGCTCCTCATATTTTTGACACCTTTTGAGGCTCTTCATATTTTTACACCATTCCAGGCTCTTCAGGTTTTTCAACACCACTTCATGCTCCTCCTATTTTTCAGACCGTTTCTTGCTCCTCATATTTTTGACACCTTTTGAAGCTCTTCATATTTTTCACACCTTTTCAGGCTTCTCATGTTTTTCAACACCGCTTCATGCTCCTCCTATTTTTCAGACCGTTTCATGCTCCTCATATTTTGAAACCTTTTGAAGCTCTTCATATATTTCACACCTTTTCAGGCTCTCCATGTTCTTGATCACCGATTCATTTTCCTCCTAATTTTGAGACTGTTTCATGCTTCTCATATTTTTGACAACTTTTGAAGCTCTTCATATTTTTCTCACCTTTTCAGGCTCTTCATGTTTTTGAAAACCGCTTCATGCTCCTCCTATTTTTCAGACAGTTTCATGCTCCTTATATTTTTCACACCTTTTGAAGCTGTTCATATTTTTCACACCTTTTCATGCTCTTCATTTTTTCAACACCCCTTCATGCTCCTCCTATTTTTCAGACCGTTTCATGCTCCTCATATTTTTGACACTTTTTGAAGCTCCTCATATGTTTCACACATTTTGAAGGTCTTCATATATTTCACACCATTTCAGGATCTTCATGTTTTTCAACACCACTTCATGCTCCTCCTATTTTTCAGACCGTTTCATGCTCCTCATAATTTTGACACTTTTTGAAGCTCTTTATATTTTTCTCACCTTTTCAGGCTCTTCATGTTTTTCAACACCACTTCATGCTCCTCCAATTTTTCAGGCCGTTTCATTGTCCTCATATATTTGACACCTTTAGAAGATCTTCATATTTTTCACACATTTTCAGGCTCTGCATGTTTTTCAACATCGCTTCATGCCCCTCCTATTTTTCAGACCGTTTCAGGCTCCTCATATTTTTGACACCTTTAGAAGCTCTTCATATTTTTCACACCTTTTCAGGCTCTTCATTTTTTTCAACACCTCTTCATGCTCCTCTTATTTTTCAACACCGCTTCATGCTCCTCCTATTTTTCAGACCGTTTCATGCTCCTCATAATTTTGACACTTTTTGAAGCTCCTCATATTTTTCACACGTTTTGAAGGTCTTCATATATTTCACACCATTTCAGGCTCTTCATGTTTTTCAACACCACTTCATGCTCCTCCTATTTTTCAGACCGTTTCATGCTCATCTCTTTTTTGACACCTTTTGAAGCTCTTCATATTTTCACACGTTTTCAGACTATTCATGTTTTTCAACACCACTTCATGCTCCTCCTATTTTTCAGACCGTTTCATGCTCATCTCTTTTTTCACACCTTTTGAAGCTCTTCATATTTTTCACAGCTTTTCAGGCTCTTCATGTTTTTGATCACCGTTTCATGCTCCTCATATTTTTCAGACGGTTTCATGTTCATCTCATTTTTAACACCTTTTGAAGCTCTTCATATATTTCACACGTTTTCAAGCTCTTCATATATTTCACACCTTTTCAGGCTCTTCATGTTTTTGAACACCGCTTCATGCTCCTCTTATTTTTCAGACCGTTTCATGCTCCTCATATTTTTGACACCTTTTGAAACTCTTCATATTTCTCACACCTTTTCAGGATCTTCATGTTTTTCAACACCAATTCATGCTCCTCCTATTTTTCAGACCGTTTCATGCTCCACACATTTTGAAACCTTTTGAAGCTCTTCATATTTTTCACACCTTTTCAGGCTCTCCATGTTTTTCATCACCGCTTCATGCTCCTCGTATGTTCAGACCGTTTCATGCTCCTCATATTTTTGACACCTTTTGAATCTCTTCATACTTTTCACACCTTTTAGGCTCTTCATGTTGTTGAACAGCGCTTCATGCTCCTCCTATTTTTCAGACCGTTTCATGCTCCTCATGTATTTCACACCATTTGAAGCTCTTCCTGTTTTTCACACCTTTTCAGTCTCTTCATGTCTTTGAACACCATTTCATGCTCCTCCGATTTTTTAGACCGTTTCATGCTCCTCATATTTTTGACACCTTTTGAAGCTCTTCATATTTTTCACACCTTTTGAAGCTCTTCATGTTTTTCATATTTTTGAATCTCTTCATATTTTTCACACCTTTTCACGCTTTTCATGTATTTGAACACCGGTTCATGCTCTTCCTATTTTTCAGACCGTTTCATGCTCCTCCTATTTTTCACTCCTTTTGAAGCTCTTCATATTTTTCACACCTTTTCAGTCTCTACATGTTTTTGAACACCGCTTCATGCTCCTCCTATTTCTCAGACCATTTCATGCTCCTCATGTATTTCACACCTTTTGAAGCTCTTCGTATTTTGCACACATTTTCAGGCTTTTCATGTTTTTCACAACGACTTCATGCTCCTCATATTTTTCAGACCGTTTCATGCACATTTCATTTTTGACTCCTTTTGAAGCTCTTCATATTTTTCACACCATTTTCAGGCTCTTCATGTTTTTCAACACCGCTTTATGATCCTCCTATTTTTCAGACCGTTTCATATTCCTCATATTTTTGACATTTTTTGAGGCTCTTCATATTTTTCACACCTTTTCAGGCTCTTCATGTCTTTGAACACCGTTTCATGCTCCTCCTATTTTTGTGACCGTTTCATGCACATCTCATTTTTGACACCTTTTGAAGCCTTTGATATTTTTCACACCATTTTCAGGCTCTTCATGTTTTTCAACACCGCTTTCTGATCCTCCTATTTTTCAGACCGTTTCATGCTCCTCATGTATTTGACACCTTTTAAAGCTCCTCATATTTTTCACACCTTTTCAGGCTCTTCATATTTTTCACATAATTTCAGGCTGTTCATGTTTTTGAACACGGCTTCATGCTCCTCCAATTTTTCAGACCGTTTCATGTTCCTCATATTTTTGACACCTTTTGAAGCTCTTCATATTTTTCACACCTTTTGAAGCTCTTCATATTTTTCACACCATTTTCAGGCTCTTCATGTTTTTTAACACCGTTTCATGCTCCTCCTATTTTTCAGACTGTTTCATGCTCCTCTTATGTTTGACACCTTTTGAAGCTCTTCATATTTTTCACACCTTTTCACGCTCTTCATGTTTTTGAACACCGCTTCATGCTGCGCATATTTTTCAGACCGTTTCATGCACATCTCATTTTTGACACCTTTTGAAGCCTTTGATGTTTTTCACACCATGTGCAGGCTCTTCCGGTTTTTCAACACCGCTTTCTGATCCTCCTATTTTTCAGACCGTTTCATGCTCCTCATATATTTGACACCTTTTGAAGCTCTTCATATTTTCACAATTTTTTAAGCTCTTCATATGTTTCACACGTTTTCAGGTTCTTCATGTTTTTCAACACCGCTTCATGCTCCTCCTATTTTTCATTCCGTTTCATGCTCCTCATATTCTTGACACCTTTTGACGCTTTTCATATTTTTCACACATTTTCAGGCTCTTCATGTTTTGCCACACCACTTCATGCTCCTCCTATTTTTCAGACGTTTTCATGTTCGTCATATTTTTGACACCTTTAGAAACTCTTCATATCATTCACACCTTTTCAGGCTCTTCATGTTTTGCCACACCGCTTCATGCTCCTCCTATTTTTGAGCCCGTTTCATGCTCCTCATGTATTTCACACCTTTTGAAGCTCTTCATATATTTCACACCCTTACATACTCTTCATGTTTTTCAACACCACTTCATGCTCCTCCTATTTTTAAGACTGTTTCATGCTCCTGATATTTTTGACTCGTTTCTAAGCTCTTCATATTTTCACAATTTTTTAAGCTCTTCATATTTTTCACACGTTTTCAGGTTCTTCATGTTTTTCAACACCGCTTCATGCTCCTCCTATTTTTCATTCCGTTTCATGCTCCTCATATTCTTGACACCTTTTCACGCTTTTCATATTTTTCACACATTTTCAGGCTCTTCAAGTTTTTCAACACCGCTTCATGCTCCTCCTATTTTTCATTCCGTTTCATGCTCCTCATATTTTTGACACCTTTTGAAGCTCTTCATATTTCTCACACCTTTTCAGGCTCTTCATGTTTTTCAACACCGCTTCATGATCCTCCTGTTTTTCAGACCGTTTCATGCTGATCTCATTTTTGACACCTTTGGAAGCTTTTCATATTTTTCACAACTTTTCAGGCTCTTCACGGTTTTGAACACCTTTTCATGTTCCTCCTATTTTTCAGACCGTATCATGCTCCTCATATATTTCACACGTTTTGAAGCTCTTCATATTTTTCATACCTTTTCAGGCTCTTCATGTATTTCAACACCAATTCATGCTCCTACTATTTTTCAGACCGTTTCATGCTCATCTCATTTTTGACACCTTTCGAAGCTGTTTGTATTTTTCACACCTTTTGAAGCTCTTCATATTTTTCACACGTTTTCATGCCCTTCATGTTTTTCATCACCGCTTCATGCTCCTCCTATTTTTCAGACCGTTTCATGCTCCTCATATTTTTGACACCTTTTGAAGCTCTTCATATATTTCACACCTTTTCAGGCTCTTCTTTTTTTTCAACACCACTTCATGCTCCTACTATTTTTCAGACCGTTTCATGCTCATCTCATTTTTGACACCTTTTGATGCACTTCATATTTTTAACACCTTTTGAAGCTCTTCGTATATTTCACAACTTTTCAGGCTCTTCATGTTTTCAACACCACTTCATGCCCCTCCTATTTTTCAGACCCTTTCATGTTAAACTAAATTTGACACCTTATGAAGCTTTTCATGTTTTTCATACCTTTTCATGCTCTTTATGTTTTTGAACACCGGTTCATGCTCCTCCTATTTTTCAACCCGTTTCATGCTCCTCATGTATTTCACATCTTTTGAAGCTCTTCATATTTTTCACACCTTTTCAGTCTCTTCATGTTTTTGAACACCGTTTCATGCTCCTCCTACTTTTGAGACCATATAATGCTCGTCATATATTTCACACGTTTTGAAGCTCTTCATATTTTTCACACCTTTTCAGGCTCTTCATGTTTTTAAACACCACTTCATGCTCCTCCTAATTATCAGACCGTTTCATGCTCCTCATATATTTGACACCTTTTGTAGCTCTTCATATTATTCACACCTTTTCAGACTCCCCATGTTTTTCAACACCACTTCATGTTCCTCCCATTTTGCAGACAGTTTCATACTCCTCATATTTTTGACAACATTTGAAGCTCTTCATATTTCTAACACCTTTTCAGGCGCTTCATGTTTTTCAACACCGCTTCGTGCGCCTCCTATTTTTCAGACCGTTTCATGCTCATCTCATTTTTGACACCTTTTGAAGCTCTTCTTATTTTCCACATCTTTTGAAACCCTTCATATTTTTCACACGTTTTCAAGCTCTTCATGTTTTTCAACAACGTTTCATGCTCCTCCTATTTTTCAGACCGTTTCATGCTCCTCATATTTTTGACACCTTTTGAAGCTCTTCATATTTTTCACAACTTTTGAATCTCTTATATTTTTCACACCTTTTCAGGCTCTTCATGATTTTCAACACCGCTTCATGCTCCTCCTATTTTTCAGACCGTTTCTTGTTCCTCATATATTTGACACCTTTTGAAGCTCTTCATATATTTCACACCTTTTCAGGCGCTTCATGTTTTTCAACACCGCTTCATGCTCCTCCTATTTTTCAGACCATTTCATGCTCATCTCTTTTTTGACACCTTTTGAAGCTCTTCATATTTTTCACACCTTTTGAGCTCTTCATATTTTTCAAGACTGCTTTATGCTCCTCCTATTTTTCAGACCATTCATGCCCCTCATAATTTTGAAACATTTTGAAGCTCTTCATATTTTTTACACCTTTTCAGGCTTTTCATGTTTTTCAACACCACTTCATCCTCCTCCTGTTTTTAAGACCGTTCATGTCCCTCATATTTTTGACACCTTTTGAAGCTCTTCATATTTTCACACGTTTTCAGGCTCTTCATGTTTTTTAACACTTTATCATGCTCATCGTATTTTTCAGACCGTTTCATGCTCCTCATATTTTTGACACGTTTTCAGTCTCTTCATATTTTTCACACATTTTCAGGCTCTTCATGTTTTTGAACACCGCTTCATGCTCCTCATATTTTTCACACCTTTTGAAGCTCTTCATATTTTTCACACATTTTCAGGCTCTTTATGTTTTTCACCACCGCTTCATGCTCCTCCTATTTTTCAGAACTTTTCATGCTCATCTCATTTTTGACACCTTGTGAAGCTCTTCGTATTTTTTACACCTTTTGAAGCTCTTCATATTTTTATACCTTTTCAGGCTCTTCATGTTTTTCAACACCGCTTCATGCTTCTCCTGTTTTTCAGACCGTTTCATGCTCCTCATATTTTTGACACCTTTTGAAGCTCTTCATACTTTTCACATCTTTTCAGGCTCTTCATGATTTTCAACACCACTTCATGCTCCTAGTATTTTTCAGACCTTTTCATGCTCCTCGTATTTTTGACACCTTTTGAAGCTCTTCATATTTTTCACACCTTTTGAAGCTCTTCGTATTTTTCACACCTTTTCAGGCTCTTCATATTTTTGAACACCGTTTTATGCTGCTTCTATTTTTCAGACCTTTTCATGCTCCTCATATATTTTAAACCTTTTGAATCTTTTCATATTTTTCACACCTTTTCATGCTGTTCATGTTTTTCAACAATGCTTCCTGATCCTCCTATTTTTCAGACCGTTTCATGCTCCTCAAGTATTTCACACCTTTTAAAGCTCTTCATATTTTTCACACCTTTTCTGGCTCTTCATCTTTTTCAACACCGCTCATGCTTCTCCTGTTTTTCAGACCATTTCATGCTCCTCTTAATTTTAACACCTTTTGAAGCTCTTCATATTTTCCACATCTTTTCAGGCTCTTCATGTTTTTGAACACTGCTTCATGTTCCTTCTATTTTTCAGACCGTTTCATGCTCCTCAAATTTTTAAAACTTTTGAAGCTCTTCATATTTTTCACACCTTTTCAGGCTCTTCATGTTTTTGAAGACCGATTCATGCTCCTCCTGTTTTTCAGACCGTTTCAGGCTCCTCATATTTTTGACACCTTTTGAAGCTCTTCATATTTTTTACAACTTTTCAGGCATTTCATGTTTTTGAACACCTCTTCATGCTCCTCCTATTTTTCACACCTTTTGAAGCTCTTCATATTTTTCATACCTTTTGAAGATTTTCATATTTTTCACACGTTTTCAGGCTCTTCATATTTTTCAACACCGCATCATGCTCCTCCTATTTTTCAGACAGTTTCATGCTCCTCATATTTTTGACACGTTTTGAAGCTCTTCATATTTTTCACACCTTTTCAGGCTCTTCATGGTTTTCAACACTGTTTCATGATCCTCCTATTTTTCAGACCGTTTCATGCTCCTCATAATTTTGACACCCTTTGAAGCTCTTCTTATATTTCACACCTTTTCAGACTCTTCATGTTTTCGAACACCAATTCAAGTTCCTCCTATTTTTGCGACCGTTTCATGCTCTTCATATGTTTGACACCTTTAGAAGCACTTCATATTTTTCACACCTTTTGAAGATCTTCATATATTTCACATATTTTCAGGCTCTTCATGTTTCTCAACACCACTTCATGTTCCTCCTATTTTTTAGACCGTTTCATGCTCATCTAATTTTTGACACCTTTTGAAGCTCTTCATATATTTCACACCTTTTGAAGCTCTTCATATTTTTCACATTTATGAAGCTATTCAAATTTTTCACACGTTTTCAGGCTCTTCATGTTTTTGAACACCGTTTCATGATCCTCCGATTTTTCAGAACGTTTCATGCTCCTCATATTCTTGACACCTTTTAAAGTTCTTCATATTTTTCACACCTTTTAAGGCTCTTCATGTTTTGAACACCGTTTCATGCTCCTCCTATTTTCAGACCGTTTCATGCTCTTCATTTTTTTGACACCTTTTGAAGCTCTTCATATTTTTCACACGTTTTGAAGCTCTTCATATATTTCACACCTTTTCAGGCTCTTCATGTTTTTGAACACCGCTTCATGCTCCTCCTATTTTTCAGGCCATTTCATGCTCTTCATTTTTTTGACACCTTTTGAAGCTCTTCATATTTTTCACACCTTTTGAAGCTCTTCATATATTTCACACCTTTTCAGGCTGTTCATGTTTTTCAAAACACCACTTCATGCTCCTCCTATTTTTCAGACCGTTTCATGCTCATCTAATTTTTGACACTTTTTGAAGCTCTTCATATATTTCACACCTTTTGAAGCTCTTCATATTTTTCACATTTATGAAGCTATTCAAATTTTTCACACTTTTTCAGGCTCTTCATGTTTTTGAACACCGCTTCATGTTCCTGCTATTTTTCACAACGTTTCACACTCCTCATGTTTTTGACACATTTGAGGCTACTCATATTTTTCACACCTTTTCAGGCTCTTCATGTTTTTGAACACCGTTTCATGATCCTCCTATTTTTCAGAACGTTTCATGCTCCTCATATTCTTGACACTTTTTAAAGTTCTTCATATTTTTCACACCTTTTAAATCTCTTCATGTTTTGAACACCGTTTCATGCTCCTCTTATTTTCAGACCGTTTCATGCTCTTCATTTTTTTGACACCTTTTGAAGCTCTTCATATTTTTCACACATTTTCAGGCCCTTTATGTTTCTCACCACCGCTTCATGCTCCTCCTTTTTTTGAGACCGTTTCATGCTCATCTCATTTTTGACACCTTTTGAAGCTCTTCGTATTTTTTACACCTTTTGAAGCTCTTCATATTTTTATAACTTTTCAGGCTCTTCATGTATTTCAACACCGCTTCATTCTTCTCCAGCTTTTCAGACCGTTTCATGCTCCTCATATTTTTGACACCTTTTGAAACTCTTCATATATTTCACATCTTTTCAGGCTCTTCATGATTTTCAACACCACTTCATGCTCCTCGTTTTTTTCAGACCTTTTCATGCTCCTCATATTTTTGACACCTTTTGAAGCTCTTCATATTTTTCACACCTTTTGAAGCTCTTCGTATTTTTCACACCTTTTCAGGCTCTTCATGTTTTTGAACACCGTTTTTTGCTGCTTCTATTTTTCAGACCGTTTCATGCTCCTCATATATTTTAAACCTTTTGAAACTCTTCATATTTTTCACACCTTTTCAAGCTGTTCATGTTTTTCAACAATGCTTCATGATCCTCCTATTTTTCAGACCGTTTCATGCTCCTCAAGTATTTCACAACTTTTGAAGCTCTTCATATTTTTCACACCTTTTCAGGCTCTTCATGATTTTGAAGACCGATTCATGCTCCTCCTGTTTTTCAGACCGTTTCAGGCTCCTCATATTTTTGACACCTTTTGAAGCTCTTCATATTTTTTACAACTTTTCAGGCATTTCATGTATTTGAACACCTCTTCATGCTCCTCCTATTTTTCACACCTTTTGAAGCTCTTCACATTTTTCACACCATTTCAGGCTCTTCATGTTTTTCAACACCGCTTCCTGCTCCTCCTATTTTTCAGACAGTTTAATGCTCCTCCTGTACTTCACACCTTTTGAAGCTCTTCATATTTTTCACACCTTTTCAGGCTCTTCATGTTTTTCAACACTGCTTCATTCTCCTCCTATTTTCAGACCGTTTAATGCTCCTCCTGTACTTCACACCTTTTGTAGCTCTTCATATTTTTTACACCTTTTCAAGCTCTTCATGTTTTTGAACAGCGCTTCATGCTCCTCCTATTTTTCAGACAGTTTCATGCTCCTCATGTATTTCACACCTTTTGAAGCTCTTCGTATTTTTCACACCTTTTCAGGCTCTTCATGTTTTTGAGCACCGCATCATGCTCCTCTTCTTTCAGACCGTTTCATGCTCCTCATATTTTTGACCTCTTTTGAAGCTCCTAATATTTTTCACATCTTTTGAAGCTCTTCATATATTTCACACTTTTTCAGGCTCTTCATGTTTTTCAACACCACTTCATGTTCCTCCTATTTTTCAGACCGTTTCATGCTCATCTCATTTTTGACAGATTTTGAAGCTCTTCATATTTTTCACACCTTTTCAGTCTCTTCATGTTTTTGAACACCGTTTCATGCTCCTCCTACTTTTCAGACCGTATAATGCTCCTCATATTTTTCACACTTTTTGAAGCTCTTCATATTTTTCACACCTTTTCAGGCTCTTCATGTTTTTAAACACCACTTCATGCTCCTCCTAATTATCAGATCGTTTCATGCTCCTCATATTTTTGACACCTTTTGTAGCTCTTCATATTATTCACACCTTTTCAGGCTCTTCGTGATTTTCAAAACCGTTTCATGCTCCTCCTATTTTTCAGACCGTTTCATGCTCATCTCATTTTTGACACCTTTGGAAGCTCTTCTTATTTTTCACATCTTTTGAAACTCATCATATTTTTCACACGTTTTCAGGCTCTTCATGTTTTTCAACACCGCTTCATGCTCCTCCTATTTTTCACAACTGTTGACGCTCGTCATATTTTTCACACCTTTTCAGGCTCTTCATATTTTTGAACACCGCTTCATGCTGCTCCTATTTTTCAGACCGTTTCATGCTCCTCATATTTTTGAAAGGTTTTGAAGCTCTTCAAATTTTTCACACCTTTTCAGGCTCTTCATGTTTTTCAACACCGCTTCATGATCCTCCTATTTTTCAGACCGTTTCATGCTCCTCATGTATTTCACATCTTTTGAAGCTGATCATATTTTTCACACGTTTTCAGGCTCTTCATGTTTTTCATCAATGCTTCATGCTCCTTCTCTTTTTCAGACCGTTTCATGCTCCTCATATTTTTCACACTTTTTGAAGCTCTTCATATTTTTCACACCTTTTCAGGCTCTTCACGTTTTTCAACACCGTCTCATGCTCCTCCTATTTTTCAGACAGTTTCATGCTCCTCATGTATTTCACATCTTTTGAAACTCTTCATATTTTTCACACCTTTTCAAGCTCTTCATGTTTTTGAACACCGCTTCATGCTCCTTCTATTTTTCAGACCGTTTCATTCTCCTCATATTTTTAACACCGTTTGTAGCTCTTCATATTTTTCACACCTTTTCAGGCTCTTCATGTTTCTGAACACCGCTTCATGCTCCTCCTATTTTATACACCGTTTCATGCTCCTCATGTATTTCACACCTTTTGTAGCTCTTCATATTTTTTACACCTTTTCAAACTCTTCATGTTTTTGAACAGCGCTTCATGCTCCTCCTATTTTTCAGACAGTTTCATGCTCCTCATGTATTTCACACCTTTTGAAGCTCTTCGTATTTTTCACACCTTTTGAAGCTCTTCATGTTTATCAACACAGCTTCATGCTCCTCCTATTTTTCAGACCGTTACATGTGCCTCATATTTTTGACACCTTTTGAAGCTCTTCATATTTTTCACACATTTTCAGGCTCTTCATGTTTATCAACACCGCTTCATGCTCCTCCTATTTTTCAGACCGTTTCTTGCTCCTAATATTTTTGACACTTTTTGAAGCTCTTCATATTTTTCACACCTTTTCATGCTCTTCATGTTTTCAACATTGATTCATGCTCCTATTATTTTTCAGACCGTTTCATCCTCGTCCTATTTTCACACCGTTTCATGCTCCTCATATTTTTGACACCTTTTGAAGCTCTTCATATTTTTCACACCTTTTCATGCTCTTCATGTTTTTGAACACGGCTTAATGCTCCTCCTATTTTTCAGACCGTTTCATGCTCCTCATATTTTTGACACCTTTTGAAGCTCTTCATATTTTTCACACCTTTTCAGGCTCTTCAAGTTTTTGAACAATGCTACAATTCTCCTCCTATTTTTCAGACCGTTTCATGCTCCTCATATTTTTGATCTCTTTTAAAGCTCTTCATATTTTTCACGCCTTTTGAAGCTCTTCATATATTTCACACTTTTTCAGGCTCTTCATGTTTTTCAACACCACTTCATGCTTCTCCTATTTCTCAGACCGTTTCATGCTCATCTCATTTTTGACAGCATTTGAAGCTCTTCATATTTTTCACATTTTTGAAGCTCTTCAAATTTTTCACACTTTTTCAGGCTCTTCATGTTTTTGAACACCGCTTCATGCTCCTCCTATTTTCAGACCGTTTCTTGCTCCTCATATTTTTGACACCTTTTGAAGCTCTTCATATTTTTCACACCTTTTCAGGCTCTACATGTTTTTGAACACCGTTTCATGCTCCTCCTATTTTCAGACCGTTTCTTGCTCCTCATATTTTTGACACCTTTGAATCTCTTCATATTTTTCACACCTTTTCAGCCTCTTCATATATTTCACACGTTTTAAGTCTCTTCATGTTTTTCAACACCGCTTCATGCTCCTCCTATTTTTCACACCGTTTCATGTTCCTCATGTATTTCATACCCTTTGAAGCTCTTCATATTTTTCACTACTTTTCAGGTTCTTCATGTTTTTCAACACCGCTTCATGCTCCTCCTATTTTTCTGACCGTTTCATGCTCCTCATGTATTTCACACATTTTGAAGCTCTTCATATTTTTCACACCTTTTGAAGCTCTTCATATTTTTCACACCTTTTGAAGCACTTCATATTTTTCCCACCTTTTCAGCCTATTCATGTTTTTGAACACCGTTTCATGCTCCTCCTATAATTCAGACGGTTTCATGCTCCTCATGTATTTCACTCCTTTTGAAGCTCTTCATATTTTACACACCTTTTCAGGCTCTTCATGTTTTTCACACCTTTTCAGGCTCTTCATGATTTTGAACAGCGTTTCATGCTGCTCGTATTTTTCAGACCTTTTCATACTCCTCTTATTTTGACACATTTTGAAGCTCTTCATATATTTCACACCTTTTCAGGCTCTTCATGTTTTTCTACACTGCTTCATGCTCCTCCTATTTTTCAGACCGTTTCATGCTCCTCATATTTTTGACACCTTTTAAAGCTCTTCATATATTTCACACCTTTTCAGGCTCCTCATGTTTTTCTACACTGCTTCATGCTCCTACTATTTTTCAGACCGTTTCATGCTCCTCGTATTTTTCAGACCGTTTCATGCTCCTCATATTTTGACACTTTTTGAAGCTCTTCATATTTTTTCACACCTTTTCATGCTCTTCATGTGTTTCAACACCGCTTCATGCTCCTCCTAGTTTTCATACCGTTTCATACTCCTCCTATTTTTGACACCTTTTGAAGCTGTTCATATATTTCACACCTTTCAGGCTCTTCATGTTTTTCAAAACCTCTTCATGCTCCTCCAATTTTCAGACCGATTCATGCTCCTCATATTTTTGACACCTTTTGAAGCTCTTCATATTTTTCACACCTTTTCATGATCTTCATGTTTTTCAACACCGTTTCATGCTTCTCCTAATTTTCAGAACGTTTCATGCTCCTCCTAATTTTGACAACTTTTGAAGCTCTTCATATTTTTCACAGCTTTTCAGGCTCCTCATGTATTTCAACACCGCTTCCTGCGCCTCCTATTTTTCAGACCGTTTCATGCACCTCATATTCTTGACACCTTTTGAAGCTCTTCATATTTTTCACACATTTTCCGGCTCTTCACGTTTTTCAACACCGCTTCCTGCTCCTCCTATTTTTCAGACCGTTACATGCGCCTCATATTTTTGACACCTTTTGAAGCTCTTCATATTTTTCACACATTTTCAGGCTCTTCAGGTTTATCAACACCGCTTCATGCTCCTCCAATTTTTCAGACCGTTTCTTGCTCCTAATATTTTTGACACTTTTTGAAGCTCTTCATATTTTTCACACCTTTTCATGCTCTTCATGTTTTCAACATCGATTCATGCTCCTATTATTTTCCGACCGTTTCATCCTCGTCCTATTTTCACACCGTTTCATGCTCCTCATATTTTTGACACCTTTTGAAGCTCTTCATATTTTTCACACCTTTTCAGGCTCTTCATGTTTTGAACACGGCTTCATGCTCCTCCTATTTTTCAGACCGTTTCATGCTCCTCATATTTTTGACACCTTTTGAAGCTCTTCATATATTTCACACCTTTTCAGGCACTTCATGTTTTCAACACCGCTTCATGCTCCTCCTATTTTTCAAACCGTATCATGCTCCTCATATTTTTTACACTTTTGAAGCTCCTCATATTTTTCACACCTTTTCATGCTCTTCATGTTTTCAACACCGATTCATGCTCCTCCTATTTTTCAGTCCGTTTCATGCTCCTCCTGTTTTTCACACCGTTTCATTATCCTCATAATTTGACACCTTTTGAAGCTCTTCATATTTTTCACACCTTTTCAGGCTCTTCATGTTTTTGAACATGGCTTCATGCTCCTCCTATTTTTCAGACCGTTTCATGCTCCTCACATTTTTGCCACCTTTTGAAGCTCTTCATTTTTCACACCTTTTCATGATCTTCATGTTTTTCAATAACACTTCATGCTCCTCCAAGATTTCAGACCGTTTCATACTCCTCCTATTTTTGACACCTTTTGAAGCTCTTAATATATTTCACCCCATTTCAAGCTCTTCATGTTTTTCAACACCGCTTCATGCTCCTCCTATTTTTCAGACCGTTACAGGCGCCTCATATTTTTGACAGCTTTTGAAGCTCTTCATATTTTTCACACATTTTCAGGCTCTTCATGTTTTTCAACACCGCTTCATGCTCCTCCTATTTTTCAGACCGTTTCTTGCTCCTAATATTTTTGACACCTTTTGAAGCTCTTCATATTTTTCACACCTCTTCATGCTCTTCATGTTTTCAACATCGATTCATGCTCCTATTATTTTTCAGACCGTTTCATCCTCCTACTATTTTCACACCGTTTCATGCTCCTCATATTTTTGACACCTTTTGAAGCTCTTCATATATTTCACACCTTTTCAGGCACTTCATGTTTTTTCACACCACTTCATGCTTCTCCTATTTTTCAGACCATTTCATGATCCTCATGAATTTCACACATTTTGAAGCTCTTTATATTTTTCACACATTTTCAGGCTCTTCATTTTGTTCAACACTACTTCTTGCTCCTCCAAATTTTCAGACCGTTTCATACTCATCTAATTTTTGACACCTTTTGAAGCTCTTCATATTTTTCACACCTTTTCAGGCTCTTCATATTTTTCCCCACCACTTCATTCTTCTCCTATATTTCAGACCATTTCATGCTCCTCATGAATTTCACACCTTTTGAAGCTCCTCATATTTTTCACACCTTTTCAGGCTCTTCATGATTTTCAACCCCACTTCATGCTCCTCCGATTTTTCAGACCGTTTCATGCTCATCTCATTTTTGACACCTTTTGAAGCTCTTCATATTTTTCACACCTTTTCAGGCTCTTCATGTTTTTCACACCTTTTCAGGCTCTTCATGATTTTGAACAGTGTTTCATGTTACTCCTATTTTTCAGACCGTTTCATACTCCTCATATTTTACACATTTTGAAGCTCTTCATATATTTCACACCTTTTCAGGCTCTTCATGTTTTTCTACACAGCTTCATGCTCCTTCTATTTTTCAGACCGTTTCATGCTCCTCATATTTTTTACACCTTTTAAAGCTCTTCATATTTTTCACAACTTTCAGGCTCTTCATGGTTTTCAACACCACTACATGCTCTTCCTCATATGTTTCACACCTTTTGAAGCTCTTCAAGTTTTTTAACACCTTTTCATGCTGCTCCTATATTTCCTACCATTTCATGCTCCTTATATTTTTGACACCTTTTGAAGCTCTTCATATATTTCACACCTTTTCAGGCTCTTCATATTTTTCAACACCGCTTCAAGCTCCTCCTATTTTTCAGACCGATTATTGCTCCTCATATTGTTGACACCTTTGAGGCTCTTCATATATTTCACACATTTTCAGGCTCTTCATGTTTTCAACCCCGCTTCATGCTCCTCCTAATTTTCAGACCGTTTCATTCTCCTCATATTTTTGACACCATTTGAAGCTCTTCATATTTTTCACACCTTTTCAGGCTCTTCATGTTTTTTAACACCTTTTCATGCTCCTGCTATATTTCAGACCGTTTCATGCTCCTTATATTTTTGACACCTTTTGAAGCTCTTCCTATTTTTCATACGTTTTCAGGCTCTACATATTTTTCAACACCGCTTCATGCTCCTCCTATTTTTCAGACCGTATCATGCTCCTCATATGTTTCACACTTTTTCAGGCTCTTCATGGTTTTCAACAACACTTCATGCTCCTCATATGTTTCAGACCGTTTCATGCTCCTCATATTTTTGACACAGTTTGAAGCTCTTCACATTGTTCACACCTTTTGAGTCTCTTCATGTTTTTGAAAACAGTTTCTTGCTCCTCATATTTTTCAGACCGTTTCACCCTCTATATATTTGACACCTTTTTGAAGCTCTTCATATTTTTCACACCTTTTGAGGCTCTTCATGTTTTTGAAAACAGTTTCTTGCTCCGCAGATTTTTCAGACCATTTCACCCTCTGTATATTTGACACCTTTTTGAAGCTCTTCATATTTTTCACACCTTTTCAGGCTCTTCATGTTTTTCAACACCACTTCAAGTTCCTTCTATTTTTCAGACCGTTTCTTGCTCCTCATAATTTTGACACCTTTGAGGCTCTTCATATACTTCACACTGTTTCAGGCTCTTCATGTTTTTCAACACCACTTCAAGCTCCTTCTATTTTTCAGACCGTTTCTTGCTCCTCATATTTTTGACACCTTTGAGGCTCTTCATATATTTCACACTGTTTCAGGCTCTGTATGTTTTTCAACACCGCTTCATGCTCCTCCTAATTTTCAGACCGTTTCATTCTCCTCATATTTTTGACACCTTTTGAGGCTCTTCATATTTTTCACACTTTTTCAGGCTCTTCTTGTCTTTCAAACCGCTTCATGCTCCTCCTATTTTTCAGACCGTTTCATGCTTCTCCTATTTTTCAGACCGTTTCATACTCCTCATATTTTTGACACCTTTTGAAGCTCTTCACATTTATCACACCTTTTCAGGCTCTTCATGTTTTTCAACACCGCTTCATGATCCTCCTATATTTCAGAGCGTTTCATGCTCCTCATATTTTTGACACCTTTTGAAGCTCTTCACATTTTTCACACCTTTTCCGGGTCTTCATGTTTTTCAACTCCGCTTCATGCTCCTCCTATTTTTCAGAGCGTTTCATGCTCCTCATATTTTTGACTCCTTTTGAAGCTCTTCATATTTTCACACCTTTTCAGGCTGTACATGTTTTTGAAGACCACTTCATGCTCCTCATCTTTTTCAGACCGTTTCATGCTCCTGATATTTTTCACACCGTTTGAAGCTGTTCATATTTTTCACACGTTTTCAGATTCTTCATGATTTTGATCACCGTTTCATGCTCCTCCTATTTTTCAGACCGTTTCATGCTCCTCATATTTTTGACACCTTTTGAAGCTCTTCACATTTATCACACCTTTTCAGGCTCTTCATGTTTTTCAACACCGCTTCATGATCCACCTATATTTCAGAGCGTTTCATGCTCCTCATATTTTTGACACCTTTTGAAGCTCTTCACATTTATCACACCTTTTCAGGCTCTTCATGTTTTTCAACACCGCTTCATGCTCCTCCTATTTTTCAGATCGTTTCAGGCTCCGCATATTTTTGACTCCTTTTGAAGCTCTTCATATTTTTCACACGTTTTCATGCCCTTCATGTTTTTGAACACCGCTTCATGCTCCTCCTATTTTTCAAACCTTTTGAAGCTCTTCATGTTTTTCACACCTTATCAGCCTCTTCATGTTTTTGAACATCTCTTCATGCTCCTCATATTTTTGACAATTTTATAAGCTCTTCATATTTTTCACACTTTTTCAGGCTCTTCATGTTTTTGAGCACCGTTTCATGCTCCTCCTATTTTTCAAACCTTTTGAAGCTCTTCATGTTTTTCACACCTTATCAGCCTCTTCATGTTTTTGAACATCTCTTCATGCTCCTCATATTTTTGACAATTTTATAAGCTCTTCATATTTTTCACACTTTTTCAGGCTCTTCATATTTTTGAGCACCGCTTCATGCTCCTCCTATTTTTCAAACCTTTTGAAGCTCTTCATGTTTTTCACACTTTTTCATGCTGTTTATAGTTTTAAACACCGCTGCATGATTCTCCTATATTTGAGACCATTTCATGCTCCTCATATTTTTGACATTTTTTGAAGCTCTTCATATTTTTCACCCTTTTTCAGGCTCTTCATGTTTTGAACAACACTTCATGCTCCTCCTATTTTTCAGACCGTTTCATGCTCCTCAGGTATTTCACACCTTTTGAAGCTCTTCATATTTTTCACACCTTTTCAGGCTCTTCACCGTTTTGAACAACACTTCATGCTCCTCCTACTTTTCAGACTGTTTCATGCTCATCTCATTTTTGACACCTTTTCAGGGTCTTCATATTTTTCAAACTTTTGAAGATCTTCATATTTTTCACACTTTTTCAGGCTCTTCATGTTTTGAACACTGCTTCATGCTCCTCCTATTTTTCAGACCGTTTCATTCTCCTCATGTTTTCACACCTTTTGAAGCTCTTCATAATTTTCACACCTTTTCATGCTCTTCATGTTTTTGAACACCGTTTCATGCTCGTCCTATTTTTCAGACCATTTCAAGCTCCTCATATTTTTGAAACCTTTTGAAGCTCTTCATATTTTTGACACCTTTTCCGTCTCTTCTTGTTGTTCAACACCGCTTCTTGCTCCTCCTATTTTTCAGACCGTTTCATGCTCCTCATATTGTTGACACCTTTTGAAGCACTTCATATTTTTCACACCTTTTCAGGCTCTTCATATTTTTGAACGCCGCTTCATGTTCCTCCTGTTTTTCACACCTATTGAAGCTCTTCATATTTTTCACACCTTTTCAGGCTATACATGTTTTTGAAGACCACTTCATGCTCCTCACCTTTCTCAGACCGTTTCATGCTCCTGATAATTTTCACACTGTTTGAAGCTCTTCATATTTTTCACACGTTTTCAGATTCTTCATGTTTTTGATCACCGTTTCATGCTTCTCCTATTTTTCAGACCGTTTCATACTCCTCATATTTTTGACACCTTTTGAAGCTCTTCACATTTATCACACCTTTTCAGGCTCTTCATGTTTTTCAACACCGCTTCATGATCCTCCTATATTTCAGAGCGTTTCATGCTCCTCATATTTTTGACACCTTTTGAAGCTCTTCACATTTTTCACACCTTTTCCGGCTCTTCATGTTTTTCAACTCCGCTTCATGCTCCTCCTATTTTTCAGAGCGTTTCATGCTCCTCATATTTTTGACTCCTTTTGAAGCTCTTCATATTTTTCACACGTTTTCAGGCCCTTCATGTTTTTGAACACCGCTTCATGCTCCTCCTATTTTTCAGACGGTTTCAGGCTGCTCGTATTTTTCAGACCGTTTCATGCTCCTCATATTTTTGACAATTTTATAAACTCTTCATATTTTTCACACTTTTACAGGCTCTTCATGTTTTTGAGCACTGCTTCATGCTCCTCCTATTTTTCAAACCTTTTGAAGCTCTTCATGTTTTTCACACCTTATCAGCCTCTTCATGTTTTTGAACATCTCTTCATGCTCCTCATATTTTTGACAATTTTATAAGCTCTTCATATTTTTCACACTTTTTCAGCCTCTTCATGTTTTTGAACACTGCTTCATGCTCCTCCTATTTTTCAAACCTTTTGAAGCTCTTCATATTTTTCACACTTTTTCAGGCTCTTCATGTTTTGAACACCGCTTCATGCTCCTCCTATTTTTCAGACCGTTTCATGCTCCTCAGATATTTCACACCTTTTGAAGCTCTTCATATTTTTCACACCTTTTCAGGCTCTTCACGTTTTTGAACAACACTTCATGCTCCTCCTACTTTTCAGACTGTTTCATGCTCATCTCATTTTTGACACCTTTTCAGGGTCTTCATATTTTTCAAACTTTTGAAGATCTTCATATTTTTCACACTTTTTCAGGCTCTTCATGTTTTGAACACTCCTTCATGCTCCTCCTATTTTTCAGACCGTTTCATTCTCCTCAGATATTTCACACCTTTTGAAGCTCTTCATATTTTTCACACCTTTTCAGGCTCTTCACCTTTTTGAACAACACTTCAGGCTCCTCCTACTTTTCAGACTGTTTCATGCTCATCTCATTTTTGACACCTTTTCAGGGTCTTCATATTTTTCAAACTTTTGAAGATCTTCATATTTTTCACACTTTTTCAGGCTCTTCATGTTTTGAACACTGCTTCATGCTCCTCCTATTTTTCAGACCGTTTCATTCTCCTCATGTTTTTCACACCTTTTGAAGCTCTTCATAATTTTCACACCTTTTCATGCTCTTCATGTTTTTGAACACCGTTTCATGCTCGTCCTATTTTTCAGACCATTTCAAGCTCCTCATATTTTTGAAACCTTTTGAAGCTCTTCATATTTTTCACACCTTTTCCGTCTCTTCTTGTTGTTCAACACCGCTTCTTGCTCCTCCTATTTTTCAGACCGTTTCATGCTCCTCATATTGTTGACACCTTTTGAAGCACTTCATATTTTTCATACCTTTTCAGGCTCTTCATTATTTTTGAACGCCGCTTCATGTTCCTCCTGTTTTTCACACCTATTGAAGCTCTTCATATTTTTCACACCTTTTCAGGCTGTACATGTTTTTGAAGACCACTTCATGCTCCTCACCTTTGTCAGACCGTTTCATGCTCCTGATAATTTTCACACCGTTTGAAGCTCTTCATATTTTTCACACGTTTTCAGATTCTTCATGTTTTTGATCACCGTTTCATGCTTCTCCTATTTTTCAGACCGTTTCATACTCCTCATATTTTTGACACCTTTTGAAGCTCTTCACATTTATCACACCTTTTCAGGCTCTTCATGTTTTTCAACACCGCTTCATGATCCTCCTATATTTCAGAGCGTTTCATGCTCCTCATATTTTTGACACCTTTTGAAGCTCTTCACATTTTTCACACCTTTTCCGGCTCTTCATGTTTTTCAACTCCGCTTCATGCTCCTCCTATTTTTCAGAGCGTTTCATGCTCCTCATATTTTTGACTCCTTTTGAAGCTCTTCATATTTTTCACACGTTTTCAGGCCCTTCATGTTTTTGAACACCGCTTCATGCTCCTCCTATTTTTCAGACGGTTTCAGGCTGCTCGTATTTTTCAGACCGTTTCATGCTCCTCATATTTTTGACAATTTTATAAACTCTTCATATTTTTCACACTTTTACAGGCTCTTCATGTTTTTGAGCACTGCTTCATGCTCCTCCTATTTTTCAAACCTTTTGAAGCTCTTCATGTTTTTCACACCTTATCAGCCTCTTCATGTTTTTGAACATCTCTTCATGCTCCTCATATTTTTGACAATTTTATAAGCTCTTCATATTTTTCACACTTTTTCAGGCTCTTCATGTTTTTGAACACCGCTTCATGCTCCTCCTATTTTTCAAACCTTTTGAAGCTCTTCATATTTTTCACACTTTTTCAGGCTCTTCATGTTTTGAACACCGCTTCATGCTCCTCCTATTTTTCAGACCGTTTCATGCTCCTCAGATATTTCACACCTTTTGAAGCTCTTCATATTTTTCACACCTTTTCAGGCTCTTCACGTTTTTGAACAACACTTCATGCTCCTCCTACTTTTCAGACTGTTTCATGCTCATCTCATTTTTGACACCTTTTCAGGGTCTTCATATTTTTCAAACTTTTGAAGATCTTCATATTTTTCACACTTTTTCCTGCTCTTCATGTTTTGAACACTGCTTCATGCTGCTCCTATTTTTCAGACCGTTTCATTCTCCTCATGTTTTTCACACCTTTTGAAGCTCTTCATAATTTTCACACCTTTTCATGCTCTTCATGTTTTTGAACACCGTTTCATGCTCGTCCTATTTTTCAGACCATTTCAAGCTCCTCATATTTTGGAAACCTTTTGAAGCTCTTCATATTTTTCACACCTTTTCCGTCTATTCTTGTTTTTCCACACCGCTTCTTGCTCCTCCTATTTTTCAGACCGTTTCATGCTCCTCATATTTTTGACACCTTTTGAAGCACTTCATATTTTTCACACCTTTTCAGGCTCTTCATATTTTTGAACACCGCTTCATATCCTCCTGTTTTTCACACCTTTTGAAGCTCTTCATATTTTTCACACCTTTTCAGGCTGTACATGTTTTTGAAGACCACTTCATGCTCCTCATCTTTTTCAGACCGTTTCATGCTCCTGATATTTTTCACACCGTTTGAAGCTGTTCATATTTTTCACACGTTTTCAGATTCTTCATGATTTTGATCACCGTTTCATGCTCCTCCTATTTTTCAGACCGTTTCATGCTCCTCATATTTTTGACACCTTTTGAAGCTCTTCACATTTATCACACCTTTTCAGGCTCTTCATGTTTTTCAACACCGCTTCATGATCCACCTATATTTCAGAGCGTTTCATGCTCCTCATATTTTTGACACCTTTTGAAGCTCTTCACATTTATCACACCATTTCAGGCTCTTCATGTTTTTCAACACCGCTTCATGCTCCTCCTATTTTTCAGATCGTTTCAGGCTCCGCATATTTTTGACTCCTTTTGAAGCTCTTCATATTTTTCACACGTTTTCAGGCCCTTCATGTTTTTGAACACCGCTTCATGCTCCTCCTATTTTTCAAACCTTTTGAAGCTCTTCATGTTTTTCACACCTTATCAGCCTCTTCATGTTTTTGAACATCTCTTCATGCTCCTCATATTTTTGACAATTTTATAAGCTCTTCATATTTTTCACACTTTTTCAGGCTCTTCATGTTTTTGAACACCGCTTCATGCTCCTCCTATTTTTCAAACCTTTTGAAGCTCTTCATGTTTTTCACACCTTATCAGCCTCTTCATGTTTTTGAACATCTCTTCATGCTCCTCATATTTTTGACAATTTTATAAGCTCTTCATATTTTTCACACTTTTTCAGGCTCTTCATGTTTTTGAGCACCGCTTCATGCTCCTCCTATTTTTCAAACCTTTTGAAGCTCTTCATGTTTTTCACACTTTTTCAGGCTGTTTATAGTTTTAAACACCGCTGCATGATTCTCCTATATTTGAGACCATTTCATGCTCCTCATATTTTTGACATTTTTTGAAGCTCTTCATATTTTTCACAATTTTTCAGGCTCTACATGTTTTGAACAACACTTCATGCTCCTCCTATTTTTCAGACCGTTTCATGCTCCTCAGGTATTTCACACCTTTTGAAGCTCTTCATATTTTTCACACCTTTTCAGGCTCTTCACCTTTTTGAACAACACTTCATGCTCCTCCTACTTTTCAGACTGTTTCATGCTCATCTCATTTTTGACACCTTTTCAGGGTCTTCATATTTTTCAAACTTTTGAAGATCTTCATATTTTTCACACTTTTTCAGGCTCTTCATGTTTTGAACACTGCTTCATGCTCCTCCTATTTTTCAGACCATTTCATTCTCCTCATGTTTTTCACACCTTTTGAAGCTCTTCATAATTTTCACACCTTTTCAGGCCCTTCATGTTTTTGAACACCGCTTCATGCTCCTCCTATTTGTCAGACGGTTTCAGGCTGCTCGTATTTTTCAGACCGTTTCATGCTCCTCATATTTTTGACAATTTTATAAGCTCTTCATATTTTTCACACTTTTTCAGGCTCTTCATGTTTTTTAGCACCGCTTCATGCTCCTCCTATTTTTCAAACCTTTTGAAGCTCTTCATGTTTTTCACACCTTATCAGCCTCTTCATGTTTTTGAACATCTCTTCATGCTCCTCATATTTTTGACAATTTTATAAGCTCTTCATATTTTTCACACGTTTTCAGGCTCTTCATGTTTTTGATCACCGTTTCATTCTCCTGCTATTTTTCAGACCGTTTCATGCTCCTCATATTTTTGACAATTTTATAAGCTCTTCATATTTTTCACACTTTTTTAGGCTCTTCATGTTTTTTAACACCGCTTCATGCTCCTCCTATTTTTCAAACTTTTTGAAGCTCTTCATGTTTTTCACACCTTATCAGCCTCTTCATGTTTTTGAACACCTCTTCATGCTACTCCTATTTTTCAGACCTTTTCATGTTCCTCCTTTTTTTCACACCTTTTGAAGCTCTTCATATTTTTCACACTTTTTCAGGCTGTACATGTTTTTGAAGACCACTTCATGCTCCTCATCTTTTTCAGACCGTTTCCTGCTCCTGATATTTTTCACACCGTTTGAAGCTCTTCATATTTTTCACATGTTTTCAGATTCTTCATGATTTTGATCACCGTTTCATGCTCCTCCTATTTTTCAGACCGTTTCATGCTCCTCATATTTTTGACACCTTTTGAAGCTCTTCACATTTATCACACCTTTTCAGGCTCTTCATGTTTTTCAACACCGCTTCATGATCCACCTATATTTCAGAGCGTTTCATGCTCCTCTTATTTTTCACACCTTTTCCGGCTCTTCATGTTTTTCAACACCGCTTCATGCTCCTCCTATTTTTCAGATCGTTTCAGGCTCCGCATATTTTTGACTCCTTTTGAAGCTCTTCATGTTTTTCACACCTTTTCAGGCTCTTCATGTGTTTGAACACAGCTTCATGCTCCTTCTATTTTTCAGACCGTTTCAAGCTCCTCATATTTTTGACACCTTTGAAGCTCTTCATATTTTTCACACCTTTTCAAGCTCTTCATGTTTTTCAACACCGCCTCATGCTCCTCCTATTTTTCAGAACGTTACATGCTCCTCATGTATTTCACACCTTTTGAAGCTCTTCATATTTTTCACACCTTTTTAGGCTCTCCATGTTTCTGAACAGCACTTCATGCTCCTATTTTTGAGACCGTTTCATGCTCATCTCATTTTTGACACCTTCTGAAACTCTTCATTTTTTTCACACCTTTGGAGCTCTTCATATTCTTCACACGTTTTCAGGCTCTTCATGTATTTCAACAATGCTTCTTACTCCTCCTATTTTTCAGATCGTTTCATGCTCCTTATAGTTTTCACAGCTTTTGACGCTCTTCATATTCTTCACACCTTTTCAAGCTCTTCATATTTTTCAAACCTTTTGAAGCTCTTCATATTTTTAACACGTTTTCAGGCTCTTCAAGTTTTTGAACACCACTTCATGCTCCTCCTATTTTTCAGACCTTTTCATACTCCTCATGTATTTCACACCTTTTGAAGCTCTTCATATTTTTCACACCTTTTCAGGCTCTTCATGTTTTTGAACACCGCTTCATGCTCCTCCTTTTTTTCAGACCGTTTCATGCTCTTAATATTTTTGAAACCTTTTGAAGCTCCTCATATTTTTCAGACTTTTTCAGGCTCTTCATGTTGTTGAACACTGCTTCTTGCTCCTCCTATTTTTCAGACCGTTTCATGCTCCTCTTGTATTTCACACCTTTTGAAGCTCTTCATATTTTGCACACCTTTTCAGGCTCTTCATGTTTTTGAACACCGCTTCATGCTCCTCCTATTTTTCAAACCGTTTCATGCTCCTCATGTATTTCACACCTTTTGAAGCTCTTCATATTTTTCACACCTTTTCTGGCTCTTCATGTTTTTGAACACCGCTTCATGCTCCTCCTATTTTTCAGACCGTTTCATGCTCCTCATAATTTTCACACCTTTTAAAGCTCTTCTTATTTTTCACACCTTATCATGTTCTTCATGTTTTTGAACACCGCTTCATCTTTCTCCTATTTTTAAGACCGTTTCATGCTCCTCATATTTTTGACACCTTTTGAAGCTCTTCATATTTTGCACACCTTTTCAGGCTCTTCATGTTTTTCACAAGCACTTCACGCTCCTCCTATTTTTCAGAACGTATCATGCTCCTCATATTTTTGACACCTTTTGAAGCTCTTCATATTTTTCACACCTTTTCAGGCTATTCATGTTTTCCAGCACCACTTCATGCTCCTCCTATTTTTCAGACCGATTCATGCTCCTCATATTTTTGATACCTTTTGAAGCTCTTCATATTTTTCACACCTTTTCAGGCTATTCATGTTTTCCAACACCATTCATGCTCCTCCTATTTTTCAGACCGTTTCATGCTCCTCCTAATTTTGACACCTGTTGATGCTGTTCATATTTTTCACACCTTTTGAAGCTCTTCATATGTTTCACACGTTTTCAGGCTCTTCATGTTTTTCAACACTGCTTCATGCTCCTCCTATTTTTCAGACCGTTTCATGCTCCTCTTATTTTCGACACCTTTTGAAGCTCTTCATTTTTTTCACACATTTTCAGGCTCTTCATGTTTTTGAACCCCGCTTCAATGCTCATCCTATTTTTCAGACCATTTCATGCTCCTCGAAGTTATTGACACGTTTTGTAGCTCTTCATATTTTTCACAACTTTTCAGGCTCTTCATGTTTTTGAATACCGCTTCATGCTCCTAGTATTTATCGACCGTTTCAGTCTCCTCCTGTATTTCACATCATTTGAAGCTCTTCGTATTTTTCACACCTTTTCAGGCTCTTCATGGTTTTGAACACCGCTTCATGCTCCTCCTATTTTTCAGACCGTTTCATGCTCCTCATATTTTTGACACGAATTGAAGCTCTTCATATTTTTTACACATTTTCAGGCTCTTCATGTTTTTCAACACCGCTTCATGCTCCTCCTATTTATCAGACCGTTTCATGCCCCTCATTTATTCACACCTTTGGAAGCTCTTCATAATTTTCACACCTTTTCAGGCTCTTCATGTTTTTCAACACCGTTTCATGCTTCCCCTTTTTTCAGACCGTTTCATGCTCCTCATATTTTTGACACCTTTTGAAGCTTCTCATATTTTTCACACCTTTTGAAGCTCTCCATATTTTTCACAACTTTTGAACCTCTTCATATTTTTCACAACATTTCAGGCTCTTCATATTTTTGAACACCGTTTCATGCTCCTCCTATATTTCAGACCATTTCATGCTCCTCATATTTTTGACACCTTTTGAAGCTCTTCATATTTTTCACATCTTTTCAGGCTCTTCATGTTTTTCAACACCGCTTCATGCTCCTCCTATTTTTCAGACCGTTTCATGCTCCTCTCATTTTTGACACATTTTGAAGCTCTTCAAATATTTCACACATTTTCAGGCTCTTCATGATTTTCAACACCCTTCATGCTCCTCCTATTTTTCAGACCGTTTCATTCTCATCTCATTTTTGACACCTTTTGAAGCTCTTCATACTTTTCACAACTTTTGAAGCTTTTCATATTTTTCACACATTTTCAGGCTCTTCAGGTTTTTCAACACCGCTTCTAGCTCCTCCTAATTTTCAGACCGTTTCATGCTCCTCATATTTTTGACACCTTTTGAAGTTCTTCATATTTTTCACACCTTTTCAAAATCTCATGTTTTTGAACACAGCTTCATGCTCGTCCTGTTTTTAAGGCTGTTTCATGCTCCTCATTATTGCACACCTTTTGAAGCTCTTCATATTTTTCACACCTTTTCAGGCTCTTCATGTTTTTGAACACCGCTTCATGCTCCTCCTATTTTTGACACCTTTTGAAGCTCTTCATATTTTTCACACCTTTTCAAAATCTCATGTTTTTGAACACAGCTTCATGCTCGTCCTGTTTTTAAGGTTGTTTCATGCTCCTCATTATTGCACACCTTTTGAAGCTCTTCATATATTTCACACCTTTTCAGGCTCTTCATGTTTTTGAACACCGCTTCATGCTCCTCCTATTTTTCAGACTGCTTCATGCTCCTCATATTTTTGACACCTTTTGAAGCTCTTCATATTTTTGACACCTTTTGAAGTTCTTCATATTTCTCACACGTTTTCAGGCTCTTCAGGTTTTTCAACACCGCTTCTAGCTCCTCCTAATTTTCAGACCGTTTCATGCTCCTCATATTTTCACACCTTTTGAAGTTCTTCATATTTTTCACACCTTTTCAAAATCTCATGTTTTTGAACACAGCTTCATGCTCGTCCTGTTTTTAAGGTTGTTTCATGCTCCTCATTATTGCACACCTTTTGAAGCTCTTCATATATTTCACACATTTTCAGGCTCTTCATTTTTTGGAAGACCACTTCATGCTCCTCCTATTTTTCAGACCGTTTCATGCTCATCTCATTTTTGACACCTTTTGAAGCTCTTCATATTTTTCACACCTTTTCAGGCTCTTCATGTTTTTCAAACCGCTTCATGCTCGTCCTATTTTCCAGACCATTTCATGCTCCTCATATTTTTGAAACCTTTTGAATCTCTTCATATATTTCACGTCTTTTGAGGCTCTTCATGTTTTTCAACACGACTTCGTGCTCCTCCTATTTTTCAGATTGCTTCATGCTCATCTCATTTTTGACACCTTTTGAAGCTGTTCATATTTTTCACACCTTTTGAAGCTCTTCATATTTTTCACAAGTTTTCAGGCTCTTCATGTTTTTGAACACCGCTTCATGCTCCTCCTATTTTTCAGACCGTTTCAGCCTCCTAATATTTTTGACACCATTTGAAGCTCTTCATATTTTGGACACCTTTTCAGGCTCTTCATGTTTTTGAACACCGCTTCATGCTCCTCCTATTTTTCAGACCGTTTCAGCCTCCTAATATTTTTGACACCATTTGAAGCTCTTCATATTTTGGACACCTTTTCAGGCTCTTCATGTTTTTGAACACCGCTTCATGCTCCTCCTATTTTTCAGACCGTTTCATGCTCCTCATGTACTTCACACTTTTTGAAGCTCTTCATATTTTTCACACCTTTTCAGCGTCTCATGTTTTTGAACACCGCTTCATGCTCCTCCTATTTCTCAGACCGTTTCAGCCTCCTAATATTTTTGACACCATTTGAATCTCTTCATATTTTGGACACCTTTTCAGGCTCTTCATGTTTTTCAACACCACTTCATGCTTCTCCTATTTTTCAGACCGTTTTATGCCCCTCATATTTTTGACACCTTTTGAAACTCTTCATATTTTTCACACCTTTTCAAGCTCTTCATATTATTGAACACAGTTTCATGCTCCTCGTATTTTTCAGACCTTTTCATGCTCCTCATATTTTTGACACCTTTAGAAGCACTTCATATTTTTCACACCTTTTCAGGCTCTTCTTTTTTTTGAACACAACTTCATGCTCCTTATATTTTTCAGACCGTTTCATGCTCCTCATATTTTTGACACCATTTGAAGCTCTTAATATTTTTCACACCTTTTCAGGCTCGTCATGTTGTTGAACACCACTTCATGCTCCTAATATCTTTAAAACCGTTTCATGCTCATCTCATTCTTGACACCTTTTGAAGCTCTTCATATTTTTCACACGTTTTCAGGCTCTTCATGTTTTTTTTTTATATTTTTTTTGTTTATTGTTATATTTTTTCATGTTTTTGAACACCGCTTCATGCTCCTCCTATTTTTCAGACCATTTCATGTTCTTCATATTTTTCACACCTTTTGAAGCTCTTCATATTTTTCACACATTTTCAGGCTCTTCATGTTTTTCAACACCACTTAATGCTCCTCCTATTTTTCAGACCGTTTCATGCTCCTCATATTTTTGACACCTTTTGAAGCTCTTCGTATATTTCACACCTTTTCCTGCTCTTCATGTTTATCAACACCAATTCATGCTCCTCCTATTTTTCAGACCGTTTCATGCTAATCTCATTTTTGACACCTATTGAAGCTCTTCATATTTTTCCAACCTTTTGAAGTTCTTCATATTTTTCGCACCATTTCAGGCTCTTCATGTATTTCAACACCGCTTCATGCTCCTCCTCTTTTTCAGACAATTTTTGCTCCTCATAATTTTGACACCATTTGAAGCTCTTCATATTTCTCACAACTTTTCTGGTTCTTCATGTATTTCAACACCGCTTCATGCTCCTCCTATTCTTCAGACCGTATCATGCTCATCTAATTTTTGAGACCTTTTGAAGCTCTTCATATTTCTCCACATATTTTGAAGCTCTTCGTACTTTTCACGCATTTTCAGGCTCTTCATATTTTGCAACACCCCTTCTTGCTCCTCCTATTTTTCAGACCGTTTCATGCTCCTCATATTTTTGAACACCTTTTGAAGCTCTTCATATTTTCCACACCTATTCAGGCTCTTCAGGTTTTTGAACACCGCTTCATGTTCCTCCTATTTTTCAGACCGTTTCATGCTCCTCATATTTTTGAACACCTTTTGAAGCTCTTCATATTTTTCACACCTTTTCAGGCTCTTCATGTTTTTGAACACCGTTTCATGTTCCTCCTATTTTTCAGACCATTTCATGCTCCTCATATTTTTGACACCTTTTGAAGCTCTTCATATTTTTCACAACTTTTCCGGCTCTTCATGATTTTCAACACCGCTTCATGCTCCTCCTATTTTTCAGACCGTTCCATTCTCATCTCATTTTTGACACCTTTTGAAGCTCTTCATATTTTTCACACCTTTTGAAGCTCTTCATAATTTTCACACGTTTTCAGGCTCTTCATGTTTTTCAACATCGCTTCATGATCCTCCAATTTTTCAGACCGTTTCATGCACCTCATATTTTTCACACCTTTTGAAGCTCTTCATATTTCTCACACATTTTCAGGCTCTTCATGTTTCTCAACACCGCTTCATGATCCTCCTATTTTTCAGACCGTTTCATGCTCCTCATATTTTTGACACCTTTTGAAGCTCTTCATATTTTTCTCACCTTTTCAGGCTCTTCATGTTTTTGAACACCGCTTCATGCTCCTCCTATTTTTCAACCGTTTCATACTCCTCATATTTTTGACACCTTTTGAAGCTCTTCATATTTTTCACACCTTTTCAGGCTCTTCATGTTTTTGAACACCGCTCCATGCTCCTCCTATTTTTCAGACCGTTTAATGCTCCTCATGTATTTCACACCTTTTGAAGCTCCTCATATTTTTCACGCCTTTTCAGGCTCTTCATGTTTTTGAACACAGCTTCATGCTCCTCCTATTTTTCAGACCGTTTCATGCTCCTCATATTTTTGACACCTTTTGTAGCTTTTCATATTTTTCACAACTTTTCAGGCTCTTCATTTTTTTCAACAACACTTCATGCCCCTCTTTTTTTTCAGACCGTTTCATTCTCATCTAATTTTTGACACCTTTTGAAGCTCTTCATATTTTTCACACCTTTTGAAGCTCTTCATATTTTTCACACGTTTTCAGGCTCTTCATGTTTTTGAACACCGCTTCATGCTCCTCCTATTTTTCAGACCATTTAATCCTCCCCATGTATTTCACACCTTTTGAAGCTCTTCATATTTTTCTCACCTTTTCAGGCTCTTCATGTTTTTGAACACCGCTTCATGCTCCTCCTATTTTTCAACCGTTTCATACTCCTCATATTTTTGACACCTTTTGAAGCTCTTCATATTTTTCACACCTTTTCAGGCTCTTCATGTTTTTGAACACCGCTCCATGCTCCTCCTATTTTTCAGACCGTTTAATGCTCCTCATGTATTTCACACCTTTTGAAGCTCCTCATATTTTTCACGCCTTTTCAGGCTCTTCATGTTTTTGAACACAGCTTCGTGCTCCTCCTATTTTTCAGACCGTTTCATGCTCCTCATATTTTTGACACCTTTTGTAGCTTTTCATATTTTTCACAACTTTTCAGGCTCTTCATTTTTTTCAACAACACTTCATGCCCCTCTTTTTTTTCAGACCGTTTCATTCTCATCTAATTTTTGACACCTTTTGAAGCTCTTCATATTTTTCACACCTTTTGAAGCTCTTCATATTTTTCACACGTTTTCAGGCTCTTCATGTTTTTGAACACCGCTTCATGCTCCTCCTATTTTTCAGACCATTTAATCCTCCCCATGTATTTCACACCTTTTGAAGCTCTTCATATTTTTCACACATTTTCAGGCTCTTCATGTTTTTGAACACCATTTCATGCTCCTCCTATTTTGCAGACCGTTTCATTCTCCTCATATTTTTGACACCTTTTGAAGCTCTTCATGTATTTCACACCTTTTCAGGCTTTTCATTTTTTTCAACACCACTTCATTCTCCTCCTATTTTTCAGACCGTTTCATGCTTATCTCATTTTGACACATTTTGAAGCTCTTCATATTTTTCACATCTTTTGAAGCTTTTCATATTTTTCACACCTTTTCAGGCTCTTCATGATTTTCAACACCGCTTCATGCTCCTCCTAATTTTCAGACCGCTTCATGCTCATTTCTTTTTTGACACCCTTTGAAGCTCTTCATATTTTTCACAATTTGAAGTTCTTCATATTTTTCATATTTTTGAAGCTCTTCATATTTTCACACGTTTTCAGACTCTTCATGATTTTCAACACCGCTTCATGCTCCTGAAATTTTTCAGACCGTTTCATGCTCCTCATATTTTTGACACCTTTTGAAGCTCTTCATATTTCTCACACCTTTTCAGGCTGTTCATGTTTTTCAGCACCGCTTCATGCTCCTCCTATTTTTCAGACCGTTTCATGCTCATCTCATTTTGACACCTTTTGAAGTTCTTCATATTTTTCACACCTATTGAAGCTCTTCATATTTTTCACATTTTTGAAGCTCTTCATATTTTCACACGTTTTCAGACTCTTCATGTTTTTCAAAACCGCTTCATGCTCCTGAAATTTTTCAGACCGTTTCATGCTCCTCATATTTTTGACACCTTTTGAAGCTCTTCATATTTCTCACACCTTTTCAGGCTCTTCATGTTTTTCAACACCGCTTCATGCTCCTCCTATTTTTCAGACCGTTTCATGCTCATCTCATTTTTGACACCTTTTGAAGGTTTTCATATTTTTCACACCTTTTCAGGCTCTTCATGTTTTTGAACACTGCTTCATGCTCCTCCTATTTTTCAGAACGTTTCATGCTCCTCATATTTTTCGCACCTGCTGAAGCTCTTCATATTTTTCACAACTTTTCAGGCTCTTCATGTTTTAGAACACCACTTCATGCTCCTCCTATTTTTCAGACCGTTTAATGCTCCTCATGTATTTCACACCTTTTGAAGCTCCTCATATTTTTCACACCTTTTCAGGCTCTTCATGTTTTGGAACAACGTTTCATGCTCCTCCGATTTTTCAGACCGTTTCATGCTCCTCATATATTTGACACCTTGTGAAGCTCTTCATATTTTTCACACCTTTTCAGGCTCTTCCATTTTTTCAACACCGCTTCATGCTCCTCCTATTTTTCAGACCGTTTCATGCTCCTCATATTTTTGACACCTTGTGAAGGTCTTCATATTTTTCACAGCTTTTCATGCTCTTCATGTTTTTTCAACACCGCTTCATGCTCCTTCTCTTTTTCAGACCATTTTTGCTCCTCATAATTTTGACACCATATGAAGCTCTTCATATTTCTCACAACTTTTCTGGTTCTTCATGTATTTCAACACCGCTTCATGCTCCTCCTATTTTTCAGACCGTATCATGCTCATCTAATTTTTGAGACCTTTTGAAGCTCTTCATATTTTTCCACATCTTTTGAAGCTCTTCATATTTTTCACGCATTTTCAGGCTCTTCATGTTTTTCAACACGCCTTCTTGGTCCTCCTATTTTTCAGACCGTTTCATGCTCCTCATATTTTTGACACCCTTAGAAGCTCTTCATATTTTTCACACTTTTCATGCTCTTCATGTTTTTCAACACCGCTTCATGCTCCTCCTGTTTCAGACCGTTTCATGCTCCTCATAATTTTGACACGTTTTGAAGCTCTTCATATTTTTCACACCTTTTCAGGCTCTTCATGTTTTTCAACACCGCTTCATGCTCCTCCTCTTTTTCAGACAGTTTAATCCTCCCCATGTATTTCACACCTTTTGAAGCTCTTCATATTTTTCACACATTTTCAGGCTCTTCATGTTTTTGAACACCATTTCATGCTCCTCCTATTTTTCAGACCGTTTCATGTGCCTCATACATTTGACACCTTTTGAAGCTCTTCATATTTTTCACACCTTTTTAAGCTCTTCATATTTTTCACACCTTTTCAGGCTCTTCATGTTTTGGAACACCGCTTCATGCTCCTCCTATTTTTCAGACCGTTTCATGCTCCTGATATATTTGACACCTTGTGAAGCTCTTCATATTTTTCACACCTTTTCAGGCTCTTCCATTTTTTCAACACCGCTTCATGCTCCTCCTATTTTTCAGACCGTTTCATGCTCCTCATATTTTTGACACCTTGTGAAGGTCTTCATATTTTTCACAGCTTTTCATGCTCTTCATATTTTTTCAACACCGCTTCATGCTCCTCCTCTTTTTCAGACCATTTTTGCTCCTCATAATTTTGACACCATATGAAGCTCTTCATATTTCTCACAACTTTTCTGGTTCTTCATGTATTTCAACACCGCTTCATGCTCCTCCTATTTTTCAGACCGTATCATGTTCATCTAATATTTGAAACCTTTTGAAGCTCTTCATATTTTTCCACATCTTTTGAAGCTCTTCATATTTTTCACGCGTTTTCAGACTCTTCATGTTTTTCAACACGCCTTCTTGGTCCTCCTATTTTTCAGACCGTTTCATGCTGTTCATATTTTTGACACCTTTTGAAGCTCTTCATATTTTTCACACCTTTTCAGGCTCTTCTTGTTTTCGAACACCGATTCATGCTCCTCCTATTTTTCATACCGTTTCATGCTCCTCATAATTTTGACACATTTTGAAGCTCTTCATAATTTTCACACATTTTCAGGCTCTTCATGTTTTTGAACACCGTCTCATGCTCCTGCTATTTTTCAGACCGTTTCATGCTCCTCATATATTTGACAACTTTAGAAGCACTTCGTATTTTTCACACCTTTTCAGGTTCTTAATGTTTTTGAACGCCACTTCATGCTCCTGCTATTTTTCAGACCGTTTCATACTCCTCATATTTTTGATACCTTTTGAAGCTCTTCATATTTTTCACACCTTTTCAGGCTCTTTATGCTTTTCAACACCAATTCATGCTCCTCCTTTTTTGCAGACCGTTTCATACTCCTCATATTTTTGACACCTTTTGAAGCTCTTCATATTTCTCACACAATTTCAGGCTTTTCATGTTTTTCAACAACGCTTCATGCTCCTAATTTTCAGACCGTTTCATGCTGATCTCATTTTTGACACCTTTTGAAGCTTTTCATATTTTTCACACCTTTTCAGGCTCTTCATGTTTTTCCACACCACTTCATGCTCCTCCTTTTTTGTAGACCGTTTCATTCTCCTCATGTATTTCACACCTTTTGAAGCTCTTCATATTTTTCCCACCTTTTCCGGCTCTCCATGTTTTTGATCACCGTTTCATGCTCCTCCTATTTTTCAGACCGTTTCATGCACCTCATATTTTTCACACCTTTTGAAGCTCTTCATATTTTTCACACCTTTTCAGGCTCTTCATGTTTCTCAACACCGCTTCATGCTCCTGCTATTTATCATAACGTTTCATACTCCTCATATTTTTGACTCTTTTTGAGTCTCTTCATATTTTTCACACCTTTTCAGGCTCTTCATGTTTTTGAACACCGTTTCATAATCCTCCCATTTTTGATACCGTTTCATGCTCCTCATATTTTTGAAACCTTTTGAAGCTCTTCATATTTTTCACACCTTTTCAGGCTCTTCAAGTTTTTGAACACCGCTTCATCCTCCTCGTATTTTTAAGACCGTTTCATGCTCCTCATATTTTTGAAACCTTTTGAAGCTCTTCATATTTTTCACACCTTTTTAGGCTCTTCATTTTTTCGAACACCGCTTCATGCTCCTCCTATTTTTCAGACCGTATCATGCTCCTCATATTTTTCACACCTTTTGAAGCTCTTCATATTTTTCACACCTTTTTAGCCTCTTCATGTTTTTCAACACCAGTTCATGCTCCTCCTAATTTTCAGACCGTTTCATGCTCCTCATATTTTTAACACCTTTAGAAACTCTTCATATTTTTCACACATTTTCAGGCTCTTCATGTTTTTCAACACCGTTTCATGATCCTCCTATTTTTCAGACCGTTTCATGCTCCTCATATTTTTGACACGTTTTGAAGCTCTTCATATTTTTCACACTTTTCAGGCTCTTCATGTTTTTCAACAACGCTTCATGCCTCGCCTATTTTTCAGACCATTTCATTCTCCTCATATTTTTGACACCTTTTCAAGCTCTTCAGATATTTCACACCTTTTCAGGCTCTTCATTTTTTTCAACACCACTTCATGCTCCTCCTATTTTTCAGACCGTTTCATGCTCCTCATATTTTTGACACTTTTTGAAGCTCTTTATATATTTCACACATTTTCAGGCTCTTCATGTTTTTCAACACCGTTTCATGATCCTCCTATTTTCAGACCGTTTCATACTCCTCATATTTTTGACACCTTTTGTAGCTCTTCATATTTTTCACACTTTTCAGGCTGTTCATGTTTTTCAACAACGCTTCATGCTCCGTCTATTTTTCAGACCATTTCATTCTCCTCATATTTTTGACACCTTTAGAAGTTCCTCAGATATTTCACACCTTTTCAGGCTCTTCATTTTTTTCAACACCACTTTATGCTCCTACTATTTTTCAGATCGTTTCATGCTCTTCTAATTTTGACACCTATTAAAGCTCTTCATATTTTTCACATCTTTCGAAGCTCTTCATATTTTTCACACGTTTTCAGGCTCTTCATGTTTTTCAACACCCTTTCTTGCTTCTCCTATTTTTAAGACCATTTCATGCTCCTCATATATTTGACAGGTTTTGAAGCTCTACATATTTTTCACACCTTTTCAGCCTTTTCATTTATTTCAATATCACTTCATGCTCCTCCTATTTTTCAGACCGTTTCATGCTCATCTCATTTTGACACCTTTTGAAGCTCTTCATATTTTTCACACCTTTTCAGGCTCTTCATGTTTTTGAACACCGCTTCATGCTCCTCCTGTTTTTCAGACCGTCTCAGGCTCCTCATATTTTTGACACTTTTTGAAGCTCTTCATATTTTTCACAACTTTTCAGGCTCTTCATGTTTTTCAACACTGCTTCATGCACCTCCTATTTTTCAGACCGTTTCATGCTCCTCATATTTTTGACACCTTTTGAAGCTCTTCATGGATTTCACAGCTTTTCAGTCTCTTCATGGTTTTGAACAGCGTTTCATGCTCCTCCTATTTTTCAGACCGTTTCATGCTCCTCGTATTTTTCACACCTTTTGAAGCCCTTCATATTTCTCACACCTTTTCAGGCTCTTCATGTTTTTCTACACCACTTCATGCTTCTCCTATTTTTCAGCATGTTTCATGCTCCTCATATATTTCACACCTTTTGAAGCTCTTCACATTTTTCACACCTTTTCAGGCTCTTCATGTTTTTCAACACCACTTCAAGCTCCTCCAGGTTTGCAGACCGTTTCATGCTCCTCATATATTTCACACCTTTTGAAGCTCTTCATATTTTTCACACCTTTTCAGGCTCTTCATGTTTTTCAACACCATTTAATGCTGCTTCTATTTTTCAGACCGTTTCATGCTCCTCATATTTTTCACACCTTTTGAAGCTCTTCATATTTTTCACACCTTTTCAGGCTCTTCAAGTTTTTCAACACCACTTCATGCTCCTCCTTTTTTGCAGACCGTTTCATGCTCCTCATATTTTTGATACCTTTTGATGCTCTTCATATTTTTCACACCTTTTCACGCTCTTCATTTTTTCAACACCGCTTCATGCTCCTCCTATTTTTCAGACCGTTTCATGCTCATCTCATTTTTGAAACCTTTTGAAGCTTTTCATATATTTCACAACTTTTCAGGCTCTTCATGTTTTTGAACACCGCTTCATGCTCCTCCTATTTTTCAGACCGTTTCATGCTCCTCATATTTCACACCTTTTGAAGCTCTTCATATTTTTCACACCTTTTCAGGCTCTTCATGTTTTTGATCACCGTTACATTCTCCTCCTATTATTCAGACCGTTTCATGCTCCTCATATTTTTGACACTTTTTGAAGCTCTTTATATATTTCACACATTTGCAGGCTCTTCATGTTTTTGAACACAGCTTCATGCTCCTCCTATTTTTCAGACAATTTCATGCTCCTCATATTTTTGACAACTTTGGAAGCTCTTCATATTTTTCACACATTTTCAGGCTCTTCATGTTTTTCAACACTGTTGCATGATCCTCCTATTTTTCAGACCGTTTCATTCTCCTCATATACTTGACACATTTTTAAGCTCTTCATATATTTCACACATTTTCAGGCTATTCATGTTTTTCAACACCGCTCATGCACCTTGTATTTTTAAGACCGTTTCATGCTCCTCATATTTTAGACACCTTTTTAAGCTCTTCATATTTTTCACACCTTTTTAAGCTCTTCATATTTCTCACACCTTTTCAGGCTCTTCATGTTTTTCAACAACGCTTCATGCACCTCCTATTCGTCAGACCGTTTCATGCTCATCTCATTTTTGACACCTTTTGAATCTTTTCATATTTTTCACACCTTCTCAGGCTCTTCATGTTTTTGAACACCGCTTCATGCTAATCCTATTTTTCAAACCATATCATGCTCCTCATATTTTTCACACCTTTTAAGCTCTTCATATTTTTCACACTTTTTCAGGCTCTTCATGTTTTTCAACACCGCTTCATGCTCCTCCTATTTTTCAGACCGTTTCATGCTCATCAAATTTTTGACACCTTTTGAAGCTCTTCTTATTTTTCACACCTTTTCAGGCTCTTCATGTTTTTCTACACCACTTCATGCTTCTCCTATTTTTCAGCATGTTTCATGCTCCTCATATATTTCACACCTTTTGAAGCTCTTCACATTTTTCACACCTTTTCAGGCTCTTCATGTTTTTCAACACCACTTCAAGCTCCTCCAGGTTTGCAGACCGTTTCATGCTCCTCATATATTTCACACCTTTTGAAGCTCTTCATATTTTTCACACCTTTTCAGGCTCTTCATGTTTTTGAACACCGCTTCATGCTCCTCCTATTTTTCAGACCGTTTCATGCTCCTCATATTTTACACCTTTTGAAGCTCTTCATATTTTTCACACCTTTTCAGGCTCTTCATGTTTTTGATCACCGTTACATTCTCCTCCTATTATTCAGACCGTTTCATGCTCCTCATATTTTTGACACTTTTTGAAGTCTTTATATATTTCACACCTTTTCTGGCTCTTCATGTTTTTGATCACCGTTACATTCTCCTCCTACTATTCAGACCGTTTCATGCTCCTCATATTTTTGACACTTTTTGAAGCTCTTCATATTTTTCACACCTTTTCAGGCTCTTCATGTTTTTGATCACCGTTACATTCTCCTCCTATTATTCAGACCGTTTCATGCTCCTCATATTTTTGATACCTTTTGATGATCTTCATATTTTTCACACCTTTTCAGGCTCTTCATTTTTTCAACACCACTTCATGCTCCTCCTATTTTTCAGACCGTTTCATGCTCATCTCATTTTTGACTCCTTTTGAAGCTTTTCAGATTTATCACACCTTTTCAGGCTCTTCATGTTTTTCAACACCACTTCAAGCTCCTCCAGGTTTGCAGACCGTTTCATGCTCCTCATATTTTTCAGACCATTTCATATTCCTCATATTTTTCACACCTTTTGAAGCTCTTCATATTTTTCACACCTTTTCAGGCTCTTCATGTTTTTGAACACTGCTTCATGCTCCTCCTATTTTTCAGACCGTTTCATGCTCCTCATATTTTACACTTTTTGAAGCTCTTCATATTTTTCACACCTTTTCAGGCTCTTCATGTTTTTCTACACCACTTCATGCTTCTCCTATTTTTCAGCCTGTTTCATGCTCCTCATTTCTTTCACACCTTTTGAAGCTCTTCATTTTTTTCACACATTTACATGCTCTTCATGTTTTTGATCACCGTTTCATGCTCCTCCTATTTTTCAGACCATTTCATGCTCCTCATATTTTTGACACCTTTTGAAGCTCTTCGTATTTTTCACACTTTTTCAGGTCTCTTCATGTTTTTATACACCGTTTCATGCTAATCCCATTTTTCAAACCTTATCATGCTCCTCATATTTTTCACACCTTTTTAAGCTCTTCATATTTTTCACACCTTTTCAGGATCTTCATGTTTTTGAACACCGCTTCATGCTCCTCATATTTTTCAGACCGTTTCTTGCTCCTCGTATTTTTGACATCTTTTGAAGCTTTTCATATTTTTCACACCTTCTCAGGCTCTTCAAGTTTTTAAACACCACTTCATGCTCCTCCTTTTTTGCAGACCGTTTGATGCTCCTCATATTTTTGATACCTTTTGATGCTCTTCATATTTTTCACACCTTTTCAGGCTCTTCATTTTTTCAACACCGCTTCATACTCCTCCTATTTTTCAGACCGTTTCATGCTCATCTCATTTTTGACACCTCTTGAAGCTTTTCATATTTTTCACAACGTTTCAGGCTCTTCAAGTTTTTGAACACCGCTTCATGTTCTTCCTATTTTTCAGACCGTTTCATGCTCCTCATATTTTTGACACCATTTGAAGCTCTTCATATTTTTCACACCTTTTCAGGCTCTTCATGTTTTTCAACACCGCTTCATGCTCCTCCTATTTTTCAGAGAGTTTCATTCTCCTCATGTATTTCACACCTTTTGAAGCTCTTCATATTTTTCAAAACTTTTCAGGCTCTTCATATTTTTCCACACCACTTCATGCTCATCCTATTTTTCAGACCGTTTCATGCTCCTCATATTTTTGACATCTTTTGAAGCTCTTCTTATTTTTCACACCTTTTCAGGCTCTTCATGTTTTTCAACACAGCTTCATGCTCCTCCTATTTTTCAGACCGTTTCATGCTCATCTCATTTTTGACACCTTTGGAAGATCTTCATATTTTTCACACCTTTTCAGGCTCTTCATGTTTTTGAACACCGCTTCATGCTAATCCCATTTTTCAAACCATATCATGCTCCTCATAATTTTCACACCTTTTTAAGCTCTTCATATTTTTCACACCTTTTCAGGCTCTTCATGTTTTTGAATACTACTTCATGCTCCTTCTATTTTTCAGAGAGTTTCATGCTCCTCATGTATTACACACCTTTTGCAGCTCTTCATATTTTTCACACTTTTACAGGCTCTTCATGTGTTTCCACACCACTTCATGCTACTCAGATTTTTCAGCTCGTTTCATGCTGCTCATGAATTTCACACTTTTTGAAGCTCTTCATATTTTTCACACCTTTTCAGGCTCTTCCTGTTTTGATCACCGTTTCATGCTCCTCCTATTTTTCAGACCGTTTCATGCTCCTCATAATTTTTGACACCTTTTAAAGGTCTTCATTATTTTCACACCTTTTCTGGCACTTCATGTTTTTGAACACAACTTCATGCTCCTCCTATTTTTCAGACCATTTCATATTCCTCATATTTTTCACACCTTTTGAAGCTCTTCATATTTTTCACACCTTTTCAGGCTCTTCATGTTTTTGAACACCGTTGCATGATCCTCCTATTTTTCAGACCGTTTCATGCTCCTCATATACTTGACACATTTTTAAGCTCTTCATATATTTCACACATTTTCAGGCTGTTCATGTTTTTCAACACCGCTTCATGCTCCTTGTATTTTTAAGACCGTTTCATGCTCCTCATATTGTTGACACCTTTTGAAGCTCTTCATATTTCTCACACCTTTTCAGGCTCTTCATGTTTTTCAACACCGCTTCATGCTCCTCCTATTTTTCAGACCGTTTCATGCTCATCTCATTTTTCACACCTTTTGAAGCTTTTCATATTTTTCACACCTTTTCAGGCTCTTCATGATTTTGAACACCGCTTCATGCTAATCCTATTTTTCAAACCATATCATGCTCCTCATATTTTTCACACCATTTTAAACTCTTCATATTTTTCACACCTTTACAGGCTCTTCATGTTTTTGAACACCGCTTCATGCTCCTCCTATTTTTCAGACCGTTTCATGCTCCTCATATTTCAAACCTTTTGAAGCTCTTCATATTTTTCACACCTTTTCAGTCTCTTCATGTTTTTGAACACCGCTTCATGCTAATCCCATTTTTCAAACCATATCATGCTCCTCATATATTTCAAACCTTTTTAAGCTCTTCATATTTTTCACACCTTTTCAGGCTCTTCATGTTCTTGAACACTACTTCATGCTCCTTCTATTTTTCAGAGAGTTTCATGCTCCTCATGTATTACACACCTTTTGAAGCTCTTCATATTTTTCACACCTTTACAGTCTCTTCATGTTTTTTAACACCACTTCATGCTCCTCCTATATTTCAAACCGTTTCATGCTCCTCATATTTTTGACATCTTTTGAAGCTTTTCATATTTTTCACACCTTTTCAGGCTCTTCAAGTTTTTCAACACCGCTTCATGCTCCTCCTTTGTTGCAGACCGTTTCATGCTCCTCATATTTTTGATACCTTTTGATGATCTTCATATTTTTCACACCTTTTCAGGCTCTTCATTTTTTCAACACCACTTCATGCTCCTCCTATTTTTCAGACCATTTCATGGTCATCTCATTTTTTAAACCTTTTGAAGCTCTTCATATTTTTCACACCTTTTCAGGCTCTTCATGTTTTTGGTCACCGTTTCATGCTCCTCCTATTTTTCAGACCGTTTCATGCTCCTCATATTTTTGACACCTTTTGAAGCTCTTCATATTTTTCACACCTTTTCAGGCTCTTCATGTTTTTGGTCACCGTTTCATGCTCTTCCTATTTTTCAGACCGTTTCATGCTCATCTCATTTTTGACACCTTTTGAAGCTCTTCATATTTTTCACACGTTTTCAGCTCTTAATGTTTTTCAACACCGCTTCATGCTCTTCCTATTTTTCAGACCGTTTCATGCTCATCTCAATTTTGACACCTTTTGAAGCTCTTCATATTTTTCACACATTTTCAGGCTCTTCATGTTTTTGAACATCGCTTCATGCTCCTCCTATTTTTCAGAGAGTTTCCTGCTCCTCATGTATTTCACACCTTTTGAAGCTCTTCATATTTTTCACACCTTTTCAGGCTCTTCATGATTTTCAACACCGCTCATGCTCCATCTATTTTTCAGACCGTTTCATACTCATCTCATTTTTGACACCTTTTTAATCTCTTCTTATTTTTCAAAACTTTTGAAGCTCTTCATATTTTTAATATTTTTGAAGCTCTTCATATTTTCACACGTTTTCACACTCTTCATGTTTTTCAACACCGCTTCATGCTCCTCCTATTTTTCAAACCGTATCATGCTCCTTATATTTTTGACACTTTTTGAAGCTCTTCATATTTTTCACTCATTTTCAGGCTCTTCATATTTTTCAACACCACTTCATGCTCCTCCTATTTTTGAGACCGTTTGGTGCTTCGCATATTTTTGACACCTTTAGGAACTCTTCATATTTTTCACACCTTTTCAGGCACTTCATGTTTTTTATCACTGCTTCATGCTCGTCCTATTTTTCAGAACGTTTCATGCTCCTCATATTTTTGACACCTTTTGAAGCTCTTCATATTTTTCACACCTTTTCAGGCTCTTCATGTTTTTCGACACAGCTTCATGCTCCTCCTATTTTTCAGACGGTTTCATTCTCCTCATATTTTTGACACCTTTTGAAGCTCTTCATATTTTTCACACATTTTCAGGCTCTTCATGTTTTTCGACACAGCTTCATGCTCCTCCTATTTTTCAGACCGTTTCATTCTCCTCATATTTTTGACACCTTTTGAAGCTCTTCATATTTTTCACACATTTTCAGGCTCTTCATGTTTTTGAACATCGCTTCATGCTCCTCCTATTTTTCAGAGAGTTTCATGCTCCTCATGTATTTCACACCTTTTGAAGCTCTTCATATTTTTCACACATTTTCAGGCTCTTCATGTTTTTGACCATCGCTTCATGCTCCTCCTATTTTTCAGACCGTTTCATGCTCCTCATATTTTTGACACCTTTTGAAGCTCTTCATATTTTTCACAACTTTTCAGGCTCTTCATGTTTTTCAACACCGCTTCATGCACGTCCTATTTTTCAGACCGTTTCATGCTCATCTCATTTTTGACACCTTTTGAAGTTTTTCATATTTTTCACAACTTTTCAGGCTCTTCATGTTTTTGAACACCGCTTCATGCTAATCCTATTTTTCAAACCATATCATGCTCCTCATATTTTTCACACCTTTTGAAGCTCTTCATATATTTCACACCTTTTCAGGCTCTTCATGTTTTTCCACACCACTTCATGCTCCTTCTCTTTTTCAGAGAGTTTTATGCTCCTCATGTATTTCACACCTTTTGAAGCTCTTCATATTTTTCACACCTTTTCAGGCTCTTCATGTTTTTCAACACCGCTTCATGCTGCTCATATTTTTCAGACCGTTTCATGCTCCTCATATTTTTGACACCTTTTGAAGCTCTTCATTTTTTTCATGCCTTTTAAGGCTCTTCATATTTTTCAACACCGCTTCATGCTGCTCATATTTTTCAGACCGTTTCATGCTCCTCATATTTTTGACACCTTTTGAAGCTCTTCATATTTTTCACACGTTTTCAGTCTATTCATGTTTTTGAACACCATTTCAGGCTCCTCCTATTTTTCAGAGAGTTTCATGCTCCTCATGTATTTCACACCTTTGAAAGCTCTTCATATTTTTCAAAGATTTTGAAGCTCTTCATATTTTTCACACCTTTTCAGGCTCTTCATGTTTTTCAACACCGTTTCATGCTCCTCCTATTTTTCAAACCGTTTCATGTTCCTCATAATTTTGACACCTTTTGAAGATCTTCATAATTTTCACACATTTTCAGGCTCTTCATGTGTTTGAACACCGCTTCATGTTCCTCCTATTTTTCAGACCGTTTCATGCTCCTCATATTTTTGACACCTTTTGAAACTCTTCATATTTTTCACACGTTTTCAGCTCTTAATGTTTTTCAACACCGCTTCATGCTCTTCCTATTTTTCAGACCGTTTCATGCTCATCTCATTTTTGACACCTTTTGAAGCTCTTCATATTTTTCAACGTTTTCAGCTCTTAATGTTTTTCAACACCGCTTCATGCTCTTCCTATTTTTCAGACCGTTTCATGCTCATCTCAATTTTGACACCTTTTGAAGCTCTTCATATTTTTCACACATTTTCAGGCTCTTCATGTTTTTGAACATCGCTTCATGCTCCTCCTATTTTTCAGAGAGTTTCATGCTCCTCATGTATTTCACACCTTTTGAAGCTCTTCATATTTTTCACACCTTTTCAGGCTCTTCTTGATTTTCAACACCGCTCATGCTCCTCCTATTTTTCAGACCTTTTCATGCTCATCTCATTTTTGACACCTTTTTAATCTCTTCATATTTTTCAAAACTTTTGAAGCTCTTCATATTTTTAATATTTTTGAAGCTCTTCATATTTTCACACGTTTTCACACTCTTCATGTTTTTCAACACCGCTTCATGCTCCTCCTATTTTTCAAACCGTATCATGCTCCTCATATTTTTGACACTTTTTGAAGCTCTTCATATTTTTCACTCATTTTCAGGCTCTTCATATTTTTCAACACCACTTCATGCTCCTCCTATTTTTGAGACCGTTTGGTGCTTCGCATATTTTTGACACCTTTAGGAACTCTTCATATTTTTCACACCTTTTCAGGCACTTCATGTTTTTTATCACTGCTTCATGCTCGTCCTATTTTTCAGAACGTTTCATGCTCCTCATATTTTTGACACCTTTTGAAGCTCTTCATATTTTTCACACCTTTTCAGGCTCTTCATGTTTTTCGACACAGCTTCATGCACCTCCTATTTTTCAGACCGTTTCATTCTCCTCATATTTTTGACACCTTTTGAAGCTCTTCATATTTTTCACACATTTTCAGGCTCTTCATGTTTTTCGACACAGCTTCATGCTCCTCCTATTTTTCAGACCGTTTCATTCTCCTCATATTTTTGACACCTTTTGAAGCTCTTCATATTTTTCACACATTTTCAGGCTCTTCATGTTTTTGAACATCGCTTCATGCTCCTCCTATTTTTCAGAGAGTTTCATGCTCCTCATGTATTTCACACCTTTTGAAGCTCTTCATATTTTTCACACATTTTCAGGCTCTTCATGTTTTTGACCATCGCTTCATGCTCCTCCTATTTTTCAGACCGTTTCATGCTCCTCATATTTTTGACACTTTTTGAAGCTCTTCATATTTTTCACAACTTTTCAGGCTCTTCATGTTTTTCAACACCGCTTCATGCACGTCCTATTTTTCAGACCATTTCATGCTCATCTCATTTTTGACACCTTTTGAAGTTTTTCATATTTTTCACAACTTTTCAGGCTCTTCATGTTTTTGAACACCGCTTCATGCTAATCCTATTTTTCAAACCAATCATGCTCCTCATATTTTTCACACCTTTTGAAGCTCTTCATATATTTCACACCTTTTCAGGCTCTTCCTGTTTTTGAACACCACTTCATGCTCCTTCTCTTTTTCAGAGAGTTTTATGCTCCTCATGTATTTCACACCTTTTTAAGCTCTTCATATTTTTCACACCTTTTCAGGCTCTTCATGTTTTTCAACACCGCTTCATGCTGCTCATATTTTTCAGACCGTTTCATGCTCCTCATATTTTTGACACCTTTTGAAGCTCTTCATTTTTTTCATGCCTTTTAAGGCTCTTCATATTTTTCAACACCGCTTCATGCTGCTCATATTTTTCAGACCGTTTCATGCTCCTCATATTTTTGACACCTTTTGAAGCTCTTCATATTTTTCACACGTTTTCAGTCTATTCATGTTTTTGAACTCCATTTCAGGCTCCTCCTATTTTTCAGAGAGTTTCATGCTCCTCATGTATTTCACACCTTTGAAAGCTCTTCATATTTTTCAAAGATTTTGAAGCTCTTCATATTTTTCACACCTTTTCAGGCTCTTCATGTTTTTCAACACCGTTTCATGCTCCTCCTATTTTTCAAACCGTTTCATGTTCCTCATAATTTTGACACCTTTTGAAGATCTTCATAATTTTCACACATTTTCAGGCTCTTCATGTGTTTGAACACCGCTTCATGTTCCTCCTATTTTTCAGACCGTTTCATGCTCCTCATATTTTTGACACCTTTTGAAGCTCTCATATTTTTCATACCTTTTGAACCTCTTCATGTTTTTGAACACTGCTTCATGCTCCTCGTATTTTTCAGATCGTTTCATGCTCCTCATATTTTTGACACTTTTTGAGCTCTTCATATTTTTCAAACCTTTTCAGGCTCTTCATGTTTTCGAACTCTGCTTCATGCTCCTCCTATTTTTCAGACCGTTTCATTCTCCTCATATTTTTGACACCTTTTGAAGCTCTTCATATTTTTCAAACCTTTTCAGGCTCTTCATGTTTTTCGACACAGCTTCATGCTCCTCCTATTTTTCAGACCGTTTCATTCTCCTCATATTTTTGACACCTTTTGAAGCTCTTCATATTTTCCACACCTTTTCAGGCTCTTCATGTTTTTGATCACCGTTTCATGCTCCTTCTATTTTTCAGATCGTTTCATGCTCATCATATTTTTGACACTTTTTGAGCTCTTCATATTTTTCACACCTTTTCAGGCTCTTCATGTTTTTGAACACCGCTTCATGATCCTCCTGATTTTCAGACCGTTTCATGCTCTTCATATTTTTGAAACATTTTGAAGCTCTTCATATTTTTCACACCTTTTCAGGCTCTTCATGTTTTTCTCCACCACTTCATGCTCCTCCTATTTTTCAGACCGTTTCATGCTCATCTCATTTTTGTCACCTTTGAAGCTCTTCATATTTTTCACACCTTTTAAAGCTCTTCATATTTTTCACAAGTTTTCAGGCTCTTCATGTTTTTCAAAACCGTTTCATGCTGCTTCTATTTTTCAGACCGTTTCATGCTCCTCATATTTTTCACACCTTTTGAAGCTCTTCATATTTTTCACACCCTTTTAAGATCTTCATGTTTTTGAACACAGCTTCATGCTCCTCCTATTTTTCAGACCGTTTCATGCTCCTCATATTTTTGACAACTTTTGAAGCTCTTCATATTTTTCACACCTTTTCAGGCTCTTCATATTTTTGAACACAGCTTCATGCTCCTCCTATTTTTCAGACCGTTTCATGCTCCTCATATTTTTGACACTTTTTGAAGCTTTTCATATTTTTCACATCTTTTCAGGCTCTTCATGTTTTTCAACACCATTTCATGATCCTCCTATTTTTCAGACCGTTTCATGCTCATCTCATTTTTGACACCTTTTGAAGCTTTTCATATTTTTCACACATTTTCAGGCTCTTCATATTTTTCCACACCACTTCATGCTTCTCCTATTTTTCAGCCCGTTTCATGCTCCTCATGTATTTCACAGCTTTTGAAGCTCTTCATATTTTTCACACCTTTTCAGGCTCTTCATGTTTTTGGTCACCGTTTCATGCTCCTCCTATTTTTCAGACCGTTTCATGCTCCTCATATTTTTGACACCTTTTGAAGCTCTTCATATTTTTCACACGTTTTCAGCTCTTAATGTTTTTCAACACCGCTTCATGCTTTCCTATTTTTCAGACCGTTTCATGCTCATCTCATTTTTGACACCTTTTGAAGCTCTTCATATTTTTCACACGTTTTCAGCTCTTAATGTTTTTCAACACCGCTTCATGCTTTCCTATTTTTCAGACCGTTTCATGCTCATCTCAATTTTGAAACCTTTTGAAGCTCTTCATATTTTTCACACATTTTCAGGCTCTTCATGTTTTTGAACATCGCTTCATGCTCCTCCTATTTTTCAGAGAGTTTCATGCTCCTCATGTATTTCACACCTTTTGAAGCTCTTCATATTTTTCACACCTTTTCAGGCTCTTCATGATTTTCAACACCGCCCATGCTCCTCCTATTTTTCAAACCGTATCATGCTCCTCATATTTTTGACACTTTTTGAAGCTCTTCATATTTTTCACTCATTTTCAGGCTCTTCATATTTTTCAACACCACTTCATGCTCCTCCTATTTTTGAGACCGTTTGGTGCTCCGCATATTTTTGACACCTTTAGGAACTCTTCATATTTTTCACACCTTTTCAGGCACTTCATGTTTTTTATCACTGCTTCATGCTCGTCCTATTTTTCAGAACGTTTCATGCTCCTCATATTTTTGACACCTTTTGAAGCTCTCATATTTTTCATACCTTTTGAAGCTCTTCATGTTTTTAAACACTGCTTCATGCTCCTCGTATTTTTCAGATCGTTTCATGCTACTCATATTTTTGACACTTTTTGAGCTCTTCATATTTTTCAAACCTTTTCAGGCTCTTCATGTTTTCGAACTCTGCTTCATGCTCCTCCTATTTTTCAGACCGTTTCATTCTCCTCATATTTTTGACACCTTTTGAATCTCTTCATATTTTTCAAACCTTTTCAGGCTCTTCATGTTTTTCGACACAGCTTCATGCGCCTCCTATTTTTCAGACCGTTTCATTCTCCTCATATTTTTGACACCTTTTGAAGCTCTTCATATTTTTCACACATTTTCAGGCTCTTCATGTTTTTGAACATCGCTTCATGCTCCTCCTATTTTTCAGAGAGTTTCATGCTCCTCATGTATTTCACACCTTTTGAAGCTCTTCATATTTTTCACACCTTTTCAGGCTCTTCATGATTTTCAACACCGCTCATGCTCCTCCTATTTTTCAGACCGTTTCATGCTCATCTCATTTTTGACACCTTTTGAAGCTCTTCATATTTTTCACACCTTTTCAGGCTCTTCATGTTTTTGAACACTTCTTCATGCTCTTGCTCCTTTTCAGACCGTTTCATGCTCCTCATATTTTTGACACTTTTTGAATCTCTTCATATTTTTCACTCATTTTCAGGCTCTTCATGTTTTTCAACACCACTTCATGCTCCTCCTATTTTTGAGACCGTTTGGTGCTCCTCATATTTTTGACACCTTTAGGAACTCTTCATATATTTCACACCTTTTCAGGCACTTCATATTTTTTATCACTGCTTCATGCTCGTCCTATTTTTCAGAACGTTTCATGCTCCTCATATTTTTGACACCTTTTGAAGCTCTTCATATTTTTCACACCTTTTCAGGCTTTTCATGTTTTTGAACACCGCTTCATGTTCCTCCTATTTTTCAGACCGTTTCATGCTCCTCATATTTTTGACATCTTTTGAAGCTCTTCATATATTTCACACCTTTTCAGGCTCTTCATATTTTTGAACACCGCTTCATGCTCCTCCTATTTTTCTGATTGTTTCATGCTCCTCATATATTTGACACCTTTTGAAGCTCTTCATATTTTTCACACCTTTTCAGGCTCTTCATGATTTTCAACACCGCTTCATGCTCCTCCTATTTTTCAGACCGTTTCATGCTCATCTCATTTTGACACCTTTTGAAGCTCTTCATGTTTTTCTCATCTTTTGAAGCTCTTCATATTTTTCACAACTTTTCAGGCTCTTTATGATATTCAACAGCGCTTCATGCTCCTCCTATTTTTCAGACCGTTTCATGCTCCTCATAATTTTGACACCTTTTGATGCTTTCATATTTTTAACACCTTTTCAGGCTCTTCATCTTTTTCAACACCACTTCATGCTCCTCCTTTTTTGCAGACCGTTTCATGCTACTCATACTTTTAACACTTTTTGAAGCTCTTCATATTTCTCACACCTTTTCAGGCTCTTCATGTTTTTCAACAACGCTTCATGCTCCTCCGATTTTTCAGACCGTTTCATGCTCCTCATATTTTTGACACCTTTTGAAGCTCTTCATATTTTTCACCCCTTTTCAGGCTCTTCATGTTTTTGAACACCGCTTCATGCTTCTCCTATTGTTCAGACCGTTTCATGCTCCTCATATTTTTGACACCTTTTGAAGCTCTTCATATTTTTCACTACTTTTCAGGCTCTTCATGTTTTTCAACACCGCTTCATGCACGTCCTATTTTTCAGACCGTTTCATGCTCATCTCATTTTTGACACCTTTTGAAGGTTTTCATATTTTTCACAACTTTTCAGGGTCTTCATGTTTTTGAACACCGCTTCATGCTAATCCTATTTTTCAAACCATATCATGCTCCTCATATTTTTCACACCTTTTGAAGCTCTTCATATATTTCACACCTTTCAGGCTCTTCATGTTTTTGAACACCACTTCATGCTCCTTCTCTTTTTCAGAGAGTTTTATGCTCCTCATGTATTTCACACCTTTTGAAGCTCTTCATATTTTTCACACCTTTTCAGGCTCTTCATGTTTTTCACCACCACTTCATGCTCCTCCTATTTTTCAGACCGTTTCATGCTCATCTCATTTTTGTCACCTTTGAAACTCTTTATATTTTTCACACCTTTTGAAGCTCTTCATATTTTTCACACGTTTTCAGGCTCTTCATGTGCTTCAACACCGTTTCATGCTGCTTCTATTTTTCAGACCGTTTCATGCTCCTCATATTTTTGACACCTTTTGCAGCTCTTTATATTTTTCACACTATTTCAGGCTCTTCATGATTTTCAACACCGTTTCATGTTATTCCTATTTTTCAGACCGTTTAATGCTCATCTCATTTTTGACACCTTTTGAAGCTTTTCATATTTTTCACAACTTTTCAGGCTCTTCATGTTTTTGAACACCGCTTCATGCTCCTCCTATTTTTCAGAGAGTTTCATGCTCCTCATGTATTTCACACCTTTTGAAGCTCTTCATATTTTCCACACCTTTTCAGGCTCTTCATGTGTTTGATCACCGTTTCATGCTCCGTCTATTTTTCAGATCGTTTCATGCTCCTCATATTTTTGACACTTTTTGAGCTCTTCATATTTTTCACACCTTTTCAGGCTCTTCATGTTTTTGAACACCGCTTCATGCTACTCCTATTTTTCAGACCGTTTATGCTCCTCATATTTTTGACACCTTTAGAAGCTCTTCATATTTTTCACACCTTTTCAGGCTCTTCATGTTTTTGACCACCGTTTCATGCTGCTCCTATTTTTCAGACCGTTTCATGCTCCTCATATTTTTGACACCTTTTGAAGCTCTTCATATTTTTCACACCTTTTCAGGCTCTTCATGTTTTTGAACACCGCTTCATGATCCTCCTGTTTTTCAGACCGTTTCATGCTCTTCATATTTGTGAAACATTTTGAAGCTCTTCATATTTTTCACACCTTTTCAGGCTCTTCATGTTTTTCACCACCACTTCACGCTCCTCCTATATTTCAGACCGTATCATGCTCATCTCATTTTTGTCACCTTTGAAGCTCTTTATTTTTTTTCACACCTTTTGAAGCTCTTCATATTTTTCACACGTTTTTTGCTCTTCATATTTTTCAACACCGTTTCATGCTGCTTCTATTTTTCAGTCCATTTCATGCTCCTCATATATTTCACACCTTTTGAAGCTCTTCATATTTTTCACACCTTTTCAGGATCTTCATGTTTTGGAACACAGCTTCATGCTCCTCCTATTTATCAGACCGTTTCATGCTCCTCATATTTTTGACACCTTTTGAAGCTCTTTATATTTTTCACAGTTTTTCAGGCTCTTCATTATTTTCAACACCGTTTCATGTTATTCCTATTTTTCAGACCGTTTAATGCTCATCTCATTTTTGACACCTTTTGAAGCTCTTCATATTTTTCACACCTTTTCAGGCTCTTCATGATTTTGGACACCGTTTCATGCTCCTCCTATTTTTCAGACCGTTTCATGCTCCTCATATTTATGACACCTTTTGAAGCTCTTCATGTTTTTCACACCTTTTCATGCTCTTCATGTTTCTGAAAACCGCTTCATGATCCTCCTATTTTTCAGAGCGTTTCATGCTCTCATATATTTCACACCTTTTGAAGCTCTTCATATTTTTCACATCATTGAAGCTCTTCATATTTTTCACGCCTTTTCAGGCTCTTCATGATTTTCAACACCGCTTCATGCTCCTCGTATTTTTCGGACCGTTTTATGCTCATCTCATTTTTGACACCTTTTGAAGCTCTTCATATTTTTCAAACCTTTTGAAGCTCTTCATATTTTTCATATGTTTGAAGCTCTTCATATTTTCACACGTTTTCAGACTCTTCATGTTTTTCAACACCGCTTCATGCCCCTGCTATTTTTCAGACAGTTTCATGCTCCTCATATTTTTGACAGGTTTTGAGGCTTTTCATATTTTTCACACCTTTTCAGGCTCTTCATGTTTTTGAACACCATTTCATAATCCGCCTATTTTTAAGACCGTTTCATGCTCCTCATATTTTTGACACCTTTAGAACCTCTTCATATTTTACACAGCTTTTCAGGCTCTTCATGTTTTTCAACACCGCTTCATGCTCCTCGTCTTTTTCAGAACGTTTCATGCTCCTCATATATTTGACACTTTTTGAAGCTCTTGATATTTCTCACACCTTTTCAGGTTCTTCATGTTTTTCAACACCGCTTCATGCTCCTCCTATTTTTCAGACCGTTTCATGCTCGTCTCATTTTTGACACCTTTTGAAGCTCCTCATATTTTTCACATCTTTTGAAGCTCTTCGTATTTTTCACACCTTTTCAGGCTCTTCATGTTTTTGAACACCGCTTCATGATCCTTCTGTTTCTCAGACCGTATCATGCTCATCTCATTTTTGTCACCTTTGAAGCTCTTTATATTTTTCACACCTTTTGAAGCTCTTCATATTTTTCACACCTTTTCAGGCTCTTCATGTTTTTGATCACCGTTTCATGCTCCTCCTATTTTTCAGACCGTTTCATGCTCCTCATAATTTTGACACCTTTTGAAGCTCTTCATATTTTTCACACCTTTTCTGGCTCTTCATGTTTTTGAACACCGCTTCATGATCCTCCTGATTTTCAGACCGTTTCATGCTCTTCATATTTTTGAAACATTTTGAAGCTCTTCATATTTTTCACACCTTTTCAGGCTCTTAATGTTTTTCACCACCACTTCATTCTCCTCCTATTCATCAGACCGTTTCATGCTCATCTCATTTTTGTCACCTTTGAAGCTCTTTATATTTTTCACACCTTTTGAAGCTCTTCATATTTTTCACACGTTTTCAGGCTCTTCATAGTTTTCAACACCGTTTCATGCTGCTTCTATTTTTCAGATCGTTTATGCTCCTCATATTTTTTACACCTTTAGAAGCTCTTCATATTTTTCAAACCTTTTCAGGTTCTTCATGTTTTTGATCACCGTTTCATGCTCCTCGTATTTTTCAGACCGTTTCATGCTCCTCATATTTTTGACACATTTTGAAGCTGTTCATATTTTTCACACCTTTTCAGGCTCTTCATGTTTTTGAACACCGCTTCATGATCCTCCTATTTTTCAGACCGTTTCATGCTCCTCATATTTTTGACACTTTTTGAGCTCTTCATATTTTTCACACCTTTTCAGGCTCTTCATGTTTTTGAACACCGCTTCATGCTACTCCTATTTTTCACATCGTTTATGCTCCTCATATTTTTGACACCTTTAGAAGCTCTTCATATTTTTCAAACCTTTTCAGGTTCTTCATGTTTTTGATCACCGTTTCATGCTCCTCCTATTTTTCAGACCGTTTCATGCTCCTCATATTTTTGACACATTTTGAAGCTGTTCATATTTTTCACACCTTTTCAGGATCTTCATGTTTTTGAACACCGCTTCATGATCCTCCTATTTTTCAGACCGTTTCATACTTCTCATATTTTTGACACATTTAGAAGCTCTTCATTTTTTTCACACCTTTTCAGGCTCTTCATGTTTTTTGACACAGCTTCATGATCCTCCTATTTTTCAGACCGTTTCATGTTCATCTCATTTTTTACACCTTTTGAAGCTTTTCATATTTTTCACAGCTTTTCAGGCTCTTCATGTTTTTCCACAGCACTTCATGCTTCTCTTATTTTTCAGCCGGTTTCATGCTCCTCATGTATTTCACACCTTTTGAAGCTCTTCATATTTTTCACACCTTTTCAGGCTCTTCATGTTTTTGATCACCGTTTCATGCTCCTCCTATTTTTCAGACCGTTTCATGCTCATCTCATTTTTGTCACCTTTGAAGCTCTTTATATTTTTCACACCTTTTGAAGCTCTTCATATTTTTCACACCTTTTCAGGCTCTTCATATTTTTCACCACCGTTTCATGCTGCTTCTATTTTTCAGACCGTTTCATGCTCCTCATATTTTTCACACCTTTTGAAGCTCCTCATATTTTTCACACCTTTTCAGGCTCTTCATGTTTTTGAACACCGCTTCATGCTACTCCTATTTTTCAGATCGTTTATGCTCCTCATATTTTTGACACCTTTAGAAGCTCTTCATATTTTTCAAACCTTTTCAGGTTCTTCATGTTTTTGATCACCGTTTCAAGCTCCTCCTATTTTTCAGAGAGTTTCATGCTCCTCATGTATTTCACACCTTTTGAAGCTCTTCATATTTTCCACACCTTTTCAGGCTCTTCATGTGTTTGATCACCGTTTCATGTTTCTTCTATTTTTCAGATCGTTTCATGCTCCTCATATTTTTGACACTTTTTGAGCTCTTCATATTTTTCACACCTTTTCAGGCTCTTCATGTTTTTGAACACCGCTTCATGCTACTCCTATTTTTCAGATCGTTTATGCTCCTCATATTTTTGACACCTTTAGAAGCTCTTCATATTTTTCAAACCTTTTCAGGCTCTTCATGTTTTTGATCACCGTTTCATGCTCCTCCTATTTTTCAGACCGTTTCATGCTCCTCATATTTTTGTCACCTTATGAAGCTCTTCATATTTTTCACACTTTTCAGGCTCCTCATGTTTTTGAACACCGCTTCATAATCCTCCTGTTTTTCAGACCGTTTCATGCTCTTCATATTTGTGAAACATTTTGAAGCTCTTCATATTTTTCACACCTTTTCAGGCTCTTCATGTTTTTGAACGCAGCTTCATGCTCCACGTATTAATCAGACCGTTTCATGCTCCTCATATTTTTGACACCTTTTGCAGCTCTTTATATTTTTCACACTATTTCAGGCTCTTCATGATTTTCAACACCGTTTCATGTTTTTCCTATTTTTCCGACCGTTTAATGCTAATCTCATTTTTGACAACTTTTGAAGCTTTTCATATTTTTCACAACTTTTCAGGCTCTTCATGTTTTTGAACACCGCTTCATGCTCCTCCTATTTTTCAGAGCGTTTCATGCTCCTCATATTTTTGACACTTTTTGAGCTCTTCATATTTTTCACACCTTTTCAGGCTCTTCATGTTTTTGATCACCGTTTCATGCTCCTTCTATTTTTCAGATCGTTTCATGCTCATCATATTTTTGACACTTTTTGAGCTCTTCATATTTTTCACACCATTTCAGGCTCTTCATGTTTTTGAACACCGCTTCATGATCCTCCTATTTTTCAGACCGTTTCATGCTCCTCATATTTTTGACACATTTAGAAGCTCTTCATTTTTTTCACACCTTTTCAGGCTCTTCATGTTTTTCGACACAGCTTCATGATCCTCCTATTTTTCAGACCATTTCATTCTCCTCATATTTTTGACACCTTTTGAAGCTCTTCATATATTTCACACTTTTTCAGTCTCTTCTTTTTTTTTAACAGGACTTCATGCTCCTCCTATTTTTCAGACCGTTTCATGCTCTTCATATTTTTGAAACATTTTGAAGCTCTTCATATATTTCACTCCTTTTCAGGCTCTTCATGTTTTTGAACACCGCTTCATGCTCCTCCTATTTTTCAGAACGTTTCATGCTCCTCATATTTTTCACACTTTTTGAAGCTCTTCATATTTTGCACACCTTTTCAAGCCCTTCATGTTTTTCAACACAGCTTTATGCTCCTCCTATTTTTCAGACCGTTTCATGCTCCTAATATTTTGACACCTTTTGAAGCTCTTCATATATTTCACACCTTTTCAGGCTCTTCATGTTTTTGAACACCGCTTCATGCTCCTCTTATTTTTCAGACCGTTTTTTGCTCCTCATATTTTTAACACCTTTTTAAGCTTTTCATATTTTTCACACCTTTTCAGGCTCTTCAAGTTTTTCAACACCACTTCATGCTCCTTCTTTTTTGCAGACCTTTTCATGCTCCTCATATATTTGACACCTTTTGATCCTCTTCATATTTTTCACACCTTTTCAGGCTCTTCATTTTTCAACACCGCTTCATGCTCCTCCTATTTTTCAGACCGTTTCATGCTCATGTCATTTTTGACACCTTTTGAAGCTTTTCATATTTTTCACAACTTTTCAGGCTCTTCATGTCTTTCAACACCGTTTCAGGTTCCTCCTTTTTTTCAGACCGTTTCATGCTCATCTCAATTTTGACACCTTTTGAAGCTCTTCATAATTTTCACACATTTTCAGGCTCTTCATGTTTTTGAACACCGCTTCATGCTCCTCCTATTTTTCAGACCGTTTCATGCTCCTCATATTTATGACACCTTTTGAAACTCTTCCTATTTTTCACACCTTTTCAGGCTCTTCATGTTTTTGAACACCGCTTCATGATCCTCCTATTTTTCAGACCGTTTCATGCTCCTCATGTATTTCACACCTTTTGAAGCTCTTCATATTTTTCACACCTTTTCAGGCTCTTCATGTTTTTGATCACCGTTTCAAGCTCCTCCTATTTTTCAGACCGTTTCATGCTCCTCATATTTATGACATCTTTTGAAACTCTTCCTATTTTTCACACCTTTTCATGCTCTTCATGTTACTGAAAACCGCTTCATGATCATCCTATTTTTCAGACCGTTTCATTCTCCTCATATATTTCACACCTTTTGAAGCTCTTCATATTTTTCACACCTTTTCATGCTCTTCATGTTTCTGAAAACCGCTTCATGATCCTCCTATTTTTCAGACCGTTTCATTCTCCTCATATATTTCACACCTTTTGAAGCTCTTCATATTTTTCCCACCTTTTCAGGCTCTTCATGTTTTTGAACACTGCTTCATGCTCCTCGTATTTTTCAGATCGTTTCATGCTCCTCATATTTTTGACACTTTTTGAGCTCTTCATATTTTTCAAACCTTTTCAGGCTCTTCATGTTTTTCACCACCACTTCATTCTCCTCCTATTTTTCAGACCGTTTCATGCTCATCTCATTTTTGTCACCTTTGAAGCTCTTTATATTTTTCACACCTTTTGAAGCTCTTCATATTTTTCACACGTTTTCAGGCTCTTCATATTTTTCAACACCGTTTCATGCTGCTTCTATTTTTCAGACCGTTTCATGCTCCTCATATTTTTCACACCTTTTGAAGCTCTTCATATTTTTCCCACCTTTTCAGGCTCTTCATGTTTTTGAACACCGCTTCATGCTACTCCTATTTTTCAGATCGTTTATGCTCCTCATATTTTTGACACCTTAAAAGCTCTTCACATTTTTCAAACCTTTTCAGGCTCTTCATGTTTTTGATCACCGTTTCATGCTACTCCTATTTTTCAGACCGTTTCATGCTCCTCATATTTTTGACACCTTTTGAAGCTCTTCATATTTTTCACACCTTTTCAGGCTCTTTATGTTTTTGAACAGCGCTTCATGATCCTCCTGTTTTTCAGACCGTTTCATGCTCTTCATATTTGTGAAACATTTTGAAGCTCTTCATATTTTTCACAACTTTTCAGGCTCTTCATGTTTTTGAACACAGCTTCATGCTCCACCTATTTATCAGACTGTTTCATGCTCCTCATATTTTTGACACCTTTTGAAGCTCTTTATATTTTTCACACTATTTCAGGCTCTTCATGATTTTCAACACCGTTTCATGTTATTCCTATTTTTCCGACCATTTAATGCTAATCTCATTTTTGACACCTTTTGAAGCTTTTCATATTTTTCACAACTTTTCAGGCTCTTCATGTTTTTGAACATCGCTTCATGCTCCTCCTATTTTTCAGAGCGTTTCATGCTCCTCATATTTTTGACACTTTTTGAGCTCTTCATATTTTTCACACCTTTTCAGGCTCTTCATGTTTTTGATCACCGTTTCATGCTCCTTCTATTTTTCAGATCGTTTCATGCTCATCATATTTTTGACTCTTTTTGAGCTCTTCATATTTTTCACACCTTTTCAGGCTCTTCATGTTTTTGAACACCGCTTCATGATCCTCCTATTTTTCAGACCGTTTCATGCTCCTCATATTTTTGACACATTTAGAAGCTCTTGATTTTTTTCACACCTTTTCAGGCTCTTCATGTTTTTCGACACAGCTTCATGATTCTCCTATTTTTCAGACCGTTTCATTCTCCTCATATTTTTGACACCTTTTGAAGCTCTTCATATATTTCACACCTTTTCATTCTCTTCTTTTTTTTTCAACACGACTTCATGCTCCTCCTATTTTTCAGACCGTTTCATGCTCTTCATATTTTTGAAACATTTTGATGCTATTCATATTTTTCACACCTTTTCAGGCTCTTCATGTTTTTGAACACCGCTTCATGCTCCTCCTATTTTTCAGAACGTTTCATGCTCCTCATATTTTTCACATTTTTGAAGCTATTCATATTTTGCACACCTTTTCAGGCTCTTCATGTTTTTGAACACCGCTTCATGCTCCTCCTATTTTTCAGACCGTTTCATGCTCCTCATATTTCTGACACCTTTAGAAACTCTTCATATTTTTCACACCTTTTCCGGCTCTTCAGGTTTTTTAACACCTCTTCATACTCCTCCTATTTTTCAGACCGTTTCATTCTCCTCATATTTTTGACACCTTTTCAAGCTCTTCATATATTTCACACCCTTTCAGGTTCTTCATTTTTTTCAACACCACTTCATGCTCCTCCTATTTTTCAGAGTGTTTCATGCTCCTCATCTTTTTGACAGCTTTTGAAGCTCTTCATATATTTCACACATTTTCAGGCTCTTCATGTTTTTCAACACTGCTTCATGCTCGTCCTATTTTTCAGAACGTTTCATGCTCCTCAAATTTTTGACACCTTTTGAAGCTCTTCATATTTTTCACACCTTTTCAGGCTTTTCATGTTTTTTTGAACACCGCTTCATGTTCCTCCTATTTTTCAGACCATTTCATGCTCCTCATATTTTTGACACCTTTTGAAGCTCTTCATATATTTCACAACTTTTCAGGCTCTTCATATTTTTGAACACCGCTTCATGCTCCTCCTATTTTCAGACCGTTTCATGCTCCTCTCATTTTTGACACCTTTTGAAGATTTGCATTTCTTTACACACCTATTCAGGCTCTTCATGTTTTTGAACACTGCTTCATGCTCCTCCTATTTTTCAGACCGTTTCATGCTCCTCATATTTTTCACACATTTTGAAGCTCTTCATATTTTTCACACCTTTTCAGGCTCTTCATTTTTTTCAACAGTACTTGTTGCTCCTCCTATTTTTTAGACCTTTTCATGCTCATCTAATTTTTGACACTTTTGAAGCTCTTCATATTTTTTACACCTTTTGAAGCTCCTCATATTTTTCACACATTTTGAAGCTCTTCATATTTTTCTCACCTTTTCAGGCTCTTCATGATTTTCATCACCGCTTCATGCTCCTCCTATTTTTCAGACCGTTTCATGCTCATCTCATTTTTGACACCTTTTGAAGCTCTTCCTATTTTTTACAGGTTTTCAGGCTCTTCATGTTTTTCAACACTGCTTCATGCTCCTCCTATTTTTCCGACCGTTTCATGCTCATCTCATTTTGACACCTTTTGAAGCTCTTCATATTTTTCACACCTTTTGAAGCTCTTCATATTTTTCACATTTATGAATCTCTTCATATTTTCCACACGTTTTCAGACAATTCATGTTTTTCAACATCGCTTCATGCTCCTCCTATTTTTCAGACCGTTTCATGCTCCTCATAATTTTGACACCTTTTGAAGCTTTAATATTTTTAACACCTTTTCAGGCTCTTCATCTTTTTCAACACCACTTCATGCTCCTCCTTTTTTGCAGACCGTTTCATGCTACTCATATTTTTAACACCTTTTGAAGCTCTTCATATTTCTCACACCTTTTCAGGCTCTTCATGTTTTTCAACAACGCTTCATGCTCCTCCGATTTTTCAGACCGTTTCATGCTCCTCATATTTTTGACACCTTTTGAAGCTCTTCATGTTTTTCACACCTTTTCAGGCTCTTCATGTTTTTGAACACCGCTTCATGCTTCTCCTATTTTTCAGACCGTTTCATGCTCCTCATATTTTTGACACCTTTTGAAGCTCTTCATATTTTTCACAACTTTTCAGGCTCTTCATGTTTTTCAACACCGCTTCATGCACGTCCTATTTTTCAGACCATATCATGCTCATCTCATTTTTGACACCTTTTGAAGTTTTTCATATTTTTCACAACTTTTCAGGCTCTTCATGTTTTTGAACACCGCTTCACGCTAATCCTAATTTTCAAACCATATCATGCTCCTCATATTTTTCACACCTTTTGAAGCTCTTCATATATTTCACACCTTTTCAGGCTCTTCATGTTTCTGAACACCACTTCATGCTCCTTCTCTTTTTCAGAGAGTTTTATGCTCCTCATGTATTTCACACCTTTTGAAGCTCTTCATATTTTTCACACCTTTTCAGGCTCTTCATGTTTTTCAACACCACTTCATGCTGCTCATATTTTTCAGACCGTTTCATGCTCCTCATATTTTTGACACCTTTTGAAGCTCTTCATTTTTTTCACACCTTTTAAGGCTCTTCATGTTTTTCAACACCGCTTCATGCTGCTCATATTTTTCAGACCGTTTCATGCTCCTCATATTTTTGACACCTTTTGAAGCTCTTCATATTTTTCACACGTTTTCAGTCTATTCATGTTTTTGAACACCATTTCAGGCTCCTCCTATTTTTCAGAGTGTTTCATGCTCCTCATGTATTTCACACCTTTGAAAGCTCTTCATATTTTTCAAAGATTTTGAAGCTCTTCATATTTTTCACACCTTTTCAGGCTCTTCATGTTTTTCAACACCGTTTCATGCTCCTCCTATTTTTCAAACCGTTTCATGTTCCTCATAATTTTGACACCTTTTGAAGATCTTCATAATTTTCACACATTTTCAGGCTCTTCATGTGTTTGAACACCGCTTCATGTTCCTCCTATTTTTCAGACCGTTTCATGCTCCTCATATTTTTGACACCTTTTGAAGCTCTCATATTTTTCATACCTTTTGAAGCTCTTCATGTTTTTGAACACTGCTTCATGCTCCTCGTATTTTTCAGATCGTTTCATGCTCCTCATTTTTTGACACTTTTTGAGCTCTTCGTATTTTTCAAACCTTTTCAGGCTCTTCATGTTTTCGAACTCTGCTTCATGCTCCTCCAATTTTTCACACCGTTTCATGATCCTCATATTTTTGATACTTTTTGAGCTCTTCATATTTTTCACACCTTTTCAGGCTCTTCATGTTTTTGAACACCGCTTCATGATCCTCTTGTTTTTCAGACCGTTTCATGCTCTTCATATTTGTGAAACATTTTGAAGCTCTTCATATTTTTCACACCTTTTCAGGCTCTTCATGTTTTTCACCACCACTTCACGCTCCTCCTATTTTTCAGACCGTATCATGCTCATCTCATTTTTGTCACCTTTGTAGCTCTTTATTTTTTTCACACCTTTTGAAGCTCTTCATATTTTTCACACCTTTTCAGGATCTTCATGTTTTGGAACACAGCTTCATGCTCCTCCTATTTTTCAGTCCGTTTCATGCTCCTCATATTTTTGACACCTTTTGAAGCTCTTTATATTTTTCACAATTTTTCAGGCTCTTCATGATTTTCAACATCGTTTCATGTTTTTCCTATTTTTCAGACCTTTTAATGCTCATCTCATTTTTGACACCTTTTGAAGCTTTTCATATTTTTCACAACTTTTCAGGCTCTTCATGTTTTTGAACACCGATTCATGCTCCTCCTATTTTTCAGAGAGTTTCATGCTCCTCATGTATTTCACAGCTTTTGAAGCTCTTCATATTTTCCACACCTTTTCAGGCTCTTCATGTTTTTGAACACCGCTTCATGCTTCTCCTATTTTTCAGACCGTTTCATGCTCCTCATATTTTTGACACCTTTTGAAGCTCTTCATATATTTCACAACTTTTCAGGCTCTTCATGTTTTTCAACACCGCTTCATGCACGTCCTATTTTTCAGACCGTTTCATGCTCATCTCATTTTTGACACCTTTTAAAGCTCTTCATATTTTTCACACATTTTCAGGCTCTTCATATTTTTCAACACCGCTTCATGCTCCTCCGATTTTTCAGACCGTTTCATGATCCTCGTATTTTTCACACCTTTTGAAGCCTTTCATATTTTTCACAACGTTTCAGGCTCTTCATGTTTTTGAACATCGCTTCATGCTCCTCCTATTTTTCAGACCGTTTCATGCTCATCTCATTTTTGACACCTTTTGAAGCTTTTGATATTTTTCACAACTTTTCAGGCTCTTCATGTTTTTGAACACAGCTTCATGCTCCTCCTATTTTTCAGACCGTATCATGCTCCTCATATTTTTCACACCTTTTGAAGCTCTTCATATTTTTCACACGTTTACAGTCTATTCATGTTTTTGAACACCATTTCAGGCTCCTCCTATTTTTCAGAGAGTTTCATGCTCCTCATGTATTTCACACCTTTGAAAGCTCTTCATATTTTTCAAAGATTTTGAAGCTCTTCATATTTTTCACACCTTTTCAGGCTCTTCATGTTTTTCAACACCGTTTCATGCTCCTCCTATTTTTCAAACCGTTTCATGTTCCTCATAATTTTGACACCTTTTGAAGATCTTCATAATTTTCACACATTTTCAGGCTCTTCATGTGTTTGAACACCGCTTCATGTTCCTCCTATTTTTCAGACCGTTTCATGCTCCTCATTTTTGACACCTTTTGAAGCTCTCATATTTTTCATACCTTTTGAAGCTCTTCATGTTTTTGAACACTGCTTCATGCTCCTCGTATTTTTCAGATCGTTTCATGCTCCTCATATTTTTGACACTTTTTGAGCTCTTCATATTTTTCACACCTTTTCAGGCTCTTCATGTTTTTGATCACCGTTTCATGCTCCTCCTATTTTTCAGACCGTTTCATGCTCCTCATATTTTTGATACTTTTTGAGCTCTTCATATTTTTCACACCTTTTCAGGCTCTTCATGTTTTTGATCACCGTTTCATGCTCCTCCTATTTTTCAGACCGTTTCATGCTCCTCATATTTTTGACACCTTTTGAAGCTCTTCATATTTTTCACACCTTTTCAGGCTCCTCATGTTTTTGAACACCGCTTCATAATCCTCCTGTTTTTCAGACCGTTTCATGCTCTTCATATTTGTGAAACATTTTGAAGCTCTTCATATTTTTCACACCTTTTCAGGCTCTTCATGTTTTTGAACGCAGCTTCATGCTCCACCTATTAATCAGACCGTTTCATGCTCCTCATATTTTTGACACCTTTTGCAGCTCTTTATATTTTTCACACTATTTCAGGCTCTTCATGATTTTCAACACCGTTTCATGTTATTCCTATTTTTCCGACCGTTTAATGCTAATCTCATTTTTGACACCTTTTGAAGCTTTTCATATTTTTCACAACTTTTCAGGCTCTTCATGTTTTTGAACACCGCTTCATGCTCCTCCTATTTTTCAGAGCGTTTCATGCTTCTCATATTTTTGACACTTTTTGAGCTCTTCATATTTTTCACACCTTTTCAGGCTCTTCATGTTTTTGATCACCGTTTCATGCTCCTTCTATTTTTCAGATCGTTTCATGCTCATCATATTTTTGACACTTTTTGAGCTCTTCATATTTTTCACACCTTTTCAGGCTCTTCATGTTTTTGAACACCGCTTCATGATCCTCCTATTTTTCAGACCGTTTCATGCTCCTCATATTTTTGACACATTTAGAAGCTCTTCATTTTTTTCACACCTTTTCAGGCTCTTCATGTTTTTCGACACAGCTTCATGATCCTCCTATTTTTCAGACCATTTCATTCTCCTCATATTTTTGACACCTTTTGAAGCTCTTCATATATTTCACACTTTTTCAGTCTCTTCTTTTTTTTTCAACAGGACTTCATGCTCCTCCTATTTTTCAGACCGTTTCATGCTCTTCATATTTTTGAAACATTTTGAAGCTCTTCATATTTTTCACTCCTTTTCAGGCTCTTCATGTTTTTGAACACCGCTTCATGCTCCTCCTATTTTTCAGAACGTTTCATGCTCCTCATATTTTTCACACTTTTTGAAGCTCTTTATATTTTGCACACCTTTTCAAGCCCTTCATGTTTTTCAACACAGCTTTATGCTCCTCCTATTTTTCAGACCGTTTCATGCTCCTAATATTTTGACACCTTTTGAAGCTCTTCATATATTTCACACCTTTTCAGGCTCTTCATGTTTTTGAACACCGCTTCATGCTCCTCTTATTTTTCAGACCGTTTTTTGCTCCTCATATTTTTAACACCTTTTTAAGCTTTTCATATTTTTCACACCTTTTCAGGCTCTTCAAGTTTTTCAACACCACTTCATGCTCCTTCTTTTTTGCAGACCTTTTCATGCTCCTCATATATTTGACACCTTTTGATCCTCTTCATATTTTTCACACCTTTTCAGGCTCTTCATTTTTCAACACCGCTTCATGCTCCTCCTATTTTTCAGACCGTTTCATGCTCATGTCATTTTTGACACCTTTTGAAGCTTTTCATATTTTTCACACTTTTCAGGCTCTTCATGTCTTTCAACACCGTTTCAGGTTCCTCCTATTTTTCAGACCGTTTCATGCTCATCTCAATTTTGACACCTTTTGAAGCTCTTCATAATTTTCACACATTTTCAGGCTCTTCATGTTTTTGAACACCGCTTCATGCTTCTCCTATTTTTCAGACCGTTTCATGCTCCTCATATTTATGACACCTTTTGAAACTCTTCCTATTTTTCACACCTTTTCAGGCTCTTCATGTTTTTGAACACCGCTTCATGATCCTCCTATTTTTCAGACCGTTTCATGCTCCTCATGTATTTCACACCTTTTGAAGCTCTTCATATTTTTCACACCTCTTCAGGCTCTTCATGTTTTTGATCACCGTTTCATGCTCCTCCTATTTTTCAGACCGTTTCATGCTCCTCATATTTATGACACCTTTTGAAACTCTTCCTATTTTTCACACCTTTTCATGCACTTCATGTTTCTGAAAACCGCTTCATGATCCTCCTATTTTTCAGACCGTTTCATTCTCCTCATATATTTCACACCTTTTGAAGCTCTTCATATTTTTCACACATTTTCATGCTCTTCATGTTTCTGAAAACCGCTTCATGATCCTCCTATTTTTCAGACCGTTTCATTCTCCTCATATATTTCACACCTTTTGAAGCTCTTCATATTTTTCCCACCTTTTCAGGCTCTTCATGTTTTTGAACACTGCTTCATGCTCCTCGTATTTTTCAGATCGTTTCATGCTCCTCATATTTTTGACACTTTTTGAGCTCTTCATATTTTTCACACCTTTTCAGGCTCTTCATGTTTTTGAACACCGCTTCATGATCCTCCTGATTTTCAGACCGTTTCATGCTCTTCATATTTTTGAAACATTTTGAAGCTCTTCATATTTTTCACACCTTTTCAGGCTCTTCATGTTTTTCACCACCACTTCATTCTCCTCCTATTTTTCAGACCGTTTCATGCTCATCTCATTTTTGTCACCTTTCAAGCTCTTTATATTTTTCACACCTTTTGAAGCTCTTCATATTTTTCACACGTTTTCAGGCTCTTCATATTTTTCAACACCGTTTCATGCTGCTTCTATTTTTCAGACCGTTTCATGCTCCTCATATTTTTCACACCTTTTGAAGCTCTTCATATTTTTCACAACTTTTCAGGCTCTTCATGTTTTTGAACACAGCTTCATGCTCCACCTATTTATCAGACCGTTTCATGCTCCTCATATTTTTGACACCTTTTGCAGCTCTTTATATTTTTCACATTATTTCAGGCTCTTCATGATATTCAACACCGTTTCATGTTATTCCTATTTTTCAGACCGTTTAATGCACATCTCATTTTTGACACCTTTTGAAGCTTTTCATATTTTTCACAACTTTTCAGGCTCTTCATGTTTTTGAACACCGCTTCATGCTCCTCCTATTTTTCAGAGAGTTTCATGCTCCTCATGCATTTCACACCTTTTGAAGCTCTTCATATTTTCCACACTTTTTCAGGCTCTTCATGTGTTTGATCACCGTTTCATGCTTCTTCTATTTTTCAGATCGTTTCATGCTCCTCATATTTTTGACACTTTTTGAGCTCTTCATATTTTTCACACCTTTTCAGGCTCTTCATGTTTTTGAACACAGCTTCATGCTACTCCTATTTTTCAGATCGTTTATGCTCCTCATATTTTTGACACCTTTAGAAGCTCTTCATATTTTTCAAACCTTTTCATACTCTTCATGTTTTTGATCACCGTTTCATGCTCCTCCTATTTTTCAGACCGTTTCATGCTCCTCATATTTTTGACACCTTTTGCAGCTCTTCATATTTTTCACACCTTTTCAGGCTCTTCATGTTTTTGAACACCGCTTCATGATCCTCCTGGTTTTCAGACCGTTTCATGCTCTTCATATTTGTGAAACATTTTGAAGCTCTTCATATTTTTCACACCTTTTCAGGCTCTTCATGTTTTTGAACACAGCTTCATGCTCCACCTATTTATCAGACCGTTTCATGCTCCTCATATTTTTGACACCATTTGCAGCTCTTTATATTTTTCACACTATTTCAGGCTCTTCATGATTTTCAACACCGTTTCATGTTATTCCTATTTTTCCGACCGTTTAATGCTAATCTCATTTTTGACACATTTTGAGGCTTTTCATATTTTTCACAACTTTTCAGGCTCTTCATGTTTTGGAACACCGCTTCATGCTCCTCGTATTTTTCAGAGCGTTTCATGCTCCTCATATTTTTGACACTTTTTGAGCTCTTCATATTTTTCACAACTTTTCAGGCTCTTCATGTTTTTGATCACCGTTTCATGCTCCTTCTATTTTTCAGATCGTTTCATGCTCATCATATTTTTGACACTTTTTGAGCTCTTCATATTTTTCACACCTTTTCAGGCTCTTCATGTTTTTGAACACCGCTTCATGCTCCTCCTATTTTTCAGACCGTTTCATGCTCCTCATGTATTTCACACCTTTTGAAGCTCTTCATATTTTTCACACCTTTTCAGGCTCTTCATGTTTTTGATCACCGTTCCAAGCTCCTCCTATTTTTCAGACCGTTTCATGCTCCTCATATTTATGACACCTTTTGAAACTCTTCCTATTTTTCACACCTTTTCATGCTCTTCATGTTACTGAAAACCGCTTCATGATCATCCTATTTTTCAGACCGTTTCATTCTCCTCATATATTTCACACCTTTTGAAGCTCTTCATATTTTTCACACCTTTTCATGCTCTTCATGTTTCTGAAAACCGCTTCATGATCCTCCTATTTTTCAGACCGTTTCATTCTCCTCATATATTTCACACCTTTTGAAGCTCTTCATATTTTTCCCACCTTTTCAGGCTCTTCATGTTTTTGAACACTGCTTCATGCTCCTCGTATTTTTCAGATCGTTTCATGCTCCTCATATTTTTGACAGTTTTTGAGCTCTTCATATTTTTCAAACCTTTTCAGGCTCTTCATGTTTTTCACCACCACTTCATTCTCCTCCTATTTTTCAGACCGTTTCATGCTCATCTCATTTTTGTCACCTTTGAAGCTCTTTATATTTTTCACACCTTTTGAAGCTCTTCATATTTTTCACACTTTTTCAGGCTCTTCATATTTTTCAACACCGTTTCATGCTGCTTCTATTTTTCAGACCGTTTCATGCTCCTCATATTTTTCACACCTTTTGAAGCTCTTCATATTTTTCCCACCTTTTCAGGCTCTTCATGTTTTTGAACACCGCTTCATGCTACTCCTATTTTTCAGATCGTTTATGCTCCTCATATTTTTGACACCTTAAAAGCTCTTCACATTTTTCAAACCTTTTCAGGCTCTTCATGTTTTTGATCACCGTTTCATGCTACTCCTATTTTTCAGACCGTTTCATGCTCCTCATATTTTTGACACCTTTTGAAGCTCTTCATATTTTTCACACCTTTTCAGGCTCTTTATGTTTTTGAACACCGCTTCATGATCCTCCTGTTTTTCAGACCGTTTCATGCTCTTCATATTTGTGAAACATTTTGAAGCTCTTCATATTTTTCACAACTTTTCAGGCTCTTCATGTTTTTGAACACAGCTTCATGCTCCACCTATTTATCAGACTGTTTCATGCTCCTCATATTTTTGACACCTTTTGAAGCTCTTTATATTTTTCACACTATTTCAGGCTCTTCATGATTTTCAACACCGTTTCATGTTATTCCTATTTTTCCGACCATTTAATGCTAATCTCATTTTTGACACCTTTTGAAGCTTTTCATATTTTTCACAACTTTTCAGGCTCTTCATGTTTTTGAACATCGCTTCATGCTCCTCCTATTTTTCAGAGCGTTTCATGCTCCTCATATTTTTGACACTTTTTGAGCTCTTCATATTTTTCACACCTTTTCAGGCTCTTCATGTTTTTGATCACCGTTTCATGCTCCTTCTATTTTTCAGATCGTTTCATGCTCATCATATTTTTGACTCTTTTTGAGCTCTTCATATTTTTCACACCTTTTCAGGCTCTTCATGTTTTTGAACACCGCTTCATGATCCTCCTATTTTTCAGACCGTTTCATGCTCCTCATATTTTTGACACATTTAGAAGCTCTTGATTTTTTTCACACCTTTTCAGGCTCTTCATGTTTTTCGACACAGCTTCATGCTCCTCCTATTTTTCAGACCGTTTCATGCTCTTCATATTTTTGAAACATTTTGATGCTATTCATATTTTTCACACCTTTTCAGGCTCTTAATGTTTTTCTCCACCACTTCATGCTCCTCCTATTTTTCAGAGAGTTTCATGCTCCTCATGTATTTCACAGCTTTTGAAGCTCTTCATATTTTCCACACCTTTTCAGGCTCTTCATGTTTTTGAACACCGCTTCATGATCCTCCTGATTTTCAGACCGTTTCATGCTCTTCATATTTTTGAAACATTTTGAAGCTCTTCATATTTTTCACACCTTTTCAGGCTCTTAATGTTTTTCTCCACCACTTCATGCTCCTCCTATTTTTCAGACCGTTTCATGCTCTTCTCATTTTTGTCACCTTTGAAGCTCTTCATATTTTTCACAACTTTTAAAGCTCTTCATATTTTTCCCAAGTTTTCAGGCTCTTCATGTTTTTCAAAACCGTTTCATGCTGCTTCTATTTTTCAGACCGTTTCATGCTCCTCATATTTTTCACACCTTTTGAAGCTCTTCATATTTTTCACACCCTTTTAAGATCTTCATGTTTTTGAACACAGCTTCATGCTCCTCTTATTTTTCAGACCGTTTCATGCTCCTCATATTTTTGACAACTTTTGAAGCTCTTCATATTTTTCACACCTTTTCAGGCTCTTCATATTTTTGAACACAGCTTCATGCTCCTCCTATTTTTCAGACCGTTTCATGCTCCTCATATTTTTGACACTTTTTGAAGCTTTTCATATTTTTCACATCTTTTCAGGCTCTTCATGTTTTTCAACACCATTTCATGATCCTCCTATTTTTCAGACCGTTTCATGCTCATCTCATTTTTGACACCTTTTGAAGATTTTCATATTTTTCACAAATTTTCAGGCTCTTCATATTTTTCCACACCACTTCATGCTTCTCCTATTTTTCAGACCGTTTCATGCTCCTCATGTATTTCACAGCTTTTGAAGCTCTTCATATTTTTCACACCTTTTCAAGCTCTTCATGTTTTTGGTCACCGTTTCATGCTCCTCCTATTTTTCAGACCGTTTCATGCTCCTCATATTTTTGACACCTTTTGAAGCTCTTCATATTTTTCACAAGTTTTCAGCTCTTAATGTTTTTCAACACCGCTTCATGCTCTTCCTATTTTTCAGACCGTTTCATGCTCATCTCATTTTTGACAACTTTTGAAGCTCTTCATATTTTTCACTCGTTTTCAGCTCTTAATGTTTTTCAAAACCGCTTCATGCTCTTCCGATTTTTCCGACCGTTTCATGCTCATCTCAATTTTGACACCTTTTGAAGCTCTTCATATTTTTCACACATTTTCAGGCTCTTCATGTTTTTGAACATCGCTTCATGCTCCTCCTATTTTTCAGAGAGTTTCATGCTCCTCATGATTTCACACCTTTTGAAGCTCTTCATATTTTTCTCACCTTTTCAGGCTCTTCATGATTTTCAACACCGCTCATGCTCCTCCTATTTTTCAGACCGTTTCATGCTCATCTCATTTTTGACACCTTTTTAATCTCTTCATATTTTTCAAAACTTTTGAAGCTCTTCATATTTTTAATATTTTTGAAGCTCTTCATATTTTCACACGTTTTCACACTCTTCATGTTTTTCAACACCGCTTCATGCTCCTCCTATTTTTCAAACCGTATCATGCTCCTCATATTTTTGACACTTTTTGAAGCTCTTCATATTTTTCACTCATTTTCAGGCTCTTCATATTTTTCAACACCACTTCATGCTCCTCCTATTTTTGAGACCGTTTGGTGATCCGCATATTTTTGACACCTTTAGGAACTCTTCATATTTTTCACACCTTTTCAGGCACTTCATGTTTTTTATCTCTGCTTCATGCTCGTCCTATTTTTCAGAACGTTTCATGCTCCTCATATTTTTGACACCTTTTGAAGCTCTTCATATTTTTCACACCTTTTCAGGCTCTTCATGTTTTTCGACACAGCTTCATGCTCCTCCTATTTTTCAGACCGTTTCATTCTCCTCATATTTTTGACACCTTTTGAAGCTCTTCATATTTTTCACACATTTTCAGGCTCTTCATGTTTTTCGACACAGCTTCATGCTCCTCCTATTTTTCAGACCGTTTCATTCTCCTCATATTTTTGACACCTTTTGAAGCTCTTCATATTTTTCACACATTTTCAGGCTCTTCATGTTTTTGAACATTGCTTCATGCTCCTCCTATTTTTCAGAGAGTTTCATGCTCCTCATGTATTTCACACCTTTTGAAGCTCTTCATATTTTTCACACATTTTCAGGCTCTTCATGTTTTTCGACACAGCTTCATGCTCCTCCTATTTTTCAGACCGTTTCATGCTCCTCATATTTTTGACACCTTTTGAAGCTCTTCAATTTTTTCACACCTTTTAAGGCTCTTCATGTTTTTCAACACCGCTTCATGCTGCTCATATTTTTCAGACCGTTTGATGCTCCTCATATTTTTGACACCTTTTGAAGCTCTTCATATTTTTCACACGTTTTCAGTCTATTCATGTTTTTGAACACCATTTCAGGCTCCTCCTATTTTTCAGAGAGTTTCATGCTCCTCATGTATTTCACACCTTTGAAAGCTCTTCATATGTTTCAAAGATTTTGAAGCTCTTCATATTTTTCACACCTTTTCAGGCTCTTCATGTTTTTCAACACCGGTTCATGCTCCTCCTATTTTTCAAACCGTTTCATGTTCCTCATAATTTTGACACCTTTTGAAGATCTTCGTAATTTTCACACATTTTCAGGCTCTTCATGTGTTTGAACACCGCTTCATGTTCCTCCTATTTTTCAGACCGTTTCATGCTCCTCATATTTTTGACACCTTTTGAAGCTTTTCATATTTTTCACAACTTTTCAGGCTCTTCATGTTTTGATCACCGTTTCATGCTCCTTCTATTTTTCAGATCGTTTCATGCTCATCATATTTTTGACACTTTTTGAGCTCTTCATATTTTTCACACCTTTTCAGGCTCTTCATGTTTTTGAACACCGCTTCATGATCCTCCTGATTTTCAGACCGTTTCATGCTCTTCATATTTTGAAACATTTTGAAGCTCTTCATATTTTTCACACCTTTTCAGGCTCTTCATGTTTTTCTCCACCACTTCATGCTCCTCCTATTTTTCAGACCGTTTCATGCTCTTCTCATTTTTGTCACCTTTGAAGCTCTTCATATTTTTCACACCTTTTAATGCTCTTCATATTTTTCACAAGTTTTCAGGCTCTTCATGTTTTTCAAAACCGTTTCATGCTGCTTCTATTTTTCAGACCGTTTCATGCTCCTCATATTTTTCACACCTTTTGAAGCTCTTCATATTTTTCACACCGTTTTAAGATCTTCATGTTTTTGAACACAGCTTCATGCTCGTCCTATTTTTCAGACCGTTTCATGCTCCTCATATTTTTGACAACTTTTGAAGCTCTTCATATTTTTCACACCTTTCAGGCTCTTCATATTTTTGAACACAGCTTCATGCTCCTTCTACTTTTCAGACCGTTTCATGCTCCTCATATTTTTGACACTTTTTGAAGCTTTTCATATTTTTCACATCTTTTCAGGCTCTTCATGTTTTTCAAGACCATTTCATGATCCTCCTATTTTTCAGACCGTTTCATGCTCATCTCATTTTTGACACCTTTTGAAGCTTTTCATATTTTTCACACATTTTCAGGCTCTTCATATTTTTCCACACCACTTCATGCTTCTCCTATTTTTCAGCCCGTTTCATGCTCCTCATGTATTTCACAGCTTTTGAAGCTCTTCATATTTTTCACACCTTTTCAGGTTCTTCATGTTTTTGGTCACCGTTTCATGCTCCTCCTATTTTTCAGACCGTTTTATGCTCCTCATATTTTTGACACCTTTTGAAGCTCTTCATATTTTTCACACGTTTTCAGCTCTTAATGTTTTTAAACACCGCTTCATGCTCTTCCTATTTTTCAGACCGTTTCATGCTCATCTCATTTTTGACACCTTTTGAAGCTCTTCATATTTTTCACACGTTTTCAGCTCTTAATGTTTTTCAACACCGCTTCATGCTCTTCCTATTTTTCAGACCGTTTCATGCTCATCTCATTTTTGACACCTTTTGAAGCTCTTCATATTTTTCACACGTTTTCAGCTCTTAATGTTTTTCAACACCGCTTCATGCTCTTCCTATTTTTCAGACCGTTTCATGCTCATCTCAATTTTGACACCTTTTGAAGCTCTTCATATTTTTCACACATTTTCAGGCTCTTCATGTTTTTGAACATCGCTTCATGCTCCTCCTATTTTTCAGAGAGTTTCATGCTCCTCATGTATTTCACACCTTTTGAAGCTCTTCATATTTTTCACACCTTTTCAGGCTCTTCATGATTTTCAACACCGCTCATGCTCCTCCTATTTTTCAGACCGTTTCATGCTCATCTCATTTTTGACACCTTTTTAATCTCTTCATATTTTTCAAAACTTTTGAAGCTCTTCATATTTTTAATATTTTTGAAGCTCTTCATTTTTTCACACGTTTTCACACTCTTCATGTTTTTCAACACCGCTTCATGCTCCTCCTATTTTTCAAACCGTATCATGCTCCTCATATTTTTGACACTTTTTGAAGCTCTTCATATTTTTCACTCATTTTCAGGCTCTTCATATTTTTCAACACCACTTCATGCTCCTCCTATTTTTGAGACCGTTTGGTGCTCTGCATATTTTTGACACCTTTAGGAACTCTTCATATTTTTCACACCTTTTCAGGCACTTCATGTTTTTTATCACTGCTTCATGCTCGTCCTATTTTTCAGAACGTTTCATGCTCCTCATATTTTTGACACCTTTTGAAGCTCTTCATATTTTTCACACCTTTTCAGGCTCTTCATGTTTTTCGACACAGCTTCATGCTCCTCCTATTTTTCAGACCGTTTCATTCTCCTCATATTTTTGACACCTTTTGAAGCTCTTCATATTTTTCACACATTTTCAGGCTCTTCATGTTTTTCGACACAGCTTCATGCTCCTCCTATTTTTCAGTCCGTTTCATTCTCCTCATATTTTTGACACCTTTTGAAGCTCTTCATATTTTTCACACATTTTCAGGCTCTTCATGTTTTTGAACATCGCTTCATGCTCCTCCTATTTTTCAGAGAGTTTCATGCTCCTCATGTATTTCACACTTTTTGAAGCTCTTCATATTTTTCACACATTTTCAGGCTCTTCATGTTTTTCGACACAGCTTCATGCTCCTCCTATTTTTCAGACCGTTTCATGCTCCTCATATTTTTGACACCTTTTGAAGCTCTTCAATTTTTTCACACCTTTTAAGGCTCTTCATGTTTTTCAACACAGCTGCATGCTGCTCATATTTTTCAGACCGTTTCATGCTCCTCATATTTTTGACACCTTTTGAAGCTGTTCATATTTTTCACACGTTTTCAGTCTATTCATGTTTTTGAACACCATTTCAGGCTCCTCCTATTTTTCAGAGAGTTTCATGCTCCTCATGTATTTCACACCTTTGAAAGCTCTTCATATTTTTCAAAGATTTTGAAGCTCTTCATATTTTTCACACCTTTTCAGGCTCTTCATGTTTTTCAACACCGTTTCATGCTCCTCCTATTTTTCAAACCGTTTCATGTTCCTCATAATTTTGACACCTTTTGAAGATCTTCATAATTTTCACACATTTTCAGGCTCTTCATGTGTTTGAACACCGCTTCATGTTCCTCCTATTTATCAGACCGTTTCATGCTCCTCATATTTTTGACACCTTTTGAAGCTCTCATATTTTTCATACCTTTTGAAGCTCTTCATGTTTTTGAACACTGCTTCATGCTCCTCGTATTTTTCAGTTCGTTTCATGCTCCTCATATTTTTGACACTTTTTGAGCTCTTCATATTTTTCAAACCTTTTCAGGCTCTTCATGTTTTCGAACTCTGCTTCATGCTCCTCCTATTTTTCAGACCGTTTCATTCTCCTCATATTTTTGACACCTTTTGAAGCTCTTCATATTTTTCAAACCTTTTCAGGCTCTTCATGTTTTTCGACACAGCTTCATGCTCCTCCTATTTTTCAGACCGTTTCATTCTCCTCATATTTTTGACACCTTTTGAAGCTCTTCATATTTTTCACACATTTTCTGGCTCTTCATGTTTTTGAACATCGCTTCATGCTCCTCCTATTTTTCAGAGAGTTTCATGCTCCTCATGTATTTCACACCTTTTGAAGCTCTTCATATTTTTCACACCTTTTCAGGCTCTTCATGTTTTTCAACACCGCTCATGCTCCTCCTATTTTTCAGACCGTTTCATGCTCATCTCATTTTTGACACCTTTTGAAGCTCTTCATATTTTTCACACCTTTTCAGGCTCTTCATGTTTTTCAACACCACTTCATGCTCCTCCTATTTTTGAGACCGTTTGGTGCTCCTCATATTTTTGACACCTTTAGGAACTCTTCATATATTTCACACCTTTTCAGGCACTTCATGTTTTTTATCACTGCTTCATGCTCGTCCTATTTTTCAGAACGTTTCATGCTCCTCATATTTTTGACACCTTTTGAAGCTGTTCATATTTTTCACACCTTTTCAGGCTTTTCATGTTTTTGAACACCGCTTCATGTTCCTCCTTTTTTTCAGACCGTTTCATGCTCCTCATATTTTTGACACCTTTTGAAGCTCTTCATATATTTCACACCTTTTCAGGCTCTTCATATTTTTGAACAACGCTTCATGCTCCTCCTATTTTTCAGATTGTTTCATGCTCCTCATATTTTTGACACCTTTTGTAGCTCTTCATATTTTTCACACCTTTTCAGGCTCTTAATGATTTTCAACACCGCTTCATGCTCCTCCTATTTTTCAGACCTTTTCATGCTCATCTCTTTTTTGACACCTTTTGAAGCTCTTCAGATTTTTCACACCTTTTGAAGCTCTTCATATTTTTCACGTTTATGAATCTCTTCATATTTTCCACACGTTTTCAGACAATTCATGTTTTTCAACATCGCTTCATGCTCCTCCTATTTTTCAGACCGTTTCATTCTCCTCATATTTTTGACATCTTTTGAAGCTCTTCATATATTTCACACTTTTTCAGACTTTTCCTTTTATTCAACACGACTTCATGCTCCTCCTATTTTTCAGACCTTTTCATGCTCATCTCATTTTGACACCTTTTGAAGCTCTTCATGTTTTTCTCATCTTTTGAAGCTCTTCATATTTTTCACAACTTTTCAGGCTCTTTATGATATTCAACAGCGCTTCATGCTCCTCCTATTTTTCAGACCGTTTCATGCTCCTCATAATTTTGACACCTTTTGATGCTTTCATATTTTTAACACCTTTTCAGGCTCTTCATCTTTTTCAACACCACTTCATGCTCCTCCTTTTTTGCAGACCGTTTCATGCTACTCATACTTTTAACACCTTTGGAAGCTCTTCATATTTCTCACACCTTTTCAGGCTCTTCATGTTTTTCAACAACGCTTCATGCTCCTCCGATTTTTCAGACCGTTTCATGCTCCTCATATTTTTGACACCTTTTGAAGCTCTTCATATTTTTCACCCCTTTTCAGGCTCTTCATGTTTTTGAACACCGCTTCATGCTTCTCCTATTGTTCAGAATGTTTCATGCTCCTCATATTTTTGACACCTTTTGAAGCTCTTCATTTTTTTCACACCTTTTAAGGCTCTTCATGTTTTTCAACACCGCTTCATGCTCCTCCAATTTTTCAGACCATTTCATGCTCCTCATATTTTTGACACCGTTTGAAGCTCTTCATATTTTTCACACATTTTCAGGCTCTTCATGTTTTTCAACACTGCTTCATGCTCCTCCGATTTTTCAGACAGTTTCATGCTCCTCATATTTTTCACACCTTTTGAAGCCTTTCATATTTTTCACAACTTTTCAGGCTCTTCATGTTTTTGAACACAGCTTCATGCTCCTCCTATTTTTCAGACCGTATCATGCTCCTCATATTTTTCACACCTTTTGAAGCTCTTCATATTTTTCACACGTTTTCATTCTATTCATGTTTTTGAACACCATTTCAGGCTCCTCCTATTTTTCAGAGAGTTTCATGCTCCTCATGTATTTCACACCTTTGAAAGCTCTTCATATTTTTCAAAGATTTTGAAGCTCTTCATATTTTTCACACCTTTTCAGGCTCTTCATGTTTTTCAACACCGTTTCATGCTCCTCCTATTTTTCAGAGAGTTTCATGCTCCTCATAATTTTGACAGCTTTTGAAGATCTTCATAATTTTCACACATTTTCAGGCTCTTCATGTGTTTGAACACCGCTTCATGTTCCTCATATTTTTCAGACCGTTTCATGCTCCTCATATTTTTGACACCTTTTGAAGCTCTCATATTTTTCATACCTTTTGAAGCTCTTCATGTTTTTGAACACTGCTTCATGCTCCTGGTATTTTTCAGATCGTTTCATACTCCTCATATTTTTGACACTTTTTGAGCTCTTCATATTTTTCAAACCTTTTCAGGCTCTTCATGTTTTCGAACTCTGCTTCATGCTCCTCCACTTTTTCACACCATTTCATGATCCTCATGTATTTCACAACTTTGAACCTCTTAATATTTTTCACACCTTTTCATGCTCTTCAAGTTTTTCAACATCACTTCATGCTCCTACTTTTTTGCAGACCGTTTCATGCTCCTCAAATTTTTGACACCTTTTGAAGCTCTTCATATTTCTCACACCTTTTCAGGCTCTTCATGTCTTTCAACACCGCTTCATGCTCCTCCTATTTTTCAGACGGGTTCATGCTCATCTCATTTTTGACACCTTTTGAAGCTTTTCATATTTTTCACACCTTTTCAGGCTCTTCATGTTTTTGAACACAGGTTGATGCTCCTCCTATTTTTCAGAACGTTTCATGCTCCTCATAATTTTGACACCTTTTGTAGCTCTTCATATTTTTCACATCTTTTCAGGCTCTTCATGTTTTTCAACACCGTTTCATGATCCTCCTATTTTTCAGACCGTTTCATGCTCATCTCATTTTTGACACCTTTTGAAGGTCTTCATATTTTTCACACCTTTTCAAGCTCTTCATATTTTTAAACACCACTTCATGCTTCTCCTATTTTTCAGCCCATTTCATGCTCCTCATGTATTTCACACCTTTTGAAGCTCTTCATATTTATCACAGCTTTTCAGGCTCTTCATGTTTTTCCACAGCACTTCATGCTTCTCTTATTTTTCAGCCCGTTTCATGCTCCTCATGTATTTCACATCTTTTGAAGCTCTTCATATTTTTCACACCTTTTCATGCTCTTCATGTTTCTGCAAACTGCTTCATGCTCCTCCTATTTTTCAGACCGTTTCATTCTCCTCATATATTTCACACCTTTTGAAGCTCTTCATATTTTTCACAACTTTTCAGGGTCTTTATGATATTCAACAGCGCTTCATGCTCCTCCTATTTTTCAGACCGTTTCATGCTCCTCATAATTTTGACACCTTTTGATGCTTTCATATTTTTAACACCTTTTCAGGCTCTTCATCTTTTTCAACACCACTTCATGCTCCTCCTTTTTTGCAGACCGTTTCATGCTACTCATAATTTTAACACCTTTTGAAGCTCTTCATATTTCTCACACCTTTTCAGGCTCTTCATGTTTTTCAACAACGCTTCATGCTCCTCCGATTTTTCAGACCGTTTCATGCTCCTCATATTTTTGACACCTTTTGAAGCTCTTCATATTTTTCACTACTTTTCAGGCTCTTCATGTTTTTCAACACCGCTTCATGCACGTCCTATTTTTCAGGCCGTTTCATGCTCATCTCATTTTTGACACCTTTTGAAGGTTTTCATATTTTTCACAACTTTTCAGGCTCTTCATGTTTTTGAACACCGCTTCATGCTAATCCTATTTTTCAAACCATATCATGCTCCTCATATTTTTCACACCTTTTGAAGCTCTTCCTATATTTCACACCTTTTCAGGCTCTTCATGTTTTTGAACACCACTTCATGCTCCTTCTCTTTTTCAGAGAGTTTTATGCTCCTCATGTATTTCACACCTTTTGAAGCTCTTCATATTTTTCACACCTTTTCAGGCTCTTCCTGTTTTTCAACACCGCTTCATGCTGCTCATATTTTTCAGACCGTTTCATGCTCCTCATATTTTTGACACCTTTTGAAGCTCTTCATTTTTTTCACACCTTTTAAGGCTCTTCATGTTTTTCAACACCGCTTCATGCTCCTCCAATTTTTCAGACCATTTCATGCTCCTCATATTTTTGACACCTTTTGAAGCTTTTCATATTTTTCACACATTTTCAGGCTCTTCATGTTTTTCAACACCGCTTCATGCTCCTCCGATTTTTCAGACCGTTTCATGCTCCTCATATTTTTCACACCTTTTGAAGCCTTTCATATTTTTCACAACTTTTCAGGCTCTTCATGTTTTTGAACACAGCTTCATGCTCCTCCTATTTTTCAGACCGTATCATGCTCCTCATATTTTTCACACCTTTTGAAGCTCTTCATATTTTTCACACGTTTTCAGTCTATTCATGTTTTTGAACACCATTTCAGGCTCCTCCTATTTTTCAGAGAGTTTCATGCTCCTCATGTATTTCACACCTTTGAAAGCTCTTCATATTTTTCAAAGATTTTGAAGCTCTTCATATTTTTCACACCTTTTCAGGCTCTTCATGTTTTTCAACACCGTTTCATGCTCTTCCTATTTTTCAAAACGTTTCATGTTCCTCATAATTTTGACTGCTTTTGAAGATCTTCATAATTTTCACACATTTTCAGGCTCTTCATGTGTTTGAACACCGCTTTATGTTCCTCATATTTTTCAGACCGTTTCATGCTCCTCATATTTTTGACACCTTTTGAAGCTCTCATATTTTTCATACCTTTTGAAGCTCTTCATGTTTTTGAACACTGCTTCATGCTCCTCGTATTTTTCAGATCGTTTCATGCTCCTCATATTTTTGACACTTTTTGAGCTCTTCATATTTTTCAAACCTTTTCAGGCTCTTCATGTTTTCGAACTCTGCTTCATGTTCCTCCACTTTTTCACACCGTTTCATGATCCTCATGTATTTCACAACTTTGAACCTCTTAATATTTTTCACACCTTTTCATGCTCTTCAAGTTTTTCAACATCACTTCATGCTCCTACTTTTTTGCAGACCGTTTCATGCTCCTCATATTTTTGACACCTTTTAAAGCTCTTCATATTTTTCGCACCTTTTCAGGCTCTTCATGTTTTTGAACACAGGTTGAGGCTCCTCCTATTTTTCAGAACGTTTCATGCTCCTCATAATTTTGACACCTTTTGTAGCTCTTCATATTTTTCACATCTTTTCAGGCTCTTCATGTTTTTCAACACCGTTTCATGATCCTCCTATTTTTCAGACCGTTTCATGCTCATCTCATTTTTGACACCTTTTGAAAGTCTTCATATTTTTCACACCTTTTCAAGCTCTTCATATTTTTAAACACCACTTCATGCTTCTCCTATTTTTCAACCCATTTCATGCTCCTCATGTATTTAACACCTTTTGAAGCTCTTCCTATTTTTCACAGCTTTTCAGGCTCTTCATGTTTTTCCACAGCACTTCATGCTTCTCTTATTTTTCAGCCCGTTTCATGCTCTTCATGTATTTCACACCTTTTGAAGCTCTTCATATTTTTCACACCTTTTCATGTTTCTGAAAACCGCTTCATGATCCTCCTATTTTTCAGACCGTTTCATTCTCCTCATATATTTCACACCTTTTGAAGCTCTTCATATTTTTCACACCTTTTCAGGCTCTTCATGTTTTTGAACACTGCTTCATGCTCCTCGTATTTTTCAGATAGTTTCATGCTCCTCATATTTTTGACACTTTTTGAGCTCTTCATATTTTTCACACCTTTTCAGGATCTTCATGTTTTTGAACACCGCTTCATGATCCTCCTGATTTTCAGACCGTTTCATGCTCTTCATATTTTTGAAACATTTTGAAGCTCTTCATATTTTTCACACCTTTTCAGGCTCTTCATGTTTTTCAACTCCGTTCATGCTCCTCCTATTTTTCAGACCGTTTCATGCTCATCTCATATTTGTCACCTTTGAAGCTCTTCATGTTTTTCACACCTTTTGAAGCCCTTCATATTTTTCACACGTTTTCAGGCTCTTCATGTTTTTCAAAACCGTTTCATGCTGCGTCTATTTTTCAGACCGTTTCATGCTCCTCATATTTTTCACACCTTTTGAAGCTCTTCATATTTTTCACACCCTTTTAAGATCTTCATGTTTTTGAACACAGCTTCATGCTCCTCCTATTTTTCAGACCGTTTCATGCTCCTCATATTTTTGACACCTTTTGAAGCTCTTCATATTTTTCACACGTTTTCAGGCTCTTCATGTTTTTGAACACAGCTTCATGCTCCTCCTATTTTTCAGACCGTTTCATGCTCCTCATATTTTTGACACTTTTTGAAGCTTTTCATATTTTTCACATCTTTTCAGGCTCTTCATGTTTTTCAACTCCGTTTCATCATCCTATTTTTCAGCCCGTTTCATGCTCCACATGTATTTCACACCTTTTGATGCTCTTCATATTTTTCACACCTTTTCAGGCTCTTCATGTTTTTCACCACCACTTCACGCTCCTCCTATATTTCAGACCGTATCATGCTCATCTCATTTTTGTCACCTTTGAAGCACTTTATTTTTTTCACACCTTTTGAAGCTCTTCATATTTTTCACACTTTTTCATGCTCTTCATATTTTTCAACACCGTTTCATGCTGCTTCTATTTTTCAGTCCGTTTCATGCTCCTCATATATTTCACACCTTTTGAAGCTCTTCATATTTTTCACACCTTTTCAGGATCTTCATGTTTTGGAACACAGCTTCATGCTCCTCCTATTTATCAGACCGTTTCATGCTCCTCATATTTTTGACACCTTTTGAAGCTCTTTATATTTTTCACAGTTTTTCAGGCTCTTCATTATTTTCAACACCGTTTCATGTTATTCCTATTTTTCAGACCGTTTAATGCTCATCTCATTTTTGACACCTTTTGAAACTTTTCATATTTTTCACAACTTTTCAGGCTCTTCATGTTTTTGAACACCGCTTCATGCTCCTCCTATTTTTCAGAGAGTTTCATGCTCCTCATGTATTTCACAGCTTTTGAAGCTCTTCATATTTTCCACACTTTTTCAGGCTCTTCATGTTTTTGATCACCGTTTCATGCTCCTTCTATTTTTTCAGATCGTTTCATGCTCATCATATTTTTGACACTTTTTGAGCTCTTCATATTTTTCACACCTTTTCAGGCTCTTCATGTTTTTGAACACCGCTTCATGATCCTCCTATTTTTCAGACCGTTTCATGCTCCTCATATTTTTGACACCTTTAGAAGCTCTTCATATTTTTCACACCTTTTCAGGCTCTTCATGTTTTTCGACACAGCTTCATGATCCTCCTATTTTTCAGACCGTTTCATTCTCCTCATATTTTTGACACCTTTTGAAGCTCTTCATATATTTCACACCTTTTCAGTCTCTTCTTTTTTTTTCAACACCATTTCATGCTCCTACTATTTTTCAGACCGTTTCATACTCATCTCAATTTTGACACCTTTTGAAGCTCTTCATATTTTTCACACATTTTCAGGCTCTTCATGTTTTTGAACATTGCTTCAGGCTCCTCCTATTTTTCAGAGTGTTTCATGCTCCTCATGTATTTCACACCTTTTGAAGCTCTTCATATTTTTCACACCTTTTCATGCTCTTCATGTTTCTGAAAACCGCTTCATGATCCTCCTATTTTTCAGACCCTTTCATTCTCCTCATATATTTCACACCTTTTGAAGCTCTTCATATTTTTCACACCTTTTCATGCTCTTCATGTTTCTGAAAACTGCTTCATGATCCTCCTATTTTTCAGACCGTTTCATGCTCCTCATATATTTCACACCTTTTGAAGCTCTTCATATTTTTCACACCTTTTCAGGCTCTTCATGTTTTTGAACACAGCTTCATGCTCCACCTATTTATCAGACCGTTTCATGCTCCTCATATTTTTGACACGTTTTGCAGCTCTTTATATTTTTCACACTATTTCAGGCTCTTCATGATTTTCAACACCGTTTCATGTTATTCCTGTTTTTCAGACCGTTTAAGGCTCATCTCATTTTTGACACCTTTTGAAGCTTTTCATATTTTTCACAACTTTTCAGGCTCTTCATGTTTTTGAACACCGCTTCATGCTCCTCCTATTTTTCAGAGAGTTTCATGCTCCTCATGTATTTCACACCTTTTGAAGCTCTTCATATTTTCCACACCTTTTCAGGCTCTTCATGTGTTTGATCACCGTTTCATGCTCCTTCTATTTTTCAGACCGTTTCATGCTCTTCATATTTTTGACATCTTTTGAAGCTCTTCATATTTTTCACATCATTGAAGCTCTTCATATTTTTCACCCCTTTTCAGGCTCTTCATGATTTTCAACACCGCTTCATGCTCCTCGTATTTTTCGGACCGTTTTATGCTCATCTCATTTTTGACACCTTTTGAAGCTCTTCATATTTTTCACACCTTTTGAAGCTCTTCATATTTTTCATATGTTTGAAGCTCTTCATATTTTCACACGTTTTCAGACTCTTCATGTTTTTCAACACCGCTTCATGCCCCTGCTATTTTTCAGACAGTTTCATGCTCCTCATATTTTTGACAGGTTTTGAGGCTTTTCATATTTTTCACACCTTTTCAGGCTCTTCATATTTTTGAACACCGTTTCATAATCCGCCTATTTTTAAGACCGTTTCATGCTCCTCATATTTTTGACACCTTTAGAACCTCTTCATATTTTACACAGCTTTTCAGGCTCTTCATGTTTTTCAACACCGCTTCATGCTCCTCCTCTTTTTCAGAACGTTTCATGCTCCTCATATATTTGACACCTTTTGAAGCTCTTGATATTTCTCACACCTTTTCAGGTTCTTCATGTTTTTCAACACCGCTTCATGCTCCTCCTATTTTTCAGACCGTTTCATGCTCATCTCATTTTTGACACCTTTTGAAGCTCTTCATATTTTCACATCTTTTGAAGCTCTTTATATTTTTCACACATTTTCAGGCTTTTCATGTTTTTGAACACCGCTTCATGTTCCTCCTATTTTTCAGACCGTTTCATGCTCCTCATATTTTTGACACCTTTTGAAACTCTTCATATTTTTCACACCTTTTCATGCTCTTCATGTTTCTGAAAACCGCTTCATGATCCTCCTATTTTTCAGACCGTTTCATTCTCCTCATATATTTCACACCTTTTGAAGCTCTTCATATTTTTCACACCTTTTCAGGCTCTTCATGTTTTTAAACACCGCTTCATGCTCGTCGTATTTTGCCGACCGTTTCATGCTCCTCATATTTTTGACACCTTTTTAAGCTCTTCAGATATTTCACACCTTTCCAGGCTCTTCATTTTTTTAACACCACTTCATGCTCCTCCTATTTTTCAGATAGTTTCATGCTCATCTCATTTTAACACCTTTTGAAGCTCTTCATATTTTTGACAAATTTTGAAGGTCTTCATATTTTTCACACGTTTTCAGGCTCTTCATGATTTTCAACACCGCTTCATGCTCCTCCTGTTTTTCAGACCTTTTCATGCTCATCTCTTTTTTGACACCTTTTGAAGCTCTTCATATTTTTCACACCTTTTGAAGCTCTTCATATTTTTCACATTTATGAATCTCTTCATATTTTCCACACGTTTTCAGACAATTCATGTTTTTCAACATCGCTTCATGCTCCTCCTATTTTTCAGACCGTTTCATTCTCCTCATATTTTTGACACCTATTGAAGCTCTTCATATTTTTCACACTTTTTCAGACTTTTCCTTTTTTTCAACACGACTTCATGCTCCTCCTATTTTTCAGACCGTTTCATGCTCATCTCATTTTGACACCTTTTGAAGCTCTTCATGTTTTTCTCATCTCTTGAAGCTCTTCATATTTTTCACAACTTTTCAGGCTCTTTATGATATTCAACAGCGCTTCATGCTCCTCCTATTTTTCAGACCGTTTCATGCTCCTCATAATTTTGACACCTTTTGATGCTTTCATATTTTTAACACCTTTTCAGGCTCTTTATCTTTTTCAACACCACTTCATGCTCCTCCTTTTTTGCAGACCGTTTCATGCTACTCATACTTTTAACACCTTTTGAAGCTCTTCATATTTCTCACACCTTTTCAGGCTCTTCATGTTTTTCAACAACGCTTCATGCTCCTCCGATTTTTCAGACCGTTTCATGCTCCTCATATTTTTGACACCTTTTGAAGCTCTTCATATTTTTCACCCCTTTTCAGGCTCTTCATATTTTTGAACACCGCTTCATGCTTCTCCTATTGTTCAGACCGTTTATGCTCCTCATATTTTTGACACCTTTTGCAGCTCTTTATATTTTTCACACTATTTCAGGCTATTCATGATTTTCAACACCGTTTCATGTTATTCCTGTTTTTCAGACCGTTTAAGGCTCATCTCATTTTTGACACCTTTTAAAGCTCTTCATATTTTTCTCACCTTTTCTGGCTCTTCATGTTTTTGAACACCGCTTCATGATCCTCCTGATTTTCAGACCGTTTCATGCTCTTCATATTTTTGAAACATTTTGAAGCTCTTCATATTTTTCACACCTTTTCAGGCTCTTCATGTTTTTCACCACCACTTCATTCTCCTCCTATTTTTCAGACCGTTTCATGCTCCTCATATTTTTCACACCTTTTGAAGCTCTTCATATTTTTCCCACCTTTTCAGGCTCTTCATGTTTTTGAACACAGCTTCATGCTCCTCCTATTTTTCAGAGAGGTTCATGCTCCTCATGTATTTCACACCTTTTGAAGCTCTTCATATTTTCCACACCTTTTCAGGCTCTTAATGTGTTTGATCACCGTTTCATGCTTCTTCTATTTTTCAGATCGTTTCATGCTCCTCATATTTTTGACACTTTTTGAGCTCTTCATATTTTTCACACCTTTTCAGGATCTTCATGTTTTTGAACACAGCTTCATGCTCCACCTATTTATCAGACCGTTTCATGCTCCTCATATTTTTTTTTTGTTTTTTTATTCTTGATAAGCTTTTTTTTTTTTAATTTTTATTATTTTTTTTTCCAGTGGGTTTTGTCATACATTGCTATGAATCAGCCATTGATTTACATGTATTCCCAATCCCGATCATATTTTTGACACCTTTTGCAGCTCTTTATATTTTTCACACTATTTCAGGCTCTTCATGATTTTCAACACCGTTTCATGTTATTCCTATTTTTCCGACCATTTAATGCTAATATCATTTTTGACACCTTTTGAAGCTTTCATATTTTTCACAACTTTTCAGGCTCTTCATGTTTTTGAACACCGCTTCATGCTCCTCCTATTTTTCAGAGCGTTTCATGCTCCTCATATTTTTGACACTTTTTGAGCACTTCATATTTTTCACACCTTTTCAGGCTCTTCATGTTTTTGAACACCGCTTCAAGATCCTCCTGTTTTTCAGACCGTTTCATGCTCTTCATATTTGTGAAACATTTTGAAGCTCTTCATATTTTTCACACCTTTTAAGGCTCTTCATGTTTTTGAACACAGCTTCATGCTCCACCTATTTATCAGACCGTTTCATGCTCCTCATATTTTTTTTTTGTTTTTTTATTCTTGATAAGCTTTTTATTTTTTTTAATTTTTATTATTTTTTTTTCCAGTGGGTTTTGTCATACATTGCTATGAATCAGCCATTGATTTACATGTATTCCCAATCCCGATCATATTTTTGACACCTTTTGCAGCTCTTTATATTTTTCACACTATTTCAGGCTCTTCATGATTTTCAACACCGTTTCATGTTATTCCTATTTTTCCGACCGTTTAATGCTAATATCATTTTTGACACCTTTTGAAGCTTTTCATATTTTTCACAACTTTTCAGGCTCTTCATGTTTTTGAACACCGCTTCATGCTCCTCCTATTTTTCAGAGCGTTTCATGCTCCTCATATTTTTGACACTTTTTGAGCTCTTCATATTTTTCACACCTTTTCAGGCTCTTCATGTTTTTGATCACCGTTTCATGCTCCTTCTATTTTTCAGATCGTTTCATGCTCATCATATTTTTGACACTTTTTGAGCTCTTCATATTTTTCACACCTTTTCAGGCTCTTCATGTTTTTGAACACCGCTTCATGATCCTCCTATTTTTCAGACCGTTTCATGCTCCTCATATTTTTGACACATTTAGAAGCTCTTCATTTTTTTCACACCTTTTCAGGCTCTTCATGTTTTTCGACACAGCTTCATGATCCTCCTATTTTTCAGACCATTTCATTCTCCTCATATATTTGACACCTTTTGATCCTCTTCATATTTTTCACACCTTTTCAGGCTCTTCATTTTTCAACACCGCTTCATGCTCCTCCTATTTTTCAGACCGTTTCATGCTCATCTCATTTTTGACACCTTTTGAAGCTTTTCATATTTTTCACAACTTTTCATGCTCTTCATGTCTTTCAACACCGTTTCAGGCTCCTCATATTTTTCAGACCGTTTCATGCTCATCTCATTTTTGACACCTTTTAAAGCTCTTCATATTTTTCACACATTTTCAGGCTCTTCATGTTTTTGAAAACCGCTTCATGCTCCTCCTATTTTTTAGAGAGTTTCATGCTCCACATGTATTTCACACCTTTTGAAGCTCTTCATATTTTTCACACCTTTTCAGGCTCTTCATGTTTTTGATCACCGTTTCATGCTCCTCCTGTTTTTCAGACCGTTTCATGCTCCTCATATTTATGACACCTTTTGAAACTCTTCCTATTTTTCACACCTTTTCATGCTCTTCATGTTTCTGAAAACCGCTTCATGATCCTCCTATTTTTCAGACCGTTTCATTCTCCTCATATATTTCACACCTTTTGAAGCTCTTCATATTTTTCACACCTTTTCATGCTCTTCATGTTTCTGAAAACCGCTTCAAGATCCTCCTATTTTTCAGACCGTTTCATTCTCCTCATATATTTCACACCTTTGAAGCTCTTCATATTTTTCCCACCTTTTCAGGCTCTTCATGTTTTTGAACACTGCTTCATGCTCCTCGTATTTTTCAGATCGTTTCATGCTCCTCATATTTTTGACACTTTTTGAGCTCTTCATATTTTTCACACCTTTTCAGGCTCTTCATGTTTTTGAACACCGCTTCATGATCCTCCTGATTTTCAGACCGTTTCATGCTCTTCATATTTTTGAAACATTTTGAAGCTCTTCATATTTTTCACACCTTTTCAGGCTCTTCATGTTTTTCACCACCACTTCATTCTCCTCCTATTTTTCAGACCGTTTCATGCTCATCTCATTTTTGTCACCTTTGAAGCTCTTTATATTTTTCACACCTTTTGAAGCTCCTTATATTTTTCACACGTTTTCAGGCTCTTCATATTTTTCAACACCGTTTCATGCTGCTTCTATTTTTCAGACCGTTTCATGCTCCTCATATTTTTCACACATTTTGAAGCTCTTCATATTTTTCACACCTTTTCAGGCTCTTCATGTTTTTGAACACAGCTTCATGCTCCACCTATTTATCAGACCGTTTCATGCTCCTCATATTTTTGACACCTTTTGCAGCTCTTTATATTTTTCACATTATTTCAGGCTCTTCATGATATTGAACACCGTTTCATGTTATTCCTATTTTTCAGACCGTTTAATGCTCATCTCATTTTTGACACCTTTTGAAGCTTTTCATATTGTTCACACCTTTTCAGTCTGTTCATGATTTTCAACACCGCTTCATGCTCCTTCTATTTTTCAGACCGTTTCAAGCTCATCTCATTTTTGACACCTTTTTAATCTCTTCATATTTTTCACAACTGTTGAAGCTCTTCATAATTTTAATATTTTTGAAGCTCTTCATATTTTCACACGTTTTCACACTCTTCATGTTTTTCAACACCGCTTCATGCTCCTCCTTTTTTCAAACCGTATCATGCTCCTCATATTTTTGACACCTTTAGAAACTCTTCATATTTTTCACACCTTTTCAGGCTCTTCATGTTTTTTATCACTGCTTCATGCTCGTCCTATTTTTTAGAAAGTTTCATGCTCCTCATATTTTTGACACCTTTTGAAGGTCTTCATATTTTTCACACCTTTTCAGGCTCTTCATTATTTTCAACACTACTTGTTGCTCCTCCTATTTTTTAGAACTTTTCATACTCATCTAATTTTTGACACATTTTGAGGCACTTCATATTTTTTACACCTTTTGAAGCTCTTCATATTTTTCACATTTTTGAAGCTCTTCATATTTTTCACACGATTTCAGACCCTTCATGTTTTTCAAAACCGCTTCATGCTCCTGCTATTAATCATACCGTTTCATACTTCTCATATTTTTGACACGTTTTGAGGCTCTTCATATTTTTCACACCTTTTCAGGCTCTTCATGTTTTTGAACACTGCTTCATGCTCCTCCTATTTTTTCTACCGTATCATGCTCCTCATATTTTTCACACCTTTTGTAGCTCTTCATATTTTTCACACCTTTTCAGGCTCTTTATGTTTTTGAACAGCACTTCATGCTCCTCCTATTTTTCAGACCGTTTCATGCTCCTCATATTTTTGACACCTTTTGAAGCTCTTCATATTTTCCACACCTTTTCAGGCTCTTCATGTTTTTCAACACCGCTTCATGCTCCTCCGATTTTTCAGACCATTTCATGCTCCTCATATTTTTGACACCTTTTGAAGGTCTTCATATTTTTCACACCTTTTCAGGCTCTTCATGTTTTTCAACACCACTTCATGCTCCTCCTTTTTTTCAGACCGTTTCAGGCTCCTCATATTTTTCACACTTTTTGAAGCCGTTCATATTTCTCACACCTTTTCATGCTCTTCATTTTTTTCAACACTATTTGTTACTCCTCCTATTTTTTAGACCGTTTCATACTCATCTAATTTTTGACAACTTTTGAAGCTCTTCATATTTTTCACCTTTTTGAAGCTCTTCATATTTTTCACACAATTTCAGAATCTTCATGTTTTTCAACACCGCTTCATGCTCCTTCTATTTATCATACCATTTCATACTCCTAATATTTTGACACGTTTTGAGGCTCTTCATATTTTTCACACCTTTTCAGGCTCTTCATTTTTCAACACCGCTTCATGCTCCTCCTATTTTTCAGACCGTTTCATGCTCATCTCATTTTTGACACCTTTTGAAGCTTTTCATATTTTTCACAACTTTTCAGGCTCTTCATGTCTTTCAACACCGTTTCAGTCTCCTCATATTTTTCAGACCGTTTCATGCTCATCTCATTTTTGACACCTTTTGAAGCTCTTCATATTTTTCACACATTTTCAGGCTCTTCATGTTTTTGAAAACCGCTTCATGCTCCTCCTATTTTTCAGAGAGTTTCATGCTCCTCATGTATTTCACACCTTTTGAAGCTCTTCATATTTTTCACACCTTTTCAGGCTCTTCATGTTTTTGATCACCGTTTCATGCTCCTCCTATTTTTCAGACCGTTTCATGCTCCTCATATTTATGACACCTTTTGAAACTCTTCCTGTTTTTCACACCTTTTCATGCTCTTCATGTTTCTGAAAACCGCTTCATGATCCTCCTATTTTTCAGACCGTTTCATTCTCCTCATATATTTCACACCTTTTGAAGCTCTTCATATTTTTCACACCTTTTCATGCTCTTCATGTTTCTGAAAACCGCTTCATGATCCTCCTATTTTTCAGACCGTTTCATTCTCCTCATATATTTCACACCTTTTGAAGCTCTTCATATTTTTCCCACCTTTTCAGGCTCTTCATGTTTTTGAACACTGCTTCATGCTCCTCGTATTTTTCAGATCATTTCATGCTCCTCATATTTTTGACACTTTTTGAGCTCTTCATATTTTTCACACCTTTTCAGGCTCTTCATGTTTTTGAACACCGCTTCATGATCCTCCTGATTTTCAGACCGTTTCATGCTTCTCATATTTTTGAAACATGTTGAAGCTCTTCATATTTTTCCCACCTTTTCAGGCTCTTCATGTTTTTGAACACTGCTTCATGCTCCTCGTATTTTTCAGATCGTTTCATGCTCCTCATATTTTTGACACTTTTTGAGCTCTTCATATTTTTCACACCTTTTCAGGCTCTTCATGTTTTTCACCACCACTTCATGCTCCTCCTATTTTTCAGACCGTTTCATGCTTATCTCATTTTTGTCACATTTGAAGCTCTTCATATTTTTCACACCTTTTGAAGCTCTTCATATTTTTCACACGTTTTCAGGCTCTTCAGGTTTTTCAAAACCGTTTCATGCTGCTTCTATTTTTCAGACCGTTTCATGCTCCTCATATTTTTCACAACTTTTGAAGCTCTTCATATTTTTCACACCCTTTTAAGATCTTCATGTTTTGAACACAGCTTCATGCTCCTCCTATTTTTCAGACCGTTTCATGCTCCTCATATTTTTGACACTTTTTGAAGCTTTTCATATTTTTCACATCTTTTCAGGCTCTTCATGTTTTTCAACACCATTTCATGATCCTCCTATTTTTCAGACCGTTTCATGCTCATCTCATTTTTGACACCTTTTGAAGCTTTTCATATTTTTCACAGCTTTTCAGGCTCTTCATGTTTTTCCACAGCACTTCATGCTTCTCTTATTTTCAGCCCGTTTCATGCTCCTCATGTATTTCACAACTTTTGAAGCTCTTCATATTTTTCACACCTTTTCAGGCTCTTCATGTTTTTGATCACCGTTTCATGCTCCTCCTATTTTTCAGACCGTTTCATGCTGCTCATATTTTTGACACCTTTTGAAGCTCTTCATATTTTTCACACCTTTTCAGGCTCTTCATGTTTTTGAACACAGCTTCATGCTCCTCCTGATTTTCAGACCGTTTCATGCTCTTCATATTTTTGAAACATTTTGAAGCTCTTCATATTTTTCACACCTTTTCATGCTCTTCATGTTTTTCACCACCACTTCATTCTCCTCCTATTTTTCAGACCATTTCATGCTCATCTCATTTTTGTCACCTTTGAAGCTCTTTATATTTTTCACACCTTTTGAAGCTCTTCATATTTTTCACACGTTTTCAGGCTCTTCATATTTTTCAACTCCGTTTCATGCTGCTTCTATTTTTCAGACCGTTTCATGCTCCTCATATTTTTCACACCTTTTGAAGCTCTTCATATTTTTCCCACCTTTTCAGGCTCTTCATGTTTTTGAACACAGCTTCATGCTCCTCCTATTTTTCAGAGAGTTTCATGCTCCTCATGTATTTCACACCTTTTGAAGCTCTTCATATTTTCCACACCTTTTCAGGCTCTTAATGTGTTTGATCACCGTTTCATGCTTCTTCTATTTTTCAGATCGTTTCATGCTCCTCATATGTTTGACACTTTTTGAGCTCTTCATATTTTTCACACCTTTTCAGGCTCTTCATGTTTTTGAACACCGCTTCATGATCCTCCTGTTTTTCAGACCGTTTCATGCTCTTCATATTTGTGAAACATTTTGAAGCTCTTCATATTTTTCACACCTTTTCAGGCTCTTCATGTTTTTGAACACAGCTTCATGCTCCACCTATTTATCAGACCGTTTCAGGCTCCTCATATTTTTTTTTTTGTTTTTTTATTCTTGATAAGCTTTTTTTTTTTTTAATTTTTATTATTTTTTTTTCCAGTGGGTTTTGTCATACATTGCTATGAATCAGCCATTGATTTACATGTATTCCCAATCCCGATCATATTTTTGACACCTTTTGCAGCTCTTTATATTTTTCACACTATTTCAGGCTCTTCATGATTTTCAACACCGTTTCATGTTATTCCTATTTTTCCGACCATTTAATGCTAATATCATTTTTGACACCTTTTGAAGCTTTTCATATTTTTCACAACTTTTCAGGCTCTTCATGTTTTTGAACACCGCTTCATGCTCCTCCTATTTTTCAGAGCGTTTCATGCTCCTCATATTTTTGACACTTTTTGAGCACTTCATATTTTTCACACCTTTTCAGGCTCTTCATGTTTTTGAACACCGCTTCATGATCCTCCTGTTTTTCAGACCGTTTCATGCTCTTCATATTTGTGAAACATTTTGAAGCTGTTCATATTTTTCACACCTTTTCAGGCTCTTCATGTTTTTGAACACAGCTTCATGCTCCACCTATTTATCAGACCGTTTCATGCTCCTCATATTTTTTTTTTGTTTTTTTATTCTTGATAAGCTTTTTATTTTTTTTAATTTTTATTATTTTTTTTTCCAGTGGGTTTTGTCATACATTGCTATGAATCAGCCATTGATTTACATGTATTCCCAATCCCGATCATATTTTTGACACCTTTTGCAGCTCTTTATATTTTTCACACTATTTCAGGCTCTTCATGATTTTCAACACCGTTTCATGTTATTCCTATTTTTCCGACCGTTTAATGCTAATATCATTTTTGACACCTTTTGAAGCTTTTCATATTTTTCACAACTTTTCAGGCTCTTCATGTTTTTGAACACCGCTTCATGCTCCTCCTATTTTTCAGAGCGTTTCATGCTCCTCATATTTTTGACACTTTTTGAGCTCTTCATATTTTTCACACCTTTTCAGGCTCTTCATGTTTTTGATCACCGTTTCATGCTCCTTCTATTTTTCAGATCGTTTCATGCTCATCATATTTTTGACACTTTTTGAGCTCTTCATATTTTTCACACCTTTTCAGGCTCTTCATGTTGTTCAACACCGCTTCATGATCCTCCTATTTTTCAGACCATTTCATGCTCCTCATATTTTTGACACATTTAGAAGCTCTTCATTTTTTTCACACCTTTTCAGGCTCTTCATGTTTTTAGACACAGCTTCATGATCCTCCTATTTTTCAGACCATTTCATTCTCCTCATATATTTGACACCTTTTGATCCTCTTCATATTTTTCACACCTTTTCAGGCTCTTCATTTTTCAACACCGCTTCATGCTCCTCCTATTTTTCAGACCGTTTCATGCTCATCTCATTTTTGACACCTTTTGAAGCTTTTCATATTTTTCACAACTTTTCATGCTCTTCATGTCTTTCAACACCGTTTCAGGCTCCTCATATTTTTCAGACCGTTTCATGCTCATCTCATTTTTGACACCTTTTGAAGCTCTTCATATTTTTCACACATTTTCAGGCTCTTCATGTTTTTGAAAACCGCTTCATGCTCCTCCTATTTTTCAGAGAGTTTCATGCTCCTCATGTATTTCACACCTTTTGAAGCTCTTCATATTTTTCACACCTTTTCAGGCTCTTCATGTTTTTGATCACCGTTTCATGCTCCTCCTATTTTTCAGACCGTTTCATGCTCCTCATATTTATGACACCTTTTGAAACTCTTCCTATTTTTCACACCTTTTCATGCTCTTCATGTTTCTGAAAACCGCTTCATGATCCTCCTATTTTTCAGACCGTTTCATTCTCCTCATATATTTCACACCTTTTGAAGCTCTTCATATTTTTCACACCTTTTCATGCTCTTCATGTTTCTGAAAACCGCTTCATGATCCTCCTATTTTTCAGACCGTTTCATTCTCCTCATATATTTCACACCTTTTGAAGCTCTTCATATTTTTCCCACCTTTTCAGGCTCTTCATGTTTTTGAACACTGCTTCATGCTCCTCGTATTTTTCAGATCGTTTCATGCTCCTCATATTTTTGACACTTTTTGAGCTCTTCATATTTTTCACACCTTTTCAGGCTCTTCATGTTTTTGAACACTGCTTCATGATCCTCCTGATTTTCAGACCGTTTCATGCTCTTCATATTTTTGAAACATTTTGAAGCTCTTCATATTTTTCACACCTTTTCAGGCTCTTCATGTTTTTCACCACCACTTCATTCTCCTCCTATTTTTCAGACCGTTTCATGCTCATCTGATTTTTGTCACCTTTGAAGCTCTTTATATTTTTCACACCTTTTGAAGCTCCTCATATTTTTCACACGTTTTCAGGCTCTTCATATTTTTCAACACCGTTTCATGCTGCTTCTATTTTTCAGACCGTTTCATGCTCCTCATATTTTTCACACCTTTTGAAGCTCTTCATATTTTTCACACCTTTTCAGGCTCTTCATGTTTTTGAACACAGCTTCATGCTCCACCTATTTATCAGACCGTTTCATGCTCCTCATATTTTTGACACCTTTTGCAGCTCTTTATATTTTTCACATTATTTCAGGCTCTTCATGATATTCAACACCGTTTCATGTTATTCCTATTTTTCAGACCGTTTAATGCTCATCTCATTTTTGACACCTTTTGAAGCTTTTCATATTGTTCACACCTTTTCAGTCTGTTCATGATTTTCAACACCGCTTCATGCTCCTTCTATTTTTCAGACCGTTTCAAGCTCATCTCATTTTTGACACCTTTTTAATCTCTTCATATTTTTCACAACTGTTGAAGCTCTTCATAATTTTAATATTTTTGAAGCTCTTCATATTTTCACACGTTTTCACACTCTTCATGTTTTTCAACACCGCTTCATGCTCCTCCTTTTTTCAAACCGTATCATGCTCCTCATATTTTTGACACCTTTAGAAACTCTTCATATTTTTCACACCTTTTCAGGCTCTTCATGTTTTTTATCACTGCTTCATGCTCGTCCTATTCTTTAGAAAGTTTCATGCTCCTCATATTTTTGACACCTTTTGAAGGTCTTCATATTTTTCACACCTTTTCAGGCTCTTCATTTTTTTCAACACTACTTTTTGCTCCTCCTATTTTTTAGAACTTTTCATACTCATCTAATTTTTGACACATTTTGAGGCACTTCATATTTTTTACACCTTTTGAAGCTCTTCATATTTTTCACATTTTTGAAGCTCTTCATATTTTTCACACGATTTCAGACCCTTCATGTTTTTCAAAACCGCTTCATGCTCCTGCTATTTATCATACCGTTTCATACTTCTCATATTTTTGACACGTTTTGAGGCTCTTCATATTTTTCACACCTTTTCAGGCTCTTCATGTTTTTGAACACTGCTTCATGCTCCTCCTATTTTTTCTACCGTATCATGCTCCTCATATTTTTCACACCTTTTGTAGCTCTTCATATTTTTCACACCTTTTCAGGCTCTTCATGTTTTTGAACAGCACTTCATGCTCCTCCTATTTTTCAGACCGTTTCATGCTCCTCATATTTTTGACACCTTTTGAAGCTCTTCATATTTTCCACACCTTTTCAGGCTCTTCATGTTTTTCAACACCGCTTCATGCTCCTCCGATTTTTCAGACCATTTCATGCTCCTCATATTTTTGACACCTTTTGAAGGTCTTCATATTTTTCACACCTTTTCAGGCTCTTCATGTTTTTCAACACCACTTCATGCTCCTCCTTTTTTTCAGACCGTTTCAGGCTCCTCATATTTTTCACACCTTTTTAAGCCGTTCATATTTCTCACACCTTTTCATGCTCTTCATTTTTTTCAACACTATTTGTTACTCCTCCTATTTTTTAGACCGTTTCATACTCATCTAATTTTTGACAACTTTTGAAGCTCTTCATATTTTTCACCTTTTTGAAGCTCTTCATATTTTTCACACAATTTCAGACTCTTCATGTTTTTCAACACCGCTTCATGCTCCTTCTATTTATCATACCATTTCATACTCCTAATATTTTGACACGTTTTGAGGCTCTTCATATTTTTCACACCTTTTCAGGCTCTTCATTTTTCAACACCGCTTCATGTTCCTCCTATTTTTCAGACCGTTTCATGCTCATCTCATTTTTGACACCTTTTGAAGCTTTTCATATTTTTCACAACTTTTCAGGCTCTTCATGTCTTTCAACACCGTTTCAGGCTCCTCATATTTTTCAGACCGTTTCATGCTCATCTCATTTTTGACACCTTTTGAAGCTCTTCATATTTTTCACACATTTTCAGGCTCTTCATGTTTTTGAAAACCGCTTCATGCTCCTCCTATTTTTCAGAGAGTTTCATGCTCCTCATGTATTTCACACCTTTTGAAGCTCTTCATATTTTTCACACCTTTTCAGGCTCTTCATGTTTTTGATCACCGTTTCATGCTCCTCCTATTTTTCAGACCGTTTCATGCTCCTCATATTTATGACACCTTTTGAAACTCTTCCTGTTTTTCACACCTTTTCATGCTCTTCATGTTTCTGAAAACCGCTTCATGATCCTCCTATTTTTCAGACCGTTTCATTCTCCTCATATATTTCACACCTTTTGAAGCTCTTCATATTTTTCACACCTTTTCATGCTCTTCATGTTTCTGAAAACCGCTTCATGATCCTCCTATTTTTCAGACCGTTTCATTCTCCTCATATATTTCACACCTTTTGAATCTCTTCATATTTTTCCCACCTTTTCAGGCTCTTCATGTTTTTGAACACTGCTTCATGCTCCTCGTATTTTTCAGATCGTTTCATGCTCCTCATATTTTTGACACTTTTTGAGCTCTTCATATTTTTCACACCTTTTCAGGCTCTTCATGTTTTTGAACACCGCTTCATGATCCTCCTGATTTTCAGACCGTTTCATGCTCTTCATATTTTTGAAACATTTTGAAGCTCTTCATATTTTTCACACCTTTTCAGGCTCTTCATGTTTTTCACCACCACTTCATTCTCCTCCTATTTTTCAGAACGTTTCATGCTCATCTCATTTTTGTCACCTTTGAAGCTCTTTATATTTTTCACACCTTTTGAAGCTCTTCATATTTTTCACACGTTTTCAGGCTCTTCATATTTTTCAACACCGTTTCATGCTGCTTCTATTTTTCAGACCGTTTCATGCTCCTCATATTTTTCACACCTTTTGAAGCTCTTCATATTTTTCACACCTTTTCAGGCTCTTCATGTTTTTGAACACAGCTTCATGCTCCACCTATTTATCAGACCGTTTCATGCTCCTCATATTTTTGACACCTTTTGCAGCTGTTTATATTTTTCACATTATTTCAGGCTCTTCATGATATTCAACACCGTTTCATGTTATTCCTATTTTTCAGACCGTTTAAAGCTCATCTCATTTTTGACACCTTTTGAAGCTTTTCATATTGTTCACACCTTTTCAGTCTGTTCATGATTTTCAACACCGCTTCATGCTCCTTCTATTTTTCAGACCGTTTCAAGCTCATCTCATTTTTGACACCTTTTTAATCTCTTCATATTTTTCACAACTGTTGAAGCTCTTCATATTTTTAATATTTTTGAAGCTCTTCATATTTTCACACGTTTTCACACTCTTCATGTTTTTCAACACCGCTTCATGCTCCTCCTTTTTTCAAACCGTATCATGCTCCTCATATTTTTGACACCTTTAGAAACTCTTCATATTTTTCACACCTTTTCAGGCTCTTCATGTTTTTTATCACTGCTTCATGCTCGTCCTATTTTTTAGAAAGTTTCATGCTCCTCATATTTTTGACACCTTTTGAAGGTCTTCATATTTTTCACACCTTTTCAGGCTCTTCATTTTTTTCAACACTACTTGTTGCTCCTCCTATTTTTTAGGACTTTTCATACTCATCTAATTTTTGACACATTTTGAGGCACTTCATATTTTTTACACCTTTTGAAGCTCTTCATATTTTTCACATTTTTGAAGCTCTTCATATTTTTCACACGATTTCAGACCCTTCATGTTTTTCAAAACCGCTTCATGCTCCTGCTATTTATCATACCGTTTCATACTTCTCATATTTTTGACACGTTTTGAGGCTCTTCATATTTTTCACACCTTTTCAGGCTCTTCATGTTTTTGAACACAGCTTCATGCTCCTCCTATTTTTTCTACCATATCATGCTCCTCATATTTTTCACTCCTTTTGTAGCTCTTCATATTTTTCACACCTTTTCAGGCTCTTCATGTTTTTGAACAGCACTTCATGCTCCTCCTATTTTTCAGACCGTTTCATGCTCCTCATATTTTTGACACCTTTTGAAGCTCTTCATATTTTCCACACCTTTTCAGGCTCTTCATGTTTTTCAACACCGCTTCATGCTCCTCCGATTTTTCAGACCATTTCATGCTCCTCATATTTTTGACACCTTTTGAAGGTCTTCATATTTTTCACACCTTTTCAGGCTCTTCATGTTTTTCAACACCACTTCATGCTCCTCCTTTTTTTCAGACCGTTTCAGGCTCCTCATATTTTTCACACCTTTTGAAGCCGTTCATATTTCTCACACCTTTTCATGCTCTTCATTTTTTTCAACACTATTTGTTACTCCTCCTATTTTTTAGACCGTTTCATACTCATCTAATTTTTGACAACTTTTGAAGCTTTTCATATTTTTCACCTTTTTGAAGCTCTTCATATTTTTCACACAATTTCAGACTTTTCATGTTTTTCAACACCGCTTCATGCTCCTTCTATTTATCATACCGTTTCATACTCCTAATATTTTGACACGTTTTGAGGCTCTTCATATTTTTCACACCTTTTCAGGCTCTTCATGTTTTTGAACTCTGCTTCATGCTCCTCCTATTTTTTCGACCGTATCATGCTCCTCATATTTTTCAAACCTTTTGAAGCTCTTCATATTTTTCTCACCTTTTCAGGCTCTTCATGTTTTTGAACAGCACTTCATGCTCCTCCTATTTTTCAGAGAGTTTCATGCTCCTCATGTATTGCACAACTTTTGAAGCTCTTCATATTTTTCACACCTTTTCAGGCTCTTCATGTTTTTCCACACCACTTCATGCTTCTCCTATTTTTCATCCGTTTCATGCTCATCTCAATTTTGACAAAATTTGAAGCTTTTCATATTTTTCACAACTTTTCAGGCTCTTCATGTTTTTGAACACCGCTTCATGATCCTCCTATTTTTCAGACCGTTTCCTGCTCCTCATATTTTTGACACCTTTTGAAGCTCTTCATATTTTTCACACCTTTTCAGACTCTTCATGTTTTTCAACAGCGCTTCATGCTCCTCCTTTTTTTCAGACCGTTTCATGCTCCTCATGTATTTCACACCTTTTGAAGCTCTTCATATTTTTCACACCTTTTCAGGCTCTTCATGTTTTTGAACACCGCTTCATGCTCCTCCTATTTTTCAGACCGTTTCATGCTCCTGATGTATTTCACACCGTTTGAAGCTCTTCATATTTTTCACACCTTTTCAGGCTCTTCATGTTTTTGATTACCGTTTCATCCTCCTCCTATTTTTCACACCGTTTCATGCTCCTCATATTTTTCACACCTTTTGAAGCTCTTCATATTTTTCCCACCTTTTCAGGCTCTTCATGTTTTTCAACACCAGTTCATGCTCCTCCTATTTTTCAGACCATTCATGCTCCTCATATTTTTGAAACCTTTAGAAACTCTTCATATTTTTCACACCTTTTCCGGCTCTTCATGTTTTTCAACACCGCTTCATGCTCCTCCTATTTTTCAGATCATTTCATGCTCCTCATATTTGACACCTTTTGAAGCTCTTCATATTTTTCACACCTTTTCAGGCTCTTCATGTTTTTGAACACATCTTCTTGCTCCTCCTCTTTTTCAAACCCTTTCATGCTTCTCATATTTTTGACATCTTTTAAAGCTCTTCATATTTTTCACACCTTTTCAGGCTCTTCATGTTTTTCAACACCACTCATGCTCCTCCTATTTTTGAGACCGTTTCATGCTCCTCATATTTCTGACACCTTTAGAAACTCTTCATATTTTTCACACCTTTTTCGGCTCTTCATGTTTTTTAACACCTCTTCATACTCCTCCTATTTTTCAGACCGTTTCATTCTCCTCATATTTTTGACACCTTTAGAAACTCTTCATATTTTTCACACCTTTTCAGGCTCTTCATGTTTTTTAACACCTCTTCATACTCCTCCTATTTTTCAGACCGTTTCATTCTCCTCATATTTTTGACACCTTTTCAAGCTCTTAATATATTTCACACCCTTTCAGGTTCTTCATTTTTTTCAACACCATTTCATGCTCCTCCTATTTTTCAGAGCGTTTCATGCTCCTCATCTTTTTGACAGCTTTTGAAGCTCTTCATATATTTCACACATTTTCAGGCTCTTCATGTTTTTCAACACTGCTTCATGCTCGTCCTATTTTTCAGAACGTTTCATGCTCCTCAAATTTTTGACACCTTTTGAAGCTCTTCATATTTCTCACACCTTTTCAGGCTTTTCATGTTTTTTTGAACACCGCTTCATGTTCCTCCTATTTTTCAGACCGTTTCATGCTCCTCATATTTTTGACACCTTTTGAAGCTCTTCATATATTTCACAACTTTTCAGGCTCTTCATATTTTTGAACACCGCTTCATGCTCCTCCTATTTTCAGACCGTTTCATGCTCCTCTCATTTTTGACACCTTTTGAAGCTTTGCATTTCTTTACACACCTATTCAGGCTCTTCATGTTTTTTAACACTGCTTCATGCTCCTCCTATTTTTCAGACCGTATCATGCTCCTCATATTTTTCACACATTTTGAAGCTCTTCATATTTTTCACACCTTTTCAGGCTCTTCATTTTTTTCAACACTACTTGTTGCTCCTCCTATTTTTTAGACCTTTTCATGCTCATCTAATTTTTGACACTTTTGAAGCTCTTCATATTTTTTACACCTTTTGAAGCTCCTCATATTTTTCACACATTTTGAAGCTCTTCATATTTTTCTCACCTTTTCAGGCTCTTCATGATTTTCATCACCGCTTCATGCTCCTCCTATTTTTCAGACCGTTTCATGCTCATCTCATTTTTGACACCTTTTGAAGCTCTTCATATTTTTCACACCTTTTCAGGCTCTTCATGTTTTTGAACACCGCTTCATGCTCCTCCTATTTTTCAGATCGTTTCATGCTCCTCATATTTTTGACACCTTTGAAGCTCTTCATATTTTTCACACCTATTCAGGCTCTTCATGTTTTTGAATACCACTTCATGCTCCGCCTATTTTTCAGACCGTTTCATGCTTCTCATATATTTGAAACCTTTTGAAGCTCTTCATATTTTTCACACCTTTTCAGGCTCTTCATGTTTTCGAATACCGCTTCATGCTCCTCCTATTTTTCAGACCGTTTCATGCTCCTCATGTATTTCACACCGTTTGAAGCTCTTCATATTTTTCACACCTTTTCAGGCTCTTCATGTTTTTGATTACCGTTTCATCCTCCTCCAATTTTTCAGACCGTTTCATGCTCCTCATATTTTTCACACCTTTTGAAGCTCTTCATATTTTTCCCACCTTTTCAGGCTCTTCATGTTTTTCAACACCAGTTCATGCTCCTCCTATTTTTCAGACCATTCATGCTCCTCATATTTTTGAAACCTTTAGAAACTCTTCATATTTTTCACACCTTTTCCGGCTCTTCATGTTTTTCAACACCGCTTCATGCACCTCTATTTTTCAGACCGTTTCATGCTCATCTCATTTTTGACACCTTTTGAAGCTCTTCATATTTTTCACACCTTTTCAGGCTCTTCATGTTTTTGAACACCACTTCACGCTCCTCCTAATTTTCAGACCGTTTCATGCTCCTCATGTATTTCACACCTTTTGACGCTCTTCATATTTTTCACACCTTTTCAGGCTCTTCATGTTTTTGAACACCACTTCACGCTCCTCCTAATTTTCAGACCGTTTCATGCTCCTCATGTATTTCACACCGTTTGAAGCTCTTCATATTTTTCACACCTTTTCAGGCTCTTCATGTTTTTGATTACCGTTTCATCCTCCTCCTATTTTTCACACCGTTTCATGCTCCTCATATTTTTCACACCTTTTGAAGCTCTTCATATTTTTCCCACCTTTTCAGGCTCTTCATGTTTTTCAACACCAGTTCATGCTCCTCCTATTTTTCAGACCATTCATGCTCCTCATATTTTTGAAACCTTTAGAAACTCTTCACATTTTTCACATCTTTTCCGGCTCTTCATGTTTTTCAACACCGCTTCATGCTCCTCCTATTTTTCAGATCGTTTCATGCTCCTCATATTTGACACCTTTTGAAGCTCTTCATATTTTTCACACCTTTTCAGGCTCTTCATGTTTTTGAACACATCTTCTTGCTCCTCCTCTTTTTCAAACCCTTTCATGCTTCTCATATTTTTGACATCTTTTAAAGCTCTTCATATTTTTCACACCTTTTCAGGCTCTTCATGTTTTTCAACACCACTCATGCTCCTCCTATTTTTGAGACCGTTTCATGCTCCTCATATTTCTGACACCTTTAGAAACTCTTCATATTTTTCACACCTTTTTCGGCTCTTCATGTTTTTTAACACCTCTTCATACTCCTCCTATTTTTCAGACCGTTTCATTCTCCTCATATTTTTGACACCTTTTCAAGCTCTTAATATATTTCACACCCTTTCAGGTTCTTCATTTTTTTCAACACCATTTCATGCTCCTCCTATTTTTCAGAGCGTTTCATGCTCCTCATCTTTTTGACAGCTTTTGAAGCTCCTCATATATTTCACACATTTTCAGGCTCTTCATGTTTTTCAACACTGCTTCATGCTCGTCCTATTTTTCAGAACGTTTCATGCTCCTCAAATTTTTGACACCTTTTGAAGCTCTTCATATTTCTCACACCTTTTCAGGCTTTTCATGTTTTTTTGAACACCGCTTCATGTTCCTCCTATTTTTCAGACCGTTTCATGCTCCTCATATTTTTGACACCTTTTGAAGCTCTTCATATATTTCACAACTTTTCAGGCTCTTCATATTTTTGAACACCGCTTCATGCTCCTCCTATTTTCAGACCGTTTCATGCTCCTCTCATTTTTGACACCTTTTGAAGCTTTGCATTTCTTTACACACCTATTCAGGCTCTTCATGTTTTTGAACACTGCTTCATGCCCCTCCTATTTTTCAGACCGTATCATGCTCCTCATATTTTTCACACATTTTGAAGCTCTTCATATTTTTCACACCTTTTCAGGCTCTTCATTTTTTTCAACACTACTTGTTGCTCCTCCTATTTTTTAGACCTTTTCATGCTCATCTAATTTTTGACACTTTTGAAGCTCTTCATATTTTTTACACCTTTTGAAGCTAATCATATTTTTCACACATTTTGAAGCTCTTCATATTTTTCTCACCTTTTCAGGCTCTTCATGATTTTCATCACCGCTTCATGCTCCTCCTATTTTTCAGACCGTTTCATGCTCATCTCATTTTTGACACCTTTTGAGGCTCTTCATATTTTTCACACCTTTTCAGGCTCTTCATGTTTTTGAACACCGCTTCATGCTCCTCCTATTTTTCAGATCGTTTCATGCTCCTCATATTTTTGACACCTTTGAAGCTCTTCATATTTTTCACACCTATTCAGGCTCTTCATGTTTTTGAATACCACTTCATGCTCCGCCTATTTTTCAGACCGTTTCATGCTTCTCATATATTTGAAACCTTTTGAAGCTCTTCATATTTTTCACACCTTTTCAGGCTCTTCATGTTTTCGAACACCGCTTCATGCTCCTCCTATTTTTCAGACCGTTTCATGCTCCTCATGTATTTCACACCGTTTGAAGCTCTTCATATTTTTCACACCTTTTCAGGCTCTTCATGTTTTTGATTACCGTTTCATCCTCCTCCTATTTTTCAGACCGTTTCATGCTCCTCATATTTTTCACACCTTTTGAAGCTCTTCATATTTTTCCCACCTTTTCAGGCTCTTCATGTTTTTCAACACCAGTTCATGCTCCTCCTATTTTTCAGACCATTCATGCTCCTCATATTTTTGAAACCTTTAGAAACTCTTCATATTTTTCACACCTTTTCCGGCTCTTCATGTTTTTCAACACCGCTTCATGCACCTCTATTTTTCAGACCGTTTCATGCTCATCTCATTTTTGACACCTTTTGAAGCTCTTCATATTTTTCACACCTTTTCAGGCTCTTCATGTTTTTGAACACCACTTCACGCTCCTCCTAATTTTCAGACCGTATCATGCTCCTCATATTTTTCACACCTTTTGACGCTCTTCATATTTTTCACACCTTTTCAGGCTCTTCATATTTTTGAACACGACTTCATGCTCCTCCTATTTTTCAGACCGTTTCATGCTCCTCTCATTTTTGACACCTTTTGAAGCTTTGCATATTTTTCACAACTTTTCAAGCTCTTCATGTTTTTGAACACCGCTTCATGCTCCGCCTATTTTTCAGACCGTATCATGCTCCTCATATTTTTCACACCTTTTGAAGCTCTTCATATTTTTCACACCTTTTCAGGCTCTTCTTTTTTTTCAACACTACTTGTTGCTCCTCCTATTTTTTAGACCTTTTCATGCTCATCTAATTTTTGACACCTTTTGAAGCTCTTCATATTTTTTACACCTTTTGAAGCTCTTCATATTTTTAACATTTTTGAAGCTCTTCATAATTTTCAAACGATTTCAGACTCTTCATGTTTTTCAACTCCGCTTCATGCTCCTGCTATTTATCATACCGTTTCATACTCCTCATATTTTTGACACCTTTTGAGGCTCTTCATATTTTTCACACTTTTTCAGGCTCTTCATGGTTTGAACACAGCTTCATGCTCCTCCTATATTTTCCACAGCTTCATGCTCCTCATATTTTTCAGACCGTTTAATCCTCCTCATGTATTTCACACCTTTTGAATCTCTTCATATTTTTCACACGTTTTCAGGCTCTTCATCGTTTTCAACACCGCTTCATGCTCCTCCTATTTTTCAGACCGTTTCATGCTCATCTCATTTTTGACACCTTTTGAAGCTCTTCATATTTGTCACACCTTTTGAAGCACTTCATATTTTTTATATTCTTGAAGCTCTTCATATTTTCACACGTTTTCAGACTCTTCATGTGTTTCAACACCGCTTCATGCTCCTGCTATTGTTCAGACCGTTTCATGCTCCTCATATTTTTGACACGTTTTGAGGCTTTTCTATTTTTCACACCTTTTCAGCTCTTCATGTTTTTGAACACCGCTTCATCCTCCTTCTATTTTTCAGACCATTTCATGATCCTTATATTTTTGACACCTTTTGAAGCTCTTCTAATTTTTCACACCTTTTCAGGCACTTCATGTTTTTGAACACCGCTTTATGCTCCTCCTATTTTTCAGACCGTTTCATGCTCCTCATATTTTTGACACCTTTTGAAGCTCTTCATATTTTTCACACCTTTTCATTCTCTTCATGATTTTCAACAGCATTTCATGCTCCTCCTATTTTTCAGACCGTTTCATGCTCATCTCATTTTTGACACCTTTTCAAGCTCTTCATATTTTTCAAACCTTTTGAAGCTCTTCATATTTTTCACATTTTTGAAGCTCTTCATATATTTCACACCTTAACAGGCTCTTCTTTTTTTTCAACACCACTTCATGCTCCTCCTATTTTTCAGACCGTTTGATGCTCATCTCATTTTTGACACCTTTTGAAGCTCTTCATATTTTTCACAACTTTGAAGCTCTTCATATTTTTCTAACCTTTTCAGGTTCTTCATGTTTTTGAACACCGCTTCATGGTCCTCCTATTTTTCAGAACTTTTCACGCTCCTCATATAATTCAGACCGTTTCAAGCTCTTCATATTTTTCACACCTTTTCAGGCTCTTCATGTTTTTCAACACCGTTTCATGCTCCTCCTATTTTTCAGACCGTTTCATGCTCCCCATATTTTTGACACATTTTGAAGCTCTTCATATTTTTCACACATTTTCAGGCTCTTCATGTTTTTCAACACCGCTTCATGCTCCTCCTATTTTTCAGAATGTTTCATGCTCCTCATATTTTTGACACCTTTTGAAGGTCTTCATATTTTTCACACATTTTCAGGCTCTTCATGTTTTTCAACACCGCTTTATGCTCCTCCTATTTTGCAGACCGTTTCATGCTCCTATATTTTTGACACCTTTTGAAGCTTTTCATATTTCTCACTCATTTTGAGGCTCTTCATGTTTTTGAATTCACTTCATGCTCCTCCTATTTTTCAGACCGTTTCATGCTCCCCATATTTTTGACACCTTTTGAAGCTCTTCATATTTTTCACCCCTTTTGAAGCTGTTCATATATTTCACACCTTTTCAGGCTCTTGATGTTTTTCAACACCACTTCATGCTCCTTCTATTTTTCACACCCTTTCATGCTAATCTAATTTTTGACACCTTTTGAAGCTCTTCATATTTTTCACACCTTTTGAAAGTCTTCATATTTTTCACACCTTTTCAGGCTGTTCATGTTTTTGAACACCGCTTATGCTCGTCCTATTTTTCAGACCATTTCATGCTCCTCATACTTTTGACACCTTTTGAAGCTCTTCATATTTTTCACACCTTTTCAGGCTCTTCATGTTTTTCAACACCGCTTCATGATCCTCCTATTTTTCAGACCGTTTCATGCTCCGCATATTTTTGACACCTTTTGAAGCTCTTCATATTATTCACACCTTTTCAGGCTCTTCATGTTTTTCAACAACACTTCATGCTCCTCCTATTTTTCAGACCGGTTCATGCTCATCTCATTTTTGACATCTTTTGAAGCTCTTCATATTTTTCACACCTTTTGAAGCTCTTCATAATTTTCATATTTTTGAAGCACTTCATATTTTTCACACTTTTTCAGGCTCTTCATGTTTTTCAACACCTCTTCAGGCTCCTCCTATTTTTCGGACCCTTTCATGCTAATCTAATTTTTGGCACTTTTTGAAGCTCTTCATATTTATCACACCTTTTAAGTCTCTGCATGTTTTTGAACACCTTTACATGCTCCTCATGTATTTCACTCCTTTTGAAGCTCTTCATATTTTGCACAAATTTTCAGGCTCTTCATGTTTTTGAACACCGCTTCATCCTCCTATTTTTAAGAGGGTTTCATGCTCGTCGTATTTTTGACACATTTTGAAGCTCTTCATATTTTTCACACCTTTTCAGGCTCTTCATGTTTTTGAACACCGCTTCATGCTCCTCCTATTTTTGAGACCGTTTCATGCTCCTCATATTTTCGACACCTTTTGAAGCTTTCATATTTTTCACAACTTTTCAAGCTCTTCATGTTTTTCAACACCACTTCATGCTGCTCCTTTTTTGCAGACCGTTTCATGCTACTCATATTTTTGACACCTTTTGAAGCTCTTCATACTTCTCACACCTTTTCAGGCTCTTCATGTTTTTCAACACCGCTTCATGCACCTCCGATTTTTCAGACCGTTTCATTCTCATCTCATTTTCAACACCTTTTGAAGCTCTTCATATTTTTCACATCTTTTGAAGCTGTTCATATTTTTCACACTTTTTCAGGCTCTGCATGTTTTTCAACAACCTTTTTTGCTCCTCCTATTTTTCAGACCGTTTCATGCTCCTCATATTTTTCACACCTTTTGAAGCTCTTCATATTTTTCACACCTTTTCAGGCTCTTCATGTTTTTGAACACCGCTTCATGCTCCTCCTATTTTTCAGACCGTTTAAACCTCCTCATGTATTTCACACCTTTTGAAGCTCTTCATATTTTTCACACCTTTTCATGCACTTCATGTGTTTGAACATCATTTCATGCTCCTCCTATTTTGCAGACCGTTTCATTCTTCTCATATTTTTCACACCTTTTGAAGCTCTTCATATATTTCACACCTTTTCAGGCTTTTCATTTTTTTCAACACCACTTCATCCTCCTCCTATTTTTAAGACCGTTTCATGCTCCTAATATTTTTGACACCTTTTGAAGCTCTTCATATTTTTCACACCTTTTCAGGCTCTTCATGTTTTTCAACACCGTTTCATGATCCTCATATTTTTCAGACCGTTTCATGCTCCTAATATTTTTGACACCTTTTGAAGCTCTTCATATTTTTCAAACCTTTTCAGGCTCTTCATGTTTTTCCACACCCCTTCATGCTTCTCCTATTTTTCAGCCCGTTCCATGCTCCTCATGTATTTCACACCTTTTGAAGCTCTTCATATTTTTCACATCTTTTCAGGCTCTTCATGTTTTTTATCACCGTTTCATGCTCCTCCTATTTTTCAGACCGTTTCATGCTCCTCATATTTTTGACACCTTTTGAAGCTTTTCATATTTTCACACCTTTTCAGGCTCTTCATATTTTTCAACACCGCTTCATGCTTCTCCTATTTTTCATACAGTTTCATGCTCCTCCTAATTTTCAGACTGTTTCATGCACCTCTTATTATTGATACCTTTTGAAGCTCTCATATTTTTCACACCCTTTCAGGCTCTTCATGTTTTTCAACACCGCTTCATGCTTCTCCTATTTTTCAGACAGTTTAATGCTCCTCCAATTTTTCAGACTGTTTCATGCACCTCTTATTATTGACACCTTTTGAAGCTCTCATATTTTTCACACCATTTCAGGCTCTTCATGTTTTTCAACACCGCTTCATGCTCCTCCTATTTTTGCGAGCGTTTCATGCTCCTCATATTTCTGACACCTTTGAAGCTCTTCATGTTTTATCACACGTTTTCAGGCTCTTCATGTTTTTCATCACCGCTTCTCGCTCCTCCTGTTTTTGAGACCGTCTCACGCTCCACATATTTTTGACAACTTTTGGAGCTCTTCATATTTTTCACACCTTTTCAGGCTCTTCATGTTTTTTAACCGCTGCATGCTCCTCCTATTTTTCAGACCGTTTCATGCTCCTCATATTTTTCACACCTTTTGAAGCTCTTCATATTTTTCACACATTTTCAGGCTCTTCATGTTTTTGAACACAGCTTCATGCTCCTCCTATTTTTCAGACCGTTTCATGCTCCTCATATTTTTGACAGCTTTGGAAGCTCTTCATATTTTTCACACCTTTTCAGACTCTTCATGTTTTTCAACACCGTTGCATGATCCTCCTATTTTTCAGACCGTTTCATGATCCTCATATACTTGACACATTTTTAAGCTCTTCATATATTTCACACATTTTCAGGCTATTCATGTTTTTCAACACCGCTTCATGCTCCTTGTATTTTTAAGACCGTTTCATGCTCCTCATATTTTTGACACCTTTTGAAGCTCTTCATATTTTTCACACATTTTCTGGCTCTTCATGTTTTTCAACAACTCTTCATGCACCTCCAATTTTTCAGACCGTTTCATGCTCATCTCATTTTTGACACTTTTTGAAGCTCTTCATATTTTTCACACCTTTTCAGGCTCTTCATGTTTTTGAACACCGCTTCATGCTCCTCCTATTTTTAAGACCGTTTCATGCTCCTCATATTTTTGACACCTTTTGAAGCTCTTCATATTTCTCACACCTTTTCAGGCTCTTCATGGTTTTCAACAACGCTTCATGCACCTCCTATTTTTCAGAACGTTTCATGCTCATCTCATTTTTGACACCTTTTGAAGCTTTTCATATTTTTCACACCTTTTCAGGCTCTTCATGTTTTTGAACACCGCTTCATGCTAATCCTATTTTTCAAACCATATCATGCTCCTCATATTTTTCACACCTTTTTAAGCTCTTCATATTTTTCACACCTTTTCAGGCTCTTCATGTTTTTGAACACTACTTCATGCTCCTTCTATTTTTCAGAGAGTTTCATGCTCCTCATGTATTACACACCTTTTGAAGCTCTTCATATTTTTCACACCTTTACAGGCTCTTCATGTTTTTCCACACCACTTCATGCTTCTCCTATTTTTCAGCTCATTTCATGCTCCTCATGAATTTCACACCTTTTGAAGCTCTTCATATTTTTCACACTTTTTCAGGCTCTTCATGTATTTGATCACCGTTTCATGCTCCTCCTATTTTTCAGACCGTTTCATGCTCCTCATATTTTTGACACCTTTTGAAGCTCTTCATATTTTTCACACCTTTTCAGGCTCTTCATGTTTTTGAACACCGCCTCATGCTCCTCCTATTTTTCAGACCATTTCATGCTCCTCATATTTTTGACACATTTTGAAGCTCTTCATATTTTTCACACCTTTTCAGGCTCTTCATGTTTTTGGACACCACTTCATTCTCCTCCTGTTTTTCAGACCGTTTCCTGCTCTTCAAATTTTTACACCTTTTGAAGCTCTTCATATTTTTCACACATTTATAGGCTCTTCATGATTTTGAAAACAGCTTCATTCTCCTCCTATTTTTCAGACCTTTTCATGCTCCTCAAATTTTGACACCTTTTGAAGCTCTTCATATTTTTCACACCTTTTCAGGCTCTTATTGTTTTTCAACACCGTTTCATCATCCTCCTATTTTTCAGACCGTTTCATGCTCCTCATATATTTGACACATTTTTAAGCTCTTCATATATTTCACACATTTTCAGGCTATTCATGTTTTTCAACACCGCTTCATGCTCCTCCTATTTTTCAGACCGTTTCATGCTAATAATATTTTTGACACCTGTTGAAGCTCTTCATATTTCTCACACATTTTCAGGCTATTCATGTTTTTCAACACCGCTTCATGCTCCTCCTATTTTTCAGACAGTTTCATGCTCCTCATATTTTTGACACCTTTTGAAGCTCTTCATATTTTTCACATCTTTTGAAGCTCTTTATATTTTTCACACATTTTCAGGCTCTTCATGTATTTCAACACCCCTTGTTGCTCCTCCGATTTTTCAGACCGTTTCATGCTCCTCATATCTTTGACACCTTTTGAAGTTCTTCATATTTCTGACACCTCGTCAGTCTCTTCATGTTTTTCAACACCATTTCTTGCTCCTCCTATTTTTCAGACCGTTTCATGCTCCTCATGTATTTCACACCTTTTGAAGCTCTTCATATTTTGCACGCGTTTTCAGGCTCTTCATGTTTTTTCACAACCAATTCATGCTCCTCCTATTTTTCAGACCGTATCATGCTCCTCTTTATTTTCACACCTTTTGAAGCTCTTCATATATTTCACACCTTTTCAGGCTCTTCATTATTTTCAACACCACTTCATGCTCCTCCCACATTTCAGACCGTTTTACACTCATCTCATTTTTGACACCTTTTGAAGCTCTTCATATTTTTCACACCTTTTGAAGCTCTTCAGTTTTTTCACACGTTTTCAGGCTCTTCATGTTTTTCAACACCACTTCATGCTCCTCCTATTTTGCAGACCGTTTCATGCTCCTCATATTTTTGACACCTTTTGAAGCTCTTCATATTTTTCCCACCTTTTCAGGCTCTTCATGTTTTTGAACACCGCTTCATGCTCCTCCTATTTTTCAGACCGTTTCATGCTCCTCATATTTCTGACACCTTTTGAAGCTTTTCATATTTTTCACACCTTTTGAAGCTCTTCATATTTATCAAACCTTTTGAAGCTCTTCATATTTTTCACCCCTTTTCAGACTCTGCATGTTTTTGAACACCGCTTCATGCTCCTCCTATTTTTGAGACCGTTTCATGCTCCTCATGTATTTCACACCTTTTGAAGCTCTTCATATTTGTCACACCTTTTCAGGCTCCTCATGTTTTTCAACACCGCTTCATGCTCCTCCTATTTTTCAGACCGTTTCATGCTCCTCATATTTTTCACACCTTTTGAAGCTGTTCATATATTTCACACCTTTTCAGGCTCTTCATGTTTTTGAACACTGGTTCATGCTCCTCCTATTTTTCAGACCGTATCATGCTCCTCATATTTTTCACACCTTTTGGAGCTCTTCATATTTTTCACACCTTTTCAGGCTCTTCATGTTTTTCGACACCGGTTCATGCTCCTCATATTTTTCAGACCGTTTCATGCTTCTCATATTTTTCACACCTTTTGAAGCTCTTCATATATTTCACACCTGTTCAGGCTCTTCATTTTTTTTAACACTACATCATGCTCCTCCTATTTTTCAGACCGTTTCATGTTCATCTCATTTTTGACACCTTCTGAAGCTCTTCATATTTTTCACACCTTTTGAAGCTCTTCATATTTTTCACAAGATTTCAGTCTCAGCATGTTTTTGAACACCGCTTCATGCTCCTCCTATTTTTCAGCTCGTTTCATGCTCCTCATATTTTTGACACCTTTTGAAGCTCTTCATATTTTTCACACCTTTTCAGGCTCTTCATGTTTTTGAACACCGCCTCATGCTCTGCCTATTTTTCAGACCGTTTCATGCTCCTCATATTTTTGACACATTTTGAAGCTCTTCATATTTTTCATACCTTTTCAGGCTCTTCATGTTTTTCAACACCACTTCATGCTCCTCCTATTTTTCAGACCGTTTCATGCTCCTCATATTTTTACACCTTTTGAATTTCTTCATTTTTTTCACACCTTTTCAGGCTCTTCATGTTTTTGAACACAACTTCATGCTCCTCCTATTTTTCAGCCCGTTTCATACTCCTCATATTTTTCACACCTTTTGAAGCTCTTCATATTTTTCACACATTTTCAGGCTCTTCATGTTTTTGAACACAGCTTCATGCTCCTCCTATTTTTCAGACCGTTTCATGCTCCTCATATTTTTGACAGCTTTGGAAGCTCTTCATATTTTTCACACCTTTTCAGACTCTTCATGTTTTTCAACACCGTTGCATGATCCTCCTATTTTTCAGACCGTTTCATGCTCCTCATATACTTGACACATTTTTAAGCTCTTCATATATTTCACACATTTTCAGGCTATTCATGTTTTTCAACACCGCTTCATGCTCCTTGTATTTTTAAGACCGTTTCATGCTCCTCATATTTTTGACACCTTTTGAAGCTCTTCATATTTTTCACACATTTTCTGGCTCTTCATGTTTTTCAACAACTCTTCATGCACCTCCAATTTTTCAGACCGTTTCATGCTCATCTCATTTTTGACACTTTTTGAAGTTCTTCATATTTTTCACACCTTTTCAGGCTCTTCATGTTTTTGAACACCGCTTCATGCTCCTCCTATTTTTAAGACCGTTTCATGCTCCTCATATTTTTGACACATTTTGAAGCTCTTCATATTTCTCACACCTTTTCAGGCTCTTCATGGTTTTCAACAACGCTTCATGCACCTCCTATTTTTCAGAACGTTTCATGCTCATCTCATTTTTGACACCTTTTGAAGCTTTTCATATTTTTCACACCTTTTCAGGCTCTTCATGTTTTTGAACACCGCTTCATGCTCCGCCTATTTTTCAGACCGTTTCATGCTCCTCATATTTTTGACACCTTTTGAAGCTCTTCATATTTTTCTCACCCTTTGAAGCTCTTCATATTTTTCATATTTTTGAAGCTCTTCATATTTTCACACGTTTTCAGGCTCTTCATGTTTTTCAACACCGCTTCATGCTCCTCCTATTTTTAAAACTGTATCATGCTCCTCATATTTTTCATACCTTTTGAAGCTCTTCATATTTTTCACACCTTTTCAGGCTCTTCATGTTTTTCAACATCGCTTCATGCTCCGCCTATTTTTCAGACCGTTTCATGCTCCTCATATTTTTGACACCTTTTGAAGCTCTTCATATTTTTCTCACCCTTTGAAGCTCTTCATATTTTTCATATTTTTGAAGCTCTTCATATTTTCACAACTTTTCAGGCTCTTCATGTTTTTGAACACCACTTCATGCTCCTTCTATTTTTCAGAGAGTTTCATGCTCCTCATGTATTTCACACCTTTTGAAGCTTTTCATATTTTTCACACTTTTTCAGGCTCTTCATGTTTTTCAACACCACTTCATTCTTCTCCTATTTTTCAGCCCGTTTCATGCTCCTCATGTCTTTCACACCTTTTGAAGCTCTTCACATTTTTCACACCTTTTCAGGCTCTGCATGTTTTTGATCACCATTTCATACTCCTCCCATTTTTCAGACCGATTCATGCTCCTCATATTTTTGACACCTTTTGAAGCTCTTCATATTTTTCACACCTTTTCAGGCTCTTCATGTTTTTCAACACCGCTTCATGCTTCTCCTATTTTTCAGACCGTTACTTGCTCCTCATATTTTTGACACCTTTAGAAGTTCTTCATATTTTTCACACCTTTTCAGGCTCTTCATATTTTTCAACACCGCTTCATGCTCCTCCTATTTTTCAGACCGTTTCAAGGTCCTCATATTTTTGACACCTTTTGAAGCTTTTCATATTTTTCACACCCTTTCAGGCTCTTCATTTTTTTAAACAGTACTTCTTGCTCCTCCAATTTTTCAGACCGTTTCATGCTCATCTAATTTTTGACACCTTTTGAAGCTATGCATATTTTTCACAACTTTTCAGGCTCTTCATGTTTTTCAACACCACTGCATGCTCCTCGTATTTTTAAGACCGTTTCATGCTCCTCATATTTTTGACACCTTTAGAAGCTCTTCATATTTTTCACACCTTTTCAGGCTCTTCATGTTTTTCAACACCGCTTCATGCTCCTCTTCTTTTTCAGACCGTTTCATGCTAGTCATATTTTTGACACCTTTTTAAGCTCTTCATGTTTTTCACACATTTTCAGGCTCTTCATGTATTTCAACACCGCTTCATGCTCCTCCTATTTTTCAGAACGTTTCATGCTCCTCATATTTTTGACACATTTTGAAGCTCTTCATATTTTTCTCACCCTTTGAAGCTCTTCATATTTTTCATATTTTTGAAGCTCTTCATATTTTCACACGTTTTCAGGCTCTTCATGTTTTTCAACACCGCTTCATGCTCCTCCTATTTTTAAAACTGTATCATGCTCCTCATATTTTTCATACCTTTTGAAGCTCTTCATATTTTTCACACCTTTTCAGGCTCTTCATGTTTTTCAACATCGCTTCATGCTCCGCCTATTTTTCAGACCGTTTCATGCTCCTCATATTTTTGACACCTTTTGAAGCTCTTCATATTTTTCTCACCCTTTGAAGCTCTTCATATTTTTCATATTTTTGAAGCTCTTCATATTTTCACACGTTTTCAGGCTCTACATGTTTTTCAACACCGCTTCATGCTCCTCCTATTTTTAAAACTGTATCCTGCTCCTCATATTTTCATACCTTTTGAAGCTCTTCATATTTTCACAACTTTTCAGACTCTTCATGTTTTTGAACACCGCTTCATGCTCCTCCTATTATTCAGACAGTTTCATGCTTCTCATATTTTTGACACCTTTTGAAGCTCTTCATATTTTTCACACCCTTTCAGGCTCTTAATGTTTTTCAACACCATTTCATGATCCTCCTATTTTTCATACGTTTTCATGCTCCTCATATTTTTGACACCTTTTGAAGCTCTTCATATTGTTCACACCTGTTCAGGCTCTTCATGTTTTTGAACACCGTTTCATGTTCCTCGTATTTTTCAGGCCATTTCATGCTCGTCATGTATTTCACACTTTTGAAGCTCTTCATATTTTTCACACCTTTTCAGGATCTTCATGTTTTTCAACACCACTTCATGCTTCTCCTATTTTTCAGCCCGTTTCATGCTCCTCATATTTTTGACACCTTTTGAAGCTTTTCATATTTTTCACACCTTTTCAGGCTCTTCATGTTTTTGAACACCACTTCATGCTCCTTCTATTTTTCAGAGAGTTTCATGCTCCTCATGTATTTCACACGTTTTGAAGCTCTTCATATGTTTCACACCTTTTGAAGTTCTTCATATTTTTCACACCTTTTCAAGCTCTTCATATTTTTCACACCTTTTCAGGCTCTTCATGTTTTTCAACACCGCTTCATGCTCCTCCTATTTTTCAGACCGTTTCATGCTCCACACATTTTGAAACCTTTTGAAGCTCTTCATATTTTTCACACCTTTTCAGGCTCTCCATGTTTTTCATCACCGATTCATGCTCCTCCTATTTTTGCGGCCGTTTCATGCTCCTCATATTTTTGACACCTTTTGAATCTCTTCATATTTTTCACACCTTTTAGGCTCTTCATGTTTTTGAACAGCGCTTCATGCTCCTCATATTTTTCAGACCGTTTCATGCTCCTCATATTTTTCACACCTTTTGAAGCTCTTCATATTTTTCATATTTTTGAAGCTCTTCATATTTTTCACACTTTTTCAGGCTCTTCATGTTTTTGAGCACACCTTCTTGCTCCTCCTATTTTTCAGACCGTTTCATGCTCCTCATATTTTTCACACCATTTGAAGCTCTTCATGTTTTTCACACCTTTTCAGTCTCTTCATGTATTTGAACACCATTTCATGCTCCTCCGATTTTTTAGACCATTTCATGCTCCTCATATTTTTGACACCTTTTGAAGCTCTTCATATTTTTCACACCTTTTCAGGCTCTTCATGTTTTTGAACACCGCTTCATGCTCCTCCAATTTTTCAGACCGTTTCATGTTTCTCATATTTTTGACACCTTTTGAAGCTCTTCATATTTTTCACACCTTTTGAAGCTCTTCATATTTTTCATATTTTTGAAGCTCTTCATATTTTTCACACCATTTCAGGCTTTTCATGTATTTGAACACCGGTTCATGCTCCTCCTATTTTTCAGACCGTTTCGTGCTCCTCATGTTTCACACCTTTTGAAGCTCTTAGTATTTTGCACACATTTTCAGGCATTTCATGTTTTTCACAACCACTTCATGCTCCTCATATTTTTCAGACCGTTTCATGCACATTTCATTTTTGACTCCTTTTGAAGCTCTTCACATTTTTCACACCTTTTCAGTCTCTACATGTTTTTGAACACCGCTTCATGCTCCTCCTATTTCTCAGACCATTTCATGCTCCTCATGTATTTCACACCTTTTGAAGCTCTTAGTAATTTGCACACATTTTCAGGCTTTTCATGTTTTTCACAACCACTTCATGCTCCTCATATTTTTCAGACCGTTTCATGCACATCTCATTTTTGACACTTTTTGAAGCCTTTGATATTTTTCACACCATTTTCAGGCTCTTCATATTTTTCAACACCGCTTTATGACCCTCCTATTTTTCAGACCGTTTCATGCTCCTCATATATTTGACACCTTTTGAAGTACTTCATATTTTTCACACCTTTTCAGGCTCTTCATATTTTTCACACATTTTCAGGCTGTTCATGTTTTTGAACACGGCTTCATGCTCCTCCAATTTTTCAGACCGTTTCATGTTCCTCATATTTTTGACACCTTTTGAAGCTCTTCATATTTTTCACACCTTTTGAAGTTCTTCATATTTTTTACACCATTTTCAGGCTCTTCATGTTTTTGAACACCGCTTCATGCTCCGCCTATTTTTCAGACCGTTTCATGCTCCTCATATTTTTGACACCTTTTGAAGCTCTTCATATTTTTCACACCCTTTCAGGCTCTTAATGTTTTTCAACACAACTTCATGTTCCTCCTATTTTTCAGACGTTTTCATGCTCCTCATATTTTTGACACCTTTAGAAATTCTTCATTTCTTTCACACCTTTTCAGGCTCTTCATGTTTTGCCACACCGCTTCATGCTCCTCCTATTTTTCAGCCCGTTTCATGCTCCTCATGTATTTCACACCTTTTGAAGCTCTTCATATATTTCACACATTTTAAGGCTCTTCATTTTTTTCAACACCGCTTCATGCTCCTCCTATTTTTCAGACAGTTTCATGTTTCTCATATTTTTGACACCTTTTGAAGCTCTTCATATTTTTCACACCTTTTGAAGCTCTTCATATTTTTCATATTTTTGAAGCTCTTCATATTTTTCACACCTTTTCAGGCTTTACATGTATTTGAACACCGGTTCATGCTCCTCCTATTTTTCAGACCGTTTCATGCTCCTCCTATTTTTCACTCCTTTTGAAGCTCTTCATAATTTTCACACCTTTTCAGTCTCTACATGTTTTTGAACACCGCTTCATGCTCCTCCTATTTCTCAGATCATTTCATGCTCCTCATGTATTTCACACCTTTTGAAGCTCTTCATATTTTGCACACATTTTCAGGCTTTTCATGTTTTTCACAACCACTTCATGCTCCTCATATTTTTCAGACAGTTTCATGCACATTTCATTTTTTACTCCTTTTGAAGCTCTTCATATTTTTCACACCATTTTCAGGCTCTTCATGTTTTTCAACACCACTTTATGATCCTCCTATTTTTCAGACCGTTTCATATTCCTCATATTTTTGACATTTTTTGAATCTCTTCATATTTTTCACACCTTTTCAGGCTCTTCATGTTTTTGAACACCGTTTCATGCTCCTCCTATTTTTCAGACCGTTTCATGCACATCTCATTTTTGACACCTTTTGAAGCTCTTGATATTTTTCACACCATTTTCAGGCTCTTCATGTTTTTCAACACCGCTTTATGATCCTCCTAATTTTCAGACCGTTTCATGCTCATCTCTTTTTGACACATTTTGAAGCTCTTCATATTTTTCACACCTTTTGAAGTTCTTCATATTTTTCACACCTTTTCAGGGTCTCCATGTTAATGAACACCGCTTCATGCTCCTCCTATTATTCAGACCGTTACATGCTCCTCATATTTTTGACACCTTTTGAAGCTCTTCATATTTTTCAGACCTTTTCCGGCTCTTCATGTTTTCATCACCGCTTCATGCTCCTACTATTTTTCAAACTGTTTCATGCTCCTCATATTTTTGACACCTTTTAAAGCTCTACATATTTTTCACACCTTTTCAGGCTCTTCATATTTTTCACACCTTTTCTGGCTCTTCATGTTTTTCACCACCGCTTCATGCTCCTACTATGTTTCAGACTGTTTCATGCTCCTCCTATTTTTGACACCTTTTGAAGCTCTTCATATTTTTCACACCTTTTCACGCTCTTCATATTTTTCCACACCACTTCATGCTTCTCCTATTTTTCAACCCGTTTCATGCTCCTCATGTATTTCACACCTTTTGAAGCTCTTCATATTTTTCACAACTTTTGAAGCTCTTCATATTTTTCACACGTTTTCAGGCTCTCCATGTATTTCAACACCGCTTCATGCTCCTCCTATCTTTCAGACTATTTCATGCTTATCTCATTTTTGACACCTTTTGAAGCTCTTCATATATTTCACACCTTTTGAAGCTCTTCATAATTTTCACACGTTTTCAGGCTCTTCATGTTTTTCAACACGACTTCATGATCCTCCTATTTTTCATACCGTTCCTGCTCCTCATATTTTTGACACCTTTTGAAGTTCTTCCTATTTTTCACAACTCTTCATGCTCTTCATGTTTTTCGACACCGCTTCAAGCTCCTCCTATTTTACAGCCTGTTTCATGCTCTTCATATTTTTGACACCTTTTGAAGCTCTTCATATTTTTCACACCTTTTCCCGCTCTTCATGTTTGTTAAAACCGTTTCTTGCTCCTCCTATTTTTCAGACCGTTTCATGCTCCTCATATTTTTGACATCTTTTGATACTCTTCATATTTTTCACTCCTTTTCAGATCTTCATGTTTTTCAACACCACTTCATGCTCCTTCTATATTTCAAACCGATTCTTGCTCCTCATATTTTTGACACGTTTTGAAGCTCTTCATATTCTTCACAGCTTTTCATGCTCTTCATGTTTTTCAACACCGCTTCATGCTCCTCCTATTTTTCAGACCGTTTCATGCTCCTCATATTTTTGACACCTTTTGAAGCTCTTCATATATTTCACACCTTTTCAGGTCTTCATGTTTTTCAATACCACTTCATGCTCCTCCTATTTTTCAGACCGTTTCATGCTCCTCTTATTTTTGACACCTTTTGAAGATCTCCATATTTCTCACACCTTTTCATTCTCTTCATGTTTTTCAACACCGCTTCATGCTCCTCCTATTTTTCAGACCGTCTCATGCTCCTCATATTTTTCACACCTTTTGAAGCTCTTCATATTTTGCACACCTTTTCAGGCTCTTCATGTTTTTCAACACCGCTTCATTCTCCTTCTATTTTTCAGACCGTTTCATTCTCCTCATATTTTGAAACCTTTTGAATCTCTTCATATACTTCACACTTTTTCAGGCTTTTCATGTTTTTCACCAACACTTCATGCTCCTCCTATTTTTTAGGCCATTTCATGCTCATCTCATTTTTGACACCGTTTGAAGCTCTTCATATTTTTCACACCTTTTGAAGCTCTTCATATTTTTCACACCTTTTGAAGCTGTTCATATTTTTCACAGGTTTTCAGGCTCTTCATGTTTTCAACACCATTTCATGCACCTCCTATTTTTCAGACCGTTTCATGCCCCTCATATTTTTCACACCTTTTGAAGATCTTCATATGTTTCACACCTTTTCAGGCTCTTCATGTTTTTGAACAAAACTTCATGCTTCTATTTTTCAGAGCGTTTAATGCTCCTCATGTACTTCACACCTTTTGAAGTTCTTCATATATTTCACACCTTTTCAGGCTCTTCATGTTTTTCAACACCGCTTCATGCTCCTCCTATTTTTCAGACCGTTCATTCTCCTCATAATTTTGAAACATTTTGAAGCTCTTCTTATTTTTCACACCTTTTCAGGCTCATCATGTTTTTCAACACCGCTTCATGCTCCTCCTATTTTTCAGACCGTTTCATGCTCCTCATATTTTTGACACCTTTTGAAGCTCTTCATATATTTCACACTTTTTCAGGCTCATCATGTTTTTCAACACCACTTCATGCTCCTCCTATTTTTCAGGCCGTTTCATGCTCATCTCATTTTTGACACCTTTTGAAGCTATTCATATTTTTCACACCTTTAGAAGCTCTTCATATTTTTCACACGTTCTCAAGCTCTTCATGTTTTTCGACACTGCTTCATGCACCTCCTATTTTTCAGACCGTTTCATGCTCCTCATATTTTTCACACCTTTTGAAGCTCGTCATATTTTTCACACCTTTTTAGGCTCTTCACGTTTTTCAACACCACTTCATGCTCCTCCTATTTTTCAGACAGTTTCATGCTCCTAATATTTTTGACACCTTATGACGCTCTTCATATTTTTCACACCTTTTCAGACTCTTCATGCTTTACAAAACCACTTCATTCTCCTCCTATTTTTCAGACCGGTTCATGCTCCTCATATTTTTCACATCTTTTGATACTCTTCATATTTTTCACACCTTTTCAGGCTCTTCAGGTTTTTAAACATCACTTCTTGCTCCTCCTATTTTTCAGACCGTTTCATGCTCCTCATATTTTTGACAAATTTTGAAGATCTTCATATTTCTCACACCTTTTCAGGCTCTTCATGTTTTTCAACACCGCTTCATGCCCCTCCTATCTTTCAGACCATTTCATGCTCATCTCATTTTTGACATCTTTTGAAGCTCTTCATATATTTCACACCTTTTGAAGCTCTTCATAATTTTCACACGTTTTCAGGCTCTTCATGTTTTTCAACACGGCTTCATGATCCTCCTATTTTTCATACCGTTCATGCTCCTCATATTTTTGACACCTTTTGAAGTTCTTCATATTTTTCACAACTCTTCATGCTCTTCATGTTTTTCGACACCGCTTCATACTCCTCCTATTTTTCAGCCTGTTTCATGCTCCTCATATTTTTGACACCTTTTGAAGCTCTTCATATATTTCACACCTTTTCACGCTCTTCATGTTTGTTTAAACCGTTTCTTGCTTCTTCTATTTTCCAAACCTTTTCTTGCTCCTCATATTTTTGACACCTTATGAAGCTCTTCATATTTTTCACACCTTTTCAGACTCTTCATGTTTTTCAACACCACTTCATGCTCATCCTATTTTTCAGACCGATTCAACCTCCTCATATTTTTGACACCTTTTGAAGCTCTTCAAATTTTTCACACATTTTCAGGCTCTTCATGTTTTTCAACACCGCTTCATGCTCCTCCTATTTTTCAGACCTTTTTCTGCTCCTCATATTTTTGACGTCTTTTGAAGCTCTTCATATTTTTCACACCTTTTTTGGCTCTTCATGTTTTTCAACATCACTTCATGATCCTCCTATTTTTCAGACCGTTTCATGCTCCTCATATTTTTGACACCTTTTGAAGATCTCCATATTTCTCACACCTTTTCAGGCTCTTCATGTTTTTCAACACCGCTTCATGCTCCTCCTATCTTTCAGACAATATCATGCTCATCTCATTTTTGACTTCTTTTGAAGCTCTTCATATATTTGACACCTTTTGAAGCTCTTCATATTTTTCACACCTTTTCAGTCTCTTCATGTTTTTCAACACCAATTCATGTTCCTCCTAATATTCAGACCGTTTCATGCTCATCTCATTTTTGACACATTTTGAAGCTCTTCATATTTTTCACACCTTTTGAAGCTCTTCATATTTTTCACACCTTTTCAGACTCTTCTTGTTTTTCAACACCGCTTCATGCTCCTCCTATTTTTCAGACCGTCTCATGCTCCTCATATTTTTCACACCTTTTGAAGCTCTTCATATTTTGCACACCTTTTCAGGCTCTTCATGTTTTTCAAGAACGCTTAATTCTCCTTCTATTTTTCAGACCGTTTCATGCTCCTCATATTTTTGACACCTTTTGAATCTCTTCATATACTTCACACTTTTTCAGGCTCTTCATGTTTTTCACCCACCCTTCATGCTCCTCCTATTTTTTGGGCCATTTCATGCTCATCTCTTTTTTGACACCTTTTGAAGCTCTTCATATTTTTCACACCTTTTTAGGCTCTTCACGTTTTTCAACACCACTTCATGCTCCTCCGATTTTTCAGACAGTTTCATGCTCCTAATATTTTTGACACCTTATGAAGCTCTTCATATTTTTCACACCTTTTCAGACTCTTCATGCTTTTCAAAACAGCTTCATGCTCCTCCTATTTTTCAGACCGGTTCATGCTCCTCATATATTTCACATCTTTTGATGCTCTTCATATTTTTCACACCTTTTCTGGCTCTTCATGTTTTTAAACATCACTTCTTGCTCCTTCTATTTTTCAGATCGTTTCATGCTCCTCATGTTTTTGACACATTTTGAAGATCTTCATATTTCTCACACATTTTCAGGCTCTTCATGTTTTTCAACACCGCTTCATGCCCCTCCTATCTTTCAGAACATTTCATGCTCATCTCATTTTTGACACCTCTTGAAACTCTTCATATATTTAACACCTTTTGAAGCTCTTCATAATTTTCACACTTTTTCAGGCTCTTCGTGTTTTTGAACACCGTTTCATGCTCCTCCTATTTTTCAGACCGTTTCATGCTCCTCATATTTTTGACACCTTTTGATGCTCTTCATATATTTCACACCTTTTCACGCTCTTCATGTTTGTTAAAACCGTTTCTTGCTTCTCCTATTTTTCAGACCGTTTCTTGCTCCTCATATTTTTGACACCTTTTGAAGCTCTTCAAATTTTTCACACATTTTCAGGCTCTTCATGTTTTTCAACAGCGCTTCATTCTCCTCCTATTTTTCAGAACTTTTCATGCTCCTCATATTTTTGACACCTTTTGAAGCTCTTCATATTTTTCACACCTTTTTTGGCTCTTCATATTTTTCAACATCACTTCATGATCCTCCTTATTTTCAGACCGTTTCATGCTCCTCATATTTTTGACACCTTTTGAAGATCTCCATATTTCTCACACCTTTTCAGGCTCTTCATGTTTTTCAACACCGCTTCATGCTCCTCCTATCTTTCAAACAATATCATGCTCATCTCATTTTTGACTTCTTTTGAAGCTCTTCATATAATCCTCACCTTTTGAAGCTCTTCATATTTTTCACAGCTTTTCAGTCTCTTCATGTTTTTCAACACCAATTCATGTTCCTCCTAATATTCAGACCGTTTCATGCTCATCTCATTTTTGACACATTTTGAAGCTCTTCATATTTTTCACACCTTTTGAAGCTCTTCATATTTTTCACACCTTTTCAGACTCTTCTTGTTTTTCAACACCGCTTCATGCTCCTCCTATTTTTCAGACCGTTTCATGCTCCTCATATTTTTGACACGTTTTGAATCTCTTCATATACTTCACACTTCTTCAGGCTCTTCATGTTTTTCACCAACACTTCATGCTCCACCTATTTTTTAGGCCATTTCTTGCTCATCTCATTTTTGACACCGTTTGAAGCTCTTCATATTTATCACACCTTTTGAATCTCTTCATATTTTTCACACCTTTTGAAGCTGTTCATATTTTTCACACGTTTTCAGTCTCTTCATGTTTTCAACACCGCTTCATGCACCTCCTATTTTTCAGACCGTTTCAGGCCCCTCATATTTTTCACACCTTTTGAAGATCTTCATATATTTCACACCTTTTCAGGCTCTTCATGTTTTTGAACAAAACTTCAATCTTCTCCTATTTTTCAGAGGGTTTAATGCTCCTCATGTACTTCACACATTTTGAAGGTCTTCATATATTTCACACCTTTTCAGGCTCTTCATGTTTTTCAACACCGCTTCATGCTCCTCCTCTTTTTTGGACCATTCATTCTCCTCATAATTTTGAAACATTTTGAAGCTCTTCTTATTTTTCACACCTTTTCAGGCTCTTCATGGTTTTCAAGACCGCTTCATGCTCCTGCTATTTTCTAGACCGTTCATGCTCCTCATATTTTTGATACCTTTTGAAGCTCTTCATATTTTTCACAACTTTTCAGGCTCTTCATGTTTTTCAACCACGCTTCATGCTCCTCCTATTTTTCATACCGTTTCATGCTCCTCATATTTTTGACACCTTTTGAAGCTCTTCATATATTTCACACTTTTTCAGGCTCATCATGTTTTTCAACACCACTTCATGCTCCTCCTATTTTTCAGGCCGCTTCATGCTCATCTCATATTTGACACCTTTTGAAGCTCTTCATGTTTTTCATACCCTTTCATGGTCTTCATATATTTCAAAACCGTTTCATGCTTCTTCTAATTTTCATACCGTTTCATGCTCCTCATATTTTTCACACCTTTAGAAGCTCTTCATATTTTTCACACGTTTTCAGGCTCTTCATGTTTTTCAACACCACTTCATGCACCTCCTTTTTTTCAGACCGTTTCATGCTCATCTCATTTTTGACACGTTTTGAAGGTCTTCCTATTTTTCACAACTCTTAATGCTCTTCATGTTTTTCGACACCGCTTCATGCTCCTCCTGTTTTTCAGCCTGTTTCATGCTCCTCATATTTTTGACACCTTTTGAAGCTCTTCATATTTTTCACACCTTTTCATGCTCTTCATGATTATCAACAACATCTCATGCTCCTCCTATTTTTTTGACCGTTTCATGCTCCTCATATTTTTGACACCTTTTTAAGCTCTTCATGTTTTTCATACCCTTTCATGGTCTTCATATATTTCAAAACCGTTTCATGCTTCTTCTAATTTTCATACCGTTTCATGCTCCTCATAATTTTGACGCCTTTTGCAGCTCTTCTTATTCTTCACAACTTTTCAGGCTCTTCATGATTTTCAACACCTTTTCAGGCTCCTCCTAATTTTCATACCGTTTCGTTCACCTCATATTTTTTACACCTTTTGACGCTCTATATATTATTCAGACCTTTCCATGCTCTTCATGTTTTTGAACACCGCTTCATGCTCCTCCTTTTTTTTCAGATCGTTTCATGCTCCTCATTTTTTGACACCTTTTGAAGCTCTTCATATATTTCACACCTTCAGGCTCTTCATGTTTTTCAACACCACTTCATGCTCCTCCTATTTTTCAGACCTTTTCATGCTCCTCATATGTTTCACACCTTTTCAAGCTCTTCATGTTTTTCAACACCGTTTCATGCTCCTCCTATTTTTCAGACCGTTTCTGGCTCCTCATATTTTGACACCTTTTGAAGCTCTTCATATTTTTCACACCTTTCCATGCTCTTCATATTTTTCAAAACCGTTTCATGCTCCTCCTATGTTTCAGACCGTTTCAGGCTCCTCATATTTTTCAGATCGTTTTATGGTCCTCATATTTTTTACACCTTTTGAAACTCTTCATATTTTTCACTCTTTTTCAGGCTCCTCATGTGTTTCAACACCGTTTCTTGCTCCTCATATTTTTGACACCTTTTTAAGCTCTTCATATTTTTAACACCTTTTCATGCTCTTCAGGTTTATCATCAACGTCTCATGCTCCTCCTATTTTTTGACCCTTTCATGCTCCTCATATTTTTGACAACTTTTTAAGCTCTTCATGTTTTTCACACCCTTTCATTGTCTTCATATTTTTCAACACCGTTTCATGCTTCTTCTAATTTTCAGACCGTTTCATGCTCCTCATAATTTTGACGCCTTTTGCAGCTCTTCTTATTCTTCACACCTTTTCAGGCTCTTCATGATTTTCAACACCTTTGCAGGCTCCTCCTATTTTTCAGACCGTTTCGTGCTCCTCATATTTTTTACATCTTTTGACGCTCTTTATATTATTCACACTTTTCCATGATCTTCATGTTTTTCAACACTGCTTCATGCTCCTCCTATTTTTCAAACCGTTTACTGCTCCTCATATTTTGACACCTTTTGAAGCTCTTCATATTTTTCACACCTTTTCAGGCTCTTCATATTTTTGAACACCGTTTCATGCTCCTCCTATTTTTCAGACCGTTTCAGGCTCCTCATATTTTTCAGATCGTTTTATGGTCCTCATATTTTTGACACCTTTTGAAGCTCTTCATATTTTTCACACCTTTTCAGGCTCTTCATGTGTTTCAACACCGTTTCTTGCTCCTCATATTTTTGACACCTTTTTAAGCTCTTCATATTTTTAACACCTTTTCATGCTCTTCAGGTTTATCATCAACGTCTCATCCTCCTCCTATTTTTTGACCGTTTCAAGCTCCTCATATTTTTGACACCTTTTTAAGCTCTTCATGTTTTTCACACCCTTTCATGGTCTTCATATTTTTCAACACCGTTTCATGCTTCTTCTAATTTTCAGACCGTTTCATGCTCCTCATAATTTTGACGCCTTTTGCAGCTCTTCTTATTCTTCACACCTTTTCAGGCTCTTCATGATTTTCAACACCTTTGCAGGCTCCTCCTATTTTTCAGACCGTTTCGTGCTCCTCATATTTTTTACACCTTTTGACGCTCTTTATATTATACACACCTTTCCATGATCTTCATGTTTTTCAACACTGTTTCATGCTCCTCCTATTTTTCAAACCGTTTACTGCTCCTCATATTTTGACACCTTTTGAAGCTCTTCATATTTTTCACACCTTTTCAGGCTCTTCATGTTTTTCAACGCCGCTTCTTGCTCCTCGTATTTTTAAGACCGTTTCATGCACTTCATATTTGACACCTTTTGAAGCTTCATATATTTCACACCGTTTCTGGCTCTTCATGTTTTTCTATACCGCTTCATTCTCCTCCTAATTTTAAGACGGTTTCATGCTCTTCATAATTTTGGCACCTTTTAAAGCTCTTCATATTTTCCACACCTTTTCAGGCTCTTCATGTTTTTCAACACCGCTTCATGCTCCTCCTATTTTTCAGACCGTTTCATGCTCCTCATATTTTTCACACCTTTTAAAGCTCTTCATATTTTTCACACCTTTTCAGGCTCTTCACGTTTTTCAACACCGCTTCATGTTCCTTCTATTTTTCAGACCGTTTCATGCATCTCATATTTTTGACTCCTTTTAAGTTCTTCATATATTTCACACATTTTCAGGCTCTTCATGTTTTTCAACACCGTTTCATGCTCCTCCTATTTATCAGACCATTTCATGCTCCTCCTATTTTTCAGACAGTTTCATGCTCTTCATATTTTTGACACCTTTTGAAGCTCTTCATATATTTCACACCTTTTCAGGCTGTTCATGTTTTTGAACACCGTTTCATGCTCCTCATATTTTTCAGACCATATCATGCTCTTCATATTTTTGACACTTTTTGAAGCTCTTCATATTTTTCACACCTTTTCAGGCTCTCCATGTTTTTCAACGCCGCTTCATGCTCCTCCTATTTTTCAGACCGTTTCATGCTCTTCATATTTTTGACACCTTTTGAAACTCTTCATATATTTCACACCTTTTCAGACTCTTCATGTTTTTGAACACAGTTTCATGCTCCTCCTATTTTTTTGACCGTTTCTTACTCTTCATAATTTTGCCTACTTTTGAAGCTCTTCATATTTTTCACACCTTTTCAGGCTCTTCATGTTTTTCAACACCGTTTCATGCTCCTCCTATTTATCAGACCATTTCATGCTCCTCCTATTTTTCAGACAGTTTCATGCTCTTCATATTTTTGACACCTTTTGAAGCTCTTCATATTTTTCACACCTTTTCCCGCTCTTCATGTTTGTTAAAACCGTTTCTTGCTCCTCCTATTTTTCAAACCGATTCATGCTCCTCATATTTTTGACAGGTTTTGAAGCTCTTCATATTCTTCACAGCTTTTCATGCTCTTCATGTTTTTCAACACCGCTTCATGCTCCTCCTATTTTTCAGACCGTTTCATGCTCCTCATATTTTTGACACCTTTTGAAGCTCTTCATATATTTCACACCTTTTCAGGCTCTTCATGTTTTTCAGCACCAGTTCATGCTCCTCCTATTTTTCAGACCGTTTCATGCTCATCTCATTTTTTACACCTTTTGAAGCTCTTCATATTTTGCACACCTTTTCAGGCTCTTCATGTTTTTCAGCGCCACTTCATGTTCCTCCTATTTTTCAGACCGTTTCTTGCTCCTCATATTTTTGACACTTTTTGAAGCTCTTCTTATTTTTCACACCTTTTCTGGCTCTTCATGTTTTTGAACACAGCTTCATGCTCCTCCTATTTTTCAGACCGTTTCATTCTCCTCATGTTTTTGACACCTGTTGAAGCTCTTCACATTTTTCACACCTTTTCAGGCTCTTCACGATTTTCAAAATCGCTTCATGATCCTCCTATTTTTCAGACCGTTTCATACTCTTCCTATTTTTGAGACTGTTTCAGGCTCCTCATATTTTTGACAGGTTTTGAATCTCTTCATATTTTGCACACCTTTTGAAGCTCTTCATATTTTTCACACCTTTTCAGGCTCGTTATGATTTTCAACACAGCTTAATGCTCCTCCTATTTTTCAGACCGTTTCATGCTCATCTCATTTTTGACACCTTTTGAAGCTCTTCATATTTTTCACATTTTTGAAGCTCTTCATATTTTTCACACCTTTTCAGGCTCGTTATGATTTTCAACACAGCTTAATGCTCCTCCTATTTTTCAGACCGTTTCATGCTCATCTCAATTTGACACCTTTTGAAGCTCTTCATATTTTTCACACCTTTTTGAAGCTCTTCATATTTTTCACACATTTTCAGGCTCTTCATGTTTTTCAACACCGCTTCTTGCTCCTCCTATTTTTCCGACCGTTTCATGCTCCTCATATTTTTGACACGTTTTGAAGCTCTTCATATTTTTCACACCTTTTCAGGCTCTTCATGTTTTTCAACACCGGTTCATGCTCCTTCTATTTTTCAGAAAGTTTCTTGCTCCTCATATTTTTGAAACCTTTTGAAGCTCTTCATATTTTTCTCACATTTTCAGGTTCTTCCTGTTTTTCAACACCATTTCATGCTCCTCTTATTTTTCAGACCGTTTCATGCTCCTCCTATTTTTCAGACCGTTTCATGATCCTCATATATTTGAAACCTTTTGAAGCTCTTCATATTTTTCACACCTTTTCAAGCTCTTCAAGATTTTCAACAACGCTTCATGCTACTGCTTTTTTTCAGACCGTTTCGTGCTCCTCATATATTTGACAGCTTTTGAAGCTCTTCATATTTTTCACACCTTTTCAGGCTCTTCATGTTTTTGAACATCACTTCATGCTCTTCCTTTTTTTCAGACCATTTCTTTCTCCTCATATATTTCACACATTTTGAAGCTGTTCATACTTTTCACAACTTGTCAGGCTCTTCATGTTTTTGAACACCGCTTCATGCTCCTCCTATTTTTCAGACCGTTTCATGCTCGTCATATTTTTCACACCTTTTAAAGCTCTTCATATTTTTCACACCTTTTCAGGCTCTTCATGTTTTTCAACACCACTTCATGCTCCTCCTATCTTTCAGACCATTTCATGCTCATCTCATTTTTGACACCTTTTGAAGCTCTTCATATATTTCACACCTTTTGAAGCTCTTCATAATTTTCACACGTTTTCAGGCTCTTCATGTTTTTCAACAAGATTTCATGCTCCTCCTGTTTTTCAGACCGTTTCAAGCTCCTCATGTATTTCACACCATTTGAAGCTCTTCATATTTTTCACACCTTTTCAGGCTCTTCATGTTTTTCAACACCGCTTCATGCTCCTCCTATCTTTCAGACCATTTCATGCTCATCTCATTTTTGACACCTTTTGAAGCTCTTCATATATTTCACACCTTTTGAAGCTCTTCATAATTTTCACACGTTTTCAGGCTCTTCATGTTTTTCAACACGTCTTCATGACCCTCCTATTTTTCATACCGTTCATGCTCCTCATATTTTTGACACCTTTTGAAGTTCTTCCTATTTTTCACAACTCTTCATGCTCTTCATGTTTTTCGACACCGCTTCATGCTCCTCCTATTTTACAGCCTGTTTCATGCTCCTCATATTTTTGAAACCTTTTGAAGCTCTTCATATTTTTCACACCTTTTCCCGCTCTTCATGTTTGTTAAACCCGTTTCTTGCCCCTCCTATTTTTCAGACCGTTTCATGCTCCTCATATTTTTGACACCTTATGAAGCTCTTCATATTTTTCACTCCTTTTCAGATCTTCATGTTTTTCAACACCACTTCATGCTCCTTCTATTTTTCAACCGATTCATGCTCCTCATATTTTTGACACGTTTTGAAGCTCTTCATATTCTTCACAGCTTTTGATGCTCTTCATGTTTTTCAACACCTTTTCATGCTCCTGATATATTTCAGACAGTTTCATGCTCCTCATATTTTGACACATTTAGAAGCTCTTCATATTTTTCACACCTTTTCAGGGTCTTCATATCTTTCAACACCGCTTCATGCTCCTCGTATTTTTCATACCGTTTCATGCTCCTCATATTTTTGACACCTTTTGAAGCTTGTCTTATTTTCACAGCTTTTCAGGAACTTCATGTTTTTCAACACTGCTTCATGCTCCTCCCATTTTTCAGACCGTTTCATGCTCCTCCTATTTTTCAGACCGTTTCATGCTCCTCATATTTTTGACACCTTTTGAAGCTTTTCTTATTTTCACAGCTTTTCAGGAAATTCATGTTTTTCAACACCGCTTCATGCTCCTCCCATTTTTCAGACCGATTCATGCTCCTCCTATTTTTCTGACCGTTTCATGCTCCTCATATTTTTGACACGTTTTGAAGCTCTTCATTTATTTCACACCTTTTCAGGCTCTTCATGTTTTTGAAAACAGTTTCATGCTCCTCCTATTTTTCAGACCGTTTAATGCTCCTCATATTTTTGACACGTTTTGAAGCTCTTCATTTATTTCACACCTTTTCAGGCTCTTCATGTTTTTGAACACCACTTCATGCTCCTCCTATTTCTCAGACCGTTTCATGCTCCTCATATTTTTGACACCTTTAGAAACTCTTCATATTTTTCACACCTTTTCAGGCTCTTCATGTTTTTGAACACCGCTTCATGCTCCTCCTATTTTTCAGACCGTTTTATCCTCCTCATGTATTTCACACCTTTTGAAACTCTTCATATTTTTCACACCTTTTCATGCTCTTAATGTTTTTGAACACCATTTCATGCTCTTCCTATTATGCAGACCGTTTCATTCTCCTCATATTTTTATACCTTTTGAAGCTCTTCATATATTTCACACCATTTCAGGCTTTTCATTTTTTTCAACATCACTTCATGCTCCTCCTATTTTTCAGAACGGTTCATGCTCATCTCATTTTGACACCTTTTGCGGCTCTTCATATTTTTCACACCTTTTCAGGCTCTTCATGTTTTTGAACACCGCTTCATGCTCCTCCTATTTTTCAGACCCTTTCTTACTCCTCATATTTTTGACACCTTTAGAAACTCTTCATATCTTTCACACCTTTTCAGGCGCTTCATGTTTTTCAACACCGCTTCATGCTCCTCCAATTTTTCAGACCGTTTCATTCTCCTCATATTCTTGACAACGTTTGAAGCTCTTCATATATTTCACACCTTTTCAGGCTCTTCTTTTTTTTCAACACCACTTCATGCTCCTCCTATTTTTCAGACAGTTTCATGCTCATCTCATTTGACACCTTTTGAAGCTCTTCATATTTTTCACACCTTTTGAAGCTCTTCCTATTTCTCACACTTTCTCAGGCTCTTCATGTTTTTCAACACCGCTTGATGCTCCTCCTATTTTTCAGACCGTTTCATGCTCCTCATATTTTTGACACCTTTTGAAGTTCTTCATATTTTTCACACCTTTTAAGGCTCTTCATGTTTTTGAACACCGCTTCATGCTCCTCCTATTTTTCAGACCGTTTCATGCTCAACATATTTTTGACACCTTTTGAAGCTCTTCATATTTTTCACACCTTTTCAGGCTCTTAATATTTTTCACACGTTTTCATGCCCTTCATGTTTTTCATCACCGCTTCATGCTCCTCCTATTTTTCAGACCGTTTCATGCTCCTCATATTTTTGACACCTTTTGAAGCTCTTCATATTTTTCACACCTTTTGAAGCTCTTCATATTTTTCACACGTTTTCATGCCCTTCATGTTTTTCATCACCGCTTCATACTCCTCCTATTTTTCAGACCGTTTCATGCTCCTCATATTTTTGACACCTTTTGAAGCTCTTCATATTTTTCACACCTTTTCAGGCTCTTCATTTTTTTCAACGCTACTTCTTGATCCTCCAATTTTTCAGACCGTTTCCTGCTCATCTAATTTTTGACACCTTTTGAAGCTTTGCATATTTTTCAAAACTTTTCAGGCTCTTCATGTTTTTGAACACCGTTTCATGCTCCTCCTATTTTTCAGACCGTTTCAGGCTCCTCATATTTTTCAGATCGTTTTATTGTCCTCATATTTTTGACACCTTTTGAAGCTCTTCATATTTTTCACACGTTTTCATGGCCTTCATGTTTTTCATCACCGCTTCATACTCCTCCTATTTGTCAGATCGTTTTATGGTCCTCATATTTTTGACACCTTTTGAAGCTCTTCATATTTTTCACACCTTTTCAGGCTCTTCATTTTTTTCAACGCTACTTCGTGATCCTCCAATTTTTCAGACCGTTTCATGCTCATCTAATTTTTGACACTTTTTGAAGCTTTGCATATTTTTCACACCTTTTCAGGCTCTTCATGTGTTTCAACACCGTTTCTTGCTCCTCATATTTTTGACACCTTTTTAAGCTCTTCATATTTTTAACACCTTTTCATGCTCTTCAGGTTTATCATCAACCTCTCGTGCTCCTCCTATTTTTTGACCGTTTCATGCTCCTCATATTTTTGACACCTTTTTAAGCTCTTCATGTTTTTCACACCCTTTCATGGTCTTCATATTTTTCAACACCGTTTCATGCTTCTTCTAATTTTCAGACCGTTTCATGCTCCTCATAATTTTGACGCCTTTTGCAGCTCTTCTTATTCTTCACACCTTTTCAGGCTCTTCATGATTTTCAACACCTTTGCAGGCTCCTCCTATTTTTCAGACCGTTTCGTGCTCCTCATATTTTTTACACCTTTTGACGCTCTTTATATTATACACACCTTTCCATGATCTTCATGTTTTTCAACACTGTTTCATGCTCCTCCTATTTTTCAAACCGTTTACTGCTCCTCATATTTTGACACCTTTTGAAGCTCTTCATATTTTTCACACGTTTTCAGGCTCTTCATGTTTTTCAACGCCGCTTCTTGCTCCTCGTATTTTTAAGACCGTTTCATGCACTTCATATTTGACACCTTTTGAAGCTTCATATATTTCACACCGTTTCTGGCTCTTCATGTTTTTCTATACCGCTTCATTCTCCTCCAAATTTTAAGACTGTTTCATGCTCTTCATAATTTTGGCACCTTTTAAAGCTCTTCATATTTTCCACACCTTTTCAGGCTCTTCATGTTTTTCAACACCGCTTCATGCTCCTCCTATTTTTCAGACCGTTTCATGCTCCTCATATTTTTCACACCTTTTAAAGCTCTTCATATTTTTCACACCTTTTCAGGCTCTTCACGTTTTTCAACACCGCTTCATGTTCCTTCTATTTTTCAGACCGTTTCATGCATCTCATATTTTTGACTCCTTTTAAGTTCTTCATATATTTCACACATTTTCAGGCTCTTCATGTTTTTCAACACCGTTTCATGCTCCTCCTATTTATCAGACCATTTCATGCTCCTCCTATTTTTCAGACAGTTTCATGCTCTTCATATTTTTGACACCTTTTGAAGCTCTTCATATTTTTCACACCTTTTCAGGCTCTTCATGTTTTTCAACGCCACTTCATGCTCCTCCTATTTTTCAGACCGTTAAATGCTCTTCATATTTTTGACACCTTTTGAAACTCTTCATATATTTCACACCTTTTCAGACTCTTCATGTTTTTGAACACAGTTTCATGCTCCTCCTATTTTTTTGACCGTTTCTTACTCTTCATAATTTTGCCTACTTTTGAAGCTCTTCATATTTTTCACACTTTTTCAGGCTCTTCATGGTTTTCTACACCGCTTCATGCTCCTCTTATTTTTCAGCCCGTTTCATGCTCCTCATATTTTTCACACCTTTTGAAGCTCTTCATATTTTTCAAACCTTTTCAGGCTTTCATGTTTTTCAGCACCAGTTCATGCTCCTCCTATTTTTCAGACCGTTTCATGCTCCACATATTCTTGACACCTTTTGAAGCTCTTCATATTTTGCACACCTTTTCAGGCTCTTCATGTTTTTGAACACCGCTTCATGCTCCTCCTATATTTCAGACCGTTTCATGCTCCTCCTATTTTTCAGACTGTGTCATGCACGTCTTATTATTGACACCTTTTGAAGCTCTTCATATTTTTCACACCTTTTCAGGCTCTTCATGTTTTTGAACACCGCTTCATGCTCTTCCTATTTTTCAGACCGTTTCATGCTCCTCATATTTTTCCCACCTTTTGATGCCGTTCTATTTCTCACACCTTTTCAGGCTCTTCATGTTTTTCAACACCACTTCATGCTCCTCCTATTTTTCAGACCGTTTCAGGCTCCTCATATTTTTCACACCTTTTGAAGCCGTTCTATTTCTCACACCTTTTCGGGCTCTTCATGTTTTTCACACCGTTTCATGATCCTCCTATTTTTCATACCGTTTCATGCTCCTCATATTTTTGACACCTTTTGAAGCTCTTCATATTTGTCACCCCTTTTCAGGCTCTTCATTTTTTTGAACACCTCTTTATCCTCCTCCTATTTTTCAGACCGTTCCATGCTCTTCATATTTTTCAAACCTTTTGAAGCTCTTCATATTTTTCACACCTTTTCAGGCTCTTCATGTTTTTAAACACCGCTTCATGCTCTTCCTATTTTTCAGACCGTTTCATGCTCCTCATATTTTTCACACCTTTTGAAGCCGTTCTATTTCTTACACCTTTTCAGGCTCTTCATGTTTTTCAACACCACTTCATGCTCCTCCTATTTTTCAGACCGTTTCAGGCTCCTCATATTTTTCACACCTTTTGAAGCCGTTCTATTTCTCACACCTTTTCAGGCTCTTCATGTTTTTCACACCGTTTCATGCTCCTCATACTTTTTACACGTTTTGGGGCTCTCATATTTTTCACACCATTCCAGGCTCTTCATATTTTTGAACACCGCTTCATGCCCCTCCTATCTTTCAGACCATTTCATGCTCATCTCATTTTTGACACCTTTTGAAGCTCTTCATATATTTCACACCTTTTGAAGCTCTTCATAATTTTCACACGTTTTCAGGCTCTTCATGTTTTTCAACAAGATTTCATGCTCCTCCGGTTTCTCAGACCATTTCAAGGTCCTCATGTATTTCACACCATTTGAAGCTCTTCATATTTTTCACACCTTTTCAGACTCTTCATGTTTTTCAACACCGCTTCATGCCCCTCCTATCTTTCAGACCATTTCATGCTCATCTCATTTTTGACACCTTTTGAAGCTCTTCATATATTTCACAGCTTTTGAAGCTCTTCATAATTTTCACACGTTTTCAGGCTCTTCATGTTTTTCAACACGGCTTCATGATCCTCCTATTTTTCATACCGTTCATGCTCCTCATATTTTTGACACCTTTTGAAGCTCTTCATAATTTTCACACGTTTTCAGGCTCTTCATGTTTTTCAACACGGCTTCATGCTCCTCCTATTTTTGAGACCGTTTCATGCTCCTCATATTTTTGACACCTTTTGAAGCTCTTCATATTTGTCACACCTTTTCAGGCTCTTCATGTTTTTGAACACCGCTTCATGCTCCTCCTATTTTTGAGACTGTTTCATGCTCCTCATATTTTTGACACCTTTTGAAGCTCTTCATATTTGTCACACCTTTTCAGGCTCTTCATGTTTTTGAACACCGCTTTATCCTCCTCCTATTTTTCAGACCGTTCCATGTTCTTCATATTTTTCAAACCTTTTGAAGCTCTTCATATTTTTCACACCTTTTCCCGCTCTTCATGTTTGTTAAAACCGTTTCTTGCTCCTCCTATTTTTCAAACCGATTCATGCTCCTCATATTTTTGACAGGTTTTGAAGCTCTTCATATTCTTCACAGCTTTTCATGCTCTTCATGTTTTTCAACACCGCTTCATGCTCCTCCTATTTTTCAGACCGTTTCATGCTCCTTATATTTTTGACACCTTTTGAAGCTCTTCATATATTTCACACCTTTTCAGGCTCTTCATGTTTTTCAGCACCAGTTCATGCTCCTCCTATTTTTCAGACCGTTTCATGCTCATCTCATTTTTTACACCTTTTGAAGCTCTTCATATTTTGCACACCTTTTCAGGCTCTTCATGTTTTTCAGCGCCACTTCATGTTCCTCCTATTTTTCAGACCGTTTCTTGCTCCTCATATTTTTGACACTTTTTGAAGCTCTTCTTATTTTTCACACCTTTTCTGGCTCTTCATGTTTTTGAACACAGCTTCATGCTCCTCCTATTTTTCAGACCGTTTCATTCTCCTCATGTTTTTGACACCTGTTGAAGCTCTTCACATTTTTCACACCTTTTCAGGCTCTTCACGATTTTCAAAATCGCTTCATGATCCTCCTATTTTTCAGACCGTTTCATACTCTTCCTATTTTTGAGACTGTTTCAGGCTCCTCATATTTTTGACAGGTTTTGAATCTCTTCATATTTTGCACACCTTTTGAAGCTCTTCATATTTTTCACACCTTTTCAGGCTCGTTATGATTTTCAACACAGCTTAATGCTCCTCCTATTTTTCAGACCGTTTCATGCTCATCTCATTTTTGACACCTTTTGAAGCTCTTCATATTTTTCACATTTTTGAAGCTCTTCATATTTTTCACACCTTTTCAGGCTCGTTATGATTTTCAACACAGCTTAATGCTCCTCCTATTTTTCAGACCGTTTCATGCTCATCTCAATTTGACACCTTTTGAAGCTCTTCATATTTTTCACACCTTTTTGAAGCTCTTCATATTTTTCACACATTTTCAGGCTCTTCATGTTTTTCAACACCGCTTCTTGCTCCTCCTATTTTTCCGACCGTTTCATGCTCCTCATATTTTTGACACGTTTTGAAGCTCTTCATATTTTTCACACCTTTTCAGGCTCTTCATGTTTTTCAACACCGGTTCATGCTCCTTCTATTTTTCAGAAAGTTTCTTGCTCCTCATATTTTTGAAACCTTTTGAAGCTCTTCATATTTTTCTCACATTTTCAGGTTCTTCCTGTTTTTCAACACCATTTCATGCTCCTCTTATTTTTCAGACCGTTTCATGCTCCTCCTATTTTTCAGACCGTTTCATGATCCTCATATATTTGAAACCTTTTGAAGCTCTTCATATTTTTCACACCTTTTCAAGCTCTTCAAGATTTTCAACAACGCTTCATGCTACTGCTTTTTTTCAGACCGTTTCGTGCTCCTCATATATTTGACAGCTTTTGAAGCTCTTCATATTTTTCACACCTTTTCAGGCTCTTCATGTTTTTGAACATCACTTCATGCTCTTCCTTTTTTTCAGACCATTTCTTTCTCCTCATATATTTCACACATTTTGAAGCTGTTCATACTTTTCACAACTTGTCAGGCTCTTCATGTTTTTGAACACCGCTTCATGCTCCTCCTATTTTTCAGACCGTTTCATGCTCGTCATATTTTTCACACCTTTTAAAGCTCTTCATATTTTTCACACCTTTTCAGGCTCTTCATGTTTTTCAACACCACTTCATGCTCCTCCTATCTTTCAGACCATTTCATGCTCATCTCATTTTTGACACCTTTTGAAGCTCTTCATATATTTCACACCTTTTGAAGCTCTTCATAATTTTCACACGTTTTCAGGCTCTTCATGTTTTTCAACAAGATTTCATGCTCCTCCTGTTTTTCAGACCGTTTCAAGCTCCTCATGTATTTCACACCATTTGAAGCTCTTCATATTTTTCACACCTTTTCAGGCTCTTCATGTTTTTCAACACCGCTTCATGCTCCTCCTATCTTTCAGACCATTTCATGCTCATCTCATTTTTGACACCTTTTGAAGCTCTTCATATATTTCACACCTTTTGAAGCTCTTCATAATTTTCACACGTTTTCAGGCTCTTCATGTTTTTCAACACGTCTTCATGACCCTCCTATTTTTCATACCGTTCATGCTCCTCATATTTTTGACACCTTTTGAAGTTCTTCCTATTTTTCACAACTCTTCATGCTCTTCATGTTTTTCGACACCGCTTCATGCTCCTCCTATTTTACAGCCTGTTTCATGCTCCTCATATTTTTGAAACCTTTTGAAGCTCTTCATATTTTTCACACCTTTTCCCGCTCTTCATGTTTGTTAAACCCGTTTCTTGCCCCTCCTATTTTTCAGACCGTTTCATGCTCCTCATATTTTTGACACCTTATGAAGCTCTTCATATTTTTCACTCCTTTTCAGATCTTCATGTTTTTCAACACCACTTCATGCTCCTTCTATTTTTCAACCGATTCATGCTCCTCATATTTTTGACACGTTTTGAAGCTCTTCATATTCTTCACAGCTTTTGATGCTCTTCATGTTTTTCAACACCTTTTCATGCTCCTGATATATTTCAGACAGTTTCATGCTCCTCATATTTTGACACATTTAGAAGCTCTTCATATTTTTCACACCTTTTCAGGGTCTTCATATCTTTCAACACCGCTTCATGCTCCTCGTATTTTTCATACCGTTTCATGCTCCTCATATTTTTGACACCTTTTGAAGCTTGTCTTATTTTCACAGCTTTTCAGGAACTTCATGTTTTTCAACACTGCTTCATGCTCCTCCCATTTTTCAGACCGTTTCATGCTCCTCCTATTTTTCAGACCGTTTCATGCTCCTCATATTTTTGACACCTTTTGAAGCTTTTCTTATTTTCACAGCTTTTCAGGAAATTCATGTTTTTCAACACCGCTTCATGCTCCTCCCATTTTTCAGACCGATTCATGCTCCTCCTATTTTTCTGACCGTTTCATGCTCCTCATATTTTTGACACGTTTTGAAGCTCTTCATTTATTTCACACCTTTTCAGGCTCTTCATGTTTTTGAAAACAGTTTCATGCTCCTCCTATTTTTCAGACCGTTTAATGCTCCTCATATTTTTGACACGTTTTGAAGCTCTTCATTTATTTCACACCTTTTCAGGCTCTTCATGTTTTTGAACACCACTTCATGCTCCTCCTATTTCTCAGACCGTTTCATGCTCCTCATATTTTTGACACCTTTAGAAACTCTTCATATTTTTCACACCTTTTCAGGCTCTTCATGTTTTTGAACACCGCTTCATGCTCCTCCTATTTTTCAGACCGTTTTATCCTCCTCATGTATTTCACACCTTTTGAAACTCTTCATATTTTTCACACCTTTTCATGCTCTTAATGTTTTTGAACACCATTTCATGCTCTTCCTATTATGCAGACCGTTTCATTCTCCTCATATTTTTATACCTTTTGAAGCTCTTCATATATTTCACACCATTTCAGGCTTTTCATTTTTTTCAACATCACTTCATGCTCCTCCTATTTTTCAGAACGGTTCATGCTCATCTCATTTTGACACCTTTTGCGGCTCTTCATATTTTTCACACCTTTTCAGGCTCTTCATGTTTTTGAACACCGCTTCATGCTCCTCCTATTTTTCAGACCCTTTCTTACTCCTCATATTTTTGACACCTTTAGAAACTCTTCATATCTTTCACACCTTTTCAGGCGCTTCATGTTTTTCAACACCGCTTCATGCTCCTCCAATTTTTCAGACCGTTTCATTCTCCTCATATTCTTGACAACGTTTGAAGCTCTTCATATATTTCACACCTTTTCAGGCTCTTCTTTTTTTTCAACACCACTTCATGCTCCTCCTATTTTTCAGACAGTTTCATGCTCATCTCATTTGACACCTTTTGAAGCTCTTCATATTTTTCACACCTTTTGAAGCTCTTCCTATTTCTCACACTTTCTCAGGCTCTTCATGTTTTTCAACACCGCTTGATGCTCCTCCTATTTTTCAGACCGTTTCATGCTCCTCATATTTTTGACACCTTTTGAAGTTCTTCATATTTTTCACACCTTTTAAGGCTCTTCATGTTTTTGAACACCGCTTCATGCTCCTCCTATTTTTCAGACCGTTTCATGCTCAACATATTTTTGACACCTTTTGAAGCTCTTCATATTTTTCACACCTTTTCAGGCTCTTAATATTTTTCACACGTTTTCATGCCCTTCATGTTTTTCATCACCGCTTCATGCTCCTCCTATTTTTCAGACCGTTTCATGCTCCTCATATTTTTGACACCTTTTGAAGCTCTTCATATTTTTCACACCTTTTGAAGCTCTTCATATTTTTCACACGTTTTCATGCCCTTCATGTTTTTCATCACCGCTTCATACTCCTCCTATTTTTCAGACCGTTTCATGCTCCTCATATTTTTGACACCTTTTGAAGCTCTTCATATTTTTCACACCTTTTCAGGCTCTTCATTTTTTTCAACGCTACTTCTTGATCCTCCAATTTTTCAGACCGTTTCCTGCTCATCTAATTTTTGACACCTTTTGAAGCTTTGCATATTTTTCAAAACTTTTCAGGCTCTTCATGTTTTTGAACACCGTTTCATGCTCCTCCTATTTTTCAGACCGTTTCAGGCTCCTCATATTTTTCAGATCGTTTTATTGTCCTCATATTTTTGACACCTTTTGAAGCTCTTCATATTTTTCACACGTTTTCATGGCCTTCATGTTTTTCATCACCGCTTCATACTCCTCCTATTTGTCAGATCGTTTTATGGTCCTCATATTTTTGACACCTTTTGAAGCTCTTCATATTTTTCACACCTTTTCAGGCTCTTCATTTTTTTCAACGCTACTTCGTGATCCTCCAATTTTTCAGACCGTTTCATGCTCATCTAATTTTTGACACTTTTTGAAGCTTTGCATATTTTTCACACCTTTTCAGGCTCTTCATGTGTTTCAACACCGTTTCTTGCTCCTCATATTTTTGACACCTTTTTAAGCTCTTCATATTTTTAACACCTTTTCATGCTCTTCAGGTTTATCATCAACCTCTCGGGCTCCTCCTATTTTTTGACCGTTTCATGCTCCTCATATTTTTGACACCTTTTTAAGCTCTTCATGTTTTTCACACCCTTTCATGGTCTTCATATTTTTCAACACCGTTTCATGCTTCTTCTAATTTTCAGACCGTTTCATGCTCCTCATAATTTTGACGCCTTTTGCAGCTCTTCTTATTCTTCACACCTTTTCAGGCTCTTCATGATTTTCAACACCTTTGCAGGCTCCTCCTATTTTTCAGACCGTTTCGTGCTCCTCATATTTTTTACACCTTTTGACGCTCTTTATATTATACACACCTTTCCATGATCTTCATGTTTTTCAACACTGTTTCATGCTCCTCCTATTTTTCAAACCGTTTACTGCTCCTCATATTTTGACACCTTTTGAAGCTCTTCATATTTTTCACACGTTTTCAGGCTCTTCATGTTTTTCAACGCCGCTTCTTGCTCCTCGTATTTTTAAGACCGTTTCATGCACTTCATATTTGACACCTTTTGAAGCTTCATATATTTCACACCGTTTCTGGCTCTTCATGTTTTTCTATACCGCTTCATTCTCCTCCAAATTTTAAGACTGTTTCATGCTCTTCATAATTTTGGCACCTTTTAAAGCTCTTCATATTTTCCACACCTTTTCAGGCTCTTCATGTTTTTCAACACCGCTTCATGCTCCTCCTATTTTTCAGACCGTTTCATGCTCCTCATATTTTTCACACCTTTTAAAGCTCTTCATATTTTTCACACCTTTTCAGGCTCTTCACGTTTTTCAACACCGCTTCATGTTCCTTCTATTTTTCAGACCGTTTCATGCATCTCATATTTTTGACTCCTTTTAAGTTCTTCATATATTTCACACATTTTCAGGCTCTTCATGTTTTTCAACACCGTTTCATGCTCCTCCTATTTATCAGACCATTTCATGCTCCTCCTATTTTTCAGACAGTTTCATGCTCTTCATATTTTTGACACCTTTTGAAGCTCTTCATATTTTTCACACCTTTTCAGGCTCTTCATGTTTTTCAACGCCACTTCATGCTCCTCCTATTTTTCAGACCGTTAAATGCTCTTCATATTTTTGACACCTTTTGAAACTCTTCATATATTTCACACCTTTTCAGACTCTTCATGTTTTTGAACACAGTTTCATGCTCCTCCTATTTTTTTGACCGTTTCTTACTCTTCATAATTTTGCCTACTTTTGAAGCTCTTCATATTTTTCACACTTTTTCAGGCTCTTCATGGTTTTCTACACCGCTTCATGCTCCTCTTATTTTTCAGCCCGTTTCATGCTCCTCATATTTTTCACACCTTTTGAAGCTCTTCATATTTTTCAAACCTTTTCAGGCTTTCATGTTTTTCAGCACCAGTTCATGCTCCTCCTATTTTTCAGACCGTTTCATGCTCCACATATTCTTGACACCTTTTGAAGCTCTTCATATTTTGCACACCTTTTCAGGCTCTTCATGTTTTTGAACACCGCTTCATGCTCCTCCTATATTTCAGACCGTTTCATGCTCCTCCTATTTTTCAGACTGTGTCATGCACGTCTTATTATTGACACCTTTTGAAGCTCTTCATATTTTTCACACCTTTTCAGGCTCTTCATGTTTTTGAACACCGCTTCATGCTCTTCCTATTTTTCAGACCGTTTCATGCTCCTCATATTTTTCCCACCTTTTGATGCCGTTCTATTTCTCACACCTTTTCAGGCTCTTCATGTTTTTCAACACCACTTCATGCTCCTCCTATTTTTCAGACCGTTTCAGGCTCCTCATATTTTTCACACCTTTTGAAGCCGTTCTATTTCTCACACCTTTTCGGGCTCTTCATGTTTTTCACACCGTTTCATGATCCTCCTATTTTTCATACCGTTTCATGCTCCTCATATTTTTGACACCTTTTGAAGCTCTTCATATTTGTCACCCCTTTTCAGGCTCTTCATTTTTTTGAACACCTCTTTATCCTCCTCCTATTTTTCAGACCGTTCCATGCTCTTCATATTTTTCAAACCTTTTGAAGCTCTTCATATTTTTCACACCTTTTCAGGCTCTTCATGTTTTTAAACACCGCTTCATGCTCTTCCTATTTTTCAGACCGTTTCATGCTCCTCATATTTTTCACACCTTTTGAAGCCGTTCTATTTCTTACACCTTTTCAGGCTCTTCATGTTTTTCAACACCACTTCATGCTCCTCCTATTTTTCAGACCGTTTCAGGCTCCTCATATTTTTCACACCTTTTGAAGCCGTTCTATTTCTCACACCTTTTCAGGCTCTTCATGTTTTTCACACCGTTTCATGCTCCTCATACTTTTTACACGTTTTGGGGCTCTCATATTTTTCACACCATTCCAGGCTCTTCATATTTTTGAACACCGCTTCATGCCCCTCCTATCTTTCAGACCATTTCATGCTCATCTCATTTTTGACACCTTTTGAAGCTCTTCATATATTTCACACCTTTTGAAGCTCTTCATAATTTTCACACGTTTTCAGGCTCTTCATGTTTTTCAACAAGATTTCATGCTCCTCCGGTTTCTCAGACCATTTCAAGGTCCTCATGTATTTCACACCATTTGAAGCTCTTCATATTTTTCACACCTTTTCAGACTCTTCATGTTTTTCAACACCGCTTCATGCCCCTCCTATCTTTCAGACCATTTCATGCTCATCTCATTTTTGACACCTTTTGAAGCTCTTCATATATTTCACAGCTTTTGAAGCTCTTCATAATTTTCACACGTTTTCAGGCTCTTCATGTTTTTCAACACGGCTTCATGATCCTCCTATTTTTCATACCGTTCATGCTCCTCATATTTTTGACACCTTTTGAAGTTCTTCCTATTTTTCACAACTCTTCATGCTCTTCATGTTTTTCGACACCGCTTCATGCTCCTCCTATTTTACAGCCTGTTTCAGGCTCCTCATATTTTTGACACCTTTTGAAGCTCTTCATATATTTCACACCTTTTGAAGCTCTTCATATTTTTCATACCTTTTCAGGCTCTCCATATTTTTGAACACCGCTTCATGCTCCTCCTATTTTTGAGACCGTTTCATGCTCCTCATATTTTTGACACCTTTTGAAGCTCTTCATATTTGTCACACCTTTTCAGGCTCTTCATGTTTTTGAACACCGTTTCATGCTCCTCCTATTTTTGAGACTGTTTCATGCTCCTCATATTTTTGACACCTTTTGAAGCTCTTCATATTTGTCACACCTTTTCAGGCTCTTCATGTTTTTGAACACCGCTTTATCCTCCTCCTATTTTTCAGACCGTTCCATGTTCTTCATATTTTTCAAACCTTTTGAAGCTCTTCATATTTTTCACACCTTTTCCCGCTCTTCATGTTTGTTAAAACCGTTTCTTGCTCCTCCTATTTTTCAGACCGATTCATGCTCCTCATATTTTTGACAGGTTTTGAAGCTCTTCATATTCTTCACAGCTTTTCATGCTCTTCATGTTTTTCAACACCGCTTCATGCTCCTCCTATTTTTCAGACCGTTTCATGCTCCTCATATTTTTGACACCTTTTGAAGCTCTTCATATATTTCACACCTTTTCAGGCTCTTCATGTTTTTCAGCACGAGTTCATGCTCCTCCTATTTTTCAGACCGTTTCATGCTCATCTCATTTTTTACACCTTTTGAAGCTCTTCATATTTTGCACACCTTTTCAGGCTCTTCATGTTTTTCAGCTCCACTTCATGTTCCTCCTATTTTTCAGACCGTTTCTTGCTCCTCATATTTTTGACACTTTTTGAAGCTCTTCTTATTTTTCACACCTTTTCTGGCTCTTCATGTTTTTGAACACAGCTTCATGCTCCTCCTATTTTTCAGACCGTTTCATTCTCCTCATGTTTTTGACACCTGTTGAAGCTCTTCACATTTTTCACACCTTTTCAGGCTCTTCACGATTTTCAACATCGCTTCATGATCCTCCTATTTTTCAGACCGTTTCATACTCTTCCTATTTTTGAGACTGTTTCAGGCTCCTCATATTTTTGACAGGTTTTGAATCTCTTCATATTTTGCACACCTTTTGAAGCTCTTCATATTTTTCACACCTTTTCAGGCTCGTTATGATTTTCAACACAGCTTAATGCTCCTCCTATTTTTCAGACCGTTTCATGCTCATCTCATTTTTGACACCTTTTGAAGCTCTTCATATTTTTCACATTTTTGAAGCTCTTCATATTTTTCACACCTTTTCAGGCTCGTTATGATTTTCAACACAGCTTAATGCTCCTCCTATTTTTCAGACCGTTTCATGCTCATCTCAATTTGACACCTTTTGAAGCTCTTCATATTTTTCACACCTTTTGAAGCTCTTCATATTTTTCACACATTTTCAGGCTCTTCATGTTTTTCAACACCGCTTCTTGCTCCTCCTATTTTTCCGACCGTTTCATGCTCCTCATATTTTTGACACGTTTTGAAGCTCTTCATATTTTTCACACCTTTTCAGGCTCTTCATGTTTTTCAACACCGGTTCATGCTCCTTCTATTTTTCAGAAAGTTTCTTGCTCCTCATATTTTTGAAACCTTTTGAAGCTCTTCAAATTTTTCTCACATTTTCAGGTTCTTCCTGTTATTCAACACCATTTCATGCTCCTCTTATTTTTCAGACCGTTTCATGCTCCTCCTATTTTTCAGACCGTTTCATGATCCTCATATATTTGAAACCTTTTGAAGCTCTTCATATTTTTCACACCTTTTCAAGCTCTTCAAGATTTTCAACAACGCTTCATGCTCCTGCTTTTTTTCAGACCGTTTCGTGCTCCTCATATATTTGACAGCTTTTGAAGCTCTTCATATTTTTCACACCTTTTCAGGCTCTTCATGTTTTTGAACATCACTTCATGCTCTTCCTTTTTTTCAGACCATTTCTTTCCCCTCATATATTTGACACATTTTGAAGCTCTTCATACTTTTCACAACTTGTCAGGCTCTTCATGTTTTTGAACACCGCTTCATGCTCCTCCTATTTTTCAGACCGTTTCATGCTCGTCATATTTTTCACACCTTTTAAAGCTCTTCATATTTTTCACACCTTTTCAGGCTCTTCATGTTTTTCAACACCACTTCATGCTCCTCCTATTTTTCAGACCATTTCATGCTCATCTCATTTTTGACACCTTTTGAAGCTCTTCATATATTTCACACCTTTTGAAGCTCTTCATAATTTTCACACGTTTTCAGGCTCTTCATGTTTTTCAACAAGATTTCATGCTCCTCCTGTTTTTCAGACCGTTTCAAGCTCCTCATGTATTTCACACCATTTGAAGCTCTTCATATTTTTCACACCTTTTCAGGCTCTTCATGTTTTTCAACACCGCTTCATGCTCCTCCTATCTTTCAGACCATTTCATGCTCATCTCATTTTTGACACCTTTTGAAGCTCTTCATATATTTCACACCTTTTGAAGCTCTTCATAATTTTCACACGTTTTCAGGCTCTTCATGTTTTTCAACACGGCTTCATGATCCTCCTATTTTTCATACCGTTCATGCTCCTCATATTTTTGACACCTTTTGAAGTTCTTCCTATTTTTCACAACTCTTCATGCTCTTCATGTTTTTCGACACCGCTTCATGCTCCTCCTATTTTACAGCCTGTTTCATGCTCCTCATATTTTTGAAACCTTTTGAAGCTCTTCATATTTTTCACACCTTTTCCTGCTCTTCATGTTTGTTAAACCCGTTTCTTGCTCCTCCTATTTTTCAGACCGTTTCATGCTCCTCATATTTTTGACACCTTATGAAGCTCTTCATATTTTTCACTCCTTTTCAGATCTTCATGTTTTTCAACACCACCTCATGCTCCTTCTATTTTTCAGACCGATTCATGCTCCTCATATTTTTGACACGTTTTGAAGCTCTTCATATTCTTCACAGCTTTTGATGCTCTTCATGTTTTTCAACACCTTTTCATGCTCCTGATATATTTCAGACAGTTTCATGCTCCTCATATTTTGACACATTTAGAAGCTCTTCATATTTTTCACACCTTTTCAGGGTCTTCATGTCTTTCAACACCGCTTCATGCTCCTCCCATTTTTCAGACCGTTTCATGCTCCTCCTATTTTTCAGACCGTTTCATGCTCCTCATATTTTTGACACCTTTTGAAGCTTGTCTTATTTTCACAGCTTTTCAGGAACTTCATGTTTTTCAACACCGCTTCATGCTCCTCCCATTTTTCAGACCGATTCATGCTCCTCCTATTTTTCAGACCGTTTCATGCTCCTCATGTATTTCCAACCTTTTGAAGCTCTTCATATTTTTCACACCTTTTCAGGCTCTTCATGTTTTTGAACACCGCTTCATGCTCCTCCTATTTTTCAGACCGTTTCATGCTCCTCATAATTTTCACACCTTTTGAAGCTCTTCATATTTTTCACACCTTTTCCGGTTCTTCATGTTTTTGAACACAGCTTCATGCTCCTCCTATTTTTCAACTGTTTCATGCTCCTCATAATTTTGACATCTTTTGAAGTGCTTCATATTTTTCACACCTTTTCAGGCTCTTCATGTTTTTCAACACTGCATCATGCTCTTCCTATTCTTCAGAACTTTTCATGCTCCTCAAATTTTTGACACCTTCTGAAGCTCTTCATATTTTTCACACCTTTTCAGACTCTTCATGTTTTTCAACACCGCTTCATGCTCCTCCTATTTTTCAGACCGTTTCATGCTCCTCCTATTTTTCAGACCGTTTTATGCTTTTCATATTTTTCACAACTTTTGAAGCTCTTCAGATTTTTCACACCTTTTAAACTCTTCATGTTTTTGAACACCGCTTCACACTCCTCCTATTTTTCATACCGTTTCATGCTCCTCAAATTTTTGACAGCTTTTGAAGCTCTTCATATACTTTCCACCTTTTCAGGCTCTTCATTTTTGTGGACTCCGCTTCATGCTCCTCCTTTTCTTCAGACCGTTCATGCTCATCTCATTTTTGACATCTTTTGAAGCTCTTCATATTTTTCACACCTTTTGAATCTCTTCATATTTTTCATATTTTTGAAGCTCTTCATATTTTTCACACGTTTTTAGGCTCTTCATGTTTTTCAATACCACTTCATGCTCCTCCTATTTTTCAGACCGTTTCATGCTCATCTCATTTTTGACACCTTTTGATGCACTTCATATTTTTCACACCTTTTGAAGCTCTTCGTATATTTCACACCTTTTCAGGCTCTTCATGTTTTCAACACCACTTCATGCTCCTCCTACTTTTCAGACCCTTTCATGCTAAACTAAATTTGACACCTTATGAAGCTCTTCATGTTTTTCACACCTTTTCATGCTCTTTATGTTTTTGAACACCGGTTCATGCTCCTCCTATTTTTCAACCCGTTTCATGCTCCTCCTATTTTTTACACCTTTTGAAGCTCTTCATATTTTTCACAATTTTTCAGTCTCTGCATTTTTTTGAACACCGCTTCATGCTCCTCCTATTTTTTAGACCGTTTCATGCTCATCTCATTTTTGACACCTTTTGAAGCTCTTCATATTTTTTACACCTTTTGAAGCTCTTCATAATTTTCACACCTTTTCAGGCTCTTCATGTTTTTGAACACCGCTTCATCCTCCTCCTATTTTTAAGAGGGTTTCATGCTCGTCATATTTTTGACACATTTTGAAGCTCTTCATATTTTTCACACCATTTCAGGCTCTTCATCTTTTTGAACACCGCTTCATGCTCGTCCTATTTTCAGACCGTTTCATGCTCCTCATATTTTTGACACGTTTTGAACCTCTTCATATTTTTCACACCTTTTCAGGCTCTTCATGTTTTTCAACAGCGCTTCATGCTCCTCCTATTTTTCCGACCGTTTCATGCTCCTCATATTTGTGACACCTTTTGAAGCTCTTCCTATTTTTCACACCTTTTGAAGCTCTTCATGTTTTTCAACACCACTTCATCCTCCTCCTGTTTTTAAGACCTTTAATGTCCCTCATATTTTTGACACCTTTTGAAGCTCTTCCTATTTTTCACACATTTTCAGGCTCTTCATGTTTTTGAACAACGTTTCATGCTCCTCCTACTTTTCAGACCGTATAATGCTCCTCATATATTTCATACGATTTGAAGCTATTCATATATTTCACACCTTTTCAGGCTCTTCATGTTTTTCAACACCGCTTCATGCTCCTCCTATTTTTCAGACCGTTTCATGCTCATCTCTTTTTTGACACCTTTTGAAGCTCTTCATATTTTCACACTTTTTCAGGCTCTTCATGTTTTTCAACACCTTATCAGGCTCATCGTATTTTTCAGAACGTTTCATGCTCCTCATATTTTTGACACGTTTTCAGTCTCTTCATATTTTTCACACATTTTCAGGCTCTTCATGTTTTTGAACACCACTTCATGCTCCTCATATTTTTCACACCTTTTGAAGCTCTTCATATTTTTCACACCTTTTCAGGCTCTTCATGTTTTTCAACACCGGTTCATGCTTCTCCTATTTTTCAGAGAGTTTCATGCTCCTCATGTATTTCTCACCTTTTGAAGCTCTTCAAATTTTACACACCTTTTCAGGCTCTTCATGTTTTTCAACACCACTTCATGCTCCTCCTATTTTTCATACCGTTTCATGCTCCTCATATTTTTGACATCTTTAGAAACTCTACATATCTTTCACACCTTTTCAGACTCTTCATGTTTTTCAACACCGCTTCATGATCCTCCTATTTTTCAGACCGTTTCATTCTCCTCATATTTTTGACACCTTTTGAAGCTCTTCTTATTTTTCACAAGTTCTCAGGCTCTGCATGTTTTTCAACACCGCTTCATGCTCCTCATATTTTTCAGACCGTTTCATGCTTCTCATATTTTTGACACCTTTTGAAGCTCTTCCTTTTTTTCACACCTTTTCACGCTCTTCATGTTTTTGAACACCGCTTAATGCTCCTCCTATTTTTCAGACCGTTTCATGCTTCTCATATTTTTGACACCTTTTATAGCTCTTCATATTTTCACACCTTTTCAGGCTCTTCATGTTTTTGAACACCGCTTCGTGCTCCTCCTATTTTTCAGACCGTTTCATGCTCCTAATATTTTTGACACCTTTTGAAGCTCTTCATATTTTTCACACCTTTTCAGGCTCTTCATGTTTGAACACCGCTTCATGCTCCTTCTATTTTTCAGAGAGTTTCATGCTCCTCATGTATTTCACACCTTTTGAAGCTCTTCATATTTTTCACACCTTTTCATGCTCTTCATGTTTTTCAACACCGCTTCATGCTTCTCCTATTTTTCAGACAGTTTCATGCTCCTCCTATTTTTCAGACTGTTTCATGCACCTCTCATTATTGACACCTTTTGAAGCTCTCATACTTTTCACACCTTTTCAGGCTCTTCATGTTTCTCAACACCGCTTCATGCTCCTCCTATTTTTGCGACCGTTTCATGCTCCTCATATATTTGACACCTTTGAAGCTCTTCATATTTTATCACACGTTTTCAGGCTTTTCATGTTTTTCATCACCGCTTCACGCTCCTCCTATTTTTGAGACCGTTTCACGCTCCACATATTTTTGACAACTTTTGGGACTCTTCATATTTTTCACACCTTATCAGCCTCTTCATGTTTTTTAACCGCTGCATACTCCTCCTATTTTTCAGACCGTTTCATGCTCCTCATATATTTCACACCTTTTGAAGCTCTTCATATTTTTCACACCTTTTCAGGCTCTTCATTTTTTTCACACCACTCCATGCTCCTCCTATTTTTCAAACCGTTTCTTGCTCATCTCATTTTTGACACCTTTTGAAGCTCTTCATATTTTTCACACCTTTTGATGCTCTTCATATTTTTCACAAGTTCTCAGCCTCCTCATGTTTTTAAACACCGCTTCATGCTCCTCCTATTTTTCAGACCGTTTCATGCTCCTCATATTTTTCACACCTTTTGAAGCTCTTCCTTTTTTTCACACCTTTTCACGCTCTTCATGTTTTTGAACACCGCTTCATGCTCCTCCTATTTTTCCCGACCCTTTCATGCTCCTCATAATTTTGACACCTTTTGAAGCTCTTCATATGTTTCACAACTTTTCAGGCTCTTCATTTTTTTCAACACCACTCCATGCTCCTCCTATTTTTCAGACGGTTTCATGCTCATCTCATTTTTTACACCTTTTGAAGCTCTTCATATTTTTCACACCTTTTGATGCTCTTCATATTTTTCACACGTTTTCAGGCTCTTCATGTTTTTCAACACCGCTTCATGCTATTTCTATTTTTCAGAGAGTTTCATGCTCCTCATGTATTTCACACCTTTAGAAGCTCTTCATATTTTTCAAACCTTTTCAGGCTCTTCATGTTTTTCCACACCCCTTCATGCTTCTCCTATTTTTCAGCCCGTTTCATGCTCCTCATGTATTTCACACCTTTTGAAGCTCTTCATATTTTTCACACCTTTTCAGGCTCCTCATGTTTTTCACACCTTTTCAGGCTCTTCATGTTTTTGAACACCATTTCAGGCTTCTCCTAATTTGCAGACCGTTTCATTCTCCTCATATTTTTGACACCTTTTGAAGCTCTTTATATATTTCACACCTTTTCAGGCTCTTCATTTTTTTCAACACCACTTCATGCTCCTCCTATTTTTCAGACTGTTTCATGCTCATCTCATTTTGACACCTTTTGAAGCTCTTCAAATTTTTCACGTCTTTTGAAGCTCTTCATATTTTTCACAACTTTTCAGGCTCTTTATGATTTTCAACACCGCTTCATGCTCCTCCTATTTTTCAGACCGTTTCATGCTCATCTCATTTTGACACCTTTTGAAGCTCTTCAAATTTTTCACACCTTTGGAAGCTCTTCATATTTTCCATATTTTTGAAGCTCTTCATATTTTCACACGTTTTCAGGCTCTTCATGTTTTTCAACAACGCTTCATGCTATTTCTATTTTTCAGAGAGTTTCATGCTCCTCATGTATTTCACACCTTTTGAAGCTCTTCATATTTTTCAACCCTTTTCAGGCTCTTCATGTTTTTCCACACCCCTTCATGCTTCTCCTATTTTTCAGCCCGTTTCATGCTCCTCATATGTTTCACACCTTTTGAAGCTCTTCATATTTTTTTAACACCTTTTCACGCTCCTCCTATATTTCAGACCGTTTCAAGCTCCTCATATTTTTGACACTTTTTGTAGCTCTTCATATTTTTCACACCTTTTCAGGGTCTTCATGTTTTTCTACACCACTTCATGCTCCTCCTATTTTTCGGACCGTTTTATTCTACTCATATGTTTCACACCTTTTTCAAGCTCTTCATGTTTTTCAACACCACTTCATGCTCCTCCTAATTATCAGACCGTTTCATGCTCCTCATATTTTTGACACCATTTGAAGCTCTTCATATTTTTCACACCTTTTCAGGCTCTTCATGTTTTTTAACACCTTTTCATGCTCCTCCTGTATTTCAGACCGTTTCATGCTCCTTATGTTTTTTGACACCTTTTGAAGCTCTTCATATTTTTCACACGTTTTCAGGCTCTTCATATTTTTCAACACCGCTTCATGCTCCTCCTATTTTTCAGACCGTATCATGCTCCTCATATGTTTCACACCTTTTTCAGGCTCTTCATGTTTTTCAACAACACTTCATGCTCCTCCTATGTTTCAGACCGTTTCATGCTCCTCATATTTTTGACACAGTTTGAAGCTCTTCACATTTTTCACATCTTTTGAGGCTCTTCATGTTTTTGAAAACAGTTTCTTGCTCCTCATTTTTTTCAGACCGTTTCACCCTCTATATATTTGACACCTTTTTGAAGCTCTTCATATTTTTCACACCTTTTGAGGCTCTTCATGTTTTTCAAAACAGTTTCTTGCTCCTCATATTTTTCAGACCGTTTCACCCTCTATATATTTGACCCCTCTTTGAAGCTCTTAATATTTTTCACACCTTTTCAGGCTCTTCTTGTTTTTCAACACCACTTCAAGCTCCTTCTATTTTTCAGACCGTTTCTTGCTCCTCATATTTTTGACACCTTTGAGGCTCTTCCTATATTTCACACTATTTCATGCTCTTCATCTTTTTCAACACCACTTCAAGCTCCTTCTATTTTTCAGACCGTTTCATGTTTCTCATATATTTGACACAGTTTGAAGCTCTTCATATTTTTCACAACTGTTGAGGCTCTTCATGTTTTTGAAAACAGTTTCTTGCTCCTCTTGTTTTTCAGACCCTTTCTCCCTCCTCATATTTTTGATACCTTTTTGAAGCTCTTCATTTTTTTCACACCTTTCCAGGCTCTTCAAGTGTATGAACACCGTTTCATGCTCCTCCTATATTTCATACCATTTCATGCTCCTTATATTTTTGACACCTTTTGAAGCTCTGCATATATTTCACACCTTTTCAGGCTCTTCATATTTTTCAACACCGCTTCAAGCTCCTCCTATTTTTCAGACCGTTTCTTGCTCCTCATATTTTTGACACCTTTGAGGCTCTTCATATATTTCACACATTTTCAGGCTCTTCATGTTTTTCAACACCGCTTCATGCTCCTCCTAATTTTCAGACCGTTTCATTCTCCTCATATTTTTGACACCATTTGAAGCTGTTCATCTTTTTCACACCTTTTCAGGCTCTTCATGTTTTTTAACACCTTTTCATGCTCCTGCTATATTTCAGACCGTTTCATGCTCCTTATATTTTTGACACCTTTTGAAGCTCTTCATATTTTTCACACCTTTTCAGGCTCTTCATATTTTTCAACACCACTTCATGCTCCTATTTTTCAGACCGTATCATGCTCCTCATATGTTTCACACATTTTTCAGGCTCTTCATCTTTTTCAACAATACTTCATGCTCATCCTATGTTTCAGACCGTTTCATGCTCCTCATATTTTTGACACAGTTTGAAGCTCTTCACATTTTTCACAAATTTTCAGGCTCTTCATGTTTTTGAAAACAGTTTCTTGCTCCTCATATTTTTCAGACCGTTTCACCCTCTATATATTTGACACCTTTTTGAAGCTCTGCATATTTTTCACACGTTTTCAGTCTCTTCATGTTTTTCAACACCACTTCAAGCTCCTTCTATTTTTCAGACCGTTTCTTGCTCCTCATATTTTTGACACCTTTGAGGCTCTTCATATATTTCACACTGTTTCAGGCTCTTTATGTTTTCAACACCGCTTCATGCTCCTCCTAATTTTCAGACCGTTTCATTCTCCTCATATTTTTGACACCTTTTGAAGCTCTTCATATTTTTCACACTTTTTCAGGCTCTTCATGTTTTTCAACACCACTTCAAGCTCCTTCTATTTTTCAGACCGTTTCATGCTCCTCATATTTATGACACAGTTTGAAGCTCTTCACATTTTTCACAAATTTTCAGGCTCTTCATGTTTTTGAAAACAGTTTCTTGCTCCTCATATTTTTCAGACCGTTTCACCCTCTATATATTTGACACCTTTTTGAAGCTCTGCATATTTTTCACACGTTTTCAGTCTCTTCATGTTTTTCAACACCACTTCAAGCTCCTTCTATTTTTCAGACCGTTTCTTGCTCCTCATATTTTTGACACCTTTGAGGCTCTTCATATATTTCACACTGTTTCAGGCTCTTTATGTTTTCAACACCGCTTCATGCTCCTCCTAATTTTCAGACCGTTTCATGCTCCTCATATTTATGACACAGTTTGAAGCTCTTCACATTTTTCACAAATTTTCAGGCTCTTCATGTTTTTGAAAACAGTTTCTTGCTCCTCATATTTTTCAGACCGTTTCACCCTCTATATATTTGACACCTTTTTGAAGCTCTGCATATTTTTCACACGTTTTCAGTCTCTTCATGTTTTTCAACACCACTTCAAGCTCCTTCTATTTTTCAGACCGTTTCTTGCTCCTCATATTTTTGACACCTTTGAGGCTCTTCATATATTTCACACTGTTTCAGGCTCTTTATGTTTTCAACACCGCTTCATGCTCCTCCTAATTTTCAGACCGTTTCATTCTCCTCATATTTTTGACACCTTTTGAAGCTCTTCATATTTTTCACACTTTTTCAGGCTCTTCATGTTTTTCAAACCGCTTCATGCTTCTCCTATTTTTCAGACCGTTTCATGCTCCTCATATTTTTGACGCCTTTTGAAGCTCTTCATATTTTTCACACCTTTTCAGGCTCTTCATGTTTTTCAGCACCACTTCATGCTCCTCCTAATTTTCAGTCCGTTTCATGCTTCTCATATTTTTGACCACTTTTGAAGCTCTTCATATTTTTCACACCTTTTCAGGCTCTTCATGTTTTTCAACACCGCTTCATGCTCCTACTATTTTTCAGACCCTTTCATGCTCCTCATATTTTTGACACCTTTTTAAGCTCTTCATATTTTTCACACCTTTTCACGCTCTTCATGTTTTTCAACATCGCTTGCTGCTCCTCCTCTTTTTCAGAGCGTTTCATGCTCCTCATAATTTTGACGCCTTTGAAGCTCTTCATATTTTTCACACCTTTTCAGGCTCTTCATATTTTTCAACACCACTTCTTGCTTCTCCTATTTATCAGACCGTTTAATGCTCCTCATATTTTTGACACTTTTTGAAGCTCTTCATATTTTTCACACTTCTCCAGGCTCTTCATTTTTTTGAACACCGATTCATGCTCCTCCTATTTTTCAGACCTTTTCATGCTCCTCATGTTTTTGACACCTTTTGAAGCACTTCATATTTTTCACACCTTTTCAGGCTCTTCATGTTTTTCAACAACGCTTCATGCTCCTCCTATTTTTCAGACTGTTTCATGCTCCTCATATGTTTCACACCTTTTGAAGCTCTTCATATTTTTTTTAACACCATTTCACGTTCCTCCTATATTTCACACCGTTTCAAGCTCCTCATATTTTTGACACTTTTTGCAGCTCTTCATATTTTTCACACCTTTTCAGGGTCTTCATGTTTTTCTACACCACTTCATGCTCCTCCTATTTTTCAGACCGTTTTATTCTACTCATATGTTTCACACCTTTTTCAAGCTCTTCATGTTTTTCAACACCACTTCATGCTCCTCCTAATTTTCAGACCGTTTCATTCTCCTCATATTTTTGACACCATTTGAAGCTGTTCATTTTTTCACACCTTTTCAGGCTCTTCATGTTTTTTAACACCTTTTCATGCTCCTGCTATATTTCAGACCGTTTCATGCTCCTTATATTTTTGACACCTTTTGAAGCTCTTCATATTTTTCATACGTTTTCAGTCTCTTCATATTTTTCAACACCGCTTCATGCTCCTCCTATTTTTCAGACCGTATCATGCTCCTCATATGTTTCACACCTTTTTCAGGCTCTTCATGTTTTTCAACAACACTTCATGCTCCTCCTATGTTTCAGACCGTTTCATGCTCCTCATATTTTTGACACAGTTTGAGCTATTCACATTGTTCACACCTTTTGAGGCTCTTCATGTTTTTGAAAACAGTTTCTTGCTCCTCATATTTTTCAGACCGTTACACCCTCTATATATTTGACACCTTTTTGAAGCTCTTCATATTTTTCACACCTTTTGAGGCTCTTCATGTTTTTGAAAACAGTTTCTTGCTCCTCATATTTTTCAGACCGTTTCACCCTCTATGTATTTGACACCTTTTTGAAGCTCTTCATATTTTTCACACCTTTTCAGGCTCTTCATGTTTTTCAACACCACTTCAAGCTCCTTCTATTTTTCAGACCGTTTCTTGCTCGTCATATTTTTGACACCTTTGAGGCTCTTCATATATTTCACACTTTTTCAGGCTCTTCATGTTTTTCAACACCACTTCAAGCTCCTTCTATTTTTCAGACCGTTTCTTGCTCCTCATATTTTTGACACCTTTGAGGCTCTTCATATATTTCACACTGTTTCAGGCTCTTTATGTTATTCAACACCGCTTCATGCTCCTCCTAATTTTCAGACCGTTTCATTCTCCTCATATTTTTGACACCTTTTGAAGCTCTTCATATTTTTCACACTTTTTCAGGCTTTTCATGTTTTTGAACACCGCTTCATGTTCCTCCTATTTTTCAGACCGTTTCATGCTCCTCATATTTTTGACACCTTTTGAAGCTCTTCATATATTTCACACCTTTTCAGGCTCTTCATGTTTTTGAACACCGCTTCATGCTCCTCCTATTTTTCAGATTGTTTCATGCTCCTCATATTTTTGACACCTTTTGAAGCTCTTCATATTTTTCACACCTTTTCAGGCTCTTCATGTTTTTCAACACCGCTTCATGCTCGTCGTATTTTGCCGACCGTTTCATGCTCCTCATATTTTTGACACCTTTTGAAGCTCTTCAGATATTTCACACCTTTCCAGGCTCTTCATTTTTTCAACACCACTTCATGCTTCTCCTATTTTTCAGATCATTTCATGCTCATCTCATTTTAACACCTTTTGAAGCTATTCATATTTTTTACAAATTTTGAAGGTCTTCATATTTTTCACACGTTTTCAGGCTCTTCATGATTTTCAACACCGCTTCATGCTCCTCCTATTTTTCAGACCTTTTCATGCTCATCTTTTTTTTGACACCTTTTGAAGCTCTTCATATGTTTCACACCTTTTGAAGCTCTTCATATTTTTCACATTTATGAATCTATTCATATTTTCCACACGTTTTCAGACAATTCATGTTTTTCAACATCGCTTCATGCTCCTCCTATTTTTCAGACCGTTTCATTCTCCTCATATTTTTGACACCTTTTGAAGCTCTTCATATATTTCACACTTTTTCAGATTTTTCCTTTTTTTCAACACGACTTCATGCTCCTCCTATTTTTCAGACCGTTTCCTGCTCATCTCATTTTGACACCTTTTGAAGCTCTTCATGTTTTTCACATCTTTTGAAGCTCTTCATATTTTTCACACCTTTCCAGACTCTTCATTTTTTCAACACCTCTTCATGCTCCTCCTATTTTTCAGATCGTTTCATGCTCATCTCATTTTAACACCTTTTGAAGCTCTTCATATTTTTGACAAATTTTGAAGGTCTTCATATTTTTCACACGTTTTCAGGCTCTTTATGATTTTCAACAGCGCTTCATGCTCCTCCTATTTTTCAGACCGTTTCATGCTCCTCATAATTTTGACACCTTTTGAAGCTTTCATATTTTTAACACCTTTTCAGGCTCTTCATCTTTTTCAACACCACTTCATGCTCCTCCTTTTTTGCAGACCGTTTCATGCTACTCATATTTTTAACACCTTTTGAAGCTCTTCATATTTCTCACAGCTTTTTAGGCTCTTCATGTTTTTCAACAAAGCTTCATGCTCCTCCGATTTTGCAGACCGTTTCATCCTCCTCATATTTTTGACACCTTTTGAAGCTCTTCATATTTTTCACACCTTTTCAGGCTCTTCATGTTTTTCAACACCGCTTCATGCTCCTCCTATTTTTCAGACCGTTTCATGCTCCTCATATTTTTGACACCTTTTGAAGCTCTTCATATTTTTCACAACTTTTCAGGCTCTTCATGTTTTTCAACACAGCTTCATGCACGTCCTATTTTTCAGACCGTTTCATGCTCATCTCATTTTTGACACCTTTTGAAGCTTTGCATATTTTTCACAACTTTTCAGGCTCTTCATGTTTTTGAACACCCCTTCATTCTAATCCTTTTTTTCAAACCATATCATGCTCCTCATATTTTTCACACCTATTGAAGCTCTTCATATATTTCACACCTTTTCAGGCTCTTCATGTTTTTGAACACCACTTCATGCTCCTTCTCTTTTTCAGAGAGTTTTATGCTCCTCATGTATTTGACACCTTTTGAAGCTCTTCATATTTTTCACACCTTTTCAGGCTCTTCATGTTTTTCAACACCGCTTCATGCTGCTCATATTTTTCAGACCGTTTCATGCTCCTCATATTTTTGACACCTTTTGAAGCTCTTCATATTTTTCACACCTTTTAAGGCTCTTCATGTTTTTCAACACCGCTTCATGCTCCTCCAATTTTTCAGACCGTTTCATGCTCCTCATATTTTTGACACCTTTTGAAGCTCTTCATATTTTTCACACATTTTCAGGCTCTTCATGTTTTTCAACACCGCTTCATGCTGCTCATATTTTTCAGACCGTTTCATGCTCCTCATATTTTTGACACCTTTTGAAGCTCTTCATATTTTTCACACCTTTTAAGGCTCTTCATGTTTTTCAACACCGCTTCCTGCTCCTCCGATTTTTCAGACCGTTTCATGCTCCTAATATTTTTCACACCTTTTGAAGCCTTTCATATTTTTCACAACTTTTTAAGCTCTTCATGTTTTTGAACATCGCTTCATGCTCCTCCTATTTTTCAGACCGTTTCATGCTCATCTCATTTTTGACACCTTTTGAAGCTTTTCATATTTTTCACAACTTTTCAGGCTCTTCATGTTTTTGAACACAGCTTCATGCTCCTCCTATTTTTCAGACCGTATCATGCTCCTCATATTTTTCAAACCTTTTGAAGCTCTTCATATTTTTCAGACGTTTTCAGTCTATTCATGTTTTTGAACACCATTTCAGGCTCCTCCTATTTTTCAGAGAGTTTCATGCTCCTTATGTATTTCACACATTTTGAAGCTCTTCATATTTTTCACACCTTTTCAGGCCCTTCATGCTTTTCCACACCACTTCATGCTCCTCCTATTTTTCAGACCGTATCGTGTTCCTCATATTTTTGACACATTTTGAAGCTCTTCATATTTTTAACAGCTTTTCAGGTTCTTCATGTTTTTCAACACCGCTTCATGTTCCTCATCTTTTTCAGACCGTTTCATGCTCCTCATATTTTTCACAACTTTTGAGGCTCTTCATGTTTTTGATCACCGTTTCACGATCCTCCTATTTTTCAGGCCGTTTCATGCTCCTCATATTTTTGACACCTTTTGAAGCTCTTCATATTTTTCACACATTTTCAGGCTCTTCATGTTTTTCAACACCGCTTCATGATCCTCCTATTTTTTGGACCGTTTCATGCAGATCTCATTTTTGACACCTTTTGAAGCTCTTCTTATTTTTCAAAATTTTGAAGCTCTTCATATTTTTCACACATTTTCAGGCTCTTTAAGTTTTTGAACACCGCTTCATTGTCCTCCTAATTTTCAGAACTTTTCATGCTCCTCATATAATTCACACCTTTTGAAGCTCTTCATATTTTTCACACCTTTTCAGGCTCTTCATGTTTTTCAACAACACTTCATGCTCCTCGTATATTTCAGACGGTTTCATTCTCCTCATATTTTTGACACCTTTTGAAGCTCTGCATATATTTCACACCTTTTCAGGCTCTTCATGATTTTCAACACCACTTCATGCTCCTCCTATTTTTCAGACCGTTTCATGCTCATCTCATTTTTGACATCTTTTGAAGCTCTTCATATTTTTCACACTTTTTCAGCCTCTTCATGTTTTTCTACACCTCTTCAGGCTCCTCCTATTTTTCAGACCCTTTCATGCTAATCTAATTTTTGACACTTTTTGAAGCTCTTCATACTTTTCGCACATTTTAAGTCTCTGCATGTTTTTGAACACCTTTTCATGCTCCTCATGTATTTCACTCCTTTTGAAGCTCTTCATATTTTGCACACATTTTCAGGCTCTTCATGTTTTTGAACACCGCTTCATCCTCCTCCTATTTTTTAGAGGGTTTCATGCTCGTCATATTTTTGACACATTTTGAAGCTCTTCATATATTTCACACCTTTTCAGGCTCTTCATGTTTTTGAACACCACTTCATGCTCCTCCTATTTTTCAGACCGTTTCATGCTCCTCATATTTTTGTCACCTTTTGAAGCTTTCATATTTTTCACACCTTTTCAGGCTCTTCATGTTTTTCAACACCACTTCATGCTCCTCCTTTTTTGCAGACAGTTTCATGCTACTCATATATTTGACACCTTTTGAAGCTCTTCATATTTCTCACACCTTTTCAGGCTCTTCATGTTTTTCAACACCGCTTCATGCACCTCCGATTTTTCAGACCGTTTCATGCTCCTCATATTTTTGACACCTTTTGAAGCTCTTCATATTTTTCACACCTTTTCAGGCTCTTCATGGTTTTCAACACAACTTCATGCTTCTCGTATTTTTCAGACAGTTACATGCTCCTCATATTTTTGACACTTTTTGAAGCTCTGCATATTTTTCACACCTTTTCAGGCTCTTCATGTTTTTCAACACCACTTCAGGCTCCTCCTATTTTTCAGACACTTTCATGCTAATCTAATTTTTGACACTTTTTGAAGCTCTTCATATTTTTCACACCTTTTCAGTCTCTGCATGTTTTTGAACACCGTTTCATGCTCCTCATATATTTCACACCCTTTGAAGCTCTTCATATTTTGCTCACCTTTTCAGGCTCTTCATGTTTTTGAACACCGCTTCATCCTCCTCCTATTTGTAAGAGGGTTTCATGCTCGTCATATTTTTGACATATTTTGAAGCTCTTCTTAATTTTCACACCTTTTCAGGCTCTTCATGTTTTTGAACCCCGGTTCAGGCTCCTCCTATTTTTCAGACCGTTTCATGCTCCTCATATTTTTCACACCTTTTGAAGCTCTTCATATATTTCACACCTTTTCAGGGTCTTCATGGTTTTGAACACCACTTCATGCTCCTCCTATTTTTCAGACCGTTTCATGCTCCTCATATTTTTGACACCTTTTGAAGCTCTTCTTATTTTTCAAAACTTTTGAAGCTCTTCATATTTTTCACACGTTTTCAGGCTCTTCATGTTTTTGAACACTGCTTCATGCTCCTCCTATTTTTCAGACAGTTTCATGCTCCTGATATTTTTGACATCTTTTGAAGCTCTATATATTTTTCACACCTTTTCAGGCTCTTCATGTGTTTCAACACCGCTTCATGCTCCTCCTATTTTTCAGAATGTTTCATGCTCCTCATATTTTTGACATCTTTTGAAGCTCTTCATATTTTTCACACATTTTCAGGCTCTTTATGTTTTTGAACACCGCTTCATGGTCCTCATAATTTTCAGAACTTTTCATGCTCCTGATATAATTCACACCTTTTGAAGCTCTTCATATTTTTCACACCTTTTCAGGCTCTTCATGTTTTTCAACACCGTTTCATGCTCCTCCTATTTTTCAGACCGTTTCATGCTCCTCATAATTTTGACACCTTTTGAAGCTCTTCATAATTTTCACACCTTTTGAAGCTGTTCATATATTTCACACCTTTTCAGGCTCTTGATGATTTTCAACACCACTTCATGCTCCTCCTAATTTTCACACCCTTTCATGCTAATCTAATTTTTGAAACCTTTTGAAGCTCTTCATATTTTTCACACATTTTGAAGGTCTTCATATTTTTCACACCTTTTCAGGCTGTTCATGTTTTTGAACACCGCTTATGCTCGTCCTATTTTTCAGACCGTTTCATGCTCCTCATATTTTTGACACCTTTTGAAGCTCTTCATATTTTTCACACCTTTTCAGGCTCTTCATGTTTTTCAACAACACTTCATGCTCCTCGTATTTTTCAGACGGTTTCATTCTCCTCATATTTTTGACACCTTTTGAAGCTCTGCATATATTTCACACCTTTTCAGGCTCTTCATGATTTTCAACACCACTTCATGCTCCTCCATTTTTCAGACCGTTTCATGCTCATCTCATTTTTGACATCTTTTGAAGCTCTTCATATTTTTCACACCTTTTGAAGCTCTTCATAATTTTCATATTTTTGAAGCTCTTCATATTTTTCACACTTTTTCAACCTCTTCATGTTTTTCAACACCTGTTCAGGCTCCTCCTATTTTTCAGACCCTTTCATGCTAATCTAATTTTTGACACTTTTTGAAGCTCTTCATACTTTTCGCACCTTTTAAGTCTCTGTATGTTTTTGAACACCTTTTCATGCTCCTCATGTATTTCACTCCTTTTGAAGCTCTTCATATTTTGCAGACATTTTCAGGCTCTTCATGTTTTTGAACACCGCTTCATCCTCCTCCTATTTTTTAGAGGGTTTCATGCTCGTCATATTTTGGACACATTTTGAAGCTCTTCATATTTTTCACACCTTTTTAGGCTCTTCATGTTTTTGAACACCGCTTCATCCTCCTCCTATTTTTAAGAGGGTTTCATGCTCGTCATATTTTTGACACATTTTGAAGCTCTTCATATTTTTCACACCTTTTCAGGCTCTTCATGTTTTTGAACACCACTTTATGTTCCTCCTATTTTTCAGACCGTTTCATGCTCCTCATATTTTTGTCACCTTTTGAAGCTTTCATATTTTTCACACCTTTTCAAGCTTCATGTTTTTCAACACCACTTCATGCTCCTCCTTTTTTGCAGACCGTTTCATGCTACTCATATATTTGACACCTTTTGAAGCTCTTCATATTTCTCACACCTTTTCAGGCTCTTCATGTTTTACAACACCGCTTCATGCACCTCCGATTTTTCAGACCGTTTCATTCTCCTCATATTTTCGACACCTTTTGAAGCTCTTCATATTTTTCACAACTTTTCAGGCTCTTCATGTTTTTGAACACCATTTCATGCTCCTCCTATTTTGCAGACCGTTTCATTCTCCTCATATTTTTGACACCTTTTGAAGCTCTTAATATATTTCACACCTTTTCAGATTTTTCATTTTTTTCAACACGACTTCATGCTCCTCCTGTTTTTCAGACCGTTTCATGCTCATCTCAGTTTGACACCTTTTGAAGCGCTTCATGTTTTTCACATCTTTTGAAGCTCTTCATATTTTTCACAACTTTTCAGGCTCTTTATGATTTTCAACAGCCCTTCATGCTCCTCATATTTTTCAGATCGTTTCATGCTCCTCATATTTTTGACACCTTTTTCAGCTTTCATATTTTTCACACCTTTTCAGGCTCTTCATGTTTTGAACACCACTTCATGCTCCTCCTATTTTTCATAGACTTTCATTCTCCTCATATTTTTGACACCTTTTGAAGCTCTTCATATTTTTCACACCTTTTGAATCTCTTCATATATTTCACACCTTTTCAGGCTCTTCATTTTTTTGAACACAGCTTTATGCTCCTCATATTTTGCAGACCGTTTCATGCTCCTCATATATTTGACAACTTTTGAAGCTCTTCATATTTTTCACATCTTTTCAGGCTCTCATGTTTTTCAACACCGCTTCATGCTCCTCCTATTTTTCAGAGAGTTTCATGCTCCTCATATTTTTGACACCTTTTGAAGCTCTTCATATTTTTCACACCTTTTCAGCTCTTCATGTTTTGAACACCGTTTCATGCTCCTCCTATTTTTCAGACCGTTTCATTCTCCTATATTTTTGACAGCTTTTGAAGGTCTTCATATTTTTCTCACCTTTTCAAGCTCTTCATTCTTTTCAACACCGCTTCATGCTCCTCCTATTTTTCAGCCCGTTTCATGCTCCTCATAGTTTTGACACCTTTTGAAGCTCTTCATATTTTTCACACCTTTTCAGCTCTTCATGTTTTTGAACACCACTTCATGATCTTCCTATTTTTCAGACCGTTTCATGCTCCTCATATATTTTACATTCTTTGAGTCTCTTCATATTTTTCACACCTTTTGAAGCTCTTCATATTTTTCACACCTTTTCAGGCTCTTCATGTTTTTCAACATCGTTTCATGCTCCTCCTATTTTTCAGACCGTTTCATGCTCCTCATAATTTTGACACCTTTTGAAGCTCTTCATCATTTTCACACCTTTTGAAGCTGTTCATATTTTTCACACCTTTTCAGGCTCTTCATGTTTCTCAACAACACTTCATGCTCCTCGTATTTTTCAGACGGTTTCATTCTCCTCATATTTTTGACACCTTTTGAAGCTCTGCATATATTTCACACCTTTTCAGGCTCTTCATGATTTTCAACACCACTTCATGCTCCTCCATTTTTCAGACCGTTTCATGCTCATCTCATTTTTGACATCTTTTGAAGCTCTTCATATTTTTCACACTTTTTGAAGCTCTTCATAATTTTCATATTTTTGAAGCTCTTCATATTTTTCACACTTTTTCAGCCTCTTCATGTTTTTCAACACCTCTTCAGGCTCCGCCTATTTTTCAGACCCTTTTATGCTAATCTAATTTTTGACACTTTTTGAAGCTCTTCATACTTTTTGCACCTTTTAAGTCTCTGCATGTTTTTGAACACCTTTTCATGCTCCTCATGTATTTCACTCCTTTTGAAGCTCTTCATATTTTGCACACATTTTCAGGCTCTTCATGTTTTTGAACACCGCTTCATCCTCCTCCTATTTTTCAGATTGTTTCATGCACATCTCATTTTTTACCCCTTTTGAGGCTCTTCATATTTTTCACACCTTTTCAGGCTCTTCATGTTTTTGAACACCTCTTCATGATCTTCCTATTTTTCAGACCGTTTCATGCTCCTCATATATTTGACATTCTTTGAGGCTCTTCATATTTTTCACACCTTTTCAGGCTCGTCATGTTTTTGAATACCTTTTCATGCTCCTCCTATTTTTCAGACCGTTTCATGCTCCTCATATTTTTGACACCTTTTGAAGCTCTTCATATTTTTCACACCTTTTCAGGCTCTTCATGTTTTTCAACACCGCTTCATGCTCCTCCTGTTTTTCAGACCGTTTCATGCTAGTCATATTTTTGACACCTTTTGAAGCTCTTCATATTTCTCACACCTTTTCAGGCTCTTCATGTTTTTCAACAACGCTTCATCCTCCTCCAATTTTTCAGACGGTTTCATGCTCCTCATATTTTTGACACCTTTTGAAGCTCTTCATATTTTTCACACCTTTTCAGGCTCTTCATGTTTTTCAACACCGCTTCATGCACCTCCTATTTTTCAGAACGTTTCATGCTCATCCCATTTTTGACACCTTTTGAAGCTTTTCATATTTTTCACATATTTTCAGGCTCTTCATGTTTTTGAACACCGCTTCATGCTACTCCTATTTTTCAAACCATATCATGCTCCTCATGTTTTTCACACCTTTTGAAGCTCTTCATATTTTTCAGACGTTTTCAGGCTCTTCTTGTTTTTGAACACCACTTCATGCTCCTTCTATTTTTCAGAGAGTTTCATGCTCCTCATGTATTTCACACCTTTTGAAGCTCTTCATATTTTTCACACCTTTTCAGGCTTTTCATATTTTTGAACACCGTTTCATGCTCCTCCTATTTTTCAGGCCGTTTCATGCTCCTCATATTTTTGACACCTTTTGAAGCTCTTCATATTTTTCAAACCTTTTCAGGCTCTTCATGTTTTTCAACACCGCTTCATGCTCCTCCGATTTTTCGGACCGTTTCATGCTCCACATATTTTTGACACCTTTTGAAGCTCTTCGTATAATTCACACCTTTTCAGGCTCTTCATTTTTTTCAACACCACTTCATGCTCCTCCTATTTTTCAGACCATTTCATGCAGATCTCATTTTTGACACCTTTTGAAGCTCTTCTTATATTTCAAAACTTTTGAAGCTCTTCATATTTTTCACACGTTTTCAGGCTCTTCATGTTTTTCAACACCGCTTCATGCTCCTCCTATTTTTCAGACGGTTTCATGCTCATCTCATTTTTGACACCTTTTGAATCTCTTCATATTTTTCACATCTTTTAAAGCTGTTCATATTTTTCACACTTTTTCAGGCTCTGCATGTTTTTCAACAACCTTTCTTGCTCCTCCTATTTTTCAGACGGTTTCATGCTCATCTCATTTTTGACACCTTTTGAAGCTCTTCATATTTTTCACACCTTTTGAAGATCTTCTTATTTTTCACGTTTTTGAAGCTCTTCATATTTTTCACACGTTTTCAGCCTCTTCATGTTTTTCAACACCGCTTCTTGCTCCTGCTATTTTTCAGACCGTTTCATACTCCTCATATTTTTGACACGTTTTGAGGCTCTTCATATTTTTCACACCTTTTCAGGCTCTTCATGTTTTTGAACACCGCTTCATGCTCCTCCTATTTTTCAGACCGTTTCATGCTCCTCATGTATTTCACACCTTTTGAAGCTCTTCATATTTTGCACACCTTTTCAGGCTCTTCATGTTTTTCACAACCACTTCATGCTCCTCCTATTTTTCCGATCGTTTCATGCACATCTCATTTTTTACACCTTTTGAGGCTCTTCATATTTTTCACACCTTTTCAGGCTCATCATGTTTTTGAACACCACTTCATGATCCTCCTATTTTTCAGACCGTTTCATGCTCCTCATATATTTGACATTTTTTGAGGCTCTTCATATTTTTCACACCTTTTCAGGCTCGTCATGTTTTTGAACACCGCTTCATGCTCCTCCTGTTTTTCAGACCATTTCATGCTAGTCATATTTTTGACACCTTTTGAAGCTCTTCATATTTCTCACACCTTTTCAGGCTCTTCATGTTTTTCAACAACGCTTCATGCTCCTCCGATTTTTCAGACGGTTTCATGCTCCTCATACTTTTGACACCTTTTGAAGCTCTTCATATTTTTCACACCTTTTCAGGCTCTTCATGTTTTTCAACACCGCTTCATGCACCTCCTATTTTTCAGAACGTTTCATGCTCATCTCATTTTTGACACCTTTTGAAGCTTTTCATATTTTTCAAAACTTTTCAGGCTTTTCATGTTTTGAACACCGCTTCATGGTAATCCTATTTTTGAAACCATATCATGCTCCTCATATTTTTCACACATATTGAAGCTCTTCATATTTTTCAAACCTTTTCAGACTCTTCATGTTTTTGAACACCACTTCATGCTCCTTCTATTTTTCAGAGAGTTTCATTCTCCTCATGTATTTCACACCTTTTGAAGCTCTTCATATTTTGCACACCTTTTCAGGCTCTTCATGTTTTTGAACACCGTTTCATGCTCCTCCTATTTTTCAGACGGTTTCATGCTCCTCATATTTTGACACCTTTTGAAGCTCTTCATATTTTTCACACTTTTTCAAGCTCTTCATGTTTTTCAACACCACTTCATGCTCCTCCTATTTTTCAGACGTTTCATGTTCCTCATATTTTTGACACCTTTAGAAACTTTTCATATTTTTCACACTTTTTCAGGCTCTTCATGTTTTTCCACACCGCTTCAGCTCCTCCTATTTTTCAGACCGTTTCATTCTCCTCATAAATTTGACACATTTTAAAGCTCTTCATATATTTCACACCTTTTCAGGCTCTTCATTTTTTCAACACCACTTCATGCTCCTCCTATTTTTCAGACCGTTTCATGCTCATCTATTTTGACACCTTTTGAAGCTCTTCATATTTTTACACCTTTTAAGCTCTTCACATTTTTCACACCTTTTCAGGCTCTTCATGTTTTGAACACCGTTTCTTGCTCCTCTTATTATTCAGACCGTTTCATGATCCTGATATATTTGACACCTCTTGAAGCTCTTCATATTTTTCACACCTTTTCAGGCTCTTCAAGATTTTCAACACCGCTTCATGCTCCTCCGATTTTTCAGACCGTTTCATGCTCATCTAATTTTTGACACCTTTTGAAGCTCTTCATATTTTTCACACCTTTTCAGGCTCTTCATATTTTTCAACACAACTTCATGCATCTCCTATTTTTTGGACCATTTCATGCTCCTCATATTTTTCAAACCTTTTGAAACTCTTCATATTTTTCACACCTTTTCAGGCTCTTCATGTTTTGAACACCACTTCATGCTCCTCCTATTATTCAGAGAGTTTCATGCTCCTCATGTATTTCACACCTTTTGAAGCTCTTCATATTTTTCACACCTTTTGAAGCTCTTCATATATTTCACATCTTTTCAGGCTCTTCATGTTTATTTAACAACGTTTCATCCTCCTCCTATTTTTGACACATTTTGAAGCTCTTCATTTTTTTCACATCTTTTAAGACTCTTCATGTTTTTCAACACAGCTTCATGCTCCTCCGTTTTTTCAGACCGTTTCATCCTCCTCCTATTTTTGACACATTTTGAAGCTCTTCATATTTTTCACATCTTTTAAGACTCTTCATGTTTTTCAACACCGCTTCATGCTCCTCCGTTTTTTCAGACCGTTTCATGCTCCTCTCATTTTTGACACCTTTTGAAGCTCTTCATATTTTTCACACCTTTTGAAGCTCTTCATATTTTTCACAACTTTTAAGGCTCTTCATGTTTTTCAACACCGCTTCATGGTCCTCCTATTTTTCAGAACGTTTCATGCTCCTCATATTTTTGACACCGTTTCAAGCTCTTCATATATTTCACACCTTTTCAGGCTCTGAATGTTGTCAACACCGCTTCATGCTCATCCTATTTTTCGGACCGCTTCATGATCCTCAGATTTTTGACATCTTCGGAGCACTTCATATTTTTCACACGTTTTCAGCCTCTTCATGTTTTTCAACACTGCATCATGCTCTTCCTATTTTTCAGATCGTTTCATGCTCCTCAATGTTTGACATGTTTTGAATCTCTTTATATTTTTCACACCATTTCAGGCTCTTCATGTTTTGAACAACGTTTCATGCTCCTCCTATTTTTCAGAAAATTTCATGATCCTCATATATTTGAGACCTTTTAACGCTCTTCATATTTTTCACAGCTTTTCAGCTCTTCATGTTTGTCAACACCACTTCATGCTCCTCCTATTTTTCAGACCGTTTCTTTCTCCTCATATTTTTGACACCTTTTGAAGCTCTTCATATATTTCACAGATTTTCAGGCTCTTCATCTTTTTGCACACCGCTTCATGCTCCTCCTATTTTTCACACCGTTTCATGCTGCTCTCATTATTGACACATTTCGAAGCTATTCATATTTTTCACACCTTTGGAAGCTCTTCATATTTTTCACACATTTTCAGGCTTTTCATGTTTTCAACACCTCTTCATACTCCTCCTTTTTTTCAGTCCGTTTCATGTTCCTCATATTTTTCACACCTTTTAATGCTCTTCATATTTTTCACACCTTTTCAGGCTTTTCATGTTTTTCAACACCGCTTCATGCTCCTCCTATTTTTCAGACTGTTTCATGCTCCTCATATTTTTGACAGCTTTTGAAGCTGTTCATATTTTTCACACCTTTTCAGGCTCTTCATGTTTTTCAACCGTGCTTCATGTTCCTCCTATTTTTCACACCGTTTCATGCTCCTCATATTTTTGACACCTTTTGAAGATCTTAATATTTTTCACACCTTTTCAGGCTCTTCATGTTTTTGAACACCATTTCATGCTCCTCCTTTTTTTTGACACATTTTGAACGTCTTCATAATTTTCACACCTTTCAGGCTCTTCATGTTTTACAACACTGTTTCATGCTCCTCCTATTTTTCAGATCATTTCATGCTCCTCATATATTTCACATCTTTTGTAGCTCTTCATATTTTTCACACCTTTTCAGTCTCTTCAGGTTTCTCAACATCACTTCATGCTTCTCCTATTTTTCACACCGTTTCATGCTCCTCATATTTTTGACACCTTTTGAACCTCCTCATTTTTTCACAACTTTGGAAACTCTTCATATATTTCCCACCTTTTCAGGCTCTTAAAGTTTTCAACACCGCTTCATGCTCATCCTATTTTTCAGACCGTTTCATGCTCCTCATATTTTTGACACGTTTTGAGGCTCTTCATGTTTTTCACACCTTTTCAGGCTCTTCATGTTTTTCAACACTGTTTCATGCTGCTCCTATTTTTCAGACCGTTTCATGTTCCTCATATTTTTCACACCTTTTGAAGCTCTTCATATTTTACAAAACTTTTCAGGTTCTTCATGTTTTTGACGACTGCTTCATGCTCCTCCTATTTTTCAGACCATTTCATGCTCCTTATATATTTGACACCTTGTGAAGCTCCTCCTATTTTTCACACCTTTTCAGGCTCTTCATGTATTTCAACACCTTTTCATGCTCCTCCTATTTTTCAGACCGCTTCAGTCTCCTCATGTATTTCACACCTTTTCAAGCTCTTCATATTTTTCACACCTTTTCAGGCTCTTCATGTTTTTGAACACCGTTTCATGCTCCTCCTATTTTTCAGACCGTTTCATGCTCCTCATATTTTTGACACCTTTTGAACCTCCTCATTTTTTCACAACTTTGGAAACTCTTCATATATTTCACACCTTTTCAGGCACTTCATGATTTCCACGACCACTTCATGCTCCTCCTATTTTTCAGACCGTTTCATGCTCATCTCATTTTTGACACCTTTGGAAGCTCTTCATATATTTCACACCTTTTGAAGCTCTTCATATTTTTCACACGTTTTCAGGCTCTTCATGTTTTTCAACACCGCTTCATGCTCCTCCTATTTTTCAGACCGTTTCATGCTCCTCATATTTTTGACACGTTTTGAGGCTCTTCATGTTTTTCACACCTTTTCAAGCTCTTCATGTTTTTGAACACCACTTCATGCTCCTCCTATTTTTAAGATCGTTTCATGCTCCTCATATTTTTGACCCCTTTTGAAGATCTTCATGTTTTTCACACCTTTTCAGGCTCTTCATATTTTTGAACACCGTATCATGCTCCTCCTATTTTTCAGACCGTTTCAGGCTCCTCATATTTTTGACACCTTTTGAAGCTCCTCATATTTTTGACACCTTTTGAAGCTCTTCTTTTTTTTTCACACATTTTGAAGCTCTTCATATTTTTCACAACTTTTCAGGCTCTTCATGTTTTTGAACACCGCTTCATGCTCCTCTTATTTTTTAGAGAGTTTCATGCTCCTCATGTATTTCACACCTTTTGAAGCTCTTCATATTTTTCACACCTTTTCAGGCTCTTCATATTTTGAACACCATTTCATGCTTCTCTTATTTTTCAGACCATTTCTTGCTCCTCATATTTATGGCACCTTTTGAAGCTCTTCATATTTTTCACACCTTTTGAAGCTGTTCATATTTTTCACACCATTTGAAGCTTTTCATATTTTTCACACGTTTTCAGGTTCTTCATGTTTTTCAACACCGCTTCATGCTCCTGCTAATTTTCAGACCCTTTCATGCTCCACATATTTTTGACACGTTTTGAAGCTCTTCATGTTTTTCACACCTTTTCAGGCTCTTCATGTCTTTCAACACCGTTTCATGCTCCTCCTATTTTTCAGAACTTTTAATGCTCCTCACATTTTTGACACCTTTTGTAGTTCTTCATATATTTCATACATTTTCAGGATCTTTATGTTTTTCAACAACACTTCATGCTCCTCCTATTTTTAAGACCGCTTCATGCTCATCTCATTTTTCACACTTTTGAAACGGTTCATATTTTTCACACCTTTTGAAGATCTTCATATTTTTACAAGTTTTCAGGTTCTTCATGTTTTTCAACACCGCTTCATGCTCCTCCTATTTTTCAGACTATTTCATGCTCCACATATTTTTGACACGTTTTGAAGCTCTTCATATTTTTCACACCTTTTCAGGCTTTTTATGTTTCTGAACACCGCTTCAAGCTGCTCCTATATTTCACATCTTTTGAAGCTCTTCATTATTTTCACACCTTTTCAGGCTCTTCATGTTTTTGAACACAGCTTCATGCTCCTCCTATTTTTCAGACAGTTTAATGCTCCTCATGTATTTCAAACCTTTTGAAGCTCGTCATATATTTCACATCTTCTCAGGCTCTTCATGTTTTGAACACCGTTTCATGCTCCTCCTATTTTTTAGACCGTTTTATACTCCTCATAATTTTGACACCTTTTGAAGCTCTTCATATTTTTCACAACTTTTCAGGCTCTTCATGTTTTTCAACACCGTCTCATTCTACTCCTATTTTTCAGACCGTTTCATGCTCCTCATGTATTTCACACCTTTTGAAGCTTTTCACATTTTTCACACCTTTTCAGGCTCTTCATGTTATTCAACACCGCTTCATGATCTTCCTATTTTTCAGTCCATTTCATGCTCCTCATATTTTTGACACCTGTTGAAGTTCTTCATATTTTTCCACCTTTTCAGCTCTTCAAGTTTTTCAACACCACTTCATGCTCCTCCTATATTTCAGAGCGTTTCATGCTCCTCATATTTTTGACACCTGTTGAAGCTCTTCATATTTTTCACACCTTTTCAGGCACTTCATATTTTTCAACACCGCTTCATGCTCCTCCTATTTTTCAGATCGTTTCATGCTCCTCATATTTTGACACCTTTTGAAGCTCTTCATATTTTTCACAAGTTTTCAGGTTCTTCATGTTTTTCAACACCGCTTCATGCTCCTCCTATTTTTCACACCGTTTCATGCTCCACATATATTTGACACGTTTTGAAGCTCTTCATATTTTTCACACCTTTACAGGCTTTTTATGTTTTTAACACCACTTCATGCTGCTCCTATATTTCATACCTTTTGAAGCTCTTCATATTTTCCACACCTTTTGAAGCTCTTCATATTTCTCAAACGTTTTCAGGCTCTTCATGTTTTTCAACACCCCTTCTTGCTCATCTATTTTTCAGACCGTTTCATGCTTCTCTCATTTCTGACATCTTTTGAAGCTCTTCATATATTTCACACATTTTCAGGCTCTTCATGTTTTTCAACACCACTTCATGCTCCTCCTATTTTTCAGACCGTTTCATGCTCATCTCACTTTTGACACATTTTGAAGCTCTTCATATTTTCCACACCTTTTGAAGCTCTTCATATTTTTCAAACGTTTTCAGGCTCTTCATGTTTTTCCACACCGCTTCATGCTCCTCCTTTTTTTCAGATAGTTTCATGCCCCCTTTATTTTTGACACCTTTTGAAGCTCTTCATATTTTTCAAACCGTTTCAGGCTCTTCATGTTTTTCAACACCGCTTCATGCTCCTCCTATTTTTCAAACCGTTTCATGCTCCTCATATTTTTGACACCTTTTGAAGCTATTCATATATTTCACACCTTTTCCACCTCTTCATGTTTTTCAACACTGCTTCTTGCTCCTCCAATTTTTCAGACCGTTTCATGCTCCTCCTATTTTTGATACCTTTTGAAGCTGTTCATATATTTCACACCTTTTCAGGCATTTCATGTCTTTGAAAACCGTTTCATGCTCGTCATATTTTGACAGTTTTTGATGCTCTTCATATTTTTCACAGCTTTTCAGGCTCTTCATGTTTTTCAACACCACTTCATGCTCCTATTTTTCAGACCGTTTCCTGCTCCTCATATTTTTGACACATTTTCAAACTCTTCATATTTTTCACACCTTTTCAGGCTCTTCTTGTTTTTCAACACCGCTTCATGCTCCTCGTATTTTTCAGACAGTTTCATGTGCCTCCTCTTTTTAACATCTTTTGAAGGTCTTCATATTTTTCACACCTTTTCAGGCTCTTCATGTTTTTCCGCACCGCTTCCTGCTCTTCCTTTTTTTCAGACCGTTCCATGCTCCTCATATTTTTGACACCTTTTGAAGCTCTTCATATTTTGCACACCTTTTGAGGCTCTTTATGTTTTTCAACACCACTTCATGCTCGTCCTATTTTCAGACCGTTTAATGCTCCTCTTATTTTTGACACCTTTTGAAGCTCTTCATATTTTTCAAACCTCTTCAGGTTCTTCATATTTTTCAACACCGCTTCATGCTCCTCCTATTTTTCAGATAGTTTCATGCCCCCTCTATTTTTGACACATTTTGAAGCTCTTCATATTTTTCAAGCCTTTTCAGGCTCTTCATGTTTCTCAACACCGCTTCATGCTCCTCCTATTTTTCAAACCGTTTCATGCTCCTCATATTTTTGACACCTTTTGAAGCTCTTCATATATTTCACACCTTTTCCACCCCTTCATGTTTTTCAACACTGCTTCTTGCTCCTCCAATTTTTCAGACCGTTTCATGCTCCTCCTATTTTTGATACCTTTTGAAGCTGTTCATATATTTCACACCTTTTCAGGCGTTTCATGTCTTGAACACCGTTTCATGCTCCTCATATTTTGGCAGTTTTTGATGCTCTTCATATTTTTCACAGCTTTTCAGGCTCTTCATGTTTTTCAACACCACTTCATGCTCCTATTTTTTAGACCGTTTCCTGCTCCTCATATTTTTGACACATTTTCAAACTCTTCATATTTTTCACACCTTTTCAGGCTCTTCTTGTTTTTCAACACCGGTTCATGCTCCTCCTATTTTTCATACCGTTTCATGCTCCTCATATTTTTGACACCTTTTGAAGCTCTCCATATTTTTCAAACCTTTTCAAGCTCTTCATGTTTTTAAACAGAGCTTCATTTTCCTCCTATTTTTCAGACCGTTTCATGCTCCACATATTTTTGACACCTTTTGAAGCTCTTCATATTTTTCAACCTTTTCTTGCTTTCCATGTTTTTGAACACCGTTCCATGCTCCTCATATTTTTGACACCTTTGAAGCTCTTCAAAATTTTGACACCTTTTGAAGCTCTTCATATTTTTCAAACCTTTTCAAGCTCTTCATGTTTTTCAACACCGCTTCTTGCTCCTCCTATTTTTCAGACCGTTTCATGCTCCTCATATTTTTGACACCTTTTGAATCTCTTCATATATTTCACACCTTTTCAGGCTCTTCATGTTTTTGAACACCGCTTCATGATCCTCCTATTTTTCAGACCGTTTCATACACCTCATATTTTTTTCACCTTTTGAAGCTCTTCATATTTTTCACACCTTTTCAGGCTCCTCATGTTTTGCAACCCCGCTTCATGGTCCTCCTATTTTTCAGACCATTTCATACTCGTCATATTTTTGACACCTTTTAATGCTCTTCATATTTTTCACACCTTTTCAGGCTCTTCATTTTTTCAACACCGCTTCTTGCTCCTCCTATTTTTCAGACTGTTTCATGCTCATCTCATTTTTGACACCTTTGAAAGCTTTTCATATTTTTCACAACTTTTCAGGCTCTTCATGTTTTGAACACCGCTTCATGCTCCTCCTATTTTTCAGACCGTATCATGCTCCTCATATTTTTCACATCTTTTGAAGCTCTTCATATTTTTCACACCTTTTCAGGCTCTTCAAGATTTTCAACACCGCTTCATGCTCCTCCGATTTTTCAGACCGTTTCATGCTCATCTCATTTTTGACATCTTTTGAAGCACTTCGTATTTTTCACACCTTTTGAAGCTCTTCCTATTTTTCATATTTTTGAACCACTTCATGTTTTTCACACCTTTTCAGGCTCTTCAAGATTTTCAACACCGCTTCATGCTCCTCCGATTTTTCAGACCGTTTCATGCTCATCTAATTTTTGACACCTTTTGAAGCTCTTCATATTTTTCACACCTTTTCAGGCTCTTCATATTTTTCAACACAACTTCATGCATCTCCTATTTTTCGGACCATTTCATGCTCCTCATATTTTTCAAACCTTTTGAAACTCTTCATATTTTTCACACCTTTTCAGGCTCTTCATGTTTTGAACACCACTTCATGCTCCTCCTATTATTCAGAGAGTTTCATGCTCCTCATGTATTTCACACCTTTTGAAGCTCTTCATATTTTTCACACCTTTTGAAGCTCTTCATATATTTCACATCTTTTCAGGCTCTTCATGTTTATTTAACAACGTTTCATCCTCCTCCTATTTTTGACACATTTTGAAGCTCTTCATTTTTTTCACATCTTTTAAGACTCTTCATGTTTTTCAACACAGCTTCATGCTCCTCCGTTTTTTCAGACCGTTTCATCCTCCTCCTATTTTTGACACATTTTGAAGCTCTTCATATTTTTCACATCTTTTAAGACTCTTCATGTTTTTCAACACCGCTTCATGCTCCTCCGTTTTTTCAGACCGTTTCATGCTCCTCTCATTTTTGACACCTTTTGAAGCTCTTCATATTTTTCACACCTTTTGAAGCTCTTCATATTTTTCACAACTTTTAAGGCTCTTCATGTTTTTCAACACCGCTTCATGGTCCTCCTATTTTTCAGAACGTTTCATGCTCCTCATATTTTTGACACCGTTTCAAGCTCTTCATATATTTCACACCTTTTCAGGCTCTGAATGTTGTCAACACCGCTTCATGCTCATCCTATTTTTCGGACCGCTTCATGATCCTCAGATTTTTGACATCTTCGGAGCACTTCATATTTTTCACACGTTTTCAGCCTCTTCATGTTTTTCAACACTGCATCATGCTCTTCCTATTTTTCAGATCGTTTCATGCTCCTCAATGTTTGACATGTTTTGAATCTCTTTATATTTTTCACACCATTTCAGGCTCTTCATGTTTTGAACAACGTTTCATGCTCCTCCTATTTTTCAGAAAATTTCATGATCCTCATATATTTGAGACCTTTTAACGCTCTTCATATTTTTCACAGCTTTTCAGCTCTTCATGTTTGTCAACACCACTTCATGCTCCTCCTATTTTTCAGACCGTTTCTTTCTCCTCATATTTTTGACACCTTTTGAAGCTCTTCATATATTTCACAGATTTTCAGGCTCTTCATCTTTTTGCACACCGCTTCATGCTCCTCCTATTTTTCACACCGTTTCATGCTGCTCTCATTATTGACACATTTCGAAGCTATTCATATTTTTCACACCTTTGGAAGCTCTTCATATTTTTCACACATTTTCAGGCTTTTCATGTTTTCAACACCTCTTCATACTCCTCCTTTTTTTCAGTCCGTTTCATGTTCCTCATATTTTTCACACCTTTTAATGCTCTTCATATTTTTCACACCTTTTCAGGCTTTTCATGTTTTTCAACACCGCTTCATGCTCCTCCTATTTTTCAGACTGTTTCATGCTCCTCATATTTTTGACAGCTTTTGAAGCTGTTCATATTTTTCACACCTTTTCAGGCTCTTCATGTTTTTCAACTGTGCTTCATGTTCCTCCTATTTTTCACACCGTTTCATGCTCCTCATATTTTTGACACCTTTTGAAGATCTTAATATTTTTCACACCTTTTCAGGCTCTTCATGTTTTTGAACACCATTTCATGCTCCTCCTTTTTTTTGACACATTTTGAACGTCTTCATAATTTTCACACCTTTCAGGCTCTTCATGTTTTACAACACTGTTTCATGCTCCTCCTATTTTTCAGATCATTTCATGCTCCTCATATATTTCACATCTTTTGTAGCTCTTCATATTTTTCACACCTTTTCAGTCTCTTCAGGTTTCTCAACATCACTTCATGCTTCTCCTATTTTTCACACCGTTTCATGCTCCTCATATTTTTGACACCTTTTGAACCTCCTCATTTTTTCACAACTTTGGAAACGCTTCATATATTTCCCACCTTTTCAGGCTCTTAAAGTTTTCAACACCGCTTCATGCTCATCCTATTTTTCAGACCGTTTCATGCTCCTCATATTTTTGACACGTTTTGAGGCTCTTCATGTTTTTCACACCTTTTCAGGCTCTTCATGTTTTTCAACACTGTTTCATGCTGCTCCTATTTTTCAGACCGTTTCATGTTCCTCATATTTTTCACACCTTTTGAAGCTCTTCATATTTTACAAAACTTTTCAGGTTCTTCATGTTTTTGACGACTGCTTCATGCTCCTCCTATTTTTCAGACCGTTTCATGCTCCTTATATATTTGACACCTTGTGAAGCTCCTCCTATTTTTCACACCTTTTCAGGCTCTTCATGTATTTCAACACCTTTTCATGCTCCTCCTATTTTTCAGACCGCTTCAGTCTCCTCATGTATTTCACACCTTTTCAAGCTCTTCATATTTTTCACACCTTTTCAGGCTCTTCATGTTTTTGAACACCGTTTCATGCTCCTCCTATTTTTCAGACCGTTTCATGCTCCTCATATTTTTGACACCTTTTGAACCTCCTCATTTTTTCACAACTTTGGAAACTCTTCATATATTTCACACCTTTTCAGGCACTTCATGATTTCCACGACCACTTCATGCTTCTCCTATTTTTCAGACCGTTTCATGCTCATCTCATTTTTGACACCTTTGGAAGCTCTTCATATATTTCACACCTTTTGAAGCTCTTCATATTTTTCACACGTTTTCAGGCTCTTCATGTTTTTCAACACCGCTTCATGCTCCTCCTATTTTTCAGACCGTTTCATGCTCCTCATATTTTTGACACGTTTTGAGGCTCTTCATGTTTTTCACACCTTTTCAAGCTCTTCATGTTTTTGAACACCACTTCATGCTCCTCCTATTTTTAAGATCGTTTCATGCTCCTCATATTTTTGACCCCTTTTGAAGATCTTCATGTTTTTCACACCTTTTCAGGCTCTTCATATTTTTGAACACCGTATCATGCTCCTCCTATTTTTCAGACCGTTTCAGGCTCCTCATATTTTTGACACCTTTTGAAGCTCCTCATATTTTTCACACCTTTTGAAGCTCTTCATATATTTCACAACTTTTCAGGCACTTCATGTTTTTCAACATCACTTCATGCTCCTCCTATATTTCAGACCGGTTCATGCTCCTCATATTTTTGACACCTTTTGTAGCTCTTCATATATTTCACACCTTTTGAAGCTCTTCATATTTTTCACACCTTTTCAGGCTATTCATGTTTTTCAACGCCGCTTCATGCTCCTACTATTTTCAGACCGTTTCCACCTCCTCATGTATTTCACACCTTTTGAAGCTCTTCATATATGTCACACCTTTTAGGCTCTTCGTCTTTTTAAAACCGTTTCATGCTCATCCTATTTTTCACACTGTTTCATGCTCCTCATATATTTGACACCTTTTGAAGCTCTTCATATTTTTCACACCTTTTCAGGCTCTTCATGTTTATCAACACAGTTTCATGCTCTTCCTAAATTTCAGACCGTTTCATGCTCCTCATATTGTTGACACCTTTTGAAGCTCTTCATATTTTTCCACCTTTTCAGGCTTTTCATGTTTTTCAACACCGCTTCATGCTCCTCCAATTTTTCAGAAAGTTTCATGCTCCTCATATTTTTAACATCTTTTGAAGCTCTTCATTTTTTTCACACCTTTTCATGCTCTTCATCTTTTTCAAAAAAGTTTCATGCTCATCCTATGTTTCATACTGTTTCACGCTCCTAATATTTTTGACACCTTTTGAAGCTCTTTATATTTTTCACACCTTTTCAGGCTCTTCATGTTTTTGACCACCGCATCATGCTCCTCCTATTTTTCAGTCGTTTCATGCCTCTCATATTTTTTACACCTTTTGAAGCTCTTCATGTTTTTCACACCTTTTCATGCTCTTCATCTTTTTCAAAACCGTCTCATTCTCATCCTATTTTAAAGACTGTTTCATGCTCCTCATATTTTTGACACCTTTAGAACCTCTTCATATTTTTCACACCTTTTCATCTCTTCATGTTTTCAACACCGTTTCATGCTCCTCCTATTTTTCAGACCGATTCATGCTCCTCATATTTTTGACACCTTTTGAAGCTCTTCTTTTTTTTTCACACATTTTGAAGCTCTTCATATTTTTCACAACTGTTCAGGCTCTTCATGTTTTTGAACACCGCTTCATGCTCCTCTTATTTTTTAGAGAGTTTCATGCTCCTCATGTATTTCACACCTTTTGAAGCTCTTCATATTTTTCACACCTTTTCAGGCTCTTCATATTTTGAACACCATTTCATGCTTCTCTTATTTTTCAGACCATTTCTTGCTCCTCATATTTATGACACCTTTTGAAGCTCTTCATATTTTTCACACCTTTTGAAGCTGTTCATATTTTTCACACCATTTGAAGCTTTTCATATTTTTCACACGTTTTCAGGTTCTTCATGTTTTTCAACACCGCTTCATGCTCCTGCTAATTTTCAGACCCTTTCATGCTCCACATATTTTTGACACGTTTTGAAGCTCTTCATGTTTTTCACACCTTTTCAGGCTCTTCATGTCTTTCAACACCGTTTCATGCTCCTCCTATTTTTCAGAACTTTTAATGCTCCTCACATTTTTGACACCTTTTGTAGTTCTTCATATATTTCATACATTTTCAGGATCTTTATGTTTTTCAACAACACTTCATGCTCCTCCTATTTTTAAGACCGCTTCATGCTCATCTCATTTTTCACACTTTTGAAACAGTTCATATTTTTCACACCTTTTGAAGATCTTCATATTTTTACAAGTTTTCAGGTTCTTCATGTTTTTCAACACCGCTTCATGCTCCTCCTATTTTTCAGACTATTTCATGCTCCACATATTTTTGACACGTTTTGAAGCTCTTCATATTTTTCACACCTTTTCAGGCTTTTTATGTTTCTGAACACCGCTTCAAGCTGCTCCTATATTTCACATCTTTTGAAGCTCTTCATTATTTTCACACCTTTTCAGGCTCTTCATGTTTTTGAACACAGCTTCATGCTCCTCCTATTTTTCGACAGTTTAATGCTCCTCATGTATTTCAAACCTTTTGAAGCTCGTCATATATTTCACATCTTCTCAGGCTCTTCATGTTTTGAACACCGTTTCATGCTCCTCCTATTTTTTAGACCGTTTTATACTCCTCATAATTTTGACACCTTTTGAAGCTCTTCATATTTTTCACAACTTTTCAGGCTCTTCATGGTTTTCAACACCGTCTCATTCTACTCCTATTTTTCAGACCGTTTCATGCTCCTCATGTATTTCACACCTTTTGAAGCTTTTCACATTTTTCACACCTTTTCAGGCTCTTCATGTTATTCAACACCGCTTCATGATCTTCCTATTTTTCAGTCCATTTCATGCTCCTCATATTTTTGACACCTTTTGAAGCTCTTCATGTTTCTCACAGCTTTTCAGGTTCTTCATGTTTTTCAACACTACTTCATGCTCCTCCTATTTTTCAGACGGTTTCATGCTCATCTCATTTTTGACACCTTTTGAAGCTCTTCATATTTTTCACATCTTTTGAAGCTCTTCATATTTTTCACACGTTTTCAGGCTCTTCATGTTGTTCAACACCCTTTCTTGCTCCTCCTATTTTTCAGACCATTTCATGCTCCTCATATTTTTGACACGTTTTGAAGCTCTTCATATTTTTCACACCTTTTCAGGCTCTTCATGTTTTTGAACACCGTTTCATAGTCCTCCTATTTTTCAGACCGTTTCATGCTCCTCATATTTTTGACACCTTTTGAAGCTCTTCATATTTTTCATACCTTTTGAAGCTCTTCATATTTTTCACTCGTTTTCACGCTCTTCATGTTTTTCAACACCGCTTCATGCTCCTCCTATTTTTCAGACGGTTTCATGCTCCTCATATTTTGACACCTTTTGAAGCTCTTCATATTTTTCACACTTTTTCAAGCTCTTCATGTTTTTCAACACCACTTCATGCTCCTCCTATTTTTCAGACGTTTCATGTTCCTCATATTTTTGACACCTTTAGAAACTTTTCATATTTTTCACACTTTTTCAGGCTCTTCATGTTTTTCCACACCGCTTCAGCTCCTCCTATTTTTCAGACCGTTTCATTCTCCTCATAAATTTGACACATTTTAAAGCTCTTCATATATTTCACACCTTTTCAGGCTCTTCATTTTTTCAACACCACTTCATGCTCCTCCTATTTTTCAGACCGTTTCATGCTCATCTATTTTGACACCTTTTGAAGCTCTTCATATTTTTACACCTTTTAAGCTCTTCACATTTTTCACACCTTTTCAGGCTCTTCATGTTTTGAACACCGTTTCTTGCTCCTCTTATTATTCAGACCGTTTCATGATCCTGATATATTTGACACCTCTTGAAGCTCTTCATATTTTTCACAACTTTTCAGGCTCTTCAAGATTTTCAACACCGCTTCATGCTCCTCCGATTTTTCAGACCGTTTCATGCTCATCTCATTTTTGACATCTTTTGAAGCACTTCGTATTTTTCACACCTTTTGAAGCTCTTCCTATTTTTCATATTTTTGAACCACTTCATGTTTTTCACACCTTTTCAGGCTCTTCAAGATTTTCAACACCGCTTCATGCTCCTCCGATTTTTCAGACCGTTTCATGCTCATCTAATTTTTGACACCTTTTGAAGCTCTTCATATTTTTCACACCTTTTCAGGCTCTTCATATTTTTCAACACAACTTCATGCATCTCCTATTTTTCGGACCATTTCATGCTCCTCATATTTTTCAAACCTTTTGAAACTCTTCATATTTTTCACACCTTTTCAGGCTCTTCATGTTTTGAACACCACTTCATGCTCCTCCTATTATTCAGAGAGTTTCATGCTCCTCATGTATTTCACACCTTTTGAAGCTCTTCATATTTTTCACACCTTTTGAAGCTCTTCATATATTTCACATCTTTTCAGGCTCTTCATGTTTATTTAACAACGTTTCATCCTCCTCCTATTTTTGACACATTTTGAAGCTCTTCATTTTTTTCACATCTTTTAAGACTCTTCATGTTTTTCAACACAGCTTCATGCTCCTCCGTTTTTTCAGACCGTTTCATCCTCCTCCTATTTTTGACACATTTTGAAGCTCTTCATATTTTTCACATCTTTTAAGACTCTTCATGTTTTTCAACACCGCTTCATGCTCCTCCGTTTTTTCAGACCGTTTCATGCTCCTCTCATTTTTGACACCTTTTGAAGCTCTTCATATTTTTCACACCTTTTGAAGCTCTTCATATTTTTCACAACTTTTAAGGCTCTTCATGTTTTTCAACACCGCTTCATGGTCCTCCTATTTTTCAGAACGTTTCATGCTCCTCATATTTTTGACACCGTTTCAAGCTCTTCATATATTTCACACCTTTTCAGGCTCTGAATGTTGTCAACACCGCTTCATGCTCATCCTATTTTTCGGACCGCTTCATGATCCTCAGATTTTTGACATCTTCGGAGCACTTCATATTTTTCACACGTTTTCAGCCTCTTCATGTTTTTCAACACTGCATCATGCTCTTCCTATTTTTCAGATCGTTTCATGCTCCTCAATGTTTGACATGTTTTGAATCTCTTTATATTTTTCACACCATTTCAGGCTCTTCATGTTTTGAACAACGTTTCATGCTCCTCCTATTTTTCAGAAAATTTCATGATCCTCATATATTTGAGACCTTTTAACGCTCTTCATATTTTTCACAGCTTTTCAGCTCTTCATGTTTGTCAACACCACTTCATGCTCCTCCTATTTTTCAGACCGTTTCTTTCTCCTCATATTTTTGACACCTTTTGAAGCTCTTCATATATTTCACAGATTTTCAGGCTCTTCATCTTTTTGCACACCGCTTCATGCTCCTCCTATTTTTCACACCGTTTCATGCTGCTCTCATTATTGACACATTTCGAAGCTATTCATATTTTTCACACCTTTGGAAGCTCTTCATATTTTTCACACATTTTCAGGCTTTTCATGTTTTCAACACCTCTTCATACTCCTCCTTTTTTTCAGTCCGTTTCATGTTCCTCATATTTTTCACACCTTTTAATGCTCTTCATATTTTTCACACCTTTTCAGGCTTTTCATGTTTTTCAACACCGCTTCATGCTCCTCCTATTTTTCAGACTGTTTCATGCTCCTCATATTTTTGACAGCTTTTGAAGCTGTTCATATTTTTCACACCTTTTCAGGCTCTTCATGTTTTTCAACTGTGCTTCATGTTCCTCCTATTTTTCACACCGTTTCATGCTCCTCATATTTTTGACACCTTTTGAAGATCTTAATATTTTTCACACCTTTTCAGGCTCTTCATGTTTTTGAACACCATTTCATGCTCCTCCTTTTTTTTGACACATTTTGAACGTCTTCATAATTTTCACACCTTTCAGGCTCTTCATGTTTTACAACACTGTTTCATGCTCCTCCTATTTTTCAGATCATTTCATGCTCCTCATATATTTCACATCTTTTGTAGCTCTTCATATTTTTCACACCTTTTCAGTCTCTTCAGGTTTCTCAACATCACTTCATGCTTCTCCTATTTTTCACACCGTTTCATGCTCCTCATATTTTTGACACCTTTTGAACCTCCTCATTTTTTCACAACTTTGGAAACGCTTCATATATTTCCCACCTTTTCAGGCTCTTAAAGTTTTCAACACCGCTTCATGCTCATCCTATTTTTCAGACCGTTTCATGCTCCTCATATTTTTGACACGTTTTGAGGCTCTTCATGTTTTTCACACCTTTTCAGGCTCTTCATGTTTTTCAACACTGTTTCATGCTGCTCCTATTTTTCAGACCGTTTCATGTTCCTCATATTTTTCACACCTTTTGAAGCTCTTCATATTTTACAAAACTTTTCAGGTTCTTCATGTTTTTGACGACTGCTTCATGCTCCTCCTATTTTTCAGACCGTTTCATGCTCCTTATATATTTGACACCTTGTGAAGCTCCTCCTATTTTTCACACCTTTTCAGGCTCTTCATGTATTTCAACACCTTTTCATGCTCCTCCTATTTTTCAGACCGCTTCAGTCTCCTCATGTATTTCACACCTTTTCAAGCTCTTCATATTTTTCACACCTTTTCAGGCTCTTCATGTTTTTGAACACCGTTTCATGCTCCTCCTATTTTTCAGACCGTTTCATGCTCCTCATATTTTTGACACCTTTTGAACCTCCTCATTTTTTCACAACTTTGGAAACTCTTCATATATTTCACACCTTTTCAGGCACTTCATGATTTCCACGACCACTTCATGCTCCTCCTATTTTTCAGACCGTTTCATGCTCATCTCATTTTTGACACCTTTGGAAGCTCTTCATATATTTCACACCTTTTGAAGCTCTTCATATTTTTCACACGTTTTCAGGCTCTTCATGTTTTTCAACACCGCTTCATGCTCCTCCTATTTTTCAGACCGTTTCATGCTCCTCATATTTTTGACACGTTTTGAGGCTCTTCATGTTTTTCACACCTTTTCAAGCTCTTCATGTTTTTGAACACCACTTCATGCTCCTCCTATTTTTAAGATCGTTTCATGCTCCTCATATTTTTGACCCCTTTTGAAGATCTTCATGTTTTTCACACCTTTTCAGGCTCTTCATATTTTTGAACACCGTATCATGCTCCTCCTATTTTTCAGACCGTTTCAGGCTCCTCATATTTTTGACACCTTTTGAAGCTCCTCATATTTTTCACACCTTTTGAAGCTCTTCATATATTTCACAACTTTTCAGGCACTTCATGTTTTTCAACATCACTTCATGCTCCTCCTATATTTCAGACCGGTTCATGCTCCTCATATTTTTGACACCTTTTGTAGCTCTTCATATATTTCACACCTTTTGAAGCTCTTCATATTTTTCACACCTTTTCAGGCTATTCATGTTTTTCAACGCCGCTTCATGCTCCTACTATTTTCAGACCGTTTCCACCTCCTCATGTATTTCACACCTTTTGAAGCTCTTCATATATGTCACACCTTTTAGGCTCTTCGTCTTTTTAAAACCGTTTCATGCTCATCCTATTTTTCACACTGTTTCATGCTCCTCATATATTTGACACCTTTTGAAGCTCTTCATATTTTTCACACCTTTTCAGGCTCTTCATGTTTATCAACACAGTTTCATGCTCTTCCTAAATTTCAGACCGTTTCATGCTCCTCATATTGTTGACACCTTTTGAAGCTCTTCATATTTTTCCACCTTTTCAGGCTTTTCATGTTTTTCAACACCGCTTCATGCTCCTCCAATTTTTCAGAAAGTTTCATGCTCCTCATATTTTTAACATCTTTTGAAGCTCTTCATTTTTTTCACACCTTTTCATGCTCTTCATCTTTTTCAAAAAAGTTTCATGCTCATCCTATGTTTCATACTGTTTCACGCTCCTAATATTTTTGACACCTTTTGAAGCTCTTTATATTTTTCACACCTTTTCAGGCTCTTCATGTTTTTGACCACCGCATCATGCTCCTCCTATTTTTCAGTCGTTTCATGCCTCTCATATTTTTTACACCTTTTGAAGCTCTTCATGTTTTTCACACCTTTTCATGCTCTTCATCTTTTTCAAAACCGTCTCATTCTCATCCTATTTTAAAGACTGTTTCATGCTCCTCATATTTTTGACACCTTTAGAACCTCTTCATATTTTTCACACCTTTTCATCTCTTCATGTTTTCAACACCGTTTCATGCTCCTCCTATTTTTCAGACCGATTCATGCTCCTCATATTTTTGACACCTTTTGAAGCTCTTCTTTTTTTTTCACACATTTTGAAGCTCTTCATATTTTTCACAACTTTTCAGGCTCTTCATGTTTTTGAACACCGCTTCATGCTCCTCTTATTTTTTAGAGAGTTTCATGCTCCTCATGTATTTCACACCTTTTGAAGCTCTTCATATTTTTCACACCTTTTCAGGCTCTTCATATTTTGAACACCATTTCATGCTTCTCTTATTTTTCAGACCATTTCTTGCTCCTCATATTTATGACACCTTTTGAAGCTCTTCATATTTTTCACACCTTTTGAAGCTGTTCATATTTTTCACACCATTTGAAGCTTTTCATATTTTTCACACGTTTTCAGGTTCTTCATGTTTTTCAACACCGCTTCATGCTCCTGCTAATTTTCAGACCCTTTCATGCTCCACATATTTTTGACACGTTTTGAAGCTCTTCATGTTTTTCACACCTTTTCAGGCTCTTCATGTCTTTCAACACCGTTTCATGCTCCTCCTATTTTTCAGAACTTTTAATGCTCCTCACATTTTTGACACCTTTTGTAGTTCTTCATATATTTCATACATTTTCAGGATCTTTATGTTTTTCAACAACACTTCATGCTCCTCCTATTTTTAAGACCGCTTCATGCTCATCTCATTTTTCACACTTTTGAAACGGTTCATATTTTTCACACCTTTTGAAGATCTTCATATTTTTACAAGTTTTCAGGTTCTTCATGTTTTTCAACACCGCTTCATGCTCCTCCTATTTTTCAGACTATTTCATGCTCCACATATTTTTGACACGTTTTGAAGCTCTTCATATTTTTCACACCTTTTCAGGCTTTTTATGTTTCTGAACACCGCTTCAAGCTGCTCCTATATTTCACATCTTTTGAAGCTCTTCATTATTTTCACACCTTTTCAGGCTCTTCATGTTTTTGAACACAGCTTCATGCTCCTCCTATTTTTCGACAGTTTAATGCTCCTCATGTATTTCAAACCTTTTGAAGCTCGTCATATATTTCACATCTTCTCAGGCTCTTCATGTTTTGAACACCGTTTCATGCTCCTCCTATTTTTTAGACCGTTTTATACTCCTCATAATTTTGACACCTTTTGAAGCTCTTCATATTTTTCACAACTTTTCAGGCTCTTCATGGTTTTCAACACCGTCTCATTCTACTCCTATTTTTCAGACCGTTTCATGCTCCTCATGTATTTCACACCTTTTGAAGCTTTTCACATTTTTCACACCTTTTCAGGCTCTTCATGTTATTCAACACCGCTTCATGATCTTCCTATTTTTCAGTCCATTTCATGCTCCTCATATTTTTGACACCTGTTGAAGTTCTTCATATTTTTCCACCTTTTCAGCTCTTCAAGTTTTTCAACACCACTTCATGCTCCTCCTATATTTCAGAGCGTTTCATGCTCCTCATATTTTTGACACCTGTTGAAGCTCTTCATATTTTTCACACCTTTTCAGGCACTTCATATTTTTCAACACCGCTTCATGCTCCTCCTATTTTTCAGATCGTTTCATGCTCCTCATATTTTGACACCTTTTGAAGCTCTTCATATTTTTCACAAGTTTTCAGGTTCTTCATGTTTTTCAACACCGCTTCATGCTCCTCCTATTTTTCACACCGTTTCATGCTCCACATATATTTGACACGTTTTGAAGCTCTTCATATTTTTCACACCTTTACAGGCTTTTTATGTTTTTAACACCACTTCATGCTGCTCCTATATTTCATACCTTTTGAAGCTCTTCATATTTTCCACACCTTTTGAAGCTCTTCATATTTCTCAAACGTTTTCAGGCTCTTCATGTTTTTCAACACCCCTTCTTGCTCATCTATTTTTCAGACCGTTTCATGCTTCTCTCATTTCTGACATCTTTTGAAGCTCTTCATATATTTCACACATTTTCAGGCTCTTCATGTTTTTCAACACCACTTCATGCTCCTCCTATTTTTCAGACCGTTTCATGCTCATCTCACTTTTGACACATTTTGAAGCTCTTCATATTTTCCACACCTTTTGAAGCTCTTCATATTTTTCAAACGTTTTCAGGCTCTTCATGTTTTTCCACACCGCTTCATGCTCCTCCTTTTTTTCAGATAGTTTCATGCCCCCTTTATTTTTGACACCTTTTGAAGCTCTTCATATTTTTCAAACCGTTTCAGGCTCTTCATGTTTTTCAACACCGCTTCATGCTCCTCCTATTTTTCAAACCGTTTCATGCTCCTCATATTTTTGACACCTTTTGAAGCTATTCATATATTTCACACCTTTTCCACCTCTTCATGTTTTTCAACACTGCTTCTTGCTCCTCCAATTTTTCAGACCGTTTCATGCTCCTCCTATTTTTGATACCTTTTGAAGCTGTTCATATATTTCACACCTTTTCAGGCGTTTCATGTCTTTGAAAACCGTTTCATGCTCGTCATATTTTGACAGTTTTTGATGCTCTTCATATTTTTCACAGCTTTTCAGGCTCTTCATGTTTTTCAACACCACTTCATGCTCCTATTTTTCAGACCGTTTCCTGCTCCTCATATTTTTGACACATTTTCAAACTCTTCATATTTTTCACACCTTTTCAGGCTCTTCTTGTTTTTCAACACCGCTTCATGCTCCTCGTATTTTTCAGACAGTTTCATGTGCCTCCTCTTTTTAACATCTTTTGAAGGTCTTCATATTTTTCACACCTTTTCAGGCTCTTCATGTTTTTCCGCACCGCTTCCTGCTCTTCCTTTTTTTCAGACCGTTCCATGCTCCTCATATTTTTGACACCTTTTGAAGCTCTTCATATTTTGCACACCTTTTGAGGCTCTTTATGTTTTTCAACACCATTTCATGCTCGTCCTATTTTCAGACCGTTTCATGCTCCTCTTATTTTTGACACCTTTTGAAGCTCTTCATATTTTTCAAACCTCTTCAGGTTCTTCATATTTTTCAACACCGCTTTATGCTCCTCCTATTTTTCAGATAGTTTCATGCCCCCTCTATTTTTGACACATTTTGAAGCTCTTCATATTTTTCAAGCCTTTTCAGGCTCTTCATGTTTCTCAACACCGCTTCATGCTCCTCCTATTTTTCAAACCGTTTCATGCTCCTCATATTTTTGACACCTTTTGAAGCTCTTCATATATTTCACACCTTTTCCACCCCTTCATGTTTTTCAACACTGCTTCTTGCTCCTCCAATTTTTCAGACCGTTTCATGCTCCTCCTATTTTTGATACCTTTTGAAGCTGTTCATATATTTCACACCTTTTCAGGCGTTTCATGTCTTGAACACCGTTTCATGCTCCTCATATTTTGGCAGTTTTTGATGCTCTTAATATTTTTCACAGGTTTTCAGGCTCTTCATGTTTTTCAACACCACTTCATGCTCCTATTTTTTAGACCGTTTCCTGCTCCTCATATTTTTGACACATTTTCAAACTCTTCATATTTTTCACACCTTTTCAGGCTCTTCTTGTTTTTCAACACCGGTTCATTCTCCTCCTATTTTTCATACCGTTTCATGCTCCTCATATATTTGACAGCTTTTGAAGCTCTCCATATTTTTCAAACCTTTTCAAGCTCTTCATGTTTTTAAACAGAGCTTCATTTTCCTCCTATTTTTCAGACCGTTTCATGCTCCACATATTTTTGACACCTTTTGAAGCTCTTCATATTTTTCAACCTTTTCTTGCTTTCCATGTTTTTGAACACCGTTCCATGCTCCTCATATTTTTGACACCTTTGAAGCTCTTCAAAATTTTGACACCTTTTGAAGCTCTTCATATTTTTCAAACCTTTTCAAGCTCTTCATGTTTTTCAACACCGCTTCTTGCTCCTCCTATTTTTCAGACCGTTTCATGCTCCTCATATTTTTGACACCTTTTGAATCTCTTCATATATTTCACACCTTTTCAGGCTCTTCATGTTTTTGAACACCGCTTCATGATCCTCCTATTTTTCAGACCGTTTCATACACCTCATATTTTTTTCACCTTTTGAAGCTCTTCATATTTTTCACACCTTTTCAGGCTCCTCATGTTTTGCAACACTGCTTCATGGTCCTCCTATTTTTCAGACCATTTCATACTCGTCATATTTTTGACACCTTTTAATGCTCTTCATATTTTTCACACCTTTTCAGGCTCTTCATTTTTTCAACACCGCTTCTTGCTCCTCCTATTTTTCAGACTGTTTCATGCTCATCTCATTTTTGACACCTTTGAAAGCTTTTCATATTTTTCACAACTTTTCAGGCTCTTCATGTTTTGAACACCGCTTCATGCTCCTCCTATTTTTCAGACCGTATCATGCTCCTCATATTTTTCACATCTTTTGAAGCTCTTCATATTTTTCACACCTTTTCAGGCTCTTCATATTTTTGAACACCTCTTCATCTTCCTCCTATTTTTCAGACCGTTTCTTGCTCCTCATGTATTTCACACCTTTTGAACCTCTTCATATTTTTCACACCTTTTCAGGCTCTTGATGTTTTTCCACACCACTTCATGCTTCTCCTATTTTTCAACACGTTTCATGCTCCTCATGTATTTCACACCCTTTGAAGCTCTTCATATTTTTCACACCTTTTCAGGCTCTTCATGTTTTTCAACACCGCTTCATGCTCCTCCTATTTTTCAGACCGTTTCATGCACCTCATATTTTTCTCCCCTTTTGAAGCTCTTCATATTTTTCACACCTTTTCAGGCTCCTCATATTTTGCAACACCGCTTCATGGTCCTCCTATTTTTCAGACCGTTTCATACTCCTCATATTTTTGACAACTTTTGATGCTCTTCATATATTTCACACCTTTTCAGGCTCTTCATTTTTTCAACACCACTTCATGCTCCTCCTATTTTTCAGACCGTTTCATGCTCATCTCATTTTTGACACCTTTTGAAGCTCTTCATATTTTTCACACCTTTTCAGGCTCTTCATGTTTTTGAACACCGCTTCATGCTCCTCCTATTTTTCAGACTGCTTCATACTCCTCTCATTTTTGACACCTTTTGAAGCTCTTCATATTTTTGACACCTTTTGAAGCTCTTCATATTTCTCACACTTTTTCAGGCTCTTCATGTTTTTCAACACCGATTCATGCTCCTCCTCTTTTTCAGACCGTTTCATGCTCCTCATATTTTTGATACCTTTTGAATCTCCTCATATTTTTTACACCTTTTGAACCTCTTCATATATTTCACACTTTTTCAGGCTCTTCATGTTTTTCAACACGGCTTCATGCTCCTCCTATTTTTCAGACCGTTTCATGCTCCTCATATTTTTCACACCTTTTGAAGCTCTTCATATTTTTCACACCTTTTAAGCCTCTTCATGTTTTTTAACACCGCTTCATGCTCCTCCTATTTTCAAGACAGTTTCATACTCCTCATGTATTTCATACCTTTTGAAGCTCCTCATATTTTTCACACCTTTTCAGGCTCTTCATATTTTTGAAAACCGCTTCATGCTCCTCCTATTTTTAAGACCATTTCATGCTCCTCATATATTTCACACCTTTTGAAGTTCTTCATATTTTTCACACCTTTTCAGGCTCTGCATGTTTTTCAACACCGTTTCATGCTTCTCCTATTTTTCAGACCGTTTCATGCTCCTCATATTTTTGACACATTTTGAAGTCTTGATATATTTCACACCTTCTCAGGCTCTTCACTTTTTGGAACACGACTTCTTGCTCCTCCTATTTTTCAGACCGTTTCATGCTCATCTCATTTTTGACACCTTTTGAAGCTCTTCATTTATTTGACACCATTTGAAGCTCTTCATATTTTTCACAACTTTTCAGGCTCTGCATGTATTTGAACACCGTTTCATGCTACTCCTATATTTCAGACCGATTCTTGCTGCTCATATATTTGACACCTTTTGAAACTCTTCATATTTTTAACACCTTTTTAGGCTCTTCATGTTTTTCAACACCGCTTCATGCTCCTCCTATTTTTCAGACCGTTTCATGCTCCTCATATTTTTGACACCTTTTGATGCTCTTCATATTTTTCACACCTTTTCAGGCTTTTCATGTTTTTGCACACCGCTTCATGCTCCTCCTATTTTTCACACCTTTTGAAGCTCTTCATATTTTTCACCCTTTTCAGTCTCTTCATGTTTTTAACACGGTTTCATGCTCCTCCTATTTTTCAGACCGTTTCATGCCGCTCATATTTTTGACACCTTTTGAAGCTCTTCATATTTTTCACATCTTTTCAGGCTCTTCATGTTTTTCAACACCGCTTCATGCTCCACCTATTTTTCAGACGGTTTCATGCTCCTCATATTTTTGACACCTTTTGAAGCTCTTCATATTTTTCAAACCTTTTGAGGCTCTTCATGTTTTTGATCACTGCTTCATGCTCCTCGTATTTTTCAAACCATTTCATGATCCTCATGTATTTCACACCTTTGAACCTCTTCATATTTTTCACACCTTTTCAGGCTCTTCATGTGTTTCAACACCACTTCATGCTCCTCAGCTTTTTCAGACCGTTTCATGCTCATTTCATTTTTGAAACATTTTGAAGCTCTTCATATTTTTCACACCTTTTGAATCTCTTCATATTTTTGACACCTTTTCAGCCTCTTCATGTTTTTGAACACCTCTGCATGCTCCTCCTATTTTTCAGGGCGTTTAATGCTCCTCATGTATTTCACACCTTTTGAAGCTCTTCATATTTTTCTCACCTTTTCAGGCTCTTCATGTTTTTGAACACCGCTTCATGCTCCTCATATTTTTCAGACCGTTTCATGCTCCTCATATATTTCAAACCTTTTGCACCTCTTCATATTTTTCACACCTTTTCAATGTCTTCATGTTTTTGAACACCGTTTCATGCTGCTCCTATTTTTCACAACGTTTCATGCTCCTCATATTTTTGACACCTTTTGAAGCTCTTCATATTTTTCACACCTTTTCAGGCTCTTCATATTTTTGAACACCTCTTCCTCTTCCTCCTATTTTTCAGACCGTTTCTTGCTCCTCATGTATTTCACACCTTTTGAAGCCCTTCATATTTTTCACACCTTTTCAGGCTCTTGATGTTTTTCCACACCACTTCATGCTTCTCCTATTTTTCAACACGTTTCATGCTCCTCATGTATTTCACACCTTTTGAAGCTCTTCATATTTTTCACACCTTTTCAGGCTCTTCATGTTTTTCAACACCGCTTCATGCTCCTCCTATTTTTCAGACCGTTTCATGCACCTCATATTTTTCTCACCTTTTGAAGCTCTTCATATTTTTCACACCTTTTCAGGCTCCTCATGTTTTGCAACACCGCTTCATGGTCCTCCTATTTTTCAGACCGTTTCATACTCCTCATATTTTTGACAACTTTTGATGCTCTTCATATTTTTCACACCTTTTCAGGCTCTTCATTTTTTCAACACCGCTTCATGCTCCTCCTATTTTTCAGAGCGTTTCATGCTCATCTCATTTTTAACACCTTTGGAAGCTTTTCATATTTTTCACAATTTTTCAGGCTCTTCATGTTTTGAACACCGCTTCATGCTCCTCCTATTTTTCAGACCGTATCATGCTCCTCATATTTTGACACCTTTTGAAGCTCTTCATATATTTCACACCTTTTCAGTCTCTTCTTTTTCTTCAACACCACTTCATGCACCTCCTATTTTTCAGACCGTTTCATGATCATCTCATTTTTGACACCTTTTGAAGCTCTTCATATTTTTCACACCTTTTCAGGCTCCTCATTTTTTTCAACACCACTTCATTCTCCTCCTATTTTTCAGACCGTTTCATGCTCATCTCTTTTTTGACACCTTTTGAAGCTCTTCATATTTTTCACACATTTTGAAGCTCTTAATATTTTTCACACCTTTTCTGGCTCTTCATGTTTTTCAACACCGGTTCATGGTACTCCTATTTTTTAGACCATTTCATGCTCCTCATATTTTTGACAACTTTTGAAGCTGTTCATATTTTTCACACCTTTTCAGGCTCTTCATTTTTTTCAACACTGCTTCATGCTCCTCCTATTTTTCAGAACGTTTCATGCTCCTTATAATTTTGACACCTTTAGAAGCTCTTCATATTTTTCACACATTTTCAGGCTCTTCATGTTTCTCAACACCGCTTCCTGCTCCTCCTCTTTTTCAGACCGTTTCATGCTCCTCATATTTTTGACACATTTTGAAGCTCTTCATGTTTCTCACAGCTTTTCAGGTTCTTCATGTTTTTCAACACTACTTCATGCTCCTCCTATTTTTCAGACGGTTTCATGCTCATCTCATTTTTGACACCTTTTGAAGCTCTTCATATTTTTCACATCTTTTGAAGCTCTTCATATTTTTCACACGTTTTCAGGCTCTTCATGTTGTTCAACACCCTTTCTTGCTCCTCCTATTTTTCAGACCATTTCATGCTCCTCATATTTTTGACACGTTTTGAAGCTCTTCATATTTTTCACACCTTTTCAGGCTCTTCATGTTTTTGAACACCGTTTCATAGTCCTCCTATTTTTCAGACCGTTTCATGCTCCTCATATTTTTGACACCTTTTGAAGCTCTTCATATTTTTCACTACTTTTCAGGGTCTTCCTGTTTTGAACACCGCTTCATGCTCCTCCTATTTTTCAGAACTTTTCATGCTCCTCATATTTTTGACACCTTTTGAAGCTCTTCATATTTTTCACACCTTTTCAGGCTCTTCATGTTTTTGAACACCATTTCATGCTCCTCCTATTTTACAGACCGTTTCATTCTCCTCATATTTTTGACACCTTTTGAAGCTCTTCATATATTTCACACCTTTTCAGGCTTTTCATTATTTTCAACACCACTTCATGCTCCTCTTATTTTTCAGACCGTTTCATGCTCATCTCATTTTGACACCTTTTGAAGCTCTTCATGTTTTTCACATCTTCTGAAGCTCTTCATATTTTTCACAAATTTTCAGGCTCTTTATGATTTTCAACACCGCTTCATGCTCCTCCTATTTTTCAGACCGTTTCATGCTCATCTCATTTTGACACCTTTTGAAGCTCTTCATATTTTTCACACCTTTTGAAGCTCTTCATATTTTGCATATTTTTGAAGTTCTTCATAATTTCACACGTTTTCAGACTCTTCATGTTTTTCAACACCACTTCATGCTCCTCCTATTTTTCAGACCGTTTCATGCTCCTCATATTTTTGACACCTTTTGAAGCTCTTCATATTTTTCACACCTTTTCAGGCTCTTCATGTTTTTGAACACCGCTTCATGCTCCTCCTATTTTTCAGACCGTTTCATGCTCCTCATATTTTTGACAACTTTTGAAGCTTTTCATATTTTTCACACCTTGTCAGGCTCTTGAATTTTTTCAACACCACTTCATGCTCATCCTTTTTTGCAGACCGTTTCATGCTCCTCATATTTTTGACACCTTTTGAAGCTCTTCATATTTTGCACAGCTTTTCAGGCTCTTCATGTTTTTGAACACCGCTTCATGATCCTCCTATTTTTCTGACCTTTTCATGCTCCTCATATTTTTGACAACTTTTGAAGCTCTTCATATTTTTCACAACTTTTCAGGCTTTTCCTGTTTTTGAACACCGCTTCATGCTCCTCCTATTTTTCAAACCGTTTCATGCTCCTCATATTTTTGACACCTTTTGAAGCTCTTCATATTTTTCACACCTTTTCAGGCTCTTCATGTTTTTGAACACCGCTTCATGCTCCTCCTATTTTTCAGACTGCTTCATACTCCTCTCATTTTTGACACCTTTTGAAGCTCTTCATATTTTTGACACCTTTTGAAGCTCTTCATATTTCTCACACGTTTTCAGGCTCTTCATGATTTTCAACACCGATTCATGCTCCTTCTCTTTTTCAGACCGTTTCATGCTCCTCATATTTTTGATACCTTTTGAATCTCCTCATATTTTTTACACCTTTTGAACCTCTTCATATATTTCACACTTTTTCAGGCTCTTTATGTTTTTCAACACGGCTTCATGCTCCTCCTATTTTTCAGACCGTTTCATGCTCCTCATATTTTTCACACCTTTTGAAGCTCTTCATATTTTTCACACCTTTTAAGCCTCTTCATGTTTTTTAACACCGCTTCATGCTCCTCCTATTTTCAAGACAGTTTCATACTCCTCATGTATTTCATACCTTTTGAAGCTCCTCATATTTTTCACACCTTTTCAGGCTCTTCATATTTTTGAAAACCGCTTCATGCTCCTCCTATTTTTAAGACCATTTCATGCTCCTCATATATTTCACACCTTTTGAAGTTCTTCATATTTTTCACACCTTTTCAGGCTCTGCATGTTTTTCAACACCGTTTCATGCTCCTCCTATTTTTCAGACCGTTTCATGCTCCTCATATTTTTGACACATTTTGAAGTTCTTGATATATTTCACACCTTCTCAGGCTCTTCATTTTTTGGAACACGACTTCTTGCTCCTCCTATTTTTCAGACCGTTTCATGCTCATCTCATTTTTGACACCTTTTGAAGCTCTTCATATATTTGACACCATTTGAAGCTCTTCATATTTTTCACAACTTTTCAGGCTCTGCATATATTTGAACACCGTTTCATGCTACTCCTATATTTCAGACCGATTCTTGCTGCTCATATATTTGACACCTTTTGAAACTCTTCATATTTTTAACACCTTTTCAGGCTCTTCATGTTTTTCAACACCGCTTCATGCTCCTCCTATTTTTCAGACCGTTTCATGCTCCTCATATTTTTGACACCTTTTGATGCTCTTCATATTTTTCACACCTTTTCAGGCTTTTCATGTTTTTGCACACCGCTTCATGCTCCTCCTATTTTTCACACCTTTTGAAGCTCTTCATATTTTTCACCCTTTTCAGTCTCTTCATGTTTTTAACACGGTTTCATGCTCCTCCTATTTTTCAGACCGATTCATGCTCCTCATATTTTTGACACCTTTTGAAGCTCTTCATATTTTTCACATCTTTTCAGGCTCTTCATGTTTTTCAACACCGCTTCATGCTCCACCTATTTTTCAGACGGTTTCATGCTCATCTCTTTTTTGACACCTTTTGAAGCTCTTCATATTTTTCATACCTTTTGAAGCTCTTCATATTTTTCACTCGTTTTCACGCTCTTCATGTTTTTCAACAACGCTTCATGCTCCTCCTATTTTTCAGACGGTTTCATGCTCCTCATATTTTTGACACCTTTTGAAGCTCTTCATATTTTTCAAACCTTTTCAGGCTCTTCATGTTTTTGAACACTGCTTCATGCTCCTCGTATTTTTCAAACCATTTCATGATCCTCATGTATTTCACACCTTTGAACCTCTTCATATTTTTCACACCTTTTCAGGCTCTTCATGTGTTTCAACACCACTTCATGCTCCTCAGCTTTTTCAGACCGTTTCATGCTCATTTCATTTTTGAAACATTTTGAAGCTCTTCATATTTTTCACACCTTTTGAATCTCTTCATATTTTTGACACCTTTTCAGGCTCTTCATGTTTTTGAACACCTCTGCATGCTCCTCCTATTTTTCAGGGCGTTTAATGCTCCTCATGTATTTCACACCTTTTGAAGCTCTTCATATTTTTCTCACCTTTTCAGGCTCTTCATGTTTTTGAACACCGCTTCATGCTCCTCATATTTTTCAGACCGTTTCATGCTCCTCATATATTTCAAACCTTTTGCACCTCTTCATATTTTTCACACCTTTTCAATGTCTTCATGTTTTTGAACACCGTTTCATGCTGCTCCTATTTTTCACAACGTTTCATGCTCCTCATATTTTTGACACCTTTTGAAGCTCTTCATATTTTTCACACCTTTTCAGGCTCTTCATATTTTTGAACACCTCTTCCTCTTCCTCCTATTTTTCAGACCGTTTCTTGCTCCTCATGTATTTCACACCTTTTGAAGCCCTTCATATTTTTAACACCTTTTCAGGCTCTTGATGTTTTTCCACACCACTTCATGCTTCTCCTATTTTTCAACACGTTTCATGCTCCTCATGTATTTCACACCTTTTGAAGCTCTTCATATTTTTCACACCTTTTCAGGCTCTTCATGTTTTTCAACACCGCTTCATGCTCCTCCTATTTTTCAGACCGTTTCATGCACCTCATATTTTTCTCCCCTTTTGAAGCTCTTCATATTTTTCACACCTTTTCAGGCTCCTCATGTTTTGCAACACCGCTTCATGGTCCTCCTATTTTTCAGACCGTTTCATACTCCTCATATTTTTGACAACTTTTGATGCTCTTCATATTTTTCACACCTTTTCAGGCTCTTCATTTTTTCAACACCGCTTCATGCTCCTCCTATTTTTCAGAGCGTTTCATGCTCATCTCATTTTTAACACCTTTGGAAGCTTTTCATATTTTTCACAATTTTTCAGGCTCTTCATGTTTTGAACACCGCTTCATGCTCCTCCTATTTTTCAGACCGTATCATGCTCCTCATATTTTGACACCTTTTGAAGCTCTTCATATATTTCACACCTTTTCAGTCTCTTCTTTTTCTTCAACACCACCTCATGCACCTCCTATTTTTCAGACCGTTTCATGATCATCTCATTTTTGACACCTTTTGAAGCTCTTCATATTTTTCACACCTTTTCAGGCTCCTCATTTTTTTCAACACCACTTCATTCTCCTCCTATTTTTCAGACCGTTTCATGCTCATCTCTTTTTTGACACCTTTTGAAGCTCTTCATATTTTTCACACATTTTGAAGCTCTTAATATTTTTCACACCTTTTCTGGCTCTTCATGTTTTTCAACACCGGTTCATGGTACTCCTATTTTTTAGACCGTTTCATGCTCCTCATATTTTTGACAACTTTTGAAGCTGTTCATATTTTTCACACCTTTTCAGGCTCTTCATTTTTTTCAACACTGCTTCATGCTCCTCCTATTTTTCAGAACGTTTCATGCTCCTTATAATTTTGACACCTTTTGAAGCTCTTCATATTTTTCACACCTTTTCAGGCTCTTCATGTTTTTCAACACTGCTTCATGCTCCTCCTATTTTTCAGACCGTTTCTTGCACCTCATATATTTCACACCTTTAGAAGCTCTTCATATTTTTCACACATTTTCAGGCTCTTCATGTTTCTCAACACCGCTTCCTGCTCCTCCTCTTTTTCAGACCGTTTCATGCTCCTCATATTTTTGACACATTTTGAAGCTCTTCATGTTTCTCACAGCTTTTCAGGTTCTTCATGTTTTTCAACACTACTTCATGCTCCTCCTATTTTTCAGACGGTTTCATGCTCATCTCATTTTTGACACCTTTTGAAGCTCTTCATATTTTTCACATCTTTTGAAGCTCTTCATATTTTTCACACGTTTTCAGGCTCTTCATGTTGTTCAACACCCTTTCTTGCTCCTCCTATTTTTCAGACCATTTCATGCTCCTCATATTTTTGACACGTTTTGAAGCTCTTCATATTTTTCACACCTTTTCAGGCTCTTCATGTTTTTGAACACCGTTTCATAGTCCTCCTATTTTTCAGACCGTTTCATGCTCCTCATATTTTTGACACCTTTTGAAGCTCTTCATATTTTTCACTACTTTTCAGGGTCTTCCTGTTTTGAACACCGCTTCATGCTCCTCCTATTTTTCAGAACTTTTCATGCTCCTCATATTTTTGACACCTTTTGAAGCTCTTCATATTTTTCACACCTTTTCAGGCTCTTCATGTTTTTGAACACCATTTCATGCTCCTCCTATTTTACAGACCGTTTCATTCTCCTCATATTTTTGACACCTTTTGAAGCTCTTCATATATTTCACACCTTTTCAGGCTTTTCATTATTTTCAACACCACTTCATGCTCCTCTTATTTTTCAGACCGTTTCATGCTCATCTCATTTTGACACCTTTTGAAGCTCTTCATGTTTTTCACATCTTCTGAAGCTCTTCATATTTTTCACAAATTTTCAGGCTCTTTATGATTTTCAACACCGCTTCATGCTCCTCCTATTTTTCAGACCGTTTCATGCTCATCTCATTTTGACACCTTTTGAAGCTCTTCATATTTTTCACACCTTTTGAAGCTCTTCATATTTTGCATATTTTTGAAGCTCTTCATAATTTCACACGTTTTCAGACTCTTCATGTTTTTCAACACCACTTCATGCTCCTCCTATTTTTCAGACCGTTTCATGCTCCTCATATTTTTGACACCTTTTGAAGCTCTTCATATTTTTCACACCTTTTCAGGCTCTTCATGTTTTTGAACACCGCTTCATGCTCCTCCTATTTTTCAGACCGTTTCATGCTCCTCATATTTTTGACAACTTTTGAAGCTTTTCATATTTTTCACACCTTGTCAGGCTCTTGAATTTTTTCTACACCACTTCATGCTCCTCCTATTTTTCAGACTGCTTCATACTCCTCTCATTTTTGACACCTTTTGAAGCTCTTCATATTTTTGACACCTTTTGAAGCTCTTCATATTTCTCACACGTTTTCAGGCTCTTCATGATTTTCAACACCGATTCATGCTCCTCCTCTTTTTCAGACCGTTTCATGCTCCTCATATTTTTGATACCTTTTGAATCTCCTCATATTTTTACACCTTTTGAACCTCTTCATATATTTCACACTTTTTCAGGCTCTTCATGTTTTTCAACACGGCTTCATGCTCCTCCTATTTTTCAGACCGTTTCATGCTCCTCATATTTTTCACACCTTTTGAAGCTCTTCATATTTTTCACACCTTTTAAGCCTCTTCATGTTTTTTAACACCGCTTCATGCTCCACCTATTTTCAAGAAAGTTTCATACTCCTCATGTATTTCATACCTTTTGAAGCTCCTCATATTTTTCACACCTTTTCAGGCTCTTCATGTTTTTGAACACCACTTCATGCTCCTCAGCTTTTTCAGACCGTTTCATGCTCATTTCATTTTTGAAACATTTTGAAGCTCTTCATATTTTTCACACCTTTTGAATCTCTTCATATTTTTGACACCTTTTCAGGCTCTTCATGTTTTTGAACACCTCTGCATGCTCCTCCTATTTTTCAGGGCGTTTAATGCTCCTCATGTATTTCACACCTTTTGAAGCTCTTCATATTTTTCTCACCTTTTCAGGCTCTTCATGTTTTTGAACACCGCTTCATGCTCCTCATATTTTTCAGACCGTTTCATGCTCCTCATATATTTCAAACCTTTTGCACCTCTTCATATTTTTCACACCTTTTCAGGCTCTTCATATTTTTGAACACCTCTTCCTCTTCCTCCTATTTTTCAGACCGTTTCTTGCTCCTCATGTATTTCACACCTTTTGAAGCCCTTCATATTTTTCACACCTTTTCAGGCTCTTGATGTTTTTCCACACCACTTCATGCTTCTCCTATTTTTCAACACGTTTCATGCTCCTCATGTATTTCACACCTTTTGAAGCTCTTCATATTTTTCACACCTTTTCAGGCTCTTCATGTTTTTCAACACCGCTTCATGCTCCTCCTATTTTTCAGACCGTTTCATGCACCTCATATTTTTCTCACCTTTTGAAGCTCTTCATATTTTTCACACCTTTTCAGGCTCCTCATGTTTTGCAACACCGCTTCATGTTCCTCCTATTTTTCAGACCGTTTCATACTCCTCATACTTTTGACAACTTTTGATGCTCTTCATATTTTTCACACCTTTTCAGGCTCTTCATTTTTTCAACACCGCTTCATGCTCCTCCTATTTTTCAGACCGTTTCATGCTCATCTCATTTTTGACACCTTTGGAAGCTTTTCATATTTTTCACAATTTTTCAGGCTCTTCATGTTTTGAACACCGCTTCATGCTCCTCCTATTTTTCAGACCGTATCATGCTCCTCATATTTTGACACCTTTTGAAGCTCTTCATATATTTCACACCTTTTCAGTCTCTTCTTTTTCTTCAACACCACCTCATGCACCTCCTCTTTTTCAGACCGTTTCATGATCATCTCATTTTTGACACCTTTTGAAGCTCTTCATATTTTTCACACCTTTTCAGGCTCCTCATTTTTTTCAACACCACTTCATTCTCCTCCTATTTTTCAGACCGTTTCATGCTCATCTCTTTTTTGACACCTTTTGAAGCTCTTCATATTTTTCACACATTTTTAAGCTCTTAATATTTTTCACACCTTTTCTGGCTCTTCATGTTTTTCAACACCGGTTCATGGTACTCCTATTTTTCAGACCGTTTCTTGCACCTCATATATTTCACACCTTTAGAAGCTCTTCATATTTTTCACACATTTTCAGGCTCTTCATGTTTCTCAACACCGCTTCCTGCTCCTCCTCTTTTTCAGAACGTTTCATGCTCCTCATATTTTTGACACCTTTTGAAGCTCTTCATGTTTCTCACAGCTTTTCAGGTTCTTCATGTTTTTCAACACTACTTCATGCTCCTCCTATTTTTCAGACGGTTTCATGCTCATCTCATTTTTGACACCTTTTGAAGCTCTTCATATTTTTCACATCTTTTGAAGCTCTTCATATTTTTCACACGTTTTCAGGCTCTTCATGTTGTTCAATACCCTTTCTTGCTCCTCCTATTTTTCAGACCATTTCATGCTCCTCATATTTTTGACACGTTTTGAAGCTCTTCATATTTTTCACACCTTTTCAGGCTCTTCATGTTTTTGAACACCGTTTCATAGTCCTCCTATTTTTCAGACCGTTTCATGCTCCTCATATTTTTGACACCTTTTGAAGCTCTTCATATTTTTCATACCTTTTGAAGCTCTTCATATTTTTCACTCGTTTTCACGCTCTTCATGTTTTTCAACACCGCTTCATGCTCCTCCTATTTTTCAGACCGTTTCATGCTCCTCATATTTTTGACACCTTTTGAAGCTCTTCATATTTTTCAAACCTTTTCAGGCTCTTCATGTTTTTGAACACTGCTTCATGCTCCTCGTATTTTTCAAACCATTTCATGATCCTCATGTATTTCACACCTTTGAACCTCTTCATATTTTTCACACCTTTTCAGGCTCTTCATGTGTTTCAACACCACTTCATGCTCCTCAGCTTTTTCAGACCGTTTCATGCTCATTTCATTTTTGAAACATTTTGAAGCTCTTCATATTTTTCACACCTTTTGAATCTCTTCATATTTTTGACACCTTTTCAGGCTCTTCATGTTTTTGAACACCTCTGCATGCTCCTCCTATTTTTCAGGGCGTTTAATGCTCCTCATGTATTTCACACCTTTTGAAGCTCTTCATATTTTTCTCACCTTTTCAGGCTCTTCATGTTTTTGAACACCGCTTCATGCTCCTCATATTTTTCAGACCGTTTCATGCTCCTCATATATTTCAAACCTTTTGCACCTCTTCATATTTTTCACACCTTTTCAATGTCTTCATGTTTTTGAACACCGTTTCATGCTGCTCCTATTTTTCACAACGTTTCATGCTCCTCATATTTTTGACACCTTTTGAAGCTCTTCATATTTTTCACACCTTTATAGGCTCTTCATATTTTTGAACACCTCTTCCTCTTCCTCCTATTTTTCAGACCGTTTCTTGCTCCTCATGTATTTCACACCTTTGGAAGCCCTTCATATTTTTCACACCTTTTCAGGCTCTTGATGTTTTTCCACACCACTTCATGCTTCTCCTATTTTTCAACACGTTTCATGCTCCTCATGTATTTCACACCTTTTGAAGCTCTTCATATTTTTCACACCTTTTCAGGCTCTTCATGTTTTTCAACACCGCTTCATGCTCCTCCTATTTTTCAGACCGTTTCATGCACCTCATATTTTTCTCACCTTTTGAAGCTCTTCATATTTTTCACACCTTTTCAGGCTCCTCATGTTTTGCAACACCGCTTCATGGTCCTCCTATTTTTCAGACCGTTTCATACTCCTCATATTTTTGACAACTTTTGATGCTCTTCATATTTTTCACACCTTTTCAGGCTCTTCATTTTTTCAACACCGCTTCATGCTCCTCCTATTTTTCAGACCGTTTCATGCTCATCTCATTTTTAACACCTTTGGAAGCTTTTCATATTTTTCACAATTTTTCAGGCTCTTCATGTTTTGAACACCGCTTCATGCTCCTCCTATTTTTCAGACCGTATCATGCTCCTCATATTTTGACACCTTTTGAAGCTCTTCATATATTTCACACCTTTTCAGTCTCTTCTTTTTCTTCAACACCACCTCATGCACCTCCTCTTTTTCAGACCGTTTCATGATCATCTCATTTTTGACACCTTTTGAAGCTCTTCATATTTTTCACACCTTTTCAGGCTCCTCATTTTTTTCAACACCACTTCATTCTCCTCCTATTTTTCAGACCGTTTCATGCTCATCTCTTTTTTGACACCTTTTGAAGCTCTTCATATTTTTCACACATTTTGAAGCTCTTAATATTTTTCACACCTTTTCTGGCTCTTCATGTTTTTCAACACCGGTTCATGGTACTCCTATTTTTTAGACCGTTTCATGCTCCTCATATTTTTGGCAACTTTTGAAGCTGTTCATATTTTTCACACCTTTTCAGGTTCTTCATTTTTTTCAACACTGCTTCATGCTCCTCCTATTTTTCAGAACGTTTCATGCTCCTTATAATTTTGACACCTTTTGAAGCTCTTCATATTTTTCACACCTTTTCAGGCTCTTCATGTTTTTCAACACTGCTTCATGCTCCTCCTATTTTTCAGACCGTTTCTTGCACCTCATATATTTCACACCTTTAGAAGCTCTTCATATTTTTCACACATTTTCAGGCTCTTCATGTTTCTCAACACCGCTTCCTGCTCCTCCTCTTTTTCAGACCGTTTCATGCTCCTCATATTTTTGACACATTTTGAAGCTCTTCATGTTTCTCACAGCTTTTCAGGTTCTTCATGTTTTTCAACACTACTTCATGCTCCTCCTCTTTTTCAGACCGTTTCATGCTCCTCATATTTTTGACACCTTTTGAAGCTCTTCATATATTTCACACCTTTTGAAGCTCTTCATATTTTTCATATTTTTGAAGCTCTTCATATTTTCACACGTTTTCAGACTCTTCATGTTTTTCAACACCGCTACATGATCCAGCTATTTTTCAGACCGTTTCATGCTCCTCATAAATTTCACACCTTTTGAAGCTCTTCATATTTTTCACACCTTTTGAAGCTCTTCATATTTTTCATATTTTTGAAGCTCTTCATATTGTTCACACCTTTTCAGGTTCTTCATATTTTTGAACACCGCTTCATGCTCCTCCTATTTTTCAGAGAGTTTCATGCTCCTCATGTATTTCTCACCTTTTGAAGCTCTTCATATTTTTCACACCTTTTCAGGCTCTTCATGTTTTTCCACACCACTTCATGCTTCTCCTAATTTTCAGCTCTTTCATGCTCCTCATGTATTTCACACCTTTTGAATCTTTTCATATTTTTCACACCTTTTCAGGCTCTTCATGTTTTTCAACACCGATTCATTCTCCTCCTATTTTTCAGACCGTTTCATGCTCCTCATATATTTGACACCTTTTGAAGCTCTTCATATTTTTCACACCTTTTCGGGCTCTTCATGTTTTGAACACCGCTTCATACTCCTCCTATATTTCAGACAGTTTCATGCTCATCTCATTTTTGACACCTTTTAAAGCTTTTCATATTTTTCACAACTTTTCAGGCTCTTCATGTTTTTGAACACCTCTTCATGCTAATCCTATTTTTCAAACCATAACATGCTCCTCATATTTTTCACACCTTTTGAAGCTCTTCATATTTTTTACACCTTTTCAGGCTCTTCATGTTTTTGAACACCACTTCATGCTCCTTATATTTTTCAGAGAGTTTCATGCTCCTCATGTATTTCACACCTTTTGAAGCTCTTCATATTTTTCACACCTTTTCAGGCTCTTCATGTTTTTCCACACCACTTCATGCTTCTCCTAATTTTCAGCTCTTTCATGCTCCTCATGTATTTCACACCTTTTGAAGCTTTTCATATTTCTCACACCTTTTCAGGCTCTTCATGTTTTTCAACACCGCTTTATGCTCCTTCTATTTTTCAGATCGTTTCATGCTCCTCATATTTTTGACACCTTTTGAAGCTCTTCATATTTCTCACACCTTTTCAGGCTCTTCATGTTTTTGAACACCGCTTCATGCTCCTCCTATTTTTCAAACCGTTTCATGCTCCTCATATTTTTCCCACCTTTTGTAGCTTTTCATATTTTTAACACCTTTTCAGGCTCTTCACGTTTATCAACACCACTTCATACTCCTCCTTTTTGCAGACCGTTTCATGCTCCTCATATTTTTGACACCTATTGATGCTCTTAATATATTTCACACCTTTTCAGGCTCTTCATTTCTTCCACACCACTTCATGCTCCTCATATTTTTCAGGCAGTATCATGCTCCTCATATTTTTCACATCTTTTGAAGCTCTTCATATTTTTCACACCTTTTTAGGCTCTTCATATTTTTCAACACCATTTCATGCCGCTTCTATTTTTCAGACCGTTTCATGCTCCTCATATTTTTCACAACTTTTGAAGCTCTTCATATTTTTCACACCTTTTCAGGCTCTTCATGTTTTTCCACACCACTTAATGCTTCTCCTAAATTTCAGATCGTTTCATGTTCCTCATGTATTGCACACCTTTTGAAGCTCTTCATATTTTTCACACCTTTTCATGCTCTTCATGTTTTTGATCACCGTTTCATGCTCCTCCTTTTTTTTCAGACCGTTTCATGCTCCTCATATTTTTCACACCTTTTTAAGCTCTTCATGTTTTTCACACCTTTTCAGCCTCTTCATGTTTTTGAACACCCCTTTTTGCTCCTTTTATTTTTCAGAGAGTTACATGCTTCTCATGTATTTCACACCTTTTGAAGCTCTTCATATTTTTCACACCTTTACAGGCTCTTCATGTTTTTGAACACCGTTTCATGCTCCTCCTATTTTTCAGACCGTTTCATGCTCCCCATATTTTTGAGACCTTTTGAAGCCCTCATATATTTCACACCTTTGCAGGCTCTTCATTTTTTTCAACACCACGTCATGCTCCTCCTATTTTTCAGACCCCTTTATGCTCTTCTCATTTTTGACACCTTTTGAAGCTCTTCATATTTTTCACACCTTTTGAAGCTCTTCATATTTTTCACACCTTTTCATGCTCTTCATGTTTTTGATCACCGCTTCATGCTCCTCCTATTTTCAGACCGTTTCATGCTCCTCATATTTTTCACACATTTTGAAGCTCCTCCTATTTTTCACAACCTTTCACGCTCTTCATGTTTTTCAACACGGCTTCATGATCCTCCTATTTTTCTGACAGTTTCATGCTCCTCCTAATTTTCAGCACGTTTCATACTCCTCCAAATTTTCAGACCGTTTCATGCTCCTCATATTTGTCACACCTTTCGAAGCTCTTCATATTTTTCACACCTTTTCTGGATCTTCATGTTTTTGAGCACAGCTTCATGCTCCTCCGATTTTTCAGACCGTTTCATGCTCCTCATATATTTCACACCTTTTGAAGCTCTTCATATTTTTCACAGCTTTTCAGGATCTTCATGTTTTTCAACACCATTTCATGCTGCTCCTATTTTTCAGATCGTTTCATGCTCCTCATATTTTTGACACCTTTTGAAGTTCTTCATATTTTTCAAAACTTTTCAGGCTCTCCATGTTTTTGAACACCGCTTCATGCTCCTACTATTTTGGAGACCGTTTCATGCTCCTCATTTATTTCACACCTTTTGAAGCTCTTCATATTTTTCAAGCCTTTTCAGGCTCTTCATGTTTTTGAACACCGCTTCATGCTCCTCCTATTTTTCAGACCGTTTCATGCTCCTCATTTATTTCACACCTTTTGAAGCTCTTCATATTTTTCAAGCCTTTTCAGGCTCTTCATGTTTTTGAACACCGCTTCATGCTCCTCCTATTTTTCAAACCTTTTCATGATCCTCATGTATTTCAAACCTTTGAAACTCTTCATATTTTTCACACCTTTTCTTGCTCTTCATGTTTTTCAACAACATTTCATGCTCCTCCTATTTTTCAGACCTTTTCATGCTCCTCATATTTTTCACACCTTTTCATGCTCTTCTTGTTTTTCAACACAGTTTCATGGTCCTCATATGTTTGACACCTTTTGAATCTCTTCATATTTTTCACACCTTTTCAGGCTCTTCATGATTTTCAACACTGCTTCATGCTCCTCATATTTTTGAGACCGTTTCATGCTCCTAATATTGTTCACACCTTTTCAAGATCTTCATGTTATTCAACACCGCTTCATGCTCTTCCTATTTTTCAGGCCGTTTCATGCTCCTCATATTTTTGATACTTTTGAAGCTCTTAATATTTTTCACACCTTTTCAAGCTCTTCATGTTTTGAACACCATTTCATGCTCCTCCTATTTTTCAGACCGTTTCATGCTCCTCATATTTTTGACAACTTTTGAAGCTCCTCATATTTTTCACACCTTTTCAGGCTCTTCATGTTTTTCAACACACTTTCATGCTCCTCATATGTTTGACACCTTTTGAATCTCTTCATATTATTCACACTTTTTCACGCTCTTCATGATTTTCAACACCGCTTCATGCTCCCCATATTTTTGAGACCGTTTTATGCTACTCATATTTTGACACCTTTTGAAGCTCTTCATGTATTTCACACCATTTCAGGCTCTACATGTTTTTCAACACCGCTTCATGCTCGTCATATTTTGAGACCGTTTTATGCTACTCATATTTGACAACTTTTGCAGCTCTTCATATATTTCACACCTTTTAAGGCTCTTCATGTTTCTGAACACCGCTTCATGCTCCTCCTATATTTCACACTTTTTGAAGCTCTTCATATATTTCACACCTTTTCAAGCTCTTCATGTTTCTGAACACCGCTTCATGCTCCTCTTATTTTTGACACCTTTTGAAGCTCTTCATATTTTTCACACCTATTCAGGCTCTTCATGTTTTTGAACACCGTTTCATGATCCTCCTATTTTTCAGACCGTTTCATGCTCCTCATATATTTGACACATTTAGAAGCTCTTCATATTTTCACACCTTTTCAGGATCTTCATATTTTTCAACACCGCTGCATGCTCCTCCTATTATTCAGACGGTTTCATGTTGATCTCATTTTTGACACCTTTTGAAGCTCTTCATATTTTTCACACCTTTTCAGGCTCTTCAGGTTTTTCAACACGGCTTCATGCTCCACCTATTTTTCAGACCGTTTCATCCTCCTCATATTTTTGACACCTTTTGAAGCTCTTCATATTTTTCACACCTTTTCAGGCTCTTCAAGTTTTACAACACCACTTCATGCTCCTCCTATTTTTCAGAGAGTTTCATGCTCCTCATGTATTTCACACCTTATGAAGCTCTTCATATTTTTCACACCTTTTCAGGCTCTTCATGTTTTTCACACCTTTTCAGGCTCTTCATGTTTTGCAACACATCTTCATTCTCCTAGTATTTTTAAGACCGTTTCATGCTCCTCATATTTTTGACACCTATTGAAGCTCTTCATATTTCTCACACCTTTTCAGGATCTTCATGTTTTTCAACACCGCTTCATGCTGCTTCTATTTTTCAGACCGTTTCATGCTCCTCATATTTTTCATATCTTTTGAAGCTCTTCATATTTTTCACACCTTTTGAAGCTCTTCATATTTTTCACACGTTTTCAGGCTCTTCATGTTTTTCAACACTGCTTCATGCTGCTTCTGTTTTTAAGACCGTTTCATGCTCCTCATGTTTTTCACACCTTTTGAAGCTCTTCATGTTTTTCACACCTTTTGAAGCTCTTCATATTTTTCAAACCTTTTCAGGCTCTCATATTTTTCATCACCGTTTCATGATCCTCCTATTTTTCAGACCGTTTCATGCTCCTCATATATTTGACACATTTAGAAGCTCTTCATATTTTCACACCTTTTCAGGATCTTCATATTTTTCAACACCGCTGCATGCTCCTCCTATTATTCAGACGGTTTCATGTTGATCTCATTTTTGACACCTTTTGAAGCTCTTCATATTTTCACACCTTTTGAAACTCTTCATATTTTTCACACCTTTTCAGGCCCTTCATGATTTTCAACACCGCTTCATGCTCCTCCAATTTTTAAGACCGTTTCATGCTCCTCATATTTTTGACACCTTTAGAAGATCTTCATATTTTCACACCTTTTCATGCTCTTCATGTTTTTCAACAACGCTTCATGCTCCTCCTAATTTTCAGACCGTTTCATGCTCCTCATATTTTTGACACCTTTTGAAGCTCTTCATATTTTTCACACCTTTTCAGGCTCTTCATATTTTTCAACACCGCATCATGCTCCTCCTATTTTTCAGACCGTTTCATGCACCTCATATTTTTCACACCTTTTAAAGCTCTTCATATTTTTCACACCTTTTCATGCTCCTTATGTTTTTCAACACCGATTCATTCTCCTCCTATTTTTCAGACCGTTTCATGCTCCTCATAAAATTGACACCTTTTAAAGCTCTTCATATTTTTCACACCTTTTCAGGCTCTTCGTGATTTTGAACACAGCTTCATGCTCCTCCTATTTTTCAGACCGTTTCATGCTCCTCATAATTTTCACACCTTTTGAAGCTCTTCATATTTTTCACAACTTTTCAGGCTCTTCCTATTTTGAACACCGCTTCATGCTCCCCCTTTTTTCAGAGCGTTTAAGATCCTCATGTATTTGACACCTTTTGAAGCTCTTCATATTTTTCACACGTTTTCAGGCTCTTCATGTTTTTGAACACCGCTTCATGCTCCACCTATTTTTCAGACCGTTTCATGCTCCTCATATTTTTGACACCTTTTGAAGCTCTTCATATTTTTCACACCTTTTCAGGCTCTTCAGGTTTTTCAACACGGCTTCATGCTCCACCTATTTTTCAGACCGTTTCATCCTCCTCATATTTTTGACACCTTTTGAAGCTCTTCATATTTTTCACACCTTTTCAGGCTCTTCAAGTTTTACAACACCACTTCATGCTCCTCCTATTTTTCAGAGAGTTTCATGCTCCTCATGTATTTCACACCTTATGAAGCTCTTCATATTTTTCACACCTTTTCAGGCTCTTCATGTTTTTCACACCTTTTCAGGCTCTTCATGTTTTGCAACACATCTTCATTCTCCTAGTATTTTTAAGACCGTTTCATGCTCCTCATATTTTTGACACCTATTGAAGCTCTTCATATTTCTCACACCTTTTCAGGATCTTCATGTTTTTCAACACCGCTTCATGCTGCTTCTATTTTTCAGACCGTTTCATGCTCCTCATATTTTTCATATCTTTTGAAGCTCTTCATATTTTTGACACCTTTTGAAGCTCTTCATATTTTTCACACGTTTTCAGGCTCTTCATGTTTTTCAACACTGCTTCATGCTGCTTCTGTTTTTAAGACCGTTTCATGCTCCTCATGTTTTTCACACCTTTTGAAGCTCTTCATGTTTTTCACACCTTTTGAAGCTCTTCATATTTTTCAAACCTTTTCAGGCTCTCATATTTTTCATCACCGTTTCATGATCCTCCTATTTTTCAGACCGTTTCATGCTCCTCATATATTTGACACATTTAGAAGCTCTTCATATTTTCACACCTTTTCAGGATCTTCATATTTTTCAACACCGCTGCATGCTCCTCCTATTATTCAGACGGTTTCATGTTGATCTCATTTTTGACACCTTTTGAAGCTCTTCATATTTTCACACCTTTTGAAACTCTTCATATTTTTCACACCTTTTCAGGCCCTTCATGATTTTCAACACCGCTTCATGCTCCTCCAATTTTTAAGACCGTTTCATGCTCCTCATATTTTTGACACCTTTAGAAGATCTTCATATTTTCACACCTTTTCATGCTCTTCATGTTTTTCAACAACGCTTCATGCTCCTCCTAATTTTCAGACCGTTTCATGCTCCTCATATTTTTGACACCTTTTGAAGCTCTTCATATTTTTCACACCTTTTCAGGCTCTTCATATTTTTCAACACCGCATCATGCTCCTCCTATTTTTCAGACCGTTTCATGCACCTCATATTTTTCACACCTTTTAAAGCTCTTCATATTTTTCACACCTTTTCATGCTCCTTATGTTTTTCAACACCGATTCATTCTCCTCCTATTTTTCAGACCGTTTCATGCTCCTCATAAAATTGACACCTTTTAAAGCTCTTCATATTTTTCACACCTTTTCAGGCTCTTCGTGATTTTGAACACAGCTTCATGCTCCTCCTATTTTTCAGACCGTTTCATGCTCCTCATAATTTTCACACCTTTTGAAGCTCTTCATATTTTTCACAACTTTTCAGGCTCTTCCTATTTTGAACACCGCTTCATGCTCCCCCTTTTTTCAGAGCGTTTAAGATCCTCATGTATTTGACACCTTTTGAAGCTCTTCATATTTTTCACACGTTTTCAGGCTCTTCATGTTTTTGAACACCGCTTCATGCTCCACCTATTTTTCAGACCGTTTCATGCTCCTCATATTTTTGACACCTTTTGAAGCTCTTCATATTTTTCACACCTTTTCAGGCTCTTCAGGTTTTTCAACACGGCTTCATGCTCCACCTATTTTTCAGACCGTTTCATCCTCCTCATATTTTTGACACCTTTTGAAGCTCTTCATATTTTTCACACCTTTTCAGGCTCTTCAAGTTTTACAACACCACTTCATGCTCCTCCTATTTTTCAGAGAGTTTCATGCTCCTCATGTATTTCACACCTTATGAAGCTCTTCATATTTTTCACACCTTTTCAGGCTCTTCATGTTTTTCACACCTTTTCAGGCTCTTCATGTTTTGCAACACATCTTCATTCTCCTAGTATTTTTAAGACCGTTTCATGCTCCTCATATTTTTGACACCTATTGAAGCTCTTCATATTTCTCACACCTTTTCAGGATCTTCATGTTTTTCAACACCGCTTCATGCTGCTTCTATTTTTCAGACCGTTTCATGCTCCTCATATTTTTCATATCTTTTGAAGCTCTTCATATTTTTGACACCTTTTGAAGCTCTTCATATTTTTCACACGTTTTCAGGCTCTTCATGTTTTTCAACACTGCTTCATGCTGCTTCTGTTTTTAAGACCGTTTCATGCTCCTCATGTTTTTCACACCTTTTGAAGCTCTTCATGTTTTTCACACCTTTTGAAGCTCTTCATATTTTTCAAACCTTTTCAGGCTCTCATATTTTTCATCACCGTTTCATGATCCTCCTATTTTTCAGACCGTTTCATGCTCCTCATATATTTGACACATTTAGAAGCTCTTCATATTTTCACACCTTTTCAGGATCTTCATATTTTTCAACACCGCTGCATGCTCCTCCTATTATTCAGACGGTTTCATGTTGATCTCATTTTTGACACCTTTTGAAGCTCTTCATATTTTCACACCTTTTGAAACTCTTCATATTTTTCACACCTTTTCAGGCCCTTCATGATTTTCAACACCGCTTCATGCTCCTCCAATTTTTAAGACCGTTTCATGCTCCTCATATTTTTGACACCTTTAGAAGATCTTCATATTTTCACACCTTTTCATGCTCTTCATGTTTTTCAACAACGCTTCATGCTCCTCCTAATTTTCAGACCGTTTCATGCTCCTCATATTTTTGACACCTTTTGAAGCTCTTCATATTTTTCACACCTTTTCAGGCTCTTCATATTTTTCAACACCGCATCATGCTCCTCCTATTTTTCAGACCGTTTCATGCACCTCATATTTTTCACACCTTTTAAAGCTCTTCATATTTTTCACACCTTTTCATGCTCCTTATGTTTTTCAACACCGATTCATTCTCCTCCTATTTTTCAGACCGTTTCATGCTCCTCATAAAATTGACACCTTTTAAAGCTCTTCATATTTTTCACACCTTTTCAGGCTCTTCGTGATTTTGAACACAGCTTCATGCTCCTCCTATTTTTCAGACCGTTTCATGCTCCTCATAATTTTCACACCTTTTGAAGCTCTTCATATTTTTCACAACTTTTCAGGCTCTTCCTATTTTGAACACCGCTTCATGCTCCCCCTTTTTTCAGAGCGTTTAAGATCCTCATGTATTTGACACCTTTTGAAGCTCTTCATATTTTTCACACGTTTTCAGGCTCTTCATGTTTTTGAACACCGCTTCATGCTCCACCTATTTTTCAGACCGTTTCATGCTCCTCATATTTTTGACACCTTTTGAAGCTCTTCATATTTTTCACACCTTTTCAGGCTCTTCAGGTTTTTCAACACGGCTTCATGCTCCACCTATTTTTCAGACCGTTTCATCCTCCTCATATTTTTGACACCTTTTGAAGCTCTTCATATTTTTCACACCTTTTCAGGCTCTTCAAGTTTTACAACACCACTTCATGCTCCTCCTATTTTTCAGAGAGTTTCATGCTCCTCATGTATTTCACACCTTATGAAGCTCTTCATATTTTTCACACCTTTTCAGGCTCTTCATGTTTTTCACACCTTTTCAGGCTCTTCATGTTTTGCAACACATCTTCATTCTCCTAGTATTTTTAAGACCGTTTCATGCTCCTCATATTTTTGACACCTATTGAAGCTCTTCATATTTCTCACACCTTTTCAGGATCTTCATGTTTTTCAACACCGCTTCATGCTGCTTCTATTTTTCAGACCGTTTCATGCTCCTCATATTTTTCATATCTTTTGAAGCTCTTCATATTTTTGACACCTTTTGAAGCTCCTCATATTTTTCACACGTTTTCAGGCTCTTCATGTTTTTCAACACTGCTTCATGCTGCTTCTGTTTTTAAGACCGTTTCATGCTCCTCATGTTTTTCACACCTTTTGAAGCTCTTCATGTTTTTCACACCTTTTGAAGCTCTTCATATTTTTCAAACCTTTTCAGGCTCTCATATTTTTCATCACCGTTTCATGATCCTCCTATTTTTCAGACCGTTTCATGCTCCTCATATATTTGACACATTTAGAAGCTCTTCATATTTTCACACCTTTTCAGGATCTTCATATTTTTCAACACCGCTGCATGCTCCTCCTATTATTCAGACGGTTTCATGTTGATCTCATTTTTGACACCTTTTGAAGCTCTTCATATTTTCACACCTTTTGAAACTCTTCATATTTTTCACACCTTTTCAGGCCCTTCATGATTTTCAACACCGCTTCATGCTCCTCCAATTTTTAAGACCGTTTCATGCTCCTCATATTTTTGACACCTTTAGAAGATCTTCATATTTTCACACCTTTTCATGCTCTTCATGTTTTTCAACAACGCTTCATGCTCCTCCTAATTTTCAGACCGTTTCATGCTCCTCATATTTTTGACACCTTTTGAAGCTCTTCATATTTTTCACACCTTTTCAGGCTCTTCATATTTTTCAACACCGCATCATGCTCCTCCTATTTTTCAGACCGTTTCATGCACCTCATATTTTTCACACCTTTTAAAGCTCTTCATATTTTTCACACCTTTTCATGCTCCTTATGTTTTTCAACACCGATTCATTCTCCTCCTATTTTTCAGACCGTTTCATGCTCCTCATAAAATTGACACCTTTTAAAGCTCTTCATATTTTTCACACCTTTTCAGGCTCTTCGTGATTTTGAACACAGCTTCATGCTCCTCCTATTTTTCAGACCGTTTCATGCTCCTCATAATTTTCACACCTTTTGAAGCTCTTCATATTTTTCACAACTTTTCAGGCTCTTCCTATTTTGAACACCGCTTCATGCTCCCCCTTTTTTCAGAGCGTTTAAGATCCTCATGTATTTGACACCTTTTGAAGCTCTTCATATTTTTCACACGTTTTCAGGCTCTTCATGTTTTTGAACACCGCTTCATGCTCCACCTATTTTTCAGACCGTTTCATGCTCCTCATATTTTTGACACCTTTTGAAGCTCTTCATATTTTTCACACCTTTTCAGGCTCTTCAGGTTTTTCAACACGGCTTCATGCTCCACCTATTTTTCAGACCGTTTCATCCTCCTCATATTTTTGACACCTTTTGAAGCTCTTCATATTTTTCACACCTTTTCAGGCTCTTCAAGTTTTACAACACCACTTCATGCTCCTCCTATTTTTCAGAGAGTTTCATGCTCCTCATGTATTTCACACCTTATGAAGCTCTTCATATTTTTCACACCTTTTCAGGCTCTTCATGTTTTTCACACCTTTTCAGGCTCTTCATGTTTTGCAACACATCTTCATTCTCCTAGTATTTTTAAGACCGTTTCATGCTCCTCATATTTTTGACACCTATTGAAGCTCTTCATATTTCTCACACCTTTTCAGGATCTTCATGTTTTTCAACACCGCTTCATGCTGCTTCTATTTTTCAGACCGTTTCATGCTCCTCATATTTTTCATATCTTTTGAAGCTCTTCATATTTTTGACACCTTTTGAAGCTCTTCATATTTTTCACACGTTTTCAGGCTCTTCATGTTTTTCAACACTGCTTCATGCTGCTTCTGTTTTTAAGACCGTTTCATGCTCCTCATGTTTTTCACACCTTTTGAAGCTCTTCATGTTTTTCACACCTTTTGAAGCTCTTCATATTTTTCAAACCTTTTCAGGCTCTCATATTTTTCATCACCGTTTCATGATCCTCCTATTTTTCAGACCGTTTCATGCTCCTCATATATTTGACACATTTAGAAGCTCTTCATATTTTCACACCTTTTCAGGATCTTCATATTTTTCAACACCGCTGCATGCTCCTCCTATTATTCAGACGGTTTCATGTTGATCTCATTTTTGACACCTTTTGAAGCTCTTCATATTTTCACACCTTTTGAAACTCTTCATATTTTTCACACCTTTTCAGGCCCTTCATGATTTTCAACACCGCTTCATGCTCCTCCAATTTTTAAGACCGTTTCATGCTCCTCATATTTTTGACACCTTTAGAAGATCTTCATATTTTCACACCTTTTCATGCTCTTCATGTTTTTCAACAACGCTACATGCTCCTCCTAATTTTCAGACCGTTTCATGCTCCTCATATTTTTGACACCTTTTGAAGCTCTTCATATTTTTCACACCTTTTCAGGCTCTTCATATTTTTCAACACCGCATCATGCTCCTCCTATTTTTCAGACCGTTTCATGCACCTCATATTTTTCACACCTTTTAAAGCTCTTCATATTTTTCACACCTTTTCATGCTCCTTATGTTTTTCAACACCGATTCATTCTCCTCCTATTTTTCAGACCGTTTCATGCTCCTCATAAAATTGACACCTTTTAAAGCTCTTCATATTTTTCACACCTTTTCAGGCTCTTCGTGATTTTGAACACAGCTTCATGCTCCTCCTATTTTTCAGACCGTTTCATGCTCCTCATAATTTTCACACCTTTTGAAGCTCTTCATATTTTTCACAACTTTTCAGGCTCTTCCTATTTTGAACACCGCTTCATGCTCCCCCTTTTTTCAGAGCGTTTAAGATCCTCATGTATTTGACACCTTTTGAAGCTCTTCATATTTTTCACACGTTTTCAGGCTCTTCATGTTTTTGAACACCGCTTCATGCTCCACCTATTTTTCAGACCGTTTCATGCTCCTCATATTTTTGACACCTTTTGAAGCTCTTCATATTTTTCACACCTTTTCAGGCTCTTCAGGTTTTTCAACACGGCTTCATGCTCCACCTATTTTTCAGACCGTTTCATCCTCGTCATATTTTTGACACCTTTTGAAGCTCTTCATATTTTTCACACCTTTTCAGGCTCTTCAAGTTTTACAACACCACTTCATGCTCCTCCTATTTTTCAGAGAGTTTCATGCTCCTCATGTATTTCACACCTTATGAAGCTCTTCATATTTTTCACACCTTTTCAGGCTCTTCATGTTTTTCACACCTTTTCAGGCTCTTCATGTTTTGCAACACATCTTCATTCTCCTAGTATTTTTAAGACCGTTTCATGCTCCTCATATTTTTGACACCTATTGAAGCTCTTCATATTTCTCACACCTTTTCAGGATCTTCATGTTTTTCAACACCGCTTCATGCTGCTTCTATTTTTCAGACCGTTTCATGCTCCTCATATTTTTCATATCTTTTGAAGCTCTTCATATTTTTCACACCTTTTGAAGCTCTTCATATTTTTCACACGTTTTCAGGCTCTTCATGTTTTTCAACACTGCTTCATGCTGCTTCTGTTTTTAAGACCGTTTCATGCTCCTCATGTTTTTCACACCTTTTGAAGCTCTTCATGTTTTTCACACCTTTTGAAGCTCTTCATATTTTTCAAACCTTTTCAGGCTCTCATATTTTTCATCACCGTTTCATGATCCTCCTATTTTTCAGACCGTTTCATGCTCCTCATATATTTGACACATTTAGAAGCTCTTCATATTTTCACACCTTTTCAGGCTCTTCATATTTTTCAACACCGCATCATGCTCCTCCTATTTTTCAGACCGTTTCATGCACCTCATATTTTTCACACCTTTTAAAGCTCTTCATATTTTTCACACCTTTTCATGCTCCTTATGTTTTTCAACACCGATTCATTCTCCTCCTATTTTTCAGACCGTTTCATGCTCCTCATAAAATTGACACCTTTTAAAGCTCTTCATATTTTTCACACCTTTTCAGGCTCTTCGTGATTTTGAACACAGCTTCATGCTCCTCCTCTTTTTCAGACCGTTTCATGCTCCTCATAATTTTCACACCTTTTGAAGCTCTTCATATTTTTCACAACTTTTCAGGCTCTTCCTATTTTGAACACCGCTTCATGCTCCCCCTTTTTTCAGACCGTTTAAGATCCTCATGTATTTGACACCTTTTGAAGCTCTTCATATTTTTCACACGTTTTCAGGCTCTTCATGTTTTTGAACACCGCTTCATGCTCCACCTATTTTTCAGACCGTTTCATGCTCCTCATATTTTTGACACCTTTTGAAGCTCTTCATATTTTTCACACCTTTTCAGGCTCTTCAGGTTTTACAACACCACTTCATGCTCCTCCTAGTTTTCAGAGAGTTTCATGCTCCTCATGTATTTCACACCTTGTGAAGCTCTTCATATTTTTCACACCTTTTCAGGCTCTTCATGTTTTTCACACCTTTTCAGGCTCTTCATGTTTTGCAACACAACTTCATTCTCCTAGTATTTTTAAGACCGTTTCATGCTCCTCATATTTTTGACACCTATTGAAGCTCTTCATATTTCTCACACCTTTTCAGGTTCTTCATGTTTTTCAACACCGCTTCATGCTGCTTCTATTTTTCAGACCGTTTCATGCTCCTCATATTTTTCACATCTTTTGAAGCTCTTCATATTTTTCACACCTTTTGAAGCTCTTCATATTTTTCACACGTTTTCAGGCTCTTCATGTTTTTCAACACTGCTTCATGCTGCTTCTGTTTTTAAGACCGTTTCATGCTCCTCATGTTTTTCACACCTTTTGAAGCTCTTCATGTTTTTCACACCTTTTGAAGCTCTTCATATTTTTCACACCTTTTCAGGCTCTCATATTTTTCATCACCGTTTCATGCTGCTTCTGTTTTTCAGACCGTTTCATGCTCCTCATATTTTTCACACCTTTTGAAGCTCTTCATATTTATCACACCTTTTCAGGCTCTTCATGTTTTTAACACCACTTCATGCTCCTCGTATTTTTCAGACCGTTTCATGCCCCTATATTTTTGACACCTTTTGAAGCTCTTCATATTTTTCACACTTTTCAGGCTCTTAATGTTTTTCAACACAACATAATGCTCCTCCTATTTTTCAGACTGTTTCATGCACCTCATATTTTTGATACTTTTAGAAGCTCTTCATATTTTTCACACCTTTTCATGCTCTTCTAGTTTTTCAACACCATTTCATGCTCCTCCAATTTCTCAGACCGTTTCATGCTCCTCATATTTTTGACACATTTAGAAGGTATTCATATTTTTCACACCTTTTCAGGCTCTTCATTTTTCAACACCACTTCATGCTCCTCCTATTTTTCAGACCGTTTCATGCTCATCTCAGTTTTGAAACGTTTTGAAGCTCTTCATATTTTCACACCTTTTGGAGCTCTTCATATTTTTCACAACTTTTCAGGCTCTTCTTGTATTTGAACACCGGTTCATGTTCCTCCTATATTTCAGGCCGTTTAATGCTCCTCATGTATTTCACACATTTTGAAGCTCGTCATATTTTTTACACCTTTTCAGGCGCTTCATGTTTTTGAACAACGCTTCATGATCCTCTTATTTTTCAGATCATTTCATGCTCTTCATATTTTTTACACCTTTTGAAACTCTTCATATTTTTCACACCTGTTCAGGCTCTTCATGTTTTTCCACACCACCTCATGCTTCACTTAATTTTCAGACGTTTCATGCTCCTCATGTATTTCACACCTTTTGAAGCTCTTCATATTTTTCACACATTTTCATGCTCTTCATGTTTTTCAACACAGTTTCATGCTGCTTCTATTTTTCAGACCGTTTCATGATACTCCTATTTTTCAGACCGTTTCATGCTCATCTCATTTTTGACACCTTTTGAAGCTTTTCATAATTTTCACTACTTTTTAGGCTCTTCATGTTTTTGATCACCGCTTCATGCTCCTCCTATTTTTCAGAGAGTTTCATGCTCCTCATGTATTTCACAACTTTTGAAGCTCTTCATATTTTTCACACCTTTTCAGGCTGTTCATGTTTTTGAACACCGCTTCATGGTTCTCCTATTTTTCAGACCGTTTCATGCTCTTCATATTTTTGACCCATTTTGAAGCTCTTCATATTTTTCACACCTTTTCAGGCTCTTCATGTTTTTCCACACCACTTCATGCTTCTCCTAATTTTCAGACCGTTTCATGCTCCTCATATATTTCACACCTTTTGAAGCTCTTCCTATTTTTCACACCTTTTCAGGCTCTTCATGTTTTTGACGACCGCTTAATGCTCCTCTTATTTTTCAGACCGTTTGATGCTCCTCATATTTTTGACACCTTTTGAAGCTCTTTCTATTTTTCACAACTTTTAGTGACTTCATATTTTTCAACACCTTTTCATGATCTTCCTATTTTTCAGACCGTTTCATGCTCATCTCATATTTGACACCTTTTGAAGCTTTTCATATTTTTGACAACTTTTCAGGCTCTTCATGATTTTGAAAACAGCTTCATGCTCCTCCTATTTTTCAAAGAGTTTCATGCTCCTCATGTATTTCACACCTTTTGAAGCTCTTCATATTTTTCACACCTTTTCAGGCTGTTCATGTTTTTCCACACCACTTCATGCTTCTCCTATTTTTCAGCCCGTTTCATGCTCCTCATGTATTTCACATCTTTTGAAGCTCTTCATATTTTTCAAACCTTTTCAGGCTCTTCATGTTTTTGATCACCGTTTCATGCTCCTCCTATTTTTCAGACAGTTTCATGCTCCTCATATTTTTGACACTTTTTGAAGCTCTTCATATTTTACACACCTTTTCAGGCTCTTAATGTTTTTCAACACCACTTCATGCTCCTCCTATTTTTCAGACCGATTCATGCTCCTCATATATTTGACACATTTATAAGCTCTTCATATTTTTCACACCTTTTCAGGCTCTTCATATTTTTCAACACCGCTTCATGCTCCTCCTATTTTTCAGACGGTTTCTTGTTGATCTCATTTTTGACACCTTTTGAAGCTCTTCATATTTTTCACACCTTTTGAAACTCTTCATATTTTTCACACCTTTTCAGGCTCTTCATATTTTTCAACACCGCTTCATGCTCCTCCTATTTTTCAGACGGTTTCTTGTTGATCTCATTTTTGACACCTTTTGAAGCTCTTCATATTTTTCACACCTTTTGAAACTCTTCATATTTTTCACACCTTTTCAGGCTCTTCATGTTTTTCACACATTTTCAGGCTCTTCATGTTTTTCAACACCGTTTCCTGCTGTTTCTATTTTTCAGACAGTTTCATGCTCCTCATATTTTTCACATCTTTTGAAGCTCTTCATATTTTTCACACCTTTTCAGACTTTTCATGTTTTTCAACACCGCTTCATGCTCCTGCTATTTTTCAGACTGTTTCATGCTCCTCATATTTTTGACACCTTTAGAAGCTCTTCATATTTTTCACACCTTTTCAGGCTCTTCATGTTTTTGAACACTGCTTCATGCTCCTCCTATTTTCCAGACCGTTTCATGCTCCTCATATTTTGACACCTTTTGAAGCTTTTCATATTTTTCACACCTTTTCAGGCTCTTCAAGTTTTTCAACACCACTTCATGCTTTTCCTTTTTTGCAGACCATTTCATGCTCCTCATATTTTTGACACCTTTTGTTGCTCTTCATATTTTTCACACCTTTTCAGGCTCTTCTTATTTTTCAAACAAGTGAAGCTCTTCATATTTTTCACACTTTTTCAGGCTTTTCATGTTTAGAATACCGCTTCATGCTCCTCCTATTTTTCTGACCGTTTCTTCCTCCTCATGTATTTCACACCTTTTGAAGCTCTTCGTATTTTTCACACCTTTTCAGGCTCTTCATGTCTTTGAACACCGTTTTATGCTGCTTCTATTTTTCAGACCGTTTCATGCTCCTCATATATTTTAAACCTTTGAATCTCTTCATATTATTCACACCTTTTCAGGCTGTTCATGTTTTTCAACAACGCTTCATGATCCTCCTATTTTTCAGACCGTTTCATGCTCCTCATAATTTTGACACCCTTTGAAGCTCTTCTTATATTTCACACCTTTTCAGACTCTTCATGTTTTCGAACACCACTTCAAGTTCCTCCTATTTTTGCGACGGTTTCATGCTCCTCATGTATTTCACTCCTTTTGAAGCTCTTCATATTTTTCAAACGTTTTCAGGCTCTTCATGATTTTCAACCCCACTTCATGCTCCTCCTATTTTTCAGACCGTTTCATGTTCCTCATATTTTTGACACCTTTTGAAGCTCTTCATATTTTCTACACCTTTTCAGGCTCTTCATGTTTTTCAACACAGCTTCATGCTCCTCTAATTTTTCAGACCATTTGGTGCTCCTCATATTTTTCACAGCTTTTGAAGCTCTTCATATTTTTCACACCTTTTCAGGCTCTTCATGTTTTTCAACACCACTTCATGCTCCTCCTATTTTTCAGACCGTTTCATGCTCCTCTTATTTTTGACACCTTTTGAAGCTCTTCATATTTTTCACACCTTTTCAGGCTCCTCCTGTTTTTGAACACCGTTTCATGCTCCTAGTATTTTTCAGACCATTTCATGCTCCTCATATTTTTGACACCTTTTGAAGCTCTTCATATTTTTCACACCTTTTCAGGCTCTTCAAATTTTTGAACAATGCTACAATGCTCCTCCTATTTTTCAGACCGTTTCATGCTCCTCATATTTTTGACCTCTTTTAAAGCTCTTCATATTTTTCACGCCTTTTGAAGCTCCTCATATATTTCACACTTTTTCAGGCTCTTCATATTTTTCAACACCACTTCATGCTTCTCCTATTTCTCAGACCGTTTCATGCTCATCTCATTTTTGACAGCATTTGAAGCTCTTCATATTTTTCACAACTTTTGAAGCTCTTCATATTTTTCACACCTTTTCAGGCTCCTCATGTTTTTCAACACCGCTTCATGCTCCTCCTATTTTCAGACCGTTTCATGCTCCTCTCATTTCTGAAATCTTTTGAAGCTCTTCATATATTTCACACATTTTCAGGCTGTTAATATTTTTCAACACGGCTTCATGCTCCTCCTATTTTTCAGACCATTTCATGCTCATCTAATTTATGACACCTTCTGAAGCTCTTCATAGTTTTCACAAATTTTCAGGCTCTTCATATTTTTGAACACCGCTTCATGCTCCTCCTATTTTTCAGACCGTTTCATGCTCCTCTTATTTTTGACACCTTTTGAAGCTCTTCATATTTTTCACACCTTTTCAGGCTCCTCCTGTTTTTGAACACCGTTTCATGCTCCTAGTATTTTTCAGACCATTTCATGCTCCTCATATTATTGACACCTTTTGAAGCTCTTCATATTTTACACACCTTTTCAGGCTCGTCATGATTTTCAATAACACTTCATGCTCCTCCTATTTTTCAGACAGTTTCATGCTCATCTAATTTTTGACACCTTTTGAAGCTCTTCATATATTTCACACCTTTTGAAGCTCTTCATATTTTTCACATTTTTGAAGCTCTTCAGATTTTTCACACGTTTTCAGGCTCTTCATGTTTTTGAACACCGCTTCATGCTCCTCATATATTTCAGACCGTTTCATGCTCCTCATATTTGTGACACCTTTTGAAGCTCTTCGTATTTTTCACACATTTTCACGCTCTTCATGTTTTTCATCATGACTTCATGCTCCTCCTATTTTTCAGACCGTTTCATGCTCCTCATATTTTTGACACCTTTTGAAATCTTCATATACTTCACACCTTTTCAGATTCTTCATTTTTTTGAAAAGAACTTCATGCTCCTTCTATTTCTCAGACCGTTTCATGGTCTTCTCATTTTTGACACCTTTTGAAGCTCCTCATATTTTTCATTCCTTTTGAAGATCTTCATATTTTTCACACGTTTTCAGGCTCTTCATATTTTTCAACACCGCATCATGCTTCTCCTATTTTTCAGACAGTTTCATTCTCCTCATATTTTTGACACGTTTTGAAGCTCTTCATATTTTTCACACCTTTTCAGGCTCTTCATGTTTTTCAACACTGTTTCATGATCCTCCTATTTTTCAGACCGTTTCATGCACCTCATAATTTTGACACCTTTTGAAACTCTTCTTATATTTCACACCTTTTCAGACTCTTCATGTGTTCGAACACCACTTCAAGTTCCTCCTATTTTTGCGACCGTTTAATGCTCTTCATATTTTTGACACCTTTTGAAGCTCTTCATATTTTTCACACCTTTTGAAGCTCTTCATATATTTCACACATTTTCAGGCTCTTCATGTTTTTCAACACCACTTCATGCTCCTCCTATTTTTCAGACCGTTTCTTGCTCATCTAATTTTTGACACCTTTTGAAGCTCTTCATATATTTCACACCTTTTGAAGCTCTTCATATATTTCACATTTTTGAAGCTCTTCAAATTTTTCACACCTTTTCAGGCTCTTCATGTTTTTGAACACCGCTTCATGCTCCTCCGGTTTTTCAGACCGTTTCATGCTCCTCATATTTTTGACACCTTTTGAAGCTTTTCATATTTTTTACAACATTTCAGGCTTTTCATGTTTTTGAACACCTCTTCATGCTCCTCGTATTTTTCACACCATTTGAAGCTCTTCATATTTTTCACACCTTTTCAGGCTCTTCATGTTTTTCAACACCGCTTCATGCTACTCCTATTTTTCAGACCGATTAATGCTCCTCCTGTACTTCACACCTTTTGTAGCTCTTCATATTTTTCTCACATTTTCAGGCTCTTCATGTTTTTCAACACCGCTTCATGCTCCTCCAATTTTTCAGACCGATTCATGCTCCTCAAGTATTTCACACCTTTTGAGGCTTCATGTTTTTCAACACCACTTTATGCTCCTCATATTTTTCAGACCGTTTCATGCTCATCTCATTTTTGACACCTTTTGAAGCTCTTCATATTTTTCACACCTTTTGAAGCTCTTTATATTTTTCACAAGTTTTCAGATCTTCATGTTTTTCAACACCGCTTCTTGATCCTCCTATTTTTCAGACCGTTTCATGCTCCTCCTAATTTTCACACCTTTTGAAGCACCTCAAATTTTTCACACCTTTTCAGGCTCTTCTTGTTCTTGAACACGGTTTCCTGCTCCTCCTTTTTTTCAGACCGTTTCATGCTCCTCATATTTTTGACACCTTTTGAATCTCTTCATATATTTCACACCTTTTCAGGCTCTTCATATATTGGAACACCACTTCATGCTCCTCCTATTTTTCGGACGGTTTCATTCTCCTCATGTACTTCACACCTTTTGAAGCTCTTCATATATTTCACACTTTTTCAGGCTCTTCATGTTTTTCAACACCACTTCATGCTCCTCCTATTTTTCAAACCATTTCATGCTCATCTCATTTTTGACACCTTCTGAAGCTCTTCATATTTGTTACACCCTTTCAGGCTCTTCATGTTTTTCAACACGGCTTCATGCTACTCCTATTTTTCAGACCGTTTCATGCTCCTCATATTTTTGACACGTTTTGAAGCTCTTCATATTTTTCACACATTTTCAGGCTCTTCATGTTTTTCAACACCACTTCATGCTCCTCCTATTTTTCAGACCGTTTCATGCTCCTCATGTATTTCACACCTTTTGAAGCTCTTCATATTTTTCACACTTTTTGAAGCTCTTCATATATTTCACACATTTTCAGGCTCTTCATGTTTTTCAACACCGCTTCATGCTCCTCCTTTTTTTCAGACCGTTTCATGGTCCTCATGTATTTCACACATTTTGAGGCTCTTCATATCTTTCACACCTTTTCAGCCGCTTCATGTTTTTGAACACCGTTTCATGCTCCTCCTATTTTTCAGACCGTTTCATGCTCCTCATATTTTTGACAACTTTTGAAGCTCTTCATATTTTTCACACCTTTTGAAGCTCTTCATGTATTTCACACGTTTTCAGTCTCTTCAGGTTTTTCAACACCGCTTCATGCTCCTCCTATATTTCAGACCGTTTCATGCTCCTCATATTTTTGACACATTTTGAAGCTCTTCATATTTTTCACACATTTTCAGGCTCTTCATGTTTTTCACAAGTTTTCAGATCTTCATGTTTTTCAACACCGCTTCTTGATCCTCCTATTTTTCAGATCGTTTCATGCTCCTCATATTTTTGTCACGTTTTGAAGCTCTTCATATTTTACACACATTTTCAGGCTCTTCATGTATTTGAACATCGCTACATGCTCCTCTGAATTTTCACACCTTTTGAAGCACCTCAAATTTTTCACACCTTTTCAGGCTCTTCATGTTCTTGAACACGGTTTCCTGCTCCTCCTTTTTTTCAGACCGTTTCATGCTCCTCATATTTTTGACAGCTTTTGAATCTCTTCATATATTTCACACCTTTTCAGGCTCTTCATGTATTGGAACACCGCTTCATGCTCCTCCTATTTTTCGGACGGTTTCATTCTCCTCATGTACTTCACACCTTTTGAAGCTCTTCATATATTTCACACTTTTTCAGGCTCTTCTTGTTTTTCAACACCGCTTCATGCTCCTCCTATTTTTCAGACCGTTTCTTGCACCTCATATTTTTCTCACCTTTTGAAGCGCTTCATATTTTCCACACCTTTTCAGGCTCTTCATGTTTTTCAACACCGCTTCATCTTCCTCCTATTTTTCAGACCGTTTCATGCTCCTCATATTTTTGACACGTTTTGAAGCTCTTCATATTTTTCACACGTTTTCAGGCTCTTCATATTTTTCACACCTTTTCAGGCTCTTCATGTTTTTGAACACCATTTCATGATCCTCCTATTTTTCTGACCGTTTAATGCTCCTCATATTTTTGACACCTTTAGAAACTCTTCATATTTTTCACACCTTTTCAAGCACTTCATGGTTTTCCACACCTCTTCATGCTCCTCCTATTTTTCAGACGGTTTCATGCTATTCATATTTTTGATAACTTTTGAAGCTCTTCATATTTTTCACACCTTTTCAGGCTCTTCATGTTTTTCAAGACCACTTCATGCTCCTCCTATTTTTCAGACCGTTTCATGCTCATCTCATTTTTGACACCTTTTGAAGTTCTTCATATTTTTCCCACCTTTTGAAGCTCTTCATATATTTCACACGTTTTCAGGTTCTTCATATTTTTCAACACCGTTTCATGCTGCTTCTATTTTTCAGACCGTTTCATGCTCCTCATATTTTTCACACCTTTTGAAGCTCTTCATATTTTTCACACGTTTTCAGGCTCTTCATGTTTTTCAACACCGTTTAATTCTGCTTCTATTTTTCAGACCGTTTCATGCTCCTCATATTTTTGACACCTTTAGACTCTTCATATTTTTCACACCTTTTCAGCCTCTTCATGTTTTTCACACATTTTCAGCCTCTTCATGTTTTTGAACACCCCTTCTTGCTCCTTTTATTTTTCAGAGAGTTTCATGCTCCTCATGTATTTCACACCTTTTAAAGCTCTTCATATTTTTCACACCTTTACAGGCTCTTCATGTTTTTGAACACCGTTTCATCCTCCTCCTATTTTTCAGACCGTTTCATGCTCCTCATATTTTTGACACCTTTTGAAGCTCTTCATATTTTTCACACCTTTTCAAGCTCTTCATGTTTTTGCACACTGCTTCATGCTCTTCCTATTTTTCAGACCGTTTCATGCTCCTCATATTTTTGACACCTTTTGAAGCTCTTCATATTTTTCACACCTTTTCAGGCTCTTCATGTTTTTCAACACCAATTCATGCTTCTCCTATTTTTCAGACTGTTTAATGCTCCTCATATTTTTGACACCTTTAGAAACTCTTCATATTTTTCACACCTTTTCAAGCACTTCATGGTTTTCCACACCGCTTCATGCTCCTCCTATTTTTCATACCGTTTCATTCTCCTCATATTTTTGACATCTTTTGAAGCTCTCATATATTTCACACCTTTTCAGGCTCTTCATTTTTTTCAACACCACGTCATGCTCCTCCTATTTTTCAGACCCTTTTATGCTCTTCTTATTTTTGACACCATTTGAAGCTCTTCATATTTTTCACACCTTTTGAAGCTCTTCATGGTTTTCACACCTTTTCAGGCTCTTCATGTTTTTCAACACCGCTTCATGCTCCTTCTATTTTTCTGACCGTTTCATGCTCCTCATAATTTTGACACATTTTGAAGCTCTTCATATTTTTCACACCTTTTCAGGCTCTTCATGTTTTTCAACACCGCTTCGTGCTCCTCCTCTTTTTCAGACCGTTTCATGCTCCTCATAATTTTGACATCTATTGAAGCTCTTCATATTTCTCACACCTTTTCAGGTTCTTCACGTTTTTCAACACCACTTCATGCTCCTCCTATTTTTCAGACCGTTTCATGCACATCTCATTTTTGACACCTTTTGAAGCTCTTCATATCTTTCATATTTTTGAAGTTCTTCATATTTTCACAGGTTTTCAGACTCTTCATGTTTTTCAACACCGCTTCATGCTCCTGCTATTTTTGAGACCGTTTCATGCTCTTCATATATTTGACACCTCTTGAAGCTCTTCATATTTTTCACACCTTTTCAGGCTCTTCATGTTTTTCCCCACCACTTCATTCTTCTCCTATTTTTCAGATCATTTCATGCTCCTCATGAATTTCACACCTTTTGAAGCTCTTCATATTCTTCACACCTTTTCAGGCTCTTCATGTTTTTTATCACCGTTTCATGCTCCTATTTATCAGACCGTTTCATGCTCCTCATATTTTTGACACCTTTTGCAGCTCTTCATATTTTTCACAAGTTTTCAGTCTCTTCATGATTTTGAACACCGCTTCAAGATCCTCCTATTTTTAAGACCGTTTCATGCTCTTCATATTTTTGACACCTTTTGCAGCTCTTCATATTTTTCACACCTTTTCAGGCTCTTCATGTTTTTCAACACCGTTTCATACTGCTTCTCTTTTTCAGACCGTTTCATGCTCCTCATATTTTTCACACCTTTTGAAGCTCCTCATATTTTTCACACCTTTTCAGGCTCTTCATGTTTTTGAACACAGCTTCATGCTACTCCTATTTTTCAGACTGTTTCATGCTCCTCATATTTTTCACACCTTTTGAAGCTCCTCATATTTTTCACACCTTTTCAGGCTCTTCATGTTTTTCAACACCGTTACATGATCCTCCTATTTTTCAGACTGTTTCATGCTCATCTCATTTTTGACACCTTTTGAAGCTTTTCAGATTTTTCTCAACTTTTTAGGCTCTTCATGTTTCTCAACACGGCTTCATGCTCCACATATTTTTCAGACCGTTTCATGCTCATCTCTTTTTTGACACCTTTTGAAGCTCTTCATATTTCTCACAACTTTTTAGGCTTTTCATATTTTTGAACACCGCTTCATGCTCCTCCTATTTTTCAGAGAGTTTCATGCTCCTCATGTATTTCACATCTTTTGAAGCTCTTCATATTTCTCACAACTTTTTAGGCTCTTCATGTTTTTCCACATCACTTCATGCTTCTCGTATTTTTCGGCCTGTTTCATGCTCCTCATGTATTTCACAGCTTTTGAAGCTCTTCATATTTTTCACACCTTTTCAGGCTCTTCATGTTTTTAATCACCGTTTCATGCTCCTCCTATTTTTCAGACCGTTTCATGCTCCTCATATATTTGACACATTTTGAAGCTCTTTATATTTTTCACACATTTTCAGGCTCTTCATGTTTTTGAACACTGCTTCATGATCCTCCTATTTTTCAGACCTTTTCATGTTCTTCATATGTTTGACACATTTTGAAGCTCTTCATATTTTTCACACCTTTTCAGGCTCTTCATGTGTTTCAACACCACTTCATGCTTCTCCTATTTTTCAGACCGTTTCATGCGCCTCATGTATTTCACACCTTTTGAAGCTCTTCATAATTTTCACATCTTTTCAGTCTCTTCATGTTTTTGAACACCATTTCATGCCGCTTCTATTTTTTAGACCGTTTCCTGCTCCTCATATTTTTCACACCTTTTGATGCTCTTCATATTTTTCACACGTTTTCAGGCTCTTCTTGTTTTTCAACACCGCTTCATGCTCCTCCTATTTTTCAGACCGTTTCTTGCACCTCATATTTTTCTCACCTTTTGAAGCGCTTCATATTTTCCACACCTTTTCAGGCTCTTCATGTTTTTCAACACCACTTCATGCTCCTCCTATTTTTCAGACCGTTTCATGCTCCTCATATTTTTGACACGTTTTGAAGCTCTTCATATTTTTCCCACGTTTTCAGGCTCTTCATGTTTTTCACACCTTTTCAGGCTCTTCATGTTTTTGAACACCATTTCATGATCCTCCTATTTTTCTGACCGTTTAATGCTCCTCATATTTTTGACACCTTTAGAAACTCTTCATATTTTTCACACCTTTTCAAGCACTTCATGGTTTTCCACACCGCTTCATGCTCCTCCTATTTTTCAGACGGTTTCATGCTCTTCATATTTTTGATAACTTTTGAAGCTCTTCATATTTTTCACACCTTTTCAGGCTCTTCATGTTTTTCAAGACCACTTCATGCTCCTCCTATTTTTCAGACCGTTTCATGCTCATCTCATTTTTGACACTTTTTGAAGTTCTTCATATTTTTCCCACCTTTTGAAGCTCTTCATATATTTCACACGTTTTCAGGTTCTTCATGTTTTTCAACACCGTTTCATGCTGCTTCTATTTTTCAGACCGTTTCATGCTCCTCATATTTTTCACACCTTTTGAAGCTCATCATATTTTTCACACGTTTTCAGGCTCTTCATGTTTTTCAACACCGCTTCATGCTCCTCCAATTTTCAGACCGTTTCATGCTCCTCATATTTTTGACACGATTTGAAGCTCTTCATATTTTTCACATCTTTTCAGGGTCTTCATGTTTTTCAACACTGCTTCATGCTCCTCCAATTTTCAGACCGTTTCATGCTCCTCATATTTTTGACACGATTTGAAGGTCTTCATATTTTTCACACCTTTTCAGGGTCTTCATGTTTTTCTACACCGCTTCATGCTCCTGCTATTTTTGACACCTTTTGAAGCTGTTCATATATTGCACACCTTTTCAGGCGTTTCATGTTTTTGACCACCGTTTTATGCTCCTCATAATTTGACAGGTTTTGATGCTCTTCATATTTTTCACAGCTTTTCAGGCTCTTCATGTTTTTCAACACCACTTCATGCTCCTCCTATTTTTCAGACCGTTTCCTGCTCCTCATAGTTTTGACACATTGGAAGCTCTTCATATTTTACACACCATTTGAGGCTCTTCATGTTTTTCAACACCGCTTCATGCTCCTCCTATTTTTCAGACCGTTTCATGCTCCTCATGTATATCACACCTTTGGAAGCTCTTCATAATGTTCACACCTTTTCAGGCTCTTCATATTTTTCAACACCGTTTCATGCTCCCCCAATTTTTCAGACCGTTCCATGCTCCTCATATTTTTGACACCTTTTGAAGCTCTTCATATATTTCACACATTTTCAGGCTCTTCATGTTTTTCAACACCATTTCATGCTCCTCCTATTTTTCAGACCGTTTCATACTCATCTCGCTTTTGACACATTTTGAAGCTCTTCATATTTTCCACACCTTTTGAAGCTCTTCATATTTTTCAATCGTTTTCAGGCTCTTAATGTTTTTCAACACCGCTTCTGGCTCCTCCTATTTATCAGACCGTTTCATGCTCCTCATATTTTTGACACGTTTTGAAGCTCTTCATTTTTTTCACACCTTTTGAAGCTCTTCATATTTTTCACACCTTTTCAGGCTCTTCATGTTTATTACACCGCTTCATGCTCCTCCTATTTTTCACATCTTTTGAAGCTCTTCATATTTTTCACACCTTTTCAGGCTCTTCATGTTTTTCAACACCGCTTCATGCTCCTCCTATTTTCCAGACCGTTTCATGCTCCTCATTTTTTTCACACCTTTTGAAGCTCTTCATATTTTTCACACCTTTCATGCTCTTCATGTTTTTAACCACCGCTTCATGCTCATCCTATTTTCCAGACCGTTTCATGCTCCTGATATTTTTGATACGTTTTGAAGCTCTTCATATTTTTCACACCTTTTGAAGCTCTTCATATTTTTCACACCTTTTCAGGCTCTTCATGTTTTTGAACACCGCTTCATGCTCCTCCTATTTTTCAGACCGTTTCATGCTCCTCATGTATTTCACACCTTTTGAAGCTCTTCATATTTTTCTCAACTTCTCAGGCTCTCATGTTTTTGAACACAGCTTCTTGCTCCTCCTAATTTACAGACCGTTTCATGCTCCTCATGTATTTCACACATTTTGAAGCCCTTCATATTTTTCACAACTTTTCAGACTCTTCAGGTTTTATAACACGGTTTCATGCTCCTCCTATTTTTCAGACCGTTTCATGCTCCTCATATTTTTCACACCTATTGAAGCTCTTCATATTTTTCACACCTTTTAAGGCTCTTCATGTTTTTGAACACTGTTTCATGCTCCTCCTATTTTTCAGACCGTTTCATGCTCCTCATATTTTTGACACCTTTGAATCTCTTCATATTTTTCACACCTTTTGAAACTCTTCTTATTTTTCACACGTTTTCAGTCTCTAAATGTTTTTCAACACCGCTTCATGCTCCTCCTATTTTTCAGACCGTTTCATGCTCCTCATATTTTTGAAACCTTTTGAAGCTCCTCATATTTTTCACACCTTTTGAAGGTCTTCATATTTTTCACACCTTTTCAGGCTCTTCATGTTTTTGAACACCGCTTTATGTTCTTCCTATTTTTCAGACCGTTTCATGCTCGTTATATTTTTGACACCTTTTCAGGCTCTTCAGGTTTTTGAACACCGCTTCAAGCTCCTCCTATTTTTCAGACAGTTTCATGCTCTTCATATTTTTGACACATTTTGAAGCTCTTCATATTTTTCACACCTTTTCAGGCTCTTCATGTTTTTCAACACCGTTTCATGCTCCTCCTATTTTTCAGACCGTTTCATGCTCCTCATATTTTTGGCACCTTTTGAAGCTCTTCATATTCTTCACACCTTTTCAGGCTCTTCATGTTTTTCAACACCACTTTATGCTCCTCCTCTTTTTCAGACCGTTTCATGCTTCTCATATTTTTGACACCTTTTGAAGCTCTTCATATTTTTCACATCTTTTCATGCTTTTCATGTATTGCAACACTGCTTCATGCTCCTCCTATTTTTCAGACCGTTTCATGCTCCTCATATTTTTGACATCTTTTGAAGCTCTTCATATATTTCACACCTTTTCAGGCTCTTCATGTTTTTCAACACCACTTCCTGCTCGTCCTATTTTTCAGACCGTTTCATGGTCATCTCATTTTGGACACCTTTTGAAGCTCTTCATATTTTTCACACCTCTTGAAGCTCTTCATATTCTTCATACGTTTTCATGCTCTTTATGTTTCTCAACACCGCTTCATGCTCCTCCCATTTTTCAGACCATTTCATGCCACTCATATTTTTGACACTTTTTGAAGCTCCTCATATGTTTCACACATTTTGAAGCTCTTCATATATTTCACACCATTTCAGCATCTTCATGTTTTTCAACACCACTTCATGCTCCTCCTTTTTTTCAGACCGTCTCATGCTCCTCATATTTTTCACACTTTTGAAGCTCTTCATATTTTTCACACCTTTTAAGGCTCTTCATGTTTTTCACCACCGCTTCCTGCTCCTCCTATTTTTCAGACCGTTTCATGCGCCTCATATTTTTGACACCTTTTGAAGCTCTTCGTTTATTTCACACCTTTTCATGCTCTTTATGTTTTCAACACCGTTTCATGCTCCTCCTATTTTTCAGATCGTTTCATGCTCCTCCTATTTTTCAAACCGTTTCATGCTCATCTCATTTTTGACACCTTCTGAAGCTCTTCATAATTTTCACACCTTTTGAATCTCTTCATATTTTTCAAACCTTTTGAAGCTCTTCATATTATTCACACGTTTTCAGTCTCTTCATATTTTTCAACACCGCTTCATGCTCCTCCTATTTTTCAGACAGTTTCATGCTCCTCATATTTTTGACACATTTTGAGGCTCTTCATATAATTCACACCTTTTCAGGCCCTTCATATTTTGAACACCGTTTCATGCTCCTCGTATTTTTCAGACAGTTTCATGCTCCTCATATTTTTGACACATTTTGAGGCTCTTCATATAATTCACACCTTTTCAGGCCCTTCATATTTTGAACACCGCTTCTTGCTCCTCCTATTTCTCAGACCGTTTCATCCTCATCATATTTTTGACACCTTTTGATGCTCTTCATATTTTTCACACCTTTTGAAGCTCTTCATATTTTTCACACCGTTTCAGGCTCTTCATGATTTTCAACACCGCTTCATGCTCCTCCGATTTTTCAAACCGTTTCATGCTCATCTCATTTTTGACACCTTTTGAAGCTCTTCATATTTTTGACACCTTTTGAAGCTCTTCATATTTTTCACAACTTCTCATGCTCTTCATGTTTTTGAACACCGTTTCATGATCCTCCTCTTTTTCAGAACGTTTCATGCTCCTCATATATTTGACACCTTTTAAAATTCTTCATATTTTTCACACCTTTTAAGGCTCTTCATGTTTTTGAACACCGCTTCATACTCCTCCTATTTTTCAGACCGTTTCATGCTACTCATATACTTGACAGCTTTTGAAGCTCTTTATATTTTTCACACCTTTTCAGACTCTTCATGTATTTGATCAGCGTTTCATGCTCCTTTATATTTCAGACCGTTTCATGCTCCTCATATTTTTGACACCTTTTGAAGCTCTTCATATTTTTCACATCTTTTCAGGCCTTTCATGTATTGCAACACTGCTTCATGCTCCTCCTATTTTTCAGACCGTTTCATGCTCCTCATATTTTTGACACCTTTTGAAGCTCTTCATATATTTCACACCTTTTCAGGCTCTTCATGTTTTTCAAAACCACTTCATGCTCCTCCTATTTTTCAGACCGTTTCATGCTCATCTACTTTTTGACACCTTTTGAAGCTCTTCATATTTTTCACACCTTTTGAAACTCTTCATATTTCTCACACCTTTTCAGCCTCTTCATGTTTTTCAACACCATTTCATGCTCCTCCTATTTTTCAGACCGTTTCATGCTCCTCATATTTTTGACACCTTTTGAAGCTTTTCATATTTTTCACAACTTTTCAGGCCCTTCATGTTTCTGAACACCGCTTCATACTCTCCTATTGTTCAGACCGTTTCATCCTCCTCATATTTCTCACACCTTTTGAATCTCTTCATATTTTTCACAAATTATCAGGCTCTTCATGTTTTTGAACACCACTTCATGCTCCTCCTATTTTTCAGAGAGTTTCATGCTCCTAATGTATTTCACACCTTTTGAAGCTCTTCATATTTTTCACACTTTTTCAGGCTCTTCATCTTTTCCCACACCACTTCATGCTTCTCCTATTTTTCAGACCGTTTCATGCTCCTCATATTTTTGACACCTTTTGAAGCTCTTCATATTTTTCACACTTTTCAGGCTCTTCATGTTTTTCAACACCACTTCATGCTCCTCCTATTTTTCAGACCTTTTCATGCTCCTCATATTTTTGATACCTTTAGAAGCTCTTCATATTTTTCACATTTTTCAGGCTCTTCATGTTTTTCAACACCACTTCATGCTTCTCCTATTTTTCAGACCGTTTCATGCTCCTCATATTTTTGACACATTTTGAAGCTCTTCATATTTTTCACACCGTTTCAGGCTCTTCATGTTTCTGAACACCGCTTCATCCTCCTCCTATTTTTCAGACCGTTTCATGCTCCTCATATTTTTGACACTTTTTGAAGCTCCTCATATGTTTCACACATTTTGAAGCTCTTCATATATTTCACACCATTTCAGGATCTTCATGTTTTTAAAACCACTTCATGCTCTCCTATTTTTCAGACCATTTCCTGCTCATCGATTTTTGACACATTTTGAAGCTCTTCATATTTTTCACACCTTTTGAAGCTCTTCATGTTTTTCACACTTTTCAGGCTCTTCATGTTTTTGAACACCGCTTCATGCTCCTCCTATTTTTCAGACCGTTTCATGCTCCTCATGTATTTCACATCTTTTGAAGCTCTTCATATTTTTCACACTTTTTCAGGCTCTTCATCTTTTTCCACACCACGTCATGCTTCTCCTATTTTTCAGACTGTTACATGCTCCTCATGTATTTCACACCTTTTGAAGCTCTTCATATTTTTCACACCTTTTCAGGCTCTTCATGTTCTTGATCAGCATTTCATGCTCCTTCTATTTTTCAGACCGTTTCATGCTCCTCATATTTTTGACACCTTTTGAAGCTCTTCATATTTTTCACACATTTTCAGGGTCTTCATGTTTTGAACACCGCTTCATGCTCCTCCTATTTTTCAGACCGTTTCATGCTCCTCATATTTTTGACACCTTTTGAAGCTTTTCATATTTTTCACAACTTTTCAGGCCCTTCATGTTTCTGAACACCGCTTCATACTCCTCCTATTGTTCAGACCGTTTCATCCTCCTCATATTTCTCACACCTTTTGAATCTCTTCATATTTTTCACAAATTATCAGGCTCTTCATGTTGTTGAACACCACTTCATGCTCCTCCTATTTTTCAGAGAGTTTCATGCTCCTAATGTATTTCACACCTTTTGAAGCTCTTCATATTTTTCACACTTTTTCAGGCTCTTCATCTTTTCCCACACCACTTCATGCTTCTCCTATTTTTCAGACCGTTTCATGCTCCTCATATTTTTGACACCTTTTGAAGCTCTTCATATTTTTCACACTTTTCAGGCTCTTCATGTTTTTCAACACCACTTCATGCTCCTCCTATTTTTCAGACCTTTTCATGCTCCTCATATTTTTGATACCTTTAGAAGCTCTTCATATTTTTCACACTTTTCAGGCTCTTCATGTTTTTCAACACCACTTCATGCTTCTCCTATTTTTCAGACCGTTTCATGCTCCTCATATTTTTGACACATTTTGAAGCTCTTCATATTTTTCACACCGTTTCAGGCTCTTCATGTTTCTGAACACCGCTTCATCCTCCTCCTATTTTTCAGACCGTTTCATGCTCCTCATATTTTTGACACTTTTTGAAGCTCCTCATATGTTTCACACATTTTGAAGCTCTTCATATATTTCACACCATTTCAGGATCTTCATGTTTTTAAAACCACTTCATGCTCTCCTATTTTTCAGACCATTTCCTGCTCATCGATTTTTGACACATTTTGAAGCTCTTCATATTTTTCACACCTTTTGAAGCTCTTCATGTTTTTCACACTTTTCAGGCTCTTCATGTTTTTGAACACCGCTTCATGCTCCTCCTATTTTTCAGACCGTTTCATGCTCCTCATGTATTTCACATCTTTTGAAGCTCTTCATATTTTTCACACTTTTTCAGGCTCTTCATCTTTTTCCACACCACGTCATGCTTCTCCTATTTTTCAGACTGTTTCATGCTCCTCATGTATTTCACACCTTTTGAAGCTCTTCATATTTTTCACACCTTTTCAGGCTCTTCATGTTCTTGATCAGCATTTCATGCTCCTTCTATTTTTCAGACCGTTTCATGCTCCTCATATTTTTGACACCTTTTGAAGCTCTTAATATTTTTCACACATTTTCAGGGTCTTCATGTTTTGAACACCGCTTCATGCTCCTCCTATTTTTCAGACCGTTTCATGCTCCTCATATTTTTGTCACCTTATGAAGCTCTTCATATTTTTCACACTTTTCAGGCTCTTCATGTTTTTCAACACCACTTCATGCTCCTCCTATTTTTCAGACATTTTCATGCTCCTCCTATTTTTCAGACCTTTTCATGTCCTCATAATTTTGACACTTTTTCAAGCTCCTCATATTTTTCACACGTTATGAAGGTCTTCATATATTTCACAACATTTCAGGCTCTTCATGTTTTTCAACACCACTTCATGCTCCTCCTATTTTTCAGAGAGTTTCATGCTCCTCATGTATTTCACACCTTTTGAAGCTCTTCATATTTTTCACACCTTTTCAGGCTCTTCATATTTTTCAACACTACTTCTTGCTCCTCCAATTTTTCAGACCGTTTCATGCTCATCTAATTTTTGACACCTTTTGAAGCTATGCGTATTTTTCACAACTTTTCAGGCTCTTCATGTTTTTGAACACCACTGCATGCTTCTCCTATTTTTTAGACAGTATCATGCTATTCATATTTTTCACACCTTTTGAAGCTCTTCATTTATTTCACACCTTTTCAGGCTCTTCATATTTTTGAACACCGCTTCATGCTCCTCCTATTTCTCAGACCATTTCATGCTCCTCATGTATTTCACACCTTTTGAAGCTCTTCATATTTTGCACACATTTTCAGGCTTTTCATGTTTTTCACAACCACTTCATGCTGCTCCTATTTTTCAGACCGTTTCATGCACATCTCATTTTTGACACCTTTTGAAGCTCTTCATATTTTTCACACCATTTTCAGGCTCTTCATGTTTTTCAACACCGCTTTATGATCCTCCTATTTTTCAGACCGTTTCATATTCCTCATATTTTTGAGACATTTTGAAGCTCTTCATATTTTCCCACGTTTTCAAGCTCTTTATGGTTTTCAACACCACTTGATGCTCCTCCTATTTTTCATACCTTTTCATGGTCCTCATATTTTTCACACCTTTTGAAATTCTTCATATTTTTCACACATTTTCAGGCTTTTTTTTTTTTCAAAACCGCTTCATGCTTCTCCTATTTTTCAGACCGTTTCATGCTCCTCATGTATTTCACACCTTTTGAAGCTCTTCGTATTTTTCACACCTTTTCAGGATCTTCATGTTTTTGAACACCGCTTCATGCCCCTCCTATTTTTCCGACCGTTTCATTCTCCTCATATTTTTGATACCTTTTGAAGCTCTTCATATATTTCACACCTTTTCAGGCTCTTCATGTTTTTAACACCATTTCATGCTCTCCTATTTTTTAGACCATTTCCTGCTCATCGATTTTTGACACTTTGAAGGTCTTCATATTTTTCACACCTTTTGAAGCTCTTAATATTTTTCACACGTTTTCAGGCTCTTCACGTTTTTCAACACCGCTTCATGCTCCTCCTATTTTTCAGACCGTTTCATGCTCCTCATATATTTGACACGTTTTGAAGCTCTTCATATTTTTCACCACTTTTCAGTCTCTTCATGTTTTTGAACACCGTTTCATGCTCTTCCAATTTGTCAAACCGTTTCATGCTCCTCATATTTTTGACACCTTTTGAAGCTCTTCATATTTTTGACATCTTTTCAGGCTCTTCATGTTTTTGAACACCACTTCTTGCTCCTTATTTTTTGCAGATCGTTTCATACTCCTCATATTTTTGACACCTTTTGAAGCTCTTCATATTTCTCACACCTTTTCAGGCTCTTCATGTTTTTCAGCACCGATTCATGCTGCTCCTATTTTTCAGACCGTTTCATGCTCATCTCTTTTTTGACACCTTTTGAAGCTTTGCATATTTTTCACAACTTTTCAGGCTCTTCATGTATTTGAACACCGCTTCAGGCTAATCCTATTTTTCAAAACATATCATGTTCATCATATTTTTCACACTTTTGAGGCTCTTCATATTTTTCACACCTTTTCATGGTCTTCATGTTTTTGAACACCACTTCATGCTCCTCCTATTTTTCAGACCGTTTAATCCTCCTCATGTATTTCACACCTTTTGAAGCTCTTCATAATTTTCACATCTTTTCATGCTCTTCATGTTTTTGAACACCATTTGATGCTCCTCCTATTTTGCAGACGGTTTCATGCTCCTCATATTTTTACACCTTTTCAAGCTCTTCATATATTTCACACCTTTTCAGGCTCTTCATGTTTTGAACACCGCTTCATGCTCCTCCTATTTTTCAGACCGTTTCAGGCTCATCTCATTTTTTACACCTTTTGAAGCTCTTCATATTTTGCACACCTTTCCAGGCTCTTCATGTTTTTCAGCTCCACTTCATGCTCCTCCTATTTTTCAGACCGTTTCATGCTCCTCATATTTTTCACACCGTGTGAAGCTCTTCATATTTTTCAAACCTTTTCAGGCTCTTCATGTTTTTCAGCATCGCTTCATGCTCCTCCTATTTTTCAGACCGTTTCATGCTCATCTCATTTTTTACACTTTTTGAAGCTCTTCATATTTTTCACACCTTTTCTGGCTCTTCATGTTTTTGAACATAGCTTCATACTCCTCCTATTTTTCAGACCGTTTCATTCTTCTCATGTTTTTGAAACCTGTTGAAGCTCTTCACATTTTTCACACCTTTTCAGGCTCTTCACGATTTTCAACACCGCTTCATGATCCTCCTATTTTTCAGACCGTTTCATGCTCTTCCTATTTTTGAGACTGTTTCAGGCTCCTCTTATTTTTGACAGGTTTTGAAGCTCTTCATATTTTTCACACCTTTTCAGGGTCTTCATGTTTTTCAACACCGCTTCATGCTCCTCCTATTTTACAGACCGTTTCATGCTCCTCTCATTATTCATACCTTTTGAAGCTCTTCTTATTTTTCACACCTTTTCAGGCTCTTCATGTTTTTGAACACCGCTTCATGCTCCTCCTATTTATCAGACCGTTTCATGTTACTCTTATTTTTCAGACCGTTTCAAGCTCCTCATATATTTGACACCTTTTGAAGCTCTTCATATTTTTCACAGCTTTTCAGGATCTTCATGTTTTTCAACACTGTTTCATGCTCCTCCTATTTTTCAGACCGTTTCATGCTCCTCCTATTTTTCAGACCGTTTCATGCTCCTCATGTATTTCACACCTTTTGAAGCTCTTCATATTTTTCACATCTTTTGAAGCTCTTCATATTTTTCACACCTTTTCAGGCTCTTCATGTTTTTGAACACCATTTCATGCTCCGCCTATTTTTCAGACCGTTTCATTCTCCTCATATTTTTGACACCTTTTGAAGCTCTTCATATTTTTCACACCTTTTGAAGCTCTTCATATTGTTCACACCTTTTCAGGCTGTTCATGTTTTTCAACACCGCTTCATGCTCCTGCTATTTTTCAGACCGTTTCATACTCCTCATATTTTTGACATTTTTTAAGGCTCTTCATATTTTTCACACCCTTTCAGGCTCTTCATGTTTTTGAACACGGTTTCATGATCCTCCTATTTTTCAGAAAGTTTCATGCTCCTCATAATTTTGACACCTTTTAAAACTCTTCATATTTTTCACACCTTTTCAGGCTCTTCCTGTTTTTCAACACCATTTCATGCTCCTCTTATTTTTCAGACCCTTTCATGTTGCTCCTATTTTTCAGACCGTTTCATGATCCTCATATTTTTGAAACCTTTTGAAGCTCTTCATATTTTTCACACCTTTTCAAGCTCTTCAAGATTTTCAACAACGCTTCATGCTCCTCCTTTTTTTCAGACCGTTTCGTGCTCCTCATATATTTGACAGCTTTTGAAGCTCTTCATATTTTTCACACCTTTTCAGGCTCTTCATGTTTTTCAACACAGCTTCATGCTCCTCCTATTTTTCAGACCGTTTCATTCTCCTCAAGTTTTTGACACCTATTGAAGCTCTTCACATTTTTCACACCTTTTCAGGCTCTTCACGATTTTCAACACCGCTTCATGATCCTCCTATTTTTCAGACCGTTTCATGCTCTTCCTATTTTTCAGACCATTTCTTGCTCCTCCTATTTTTCAGACCGTTTCATTCTCCTCATATATTTGACACATTTTGAAGCTCTTCCTATTTTTCCACACCTTTTCAGGCTCTTCATGTTTTTCCACACCGTTTAATGCTCCTCCTATTTTTCAGACCGTTTCATTCTCCTCATATATTTGACACATTTTAAAGCTCTTCCTATTTTTCCACAACTTTTCAGGCTCTTCATGATTTTCAACACCGCTTAATGCTCCTCCTATTTTTCAGACCGTTTCATGCTCATTTCATTTTTGACACCTTTTGAAGCTCTTCATATTTTTCATACCTTTTCAGGCTCTTCATATTTTTCGCACCTTTTCAGGCTCTTCATGTTGTTGAACACAGCTTCATGCTCCTCCCATTTTTCAGACCTTTTAATGCTCCTCATAATTTTGACACCTTTTGAAGCTCTTCATATTTTTCACCCCTTTTCAGGATCTTCATGTTTTTGAACACCTCTTCATGCTCCTGCTATTTTTCAGACCGTTTCATGCTCATCTCATTTGACAGCTTTTGAAGCTCTTCATATTTTTCACATCTTTTGAAGCTCTTCATATTTTTCACACATTTTCAGACTCTTCATGTTTTTCAACACCGCTTCTTGCTCCTCCTATTTTTCAGACCGTTTCATGCTCCTCATATTTTGACACGTTTTGAAGCTCTTCATATTTTTCACACCTTTTCAGGCTCTTCATGTTTTTGAACACCGTTTCATGCTCCGCCTATTTTTCAGACCGTTTCATTCTCCTCATATTTTTGACAACTTTTGAAGCTCTTCATATTTTTCACACCTTTTGAAGCTCTTCATATTTTTCACACCTTTTCAGGCTCTTCATGTTTTTCAACACCGCTTCATGCTCCTGCTATTTTACAGACCATTTCATACTCCTCATATTTTTGACATTTTTTAAGGCTCTTCATATTTTTCACACCTTTTCAGGCTCTTCATGTTTTTGAACACGCTTTCATGATCCTCCTATTTTTCAGAAAGTTTCATGCTCCTCATATTTTTGACACCTTTTAAACCTCTTCATATTGTTCACACCTTTTCAGGCTCTTCATGTTTTTCAACACCGGTTCATGCTCCTCCTCTTTTTCAGAAAGTTTCATGCTCCTCATATTTTTGAAACCTTTTGACGCTGTTCATATTTTTCTCACATTTTCTGGCTCTTCCTGTTTTTCAACACCATTTCATGCTCCTCTTATTTTTCAGACCGTTTCATGTTGCTCCTATTTTTCAGACCGTTTCATGATCCTAATATTTTTGAAACCTTTTGAAGCTCTTCATATTTTCACACCTTTTCAAGCTCTTCAAGATTTTCAACATCGCTTCATGCTCCTCCTTTTTTTCAGACCGTTTCATGCTCATCTCATTTTTGACAGCTTTTGAAGCTCTTCATATTTTTCACACCTTTTCAGGCTCTTCATGTTTTTGAACACCGCTTCATGCTCCTCCTTTTTTTCAGACCGTTTCTTTCTCCTCTTATATTTGACACTTTTTGAAGCTCTTCATATTTTTCACACCTTTTCAGGCTCTTCATGTTTTTCAACACCGATCCATGCTCCTCCTATTTTTCAGACCGTTTCATGCTCCTCATATTTTTCACACCTTTTGAAGCTCTTCATAATTTTCACACCTTTTCAGGCTCTTCAGGTTTTTCAGCTCCACTTCATGCTCCTCCTATATTTCAGACCGTTTCATGCTGCTCAAATTTTCTACACCTTTTCAAGCTCTTCATATTTTTCACACCTTTTCAGGCTCTTCATGTTTTTGAACACAGCTTCATGCTCCTCCTATTTTTCAGATCGTTTCATGCTCCTCCTATTTTCCGACCGTTTCTTGCTCCTCATACTTTTGACACTTTTTGAAGCTCTTCATATTTTTCACACCTTTTCTGGCTCTTCATGTTTTTGAACACAGCTTCATGCTCCTCCAATTTTTCAGACCGTTTCATGCTCGTCATATTTTTCACACCTTTTAAAGCTCTTCATATTTTACTCACCTTTTCATGCTCTTCATGTTTTTCAGCACCAGTTCATGCTCCTCCTATTTTTCAGACCGTTTCATGCTCATCACATTTTTTACACCTTTTGAAGCTCTTCATATTTTGCACACCTTTTCAGGTACTTCATGTTTTTCAGCTCCACTTCATGCTCCTCCTATTTTTCAGACCGTTTCATGCTGCTCTCATTTTTTACACCTTTTGAAGCTCTTCATATTTTTCACACCTTTTCAGGCTCTTCATGTTTTTCACCACCGCTTCCTGCTCCTCCTATTTTTCAGACCGTTTCATGCGCCTCATATTTTTGACACCTTTTGAAGCTCTTCGTATTTTTCACACCTTTTCATGCTCTTTATGTTTTCAACACCGTTTCATGCTCCTCCTATTTTTCAGATCGTTTCATGCTCCTCCTATTTTTCAAACCGTTTCATGCTCATCTCATTTTTGACACCTTCTGAAGCTCTTCATATTTTTCACACCTTTTGAATCTCTTCATATTTTTCAAACCTTTTGAAGCTCTTCATATTATTCACACGTTTTCAGTCTCTTCATGTTTTTCAACACCGCTTCATGCTCCTCCTATTTTTCAGACAGTTTCATGCTCCTCATATTTTTGACACATTTTGAGGCTCTTCATATAATTCACACCTTTTCAGGCCCTTCATATTTTGAACACCGTTTCATGCTCCTCGTATTTTTCAGACCGTTTCATGCTCCTCATATTTTGACACCTTTTGAAGGTCTTCATATTTTTCACACCTTTTCAGGCTCTTCATGTTTTTGAACACCGCTTTATGTTCTTCCTATTTTTCAGACCGTTTCATGCTCGTTATATTTTTGACACATTTTGAAGCTCTTCATATTTTTCACACCTTTTCAGGCTCTTCATGTTTTTCAACACCGTTTCATGCTAATCCTATTTTTCAGACCGTTTCATGCTCCTCATATTTTTGGCACCTTTTGAAGCTCTTCATATTCTTCACACCTTTTCAGGCTCTTCATGTTTTTCAACACCACTTTATGCTCCTCCTGTTTTTCAGACCGTTTCATGCTTCTCATATTTTTGACACCTTTTGAAGCTCTTCATATTTTTCACATCTTTTCAGGCTTTTCATGTATTGCAACACTGCTTCATGCTCCTCCTATTTTTCAGACCGTTTCATGCTCCTCATATTTTTGACATCTTTTGAAGCTCTTCATATATTTCACACCTTTTCAGGCTCTTCATGTTTTTCAACACCACTTCCTGCTCCTCCTATTTTTCAGACCGTTTCTTGGTCATCTCATTTTGGACACCTTTTGAAGCTCTTCATATTTTTCACACCTTTTGAAGCTCTTCATATTCTTCATACGCTTTCATGCTCTTTATGTTTTTCAACACCGCTTCATGCTCCTCCTATTTTTCAGACCATTTCATGCCACTCATATTTTTGACACTTTTTGAAGCTCCTCATATGTTTCACACATTTTGAAGCTCTTCATATATTTCACACCATTTCAGCATCTTCATGTTTTTCAACACCACTTCATGCTCCTCCTTTTTTTCAGACCGTCTCATGCTCCTCATATTTTTCACACTTTTGAAGCTCTTCATATTTTTCACACCTTTTAAGGCTCTTCATGTTTTTCACCACCGCTTCCTGCTCCTCCTATTTTTCAGACCATTTCATGCGCCTCATATTTTTGACACCTTTTGAAGCTCTTCGTTTATTTCACACCTTTTCATGCTCTTTATGTTTTCAACACCGTTTCATGCTCCTCCTATTTTTCAGATCGTTTCATGCTCCTCCTATTTTTCAAACCGTTTCATGCTCATCTCATTTTTGACACCTTCTGAAGCTCTTCATATTTTTCACACCTTTTGAATCTCTTCATATTTTTCAAACCTTTTGAAGCTCTTCATATTATTCACACGTTTTCAGTCTCTTCATATTTTTCAACACCGCTTCATGCTCCTCCTATTTTTCAGACAGTTTCATGCTCCTCATATTTTTGACACATTTTGAGGCTCTTCATATAATTCACACCTTTTCAGGCCCTTCATATTTTGAACACCGTTTCATGCTCCTCGTATTTTTCAGACTGTTTCATGCTCCTCATATTTTTGACACCTTTTGAAGGTCTTCATATTTTTCACACCTTTTCAGGCTCTTCATGTTTTTCAACACCAGTTCATGCTCCTCCTATTTTTCAGACCGTTTCATGGTCCCCATATTTTTGACACCTTTTGAGGCTCTTCATATTTTTCACATCATTTCTGTCTCTTCATGTTTTTCAACACCGCTTCTTGCTCCTCCTATTTCTCAGACCGTTTCAACCTCATCATATTTTTGACACCTTTTGATGCTCTTCATATTTTTCACACCTTTTGAAGCTCTTCATATTTTTCACACCGTTTCAGGCTCTTCATGATTTTCAACACCGCTTCATGCTCCTCCGATTTTTCAAACCGTTTCATGCTCATCTCATTTTTGACACCTTTTGAAGCTCTTCATATTTTTGACACCTTTTGAAGCTCTTCATATTTTTCACAACTTCTCATGCTCTTCATGTTTTTGAACACCGTTTCATGATCCTCCTCTTTTTCAGAACGTTTCATGCTCCTCATATATTTGACACCTTTTAAAATTCTTCATATTTTTCACACCTTTTAAGGCTCTTCATGTTTTTGAACACCGCTTCATGCTCCTCCTATTTTTCAGACCGTTTCATGCTACTCATATACTTGACAGCTTTTGAAGCTCTTTATATTTTTCACACCTTTTCAGACTCTTCATGTATTTGATCAGCGTTTCATGCTCCTTTATATTTCAGACCGTTTCATGCTCCTCATATTTTTGACACCTTTTGAAGCTCTTCATATTTTTCACATCTTTTCAGGCCTTTCATGTATTGCAACACTGCTTCATGCTCCTCCTATTTTTCAGACCGTTTCATGCTCCTCATAATTTTGACACCTTTTGAAGCTCTTCATATATTTCACACCTTTTCAGGCTCTTCATGTTTTTCAAAACCACTTCATGCTCCTCCTATTTTTCAGACCGTTTCATGCTCATCTACTTTTTGACACCTTTTGAAGCTCTTCATATTTTTCACACCTTTTGAAACTCTTCATATTTCTCACACCTTTTCAGGCTCTTCATGTTTTTCAACACCATTTCATGCTCCTCCTATTTTTCAGACCGTTTCATGCTCCTCATATTTTTGACACCTTTTGAAGCTTTTCATATTTTTCACAACTTTTCAGGCCCTTCATGTTTCTGAACACCGCTTCATACTCCTCCTATTGTTCAGACCGTATCATCCTCCTCATATTTCTCACACCTTTTGAATCTCTTCATATTTTTCACAAATTATCAGGCTCTTCATGTTTTTGAACACCACTTCATGCTCCTCCTATTTTTCAGAGAGTTTCATGCTCCTAATGTATTTCACACCTTTTGAAGCTCTTCATATTTTTCACACTTTTTCAGGCTCTTCATCTTTTCCCACACCACTTCATGCTTCTCCTATTTTTCAGACCGTTTCATGCTCCTCATATTTTTGACACCTTTTGAAGCTCTTCATATTTTTCACACTTTTCAGGCTCTTCATGTTTTTCAACACCAATTCATGCTCCTCCTATTTTTCAGACCTTTTCATGCTCCTCATATTTTTGATACCTTTAGAAGCTCTTCATATTTTTCACACTTTTCAGGCTCTTCATGTTTTTCAACACCACTTCATGCTTCTCCTATTTTTCAGACCGTTTCATGCTCCTCATATTTTTGACACATTTTGAAGCTCTTCATATTTTTCACACCTTTTCAGGCTCTTCATGTTTCTGAACACCGCTTCATCCTCCTCCTATTTTTCAGACCGTTTCATGCTCCTCATATTTTTGACACTTTTTGAAGCTCCTCATATGTTTCACACATTTTGAAGCTCTTCATATATTTCACACCATTTCAGGATCTTCATGTTTTTAAAACCACTTCATGCTCTCCTATTTTTCAGACCATTTCCTGCTCATCGATTTTTGACACATTTTGAAGCTCTTCATTTTTTTCACACCTTTTGAAGCTCTTCATGTTTTTCACACTTTTCAGGCTCTTCATGTTTTTCAACACCACTTCAAGCTCTTCCAATTTTACACGTCGTTTCGTTTCCTCATATATTTGACACCTTTAGAAGATCTTCATATTTTTCACACATTTTCAGCCTCTTCATGTTTTTCAACATCGCTTCATGCCCCTCCCATTTTTCAGACCATTTCATTCTCCTCATATTTTTGATTCCTTTGAAGCTCTTCATATATTTCACACCTTTTCAGGCTCTTCATGTTTTTAAAACCACTTCATGCTCTCCTATTTTTCAGACCATTTCCTGCTCTTCGATTTTTGACACATTTTGAAGCTCTTCATATTTTTCACACCTTTTGAAGCTCTTCATGTTTTTCACACTTTTCAGGCTCTTCATGTTTTTGAACACCGCTTCATGCTCCTCCTATTTTTCAGACCGTTTCATGCTCCTCATGTATTTCACATCTTTTGACGCTCTTCATATTTTTCACACTTTTTCAGGCTCTTCATCTTTTTCCACACCACGTCATGCTTCTCCTATTTTTCAGACTGTTTCATGCTCCTCATGTATTTCACACCTTTTGAAGCTCTTCATATTTTTCACACCTTTTCAGGCTCTTCATGTTCTTGATCAGCATTTCATGCTCCTTCTATTTTTCAGACCGTTTCATGCTCCTCATATTTTTGACACCTTTTGAAGCTCTTCATATTTTTCACACATTTTCAGGGTCTTCATGTTTTGAACATCGCTTCATGCTCCTCCTATTTTTCAGACCGTTTCATGCTCCTCATATTTTTGTCCCCTTATGAAGCTCTTCATATTTTTCACACTTTTCAGGCTCTTCATGTTTTTCAACACCACTTCATGCTCCTCCTATTTTTCAGACATTTTCATGCTCCTCCTATTTTTCAGACCGTTTCATGTCCTCATAATTTTGACACTTTTTCAAGCTCCTCATATTTTTCACACGTTATGAAGGTCTTCATATATTTCACAACATTTCAGGCTCTTCATGTTTTTCAACACCACTTCATGCTCCTCCTATTTTTCAGAGAGTTTCATGCTCCTCATGTATTTCACACCTTTTGAAGCTCTTCATATTTTTCACACCTTTTCAGGCTCTTCATATTTTTCAACACTACTTCTTGCTCCTCCAATTTTTCAGACCGTTTCATGCTCATCTAATTTTTGACACCTTTTGTAGCTATGCGTATTTTTCACAACTTTTCAGGCTCTTCATGTTTTTGAACACCACTGCATGCTTCTCCTATTTTACAGACTGTATCATGCTATTCATATTTTTCACACCTTTTGAAGCTCTTCATTTATTTCACACCTTTTCAGGCTCTTCATATTTTTGAACACCGCTTCATGCTCCTCCTATTTCTCAGACCATTTCATGCTCCTCATGTATTTCACACCTTTTGAAGCTCTTCATATTTTGCACACATTTTCAGGCTTTTCATGTTTTTCACAACCACTTCATGCTGCTCCTATTTTTCAGACCGTTTCATGCACATCTCATTTTTGACACCTTTTGAAGCTCTTCATATTTTTCACACCATTTTCAGGCTCTTCATGTTTTTCAACACCGCTTTATGATCCTCCTATTTTTCAGACCGTTTCATATTCCTCATATTTTTGAGACATTTTGAAGCTCTTCATATTTTCCCACGTTTTCAAGCTCTTTATGGTTTTCAACACCACTTGATGCTCCTCCTATTTTTCATACCGTTTCATGGTCCTCATATTTTTCACACCTTTTGAAATTCTTCATATTTTTCACACATTTTCAGGCTTTTAATGTTTTTCAAAACCGCTTCATGCTTCTCCTATTTTTCAGACCGTTTCATGCTCCTTATAATTTTTACACATTTTGTAGCTCTTCATATTTTTCACCCCTTTTCAGGCTCTTCCTGTTTTTGAACACCACTTCATGCTCCCCCTTATTTTTCAGACCGTATCATGCTCCTCATATTTTTGACAACTTTTGAAGCTCTTCATAATTTTCACACCTTTTCAAGCTCTTCTTGGTTTTGAACAACGCTTCATGCTCCTCCTATTTTTCAGACCGTTTCAAACTCCTCATATTTTTGACACCTTTTGAAGCTATTCACATTTTCCCACCTTTTCAGGCTCTTATTGTTTTTGAACACCGCTTCATGCTCCTCCTATTTCTCAGACCATTTCATGCTCCTCATGTATTTCACACCTTTTGAAGCTCTTCATATTTTGCACACATTTTGAGGCTTTTCATGTTTTTCACAACCACTTCATGCTGTTCCTATTTTTCAGACCGTTTCATGCACATCTCATTTTTGACACCTTTTGAAGCTCTTCATATTTTTCACACCATTTTCAGGCTCTTCATGTTTTTCAACACCGCTTTATGATCCTCCTATTTTTCAGACCGTTTCATATTCCTCATATTTTTGAGACATTTTGAAGCTCTTCATATTTTCCCACGTTTTCAAGCTCTTTATGGTTTTCAACACCACTTGATGCTCCTCCTATTTTTCATACCGTTTCATGGTCCTCATATTTTTCACACCTTTTGAAATTCTTCATATTTTTCACACATTTTCAGGCTTTTTTTTTTTCAAAACCGCTTCATGCTTCTCCTATTTTTCAGACCGTTTCATGCTCCTCATGTATTTCACACCTTTTGAAGCTCTTCGTATTTTTCACACCTTTTCAGGATCTTCATGTTTTTGAACACCGCTTCATGCCCCTCCTATTTTTCCGACCGTTTCATTCTCCTCATATTTTTGATACCTTTTGAAGCTCTTCATATATTTCACACCTTTTCAGGCTCTTCATGTTTTTAACACCATTTCATGCTCTCCTATTTTTTAGACCATTTCCTGCTCATCGATTTTTGACACTTTGAAGGTCTTCATATTTTTCACACCTTTTGAAGCTCTTAATATTTTTCACACGTTTTCAGGCTCTTCACGTTTTTCAACACCGCTTCATGCTCCTCCTATTTTTCAGACCGTTTCATGCTCCTCATATATTTGACACGTTTTGAAGCTCTTCATATTTTTCACCACTTTTCAGTCTCTTCATGTTTTTGAACACCGTTTCATGCTCTTCCAATTTGTCAAACCGTTTCATGCTCCTCATATTTTTGACACCTTTTGAAGCTCTTCATATTTCTCACACCTTTTCAGGCTCTTCAGGTTTTTCAGCACCGATTCATGCTGCTCCTATTTTTCAGACCGTTTCATGCTCATCTCTTTTTTGACACCTTTTGAAGCTTTGCATATTTTTCACAACTTTTCAGGCTCTTCATGTATTTGAACACCGCTTCAGGCTAATCCTATTTTTCAAAACATATCATGTTCATCATATTTTTCACACTTTTGAGGCTCTTCATATTTTTCACACCTTTTCATGGTCTTCATGTTTTTGAACACCACTTCATGCTCCTCCTATTTTTCAGACCGTTTAATCCTCCTCATGTATTTCACACCTTTTGAAGCTCTTCATAATTTTCACATCTTTTCATGCTCCTCATGTTTTTGAACACCATTTCATGCTCCTTCTATTTTGCAGACGGTTTCATGCTCCTCATATTTTTACACCTTTTCAAGCTCTTCATATATTTCACACCTTTTCAGGCTCTTCATGTTTTTGAACACCGCTTCATGCTCCTCCTATTTTTCAGACCGTTTCAGGCTCATCTCATTTTTTACACCTTTTGAAGCTCTTCATATTTTTCACACGTTTTCAGGCTCTTCACGTTTTTCAACACCGCTTCATGCTCCTCCTATTTTTCAGACCGTTTCATGCTCCTCATATATTTGACACGTTTTGAAGCTTTTCATATTTTTCACCACTTTTCAGTCTCTTCATGTTTTTGAACACCGTTTCATGCTCTTCCAATTTGTCAAACCGTTTCATGCTCCTCATATTTTTGACACCTTTTGAAGCTCTTCATATTTTTGACATCTTTTCAGGCTCTTCATGTTTTTGAACACCACTTCTTGCTCGTTATTTTTTGCAGATCGTTTCATACTCCTCATATTTTTGACACCTTTTGAAGCTCTTCATATTTCTCACACCTTTTCAGGCTCTTCATGTTTTTCAGCACCGATTCATGCTGCTCCTATTTTTCAGACCGTTTCATGCTCATCTCTTTTTTGACACCTTTTGAAGCTTTGCATATTTTTCACAACTTTTCAGGCTCTTCATGTATTTGAACACTGCTTCAGGCTAATCCTATTTTTCAAAACATATCATGTTCATCATATTTTTCACACTTTTGAGGCTCTTCATATTTTTCACACCTTTTCATGGTCTTCATGTTTTTGAACACCACTTCATGCTCCTCCTATTTTTCAGACCGTTTAATCCTCCTCATGTATTTCACACCTTTTGAAGCTCTTCATAATTTTCACATCTTTTCATGCTCTTCATGTTTTTGAACACCATTTCATGCTCTTCCTATTTTGCAGACGGTTTCATGCTCCTCATATTTTTACACCTTTTCAAGCTCTTCATATATTTCACACCTTTTCAGGCTCTTCATGTTTTGAACACCGCTTCATGCTCCTCCTATTTTTCAGACCGTTTCAGGCTCATCTCATTTTTTACACCTTTTGAAGCTCTTCATATTTTGCACACCTTTCCAGGCTCTTCATGGTATTCAGCTCCACTTCATGCTCCTCCTATTTTTCAGACCGTTTCATGCTCCTCATATTTTTCACACCGTGTGAAGCTCTTCATATTTTTCAAACCTTTTCAGGCTCTTCATGTTTTTCAGCACCGCTTCATGCTCCTCCTATTTTTCAGACCGTTTCATGCTCATCTCATTTTTTACACTTTTTGAAGCTCTTCATATTTTTCACACCTTTTCTGGCTCTTCATGTTTTTGAACATAGCTTCATACTCCTCCTATTTTTCAGACCGTTTCATTCTTCTCATGTTTTTGAAACCTGTTGAAGCTCTTCACATTTTTCACACCTTTTCAGGCTCTTCACGATTTTCAACACCGCTTCATGATCCTCCTATTTTTCAGACCGTTTCATGCTCTTCCTATTTTTGAGACTGTTTCAGGCTCCTCATATTTTTGACAGGTTTTGAAGCTCTTCATATTTTTCACACCTTTTCAGGGTCTTCATGTTTTTCAACACCGCTTCATGCTCCTCCTATTTTACAGACCGTTTCATGCTCCTCTCATTATTCATACCTTTTGAAGCTCTTCTTATTTTTCACACCTTTTCAGGCTCTTCAAGATTTTCAACACCGCTTAATGCTCCTCCTATTTTTCAGACCGTTTCATGCTCATTTCATTTTTGACACCTTTTGAAGCTCTTCATATTTTTCATACCTTTTCAGGCTCTTCATATTTTTCGCACCTTTTCAGGCTCTTCATGTTGTTGAACACAGCTTCATGCTCCTCCCATTTTTCAGACCTTTTAATGCTCCTCATAATTTTGACACCTTTTGAAGCTCTTCATATTTTTCACCCCTTTTCAGGATCTTCATGTTTTTGAACACCTCTTCATGCTCCTGCTATTTTTCAGACCGTTTCATGCTCATCTCATTTGACAGCTTTTGAAGCTCTTCATATTTTTCACATCTTTTGAAGCTCTTCATATTTTTCACACATTTTCAGACTCTTCATGTTTTTCAACACCGCTTCTTGCTCCTCCTATTTTTCAGACCGTTTCATGCTCCTCATATTTTGACATGTTTTGAAGCTCTTCATATTTTTCACACCTTTTCAGGCTCTTCATGTTTTTGAACACCGTTTCATGCTCCGCCTATTTTTCAGACCGTTTCATTCTCCTCATATTTTTGACAACTTTTGAAGCTCTTCATATTTTTCACACCTTTTGAAGCTCTTCATATTTTTCACACCTTTTCAGGCTCTTCATGTTTTTCAACACCGCTTCATGCTCCTGCTATTTTACAGACCATTTCATACTCCTCATATTTTTGACATTTTTTAAGGCTCTTCATATTTTTCACACCTTTTCAGGCTCTTCATGTTTTTGAACACGGTTTCATGATCCTCCTATTTTTCAGAAAGTTTCATGCTCCTCATATTTTTGACACCTTTTAAACCTCTTCATATTGTTCACACCTTTTCAGGCTCTTCATGTTTTTCAACACCAGTTCATGCTCCTCCTCTTTTTCAGAAAGTTTCATGCTCCTCATATTTTTGAAACCTTTTGACGCTGTTCATATTTTTCTCACATTTTCTGGCTCTTCCTGTTTTTCAACACCATTTCATGCTCCTCTTATTTTTCAGACCGTTTCATGTTGCTCCTATTTTTCAAACCGTTTCATGATCCTAATATTTTTGAAACCTTTTGAAGCTCTTCATATTTTCACACCTTTTCAAGCTCTTCAAGATTTTCAACATCGCTTCATGCTCCTCCTTTTTTTCAGACCGTTTCATGCTCATCTCATTTTTGACAGCTTTTGAAGCTCTTCATATTTTTCACACCTTTTCAGGCTCTTCATGTTTTTGAACACCGCTTCATGCTCCTCCTTTTTTTCAGACCGTTTCTTTCTCCTCTTATATTTGACACTTTTTGAAGCTCTTCATATTTTTCACACCTTTTCAGGCTCTTCATGTTTTTCAACACCGATCCATGCTCCTCCTATTTTTCAGACCGTTTCATGCTCCTCATATTTTTCACACCTTTTGAAGCTCTTCATATTTTTCACACCTTTTCAGGCTCTTCAGGTTTTTCAGCTCCACTTCATGCTCCTCCTATATTTCAGACCGTTTCATGCTGCTCAAATTTTCTACACCTTTTCAAGCTCTTCATATTTTTCACACCTTTTCAGGCTCTTCATGTTTTTGAACACAGCTTCATGCTCCTCCTATTTTTCAGATCGTTTCATGCTCCTCCTATTTTCCGACCGTTTCTTGCTCCTCATACTTTTGACACTTTTTGAAGCTCTTCATATTTTTCACACCTTTTCTGGCTCTTCATGTTTTTGAACACAGCTTCATGCTCCTCCAATTTTTCAGACCGTTTCATGCTCGTCATATTTTTCACACCTTTTAAAGCTCTTCATATTTTTCTCACCTTTTCATGCTCTTCATGTTTTTCAGCACCTGTTCATGCTCCTCCTATTTTTCAGACCGTTTCATGCTCATCTCATTTTTTACACCTTTTGAAGCTCTTCATATTTTGCACACCTTTTCAGGCACTTCATGTTTTTCAGCTCCACTTCATGCTCCTCCTATTTTTCAGACCGTTTCATGCTGCTCTCATTTTTTACACCTTTTGAAGCTCTTCATATTTTTCACACCTTTTCAGGCTCTTCATGTTTTTCAACACAGCTTCATGCTCCTCCTATTTTTCAGATCGTTTCATGCTACTCCTATTTTTCAGACCGTTTCATGCTCCTCATATTTTTCAGACCGTTTCCTTCTCCTCATATATTTGACACATTTTGAAGCTCTTCCTATTTTTCCACACCTTTTCAGGCTCTTCATGTTTTTCCACACCGTTTAATGCTCCTCCTATTTTTCATACCGTTTCATGCTCATCTAATTTTTGAGACCTTTTGAAGCTCTTCATATTTTTCACATTTTTGAAGCTCTTCATATTTTTCACACCTTTTCAGCCTCTTCATGATTTTCAACACCGCTTAATGCTCCTCCTATTTTTCAGACCGTTTCATGCTCATCTCATTTTTTACACCTTTTGAAGCTCTTCATAATTTTCACACCTTTTCAGGCTCTTCATATTTTTCGCACCTTTTCAGGCTCTTCATGTTGTTGAACAGAGCTTCATGCTCCTCCTATTTTTCAGACCGTTTAATGCTCCTCATAATTTTGACACCTTTTTAAGCTCTTCATATTTTTCACACCTTTTGAAGCTCTTCATATTTTTCACACCTTTTCAGGCTCTTCATGTTTTTGAACACGGTTTCATGATCCTCCTATTTTTCAGAAAGTTTCATGCTCCTCATATTTTTGACACCTTTTAAACCTCTTCATATTTTGCACACCTTTTCAAGCTCTTCAAGATTTTCAACTACGCTTCAATCTCCTCCTTTTTTTCAGACCGTTTCATGCTCATCTCATTTTTGACAGCTTTTGAAGCTCTTCATATTTTTCACACCTTTTCAGGCTCTTCTTGTTTTTGAACACCGCTTCATTCTCCTCCTTTTTTTCAGACCGTTTCTTTCTCCTCATGTATTTGACACTTTTTGAAGCTCTTCATATTTTTCACACCTTTTCAGGCTCTTCATGTTTTTGAACACCGATCCATGCTCCTACTATTTTTCAGACCGTTTCATTATCCTCATATTTTTCACACCTTTTGAAGCTCTTCATATTTTTCACACCTTTTCAGGCTCTTCAGGTTTTTCAGCTCCACTTCATGCTCCTCCTATTTTTCAGACCGTTTCATGCTGCTCAAATTTTTTACAAATTTTGAAGCTCTTCATATTTTTCACACCTTTTCACGCTCTTCATGTTTTTGAACACAGCTTCATGCTCCTCCTATTTTTCAGATCGTTTCATGCTCCTCCTATTTTCTGACCGTTTCTTGCTCCTCATATTTTTGACACTTTTTGAAGGTCTTCATATTTTTCACACCTTTTCTGGCTCTTCATGTTTTTGAACACAGCTTCATGCTCCTCCTATTTTTCAGACCGTTTCATGTTCGTCATATTTTTCACACCTTTTAAAGCTCTTCATATTTTTCACACCTTTTCAGGCTCTTCATGTTTTTCAGCACCAGTTCATGCTCCTCCTATTTTTCAGACCGTTTCATGCTCATCTCATTTTTTAACCTTTTGAAGCTCTTCATTTTTTGCACACCTTTTCAGGCACTTCATGTTTCTCAGCTCCACTTCATGCTCCTCCTATTTTTCAGACCGTTTCATGCTGCTCTCATTTTTTACCCCTTTTGAAGCTCTTCATATTTTTCACACCTTTTCAGGCTCTTCATGTTTTTGAACACCGTTTCATGCTCCGCCTATTTTTCAGACCGTTTCATTCTCCTCATATTTTTGACACCTTTTGAAGCTCTTCATATTTTTCACACCTTTTGAAGCTCTTCATATTTTTCACACCTTTTCAGGCTCTTCATGTTTTTCAACACCGCTTCAAGCTCCTCCTATTTTTCAGACCATTTCATGCTCTTCATATTTTTGACACATTTTGAAGCTCTTCATATTTTTCACACCTTTTCAGGCTCTTCATGTTTTTGAACACGGTTTCATGATCCTCCTATTTTTCAGAAAGTTTCATGCTCCTCATATTTTTGACACCTTTTAAACCTCTTCATATTTTTCACACCTTTTCAGGCTCTTCATGTTTTTCAACACCGGTTCATGCTCCTCCTCTTTTTCAGAAAGTTTCATGCTCCTCATATTTTTGAAACCTTTTGAAGCTCTTCATATATTTCTCACATTTTCAGTCTCTTCCTGTTTTTCAACACCATTTCATGCTCCTCTTATTTTTCAGACCGTTTCATGTTGCTCCTATTTTTCAGACCGTTTCATGATCCTCATATTTTTGAAACCTTTTGAAGCTCTTCATATTTTTCACACCTTTTCAATCTCTTCAAGATTTTCAACAACGCATCATGCTCCTCCTTTTTTTCAGACCATTTCATGCTCATCTCATTTTTGACAGCTTTTGAAGCTCTTCATATTTTTCACACCTTTTCAGGCTCTTCATGTTTTTGAACACCGCTTCAGGCTCCTCCTTTTTTTCAGACCGTTTCTTTCTCCTCATATATTTGACACTTTTTGAAGCTCTTCATATTTTTCACAACTTTTCAGGCTCTTCATGTTTTTGAACACCGATCCATGCTCCTCCTATTTTTCAGACCGTTTCATGCTCCTCATATTTTTCACACCTTTTGAAGCTCTTCATATTTTTCACACCTTTTCAGGCTCTTCAGGTTTTTCAGCTCCACTTCATGCTCCTCCTATTTTTCAGACCGTTTCATGCTGCTCAAATTTTTTACAAATTTTGAAGCTCTTCATATTTTTCACACCTTTTCAGGCTCTTCATGTTTTGGAAAACAGCTTCATGCTCCTCCAATTTTTCAGAACGTTTCATGCTCGTCATATTTTTCACACCTTTTAAATCTCTTCATGTTTTTCACACCTTTTCAGGCTCTTCATGTTGTTCAGCACAAGTTCATGCTCCTCCTATTTTTCAGACCGTTTTATGCTCATCTCATTTTTTACACCTTTTGAAGCTCTTCATATTTTGCACACCTTTTCAGGCTCTTCATGTTTTTCAGCTCCACTTCATGCTCCTCCTATTTTTCAGACCGTTTCATGCTGCTCTCATTTTTTACACCTTTTGAAGCTCTTCATATTTTTCACACCTTTTCAGGCTCTTCATGTTTTTCAACACAGCTTCATGCTCCTCCTATTTTTCAGATCGTTTCATGCTACTCCTATTTTTCAGACCGTTTCTTGCTCCTCATATTTTTGACACTTTTTGAAGCTCTTCATATTTTTCACACCTTGTCTGGCTCATCATGTTTTTGAACACAGCTTCATGCTCCTCCTATTTTTCAGACCGTTTCATTCTCCTCAAGTTTTTGACACCTGTTGAAGCTCTTCACATTTTTCACACCATTTCAGGCTCTTCACGATATTCAACACCGCTTCATGATCCTCCTATTTTTCAGACCGTTTCATGCTCTTCCTATTTTTCAGACCGTTTCATGCTCCTCCTATTTTTCAGACCGTTTCATTCTCCTCATATATTTGACACATTTTGAAGCTCTTCATATTTTTCACATTTTTGAAGCTCTTCATATTTTTCACACCTTTTCAGGCTCTTCATGATTTTCAACACCGCTTAATGCTCCTCCTATTTTTCAGACCGTTTCATGCTCATCTCATTTTTGACACCTTTTGAAGCTCTTCATAATTTTCACACCTTTTCAGGCTCTTCATATTTTTCGCACCTTTTCAGTCTCTTCATGTTGTTGAACACAGCTTCATGCTCCTATTTTTCAGACCGTTTAATGCTCCTCATAATTTTGACACCTTTTTAAGCTCTTCACATTTTTCACCCCTTTTCAGGCTCTTCATGTTTTTGAACACCGCTTCATGCTCCTTCTATTTTTCAGACCGTTTCATGCTCATCTAATTTGACAGCTTTTGAAGCTCTTCATATTTTTCACACCTTTTGAAGCTCTTCATATTGTTCACACATTTTCAGGCTCTTCATGTTTTTCAACACCGCTTCTTGATCCTCCTATTTTTCAGACCGTTTCATGCTCCTCATATTTTGACACGTTTTGAAGCTCTTCATATTTTTCACACCTTTTCAGGCTCTTCATGTTTTTGAACACCATTTCATGCTCCGCCTATTTTTCAGACCGTTTCATTCTCCTCATATTTTTGACAACTTTTGAAGCTCTTCATATTTTTCACACCTTTTGAAGCTCTTCATATTTTTCACACATTTTCAGGCTCTTCATGTTTTTCAACACCGCTTCATGCTCCTGCTATTTTACAGACCATTTCATACTCCTCATATTTTTGACATTTTTTAAGGCTCTTCATATTTTTCACACCTTTTCAGGCTCTTCATGTTTTTGAACACGGTTTCATGATCCTCCTATTTTTCAGAAAGTTTCATGCTCCTCATATTTTTGACACCTTTTAAACCTCTTCATATTTTTCACAACTTTTCAGGCTCTTCATGTTTTTCAACACCGGTTCATGCTCCTCCTCTTTTTCAGAAAGTTTCATGCTCCTCATATTTTTGAAACCTTTTGAAGCTGTTCATATTTTTCTCACATTTTCAGGCTCTTCATGTTTTTGAACACCGTTTCATGCTCGTCCTTTTTTTCAAATCGTTTCATGCTCCTAATATATTTCACAACTTTTGAAGCTCTTCATATTTTTCACACCTTTTCAGGCTCTTCATGTTTTTCAACACCGCTTCATGATCCTCCTATTTTTCAGAAAGTTTCATGCTCTTCATATTTTTGACACCTTTTAAACGTCTTCATATTTTTCACACCTTTTCAGGCTCTTCATGTTTTTCAAAACCATTTCATGCTCCTCTTATTTTTAAGACCATTTCATGTTGCTCCTATTTTTCAGACCGTTTCATGATCCTCATATTTTTGAAACCTTTTGAAGCTCTTCATATTTTTAATAACTTTTCAAGCTCTTCCAGATTTTCAACAACGCTTCATGCTCCTGCTTTTTTTCAGACCGTTTCATGCTCATCTCATTTTTGACAGCTTTTGAAGCTCTTCATATTTTTCACACCTTTTCAGGCTCTTCATGTTTTTGAACACCACTTCATGCTCCTCCTTTTTTTCAGACCTTTTCTTTCTCCTCATATATTTGACACTTTTTGAAGCTCTTCATATTTTTCACACCTATTCAGGCTCTTCATGTTTTTCAGCACCAGTTCATGCTCCTCCTATTTTTCAGAATGTTTCATGCTCCTCATATTTTAACCCCTTTTGAAGCTCTTCATATTTTTCACACCTTTTCAGGCTCTTCATGTTTTTCAGCACCAGTTCATGCTCCTCCTATTTTTCAGACCGTTTCATGCTCATCTCGTTTTTTACACCTTTTGAAGCTCTTCATATTTTGCACACCTTTTCAGGCACTTCATGTTTTTCAGCTCCACTTCATGCTCCTCCTATTTTTCAGACCGTTTCATGCTGCTCAAATTTTTTACACCTTTTGAAGCTCTTCATATATTTCACACCTTTTCAGGCTCTTTATGTTTTTGAACGCCACTTCATGCTCCTCGTATGTTTCAGACCGTTTCATTCTCCTCATATTTTTGACACGTTTTGGGGCTCTCATATTTTTCACACCATTTCCAGGCTCTTCATATTTTTGAACACCGTTTCATGCTCCTCCTATTTTTCAGAACGTTTCATGCTCCTCATATTTTTCACACCTTTTGAAGCTCTTCATATGTTTCGCACCTTCTCAGGCGCTTCATGTATTTGAGCACAGATTCATGCTCCTCCTATATTTCAGACCGTTTCATGCTCCTCCTATTTTTCAGACTGTTTCATGCACGTCTTATTATTGACACCTTTTGAAGCTCTTCATATTTTTCACCCCTTTTCAGGCTCTTCATGTTTTTGAACACCGCTTCATGCTCCTGCTATTTTTCAGACCGTTTCATGCTCATCTCATTTGACAGCTTTTGAAGCTCTTCATATTTTTCACATCTTTGAAGCTCTTCATATTATTCACACATTTTCAGGCTCTTCATGTTTTTCAACACCGCTTCTTGCTCCTCCTATTTTTCAGACCGTTTCATGTTCCTCATATTTTGACACGTTTTGAAGCTCTTCATGTTTTTCACACCTTTTTAGGCTCTTCATGTTTTTGAACACCGTTTCATGCTCCGCCTATTTTTCAGACCGTTTCAGTCTCCTCATATTTTTGACACCTTTTGAAGCTCTTCATATTTTTCAACCTTTTGAAGCTCTTCATATTTTTCACACCATTTCAGGCTCTTCATGTTTTTCAACACTGCTTCATAATCCCCCTATTTTTAAGACCGTTTCATGTTGCTCCTATTTTTCAGACCGTTTCATGATCCTCATATTTTTGAAAACTTTTGAAGCTCTTCATATTTTTCACACCTTTTCAAGCTCTTCAAGATTTTCAACAACGCTTCATGCTCCTGCTTTTTTTCAGACCGTTTCATGCTCATCTCATTTTTGACAGCTTTTGAAGCTCTTCATATTTTTCACACCTTTTGAAGCTCTTCACATTTTTCACACCTTTTCAGGCTCTTCAAGTTTTTGAACATCACTTCATGCTCCTCCTATTTTTCAGACCGTTTCTTTCTCCTCATATATTTGACACTTTTTGAAGCTCTTCATATTTTTCACACCTTTTCAGGCTCTTCAAGTTTTTGAACATCACTTCATGCTCCTCCTATTTTTCAGACCGTTTCTTTCTCCTCATATATTTGACACCTTTTAAAGCTCTTCATATTTTTCACACCTTTTCAGGCTCTTCATGTTTTCAGCACCAGTTCATGCTCCTCCTATTTTTCAGACCGTTTCATGCTCATCTCATTTTTTACACCTTTTGCAGCTCTTCATATTTTATGCACCTTTTCAGGCTCTTCATGTTTTTCAACACAGCTTCATGCTCCTCCTATTTTTCAGACCGTTTCATTCTCCTCAAGTTTTTGACACCTGTTGAAGCTCTTCACATTTTTCACACCATTTCAGGCTCTTCACGATTTTCAACACCGCTTCATGATCCTCCTATTTTTCAGACCGTTTCATGCTCTTCTTATATTTCAGACCGTTTCATGCTCCTCCTATTTTTCCGACCGTTTCATTCTCCTCATATATTTGACACATTTTGAAGCTCCTCCTATTTTTCCACACCTTTTCTGGCTCTTCATGTTTCTCCACGCCGTTTAATGCTCCTCCTATTTTTCAGACCGTTTCATGCTCATCTAATTTTTGACACCTTTTGAAGCTCTTCATATTTTTCACACCTTTTCAGCCTCTTCATATTTTTCGCACCTTTTCAGTCTCTTCATGTTGTTGAACACAGCTTCATGCTCTTCCTATTTTTCAGACCGTTTAATGCTCCTCATAATTTTGACACCTTTTGAAGCTCTTCATATTTTTCACACCTTTTCAGGCTCTTCATATTTTTCACACATTTTCAGGCTCTTCATGTTTTTCAACACCGCTTCTTGCTCCTCCTATTTTTCAGACCGTTTCATGCTCCTCATATTTTGACACGTTTTGACGCTCTTCATATTTTTCACACCTTTTTAGGCTCTTCATGTTTTTGAACACCGTTTCATGCTCCGCCTATTTTTCAGACCGTTTCATTCTCCTCATATTTTTGACACCTTTTGAAGCTCTTCATATTTTTCATACCTTTTGACGCTCTTCATATTTTTCACACCTTTTCAGGCTCTTCATGTTTTTCAACACCACTTCATGCTCCTGCTATTTTTCAGACCGTTTCATACTCCTCATATTTTTGACATTTTTTAAGGCTCTTCATATTTTTCACACCTTTTCAGGCTCTTCATGTTTTTGAACACGGTTTCATGATCCTCCTATTTTTCAGAATGTTTCATGCTCCTCATATTTTTGACACCTTTTAAACCTCTTCATATTTTTCACACCTTTTCAGGCTCTTCATGTTTTTCAACAGCGGTTCATGCTCCTCCTCTTTTTCAGAAAGTTTCATGCTCCTCATATTTTTGAAACCTTTTGAAGCTCTTCATATTTTTCTCGCATTTTCAGGCTCTTCCTGTTTTTCAACACCATTTCATGCTCCTCTTATTTTTCAGACCGTTTCATGTTGCTCCTATTTTTCACACATCTTGAAGCTCTTTATATTTGTCACACCTTTTCAGGCTCTTCATGTTTTTTAACACCGCTTCATGCTCCTCCTATTTTTGAGATCGTTTCATGGTCCTCATATTTTTCACACGTTTTGAAGCTCTTCATATTTTTCGCACCTTCTCAGGCGCTTCATGTATTTGAGCACAGATCATGTTCCTCCTATTTTTCAGACCGTTTCATGCTCCTCATATTTTTCACACATCTTGAAGCTCTTTATATTTGTCACACCTTTTCAGGCTCTTCATGTTTTTTAACACCGCTTCATGCTCCTCCTATTTTTGAGATCGTTTCATGGTCCTCATATTTTTCACACCTTTTGAAGCTCTGCATATTTTTCGCACCTTCTCAGGCGCTTCATGTATTTGAGCACAGATTCATGTTCTTCCTATTTTTCGGACCGTTTCATGCTCCTCATATTTTTCACACATCTTGAAGCTCTTTATATTTGTCACACCTTTTCAGGCTCTTCATGTTTTTTAACACCGCTTCATGTACCTCCTACTTTTGAGATCGTTTCATGGTCCTCATATTTTTCTCACCTTTTGAAGCTCTTCATATTTTTCGCACCTTCTCAGGCGCTTCATGTATTTGAGCACAGATTCATGTTCCTCCTATTTTTCAGACCGTTTCATGCTCCTCATATTTTTGACACCTTTTGAAGCTCTTCATTTTTTTCACACCTTTTCAGGCTCTTCATGTTTTTGAACACCGCTTCATGCTCCTCCTATTTTTGAGACCGTTTCATGCTCCTCATATTTTTGACACCTTTTGAAGCTCTTCATATTTTTCACACCTTTTCATGCTCTTCATGTTTTTCACACCGTTTCATGCTCCTCCTATTTTTCAGACCGTTACATGCTCCTCATATTTTTCACACGTTTTGAAGCTCTTCATTTTTTTCACACCTTTTCAGGCTCTTCATGTTTTTGAACACCGCTTCATGCTCCTCATATTTTTGAGACCGTTTCATGCTCCTCATATTTTTGACACCTTTTGAAGCTCTTCATATTTTTCACACCTTTTCATGCTCTTCATGTTTTTCACACCGTTTCATGCTCCTCCTATATTTCAGACCGTTTCATGCTCCTCCTATTTTTCAGACTGTTTCATGCACATCTTATTATTGACACCTTTTGAAGCTTTTCATTTTTTTCACACCTTTTCAGGCTCTTCATGTTTTTCAACACCGCTTCATGCTCCTCCTATTTTTCAGACCATTTCATGCTCCTCATGTATTTCACACCTTTTGAAGCTCTTCATATTTTCCATATCTTTCAGGCTCTTCATGTCTTTAAAAACCGCTTCATGCTCCTCCTATTTTTCACACCGTTTCATGCTCCTCATATTTTTGACACGTTTTGGGCTCTTCATATTTTTCACACCATTCCAGGCTCTTCATATTTTTCAACACCGTTTCATACTTCTCCTATTTTTCAGACCGTTTCCTGCTCCTCATATTTTTGACACCTTTTGAAGCTCTTCATATATTTCACACCTTTTCAGGCTCTTCATTTTCTTTAACACCGCTTCATGCTCCTCCTATTTTTCAGACAGTTTCATGCTCCTCATAATTTTCACACCTTTTGAAGCTTGACATAATTGCACAGCTTTTCAGGCTCTTCATGGTTTTGAATATCGCTTCATGCTCCTCCTATTTTTCAGACCGTTTCATGCTCCTTATATTTTTGACACCTTTGGAAGCTCTTCATATATTTCCCACTTTTTCAGGCTCATCATGTTTTTCAACACCACTTCATGCTCCTCCTATTTTTCAGGCCGTTTCATGCTCATCTCATTTTTGACACCTTTTGAAGCTCTTCATATTTTTCACACCTTTTCAGGCTCTTCATGTTTTTTAACACCACTTCATGCTCCTCCTATTTGTTAGACCGTTTCATTCTCCTCATATTTTTGACACCTTTTGAAGCTCTTCATAATTTTCACACCCTTTCAGGCTATTTATGTTTTTCAACACCACTTCATGCTCCTCCTATTTTTCAGACCGTTTCATGATCCTCATATTATTGACACCTTTTGAAGCTCTTCATATTTTTCACACCTTTTCAGGCTCTTCATGTTTTTCAACACCACTTCATGCTCCTCCTATTTTTCAGACCGTTTCATGCTCCTCATATTTTTGACACCTTTTGAAGCTCTTCATATTTTTCACACCTTTTCAGGCTCTTCATGTTTTTCAACACCACTTCATGCTCCTCCTATTTTTCAGACCGTTTCATGCTCCTCATAATTTTGACACCTTTTGAAGCTCTTCATAATTGTCACACACTTTCAGGCTCTTCATGTTTTTCAACACCACTTCATGCTCCTCCTATTTTTCAGACCGTTTCATGCTCCTCATATTTTTGACACCTTTTGAAGCTCTTCATATTTTTCACACCTTTTCAGTCTCTTCATGTTTTTGAACACCACTTCATGCTCCTCCTATTTTTCAGACCGTTTCATGCTCCTCATATTTTTGACACCTTTTGAAGCTCTTCATAATTGTCACACCCTTTCAGGCTCTTCATGTTTTTCAACACCACTTCATGCTCCTCCTATTTTTCAGACCGTTTCATGCTCCTCATATTTTTGACATCTTTAGAAACTCTTCATATCTTTCACACCTTTTCAAGCTCTTCATATTTTTCACACCTTCTCAGGCTCTTCATGTATTTGAGCACAGCTTCATGCTCCTCCTATTTTTCAGACCGTTTCATGCTCCTTATATTTTTGACACATTTTGAAGTTCTTCATATTTTTCACACCTTTCCAGGCTCTTCAAGTTTTTGAACACCGTTTCATGATCCTCCCATTTTTCAGACCGTTTCATGCTCCTCATATATTTGACACGTTTTGAAGTTCTTCATATTTTTCACACCTTTTCACGCTCTTCATGTTTTTCAGCACTTCTTCAAACTCCTCCTATTTTTCAGACCGTTTCATGCTCCTTATATTTTTGACACCTTTTGAAGTTCTTCATATTTTTCAAACTTTACAGGCTCTTCATCGTTTTCAACACCACTTCAGGCTCTTCCTATTTTTCAGACCGTTTCATGCTCCTCATATATTTCACACCTTTTGAAGCTCTTCATGTTTTTTAACACCTTTTCATACTCCTCTTATATTTCAGACCGTTTCATGCTCCTTATATTTTTGAACCTTTTGAAACTCTTCATATTTTTCACACTTTTTCAGGCTCTTCATATTTGTCAACACCACTTCATGCTTCTCCAATTTTTCAGACCGTTTCATGCTCCTCATATATTTGACACTTTTTGAAGCTCTTCATATTTTTCACACATTTTCAGGCTCTTCATATTTTTCAACACCGCTTCAAGCTCCTCCTATTTTTCAGACCGTTTCATGCTCCTCATATTTTTGACACTTTTTCAAGCTCTTCCTTTTTTTCACACCTTTTCATGCTGTTCATCTTTTTCAACACCGCTTCATGCTTCTCCTATTTTTCAGACCGTTTCATGCTCCTCCTATTTTTCAGACTGTTTCATGCAACTCTTATTATTGACACCTTTTGAAGCTCTCATATTTTTCACACCTTTTCATTCTCTTCATGTTTTTCAACACCGCTTCATGCTCCTCCTATTTTTGCGACCGTTTCATGCTCCTCATATTTTTGACAGCTTTGAAGCTCTTCATATTTTATCACACGTTTTCAGGCTCTTCAATTTTTTCATCACCGCTTCACGCTCCTCCTATTTTTGAGACTGTTTCACGCTCCACATATTTTTGACAACTTTTGGACGTCTTCATATTTTTCAAACTTTTTCAGGCTCTTCATGTTTTTTAACCGCTGCATACTCCTCCTATTTTTCAGACCGTTTCATGCTCCTCATATTTTTGACACTTTTTGAATCTCTTCCTTTTTTTCACACCTTTTCAGACTCTTCATTTTTTTCAACTCCGCTTCATGCTCCTCTTATTTTTCAGACTGTTTCATGCTCCTCATATTTTTGACAAGTTTTGAAGCTCTTCATATTTTTCACACCTTTTCATGCTCTTCATGTTTTTGAACACCACTTCATGCTTCTCCTATTTTTCAGACCGTTTCATGCTCCTCATATGATTCACTCCTTTTTCAGGCTCTTCATGATTTTCAACAACACTTCATGCTCCTCCTATTTTTCAGACCATTTCATGCTCCTCCTATTTTTCAGACCGTTTCATGCTCCTCATATTTTGACACCTTTTGAAGCTCTTCATATTTTTCACCTTTTCAGGCTCTTCATATTTTTCAACACTGCTACATACTTCTCCTATATTTCCGACCGTTTCATGCTCCTCATATTTTTGATACCTCTTGAAGCTCTTCATATTTTTCACACCTTTTCAGGCTTCATGTTTTTCAACACCGCTTCAAGCTCCTCCTATTTTCCAGACCGTTTCTTGGTCCTCATATTTTTGACACCTTTGAGGCTCTTCATATATTTCACACATTTTCAGGCTCTTCATGTTTTTCAACACCGCTTCATGCTCCTTCTAATTTTCAGACCGTTTCATTCTCCTCATATTTTTGACACCATTTGAAGCTTTTCATATTTTTCACACCTTTTCAGGCTCTTCATATTTTTTTACAACTTTTCATGCTCCTCCTATATTTCAGACCGTTTCATGCTCCTCATAATTTTGACACCTTTGAAGCTCTTCATATTTTTCACACCTTTTCAGGCTGTTCATATTTTTCAACACCACTTCATGCTTCTCCGATTTTTCAGACCGTTTCATGCTCCTCATATGTTTCACACCTTTTGAAGCTCTTCATATTTTTTTTAACACCTTTTCACGCTCCTCCTATATTTCAGACCGTTTCATGCTCCTCATATTTTTGACACAGTTTGAAGCTCTTCACATTTTTCACACCTTTTGAGGCTCTTCATGTTTTTGAAAACAGTTTCTTGCTCCTCCTATTTTTCAGACCGTTTCATGCTCCTCATATGTTTCACAACTTTTGAAGCTCTTCATATTTTTTACACCTTTTCAGGCTCTTTATGTTTTTCAACAGGCTTCATGCTCCTCTTATTTTTCAGACCGTTTTGTGCTCCTCATATTTTTCACACCTTTGAAGCTCTTCATATTTTACACACCTATTCAGGCTCTTCATAATTTTGAACACGGCTTCATGCTCCTCCTATTTTTCAGACCGTTTCATACTCCTCATGTATTTCACACCTTTTGAAGCTCTTCATATTTTTCACACCTTTTCAGGCTCTTCATGTTTGTCAACACCGTTTCATGCTCCTCCTATTTTTCAGACCGTTTCATGCTCCTCATATTTTTGACACCTTTGAAGCTCTTCATATTTTTCACACCTTTTCAGGCTATTTATGTTTTTCAATACAGCTCATGATCCTCCTATTTTTCAGACCGTTTCATACTCCTCATGTATTTCACACCTTTTGAAGCTCTTCATATTTTTCACACCTTTTCAGGCTCTTCATGTTTTTGAACACCGTTTCATGTTCCTCCTATTTTTCAGACCGTTTCATGCTCCTCATATTTTTGACACCTTTTGAAGCTCTTCATATTTTTCACACCATTTCAGGCTCTTCACGTTTTTGAACAACGCTACAATGCTCCTCCTATTTTTCAGACAGTTTCATGCTCCTCATATTTTTGACACCTTTTGAAGCTCTTCATATTTTTTGCACCTTTTCAGTCTTTACATGTTTTTCAACACAGCTTCATGCTCCTCTTATTTTTCGGACAGTTTCATGCTCCTCATGTATTTCACACCTTTTGAAGCTCTTCATATTTGTCACACCTTTTCAGGCTCTTCATGTTTTTGAGCACCGTTTCATGCTCCTCCTATTTTTCACACCTTTTGAAGGTCTTCATATATTTCACACATTTTCAGGCTCTTCATGTTTTTCAACAACGCTTCATGCTCCTCCTATTTTTCACACCTTTTGAAGCTCTTCATATTTTTCACACCTTTTCAGGCTCTTCATGTTTTTGAACAACGCTTCATGCTCCTACAATTTTCAGACCGTTTCAAACTCCTCAGGTATTTCACACCATTTGAAGCTCTTCATATTTTTCACACCTTTTCAGTCTCTTCATGTTTTTGAACAGCGTTTCATGCTGCTCCTATTTTTCAGACGGTTTCATACTCCTCATAATTTTGTCACATTTTGAATCTCTTCATATATTTCACACCTTTTAAGGCTCTTCATATTTTTCAACACCACTTCATGCTCCTCCTATTTTTCAGACCGTTTCATGCTCCTCATATTTTTGACACCTTTTGAAGCTCTTCATAATTTTCACATCTTTTCAGGCTCTTAATGTTTTTCAACACAGCTTCATGCTCCTCCTATTTTTCAGACCGTTTCATGCTCCTCATGTATTTCACACCTTTTGAAGCTCTTCATATTTTTCACACCTTTTCAGGCTCTTCATGTTTTTGAACACCGTTTCATGCTCCTCCTATTTTTCAGACCGTTTCATGCTCCTCGTATTTGTGACATCTTTTGAAGCTTTTCATATTTTTCACACCTTTTAGGCTCTTCATGTTTTTCAGCACCACTTCTTGCTCCTCCTCTTTTTCAGACCGTTTCATGCTCCTCTTATTTTTGACACCTTTTGAAGCTCTTCATATTTTTTACACCTTTTCAGGCTCTACATGTTTTTCAACACGGCTTCATGCTCCTCTTATTTTTCAGACCGTTTCATGCTCCTCATATTTTTCACACCTTTTGATGCTCTTCATATTTTTCACACTTTTTCAGGCTCTTCATGTTTTTCAACACCGCTTCATGCTCCTCCTATTTTTCAGACCGTTTTATGCTCCTCATATTTTTCACACCTTTTGATGCTCTTCATATTTTTCACACCTTTTCAGGCTCTTCATGTTTTTCAACACCGCTTCATGCTCCTCCTATTTTTCAGACCGTTTCATGCTCCTCATGTATTTCACTCCTTTTGAATCTCTTCATATTTTTCACATATTTTTAGGCTCTTCATGTATTTCCACAACGTTTCAGCCTCTCCTATTTTCAGACCGTTTCATGCTCCTCATATATTTGACACCTTTTCAAGCTCTTCATATATTTCACACCTTTTCAGGTTCTTCATGTTTTTGAACACAGTTTCATGCTCCTCCTATTTTTCAGACCATTTCATGCTCCTCATGTATTTCACATTATTTGAAGCTCTTCATATTTTTCACACCTTTTGAATCTCTTCATATTTTTCACACCTTTTGAAGCTCTTCATATTTTTCACACCTTTTCAGGCTCTTCATGTTCTTCAACACCACTTCATGCCCCTCTATATTTCAGACTGTTTCATGCTCCTCATATTTTTGACACCTTTTGAAGCTCTTCATATTTTTCACACCTTTGCAGGCTCTTCATGTTCTTCAACACCACTTCATGCTCCTCCTATGTTTAGAACGTATAATGCTCCTCATAATTTTGACACCTTTTGAAGCTCTTCATAATTTTCACACCTTTTCAGTCTCTTCATGTTTTGAACACCGCTTCATGATCCTCCTATTTTTCAGAACGTTTCATGCTCTGCATATATTTCACACCTTTTGAAGCTCTTCATATTTTTCACACCTTTTCTGGTTCTCATGTTTTTGAACACAGCTTCATGCTTCTGCTATTTTTCAAACCGTTTCATGCTCCTCATATATTTCACACCCTTTGAAGCTCTTCATATTTTTCACACCTTTTCAGGCTCTTCATCTTTTTCGACATCACTTCATGCTCCTCCTATTTCTCAGACCATTTCAGGCTCCTCATATTTTTGACAGCTTTTGAATCTCTTCATATTTTTCACACCTTTTCGTGATCTTCATGTTTTTCAACACCGTGTCATGCTCGTCCTATTTTTCAGACGGTTTCATGCTCCTCATATTTTTCACACCTTTAAAGCTCTTCATATTTTTCACACATTTTAAGGCTCTTCATATTTTTCAACACCGTGTCATGCTCCTGCTAATTTTCAGATGGTTTCATGCTCCTCATAATTTTCACAACTTTAAAGCTCTTCATATTTTTCACACCTTTTAAGGCTCTTCATGTTTTTGAACACCACTACATGCTCCTCCTATTTTTCTGACCGTTTCATGCTCCTCATATTTTGGACACCTTTTGAAGCTCTTCATATTTTTAACACCTTTTCAGGCTCTTCATGTTTTTGAACACCATTTCATGCTCCTCATATTTTGACAACTATTGAAACTCTTCATATTTTTCAGACCGTTTCATGCTCCTCATATTTTGACACCTTTTGAAGCTCTTCATATATTTCACAGATTTTCAGGCTCTTCAGGGTTTTGAACATCGTTTCTTGCTCCTCCTATTTTTCAGAACGTTCCATGCTCCTCATATTTTTCACACCTTTTGCATCTCTTCATATTTTTCACACCTTTTCTGGCTCTTCATATTTTTAAACACCACTTAATGCTCCTCCTATGTTTAGAACGCTTAATGCTCTTAATAATTTTGACACCTTTTGCAGCTCTTAATATTTTTCACACTTTTTCTGGCTCTTCATATTTTTCAACACCACTTTATGCTCCTCCTATGTTTAGAACGTTTAATGCTCCTCATAATTTTGACACCTTTTGAAGCTCTTCATATTTTTCACACCTTTTCAGTCTCTTCATGTTTTGAACACCGCTTCATGATCCTCCTATTTTTCAGACTGTTTCATGCTCCGCATATATTTCACACCATTTGAAGCTCTTCATATTTTTCACACCTTTTCTGGTTCTCATGTTTTTGAACACAGCTTCATGCTTCTCCTATTTTTCAGACCGTTTCATGCTCCTCATATATTTCACACCTTTTGAAGCTCTTCCTATTTTTCAGACCTTTTCAGGCTCTTCAAGTTTTTCAACAGCATTTCATGCTCCTCCTATTTTTCAGACCGTTTCATGCTCCTCATAGTTTTGACACCTTTTGAAGCTCTTCATATTTTTCACACCTTTTCAGGCTCTTCATGTTTTTGAACATGGCTCATGCTCCTCCTATTTTTCAGACCGTTTCATGCTCCTCATATTTTTGACACCTTTTGAAGCTCTTCATATTTTTCACACCTATTCAGGTTCTTCATGTTATTGAACACCACTTCATGCTCCTCCTATTTTTCAGACAGTTTCATGCTCCTCATGTATTTCCCACCTTTTGAAGCTCTTCATATTTTTCACACCTATTCAGGCTCTTCATGTTTTTGAACACCGCTTCATGCTCCTCCTTTTTTCAGACCGTTTCATTCTCCTCTTATATTTCACACCTTTTGAAGCTCTTCATATTTTTCACAGCTTTTTAGGATCTTCAAGTTTTTCAACACCGTTTCATGCTCCTCCTATTTTTCAGACCATTTCATGCTCATCTCATTTTTGACACTTTTGGAAGCTCTTCATATTTTTCAAAGCTTTTCAAGCTCTTCATATTTTTCACACCTTTTCAGGCTCTTCATGTTTTTCAACACCGTTTCATGCTCCTCCTATTTTTCAAACGGTTTCATGTTCCTCATAATTTTGACACCTTTTGAAGATCTTCATAATTTACACACATTTTCAGGCTCTTCATGTGTTTGAACACCGCTTCATGTTCCTCCTATTTTTCAGACCGTTTCATGCTCCTCATATTTTTGACACCTTTTGAAGCCCTTCATATTTCTCACACCTTTTCAGGCTCTTCATGTTTTTCAACACCGCTTCATGCTCCTCCTATTTTTCAGACCGTTTCATGCTCCTCATATTTTTGACACCTTTTGAAGCTCTTCATATTTTTCACACCTTTTCATGCTCTTCAAGTTTTTCAACATCACTTCATGCTCCTACTTTTTTGCAGACCGTTTCATGCTCCTCTTATTTTTGACACCTTTTGAAGCTCTTCATATTTTTCACACCTATTCAGGCTCTTCATGTTTTTGAACACAGGTTGATGCTCCTCCTATTTTTCAGAACGTTTCATGCTCCTCATATTTTTGACACCTTTTGAAGCTCTTCATATTTTTCACACCTATTCAGGCTCTTCAGGTTTTTGAACACAACTTGATGCTCCTCCTATTTTTCAGACTGTTTCATGCTCATCTCATTTTTGACACCTTTTGCAGCTTTTCATATTTTTCACACCTTTTCAAGCTCTTCATATTTTTAAACACCACTTCATGCTTCTCCTATTTTTCAGCCCATTTCATGCTCCTCATGTATTTCACACCTTTTGAAGCTCTTCATATTTTTCACACCTTTTCAGGCTCTTCATGTTTTTCCACAGCACTTCATGCTTCTCTTATTTTTCAGCCCGTTTCATGCTCCTCATGTATTTCACACATTTTGAAGCTCGTCATATTTTTCACACCTTTTCAGGCTCTTCATGTTTTTGATCACCGTTTCATGCTCCTCCTATTTTTCAGACCGTTTCATGCTCCTCATATTTTTGACAGAGTTTGAGGCTTTTCATATTTTTCACACCTTTTCAGGCTCTTCATGTTTTTGAACACCGTTTCATAATCAGCCTATTTTTAAGACCGTTTCATGCTCCTCATATTTTTGACACCTTTAGAACCTCTTCATATTTTACACAGCTTTTCAGGCTCTTCATGTTTTTGAACACAGTTTCATAATCAGCCTATTTTTAAGACCGTTTCATGCTCCTCATATTTTTGACACCTTTTGAAGCTCTTCAGATATTTCACACCTTTCCAGGCTCTTCATTTTTTCAACACCACTTCATGCTCCTCCTATTTTTCAGATCGTTTCATGCTCTTCTCATTTTAACACCTTTTGAAGCTCTTCATATTTTTGACAAATTTTGAAGGTCTTCATATTTTTCATACGTTTTCAGGCTCTTCATGATTTTCAACACCGCTTCATGCTCCTCCTATTTTTCAGACCTTTTCATGCTCATCTCTTTTTTGACACCTTTTGAAGCTCTTCATATTTTTCACACCTTTTGAAGCTCTTCATATTTTTCACATTTATGAATCTCTTCATATTTTCCACACGTTTTCAGACAATTCATGTTTTTCAACATCGCTTCATGCTCCTCCTATTTTTCAGACCGTTTCATTCTCCTCATATTTTTGACACCTTTTGAAGCTCTTCATATATTTCACACTTTTTCAGACTTTTCCTTTTTTTCAACACGACTTCATGCTCCTCCTATTTTTCAGACCGTTTCATGCTCATCTCATTTTGAAACCTTTTGAAGCTCTTCATGATTTTCACATCTTTTGAAGCTCTTCATATTTTTCACAGCTTTTCAGGCTCTTTATGATTTTCAACAGCGCTTCATGCTCCTCCTATTTTTCAGACCGTTTCATGCTCCTCATAATTTTGACACCTTTTCAAGCTTTAATATTTTTAACACCTTTTCAGGCTCTTCATCTTTTTCAACACCACTTCATGCTCCTCCATTTTTGCAGACCGTTTCAAGCTACTCATATTTTTAACACCTTTTGTAGCTCTTCATATTTCTCACACCTTTTCAGGCTCTTCATGTTTTTCAACAACGCTTCATGCTCCTCCGATTTTTCAGACCGTTTCATGCTCCTCATATTTTTGACACCTTTTGAAGCTCTTCATATTTTTCACACCTTTTCAGGCTCTTCATGTTTTTGAACACCGCTTCATGCTTCTCCTATTTTTCAGACCGTTTCATGCTCCTCATATTTTTGACACCTTTTGAAGCTCTTCATATTTTTCACAACTTTTCATGCTCTTCATGTTTTTCAACACCGCTTCATTCACGTCCTATTTTTCAGACCGTTTCATGCTCATCTCATTTTTGACACCTTTTGAAGTTTTTCATATTTTTCACAACTTTTCAGGCTCTTCATGTTTTTGAACACCGCTTCATGCTAATCCTATTTTTCAAAACATATCATGCTCCTCATATTTTTCACACCTTTTGTAGCTCTTCATATATTTCACAACTTTTCAGGCTCTTCATGTTTTTGAACACCACTTCATGCTCCTTCTCTTTTTCAGAGAGTTTTATGCTCCTCATGTATTTGACACCTTTTGAAGCTCTTCATATTTTTCACACCTTTTCAGGCTCTTCATGTTTTTCAACACCGCTTCATGCTGCTCATATTTTTCAGACCGTTTCATGCTCCTCATATTTTTGACACCTTTTGAAGCTCTTCATTTTTTTCACACCTTTTAAGGCTCTTCATGATTTTCAACACCGCTTCATGCTGCTCATATTTTTCAGACGGTTTCATGCTCCTCATATTTTTGACACCTTTTGAAGCTCTTCATATTTTTCACACATTTTCAGGCTCTTCATGTTTTTCAACACCGCTTCATGCTCCTCCGATTTTTCAGACCGTTTCATGCTCCTCATATTTTTCACACCTTTTGAAGCCTTTCATATTTTTCACAACTTTTCAGGCTCTTCATGTTTTTGAACATCGCTTCATGCTCCTCCTATTTTTTGGACCGTTTCATGCTCATCTCATTTTTGACACCTTTTGAAGCTTTTCATATTTTTCACAACTTTTCAGGCTCTTCATGTTTTTGAACACAGCTTCATGCTCCTCCTATTTTTCAGACCGTATCATGCTCCTCATATTTTTCACACCTTTTGAAGCTCTTCATATTTTTCACACGTTTTCAGTCTATTCATGTTTTTGAACACCATTTCAGGCTCCTCCTATTTTTCAGAGAGTTTCATGCTCCTCATGTATTTCACACCTTTGAAAGCTCTTCATATTTTTCAAAGATTTTGAAGCTCTTCATATTTTTCACACCTTTTCAGGCTCTTCATGTTTTTCAACAACGTTTCATGCTCCTCCTATTTTTCAAACCGTTTCATGTTCCTCATAATTTTGACTCCTTTTGAAGGTCTTCATAATTTTCACACATTTTCAGGCTCTTCATGTGTTTGAACACCGCTTCATGTTCCTCCTATTTTTCAGACCGTGTCATGCTCGTCATATTTTTGACACCTTTTGAAGCTCTTCATGTTTTTGAACACTGCTTCATGCTCCTCATATTTTTCAGATCGTTTCATGCTCCTCATATTTTTGACACTGTTTGAGCTCTTCATATTTTTCAAACCTTTTCAGGCTCTTCATGTTTTCGAACTCTGCTTCATGCTCCTCCAATTTTTCACACCGTTTCATGATCCTCATGTATTTCACAACTTTGAACCTCTTCATATTTTTCACACCTTTTCATGCTCCTCAAGTTTTTCAACATCACTTCATGCTCCTACATTTTTGCAGACCGTTTCATGCTCCTCATATTTTTGAAACATTTTGAAGCTCTTCATATTTCTCACACCTTTTCAGGCTCTTCATGTCTTTCAACACCGCTTCATGCTCCTCCTATTTTTCAGACGGGTTCATGCTCATCTCATTTTTGACACCTTTTGAAGCTTTTCATATTTTTCACACCTTTTCAGGCTCTTCATGTTTTTGAACACAGGTTGATGCTCCTCCTATATTTCAGAACGTTTCATGCTCCTCATATTTTTGACACCTTTTGAAGCTCTTCATATTTTTCACATCTTTACAGGCTCTTCATGTTTTTCAACACCGTTTCATGACCCTCCTATTTTTCAGACCGTTTCATGCTCATCTCATTTTTAACACCTTTTGAAGGTCTTCATATTTTTCACACCTTTTCAAGCTCTTCATATTTTTAAACACCACTTCATGCTTCTCCTATTTTTCAGCCCATTTCATGCTCCTCATGTATTTCACACCTTCTGAAGCTCTTCATATTTTTCACATTTTTGAAGCTCTTCATATTTTTCACACAGTTTCAGACTCTTCATGTTTTTCAACACCGCTTCATGCTCCTTCTATTTATCATACCGTTTCATACTCCTCATATTTGACACGTTTTGAGGCTCTTCATATTTTTCACACCTTTTCAGGCTCTTCATGTTTTTGAACTCCGCTTCATGCTCCTCCTATTTTTTCGACCGTATCATGCTCCTCATATTTTTCACACCTTTTGAAGCTCTTCATATTTTTCTCACCTTTTCAGGCTCTTCATGTTTTTGAACAGCACTTCATGCTCCTCCTATTTTTTAGAGAGTTTCATGCTCCTCATGTATTTCACACCTTTTGAAGCTCTTCATATTTTTCACACCTTTGCAGTCTCTTCATGTTTTTCCACACCACTTCATGCTTCTCCTATTTTTCATCCGTTTCATGCTCCTCATGTATTTCACACATTTTGAAGCTCTTCATATTTTTCACACCTTTTCAGGCTCTTCATGTTTTTCAACACCGCTTCATGCACCTCTATTTTGCAGACCGTTTCATGCTCATTTCAATTTTGACACCTTTTGAAGCTTTTCATATTTTTCACAACTTTTCAGGCTCTTCATGTTTTTGAACACCGCTTCATGCTCCTCCTATTTTTCAGACCGTTTCCTGCTCCTCATATTTTTGACACGTTTTGAAGCTCTTCATTTTATTCACACATTTTCAGGCTCTTCATGTATTTGAACAACGTTTCATGCTCCTCCTATTTTTCAGACCGTTTCATGCTCTTCATATATTTCACATCTTTTGAAGCTCTTCATAATTTTCACATTTCTGAAGCTCTTCATATTTTTCACACCTTTTCAGGCTCTTCATGTTTTTCAACACCGCTTCATGCTCCTCCTAATTTTCAGACTGTTTCATGCTCCTCATATTTTTGACACATTTTGAAGCTCTTCATATATTTCACACCTTTTGAAGCTGTTCATATTTTTCACACCTTTTAAAGCTCTTCATATTTTTCACACGTTTTCAGGCTCTTCATGTTTTCAACACCACCTCATGCTCCTCCTATTTTTCAGACGGTTTCATGTTCTTCATATTTTTGACCCCTTTTGAAGCACTTCATATTTTTCACACCTTTTCAGGCTCTTCATGTTTTTGAACACTGCTTCTTGCTCCTCCTAATTTTCAGAGAGTTTCATGCGCCTCATGTATTTCACACCTTTTGAAGGTCTTCATATTTTTCACACATTTTCAAGCTCTTCATGTTTTTCAACACTGCTTCTTGCTCCTCCTAATTTTCAGAGAGTTTCATGCGCCTCATCTATTTCACACCTTTTGAAGCTCTTCATATTTTTCACACCGTTTCAGGCTCTTCATGTTTTTGAACACTGCTTCTTGCTCCTCCTAATTTTCAGAGAGTTTCATGCACTTCATGTATTTCACACCTTTTGAAGCTCTTCATATTTTTCACAAGTTTTCAGGCTCTTCATGTTTTTGAACATTGCTCCTCCTAATTTTCAGACAGTTTCATGCGCCTCATGTATTTCACACCTTTTGAATCCTTTCCTATTTTGCACACCTTTTCAGGCTCTTCATGTTTTTGCACACCACTTCATGGTTCTCCTATTTTTCAGCCCGTTACATGCTCCTCATGTATTTCACGCCTTTTGAAGCTCTTCATATATTTCACACCTTTTCAGGCTCTTCATGTTTTTGATCACCATTTCATGCTTCTCCTGTTTTTCAGACCGTTTCATGCTCCTCATATTTTTGACACCTTTTAAAGCTCCTCATATTTTTCACACCTTTTCAGGGTCTTCATGTTTTTCAATACCGCCTCATGCTGCTCCTATTTTTCAGACCATTTCATGCTCCTCATATTTTTGACATCTTTGAAGCTCTTCATATTTTTCACACCTTCTCAGGCTCTTCATGTTTTTCAACACCGCTTCATGAACCTCCTATTTTTCGGACCGATTCATGCACCTCATATTTTTGACACATTTTGAAGCTCTTCATATTTTTCACACCTTCTCAGGCTCTTCATGTTTTTCAACACCGCTTCATGCTCCTCCTATTTTTCAGACCGTATCAAGTTTCTCATTGTTTTCACACCTTTTGAAGCTCTTATACTTTTCATAATTTGAAGATCTTCATATTTTTCACACGATTTCAGATTCTTCCTGTTTTTCAACACCGCTTCATGCTCCTGCTATTTATCATACCGTTTCATACTTCTCATATTTTTGAAACGTTTTGAGGCTCTTCATATTTTTCACACCTTTTCAGTCTCTGCATGTTTTTGAACACTGTTTCATGCTCCTCATGTATTTCACACCTTTTGAAGCTCTTCATATTTTGCACACCTTTTCAGGCTCTTCATGTTGTTGAACACCGCTTCATCCTCCTCCTATTTTTAAGAGGGTTTCTTGCTCGTCATATTTTTGACACATTTTGAAGCTCTTCATATTTTTCACACCTTTTGAAGCTGTTCATATATTTCACACCTTTTCAGGCTCTTCATGTTTTTCAACACCACTTCATGCTCCTCCTATTTTTCAGACCCTTTCATGCTAATCTAATTTTTGACACCTTTTGAAGCTCTTCATATTTTCAACACCTTTTGAAGCTCTTCATATTTTTCACACCTTTTCCGGCTGTGCATGTTTTTGAACAATGCTTGTGCTCGTCCTATTTTCAGACCGTTTCATGCTCCTCATATTTTTGACACCTTTTGAAGCTCTTCATATTTTTCACACCTTTTCAGGCTCTTCATGTTTTTCAACACCGCTTCATGAACCTCCTATTTTTCGGACCGATTCATGCACCTCATATTTTTCACACATTTTGAAGCTCTTCATATTTTTCACACCTTTTCAGGCCCTTCATGGTTTTCAACACCAATTCATGCTCCTCGTATTTTTCAGACCGTTTCATGCTCCTCATATTTTTGACACCTTTTGAAGCTCTGCATATTTTTCACACCTTTTCATGCTCTTCATGATTTTCAACACCACTTCATGCTCCTATTTTTCAGACCGTTTCATGCTCATCTCATTTTTGACATCTTTTGAAGCTCTTCATATTTTTTACACCTTTTGAAGCTCTTCATATGTTTCACACCTTTTGAAGCTCTTCATATTTTTCACACATTTTCAGGCTCTTCATGTTTTTCAACACCGCTTCATGTTCCTCCTATTTTTCAGACCGTTTCATGCTCCTCATATTTTTGACACATTTTGAAGCTCTTCATATATTTCACACCTTTTGAAGCTGTTCATATTTTTCACACCTTTTAAAGCTCTTCATATTTTTCACACGTTTTCAGGCTCTTCATGTTTTCAACACCACCTCATGCTCCTCCTATTTTTCAGACGGTTTCATGTTCTTCATATTTTTGACCCCTTTTGAAGCTCTTCATATTTTTCACAAGTTTTCAGGCTCTTCATGTTTTTGAACACTGCTTCTTGCTCCTCCTAATTTTCAGAGAGTTTCATGCGCCTCATGTATTTCACACCTTTTGAAGGTCTTCATATTTTTCACACCTTTTCAGGCTCTTCATGTTTTTCAACACTGCTTCTTGCTCCTCCTAATTTTCAGAGAGTTTCATGCGCCTCATCTATTTCACACCTTTTGAAGCTCTTCATATTTTTCACACCTTTTCAGGCTCTTCATGTTTTTGAACATTGCTCCTCCTAATTTTCAGACAGTTTCAGGCGCCTCATGTATTTCACGCCTTTTGAAGCTCTTCATATTTTTCACACCTTTTCAGGCTCTTCATGTTTTTGATCACCATTTCATGCTTCTCCTATTTTTCAGACCGTTTCATGCTCCTCATATTTTTGACACCTTTTGAAGCTCTGCATATTTTTCACACCTTTTCATGCTCTTCATGATTTTCAACACCACTTCATGCTCCTATTTTTCAGACCGTTTCATGCTCATCTCATTTTTGACATATTTTGAAGCTCTTCATATTTTTTACACCTTTTGAAGCTCTTCATAATTTTCATATTTTTGAAGCTCTTCATATTTTTCACACATTTTCAGGTTCTTCATGTTTTTCAACACCACTTCAGGCTCCTCCTATTTTTCAGACCGTTTCATGCTCCTCATATTTTTGACACTTTTTGAAGGTCTTCATATTTTTCAAACCTTTTCAGTCTCTGCATGTTTTTGAACACCGTTTCATGCTCCTCATGTATTTCAGACCTTTTGAAGCTCTTCATATTTTGCACACCTTTTCAGGCTCTTCATGTTTTTGAACAGCGCTTCATCCTCCTCCTATTTTTAAGAGGGTTTCATGCTCGTCATATATTTGACATATTTTGAAGCTCTTCATAATTTTCACATTTCTGAAGCTCTTCATATTTTTCACACCTTTTCAGGCTCTTCATGTTTTTCAGCTCCGCTTCATGCTCCTCCTATTTTTCAGACAGTATCCTGCTCCTGATATTATTCACACCTATTGAAGCTCTTCATATTTTTCACACCTTTTAAGACTCTTCATGTTTTTGAACACCACTTCATGCTCCTCCTATTTTTCAGAGAGTTTCATGCTCCTCATGTATTTCACACCTCTTGAAGCTCTTCATATTTTTCACACCTTTTAAGACTCTTCATGTTTTTCAACACCGCTTCATGCTCCTCCTAATTTTCAGACCGTTTCAAGCTCTTCTCATTTTTGACACCTTTTGAAGCTCTTCATATTTTTCACACGTTTTCAGGCTCTTCATGTTTTTTCAACACTGCTTCATGCTCCTCCTATTTTTCAGACCGTTTCATGCTCCTCATGTATTTCACACCTCTTGAAGCTCTTCATATTTTTCACACCTTTGCAGGCTCTTCATGTTTTTTCAACACTGCTTCATGCTCCTCCTATTTTTCAGACCGTTTCATGCTCCTCATATTTTTGACACATTTTGAAGCTCTTCATATTTTTCACACGTTTTCAGGCTCTTCATGTTTTTCAACACCACCTCATGCTCCTCCTATTTTTCAGACGGTTTCATGTTCTTCATATTTTTGACCCCTTTTGAAGCTCTTCATATTTTTCACAAGTTTTCAGGCTCTTCATGTTTTTCAACACCGCTTCATGCTCCTCCTATTTTTCAGACCCTTTCATGCTCCTCACATTTTTGACACATTTTGAAGCTCTTCATATATTTCACACCTTTTGAAGCTGTTCATATTTTTCACACCTTTTAAAGCTCTTCATATTTTTCACACGTTTTCAGGCTCTTCATGTTTTTCAACACCACCTCATGCTCCTCCTATTTTTCAGACGGTTTCATGTTCTTCATATTTTTGACCCCTTTTGAAGCTCTTCATATTTTTCACAAGTTTTCAGGCTCTTCATGTTTTTGAACACTGCTTCTTGCTCCTCCTAATTTTCAGCGAGTTTCATGTGCCTCATCTATTTCACACCTTTTGAAGGTCTTCATATTTTTCACACCTTTTCAGGCTCTTCATGTTTTTCAACACTGCTTCTTGCTCCTCCTAATTTTCAGAGAGTTTCATGCGCCTCATCTATTTCACACCTTTTGAAGCTCTTCATATTTTTCACACCTTTTCAGGCTCTTCATGTTTTTGAACACTGCTTCTTGCTCCTCCTAATTTTCAGAGAGTTTCATGCACCTCATGTATTTCACACCTTTGGAAGCTCTTCATATTTTTCACAAGTTTTCAGGCTCTTCATGTTTTTGAACACTGCTTCTTGCTCCTCCTAATTTTCAGACAGTTTCATGCGCCTCATGTATTTCACACCTTTTGAATCCTTTCCTATTTTTCACACCTTTTCAGGCTCTTCATGTTTTTGAACACTGCTTCTTGCTCCTCCTAATTTTCAGAGAGTTTCATGCACCTCATGTATTTCACACCTTTGGAAGCTCTTCATATTTTTCACACCTTTTCAGGCGCTTCATGTTTTTGATCACCACTTCATGCTCCTCCTATTTTTCAGACCGTGTCATGCTCCTCATATTTTTGACACCCTTAGAAGCTCTGCATATTTTTCACACCTTTTCAGGCTCTTCATGATTTTCAACACCATTTCATGCTCCTTTTTTTCAGACCATTTCATGCTCATCTCATTTTTGACATCTTTTGAAGCTCTTCATATTTTTTACACCTTTTGAAGCTCTTCATAATTTTCATATTTTTGAAGCTCTTCATATTTTTCACACATTTTCAGGTTCTTCATGTTTTTCAACACCACTTCAGGCTCCTCCTATTTTTCAGACCCTTTCATGCTAATCTAATTTTTGACACTTTTTGAAGCTCTTCATATTTTTCACACCTTTTCAGTCTCTGCATGTTTTTGAACACCGTTTCATGCTCCTCATGTATTTCACACCTTTTGAAGCTCTTCATATTTTGCACACCTTTTCAGGCTCTTCATGTTTTTGAACACCGCTTCATCCTCCTCCTATTTTTAACAGGGTTTCATGCTCGTCATATTTTTGACATATTTTGAAGCTCTTCATAATTTTCACACCTTTTCAGGCTCTTCATGTTTTTGAACATCGCTTCATGCTCGTCCTATTTTTCAAACCGTTTCATGCTCCTCATATTTTTGACACCTTTTGAAGCTCTTCATATTTTTCACACTTTTTCAGGCTATTTATTTTTTTCAACACCACTTCATGCTCCTCCTATTTTTCAGACCGTTTCATGCAGATCTCCTTTTTGACACCTTTTGAAGCTCTTCATATTTTTCAAACCTTTTGAAGCCCTTCATATTTTTCACACGTTTTCAGGCTCTTCATGTTTTTCAACACCACTTCATGCTCCTCCTATTTTTCAGACCGTTTGAAGCTGTTCATATTTTTCACACGTTTTCAGATTCTTCATGATTTTGATCACCGTTTCATGCTCCTCCTATTTTTCAGACCGTTTCATGCTCCTCATATTTTTGACACCTTTTGAAGCTCTTCACATTTATCACACCTTTTCAGGCTCTTCATGTTTTTCAACACCGTTTCATAATCCTCCTATTTTTCAGACCGTTTCTTGCTCCTCATATTTTTGACACGTTTTGAAGCTCTTCATATTTTTCACACCTTCTCAGGCTCTTCATGTTTTTCAACTCCGCTTCATGCTCCTCCTATTTTTCAGACCGTATCAAGTTCCTCATAGTTTTCACACCTTTTGAAGCTCTTCATACTTTTCATAATTTGAAGATCTTCATATTTTTCACACGATTTCAGACTCTTCCTGTTTTTCAACACCGCTTCATGCTCCTGCTATTTATCATACCGTTTCATACTTCTCATATTTTTGACACGTTTTGAGGCTCTTCATATTTTTCACACCTTTTCAGACTCTGCATGTTTTTGAACACCGTTTCATGCTCCTCATGTATTTCACACCTTTTGAAGCTCTTCATATTTTGCACACCTTTTCAGGCTATTCATGTTGTTGAACACCGCTTCATCCTCCTCCTATTTTTAAGAGGGTTTCATTCTCGTCATATTTTTGACACATTTTGAAGCTCTTCATACTTTTCACACCTTTTGAAGCTATTCATATAATTCACACCTTTTCAGGCTCTTCATGTTTTTCAACACCACTTCATGCTCCTCCTATTTTTCAGACCCTCTCATGCTAATCTAATTTTTGACACCTTTTGAAGCTCTTCATATTTTTCACACCTTTTGAAGCTCTTCATATTTTTCACACCTTTTCATGCTGTGCATGTTTTTGAACATCGCTTGTGCTCGTCCTATTTTCAGACCGTTTCATGCTCCTCATATTTTTGACACCTTTTGAAGCTCTTCATATTTTTCACACCTTTTCAGGCTCTTCATGTTTTTGCACACCACTTCATGGTTCTCCTATTTTTCAGCCCGTTACATGCTCGTCATGTATTTCACGCCTTTTGAAGCTCTTCATATTTTTCACACCTTTTCAGGCTCTTCATGTTTTTGATCACCATTTCATGCTTCTCCTATTTTTCAGACCGTTTCATGATCCTCATATTTTTGACACCTTTTAAAGCTCCTCATATTTTTCACACCTTTTCAGGCTCTTCATGTTTTTCAACAACACCTCATGCTGCTCCTATTTTTCAGACCGTTTCATGCTCCTCATATTTATGACACCTTTAGAAGCTCTTCTTATTTTTCACACGTTTTCAGGCTCTTCATGTTTTCAACACAGCTTCATGCTCCTCCTATTTTTCAGAACGTTTCATTCTCCTCATATTTTTGACACCTTTTGAAGCTATTCATATTTTTCACACCTATTCAGGCTCGTCATGTTTTTGAACACCGCTTCATGCGCCTCCTATTTTTCAGACCGTTTCATGCTCCTCATATTTTTGACAGATTTTGAAGCTTTTCATAGTTTTCACACCTTTTCAGGCTCTTCAAGTTTTTCAACACCACTTCATGCTCCTCCTTTTTGCAGACCTTTTCATGCTCCTCTTATTTTTGACACATTTTCATGATCCTCATATTTTTCACATCTTTTCAGTCTCTTCTTTTTTTTCAACACCACTTCATGGTCCTCCTATTTTTCAAACCGTTTCATGCTCATCTCATTTTTGACACCTTTTGAAGCTTTTCATATTTTTCACAACTTTTCAGGCTCTTCATGTTTTTGAAAACCGCTTCATGCTCCTCCTATTTTTGAGACCGTTTCATGCTCCTCATATTTTTGACACCTTTTGATGCTCTTCATATTTTTCACACCTTTTCAGTCTCTTCTTTTTTTTCAACACCACTTCATGCTCCTCCTATTTTTCACACCGTTTCATGCTCATCTCATTTTTGACACCTTTTGAAGCTCTTCATATTTTTCACACCTTTTCAGGCTCTTCATGTTTTTCAACACCGCTTCATGCTCCTCCTATTTTTCAGATCGTTTCAGGGTCCGCATATTTTTGACTCCTTTGAAGCTCTTCATATTTTTCACACGTTTTCAGGCCCTTCATGTTTTTGAACACCGCTTCATGCTCCTCCTATTTTTCAGACGGTTTCAGGCTGCTCGTATTTTTCAGACCGTTTCATGCTCCTCATATTTTTGACAATTTTATAAACTCTTCATATTTTTCACACTTTTACAGGCTCTTCATGTTTTTGAACACCGCTTCATGCTCCTCCTATTTTTCAAACCTTTTGAAGCTCTTCATATTTTTCACACCTTATCAGCCTCTTCATGTTTTTGAACATCTCTTCATGCTCCTCATAATTTTGACAATTTTATAAGCTCTTCATATTTTTCACACTTTTTCAGGCTCTTCATGTTTTTGAACACCGCTTCATGCTCCTCCTATTTTTCAAACCTTTTGAAGCTCTTCATATTTTTCACACTTTTTCAGGCTCTTCATGTTTTGAACACCGCTTCATGCTCCTCCTATTTTTCAGACCGTTTCATGCTCCTCAGATATTTCACACCTTTTGAAGCTCTTCATATTTTTCACACCTTTTCAGGCTCTTCACGTTTTTGAACAACACTTCATGCTCCTCCTACTTTTCAGACTGTTTCATGCTCATCTCATTTTTGACACCTTTTCAGGGTCTTCATATTTTTCAAACTTTTGAAGATCTTCATATTTTTCACACGTTTTCCGGCTCTTCATGTTTTGAACACTGCTTCATGCTCCTCCTATTTTTCAGACCGTTTCATTCTCCTCATGTTTTTCACACCTTTTGAAGCTCTTCATAATTTTCACACCTTTTCATGCTCTTCATGTTTTAGAACACCGTTTCATGCTCGTCCTATTTTTCAGACCATTTCAAGCTCCTCATATTTTGGAAACCTTTTGAAGCTCTTCATATTTTTCACACCTTTTCCGTCTCTTCTTGTTGTTCAACACCGCTTCTTGCTCCTCCTATTTTTCAGACCGTTTCATGCTCCTCATATTGTTGACACCTTTTGAAGCACTTCATATTTTTCACACCTTTTCAGGCTCTTCATATTTTTGAACACCGCTTCATGTTCCTCCTTTTTTTCACACCTTTTGAAGCTCTTCATATTTTTCACACCTTTTCAGGCTGTACATGTTTTTGAAGACCACTTCATGCTCCTCATCTTTTTCAGACCGTTTCATGCTCCTGATATTTTTCACACCGTTTGAAGCTGTTCATATTTTTCACACGTTTTCAGATTCTTCATGATTTTGATCACCGTTTCATGCTCCTCCTATTTTTCAGACCGTTTCATGCTCCTCATATTTTTGACACCTTTTGAAGCTCTTCACATTTATCACACCTTTTCAGGCTCTTCATGCTTTTCAACACCGCTTCATGATCCACCTATATTTCAGAGCGTTTCATGCTCCTCATATTTTTGACACCTTTTGAAGCTCTTCACATTTATCACACCTTTTCAGGCTCTTCATGTTTTTCAACACCGCTTCATGCTCCTCCTATTTTTCAGATCGTTTCAGGCTCCGCATATTTTTGACTCCTTTTGAAGCTCTTCATATTTTTCACACGTTTTCAGGCCCTTCATGTTTTTGAACACCGCTTCATGCTCCTCCTATTTTTCAAACCTTTTGAAGCTCTTCATGTTTTTCACACCTTATCAGCCTCTTCATGTTTTTGAACATCTCTTCATGCTCCTCATATTTTTGACAATTTTATAAGCTCTTCATATTTTTCACACTTTTTCAGGCTCTTCATGTTTTTGAGCACCGCTTCATGCTCCTCCTATTTTTCAAACCTTTTGAAGCTCTTCATGTTTTTTACACCTTATCAGCCTCTTCATGTTTTTGAACATCTCTTCATGCTCCTCATATTTTTGACAATTTTATAAGCTCTTCATATTTTTCACACTTTTTCAGGCTCTTCATGTTTTGAACACTGCTTCATGCTCCTCCTATTTTTAAGACCGTTTCATTCTCCTCATGTTTTTCACACCTTTTGAAGCTCTTCATAATTTTCACACCTTTTCATGCTCTTCATGTTTTTGAACACCGTTTCATGCTCGTCCTATTTTTCAGACCATTTCAAGCTCCTCATATTTTTGAAACCTTTTGAAGCTCTTCATATTTTTCACACCTTTTCCGTCTCTTCTTGTTGTTCAACACCGCTTCTTGCTCCTCCTATTTTTCAGACCGTTTCATGCTCCTCATATTGTTGACACCTTTTGAAGCACTTCATATTTTTCACACCTTTTCAGGCTCTTCATATTTTTGAACGCCGCTTCATGTTCCTCCTGTTTTTCACACCTATTGAAGCTCTTCATATTTTTCACACCTTTTCAGGCTGTACATGTTTTTGAAGACCACTTCATGCTCCTCATCTTTCTCAGACCGTTTCATGCTCCTGATAATTTTCACACCGTTTGAAGCTCTTCATATTTTTCACACGTTTTCAGATTCTTCATGTTTTTGATCACCGTTTCATGCTCCTCCTATTTTTCAGACCGTTTCATACTCCTCATATTTTTGACACCTTTTGAAGCTCTTCACATTTATCACACCTTTTCAGGCTCTTCATGTTTTTCAACACCGCTTCATGATCCTCCTATATTTCAGAGCGTTTCATGCTCCTCATATTTTTGACACCTTTTGAAGCTCTTCACATTTTTCACACCTTTTCCGGCTCTTCATGTTTTTCAACTCCGCTTCATGCTCCTCCTATTTTTCAGATCGTTTCAGGCTCCGCATATTTTTGACTCCTTTTGAAGCTCTTCATATTTTTCACACGTTTTCAGGCCCTTCATGTTTTTGAACAACGCTTCATGCTCCTCCTATTTTTCAGACGGTTTCAGGCTGCTCGTATTTTTCAGACCGTTTCATGCTCCTCATATTTTTGACAATTTTATAAACTCTTCATATTTTTCACACTTTTACAGGCTCTTCATGTTTTTGAGCACTGCTTCATGCTCCTCCTATTTTTCAAACTTTTGAAGCTCTTCATGTTTTTCACACCTTATCAGCCTCTTCATGTTTTTCAACATCTCTTCATGCTCCTCATATTTTTGACAATTTTATAAGCTCTTCATATTTTTCACACTTTTTCAGGCTCTTCATGTTTTTGAACACCGCTTCATGCTCCTCCTATTTTTCAAACCTTTTGAAGCTCTTCATATTTTTCACACTTTTTCAGGCTCTTCATGTTTTGAACACCGCTTCATGCTCCTCTTATTTTTCAGACCGTTTCATGCTCCTCAGATATTTCACACCTTTTGAAGCTCTTCATATTTTTCACACCTTTTCAGGCTCTTCACGTTTTTGAACAACACTTCATGCTCCTCCTACTTTTCAGACTGTTTCATGCTCATCTCATTTTTGACACCTTTTCAGGGTCTTCATATTTTTCAAACTTTTGAAGATCTTCATATTTTTCACACTTTTTCCGGCTCTTCATGTTTTGAACACTGCTTCATGCTCCTCCTATTTTTCAGACCATTTCATTCTCCTCATGTTTTTCACACCTTTTGAAGCTCTTCATAATTTTCACACCTTTTCATGCTCTTCATGTTTTTGAACACCGTTTCATGCTCGTCCTATTTTTCAGACCATTTCAAGCTCCTCATATTTTGGAAACCTTTTGAAGCTCTTCATATTTTTCACACCTTTTCCGTCTCTTCTTGTTTTTCAACACTGCTTCTTGCTCCTCCTATTTTTCAGACCGTTTCATGCTCCTCATATTTTTGACACCTTTTGAAGCACTACATATTTTTCACACCTTTTCAGGCTCTTCATATTTTTGAACACCGCTTCATGTTCCTCCTGTTTTTCACACCTTTTGAAGCTCTTCATATTTTTCACACCTTTTCAGGCTGTACATGTTTTTGAAGACCACTTCATGCTCCTCATCTTTTTCAGACCGTTTCATGCTCCTGATATTTTTCACACCGTTTGAAGCTCTTCATATTTTTCACACGTTTTCAGATTCTTCATGATTTTGATCACCGTTTCATGCTCCTCCTATTTTTCAGACCGTTTCATGCTCCTCATATTTTTGACACCTTTTGAAGCTCTTCACATTTATCACTCCTTTTCAGGCTCTTCATGTTTTTCAACACCGCTTCATGATCCACCTATATTTCAGAGCGTTTCATGCTCCTCTTATTTTTCACACCTTTTCCGGCTCTTCATGTTTTTCAACACCGCTTCATGCTCCTCCTATTTTTCAGATCGTTTCAGGCTCCGCATATTTTTGACTCCTTTTGAAGCTCTTCATATTTTTCACACGTTTTCAGGCCCTTCATGTTTTTGAACACCGCTTCATGCTCCTCCTATTTTTCAAACCTTTTGAAGCTCTTCATGTTTTTCACACCTTATCAGCCTCTTCATGTTTTTGAACATCTCTTCATGCTCCTCATATTTTTGACAATTTTATAAGCTCTTCATATTTTTCACACTTTTTCAGGCTCTTCATGTTTTTGAGCACCGCTTCATGCTCCTCCTATTTTTCAAACCTTTTGAAGCTCTTCATGTTTTTCACACCTTATCAGCCTCTTCATGTTTTTGAACATCTCTTCATGCTCCTCATATTTTTGACAATTTTATAAGCTCTTCATATTTTTCACACTTTTTCAGGCTCTTCATGTTTTTGAGCACCGCTTCATGCTCCTCCTATTTTTCAAACCTTTTGAAGCTCTTCATGTTTTTCACACTTTTTCAGGCTGTTTATAGTTTTAAACACCGCTGCATGATTCTCCTATATTTGAGACCATTTCATGCTCCTCATATTTTTGACATTTTTTGAAGCTCTTCATATTTTTCACACTTTTTCAGGCTCTTCATGTTTTGAACAACACTTCATGCTCCTCCTATTTTTCAGACCGTTTCATGCTCCTCAGGTATTTCACACCTTTTGAAGCTCTTCATATTTTTCACACCTTTCCAGGCTCTTCACCTTTTTGAACAACACTTCATGCTCCTCCTACTTTTCAGACTGTTTCATGCTCATCTCATTTTTGACACCTTTTCAGGGTCTTCATATTTTTCAAACTTTTGAAGATCTTCATATTTTTCACACTTTTTCAGGCTCTTCATGATTTGAACACTGCTTCATGCTCCTCCTATTTTTCAGACCGTTTCATTCTCCTCATGTTTTTCACACCTTTTGAAGCTCTTCATAATTTTCACACCTTTTCATGCTCTTCATGTTTTTGAACACCGTTTCATGCTCGTCCTATTTTTCAGACCATTTCAAGCTCCTCATATTTTGGAAACCTTTTGAAGCTCTTCATATTTTTCACACCTTTTCCGTCTCTTCTTGTTTTTCAAAACCGCTTCTTGCTCCTCCTATTTTTCAGACCGTTTCATGCTCCTCATATTGTTGACACCTTTTGAAGCACTTCATATTTTTCACACCTTTTCAGGCTCTTCATATTTTTGAACGCCGGTTCATGTTCCTCCTGTTTTTCACACCTATTGAAGCTCTTCATATTTTTCACACCTTTTCAGGCTGTACATGTTTTTGAAGACCACTTCATGCTCCTCATCTTTCTCAGACCGTTTCATGCTCCTGATAATTTTCACACCGTTTGAAGCTCTTCATATTTTTCACACCTTTTCAGGCTCTTCATGTTTTTCAACACCACTTCATGCTCCTCCTATTTTTCAGACCGTTTCATGCTCCTCATATTTTTGACACATTTTGAAGCTCTTCATATTTTTCACACCTTTTCAGGCTCTTCATGTTTTTGAACACCTCTTCATGCTCCTTGTATTTTCAAACCGTTTCATGCTCCTCATTTCTTTGAGACATTTTGAAGCTCTTCATATTTTTCACACCTTTTGTGGATCTTCATGTTTTTGAACACAGTTTATGCTCCTCATATTTTTCACACATTTTCATGCTCTTCATATTTTTCACACCTTTTCAGGCTCTTCAGGTTTTTGAACACCGTTTCATGCTCCTCCTATTTTTCAGACCGTTTCCTGCTCCTCATATATTTGACATCTTTTGAAGCTCTTCTTATTTTTCACACTTTTTCATGCTTTTCATGTTTTTCAACACCGTTTCATGCTCCTCCTATTTTCAGACCGTTTCATGCTCCTCATATATTTGACACCTTTTAAAGCTCTTCATATATTTCACACCTTTTCAGGCTCTTCAAGTTTTTGAACACCGTTTCATGCTCCTCATATTTTTCAGACCGTTTCGTGCTCCTCATATATTTGACATCTTTTGAAGGTCTTCTTATTTTTCACACCTTTTCACGCTTTTCATGTTTTTCAACACCATTTCATGCTCCTCCTATTTTTAAGATCGTTTCCTGCTCCTCATATTTTTCACACCTTTTGAAGCTTTTCATATTTTTCACAGCTTTTCAGGTTCTTCATGTTTTTCAACACCGCTTAATGCTCCTCCTATTTTTCAGACCGTTTCATGCTCCTCATATTTTTGACACATTTTGAAGCTTTTCATATTTTTCACACCTTTTCAGGTTCTTCATGTTTTTCAACACCTCTTCATGCTCCTTCTATTTTCAGACCGTTTCATGCTCCTCATTTCTTTGAGACATTTTGACGCTCTTCATATTTTTCACACCTTTTGTAGATCTTCATGTTTTTGAACACAGTTTATGCTCCTCATATTTTTCACACATTTTCATGCTCTTCATATTTTTCACACCTTTTAAGGCTCTTCAGGTTTTTGAACACCGTTTCATGCTCCTCCTATTTTTCAGACCGTTTCCTGCTCCTCATATATTTGACATCTTTTGAAGCTCTTCTTATTTTTCACACCTTTTCATGCTTTTCATGTTTTTCAACACCGTTTCATGCTCCTCCTATTTTCCGACCGTTTCATGCTCCTCACATATTTGACACCTTTTAAAGCTCTTCTTATTTTTCACACCTTTTCATGCTTTTCATGTTTTTCAACACCATTTCATGCTTCTCCTATTTTTCAGACCGTTTCCTGCTCCTCATATATTTGACATCTTTTGAAGCTCTTCTTATTTTTCACACCTTTTCATGCTTTTCAAGTTTTTCAACACCGTTTCATGCTCCTCCTATTTTCAGACCGTTTCATGCTCCTCATATATTTGACACCTTTTAAAGCTCTTCATGTATTTCACACCTTTTCAGGCTCTTCATGTTTTTGAACACCGTTTCATGCTCCTCATATTTTTCAGACCGTTTCGTGCTCCTCATATATTTGACATCTTTTGAAGGTCTTCTTATTTTTCACACCTTTTCACGCTTTTCATGTTTTTCAACACCGTTTCATGCTCCTCCTATTTTTCAGACCGTTTCGTGCTCCTCATATATTTGACACCTTGTGAAGCTCTTCATATTCTTCACACCTTTTCAGTCTCTTCATGTTTTTCAACACCGCCTCATGCTCCTCCTTTTTTCAGAACGTTTCATGCTGTTAATATTTTTGTCACCTTTTGAAGCTCTTCATATTTTTCACACCTTCTCAGGCTCTTCATGTTTTTGAACACCGTTTCTTGCTGCTACTATTTTTCAGACCTTTTCATGTTCCAAATACTTTTGACACCTTTTGAAGCCTTTCATATTTTTCACACCTTTTCAGGCTCTTCTTGTTTTTCAACACCACTTCATGCTCCTCTTATTTTTCAGACCGTTTCATGCTCCTCATATTTTTGACACCTTTTGAAGCTCTTCCTATTATTCACACCTTTCCAGACTCTTCATGTTTTTGAACACCGCTTCATGCTCCTCCTATTTTTCAGACCGTTTCATGTTCCTCATATTTTTGACTCCTTTTGAAGCTCTTCATATTTTTCAGACGTTTTCAGGCTCTTCTTGTTTTTCAACACCACTTCATGCTCCTCTTATTTTTCAGACCGTTTCATGCTCCTCATATTTTTGACAACTTTTGAATCTCTTCATATTTTTCACACCTTTTCTGTCTCTGCATATTTTGAACACCGCTTCATGCTCCTCCTATTTTTCAGACCGTTTCATGATCCTCATATTTTTAACACCTTTTGAAGCTTTTCATATTTTTCACACTTTTACAGGCTCTTCATGTTTTTAACACTGCTTCATGCTCCTCCTATTTTCAGACCGTTTCATTCTCCTCAGGTATTTCACACCTTTTGAAGCTCTTCATATTTTTCACACCTTTTGAAGCTCTTCATATATTTCACACCTTTTGAAGCTCTTCATGTTTTTCAACACCTCTTCATGCTCCTCCTATTTTTCAGACCGTTCATGCTCCTCATATTTTGAAACAATTTGAAGCTCCTCCTATTTTCCACACGTTTTCAGGCTCTTCATGTTTTTCAACACCGTTTCATGTTCCTCCTATTTTTCCTACCGTTTCATGCTCCTCCTATTTTTCAGACCGTTTCATGCTCCTCATATTTTTGACAGCTTTTGAAGCTCTTCATATTTTTCACACCATTGCAGGCTCTTAATGTTTTTGAACACCGTTTCATGCTCCTCCTATATTTCACACCGTTTCATGCTCCTCATATTTTTGACACCTTTTGAAGCTCTTCATATTTTTCACACCTTTTGAAGCTCTTCATATTTTTCACAACATTTCAGGCTCTTCATGTTTTTGAACACCGTTTCATGCTCCTCCTATATTTCAGACCATTTCATGCTCCTCATATTTCTGACAAATTTTGAAGCTCTTCAAATATTTCAAACATTTTCAGGCTCTTCATGTTTTGAACACCACTTCATGCTCCTCCTATTTTTCAGACCGTTTCATGCTAATCTCATTTTTGACACCTTTTGAAGCTCTTCATATTTTTCACAACTTTTAAAGCTTTTCATATTTTTGACACATTTTCAGGCTCTTCAGGTTTTTCAACACCGCTTCTTGCTCCTCCTAATTTTCAGACCGCTTCTTGCTCCTCCTAATTTTCAGACCGCTTCATGCTCCTCCTATTTTTCAGACCGTTTCATGCTCCTCTCATTTTTCACACCTTTTGAAGCTCTTCATATTTTTCACACCTTTTCAGGCTCTTCATGTTTTTGAACACCGCTTCATGCTCCTCCTATTTTTCTGACCGTTTCATGCACCTCATATTTTTGACACCTTTTGAAGCTGCTCCTATTTTACACACGTTTTCAGGCTCTTCATGTTTTTCAACACCGTTTCATGCTCCTCCTATTTTTCCAACCGTTTCATGCTCCTCCTATTTTTCAGACCGTTTCATGCTCCTAATAATTTTGACAATTTTGGAAGCTCTTCATATTTTTCACACCTTTTCAGGCTCTTCATGTTTTTCAACACCACTATATGCTCCTACTAATTTTCAGACTGTTTCATGCTCGTCATATATTTTACACCTTTTGAAGCTCTTCATATTTTTCACACCTTTTCAGGCTCTTCATGTTTTGGAGCACACCTTCATGCTCCTCCCATTTTTCAGACCGTTTCATGCTCCTCATGTATTTCACACCATTTGAAGCACTTCATATTTTTCACACCTTTTCAGTCTCTTCATGTTTTTCAACACCACTTCATGTTCCTCCTATTATTCAGACCGTTTCATGCTCATCTCATTTTTGACACCTTTTGAAGTTCTTGATATTTTTGACACCTTTTGAAGCTCTTCATATTTTTCACACCTTTTCAGGCTCTTCATGTTTTGGAGCACACCTTCATGCTCCTCCCATTTTTCAGACCGTTTCATGCTCCTCATGTATTTCACACCATTTGAAGCACTTCATATTTTTCACACCTTTTCAGGCTCTTCATGTTTCTCAACACCGCTTCATGCTCCTCCTATTTTTCAGACCGTTTCATGCTCCTCCTATTTTTCAGACCGTTTTATGCTCCTCATATTTTTGACACCTTTTGAAGCTCTTCATATTTTTCACACCTTTTCAGGCTATTCATGTTTTCCAGCACCACTTCATGCTCCTCCTATTTTTCAGACCGATTCATGCTCCTCATATTTTTGATACCTTTTGAAGCTCTTCATATTTTTCACACCTTTTCAGGCTATTCATGTTTTCCAACACCATTCATGCTCCTCCTATTTTTCAGACCGTTTCATGCTCCTCCTAATTTTGACACCTGTTGATGCTGTTCATATTTTTCACACCTTTTGAAGCTCTTTTAATTTTTCACACGTTTTCAGATTCTTCATGTTTTTCAACACCGGTTCATGCTCGTGCTATTTTTCAGACCGTTTCATGCTCCTCATGTATTTCACATCTTTTGAAGCTCTTCATATTTTTCACATCTTTTCAGGCTCTTCATGTTTTTCAACACCGCTTCATGCTCCTCCTAATTTGCAGATCGTTTCATGCTCCTCATATTTTTCACACCTTTTGAAGCTGTTCATATTTTTCACACCTTTTCAGTCTCTTCATGTTTTTCAACACCGTCTCATAATTCTCCTATTTTTCAGACCGTTTCATGCTCTCCATGTATTTCACACATTTTGAAGCTCTTCATATACTTCACACCTTTTCAGGCTCTGCATGTTTTTGAACACCGTTTCATGCTCCTCCTATTTTTCAGACCGTTTCATGCTCATCTCATTTTTGACACCTTTTTGAAGCTCTTCATATTTTTAACACCTTTGAAGCTCTTCATAGATTTGACACGTTTTCAGGCTCTTCATGTTTTTGAACACTGTTTCATGCTCCTCCTATTTTTCATACCGTTTCATGTTCCTCCTATTTTTCAGATCATTTCATGCTCCTCATATTTTTGACACCTTTTGAAGCTCTTCATATATTTCACACCTTTTCAGGCTCTTCAATTTTTTCAACCCCACTTCATGCTCCTCCTATTTTTCAGACCGTTTCATGCTCACATCACTTTTGACACCTTTTGAAGCTCTTCTTATTTTTCACATCTTTTGAAACTCTTCATATTTTTCACACGTTTTCAGGCTCTTCATGTTTTCAAAACCGTTTCATGCTCCTCCTATTTTTCAGACCGTTTCTTGCTCCTTATATGTTTGTCTCCTTTTGAAGCTCTTCATATTTTTCACAGCTTTTGAAGCTCTTCATATTTTTCACACCTTTTCAGGCTCTTCATGTTTTTGAACACCGTTTCATGCTCCTCCTATTTTTCATACCGTTTCATGTTCCTCCTATTTTTCAGACCGTTTCATGCTCATCTCATTTTTGACACCTTTTGAAGTTCTTGATATTTTTGACACCTTTGAAGTTCTTCATATATTTCACAACTTTTAAGGCTCTTCATGTTTTTCAACACCGCTTCATGCTCCACCTATTTTTCAGTCGTTTCATGCTTTTCATATTTTTGACACCTTTTTAAGCTCTTCATATTTTTCACACCTTTTCAGGATCTTCATATTTTTGACTTCTGCTTCATGCCCCTGCTATTTTTCAGAATGTTTCATGCTCCTCATATTTTTGAAACCTTTTGAAGCTCTTCATATTTTTCACACCTTTTCATGCTCTTAATGTTTTTGAACACCGCTTCATGATCCTCCTATTTTTCAGACAGTTTCATGCTCCTCATATTTTTGACACCTTTTAAAGCTCTTCATATGTTTCACACCTTTTCAGGATCTTCATATTTTTGACGTCTGCTTCATGCCCCTGCTATTTTTCACACTGTTTCTTGCTCCTCATATATTTGACACCTTTTGAAGCTCTTCATATTTTTCACACCTTTTCAGGCTCTTCATGTTTTTCAACACCACTTCATGCTCCTCCTATTTTTCAGAACGTTTTATGCTCCTCATAATTTTAACACCCTTGAAGCTCTTCATATTTTTCACACCTTTTCAGGCTCTTAATGTTTTTCAACACCGCTTCATGCTCCTCCTATTTTTCACATCGTTTTATGATCCTCATATTTTTGACACATTATGAAGCTCTTCATATTTTTCACACCTTTTCAGGCTCTTCATGTTTTTGAACACCGCTTCATGCTCCTCCTATTTTTCAGACCGATTCATGTTCCTCATATTTTTGAAACCTTTTGAAGCTTTTCATATTTTTCACACCTTTTCAGGGTTTCATGTTTTGAACACCGCTTCATGCCCCTGCTATTTTTCAGACTGTTTCTTGCTCCTCATATATTTGACACCTTTTGAAGCTCTTCATATATTTCACACCTTTTCAGGCTCTTCATGTTGTTTAACACCGCTTTTTGCTCCTCTATTTTTCAGATAGTTTCATGTTCCTCCTATTGTTCAGACCGTTTTATGCACCTCATATTTTTCACACCTTTTGAAGCTCTTCATATTTTTCACACCTTTTCAGGCTCTTCATGTTTTTGAACACCGCTTCATGCTCCTGCTATTTTTTAGACCGTTTCATGCTCCACATATTTTTGACACATTTTGAAGCTCTTTATATTTTTCACATCTTTTCAGGCTCTTCATGTTTTTCAACACCGCTTCATGCTCCTCCTATTTTTCAGTCGTTTCATGCTCCTAATATTTTGACACCTTTTGAAGCTCTTCATATTTTTGACACCTTTTCAGGCTCTTCATGTTTTTGAAAACCGCTTCATGCTCCTCCTATTTTTCAGACCGCTTCCTGATCCTCATAATTTTCACACCTTTTGAAGCTCTTCATATTTTTGACACCTTTTCAGGCTCTTCATGTTTTTGAACAGCGCTTCATGCTCGTGCTATTTTTTAGACCGTTTCATGCTCCACATATTTTTGACACCTTTTGAAGCTCTTTATATTTTTCACATCTTTTCAGGCTCTTCATGTTTTTCAACACCGCTTCATGCTCCTCCTATTTTTCAGTCGTTTCATGCTCCTAATATTTTGACACCTTTTGAAGCTCTTCATATTTTTGACACCTTTTCAGGCTCTTCATGTTTTTGAAAACCGCTTCATGCTCCTCCTATTTTTCAGACCGCTTCCTGATCCTCATAATTTCACACCTTTTGAAGCTCTTCATATTTTTCACACCTTTTCAGGCTATTCATGTTTTTGAACATCGCTTCATGCTCCTCCTATTTTTTAAACAGTTTCTTACTCCTCATATTTTTGACACCTTTTGATGCTCTTCATATTTTTCACACCTTTTGAAGCTCTTCATATGTTTCACACGTTTTCAGGCTCTTCATGTTTTTCAACACTGCTTCATGCTACTCCTATTTTTCAGACCGTTTCATGCTCCACTTATTTTCGACACCTTTTGAAGCTCTTCATTTTTTTCACACATTTTCAGGCTCTTCATGTTTTTGAACCCCGCTTCAATGCTCATCCTATTTTTCAGACCATTTCATGCTCCTCGAAGTTTTTGACACGTTTTGTAGCTCTTCATGTTTTTCACAACTTTTCAGGCTCTTCATGTTTTTGAATACCGCTTCATGCTCCTAGTACTTATCGACCGTTTCAGTCTCCTCCTGTATTTCACATCATTTGAAGCTCTTCGTATTTTTCACACCTTTTCAGGCTCTTCATGGTTTTGAACACCGCTTCATGCTCCTCCTATTTTTCAGACCGTTTCATGCTCCTTATATTTTTGACACGATTTGAAGCTCTTCATATTTTTCACACATTTTCAGGCTCTTCATGTTTTTCAACACCGCTTCATGCTCCTCCTATTTATCAGACCGTTTCATGCCCCTCATTTATTTCACACCTTTGGAAGCTCTTCATAATTTTCACACCTTTTCAGGCTCTTCATGTTTTTCAACACCGTTTCATGCTTCCGCTTTTTTCAGACCGTTTCTTGCTCCTCATATTTTTGACACCATTTGAAGCTTCTCATATTTTTCACACCTTTTGAAGCTCTTCATATATTTCACACCTTTTCAGGCTCTTCATGTTTTTCAACACCACTTCATGCTCCTCCTATTTTTCAGATTGCTTCATGCTCATCTCATTTTTGACACCTTTTGAAGCTGTTCATATTTTTCACACCTTTTGAAGCTCTTCATATTTTTCACAAGTTTTCAGGCTCTTCATGTTTTTGAACACCGCTTCATGCTCCTCCTATTTTTCAGACCATTTCAGCCTCCTAATATTTTTGACACCATTTGAAGCTCTTCATATTTTGGACACCTTTTCAGGCTCTTCATGTTTTTGAACACCGCTTCATGCTCCTCCTATTTTTCAGACCGTTTCAGCCTCCTAATATTTTTCACACCATTTGAAGCTCTTCATATTTTGGACACCTTTTCAGGCTCTTCATGTTTTTGAACACCGCTTCATGCTCCTCCTATTTTTCAGACCGTTTCATGCTCCTCATGTATTTCACACTTTTTGAAGCTCTTCATATTTTTCACACCTTTTCAGCGTCTCATGTTTTTGAACACCGCTTCATGCTCCTCCTATTTTTCAGACCGTTTCAGCCTCCTAATATTTTTGACACCATTTGAAGCTCTTCATATTTTGGACACCTTTTCAGGCTCTTCATGTTTTTCAAAACCACTTCATGCTTCTCCTATTTTTCAGACCGTTTCATGCTCCTCATATTTTTGACACCTTTTGAAACTCTTCATATTTTTCACACCTTTTCAAGCTCTTCATATTATTGAACACAGTTTCATGCTCCTCGTATTTTTCAGACCTTTTCATGCTCCTCATATTTTTGACACCTTTAGAAGCACTTCATATTTTTCACACCTTTTCAGGCTCTTCTTTTTTTTGAACACCACTTCATGCTCCTTATATTTTTCAGACCGTTTCATGCTCCTCATATTTTTGACACCATTTGAAGCTCTTAATATTTTTCACACCTTTTCAGGCTCGTCATGTTGTTGAACACCACTTCATACTCCTAATATCTTTAAAACCGTTTCATGCTCATCTCATTCTTGACACCTTTTGAAGCTCTTCATATTTTTCACACGTTTTCAGGCTCTTCATGTTTTTTTTTTTATATTTTTTTTGTTTCTTGTTATATTTTTTCATGTTTTTGAACACCGCTTCATGCTCCTCCTATTTTTCAGACCATTTCATGCTCCTCATATTGTTCACACCTTTTGAAGCTCTTCATATTTTTCACACATTTTCAGGCTCTTCATGTTTTTCAACACCACTTAATGCTCCTCCTATTTTTCAGACCGTTTCATGCTCCTCATATTTTTGACACCTTTTGAAGCTCTTCGTATATTTCACACCTTTTCATGCTCTTCATGTTTATCAACACCAATTCATGCTCCTCCTATTTTTCAGACCGTTTCATGCTAATCTCATTTTTGACACCTATTGAATCTCTTCATATTTTTCCAACCTTTTGAAGTTCTTCATATTTTTCGCACCATTTCAGGCTCTTCATGTATTTCAACACCGCTTCATGCTCCTCCTCTTTTTCAGACAATTTTTGCTCCTCATAATTTTGACACCATTTGAAGCTCTTCATATTTCTCACAACTTTTCTGGTTCTTCATGTATTTCAACACCGCTTCATGCTCCTGCTATTTTTCAGACCGTATCATGCTCATCTAATTTTTGAGACCTTTTGAAGCTCTTCATATTTTTCCACATATTTTGAAGCTCTTCGTACTTTTCACGCATTTTCAGGCTCTTCATATTTTGCAACACCCCTTTTTGCTCCTCCTATTTTTCAGCCCGTTTCATGCTCCTCGTATTTTTGACACGTTTTGAAGCTCTTCATATAATTCACACTTTTTCAGGCTCTTCAAGATTTTCAACACCGTTTCATGCTCCTCCTATTTTTCAAACCGTTTCAAGCTTCTCATATTTTTGACACCTTTTGAAGCTCTTCATATTTTTCACACCTTTTCAGGCTCTTCATGTTGTTGAACACGGTTTCATGCTTCTCCTATGTTTCAGACCGTTTCATGCTCCTCATATTTTTGACACCTTTTGAAGCTCTTCATATTTTTCACACCTTTTCAGGCTCTTCATGTTTTTGAACACCGTTTCATGCTCCTCATATTTTTGACATATTTTGAAACTCTTCATATTTTTGCCACCTTTTGAAGCTCTTCATATCTTTCACACCTTTTCAGGCTCTTCATATTTTTCACACCTTTTCATGCTCTTCATGTTTTTCAACACCACTTCATACTCCTCATATTTTTGACACATTTTGAAGCTCTTCATATTTTTCAAACTTTTTGAACCTCTTCATATTTTTCACACCTTTTCAGGCTCTTCATGTTGTTTAACGCCGCTTCATGCTCCTGCTATTTTTCTGACCGTTTGATACTCCTCATATTTTCACACCTTTGAAGCTATTCATATTTTTCACACCTTTTCAGGCTCTTCATGTTTTTGAACACCATTTCATGCTCCTCCTATTTTTGACACCTTATGGAACTCCTCATATTTTTCACACCTATTCAGGCTCTTCATGTTTTTGAACACCGTTTTATGTTACTCCTATTTTTCCGACCGTTTCATGCTCCTCATATTTTTGACACCTTTTGAAGCTCTTCATATTTTCATTCATTTTCAGGCTCTTCATGTGTTCAACAACGCTTCATGCTCCTCCTATTTCTCAGAAAGTTTCATGCTCCTCATATGTTTGACACTTTTTGAAGCTCTTCATATTTTTTACACCTTTTGAAGCTCTTCATATTTTTCACATCTTTTCAGATTCTTCATGTATTTCAACACCAGGTCATGCTCCTCCTATTTTTCAGAACTTTTCCTGCTCCTCATATTTTTGACACCTTTTGAAGCTCCTCATATATTTCACACCTTGTCAGGCTCTTCATGTTTTTCAACTCCGCTTCATGCTCCTCCTATTTTTCAGACCGTTTCATGCTCCTCATATTTTTGACACTTTTTGAAACTCTTCATATTTTTCACACCTTTTCAGGTTCTTCATGTTTTGAACAAAACTTCATGCTCCTCCTATTTTTCAGACAGTTTCATTTTCCTCATATTTTTGACAACTTTTTAAGCTCTTCATATATTTCACACCTTTTCAGGCTCTTTATGTTTTTGAACACCGTTTCATGCTCCTCCTATTTGTCTGACCGTTTCATGCTCCTCATATTTTTGACACCTTTTGAAGCTCTTCATGTATTTCACAGCTTTTCAGTCTCTTCATGGTTTTGAACAGCGTTTCATGCTCCTCCTATTTTTCAGACCGTTTCATGCTCCTCATATTTTTCACTCCTTTTTAGGCTCTGCATATTGTTCACACCTTTTCAGGATCTACATGTTTGTCAACACCGTTTCATTCTCCTCCTATATTTGAGACCGTTTCAAGCTCCTCATATTTTTGACACCTTTTGAAGCTCTTCATACATTTCTCACATTTTCAGTCTCTTCATGGTTTTGAACACCGTTTCATGCTCCTCATTTTTTTCAAACCTTTTGATGCTTTTCATATTTTTCACACATTTTCAAGCTCTTCATGTTTTTGAACATGGTTTCATGCTTCTCCTATTTTTCAGACCGTTTCATGCACCTCATATTTTTGACACCTTTTGAAGCTCTTCATATTTTTCACAAATTTTCAGTATCTTCAATTTTTTGAACACCGTTTCATGCTCCTGATATTTTTCAGACCTTTTGAAGCTCTTCATATTTTTCACAAATTTTCAGGTTCTTCATGTTTTTGAACACCATTTCATGATCCTCCTATTTTTCAGACCGTGTCATGCTCCTCATAATTTTGACACCTTTAGGGCTCTTCATATTTTACACACCTTTTCGGGCTGTTCATGTTTTGAACATTGCTTCATACTCCCCCTATTTTTCAGACCATTCCCTGCTCTTCATATTTCTGACACTTTTTGAAGCTCTTCATATTTTTCACACATTTTCAGGCTCTTCATGTTTTTGAACATGGTTTCATGCTTCTCCTATTTTTCAGACCATTTCATGCTCCTCATATTTTTGACACCTTTTGAAGCTCTTCATAGTTTTCACACCTTTTGAAGCTCTTCATATTTTTCACACCTTTTCAGGCTCTTCATGTTTTCCAACACCACTTCATGCTCCTCCTATTTTTCAGACCGTTTCATGCTCCTCATATTTTTGACTCGTTTTGAAACTCTTTATATTTTTCACACCTTTTCAGGCTCTTCATGTTTTTCAACAGTGCCTCATGCTCCTCGTAATTTTCAGACCGTTTCATGCTCCTCATATTTTTGACACATTTTGAAGCTCTTCATATTTTTGACACCTTTTCACGCTCTTCATGTTTTCAACGCCGCTTCATGCTCCTCCTATTTATCAGACCGTTTCATGCCCTTCATATTTTTCACACCTTTTGAAGCTCTTCATATTTTTAACACCTTTTCAGCCTCTTCATGTTTTTCAACACCTCTTCATGCTCCTCCTAATTTTCAGATCGTTTCATGCTCCTCATCTTTTGACACCTTTTGAAGGTCTTCATATTTTTCACACCTTTTCAGTATCAAGTTTTTGAACACCGCTTCATGCTCCTCATATTTTTCACAGCTTCTGAAGCTCTTCATATTTTTCTCACCTTTTCAGGCTCTTAATATTTTTGAACATCGTTTCGTGCTCCTCTTATTTTCAGAACGTTTCATGCTCCTCATATTTTTGACACTTTTTGAAGCTCTTCATATTTTTCACACCTTTTGAAGCTCTTCATAATTTTCACACTTTTTCAGGCTCTTCATGTTTTTGAACACCGCTTCATGCTCCTTCTATTTTTCAGAGAGTTTCATGCTCCTCATGTATTTCACACCTTTTGAAGCTATTCATATTTTTCAAACCTTTTGAGGCTCTTCATGTCTTTCAACACCGCTTCATGCTCCTCCTATTTTTCAGACCGTATCATGCTCCTCGTATTTTTGACACGTTTTGAAGCTCTTCATATAATTCACACTTTTTCAGGCTCTTCAAGATTTTCAACACCGTTTCATGCTCTTCCTATTTTTCAGACTATTTCATGCTCCTCATATATTTGACACCTTTTGAAGCTCTTCATATTTTTCACACCTTTTCAGGCTCTTCATGTTTTTGTACACCGTTTCATGCTCCTCCTATTTTTTAGAAGTTTCATTCTCCTCATATTTTTCACACATTTTGAAGCTGTTCATATTTTTGACACCTTTTGAAGCTCTTCATATATTTCACACCTTTTCAGGCTCTTCATGTTTTTGAACACCGCTTCATGCTCCTCCTATTTTTCAGACCATTTCATGCTCCTCATATTTTTGACACCTATTGATGCTCTTCAATTTTTTCACACCTTTTCAGGCTCTTCATGTTTTCGAACACGGTTTCATGCTTCTCCTGTTTTTCACAGATTCATCCTCCTCTTATTTTTGACATGTTTTGAATCTCTTCATATTTTTCACACCTTCTCAGGCGCTTCAGGGTTTCAACCCCGTTTCATGCTCCTCCTATTTTTCAGTCCATTTCGTGCTCCTCATATTTTTGACACTTTTTGAAGCTCTTCATATTTTCCACAACTTTTAATGCTCTTCATCTTTTTCAACACCACTTCATGCTCCTCATATTTTTGACACCTTTTGAAGCTCTTCATGTATTTCACACCTTTTCAGGCTCTTCATGTTTTTGAACACCACTTCATGCTTTTCCAATTTTTCACACCGTTTCATGCTCCTCATATTTTTGACACCTTTTGAAGCTCTTCATGTATTTCACACCTATTCAGGCTCTTCATGTTTTTGAATACCGTTACATGATTCTCCTATTTTTCAGACTGTTTCATGCTCCGCATATTTTTGACACCTTTTGAAGCTCTTCATATTTTTCACACCTTTTGAAGCTCTTCATATTTTTCACACCTTTTCAGGCTCTTCATGTTTTTCAACACCGTTTCATGCTCCTCCTATTTTTCAGACCGTTTCATGCTCCTCATATTTTGACATGTTTTGAATCTCTTCATATTTTTCACATCTTTTCAAGCGCTTCAGGTTTTCAACACCGCTTCATGCTCCTCCTATTTTTCAGACCGTTTCATGCTCCTCATATTTTTGATACCTTTTGAAGCTCTTCATGTTTTTCACAACTTTTCAGACCTTTCATGTTTTCAACACAGTTTCATGCTCCGCCTATTTTCAGCACTTTTCATGCTCCTCATATTTTTCACGACTTTTGAAGCTCTTCGTATATTTCACACTTTTTCAGGCTCTTCTTGTTTTGGAACACCGCTTCATGCTTCTCCTATATTTCACACCTTTTCATAATCTTCATATTTTCCACGCCTTTTTAAGCTCTTCGTATTTTTCACACCTTTTCAGGCTCTTCATGTTTATGAACAAAGTTTCATGCTCCTCCTATTTTTCAGACCGTTTCATGTTCCTCATATTGTTGACACTTTTTGAAACTCTTCATATTTTTCACACCTTTTCAGACTCTTAATGATTTTCAACACCGTTTCATGCTCCTCCTATTTTTCAGAACGTTTCATGCTCCTCATATTTTTGACACCTTTTGAAGATCTTCATATTTTTCACACCTTTTGAAGCTCTTCATATTTTTCACAGCTTTTCAGGCTCTTCATGTTTTTCAACACAGTTTCATGCTCCTCCTATTTTTCAAACCGTTTCAAGCTTCTCATATTTTTGACACCTTTTGAAGCTCTTCATATTTTTCACGCCTTTTCAGGCTCTTCATGTTGTTGAACACGGTTTCATGCTTCTCCTATGTTTCAGACCGTTTCATGCTCCTCATATTTTTGACGCCTTTTGAAGCTCTTCATATTTTTCACACCTTTTCAGGCTCTTCATGTTTTTGAACACCGTTTCATGCTCCTCATATTTTTGACATATTTTGAAACTCTTCATATTTTTGCCACCTTTTGAAGCTCTTCATATCTTTCACACCTTTTCAGGCTCTTCATATTTTTCACACCTTTTCATGCTCTTCATGTTTTTCAACACCACTTCATACTCCTCATATTTTTGACACATTTTGAAGCTCTTCATATTTTTCAAACTTTTTGAACCTCTTCATATTTTTCACACCTTTTCAGGCTCTTCATGTTGTTTAACGCCGCTTCATGCTCCTGCTATTTTTCTGACCGTTTGATACTCCTCATATTTTCACACCTTTGAAGCTATTCATATTTTTCACACCTTTTCAGGCTCTTCATGTTTTTGAACACCATTTCATGCTCCTCCTATTTTTGACACCTTATGGAACTCCTCATATTTTTCACACCTATTCAGGCTCTTCATGTTTTTGAACACCGTTTTATGTTACTCCTATTTTTCTGACCGTTTCATGCTCCTCATATTTTTGACACCTTTTGAAGCTCTTCATATTTTCATTCCTTTTCAGGCTCTTCATGTGTTCAACAACGCTTCATGCTCCTCCTATTTTTCAGAAAGTTTCATGCTCCTCATATGTTTGACACTTTTTGAAGCTCTTCATATTTTTTACACCTTTTGAAGCTCTTCATATTTTTCACATCTTTTCAGACTCTTCATGTATTTCAACACCAGGTCATGCTCCTCCTATTTTTCAGAACTTTTCCTGCTCCTCATATTTTTGACACCTTTTGAAGCTCCTCATATATTTCACACCTTTTCACGCTCTTCATGTTTTCAACGCCGCTTCATGCTCCTCCTATTTTTCAGACCGTTTCATGCTTCTCATCTTTTGACACCTTTTGAAGGTCTTCATATTTTTCACACCTTTTCAGTATTCAAGTTTTTGAACACCGCTTCATGCTCCTCATATTTTTCACAGCTTCTGAAGCTCTTCATATTTTTCTCACCTTTTCAGGCTCTTAATATTTTTGAACATCGTTTCGTGCTCCTCTTATTTTCAGAACGTTTCATGCTCCTCATATTTTTGACACTTTTTGAAGCACTTCATATTTTTTACACCTTTTGAAGCTCTTCATATTTTTCACACTTTTTCAGGCTCTTCATGTTTTTGAACACCGCTTCATGCTCCTTCTATTTTTCAGAGAGTTTCATGCTCCTCATGTATTTCACACCTTTTGAAGCTCTTCATATTTTTCAAACCTTTTCAGGCTCTTCATGTCTTTCAACACCGCTTCATGCTCCTCCTATTTTTCAGACTGTATCATGCTCCTCGTATTTTTGACACGTTTGAAGCTCTTCATATAATTCACACTTTTTCAGGCTCTTCAAGATTTTCAACACCGTTTCATGCTCTTCCTATTTTTCAGACTATTTCATGCTCCTCATATATTTGACACCTTTTGAAGCTCTTCATATTTTTCACACCTTTTCAGGCTCTTCATGTTTTTGTACACCGTTTCATGTTCCTCCTATTTTTTAGAAGTTTCATGCTCCTCATATTTTTGACACCTTTTGAAGCTCTTCATGTATTTCACACCTATTCAGGCTCTTCATGTTTTTGAATACCGTTACATGATTCTCCTATTTTTCAGACTGTTTCATGCTCCGCATATTTTTGACACCTTTTGAAGCTCTTCATATTTTTCACACCTTTTGAAGCTCTTCATATTTTTCACACCTTTTCAGGCTCTTCATGTTTTTCAACACCGTTTCATGCTCCTCCTATTTTTCAGACCGTTTCTTGCTCCTCATATTTTGACATGTTTTGAATCTCTTCATATTTTTCACATCTTTTCAGGCGCTTCAGGTTTTCAACACCGTTTCATGCTCCTCCTATTTTTCAGACCGTTTCATGCTCCTCATATTTTTGATACCTTTTGAAGCTCTTCATATTTTTCACAACTTTTCAGACCTTTCATCTTTTCAGCACAGTTTCATGCTCCGCCTATTTTTCAGCACTTTTCATGCTCCTCATATTTTTCACGACTTTTGAAGCTCTTCATATATTTCACACTTTTTCAGGCTCTTCTTGTTTTGGAACACCGCTTCATGCTTCTCCTATATTTCACACCTTTTCATAATCCTCATAGTGTTGACACTTTTTGAAACTCTTCATATTTTTCACACCTTTTCAGACTCTTAATGATTTTCAACACCGTTTCATGCTCCTCCTATTTTTCAGAACGTTTCATGCTCCTCATATTTTTGACACCTTTTGAAGATCTTCATATTTTTCACACCTTTTGAAGCTCTTCATATTTTTCACAGCTTTTCAGGCTCTTCATGTTTTTCAACACAGTTTCATGCTCCTCCTATTTTTCAAACCGTTTCAAGCTTCTCATATTTTTGACACCTTTTGAAGCTATTCATATTTTTCACACCTTTTCAGGCTCTTCATGTTGTTGAACACGGTTTCATGCTTCTCCTATGTTTCAGACCGTTTCATGCTCCTCATATTTTTGACGCCTTTTGAAGCTCTTCATATTTTTCACACCTTTTCAGGCTCTTCATGTTTTTGAACACCGTTTCATGCTCCTCATATTTTTGACATATTTTGAAACTCTTCATATTTTTGCCACCTTTTGAAGCTCTTCATATCTTTCACACCTTTTCAGGCTCTTCATATTTTTCACACCTTTTCATGCTCTTCATGTTTTTCAACACCACTTCATACTCCTCATATTTTTGACACATTTTGAAGCTCTTCATATTTTTCAAACTTTTTGAACCTCTTCATATTTTTCACACCTTTTCAGGCTCTTCATGTTGTTGAACACCATTTCATGCTCCTCCTATTTATGACACCTTATGGAACTCCTCATATTTTTCACACCTATTCAGGCTCTTCATGTTTTTGAACACCGTTTTATGTTACTCCTATTTTTCCGACCATTTCATGCTCCTCATATTTTTGACACCTTTTGAAGCTCTTCATATTTTCATTCCTTTTCAGGCTCTTCATGTGTTCAACAACGCTTCATGCTCCTCCTATTTTTCAGAAAGTTTCATGCTCCTCATATGTTTGACACTTTTTGAAGCTCTTCGTATTTTTTACACCTTTTGAAGCTGTTCATATTTTTCACATCTTTTCAGACTCTTCATGTCTTTCAACACCAGGTCATGCTCCTCCTATTTTTCAGAACTTTTCCTGCTCCTCATATTTTTGACACCTTTTGAAGCTCCTCATATATTTCACACCTTGTCAGGCTCTTCATGTTTTTCAACTCCGCTTCATGCTCCTCCTATTTTTCAGACCGTTTCATGCTCCTCATATTTTTGACACTTTTTGAAACTCTTCATATTTTTCACACCTTTTCAGGCTCTTCATGTTTTGAACAAAACTTCATGCTCCTCCTATTTTTCAGACAGTTTCATTTTCCTCATATTTTTGACAACTTTTTAAGCTCTTCATATATTTCACACCTTTTCAGGCTCTTTATGTTTTTGAACACCGTTTCATGCTCCTCCTATTTGTCTGACCGTTTCATGCTCCTCATATTTTTGACACCTTTTGAAGCTCTTCATGTATTTCACAGCTTTTCAGTCTCTTCATGGTTTTGAACAGCGTTTCATGCTCCTCCTATTTTTCAGACCGTTTCATGCTCCTCATATTTTTGACACTTTTTGAAGCTCTTTATATATTTCACACATTTGCAGGCTCTTCATGTTTTTGAACACAGCTTCATGCTCCTCCTATTTTTCAGACAATTTCATGCTCCTCATATTTTTGACAACTTTGGAAGCTCTTCATATTTTTCACACATTTTCAGGCTCTTCATGTTTTTCAACACTGTTGCATGATCCTCCTATTTTTCAGACCGTTTCATGCTCCTCATATACTTGACACATTTTTAAGCTCTTCATATATTTCACACATTTTCAGGCTATTCATGTTTTTCAACACCGCTCATGCTCCTTGTATTTTTAAGACCGTTTCATGCTCCTCATATTTTAGACAACTTTTTAAGCTCTTCATATTTTTCACACCTTTTTAAGCTCTTCATATTACTCACACCTTTTCAGGCTCTTCATGTTTTTCAACAACGCTTCATGCACCTCCTATTCGTCAGACAGTTTCATGCTCATCTCATTTTTGACACCTTTTGAATCTTTTCATATTTTTCACACCTTCTCAGGCTCTTCATGTTTTTGAACACCGCTTCATGCTAATCCTAGTTTTCAAACCATATCATGCTCCTCATATTTTTCACACCTTTTAAGCTCTTCATATTTTTCACACTTTTTCAGGCTCTTCATGTTTTTCAACACCGCTTCATGCTCCTCCTATTTTTCAGACCGTTTCATGCTCATCAAATTTTTGACACCTTTTGAAGCTCTTCATATTTTTCACACCTTTTGAAGCTCTTCATATTTTTCACACCATTTCAGGCTCTTCATGTTTTTCAACACCGTTTCATGCTGCTTCTATTTTTCAGACCGTTTCATGCTCCTCATATTTTTCACACCTTTTGAAGCTCTTCATATTTCTCACACCTTTTCAGGCTCTTCATGTTTTTCTACACCACTTCATGCTTCTCCTATTTTTCAGCCCGTTTCATGCTCCTCATTTATTTCACACCTTTTGAAGCTCTTCATATTTTTCACACCTTTTCAGGCTCTTCATGTTTTTCAACACCGTTTCATGCTGCTTCTATTTTTCAGACCGTTTCATGCTCCTCATATTTTTGACACCTTTTGAAGCTCTTCATATTTTTCACACCTTTTCAGGGTCTTCATGTTTTTCTACACCACTTCATGCTTCTCCTATTTTTCAGCCCGTTTCATGCTCCTCATGTATTTCATACCTTTTGAAGCTCTTCATATTTTTCACACCTTTTCAGGCTCTTCATGTTTTTGAACACCGCTTCATGCTCCTCCTATTTTTCAGACCGTTTCATGCTCCTCATATTTTTGACATCTTTTGAAGCTTTTCATATTTTTCACACCTTTTCAGGCTCTTCAAGTTTTTCAACACCACTTCATGCTCCTCCTTTTTTGCAGACCGTTTCATGCTCCTCATATTTTTGATACCTTTTGATAATCTTCATATTTTTCACACCTTTTCAGGCCATTCATTTTTTCAACACCACTTCAAGCTCCTCCAGGTTTGCAGACCGTTTCATGCTCATCTCATTTTTGAAACCTTTTGAAGCTTTTCATATTTTTCACAACTTTTCAGGCTCTTCAAGTTTTTGAACACCGCTTCATGCTCCTCCTATTTTTCAGACCGTTTCATGCTCCTCATATTTTACACCTTTTGAAGCTCTTCATATTTTTCACACCTTTTCAGGCTCTTCATGTTTTTGATCACCGTTACATTCTCCTCCTATTTTTCAGACCGTTTCATGCTCCTCATATACTTGACACATTTTTAAGCTCTTCATATATTTCACACATTTTCAGGCTATTCATGTTTTTCAACACCGCTTCATGCTCCTTGTATTTTTAAGACCGTTTCATGCTCCTCATATTTTTGACACCTTTTTAAGCTCTTCATATTTTTCACATCTTTTTAAGCTCTTCATATTTCTCACACCTTTTCAGGCTCTTCATGTTTTTCAACAACGCTTCATGCACCTCCTATTTGTCAGACCGTTTCATGCTCATCTCATTTTTGACACCTTTTGAATCTTTTCATATTTTTCACACCTTCTCAGGCTCTTCATGTTTTTGAACACCGCTTCATGCTAATCCTATTTTTCAAACCATATCATGCTCCTCATATTTTTCACACCTTTTAAGCTCTTCATATTTTTCACACTTTTTCAGACTCTTCATGTTTTTCAACACCGCTTCATGCTCCTCCTATTTTTCAGACCGTTTCATGCTCATCAAATTTTTGACACCTTTTGAAGCTCTTCATATTTTTCACACCATTTCAGGCTCTTCATGTTTTTCAACGCCGTTTCATGCTGCTTCTATTTTTCAGACTGTTTCATGCTCCTCATATTTTTCACACCTTTTGAAGCTCTTCATATTTTTCACACCTTTTCAGGCTCTTCATGTTTTTCTACACCACTTCATGCTTCTCTTATTTTTCAGACCGTTTCATGCTCCTCATATTTTTCACACCTTTTGAAGCTCTTCATATTTTTCACACCTTTTCAGGCTCTTCATGTTTTTCTACACCACTTCATGCTTCTCCTATTTTTCAGACTATTTCATGCTCCTCATTTATTTCACACCATTTGAAGCTCTTCATATTTTTCACACCTTTTCAGGCTCTTCATGTTTTTAAACACCGTTTCATGCTACTTCTATTTTTCAGACCGTTTCATGCTCCTCATATTTTTCACACCTTTTGAAGCTCTTCATATTTTTCACACCTTTTCAGGCTCTTCATGTTTTTCTACACCACTTCATGCTTCTCCTATTTTTCAGCACGTTTCATGCTCCTCATGTATTTCACACCTTTTGAAGCTCTTCATATTTTTCACACCTTTTCAGGCTCTTCATGTTTTTCAACACCACTTCAAGCTCCTCCAGGTTTGCAGACCGTTTCATGCTCCTCATATATTTCACACCTTTTGAAGCTCTTCATATTTTTCACACCTTTTCAGGCTCTTCATATTTTTGAACACCGCTTCATGCTTCTCCTGTTTTTCAGACCGTTTCATGCTCCTCATATTTTACACCTTTTGAAGCTCTTCATATTTTTCACACCTTTTCAGGCTCTTCATGTTTTTGATCACCGTTACATTCTCCTCCTATTATTCAGACCGTTTCATGCTCCTCATATTTTTGACACTTTTTGAAGTCTTTATATATTTCACACCTTTTCTGGCTCTTCATGTTTTTGATCACCGTTACATTCTCCTCCTACTATTCAGACCGTTTCATGCTCCTCATATTTTTGACACTTTTTGAAGCTCTTCATATTTTTCACACCTTTTCAGGCTCTTCATGTTTTTGATCACCGTTACATTCTCCTCCTATTATTCAGACCGTTTCATGCTCCTCATATTTTTGATACCTTCTGATGATCTTCATATTTTTCACACCTTTTCAGGCTCTTCATTTTTTCAACACCACTTCATGCTCCTCCTATTTTTCAGACCGTTTCATGCTCATCTCATTTTTGACTCCTTTTGAAGCTTTTCAGATTTTTCACACCTTTTCAGGATCTTCATGTTTTTCAACACCACTTCAAGCTCCTCCAGGTTTGCAGACCGTTTCATGCTCCTCATATTTTTCAGACCATTTCATATTCCTCATATTTTTCACACCTTTTTGAAGCTCTTCATATTTTTCACACCTTTTCAGGCTCTTCATGTTTTTGAACACCGCTTCATGCTCCTCCTATTTTTCAGACCGTTTCATGCTCCTCATATTTTACACCTTTTGAAGCTCTTCATATTTTTCACACCTTTTCAGGCTCTTCATGTTTTTGATCACCGTTACATTCTCCTCCTATTATTCAGACCGTTTCATGCTCCTCATATTTTTGACACTTTTTGAAGCTCTTTATATATTTCACACATTTTCAGGCTCTTCATGTTTTTGATCACCGTTACATTCTCCTCCTATTTTTCAGACCGTTTCATGCTCCTCATATTTTTGACAACTTTGGAAGCTCGTCATATTTTTCACACATTTTCAGGCTCTTCATGTTTTTCAACACTGTTGCATGATCCTCTTATTTTTCAGACCGTTTCATGCTCCTCATATACTTGACACATTTTTAAGCTCTTCATATATTTCACACATTTTCAGGCTATTCATGTTTTTCAACACCGCTTCATACTCCTTGTATCTTTAAGACCGTTTCATGCTCCTCATATTTTTGACACCTTTTTAAGCTCTTCATATTTTTCACACCTTTTTAAGCTCTTCATATTTCTCACACCTTTTCAGGCTCTTCATGTTTTTCAACAACGCTTCATGCACCTCCTATTTGTCAGACCGTTTCATGCTCATCTCATTTTTGACACCTTTTAAATCTTTTCATATTTTTCACACCTTCTCAGGCTCTTCATGTTTTTCAACAACGCTTCATGCACCTCCTATTTTTCAGACCGTTTAGTGCTCATCAAATTTTTGACACCTCTTGAAGCTCTTCATATTTTTCACACCTTTTGAAGCTCTTCATATTTTTCACACCATTTCAGGCTCTTCATGTTTTTCAACACCGTTTCATGCTGCTTCTATTTCTCAGACCGTTTCATGCTCCTCATATTTTTCACACCTTTTGAAGCTCTTCATATTTTTCACACCTTTTCAGGCTCTTCATGTTTTTCTACACCACTTCATGCTTCTCCTATTTTTCAGACCGTTTCATGCTCCTCATATTTTTCACACCTTTTGAAGCTCTTCATATTTTTCACACCTTTTCAGGCTCTTCATGTTTTTCTACACCACTTCATGCTTCTCCTATTTTTCAGCCTGTTTCATGCTCCTCATTTATTTCACACCTTTTGAAGCTCTTCATTTTTTTCACACATTTACATGCTCTTCATGTTTTTGATCACCGTTTCATGCTCCTCCTATTTTTCAGACCATTTCATGCTCCTCATATTTTTGACACCTTTTGAAGCTCTTCGTATTTTTCACACTTTTTCAGGTCTCTTCATGTTTTTATACACCGTTTCATGCTAATCCCATTTTTCAAACCTTATCATGCTCCTCATATTTTTCACACCTTTTTAAGCTCTTCATATTTTTCACACCTTTTCAGGATCTTCATGTTTTTGAACACCGCTTCATGCTCCTCATATTTTTCAGACCGTTTCTTGCTCCTCGTATTTTTGACATCTTTTGAAGCTTTTCATATTTTTCACACCTTCTCAGGCTCTTCAAGTTTTTCAACACCACTTCATGCTCCTCCTTTTTTGCAGACCGTTTGATGCTCCTCATATTTTTGATACCTTTTGATGCTCTTCATATTTTTCACACCTTTTCAGGCTCTTCATTTTTTCAACACCGCTTCATACTCCTCCTATTTTTCAGACCGTTTCATGCTCATCTCATTTTTGACACCTCTTGAAGCTTTTCATATTTTTCACAACGTTTCAGGCTCTTCAAGTTTTTGAACACCGCTTCATGTTCTTCCTATTTTTCAGACCGTTTCATGCTCCTCATTTTTTTGACACCTTTTGAAGCTCTTCATATTTTTCACACCTTTTCAGGCTCTTCATGTTTTTGAACACCGCTTCATGCTCCTCCTATTTTTCAGAGAGTTTCATTCTCCTCATGTATTTCACACCTTTTGAAGCTCTTCATATTTTTCAAAACTTTTCAGGCTCTTCATATTTTTCCACACCACTTCATGCTCATCCTATTTTTCAGACCGTTTCATGCTCCTCATATTTTTGACATCTTTTGAAGCTCTTCTTATTTTTCACACCTTTTCAGGCTCTTCATGTTTTTCAACACAGCTTCATGCTCCTCCTATTTTTCAGACCGTTTCATGCTCAACTCATTTTTGACACCTTTTGAAGATCTTCATATTTTTCACACCTTTTCAGGCTCTTCATGTTTTTGAACACCGCTTCATGCTAATCCCATTTTTCAAACCATATCATGCTCCTCATAATTTTCACACCTTTTTAAGCTCTTCATATGTTTCACACCTTTTCAGGCTCTTCATGTTTTTGAATACTACTTCATGCTCCTTCTATTTTTCAGAGAGTTTCATGCTCCTCATGTATTACACACCTTTTGAAGCTCTTCATATTTTTCACACTTTTACAGGCTCTTCATGTGTTTCCACACCACTTCATGCTACTCAGATTTTTCAGCTCGTTTCATGCTGCTCATGAATTTCACACCTTTTGAAGCTCTTCATATTTTTCACACCTTTTCAGGCTCTTCCTGTTTTGATCACCATTTCATGCTCCTCCTATTTTTCAGACCGTTTCATGCTCCTCATAATTTTTGACACCTTTTAAAGGTCTTCATTATTTTCACACCTTTTCTGGCACTTCATGTTTTTGAACACAACTTCATGCTCCTCCTATTTTTCAGACCATTTCATATTCCTCATATTTTTCACACCTTTTGAAGCTCTTCATATTTTTCACACCTTTTCAGGCTCTTCATGTTTTTGAACACCGTTGCATGCTCCTCCTATTTTTCAGACCATTTCATGCTCATCTCATTTTTTAAACCTTTTGAAGCTTTTCATATTTTTCACAACGTTTCAGGCTCTTCAAGTTTTTGAACACCGCTTCATGCTCCTCCTATTTTTCAGACCGTTTCATGCTCCTCATATTTTTCACACTTTTTGAAGCTCTTCATATTTTTCACACCTTTTCAGGCTCTTCATGTTTTTCTACACCGCTTCATGCTCCTCCTATTTTTCAGACCGTTTCATGCTCCTCATATTTTACACCTTTTGAAGCTCTTCATATTTTTCACACCTTTTCAGGCTCTTCATGTTTTTGATCACCGTTACATTCTCCTCCTATTATTCAGACCGTTTCATGCTCCTCATATTTTTGACACTTTTTGAAGCTCTTTATATATTTCACACCTTTTCAGGCTCTTCATGTTTTGATCACCGTTACATTCTCCTCCTACTATTCAGACCGTTTCATGCTCCTCATATTTTTGACACTTTTTGAAGCTCTTTATATATTTCACACATTTTCAGGCTCTTCATGTTTTTGAACACAGCTTCATGCTCCTCCTATTTTTCAGACCGTTTCATGCTCCTCATATACTTGACACATTTTTAAGCTCTTCATATATTTCACACATTTTCAGGCTATTCATGTTTTTCAACACCGCTTCATGCTCCTTGTATTTTTAAGACCGTTTCATGCTCCTCATATTTTTGACACCTTTTTAAGCTCTTCATATTTTTCACACCTTTTTAAGCTCTTCATATTTCTCACACCTTTTCAGGCTCTTCATGTTTTTCAACAACGCTTCATGCACCTCCTATTTGTCAGACCGTTTCATGCTCATCTCATTTTTGACACCTTTTGAATCTTTTCATATTTTTCACACCTTCTCAGGCTCTTCATGTTTTTGAACACTGCTTCATGCTAATCCTTTTTTTCAAACCATATCATGCTCCTCATATTTTTCACACCTTTTAAGCTCTTCATATTTTTCACACTTTTTCAGGCTCTTCATTTTTTTCAACACCGCTTCATGCTCCTCCTATTTTTCAGACCGTTTCATGCTCCTCATATTTTTGACACCTTTTTAAGCTCTTCATATTTCTCATACCTTTTCAGGCTCTTCATGTTTTTCTACACCACTTCATGCTTCTCCTATTTTTCAGCCCGTTTCATGCTCCTCATTTATTTCACACCTTTTGAAGCTCTTCATATTTTTCACACCTTCTCAGGCTATTCATGTTTTTCAACAACGCTTCATGCACCTCCTATTTTTCAGACCGTTTCATGCTCATCTCATTTTTGACACCTTTTGAAGCTTTTCATATTTTTCACACCTTTTCAGGCTCTTCATGTTTTTCCACACCACATCATGCTTCTCCTAATTTTCAGCAAGTTTCATGCTCCTCATGTATTTCACACCTTTTGAAGCTCTTCATATTTTTCAAAACTTTTCAGGCTCTTCCTGTTTTTGAACAGCGCTTCATGCTCCTCCTATATTTCAGACCGTTTCATGCTCCTCATGTATTACACACCTTTTGAAGCTCTTCATTTTTTTCACACATTTACAGGCTCTTCATGTTTTTGATCACCGTTTCATGCTCCTCCTATTTTTCAGACCATTTCATGCTCCTCATATTTTTGACACCTTTTGAAGCTCTTCGTATTTTTCACACCTTTTCAGGTCTCTTCATGTTTTTATACACCGTTTCATGCTAATCCCATTTTTCAAACCATATCATGCTCCTCATATTTTTCACACCTCTTCAAGCTTTTCATATTTTTCACAACGTTTCAGGCTCTTCAAGTTTTTGAACACCGCTTCATGTTCTTCCTATTTTTCAGACCGTTTCATCCTCCTCCTATTTTTGACACCTTTTGATGCTCTTCATATTTTTCACACCTTTTCAGGCTCTTCATTTTTTCAACACCGCTTCATACTCCTCCTATTTTTCAGACCGTTTCATGTTCCTCATATTTTTGACAACTTTGGAAGCTCTTCATATTTTTCACACATTTTCAGGCTCTTCATGTTTTTCAACACTGTTGCATGATCCTCCTATTTTTCAGACCGTTTCATGCTCCTCATATACTTGACACATTTTTAAGCTCTTCATATATTTCACACATTTTCAGGCTATTCATGTTTTTCAACACCGCTTCATGCTCCTTGTATTTTTAAGACCGTTTCATGCTCCTCATATTTTTGACACCTTTTTAAGCTCTTCATATTTTTCACATCTTTTTAAGCTCTTCATATTTCTCACACCTTTTCAGGCTCTTCATGTTTTTCAACAACGCTTCATGCACCTCCTATTTGTCAGACCGTTTCATGCTCATCTCATTTTTGACACCTTTTGAATCTTTTCATATTTTTCACACCTTCTCAGGCTCTTCATGTTTTTGAACACCGCTTCATGCTAATCCTATTTTTCAAACCATATCATGCTCCTCATATTTTTCACACCTTTTAAGCTCTTCATATTTTTCACACTTTTTCAGACTCTTCATGTTTTTCAACACCGCTTCATGCTCCTCCTATTTTTCAGACCGTTTCATGCTCATCAAATTTTTGACACCTTTTGAAGCTCTTCATATTTTCACACCTTTTGAAGCTCTTCATATTTTTCACACCATTTCAGGCTCTTCATGTTTTTCAACACCGTTTCATGCTGCTTCTATTTTTCAGACTGTTTCATGCTCCTCATATTTTTCACACCTTTTGAAGCTCCTCATATTTTTCACACCTTTTCAGGCTCTTCATGTTTTTCTACACCACTTCATGCTTCCCTTATTTTTCAGACCGTTTCATGCTCCTCATATTTTTCACACCTTTTGAAGCTCTTCATATTTTTCACACCTTTTCAGGCTCTTCATGTTTTTCTACACCACTTCATGCTTCTCCTATTTTTCAGACTATTTCATGCTCCTCATTTATTTCACACCATTTGAAGCTCTTCATATTTTTCACACCTTTTCAGGCTCTTCATGTTTTTAAACACCGTTTCATGCTACTTCTATTTTTCAGACCGTTTCATGCTCCTCATATTTTTCACACCTTTTGAAGCTCTTCATATTTTTCACACCTTTTCAGGCTCTTCATGTTTTTCTACACCACTTCATGCTTCTCCTATTTTTCAGCACGTTTCATGCTCCTCATGTATTTCACACCTTTTGAAGCTCTTCATATTTTTCACACCTTTTCAGGCTCTTCATGTTTTTCAACACCACTTCAAGCTCCTCCAGGTTTGCAGACCGTTTCATGCTCCTCATATATTTCACACCTTTTGAAGCTCTTCATATTTTTCACACCTTTTCAGGCTCTTCATATTTTTGAACACCGCTTCATGCTCCTCCTATTTTTCAGACCGTTTCATGCTCCTCATATTTTACACCTTTTGAAGCTCTTCATATTTTTCACACCTTTTCAGGCTCTTCATGTTTTTGATCACCGTTACATTCTCCTCCTATTATTCAGACCGTTTCATGCTCCTCATATTTTTGACACTTTTTGAAGTCTTTATATATTTCACACCTTTTCTGGCTCTTCATGTTTTTGATCACCGTTACATTCTCCTCCTACTATTCAGACCGTTTCATGCTCCTCATATTTTTGACACTTTTTGAAGCTCTTCATATTTTTCACACCTTTTCAGGCTCTTCATGTTTTTGATCACCGTTACATTCTCCTCCTATTATTCAGACCGTTTCATGCTCCTCATATTTTTGATACCTTTTGATGATCTTCATATTTTTCACACCTTTTCAGGCTCTTCATTTTTTCAACACCACTTCATGCTCCTCCTATTTTTCAGACCGTTTCATGCTCATCTCATTTTTGACTCCTTTTGAAGCTTTTCAGATTTTTCACACCTTTTCAGGATCTCCATGTTTTTCAACACCACTTCAAGCTCCTCCAGGTTTGCAGACCGTTTCATACTCCTCATATTTTTCAGACCATTTCATATTCCTCATATTTTTCACACCTTTTTGAAGCTCTTCATATTTTTCACACCTTTTCAGGCTCTTCATGTTTTTGAACACCGCTTCATGCTCCTCCTATTTTTCAGACCGTTTCATGCTCCTCATATTTTACACCTTTTGAAGCTCTTCATATTTTTCACACCTTTTCAGGCTCTTCATGTTTTTGATCACCGTTACATTCTCCTCCTATTATTCAGACCGTTTCATGCTCCTCATATTTTTGACACTTTTTGAAGCTCTTTATATATTTCACACATTTTCAGGCTCTTCATGTTTTTGATCACCGTTACATTCTCCTCCTATTTTTCAGACCGTTTCATGCTCCTCATATTTTTGACAACTTTGGAAGCTCGTCATATTTTTCACACATTTTCAGGCTCTTCATGTTTTTCAACACTGTTGCATGATCCTCTTATTTTTCAGACCGTTTCATGCTCCTCATATACTTGACACATTTTTAAGCTCTTCATATATTTCACACATTTTCAGGCTATTCATGTTTTTCAACACCGCTTCATGCTCCTTGTATCTTTAAGACCGTTTCATGCTCCTCATATTTTTGACACCTTTTTAAGCTCTTCATATTTTTCACACCTTTTTAAGCTCTTCATATTTCTCACACCTTTTCAGGCTCTTCATGTTTTTCAACAACGCTTCATGCACCTCCTATTTGTCAGACCGTTTCATGCTCATCTCATTTTTGACACATTTTGAATCTTTTCATATTTTTCACACCTTCTCAGGCTCTTCATGTTTTTCAACAACGCTTCATGCACCTCCTATTTTTCAGACCGTTTAGTGCTCATCAAATTTTTGACACCTCTTGAAGCTCTTCATATTTTTCACACCTTTTGAAGCTCTTCATATTTTTCACACCATTTCAGGCTCTTCATGTTTTTCAACACCGTTTCATGCTGCTTCTATTTTTCAGACCGTTTCATGCTCCTCATATTTTTCACACCTTTTGAAGCTCTTCATATTTTTCACACCTTTTCAGGTTCTTCATGTTTTTCTACACCACTTCATGCTTCTCCTATTTTTCAGACCGTTTCATGCTCCTCATATTTTTCACACCTTTTGAAGCTCTTCATATTTTTCACACCTTTTCAGGCTCTTCATGTTTTTCTACACCACTTCATGCTTCTCCTATTTTTCAGCCTGTTTCATGCTCCTCATTTATTTCACACCTTTTGAAGCTCTTCATTTTTTTCACACATTTACATGCTCTTCATGTTTTTGATCACCGTTTCATGCTCCTCCTATTTTTCAGACCATTTCATGCTCCTCATATTTTTGACACCTTTTGAAGCTCTTCGTATTTTTCACACTTTTTCAGGTCTCTTCATGTTTTTATACACCGTTTCATGCTAATCCCATTTTTCAAACCTTATCATGCTCCTCATATTTTTCACACCTTTTTAAGCTCTTCATATTTTTCACACCTTTTCAGGATCTTCATGTTTTTGAACACCGCTTCATGCTCCTCATAATTTTCAGACCGTTTCTTGCTCCTCGTATTTTTGACATCTTTTGAAGCTTTTCATATTTTTCACACCTTCTCAGGCTCTTCAAGTTTTTCAACACCACTTCATGCTCCTCCTTTTTTGCAGACCGTTTGATGCTCCTCATATTTTTGATACCTTTTGATGCTCTTCATATTTTTCACACCTTTTCAGGCTCTTCATTTTTTCAACACCGCTTCATACTCCTCCTATTTTTCAGACCGTTTCATGCTCATCTCATTTTTGACACCTCTTGAAGCTTTTCATATTTTTCACAACGTTTCAGGCTCTTCAAGTTTTTGAACACCGCTTCATGTTCTTCCTATTTTTCAGACCGTTTCATGCTCCTCATATTTTTGACACCTTTTGAAGCTCTTCATATTTTTCACACCTTTTCAGGCTCTTCAGGTTTTTGAACACCGCTTCATGCTCCTCCTATTTTTCAGAGAGTTTCATTCTCCTCATGTATTTCACACCTTTTGAAGCTCTTCATATTTTTCAAAACTTTTCAGGCTCTTCATATTTTTCCACACCACTTCATGCTCATCCTATTTTTCAGACCGTTTCATGCTCCTCATATTTTTGACATCTTTTGAAGCTCTTCTTATTTTTCACACCTTTTCAGGCTCTTCATGTTTTTGAACACCGCTTCATGCTAATCCCATTTTTCAAACCATATCATGCTCCTCATAATTTTCACACCTTTTTAAGCTCTTCATATGTTTCACACCTTTTCAGGCTCTTCATGTTTTTGAATACTACTTCATGCTCCTTCTATTTTTCAGAGAGTTTCATGCTCCTCATGTATTACACACCTTTTGAAGCTCTTCATATTTTTCACACTTTTACAGGCTCTTCATGTGTTTCCACACCACTTCATGCTACTCAGATTTTTCAGCTCGTTTCATGCTGCTCATGAATTTCACACCTTTTGAAGCTCTTCATATTTTTCACACCTTTTCAGGCTCTTCCTGTTTTGATCACCGTTTCATGCTCCTCCTATTTTTCAGACCGTTTCATGCTCCTCATAATTTTTGACACCTTTTAAAGGTCTTCATTATTTTCACACCTTTTCTGGCACTTCATGTTTTTGAACACAACTTCATGCTCCTCCTATTTTTCAGACCATTTCATATTCCTCATATTTTTCACACCTTTTGAAGCTCTTCATATTTTTCACACCTTTTCAGGCTCTTCATGTTTTTGAACACCGTTGCATGCTCCTCCTATTTTTCAGACCATTTCATGCTCATCTCATTTTTTAAACCTTTTGAAGCTTTTCATATTTTTCACAACGTTTCAGGCTCTTCAAGTTTTTGAACACCGCTTCATGCTCCTCCTATTTTTCAGACCGTTTCATGCTCCTCATATTTTTCACACTTTTTGAAGCTCTTCATATTTTTCACACCTTTTCAGGCTCTTCATGTTTTTCTACACCGCTTCATGCTCCTCCTATTTTTCAGACCGTTTCATGCTCCTCATATTTTACACCTTTTGAAGCTCTTCATATTTTTCACACCTTTTCAGGCTCTTCATGTTTTTGATCACCGTTACATTCTCCTCCTATTATTCAGACCGTTTCATGCTCCTCATATTTTTGACACTTTTTGAAGCTCTTTATATATTTCACACCTTTTCAGGCTCTTCATGTTTTGATCACCGTTACATTCTCCTCCTACTATTCAGACCGTTTCATGCTCCTCATATTTTTGACACTTTTTGAAGCTCTTTATATATTTCACACATTTTCAGGCTCTTCATGTTTTTGAACACAGCTTCATGCTCCTCCTATTTTTCAGACCGTTTCATGCTCCTCATATACTTGACACATTTTTAAGCTCTTCATATATTTCACACATTTTCAGGCTATTCATGTTTTTCAACACCGCTTCATGCTCCTTGTATTTTTAAGACCGTTTCATGCTCCTCATATTTTTGACACCTTTTTAAGCTCTTCCTATTTTTCACACCTTTTTAAGCTCTTCATATTTCTCACACCTTTTCAGGCTCTTCATGTTTTTCAACAACGCTTCATGCACCTCCTATTTGTCAGACCGTTTCATGCTCATCTCATTTTTGACACCTTTTGAATCTTTTCATATTTTTCACACCTTCTCAGGCTCTTCATGTTTTTGAACACTGCTTCATGCTAATCCTTTTTTTCAAACCATATCATGCTCCTCATATTTTTCACACCTTTTAAGCTCTTCATATTTTTCACACTTTTTCAGGCTCTTCATGTTTTTCAACACCGCTTCATGCTCCTCCTATTTTTCAGACCGTTTCATGCTCCTCATATTTTTGACACCTTTTTAAGCTCTTCATATTTCTCAAACCTTTTCAGGCTCTTCATGTTTTTCTACACCACTTCATGCTTCTCCTATTTTTCAGCCCGTTTCATGCTCCTCATTTATTTCACACCTTTTGAAGCTCTTCATATTTTTCACACCTTCTCAGGCTATTCATGTTTTTCAACAATGCTTCATGCACCTCCTATTTTTCAGACCGTTTCATGCTCATCTCATTTTTGACACCTTTTGAAGCTTTTCATATTTTTCACACCTTTTCAGGCTCTTCATGTTTTTCCACACCACATCATGCTTCTCCTAATTTTCAGCAAGTTTCATGCTCCTCATATATTTCACACCTTTTGAAGCTCTTCATATTTTTCAAAACTTTTCAGGCTCTTCCTGTTTTTGAACAGCGCTTCATGCTCCTCCGATATTTCAGACCGTTTCATGCTCCTCATGTATTACACACCTTTTGAAGCTCTTCATTTTTTTCACACATTTACAGGCTCTTCATGTTTTTGATCACCGTTTCATGCTCCTCCTATTTTTCAGACCATTTCATGCTCCTCATATTTTTGACACCTTTTGAAGCTCTTCGTATTTTTCACACCTTTTCAGGTCTCTTCATGTTTTTATACACCGTTTCATGCTAATCCCATTTTTCAAACCATATCATGCTCCTCATATTTTTCACACCTCTTCAAGCTTTTCATATTTTTCACAACGTTTCAGGCTCTTCAAGCTTTTGAACACCGCTTCATGTTCTTCCTATTTTTCAGACCGTTTCATCCTCCTCATATTTTTGACACCTTTTGATGCTCTTCATATTTTTCACACCTTTTCAGGCTCTTCATTTTTTCAACACCGCTTCATACTCCTCCTATTTTTCAGACCGTTTCATGCTCATCTCATTTTTGACACTTCTTGAAGCTTTTCATATTTTTCACAACGTTTCAGGCTCTTCAAGTTTTTGAAGACCGCTTCATGTTCTTCCTATTTTTCAGACCGTTTCATGCTCCTCATATTTTTGACACCTTTTGAAGCTCTTCATATTTTTCACACCTTTTCAGGCTCTTCATGTTTTTGAACACCGCTTCATGCTCCTCCTCTTTTTCAGAGAGTTTCATGCTCCTCATGTATTTCACACCTTTTGAAGCTCTTCATATTTTTCAAAACTTTTCAGGCTCTTCATATTTTTCCACACCACTTCATGCTCATCCTTTTTTCAGACCGTTTCATGCTCCTCATATTTTTGACACCTTTTGAAGCTCTTCTTATTTTTCACACCTTTTCAGTCTATTCATGTTTTTGAACACCATTTCAGGCTCCTCCTATTTTTCAGAGAGTTTCATGCTCCTCATGTATTTCACTCCGTTGAAAGCTCTTCATATTTTTCAAAGATTTTGAAGCTCTTCATTTTTTTCACACCTTTTCAGGCTCTTCATGTTTTTCAACACCGTTTCATGCTCCTCCTATTTTTCAAACCGTTTCATGTTCCTCATAATTTTGACACCTTTTGAAGATCTTCATAATTTTCACACATTTTCAGGCTCTTCATGTGTTTGAACACCGCTTCATGTTCCTCCTATTTTTCAGACCGTTTCATGCTCCTCATATTTTTGACACCTTTTGAAGCTCTCATATTTTTCATACCTTTTGAAGCTCTTCATGTTTTTGAACACTGCTTCATGCTCCTCGTATTTTTCAGACCGTTTCATGCTCCTCATATTTTTGACACTTTTTGAGCTCTTCATATTTTTCAAACCTTTTCAGGCTCTTCATGTTTTCGAACTCTGCTTCATGCTCCTCCAGTTTTTCACACCGTTTCATGATCCTCTTGTATTTCACAACTTTGAACCTCTTCATATTTTTAACACCTTTTCATGCTCTTCAAGTTTTTCTACATCACTTCATGCTCCTACATTTTTGCAGACCGTTTCATGCTCCTCATATTTTTGACACATTTTGAAGCTCTTCATATTTCTCACACCTTTTCAGGCTGTTCATGTCTTTCAACACCGCTTCATGCTCCTCCTATTTTTCAGACGGGTTCATGCTCATCTCATTTTTGACACCTTTTGAAGGTCTTCATATTTCTCACACCTTTTCAGGCTGTTCATGTTTTTGAACACAGGTTGATGCTCCTCCTATTTTTCAGAACGTTTCATGCTCCTCATATTTTTGACACCTTTTGAAGGTCTTCATATTTTTCACACCTTTTCAAGCTCTTCATGATTTTCAACACCGCTCATGCTCCTCCTATTTTTCAGACCGTTTCATGCTCATCTCATTTTTGACACCTTTTTAATCTCTTCATATTTTTCAAAACTTTTGAAGCTCTTCATATTTTTAATATTTTTGAAGCTCTTCATATTTTCACACGTTTTCACACTCTTTATGTTTTTCAACACCGCTTCATGCTCCTCCTATTTTTCAAACCGTATCATGCTCCTCATATTTTTGACACTTTTTGAAGCTCTTCATATTTTTCACTCATTTTCAGGCTCTTCATATTTTTCAACACCACTTCATGCTCCTCCTATTTTTGAGACCGTTTGGTGCTCCGCATATTTTTGACACCTTTAGGAACTCTTCATATTTTTCACACCTTTTCAGGCACTTCATGTTTTTTATCACTGCTTCATGCTCGTCCTATTTTTCAGAACGTTTCATGCTCCTCATATTTTTGACACCTTTTGAAGCTCTTCATATTTTTCACACCTTTTCAGGCTCTTCATGTTTTTCGACACAGCTTCATGCTCCTCCTATTTTTCAGACCGTTTCATTCTCCTCATATTTTTGACACCTTTTGAAGCTCTTCATATTTTTCCCACATTTTCAGGCTCTTCATGTTTTTCGACACAGCTTCATGCTCCTCCTATTTTTCAGACCGTTTCATTCTCCTCATATTTTTGACACCTTTTGAAGCTCTTCATATTTTTCACACATTTTCAGGCTCTTCATGTTTTTGAACATCGCTTCATGCTCCTCCTATTTTTCAGAGAGTTTCATGCTCCTCATGTATTTCACACCTTTTGAAGCTCTTCATATTTTTCACACATTTTCAGGCTCTTCATGTTTTTGACCATCGCTTCATGCTCCTCCTATTTTTCAGACCGTTTCATGCTCCTCATATTTTTGACACCTTTTGAAGCTCTTCATATTTTTCACAACATTTCAGGCTCTTCATGTTTTTCAACACCGCTTCATGCACGTCCTATTTTTCAGACCGTTTCATGCTCATCTCATTTTTGACACCTTTTGAAGTTTTTCATATTTCTCACAACTTTTCAGGCTCTTCATGTTTTTGAACACCGCTTCATGCTAATCCTATTTTTCAAACCATATCATGCTCCTCATATTTTTCACACCTTTTGAAGCTCTTCATATATTTCACACCTTTTCAGGCTCTTCCTGTTTTTGAACACCACTTCATGCTCCTTCTCTTTTTCAGAGAGTTTTATGCTCCTCATGTATTTCACACCTTTTGAAGCTCTTCATATTTTTCACACCTTTTCAGGCTCTTCATGTTTTTCAACACCGCTTCATGCTGCTCATATTTTTCAGACCGTTTCATGCTCCTCATATTTTTGACACCTTTTGAAGCTCTTCATTTTTTGCTCGCCTTTTAAGGCTCTTCATATTTTTCAACACCGCTTCATGCTGCTCATATTTTTCAGACCGTTTCATGCTCCTCATATTTTTGACACCTTTTGAAGCTCTTCATATTTTTCACACGTTTTCAGTCTATTCATTTTTTTGAACACCATTTCAGGCTCCTCCTATTTTTCAGAGAGTTTCATGCTCCTCATGTATTTCACACCTTTGAAAGCTCTTCATATTTTTCAAAGATTTTGAAGCTCTTCATATTTTTCACACCTTTTCAGGCTCTTCATGTTTTTCAACACCGCTTCATGCTGCTCATATTTTTCAGACCGTTTCATGCTCATCTCATTTTTGACACCTTTTGAAGCTCTTCATATTTTTCACACGTTTTCAGCTCTTCATGTTTTTGACCACCGTTTCATGCTCCTCCTATTTTTCAGACCGTTTCATGCTCCTCATATTTTTGACACCTTTTGAAGCTCTTCATATTTTTCACACCTTTTCAGGCTCTTCATGTTTTTGAACACCGCTTCATGATCCTCCTGTTTTTCAGACCGTTTCATGCTCTTCATATTTGTGAAACATTTTGAAGCTCTTCATATTTTTCACACCTTTTCAGGCTCTTCATGTTTTTCACCACCACTTCACGCTCCTCCTATATTTCAGACCGTATCATGCTCATCTCATTTTTGTCACCTTTGAAGCTCTTTATTTTTTTCACACCTTTTGAAGCTCTTCATATTTTTCACACGTTTTTTGCTCTTCATATTTTTCAACACCGTTTCATGCTGCTTCTATTTTTCAGTCCGTTTCATGCTCCTCATATATTTCACACCTTTTGAAGCTCTTCATATTTTTCACACCTTTTCAGGATCTTCATGTTTTGGAACACAGCTTCATGCTCCTCCTATTTATCAGACCGTTTCATGCTCCTCATATTTTTGACACCTTTTGAAGCTCTTTATATTTTTCAAAGTCTTTCAGGCTCTTCATTATTTTCAACACCGTTTCATGTTATTCCTATTTTTCAGACCGTTTAATGCTCATCTCATTTTTGACACCTTTTGAAGCTCTTCATATTTTTCACACCTTTTCAGGCTCTTCATGATTTTGGACACCGTTTCATGCTCCTCCTATTTTTCAGACCGTTTCATGCTCCTCATATTTATGACACCTTTTGAAGCTCTTCATATTTTTCACACCTTTTCATGCTCTTCATGTTTCTGAAAACCGCTTCATGATCCTCCTATTTTTCAGAACGTTTCATGCTCCTCATATATTTCACACCTTTTGAAGCTCTTCATATTTTTCACATCATTGAAGCTCTTCATATTTTTCACGCCTTTTCAGGCTCTTCATGATTTTCAACACCGCTTCATGCTCCTCGTATTTTTCGGACCGTTTTATGCTCATCTCATTTTTGACACCTTTTGAAGCTCTTCATATTTTTCACACCTTTTGAAGCTCTTCATATTTTTCATATGTTTGAAGCTCTTCATATTTTCACACGTTTTCAGACTCTTCATGTTTTTCAACACCGCTTCATGCCCCTGCTATTTTTCAGACAGTTTCATGCTCCTCATATTTTTGACAGGTTTTGAGGCTTTTCATATTTTTCACACCTTTTCAGGCTCTTAATGTTTTTGAACACCGTTTCATAATCCGCCTATTTTTAAGACCGTTTCATGCTCCTCATATTTTTGACACCTTTAGAACCTCTTCATATTTTACACAGCTTTTCAGGCTCTTCATGTTTTTCAACACCGCTTCATGTTCCTCCTCTTTTTCAGAACGTTTCATGCTCCTCATATATTTGACACCTTTTGAAGCTCTTGATATTTCTCACACCTTTTCAGGTTCTTCATGTTTTTCAACACCGCTTCATGCTCCTCCTATTTTTCAGACCGTTTCATGCTCATCTCATTTTTGACACCTTTTGAAGCTCCTCATATTTTTCACATCTTTTGAAGCTCTTCATATTTTTCACACCTTTTCAGGCTCTTCATGTTTTTGAACACCGCTTCATGATCCTCCTGTTTTTCAGACCGTATCATGCTCATCTCATTTTTGTCACCTTTGAAGCTCTTTATATTTTTCACACCTTTTGAAGCTCTTTATATTTTTCACACCTTTTCAGGCTCTTCATGTTTTTGATCACCGTTTCATGCTCCTCCTATTTTTCAGACCGTTTCATGCTCCTCATAATTTTGACACCTTATGAAGCTCTTCATATTTTTCACACCTTTTCTGGCTCTTCATGTTTTTGAACACCGCTTCATGATCCTCCTGATTTTCAGACCGTTTCATGCTCTTCATATTTTTGAAACATTTTGAAGCTCTTCATATTTTTCACACCTTTTCAGGCTCTTCATGTTTTTCACCACCACTTCATTCTCCTCCTATTTTTCAGACCGTTTCATGCTCATCTCATTTTTGTCACCTTTGAAGCTCTTTATATTTTTCACACCTTTTGAAGCTCTTCATATTTTTCACACTTTTTCAGGCTCTTCATAGTTTTCAACACCGTTTCATGCTGCTTCTATTTTTCAGATCGTTTATGCTCCTCATATTTTTGACACCTTTAGAAGCTCTTCATATTTTTCAAACCTTTTCAGGTTCTTCATGTTTTTGATCACCGTTTGATGCTCCTCCTATTTTTCAGACCGTTTCGTGCTCCTCATATTTTTGACACATTTTGAAGCTGTTCATATTTTTCACACCTTTTCAGGCTCTTCATGTTTTTGAACACCGCTTCATGATCCTCCTATTTTTCAGACCGTTTCATGCTCCTCATATTTTTGACAGTTTTTGAGCTCTTCATATTTTTCACACCTTTTCAGGCTCTTCATGTTTTTGAACACCGCTTCATGCTACTCCTATTTTTCAGATCGTTTATGCTCCTCATATTTTTGACACCTTTAGAAGATCTTCATATTTTTCAAACCTTTTCAGGTTCTTCATGTTTTTGATCACCGTTTCATGCTCCTCCTATTTTTCAGACCGTTTCATGCTCCTCATATTTTTGACACATTTTGAAGCTGTTCATATTTTTCACACCTTTTCAGGCTCTTCATGTTTTTGAACACCGCTTCATGATCCTCCTATTTTTCAGACCGTTTCATACTTCTCATATTTTTGACACATTTAGAAGCTCTTCATTTTTTTCACACCTTTTCAGGCTCTTCATGTTTTTTGACACAGCTTCATGATCCTCCTATTTTTCAGACCGTTTCATGTTCATCTCATTTTTTACACCTTTTGAAGCTTTTCATATTTTTCACACATTTTCAGGCTCTTCATATTTTTCCACACCACTTCATGCTTCTCCTATTTTTCAGCCCGTTTCATGCTCCTCATGTATTTCACACCTTTTGAAGCTCTCCATATTTTTCACAGCTTTTCAGGCTCTTCATGTTTTTCCACAGCACTTCATGCTTCTCTTATTTTTCAGCCGGTTTCATGCTCCTCATGTATTTCACACCTTTTGAAGCTCTTCATATTTTTCACACCTTTTCAGGCTCTTCATGTTTTTGATCACCGTTTCATGCTCCTCCTATTTTTCAGACCGTTTCATGCTCCTCATATTTTTGACACCTTTTGAAGCTCTTCATATTTTTCACACCTTTTCAGGCTCTTCATGTTCTTGAACACCGCTTCATGATCCTCCTGATTTTCAGACCGTTTCATGCTCTTCATATTTTTGAAACATTTTGAAGCTCTTCATATTTTTCACACCTTTTCAGGCTCTTCATGTTTTTCACCACCACTTCATTCTCCTCCTAATTTTCAGACCGTTTCATGCTCATCTCATTTTTGTCACCTTTGAAGCTCTTTATATTTTTCACACCTTTTGAAGCTCCTCATATTTTTCACACGTTTTCAGGCTCTTCATATTTTTCAACACCGTTTCATGCTGCTTCTATTTTTCAGACCGTTTCATGCTCCTCATATTTTTCACACCTTTTGAAGCTCTTCATATTTTTCACACCTTTTCAGGCTCTTCATGTTTTTGAACACAGCTTCATGCTCCACCTATTTATCAGACCGTTTCATGCTCCTCATATTTTTGACACCTTTTGCAGCTCTTTATATTTTTCACATTATTTCAGGCTCTTCATGATATTCAACACCGTTTCATGTTATTCCTATTTTTCAGACCGTTTAATGCACATCTCATTTTTGACACCTTTTGAAGCTTTTCATAATTTTCACAACTTTTCAGGCTCTTCATGTTTTTGAACACCGCTTGATGCTCCTCCTATTTTTCAGAGAGTTTCATGCTCCTCATGTATTTCACACCTTTTGAAGCTCTTCATATTTTCCACACCTTTTCAGGCTCTTCATGTGTTTGATCACCGTTTCATGCTTCTTCTATTTTTCAGATCGTTTCATGCTCCTCATATTTTTGACACTTTTTGAGCTCTTCATATTTTTCACACCTTTTCATGCTCTTCATGTTTTTGAACACAGCTTCATGCTACTCCTATTTTTCAGATCGTTTATGCTCCTCATATTTTTGACACCTTTAGAAGCTCTTCATATTTTTCAAACCTTTTCAGGCTCTTCATGTTTTTGATCACCGTTTCATGCTCCTCCTATTTTTCAGACCGTTTCATGCTCCTCATATTTTTGACACCTTTTGCAGCTCTTCATATTTTTCACACCTTTTCAGGCTCTTCATGTTTTTGAACACCGCTTCATGATCCTCCTGTTTTTCAGACCGTTTCATGCTCTTCATGTTTGTGAAACATTTTGAAGCTCTTCATATTTTTCACACCTTTTCAGGCTCTTCATGTTTTTGAACACAGCTTCATGCTCCACCTATTTATCAGACCGTTTCATGCTCCTCATATTTTTGACACCATTTGCAGCTCTTTATATTTTTCACACTATTTCAGGCTCTTCATGATTTTCAACACCGTTTCATGTTATTCCTATTTTTCCGACCGTTTAATGCTAATCTCATTTTTGACACCTTTTGAAGCTTTTCATATTTTTCACAACTTTTCAGGCTCTTCATGTTTTTGAACACCGCTTCATGCTCCTCCTATTTTTCAGAGCGTTTCATGCTCCTCATATTTTTGACACTTTTTGAGCTCTTCATATTTTTCACACCTTTTCAGGCTCTTCATGTTTTTGAACTCCGCTTCATGCTCCTCCTATTTTTTCGACAGTATCATGCTCCTCATATTTTTCACACCTTTTGAAGCTCTTCATATTTTTCTCACCTTTTCAGGCTCTTCATGTTTTTGAACAGCATTTCATGCTCCTCCTATTTTTCAGAGAGTTTCATGCTCCTCATGTATTTCACACCTTTTGAAGCTCTTCATATTTTTCACACCTTTTCAGGCTCTTCATGTTTTTCCACACCACTTCATGCTTCTCCTATTTTTCATCCGTTTCATGCTCATCTCAATTTTGAAACCATTTGAAGCTTTTCATATTTTTCACAACTTTTCAGGCTCTTCATGTTTTTGAACACCGCTTCATGCTCCTCCTATTTTTCAGACCGTTTCCTGCTCCTCATATTTTTGACACTTTTTGAAGCTCTTCATATTTTTCACACCTTTTCAGACTCTTCATGTTTTTCAACACCGCTTCATGCTCCTCCTTTTTTTCAGACCGTTTCATGCTCCTCATGTATTTCACACCTTTTGAAGCTCTTCATATTTTTCACACCTTTTCAGGCTCTTCATGTTTTTGAACACCGCTTCATGCTCCTCCTATTTTTCAGACCGTTTCATCCTCCTCATGTATTTCACACCTTTTGAAGCTCTTCATATTTTTCACACCTTTTCAGGCTCTTCATGTTTTTCCACACCAGTTCATGCTTCTCCTATTTTTCATCCGTTTCATGCTCATCTCAATTTTGACACCATTTGAAGCTTTTCATATTTTTCACAACTTTTCAGGCTCTTCATGTTTTTGAACACCGCTTCATGCTCCTCCTATTTTTCAGACCATTTCATGCTCCTCATATTTTCCACACCTTTTGAAGCTCTTCATATTTTTGCCACCTTTTCAGGCTCTTCATGTTTTTCCACACCAGTTCATGCTCCTCCTATTTTTCAGACCATTCATGCTCCTCATATTTTTGAAACCTTTAGAAACTCTTCATATTTTTCACACCTTTTCCGGCTCTTCATGTTTTTCAACACCGCTTCATGCTCCTCCTATTTTTCAGATCGTTTCATGCTCCTCATATTTGACACCTTTTGAAGCTCTTCATATTTTTCACACCTTTTCAGGCTCTTCATGTTTTTGAACACTTCTTCTTGCTCCTCCTCTTTTTCAAACCCTTTCATGCTTCTCATATTTTTGACATCTTTTAAAGCTCTTCATATTTTTCAAACCTTTTCAGGCTCTTCATGTTTTTCAACACCACTTCATGCTCCTCCTATTTTTGAGACCGTTTCATGCTCCTCATATTTCTGACACCTTTAGAAACTCTTCATATTTTTCACACTTTTTCAGGCTCTTCATGTTTTTTAACACCTCTTCATACTCCTCCTATTTTTCAGACCGTTTCATTCTCCTCATATTTTTGACACCTTTTCAAGCTCTTCATATATTTCACACCCTTTCAGGTTCTACATTTTTTTCAACACCACTTCATGCTCCTCCTATTTTTCAGAGCGTTTCATGCTCCTCATCTTTTTGATAGCTTTTGAAGCTCTTCATATATTTCACACATTTTCAGGCTCTTCATGTTTTTCAACACTGCTTCATGCTCGTCCTATTTTTCAGAATTTTTCATGCTCCTCAAATTTTTGACACCTTTTGAAGCTCTTCATATTTTTCACACCTTTTCAGGCTTTTCATGTTTTTTTGAACACCGCTTCATGTTCCTCCTATTTTTCAGACCGTTTCATGCTCCTCATATTTTTGACACCTTTTGAAGCTCTTCATATATTTCACAACTTTTCAGGCTCTTCATATTTTTGAACACCGCTTCATGCTCCTCCTATTTTCAGACCGTTTCATGCTCCTCTCATTTTTGACACCTTTTGAAGATTTGCATTTCTTTACACACCTATTCAGGCCTTTCATGTTTTTGAACACTGCTTCATGCTCCTCCTATTTTTCAGACCGTATCATGCTCCTCATATTTTTCACACATTTTGAAGCTCTTCATATTTTTCACACCTTTTCAGGCTCTTCATTTTTTTCAACACTACTTGTTGCTCCTCCTATTTTTTAGACCTTTTCATGCTCATCTAATTTTTGACACTTTTGAAGATCTTCATATTTTTTACACCTTTTGAAGCTCCTCATATTTTTCACACATTTTGAAGCTCTTCATATTTTTCTCACCTTTTCAGGCTCTTCATGATTTTCATCACCGCTTCATGCTCCTCCTATTTTTCAGACCGTTTCATGCTCATCTCATTTTTGACACCTTTTGAAGCTCTTCCTATTTTTTACAGGTTTTCAGGCTCTTCATGTTTTTCAACACTGCTTCATGCTCCTCCTATTTTTCCGACCGTTTCATGCTCATCTCATTTTGACATCTTTTGAAGCTCTTCATATTTTTCACACCTTTTGAAGCTCTTCATATTTTTCACATTTATGAATCTCTTCATATTTTCCACACGTTTTCAGACAATTCATGTTTTTCAACATCGCTTCATGCTCCTCCTATTTTTCAGACCGTTTCATGCTCCTCATAATTTTGACACCTTTTGAAGCTTTAATATTTTTAACACCTTTTCAGGCTCTTCATCTTTTTCAACACCACTTCATGCTCCTCCTTTTTTGCAGACCGTTTCATGCTACTCATATTTTTAACACCTTTTGAAGCTCTTCATATTTCTCACACCTTTTCAGGCTCTTCATGTTTTTCAACAACGCTTCATGCTCCTCCGATTTTTCAGACCGTTTCATGCTCCTCATATTTTTGACACCTTTTGAAGCTCTTCATATTTTTCACACCTTTTCAGGCTCTTCATGTTTTTTAACACCTCTTCATACTCCTCCTATTTTTCAGACCGTTTCATTCTCCTCATATTTTTGACACCTTTTCAAGCTCTTCATATATTTCACACCCTTTCAGGTTCTTCATTTTTTTCAACACCACTTCATGCTCCTCCTATTTTTCAGAGCGTTTCATGCTCCTCATCTTTTTGATAGCTTTTGAAGCTCTTCATATATTTCACACATTTTCAGGCTCTTCATGTTTTTCAACACTGCTTCATGCTCGTCCTATTTTTCAGAACGTTTCATGCTCCTCAAATTTTTGACACCTTTTGAAGCTCTTCATATTTTTCACACCTTTTCAGGCTTTTCATGTTTTTTTGAACACCGCTTCATGTTCCTCCTATTTTTCAGACCGTTTCATGCTCCTCATATTTTTGACACCTTTTGAAGCTCTTCATATATTTCACAACTTTTCAGGCTCTTCATATTTTTGAACACCGCTTCATGCTCCTCCTATTTTCAGACCGTTTCATGCTCCTCTCATTTTTGACACCTTTTGAAGATTTGCATTTCTTTACACACCTATTCAGGCCTTTCATGTTTTTGAACACTGCTTCATGCTCCTCCTATTTTTCAGACCGTATCATGCTCCTCATATTTTTCACACATTTTGAAGCTCTTCATATTTTTCACACCTTTTCAGGCTCTTCATTTTTTTCAACACTACTTGTTGCTCCTCCTATTTTTTAGACCTTTTCATGCTCATCTAATTTTTGACACTTTTGAAGATCTTCATATTTTTTACACCTTTTGAAGCTCCTCATATTTTTCACACATTTTGAAGCTCTTCATATTTTTCTCACCTTTTCAGGCTCTTCATGATTTTCATCACCGCTTCATGCTCCTCCTATTTTTCAGACCGTTTCATGCTCATCTCATTTTTGACACCTTTTGAAGCTCTTCCTATTTTTTACAGGTTTTCAGGCTCTTCATGTTTTTCAACACTGCTTCATGCTCCTCCTATTTTTCCGACCGTTTCATGCTCATCTCATTTTGACATCTTTTGAAGCTCTTCATATTTTTCACACCTTTTGAAGCTCTTCATATTTTTCACATTTATGAATCTCTTCATATTTTCCACACGTTTTCAGACAATTCATGTTTTTCAACATCGCTTCATGCTCCTCCTATTTTTCAGACCGTTTCATGCTCCTCATAATTTTGACACCTTTTGAAGCTTTAATATTTTTAACACCTTTTCAGGCTCTTCATCTTTTTCAACACCACTTCATGCTCCTCCTTTTTTGCAGACCGTTTCATGCTACTCATATTTTTAACACCTTTTGAAGCTCTTCATATTTCTCACACCTTTTCAGGCTCTTCATGTTTTTCAACAACGCTTCATGCTCCTCCGATTTTTCAGACCGTTTCATGCTCCTCATATTTTTGACACCTTTTGAAGCTCTTCATGTTTTTCACACCTTTTCAGGCTCTTCATGTTTTTGAACACCGCTTCATGCTTCTCCTATTTTTCAGACCGTTTCATGCTCCTCATATTTTTGACACCTTTTGAAGCTCTTCATATTTTTCACACCTTTTCAGGCTCTTCATGTTTTTTAACACCTCTTCATACTCCTCCTATTTTTCAGACCGTTTCATTCTCCTCATATTTTTGACACCTTTTCAAGCTCTTCATATATTTCACACCCTTTCAGGTTCTTCATTTTTTTCAACACCACTTCATGCTCCTCCTATTTTTCAGAGCGTTTCATGCTCCTCATCTTTTTGATAGCTTTTGAAGCTCTTCATATATTTCACACATTTTCAGGCTCTTCATGTTTTTCAACACTGCTTCATGCTCGTCCTATTTTTCAGAACGTTTCATGCTCCTCAAATTTTTGACACCTTTTGAAGCTCTTCATATTTTTCACACCTTTTCAGGCTTTTCATGTTTTTTTGAACACCGCTTCATGTTCCTCCTATTTTTCAGACCGTTTCATGCTCCTCATATTTTTGACACCTTTTGAAGCTCTTCATATATTTCACAACTTTTCAGGCTCTTCATATTTTTGAACACCGCTTCATGCTCCTCCTATTTTCAGACCGTTTCATGCTCCTCTCATTTTTGACACCTTTTGAAGATTTGCATTTCTTTACACACCTATTCAGGCCTTTCATGTTTTTGAACACTGCTTCATGCTCCTCCTATTTTTCAGACCGTATCATGCTCCTCATATTTTTCACACATTTTGAAGCTCTTCATATTTTTCACACCTTTTCAGGCTCTTCATTTTTTTCAACACTACTTGTTGCTCCTCCTATTTTTTAGACCTTTTCATGCTCATCTAATTTTTGACACTTTTGAAGATCTTCATATTTTTTACACCTTTTGAAGCTCCTCATATTTTTCACACATTTTGAAGCTCTTCATATTTTTCTCACCTTTTCAGGCTCTTCATGATTTTCATCACCGCTTCATGCTCCTCCTATTTTTCAGACCGTTTCATGCTCATCTCATTTTTGACACCTTTTGAAGCTCTTCCTATTTTTTACAGGTTTTCAGGCTCTTCATGTTTTTCAACACTGCTTCATGCTCCTCCTATTTTTCCGACCGTTTCATGCTCATCTCATTTTGACATCTTTTGAAGCTCTTCATATTTTTCACACCTTTTGAAGCTCTTCATATTTTTCACATTTATGAATCTCTTCATATTTTCCACACGTTTTCAGACAATTCATGTTTTTCAACATCGCTTCATGCTCCTCCTATTTTTCAGACCGTTTCATGCTCCTCATAATTTTGACACCTTTTGAAGCTTTAATATTTTTAACACCTTTTCAGGCTCTTCATCTTTTTCAACACCACTTCATGCTCCTCCTTTTTTGCAGACCGTTTCATGCTACTCATATTTTTAACACCTTTTGAAGCTCTTCATATTTCTCACACCTTTTCAGGCTCTTCATGTTTTTCAACAACGCTTCATGCTCCTCCGATTTTTCAGACCGTTTCATGCTCCTCATATTTTTGACACCTTTTGAAGCTCTTCATGTTTTTCACACCTTTTCAGGCTCTTCATGTTTTTGAACACCGCTTCATGCTTCTCCTATTTTTCAGACCGTTTCATGCTCCTCATATTTTTGACACCTTTTGAAGCTCTTCATATTTTTCACAAATTTTCAGGCTCTTCATGTTTTTCAACACCGCTTCATGCACGTCCTATTTTTCAGACCATTTCATGCTCATCTCATTTTTGACACCTTTTGAAGTTTTTCATATTTTTCACAACTTTTCAGGCTCTTCATGTTTTTGAACACCGCTTCACGCTAATCCTATTTTTCAAATCATATAATGCTCCTCATATTTTTCACACCTTTTGAAGCTCTTCATATATTTCACACCTTTTCAGGCTCTTCATGTTTCTGAACACCACTTCATGCTCCTTCTCTTTTTCAGAGAGTTTTATGCTCCTCATGTATTTCACACCTTTTGAAGCTCTTCATATTTTTCACACCTTTTCAGGCTCTTCATGTTTTTCAACACCACTTCATGCTGCTCATATTTTTCAGACCGTTTCATGCTCCTCATATTTTTTACACCTTTTGAAGCTCTTCATTTTTTTCACACGTTTTCAGTCTATTCATGTTTTTGAACACCATTTCAGGCTCCTCCTATTTTTCAGAGTGTTTCATGCTCCTCATGTATTTCACACCTTTGAAAGCTCTTCATATTTTTCAAAGATTTTGAAGCTCTTCATATTTTTCACACCTTTTCAGGCTCTTCATGTTTTTCAACACCGTTTCATGCTCCCCCTATTTTTCAAACCGTTTCATGTTCCTCATAATTTTGAAACCTTTTGAAGATCTTCATAATTTTCACATATTTTCAGGCTCTTCATGTGTTTCAACACCGCTTCATGTTCCTCCTATTTTTCAGACCGTTTCATGCTCCTCATATTTTTGACACCTTTTGAAGCTCTTCATATTTTTCACACCTTTTCAGGCTTTTCATGTTTTTTTGAACACCGCTTCATGTTCCTCCTATTTTTCAGACCGTTTCATGCTCCTCATATTTTTGACACCTTTTGAAGCTCTTCATATATTTCACAACTTTTCAGGCTCTTCATATTTTTGAAGACCGCTTCATGCTCCTCCTATTTTCAGACCGTTTCATGCTCCTCTCATTTTTGACACCTTTTGAAGATTTGCATTTCTTTACACACCTATTCAGGCTCTTCATGTTTTTGAACACTGCTTCATGCTCCTCCTATTTTTCAGACCGTATCATGCTCCTCATATTTTTCACACATTTTGAAGCTCTTCATATTTTTCACACCTTTTCAGGCTCTTCATTTTATTCAACACTACTTGTTGCTCCTCCTATTTTTTAGACCTTTTCATGCTCATCTAATTTTTGACACTTTTGAAGCTCTTCATATTTTTTACACCTTTTGAAGCTCCTCATATTTTTCACACATTTTGAAGCTCTTCATATTTTTCTCACCTTTTCAGGCTCTTCATGATTTTCATCACCGCTTCATGCTCCTCCTATTTTTCAGACCGTTTCATGCTCATCTCATTTTTGACACCTTTTGAAGCTCTTCCTATTTTTTACAGGTTTTCAGGCTCTTCATGTTTTTCAACACTGCTTCATGCTCCTCCTATTTTTCAGACCGTTTCATGCTCATCTCATTTTGACATCTTTTGAAGCTCTTCATATTTTTCACACCTTTTGAAGCTCTTCATATTTTTCACATTTATGAATCTCTTCATATTTTCCACACGTTTTCAGACAATTCATGTTTTTCAAAATCGCTTCATGCTCCTCCTATTTTTCAGACCGTTTCATGCTCCTCATAATTTTGACACCTTTTGAAGCTTTAATATTTTTAACACTTTTTCAGGCTCTTCATCTTTTTCAACACCACTTCATGCTCCTCCTTTTTTGCAGACCGTTTCATGCTACTCATATTTTTAACACCTTTTGAAGCTCTTCATATTTCTCACACCTTTTCAGGCTCTTCATGTTTTTCAACAACGCTTCATGCTCCTCCGATTTTTCAGACCGTTTCATGCTCCTCATATTTTTGACACCTTTTGAAGCTCTTCATGTTTTTCACACATTTTCAGGCTCTTCATGTTTTTGAACACCGCTTCATGCTTCTCCTATTTTTCAGACCGTTTCATGTTCCTCATATTTTTGACACCTTTTGAAGCTCTTCATAATTTTCACAACTTTTCAGGCTCTTCATGTTTTTCAACACCGCTTCATGCACGTCCTATTTTTCAGACCATTTCATGCTCATCTCATTTTTGACACCTTTTGAAGTTTTTCATATTTTTCACAACTTTTCAGGCTCTTCATGTTTTTGAACACAGCTTCACGCTAATCCTATTTTTCAAACCATATAATGCTCCTCATATTTTTCACACCTTTTGAAGCTCTTCATATATTTCACACCTTTTCAGGCTCTTCATGTTTCTGAACACCACTTCATGCTCCTTCTCTTTTTCAGAGAGTTTTATGCTCCTCATGTATTTCACACCTTTTGAAGCTCTTCATATTTTTCACACCTTTTCAGGCTCTTCATGTTTTTCAACACCACTTCATGCTGCTCATATTTTTCAGACCGTTTCATGCTCCTCATATTTTTTACACCTTTTGAAGCTCTTCATGTTTTTCACACCTTTTAAGGCTCTTCATGTTTTTCAACACCGCTTCATGCTGCTCATATTTTTCAGACCGTTTCATGCTCCTCATATTTTTGACACCTTTTGAAGCTCTTCATATTTTTCACACGTTTTCAGTCTATTCATTTTTTTTGAACACCATTTCAGGCTCCTCCTATTTTTCAGAGTGTTTCATGCTCCTCATGTATTTCACACCTTTGAAAGCTCTTCATATTTTTCAAAGATTTTGAAGCTCTTCATATTTTTCACACCTTTTCAGGCTCTTCATGTTTTCAACACCTTTTCATGCTCCCCCTATTTTTCAAACCGTTTCATGTTCCTCATAATTTTGAAACCTTTTGAAGATCTTCATAATTTTCACACATTTTCAGGCTCTTCATGTGTTTGAACACCGCTTCATGTTCCTCCTATTTTTCAGACCGTTTCATGCTCCTCATATTTTTGACACCTTTTGAAGCTCTCATATTTTTCATACCTTTTGAAGCTCTTCATGTTTTTGAACACTGCTTCATGCTCCTCGTATTTTTCAGATCGTTTCATGCTCCTCATTTTTTGACACTTTTTGAGCTCTTCGTAATTTTCAAACCTTTTCAAGCTCTTCATGTTTTCGAACTCTGCTTCATGCTCCTCCAATTTTTCACACCGTTTCATGATCCTCATATTTTTGATACTTTTTGAGCTCTTCATATTTTTCACACATTTTCAGGCTCTTCATGTTTTTGATCACCGTTTCATGCTCCTCCTATTTTTCAGACCGTTTCATGCTCCTCATATTTTTGACACCTTTTGAAGCTCTTCATATTTTTCACACCTTTTCAGGCTCTTCGTGTTTTTGAACACCGCTTCATGATCCTCTTGTTTTTCAGACCGTTTCATGCTCTTCATATTTGTGAAACATTTTGAAGCTCTTCATATTTTTCACACCTTTTCAGGCTCTTCATGTTTTTCACCACCACTTCACGCTCCTCCTATTTTTCAGACCGTATCATGCTCATCTCATTTTTGTCACCTTTGAAGCTCTTTATTTTTTTCACACCTTTTGAAGCTCTTCATATTTTTCACACGTTTTCATGCTCTTCATATTTTTCAACACCGTTTCATGCTGCTTCAATTTTTCAGTCCGTTTCATGCTCCTCATATTTTTCACAACTTTTGAAGCTCTTCATATTTTTCACACCTTTTCAGGATCTTCATGTTTTGGAACACAGCTTCATGCTCCTCCTATATATCAGACCGTTTCATGCTCCTCATATTTTAGACACCTTTTGAAGCTCTTTATATTTTTCACAGTTTTTCAGGCTCTTCATGATTTTCAACATCGTTTCATGTTATTCCTATTTTTCAGACCATTTCATGCTCATCTCATTTTTGACACCGTTTGAAGCTCTTCATATTTTTCACACCTTTTCAGGCTCTTCATGTTTTTCAACACCGCTTATGCTCCTCCTATTTTTCAGACCGTTTCATGCTCATCTCATTTTTGACACCTTTTTAATCTCTTCATATCTTTCAAAACTTTTGAAGCTGTTCATATTTTTAATATTTTTGAAGCTCTTCATATTTTCACACGTTTTCAGACTCTTCATGTTTTTCAACACCGCTTCATGCTCCTCCTATTTTTCAAACCGTATCATGCTCCTCATATTTTTGAAAACTTTTGAAGCTCTTCATATTTTTCACACCTTTTCAGGCTCTTCATGTTTTTGAACACTTCTTCATGCTCTTCCTCTTTTTCAGACCGTTTCATGCTCCTCATATTTTTGACACTTTTTGAAGCTCTTCATATTTTTCACTCATTTTCAGGCTCTTCATATTTTTCAACACCACTTCATGCTCCTCCTATTTTTGAGACCGTTTGGTGCTCCGCATATTTTTGACACCTTTAGGAACTCTTCATATTTTTCACACCTTTTCAGGCACTTCATGTTTTTTATCACTGCTTCATGCTCGTCCTATTTTTCAGAACGTTTCATGCTCCTCATATTTTTGACACCTTTTGAAGCTCTTCATATTTTTCACACCTTTTCAGGCTTTTCATGTTTTTGAACACCGCTTCATGCTCCTCCTATTTTTCAGATTGTTTCATGCTCCTCATATTTTTGACACCTTTTGAAGCTCTTCATATTTTTCACACCTTTTCAGGCTCTTCATGTTTTTCAACACCGCTTCATGCTCGTCGTATTTTGCTGACCGTTTCATGCTCCTCATATTTTTGACACCTTTTGAAGCTCTTCAGATATTTCGCACCTTTCCAGGCTCTTCATTTTTTCAACACCACTTCATGCTCCTCCTATTTTTCAGATCGTTTCATGCTCATCTCATTTTAAAACCTTTTGAAGCTCTTCATATTTTTGACAAATTTTGAAGGTCTTCATATTTTTCACACGTTTTCAGGCTCTTCATGATTTTCAAAACCGCTTCATGCTCCTCCTATTTTTCAGACCTTTTCATGCTCATCTCATTTTAACACCTTTTGAAGCTCTTCATATTTTTGACACCTTTTGAAGCTCTTCATATTTTTCACACCTTTTCAGGCTCTTAATGATTTTCAACACTGCTTCATGCTCCTCCTATTTTTCAGACCTTTTCATGCTCATCTCTTTTTTGACACCTTTTGAAGCTCTTCAGATTTTTCACACCTTTTGAAGCTCTTCATATTTTTCACATTTATGAATCTCTTCATATTTTCCACACGTTTTCAGACAATTCATGTTTTTCAACATCGCTTCATGCTCCTCCTATTTTTCAGACCGTTTCATTCTCCTCATATTTTTGACACCTTTTGAAGCTCTTCATATATTTCACACTTTTTCAGACTTTTCCTTTTTTTGAACACGACTTCATGCTCCTCCTATTTTTCAGACCGTTTCATGCTCATCTCATTTTGACATCTTTTGAAACTCTTCATATTTTTCACACCTTTTGAAGCTCTTCATATTTTTCACATTTATGAATCTCTTCATATTTTCCACACGTTTTCAGACAATTCATGTTTTTCAACATCACTTCATGTTATTCCTATTTTTCAGACCGTTTCATGCTACTCATATTTTTAACACCTTTTGAAGCTCTTCATATTTCTCACACCTTTTCAGGCTCTTCATGTTTTTCAACAACGCTTCATGCTCCTCCGATTTTTCAGACCGTTTCATGCTCCTCATATTTTTGACACCTTTTGAAGCTCTTCATATTTTTCACACCTTTTCAGGCTCTTCATGTTTTTGAACACCGCTTCATGCTTCTCCTATTTTTCAGAACTTTTCATGCTCCTCATATTATTGACATCTTTTGAAGCTCTTCATATTTTTCACAACTTTTCAGGCTCTTCATGTTTTTCAACACCGCTTCATGCACGTCCTATTTTTCAGACCGTTTCATGCTCATCTCATTTTTGACACCTTTTGAAGTTTTTAATATTTTTCACAACTTTTCAGGCTCTTCATGTTTTTGAACACCGCTTCATGCTAATCCTATTTTTCAAACCATATCATGCTCCTCATATTTTTCACACCTTTTGAAGCTCTTCATATATTTCACACCTTTTCAGGCTCTTCATGTTTCTGAACACCACTTCATGCTCCTTCTCTTTTTCAGAGAGTTTTATGCTCCTCATGTATTTCACACCTTTTGAAGCTCTTCATATTTTTCACACCTTTTCAGGCTCTTCATGTTTTTCAACACCACTTCATGCTGCTCATATTTTTCAGACCGTTTCATGCTCCTCATATTTTTTACACCTTTTGAAGCTCTTCATTTTTTTCACACGTTTTCAGTCTATTCATGTTTTTGAACACCATTTCAGGCTCCTCCTATTTTTCAGAGTGTTTCATGCTCCTCATGTATTTCACACCTTTGAAAGCTCTTCATATTTTTCAAAGATTTTGAAGCTCTTCATATTTTTCACACCTTTTCAGGCTCTTCATGTTTTTCAACACCGTTTCATGCTCCCCCTATTTTTCAAACCGTTTCATGTTCCTCATAATTTTGAAACCTTTTGAAGATCTTCATAATTTTCACACATTTTCAGGCTCTTCATGTGTTTCAACACCGCTTCATGTTCCTCCTATTTTTCAGACCGTTTCATGCTCCTCATATTTTTGACACCTTTTGAAGCTCTTCATATTTTTCACACCTTTTCAGGCTTTTCATGTTTTTTTGAACACCGCTTCATGTTCCTCCTATTTTTCAGACCGTTTCATGCTCCTCATATTTTTGACACCTTTTGAAGCTCTTCATATATTTCACAACTTTTCAGGCTCTTCATATTTTTGAAGACCGCTTCATGCTCCTCCTATTTTCAGACCGTTTCATGCTCCTCTCATTTTTGACACTTTTTGAAGATTTGCATTTCTTTACACACCTATTCAGGCTCTTCATGTTTTTGAACACTGCTTCATGCTCCTCCTATTTTTCAGACCGTATCATGCTCCTCATATTTTTCACACATTTTGAAGCTCTTCATATTTTTCACACCTTTTCAGGCTCTTCATTTTATTCAACACTACTTGTTGCTCCTCCTATTTTTTAGACCTTTTCATGCTCATCTAATTTTTGACACTTTTGAAGCTCTTCATATTTTTTACACCTTTTGAAGCTCCTCATATTTTTCACACATTTTGAAGCTCTTCATATTTTTCTCACCTTTTCAGGCTCTTCATGATTTTCATCACCGCTTCATGCTCCTCCTATTTTTCAGACCGTTTCATGCTCATCTCATTTTTGACACCTTTTGAAGCTCTTCCTATTTTTTACAGGTTTTCAGGCTCTTCATGTTTTTCAACACTGCTTCATGCTCCTCCTATTTTTCAGACCGTTTCATGCTCATCTCATTTTGACATCTTTTGAAGCTCTTCATATTTTTCACACCTTTTGAAGCTCTTCATATTTTTCACATTTATGAATCTCTTCATATTTTCCACACGTTTTCAGACAATTCATGTTTTTCAACATCGCTTCATGCTCCTCCTATTTTTCAGACCGTTTCATGCTCCTCATAATTTTGACACCTTTTGAAGCTTTAATATTTTTAACACTTTTTCAGGCTCTTCATCTTTTTCAACACCACTTCATGCTCCTCCTTTTTTGCAGACCGTTTCATGCTACTCATATTTTTAACACCTTTTGAAGCTCTTCATATTTCTCACACCTTTTCAGGCTCTTCATGTTTTTCAACAACGCTTCATGCTCCTCCGATTTTTCAGACCGTTTCATGCTCCTCATATTTTTGACACCTTTTGAAGCTCTTCATGTTTTTCACACATTTTCAGGCTCTTCATGTTTTTGAACACCGCTTCATGCTTCTCCTATTTTTCAGACCGTTTCATGTTCCTCATATTTTTGACACCTTTTGAAGCTCTTCATAATTTTCACAACTTTTCAGGCTCTTCATGTTTTTCAACACCGCTTCATGCACGTCCTATTTTTCAGACCATTTCATGCTCATCTCATTTTTGACACCTTTTGAAGTTTTTCATATTTTTCACAACTTTTCAGGCTCTTCATGTTTTTGAACACAGCTTCACGCTAATCCTATTTTTCAAACCATATAATGCTCCTCATATTTTTCACACCTTTTGAAGCTCTTCATATATTTCACACCTTTTCAGGCTCTTCATGTTTCTGAACACCACTTCATGCTCCTTCTCTTTTTCAGAGAGTTTTATGCTCCTCATGTATTTCACACCTTTTGAAGCTCTTCATATTTTTCACACCTTTTCAGGCTCTTCATGTTTTTCAACACCACTTCATGCTGCTCATATTTTTCAGACCGTTTCATGCTCCTCATATTTTTTACACCTTTTGAAGCTCTTCATGTTTTTCACACCTTTTAAGGCTCTTCATGTTTTTCAACACCGCTTCATGCTGCTCATATTTTTCAGACCGTTTCATGCTCCTCATATTTTTGACACCTTTTGAAGCTCTTCATATTTTTCACACGTTTTCAGTCTATTCATGTTTTTGAACACCATTTCAGGCTCCTCCTATTTTTCAGAGTGTTTCATGCTCCTCATGTATTTCACACCTTTGAAAGCTCTTCATATTTTTCAAAGATTTTGAAGCTCTTCATATTTTTCACACCTTTTCAGGCTCTCATGTTTTCAACACCGTTTCATGCTCCCCCTATTTTCCAACCGTTTCATGTTCCTCATAATTTTGAAACCTTTTGAAGATCTTCATAATTTTCACACATTTTCAGGCTCTTCATGTGTTTGAACACCGCTTCATGTTCCTCCTATTTTTCAGACCGTTTCATGCTCCTCATATTTTTGACACCTTTTGAAGCTCTCATATTTTTCATACCTTTTGAAGCTCTTCATGTTTTTGAACACTGCTTCATGCTCCTCGTATTTTTCAGATCGTTTCATGCTCCTCATTTTTTGACACTTTTTGAGCTCTTCGTAATTTTCAAACCTTTTCAAGCTCTTCATGTTTTCGAACTCTGCTTCATGCTCCTCCAATTTTTCACACCGTTTCATGATCCTCATATTTTTGATACTTTTTGAGCTCTTCATATTTTTCACACATTTTCAGGCTCTTCATGTTTTTGATCACCGTTTCATGCTCCTCCTATTTTTCAGACCGTTTCATGCTCCTCATATTTTTGACACCTTTTGAAGCTCTTCATATTTTTCACACCTTTTCAGGCTCTTCGTGTTTTTGAACACCGCTTCATGATCCTCTTGTTTTTCAGACCGTTTCATGCTCTTCATATTTGTGAAACATTTTGAAGCTCTTCATATTTTTCACACCTTTTCAGGCTCTTCATGTTTTTCACCACCACTTCACGCTCCTCCTATTTTTCAGACCGTATCATGCTCATCTCATTTTTGTCACCTTTGAAGCTCTTTATTTTTTTCACACCTTTTGAAGCTCTTCATATTTTTCACACGTTTTCATGCTCTTCATATTTTTCAACACCGTTTCATGCTGCTTCAATTTTTCAGTCCGTTTCATGCTCCTCATATTTTTCACAACTTTTGAAGCTCTTCATATTTTTCACACCTTTTCAGGATCTTCATGTTTTGGAACACAGCTTCATGCTCCTCCTATATATCAGACCGTTTCATGCTCCTCATATTTTAGACACCTTTTGAAGCTCTTTATATTTTTCACAGTTTTTCAGGCTCTTCATGATTTTCAACATCGTTTCATGTTATTCCTATTTTTCAGACCATTTCATGCTCATCTCATTTTTGACACCGTTTGAAGCTCTTCATATTTTTCACACCTTTTCAGGCTCTTCATGTTTTTCAACACCGCTTATGCTCCTCCTATTTTTCAGACCGTTTCATGCTCATCTCATTTTTGACACCTTTTTAATCTCTTCATATCTTTCAAAACTTTTGAAGCTGTTCATATTTTTAATATTTTTGAAGCTCTTCATATTTTCACACGTTTTCAGACTCTTCATGTTTTTCAACACCGCTTCATGCTCCTCCTATTTTTCAAACCGTATCATGCTCCTCATATTTTTGAAAACTTTTGAAGCTCTTCATATTTTTCACACCTTTTCAGGCTCTTCATGTTTTTGAACACTTCTTCATGCTCTTCCTCTTTTTCAGACCGTTTCATGCTCCTCATATTTTTGACACTTTTTGAAGCTCTTCATATTTTTCACTCATTTTCAGGCTCTTCATATTTTTCAACACCACTTCATGCTCCTCCTATTTTTGAGACCGTTTGGTGCTCCGCATATTTTTGACACCTTTAGGAACTCTTCATATTTTTCACACCTTTTCAGGCACTTCATGTTTTTTATCACTGCTTCATGCTCGTCCTATTTTTCAGAACGTTTCATGCTCCTCATATTTTTGACACCTTTTGAAGCTCTTCATATTTTTCACACCTTTTCAGGCTTTTCATGTTTTTGAACACCGCTTCATGCTCCTCCTATTTTTCAGATTGTTTCATGCTCCTCATATTTTTGACACCTTTTGAAGCTCTTCATATTTTTCACACCTTTTCAGGCTCTTCATGTTTTTCAACACCGCTTCATGCTCGTCGTATTTTGCTGACCGTTTCATGCTCCTCATATTTTTGACACCTTTTGAAGCTCTTCAGATATTTCGCACCTTTCCAGGCTCTTCATTTTTTCAACACCACTTCATGCTCCTCCTATTTTTCAGATCGTTTCATGCTCATCTCATTTTAACACCTTTTGAAGCTCTTCATATTTTTGACAAATTTTGAAGGTCTTCATATTTTTCACACGTTTTCAGGCTCTTCATGATTTTCAAAACCGCTTCATGCTCCTCCTATTTTTCAGACCTTTTCATGCTCATCTCATTTTAACACCTTTTGAAGCTCTTCATATTTTTGACACCTTTTGAAGCTCTTCATATTTTTCACACCTTTTCAGGCTCTTAATGATTTTCAACACTGCTTCATGCTCCTCCTATTTTTCAGACCTTTTCATGCTCATCTCTTTTTTGACACCTTTTGAAGCTCTTCAGATTTTTCACACCTTTTGAAGCTCTTCATATTTTTCACATTTATGAATCTCTTCATATTTTCCACATGTTTTCAGACAATTCATGTTTTTCAACATCGCTTCATGCTCCTCCTATTTTTCAGACCGTTTCATTCTCCTCATATTTTTGACACCTTTTGAAGCTCTTCATATATTTCACACTTTTTCAGACTTTTCCTTTTTTTGAACACGACTTCATGCTCCTCCTATTTTTCAGACCGTTTCATGCTCATCTCATTTTGACATCTTTTGAAACTCTTCATATTTTTCACACCTTTTGAAGCTCTTCATATTTTTCACATTTATGAATCTCTTCATATTTTCCACACGTTTTCAGACAATTCATGTTTTTCAACATCACTTCATGTTATTCCTATTTTTCAGACCGTTTCATGCTACTCATATTTTTAACACCTTTTGAAGCTCTTCATATTTCTCACACCTTTTCAGGCTCTTCATGTTTTTCAACAACGCTTCATGCTCCTCCGATTTTTCAGACCGTTTCATGCTCCTCATATTTTTGACACCTTTTGAAGCTCTTCATATTTTTCACACCTTTTCAGGCTCTTCATGTTTTTGAACACCGCTTCATGCTTCTCCTATTTTTCAGAACTTTTCATGCTCCTCATATTATTGACACCTTTTGAAGCTCTTCATATTTTTCACAACTTTTCAGGCTCTTCATGTTTTTCAACACCGCTTCATGCACGTCCTATTTTTCAGACCGTTTCATGCTCATCTCATTTTTGACACCTTTTGAAGTTTTTAATATTTTTCACAACTTTTCAGGCTCTTCATGTTTTTGAACACCGCTTCATGCTAATCCTATTTTTCAAACCATATCATGCTCCTCATATTTTTCACACCTATTGAAGCTCTTCATATATTTCACACCTTTTCAGGCTCTTCATGTTTTTGAACACCACTTCATGCTCCTTCTCTTTTTCAGAGAGTTTTATGCTCCTCATGTATTTCACACCTTTTGAAGCTCTTCATATTTTTCACACCTTTTCAGGCTCTTCATGTTTTTCAACACCGCTTCATGCTGCTCATATTTTTCAGACCGTTTCATGCTCCTCATATTTTTGACACCTTTTGAAGCTCTTCAATTTTTTCACACCTTTTAAGGCTCTTCATGTTTTTGAACACCGCTTCATGATCCTCCTATTTTTCAGACCGTTTCATGCTCCTCATATTTTTGACACTTTTTGAGCTCTTCATATTTTTCACACCTTTTCAGGCTCTTCATGTTTTTGAACACCGCTTCATGCTACTCCTATTTTTCAGATCGTTTATGCTTCTCATATTTTTGACACCTTTAGAAGCTCTTCATATTTTTCAAACCTTTTCAGGTTCTTCATGTTTTTGATCACCGTTTCATGCTCCTCCTATTTTTCAGAGAGTTTCATGCTCCTCATGTATTTCACACCTTTTGAAGCTCTTCATATTTTGCACACCTTTTCAGGCTCTTCATGTGTTTGATCACCGTTTCATGCTTCTTCTATTTTTCAGATCGTTTCATGCTCCTCATACTTTTGACACTTTTTGAGCTCTTCATATTTTTCACACCTTTTCAGGCTCTTCATGTTTTTGAACACCGCTTCATGCTACTCCTATTTTTCAGATCGTTTATGCTCCTCATATTTTTGACACCTTTAGAAGCTCTTCATATTTTTCAAACCTTTTCTGGCTCTTCATGTTTTTGATCACCGTTTCATGCTCCTCCTATTTTTCAGACCGTTTCATGCTCCTCATATTTTTGACACCTTTTGAAGCTCTTCATATTTTTCACACCTTTTCAGGCTCTTCATGTTTTTGAACACCGCTTCATAATCCTCCTGTTTTTCAGACCGTTTCATGCTCTTCATATTTGTGAAACATTTTGAAGCTCTTCATATTTTTCACACCTTTTCAGGCTCTTCATGTTTTTGAACACAGCTTCATGCTCCACCTATTTATTAGACCGTTTCATCCTCCTCTTATTTTTGACACCTTTTGCAGCTCTTTATATTTTTCACACTATTTCAGGCTCTTCATGATTTTCAACACCGTTTCATGTTATTCCTATTTTTCCGACCGTTTAATGCTAATCTCATTTTTGACATCTTTTGAAGCTTTTCATATTTTTCACAACTTTTCAGGCTCTTCATGTTTTTGAACACCGCTTCATGCTCCTCCTATTTTTCAGAGCGTTTCATGCTCCTCATATTTTTGACACTTTTTGAGCTCTTCATATTTTTCACACCTTTTCAGGCTCTTCATGTTTTTGATCACCGTTTCATGCTCCTTCTATTTTTCAGATCGTTTCATGCTCATCATATTTTTGACACTTTTTGAGCTCTTCATATTTTTCACACCTTTTCAGGCTCTTCATGTTTTTGAACACCACTTCATGATCCTCCTATTTTTCAGACCGTTTCATGCTCCTCATATTTTTGACACATTTAGAAGCTCTTCACTTTTTTAACACCTTTTCAGGCTCTTCATGTTTTTCGACACAGCTTCATGATCCTCCTATTTTTCCGACCATTTCATTCTCCTCATATTTTTGACACCTTTTGAAGCTCTTCATATATTTCACACCTTTTCAGTCTCTTCTTTTTTTTTCAACACGACTTCATGCTCCTCCTATTTTTCAGACCGTTTCATGCTCCTAATATTTTGACACCTTTTGAAGCTCTTCATATATTTCACACCTTTTCAGGCTCTTCATGTTTTTGAACACCGCTTCATGCTCCTCTTATTTTTCAGACCGTTTTTTGCTCCTCATATTTTTAACACCTTTTTAAGCTTTTCATATTTTTCACACCTTTTCAGGCTCTTCAAGTTTTTCAACACCACTTCATGCTCCTTCTTTTTTGCAGACCGTTTCATGCTCCTCATATATTTGACACCTTTTGATCCTCTTCATATTTTTCACACCTTTTCAGGCTCTTCATTTTTCAACACCGCTTCATGCTCCTCCTATTTTTCAGACCGTTTCATGCTCATCTCATTTTTGACACCTTTTGAAGCTTTTCATATTTTTCACAAATTTTCAGGCTCTTCATGTGTTTCAACACCGTTTCAGGCTCCTCCTATTTTTCAGACCGTTTCATGCTCATCTCAATTTTGACACCTTTTGAAGCTCTTCATAATTTTCACACATTTTCAGGCTCTTCATGTTTTTGAACACCGCTTCATGCTCCTCCTATTTTTCAGAGAGTTTCATGCTCCTCATGTATTTCACACCTTTTGAAGCTCTTCATATTTTTCACACCTTTTCAGGCTCTTCATGTTTTTGATCACCGTTTCATGCTCCTCCTATTTTTCAGACCGTTTCATGCTCCTCATATTTATGACACCTTTTGAAACTCTTCCTATTTTTCACACCTTTTCATGCTCTTCATGTTTCTGAAAACCGCTTCATGATCATCCTATTTTTCAGACCGTTTCATTCTCCTCATATATTTCACACCTTTTGAAGCTCTTCATATTTTTCACACCTTTTCTTGCTCTTCATGTTTCTGAAAACCGCTTCATGATCCTCCTATTTTTCAGACCGTTTCATTCTCCTCATATATTTCACACCTTTTGAAGCTCTTCATATTTTTCCCACCTTTTCAGGCTCTTCATGTTTTTGAACACTGCTTCATGCTCCTCGTATTTTTCAGATCGTTTCATGCTCCTCATATTTTTGACACTTTTTGAGCTCTTCATATTTTTCACACCTTTTCAGGCTCTTCATGTTTTTCACCACCACTTCATGCTCCTCCTATTTTTCAGACCGTTTCATGCTCATCTCATTTTTGTCACATTTGAAGCTCTTCATATTTTTCACACCTTTTGAAGCTCTTCATATTTTTCACACGTTTTCAGGCTCTTCATGTTTTTCAAAACCGTTTCATGCTGCTTCTATTTTTCAGACCATTTCATGCTCCTCATATTTTTCACACCTTTTGAAGCTCTTCATATTTTTCACACCCTTTTAAGATCTTCATGTTTTGAACACAGCTTCATGCTCCTCCTATTTTTCAGACCGTTTCATGCTCCTCATATTTTTGACACTTTTTGAAGCTTTTCATATTTTTCACATCTTTTCAGGCTCTTCATGTTTTTCAACACCATTTCATGATCCTCCTATTTTTCAGACCGTTTCATGCTCATCTCATTTTTGACACCTTTTGAAGCTTTTCATATTTTTCACAGCTTTTCAGGCTCTTCATGTTTTTCCACAGCACTTCATGCTTCTCTTATTTTTCAGCCCGTTTCATGCTCCTCATGTATTTCACAACTTTTGAATCTCTTCATATTTTTCCCACCTTTTCAGGCTCTTCATGTTTTTGATCACCGTTTCATGCTCCTCCTATTTTTCAGACCGTTTCATGCTCCTCATATTTTTGACACCTTTTGAAGCTCTTCATATTTTTCACACCTTTTCAGGCTCTTCATGTTTTTGAACACAGCTTCATGCTGTCCTGATTTTCAGACCGTTTCATGCTCTTCATATTTTTGAAACATTTTGAAGCTCTTCATATTTTTCACACCTTTTCATGCTCTTCATGTTTTTCACCACCACTTCATTCTCCTCCTATTTTTCAGACCATTTCATGCTCATCTCATTTTTGTCACCTTTGAAGCTCTTTATATTTTTCACACCTTTTGAAGCTCTTCATATTTTTCACACGTTTTCAGGCTCTTCATATTTTTCAACACCGTTTCATGCTGCTTCTATTTCTCAGACCGTTTCATGCTCCTCATATTTTTCACACCTTTTGAAACTCTTCATATTTTTCACACCTTTTCAGGCTCTTCATGTTTTTGAACACAGCTTCATGCTCCACCTATTTATCAGACCGTTTCCTACTCCTCATATTTTTGACACCTTTTGCAGCTCTTTATATTTTTCACATTATTTCAGGCTCTTCATGATTTTCAACACCGTTTCAAGTTATTCCTATTTTTCAGACCGTTTAATGCTCATCTCATTTTTGACACCTTTTGAAGCTTTTCATATTTTTCACAACTTTTCAGGCTCTTCATGTTTTTGAACACCGCTTCATGCTCCTCCTATTTTTCAGAGAGTTTCATGCTCCTCATGTATTTCACACCTTTTGAAGCTCTTCATATTTTCCACACGTTTTCAGGCTCTTCATGTGTTTGATCACCGTTTTATCCTTCTTCTATTTTTCAGATCGTTTCATGCTCCTCATATTTTTGACACTTTTTGAGCTCTTCATATTTTTCACACCTTTTCAGGCTCTTCATGTTTTTGAACACCGCTTCATGCTACTCCTATTTTTCAGATCGTTTATGCGCCTCATATTTTTGACACCTTTAGAAGCTCTTCATATTTTTCACACCTTTTCAGGCTCTTCATGTTTTTGAACACCGCTTCATGATCCTCCTGTTTTTCAGACCGTTTCATGCTCTTCATATTTGTGAAACATTTTGAAGCTCTTCATATTTTTCACACCTTTTCAGGCTCTTCATGTTTTTGAACACAGCTTCATGCTCCACCTATTTATCAGACCGTTTCATGCTCCTCATATTTTTTTTTTTTATTCTTGATAAGCTTTTTTTTTTTTTAATTTTTATTATTTTTTTTTCCAGTGGGTTTTGTCATACATTGCTATGAATCAGCCATTGATTTACATGTATTCCCAATCCCGATCATATTTTTGACACCTTTTGCAGCTCTTTATATTTTTCACACTATTTCAGGCTCTTCATGATTTTCAACACCGTTTCATGTTATTCCTATTTTTCCGACCGTTTAATGCTAATCTCATTTTTGACACCTTTTGAAGCTTTTCATATTTTTCACAACTTTTCAGGCTCTTCATGTTTTTGAACACCGCTTCATACTCCTCCTATTTTTCAGAGCGTTTCATGCTCCTCATATTTTTGACACTTTTTGAGCTCTTCATATTTTTCACACCTTTTCAGGCTCTTCATGTTTTTGAACACCGCTTCATGATCCTCCTATTTTTCAGACCGTTTCATGCTCCTCATATTTTTGACACATTTAGAAGCTCTTCACTTTTTTCACACCTTTTCAGGCTCTTCATGTTTTTCGACACAGCTTCATGATCCTCCTATTTTTCCGACCATTTCATTCTCCTCATATTTTTGACACCTTTTGAAGCTCTTCATATATTTCACACCTTTTCAGTCTCTTCTTTTTTTTTCAACACGACTTCATGCTCCTCCTATTTTTCAGACCGTTTCATGCTCTTCATATTTTGAAACATTTTGAAGCTCTTCATATTTTTCACTCCTTTTCAGGCTCTTCATGTTTTTGAACACCGCTTCATGCTCCTCCTATTTTTCAGAACGTTTCATGCTCCTCATATTTTTCACACTTTTTGAAGCTCTTCATATTTTGCACACCTTTTCAAGCCCTTCATGTTTTTCAACACAGCTTCATGCTCCTCCTATTTTTCCGACCATTTCATTCTCCTCATATTTTTGACACCTTTTGAAGCTCTTCATATATTTCACACCTTTTCAGGCTCTTCATGTTTTTGAACACCGCTTCATGCTCCTCTTATTTTTCAGACCGTTTTTTGCTCCTCATATTTTTAACACCTTTTTAAGCTTTTCATATTTTTCACACCTTTTCAGGCTCTTCAAGTTTTTCAACACCACTTCATGCTCCTTCTTTTTTGCAGACCGTTTCATGCTCCTCATATATTTGACACCTTTTGATCCTCTTCATATTTTTCACACCTTTTCAGGCTCTTCATTTTTCAACACCGCTTCATGCTCCTCCTATTTTTCAGACCGTTTCATGCTCATCTCATTTTTGACACCTTTTGAAGCTTTTCATATTTTTCACAAATTTTCAGGCTCTTCATGTCTTTCAACACCGTTTCAGGCTCCTCATATTTTTCAGACCGTTTCATGCTCATCTCATTTTTGACACCTTTTGAAGCTCTTCATATTTTTCACACATTTTCAGGCTCTTCATGTTTTTGAAAACCGCTTCATGCTCCTCCTATTTTTCAGAGAGTTTCATGCTCCTCATGTATTTCACACCTTTTGAAGCTCTTCATATTTTTCACACCTTTTCAGGCTCTTCATGTTTTTGATCACCGTTTCATGCTCCTCCTATTTTTCAGACCATTTCATGCTCCTCATATTTATGACACCTTTTGAAACTCTTCCTGTTTTTCACACCTTTTCATGCTCTTCATGTTTCTGAAAACCGCTTCATGATCCTCCTATTTTTCAGACCGTTTCATTCTCCTCATATATTTCACACCTTTTGAAGCTCTTCATATTTTTCACACGTTTTCAGGCTCTTCATATTTTTCAACACCGTTTCATGCTGCTTCTATTTTTCAGACCGTTTCATGCTCCTCATATTTTTCACACCTTTTGAAGCTCTTCATATTTTTCACACCTTTTCAGGCTCTTCATGTTTTTGAACACAGCTTCATGCTCCACCTATTTATCAGACCGTTTCATGCTCCTCATATTTTTGACACCTTTTGAAGCTCTTCATATTTTCCACACCTTTTCAGGCTCTTCATGTTTTTCAACACCGCTTCATGCTCCTCCGATTTTTCAGACCATTTCATGCTCCTCATATTTTTGACACCTTTTGAAGGTCTTCATATTTTTCACACCTTTTCAGGCTCTTCATGTTTTTCAACACCACTTCATGCTCCTCCTTTTTTTCAGACCGTTTCAGGCTCCTCATATTTTTCACACCTTTTGAAGCCGTTCATATTTCTCACACCTTTTCATGCTCTTCATTTTTTTCAACACTATTTGTTACTCCTCCTATTTTTTAGACCGTTTCATACTCATCTAATTTTTGACAACTTTTGAAGCTCTTCATATTTTTCACCTTTTTGAAGCTCTTCATATTTTTCACACAATTTCAGACTCTTCATGTTTTTCAACACCGCTTCATGCTCCTTCTATTTATCATACCGTTTCATACTCCTAATATTTTGACACGTTTTGAGGCTCTTCATATTTTTCACACCTTTTCAGGCTCTTCATGTTTTTGAACTCTGCTTCATGCTCCTCCTATTTTTTCGACCGTATCATGCTCCTCATATTTTTCACACCTTTTGAAGCTCTTCATATTTTTCTCACCTTTTCAGGCTCTTCATGTTTTTGAACAGCACTTCATGCTCCTCCTATTTTTCAGAGAGTTTCATGCTCCTCATGTATTTCACACCTTTTGAAGCTCTTCATATTTTTGACACCTTTTGAAGCTCTTCATATTTTTCACACCTTTTCAGGCTCTTCATGTTTTTGAACACCACTTCATGATCCTCCTATTTTTCAGACCGTTTCATGCTCCTCATATTTTTGACACATTTAGAAGCTCTTCACTTTTTTCACACCTTTTCAGGCTCTTCATGTTTTTCGACACAGCTTCATGATCCTCCTATTTTTCCGACCATTTCATTCTCCTCATATTTTTGACACCTTTTGAAGCTCTTCATATATTTCACACCTTTTCAGTCTCTTCTTTTTTTTTCAACACGACTTCATGCTCCTCCTATTTTTCAGACCGTTTCATGCTCTTCATATTTTGAAACATTTTGAAGCTCTTCATATTTTTCACTCCTTTTCAGGCTCTTCATGTTTTTGAACACCGCTTCATGCTCCTCCTATTTTTCAGAACGTTTCATGCTCCTCATATTTTTCACACTTTTTGAAGCTCTTCATATTTTGCACACCTTTTCAAGCCCTTCATGTTTTTCAACACAGCTTCATGCTCCTCCTATTTTTCCGACCATTTCATTCTCCTCATGTTTTTGACACCTTTTGAAGCTCTTCATATATTTCACACCTTTTCAGGCTCTTCATGTTTTTGAACACCGCTTCATGCTCCTCTTATTTTTCAGACCGTTTTTTGCTCCTCATATTTTTAACACCTTTTTAAGCTTTTCATATTTTTCACACCTTTTCAGGCTCTTCAAATTTTTCAACACCACTTCATGCTCCTTCTTTTTTGCAGACCGTTTCATGCTCCTCATATATTTGACACCTTTTGATCCTCTTCATATTTTTCACACCTTTTCAGGCTCTTCATTTTTCAACACCGCTTCATGCTCCTCCTATTTTTCAGACCGTTTCATGCTCATCTCATTTTTGACACCTTTTGAAGCTTTTCATATTTTTCACAAATTTTCAGGCTCTTCATGTCTTTCAACACCGTTTCAGGCTCCTCATATTTTTCAGACCGTTTCATGCTCATCTCATTTTTGACACCTTTTGAAGCTCTTCATATTTTTCACACATTTTCAGGCTCTTCATGTTTTTGAAAACCGCTTCATGCTCCTCCTATTTTTCAGAGAGTTTCATGCTCCTCATGTATTTCACACCTTTTGAAGCTCTTCATATTTTTCACACCTTTTCAGGCTCTTCATGTTTTTGATCACCGTTTCATGCTCCTCCTATTTTTCAGACCATTTCATGCTCCTCATATTTATGACACCTTTTGAAACTCTTCCTGTTTTTCACACCTTTTCATGCTCTTCATGTTTCTGAAAACCGCTTCATGATCCTCCTATTTTTCAGACCGTTTCATTCTCCTCATATATTTCACACCTTTTGAAGCTCTTCATATTTTTCACACGTTTTCAGGCTCTTCATATTTTTCAACACCGTTTCATGCTGCTTCTATTTTTCAGACCGTTTCATGCTCCTCATATTTTTCACACCTTTTGAAGCTCTTCATATTTTTCACACCTTTTCAGGCTCTTCATGTTTTTGAACACAGCTTCATGCTCCACCTATTTATCAGACCGTTTCATGCTCCTCATATTTTTGACACCTTTTGAAGCTCTTCATATTTTCCACACCTTTTCAGGCTCTTCATGTTTTTCAACACCGCTTCATGCTCCTCCGATTTTTCAGACCATTTCATGCTCCTCATAGTTTTGACACCTTTTGAAGGTCTTCATATTTTTCACACCTTTTCAGGCTCTTCATGTTTTTCAACACCACTTCATGCTCCTCCTTTTTTTCAGACCGTTTCAGGCTCCTCATATTTTTCACACCTTTTGAAGCCGTTCATATTTCTCACACCTTTTCATGCTCTTCATTTTTTTCAACACTATTTGTTACTCCTCCTATTTTTTAGACCGTTTCATACTCATCTAATTTTTGACAACTTTTGAAGCTCTTCATATTTTTCACCTTTTTGAAGCTCTTCATATTTTTCACACAATTTCAGACTCTTCATGTTTTTCAACACCGCTTCATGCTCCTTCTATTTATCATACCGTTTCATACTCCTAATATTTTGACACGTTTTGAGGCTCTTCATATTTTTCACACCTTTTCAGGCTCTTCATGTTTTTGAACTCTGCTTCATGCTCCTCCTATTTTTTCGACCGTATCATGCTCCTCATATTTTTCACACCTTTTGAAGCTCTTCATATTTTTCTCACCTTTTCAGGCTCTTCATGTTTTTGAACAGCACTTCATGCTCCTCCTATTTTTCAGAGAGTTTCATGCTCCTCATGTATTTCACACCTTTTGAAGCTCTTCATATTTTTCACACCTTTTCAGGCTCTTCATGTTTTTCCACACCACTTCATGCTTCTCCTATTTTTCATCCGTTTCATGCTCATCTCAATTTTGACACCATTTGAAGCTTTTCATATTATTCACAACTTTTCAGGCTCTTCATGTTTTTGAACACCGCTTCATGCTCCTCCTATTTTTCAGACCGTTTCCTGCTCCTCATATTTTTGACACCTTTTGAAGCTCTTCATATTTTTCACACCTTTTCAGACTCTTCATGTTTTTCAACAGCTCTTCATGCTCCTCCTTTTTTTCAGACCGTTTCATGCTCCTCATGTATTTCACACCTTTTGAAGCTCTTCATATTTTTCACACCTTTTCAGGCTCTTCATGTTTTGAACACCGCTTCATGCTCCTCCTATTTTTCAGACCGTTTCATGCTCCTCATGTATTTCACACCGTTTGAAGCTCTTCATATTTTTCACACCTTTTCAGGCTCTTCATGTTTTTGATTACCGTTTCATCCTCCTCCTATTTTTCAGACCGTTTCATGCTCCTCATATTTTTCACACCTTTTGAAGCTCTTCATATTTTTCCCACCTTTTCAGGCTCTTCATGTTTTTCAACACCAGTTCATGCTCCTCCTATTTTTCAGACCATTCATGCTCCTCATATTTTTGAAACCTTTAGAAACTCTTCATATTTTTCACACCTTTTCCGGCTCTTCATGTTTTTCAACACCGCTTCATGCTCCTCCTATTTTTCAGATCGTTTCATGCTCCTCATATTTGACACCTTTTGAAGCTCTTCATATTTTTCACACCTTTTCAGGCTCTTCATGTTTTTGAACACATCTTCTTGCTCCTCCTCTTTTTCAAACCCTTTCATGCTTCTCATATTTTTGACATCTTTTAAAGCTCTTCATATTTTTCACACCTTTTCAGGCTCTTCATGTTTTTCAACACCACTCATGCTCCTCCTATTTTTGAGACCGTTTCATGCTCCTCATATTTCTGACACCTTTAGAAACTCTTCATATTTTTCACACCTTTTCCGGCTCTTCATGTTTTTTAACACCTCTTCATACTCCTCCTATTTTTCAGACCGTTTCATGCTCCTCATATTTTTGACACCTTTAGAAACTCTTCATATTTTTCACACCTTTTCCGGCTCTTCATGTTTTTTAACACCTCTTCATACTCCTCCTATTTTTCAGACCGTTTCATTCTCCTCATATTTTTGACACCTTTTCAAGCTCTTCATATATTTCACACCCTTTCAGGTTCTTCATTTTTTTCAACACCATTTCATGCTCCTCCTATTTTTCAGAGCGTTTCATGCTCCTCATCTTTTTGACAGCTTTTGAAGCTCTTCATATATTTCACACATTTTCAGGCTCTTCATGTTTTTCAACACTGCTTCATGCTCGTCCTATTTTTCAGAACGTTTCATGCTCCTCAAATTTTTGACACCTTTTGAAGCTCTTCATATTTCTCACACCTTTTCAGGCTTTTCATGTTTTTTTGAACACCGCTTCATGTTCCTCCTATTTTTCAGACCGTTTCATGCTCCTCATATTTTTGACACCTTTTGAAGCTCTTCATATATTTCACAACTTTTCAGGCTCTTCATATTTTTGAACACCGCTTCATGCTCCTCCTATTTTCAGACCGTTTCATGCTCCTCTCATTTTTGACACCTTTTGAAGCTTTGCATTTCTTTACACACCTATTCAGGCTATTCATGTTTTTGAACACTGCTTCATGCTCCTCCTATTTTTCAGACCGTATCATGCTCCTCATATTTTTCACACATTTTGAAGCTCTTCATATTTTTCACACCTTTTCAGGCTCTTCATTTTTTTCAACACTACTTGTTGCTCCTCCTATTTTTTAGACCTTTTCATGCTCATCTAATTTTTGACACTTTTGAAGCTCTTCATATTTTTTACACCTTTTGAAGCTCCTCATATTTTTCACACATTTTGAAGCTCTTCATATTTTTCACACCTTTTCAGGCTCTTCATGTTTTTGAACACCGCTTCATGCTCCTCCTATTTTTCAGATCGTTTCATGCTCCTCATATTTTTGACACCTTTGAAGCTCTTCATATTTTTCACACCTATTCAGGCTCTTCATGTTTTTGAAAACCACTTCATGCTCCGCCTATTTTTCAGACCGTTTCATGCTTCTCATATATTTGAAACCTTTTGAAGCTCTTCATATTTTTCACACCTTTTCAGGCTCTTCATGTTTTCGAACACCGCTTCATGCTCCTCCTATTTTTCAGACCGTTTCATGCTCCTCATGTATTTCACACCGTTTGAAGCTCTTCATATTTTTCACACCTTTTCAGGCTCTTCATGTTTTTGATTACCGTTTCATCCTCCTCCTATTTTTCAGACCGTTTCATGCTCCTCATATTTTTCACACCTTTTGAAGCTCTTCATATTTTTCCCACCTTTTCAGGCTCTTCATGTTTTTCAACACCAGTTCATGCTCCTCCTATTTTTCAGACCATTCATGCTCCTCATATTTTTGAAACCTTTAGAAACTCTTCATATTTTTCACACCTTTTCCGGCTCTTCATGTTTTTCAACACCGCTTCATGCACCTCTATTTTTCAGACCTTTTCATGCTCATCTCATTTTTGACACCTTTTGAAGCTCTTCATATTTTTCACACCTTTTCAGGCTCTTCATGTTTTTGAACACCACTTCACGCTCCTCCTAATTTTCAGACCGTATCATGCTCCTCATATTTTTCACACCTTTTGAAGCTCTTCATATTTTTCACACCTTTTCAGGCTCTTCATATTTTTGAACACGACTTCATGCTCCTCCTATTTTTCAGACCGTTTCATGCTCCTCTCATTTTTGACACCTTTTCAAGCTTTGCATATTTTTCACAACTTTTCAAGCTCTTCATGTTTTTGAACACCGCTTCATACTCCTCCTATTTTTCAGACCGTATCATGCTCATGTAATTTTTGACACCTTTTGAAGCTCGTCAATTTTTCACACCTTTTGAAGCTCTTCATATTTTTCACGTTTTCAGGCTCTTCATGTTTTTCAACACAGCTTCATGCTCCTCATATTTTTCAGACCGTTTAATCCTCCTCATGTATTTCACACCTTTTGAATCTCTTCATATTTTTCACACGTTTTCAGGCTCTTCATCGTTTTCAACACCGCTTCATGCTCCTCCTATTTTTCAGACCGTTTCATGCTCATCTCATTTTTGACACCTTGTGAAGCTCTTCATATTTGTCACACCTTTTGAAGCGCTTCATATTTTTTATATTCTTGAAGCTCTTCATATTTTCACACGTTTTCAGACTCTTCATGTGTTTCAACACCGCTTCATGCTCCTCCTCTTTTTCAGACCGTTTCATGCTCCTCCTATTTTCACACCATTTCATGCTCATCTCATTTTTGACACCTTTTGAAGCTCCTCTACTTTTGACCCCTTTAGAGGCTCTTCATATTTTTGACAACTTTTCAGGCTCTTCATGTTTTTCAACACCGCTTCATGCTCCTCCTAATTTTCAGACCGTTTCATGACCCTCATATTTTTGACACCTTTTGAAGCTCCTCATATATTTCACACCTTTTCAGACTCTTCATGATTTCCAACACCACTTCATTCTCCTCATTTTTTTCACACCGTTTAATGCTCATCTCATTTTTGACACCTTTTGAAGCTCTTCATATTTTTGACACATTAAGAAGCTCTTCATATTTTTTACACATTTTCAGGCTCTTCATATTTTTCAACACCGCTTATTGCTCCTCCTATTTGTCAGACCGTTTCATGCTCATCTCATTTTTGACAACTTTTGAAGCTCTTCATGTTTTTCACATATAATGAAGCTCTTCATATTTTACACACCTTTTCAGGCTCTTCATGTTTTTCAACACCGCTTCATGCTCCTCCTATTTTTCAGACCGTTTCATGCTCCTCATATTTTTGACACCTTTAAAGCTCTTCATATTTTTCACACCTTTTCAGACTCTTCATGTTTTCAACACCGCTTCATGCTCCTCCTATTTTTCAGACCTTTTCATGCTCCTCCTATTTTTCAGACCGTTTCATGCTTCTCATATTTTGAAACCTTTTGAAGCTCTTCATATTTTTCACAACTTTTCAGTCTCTTCATGTTTTTCAACACCGCTTCATGCTCCTCCTTTTTTCAGACCGTTTGATGCTCCTCATATTTTTGGCACCTTTTGAAGCTCTTCATATTTTTCACACCTTTTCAGGTCTTCATGTTTTTGAACACCATTTCATGCTCCTCCTATTTTTCAGACCGTTTCATGGTCCTCATATTTTTGACACCTTTTGAACCTCTTCATATTTTTCACACCTTTTCAGGCTCTTCATGTTTTCAACACCGCTTCATGCTCCTACTATTTTTCAGACGGTTTCATGCTCCTCATATTTTTGACACCTTTTGAAGCTCTTCATATTATTCACACCTTTTCAGGCTCTTCATGTTTTTCAACACCGCTTCATGCTCCTCCTTTTTTTCAGGCCGTTTCATGCTCCTCATATTTTTGACGCCTTTTGAAGCTCTTCATATTTTTCACACTTCTCCAGGCTCTTCATGTTTTTGAACACCGTTTCATGCTCCTCTTGTTTTTCAGACCATTTCATGCTCCTCATCTTTTTGACACGTTTTGAAACTCTTCATATTTATCACACCTTTTCAGGCTCTTCATGTTTTTCAACACAATTTCATGCTCCTCCTTTTTTTCAGACCGTTTTATGCTCCTCATATATTTGACACCTTTTGAAGCTCTTCATAATTTCCACACCTTTTCAGGCTCTTCATGTTTTTCTACACCGCTTCATGCTCCCCCTACATTTCAGACCGTTCATGCCTCTCATATTTTTGAAACCTTTTGAAGCTCTTCATATTTTTCACACCTTTTTAGGCTCTTCATGTTTTTCAACACCATTTCATGCTCCTCCTTTTTTTCAAACCGTTTTATGCTCCTCATATATTTGACACCTTTTGAAGCTCTTCATAATTTCCACACCTCTTCAGGCTCTTCATGTTTTTGAACACCATTTCATGCTCCTCTTATTTTTTTTTTTATTGTTTTTTTTTTAAATTTTTTTTAATTATTTTTATTTTTTCTTTCCCAGTCGGTTTTGTCATACATTGATATGAATCAGCCATGGATTTACATGTATTCCCAATTCCAATCCCCCCTCCCACCTCCCTCTCCACCCGATTCCTCTCCGTCTTCCCAGTGCACCAAGCCGGAGCACTTGTCTCGTGCATCCTACCTGGGCTGGTGATCTGTTTCACCATAGATAGCATACATGCTGTTCATTTGAAATATCCCACCCTCACATTCTCCCACAAAGTTCAAAAGTCTGTTCTGTATTTCTGTGTCTATTTTTCTGTTCTGCATATAGGGTTATCGTTATCACCTTTCTAAATTCCATATACATGTGTCAGCATGCTCTAATGTTCTTTATCTTTCTGGCTTACTTCACTCTGTATAATGGGCTCCAGCTTCATCCATCTCATTAGGACTGATTCAAGTGAATTTTTTAATGGCTGAGTAATATTCCATGGTGTATATGTACCACAGCTTTCTTATCCATTCATCTGCTGACGGGCATCTAGGTTGCTTCCATGTCCTGGCTATTATAAATAGTGCTGCGATGAACATTGGGGTGCACGTGTCTCTTTCAGACGAACCTATGGACACCTTATCTTTGACAAAGGAGGCAAGGATATACAATGGAAAAAAGACAACCTCTTTAACAAGTGGTGCTGGGAAAACTGGTCAACCACTTGTAAAAGAATGAAAATAGAACACTTTCTAACACCATACACAAAAATAAACTCAAAATGGATTAAAGATCTAAATGTAAGACCAGAAACTATAAAACTCCTAGAGGAGAAGATAGGCAATACACTCTCCGACATAAATCAAAGCAAGATCCTCTATGACCCACCTCCCAGAATATTGGAAATAAAAGCAAAACTAAACAAATGGGACCTAATGAAACTTAAAAGCTTTTGCACTACAAAGGAAACTATAAGTAAGGTGAAAAGACAGCCCTCAGATTGGGAGAAAATAATAGCAAATGAAGAAACAGACAAAGGATTAATCTCAAAAATATACAAGCAAATCCTGCAGCTCAATTCCAGAAAAATAAATGACCCAATACAAAATGAGCCAAAGAACTAAACAGACATTTCTCCAAAGAAGACATACAGATGGATAACAAACACATGAAAAGATGCTCAACATCACTCATTATTAGAGAAATGCAAATCAAAACCACAATGAGGTACCATTATATGCCAGTCAGGATGGCTGCTATCCAGAAGTCTACAAGCAATAAATGCTGGAGATGGTGTGGAGAAAAGGGAACCCTCTTACACTGTTGGTGGGAATGCACACTAGTACAGCCGCTATGGAAAACAGTGTGGAGATTTCTTAAAAAACTGGAAATAGAACTGCCATATGACCCAGCAATCCCACTTCTGGGCATACACACTGAGGAAACCAGATCCTCTTATTTTTCAGACCGTTTCAAGCTCCTCATATTTTTTACACCTTTTGAAGCTCTTCATATATTTCACACCTTTTCAGGCTCTTCATGTTTTTCAACACCGCTTCATGCTCCTCCTATTTTTCAGACCGTTTCATGGTCCTCATGTTTTTGTCACTTTTTGAAGCTCTTCATATTTTTCACACCTTTTCATGCTCTTCATGTTTTTGAACACCATTTCATGCTCCTCCTATTTTTTAAACCGTTTCATGCTCCTCATATTTTTCACACATTTTGAAGCTCTTCATATTTTTCACACCTTTTCAGGCTATTCATATTTTACAACAATTTTTCATGCTCCTCCTATTTTTCAGACCGTTTAATGCTCCCCATAATTTTGACACCTTTTGAAGCGCTTCATAATTATCACACCTTTTCAGGCTCTTCATGTTTTTCAAATTTGCTTCTGCTCCTCCTATTTTTCAGACCGTTTCATGCTCCTCATATTTTTGACACCTTTTGAAGCTCTTCATATTTTTCACAGCTTTTCAGGCTCTTCATGTTTTTCAACACCGCTTTATTCTCCTCATATTTTTCAGACCGTTTCATGCGCCTCATATTTTGGATATCTTTTGAAGCTCGTCATATTTCTAACAACTTTTCAGGCTCTTCATGTTTTCAACACAGTTTCATGCTCCTCCTATTTTTCAGACCGTTTCATGCGCCTCATATTTTGACTCCTTTTGAAGCTCTTCATATTTTTCACACATTTTCAGGCTCTTCATGTTTTTCAACACCGTTTCTTGCTCATCCTCTTTTTCAGACCGTTTCATGCCCCTCATATTTTTGACACCTTTTCAAGCTCTTCACATTTTTCAAACCTTTTCAGGCTCTTCATGTTTTTGAACAACGTTTCATGCTCCTCCTATTTTTCAGACCGTTTCATTCTCCTCATATATTTGACACCTTTTGAAGCTCTTCATATTTTTCACAACTTTTCAGGTTCTTCATGTTTTCAACACCACTTCATGCTCCTCCTATATTTCTGACCTTGTCATGCTCCTCATATTTTTGACAACTTTTGAAGCTCTTCATATTTTTCACACCTTTTCATGCTCTTCATATTTTTGAACACCGCTTCATGCTCCTCCTATTTTTGACATCTTTTGAAGCTCTTCATATATTTCACACCTTTTCAGGGTTTTCATGTTTTTGAACACCGTTTCATGCTCCTCATATTTTTCAGACCGTTTCATGCTCCTCATATTATTGACACCTTTTGAAGCTCTTCATATATTTCACACCTTTTCAGGGTTTTCATGTTTTTGAACACCGTTTCATGCTCCTCATATTTTTCAGACCGTTTCATGCTCCTCATATTTTTGACACCTTTTGAAACTCTTCATATTTTTCACAATTTTTCAGGCTCCTCATGTTTTTGAACACCGTTTCATGCTCCTCTATTTTTTCAGACCGTTTCATGCTCCTCATATTTTGACACCTTTTGAAGCTCTTCATATTTTTCACACCTTTTCAGGCTCTTCATATTTTTCAACAAGGTTTCATGCTCCTCCTATTTTTCAGACGGTTTCATGCTCCTCATATTTTTGACACCTTTTGAAGCTCTTCATATTTTTCACACCTTTCCAGGCTCTTCATATTTTTGAACACCGATTAATGCTCCTCCTATTTTTCAGACCGTTTCTTGCTCCTCATATTTTTGACACCTTTTGAAGCTCTTCATATTTTTCACAGCTTTCCAGGCTCTTCATATTTTTGAACACCGATTAATGCTCCTCCTATTTTTCAGACCGTTTCTTGCTCCTCATATTTTTGACACCTTTTGAAGCTCTTCATATTTTTCACACCTTTTCAGGCTCTACATATTTTTCAACACAACTTCATGCTCCTCCTTTATTTGAGACCGTTTCATGCTCCTCATATTTTTGACACCTTTTGAAGCTCTCCATAGATTTCACACCTTTTCAGGCTCTTCATGTTTTTCTACACCGCTTCTTGCTCCTCCTATTTTTCAGAGCTATTCATGCTCCTCATATTTTTGTCACCTTTTGAAGCTCTTCATATATTTCACACCTTTTCAGGCTTTTCATGTTTTTCAACACCGCTTCATGCTCCTACTATTTTTCAGACCTTTTCATGCTCCTCATATGTTTCACACCTTTTTAAGCTCTTCATGTTTTTTAACACCTTTCACGCTCCTCCTATATTTCAGACCGTTTCAAGCTCCTCATATTTTTGACACCTTTTGAAGCTCTTCATATTTTTCACATTTATCAGGGTCTTCATGTTTTTCTACACCACTTCATGCTCCTCCTATTTTTCAGACCGTTTCATTCTCCTCATATTTTTGAAGCCTTTTGAAGCTCTTCATATTTTTCACACCTTTTCAGGCTCTTCATGTTTTTCAACACCGTTTCATGATCCTCCTATTTTACAGACCGTTTCATGCTCACCTCATTTTTGACACCTTTTGAAGCTTTTCATATTTTTCACAACTTTTTAGGCTCTTCATGTTTTTGAACACGGCTTCATGCTCCTCCTCTGTTTCAGAGTTTCATGCTCCTCATGTATTTCACACCTTTTGAAGCTCTTCATATTTTTCACACATTTTCAGCATCTTCATGCTTTTGATCACCGTTTCATGCTCCTCCTATTTTTCAGACCGTGTCATGCACCTCATATTTTTCACACCTTTTGAAGCTCTTCATATTTTTCACACCTTTTCAGGCTCCTCATGTTTTTCAACACCGCTTCATGCTCCTCCTCTTTTTCAGACCGCTTCATGCTCCTCATATTTTTCATACCGTTTCATGAACCTCATATTTTTCACACCTTTTGAAGCTCTTCGTATCTTTTACACCTTTCTCAGGCTCTTCATGTTTTTCACCACCTCTTCATGCTCCTCCTACTTTTCAGACCATTTAATGTTCCTCATGTATTTCACACCTTTTGAAGTTCTTCATATTTTTCACACTTTTTGAAGCTCTTCATATTTTGCACAGCTTTTCAGGCTCTTCATGTTTTTCACAATCACTTCATGCTCGTCCTATTTTTCAGACCGTTTCATGCTCCTCATATTTTTGACAACTTTTGAAGCTCTTCATATTTTTGACACCTTTGAGGCTCTTCATGTTTTTGAACACCACTTCATGCTCCTCCTATATTTCAGTCCGTTTCATGCTCCTCCTATTTTTCACACCTTTTGAAGCTCTTCATATTTTTGACACCTTTGAGGCTCTTCATGTTTTTGAACACCACTTCATGCTCCTCCTATTTTTCAGACCGTTTCATGGTCCTCATATATTTGACTCCTTTAGAAGCTCTTCATATTTTTCACACCTTTTCAGGCTCTTCATGGTTTTCAACACCGCTTCATGCTCCTCCTCTTTTTCAGACCGTTTCATGCTCCTCATATTTTTGACAACTTTTGAAGCTCTTCTTATTTTTCACACCTTTTCAGGCTCTTCATGATTTTCAAAACGGCTTCATGCTCCTCCTATTTTCACACCATTTCATGCTCATCTCATTTTTGACACCTTTTGAAGCTCCTCTACTTTTGACCCCTTTAGAGGCTCTTCATATTTTTGACAACTTTTCAGGCTCTTCATGTTTTTCAACACCGCTTCATGCTCCTCCTAATTTTCAGACCGTTTCATGACCCTCATATTTTTGACACCTTTTGAAGCTCCTCATATATTTCACACCTTTTCAGACTCTTCATGATTTCCAACACCACTTCATTCTCCTCATTTTTTTCACACCGTTTAATGCTCATCTCATTTTTGACACCTTTTGAAGCTCTTCATATTTTTGACACATTTAGAAGCTCTTCATATTTTTTACACATTTTCAGGCTCTTCATATTTTTCAACACCGCTTATTGCTCCTCCTATTTGTCAGACCGTTTCATGCTCATCTCATTTTTGACAACTTTTGAAGCTCTTCATGTTTTTCACATATAATGAAGCTCTTCATATTTTACACACCTTTTCAGGCTCTTCATGTTTTTCAACACCGCTTCATGCTCCTCCTATTTTTCAGACCGTTTCATGCTCCTCATATTTTTGACACCTTTAAAGCTCTTCATATTTTTCACACCTTTTCAGACTCTTCATGTTTTCAACACCGCTTCATGCTCCTCCTATTTTTCAGACCTTTTCATGCTCCTCCTATTTTTCAGACCGTTTCATGCTTCTCATATTTTGAAACCTTTTGAAGCTCTTCATATTTTTCACAACTTTTCAGTCTCTTCATGTTTTTCAACACCGCTTCATGCTCCTCCTTTTTTCAGACCGTTTGATGCTCCTCATATTTTTGGCACCTTTTGAAGCTCTTCATATTTTTCACACCTTTTCAGGTCTTCATGTTTTTGAACACCATTTCATGCTCCTCCTATTTTTCAGACCGTTTCATGGTCCTCATATTTTTGACACCTTTTGAACCTCTTCATATTTTTCACACCTTTTCAGGCTCTTCATGTTTTCAACACCGCTTCATGCTCCTACTATTTTTCAGACGGTTTCATGCTCCTCATATTTTTGACACCTTTTGAAGCTCTTCATATTATTCACACGTTTTCAGGCTCTTCATGTTTTTCAACACCGCTTCATGCTCCTCCTTTTTTTCAGGCCGTTTCATGCTCCTCATATTTTTGACGCCTTTTGAAGCTCTTCATATTTTTCACACTTCTCCAGGCTCTTCATGTTTTTGAACACCGTTTCATGCTCCTCCTGTTTTTCAGACCGTTTCATGCTCCTCATCTTTTTGACACGTTTTGAAACTCTTCATATTTATCACACCTTTTCAGGCTCTTCATGTTTTTCAACACAATTTCATGCTCCTCCTTTTTTTCAGACCGTTTTATGCTCCTCATATATTTGACACCTTTTGAAGCTCTTCATTATTTCCACACCTTTTCAGGCTCTTCATGTTTTTCTACACCGCTTCATGCTCCCCCTACATTTCAGACCGTTCATGCCTCTCATATTTTTGAAACCTTTTGAAGCTCTTCATATTTTTCACACCGTTTTAGGCTCTTCATGTTTTTCAACACCATTTCATGCTCCTCCTTTTTTTCAAACCGTTTTATGCTCCTCATATATTTGACACCTGTTGAAGCTCTTCATAATTTCCACACCTCTTCAGGCTCTTCATGTTTTTGAACACCATTTCATGCTCCTCTTATTTTTTTTTTATTGTTTTTTTTTTAAATTTTTTTTAATTATTTTAATTTTTTCTTTCCCAGTCGGTTTTGTCATACATTGATATGAATCAGCCATGGATTTACATGTATTCCCAATTCCAATCCCCCCTCCCACCTCCCTGTCCACCCGATTCCTCTCCGTCTTCCCAGTGCACCAAGCCGGAGCACTTGTCTCGTGCATCCTACCTGGGCTGGTGATCTGTTTCACCATAGATAGCATACATGCTGTTCATTTGAAATATCCCACCCTCACATTCTCCCACAAAGTTCAAAAGTCTGTTCTGTATTTCTGTGTCTATTTTTCTGTTCTGCATATAGGGTTATCGTTATCACCTTTCTAAATTCCATATACATGTGTCAGCATGCTCTAATGTTCTTTATCTTTCTGGCTTACTTCACTCTGTATAATGGGCTCCAGCTTCATCCATCTCATTAGGCCTGATTCAAGTGAATTTTTTAATGGCTGAGTAATATTCCATGGTGTATATGTACCACAGCTTTCTTATCCATTCATCTGCTGACGGGCATCTAGGTTGCTTCCATGTCCTGGCTATTATAAATAGTGCTGCGATGAACATTGGGGTGCACGTGTCTCTTTCAGACGAACCTATGGACACCTTATCTTTGACAAAGGAGGCAAGGATATACAATGGAAAAAAGACAACCTCTTTAACAAGTGGTGCTGGGAAAACTGGTCAACCACTTGTAAAAGAATGAAAATAGAACACTTTCTAACACCATACACAAAAATAAACTCAAAATGGATTAAAGATCTAAATGTAAGACCAGAAACTATAAAACTCCTAGAGGAGAAGATAGGCAAAACACTCTCCGACATAAATCAAAGCAAGATCCTCTATGACCCACCTCCCAGAATATTGGAAATAAAAGCAAAACTAAACAAATGGGACCTAATGAAACTTAAAAGCTTTTGCACTACAAAGGAAACTATAAGTAAGGTGAAAAGACAGCCCTCAGATTGGGAGAAAATAATAGCAAATGAAGAAACAGACAAAGGATTAATCTCAAAAATATACAAGCAAATCCTGCAGCTCAATTCCAGAAAAATAAATGACCCAATACAAAATGAGCCAAAGAACTAAACAGACATTTCTCCAAAGAAGACATACAGATGGATAACAAACACATGAAAAGATGCTCAACATCACTCATAATTAGAGAAATGCAAATCAAAACCACAATGAGGTACCATTATATGCCAGTCAGGATGGCTGCTATCCAGAAGTCTACAAGCAATAAATGCTGGAGATGGTGTGGAGAAAAGGGAACCCTCTTACACTGTTGGTGGGAATGCACACTAGTACAGCCGCTATGGAAAACAGTGTGGAGATTTCTTAAAAAACTGGAAATAGAACTGCCATATGACCCAGCAATCCCACTTCTGGGCATACACACTGAGGAAACCAGATCCTCTTATTTTTCAGACCGTTTCAAGCTCCTCATATTTTTTACACCTTTTGAAGCTCTTCATATATTTCACACCTTTTCAGGCTCTTCATGTTTTTCAACACCGCTTATTGCTGCTCCTATTTGTCAGACCGTTTCATGCTCATCTCATTTTTGACAACTTTTGAAGCTCTTCATGTTTTTCACATATAATGAAGCTCTTCATATTTTACACACCTTTTCAGGCTCTTCATGTTTTTCAACACCGCTTCATGCTCCTCCTATTTTTCAGACCGTTTCATGCTCCTCATATTTTTGACACCTTTAAAGCTCTTCATATTTTTCACACCTTTTCAGACTCTTCATGTTTTCAACACCGCTTCATGCTCCTCCTATTTTTCAGACCTTTTCATGCTCCTCCTATTTTTCAGACCGTTTCATGCTTCTCATATTTTGAAACCTTTTGAAGCTCTTCATATTTTTCACAACTTTTCAGTCTCTTCATGTTTTTCAACACCGCTTCATGCTCCTCCTTTTTTCAGACCGTTTGATGCTCCTCATATTTTTGGCACCTTTTGAAGCTCTTCATATTTTTCACACCTTTTCAGGTCTTCATGTTTTTGAACACCATTTCATGCTCCTCCTATTTTTCAGACCGTTTCATGGTCCTCATATTTTTGACACCTTTTGAACCTCTTCATATTTTTCACACCTTTTCAGGCTCTTCATGTTTTCAACACCGCTTCATGCTCCTACTATTTTTCAGACGGTTTCATGCTCCTCATATTTTTGACACCTTTTGAAGCTCTTCATATTATTCACACGTTTTCAGGCTCTTCATGTTTTTCAACACCGCTTCATGCTCCTCCTTTTTTTCAGACCGTTTTATGCTCCTCATATATTTGACACCTTTTGAAGCTCTTCATTATTTCCACACCTTTTCAGGCTCTTCATGTTTTTCTACACCGCTTCATGCTCCCCCTACATTTCAGACCGTTCATGCCTCTCATATTTTTGAAACCTTTTGAAGCTCTTCATATTTTTCACACCGTTTTAGGCTCTTCATGTTTTTCAACACCATTTCATGCTCCTCCTTTTTTTCAAACCGTTTTATGCTCCTCATATATTTGACACCTGTTGAAGCTCTTCATAATTTCCACACCTCTTCAGGCTCTTCATGTTTTTGAACACCATTTCATGCTGCTCTTATTTTTTTTTTATTGTTTTTTTTTTAAATTTTTTTTAATTATTTTTATTTTTTCTTTCCCAGTCGGTTTTGTCATACATTGATATGAATCAGCCATGGATTTACATGTATTCCCAATTCCAATCCCCCCTCCCACCTCCCTGTCCACCCGATTCCTCTCCGTCTTCCCAGTGCACCAAGCCGGAGCACTTGTCTCGTGCATCCTACCTGGGCTGGTGATCTGTTTCACCATAGATAGCATACATGCTGTTCATTTGAAATATCCCACCCTCACATTCTCCCACAAAGTTCAAAAGTCTGTTCTGTATTTCTGTGTCTATTTTTCTGTTCTGCATATAGGGTTATCGTTATCACCTTTCTAAATTCCATATACATGTGTCAGCATGCTCTAATGTTCTTTATCTTTCTGGCTTACTTCACTCTGTATAATGGGCTCCAGCTTCATCCATCTCATTAGGCCTGATTCAAGTGAATTTTTTAATGGCTGAGTAATATTCCATGGTGTATATGTACCACAGCTTTCTTATCCATTCATCTGCTGACGGGCATCTAGGTTGCTTCCATGTCCTGGCTATTATAAATAGTGCTGCGATGAACATTGGGGTGCACGTGTCTCTTTCAGACGAACCTATGGACACCTTATCTTTGACAAAGGAGGCAAGGATATACAATGGAAAAAAGACAACCTCTTTAACAAGTGGTGCTGGGAAAACTGGTCAACCACTTGTAAAAGAATGAAAATAGAACACTTTCTAACACCATACACAAAAATAAACTCAAAATGGATTAAAGATCTAAATGTAAGACCAGAAACTATAAAACTCCTAGAGGAGAAGATAGGCAAAACACTCTCCGACATAAATCAAAGCAAGATCCTCTATGACCCACCTCCCAGAATATTGGAAATAAAAGCAAAACTAAACAAATGGGACCTAATGAAACTTAAAAGCTTTTGCACTACAAAGGAAACTATAAGTAAGGTGAAAAGACAGCCCTCAGATTGGGAGAAAATAATAGCAAATGAAGAAACAGACAAAGGATTAATCTCAAAAATATACAAGCAAATCCTGCAGCTCAATTCCAGAAAAATAAATGACCCAATAAAAAATGAGCCAAAGAACTAAACAGACATTTCTCCAAAGAAGACATACAGATGGATAACAAACACTTGAAAAGATGCTCAACATCACTCATTATTAGAGAAATGCAAATCAAAACCACAATGAGGTACCATTACATGCCAGTCAGGATGGCTGCTATCCAAAAGTCTACAAGCAATAAATGCTGGAGAGGGAGTGGAGAAAAGGGAACCCTCTTATACTGTTGGTGGGAATGCACACTAGTACGGCCGCTATGGAAAACAGTGTGGAGATTTCTTAAAAAACTGGAAATAGAACTGCCATATGACCCAGCAATCCCACTTCTGGGCATACACACTGAGGAAACCAGATCCTCTTATTTTTCAGACCGTTTCAAGCTCCTCATATTTTTTACACCTTTTGAAGCTCTTCATATATTTCACACCTTTTCAGGCTCTTCATGTTTTTCAACACCGCTTCATGCTCCTCCTATTTTTCAGACCGTTTCATGGTCCTCATGTTTTTGTCACCTTTTGAAGCTCTTCACATTTTTCACACCTTTTCATGCTCTTCATGTTTTTGAACACCATTTCATGCTCCTCCTATTTTTTAAACCGTTTCATGCTCCTCATATTTTTCACACATTTTGAAGCTCTTCATATTTTTCACACCTTTTCAGGCTCTTCATATTTTACAACACGTTTTCATGCTCCTCCTATTTTTCAGACCGTTTAATGCTCCCCATAATTTTGACACCTTTTGAAGCGCTTCATAATTATCACACCTTTTCAGGCTCTTCATGTTTTTCAAATTTGCTTCTGCTCCTCCTATTTTTCAGACCGTTTCATGCTCCTCATATTTTTGACACCTTTTGAAGCTCTTCATATTTTTCACAGCTTTTCAGGCTCTTCATGTTTTTCAACACCGCTTTATTCTCCTCATATTTTTCAGACCGTTTCATGCGCCTCATATTTTGGATATCTTTTGAAGCTCGTCATATTTCTAACAACTTTTCAGGCTCTTCATGTTTTCAACACAGTTTCATGCTCCTCCTATTTTTCAGACCGTTTCATGCGCCTCATATTTTGACTCCTTTTGAAGCTCTTCATATTTTTCACACATTTTCAGGCTCTTCATGTTTTTCTACACCGCTTCATGCTCCTCCTATTTTTGACATCTTTTGAAGCTCTTCATATATTTCACACCTTTACAGGGTTTTCATGTTTTTGAACACCGTTTCATGCTCCTCATATTTTTCAGACCGTTTCATGCTCCTCATATTATTGACACCTTTTGAAGCTCTTCATATATTTCACACCTTTTCAGGGTTTTCATGTTTTTGAACACCGTTTCATGCTCCTCATATTTTTCAGACCGTTTCATGCTCCTCATATTTTTGACACCTTTTGAAACTCTTCATATTTTTCACAATTTTTCAGGCTCCTCATGTTTTTGAACACCGTTTCATGCTCCTCCATTTTTTCAGACCGTTTCATGCTCCTCATATTTTGACACCTTTTGAAGCTCTTCATATTTTTCACACCTTTTCAGGCTCTTCATATTTTTCAACAAGGTTTCATGCTCCTCCTATTTTTCAGACGGTTTCATGCTCCTCATATGTTTGACACCTTTTGAAGCTCTTCATATTTTTCACAGCTTTTCAGGCTCTTCATGTTTTTCAACACCGCTTTATTCTCCTCATATTTTTCAGACCGTTTCATGCGCCTCATATTTTGGATATCTTTTGAAGCTCGTCATATTTCTAACAACTTTTCAGGCTCTTCATGTTTTCAACACAGTTTCATGCTCCTCCTATTTTTCAGACCGTTTCATGCGCCTCATATTTTGACTCCTTTTGAAGCTCTTCATATTTTTCACACATTTTCAGGCTCTTCATGTTTTTCTACACCGCTTCATGCTCCTCCTATTTTTGACATCTTTTGAAGCTCTTCATATATTTCACACCTTTACAGGGTTTTCATGTTTTTGAACACCGTTTCATGCTCCTCATATTTTTCAGACCGTTTCATGCTCCTCATATTATTGACACCTTTTGAAGCTCTTCATATATTTCACACCTTTTCAGGGTTTTCATGTTTTTGAACACCGTTTCATGCTCCTCATATTTTTCAGACCGTTTCATGCTCCTCATATTTTTGACACCTTTTGAAACTCTTCATATTTTTCACAATTTTTCAGGCTCCTCATGTTTTTGAACACCGTTTCATGCTCCTCCATTTTTTCAGACCGTTTCATGCTCCTCATATTTTGACACCTTTTGAAGCTCTTCATATTTTTCACACCTTTTCAGGCTCTTCATATTTTTCAACAAGGTTTCATGCTCCTCCTATTTTTCAGACGGTTTCATGCTCCTCATATGTTTGACACCTTTTGAAGCTCTTCATATTTTTCACACCTTTCCAGGCTCTTCATATTTTTGAACACCGATTAATGCTCCTCCTATTTTTCAGACCGTTTCTTGCTCCTCATATTTTTGACACCTTTTGAAGCTCTTCATATTTTTCACAGCTTTCCAGGCTCTTCATATTTTTGAACACCGATTAATGCTCCTCCTATTTTTCAGACCGTTTCTTGCTCCTCATATTTTTGACACCTTTTGAAGCTCTTCATATTTTTCACACCTTTTCAGGCTCTACATATTTTTCAACACAACTTCATGCTCCTCCTTTATTTGAGACCGTTTCATGCTCCTCATATTTTTGACACCTTTTGAAGCTCTTCATAGATTTCACACCTTTTCAGGCTCTTCATGTTTTTCTACACCGCTTCTTGCTCCTCCTATTTTTCAGAGCTATTCATGCTCCTCATATTTTTGTCACCTTTTGAAGCTCTTCATATATTTCACACCTTTTCAGGCTTTTCATGTTTTTCAACACCGCTTCATGCTCCTACTATTTTTCAGACCTTTTCATGCTCCTCATATTTTTCACACCTTTTTAAGCTCTTCATGTTTTTTAACACATTTCACGCTCCTCCTATATTTCAGACCGTTTCAAGCCCCTCATATTTTTGACTCCTTTTGAAGCTCTTCATATTTTTCACATTTATCAGGGTCTTCATGTTTTTCTACACCACTTCATGCTCCTCCTATTTTTCAGACCTTTTCATTCTCCTCATATGTTTCACAACTTTTTCAGACTCTTCATGTTTCTCAACACCACTTCATGCTCCTCCTATTTTTCAGACCGTTTCATGCTCCTCATATTTTTGACGCCTTTTGAAGCTCTTCATATTTTTCACACTTCTCCAGGCTCTTCATGTTTTTGAACACCCTTTCATGCTCCTCCTGTTTTTCAGACCGTTTCATGCTGCTCATATTTTTGACACCTTTTGAAGTTCTTCATATTTTTCACACCTTTTCAGGCTCTTCACGTTTTTCAACACCACTTCATGCTCCTCCTATTTTTCAGTCCGTTTCATGCTCCTTATATTTTTGACACCTTTTGAAGTTCTTCATATTTTTCACACCTTACAGGCTCTTCATGATTTTCAACACCACTTCATGCTCCTCCTAATTTTCACACCGTTTCATGCTCCTCATATATTTGACACCTTTTGAAGCTCTTCAGATTTTTCACACCTTTTCAGGCTCTTCATATTTTTCAACACCGCTTCATGCTCCTCCTATTTTTCAGACCGTTTCATGCTCCTCATCTTTTTGACACGTTTTGAAACTCTTCATATTTATCACACCTTTTCAGGCTCTTCATGTTTTTCAACACCATTTCATGCTCCTCCTTTTTTTCAGACCGTTTTATGCTCCTCATATATTTGACACCTTTTGAAGCTCTTCATAATTTCCACACCTTTTCAGGCTCTTCATGTTTTTCTACACCGCTTCATGCTCCCCCTACATTTCAGACCGTTCATGCCTCTCATATTTTTGAAACCTTTTGAAGCTCTTCATATTTTTCACACCTTTTTAGGCTCTTCATGTTTTTCAACACCATTTCATGCTCCTCCTTTTTTTCAAACCGTTTTATGCTCCTCATATATTTGACACCTGTTGAAGCTCTTCATAATTTACACACCTTTTCAGGCTCTTCATGTTTTTGAACACCGTTTCATGCTCCTCTTATTTTTTTTTATTTTTATTTTTTTTTATTATTTTTATTTTTTTTCCCAGTCGGTTTTGTCATACATTGATATGAATCAGCCATGGATTTACATGTATTCCCAGTCCCGATTCCCCCTCCCACCTCCCTCTCCACCCGATTCCTCTGGGTCTTCCCAGTGCACCAAGCCGGAGCACTTGTCTCGTGCATCCTAACTGGGCTGGTGATCTGTTTCACCATAGATAGCATACATGCTGTTTTTTTGAAATATCCCACCCTCACATTCTCCCACAAAGTTCAAAAGTCTGTTCTGTATTTCTGTGTCTCTTTTTCTGTTCTGCATATAGGGTTATCGTTGTCACCTTTCTAAATTCCATATACATGTGTCAGTATGCTGTAATGTTCTTTATCTTTCTGGCTTACTTCACTCTGTATAATGGGCTCCAGCTTCATCCATCTCATTAGGCCTGATTCAAATGAATTCTTTTTAATGGCTGAGTAATATTCCATGGTGTATATGTACCACAGCTTTCTTATCCATTCATCTGCTGACGGGCATCTAGGTTGCTTCCATGTCCTGGCTATTATAAACAGTGCTGCGATGAACATTGGGGTGCACGTGTCTCTTTCAGACGAACCTATGGACACCTTATCTTTGACAAAGGAGGCAAGGATATACAATGGAAAAAAGACAACCTCTTTAACAAGTGGTGCTGGGAAAACTGGTCAACCACTTGTAAAAGAATGAAAATAGAACACTTTCTAACACCATACACAAAAATAAACTCAAAATGGATTAAAGATCTAAATGTAAGACCAGAAACTATAAAACTCCTAGAGGAGAAGATAGGCAAAACACTCTCCGACATAAATCAAAGCAAGATCCTCTATGACCCACCTCCCAGAATATTGGAAATAAAAGCAAAACTAAACAAATGGGACCTAATGAAACTTAAAAGCTTTTGCACTACAAAGGAAACTATAAGTAAGGTGAAAAGACAGCCCTCAGATTGGGAGAAAATAATAGCAAATGAAGAAACAGACAAAGGATTAATCTCAAAAATATACAAGCAAATCCTGCAGCTCAATTCCAGAAAAATAAATGACCCAATAAAAAATGAGCCAAAGAACTAAACAGACATTTCTCCAAAGAAGACATACAGATGGATAACAAACACTTGAAAAGATGCTCAACATCACTCATTATTAGAGAAATGCAAATCAAAACCACAATGAGGTACCATTACATGCCAGTCAGGATGGCTGCTATCCAAAAGTCTACAAGCAATAAATGCTGGAGAGGGAGTGGAGAAAAGGGAACCCTCTTATACTGTTGGTGGGAATGCACACTAGTACGGCCGCTATGGAAAACGGTGTAGAGATTTCTTAAAAAACTGGAAATAGAACTGCCATATGACCCAGCAATTCCACTTCTGGGCATACACACTGAGGAAACCAGATCCTCTTATTTTTCAGACCGTTTCAAACTCCTCATATTTTTTACACCTTTTGAAGCTCTTCATATATTTCACACCTTTTCAGGCTCTTCATGTTTTTCAACACCGCTTCATGCTCCTCCTATTTTTCAGACCGTTTCATGGTCCTCATATTTTTGACACCTTTTGAAGCTCTTCATATTTTTCACACCTTTCCGTGCTCTTCATGTTTTTCAACACGCTTTCATGCTCCTCCGATTATTCAGATCGTTTCATGCTCCTCATATTTTTGACACATTTTGAAGCTCTTCATATTTTCGACACCTTTCAGGTTCTTCATGTTTTTCAACACCGTTTCATGCTCCTCCTATTTTTCAAACCGTTTCATGCTCCTCATATTTTTGACACATTTTGAAGCTCTTCATATTTTCGACACCTTTCAGGTTCTTCATGTTTTTCAACACCGTTTCATGCTCCTCCTATTTGTCAAACCGTTTCATGTTCCTCCTATTTTTCATACCGTTTCTTGCTCCTCATATTTTTGACACCTTTTGAAGCTCTTCATGTTTTTTAACACCTTTTCACGCTCCTCCTATATTTCAGACCGTTTCAAGCTCCTCATATTTTTGACACCTTATGAAGCTCTTCATATTTTTCACATTTTTTCAGGGTCTTCATATTTTTCTACACCACTTCATGCTCCTCTTATTTTTCAGACCGTTTCATTCTCCTCATATGTTTCACAACTTTTTCAGGCTCTTCATGTTTCTCAACACCACTTCATGCTCCTCCTATTTTTCAGACCGTTTCATGCTCCTCATATTTTTGACACCTTTTGAAGTTCTTCATATTTTTCACACCTTTTCAGGCTTTTCATGTTTTTCTACACTGCTTCATTCTCTTCCTATTTTTCAGACATTTTCATGCTCCTCATATTTTTGACATCCTTTGAAGCTCTTCATATTTTTCACACCTTTTCAGGCTTTTCAGGTATTTCAACACCGTCTCATGCGCCTCCTATTTTTCAGACCGTTTCATGCTCCTCATATGTTTCACACCTTTTTCAGGCTCTTCATGTTTTTCAACACCACTTCATGGTCCTCCTATTTTTCAGACCGTATCATGCTCATCATATTTTTGACACAGTTTGAAGCTCTTCCTACTTTTCACACCTTTTGAGGCTCTTCATGTTTTTGAAAACAGTTTCTTGCTCCTCATATTTTTCAGACCGTTTCATGGTCCTCATATTTCTGACACCTTTTGAAGCTCTTCATATTTTTCACACTTTTTCAGGGTCTTCATGTTTTTCTACACCACTTCATGCTCCTCCTATTTTTCAGACCGTTTCATTCTCCTCATATGCTTCACAACTTTTTCAGGCTCTTCATGTTTCTCAACTCCACTTCATGCTCCTCCTATTTTTCAGACCGTTTCATGCTCCTCATATTTTTGACACTTTTTGAAGCTCTTCATATTTTTCACACCTTTCCAGGCTCTTCATGTTTTTGAACACCGTTTCATGATCATCCTATTTTTCAGACCGTTTCATGCTCCTCATATGTTTCACACCTTTTGAAGCTCTTCATGTTTTTTAACACCTTTTCATGCTCCTCCTATATTTCAGACCGTTTAATGCTCTTTATATTTTTGACACCATTTGAAGCTCTTCATATTTTTCGCACCTTTTCAGGCTCTTCATATTTTTCAACACCACTTCATGCTTCTCCAATTTTTCAGACCGTTTCATGCTCCTCATATATATGACACCTTTTGAAGCTCTTCATAATTTTCACATCTTTTCAGGCTCTTCATATTTTTCAACCCGCTTAAGCTCCTCCTATTTTTCAGAGCGTTTCTGGCTCCTCATATTTTTGACACCTTTGAGGCTCTTCATATATTTCACAGCTTTTCTGGCTCTTCATGTTTTTGAACACCGATTCATGCTCCTCCTATTTTTCAGACCGTTTCATGCTCCTCATATTTTTGACACCTTTAGAACCTCTTCATATTTTTCACACCTTTTCAGGCTCTTCATGTTTTCAACACTGCTTCATGCTCCTACTATTTTTCAGACGGTTTCATGCTCCTCATATTTTTGACACCTTTTGAAGCTCTTCATATTATTCACACCTTTTCAGGCTCTTCATGTTTTTCAACACCGCTTCATGCTCCTCCTTTTTTTCAGACCGTTTCATGCTCCTCATATTTTTGACACCTTTTGAAGCTCTTCATATTTTTCACACTTCTCCAGGCTCTTCATGTTTTTGAACACCGTTTCATGCTCCTCCTGTTTTTCAGACCGTTTCATGCTGCTCATATTTTTGACACCTTTTGAAGTTCTTCATATTTTTCACACCTTTTCAGGCTCTTCACGTTTTTCAACACCACTTCATGCTCCTCCTATTTTTCAGTCCGTTTCATGCTCCTTATATCTTTGACACCTTTTGAAATTCTTCATATTTTTCACACCTTACAGGCTCTTCATGATTTTCAACACCACTTCATGCTCCTCCTAATTTTCACACCGTTTCATGCTCCTCATATATTTGACACCTTTTGAAGCTCTTCAGATTTTTCACACCTTTTCAGGCTCTTCATATTTTTCAACACCGCTTCATGCTCCTCCTATTTTTCAGACCGTTTCATGCTCCTCATCTTTTTGACACGTTTTGAAACTCTTCATATTTATCACACCTTTTCAGGCTCTTCATGTTTTTCAACACCATTTCATGCTCCTCCTTTTTTTCAGACCGTTTTATGCTCCTCATATATTTGACACCTTTTGAAGCTCTTCATAATTTCCACACCTTTTCAGGCTCTTCATGTTTTTCTACACCGCTTCATGCTCCCCCTACATTTCAGACCGTTCATGCCTCTCATATTTTTGAAACCTTTTGAAGCTCTTCATATTTTTCACACCTTTTTAGGCTCTTCATGTTTTTCAACACCATTTCATGCTCCTCCTTTTTTTCAAACCGTTTTATGCTCCTCATATATTTGACACCTGTTGAAGCTCTTCATAATTTACACACCTTTTCAGGCTCTTCATGTTTTTGAACACCGTTTCATGCTCCTCTTATTTTTTTTTATTGTTATTTTTTTTATTTTTTTTTTATTATTTTCATTTTTTTTCCCAGTCGGTTTTGTCATACATTGATATGAATCAGCCATGGATTTACATGTATTCCCAGTCCCGATTCCCCCTCCCACCTCCCTCTCCACCCGATTCCTCTGGGTCTTCCCAGTGCACCAAGCCGGAGCACTTGTCTCGTGCATCCTACCTGGGCTGGTCATCTGTTTCACCATAGATAGCATACATGCTGTTCTTTTGAAATATCCCACCCTCACATTCTCCCACAAAGTTCAAAAGTCTGTTCTGTATTTCTGTGTCTCTTTTTCTGTTCTGCATATAGGGTTATCGTTGTCACCTTTCTAAATTCCATATACATGTGTCAGTATGCTGTAATGTTCTTTATCTTTCTGGCTTACTTCACTCTGTATAATGGGCTCCAGCTTCATCCATCTCATTAGGCCTGATTCAAATGAATTCTTTTTAATGGCTGAGTAATATTCCATGGTGTATATGTACCACAGCTTTCTTATCCATTCATCTGCTGACGGGCATCTAGGTTGCTTCCATGTCCTGGCTATTATAAATAGTGCTGCGATGAACATTGGGGTGCACGTGTCTCTTTCAGACGAACCTATGGACACCTTATCTTTGACAAAGGAGGCAAGGATATACAATGGAAAAAAGACAACCTCTTTAACAAGTGGTGCTGGGAAAACTGGTCAACCACTTGTAAAAGAATGAAAATAGAACACTTTCTAACACCATACACAAAAATAAACTCAAAATGGATTAAAGATCTAAATGTAAGACCAGAAACTATAAAACTCCTAGAGGAGAAGATAGGCAAAACACTCTCCGACATAAATCAAAGCAAGATCCTCTATGACCCACCTCCCAGAATATTGGAAATAAAAGCAAAACTAAACAAATGGGACCTAATGAAACTTAAAAGCTTTTGCACTACAAAGGAAACTATAAGTAAGGTGAAAAGACAGCCCTCAGATTGGGAGAAAATAATAGCAAATGAAGAAACAGACAAAGGATTAATCTCAAAAATATACAAGCAAATCCTGCAGCTCAATTCCAGAAAAATAAATGACCCAATACAAAATGAGCCAAAGAACTAAACAGACATTTCTCCAAAGAAGACATACAGATGGATAACAAACACATGAAAAGATGCTCAACATCACTCATAATTAGAGAAATGCAAATCAAAACCACAATGAGGTACCATTACATGCCAGTCAGGATGGCTGCTATCCAAAAGTCTACAAGCAATAAATGCTGGAGAGGGAGTGGAGAAAAGGGAACCCTCTTATACTGTTGGTGGGAATGCACACTAGTACAGCCGCTATGGAAAACGGTGTAGAGATTTCTTAAAAAACTGGAAATAGAACTGCCATATGACCCAGCAATTCCACTTCTGGGCATACACACTGAGGAAACCAGATCCTTTTATTTTTCAGACCGTTTCAAACTCCTCATATTTTTTACACCTTTTGAAGCTCTTCATATATTTCACACCATTTCAGGCTCTTCATGTTTTTCAACACAACTTCATGCTCCTCCTATTTTTCAAACCGTTTCATGGTCCTCATATTTTTGACACCTTTTGAAGCTCTTCATATTTTTCACACCTTTCCGTGCTCTTCATGTTTTTCAACACGCTTTCATGCTCCTCCGATTATTCAGATCGTTTCATGCTCCTCATATTTTTGACACATTTTGAAGCTCTTCATATTTTCGACACCTTTCAGGTTCTTCATGTTTTTCAACACCGTTTCATTCTCCTCCTATTTTTCAAACCGTTTCATGCTCCTCATATTTTTGACACATTTTGAAGCTCTTCATATTTTCGACACCTTTCAGGTTCTTCATGTTTTTCAACACCGTTTCATGCTCCTCCTATTTGTCAAACCGTTTCATGTTCCTCCTATTTTTCAGACCGTTTCATGCTCCTCATATTTTTGACACCTTTTGAAGCTCTTCATGTTTTTCACACCCTTTCATGGTCTTCATATTTTTCAAAACGGTTTCATGCTCCTCCTAATTTTCAGATCGTTTCATGCTCCTCATATTTTTGACACCTTTTGAAGCTCTTCTTATTCTTCACAATTTTTCAGGCTCTTCATGATTTTCAACACCGATTCATGCTCCTCCTCTCTTTCAGACCGTTTCAGGCTCCTCATATGTTTCACACCTTTTTCAGGCTCTTCATGTATTTCAACACCACTTCATGCTCCTCCTATTTTTCAGATCGTTTCATGCTCCTCATATTTTTGATACCTTTTGAAGCTCTTCATATTTTTCACAGCTTTCCAGGCTCTTCATATTTTTGAACACCGATTAATGCTCCTCCTATTTTTCAGACCGTTTCATGCTCCTCATATTTTTGACACCTTTTGAAGCTCTTCATATTTTTCACACCTTTTCAGGCTCTTCAAATTTTTCAACACAACTTCATGCTCCTCCTTTATTTGAGACCGTTTCATGCTCCTCATATTTTTGACTCATTTTGAAGCTCTCCATAGATTTCACACCTTTTCAGGCTCTTCATGTGTTTCTACACCACTTCATGCTCCTCCTATTTTTAAGAGCTTTTCATGATCTTCATATTTTTGTCACCTTTTGAAGCTCTTCATATTTTTCACACCTTTTCAGGCTTTTCATGTTTTTCAACACCGCTTCATGCTCCTACTATTTTCAGACCTTTTCATGCTCCTCATATGTTTCACACCATTTTAAGCTCTTCATGTTTTAACACCTTTTCACGCTCCTCCTATATTTCAGACCGTTTCAAGCTCCTCATATTTTTGACACCTTTTGAAGCTCTTCATATTTTTCACATTTTTTCAGGGTCTTCATGTTTTTCTACACCACTTCATGCTACTCCTATTTTTAAGAGCTTTTCATGTTCCTCATATTTTTGTCACCTTTTGAAGCTCTTCATATTTTTCACACCTTTTCAGGCTTTTCATGTTTTTCAACACCACTTCATTCTCCTCCTTTATTTCAGACCGTTTCATGCTCCTCATCTTTTTCACACCTTTTGAAGCTCTTTATATTTTTCACACCTTTTCAGGCTTTTCATGTTTTTCTACACCGCTTCATTCTCTTCCTATTTTTCAGACATGTTCATGCTCCTCATATTTTTGACATCCTTTGAAGCTCTTCATATTTTTCACACCTTTTCAGGCTTTTCATGTATTTCAACACCGTCTCATGCGCCTCCTATTTTTCAGACCGTTTCATGCTCCTCATATGTTTCACACCTTTTTCAGGCTCTTCATGTTTTTCAACACCACTTCATGCTCCTCCTATTTATCAGACCGTTTCATGCTCATCATATTTTTGACACAGTTTGAAGCTCTTCATACTTTTCACACCTTTTGAGGCTCTTCATGTTTTTGAAAACAGTTTCTTGCTCCTCATATTTTTCAGACCGTTTCATGGTCCTCATATTTTTGACACCTTTTGAAGCTCTTCATATTTTTCGCACCTTTTCAGGCTCTTCATTTTTTTGAACACCACTTCATGCTTCTCCAATTTTTCAGACCGTTTCATGCTCCTCATATATTTGACACCTTTTGAAGCTCTTCATATTTTTCACATCTTTTCAGGCTCTTCATATTTTTCAACCCGCTTAAGCTCCTCCTATTTTTCAGACCGTTTCTTGCTCCTCATATTTTTGACACCTTTGAGGCTCTTAATATATTTCACACCTTTTCAGGCTCTTCATGTTTTTGAACACCGCTTCATGCTCCTCCTATTTTTCAGACCGTTTCATGCTCCTCCTATTTTTCAGACCGTTTCATGCTCCTCATATTTTTGACACCTTTTGAACCTCTTCATATTTTTCACACCTTTTCAGGCTCTTCATGTTTTCAACACCGCTTCATGCTCCTACTATTTTTCAGACGGTTTCATGCTCCTCATATTTTTGACACCTTTTGAAGCTCTTCATATTATTCACACCTTTTCAGGCTCTTCATGTTTTTCAACACCGCTTCATGCTCCTCCTTTTTTTCAGACCGTTTCATGCTCCTCATATTTTTGACAACTTTTGAAGCTCTTCATATTTTTCACACTTCTCCAGGCTCTTCATGTTTTTGAACACCGTTTCATGTTCCTCCTTTTTTTCAGACTGTTTCATGCTGCTAATATTTTTGACACCTTTTGAAGTTCTTCATATTTTTCACACCTTTTCAGGCTCTTCACGTTTTTCAACACCACTTCATGCTCCTCCTATTTTTCAGACCATTTCAGGCTCCTCTTATTTTTTTTTTTTATTGTTATTTTTTTTTTATTATTTTTATTTTTTTTTCCAGTGGGTTTTGTCATACCTTGATATGAATCAGCCATGGATTTACATGTATTCACAGTCCCGATTCCCCCTCCCACCTCCCTCTCCACCCGATTCCTCTGGGTCTTCCCAGTGCACCAAGCCGGAGCACTTGTCTCGTGCATCCTACCTGGGCTGGTGATCTGTTTCACCATAGATAGCATACATGCTGTTCTTTTGAAATATCCCACCCTCACATTCTCCCACAAAGTTTAAAAGTCTGTTCTGTATTTCTGTGTCTCTTTTTCTGTTCTGCATATAGGGTTATCGTTGTCACCTTTCTAAATTCCATATACATTTGTCAGTATGCTGTAATGTTCTTTATCTTTCTGGCTTACTTCACTCTGTATAATGGGCTCCAGCTTCATCCATCTCATTAGGCCTGATTCAAATGAATTCTTTTTAATGGCTGAGTAATATTCCATGGTGTATATGTACCACAGCTTTCTTATCCATTCATCTGCTGACGGGCATCTAGGTTGCTTCCATGTCCTGGCTATTATAAACAGTGCTGCGATGAACATTGGGGTGCACGTGTCTCTTTCAGACGAACCTATGGACACCTTATCTTTGACAAAGGAGGCAAGGATATACAATGGAAAAAAGACAACCTCTTTAACAAGTGGTGCTGGGAAAACTGGTCAACCACTTGTAAAAGAATGAAAATAGAACACTTTCTAACACCATACACAAAAATAAACTCAAAATGGATTAAAGATCTAAATGTAAGACCAGAAACTATAAAACTCCTAGAGGAGAAGATAGGCAAAACACTCTCCGACATAAATCAAAGCAAGATCCTCTATGACCCACCTCCCAGAATATTGGAAATAAAAGCAAAACTAAACAAATGGGACCTAATGAAACTTAAAAGCTTTTGCACTACAAAGGAAACTATAAGTAAGGTGAAAAGACAGCCCTCAGATTGGGAGAAAATAATAGCAAATGAAGAAACAGACAAAGGATTAATCTCAAAAATACACAAGCAAATCCTGCAGCTCAATTCCAGAAAAATAAATGACCCAATAAAAAATGAGCCAAAGAACTAAACAGACATTTCTCCAAAGAAGACATACAGATGGATAACAAACACATAAAAGATGCTCAACATCACTCATTATTAGAGAAATGCAAATCAAAACCACAATGAGGTACCATTACATGCCAGTCAGGATGGCTGCTATCCAAAAGTCTACAAGCAATAAATGCTGGAGAGGGAGTGGAGAAAAGGGAACCCTCTTATACTGTTGGTGGGAATGCACAATAGTACAGCCGATATGGAAAACGGTGTAGAGATTTCTTAAAAAACTGGAAATAGAACTGCCATATGACCCAGCAATTCCACTTCTGGGCATACACACTGAGGAAACCAGATCCTCTTATTTTTCAGACCGTTTCAAACTCCTCATATTTTTTACAACTTTTGAAGCTCTTCATATATTTCACACCTTTTCAGGCTCTTCATGTTTTTCAACACCGCTTCATGCTCCTACTATTTTTCAGACCGTTTCATGGTCCTCATATTTTTGACACCTTTTGAAGCTCTTCATATTTTTCACACCTTTTCAGGCTCTTCATGTTTTTGAACACCGTTTCATGCTCCTCCTATTTTTCAGACCGTTTCATGCTCCTCATGTTTTTGAGACGTTTTGAAGCTCTGCATATTTTTCATAACTTTCAGGCTCTTCATGCTTTTGAAACACCGTTACATGCTCCTCCTATTTTTCATACATATCATGCTCGTCATTTTTTTGACACATTTTGAAGCTCTTCATATTTTTCACACCTTTTCAGGCTCTTTATGTTTTTCAACGCCGTATCATGCTCCTCCTATTTTTCAGACCGTTTCATGCTCCTCATATCTTTGACACCTTTTGAAGCTCTTCATATTTTTCACATCATTTCAGGCTCTTCAAGTTTTTGAAAACGGCTTCATGCTCCTCCTAATTTTCAGACCGTTTTTTGCTCATCATATTTTTGACACATTTTGAAGCTTTTCATATTTTTCACAGCTTTTCAGGCTCTTCATGTTTTTGAACACAGTTTCATGCTCCGCATATTTTTCACACCTTTTCATGCTCTTCATATTTTTCACACCTTTTCAGGCTCTTCATGTTTCTCAACACCGTTTCATGCTTCTCCTATTTTTCAGACCATTTCATGCTCCTCATACTTTTGACAGCTTTTTAAGCTCTTCATATATTTCACACCTTTTCAGGCTCTTCATGTTTTTCAACACCGTTTCATGCTCCTCCTATTTTTCAGACCGTTTCATGGTCCTCATATTTTTGACACCTTTTGAAGCTCTTCATATTTTTCACACCTTTCCGTGCTCTTCATGTTTTTCAACACGCTTTCATGCTCCTCCGATTATTCAGATCGTTTCATGCTCCTCATATTTTTGACACATTTTGAAGCTCTTCATATTTTCGACACCTTTCAGGTTCTTCATGTTTTTCAACACCGTTTCATGCTCCTCCTATTTTTCAAACCGTTTCATGCTCCTCATATTTTTGACACATTTTGAAGCTCTTCATATTTTCGACACCTTTCAGGTTCTTCATGTTTTTCAACACCGTTTCATGCTCCTCCTATTTGTCAAACCGTTTCATGTTCCTCCTATTTTTCATACCGTTTCTTGCTCCTCATATTTTTGACACCTTTTGAAGCTCTTCATGTTTTTTAACACCTTTTCACGCTCCTCCTATATTTCAGACCGTTTCAAGCTCCTCATATTTTTGACACCTTATGAAGCTCTTCATATTTTTCACATTTTTTCAGGGTCTTCATATTTTTCTACACCACTTCATGCTCCTCTTATTTTTCAGACCGTTTCATTCTCCTCATATGTTTCACAACTTTTTCAGGCTCTTCATGTTTCTCAACACCACTTCATGCTCCTCCTATTTTTCAGACCGTTTCATGCTCCTCATATTTTTGACACCTTTTGAAGTTCTTCATATTTTTCACACCTTTTCAGGCTTTTCATGTTTTTCTACACTGCTTCATTCTCTTCCTATTTTTCAGACATTTTCATGCTCCTCATATTTTTGACATCCTTTGAAGCTCTTCATATTTTTCACACCTTTTCAGGCTTTTCAGGTATTTCAACACCGTCTCATGCGCCTCCTATTTTTCAGACCGTTTCATGCTCCTCATATGTTTCACACCTTTTTCAGGCTCTTCATGTTTTTCAACACCACTTCATGGTCCTCCTATTTTTCAGACCGTATCATGCTCATCATATTTTTGACACAGTTTGAAGCTCTTCCTACTTTTCACACCTTTTGAGGCTCTTCATGTTTTTGAAAACAGTTTCTTGCTCCTCATATTTTTCAGACCGTTTCATGGTCCTCATATTTCTGACACCTTTTGAAGCTCTTCATATTTTTCACACTTTTTCAGGGTCTTCATGTTTTTCTACACCACTTCATGCTCCTCCTATTTTTCAGACCGTTTCATTCTCCTCATATGCTTCACAACTTTTTCAGGCTCTTCATGTTTCTCAACTCCACTTCATGCTCCTCCTATTTTTCAGACCGTTTCATGCTCCTCATATTTTTGACACTTTTTGAAGCTCTTCATATTTTTCACACCTTTCCAGGCTCTTCATGTTTTTGAACACCGTTTCATGATCATCCTATTTTTCAGACCGTTTCATGCTCCTCATATGTTTCACACCTTTTGAAGCTCTTCATGTTTTTTAACACCTTTTCATGCTCCTCCTATATTTCAGACCGTTTAATGCTCTTTATATTTTTGACACCATTTGAAGCTCTTCATATTTTTCGCACCTTTTCAGGCTCTTCATATTTTTCAACACCACTTCATGCTTCTCCAATTTTTCAGACCGTTTCATGCTCCTCATATATATGACACCTTTTGAAGCTCTTCATAATTTTCACATCTTTTCAGGCTCTTCATATTTTTCAACCCGCTTAAGCTCCTCCTATTTTTCAGAGCGTTTCTGGCTCCTCATATTTTTGACACCTTTGAGGCTCTTCATATATTTCACAGCTTTTCTGGCTCTTCATGTTTTTGAACACCGATTCATGCTCCTCCTATTTTTCAGACCGTTTCATGCTCCTCATATTTTTGACACCTTTTGAACCTCTTCATATTTTTCACACCTTTTCAGGCTCTTCATGTTTTCAACACTGCTTCATGCTCCTACTATTTTTCAGACGGTTTCATGCTCCTCATATTTTTGACACCTTTTGAAGCTCTTCATATTATTCACACCTTTTCAGGCTCTTCATGTTTTTCAACACCGCTTCATGCTCCTCCTTTTTTTCAGACCGTTTCATGCTCCTCATATTTTTGACACCTTTTGAAGCTCTTCATATTTTTCACACTTCTCCAGGCTCTTCATGTTTTTGAACACCGTTTCATGCTCCTCCTGTTTTTCAGACCGTTTCATGCTGCTCATATTTTTGACACCTTTTGAAGTTCTTCATATTTTTCACACCTTTTCAGGCTCTTCACGTTTTTCAACACCACTTCATGCTCCTCCTATTTTTCAGTCCGTTTCATGCTCCTTATATCTTTGACACCTTTTGAAATTCTTCATATTTTTCACACCTTACAGGCTCTTCATGATTTTCAACACCACTTCATGCTCCTCCTAATTTTCACACCGTTTCATGCTCCTCATATATTTGACACCTTTTGAAGCTCTTCAGATTTTTCACACCTTTTCAGGCTCTTCATATTTTTCAACACCGCTTCATGCTCCTCCTATTTTTCAGACCGTTTCATGATCCTCATCTTTTTGACACGTTTTGAAACTCTTCATATTTATCACACCTTTTCAGGCTCTTCATGTTTTTCAACACCATTTCATGCTCCTCCTTTTTTTCAGACCGTTTTATGCTCCTCATATATTTGACACCTTTTGAAGCTCTTCATAATTTCCACACCTTTTCAGGCTCTTCATGTTTTTCTACACCGCTTCATGCTCCCCCTACATTTCAGACCGTTCATGCCTCTCATATTTTTGAAACCTTTTGAAGCTCTTCATATTTTTCACACCTTTTTAGGCTCTTCATGTTTTTCAACACCATTTCATGCTCCTCCTTTTTTTCAAACCGTTTTATGCTCCTCATATATTTGACACCTGTTGAAGCTCTTCATAATTTACACACCTTTTCAGGCTCTTCATGTTTTTGAACACCGTTTCATGCTCCTCTTATTTTTTTTTATTGTTATTTTTTTTATTTTTTTTTTATTATTTTCATTTTTTTTCCCAGTCGGTTTTGTCATACATTGATATGAATCAGCCATGGATTTACATGTATTCCCAGTCCCGATTCCCCCTCCCACCTCCCTCTCCACCCGATTCCTCTGGGTCTTCCCAGTGCACCAAGCCGGAGCACTTGTCTCGTGCATCCTACCTGGGCTGGTCATCTGTTTCACCATAGATAGCATACATGCTGTTCTTTTGAAATATCCCACCCTCACATTCTCCCACAAAGTTCAAAAGTCTGTTCTGTATTTCTGTGTCTCTTTTTCTGTTCTGCATATAGGGTTATCGTTGTCACCTTTCTAAATTCCATATACATGTGTCAGTATGCTGTAATGTTCTTTATCTTTCTGGCTTACTTCACTCTGTATAATGGGCTCCAGCTTCATCCATCTCATTAGGCCTGATTCAAATGAATTCTTTTTAATGGCTGAGTAATATTCCATGGTGTATATGTACCACAGCTTTCTTATCCATTCATCTGCTGACGGGCATCTAGGTTGCTTCCATGTCCTGGCTATTATAAACAGTGCTGCGATGAACATTGGGGTGCACGTGTCTCTTTCAGACGAACCTATGGACACCTTATCTTTGACAAAGGAGGCAAGGATATACAATGGAAAAAAGACAACCTCTTTAACAAGTGGTGCTGGGAAAACTGGTCAACCACTTGTAAAAGAATGAAAATAGAACACTTTCTAACACCATACACAAAAATAAACTCAAAATGGATTAAAGATCTAAATGTAAGACCAGAAACTATAAAACTCCTAGAGGAGAAGATAGGCAAAACACTCTCCGACATAAATCAAAGCAAGATCCTCTATGACCCACCTCCCAGAATATTGGAAATAAAAGCAAAACTAAACAAATGGGACCTAATGAAACTTAAAAGCTTTTGCACTACAAAGGAAACTATAAGTAAGGTGAAAAGACAGCCCTCAGATTGGGAGAAAATAATAGCAAATGAAGAAACAGACAAAGGATTAATCTCAAAAATATACAAGCAAATCCTGCAGCTCAATTCCAGAAAAATAAATGACCCAATACAAAATGAGCCAAAGAACTAAACAGACATTTCTCCAAAGAAGACATACAGATGGATAACAAACACATGAAAAGATGCTCAACATCACTCATAATTAGAGAAATGCAAATCAAAACCACAATGAGGTACCATTACATGCCAGTCAGGATGGCTGCTATCCAAAAGTCTACAAGCAATAAATGCTGGAGAGGGAGTGGAGAAAAGGGAACCCTCTTATACTGTTGGTGGGAATGCACACTAGTACAGCCGCTATGGAAAACGGTGTAGAGATTTCTTAAAAAACTGGAAATAGAACTGCCATATGACCCAGCAATTCCACTTCTGGGCATACACACTGAGGAAACCAGATCCTTTTATTTTTCAGACCGTTTCAAACTCCTCATATTTTTTACACCTTTTGAAGCTCTTCATATATTTCACACCATTTCAGGCTCTTCATGTTTTTCAACACAACTTCATGCTCCTCCTATTTTTCAAACCGTTTCATGGTCCTCATATTTTTGACACCTTTTGAAGCTCTTCATATTTTTCACACCTTTCCGTGCTCTTCATGTTTTTCAACACGCTTTCATGCTCCTCCGATTATTCAGATCGTTTCATGCTCCTCATATTTTTGACACATTTTGAAGCTCTTCATATTTTCGACACCTTTCAGGTTCTTCATGTTTTTCAACACCGTTTCATTCTCCTCCTATTTTTCAAACCGTTTCATGCTCCTCATATTTTTGACACATTTTGAAGCTCTTCATATTTTCGACACCTTTCAGGTTCTTCATGTTTTTCAACACCGTTTCATGCTCCTCCTATTTGTCAAACCGTTTCATGTTCCTCCTATTTTTCAGACCGTTTCATGCTCCTCATATTTTTGACACCTTTTGAAGCTCTTCATGTTTTTCACACCCTTTCATGGTCTTCATATTTTTCAACACGGTTTCATGCTCCTCCTAATTTTCAGATCGTTTCATGCTCCTCATATTTTTGACACCTTTTGAAGCTCTTCTTATTCTTCACAATTTTTCAGGCTCTTCATGATTTTCAACACCGATTCATGCTCCTCCTCTCTTTCAGACCGTTTCAGGCTCCTCATATGTTTCACACCTTTTTCAGGCTCTTCATGTATTTCAACACCACTTCATGCTCCTCCTATTTTTCAGATCGTTTCATGCTCCTCATATTTTTGATACCTTTTGAAGCTCTTCATATTTTTCACAGCTTTCCAGGCTCTTCATATTTTTGAACACCGATTAATGCTCCTCCTATTTTTCAGACCGTTTCATGCTCCTCATATTTTTGACACCTTTTGAAGCTCTTCATATTTTTCACACCTTTTCAGGCTCTTCAAATTTTTCAACACAACTTCATGCTCCTCCTTTATTTGAGACCGTTTCATGCTCCTCATATTTTTGACTCATTTTGAAGCTCTCCATAGATTTCACACCTTTTCAGGCTCTTCATGTGTTTCTACACCACTTCATGCTCCTCCTATTTTTAAGAGCTTTTCATGATCTTCATATTTTTGTCACCTTTTGAAGCTCTTCATATTTTTCACACCTTTTCAGGCTTTTCATGTTTTTCAACACCGCTTCATGCTCCTACTATTTTCAGACCTTTTCATGCTCCTCATATGTTTCACACCATTTTAAGCTCTTCATGTTTTAACACCTTTTCACGCTCCTCCTATATTTCAGACCGTTTCAAGCTCCTCATATTTTTGACACCTTTTGAAGCTCTTCATATTTTTCACATTTTTTCAGGGTCTTCATGTTTTTCTACACCACTTCATGCTACTCCTATTTTTAAGAGCTTTTCATGCTCCTCATATTTTTGTCACCTTTTGAAGCTCTTCATATTTTTCACACCTTTTCAGGCTTTTCATGTTTTTCAACACCACTTCATTCTCCTCCTTTATTTCAGACCGTTTCATGCTCCTCATCTTTTTCACACCTTTTGAAGCTCTTTATATTTTTCACACCTTTTCAGGCTTTTCATGTTTTTCTACACCGCTTCATTCTCTTCCTATTTTTCAGACATGTTCATGCTCCTCATATTTTTGACATCCTTTGAAGCTCTTCATATTTTTCACACCTTTTCAGGCTTTTCATGTATTTCAACACCGTCTCATGCGCCTCCTATTTTTCAGACCGTTTCATGCTCCTCATATGTTTCACACCTTTTTCAGGCTCTTCATGTTTTTCAACACCACTTCATGCTCCTCCTATTTATCAGACCGTTTCATGCTCATCATATTTTTGACACAGTTTGAAGCTCTTCATACTTTTCACACCTTTTGAGGCTCTTCATGTTTTTGAAAACAGTTTCTTGCTCCTCATATTTTTCAGACCGTTTCATGGTCCTCATATTTTTGACACCTTTTGAAGCTCTTCATATTTTTCGCACCTTTTCAGGCTCTTCATTTTTTTGAACACCACTTCATGCTTCTCCAATTTTTCAGACCGTTTCATGCTCCTCATATATTTGACACCTTTTGAAGCTCTTCATATTTTTCACATCTTTTCAGGCTCTTCATATTTTTCAACCCGCTTAAGCTCCTCCTATTTTTCAGACCGTTTCTTGCTCCTCATATTTTTGACACCTTTGAGGCTCTTAATATATTTCACACCTTTTCAGGCTCTTCATGTTTTTGAACACCGCTTCATGCTCCTCCTATTTTTCAGACCGTTTCATGCTCCTCCTATTTTTCAGACCGTTTCATGCTCCTCATATTTTTGACACCTTTTGAACCTCTTCATATTTTTCACACCTTTTCAGGCTCTTCATGTTTTCAACACCGCTTCATGCTCCTACTATTTTTCAGACGGTTTCATGCTCCTCATATTTTTGACACCTTTTGAAGCTCTTCATATTATTCACACCTTTTCAGGCTCTTCATGTTTTTCAACACCGCTTCATGCTCCTCCTTTTTTTCAGACCGTTTCATGCTCCTCATATTTTTGACAACTTTTGAAGCTCTTCATATTTTTCACACTTCTCCAGGCTCTTCATGTTTTTGAACACCGTTTCATGTTCCTCCTTTTTTTCAGACTGTTTCATGCTGCTAATATTTTTGACACCTTTTGAAGTTCTTCATATTTTTCACACCTTTTCAGGCTCTTCACGTTTTTCAACACCACTTCATGCTCCTCCTATTTTTCAGACCATTTCAGGCTCCTCTTATTTTTTTTTTTATTGTTATTTTTTTTTTATTATTTTTATTTTTTTTTCCAGTGGGTTTTGTCATACCTTGATATGAATCAGCCATGGATTTACATGTATTCACAGTCCCGATTCCCCCTCCCACCTCCCTCTCCACCCGATTCCTCTGGGTCTTCCCAGTGCACCAAGCCGGAGCACTTGTCTCGTGCATCCTACCTGGGCTGGTGATCTGTTTCACCATAGATAGCATACATGCTGTTCTTTTGAAATATCCCACCCTCACATTCTCCCACAAAGTTTAAAAGTCTGTTCTGTATTTCTGTGTCTCTTTTTCTGTTCTGCATATAGGGTTATCGTTGTCACCTTTCTAAATTCCATATACATGTGTCAGTATGCTGTAATGTTCTTTATCTTTCTGGCTTACTTCACTCTGTATAATGGGCTCCAGCTTCATCCATCTCATTAGGACTGATTCAAATGAATTCTTTTTAATGGCTGAGTAATATTCCATGGTGTATATGTACCACAGCTTTCTTATCCATTCATCTGCTGACGGGCATCTAGGTTGCTTCCATGTCCTGGCTATTATAAACAGTGCTGCGATGAACATTGGGGTGCACGTGTCTCTTTCAGACGAACCTATGGACACCTTATCTTTGACAAAGGAGGCAAGGATATGCAATGGAAAAAAGACAACCTCTTTAACAAGTGGTGCTGGGAAAACTGGTCAACCACTTGTAAAAGAATGAAAATAGAACACTTTCTAACACCATACACAAAAATAAACTCAAAATGGATTAAAGATCTAAATGTAAGACCAGAAACTATAAAACTCCTAGAGGAGAAGATAGGCAATACACTCTCCGACATAAATCAAAGCAAGATCCTCTATGACCCACCTCCCAGAATATTGGAAATAAAAGCAAAACTAAACAAATGGGACCTAATGAAACTTAAAAGCTTTTGCACTACAAAGGAAACTATAAGTAAGGTGAAAAGACAGCCCTCAGATTGGGAGAAAATAATAGCAAATGAAGAAACAGACAAAGGATTAATCTCAAAAATACACAAGCAAATCCTGCAGCTCAATTCCAGAAAAATAAATGACCCAATAAAAAATGAGCCAAAGAACTAAACAGACATTTCTCCAAAGAAGACATACAGATGGATAACAAACACATAAAAGATGCTCAACATCACTCATTATTAGAGAAATGCAAATCAAAACCACAATGAGGTACCATTACATGCCAGTCAGGATGGCTGCTATCCAAAAGTCTACAAGCAATAAATGCTGGAGAGGGAGTGGAGAAAAGGGAACCCTCTTATACTGTTGGTGGGAATGCACAATAGTACAGCCGATATGGAAAACGGTGTAGAGATTTCTTAAAAAACTGGAAATAGAACTGCCATATGACCCAGCAATTCCACTTCTGGGCATACACACTGAGGAAACCAGATCCTCTTATTTTTCAGACCGTTTCAAACTCCTCATATTTTTTACAACTTTTGAAGCTCTTCATATATTTCACACCTTTTCAGGCTCTTCATGTTTTTCAACACCGCTTCATGCTCCTACTATTTTTCAGACCGTTTCATGGTCCTCATATTTTTGACACCTTTTGAAGCTCTTCATATTTTTCACACCTTTTCAGGCTCTTCATGTTTTTGAACACCGTTTCATGCTCCTCCTATTTTTCAGACCGTTTCATGCTCCTCATGTTTTTGAGACGTTTTGAAGCTCTGCATATTTTTCATAACTTTCAGGCTCTTCATGCTTTTGAAACACCGTTACATGCTCCTCCTATTTTTCATACATATCATGCTCGTCATTTTTTTGACACATTTTGAAGCTCTTCATATTTTTCACACCTTTTCAGGCTCTTTATGTTTTTCAACGCCGTATCATGCTCCTCCTATTTTTCAGACCGTTTCATGCTCCTCATATCTTTGACACCTTTTGAAGCTCTTCATATTTTTCACATCATTTCAGGCTCTTCAAGTTTTTGAAAACGGCTTCATGCTCCTCCTAATTTTCAGACCGTTTTTTGCTCATCATATTTTTGACACATTTTGAAGCTTTTCATATTTTTCACAGCTTTTCAGGCTCTTCATGTTTTTGAACACAGTTTCATGCTCCGCATATTTTTCACACCTTTTCATGCTCTTCATATTTTTCACACCTTTTCAGGCTCTTCATGTTTCTCAACACCGTTTCATGCTTCTCCTATTTTTCAGACCATTTCATGCTCCTCATACTTTTGACAGCTTTTTAAGCTCTTCATATATTTCACACCTTTTCAGGCTTTTCATGTTTTTGAACACCGCTTCATGCTCCTCCTATTTTTCAGACCATTTCATGCTCCTCGTATTTTTCACACCTTTTGAAGCTCTTCCTATATTTCACACCTTTTCAGGCTCTTCATGTTTTTGAACACCGCTTAATGCTCCTCCTATTTTTCAGATTGTTTCATCCTCCTCATATTTTTGACACCTTTGAAGCTCTTCATATTTGTCACACCCTTCCAGGCTCTTCATGTTCTTCATCACTGTTTCATGCTCCTCCTATTTTTCAAACTGTTTCTGGCTCCTCATATTTTTCACACCTTTTGAAGCTCTTCATATTTTTCACACGTTTTCAGGCTCTTCATGATTTTCAACACCGCTTCATGATCCTCCTATTTATCAGACCGTTTCATGCTCATCTCATTTTTGACACCTTTTGAAGCTGCTCATATTTTTCACACCTTTTGAAGCTCTTCATTTTTTTCACAACTTTTCAGGCTCTTCAAGTTTTTCAACACCGCTTCATGCTCCTCCTATTTTTCAGACCGTTTCATGCTCCTCATGTAATTCACACCTTTTGAAACTCTTCATATTTTTCACACCTTTTCAGGCTCTTCATGTTTTGGAACACCGTTTCATGCTCCTCCTATTTTTCAGACCTTTCATGCTCCTCATATTTTTGACACCTTTTGAAGCTCTTCATATTTTTCACAACTTTTCAGGCTCTTCATGTTTTTCAACACGGCTTCATGCTTCTCCTATTTTCCAGACCGTTTCATTGTCCTAATATTTTTGACACCTTTAGAAGCTCTTCATATTTTTCACACGTTTTCAGGCTCTTCATGTTTTTCAACACGGCTTCATGCTCCTCCTATTTTTCAGATCGGTTCATTCTCCTCATATTTTTCACACCTTTTGATGCTCTTCATATTTTTCACACCTTTTCAGGCTCTTCATGTTTTGGAACACCGTTTCATGCTCCTCCTATTTTTCAGACCTTTTCATGCTCCTCATATTTTTGACACCTTTTGAAGCTCTTCATATTTTTCACAACTTTTCAGGCTGTTCATGTTTTGGAACACCGTTTCATGCTCCTCCTTTTTTTCAGACCGTTTCATGCTCCTCATATCTTTGACACCTTTTGAAGCTCTATATTTTTCACACCTTTTCAGGATCTTCATGTTTTTGAACACCGCTTCATGCTACTCCTATTTTTCAGACCGTTTCATGCTCCTCCTATTTTTCACACTTTTTGAAGCTCTTCATATTTTTCACAGCTTTTCAGGCTCTTCATGTTTTTGAACACCGTTTCATGCTGCTCCTATTTTTCAGACTCTTTCATGCTCGTCATATTTTTGACACCTTTTGAAGCTCTTCGTATTTTTCACACCTTTTCAGGCTCTTCATGTTTTTGAAAACCGCTTCATGCTCCTCCTATTTTTCACACCTTTTGAAGCTCTTCATATTTTTCACACCTTTTCAGGCTCTTCATGTTTTTCAACTCCGCTCATGCTCCTCCTCTTTTTCAGACCGTTTCATGCTCCTCATATTTTTGACACTTTTTGAGGCTCTTCATATTTTTCACACCATTTCAGGCTCTTCTTCGTTTTGAACAACGTTTCATGCTCCTCCTATTTTTCAGACCGTTTCATGCTCCTCATGTATTTCACACCTTTTGAAGCTCTTCATAATTTTCACACCTTTTCAGGCTCTACATGTTTTTCAACATCACTTCATGCTTCTCTTATTTTTCAGACCGATTCATGTTCCTCATATTTTTGACACCTTTTGAAGCTCTTCATATTTTTCACACCTGTTCAGGCTCTTCATGTTTTTCAACGCCGCTTCATGCTCCTCATCTTTTTCAGACCGTTTCGTGCTCCTCATATTTTTCACACCTTTTGAAGCTCTTCATATTTTTCACAACTTTTCAGGCACTTCATATTTTTGATCACCGTTTCATGCTCCTCCTATTTTTCAGACCGTTTCATGCTCCTCATATTTTGACACCTTTTTAAGCTCTTCACATTTTTCACACCTTTTCAGGCTCTTCATGTTTTTCAAAACCGCTTCATGATCCCCCTATATTTCAGACCGTTTCATGCTCCTCATATTTTTCACACCTTTTGAAGCTCTTCATATTTTTCACACCTTTTCAGACTCTTCATGTTTTTCAACACCACTTCATGCTCCTCCTATTTTTCCGACGGTTTCATGCTCATCGCATTTTTGACACCTTCTGAAGCTCTTCATTTTTATCAAAACTTTTGAGCTCTTCACATTCTTCACACGTTTTCAGGCTCTTCATGTATTTCAATAACGGTTCTTACTCCTCCTATTTTTCAGAACGTTGCATGCTTCTCATATTTTTGACACGTTTTGAAGCTCTTCATATTTTTCACACCTTTTCAGGCTCTTCATGTTTTTCAACACCATTTCATGCTCCTCCTATTTTTCAGACCGTTTCATGCTCCTCCTATTTTTCACACCTTTTGAAGCTCTTCATATTTTTCACACCTTTTCAGGCTGTACATGTTTTTGAACACCACTTCATGCTCCTCCTATTTTTCAGATCGTTTCTTGCTCCTCATGTATTTCACACATTTTGAAGCTCTTCATATTTTTCACACCTTTTCAGGCTCTTCATGTTTTTCAACACCGCATCATGCTCCTCCTATTTTTCAGACCGTTTCATGCTCATCTCTTTTTTGACACCTTTTGAAGCTCTTCATATTTTTCATACGTTTTGAAGCTCTTCATACTTTTCACACTTTTTCAGGCTCTTCGTGTTTTTGAACACCGCTTCACGCTCCTCCTATTTTTCAGACCGTTTCATGCTGCTCGTATTTTTCAGACCGTTTCATGCTCCTCATAATTTTGACAATTTTATAAGCTCTTCATATTTTTCACACTTTTTCAGGCTCTTCATGTTTTTGAACACCGCTTCATGCTCCTCCTATTTTTCAAACTTTTGAAGCTCTTCATGTTTTTCACACCTTTTCAGGCTCTTCATGTTTTTGAACACAGCTTCATGCTCCTCCTAATTTTCAGACCGTTTCATGCTCCTCATACATTTCACACCTTTTTAAGCTCTTCCTATTTTTCACACCTTTTCACGCTCTTCATGTTTTTGAACACCGTTTTATGCTGCCTCTATTTTTCAGACCATTTCATGCTCCTCATATGTTTCACATCATTTTAAGCTCTTCATGTTTTAACACCTTTTCACGCTCCTCCTATATTTCAGACCGTTTCAAGCTCCTCATATTTTTGACACCTTTTGAAGCTCTTCATATTTTTCACATTTTTTCAGGGTCTTCATGTTTTTCTACACCACTTCATGCTACTCCTATTTTTAAGAGCTTTTCATGCTCCTCATATTTTTGTCACCTTTTGAAGCTCTTCATATTTTTCACACCTTTTCAGGCTTTTCATGTTTTTCAACACCACTTCATTCTCCTCCTTTATTTCAGACCGTTTCATGCTCCTCATCTTTTTCACACCTTTTGAAGCTCTTTATATTTTTCACACCTTTTCAGGCTTTTCATGTTTTTCTACACCGCTTCATTCTCTTCCTATTTTTCAGACATGTTCATGCTCCTCATATTTTTGACATCCTTTGAAGCTCTTCATATTTTTCACACCTTTTCAGGCTTTTCATGTATTTCAACACCGTCTCATGCGCCTCCTATTTTTCAGACCGTTTCATGCTCCTCATATGTTTCACACCTTTTTCAGGCTCTTCATGTTTTTCAACACCACTTCATGCTCCTCCTATTTATCAGACCGTTTCATGCTCATCATATTTTTGACACAGTTTGAAGCTCTTCATACTTTTCACACCTTTTGAGGCTCTTCATGTTTTTGAAAACAGTTTCTTGCTCCTCATATTTTTCAGACCGTTTCATGGTCCTCATATTTTTGACACCTTTTGAAGCTCTTCATATTTTTCGCACCTTTTCAGGCTCTTCATTTTTTTGAACACCACTTCATGCTTCTCCAATTTTTCAGACCGTTTCATGCTCCTCATATATTTGACACCTTTTGAAGCTCTTCATATTTTTCACATCTTTTCAGGCTCTTCATATTTTTCAACCCGCTTAAGCTCCTCCTATTTTTCAGACCGTTTCTTGCTCCTCATATTTTTGACACCTTTGAGGCTCTTAATATATTTCACACCTTTTCAGGCTCTTCATGTTTTTGAACACCGCTTCATGCTCCTCCTATTTTTCAGACCGTTTCATGCTCCTCCTATTTTTCAGACCGTTTCATGCTCCTCATATTTTTGACACCTTTTGAACCTCTTCATATTTTTCACACCTTTTCAGGCTCTTCATGTTTTCAACACCGCTTCATGCTCCTACTATTTTTCAGACGGTTTCATGCTCCTCATATTTTTGACACCTTTTGAAGCTCTTCATATTATTCACACCTTTTCAGGCTCTTCATGTTTTTCAACACCGCTTCATGCTCCTCCTTTTTTTCAGACCGTTTCATGCTCCTCATATTTTTGACAACTTTTGAAGCTCTTCATATTTTTCACACTTCTCCAGGCTCTTCATGTTTTTGAACACCGTTTCATGTTCCTCCTTTTTTTCAGACTGTTTCATGCTGCTAATATTTTTGACACCTTTTGAAGTTCTTCATATTTTTCACACCTTTTCAGGCTCTTCACGTTTTTCAACACCACTTCATGCTCCTCCTATTTTTCAGACCATTTCAGGCTCCTCTTATTTTTTTTTTTTATTGTTTTTTTTTTTTTATTATTTTTATTTTTTTTTCCAGTGGGTTTTGTCATACCTTGATATGAATCAGCCATGGATTTACATGTATTCACAGTCCCGATTCCCCCTCCCACCTCCCTCTCCACCCGATTCCTCTGGGTCTTCCCAGTGCACCAAGCCGGAGCACTTGTCTCGTGCATCCTACCTGGGCTGGTGATCTGTTTCACCATAGATAGCATACATGCTGTTCTTTTGAAATATCCCACCCTCACATTCTCCCACAAAGTTTAAAAGTCTGTTCTGTATTTCTGTGTCTCTTTTTCTGTTCTGCATATAGGGTTATCGTTGTCACCTTTCTAAATTCCATATACATGTGTCAGTATGCTGTAATGTTCTTTATCTTTCTGGCTTACTTCACTCTGTATAATGGGCTCCAGCTTCATCCATCTCATTAGGACTGATTCAAATGAATTCTTTTTAATGGCTGAGTAATATTCCATGGTGTATATGTACCACAGCTTTCTTATCCATTCATCTGCTGACGGGCATCTAGGTTGCTTCCATGTCCTGGCTATTATAAACAGTGCTGCGATGAACATTGGGGTGCACGTGTCTCTTTCAGACGAACCTATGGACACCTTATCTTTGACAAAGGAGGCAAGGATATGCAATGGAAAAAAGACAACCTCTTTAACAAGTGGTGCTGGGAAAACTGGTCAACCACTTGTAAAAGAATGAAAATAGAACACTTTCTAACACCATACACAAAAATAAACTCAAAATGGATTAAAGATCTAAATGTAAGACCAGAAACTATAAAACTCCTAGAGGAGAAGATAGGCAATACACTCTCCGACATAAATCAAAGCAAGATCCTCTATGACCCACCTCCCAGAATATTGGAAATAAAAGCAAAACTAAACAAATGGGACCTAATGAAACTTAAAAGCTTTTGCACTACAAAGGAAACTATAAGTAAGGTGAAAAGACAGCCCTCAGATTGGGAGAAAATAATAGCAAATGAAGAAACAGACAAAGGATTAATCTCAAAAATACACAAGCAAATCCTGCAGCTCAATTCCAGAAAAATAAATGACCCAATAAAAAATGAGCCAAAGAACTAAACAGACATTTCTCCAAAGAAGACATACAGATGGATAACAAACACATAAAAGATGCTCAACATCACTCATTATTAGAGAAATGCAAATCAAAACCACAATGAGGTACCATTACATGCCAGTCAGGATGGCTGCTATCCAAAAGTCTACAAGCAATAAATGCTGGAGAGGGAGTGGAGAAAAGGGAACCCTCTTATACTGTTGGTGGGAATGCACAATAGTACAGCCGATATGGAAAACGGTGTAGAGATTTCTTAAAAAACTGGAAATAGAACTGCCATATGACCCAGCAATTCCACTTCTGGGCATACACACTGAGGAAACCAGATCCTCTTATTTTTCAGACCGTTTCAAACTCCTCATATTTTTTACAACTTTTGAAGCTCTTCATATATTTCACACCTTTTCAGGCTCTTCATGTTTTTCAACACCGCTTCATGCTCCTACTATTTTTCAGACCGTTTCATGGTCCTCATATTTTTGACACCTTTTGAAGCTCTTCATATTTTTCACACCTTTTCAGGCTCTTCATGTTTTTGAACACCGTTTCATGCTCCTCCTATTTTTCAGACCGTTTCATGCTCCTCATGTTTTTGAGACGTTTTGAAGCTCTGCATATTTTTCATAACTTTCAGGCTCTTCATGCTTTTGAAACACCGTTACATGCTCCTCCTATTTTTCATACATATCATGCTCGTCATTTTTTTGACACATTTTGAAGCTCTTCATATTTTTCACACCTTTTCAGGCTCTTTATGTTTTTCAACGCCGTATCATGCTCCTCCTATTTTTCAGACCGTTTCATGCTCCTCATATCTTTGACACCTTTTGAAGCTCTTCATATTTTTCACATCATTTCAGGCTCTTCAAGTTTTTGAAAACGGCTTCATGCTCCTCCTAATTTTCAGACCGTTTTTTGCTCATCATATTTTTGACACATTTTGAAGCTTTTCATATTTTTCACAGCTTTTCAGGCTCTTCATGTTTTTGAACACAGTTTCATGCTCCGCATATTTTTCACACCTTTTCATGCTCTTCATATTTTTCACACCTTTTCAGGCTCTTCATGTTTCTCAACACCGTTTCATGCTTCTCCTATTTTTCAGACCATTTCATGCTCCTCATACTTTTGACAGCTTTTTAAGCTCTTCATATATTTCACACCTTTTCAGGCTTTTCATGTTTTTGAACACCGCTTCATGCTCCTCCTATTTTTCAGACCATTTCATGCTCCTCGTATTTTTCAAACCTTTTGAAGCTCTTCCTATATTTCACACCTTTTCAGGCTCTTCATGTTTTTGAACACCGCTTAATGCTCCTCCTATTTTTCAGATTGTTTCATCCTCCTCATATTTTTAACACCTTTGAAGCTCTTCATATTTGTCACACCCTTCCAGGCTCTTCATGTTCTTCATCACTGTTTCATGCTCCTCCTATTTTTCAAACTGTTTCAGGCTCCTCATATTTTTCACACCTTTTGAAGCTCTTCATATTTTTCACACCTTTTCAGGCTCTTCATGTTTTTCAAAACCGCTTCATGCTCCTCCTGTTTTTCAGACCGTTTCAAGCTCCTCATGTTTTTCATATCTTTTGAAGCTCTTCATATTTTTCACACGTTTTCAGGCTCTTCATGATTTTCAACACCGCTTCATGATCCTCCTATTTATCAGACCGTTTCATGCTCATCTCATTTTTGACACCTTTTGAAGCTGCTCATATTTTTCACACCTTTTGAAGCTCTTCATTTTTTTCACAACTTTTCAGGCTCTTCAAGTTTTTCAACACCGCTTCATGCTCCTACTATTTTTCAGACCGTTTCATGCTCCTCATGTAATTCACACCTTTTGAAACTCTTCATATTTTTCACACCTTTTCAGGCTCTTCATGTTTTGGAACACCGTTTCATGCTCCTCCTATTTTTCAGACCTTTCATGCTCCTCATATTTTTGACACCTTTTGAAGCTCTTCATATTTTTCACAACTTTTCAGGCTCTTCATGTTTTTCAACACGGCTTCATGCTTCTCCTATTTTCCAGACCGTTTCATTGTCCTAATATTTTTGACACCTTTAGAAGCTCTTCATATTTTTCACACGTTTTCAGGCTCTTCATGTTTTTCAACACGGCTTCATGCTCCTCCTATTTTTCAGATCGGTTCATTCTCCTCATATTTTTCACACCTTTTGATGCTCTTCATATTTTTCACACCTTTTCAGGCTCTTCATGTTTTGGAACACCGTTTCATGCTCCTCCTATTTTTCAGACCTTTTCATGCTCCTCATATTTTTGACACCTTTTGAAGCTCTTCATATTTTTCACAACTTTTCAGGCTGTTCATGTTTTGGAACACCGTTTCATGCTCCTCCTTTTTTTCAGACCGTTTCATGCTCCTCATATCTTTGACACCTTTTGAAGCTCTATATTTTTCACACCTTTTCAGGATCTTCATGTTTTTGAACACCGATTCATGCTACTCCTATTTTTCAGACCGTTTCATGCTCCTCCTATTTTTCACACTTTTTGAAGCTCTTCATATTTTTCACAGCTTTTCAGGCTCTTCATGTTTTTGAACACCGTTTCATGCTGCTCCTATTTTTCAGACTCTTTCATGCTTGTCATATTTTTGACACCTTTTGAAGCTCTTCGTATTTTTCACACCTTTTCAGGCTCTTCATGTTTTTGAAAACCGCTTCATGCTCCTCCTATTTTTCACACCTTTTGAAGCTCTTCATATTTTTCACACCTTTTCAGGCTCTTCATGTTTTTCAACTCCGCTCATGCTCCTCCTCTTTTTCAGACCGTTTCATGCTCCTCATATTTTTGACACTTTTTGAGGCTCTTCACATTTTTCACACCATTTCAGGCTCTTCTTCGTTTTGAACAACGTTTCATGCTCCTCCTATTTTTCAGACCGTTTCATGCTCCTCATGTATTTCACACCTTTTGAAGCTCTTCATAATTTTCACACCTTTTCAGGCTCTACATGTTTTTCAACATCACTTCATGCTTCTCTTATTTTTCAGACCGATTCATGTTCCTCATATTTTTGACACCTTTTGAAGCTCTTCATATTTTTCACACCTGTTCAGGCTCTTCATGTTTTTCAACGCCGCTTCATGCTCCTCATCTTTTTCAGACCGTTTCGTGCTCCTCATATTTTTCACACCTTTTGAAGCTCTTCATATTTTTCACAACTTTTCAGGCTCTTCATATTTTTGATCACCGTTTCATGCTCCTCCTATTTTTCAGACCGTTTCATGCTCCTCATATTTTGACACCTTTTTAAGCTCTTCACATTTTTCACACCTTTTCAGGCTCTTCATGTTTTTCAAAACCGCTTCATGATCCCCCTATATTTCAGACCGTTTCATGCTCCTCATATTTTTCACACCTTTTGAAGCTCTTCATATTTTTCACACCTTTTCAGACTCTTCATGTTTTTCAACACCACTTCATGCTCCTCCTATTTTTCCGACGGTTTCATGCTCATCGCATTTTTGACACCTTCTGAAGCTCTTCATTTTTATCAAAACTTTTGAGCTCTTCACATTCTTCACACGTTTTCAGGCTCTTCATGTATTTCAATAACGGTTCTTACTCCTCCTATTTTTCAGAACGTTGCATGCTTCTCATATTTTTGACACGTTTTGAAGCTCTTCATATTTTTCACACCTTTTCAGGCTCTTCATGTTTTTCAACACCGCTTCATGCTGCTCCTATTTTTCAGACCGTTTCATGCTCATCTCTTTTTTGACAACTTTTGAAGCTCTTTATATTTTCATACCTTTTGAAGCTCTTCATATTTTTCACACATTTTCAGGCTCTTCATGTTTTTCAACACCGCTTCATGCTCCTCCTGTTTTTCAGACAGTTTCATGCTCCTCATATTTTTGACACGTTTTGAAGCTCTTCATATTTTTCACACCTTTTCCGTCTCTTCTTGTTTTTCAACACCGCTTCTTGCTCCTCCTATTTTTCAGACCGTTTCATGCTCCTCATATTGTTGACACCTTTTGAAGCACTTCATATTTTTCACACCTTTTCAGGCTCTTCATATTTTTGAACACCGCTTCATGTTCCTCCTGTTTTTCACACCTTTTGAAGCTCTTCATATTTTTCACACCTTTTCAGGCTCTTCATATTTTTGAACACCGCTTCATGTTCCTCCTGTTTTTCACACCTTTTGAAGCTCTTCATATTTTTCACACCTTTTCAGGCTCTTCATATTTTTGAACACCGCTTCATGCTCCTCATGTATTTCACACCTTTTGAAGCTGTTCATATTTTTCACACCTTTTCAAGCTATCCATGTTTCTGAACACCACTTCCTGCTCCTCCTATTTTTGAGGCCGTTTCATGCTCATCTCATTTTTGACACCTTCTGAAGCTCTTCATTTATTTCACACCTTTTGAGATCTTCATATTCTTCACACGTTTTCAGGCTCTTCATGTATTTCAATAACGCTTCTTACTCCTCCTATTTTTCAGACCGTTTCATGCTCCTCATATTTTTGACATCTTTTGAAGCTCTTCACATTTTTCACACATTTTCAGGCTTTTCATGTTTCTGAACACCGGTTCATCCTCCTCCTATTTTTCACACCTTTTGAAGCTCTTCATATTTTTCACACCTTTTCAGTCTCTTCATGTTTTTAAACTCCAGTCATGCTCCTCCTCTTTTTGTGACCTTTTCATGCTCCTCATAATTTTGACACCTTTGTAAGCTCTTCATATTTTTCACACCTTTTGATGCTCTTCATATTTTTTACAGCTTTTCAGGGTCTTCAAGTTTTTCAACACCGTTTCATTCTCCTCCTATTTTTCAGACCGTTTCATGCTCATCTCATTTTTGACACCTTTTGAAGCTCTTCATATTTTTCACACCTTTTGAAGCTCTTCATATTTTACACGTTTTCAGGCTCTTCAAGTTTTTCAACATCGCTTCATGCTCCTCCTATTTTTGACACGTTTTGAGGCTCTTCATAATTTTCACACCATTTTAGGCTCTTCATGTTTTTGAACACCGTTTCATACTCCTCGTATTTTTCACACCCTTTTAAAGCTCTTCATGTTTTCACACCTTTTCAGGCTCTCATGTTTTTGAACACAGCTTCATGCTCCTCCTATTTTTTATACCGTTTCATGATACTCATGTATTTCACACCTTTTGAAGCTCTTCATATTTTCCACACCTTTTCAGGCTGTACATGTTTTTGAAGACCACTTCATGCTCCTCATCTTTTTCAGACCGTTTCATGCTCCTGATATTTTTCACACCGTTTGAAGCTCTTCATATTATTCACACGTTTTCAGACTCTTCATGTTTTTGATATCCATTTCATACTCCTCCTATTTTTCAGACCGTTTCATGCTCCTCATATTTTTGACCACCTTTTGAAGCTCTTCACATTTATCACACCTTTTCAGGCTCTTCATGTTTTTCAACACCGCTTCATGATCCTCCTATATTTCAGAGCGTTTCATGCTCCTCATATTTTTGACACCTTTTGAAGCTCTTCACATTTTTCACACCTTTTCTGGCTCTTCATGTTTTTCAACACCGCTTCATGCTCCTCCTATTTTTCAGATCGTTTCAGGCTCCGCATATTTTTGACTCCTTTTGAAGCTCTTCATATTTTTCACACGTTTTCAGGCCCTTCATGTTTTTGAACACCGCTTCATGCTCCTCCTATTTTTCAGACGGTTTCAGGCTGCTCGTATTTTTCAGACCGTTTCATGCTCCCCATATTTTTGACAATTTTATAAGCTCTTCATATTTTTCACACATTTTCAGGCTCTTCATGTTTTTGAGCACCGCTTCATGCTCCTCCTATTTTTCAAACCTTTTGAAGCTCTTCATGTTTTTCACACCTTATCAGCCTCTTCATGTTTTTGAACATCTCTTCATGCTCCTCATATTTTTGACCATTTTATAAGCTCTTCATATTTTTCACACTTTTTCAGGCTCTTCATGTTTTTGAACAACACTTCATGCTCCTCCTACTTTTCAGACTTTTTCATGCTCATCTCTTTTTTGACACCTTTTCAGGGTCTTCATATTTTTCAAACTTTTGAAGATCTTCATATTTTCCACACTTTTTCAGGCTCTTCATGTTTTGAACACTGCTTCATGCTCCTCCTATTTTTCAAACCTTTTGAAGCTCTTCATATTTTTCACACGTTTTCAGGCCCTTCATGTTTTTGAACAACACTTCATGCTCCTCCTACTTTTCAGACTTTTTCATGCTCATCTCTTTTTTGACACCTTTTCAGGGTCTTCATATTTTTGAAACTTTTGAAGATCTTCATATTTTTCACACTTTTTCAGGCTCTTCATGTTTTGAACACCTCTTCATGCTACTCCTATTTTTCAGACCTTTTCATGCTCCTCATGTATTTCACACGTTTTGAAGCTCTTCATATTTTTCACACCTTTTCAGACTCTTCATGTTTTTGAACACTGCTTCATGCTCCTCCTATTTTTCAGACCGTTTCAAGCTCCTCATATTTTTGACACCTTTTGAAGCTCTTCATATTTTTCACACCTTTTCAGTCTCTTCATGTTTTTCAACTCCACTCATGCTCCTCCTCTTTTTCTGACCTTTTAATGCTCCTCATATTTTTGACATCTTTTGAAGCTCTTCACATATTTCACACATTTTCAGGCTTTTCATGTTTCTGAACACCGCTTCATCCTCCTCCTATTTTTCACACCTTTTGAAGCTTTTCATATTTTTCACAGCTTTTCAGGCTGCACATGTTTTTGAACACGACTTCATGCTCCTCATCTTTTTCAGTCTGTTTCATGCTCCTCATATTTTTCACACCGTTGGAAGCTCTTCATACTTTTCACACGTTTTCAGGCTCTTCATGTTTTTGATCACCGTTTCATGCTCCTCCTATTTTTCAGACCGTTTCTTGCTCCTCATATTTTTGACCATTTTATAAGCTCTTCATATTTTTCACACTTTTTTAGGCTCTTCATGTTTTTTAACACCGCTTCATGCTCCTCCTATTTTTCAAACTTTTTGAAGCTCTTCATGTTTTTCACACCTTATCAGCCTCTTCATGTTTTTGAACACCTCTTCATGCTACTCCTATTTTTCAGACCTTTTCATGCTCCTCATGTATTTCACACGTTTTGAAGCTCTTCATATTTTTCACACCTTTTCAGACTCTTCATGTTTTTGAACACTGCTTCATGCTCCTCCTATTTTTCAGACCGTTTCAAGCTCCTCATATTTTTGACACCTTTTGAAGCTCTTCATATTTTTCACACCTTTTCAGTCTCTTCATGTTTTTCAACTCCACTCATGCTCCTCCTCTTTTTCTGACCTTTTAATGCTCCTCATATTTTTGACACCTTTGGAAGCTCTTCATATTTTTCACACCTTTTGAAGCTCTTCATATTTTTCACAGCTTTTCAGGGTCTTCAAGTTTTTCAACATCGTTTCATTCTCCTCCTATTTTTCAGACCGTTTCATGCTCATCTCATTTTTGACACCTTTTGAAGCTCTTCATATTTTTCACACCTTTTGAAGCTCTTCATATTTTACACGTTTTCAGGCTCTTCAAGTTTTTCAACATCGCTTCATGCTCCTCCTATTTTTCAGACCGTTTCATACTCCTCATATTTTTGACACGTTTTGAGGCTCTTCATAATTTTCACACCATTTTAGGCTCTTCATGTTTTTGAACACCGTTTCATGCTCCTCGTATTTTTCACACCTTTTAAAGCTCTTCATATTTTCACACCTTTTCAGGCTCTCATGTTTTTGAACACAGCTTCATGCTCCTCCTATTTTTTATACCGTTTCATGATACTCATGTATTTCACACCTTTTGAAGGTCTTCATATTTTTCACACTTTTTCAGGCTGTACATGTTTTTGAAGACCACTTCATGCTCCTCATCTTTTTCAGACCGTTTCATGCTCCTGATATTTTTCACACCGTTTGAAGCTCTTCATATTATTCACACGTTGTCAGATTCTTCATGTTTTTGATCACCGTTTCATGCTCCTCATATTTTTGACACCTTTTGAAGCTCTTCACATTTATCACACCTTTTCAGGCTCTTCATGTTTTTCAACACCGCTTCATGATCCTCCTATGTTTCAGAGCGTTTCATGCTCCTCATAATTTTGACAATTTTATCAGCTCTTCATATTTTTCACACTTTTTCAGGCTCTTCATGTTTTTGAACACCGCTTCATGCTCCTCCTATTTTTCAAACCTTTGAAGCTCTTCATGTTTTTCACACCTTTTCAGGCTCTTCATGTTTTTGAACACAGCTTCATGCTCCTCCTAATTTTCAGACCGTTTCATGCTCCTCATACATTTCACACCTTTTTAAGCTCTTCCTATTTTTCACACCTTTTCACGCTCTTCATGTTTTTGAACACCGTTTTATGCTGCCTCTATTTTTCAGACCGTTTCATGCTCCTCATATATTTTAAACCTTTTGAATCTCTTCATATATTTCACACCTTTTCAGGCTGTTCATGTTTTTCAACAACGCTTCATGATCTTCCTATTATTCAGACCGTTTCATGCTCCTCAAGTATTTCACACCTTTTGAAGATCTTCATATTTTTCACACCTTTTCAGGCTCTTCAGGGTTTTGAACACCGCTTCATGCTCCTCATATTTTTCACACCTTTTGAAGCTCTTCATATTTTTCACACCTTTTCAGGCTCTTCATGTTTTTCAACACCGCTTCTTGCTCCTCCATTTTTCACACCCTTTCATGCTTCTCATGTATTTCACACCTTTTAAAACTCTTCATATTTTTCACATCTTTTCAGGCTCTTCATGTTTTTGAACAAGGTTTCATGCTCCTCCCATTTTTCAGACCGTTTCATGCTCCTCATATTTTTGACACGTTTTGAAGCTCTTCATATTTTTCCCATTTTTCAGGCTCTTCATGTTTTTGAACACCGTTTCATGCTCCTCCTATTTTTCAGACCGTTCATGCTCCTCATATTTTGACACATTTTGAAGCTCTTCATATTTTTCACATCTTTTCAGGCTCTTCATGTTTTTGAACAAGGTTTCATTCTCCTCCCATTTTTCAGACCGTTTCATGCTCCTCATATTTTTGACACGTTTTGAAGCTCTTCATATTTTTCACACCTTTTCAGGCTCTTCATGTTTTTGAACACCGTTTCATGCTCCTCCTATTTTTCAGACCATTCATGCTCCTCATATTTTGACACCTTTTGAAGCTCTTCATATTTTTCACACCTTTTCAGGCTCTTCATGTTTCTGAACACCGCGTCATGCTCCTCCTATTTTTCATATCGTTTCATGCTTCTCATATTTTTCACACCTTTTGAAGCTCTTCATATTTTTCACACCTTTTCAGGCTCTTCATGTTTTTCAACACCGCTTCATGCTCCTCCTATTTTTCAGACCGTTTCATGCTCATCTCATTTTTGACACCTTTTGAAGCTCTTCATATTCTTCACTCCTTTTGAAGCTCTTCATATTTTTCACACCTTTTGAAGCTCTTCATATTTCTCACACCTTTTCAGACTCTTCATGTTTTTCAACACCGCTTTTTGCTCCTCCTATTTTTCAGACCGTTTCATGCTCCTCATATTTTTGACACGTTTTGAAGTTCTTCATATTTTTCACACCTTTTCAGGCTCTTCATGTTTTTAAACACCGCTTCATGCTGCTCCTGTTTTTCAGACCTTTTCATGCTCCTCATATTTTTCACATCTTTTGAAGTTCTTCTTATTTTTCACACCTTTTCAAGCTCTTCATCATTTTCAAAACCGCTTCATGCTCCTCCTATTTTACAGACCGTTTCATTCTCCTCATGTATTTCACACGTAATGAAGCTCTTCCAATTTTGCACAACTTTTCAGTCTCTTCTTGTTTTACAACACCGCATCATGCTCCTCCTATTTTTCAGACTGTTTCATGCTCCTCATATTTTTGACACCTTTTGAAGCTCTTCATATTTTTCACACCTTTTGAAGCTCTTCATGTTTTTCACACCTTTTCAGGCTCTTCATGATTTTCAACACCGCTTCATGCTCCTGCTATTTTTCAGACCGTTTCATGCTCATCTCTTTTTTGACACCTTTAGAAGCTGTTCATATTTTTCACACCTTTTAAAGCTCTTCATATTTTTCACATTTTTGAAACTCTTCATATTTTTCTCACCTTTTGAAGCTCTTCATGTTTTTCACACCTTTTCAGGCTTCTCATGTTTTTGAACACCGCTTCATGCTCCTCCTATTTTTCACTCCTTTTGAAGCTCTTCTTATTTTTCACACCTTTTCAGGCTGTACATGTTTTTGAACACCACTTCATGCTCCTCCTATTTTTCAGACCGTTTCTTGCTCCTCATGTATTTCACACATTTTGAAGCTCTTCATATTTTTCACACCTTTTCAATGTCTTCATGTTTTTGATCACTGTTTCATGCTGCTCCTGTTTTTCAGACCATTTCATGATACTCATATTTTTGACACCTTTTGAAGCTCTTCATGTTTTTCACACTTTTTCAGGCTGTTTATAGTTTTCAACACCGCTGCATGATTCTCCTATATTTGAGACCATTTCATGCTCCTCATATTTTTGACATTTTTTGAAGCTCTTCATATTTTTCACACTTTTTGAAGCTCTTCCTATTTTTCACAGGTTTTCAGGCTCTTCATGTTTTTCAACACCGCTTCATGCTCCTCCTATTTTTCCGACCGTTTCATGCTCATCTCATTTTTGACACCTTTTGAAGGTCTTCATATTTTTCACACCTTTTGAAGCTCTTCATATTTTTCACTTCTTTTCAGGCTCTTCATGTTTTTTAACACCGCTTCATGCTCCTCATATTTTTCAGACCGTTTCATGCTCCTCATATTTTTGACATCTTTTGAAGCTCTTCACATATTTCACACATTTTCAGGCTCTTCATGTTTTTCAACACCGCTTGATGATCCTCCTATATTTCAGACCGTTTCATGCTCCTCATATTTTTGACACCTTTTGAAGCTCTTCATATTTTTCACACCTTTTCAGACTCTTCATGTTTTTCAACACCGCTTCATGCTGCTCCTATTTTTCAGACCGTTTCATGCTCATCTCTTTTTTGACAACTTTTGAAGCTCTTCATATTTTCATACCTTTTGATGCTCTTCATATTTTTCACACATTTTTAGGCTCTTCATATTTTTCAACACCGCTTCATGCTCCTCCTGTTTTTCAGACAGTTTCATGCTCCTCATTTTTTTGACACGTTTTGAAGCTCTTCATATTTTTCACACCTTTTCCGTCTCTTCTTGTTTTTCAACACCGCTTCTTGCTCCTCCTATTTTTCAGACCGTTTCATGCTCCTCATATTGTTGACACCTTTTGAAGCACTTCATATTTTTCACACCTTTTCAGGCTCTTCATATTTTTGAACACCGCTTCATTTTCCTCCTGTTTTTCCCACCTTTTGAAGCTCTTCATATTTTTCACACCTTTTCAGGCTCTTCAGGTTTTTGAACACCTCTTCATGCTCCTCCTATTTTTCAGACCGTTTCATGCTCCTCATGTATTTCACACCTTTTGAAGCTGTTCATATTTTTCACACCTTTTCAAGCTCTCCATGTTTCTGAACACCACTTCCTGCTCCTCCTATTTTTGAGGCCGTTTCATGCTCATCTCATTTTTGACACCTTCTGAAGCTCTTCATTTATTTCACACCTTTTTAGCTCTTCATATTCTTCACACTTTTTCAGGCTCTTCATGTATTTCAATAACGCTTCTTACTCCTCCTATTTTTCAGACCGTTTCATGCTCCTCATATTTTTGACATCTTTTGAAGCTCTTCACATATTTCACACATTTTCAGGCTTTTCATGTTTCTGAACACCGCTTCATCCTCCTCCTATTTTTCACACCTTTTGAAGCTCTTCATATTTTTCACAGCTTTTCAGGCTGCACATGTTTTTGAACACGACTTCATGCTCCTCATCTTTTTCAGTCTGTTTCATGCTCCTCATATTTTTCACACCGTTGGAAGCTCTTCATATTTTTCACACGTTTTCAGGCTCTTCATGTTTTTGATCACTGTTTCATGCTCCTCCTATTTTTCAGACCGTTTCTTGCTCCTCATATTTTTGACCATTTTATAAGCTCTTCATAATTTTCACACTTTTTTAGGCTCTTCATGTTTTTTAACACCGCTTCATGCTCCTCCTATTTTTCAAACTTTTTGAAGCTCTTCATGTTTTTCACACCTTATCAGACTCTTCATGTTTTTGAACACCTCTTCATGCTACTCCTATTTTTCAGACCTTTTCATGCTCCTCATGTATTTCACACGTTTTGAAGCTCTTCATATTTTTCACACCTTTTCAGACTCTTCATGTTTTTGAACACTGCTTCATGCTCCTCCTATTTTTCAGACCGTTTCAAGCTCCTCATATTTTTGACACCTTTTGAAGCTCTTCATATTTTTCACACCTTTTCAGTCTCTTCATGTTTTTAAACTCCACTCATGCTCCTCCTCTTTTTGTGACCTTTTCATGCTGCTCATAATTTTGACACCTTTGGAAGCTCTTCATATTTTTCACACCTTTTGATGCTCTTCATATTTTTCACAGCTTTTCAGGGTCTTCAAGTTTTTCAACACCGTTTCATTCTCCTCCTATTTTTCAGACCGTTTCATGCTCATCTCATTTTTGACACCTTTTGAAGCTCTTCATATTTTTCACACCTTTTGAAGCTCTTCATATTTTACACGTTTTCAGGCTCTTCAAGTTTTTCAACATCGCTTCATGCTCCTCCTATTTTTGACACGTTTTGAGGCTCTTCATAATTTTCACACCATTTTAGGCTCTTCATGTTTTTGAACACCGTTTCATGCTCCTCGTATTTTTCACACCTTTTAAAGCTCTTCATATTTTCACACCTTTTCAGGCTCTCATGTTTTTGAACACAGCTTCATGCTCCTCCTATTTTTTATACCGTTTCATGATACTCATGTATTTCACACCTTTTGAACCTCTTCATATTTTCCACACCTTTTCAGGCTGTACATGTTTTTGAAGACCACTTCATGCTCCTCATCTTTTTCAGACCGTTTCATGCTCCTGATATATTTCACACCGTTTGAAGCTCTTCATATTATTCACACGTTTTCAGATTCTTCATGTTTTTGATATCCGTTTCATGCTCCTCCTATTTTTCAGACCGTTTCATGCTCCTCATATTTTTGACACCTTTTGAAGCTCTTCACATTTATCACACCTTTTCAGGCTCTTCATGTTTTTCAACACCGCTTCATGATCCTCCTATATTTCAGAGCGTTTCATGCTCCTCATATTTTTGACACCTTTTGAAGCTCTTCACATTTTTCACACCTTTTCTGGCTCTTCATGTTTTTCAACACCGCTTCATGCTCCTCCTATTTTTCAGATCGTTTCAGGCTCCGCATATTTTTGACTCCTTTTGAAGCTCTTCATATTTTTCACACGTTTTCAGGCCCTTCATGTTTTTGAACACCGCTTCATGCTCCTCCTATTTTTCAGACGGTTTCAGGCTGCTCGTATTTTTCAGACCGTTTCATGCTCCCCATATTTTTGACAATTTTATAAGCTCTTCATATTTTTCACACATTTTCAGGCTCTTCATGTTTTTGAGCACCGCTTCATGCTCCTCTTATTTTTCAAACCTTTTGAAGCTCTTCATGTTTTTCACACCTTATCAGCCTTTTCATGTTTTTGAACATCTCTTCATGCTCCTCATATTTTTGACAATTTTATAAGCTCTTCATATTTTTCACACTTTTTCAGGCTCTTCATGTTTTTCAACACCGCTTCATGCTCCTCCTATTTTTCAAACCTTTTGAAGCTCTTCATATTTTTCACACATTTTCAGGCCCTTCATGTTTTTGAACAACACTTCATGCTCCTCCTACTTTTCAGACTTTTTCATGCTCATCTCTTTTTTGACACCTTTTCAGGGTCTTCATATTTTTCAAACTTTTGAAGATCTTCATATTTTTCACACTTTTTCAGGCTCTTCATGTTTTGAACACTGCTTCATGCTCCTCCTATTTTTCAGACCGTTTCATTCTCCTCATGTGTTTCACACCTTTTGAAGCTCTTCATAATTTTCACACCTTTTCATGCTCTTCATGTTTTTGAACACCGTTTCATGCTCGTCCTATTTTTCAGACCATTTCAAGCTCCTCATATTTTTGAAACCTTTTGAAGCTCTTCATATTTTTCACACCTTTTCAGGCTTTTCATGTATTTGAACATCGCTTCATGCTCCTCACATTTCTCACACCTTTTGAAGCTCTTCATATTTTTCTCACCTTTTCAGGCTCCTCATGTTTTTGAACACCGCTTCATGCTCCTCATATTTTTCAGACCGTTTCATGATCCTCATGTATTTCACACCTTTTGAACCTCTTCATATTTTTCACACCTTTTCAATGTCTTCATGTTTTTGAACACTGTTTCATGCTGCTCCTGTTTTTCAGACCATTTCATGATACTCATATTTTTGACACCTTTTGAAGCTCTTCATATTTTTCACACTTTTTCAGGCTGTTTATAGTTTTCAACACCGCTGCATGATTCTCCTATATTTGAGACCATTTCATGCTCCTCATATTTTTGACATTTTTTGAAGCTCTTCATATTTTTCACACCTTTTGAAGCTCTTCCTATTTTTCACAGCTTTTCAGGCTCTTCATGTTTTTCAACACCGCTTCATGCTCCTCATATTTTTCAGACCGTTTCATGCTCCTCATATTTTTGACATCTTTTGAAGCTCTTCATATTTTTGACACCTTTTGAAGGTCTTCATATTTTTCACACCTTTTGAAGCTCTTCATATTTTTCACTTCTTTTCAGGCTCTTCATGTTTTTTAACACCGCTTCATGTTCCTCATATTTTTCAGACCGTTTCATGCTCCTCATATTTTTGACATCTTTTGAAGCTCTTCACGTTTATCACACATTTTCAGGCTCTTCATGTTTTTCAACACCGCTTGATGATCCTCCTATATTTCAGACCGTTTCATGCTCCTCATATTTTTGACACGTTTTGAAGCTCTTCATATTTTTCACACCTTTTCCGTCTCTTCTTGTTTTTCAACACCGCTTCTTGCTCCTCCTATTTTTCAGACCGTTTCATGCTCCTCATATTGTTGACACCTTTTGAAGCACTTCATATTTTTCACACCTTTTCTGGCTCTTCATATTTTTGAACACCGCTTCATGTTCCTCCTGTTTTTCATACCTTTTGAAGCTCTTCATATTTTTCACACCTTTTCAGGCTCTTCAGGTTTTTGAACACCTCTTCATGCTCCTCCTATTTTTCAGACCGTTTCATGCTCCTCATGTATTTCACACCTTTTGAAGCTGTTCATATTTTTCACACCTTTTCAGGCTCTCCATGTTTCTGAACACCACTTCCTGCTCCTCCTATTTTTGAGGCCGTTTCATGCTCATCTCATTTTTGACACCTTCTGAAGCTCTTCATTTGTTTCACACCTTTTGAGCTCTTCATATTCTTCACACGTTTTCAGGCTCTTCATGTATTTCAATAACGCTTCTTACTCCTCCTATTTTTCAGACCGTTTCATGCTCCTCATATTTTTGACATCTTTTGAAGCTCTTCACATATTTCACACATTTTCAGGCTTTTCATGTTTCTGAACACCGCTTCATCCTCCTCCTATTTTTCACACCTTTTGAAGCTCTTCATATTTTTCACAGCTTTTCAGGCTGAACATGTTTTTGAACACGACTTCATGCTCCTCATCTTTTTCAGTCTGTTTCATGCTCCTCATATTTTTCACACCGTTTGAAGCTCTTCATATTTTTCACACGTTTTCAGGCTCTTCATGTTTTTGATCACCGTTTCATGCTCCTCCTATTTTTCAGACCGTTTCATGCTCCTCATATTTTTGACCATTTTATAAGCTCTTCATATTTTTCACACTTTTTTAGGCTCTTCATGTATTTTAACACCGCTTCATGCTCCTCCTATTTTTCAAACTTTTTGAAGCTCTTCATGTTTTTCACACCTTATCAGCCTCTTCATGTTTTTGAACACCTCTTCATGCTACTCCTATTTTTCAGACCTTTTCATGCTCCTCATATTTTTCACTCCTTTAAAGCTCTTCCTATTTTTCACAGCTTTTCAGGCTCTTCATGTTTTTCAACAACGCTTCATGCTCCTCATATTTTTCAGACCGTTTCATGCTCCTCATATTTTTGACATCTTTTGAAGCTCTTCATATTTTTGACACCTTTTGAAGGACTTCATATTTTTCACACCTTTTGAAGCTCTTCACATTTTTCACTTCTTTTCAGGCTCTTCATGTTTTTTAACACCGCTTCATGCTCCTCATATTTTTCAGACCGTTTCATGCTCCTCATATTTTTGACATCTTTTGAAGCTCTTCACGTTTTTCACACATTTTCAGGCTCGTCATGTTTTTCAACACCGCTTCATGCTGCTCCTATTTTTCAGACCGTTTCATGCTCATCTCTTTTTTGACAACTTTTGAAGCTCTTCATATTTTCATACTTTTTGAAGCTCTTCATATTTTTCACACGTTTTCAGGCTCTTCATGTTTTTCAACACCGCTTCATGCTCCTCCTATTTTTCAGACTGTTTCATGCTCCTCATATTTTTGACACCTTTTGAAGCTCTTCATATTTTTCACACCTTTTCAGACTCTTCATGTTTTTCAACACCGCTTCATGCTGCTCCCATTTTTCAGACCGTTTCATGCTCATCTCTTTTTTGACAACTTTTGAAGCTCTTCATATTTTCATACCTTTTGAAGCTCTTCAGATTTTTCACACGTTTTCAGGCTCTTCATGTTTTTCAACACTGCTTCATGCTCCTCCTATTTTTCAGACCGTTTCATGCTCCTCATATTTTTGACACGTTTTGAAGCTCTTCATATTTTTCACACCTTTTCCGTCTCTTCTTGTTTTTCAACACCGCTTCTTGCTCCTCCTATTTTTCAGACCGTTTCATGCTCCTCATATAGTTGACACCTTTTGAAGCACTTCATATTTTTCACACCTTTTCAGGCTCTTCATATTTTTGAACACCGCTTCATGTTCCTCCTGTTTTTCACACCTTTTGAAGCTCTTCATATTTTTCAAACCTTTTCAGGCTCTTCAGGTTTTTGAACACCTCTTCATGCTCCTCCTATTTTTCAGACCGTTTCATGCTCCTCATGTATTTCACACCTTTTGAAGCTGTTCATATTTTTCACACCTTTTCAGGCTCTCCATGTTTCTGAACACCACTTCCTGCTCCTCCTATTTTTGAGGCCGTTTCATGCTCATCTCATTTTTGACACCTTCTGAAGCTCTTCATTTTTTTCACACCTTTTGAGCTCTTCATATTCTTCACACGTTTTCAGGCTCTTCATGTATTTCAATAACGATTCTTACTCCTCCTATTTTTCAGACCGTTTCATGCTCCTCATATTTTTGACATCTTTTGAAGCTCTTCACATATTTCACACATTTTCAGGCTTTTCATGTTTCTGAACACCGCTTCATCCTCCTCCTATTTTTCACACCTTTTGAAGCTCTTCATATTTTTCACAGCTTTTCAGGCTGCACATGTTTTTGAACACGACTTCATGCTCCTCATCTTTTTCAGTCTGTTTCATGCTCCTCATATTTTTCACACCGTTGGAAGCTCTTCATACTTTTCACACGTTTTCAGGCTCTTCATGTTTTTGTTCACCGTTTCATGCTCCTCCTATTTTTCAGACCGTTTCATGCTCCTCATATTTTTGACCATTTTATAAGCTCTTCATATTTTTCACACTTTTTTAGGCTCTTCATGTTTTTTAACACCGCTTCATGCTCCTCCTATTTTTCAAACTTTTTGAAGCTCTTCATGTTTTTCACACCTTATCAGCCTCTTCATGTTTTTGAACACCTCTTCATGCTACTCCTATTTTTCAGACCTTTTCATGCTCCTCATGAATTTCACACGTTTTGAAACTCTTTATATTTTTCACACCTTTTCAGACTCTTCATGTTTTTGAACACTGCTTCATGCTCCTCCTATTTTTCAGACCGTTTCAAGCTCCTCATATTTTTGACACCTTTTGAAGCTCTTCATATTTTTCACACCTTTTCAGTCTCTTCATGTTTTTCAACTCCACTCATGCTCCTCCTCTTTTTCTGACCTTTTAATGCTCCTCATTTTTTGACACCTTTGGAAGCTCTTCATATTTTTCACACCTTTTGAAGCTCTTCATATTTTTCACAGCTTTTCAGGGTCTTCAAGTTTTTCAACATCGTTTCATTCTCCTCCTATTTTTCAGACCGTTTCATGCTCATCTCATTTTTGACACCTTTTGAAGCTCTTCATATTTTTCACACCTTTTGAAGCTCTTCATATTTTTCACACCTTTTCAGGCTGTACATGTTTTTGAAGACCACTTCATGCTCCTCATCTTTTTCAGACCGTTTCATGCTCCTGATATTTTTCACACCGTTTGAAGCTCTTCATATTTTTCACACGTTTTCAAATTCTTCATGTTTTTGATCACCGTTTCATGCTCCTACTATTTTTCAGACCGTTTCATGCTCCTCATATTTTTGACACCTTTTGAAGCTCTTCGCATTTATCACACCTTTTCAGGCTCTTCATGTTTCTCAACACCGCTTCATGATCCTCCTATATTTCAGAGCGTTTCATGCTCCTCATATTTTTGACACCTTTTGAAGCTCTTCACATTTTTCACACCTTTTCTGGCACTTCATGTTTTTCAACTCCGCTTCATGCTCCTCCTATTTTTCAGATCGTTTCAGGCTCCGCATATTTTTGACTCCTATTGAAGCTCTTCATATTTTTCACCCGTTTTCAGGCCCTTCATGTTTTTGAACACCGCTTCATGCTCCTCTTATTTTTCAAACCTTTTGAAGCTGTTCATATTTTTCACACTTTTTCAGGCTCTTCATGTTTTGAACACCGCTTCATGCTCCTCCTATTTTTCAGATCGTTTCATGCTCCTCAGGTATTTCACACCTTTTGAAACTCTTCATATTTTTCACACCTTTTCAGGCTCTTCACGTTTTTGAACACCGCTTCATGCTCCTCCTATTTTTCAGACGGTTTCAGGCTGCTCGTATTTTTCAGACCGTTTCATGCTCCTCATATTTTTGACAATTTTATAAGCTCTTCATATTTTTCACACTTTTTCAGGCTCTTCATGTTTTGAACACTGCTTCATGATCCTCTTATATTTCAGACCGTTTCATTCTCCTCATGTTTTTCACACCTTTTGAAGCTCTTCATAATTTTCACACCTTTTCATGCTCTTCATGTTTTTGAACACCGTTTCATTCTCGTCCTATTTTTCAGACCATTTCAAGCTCCTCATATTTTTGAAACCTTTTGAAGCTCTTCATATTTTTCACACCTTTTCAGGCTTTTCATGTATTTGAACACCGCTTCATGCTCCTCACATTTCTCACACCTTTTGAAGCTCTTCATATTTTTCTCACCTTTTCAGGCTCCTCATGTTTTTGAACACCGCTTCATGCTCCTCATATTTTTCAGACCGTTTCATGATCCTCATGTATTTCACACCTTTTGAACCTCTTCATATTTTTCACACCTTTTCAATGTTTTCATGTTTTTGAACACTGTTTCATGCTGCTCCTGTTTTTCAGACCATTTCATGATACGCATATTTTTGACACCTTTTGAAGCTCTTCATATTTTTCACACTTTTTCAGGCTGTTTATAGTTTTCAACACCGCTGCATGATTCTCCTATATTTGAGACCATTTCATGCTCCTAATATTTTTGACATTTTTTGAAGCTCTTCATATTTTTCACAACTTTTGAAGCTCTTCCTATTTTTCACAGGTTTTCAGGCTCTTCATGTTTTTCAACACCGCTTCATGCTCCTCCTATTTTTCCGACCGTTTCATGCTCATCTCATTTTTGACACCTTTTGAAGGTCTTCATGTATTTCACACCTTTTGAAGCTCTTCATATTTTTCACTTCTTTTCAGGCTCTTCATGTTTTTTAACACCGCTTCATGCTCCTCATATTTTTCAGACCGTTTCATGCTCCTCATATTTTTGACATCTTTTGAAGCTCTTCACGTTTTTCACACATTTTCAGGCTCTTCCTGTTTTTCAACACCGCTTCATGCTCCTCCTATATTTCAGACCGTTTCATGCTCCTCATATTTTTGACACCTTTTGAAGCTCTTCATATTTTTCACACCTTTTCAGACTCTTCATGTTTTTCAACACCGCTTCATGCTGCTCCTATTTTTCAGACCGTTTCATGCTCATCTCTTTTTTGACAACTTTTGAAGCTCTTCATATTTTCATACCTTTTGAAGCTCTTCATATTTTTCACACGTTTTCCGGCTCTTCATGTTTTTCAACACCGCTTCATGCTCCTCCTTTTTTTTCAGACCGTTTCGTGCTCCTCATATTTTTGACACGTTTTGAAGCTCTTCATATTTTTCATACCTTTTCCCTCTCTTCTTGTTTTTCAACACCGCTTCTTGCTCCTCCTATTTTTCAGACCGTTTCATGCTCCTCATATTGTTGACACCTTTTGAAGCACTTCATATTTTTCACACCTTTTCAGGCTCTTCATATTTTTGAACACCACTTCATGTTCCTCCTGTTTTTCACACCTTTAGAAGCTCTTCATATTTTTCACACCTTTTCAGGCTCTTCAGGTTTTTGAACACCTCTTCATGCTCCTCCTATTTTTCAGACCGTTTCATGCTCCTCATGTATTTCACACCTTTTGAAGCTCTTCATATTTTTCACACCTTTTCAGGCTCTCCATATTTCTGAACACCACTTCCTGCTCCTCCTATTTTTGAGGCCGTTTCATGCTCATCTCATTTTTGACACCTTCTGAAGCTCTTCATTTTTTTCACAACTTTTGAGCTCTTCATATTCTTCACACGTTTTCAGGCTCTTCATGTATTTCAATAACGCTTCTTACTCCTCCTATTTTTCAGACCGTTTCATGCTCCTCATATTTTTGACACCTTTTGAAGCTCTTCACATTTATCACACCTTTTCCGGCTCTTCATGTTTTTCAACACCGCTTCATGCTCCTCCTATTTTTCAGATCGTTTCAGGCTCTGCATATTTTTGACTCCTTTTGAAGCTCTTCATATTTTTCACACGTTTTCAGGCCCTTCATGTTTTTGAACACCGCTTCATGCTCCTCCTATTTTTCAGATCGTTTCAGGCTGCTCGTATTTTTCAGACCGTTTCATGCTCCTCATATTTTTGACAATTTTATAAGCTCTTCATATTTTTCACACTTTTTCAGGCTCTTCATGTTTTGAACACCGCTTCATGCTCCTCCTATTTTTCAGACCTTTTCATGCTCCTCATGTATTTCACACGTTTTGAAGCTCTTCATATTTTTCACACATTTTCAGGCTCTTCATGTTTTTGAACACCGCTTCATGCTCCTCCTATTTTTCAAACCTTTTGAAGCTCTTAATGTTTTTCACACCTTATCAGCCTCTTCATGTTTTTGAACATCTCTCCATGCTCCTCATATTTTTGACAATTTTATAAGCTCTTCATATTTATCACACTTTTTCAGGCTCTTCATGTTTTTGAACACCGCTTCATCCTCCTCCTATTTTTTAAACCTTTTGAAGCTCTTCATATTTTTCACACTTTTTCAGGCTCTTCATGTTTTGAACACCGCTTCATGCTCCTCCTATTTTTCAGACCGTTTCATGCTCCTCAGGTATTTCACACCTTTTCAAGCTCTTCATATTTTTCACAACTTTTCAGGCTCTTCACGTTTTTGAACAACACTTCATGCTCCTCCTCCTTTTCAGACTGTTTCATGCTCATCTCATTTTTGACACCTTTTCAGGGTCTTCATATTTTTCAAACTTTTGAAGATCTTCATATTTTTCACACTTTTTCAGGCTCTTCATGTTTTGAACACTGCTTCATGCTCCTCCTATTTTTCAGACCGTTTCATTCTCCTCATGTTTTTGACACCTTTTGAAGCTCTTCATAATTTTCACACCTTTTCATGCTCTTCATGTTTTTGAACACCATTTCATGCTCCTCCTATTTTTCAGACCTTTTCATGCTCCTCATGTATTTCACACGTTTTGAAGCTCTTCATATTTTTCACACTTTTTCAGGCTCTTCATGTTTGTGAACACTGCTTCATGCTCCTCCTATTTTTCAGACCGTTTCAAGCTCCTCATATTTTTGACACTTTTTGAAGCTCTTCATATTTTTCACACCTTTTTAGGCTCTCCATGTTTCTGAACACCACTTCATGCTCCTCCTATTTTTCAGACCGTATCATGCTTCTCATATTTTTCACACCTTTTGGAGCTCTTCATATTTTTCACATCTTTTCAGGCTCTTCATGTTTTTCAACACCACTTCATGCTCCTCCTATTTTTCAGAGAGATACATGCTCCACATATATTTCACACCTTTTGAAGCTCTTCATATTTTTCACACTTTTTCAGGCTCTTCATTTTTTTCCACTCCACTTCATGCTTCTCCTATTTTTCAGACCGTTTCATGCTCCTCATGTATTTCAAACCTTTGAAGCTTTTCAAATTTTTCACACATTTTCAGGCTCTTCATGTTTTTGAACACCATTTCATGCTCCTCCTATTTTTCAGACCGTTTCATGCTTTTCATATTTTTGACATCTTTTGAAGCTCTTCATATTTTTCACACCTTTTGAAGCTCCTCATATATTTCACACCTTTTGAAGCTCTTCATATTTTTCACACATTTTCAGGCTCTTCATGTTTTTGAACACCACTTCATGCTCCTCCTATTTTTCAGACCGTATCATGCTCCTCATATTTTTCACACCTTTTCAGGCTCTTCATTATTTTCAACACAATTTCATGCTCCTCCCATTTTTCAGACCGTTTTTTACTCATCTCGTTTTTGACACCTTTTGAAGCTGTTCATATTTTTCACACCTTTTGAAGCTCTTCATGTTTTTGAACACCGTTTCATGCTCCTCCTATTTTTCAGACCGTTTCATGCTCCTCATATATTTCACAACTTTTGAAGCTCTTCATATATTTCACACCTTTTCAGGAACTTCATGTTTTTCAACACCTCTTCATGATCCTCCTATTTTTAAGACCGTTTCATATTCCTCATATTTTTGACACCTTTTTAGGCTCTTCATGTTTTTTACACCTTTTCAGGCTCTTCATGTTTTTCAACACCGCTTCATGCTCCTCCTATTTTTCAGACCGTGTCATGCTCCTCCTATTTTTGACACATTTTGAAGCTCTTCATATTTTTCACACCTTTTGAAGCTCTTCATATTTTTCAAACCTTTACAGGCTCTTCATGTATTTCAACACCGCTTCATGCTCCTCCTATTTTTCAGACAATTTCATGCTCGTCATATTTTTCAAACCTTTTAAAACTCTTCATAATTTTCACACCTATTCATGCTCTTCATTTTTTACACACTGTTTCATGCTCCTCCTATTTTTCAGACCGCTTCATGCTCCTCATATTTTTCACACCTTTTGAAACTCTTCATATTTTTCACACTTTTTAAGCTCTTCATATTTTTCACAGTTTTCAGGCTCTTCATGCTTCTGAACACCGCTTCATGCTCCACCTATTTTTCAGACTGTTTCATGCTCTTCATATTTTTCACACCTTTTCAGGCTCTTCATATTTTTGAACACCTCTTCATGCTACTCCTATTTTTGATACCTTTTGAAGCTCTTCATATTTTTCACACCTTTTCAGGCTCTTCATGTTTTTCAACACCGCTTCATGCTCCTCCTATTTTTCAAACCGTATCATGCTCCTCATATTTTTCACACGTTTTGAAGCTCTTCGTATTTTTCACACGTTTTCAGGCTCTTCATGTTTTTGAACACCACATCATGCTCCTTCTATTTTTCAGAGAGTTTCATGCTCCTCATATATTTCACACCTTTTGAAGCTCTTCATATTTTTCACACCTTTTCAGGCTCTTCATGTTTTTGAACACTTCTTCATGCTCCTCCTATTTTTCAGACCGTTTCATGCTCCTCATATTTTTGACAACTTTTGAAGCTCTTCATATTTTTCACAACTTTTCAGGCTCTTCCTGTTTTTGAACCCCTCTTCATGCTTCTCCTATTTTTCAGACCGTTTAATGCTCCTCATGTATTTCACACCTTTTGAAGCTCTTCATATTTTTCACACGTTTTCAGGCTCTTCATGTTTTTGAACACCGCTTCATGCTTCTCCTATTTTTCAGACCGTTTAATGCTCCTCATGTATTTCACACTTTTTGAAGCTCTTCATATATTTCACACCTTTTCAGTCTCTTCCTTTTTTTCAACACCAGATCATACTCCTTCTATTTTTCAGACCGTTTCATGTTCATTTCATTTTTGAAACCTTTTGAAATCTTCATATTTTTCACACCTTTTTTTTGCTCTTCATGTTTTTGAACACCACTTCATGCTCCTCCTATTTTTCAGACCATTTAATGCTCCTCATGTATTTCACACCTATTGAAGCTCTTCATATTTTTCACACGTTTTCAGGCACTTCATGTTTTTCAACACCGCTTCATGCTCCTCCTATTTTTCAGACCGTTTCATGCTCCTCATATTTTTGACACCTTTTGAAGCTCTTCATATTTTTCACACCTTTTCAGGCTCTTCATGTTTTCAACACCGCTTCATGATCCTCCTATTTTTCAGACCGTTTCTTGCTCCTCATATTTTTGACACCTTTTGAAGCTCTTCATATTTTTCACACCTTTTCAGGCTCTTCATGTTTTTGAACACCGCTTCATGATCCTCCTATTTTTCAGACCTTTTGATGATCCTCGTATTTTTGACAACTTTTGAAGTTCTTCATATTTTGCACACATTTTCAGGCTCTTCATGTTTTTGAACACCGCTTCATGATCCTCCTATTTTTCTGAACTTTTCATGCTCCTCATATTTTTGACAACTTTTGAATCTCTTCATAATTTTCACAACTTTTCAGTCTTTTCCTGTTTTTTAACACCGCTTCATGCTCCTCCTATTTTTCAAACCGTTTAATGCACCTCATGTATTTCACACCTTTTGAAGCTCCTCAAATTTTTCACACGTTTTCAGGCTCTTCATGTTTTTGAACACCGCTTCATGCTCCTCCTATTTTTCAGACCGTTTCATGCTCCTCATATTTTTGACACCTTTCGAAGCTCTTCATATTTTTCATACCTTTTCAGGCTCTTCATGTTTTTGAACACCGCTTCATGCTCCTCCTATTTTTCAGACCGCATCATTCTCCTCATATTTTTGACACCTTTTGAAGCCCTTCATATATTTCACACCTTTTCCGTCTCTTCTTTTTTTTCAACACCACTTCATGCTCCTCCTATTTTTCAGACCGTTTCATGCTCATCTCATTTTTGACACCTTTTGCAGCTCTTCATATTTTTCACACCTTTTCAGGCTCTTCATGTTTTTGAACCCCGCTTCATGCTCCTCCTATTTTTCAGACCGCTTCATACTCCTCTCATTTTTGACACCTTTTGAAACTCTTCATATTTTTGACACCTTTTGAAGCTCTTCATATTTCTCACACGTTTTCAGGCTCTTCATGATTTTCAACACAGATTCATGCTCCCCCTTTTTTCAGACCGTTTCATGCTCCTCATATTTTTGACACCTTTTGAATCTCCTCATATTTTTACACCTTTTGAAGCTCTTCATGTATTTCACAATTTTTCAGGCTCTTCATGTTTTTCAACACAGCTTCATGCTCCTCCTATTTTTCAGACCGTTTCATGCTCCTCATATTTTTCACACCTTTTGAAGCTCTTCATATTTTTCACACTTTTTAAGCCTCTTCATGTTTTTTAACACCGCTTCATGCTCCTCCTACTTTTCAGACCGTTCCATGCTCCGCATATTTTTACCACCTTTTGAAGCTCTTCATATTTTTCACACTTTTTAAGCCTCTTCATGTTTTTTAACACCACTTCATGCTCCTCCTACTTTTCAGACCGTTTCATGCTCATCTCATTTTTGACACATTTGAAGCTCTTCATATTTTTCACACCTTTTGAAGCTCTTCATATTTTTCACAACTTTTCAGGCTCTTCATGTTTTTGAACACCGCTTCATGCTCCTCCTACTTTTCAGACCGTTCCATGCTCCGCATATTTTTACCACCTTTTGAAGCTTTTCATATTTTTCACACATTTTCTGGCTGTTCAAGTTTTTCAACACCACTTCATGCTCCTCCTTTTTTGCAGACCGTTTCATGCTCCCCATATTTTTTACACCTTTTGAAGCTCTTCATATTTTTCACACGTTTTCAGGCTCTTCATGTTTTTCAAGACCGCTTCATGCTCCTCCTATTTTTCAGACCGTTTCATGCTCCTCATATTTTTGACACTTTTTGAAGCTCTTCATATTTTTCACACCTTTTCAGACTCTTCATGTTTTTGAACACCACTACATGCTCCTCCTATTTTTCAGAGAGTTTCATGCTCTTCATGTATTTCACACCTTTTGAAGCTCTTCATATTTTTCACACGTTTTCAGGCTCTTCATGTTTTTGAACACTGCTTCTTGCTCCTCCTAATTTTCAGAGAGTTTCATGCGCCTCATGTATTTCACACCTTTTGAAGCTCTTCATATTTTTCACAAGTTTTCAGGCTCTTCATGTTTTTGAACAGTGCTTCTTGCTCCTCCTCTTTTTCAGAGAGTTTCATGCTCCTCATGTATTTCACACCTTTTGAAGCCTTTCATATTTTTCACACCTTTTCAGGCTCTTCATGTTTTTGCACACCACTTCATGGTTCTCCTATTTTTCAGCCCGTTACATGCTCCTCATGTATTTCACGCCTTTTGAAGCTCTTCATATTTTTCACACCTTTTCAGGCTCTTCATGTTTTTGATCAGCATTTCATGCTTCTCCTATTTTTCAGACCGTTTCATGCTCCTCATATTTTTGACACCTTTTAAAGCTCCTCATATTTTTCACACCTTTTCAGGCTCTTCATGTTTTTGAACACCGTTTCATGCTCCTCCTATTTTTCAGATCGTTTCATGCTCCTCATATATTTGACACCTTTTGAAGCTCTTCATATTATTCACAACTTTTCAGGCTCTTCATATTTTTCATCACCGTTTCATGCTGCTTCTATTTTTCAGACCGTTTCATGCTCCTCATATTTTTCACATCTTTTGAAGCTCTTCATATTTTTCACACCTTTTCAGGCTCTTCATGTTTTTGACGACAGCTTCATTTTCCTCCTATGTTTCAGATCGTTTCATGCTCCTCATATATTTGACACCTTTTGAAGCTCTTCATATTATTCACAACTTTTCAGGCTCTTCATGTTTTTCAACACCACTTCATGCTCCTCCTATTTTTCAGACCGTTTCATGCTCCTCATATTTTTGACACTTTTTGAAGCTGTTCATATTTTTCACACCTTTTCAGGCTCTTCATGTTTTTCAACACCGTTTCATGCTCCTCATATTTTTGACACCTTTTGAATCTCTTCATATTTTCACACCTTTTCAGGCTCTTCATGTTTTTCAACACCGCTTTATGCTCCTCCTATTTTTCAGACCGTTTCATACTCCTCATATTTTTGACACCTTTTGAAGGTCTTCATATATTTCACACATTTTCAGGCTCTTCTTTTTTTTCAACTCCACTTCATGCTCCTCTTATTTTTCAGACCGTTTCATGCTCATCTCATTTTTGACACATTTGAAGCTCTTCATATTTTTCACACCTTCTGAAGCTCTTCATATTTTTCACACGTTTTCAGGCTCTTCATATTTTTCAACACCGCTTCATGCTCCTCCTATTATTCAGATCGTTTCATTCACCTCATATTTTTGACACCTTTTGAAGGTCTTCATATATTTCACACCTTTTCAGCCTCTTCTATTTTTTCAACACCACTTCATGCTCCTCTTATTTTTCAGACCGTTTCATGCTCATCTCATTTTTGACACATTTGAAGTTCTTCATATTTTTCACACCTTTTGAAGCTCTTCATATTTTTCACAACTTTTCAGGCTCTTCATGTTTTTCAACAACGCTTCATGCTCCTCCTATTTTTCAGACCGTTTCATGCTCCTCATATTTTTGACACCTTTTGAAACTCTTCCTGTTTTTCACACCTTTTCAGGCTCTTCTACTTATTCAACACCGCTTCATGTTCCTCCTATTTTTCAGACCATTTCATCCTCCTCATATATTTGACACCTTTTGAAGCTCCTCATATATTTCACATCTTTTCAGGGTCTTCATGTTTTTGAACACCACTTCATGCTCCTCCTTTTTTTCTGACCGTTTCCTGCTCATCTCATTTTTGACACCTTTTGAAGTTTTTCATATTTTTCAAAACTTTTCAGGCTCTTCATGTTTTTGAACACCGCTTGATGCTCCTCCTATTTTTGAGACCGTTTCATGCTCCTCATATTTTTGACACATTTTGAAGCTCTTCATATATTTCACACCTTTTGAAGCTCTTCATATTTTTCACACCTTTTAAAGCTCTTCATATTTTTCACAAGTTTTCAGGCTCTTCATGTTTTTGAACACTGCTTCTTGCTCCTCCTAATTTTCATAGAGTTTCATACGCCTCATGTATTTCACACCTTTTGAAGCTCTTCATATTTTTCACAAGTTTTCAGGCTCTTCATGTTTTTGAACACTGCTTCTTGCTCCTCCTAATTTTCAGAGAGTTTCATGCGCCTCATGTATTTCACACCTTTTGAAGCTCTTCATATTTTTCACAAGTTTTCAGGCTCTTCATGTTTTTGAACACTGCTTCTTGCTCCTCCTAATTTTCAGAGAGTTTCATGCGCCTCATGTATTTCACACCTTTTGAAGCTCTTCATATTTTTCACAAGTTTTCAGGCTCTTCATGTTTTTGAACAGTGCTTCTTGATCCTCCTATTTTTCAGAGAGTTTCATGCTCCTCATGTATTTCACACCTTTTGAAGTCTTTCATATTTTTCACACCTTTTCAGGCTCTTCATGTTTTTGCACACCACTTCATGGTTCTCCTATTTTTCAGCCCGTTACATGCTCCTCATATATTTCACGCCTTTTGAAGCTCTTCATATTTTTCACACCTTTTCAGGCTATTCATGTTTTTGAACACCGCTTCATTCTCCTCCTATTTTTCAGACCGTTTCATGCTCCGCATATTTTTACCACCTTTTGAAGCTTTTCATATTTTTCACATATTTTCTGGCTGTTCAAGTTTTTCAACACCACTTCATACTCCTCCTTTTTTGCAGACCGTTTCATGCTCCCATATTTTTTACACCTTTTGAAGCTCTTCATATTTTTCACACGTATTCAGGCTCTTCATGTTTTTCAAGACCGCTTCATGCTCCTCCTATTTTTCAGACCGTTTCATGCTCTTCATATTTTTGACACTTTTTGAAGCTCTTCATATTTTTCACACCTTTTCAGACTCTTCATGTTTTTGAACACCACTACATGCTCCTCCTATTTTTCAGAGAGTTTCACGCTCTTCATGTATTTCACACCTTTTGAAGCTCTTCATATTTTTCACACCTTTTCAGGCTCTTCATGTTTTTGAACACCGTTTCATGCTCCTCCAATTTTTCAGATCGTTTCATGCTCCTCATATATTTGACACCTTTTGAAGCTCTTCATATTATTCACAACTTTTCAGCCTCTTCATGATTTTCATCACCGTTTCATGCTGCTTCTATTTTTCAGACCGTTTCATGCTCCTCATATTTTTCACATTTTTAAAGCTCTTCATATTTTTCACACCTTTTCAGGCTCTTCATGTTTTTGACGACAGCTTCATGCTCCTCCTATTTTTCAGACTGTTTCATGCTCCTCATATGTTTGACACCTTTTGAATCTCTTCATATTTTTCACACCTTTTCAGGCTCTTCATATTTGTCAACACCGTTTCATGCTCCTATTATTTTTCAGACCGTTTCATGCTCCTCATATTTTTGACACCTTTTGAAACTCTTCCTGTTTTTCACACCTTTTCAGGCTCTTCTACTTTTTCAACACCGCTTCATGATCCTCCTATTTTTCAGACCATTTCATCCTCCTCATATATTTGACACCTTTTGAAGCGCTTCATATTATTCACAACTTTTCAATCTCTTCATGTTTTCAAAAACACTTCATGCTCCTCCTATTTTTCAGACCGTTTCATGCTCGTCATATATTTGACACCTTTTGACGCTCTTCATATTTTTCACAACATTTCAATCTCTTCATGTTTTCAACAACACTTCATGCTCATATTATTTTTCAGACTGTTTCATGCTCCTCATATTTTTGACACCTTTTGAAGCTCTTCATATTTTTCACACCTTTTCCGGCGCTTCATGTTTTTCAACAAAGCTTCATGCTCCTCCTATTTTTCAGACCGTTTCATACTCATCTCATTTTTGACACCTTTTGAAGCTCTTCATATTTTTCACAACTTTGAAGCTCCTCATATATTTCACACGTTTTCAGGCTCTTCATGTTTTTCAACACCGCTTCATGCTGCTTCTATTTTTCAGACCGTTTCATGGTCCTCATATTTTTGACACGTTTTGAAGCTCTTCATATTTTTCACACCTTTTCAGGCTCTTCACGTTTTTGAACAACGCTTCATGCTCCTCCTATTTTTCAGACCGTTTCATGCTCCTCTTATTTTTGACACCTTTTGAAGCTCCTCATATTTTTCACATCTTTTCAGGCTCTTCATGTTTTTGAATACCACTTCATGCTCCTCCTATTTTTCAGACCGTTTCATGTTCCTCATATTTTTGACACATTTTGAAGCTCTTCATATATTTCAAACCTTTTGAAGCTCTTCATATTTTTCACACCTTTTAAAGCTCTTCATATTTTTCACACGTTTTCAGGCTCTTCATGTTTTTCAACATCACCTCATGCTCCTCCTATTTTTCAGATGGTTTCATGTTCTTCATATTTTTGACCCCTTTTGAAGCTGTTCATATATTTCAAAGCTTTTCAAGCTCTTCATGTTTTTCAACATAGCTTCATGCTCCTCATATTTTTCAGACCGTTTCATGCTCTTCATATTTTTTATACCTTTTGAAGCTCTTCATATTTTTCACATCTTTTCAGGCTCTTCATGTTTTTGAACACCGCTTCAGGCTCCTCCTATTTTTCACATCGTTTCATGCTCCTCATATATTTGACACCTTTTTAAGCTCTTCATATTTTTCACACCTTTTCCTGCTCTTCATCTTTTTCAAAACCGTTTCATGCTCATCCTGTTTTTCAGAGTGTTTCATGCTCCTCATATGTTTGACACCTTAATAAGCTCTTCATATTTTTCACACCTTTTCAGGCTCTTCATGTTTGTCAAGACCGTTTCATGCTCATATTATTTTTCAGAACGTTTCATGCTCCTCATATTTTTGACACCTTTTGAAGCTCCTCATATTTTTCACACCTTTTCAGGCTCTTCTTATTTTTCAACACCACTTCATGATCCTCCTATTTTTCAGACCGTTTCATGCTCCTCATATATTTGACACCTTTTGAAGCTCTTCATATTTTTCACAACTTTTCAGGCTCTTCATGTTTTTCATCACCGTTTCATGCTGCTTCTATTTTTCAGACCGTTTCATGCTCCTCATATTTTTCACATCTTTTGAAGCTCTTCATATTTTTCACACCTTTTCAGGCTCTTCATGTTTTTGACGACAGCTTCATGCTCCTCCTATTTTTCAGACCGTTTCATGCTCCTCATATTTTTGACACCTTTTGAAGCTCTTAATATTTTTCACACCTTTTTATGCTTTTCATCTTTTTCAAAACCGTTTCATGCTCCTCCTATTTTTCAGACTGTTTCATGCTCCTCATATGTTTGACACCTTTTGAATCTCTTCATATTTTTCACACCTTTTCAGGCTCTTCATGTTTGTCAACACCGCTTCATGATCCTCCTATTTTTCAGACCATTTCATCCTCCTCATATATTTGACACCTTTTGAAGCTCTTCATATTATTCACAACTTTTCAGTCTCTTCATGTTTTCAAAAATACTTCATGCTCCTCCTGTTTTTCAGACCGTTTCATGCTCCTCATATATTTGACACCTTTTGAAGCTCTTCATATTTTTCACACCTTTTCAGGCTCTTTATGTTTTTGAACACCGCTTCATGCTCCTCCTATTTTTCAGACCGTTTCATGCTCCTCATATTTTTGACAACTTTTGAAGCTCTTCATATTTTTCACACGTTTTCAGTCTCTTCATGTTTTTGAACACCGCTTCATGCTCCTCCTATTTTTCATACCGTTTCATGCTCCTCATATTTTTGACACCTTTTGAAGCTTTTCATATTTTTCACACCTTTTCAGGGTCTTTATTTTTTTCAACACCTTTTCATGATCCTCCTTTTTTTCAGACCGTTTCATGTTCATCTAATTTTTGACACCTTTTGAAGCTCTTAATATTTTTCACACCTTTTGAAGCTCTTCATATTCTTCACACGTTTTCAGGCTCTTCATGTTTTTCAACACCGCTTCATGCTGCTTCTATTTTTCAGACCGTTTCATGCTCCTCATATTTTTGACACCTTTTGAAGCTCTTAATATTTTTCACACCTTTTGAAGCTCTTCATATCCTTCACACCTTTTCCTGCTCTTCATCTTTTTCAAAACCGTTTCATGCTCATCCTGTTTTTCAGAGTGTTTCATGCTCCTCATATGTTTGACACCTTAAGAAGCTCTTCATATTTTTCACACCTTTTCAGGCTCTTCATGTTTGTCAAGATCGTTTCATGCTCATATTATATTTCAGAACGTTTCATGCTCCTCATATTTTTGACACCTTTTGAAGCTCTTCGTATTTTTCACACCTTTTCAGGCTCTTCTTAATTTCAACACCACTTCATGATCCTCCTATTTTTCAGACCGTTTCATGCTCCTCATATATTTGACACCTTTTGAAGCTCTTCATATTTTTCACAACTTTTCAGGCTCTTCATGTTGTTCATCACCGTTTCATGCTGCTTCTATTTTTCAGACCGTTTCATGCTCCTCATATTTTTCACATCTTTTGAAGCTCTTCATATTTTTACACCTTTTCAGGCTCTTCATGTTTTTGACGACAGCTTCATGCTCTTCCTATTTTTCAGACCGTTTCATGCTCCTCATATTTTTGACACCTTTTGAAGCTCTTAATATTTTTCACACCTTTTCATGCTTTTCATCTTTTTCAAAACCGTTTCATGCTCCTCCTATTTTTCAGACTGTTTCATGCTCCTCATATGTTTGACACCTTTTGAATCTCTTCATATTATTCACACCTTTTCAGGCTCTTCATGTTTGTCAACACCGCTTCATGATCCTCCTATTTTTCAGACCATTTCATCCTCCTCATATATTTGACACCTTTTGAAGCTCTTCATATTATTCACAACTTTTCAATCTCTTCATGTTTTCAAAAATACTTCATGCTCCTCCTGTATTTCAGACCGTTTCATGCTCCTCATATATTTGACACCTTTTGAAGCTCTTCATATTTTTCACAACATTTCAATCTCTTCATGTTTTCAACAACACTTCATGCTCATATTATTTTTTAGACTGTTTCATGCTCCTCATATGTTTGACACCTTTTGAATCTCTTCATATTTTTCACACCTTTTCAGGCTCTTCATGTTTGTCAACACCGCTTCATGATCCTCCTATTTTTCAGACCATTTCATCCTCCTCATATATTTGACACCTTTTGAAGCTCTTCATATTATTCACAACTTTTCAATCTCTTCATGTTTTCAAAAATACTTCATGCTCCTCCTGTTTTTCAGACCGTTTCATGCTCCTCATATATTTGACACCTTTTGAAGCTCTTCATATTTTTCACATCTTTTCAGGCTCTTTATGTTTTTGAACACCGCTTCATGCTCCTCCTATTTTTCAGACCGTTTCATGCTCCTCATATTTTTGACAACTTTTGAAGCTCTTCATATTTTTCACACGTTTTCAGTCTCTTCATGTTTTTGAACACCGCTTCATGCTCCTCCTATTTTTCATACCGTTTCATGCTCCTCATATTTTTGACACCTTTTGAAGCTTTTCATATTTTTCACACCTTTTCAGGGTCTTTATTTTTTTCAACACCTTTTCATGATCCTCCTTTTTTTCAGACCGTTTCATGTTCATCTAATTTTTGACACCTTTTGAAGCTCTTAATATTTTTCACACCTTTTGAAGCTCTTCATATTCTTCACACGTTTTCAGGCTCTTCATGTTTTTCAACACCGCTTCATGCTGCTTCTATTTTTCAGACCGTTTCATGCTCCTCATATTTTTGACACCTTTTGAAGCTCTTAATATTTTTCACACCTTTTGAAGCTCTTCATATCCTTCACACCTTTTCCTGCTCTTCATCTTTTTCAAAACCGTTTCATGCTCATCCTGTTTTTCAGAGTGTTTCATGCTCCTCATATGTTTGACACCTTAAGAAGCTCTTCATATTTTTCACACCTTTTCAGGCTCTTCATGTTTGTCAAGATCGTTTCATGCTCATATTATATTTCAGAACGTTTCATGCTCCTCATATTTTTGACACCTTTTGAAGCTCTTCGTATTTTTCACACCTTTTCAGGCTCTTCTTAATTTCAACACCACTTCATGATCCTCCTATTTTTCAGACCGTTTCATGCTCCTCATATATTTGACACCTTTTGAAGCTCTTCATATTTTTCACAACTTTTCAGGCTCTTCATGTTGTTCATCACCGTTTCATGCTGCTTCTATTTTTCAGACCGTTTCATGCTCCTCATATTTTTCACATCTTTTGAAGCTCTTCATATTTTTACACCTTTTCAGGCTCTTCATGTTTTTGACGACAGCTTCATGCTCTTCCTATTTTTCAGACCGTTTCATGCTCCTCATATTTTTGACACCTTTTGAAGCTCTTAATATTTTTCACACCTTTTCATGCTTTTCATCTTTTTCAAAACCGTTTCATGCTCCTCCTATTTTTCAGACTGTTTCATGCTCCTCATATGTTTGACACCTTTTGAATCTCTTCATATTATTCACACCTTTTCAGGCTCTTCATGTTTGTCAACACCGCTTCATGATCCTCCTATTTTTCAGACCATTTCATCCTCCTCATATATTTGACACCTTTTGAAGCTCTTCATATTATTCACAACTTTTCAATCTCTTCATGTTTTCAAAAATACTTCATGCTCCTCCTGTATTTCAGACCGTTTCATGCTCCTCATATATTTGACACCTTTTGAAGCTCTTCATATTTTTCACAACATTTCAATCTCTTCATGTTTTCAACAACACTTCATGCTCATATTATTTTTTAGACTGTTTCATGCTCCTCATATGTTTGACACCTTTTGAATCTCTTCATATTTTTCACACCTTTTCAGGCTCTTCATGTTTGTCAACACCGCTTCATGATCCTCCTATTTTTCAGACCATTTCATCCTCCTCATATATTTGACACCTTTTGAAGCTCTTCATATTATTCACAACTTTTCAATCTCTTCATGTTTTCAAAAATACTTCATGCTCCTCCTGTTTTTCAGACCGTTTCATGCTCCTCATATATTTGACACCTTTTGAAGCTCTTCATATTTTTCACACCTTTTCAGGCTCTTTATGTTTTTGAACACCGCTTCATGCTCCTCCTATTTTTCAGACCGTTTCATGCTCCTCATATTTTTGACAACTTTTGAAGCTCTTCATATTTTTCACACGTTTTCAGTCTCTTCATGTTTTTGAACACCGCTTCATGCTCCTCCTATTTTTCATACCGTTTCATGCTCCTCATATTTTTGACACCTTTTGAAGCTTTTCATATTTTTCACACCTTTTCAGGGTCTTTATTTTTTTCAACACCTTTTCATGATCCTCCTTTTTTTCAGACCGTTTCATGTTCATCTAATTTTTGACACCTTTTGAAGCTCTTAATATTTTTCACACCTTTTGAAGCTCTTCATATTCTTCACACGTTTTCAGGCTCTTCATGTTTTTCAACACCGCTTCATGCTGCTTCTATTTTTCAGACCGTTTCATGCTCCTCATATTTTTGACACCTTTTGAAGCTCTTAATATTTTTCACACCTTTTGAAGCTCTTCATATCCTTCACACCTTTTCCTGCTCTTCATCTTTTTCAAAACCGTTTCATGCTCATCCTGTTTTTCAGAGTGTTTCATGCTCCTCATATGTTTGACACCTTAAGAAGCTCTTCATATTTTTCACACCTTTTCAGGCTCTTCATGTTTGTCAAGATCGTTTCATGCTCATATTATATTTCAGAACGTTTCATGCTCCTCATATTTTTGACACCTTTTGAAGCTCTTCGTATTTTTCACACCTTTTCAGGCTCTTCTTAATTTCAACACCACTTCATGATCCTCCTATTTTTCAGACCGTTTCATGCTCCTCATATATTTGACACCTTTTGAAGCTCTTCATATTTTTCACAACTTTTCAGGCTCTTCATGTTGTTCATCACCGTTTCATGCTGCTTCTATTTTTCAGACCGTTTCATGCTCCTCATATTTTTCACATCTTTTGAAGCTCTTCATATTTTTACACCTTTTCAGGCTCTTCATGTTTTTGACGACAGCTTCATGCTCTTCCTATTTTTCAGACCGTTTCATGCTCCTCATATTTTTGACACCTTTTGAAGCTCTTAATATTTTTCACACCTTTTCATGCTTTTCATCTTTTTCAAAACCGTTTCATGCTCCTCCTATTTTTCAGACTGTTTCATGCTCCTCATATGTTTGACACCTTTTGAATCTCTTCATATTATTCACACCTTTTCAGGCTCTTCATGTTTGTCAACACCGCTTCATGATCCTCCTATTTTTCAGACCATTTCATCCTCCTCATATATTTGACACCTTTTGAAGCTCTTCATATTATTCACAACTTTTCAATCTCTTCATGTTTTCAAAAATACTTCATGCTCCTCCTGTATTTCAGACCGTTTCATGCTCCTCATATATTTGACACCTTTTGAAGCTCTTCATATTTTTCACAACATTTCAATCTCTTCATGTTTTCAACAACACTTCATGCTCATATTATTTTTTAGACTGTTTCATGCTCCTCATATGTTTGACACCTTTTGAATCTCTTCATATTTTTCACACCTTTTCAGGCTCTTCATGTTTGTCAACACCGCTTCATGATCCTCCTATTTTTCAGACCATTTCATCCTCCTCATATATTTGACACCTTTTGAAGCTCTTCATATTATTCACAACTTTTCAATCTCTTCATGTTTTCAAAAATACTTCATGCTCCTCCTGTATTTCAGACCGTTTCATGCTCCTCATATATTTGACACCTTTTGAAGCTCTTCATATTTTTCACAACATTTCAATCTCTTCATGTTTTCAACAACACTTCATGCTCATATTATTTTTTAGACTGTTTCATGCTCCTCATATTTTTGACACATTTTGAAGCTCTTCATATTTTTCACACCTTTTCCGGCGCTTCATGTTTTTCAACACCGCTTCATGCTCCTGCTATTTTTCAGACCGTTTCATACTCATCTCATTTTTGACACCTTTTGAAGCTCTTCATATTATTCACAACTTTGAAGCTCTTCATATTTTTCACACGTTTTCAGGCTCTTCATGTTTTTGAACACCACTTCATGCTCCCCCTATTTTTCAGACCGTTTCATGCTCCTCATATTTTTGACACATTCTGAAGCTCTTCATATATTTCAAAACTTTTGAAGCTCTTCATATTTTTCACACCTTTTAAAGCTCTTCATATTTTTCACACGTTTTCAGGCTCTACATGTTTTTGAACACTGCTTCTTGCTCCTCCTAATTTTCGGAGAGTTTCATGCGCCTCATGTATTTCACACCTTTTGAAGGTCTTCATATTTTTCACACCTTTTCAGGCTCTTGATGTTTTTCAACACTGCTTCTTGCTCCTCCTAATTATCAGAGTGTTTCATGCGCCTCATCTGTTTCACACCTTTTGAAGCTCTTCATATTTTTTACAAGTTTTCAGGCTCTTCATGTTTTTGAACACTGCTTCTTGCTCCTCCTAATTTTCAGAGAGTTTCATGTTCCTCGTGTATTTCACACCTTTTGAAGTTCTTCATATTTTTCACACCTTTTCAGGCTCTTCATGTTTTTGCACACCACTTCATGGTTCTCCTATTTTTCAGCCCGTTACATGCTCCTCATGTATTTCACGCCTTTTGAAGCTCTTCATATTTTTCACACCTTTTCAGGCTCTTCATGTTTTTGCACACCACTTCATGGTTCTCCTATTTTTCAGCCCGTTACATGCTCCTCATGTATATCACGCCTTTTGAAGCTCCTCATATTTTTCACACGTTTTCAGGCTCTTCATGGTTTTCAACACAGCCTCATGCTCCTCCTATTTTTCAGACCGTTTCATGATCCTCATATTTTTGACACCTTTAGAAGCTCTTCTTATTTTTCACACCTTTTCAGGCTCTTCATGTTTTCAACACAGCTTCATGCTCCTCCTATTTTTCAGACTGTTTCATTCTCCTCATTAATTTGACACCTTTTGAAGCTCTTCATATTTTTCACACCTTTTCAGGCTCGTCATGTTTTTCAACACCGCTTCATGCACCTCCTATTTTTCAGACCGTTTCATGCTCCTCATATTTTTGACAGATTTTGAAGCTTTTCATATTTTTCACACCTTTTCAGGCTCTTCAAGTTTTTCAAGACCACTTCATGCTCCTCCTTTTTGCAGACCTTTTCATGCTCCTCATATTTCTGACACCATTTGATGATCCTCATATTTTTCACACCTTTTCAGTCTCTTCTTTTTTTTCAACACCACTTCATGCTCCTCCTTTTTTTCAAACCGTTTCATGCTCATGTCATTATTGACACCTTTTGAAGCTTTTCATGTTTTTCACAACTTTTCAGGCTCTTCATGTTTTTGAACACCGCTTCATGCTCCTCCTATTTTTGAGACCGTTTCAGTCTCCTTATATTTTTGACACCTTTTGATGCTCTTCATATTTTTCACAGCTTTTCAGTCTCTTCTTTTTTTTTCAACACCACTTCATGCTCCTCCTATTTTTCAGACCGTTTTATGCTCATCTCATTTTTGACACATTTGAAGCTCTTCATATTTTTCACACCTTTTGAAGCTCTTCATATTTGTCACACGTTTTCAGGCTCTTCATGTTTTTCAACACCGCTTCATGCTCCTCCTATTTTTCAGACCATTTCATGCTCCTCATATTTTTGACACTTTTTGAAGCTCTTCATATTTTTCACACCTTTTCAGACTCTTCATGTTTTTGAACACCACTACATGCTCCTCCTATTTTTCAGATCGTTTCATGCTCCTCATGTATTTCACACCTTTTGAAGCTCTTCATATATTTCAAAGCTTTTCCAGCTCTTCATGTTTTTCAACATAGCTTCATGCTCCTCATATTTTCAGAACGTTTCATGCTCCTCATATTTTTTTATACCTTTTGAAGCTCTTCATATTCTTCACAACTTTTCAGGCTCTTTATGTTTTTGAACACCGCTTCATGCTCCTCCTATTTTTCAGACCGTTTCATGCTCCTCATATTTTTTACTCCTTTTGAAGCTTTTCATATTTTTCACACGTTTTCAGGGTCTTTATTTTTTTCAACAGCTTTTCATGATCCTCCTTTTTTTCAGACCGTTTCATGCTCATCTAATTTTTGACACCTTTTGAAGCTCTTAATATTTTTCACACCTTTTGAAGCTCTTCATATTCTTCACACGTTTTCAGGCTCTTCATGTTTTTCAACACCGCTTCATGCTGCTTCTATTTTTCAGACCGTTTCATGCTCCTCATATTTTTGACACGTTTTGAAGCTCTTCATACTTTTCACACCTTTTCAGGCTCTTCATGTTTTTGAACACCGCTTCAAGCTCCTCCTATTTTTCACACCGTTTCATGCTCTTCATATATTTTACACCTTTTTAAGCTCTTCATATTTTTCACACCTTTTCCTGCTCTTCATCTTTTTCAAAACCGTTTCTTGCTCATCCTGTTTTTCAGAGTGTTTCATGCTCCTCATATGTTTGACACCTTAAGAAGCTCTTCATATTTTTCACACCTTTTCAGGCTCTTCATGTTTGTCAAGACCGTTTCATGCTCATATTATTTTTCAGAGTGTTTCATGCTCCTCATATTTTTGACACCTTTTGAAGCTCTTAATATTTTTCACACCTTTTCATGCTTTTCATCTTTTTCAAAACCGTTCCATGCTCCTCCTATTTTTCAGACTGTTTCATGCTCCTCATATGTTTGACACCTTTTGAATCTCTTCACATTTTTCACACCTTTTCAGGCTCTTCATGTTTGTCAACACCGCTTCATGATCCTCCTATTTTTCAGACCATTTCATCCTCCTCATATATTTGACAGCTTTTGAAGCTCTTCATATTATTCACAACTTTTCAATCTCTTCATGTTTTCAAAAATACTTCATGCTCCTCCTGTTTTTCAGACCGTTTCATGCTCCTCATATATTTGACACCTTTTGAAGCTCTTCATATTTTTCACAACATTTCAATCTCTTCATGTTTTCAACAACACTTCATGCTCATATTTTTTTTCAGACTGTTTCATGCTCCTCATATTTTTGACACATTTTGAAGCTCTTCATATTTTTCACACCTTTTCCGGCGATTCATGTTTTTCAATACCGCTTCATGCTCCTGCTATTTTTCAGACCGTTTCATACTCATCTCATTTTTGACACCTTTGAACCTCTTCATATTATTCACAACTTTGAAGCTCTTCATAGTTTTCACACGTTTTCAGGCTCTTCATATTTTTCAACACCACTTCATGCTACTCCTATTTTTCAGACCGTTTCATGCTCATCTAATTTTTGACACTTTTTGAAGCTCTTCATATTTTTCACATATTTTGAAGCTCTTCATATTTTTCACACGTTTTCAGGCTCTTCATGTTTTTCAAAACCGCTTCATGCTCCTCCTATGTTTCAGACCGTTTAATCCTCCTCATGTATTTCACACCTTTTGAATCACTTCATATTTTTTACACATTTTCAGGCTCTTCATGTTTTTGAACACCATTTCATGCTCCTCCTATGTTGCATACCGTTTCATTCCCCTCATATTTTTGACACCTTTTGAAGCTCTTCATATTTTTCACACCTTTTGAAGCTCTTCATATTTCTCACAGCTTTTCAGGCTCTTCATATTTTTCAACACCACTCCATGCTCCTCCTATTTTTCACACCGTTTCGTTCTCCTCATATTTTTCACACCTTTTGAAGCTCTTCATATATTTCACACCTTTTCAGGCTCTTCATTTTTTTCAACATCACTTCATGCTCCTCCTGTTTTTCAGACCATTTCATTCTCATCTCATTTTGACACATTTTGAAGCTCTTCATATTTTTCACACCTTTTGAAGCTCTTCATATTTTTCACAAGTTTTCAGGCTCTTCATGTTTTTCAACACCGCTTCATGCTCCTCCTATTTTTCAGACCGTTTAATGCTCTTCATGTCTTTCACACCGTTTGAAGTTCCTCATATTTTTCACACCTTTTCAGGCTCTTCATGTTTGTCAACACCGCTTCATGATCCTCCTATTTTTCAGACCATTTCATCCTCCTCATATATTTGACAGCTTTTGAAGCTCTTCATATTATTCACAACTTTTCAATCTCTTCATGTTTTCAAAAATACTTCATGCTCCTCCTGTTTTTCAGACCGTTTCATGCTCCTCATATATTTGACACCTTTTGAAGCTCTTCATATTTTTCACAACATTTCAATCTCTTCATGTTTTCAACAACACTTCATGCTCATATTTTTTTTCAGACTGTTTCATGCTCCTCATATTTTTGACACATTTTGAAGCTCTTCATATTTTTCACACCTTTTCCGGCGATTCATGTTTTTCAATACCGCTTCATGCTCCTGCTATTTTTCAGACCGTTTCATACTCATCTCATTTTTGACACCTTTGAACCTCTTCATATTATTCACAACTTTGAAGCTCTTCATAGTTTTCACACGTTTTCAGGCTCTTCATATTTTTCAACACCACTTCATGCTACTCCTATTTTTCAGACCGTTTCATGCTCATCTAATTTTTGACACTTTTTGAAGCTCTTCATATTTTTCACATATTTTGAAGCTCTTCATATTTTTCACACGTTTTCAGGCTCTTCATGTTTTTCAAAACCGCTTCATGCTCCTCCTATGTTTCAGACCGTTTAATCCTCCTCATGTATTTCACACCTTTTGAATCACTTCATATTTTTTACACATTTTCAGGCTCTTCATGTTTTTGAACACCATTTCATGCTCCTCCTATGTTGCATACCGTTTCATTCCCCTCATATTTTTGACACCTTTTGAAGCTCTTCATATTTTTCACACCTTTTGAAGCTCTTCATATTTCTCACAGCTTTTCAGGCTCTTCATATTTTTCAACACCACTCCATGCTCCTCCTATTTTTCACACCGTTTCGTTCTCCTCATATTTTTCACACCTTTTGAAGCTCTTCATATATTTCACACCTTTTCAGGCTCTTCATTTTTTTCAACATCACTTCATGCTCCTCCTGTTTTTCAGACCATTTCATTCTCATCTCATTTTGACACATTTTGAAGCTCTTCATATTTTTCACACCTTTTGAAGCTCTTCATATTTTTCACAAGTTTTCAGGCTCTTCATGTTTTTCAACACCGCTTCATGCTCCTCCTATTTTTCAGACCGTTTAATGCTCTTCATGTCTTTCACACCGTTTGAAGTTCCTCATATTTTTCACACCTTTTCAGGCTCTTCATGTTTTTGAACACGGAGTCATGCTCCTCCTGTTTTTCAGACCGTTTCATGATCCTCATATTTTTGACACCTTTTGAAGCTCTTCATATTTCTCACAGCTTTTCAGGCTCTTCATGTTTTTAAACACCGCTTCATGCTCCTCCTGTTTTTCAGACCGTTTCATGCTCCTCATATTTTGGACACCTTTTGAAGCTCTTCATATTTTTCACACCTTTTCAGGCTCTTCATGTTTTTCAACACCGCTTCATGCTCCTCCTATTTTTCAGACCGTTTCCTGCTCCTCATATTTTGGACACCTTTTGAAGCTCTTCATATTTTTCACACCTTTTCAGGCTCTTCATGTTTTACAACAACACTTCATGCTCCTTCTATTTTTCAGAGAGTTTCATGCTCCTCATGTATTTCACACCTTTTGAAGCTCTTCATATATTTCACACCTTTTCAGGCTTCTCATTTTTTTCAACACCACTTCTTGCTCCTCCTATTTTTCAGACCTTTTCATGCTCATCCCTTTTTTACACCTTTTGAAGCTCTTCATATTTTTCACACCTTTTCATGCTCTTGATGATTTTCAACACCGCTTCATTCTCCTCCTGTTTTTCAGACCGTTTCATGCTCATCTCATTTTGACACCTTTTGAAGCTCTTCATATTTTTCACACCTTTTCAGGCTGTTCATGATTTTCAACACCGCTTCATGCTCCTCCTATTTTTCAGAACTTTTCATGCTCATCTCTTTTTTCACACCTTTTGAAACTCTTCATATTTTTCACACTTTTTGAAGGTCTTCATATTTTTCACACGTTTTCAGGCTCTTCATGTTTTCCAACACCACTTCATGCTCCTCCTATTTTTCAGACCGTTTCATTCTCCTCATATTTTTGACACCTTTGAAGCACTTCATATATTTCACACCTTTTCAGGATTTTCATTTTTTCAACCCCACTTCATGCTCCTCCTATTTTTCAGACCGGTTCATGCTCATCTCATTTTGATACCTATTGAAGCTCTTCGTATTTCTCATATTTTTGAAGCTCTTCTTATTTTCACACGTTTTCAGACTCTTCATGTTTTTCAACACCACTTCATGCTCATGCAATTTTTCAGACCGTTTCATGCTCCTCATATTTTTGACACTTTTTGAGGCTTTTACTATTTTTCACACCTTTTCAGGCTCTTCTTGTTTTTGAACACCGTTTCATAATCCTCCTATTTTTCAGACCATTTCTTGCTCGTCATATTTTTCACACCTTTTGAAGCTCTTCATATTTTTCACAACTTTTTAGGCTCTTCATCTTTTTCCACACCACTTCATGCTTCTCCTATTTTTCAGCCCGTTTCATGCTCCTCATGTATTTCACAGCTTTTGAATCTCTTCATGTTTTTCACACCTTTTCAGGCTCTTCATGTTTTTGATCACCGTTTCATGATCCTCCTATTTTTCAGACCGTTTCATGCTCCTCATATTTTTGACACCTTTTGAAGCTCTTCATATATTTCACACCTTTTCAGGCTCTTCATATTTTTGAACACCGCTTCATACTCCTCCTATTTTTTAGACCATTTAATGCTCCCCATCTATTTCACACCTTTTGAAGCTCTTCATATTTTTCACACCTTTTCAGGCTCTTGATGTTTTTCAACACCGCTTCATTCTCCTCCTCTTTTTCAGACCGTTTCATGCTCCTCATATTTTTGACACCTTTTGAAGCTCTTCAAGTTTTTCACCCTTTTTGAAGCTCTTCATATTTTTCTATTTTTGAAGTTCTTCATATTTTCACACCTTTTCAGGCTTTTCATGATTTTGAACACAGTTTCATGTTCCTCCTATTTTTCAGACCGTTTCATGCTCCTCATATTCTTGACACCTTTTGAAGCTCTTCATATTTTTCACACCTTTTCAGGCTCTTCATGTTTTTGAACACCGCTTCATGCTCCTCCTATTTTTCAGACCGTTTCAGGCTCCTCATAATTTTAACACCTTTTGAAGCTCTTCATATTTCTCACACCTTTTCAGGCTCTTCATGTTTTTGAACACCGCTTCATGCTCCTCCTATTTTTCAGACCATTTCAGGCTCCTCATAATTTTAACACCTTTTGAAGCTCTTCATATTTCTCACACCTTTTCAGGCTCTTCATGTTTTTGAACACCGCTTCATGCTCCTCCTATATTTCAGAACGTTTCATGCTCCTCATATATTTGACACCTTTTGAAGCTCTTCATATTTTTCACACGTTTTCAGGCTATTCATGATTTTGAACACCGCTTCATGAACCTCCTATTTTACAGACCGTTTCATGCTCTTTATATTTTTGACCCCTTTGAAGCTCTTCATATTTTTCACACCTTTTCAGGTTCTTCATGTTTTTCCACACCACTTCATGCTTCTCGTATTTTTCAAACCTTTTCATGCTTCTCATGAATTTCACACCTTTTGAAGCTCTTCATATTTTTCACAACGTTTCAGGCTCTTCATGTTTCTGATCACCGTTTCATGCTACTCCTATCTTTCACACCCTTTCATGCTCCTCATATATTTGACACCTTTGTAGCTCTTCATATTTTTCACACCTTTTCATGCTCTTCATGTTTTTCAGCACCGCTTCTTGCTCTTCCTATTTTTCAGACCGTTTCATGCTCCTCATATATTTGACAACTTTGGAAGCTCTTCATATTTTTACCTCTTTTCAGGCTCTTCATATTTTTGAACACGGCTTCATGCTCCTCCTATTTTTCAGACCATTTCATGCTCCTCATATTTTTCACATCTATTGAAGCTCTTCATATTTTTCACACCTTTTAAGGCTCTTCATGTTTTTGAACACCGTTTCATGCTCCTCCTATTTTTCAGACCGTTTCATGCTCCTCATATTTTTGACACCTTTGAATCTCTTCATATTTTTCACACCTTTTGAAACTCTTCTTATTTTTCACACGTTTTCAGTCTCTAAATGTTTTTCAACACCGCTTCATGCTCCTCCTATTTTTCAGACCGTTTCATGCTCCTCATATTTTTGACACGTTTTGAGGATCTTCATATATTTCACACCTTTTAAGGCCCTTCATGTTTTTGAACACCGTTTTATGTTCCTCCTATTTTTCAGACCGTTTCATGCTTCTCATGTATTTCACACCTTTTCAAGCTCTCATATTTTTCACACCTTTTCAGGCTCTTCATGTTTTTGAACCCCGTCATGCTCCTCCTATTTTTCAGACCGTCTCATGCTCCTCATATTTTTGACACCTTTTGAAGCTCTTCATATTTTTCACACCTTTTAAGGCTCTTCATGTTTTTCACCACCGCTTCCTGCTCCTCCTATTTTTCAGACCGTTTCATGCGCCTCATATTTTTGACACCTTTTGAAGCTCTTCGTATTTTTCACACCTTTTCATGCTCTTTATGTTTTCAACACCGTTTCATGCTCCTCCTATTTTTCAGATCGTTTCATGCTCCTCCTATTTTTCAAACCGTTTCATGCTCATCTCATTTTTGACACCTTCTGAAGCTCTTCATATTTTTCACACCTTTTGAATCTCTTCATATTTTTCAAACCTTTTGAAGCTCTTCATATTATTCACACGTTTTCAGTCTCTTCATGTTTTTCAACACCGCTTCATGCTGCTCCTATTTTTCAGACAGTTTCATGCTCCTCATATTTTTGACACATTTTGAGGCTCTTCATATAATTCACACCTTTTCAGGCCCTTCATATTTTGAACACCGTTTCATGCTACTCGTATTTTTCAGACCGTTTCATGCTCCTCATATTTTGACACCTTTTGAAGGTCTTCATATTTTTCACACCTTTTCAGGTTCTTCATGTTTTTGAACACCGCTTTATGTTCTTCCTATTTTTCAGACCGTTTCATGCTCGTTATATTTTTGACACCTTTTCAGGCTCTTCAGGTTTTTGAACACCGCTTCAAGCTCCTCCTATTTTTCAGACAGTTTCATGCTCTTCATATTTTTGACAAATTTTGAAGCTCTTCATATTTTTCACACCTTTTCAGGCTCTTCATGTTTTTCAACACCGTTTCATGCTCCTCCTATTTTTCAGACCGTTTCATGCTCCTCATATTTTTGGCACCTTTTGAAGCTCTTCATATTCTTCACACCTTTTCAGGCTCTTCATGTTTTTCAACACCACTTTATGCTCCTCCTCTTTTTCAGACCGTTTCATGCTTCTCATATTTTTGACACCTTTTGAAGCTCTTCATATTTTTCACATCTTTTCAGGCTTTTCATGTATTGCAACACTGCTTCATGCTCCTCCTATTTTTCAGACCGTTTCATGCTCCTCATATTTTTGACATCTTTTGAAGCTCTTCATATATTTCACACCTTTTCAGGCTCTTCATGTTTTTCAACACCACTTCCTGCTCCTCCTATTTTTCAGACCGTTTCATGGTCATCTCATTTTGGACACCTTTTGAAGCTCTTCATATTTTTCACACCTTTTGAAGCTCTTCATATTCTTCATACGTTTTCATGCTCTTTATGTTTTTCAACACCGCTTCATGCTCCTCCTATTTTTCAGACCATTTCATGCCACTCATATTTTTGACACTTTTTGAAGCTCCTCATATGTTTCACACATTTTGAAGCTCTTCATATATTTCACACCATTTCAGCATCTTCATGTTTTTCAACACCACTTCATGCTCCTCCTTTTTTTCAGACCGTCTCATGCTCCTCATATTTTTCACACTTTTGAAGCTCTTCATATTTTTCACACCTTTTAAGGCTCTTCATGTTTTTCACCACCGCTTCCTGCTCCTCCTATTTTTCAGACCGTTTCATGCGCCTCATATTTTTGACACCTTTTGAAGCTCTTCGTTTATTTCACACCTTTTCATGCTCTTTATGTTTTCAACACCGTTTCATGCTCCTCCTATTTTTCAGATCGTTTCATGCTCCTCCTATTTTTCAAACCGTTTCATGCTCATCTCATTTTTGACACCTTCTGAAGCTCTTCATATTTTTCCCACCTTTTGAATCTCTTCATATTTTTCAAACCTTTTGAAGCTCTTCATATTATTCACACGTTTTCAGTCTCTTCATATTTTTCAACACCGCTTCATGCTCCTCCTATTTTTCAGACAGTTTCATGCTCCTCATATTTTTGACACATTTTGAGGCTCTTCATATAATTCACACCTTTTCAGGCCCTTCATATTTTGAACACCGTTTCATGCTCCTCGTATTTTTCAGACCGTTTCATGCTCCTCATATTTTTGACACCTTTTGAAGGTCTTCATATTTTTCACACCTTTTCAGGCTCTTCATGTTTTTCAACACCAGTTCATGCTCCTCCTATTTTTCAGACCGTTTCATGGTCCCCATATTTTTGACACCTTTTGAGGCTCTTCATATTTTTCACATCATTTCTGTCTCTTCATGTTTTTCAACACCGCTTCTTGCTCCTCCTATTTCTCAGACCGTTTCATCCTCATCATATTTTTGACACCTTTTGATGCTCTTCATATTTTTCACACCTTTTGAAGCTCTTCATATTTTTCACACCGTTTCAGGCTCTTCATGATTTTCAACACCGCTTCATGCTCCTCCGATTTTTCAAACCGTTTCATGCTCATCTCATTTTTGACACCTTTTGAAGCTCTTCATATTTTTGACACCTTTTGAAGCTCTTCATATTTTTCACAACTTCTCATGCTCTTCATGTTTTTGAACACCGTTTCATGATCCTCCTCTTTTTCAGAACGTTTCATGCTCCTCATATATTTGACACCTTTTAAAATTCTTCATATTTTTCACACCTTTTAAGGCTCTTCATGTTTTTGAACACCGCTTCATGCTCCTCCTATTTTTCAGACCGTTTCATGCTTCTCATAAACTTGACAGCTTTTGAAGCTCTTTATATTTTTCACACCTTTTCAGACTCTTCATGTATTTGATCAGCGTTTCATGCTCCTTTATATTTCAGACCGTTTCATGCTCCTCATATTTTTGACACCTTTTGAAGCTCTTCATATTTTTCACATCTTTTCAGGCCTTTCATGTATTGCAACACTGCTTCATGCTCCTTCTATTTTTCAGACCGTTTCATGCTCCTCATATTTTTGACACCTTTTGAAGCTCTTCATATATTTCACACCTTTTCAGGCTCTTCATGTTTTTCAAAACCACTTCATGCTCCTCCTATTTTTCAGACCGTTTCATGCTCATCTACTTTTTGACACCTTTTGAAGCTCTTCATATTTTTCACACCTTTTGAAACTCTTCATATTTCTCACACCTTTTCAGGCTCTTCATGTTTTTCAACACCATTTCATGCTCCTCCTATTTTTCAGACCGTTTCATGCTCCTCATATTTTTGACACCTTTTGAAGCTTTTCATATTTTTCACAACTTTTCAGGCCCTTCATGTTTCTGAACACCGCTTCATACTCCTCCTATTGTTCAGACCGTTTCATCCTCCTCATATTTCTCACACCTTTTGAATCTCTTCATATTTTTCACAAATTATCAGGCTCTTCATGTTTTTGAACACCACTTCATGCTCCTCCTATTTTTCAGAGAGTTTCATGCTCCTAATGTATTTCACACCTTTTGAAGCTCTTCATATTTTTCACACTTTTTCAGGCTCTTCATCTTTTCCCACACCACTTCATGCTTCTCCTATTTTTCAGACCGTTTCATGCTCCTCATATTTTTGACACCTTTTGAAGCTCTTCATATTTTTCACACTTTTCAGGCTCTTCATGTTTTTCAACACCACTTCATGCTCCTCCTATTTTTCAGACCTTTCATTCTCTTCATATTTTTGATACCTTTAGAAGCTCTTCATATTTTTCACACTTTTCAGGCTCTTCATGTTTTTCAACACCACTTCATGCTTTTCCTATTTTTCAGACCGTTTCATGCTCCTCATATTTTTGACACATTTTGAAGCTCTTCATATTTTTCACACCTTTTCAGGCTCTTCATGTTTGAACACCGTTTCATCCTCCTCCTATTTTTCAGACCGTTTCATGCTCCTCATATTTTTGACACTTTTTGAAGCTCCTCATATGTTTCACACATTTTGAAGCTCTTCATATATTTCACACCATTTCAGGATCTTCATGTTTTTAAAACCACTTCATGCTCTCCTATTTTTCAGACCATTTCCTGCTCATCGATTTTTGACACATTTTGAAGCTCTTCATATTTTTCACACCTTTTGAAGCTCTTCATGTTTTTCACACTTTTCAGGCTCTTCATGTTTTTCAACACCACTTCATGCTCTTCCAATTTTACACGTCGTTTCGTTTCCTCATATATTTGACACCTTTAGAAGATCTTCATATTTTTCACACATTTTCAGGCTCTTCATGTTTTTCAACATCGCTTCATGCCCCTCCCATTTTTCAGACCGTTTCATTCTCCTCATATTTTTGATTCCTTTTGAAGCTCTTCATATATTTCACACCTTTTCAGGCTCTTCATGTTTTTAAAAACACTTCATGCTGTCCTATTTTTCAGACCATTTCCTGCTCATCGATTTTTGACACATTTTGAAGCTCTTCATATTTTTCACACCTTTGAAGCTCTTCATATTTTTCACACTTTTCAGGCTCTTCATGTTTTTGAACACCGCTTCATGCTCCTCCTATTTTTCAGACCGTTTCATGCTCCTCATGTATTTCACATCTTTTGAAGCTCTTCATATTTTTCACACTTTTTCAGGCTCTTCATCTTTTTCCACACCAAGTCATGCTTCTCCTATTTTTCAGACCGTTTCATGCTCCTCATGTATTTCACACCTTTTGAAGCTCTTCATATTTTTCACACCTTTTCAGGCTCTTCATGTTCTTGATCAGCATTTCATGCTCCTTCTATTTTTCAGACCGTTTCATGCTCCTCATATTTTTGACACCTTTTGAAGCCCTTCATATTTTTCACACATTTTCAGGGTCTTCATGTTTTGAACACCGCTTCATGCTCCTCCTATTTTTCAGACCGTTTCATGCTCCTCATATTTTTGTCACCTTATGAAGCTCTTCATATTTTTCACACTTTTCAGGCTCTTCATGTTTTTCAACACCACTTCATGCTCCTCCTATTTTTCAGACATTTTCATGCTCCTCCTATTTTTCAGACCGTTTCATGTCCTCATAATTTTGACACTTTTTCAAGCTCCTCATATTTTTCACACGTTATGAAGGTCTTCATATATTTCACAACATTTCAGGCTCTTCATGTTTTTCAACACCACTTCATGCTCCTCCTATTTTTCAGAGAGTTTCATGCTCCTCATGTATTTCACACCTTTTGAAGCTCTTCATATTTTTCACACCTTTTCAGGCTCTTCATATTTTTCAACACTACTTCTTGCTCCTCCAATTTTTCAGACCGTTTAATGCTCATCTAATTTTTGACACATTTTGAAGCTATGCGTATTTTTCACAACTTTTCAGGCTCTTCATGTTTTTGAATACCACTGCATGCTTCTCCTATTTTTCAGACAGTATCATGCTATTCATATTTTTCACACCTTTTGAAGCTCTTCATTTATTTCACACCTTTTCAGGCTCTTCATATTTTTGAACACCGCTTCATGCTCCTCCTATTTCTCAGACCATTTCATGCTGCTCATGTATTTCACACCATTTGAAGCTCTTCATATTTTGCACACATTTTCAGGCTTTTCATGTTTTTCACAACCACTTCATGCTGCTCCTATTTTTCAGACCGTTTCATGCACATCGCATTTTTGACACCTTTTGAAGCTCTTCATATTTTTCACACCATTTTCAGGCTCTTCATGTTTTTCAACACCGCTTTATGATCCTCCTATTTTTCAGACCGTTTCATATTCCTCATATTTTTGAGACATTTTGAAGCTCTTCATATTTTCCCACGTTTTCAAGCTCTTTATGGTTTTCAACACCACTTGATGCTCCTCCTATTTTTCATACCGTTTCATGGTCCTCATATTTTTCACACCTTTTGAAATTCTTCATATTTTTCACACATTTTCAGGCTTTTCATGTTTTTCAAAACCGCTTCATGCTTCTCCTATTTTTCAGACCGTTTCATGCTCCTTATAATTTTTACACATTTTGTAGCTCTTCATATTTTTCACCCCTTTTCAGGCTCTTCCTGTTTTTGAACACCACTTCATGCTCCCCCTTATTTTTCAGACCGTATCATGCTCCTCATATTTTTGACAACTTTTGAAGCTCTTCATAATTTTCACACCTTTTCAAGCTCTTCTTGGTTTTGAACAACGCTTCATGCTCCTCCTATTTTTCAGACCGTTTCAAACTCCTCATGTTTTTGACACCTTTTGAAGCTATTCACATTTTCCCACCTTTTCAGGCTCTTCATGTTTTTGAACACCGCTTCATGCTCCTCCTATTTCTCAGACCATTTCATGCTCCTCATGTATTTCACACCTTTTGAAGCTCTTCATATTTTGCACACATTTTCAGGCTTTTCATGTTTTTCACAACCACTTCATGCTGCTCCTATTTTTCAGACCGTTTCATGCACATCTCATTTTTGACACCTTTTGAAGCTCTTCATATTTTTCACACCATTTTCAGGCTCTTCATGTTTTTCAACACCGCTTTATGATCCTCCTATTTTTCAGACCGTTTCATATTCCTCATATTTTTGAGACATTTTAAAGCTCTTCATATTTTCCCACGTTTTCAAGCTCTTTATGGTTTTCAACACCACTTGATGCTCCTCCTATTTTTCATACCGTTTCATGGTCCTCATATTTTTCACACCTTTTGAAATTCTTCATATTTTTCACACATTTTCAGGCTTTTTTTTTTTCAAAACCGCTTCATGCTTCTCCTATTTTTCAGACCGTTTCATGCTCCTCATGTATTTCACACCTTTTGAAGCTCTTCGTATTTTTCACACCTTTTCAGGATCTTCATGTTTTTGAACACCGCTTCATGCCCCTCCTATTTTTCCGACCGTTTCATTCTCCTCATATTTTTGATACCTTTTGAAGCTCTTCATATATTTCACACCTTTTCAGGCTCTTCATGTTTTTAACACCATTTCATGCTCTCCTATTTTTTAGACCATTTCCTGCTCATCGATTTTTGACACTTTGAAGGTCTTCATATTTTTCACACCTTTTGAAGCTCTTAATATTTTTCACACGTTTTCAGGCTCTTCACGTTTTTCAACACCGCTTCATGCTCCTCCTATTTTTCAGACCGTTTCATGCTCCTCATATATTTGACACGTTTTGAAGCTCTTCATATTTTTCACCACTTTTCAGTCTCTTCATGTTTTTGAACACCGTTTCATGCTCTTCCAATTTGTCAAACCGTTTCATGCTCCTCATATTTTTGACACCTTTTGAAGCTCTTCATATTTTTGACATCTTTTCAGGCTCTTCATGTTTTTGAACACCACTTCTTGCTCCTTATTTTTTGCAGATCGTTTCATGCTCCTCATATTTTTGACACCTTTTGAAGCTCTTCATATTTCTCACACCTTTTCAGGCTCTTCATGTTTTTCAGCACCGATTCATGCTGCTCCTATTTTTCAGACCGTTTCATGCTCATCTCTTTTTTGACACCTTTTGAAGCTTTGCATATTTTTCACAACTTTTCAGGCTCTTCATGTATTTGAACACCGCTTCAGGCTAATCCTATTTTTCAAAACATATCATGTTCATCATATTTTTCACACTTTTGAGGCTCTTTATTTTTTTCACACCTTTTCATGGTCTTCATGTTTTTGTACACCACTTCATGCTCCTCCTATTTTTCAGACCGTTTAATCCTCCTCATGTATTTCACACCTTTTGAAGCTCTTCATAATTTTCACATCTTTTCATGCTCTTCATGTTTTTGAACACCATTTCATGCTCCTCCTATTTTGCAGACGGTTTCATGCTCCTCATATTTTTACACCTTTTCAAGCTCTTCATATATTTCACACCTTTTCAGGCTCTTCATGTTTTGAACACCGCTTCATGCTCCTCCTATTTTTCAGACCGTTTCAGGCTCATCTCATTTTTTACACCTTTTGAAGCTCTTCATATTTTGCACACCTTTCCAGGCTCTTCATGTTTTTCAGCTCCACTTCATGCTCCTCCTATTTTTCAGACCGTTTCATGCTCCTCATATTTTTCACACCGTGTGAAGCTCTTCATATTTTTCAAACCTTTTCAGGCTCTTCATGTTTTTCAGCACCGCTTCATGCTCCTCCTATTTTTCAGACCGTTTCATGCTCATCTCATTTTTTACACTTTTTGAAGCTCTTCATATTTTTCACACCTTTTCTGGCTCTTCATGTTTTTGAACATAGCTTCATACTCCTCCTATTTTTCAGACCGTTTCATTCTTCTCATGTTTTTGAAACCTGTTGAAGCTCTTCACATTTTTCACACCTTTTCAGGCTCTTCACGATTTTCAACACCGCTTCATGATCCTCCTATTTTTCAGACCGTTTCATGCTCTTCCTATTTTTGAGACTGTTTCAGGCTCCTCATATTTTTGACAGGTTTGAAGCTCTTCATATTTTTCACACCTTTTCAGGGTCTTCATGTTTTTCAACACCGCTTAATGCTCCTCCTATTTTTCAGACCGTTTCAAGCTCCTCATATATTTGACACCTTTTGAAGCTCTTCATATTTTTCACAGCTTTTCAGGATCTTCATGTTTTTCAACACTGTTTCATGCTCCTCCTATTTTTCAGACCGTTTCATGCTCCTCCTATTTTTCAGACCGTTTCATGCTCCTCATGTATTTCACACCTTTTGAAGCTCTTCATATTTTTCACACCTTTTCAGGCTCTTCATATTTTTCACACATTTTCAGGCTCTTCATGTTTTTCAACACCGCTTCTTGCTCCTCCTATTTTTCAGACCGTTTCATGCTCCTCATATTTTTGACACGTTTTGAAGCTCTTCATATTTTTCACACCTTTTCAGGCTCTTCATGTTTTTGAACACCATTTCATGCTCCGCCTATTTTTCAGACCGTTTCATTCTCCTCATATTTTTGACACCTTTTGAAGCTCTTCATATTTTTCACACCTTTTGAAGCTCTTCATATTGTTCACACCTTTTCAGGCTGTTCATGTTTTTCAACACCGCTTCATGCTCCTGCTATTTTTCAGACCGTTTCATACTCCTCATATTTTTGACATTTTTTAAGGCTCTTCATATTTTTCACACCTTTTCAGGCTCTTCATGTTTTTGAACACGGTTTCATGATCCTCCTATTTTTCAGAAAGTTTCATGCTCCTCACAATTTTGACACCTTTTAAAACTCTTCATATTTTTCACACCTTTTCAGGCTCTTCCTGTTTTTCAACACCATTTCATGCTCCTCTTATTTTTCAGACCGTTTCATGCTGCTCCTATTTTACAGACCGTTTCATGATCCTCATATTTTTGAAACCTTTTGAAGCTCTTCATATTTTTCACACCTTTTCAAGCTCTTCAAGATTTTCAACAACGCTTCATGCTCCTCCTTTTTTTCAGACCGTTTCGTGCTCCTCATATATTTGACAGCTTTTGAAGCTCTTCATATTTTTCACACCTTTTCAGGCTCTTCATGTTTTTCAACACAGCTTCATGCTCCTCCTATTTTTCAGACCGTTTCATTCTCCTCAAGTTTTTGACACCTGTTGAAGCTCTTCGCATTTTTCACACCTTTTCAGGCTCTTCACGATTTTCAACACCGCTTCATGATCCTCCTATTTTTCAGACCGTTTCATGCTCTTCCTATTTTTCAGACCATTTCTTGCTCCTCCTATTTTTCAGACCGTTTCATTCTCCTCATATATTTGACACATTTTGAAGCTCTTCCTATTTTTCCACACATTTTCAGGCCCTTCACGTTTTTCCACACCGTTTAATGCTCCTCCTATTTTTCAGACCGTTTCATTCTCCTCATATATTTGACACATTTTAAAGCTCTTCCTATTTTTCCACAACTTTTCAGGCTCTTCATGATTTTCAACACCGCTTAATGCTCCTCCTATTTTTCAGACCGTTTCATGCTCATTTCATTTTTGACACCTTTTGAAGCTCTTCATATTTTTCATACCTTTTCAGGCTCTTCATATTTTTCGCACCTTTTCAGGCTCTTCATGTTGTTGAACACAGCTTCATGCTCCTCCCATTTTTCAGACCTTTTAATGCTCCTCATAATTTTGACACCTTTTGAAGCTCTTCATATTTTTCACCCCTTTTCAGGATCTTCATGTTTTTGAACACCTCTTCATGCTCCTGCTATTTTTCAGACCGTTTCATGCTCATCTCATTTGACAGCTTTTGAAGCTCTTCATATTTTTCACATCTTTTGAAGCTCTTCATATTTTTCACACATTTTCAGACTCTTCATGTTTTTCAACACCGCTTCTTGCTCCTCCTATTTTTCAGACCGTTTCATGCTCCTCATATTTTGACACGTTTTGAAGCTCTTCATATTTTTCACACCTTTTCAGGCTCTTCATGTTTTTGAACACCGTTTCATGCTCCGCCTATTTTTCAGACCGTTTCATTCTCCTCATATTTTTGACAACTTTTGAAGCTCTTCATATTTTTCACACCTTTTGAAGCTCTTCATATTTTTCACACCTTTTCAGGCTCTTCATGTTTTTCAACACCGCTTCATGCTCCTGCTATTTTACAGACCATTTCATACTCCTCATATTTTTGACATTTTTTAAGGCTCTTCATATTTTTCACACCTTTTCAGGCTCTTCATGTTTTTGAACACGGTTTCATGATCCTCCTATTTTTCAGAAAGTTTCATGCTCCTCATATTTTTGACACCTTTTAAACCTCTTCATATTTTTCACACCTTTTCAGGCTCTTCATGTTTTTCAACACCGGTTCATGCTCCTCCTCTTTTTCAGAAAGTTTCATGCTCCTCATATTTTTGAAACCTTTTGACGCTGTTCATATTTTTCTCACATTTTCTGGCTCTTCCTGTTTTTCAACACCATTTCATGCTCCTCTTATTTTTCAGACCGTTTCATGTTGCTCCTATTTTTCAGACCGTTTCATGATCCTAATATTTTTGAAACCTTTTGAAGCTCTTCATATTTTCACACCTTTTCAAGCTCTTCAAGATTTTCAACATCGCTTCATGCTCCTCCTTTTTTTCAGACCGTTTCATGCTCATCTCATTTTTGACAGCTTTTGAAGCTCTTCATATTTTTCACACCTTTTCAGGCTCTTCATGTTTTTGAACACCGCTTCATGCTCCTCCTTTTTTTCAGACCGTTTCTTTCTCCTCTTATATTTGACACTTTTTGAAGCTCTTCATATTTTTCACACCTTTTCAGGCTCTTCATGTTTTTCAACACCGATCCAAGCTCCTCCTATTTTTCAGACCGTTTCATGCTCCTCATATTTTTCACACCTTTTGAAGCTCTTCATATTTTTCACACCTTTTCAGGCTCTTCAGGTTTTTCAGCTCCACTTCATGCTCCTCCTATATTTCAGACCGTTTCATGCTGCTCAAATTTTCTACACCTTTTCAAGCTCTTCATATTTTTCACACCTTTTCAGGCTCTTCATGTTTTTGAACACAGCTTCATGCTCCTCCTATTTTTCAGATCGTTTCATGCTCCTCCTATTTTCCGACCGTTTCTTGCTCCTCATACTTTTGACACTTTTTGAAGCTCTTCATATTTTTCACACCTTTTCTGGCTCTTCATGTTTTTGAACACAGCTTCATGCTCCTCCAATTTTTCACACCGTTTCATGCTCGTCATATTTTTCACACCTTTCAAAGCTCTTCATATTTTTCTCACCTTTTCATGTTCTTCATGTTTTTCAGCACCAGTTCATGCTCCTTCTATTTTTCAGAACGTTTCATGCTCATCTCATTTTTTACACCTTTTGAAGCTCTTCATATTTTGCACACCTTTTCAGGCACTTCATGTTTTTCAGCTCCACTTCATGCTCCTCCTATTTTTCAGACCGTTTCATGCTGCTCTCATTTTTTACACCTTTTGAAGCTCTTCATATTTTTCACACCTTTTCAGGCTCTTCATGTTTTTCACCACCGCTTCCTGCTCCTCCTATTTTTCAGACCGTTTCATGCGCCTCATATTTTTGACACCTTTTGAAGCTCTTCGTTTATTTCACACCTTTTCATGCTCTTTATGTTTTCAACACCGTTTCATGCTCCTCCTATTTTTCAGATCGTTTCATGCTCCTCCTATTTTTCAAACCGTTTCATGCTCATCTCATTTTTGACACCTTCTGAAGCTCTTCATATTTTTCACACCTTTTGAATCTCTTCATATTTTTCAAACCTTTTGAAGCTCTTCATATTATTCACACGTTTTCAGTCTCTTCATGTTTTTCAACACCGCTTCATGCTCCTCCTATTTTTCAGACAGTTTCATGCTCCTCATATTTTTGACACATTTTGAGGCTCTTCATATAATTCACACCTTTTCAGGCCCTTCATATTTTGAACACCGTTTCATGCTACTCGTATTTTTCAGACCGTTTCATGCTCCTCATATTTTGACACCTTTTGAAGGTCTTCATATTTTTCACACCTTTTCAGGCTCTTCATGTTTTTGAACACCGCTTTATGTTCTTCCTATTTTTCAGACCGTTTCATGCTCGTTATATTTTTGACACCTTTTCAGGCTCTTCAGGTTTTTGAACACCGCTTCAAGCTCTTCCTATTTTTCAGACCATTTCATGCTCTTCATATTTTTGACACATTTTGAAGCTCTTCATATTTTTCACACCTTTTCAGGCTCTTCATGTTTTTCAACACCGTTTCATGCTCCTCCTATTTTTCAGACCGTTTCATGCTCCTCATATTTTTGGCACCTTTTGAAGCTCTTCATATTCTTCACACCTTTTCAGGCTCTTCATGTTTTTCAACACCACTTTATGCTCCTCCTCTTTTTCAGACCGTTTCATGCTTCTCATATTTTTGACACCTTTTGAAGCTCTTCATATTTTTCACATCTTTTCAGGCTTTTCATGTATTGCAACACTGCTTCATGCTCCTCCTATTTTTCAGACCGTTTCATGCTCCTCATATTTTTGACATCTTTTGAAGCTCTTCATATATTTCACACCTTTTCAGGCTCTTCATGTTTTTCAACACCACTTCCTGCTCCTCCTATTTTTCAGACCGTTTCATGGTCATCTCATTTTGGACACCTTTTGAAGCTCCTCATATTTTTCACACCTTTTGAAGCTCTTCATATTCTTCATACGTTTTCATGCTCTTTATGTTTTTCAAAACCGCTTCATGCTCCTCCTATTTTTCAGACCATTTCATGCCACTCATATTTTTGACACTTTTTGAAGCTCCTCATATGTTTCACACATTTTGAAGCTCTTCATATATTTCACACCATTTCAGCATCTTCATGTTTTTCAACACCACTTCATGCTCCTCCTTTTTTTCAGACCGTCTCATGCTCCTCATATTTTTCACACTTTTGAAGCTCTTCATATTTTTCACACCTTTTAAGGCTCTTCATGTTTTTCACCACCGCTTCCTGCTCCTCCTATTTTTCAGACCGTTTCATGCGCCTCATATTTTTGACACCTTTTGAAGCTCTTCGTTTATTTCACACCTTTTCATGCTCTTTATGTTTTCAACACCGTTTCATGCTCCTCCTATTTTTCAGATCGTTTCATGCTCCTCCTATTTTTCAAACCGTTTCATGCTCATCTCATTTTTGACACCTTCTGAAGCTCTTCATATTTTTCACACCTTTTGAATCTCTTCATATTTTTCAAACCTTTTGAAGCTCTTCATATTATTCACACGTTTTCAGTCTCTTCATATTTTTCAACACCGCTTCATGCTCCTCCTATTTTTCAGACAGTTTCATGCTCCTCATATTTTTGACACATTTTGAGGCTCTTCATATAATTCACACCTTTTCAGGCCCTTCATATTTTGAACACCGTTTCATGCTCCTCGTATTTTTCAGACCGTTTCATGCTCCTCATATTTTTGACACCTTTTGAAAGTCTTCATATTTTTCACACCTTTTCAGGCTCTTCATGTTTTTCAACACCAGTTCATGCTCCTCCTATTTTTCAGACTGTTTCATGCTCCTCATGTATTTCACACCTTTTGAAGCTCTTCATATTTTTCACACCTTTTCAGGCTCTTCATGTTCTTGATCAGCATTTCATGCTCCTTCTATTTTTCAGACCGTTTCATGCTCCTCATATTTTTGACACCTTTTGAATCTCTTCATATTTTTCACACATTTTCAGGGTCTTCATGTTTTGAACACCGCTTCATGCTCCTCCTATTTTTCAGACCGTTTCATGCTCCTCATATTTTTGTCACCTTATGAAGCTCTTCATATTTTTCACACTTTTCAGGCTCTTCATGTTTTTCAACACCACTTCATGCTCCTCCTATTTTTCAGACATTTTCATGCTCCTCCTATTTTTCAGACCCTTTCATGTCCTCATAATTTTGACACTTTTTCAAGCTCCTCATATTTTTCACACGTTATGAAGGTCTTCATATATTTCACAACATTTCAGGCTCTTCATGTTTTTCAACACCACTTCATGCTCCTCCTATTTTTCAGAGAGTTTCATGCTCCTCATGTATTTCACACCTTTTGAAGCTCTTCATATTTTTCACACCTTTTCAGGCTCTTCATATTTTTCAACACTACTTCTTGCTCCTCCAATTTTTCAGACCGTTTCATGCTCATCTAATTTTTGACACCTTTTGTAGCTATGCGTATTTTTCACAACTTTTCAGGCTCTTCATGTTTTTGAACACCACTGCATGCTTCTCCTATTTTTCAGACAGTATCATGCTATTCATATTTTTCACACCTTTTGAAGCTCTTCATTTATTTCACACCTTTTCAGGCTCTTCATATTTTTGAACACCGCTTCATGCTCCTCCTATTTCTCAGACCATTTCATGCTGCTCATGTATTTCACACCTTTTGAAGCTCTTCATATTTTGCACACATTTTCAGGCTTTTCATGTTTTTCACAACCACTTCATGCTGCTCCTATTTTTCAGACCGTTTCATGCACATCTCATTTTTGACACCTTTTGAAGCTCTTCATATTTTTCACACCATTTTCAGGCTCTTCATGTTTTTCAACACCGCTTTATGATCCTCCTATTTTTCAGACCGTTTCATATTCCTCATATTTTTGAGACATTTTGAAGCTCTTCATATTTTCCCACGTTTTCAAGCTCTTTATGGTTTTCAACACCACTTGATGCTCCTCCTATTTTTCATACCGTTTCATGGTCCTCATATTTTTCACACCTTTTGAAATTCTTCATATTTTTCACACATTTTCAGGCTTTTCATGTTTTTCAAAACCGCTTCATGCTTCTCCTATTTTTCAGACCGTTTCATGCTCCTTATAATTTTTACACATTTTGTAGCTCTTCATATTTTTCACCCCTTTTCAGGCTCTTCCTGTTTTTGAACACCACTTCATGCTCCCCCTTATTTTTCAGACCGTATCATGCTCCTCATATTTTTGACAACTTTTGAAGCTCTTCATAATTTTCACACCTTTTCAAGCTCTTCTTGGTTTTGAACAACGCTTCATGCTCCTCCTATTTTTCAGACCGTTTCAAACTCCTCATATTTTTGACACCTTTTGAAGCTATTCACATTTTCCCACCTTTTCAGGCTCTTCATGTTTTTGAACACCGCTTCATGCTCCTCCTATTTCTCAGACCATTTCATGCTCCTCATGTATTTCACACCTTTTGAAGCTCTTCATATTTTGCACACATTTTCAGGCTTTTCATGTTTTTCACAACCACTTCATGCTGCTCCTATTTTTCAGACCGTTTCATGCACATCTCATTTTTGACACCTTTTGAAGCTCTTCATATTTTTCACACCATTTTCAGGCTCTTCATGTTTTTCAACACCGCTTTATGATCCTCCTATTTTTCAGACCGTTTCATATTCCTCATATTTTTGAGACATTTTGAAGCTCTTCATATTTTCCCACGTTTTCAAGCTCTTTATGGTTTTCAACACCACTTGATGCTCCTCCTATTTTTCATACCGTTTCATGGTCCTCATATTTTTCACACCTTTTGAAATTCTTCATATTTTTCACACATTTTCAGGCTTTTTTTTTTTCAAAACCGCTTCATGCTTCTCCTATTTTTCAGACCGTTTCATGCTCCTCATGTATTTCACACCTTTTGAAGCTCTTCGTATTTTTCACACCTTTTCAGGATCTTCATGTTTTTGAACACCGCTTCATGCCCCTCCTATTTTTCCGACCGTTTCATTCTCCTCATATTTTTGATACCTTTTGAAGCTCTTCATATATTTCACACCTTTTCAGGCTCTTCATGTTTTTAACACCATTTCATGCTCTCCTATTTTTTAGACCATTTACTGCTCATCGATTTTTGACACTTTGAAGGTCTTCATATTTTTCACACCTTTTGAAGCTCTTAATATTTTTCACACGTTTTCAGGCTCTTCACGTTTTTCAACACCGCTTCATGCTCCTCCTATTTTTCAGACCGTTTCATTCTCCTCAAGTTTTTGACACCTGTTGAAGCTCTTCACATTTTTCACACCTTTTCAGGCTCTTCACGATTTTCAACACCGCTTCATGATCCTCCTATTTTTCAGACCGTTTCATGCTCTTCCTATTTTTCAGACCATTTCTTGCTCCTCCTATTTTTCAGACCGTTTCATTCTCCTCATATATTTGACACATTTTGAAGCTCTTCCTATTTTTCCACACCTTTTCAGGCTCTTCATGTTTTTCCACACAGTTTAATGCTCCTCCTATTTTTCAGACCATTTCATTCTCCTCATATATTTGACACATTTTAAAGCTCTTCCTATTTTTCCACAACTTTTCAGGCTCTTCATGATTTTCAACACCGCTTAATGCTCCTCCTATTTTTCAGACCGTTTCATGCTCATTTCATTTTTGACACCTTTTGAAGCTCTTCATATTTTTCATACCTTTTCAGGCTCTTCATATTTTTCGTACCTTTTCAGGCTCTTCATGTTGTTGAACACAGCTTCATGCTCCTCCCATTTTTCAGACCTTTTAATGCTCCTCATAATTTTGACACCTTTTGAAGCTCTTCATATTTTTCACCCCTTTTCAGGATCTTCATGTTTTTGAACACCTCTTCATGCTCCTGCTATTTTTCAGACCGTTTCATGCTCATCTCATTTGACAGCTTTTGAAGCTCTTCATATTTTTCACATCTTTTGAAGCTCTTCATATTTTTCACACATTTTCAGACTCTTCATGTTTTTCAACACCGCTTCTTGCTCCTCCTATTTTTCAGACCGTTTCATGCTCCTCATATATTTGACACGTTTTGAAGCTCTTCATATTTTTCACCACTTTTCAGTCTCTTCATGTTTTTGAACACCGTTTCATGCTCTTCCAATTTGTCAAACCGTTTCATGCTCCTCATATTTTTGACACCTTTTGAAGCTCTTCATATTTTTGACATCTTTTCAGGCTCTTCATGTTTTTGAACACCACTTCTTGCTCCTTATTTTTTGCAGATCGTTTCATACTCCTCATATTTTTGACACCTTTTGAAGCTCTTCATATTTCTCACACCTTTTCAGGCTCTTCATGTTTTTCAGCACCGCTTCATGCTGCTCCTATTTTTCAGACCGTTTCATGCTCATCTCTTTTTTGACACCTTTTGAAGCTTTGCATATTTTTCACAACTTTTCAGGCTCTTCATGTATTTGAACACCGCTTCAGGCTAATCCTATTTTTCAAAACATATCATGTTCATCATATTTTTCACACTTTTGAGGCTCTTCATATTTTTCACACCTTTTCATGGTCTTCATGTTTTTGAACACCACTTCATGCTCCTCCTATTTTTCAGACCGTTTAATCCTCCTCATGTATTTCACACCTTTTGAAGCTCTTCATAATTTTCACATCTTTTCATGCTCTTCATGTTTTTGAACACCATTTCATGCTCCTCCTATTTTGCAGACGGTTTCATGCTCCTCATATTTTTACACCTTTTCAAGCTCTTCATATATTTCACACCTTTTCATGCTCTTCATGTTTTTGAATACCGCTTCATGCTCCTCCTATTTTTCAGACCGTTTCAGGCTCATCTCATTTTTTACACCTTTTGAAGCTCTTCATACTTTGCACACATTTCCAGGCTCTTCATGTTTTTCAGCTCCACTTCATGCTCCTCCTATTTTTCAGACCGTTTCATGCTCCTCATATTTTTCACACCGTGTGAAGCTCTTCATATTTTTCAAACCTTTTCAGGCTCTTCATGTTTTTCAGCACCGCTTCATGCTCCTCCTATTTTTCAGACCGTTTCATGCTCATCTCATTTTTTACACTTTTTGAAGCTCTTCATATTTTTCACACCTTTTCTGGCTCTTCATGTTTTTGAACATAGCTTCATACTCCTCCTATTTTTCAGACAGTTTCATTCTTCTCATGTTTTTGAAACCTGTTGAAGCTCTTCACATTTTTCACACCTTTTCAGGCTCTTCACGATTTTCAACACCGCTTCATGATCCTCCTATTTTTCAGACCGTTTCATGCTCTTCCTATTTTTAAGACTGTTTCAGGCTCCTCATATTTTTGACAGGTTTGAAGCTCTTCATATTTTTCACACCTTTTCAGGGTCTTCATGTTTTTCAACACCGCTTCATGCTCCTCCTATTTTACAGACCGTTTCATGCTCCTCTCATTATTCATACCTTTTGAAGCTCTTCTTATTTTTCACACCTTTTCAGGCTCTTCATGTTTTTGAACACCGCTTCATGCTCCTCCTATTTATCAGACCGTTTCATGTTACTCTTATTTTTCAGACCGTTTCAAGCTCCTCATATATTTGACACCTTTTGAAGCTCTTCATATTTTTCACAGCTTTTCAGGATCTTCATGTTTTTCAACACTGTTTCATGCTCCTCCTATTTTTCAGACCGTTTCATGCTCCTCCTATTTTTCAGACCATTTCATGCTCCTCATGTATTTCACACCTTTTGAAGCTCTTCATATTTTTCACATCTTTTGAAGCTCTTCATATTTTTCACACATTTTCAGGCTCTTCATGTTTTTCAACACCGCTTCTTGCTCCTCCTATTTTTCAGACCGTTTCATGCTCCTCATATTTTTGACACGTTTTGAAGCTCTTCATATTTTTCACACCTTTTCAGGCTCTTCATGTTTTTGAACACCATTTCATGCTCCGCCTATTTTTCAGACCGTTTCATTCTCCTCATATTTTTGACACCTTTTGAAGCTCTTCATATTTTTCACACCTTTTGAAGCTCTTCATATTGTTCACACCTTTTCAGGCTGTTCATGTTTTTCAACACCGCTTCATGCTCCTGCTATTTTTCAGACCGTTTCATACTCCTCATATTTTTGACATTTTTTAAGGCTCTTCATATTTTTCACACCTTTTCAGGCTCTTCATGTTTTTGAACACGGTTTCATGATCCTCCTATTTTTCAGAAAGTTTCATGCTCCTCATAATTTTGACACCTTTTAAAACTCTTCATATTTTTCACACCTTTTCAGGCTCTTCCTGTTTTTCAACACCATTTCATGCTCCTCTTATTTTTCAGACCGTTTCATGCTGCTCCTATTTTTCAGACCGTTTCATGATCCTCATATTTTTGAAACCTTTTGAAGCTCTTCATATTTTTCACACCTTTTCAAGCTCTTCAAGATTTTCAACAACGCTTCATGCTCCTCCTTTTTTTCAGACCGTTTCGTGCTCCTCATATATTTGACAGCTTTTGAAGCTCTTCATATTTTTCACACCTTTTCAGGCTCTTCATGTTTTTCAACACAGCTTCATGCTCCTCCTATTTTTCAGACCGTTTCATTCTCCTCAAGTTTTTGACACCTGTTGAAGCTCTTCACATTTTTCACACCTTTTCAGGCTCTTCACGATTTTCAACACCGCTTCATGATCCTCCTATTTTTCAGACCGTTTCATGCTCTTCCTATTTTTCAGACCATTTCTTGCTCCTCCTATTTTTCAGACCGTTTCATTCTCCTCATATATTTGACACATTTTGAAGCTCTTCCTATTTTTCCACACCTTTTCAGGCTCTTCATGTTTTTCCACACCGTTTAATGCTCCTCCTATTTTTCAGACCGTTTCATTCTCCTCATATATTTGACACATTTTAAAGCTCTTCCTATTTTTCCACAACTTTTCAGGCTCTTCATGATTTTCAACACCGCTTAATGCTCCTCCTATTTTTCAGACCGTTTCATGCTCATTTCATTTTTGACACCTTTTGAAGCTCTTCATATTTTTCATACCTTTTCAGGCTCTTCATATTTTTCGCACCTTTTCAGGCTCTTCATGTTGTTGAACACAGCTTCATGCTCCTCCCATTTTTCAGACCTTTTAATGCTCCTCATAATTTTGACACCTTTTGAAGCTCTTCATATTTTTCACCCCTTTTCAGGATCTTCATGTTTTTGAACACCTCTTCATGCTCCTGCTATTTTTCAGACCGTTTCATGCTCATCTCATTTGACAGCTTTTGAAGCTCTTCATATTTTTCACATCTTTTGAAGCTCTTCATATTTTTCACACATTTTCAGACTCTTCATGTTTTTCAACACCGCTTCTTGCTCCTCCTATTTTTCAGACCGTTTCATGCTCCTCATATTTTGACACGTTTTGAAGCTCTTCATATTTTTCACACCTTTTCAGGCTCTTCATGTTTTTGAACACCGTTTCATGCTCCGCCTATTTTTCAGACCGTTTCATTCTCCTCATATTTTTGACAACTTTTGAAGCTCTTCATATTTTTCACACCTTTTGAAGCTCTTCATATTTTTCACACCTTTTCAGGCTCTTCATGTTTTTCAACACCGCTTCATGCTCCTGCTATTTTACAGACCATTTCATACTCCTCATATTTTTGACATTTTTTAAGGCTCTTCATATTTTTCACACCTTTTCAGGCTCTTCATGTTTTTGAACACGGTTTCATGATCCTCCTATTTTTCAGAAAGTTTCATGCTCCTCATATTTTTGACACCTTTTAAACCTCTTCATATTTTTCACACCTTTTCAGGCTCTTCATGTTTTTCAACACCGGTTCATGCTCCTCCTCTTTTTCAGAAAGTTTCATGCTCCTCATATTTTTGAAACCTTTTGACGCTGTTCATATTTTTCTCACATTTTCTGGCTCTTCCTGTTTTTCAACACCATTTCATGCTCCTCTTATTTTTCAGACCGTTTCATGTTGCTCCTATTTTTCAGACCGTTTCATGATCCTAATATTTTTGAAACCTTTTGAAGCTCTTCATATTTTCACACCTTTTCAAGCTCTTCAAGATTTTCAACATCGCTTCATGCTCCTCCTTTTTTTCAGACCGTTTCATGCTCATCTCATTTTTGACAGCTTTTGAAGCTCTTCATATTTTTCACACCTTTTCAGGCTCTTCATGTTTTTGAACACCGCTTCATGCTCCTCCTTTTTTTCAGACCGTTTCTTTCTCCTCTTATATTTGACACTTTTTGAAGCTCTTCATATTTTTCACACCTTTTCAGGCTCTTCATGTTTTTCAACACCGATCCAAGCTCCTCCTATTTTTCAGACAGTTTCATGCTCCTCATATTTTTCACACCTTTTGAAGCTCTTCATATTTTTCACACCTTTTCAGGCTCTTCAGGTTTTTCAGCTCCACTTCATGCTCCTCCTATATTTCAGACCGTTTCATGCTGCTCAAATTTTCTACACCTTTTCAAGCTCTTCATATTTTTCACACCTTTTCAGGCTCTTCATGTTTTTGAACACAGCTTCATGCTCCTCCTATTTTTCAGATCGTTTCATGCTCCTCCTATTTTCCGACCGTTTCTTGCTCCTCATACTTTTGACACTTTTTGAAGCTCTTCATATTTTTCACACCTTTTCTGGCTCTTCATGTTTTTGAATACAGCTTCATGCTCCTCCAATTTTTCAGACCGTTTCATGCTCGTCATATTTTTCACACCTTTTAAAGCTCTTCATATTTTTCTCACCTTTTCATGCTCTTCATGTTTTTCAGCACCAGTTCATGCTCCTCCTATTTTTCAGACCGTTTCATGCTCATCTCATTTTTTACACCTTTTGAAGCTCTTCATATTTTCCACACCTTTTCAGGCACTTCATGTTTTTCAGCTCCACTTCATGCTCCTCCTATTTTTCAGACCGTTTCATGCTGCTCTCATTTTTTACACCTTTTGAAGCTCTTCATATTTTTCACACCTTTTCAGGCTCTTCATGTTTTTCAACACAGCTTCATGCTCCTCCTATTTTTCAGACCGTTTCATGCTCCTCCTATTTTTCAGACCGTTTCATGCTCCTCATGTATTTCACACCTTTTGAAGCTCTTCATATTTTTCACATCTTTTGAAGCTCTTCATATTTTTCACACATTTTCAGGCTCTTCATGTTTTTCAACACCGCTTCTTGCTCCTCCTATTTTTCAGACCGTTTCATGCTCCTCATATTTTTGACACGTTTTGAAGCTCTTCATATTTTTCACACCTTTTCAGGCTCTTCAAGTTTTTGAACACCATTTCATGCTCCGCCTATTTTTCAGACCGTTTCATTCTCCTCATATTTTTGACACCTTTTGAAGCTCTTCATATTTTTCACACCTTTTGAAGCTCTTCATATTGTTCACACCTTTTCAGGCTGTTCATGTTTTTCAACACCGCTTCATGCTCCTGCTATTTTTCAGACCGTTTCATACTCCTCATATTTTTGACATTTTTTAAGGCTCTTCATATTTTTCACACCTTTTCAGGCTCTTCATGTTTTTGAACACGGTTTCATGATCCTCCTATTTTTCAGAAAGTTTCATGCTCCTCATAATTTTGACACCTTTTAAAACTCTTCATATTTTTCACACCTTTTCAGGCTCTTCCTGTTTTTCAACACCATTTCATGCTCCTCTTATTTTTCAGACCGTTTCATGCTGCTCCTATTTTTCAGACCGTTTTATGATCCTCATATTTTTGAAACCTTTTGAAGCTCTTCATATTTTTCACACCTTTTCAAGCTCTTCAAGATTTTCAACAACGCTTCATGCTCCTCCTTTTTTTCAGACCGTTTCGTGCTCCTCATATATTTGACAGCTTTTGAAGCTCTTCATATTTTTCACACCTTTTCAGGCTCTTCATGTTTTTCAACACAGCTTCATGCTCCTCCTATTTTTCAGACCGTTTCATTCTCCTCAAGTTTTTGACACCTGTTGAAGCTCTTCACATTTTTCACACCTTTTCAGGCTCTTCACGATTTTCAACACCGCTTCATGATCCTCCTATTTTTCAGACCGTTTCATGCTCTTCCTATTTTTCAGACCATTTCTTGCTCCTCCTATTTTTCAGACCGTTTCATTCTCCTCATATATTTGACACATTTTGAAGCTCTTCCTATTTTTCCACACCTTTTCAGGCTCTTCATGTTTTTCCACACCGTTTAATGCTCCTCCTATTTTTCAGACCGTTTCATTCTCCTCATATATTTGACACATTTTAAAGCTCTTCCTATTTTTCCACAACTTTTCAGGCTCTTCATGATTTTCAACACCGCTTAATGCTCCTCCTATTTTTCAGACCGTTTCATGCTCATTTCATTTTTGACACCTTTTGAAGCTCTTCATATTTTTCATACCTTTTCAGGCTCTTCATATTTTTCGCACCTTTTCAGGCTCTTCATGTTGTTGAACACAGCTTCATGCTCCTCCCATTTTTCAGACCTTTTAATGCTCCTCATAATTTTGACACCTTTTGAAGCTCTTCATATTTTTCACCCCTTTTCAGGATCTTCATGTTTTTGAACACCTCTTCATGCTCCTGCTATTTTTCAGACCGTTTCATGCTCATCTCATTTGACAGCTTTTGAAGCTCTTCATATTTTTCACATCTTTTGAAGCTCTTCATATTTTTCACACATTTTCAGACTCTTCATGTTTTTCAACACCGCTTCTTGCTCCTCCTATTTTTCAGACCGTTTCATGCTCCTCATATTTTGACACGTTTTGAAGCTCTTCATATTTTTCACACCTTTTCAGGCTCTTCATGTTTTTGAACACCGTTTCATGCTCCGCCTATTTTTCAGACCGTTTCATTCTCCTCATATTTTTGACAACTTTTGAAGCTCTTCATATTTTTCACACCTTTTGAAGCTCTTCATATTTTTCACACCTTTTCAGGCTCTTCATGTTTTTCAACACCGCTTCATGCTCCTGCTATTTTACAGACCATTTCATACTCCTCATATTTTTGACATTTTTTAAGGCTCTTCATATTTTTCACACCTTTTCAGGCTCTTCATGTTTTTGAACACGGTTTCATGATCCTCCTATTTTTCAGAAAGTTTCATGCTCCTCATATTTTTGACACCTTTTAAACCTCTTCATATTTTTCACACCTTTTCAGGCTCTTCATGTTTTTCAACACCGGTTCATGCTCCTCCTCTTTTTCAGAAAGTTTCATGCTCCTCATATTTTTGAAACCTTTTGACGCTGTTCATATTTTTCTCACATTTTCTGGCTCTTCCTGTTTTTCAACACCATTTCATGCTCCTCTTATTTTTCAGACCGTTTCATGTTGCTCCTATTTTTCAGACCGTTTCATGATCCTAATATTTTTGAAACCTTTTGAAGCTCTTCATATTTTCACACCTTTTCAAGCTCTTCAAGATTTTCAACATCGCTTCATGCTCCTCCTTTTTTTCAGACCGTTTCATGCTCATCTCATTTTTGACAGCTTTTGAAGCTCTTCATATTTTTCACACCTTTTCAGGCTCTTCATGTTTTTGAACACCGCTTCATGCTCCTCCTTTTTTTCAGACCGTTTCTTTCTCCTCTTATATTTGACACTTTTTGAAGCTCTTCATATTTTTCACACCTTTTCAGGCTCTTCATGTTTTTCAACACCGATCCAAGCTCCTCCTATTTTTCAGACAGTTTCATGCTCCTCATATTTTTCACACCTTTTGAAGCTCTTCATATTTTTCACACCTTTTCAGGCTCTTCAGGTTTTTCAGCTCCACTTCATGCTCCTCCTATATTTCAGACCGTTTCATGCTGCTCAAATTTTCTACACCTTTTCAAGCTCTTCATATTTTTCACACCTTTTCAGGCTCTTCATGTTTTTGAACACAGCTTCATGCTCCTCCTATTTTTCAGATCGTTTCATGCTCCTCCTATTTTCCGACCGTTTCTTGCTCCTCATACTTTTGACACTTTTTGAAGCTCTTCATATTTTTCACACCTTTTCTGGCTCTTCATGTTTTTGAATACAGCTTCATGCTCCTCCAATTTTTCAGACCGTTTCATGCTCGTCATATTTTTCACACCTTTTAAAGCTCTTCATATTTTTCTCACCTTTTCATGCTCTTCATGTTTTTCAGCACCAGTTCATGCTCCTCCTATTTTTCAGACCGTTTCATGCTCATCTCATTTTTTACACCTTTTGAAGCTCTTCATATTTTCCACACCTTTTCAGGCACTTCATGTTTTTCAGCTCCACTTCATGCTCCTCCTATTTTTCAGACCGTTTCATGCTGCTCTCATTTTTTACACCTTTTGAAGCTCTTCATATTTTTCACACCTTTTCAGGCTCTTCATGTTTTTCAACACAGCTTCATGCTCCTCCTATTTTTCAGACCGTTTCATGCTCCTCCTATTTTTCAGACCGTTTCATGCTCCTCATGTATTTCACACCTTTTGAAGCTCTTCATATTTTTCACATCTTTTGAAGCTCTTCATATTTTTCACACATTTTCAGGCTCTTCATGTTTTTCAACACCGCTTCTTGCTCCTCCTATTTTTCAGACCGTTTCATGCTCCTCATATTTTTGACACGTTTTGAAGCTCTTCATATTTTTCACACCTTTTCAGGCTCTTCAAGTTTTTGAACACCATTTCATGCTCCGCCTATTTTTCAGACCGTTTCATTCTCCTCATATTTTTGACACCTTTTGAAGCTCTTCATATTTTTCACACCTTTTGAAGCTCTTCATATTGTTCACACCTTTTCAGGCTGTTCATGTTTTTCAACACCGCTTCATGCTCCTGCTATTTTTCAGACCGTTTCATACTCCTCATATTTTTGACATTTTTTAAGGCTCTTCATATTTTTCACACCTTTTCAGGCTCTTCATGTTTTTGAACACGGTTTCATGATCCTCCTATTTTTCAGAAAGTTTCATGCTCCTCATAATTTTGACACCTTTTAAAACTCTTCATATTTTTCACACCTTTTCAGGCTCTTCCTGTTTTTCAACACCATTTCATGCTCCTCTTATTTTTCAGACCGTTTCATGCTGCTCCTATTTTTCAGACCGTTTTATGATCCTCATATTTTTGAAACCTTTTGAAGCTCTTCATATTTTTCACACCTTTTCAAGCTCTTCAAGATTTTCAACAACGCTTCATGCTCCTCCTTTTTTTCAGACCGTTTCGTGCTCCTCATATATTTGACAGCTTTTGAAGCTCTTCATATTTTTCACACCTTTTCAGGCTCTTCATGTTTTTCAACACAGCTTCATGCTCCTCCTATTTTTCAGACCGTTTCATTCTCCTCAAGTTTTTGACACCTGTTGAAGCTCTTCACATTTTTCACACCTTTTCAGGCTCTTCACGATTTTCAACACCGCTTCATGATCCTCCTATTTTTCAGACCGTTTCATGCTCTTCCTATTTTTCAGACCATTTCTTGCTCCTCCTATTTTTCAGACCGTTTCATTCTCTTCATATATTTGACACATTTTGAAGCTCTTCCTATTTTTCCACACCTTTTCAGGCTCTTCATGTTTTTCCACACCGTTTAATGCTCCTCCTATTTTTCAGACCGTTTCATTCTCCTCATATATTTGACACATTTTAAAGCTCTTCCTATTTTTCCACAACTTTTCAGGCTCTTCATGATTTTCAACACCGCTTAATGCTCCTCCTATTTTTCAGACCGTTTCATGCTCATTTCATTTTTGACACCTTTTGAAGCTCTTCATATTTTTCATACCTTTTCAGGCTCTTCATATTTTTCGCACCTTTTCAGGCTCTTCATGTTGTTGAACACAGCTTCATGCTCCTCCCATTTTTCAGACCTTTTAATGCTCCTCATAATTTTGACACCTTTTGAAGCTCTTCATATTTTTCACCCCTTTTCAGGATCTTCATGTTTTTGAACACCTCTTCATGCTCCTGCTATTTTTCAGACCGTTTCATGCTCATCTCATTTGACAGCTTTTGAAGCTCTTCATATTTTTCACATCTTTTGAAGCTCTTCATATTTTTCACACATTTTCAGACTCTTCATGTTTTTCAACACCGCTTCTTGCTCCTCCTATTTTTCAGACCGTTTCATGCTCCTCATATTTTGACACGTTTTGAAGCTCTTCATATTTTTCACACCTTTTCAGGCTCTTCATGTTTTTGAACACCGTTTCATGCTCCGCCTATTTTTCAGACCGTTTCATTCTCCTCATATTTTTGACAACTTTTGAAGCTCTTCATATTTTTCACACCTTTTGAAGCTCTTCATATTTTTCACACCTTTTCAGGCTCTTCATGTTTTTCAACACCGCTTCATGCTCCTGCTATTTTACAGACCATTTCATACTCCTCATATTTTTGACATTTTTTAAGGCTCTTCATATTTTTCACACCTTTTCAGGCTCTTCATGTTTTTGAACACGGTTTCATGATCCTCCTATTTTTCAGAAAGTTTCATGCTCCTCATATTTTTGACACCTTTTAAACCTCTTCATATTTTTCACACCTTTTCAGGCTCTTCATGTTTTTCAACACCGGTTCATGCTCCTCCTCTTTTTCAGAAAGTTTCATGCTCCTCATATTTTTGAAACCTTTTGACGCTGTTCATATTTTTCTCACATTTTCTTGCTCTTCCTGTTTTTCAACACCATTTCATGCTCCTCTTATTTTTCAGACCGTTTCATGTTGCTCCTATTTTTCAGACCGTTTCATGATCCTAATATTTTTGAAACCTTTTGAAGCTCTTCATATTTTCACACCTTTTCAAGCTCTTCAAGATTTTCAACATCGCTTCATGCTCCTCCTTTTTTTCAGACCGTTTCATGCTCATCTCATTTTTGACAGCTTTTGAAGCTCTTCATATTTTTCACACCTTTTCAGGCTCTTCATGTTTTTGAACACCGCTTCATGCTCCTCCTTTTTTTCAGACCGTTTCTTTCTCCTCTTATATTTGACACTTTTTGAAGCTCTTCATATTTTTCACACCTTTTCAGGCTCTTCATGTTTTTCAACACCGATCCAAGCTCCTCCTATTTTTCAGACAGTTTCATGCTCCTCATATTTTTCACACCTTTTGAAGCTCTTCATATTTTTCACACCTTTTCAGGCTCTTCAGGTTTTTCAGCTCCACTTCATGCTCCTCCTATATTTCAGACCGTTTCATGCTGCTCAAATTTTCTACACCTTTTCAAGCTCTTCATATTTTTCACACCTTTTCATGCTCTTCATGTTTTTGAATACAGCTTCATGCTCCTCCAATTTTTCAGACCGTTTCATGCTCGTCATATTTTTCACACCTTTTAAAGCTCTTCATATTTTTCTCACCTTTTCATGCTCTTCATGTTTTTCAGCACCAGTTCATGCTCCTCCTATTTTTCAGACCGTTTCATGCTCATCTCATTTTTTACACCTTTTGAAGCTCTTCATATTTTCCACACCTTTTCAGGCACTTCATGTTTTTCAGCTCCACTTCATGCTCCTCCTATTTTTCAGACCGTTTCATGCTGCTCTCATTTTTTACACCTTTTGAAGCTCTTCATATTTTTCACACCTTTTCAGGCTCTTCATGTTTTTCAACACAGCTTCATGCTCCTCCTATTTTTCAGATCGTTTCATGCTACTCCTATTTTTCAGACCTTTTCTTGCTCCTCATATTTTTGACACTTTTTGAAGCTCTTCATATTTTTCACACCTTGTCTGGCTCTTCATGTTTTTCAACACAGCTTCATGCTCCTCCTATTTTTCAGACCGTTTCATTCTCCTCAAGTTTTTGACACCTGTTGAAGCTCTTCACATTTTTCACACCATTTCAGGCTCTTCACGATTTTCAACACCGCTTCATGATCCTCCTATTTTTTCAGTCCGTTTCATGCTCTTCCTATTTTTCAGACCGTTTCATGCTCCTCATATTTTTCAGACCGTTTCCTTCTCCTCATATATTTGACACATTTTGAAGCTCTTCCTATTTTTCCACACCTTTTCAGGCTCTTCATGTTTTTCCACACCGTTTAATGCTCCTCCTATTTTTCAGACCGTTTCATGCTCATCTAATTTTTGAGACCTTTTGAAGCTCTTCATATTTTTCACATTTTTGAAGCTCTTCATATTTTTCACACCTTTTCAGCCTCTTCATGATTTTCAACACCGCTTAATGCTCCTCCTATTTTTCAGACCGTTTCATGCTCATCTCATTTTTTACACCTTTTGAAGCTCTTCATAATTTTCACACCTTTTCAGGCTCTTCATATTTTTCGCACCTTTTCAGGCTCTTCATGTTGTTGAACAGAGCTTCATGCTCCTCCTATTTTTCAGACCGTTTAATGCTCCTCATAATTTTGACACCTTTTTAAGCTCTTCATATTTTTCACCCCTTTTCAGGCTCTTCATGTTTTTGAACACAGCTTCATGCTCCTCCTATTTTTCAGACCGTTTCATGCTCCTCCTATTTTCTGACCGTTTCTTGCTCCTCATATTTTTGACACTTTTTGAAGGTCTTCATATTTTTCACACCTTTTCAGGCTCTTCATGTTTTTCAACACGGCTTCATGCTCCTCCTATTTTTCAGACCGTTTCATACTCCTCATATTTTTGACACCTTTTGATGCTCTTCATATTTTTCACACCTTTTAAGCCTCTTCATGTTTTTTAACACCGCTTCATGCTCCTCCTATTTTTCAGACGGTTTCATGCTCCTCATATTTTTGACACCTTTTGAAGCTCTTCATATTTTTCACACCTTTTCAGGCTCCTCATGTTTTGCAACACCGCTTCATGCTCCTCCTATTTTTCAGACCGTTTCATACTCCTCATATTTTTGACACCTTTTGATGCTCTTCATATTTTTCACACCTTTTAAGCCTCTTCATGTTTTTTAGCACCGCTTCATGCTCCTCCTATTTTCAAGACAGTTTCATACTCCTCATGTATTTCATACCTTTTGAAGCTCCTCATATTTTTCACACCTTTTCATGCTCTTCATATTTTTGAAAACCGCTTCATGCTCCTCCTATTTTTAAGACCGTTTCATGCTCCTCATATATTTCACACCTTTTGAAGTTCTTCATATTTTTCACACCTTTTCAGGCTCTGCATGTTTTTCAACACCGTTTCATGCTCCTCCTATTTTTCAGACCGTTTCATGCTCCTCATATTTTTGACACATTTTGAAGTTCTTGATATATTTCACACCTTCTCAGGCTCTTCATTTTTTGGAACACGACTTCTTGCTCCTCCTATTTTTCAGACCGTTTCATGCTCATCTCATTTTTGACACCTTTTGAAGCTCTTCATATATTTGACACCATTTGAAGCTCTTCATATTTTTCACAACTTTTCAGGCTCTGCATGTATTTGAACACCGTTTCATGCTACTCCTATATTTCAGACCGATTCTTGCTGCTCATATATTTGACACCTTTTGAAACTCTTCATATTTTTAACACCTTTTCAGGCTCTTCATGTTTTTCAACACCGCTTCATGCTCCTCCTATTTTTCAGACCGTTTCATGCTCCTCATATTTTTGACACCTTTTGATGCTCTTCATATTTTTCACACCTTTTCAGGCTTTTCATGTTTTTGCACACCGCTTCATGCTCCTCCTATTTTTCACACCTTTTGAAGCTCTTCATATTTTTCACCCTTTTCAGTCTCTTCATGTTTTTGAACACGGTTTCATGCTCCTCCTATTTTTCAGACCGTTTCATGCTCCTCATATTTTTGACACCTTTTGAAGCTCTTCATATTTTTCACATCTTTTCAGGCTCTTCATGTTTTTCAACACCGCTTCATTCTCCACCTATTTTTCAGACGGTTTCATGCTCATCTCTTTTTTGACACCTTTTGAAGCTCTTCATATTTTTCATACCTTTTGAAGCTCTTCATATTTTTCACTCGTTTTCACGCTCTTCATGTTTTTCAACACCGCTTCATGCTCCTCCTATTTTTCAGACGGTTTCATGCTCCTCATATTTTTGACACCTTTTGAAGCTCTTCATATTTTTCAAACCTTTTCAGGCTCTTCATGTTTTTGAACACTGCTTCATGCTCCTCGTATTTTTCAAACCATTTCATGATCCTCATGTATTTCACACCTTTGAACCTCTTCATATTTTTCACACCTTTTCAGGCTCTTCATGTGTTTCAACACCACTTCATGCTCCTCAGCTTTTTCAGACCGTTTCATGCTCATTTCATTTTTGAAACATTTTGAAGCTCTTCATATTTTTCACACCTTTTGAATCTCTTCATATTTTTGACACCTTTTCAGGCTCTTCATGTTTTTGAACACCTCTGCATGCTCCTCCTATTTTTCAGGGCGTTTAATGCTCCTCATGTATTTCACACCTTTTGAAGCTCTTCATATTTTTGACACCTTTTCAGGCTCTTCATGTTTTGCAACACCGCTTCATGCTGTTCCTATTTTTCAGACCGTTTCATGCTCCTCATATTTTTGAGACCTTTTGAAGCTCTTCATATCTTTCACACCTTTTCAGGCTCTTCATGTTTTTCAATACCACTTCATGCTCCACCTATTTTTCAGACCGTTTCATGCTCATCTCATTTTTGACACCTTTTAAAGCTCTTCATATTTTTCACACCTTTTGAAGCTCTTCATATTCTTCATACGTTTTCATGCTCTTTATGTTTTTCAACACCGCTTCTTGCTCCTCCTATTTTTCAGACCGTTTCATGCTCATCTCATTTTTGACACCTTTTAAAGCTCTTCATATTTTTCACACCTTTTCAGGCTCCTCATGTTTTGCAACACCGCTTCATGCTCCTCCTATTTTTCAGACCGTTTCATACTCCTCATATTTTTGACACCTTTTGATGCTCTTCATATTTTTCACACCTTTTCCGGCTCTTCATTTTTTCAACACCGCTTCATGCTCCTCCTATTTTTCAGACCGTATCATGCTCCTCATATTTTGACATCTTTTGAAGCTCTTCATATATTTCACACCTTTTCAGTCTCTTCTTTTTTTTCAACACCACCTCATGCACCTCCTATTTTTCAGACCGTTTCATGATGATCTCATTTTTGACACCTTTTGAAGCTCTTCATATTTTTCACACCTTTTCAGGCTCCTCATTTTTTTAAGCACCACTTCATTCTCCTCCTAATTTTCAGACCGTTTCATGCTCATCTCTTTTTTGACACCTTTTGAAGCTCTTCATATTTTTCACACATTTTGAAGCTCTTAATATTTTTCACACCTTTTCTGGCTCTTCATGTTTTTCAACACCGGTTCATGGTACTCCTATTTTTTAGACCGTTTCATGCTCCTCATATTTTTCCACCTTTTGAAGCTGTTCATATTTTTCACATCTTTTCAGTCTCTTCATTTTTTTCAACACTGCTTCATGCTCCTCCTATTTTTCAGACCATTTCATGCTCATCTCATTTTTGACACCTTTTGAAGCTCTTCATATATTTCACACCTTTTGAAGCTCTTCATAATTTTCACATCTTTTCAGGATCTTCATGTTTTTCAACAACTTTTCATGATCCTCCTAATTTTTGACCGATTCATGCTCCTCATATTTTTGACACCTTTAGAAGCTCTTCATATATTTCACACCTTTTCAGGCTGTTCATGTTTTTCAACACCACTTCATGCTCCTCGTATTTTTAAGACCGTTTCATGCTCCTCATATTTTTGACACCTTTAGAAGCTCTTCATATTTTTCACACATTTTCAGGCTCTTCATGTTTCTCAACACCGCTTCCTGCTCCTCCTCTTTTTCAGACCGTTTCATGCTCCTCATATATTTGACACATTTTGAAGCTCTTCATGTTTCTCACAGCTTTTCAGGTTCTTCATGTTTTTCAACACTACTTCATGCTCCTCCTATTTTTCAGACGGTTTCATGCTCATCTCATTTTTGACACCTTTTGAAGCTCTTCATATTTTTCACATCTTTTGAAGCTCTTCATATTTTTCACACGTTTTCAGGCTCTTCATGTTGCTCAACACCCTTTCTTGCTCCTCCTATTTTTCAGACCGTTTCATGCTACTCATATTTTTGACACGTTTTGAAGCTCTTCATATTTTTCACACTTTTTCAGGCTCTTCATGTTTTTCAACACCGTTTCATGCTCCTCCTCTTTTTCAGACCGTTTCATGCTCCTCATATTTTTGACACCTTTTGAAGCTCTTCATATTTCTCACACCTTTTCAGGCTCTTCATGTTTTTCAACACCGCTTCATGCTCCTCCTATTTTTCAGACCGTTTCATGCTCCTCATATTTTTGACACCTTTTGAAGCTCTTCATATTTTTCACACCTTTTCAGGCTCTTCATATTTTTGAACACCGCTTCATGCTCCTCCTATTTTTTAGACCGTTTCATGCTCCTCATATTTTTCACACCTTTTGAAGCTCTTCATATTTTCACACGTTTTCAGACTCTTCATGTTTTTCAACACCGCTTCATGATCCTGCTATTTTCAGACCGTTTCATGCTCCTCATATATTTCACACCTTTTGAAGCTCTTCATATTTTTCACACCTTTTGAGGCTCTTCATATTTTTCATATTTTTGAAGCTCTTCATATTTTTCACACGTTTTCAGGCTCTTCATATTTTTGAACACCGCTTCATGCTCCTCCTATTTTTCAGAGAGTTTCATGCTCCTCATGTATTTCACACCTTCTGAAGCTCTTCATATTTTTCACACCTTTTCAGGCTCTTCATGTTTTTCCACACCACTTCATGCTTCTCCTAATTTTCAGCTCTTTCATGCTCCTCATGTATTTCACACCTTTGAAGCTTTTCATATTTTTCACACCTTTTCAGGCTCTTCATGTTTTTCAACGCCGCTTCATGCTCCTCCTCTTTTTCAGCTCGTTTCATGCTCCTCATATTTTTGACACCTTTTGAAGCTCTTCATATTTTTCACACCTTTTCGGGCTCTTCATGTTTTGAACACCGCTTCATACTCCTCCTATATTTCAGACAGTTTCATGCTCATCTCATTGTTGATACCTTTTGAAGCTTTTCATATTTTTCACAACTTTTCAGGCTCTTCATGTTTTTGAACACCTCTTCATGCTAATCCTATTTTTCAAGCCATAACATGCTCCTCATATTTTTCACACCTTTTGAAGCTCTTCATATTTTTTACACCTTTTCAGGCTCTTCATGTTTTTGAACACCACTTCATGCTCCTTATATTTTTCAGAGAGTTTCATGCTCCTCATGTATTTCACACCTTCAGAAGCTCTTCATATTTTTCACACCTTTTCAGGCTCTTCATGTTTTTCCACACCACTTCATGCTTCTCCAAATTTTCAGCTCTTTCATGCTCCTCATGTATTTCACACCTTTTGAAGCTTTTCATATTTTTCACACGTTTTCAGGCTCTTCATGTTTTTCAACACCGCTTCATGCTCCTCCTCTTTTTCAGACCGTTTCATGCTCCTCATATTTTTGACACCTTTAGAAGCTCTTCATATTTCTCACACCTTTTCAGGCTCTTCATGTTTTTCAACACCGCTTTATGCTCCTCCTATTTTTCAGACCGTTTCATGCTCCTCATATTTTTGACACCTTTTGAAGCTCTTCATATTTTTCACACCTTTTCAGGCTCTTCATATTTTTGAACACCGCTTCATGCTCCTCCTTTTTTTTAGACCGTTTCATGCTCCTCATATTTTTCACACCTTTTGAAGATCTTCATATTTTTCACACGATTTCAGGCTCTTCATGTTTTTGAACACCATTTCATGCTCCTCCTATTTTGCAGACCGTTTCTTGCTCCTCATATTTTTGACACCTTCTGAAGCTCTTCATATTTTTCACACCTTTTGAAGCTCTTCATATTTTTCATATTTTTGAAGCTCTTCATATTTTCACACGTTTTCAGACTCTTTATGTTTTTCAACACCGCTTCATGATCCTGCTATTTTTCAGACCGTTTCATGCTCCTCATATATTTCACACCTTTTGAAGCTCTTCATATTTTTCACACCTTTTGAAGCTCTTCATATTTTTCATATTTTTGAAGCTCTTCATATTGTTCACACCTTTTCAGGCTCTTCATATTTTTGAACACCGCTTCATGCTCCTCCTATTTTTCAGAGAGTTTCATTCTCCTCATGTATTTCACACCTTTTGAAGCTCTTCATATTTTTCACACCTTTTCAGGCTCTTCATGTTTTTCCACACAACTTCATGCTTCTCCTAATTTTCAGCTCTTTCATGCTCCTCATGTATTTCACACCTTTTGAATCTTTTCATATTTTATACACCTTTTCAGGCTCTTCATGTTTTTCAACACCGCTTCATGCTCCTCCTCTTTTTCAGACCGTTTCATGCTCCTCATATATTTGACACCTTTTGAAGCTCTTCATATTTTTCACACCTTTTCGGGCTCTTCATGTTTTGAACACCGCTTCATACTCCTCCTATATTTCAGACAGTTTCATGCTCATCTCATTTTTGACACCTTTTGATGCTTTTCATAGTTTTCACAACTTTTCAGGCTCTTCATGTTTTTGAACACCTCTTCATGCTAATCCTATTTTTCAAACCATAACATGCTCCTCATATTTTTCACACCTTTTGAAGCTCTTCATATTTTTTACACCTTTTCAGGCTCTTCATGTTTTTGAACACCACTTCATGCTCCTTATATTTTTCAGAGAGTTTCATGCTCCTCATGTATTTCACACCTTTTGAAGCTCTTCATATTTTTCACACCTTTTCAGGCTCTTCATGTTTTTCCACACCACTTCATGCTTCTCCTAATTTTCAGCTCTTTCATGCTCCTCATGTATTTCACACCTTTTGAAGCTTTTCATATTTCTCACACCTTTTCAGGCTCTTCATGTTTTTCAACACCGCTTCATGCTCCTTCTATTTTTCAGATAGTTTCATGCTCCTCATATTTTTGACACCTTTTGAAGCTCTTCATATTTCTCACACCTTTTCAGGCTCTTCATGTTTTTGAACACCGCTTCATGCTCCTGCTATTTTTCAGACCGTTTCATGCTCCTCATATTTTTCCCACCTTTTGTAGCTTTTTATATTTTTAACACCTTTTCAGGCTCTTCAAGTTTATCAACACCACTTCATGCTCCTCCTTTTTGCAGACCGTTTCATGCTCCTCATATTTTTGACACCTATTGATGCTCTTAATATATTTCACACCTTTTCAGGCTCTTCATTTCTTCCACACCACTTCATGCTCCTCATATTTTTCAGGCAGTATCATGCTCCTCATAATTTTCACATCTTTTGAAGCTCTTCATATTTTTCACACCTTTTTAGGCTCTTCATATTTTTCAACACTATTTCATGCCGCATCTATTTTTCAGACCGTTTCATGCTCCTCATATTTTTCACAACTTTTGAAGCTCTTCATATTTTTCACACCTTTTCAGGCTCTTCATGTTTTTCCACACCACTTAATGCTTCTCCTATTTTTCAGACCGTTTCATGCTCCTCATATTTTTCCCACCTTTTGTAGCTTTTCATATTTTTAACACCTTTTCAGGCTCTTCAAGTTTATCAACACCACTTCATGCTCCTCCTTTTTGCAGACCTTTTCATGCTCCTCATATTTTTGACACCTATTGATGCTCTTAATATATTTCACACCTTTTCAGGCTCTTCATTTCTTCCACACCACTTCATGCTCCTCATATTTTTCAGGCAGTATCATGCTCCTCATAATTTTCACATCTTTTGAAGCTCTTCATATTTTTCACACCTTTTTAGGCTCTTCATATTTTTCAACACCATTTCATGCCGCATCTATTTTTCAGACCGTTTCATGCTCCTCATATTTTTCACAACTTTTGAAGCTCTTCATATTTTTCACACCTTTTCAGGCTCTTCATGTTTTTCCACACCACTTAATGCTTCTCCTATTTTTCAGACCGTTTCATGCTCCTCATATTTTTCCCACCTTTTGTAGCTTTTCATATTTTTAACACCTTTTCAGGCTCTTCAAGTTTATCAACACCACTTCATGCTCCTCCTTTTTGCAGACCTTTTCATGCTCCTCATATTTTTGACACCTATTGATGCTCTTAATATATTTCACACCTTTTCAGGCTCTTCATTTCTTCCACACCACTTCATGCTCCTCATATTTTTCAGGCAGTATCATGCTCCTCATAATTTTCACATCTTTTGAAGCTCTTCATATTTTTCACACCTTTTTAGGCTCTTCATATTTTTCAACACCATTTCATGCCGCATCTATTTTTCAGACCGTTTCATGCTCCTCATATTTTTCACAACTTTTGAAGCTCTTCATATTTTTCACACCTTTTCAGGCTCTTCATGTTTTTCCACACCACTTAATGCTTCTCCTAAATTTCAGACCGTTTCATGTTCCTCATGTATTGCACACATTTTGAAGCTCTTCATATTTTTCACACCTTTTCATGCTCTTCATGTTTTTGATCACCGTTTCATGCTCCTCCTTTTTTTTCAGACCGTTTCATGCTCCTCATATTTTTCACACCTTTTTAAGCTCTTCATGTTTTTCACACCTTTTCAGCCTCTTCATGTTTTTGAACACCCCTTCTTGCTCCTTTTATTTTTCAAAGAGTTTTATGCTTCTCATGTATTTCACACCTTTTGAAGCTCTTCATATTTTTCACACCTTTACAGGCTCTTCATGTTTTTGAACACCGTTTCATGCTCCTCCTATTTTTCAGACCGTTTCATGCTCCCCATATTTTTGAGACCTTTTGAAGCCCTCATATATTTCACACCTTTTCAGGCTCTTCATTTTTTTCAACACCACGTCATACTCCTCCTATTTTTCAGACCCCTTTATGCTCTTCTCATTTTTGACACCTTTTGAAGCTCTTCATATTTTTCACACCTTTTGAAGCTCTTCATATTTTTCACACCTTTTTTGCTCTTCATGTTTTTGATCACCGCTTCATGCTCCTCCTATTTTCAGACCGTTTCATGCTCCTCATATTTTTCACACATTTTGAAGCTCCTCCTATTTTTCACAACCTTTCACGCTCTTCATGTTTTTCAACACGGCTTCATGATCCTCCTATTTTTCTGACAGTTTCATGCTCCTCCTATTTTTCAGCACGTTTCATACTCCTCCAAATTTTCAGACCGTTTCATGCTCCTCATATTTGTCACACCTTTCGAAGCTCTTCATAGTTTTCACACCTTTTCTGGATCTTCATGTTTTTGAGCACAGCTTCATGCTCCTCCGATTTTTCAGACCGTTTCATGCTCCTCATATACTTCACACCTTTTGAAGCTCTTCATATTTTTCACAGCTTTTCAGGATCTTCATGTTTTTCAACACCATTTCATGCTGCTCCTATTTTTCAGACCGTTTCATGCTCCTCATATTTTTGACACCTTTTGAAGTTCTTCATATTTTTCAAAACTTTTCAGGCTCTCCATGTTTTTGAACACCGCTTCATGCTCCTACTATTTTTGAGACCGTTTCATGCTCCTCATTTATTTCACACCTTTTGAAGCTCTTCATATTTTTCAAGCCTTTTCAGGCTCTTCATGTTTTTGAACACCGCTTCATGCTCCTCCTATTTTTCAGACCGTTTCATGCTCCTCATTTATTTCACACCTTTTGAAGCTCTTCATATTTTTCAAGCCTTTTCAGGCTCTTCATGTTTTTGAACACCGCTTCATGCTTCTCCTATTTTTCAAACCTTTTCATGATCCTCATGTATTTCAAACCTTTGAAACTCTTCATATTTTTCACACCTTTTCTTGCTCTTCATGTTTTTCAACAACATTTCATGCTCCTCCTATTTTTCAGACCTTTTCATGCTCCTCATATTTTTCACACCTTTTCATGCTCTTCTTGTTTTTCAACACAGTTTCATGGTCCTCATATGTTTGACACCTTTTGAATCTCTTCATATTTTTCACACCTTTTCAGGCTCTTCATGATTTTCAACACTGCTTCATGCTCCTCATATTTTTGAGACCGTTTCATGCTCCTAATATTTTTCACACCTTTTCAAGATCTTCATGTTATTCAACACCGCTTCATGCTCTTCCTATTTTTCAGGCCGTTTCATGCTCCTCATATTTTTGATACTTTTGAAGCTCTTAATATTTTTCACACCTTTTCAAGCTCTTCATGTTTTGAACACCATTTCATGCTCCTGCTATTTTTCAGACCGTTTCATGCTCCTCATATTTTTGACAACTTTTGAAGCTCCTCATATTTTTCACACCTTTTCAGGCTCTTCATGTTTTTCAACACACTTTCATGCTCCTCATATGTTTGACACCTTTTGAATCTCTTCATATTATTCACACCTTTTCAGGCTCTTCATGATTTTCAACACCGCTTCATGCTCCCCATATTTTTGAGACCGTTTTATGCTACTCATATTTTGACACCTTTTGAAGCTCTTCATGTATTTCACACCTTTTCAGGCTCTACATGTTTTTCAACACCGCTTCATGCTCGTCATATTTTGAGACCGTTTTATGCTACTCATATTTGACAACTTTTGAAGCTCTTCATATATTTCACACCTTTTAAGGCTCTTCATGTTTCTGAACACCGCTTCATGCTCCTCCTATATTTCACACTTTTTGAAGCTCTTCATATATTTCACACCTTTTCAAGCTCTTCATGTTTCTGAACACCGCTTCATGCTTCTCTTATTTTTGACACCTTTTGAAGCTCTTCATATCTTTCACACCTTTTCAGGCTCTTCATGTTTTTGAACACCGCTTCATGCTCCTCCTATATTTCACACCTTTTGAAGCTCTTCATATATTTCACACCTTTTCAGACTCTTCATGTTTTTCAACATCGCTTCATACTCCTCCTATTTTTTTGACCGTTTCATGCTCCTCATATATTTGACACCTTTTGAAGCTCTTCATATTTTTCACACCTTTTGAAGCTCTTCATATTTTTCACACCTTTTGAAGCTCTTCATATTTTACACATATTTTCACCCTCTTCATGTTTTTCAACACCTTTTCATGCTCCTCCTATTTTTCGGACTGTTTCATTCTCTTCATATTTTTGACACTTTTTGAAGCTCTTCATATTTTTCACACCTTTTCAGGCTCTTCATCTTTTTCAACACCGTTTCATGCTCCTCATATTTTTCAGACTGTTTCATTCTCCTCATATTTATGTCAACTTTTGAAACTCTTCATTTTCTTCACACCTTTTCATGCTCTTCATGTTTTTGAACACTGCTTCATGCTCCTCCTATGTTTCAGACCGTTTCATGCTCCTCATATTTTTGAAACCTTTTGAAGTTCGTCATATATTTCACACCTTTTCAGGCTCTTCATGTTTTTAAAAACCTCTTCATTCTTCTCCTGTTTTTCAGACCATTTCATGCTCCTCATATTTTTCACACTTTTTGAAGCTCTTCATATTTTTCACACTTTTTGAAGCTCTTCATACTTTTCACACCTGTCAGGCTCTTCATGTTTTTGAACACCACTTCCTGCTCCACCTATTTTTCAGATCGCTTATGCTCCTCATATTTTTCACACTTTTTGAAGCTCTTCATATTTTTCACACTTTTTCAGGCTCTTCATGTTTTTGAACACCGCTTCATGCTCCTCCTATTTTTCAGACCGTTTCATGCTCCTCATGTATTTCACACCTTTTGAACCTCTTCGTATTTCGCACACCTTTTCAGGCTCTTCATGTTTTTCACAACCACTTCATGCTCTTCCTATTTTTCAGACCGTTTCATGCTCCTCATATTTTTGATACCTTTGAAGCTCTTCATATTTTTCACACCTTTTCAGGCTCTTCATGTTTTGAACACCATTTCATGCTCCTCCTATTTTTCCGACCGTTTCATGCTCCTCATCTTTTACACACCTGTTGAAGCTCTTCATATTTTTCACACCATTTCAGGCTCTTCATGTTTTTCAACACCGCTTCATGCTCCTCCTATTTTTTCAGACCGTTTAATGCTCTTCCTATTTTTGACACGTTTTGAGGCTCTTCATATTTTTCTCACCTTTTCAGGCTCTTCATGTTTTCGAACACCGCTTCATGCTCCTCCTATTTTTGAGACCGTTTTATGCTCCACATGTATTTCACAGCTTTTGAATCTCTTCAGAATTTTCCCACCTTTCAGGCTCTTCATGTTTTTGAACACCGTTTCATGCTCCTCCTATTTTTCAGACCATTTCATGCTCCTCATATTTTTGACATATTTTGAATCTCTTCATATTTTTCACACCTTTTCAGGCTCTTCATGTTTTTGAACACCGCTTCATGCTTCTCCTATTTTTCAGACCGTTTCATGCTATTCATGTATTTAATACCTTTTGAAGCTCTTCATATTTTTCACACCTTTTCAGGCTCTTCATGTTTTTGAACACCTTTTCATGCTCCTCGTATTTTTCTGACCGTTTCCTGCTCCTCATATTTTTGACCCTTTTTGAACCTCCTCATATTTTTCGCACCTTTTGAACCTCTTCATATATTTCACATCATTTCAGGCTCTTCATGTTTTTCAACACCACTTCATGCTCCTCCTATTTTTCAGACCGTTTCATGCTCCTCATAATTTTGACACGTTTTGAAGCTCTTCAAATTTTTCACACCTTTTCAGGCTCTTCATCTTTTTCAACACCACTTCATGCTCCTCCTCTTTTCCAGAGCGTTTCATTGTCCTCATATTTTTGACACCTTTAGAAGCTCTTTATATTTTTCACAACTTTTCAGGCTCTTCATGTTTTTCACAACCGCTTCATGCTCCTCCTATTTTTCAGACAGTTTCATTCCTCTCATGTATTTCACACCTTTTGAAGCTCTTCATATTTTTCACACCTTTTCAGGCTCTTCATGTTTTTGAACACCACTTCATGCTCCTCCTATTTTACACACAGTTTCATGCTCCAAATGTATTTCACACCTTTTGAAGCTCTTCTTATTTTTCACACATTTTGAGGCTCTTCATTTGTTTGAACACCGTTTCATGCTGCTCCTAATTTTCAGACCGTTTCATTCTCATCTCATTTTGACAGCTTTTGAAGCTCTTCATATTTTCACGCCTTTTGAAGCTCTTCATATATTTCACACCTTTTCAGGCTCTTCTTTTTTTTCAACACCACTTCATGCTCCTCCTAATTTTCAGACCGTTTCATGATCATCTTATTTTGACAGCTTTTGAAGCACTTCATATTTTCACACCTTTTGAAGCTCTACATATTATTCACATCTTTTCAGGCTCTTCATGATTTTCAACACCGCTTCATGCTCATCCTATTTTTCAGACTGTTTCATGCTCATCTCATTTTTGACACCTTTGGAAACTCTTCATATTTTTTCACACGTTTTCAGGCTCTTCAAGTTTTTCAACAACATTTCATGCTCCTCCTATTTTTCAGACTGTTTCATGGTCGTAATGTATTTCACACCTTTTGAAGCTCTTTATATTTTTCACACCTTGTCAGGCTCTTCATGTTTCTGAACAGTGCTTCATGCTCCTCCTATTTTTCAGACCGTATCATGCTCCTCATATTTTTGAAACATTTTGAAGCTCTTCATATATTTCACACCTTTTCAGGCTCTTCATGTTTTTGAACACCACTTCATGCTTCTCATATTTTTCAGACTGTTTCATGGTCCTCATGTATTTCACACATTTTGAAGCTCTTTATATTTTTCACACCTTTTCAGGCTCTTCATATATTTGAACACTGCTTCATGCTCCTCCTATTTTTCAGAGAGTTTCATGCTCCTCATGTATTTCACAACTTTTGAAGCTCTTCATGTTTTTCACACCTTTTCAGGCTGTTCATGTTTTTTAACAGCGCTTCATGATTCTCCTATTTTTCAGACCGTTTCATGCTCTTCATATTTTTGACACATTTTGAAGCTCTTCATATTTTTCACAGCTTTTCAGGCTCTTCATGTTTTTCCACACCACTTCATGCTTCTCCTAATTTTCAGACCGTTTCATGCTCCTCATGTATTTCACACCTTTTGAAGCTCTTCATATTTTTCACACCTTTTCAGGCTCTTCATGTTTTTCCACACCACTTCATGCTTCTCTTATTTTTCAGCCCGTTTCATGCTCCTCATATATTTCACACCTTTTGAAGCTCTTCATATTTTTCAAACCTTTTCAGGCTCTTCATGTTTTTGATCACCGTTTCATGCTCCTCCTATTTTTCAGACGGTTTCATGCTCCTCATATTTTTGACACTTTTTGAAGATCTTCATATTTTTCACACCTTTTCAGGCTCTTCATTTTTTTCAACACCACTTCATGCTCCTCCTATTTTTCAGACCGTTTCATGCTCCTCATATATTTGACACATTTAGAAGCTCTTCATATTTGCACACCTTTTCAGGCTCTTCATATTTATCATCACCGCTTCATGCTCCTCCTATTTTTCAGACGGTTTCATGTTGATCTCATTTTTGACACCTTTGGAAGTTCTTCATATTTTTCACACCTTTTGAAACTCTTCATATTTTTCACAGCTTTTCAGTCCCTTCATGATTTTCATCACCACTTCATGCTCCTCCTATTTTGAAGACCGTTTAATGCTCCTCATATTTTTGACACCTTTAGAAGATCTTCATATTTTTCACACCTTATCAGGCTCTTCATGTTTTTCAACAACGCTTCATGCTCCTCCTATTTTTCAGACCGTTTCATGCTCCTCATATTTTTGACACCTTTTGAAGCTCTTCATATTTTTCACACCTTTTCAGGCTCTTCATATTTTTCAACACCGCATCATGCTCTTCCTATTTTTCAGACCGTTTCATGCACCTCATATTTTTCACACCTTTTAAAGCTCTTCATATTTTTCACACCTTTTCAGGCTCCTTATGTTTTTCAACACCGATTCATTCTCCTCCTATTTTTCAGACCGTTTCATGCTTCTCATATTCTTGACAAGTTTTAAAGCTCTTCATATTTTTCACACCTTTTCAGGCTCTTCATGATTTTGAACACCGCTTCATGCTCCTCCTATTTTTCAGACCGTTTCATGCTCCTCATATTTTTCACACCTTTTGAAGCTCTTCATATTTTTCACAACTTTTCAGGCTCTTCATATTTTGAACACCGCTTCATGCTCCTCCTATTTTTCAGACCGTTAAATGCTCCTCATGTATTTGACACCTTTTGAAGCTCCTCATATTTTTCACACGTTTTCAGGCTGTGCATGTTTTTGAACACCGCTTCATGCTCCTCCTATTTTTCAGACCGTTTCATGCTCGTCATATTTTTGACACCTTTTGAAGCTCTTCATATTTTTCACACCTTTTCAGGCTCTTCAGGTTTTTCAACACTGCTTCATGCTCCACCTATTTTTCAGACCGTTTCATCCTCCTCATATTTTTGACACCTTTTGAAGCTCTTCATATTTTTCACACCTTTTCAGGCTCTTCAGGTTTTTCAACACTGCTTCATGCTCCTCCTATTTTTCAGACCGTTTCATGCTCCGCATATTTTTGACACCTTTTGAATTTCTTCATATTTTTCACACCTTTTCAGGCTCTTCATGTTTTTGATCACCGTTTCATGCTCCTCCTATTTTTCAGACCGTTTCATGCTCCTCATATTTTTCACACCTTTTGAAGCTCTTCATATCTTTCACAACTTTTCAGGGTCTTCATGTTTTTGAACACCACTTCATGATCCTCCTATTTTTCAGACCATTTCATGCTCTTCATAATTTTGACCCATTTTGAAGCTCTTCATATATTTCACACCTTTTCAGGCTCTTCATGTTTTTCAAAACCACTTCATGCTCCTCCTAATTTTCAGACCGTTTCATGTTCTTCTCATTTATGACACATTTTGAAGCTCTTCATATTTTTCACACCTTTTCAGGCTCTTCATGTTTTTGAACACAGCTTCCTGCTCCTCCTATTTTTCAGACCGTTTCATGCTCGTCATATTTTTGACACCTTTTGAAGCTCTTCATATTTTTCACACCTATTCAGGCTCTTCATGTTTTTGAACACCGTTTCATGATCCTCCTATTTTTCAGACCGTTTCATGCTCCTCATATATTTGACACATTTAGAAGCTCTTCATATTTTCACACCTTTTCAGGATCTTCATATTTTTCAACACCGCTGCATGCTCCTCCTATTATTCAGACGGTTTCATGTTGATCTCATTTTTGACACCTTTTGAAGCTCTTCATATTTTCACACCTTTTGAAACTCTTCATATTTTTCACACCTTTTCAGGCCCTTCATGATTTTCAACACCGCTTCATGCTCCTCCAATTTTTAAGACCGTTTCATGCTCCTCATATTTTTGACACCTTTAGAAGATCTTCATATTTTCACACCTTTTCATGCTCTTCATGTTTTTCAACAACGCTTCATGCTCCTCCTAATTTTCAGACCGTTTCATGCTCCTCATATTTTTGACACCTTTTGAAGCTCTTCATTTTTTTCACACCTTTTCAGGCTCTTCATATTTTTCAACACCGCATCATGCTCCTCCTATTTTTCAGAGCATTTCATGCACCTCATATTTTTCACACCTTTTAAAGCTCTTCATATTTTTCACACCTTTTCATGCTCCTTATGTTTTTCAACACCGATTCATTCTCCTCCTATTTTTCAGACCGTTTCATGCTCCTCATATCCTTGACACCTTTTAAAGCTCTTCATATTTTTCACACCTTTTCAGGCTCTTCATGTTTTTGAACACAGCTTCATGCTCCTCCTATTTTTCAGACCGTTTCATGCTCGTCATATTTTTGACACCTTTTGAAGCTCTTCATATTTTTCACACCTATTCAGGCTCTTCATGTTTTTGAACACCGTTTCATGATCCTCCTATTTTTCAGACCGTTTCATGCTCCTCATATATTTGACACATTTAGAAGCTCTTCATATTTTCACACCTTTTCATTATCTTCATATTTTTCAACACCGCTGCATGCTCCTCCTATTATTCAGACGGTTTCATGTTGATCTCATTTTTGACACCTTTTGAAGCTCTTCATATTTTCACACCTTTTGAAACTCTTCATATTTTTCACACCTTTTCAGGCCCTTCATGATTTTCAACACCGCTTCATGCTCCTCCAATTTTTAAGACCGTTTCATGCTCCTCATATTTTTGACACCTTTAGAAGATCTTCATATTTTCACACCTTTTCATGCTCTTCATGTTTTTCAACAACGCTTCATGCTCCTCCTAATTTTCAGACCGTTTCATGCTCCTCATATTTTTGACACCTTTTGAAGCTCTTCATATTTTTCACACCTTTTCAGGCTCTTCATATTTTTCAACACCGCATCATGCTCCTCCTATTTTTCAGACCGTTTCATGCACCTCATATTTTTCACACCTTTTAAAGCTCTTCATATTTTTCACACCTTTTCATGCTCCTTATGTTTTTCAACACCGATTCATTCTCCTCCTATTTTTCAGACCGTTTCATGCTTCTCATATTCTTGACACCTTTTAAAGCTCTTCATATTTTTCACAGCTTTTCAGGCTCTTCGTGATTTTGACGACCGCTTAATGCTCCTCTTATTTTTCAGACCGTTTGATGCTCCTCATATTTTTGACACCTTTTGAAGCTCTTTCTATTTTTCACAACTTTTAGTGACTTCATATTTTTCAACACCTTTTCATGATCTTCCTATTTTTCAGATCGTTTCATGCTCATCTCATATTTGACACCTTTTGAAGCTTTTCATATTTTTGACAACTTTTCAGGCTCTTCATGATTTTGAAAACAGCTTCATGCTCCTCCTATTTTTCAGCCCGTTTCATGCTCCTCATGTATTTCACATCTTTTGAAGCTCTTCATATTTTTCAAACCTTTTCAGGCTCTTCATGTTTTTGATCACCGTTTCATGCTCCTCCTATTTTTCAGACAGTTTCATGCTCCTCATATTTTTGACACTTTTTGAAGCTCTTCAGATTTTACACACCTTTTCAGGCTCTTAATGTTTTTCAACACCACTTCATGCTCCTCCTATTTTTCAGACCGATTCATGCTCCTCATATATTTGACACATTTATAAGCTCTTCATATTTTTCACACCTTTTCAGGCTCTTCATATTTTTCAACACCGCTTCATGCTCCTCCTATTTTTCAGACGGTTTCTTGTTGATCTCATTTTTGACACCTTTTGAAGCTCTTCATATTTTTCACACCTTTTGAAACTCTTCATATTTTTCACACCTTTTCAGGCTCTTCATGTTTTTCACACATTTTCAGGCTCTTCATGTTTTTCAACACCGTTTCATGCTCTTTCTATTTTTCAGACAGTTTCATGCTCCTCATATTTTTCACATCTTTTGAAGCTCTTCATATTTTTCACACCTTTTCAGACTTTTCATGTTTTTCAACACCGCTTCATGCTCCTGCTATTTTTCAGACTGTTTCATGCTCCTCATATTTTTGACACCTTTAGAAGCTCTTCATATTTTTCAAACCTTTTCAGGCTCTTCATGTTTTTGAACACTGCTTCATGCTCCTCCTATTTTTCAGACCGTTTCATGCTCCTCATATTTTGACACCTTTTGAAGCTTTTCATATTTTTCACACCTTTTCAGGCTCTTCAAGTTTTTCAACACCACTTCATGCTTTTCCTTTTTTGCAGACCATTTCATGCTCCTCATATTTTTGACACCTTTTGTTGCTCTTCATATTTTTCACACCTTTTCAGGCTCTTCTTATTTTTCAAACAAGTGAAGCTCTTCATATTTTTCACACTTTTTCAGGCTTTTCATGTTTAGAATACCGCTTCATGCTCCTCCTATTTTTCTGACCGTTTCTTCCTCCTCATGTATTTCACACCTTTTGAAGCTCTTCGTATTTTTCACACCTTTTCAGGCTCTTCATGTCTTTGAACACCGTTTTATGCTGCTTCTATTTTTCAGACCGTTTCATGCTCCTCATATATTTTAAACCTTTGAATCTCTTCATATTATTCACACCTTTTCAGGCTGTTCATGTTTTTCAACAACGCTTCATGATCCTCCTATTTTTCAGACCGTTTCATGCTCCTCATATTTTGACACCTTTTGAAGCTCTTCATATTTTCACATGTTTTCACGCTCTTCATGTTTTCAACACCGCTTCTTGATCCACCTATATTTCAGACTGTTTCATGCTCCTAATATTTTTGTCACGTTTTGAAGCTCTTCATATTTTACACACATTTTCAGCCTCTTCATGTTTTTCAACACCGCTTCATGCTCCTCCTATTTTTAACACCTTTTGAAGCTCTTCATATTTTTCACACCTTTTCAGGCTCTTCATGTTTTTGAACACGGTTTCCTGCTCCTCCTTTTTTTCAGAACGTTTCATGCTCCTCATATTTTTGACACGTTTTGAATCTCTTCATATATTTCACACCTTTTCAGGCTCTTCATATATTTGAACAACGCTTCATGCTCCTCCTATTTTTCAGACGGTTTCATCCTCCTCATGTGTTTCACACCTTTTGAAGCTCTTCATATTTTTCACACCTTTTCAGGCTCTTCATGTTTTTGAACACCGTTTCATGCTGCTCCTATTTTTCAGACCGTTTCATACTCCTCATAGTTTTGACACATTTTGAAGCTCTTCATATTTTTCACATCTTTTCAGGCTCTTCATGTTTTTCCACACCACTTCATGCTTCTCCTGTTTTTCAGACCGTTTCATGATCCTCATGAATTTCACACATTTTGAAGCTCTTTATATTTTTCACATATTTTCAGGCTCTTCATGTTTTTGATTACCGCTTCATGATCCTCCTATTTTTCAGACCGTTTCATGCTCTTCATATATTTGACACCTCTTGAAGCTCTTCATATTTTTCACACCTTTTCAGGCTCTTCATGTTTTTCCCCACCACTTCATTCTTCTCCTATTTTTCAGACCATTTCATGTTCCTCATGATTTTCACACCTTTTGAAGCTCTTCATATTTTTCACACCTTTTCAGGCTCTTCATGTTTTTTATCACCGTTTCATGCTCCTATTTTTCAGACCGTTTCATGCTCCTCATATTTTTGACACCTTTTGCAGCTCTTCATATTTTTCACAAGTTTTCAGTCTCTTCATGATTTTGAACACCGCTTCATGATCCTCCTATTTTTAAGACCGTTTCATGCTCTTCATATTTTTGACACCTTTTGCAGCTCTTCATATTTTTCACACCTTTTCAGGCTCTTCATGTTTTTCAACACCGCTTCATGCTGCTTCTCTTTTTCAGACAGTTTCATGCTCCTCATATTTTTCACACCTTTTGAAGCTCCTCATATTTTTCACACCTTTTCAGGCTCTTCATGTTTTTGAACACCGCTTCATGCTCCTCCAATTTTTCAGGCCGTTTCATGCTCCTCATAATTTTGACACCTTTTGAAGCTCTTCATATGTTTCACACCTTTTCAGGCTCTTCATTTTTTTCAACAACTCTTCATGCTCCTCCTATTTTTCAGACGGTTTCATGCTCATCTCATTTTTTACACCTTTTGAAGCTCTTCATATTTTTCACACCTTTTCAGGCTCTTCATATTTTTCACACGTTTTCAGGCTCTTTTTGTTTTCCAACACCGCTTCATGCTCCTCCTATTTTTCAGACCGTTTCATGCTCCTCATATTTTTGACACCTTTTGAAGCTCTTCATATTTTTCACAACTTTTCAGTATCTTCCTGTTTTTGAACACCGTTTCATGCTCCTCCTATTTTTCAGTCCGTTTAATGCTCCTCATGTATTTCACACCTTTTGAAGCTCTTCATATTTTTCAAACGTTTTCAGGCTCTTCATGTTTTTGAACACCGCTTCATGCTCCTCCAATTTCAGACCGTTACATGCTCCTCATGTATTTCACACCTTTTGAAGCTCTTCATATTTTTCACAACTTTTCAGGCTCTTCATGTTTTTGAACACCGCTTCATGCTCCTCCTATTTTCCAGACCGTTTCATGCTCCTCATATTTTTGACACCTTTTGCAGGTCTTCATATTTTTCACACCTTTTCAGGCTCTTCATATTTTTGAACACTGGTTCATGATCCTCCTATTTTTCAGACCGTTTCATGCTCTTCATATTTTTGACACCTTTTGAAGCTCTTCATATTTTTCACACCTTTTCAGGCTCTTCATGTTTTTCCACACCACTTCATGCTTCTCCTATTTTTCAGACCGTTTCATGATCCTCATGAATTTCACACATTTTGAAGCTTTTTATATTTTTCACACATTTTTAGGCTCTTCATGTTTTTGATCACCGCTTCATGATCCTCCTATTTTTCAGACCGTTTCATGCTCATCATATATTTGACACCTCTTGAAGCTCTTCATATTTTTCACACCTTTTCAGGCTCTTCATGTTTTTCCCCACCACTTCATTCTTCTATTTTTAAGACCATTTCATGCTCCTCATGAATTTCACACCTTTTGAAGCTCTTCATATTTTTCACACCTTTTCAGGCTCTTCATGTTTTTTATCACCGTTTCATGCTTCTCCTATTTTTCAGACCGTTTCATGCTCCTCATATTTTTCACACCTTTTGAAGCTCTTCATAATTTTCACATCTTTTCAGTCTCTTCATGTTTTTGAACACCATTTCATGCCGCTTCTATTTTTTAGACCGTTTCCTGCTCCTCATATTTTTCACTCCTTTTGATGCTCTTCATATTTTTCACACGTTTTCAGGCTCTTCTTGTTTTTCAACACCGCTTCATGCTCCTCCTATTTTTCAGACCGTTTCTTGCACCTCATATTTTTCTCACCTTTTGAAGCGCTTCATATTTTCCACACCTTTTCAGGCTCTTCATGTTTTTCAACACCGCTTCATGCTCCTCCTATTTTTCAGACCGTTTCCTGCTCCTCATATTTTTGACACGTTTTGAAGCTCTTCATATTTTTCACACGTTTTCAGGCTCTTCATATTTTTCACACCTTTTCAGGCTCTTCATGTTTTTGAACACCATTTCATGATCCTCCTATTTTTCTGACCGTTTAATGCTCCTCATATTTTTGACACCTTTAGAAACTCTTCATATTTTTCACACCTTTTCAAGCACTTCATGGTTTTCCACACCTCTTCATGCTCCTCCTATTTTTCAGACGGTTTCATGCTATTCATATTTTTGATAACTTTTGAAGCTCTTCATATTTTTCACACCTTTTCAGGCTCTTCATGTTTTTCAAGACCACTTCATGCTCCTCCTATTTTTCAGACCGTTTCATGCTCATCTCATTTTTGACACCTTTTGAAGTTCTTCATATTTTTCCCACCTTTTGAAGCTCTTCATATATTTCACACGTTTTCAGGTTCTTCATATTTTTCAACACCGTTTCATGCTGCTTCTATTTTTCAGACCGTTTCATGCTCCTCATATTTTTCACACCTTTTGAAGCTCTTCATATTTTTCACACGTTTTCAGGCTCTTCATGTTTTTCAACACCGTTTAATTCTGCTTCTATTTTTCAGACCGTTTCATGCTCCTCATATTTTTGACACCTTTAGACTCTTCATATTTTTCACACCTTTTCAGCCTCTTCATGATTTTCACACATTTTCAGCCTCTTCATGTTTTTGAACACCCCTTCTTGCTCCTTTTATTTTTCAGAGAGTTTCATGCTCCTCATGTATTTCACACCTTTTAAAGCTCTTCATATTTTTCACACCTTTACAGGCTCTTCACGTTTTTGAACACCGTTTCATCCTCCTCCTATTTTTCAGACCGTTTCATGCTCCTCATATTTTTGACACCTTTTGAAGCTCTTCATATTTTTCACACCTTTTCAAGCTCTTCATGTTTTTGCACACTGCTTCATGCTCTTCCTATTTTTCAGACCGTTTCATGCTCCTCATATTTTTGACACCTTTTGCAGGTCTTCATATTTTTCACACCTTTTCAGGCTCTTCATATTTTTGAACACTGCTTCATGATCCTCCTATTTTTCAGACCGTTTCATGCTCTTCATATTTTTGACACCTTTTGAAGCTCTTCATATTTTTCACACCTTTTCAGGCTCTTCATGTTTTTCCACACCACTTCATGCTTCTCCTATTTTTCAGACCGTTTCATGATCCTCATGAATTTCACACATTTTGAAGCTCTTTATATTTTTCACACATTTTTAGGCTCTTCATGTTTTTGATCACCGCTTCATGATCCTCCTATTTTTCAGACCGTTTCATGCTCATCATATATTTGACACCTCTTGAAGCTCTTCATATTTTTCACACCTTTTCAGGCTCTTCATGTTTTTCCCCACCACTTCATTCTTCTCCTATTTTTCAGACCATTTCATGCTCCTCATGAATTTCACACCTTTTGAAGCTCTTCATATTTTTCACACCTTTTCAGGCTCTTCATGTTTTTTATCACCGTTTCATGCTTCTCCTATTTTTCAGACCGTTTCATGCTCCTCATATTTTTCACACCTTTTGAAGCTCTTCATAATTTTTACATCTTTTCAGTCTCTTCATGTTTTTGAACACCATTTCATGCCGCTTCTATTTTTTAGACCGTTTCCTGCTCCTCATATTTTTCACTCCTTTTGATGCTCTTCATATTTTTCACACGTTTTCAGGCTCTTCTTGTTTTTCAACACCGCTTCATGCTCCTCCTATTTTTCAGACCGTTTCTTGCACCTCATATTTTTCTCACCTTTTGAAGCGCTTCATATTTTCCACACCTTTTCAGGCTCTTCATGTTTTTCAACACCGCTTCATGCTCCTCCTATTTTTCAGACCGTTTCCTGCTCCTCATATTTTTGACACGTTTTGAAGCTCTTCATATTTTTCACACGTTTTCAGGCTCTTCATATTTTTCACACCTTTTCAGGCTCTTCATGTTTTTGAACACCATTTCATGATCCTCCTATTTTTCTGACCGTTTAATGCTCCTCATATTTTTGACACCTTTAGAAACTCTTCATATTTTTCACACCTTTTCAAGCACTTCATGGTTTTCCACACCTCTTCATGCTCCTTCTATTTTTCAGACGGTTTCATGCTATTCATATTTTTGATAACTTTTGAAGCTCTTCATATTTTTCACACCTTTTCAGGCTCTTCATGTTTTTCAAGACCACTTCATGCTCCTCCTATTTTTCAGACCGTTTCATGCTCATCTCATTTTTGACACCTTTTGAAGTTCTTCATATTTTTCCCACCTTTTGAAGCTCTTCATATATTTCACACGTTTTCAGGTTCTTCATATTTTTCAACACCGTTTCATGCTGCTTCTATTTTTCAGACCGTTTCATGCTCCTCATATTTTTCACACCTTTTGAAGCTCTTCATATTTTTCACACGTTTTCAGGCTCTTCATGTTTTTCAGCACCGTTTAATTCTGCTTCTATTTTTCAGACCGTTTCATGCTCCTCATATTTTTGACACCTTTAGACTCTTCATATTTTTCACACCTTTTCAGCCTCTTCATGTTTTTCACACATTTTCAGCCTCTTCATGTTTTTGAACACCCTTTCTTGCTCCTTTTATTTTTCAGAGAGTTTCATGCTCCTCATGTATTTCACACCTTTTAAAGCTCTTCATATTTTTCACACCTTTACAGGCTCTTCACGATTTTGAACACCGTTTCATCCTCCTCCTATTTTTCAGACCGTTTCATGCTCCTCATATTTTTGACACCTTTTGAAGCTCTTCATATTTTTCACACCTTTTCAAGCTCTTCATGTTTTTGCACACTGCTTCATGCTCTTCCTATTTTTCAGACCGTTTCATGCTCCTCATATTTTTGACACCTTTTGAAGCTCTTCATATTTTTCACACCTTTTCAGGCTCTTCATGTTTTTCAACACCAATTCATGCTTCTCCTATTTTTCAGACTGTTTAATGCTCCTCATATTTTTGACACCTTTAGAAACTCTTCATATTTTTCACACCTTTTCAAGCACTTCATGGTTTTCCACACCGCTTCATGCTCCTCCTATTTTTCATACCGTTTCATTCTCCTCATATTTTTGACATCTTTTGAAGCTCTCATATATTTCACACCTTTTCAGGCTCTTCATTTTTTACAACACCACGTCATGCTCCTCCTATTTTTCAGACCCTTTTATGCTCTTCTCATTTTTGACACCATTTGAAGCTCTTCATATTTTTCACACCTTTTGAAGCTCTTCATGGTTTTCACACCTTTTCAGGCTCTTCATGTTTTTCAACGCCGCTTCATGCTCCTTCTATTTTTCTGACCGTTTCATGCTCCTCATAATTTTAACACATTTTGAAGCTCTTCATATTTTTCACACCTTTTCAGGCTCTTCATGTTTTTCAACACCGCTTCGTGCTCCTCCTCTTTTTCAGACCGTTTCATGCTCCTCATATTTTTGACATCTATTGAAGCTCTTCATATTTCTCACACCTTTTCAGGTTCTTCACGTTTTTCAACACCACTTCATGCTCCTCCTATTTTTCAGACCGTTTCATGCACATCTCATTTTTGACACCTTTTGAAGCTCTTCATATCTTTCATATTTTTGAAGTTCTTCATATTTCACAGGTTTTCAGACTCTTCATGTTTTTCAACACCGCTTCATGCTCCTGCTATTTTTGAGACCGTTTCATGCTCTTCATATATTTGACACCTCTTGAAGCTCTTCATATTTTTCACACCTTTTCAGGCTCTTCATGTTTTTCCCCACCACTTCATTCTTCTCCTATTTTTCAGATCATTTCATGCTCCTCATGAATTTCACACCTTTTGAAGCTCTTCATATTTTTCACACCTTTTCAGGCTCTTCATGTTTTTTATTAACGTTTCATGCTCCTATTAATCAGACCGTTTCATGCTCCTCATATTTTTGACACCTTTTGCAGCTCTTCATATTTTTCACAAGTTTTCAGTCTCTTCATGATTTTGAACACCGCTTCAAGATCCTCCTATTTTTAAGACCGTTTCATGCTCTTCATATTTTTGACACCTTTTGCAGCTCTTCATATTTTTCACACCTTTTCAGGCTCTTCATGTTTTTCAACACCGTTTCATGCTGCTTCTCTTTTTCAGACCGTTTCATGCTCCTCATATTTTTCACACCTTTTGAAGCTCCTCATATTTTTCACACCTTTTCAGGCTCTTCATGTTTTTGAACACAGCTTCATGCTACTCCTATTTTTCAGACTGTTTCATGCTCCTCATATTTTTCACACCTTTTGAAGCTCCTCATATTTTTCACACCTTTTCAGGCTCTTTATGTTTTTCAACACCGTTACATGATCCTCCTATTTTTCAGACTGTTTCATGCTCATCTCATTTTTGACACCTTTTGAAGCTTTTCAGATTTTTCTCAACTTTTTAGGCTCTTCATGTTTCTCAACACGGCTTCATGCTCCACATATTTTTCAGACCGTTTCATGCTCATCTCATTTTTGACACCTTTTGAAGCTCTTCATATTTCTCACAACTTTTTAGGCTTTTCATATTTTTGAACACCGCTTCATGCTCCTCCTATTTTTCAGAGAGTTTCATGCTCCTCATGTATTTCACATCTTTTGAAGCTCTTCATATTTCTCACAACTTTTTAGGCTCTTCATGTTTTTCCACATCACTTCATGCTTCTCGTATTTTTCGGCCTGTTTCATGCTCCTCATGTATTTCACAGCTTTTGAAGCTCTTCATATTTTTCACACCTTTTCAGGCTCTTCATGTTTTTAATCACCGTTTCATGCTCCTCCTATTTTTCAGACCGTTTCATGCTCCTCATATATTTGACACATTTTGAAGCTCTTTATATTTTTCACACATTTTCAGGCTCTTCATGTTTTTGAACACTGCTTCATGATCCTCCTATTTTTCAGACCTTTTCATGTTCTTCATATGTTTGACACATTTTGAAGCTCTTCATATTTTTCACACCTTTTCAGGCTCTTCATGTGTTTCAACACCACTTCATGCTTCTCCTATTTTTCAGACCGTTTCATGCGCCTCATGTATTTCACACCTTTTGAAGCTCTTCATAATTTTCACATCTTTTCAGTCTCTTCATGTTTTTGAACACCATTCCATGCCACTTCTATTTTTTAGACCGTTTCCTGCTCCTCATATTTTTCACACCTTTTGATGCTCTTCATATTTTTCACACGTTTTCAGGCTCTTCTTGTTTTTCAACACCGCTTCATGCTCCTCCTATTTTTCAGACCGTTTCTTGCACCTCATATTTTTCTCACCTTTTGAAGCGCTTCATATTTTCCACACCTTTTCAGGCTCTTCATGTTTTTCAACACCACTTCATGCTCCTCCTATTTTTCAGACCGTTTCATGCTCCTCATATTTTTGACACGTTTTGAAGCTCTTCATATTTTTCACACGTTTTCAGGCTCTTCATGTTTTTCACACCTTTTCAGGCTCTTCATGTTTTTGAACACCATTTCATGATCCTCCTATTTTTCTGACCGTTTAATGCTCCTCATATTTTTGACACCTTTAGAAACTCTTCATATTTTTCACACCTTTTCAAGCACTTCATGGTTTTCCACACCGCTTCATGCTCCTCCTATTTTTCAGACGATTTCATGCTCTTCATATTTTTGATAACTTTTGAAGCTCTTCATATTTTTCACACCTTTTCAGGCTCTTCATGTTTTTCAAGACCACTTCATGCTCCTCCTATTTTTCAGACCGTTTCATGCTCATCTCATTTTTGACACCTTTTGAAGTTCTTCATATTTTTCCCACCTTTTGAAGCTCTTCATATATTTCACACGTTTTCAGGTTCTTCATGTTTTTCAACACCGTTTCATGCTGCTTCTATTTTTCAGACCGTTTCATGCTCCTCATATTTTTCACACCTTTTGAAGCTCTTCATATTTTTCACACGTTTTCAGGCTCTTCATGTTTTTCAACACCGTTTAATTCTGCTTCTATTTTTCAGACCGTTTCATGCTCCTCATATTTTTGACACCTTTAGACTCTTCATATTTTTCACACCTTTTCAGCCTCTTCATGTTTTTCACACATTTTCAGCCTCTTCATGTTTTTGAACACCACTTCTTGCTCCTTTTATTTTTCAGAGAGTTTCATGCTCCTCATGTATTTCACACCTTTTAAAGCTCTTCATATTTTTCACACCTTTACAGGCTCTTCATGTTTTTGAACACCACTTCTTGCTCCTCCTATTTTTCAGACCGTTTCATGCTCATCTCATTTTTGACACCTTTTGAAGCTCTTCATATTTCTCACAACTTTTTAGGTTCTTCATGTTTTTGACATCGCTTCATGCTCCTCCTATTTCTCAGAGAGTTTCTTGCTCCTCATGTATTTCACATCTTTTGAAGCTCTTCATATTTCTCACAACTTTTTAGGCTCTTCATGTTTTTCCACACCACTTCATGCTTCACCTATTTTTCGGCCTGTTTCATGCTCCTCATGTATTTCACACCTTTTGAAGCTCTTCATATTTTTCACACCTTTTCAGGCTCTTCATGTTTTTAATCACCGTTTCATGCTCCTCCTATTTTTCAAGCCGTTTCATGCTCCTCATATATTTGACACATTTTGAAGCTCTGAATATTTTTCACACATTTTCAGGCTCTTCATGTTTTTGAACACTGCTTCATGATCCTCCTATTTTTCAGACCGTTTCATGTTCTTCATATGTTTGACACCTTTTGAAGCTCTTCATATTTTTCACTCCTTTTCAGGCTCTTCATGTTTTTCAACACCACTTCATACTTCTCCTATTTTTCAGACCATTTCATGCTCCTCATGTATTTCACACCTTTTGAAGCTCTTCATATTTTTCACACCTTTTCAGGCTTTCATGTTTTTGAACACCATTTCATGCCCCTTCTATTTTTCAGACCGTTTCATGCTCCTCATATTTTTCACACCTTTTGAAGCTCTTCATATTTTTCACACCTTTTCAGGACTTCATGTTTTTGAACATCGCTTCATGATCCTCCTATTTTTCAGACCATTTCCTGCTCTTCGTATTTTTGACACATCTTGAAGCTCTTCATATATTTCACACCATTTCAGCCTCTTCATTTTTTTCAAAACCGCTTCATGCTCCTCCTATTTTTCACACCGTTTCATGCTCATCTCATTTTTGACACCTTTTGAAGCTCTTCATATATTTTACACCTTTTCAAGCTCTTCATATTTTTCAGACCTTTTCAGGCTCTTCATGTTTTTGAACATGGCTTCTTGCTCCTCCTATTTTTCAGACCGTTTCATGCTCCTCATATTTTTGACACCGTTTGAAGCTCTTCATATTTTTCACACCTTTTCAGGCTCTTCATGTTTGAACACCGCTTCATGCTCCTTCTATTTTTCAGAGAGTTTCATGCTCCTCATGTATTTCACACCTTTTGAAGCTCTTCATATTTTCCACACCTTTTCAGGCTCTTCATATTTTTCCACACCACTTCATGCTTCTCCTACTTTTCAGCCCGTTTCAAACTCCTCATGTATTTTACACTTTTTGAAGCTCTTCATATTTTTCCCACCTTTTCCGGCTCTTCATGTTTTTGATCACCGTTTCATGCTCCTACTATTTTTCAGACCGTTTCATGTTCCTCATATCTTTGACACCTTTTGAAGCTCTTCATATTTTTCACAACTTTTCAGACTCTTCATATTTTTGAACACCGCTTCATGCTCCTCCAATTTTTCAGGCCGTTTCATGCTCCTCATAATTTTGACACCTTTTGAAGCTCTTCATATGTTTCACACCTTTTCAGGCTCTTCATTTTTTTCAACACCACTTCATGCTCATCCTATTTTTCAGACGGTTTCATGCTCATCTCATTTTTTACACCTTTTGAAGCTCTTCATATTTTTCACACCTTTTGATGCTCTTCATAGTTTTCACACGTTTTCAGGCTCTTCTTGTTTTTCAACAGCGCTTCATGCTCCTCCTATTTTTCAGACCGTTTCATGCTCCTCATATTTTTGACACCTTTTGAAGCTCTTCATATTTTTCACAAATTTTCAGTCTCTTCCTGTTTTTGAACACCGTTTCATGCTCCTCCTATTTTTCAGTCCGTTTAATGCTCCTCATGTATTTCACACCTTTTGAATCTCTTCATATTTTTCAGAACTTTTCAGGCTCCTCATGTTTTTGAACACCGCTTCATGCTCCTCCTATTTTTCAGACCGTTTCATGCTCCTCATATTTTCATACCTTTTCATATTCCTCATATTTTTGACACCTCTTGAAGCTCTTCATATTTTTCACACCTTTTCAGGCTCTTCATGTTTTTGAACACCGCTTCATGCTCCTCCTATTTTTCACACCTTTTGAAGCTCTTCATATATTTCACACCTTTTCAGGCTCTCCATGTTCTTGATCACCGATTCATTTTCCTCCTAATTTTGAGACTGTTTCATGCTTCTCATATTTTTGACACCTTTTGAAGCTCTTCATATTTTTCACACCTTTTCAGGCTCTTCATGTTTTTGAATACCGCTTCATGCTCCTCCTATTTTTCAGACCGTTTCATGCTCCTTATATTTTTCACACCTTTTGAAGCTGTTCATATTTTTCACACCTTTTCAGGCTCTTCATGTTTTAGAACACCGCTTCATGCTCCTCCCATTTTTCAGACCATTTCACGCAGCACATATTTTTGACACCTTTTGAAGCTCCTCTTATTTTCCACACCTTTTCAGGCTCTTCATGTTTTTCAACACCGCCTCAGGATCCTCCTGTTTTTCAGACCGTTTCAGGCTCATCTCAATTTTGACACCTTTTGAAGCTCTTCATATTTTTCACACGTTTTGAAGCTCTTCATATTTTTCACACCTTTTCAGGCTCTTCATGTTTTTCAATACCACTTCATGCTCCTCCTATTTTACAGACAGTTTCATGCTCATCTCATTTTTGACACCTTTTGAAGCTCTTCATAGTTTTCACACCTTTTGAACCTCTTCATATTTTTTACACGTTTTCAGGCTCTTCATGTTTTTCAACACCGCTTCATTCTCCTCCTATTTTTCCGACCGTTTCATGCTCCTCATATTTTTGACACCTTTTGAAGCTCTTCGTATTTTTCACACCTTTTCAGGCTCTTCATGTTTTTCACCACCACTTTATGCACGTCCTATTTTTCAGATCGTTTCATGCTCCTCTTTTTTTTGACACATTTTCAAGCTCCTCATATATTTCTCACGTTTTCAGGCTCTTCATGTTTTTCAACACAACTTCATGCTCCTCCTATTTTTCAGAGCGTTTCATGCTCATCTCATTTTTGACACCTTTTGAAGCTCTTCATATTTTTCACACCTTTTGAAGCTCCTCAAATTTTTCACATCTTTTCAGGCCTTCATGTTTTTGAACACCGGTTCATGGACCTCATATATTTCAGACCGTTTCATGCTCCTCTTATTTTTGACACTTTTTGAAGCTCTTCATATTTTTCACACCTTTTCAGGCTCTTCATGTTTTTCAACATCACTTCATGCTCCTCCTATTTTTCAGACCGTTTCATGCTCCTCAGATTTTTGACACCTTTTGAAGCTCTTCATATTTTTCACACCTTTTCAGGCTCTTCATGTTTTAGAACACCGCTTCATGCTCCTCCCATTTTTCAGACCGTTTCATGCTCCTCATATTTTTGACACCTTTGGAAGCTCCTCTTATTTTCCACACCTTTTCAGGCTCTTCAAGTTTTTCAACACCGTTTCATGCTCCTGCTAGATTTCATACCGTTTCATGCTACTCATATACTTGACAGCTTTTGAAGCTCTTCATATTTTTCACACCTTTTCAGGCTCTTCATGTTTTTGAACACCGCTTCATGCTCCTCCTATTTTTCAGACCATTTCATGCTCCTCATAATTTTGACACCTTTTGAAGCTCCTCCTATTTTTCACACGTTTTCAACTCTTCATGTTTTTGAACACTGCTTCATGCTCCTCATATATTTCAGACCGTTTCATGATCCTCATGTATTTCACACCTTTTGAACCTCTTCATATTTTTCACACATTTTAAATGTCTTCATGTTTTTGAACCTCGTTTCATGTTGCTCCTATTTTTCAGACCGTTTCATGCTCCTCATATTTTTGACACGTTTTGAAGCTCTTCATATTTTTCACACTTTTTAAGGCTGTTTATAGTTTTCAACACCGCTGCATGATTCCCCTATTTTTCAGACCGTTTCATGCTCCTCATATTTTTGACACCTTTTGAAGCTCTTCATATTTTTCACACCTTTTCAGGCTCTTCATGTTTTTGAACACCGTTTCATGCTCCTCCTATTTTCCAGACAGTTTCATGCTCATCTCATTTTTGACACCTTTTGAAGCTCTTCATATTTTTCACACGTTTTCAGGCTCTTCATGTTTTTCAACACCGCCTCAGGATCCTCCTGTTTTTCAGACCGTTTCAGGCTCATCTCAATTTTGACACCTTTTGAAGCTCTTCATATTTTTCACACGTTTTGAAGCTCTTCATATTTTTCACACCTTTTCAGGCTCTTCATGTTTTTCAATACCACTTCATGCTCCTCCTATTTTACAGACAGTTTCATGCTCATCTCATTTTTGACACCTTTTGAAGCTCTTCATATTTTTCACACCTTTTGAAACTCTTCATATTTTTTACACGTTTTCAGGCTCTTCATGTTTTTCAACACCGCTTCATTCTCCTCCTATTTTTCCGACCGTTTCATGTTCCTCATATTTTTGACACCTTTTGAAGCTCTTCGTATTTTTCACACCTTTTCAGGCTCTTCATGTTTTTCACCACCACTTCATGCACGTCCTATTTTTCAGATCGTTTCATGCTCCTCTTATTTTTGACACATTTTCAAGCTCCTCATATATTTCTCACGTTTTCAGGCTCTTCATGTTTTTCAACACAACTTCATGCTCCTCCTATTTTTCAGAGCGTTTCATGCTCATCTCATTTTTGACACCTTTTGAAGCTCTTCATATTTTTCACACCTTTTGAAGCTCCTCAAATTTTTCACATCTTTTCAGGCCTTCATGTTTTTGAACACCGGTTCATGGACCTCATATATTTCAGACCGTTTCATGCTCCTCTTATTTTTGACACCTTTTGAAGCTCTTCATATTTTTCACACCTTTTCAGGCTCTTCATGTTTTTCAACATCACTTCATGCTCCTCCTATTTTTCAGACCATTTCATGCTCCTCAGATTTTTGACACCTTTTGAAGCTCTTCATATTTTTCACACCTTTTCAGGCTCTTCATTTTCTTGAACACAACTTCATGCTCCTCCTATTTTTCAGGCCGTTTCATGCTCATCTCTTTTTTGACACCTTTTGAAGCTCTTCATATTTTTCATACCTTTTAAAGATCTTCATATTTTTCACACGTTTTCAGGCTCTTCATATTTTTCAACACCGCATCATGCTCCTCCTATTTTTCAGACAGTTTCATGCTCCTCATATTTTTGACATGTTTTGAAGCTCTTCATATTTTTCACACCGTTTCAGGCTCTTCATGTTTTTCAACACTGTTTCATGCTCCTCCTATTGTTCAGACCGTTTCATGCTCCTCATAATTTTGACACCCTTTGAAGCTCTTCTTATATTTCACACCTTTTCAGACTCGTCATGTTTTTGAACACCGCTTCAAGGTCCTCCTTTTTTTCGAGCGTTTCATGCTCCTCATATTTTTGACACCTTTTGAAGCTCTTCATATTTTTCACGCCTTTTCAGGCTCTTCCTGTTTTTGAACACGGTTTCATGCTCCTCCTATTTTTCAGAGCGTTTCATACTCCTCATATGTTTCACACCTTTTGAAGCTCTTCAAATTTTTCACACCTTTTGAGGCTCTTCATGTTTTTCAACACCGCTTCATGCTCCTCCTATTTTGAGACCGTTTTCTGCTCCACATGTATTTCACAGCTTTTGAATCTCTTCATATTTTTCACACCATTTCAGGCTCTTCATGTTTTTCAACATCACTTCATGCTCCTCCTATTTTTCAGACCATTTCATGCTCCTCTTAATTTTGACAACTTTTGAAGCTCTTCATATTTTCCACACTTTTTCAGGCTCATCATGTTTTTGAACAACACTTCATGTTCCTCCTATTTTTCAGAGAGTTTCATGCTCCTCATGTATTTCACACCTTTTGAAGCTCTTCATATTTTTCACACATTTTCAGGCTCTTCATATTTTTTCACACCACTTCATGCTTCTCCTATTTTTCAGACCGTTTTATGCTCCTCATGTATTTCACACCTTTTGAAGCTCTTCATATTTTTCACAACTTTTCAGGTATTCATGTTTTTGATCACCGTTTCATGCTCCTCCTATTTTTCAGACCGTTTCATTCTCCTCATATTTTTGATACCTTTTGACGCTCTTCACATATTTCACACCTTTTCAGGCTCTTCATGTTTTAACACCACTTCATGCTCTCCTAATATTCAGACCATTTCCTGCTCATTTATTTTTGACACGTTTTGAAGCTCTTCATATATTTCACACCATTTCAGGCTCTTCACGTTTTTCAACACCGCTTCATGCTCCTCGTATTTTTCATACCGTTTCATGCTCCTCATATATTTGACACGTTTTTAAGCTTTTCATATTTTTCACACCTTTTCAGGCTCTTCATTTTTTCAACACCCCTTCATGCTCCTCCTATTTTTCAGACCGTTTCATGCTCCTCATATTTTTGACACTTTTTGAAGCTCCTCATATGTTTCACACATTTTGAAGGTCTTCATATATTTCACACCATTTCAGGATCTTCATGTTTTTCAACACCACTTCATGCTCCTCCTATTTTTCAGACCGTTTCATGCTCCTCATAATTTTGACACCTTTTGAAGCTCTTTATATTTTTCTCACCTTTTCAGGCTCTTCATGTTTTTCAACACCACTTCATGCTCCTCCAATTTTTCAGGCCGTTTCATTGTCCTCATATATTTGACACCTTTAGAAGATCTTCATATTTTTCACACATTTTCAGGCTCTGCATGTTTTTCAACATCGCTTCATGCCCCTCCTATTTTTCAGACCGTTTCAGGCTCCTCATATTTTTGACACCTTTAGAAGCTCTTCATATTTTTCACACCTTTTCAGGCTCTTCATTTTTTTCAACACCTCTTCATGCTCCTCTTATTTTTCAACACCGCTTCATGCTCCTCCTATTTTTCAGACCGTTTCATGCTCCTCATAATTTTGACACTTTTTGAAGCTCCTCATATTTTTCACACGTTTTGAAGGTCTTCATATATTTCACACCATTTCAGGCTCTTCATGTTTTTCAACACCACCTCATGCTCCTCCTATTTTTCAGACCGTTTCATGCTCATCTCTTTTTTGACACCTTTTGAAGCTCTTCATATTTTCACACGTTTTCAGACTATTCATGTTTTTCAACACGGCTTCATGCACCTCCTATTTTTCAAACTGTATCATGCTCCTCATATTTTTCACACCTTTTGAAGCTCTTCATATTTTTCACAGCTTTTCAGGCTCTTCATGTTTTTGATCACCGTTTCATGCTCCTCATATTTTTCAGACGGTTTCATGTTCATCTCATTATTAACACCTTTTGAAGCTCTTCATATATTTCACACGTTTTCAAGCTCTTCATATATTTCACACCTTTTCAGGCTCTTCATGTTTTTGAACACCGCTTCATGCTCCTCTTATTTTTCAGACCGTTTCAGGCTCCTCATATTTTTGACACCTTTTGAAACTCTTCATATTTCTCACACCTTTTCAGGATCTTCATGTTTTTCAACACCAATTCATGCTCCTCCTATTTTTCAGACCGTTTCATGCTCCACACATTTTGAAACCTTTTGAAGCTCTTCATATTTTTCACACCTTTTCAGGCTCTCCATGTTTTTCATCACCGCTTCATGCTCCTCGTATGTTCAGACCGTTTCATGCTCCTCATATTTTTGACACCTTTTGAATCTCTTCATACTTTTCACACCTTTTAGGCTCTTCATGTTGTTGAACAGCGCTTCATGCTCCTCCTATTTTTCAGACCGTTTCATGCTCCTCATGTATTTCACACCATTTGAAGCTCTTCCTGTTTTTCACACCTTTTCAGTCTCTTCATGTATTTGAACACCATTTCATGCTCCTCCGATTTTTTAGACCGTTTCATGCTCCTCATATTTTTGACACCTTTTGAAGCTCTTCATATTTTTCACACCTTTTGAAGCTCTTCATGTTTTTCATATTTTTGAAGCTCTTCATATTTTTCACACCTTTTCACGCTTTTCATGTATTTGAACACCGGTTCATGCTCTTCCTATTTTTCAGACCGTTTCATGCTCCTCCTATTTTTCACTCCTTTTGAAGCTCTTCATATTTTTCACACCTTTTCAGTCTCTACATGTTTTTGAACACCGCTTCATGCTCCTCCTATTTCTCAGACCATTTCATGCTCCTCATGTATTTCACACCTTTTGAAGCTCTTCGTATTTTGCACACATTTTCAGGCTTTTCATGTTTTTCACAACGACTTCATGCTCCTCATATTTTTCAGACCGTTTCATGCACATTTCATTTTTGACTCCTTTGGAAGCTCTTCATATTTTTCACACCATTTTCAGGCTCTTCATGTTTTTCAACACCGCTTTATGATCCTCCTATTTTTCAGACCGTTTCATATTCCTCATATTTTTGACATTTTTTGAGGCTCTTCATATTTTTCACACCTTTTCAGGCTCTTCATGTCTTTGAACACCGTTTCATGCTCCTCCTATTTTTGTGACCGTTTCATGCACATCTCATTTTGACACCTTTTGAAGCCTTTGATATTTTTCACACCATTTTCAGGCTCTTCATGTTTTTCAACACCGCTTTCTGATCCTCCTATTTTTCAGACCGTTTCATGCTCCTCATATATTTGACACCTTTTAAAGCTCCTCATATTTTTCACACCTTTTCAGGCTCTTCATATTTTTCACATAATTTCAGGCTGTTCATGTTTTTGAACACGGCTTCATGCTCCTCCAATTTTTCAGACCGTTTCATGTTCCTCATATTTTTGACACCTTTTGAAGCTCTTCATATTTTTCACACCTTTTGAAGCTCTTCATATTTTTCACACCATTTTCAGGCTCTTCATGTTTTTTAACACCGTTTCATGCTCCTCCTATTTTTCAGACCGTTTCATGCTCCTCTTATGTTTGACACCTTTTGAAGCTCTTCATATTTTTCACACCTTTTCACGCTCTTCATGTTTTTGAACACCGCTTCATACTCCGCATATTTTTCAGACCGTTTCATGCACATCTCATTTTTGACACCTTTTGAAGCCTTTGATATTTTTCACACCATTTTCAGGCTCTTCAGGTTTTTCAACACCACTTTCTGATCCTCCTATTTTTCAGACCGTTTCATGCTCCTCATATATTTGACACCTTTTGAAGCTCTTCATATTTTCACAATTTTTTAAGCTCTTCATATGTTTCACACGTTTTCAGGTTCTTCATGTTTTTCAACACCGCTTCATGCTCCCCCTATTTTTCATTCCTTTTCATGCTCCTCATATTCTTGACACCTTTTGACGCTTTTCATATTTTTCACACATTTTCAGGCTCTTCTAGTTTTTCAACACCGCTTCATGCTCCTCCTATTTTTCATTCCGTTTCATGCTCCTCATATTTTTGACACCTTTTGAAGCTCTTCATATTTCTCACACCTTTTCAGGCTCTTCATGTTTTTCAACACCGCTTCATGATCCTCCTGTTTTTCAGACCGTTTCATGCTGATCTCATTTTTGACACCTTTGGAAGCTTTTCATATTTTTCACAACTTTTCAGGCTCTTCACGTTTTTGAACACCGCTTCATGTTCCTCCTATTTTTCAGACCGCATCATGCTCCTCATATATTTCACACGTTTTGAAGCTCTTCATATTTTTCATACCTTTTCAGGCTCTTCATGTATTTCAACACCAATTCATGCTCCTACTATTTTTCAGACCGTTTCATGCTCATCTCATTTTTGACACCTTTCGAAGCTGTTTGTATTTTTCACACCTTTTGAAGCTCTTCATATTTTTCACACGTTTTCATGCCCTTCATGTTTTTCATCAACGCTTCATGCTCCTCCTATTTTTCAGACCGTTTCATGCTCCTCATATTTTTGACACCTTTTGAAGCTCTTCATATATTTCACACCTTTTCAGGCTCTTCTTTTTTTTCAACACCACTTCATGCTCCTCCTATTTTTCAGACCGTTTCATGCTCATTTCATTTTTGACACCTTTTGTAGCTCTTCATATTTTTCACACCTTTTCATGCTCTTCATGTAATTGAACACCGCTTCATTTTCCTCCTATTTTTCAGACCGTTTCATGCTCCTCATATTCTTGACACCTTTTGAAGCTTTTCATATTTTCACACCTTTTAAGGCTCTTCAAGTTTTTCAATACCGTTTCATGCTCCTCCTATTTTTCAGACCGTTTCATGCTCCTCTTATGTTTGACACCTTTTGAAGCTCTTCATATTTTCACAATTTTTTAAGCTCTTCATATGTTTCACACGTTTTCAGGTTCTTCATGTTTTTCAACACCGCTTCATGCTCCTCCTATTTTTCATTCCGTTTCATGCTCCTCATATTCTTGACACCTTTTGACGCTTTTCATATTTTTCACACATTTTCAGGCTCTTCATGTTTTGCCACACCACTTCATGCTCCTCCTATTTTTCAGACGTTTTCATGCTCCTCATATTTTTGACACCTTTAGAAACTCTTCATATCATTCACACCTTTTCAGGCTCTTCATGTTTTGCCACACCGCTTCATGCTCCTCCTATTTTTGAGCCCGTTTCATGCTCCTCATGTATTTCACACCTTTTGAAGCTCTTCATATATTTCACACCCTTACATACTCTTCATGTTTTTCAACACCACTTCATGCTCCTCCTATTTTTAAGACTGTTTCATGCTCCTGATATTTTTGACTCGTTTTGAAGCTCTTCATATTTTCACAATTTTTTAAGCTCTTCATATTTTTCACACGTTTTCAGGTTCTTCATGTTTTTCAACACCGCTTCATGCTCCTCCTATTTTTCTTTCCGTTTCATGCTCCTCATATTCTTGACACCTTTTGACGCTTTTCATATTTTTCACACATTTTCAGGCTCTTCAAGTTTTTCAACACCGCTTCATGCTCCTCCTATTTTTCATTCCGTTTCATGCTCCTCATATTTTTGACACCTTTTGAAGCTCTTCATATTTCTCACACCTTTTCAGGCTCTTCATGTTTTTCAACACCGCTTCATGATCCTCCTGTTTTTCAGACCGTTTCATGCTGATCTCATTTTTGACACCTTTGGAAGCTTTTCATATTTTTCACAACTTTTCAGGCTCTTCACGGTTTTGAACACCTTTTCATGTTCCTCCTATTTTTCAGACCGTATCATGCTCCTCATATATTTCACACGTTTTGAAGCTCTTCATATTTTTCATACCTTTTCAGGCTCTTCATGTATTTCAACACCAATTCATGCTCCTACTATTTTTCAGACCGTTTCATGCTCATCTCATTTTTGACACCTTTCGAAGCTGTTTGTATTTTTCACACCTTTTGAAGCTCTTCATATTTTTCACACGTTTTCATGCCCTTCATGTTTTTCATCACCGCTTCATGCTCCTCCTATTTTTCAGACCGTTTCATGCTCCTCATATTTTTGACACCTTTTGAAGCTCTTCATATATTTCACACCTTTTCAGGCTCTTCTTTTTTTTCAACACCACTTCATGCTCCTACTATTTTTCAGACCGTTTCATGCTCATCTCATTTTTGACACCTTTTGATGCACTTCATATTTTTGACACCTTTTGAAGCTCTTCGTATATTTCACACCTTTTCAGGCTCTTCATGTTTTCAACACCACTTCATGCCCCTCCTATTTTTCAGACCCTTTCATGTTAAACTAAATTTGACACCTTATGAAGCTTTTCATGTTTTTCATACCTTTTCATGCTCTTTATGTTTTTGAACACCGGTTCATGCTCCTCCTATTTTTCAACCCGTTTCATGCTCCTCATGTATTTCACATCTTTTGAAGCTCTTCATATTTTTCACACCTTTTCAGTCTCTTCATGTTTTTGAACACCGTTTCATGCTCCTCCTACTTTTCAGACCATATAATGCTCGTCATATATTTCACACGTTTTGAAGCTCTTCATATTTTTCACACCTTTTCAGGCTCTTCATGTTTTTAAACACCACTTCATGCTCCTCCTAATTATCAGACCGTTTCATGCTCCTCATATATTTGACACCTTTTGTAGCTCTTCATATTATTCACACCTTTTCAGACTCCCCATGTTTTTCACCACCACTTCATGTTCCTCCCATTTTGCAGACAGTTTCATACTCCTCATATTTTTGACAACATTTGAAGCTCTTCATATTTCTAACACCTTTTCAGGCGCTTCATGTTTTTCAACACCGCTTCGTGCGCCTCCTATTTTTCAGACCGTTTCATGCTCATCTCATTTTTGACACCTTTTGAAGCTCTTCTTATTTTCCACATCTTTTGAAACCCTTCATATTTTTCACACGTTTTCAAGCTCTTCATGTTTTTCAACAACGTTTCATGCTCCTCCTATTTTTCAGACCGTTTCATCCTCCTCATATTTTTGACACCTTTTGAAGCTCTTCATATTTTTCACAACTTTTGAATCTCTTATATTTTTCACACCTTTTCAGGCTCTTCATGATTTTCAACACCGCTTCATGCTCCTCCTATTTTTCAGACCGTTTCTTGTTCCTCATATATTTGACACCTTTTGAAGCTCTTCATATATTTCACAGCTTTTCAGGCGCTTCATGTTTTTCAACACCGCTTCATGCTCCTCCTATTTTTCAGACCATTTCATGCTCATCTCTTTTTTGACACCTTTTGAAGCTCTTCATATTTTTCACACCTTTTGAGCTCTTCATATTTTTCAAGACTGCTTTATGCTCCTCCTATTTTTCAGACCATTCATGCCCCTCATAATTTTGAAACATTTTGAAGCTCTTCATATTTTTTACACCTTTTCAGGCTCTTCATGTTTTTCAACACCACTTCATCCTCCTCCTGTTTTTAAGACCGTTCATGTCCCTCATATTTTTGACACCTTTTGAAGCTCTTCATATTTTCACACGTTTTCAGGCTCTTCATGTTTTTCAACACCTTATCATGCTCATCGTATTTTTCAGACCGTTTCATGCTCCTCATATTTTTGACACGTTTTCAGTCTCTTCATATTATTCACACATTTTCAGGCTCTTCATGTTTTTCAACACTGCTTCATGCTCCTCCTTTGTTTCAGAACTTTTCATGCTCATCTCATTTTTGACACCTTGTGAAGCTCTTCGTATTTTTTACACCTTTTGAAGCTCTTCATATTTTTATACCTTTTCAGGCTCTTCATGTTTTTCAACACCGCTTCATGCTTCTCCTGTTTTTCAGACCGTTTCATGCTCCTCATATTTTTGACACCTTTTGAAGCTCTTCATACATTTCACATCTTTTCAGGCTCTTCATGATTTTCAACACCACTTCATGCTCCTAGTATTTTTCAGACCTTTTCATGCTCCTCGTATTTTTGACACCTTTTGAAGCTCTTCATATTTTTCACACCTTTTGAAGCTCTTCGTATTTTTCACACCTTTTCAGGCTCTTCATATTTTTGAACACCGTTTTATGCTGCTTCTATTTTTCAGACCTTTTCATGCTCCTCATATATTTTAAACCTTTTGAATCTTTTCATATTTTTCACACCTTTTCATGCTGTTCATGTTTTTCAACAATGCTTCCTGATCCTCCTATTTTTCAGACCGTTTCATGCTCCTCAAGAATTTCACACCTTTTAAAGCTCTTCATATTTTTCACACCTTTTCAGGCTCTTCATGTTTTTCAACACCGCTCATGCTTCTCCTGTTTTTCAGACCATTTCATGCTCCTCTTAATTTTAACACCTTTTGAAGCTCTTCATATTTTCCACATCTTTTCAGGCTCTTCATGTTTTTGAACACTGCTTCATGTTCCTTCTATTTTTCAGACCGTTTCATGCTCCTCAAATTTTTAAAACTTTTGAAGCTCTTCATATTTTTCACACCTTTTCAGGCTCTTCATGTTTTTGAAGACCGATTCATGCTCCTCCTGTTTTTCAGACCGTTTCAGGCTCCTCATATTTTTGACACCTTTTGAAGCTCTTCATATTTTTTACAACTTTTCAGGCATTTCATGTTTTTGAACACCTCTTCATGCTCCTCCTATTTTTCACACCTTTTGAAGCTCTTCACATTTTTCACACCATTTCAGGCTCTTCATGTTTTTCAACACCGCTTCATGCTCCTCCTATTTTTCAGACCGTTTAATGCTCCTCCTGTACTTCACACCTTTTGAAGCTCTTCATATTTTTCACACCTTTTCAGGCTCTTCATGTTTTTCAATACCGCTTCATGCACCTCCTATTTTCAGACCTTTTAATGCTCCTCCTGTACTTCACAACTTTTGAAGCTCTTCATATTTTTCACATCTTTTCAGGCTCTTCATGTTTTTCAACAACACTTCATGCTCCACCATTTTTCAGACCGCTTCATGCTCATCTCATTTTTGACAATTTTTGAAGCTCTTCATATTTTTCACACCTTTTGAAGCTCTTCATATTTTTGACACGTTTTCAGGCTCTTCATGTTTTTTAACACCGCTTCATGCTCCTCCTATTTTTCACATCTGTTGAAGCTCTTCAAATTTTTCACACCTTTTCAGGCTCTTCATGTTTTTGAACACGGCTTCATGCTCCTCATATATTTCAGACCGTTTCATGCTCCTCTTATTTGTGACACCTTTTGAAGCTCTTCGTATTTTTCACACATTTTCAGGCACTTCATGTTTTTCAACATGACTTCATGCTCCTCCTATTTTTCAGGCCGTTTCATGCTCCTCATATTTTTGACACCTTTTGAAATCTTCATATACTTCACACCTTTTCAGGCTCTTCATTTTTTTGGAAATAACTTCATGCTCCTTCTATTTTTCAGACCGTTTCATGGTCATCTCATTTTTGACACCTTTTGAAGCTCTTCATATTTTTCATACCTTTTGAAGATTTTCATATTTTTCACACGTTTTCAGGCTCTTCATATTTTTCAACACCGCATCATGCTCCTCCTATTTTTCAGACAGTTTCATGCTCCTCATATTTTTGACACGTTTTGAAGCTCTTCATATTTTTCACACTTTTTCAGGCTCTTCATGGTTTTCAACACTGTTTCATGATCCTCCTATTTTTCAGACCGTTTCATGCTCCTCATAATTTTGACACCCTTTGAAGCTCTTCTTATATTTCACACCTTTTCAGACTCTTCATGTTTTCGAACACCAATTCAAGTTCCTCCTATTTTTGCGACCGTTTCATGCTCTTCATATTTTTGACACCTTTAGAAGCACTTCATATTTTTCACACCTTTTGAAGATCTTCATATATTTCACACATTTTCAGCCTCTTCATGTTTCTCAACACCACTTCATGTTCCTCCTATTTTTCAGAACGTTTCATGCTCCTCATATTCTTGACACCTTTTAAAGTTCTTCATATTTTTCACACCTTTTAAGGCTCTTCATGTTTTGAACACCGTTTCATGCTCCTCCTATTTTCAGACCGTTTCATGCTCTTCATTTTTTTGACACCTTTTGAAGCTCTTCATATTTTTCACACGTTTTGAAGCTCTTCATATATTTCACACCTTTTCAGGCTCTTCATGTTTTTGAACACCGCTTCATGCTCCTCCTATTTTTCAGGCCATTTCATGCTCTTCATTTTTTTGACACCTTTTGAAGCTCTTCATATTTTTCACACCTTTTGAAGCTCTTCATATATTTCACACCTTTTCAGGCTGTTCATGTTTTTCAAAACACCACTTCATGCTCCTCCTATTTTTCAGACCGTTTCATGCTCATCTAATTTTTGACACTTTTTGAAGCTCTTCATATATTTCACACCTTTTGAAGCTCTTCATATTTTTCACATTTATGAAGCTATTCAAATTTTTCACACGTTTTCAGGCTCTTCATGTTTTTGAACACCGCTTCATGTTCCTGCTATTTTTCAGAACGTTTCACACTCCTCATGTTTTTGACACATTTTGAGGCTACTCATATTTTTCACACCTTTTCAGGCTCTTCATGTTTTTGAACACCGTTTCATGATCCTCCTATTTTTCAGAACGTTTCATGCTCCTCATATTCTTGACACTTTTTAAAGTTCTTCATATTTTTCACAACTTTTAAATCTCTTCATGTTTTGAACACCGTTTCATGCTCCTCTTATTTTCAGACCGTTTCATGCTCTTCATTTTTTTGACACCTTTTGAAGCTCTTCATATTTTTCACACCTTTTGAAGCTCTTCATATATTTCACACCTTTTCAGGCTCTTCATGTTTTTGAACACCGCTTCATGCTCCTCATACTTTTCACACCTTTTGAAGCTCTTCATTTTTTTCACACATTTTCAGGCCCTTTATGTTTCTCACCACCGCTTCATGCTCCTCCTATTTTTGAGACCGTTTCATGCTCATCTCATTTTTGACACCTTTTGAAGCTCTTCGTATTTTTTACACCTTTTGAAGCTCTTCATATTTTTATAACTTTTCAGGCTCTTCATGTATTTCAACACCGCTTGATTCTTCTCCAGCTTTTCAGACCGTTTCATGCTCCTCATATTTTTGACACCTTTTGAAACTCTTCATATTTTTCACATCTTTTCAGGCTCTTCATGATTTTCAACACCACTTCATGCTCCTCGTATTTTTCAGACCTTTTAATGCTCCTCATATTTTTGACACCTTTTGAAGCTCTTCATATTTTTCACACCTTTTGAAGCTCTTCGTATTTTTCACACCTTTTCAGGCTCTTCATGTTTTTGAACACCGTTTTTTGCTGCTTCTATTTTTCAGACCGTTTCATGCTCCTCATATATTTTAAACCTTTTGAAACTCTTCATATTTTTCACACCTTTTCAAGCTGTTCATGTTTTTCAACAATGCTTCATGATCCTCCTATTTTTCAGACCGTTTCATGCTCCTCAAGTATTTCACAACTTTTGAAGCTCTTCATATTTTTCACACCTTTTCAGGCTCTTCATGATTTTGAAGACCGATTCATGCTCCTCCTGTTTTTCAGACGGTTTCAGGCTCCTCATATTTTTGACACCTTTTGAAGCTCTTCATATTTTTTACAACTTTTCAGGCATTTCATGTATTTGAACACCTCTTCATGCTCCTCCTATTTTTCACACCTTTTGAAGCTCTTCACATTTTTCACACCATTTCAGGCTCTTCATGTTTTTCAACACCGCTTCCTGCTCCTCCTATTTTTCAGACAGTTTAATGCTCCTCCTGTATTTCACACCTTTTGTAGCTCTTCATATTTTTTACACCTTTTCAAGCTCTTCATGTTTTTGAATAGCGCTTCATGCTCCTCCTATTTTTCAGACAGTTTCATTATCCTCATGTATTTCACACCTTTTGAAGCTCTTCGTATTTTTTACACCTTTTCAGGCTCTTCATGTTTTTGAGCACCGCTTCATGCTCCTCTTCTTTTTCAGACCGTTTCATGCTCCTCATATTTTTGACCTCTTTTGAAGCTCCTAATATTTGTCACATCTTTTGAAGCTCTTCATATATTTCACACTTTTTCAGGCTCTTCATGTTTTTCAACACCACTTCATGTTCCTCCTATTTTTCAGACCGTTTCATGCTCATCTCATTTTTGACAGATTTTGAAGCTCTTCATATTTTTCACACCTTTTCAGTCTCTTCATGTTTTTGAACACCGTTTCATGCTCCTCCTACTTTTCAGACCGTATAATGCTCCTCATATTTTTCACACTTTTTGAAGCTCTTCATATTTTTCACACCTTTTCAGGCTCTTCATGTTTTTAAACACCACTTCATGCTCCTCCTAATTATCAGATCGTTTCATGCTCCTCATATTTTTGACACCTTTTGTAGCTCTTCATATTATTCACACCTTTTGAGGCTCTTCGTGATTTTCAAAACCGTTTCATGCTCCTCCTATTTTTCAGACCGTTTCATGCTCATCTCATTTTTGACACCTTTGGAAGCTCTTCTTATTTTTCACATCTTCTGAAACTCATCATATTTTTCACACGTTTTCAGGCTCTTCATGTTTTTCAACACCGCTTCATGCTCCTCCTATTTTTCACAACTGTTGACGCTCGTCATATTTTTCACACCTTTTCAGGCTCTTCATATTTTTGAACACCGCTTCATGCTGCTCCTATTTTTCAGACCGTTTCATGCTCCACACATTTTGAAACCTTTTGAAGCTCTTCATATTTTTCACACCTTTTCAGGCTCTCCATGTTTTTCATCACCGCTTCATGCTCCTCGTATGTTCAGACCGTTTCATTCTCCTCATATTTTTGACACCTTTTGAATCTCTTCATACTTTTCACACCTTTTAGGCTCTTCATGTTGTTGAACAGCGCTTCATGCTCCTCCTATTTTTCAGACCGTTTCATGCTCCTCATGTATTTCACACCATTTGAAGCTCTTCCTGTTTTTCACACCTTTTCAGTCTCTTCATGTATTTGAACACCATTTCATGCTCCTCCGATTTTTTAGACCGTTTCATGCTCCTCATATTTTTGACACCTTTTGAAGCTCTTCATATTTTTCACACCTTTTGAAGCTCTTCATGTTTTTCATATTTTTGAAGCTCTTCATATTTTTCACACCTTTTCACGCTTTTCATGTATTTGAACACCGGTTCATGCTCTTCCTATTTTTCAGACCGTTTCATGCTCCTCCTATTTTTCACTCCTTTTGAAGCTCTTCATATTTTTCACACCTTTTCAGTCTCTACATGTTTTTGAACACCGCTTCATGCTCCTCCTATTTCTCAGACCATTTCATGCTCCTCATGTATTTCACACCTTTTGAAGCTCTTCGTATTTTGCACACATTTTCAGGCTTTTCATGTTTTTCACAACGACTTCATGCTCCTCATATTTTTCAGACCGTTTCATGCACATTTCATTTTTGACTCCTTTGGAAGCTCTTCATATTTTTCACACCATTTTCAGGCTCTTCATGTTTTTCAACACCGCTTTATGATCCTCCTATTTTTCAGACCGTTTCATATTCCTCATATTTTTGACATTTTTTGAGGCTCTTCATATTTTTCACACCTTTTCAGGCTCTTCATGTCTTTGAACACCGTTTCATGCTCCTCCTATTTTTGTGACCGTTTCATGCACATCTCATTTTGACACCTTTTGAAGCCTTTGATATTTTTCACACCATTTTCAGGCTCTTCATGTTTTTCAACACCGCTTTCTGATCCTCCTATTTTTCAGACCGTTTCATGCTCCTCATATATTTGACACCTTTTAAAGCTCCTCATATTTTTCACACCTTTTCAGGCTCTTCATATTTTTCACATAATTTCAGGCTGTTCATGTTTTTGAACACGGCTTCATGCTCCTCCAATTTTTCAGACCGTTTCATGTTCCTCATATTTTTGACACCTTTTGAAGCTCTTCATATTTTTCACACCTTTTGAAGCTCTTCATATTTTTCACACCATTTTCAGGCTCTTCATGTTTTTTAACACCGTTTCATGCTCCTCCTATTTTTCAGACCGTTTCATGCTCCTCTTATGTTTGACACCTTTTGAAGCTCTTCATATTTTTCACACCTTTTCACGCTCTTCATGTTTTTGAACACCGCTTCATACTCCGCATATTTTTCAGACCGTTTCATGCACATCTCATTTTTGACACCTTTTGAAGCCTTTGATATTTTTCACACCATTTTCAGGCTCTTCAGGTTTTTCAACACCACTTTCTGATCCTCCTATTTTTCAGACCGTTTCATGCTCCTCATATATTTGACACCTTTTGAAGCTCTTCATATTTTCACAATTTTTTAAGCTCTTCATATGTTTCACACGTTTTCAGGTTCTTCATGTTTTTCAACACCGCTTCATGCTCCCCCTATTTTTCATTCCGTTTCATGCTCCTCATATTCTTGACACCTTTTGACGCTTTTCATATTTTTCACACATTTTCAGGCTCTTCTAGTTTTTCAACACCGCTTCATGCTCCTCCTATTTTTCATTCCGTTTCATGCTCCTCATATTTTTGACACCTTTTGAAGCTCTTCATATTTCTCACACCTTTTCAGGCTCTTCATGTTTTTCAACACCGCTTCATGATCCTCCTGTTTTTCAGACCGTTTCATGCTGATCTCATTTTTGACACCTTTGGAAGCTTTTCATATTTTTCACAACTTTTCAGGCTCTTCACGTTTTTGAACACCGCTTCATGTTCCTCCTATTTTTCAGACCGCATCATGCTCCTCATATATTTCACACGTTTTGAAGCTCTTCATATTTTTCATACCTTTTCAGGCTCTTCATGTATTTCAACACCAATTCATGCTCCTACTATTTTTCAGACCGTTTCATGCTCATCTCATTTTTGACACCTTTCGAAGCTGTTTATATTTTTCACACCTTTTGAAGCTCTTCATATTTTTCACACGTTTTCATGCCCTACATGTTTTTCATCAACGCTTCATGCTCCTCCTATTTTTCAGACCGTTTCATGCTCCTCATAATTTTGACACCTTTTGAAGCTCTTCATATATTTCACACCTTTTCAGGCTCTTCTTTTTTTTCAACACCACTTCATGCTCCTCCTATTTTTCAGACCGTTTCATGCTCATTTCATTTTTGACACCTTTTGTAGCTCTTCATATTTTTCACACCTTTTCATGCTCTTCATGTAATTGAACACCGCTTCATTTTCCTCCTATTTTTCAGACCGTTTCATGCTCCTCATATTCTTGACACCTTTTGAAGCTTTTCATATTTTCACACCTTTTAAGGCTCTTCAAGTTTTTCAATACCGTTTCATGCTCCTCCTATTTTTCAGACCGTTTCATGCTCCTCTTATGTTTGACACCTTTTGAAGCTCTTCATATTTTCACAATTTTTTAAGCTCTTCATATGTTTCACACGTTTTCAGGTTCTTCATGTTTTTCAACACCGCTTCATGCTCCTCCTATTTTTCATTCCGTTTCATGCTCCTCATATTCTTGACACCTTTTGACGCTTTTCATATTTTTCACACATTTTCAGGCTCTTCATGTTTTGCCACACCACTTCATGCTCCTCCTATTTTTCAGACGTTTTCATGCTCCTCATATTTTTGACACCTTTAGAAACTCTTCATATCATTCACACCTTTTCAGGCTCTTCATGTTTTGCCACACCGCTTCATGCTCCTCCTATTTTTGAGCCCGTTTCATGCTCCTCATGTATTTCACACCTTTTGAAGCTCTTCATATATTTCACACCCTTACATACTCTTCATGTTTTTCAACACCACTTCATGCTCCTCCTATTTTTAAGACTGTTTCATGCTCCTGATATTTTTGACTCGTTTTGAAGCTCTTCATATTTTCACAATTTTTTAAGCTCTTCATATTTTTCACACGTTTTCAGGTTCTTCATGTTTTTCAACACCGCTTCATGCTCCTCCTATTTTTCTTTCCGTTTCATGCTCCTCATATTCTTGACACCTTTTGACGCTTTTCATATTTTTCACACATTTTCAGGCTCTTCAAGTTTTTCAACACCGCTTCATGCTCCTCCTATTTTTCATTCCGTTTCATGCTCCTCATATTTTTGACACCTTTTGAAGCTCTTCATATTTCTCACACCTTTTCAGGCTCTTCATGTTTTTCAACACCGCTTCATGATCCTCCTGTTTTTCAGACCGTTTCATGCTGATCTCATTTTTGACACCTTTGGAAGCTTTTCATATTTTTCACAACTTTTCAGGCTCTTCACGGTTTTGAACACCTTTTCATGTTCCTCCTATTTTTCAGACCGTATCATGCTCCTCATATATTTCACACGTTTTGAAGCTCTTCATATTTTTCATACCTTTTCAGGCTCTTCATGTATTTCAACACCAATTCATGCTCCTACTATTTTTCAGACCGTTTCATGCTCATCTCATTTTTGACACCTTTCGAAGCTGTTTGTATTTTTCACACCTTTTGAAGCTCTTCATATTTTTCACACGTTTTCATGCCCTTCATGTTTTTCATCACCGCTTCATGCTCCTCCTATTTTTCAGACCGTTTCATGCTCCTCATATTTTTGACACCTTTTGAAGCTCTTCATATATTTCACACCTTTTCAGGCTCTTCTTTTTTTTCAACACCACTTCATGCTCCTACTATTTTTCAGACCGTTTCATGCTCATCTCATTTTTGACACCTTTTGATGCACTTCATATTTTTGACACCTTTTGAAGCTCTTCGTATATTTCACACCTTTTCAGGCTCTTCATGTTTTCAACACCACTTCATGCCCCTCCTATTTTTCAGACCCTTTCATGTTAAACTAAATTTGACACCTTATGAAGCTTTTCATGTTTTTCATACCTTTTCATGCTCTTTATGTTTTTGAACACCGGTTCATGCTCCTCCTATTTTTCAACCCGTTTCATGCTCCTCATGTATTTCACATCTTTTGAAGCTCTTCATATTTTTCACACCTTTTCAGTCTCTTCATGTTTTTGAACACCGTTTCATGCTCCTCCTACTTTTCAGACCATATAATGCTCGTCATATATTTCACACGTTTTGAAGCTCTTCATATTTTTCACACCTTTTCAGGCTCTTCATGTTTTTAAACACCACTTCATGCTCCTCCTAATTATCAGACCGTTTCATGCTCCTCATATATTTGACACCTTTTGTAGCTCTTCATATTATTCACACCTTTTCAGACTCCCCATGTTTTTCAACACCACTTCATGTTCCTCCCATTTTGCAGACAGTTTCATACTCCTCATATTTTTGACAACATTTGAAGCTCTTCATATTTCTAACACCTTTTCAGGCGCTTCATGTTTTTCAACACCGCTTCGTGCGCCTCCTATTTTTCAGACCGTTTCATGCTCATCTCATTTTTGACACCTTTTGAAGCTCTTCTTATTTTCCACATCTTTTGAAACCCTTCATATTTTTCACACGTTTTCAAGCTCTTCATGTTTTTCAACAACGTTTCATGCTCCTCCTATTTTTCAGACCGTTTCATGCTCCTCATATTTTTGACACCTTTTGAAGCTCTTCATATTTTTCACAACTTTTGAATCTCTTATATTTTTCACACCTTTTCAGGCTCTTCATGATTTTCAACACCGCTTCATGCTCCTCCTATTTTTCAGACCGTTTCTTGTTCCTCATATATTTGACACCTTTTGAAGCTCTTCATATATTTCACAGCTTTTCAGGCGCTTCATGTTTTTCAACACCGCTTCATGCTCCTCCTATTTTTCAGACCATTTCATGCTCATCTCTTTTTTGACACCTTTTGAAGCTCTTCATATTTTTCACACCTTTTGAGCTCTTCATATTTTTCAAGACTGCTTTATGCTCCTCCTATTTTTCAGACCATTCATGCCCCTCATAATTTTGAAACATTTTGAAGCTTTTCATATTTTTTACACCTTTTCAGGCTCTTCATGTTTTTCAACACCACTTCATCCTCCTCCTGTTTTTAAGACCGTTCATGTCCCTCATATTTTTGACACCTTTTGAAGCTCTTCATATTTTCACACGTTTTCAGGCTCTTCATGTTTTTCAACACCTTATCATGCTCATCGTATTTTTCAGACCGTTTCATGCTCCTCATATTTTTGACACGTTTTCAGTCTCTTCATATTATTCACACATTTTCAGGCTCTTCATGTTTTTCAACACTGCTTCATGCTCCTCCTTTGTTTCAGAACTTTTCATGCTCATCTCATTTTTGACACCTTGTGAAGCTCTTCGTATTTTTTACACCTTTTGAAGCTCTTCATATTTTTATACCTTTTCAGGCTCTTCATGTTTTTCAACACCGCTTCATGCTTCTCCTGTTTTTCAGACCGTTTCATGCTCCTCATATTTTTGACACCTTTTGAAGCTCTTCATACTTTTCACATCTTTTCAGGCTCTTCATGATTTTCAACACCACTTCATGCTCCTAGTATTTTTCAGACCTTTTCATGCTCCTCGTATTTTTGACACCTTTTGAAGCTCTTCATATTTTTCACACCTTTTGAAGCTCTTCGTATTTTTCACACCTTTTCAGGCTCTTCATATTTTTGAACACCGTTTTATGCTGCTTCTATTTTTCAGACCTTTTCATGCTCCTCATATATTTTAAACCTTTTGAATCTTTTCATATTTTTCACACCTTTTCATGCTGTTCATGTTTTTCAACAATGCTTCCTGATCCTCCTATTTTTCAGACCGTTTCATGCTCCTCAAGAATTTCACACCTTTTAAAGCTCTTCATATTTTTCACACCTTTTCAGGCTCTTCATGTTTTTCAACACCGCTCATGCTTCTCCTGTTTTTCAGACCATTTCATGCTCCTCTTAATTTTAACACCTTTTGAAGCTCTTCATATTTTTCACATCTTTTCAGGCTCTTCATGTTTTTGAACACTGCTTCATGTTCCTTCTATTTTTCAGACCGTTTCATGCTCCTCAAATTTTTAAAACTTTTGAAGCTCTTCATATTTTTCACACCTTTTCAGGCTCTTCATGTTTTTGAAGACCGATTCATGCTCCTCCTGTTTTTCAGACCGTTTCAGGCTCCTCATATTTTTGACACCTTTTGAAGCTCTTCATATTTTTTACAACTTTTCAGGCATTTCATGTTTTTGAACACCTCTTCATGCTCCTCCTATTTTTCACACCTTTTGAAGCTCTTCACATTTTTCACACCATTTCAGGCTCTTCATGTTTTTCAACACCGCTTCATGCTCCTCCTATTTTTCAGACCGTTTAATGCTCCTCCTGTACTTCACACCTTTTGAAGCTCTTCATATTTTTCACACCTTTTCAGGCTCTTCATGTTTTTCAATACCGCTTCATGCACCTCCTATTTTCAGACCTTTTAATGCTCCTCCTGTACTTCACAACTTTTGAAGCTCTTCATATTTTTCACATCTTTTCAGGCTCTTCATGTTTTTCAACAACACTTCATGCTCCACCATTTTTCAGACCGCTTCATGCTCATCTCATTTTTGACAATTTTTGAAGCTCTTCATATTTTTCACACCTTTTGAAGCTCTTCATATTTTTGACACGTTTTCAGGCTCTTCATGTTTTTTAACACCGCTTCATGCTCCTCCTATTTTTCACATCTGTTGAAGCTCTTCAAATTTTTCACACCTTTTCAGGCTCTTCATGTTTTTGAACACGGCTTCATGCTCCTCATGTATTTCAGACCGTTTCATGCTCCTCTTATTTGTGACACCTTTTGAAGCTCTTCGTATTTTTCACACATTTTCAGGCTCTTCATGTTTTTCAACATGACTTCATGCTCCTCCTATTTTTCAGACCGTTTCATGCTCCTCATATTTTTGACACCTTTTGAAATCTTCATATACTTCACACCTTTTCAGGCTCTTCATTTTTTTGGAAATAACTTCATGCTCCTTCTATTTTTCAGACCGTTTCATGGTCATCTCATTTTTGACACCTTTTGAAGCTCTTCATATTTTTCATACCTTTTGAAGATTTTCATATTTTTCACACGTTTTCAGGCTCTTCATATTTTTCAACACCGCATCATGCTCCTCCTATTTTTCAGACAGTTTCATGCTCCTCATATTTTTGACACGTTTTGAAGCTCTTCATATTTTTCACACCTTTTCAGGCTCTTCATGGTTTTCAACACTGTTTCATGATCCTCCTATTTTTCAGACCGTTTCATGCTCCTCATAATTTTGACACCCTTTGAAGCTCTTCTTATATTTCACACCTTTTCAGACTCTTCATGTTTTCGAACACCAATTCAAGTTCCTCCTATTTTTGCGACCGTTTCATGCTCTTCATATTTTTGACACCTTTAGAAGCACTTCATATTTTTCACACCTTTTGAAGATCTTCATATATTTCACACATTTTCAGCCTCTTCATGTTTCTCAACACCACTTCATGTTCCTCCTATTTTTCAGAACGTTTCATGCTCCTCATATTCTTGACACCTTTTAAAGTTCTTCATATTTTTCACACCTTTTAAGGCTCTTCATGTTTTGAACACCGTTTCATGCTCCTCCTATTTTCAGACCGTTTCATGCTCTTCATTTTTTTGACACCTTTTGAAGCTCTTCATATTTTTCACACGTTTTGAAGCTCTTCATATATTTCACACCTTTTCAGGCTCTTCATGTTTTTGAACACCGCTTCATGCTCCTCCTATTTTTCAGGCCATTTCATGCTCTTCATTTTTTTGACACCTTTTGAAGCTCTTCATATTTTTCACACCTTTTGAAGCTCTTCATATATTTCACACCTTTTCAGGCTGTTCATGTTTTTCAAAACACCACTTCATGCTCCTCCTATTTTTCAGACCGTTTCATGCTCATCTAATTTTTTACACTTTTTGAAGCTCTTCATATATTTCACACCTTTTGAAGCTCTTCATATTTTTCACATTTATGAAGCTATTCAAATTTTTCACACGTTTTCAGGCTCTTCATGTTTTTGAACACCGCTTCATGTTCCTGCTATTTTTCAGAACGTTTCACACTCCTCATGTTTTTGACACATTTTGAGGCTACTCATATTTTTCACACCTTTTCAGGCTCTTCATGTTTTTGAACACCGTTTCATGATCCTCCTATTTTTCAGAACGTTTCATGCTCCTCATATTCTTGACACTTTTTAAAGTTCTTCATATTTTTCACACCTTTTAAATCTCTTCATGTTTTGAACACCGTTTCATGCTCCTCTTATTTTCAGACCGTTTCATGCTCTTCATTTTTTTGACACCTTTTGAAGCTCTTCATATTTTTCACACCTTTTGAAGCTCTTCATATATTTCACACTGTTTCAGGCTCTTTATGTTTTTCAACACCGCTTCATGCTCCTCCTAATTTTCAGACCGTTTCATTCTCCTCATATTTTTGACACCTTTTGAAGCTCTTCATATTTTTCACACTTTTTCAGGCTCTTCATGTTTTTCAAACCGCTTCATGCTCCTCCTATTTTTCAGACCATTTCATGCTTCTCCTATTTTTCAGACCGTTTCATGCTCCTCATATTTTTGACGCCTTTTGAAGCTCTTCCTATTTTTCACACCTTTTCAGGCTCTTCATGTTTTTCAACACCGCTTCATGCTCCTCGTATTTTTCAGACCGTTTCATGCTCCTCATATTTTTCACTCCTTTTGAAGCTCTTCATATTTTTCACACCTTTTCAGGCTCTTCATGTTTTTGAACACCGTCTCATGCTCGTCATATTTTTCAGACCGTTTCATGCTCCTCATATTTTTGACACCTTTTGAAGCTCTTCATATTTTTCACACCTTTTCAGTCTCTTCATGTTTTTCAATACCGCTCATGATCCTCCTATTTTTCAGACCATTTCATACTCCTCATGTATTTCACACCTTTTGAAGCTCTTCATATGTTTCACACCTTTTCAGGCTCTTCATGTTTTTCAACACCATTTCATGCTCCTCTTATTTTTCAGACCGTTTCATGCTCCTCATATTTTTGACACCTTTTGAAGCTCTTCATATTTTTCACACCATTTCAGGCTCTTCAAGTTTTTGAACAACGCTACAATGCTCCTCCTATTTTTCAGACCGTTTCATGCTCCTCATATTTTTGACACCTTTTGAAGCTCTTCATATTTTTTACACCTTTTCAGTCTCTACATGTTTTTCAACACGGCTTCATGCTCCTCTTATTTTTCAGACCGTTTCATGCTCCTCATATTTTTCACAACTTTTGAAGCTCTTCCTATTTTTCACACCTTTTCAGGCTCTTCATATTTTTCAGCACCACTTCATACTCCTCCTATTTTTCAGACCGTATCATGCTCCTCATATATTTGACACCTTTTGAAGCTCTTCATATTTTTCACACCTTTTCAGGCTCTTCATGTTTTTCAACACCGCTTCATGCTCCTCCTATTTTTCAGACCGTTTCTTGCTCCTCATATTTTTGACACCTTTTGAAGCTCTTCATATTTTTCACACCTTTTCACGCTCTTCATGTTTTTCAACATCGCTTGCTGCTCCTCCTCTTTTTCAGAGCGTTTCATGCTCCTCATAATTTTGACACCTTTGAAGCTCTTCGTATTTTTCACACCTTTTCAGGCTCTTCATATTTTTCAACCCCACTTCATGGTTCTCCTATTTTTCAGACCGTTTAATGCTCCTCATATTTTTGACACTTTTTGAAGCTCTTCATATTTTTCACACTTCTCCAGGCTCTTCATTTTTTTGAACACAGCTTCATGCTCCTCCTATTTTTCAGACCTTTTCATGCTCCTCATGTTTTTGACACCTTTTGAAGCACTTCATGTTTTTCACACCTTTTCAGGCTCTTCATGTTTTTCAACAACGCTTCATGCTCCTCCTATTTTTCAGACCGTTTCATGCTCCTCATATGTTTCACACATTTTGAAGCTCTTCATATTTTTTTAACACCTTTTCACGCTCCTCCTATATTTCAGACCGTTTCAAGCTCCTCATATTTTTGACACTTTTTGTAGCTCTTCATATTTTTCACACCTTTTCAGGGTCTTCATGTTTTTCTACACCACTTCATGCTCCTCCTATTTTTCAGACTGTTTTATTCTACTCATATGTTTCACACCTTTTTCAAGCTTTTCATGTTTTTCAACACCACTTCATGCTCCTCCTAATTATCAGACCATATCATGCTCCTCATATGTTTCACAACTTTTTCAGTCTCTTCATGTTTTTCAACATCACTTCATGCTCCTCCTATGTTTCAGACCGTTTCATGCTCCTCATATTTTTGACACAGTTTGAAGCTCTTCACATTTTTCACACCTTTTGAGGCTCTTCATGTTTTTGAAAACAGTTTCTTGCTCCTCATATTTTTCAGACCGTTTCACCCTCTATATATTTGACACCTTTCTGAAGCTCTTCATATTTTTCACACCTTTTCAGGCTCTTCATGTTTTTCAACACCACGTCAAGCTCCTTCTATTTTTCAGACCGTTTCTTGCTCCTAATATTTTTGACACCTTTGAGGCTCTTCATATATTTCACACTTTTTCAGTCTCTTTATGTTTTTCAACACCGCTTCATGCTCCTCCTAATTTTCAGACCGTTTCATTCTCCTCATATTTTTGACACCTTTTGAAGCTCTTCATATTTTTCACACCTTTTCAGGCTCTTCATGTTTTTCAACACCACTTCAAGCTCCTTCTATTTTTCAGACCGTTTCTTGCTCCTCATATTTTTGACACCTTTGAGGCTCTTCATATATTTCACACTTTTTCAGGCTCTTTATGTTTTTCAACACCGCTTCATGCTCCTCCTGATTTTCAGACCGTTTCATTCTCCTCATATTTTTGACACCTTTTGAAGCTCTTCATATTTTTCACACTTTTTCAGGCTCTTCATGTTTTTCAAACCGCTTCATGCTCCTCCTATTTTCAGACCGTTTCATGCTCCTCCTATTTTTCAGACCGTTTCATGCTCCTCGTATTTTTGACGCCTTTTGAAGCTCTTCATATTTTTCACACCTTTTCAGGCTCTTCATGTTTTTCAGCACCACTTCATGCTCCTCCTATTTTTCAGACCTTTTTTTGCTCCTCATATTTTTTACACATTTTGAAGCTCTTCATATTTTTCACACCTTTTCAGGCTCTTCATGTTTTTCAACACCGCTTCATGCTCCTCCTATTTTTCAAACCGTTTCATGCTCCTCATATTTTTGACACATTTTGAATCTCTTCATATTTTTCACACCTTTTCAGGCTCTTCATGTTTTTCAACATCGCTTGCTGCTCCTCAACTTTTTCAGACCGTTTCATGCTCCTCTTAGTTTTGACACCTTTGAAGCTCTTCATATTTTTGACACCTTTTCAGGCTCTTCATGTTTTTCAACAACACTTCATGCTCCTCCTATTTTTCAGACCGTTTCATGCTCCTCATATGTTTCACACCTTTTTCAGGCTCTTCATGTTATTCAACAACACTTCATGCTCCTCCTATGTTTCAGACCGTTTCATGCTCCTCATATTTTTGACACAGTTTGAAGCTCTTCACATTGTTCACACCTTTTGAGGCTCTTCATGTTTTTGAAAACAGTCTCTTGCTCCTCATATTTTTCAGACCGTTTCACCCTCTATATATTTGACACCTTTTTGAAGCTCTTCATATTTTTCACACCTTTTGAGGCTCTTCATGTTTTTGAAAACAGTTTCTTGCTCCTCATATTTTTCAGACCGTTTCAACCTTTATATATTTGACACGTTTTTGAAGCTCTTCATATTTTTCACACCTTTTCAGGCTCTTCATGTTTTTCAACACCACTTCAAGCTCCTTCTATTTTTCAGACCGTTTCTTGCTCCTCATATTTTTGACACCTTTGAGGCTCTTCATATATTTCACACTGTTTCAGGCTCTTTATGTTTTTCAACACCGCTTCATGCTCCTCCTAATTTTCAGACCGTTTCATTCTCCTCATATTTTTGACACATTTTGAAGCTCTTCATATTTTTCACACTTTTTCAGGCTCTTCATGTTTTTCAAACCGCTTCATGCTCCTCCTATTTTTCAGACCGTTTCATGCTTCTCCTATTTTTCAGACCGTTTCATGCTCCTCATATTTTTGACGCCTTTTGAAGCTCTTCATATTTTTCACACCTTTTCAGGCTATTCATGTTTTTCAGCACCACTTCATGCTCCTCCTATTTTTCAGACCGTTTCATGCTCCTCATATACTTGACACCTTTTGAAGCTCTTCATATTTTTCACACTTTTTCACGCTCTTCATGTTTTACAACATCGCTTGCTTCTCCTCCTCTTTTTCAGAGCGTTTCATGCTCCTCCTAATTTTGACACCTTTGAAGCTCTTCATATTTTTCACACCTTCAGGCTCTTCATGTTTTTCAACACCACTTCAAGCTCCTTCGATTTTTCAGACCGTTTCTTGCTCCTCATATTTTTGACACCTTTGAGGCTCTTCATATATTTTACACTTTTTCAGGCTCTTCATGTTTTTCAACACCACTTCAAGCTCCTTCTATTTTTCAGACCGTTTCTTGCTCCTCATATTTTTGACACCTTTGAGGCTCTTCATATATTTCACACTGTTTCAGGCTCTTTATGTTTTTCAACACTGCTTCATGCTCCTCCTAATTTTCAGACCGTTTCATGCTTCTCCTATTTTTCAGACCGTTTCATGCTCCTCATATTTTTGACGCCCTTTGAAGCTCTTCCTATTTTTCACACCTTTTCAGGCTCTTCATGATTTTCAACACCACTTCATGCTCCTCCTTTTTTCAGACTGCTTCATTCTCATCTCATTTTTGACACATTTTGAAGCTGTTCATATTTTTCATTTCTTTTGAAGCTCTTCATATATTTTACACGTTTTCAGGCTCTTCATGGTTTTCAACACCGCTTCGTGCTGCTCCTAATTTTCAGATCATTTCATGCTCATCGATTTTTACACCTTTTGCAGGTCTTCATATTTTCACACCTTTTGAAGCTCTTCATATTTTTCACACCTTTTTAGGCTCTTCATGTATTTGAACACCGTTTCATGCTCCTCCTCTTTTTCAGATCGTTTCATGCTCCTCATATTTTTGACACCTTTTGAAACTCTTCTTTTATTTTCACACCTTTTGAAGCTTTTCATATATTTCACACCTTTTCAGGCTCTTCATGCTTTTAAACAACACTTCATGCTCCTCCTATTTTTCAGACCGCTTCAAGCTCATCTCATTTTTCACACCTTTTGAAGCTGTTCATATTTTTCACACGTTTTCAGGTTCTTCATGTTTTTCAACACTGCTTCATGCTCCTCCTAATTTTCAGACCGTTTCATGCTTCTCCTATTTTTCAGACCGTTTCATGCTCCTCATATTTTTGACGCCCTTTGAAGCTCTTCCTATTTTTCACACCTTTTCAGGCTCTTCATGTTTTTCAACACCGCTTCATGCACCTCCTATTTTTCAGAACGTTTCATGCTCATCTCATTTTTCACACCTTTTGAAGCTGTTCATATTTATCACACGTTTTCAGGTTCTTCATGTTTTTCAACTGCGCTTCATGCTCCTCCTATTTTTCAGACCGTTTCATGCTCCACATATTTTTGACATGTTTTGAAGCTCTTCATATATTTCACACCTTTTTAGGCTCTTCCTGTTTTTGAACACCGTTTCATGCTCCTCCTATTTTTCAGACCTTTTCATGCTCCTCATATTTTTGACACCTTTTGAAGCTCTTCATATTTTTCACACCTTTTCAGGCTCTTCATGTTTTTCAACACCGCTTCATGCACCTCCTATTTTTCAGAACGTTTCATGCTCATCTCATTTTTGACACCTTTTGAAGCTTTTCATATTTTTCAAAACTTTTCAGGCTCTTCATGTTTTGAACACCGCTTCATGGTAATCCTATTTTTGAAACCATATCATGCTCCTCATATTTTTCACACATTTTGAAGCTCTTCATATTTTTCAATCCTTTTCAGACTCTTCATGTTTTTGAACACCACTTCATGCTCCTTCTATTTTTCAGAGAGTTTCATGCTCCTCATGTATTTCACACCTTTTGAAGCTCTTCATATTTTTCACACCTTTTCAGGCTCTTCATGTTTTTGAACACCGTTTCATGCTCCTCCAATTTTTCAGACGGTTTCATGCTCCGCATATTTTGACACCTTTTGAAGCTCTTCAAATTTTTCACACTTTTTCAAGCTCTTCATGTTTTTCAACTCCACTTCATACTCCTCCTATTTTTCAGACCGTTTCATGTTCCTCATATTTTTGACACCTTTAGAAACTTTTCATATTTGTCACACTTTTTCAGGCTCTTCATGTTTTTCAACACCGCTTCAGCTCCTCCTATTTTTCAGACAGTTTCATTCTCCTCAAAAATTTGACACATTTTAAACCTCTTCATATATTTCACACCTTTTCAGGCTCTTCATTTTTTCAACACCACTTCATGCTCCTCCTATTTTTCAGACCGTTTCATGCTCATCTACTTTTTAACACCTTTTGAAGCTCTTCATATTTTTCACACCTTTTAAGCTCTTCACATTTTTCACACCTTTTCAGGCTCTTCATGTTTTGTACACCGTTTCTTGCTACTCCTATTATTCAGACCGTTTCATGATCCTCATATATTTGACACCTCATGAAGCTCTTCATATTTTTCACACCTTTTCAGGCTCTTCAAATTTTTCATATTTTTGAACCTCTTCATGTTTTTCACACCTTTTCAGGCTCTTCAAGATTTTCAACAACGCTTCATGCTCCTCCGATTTTTCAGACCGTTTCATGCTCATCTAATTTTTGACACCTTTTGAAGCTCTTCATATTTTTCACAACTTTTCAGGCTCTTCATTTGTTTAAAGACAGTTTCATGCTCCTTCTATTATTCAGACCGTTTCATGCTCCTCATATTTTTGACACCTTTTGAAGCTCTTCATATTTTTCACACGTTTTCAGGCTCTTCATGTTTTTCATCAATGCTTCATGCTCCTCCTATTTGTCAGACGGTTTCATTCTCCTCATATTTTTGACTCCTTTTGAAGCTCTTCATATATTTCACACCTTTTCAGGCTCTTCATGTTTTTCAACACTGCTTCATGTTCCTCCTATTTTTCAGACCGTTTCATGCTCCTCATATTTTTGACACCTTTTGAAGCTCTTCATATTTTTCACACCTTTTCAGGCTCTTCATGTTTTTCAACACCGCTTCATGATCCTCCTATTTTTCAGACCGTTTCATGCTCCTCATATTTTTGACACCTTTTGAAGCTCTTCATATTTTTCACACCTTTTCAGGCTCTTCATGTTTTTCAACACCTCTTCATGCTCCTCCTATTTTTAAGACCGTTTCATTCTCCTCATATTTTTTACTCCTTTTGAAGCTCTTCATATTTTTCACACGTTTTCAGGCTCTTCATGTTTTTCAACACCGCTTCATGCTCCTCCTACTTTTCAGACCATTTCATGCACCTCATATTTTTGACACCTTTTGAAGCTCTTCATGTTTTTCACACCTTTTGAAGCTCTTCATATTTTTCATATTTTTGAAGCTCTTCATATTTTCACACCTTTTCAGACTCTTCATGTTTTTCAACATTACTTCATCCTCCTCCTATTTTTCGAACGTTTCCTGCTCCTCATAATTTTCACACCTTTTAAAGCTATTCATATTTTTCAAACCTTTTCAGGTTCTTCATGTTTTTGAACACCGCTTCATGCTGGTCCTATTTGCAGACCGTTTATGCTCCTCATAATTTGACACCTTTTGAAGCTCTTCATATTTTTCACACCTTTTCAGTCTCTGCAATTTTTTTGAACACGGCTTCATGATCCTCCTATTTTTCAGACCGTTTCGTGCTCCACATGTATTTCACACCTTTTGAAGCTCTTCATATTTTGCACACATATTCAGGCTCTTCATTTTTTTCAACACCACTTCATGCTCCTCCTATTTTTCAGACCGTTTCACGCTCCTCATAATTTGACACCTTTTGAAGCTCTTCATATTTTTCACACCTTTTCAGGCTCCTCATGTTTTTGAACACCGCTTCATGCTCTTCCTATTTTTCAGACCGTTTCATGCTCCTCACGTTTTTGACACCTTTTGTAGCTCTTCATATATTTCACACATTTTCAGGATCTTTATGTTTTTCAACAACACTTCATGCTCCTCCTATTTTTAAGACCGCTTCATGCTCATCTCATTTTTCACACTTTTGAAACTGTTCATATATTTCACACCTTTTGAAACTCTTCAAATTTTGACAAGTTTTCAGGTTCTTCATGTTTTTCAACACCGCTTTATGCTCCTCCTATTTTTCAGAGTATTTCATGCTCCACATATTTTTGACACCTTTTGAAGCTCTTCATATTTTTCACACTTTTTCAGGCTTTTTATGTTTTTGAACACCGCTTCATGCTGCTCCTATATTTCACATCTTTTGAAGCTCGTCATATTTTTCACACGTTTTCAGGCTCTTCATGTGTTTCAACACGGCTTCATGCTCCTCCTATTTTTCACACCATTTCATGCTCATCTGATTTTGACACCTTTTGAAGCTCTTCATATTTTTCACAACTTTTGAAACTCTTCATATTTCTCACACGTTTTCAGGCTCTTCATGTTTTTCAACACCGCTTCATGCTCCTCCTACTTTTCAGACCATTTCATGCACCTCATATTTTTGACACCTTTTGAAGCTCTTCATGTTTTTCACACCTTTTGAAGCTCTTCATATTTTTCATATTTTTGAAGCTCTTCATATTTTCACACCTTTTCAGACTCTTCATGTTTTTCAAAATTGCTCCTCCTATTTTTCAGACCGCTTCATGCTCCTCATATTTATCACACCTTTTGAAGGTCTTCATATTTTTCACATCTTTTCAGGCTCCTCATGTTTTTGAACACCGCTTCATCCTCCTCCTATTTTTCAGATCGTTACATGCTCCTAATATTTTTGACACCTTATGAAGCTCTTCATATTTTTCACACTTTTTCAGGCTTTTCATGTTTTCCAACACCGCTTCATTCTCTTCCTATTTTTCAGACCGTTTCATGCTCATCTCATTTTTGACACCTTTTGAAGCTTTTCATATTTTTCAAAACATTTCAGCTCTTCATGTTTTTGAAAACCGCTTCATGCTCCTCCTATTTTTCAGAGAGTTTCATGCTCCTCATGTATTTCACACCTTTTGAAGCTCTTCAAATTTTTCACAACTTTTCAGGCTCTTCATGTTTTTGAACACCATTTCATGCACCTCTTATTTTTCAGACAGTTTCATGCTCCTCATATATTTCAGACCTTTTGAAGCTCTTCATATTTTTCACAACTTTTCAGGCTCTTCATGTTTTTCAACACCGTCTCATGCTACTCCTATTTTTCAGACCGTTTCATGCTCCTCATGTATTTCACACCTTTTGAAGCTTTTCACATTTTTCACAACTTTTCAGGCTCTTCATGTTTTTCAACACCGCTTCATGTTCCTCCTATTTTTCAGTCCATTTCATGCTCCTCATATTTTTGACACCTGTTGAAGCTCTTCATATTTTCCCACCTTTTCAGCTCTTCAAGTTTTTCAACACCACTTCATGCTCCTCCTATATTTCACAGCGTTTCATGCTCCTCATATTTTTGACACCTTTTGAAGCTCTTCATATATTTCACACCTTTTCAGGCACTTCATGTTTTTCAACACCACTTCATGCTCCTCCTATTTTTCAGATCGTTTCATGCTCCTCATATTTTTACACCTTTTGAAGATCTTCATATTTTTCACAAGTTTTCAGGTTCTTCATGTTTTTCAACACCACTTCATGCTCCTCCAATTTTTCACACCGTTTCATGCTCCACATATATTTGACACGTTTTGAAGCTCTTCATATTTTTCACACCTTAACAGACTTTTTATGTTTTTGAACACCGCTTCATGCTTCTCCTATATTTCATACCTTTTGAAGCTCTTCATATTTTTCACACCTTTTCAGGCTCTTCATGGTTTTCATCACCACTTCATGCTCCTCCTATTTTTCAGACCGTTTCATGCTCCTCATATATTTGACACCTTTTGTAGCTCTTCTTATATTTCACACCTTTTCAGGCTCTTCATGTTTTTAAACTACCTCTCATGCTCCTCCTATTTTTCAGACCGCTTCATGCTCCTCATATTTATCACACCTTTTGAAGGTCTTCATATTTTTCACATCTTTTCAGGCTCCTCATGTTTTTGAACACCGCTTCATCCTCCTCCTATTTTTCAGATCGTTACATGCTCCTAATATTTTTGACACCTTATGAAGCTCTTCATATTTTTCACACTTTTTCAGGCTTTTCATGTTTTCCAACACCGCTTCATTCTCTTCCTATTTTTCAGACCGTTTCATGCTCATCTCATTGTTGACACCTTTTGAAGCTTTTCATATTTTTCAAAACATTTCAGCTCTTCATGTTTTTGAAAACCGCTTCATGCTCCTCCTATTTTTCAGAGAGTTTCATGCTCCTCATGTATTTCACACCTTTTGAAGCTCTTCAAATTTTTCACACCTTTTCAGGCTCTTCATGTTTTTCCACTCCAATTCATGCTTCTCCTATTTTTCATCCCCTTTCATGCTCCTCATGTATTTCACACCTTTTGAAGCTCTTCATATTTTTCACACCTTTTCAGGCTCTTCATGTTTTTCAACACCGCTTCATGCTCCTCCTATTTTTCAGACCGTTTCATACTCCTCATATTTTTGACACCTTTTGAAGGTCTTCATATATTTCACACCTTTTCAGGCTGTTCTTTTTTTTCTGGTCCACTTCATGCTCTTCTCTTATTTTTCAGACCGTTTCATGCTCATCTCATTTTTGACACATTTGAAGCTCTTCATATTTTTCACACCTTTTGAAGCTCTTCATATTTTTCACACCTTTTGAAGCTCTTCATATTTTTCACACCTTTTCAGGCTGTGCATGTTTTTCAACATCGCTTATGCTCGTCCTATTTTTCAGACCGTTTCATGCTCCTCATATTTTTGACACCTTTTGAAGCTCTTCATATTTTTCACACCTTTTCAGGCTCTTCATGTTTTTCAACACCGCTTCATGAACCTCCTATTTTTCGGACCGATTCATGCACCTCATATTTTTGACACCTTTTGAAGCTCTTCATATTTTTCACACCTTTTCAGGCTCTTCATGGTTTTCAACACCACTTCATGTTCCTCGTACTTTTCAGACCGTTTCATGCTCCTCATATTTTTGACAACTTTTGAAGCTCTGCATATTTTTCACACCTTTTGAGGCTCTTCATGATTTTCAACACCGCTTCATGGTCCTCCCATGTTTCAGAACGTTTCATGCTCCTCATGTATTTCACACCTTTTGAAGCTCTTCAAATTTTTCACAGCTTTTCAGGCTCTTCATGTTTTTGAACACCGCTTCATGCTCCTCCTATTTTTCAGACCGTTTCATGCTCCTCATATTTTTGACACGTTTTGAAGCTCTTCATATCTTTCATACCTTTTCAGACTCTTCATGTTTTTGAACACCGCTTCATGCTCCTCCTGTTTTTCAGAATGTTTCCTGTTCCTCCAATTTTTCAGACCGTTTCATGCTCATCTAATTTTTGACACCTGTTGAAGCTATTCATATATTTCACACCTTCTGAAGCTCTTCATATTTTTCACACTTTTTCAGGCTCTTCATGTTTTGCAACACCACTTCATGCTTCTCCTATTTTTCAGCCCGTTTCATGCTCCTCATGTTTTTCACACCTTTTGAAGCTCGTCATATTTTTTACACCTTTTCAGGCTCTTCATGTTTTGATCACCGTTTCATGCTACCCCTATTTTTCAGACCGTTTCATGCTCATCTAATTTTTGACACCTTTTGAAGCTCTTCATATATTTCACACCTTTTGAAGCTCTTCATATTTTGCACACCTTTCCAGGCTCTTCATATTTTTCAACACCGCTTCATGCTCCACCTATTTTTCAGACCGTTTCATGCTCCTCATATTTTTGACACCTTTTGAAGCTTTTCATATTTTTCACACCTTTTCAGGCTCTTCATTTTTTTCAACACTACTTCTTGCTCCTCCAATTTTTCAGACCGTTTCATGCTCATCTAATTTTTGACACCTGTTGAAGTTCTTCATATTTTTCACACCTTCTGAAGCTCTTCATATTTTTCACACTTTTTCAGGCTCTTCATGTTTTTCAACACCACTTCATGCTTCTCCTATTTTTCAGCCCGTTTCATGCTCCTCATGTTTTTCACACCTTTTGAAGCTCGTCATATTTTTCACACCTTTTCAGGCTGTTCATGTTTTTGATCACCGTTTCTTGCTCCTCCTATGTTTCAGACCGTTTCATGCTCCTCATATTTTTGACACCTTTTAATCTCTTTATATTTTTCACAGCTTTTCAGGCTCTTCATGTTTTTGAACACCACTTCATGCTCCTCCTATATTTCAGAGCGTTTCATGCTCCTCATATTTTTGACACCTTTTGAAGCTCTTCATATTTTTCACACCTTTTGAAGCTCTTCATATTTTTCACACCTTTTCAGGCTCTTCATGTTTTTCAACACAGCTTCATGCTCGTCCTATTTTTCAGACCTTTTCATGCTCCTCATATTTTGACACCTTTTGAAGCTCTTCATTTTTTTCACAGCATTTTAGGCTCTTCATGTTTTTCAACACCGCTTCAGGCTCCTCCTATTTTTCAGACCTTTTCATGCTCCTCATATTTTTGACACCTTTTGAAGCTCTTCATATTTTTCACAGCATTTTAGGCTCTTCATGTTTTTCAACACCCCTTCATGCTCCTCCTATTTTTCAGACCGTTTCATGCTCCTCATATTTTTGACAGCTTTTGAAGCTCTTCAAATATTTCACACCTTTTCAGGCTCTTCTATTTTTTTCAACACCACTTCATGCTCCTCCTTTTTTTCAGACCGTTTCATGCTCATCTCATTTTTGACACCTTTTGAAGCTCTTCATATTCTTCACACATTTTGAAGCTCTTCATATTTTTTCACATCTTTTCAGCTTCTTCATGTTTTTCAACACCGCTTCATGCTCCTCCTATTTTTCAGACCGTTTCATGCTCCTCATATTTTTGACACCTTTTGAAGCTCTTCATATTTTTCACACTTTTCAGGCTCTTCATGTTTTTCAACACCACTTCATGCTCCTCCTATTTTTCAGACCGTTTCATTCTCCTCATATTTTTGACACCTTTTGAAGCTCTTCATATATTTCACACCTTTTCAGGCTCTTCATGTTTTTAACACCACTTCATGCTCCTCCTATTTTTCAGACCGTTTCATGCTCATCTCATTTTTGACACCTTTTGAAGCTCTTCATGTTTTTGACCACCGTTTCATGCTATTCCTATTTTTCAAACTGTTTCATGGTCCTCATGTTTGTTACACCTTTTGAAGCTATTCATATATTTCACACCTTTTCAGGCTCTTCTTGTTTTTCAACACAGCTTCATTCTCCTCCTATTTTACACCGTTTCATGCTCCTCATGTTTTTGACACCTTTTGAAGCACTTCATATTTTTCACACATTTCAGGCTCTTCATGTATTTGAAAACCGCCTCATGCTCCTCCTATTTTTCAGACCGTTTCATGTCCAAATGTATTTCACACCTTTTGAAGCACTTTATATTTTTCAAAACTTTTCAGGCCCTTCATGTGTTTGATCAGCATTTCATGCTCCTCCTATTTTTCAGACCGTTTCATGCTCCTCATATTTTGACAACTTTTGAAGCTCTTCATATTTTTCACCCCTTTTCAGGCTCTTCATATTTTTGAACACCCCTTCATGCTCCTCCTATTTTTCAGACCGTTTCATTCTCCTCATATTTTTGACACCTTTTGGATCTCTTCATATATTTCACACCTTTTCAGGCTCTTCTTTTTTTTCAAAACCTCTTCATGCTCGTCCTATTTGTCAGACCGTTTCATGCTCCTCATATTTTTCACACCTTTTGAAGCTCTTCATATTTTTCACACCTTTTGAAGCTCTTCATATTTTCCACACGTTTTCAGGCTCCTCATGTTTTTGAACACCGCTTCATGCTCCTCATATTTTTCAGACCGTTTCGTGCTCCTCATACTCTTGACACCTTCTGAAGCTCTTCATATTTTTCACACCTTTTCAGGCTCTTCATGTTTTTGATCACCGTTTCATGCTCCTCCTATTTATCAGACCGTTTCATGCTCATGTCATTGTCGACACCTTTTCAAGCTCTTCATATATTTCACACCTTTTGAAGCTCTTCATATTTTGCACACCTTTCCAGGCTCTTCATATTTTTCAGCACCGCTTCATGCTCCACCTATTTTTCAGACCGTTTCATGCTCCTAATATTTTTGACACCTTTTGAAGCTTTTCATATTTTTCACACCTTTTCATGCTCTTCATTTTTTTCAACACTACTTCTTGCTCCTCCACTTTTTCAGACCATTTCATGCTCATCTAATTTTTGACACCTGTTGAAGCTCTTCATATTTTTCACACCTTCTGAAGCTCTTTATATTTGTCACACTTTTTCAGGCTCTTCATGTTTTTCAACACCACTTCATGCTTCTCCTATTTTTCAGCCCGTTTCATGCTCATCATGTTTTTCACACCTTTTGAAGCTCGTCATATTTTTCACACCTTTTAAGGCTCTCCATGTTTTTGATCACCGTTTCTTGCTCCTCCTATTTTTCAGACCGTTTCATGCTCCTCATAGTTTTCACACCTTTTGAAGCTCGTCATATTTTTCACACCTTTTTAGGCTCTCCATTTTTTTGATCACCGTTTCTTGCTCCTCCTATTTTTCAGACCCTTTCATGCTCCTCATATTTTTGACACCTTTTGAAGCTCTTCATATTTTTCACAAGTTCTCAGCCTCCTCATGTTTTTCAACACCGCTTCATGCTCCTCCTATTTTTCAGACCGTTTCATGCTTCTCATATTTTTGACACCTTTTGAAGCTCTTCATATTTTTCACACCTTTAAAGGCTCTTCATGTTTTTGAACACCGCTTCATGGTCCTCCTCTTTTTCAGACCATTTCATGCACCTCATATTTTTGACACCTTTTGAAGCTCTTCATAATTTTCACACCTTTTCAGGCTCTTCATATTTTTGAACACCGCTTCATGCTCCTCCTATTTTTCAGACCGTTTCATGCTCCTTGTAATTTTGACACCTTTTGAAGCTCTTCGTATTTTTCACACCTTTTCAGGCTCTTCATGTTTTTTAACCGCTGCATACTCCTCCTATTTTTCAGACCGTTTCATGCTCCTCATATATTTCACACCTTTTGAAGCTCTTCATATTTTTCACACCTTTTCAAGCTCTTCATATTTTCACACCTTTTCAGGCTCTTCATGTTTTTGAACACTGCTTCATGCTCCTTCTTTTTTTCCGAGAGTTTCATGCTCCTCATGTATTTCTCACCTTTTGAAGCTCTTCATATTTTTCTAACCTTTTCAGGCTCTTCATGTTTTTCCACACCACTTCATGCTTCTCCTATTTTTCAGCCCGTTTCATGCTCCTCATGTATTTCACACCTTTTGAAGCTCTTCAAATATTTCACACCTTTTCAGGCTCTTCACGTTTTGATCACCATTTCATGCTCCTTTATTTTTCAGACCGTTTCATGCTCATCTCATTTTTGACACCTTTTTAAGCTCTTCATATATTTCACACATTTTCAAGCTCCTCATATTTTTCACACCTTTTCAGGCTCTTCATGTTTTGAACACCGCTTCATGCTCCTCCTATTTTTCAGACCGTTTCATGCTTCTCATATTTTTGACACCTTTTGAAGCTCTTCATATTTTTCACACCTTTTCAGGCTCTTCATGTATTTGATCACCATTTCTTTCTCCTCCTATTTTTCAGACCGTTTCATGCTCCTCATATTTTTGACACTTTTTGAATCTCTTCCTTTTTTTCACACCTTTTCAGACTCTTCATTTTTCTCAACTCCGCTTCATGCTCCTCCTATTTTTCAGACTGTTTCATGCTCCTCATATTTTTGACAAGTTTTGAAGCTCTTCATATTTTTCACACCTTTTCATGCTCTTCATGTTTTTGAACACCACTTCATGCTTCTCCTATTTTTCAGACCGTTTCATGCTCCTCATATGTTTCACTCCTTTTTCAGGCTCTTCATGATTTTCAACAACACTTCATGCTCCTCCTATTTTTCAGACCATTTCATGCTCCTCCTATTTTTCAGACCGTTTCATGCTCCTCATATTTTGACACCTTTTGAAGCTCTTCATATTTTTCACCTTTTCAGGCTCTTCATATTTTTCAACACTGCTACATACTTCTCCTATATTTCCGACCGTTTCATGCTCCTCATATTTTTGATACATCTTGAAGCTCTTCATATTTTTCACACCTTTTCAGGCTCTTCATGTTTTTCAGCACCGCTTCATGCTCCTCCTATTTTCCAGACCGTTTCATGCTCCTCATATTTTTGACACCTTTGAAGCTCTTCATATATTTCAAACCTTTTCAGGCTCTTCAAGTTTTTCAACACAGCTTCATGCTCCTCATATTTTTCAGACCGTTTCATTCTCCTCATATTTTTGATACCTTTTGAAGCTCTTCGTATTTTTCACACCTTTTCAGGCTCTTCATGTTTTTCAACACCGCTTCAGGCTCCTCCTATTTTTCAGACCGTTTCATGCTCCTCCTATTTTTGTCACCTTTTACAGCACTTCATATTTTTCACACCTTTTCAGGCTCCTCATGTTTTTCCTCACCGCTTCATGCTCCTCCTAATTTTCAGACCGTTTCATGCTCTTCATATTTTTGAGACCTTTTGAAGCTCTTCATATTTTTCATACCTTTTCAGGCTTTTCATGTTTTTCAACACCGCTTCATGCTCCGCCTATTTTTCAAACCGTTTCATGCTCCTCATATGTTTCACACCTTTTTCAGGCTCTTCATGGTTTTCAACACCACTTCATGCTCCTCCTATTTTTCAGACCTTTTCATGTTTCTCATATATTTGACACAGTTTGAAGCTCTTCATATTTTTCACAACTGTTGAGGCTCTTCATGTTTTTGAAAACAGTTTCTTGCTCCTCATGTTTTTCAGACCCTTTCACCCTCCTCATATTTTTGACACCTTTTTGAAGCTCTTCATTTTTTTCACACCTTTCCAGGCTCTTCAAGTGTATGAACACCATTTCATGATCTTCCTATTTTTCAGACCGTTTCATGCTCCTCATATATTTGACACCTTTTGAAGTTCTTCATATTTTTCACACCTTTTCAGACTCTTCATGTTTTTCAACACCACTTCATGCTCCTCCTATTTTTCAGATCGTTTCATGCTCCTTATATTTTTGACACCTTTTGAAGTTCTTCATATTTTTCACACCTTTCAGGCTCTTCATGGTTTTCAACACCACTTCATGCTCTTCTTATTTTTCAGACCGTTTCATGCTCCTCATATGTTTCTCACCTTTTGAAGCTCTTCATGTTTTTTAACCCCTTTCTTGCTCCTCCTATATTTCATACCGTTTCATGCTCCTTATATTTTTGACACCTTTTGAAGCTCTTCATATATTTCACACCTTTTCAGGCTCTTCATATTTTTCAACACCGCTTCAAGCTCCTCCTATTTTTCAGACCGTTTCTTGGTCCTCATATTTTTGACACCTTTGAGGCTCTTCATATATTTCACACATTTTCAGGCTCTTCATGTTTTTCAACACCGCTTCATGCTCCTCCTAATTTTCAGACCGTTTCATTCTCCTCATATTTTTGACACCATTTGAAGCTTTTCATATTTTTCACACCTTTTCAGGCTCTTCATATTTTTTAACAACTTTTCATGCTCCTCCTATATTTCAGACCGTTTCATGCTCCTCATAATTTTGACACCTTTGAAGCTCTTCATATTTTTCACACCTTTTCAGGCTGTTCATATTTTTCAACACCACTTCATGCTTCTCCGATTTTTCAGACCGTTTCATGCTCCTCATATGTTTCACACCTTTTGAAGCTCTTCATATTTTTTTTAACACCTTTTCACGCTCCTCCTATATTTCAGACCGTTTCATGCTCCTCATATTTTTGACACAGTTTGAAGCTCTTCACATTTTTCACACCTTTTGAGGCTCTTCATGTTTTTGAAAACAGTTTCTTGCTCCTCCTATTTTCAGACCGTTTCATGCTCCTCATATGTTTCACAACTTTTGAAGCTCTTCATATTTTTTACACCTTTTCAGGCTCTTTATGTTTTTCAACAGGCTTCATGCTCCTCTTATTTTTCAGACCGTTTTGTGCTCCTCATATTTTTCACACCTTTGAAGCTCTTCATATTTTTCACACCTATTCAGGCTCTTCATAATTTTGAACACGGCTTCATGCTCCTCCTATTTTTCAGACCGTTTCATGCTCCTCATATTTTTGACACCTTTTGAAGCTCTTCATATTTTTCACACCTTTTCAGGCTATTTATGTTTTTCAATACAGCTCATGATCCTCCTATTTTTCAGACCGTTTCATACTCCTCATGTATTTCACACCTTTTGAAGCTCTTCATATTTTTCACACCTTTTCAGGCTCTTCATGTTTTTGAACACAGTTTCATGCTCCTCCTATTTTTCAGACCGTTTCATGCTCCTCGTATTTGTGACATCTTTTGAAGCCTTTCATATTTTTCACACCTTTTAGGCTCTTCATGTTTTTCAGCACCACTTCTTGCTCCTCCTCTTTTTCAGACCGTTTCATGCTCCTCTTATTTTTGACACCTTTTGAAGCTCTTCATATTTTTTACACCTTTTCAGGCTCTACATGTTTTTCAACACGGCTTCATGCTCCTCTTATTTTTCAGACCGTTTCATGCTCCTCATATTTTTCACACCTTTTGATGCTCTTCATATTTTTCACACTTTTTCAGGCTCTTCATGTTTTTCAACACCGCTTCATGCTCCTCCTATTTTTCAGACCATTTCATGCTCCTCATATTTTTCACACCTTTTGATGCTCTTCATATTTTTCACACCTTTTTAGGCTCTTCATGTTTTTCAACACCACTTCATGCTCCTCCTATTTTTCAGACCGTTTCATGCTCCTCATATATTTGACACCTTTTCAAGCTCTTCATATATTTCACACCTTTTCAGGTTCTTCATGTTTTTGAACACCGTTTCATGCTCCTCCTATTTTTCAGACCATTTCATGCTCCTCATATATTTCACATTATTTGAAGCTCTTCATATTTTTCACACCTTTTGAATCTCTTCATATTTTTCACACCTTTTGAAGCTCTTCATATTTTTCACACCTTTTCAGGCTCTTCATGCTTTTGAACACCGTTTCATGCCCCTCTATATTTCAGACTGTTTCATGCTCCTCATATTTTTGACACCTTTTGAAGCTCTTCATATTTTTCACACCTTTGCAGGCTCTTCATGTTCTTCAACAACGCTTCATGCTCCTCCTTTTGTTCAGACCTTTTCATGCTCCTCATATTTTTGACACCTTTTGAAGCTCTTCATTTTTTTCACACCTTTTCAGGCTCTTCATGTTTTTCAACACTACTTCATGCTCCTCCTATTTTTCAGACCGCTTCTTGCTCATCTCATTTTTGACCGCTTTTGAAGCTCTTCATATTTTTCACACCTTTTGAGGCTCTTCATATTTTTCACACGTTTTCAGGCTCTTCATGTTTTTGAACACCGTTTCATGCTGCTCCTATTTTTCAGACCGTTTCATGCTTCTCATATTTTTGACACCTTTTGAAGCTCTTCATATTTTTCACAGCTTTTCATGCTCTTCATGTTTTTCAACACTGCTTCATGCTCCTCCTATTCTTCAGACAGTTTCATGCTCCTCATGTGTTTCACACCTTTTGAAGCTGTTAGTATTTTTCACACATTTTCATGCTCTTAATGTATTTGAACACCGCTACAATCCTCCTCCTATTCTTCAGACCGTTTCATGCTCCTCATATTTTTCACACCTTTTGAAGCTCTTCATATTTTTAACACCATTTCAGGCTCTTCATTTTTTTGAACACCGCTTCATGCTCCTACTATTTTTCAGACCGTTTTTTGCTCCTCATATATTTGACACCTTTTGAAGCTGTTCATATTTTTCATATCTTTTCAGGTTTTCATGTTTTTCAACACCGCTTCATGCTCCTCCTATATTTCATACCATTTCATGCTCCTCATGTATTTCACATTATTTGAAGCTCTTCATATTTTTCACACCTTTTGAATCTCTTCATATTTTTCACACCTTTTGAAGCTCTTCATATATTTCACACCTTTTGAACCTCGTCAAATTTTTCACAACTTTTCAGGCTCTTCATGTTTTTGAACACCGCTTCATGCTCCTCCTATTTTTCAGACCTTTTCATATTCCTCCTATTTTTCAGATCATTTCATGCTCCTCATATGTTTGACACCTTTTGAAGCTTTTCATATTTTTCACACCCTTTCAGGCTCTTCATGTTTTTCAACACCGTTTCATGCTCCTCCTATTTTTTAGACATTTTCATGCTCCTCATATTTTTGACTCCTTTTGAACCTCTTCATATTTTTCACACCTTTTCTGGCTCTTCATATTTTTAAACACCGCTTCATGCTCCTCGTATGTTTAGAACTTTTAATGCTCCTCATAATTTTGACACCTTTTGCAGCTCTTCATATTTTTCACACTTTTTCTGGCTCTTCATATTTTTCAACACCACTTCTTGCTCCTCCTATGTTTAGAACGTATAATGCTTCTCATAATTTTGACACCTTTTGAAGCTCTTCATAATTTTCACACCTTTTCAGTCTCTTCATGTTTTGAACACCGCTTCATGATCCTCCTATTTTTCAGACCGTTTCATGCTCTGCATATATTTCACACCTTTTGAAGCTCTTCATATTTTTCACACCTTTTCTGGTTCTCATGTTTTTGAACACAGCTTCATGCTTCTGCTATTTTTCAAACCGTTTCATGCTCCTCATATATTTCACACCTTTTGAAGCTCTTCATATTTTTCACACCTTTTCAGGCTCTTCATCTTTTTCGACATCACTTCATGCTCCTCCTATTTCTCAGACCATTTCAGGCTCCTCATATTTTTGACAGCTTTTGAATCTCTTCATATTTTTCACACCTTTTCATGATCTTCATGTTTTTCAACACCGTGTCATGCTCGTCCTATTTTTCAGACGGTTTCATGCTCCTCATATTTTTCACACCTTTAAAGCTCTTCATATTTTTCACACATTTTAAGGCTCTTCATATTTTTCAACACCGTGTCATGCTCCTGCTAATTTTCAGATGGTTTCATGCTCCTCATAATTTTCACAACTTTAAAGCTCTTCATATTTTTCACACCTTTTAAGGCTCTTCATGTTTTTGAACACCACTACATGCTCCTCCTATTTTTCTGACCGTTTCATGCTCCTCATATTTTTGACACCTTTTGAAGCTCTTCATATTTTTAACACCTTTTCAGGCTCTTCATGTTTTTCAACACCATTTCATGCTCCTCATATTTTGACAACTTTTGAAACTCTTCATATTTTTCAGACCGTTTCATGCTCCTCATATTTTTGACACCTTTTGAAGCTCTTCCTATTATTCACACCTTTCCAGACTCTTCATGTTTTTGAACACCGCTTCATGCTCCTCCTATTTTTCAGACCGTTTCATGCTCCTCATATTTTTCACACCTTTTGAAGCTCTTCATATTTTTCTCACCTTTTCAGGCTCTTCTTGTTTTTGAACAGCACTTCATGCTCCTCCTATTTTTCAGAGAGTTTCATGCTCCTCATGTATTTCACACCTTTTGAAGCTCTTCATATTTTTCACACCTTTTCAAACTCTTCATGTTTTTCAACACCGCTTCATGCTCCTCCTTTTTTTCAGACCGTTTCATGCTCCTCATGTATTTCACACCTTTTGAAGCTCTTCATATTTTTCACACCTTTTCAGGCTCTTCATGTTTTTGAACACCGCTTCATGCTCCTCCTATTTTTCAGACCGTTTCATGCTCCTCATGTATTTCACACCTTTTGAAGCTCTTCATATTTTTCACACCTTTTCAGGCTCTTCATGTTTTTCCACACCAGTTCATGCTCCTCCTATTTTTCAGACCATTCATGCTCCTCATATTTTTGAAACCTTTAGAAACTCTTCATATTTTTCACACCTTTTCCGGCTCTTCATGTTTTTCAACACCGCTTCATGCTCCTCCTATTTTTCAGATCGTTTCATGCTCCTCATATTTGACACCTTTTGAAGCTCTTCATATTTTTCACACCTTTTCAGGCTCTTCATGTTTTTGAACACTTCTTCTTGCTCCTCCTCTTTTTCAAACCCTTTCATGCTTCTCATATTTTTGACATCTTTTAAAGCTCTTCATATTTTTCACACCTTTTCAGGCTCTTCATGTTTTTCAACACCACTTCATGCACCTCCTATTTTTGAGACCGTTTCATGCTCCTCATATTTCTGACACCTTTAGAAACTCTTCATATTTTTCACACCTTTTCCGGCTCTTCAGGTTTTTTAACACCTCTTCATACTCCTCCTATTTTTCAGACCGTTTCATTCTCCTCATATTTTTGACACCTTTTCAAGCTCTTCATATATTTCACACCCTTTCAGGTTCTTCATTTTTTTCAACACCACTTCATGCTCCTCCTATTTTTCAGAGCGTTTCATGCTCCTCATCTTTTTGACAGCTTTTGAAGCTCTTCATATATTTCACACATTTTCAGGCTCTTCATGTTTTTCAACACTGCTTCATGCTCGTCCTATTTTTCAGAACGTTTCATGCTCCTCAAATTTTTGACACCTTTTCAAGCTCTTCATATTTCTCACACCTTTTCAGGCTTTTCATGTTTTTTTGAACACCGCTTCATGTTCCTCCTATTTTTCAGACCGTTTCATGCTCCTCATATTTTTGACACCTTTTGAGGCTCTTCATATATTTCACAACTTTTCAGGCTCTTCATGTTTTTCAACACCGCTTCATGCTCCTCCTAATTTTCAGACCGTTTCATTCTCCTCATATTTTTGACACCATTTGAAGCTTTTCATATTTTTCACACCTTTTCAGGCTCTTCATATTTTTTAACAACTTTTCATGCTCCTCCTATATTTCAGACCGTTTCATGCTCCTCATAATTTTGACACCTTTGAAGCTCTTCATATTTTTCACACCTTTTCAGGCTGTTCATATTTTTCAACACCACTTCATGCTTCTCCGATTTTTCAGACCGTTTCATGCTCCTCATATGTTTCACACCTTTTGAAGCTCTTCATATTTTTTTTAACACCTTTTCACGCTCCTCCTATATTTCAGACCGTTTCATGCTCCTCATATTTTTGACACAGTTTGAAGCTCTTCACATTTTTCACACCTTTTGAGGCTCTTCATGTTTTTGAAAACAGTTTCTTGCTTCTCCTATTTTTCAGACCGTTTCATGCTCCTCATATGTTTCACAACTTTTGAAGCTCTTCATATTTTTTACACCTTTTCAGGCTCTTTATGTTTTTCAACAGGCTTCATGCTCCTCTTATTTTTCAGACCGTTTTGTGCTCCTCATATTTTTCACACCTTTGAAGCTCTTCATATTTTTCACACCTATTCAGGCTCTTCATAATTTTGAACACGGCTTCATGCTCCTCCTATTTTTCAGACCGTTTCATGCTCCTCATATTTTTGACACCTTTTGAAGCTCTTCATATTTTTCACACCTTTTCAGGCTATTTATGTTTTTCAATACAGCTCATGATCCTCCTATTTTTCAGACCGTTTCATACTCCTCATGTATTTCACACCTTTTGAAGCTCTTCATATTTTTCACACCTTTTCAGGCTCTTCATGTTTTTGAACACAGTTTCATGTTCCTCCTATTTTTCAGACCGTTTCATGCTCCTCATATTTTTGACACCTTTTGAAGCTCTTCATATTTTTCACACCATTTCAGGCTCTTCACGTTTTTGAACAACGCTACAATGCTCCTCCTATTTTTCAGACAGTTTCATGCTCCTCATATTTTTGACACCTTTTGAAGCTCTTCATATTTTTTGCACCTTTTCAGTCTTTACATGTTTTTCAACACAGCTTCATGCTCCTCTTATTTTTCAGACAGTTTCATGCTCCTCATGTATTTCACACCTTTTGAAGCTCTTCATATTTTTCACACCTTTTCAGGCTCTTCATGTTTTTGAGCACCGTTTCATGCTCCTCCTATTTTTCACACCTTTTGAAGGTCTTCATATATTTCACACATTTTCAGGCTCTTCATGTTTTTCAACAACGCTTCATGCTCCTCCTATTTTTCACACCTTTTGATGCTCTTCATATTTTTCACACCTTTTCAGGCTCTTCATGTTTTTCAACACCGCTTCATGCTCCTCCTATTTTTCAGACCGTTTCATGCTCCTCATATATTTGACACCTTTTCAAGCTCTTCATATATTTCACACCTTTTCAGGTTCTTCATGTTTTTGAACACCGTTTCATGCTCCTCCTATTTTTCAGACCATTTCATGCTCCTCATATATTTCACATTATTTGAAGCTCTTCATATTTTTCACACCTTTTGAATCTCTTCATATTTTTCACACCTTTTGAAGCTCTTCATATTTTTCACACCTTTTCAGGCTCTTCATGCTTTTGAACACCGTTTCATGCCCCTCTATATTTCAGACTGTTTCATGCTCCTCATATTTTTGACACCTTTTGAAGCTCTTCATATTTTTCACACCTTTGCAGGCTCTTCATGTTCTTCAACAACGCTTCATGCTCCTCCTTTTGTTCAGACCTTTTCATGCTCCTCATATTTTTGACACCTTTTGAAGCTCTTCATTTTTTTCACACCTTTTCAGGCTCTTCATGTTTTTCAACACTACTTCATGCTCCTCCTATTTTTCAGACCGCTTCTTGCTCATCTCATTTTTGACCGCTTTTGAAGCTCTTCATATTTTTCACACCTTTTGAGGCTCTTCATATTTTTCACACGTTTTCAGGCTCTTCATGTTTTTGAACACCGTTTCATGCTGCTCCTATTTTTCAGACCGTTTCATGCTTCTCATATTTTTGACACCTTTTGAAGCTCTTCATATTTTTCACACCTTTTCAGGCTCTTCATGTTTTTCAACACCGCTTCATGGTCCTCCTATTTTTCAGACCCTTTCATGCTCCCACTTTTTTGACACCTTTTGAAGCTCTTCATATTTTTCACAGCTTTTCATGCTCTTCATGTTTTTCAACACTGCTTCATGCTCCTCCTATTCTTCAGACAGTTTCATGCTCCTCATGTGTTTCACACCTTTTGAAGCTGTTAGTATTTTTCACACATTTTCATGCTCTTAATGTATTTGAACACCGCTACAATCCTCCTCCTATTCTTCAGACCGTTTCATGCTCCTCATATTTTTCACACCTTTTGAAGCTCTTCATATTTTTAACACCATTTCAGGCTCTTCATTTTTTTGAACACCGCTTCATGCTCCTACTATTTTTCAGACCGTTTTTTGCTCCTCATATATTTGACACCTTTTGAAGCTGTTCATATTTTTCATATCTTTTCAGGTTTTCATGTTTTTCAACACCGCTTCATGCTCCTCCTATATTTCATACCATTTCATGCTCCTCATGTATTTCACATTATTTGAAGCTCTTCATATTTTTCACACCTTTTGAATCTCTTCATATTTTTCACACCTTTTGAAGCTCTTCATATATTTCACACCTTTTGAACCTCGTCAAATTTTTCACAACTTTTCAGGCTCTTCATGTTTTTGAACACCGCTTCATGCTCCTCCTATTTTTCAGACCTTTTCATATTCCTCCTATTTTTCAGATCATTTCATGCTCCTCATATGTTTGACACCTTTTGAAGCTTTTCATATTTTTCACACCCTTTCAGGCTCTTCATGTTTTTCAACACCGTTTCATGCTCCTCCTATTTTTTAGACATTTTCATGCTCCTCATATTTTTGACTCCTTTTGAACCTCTTCATATTTTTCACACCTTTTCTGGCTCTTCATATTTTTAAACACCGCTTCATGCTCCTCGTATGTTTAGAACTTTTAATGCTCCTCATAATTTTGACACCTTTTGCAGCTCTTCATATTTTTCACACTTTTTCTGGCTCTTCATATTTTTCAACACCACTTCATGCTCCTCCTATGTTTAGAACGTATAATGCTTCTCATAATTTTGACACCTTTTGAAGCTCTTCATAATTTTCACACCTTTTCAGTCTCTTCATGTTTTGAACACCGCTTCATGATCCTCCTATTTTTCAGACCGTTTCATGCTCTGCATATATTTCACACCTTTTGAAGCTCTTCATATTTTTCACACCTTTTCTGGTTCTCATGTTTTTGAACACAGCTTCATGCTTCTGCTATTTTTCAAACCGTTTCATGCTCCTCATATATTTCACACCTTTTGAAGCTCTTCATATTTTTCACACCTTTTCAGGCTCTTCATCTTTTTCGACATCACTTCATGCTCCTCCTATTTCTCAGACCATTTCAGGCTCCTCATATTTTTGACAGCTTTTGAATCTCTTCATATTTTTCACACCTTTTCATGATCTTCATGTTTTTCAACACCGTGTCATGCTCGTCCTATTTTTCAGACGGTTTCATGCTCCTCATATTTTTCACACCTTTAAAGCTCTTCATATTTTTCACACATTTTAAGGCTCTTCATATTTTTCAACACCGTGTCATGCTCCTGCTAATTTTCAGATGGTTTCATGCTCCTCATAATTTTCACAACTTTAAAGCTCTTCATATTTTTCACACCTTTTAAGGCTCTTCATGTTTTTGAACACCACTACATGCTCCTCCTATTTTTCTGACCGTTTCATGCTCCTCATATTTTTGACACCTTTTGAAGCTCTTCATATTTTTAACACCTTTTCAGGCTCTTCATGTTTTTCAACACCATTTCATGCTCCTCATATTTTGACAACTTTTGAAACTCTTCATATTTTTCAGACCGTTTCATGCTCCTCATATTTTTGACACCTTTTGAAGCTCTTCCTATTATTCACACCTTTCCAGACTCTTCATGTTTTTGAACACCGCTTCATGCTCCTCCTATTTTTCAGACCGTTTCATGCTCCTCATATTTTTCACACCTTTTGAAGCTCTTCATATTTTTCTCACCTTTTCAGGCTCTTCTTGTTTTTGAACAGCACTTCATGCTCCTCCTATTTTTCAGAGAGTTTCATGCTCCTCATGTATTTCACACCTTTTGAAGCTCTTCATATTTTTCACACCTTTTCAAACTCTTCATGTTTTTCAACACCGCTTCATGCTCCTCCTTTTTTTCAGACCGTTTCATGCTCCTCATGTATTTCACACCTTTTGAAGCTCTTCATATTTTTCACACCTTTTCAGGCTCTTCATGTTTTTGAACACCGCTTCATGCTCCTCCTATTTTTCAGACCGTTTCATGCTCCTCATGTATTTCACACCTTTTGAAGCTCTTCATATTTTTCACACCTTTTCAGGCTCTTCATGTTTTTCCACACCAGTTCATGCTCCTCCTATTTTTCAGACCATTCATGCTCCTCATATTTTTGAAACCTTTAGAAACTCTTCATATTTTTCACACCTTTTCCGGCTCTTCATGTTTTTCAACACCGCTTCATGCTCCTCCTATTTTTCAGATCGTTTCATGCTCCTCATATTTGACACCTTTAGAAGCTCTTCATATTTTTCACACCTTTTCAGGCTCTTCATGTTTTTGAACACTTCTTCTTGCTCCTCCTCTTTTTCAAACCCTTTCATGCTTCTCATATTTTTGACATCTTTTAAAGCTCTTCATATTTTTCACACCTTTTCAGGCTCTTCATGTTTTTCAACACCACTTCATGCACCTCCTATTTTTGAGACCGTTTCATGCTCCTCATATTTCTGACACCTTTAGAAACTCTTCATATTTTTCACACCTTTTCCGGCTCTTCAGGTTTTTTAACACCTCTTCATACTCCTCCTATTTTTCAGACCGTTTCATTCTCCTCATATTTTTGACACCTTTTCAAGCTCTTCATATATTTCACACCCTTTCAGGTTCTTCATTTTTTTCAACACCACTTCATGCTCCTCCTATTTTTCAGAGCGTTTCATGCTCCTCATCTTTTTGACAGCTTTTGAAGCTCTTCATATATTTCACACATTTTCAGGCTCTTCATGTTTTTCAACACTGCTTCATGCTCGTCCTATTTTTCAGAACGTTTCATGCTCCTCAAATTTTTGACACCTTTTCAAGCTCTTCATATTTCTCACACCTTTTCAGGCTTTTCATGTTTTTTTGAACACCGCTTCATGTTCCTCCTATTTTTCAGACCGTTTCATGCTCCTCATATTTTTGACACCTTTTGAGGCTCTTCATATATTTCACAACTTTTCAGGCTCTTCATATTTTTGAACACCGCTTCATGCTCCTCCTATTTTCAGACCGTTTCATGCTCCTCTCATTTTTGACACCTTTTGAAGATTTGCATTTCTTTACACACCTATTCAGGCTCTTCATGTTTTTGAACACTGCTTCATGCTCCTCCTATTTTTCAGACCATATCATGCTCCTCATATTTTTCACACATTTTGAAGCTCTTCATATTTTTCATACCTTTTCAGGCTCTTCATTTTTTTCAACAGTACTTGTTGCTCCTCCTATTTTTTAGACCTTTTCATGCTCATCTAATTTTTGACACTTTTGAAGCTCTTCATATTTTTTACACCTTTTGAAGCTCCTCATATTTTTCACACATTTTGAAGCTCTTCATATTTTTCTCACCTTTTCAGGCTCTTCATGATTTTCATCACCGCTTCATGCTCCTCCTATTTTTCAGACCGTTTCATGCTCATCTCATTTTTGACACCTTTTGAAGCTCTTCCTATTTTTTACAGGTTTTCAGGCTCTTCATGTTTTTCAACACTGCTTCATGCTCCTCCTATTTTTCCGACCGTTTCATGCTCATCTCATTTGGACACCTTTTGAAGCTCTTCATATTTTTCACACCTTTTGAAGCAATTCATATTTTTCACATTTATGAATCTCTTCATATTTTCCACACGTTTTCAGACAATTCATGTTTTTCAACATCGCTTCATGCTCCTCCTATTTTTCAGACCGTTTCATGCTCCTCATAATTTTGACACCTTTTGAAGCTTTAATATTTTTAACACCTTTTCAGGCTCTTCATCTTTTTCAACACCACTTCATGCTCCTCCTTTTTTGCAGACCATTTCATGCTACTCATATTTTTAACACCTTTTGAAGCTCTTCATATTTCTCACAACTTTTCAGGCTCTTCATGTTTTTCAACAACGCTTCATGCTCCTCCGATTTTTCAGACCGTTTCATGCTCCTCATATTTTTGACACCTTTTGAAGCTGTTCATGTTTTTCACACCTTTTCAGGCTCTTCATGTTTTTCAACACCGCTTCATGCTTCTCCTATTTTTCAGACCGTTTCATGCTCCTCATATTTTTGACACCTTTTGAAGCTCTTCATATTTTTCACAACTTTTCAGGCTCTTCATGTTTTTCAACACCGCTTCATGCACGTCCTATTTTTCAGACCATTTCATGCTCATCTCATTTTTGACACCTTTTGAAGTTTTTCATATTTTTCACAACTTTTCAGGCTCTTCATGTTTTTGAACACCGCTTCACGCTAATCCTATTTTTCAAACCATATCATGCTCCTCATATTTTTCACACCTTTTGAAGCTCTTCATATATTTCACACCTATTCATGCTCTTCATGTTTCTGAACACCACTTCATGCTCCTTCTCTTTTTCAGAGAGTTTTATGCTCCTCATGTATTTCACACCTTTTGAAGCTCTTCATATTTTTCACACCTTTTCAGGCTCTTCATGTTTTTCAACACCACTTCATGCTGCTCATATTTTTCAGACCGTTTCATGCTCCTCATATTTTTGACACCTTTTGAAGCTCTTCATTTTTTTCACACCTTTTAAGGCTCTTCATCTTTTTCAACACCGCTTCATGCTGCTCATATTTTTCAGACCGTTTCATGCTCCTCATATTTTTGACACCTTTTGAAGCTCTTCATATTTTTCACACGTTTTCAGTCTATTCATGTTTTTGAACACCATTTCAGGCTCCTCCTATTTTTCAGAGTGTTTCATGCTCCTCATGTATTTCACACCTTTGAAAGCTCTTCATATTTTTCAAAGATTTTGAAGCTCTTCATATTTTTCACACCTTTTCAGGCTCTTCATGTTTTTCAACACCGTTTCATGCTCCTCCTATTTTTCAAACCGTTTCATGTTCCTCATAATTTTGACACCTTTTGAAGATCTTCATAATTTTCACACATTTTCAGGCTCTTCATGTGTTTGAACACCGCTTCATGTTCCTCCTATTTTTCAGACCGTTTCATGCTCCTCATATTTTTGACACCTTTTGAAGCTCTCATATTTTTCATACCTTTTGAAGCTCTTCATGTTTTTGAACACTGCTTCATGCTCCTCGTATTTTTCAGATCGTTTCATGCTCCTCATATTTTTGACACTTTTTGAGCTCTTCATATTTTTCACACCTTTTCAGGCTCTTCATGTTTTTGAACACCGCTTCATGATCTTCCTGATTTTCAGACCGTTTCATGCTCTTCATATTATTGAAACATTTTGAAGCTCTTCATATTTTTCACACCTTTTCAGGCTCTTTATTGTTTTCTCCACCACTTCATGCTCCTCATATTATTCAGACCGTTTCATGCTCATCTCATTTGTGTCACCTTTGAAGCTCTTCATATTTTTCACACCTTTTAAAGCTCTTCATATTTTTCACAAGTTTTCAGGCTCTTCATGTTTTTCAAAACCGTTTCATGCTGCTTCTATTTTTCAGACCGTTTCATGCTCCTCATATTTTTCACACCTTTTGAAGCTCTTCATATTTTTCACACCCTTTTAAGATCTTCATGTTTTTGAACACAGCTTCATGCTCCTCCTATTTTTCAGACCGTTTCATGCTCCTCATATTTTTGACAACTTTTGAAGCTCTTCATATTTTTCACACCTTTTCAGGCTCTTCATATTTTTGAACACAGCTTCATGCTCCTCCAATTTTTCAGACCGTTTCATGCTCCTCATATTTTTGACACCTTTTGAAGCTTTTCATATTTTTCACATCTTTTCAGGCTCTTCATGTTTTGCAACACCATTTCATGATCCTCCTATTTTTCAGACCGTTTCATGCTCATCTCATTTTTGACATCTTTTGAAGCTTTTCATATTTTTCACACATTTTCAGGCTCTTCATATTTTTGCACACCACTTCATGCTTCTCCTATTTTTCAGCCCGTTTCATGCTCCTCATGTTTTTGACATCTTTTGAAGCTCTTCATATTTTTCACACGTTTTCAGCTCTTAATGTTTTTCAACACCGCTTCATGCTCTTCCTATTTTTCAGACCGTTTCATGCTCATCTCATTTTTGACACCTTTGGAAGCTCTTCATATTTTTCACACGTTTTCAGCTCTTAATGTTTTTCAACACCGCTTCATGCTCTTCCTATTTTTCTGACGGTTTCATGCTCATCTCAAGTTTGACACCTTTTGAAGCTCTTCATATTTTTCACACATTTTCAGGCTCTTCATGTTTTTGACCATCGCTTCATGCTCCTCCTATTTTTCAGAGAGTTTCATGCTCCTCATGTATTTCACACCTTTTGAAGCTCTTCATATTTTTCACACCTTTTCAGGCTCTTCATGTTTTTCAACACCGCTTATGCTCCTCCTATTTTTCAGACCGTTTCATGCTCATCTCATTTTTGAAAACTTTTGAAGCTCTTCATATTTTTAATATTTTTGAAGCTCTTCATATTTTCACACGTTTTCAGACTCTTCATGTTTTTCAACACCGCTTCATGCTCCTCTATTTTTCAAACGGTATCATGCTCCTCATATTTTTGACACCTTTTGAAGCTCTTCATATTTTTCACACCTTTTCAGGCTCTTCATGTTTTTGAACACTTCTTCATGCTCTTCCTCTTTTTCAGACCGTTTCATGCTCCTCATATTTTTGACACTTTTTGAAGCTCTTCATATTTTTCACTCATTTTCAGGCTCTTCATATTTTTCAACACCACTTCATGCTCCTCCTATTTTTGAGACCGTTTGGTGCTCCGCATATTTTTGACACCTTTAGGAACTCTTCATATTTTTCACACCTTTTCAGGCACTTCATGTTTTTTATCACTGCTTCATGCTCGTCCTATTTTTCAGAACGTTTCATGCTCCTCATATTTTTGACACCTTTTGAAGCTCTTCATATTTTTCACACCTTTTCAGGCTTTTCATGTTTTTGAACACCGCTTCATGCTCCTCCTATTTTTCAGATTGTTTCATGCTCCTCATATTTTTGACACCTTTTGAAGCTCTTCATATTTTTCACACCTTTTCAGGCTCTTCATGTTTTTCAACACCGCTTCATGCTCGTCGTATTTTGCTGACCGTTTCATGCTCCTCATATTTTTGACACCTTTTGAAGCTCTTCAGATATTTCGCACCTTTCCAGGCTCTTCATTTTTTCAACATCACTTCATGCTCCTCCTATTTTTCAGATCGTTTCATGCTCATCTCATTTTAACACCTTTTGAAGCTCTTCATATTTTTGACAAATTTTGAAGGTCTTCATATTTTTCACACGTTTTCAGGCTCTTCATGATTTTCAACACCGCTTCATGCTCCTCCTATTTTTCAGACCTTTTCATGCTCATCTCTTTTTTGACACCTTTTGAAGCTCTTCAGATTTTTCACACCTTTTGAAACTCTTCATATTTTTCACATTTATTAATCTCTTCATATTTTCCACACGTTTTCAGACAATTCATGTTTTTCAACATCGCTTCATGCTCCTCCGATTTTTCAGACCGTTTCATTCTCCTCATATTTTTGACACCTTTTGAAGCTCTTCATATATTTCACACTTTTTCAGACTTTTCCTTTTTTTCAACACGACTTCATGCTCCTCCTATTTTTCAGACCGTTTCATGCTCATCTCATTTTGACATCTTTTGAAGCTCTTCATATTTTTCACACCTTTTGAAGCTCTTCATATTTTTCACATTTATGAATCTCTTCATATTTTTTACACGTTTTCAGACAATTCATGTTTTTCAACATCACTTCATGTTATTCCTATTTTTCAGACCGTTTCATGCTCCTCATAATTTTGACACCTTTTGAAGCTTTAATATTTTTAACACCTTTTCAGGCTCTTCATCTTTTTCAACACCACTTCATGCTCCTCCTTTTTTGCAGACCGTTTCATGCTACTCATATTTTTAACACCTTTTGAAGCTCTTCATATTTCTCACACCTTTTCAGGCTCTTCATGTTTTTCAACAACGCTTCATGCTCCTCCGATTTTTCAGACCGTTTCATGCTCCTCATATTTTTGACACCTTTTGAAGCTCTTCATATTTTTCACACTTTTTCAGGCTCTTCATGTTTTTGAACACCGCTTCATGCTTCTCCTATTTTTCAGACCGTTTCATGCTCCTCATATTTTTGACACCTTTTGAAGCTCTTCATATTTTTCACAACTTTTCAGGCTCTTCATGTTTTTCAACACCGCTTCATGCACGTCCTATTTTTCAGACCGTTTCATGCTCATCTCATTTTTGACACCTTTTGAAGTTTTTCATATTTTTCACAACTTTTCAGGCTGTTCATGTTTTTGAACACCACTTCATGCTCCTTCTCGTTTTCAGAGAGTTTTATGCTCCTCATGTATTTCACACCTTTTGAAGCTCTTCATATTTTTCACACATTTTCAGGCTCTTCATGTTTTTCAACACCGCTTCATGCTGCTCATATTTTTCAGACCGTTTCATGCTCCTCATATTTTTGACACCTTTTGAAGCTCTTCAATTTTTTCACACCTTTTAAGGCTCTTCATGTTTTTCAACATCGCTTCATGCTGCTCATATTTTTCAGACCGTTTCATGCTCCTCATATTTTTGACACCTTTTGAAGCTCTTCATATTTTTCACACGTTTTCAGTCTATTCATGTTTTTGAACACCCTTTCAGGCTCCTCCTATTTTTCAGAGTGTTTCATGCTCCTCATGTATTTCACACCTTTGAAAGCTCTTCATATTTTTCAAAGATTTTGAAGCTCTTCATATTTTTCACACCTTTTCAGGCTCTTCATGTTTTTCAACACCGTTTCATGCTCCTCCTATTTTTCAAACCGTTTCATGTTCCTCATAATTTTGACACCTTTTGAAGATCTTCATAATTTTCACACATTTTCAGGCTCTTCATGTGTTTGAATACCGCTTCATGTTCCTCCTATATTTCAGACCGTTTCATGCTCCTCATATTTTTGACACCTTTTGAAGCTCTCATATTTTTCATACCTTTTGAAGCTCTTCATGTTTTTGAACACTGCTTCATGCTCCTCGTATTTTTCAGGTCGTTTCATGCTCCTCTTATTTTTGACACTTTTTGAGCTCTTCATATTTTTCAAACCTTTTCAGGCTCTTCATGTTTTCGAACACCCCTTCATGCTACTCCTATTTTTCAGACTGTTTCATGCTCATCTCATTTTTGACACCTTTTGACGCTCTTCATATTTTTCACACGTTTTCAGCTCTTAATGTTTTTCAACACCGCTTCATGCTCTTCCTATTTTTCAGACCGTTTCATGCTCCTCATATTTTTCACACCTTTTGAAGCTCTTCATATTTTTCACACGTTTTCAGTCTATTCATGTTTTTGAACACCCTTTCAGGCTCCTCCTATTTTTCAGAGTGTTTCATGCTCCTCATGTATTTCACACCTTTGAAAGCTCTTCATATTTTTCAAAGATTTTGAAGCTCTTCATATTTTTCACACCTTTTCAGGCTCTTCATGTTTTTCAACACCGTTTCATGCTCCTCCTATTTTTCAAACCGTTTCATGTTCCTCATAATTTTGACACCTTTTGAAGATCTTCATAATTTTCACACATTTTCAGGCTCTTCATGTGTTTGAACACCGCTTCATGTTCCTCCTATATTTCAGACCGTTTCATGCTCCTCATATTTTTGACACCTTTTGAAGCTCTCATATTTTTCATACCTTTTGAAGCTCTTCATGTTTTTGAACGCTGCTTCATGCTCCTCGTATTTTTCAGGTCGTTTCATGCTCCTCTTATTTTTGACACTTTTTGAGCTCTTCATATTTTTCAAACCTTTTCAGGCTCTTCATGTTTTCGAACACCCCTTCATGCTACTCCTATTTTTCAGACCGTTTCATGCTCATCTCATTTTTGACACCTTTTGACGCTCTTCATATTTTTCACACGTTTTCAGCTCTTAATGTTTTTCAACACCGCTTCATGCTCTTCCTATTTTTCAGACCGTTTCATGCTCCTCATATTTTTCACACCTTTTGAAGCTCTTCATATTTTTCACACCCTTTTAAGATCTTCATGTTTTTGAACACAGCTTCATGCTCGTCCTATTTTTCAGACCGTTTCATGCTCCTCATATTTTTGACAACTTTTGAAGCTCTTCATATTTTTCACACCTTTTCAGGCTCTTCATATTTTTGAACACAGCTTCATGCTCCTTCTATTTTTCAGACCGTTTCATGCTCCTCATATTTTTGACACTTTTTGAAGCTTTTCATATTTTTCACATCTTTTCAGGCTCCTCATGTTTTTCAAGACCATTTCATGATCCTCCTATTTTTCAGACCGTTTCATGCTCATCTCATTTTTGACACCTTTTGAAGCTTTTCATATTTTTCACACATTTTCAGGCTCTTCATATTTTTCCACACCACTTAATGCTTCTCCTATTTTTCAGCCCGTTTCATGCTCCTCATGTATTTCACAGCTTTTGAAGCTCTTCATATTTTTCACACCTTTTCAGGCTCTTCATGTTTTTGGTCACCGTTTCATGCTCCTCCTATTTTTCAGACCGTTTCATGCTCCTCATATTTTTGACACCTTTTGAAGCTCTTCATATTTTTCACACGTTTTCAGCTCTTAATGTTTTTCAACACCGCTTCATGCTCTTCCTATTTTTCAGACCGTTTCATGCTCATCTCATTTTTGACACCTTTTGAAGCTCTTCATATTTTTCACACGTTTTCAGCTCTTAATGTTTTTCAACACCGCTTCATGCTCTTCCTATTTTTCAGACCGTTTCATGCTCATCTCATTTTTGACACCTTTTGAAGCTCTTCATATTTTTCACACGTTTTCAGCTCTTAATGTTTTTCAACACCGCTTCATGCTCTTCCTATTTTTCAGACTGTTTCATGCTCATCTCAATTTTGACACCTTTTGAAGCTCTTCATATTTTTCACACATTTTCAGGCTCTTCATGTGTTTGAACATCGCTTCATGCTCCTCCTATTTTTCAGAGAGTTTCATGCTCCTCATGTATTTCACACCTTTTGAAGCTCTTCATATTTTTCACACCTTTTCAGGCTCTTCATGATTTTCAACACCGCTCATGCTCCTCCTATTTTTCAGACCGTTTCATGCTCATCTCATTTTTGACACCTTTTTAATCTCTTCATATTTTTCAAAACTTTTGAAGCTCTTCATATTTTTAATATTTTTGAAGCTCTTCATTTTTTCACACGTTTTCACACTCTTCATGTTTTTCAACACCGCTTCATGCTCCTCCTATTTTTCAAACCGTATCATGCTCCTCATATTTTTGACACTTTTTGAAGCTCTTCATATTTTTCACTCATTTTCAGGCTCTTCATATTTTTCAACACCACTTCATGCTCCTCCTATTTTTGAGACCGTTTGGTGCTCTGCATATTTTTGACACCTTTAGGAACTCTTCATATTTTTCACACCTTTTCAGGCACTTCATGTTTTTTATCACTGCTTCATGCTCGTCCTATTTTTCAGAACGTTTCATGCTCCTCATATTTTTGACACCTTTTGAAGCTCTTCATATATTTCACACCTTTTCAGGCTCTTCATGTTTTTCGACACAGCTTCATGCTCCTCCTATTTTTCAGACCGTTTCATTCTCCTCACATTTTTGACACCTTTTGAAGCTCTTCATATTTTTCACACATTTTCAGGCTCTTCATGTTTTTCGACACAGCTTCATGCTCCTCCTATTTTTCAGACCGTTTCATGCTCCTCATAATTTTGACACCTTTTGATGCTTTCATATTTTTAACACCTTTTCAGGCTCTTCATCTTTTTCAACACCACTTCATGCTCCTCCTTTTTTGCAGACCGTTTCATGCTACTCATACTTTTAACACCTTTTGAAGCTCTTCATATTTCTCACACCTTTTCAGGCTCTTCATGTTTTTCAACAACGCTTCATGCTCCTCCGATTTTTCAGACCGTTTCATGCTCCTCATATTTTTGACACCTTTTGAAGCTCTTCATATTTTTCACCCCTTTTCAGGCTCTTCATGTTTTTGAACACCGCTTCATGCTTCTCCTATTGTTCAGACCGTTTCATGCTCCTCATATTTTTGACACCTTTTGAAGCTCTTCATATTTTTCACTACTTTTCAGGCTCTTCATGTTTTTCAACACCGCTTCATGCACGTCCTATTTTTCAGACCGTTTCATGCTCATCTCATTTTTGACACCTTTGAAGGTTTTCATATTTTTCACAACTTTTCAGGCTCTTCATGTTTTTGAACACCGCTTCATGCTAATCCTATTTTTCAAACCATACCATGCTCCTCATATTTTTCAAACCTTTTGAAGCTCTTCATATATTTCACACCTTTTCAGGCTCTTCATGTTTTTCAACACCACTTCATGCTCCTTCTCTTTTTCAGAGAGTTTTATGCTCCTCATGTATTTCACACCTTTTGAAGCTCTTCATATTTTTCACACCTTTTCAGGCTCTTCATGTTTTTCAACACCGCTTCATGCTCCTCCAATTTTTCAGACCATTTCATGCTCCTCATATTTTTGACACCGTTTGAAGCTCTTCATATTTTTCACACATTTTCAGACTCTTCATGTTTTTCAACACCGCTTCATGCTCCTCCGATTTTTCAGACAGTTTCATGCTCCTCATATTTTTCACACCTTTTGAAGCCTTTCATATTTTTCACAACTTTTCAGGCTCTTCATGTTTTTGAACACAGCTTCATGCTCCTCCTATTTTTCAGACCGTATCATGCTCCTCATATTTTTCACACCTTTTGAAGCTCTTCATATTTTTCACACGTTTTCAGTCTATTCATGTTTTTGAACACCATTTCAGGCTCCTCCTATTTTTCAGAGAGTTTCATGCTCCTCATGTATTTCACACCTTTGAAAGCTCTTCATATTTTTCAAAGATTTTGAAGCTCTTCATATTTTTCACACCTTTTCAGGCTCTTCATGTTTTTCAACAGCGTTTCATGCTCCTCCTATTTTTCAGAGAGTTTCATGCTCCTCATAATTTTGACAGCTTTTGAAGATCTTCATAATTTTCACACATTTTCAGGCTCTTCATGTGTTTGAACACCGCTTCATGTTCCTCATATTTTTCAGACCGTTTCATGCTCCTCATATTTTTGACACCTTTTGAAGCTCTTCATATTTTTCACACCTTTTCAGGCTCTTCATGTTTTTCGACACAGCTTCATGCTCCTCCTATTTTTCAGACCGTTTCATTCTCCTCATATTTTTGACACCTTTTGAAGCTCTTCATATTTTTCACACATTTTCAGGCTCTTCATGTTTTTCGACACAGCTTCATGCTCCTCCTATTTTTCAGACCGTTTCATTCTCCTCATATTTTTGACACCTTTTGAAGCTCTTCATATTTTTCACACATTTTCAGGCTCTTCATGTTTTTGAACATCGCTTCATGCTCCTCCTATTTTTCAGAGAGTTTCATGCTCCTCATGTATTTCACACCTTTTGAAGCTCTTCATATTTTTCACACATTTTCAGGCTCTTCATGTTTTTCGACACAGCTTCATGCTCCTATTTTTCAGACCGTTTCATGCTCCTCATATTTTTGACACCTTTTGAAGCTCTTCAATTTTTTCACACCTTTTAAGGCTCTTCATGTTTTTCAACACCGCTTCATGCTGCTCATATTTTTCAGACCGATTCATGCTCCTCATATTTTTGACACCTTTTGAAGCTGTTCATATTTTTCACACGTTTTCAGTCTATTCATGTTTTTGAACACCATTTCAGGCTCCTCCTATTTTTCAGAGAGTTTCATGCTCCTCATGTATTTCACACCTTTGAAAGCTCTTCATATTTTTCAAAGATTTTGAAGCTCTTCATATTTTTCACACCTTTTCAGGCTCTTCATGTTTTTCAACACCGTTTCATGCTCCTCCTATTTTTCAAACCGTTTCATGTTCCTCATAATTTTGACACCTTTTGAAGATCTTCATAATTTTCACACATTTTCAGGCTCTTCATGTGTTTGAACACCGCTTCATGTTCCTCCTATTTATCAGACCGTTTCATGCTCCTCATATTTTTGACACCTTTTGAAGCTCTCATATTTTTCATACCTTTTGAAGCTCTTCATGTTTTTGAACACTGCTTCATGCTCCTCGTATTTTTCAGATCGTTTCATGCTCCTCATATTTTTGACACTTTTTGAGCTCTTCATATTTTTCAAACCTTTTCAGGCTCTTCATGTTTTTCGACACAGCTTCATGCTCCTCCTATTTTTCAGACCGTTTCATTCTCCTCATATTTTTGACACCTTTTGAAGCTCTTCATATTTTTCACACATTTTTCTGGCTCTTCATGTTTTTGAACATCGCTTCATGCTCCTCCTATTTTTCAGAGAGTTTCATGCTCCTCATGTATTTCACACCTTTTGAAGCTCTTCATATTTTTCACACCTTTTCAGGCTCTTCATGTTTTTCAACACCGCTCATGCTCCTCCTATTTTTCAGACCGTTTCATGCTCATCTCATTTTTGACACCTTTTGAAGCTCTTCATATTTTTCACACCTTTTCAGGCTCTTCATGTTTTTCAACACCACTTCATGCTCCTCCTATTTTTGAGACCGTTTGGTGCTCCTCATATTTTTGACACCTTTAGGAACTCTTCATATATTTCACACCTTTTCAGGCACTTCATGTTTTTTATCACTGCTTCATGCTCGTCCTATTTTTCAGAACGTTTCATGCTCCTCATATTTTTGACACCTTTTGAAGCTGTTCATATTTTTCACACCTTTTCAGGCTTTTCATGTTTTTGAACACCGCTTCATGTTCCTCCTATTTTTCAGACCGTTTCATGCTCCTCATATTTTTGACACCTTTTGAAGCTCTTCATATATTTCACACCTTTTCAGGCTCTTCATATTTTTGAACACCGCTTCATGCTCCTCCTATTTTTCAGATTGTTTCATGCTCCTCATATTTTGACACCTTTTGAAGCTCTTCATATTTTTCACACCTTTTCAGGCTCTTAATGATTTTCAACACCGCTTCATGCTCCTCCTATTTTTCAGACCTTTTCATGCTCATCTCTTTTTTGACACCTTTTGAAGCTCTTCAGATTTTTCACACCTTTTGAAGCTCTTCATATTTTTCACATTTATGAATCTCTTCATATTTTCCACACGTTTTCAGACAATTCAGGTTTTTCAACATCGCTTCATGCTCCTCCTATTTTTCAGACCGTTTCATTCTCCTCATATTTTTGACACCTTTTGAAGCTCTTCATATATTTCACACTTTTTCAGACTTTTCCTTTTATTCAACACGACTTCATGCTCCTCCTATTTTTCAGACCTTTTCATGCTCATCTCATTTTGACACCTTTTGAAGCTCTTCATGTTTTTCTCATCTTTTGAAGCTCTTCATATTTTTCACAACTTTTCAGGCTCTTTATGATATTCAACAGCGCTTCATGCTCCTCCTATTTTTCAGACCGTTTCATGCTCCTCATAATTTTGACACCTTTTGATGCTTTCATATTTTTAACACCTTTTCAGGCTCTTCATCTTTTTCAACACCACTTCATGCTCCTCCTTTTTTGCAGACCGTTTCATGCTACTCATACTTTTAACACCTTTTGAAGCTCTTCATATTTCTCACACCTTTTCAGGCTCTTCATGTTTTTCAACAACGCTTCATGCTCCTCCGATTTTTCAGACCGTTTCATGCTCCTCATATTTTTGACACCTTTTGAAGCTCTTCATATTTTTCACCCCTTTTCAGGCTCTTCATGTTTTTGAACACCGCTTCATGCTTCTCCTATTGTTCAGAATGTTTCATGCTCCTCATATTTTTGACACCTTTTGAAGCTCTTCATATTTTTCACTACTTTTCAGGCTCTTCATGTTTTTCAACACCGCTTCATGCACGTCCTATTTTTCAGACCGTTTCATGCTCATCTCATTTTTGACACCTTTGAAGGCTTTCATATTTTTCACAACTTTTCAGGCTCTTCATGTTTTTGAACACCGCTTCATGCTTCTCCTATTGTTCAGACCGTTTCATGCTCCTCATATTTTTGACACCTTTTGAAGCTCTTCATATTTTTCACTACTTTTCAGGCTCTTCATGTTTTTCAACACCGCTTCATGCACGTCCTATTTTTCAGACCGTTTCATGCTCATCTCATTTTTGACACCTTTGAAGGTTTTCATATTTTTCACAACTTTTCAGGCTCTTCATGTTTTTGAACACCGCTTCATGCTAATCCTATTTTTCAAACCATATCATGCTCCTCATATTTTTCAAACCTTTTGAAGCTCTTCATATATTTCACACCTTTTCAGGCTCTTCATGTTTTTGAACACCACTTCATGCTCCTTCTCTTTTTCAGAGAGTTTTATGCTCCTCATGTATTTTACACCTTTTGAAGCTCTTCATATTTTTCACACCTTTTCAGGCTCTTCATGTTTTTCAACACCGCTTCATGCTCCTCCAATTTTTCAGACCATTTCATGCTCCTCATATTTCTGACACCGTTTGAAGCTCTTCATATTTTTCACACATTTTCAGGCTCTTCATGTTTTTCAACACCGCTTCATGCTCCTCCGATTTTTCAGACAGTTTCATGCTCCTCATATTTTTCACACCTTTTGAAGCTCTTCATGTTTTTGAACACTGCTTCATGCTCCTGGTATTTTTCAGATCGTTTCATGCTCCTCATATTTTTGACACTTTTTGAGCTCTTCATATTTTTCAAACCTTTTCAGGCTCTTCATGTTTTCGAACTCTGCTTCATGCTCCTCCACTTTTTCACACCATTTCATGATCCTCATGTATTTCACAACTTTGAACCTCTTAATATTTTTCACACCTTTTCATGCTCTTCAAGTTTTTCAACATCACTTCATGCTCCTACTTTTTTGCAGACCGTTTCATTCTCCTCAAATTTTTGAAACCTTTTGAAGCTCTTCATATTTCTCACACCTTTTCAGGCTCTTCATGTCTTTCAACACCGCTTCATGCTCCTCCTATTTTTCAGACGGGTTCATGCTCATCTCATTTTTGACACCTTTTGAAGCTTTTCATATTTTTCACACCTTTTCAGGCTCTTCATGTTTTTGAACACAGGTTGATGCTCCTCCTATTTTTCAGAACGTTTCATGCTCCTCATAATTTTGACACCTTTTGTAGCTCTTCATATTTTTCACATCTTTTCAGGCTCTTCATGTTTTTCAACACCGTTTCATGATCCTCCTATTTTTCAGACCGTTTCATGCTCATCTCATTTTTGACACCTTTTGAAGGTCTTCATATTTTTCACACCTTTTCAAGCTCTTCATATTTTTAAACACCACTTCATGCTTCTCCTATTTTTCAGCCCATTTCATGCTCCTCATGTATTTCACACCTTTTGAAGCTCTTCATATTTTTCACAGCTTTTCAGGCTCTTCATGTTTTTCCACAGCACTTCATGCTTCTCTTATTTTTCAGCCCGTTTCATGCTCCTCATGTATTTCAAATCTTTTGAAGCTCTTCATATTTTTCACACCTTTTCATGCTCTTCATGTTTCTGCAAACCGCTTCATGCTCCTCCTATTTTTCAGACCGTTTCATTCTCCTCATATATTTCACACCTTTTGAAGCTCTTCATATTTTTCACCTCTTTTCAGGCTCTTTATGATATTCAACAGCGCTTCATGCTCCTCCTATTTTTCAGACCGTTTCATGCTCCTCATAATTTTGACACCTTTTGATGCTTTCATATTTTTAACACCTTTTAAGGCTCTTCATCTTTTTCAACACCACTTCATGCTCCTCCTTTTTGGCAGACCGTTTCATGCTACTCATAATTTTAACACCTTTTGAAGCTCTTCATATTTCTCACACCTTTTCAGGCTCTTCATGTTTTTCAACAACGCTTCATGCTCCTCCGATTTTTCAGACCGTTTCATGCTCCTCATATTTTTGACACCTTTTGAAGCTCTTCATATTTTTCACTACTTTTCAGGCTCTTCATGTTTTTCAACACTGCTTCATGCACGTCCTATTTTTCAGGCCGTTTCATGCTCATCTCATTTTTGACACCTTTTGAAGGTTTTCATATTTTTCACAACTTTTCAGGCTCTTCATGTTTTTGAACACCGCTTCATGCTAATCCTATTTTTCAACCCATATCATGCTCCTCATATATTTCACACCTTTTGAAGCTCTTCCTATATTTCACACCTTTTCATGCTCTTCATGTTTTTGAACACCACTTCATGCTCCTTCTCTTTTTCAGAGAGTTTTATGCTCCTCATGTATTTCACACCTTTTGAAGCTCTTCATATTTTTCACACCTTTTCAGGCTCTTCATGTTTTTCAACACCGTTTCATGCTGCTCATATTTTTCAGACCGTTTCATGCTCCTCATATTTTTGACACCTTTTGAAGCTCTTCATTTTTTTCACACCTTTTAAGGCTCTTCATGTTTTTCAACACCGCTTCATGCTCCTCCAATTTTTCAGACCATTTCATGCTCCTCATATTTTTGACACCTTTTGAAGCTCTTCATATTTTTCACACATTTTCAGGCTCTTCATGTTTTTCAACACCGCTTCATGCTCCTCCGATTTTTCAGACCGTTTCATGCTCCTCATATTTTTCACACCTTTTGAAGCCTTTCATATTTTTCACAACTTTTCAGGCTCTTCATGTTTTTGAACACAGCTTCATGCTCCTCCTATTTTTCAGACCGTATCATGCTCCTCATATTTTTCACACCTTTTGAAGCTCTTCATATTTTTCACACGTTTTCAGTCTATTCATGTTTTTGAACACCATTTCAGGCTCCTCCTATTTTTCAGAGAGTTTCATGCTCCTCATGTATTTCACACCTTTGAAAGCTCTTCATATTTTTCAAAGATTTTGAAGCTCTTCATATTTTTCACACCTTTTCAGGCTCTTCATGTTTTTCAACACCGTTTCATGCTCCTCCTATTTTTCAAAACGTTTCATGTTCCTCATAATTTTGACAGCTTTTGAAGATCTTCATAATTTTCACACATTTTCAGGCTCTTCATGTGTTTGAACACCGCTTTATGTTCCTCATATTTTTCAGACCGTTTCATGCTCCTCATATTTTTGACACCTTTTGAAGCTCTCATATTTTTCATACCTTTTGAAGCTCTTCATGTTTTTGAACACTGCTTCATGCTCCTCGTATTTTTCAGATCGTTTCATGCTCCTCATATTTTTGACACTTTTTGAGCTCTTCATATTTTTCAAACCTTTTCAGGCTCTTCATGTTTTCGAACTCTGCTTCATGCTCCTCCACTTTTTCACACCGTTTCATGATCCTCATGTATTTCACAACTTTGAACCTCTTAATATTTTTCACACCTTTTCATGCTCTTCATGTTTTTCAACATCACTTCATGCTCCTACTTTTTTGCAGACCGTTTCATGCTCCTCATATTTTTGACACCTTTTAAAGCTCTTCATATTTCTCACACCTTTTCAGGCTCTTCATGTCTTTCAACACTGCTTCATGCTCCTCCTATTTTTCAGACGGGTTCATGCTCATCTCATTTTGACACCTTTTGAAGCTTTTCATATTTTTCACACCTTTTCAGGCTCTTCATGTTTTTGAACACAGGTTGAGGCTCCTCCTATTTTTCAGAACGTTTCATGCTCCTCATAATTTTGACACCTTTTGTAGCTCTTCATATTTTTCACATCTTTTCAGGCTCTTCATGTTTTTCAACACCGTTTCATGATCCTTCTATTTTTCAGACCGTTTCATGCTCATCTCATTTTTGACACCTTTTGAAGGTCTTCATATTTTTGACACCTTTTCAAGCTCTTCATATTTTTAAACACCACTTCATGCTTCTCCTATTTTTCAGCCCATTTCATGCTCCTCATGTATTTCACACCTTTTGAAGCTCTTCATATTTTTAACAGCTTTTCAGGCTCTTCATGTTTTTGAACACTGCTTCATGCTCCTCGTATTTTTCAGATCATTTCATGCTCCTCATATTTTTGACACTTTTTGAGCTCTTCATATTTTTCACACCTTTTCAGGATCTTCATGTTTTTGAACACCGCTTCATGATCCTCCTGATTTTCAGACCGTTTCATGCCCTTCATATTTTTGAAACATTTTGAAGCTCTTCATATTTTTCACACCTTTTCAGGCTCTTCATGTTTTTCAACTCCGTTCATGCTCCTCCTATTTTTCAGACCGTTTCATGCTCATCTCATTTTTGTCACCTTTGAAGCTCTTCATGTTTTTCACACCTTTTCAAGCCCTTCATATTTTTCACACGTTTTCAGGCTCTTCATGTTTTTCAAAACCGTTTCATGCTGCTTCTATTTTTCAGACCGTTTCATGCTCCTCATATTTTTCACACCTTTTGAAGCTCTTCATATTTTTCACACCCTTTTAAGATCTTCATGTTTTTGAACACAGCTTCATGCTCCTCCTATTTTTCAGACCGTTTCATGCTCCTCATATTTTTGACACCTTTTGAAGCTCTTCATATTTTTCACACCTTTTCAGGCTCTTCATGTTTTTGAACACAGCTTCATGCTTCTCCTATTTTTCAGACCGTTTCATGCCCTTCATATTTTTGAAACATTTTGAAGCTTTTCATATTTTTCACATCTTTTCAGGCTCTTCATGTTTTTCAACTCCGTTTCATCATCCTATTTTTCAGCCCGTTTCATGCTCCTCATGTATTTCACACCTTTTGATGCTCTTCATATTTTTCACACCTTTTCAGGCTCTTAATGTTTTTGATCACCGCTTCATGATCCTCCTGATTTTCAGACGGTTTCATGCTCTTCATATTTTTGAAACATTTTGAAGCTCTTCATATTTTTCACACCTTTTCAGGCTCTTCATGTTTTTCACCACCACTTCATGCTCCTCCTATTTTTCAGACCGTTTCATGCTCCTCATATTTTTGACACCTTTTGCAGCTCTTTATATTTTTCACAGTTTTTCAGGCTCTTCATTATTTTCAACACCGTTTCATGTTATTCCTATTTTTCAGACCGTTTAATGCTCATCTCATTTTTGACACCTTTTGAAGCTTTTCATATTTTTCACAACTTTTCAGGCTCTTCATGTTTTTGAACACCGCTTCATGCTCCTCCTATTTTTCAGAGAGTTTCATGCTCCTCATGTATTTCACAGCTTTTGAAGCTCTTCATATTTTCCACACTTTTTCAGGCTCTTCATGTTTTTGATCACCGTTTCATGCTCCTTCTATTTTTCAGATCGTTTCATGCTCATCATATTTTTGACACTTTTTGAGCTCTTCATATTTTTCACACCTTTTCAGGCTCTTCATGTTTTTGAACACCGCTTCATGATCCTCCTATTTTTCAGACCGTTTCATGCTCCTCATATTTTTGACACCTTTAGAAGCTCTTCATATTTTTCACACCTTTTCAGGCTCTTCATGTTTTTCGACACAGCTTCATGCTCCTCCTATTTTTCAGACCGTTTAATTCTCCTCATATTTTTGACACCTTTTGAAGCTCTTCATATATTTCACACCTTTTCAGTCTCTTCTTTTTTTTTCAACACCACTTCATGCTCCTACTATTTTTCAGACCGTTTCATACTCATCTCAATTTTGACACCTTTTGAAGCTCTTCATATTTTTCACACATTTTCAGGCTCTTCATGTTTTTGAACATTGCTTCAGGCTCCTCCTATTTTTCAGAGAGTTTCATGCTCCTCATGTATTTCACACCTTTTGAAGCTCTTCATATTTTTCACACCTTTTCATGCTCTTCATGTTTCTGAAAACCGCTTCATGATCCTCCTATTTTTCAGACCCTTTCATTCTCCTCATATATTTCACACCTTTTGAAGCTCTTCATATTTTTCACACCTTTTCATGCTCTTCATGTTTCTGAAAACTGCTTCATGACCCTCCTATTTTTCAGACCGTTTCATGCTCCTCATATATTTCACACCTTTTGAAGCTCTTCATATTTTTCACACCTTTTCAGGCTCTTCATGTTTTTGAACACAGCTTCATGCTCCACCTATTTATCAGACCGTTTCATGCTCCTCATATTTTTGACACCTTTTGCAGCTCTTTATATTTTTCACACTATTTCAGGCTCTTCATGATTTTCAACACCGTTTCATGTTATTCCTGTTTTTCAGACCGTTTAAGGCTCATCTCATTTTTGACACCTTTTGAAGCTTTTCATATTTTTCACAACTTTTCAGGCTCTTCATGTTTTTGAACACCGCTTCATGCTCCTCCTATTTTTCAGAGAATTTCATGCTCCTCATGTATTTCACACCTTTTGAAGCTCTTCATATTTTCCACACCTTTTCAGGCTCTTCATGTGTTTGATCACCGTTTCATGCTCCTTCTATTTTTCAGACCGTTTCATGCTCTTCATATTTTTGACACCTTTTGAAGCTCTTCATATTTTTCACATCATTGAAGCTCTTCATATTTTTCACCCCTTTTCAGGCTCTTCATGATTTTCAACACCGCTTCATGCTCCTCGTATTTTTCGGACCGTTTTATGCTCATCTCATTTTTGACACCTTTTGAAGCTCTTCATATTTTTCACACCTTTTGAAGCTCTTCATATTTTTCATATGTTTGAAGCTCTTCATATTTTCACACGTTTTCAGACTCTTCATGTTTTTCAACACCGCTTCATGCCCCTGCTATTTTTCAGACAGTTTCATGCTCCTCATATTTTTGACAGGTTTTGAGGCTTTTCATATTTTTCACACCTTTTCAGGCTCTTCATATTTTTGAACACCGTTTCATAATCCGCCTATTTTTAAGACCGTTTCATGCTCCTCATATTTTTGACACCTTTAGAACCTCTTCATATTTTACACAGCTTTTCAGGCTCTTCATGTTTTTCAACACCGCTTCATGCTCCTCCTCTTTTTCAGAACGTTTCATGCTCCTCATATATTTGACACCTTTTGAAGCTCTTGATATTTCTCACACCTTTTAAGGTTCTTCATGTTTTTCAACACCGCTTCATGCTCCTCCTATTTTTCAGACCGTTTCATGCTCATCTCATTTTTGACACCTTTTGAAGCTCTTCATATTTTTCACATCTTTTGAAGCTCTTTATATTTTTCACACATTTTCAGGCTTTTCATGTTTTTGAACACCGCTTCATGTTCCTCCTATTTTTCAGACCGTTTCATGCTCCTCATATTTTTGACACCTTTTGAAACTCTTCATATTTTTCACACCTTTTCATGCTCTTCATGTTTCTGATAACCGCTTCATGATCCTCCTATTTTTCAGACCGTTTCATTCTCCTCATTTATTTCACACCTTTTGAAGCTCTTCATATTTTTCACACCTTTTCAGGCTCTTCATGTTTTTAGACACCGCTTCATGCTCGTCGTATTTTGCCGACCGTTTCATGCTCCTCATATTTTTGACACCTTTTGAAGCTCTTCAGATATTTCACACCTTTCCAGGCTCTTCATTTTTTTAACACCACTTCATGCTCCTCCTATTTTTCAGATAGTTTCATGCTCATCTCATTTTAACACCTTTTGAAGCTCTTCATATTTTTGACAAATTTTGAAGGTCTTCATATTTTTCACACGTTTTCAGGCTCTTCATGATTTTCAACACCGCTTCATGCTCCTCCTATTTTTCAGACCTTTTCATGCTCATCTCTTTTTTGACACCTTTTGAAGCTCTTCAGATTTTTCACACCTTTTGAAGCTCTTCATATTTTTCACATTTATGAATCTCTTCATATTTTCCACACGTTTTCAGACAATTCATATTTTTCAACATCGCTTCATGCTCCTCCTATTTTTCAGACCGTTTCATTCTCCTCATATTTTTGACACCTTTTGAAGCTCTTCATATATTTCACACTTTTTCAGACTTTTCCTTTTTTTCAACACGACTTCATGCTCCTCCTATTTTTCAGACCGTTTCATGCTCATCTCATTTTGACACCTTTTGAAGCTCTTCATGTTTTTCTCATCTCTTGAAGCTCTTCATATTTTTCACAACTTTTCAGGCTCTTCATGATATTCAACAGCGCTTCATGCTCCTCCTATTTTTCAGACCGTTTCATGCTCCTCATAATTTTGACACCTTTTGATGCTTTCATATTTTTAACACCTTTTCAGGCTCTTCATCTCTTTCAACACCACTTCATGCTCCTCCTTTTTTGCAGACCGTTTCATGCTACTCATACTTTTAACACCTTTTGAAGCTCTTCATATTTCTCACACCTTTTCAGGCTCTTCATGTTTTTCAACAACGCTTCATGCTCCTCCGATTTTTCAGACCGTTTCATGCTCCTCATATTTTTGACGCCTTTTGAAGCTCTTCATATTTTTCACCCCTTTTCAGGCTCTTCATGTTTTTGAACACCGCTTCATGCTTCTCCTATTGTTCAGACCGTTTCATGCTCCTCATATTTTTGACACCTTTTGCAGCTCTTTATATTTTTCACACTATTTCAGGCTCTTCATGATTTTCAACACCGTTTCATGTTATTCCTGTTTTTCAGACCGTTTAAGGCTCATCTCATTTTTGACACCTTTTAAAGCTCTTCATATTTTTCACACCTTTTCTGGCTCTTCATGTTTTTGAACACCGCTTCATGATCCTCCTGATTTTCAGACCGTTTCATGCTCTTCATATTTTTGAAACATTTTGAAGCTCTTCATATTTTTCACACCTTTTCAGGCTCTTCATGTTTTTCACCACCACTTCATTCTCCTCCTATTTTTCAGACCGTTTCATGCTCATCTCATTTTTGTCACCTTTGAAGCTCTTTATATTTTTCACACCTTTTGAAGCTCTTCATATTTTTCACACGTTTTCAGGCTCTTCATAGTTTTCAACACCGTTTCATGCTGCTTCTATTTTTCAGATCGTTTATGCTCCTCATATTTTTGACACCTTTAGAAGCTCTTCATATTTTTCAAACCTTTTCAGGTTCTTCATGTTTTTGATCACCGTTTCATGCTCCTCCTATTTTTCAGACCGTTTCATGCTCCTCATATTTTTGACACATTTTGAAGCTGTTCATATTTTTCACACCTTTTCAGGCTCTTCATGTTTTTGAACACCGCTTCATGATCCTCCGATTTTTCAGACCGTTTCATGCTCCTCATATTTTTGACACTTTTTGAGCTCTTCATATTTTTCACACCTTTTCAGGCTCTTCATGTTTTTGAACACCGCTTCATGCTACTCCTATTTTTCAGATCGTTTATGCTCCTCATATTTTTGACACCTTTAGAAGCTCTTCATATTTTTCAAACCTTTTCAGGCTCTTCATGTTTTTGATCACCGTTTCATGCTCCTCCTATTTTTCAGACCGTTTCATGCTCCTCATATTTTTGACACCTTTTGAAGCTCTTCATATTTTTCACACCTTTTCAGGCTCTTCATGTTTTTGAACACCGCTTCATAATCCTCCTGTTTTTCAGACCGTTTCATGCTCTTCATATTTGTGAAACATTTTGAAGCTCTTCATATTTTTCACACCTTTTCAGGCTCTTCATGTTTTTGAACACAGCTTCATGCTCCACCTATTTATTAGACCGTTTCATGCTCCTCATATTTTTGACACCTTTTGCAGCTCTTTATATTTTTCACACTATTTCAGGCTCTTCATGATTTTCAACACCGTTTCATGTTATTCCTATTTTTCTGACCGTTTAATGCTAATCTCATTTTTGACACCTTTTGAAGCTCTTCATATTTTTCACACCTTTTCAGGCTCTTCATGTTTTTGAACACCGCTTCATGCTCCTCTTATTTTTCAGACCGTTTTTTGCTCCTCATATTTTTAACACCTTTTTAAGCTTTTCATATTTTTCACACCTTTTCAGGCTCTTCAAGTTTTTCAACACCACTTCATGCTCCTTCTTTTTTGCAGACCGTTTCATGCTCCTCATATATTTGACACCTTTTGATCCTCTTCATATTTTTCACACCTTTTCAATCTTCATTTTTCAACACCGCTTCATGCTCCTCCTATTTTTCAGACCGTTTCATGCTCATATCATTTTTGACACCTTTTGAAGCTTTTCATATTTTTCACAACTTTTCAGGCTCTTCATGTCTTTCAACACCGTTTCAGACTCCTCCTATTTTTCAGACCGTTTCATGCTCATCTCAATTTTGACACCTTTTAAAGCTCTTCATAATTTTCACACATTTTCAGGCTCTTCATGTTTTTGAACACCGCTTCATGCTCCTCCTATTTTTCAGAGAGTTTCATGCTCCTCATGTATTTCACACCTTTTGAAGCTCTTCATATTTTTCACACCTTTTCAGGCTCTTCATTTTTCAACACCGCTTCATGCTCCTCCTGTTTTTCAGACCGTTTCATGCTCTTCATATTTGTGAAACATTTTGAAGCTCTTCATATTTTTCACACCTTTTCAGGCTCTTCATGTTTTTGAACACAGCTTCATGCTAAACCTATTTATCAGACCGTTTCATGCTCCTCATATTTTTTTTTTGTTTTTTTATTCTTGATAAGCTTTTTTTTTTTTTTTTAATTTTTATTATTTTTTTTTCCAGTGGGTTTTGTCATACATTGCTATGAATCAGCCATTGATTTACATGTATTCCCAATCCCGATCATATTTTTGACACCTTTTGCAGCTCTTTATATTTTTCACACTATTTCAGGCTCTTCATGATTTTCAACACCGTTTCATGTTATTCCTATTTTTCAGACCGTTTAATGCTAATATCATTTTTGACACCTTTTGAAGCTTTTCATATTTTCCACAACTTTTCAGGCTCTTCATGTTTTTGAACACCGCTTCATGCTCCTCCTATTTTTCAGAGCGTTTCATGCTCCTCATATTTTTGACACTTTTTGAGCACTTCATATTTTTCACACCTTTTCAGGCTCTTCATGTTTTTCGACACAGCTTCATGATCCTCCTATTTTTCAGACCATTTCATTCTCCTCATATATTTGACACCTTTTGATCCTCTTCATATTTTTCACACCTTTTCAGGCTCTTCATATTTTTCAACACCGTTTCATGCTGCTTCTATTTTTCAGACCGTTTCATGCTCCTCATATTTTTCACACCTTTTGAAGCTCTTCATATTTTTCACACCTTTTCAGGCTCTTCATGTTTTTGAACACAGCTTCATGCTCCACCTATTTATCAGACCGTTTCATGCTCCTCATATTTTTGACACCTTTTGCAGCTCTTTATATTTTTCACATTATTTCAGGCTCTTCATGATATTCAACACCGTTTCATGTTATTCCTATTTTTCAGAACGTTTAATGCTCATCTCATTTTTGACACCTTTTGAAGCTTTTCATATTGTTCACACCTTTTCAGTCTGTTCATGATTTTCAACACCGCTTCATGCTCCTTCTATTTTTCAGACCGTTTCAAGCTCATCTCATTTTTGACACCTTTTTAATCTCTTCATATTTTTCACAACTGTTGAAGCTCTTCATATTTTTAATATTTTTGAAGCTCTTCATATTTTCACACGTTTTCACACTCTTCATGTTTTTCAACACCGCTTCATGCTCCTCCTTTTTTCAAACCGTATCATGCTCCTCATATTTTTGACACCTTTAGAAACTCTTCATATTTTTCACACCTTTTCAGGCTCTTCATGTTTTTTATCACTGCTTCATGCTCGTCCTATTTTTTAGAAAGTTTCATGCTCCTCATATTTTTGACACCTTTTGAAGGTCTTCATATTTTTCACACCTTTTCAGGCTCTTCATTTTTTTCAACACTACTTGTTGCTCCTCCTATTTTTTAGAACTTTTCATACTCATCTAATTTTTGACACATTTTGAGGCACTTCATATTTTCTACACCTTTTGAAGCTCTTCATATTTTTCACATTTTTGAAGCTCTTCATATTTTTCACACGATTTCAGACCCTTCATGTTTTTCAAAACCGCTTCATGCTCCTGCTATTTATCATACCGTTTCATACTTCTCATATTTTTGACACGTTTTGAGGCTCTTCATATTTTTCACACCTTTTCAGGCTCTTCATGTTTTTGAACACTGCTTCATGCTCCTCCTATTTTTTCTACCGTATCATGCTCCTCATATTTTTCACACCTTTTGTAGCTCTTCATATTTTTCACACCTTTTCAGGCTCTTCATGTTTTTGAACAGCACTTCATGCTCCTCCTATTTTTCAGACCGTTTCATGCTCCTCATATTTTTGACACCTTTTGAAGCTCTTCATATTTTCCACACCTTTTCAGGCTCTTCATGTTTTTCAACACCGCTTCATGCTCCTCCGATTTTTCAGACCATTTCATGCTCCTCATATTTTTGACACCTTTTGAAGGTCTTCATATTTTTCACACCTTTTCAGGCTCTTCATGTTTTTCAACACCACTTCATGCTCCTCCTTTTTTTCAGACCGTTTCAGGCTCCTCATATTTTTCACACCTTTTGAAGCCGTTCATATTTCTCACACCTTTTCATGCTCTTCATTTTTTTCAACACTATTTGTTACTCCTCCTATTTTTTAGACCGTTTCATGCTCATCTCATTTTTGTCACCTTTGAAGCTCTTTATATTTTTCACACCTTTTGAAGCTCCTCATATTTTTCACACGTTTTCAGGCTCTTCATGTTTTTCAACACCGTTTCATGCTGCTTCTATTTTTCAGACCGTTTCATGCTCCTCATATTTTTCACACCTTTTGAAGCTCTTCATATTTTTCACACCTTTTCAGGCTCTTCATGTTTTTGAACACAGCTTCATGCTCCACCTATTTATCAGACCGTTTCATGCTCCTCATATTTTTGACACCTTTTGAAGCCGTTCATATTTCTCACACCTTTTCATGCTCTTCATTTTTTTCAACACTATTTGTTACTCCTCCTATTTTTTAGACCGTTTCATACTCATCTAATTTTTGACAACTTTTGAAGCTCTTCATATTTTTCACCTTTTTGAAGCTCTTCATTTTTTCACACAATTTCAGACTCTTCATGTTTTTCAACACCGCTTCATGCTCCTTCTATTTATCATACCATTTCATACTCCTAATATTTTGACACGTTTTGAGGCTCTTCATATTTTTCACACCTTTTCAGGCTCTTCATTTTTCAACACCGCTTCATGCTCCTCCTATTTTTCAGACCGTTTCATGCTCATCTCATTTTTGACACCTTTTGAAGCTTTTCATATTTTTCACAACTTTTCAGGCTCTTCATGTCTTTCAACACCGTTTCAGGCTCCTCATATTTTTCAGACCGTTTCATGCTCATCTCATTTTTGACACCTTTTGAAGCTCTTCATATTTTTCACACATTTTCAGGCTCTTCATGTTTTTGAAAACCCCTTCATGCTCCTCCTATTTTTCAGAGAGTTTCATGCTCCTCATGTATTTCACACCTTTTGAAGCTCTTCATATTTTTCACACCTTTTCAGGCTCTTCATGTTTTTGATCACCGTTTCATGCTCCTCATATTTTTCAGACCGTTTCATGCTCCTCATATTTATGACACCTTTTGAAACTCTTCCTGTTTTTCACACCTTTTCATGCTCTTCATGTTTCTGAAAACCGCTTCATGATCCTCCTATATTTCAGACCGTTTCATTCTCCTCATATATTTCACACCTTTTGAAGCTCTTCATATTTTTCACACCTTTTCATGCTCTTCATGTTTCTGAAAACCGCTTCATGATCCTCCTATTTTTCAGACCGTTTCATTCTCCTCATATATTTCACACCTTTTGAAGCTCTTCATATTTTTCCCACCTTTTCAGGCTCTTCATGTTTTTGAACACTGCTTCATGCTCCTCGTATTTTTCAGATCGTTTCATGCTCCTCATATTTTTGACACTTTTTGAGCTCTTCATATTTTTCACACCTTTTCAGGCTCTTCATGTTTTTGAACACCGCTTCATGATCCTCCTGATTTTCAGACCGTTTCATGCTCTTCATATTTTTGAAACATTTTGAAGCTCTTCATATTTTTCACACCTTTTCAGGCTCTTCATGTTTTTCACCACCACTTCATTCTCCTCCTATTTTTCAGACCGTTTCATGCTCATCTCATTTTTGTCACCTTTGAAGCTCTTTATATTTTTCACACCTTTTGAAGCTCCTCATATTTTTCACACGTTTTCAGGCTCTTCATATTTTTCAACACCGTTTCATGCTGCTTCTATTTTTCAGACCGTTTCATGCTCCTCATATTTTTCACACCTTTTGAAGCTCTTCATATTTTTCACACCTTTTCAGGCTCTTCATGTTTTTGAACACAGCTTCATGCTCCACCTATTTATCAGACCGTTTCATGCTCCTCATATTTTTGACACCTTTTGCAGCTCTTTATATTTTTCACATTATTTCAGGCTCTTCATGATATTCAACACCGTTTCATGTTATTCCTATTTTTCAGACCGTTTAATGCTCATCTCATTTTTGACACCTTTTGAAGCTTTTCATATTGTTCACACCTTTTCAGTGTGTTCATGATTTTCAACACCGCTTCATGCTCCTTCTATTTTTCAGACCGTTTCAAGCTCATCTCATTTTTGACACCTTTTTAATCTCTTCATATTTTTCACAACTGTTGAAGCTCTTCATATTTTTAATATTTTTGAAGCTCTTCATATTTTCCCACGTTTTTACACTCTTCATGTTTTTCAACACCGCTTCATGCTCCTCCTATTTTCAAACCGTATCATGCTCCTCATATTTTTGACACCTTTAGAAACTCTTCATATTTTTCACACCTTTTCAGGCTCTTCATGTTTTTTATCACTGCTTCATGCTCGTCCTATTTTTTAGAAAGTTTCATGCTCCTCATATTTTTGACACCTTTTGAAGGTCTTCATATTTTTCACACCTTTTCAGGCTCTTCATTTTTTTCAACACTACTTGTTGCTCCTCCTATTTTTTAGAACTTTTCATACTCATCTAATTTTTGACACATTTTGAGGCACTTCATATTTTCTACACCTTTTGAAGCTCTTCATATTTTTCACATTTTTGAAGCTCTTCATATTTTTCACACGATTTCAGACCCTTCATGTTTTTCAAAACCGCTTCATGCTCCTGCTATTTATCATACCGTTTCATACTTCTCATATTTTTGACACGTTTTGAGGCTCTTCATATTTTTCACACCTTTTCAGGCTCTTCATGTTTTTGAACACTGCTTCATGCTCCTCCTATTTTTTCTACCGTATCATGCTCCTCATATTTTTCACACCTTTTGTAGCTCTTCATATTTTTCACACCTTTTCAGGCTCTTCATGTTTTTGAACAGCACTTCATGCTCCTCCTATTTTTCAGACCGTTTCATGCTCCTCATATTTTTGACACCTTTTGAAGCTCTTCATATTTTCCACACCTTTTCAGGCTCTTCATGTTTTTCAACACCGCTTCATGCTCCTCCGATTTTTCAGACCATTTCATGCTCCTCATATTTTTGACACCTTTTGAAGGTCTTCATATTTTTCACACCTTTTCAGGCTCTTCATGTTTTTCAACACCACTTCATGCTCCTCCTTTTTTTCAGACCGTTTCAGGCTCCTCATATTTTTCACACCTTTTGAAGCCGTTCATATTTCTCACACCTTTTCATGCTCTTCATTTTTTTCAACACTATTTGTTACTCCTCCTATTTTTTAGACCGTTTCATGCTCATCTCATTTTTGTCACCTTTGAAGCTCTTTATATTTTTCACACCTTTTGAAGCTCCTCATATTTTTCACACGTTTTCAGGCTCTTCATGTTTTTCAACACCGTTTCATGCTGCTTCTATTTTTCAGACCGTTTCATGCTCCTCATATTTTTCACACCTTTTGAAGCTCTTCATATTTTTCACACCTTTTCAGGCTCTTCATGTTTTTGAACACAGCTTCATGCTCCACCTATTTATCAGACCGTTTCATGCTCCTCATATTTTTGACACCTTTTGAAGCCGTTCATATTTCTCACACCTTTTCATGCTCTTCATTTTTTTCAACACTATTTGTTACTCCTCCTATTTTTTAGACCGTTTCATACTCATCTAATTTTTGACAACTTTTGAAGCTCTTCATATTTTTCACCTTTTTGAAGCTCTTCATTTTTTCACACAATTTCAGACTCTTCATGTTTTTCAACACCGCTTCATGCTCCTTCTATTTATCATACCATTTCATACTCCTAATATTTTGACACGTTTTGAGGCTCTTCATATTTTTCACACCTTTTCAGGCTCTTCATTTTTCAACACCGCTTCATGCTCCTCCTATTTTTCAGACCGTTTCATGCTCATCTCATTTTTGACACCTTTTGAAGCTTTTCATATTTTTCACAACTTTTCAGGCTCTTCATGTCTTTCAACACCGTTTCAGGCTCCTCATATTTTTCAGACCGTTTCATGCTCATCTCATTTTTGACACCTTTTGAAGCTCTTCATATTTTTCACACATTTTCAGGCTCTTCATGTTTTTGAAAACCCCTTCATGCTCCTCCTATTTTTCAGAGAGTTTCATGCTCCTCATGTATTTCACACCTTTTGAAGCTCTTCATATTTTTCACACCTTTTCAGGCTCTTCATGTTTTTGATCACCGTTTCATGCTCCTCATATTTTTCAGACCGTTTCATGCTCCTCATATTTATGACACCTTTTGAAACTCTTCCTGTTTTTCACACCTTTTCATGCTCTTCATGTTTCTGAAAACCGCTTCATGATCCTCCTATATTTCAGACCGTTTCATTCTCCTCATATATTTCACACCTTTTGAAGCTCTTCATATTTTTCACACCTTTTCATGCTCTTCATGTTTCTGAAAACCGCTTCATGATCCTCCTATTTTTCAGACCGTTTCATTCTCCTCATATATTTCACACCTTTTGAAGCTCTTCATATTTTTCCCACCTTTTCAGGCTCTTCATGTTTTTGAACACTGCTTCATGCTCCTCGTATTTTTCAGATCGTTTCATGCTCCTCATATTTTTGACACTTTTTGAGCTCTTCATATTTTTCACACCTTTTCAGGCTCTTCATGTTTTTGAACACCGCTTCATGATCCTCCTGATTTTCAGACCGTTTCATGCTCTTCATATTTTTGAAACATTTTGAAGCTCTTCATATTTTTCACACCTTTTCAGGCTCTTCATGTTTTTCACCACCACTTCATTCTCCTCCTATTTTTCAGACCGTTTCATGCTCATCTCATTTTTGTCACCTTTGAAGCTCTTTATATTTTTCACACCTTTTGAAGCTCCTCATATTTTTCACACGTTTTCAGGCTCTTCATATTTTTCAACACCGTTTCATGCTGCTTCTATTTTTCAGACCGTTTCATGCTCCTCATATTTTTCACACCTTTTGAAGCTCTTCATATTTTTCACACCTTTTCAGGCTCTTCATGTTTTTGAACACAGCTTCATGCTCCACCTATTTATCAGACCGTTTCATGCTCCTCATATTTTTGACACCTTTTGCAGCTCTTTATATTTTTCACATTATTTCAGGCTCTTCATGATATTCAACACCGTTTCATGTTATTCCTATTTTTCAGACCGTTTAATGCTCATCTCATTTTTGACACCTTTTGAAGCTTTTCATATTGTTCACACCTTTTCAGTGTGTTCATGATTTTCAACACCGCTTCATGCTCCTTCTATTTTTCAGACCGTTTCAAGCTCATCTCATTTTTGACACCTTTTTAATCTCTTCATATTTTTCACAACTGTTGAAGCTCTTCATATTTTTAATATTTTTGAAGCTCTTCATATTTTCCCACGTTTTTACACTCTTCATGTTTTTCAACACCGCTTCATGCTCCTCCTATTTTCAAACGGTATCATGCTCCTCATATTTTTGACACCTTTAGAAACTCTTCATATTTTTCACACCTTTTCAGGCTCTTCATGTTTTTTATCACTGCTTCATGCTCGTCCTATTTTTTAGAAAGTTTCATGCTCCTCATATTTTTGACACCTTTTGAAGGTCTTCATATTTTTCACACCTTTTCAGGCTCTTCATTTTTTTCAACAGTACTTGTTGTTCCTCCTATTTTTTAGAACTTTTCATACTCATCTAATTTTTGACACATTTTGAGGCACTTCATATTTTCTACACCTTTTGAAGCTCTTCATATTTTTCACATTTTTGAAGCTCTTCATATTTTTCACACGATTTCAGACCCTTCATGTTTTTCAAAACCGCTTCATGCTCCTGCTATTTATCATACCGTTTCATACTTCTCATATTTTTGACACGTTTTGAGGCTCTTCATATTTTTCACACCTTTTCAGGCTCTTCATGTTTTTGAACACTGCTTCATGCTCCTCCTATTTTTTCTACCGTATCATGCTCCTCATATTTTTCACACCTTTTGTAGCTCTTCATATTTTTCACACCTTTTCAGGCTCTTCATGTTTTTGAACAGCACTTCATGCTCCTCCTATTTTTCAGACCGTTTCATGCTCCTCATATTTTTGACACCTTTTGAAGCTCTTCATATTTTCCACATCTTTTCAGGCTTTTCATGTTTTTCAACACCGCTTCATGCTCCTCCGATTTTTCAGACCATTTCATGCTCCTCATATTTTTGACACCTTTTGAAGGTCTTCATATTTTTCACACCTTTTCAGGCTCTTCATGTTTTTCAACACCACTTCATGCTCCTCCTTTTTTTCAGACCGTTTCAGGCTCCTCATATTTTTCACACCTTTTGAAGCCGTTCATATTTCTCACACCTTTTCATGCTCTTCATTTTTTTCAACACTATTTGTTACTCCTCCTATTTTTTAGACCGTTTCATGCTCATCTCATTTTTGTCACCTTTGAAGCTCTTTATATTTTTCACACCTTTTGAAGCTCCTCATATTTTTCACACGTTTTCAGGCTCTTCATGTTTTTCAACACCGTTTCATGCTGCTTCTATTTTTCAGACCGTTTCATGCTCCTCATATTTTTCACACCTTTTGAAGCTCTTCATATTTTTCACACCTTTTCAGGCTCTTCATGTTTTTGAACACAGCTTCATGCTCCACCTATTTATCAGACCGTTTCATGCTCCTCATATTTTTGACACCTTTTGCAGCTCTTTATATTTTTCACATTATTTCAGGCTCTTCATGATATTCAACACCGTTTCATGTTATTCCTATTTTTCAGACCGTTTAATGCTCATCTCATTTTTGACACCATTTGAAGCTTTTCATATTGTTCACACCTTTTCAGTCTGTTCATGATTTTCAACACCGCTTCATGCTCCTTCTATTTTTCAGACCGTTTCAAGCTCATCTCATTTTTGACACCTTTTTAATCTCTTCATATTTTTCACAACTGTTGAAGCTCTTCATATTTTTAATATTTTTGAAGCTCTTCATATTTTCACACGTTTTCACACTCTTCATGTTTTTCAACACCGCTTCATGCTCCTCCTTTTTTCAAACCGTATCATGCTCCTCATATTTTTGACACCTTTAGAAACTCTTCATATTTTTCACACCTTTTCAGACTCTTCATGTTTTTTATCACTGCTTCATGCTCGTCCTATTTTTTAGAAAGTTTCATGCTCCTCATATTTTTGACACCTTTTGAAGGTCTTCATATTTTTCACACCTTTTCAGGCTCTTCATTTTTTTCAACACTACTTGTTGCTCCTCCTATTTTTTAGGACTTTTCATACTCATCTAATTTTTGACACATTTTGAGGCACTTCATATTTTTTACACCTTTTGAAGCTCTTCATATTTTTCACATTTTTGAAGCTCTTCATATTTTTCACACGATTTCAGACCCTTCATGTTTTCAAAACCGCTTCATGCTCCTGCTATTTATCATACCGTTTCATACTTCTCATATTTTTGACACGTTTTGAGGCTCTTCATATTTTTCACACCTTTTCAGGCTCTTCATGTTTTTGAACACAGCTTCATGCTCCTCCTATTTTTTCTACCGTATCATGCTCCTCATATTTTTCACACCTTTTGTAGCTCTTCATATTTTTCACACCTTTTCAGGCTCTTCATGTTTTTGAACAGCACTTCATGCTCCTCCTATTTTTCAGACCTTTTCATGCTCCTCATATTTTTGACACCTTTTGAAGCTCTTCATATTTTTCACACCTTTTCAGGCTCTTCATGTTTTTCAACACCACTTCATGCTCCTCCTTTTTTTCAGACCGTTTCAGGCTCCTCATATTTTTCACACCTTTTGAAGCCGTTCATATTTCTCACACCTTTTCATGCTCTTCATTTTTTTCAACACTATTTGTTACTCCTCCTATTTTTTAGACCGTTTCATACTCATCTAATTTTTGACAACTTTTGAAGCTCTTCATATTTTTCACCTTTTTGAAGCTCTTCATATTTTTCACACAATTTCAGACTCTTCATGTTTTTCAACACCGCTTCATGCTCCTTCTATTTATCATACCGTTTCATACTCCTAATATTTTGACACGTTTTGAGGCTCTTCATATTTTTCACACCTTTTCAGGCTCTTCATGTTTTTGAACTCTGCTTCATGCTCCTTCTATTTTTCAGAGAGTTTCATGCTCCTCATGTATTTCACACCTTTTGAAGCTCTTCATATTTTTCACACCTTTTCAGGCTCTTCATGTTTTTCCACACCACTTCATGCTTCTCCTATTTTTCATCCGTTTCATGCTCATCTCAATTTTGACAAAATTTGAAGCTTTTCATATTTTTCACAACTTTTCAGGCTCTTCATGTTTTTGAACACCGCTTCATGATCCTCCTATTTTTCAGACCGTTTCCTGCTCCTCATATTTTTGACACCTTTTGAAGCTCTTCATATTTTTCACACCTTTTCAGACTCTTCATGTTTTTCAACAGCGCTTCATGCTCCTCCTTTTTTTCAGACCGTTTCATGCTCCTCATGTATTTCACACCTTTTGAAGCTCTTCATATTTTTCACACCTTTTCAGGCTCTTCATGTTTTTGAACACCGCTTCATGCTCCTCCTATTTTTCAGACCGTTTCATGCTCCTGATGTATTTCACACCGTTTGAAGCTCTTCATATTTTTCACACCTTTTCAGGCTCTTCATGTTTTAGATTACCGTTTCATCCTCCTCCTATTTTTCAGACCGTTTCATGCTCCTCATATTTTTCACACCTTTTGAAGCTCTTCATATTTTTCCCACCTTTTCAGGCTCTTCATGTTTTTCAACACCAGTTCATGCTCCTCCTATTTTTCAGACCATTCATGCTCCTCATATTTTTGAAACCTTTAGAAACTCTTCATATTTTTCACACCTTTTCCGGCTCTTCATGTTTTTCAACACCGCTTCATGCTCCTCCTATTTTTCAGATCGTTTCATGCTCCTCATATTTGACACCTTTTGAAGCTCTTCATATTTTTCACACCTTTTCAGGCTCTTCATGTTTTTGAACACATCTTCTTGCTCCTCCTCTTTTTCAAACCCTTTCATGCTTCTCATATTTTTGACATCTTTTAAAGCTCTTCATATTTTTCACACCTTTTCAGGCTCTTCATGTTTTTCAACACCACTCATGCTCCTCCTATTTTTGAGACCGTTTCATGCTCCTCATATTTCTGACACCTTTAGAAAGTCTTCATATTTTTCACACCTTTTCCGGCTCTTCATGTTTTTTAACACCTCTTCATACTCCTCCTATTTTTCAGACCGTTTCATTCTCCTCATATTTTTGACACCTTTAGAAACTCTTCATATTTTTCACACCTTTTCCGGCTCTTCATGTTTTTTAACACCTCTTCATACTCCTCCTATTTTTCAGACCGTTTCATTCTCCTCATATTTTTGACACCTTTTCAAGCTCTTCATATATTTCACACCCTTTCAGGTTCTTCATTTTTTTCAACACCATTTCATGCTCCTCCTATTTTTCAGAGCGTTTCATGCTCCTCATCTTTTTGACAGCTTTTGAAGCTCTTCATATTTTTCACACATTTTCAGGCTCTTCATGTTTTACAACACTGCTTCATGCTCGTCCTATTTTTCAGAACGTTTCATGCTCCTCAATTTTTGACACCTTTTCAAGCTCTTCATATTTCTCACACCTTTTCAGGCTTTTCATGTTTTTTTGAACACCGCTTCATGTTCCTCCTATTTTTCAGACCGTTTCATGCTCCTCATATTTTTGACACCTTTTGAAGCTCTTCATATATTTCACAACTTTTCAGGCTCTTCATATTTTTGAACACCGCATCATGCTCCTCCTATTTTCAGACCGTTTCATGCTCCTCTCATTTTTGACACCTTTTGAAGCTTTGCATTTCTTTACACACCTATTCAGGCTCTTCATGTTTTTGAACACTGCTTCATGCTCCTCCTATTTTTCAGACCGTATCATGCTCCTCATATTTTTCACACATTTTGAAGCTCTTCATATTTTTCACACCTTTTCAGGCTCTTCATTTTTTTCAACACTACTTGTTGCTCCTCCTATTTTTTAGACCTTTTCATGCTCATCTAATTTTTGACACTTTTGAAGCTCTTCATATTTTTTACACCTTTTGAAGCTCCTCATATTTTTCACACATTTTGAAGCTCTTCATATTTTTCTCACCTTTTCAGGCTCTTCATGATTTTCATCACCGCTTCATGCTCCTCCTATTTTTCAGACCGTTTCATGCTCATCTCATTTTTGACACCTTTTGAAGTTCTTCATATTTTTCACACCTTTTCAGGCTCTTCATGTTTTTGAACACCGCTTCATGCTCCTCCTATTTTTCAGATCGTTTCATGCTCCTCATATTTTTGACACCTTTGAAGCTCTTCATATTTTTCACACCTATTCAGGCTCTTCATGTTTTTGAAAACCACTTCATGCTCCGCCTATTTTTCAGACCGTTTCATGCTTCTCATATTTTTGACACCTTTTGAAGCTCTTCATATTTTTCACACCTTTTCAGGCTCTTCATGTTTTCGAACACCGCTTCATGCTCCTCCTATTTTTCAGACCGTTTCATGCTCCTCATGTATTTCACACCGTTTGAAGCTCTTCATATTTTTCACACCTTTTCAGGCTCTTCATGTTTTTGATTACCGTTTCATCCTCCTCCTATTTTTCAGACCGTTTCATGCTCCTCATATTTTTCACACCTTTTGAAGCTCTTCATATTTTTCCCACCTTTTCAGGCTCTTCATGTTTTTCAACACCAGTTCATGCTCCTCCTATTTTTCAGACCATTCATGCTCCTCATATTTTTGAAACCTTTAGAAACTCTTCATATTTTTCACACCTTTTCCGGCTCTTCATGTTTTTCAACACCACTTCATGCACCTCTATTTTTCAGACCGTTTCATGCTCATCTCATTTTTGACACCTTTTGAAGCTCTTCATATTTTTCACACCTTTTCAGGCTCTTCATGTTTTTGAACACCACTTCACGCTCCTCCTAATTTTCAGACCGTATCATGCTCCTCATATTTTTCACACCTTTTGACGCTCTTCATATTTTTCACACCTTTTCAGGCTCTTCATATTTTTGAACACGACTTCATGCTCCTCCTATTTTTCAGACCGTTTCATGCTCCTCTCATTTTTGACACCTTTTGAAGCTTTGCATATTTTTCACAACTTTTCAAGCTCTTCATGTTTTTAAGCACCGCTTCATGCTCCTCATATTTTTCAGACCGTATCATGCTCCTCATATTTTTCACACCTTTTGAAGATCTTCATATTTTTCACACCTTTTCAGGCTCTTCTTTTTTTTCAACACTACTTGTTGCTCCTCCTATTTTTTAGACCTTTTCATGCTCATCTAATTTTTGACACCTTTTGAAGCTCTTCATATTTTTTACACCTTTTGAAGCTCTTCATGTTTTTAACATTTTTGAAGCTCTTCATAATTTTCAAACGATTTCAGACTCTTCATGTTTTTCAACTCCGCTTCATGCTCCTGCTATTTATCATACCGTTTCATACTCCTCATATTTTTGACACCTTTTGAGGCTCTTCATATTTTTCACACTTTTTCAGGCTCTTCATGGTTTGAACACAGCTTCATGCTCCTCCTATATTTTCTACCGTATCATGCTCCTCATATTTTTCACACCTTTTGAAGCTCTTCATATTTTTCACACCTTTTCAGGCTCTTCATGTTTTTCAACACAGCTTCATGCTCCTCATATTTTTCAGACCGTTTAATCCTCCTCATGTATTTCACACCTTTTGAATCTCTTCATATTTTTCACACGTTTTCAGGCTCTTAATCGTTTTCAACACCGCTTCATGCTCCTCCTATTTTTCAGACCGTTTCATGCTCATCTCATTTTTGACACCTTTTGAAGCTCTTCATATTTGTCACACCTTTTGAAGCGCTTCATATTTTTTATATTCTTGAAGCTCTTCATATTTTCACACGTTTTCAGACTCTTCATGTGTTTCAACACCGCTTCATGTTCCTGCTATTGTTCAGACCGTTTCATGCTCCTCATATTTTTGACACGTTTTGAGGCTTTTATATTTTTCTCACCTTTTCATCTCTTCATGTTTTTGAACACCGCTTCATCCTCCTTCTATTTTTCAGACCATTTCATGATCCTTATATTTTTGACACCTTTTGAAGCTCTTCTAATTTTTCACACCTTTTCAGGCACTTCATGTTTTTGAACACCGCTTTATGCTCCTCCTATTTTTCAGACCGTTTCATGCTCCTCATATTTTTGACACCTTTTGAAGCTCTTCATATTTTTCACACCTTTTCATTCTCTTCATGATTTTCAACAGCATTTCATGCTCCTCCTATTTTTCAGACCGTTTGATGCTCATCTCATTTTTGACACCTTTTGAAGCTCTTCATATTTTTCCCAACTTTGAAGCTCTTCATATTTTTCTAACCTTTTCAGGCTCTTCACTTTTTTGAACAACGCTTCATGCTCCTCGTATTTTTCAGACCGTTTCATGCTCCTCGAATTTTTGACACCTTTTGAATCTCCTCATATTTTTCACACCTTTTGAAGCTCTTCATATTTTTCAACACCGCTTCATGCTCCTCCTATTATTCAGACCGTTTCATGCTCATCTCATTTTTGACACCTTTTGAAGCTCTTCATATTTTTCACACCTTTTCAGGTTCTTCATGTTTTTGAACACCGCTTCATGGTCCTCCTATTTTTCAGAACTTTTCATGCTCCTCATATAATTCAGACCGTTTGAAGCTCTTCATATTTTTCACACCTTTTCAGGCTCTTCATGTTTTTCAACACCGTTTCATGCTCCTCCTATTTTTCAGACCGTTTCATGCTCCCCATATTTTTGACACATTTTGAAGCTCTTCATATTTTTCACACATTTTCAGGCTCTTCATGTTTTTCAACACCGCTTCATGCTCCTCCTATTTTTCAGAATGTTTCATGCTCCTCATATTTTTGACACCTTTTGAAGGTCTTCATATTTTTCACACATTTTCAGGCTCTTCATGTTTTTCAACACCGCTTTATGCTCCTCCTATTTTGCAGACCGTTTCATGCTCCTATATTTTTGACACCTTTTGAAGCTTTTCATATTTCTCACTCATTTTGAGGCTCTTCATGTTTTTGAACATCACTTCATGCTCCTCCTATTTTTCAGACCGTTTCATGCTCCCCATATTTTTGACACCTTTTGAAGCTCTTCATATTTTTCACCCCTTTTGAAGCTGTTCATATATTTCACACCTTTTCAGGCTCTTGATGTTTTTCAACACCACTTCATGCACCTTCTATTTTTCACACCCTTTCGTGCTAATCTAATTTTTGACACCTTTTGAAGCTCTTCATATTTTTCACACCTTTTGAAGGTCTTCATATTTTTCACACCTTTTCAGGCTGTTCATGTTTTTGAACACCGCTTATGCTCGTCCTATTTTTCAGACCATTTCATGCTCCTAATACTTTTGACACCTTTTGAAGCTCTTCATATTTTTCACACCTTTTCAGGCTCTTCATGTTTTTCAACACCGCTTCATGATCCTCCTATTTTTCAGACCGTTTCATGCTCCGCATATTTTTGACACCTTTTGAAGCTCTTCATATTATTCACACCTTTTCAGGCTCTTCATGTTTTTCAACAACACTTCATGCTCCTCCTATTTTTCAGACCGTTTCATGCTCATCTCATTTTTGACATTTTTGAAGCTCTTCATATTTTTCACACCTTTTGAAGCTCTTCATAATTTTCATATTTTTGAAGCACTTCATATTTTTCACACTTTTTCAGGCTCTTCATGTTTTTCAACACCTCTTCAGGCTCCTCCTATTTTTCGGACCCTTTCATGCTAATCTAATTTTTGGCACTTTTTGAAGCTCTTCATATTTATCACACCTTTTAAGTCTCTGCATGTTTTTGAACACCTTTACATGCTCCTCATGTATTTCACTCCTTTTGAAGCTCTTCATATTTTGCACAAATTTTCAGGCTCTTCATGTTTTTGAACACCGCTTCATCCTCCTATTTTTAAGAGGGTTTCATGCTCGTCGTATTTATGACACATTTTGAAGCTCTTCATATTTTTCACACCTTTTCAGGCTCTTCATGTTTTTGAACACCGCTTCATGCTCCTCCTATTTTTGAGACCGTTTCATGCTCCTCATATTTTCGACAGCTTTTGAAGCTTTCATATTTTTCACACCTTTTCAAGCTCTTCATGTTTTTCAACACCACTTCATGCTGCTCCTTTTTTGCAGACCGTTTCATGCTACTCATATTTTTGACACCTTTTGAAGCTCTTCATACTTCTCACACCTTTTCAGGCTCTTCATGATTTTCAACACCGCTTCATGCACCTCCGATTTTTCAGACCGTTTCATGCTCATCTCATTTTCAACACCTTTTGAAGCTCTTCATATTTTTCACATCTTTTGAAGCTGTTCATATTTTTCACACTTTTTCAGGCTCTGCATGTTTTTCAACAACCTTTTTTGCTCCTCCTATTTTTCAGACCGTTTCATGCTCCTCATATTTTTCACACCTTTTGAAGCTCTTCATATTTTTCACACCTTTTCAGGCTCTTCATGTTTTTGAACACCGCTTCATGCTCCTCCTATTTTTCAGACCGTTTAAACCTCCTCATGTATTTCACACCTTTTGAAGCTCTTCATATTTTTCACACCTTTTCATGCACTTCATGTGTTTGAACATCATTTCATGCTCCTCCTATTTTGCAGACCGTTTCATTCTTCTCATATTTTTGACACCTTTTGAAGCTCTTCATATATTTCACACCTTTTCAGGCTTTTCATTTTTTTCAACACCACTTCATCCTCCTCATATTTTTAAGACCGTTTCATGCTCCTAATATTTTTGACACCTTGTGAAGCTCTTCATATTTTTCACACCTTTTCAGGCTCTTCATGTTTTTCAACACCGTTTCATGATCCTCATATTTTTCAGACCGTTTCATGCTCCTCATATTTTTTACACCTTTTGAAGCTCTTCATATATTTAACACCTTTTCAGGCTCTTCTTATTTTGCAACACCGCATCATGCTCCTCCTCTTTTTGAGACCGTTTCATGCTCCTCATATTTCTGACACGTTTTGAAGCTCTTCATATTTTTCACACCTTTTCAGGCTCTTCATGATTTTGAACACCTCTTCATGATCCTCCTATTTTACAGACCGTTTCATGCTCTTCATATTATTGACCCCTTTTGAAGCTCTTCATATTTTTCACACCTTTTCAGGCTCTTCATGTTTTTCAACACCATTTCATGCCGCATCTATTTTTCAGACCGTTTCATGCTCCTCATATTTTTCACACCTTTTGAAGCTCTTCATATTTTTCAACACCATTTCATGCTGCTTCTATTTTTCAGGCCGTTTCATGCTCCTCATATTTTACATACCTTTTGAAGCTCTTCATATTTTTCACACATTTCAGGCTCTTCATGTTTTTCAACACCATTTCATGCCGCATCTATTTTTCAGACCGTTTCATGCTCCTCATATTTTTCACACCTTTTGAAGCTCTTCATATTTTTCACAACTTTTAAGGCTCTTCATGTTTTTGAACACCAATTCATGCTCCTCCTATTTTTCAGAGAGTTTCATGCTCCTCATGTATTTCACACCTTTTGAAGCTCTTCATATTTTTCACACCTTTTCAGGCTCTTCATATTTTTCTACACCACTTCATGCTTCTCCTATTTTTCAGACCATTTCATGCTCCTCATGAATTTCACACCTTTTGAAGCTCTTCATATTTTTCACACCTTTTCAGTCTCTTCTTTTTTTTCAACACCACTTCATGCTCCTCCTATTTTTCAGACCGTTTCATGCTCATCTCATTTTTGACACCTTTTGAAGCTTTTCATATTTTTCACAACTTTTTAGCCTCTTCATGTTTTTGAACACGGCTTCATGCTCCTCCTCTTTTTCACAGTTTCATTCTCCTCAAGTATTTCACACCTTTTGAAGCTCTTCATATTTTTCACAACTTTTCAGGCTCTTCATGTTTTTGAACACCGCTTCATGATCCTCCTATTTTTCAGACCGTTTCCTGCTCTTCATATTTTTGACACCTTTTGAAGCTCTTCATATTTTTCACACCTTTTCATGCTCTTTATGTTTTTCAACACCGTTTCATGCTGATTCTATTTTTCAGACCATTTCATGCTCCTCATATTTTTCACACCTTTTGAAGCTCTTCATATTTTTCACACCTTTCAGGCTCTTCATGTTTTTCGACACTGTTTCATGCTGCTTCTATTTTTCAGACCGTTTCATGAGCCTCATAATTTTCACACCTTTTGAAGATGTTCATATTTTTCACACGGTTTCAGGCTCTACATGTTTTTGAACACAGCTTCATGGTACTCCTATTTTTCAGTCCGTTTCATGGTCATCTCATTTTTGACACCTTTGAAGCTCTTCATATTTTTCACACCTTTTGAAGCTCTTCATATTTTTCACACCTTTTCATGCTCTTCATGTTTTTCAACACCCCTTCTTACTCCTCCTATTTTTCAGACCATTTCATGCTCCTCATATATTTGACACGTTTTGAAGCTCTTCATATTTTTCACACCTTTTCAAGCTCTTCATGTTTTTGAACACCGCTTCTTGCTCCTCCTATTTTTCAGACCGTTTCATGCTACTCATATTTTTGACACCTTTTCAAGCTTTTCATATTTTTCACACCTTTTCAGCCTCTTCATTTTTTTCAAAACTACTTCTTGTTCCTCCTATTTTGCAGACCGTTTCATGCTCATCTAATTTTTGACACCTTTGGAAGCTCTTCGTAATTTTCACATTTTTTGAAGCTCTTCATATTTTTCACACTTTTTCAAACACTTCATGTATTTCAACACCGCTTCTTGCTGCTTCTATTTTTCAGACCGTTGCATGCTCCTCATATTTTTGACCCGTTTTGAAGCTCTTTATATTTTTCACACCTTTTCAGGTTCTTCATGTTTTTGAACACCGTTTCATCCTCCTCATATTTTTCAGACCATTTCATGCTCCTCTTATTTTGACACCTTTTGAAGCTCTTCATATTTTTCACACCTTTTCAGGCTCTTCATGTTTCTGAACACCACTTCATGCTCCACCTATTTTTCAGACCGTTTCAAGCTCCTCATATTTTTGACACCTTTTGAAGCTCTTCATATATTTCACACCTTTTCAGGGTCTTCATGTTTTTCAACACCATTTCATGACACTCCTATTTTTCAGACCGTTTCATGCTCCTCATATTTTTGACACCTTTTGAAACTCTTCATATATTTCACACCTTTTCAAACTCTTCATGTTTTTGAACACCGCTTCATGCTCCTCCTATTTTTCAGACCGTTTCATGCTCCTCATATTTTTGACACCATTTGAAGCTCTTCATATTTCTCACAGCTTTTCAGGTTCTTCATGTTTTTCAACACCGCTTCATGCTCCTCCTATTTTTCAGACCGTTTCATGCTCATATCATTTTTGACACCTTTTGAAGCTCTTCATATTTTACCACATCTTTTGAAGCTCTTCATATTTTTCACACCTTTTCAGTTTCTTCAGGTTTTTGAACACCACTTCATGCTCCTCCTGTTTTTCAGATCGTTTCATGCTCATCTCATTTTTGACACCTTTGAAACTCTTCATATTTTTCACACCTTTTGAAGCTCTTCATATATTTCACACCTTCTCTGGCTCTTCATGATTTTCAACATCACTTCATGCTCCTCCTATTTTTCAGACCCTTTCATGCTAATCTAATGTTTGACACCTTTTGAAGGTCTTCATATTTTTCACACCTTTTGAAGCTCTTCATATTTTACAAACCTTTTCAGGCTCTTCATGTTTTTGAACACCGCTTCATGCTCCTCCCTTTTTTCAGACCGTTTAATGCTCCTCATATTTTTGACATTTTTTGAAGCTCTTCATATTTTTCACACCTTTTCAGGCTCTTCATGTTTTTGAACACCGCTTCATGCTCCTCCTATATTTCAGTCCGTTTCATGCTCCTCCTATTTTTCACACCTTTTGAAGCTCTTCATATTTTTCACACCTTTTCAGGCTCTTCATGTTTTTGAACACCGCTTGATGCTCCTCCTATTTTTCAGACCGTTTCATGCTCCTCATGTATTTCACACGTTTTGAAGCTCTTCATATTTTTCACACCTTTTCAGCCTCTTCATGATTTTGAACACCGCTTCATCATCCTCCTATTTTTCAGAATGTTTCATGCTCCTCATATTTTTGACAACTTTTGAAGCTTTTCATATTTTTCACAACTTTTCAGGCTCTTCATGTTTTTGAACAGAGCTTCATGCTCCTCCTATTTTTCAGACCGTATCATGTTCCTCATGTATTTTACACCTTTTGAAGCTCTTCATATTTTTCACACCTTTTCAGGCTCTTCATGCATTTGAACAACTTTTCATGCTCCTCATATTTTTCAGACCGTTTCATACTCCTCATTGTTTTGACACCTTTTGAAGCTCTTCATATTTTTCACACCTTTTCAGGTTCTTCATGTTTTTCAACATCGCTTCATGCTCCTCCTATTTTTCAGACCGTTTCATGCTCCTCATATTTTTGACACCTTTTGAAGCTCTTAATATATTTCACAGCTTTTCAGACTCTTCATGATTTCCATTACCGCTTCATGCTCCTCATATTTTTCAGACCGTTTCATGCTCATGTCATTTTTATCACCTTTTGAAACTCTTCATATTTTTCACCCCTTTTGAAGCTCTTCATATTTTTCACACGTTTTCAGGCTCTTCATGTTTTTCAACACCACTTCTTGCTTCTCCTATTTTTCAGACCGTTTCATGATCCTCATATTTTTGACCCATTTTGAAACTCTTCATATTTTTCACACCTTTTCAGGCTCTTCATGTTTTTCAACACCGCTTCATGCTCCTCCTATTTTTCAGACCCTTTCATGCTCCTCATAATTTTGACACCTTTTGATGCTCTTCATATTTTTCACACCTTTTCAGGCTCTTCATGTTTTTCCACACCGCTTCATGCTCCTCCTATTTTTCAGACCATTTCATGCTCCTCATATATTTGACACATTTTGAAGCTCTTCATATTTTTCACACCTTTTCATGCTCTTCATGTTTGTGAACACCGCTTCATGCTCGTCCTATTTTTCAGACCGTTTCAGGCTCCTCATGTATTTCACACCTTTTGAAGCTCTTCATATTTTGCACAGCTTTTCAGGCTCTTCATGTTTTTCACAAACACTTCATGCTCGTCCTATTTTTCAGACCGTTTCATGCTCCTCATATTTTTGACAACTTTTGAAGCTCTTCATATTTTTGACACCTTTGAGGCTCTTCATGTTTTTGAACACCACTTCATGCTCCTCCTATATTTCAGTCCGTTTCATGCTCCTCCTATTTTTCACACCTTTTGAAGCTCTTCATATTTTTGACACCTTTGAGGCTCTTCATGTTTTTGAACACCACTTCATGCTCCTCCTATTTTTCAGACCGTTTCATGGTCCTCATATATTTGACTCCTTTAGAAGCTCTTCATATTTTTCACACCTTTTCAGGCTCTTCATGGTTTTCAACACCGCTTCATGCTCCTCCTCTTTTTCAGACCGTTTCATGCTCCTCATATTTTTGGCACCATTTGAAGCTCTTCATATTTTTCACACCTTTTCAGGTCTTCATGTTTTTGAACACCATTTCATGCTCCTCCTATTTTTCAGACCGTTTCATGGTCCTCATATTTTTGACACCTTTTAAACCTCTTCATATTTTTCACACCTTTTCAGGCTCTTCATGTTTTCAACACCGCTTCATGCTCCTACTATTTTTCAGACGGTTTCATGCTCCTCATATTTTTGACACCTTTTGAAGCTCTTCATATTATTCACACCTTTTCAGGCTCTTCATGTTTTTCAACACCGCTTCATGCTCCTCCTTTTTTTCAGACCGTTTCATGCTCCTCATATTTTTGACGCCTTTTGAAGCTCTTCATATTTTTCACACTTCCCCAGGCTCTTCATGTTTTTGAACACCATTTCATGCTCCTCCTGTTTTTCAGACCGTTTCATGCTCCTCATCTTTTTGACACGTTTTGAAACTCTTCATATTTATCACACCTTTTCAGGCTCTTCATGTTTTTCAACACAATTTCATGCTCCTCCTTTTTTTCAGACCGTTTTATGCTCCTCATATATTTGACACCTTTTGAAGCTCTTCATAATTTCCACACCTTTTCAGGCTCTTCATGTTTTTCTACACCGCTTCATGCTCCCCCTACATTTCAGACCGTTCATGCCTCTCATATTTTTGAAACCTTTTGAAGCTCTTCATATTTTTCACACCTTTTTAGGCTCTTCATGTTTTTCAACACCATTTCATGCTCCTCCTTTTTTTCAAACCATTTTATGCTCCTCATATATTTGACACCTTTTGAAGCTCTTCATAATTTCCACACCTCTTCAGGCTCTTCATGTTTTTGAACACCATTTCATGCTCCTCTTATTTTTTTTTTTTTATTGTTTTTTTTTTTAAATTTTTTTAATTATTTTTATTTTTTCTTTCCCAGTCGGTTTTGTCATACATTGATATGAATCAGCCATGGATTTACATGTATTCCCAATTCCAATCCCCCCTCCCACCTCCCTCTCCACCCGATTCCTCTCCGTCTTCCCAGTGCACCAAGCCGGAGCACTTGTCTCGTGCATCCTACCTGGGCTGGTGATCTGTTTCACCATAGATAGCATACATGCTGTTCATTTGAAATATCCCACCCTCACATTCTCCCACAAAGTTCAAAAGTCTGTTCTGTATTTCTGTGTCTATTTTTCTGTTCTGCATATAGGGTTATCGTTATCACCTTTCTAAATTCCATATACATGTGTCAGCATGCTCTAATGTTCTTTATCTTTCTGGCTTACTTCACTCTGTATAATGGGCTCCAGCTTCATCCATCTCATTAGGACTGATTCAAGTGAATTTTTTAATGGCTGAGTAATATTCCATGGTGTATATGTACCACAGCTTTCTTATCCATTCATCTGCTGACGGGCATCTAGGTTGCTTCCATGTCCTGGCTATTATAAATAGTGCTGCGATGAACATTGGGGTGCACGTGTCTCTTTCAGACGAACCTATGGACACCTTATCTTTGACAAAGGAGGCAAGGATATACAATGGAAAAAAGACAACCTCTTTAACAAGTGGTGCTGGGAAAACTGGTCAACCACTTGTAAAAGAATGAAAATAGAACACTTTCTAACACCATACACAAAAATAAACTCAAAATGGATTAAAGATCTAAATGTAAGACCAGAAACTATAAAACTCCTAGAGGAGAAGATAGGCAATACACTCTCCGACATAAATCAAAGCAAGATCCTCTATGACCCACCTCCCAGAATATTGGAAATAAAAGCAAAACTAAACAAATGGGACCTAATGAAACTTAAAAGCTTTTGCACTACAAAGGAAACTATAAGTAAGGTGAAAAGACAGCCCTCAGATTGGGAGAAAATAATAGCAAATGAAGAAATAGACAAAGGATTAATCTCAAAAATACACAAGCAAATCCTGCAGCTCAATTCCAGAAAAATAAATGACCCAATACAAAATGAGCCAAAGAACTAAACAGACATTTCTCCAAAGAAGACATACAGATGGATAACAAACACATGAAAAGATGCTCAACATCACTCATTATTAGAGAAATGCAAATCAAAACCACAATGAGGTACCATTATATGCCAGTCAGGATGGCTGCTATCCAGAAGTCTACAAGCAATAAATGCTGGAGATGGTGTGGAGAAAAGGGAACCCTCTTACACTGTTGGTGGGAATGCACACTAGTACAGCCGCTATGGAAAACAGTGTGGAGATTTCTTAAAAAACTGGAAATAGAACTGCCATATGACCCAGCAATCCCACTTCTGGGCATACACACTGAGGAAACCAGATCCTCTTATTTTTCAGACCGTTTCAAGCTCCTCATATTTTTTACACCTTTTGAAGCTCTTCATATATTTCACACCTTTTCAGGCTCTTCATGTTTTTCAACACCGCTTCATGCTCCTCCTATTTTTCAGACCGTTTCATGGTCCTCATGTTTTTGTCACCTTTTGAAGCTCTTCATATTTTTCACACCTTTTCATGCTCTTCATGTTTTTGAACACCATTTCATGCTCCTCCTATTTTTTAAACCGTTTCATGCTCCTCATATTTTTCACACATTTTGAAGCTCTTCATATTTTTCACACCTTTTCAGGCTCTTCATATTTTACAACAAGTTTTCATGCTCCTCCTATTTTTCAGACCGTTTAATGCTCCCCATAATTTTGACACCTTTTGAAGCGCTTCATAATTATCACACCTTTTCAGGCTCTTCATGTTTTTCAAATTTGCTTCTGCTCCTCCTATTTTTCAGACCGTTTCATGCTCCTCATATTTTTGACACCTTTTGAAGCTCTTCATATTTTTCACAGCTTTTCAGGCTCTTCATGTTTTTCAACACTGCTTTATTCTCCTCATATTTTTCAGACCGTTTCATGCGCCTCATATTTTGGATATCTTTAGAAGCTCGTCATATTTCTAACAACTTTTCAGGCTCTTCATGTTTTCAACACAGTTTCATGCTCCTCCTATTTTTCAGACCGTTTCATGCGCCTCATATTTTGACTCCTTTTGAAGCTCTTCATATTTTTCACACATTTTCAGGCTCTTCATGTTTTTCAACACCGTTTCTTGCTCATCCTCTTTTTCAGACCGTTTCATGCCCCTCATATTTTTGACACCTTTTCAAGCTCTTCACATTTTTCAAACCTTTTCAGGCTCTTCATGTTTTTGAACAACGTTTCATGCTCCTCCTATTTTTCAGACAGTTTCATGCCCCTCATATTTTTGACACCTTTTCAAGCTCTTCACATTTTTCAAAACATTTCAGGCTCTTCATGTTTTGAACACCGTTTCATCCTCCTCCTAATTTTCAGACCGTTTCATGCTCCTCATATATTTGACACCTTTTGAAGCTCTTCATATTTTTCACAACTTTTCAGGTTCTTCATGTTTTCAACACCACTTCATGCTCCTCCTATATTTCTGACCGTGTCATGCGCCTCATATTTTTGACAACTTTTGAAGCTCTTCATATTTTTCACACCTTTTCAGGCTCTTCATGTTTTTCTACACCGCTTCATGCTCCTCCTATTTTTGACATCTTTTGAAGCTCTTCATATTTTTCACACCTTTTCAGGCTCTTCATGTTTTTGAACACCGTTTCATGCTCCTCATATTTTTCAGACCGTTTCATGCTCCTCATATTATTGACACCTTTTGAAGCTCTTCATATATTTCACACCTTTTCAGGGTTTTCATGTTTTTGAACACCGTTTCATGCTCCTCATATTTTTCAGACCGTTTCATGCTCCTCATATTTTTGACACCTTTTGAAACTCTTCATATTTTTCACAATTTTTCAGGCTCCTCATGTTTTTGAACACCGTTTCATGCTCCTCCATTTTTTCAGACCGTTTCATGCTCCTCATATTTTGACACCTTTTGAAGCTCTTCATATTTTTCACACCTTTTCAGGCTCTTCATATTTTTCAACAAGGTTTCATGCTCCTCCTATTTTTCAGACGGTTTCATGCTCCTCATATTTTTGACACCTTTTGAAGCTCTTCATATTTTTCACACCTTTCCATGCTCTTCATATTTTTGAACACCGATTAATGCTCCTCCTATTTTTCAGACCGTTTCTTGCTCCTCATATTTTTGACACCTTTTGAAGCTCTTCATATTTTTCACAGCTTTCCAGGCTCTTCATATTTTTGAACACCGATTAATGCTCCTCCTATTTTTCAGACCGTTTCTTGCTCCTCATATTTTTGACACCTTTTGAAGCTCTTCATATTTTTCACACCTTTTCAGGCTCTACATATTTTTCAACACAACTTCATGCTCCTCCTTTATTTGAGACCGTTTCATGCTCCTCATATTTTTGACACCTTTTGAAGCTCTCCATAGATTTCACACCTTTTCAGGCTCTTCATGTTTTTCTACACCGCTTCTTGCTCCTCCTATTTTTCAGAGCTATTCATGCTCCTCATATTTTTGTCACCTTTGAAGCTCTTCATATATTTCACACCTTTTCAGGCTTTTCATGTTTTTCAACACCGCTTCATGCTCCTACTATTTTTCAGACCTTTTCATGCTCCTCATATGTTTCACACCTTTTTAAGCTCTTCATGTTTTTTAACACCTTTCACGCTCCTCCTATATTTCAGAACGTTTCAAGCTCCTCATATTTTTGACACCTTTTGAAGCTCTTCATATTTTTCACATTTATCAGGGTCTTCATGTTTTTCTACACCACTTCATGCTCCTCCTATTTTTCAGACCGTTTCATTCTCCTCATATTTTTGAAGCCTTTTGAAGCTCTTCATATTTTTCACACCTTTTCAGGCTCTTCATGTTTTTCAACACCGTTTCATGATTCTCCTATTTTACAGACCGTTTCATGCTCATCTCATTTTTGACACCTTTTGAAGCTTTTCATATTTTTCACAACTTTTTAGGCTCTTCATGTTTTTGAACACGGCTTCATGCTCCTCCTCTGTTTCAGAGTTTCATGCTCCTCATGTATTTCACACTTTTTGAAGCTCTTCATATTTTTCACACATTTTCAGCATCTTCATGCTTTTGATCACCGTTTCATGCTCATCCTATTTTTCAGACCGTGTCATGCACCTCATATTTTTCACACCTTTTGAAGCTCTTCATATTTTTCACACCTTTTCAGGCTCCTCATGTTTTTCAACACCGCTTCATGCTCCTCCTCTTTTTCAGACCGCTTCATGCTCCTCATATTTTTCAGACCGTTTCATGAACCTCATATTTTTCACACCTTTTGAAGCTCTTCATATTTTTTACACCTTTCTCAGGCTCTTCATGTTTTTCAACACCTCTTCATGCTCCTCCTATTTTTCAGACCATTTAATGTTCCTCATGTATTTCACACCTTTTGAAGTTCTTCATATTTTTCACACCTTTTGAAGCTCTTCATATTTTTCACACGTTTTCAGGCTCTTCATGTATTTCAAAACCGCTTCATGCTGCTTCAATTTTTCAGACCGTTTCATGCTCCTCATATTTTTGACCCGTTTGGAAGCTGTTCATATTTTTCACACCTTTTCAGTTTCTTCAGGTTTTTGAACACCACTTCATGCTCCTCCTGTTTTTCAGATCGTTTCATGCTCATCTCATTTTTGACACCTTTTGAAACTCTTCATATTTTTCACACCTTTTGAAGCTCTTCATATATTTCACACCTTCTCTGGCTCTTCATGTTTTTCAACATCACTTCATGCTCCTCCTATTTTTCAGACCCTTTCATGCTAATCTAATTTTTGACACCTTTTGAAGGTCTTCATATTTTTCACACCTTTTCAGGCTCTTCATGTTTTTGAACACCGCTTCATGCTCCTCCCTTTTTTCAGACCGTTTCATGCTCCTCCTATTTTTCACACCTTTTGAAGCTCTTCATATTTTTCACACCTTTTCAGGCTCTTCATGTTTTTGAACACCGCTTGATGCTCCTCCTATTTTTCAGACCGTTTCATGCTCCTCATGTATTTCACACGTTTTGAAGCTCTTCATATTTTTCACACCTTTTCAGCCTCTTCATGATTTTGAACACCGCTTCATCATCCTCCTATTTTTCAGAATGTTTCATGCTCCTCATATTTTTGACAACTTTTGAAGCTTTTCATATTTTTCACAACTTTTCAGGCTCTTCATGTTTTTGAACAGAGCTTCATGCTCCTCCTATTTTTCAGACCGTATCATGTTCCTCATGTATTTTACACCTTTTGAAGCTCTTCATATTTTTCACACCTTTTCAGGCTCTTCATGCATTTGAACAACTTTTCATGCTCCTCCTATTTTTCAGACCGTTTCATACTCCTCATTGTTTTGACACCTTTTGAAGCTCTTCATATTTTTCACACCTTTTCAGGTTCTTCATGTTTTTCAACATCGCTTCATGCTCCTCCTATTTTTCAGACCGTTTCATGCTCCTCATATTTTTGACACCTTTTGAAGCTCTTAATATATTTCACAGCTTTTCAGACTCTTCATGATTTCCATTACCGCTTCATGCTCCTCATATTTTTCAGACCGTTTCATGCTCATCTCATTTTTAACACCTTTTGAAACTCTTCATATTTTTCACCCCTTTTGAAGCTCTTCATATTTTTCACACGTTTTCAGGCTCTTCATGTTTTTCAACACCACTTCTTGCTTCTCCTATTTTTCAGACCGTTTCATGATCCTCATATTTTTGACCCATTTTGAAACTCTTCATATTTTTCACACCTTTTCAGGCTCTTCATGTTTTTCAACACCGCTTCATGCTCCTCCTATTTTTCAGACCCTTTCATGCTCCTCATAATTTTGACACCTTTTGATGCTCTTCATATTTTTCACACCTTTTCAGGCTCTTCATGTTTTTCCACACCGCTTCATGCTCCTCCTATTTTTCAGACCATTTCATGCTCCTCATATATTTGACACATTTTGAAGCTCTTCATATTTTTCACACCTTTTCATGCTCTTCATGTTTGTGAACACCGCTTCATGCTCGTCCTATTTTTCAGACCGTTTCAGGCTCCTCATGTATTTCACACCTTTTGAAGCTCTTCATATTTTGCACAGCTTTTCAGGCTCTTCATGTTTTTCACAAACACTTCATGCTCGTCCTATTTTTCAGACCGTTTCATGCTCCTCATATTTTTGACAACTTTTGAAGCTCTTCATATTTTTGACACCTTTGAGGCTCTTCATGTTTTTGAACACCACTTCATGCTCCTCCTATATTTCAGTCCGTTTCATGCTCCTCCTATTTTTCACACCTTTTGAAGCTCTTCATATTTTTGACACCTTTGAGGCTCTTCATGTTTTTGAACACCACTTCATGCTCCTCCTATTTTTCAGACCGTTTCATGGTCCTCATATATTTGACTCCTTTAGAAGCTCTTCATATTTTTCACACCTTTTCAGGCTCTTCATGGTTTTCAACACCGCTTCATGCTCCTCCTCTTTTTCAGACCGTTTCATGCTCCTCATATTTTTGGCACCTTTTGAAGCTCTTCATATTTTTCACACCTTTTCAGGTCTTCATGTTTTTGAACACCATTTCATGCTCCTCCTATTTTTCAGACCGTTTCATGGTCCTCATATTTTTGACACCTTTTAAACCTCTTCATATTTTTCACACCTTTTCAGGCTCTTCATGTTTTCAACACCGCTTCATGCTCCTACTATTTTTCAGACGGTTTCATGCTCCTCATATTTTTGACACCTTTTGAAGCTCTTCATATTATTCACACCTTTTCAGGCTCTTCATGTTTTTCAACACCGCTTCATGCTCCTCCTTTTTTTCAGACCGTTTCATGCTCCTCATATTTTTGACGCCTTTTGAAGCTCTTCATATTTTTCACACTTCCCCAGGCTCTTCATGTTTTTGAACACCATTTCATGCTCCTCCTGTTTTTCAGACCGTTTCATGCTCCTCATCTTTTTGACACGTTTTGAAACTCTTCATATTTATCACACCTTTTCAGGCTCTTCATGTTTTTCAACACAATTTCATGCTCCTCCTTTTTTTCAGACCGTTTTATGCTCCTCATATATTTGACACCTTTTGAAGCTCTTCATAATTTCCACACCTTTTCAGGCTCTTCATGTTTTTCTACACCGCTTCATGCTCCCCCTACATTTCAGACCGTTCATGCCTCTCATATTTTTGAAACCTTTTGAAGCTCTTCATATTTTTCACACCTTTTTAGGCTCTTCATGTTTTTCAACACCATTTCATGCTCCTCCTTTTTTTCAAACCATTTTATGCTCCTCATATATTTGACACCTTTTGAAGCTCTTCATAATTTCCACACCTCTTCAGGCTCTTCATGTTTTTGAACACCATTTCATGCTCCTCTTATTTTTTTTTTTTTATTGTTTTTTTTTTTAAATTTTTTAAATTATTTTTATTTTTTCTTTCCCAGTCGGTTTTGTCATACATTGATATGAATCAGCCATGGATTTACATGTATTCCCAATTCCAATCCCCCCTCCCACCTCCCTCTCCACCCGATTCCTCTCCGTCTTCCCAGTGCACCAAGCCGGAGCACTTGTCTCGTGCATCCTACCTGGGCTGGTGATCTGTTTCACCATAGATAGCATACATGCTGTTCATTTGAAATATCCCACCCTCACATTCTCCCACAAAGTTCAAAAGTCTGTTCTGTATTTCTGTGTCTATTTTTCTGTTCTGCATATAGGGTTATCGTTATCACCTTTCTAAATTCCATATACATGTGTCAGCATGCTCTAATGTTCTTTATCTTTCTGGCTTACTTCACTCTGTATAATGGGCTCCAGCTTCATCCATCTCATTAGGACTGATTCAAGTGAATTTTTTAATGGCTGAGTAATATTCCATGGTGTATATGTACCACAGCTTTCTTATCCATTCATCTGCTGACGGGCATCTAGGTTGCTTCCATGTCCTGGCTATTATAAATAGTGCTGCGATGAACATTGGGGTGCACGTGTCTCTTTCAGACGAACCTATGGACACCTTATCTTTGACAAAGGAGGCAAGGATATACAATGGAAAAAAGACAACCTCTTTAACAAGTGGTGCTGGGAAAACTGGTCAACCACTTGTAAAAGAATGAAAATAGAACACTTTCTAACACCATACACAAAAATAAACTCAAAATGGATTAAAGATCTAAATGTAAGACCAGAAACTATAAAACTCCTAGAGGAGAAGATAGGCAATACACTCTCCGACATAAATCAAAGCAAGATCCTCTATGACCCACCTCCCAGAATATTGGAAATAAAAGCAAAACTAAACAAATGGGACCTAATGAAACTTAAAAGCTTTTGCACTACAAAGGAAACTATAAGTAAGGTGAAAAGACAGCCCTCAGATTGGGAGAAAATAATAGCAAATGAAGAAACAGACAAAGGATTAATCTCAAAAATATACAAGCAAATCCTGCAGCTCAATTCCAGAAAAATAAATGACCCAATACAAAATGAGCCAAAGAACTAAACAGACATTTCTCCAAAGAAGACATACAGATGGATAACAAACACATGAAAAGATGCTCAACATCACTCATTATTAGAGAAATGCAAATCAAAACCACAATGAGGTACCATTATATGCCAGTCAGGATGGCTGCTATCCAGAAGTCTACAAGCAATAAATGCTGGAGATGGTGTGGAGAAAAGGGAACCCTCTTACACTGTTGGTGGGAATGCACACTAGTACAGCCGCTATGGAAAACAGTGTGGAGATTTCTTAAAAAACTGGAAATAGAACTGCCATATGACCCAGCAATCCCACTTCTGGGCATACACACTGAGGAAACCAGATCCTCTTATTTTTCAGACCGTTTCAAGCTCCTCATATTTTTTACACCTTTTGAAGCTCTTCATATATTTCACACCTTTTCAGGCTCTTCATGTTTTTCAACACCGCTTCATGCTCCTCCTATTTTTCAGACCGTTTCATGGTCCTCATGTTTTTGTCACCTTTTGAAGCTCTTCATATTTTTCACACCTTTTCATGCTCTTCATGTTTTTGAACACCATTTCATGCTCCTCCTATTTTTTAAACCGTTTCATGCTCCTCATATTTTTCACACATTTTGAAGCTCTTCATATTTTTCACACCTTTTCAGGCTCTTCATATTTTACAACAAGTTTTCATGCTCCTCCTATTTTTCAGACCGTTTAATGCTCCCCATAATTTTGACACCTTTTGAAGCGCTTCATAATTATCACACCTTTTCAGGCTCTTCATGTTTTTCAAATTTGCTTCTGCTCCTCCTATTTTTCAGACCGTTTCATGCTCCTCATATTTTTGACACCTTTTGAAGCTCTTCATATTTTTCACAGCTTTTCAGGCTCTTCATGTTTTTCAACACTGCTTTATTCTCCTCATATTTTTCAGACCGTTTCATGCGCCTCATATTTTGGATATCTTTAGAAGCTCGTCATATTTCTAACAACTTTTCAGGCTCTTCATGTTTTCAACACAGTTTCATGCTCCTCCTATTTTTCAGACCGTTTCATGCGCCTCATATTTTGACTCCTTTTGAAGCTCTTCATATTTTTCACACATTTTCAGGCTCTTCATGTTTTTCAACACCGTTTCTTGCTCATCCTCTTTTTCAGACCGTTTCATGCCCCTCATATTTTTGACACCTTTTCAAGCTCTTCACATTTTTCAAACCTTTTCAGGCTCTTCATGTTTTTGAACAACGTTTCATGCTCCTCCTATTTTTCAGACAGTTTCATGCCCCTCATATTTTTGACACCTTTTCAAGCTCTTCACATTTTTCAAAACATTTCAGGCTCTTCATGTTTTGAACACCGTTTCATCCTCCTCCTAATTTTCAGACCGTTTCATGCTCCTCATATATTTGACACCTTTTGAAGCTCTTCATATTTTTCACAACTTTTCAGGTTCTTCATGTTTTCAACACCACTTCATGCTCCTCCTATATTTCTGACCGTGTCATGCTCCTCATATTTTTGACAACTTTTGAAGCTCTTCATATTTTTCACACCTTTTCAGGCTCTTCATGTTTTTCTACACCGCTTCATGCTCCTCCTATTTTTGACATCTTTTGAAGCTCTTCATATTTTTCACACCTTTTCAGGCTCTTCATGTTTTTGAACACCGTTTCATGCTCCTCATATTTTTCAGACCGTTTCATGCTCCTCATATTATTGACACCTTTTGAAGCTCTTCATATATTTCACACCTTTTCAGGGTTTTCATGTTTTTGAACACCGTTTCATGCTCCTCATATTTTTCAGACCGTTTCATGCTCCTCATATTTTTGACACCTTTTGAAACTCTTCATATTTTTCACAATTTTTCAGGCTCCTCATGTTTTTGAACACCGTTTCATGCTCCTCCATTTTTTCAGACCGTTTCATGCTCCTCATATTTTGACACCTTTTGAAGCTCTTCATATTTTTCACACCTTTTCAGGCTCTTCATATTTTTCAACAAGGTTTCATGCTCCTCCTATTTTTCAGACGGTTTCATGCTCCTCATATTTTTGACACCTTTTGAAGCTCTTCATATTTTTCACACCTTTCCATGCTCTTCATATTTTTGAACACCGATTAATGCTCCTCCTATTTTTCAGACCGTTTCTTGCTCCTCATATTTTTGACACCTTTTGAAGCTCTTCATATTTTTCACAGCTTTCCAGGCTCTTCATATTTTTGAACACCGATTAATGCTCCTCCTATTTTTCAGACCGTTTCTTGCTCCTCATATTTTTGACACCTTTTGAAGCTCTTCATATTTTTCACACCTTTTCAGGCTCTACATATTTTTCAACACAACTTCATGCTCCTCCTTTATTTGAGACCGTTTCATGCTCCTCATATTTTTGACACCTTTTGAAGCTCTTCATATTTTTCACAGCTTTTCAGGCTCTTCATGTTTTTCAACACTGCTTTATTCTCCTCATATTTTTCAGACCGTTTCATGCGCCTCATATTTTGGATATCTTTAGAAGCTCGTCATATTTCTAACAACTTTTCAGGCTCTTCATGTTTTCAACACAGTTTCATGCTCCTCCTATTTTTCAGACCGTTTCATGCGCCTCATATTTTGACTCCTTTTGAAGCTCTTCATATTTTTCACACATTTTCAGGCTCTTCATGTTTTTCAACACCGTTTCTTGCTCATCCTCTTTTTCAGACCGTTTCATGCCCCTCATATTTTTGACACCTTTTCAAGCTCTTCACATTTTTCAAACCTTTTCAGGCTCTTCATGTTTTTGAACAACGTTTCATGCTCCTCCTATTTTTCAGACAGTTTCATGCCCCTCATATTTTTGACACCTTTTCAAGCTCTTCACATTTTTCAAAACATTTCAGGCTCTTCATGTTTTGAACACCGTTTCATCCTCCTCCTAATTTTCAGACCGTTTCATGCTCCTCATATATTTGACACCTTTTGAAGCTCTTCATATTTTTCACAACTTTTCAGGTTCTTCATGTTTTCAACACCACTTCATGCTCCTCCTATATTTCTGACCGTGTCATGCTCCTCATATTTTTGACAACTTTTGAAGCTCTTCATATTTTTCACACCTTTTCAGGCTCTTCATGTTTTTCTACACCGCTTCATGCTCCTCCTATTTTTGACATCTTTTGAAGCTCTTCATATTTTTCACACCTTTTCAGGCTCTTCATGTTTTTGAACACCGTTTCATGCTCCTCATATTTTTCAGACCGTTTCATGCTCCTCATATTATTGACACCTTTTGAAGCTCTTCATATATTTCACACCTTTTCAGGGTTTTCATGTTTTTGAACACCGTTTCATGCTCCTCATATTTTTCAGACCGTTTCATGCTCCTCCATTTTTTCAGACCGTTTCATGCTCCTCATATTTTGACACCTTTTGAAGCTCTTCATATTTTTCACACCTTTTCAGGCTCTTCATATTTTTCAACAAGGTTTCATGCTCCTCCTATTTTTCAGACGGTTTCATGCTCCTCATATTTTTGACACCTTTTGAAGCTCTTCATATTTTTCACACCTTTCCATGCTCTTCATATTTTTGAACACCGATTAATGCTCCTCCTATTTTTCAGACCGTTTCTTGCTCCTCATATTTTTGACACCTTTTGAAGCTCTTCATATTTTTCACAGCTTTCCAGGCTCTTCATATTTTTGAACACCGATTAATGCTCCTCCTATTTTTCAGACCGTTTCTTGCTCCTCATATTTTTGACACCTTTTGAAGCTCTTCATATTTTTCACACCTTTTCAGGCTCTACATATTTTTCAACACAACTTCATGCTCCTCCTTTATTTGAGACCGTTTCATGCTCCTCATATTTTTGACACCTTTTGAAGCTCTCCATAGATTTCACACCTTTTCAGGCTCTTCATGTTTTTCTACACCGCTTCTTGCTCCTCCTATTTTTCAGAGCTATTCATGCTCCTCATATTTTTGTCACCTTTTGAAGCTCTTCATATATTTCACACCTTTTCAGGCTTTTCATGTTTTTCAACACCGCTTCATGCTCCTACTATTTTTCAGACCTTTTCATGCTCCTCATATGTTTCACACCTTTTTAAGCTCTTCATGTTTTTTAACACCTTTCACGCTCCTCCTATATTTCAGAACGTTTCAAGCTCCTCATATTTTTGACACCTTTTGAAGCTCTTCATATTTTTCACATTTATCAGGGTCTTCATGTTTTTCTACACCACTTCATGCTCCTCCTATTTTTCAGACCGTTTCATTCTCCTCATATTTTTGAAGCCTTTTGAAGCTCTTCATATTTTTCACACCTTTTCAGGCTCTTCATGTTTTTCAACACCGTTTCATGATTCTCCTATTTTACAGACCGTTTCATGCTCATCTCATTTTTGACACCTTTTGAAGCTTTTCATATTTTTCACAACTTTTTAGGCTCTTCATGTTTTTGAACACGGCTTCATGCTCCTCCTCTGTTTCAGAGTTTCATGCTCCTCATGTATTTCACACTTTTTGAAGCTCTTCATATTTTTCACACATTTTCAGCATCTTCATGCTTTTGATCACCGTTTCATGCTCATCCTATTTTTCAGACCGTGTCATGCACCTCATATTTTTCACACCTTTTGAAGCTCTTCATATTTTTCACACCTTTTCAGGCTCCTCATGTTTTTCAACACCGCTTCATGCTCCTCCTCTTTTTCAGACCGCTTCATGCTCCTCATATTTTTCAGACCGTTTCATGAACCTCATATTTTTCACACCTTTTGAAGCTCTTCATATTTTTTACACCTTTCTCAGGCTCTTCATGTTTTTCAACACCTCTTCATGCTCCTCCTACTTTTCAGACCATTTAATGTTCCTCATGTATTTCACACCTTTTGAAGTTCTTCATATTTTTCACACCTTTTGAAGCTCTTCATATTTTTCACACGTTTTCAGGCTCTTCATGTATTTCAAAACCGCTTCATGCTGCTTCAATTTTTCAGACCGTTTCATGCTCCTCATATTTTTGACCCGTTTGGAAGCTGTTCATATTTTTCACACCTTTTCAGTTTCTTCAGGTTTTTGAACACCACTTCATGCTCCTCCTGTTTTTCAGATCGTTTCATGCTCATCTCATTTTTGACACCTTTTGAAACTCTTCATATTTTTCACACCTTTTGAAGCTCTTCATATATTTCACACCTTCTCTGGCTCTTCATGTTTTTCAACATCACTTCATGCTCCTCCTATTTTTCAGACCCTTTCATGCTAATCTAATTTTTGACACCTTTTGAAGGTCTTCATATTTTTCACACCTTTTCAGGCTCTTCATGTTTTTGAACACCGCTTCATGCTCCTCCCTTTTTTCAGACCGTTTCATGCTCCTCCTATTTTTCACACCTTTTGAAGCTCTTCATATTTTTCACACCTTTTCAGGCTCTTCATGTTTTTGAACACCGCTTGATGCTCCTCCTATTTTTCAGACCGTTTCATCCTCCTCATGTATTTCACACGTTTTGAAGCTCTTCATATTTTTCACACCTTTTCAGCCTCTTCATGATTTTGAACACCGCTTCATCATCCTCCTATTTTTCAGAATGTTTCATGCTCCTCATATTTTTGACAACTTTTGAAGCTTTTCATATTTTTCACAACTTTTCAGGCTCTTCATGTTTTTGAACAGAGCTTCATGCTCCTCCTATTTTTCAGACCGTATCATGTTCCTCATGTATTTTACACCTTTTGAAGCTCTTCATATTTTTCACACCTTTTCAGGCTCTTCATGCATTTGAACAACTTTTCATGCTCCTCCTATTTTTCAGACCGTTTCATACTCCTCATTGTTTTGACACCTTTTGAAGCTCTTCATATTTTTCACACCTTTTCAGGTTCTTCATGTTTTTCAACATCGCTTCATGCTCCTCCTATTTTTCAGACCGTTTCATGCTCCTCATATTTTTGACACCTTTTGAAGCTCTTAATATATTTCACAGCTTTTCAGACTCTTCATGATTTCCATTACCGCTTCATGCTCCTCATATTTTTCAGACCGTTTCATGCTCATCTCATTTTTAACACCTTTTGAAACTCTTCATATTTTTCACCCCTTTTGAAGCTCTTCATATTTTTCACACGTTTTCAGGCTCTTCATGTTTTTCAACACCACTTCTTGCTTCTCCTATTTTTCAGACCGTTTCATGATCCTCATATTTTTGACCCATTTTGAAACTCTTCATATTTTTCACACCTTTTCAGGCTCTTCATGTTTTTCAACACCGCTTCATGCTCCTCCTATTTTTCAGACCCTTTCATGCTCCTCATAATTTTGACACCTTTTGATGCTCTTCATATTTTTCACACCTTTTCAGGCTCTTCATGTTTTTCCACACCGCTTCATGCTCCTCCTATTTTTCAGACCATTTCATGCTCCTCATATATTTGACACATTTTGAAGCTCTTCATATTTTTCACACCTTTTCATGCTCTTCATGTTTGTGAACACCGCTTCATGCTCGTCCTATTTTTCAGACCGTTTCAGGCTCCTCATGTATTTCACACCTTTTGAAGCTCTTCATATTTTGCACAGCTTTTCAGGCTCTTCATGTTTTTCACAAACACTTCATGCTCGTCCTATTTTTCAGACCGTTTCATGCTCCTCATATTTTTGACAACTTTTGAAGCTCTTCATATTTTTGACACCTTTGAGGCTCTTCATGTTTTTGAACACCACTTCATGCTCCTCCTATATTTCAGTCCGTTTCATGCTCCTCCTATTTTTCACACCTTTTGAAGCTCTTCATATTTTTGACACCTTTGAGGCTCTTCATGTTTTTGAACACCACTTCATGCTCCTCCTATTTTTCAGACCGTTTCATGGTCCTCATATATTTGACTCCTTTAGAAGCTCTTCATATTTTTCACACCTTTTCAGGCTCTTCATGGTTTTCAACACCGCTTCATGCTCCTCCTCTTTTTCAGACCGTTTCATGCTCCTCATATTTTTGGCACCTTTTGAAGCTCTTCATATTTTTCACACCTTTTCAGGTCTTCATGTTTTTGAACACCATTTCATGCTCCTCCTATTTTTCAGACCGTTTCATGGTCCTCATATTTTTGACACCTTTTAAACCTCTTCATATTTTTCACACCTTTTCAGGCTCTTCATGTTTTCAACACCGCTTCATGCTCCTACTATTTTTCAGACGGTTTCATGCTCCTCATATTTTTGACACCTTTTGAAGCTCTTCATATTATTCACACCTTTTCAGGCTCTTCATGTTTTTCAACACCGCTTCATGCTCCTCCTTTTTTTCAGACCGTTTCATGCTCCTCATATTTTTGACGCCTTTTGAAGCTCTTCATATTTTTCACACTTCCCCAGGCTCTTCATGTTTTTGAACACCATTTCATGCTCCTCCTGTTTTTCAGACCGTTTCATGCTCCTCATCTTTTTGACACGTTTTGAAACTCTTCATATTTATCACACCTTTTCAGGCTCTTCATGTTTTTCAACACAATTTCATGCTCCTCCTTTTTTTCAGACCGTTTTATGCTCCTCATATATTTGACACCTTTTGAAGCTCTTCATAATTTCCACACCTTTTCAGGCTCTTCATGTTTTTCTACACCGCTTCATGCTCCCCCTACATTTCAGACCGTTCATGCCTCTCATATTTTTGAAACCTTTTGAAGCTCTTCATATTTTTCACACCTTTTTAGGCTCTTCATGTTTTTCAACACCATTTCATGCTCCTCCTTTTTTTCAAACCATTTTATGCTCCTCATATATTTGACACCTTTTGAAGCTCTTCATAATTTCCACACCTCTTCAGGCTCTTCATGTTTTTGAACACCATTTCATGCTCCTCTTATTTTTTTTTTTTATTGTTTTTTTTTTTAAATTTTTTTAATTATTTTTATTTTTTCTTTCCCAGTCGGTTTTGTCATACATTGATATGAATCAGCCATGGATTTACATGTATTCCCAATTCCAATCCCCCCTCCCACCTCCCTCTCCACCCGATTCCTCTCCGTCTTCCCAGTGCACCAAGCCGGAGCACTTGTCTCGTGCATCCTACCTGGGCTGGTGATCTGTTTCACCATAGATAGCATACATGCTGTTCATTTGAAATATCCCACCCTCACATTCTCCCACAAAGTTCAAAAGTCTGTTCTGTATTTCTGTGTCTATTTTTCTGTTCTGCATATAGGGTTATCGTTATCACCTTTCTAAATTCCATATACATGTGTCAGCATGCTCTAATGTTCTTTATCTTTCTGGCTTACTTCACTCTGTATAATGGGCTCCAGCTTCATCCATCTCATTAGGACTGATTCAAGTGAATTTTTTAATGGCTGAGTAATATTCCATGGTGTATATGTACCACAGCTTTCTTATCCATTCATCTGCTGACGGGCATCTAGGTTGCTTCCATGTCCTGGCTATTATAAATAGTGCTGCGATGAACATTGGGGTGCACGTGTCTCTTTCAGACGAACCTATGGACACCTTATCTTTGACAAAGGAGGCAAGGATATACAATGGAAAAAAGACAACCTCTTTAACAAGTGGTGCTGGGAAAACTGGTCAACCACTTGTAAAAGAATGAAAATAGAACACTTTCTAACACCATACACAAAAATAAACTCAAAATGGATTAAAGATCTAAATGTAAGACCAGAAACTATAAAACTCCTAGAGGAGAAGATAGGCAATACACTCTCCGACATAAATCAAAGCAAGATCCTCTATGACCCACCTCCCAGAATATTGGAAATAAAAGCAAAACTAAACAAATGGGACCTAATGAAACTTAAAAGCTTTTGCACTACAAAGGAAACTATAAGTAAGGTGAAAAGACAGCCCTCAGATTGGGAGAAAATAATAGCAAATGAAGAAACAGACAAAGGATTAATCTCAAAAATATACAAGCAAATCCTGCAGCTCAATTCCAGAAAAATAAATGACCCAATACAAAATGAGCCAAAGAACTAAACAGACATTTCTCCAAAGAAGACATACAGATGGATAACAAACACATGAAAAGATGCTCAACATCACTCATTATTAGAGAAATGCAAATCAAAACCACAATGAGGTACCATTATATGCCAGTCAGGATGGCTGCTATCCAGAAGTCTACAAGCAATAAATGCTGGAGATGGTGTGGAGAAAAGGGAACCCTCTTACACTGTTGGTGGGAATGCACACTAGTACAGCCGCTATGGAAAACAGTGTGGAGATTTCTTAAAAAACTGGAAATAGAACTGCCATATGACCCAGCAATCCCACTTCTGGGCATACACACTGAGGAAACCAGATCCTCTTATTTTTCAGACCGTTTCAAGCTCCTCATATTTTTTACACCTTTTGAAGCTCTTCATATATTTCACACCTTTTCAGGCTCTTCATGTTTTTCAACACCGCTTCATGCTCCTCCTATTTTTCAGACCGTTTCATGGTCCTCATGTTTTTGTCACCTTTTGAAGTTCTTCATATTTTTCACACCTTTTCATGCTCTTCATGTTTTTGAACACCATTTCATGCTCCTCCTATTTTTTAAACCGTTTCATGCTCCTCATATTTTTCACACATTTTGAAGCTCTTCATATTTTTCACACCTTTTCAGGCTCTTCATATTTTACAACAAGTTTTCATGCTCCTCCTATTTTTCAGACCGTTTAATGCTCCCCATAATTTTGACACCTTTTGAAGCGCTTCATAATTATCACACCTTTTCAGGCTCTTCATGCTTTTCAAATTTGCTTCTGCTCCTCCTATTTTTCAGACCGTTTCATGCTCCTCATATTTTTGACACCTTTTGAAGCTCTTCATATTTTTCACAGCTTTTCAGGCTCTTCATGTTTTTCAACACCGCTTTATTCTCCTCATATTTTTCAGACCGTTTCATGCGCCTCATATTTTGGATATCTTTTGAAGCTCGTCATATTTCTAACAACTATTCAGGCTCTTCATGTTTTCAACACAGTTTCATGCTCCTCCTATTTTTCAGACCGTTTCATGCGCCTCATATTTTGAGTCCTTTTGAAGCTCTTCATATTTTTCACACATTTTCAGGCTCTTCATGTTTTTCAACACCGTTTCTTGCTCATCCTCTTTTTCAGACCGTTTCATGCCCCTCATATTTTTGACACCTTTTCAAGCTCTTCACATTTTTCAAACCTTTTCAGGCTCTTCATGTTTTTGAACAACGTTTCATGCTCCTCCTATTTTTCAGACAGTTTCATGCCCCTCATATTTTTGACACCTTTTCAAGCTCTTCACATTTTTCAAAACATTTCAGGCTCTTCATGATTTGAACACCGTTTCATCCTCCTCCTAATTTTCAGACCGTTTCATGCTCCTCATATATTTGACACCTTTTGAAGCTCTTCATATTTTTCACAACTTTTCAGGTTCTTCATGTTTTCAACACCACTTCATGCTCCTCCTATATTTCTGACCGTGTCATGCTCCTCATATTTTTGACAACTTTTGAAGCTCTTCATATTTTTCACACCTTTTCAGGCTCTTCATGTTTTTCTACACCGCTTCATGCTCCTCCTATTTTTGACATCTTTTGAAGCTCTTCATATATTTCACACCTTTTCAGGGTTTTCATGTTTTTGAACACCGTTTCATGCTCCTCATATTTTTCAGACCGTTTCATGCTCCTCATATTTTTGACACCTTTTGAAACTCTTCATATTTTTCACAATTTTTCAGGCTCCTCATGTTTTTGAACACCGTTTCATGCTCCTCCATTTTTTCAGACCGTTTCATGCTCTTCATATTTTGACACCTTTTGAAGCTCTTCATATTTTTCACACCTTTCCAGGCTCTTCATATTTTTCAACAAGGTTTCATGCTCCTCCTATTTTTCAGACGGTTTCATGCTCCTCATATGTTTGACACCTTTTGAAGCTCTTCATATTTTTCACACCTTTCCAGGCTCTTCATATTTTTGAACACCGATTAATGCTCCTCCTATTTTTCAGACCGTTTCTTGCTCCTCATATTTTTGACACCTTTTGAAGCTCTTCATATTTTTCACACCTTTTCAGGCTCTACATATTTTTCAACACAACTTCATGCTCCTCCTTTATTTGAGACCGTTTCATGCTCCTCATATTTTTGACACCTTTTGAAGCTCTCCATAGATTTCACACCTTTTCAGGCTCTTCATGTTTTTCTACACCGCTTCTTGCTCCTCCTATTTTTCAGAGCTATTCATGCTCCTCATATTTTTGTCACCTTTTGAAGCTCTTCATATATTTCACACCTTTTCAGGCTTTTCATGTTTTTCAACACCGCTTCATGCTCCTACTATTTTTCAGACCTTTTCATGCTCCTCATATGTTTCACACCTTTTTAAGTTCTTCATGTTTTTTAACACCTTTCACGCTCCTCCTATATTTCAGACCGTTTCAAGCTCCTCATATTTTTGACACCTTTTGAAGCTCTTCATATTTTTCACATTTATCAGGGTCTTCATGTTTTTCTACACCACTTCATGCTCCTCCTATTTTTCAGACCTTTTCATTCTCCTCATATGTTTCACAACTTTTTCAGACTCTTCATGTTTCTCAACACCACTTCATGGTCCTCCTATTTTTCAGACCGTTTCATGCTCCTCATATTTTTGACGCCTTTTGAAGCTCTTCATATTTTTCACACTTCTCCAGGCTCTTCATGTTTTTGAACACCCTTTCATGCTCCTCCTGTTTTTCAGACCGTTTCATTCTCCTCATATTTTTGACACCTTTTGAAGTTCTTCATATTTTTCACACCTTTTCAGGCTCTTCACGTTTTTCAACACCACTTCATGCTCCTCCTATTTTTCAGTCCGTTTCATGCTCCTTATATTTTTGACACCTTTTGAAGTTCTTCATATTTTTCACACCTTACAGGCTCTTCATGATTTTCAACACCACTTCATGCTCCTCCTAATTTTCACACCGTTTCATGCTCCTCATATATTTGACACCTTTTGAAGCTCTTCAGATTTTTCACACCTTTTCAGGCTCTTCATATTTTTCAACACCGCTTCATGCTCCTCCTATTTTTCAGACCGTTTCATGCTCCTCATCTTTTTGACACGTTTTGAAACTCTTCATATTTATCACACCTTTTCAGGCTCTTCATGTTTTTCAACACCATTTCATGCTCCTCCTTTTTTTCAGACCGTTTTATGCTCCTCATATATTTGACACCTTTTGAAGCTCTTCATAATTTCCACACCTTTTCAGGCTCTTCATGTTTTTCTACACCGCTTCATGCTCCCCCTACATTTCAGACCGTTCATGCCTCTCATATTTTTGAAACCTTTTGAAGCTCTTCATATTTTTCACACCTTTTTAGTCTCTTCATGTTTTTCAACACCATTTCATGCTCCTCCTTTTTTTCAAACCGTTTTATGCTCCTCATATATTTGACACCAGTTGAAGCTCTTCATAATTTACACACCTTTTCAGGCTCTTCATGTTTTTGAACACCGTTTCATGCTCCTCTTATTTTTTTTATTGTTATTTTTTTTATTTTTTTTATTATTTTTATTTTTTTTCCCAGTCGGTTTTGGCATACATTGATATGAATCAGCCATGGATTTACATGTATTCCCATTCCCGATTCCCCCTCCCACCTCCCTCTCCACCCGATTCCTCTGGGTCTTCCCAGTGCACCAAGCTGGAGCACTTGTCTCGTGCATCCTACCTGGGCTGGTGATCTGTTTCACCATAGATAGCATACATACTGTTCTTTTGAAATATCCCACCCTCACATTTTCCCACAAAGTTCAAAAGTCTGTTCTGTATTTCTGTGTCTCTTTTTCTGTTCTGCATATAGGGTTATCGTTGTCACCTTTCTAAATTCCATATACATGTGTCAGTATGCTGTAATGTTCTTTATCTTTCTGGCTTACTTCACTCTGTATAATGGGCTCCAGCTTCATCCATATCATTAGGCCTGATTCAAATGAATTCTTTTTAATGGCTGAGTAATATTCCATGGTGTATATGTACCACAGCTTTCTTATCCATTCATCTGCTGACGGGCATCTAGGTTGCTTCCATGTCCTGGCTATTATAAATAGTGCTGCGATGAACATTGGGGTGCACGTGTCTCTTTCAGACGAACCTATGGACACCTTATCTTTGACAAAGGAGGCAAGGATATGCAATGGAAAAAAGACAACCTCTTTAACAAGTGGTGCTGGGAAAACTGGTCAACCACTTGTAAAAGAATGAAAATAGAACACTTTCTAACACCATACACAAAAATAAACTCAAAATGGATTAAAGATCTAAATGTAAGACCAGAAACTATAAAACTCCTAGAGGAGAAGATAGGCAAAACACTCTCCGACATAAATCAAAGCAAGATCCTCTATGACCCACCTCCCAGAATATTGGAAATAAAAGCAAAACTAAACAAATGGGACCTAATGAAACTTAAAAGCTTTTGCACTACAAAGGAAACTATAAGTAAGGTGAAAAGACAGCCCTCAGATTGGGAGAAAATAATAGCAAATGAAGAAACAGACAAAGGATTAATCTCAAAAATATACAAGCAAATCCTGCAGCTCAATACCAGAAAAATAAATGACCCAATACAAAATGAGCCAAAGAACTAAACAGACATTTCTCCAAAGAAGACATACAGATGGATAACAAACACATGAAAAGATGCTCAACATCACTCATTATTAGAGAAATGCAAATCAAAACCACAATGAGGTACCATTACATGCCAGTCAGGATGGCTGCTATCCAAAAGTCTACAAGCAATAAATGCTGGAGAGGGAGTGGAGAAAAGGGAACCCTCTTATACTGTTGGTGGGAATGCACACTAGTACAGCCGCTATGGAAAACGGTGTAGAGATTTCTTAAAAAACTGGAAATAGAACTGCCATATGACCCAGCAATTCCACTTCTGGGCATACACACTGAGGAAACCAGATCCTCTTATTTTTCAGACCGTTTCAAACTCCTCATATTTTTCACACCTTTTGAAGCTCTTCATATATTTCACACCTTTTCAGGCTCTTCATGTTTTTCAACACTGCTTCATGCTCCTCCTATTTTTCAGACCGTTTCATGGTCCTCATATTTTTGACACCTTTTGAAGCTCTTCATATTTTTCACACCTTTCCGTGCTCTTCATGTTTTTCAACACGCTTTCATGCTCCTCCGATTATTCAGATCGTTTCATGCTCCTCATATTTTTGACACATTTTGAAGCTCTTCATATTTTCGACACCTTTCAGGTTCTTCATGTTTTTCAACACCGTTTCATGCTCCTCCTATTTTTCAAACCGTTTCATGCTCCTCATATTTTTGACACATTTTGAAGCTCTTCATATTTTCGACACCTTTCAGGTTCTTCATGTTTTTCAACACCGTTTCATGCTCCTCCTATTTGTCAAACCGTTTCATGTTCCTCCTATTTTTCAGACCGTTTCTTGCTCCTCATATTTTTGACACCTTTTGAAGCTCTTCATGTTTTTTAACACCTTTTCACGCTCCTCCTATATTTCAGACAGTTTCAAGCTCCTCATATTTTTGACACCTTTTGAAGCTCTTCATATTTTTCACATTTTTTCAGGGTCTTCATATTTTTCTACACCACTTCATGCTCCTCCTATTTTTCAGACCGTTTCATTCTCCTCATATGTTTCACAACTTTTTCAGGCTCTTCATGTTTCTCAACACCACTTCATGCTCCTCCTATTTTTCAGAACGTTTCATGCTCCTCATATTTTTGACACCTTTTGAAGTTCTTCATATTTTTCACACCTTTTCAGGCTTTTCATGTTTTTCTACACTGCTTCATTCTCTTCCTATTTTTCAGACATTTTCATGCTCCTCATACTTTTGACATCCTTTGAAGCTCTTCATATTTTTAACACCTTTTCAGGCTTTTCAGGTATTTCAACACCGTCTCATGCGCCTCCTATTTTTCAGACCGTTTCATGTTCCTCATATGTTTCACACCTTTTTCAGGCTCTTCATGTTTTTCAACACCACTTCATGCTCCTCCTAATTTTCAGACCGTATCATGCTCATCATATTTTTGACACAGTTTGAAGCTCTTCCTACTTTTCACACCTTTTGAGGCTCTTCATGTTTTTGAAAACAGTTTCTTGCTCCTCATATTTTTCAGACCGTTTCATGGTCCTCATATTTTTGACACCTTTTGAAGCTCTTCATATTTTTCACACTTTTTCAGGGTCTTCATATTTTTCTACACCACTTCATGCTCCTCCTATTTTTCAGACCGTTTCATGCTCCTCATATTTTTGACACCTTTTGAAGTTCTTCATATTTTTCACACCTTTTCAGGCTTTTCATGTTTTTCTACACCGCTTCATTCTCTTCCTATTTTTCAGACATTTTCATGCTCCTCATATTTTTGACATCCTTTGAAGCTCTTCATATTTTTCACACCTTTTCAGGCTTTTCAGGTATTTCAACACCGTCTCATGCGCCTCCTATTTTTCAGACCGTTTCATGCTCCTCATATGTTTCACACCTTTTTCAGGCTCTTCATGTTTTTCAACACCACTTCATGGTCCTCCTATTTTTCAGACCGTATCATGCTCATCATATTTTTGACACAGTTTGAAGCTCTTCCTACTTTTCACACCTTCTGAGGCTCTTCATGTTTTTGAAACAGTTTCTTGCTCCTCATATTTTTCAGACCGTTTCATGGTCCTCATATTTTTGACACCTTTTGAAGCTCTTCATATTTTTCACACTTTTTCAGGGTCTTCATGTTTTTCTACACCACTTCATGCTCCTCCTATTTTTCAGACCGTTTCATTCTCCTCATATGTTTCACAACTTTTTCAGGCTCTTCATGTTTCTCAACACCACTTCATGCTCCTCCCATTTTTCAGACCGTTTCATGCTCCTCATATTTTTGACACTTTTTGAAGCTCTTCATATTTTTCACACCTTTCCAGGCTCTTCATGTTTTTGAACACCGTTTCATGATCATCCTATTTTTCAGACCGTTTCATGCTCCTCATATGTTTCACACCTTTTGAAGCTCTTCATGTTTTTTAACACCTTTTCATGCTCCTCCTATATTTCAGACCGTTTAATGCTCCTTATATTTTTGACACCATTTGAAGCTCTTCATATTTTTCGCACCTTTTCAGGCTCTTCATATTTTTCAACACCACTTCATGCTTCTCCAATTTTTCAGACCGTTTCATGCTCCTCATATATATGACACCTTTTGAAGCTCTTCATATTTTTCACATCTTTTCAGGCTCTTCATATTTTTCAACCCGCTTAAGCTCCTCCTATTTTTCAGAGCGTTTCTTGCTCCTCATATTTTTGACACCTTTGAGGCTCTTCATATATTTCACACCTTTTCTGGCTCTTCATGTTTTTGAACACCGATTCATGCTCCTCCTATTTTTCAGACCGTTTCATGCTCCTCATATTTTAGACACCTTTTGAACCTCTTCATATTTTTCACACCTTTTCAGGCTCTTCATGTTTTCAACACTGCTTCATGCTCCACTATTTTTCAGACGGTTTCATGCTCCTCATATTTTTGACACCTTTTGAAGCTCTTCATATTATTCACACCTTTTCAGGCTCTTCATGTTTTTCAACACCGCTTCATGCTCCTCCTTTTTTTCAGACCGTTTCATGCTCCTCATATTTTTGACGCCTTTTGAAGCTCTTCATATTTTTCACACTTCTCCAGGCTCTTCATGTTTTTGAACACCGTTTCATGCTCCTCCTGTTTTTCAGACCGTTTCATGCTGCTCATATTTTTGACACCTTTTGAAGTTCTTCATATTTTTCACACCTTTTCAGGCTCTTCACGTTTTTCAACACCACTTCATGCTCCTCCTATTTTTCAGTCCGTTTCATGCTCCTTATATTTTTGACACCTTTTGAAGTTCTTCATATTTTTCACACCTTACAGGCTCTTCATGATTTTCAACACCACTTCATGCTCCTCCTAATTTTCACACCGTTTCATGCTCCTCATATATTTGACACCTTTTGAAGCTCTTCAGATTTTTCACACCTTTTCAGGCTCTTCATATTTTTCAACACCGCTTCATGCTCCTCCTATTTTTCAGACCGTTTCATGCTCCTCATCTTTTTGACACGTTTTGAAACTCTTCATATTTTTCACACCTTTTCAGGCTCTTCATGTTTTTGAACACCGTTTCATGCTCCTCCTATTTTTCAGACCGTTTCATGCTCCTCATGTTTTTGAGACGTTTTGAAGCTCTGCATATTTTTCATAACTTTCAGGCTCTTCATGCTTTTGAAACACCGTTACATGCTCCTCCTATTTTTCATACCATATCATGCTCCTCATTTTTTTGACACATTTTGAAGCCAAAGAACTAAACAGACATTTCTCCAAAGAAGACATACAGAGGGATAACAAACACATAAAAGATGCTCAACATCACTCATTATTAGAGAAATGCAAATCAAAACCACAATGAGGTACCATTACATGCCAGTCAGGATGGCTGCTATCCAAAAGTCTACAAGCAATAAATGCTGGAGAGGGAGTGGAGAAAAGGGAACCCTCTTATACTGTTGGTGGGAATGCACACTAGTACAGCCGATATGGAAAACGGTGTAGAGATTTCTTAAAAAACTGGAAATAGAACTGCCATATGACCCAGCAATTCCACTTCTGGGCATACACACTGAGGAAACCAGATCCTCTTATTTTTCAGACCGTTTCAAACTCCTCATATTTTTTACAACTTTTGAAGCTCTTCATATATTTCACACCTTTTCCGGCTCTTCATGTTTTTCAACACCGCTTCATGCTCCTACTATTTTTCAGACCGTTTCATGGTCCTCATATTTTTGACACCTTTTGAAGCTCTTCATATTTTTCACACCTTTTCAGGCTCTTCATGTTTTTGAACACCGTTTCATGCTCCTCCTATTTTTCAGACCGTTTCATGCTCCTCATGTTTTTGAGACGTTTTGAAGCTCTGCATATTTTTCATAACTTTCAGGCTCTTCATGCTTTTGAAACACCGTTACATGCTCCTCCTATTTTTCATACCATATCATGCTCCTCATTTTTTTGACACATTTTGAAGCTCTTCATATTTTTCACACCTTTTCAGGCTCTTTATGTTTTTCAACACCGTATCATGCTCCTCCTATTTTTCAGACCGTTTCATGCTCCTCATATCTTTGACACCTTTTGAAGCTCTTCATATTTTTCACATCATTTCAGGCTCTTCAAGTTTTTGAAAACGGCTTCATGCTCCTCCTAATTTTCAGACCGTTTTTTGCTCATCATATTTTTGACACATTTTGAAGCTTTTCATATTTTTCACAGCTTTTCAGGCTCTTCATGTTTTTGAACACAGTTTCATGCTCCGCATATTTTTCACACCTTTTCATGCTCTTCATATTTTTCACACCTTTTCAGGCTCTTCATGTTTCTCAACACCGTTTCATGCTTCTCCTATTTTTCAGACCATTTCATGCTCCTCATATTTTTGACAGCTTTTTAAGCTCTTCATATATTTCACACCTTTTCAGGCTTTTCATGTTTTTGAACACCGCTTCATGCTCCTCCTATTTTTCAGACCATTTCATGCTCCTCGTATTTTTCACACCTTTTGAAGCTCTTCGTATATTTCACACCTTTTCAGGCTCTTCATGTTTTTGAACACCGCTTAATGCTCCTCCCATTTTTCAGATTGTTTCATCCTCCTCATATTTTTGACACCTTTGAAGCTCTTCATATTTGTCACACCCTTCCAGGCTCTTCATGTTCTTCATCACTGTTTCATGCTCCTCCTATTTTTCAAACTGTTTCAGGCTCCTCATATTTTTCACACCTTTTGAAGCTCTTCATATTTTTCACACCTTTTCAGGCTCTTCATGTTTTTCAAAACCGCTTCATGCTCCTCCTGTTTTTCAGACCGTTTCAAGCTCCTCATGTTTTTCATATCTTTTGAAGCTCTTCATATTTTTCACACTTTTTCAGGCTCTTCATGATTTTCAACACCGCTTCATGATCCTCCTATTTATCAGACCGTTTCATGCTCATCTCATTTTTGACAGCTTTTGAAGCTGCTCATATTTTTCACACCTTTTGAAGCTCTTCATTTTTTTCACAACTTTTCAGGCTCTTCATGTTTTGGAACACCGTTTCATGCTCCTCCTATTTTTCAGACCTTTCATGCTCCTCATATTTTTGACACCTTTTGAAGCTCTTCATATTTTTCACAACTTTTCAGGCTCTTCATGTTTTTCAACACGGCTTCATGCTTCTCCTATTTTCCAGACCGTTTCATTGTCCTCATATTTTTGACACCTTTAGAAGCTCTTCATATTTTTCACAACTTTTCAGGCTCTTCATGTTTTTCAACACGGCTTCATGCTTCTCCTATTTTCCAGACCGTTTCATTGTCCTCATATTTTTGACACCTTTAGAAGCTCTTCATATTTTTCACACGTTTTCAGGCTCTTCATGTTTTTCAACACGGCTTCATGCTCCTCCTATTTTTCAGATCGGTTCATTCTCCTCATATTTTTCACACCTTTTGATGCTCTTCATATTTTTCACACCTTTTCAGGCTCTTCATGTTTTGGAACATCGTTTCATGCTCCTCCTATTTTTCAGACCTTTTCATGCTCCTCATATTTTTGACACCTTTTGAAGCTCTTCATATTTTTCACAACTTTTCAGGCTGTTCACGTTTTGGAACACCGTTTCATGCTCGTCCTTTTTTTCAGACCGTTTCATGCTCCTCATATCTTTGACACCTTTTGAAGCTCTATATTTTTCACACCTTTTCAGGATCTTCATGTTTTTGAACACCGCTTCATGCTACTCCTATTTTTCAGACCGTTTCATGCTCCTCCTATTTTTCACACTTTTTGAAGCTCTTCATATTTTTCACACCTTTTCAGGCTCTTCATGTTTTTGAACACCGTTTCATGCTGCTCCTATTTTTCAGACTCTTTCATGCTCGTCATATTTTTGACACCTTTTGAAGCTCTTCGTATTTTTCACACCTTTTCAGGCTCTTCATGTTTTTGAAAACCGCTTCATGCTCCTCCTATTTTTCACACCTTTTGAAGCTCTTCATATTTTTCACACCTTTTCAGGCTCCTCATGTTTTTCAACTCCGCTCATGCTCCTCCTCTTTTTCAGACCGTTTCATGCTCCTCATATTTTTGACACTTTTTGAGGCTCTTCATATTTTTCACACCATTTCAGGCTCTTCTTCGTTTTGAACAACGTTTCATGCTCCTCCTATTTTTCAGACCGTTTCATGCTCCTCATGTATTTCACACGTTTTGAAGCTCTTCATAATTTTCACACCTTTTCAGGCTCTACATGTTTTTCAACATCACTTCATGCTTCTCTTATTTTTCAGACCGATTCATGTTCCTCATATTTTTGACACCTTTTGAAGCTCTTCATATTTTTCACACCTGTTCAGGCTCTTCATGTTTTTCAACGCCGCTTCATGCTCCTCATCTTTTTCAGACCGTTTCATGCTCCTCATATTTTTCACACCTTTTGAAGCTCTTCATATTTTTCACAACTTTTCAGGCTCTTCATATTTTTGATCACCGTTTCATGCTCCTCCTATTTTTCAGACCGTTTCATGCTCCTCATATTTTGACACCTTTTTAAGCTCTTCACATTTTTCACACCTTTTCAGGCTCTTCATGTTTTTCAAAACCGCTTCATGATCCCCCTATATTTCAGACCGTTTCATGCTCCTCATATTTTTCACACCTTTTGAAGCTCTTCGTATTTTTCACACCTTTTCAGACTCTTCATGTTTTTCAACACCACTTCATGCTCCTCCTTTTTTTCCGACGGTTTCATGCTCATCGCATTTTTGACACCTTCTGAAGCTCTTCATTTTTTTCAAAACTTTTGAGCTCTTCACATTCTTCACACGTTTTCAGGCTCTTCATGTATTTCAATAACGGTTCTTACTCCTCCTATTTTTCAGAACGTTGCATGCTTCTCATATTTGTGACACGTTTTGAAGCTCTTCATATTTTTCACACCTTTTCAGGCTCTTCATGTTTTTCAACACCACTTCATGCTCCTCCTATTTTTCAGACCGTTTCATGCTCCTCCTATTTTTCACACCTTTTGAAGCTCTTCATATTTTTCACACCTTTTCAGGCTGTACATGTTTTTGAACACCACTTCATGCTCCTCCTATTTTTCCGATCGTTTCTTGCTCCTCATGTATTTCACACATTGTGAAGCTCTTCATATTTTTCACACCTTTTCAGGCTCTTCATGTTTTTCAACACCGCATCATGCTCCTCCTATTTTTCAGACCGTTTCATGCTCATTTCTTTTTTGACACCTTTTGAAGCTCTTCATATTTTTCATACGTTTTGAAGCTCTTCATACCTTTCACACTTTTTCAGGCTCTTCGTGTTTTTGAACACCGCTTCACGCTCCTCCTATTTTTCAGACCGTTTCATGCTCCTCATAATTTTGACAATTTTATAAGCTCTTCATGTTTTTCACACCTTTTCAGGCTCTTCATGTTTTTGAACACAGTTTCATGCTCCTCCTAATTTTCAGACCGTTTCATGCTCCTCATACATTTCACACCTTTTTAAGCTCTTCCTATTTTTCACACCTTTTCACGCTCTTCATGTTTTTGAACACCGTTTTATGCTGCCTCTATATTTCAGACCGTTTCATGCTCCTCATATATTTTAAACCTTTGGATCTCTTCATATATTTCACACCTTTTCAGGCTGTTCATGTTTTTCAACAACGCTTCATGATCTTCCTATTATTCAGACCGTTTCATGCTCCTCAAGTATTTCACACCTTTTGAAGCTCTTCATATTTTTCACACCTTTTCAGGCTCTTCATGTTTTTCAACACCACTTAATGCCCCTCCTATTTTTCAGACCGTAAGCTCTTCATATTTTTCACACCTTTTGAAGCTCTTCCTATTTTTCACACCTTTTCAGGCTCTTCAGGGTTTTGAACACCGCTTCATGCTCCTCATATTTTTCACACCTTTTGAAGCTCTTCATATTTTTCACACCTTTTCAGGCTCTTCATGTTTTTCAACACCGCTTCTTGCTCCTCCATTTTTCACACCCTTTCATGCTTCTCATGTATTTCACACCTTTTGAAACTCTTCATATTTTTCACATCTTTTCAGGCTCTTCATGTTTTTGAACAAGGTTTCATGCTCCTCCCATTTTTCAGACCGTTTCATGCTCCTCATATTTTTGACACGATTTGAAGCTCTTCATATTTTTCCCATTTTTCAGGCTCTTCATGTTTTTGAACACCGTTTCATGCTCCTCCTATTTTTCAGACCGTTCATGCTCCTCATATTTTGACACATTTTGAAGCTCTTCATATTTTTCACATCTTTTCAGGCTCTTCATGTTTCTGAACACCGCGTCATGCTCCTCCTATTTTTCATATCGTTTCATGCTTCTCATATTTTTCACACCTTTTGAAGCTCTTCATATTTTTCACACCTTTTCAGGCTCTTCATATTTTTCAACACCGCTTCATGCTCCTCCTATTTTTCAGACCGTTTCATGCTCATCTCATTTTTGACACCTTTTGAAGCTCTTCATATTCTTCACTCCTTTTGAAGCTCTTCATATTTTTCACACCTTTTGAAGCTCTTCATATTTCTCACACCTTTTCAGACTCTTCATGTTTTTCAACACCGCTTTTTGCTCCTCCTATTTTTCAGACCGTTTCATGCTCCTCATATTTTTGACACGTTTTGAAGTTCTTCATATTTTTCACACATTTTCAGGCTCTTCATGTTTTTAAACACCGCTTCATGCTGCTCCTGTTTTTCAGACCTTTTCATGCTCCTCATATTTTTCACATCTTTTGAAGTTCTTCTTATTTTTCACACCTTTTCAAGCTCTTCATCATTTTCAAAACCGCTTCATGCTCCTCCTATTTTACAGACCGTTTCATTCTCCTCATGTATTTCACACGTAATGAAGCTCTTCCAATTTTGCACAACTTTTCAGTCTCTTCTTGTTTTACAACACCGCATCATGCTCCTCCTATTTTTCAGACTGTTTCATGCTCCTCATATTTTTGACACCTTTTGAAGCTCTTCATATTTTTCACACCTTTTGAAGCTCTTCATGTTTTTCACACCTTTTCAGGCTCTTCATGATTTTCAACACCGCTTCATGCTCCTGCTATTTTTCAGACCGTTTCATGCTCATCTCTTTTTTGACACCTTTAGAAGCTGTTCATATTTTTCACACCTTTTAAAGCTCTTCATATTTTTCACATTTTTGAAACTCTTCATATTTTTCTCACCTTTTGAAGCTCTTCATGTTTTTCACACCTTTTCAGGCTTCTCATGTTTTTGAACACCGCTTCATGCTCCTCCTATTTTTCACTCCTTTTGAAGCTCTTCATATTTTTCACACCTTTTCAGGCTGTACATGTTTTTGAACACCACTTCATGCTCCTCCTATTTTTCAGACCGTTTCTTGCTCCTCATGTATTTCACACATTTTGAAGCTCTTCATATTTTTCACACCTTTTCAATGTCTTCATGTTTTTGATCACTGTTTCATGCTGCTCCTGTTTTTCAGACCATTTCATGATACTCATATTTTTGACACCTTTTGAAGCTCTTCATATTTTTCACACTTTTTCAGGCTGTTTATAGTTTTCAACACCGCTGCATGATTCTCCTATATTTGAGACCATTTCATGCTCCTCATATTTTTGACATTTTTTGAAGCTCTTCATATTTTTCACACCTTTTCAATGTCTTCATGTTTTTGATCACTGTTTCATGCTGCTCCTGTTTTTCAGACCATTTCATGATACTCATATTTTTGACACCTTTTGAAGCTCTTCATATTTTTCACACTTTTTCAGGCTGTTTATAGTTTTCAACACCGCTGCATGATTCTCCTATATTTGAGACCATTTCATGCTCCTCCTATTTTTCACACCTTTTGAAGCTCTTCCTATTTTTCACAGGTTTTCAGGCTCTTCATGTTTTTCAACACCGCTTCATGCTCCTCCTATTTTTCCGACCGTTTCATGCTCATCTCATTTTTGACACCTTTTGAACATCTTCATATTTTTCACACCTTTTGAAGCTCTTCATATTTTTCACTTCTTTTCAGGCTCTTCATGTTTTTTAACACCGCTTCATGCTCCTCATATTTTTCAGACCGTTTCATGCTCCTCATATTTTTGACATCTTTTGAAGCTCTTCACATTTTTCACACATTTTCAGGCTCTTCATGTTTTTCAACACCGCTTGATGATCCTCCTATATTTCAGACCGTTTCATGCTCCTCATATTTTTTACACCTTTTGAAGCTCTTCATATTTTTCACACCTTTTCAGACTCTTCATGTTTTTCAACACCGCTTCATGCTGCTCCTATTTTTCAGATCGTTTCAGGCTCCGCATATTTTTGACTCCTTTTGAAGCTCTTCATATTTTTCACACGTTTTCAGGCCCTTCATGTTTTTGAACACCGCTTCATGCTCCTCCTATTTTTCAGACGGTTTCAGGCTGCTCGTATTTTTCAGACCGTTTCATGCTCCCCATATTTTTGACAATTTTATAAGCTCTTCATATTTTTCACACATTTTCAGGCTCTTCATGTTTTTGAGCACCGCTTCATGCTCCTCCTATTTTTCAAACCTTTTGAAGCTCTTCATGTTTTTCACACCTTATCAGCCTCTTCATGTTTTTGAACATCTCTTCATGCTCCTCATATTTTTGACAATTTTATAAGCTCTTCATATTTTTCACACTTTTTCAGGCTCTTCATGTTTTTCAACACCGCTTCATGCTCCTCCTATTTTTCAAACCTTTTGAAGCTCTTCATATTTTTCACACGTTTTCAGGCCCTTCATGTTTTTGAACAACACTTCATGCTCCTCCTATTTTTCAGACCGTTTCATTCTCCTCATGTGTTTCACACCTTTTGAAGCTCTTCATAATTTTCACACCTTTTCATGCTCTTCATGTTTTTGAACACCGTTTCATGCTCGTCCTATTTTCAGACCATTTCAAGCTCCTCATATTTTTGAAACCTTTTGAAGCTCTTCATATTTTTCACACCTTTTCAGGCTTTTCATGTATTTGAACATCGCTTCATGCTCCTCACATTTCTCACACCTTTTGAAGCTCTTCATATTTTTCTCACCTTTTCTGGCTCCTCATGTTTTTGAACACCGCTTCATGCTCCTCATATTTTTCAGACCGTTTCATGATCCTCATGTATTTCACACCTTTTGAACCTCTTCATATTTTTCACACCTTTTCAATGTCTTCATGTTTTTGAACACTGTTTCATGCTGCTCCTGTTTTTCAGACCATTTCATGATACTCATATTTTTGACACCTTTTGAAGCTCTTCATATTTTTCACAGTTTTTCAGGCTGTTTATAGTTTTCAACACCGCTGCTTGATTCTCCTATATTTGAGACCATTTCATGCTCCTCATATTTTTGACATTTTTTGAAGCTCTTCATATTTTTCACACCTTTTGAAGCTCTTCCTATTTTTCACAGCTTTTCAGGCTCTTCATGTTTTTCAACACCGCTTCATGCTCCTCATATATTTCAGACCGTTTCATGCTCCTCATATTTTTGACATCTTTTGAAGCTCTTCATATTTTTGACACCTTTTGAAGGTCTTCATGTTTTTCACACCTTTTGAAGCTCTTCATATTTTTCACTTCTTTTCAGGCTCTTCATGTTTTTCAACACCGCTTCATGTAACTCATATTTTTCAGACCGTTTCATGCTCCTCATATTTTTGACATCTTTTGAAGCTCTTCACGTTTATCACACATTTTCAGGCTCTTCATGTTTTTCAACACCGCTTGATGATCCTCCTATATTTCAGACCGTTTCATGCTCCTCATATTTTTGACACGTTTTGAAGCTCTTCATATTTTTCACACCTTTTCCGTCTCTTCTTGTTTTTCAACACCGCTTCTTGCTCCTCCTATTTTTCAGACCGTTTCATGCTCCTCATATTGTTGACACCTTTTGAAGCACTTCATATTTTTCACACCTTTTCTGGCTCTTCATATTTTTGAACACCGCTTCATGTTCCTCCTGTTTTTCATACCTTTTGAAGCTCTTCATATTTTTCACACCTTTTCAGGCTCTTCAGGTTTTTGAACACCTCTTCATGCTCCTCCTATTTTTCAGACCGTTTCATGCTCCTCATGTATTTCACACCTTTTGAAGCTGTTCATATTTTTCACACCTTTTCAGGCTCTCCATGTTTCTGAACACCACTTCCTGCTCCTCCTATTTTTGAGGCCGTTTCATGCTCATCTCATTTTTGACACCTTCTGAAGCTCTTCATTTATTTCACACCTTTTGAGCTCTTCATATTCTTCACACGTTTTCAGGCTCTTCATGTATTTCAATAACGCTTCTTACTCCTCCTATTTTTCAGACCGTTTCATGCTCCTCATATTTTTGACATCTTTTGAAGCTCTTCACATATTTCACACATTTTCAGGCTTTTCATGTTTCTGAACACCGCTTCATCCTCCTCCTATTTTTCACACCTTTTGAAGCTCTTCATATTTTTCACAGCTTTTCAGGCTGCACATGTTTTTGAACACGACTTCATGCTCCTCATCTTTTTCAGTCTGTTTCATGCTTCTCATATTTTTCACACCGTTTGAAGCTCTTCATATTTTTCACACGTTTTCAGGCTCTTCATGTTTTTGATCACCGTTTCATGCTCCTCCTATTTTTCAGACCGTTTCATGCTCCTCATATTTTTGACCATTTTATAAGCTCTTCATATTTTTCACACTTTTTTAGGCTCTTCATGAATTTTAACACCGCTTCATGCTCCTCCTATTTTTCAAACTTTTTGAAGCTCTTCATGTTTTTCACACCTTATCAGCCTCTTCATGTTTTTGAACACCTCTTCATGCTACTCCTATTTTTCAGACCTTTTCATGCTCCTCATATTTTTCACTCCTTAAAAGCTCTTCCTATTTTTCACAGCTTTTCAGGCTCTTCATGTTTTTCAACACCGCTTCATGCTCCTCATATTTTTCAGACCGTTTCATGCTCCTCATATTTTTGACATCTTTTGAAGCTCTTCATATTTTTGACACCTTTTGAAGGACTTCATATTTTTCACACCTTTTGAAGCTCTTCACATTTTTCACTTCTTTTCAGGCTCTTCATGTTTTTTAACACCGCTTCATGCTCCTCATATTTTTCAGACCGTTTCATGCTCCTCATTTTTTTGACATCTTTTGAAGCTCTTCACGTTTTTCACACATTTTCAGGCTCGTCATGTTTTTCAACACCGCTTCATGCTGCTCCTATTTTTCAGACCGTTTCATGCTCATCTCTTTTTTGACAACTTTTGAAGCTCTTCATATTTTCATACTTTTTGAAGCTCTTCATATTTTTCACACGTTTTCAGGCTCTTCATGTTTTTCAACACCGCTTCATGCTCCTCCTATTTTTCAGACCGTTTCATGCTCCTCATATTTTTGACACCTTGTGAAGCTCTTCATATTTTTCACACCTTTTCAGACTCTTCATGTTTTTCAACACCGCTTCATGCTGCTCCTATTTTTCAGACCGTTTCATGCTCATCTCTTTTTTGACAACTTTTGAAGCTCTTCATATTTTCATACCTTTTGAAGCTCTTCAGATTTTTCACACGTTTTCAGGCTCTTCATGTTTTTCAACACCGCTTCATGCTCCTCCTATTTTTCAGACCGTTTCATGCTCCTCATATTGTTGACACCTTTTGAAGCACTTCATATTTTTCACACCTTTTCAGGCTCTTCATATTTTTGAACACCGCTTCATGCTCCTCATATTTTTCACACCGTTGGAAGCTCTTCATACTTTTCACACGTTTTCAGGCTCTTCATGTTTTTGATCACCGTTTCATGCTCCTCCTATTTTTCAGACCGTTTCATGCTCCTCATATTTTTGACCATTTTATAAGCTCTTCATATTTTTCACACTTTTTTAGTCTCTTCATGTTTTTTAACACCGCTTCATGCTCCTCCTATTTTTCAAACTTTTTGAAGCTCTTCATGTTTTTCACACCTTATCAGCCTCTTCATATTTTTGAACACCTCTTCATGCTACTCCTATTTTTCAGACCTTTTCATGCTCCTCATGAATTTCACACGTTTTGAAGCTCTACATATTTTTCACACCTTTTCAGACTCTTCATGTTTTGAACAGTGCTTCATGCTCCTCCTATTTTTCAGACCGTTTCAAGCTCCTCATATTTTTGACACCTTTTGAAGCTCTTCATATTTTTCACACCTTTTCAGTCTCTTCATGTTTTTCAACTCCACTCATGCTCCTCCTCTTTTTCTGACCTTTTAATGCTCCTCATTTTTTGACACCTTTGGAAGCTCTTCATATTTTTCACACCTTTTGAAGCTCTTCATATTTTTCACAGCTTTTCAGGGTCTTCAAGTTTTTCAACATCGTTTCATTCTCCTCCTATTTTTCAGACAGTTTCATGCTCATCTCATTTTTGACACCTTTTGAAGCTCTTCATATTTTTCACACCTTTTGAAGCTCTTCATATTTTACACGTTTACAGGCTCTTCAAGTTTTTCAACATCGCTTCATGCTCCTCCTATTTTTCAGACCGTTTCATACTCCTCATATTTTTGACACGTTTTGAGGCTCTTCATAATTTTCACACCATTTTAGGCTCTTCATGTTTTTGAACACCGTTTCATGCTCCTCGTATTTTTCACACCTTTTAAAGCTCTTCATATTTTCACACCTTTTCAGGCTCTCATGTTTTTGAACACAGCTTCATGCTCCTCCTATTTTTTATACCGTTTCATGATACTCATGTATTTCACACCTTTTGAAGGTCTTCATATTTTTCACACCTTTTCAGGCTGTACATGTTTTTGAAGACCACTTCATGCTCCTCATCTTTTTCAGACCGTTTCATGCTCCTGATATTTTTCACACCGTTTGAAGCTCTTCATATTATTCACACGTTTTCAGATTCTTCATGTTTTTGATCAGCGTTTCATGCTCCTCATATTTTTGACACCTTTTGAAGCTCTTCACATTTATCACACGTTTTCAGGCTCTTCATGTTTTTCAACTCCGCTTCATGATCCTCCTATATTTCAGAGCGTTTCATGCTCCTCATAATTTTGACAATTTTATCAGCTCTTCATATTTTTCACACTTTTTCAGGCTCTTCATGTTTTTGAACACCGCTTCATGCTCCTCCTATTTTTCAAACTTTTGAAGCTCTTCATGTTTTTCACACCTTTTCAGGCTCTTCATGTTTTTGAACACAGCTTCATGCTCCTCCTAATTTTCAGACCGTTTCATGCTCCTCATACATTTCACACCTTTTTTAGCTCTTCCTATTTTTCACACCTTTTCAAGCTCTTCATGTTTTTGAACACCGTTTTATGCTGCCTCTATTTTTCAGACCGTTTTATGCTCCTCATATATTTTAAACCTTTTGAATCTCTTCATATATTTCACAGCTTTTCAGGCTCTTCATGTTTTTCAACACCACTTAATGCCCCTCCTATTTTTCAGACCGTATCATGCTCATCTTATTTTTACACCTTTTGAAGCTCTTCATATTTTTCACAACTTTTGAAGCTCTTCCTATTTTTCACACTTTTTCAGGCTCTTCATGTTTTTCAACACCGCTTCTTGCTCCTCCATTTTTCACACCCTTTCATGCTTCTCATGTATTTCACACCTTTTGAAACTCTTCATATTTTTCACATCTTTTCAGGCTCTTCATGTTTTTGAACAAGGTTTCATGCTCCTCCCATTTTTCAGACCATTTCATGCTACTCATATTTTTGACACGTTTTGAAGCTCTTCATATTTTTCCCATTTTTCAGGCTCTTCATGTTTTTGAACACCGTTTCATGCTCCTCCTATTTTTCAGACCGTTCATGCTCCTCATATTTTGACACCTTTTGAAGCTCTTCATATTTTTCACACCTTTTCAGGCTCTTCATGTTTCTGAACACCGCGTCATGCTCCTCCTATTTTTCATATCGTTTCATGCTTCTCATATTTTTCACACCTTTTGAAGCTCTTCATATTTTTCACACCTTTTCAGGCTCTTCATGTTTTTCAACACCGCTTCATGCTCCTCCTACTTTTCAGACCGTTTCATGCTCATCTCATTTTTGACACCTTTTGAAGCTCTTCATATTCTTCACTCCTTTTGAAGCTCTTCATATTTTTCACACCTTTTGAAGCTCTTCATATTTCTCACACCTTTTCAGACTCTTCATGTTTTTCAACACCGCTTTTTGCTCCTCCTATTTTTCAGACCGTTTCATGCTCATCTCATTTTTGACACCTTTTGAAGCTCTTCATATTTTTCACACCTTTTGAAGCTTTTCATATTTTACACGTTTTCAGGCTCTTCAAGTTTTTCAACATCGCTTCATGCTCCTTCTATTTTTCAGACCGTTTCATGCTCCTCATATTTTTGACACGTTTTGAGGCTCTTCATAATTTTCACACCATTTTAGGCTCTTCATGTTTTTGAACACCGTTTCATGCTCCTCGTATTTTTCACACCTTTTAAAGCTCTTCATATTTTCACACCTTTTCAGGCTCTCATGTTTTTGAACACAGCTTCATGCTCCTCCTATTTTTTATACCGTTTCATGATACTCATGTATTTCACACCTTTTGAAGCTCTTCATATTTTTCACACCTTTTCAGGCTGTACATGTTTTTGAAGACCACTTCATGCTCCTCATCTTTTTCAGACCGTTTCATGCTCCTGATATTTTTCACACCGTTTGAAGCTCTTCATATTATTCACACGTTTTCAGATTCTTCATGTTTTTGATCAACGTTTCATGCTCCTCATATTTTTGAAACCTTTTGAAGCTCTTCACATTTATCACACCTTTTCAGGCTCTTCATGTTTTTCAACACCGCTTCTTGCTCCTCCATTTTTCACACCCTTTCATGCTTCTCATGTATTTCACACCTTTTGAAACTCTTCATATTTTTCACACCTTTTCAATGTCTTCATGTTTTTGAACACTGTTTCATGCTGCTCCTGTTTTTCAGACCATTTCATGAGACTCATATTTTTGACACCTTTTGAAGCTCTTCATATTTTTCACACATTTTCAGGCTGTTTATAGTTTTCAACACCGCTGCATGATTCTCCTATATTTGAGACCATTTCATGCTCCTCATATTTTTGACATTTTTTGAAGCTCTTCATATTTTTCACACCTTTTGAAGCTCTTCCTATTTTTCACAGCTTTTCAGGCTCTTCATGTTTTTCAACACCGCTTCATGCTCCTCATATTTTTCAGACCGTTTCATGCTCCTCATATTTTTGACATCTTTTGAAGCTCTTCATATTTTTGACACCTTTTGAAAGACTTCATATTTTTCACACCTTTTTAAGCTCTTCACATTTTTCACTTCTTTTCAGGCTTTTCATGTTTTTTAACACCGCTTCATGCTCCTCATATTTTTCAGACCGTTTCATGCTCCTCATATTTTTGACATCTTTTGAAGCTCTTCACGATTTTCACACATTTTCAGGCTCTTCATGTTTTTCAACACCGCTACATGCTGCTCCTATTTTTCAGACCGTTTCATGCTCATCTCTTTTTTGACAACTTTTGAAGCTCTTCATATTTTCATACCTTTTGAAGCTCTTCATATTTTTCACACGTTTTCAGGCTCTTCATGTTTTTCAACACCGCTTCATGCTCCTCCTATTTTTCAGACCATTTCATGCTCCTCATATTTTTGACACCTTTTGAAGCTCTTCATATTTTTCACACCTTTTCAGACTCTTCATGTTTTTCAACACCGCTTCATGCTGCTCCTATTTTTCAGACCGTTTCATGCTCATCTCTTTTTTGACAACTTTTGAAGTTCTTCGGATTTTCATACCTTTTGAAGCTCTTCAGATTTTTCACACGTTTTCAGGCTCTTCATGTTTTTCAACACCGCTTCATGCTCCTCCTATTTTTCAGACCGTTTCATGCTCCTCATATTTTTGACACCTTTTGAAGCTCTTCATGTTTTTCACACCTTTTCAGGCTCTTCATGTTTTTCAACACCGCTTCATGCTCCTCCTATTTTTCAGACCGTTTCATGCTCATCTCATTTTTGACACCTTTTGAAGCTCTTCATATTCTTCACTCCTTTTGAAGCTCTTCATATTTTTCACACCTTTTGAAGCTCTTCATATTTCTCACACCTTTTCAGACTCTTCATGTTTTTCAACACCGCTTTTTGCTCCTCCTATTTTTCAGACCGTTTCATGCTCATCTCATTTTTGATACCTTTTGAAGCTCTTCATATTTTTCACACCTTTTGAAGCTCTTCATATTTTACACATTTTCAGGCTCTTCAAGTTTTTCAACATCGCTTCATGCTCCTCCTATTTTTCAGACCGTTTCATGCTCCTCATATTTTTGACACGTTTTGAGGCTCTTCATAATTTTCACACCATTTTAGGCTCTTCATGTTTTTGAACACCGTTTCATGCTCCTCGTATTTTTCACACCTTTTAAAGCTCTTCATATTTTCACACCTTTTCAGGCTCTCATGTTTTTGAACACAGCTTCATGCTCCTCCTATTTTTTATACCGTTTCATGATACTCATGTATTTCACACCTTTTGAAGCTCTTCATATTTTTCACACCTTTTCAGGCTGTACATGTTTTTGAAGACCACTTCATGCTCCTCATCTTTTTCAGACCGTTTCATGCTCCTGATATTTTTCACACCGTTTGAAGCTCTTCATATTATTCACACGTTTTCAGATTCTTCATGTTTTTGATCAACGTTTCATGCTCCTCATATTTTTGACACCTTTTGAAGCTCTTCACATTTATCACACCTTTTCAGGCTCTTCATGTTTTTCAACACCGCTTCTTGCTCCTCCATTTTTCACACCCTTTCATGCTTCTCATGTATTTCACACCTTTTGAAACTCTTCATATTTTTCACACCTTTTCAATGTCTTCATGTTTTTGAACACTGTTTCATGCTGCTCCTGTTTTTCAGAACATTTCATGATACTCATATTTTTGACACCTTTTGAAGCTCTTCATATTTTTCACACATTTTCAGGCTGTTTATAGTTTTCAACACCGCTGCATGATTCTCCTATATTTGAGACCATTTCATGCTCCTCATATTTTTGACATTTTTTGAAGCTCTTCATATTTTTCACACCTTTTGAAGCTCTTCCTATTTTTCACAGCTTTTCAGGCTCTTCATGTTTTTCAACACCGCTTCATGCTCCTCATATTTTTCAGACCGTTTCATGCTCCTCATATTTTTGACATCTTTTGAAGCTCTTCATATTTTTGACACCTTTTGAAGGACTTCATATTTTTCACACCTTTTGAAGCTCTTCACATTTTTCACTTCTTTTCAGGCTTTTCATGTTTTTTAACACCGCTTCATGCTCCTCCTATTTTTCAGACCGTTTCATGCTCCTCAGGTATTTCACACCTTTTCAAGCTCTTCATATTTTTCACACCTTTTCAAGCTCTTCACGTTTTTGAACAACACTTCATGCTCCTCCTACTTTTCAGACTGTTTCATGCTCATCTCATTTTTGACACCTTTTCAGGGTCTTCATATTTTTCAAACTTTTGAAGATCTTCATATTTTTCACACTTTTTCAGGCTCTTCATGTTTTGAACACTGCTTCATGCTCCTCCTATTTTTCAGACCGTTTCATTCTCCTCATGTTTTTCACACCTTTTGAAGCTCTTCATAATTTTCACACCTTTTCATGCTCTTCATGTTTTTGAACACCGTTTCATGCTCGTCCTATTTTTCAGACCATTTCAAGCTCCTCATATTTTTGAAACCTTTTGAAGCTCTTCATATTTTTCACACCTTTTCCGTCTCTTCTTGTTTTTCAACACCGCTTCTTGCTCCTCCTATTTTTCAGACCGTTTCATGCTCCTCATATTGTTGACACCTTTTGAAGCACTTCATATTTTTCACACCTCTTCAGGCTCTTCATATTTTTGAACGCCACTTCATGTTCCTCCTCTTTTTCACACCTTTTGAAGCTCTTCATATTTTTCACACCTTTTCAGGCTGTACATGTTTTTGAAGACCACCTCATGCTCCTCATCTTTTTCAGATCGTTTCATGCTCCTGATATATTTCACACCGTTTGAAGCTCTTCATATTTTTCACACGTTTTCAGATTCTTCATGTTTTTGATCACCGTTTCATGCTCCTCCTATTTTTCAGACCGTTTCATGCTCCTCATATTTTTGACACCTTTTGAAGCTCTTCACATTTATCACACCTTTTCAGGCTCTTCATGTTTTTCAACACCGCTTCATGATCCTTCTATGTTTCAGAGCGTTTCATGCTCCTCATATTTTTGACACCTTTTGAAGCTCTTCACATTTTTCACACCTTTTCCGGCTCTTCATGTTTTTCAACTCCACTTCATGCTCCTCCTATTTTTCAGATCGTTTCAGGCTCCGCATATTTTTGACTCCTTTTGAAGCTCTTCATATTTTTCACACATTTTCAGGCCCTTCGTGTTTTTGAACACCGCTTCATGCTCCTCCTATTTTTCAGACGCTTCAGGCTGCTCGTATTTTTCAGACCGTTTCATGCTCCTCATATTTTTGACATTTTTTGAAGCTCTTCATATTTTTCACACCTTTTGAAGCTCTTCCTGTTTTTCACAGGTTTTCAGGCTCTTCATGTTTTACAACACCGCTTCATGCTCCTCCTATTTTTCCGACCGTTTCATGCTCATTTCTTTTTTGACACCTTTTGAAGGTCTTCATATTTTTCACACCTTTTGAAGCTCTTCATATTTTGCACTTCTTTTCAGGCTCTTCATGTTTTTTAACACCGCTTCATGCTCCTCATATTTTTCAGACCGTTTCATGCTCCTCATATTTTTGACATCTTTTGAAACTCTTCACGTTTTTCACACATTTTCAGGCTCTTCATGTTTTTCAACACCGCTTGATGATCTTCCTATATTTCAGACCGTTTCATGCTCCTCATATTTTTGACACCTTTTGAAGCTCTTCATATTTTTCACACCTTTTCAGACTCTTCATGTTTTTCAACACCGCCTCATGCTGCTCCTATTTTTCAGACCGTTTCATGCTCATCTCTTTTTTGACAACTTTTGAAGCTCTTCATATTTTCATACCTTTTGAAGCTCTTCATATTTTTCACACGTTTTCAGGCTCTTCATGTTTTTCAACACCGCTTCATGCTCCTCCTATTTTTCACACCGTTTCACGCTCCTCATATTTTTGACACGTTTTGAAGCTCTTCATATTTTCACACCTTTTCCATCTCTTCTTGTTTTTCAACACCACTTCTTGATCCACCTATATTTCAGAGCGTTTCATGCTCCTCATATTTTTGACACCTTTTGAAGCTCTTCACATTTTTCACAGCTTTTCCGGCTCTTCATGTTTTTCAACACCGCTTCATGCTCCTCCTATTTTTCAGACGGTTTCAGGCTGCTCGTATTTTTCAGACCGTTTCATGCTCCTCATATTTTTGACAATTTTATAAGCTCTTCATATTTTTCACACTTTTTCAGGCTCTTCATGTTTTTGAGCACCGCTTCATGCTCCTCCTATTTTTCAAATCTTTTGAAGCTCTTCATGTTTTTCACACCTTATCAGCCTCTTCATGTTTTTGAACATCTCATCATGCTCCTCTTATTTTTGACAATTTTATAAGCTCTTCATATTTTTCACACTTTTTCAGGCTCTTCATGTTTTTGAACACCGCTTCATGCTCCTCCTATTTTTCAAACCTTTTGAAGCTCTTCATATTTTTCACACTTTTTCAGGCTCTTCATGTTTTGAACACCGCTTCATGCTCCTCCTATTTTTCAGACCGTTTCATGCTCCTCAGGTATTTCACACCTTTTCAAGCTCTTCATATTTTTCACACCTTTTCAGGCTCTTCACGTTTTTGAACAACACTTCATGCTCCTCCTAATTTTCAGACTCTTTCATGCTCATCTCATTTTTGACACCTTTTCAGGGTCTTCATATTTTTCAAAGTTTTGAAGATCTTCATATTTTTCACACTTTTTCAGGCTCTTCATGTTTTGAACACTGCTTCATGCTCCTCCTATTTTTCAGACCGTTTCATTCTCCTCATGTTTTTCACACCTTTTGAAGCTCTTCATAATTTTCACACCTTTTCATGCTCTTCATGTTTTTGAACACCGTTTCATGCTCGTCCTATTTTTCAGATCATTTCAAGCTCCTCATATTTTTGAAACCTTTTGAAGCTCTTCATATTTTTCACACCTTTTCCGTCTCTTCTTGTTTTTCAACACCGCTTCTTGCTCCTCCTATTTTTCAGACTGTTTCATGCTCCTCATATTGTTGACACCTTTTGGAGCACTTCATATTTTTGACACCTTTTCAGGCTCTTCATATTTTTGAACGCTGCTTCATGTTCCTCCTGTTTTTCACACCTTTTGAAGCTCTTCATATTTTTCACACCTTTTCAGGCTGTACATGTTTCTGAAGACCACTTCATGCTCCTCATCTTTTTCAGACCGTTTCCTGCTCCTGATATTTTTCACACCGTTTGAAGCTCTTCATATTTTTCACACGTTTTCAGATTCTTCATGTTTTTGATCACCGTTTCATGCTCCTCCTATTTTTCAGACCGTTTCATACTCCTCATATTTTTGACACCTTTTGAAGGTCTTCACATTTATCACACCTTTTCAGGCTCTTCATGTTTTTCAACCCCGCTTCATGATCCTCCTATATTTCAGAGCGTTTCATGCTCCTCATATTTTTGACACTTTTTGAAGCTCTTCACATTTTTCACACCTTTTCCGGCTCTTCATGTTTTTCAACTCCGCTTCATGCTCCTCGTATTTTTCAGATCGTTTCAGGCTCCGCATATTTTTGACTCCTTTTGAAGCTCTTCATATTTTTCACACGTTTTCAGGCCCTTCATGTTTTTGAACACCGCTTCATGCTCCTCCTATTTTTCAGACGGTTTCAGGCTGCTCGTATTTTTCAGACCGTTTCATGCTCCTGATATTTTTGACAATTTTATAAACTCTTCATATTTTTCACACTTTTTCATGCTCTTCATGTATTTGAACACCGCTTCATGCTCCTCACATTTCTCACACCTTTTGAAGCTCTTCATATTTTTCTCACCTTTTCAGGCTCCTCATGTTTTTGAACACCGCTTCATGCTCCTATTTTTCAAACTTTTTGAAGCTCTTCATGTTTTTCACACCTTATCAGCCTCTTCATGTTTTTGAACACCTCTTCATGCTACTCCTATTTTTCAGACCTTTTCATGCTCCTCATGTATTTCACACGTTTTGAAGCTCTTCATATTTTTCACACCTTTTGAAGCTCTTCATATTTTTCACAGCTTTTCAGGCTCTTCAATTTTTCAACACCGTTTCATTCTTCTCCTATTTTTCAGACCGTTTCATGCTCATCTCATTTTTGACACCTTTTGAAGCTCTTCATATTTTTCACATCTTTTGAAGCTCTTCATATTTTTCACACCTTTTCAGGCTGTACATGTTTTTGAAGACCACTTCATGCTCCTCATCTTTTTCAGACCGTTTCATGCTCCTGATATTTTTCACACCGTTTGAAGCTCTTCATATTTTTCACACGTTTTCAGACTCTTCATGTTTTTCAACACCGCTTCATGATCCTCTTATATTTCAGACCGTTTCATGCTCCTCATATTTTTGACACCTTTTGAAGCTCTTCACATTTTTCACACCTTTTCCGGCTCTTCATGTTTTTCAACACCGCTTCATGATCCTCTTATATTTCAGACCGTTTCATGCTCCTCATATTTTTGACACCTTTTGAAGCTCTTCACATTTTTCACACCTTTTCCGGCTCTTCATGTTTTTCAACACCGCTTCATGCTCCTCCTATTTTTCAGATCGTTTCAGGCTTCGCATATTTTTGACTCCTTTTGAAGCTCTTCATATTTTTCACACGTTTTCAGGCCCTTCATGTTTTTGAACACCGCTTCATGCTCCTCCTATTTTTCACACGTTTTCAGACTCTTCATGTTTTTCAACACCGCTTCATGATCCTCTTATATTTCAGACCGTTTCATGCTCCTCATATTTTTGACAATTTTATAAGCTATTCATATTTTTCACACATTTTCAGGCTCTTCATGTTTTTGAACACCGCTTCATGCTCCTCCTATTTTTCAAACCTTTTGAAGCTCTTAATGTTTTTCACGCCTTAACATCCTTTTCATGTTTTTGAACATCTCTCCATGCTCCTCATATTTTTGACAATTTTATAAGCTCTTCATATTTATCACACTTTTTCAGGCTCTTCATGTTTTTGAACACCGCTTCATCCTCCTCCTATTTTTCAAACCTTTTGAAGCTCTTCATATTTTTCACACTTTTTCAGGCTCTTCATGTTTTGAACACCACTTCATGCTCCTCCTATTTTTCAGACCGTTTCATGCTCCTCAGGTATTTCATACCTTTTCAAGCTCTTCATAATTTTCACACCTTTTCATGCTCTTCATGTTTTTGAACACCATTTCATGCTCCTCCTATTTTTCAGACCTTTTCATGCTCCTCATGTATTTCACACGTTTTGAAGCTCTTCATATTTTTCACACCTTTTCAGGCTCTTCATGTTTTTGAACACTGCTTCATGCTCCTCCTATTTTTCAGACAGTTTCAAGCTCCTCATATTTTTGACACCTTTTGAAGCTCTTCATATTTTTCACACCTTTTTAGGCTCTCCATGTTTCTGAACAGCACTTCATGCTCCTCCTATTTTTCAGATCGTATCATGCTTCTCATATTTTTCACACCTTTTGGAGCTCTTCATATTTTTCACATCTTTTCAGGCTCTTCATGTTTTTCAACACCACTTCATGCTCCTCCTATTTTTCAGAGAGATTCATGCTCCACATATATTTCACACCTTTTGAAGCTCTTCATATTTTTCACACATTTTCAGGCTCTTCATTTTTTTCCACACCACTTCATGCTTCTCCTATTTTTCAGACTGTTTCATGCTCCTCATGTATTTCAAACCTTTGAAGCTTTTCATATTTTTCACACATTTTCAGTCTCTTCATGTTTTTGAACACCATTTCATGCTCCTCCTATTTTTCAGACCGTTTCATGCTTCTCATATTTTTGACATCTTTTGAAGCTCTTCATATTTTTCACACCTTTTGAAGCTCCTCATATATTTCACACCTTTTGAAGCTCTTCATATTTTTCACACATTTTCAGGCTCTTCATGTTTTTGAACACCACTTCATGCTCCTCCTATTTTTCAGAGAGTTTCATGCTCCTCATGTATTTCACACCTTTTGAAGCTCTTCATATTTTTCACACATTTTCAGGCTCTTCATGTTTTTCAACACCGCTTCATGTTCCTCCTATTTTTCAGATCGTTTCAGGCTTCGCATATTTTTGACTCCTTTTGAAGCTCTTCATAGTTTTCACACGTTTTCAGGCCCTTCATGTTTTTGAACACCGCTTCATGCTCCTCCTATTTTTCAGACGTTTTCAGGCTGCTCTTATTTTTCAGACCGTTTCATGCTCCTCATATTTTTGACAATTTTATAAGCTATTCATATTTTTCACACATTTTCAGGCTCTTCATGTTTTTGAACACCGCTTCATGCTCCTCCTATTTTTCAAACCTTTTGAAGCTCTTAATGTTTTTCACGCCTTATCATCCTCTTCATGTTTTTGAACATCTCTCCATGCTCCTCATGTTTTTGACAATTTTATAAGCTCTTCATATTTATCACACTTTTTCAGGCTCTTCATGTTTTTGAACACCGCTTCATCCTCCTCCTATTTTTCAAACCTTTTGAAGCTCTTCATTTTTTTCACACTTTTTCAGGCTCTTCATGTTTTGAACACCGCTTCATGCTCCTCCTATTTTTCAGACCGTTTCATGCTCCTCAGGTATTTCATACCTTTTCAAGCTCTTCATATTTTTCACACCTTTTCATGTTCTTCACGTTTTTGAACAACACTTCATGCTCCTCCTACTTTTCAGACTGTTTCATGCTCATCTCATTTTTGACACCTTTTCAGTGTCTTCATATTTTTCAAAGTTTTGAAGATCTTCATATTTTTCACACTTTTTCAGGCTCTTCATGTTTTGAACACTGCTTCATGCTCCTCCTATTTTTCAGACCGTTTCATTCTCCTCATGTTTTTCACACCTTTTGAAGCTCTTCATAATTTTCACACCTTTTCATGCTCTTCATGTTTTTGAACACCATTTCATGCTCCTCCTATTTTTCAGACCTTTTCATGCTCCTCATGTATTTCACACGTTTTGAAGCTCTTCATATTTTTCACACCTTTTCAGGCTCTTCATTTTTTTGAACACTGCTTCATGCTCCTCCTATTTTTCAGACAGTTTCAAGCTCCTCATATTTTTGACACCTTTTGAAGCTCTTCATATTTTTCACACCTTTTTAGGCTCTCCATGTTTCTGAACACCACTTCATGCTCCTCCTATTTTTCAGATCGTATCATGCTTCTCATATTTTTCACACCTTTTGGAGCTCTTCATATTTTTCACATCTTTTCAGGCTCTTCATGTTTTTCAACACCACTTCATGCTCCTCCTATTTTTCAGAGAGATTCATGCTCCACATATATTTCACACCTTTTGAAGCTCTTCATATTTTTCACACCTTTTCAGGCTCTTCATTTTTTTCCACACCACTTCATGCTTCTCCTATTTTTCAGACTGTTTCATGCTCCTCATGTATTTCAAACCTTTGAAGCTTTTCATATTTTTCACACATTTTCAGGCTCTTCATGTTTTTGAACACCATTTCATGCTCCTCCTATTTTTCAGACCGTTTCATGCTTTTCATATTTTTGACATCTTTTGAAGCTCTTCATATTTTTCACACCTTTTGAAGCTCCTCATATATTTCACACCTTTTGAAGCTCTTCATATTTTTCACACATTTTCAGGCTCTTCATGTTTTTGAACACCACTTCATGCTCCTCCTATTTTTCAGAGTTTCATGCTCCTCATGTATTTCACACCTTTTGAAGCTCTTCATATTTTTCACACATTTTCAGGCTGTTCATGTTTTTCCACATCACTTCATGCTTCTCCTATTTTTCAGACCGTTTCATGCTCCTCATGTATATCACACCTTTGAAGCTTTTCATATTTTTCACACCTTTTCAGGCTCTTCATGTTTTTGAACACCATTTAATGCTCCTCCTATTTTTCAGACAGTTTCATGCTCTTCATATTTTTGACACCTTTTGAAGCTCTTCATATTTTTCACACCTTTTCAGGCTCTTCATATATTTCACACCTTTTCAGGCTCTTCATGTTTTTGAACACCATTTCCTGCTCCCCCTATTTTTCAGACCGTTTCATGCTCTTCATATTTTTGACACCTTTTGAAGCTCTCCATATTTTTCACACCTTTTGAAGCACTTCATATTTTTCACACTTTTTCAGGCCCTTCATGTTTTTGAACACCGCTTCATGCTCCTCCTATTTTTCAGACCGTTTCAGGCTGCTGTATTTTTCAGACCGTTTCATGCTTCTCATATTTTTGACAATTTTATAAGCTCTTCATATTTTTCACACTTTTTCAGGCTCTTCATGTTTTGAACACCGCTTCATGCTCCTCCTATTTTTCAGACGGTTTCAGGCTGCTCGTATTTTTCAGACCGTTTCATGCTCCTCATATTTTTGACAATTTTATAAGCTCTTCATATTTTTCACACTTTTTCAGGCTCTTCATGTTTTGAACACCGCTTCATGCTCCTTCTATTTTTCAGACGGTTTCAGGCTGCTCGTATTTTTCAGACCGTTTCATGCTCCTCATATTTTTGACAATTTTATAAGCTCTTCATATTTTTCACACATTTTCAGGCCCTTCATGTTTTTGAACACCGCTTCATGCTCCTCCTATTTTTCAGACGGTTTCAGGCTGCTCGTATTTTTCAGACCGTTTCATGCTCCACATATTTTTGACAATTTTATAAGCTCTTCATATTTTTCACACTTTTTCAGGCTCTTCATGTTTTGAACACCGCTTCATGCTCCTCCTATTTTTCAGACCGTTTCATGCTCCTCAGGTATTTCACACCTTTTCAAGCTCTTCATATTTTTCACACCTTTTCAGGCTCTTCACGTTTTTGGACAACACTTCATGCTCCTCCTACTTTTCAGACTGTTTCATGCTCATCTCATTTTTGACACCTTTTCAGGGTCTTCATATTTTTCAAACTTTTGAAGATCTTCATATTTTTCACACTTTTTCAGGCTCTTCATGTTTTGAACACTGCTTCATGCTCCTCCTATTTTTCAGACCGTTTCATTCTCCTCCTGTTTTTCACACCTTTTGAAGCTCTTCATAATTTTCACACCTTTTCATGCTCTTCATGTTTTTGAACACCGTTTCATGCTCGTCCTATTTTTCAGACCATTTCAAGCTCCTCATATTTTTGAAACCTTTTGAAGCTCTTCATATTTTTCACACCTTTTCCGTCTCTTCTTGTTTTTCAACACCGCTTCTTGCTCCTCCTATTTTTCAGACCGTTTCATGCTCCTCATATTGTTGACACCTTTTGAAGCACTACATATTTTTCACACCTTTTCAGGCTCTTCATATTTTTGAACACCGCTGCATGTTCCTCCTGTTTTTCACACCTTTTGAAGCTCTTCCTATTTTTCACACCTTTTCAGGCTGTACATGTTTTTGAAAACCACTTCATGCTCCTCATCTTTTTCAGACCGTTTCATGCTCCTGATATTTTTCACACCGTTTGAAGCTCTTCATATTTTTCACACGTTTTCAAATTCTTCATGTTTTTGATCACCGTTTCATGCTCCTACTATTTTTCAGACCGTTTCATGCTCCTCATATTTTTGACACCTTTTGAAGCTCTTCACATTTATCACACCTTTTCAGGCTCTGCATGTTTTTCAACACCGCTTCATGATCCTCCTATATTTCAGAGCGTTTCATGCTCCTCATATTTTTGACACCTTTTGAAGCTCTTCACATTTTTCACACCTTTTCCGGCTCTTCATGTTTTTCAACTCCGCTTCATGCTCCTCCTATTTTTCAGATCGTTTCAGGCTCCGCATATTTTTGACTCCTTTTGAAGCTCTTCATATTTTTCACCCGTTTTCAGGCCCTTCATGTTTTTGAACACCGCTTCATGCTCCTCCTATTTTTCAGACGGTTTCAGGCTGCTCGTATTTTTCAGACCGTTTCATGCTCCTCATATTTTTGACAATTTTATAAGCTCTTCATATTTTTCACACTTTTTCAGGCTCTTCATGTTTTTGAACACCGCTTCATGCTCCTCTTATTTTTCAAACCTTTTGAAGCTGTTCATATTTTTCACACTTTTTCAGGCTCTTCATGTTTTGAACACCGCTTCATGCTCCTCCTATTTTTCAGATCGTTTCATGCTCCTCAGGTATTTCACACCTTTTGAAACTCTTCATATTTTTCACACCTTTTCAGGCTCTTCACGTTTTTGAACACCGCTCATGCTCCTCCTATTTTTCAGACGGTTTCAGGCTGCTCGTATTTTTCAGACCGTTTCATGCTCCTCATATTTTTGACAATTTTATAAGCTCTTCATATTTTTCACACTTTTTCAGGCTCTTCATGTTTCGAACACTGCTTCATGCTCCTCCTATTTTTCAGACCGTTTCATTCTCCTCATGTTTTTCACACCATTTGAAGCTCTTCATATTTTTCACACGTTTTCAGATTCTTCATGTTTTTGATCACCGTTTCATACTCCTCCTATTTTTCAGACCTTTTCATACTCCTCATATTTTTGACACCTTTTGAAGCTCTTCACATTTATCACACCTTTTCAGGCTCTTCATGTTTTTCAACACCGCTTCATGATCCTCCTATATTTCAGAGCGTTTCATGCTCCTCATATTTTTGACACCTTTTGAAGCTCTTCACATTTTTCACACCTTTTCCGGCTCTTCATGTTTTTCAACTCCGCTTCATGCTCCTCCTATTTTTCAGATCGTTTCAGGCTCCGCATATTTTTGACTCCTTTTGAAGCTCTTCATATTTTTCACCCGTTTTCAGGCCCTTCATGTTTTTGAACACCGCTTCATGCTCCTCCTATTTTTCAGACCGTTTCAGGCTGCTGTATTTTTCAGACCGTTTCATGCTCCTCATATTTTTGACAATTTTATAAGCTCTTCATATTTTTCACACTTTTTCAGGCTCTTCATGTTTTGAACAACGCTTCATGCTCCTCCTATTTTTCAGACGGTTTCAGGCTGCTTGTATTTTTCAGACCGTTTCATGCTCCTCATATTTTTGACAATTTTATAAGCTCTTCATATTTTTCACACTTTTTCAGGCTCTTCATGTTTTGAACACCGCTTCATGCTCCTCCTATTTTTCAGACGGTTTCAGGCTGCTCGTATTTTTGAGACCGTTTCATGCTCCTCATATTTTTGACAATTTTATAAGCTCTTCATATTTTTCACACTTTTTCAGGCTCTTCATGTTTTGAACACCGCTTCATGCTCCTCCTATTTTTCAGACCGTTTCATGCTCCTCAGGTATTTCACACCTTTTCAAGCTCTTCATATTTTTCACACCTTTTCAGGCTCTTCACGTTTTTGAACAACACTTCATGCTCCTCCTACTTTTCAGACTGTTTCATGCTCATCTCATTTTTGACACCTTTTCAGGGTCTTCATATTTTTCAAACTTTTGAAGATCTTCATATTTTTCACACTTTTTCAGGCTCTTCATGTTTTGAACACTGCTTCATGCTCCTCCTATTTTTCAGACCGTTTCATTCTCCTCATGTTTTTCACACCTTTTGAAGCTCTTCATAATTTTCACACCTTTTCATGCTCTTCATGTTTTTGAACACCGTTTCATGCTCGTCCTATTTTTCAGACCATTTCAAGCTCCTCATATTTTTGAAACCTTTTGAAGCTCTTCATATTTTTCACACCTTTTCAGGCTTTTCATGTATTTGAACACCGCTTCATGCTCCTCACATTTCTCACACCTTTTGAAGCTCTTCATATTTTTCTCACCTTTTCAGGCTCCTCATGTTTTTGAACACCGCTTCATGCTCCTCATATTTTTCACACCGTTTCATGATCCTCATGTATTTCACACCTTTTGAACCTCTTCATATTTTTCACACCTTTTCAATGTATTCATGTTTTTGAACACTGTTCCATGCTGCTCCTGTTTTTCAGACCATTTCATGATACTCATATTTTTGACACCTTTTGAAGCTCTTCATATTTTTCACACTTTTTCAGGCTGTTTATAGTTTTCAACACCGCTGCATGATTCTCCTATATTTGAGACCATTTCATGCTCCTAATATTTTTGACATTTTTTGAAGCTCTTCATATTTTTCACAACTTTTGAAGCTCTTCCTATTTTTCACAGGTTTTCAGGCTCTTCATGTTTTTCAACACCGCTTCATGCTCCTCCTATTGTTCCGACCGTTTCATGCTCATCTCATTTTTGACACCTTTTGAAGGTCTTCATGTTTTTCACACCTTTTGAAGCTCTTCATATTTTTCACTTCTTTTCAGGCTCTTCATGTTTTTTAACACCGCTTCATGCTCCACATATTTTTCAGATCGTTTCATGCTCCTCATATTTTTGACATCTTTTGAAGCTCTTCACGTTTTTCACACATTTTCAGGCTCTTCCTGTTTTTCAACACCGCTTGATGATCCTCCTATATTTCAGACCGTTTCATGCTCCTCATATTTTTGACACCTTTTGAAGCTCTTCATATTTTTCACACCTTTTCAGACTCTTCATGTTTTTCAACATAGCTTCATGCTGCTCCTATTTTTCAGACCGTTTCATGCTCATCTCTTTTTTGACAACTTTTGAAGCTCTTCATATTTTCATACCTTTTGAAGCTCTTCATATTTTTCACACGTTTTCAGGCTCTTCATGTTTTTCAACACCGATTCATGCTCCTCCTATTTTTCAGACCGTTTCGTGCTCCTCATATTTTTGACACGTTTTGAATCTCTTCATATTTTTCACACCTTTTCCGTCTCTTCTTGTTTTTCAACACCGCCTCTTGCTCCTCCTATTTTTCAGACCGTTTCATGCTCCTCATATTGTTGACACCTTTTGAAGCACTTCATATTTTTCACACCTTTTCAGGCTCTTCATATTTTTGAACATCGCTTCATGTTCCTCCTGTTTTTCACACCTTTTGAAGCTCTTCATATTTTTCACACCTTTTCAGGCTCTTCAGGTTTTTGAACACCTCTTCATGCTCCTCCTATTTTTCAGACCGTTTCATGCTCCTCATGTATTTCACACCTTTTGAAGCTCTTCATATTTTTCACACCTTTTCAGGCTCTCCATGTTTCTGAACACCACTTCCTGCTCCTCCTATTTTTGAGGCCGTTTCATGCTCATCTCATTTTTGACACCTTCTGAAGCTCTTCATTTTTTTCACACCTTTTGAGCTCTTCATATTCTTCACACGTTTTCAGGCTCTTCATGTATTTCAATAACGCTTCTTACTCCTCCTATTTTTCAGACCGTATCATGCTCCTCATATTTTTGACACCTTTTGAAGCTCTTCACATTTATCACACCTTTTCAGGCTCTTCATGTTTTTCAACACCGCTTCATGATCCTCTTATATTTCAGACCGTTTCATGCTCCTCATATTTTTGACACCTTTTGAAGCTCTTCACATTTTTCACACCTTTTCCGGCTCTTCATGTTTTTCAACACCGCTTCATGCTCCTCCTATTTTTCAGATCGTTTCAGGCTCCGCATATTTTTGACTCCTTTTGAAGCTCTTCATATTTTTCACACGTTTTCAGGCCCTTCATGTTTTTGAACACCGCTTCATGCTCCTCCTATTTTTCAGACGTTTTCAGGCTGCTCGTATTTTTCAGACCGTTTCATGCTCCTCATATTTTTGACAATTTTATAAGCTCTTCATATTTTTCACACATTTTCAGGCTCTTCATGTTTTTGAACACCGCTTCATGCTCCTCCTATTTTTCAAACCTTTTGAAGCTCTTAATCTTTTTCACGCCTTATCAGCCTCTTCATATTTTTGAACATCTCTCCATGCTCCTCATATTTTTGACAATTTTATAAGCTCTTCATATTTATCACACTTTTTCAGGCTCTTCATGTTTTTGAACACCGCTTCATCCTCCTCCTATTTTTTAAACCTTTTGAAGCTCTTCATATTTTTCACACTTTTTCAGGCTCTTCATGTTTTGAACACCGCTTCATGCTCCTCCTATTTTTCAGACCGTTTCATGCTCCTCAGGTATTTCACACCTTTTCAAGCTCTTCATATTTTTCACAACTTTTCAGGCTCTTCACGTTTTTGAACAACACTTCATACTCCTCCTACTTTTCAGACTGTTTCATGCTCATCTCATTTTTGACACCTTTTCAGGGTCTTCATATTTTTCAAACTTTTGAAGATCTTCATATTTTTCACACTTTTTCAGGCTCTTCATGTTTTGAACACTGCTTCATGCTCCTCCTATTTTTCAGACCGTTTCATTCTCCTCATGTTTTTGACAACTTTTGAAGCTCTTCATAAATTTCACACCTTTTCATTCTCTTCATGTTTTTGAACACCATTTCATGCTCCTCCTATTTTTCAGACCTTTTCATGCTCCTCATGTATTTCACACGTTTTGAAGCTCTTCATATTTTTCACACCTTTTCAGGCTCTTCATGTTTGTGAACACTGCTTCATGCTCCTCCTATTTTTCAGACCGTTTCAAGCTCCTCATATTTTTGACACTTTTTGAAGCTCTTCATATTTTTCACACCTTTTTAGGCTCTCCATGTTTCTGAACACCACTTCATGCTCCTCCTATTTTTCAGACCGTATCATGCTTCTCATATTTTTCACACCTTTTGAAGCTCTTCATATTTTTCACAGCTTTTCAGGCTGCACATGATTTTGAACACGACTTCATGCTCCTCATCTTTTTCAGTCTGTTTCATGCTCCTCATATTTTTCACACCGTTTGAAGCTCTTCATATTTTTCACACGTTTTCAGGCTCTTCATGTTTTTGATCACCGTTTCATGCTCCTCCTATTTTTCAGACCGTTTCATGCTCCTCATATTTTTGACCATTTTATAAGCTCTTCATAATTTTCACACTTTTTTAGGCTCTTCATGTTTTTTAACACCGCTTCATGTTCCTCCTATTTTTCAAACTTTTTGAAGCTCTTCATGTTTTTCACACCTTATCAGACTCTTCATGTTTTTGAACACTGCTTCATGCTCCTCCTATTCTTCAGACCATTTCAAGCCCTCATATTTTTGACACCTTTTGAAGCTCTTCATATTTTTCACACCTTTTCAGTCTCTTCATGTTTTTCAACTCCACTCATGCTCCTCCTCTTTTTGTGACCTTTTCATGCTCCTCATATTTTTGACACCTTTTGAAGCTCTTCATATTTTTCACACCTTTTGATGCTCTTCATATTTTTCACAGCTTTTCAGGGTCTTCAAGTTTTTCAACACTGTTTCATTCTCCTCCTATTTTTCAGACCGTTTCATGCTCATCTCATTTTTGACACCTTTTGAAGCTCTTCATATTTTTCACACCTTTTGAAGCTCTTCATATTTTACACGTTTTCAGGCTCTTCAAGTTTTTCAACATCGCTTCATGCTCCTCCTATTTTTCAGACCGTTTCATGCTCCTCATATTTTTGACACGTTTTGAGGCTCTTCATAATTTTCACACCATTTTAGGCTCTTCATGTTTTTGAACACCGTTTCATGCTCCTCGTATTTTTCACACCTTTTAAAGCTCTTCATATTTTCACACCTTTTCAGGCTCTCATGTTTTTGAACACAGCTTCATGCTCCTCCTATTTTTTATACCGTTTCATGATACTCATGTATTTCACACCTTTTGAAGCTCTTCATATTTTTCACACCTTTTCAGGCTGTACATGTTTCTGAAGACCACTTCATGCTCCTCATCTTTTTCAGACCGTTTCATGCTCCTGATATTTTTCACACCGTTTGAAGCTCTTCATATTATTCACACGTTTTCAGATTCTTCATGTTTTTGATCAACGTTTCATGCTCCTCATATTTTTGAAACCTTTTGAAGCTCTTCACATTTATCACACCTTTTCAGGCTCTTCATGTTTTTCAACACCGCTTCTTGCTCCTCCATTTTTCACACCCTTTCATGCTTCTCATGTATTTCACACCTTTTGAAACTCTTCATATTTTTCACACCTTTTCAATGTCTTCATGTTTTTGAACACTGTTTCATGCTGCTCCTGTTTTTCAGACCATTTCATGAGACTCATATTTTTGACACCTTTTGAAGCTCTTCATATTTTTCACACATTTTCAGGCTGTTTATAGTTTTCAAAACCGCTGCATGATTCTCCTATATTTGAGACCATTTCATGCTCCTCATATTTTTGACATTTTTTGAAGCTCTTCATATTTTTGACACCTTTTGAAGCTCTTCATATTTTTCACACATTTTCAGGCTCTTCATGTTTTTCAACACCGCTTCATGCTGCTCCTATTTTTCAGACCGTTTCATGCTCATCTCTTTTTTGACAACTTTTGAAGCTCTTCATATTTTCATACCTTTTGAAGCTCTTCATATTTTTCACACGTTTTCAGGCTCTTCATGTTTTTCAACACCGCTTCATGCTCCTCCTATTTTTCAGACCGTTTCATGCTCCTCATATTTTTGACACCTTTTGATGCTCTTCTTATTTTTCACACCTTTTCAGACTCTTCATGTTTTTCAACACCGCTTCATGCTGCTCCTATTTTTCAGACCGTTTCATGCTCATCTCTTTTTTGACAACTTTTGAAGCTCTTCATATTTTCATACCTTTTGAAGCTCTTCATATTTTTCACACGTTTTCAGGCTCTTCATGTTTTTCAACACCGCTTCATGCTCCTCCTATTTTTCAGAACCGTTTCATGCTCCTCATATTTTTGACACCTTTTGAAGCTCTTCATATTTTTCACACCTTTTCAGACTCTTCATGTTTTTCAACACCGCTTCATGCTGCTCCTATTTTTCAGACCGTTTCATGCTCATCTCTTTTTTGACAACTTTTGAAGCTCTTCATATTTTCATACCTTTTGAAGCTCTTCATATTTTCCACACGTTTTCAGGCTCTTCATGTTTTTCAACACCGCTTCATGCTCCTCCTATTTTTGAGACCGTTTCACGCTCCTCATATTTTTGACACGTTTTGAAGCTCTTCATATTTTCACACCTTTTCCGTCTCTTCTTGTTTTTCAACACCGCTTCTTGCTCCTCCTATTTTTCAGACCGTTTCATGCTCCTCATATTGTTGACACCTTTTGAAGCACTTCATAGTTTTCACACCTTTTCAGGCTCTTCATATTTTTGAACACCACTTCATGTTCCTCCTGTTTTTCACACCTTTTGAAGCTCTCCATATTTTTCACACCTTTTCAGGCTGTACATGTTTTTGAAGACCACTTCATGCTCCTCATCTTTTTCAGACCATTTCATGCACCTCATATTTTTCACACCGTTTGAAGCTCTTCATATTTTTCACACGTTTTCAGATTCTTCATGTTTTTGATCACCGTTTCATGCTCCTCCTATTTTTCAGACCGTTTCATGCTCCTCATATTTTTGACACCTTTTGAAGCTCTTCACATTTATCACACCTTTTCAGGCTCTTCAGGTTTTTCAACACCACTTCATGATCCACCTATATTTCAGAGCGTTTCATGCTCCTCATATTTTTGACACCTTTTGAAGCTCTTCACATTTTTCACACCTTTTCCGGCTCTTCATGTTTTTCAACACCGCTTCATGCTCCTCCTATTTTTCAGATTGTTTCAGGCTCCGCATATATTTGACTCCTTTTTAAGCTCTTCATATTTTTCACACGTTTTCAGGCCCTTCATATTTTGGAACACCGCTTCATGCTCCTCCTATTTTTCAGACGGTTTCAGGCTGCTCGTATTTTTCAGACCGTTTCATGCTCCTCATATTTTTGACAATTTTATAAACTCTTCATATTTTTCACACTTTTTCAGGCTCTTCATGTTTTTGAGCACCGCTTCATGCTCCTCCTATTTTTCAAACCTTTTGAAGCTCTTCATGTTTTTCACACCTTATCAGCCTCTTCATGTTTTTGAACATCTCTTCATGCTCCTCTTATTTTTGACAATTTTATAAGCTCTTCATATTTTTCACACTTTTTCAGGCTCTTCATGTTTTTGAACACCGCTTCATGCTCCTCCTATTTTTCAAACCTTTTGAAGCTCTTCATATTTTTCACACTTTTTCAGGCTCTTCATGTTTTGAACACCGCTTCATGCTCCTCCTATTTTTCAGACCGTTTCATGCTCCTCAGGTATTTCACACCTTTTCAAGCTCTTCATATTTTTCACACCTTTTCAGGCTCTTCACGTTTTTGAACAACACTTCATGCTCCTCCTAATTTTCAGACTGTTTCATGCTCATCTCATTTTTGACACCTTTTCAGGGTCTTCATATTTTTCAAAGTTTTGAAGATCTTCATATTTTTCACACTTTTTCAGGCTCTTCATGTTTTGAACACTGCTTCATGCTCCTCCTATTTTTCAGACCGTTTCATTCTCCTCATGTTTTTCACACCTTTTGAAGCTCTTCATAATTTTCACACCTTTTCATGCTCTTCATGTTTTTGAACACCGTTTCATGCTCGTCCTATTTTTCAGATCATTTCAAGCTCCTCATATTTTTGAAACCTTTTGAAGCTCTTCATATTTTTCACACCTTTTCCGTCTCTTCTTGTTTTTCAACACCGCTTCTTGCTCCTCCTATTTTTCAGACTGTTTCATGCTCCTCTTATTTTTGACAATTTTATAAGCTCTTCATATTTTTCACACTTTTTCAGGCTCTTCATGTTTTTGAACACCGCTTCATGCTCCTCCTATTTTTCAAACCTTTTGAAGCTCTTAATGTTTTTCACGCCTTAACATCCTCTTCATGTTTTTGAACATCTCTCCATGCTCCTCATATTTTGGACAATTTTATAAGCTCTTCATATTTATCACACTTTTTCAGGCTCTTCATGTTTTTGAACACCGCTTCATGCTCCTCCTATTTTTCAAACCTTTTGAAGCTCTTAATGTTTTTCACGCCTTAACATCCTCTTCATGTTTTTGAACATCTCTCCATGCTCCTCATATTTTGGACAATTTTATAAGCTCTTCATATTTATCACACTTTTTCAGGCTCTTCATGTTTTTGAGCACCGCTTCATGCTCCTCCTATTTTTCAAACCTTTTGAAGCTCTTCATGTTTTTCACACCTTATCAGCCTCTTCATGTTTTTGAACATCTCTTCATGCTCCTCTTATTTTTGAAAATTTTATAAGCTCTTCATATTTTTCACACTTTTTCAGGCTCTTCATGTTTTTGAGCACCGCTTCATGCTCCTCCTATTTTTCAAACCTTTTGAAGCTCTTCATGTTTTTCACACTTTTTCAGGCTCTTCATGTTTTGAACACCGCTTCATGCTCCTCCTATTTTTCAAACCTTTTGAAGCTCTTAATGTTTTTCACGCCTTAACATCCTCTTCATGTTTTTGAACATCTCTCCATGCTCCTCATATTTTTGACAATTTTATAAGCTCTTCATATTTATCACACTTTTTCAGGCTCTTCATGTTTTTGAACACCGCTTCATCCTCCTCCCATTTTTCAAACCTTTTGAAGCTCTTCATATTTTTCACACTTTTTCAGGCTCTTCATGTTTTTGAACACCGCTTCATGCTCCTCCTATTTTTCAAACCTTTTGAAGCTCTTCATATTTTTCACACTTTTTCAGGCTCTTCATGTTTTGAACACCGCTTCATGCTCCTCCTATTTTTCAGACCGTTTCATGCTCCTCAGGTATTTCACACCTTTTCAAGCTCTTCATATTTTTCACACCTTTTCAGGCTCTTCACGTTTTTGAACAACACTTCATGCTCCTCCTAATTTTCAGACTGTTTCATGCTCATCTCATTTTTGACACCTTTTCAGGGTCTTCATATTTTTCAAAGTTTTGAAGATCTTCATATTTTTCACACTTTTTCAGGCTCTTCATGTTTTGAACACTGCTTCATGCTCCTCCTTTTTTTCAGACCGTTTCATTCTCCTCATGTTTTTCACACCTTTTGAAGCTCTTCATAATTTTCACACCTTTTCATGCTCTTCATGTTTTTGAACACCGTATCATGCTCGTCCTATTTTTCAGATTATTTCAAGCTCCTCATATTTTTGAAACCTTTTGAAGCTCTTCATATTTTTCACACCTTTTCCGTCTCTTCTTGTTTTTCAACACCGCTTCTTGCTCCTCCTATTTTTCAGACTGTTTCATGCTCCTCATATTGTTGACACCTTTTGAAGCACTTCATATTTTTGACACCTTTTCAGGCTCTTCATATTTTTGAACGCTGCTTCATGTTCCTCCTGTTTTTCACACCTTTTGAAGCTCTTCATGTTTTTCACACCTTATCAGCCTCTTCATGTTTTTGAACATCTCTCCATGCTCCTCTTATTTTTGACAATTTTATAAGCTCTTCATATTTTTCACACGTTTTCAGATTCTTCATGTTTTTCAACCCCGCTTCATGATCCTCCTATATTTCAGACCGTTTCATGCTCCTCATATTTTTGACACCTTTTGAAGCTCTTCACATTTTTCACACCTTTTCCGGCTCTTCATGTTTTTCAACTCCGCTTCATGCTCCTCGTATTTTTCAGATCGTTTCAGGCTCCGCATATTTTTGACTCCTTTTGAAGCTCCTCATATTTTTCACACGTTTTCAGGCCCTTCATGTTTTTTAACACCGCTTCATGCTCCTCCTATTTTTCAGACGGTTTCAGGCTGCTCGTATTTTTCAGACCGTTTCATGCTCCTGATATTTTTGACAATTTTATAAGCTCTTCATATTTTTCACACTTTTTCAGGCTCTTCATGTATTTGAACACCGCTTCATGCTCCTCACATTTCTCACACCTTTTGAAGCTCTTCATATTTTTCTCACCTTTTCAGGCTCCTCATGTTTTTGAACACCGCTTCATGCTCCTCCTATTTTTCAAACTTTTTGAAGCTCTTATGTTTTTCACACCTTATCAGCCTCTTCATGTTTTTGAACACCTCTTCATGCTACTCCTATTTTTCAGACCTTTTCATGCTCCTCATGTATTTCACACGTTTTGAAGCTCTTCATATTTTTCACACCTTTTGAAGCTCTTCATATTTTTCACAGCTTTTCAGGCTCTTCAATTTTTCAACACCGTTTCATTCTTCTCCTATTTTTCAGACCGTTTCATGCTCATCTCATTTTTGACACCTTTTGAAGCTCTTCATATTTTTCACATCTTTTGAAGCTCTTCATATTTTTCACACCTTTTCAGGCTGTACATGTTTTTGAAGACCACTTCATGCTCCTCATCTTTTTCAGACCGTTTCATGCTCCTGATATTTTTCACACCGTTTGAAGCTCTTCATATTTTTCACACGTTTTCAGACTCTTCATGTTTTTCAACACCGCTTCATGATCCTCTTATATTTCAGACCGTTTCATGCTCCTCATATTTTTGACACCTTTTGAAGCTCTTCACATTTTTCACACCTTTTCCGGCTCTTCATGTTTTTCAACACCGCTTCATGATCCTCTTATATTTCAGACCGTTTCATGCTCCTCATATTTTTGACACCTTTTGAAGCTCTTCACATTTTTCACACCTTTTCCGGCTCTTCATGTTTTTCAACACCGCTTCATGCTCCTCCTATTTTTCAGATCGTTTCAGGCTTCGCATATTTTTGACTCCTTTTGAAGCTCTTCATATTTTTCACACGTTTTCAGGCCCTTCATGTTTTTGAACACCGCTTCATGCTCCTCCTATTTTTCAGACGGTTTCAGGCTGCTCGTATTTTTCAGACCGTTTCATGCTCCTCATATTTTTGACAATTTTATAAGCTATTCATATTTTTCACACATTTTCAGGCTCTTCATGTTTTTGAACACCGCTTCATGCTCCTCCTATTTTTCAAAACTTTTGAAGCTCTTAATGTTTTTCACGCCTTAACATCCTCTTCATGTTTTTGAACATCTCTCCATGCTCCTCATATTTTTGACAATTTTATAAGCTCTTCATATTTATCACACTTTTTCAGGCTCTTCATGTTTTTGAACACCGCTTCATCCTCCTCCTATTTTTCAAACCTTTTGAAGCTCTTCATATTTTTCACACTTTTTCAGGCTCTTCATGTTTTGAACACCGCTTCATGCTCCTCCTATTTTTCAGACCGTTTCATGCTCCTCAGGTATTTCATACCTTTTCAAGCTCTTCATATTTTTCACACCTTTTCAGGCTCTTCACGTTTCTGAACAACACTTCATGCTCCTCCTACTTTTCAGACTGTTTCATGCTCATCTCATTTTTGACACCTTTTCAGGGTCTTCATATTTTTCAAACTCTTGAAGATCTTCATATTTTTCACACTTTTTCAGGCTCTTCATGTTTTGAACACTGCTTCATGCTCCTCCTATTTTTCAGACCGTTTCATTCTCCTCATGTTTTTGACACCTTTTGAAGCTCTTCATAATTTTCACACCTTTTCATGCTCTTCATGTTTTTGAACACCATTTCATGCTCCTCCTATTTTTCAGACCTTTTCATGCTCCTCATGTATTTCACACGTTTTGAAGCTCTTCATATTTTTCACACCTTTTCAGGCTCTTCATGTTTTTGAACACTGCTTCATGCTCCTCCTATTTTTCAGACAGTTTCAAGCTCCTCATATTTTTGACACCTTTTGAAGCTCTTCATATTTTTCACACCTTTTTAGGCTCTCCATGTTTCTGAACACCACTTCATGCTCCTCCTATTTTTCAGATCGTATCATGCTTCTCATATTTTTCACACCTTTTGGAGCTCTTCATATTTTTCACATCTTTTCAGGCTCTTCATGTTTTTCAACACCACTTCATGCTACTCCTATATTTCAGAGAGATTCATGCTCCACATATATTTCACACCTTTTGAAGCTCTTCATATTTTTCACACATTTTCAGGCTCTTCATTTTTTTCCACACCACTTCATGCTTCTCCGATTTTTCAGACTGTTTCATGCTCCTCATGTATTTCAAACCTTTGAAGCTTTTCATATTTTTCACACATTTTCAGGCTCTTCATGTTTTTGAACACCATTTCATGCTCCTCCTATTTTTCAGACCGTTTCATGCTTTTCATATTTTTGACATCTTTTGAAGCTCTTCATATTTTTCACACCTTTTGAAGCTCCTCATATATTTCACACCTTTTGAAGCTCTTCATATTTTTCACACATTTTCAGGCTCTTCATGTTTTTGAACACCACTTCATGCTCCTCCTATTTTTCAGAGAGTTTCATGCTCCTCATGTATTTCACACCTTTTGAAGCTCTTCATATTTTTCACACATTTTCAGGCTCTTCATGTTTTTCAACACCGCTTCATGCTCCTCCTATTTTTCAGATCGTTTCAGGCTTCGCATATTTTTGACTCCTTTTGAAGCTCTTCATATTTTTCACACGTTTTCAGGCCCTTCATGTTTTTGAACACCGCTTCATGCTCCTCCTATTTTTCAGACCGTTTCATGCTCCTCAGGTATTTCATACCTTTTCAAGCTCTTCATATTTTTCACACCTTTTCAGGTTCTTCACGTTTTTGAACAACACTTCATGCTCCTCCTACTTTTCAGACTGTTTCATGCTCATCTCATTTTTGACACCTTTTCAGGGTCTTCATATTATTCAAAGTTTTGATGATCTTCATATTTTTCACACTTTTTCAGGCTCTTCATGTTTTGAACACTGCTTCATGCTCCTCCTATTTTTCAGACCGTTTCATTCTCCTCATGTTTTTCACACCTTTTGAAGCTCTTCATAATTTTCACACCTTTTCATGCTCTTCATGTTTTTGAACACCATTTCATGCTCCTCCTATTTTTCAGACCTTTTCATGCTCCTCATGTATTTCACACGTTTTGAAGCAATTCATATTTTTCACCCCTTTTCAGGCTCTTCATGTTTTTGAACACTGCTTCATGCTCCTCCTATTTTTCAGACAGTTTCAAGCTCCTCATATTTTTGACACCTTTTGAAGCTCTTCATATTTTTCACATCTTTTCAGGCTCTTCATGTTTTTCAACACCACTTCATGCTCCTCCTATTTTTCAGAGAGATTCATGCTCCACATATATTTCACACCTTTTGAAGCTCTTCATATTTTTCACACCTTTTCAGGCTCTTCATTTTTTTCCACACCACTTCATGCTTCTCCTATTTTTCAGACCGTTTCATGCTCCTCATGTATTTCAAACCTTTGAAGCTTTTCATATTTTTCACACATTTTCAGGCTCTTCATGTTTTTGAACACCATTTCATGCTCCTCCTATTTTTCAGACCGTTTCATGCTTTTCATATTTGTGACATCTTTTGAAGCTCTTCATATTTTTCACACCTTTTGAAGCTCCTCATATATTTCACACCTTTTGAAGCTCTTCATATTTTTCACACATTTTCAGGCTCTTCATGTTTTTGAACACCACTTCATGCTGCTCCTGTTTTTCAGAGAGTTTCATGCTCCTCATGTATTTCACACCTTTTGAAGCTCTTCATATTTTTCACACCTTTTCAGGCTGTTCAAATTTTCCACATCACTTCATGCTTCTCCTATTTTTCAGACCGTTTCATGCTCCTCATGTATATCACACCTTTGAAGCTTTTCATATTTTTCACACCTTTTCAGGCTCGTCATGTTTTTGAACACCATTTAATGCTCCTCCTATTTTTCAGACAGTTTCATGCTCTTCATATTTTTGACACCTTTTGAAGCTCTTCATATTTTTCACACCTTTTCAGGCTCTTCATATATTTCACACCTTTTCAGGCTCTTCATGTTTTTGAACACCATTTCATGCTCCCCCTATTTTTCAGACCGTTTCATGCTCTTCATATTTTTGACACCTTTTGAAGCTCTCCATATTTTTCACACCTTTTGAAGCTCTTCATATATTTCACACCTTTTCAGGCTCTTCATGTTTTTAAACACCGCTTCATGCTCCTCCTATTTTTCAGACCGTTTCAGGCTCTTCATATTTTTTTTACACCTTTTGACGCTCTTCATATTTTTCACATCTTTTCAGGCTCTTCAGGTTTTTCAACACCACTTCATGATCCTCTTATATTTCAGACCGTTTCATGCTCCTCATATTTTTGACACCTTTTGAAGCTCTTCACATTTTTCACACCTTTTCCGGCTCTTCATGTTTTTCAACACCGCTTCATGCTCCTCCTATTTTTCAGATCGTTTCAGGCTCCGCATATTTTTGACTCCTTTTGAAGCTCTTCATATTTTTCACACGTTTTCAGGCCCTTCATGTTTTTGAACACCGCTTCATGCTCCTCCTATTTTTCAGACGTTTTCAGGCTGCTCGTATTTTTCAGACCGTTTCATGCTCCTCATATTTTTGACAATTTTATAAGCTCTTCATATTTTTCACACATTTTCAGGCTCTTCATGTTTTTGAACACCGCTTCATGCTCCTCCTATTTTTCAAACCTTTTGAAGCTCTTAATGTTTTTCACACCTTATCAGCCTCTTCATGATTTTGAACATCTCTCCATGCTCCTCATATTTTTGACAATTTTATAAGCTCTTCATATTTATCACACTTTTTCAGGCTCTTCATGTTTTTGAACACCGCTTCATCCTCCTCCTATTTTTTAAACCTTTTGAAGCTCTTCATATTTTTCACACTTTTTCAGGCTCTTCATGTTTTGAACACCGCTTCATGCTCCTCCTATTTTTCAGACCGTTTCATGCTCCTCAGGTATTTCACACCTTTTCAAGCTCTTCATATTTTTCACAACTTTTCAGGCTCTTCAGGTTTTTGAACAACACTTCATGCTCCTCCTACTTTTCAGACTGTTTCATGCTCATCTCGTTTTTGACACCTTTTCAGGGTCTTCATATTTTTCAAACTTTTGAAGATCTTCATATTTTTCACACTTTTTCAGGCTCTTCATGTTTTGAACACTGCTTCATGCTCCTCCTATTTTTCAGACCGTTTCATTCTCCTCATGTTTTTGACACCTTTTGAAGCTCTTCATAATTTTCACACCTTTTCATGCTCTTCATGTTTTTGAACACCATTTCATGCTCCTCCTATTTTTCAGACCTTTTCTTGCTCCTCATGTATTTCACACGTTTTGAAGCTCTTCATATTTTTCACACCTTTTCAGGCTCTTCATGTTTGTGAACACTGCTTCATGCTCCTCCTATTTTTCAGACCGTTTCAAGCTCCTCATATTTTTGACACTTTTTGAAGCTCTTCATATTTTTCACACCTTTTTAGGCTCTCCATGTTTCTGAACACCACTTCATGCTCCTCCTATTTTTCAGACCGTATCATGCTTCTCATATTTTTCACACCTTTTGGAGCTCTTCATATTTTTCACATCTTTTCAGGCTCTTCATGTTTTTCAACACCACTTCATGCTCCTCCTATTTTTCAGAGAGATACATGCTCCACATATATTTCACACCTTTTGAAGCTCTTCATATTTTTCACACTTTTTCAGGCTCTTCATTTTTTTCCACACCACTTCATGCTTCTCCTCTTTTTCAGACCGTTTCATGCTCCTCATGTATTTCAAACCTTTGAAGCTTTTCAAATTTTTCACACATTTTCAGGCTCTTCATGTTTTTGAACACCATTTCATGCTCCTCCTATTTTTCAGACCGTTTCATGCTTTTCATATTTTTGACATCTTTTGAAGCTCTTCATATTTTTCACACCTTTTGAAGCTCCTCATATATTTCACACCTTTTGAAGCTCTTCATATTTTTCACACATTTTCAGGCTCTTCATGTTTTTGAACACCACTTCATGCTCCTCCTATTTTTCAGAGAGTTTCATGCTCCTCATGTATTTCACACCTTTTGAAGCTCTTCATATTTTTCACACCTTTTCAGGCTGTTCATGTTTTTCCACATCACTTCATGCTTCTCCAATTTTTCAGACCGTTTCATGCTCCTCATGTATATCACACCTTTGAAGCTTTTCATATTTTTCACACCTTTTCAGGCTCTTCATGTTTTTGAACACCATTTAATGCTCCTCCTATTTTTCAGACAGTTTCATGCTCTTCATATTTTTGACACCTTTTGAAGCTCTTCATATTTTTCACACCTTTTCAGGCTCTTCATATATTTCACACCTTTTCAGGCTCTTCATGTTTTTGAACACCATTTCATGCTCCCCCTATTTTTCAGACCGTTTCATGCTCTTCATATTTTTGACACCTTTTGAAGCTCTCCATATTTTTCACACCTTTTGAAGCTCTTCATATATTTCACACCTTTTCAGGCTCTTCATGTTTTTAAACACCGCTTCATGCTCCTCCTATTTTTCAGACCGTTTCAGGCTCTTCATATTTTTTTTACACCTTTTGACGCTCTTCATATTTTTCACATCTTTTCAGGCTCTTCAGGTTTTTCAACACCACTTAATGTTCCTGCTATTTTTCAGACCGTTTAATGCTCCTCATGTAGTTCAAACCTTTTGAAGCTCTTCATATTTTTCACACCTTTTCAGTCTCTTCATGTTTTTGAACACCGCTTCATGCTCCTCCTATTTTTCAGACGGTTTCATGCTCTTCATATTTTAGACAACTTTTGAAGCTCGTCATATTTTTCACACCTTTTCATGCTCTTCATGTTTTTGAACACCATTTCATGCTCCTCCTATTTTTCAGACCTTTTCATGCTCCTCATGTATTTCACACGTTTTGAAGCTCTTCATATTTTTCACACCTTTTCAGGCTCTTCATGTTTGTGAACACTGCTTCATGCTCCTCCTATTTTTCAGACCGTTTCAAGCTCCTCATATTTTTGACACTTTTTGAAGCTCTTCATATTTTTCACACCTTTTTAAGCTCTCCATGTTTCTGAACACCACTTCATGCTCCTCCTATTTTTCAGACCGTATCATGCTTCTCATATTTTTCACACCTTTTGGAGCTCTTCATATTTTTCACATCTTTTCAGGCTCTTCATGTTTTTCAACACCACTTCATGCTCCTCCTATTTTTCAGAGAGATACATGCTCCACATATATTTCACACCTTTTGAAGCTCTTCATATTTTTCACACTTTTTCAGGCTCTTCATTTTTTTCCACACCACTTCATGCTCCTCCTATTTTTCTGACCGTTTCATGCACATCTCATTTTTGACACTTTTTGAAGCCTTTGATATTTTTCACACCATTTTCAGGCTCTTCATGTTTTTCAACACCGCTTTATGATCCTCCTATTTTTCAGACCGTTTCATGCTCCTCATATATTTGACACCTTTTGAAGTACTTCATATTTTTCACACCTTTTCAGGCTCTTCATGTTTTTGAACACCGTTTCATGCTCCTCCTATTTTTCTGACCGTATCATGCACATCTCATTTTTGACACTTTTTGAAGCCTTTGATATTTTTCACACCATTTTCAGGCTCTTCATGTTTTTGAACACCGTTTCATGCTCCTCCTATTTTTCAGACCGTTTCATGCTCCTCTTATGTTTGACACCTTTTGAAGCTTTTCATATTTTTCACACCTTTTCACGCTCTTCATGTTTTTGAACACCGCTTCATGCTCCGCCTATTTTTCAGACCGTTTCATGCTCCTCATATTTTTGACACCTTTTGAAGCTCTTCATATTTTTCACACCCTTTCAGGCTCTTAATGTTTTTCAACACACCTTCATGCTCCTCCTATTTTTCAGACGTTTTCATGCTCCTCATATTTTTGACACCTTTAGAAACTCTTCATATCTTTCACACCTTTTCAGGCTCTTCATGTTTTTCCACACCGCTTCATGCTCCTCCTATTTTTCAGTCCGTTTCATGCTCCTCATGTATTTCACACCTTTTGAAGCTCTTCATATATTTCACACATTTTCAGGCTCTTCATTTTTTTCAACACCGCTTCATGCTCCTCCTATTTTTCAGACCGTTTCATGCTCCTCATATTTTTGACACCTTTTGAAGCTCTTCATATTTTTCACACCTTTTCAGGCTCTTCATGTTTTTGAACACCGCTTCATGCTCCTCCAATTTTTCAGACCGTTTCATGTTTCTCATATTTTTGACACCTTTTGAAGCTCTTCATATTTTTCACACCTTTTGAAGCTCTTCATATTTTTCATATTTTTGAAGCTCTTCATATTTTTCACACCTTTTCAGGCTTTTCATGTATTTGAACACCGGTTCATGTTCCTCCTATTTTTCAGACCGTTTCATGCTCCTCCTATTTTTCACTCCTTTTGAAGCTCTTCATATTTTTCACACCTTTTCAGTCTCTACATGTTTTTGAACACCGCTTCATGCTCCTCCTATTTCTCAGACCATTTCATGCTCCTCATGTATTTCACACCTTTTGAAGCTCTTCGTATTTTGCACACATTTTCAGGCTTTTCATGTTTTTCACAACCACTTCATGCTCCTCATATTTTTCAGACCGTTTCATGCACATTTCATTTTTGACTCCTTTTGAAGCTCTTCATATTTTTCACACCATTTTCAGGCTCTTCATGTTTTTCAACACCGCTTTATGATGCTCCTATTTTTCAGACCGTTTCATATTCCTCATATTTTTGACATTTTTTGAGGCTCTTCATATTTTTCACACCTTTTCAGGCTCTTCATGTTTTTGAACACCGTTTCATGCTCCTCCTATTTTTCAGACCGTTTCATGCACATCTCATTTTTGACACCTTTTGAAGCTCTTGATATTTTTCACACCATTTTCAGGCTCTTCATGTTTTTCAACACCGCTTTATGATCCTCCTATTTTTCAGACCGTTTCATGCTCCTCATATATTTGACACCTTTTGAAGCTCTTCGTATTTTTCATAACTTTTCAGGCTCTTCATATTTTTCACACATTTTCAAGCTGTTCATGTTTTTGAACACGGCTTCATGCTCCTCCAATTTTTCAGACCATTTCATGTTCCTCATATTTTTGACACCTTTTGAAGCTCTTCATTCTTTTCACACCTTTTGAAGCTCTTCATATTTTTCACACCTTTTGAATCTCTTCATATTTTTCACACGTTTTCAGGCTCTTTATCTATTTCAACACCGCTTCATGCGGCTTCTATTTTTCAGACCGTTTCATGCTCCTCATATTTTTGACACCTTTTGAAGCTTTTCATATTTTTCACACCTTTTCAGGCTCTTCATGTTTTTGAACATCACTTCATGCTCCTTCTATTTTTCAGACCGTTTCATGCTCCTCATGTATTTCACACGTTTTGAAGCTCTTCATATGTTTCACACCTTTTGAAGTTCTTCATATTTTTCACACCTTTTCAAGCTCTTCATATTTTTCACACCTTTTCAGGCTCTTCATGTTTTTCAACACCGCTTCATGCTCCTCCTATTTTTCAGACCGTTTCATGCTCCACACATTTTGAAACCTTTTGAAGCTCTTCATATTTTTCACACCTTTTCAGGCTCTCCATGTTTTTCATCACCGATTCATGCTCCTCCTATTTTTGAGGCCATTTCATGCTCCTCATATTTTTGACACCTTTTGAAGCTCTTCATATTTTTCACACCTTTTAGGCTCTTCATGTTTTTGAACAGCGCTTCATGCTCCTCATATTTTTCAGACCGTTTCATGCTCCTCATATTTTTCACACCTTTTGAAGCTCTTCATATTTTTCACACTTTTTCAGGCTCTTCATGTTTTTGAGCACACCTTCTTGCTCCTCCTATTTTTCAGACCGTTTCATGCTCCTCATGTATTTCACACCATTTGAAGCTCTTCATGTTTTTCACACCTTTTCTGTCTCTTCATGTGTTGAACACCATTTCATGCTCCTCCGATTTTTTAGACCATTTCATGCTCCTCATATTTTTGACACCTTTTGAAGCTCTTCATATTTTTCACACCTTTTCAGGCTCTTCATGTTTTTGAACACCGCTTCATGCTCCTCCAATTTTTCAGAACGTTTCATGTTTCTCATATTTTTGACACCTTTTGAAGCTCTTCATATTTTTCACACCTTTTGAAGCTCTTCATATTTTTCATATATTTGAAGCTCTTCATATTTTTCACACCATTTCAGGCTTTTCATGTATTTGAACACCGGTTCATGCTCCTCCTATTTTTCAGACCGTTTCGTGCTCCTCCTATTTTTTCACTCCTTTTGAAGCTCTTCACATTTTTCACACCTTTTCAGTCTCTACATGTTTTTGAACACCGCTTCATGCTCCTCCTATTTCTCAGACCATTTCATGCTACTCATGTATTTCACACCTTTTGAATCTCTTAGTATTTTGCACACATTTTCAGGCTTTTCATGTTTTTCACAACCACTTCATGCTCCTCATATTTTTCAGACCGTTTCATGCACATTTCATTTTTGACTCCTTTTGAAGCTCTTCATATTTTTCACACCATTTTCAGGCTCTTCATGTTTTTCAACACCGCTTTATGATCCTCCTATTTTTCAGACCGTTTCATATTCCTCATATTTTTGACATTTTTTGAGGCTCTTCATATTTTTCACACCTTTTCAGGCTCTTCATGTTTTGAACACCGTTTCATGCTCCTCCTATTTTTCTGACCGTTTCATGCACATCTCATTTTTGACACTTTTTGAAGCCTTTGATATTTTTCACACCATTTTCAGGCTCTTCATGTTTTTCAACACCGCTTTATGATCCTCCTATTTTTCAGACCGTTTCATGCTCCTCATATATTTGACACCTTTTGAAGTACTTCATATTTTTCACACCTTTTCAGGCTCTTCATGTTTTTGAACACCGTTTCATGCTCCTCCTATTTTTCTGACCGTATCATGCACATCTCATTTTTGACACTTTTTGAAGCCTTTGATATTTTTCACACCATTTTCAGGCTCTTCATGTTTTTGAACACCGTTTCATGCTCCTCCTATTTTTCAGACCGTTTCATGCTCCTCTTATGTTTGACACCTTTTGAAGCTTTTCATATTTTTCACACCTTTTCACGCTCTTCATGTTTTTGAACACCGCTTCATGCTCCGCCTATTTTTCAGACCGTTTCATGCTCCTCATATTTTTGACACTTTTTGAAGCTCTTCATATTTTTCACACCCTTTCAGGCTCTTAATGTTTTTCAACACACCTTCATGCTCCTCCTATTTTTCAGACGTTTTCATGCTCCTCATATTTTTGACACCTTTAGAAACTCTTCATATCTTTCACACCTTTTCAGGCTCTTCATGTTTTTCCACACCGCTTCATGCTCCTCCTATTTTTCAGTCCGTTTCATGCTCCTCATGTATTTCACACCTTTTGAAGCTCTTCATATATTTCACACATTTTCAGGCTCTTCATTTTTTTCAACACCGCTTCATGCTCCTCCTATTTTTCAGACCGTTTCATGCTCCTCATATTTTTGACACCTTTTGAAGCTCTTCATATTTTTCACACTTTCAGGCTCTTCATGTTTTTGAACACCGCTTCATGCTCCTCCAATTTTTCAGACCGTTTCATGTTTCTCATATTTTTGACACCTTTTGAAGCTCTTCATATTTTTCACACCTTTTGAAGCTCTTCATATTTTTCATATTTTTGAAGCTCTTCATATTTTTCACACCTTTTCAGGCTTTTCATGTATTTGAACACCGGTTCATGTTCCTCCTATTTTTCAGACCGTTTCATGCTCCTCCTATTTTTCACTCCTTTTGAAGCTCTTCATATTTTTCACACCTTTTCAGTCTCTACATGTTTTTGAACACCGCTTCATGCTCCTCCTATTTCTCAGACCATTTCATGCTCCTCATGTATTTCACACCTTTTGAAGCTCTTCGTATTTTGCACACATTTTCAGGCTTTTCATGTTTTTCACAACCACTTCATGCTCCTCATATTTTTCAGACCGTTTCATGCACATTTCATTTTTGACTCCTTTTGAAGCTCTTCATATTTTTCACACCATTTTCAGGCTCTTCATGTTTTTCAACACCGCTTTATGATCCTCCTATTTTTCAGACCGTTTCATATTCCTCATATTTTTGACATTTTTTGAGGCTCTTCATATTTTTCACACCTTTTCAGGCTCTTCATGTTTTTGAACACCGTTTCATGCTCCTCCTATTTTTCAGACCGTTTCATGCACATCTCATTTTTGACACCTTTTGAAGCTCTTGATATTTTTCACACCATTTTCAGGCTCTTCATGTTTTTCAACACCGCTTTATGATCCTCCTATTTTTCAGACCGTTTCATGCTCCTCATATATTTGACACCTTTTGAAGCTCTTCGTATTTTTCATAACTTTTCAGGCTCTTCATATTTTTCACACATTTTCAAGCTGTTCATGTTTTTGAACACGGCTTCATGCTCCTCCAATTTTTCAGACCATTTCATGTTCCTCATATTTTTGACACCTTTTGAAGCTCTTCATTCTTTTCACACCTTTTGAAGCTCTTCATATTTTTCACACCTTTTGAATCTCTTCATATTTTTCACACGTTTTCAGGCTCTTTATCTATTTCAACACCGCTTCATGCGGCTTCTATTTTTCAGACCGTTTCATGCTCCTCATATTTTTGACACCTTTTGAAGCTTTTCATATTTTTCACACCTTTTCAGGCTCTTCATGTTTTTGAACATCACTTCATGCTCCTTCTATTTTTCAGACCGTTTCATGCTCCTCATGTATTTCACACGTTTTGAAGCTCTTCATATGTTTCACACCTTTTGAAGTTCTTCATATTTTTCACACCTTTTCAAGCTCTTCATATTTTTCACACCTTTTCAGGCTCTTCATGTTTTTCAACACCGCTTCATGCTCCTCCTATTTTTCAGACCGTTTCATGCTCCACACATTTTGAAACCTTTTGAAGCTCTTCATATTTTTCACACCTTTTCAGGCTCTCCATGTTTTTCATCACCGATTCATGCTCCTCCTATTTTTGAGGCCATTTCATGCTCCTCATATTTTTGACACCTTTTGAAGCTCTTCATATTTTTCACACCTTTTAGGCTCTTCATGTTTTTGAACAGCGCTTCATGCTCCTCATATTTTTCAGACCGTTTCATGCTCCTCATATTTTTCACACCTTTTGAAGCTCTTCATATTTTTCACACTTTTTCAGGCTCTTCATGTTTTTGAGCACACCTTCTTGCTCCTCCTATTTTTCAGACCGTTTCATGCTCCTCATGTATTTCACACCATTTGAAGCTCTTCATGTTTTTCACACCTTTTCTGTCTCTTCATGTGTTGAACACCATTTCATGCTCCTCCGATTTTTTAGACCATTTCATGCTCCTCATATTTTTGACACCTTTTGAAGCTCTTCATATTTTTCACACCTTTTCAGGCTCTTCATGTTTTTGAACACCGCTTCATGCTCCTCCAATTTTTCAGAACGTTTCATGTTTCTCATATTTTTGACACCTTTTGAAGCTCTTCATATTTTTCACACCTTTTGAAGCTCTTCATATTTTTCATATATTTGAAGCTCTTCATATTTTTCACACCATTTCAGGCTTTTCATGTATTTGAACACCGGTTCATGCTCCTCCTATTTTTCAGACCGTTTCGTGCTCCTCCTATTTTTTCACTCCTTTTGAAGCTCTTCACATTTTTCACACCTTTTCAGTCTCTACATGTTTTTGAACACCGCTTCATGCTCCTCCTATTTCTCAGACCATTTCATGCTACTCATGTATTTCACACCTTTTGAATCTCTTAGTATTTTGCACACATTTTCAGGCTTTTCATGTTTTTCACAACCACTTCATGCTCCTCATATTTTTCAGACCGTTTCATGCACATTTCATTTTTGACTCCTTTTGAAGCTCTTCATATTTTTCACACCATTTTCAGGCTCTTCATGTTTTTCAACACCGCTTTATGATCCTCCTATTTTTCAGACCGTTTCATATTCCTCATATTTTTGACATTTTTTGAGGCTCTTCATATTTTTCACACCTTTTCAGGCTCTTCATGTTTTGAACACCGTTTCATGCTCCTCCTATTTTTCTGACCGTTTCATGCACATCTCATTTTTGACACTTTTTGAAGCCTTTGATATTTTTCACACCATTTTCAGGCTCTTCATGTTTTTCAACACCGCTTTATGATCCTCCTATTTTTCAGACCGTTTCATGCTCCTCATATATTTGACACCTTTTGAAGTACTTCATATTTTTCACACCTTTTCAGGCTCTTCATGTTTTTGAACACCGTTTCATGCTCCTCCTATTTTTCTGACCGTATCATGCACATCTCATTTTTGACACTTTTTGAAGCCTTTGATATTTTTCACACCATTTTCAGGCTCTTCATGTTTTTGAACACCGTTTCATGCTCCTCCTATTTTTCAGACCGTTTCATGCTCCTCTTATGTTTGACACCTTTTGAAGCTTTTCATATTTTTCACACCTTTTCACGCTCTTCATGTTTTTGAACACCGCTTCATGCTCCGCCTATTTTTCAGACCGTTTCATGCTCCTCATATTTTTGACACTTTTTGAAGCTCTTCATATTTTTCACACCCTTTCAGGCTCTTAATGTTTTTCAACACACCTTCATGCTCCTCCTATTTTTCAGACGTTTTCATGCTCCTCATATTTTTGACACCTTTAGAAACTCTTCATATCTTTCACACCTTTTCAGGCTCTTCATGTTTTTCCACACCGCTTCATGCTCCTCCTATTTTTCAGTCCGTTTCATGCTCCTCATGTATTTCACACCTTTTGAAGCTCTTCATATATTTCACACATTTTCAGGCTCTTCATTTTTTTCAACACCGCTTCATGCTCCTCCTATTTTTCAGACCGTTTCATGCTCCTCATATTTTTGACACCTTTTGAAGCTCTTCATATTTTTCACACTTTCAGGCTCTTCATGTTTTTGAACACCGCTTCATGCTCCTCCAATTTTTCAGACCGTTTCATGTTTCTCATATTTTTGACACCTTTTGAAGCTCTTCATATTTTTCACACCTTTTGAAGCTCTTCATATTTTTCATATTTTTGAAGCTCTTCATATTTTTCACACCTTTTCAGGCTTTTCATGTATTTGAACACCGGTTCATGTTCCTCCTATTTTTCAGACCGTTTCATGCTCCTCCTATTTTTCACTCCTTTTGAAGCTCTTCATATTTTTCACACCTTTTCAGTCTCTACATGTTTTTGAACACCGCTTCATGCTCCTCCTATTTCTCAGACCATTTCATGCTCCTCATGTATTTCACACCTTTTGAAGCTCTTCGTATTTTGCACACATTTTCAGGCTTTTCATGTTTTTCACAACCACTTCATGCTCCTCATATTTTTCAGACCGTTTCATGCACATTTCATTTTTGACTCCTTTTGAAGCTCTTCATATTTTTCACACCATTTTCAGGCTCTTCATGTTTTTCAACACCGCTTTATGATCCTCCTATTTTTCAGACCGTTTCATATTCCTCATATTTTTGACATTTTTTGAGGCTCTTCATATTTTTCACACCTTTTCAGGCTCTTCATGTTTTTGAACACCGTTTCATGCTCCTCCTATTTTTCAGACCGTTTCATGCACATCTCATTTTTGACACCTTTTGAAGCTCTTGATATTTTTCACACCATTTTCAGGCTCTTCATGTTTTTCAACACCGCTTTATGATCCTCCTATTTTTCAGACCGTTTCATGCTCCTCATATATTTGACACCTTTTGAAGCTCTTCGTATTTTTCATAACTTTTCAGGCTCTTCATATTTTTCACACATTTTCAAGCTGTTCATGTTTTTGAACACGGCTTCATGCTCCTCCAATTTTTCAGACCATTTCATGTTCCTCATATTTTTGACACCTTTTGAAGCTCTTCATTCTTTTCACACCTTTTGAAGCTCTTCATATTTTTCACACCTTTTGAATCTCTTCATATTTTTCACACGTTTTCAGGCTCTTTATCTATTTCAACACCGCTTCATGCTGCTTCTATTTTTCAGACCGTTTCATGCTCCTCATATTTTTGACACCTTTTGAAGCTTTTCATATTTTTCACACCTTTTCAGGCTCTTCATGTTTTTGAACATCACTTCATGCTCCTTCTATTTTTCAGACCGTTTCATGCTCCTCATGTATTTCACACGTTTTGAAGCTCTTCATATGTTTCACACCTTTTGAAGTTCTTCATATTTTTCACACCTTTTCAAGCTCTTCATATTTTTCACACCTTTTCAGGCTCTTCATGTTTTTCAACACCGCTTCATGCTCCTCCTATTTTTCAGACCGTTTCATGCTCCACACATTTTGAAACCTTTTGAAGCTCTTCATATTTTTCACACCTTTTCAGGCTCTCCATGTTTTTCATCACCGATTCATGCTCCTCCTATTTTTGAGGCCATTTCATGCTCCTCATATTTTTGACACCTTTTGAAGCTCTTCATATTTTTCACACCTTTTAGGCTCTTCATGTTTTTGAACAGCACTTCATGCTCCTCATATTTTTCAGACCGTTTCATGCTCCTCATATTTTTCACACCTTTTGAAGCTCTTCATATTTTTCACACTTTTTCAGGCTCTTCATGTTTTTGAGCACACCTTCTTGCTCCTCCTATTTTTCAGACCGTTTCATGCTCCTCATGTATTTCACACCATTTGAAGCTCTTCATGTTTTTCACACCTTTTCTGTCTCTTCATGTGTTGAACACCATTTCATGCTCCTCCGATTTTTTAGACCATTTCATGCTCCTCATATTTTTGACACCTTTTGAAGCTCTTCATATTTTTCACACCTTTTCAGGCTCTTCATGTTTTTGAACACCGCTTCATGCTCCTCCAATTTTTCAGAACGTTTCATGTTTCTCATATTTTTGACACCTTTTGAAGCTCTTCATATTTTTCACACCTTTTGAAGCTCTTCATATTTTTCATATATTTGAAGCTCTTCATATTTTTCACACCATTTCAGGCTTTTCATGTATTTGAACACCGGTTCATGCTCCTCCTATTTTTCAGACCGTTTCGTGCTCCTCCTATTTTTTCACTCCTTTTGAAGCTCTTCACATTTTTCACACCTTTTCAGTCTCTACATGTTTTTGAACACCGCTTCATGCTCCTCCTATTTCTCAGACCATTTCATGCTACTCATGTATTTCACACCTTTTGAATCTCTTAGTATTTTGCACACATTTTCAGGCTTTTCATGTTTTTCACAACCACTTCATGCTCCTCATATTTTTCAGACCGTTTCATGCACATTTCATTTTTGACTCCTTTTGAAGCTCTTCATATTTTTCACACCATTTTCAGGCTCTTCATGTTTTTCAACACCGCTTTATGATCCTCCTATTTTTCAGACCGTTACTTGCTCCACATATTTTTGACACCTTTTGAAGCTCTTAATATGGTTCACACCTTTTCAGGCTCTTCATGTTTTTCAACACAGCTTCATGCTCCTCCTATTTTTCAGACCGTTTCATGCTCCTCATATTTTTGACACCTTTTGAAGCTCTTTACATATTTCACACCTTTTCAGGCTCTTCATATTTTTCAACACCACTTCATGCTCCTCCTATTTTTCAGACCGTTTCTTGCTCCTCATATTTTTGACAACTTTTGAAGCTCTTCATATTTTTCACACCTTTTCAGGCTCTTCATGTTCTTCAACACCGCTTCATGCTCCTCCAATATTTCAGATCATGTCATGTTTCTCATATTTTTCACACCTTTTGAGGCTCTTCATATTTTTCACACCTTTTCACGCTCTTCATATTTTTCACCAACACTTCATGCTCCTCCTATTTTTTAGGCCATTTCATGCTCATCTCATTTTTGACACCGTTTGAAGCTCTTCATATTTTTCACACCTTTTGAAGCTCTTTATATTTTCACACCTTTTGAAGCTGTTCATATTTTTCACAGGTTTTCAGGCTCTTCATGTTTTCAACACCGCTTCATGCACCTCCTATTTTTCAGACCGTTTCATGCCCCTCATATTTTTCACACCTTTTGAAGATCTTCATATATTTCACACCTTTTCAGGCTCTTCATGTTTTTGAACAAAACTTCATGCTTCTATTTTTCAGAGCGTTTAATGCTCCTCATGTACTTCACACCTTTTGAAGTTCTTCATATATTTCACACCTTTTCAGGCTCTTCATGTTTTTCAACACCGCTTCATGCTCCTCCTATTTTTCAGACCGTTCATTCTCCTCATAATTTTGAAACATTTTGAAGCTCTTCTTATTTTTCACACCTTTTCAGGCTCTTCATGGTTTTCAAGACCGCTTCATGCTCCTGCTATTTTCTGGACCGTTCATGCTCATCATATTTTTGACAACTTTTGAAGCTCTTCATATTTTTCACACCTTTTCAGGCTCTTCATGTTTTTCAACACCGCTTCATGCTCCTCCTATTTTTCAGACCGTTTCATGCTCCTCATATTTTTGACACCTTTTGAAGCTCTTCATATATTTCACACTTTTTCAGGCTCATCATGTTTTTCAACACCACTTTATGCTCCTCCTATTTTTCAGGCCGTTTCATGCTCATCTCATTTTTGACACCTTTTGAAGCTCTTCATATTTTTCACACCTTTAGAAGCTCTTCATATTTTTCACACGTTCTCAGGCTCTTCATGTTTTTCGACACCGCTTCATGCACCTCCTATTTTTCAGACCGTTTCATGCTCCTCATATTTTTCACACCTTTTGAAGCTTGTCTTATTTTCGCAGCTTTTCAGGAACTTCATGTTTTTCAACACCGCTTCATGCTCCTCCCATTTTTCAGACGGATTCATGCTCCTCCTATTTTTCAGACCGTTTCATGCTCCTCATGTATTTCCAACCTTTTGAAGCTCTTCATATTTTTCACACCTTTTCAGGCTCTTCATGTTTTTGAACACCCCTTCATGCTCCTCCTATTTTTCAGACCGTTTCATGCTCCTCATAATTTTCACACCTTTTGAAGCTCTTCATATTTTTCACACCTTTTCCGGTTATTCATGTTTTTGAACACTGCTTCATGCTCCTCCTATTTTTCAACTGTTTCATTCTCCTCATAATTTTGACATCTTTTGAAGTGCTTCATATTTTTCACACCTTTTCAGGCTCTTCATGTTTTTCAACACTGCATCATGCTCTTCCTATTCTTCAGAACTTTTCATGCTCCTCAAATTTTTGACACCTTTTGAAGCTCTTCATATTTTTCACAACTTTTCAGACTCTTCATGTTTTTCAACACCGCTTCATGCTCCTCCTATTTTTCAGACCGTTTCATGCTCCTCCTATTTTTCAGACCGTTTTATGCTTTTCATATTTTTCACAACTTTTGAAGCTCTTCATATTTTTCACACCTTTTAAACTCTTCATGTTTTTGAACACCGCTTCACACTCCTCCTATTTTTCATACCGTTTCTTGCTCCTCAAATTTTTGACAGCTTTTGAAGCTCTTCATATACTTTCCACCTTTTCAGGCTCTTCATTTTTGTGGACTCCGCTTCATGCTCCTCCTATTTTTCAACCCGTTTTATGCTCCTCCTAATTTTCACACCGTTTCATTCTCCTCATAATTTGACACCTTTTGAGGCTCTTCATATTTTTCACACCTTTTCAGGCTCTTCATGTTTTTGAACATGGCTTCATGCTCCTCCTATTTTTCAGACCGTTTCATGCTCCTCACATTTTTGACACCTTTTGAAGCTCTTCATATTTCACACCTTTTCATGATCTTCATGTTTTTCAATAACACTTCATGCTCCTCCTAGATTTCAGACCGTTTCATACTCCTCCTATTTTTGACACCTTTTGAAGCTCTTCATATATTTCACCCCATTTCAAGCTCTTCATGTTTTTCAACACCGCTTCATGCTCCTCCTATTTTTCAGACCGTTACAGGCGCCTCATATTTTTGACACCTTTTAAAGCCCTTCATATTTTTCACACATTTTCAGGCTCTTCATGTTTTTCAACACCGCTTCATGCTCCTCCTATTTTTCAGACCGTTTCTTGCTCCTAATATTTTTGACACCTTTTGAAGCTCTTCATATTTTTCACACCTCTTCATGCTCTTCATGTTTTCAACATCGATTCATGCTCCTATTATTTTTCAGACCGTTTCATCCTCATCCTATTTTCACACCGTTTCATGCTCCTCATATTTTTGACACCTTTTGAAGCTCTTCATATATTTCACACCTTTTCAGGCTCTTCATGTTTTTCAACAACACTTCATGCTTCTCCTATTTTTCAGACCGTTTCATGATCCTCGTATTTTTGACACTTTTTGAAGCTCTTCATATTTTTCACAACTTTTGAGGCTCTTCATATTTTTGACACCGCTTCATGCTCCTCCTATTTTTCTGACCGTTTCATGCTCCTCACATTTTTGACACCTTTTGAAGCTCTTCATATTTTTCACATCTTTACAGGTTCTTCATGTTTTTCAGTACCACTTCATGCTCCTCCTAGATTTCAGACCGTTTCAGACTCCTCCTATTTTTGACACCTTTTGAAGCTCTTCAAGTATTTCACACCTTTTCAGGCTCTTCATGTTTTTCAACATCGCTTCATGCTCCTCCTATTTTTCCGACCGTTTCATGCTGCTCCCATTTTTGATACCTTTTGAAGCTCTTCATATTTTTGGCACCTTTTCATGCTCTTCATGTTTTTCAACACCGCTTCATGCTCCTCCTATACTTCAGAACGTTTTATGCTCCTCATATTTTTAACACCATTTGAAGCTCTTCATGTTTTGGGCATCTTTTCATGCTCTTCATGTTTTTCAACACCGCTTCATGCTCCTCCTGTTTTTCAGACGGTCTCTTGCTCCTCAAATTTTTGACACCTTTTGAAGCTCTTCATATTTTTCACACCTTTTGAAGCTCTTCATATTTTTTCACACGTTTTCAGGCTCTTCATGTTTTTCAACACCGCTTCATGCTCCTCCTATTTTTCAGACCGTTTCATGCTCCTCATATTTTTGACACCTTTTGATGCTCTTCATATTTTTCACACTTTTCAAGCTCTTTTTTTTTTCAACACCACTTCATGCTTCTCCTATTTTTCAGACCTTTTCATGCTCCTCATATTTTTGACACCTTTAGAAGCTCTTCATATTTTTCACACTTTTCAAGCTCTTCATGTTTTTCAACACCACTTCATTCTCCTCCTATTTTTAGACCGTTTCATTCTCCTCATACTTTTGACACCTTTTGAAGCTCTTCCTATATTTCACACCTTTTCAGGCTCTTCATGTTTTTAACACCACTTCATGCTCCTCCTATTTTTCAGACCATTTCCTGCTCTTCGATTTTTGATACCTTTTGAAGTTCTTCATATTTTTCACACCTTTTGAAGCTCTTAATATTTTTCACACATTTTCAGGCTCTTCACTTTTTTCAACAACGCTTCATGCTCCTCCTATTTTTCAGACCGATTCATGCTCCTAATATTTTTCACACCTTTTGAAGCTCTTAATATTTTTCACACGTTTTCAGGCTCTTCACGTTTTTCAACGACGCTTCATGCTCCTCCTATTTTTCAGACCGTTTCATGCTCCTCATATTTTTGACACCTTTTGAAGCTCTTAATATTTTTCACACGTTTTCAGGCTCTTCATGTTTTTGAACACACCTACATGCTACTCCTATTTTTCAGACCGATTCATGCTCCTCATATTTTTCACACCTTTTGAAGCTCCTATTATTTTTCAGACCTTTTCAGGCTCTTCATGTTTTTCAATATCGTTTCATGATCCTCCTATTTTTCAGTCCGTTTCATGCTCATCTCATTTTTGACCCCTTTTGAAGCTTTTCATATTTTTCAACCTTTTCTGGCTCTTCATGTTTTTCAACACCGTTACATGATCATCCTATTTTTCGGACCGTTTCATGCTCATCTCATTTTTGACCCCTTTTGAAGCTTTTCATATTTTTCACAACTTTTTAGGCTCTTCATGTTTTTCAACACCGCTTCTTGCTCCTCCTATTTTTCAGAGCGTTTCATGCTCATCTCATTTTTGACACCTTTTGAAGCTCTTCATATTTCTCACAACTTTTTAGGCTCTTCATGTTTTTGACATCGCTTCATGCTCCTCCTATTTTTCAGAGACTTTCTTGCTCCTCATGTATTTCACATCTTTTGAAGCTCTTCATATTTCTCACAACATTTTAGGCTCTTCATGTTTTTCCACACCACTTCATGCTTCACCTATTTTTCGGCCTGTTTCATGCTCCTCATGTATTTCACACCTTTTGAAGCTCTTCATATTTTTCAGACCTTTTCAGGCTCTTCATGTTTTTAATCACCGTTTCATGCTCCTCCTATTTTTCAGGCCGTTTCATGCTCATCATATATTTGACACATTTTGAAGCTCTGAATATTTTTCACACATTTTCAGGCTCTTCATGTTTTTGAACACTGCTTCATGATCCTCCTATTTTTCAGACCGTTTCATGTTCTTCATATGTTTGACACCTTTTGAAGCTCTTCATATTTTTCACTCCTTTTCAGGCTCTTCATGTTTTTCAACACCACTTCATACTTCTCCTATTTTTCAGACCGTTTCATGCTCCTCAAATTTTTGACACCTTTTGAAGCTCTTCATATATTTCACACCTTTTCAGGCTCTTCATGTTTTTCAACACCGCTTCATGCTCCTCCGATTTTTCAGACCGTTCATTCTCCTCATAATTTTGAAACATTTTGAAGCTCTTCTTATTTTTCACACCTTTTCACGCTCTTCATGATTTTCAAGACCGCTTCATGCTCCTGCTATTTTCCGGACCGTTCATGCTCATCATATTTTTGACAACTTTTGAAGCTCTTCATATTTTTCACACCTTTTCAGGCTCTTCATGTTTTTCAACACCGCTTCATGCTCCTCCTATTTTTCAGACCGTTTCATGCTCCTCATATTTTTGACACCTTTTGAAGCTCTTCATATATTTCACACTTTTTCAGGCTCATCATGTTTTTCAACACCACTTCATGCTCCTCCTATTTTTCAGGCCGTTTCATGCTCATCTCATTTTTGACACCTTTTGAAGCTCTTCATATTTTTCACACCTTTAGAAGCTCTTCATATTTTTCACACGTTCTCAGGCTCTTCATGTTTTTCGACACCGCTTCATGCACCTCCTATTTTTCAGACCGTTTCATGCTCCTCATATTTTTCACACCTTTTGAAGCTTGTCTTATTTTCACAGCTTTTCAGGAACTTCATGTTTTTCAACACCGCTTCATGCTCCTCCCATTTTTCAGACCGTTTCATGCTCCTCCTATTTTTCAGACCGTTTCATGCTCCTCATATTTTTGACACCTTTTGAAGCTTGTCTTATTTTCGCAGCTTTTCAGGAACTTCATGTTTTTCAACACCGCTTCATGCTCCTCCCATTTTTCAGACGGATTCATGCTCCTCCTATTTTTCAGACCGTTTCATGCTCCTCATGTATTTCCAACCTTTTGAAGCTCTTCATATTTTTCACACCTTTTCAGGCTCTTCATGTTTTTGAACACCCCTTCATGCTCCTCCTATTTTTCAGACCGTTTCATGCTCCTCATAATTTTCACACCTTTTGAAGCTCTTCATATTTTTCACACCTTTTCCGGTTCTTCATGTTTTTGAACACTGCTTCATGCTCCTCCTATTTTTCAAATGTTTCATGCTCCTCATAATTTTGACATCTTTTGAAGTGCTTCATATTTTTCACACCTTTTCAGGCTCTTCATGTTTTTCAACACTGCATCATGCTCTTCCTATTCTTCAGAACTTTTCATGCTCCTCAAATTTTTGACACCTTTTGAAGCTCTTCATATTTTTCACAACTTTTCAGACTCTTCATGTTTTTCAACACCGCTTCATGCTCCTCCTATTTTTCAGACCGTTTCATGCTCCTCCTATTTTTCAGACCGTTTTATGCTTTTCATATTTTTCACAACTTTTGAAGCTCTTCATATTTTTCACACCTTTTAAACTCTTCATGTTTTTGAACACCGCTTCACACTCCTCCTATTTTTCATACCGTTTCATGCTCCTCAAATTTTTGACAGCTTTTGAAGCTCTTCATATACTTTCCACCTTTTCAGGCTCTTCATTTTTGTGGACTCCGCTTCATGCTCCTCCTATTTTTCAACCCGTTTCATGCTCCTCCTATTTTTCACACCGTTTCATTCTCCTCATAATTTGACACCTTTTGAAGCTCTTCATATTTTTCACACCTTTTCAGGCTCTTCATGTTTTTGAACATGGCTTCATGCTCCTCCTATTTTTCAGACCGTTTCATGCTCCTCACATTTTTGACACCTTTTGAAGCTCTTCATATTTCACACCTTTTCATGATCTTCATGTTTTTCAATAACACTTCATGCTCCTCCTAGATTTCAGACCGTTTCATACTCCTCCTATTTTTGACACCTTTTGAAGCTCTTCATATATTTCACCCCATTTCAAGCTCTTCATGTTTTTCAACACCGCTTCATGCTCCTCCTATTTTTCAGACCGTTACAGGCGCCTCATATTTTTGACACCTTTTAAAGCCCTTCATATTTTTCACACATTTTCAGGCTCTTCATGTTTTTCAACACCGCTTCATGTTCCTCCTATTTTTCAGACCGTTTCTTGCTCCTAATATTTTTGACACCTTTTGAAGCTCTTCATATTTTTCACACCTCTTCATGCTCTTCATGTTTTCAACATCGATTCATGCTCCTATTATTTTTCAGACCGGTTCATCCTCCTCCTATTTTCACACCGTTTCATGCTCCTCATATTTTTGACACCTTTTGAAGCTCTTCATATATTTCACACCTTTTCAGGCTCTTCATGTTTTTCAACAACACTTCATGCTTCTCCTATTTTTCAGACCGTTTCATGATCCTCGTATTTTTGACACTTTTTGAAGCTCTTCATATTTTTCACAACTTTTGAGGCTCTTCATATTTTTGACACCGCTTCATGCTCCTCCTATTTTTCTGACCGTTTCATGCTCCTCACATTTTTGACACCTTTTGAAGCTCTTCATATTTTTCACATCTTTACAGGTTTTTCATGTTTTTCAGTACCACTTCATGCTCCTCCTAGATTTCAGACCGTTTCAGACTCCTCCTATTTTTGACACCTTTTGAAGCTCTTCAAGTATTTCACACCTTTTCAGGCTCTTCATGTTTTTCAACATCGCTTCATGCTCCTCCTATTTTTCCGACCGTTTCATGCTGCTCCCATTTTTGATACCTTTTGAAGCTCTTCATATTTTCGGCACCTTTTCATGCTCTTCATGTTTTTCAACACCGCTTCATGCTCCTCCTATACTTCAGAACGTTTTATGCTCCTCATATTTTTAACACCATTTGAAGCTCTTCATGTTTTGGGCATCTTTTCATGCTCTTCATGTTTTTCAACACCGCTTCATGCTCCTCCTGTTTTTCAGACGGTCTCTTGCTCCTCAAATTTTTGACACCTTTTGAAGCTCTTCATATTTTTCACACCTTTTGAAGCTCTTCATATTTTTTCACACGTTTTCAGGCTCTTCATGTTTTTCAACACCGATTCATGAACCTCCTATTTTTCAGACCGTTTCATGCTCCTCATATTTTTGACACCTTTTGATGCTCTTCATATTTTTCACACTTTTCAAGCTCTTTTTTTTTCAACACCACTTCATGCTTCTCCTATTTGTCAGACCTTTTCATGCTCCTCATATTTTTGACACCTTTAGAAGCTCTTCATATTTTTCACACTTTTCAAGCTCTTCATGTTTTTCAACACCACTTCATTCTCCTCCTATTTTTAGACCGTTTCATTCTCCTCATACTTTTGACACCTTTTGAAGCTCTTCCTATATTTCACACCTTTTCAGGCTCTTCATGTTTTTAACACCACTTCATGCTCCTCCTATTTTTCAGACCATTTCCTGCTCTTCGATTTTTGATACCTTTTGAAGTTCTTCATATTTTTCACACCTTTTGAAGCTCTTAATATTTTTCACACATTTTCAGGCTCTTCACTTTTTTCAACAACGCTTCATGCTCCTCCTATTTTTCAGACCGATTCATGCTCCTAATATTTTTCACACCTTTTGAAGCTCTTAATATTTTTCACACGTTTTCAGGCTCTTCACGTTTTTCAATGACGCTTCATGCTCCTCCTATTTTTCAGACCGTTTCATGCTCCTCATATTTTTGACACCTTTTGAAGCTCTTAATATTTTTCACACGTTTTCAGGCTCTTCATGTTTTTGAACACACCTACATGCTACTCCTATTTTTCAGACCGATTCATGCTCCTCATATTTTTCACACCTTTTGAAGCTCCTATTATTTTTCAGACCTTTTCAGGCTCTTCATGTTTTTCAATATCGTTTCATGATCCTCCTATTTTTCAGTCCGTTTCATGCTCATCTCATTTTTGACCCCTTTTGAAGCTTTTCATATTTTTCAACCTTTTCTGGCTCTTCATGTTTTTCAACACCGTTACATGATCATCCTATTTTTCGGACCGTTTCATGCTCATCTCATTTTTGACCCCTTTTGAAGCTTTTCATATTTTTCACAACTTTTTAGGCTCTTCATGTTTTTCAACACCGCTTCTTGCTCCTCCTATTTTTCAGACCGTTTCATGCTCATCTCATTTTTGACACCTTTTGAAGCTCTTCATATTTCTCACAACTTTTTAGGCTCTTCATGTTTTTGACATCGCTTCATGCTCCTCCTATTTTTCAGAGACTTTCTTGCTCCTCATGTATTTCACATCTTTTGAAGCTCTTCATATTTCTCACAACATTTTAGGCTCTTCATGTTTTTCCACACCACTTCATGCTTCACCTATTTTTCGGCCTGTTTCATGCTCCTCATGTATTTCACACCTTTTGAAGCTCTTCATATTTTTCAGACCTTTTCAGGCTCTTCATGTTTTTAATCACCGTTTCATGCTCCTCCTATTTTTCAGGCCGTTTCATGCTCATCATATATTTGACACATTTTGAAGCTCTGAATATTTTTCACACATTTTCAGGCTCTTCATGTTTTTGAACACTGCTTCATGATCCTCCTATTTTTCAGACCGTTTCATGTTCTTCATATGTTTGACACCTTTTGAAGCTCTTCATATTTTTCACTCCTTTTCAGGCTCTTCATGTTTTTCAACACCACTTCATACTTCTCCTATTTTTCAGACCGTTTCATGCTCCTCAAATTTTTGACACCTTTTGAAGCTCTTCATATATTTCACACCTTTTCAGGCTCTTCATGTTTTTCAACACCGCTTCATGCTCCTCCGATTTTTCAGACCGTTCATTCTCCTCATAATTTTGAAACATTTTGAAGCTCTTCTTATTTTTCACACCTTTTCACGCTCTTCATGATTTTCAAGACCGCTTCATGCTCCTGCTATTTTCCGGACCGTTCATGCTCATCATATTTTTGACAACTTTTGAAGCTCTTCATATTTTTCACACCTTTTCAGGCTCTTCATGTTTTTCAACACCGCTTCATGCTCCTCCTATTTTTCAGACCGTTTCATGCTCCTCATATTTTTGACACCTTTTGAAGCTCTTCATATATTTCACACTTTTTCAGGCTCATCATGTTTTTCAACACCACTTCATGCTCCTCCTATTTTTCAGGCCGTTTCATGCTCATCTCATTTTTGACACCTTTTGAAGCTCTTCATATTTTTCACACCTTTAGAAGCTCTTCATATTTTTCACACGTTCTCAGGCTCTTCATGTTTTTCGACACCGCTTCATGCACCTCCTATTTTTCAGACCGTTTCATGCTCCTCATATTTTTCACACCTTTTGAAGCTTGTCTTATTTTCACAGCTTTTCAGGAACTTCATGTTTTTCAACACCGCTTCATGCTCCTCCCATTTTTCAGACCGTTTCATGCTCCTCCTATTTTTCAGACCGTTTCATGCTCCTCATATTTTTGACACCTTTTGAAGCTTGTCTTATTTTCGCAGCTTTTCAGGAACTTCATGTTTTTCAACACCGCTTCATGCTCCTCCCATTTTTCAGACGGATTCATGCTCCTCCTATTTTTCAGACCGTTTCATGCTCCTCATGTATTTCCAACCTTTTGAAGCTCTTCATATTTTTCACACCTTTTCAGGCTCTTCATGTTTTTGAACACCCCTTCATGCTCCTCCTATTTTTCAGACCGTTTCATGCTCCTCATAATTTTCACACCTTTTGAAGCTCTTCATATTTTTCACACCTTTTCCGGTTCTTCATGTTTTTGAACACTGCTTCATGCTCCTCCTATTTTTCAAATGTTTCATGCTCCTCATAATTTTGACATCTTTTGAAGTGCTTCATATTTTTCACACCTTTTCAGGCTCTTCATGTTTTTCAACACTGCATCATGCTCTTCCTATTCTTCAGAACTTTTCATGCTCCTCAAATTTTTGACACCTTTTGAAGCTCTTCATATTTTTCACAACTTTTCAGACTCTTCATGTTTTTCAACACCGCTTCATGCTCCTCCTATTTTTCAGACCGTTTCATGCTCCTCCTATTTTTCAGACCGTTTTATGCTTTTCATATTTTTCACAACTTTTGAAGCTCTTCATATTTTTCACACCTTTTAAACTCTTCATGTTTTTGAACACCGCTTCACACTCCTCCTATTTTTCATACCGTTTCATGCTCCTCAAATTTTTGACAGCTTTTGAAGCTCTTCATATACTTTCCACCTTTTCAGGCTCTTCATTTTTGTGGACTCCGCTTCATGCTCCTCCTATTTTTCAACCCGTTTCATGCTCCTCCTATTTTTCACACCGTTTCATTCTCCTCATAATTTGACACCTTTTGAAGCTCTTCATATTTTTCACACCTTTTCAGGCTCTTCATGTTTTTGAACATGGCTTCATGCTCCTCCTATTTTTCAGACCGTTTCATGCTCCTCACATTTTTGACACCTTTTGAAGCTCTTCATATTTCACACCTTTTCATGATCTTCATGTTTTTCAATAACACTTCATGCTCCTCCTAGATTTCAGACCGTTTCATACTCCTCCTATTTTTGACACCTTTTGAAGCTCTTCATATATTTCACCCCATTTCAAGCTCTTCATGTTTTTCAACACCGCTTCATGCTCCTCCTATTTTTCAGACCGTTACAGGCGCCTCATATTTTTGACACCTTTTAAAGCCCTTCATATTTTTCACACATTTTCAGGCTCTTCATGTTTTTCAACACCGCTTCATGCTCCTCCTATTTTTCAGACCGTTTCTTGCTCCTAATATTTTTGACACCTTTTGAAGCTCTTCATATTTTTCACACCTCTTCATGCTCTTCATGTTTTCAACATCGATTCATGCTCCTATTATTTTTCAGACCGGTTCATCCTCCTCCTATTTTCACACCGTTTCATGCTCCTCATATTTTTGACACCTTTTGAAGCTCTTCATATATTTCACACCTTTTCAGGCTCTTCATGTTTTTCAACAACACTTCATGCTTCTCCTATTTTTCAGACCGTTTCATGATCCTCGTATTTTTGACACTTTTTGAAGCTCTTCATATTTTTCACAACTTTTGAGGCTCTTCATATTTTTGACACCGCTTCATGCTCCTCCTATTTTTCTGACCGTTTCATGCTCCTCACATTTTTGACACCTTTTGAAGCTCTTCATATTTTTCACATCTTTACAGGTTTTTCATGTTTTTCAGTACCACTTCATGCTCCTCCTAGATTTCAGACCGTTTCAGACTCCTCCTATTTTTGACACCTTTTGAAGCTCTTCAAGTATTTCACACCTTTTCAGGCTCTTCATGTTTTTCAACATCGCTTCATGCTCCTCCTATTTTTCCGACCGTTTCATGCTGCTCCCATTTTTGATACCTTTTGAAGCTCTTCATATTTTCGGCACCTTTTCATGCTCTTCATGTTTTTCAACACCGCTTCATGCTCCTCCTATACTTCAGAACGTTTTATGCTCCTCATATTTTTAACACCATTTGAAGCTCTTCATGTTTTGGGCATCTTTTCATGCTCTTCATGTTTTTCAACACCGCTTCATGCTCCTCCTGTTTTTCAGACGGTCTCTTGCTCCTCAAATTTTTGACACCTTTTGAAGCTCTTCATATTTTTCACACCTTTTGAAGCTCTTCATATTTTTTCACACGTTTTCAGGCTCTTCATGTTTTTCAACACCGATTCATGAACCTCCTATTTTTCAGACCGTTTCATGCTCCTCATATTTTTGACACCTTTTGATGCTCTTCATATTTTTCACACTTTTCAAGCTCTTTTTTTTTCAACACCACTTCATGCTTCTCCTATTTGTCAGACCTTTTCATGCTCCTCATATTTTTGACACCTTTAGAAGCTCTTCATATTTTTCACACTTTTCAAGCTCTTCATGTTTTTCAACACCACTTCATTCTCCTCCTATTTTTAGACCGTTTCATTCTCCTCATACTTTTGACACCTTTTGAAGCTCTTCCTATATTTCACACCTTTTCAGGCTCTTCATGTTTTTAACACCACTTCATGCTCCTCCTATTTTTCAGACCATTTCCTGCTCTTCGATTTTTGATACCTTTTGAAGTTCTTCATATTTTTCACACCTTTTGAAGCTCTTAATATTTTTCACACATTTTCAGGCTCTTCACTTTTTTCAACAACGCTTCATGCTCCTCCTATTTTTCAGACCGATTCATGCTCCTAATATTTTTCACACCTTTTGAAGCTCTTAATATTTTTCACACGTTTTCAGGCTCTTCACGTTTTTCAACGACGCTTCATGCTCCTCCTATTTTTCAGACCGTTTCATGCTCCTCATATTTTTGACACCTTTTGAAGCTCTTAATATTTTTCACACGTTTTCAGGCTCTTCATGTTTTTGAACACACCTACATGCTACTCCTATTTTTCAGACCGATTCATGCTCCTCATATTTTTCACACCTTTTGAAGCTCCTATTATTTTTCAGACCTTTTCAGGCTCTTCATGTTTTTCAATATCGTTTCATGATCCTCCTATTTTTCAGTCCGTTTCATGCTCATCTCATTTTTGACCCCTTTTGAAGCTTTTCATATTTTTCAACCTTTTCTGGCTCTTCATGTTTTTCAACACCGTTACATGATCATCCTATTTTTCGGACCGTTTCATGCTCATCTCATTTTTGACCCCTTTTGAAGCTTTTCATATTTTTCACAACTTTTTAGGCTCTTCATGTTTTTCAACACCGCTTCTTGCTCCTCCTATTTTTCAGACCGTTTCATGCTCATCTCATTTTTGACACCTTTTGAAGCTCTTCATATTTCTCACAACTTTTTAGGCTCTTCATGTTTTTGACATCGCTTCATGCTCCTCCTATTTTTCAGAGAGTTTCTTGCTCCTCATGTATTTCACATCTTTTGAAGCTCTTCATATTTCTCACAACATTTTAGGCTCTTCATGTTTTTCCACACCACTTCATGCTTCACCTATTTTTCGGCCTGTTTCATGCTCCTCATGTATTTCACACCTTTTGAAGCTCTTCATATTTTTCAGACCTTTTCAGGCTCTTCATGTTTTTAATCACCGTTTCTTGCTCCTCCTATTTTTCAGGCCGTTTCATGCTCCTCATATATTTGACACATTTTGAAGTTCTGAATATTTTTCACACCTTTTCAGGCTCTTCATATTTTTGAACACCGCTTCATGCTCCTCCAATTTTTCAGGCCGTTTCATGCTCCTCATAATTTTGACACCTTTTGAAGCTCTTCATACGTTTCACAACTTTTCAGGCTCTTCATATTTTTGAACACCGCTTCATGCTCCTCCAATTTTTCAGGCCGTTTCATGCTCCTCATAATTGTGACACCTTTTGAAGCTCTTCATATTTTTCACACCTTTTCAGGCTCTTCATATTTTTGAACACCGCTTCATGCTCCTCCAATTTTTCAGGCCGTTTCATGCTCCTCATAATTTTGACACCTTTTGAAGCTCTTCATATGTTTCACAACTTTTCAGGCTCTTCATGTTTTTCCACACCCCTTCATGCTTCTCCTATTTTACAGCCCGTTTCATGCTCCTCATGTATTTCACACTTTTTGAAGCTCTTCATATTTTTCACACCTTTTCAGGCTCTTCATGTTTTTGATCACCGTTTCATGCTCCTCCTATTTTTCAGACCGTTTCATGCTCATGTCATTTTCGACACCTTTTGAAGCTCTTCATATATTTCACACCTTTTGAAGCTCTTCATATTTTGCACACCTTTCCAGGCTCTTCATATTTTTCAACACCGCTTCATGCTCCACCTACTTTTCAGACCGTTTCATGCTCCTCATATTTTTGACACCTTTTGAAGCTTTTCATATTTTTCACACCTTTTCAGGCTCTTCATTTTTTTCAACACTACTTTTTGCTCCTCCAATTTTTCAGACCGTTTCATGCTCATCTAATTTTTGACACCTGTTGAAGCTCTTAATATTTTTCACACCTTCTAAAGCTCTTTATATTTTTCACACTTTTTCAGGCTCTTCATGTTTTTCAACACCACTTCATGCTTCTCCTATTTTTCAGCCCGTTTCATGCTCCTCATGTTTTTAACACCTTTTGAAGCTCGTCATATTTCTCACACCTTTTAAGGCTCTCCATGTTTTTGATCATCGTTGCTTGCTCCTCCTATTTTTCAGACCGTTTCATGCTCCTCATATTTTTGACATCTTTAGAAACACTTCATATCTTTCACACCTTTTCAGACTCTTCATGTTTTTCAACACCGCTTCATGCTCCTCCTATTTTTCAGACCATTTCCTGCTCTTCATATGTTTGACACCTTTTGAAGCTCTTCATATTTTTCACTCCTTTTCAGGCTCTTCATGTTTTTCAACACCACTTCATGCTTCTCCTATTTTTCAGCCCGTTTCATGCTCCTCATGTTTTTCACACCTTTTGAAGCTCGTCATATTTTTCACACCTTTTAAGGCTCTCCATGTTTTTGATCACCGTTGCTTGCTCCTCCTATTTTTCAGACCGTTTCATACTCCTCATATTTTTGACATCTTTAGAAACACTTCATATCTTTCACACCTTTTCAGACTCTTCATGTTTTTCAACACCGCTTCATGTTCCTCCTATTTTTCAGACCGTTTCATTCTCCTCATATTTTTGACACCTTTTGAAGCTCTTCACATTTTTCACAAGTTCTCAGGCTCTGCATGTTTTTCAACACCGCTTCATGCTCCTCATATTTTTCAGACCGTTTCATGCTTCTCATATTTTTGACACCTTTTGAAGCTCTTCCTTTTTTTCACACCTTTTCACGCTCTTCATGTTTTTGAACACCGCTTAATGCTCCTCCTATTTTTCAGACCGTTTCATGCTTCTCATATTTTTACACCTTTTGAAGCTCTTCATATTTTCACACCTTTTCAGGCTCTTCATGTTTTTGAACACCGCTTCGTGCTCCTCCTATTTTTCAGACCGTTTCATGCTCCTAATATTTTTGACACCTTTTGAAGCTCTTCATATTTTTCACACCTTTTCAGGCTCTTCATGTTTGAACACCGCTTCATGCTCCTTCTATTTTTCAGAGAGTTTCATGCTCCTCATGTATTTCACACCTTTTGAAGCTCTTCATATTTTTCACACCTTTTCAGGCTCTTCATGTTTTTCCACACCACTTCATGCTTCTCCTATTTTTCAGCCCGTTTCATGCTCCTCATGTATTTCACACCTTTTGAAGCTCTTCATATTTTTCACACCTTTTCAGGCTCTTCACGTTTTGATCACCATTTCATGCTCCTCTTATTTTTCAGACCGTTTCATGCTCATCTCATTTTTGACACCTTTTGAAGCTCTTCATATATTTCACACATTTTCAACCTCTTCATATTTTTCACACCTTTTCATGCTCTTCATGTTTTTCAACACCGCTTCATGCTTCTCCTATTTTTCAGACACTTTCATGCTCCTCCTATTTTTCAGACTGTTTCATGCACCTCTTATTGTTGACACCTTTTGAAGCTCTCATATTTTTCACACCTTTTCAGGCTCTTCATGTTTTTCAACACCGCTTCATGCTCCTCCTATTTTTGCGACCGTTTCTTGCTCCTCATATATTTGACACCTTTGAAGCTCTTCATATTTTATCACACTTTTTCAGGCTTTTCATGTTTTTCATCACCGCTTCACGCTCCTCCTATTTTTGAGACCGTTTCACGCTCCACATATTTTTGACACCTTTTGGAGCTCTTCATATTTTTCACACCTTTTCAGGCTCTTCATGTTTTTCAACCGCTGCATACTCCTCCTATTTTTCAGACCGTTTCATGCTCCTCATATATTTCACACCTTTTGAAGCTCTTCATATTTTTCACACCTTTTCAGGCTCTTCATTTTTTTCAAATCCACTTCATGCTCCTCCTATTTTTCAGACCGTTTCATGCTCATCTCTTTTTTGACACCTTTTGAAGCTCTTCATATTTTTCACAAGTTCTCAGCCTCCTCATGTTTTTAAACACCGCTTCATGCTCCTCCTATTTTTCAGACCGTTTCATGCTCCTCATATTTTTCACACATTTTGAAGCTCTTCCTTTTTTTCACACCTTTTCACGCTCTTCATGTTTTTGAACACCGCTTCATGCTCCTCCTATTTTTCAGACACTTTCATGCTCCTCATATTTTTGACACCTTTTGAAACTCTTCATATTTTTCACACCTTTTCAGGCTCTTCATATTTTTGAACACCGCTTCATGCTCCTCCAATTTTTCAGGCCGTTTCATGCTCCTCATAATTTTGACACCTTTTGAAGCTCTTCATATGTTTCACAACTTTTCAGGCTCTTCATTTTTTTCAAAACCACTTCATGCTCCTCCTATTTTTCAGAAGGTTTCATGCTCATCTCATTTTTTACACCTTTTGAAGCTCTTCATATTTTTCACACCTTTTGATGCTCTTCATATTTTTCACACGTTTTCAGGCTCTTCATGTTTTTCAACACCGCTTCATGCTATTTCTATTTTTCAGAGAGTTTCATGCTCCTCATGTATTTCACACCTTTTGAAGCTCTTCATATTTTTCAAAACTTTTCAGGCTCTTCATGTTTTTCCACACCCCTTCATGCTTCTCCTATTTTTCAGCCCGTTTCATGCTCCTCATGTATATCACACCTTTTGAAGCTCTTCATATTTTTCACACCTTTTCAGGCTCTTCATGTTTTTCACACCTTTTCAGGCTCTTCATGTTTTTGAACACCATTTCAGGCTTCTCCGAATTTGCAGACCGTTTCATTCTCCTCATATTTTTGACACCTTTTGAAGCTCTTCACATTTTTCACAAGTTCTCAGGCTCTGCATGTTTTTCAACACCGCTTCATGCTCCTCATATTTTTCAGACCGTTTCATGCTTCTCATATTTTTGACACCTTTTGAAGCTCTTCCTTTTTTTCACACCTTTTCACGCTCTTCATGTTTTTGAACACCGCTTAATGCTCCTCCTATTTTTCAGACCGTTTCATGCTTCTCATATTTTTACACCTTTTGAAGCTCTTCATATTTTCACACCTTTTCAGGCTCTTCATGTTTTTGAACACCGCTTCGTGCTCCTCCTATTTTTCAGACCGTTTCATGCTCCTAATATTTTTGACACCTTTTGAAGCTCTTCATATTTTTCACACCTTTTCAGGCTCTTCATGTTTGAACACCGCTTCATGCTCCTTCTATTTTTCAGAGAGTTTCATGCTCCTCATGTATTTCACACCTTTTGAAGCTCTTCATATTTTTCACACCTTTTCAGGCTCTTCATGTTTTTCCACACCACTTCATGCTTCTCCTATTTTTCAGCCCGTTTCATGCTCCTCATGTATTTCACACCTTTTGAAGCTCTTCATATTTTTCACACCTTTTCAGGCTCTTCACGTTTTGATCACCATTTCATGCTCCTCTTATTTTTCAGACCGTTTCATGCTCATCTCATTTTTGACACCTTTTGAAGCTCTTCATATATTTCACACATTTTCAACCTCTTCATATTTTTCACACCTTTTCATGCTCTTCATGTTTTTCAACACCGCTTCATGCTTCTCCTATTTTTCAGACACTTTCATGCTCCTCCTATTTTTCAGACTGTTTCATGCACCTCTTATTGTTGACACCTTTTGAAGCTCTCATATTTTTCACACCTTTTCAGGCTCTTCATGTTTTTCAACACCGCTTCATGCTCCTCCTATTTTTGCGACCGTTTCTTGCTCCTCATATATTTGACACCTTTGAAGCTCTTCATATTTTATCACACTTTTTCAGGCTTTTCATGTTTTTCATCACCGCTTCACGCTCCTCCTATTTTTGAGACCGTTTCACGCTCCACATATTTTTGACACCTTTTGGAGCTCTTCATATTTTTCACACCTTTTCAGGCTCTTCATGTTTTTCAACCGCTGCATACTCCTCCTATTTTTCAGACCGTTTCATGCTCCTCATATATTTCACACCTTTTGAAGCTCTTCATATTTTTCACACCTTTTCAGGCTCTTCATTTTTTTCAAATCCACTTCATGCTCCTCCTATTTTTCAGACCGTTTCATGCTCATCTCTTTTTTGACACCTTTTGAAGCTCTTCATATTTTTCACAAGTTCTCAGCCTCCTCATGTTTTTAAACACCGCTTCATGCTCCTCCTATTTTTCAGACCGTTTCATGCTCCTCATATTTTTCACACATTTTGAAGCTCTTCCTTTTTTTCACACCTTTTCACGCTCTTCATGTTTTTGAACACCGCTTCATGCTCCTCCTATTTTTCAGACACTTTCATGCTCCTCATATTTTTGACACCTTTTGAAACTCTTCATATTTTTCACACCTTTTCAGGCTCTTCATATTTTTGAACACCGCTTCATGCTCCTCCAATTTTTCAGGCCGTTTCATGCTCCTCATAATTTTGACACCTTTTGAAGCTCTTCATATGTTTCACAACTTTTCAGGCTCTTCATTTTTTTCAAAACCACTTCATGCTCCTCCTATTTTTCAGAAGGTTTCATGCTCATCTCATTTTTTACACCTTTTGAAGCTCTTCATATTTTTCACACCTTTTGATGCTCTTCATATTTTTCACACGTTTTCAGGCTCTTCATGTTTTTCAACACCGCTTCATGCTATTTCTATTTTTCAGAGAGTTTCATGCTCCTCATGTATTTCACACCTTTTGAAGCTCTTCATATTTTTCAAAACTTTTCAGGCTCTTCATGTTTTTCCACACCCCTTCATGCTTCTCCTATTTTTCAGCCCGTTTCATGCTCCTCATGTATATCACACCTTTTGAAGCTCTTCATATTTTTCACACCTTTTCAGGCTCTTCATGTTTTTCACACCTTTTCAGGCTCTTCATGTTTTTGAACACCATTTCAGGCTTCTCCGAATTTGCAGACCGTTTCATTCTCCTCATATTTTTGACACCTTTTGAAGCTCTTTATATATTTCACACCTTTTCAGGCTCTTCATTTTTTTCAACACCACTTCATGCTCCTCCTATTTTTCAGACCGTTTCATGCTCATCTCATTTTGACACCTTTTGAAGCTCTTCAAATTTTTCACGTCTTTTGAAGCTCTTCATATTTTTCACAACTTTTCAGGCTCTTTATGATTTTCAACACCGCTTCATGCTCCTCCTATTTTTCAGACCGTTTCATGCTCATCTCATTTTGACACATTTTGAAGCTCTTCAAATTTTTCACACCTTTTGAAGCTCTTCATATTTTTCATATTTTTGAAGCTCTTCATATTTTCACACGTTTTCAGGCTCTTCATGTTTTTCAACACCGCTCATGCTATTTCTATTTTTCAGAGAGTTTCATGCTCCTCATGTATTTCACACCTTTTGAAGCTCTTCATATTTTTCATATTTTTGAAGCTCTTCATATTTTCACACGTTTTCAGGCTCTTCATGTTTTTCAACAACGCTTCATGCTATTTCTATTTTTCAGAGAGTTTCATGCTCCTCATGTATTTCACACCTTTTGAAGCTCTTCATATTTTTCAAACCTTTTCAGGCTCTTCATGTTTTTCCACACCCCTTCATGCTTCTCCTATTTTTCAGCCCGTTCCATGCTCCTCATGTATTTCACACCTTTTGAAGCTCTTCATATTTTTCACATCTTTTCAGGCTCTTCATGTTTTTTATCACCGTTTCATGCTCCTCCTATTTTTCAGACCGTTTCATGCTCCTCATATTTTTGACACCTTTTGAAGCTTTTCATATTTTCACACCTTTTCAGGCTCTTCATATTTTTCAACACCGCTTCATGCTTCTCCTATTTTTCATACAGTTTCATGCTCCTCCTAATTTTCAGACTGTTTCATGCACCTCTTATTATTGATACCTTTTGAAGCTCTCATATTTTTCACACCCTTTCAGGCTCTTCATGTTTTTCAACACCGCTTCATGCTTCTCCTATTTTTCAGACAGTTTAATGCTCCTCCAATTTTTCAGACTGTTTCATGCACCTCTTATTATTGACACCTTTTGAAGCTCTCATATTTTTCACACCATTTCAGGCTCTTCATGTTTTTCAACACCGCTTCATGCTCCTCCTATTTTTGCGAGCGTTTCATGCTCCTCATATTTCTGACACCTTTGAAGCTCTTCATGTTTTATCACACGTTTTCAGGCTCTTCATGTTTTTCATCACCGCTTCCCGCTCCTCCTGTTTTTGAGACCGTCTCACGCTCCACATATTTTTGACAACTTTTGCAGCTCTTCATATTTTTCACACCTTTTCAGGCTCTTCATGTTTTTTAACCGCTGCATGCTCCTCCTATTTTTCAGACCGTTTCATGCTCCTCATATTTTTCACACCTTTTGAAGCTCTTCATATTTTTCACACATTTTCAGGCTCTTCATGTTTTTGAACACCGCTTCATGCTCCTCCTATTTTTCAGACCGTTTCATGCTCCTCATATTTTTGACAGCTTTGGAAGCTCTTCATATTTTTCACACCTTTTCAGACTCTTCATGTTTTTCAACACCGTTGCATGATCCTCCTATTTTTCAGACCGTTTCATGCTCCTCATATACTTGACACATTTTTAAGCTCTTCATATATTTCACACATTTTCAGGCTATTCATGTTTTTCAACACCGCTTCATGCTCCTTGTATTTTTAAGACCGTTTCATGCTCCTCATATTTTTGACACCTTTTGAAGCTCTTCATATTTTTCACACATTTTCTGGCTCTTCATGTTTTTCAACAACTCTTCATGCACCTCCAATTTTTCAGACCGTTTCATGCTCATCTCATTTTTGACACTTTTTGAAGCTCTTCATATTTTTCACACCTTTTCAGGCTCTTCATGTTTTTGAACACCGCTTCATGCTCCTCCTATTTTTAAGACCGTTTCATGCTCCTCATATTTTTGACACATTTTGAAGCTCTTCATATTTCTCACACCTTTTCAGGCTCTTCATGGTTTTCAACAACGCTTCATGCACCTCCTATTTTTCAGAACGTTTCATGCTCATCTCATTTTTGACACCTTTTGAAGCTTTTCATATTTTTCACACCTTTTCAGGCTCTTCATGTTTTTGAACACCGCTTCATGCTAATCCTATTTTTCAAACCATATCATGCTCCTCATATTTTTCACACCTTTTTAAGCTCTTCATATTTTTCACACCTTTTCAGGCTCTTCATGTTTTTGAACACTACTTCATGCTCCTTCTATTTTTCAGAGAGTTTCATGCTCCTCATGTATTACACACCTTTTGAAGCTCTTCATATTTTTCACACCTTTACAGGCTCTTCATGTTTTTCCACACCACTTCATGCTTCTCCTATTTTTCAGCTCATTTCATGCTCCTCATGAATTTCACACCTTTTGAAGCTCTTCATATTTTTCACACTTTTTCAGGCTCTTCATGTATTTGATCACCGTTTCATGCTCCTCCTATTTTTCAGACCGTTTCATGCTCCTCATATTTTTGACACCTTTTGAAGCTCTTCATATTTTTCACACCTTTTCAGGCTCTTCATGTTTTTGAACACCGCCTCATGCTCCTCCTATTTTTCAGACCATTTCATGCTCCTCATATTTTTGACACATTTTGAAGCTCTTCATATTTTTCACACCTTTTCAGGCTCTTCATGTTTTTGGACACCACTTCATTCTCCTCCTCTTTTTCAGACCGTTTCCTGCTCTTCAAATTTTTACACCTTTTGAAGCTCTTCATATTTTTCACACATTTATAGGCTCTTCATGATTTTGAAAACAGCTTCATTCTCCTCCTATTTTTCAGACCTTTTCATGCTCCTCAAATTTTGACACCTTTTGAAGCTCTTCATATTTTTCACACCTTTTCAGGCTCTTATTGTTTTTCAACACCGTTTCATCATCCTCCTATTTTTCAGACCGTTTCATGCTCCTCATATATTTGAAACATTTTTAAGCTCTTCATATATTTCACACATTTTCAGGCTATTCATGTTTTTCAACACCGCTTCATGCTCCTCCTATTTTTCAGACCGTTTCATGCTAATCATATTTTTGACACCTGTTGAAGCTCTTCATATTTCTCACACATTTTCAGGCTATTCATGTTTTTCAACACCGCTTCATGCTCCTCCTATTTTTCAGACAGTTTCATGCTCCTCATATTTTTGACACCTTTTGAAGCTCTTCATATTTTTCACATCTTTTGAAGCTCTTTATATTTTTCACACATTTTCAGGCTCTTCATGTATTTCAACACCCCTTGTTGCTCCTCCGATTTTTCAGACCGTTTCATGCTCCTCATATCTTTGACACCTTTTGAAGTTCTTCATATTTCTGACACCTCGTCAGTCTCTTCATGTTTTTCAACACCGTTTCTTGCTCCTCCTATTTTTCAGACCGTTTCATGCTCCTCATGTATTTCACACCTTTTGAAGCTCTTCATATTTTGCACGCGTTCTCAGGCTCTTCATGTTTTTTCACAACCAATTCATGCTCCTCCTATTTTTCAGACCGTATCATGCTCCTCTTTATTTTCACACCTTTTGAAGCTCTTCATATATTTCACACCTTTTCAGGCTCTTCATTATTTTCAACACCACTTCATGCTCCTCCCACATTTCAGACCGTTTTACACTCATCTCATTTTTGACACCTTTTGAAGCTCTTCATATTTTTCACACCTTTTGAAGCTCTTCATTTTTTTCACACGTTTTCAGGCTCTTCATGTTTTTCAACACCACTTCATGCTCCTCCTATTTTGCAGACCGTTTCATGCTCCTCATATTTTTGACACCTTTTGAAGCTCTTCATATTTTTCCCACCTTTTCAGGCTCTTCATGTTTTTGAACACCGCTTCATGCTCCTCCTATTTTTCAGACCGTTTCATGCTCCTCATATTTCTGACACCTTTTGAAGCTTTTCATATTTTTCACACCTTTTGAAGCTCTTCATATTTATCAAACCTTTTGAAGCTCTTCATATTTTTTACCCCTTTTCAGACTCTGCATGTTTTTGAACACCGCTTCATGCTCCTCCTATTTTTGAGACCGTTTCATGCTCCTCATGTATTTCACACCTTTTGAAGCTCTTCATATTTGTCACACCTTTTCAGGCTCCTCATGTTTTTCAACACCGCTTCATGCTCCTCCTATTTTTCAGACCGTTTCATGCTCCTCATATTTTTCACACCTTTTGAAGCTGTTCATATATTTCACACCTTTTCAGGCTCTTCACGTTTTTGAACACTGGTTCATGCTCCTCCTATTTTTCAGACCGTATCATGCTCCTCATATTTTTCACACCTTTTGGAGCTCTTCATATTTTTCACACCTTTTCAGGCTCTTCATGTTTTTCGACACCGGTTCATGCTCCTCATATTTTTCAGACCGTTTCATGCTTCTCATATTTTTCACACCTTTTGAAGCTCTTCATATATTTCACACCTGTTCAGGCTCTTCATTTTTTTTAACACTACATCATGCTCCTCCTATTTTTCAGACCGTTTCATGTTCATCTCATTTTTGACACCTTCTGAAGCTCTTCATATTTTTCACACCTTTTGAAGCTCTTCATATTTTTCACAAGATTTCAGTCTCAGCATGTTTTTGAACACCGCTTCATGCTCCTCCTATTTTTCAGCTCGTTTCATGCTCCTCATATTTTTGACACCTTTTGAAGCTCTTCATATTTTTCACACCTTTTCAGGCTCTTCATGTTTTTGAACACCGCCTCATGCTCTGCCTATTTTTCAGACCGTTTCATGCTCCTCATATTTTTGACACATTTTGAAGCTCTTCATATTTTTCATACCTTTTCAGGCTCTTCATGTTTTTCAACACCACTTCATGCTCCTCCTATTTTTCAGACCGTTTCATGCTCCTCATATTTTTACACCTTTTGAATTTCTTCATTTTTTTCACACCTTTTCAGGCTCTTCATGTTTTTGAACACAACTTCATGCTCCTCCTATTTTTCAGCCCGTTTCATACTCCTCATATTTTTCACACCTTTTGAAGCTCTTCATATTTTTCACACATTTTCAGGCTCGTCATGTTTTTGAACACAGCTTCATGCTCCTCCTATTTTTCAGACCGTTTCATGCTCCTCATATTTTTGACAGCTTTCGAAGCTCTTCATATTTTTCACACCTTTTCAGACTCTTCATGTTTTTCAACACCGTTGCATGATCCTCCTATTTTTCAGACCGTTTCATGCTCCTCATATACTTGACACATTTTTAAGCTCTTCATATATTTCACACATTTTCAGGCTATTCATGTTTTTCAACACCCCTTCATGCTCCTTGTATTTTTAAGACCGTTTCATGCTCCTCATATTTTTGACACCTTTTAAAGCTCTTCATATTTTTCACACATTTTCTGGCTCTTCATGTTTTTCAACAACTCTTCATGCACCTCCAATTTTTCAGACCGTTTCATGCTCATCTCATTTTTGACACTTTTTGAAGTTCTTCATATTATTCACACCTTTTCAGGCTCTTCAGGTTTTTGAACACCGCTTCATGCTCCTCCTATTTTTAAGACCGTTTCATGCTCCTCATATTTTTGACACATTTTGAAGCTCTTCATATTTCTCACACCCTTTCAGGCTCTTCATGGTTTTCAACAACGCTTCATGCACCTCCTATTTTTCAGAACGTTTCATGCTCATCTCATTTTTGACACCTTTTGAAGCTTTTCATATTTTTCACACCTTTTCAGGCTCTTCATGTTTTTGAACACCGCTTCATGCTAATCCTATTTTTCAAACCATATCATGTTCCTCATATTTTTCACACCTTTTTAAGCTCTTCATATTTTTCACACCTTTTCAGGCTCTTCATGTTTTTGAACACTACTTCATGCTCCTTCTATTTTTCAGAGAGTTTCATGCTCCTCATGTATTACACACCTTTTGAAGCTCTTCATATTTTTCACACCTTTACAGGCTCTTCATGTTTTTCCACACCACTTCATGCTTCTCCTATTTTTCAGCTCATTTCATGCTCCTCATGAATTTCACACCTTTTGAAGCTCTTCATATTTTTCACACTTTTTCAGGCTCTTCATGTATTTGATCACCGTTTCATGCTCCTCCTATTTTTCAGACCGTTTCATGCTCCTCATATTTTTGACACCTTTTGAAGCTCTTCATATTTTTCACACCTTTTCAGGCTCTTCATGTTTTTGAACACCGCCTCATGCTCCTCCTATTTTTCAGACCATTTCATGCTCCTCATATTTTTGACACATTTTGAAGCTCTTCATATTTTTCACACCTTTTCAGGCTCTTCATGTTTTTGGACACCACTTCATTCTCCTCCTCTTTTTCAGACCGTTTCCTGCTCTTCAAATTTTTACACCTTTTGAAGCTCTTCATATTTTTCACACATTTATAGGCTCTTCATGATTTTGAAAACAGCTTCATTCTCCTCCTATTTTTCAGACCTTTTCATGCTCCTCAAATTTTGACACCTTTTGAAGCTCTTCATATTTTTCACACCTTTTCAGGCTCTTATTGTTTTTCAACACCGTTTCATCATCCTCCTATTTTTCAGACCGTTTCATGCTCCTCATATATTTGACACATTTTTAAGCTCTTCATATATTTCACACATTTTCAGGCTATTCATGTTTTTCAACACCGCTTCATGCTCCTCCTATTTTTCAGACCGTTTCATGCTAATCATATTTTTGACACCTGTTGAAGCTCTTCATATTTCTCACACATTTTCAGGCTATTCATGTTTTTCAACACCGCTTCATGCTCCTCCTATTTTTCAGACAGTTTCATGCTCCTCATATTTTTGACACCTTTTGAAGCTCTTCATATTTTTCACATCTTTTGAAGCTCTTTATATTTTTCACACATTTTCAGGCTCTTCATGTATTTCAACACCCCTTGTTGCTCCTCCGATTTTTCAGACCGTTTCATGCTCCTCATATCTTTGACACCTTTTGAAGTTCTTCATATTTCTGACACCTCGTCAGTCTCTTCATGTTTTTCAACACCGTTTCTTGCTCCTCCTATTTTTCAGACCGTTTCATGCTCCTCATGTATTTCACACCTTTTGAAGCTCTTCATATTTTGCACGCGTTCTCAGGCTCTTCATGTTTTTTCACAACCAATTCATGCTCCTCCTATTTTTCAGACCGTATCATGCTCCTCTTTATTTTCACACCTTTTGAAGCTCTTCATATATTTCACACCTTTTCAGGCTCTTCATTATTTTCAACACCACTTCATGCTCCTCCCACATTTCAGACCGTTTTACACTCATCTCATTTTTGACACCTTTTGAAGCTCTTCATATTTTTCACACCTTTTGAAGCTCTTCATTTTTTTCACACGTTTTCAGGCTCTTCATGTTTTTCAACACCACTTCATGCTCCTCCTATTTTGCAGACCGTTTCATGCTCCTCATATTTTTGACACCTTTTGAAGCTCTTCATATTTTTCCCACCTTTTCAGGCTCTTCATGTTTTTGAACACCGCTTCATGCTCCTCCTATTTTTCAGACCGTTTCATGCTCCTCATATTTCTGACACCTTTTGAAGCTTTTCATATTTTTCAAACCTTTTGAAGCTCTTCATATTTATCAAACCTTTTGAAGCTCTTCATATTTTTTACCCCTTTTCAGACTCTGCATGTTTTTGAACACCGCTTCATGCTCCTCCTATTTTTGAGACCGTTTCATGCTCCTCATGTATTTCACACCTTTTGAAGCTCTTCATATTTGTCACACCTTTTCAGGCTCCTCATGTTTTTCAACACCGCTTCATGCTCCTCCTATTTTTCAGACCGTTTCATGCTCCTCATATTTTTCACACCTTTTGAAGCTGTTCATATATTTCACACCTTTTCAGGCTCTTCACGTTTTTGAACACTGGTTCATGCTCCTCCTATTTTTCAGACCGTATCATGCTCCTCATATTTTTCACACCTTTTGGAGCTCTTCATATTTTTCACACCTTTTCAGGCTCTTCATGTTTTTCGACACCGGTTCATGCTCCTCATATTTTTCAGACCGTTTCATGCTTCTCATATTTTTCACACCTTTTGAAGCTCTTCATATATTTCACACCTGTTCAGGCTCTTCATTTTTTTTAACACTACATCATGCTCCTCCTATTTTTCAGACCGTTTCATGTTCATCTCATTTTTGACACCTTCTGAAGCTCTTCATATTTTTCACACCTTTTGAAGCTATTCATATTTTTAACACCTTTTCAGGCTCTTCATGTTTTTGAACACCGCTTCATGCTCCTCCTAATTTTTAAACCGTTTAATGCTCCTCATGTATTTCACACCTTTTGAAGCTCTTCATATTTTTCACACCTTTTCAGGCTCTTCATGTGTTTGAACACCATTTCATGCTCCTCCTATTTTTCAGACCGTTTCATGCTCCTCATATTTTTGACATCTTTTGAAGCTCTTCATATTTCTCACATCTTTTCAGGCTCTTCATGTTTTTGAACACCGCTTCATGCTCCTCCTATTTTTCAGACCGTTTCATGCTCATCTCATTTTTCACACCTTTTGAAGCTCTTCATATTTTTCAAACCTTTTGAAGCTCTTCATAATTTTCACACCTTTTCAGACTCTGCATGTTTTTGAACACCGCTTCATGCTCCTCCTATTTTTCAGATCGTTTCATGCTCCTCATGTATTTCACACCTTTTGAAGCTCTTCATATTTGTCACACCTTTTCAGGCTCTTCATGTTTTTCAACCCCGCTTCATGCTCCTCCTATTTTTCAGACCGTTTCATGATCCTCATATTTTTCACACTTTTTGAAGCTCTTCATATTTTTCACACATTTTAAGGCTCTTCATGTTTTTCAACATCGCTTCATGCTCCTCCTATTTTTCAGACCGTTTCAAGCTTCTCATGTATTTCACACCTTTGAAGCTCGTCATATTTTGCACAAGTTTTCCGGCTCTTCATGTTTTTTCACAACCACTTCATGCTCCTCCTATTTTTCAGACCGTATCATGCTCCTCATATTTTTCACACCTTTTCAGGCTCTTCATTATTTTCAACACAACTTCATGCTCCTCCCATTTTTCAGACCGTTTTTTACTCATCTCATTTTTGACACCTTTTGAAGCTGTTCATATTTTTCACACCTTTTGAAGCTCCTCATGTTTTTGAACACCGTTTCATGCTCCTCCTATTTTTCAGACCGTTTCATGCTCCTCATATATTTCACAACTTTTGAAGCTCTTCATATATTTCACACCTTTTCAGGAACTTCATGTTTTTCAACACCTCTTCATGATCCTCCTATTTTTAAGACCGTTTCATATTCCTCATATTTTTGACACCTTTTTAGGCTCTTCATGTTTTTTACACCTTTTCAGGCTCTTCATGTTTTTCAACACCGCTTCATGCTCCTCCTATTTTTCAGACCGTGTCATGCTCCTCCTATTTTTGACACATTTTGAAGCTCTTCATATTTTTCACACCTTTTGAAGCTCTTCATATTTTTCAAACCTTTACAGGCTCTTCATGTATTTCAACACCGCTTCATGCTCCTCCTATTTTTCAGACCGAGTCTTTCTCCTCTTATTTTTGACAAATTTTGAAGCTCTTCATATTTTTCACACCTTTTGAAGCTCTTCATATTTTTCAAACCTTTACAGGCTCTTCATGTATTTCAACACCGCTTCATGCTCCTCCTATTTTTCAGACAATTTCATGCTCCTCATATTTTTCACACCTTTTGAAACTCTTCATATTTTTCACACTTTTTGAAGCTCTTCATATTTTTCACAGTTTTCAGGCTCTTCATGCTTCTGAACACCGCTTCATGCTCCACCTATTTTTCAGACCGTTTCATGCTCTTCATATTTTTCACACCTTTTCAGGCTCTTCATGTTTTTCAACATGGCTTCATGCTACTCCTATTTTTGATACCTTTTGAAGCTCCTCATATTCTTCAAACCATTTCATGCTCTTCTTTTTTTTCATCACCGCTTCATGCTCCTCCTATTTTTCAGACCGTTTCATGCTCCTCCTATTTTGAGACCGTTTCATGCTCCTCATATTTTTCACACCTTTAGAAGCTCTTCTTATTTTTCACACCTTTAGAAGCTCTTCGTATTTTTCTCACCTTTTCAGGCTCTTCATGTTTTTGAACACCACTTCATGCTCCTCCGATTTTTCAGACCATTACATGCTCCTCATATTTTTGACACGTTTTGAAGCTCCTCATAAGTTTCACACATTTTGAAGGTCTTCATATATTTCACACCATTTCAGGATCTTCATGTGTTTCAACACCACTTCATGCTCCTCCTATTTTTCAGACCGTTTCATGCTCCTCATAATTTTGACACCTTTTGAAGCTCTTTATATTTTTCACACCTTTTCAAGCTCTTCATGTTTTTCAACACCACTTCATGCTCCTCCAATTTTTCAGGCCGTTTCATTGTCCTCATATATTTGACACCTTTAGAAGATCTTCATATTTTTCACACATTTTCAGGCTCTGCATGTTTTTCAACATCGCTTCATGCCCCTCCTATTTTTTAGACCGTTTCAGGCTCCTCATATTTTTGACACCTTTAGAAGCTCTTCATATTTTTCACACCTTTTCAGGCTCTTCATTTTTTTCAACACCTCTTCATGCTCCTCGTATTTTTCAACACCGCTTCATGCTCCTCCTATTTTTCAGACCGTTTCATGCTCCTCATAATTTTGACACTTTTTGAAGCTCCTCATATTTTTCACACGTTTTGAAGGTGTTCATATATTTCACACCATTTCAGGCTCTTCATGTTTTTCAACACCACTTCATGCTCCTCCTATTTTTCAGACCGTTTCATGCTCATCTAATTTTTGACAACTTTTGAAGCTCTTCATATTTTTCACACCTTTTCAGGCTCTTCATTTTTTTCAACACCTCTTCATGCTCCTCGTACTTTTCAACACCGCTTCATGCTCCTCCTATTTTTCAGACCGTTTCATGCTCCTCATAATTTTGACACTTTTTGAAGCTCCTCATATTTTTCACACGTTTTGAAGGTGTTCGTATATTTCACACCATTTCAGGCTCTTCATGTTTTTGAACACCACTTCATGCACCTCCTATTTTTCAGACCGTTTCATGCTCATCTAATTTTTGACAACTTTTGAAGCTCTTCATATTTTTCACATTTTTGAAGCTCTTCATATTTCTCACACCTTTTCAGGCTCTTCATGTTTTTCAACACTGATTCATGCTCCTCCTATTTTTCAGACCGTTTCATGCTCATCTCTTTTTTGACACCTTTTGAAGCTGTTCATACTTTTCACACCTTTTCAGGATCTTCATGTTTTTGATCACCGCTTCATGATCCTCCTATTTTTCAAACCATTTCATGCTCTTCATATTTTTGACAACTTTTGAAGCTCTTCATTTTTTTCACAACTTTTCAGGCTCTTCATGTTTTTCCACACCACTTCATGCTTCCCCTAATTTTCAGACCGTTTCATGCTCCTCATGTATTTCACACGTTTTGAAGCTCTTCATATTTTTCACACCTTTCAGGCTCTTCATGTTTTTCAACACCGTTTCATGCTGCTTCTATTTTTCAGACCGTTTCATGGTCCTCATATTTTTCACACCTTTTGAAGCTCTTCATATTTTTCACACCTTTTCAGGCTCTTCATGTTTTTGAACACATCTTCATGCTCCTCCTATTTTTCACACCGTTTCATGCTCCTCATATTTTGACACATTTTGAAGCTCTTTATATTTTTCACAACTTTTCAGGCTCTTCATGTTTTTCAACACCGTTTCATGATCCTCCTATTGTTCAGACCGTTTCATGCTCATCTCATTTTTGACACCTCTTGAAGCTTTTCATATTTTTCACAACTTTTTAAGCTCTTCATGTTTTTGAAAACCGCTTCATGCTCCTCCTATTTTTCAGAGAGTTTCATGCTCCTCTTGTATTTCACACGATTTGAAGCTCTTCATATTTTTCACACCTTTTCAGGCTCTTCAAATTTTTCACACCTTTTCAGGCTCTTCAAATTTTTCACACCTTTTCAGGCTCTTCAAATGTTTCACACCTTTTCAGGCTCTTCAAATTTTTCACACCTTTTCAGGCTCTTCATATTTTTCACACCTTTTCAGGCTCTTCAAATTTTTCACACCTTTTCAGGCTCTTCAAATTTTTCCACACCACTTCATGCTTCTCCTATATTTCAGCCCGTTTCAAACTCCTCATATATTTCACACCTTTTGAAGCTCTTCATATTTTTCACACCTTTTCAGGCTCTTCATGTTTTTGATCACTGTTTCATGCTCCTCCTATTTTTCAGACAGTTTCATGCTCATCTCAATTTTGACACCTTTTGAAGCTCTTCATATATTTCACACCTTTTCAAGCTCTTCATATTTTTCACACCTTTTCAGGCTCTTCATGTTTTTCAACACCGCTTCATGCTTCTCCTATTTTTCAGACCGTTACTTGCTCCTCATATTTTTGACACCTTTAGAAGTTCTTCATATTTTTCACACCTTTTCAGGCTCTTCATATTTTTCAGCACCGCTTCATGCTCCTCCTATTTTTCAGACCGTTTCAAGGTCCTCATATTTTTGACACCTTTTGAAGCTTTTCATATTTTTCACACCCTTTCAGGCTCTTCATTTTTTTAAACAGTACTTCTTGCTCCTCCAATTTTTCAGACCGTTTCATGCTCATCTAATTTTTGACACCTTTTGAAGCTATGCATATTTTTCACAACTTTTCAGGCTCTTCATGTTTTTCAACACCACTGCATGCTCCTCGTATTTTTAAGACCGTTTCATGCTCCTCATATTTTTGACACCTTTAGAAGCTCTTCATATTTTTCACACCTTTTCAGGCTCTTCATGTTTTTCAACACCGCTTCATGCTCCTCTTCTTTTTCAGACCGTTTCATGCTCCTCATATTTTTGACACCTTTTTAAGCTCTTCATGTTTTTCACACATTTTCAGGCTCTTCATGTATTTCAACACCGCTTCATGCTCCTCCTATTTTTCAGAACGTTTCATGCTCCTCATATTTTTGACACATTTTGAAGCTCTTCATATTTTTCTCACCCTTTGAAGCTCTTCATATTTTTCATATTTTTGAAGCTCTTCATATTTTCACACGTTTTCAGGCTCTTCATGTTTTTCAAAACCGCTTCATGCTCCTCCTATTTTTAAAACTGTATCATGCTCCTCATATTTTTCATACCTTTTGAAGCTCTTCATATTTTTCACACCTTTTCAGGCTCTTCATGTTTTTCAACATCGCTTCATGCTCCGCCTATTTTTCAGACCGTTTCATGCTCCTCATATTTTTGACACCTTTTGAAGCTCTTCATATTTTTCTCACCCTTTGAAGCTCTTCATATTTTTCATATTTTTGAAGCTCTTCATATTTTCACAACTTTTCAGGCTCTTCATGTTTTTGAACACCACTTCATGCTCCTTCTATTTTTCAGAGAGTTTCATGCTCCTCATGTATTTCACACCTTTTGAAGCTTTTCATATTTTTCACACTTTTTCAGGCTCTTCATGTTTTTTAACACCACTTCATTCTTCTCCTATTTTTCAGCCCGTTTCATGCTCCTCATGTCTTTCACACCTTTTGAAGCTCTTCACATTTTTCACACCTTTTCAGGCTCTTCATGTTTTTGATCACCATTTCATACTCCTCCCATTTTTCAGACCGTTTCATGCTCCTCATATTTTTGACACCTTTTGAAGCTGTTCATATTTTTCACACCTTTTCAGACTCTTCATGTTTTGAACACCGCTTCATGCTCCTCCTATTATTCAGACAGTTTCATGCTTCTCATATTTTTGACACCTTTTGAAGCTCTTCATATTTTTCACACCCTTTCAGGCTCTTAATGTTTTTCAACACCACTTCATGCTCCTCCAATTTTTCATACGTTTTCATGCTCCTCATATTTTTGACACCTTTTGAAGCTCTTCATATTGTTCACACCTTTTCAGTCTCTTCATGTTTTTGAACACCGTTTCATGTTCCTCGTATTTTTCAGGCCATTTCATGCTCGTCATGTATTTCACACTTTTGAAGCTCTTCATATTTTTCACACCTTTTCAGGATCTTCATGTTTTTCAACACCACTTCATGCTTCTCCTATTTTTCAGCCCGTTTCATGCTCCTCATATTTTTGACACCTTTTGAAGCTTTTCATATTTTTCACACCTTTTCAGGCTCTTCATGTTTTTGAACACCACTTCATGCTCCTTCTATTTTTCAGAGAGTTTCATGCTCCTCATGTATTTCACACGTTTTGAAGCTCTTCATATGTTTCACTCCTTTTGAATTCTTCATATTTTTCACACCTTTTCAAGCTCTTCATATTTTTCACACCTTTTCAGGCTCTTCATGTTTTTCAACACCGCTTCATGCTCCTCCTATTTTTCAGACCGTTTCATGCTCCACACATTTTGAAACCTTTTGAAGCTCTTCATATTTTTCACACCTTTTCAGGCTCTCCATGTTTTTCATCACCGATTCATGCTCCTCCTATTTTTGAGGCCGTTTCATGCTCCTCATATTTTTGACACTTTTTGAATCTCTTCATATTTTTCACACCTTTTAGGCTCTTCAAGTTTTTGAACAGCGCTTCATGCTCCTCATATTTTTCAGACCGTTTCATGCTCCTCATATTTTTCACACCTTTTGAAGCTCTTCATATTTTTCATATTTTTGAAGCTCTTCATATTTTTCACACTTTTTCAGGCTCTGCATGTTTTTGAGCACACCTTCTTGCTCCTCCTATTTTTCAGACCGTTTCATGCTCCTCATGTATTTCACACCATTTGAAGCTCTTCATGTTTTTCACACCTTTTCAGGCTCTTCAAATTTTTCACACAATTTCAGGCTCTTCAAATTTTTCACACCTTTTCAGGCTCTTCAAATTTTTCACACCTTTTCAGGCTCTTCAAAATTTTCACACCTTTTCAGGCTCTTCATATTTTTCACACCTTTTCAGGCTCTTCAAATTTTTCACACCTTTTCAGGCTCTTCAAATTTTTCCACACCACTTCATGCTTCTCCTATATTACAGCCCGTTTCAAACTCCTCATGTATTTCACACGTTTTGAAGCTCTTCATATTTTTCACACCTTTTCAGGCTCTTCATGTTTTTGATCACCGTTTCATGCTCCTCCTATTTTTCAGACAGTTTCATGCTCATCTCAATTTTGACACCTTTTGAAGCTCTTCATATATTTCACACCTTTTCAAGCTCTTCATATTTTTCACACCTTTTCAGGCTCTTCATGTTTTTCAACACCGCTTCATGCTTCTCCTATTTTTCAGACCGTTACTTGCTCCTCATATTTTTGACACCTTTAGAAGTTCTTCATATTTTTCACACCTTTTCAGGCTCTTCATATTTTTCAACACCGCTTCATGCTCCTCCTATTTTTCAGACCGTTTCAAGGTCCTCATATTTTTGACACCTTTTGAAGCTTTTCATATTTTTCACACCCTTTCAGGCTCTTCATTTTTTTAAACAGTACTTCTTGCTCCTCCAATTTTTCAGACCGTTTCATGCTCATCTAATTTTTGACACCTTTTGAAGCTATGCATATTTTTCACAACTTTTCAGGCTCTTCATGTTTTTCAACACCACTGCATGCTCCTCGTATTTTTAAGACCGTTTCATGCTCCTCATATTTTTGACACCTTTAGAAGCTCTTCATATTTTTCACACCTTTTCAGGCTCTTCATGTTTTTCAACACCGCTTCATGCTCCTCTTCTTTTTCAGACCGTTTCATGCTAGTCATATTTTTGACACCTTTTTAAGCTCTTCATGTTTTTCACACATTTTCAGGCTCTTCATGTATTTCAACACCGTTTCATGCTCCTCCTATTTTTCAGAACGTTTCATGCTCCTCATATTTTTGACACCTTTTGAAGCTCTTCATATTTTTCTCACCCTTTGAAGCTCTTCATATTTTTCATATTTTTGAAGCTCTTCATATTTTCACACGTTTTCAGGCTCTTCATGTTTTTCAACACCGCTTCATGCTCCTCCTATTTTTAAAACTGTATCATGCTCCTCATATTTTTCATACCTTTTGAAGCTCTTCATATTTTTCACACCTTTTCAGGCTCTTCATGTTTTTCAACATCGCTTCATGCTCCGCCTATTTTTCAGACCGTTTCATGCTCCTCATATTTTTGACACCTTTTGAAGCTCTTCATATTTTTCTCACCCTTTGAAGCTCTTCATATTTTTCATATTTTTGAAGCTCTTCATATTTTCACAACTTTTCAGGCTCTTCATGTTTTTCAACACCGCTTCATGCTCCTCCTATTTTTAAAACTGTATCCTGCTCCTCATATTTTCATACCTTTTGAAGCTCTTCATATTTTCACAACTTTTCAGACTCTTCATGTTTTTGAACACCGCTTCATGCTCCTCCTATTATTCAGACAGTTTCATGCTTCTCATATTTTTGACACCTTTTGAAGCTCTTCATATTGTTCACACCTGTTCAGGCTCTTCATGTTTTTGAACACCGTTTCATGTTCCTCGTATTTTTCAGGCCATTTCATGCTCGTCATGTATTTCACACTTTTGAAGCTCTTCATATTTTTCACACCTTTTCAGGATCTTCATGTTTTTCAACACCACTTCATGCTTCTCCTATTTTTCAGCCCGTTTCTTGCTCCTCATATTTTTGACACCTTTTGAAGCTTTTCATATTTTTCACACCTTTTCAGGCTCTTCATGTTTTTGAACACCACTTCATGCTCCTTCTATTTTTCAGAGAGTTTCATGCTCCTCATGTATTTCACACGTTTTGAAGCTCTTCATATGTTTCACACCTTTTGAAGTTCTTCATATTTTTCACACCTTTTCAAGCTCTTCATATTTTTCACACCTTTTCAGGCTCTTCATGTTTTTCAACACCGCTTCATGCTCCTCCTATTTTTCAGACCGTTTCATGCTCCACACATTTTGAAACCTTTTGAAGCTCTTCATATTTTTCACACCTTTTCAGGCTCTCCATGTTTTTCATCACCGATTCATGCTCCTCCTATTTTTGCGGCCGTTTCATGCTCCTCATATTTTTGAAACCTTTTGAATCTCTTCATATTTTTCACACCTTTTAGGCTCTTCATGTTTTTGAACAGCGCTTCATGCTCCTCATATTTTTCAGACCGTTTCATGCTCCTCATATTTTTCACACCTTTTGAAGCTCTTCATATTTTTCATATTTTTGAAGCTCTTCATATTTTTCACACTTTTTCAGGCTCTTCATGTTTTTGAGCACACCTTCTTGCTCCTCCTATTTTTCAGACCGTTTCATGCTCCTCATATTTTTCACACCATTTGAAGCTCTTCATGTTTTTCACACCTTTTCAGTCTCTTCATGTATTTGAACACCATTTCATGCTCCTCCGATTTTTTAGACCATTTCATGCTCCTCATGTATTTCACACCTTTTGAAGCTCTTCATATATTTCACACATTTTAAGGCTCTTCATGTTTTTCAACACCGCTTTATGATCCTCCTATTTTTCAGACCGTTTCATATTCCTCATATTTTTGACATTTTTTGAGGCTCTTCATATTTTTCACACCTTTTCAGGCTCTTCATGTTTTTGAACACCGTTTCATGCTCCTCCTATTTTTCTGACCGTTTCATGCACATCTCATTTTTGACACTTTTTGAAGCCTTTGATATTTTTCACACCATTTTCAGGCTCTTCATATTTTTCAACACCGCTTTATGACCCTCCTATTTTTCAGACCGTTTCATGCTCCTCATATATTTGACACCTTTTGAAGTACTTCATATTTTTCACACCTTTTCAGGCTCTTCATATTTTTCACACATTTTCAGGCTGTTCATGTTTTTGAACACGGCTTCATGCTCCTCCAATTTTTCAGACCGTTTCATGTTCCTCATATTTTTGACACCTTTTGAAGCTCTTCATATTTTTCACACCTTTTGAAGTTCTTCATATTTTTTACACCATTTTCAGGCTCTTCATGTTTTTGAACACCGCTTCATGCTCCGCCTATTTTTCAGACCGTTTCATGCTCCTCATATTTTTGACACCTTTTGAAGCTCTTCATATTTTTCACACCCTTTCAGGCTCTTAATGTTTTTCAACACAACTTCATGCTCCTCCTATTTTTCAGACGTTTTCATGCTCCTCATATTTTTGACACCTTTAGAAATTCTTCATTTCTTTCACACCTTTTCAGGCTCTTCATGTTTTGCCACACCGCTTCATGCTCCTCCTATTTTTCAGCCCGTTTCATGCTCCTCATGTATTTCACACCTTTTGAAGCTCTTCATATATTTCACACATTTTAAGGCTCTTCATTTTTTTCAACACCGCTTCATGCTCCTCCTATTTTTCAGACCGTTTCATGTTTCTCATATTTTTGACACCTTTTGAAGCTCTTCATATTTTTCACACCTTTTGAAGCTCTTCATATTTTTCATATTTTTGAAGCTCTTCATATTTTTCACACCTTTTCAGGCTTTTCATGTATTTGAACACCGGTTCATGCTCCTCCTATTTTTCAGACCGTTTCATGCTCCTCCTATTTTTCACTCCTTTTGAAGCTCTTCATAATTTTCACACCTTTTCAGTCTCTACATGTTTTTGAACACCGCTTCATGCTCCTCCTATTTCTCAGATCATTTCATGCTCCTCATGTATTTCACACCTTTTGAAGCTCTTCATATTTTGCACACATTTTCAGGCTTTTCATGTTTTTCACAACCACTTCATGCTCCTCATATTTTTCAGACACTTTCATGCACATTTCATTTTTTACTCCTTTTGAAGCTCTTCATATTTTTCACACCATTTTCAGGCTCTTCATGTTTTTCAACACCACTTTATGATCCTCCTATTTTTCAGACCGTTTCATATTCCTCATATTTTTGACATTTTTTGAGGCTCTTCATATTTTTCACACCTTTTCAGGCTCTTCATGTTTTTGAACACCGTTTCATGCTCCTCCTATTTTTCAGACCGTTTCATGCACATCTCATTTTTGACATCTTTTGAAGCTCTTGATATTTTTCACACCATTTTCAGGCTCTTCATGTTTTTCAACACCGCTTTATGATCCTCCTAATTTTCAGACCGTTTCATGCTCATCTCTTTTTGACACATTTTGAAGCTCTTCATATTTTTCACACCTTTTAAAGTTCTTCATATTTTTCACACCTTTTCAGGGTCTCCATGTTAAAGAACACCGCTTCATGCTCCTCCTATTATTCAGACCGTTACATGCTCCTCATATTTTTGACACCTTTTGAAGCTCTTCATATTTTTCAGACCTTTTCCGGCTCTTCATGTTTTCATCACCGCTTCATGCTCCTACTATGTTTCAGACTGTTTCATGCTCCTCATATTTTTGACACCTTTTAAAGCTCTACATATTTTTCACACCTTTTCAGGCTCTTCATATTTTTCACACCTTTTCTGGCTCTTCATGTTTTTCACCACCGCTTCATGCTCCTACTATGTTTCAGACTGTTTCATGCTCCTCCTATTTTTGACACCTTTTGAAACTCTTCATATTTTTCACACCTTCTCAGGCTCTTCATGTTTTTGAACTCCGTTTCATGCTCCTCCTATTTTTCAGACCGTTTCATGCTCCTCATATTTTTGACATCTTTTGAAGCTCTTCATATTTTTCATACCTTTTCAGGCTCTCCATATTTTTGAACACCTCTTCATGCTCCTCCTGTTTTTGAGACCGTTTCATGCTGCTCATATTTTTGACACCTTTTGAAGCTCTTCATATTTTTCACACCTTTTCAGGCTCTTCATGTTTTTGAACACCGCTTTATGCTCTTCCTATTTTTCAGATCGTTTCATGCTCTTAATATTTTTCACACCTTTTGAAGCTCTTCATATTTTTCACACCTTTTCAGGCTCTTCATGTTATTAAACACCACTTCATGCTCCTTCTATTTTTCAGACCGTTTCATGCACCTCATATTTTTGACACCTTTTGAAGCTCTTCCTTTTTTTCACACCTTTTCATGCTCTTCGTGTTTTTCACACCGTTTCATGCTCCCCTATTTTTAAGACCGTTCATGCTCCTCATAATTTTCACACCTTTTGAAGCTCTTTATATTTGTCACACCTTTTCAGGCTTTCATGTTTTTCTACACCGCTTCATGCTCCTCCAATTTTTCAGACCGTTTCATGCTCCTCATATTTTTGACACCTTTTGAAGCTCTTTACATATTTCACAACTTTTCAGGCTCTTCATATTTTTCAACACCGCTTCATGCTCCTCCTATTTTTCAGACCGTTTCATGCTCCTCATATACTTCTCACCTTTTGAAGCTCTTCCTATTTTTCACACCTTTTCAGGCTCTTCTTGTTTTTGAACACCGTTTTATGCTCCTCATATTTTACATACCGTTTCATGCTCTTCTTTTTTTGACATCTTTTGAAGCTCTTCATATATTTCACACCTTTTCATACTGTTCATGTTTTTCAACACCACTTCATGCTCCTCCTATTTTTCAGACCGTTTCATGCTCCTCATATTTTTGACTCGTTTTGAAGCTCTTCATATTTTCACAATTTTTTAAGCTCTTCATATTTTTCACACGTTTTCAGGTTCTTCATGTTTTTCAACACCGCTTCTTGCTCCTCCTATTTTTCAGACCGTTTCATGCTCCTCATATTTTTGACACGTTTTGAAGCTCGTCATATTTTTCACACCTTTTCAGGCTCTTCAGGTTTTTGAACACCGTTTCATGCTCCTCCGATTTTTCAGACCGTTTCATGCTACTCATTTTTTTGACACCTTTTGAAACTCTTGATATTTTTCACACCATTTCAGGCTATTCATGTTTTTGAACATCGCTTCATGCTCTTCCTATTTTTCAGACGGTTTCTAGCTCCTCATGTATTTCACACCTTTTGAAGCTCTTCGTATTTTTCACACTTTTTCAGGATCTTCATGTTTTGAACACCGCTTCATGCTCCTCCTATTTTTCAAACCGTTACTTGCTCCACATATTTTTGACACCTTTTGAAGCTCTTAATATTGTTCACACCTTTTCAGGCTCTTCATGTTTTTCAACACAGCTTCATGCTCCTCCTATTTTTCAGACCGTTTCATGCTCCTCATATTTTTGACACCTTTTGAAGCTCTTTACATATTTCACACCTTTTCAGGCTCCTCATATTTTTCAGACCGTTTCATGCCCCTAATATTTTTCACACATTTTCAGGCTCTTCATGTTTTTGAACACCGCTTCATGCTCCTCCTATTTTGCAGACCGTTTCATGCTCCTCATATTTTTGACACATTTTGAAGCTCTTCATATTTTTCACACCTTTTCAGGCTCTTCATGCTTTTCAACACCACTTCATGCTCCTCCTATTTTTCAGACCGTTTCCTGCTCCTCATATTTTTGACAACTTTTGAAGGTCTTCATATATTTCACACCTTTTCAGGCTCTTCATATTTTTCAACACCACTTCATGCTCCTCCTATTTTTCAGACCGTTTCTTGCTCCTCATATTTTTGACAAATTTTGAAGCTCTTCATATTTTTCACACCTTTTCAGGCTCTTCATGTTCTTCAACACCGCTTCATGCTCCTCCAATATTTCAGATCATGTCATGTTTCTCATATTTTTCACACCTTTTGAGGCTCTTCATATTTTTTACACCTTTTCACGCTCTTCATATATTTCCACACCACTTCATGCTTCTCCTATTTTTCAGCCCGTTTCATGCTCCTCATGTATTTCACACCTTTTGAAGCTCTTCATATTTTTCACACCTTTTCACGCTCTTCATATTTTTCCACACCACTTCATGCTTCTCCTATTTTTCAACCCGTTTCATGCTCCTCATGTATTTCACACCTTTTGAAGCTCTTCATATTTTTCACAACTGTTGAAGCTCTTCATATTTTTCACACGTTTTCAGGCTCTCCATGTATTTCAACACCGCTTCATGCTCCTCCTATCTTTCAGACCATTTCATGCTTATCTCATTTTTGACACCTTTTGAAGCTCTTCATATATTTCACACCTTTTGAAGCTCTTCATAATTTTCACACGTTTTCAGGCTCTTCATGTTTTTCAACACGACTTCATGATCCTCCTATTTTTCATACCGTTCCTGCTCCTCATATTTTTGACACCTTTTGAAGTTCTTCCTATTTTTCACAACTCTTCATGCTCTTCATGTTTTTCGACACCGCTTCATGCTCCTCCTATTTTACAGCCTGTTTCATGCTCTTCATATTTTTGACACCTTTTGAAGCTCTTCATATTTTTCACACCTTTTCCCGCTCTTCATGTTTGTTAAAACCGTTTCTTGCTCCTCCTATTTTTCAGACCGTTTCATGCACATCTCATTTTTGACATCTTTTGAAGCTCTTGATATTTTTCACACCATTTTCAGGCTCTTCATGTTTTTCAACACCGCTTTATGATCCTCCTAATTTTCAGACCGTTTCATGCTCATCTCTTTTTGACACATTTTGAAGCTCTTCATATTTTTCACACCTTTTGAAGTTCTTCATATTTTTCACACCTTTTCAGGGTCTCCATGTTAATGAACACCGCTTCATGCTCCTCCTATTATTCAGACCGTTACATGCTCCTCATATTTTTGACACCTTTTGAAGCTCTTCATATTTTTCAGACCTTTTCCGGCTCTTCATGTTTTCATCACCGCTTCATGCTCCTACTATGTTTCAGACAGTTTCATGCTCCTCATATTTTTGACACCTTTTAAAGCTCTACATATTTTTCACACCTTTTCAGGCTCTTCATATTTTTCACACCTTTTCTGGCTCTTCATGTTTTTCACCACCGCTTCATGCTCCTACTATGTTTCAGACTGTTTCATGCTCCTCCTATTTTTGACACCTTTTGAAACTCTTCATATTTTTCACACCTTCTCAGGCTCTTCATGTTTTTGAACTCCGTTTCATGCTCCTCCTATTTTTCAGACCGTTTCATGCTCCTCATATTTTTGACATCTTTTGAAGCTCTTCATATTTTTCATACCTTTTCAGGCTCTCCATATTTTTGAACACCTCTTCATGCTCCTCCTGTTTTTGAGACCGTTTCATGCTGCTCATATTTTTGACACCTTATGAAGCTCTTCATATTTTTCACACCTTTTCAGGCTCTTCATGCTTTTCAAAACAGCTTCATGCTCCTCCTATTTTTCAGACCGGTTCATGCTCCTCATATATTTCACATCTTTTGATGCTCTTCATATTTTTCACACCTTTTCTGGCTCTTCATGTTTTTAAACATCACTTCTTGCTCCTTCTATTTTTCAGACCGTTTCATGCTCCTCATGTTTTTGACACATTTTGAAGATCTTCATATTTCTCACACATTTTCAGGCTCTTCATGTTTTTCAACACCGCTTCATGCCCCTCCTATCTTTCAGAACATTTCATGCTCATCTCATTTTTGACACCTCTTGAAGCTCTTCATATATTTAACACCTTTTGAAGCTCTTCATAATTTTCACACTTTTTCAGGCTCTTCATGTTTTTCAACAAGATTTCATGCTCCTCCTGTTTTTCATACCGTTTCATGGTCCTCATGTATTTCACACCATTTGAAGCTCTTCATAATTTTCACAACTTTTCAGGCTCTTCATGTTTGTAAAAACCGTTTCTTGTTCCTCCTATTTTTCAGACCGTTTCATGCTCCTCATATTTTTGACACCTTATGAAGCTCTTCAAATTTTTCACTCCTTTTCAGATCTTCATGTTTTTCAACACCGTTTCATGCTCCTCCTATTTTTCAGACCATTTCATGCTCCTCATATTTTTGACACCTTATGAAGCTCTTCAAATTTTTCACTCCTTTTCAGATCTTCATGTTTTTCAACACCGTTTCATGCTCCTCCTATTTTTCAGACCGTTTCATGCTCCTCATATTTTTGACACCTTTTGAAGCTCTTCATATATTTCACACCTTTTCAGGCTCTTCATGTTTTTCAACACCACTTCATGCTCCTCATATTTTTCAGAGCGTTTCATGCTCCTCATATTTTTGACACCTTTTGAAGTTCCTCATATTTTTCACACCATTTCAGGCTCTTCGTGTTTCTGAACACCGTTTCATGCTCCTCCTATTTTTCAGACCGTTTCATGCTCCTCATATTTTTGACACCTTTTGAAGCTCTTCATATATTTCACACCTTTTCACGCTCTTCATGTTTGTTAAAACCGTTTCTTGCTTCTCCTATTTTTCAGACCGTTTCATGCTCCTCATATTTTTGACACCTTTTGAAGCTCTTCAAATTTTTCACACATTTTCAGGCTCTTCATGTTTTTCAACACCGCTTCATTCTCCTCCTATTTTTCAGAACTTTTCATGCTCCTCATATTTTTGACACCTTTTGAAGCTCTTCATATTTTTCACACCTTTTTTGGCTCTTCATATTTTTCAACATCAATTCATGATCCTCCTTATTTTCAGACCGTTTCATGCTCCTCATATTTTTGACACCTTTTGAAGATCTCCATATTTCTCACACCTTTTCAGGCTCTTCATGTTTTTCAACACCGCTTCATGCTCCTCCTATCTTTCAGACAATATCATGCTCATCTCATTTTTGACTTCTTTTGAAGCTCTTCATATAATTCTCACCTTTTGAAGCTCTTCATATTTTTCACAGCTTTTCAGTCTCTTCATGTTTTTCAACACCAATTCATGTTCCTCCTAATATTCAGACCGTTTCATGCTCATCTCATTTTTGACACATTTTGAAGCTCTTCATATTTTTCACACCTTTTGAAGCTCTTCATATTTTTCACACCTTTTCAGACTCTTCTTGTTTTTCAACACCGCTTCATGCTCCTCCTATTTTTCAGACCGTTTCATGCTCCTCATATTTTTGACACGTTTTGAATCTCTTCATATACTTCACACTTCTTCAGGCTCTTCATGTTTTTCACCAACACTTCATGCTCCTCCTATTTTTTAGGCCATTTCTTGCTCATCTCATTTTTGACACCGTTTGAAGCTCTTCATATTTATCACACCTTTTGAATCTCTTCATATTTTTCACACCTTTTGAAGCTGTTCATATTTTTCACACGTTTTCAGTCTCTTCATGTTTTCAACACCGCTTCATGCACCTCCTATTTTTCAGACCGTTTCATGCCCCTCATATTTTTGACACCTTTTGAAGCTCTTCATATATTTCACACCTTTTCAGGCTCTTCATGTTTTTCAACACCACTTCATGCTCCTCCTATTTTTCAGAGCGTTTCATGCTCCTCATATTTTTGACACCTTTTGAAGTTCCTCATATTTTTCACACCATTTCAGGCTCTTCGTGTTTTTGAACACCGTTTCATGCTCCTCCTATTTTTCAGACCGTTTCATGCTCCTCATATTTTTGACACCTTTTGATGCTCTTCATATATTTCACACCTTTTCACGCTCTTCATGTTTGTTAAAACCGTTTCTTGCTTCTCCTATTTTTCAGACCGTTTCATGCTCCTCATATTTTTGACACCTTTTGAAGCTCTTCAAATTTTTCACACATTTTCAGGCTCTTCATGTTTTTCAACACCGCTTCATTCTCCTCCTATTTTTCAGAACTTTTCATGCTCCTCATATTTTTGACACCTTTTGAAGCTCTTCATATTTTTCACACCTTTTTTGGCTCTTCATATTTTTCAACATCACTTCATGATCCTCCTTATTTTCAGACCGTTTCATGCTCCTCATATTTTTGACACCTTTTGAAGATCTCCATATTTCTCACACCTTTTCAGGCTCTTCATGTTTTTCAACACCGCTTCATGCTCCTCCTATCTTTCAGACAATATCATGCTCATCTCATTTTTGACTTCTTTTGAAGCTCTTCATATAATCCTCACCTTTTGAAGCTCTTCATATTTTTCACAGCTTTTCAGTCTCTTCATGTTTTTCAACACCAATTCATGTTCCTCCTAATATTCAGACCGTTTCATGCTCATCTCATTTTTGACACATTTTGAAGCTCTTCATATTTTTCACACCTTTTAAGCTCTTCATATTTTTCACACCTTTTCAGACTCTTCTTGTTTTTCAACACCGCTTCATGCTCCTCCTATTTTTCAGACCGTTTCATGCTCCTCATATTTTTGACACGTTTTGAATCTCTTCATATACTTCACACTTCTTCAGGCTCTTCATGTTTTTCACCAACACTTCATGCTCCACCTATTTTTTAGGCCATTTCTTGCTCATCTCATTTTTGACACCGTTTGAAGCTCTTCATATTTATCACACCTTTTGAATCTCTTCATATTTTTCACACCTTTTGAAGCTGTTCATATTTTTCACACGTTTTCAGTCTCTTCATGTTTTCAACACCGCTTCATGCACCTCCTATTTTTCAGACCGTTTCATGCCCCTCATATTTTTCACACCTTTTGAAGATCTTCATATATTTCACACCTTTTCAGGCTCTTCATGTTTTTGAACAAAACTTCAATCTTCTCCTATTTTTCAGAGGGTTTAATGCTCCTCATGTACTTCACACATTTTGAAGGTCTTCATATATTTCACACCTTTTCAGGCTCTTCATGTTTTTCAACACCACTTCATGCTCCTCCTCTTTTTTGGACCATTCATTCTCCTCATAATTTTGAAACATTTTGAAGCTCTTCTTATTTTTCACACCTTTTCAGGCTCTTCATGGTTTTCAAGACCGCTTCATGCTCCTGCTATTTTCTAGACCATTCATGCTCCTCATATTTTTGATACCTTTTGAAGCTCTTCATATTTTTCACAACTTTTCAGGCTCTTCATGTTTTTCAACCACGCTTCATGCTCCTCCTATTTTTCATACCGTTTCATGCTCCTCATATTTTTGACACCTTTTGAAGCTCTTCATATATTTCACACTTTTTCAGGCTCATCATGTTTTTCAACACCACTTCATGCTCCTCCTATTTTTCAGGCCGCTTCATGCTCATCTCATATTTGACACCTTTTGAAGCTCTTCATATTTTTCACACCTTTAGAAGCTCTTCATATTTTTCACACGTTTTCAGGCTCTTCATGTTTTTCAACACCACTTCATGCACCTCCTTTTTTTCAGACCGTTTCATGCTCATCTCATTTTTGACACGTTTTGAAGGTCTTCCTATTTTTCACAACTCTTCATGCTCTTCATGTTTTTCGACACCGCTTCATGCTCCTCCTGTTTTTCAGCCTGTTTCATGCTCCTCATATTTTTGACACCTTTTGAAGCTCTTCATATTTTTCACACCTTTTCATGCTCTTCATGATTATCAACAACATCTCATGCTCCTCCTATTTTTTTGACCGTTTCATGCTCCTCATATTTTTGACACCTTTTTAAGCTCTTCATGTTTTTCATACCCTTTCATGGTCTTCATATATTTCAAAACCGTTTCATGCTTCTTCTAATTTTCATACCGTTTCATGCTCCTCATAATTTTGACGCCTTTTGCAGCTCTTCTTATTCTTCACAACTTTTCAGGCTCTTCATGATTTTCAACACCTTTTCAGGCTCCTCCTAATTTTCATACCGTTTCGTGCACCTCATATTTTTTACACCTTTTGACGCTCTATATATTATTCAGACCTTTCCATGCTCTTCATGTTTTTGAACACCGCTTCATGCTCCTCCTTTTTTTTCAGATCGTTTCATGCTCCTCATTTTTTGACACCTTTTGAAGCTCTTCATATATTTCACACCTTCAGGCTCTTCATGTTTTTCAACACCACTTCATGCTCCTCCTATTTTTCAGACCTTTTCATGCTCCTCATATGTTTCACACCTTTTCAAGCTCTTCATGTTTTTCAACACCGTTTCATGCTCCTCCTATTTTTCAGACCGTTTCTGGCTCCTCATATTTTGACACCTTTTGAAACTCTTCATATATTTCACACCTTTTCAGACTCTTCATGTTTTTGAACACAGTTTCATGCTCCTCCTATTTTTTTGACCGTTTCTTACTCTTCATAATTTTGCCTACTTTTGAAGCTCTTCATATTTTTCACACTTTTTCAGGCTCTTCATGGTTTTCTACACCGCTTCATGCTCCTCTTATTTTTCAGCCCGTTTCATGCTCCTCATATTTTTCACACCTTTTGAAGCTCTTCATATTTTTCAAACCTTTTCAGGCTTTCATGTTTTTCAGCACCAGTTCATGCTCCTCCTATTTTTCAGACCGTTTCATGCTCCACATATTCTTGACACCTTTTGAAGCTCTTCATATTTTGCACACCTTTTCAGGCTCTTCATGTTTTTGAACACCTCTTCATGCTCCTCCTATATTTCAGACCGTTTCATGCTCCTCCTATTTTTCAGACTGTGTCATGCACGTCTTATTATTGACACCTTTTGAAGCTCTTCATATTTTTCACACCTTTTCAGGCTCTTCATGTTTTTGAACACCGCTTCATGCTCTTCCTATTTTTCAGACCGTTTCATGCTCCTCATATTTTTCCCACCTTTTGATGCCGTTCTATTTCTCACACCTTTTCAGGCTCTTCATGTTTTTCAACACCACTTCATGCTCCTCCTATTTTTCAGACCGTTTCAGGCTCCTCATATTTTTCACACCTTTTGAAGCCGTTCTATTTCTCACACCTTTTCAGGCTCTTCATGTTTTTCACACCGTTTCATGATCCTCCTATTTTTCATACCGTTTCATGCTCCTCATATTTTTGACACCTTTTGAAGCTCTTCATATTTGTCACCCCTTTTCAGGCTCTTCATTTTTTTTGAACACCTCTTTATCCTCCTCCTATTTTTCAGACCGTTCCATGCTCTTCATATTTTTCAAACCTTTTGAAGCTCTTCATATTTTTCACACCTTTTCAGGCTCTTCATGTTTTTAAACACCGCTTCATGCTCTTCCTATTTTTCAGACCGTTTCATGCTCCTCATATTTTTCACACCTTTTGAAGCCGTTCTATTTCTTACACCTTTTCAGGCTCTTCATGTTTTTCAACACCACTTCATGCTCCTCCTATTTTTCAGACCGTTTCAGGCTCCTCATATTTTTCACACCTTTTGAAGCCGTTCTATTTCTCACACCTTTTCAGGCTCTTCATGTTTTTCACACCGTTTCATGCTCCTCATACTTTTGACACGTTTTGGGGCTCTCATATTTTTCACACCATTCCAGGCTCTTCATATTTTTGACACCTTTTGAAGCTCTTCATATATTTCACACCTTTTCAGGCTGTTCATGTTTTTGAACACCGTTTCATGCTCCTCATATTTTTCAGACCATATCATGCTCTTCATATTTTTGACACCTTTTGAAGCTCTTCATATTTTTCACACCTTTTCAGGCTCTTCATGTTTTTCAACGCCGCTTCATGCTCCTCCTATTTTTCAGACCGTTTCATGCTCTTCATATTTTTGACACCTTTTGAAACTCTTCATATATTTCACACCTTTTCAGACTCTTCATGTTTTTGAACACAGTTTCATGCTCCTCCTATTTTTTTGACCGTTTCTTACTCTTCATAATTTTGCCTACTTTTGAAGCTCTTCATATTTTTCACACTTTTTCAGGCTCTTCATGGTTTTCTACACCGCTTCATGCTCCTCTTATTTTTCAGCCCGTTTCATGCTCCTCATATTTTTCACACCTTTTGAAGCTCTTCATATTTTTCAAACCTTTTCAGGCTTTCATGTTTTTCAGCACCAGTTCATGCTCCTCCTATTTTTCAGACCGTTTCATGCTCCACATATTCTTGACACCTTTTGAAGCTCTTCATATTTTGCACACCTTTTCAGGCTCTTCATGTTTTTGAACACCGCTTCATGCTCCTCCTATATTTCAGACCGTTTCATGCTCCTCCTATTTTTCAGACTGTGTCATGCACGTCTTATTATTGACACCTTTTGAAGCTCTTCATATTTTTCACACCTTTTCAGGCTCTTCATGTTTTTGAACACCGCTTCATGCTGTTCCTATTTTTCAGACCGTTTCATGCTCCTCATATTTTTCCCACCTTTTGATGCCGTTCTATTTCTCACACCTTTTCAGGCTCTTCATGTTTTTCAACACCACTTCATGCTCCTCCTATTTTTCAGACCGTTTCAGGCTCCTCATATTTTTCACACCTTTTGAAGCCGTTCTATTTCTCACACCTTTTCAGGCTCTTCATGTTTTTAACACCGTTTCATGATCTTCCTATTTTTCATACCGTTTCATGCTCCTCATATTTTTGACACCTTTTGAAGCTCTTCATATTTGTCACCCCTTTTCAGGCTCTTCATTTTTTTGAACACCTCTTTATCCTCCTCCTATTTTTCAGACCGTTCCATGCTCTTCATATATTTCAAACCTTTTGAAGCTCTTCATATTTTTCACACCTTTTCAGGCTCTTCATGTTTTTAAACACCGCTTCATGCTCTTCCTATTTTTCAGACCGTTTCATGCTCCTCATATTTTTCACACCTTTTGAAGCCGTTCTATTTCTTACACCTTTTCAGGCTCTTCATGTTTTTCAACACCACTTCATGCTCCTCCTATTTTTCAGACCGTTTCAGGCTCCGCATATTTTTCACACCTTTTGAAGCCGTTCTATTTCTCACACCTTTTCAGGCTCTTCATGTTTTTCACACCGTTTCATGCTCCTCATACTTTTGACACGTTTTGGGGCTCTCATATTTTTCACACCATTCCAGGCTCTTCATATTTTTGAACACCGCTTCATGCCCCTCCTATCTTTCAGACCATTTCATGCTCATCTCATTTTTGACACCTTTTGAAGCTCTTCATATATTTCACACCTTTTGAAGCTCTTCATAATTTTCACACGTTTTCAGGCTCTTCATGTTTTTCAACAAGATTTCATGCTCCTCCGGTTTCTCAGACCATTTCAAGGTCCTCATGTATTTCACACCATTTGAAGCTCTTCATATTTTTCACACCTTTTCAGACTCTTCATGTTTTTCAACACCGCTTCATGCCCCTCCTATCTTTCAGACCATTTCATGCTCATCTCATTTTTGACACCTTTTGAAGCTCTTCATATATTTCACAGCTTTTGAAGCTCTTCATAATTTTCACACGTTTTCAGGCTCTTCATGTTTTTCAACACGGCTTCATGATCCTCCTATTTTTCATACCGTTCATGCTCCTCATATTTTTGACACCTTTTGAAGTTCTTCCTATTTTTCACAACTCTTCATGCTCTTCATGTTTTTCGACACCGCTTCATGCTCCTCCTATTTTACAGCCTGTTTCAGGCTCCTCATATTTTTGACACCTTTTGAAGCTCTTCATATATTTCACACCTTTTGAAGCTCTTCATATTTTTCATACCTTTTCAGGCTCTCCATATTTTTGAACACCGCTTCATGCTCCTCCTATTTTTGAGACCGTTTCATGCTCCTCATATTTTTGACACCTTTTGAAGCTCTTCATATTTGTCACACCTTTTCAGGCTCTTCATGTTTTTGAACACCGCTTCATGCTCCTCCTATTTTTGAGACTGTTTCATGCTCCTCATATTTTTGACACCTTTTGAAGCTCTTCATATTTGTCACACCTTTTCAGGCTCTTCATGTTTTTGAACACCGCTTTATCCTCCTCCTATTTTTCAGACCGTTCCATGTTCTTCATATTTTTCAAACCTTTTGAAGCTCTTCATATTTTTCACACCTTTTCCCGCTCTTCATGTTTGTTAAAACCGTTTCTTCCTCCTCCTATTTTTCAGACCGATTCATGCTCCTCATATTTTTGACAGGTTTTGAAGCTCTTCATATTCTTCACAGCTTTTCATGCTCTTCATGTTTTTCAACACCGCTTCATGCTCCTCCTATTTTTCAGACCGTTTCATGCTCCTCATATTTTTGACACCTTTTGAAGCTCTTCATATATTTCACACCTTTTCAGGCTCTTCATGTTTTTCAGCACCAGTTCATGCTCCTCCTATTTTTCAGACCGTTTCATGCTCATCTCATTTTTTACACCTTTTAAAGCTCTTCATATTTTGCACACCTTTTCAGGCTCTTCATGTTTTTCAGCTCCACTTCATGTTCCTCCTATTTTTCAGACCGTTTCTTGCTCCTCATATTTTTGACACTTTTTGAAGCTCTTCTTATTTTTCACACCTTTTCTGGCTCTTCATGTTTTTGAACACAGCTTCATGCTCCTCCTATTTTTCAGACCGTTTCATTCTCCTCATGTTTTTGACACCTGTTGAAGCTCTTCACATTTTTCACACCTTTTCAGGCTCTTCACGATTTTCAACATCGCTTCATGATCCTCCTATTTTTCAGACCGTTTCATACTCTTCCTATTTTTGAGACTGTTTCAGGCTCCTCATATTTTTGACAGGTTTTGAATCTCTTCATATTTTGCACACCTTTTGAAGCTCTTCATATTTTTCACACCTTTTCAGGCTAATTATGATTTTCAACACAGCTTAATGCTCCTCCTATTTTTCAGACCGTTTCATGCTCATCTCATTTTTGACACCTTTTGAAGCTCTTCATATTTTTCACATTTTTGAAGCTCTTCATATTTTTCACACCTTTTCAGGCTCGTTATGATTTTCAACACAGCTTAATGCTCCTCCTATTTTTCAGACCGTTTCATGCTCATCTCAATTTGACACCTTTTGAAGCTCTTCATATTTTTCACACCTTTTGAAGCTCTTCATATTTTTCACACATTTTCAGGCTCTTCATGTTTTTCAACACCGCTTCTTGCTCCTCCTATTTTTCCGACCGTTTCATGCTCCTCATATTTTTGACACGTTTTGAAGCTCTTCATATTTTTCACACCTTTTCAGGCTCTTCATGTTTTTCAACACCGGTTCATGCTCCTTCTATTTTTCAGAAAGTTTCTTGCTCCTCATATTTTTGAAACCTTTTGAAGCTCTTCATATTTTTCTCACATTTTCAGGTTCCTACTGTTTTTCAACACCATTTCATGCTCCTCTTATTTTTCAGACCGTTTCATGCTCCTCCTATTTTTCAGACCGTTTCATGATCCTCATATATTTGAAACCTTTTGAAGCTCTTCATATTTTTCACACCTTTTCAAGCTCTTCAAGATTTTCAACAACGCTTCATGCTCCTGCTTTTTTTCAGACCGTTTCGTGCTCCTCATATATTTGACAGCTTTTGAAGCTCTTCATATTTTTCACACCTTTTCAGGCTCTTCATGTTTTTGAACATCACTTCATGCTCTTCCTTTTTTTCAGACCATTTCTTTCCCCTCATATATTTGACACATTTTGAAGCTGTTCATACTTTTCACAACTTGTCAGGCTCTTCATGTTTTTGAACACCGCTTCATGCTCCTCCTATTTTTCAGACCGTTTCCTGCTCGTCATATTTTTCACACCTTTTAAAGCTCTTCATATTTTTCACACCTTTTCAGGCTCTTCATGTTTTTCAACACCACTTCATGCTCCTCCTATCTTTCAGACCATTTCATGCTCATCTCATTTTTGACACCTTTTGAAGCTCTTCATATATTTCACACCTTTTGAAGCTCTTCATAATTTTCACACGTTTTCAGGCTCTTCATGTTTTTCAACAAGATTTCATGCTCCTCCTGTTTTTCAGACCGTTTCAAGCTCCTCATGTATTTCACACCATTTCAAGCTCTTCATATTTTTCACACCTTTTCAGGCTCTTCATGTTTTTCAACACCGCTTCATGCTCCTCCTATCTTTCAGACCATTTCATGCTCATCTCATTTTTGACACCTTTTGAAGCTCTTCATATATTTCACACCTTTTGAAGCTCTTCATAATTTTCACACGTTTTCAGGCTCTTCATGTTTTTCAACACGGCTTCATGATCCTCCTATTTTTCATACCGTTCATGCTCCTCATATTTTTGACACCTTTTGAAGTTCTTCCTATTTTTCACAACTCTTCATGCTCTTCATGTTTTTCGACACCGCTTCATGCTCCTCCTATTTTACAGCCTGTTTCATGCTCCTCATATTTTTGAAACCTTTTGAAGCTCTTCATATTTTTCACACCTTTTCCCGCTCTTCATGTTTGTTAAACCCGTTTCTTGCTCCTCCTATTTTTCAGACCGTTTCATGCTCCTCATATTTTTGACACCTTATGAAGCTCTTCATATTTTTCACTCCTTTTCAGATCTTCATGTTTTTCAACACCACCTCATGCTCCTTCTATTTTTCAGACCGATTCATGCTCCTCATATTTTTGACACGTTTTGAAGCTCTTCATATTCTTCACAGCTTTTGATGCTCTTCATGTTTTTCAACACCTTTTCATGCTCCTGATATATTTCAGACAGTTTCATGCTCCTCATATTTTGACACATTTAGAAGCTCTTCATATTTTTCACACCTTTTCAGGGTCTTCATGTCTTTCAACACCGCTTCATGCTCCTCGTATTTTTCATACCGTTTCATGCTCCTCATATTTTTGACACCTTTTGAAGCTTGTCTTATTTTCACAGCTTTTCAGGAACTTCATGTTTTTCAACACTGCTTCATGCTCCTCCCATTTTTCAGACCGTTTCATGCTCCTCCTATTTTTCAGACCGTTTCATGCTCCTCATATTTTTGACACCTTTTGAAGCTTGTCTTATTTTCACAGCTTTTCAGGAACTTCATGTTTTTCAACACCGCTTCATGCTCCTCCCATTTTTCAGACCGATTCATGCTCCTCCTATTTTTCAGACCGTTTCATGCTCCTCATGTATTTCCAACCTTTTGAAGCTCTTCATATTTTTCACACCTTTTCAGGCTCTTCATGTTTTTGAACACCGCTTCATGCTCCTCCTATTTTTCAGACCGTTTCATGCTCCTCATAATTTTCACACCTTTTGAAGCTCTTCATATTTTTCACACCTTTTCCGGTTCTTCATGTTTTTGAACACAGCTTCATGCTCCTCCTATTTTTCAACTGTTTCATGCTCCTCATAATTTTGACATCTTTTGAAGTGCTTCATATTTTTCACACCTTTTCAGGCTCTTCATGTTTTTCAACACTGCATCATGCTCTTCCTATTCTTCAGAACTTTTCATGCTCCTCAAATTTTTGACACCTTCTGAAGCTCTTCATATTTTTCACACCTTTTCAGACTCTTCATGTTTTTCAACACCGCTTCATGCTCCTCCTATTTTTCAGACCGTTTCATGCTCCTCCTATTTTTCAGACCGTTTTATGCTTTTCATATTTTTCACAACTTTTGAAGCTCTTCATATTTTTCACACCTTTTAAACTCTTCATGTTTTTGAACACCGCTTCACACTCCTCCTATTTTTCATACCGTTTCATGCTCCTCAAATTTTTGACAGCTTTTGAAGCTCTTCATATACTTTCCACCTTTTCAGGCTCTTCATTTTTGTGGACTCCGCTTCATGCTCCTCCTTTTCTTCAGACCGTTTCATGCTCATCTCATTTTTGACATCTTTTGAAGCTCTTCATATTTTTCACACCTTTTGAATCTCTTCATATTTTTCATATTTTTGAAGCTCTTCATAATTTTCACACGTTTTTAGGCTCTTCATGTTTTTCAATACCACTTCATGCTCCTCCTATTTTTCAGACCGTTTCATGCTCATCTCATTTTTGACACCTTTTGATGCACTTCATATTTTTCACACCTTTTGAAGCTCTTCGTATATTTCACACCTTTTCAGGCACTTCATGTTTTCAACACCACTTCATGCTCCTCCTACTTTTCAGACCCTTTCATGCTAAACTAAATTTGACACCTTATGAAGCTCTTCATGTTTTTCACACCTTTTCATGCTCTTTATGTTTTTGAACACCGGTTCATGCTCCTCCTATTTTTCAACCCGTTTCATGCTCCTCCTATTTTTTACACCTTTTGAAGCTCTTCATATTTTTCACAATTTTTCAGTCTCTGCATTTTTTTGAACACTGCTTCATCCTCCTCCTATTTTTAAGAGGGTTTCATGCTCGTCATATTTTTGACACATTTTGAAGCTCTTCATATTTTTTACACCTTTTGAAGCTCTTCATAATTTTCACACCTTTTCAGGCTCTTCATGTTTTTGAACACCGCTTCATCCTCCTCCTATTTTTAAGAGGGTTTCATGCTCGTCATATTTTTGACACATTTTGAAGCTCTTCATATTTTTCACACCATTTCAGGCTCTTCATCTTTTTGAACACCGCTTCATGCTCGTCCTATTTTCAGACCGTTTCATGCTCCTCATATTTTTGACACGTTTTGAACCTCTTCATATTTTTCACACCTTTTCAGGCTCTTCATGTTTTTCAACAGCGCTTCATGCTCCTCCTATTTTTCCGACCGTTTCATGCTCCTCATATTTGTGACACCTTTTGAAGCTCTTCCTATTTTTCACACCTTTTGAAGCTCTTCATGTTTTTCAACACCACTTCATCCTCCTCCTGTTTTTAAGACCTTTAATGTCCCTCATATTTTTGACACCTTTTGAAGCTCTTCCTATTTTTCACACATTTTCAGGCTCTTCATGTTTTTGAACAACGTTTCATGCTCCTCCTACTTTTCAGACCGTATAATGCTCCTCATATATTTCATACGATTTGAAGCTATTCATATATTTCACACCTTTTCAGGCTCTTCATGTTTTTCAACACCGTTTCATGCTCCTCCTATTTTTCAGACCATTTCATGCTCATCTCTTTTTTGACACCTTTTGAAGCTCTTCATATTTTCACACTTTTTCAGGCTCTTCATGTTTTTCAACACCTTATCAGGCTCATCGTATTTTTCAGAACGTTTCATGCTCCTCATATTTTTGACACGTTTTCAGTCTCTTCATATTTTTCACACATTTTCAGACTCTTCATGTTTTTGAACACCACTTCATGCTCCTCATACTTTTCACAACTTTTGAAGCTCTTCATATTTTTCACACCTTTTCAGGCTCTTCATGTTTTTCAACACCGGTTCATGCTTCTCCTATTTTTCAGAGAGTTTCATGCTCCTCATGTATTTCTCACCTTTTGAAGCTCTTCAAATTTTACACACCTTTTCAGGCTCTTCATGTTTTTCAACACCACTTCATGCTCCTCCTATTTTTCAGACCGTTTCATGCTCCTCATATTTTTGACATCTTTAGAAACTCTACATATCTTTCACACCTTTTCAGACTCTTCATGTTTTTCAACACCGCTTCATGATCCTCCTATTTTTCAGACCGTTTCATTCTCCTCATATTTTTGACACCTTTTGAAGCTCTTCTTATTTTTCACAAGTTCTCAGGCTCTGCATGTTTTTCAACACCGCTTCATGCTCCTCATATTTTTCAGACCGTTTCATGCTTCTCATATTTTTGACACCTTTTGAAGCTCTTCCTTTTTTTCACACCTTTTCACGCTCTTCATGTTTTTGAACACCGCTTAATGCTCCTCCTATTTTTCAGACCGTTTCATGCTTCTCATATTTTTGACACCTTTTATAGCTCTTCATATTTTCACACCTTTTCAGGCTCTTCATGATTTTGAACACCGCTTCGTGCTCCTCCAATTTTTCAGACCGTTTCATGCTCCTAATATTTTTGACACCTTTTGAAGCTCTTCATATTTTTCACACCTTTTCAGGCTCTTCATGTTTGAACACCGCTTCATGCTCCTTCTATTTTTCAGAGAGTTTCATGCTCCTCATGTATTTCACACCTTTTGAAGCTCTTCATATTTTTCACACCTTTTCAGGCTCTTCATGTTTTTCCACACCACTTCATGCTTCTCCTTTTTTTCAGCCCGTTTCATGCTCCTCATGTATTTCACACCTTTTGAAGCTCTTCATATTTTTCACACCTTTTCAGGCTCTTCACGTTTTGATCACCATTTCATGCTCCTCTTATTTTTCAGACCGTTTCATGCTCATCTCATTTTTGACACCTTTTGAAGCTCTTCATATATTTCACACATTTTCAACCTCTTCATATTTTTCACACCTTTTCATGCTCTTCATGTTTTTCAACACCGCTTCATGCTTCTCCTATTTTTCAGACAGTTTCATGCTCCTCCTATTTTTCAGACTGTTTCATGCACCTCTCATTATTGACACCTTTTGAAGCTCTCATACTTTTCACACCTTTTCAGGCTCTTCATGTTTCTCAACACCGCTTCATGCTCCTCCTATTTTTGCGACCGTTTCATGCTCCTCATATATTTGACACCTTTGAAGCTCTTCATATTTTATCACACGTTTTCAGGCTTTTCATGTTTTTCATCACCGCTTCACGCTCCTCCTATTTTTGAGACCGTTTCACGCTCCACATATTTTTGACAACTTTTGGGACTCTTCATATTTTTCACACCTTATCAGCCTCTTGATGTTTTTTAACCGCTGCATACTCCTCCTATTTTTCAGACCGTTTCATGCTCCTCATATATTTCCCACCTTTTGAAGCTCTTCATATTTTTCACACCTTTTCAGGCTCTTCATTTTTTTCACACCACTCCATGCTCCTCCTATTTTTCAAACCGTTTCTTGCTCATCTCATTTTTGACACCTTTTGAAGCTCTTCATATTTTTCACACCTTTTGATGCTCTTCATATTTTTCACAAGTTCTCAGCCTCCTCATGTTTTTAAACACCGCTTCATGCTCCTCCTATTTTTCAGACCGTTTCATGCTCCTCATATTTTTCACACCTTTTGAAGCTCTTCCTTTTTTTCACACCTTTTCACGCTCTTCATGTTTTTGAACACCGCTTCATGCTCCTCCTATTTTTCCCGACCCTTTCATGCTCCTCATAATTTTGACACCTTTTGAAGCTCTTCATATGTTTCACAACTTTTCAGGCTCTTCATTTTTTTCAACACCACTCCATGCTCCTCCTATTTTTCAGACGGTTTCATGCTCATCTCATTTTTTACACCTTTTGAAGCTCTTCATATTTTTCACACCTTTTGATGCTCTTCATATTTTTCACACGTTTTCAGGCTCTTCATGTTTTTCAACACCGCTTCATGCTATTTCTATTTTTCAGAGAGTTTCATGCTCCTCATGTATTTCACACCTTTAGAAGCTCTTCATATTTTTCAAACCTTTTCAGGCTCTTCATGTTTTTCCACACCCCTTCATGCTTCTCCTATTTTTCAGCCCGTTTCATGCTCCTCATGTATTTCACACCTTTTGAAGCTCTTCATATTTTTCACACCTTTTCAGGCTCCTCATGTTTTTCACACCTTTTCAGGCTCTTCATGTTTTTGAACACCATTTCAGGCTTCTCCTAATTTGCAGACCGTTTCATTCTCCTCATATTTTTGACACCTTTTGAAGCTCTTTATATATTTCACACCTTTTCAGGCTCTTCATTTTTTTCAACACCACTTCATGCTCCTCCTATTTTTCAGACCGTTTCATGCTCATCTCATTTTGACACCTTTTGAAGCTCTTCAAATTTTTCACGTCTTTTGAAGCTCTTCATATTTTTCACAACTTTTCAGGCTCTTTATGATTTTCAACACCGCTTCATGCTCCTCCTATTTTTCAGACCGTTTCATGCTCATCTCATTTTGACACCTTTTGAAGCTCTTCAAATTTTTCACACCTTTGGAAGCTCTTCATATTTTCCATATTTTTGAAGCTCTTCATATTTTCACACGTTTTCAGGCTCTTCATGTTTTTCAACAACGCTTCATGCTATTTCTATTTTTCAGAGAGTTTCATGCTCCTCATGTATTTCACACCTTTTGAAGCTCTTCATATTTTTCAACCCTTTTCAGGCTCTTCATGTTTTTCCACACCCCTTCATGCTTCTCCTATTTTTCAGCCCGTTTCATGCTCCTCATATGTTTCACACCTTTTGAAGCTCTTCATATTTTTTTTAACACCTTTTCACGCTCCTCCTATATTTCAGACCGTTTCAAGCTCCTCATATTTTTGACACTTTTTGTAGCTCTTCATATTTTTCACACCTTTTTAGGGTCTTCATGTTTTTCTACACCACTTCATGCTCCTCCTATTTTTCGGACCGTTTTATTCTACTCATATGTTTCACACCTTTTTCAAGCTCTTCATGTTTTTCAACACCACTTCATGCTCCTCCTAATTATCAGACCGTTTCATGCTCCTCATATTTTTGACACCATTTGAAGCTCTTCATATTTTTCACACCTTTTCAGGCTCTTCATGTTTTTTAACACCTTTTCATGCTCCTCCTGTATTTCAGACCGTTTCATGCTCCTTATGTTTTTGACACCTTTTGAAGCTCTTCATATTTTTCACACGTTTTCAGGCTCTTCATATTTTTCAACACCGCTTCATGCTCCTCCTATTTTTCAGACCGTATCATGCTCCTCATATGTTTCACACCTTTTTCAGGCTCTTCATGTTTTTCAACAACACTTCATGCTCCTCCTATGTTTCAGACCGTTTCATGCTCCTCATATTTTTGACACAGTTTGAAGCTCTTCACATTTTTCACATCTTTTGAGGCTCTTCATGTTTTTGAAAACAGTTTCTTGCTCCTCATTTTTTTCAGACCGTTTCACCCTCTATATATTTGACACCTTTTTGAAGCTCTTCATATTTTTCACACCTTTTGAGGCTCTTCATGTTTTTCAAAACAGTTTCTTGCTCCTCATATTTTTCAGACCGTTTCACCCTCTATATATTTGACCCCTCTTTGAAGCTCTTAATATTTTTCACACCTTTTCAGGCTCTTCTTGTTTTTCAACACCACTTCAAGCTCCTTCTATTTTTCAGACCGTTTCTTGCTCCTCATATTTTTGACACCTTTGAGGCTCTTCCTATATTTCACACTATTTCATGCTCTTCATCTTTTTCAACACCACTTCAAGCTCCTTCTATTTTTCAGACCGTTTCATGTTTCTCATATATTTGACACAGTTTGAAGCTCTTCATATTTTTCACAACTGTTGAGGCTCTTCATGTTTTTGAAAACAGTTTCTTGCTCCTCTTGTTTTTCAGACCCTTTCTCCGTCCTCATATTTTTGATACCTTTTTGAAGCTCTTCATTTTTTTCACACCTTTCCAGGCTCTTCAAGTGTATGAACACCGTTTCATGCTCCTCCTATATTTCATACCATTTCATGCTCCTTATATTTTTGACACCTTTTGAAGCTCTGCATATATTTCACACCTTTTCAGGCTCTTCATATTTTTCAACACCGCTTCAAGCTCCTCCTATTTTTCAGACCGTTTCTTGCTCCTCATATTTTTGACACCTTTGAGGCTCTTCATATATTTCACACATTTTCAGGCTCTTCATGTTTTTCAACACCGCTTCATGCTCCTCCTAATTTTCAGACCGTTTCATTCTCCTCATATTTTTGACACCATTTGAAGCTGTTCATCTTTTTCACACCTTTTCAGGCTCTTCATGTTTTTTAACACCTTTTCATGCTCCTGCTATATTTCAGACCGTTTCATGCTCCTTATATTTTTGACACCTTTTGAAGCTCTTCATATTTTTCACACCTTTTCAGGCTCTTCATATTTTTCAACACCACTTCATGCTCCTATTTTTCAGACCGTATCATGCTCCTCATATGTTTCACACATTTTTCAGGCTCTTCATCTTTTTCAACAATACTTCATGCTCATCCTATGTTTCAGACCGTTTCATGCTCCTCATATTTTTGACACAGTTTGAAGCTCTTCACATTTTTCACAAATTTTCAGGCTCTTCATGTTTTTGAAAACAGTTTCTTGCTCCTCATATTTTTCAGACCGTTTCACCCTCTATATATTTGACACCTTTTTGAAGCTCTGCATATTTTTCACACGTTTTCAGTCTCTTCATGTTTTTCAACACCACTTCAAGCTCCTTCTATTTTTCAGACCGTTTCTTGCTCCTCATATTTTTGACACCTTTGAGGCTCTTCATATATTTCACACTGTTTCAGGCTCTTTATGTTTTCAACACCGCTTCATGCTCCTCCTAATTTTCAGACCGTTTCATTCTCCTCATATTTTTGACACCTTTTGAAGCTCTTCATATTTTTCACACTTTTTCAGGCTCTTCATGTTTTTCAACACCACTTCAAGCTCCTTCTATTTTTCAGACCGTTTCATGCTCCTCATATTTATGACACAGTTTGAAGCTCTTCACATTTTTCACAAATTTTCAGGCTCTTCATGTTTTTGAAAACAGTTTCTTGCTCCTCATATTTTTCAGACCGTTTCACCCTCTATATATTTGACACCTTTTTGAAGCTCTGCATATTTTTCACACGTTTTCAGTCTCTTCATGTTTTTCAACACCACTTCAAGCTCCTTCTATTTTTCAGACCGTTTCTTGCTCCTCATATTTTTGACACCTTTGAGGCTCTTCATATATTTCACACTGTTTCAGGCTCTTTATGTTTTCAACACCGCTTCATGCTCCTCCTAATTTTCAGACCGTTTCATTCTCCTCATATTTTTGACACCTTTTGAAGCTCTTCATATTTTTCACACTTTTTCAGGCTCTTCATGTTTTTCAAACCGCTTCATGCTTCTCCTATTTTTCAGACCGTTTCATGCTCCTCATATTTTTGACGCCTTTTGAAGCTCTTCATATTTTTCACACCTTTTCAGGCTCTTCATGTTTTTCAGCACCACTTCATGCTCCTCCTAATTTTCAGTCCGTTTCATGCTTCTCATATTTTTGACCACTTTTGAAGCTCTTCATATTTTTCACACCTTTTCAGGCTCTTCATGTTTTTCAACACCGCTTCATGCTCCTCCTATTTTTCAGATTGTTTCATGCTCCTCATATTTTTGACACCTTTTTAAGCTCTTCATATTTTTCACACCTTTTCACGCTCTTCATGTTTTTCAACATCGCTTGCTGCTCCTCCTCTTTTTCAGAGCGTTTCATGCTCCTCATAATTTTGACACCTTTGAAGCTCTTCATATTTTTCACACCTTTTCAGGCTCTTCATATTTTTCAACACCACTTCATGCTTCTCCTATTTATCAGACCGTTTAATGCTCCTCATATTTTTGACACTTTTTGAAGCTCTTCATATTTTTCACACTTCTCCAGGCTCTTCATTTTTTTGAACACCGATTCATGGTCCTCCTATTTTTCAGACCTTTTCATGCTCCTCATGTTTTTGACACCTTTTGAAGCACTTCATATTTTTCACACCTTTTCAGGCTCTTCATGTTTTTCAACAACGCTTCATGCTCCTCCTATTTTTCAGACTGTTTCATGCTCCTCATATGTTTCACACCTTTTGAAGCTCTTCATATTTTTTTTAACACCATTTCACGTTCCTCCTATATTTCAGACCGTTTCAAGCTCCTCATATTTTTGACACTTTTTGCAGCTCTTCATATTTTTCACACCTTTTCAGGGTCTTCATGTTTTTCTACACCACTTCATGCTCCTCCTATTTTTCAGACCGTTTTATTCTACTCATATGTTTCACACCTTTTTCAAGCTCTTCATGTTTTTCAACACCACTTCATGCTCCTCCTAATTTTCAGACAGTTTCATTCTCCTCATATTTTTGACACCATTTGAAGCTGTTCATCTTTTTCACACCTTTTCAGGCTCTTCATGTTTTTTAACACCTTTTCATGCTCCTGCTATATTTCAGACCGTTTCATGCTCCTTATATTTTTGACAACTTTTGAAGCTCTTCATATTTTTCATACGTTTTCAGGCTCTTCATATTTTTCAACACCGCTTCATGCTCCTCCTATTTTTCAGAACGTATCATGCTCCTCATATGTTTCACACCTTTTTCAGGCTCTTCATGTTTTTCAACAACACTTCATGCTCCTCCTATGTTTCAGACCGTTTCATGCTCCTCATATTTTTGACACAGTTTGAAGCTATTCACATTGTTCACACCTTTTGAGGCTCTTCATGTTTTTGAAAACAGTTTCTTGCTCCTCATATTTTTCAGACCGTTACACCCTCTATATATTTGACACCTTTTTGAAGCTCTTCATATTTTTCACACCTTTTGAGGCTCTTCATGTTTTTGAAAACAGTTTCTTGCTCCTCATATTTTTCAGACCGTTTCACCCTCTATGTATTTGACACCTTTTTGAAGCTCTTCATATTTTTCACACCTTTTCAGGCTCTTCATGTTTTTCAACACCACTTCAAGCTCCTTCTATTTTTCAGACCGTTTCTTGCTCGTCATATTTTTGACACCTTTGAGGCTCTTCATATATTTCACACTTTTTCAGGCTCTTCATGTTTTTCAACACCACTTCAAGCTCCTTCTATTTTTCAGACCGTTTCTTGCTCCTCATTTTTTTGACACCTTTGAGGCTCTTCATATATTTCACACTGTTTCAGGCTCTTTATGTTATTCAACACCGCTTCATGCTCCTCCTAATTTTCAGACCGTTTCATTCTCCTCATATTTTTGACACCTTTTGAAGCTCTTCATATTTTTCACACTTTTTCAGGCTTTTCATGTTTTTGAACACCGCTTCATGTTCCTCCTATTTTTCAGACCGTTTCATGCTCCTCATAATTTTGACACCTTTTGAAGCTCTTCATATATTTCACACCTTTTCAGGCTCTTCATGTTTTTGAACACCGCTGCATGCTCCTCCTATTTTTCAGATTGTTTCATGCTCCTCATATTTTTGACACCTTTTGAAGCTCTTCATATTTTTCACACCTTTTCAGGCTCTTCATGTTTTTCAACACCGCTTCATGCTCGTCGTATTTTGCCGACCGTTTCATGCTCCTCATATTTTTGACACCTTTTGAAGCTCTTCAGATATTTCACACCTTTCCAGGCTCTTCATTTTTTCAACACCACTTCATGCTCCTCCTATTTTTCAGATCATTTCATGCTCATCTCATTTTAACACCTTTTGAAGCTATTCATATTTTTTACAAATTTTGAAGGTCTTCATATTTTTCACACGTTTTCAGGCTCTTCATGATTTTCAACACCGCTTCATGCTCCTCCTATTTTTCAGACCTTTTCATGCTCATCTTTTTTTTGACACCTTTTGAAGCTCTTCATATGTTTCACACCTTTTGAAGCTCTTCATATTTTTCACATTTATGAATCTATTCATATTTTCCACACGTTTTCAGACAATTCATGTTTTTCAACATCGCTTCATGCTCCTCCTATTTTTCAGACCGTTTCATTCTCCTCATATTTTTGACACCTTTGAGGCTCTTCATATATTTCACACTGTTTCAGGCTCTTTATGTTTTCAACACCGCTTCATGCTCCTCCTAATTTTCAGACCGTTTCATTCTCCTCATATTTTTGACACCTTTTGAAGCTCTTCATATTTTTCACACTTTTTCAGGCTCTTCATGTTTTTCAAACCGCTTCATGCTTCTCCTATTTTTCAGACCGTTTCATGCTCCTCATATTTTTGACGCCTTTTGAAGCTCTTCATATTTTTCACACCTTTTCAGGCTCTTCATGTTTTTCAGCACCACTTCATGCTCCTCCTAATTTTCAGTCCGTTTCATGCTTCTCATATTTTTGACCACTTTTGAAGCTCTTCATATTTTTCACACCTTTTCAGGCTCTTCATGTTTTTCAACACCGCTTCATGCTCCTCCTATTTTTCAGATTGTTTCATGCTCCTCATATTTTTGACACCTTTTTAAGCTCTTCATATTTTTCACACCTTTTCACGCTCTTCATGTTTTTCAACATCGCTTGCTGCTCCTCCTCTTTTTCAGAGCGTTTCATGCTCCTCATAATTTTGACACCTTTGAAGCTCTTCATATTTTTCACACCTTTTCAGGCTCTTCATATTTTTCAACACCACTTCATGCTTCTCCTATTTATCAGACCGTTTAATGCTCCTCATATTTTTGACACTTTTTGAAGCTCTTCATATTTTTCACACTTCTCCAGGCTCTTCATTTTTTTGAACACCGATTCATGGTCCTCCTATTTTTCAGACCTTTTCATGCTCCTCATGTTTTTGACACCTTTTGAAGCACTTCATATTTTTCACACCTTTTCAGGCTCTTCATGTTTTTCAACAACGCTTCATGCTCCTCCTATTTTTCAGACTGTTTCATGCTCCTCATATGTTTCACACCTTTTGAAGCTCTTCATATTTTTTTTAACACCATTTCACGTTCCTCCTATATTTCAGACCGTTTCAAGCTCCTCATATTTTTGACACTTTTTGCAGCTCTTCATATTTTTCACACCTTTTCAGGGTCTTCATGTTTTTCTACACCACTTCATGCTCCTCCTATTTTTCAGACCGTTTTATTCTACTCATATGTTTCACACCTTTTTCAAGCTCTTCATGTTTTTCAACACCACTTCATGCTCCTCCTAATTTTCAGACAGTTTCATTCTCCTCATATTTTTGACACCATTTGAAGCTGTTCATCTTTTTCACACCTTTTCAGGCTCTTCATGTTTTTTAACACCTTTTCATGCTCCTGCTATATTTCAGACCGTTTCATGCTCCTTATATTTTTGACACCTTTTGAAGCTCTTCATATTTTTCATACGTTTTCAGGCTCTTCATATTTTTCAACACCGCTTCATGCTCCTCCTATTTTTCAGAACGTATCATGCTCCTCATATGTTTCACACCTTTTTCAGGCTCTTCATGTTTTTCAACAACACTTCATGCTCCTCCTATGTTTCAGACCGTTTCATGCTCCTCATATTTTTGACACAGTTTGAAGCTATTCACATTGTTCACACCTTTTGAGGCTCTTCATGTTTTTGAAAACAGTTTCTTGCTCCTCATATTTTTCAGACCGTTACACCCTCTATATATTTGACACCTTTTTGAAGCTCTTCATATTTTTCACACCTTTTGAGGCTCTTCATGTTTTTGAAAACAGTTTCTTGCTCCTCATATTTTTCAGACCGTTTCACCCTCTATGTATTTGACACCTTTTTGAAGCTCTTCATATTTTTCACACCTTTTCAGGCTCTTCATGTTTTTCAACACCACTTCAAGCTCCTTCTATTTTTCAGACCGTTTCTTGCTCGTCATATTTTTGACACCTTTGAGGCTCTTCATATATTTCACACTTTTTCAGGCTCTTCATGTTTTTCAACACCACTTCAAGCTCCTTCTATTTTTCAGACCGTTTCTTGCTCCTCATATTTTTGACACCTTTGAGGCTCTTCATATATTTCACACTGTTTCAGGCTCTTTATGTTATTCAACACCGCTTCATGCTCCTCCTAATTTTCAGACCGTTTCATTCTCCTCATATTTTTGACACCTTTTGAAGCTCTTCATATTTTTCACACTTTTTCAGGCTTTTCATGTTTTTGAACACCGCTTCATGTTCCTCCTATTTTTCAGACCGTTTCATGCTCCTCATAATTTTGACACCTTTTGAAGCTCTTCATATATTTCACACCTTTTCAGGCTCTTCATGTTTTTGAACACCGCTGCATGCTCCTCCTATTTTTCAGATTGTTTCATGCTCCTCATATTTTTGACACCTTTTGAAGCTCTTCATATTTTTCACACCTTTTCAGGCTCTTCATGTTTTTCAACACCGCTTCATGCTCGTCGTATTTTGCCGACCGTTTCATGCTCCTCATATTTTTGACACCTTTTGAAGCTCTTCAGATATTTCACACCTTTCCAGGCTCTTCATTTTTTCAACACCACTTCATGCTCCTCCTATTTTTCAGATCATTTCATGCTCATCTCATTTTAACACCTTTTGAAGCTATTCATATTTTTTACAAATTTTGAAGGTCTTCATATTTTTCACACGTTTTCAGGCTCTTCATGATTTTCAACACCGCTTCATGCTCCTCCTATTTTTCAGACCTTTTCATGCTCATCTTTTTTTTGACACCTTTTGAAGCTCTTCATATGTTTCACACCTTTTGAAGCTCTTCATATTTTTCACATTTATGAATCTATTCATATTTTCCACACGTTTTCAGACAATTCATGTTTTTCAACATCGCTTCATGCTCCTCCTATTTTTCAGACCGTTTCATTCTCCTCATATTTTTGACACCTTTTGAAGCTCTTCATATATTTCACACTTTTTCAGACTTTTCCTTTTTTTCAACACGACTTCATGCTCCTCCTATTTTTCAGACCGTTTCCTGCTCATCTCATTTTGACACCTTTTGAAGCTCTTCATGTTTTTCACATCTTTTGAAGCTCTTCATATTTTTCACACCTTTCCAGACTCTTCATTTTTTCAACACCTCTTCATGCTCCTCCTATTTTTCAGATCGTTTCATGCTCATCTCATTTTAACACCTTTTGAAGCTCTTCATATTTTTGACAAATTTTGAAGGTCTTCATATTTTTCACACGTTTTCAGGCTCTTTATGATTTTCAACAGCGCTTCATGCTCCTCCTATTTTTCAGACCGTTTCATGCTCCTCATAATTTTGACACCTTTTGAAGCTTTCATATTTTTAACACCTTTTCAGGCTCTTCATCTTTTTCAACACCACTTCATGCTCCTCCTTTTTTGCAGACCGTTTCATGCTACTCATATTTTTAACACCTTTTGAAGCTCTTCATATTTCTCACAGCTTTTTAGGCTCTTCTTGTTTTTCAACAACGCTTCATGCTCCTCCGATTTTGCAGACCGTTTCATCCTCCTCATATTTTTGACACCTTTTGAAGCTCTTCATATTTTTCACACCTTTTCAGGCTCTTCATGTTTTTCAACACCGCTTCATCCTCCTCCTATTTTTCAGACCGTTTCATGCTCCTCATATTTTTGACACCTTTTGAAGCTCTTCATATTTTTCACAACTTTTCAGGCTCTTCATGTTTTTCAACACAGCTTCATGCACGTCCTATTTTTCAGACCGTTTCATGCTCATCTCATTTTTGACACCTTTTGAAGCTTTGCATATTTTTCACAACTTTTCAGGCTCTTCATGTTTTTGAACACCCCTTCATGCTAATCCTTTTTTTCAAACCATATCATGCTCCTCATATTTTTCACACCTATTGAAGCTCTTCATATATTTCACACCTTTTCAGGCTCTTCATGTTTTTGAACATCACTTCATGCTCCTTCTCTTTTTCAGAGAGTTTTATGCTCCTCATGTATTTGACACCTTTGAAGCTCTTCATATTTTTCACACCTTTTCAGGCTCTTCATGTTTTTCAACACCGCTTCATGCTGCTCATATTTTTCAGACCGTTTCATGCTCCTCATATTTTTGACACCTTTTGAAGCTCTTCATATTTTTCACACCTTTTAAGGCTCTTCATGTTTTTCAACACCGCTTCATGCTCCTCCAATTTTTCAGACCGTTTCATGCTCCTCATATTTTTGACACCTTTTGAAGCTCTTCATATTTTTCACACATTTTCAGGCTCTTCATGTTTTTCAACACCGCTTCATGCTGCTCATATTTTTCAGACCGTTTCATGCTCCTCATATTTTTGACACCTTTTGAAGCTCTTCATATTTTTCACACCTTTTAAGGCTCTTCATGTTTTTCAACATCGCTTCCTGCTCCTCCGATTTTTCAGACCGTTTCATGCTCCTAATATTTTTCACACCTTTTGAAGCCTTTCATATTTTTCACAACTTTTTAAGCTCTTCATGTTTTTGAACATCGCTTCATGCTCCTCCTATTTTTCAGACCGTTTCATGCTCATGTCATTTTTGACACCTTTTGAAGCTTTTCATATTTTTCACAACTTTTCAGGCTCTTCATGTTTTTGAACACAGCTTCATGCTCCTCCTATTTTTCAGACCGTATCATGCTCCTCATATTTTTCAAACCTTTTGAAGCTCTTCATATTTTTCAGACGTTTTCAGTCTATTCATGTTTTTGAACACCATTTCAGGCTCCTCCTATTTTTCAGAGAGTTTCATGCTCCTTATGTATTTCACACATTTTGAAGCTCTTCATATTTTTCACACCTTTTCAGGCCCTTCATGCTTTTCCACACCACTTCATGCTCCTCCTATTTTTCAGACCGTATCGTGTTCCTCATATTTTTGACACATTTTGAAGCTCTTCATATTTTTAACAGCTTTTCAGGTTCTTCATGTTTTTCAACACCGCTTCATGTTCCTCATCTTTTTCAGACCGTTTCATGCTCCTCATATTTTTCACACCTTTTGAGGCTCTTCATGTTTTTGATCACCGTTTCACGATCCTCCTATTTTTCAGGCCGCTTCATGCTCCTCATATTTTTGACACCTTTTGAAGCTCTTCATATTTTTCACACATTTTCAGGCTCTTCATGTTTTTCAACACCGCTTCATGATCCTCCTATTTTTCGGACCGTTTCATGCAGATCTCATTTTTGACACCTTTTGAAGCTCTTCTTATTTTTCAAAATTTTGAAGCTCTTCATATTTTTCACACATTTTCAGGCTCTTTATGTTTTTGAACACCGCTTCATGGTCCTCCTAATTTTCAGAACTTTTCATGCTCCTCATATAATTCACACCTTTTGAAGCTCTTCATATTTTTCACACCTTTTCAGGCTCTTCATGTTTTTCAACACCGCTTCATGATCCTCCTATTTTTCGGACCGTTTCATGCTCCTCATATTTTTGACACCTTTTGAAGCTCTTCATATTTTTCACACCTTTTCAGGCTCTTCATGTTTTTGAACACTGCTTCATGCTCCTCCTATTTTTCAGACAGTTTCATGCTCCTCATATTTTTGACATCTTTTGAAGCTCTTCATATTTTTCACACATTTTCAGGCTCTTTATGTTTTTGAACACCGCTTCATGGTCCTCATAATTTTCAGAACTTTTCATGCTCCTGATATAATTCACACCTTTTGAAGCTCTTCATATTTTTCACACCTTTTCAGGCTCTTCATGTTTTTCAACACCGTTTCATGCTCCTCCTATTTTTCAGACCGTTTCATGCTCCTCATAATTTTGACACCTTTTGAAGCTCTTCATAATTTTCACACCTTTTGAAGCTGTTCATATATTTCACAACTTTTCAGGCTCTTGATGATTTTCAACACCACTTCATGCTCCTCCTAATTTTCACACCCTTTCATGCTAATCTAATTTTTGACACCTTTTGAAGCTCTTCATATTTTTCACACCTTTTGAAGGTCTTCATATTTTTCACACCTTTTCAGGCTGTTCATGTTTTTGAACACCGCTTATGCTCGTCCTATTTTTCAGACCGTTTCATGCTCCTCATATTTTTGACACCTTTTGAAGCTCTTCATATTTTTCACACCTTTTCAGGCTCTTCATGTTTTTCAACACCACTTCATGATCCTCCTATTTTTCGGACCGTTTCATGCTCCTCATATTTTTGACACCGTTTGAAGCTCCTCATATTTTTCACACCTTTTCAGGCTCTTCATGTTTTTCAACAACACTTCATGCTCCTCGTATTTTTCAGACGGTTTCATTCTCCTCATATTTTTGACACCTTTTGAAGCTCTGCATATATTTCACACCTTTTCAGGCTCTTCATGATTTTCAACACCACTTCATGCTCCTCCATTTTTCAGACCGTTTCATGCTCATCTCATTTTTGACATCTTTTGAAGCTCTTCATATTTTTCACACCTTTTGAAGCTCTTCATAATTTTCATATTTTTGAAGCTCTTCATATTTTTCACACTTTTTCAGCCTCTTCATGTTTTTCAACACCTGTTCAGGCTCCTCCTATTTTTCAGACCCTTTCATGCTAATCTAATTTTTGACACTTTTTGAAGCTCTTCATACTTTTCGCACCTTTTAAGTCTCTGTATGTTTTTGAACACCTTTTCATGCTCCTCATGTATTTCACTCCTTTTGAAGCTCTTCATATTTTGCAGACATTTTCAGGCTCTTCATGTTTTTGAACACCGCTTCATCCTCCTCCTATTTTTTAGAGGGTTTCATGCTCGTCATATTTTGGACATTTTGAAGCTCTTCATATTTTTCACACCTTTTCAGGCTCTTCATGTTTTTGAACACCGCTTCATCCTCCTGCTATTTTTAAGAGGGTTTCATGCTCGTCATATTTTTGACACATTTTGAAGCTCTTCATATTTTTCACACCTTTTCAGGCTCTTCATGTTTTTGAACACCACTTTATGTTCCTCCTATTTTTCAGACCGTTTCATGCTCCTCATATTTTTGTCACCTTTTGAAGCTTTCATATTTTTCACACCTTTTCAAGCTTCATGTTTTTCAACACCACTTCATGCTCCTCCTTTTTTGCAGACCGTTTCATGCTACTCATATATTTGACACCTTTTGAAGCTCTTCATATTTCTCACACCTTTTCAGGCTCTTCATGTTTTACAACACCGCTTCATGCACCTCCGATTTTTCAGACCGCTTCATTCTCCTCATATTTTCGACACCTTTTGAAGCTCTTCATATTTTTCACACCTTTTCAGGCTCTTCATGTTTTTGAACAGCATTTCATGCTCCTCCTATTTTGCAGACCGTTTCATTCTCCTCATATTTTTGACACCTTTTGAAGCTCTTAATATATTTCACACCTTTTCAGATTTTTCATTTTTTTCAACACGACTTCATGCTCCTCCTGTTTTTCAGACCGTTTCATGCTCATCTCATTTTGACACCTTTTGAAGCGCTTCATGTTTTTCACATCTTTTGAAGCTCTTCATATTTTTCACAACTTTTCAGGCTCTTTATGATTTTCAACAGCCCTTCATGCTCCTCATATTTTTCAGATCGTTTCATGCTCCTCATATTTTTGACACCTTTTTCAGCTTTCATATTTTTCACACCTTTTCAGGCTCTTCATGTTTTGAACACCACTTCATGCTCCTCCCCTTTTTCATAGACTTTCATTCTTCTCATATTTTTGACACCTTTTGAAGCTCTTCATATTTTTCACACCTTTTGAATCTCTTCATATATTTCACACCTTTTCAGGCTCTTCATTTTTTTGAACACAGCTTCATGCTCCTCCTATTTTGCAGACCGTTTCATGCTCCTCATATATTTGACAACTTTTGAAGCTCTTCATATTTTTCACATTTTTTCAGGCTCTCATGTTTTTCAACACCGCTTCATGCTCCTCCTATTTTTCAGAGAGTTTCATGCTCCTCATATTTTTGACACGTTTTGAAGCTCTTCATATTTTTCACACCTTTTCAGCTCTTCATGTTTTGAACACCGTTTCATGCTCCTCCTATTTTTCAGACCGTTTCATTCTCCTATATTTTTGACAGCTTTTGAAGGTCTTCATATTTTTCTCACCTTTTCAAGCTCTTCATTCTTTTCAACACCGCTTCATGCTCCTCCTATTTTTCAGCCCGTTTCATGCTCCTCATAGTTTTGACACCTTTTGAAGCTCTTCATATTTTTCACACCTTTTCAGCTCTTCATGTTTTTGAACACCACTTCATGATCTTCCTATTTTTCAGACCGTTTCATGCTCCTCATATATTTTACATTCTTTGAGGCTCTTCATATTTTTCACACCTTTTGAAGCTCTTCATATTTTTCACACCTTTTCAGGCTCTTCATGTTTTTCAACATCGTTTCATGCTCCTCCTATTTTTCAGACCGTTTCATGCTCCTCATAATTTTGACACCTTTTGAAGCTCTTCATCATTTTCACACCTTTTGAAACTGTTCATATTTTTCACACCTTTTCAGGCTCTTCATGTTTCTCAACAACACTTCATGCTCCTCGTATTTTTCAGACGGTTTCATTCTCCTCATATTTTTGACACCTTTTGAAGCTCTGCATATATTTCACACCTTTTCAGGCTCTTCATGATTTTCAACACCACTTCATGCTCCTCCATTTTTCAGACCGTTTCATGCTCATCTCATTTTTGACATCTTTTGAAGCTCTTCATATTTTTCACACTTTTTGAAGCTCTTCATAATTTTCATATTTTTGAAGCTCTTCATATTTTTCACACTTTTTCAGCCTCTTCATGTTTTTCAACACCTCTTCAGGCTCCGCCTATTTTTCAGACCCTTTTATGCTAATCTAATTTTTGACACTTTTTGAAGCTCTTCATACTTTTTGCACCTTTTAAGTCTCTGCATGTTTTTGAACACCTTTTCATGCTCCTCATGTATTTCACTCCTTTTGAAGCTCTTCATATTTTGCACACATTTCCAGGCTCTTCATGTTTTTGAACACCGCTTCATCCTCCTCCTATTTTTCAGATTGTTTCATGCACATCTCATTTTTTACCCCTTTTGAGGCTCTTCATATTTTTCACACCTTTTCAGGCTCTTCATGTTTTTGAACATCACTTCATGATCTTCCTATTTTTCAGACCGTTTCATGCTCCTCATATATTTGACATTCTTTGAGGCTCTTCATATTTTTCACACCTTTTCAGGCTCGTCATATTTTTGAATACCGTTTCATGCTCCTCCTATTTTTCAGACCGTTTCATGCTCCTCATATTTTTGACACCTTTTGAAGCTCTTCATATTTTTCACACCTTTTCAGGCTCTTCATGTTTTTCAACACCGCTTCATGCTCCTCCTGTTTTTCAGACCGTTTCATGCTAGTCATATTTTTGACACCTTTTGAAGCTCTTCATATTTCTCACACCTTTTCAGGCTCTTCATGTTTTTCAACAACGCTTCATGCTCCTCCAATTTTTCAGACGGTTTCATGCTCCTCATATTTTTGACACCTTTTGAAGCTCTTCATATTTTTCACACCTTTTCAGGCTCTTCATGTTTTTCAACACCGCTTCATGCACCTCCTATTTTTCAGAACGTTTCATGCTCATCTCATTTTTGACACCTTTTGAAGCTTTTCATATTTTTAACATATTTTCAGGCTCTTCATGTTTTTGAACACCGCTTCATGCTAATCCTATTTTTCAAACCATATCATGCTCCTCATGTTTTTCACACCTTTTGAAGCTCTTCATATTTTTCACACCTTTTCAGGCTCTTCTTGTTTTTGAACACCACTTCATGCTCCTTCTATTTTTCAGAGAGTTTCATGCTCCTCATGTATTTCACACCTTTTGAAGCTCTTCATATTTTTCACACCTTTTCAGGCTTTTCATATTTTTGAACACCGTTTCATGCTCCTCCTATTTTTCAGGCCGTTTCATGCTCCTCATATTTTTGACACCTTTGGAAGCTCTTCATATTTTTCAAACCTTTTCAGGCTCTTCATGTTTTTCAACACCGCTTCATGCTCCTCCGATTTTTCGGACCGTTTCATGCTCCACATATTTTTGACACCTTTTGAAGCTCTTCGTATAATTCACACCTTTTCAGGCTCTTCATTTTTTCAACACCACTTCATGCTCCTCCTATTTTTCAGACCATTTCATGCAGATCTCATTTTTGACACCTTTTGAAGCTCTTCTTATTTTTCAAAACTTTTGAAGCTCTTCATATTTTTCACACGTTTTCAGGATCTTCTTGTTTTTCAACACCGCTTCATGCTCCTCCTATTTTTCAGACGGTTTCATGCTCATCTCATTTTTGACACCTTTTGAATCTCTTCATATTTTTCACATCTTTTAAAGCTGTTCATATTTTTCACACTTTTTCAGGCTCTGCATGTTTTTCAACAACCTTTCTTGCTCCTCCTATTTTTCAGACGGTTTCATGCTCATCTCATTTTTGACACCTTTTGAAGCTCTTCATATTTTTCACACCTTTTGAAGATCTTCTTATTTTTCACGTTTTTGAAGCTCTTCATATTTTTCACACGTTTTCAGCCTCTTCATGTTTTTCAACACCGCTTCTTGCTCCTGCTATTTTTCAGACCGTTTCATACTCCTCATATTTTTGACACGTTTTGAGGCTCTTCATATTTTTCACAACTTTTCAGGCTCTTCATGTTTTTGAACACCGCTTCATGCTCCTCCTATTTTTCAGACCGTTTCATGCTCCTCATGTATTTCACACCTTTTGAAGCTCTTCATATTTTGCACACCTTTTCAGGCTCTTCATGTTTTTCACAACCACTTCATGCTCCTCCTATTTTTCCGATCGTTTCATGCACATCTCATTTTTTACACCTTTTGAGGCTCTTCATATTTTTAACACCTTTTCAGGCTCTTCATGTTTTTGAACACCACTTCATGATCCTCCTATTTTTCAGACCGTTTCATGCTCCTCATATATTTGACATTTTTTGAGGCTCTTCATATTTTTCACACCTTTTCAGGCTCGTCATGTTTTTGAACACCGCTTCATGCTCCTCCTGTTTTTCAGACCATTTCATGCTAGTCATATTTTTGACACCTTTTGAAGCTCTTCATATTTCTCACACCTTTTCAGGCTCTTCATGTTTTTCAACAACGCTTCATGCTCCTCCGATTTTTCAGACGGTTTCATGCTCCTCATACTTTTGACACCTTTTGAAGCTCTTCATATTTTTCACACCTTTTCAGGCTCTTCATGTTTTTCAACACCGCTTCATGCACCTCCTATTTTTCAGAACGTTTCATGCTCATCTCATTTTTGACACCTTTTGAAGCTTTCATATTTTTCAAAACTTTTCAGGCTTTTCATGTTTTGAACACCGCTTCATGGTAATCCTATTTTTGAAACCATATCATGCTCCTCATATTTTTCACACATATTGAAGCTCTTCATATTTTTCAAACCTTTTCAGACTCTTCATGTTTTTGAACACCACTTCATGCTCCTTCTATTTTTCAGAGAGTTTCATTCTCCTCATGTATTTCACACCTTTTGAAGCTCTTCATATTTTGCACACCTTTTCAGGCTCTTCATGTTTTTGAACACCGTTTCATGCTCCTCCTATTTTTCAGACGGTTTCATGCTCCTCATATTTTGACACCTTTTGAAGCTCTTCATATTTTTCACACTTTTTCAAGCTCTTCATGTTTTTCAACACCACTTCATGCTCCTCCTATTTTTCAGACGTTTCATGTTCCTCATATTTTTGACACCTTTAGAAACTTTTCATATTTTTCACACTTTTTCAGGCTCTTCATGTTTTTTCACACCGCTTCAGCTCCTCCTATTTTTCAGACCGTTTCATTCTCCTCATAAATTTGACACATTTTAAAGCTCTTCATATATTTCACACCTTTTCAGGCTCTTCATTTTTTCAACACCACTTCATGCTCCTCCTATTTTTCAGACCGTTTCATGCTCATCTATTTTGACACCTTTTGAAGCTCTTCATATTTTTACACCTTTTAAGCTCTTCACATTTTTCACACATTTTCAGGCTCTTCATGTTTTGAACACCGTTTCTTGCTCCTCTTATTATTCAGACCGTTTCATGATCCTGATATATTTGACACCTCTTGAAGCTCTTCATATTTTTCACACCTTTTCAGGCTCTTCAAGATTTTCAACACCGCTTCATGCTCCTCCGATTTTTCAGACCGTTTCATGCTCATCTCATTTTTGACATCTTTTGAAGCACTTCGTATTTTTCACACCTTTTGAAGCTCTTCCTATTTTTCATATTTTTGAACCACTTCATGTTTTTCACACCTTTTCAGGCTCTTCAAGATTTTCAACACCGCTTCATGCTCCTCCGATTTTTCAGACCGTTTCATGCTCATCTAATTTTTGACACCTTTTGAAGCTCTTCATATTTTTCACACCTTTTCAGGCTCTTCATATTTTTCAACACAACTTCATGCATCTCCTATTTTTCAGACCATTTCATGCTCCTCATATTTTTCAAACCTTTTGAAACTCTTCATATTTTTCACACCTTTTCAGGCTCTTCATGTTTTGAACACCACTTCATGCTCCTCCTATTATTCAGAGAGTTTCATGCTCCTCATGTATTTCACACCTTTTGAAGCTCTTCATATTTTTCACACCTTTTGAAGCTCTTCATATATTTCACATCTTTTCAGGCTCTTCATGTTTATTTAACAACGTTTCATCCTCCTCCTATTTTTGACACATTTTGAAGCTCTTCATATTTTTCACATCTTTTAAGACTCTTCATGTTTTTCAACACAGCTTCATGCTCCTCCGTTTTTTCAGACCGTTTCATCCTCCTCCTATTTTTGACACATTTTGAAGCTCTTCATATTTTTCACATCTTTTAAGACTCTTCATGTTTTTCAACACCGCTTCATGCTCCTCCGTTTTTTCAGACCGTTTCATGCTCCTCTCATTTTTGACACCTTTTGAAGCTCTTCATATTTTTCACACCTTTTGAAGCTCTTCATATTTTTCACAACTTTTAAGGCTCTTCATGTTTTTCAACACCGCTTCATGGTCCTACTATTTTTCAGAACGTTTCATGCTCCTCAGATTTTTGACATCTTTGGAGCACTTCATATTTTTCACACGTTTTCAGCCTCTTCATGTTTTTCAACACTGCATAATGCTCTTCCTATTTTTCAGATCGTTTCATGCTCCTCAATGTTTGACATGTTTTGAATCTCTTTATATTTTTCACACCATTTCAGGCTCTTCATGTTTTGAACAACGTTTCATGCTCCTCCTATTTTTCAGAAAATTTCATGATCCTCATATATTTGAGACCTTTTAACGCTCTTCATATTTTTCACAGCTTTTCAGCTCTTCATGTTTGTCAACACCACTTCATGCTCCTCCTATTTTTCAGACCGTTTCTTTCTCCTCATATTTTTGACACCTTTTGAAGCTCTTCATATATTTCACAGATTTTCAGGCTCTTCATCTTTTTGCACACCGCTTCATGCTCCTCCTATTTTTCACACCGTTTCATGCTGCTCTCATTATTGACACATTTCGAAGCTATTCATATTTTTCACACCTTTGGAAGCTCTTCATATTTTTCACACATTTTCAGGCTTTTCATGTTTTCAACACCTCTTCATACTCCTCCTTTTTTTCAGTCCGTTTCATGTTCCTCATATTTTTCACACCTTTTAATGCTCTTCATATTTTTCACACCTTTTCAGGCTTTTCATGTTTTTCAACACCGCTTCATGCTCCTCCTATTTTTCAGACTGTTTCATGCTCCTCATATTTTTGACAGCTTTTGAAGCTGTTCATATTTTTCACACCTTTTCAGGCTCTTCATGTTTTTCAACCGTGCTTCATGTTCCTCCTATTTTTCACACCGTTTCATGCTCCTCATATTTTTGACACCTTTTGAAGATCTTAATATTTTTCACACCTTTTCAGGCTCTTCATGTTTTTGAACACCATTTCATGCTCCTCCTTTTTTTTGACACATTTTGAACGTCTTCATAATTTTCACACCTTTCAGGCTCTTCATGTTTTACAACACTGTTTCATGCTCCTCCTATTTTTCAGATCATTTCATGCTCCTCATATATTTCACATCTTTTGTAGCTCTTCATATTTTTCACACCTTTTCAGTCTCTTCAGGTTTCTCAACATCACTTCATGCTTCTCCTATTTTTCACACCGTTTCATGCTCCTCATATTTTTGACACCTTTTGAACCTCCTCATTTTTTCACAACTTTGGAAACTCTTCATATATTTCCCACCTTTTCAGGCTCTTAAAGTTTTCAACACCGCTTCATGCTCATCCTATTTTTCAGACCGTTTCATGCTCCTCATATTTTTGACACGTTTTGAGGCTCTTCATGTTTTTCACACCTTTTCAGGCTCTTCATGTTTTTCAACACTGTTTCATGCTGCTCCTATTTTTCAGACCGTTTCATGTTCCTCATATTTTTCACACCTTTTGAAGCTCTTCATATTTTACAAAACTTTTCAGGTTCTTCATGTTTTTGACGACTGCTTCATGCTCCTCCTATTTTTCAGACCGTTTCATGCTCCTTATATATTTGACACCTTGTGAAGCTCCTCCTATTTTTCACACCTTTTCAGGCTCTTCATGTATTTCAACACCTTTTCATGCTCCTCCTATTTTTCAGACCGCTTCAGTCTCCTCATGTATTTCACACCTTTTCAAGCTCTTCATATTTTTCACACCTTTTCAGGCTCTTCATGTTTTTGAACACCGTTTCATGCTCCTCCTATTTTTCAGACCGTTTCATGCTCCTCGTATTTTTGACACCTTTTGAACCTCCTCATTTTTTCACAACTTTGGAAACTCTTCATATATTTCACACCTTTTCAGGCACTTCATGATTTCCACGACCACTTCATGCTCCTCCTATTTTTCAGACCGTTTCATGCTCATCTCATTTTTGACACCTTTGGAAGCTCTTCATATATTTCACATCTTTTGAAGCTCTTCATATTTTTCACACGTTTTCAGGCTCTTCATGTTTTTCAACACCGCTTCATGCTCCTCCTATTTTTCAGACCGTTTCATGCTCCTCATATTTTTGACACGTTTTGAGGCTCTTCATGTTTTTCACACCTTTTCAAGCTCTTCATGTTTTTGAACACCACTTCATGCTCCTCCTATTTTTAAGATCGTTTCATGCTCCTCATATTTTTGACCCCTTTTGAAGATCTTCATGTTTTTCACACCTTTTCAGGCTCTTCATATTTTTGAACACCGTATCATGCTCCTCCTATTTTTCAGACCGTTTCAGGCTCCTCATATTTTTGACACCTTTTGAAGCTCCTCATATTTTTCACACCTTTTGAAGCTCTTCATATATTTCACAACTTTTCAGGCCCTTCATGTTTTTCAACATCACTTCATGCTCCTCCTATATTTCAGACCGGTTCATGCTCCTCATATTTTTGACACCTTTTGTAGCTCTTCATATATTTCACACCTTTTGAAGCTCTTCATATTTTTCACACGTTTTCAGGCTATTCATGTTTTTCAACGCCGCTTCATGCTCCTACTATTTTCAGACCGTTTCCACCTCCTCATGTATTTCACACCTTTTGAAGCTCTTCATATATGTCACACCTTTTAGGCTCTTCGTCTTTTTAAAACCGTTTCATGCTCATCCTATTTTTCACACTGTTTCATGCTCCTCATATATTTGACACCTTTTGAAGCTCTTCATATTTTTCACACCTTTTCAGGCTCTTCATGTTTATCAACACAGTTTCATGCTCTTTCTAAATTTCAGACCGTTTCATGCTCCTCATATTGTTGACACCTTTTGAAGCTCTTCATATTTTTCCACCTTTTCAGGCTTTTCATGTTTTTCAACACCGCTTCATGCTCCTCCAATTTTTCAGAAAGTTTCATGCTCCTCATATTTTTAACATCTTTTGAAGCTCTTCATTTTTTTCACACCTTTTCATGCTCTTCATCTTTTTCAAAAAAGTTTCATGCTCATCCTATGTTTCATACTGTTTCACGCTCCTAATATTTTTGACACCTTTTGAAGCTCTTTATATTTTTCACACCTTTTCAGGCTCTTCATGTTTTTGACCACCGCATCATGCTCCTCCTATTTTTCAGTCGTTTCATGCCTCTCATATTTTTTACACCTTTTGAAGCTCTTCATGTTTTTCACACCTTTTCATGCTCTTCATCTTTTTCAAAACCGTCTCATTCTCATCCTATTTTAAAGACTGTTTCATGCTCCTCATATTTTTGACACCTTTAGAACCTCTTCATATTTTTCACACCTTTTCATCTCTTCATGTTTTCAACACCGTTTCATGCTCCTCCTATTTTTCAGACCGATTCATGCTCCTCATATTTTTGACACCTTTTGAAGCTCTTCTTTTTTTTTCACACATTTTGAAGCTCTTCATATTTTTCACAACTTTTCAGGCTCTTCATGTTTTTGAACACCGCTTCATGCTCCTCTTATTTTTTAGAGAGTTTCATGCTCCTCATGTATTTCACACCTTTTGAAGCTCTTCATATTTTTCACACCTTTTCAGGCTCTTCATATTTTGAACACCATATCATGCTTCTCTTATTTTTCAGACCATTTCTTGCTCCTCATATTTATGACACCTTTTGAAGCTCTTCATATTTTTCACACCTTTTGAAGCTGTTCATATTTTTCACACCATTTGAAGCTTTTCATATTTTTCACACGTTTTCAGGTTCTTCATGTTTTTCAACACCTCTTCATGCTCCTGCTAATTTTCAGACCCTTTCATGCTCCACATATTTTTGACACGTTTTGAAGCTCTTCATGTTTTTCACACCTTTTCAGGCTCTTCATGTCTTTCAACACCGTTTCATGCTCCTCCTATTTTTCAGAACTTTTAATGCTCCTCACATTTTTGACACCTTTTGTAGTTCTTCATATATTTCATACATTTTCAGGATCTTTATGTTTTTCAACAACACTTCATGCTCCTCCTATTTTTAAGACCGCTTCATGCTCATCTCATTTTTCACACTTTTGAAACGGTTCATATTTTTCACACCTTTTGAAGATCTTCATATTTTTACAAGTTTTCAGGTTCTTCATGTTTTTCAACACCGCTTCATGCTCCTCCTATTTTTCAGACTATTTCATGCTCCACATATTTTTGACACGTTTTGAAGCTCTTCATATTTTTCACACCTTTTCAGGCTTTTTATGTTTCTGAACACCGCTTCAAGCTGCTCCTATATTTCACATCTTTTGAAGCTCTTCATTATTTTCACACCTTTTCAGGCTCTTCATGTTTTTGAACACAGCTTCATGCTCCTCCTATTTTTCAGACAGTTTAATGCTCCTCATGTATTTCAAACCTTTTGAAGCTCGTCATATATTTCACATCTTCTCAGGCTCTTCATGTTTTGAACACCGTTTCATGCTCCTCCTATTTTTTAGACCGTTTTATACTCCTCATAATTTTGACACCTTTTGAAGCTCTTCATATTTTTCACAACTTTTCAGGCTCTTCATGTTTTTCAACACCGTCTCATTCTACTCCTATTTTTCAGACCGTTTCATGCTCCTCATGTATTTCACACCTTTTGAAGCTTTTCACATTTTTCACACCTTTTCAGGCTCTTCATGTTATTCAACACCGCTTCATGATCTTCCTATTTTTCAGTCCATTTCATGTTCCTCATATTTTTGACACCTGTTGAAGTTCTTCATATTTTTCCACCTTTTCAGCTCTTCAAGTTTTTCAACACCACTTCATGCTCCTCCTATATTTCAGAGCGTTTCATGCTCCTCATATTTTTGACACCTGTTGAAGGTCTTCATATTTTTCACACCTTTTCAGGCACTTCATATTTTTCAACACCGCTTCATGCTCCTCCTATTTTTCAGATCGTTTCATGCTCCTCATATTTTGACACCTTTTGAAGCTCTTCATATTTTTCACAAGTTTTCAGGTTCTTCATGTTTTTCAACACCGCTTCATGCTCCTCCTATTTTTCACACCGTTTCATGCTCCACATATATTTGACACGTTTTGAAGCTCTTCATATTTTTCACACCTTTACAGGCTTTTTATGTTTTTAACACCACTTCATGCTGCTCCTATATTTCATACCTTTTGAAGTTCTTCATATTTTCCACACCTTTTGAAGCTCTTCATATTTCTCAAACGTTTTCAGGCTCTTCATGTTTTTCAACACCCCTTCTTGCTCATCTATTTTTCAGACCGTTTCATGCTTCTCTCATTTCTGACATCTTTTGAAGCTCTTCATATATTTCACACATTTTCAGGCTCTTCATGTTTTTCAACACCACTTCATGCTCCTCCTATTTTTCAGACCGTTTCATGCTCATCTCACTTTTGACACATTTTGAAGCTCTTCATATTTTCCACACCTTTTGAAGCTCTTCATATTTTTCAAACGTTTTCAGGCTCTTCATGTTTTTCCACACCGCTTCATGCTCCTCCTTTTTTTCAGATAGTTTCATGCCCCCTTTATTTTTGACACCTTTTGAAGCTCTTCATATTTTTCAAACCGTTTCAGGCTCTTCATGTTTTTCAACACCGCTTCATGCTCCTCCTATTTTTCAAACCGTTTCATGCTCCTCATATTTTTGACACCTTTTGAAGCTATTCATATATTTCACACCTTTTCCACCTCTTCATGTTTTTCAACACTGCTTCTTGCTCCTCCAATTTTTCAGACCGTTTCATGCTCCTCCTATTTTTGATACCTTTTGAAGCTGTTCATATATTTCACACCTTTTCAGGCGTTTCATGACTTTGAAAACCGTTTCATGCTCGTCATATTTTGACAGTTTTTGATGCTCTTCATATTTTTCACAGCTTTTCAGGCTCTTCATCTTTTTCAACACCACTTCATGCTCCTATTTTTCAGACCGTTTCCTGCTCCTCATATTTTTGACACATTTTCAAACTCTTCATATTTTTCACACCTTTTCAGGCTCTTCTTGTTTTTCAACACCGCTTCATGCTCCTCGTATTTTTCAGACAGTTTCATGTGCCTCCTCTTTTTAACATCTTTTGAAGGTCTTCATATTTTTCACACCTTTTCAGGCTCTTCATGTTTTTCCGCACCGCTTCCTGCTCTTCCTTTTTTTCAGACCGTTCCATGCTCCTCATATTTTTGACACCTTTTGAAGCTCTTCATATTTTGCACACCTTTTGAGGCTCTTTATGTTTTTCAACACCACTTCATGCTCGTCCTATTTTCAGACCGTTTAATGCTCCTCTTATTTTTGACACCTTTTGAAGCTCTTCATATTTTTCAAACCTCTTCAGGTTCTTCATATTTTTCAACACCGCTTCATGCTCCTCCTATTTTTCAGATAGTTTCATGCCCCCTCTATTTTTGACACATTTTGAAGCTCTTCATATTTTTCAAGCCTTTTCAGGCTCTTCATGTTTCTCAACACCGCTTCATGCTCCTCCTATTTTTCAAACGGTTTCATGCTCCTCATATTTTTGACACCTTTTGAAGCTCTTCATATATTTCACACCTTTTCCACACCTTCATGTTTTTCAACACTGCTTCTTGCTCCTCCAATTTTTCAGACCGTTTCATGCTCCTCCTATTTTTGATACCTTTTGAAGCTGTTCATATATTTCACACCTTTTCAGGCGTTTCATGTCTTGAACACCGTTTCATGCTCCTCATATTTTGGCAGTTTTTGATGCTCTTCATATTTTTCACAGCTTTTCAGGCTCTTCATGTTTTTCAACACCACTTCATGCTCCTATTTTTTAGACCGTTTCCTGCTCCTCATATTTTTGACACATTTTCAAACTCTTCATATTTTTCACACCTTTTCAGGCGCTTCTTGTTTTTCAACACCGGTTCATGCTCCTCCTATTTTTCATACCGTTTCATGCTCCTCATATTTTTGACACCTTTTGAAGCTCTCCATATTTTTCAAACCTTTTCAAGCTCTTCATGTTTTTAAACAGAGCTTCATTTTCCTCCTATTTTTCAGACCGTTTCATGCTCCACATATTTTTGACACCTTTTGAAGCTCTTCATATTTTTCAACCTTTTCTTGCTTTCCATGTTTTTGAACACCGTTCCATGCTCCTCATATTTTTGACACCTTTGAAGCTCTTCAAAATTTTGACACCTTTTGAAGCTCTTCATATTTTTCAAACCTTTTCAAGCTCTTCATGTTTTTCAACACCGCTTCTTGCTCCTCCTATTTTTCAGACCGTTTCATGCTCCTCATATTTTTGACACCTTTTGAATCTCTTCATATATTTCACACCTTTTCAGGCTCTTCATGTTTTTGAACACCGCTTCATGATCCTCCTATTTTTCAGACCGTTTCATACACCTCATATTTTTTTCACCTTTTGAAGCTCTTCATATTTTTCACACCTTTTCAGGCTCCTCATGTTTTGCAACACCGCTTCATGGTCCTCCTATTTTTCAGACCATTTCATACTCGTCATATTTTTGACACCTTTTACTGCTCTTCATATTTTTCACACCTTTTCAGGCTCTTCATTTTTTCAACACCGCTTCTTGATCCTCCTATTTTTCAGACTGTTTCATGCTCATCTCATTTTTGACACCTTTGAAAGCTTTTCATATTTTTCACAACTTTTCAGGCTCTTCATGTTTTGAACACCGCTTCATGCTCCTCCTATTTTTCAGACCGTATCATGCTCCTCATATTTTTCACATCTTTTGAAGCTCTTCATATTTTTCACACCTTTTCAGGCTCTTCATATTTTTGAACACCTCTTCATCTTCCTCCTATTTTTCAGACCGTTTCTTGCTCCTCATGTATTTCACACCTTTGGAAGCCCTTCATATTTTTCACACCTTTTCAGGCTCTTGATGTTTTTCCACACCACTTCATGCTTCTCCTATTTTTCAACACGTTTCATGCTCCTCATGTATTTCACACCCTTTGAAGCTCTTCATATTTTTCACACCTTTTCAGGCTCTTCATGTTTTTCAACACCGCTTCATGCTCCTCCTATTTTTCAGACCGTTTCATGCACCTCATATTTTTCTCACCTTTTGAAGCTCTTCATATTTTTCACACCTTTTCAGGCTCCTCATGTTTTGCAACACCGCTTCATGGTCCTCCTATTTTTCAGACCGTTTCATACTCCTCATATTTTTGACAACTTTTGATGCTCTTCATATATTTCACACCTTTTCAGGCTCTTCATTTTTTCAACACTACTTCATGCTCCTCCTATTTTTCAGACGGTTTCATGCTCATCTCATTTTTGACACCTTTTGAAGCTCTTCATATTTTTCACATCTTTTGAAGCTCTTCATATTTTTCACACGTTTTCAGGCTCTTCATTTTGTTCAACACCCTTTCTTGCTCCTCCTATTTTTCAGACCATTTCATGCTCCTCATATTTTTGACACGTTTTGAAGCTCTTCATATTTTTCACACCTTTTCAGGCTCTTCATGTTTTTGAACACCGTTTCATAGTCCTCCTATTTTTCAGACCGTTTCATGCTCCTCATATTTTTGACACCTTTTGAAGCTCTTCATATTTTTCACTACTTTTCAGGGTCTTCCTGTTTTGAACACCGCTTCATGCTCCTCCTATTTTTCAGAACTTTTCATGCTCCTCATATTTTTGACACCTTTTGAAGCTCTTCATATTTTTCACACCTTTTCAGGCTCTTCATGTTTTTGAACACCATTTCATGCTCCTCCTATTTTACAGACCGTTTCATTCTCCTCATATTTTTGACACCTTTTGAAGCTCTTCATATATTTCACACCTTTTCAGGCTTTTCATTATTTTCAACACCACTTCATGCTCCTCTTATTTTTCAGACCGTTTCATGCTCATCTCATTTTGACACCTTTTGAAGCTCTTCATGTTTTTCACATCTTCTGAAGCTCTTCATATTTTTCACAAATTTTCAGGCTCTTTATGATTTTCAACACCGCTTCATGCTCCTCCTATTTTTCAGACCGTTTCATGTTCATCTCATTTTGACACCTTTTGAAGCTCTTCATATTTTTCACACCTTTTGAAGCTCTTCATATTTTGCATATTTTTGAAGTTCTTCATAATTTCACACGTTTTCAGACTCTTCATGTTTTTCAACACCACTTCATGCTCCTCCTATTTTTCAGACCGTTTCATGCTCCTCATATTTTTGACACCTTTTGAAGCTCTTCATATTTTTCACACCTTTTCAGGCTCTTCATGTTTTTGAACACCGCTTCATGCTCCTCCTATTTTTCAGACCGTTTCATGCTCCTCATATTTTTGACAACTTTTGAAGCTTTTCATATTTTTCACACCTTGTCAGGCTCTTGAATTTTTTCAACACCACTTCATGCTCCTCCTTTTTTGCAGACCGTTTCATGCTCCTCATATTTTTGACACCTTTTGAAGCTCTTCATATTTTGCACACCTTTTCAGGCTCTTCATGTTTTTGAACACCGCTTCATGATCCTCCTATTTTTCTGACCTTTTCATGCTCCTCATATTTTTGACAACTTTTGAAGCTCTTCATATTTTTCACAACTTTTCAGGCTTTTCCTGTTTTTGAACACCGCTTCATGCTCCTCCTATTTTTCAAACCGTTTCATGCTCCTCATATTTTTGACACCTTCTGAAGCTCTTCATATTTTTCACACCTTTTCAGGCTCTTCATGTTTTTGAACACCGCTTCATGCTCCTCCTATTTTCAGACCGTTTCATTCTCCTCATATTTTTGACACCTTTTGAAGCCCTTCATATATTTCACACCTTTTCCGTCTCTTCTTTTTTTTCAACACCACTTCATGCTCCTCCTATTTTTCAGACCGTTTCATGCTCATCTCATTTTTGACACCTTTTGAAGCTCTTCATATTTTTCACACCTTTTCAAGCTCTTCATGTTTTTGAACACCGCTTCATGCTCCTCCTATTTTTCAGACTGCTTCATACTCCTCTCATTTTTGACACCTTTTGAAGCTCTTCATATTTTTGACACCTTTTGAAGCTCTTCATATTTCTCACACGTTTTCAGGCTCTTCATGATTTTCAACACCGATTCATGCTCCTTCTCTTTTTCAGACCGTTTCATGCTCCTCATATTTTTGATACCTTTTGAATCTCCTCATATTTTTTACACCTTTTGAAGCTCCTCATATTTTTCACACCTTTTCAGGCTCTTCATATTTTTGAAAACCGCTTCATGCTCCTCCTATTTTTAAGACCATTTCATGCTCCTCATATATTTCACACCTTTTGAAGTTCTTCATATTTTTCACACCTTTTCAGGCTCTGCATGTTTTTCAACACCGTTTCATGCTCCTCCTATTTTTCAGACCGTTTCATGCTCCTCATATTTTTGACACATTTTGAAGTTCTTGATATATTTCACACCTTCTCAGGCTCTTCATTTTTTGGAACACGACTTCTTGCTCCTCCTATTTTTCAGACCGTTTCATGCTCATCTCATTTTTGACACCTTTTGAAGCTCTTCATATATTTGACACCATTTGAAGCTCTTCATATTTTTCACAACTTTTCAGGCTCTGCATGTATTTGAACACCGTTTCATGCTACTCCTATATTTCAGACCGATTCTTGCTGCTCATATATTTGACACCTTTTGAAACTCTTCATATTTTTAACACCTTTTCAGGCTCTTCATGTTTTTCAACACCGCTTCATGCTCTTCCTATTTTTCAGACCGTTTCATGCTCCTCATATTTTTGACACCTTTTGATGCTCTTCATATTTTTCACACCTTTTCAGGCTTTTCATGTTTTTGCACACCGCTTCATGCTCCTCCTATTTTTCACACCTTTTGAAGCTCTTCATATTTTTCACCCTTTTCAGTCTCTTCATGTTTTTAACACGGTTTCATGCTCCTCCTATTTTTCAGACCGTTTCATGCTCCTCATATTTTTGACACCTTTTGAAGCTCTTCATATTTTTCACATCTTTTCAGGCTCTTCATGTTTTTCAACACCGCTTCATGCTCCACCTATTTTTCAGACGGTTTCATGCTCATCTCTTTTTTGACACCTTTTGAAGCTCTTCATATTTTTCATACCTTTTGAAGCTCTTCATATTTTTCACTCGTTTTCACGCTCTTCATGTTTTTCAACACCGCTTCATGCTCCTCCTATTTTTCAGACGGTTTCATGCTCCTCATATTTTTGACACCTTTTGAAGCTCTTCATATTTTTCAAACCTTTTCAGGCTCTTCATGTTTTTGAACACTGCTTCATGCTCCTCGTATTTTTCAAACCATTTCATGATCCTCATGTATTTCACACCTTTGAACCTCTTCATATTTTTCACACCTTTTCAGGCTCTTCATGTGTTTCAACACCACTTCATGCTCCTCAGCTTTTTCAGACCGTTTCATGCTCATTTCATTTTTGAAACATTTTGAAGCTCTTCATATTTTTCACACCTTTTGAATCTCTTCATATTTTTGACACCTTTTCAGGCTCTTCATGTTTTTGAACACCTCTGCATGCTCCTCCTATTTTTCAGGGCGTTTAATGCTCCTCATGTATTTCACACCTTTTGAAGCTCTTCATATTTTTCTCACCTTTTCAGGCTCTTCATGTTTTTGAACACCGCTTCATGCTCCTCATATTTTTCAGACCGTTTCATGCTCCTCATATATTTCAAACCTTTTGCACCTCTTCATATTTTTCACACCTTTTCAATGTCTTCATGTTTTTGAACACCGTTTCATGCTGCTCCTATTTTTCACAACGTTTCATGCTCCTCATATTTTTGACACCTTTTGAAGCTCTTCATATTTTTCACACCTTTTCAGGCTCTTCATATTTTTGAACACCTCTTCCTCTTCCTCCTATTTTTCAGACCGTTTCTTGCTCCTCATGTATTTCACACCTTTGGAAGCCCTTCATATTTTTCACACCTTTTCAGGCTCTTGATGTTTTTCCACACCACTTCATGCTTCTCCTATTTTTCAACACGTTTCATGCTCCTCATGTATTTCACACCTTTTGAAGCTCTTCATATTTTTCACACCTTTTCAGGCTCCTCATGTTTTGCAACACCGCTTCATGGTCCTCCTATTTTTCAGACCGTTTCATACTCCTCATATTTTTGACAACTTTTGATGCTCTTCATATTTTTCACACCTTTTCAGGCTCTTCATTTTTTCAACACCGCTTCATGCTCCTCCTATTTTTCAGAGCGTTTCATGCTCATCTCATTTTTAACACCTTTGGAAGCTTTTCATATTTTTCACAATTTTTCAGGCTCTTCATGTTTTGAACACCGCTTCATGCTCCTCCTATTTTTCAGACCGTATCATGCTCCTCATATTTTGACACCTTTTGAAGCTCTTCATATATTTCACACCTTTTCAGTCTCTTCTTTTTCTTCAACACCACCTCATGCACCTCCTATTTTTCAGACCGTTTCATGATCATCTCATTTTTGACACCTTTTGAAGCTCTTCATATTTTTCACACCTTTTCAGGCTCCTCATTTTTTTCAACACCACTTCATTCTCCTCCTATTTTTCAGACCGTTTCATGCTCATCTCTTTTTTGACACCTTTTGAAGCTCTTCATATTTTTCATACCTTTTGAAGCTCTTCATATTTTTCACTCGTTTTCACGCTCTTCATGGTTTTCAACACCGCTTCATGCTCCTCCTCTTTTTCAGACGGTTTCATCCTCCTCATATTTTTGACACCTTTTGAAGCTCTTCATATTTTTCAAACCTTTTCAGGCTCTTCATGTTTTTGAACACTGCTTCATGCTCCTCGTATTTTTCAAACCATTTCATGATCCTCATGTATTTCACACCTTTGAACCTCTTCATATTTTTCACACCTTTTCAGGCTCTTCATGTGTTTCAACACCACTTCATGCTCCTCAGCTTTTTCAGACCGTTTCATGCTCATTTCATTTTTGAAACATTTTGAAGCTCTTCATATTTTTCACACCTTTTGAATCTCTTCATATTTTTGACACCTTTTCAGGCTCTTCATGTTTTTGAACACCTCTGCATGCTCCTCCTATTTTTCAGGGCGTTTAATGCTCCTCATGTATTTCACACCTTTTGAAGCTCTTCATATTTTTCTCACCTTTTCAGGCTCTTCATGTTTTTGAACACCGCTTCATGCTCCTCATATTTTTCAGACCGTTTCATGCTCCTCATATATTTCAAACCTTTTGCACCTCTTCATATTTTTCACACCTTTTCAATGTCTTCATGTTTTTGAACACCGTTTCATGCTGCTCCTATTTTTCACAACGTTTCATGCTCCTCATATTTTTGACACCTTTTGAAGCTCTTCATATTTTTCACACCTTTTCAGGCTCTTCATATTTTTGAACACCTCTTCCTCTTCCTCCTATTTTTCAGACCGTTTCTTGCTCCTCATGTATTTCACACCTTTGGAAGCCCTTCATATTTTTCACACCTTTTCAGGCTCTTGATGTTTTTCCACACCACTTCATGCTTCTCCTATTTTTCAACACGTTTCATGCTCCTCATGTATTTCACACCTTTGAAGCTCTTCATATTTTTCACACCTTTTCAGGCTCTTCATGTTTTTCAACACCGCTTCATGCTCCTCCTATTTTTCAGACCGTTTCATGCACCTCATATTTTTCTCCCCTTTTGAAGCTCTTCATATTTTTCACACCTTTTCAGGCTCCTCATGTTTTGCAACACCGCTTCATGGTCCTCCTATTTTTCAGACCGTTTCATACTCCTCATATTTTTGACAACTTTTGATGCTCTTCATATTTTTCACACCTTTTCAGGCTCTTCATTTTTTCAACACCGCTTCATGCTCCTCCTATTTTTCAGACCGTTTCATGCTCATCTCATTTTTAACACCTTTGGAAGCTTTTCATATTTTTCACAATTTTTCAGGCTCTTCATGTTTTGAACACCGCTTCATGCTCCTCATATTTTTCAGACCGTATCATGCTCCTCATATTTTGACACCTTTTGAAGCTCTTCATATATTTCACACCTTTTCAGTCTCTTCTTTTTCTTCAACACCACCTCATGCACCTCCTATTTTTCAGACCGTTTCATGATCATCTCATTTTTGACACCTTTTGAAGCTCTTCATATTTTTCACACCTTTTCAGGCTCTTCATGTTTTTCAACACCGCTTTATGCTCCTCCTATTTTTCAGACCGTTTCATGCACCTCATATTGTTCTCACCTTTTGAAGCTCTTCATATTTTTCACACCTTTTCAGGCTCCTCATGTTTTGCAACACCGCTTCATGGTCCTCCTATTTTTCAGACCGTTTCATACTCCTTATATTTTTGACAACTTTTGATGCTCTTCATATTTTTCACACCTTTTCAGGCTCTTCATTTTTTCAACACCGCTTCATGCTCCTCCTATTTTTCAGAGCGTTTCATGCTCATCTCATTTTTAACACCTTTGGAAGCTTTTCATATTTTTCACAATTTTTCAGGCTCTTCATGGTTTGAACACCGCTTCATGCTCCTCCTATTTTTCAGACCGTATCATGCTCCTCATATTTTGACACCTTTTGAAGCTCTTCATATATTTCACACCTTTTCAGTCTCTTCTTTTTCTTCAACACCACTTCATGCACCTCCTATTTTTCAGACCGTTTCATGATCATCTCATTTTTGACACCTTTTGAAGCTCTTCATATTTTTCACACCTTTTCAGGCTCCTCATTTTTTTCAACACCACTTCATCCTCCTCCTATTTTTCAGACCGTTTCATGCTCATCTCTTTTTTGACACCTTTTGAAGCTCTTCATATTTTTCACACATTTTGAAGCTCTTAATATTTTTCACACCTTTTCTGGCTCTTCATGTTTTTCAACACCGGTTCATGGTACTCCTATTTTTTAGACCGTTTCATGCTCCTCATATTTTTGACAACTTTTGAAGCTGTTCATATTTTTCACACCTTTTCAGGCTCTTCATTTTTTTCAACACTGCTTCATGCTCCTCCTATTTTTCAGAACGTTTCATGCTCCTTATAATTTTGACACCTTTTGAAGCTCTTCATATTTTTCACACCTTTTCAGGCTCTTCATGTTTTTCAACACTGCTTCATGCTCCTCCTATTTTTCAGACCGTTTCTTGCACCTCATATATTTCACACCTTTAGAAGCTCTTCATATTTTTCACACATTTTCAGGCTCTTCATGTTTCTCAACACCGCTTCCTGCTCCTCCTCTTTTTCAGACCGTTTCATGCTCCTCATATTTTTGACACATTTTGAAGTTCTTCATGTTTCTCACAGCTTTTCAGGTTCTTCATGTTTTTCAACACTACTTCATGCTCCTCCTATTTTTCAGACGGTTTCATGCTCATCTCATTTTTGACACCTTTTGAAGCTCTTCATATTTTTCACATCTTTTGAAGCTCTTCATATTTTTCACACGTTTTCAGGCTCTTCATGTTGTTCAACACCCTTTCTTGCTCCTCCTATTTTTCAGACCATTTCATGCTCCTCATATTTTTGACACGTTTTGAAGCTCTTCATATTTTTCACACCTTTTCAGGCTCTTCATGTTTTTGAACACCGTTTCATAGTCCTCCTATTTTTCAGACCGTTTCATGCTCCTCATATTTTTGACACCTTTTGAAGCTCTTCATATTTTTCACTACTTTTCAGGGTCTTCCTGTTTTGAACACCGCTTCATGCTCCTCCTATTTTTCAGAACTTTTCATGCTCCTCATATTTTTGACACCTTTTGAAGCTCTTCATATTTTTCACACCTTTTCAGGCTCTTCATGTTTTTGAACACCATTTCATGCTCCTCCTATTTTACAGACCGTTTCATTCTCCTCATATTTTTGACACCTTTTGAAGCTCTTCATATATTTCACACCTTTTCAGGCTTTTCATTATTTTCAACACCACTTCATGCTCCTCTTATTTTTCAGACCGTTTCATGCTCATCTCATTTTGACACCTTTTGAAGCTCTTCATGTTTTTCACATCTTCTGAAGCTCTTCATATTTTTCACAAATTTTCAGGCTCTTTATGATTTTCAACACCGCTTCATGCTCCTCCTATTTTTCAGACCGTTTCATGTTCATCTCATTTTGACACCTTTTGAAGCTCTTCATATTTTTCACACCTTTTGAAGCTCTTCATATTTTGCATATTTTTGAAGTTCTTCATAATTTCACACGTTTTCAGACTCTTCATGTTTTTCAACACCACTTCATGCTCCTCCTATTTTTCAGACCGTTTCATGCTCCTCATATTTTTGACACCTTTTGAAGCTCTTCATATTTTTCACACCTTTTCAGGCTCTTCATGTTTTTAACACCGCTTCATGCTCCTCCTATTTTTCAGACCGTTTCATGCTCCTCATATTTTTGACAACTTTTGAAGCTTTTCATATTTTTCACACCTTGTCAGGCTCTTGAATTTTTTCAACACCACTTCATGCTCCTCCTTTTTTGCAGACCGTTTCATGCTCCTCATATTTTTGACACCTTTTGAAGCTCTTCATATTTTGCACACCTTTTCAGGCTCTTCATGTTTTTGAACACCGCTTCATGATCCTCCTATTTTTCTGACCTTTTCATGCTCCTCATATTTTTGACAACTTTTGAAGCTCTTCATATTTTTCACAACTTTTCAGGCTTTTCCTGTTTTTGAACACCGCTTCATGCTTCTCCTATTTTTCAAACCGTTTCATGCTCCTCATATTTTTGACACCTTTTGAAGCTCTTCATATTTTTCACACCTTTTCAGGCTCTTCATGTTTTTGAACACCGCTTCATGCTCCTCCTATTTTCAGACCGTTTCATTCTCCTCATATTTTTGACACCTTCTGAAGCCCTTCATATATTTCACACCTTTTCCGTCTCTTCTTTTTTTTCAACACCACTTCATGCTCCTCCTATTTTTCAGACCGTTTCATGCTCATCTCATTTTTGACACCTTTTGAAGCTCTTCATATTTTTCACACCTTTTCAAGCTCTTCATGTTTTTGAACACCGCTTCATGCTCCTCCTATTTTTCAGACTGCTTCATACTCCTCTCATTTTTGACACCTTTTGAAGCTCTTCATATTTTTGACACCTTTTGAAGCTCTTCATATTTCTCACACGTTTTCAGGCTCTTCATGATTTTCAACACCGATTCATGCTCCTTCTCTTTTTCAGACCGTTTCATGCTCCTCATATTTTTGATACCTTTTGAATCTCCTCATATTTTTTACACCTTTTGAAGCTCCTCATATTTTTCACACCTTTTCAGGCTCTTCATATTTTTGAAAACCGCTTCATGCTCCTCCTATTTTTAAGACCATTTCATGCTCCTCATATATTTCACACCTTTTGAAGTTCTTCATATTTTTCACACCTTTTCAGGCTCTGCATGTTTTTCAACACCGTTTCATGCTCCTCCTATTTTTCAGACCGTTTCATGCTCCTCATATTTTTGACACATTTTGAAGTTCTTGATATATTTCACACCTTCTCAGGCTCTTCATTTTTTGGAACACGACTTCTTGCTCCTCCTATTTTTCAGACCGTTTCATGCTCATCTCATTTTTGACACCTTTTGAAGCTCTTCATATATTTGACACCATTTGAAGCTCTTCATATTTTTCACAACTTTTCAGGCTCTGCATATATTTGAACACCGTTTCATGCTACTCCTATATTTCAGACCGATTCTTGCTGCTCATATATTTGACACCTTTTGAAACTCTTCATATTTTTAACACCTTTTCAGGCTCTTCATGTTTTTCAACACCGCTTCATGCTCTTCCTATTTTTCAGACCGTTTCATGCTCCTCATATTTTTGACACCTTTTGATGCTCTTCATATTTTTCACACCTTTTCAGGCTTTTCATGTTTTTGCACACCGCTTCATGCTCCTCCTATTTTTCACACCTTTTGAAGCTCTTCATATTTTTCACCCTTTTCAGTCTCTTCATGTTTTTAACACGGTTTCATGCTCCTCCTATTTTTCAGACCGTTTCATGCTCCTCATATTTTTGACACCTTTTGAAGCTCTTCATATTTTTCACATCTTTTCAGGCTCTTCATGTTTTTCAACACCGCTTCATGCTCCACCTATTTTTCAGACGGTTTCATGCTCATCTCTTTTTTGACACCTTTTGAAGCTCTTCATATTTTTCATACCTTTTGAAGCTCTTCATATTTTTCACTCGTTTTCACGCTCTTCATGTTTTTCAACACCGCTTCATGCTCCTCCTATTTTTCAGACGGTTTCATGCTCCTCATATTTTTGACACCTTTTGAAGCTCTTCATATTTTTCAAACCTTTTCAGGCTCTTCATGTTTTTGAACACTGCTTCATGCTCCTCGTATTTTTCAAACCATTTCATGATCCTCATGTATTTCACACCTTTGAACCTCTTCATATTTTTCACACCTTTTCAGGCTCTTCATGTGTTTCAACACCACTTCATGCTCCTCAGCTTTTTCAGACCGTTTCATGCTCATTTCATTTTTGAAACATTTTGAAGCTCTTCATATTTTTCACACCTTTTGAATCTCTTCATATTTTTGACACCTTTTCAGGCTCTTCATGTTTTTGAACACCTCTGCATGCTCCTCCTATTTTTCAGGGCGTTTAATGCTCCTCATGTATTTCACACCTTTTGAAGCTCTTCATATTTTTCTCACCTTTTCAGGCTCTTCATGTTTTTGAACACCGCTTCATGCTCCTCATATTTTTCAGACCGTTTCATGCTCCTCGTATATTTCAAACCTTTTGCACCTCTTCATATTTTTCACACCTTTTCAATGTCTTCATGTTTTTGAACACCGTTTCATGCTGCTCCTATTTTTCACAACGTTTCATGCTCCTCATATTTTTGACACCTTTTGAAGCTCTTCATATTTTTCACACCTTTTCAGGCTCTTCATATTTTTGAACACCTCTTCCTCTTCCTCCTATTTTTCAGACCGTTTCTTGCTCCTCATGTATTTCACACCTTTGGAAGCCCTTCATATTTTTCACACCTTTTCAGGCTCTTGATGTTTTTCCACACCACTTCATGCTTCTCCTATTTTTCAACACGTTTCATGCTCCTCATGTATTTCACACCTTTTGAAGCTCTTCATATTTTTCACACCTTTTCAGGCTCCTCATGTTTTGCAACACCGCTTCATGGTCCTCCTATTTTTCAGACCGTTTCATACTCCTCATATTTTTGACAACTTTTGATGCTCTTCATATTTTTCACACCTTTTCAGGCTCTTCATTTTTTCAACACCGCTTCATGCTCCTCCTATTTTTCAGACCGTTTCATGCTCATCTCATTTTTAACACCTTTGGAAGCTTTTCATATTTTTCACAATTTTTCAGGCTCTTCATGTTTTGAACACCGCTTCATGCTCCTCCTATTTTTCAGACCGTATCATGCTCCTCATATTTTGACACCTTTTGAAGCTCTTCATATATTTCACACCTTTTCAGTCTCTTCTTTTTCTTCAACACCACCTCATGCACCTCCTATTTTTCAGACCGTTTCATGATCATCTCATTTTTGACACCTTTTGAAGCTCTTCATATTTTTCACACCTCTTCAGGCTCCTCATTTTTTTCAACACCACTTCATTCTCCTCCTATTTTTCAGACCGTTTCATGCTCATCTCTTTTTTGACACCTTTTGAAGCTCTTCATATTTTTCATACCTTTTGAAGCTCTTCATATTTTTCACTCGTTTTCACGCTCTTCATGGTTTTCAACACCGCTTCATGCTCCTCCTCTTTTTCAGACGGTTTCATCCTCCTCATATTTTTGACACCTTTTGAAGCTCTTCATATTTTTCAAACCTTTTCAGGCTCTTCATGTTTTTGAACACTGCTTCATGCTCCTCGTATTTTTCAAACCATTTCATGATCCTCATGTATTTCACACCTTTGAACCTCTTCATATTTTTCACACCTTTGCAGGCTCTTCATGTGTTTCAACACCACTTCATGCTCCTCAGCTTTTTCAGACCGTTTCATGCTCATTTCATTTTTGAAACATTTTGAAGCTCTTCATATTTTTCACACCTTTTGAATCTCTTCATATTTTTGACACCTTTTCAGGCTCTTCATGTTTTTGAACACCTCTGCATGCTCCTCCTATTTTTCAGGGCGTTTAATGCTCCTCATGTATTTCACACCTTTTGAAGCTCTTCATATTTTTCTCACCTTTTCAGGCTCTTCATGTTTTTGAACACCGCTTCATGCTCCTCATATTTTTCAGACCGTTTCATGCTCCTCATATATTTCAAACCTTTTGCACCTCTTCATATTTTTCACACCTTTTCAATGTCTTCATGTTTTTGAACACCGTTTCATGCTGCTCCTATTTTTCACAACGTTTCATGCTCCTCATATTTTTGACACCTTTTGAAGCTCTTCATATTTTTCACACCTTTTCAGGCTCTTCATATTTTTGAACACCTCTTACTCTTCCTCCTATTTTTCAGACCGTTTCTTGCTCCTCATGTATTTCACACCTTTGGAAGCCCTTCATATTTTTCACACCTTTTCAGGCTCTTGATGTTTTTCCACACCACTTCATGCTTCTCCTATTTTTCAACACGTTTCATGCTCCTCATGTATTTCACACCTTTTGAAGCTCTTCATATTTTTCACACCTTTTCAGGCTCTTCATGTTTTTCAACACCGCTTCATGCTCCTCCTATTTTTCAGACCGTTTCATGCACCTCATATTTTTCTCTCCTTTTGAAGCTCTTCATATTTTTCACACCTTTTCAGGCTCCTCATGTTTTGCAACACCGCTTCATTGTCCTCCTATTTTTCAGACCGTTTCATACTCCTCATATTTTTGACAACTTTTGATGCTCTTCATATTTTTCACACCTTTTCAGGCTCTTCATTTTTTCAACACCGCTTCATGCTCCTCCTATTTTTCAGAGCGTTTCATGCTCATCTCATTTTTAACACCTTTGGAAGCTTTTCATATTTTTCACAATTTTTCAGGCTCTTCATGTTTTGAACACCGCTTCATGCTCCTCCTATTTTTCAGACCGTATCATGCTCCTCATATTTTGACACCTTTTGAAGCTCTTCATATATTTCACACCTTTTCAGTCTCTTCTTTTTCTTCAACACCACCTCATGCACCTCCTATTTTTCAGACCGTTTCATGATCATCTCATTTTTGACACCTTTTGAAGCTCTTCATATTTTTCACATCTTTTCAGGCTCCTCATTTTTTTCAACACCACTTCATTCTCCTCCTATTTTTCAGACCGTTTCATGCTCATCTCTTTTTTGACACCTTTTGTAGCTCTTCATATTTTTCACACATTTTGAAGCTCTTAATATTTTTCACACCTTTTCTGGCTCTTCATGTTTTTCAACACCGGTTCATGGTCCTCCTATTTTTCAGACCGTTTCATACTCCTTATATCTTTGACAACTTTTGATGCTCTTCATATTTTTCACACCTTTTCAGGCTCTTCATTTTTTCAACACTGCTTCATGCTCCTCCTATTTTTCAGAGCGTTTCATGCTCATCTCATTTTTAACACCTTTGGAAGCTTTTCATATTTTTCACAATTTTTCAGGCTCTTCATGGTTTGAACACCGCTTCATGCTCCTCCTATTTTTCAGACCGTATCATGCTCCTCATATTTTGACACCTTTTGAAGCTCTTCATATATTTCACACCTTTTCAGTCTCTTCTTTTTCTTCAACACCACTTCATGCACCTCCTATTTTTCAGACCGTTTCATGATCATCTCATTTTTGACACCTTTTGAAGCTCTTCATATTTTTCACACCTTTTCAGGCTCCTCATTTTTTTCAACACCACTTCATTCTCCTCCTATTTTTCAGACCGTTTCATGCTCATCTCTTTTTTGACACCTTTTGAAGCTCTTCATATTTTTCACACATTTTGAAGCTCTTAATATTTTTCACACCTTTTCTGGCTCTTCATGTTTTTCAACACCGGTTCATGGTACTCCTATTTTTTAGACCGTTTCATGCTCCTCATATTTTTGACAACTTTTGAAGCTGTTCATATTTTTCACACCTTTTCAGGCTCTTCATTTTTTTCAACACTGCTTCATGCTCCTCCTATTTTTCAGAACGTTTCATGCTCCTTATAATTTTGACACCTTTTGAAGCTCTTCATATTTTTCACACCTTTTCAGGCTCTTCATGTTTTTCAACACTGCTTCATGCTCCTCCTATTTTTCAGACCGTTTCTTGCACCTCATATATTTCACACCTTTAGAAGCTCTTCATATTTTTCACACATTTTCAGGCTCTTCATGTTTCTCAACACCGCTTCCTGCTCCTCCTCTTTTTCAGACCGTTTCATGCTCCTCATATTTTTGACACATTTTGAAGCTCTTCATGTTTCTCACAGCTTTTCAGGTTCTTCATGTTTTTCAACACTACTTCATGCTCCTCCTATTTTTCAGACGGTTTCATGCTCATCTCATTTTTGACACCTTTTGAAGCTCTTCATATTTTTCACATCTTTTGAAGCTCTTCATATTTTTCACACGTTTTCAGGCTCTTCATTTTGTTCAACACCCTTTCTTGCTCCTCCTATTTTTCAGACCATTTCATGCTCCTCATATTTTTGACACGTTTTGAAGCTCTTCATATTTTTCACACCTTTTCAGGCTCTTCATGTTTTTGAACACCGTTTCATAGTCCTCCTATTTTTCAGACCGTTTCATGCTCCTCATATTTTTGACACCTTTTGAAGCTCTTCATATTTTTCACTACTTTTCAGGGTCTTCCTGTTTTGAACACCGCTTCATGCTCCTCCTATTTTTCAGAACTTTTCATGCTCCTCATATTTTTGACACCTTTTGAAGCTCTTCATATTTTTCACACCTTTTCAGGCTCTTCATGTTTTTGAACACCATTTCATGCTCCTCCTATTTTACAGACCGTTTCATTCTCCTCATATTTTTGACACCTTTTGAAGCTCTTCATATATTTCACACCTTTTCAGGCTTTTCATTATTTTCAACACCACTTCATGCTCCTCTTATTTTTCAGACCGTTTCATGCTCATCTCATTTTGACACCTTTTGAAGCTCTTCATGTTTTTCACATCTTCTGAAGCTCTTCATATTTTTCACAAATTTTCAGGCTCTTTATGATTTTCAACACCGCTTCATGCTCCTCCTATTTTTCAGACCGTTTCATGTTCATCTCATTTTGACACCTTTTGAAGCTCTTCATATTTTTCACACCTTTTGAAGCTCTTCATATTTTGCATATTTTTGAAGTTCTTCATAATTTCACACGTTTTCAGACTCTTCATGTTTTTCAACACCACTTCATGCTCCTCCTATTTTTCAGACCGTTTCATGCTCCTCATATTTTTGACACCTTTTGAAGCTCTTCATATTTTTCACACCTTTTCAGGCTCTTCATGTTTTTGAACACCGCTTCATGCTCCTCCTATTTTTCAGACCGTTTCATGCTCCTCATATTTTTGACAACTTTTGAAGCTTTTCATATTTTTCACACCTTGTCAGGCTCTTGAATTTTTTCAACACCACTTCATGCTCCTCCTTTTTTGCAGACCGTTTCATGCTCCTCATATTTTTGACACCTTTTGAAGCTCTTCATATTTTGCACACCTTTTCAGGCTCTTCATGTTTTTGAACACCGCTTCATGATCCTCCTATTTTTCTGACCTTTTCATGCTCCTCATATTTTTGACAACTTTTGAAGCTCTTCATATTTTTCACAACTTTTCAGGCTTTTCCTGTTTTTGAACACCGCTTCATGCTCCTCCTATTTTTCAAACCGTTTCATGCTCCTCATATTTTTGACACCTTTTGAAGCTCTTCATATTTTTCACACCTTTTCAGGCTCTTCATGTTTTTGAACACCGCTTCATGCTCCTCCTATTTTCAGACCGTTTCATTCTCCTCATATTTTTGACACCTTTTGAAGCCCTTCATATATTTCACACCTTTTCCGTCTCTTCTTTTTTTTCAACACCACTTCATGCTCCTCCTATTTTTCAGACCGTTTCATGCTCATCTCATTTTTGACACCTTTTGAAGCTCTTCATATTTTTCACACCTTTTCAAGCTCTTCATGTTTTTGAACACCGCTTCATGCTCCTCCTATTTTTCAGACTGCTTCATACTCCTCTCATTTTTGACACCTTTTGAAGCTCTTCATATTTTTGACACCTTTTGAAGCTCTTCATATTTCTCACACGTTTTCAGGCTCTTCATGATTTTCAACACCGATTCATGCTCCTTCTCTTTTTCAGACCGTTTCATGCTCCTCATATTTTTGATACCTTTTGAATCTCCTCATATTTTTTACACCTTTTGAAGCTCCTCATATTTTTCACACCTTTTCAGGCTCTTCATATTTTTGAAAACCGCTTCATGCTCCTCCTATTTTTAAGACCATTTCATGCTCCTCATATATTTCACACCTTTTGAAGTTCTTCATATTTTTCACACCTTTTCAGGCTCTGCATGTTTTTCAACACCGTTTCATGCTCCTCCTATTTTTCAGACCGTTTCATGCTCCTCATATTTTTGACACATTTTGAAGTTCTTGATATATTTCACACCTTCTCAGGCTCTTCATTTTTTGGAACACGACTTCTTGCTCCTCCTATTTTTCAGACCGTTTCATGCTCATCTCATTTTTGACACCTTTTGAAGCTCTTCATATATTTGACACCATTTGAAGCTCTTCATATTTTTCACAACTTTTCAGGCTCTGCATATATTTGAACACCGTTTCATGCTACTCCTATATTTCAGACCGATTCTTGCTGCTCATATATTTGACACCTTTTGAAACTCTTCATATTTTTAACACCTTTTCAGGCTCTTCATGTTTTTCAACACCGCTTCATGCTCCTCCTATTTTTCAGACCGTTTCATGCTCCTCATATTTTTGACACCTTTTGATGCTCTTCATATTTTTCACACCTTTTCAGGCTCTTCATGTTTTTGAACACTGCTTCATGCTCCTCGTATTTTTCAAACCATTTCATGATCCTCATGTATTTCACACCTTTGAACCTCTTCATATTTTTCACACCTTTTCAGGCTCTTCATGTGTTTCAACACCACTTCATGCTCCTCAGCTTTTTCAGACCGTTTCATGCTCATTTCATTTTTGAAACATTTTGAAGCTCTTCATATTTTTCACACCTTTTGAATCTCTTCATATTTTTGACACCTTTTCAGGCTCTTCATGTTTTTGAACACCTCTGCATGCTCCTCCTATTTTTCAGGGCGTTTAATGCTCCTCATGTATTTCACACCTTTTGAAGCTCTTCATATTTTTCTCACCTTTTCAGGCTCTTCATGTTTTTGAACACCGCTTCATGCTCCTCATATTTTTCAGACCGTTTCATGCTCCTCATATATTTCAAACCTTTTGCACCTCTCCATATTTTTCACACCTTTTCAATGTCTTCATGTTTTTGAACACCGTTTCATGCTGCTCCTATTTTTCACAATGTTTCATGCTCCTCATATTTTTGACACCTTTTGAAGCTCTTCATATTTTTCACACCTTTTCAGGCTCTTCATATTTTTGAACACCTCTTCCTCTTCCTCCTATTTTTCAGACCGTTTCTTGCTCCTCATGTATTTCACACCTTTGGAAGCCCTTCATATTTTTCACACCTTTTCAGGCTCTTGATGTTTTTCCACACCACTTCATGCTTCTCCTATTTTTCAACACGTTTCATGCTCCTCATGTATTTCACACCTTTTGAAGCTCTTCATATTTTTCACACCTTTTCAGGCTCTTCATGTTTTTCAACACCGCTTCATGCTCCTCCTATTTTTCAGACCGTTTCATGCACCTCATATTTTTCTCACCTTTTGAAGCTCTTCATATTTTTCACACCTTTTCAGGCTCCTCATGTTTTGCAACACCGCTTCATGGTCCTCCTATTTTTCAGACCGTTTCATACTCCTCATATTTTTGACAACTTTTGATGCTCTTCATATTTTTCACACCTTTTCAGGCTCTTCATTTTTTCAACACCGCTTCATGCTCCTCCTATTTTTCAGACCGTTTCATGCTCATCTCATTTTTAACACCTTTGGAAGCTTTTCATATTTTTCACAATTTTTCAGGCTCTTCATGTTTTGAACACCGCTTCATGCTCCTCCTATTTTTCAGACCGTATCATGCTCCTCATATTTTGACACCTTTTGAAGCTCTTCATATATTTCACACCTTTTCAGTCTCTTCTTTTTCTTCAACACCACCTCATGCACCTCCTATTTTTCAGACCGTTTCATGATCATCTCATTTTTGACACCTTTTGAAGCTCTTCATATTTTTCACACCTTTTCAGGCTCCTCATTTTTTTCAACACCACTTCATTCTCCTCCTATTTTTCAGACCGTTTCATGCTCATCTCTTTTTTGACACCTTTTGTAGCTCTTCATATTTTTCACACATTTTGAAGCTCTTAATATTTTTCACACCTTTTCTGGCTCTTCATGTTTTTCAACACCGGTTCATGGTACTCCTATTTTTTAGACCGTTTCATGCTCCTCATATTTTTGACAACTTTTGAAGCTGTTCATATTTTTCACACCTTTTCAGGCTCTTCATTTTTTTCAACACTGCTTCATGCTCCTCCTATTTTTCAGAACGTTTCATGCTCCTTATAATTTTGACACCTTTTGAAGCTCTTCATATTTTTCACACCTTTTCAGGCTCTTCATGTTTTTCAACACTGCTTCATGCTCCTCCTATTTTTCAGACCGTTTCTTGCACCTCATATATTTCACACCTTTAGAAGCTCTTCATATTTTTCACACATTTTCAGGCTCTTCATGTTTCTCAACACCGCTTCCTGCTCCTCCTCTTTTTCAGACCGTTTCATGCTCCTCATATTTTTGACACATTTTGAAGCTCTTCATGTTTCTCACAGCTTTTCAGGTTCTTCATGTTTTTCAACACTACTTCATGCTCCTCCTATTTTTCAGACGGTTTCATGCTCATCTCATTTTTGACACCTTTTGAAGCTCTTCATATTTTTCACATCTTTTGAAGCTCTTCATATTTTTCACACGTTTTCAGGCTCTTCATGTTTTTTAGCACCGCTTCATGCTCCTCCTATTTTCAAGACAGTTTCATACTCCTCATGTATTTCATACCTTTTGAAGCTCCTCATATTTTTCACACCTTTTCAGGCTCTTCATATTTTTGAAAACCGCTTCATGCTCCTCCTATTTTTAAGACCGTTTCATGCTCCTCATATATTTCACACCTTTTGAAGTTCTTCATATTTTTCACACCTTTTCAGGCTCTGCATGTTTTTCAACACCGTTTCATGCTCCTCCTATTTTTCAGACCGTTTCATGCTCCTCATATTTTTGACACATTTTGAAGTTCTTGATATATTTCACACCTTCTCAGGCTCTTCATTTTTTGGAACACGACTTCTTGCTCCTCCTATTTTTCAGACCGTTTCATGCTCATCTCATTTTTGACACCTTTTGAAGCTCTTCATATATTTGACACCATTTGAAGCTCTTCATATTTTTCACAACTTTTCAGGCTCTGCATGTATTTGAACACCGTTTCATGCTACTCCTATATTTCAGACCGATTCTTGCTGCTCATATATTTGACACCTTTTGAAACTCTTCATATTTTTAACACCTTTTCAGGCTCTTCATGTTTTTCAACACCGCTTCATGCTCCTCCTATTTTTCAGACCGTTTCATGCTCCTCATATTTTTGACACCTTTTGATGCTCTTCATATTTTTCACACCTTTTCAGGCTTTTCATGTTTTTGCACACCGCTTCATGCTCCTCCTATTTTTCACACCTTTTGAAGCTCTTCATATTTTTCACCCTTTTCAGTCTCTTCATGTTTTTGAACACGGTTTCATGCTCCTCCTATTTTTCAGACCGTTTCATGCTCCTCATATTTTTGACACCTTTTGAAGCTCTTCATATTTTTCACATCTTTTCAGGCTCTTCATGTTTTTCAACACCGCTTCATGCTCCACCTATTTTTCAGACGGTTTCATGCTCATCTCTTTTTTGACACCTTTTGAAGCTCTTCATATTTTTCATACCTTTTGAAGCTCCTCATATTTTTCACTCGTTTTCACGCTCTTCATGTTTTTCAACACCGCTTCATGCTCCTCCTATTTTTCAGACGGTTTCATGCTCCTCATATTTTTGACACCTTTTGAAGCTCTTCATATTTTTCAAACCTTTTCAGGCTCTTCATGTTTTTGAACACTGCTTCATGCTTCTCGTATTTTTCAAACCATTTCATGATCCTCATGTATTTCACACCTTTGAACCTCTTCATATTTTTCACACCTTTTCAGGCTCTTCATGTGTTTCAACACCACTTCATGCTCCTCAGCTTTTTCAGACCGTTTCATGCTCATTTCATTTTTGAAACATTTTGAAGCTCTTCATATTTTTCACACCTTTTGAATCTCTTCATATTTTTGACACCTTTTCAGGCTCTTCATGTTTTTGAACACCTCTGCATGCTCCTCCTATTTTTCAGGGCGTTTAATGCTCCTCATGTATTTCACACCTTTTGAAGCTCTTCATATTTTTGACACCCTTTCAGGCTCTTCATGTTTTGCAACACCGCTTCATGCTGTTCCTATTTTTCAGACCGTTTCATGCTCCTCATATTTTTGAGACCTTTTGAAGCTCTTCATATCATTCACACCTTTTCAGGCTCTTCATGTTTTTCAATACCACTTCATGCTCCACCTATTTTTCAGACCGTTTCATCCTCATCTCATTTTTGACACCTTTTAAAGCTCTTCATATTTTTCACACCTTTTGAAGCTCTTCATATTCTTCATACGTTTTCATGCTCTTTATGTTTTTCAACACCGCTTCTTGCTCCTCCTATTTTTCAGACCGTTTCATGCTCATCTCATTTTTGACACCTTTTAAAGCTCTTCATATTTTTCACACCTTTTGAGGCTCTTCATATTTTTCACACCTTTTGAGGCTCTTCATATTTTTCATATTTTTGAAGCTCTTCATATTTTTCACACCTTTTCAGGCTCTTCATATTTTTGAACACCGCTTCATGCTCCTCCTATTTTTCAGAGAGTTTCATGCTCCTCATGTATTTCACACCTTATGAAGCTCTTCATATTTTTCACACCTTTTCAGCCTCTTCATGTTTTTCAACACCGCTTCATGCTCCTCCTGTTTTTCAGACCATTTCATGCTAGTCATATTTTTGACACCTTTTGAAGCTCTTCATATTTCTCACACCTTTTCAGGCTCTTCATGTTTTTCAACAACGCTTCATGCTCCTCCGATTTTTCAGACGGTTTCATGCTCCTCATACTTTTGACACCTTTTGAAGCTCTTCATATTTTTCACACCTTTTCAGGCTCTTCATGTTTTTCAACACCGCTTCATGCACCTCCTATTTTTCAGAACGTTTCATGCTCATCTCATTTTTGACACCTTTTGAAGCTTTTCATATTTTTCAAAACTTTTCAGGCTTTTCATGTTTTGAACACCGCTTCATGGTAATCCTATTTTTGAAACCATATCATGCTCCTCATATTTTTCACACATATTGAAGCTCTTCATATTTTTCAAACCTTTTCAGACTCTTCATGTTTTTGAACACCACTTCATGCTCCTTCTATTTTCAGAGAGTTTCATTCTCCTCATGTATTTCACACCTTTTGAAGCTCTTCATATTTTGCACACCTTTTCAGGCTCTTCATGTTTTTGAACACCGTTTCATGCTCCTCCTATTTTTCAGACGGTTTCATGCTCCTCATATTTTGACACCTTTTGAAGCTCTTCATATTTTTCACACTTTTTCAAGCTCTTCATGTTTTTCAACACCACTTCATGCTCCTCCTATTTTTCAGACGTTTCATGTTCCTCATATTTTTGACACCTTTAGAAACTTTTCATATTTTTCACACTTTTTCAGGCTCTTCATGTTTTTCCACACCGCTTCAGCTCCTCCTATTTTTCAGACCGTTTCATTCTCCTCATAAATTTGACACATTTTAAAGCTCTTCATATATTTCACACCTTTTCAGGCTCTTCATTTTTTCAACACCACTTCATGCTCCTCCTATTTTTCAGACCGTTTCATGCTCATCTATTTTGACACCTTTTGAAGCTCTTCATATTTTTACACCTTTTAAGCTCTTCACATTTTTCACACCTTTTCAGGCTCTTCATGTTTTGAACACCGTTTCTTGCTCCTCTTATTATTCAGACCGTTTCATGATCCTGATATATTTGACACCTCTTGAAGCTCTTCATATTTTTCACACCTTTTCAGGCTCTTCAAGATTTTCAACACCGCTTCATGCTCCTCCGATTTTTCAGACCGTTTCATGCTCATCTCATTTTTGACATCTTTTGAAGCACTTCGTATTTTTCACACCTTTTGAAGCTCTTCCTATTTTTCATATTTTTGAACCACTTCATGTTTTTCACACCTTTTCAGGCTCTTCAAGATTTTCAACACCGCTTCATGCTCCTCCGATTTTTCAGACCGTTTCATGCTCATCTAATTTTTGACACCTTTTGAAGCTCTTCATATTTTTCACACCTTTTCAGGCTCTTCATATTTTTCAACACAACTTCATGCATCTCCTATTTTTCGGACCATTTCATGCTCCTCATATTTTTCAAACCTTTTGAAACTCTTCATATTTTTCACACCTTTTCAGGCTCTTCATGTTTTGAACACCACTTCATGCTCCTCCTATTATTCAGAGAGTTTCATGCTCCTCATGTATTTCACACCTTTTGAAGCTCTTCATATTTTTCACACCTTTTGAAGCTCTTCATATATTTCACATCTTTTCAGGCTCTTCATGTTTATTTAAAAACGTTTCATCCTCCTCCTATTTTTGACACATTTTGAAGCTCTTCATATTTTTCACATCTTTTAAGACTCTTCATGTTTTTCAACACAGCTTCATGCTCCTCCGTTTTTTCAGACCGTTTCATCCTCCTCCTATTTTTGACACATTTTGAAGCTCTTCATATTTTTCACATCTTTTAAGACTCTTCATGTTTTTCAACACCGCTTCATGCTCCTCCGTTTTTTCAGACCGTTTCATGCTCCTCTCATTTTTGACACCTTTTGAAGCTCTTCATATTTTTCACACCTTTTGAAGCTCTTCATATTTTTCACAACTTTTAAGGCTCTTCATGTTTTTCAACACCGCTTCATGGTCCTCCTATTTTTCAGAACGTTTCATGCTCCTCATATTTTTGACACCGTTTCAAGCTCTTCATATATTTCACACCTTTTCAGGCTCTGAATGTTGTCAACACCGCTTCATGCTCATCCTATTTTTCGGACCGCTTCATGCTCCTCAGATTTTTGACATCTTTGGAGCACTTCATATTTTTCACACGTTTTCAGCCTCTTCATGTTTTTCAACACTGCATCATGCTCTTCCTATTTTTCAGATCGTTTCATGCTCCTCAATGTTTGACATGTTTTGAATCTCTTTATATTTTTCACACCATTTCAGGCTCTTCATGTTTTGAACAACGTTTCATGCTCCTCCTATTTTTCAGAAAATTTCATGATCCTCATATATTTGAGACCTTTTAACGCTCTTCATATTTTTCACAGCTTTTCAGCTCTTCATGTTTGTCAACACCACTTCATGCTCCTCCTATTTTTCAGACCGTTTCTTTCTCCTCATATTTTTGACACCTTTTGAAGCTCTTCATATATTTCACAGATTTTCAGGCTCTTCATCTTTTTGCACACCGCTTCATGCTCCTCCTATTTTTCACACCGTTTCATGCTGCTCTCATTATTGACACATTTTGAAGCTATTCATATTTTTCACACCTTTGGAAGCTCTTCATATTTTTCACACATTTTCAGGCTTTTCATGTTTTCAACACCTCTTCATACTCCTCCTTTTTTTCAGTCCGTTTCATGTTCCTCATATTTTTCACACCTTTTAATGCTCTTCATATTTTTCACACCTTTTCAGGCTTTTCATGTTTTTCAACACCGCTTCATGCTCCTCCTATTTTTCAGACTGTTTCATGCTCCTCATATTTTTGACAGCTTTTGAAGCTGTTCATATTTTTCACACCTTTTCAGGCTCTTCATGTTTTTCAACCGTGCTTCATGTTCCTCCTATTTTTCACACCGTTTCATGCTCCTCATATTTTTGACACCTTTTGAAGATCTTAATATTTTTCACACCTTTTCAGGCTCTTCATGTTTTTGAACACCATTTCATGCTCCTCCTTTTTTTTGACACATTTTGAACGTCTTCATAATTTTCACACCTTTCAGGCTCTTCATGTTTTACAACACTGTTTCATGCTCCTCCTATTTTTCAGATCATTTCATGCTCCTCATATATTTCACATCTTTTGTAGCTCTTCATATTTTTCACACCTTTTCAGTCTCTTCAGGTTTCTCAACATCACTTCATGCTTCTCCTATTTTTCACACCGTTTCATGCTCCTCATATTTTTGACACCTTTTGAACCTCCTCATTTTTTCACAACTTTGGAAACTCTTCATATATTTCCCACCTTTTCAGGCTCTTAAAGTTTTCAACACCGCTTCATGCTCATCCTATTTTTCAGACCGTTTCATGCTCCTCATATTTTTGACACGTTTTGAGGCTCTTCATGTTTTTCACACCTTTTCAGGCTCTTCATGTTTTTCAACACTGTTTCATGCTGCTCCTATTTTTCAGACCGTTTCATGTTCCTCATATTTTTCACACCTTTTGAAGCTCTTCATATTTTACAAAACTTTTCAGGTTCTTCATGTTTTTGACGACTGCTTCATGCTCCTCCTATTTTTCAGACCGTTTCATGCTCCTTATATATTTGACACCTTGTGAAGCTCCTCCTATTTTTCACACCTTTTCAGGCTCTTCATGTATTTCAACACCTTTTCATGCTCCTCCTATTTTTCAGACCGCTTCAGTCTCCTCATGTATTTCACACCTTTTCAAGCTCTTCATATTTTTCACACCTTTTCAGGCTCTTCATGTTTTTGAACACCGTTTCATGCTCCTCCTATTTTTCAGACCGTTTCATGCTCCTCATATTTTTGACACCTTTTGAACCTCCTCATTTTTTCACAACTTTGGAAACTCTTCATATATTTCACACCTTTTCAGGCACTTCATGATTTCCACGACCACTTCATGCTCCTCCTATTTTTCAGACCGTTTCATGCTCATCTCATTTTTGACACCTTTGGAAGCTCTTCATATATTTCACATCTTTTGAAGCTCTTCATATTTTTCACACGTTTTCAGGCTCTTCATGTTTTTCAACACCGCTTCATGCTCCTCCTATTTTTCAGACCGTTTCATGCTCCTCATATTTTTGACACGTTTTGAGGCTCTTCATGTTTTTCACACCTTTTCAAGCTCTTCATGTTTTTGAACACCACTTCATGCTCCTCCTATTTTTAAGATCGTTTCATGCTCCTCATATTTTTGACCCCTTTTGAAGATCTTCATGTTTTTCACACCTTTTCAGGCTCTTCATATTTTTGAACACCGTATCATGCTCCTCCTATTTTTCAGACCGTTTCAGGCTCCTCATATTTTTGACACCTTTTGAAGCTCCTCATATTTTTCACACCTTTTGAAGCTCTTCATATATTTCACAACTTTTCAGGCACTTCATGTTTTTCAACATCACTTCATGCTCCTCCTATATTTCAGACCGGTTCATGCTCCTCATATTTTTGACACCTTTTGTAGCTCTTCATATATTTCACACCTTTTGAAGCTCTTCATATTTTTCACACGTTTTCAGGCTATTCATGTTTTTCAACGCCGCTTCATGCTCCTACTATTTTCAGACCGTTTCCACCTCCTCATGTATTTCACACCTTTTGAAGCTCTTCATATATGTCACACCTTTTAGGCTCTTCGTCTTTTTAAAACCGTTTCATGCTCATCCTATTTTTCACACTGTTTCATGCTCCTCATATATTTGACACCTTTTGAAGCTCTTCATATTTTTCACACCTTTTCAGGCTCTTCATGTTTATCAACACAGTTTCATGCTCTTCCTAAATTTCAGACCGTTTCATGCTCCTCATATTGTTGACACCTTTTGAAGCTCTTCATATTTTTCCACCTTTTCAGGCTTTTCATGTTTTTCAACACCACTTCATGCTCCTCCAATTTTTCAGAAAGTTTCATGCTCCTCATATTTTTAACATCTTTTGAAGCTCTTCATTTTTTTCACACCTTTTCATGCTCTTCATCTTTTTCAAAAAAGTTTCATGCTCATCCTATGTTTCATACTGTTTCACGCTCCTAATATTTTTGACACCTTTTGAAGCTCTTTATATTTTTCACACCTTTTCAGGCTCTTCATGTTTTTGACCACCGCATCATGCTCCTCCTATTTTTCAGTCGTTTCATGCCTCTCATATTTTTTACACCTTTTGAAGCTCTTCATGTTTTTCACACCTTTTCATGCTCTTCATCTTTTTCAAAACCGTCTCATTCTCATCCTATTTTAAAGACTGTTTCATGCTCCTCATATTTTTGACACCTTTAGAACCTCTTCATATTTTTCACACCTTTTCATCTCTTCATGTTTTCAACACCGTTTCATGCTCCTCCTATTTTTCAGACCGATTCATGCTCCTCATATTTTTGACACCTTTTGAAGCTCTTCTTTTTTTTTTCACACATTTTGAAGCTCTTCATATTTTTCACAACTTTTCAGGCTCTTCATGTTTTTGAACACCGCTTCATGCTCCTCTTATTTTTTAGAGAGTTTCATGCTCCTCATGTATTTCACACCTTTTGAAGCTCTTCATATTTTTCACACCTTTTCAGGCTCTTCATATTTTGAACACCATTTCATGCTTCTCTTATTTTTCAGACCATTTCTTGCTCCTCATATTTATGACACCTTTTGAAGCTCTTCATATTTTTCACACCTTTTGAAGCTGTTCATATTTTTCACACCATTTGAAGCTTTTCATATTTTTCACACGTTTTCAGGTTCTTCATGTTTTTCAACACCGCTTCATGCTCCTGCTAATTTTCAGACCCTTTCATGCTCCACATATTTTTGACACGTTTTGAAGCTCTTCATGTTTTTCACACCTTTTCAGGCTCTTCATGTCTTTGAACACCGCTTCATGCTCCTCCTATTTTTCAGAACTTTTAATGCTCCTCACATTTTTGACACCTTTTGTAGTTCTTCATATATTTCATACATTTTCAGGATCTTTATGTTTTTCAACAACACTTCATGCTCCTCCTATTTTTAAGACCGCTTCATGCTCATCTCATTTTTCACACTTTTGAAACGGTTCATATTTTTCACACCTTTTGAAGATCTTCATATTTTTACAAGTTTTCAGGTTCTTCATGTTTTTCAACACCGCTTCATGCTCCTCCTATTTTTCAGACTATTTCATGCTCCACATATTTTTGACACGTTTTGAAGCTCTTCATATTTTTCACACCTTTTCAGGCTTTTTATGTTTCTGAACACCGCTTCAAGCTGCTCCTATATTTCACATCTTTTGAAGCTCTTCATTATTTTCACACCTTTTCAGGCTCTTCATGTTTTTGAACACAGCTTCATGCTCCTCCTATTTTTCAGACAGTTTAATGCTCCTCATGTATTTCAAACCTTTTGAAGCTCGTCATATATTTCACATCTTCTCAGGCTCTTCATGTTTTGAACACCGTTTCATGCTCCTCCTATTTTTTAGACCGTTTTATACTCCTCATAATTTTGACACCTTTTGAAGCTCTTCATATTTTTCACAACTTTTCAGGCTCTTCATGTTTTTCAACACCGTCTCATTCTACTCCTATTTTTCAGACCGTTTCATGCTCCTCATGTATTTCACACCTTTTGAAGCTTTTCACATTTTTCACACCTTTTCAGGCTCTTCATGTTATTCAACACCGCTTCATGATCTTCCTATTTTTCAGTCCATTTCATGCTCCTCATATTTTTGACACCTGTTGAAGTTCTTCATATTTTTCCACCTTTTCAGCTCTTCAAGTTTTTCGACACCACTTCATGCTCCTCCTATATTTCAGAGCGTTTCATGCTCCTCATATTTTTGACACCTGTTGAAGCTCTTCATATTTTTCACACCTTTTCAGGCACTTCATATTTTTCAACACCGCTTCATGCTCCTCCTATTTTTCAGATCGTTTCATGCTCCTCATATTTTGACACCTTTTGAAGCTCTTCATATTTTTCACAAGTTTTCAGGTTCTTCATGTTTTTCAACACCGCTTCATGCTCCTCCTATTTTTCACACCGTTTCATGCTCCACATATATTTGACACGTTTTGAAGCTCTTCATATTTTTCACACCTTTACAGGCTTTTTATGTTTTTAACACCACTTCATGCTGCTCCTATATTTCATACCTTTTGAAGCTCTTCATATTTTCCACACCTTTTGAAGCTCTTCATATTTCTCAAACGTTTTCAGGCTCTTCATGTTTTTCAACACCCCTTCTTGCTCATCTATTTTTCAGACCGTTTCATGCTTCTCTCATTTCTGACATCTTTTGAAGCTCTTCATATATTTCACACATTTTCAGGCTCTTCATGTTTTTCAACACCACTTCATGCTCCTCCTATTTTTCAGACCGTTTCATGCTCATCTCACTTTTGACACATTTTGAAGCTCTTCATATTTTCCACACCTTTTGAAGCTCTTCATATTTTTCAAACGTTTTCAGGCTCTTCATGTTTTTCCACACCGCTTCATGCTCCTCCTTTTTTTCAGATAGTTTCATGCCCCCTTTATTTTTGACACCTTTTGAAGCTCTTCATATTTTTCAAACCGTTTCAGGCTCTTCATGTTTTTCAACACCGCTTCATGCTCCTCCTATTTTTCAAACCGTTTCATGCTCCTCATATTTTTGACACCTTTTGAAGCTATTCATATATTTCACACCTTTTCCACCTCTTCATGTTTTTCAACACTGCTTCTTGCTCCTCCAATTTTTCAGACCGTTTCATGCTCCTCCTATTTTTGATACCTTTTGAAGCTGTTCATATATTTCACACCTTTTCAGGCGTTTCATGTCTTTGAAAACCGTTTCATGCTCGTCATATTTTGACAGTTTTTGATGCTCTTCATATTTTTCACAGCTTTTCAGGCTCTTCATGTTTTTCAACACCACTTCATGCTCCTATTTTTCAGACCGTTTCCTGCTCCTCATATTTTTGACACATTTTCAAACTCTTCATATTTTTCACACCTTTTCAGGCTCTTCTTGTTTTTCAACACCGCTTCATGCTCCTCGTATTTTTCAGACAGTTTCATGTGCCTCCTCTTTTTAACATCTTTTGAAGGTCTTCATATTTTTCACACCTTTTCAGGCTCTTCATGTTTTTCCGCACCGCTTCCTGCTCTTCCTTTTTTTCAGACCGTTCCATGCTCCTCATATTTTTGACACCTTTTGAAGCTCTTCATATTTTGCACACCTTTTGAGGCTCTTTATGTTTTTCAACACCACTTCATGCTCGTCCTATTTTCAGACCGTTTAATGCTCCTCTTATTTTTGACACCTTTTGAAGCTCTTCATAATTTTCAAACCTCTTCAGGTTCTTCATATTTTTCAACACCGCTTCATGCTCCTCCTATTTTTCAGATAGTTTCATGCCCCCTCTATTTTTGACACATTTTGAAGCTCTTCATATTTTTCAAGCCTTTTCAGGCTCTTCATGTTTCTCAACACCGCTTCATGCTCCTCCTATTTTTCAAACGGTTTCATGCTCCTCATATTTTTGACACCTTTTGAAGCTCTTCATATATTTCACACCTTTTCCACCCCTTCATGTTTTTCAACACTGCTTCTTGCTCCTCCAATTTTTCAGACCGTTTCATGCTCCTCCTATTTTTGATACCTTTTGAAGCTGTTCATATATTTCACACCTTTTCAGGCGTTTCATGTCTTGAACACCGTTTCATGCTCCTCATATTTTGGCAGTTTTTGATGCTCTTCATATTTTTCACAGCTTTTCAGGCTCTTCATGTTTTTCAACACCACTTCATGCTCCTATTTTTTAGACCGTTTCCTGCTCCTCATATTTTTGACACATTTTCAAACTCTTCATATTTTTCACACCTTTTCAGGCTCTTCTTGTTTTTCAACACCGGTTCATGCTCCTCCTATTTTTCATACCGTTTCATGCTCCTCATATTTTTGACACCTTTTGAAGCTCTCCATATTTTTCAAACCTTTTCAAGCTCTTCATGTTTTTAAACAGAGCTTCATTTTCCTCCTATTTTTCAGACCGTTTCATGCTCCACATATTTTTGACACCTTTTGAAGCTCTTCATATTTTTCAACCTTTTCTTGCTTTCCATGTTTTTGAACACCGTTCCATGCTCCTCATATTTTTGACACCTTTGAAGCTCTTCAAAATTTTGACACCTTTTGAAGCTCTTCATATTTTTGACACCTTTTGAAGCTCTTCATATTTCTCACACTTTTTCAGGCTCTTCATGATTTTCAACACCGATTCATGCTCCTCCTCTTTTTCAGACCGTTTCATGCTCCTCATATTTTTGATACCTTTTGAATCTCCTCATATTTTTTACACCTTTTGAACCTCTTCATATATTTCACACTTTTTCAGGCTCTTCATGTTTTTCAACACGGCTTCATGCTCCTCCTATTTTTCAGACCGTTTCATGCTCCTCATATTTTTCACACCTTTTGAAGCTCTTCATATTTTTCACACCTTTTAAGCCTCTTCATGTTTTTTAACACCGCTTCATGCACCTCCTATTTTCAAGACAGTTTCATACTCCTCATGTATTTCATACCTTTTGAAGCTCCTCATATTTTTCACACCTTTTCAGGCTCTTCATATTTTTGAAAACCGCTTCATGCTCCTCCTATTTTTAAGACTATTTCATGCTCCTCATATATTTCACACCTTTTGAAGTTCTTCATATTTTTCACACCTTTTCAGGCTCTGCATGTTTTTCAACACCGTTTCATGCTTCTCCTATTTTTCAGACCGTTTCATGCTCCTCATATTTTTGACACATTTTGAAGTCTTGATATATTTCACACCTTCTCAGGCTCTTCATTTTTTGGAACACGACTTCTTGCTCCTCCTATTTTTCAGACCGTTTCATGCTCATCTCATTTTTGACACCTTTTGAAGCTCTTCATATATTTGACACCATTTGAAGCTCTTCATATTTTTCACAACTTTTCAGGCTCTGCATGTATTTGAACACCGTTTCATGCTACTCCTATATTTCAGACCGATTCTTGCTGCTCATATATTTGACACCTTTTGAAACTCTTCATATTTTTAACACCTTTTTAGGCTCTTCATGTTTTTCAACACCGCTTCATGCTCCTCCTATTTTTCAGACCGTTTCATGCTCCTCATATTTTTGACACCTTTTGATGCTCTTCATATTTTTCACACCTTTTCAGGCTTTTCATGTTTTTGCACACCGCTTCATGCTCCTCCTATTTTTCACACCTTTTGAAGCTCTTCATATTTTTCACCCTTTTCAGTCTCTTCATGTTTTTAACACGGTTTCATGCTCCTCCTATTTTTCAGACCGTTTCATGCTCCTCATATTTTTGACACCTTTTGAAGCTCTTCATATTTTTCACATCTTTTCAGGCTCTTCATGTTTTTCAACACCGCTTCATGCTCCACCTATTTTTCAGACGGTTTCATGCTCCTCATATTTTTGACACCTTTTGAAGCTCTTCATATTTTTCAAACCTTTTCAGGCTCTTCATGTTTTTGATCACTGCTTCATGCTCCTCGTATTTTTCAAACCATTTCATGATCCTCATGTATTTCACACCTTTGAACCTCTTCATATTTTTCACACCTTTTCAGGCTCTTCATGTGTTTCAACACCACTTCATGCTCCTCAGCTTTTTCAGACCGTTTCATGCTCATTTCATTTTTGAAACATTTTGAAGCTCTTCATATTTTTCACACCTTTTGAATCTCTTCATATTTTTGACACCTTTTCAGCCTCTTCATGTTTTTGAACACCTCTGCATGCTCCTCCTATTTTTCAGGGCGTTTAATGCTCCTCATGTATTTCACACCTTTTGAAGCTCTTCATATTTTTCTCACCTTTTCAGGCTCTTCATGTTTTTGAACACCGCTTCATGCTCCTCATATTTTTCAGACCGTTTCATGCTCCTCATATATTTCAAACCTTTTGCACCTCTTCATATTTTTCACACCTTTTCAATGTCTTCATGTTTTTGAACACCGTTTCATGCTGCTCCTATTTTTCACAACGTTTCATGCTCCTCATATTTTTGACACCTTTTGAAGCTCTTCATATTTTTCACACCTTTTCAGGCTCTTCATATTTTTGAACACCTCTTCCTCTTCCTCCTATTTTTCAGACCGTTTCTTGCTCCTCATGTATTTCACACCTTTTGAAGCCCTTCATATTTTTCACACCTTTTCAGGCTCTTGATGTTTTTCCACACCACTTCATGCTTCTCCTATTTTTCAACACGTTTCATGCTCCTCATGTATTTCACACCTTTTGAAGCTCTTCATATTTTTCACACCTTTTCAGGCTCTTCATGTTTTTCAACACCGCTTCATGCTCCTCCTATTTTTCAGACCGTTTCATGCACCTCATATTTTTCTCACCTTTTGAAGCTCTTCATATTTTTCACACCTTTTCAGGCTCCTCATGTTTTGCAACACCGCTTCATGGTCCTCCTATTTTTCAGACCGTTTCATACTCCTCATATTTTTGACAACTTTTGATGCTCTTCATATTTTTCACACCTTTTCAGGCTCTTCATTTTTTCAACACCGCTTCATGCTCCTCCTATTTTTCAGAGCGTTTCATGCTCATCTCATTTTTAACACCTTTGGAAGCTTTTCATATTTTTCACAATTTTTCAGGCTCTTCATGTTTTGAACACCGCTTCATGCTCCTCCTATTTTTCAGACCGTATCATGCTCCTCATATTTTGACACCTTTTGAAGCTCTTCATATATTTCACACCTTTTCAGTCTCTTCTTTTTCTTCAACACCACTTCATGCACCTCCTATTTTTCAGACCGTTTCATGATCATCTCATTTTTGACACCTTTTGAAGCTCTTCATATTTTTCACACCTTTTCAGGCTCCTCATTTTTTTCAACACCACTTCATTCTCCTCCTATTTTTCAGACCGTTTCATGCTCATCTCTTTTTTGACACCTTTTGAAGCTCTTCATATTTTTCACACATTTTGAAGCTCTTAATATTTTTCACACCTTTTCTGGCTCTTCATGTTTTTCAACACCGGTTCATGGTACTCCTATTTTTTAGACCGTTTCATGCTCCTCATATTTTTGACAACTTTTGAAGCTGTTCATATTTTTCACACCTTTTCAGGCTCTTCATTTTTTTCAACACTGCTTCATGCTCCTCCTATTTTTCAGAACGTTTCATGCTCCTTATAATTTTGACACCTTTTGAAGCTCTTCATATTTTTCACACCTTTTCAGGCTCTTCATGTTTTTCAACACTGCTTCATGCTCCTCCTATTTTTCAGACCGTTTCTTGCACCTCATATATTTCACACCTTTAGAAGCTCTTCATATTTTTCACACATTTTCAGGCTCTTCATGTTTCTCAACACCGCTTCCTGCTCCTCCTCTTTTTCAGACCGTTTCATGCTCCTCATATTTTTGACACATTTTGAAGCTCTTCATGTTTCTCACAGCTTTTCAGGTTCTTCATGTTTTTCAACACTACTTCATGCTCCTCCTATTTTTCAGACGGTTTCATGCTCATCTCATTTTTGACACCTTTTGAAGCTCTTCATATTTTTCACATCTTTTGAAGCTCTTCATATTTTTCACACGTTTTCAGGCTCTTCATTTTGTTCAACACCCTTTCTTGCTCCTCCTATTTTTCAGACCATTTCATGCTCCTCATATTTTTGACACCTTTTGAAGCTCTTCATATTTTTCACACCTTTTCAGGCTCTTCATGTTTTTGAACACCGTTTCATAGTCCTCCTATTTTTCAGACCGTTTCATGCTCCTCATATTTTTGACACCTTTTGAAGCTCTTCATATTTTTCACTACTTTTCAGGGTCTTCCTGTTTTGAACACCGCTTCATGCTCCTCCTATTTTTCAGAACTTTTCATGCTCCTCATATTTTTGACACCTTTTGAAGCTCTTCATATTTTTCACACCTTTTCAGGCTCTTCATGTTTTTGAACACCATTTCATGCTCCTCCTATTTTACAGACCGTTTCATTCTCCTCATATTTTTGACACCTTTTGAAGCTCTTCATATATTTCACACCTTTTCAGGCTTTTCATTATTTTCAACACCACTTCATGCTCCTCTTATTTTTCAGACCGTTTCATGCTCATCTCATTTTGACACCTTTTGAAGCTCTTCATGTTTTTCACATCTTCTGAAGCTCTTCATATTTTTCACAAATTTTCAGGCTCTTTATGATTTTCAACACCGCTTCATGCTCCTCCTATTTTTCAGACCGTTTCATGTTCATCTCATTTTGACACCTTTTGAAGCTCTTCATATTTTTCACACCTTTTGAAGCTCTTCATATTTTGCATATTTTTGAAGTTCTTCATAATTTCACACGTTTTCAGACTCTTCATGTTTTTCAACACCACTTCATGCTCCTCCTATTTTTCAGACCGTTTCATGCTCCTCATATTTTTGACACCTTTTGAAGCTCTTCATATTTTTCACACCTTTTCAGGCTCTTCATGTTTTTGAACACCGCTTCATGCTCCTCCTATTTTTCAGACCGTTTCATGCTCCTCATATTTTTGACAACTTTTGAAGCTTTTCATATTTTTCACACCTTGTCCGGCTCTTGAATTTTTTCAACACCACTTCATGCTCCTCCTTTTTTGCAGACCGTTTCATGCTCCTCATATTTTTGACACCTTTTGAAGCTCTTCATATTTTGCACACCTTTTCAGGCTCTTCATGTTTTTGAACACCGCTTCATGATCCTCCTATTTTTCTGACGTTTTCATGCTCCTCAGATTTTTGACACCTTTTGAAGCTCTTCATATTTTTCACACCTTTTCAGGCTCTTCATATTTTTGAACACCTCTTCCTCTTCCTCCTATTTTTCAGACCGTTTCTTGCTCCTCATGTATTTCACACCTTTGGAAGCCCTTCATATTTTTCACACCTTTTCAGGCTCTTGATGTTTTTCCACACCACTTCATGCTTCTCCTATTTTTCAACACGTTTCATGCTCCTCATGTATTTCACACCTTTTGAAGCTCTTCATATTTTTCACACCTTTTCAGGCTCTTCATGTTTTTCAACACCGCTTCATGCTCCTCCTATTTTTCAGACCGTTTCATGCACCTCATATTTTTCTCACCTTTTGAAGCTCTTCATATTTTTCACACCTTTTCAGGCTCCTCATGTTTTGCAACACCGCTTCATGGTCCTCCTATTTTTCAGACCGTTTCATACTCCTCATATTTTTGACAACTTTTGATGCTCTTCATATTTTTCACACCTTTTCAGGCTCTTCATTTTTTCAACACCGCTTCATGCTCCTCCTATTTTTCAGACCGTTTCATGCTCATCTCATTTTTAACACCTTTGGAAGCTTTTCATATTTTTCACAATTTTTCAGGCTCTTCATGTTTTGAACACCGCTTCATGCTCCTCCTATTTTTCAGACCGTATCATGCTCCTCATATTTTGACACTTTTTGAAGCTCTTCATATATTTCACACCTTTTCAGTCTCTTCTTTTTCTTCAACACCACCTCATGCACCTCCTATTTTTCAGACCGTTTCATGATCATCTCATTTTTGACACCTTTTGAAGCTCTTCATATTTTTCACACCTTTTCAGGCTCCTCATTTTTTTCAACACCACTTCATTCTCCTCCTATTTTTCAGACCGTTTCATGCTCATCTCTTTTTTGACACCTTTTGAAGCTCTTCATATTTTTCATACCTTTTGAAGCTCTTCATATTTTTCACTCGTTTTCACGCTCTTCATGGTTTTCAACACCGCTTCATGCTCCTCCAATTTTTCAGACGGTTTCATGCTCCTCATATTTTTGACACCTTTTGAAGCTCTTCATATTTTTCAAACCTTTTCAGGCTCTTCATGTTTTTGAACACTGCTTCATGCTCCTCGTATTTTTCAAACCATTTCATGATCCTCATGTATTTCACACCTTTGAACCTCTTCATATTTTTCACACCTTTTCAGGCTCTTCATGTGTTTCAACACCACTTCATGCTCCTCAGCTTTTTCAGACCGTTTCATGCTCATTTCATTTTTGAAACATTTTGAAGCTCTTCATATTTTTCACACCTTTTGAATCTCTTCATATTTTTGACACCTTTTCAGGCTCTTCATGTTTTTGAACACCTCTGCATGCTCCTCCTATTTTTCAGGGCGTTTAATGCTCCTCATGTATTTCACACCTTTTGAAGCTCTTCATATTTTTCTCACCTTTTCAGGCTCTTCATGTTTTTGAACACCGCTTCATGCTCCTCATATTTTTCAGACCGTTTCATGCTCCTCATATATTTCAAACCTTTTGCACCTCTTCATATTTTTCACACCTTTTCAATGTCTTCATGTTTTTGAACACCGTTTCATGCTGCTCCTATTTTTCACAACGTTTCATGCTCCTCATATTTTTGACACCTTTTGAAGCTCTTCATATTTTTCACACCTTTTCAGGCTCTTCATATTTTTGAACACCTCTTCCTCTTCCTCCTATTTTTCAGACCGTTTCTTGCTCCTCATGTATTTCACACCTTTGGAAGCCCTTCATATTTTTCACACCTTTTCAGGCTCTTGATGTTTTTCCACACCACTTCATGCTTCTCCTATTTTTCAACACGTTTCATGCTCCTCATGTATTTCACACCTTTTGAAGCTCTTCATATTTTTCACACCTTTTCAGGCTCTTCATGTTTTTCAACACCGCTTCATGCTCCTCCTATTTTTCAGACCGTTTCATGCACCTCATATTTTTCTCACCTTTTGAAGCTCTTCATATTTTTCACACCTTTTCAGGCTCCTCATGTTTTGCAACACCGCTTCATGGTCCTCCTATTTTTCAGACCGTTTCATACTCCTCATATTTTTGACAACTTTTGATGCTCTTCATATTTTTCACACCTTTTCAGGCTCTTCATTTTTTCAACACCGCTTCATGCTCCTCCTATTTTTCAGACCGTTTCATGCTCATCTCATTTTTAACACCTTTGGAAGCTTTTCATATTTTTCACAATTTTTCAGGCTCTTCATGTTTTGAACACCGCTTCATGCTCCTCCTATTTTTCAGACCGTATCATGCTCCTCATATTTTGACACCTTTTGAAGCTCTTCACATATTTCACACCTTTTCAGTCTCTTCTTTTTCTTCAACACCACCTCATGCACCTCCTATTTTTCAGACCGTTTCATGATCATCTCATTTTTGACACCTTTTGAAGCTCTTCATATTTTTCACACCTTTTCAGGCTCCTCATTTTTTTCAACACCACTTCATTCTCCTCCTATTTTTCAGACCGTTTCATGCTCATCTCTTTTTTGACACCTTTTGAAGCTCTTCATATTTTTCACACATTTTTAAGCTCTTAATATTTTTCACACCTTTTCTGGCTCTTCATGTTTTTCAACACCGGTTCATGGTACTCCTATTTTTTAGACCGTTTCATGCTCCTCATATTTTTGGCAACTTTTGAAGCTGTTCATATTTTTCACACCTTTTCAGGTTCTTCATTTTTTTCAACACTGCTTCATGCTCCTCCTATTTTTCAGAACGTTTCATGCTCCTTATAATTTTGACACCTTTTGAAGCTCTTCATATTTTTCACACCTTTTCAGGCTCTTCATGTTTTTCAACACTGCTTCATGCTCCTCCTATTTTTCAGACCGTTTCTTGCACCTCATATATTTCACACCTTTAGAAGCTCTTCATATTTTTCACACATTTTCAGGCTCTTCATGTTTCTCAACACCGCTTCCTGCTCCTCCTCTTTTTCAGACCGTTTCATGCTCCTCATATTTTTGACACATTTTGAAGCTCTTCATGTTTCTCACAGCTTTTCAGGTTCTTCATGTTTTTCAACACTACTTCATGCTCCTCCTATTTTTCAGACGGTTTCATGCTCATCTCATTTTTGACACCTTTTGAAGCTCTTCATATTTTTCACATCTTTTGAAGCTCTTCATATTTTTCACACGTTTTCAGGCTCTTCATGTTGTTCAACACCCTTTCTTGCTCCTCCTATTTTTCAGACCATTTCATGCTCCTCATATTTTTGACACCTTTTGAAGCTCTTCATATTTTTCACACCTTTTCAGGCTCTTCATGTTTTTGAACACCGTTTCATAGTCCTCCTATTTTTCAGACCGTTTCATGCTCCTCATATTTTTGACACCTTTTGAAGCTCTTCATATTTTTCACTACTTTTCAGGGTCTTCCTGTTTTGAACACCGCTTCATGCTCCTCCTATTTTTCAGAACTTTTCATGCTCCTCATATTTTTGACACCTTTTGAAGCTCTTCATATTTTTCACACCTTTTCAGGCTCTTCATGTTTTTGAACACCATTTCATGCTCCTCCTATTTTACAGACCGTTTCATTCTCCTCATATTTTTGACACCTTTTGAAGCTCTTCATATATTTCACACCTTTTCAGGCTTTTCATTATTTTCAACACCACTTCATGCTCCTCTTATTTTTCAGACCGTTTCATGCTCATCTCATTTTGACACCTTTTGAAGTTCTTCATGTTTTTCACATCTTCTGAAGCTCTTCATATTTTTCACAAATTTTCAGGCTCTTTATGATTTTCAACACCGCTTCATGCTCCTCCTATTTTTCAGACCGTTTCATGTTCATCTCATTTTGACACCTTTTGAAGCTCTTCATATTTTTCACACCTTTTGAAGCTCTTCATATTTTGCATATTTTTGAAGTTCTTCATAATTTCACACGTTTTCAGACTCTTCATGTTTTTCAACACCACTTCATGCTCCTCCTATTTTTCAGACCGTTTCATGCTCCTCATATTTTTGACACCTTTTGAAGCTCTTCATATTTTTCACACCTTTTCAGGCTCTTCATGTTTTTGAACACCGCTTCATGCTCCTCCTATTTTTCAGACCGTTTCATGCTCCTCATATTTTTGACAACTTTTGAAGCTTTTCATATTTTTCACACCTTGTCAGGCTCTTGAATTTTTTCAACACCACTTCATGCTCCTCCTTTTTTGCAGACCGTTTCATGCTCCTCATATTTTTGACACCTTTTGAAGCTCTTCATATTTTGCACACCTTTTCAGGCTCTTCATGTTTTTGAACACCGCTTCATGATCCTCCTATTTTTCTGACCTTTTCATGCTCCTCATATTTTTGACAACTTTTGAAGCTCTTCATATTTTTCACAACTTTTCAGGCTTTTCCTGTTTTTGAACACCGCTTCATGCTCCTCCTATTTTTCAAACCGTTTCATGCTCCTCATATTTTTGACACCTTTTGAAGCTCTTCATATTTTTCACACCTTTTCAGGCTCTTCATGTTTTTGAACACCGCTTCATGCTCCTCCTATTTTCAGACCGTTTCATTCTCCTTATATTTTTGACACCTTTTGAAGCCCTTCATATATTTCACACCTTTTCCGTCTCTTCTTTTTTTTCAACACCACTTCATGCTCCTCCTATTTTTCAGACCGTTTCATGCTCATCTCATTTTTGACACCTTTTGAAGCTCTTCATATTTTTCACACCTTTTCAGGCTCTTCATGTTTTTGAACACCGTTTCATAGTCCTCCTATTTTTCAGACCGTTTCATGCTCCTCATATTTTTGACACCTTTTGAAGCTCTTCATATTTTTCACTACTTTTCAGGGTCTTCCTGTTTTGAACACCGCTTCATGCTCCTCCTATTTTTCAGAACTTTTCATGCTCCTCATATTTTTGACACCTTTTGAAGCTCTTCATATTTTTCACACCTTTTCAGGCTCTTCATGTTTTTGAACACCATTTCATGCTCCTCCTATTTTACAGACCGTTTCATTCTCCTCATATTTTTGACACCTTTTGAAGCTCTTCATATATTTCACACCTTTTCAGGCTTTTCATTATTTTCAACACCACTTCATGCTCCTCCTATTTTTCAGACCGTTTCATGCTCATCTCATTTTTGACACCTTTTGAAGCTCTTCATATTTTTCACACCTTTTCAGGCTCTTCATGTTTTTGAACACCGCTTCATGCTCCTCTTATTTTTCAGACTGCTTCATACTCCTCTCATTTTTGAAACCTTTTGAAGCTCTTCATATTTTTGACACCTTTTGAAGCTCTTCATATTTCTCACACGTTTTCAGGCTCTTCATGATTTTCAACACCGATTCATGCTCCTCCTCTTTTTCAGACCGTTTCATGCTCCTCATATTTTTGATACCTTTTGAATCTCCTCATATTTTTTACACCTTTTGAACCTCTTCATATATTTCACACTTTTTCAGGCTCTTCATGTTTTTCAACACGGCTTCATGCTCCTCCTATTTTTCAGACCGTTTCATGCTCCTCATATTTTTCACACCTTTTGAAGCTCTTCATATTTTTCACACCTTTTAAGCCTCTTCATGTTTTTTAGCACCGCTTCATGCTCCTCCTATTTTCAAGACAGTTTCATACTCCTCATGTATTTCATACCTTTTGAAGCTCCTCATATTTTTCACACCTTTTCAGGCTCTTCATATTTTTGAAAACCGCTTCATGCTCCTCCTATTTTTAAGACCATTTCATGCTCCTCATATATTTCACACCTTTTGAAGTTCTTCATATTTTTCACACCTTTTCAGGCTCTGCATGTTTTTCAACACCGTTTCATGCTCCTCCTATTTTTCAGACCGTTTCATGCTCCTCATATTTTTGACACATTTTGAAGTTCTTGATATATTTCACACCTTCTCAGGCTCTTCATTTTTTGGAACACGACTTCTTGCTCCTCCTATTTTTCAGACCGTTTCATGCTCATCTCATTTTTGACACCTTTTGAAGCTCTTCATATATTTGACACCATTTGAAGCTCTTCATATTTTTCACAACTTTTCAGGCTCTGCATGTATTTGAACACCGTTTCATGCTACTCCTATATTTCAGACCGATTCTTGCTGCTCATATATTTGACACCTTTTGAAACTCTTCATATTTTTAACACCTTTTCAGGCTCTTCATGTTTTTCAACACCGCTTCATGCTCCTCCTATTTTTCAGACCGTTTCATGCTCCTCATATTTTTGACACCTTTTGATGCTCTTCATATTTTTCACACCTTTTCAGGCTTTTCATGTTTTTGCACACCGCTTCATGCTCCTCCTATTTTTCACACCTTTTGAAGCTCTTCATATTTTTCACCCTTTTCAGTCTCTTCATGTTTTTGAACACGGTTTCATGCTCCTCCTATTTTTCAGACCGTTTCATGCTCCTCATATTTTTGACACCTTTTGAAGCTCTTCATATTTTTCACATCTTTTCAGGCTCTTCATGTTTTTCAACACCGCTTCATGCTCCACCTATTTTTCAGACGGTTGCATGCTCATCTCTTTTTTGACACCTTTTGAAGCTCTTCATATTTTTCATACCTTTTGAAGCTCCTCATATTTTTCACTCGTTTTCACGCTCTTCATGTTTTTCAACACCGCTTCATGCTCCTCCTATTTTTCAGACGGTTTCATGCTCCTCATATTTTTGACACCTTTTGAAGCTCTTCATATTTTTCAAACCTTTTCAGGCTCTTCATGTTTTTGAACACTGCTTCATGCTCCTCGTATTTTTCAAACCATTTCATGATCCTCATGTATTTCACACCTTTGAACCTCTTCATATTTTTCACACCTTTTCAGGCTCTTCATGTGTTTCAACACCACTTCATGCTCCTCAGCTTTTTCAGACCGTTTCATGCTCATTTCATTTTTGAAACATTTTGAAGCTCTTCATATTTTTCACACCTTTTGAATCTCTTCATATTTTTGACACCTTTTCAGGCTCTTCATGTTTTTGAACACCTCTGCATGCTCCTCCTATTTTTCAGGGCGTTTAATGCTCCTCATGTATTTCACACCTTTTGAAGCTCTTCATATTTTTGACACCCTTTCAGGCTCTTCATGTTTTGCAACACCGCTTCATGCTGTTCCTATTTTTCAGACCGTTTCATGCTCCTCATATTTTTGAGACCTTTTGAAGCTCTTCATATCATTCACACCTTTTCAGGCTCTTCATGTTTTTCAATACCACTTCATGCTCCACCTATTTTTCAGACCGTTTCATGCTCATCTCATTTTTGACACCTTTTAAAGCTCTTCATATTTTTCACACCTTTTGAAGCTCTTCATATTCTTCATACGTTTTCATGCTCTTTATGTTTTTCAACACCGCTTCTTGCTCCTCCTATTTTTCAGACCGTTTCATGCTCATCTCATTTTTGACACCTTTTAAAGCTCTTCATATTTTTCACACCTTTTGAGGCTCTTCATATTTTTCACACCTTTTGAGGCTCTTCATATTTTTCATATTTTTGAAGCTCTTCATATTTTTCACACCTTTTCAGGCTCTTCATATTTTTGAACACCGCTTCATGCTCCTCCTATTTTTCAGAGAGTTTCATGCTCCTCATGTATTTCACACCTTATGAAGCTCTTCATATTTTTCACACCTTTTCAGGCTCTTCATGTTTTTCAACGCCGCTTCATGCTCCTCCTCTTTTTCAGACCGTTTCATGCACCTCCTATTTTTCTCACCTTTTGAAGCTCTTCATATTTTTCACACCTTTTCAGGCTCCTCATGTTTTGCAACACCGCTTCATGCTCCTCCTATTTTTCAGACCATTTCATGCTCATCTCATTTTTGACACCTTTTGAAGCTCTTCATATATTTCACACCTTTTGAAGCTCTTCATAATTTTCACATCTTTTCAGGATCTTCATGTTTTTCAACAACTTTTCATGATCCTCCTATTTTTTAGACCGATTCATGCTCCTCATATTTTTGACACCTTTAGAAGCTCTTCATATATTTCACACCTTTTCAGGCTGTTCATGTTTTTCAACACCACTTCATGCTCCTCGTATTTTTAAGACCGTTTCATGCTCCTCATATTTTTGACACCTTTAGAAGCTCTTCATATTTTTCACACATTTTCAGGCTCTTCATGTTTCTCAACACCGCTTCCTGCTCCTCCACTTTTTCAGACCGTTTCATGCTCCTCATATATTTGACACATTTTGAAGCTCTTCATGTTTCTCACAGCTTTTCAGGTTCTTCATGTTTTTCAACACTACTTCATGCTCCTCCTATTTTTCAGACGGTTTCATGCTCATCTCATTTTTGACACCTTTTGAAGCTCTTCATATTTTTCACATCTTTTGAAGCTCTTCATATTTTTCACACGTTTTCAGGCTCTTCATGTTGTTCAACAACCTTTCTTGCTCCTCCTATTTTTCAGACCGTTTCATGCTCCTCATATTTTTGACACGTTTTGAAGCTCTTCATATTTTTCACACCTTTTCAGGCTCTTCATGTTTTTGAACACCGTTTCATAGTCCTCCTATTTTTCAGACCGTTTCATGCTCCTCATATTTTTGACACCTTTTGAAGCTCTTCATATTTTTCACTACTTTTCAGGGTCTTCCTGTTTTTGAACACCGCTTCATGCTCCTCCTATTTTTCAGAACTTTTCATGCTCCTCATATTTTTGACACCTTTTGAAGCTCTTCTTATTTTTCACACCTTTTCAGGCTCTTCATGTTTTTGAACACCATTTCATGCTCCTCCTATTTTACAGTCCGTTTCATTCTCCTCATATTTTTGACATCTTTTGAAGCTCTTCATATATTTCACACCTTTTCAGGCTTTTCATTATTTTCAACACCACTTCATGCTCCTCTTATTTTTCAGACCGTTTCATGCTCATCTCATTTTGACACTTTTTGAAGCTCTTCATGTTTTTCACATATTCTGAAGCTCTTCATATTTTTCACAAATTTTCAGGCTCTTTATGATTTTCAACACCGCTTCATGCTCCTCCTATGTTTCAGACCGTTTCATGTTCATCTCATTTTGACACCTTTTGAAGCTCTTCATATTGTTCACACCTTTTGAAGCTCTTCATATTTTTCATATTTTTGAAGTTCTTCATAATTTCACACGATTTCAGACTCTTCATGTTTTTCAACACCGCTTCATGCTCCTCCTATTTTTCAAACCGTATCATTCTCCTCATATTTTTCACACCTTTTGAAGCTCTTCGTATTTTTCACACGTTTTCAGGCTCTTCATGTTTTTGAACACCACATCATGCTCCTTCTATTTTTCAGAGAGTTTCATGCTCCTCATATATTTCACACCTTTTGAAGCTCTTCATATTTTTCACACCTTTTCAGGCTCTTCATGTTTTTGAACACTTCTTCATGTTCCTCCTATTTTTCAGACCGTTTCATGCTCCTCATATTTTTGACACCTTTTGAAACTGTTCATACTTTTCACACCTTTTCAGGCTCTTCATGTTTTTCAACACCACTTCATGCTCCTTTTTTGCAGACCTTTTCATGCTATTCATATTTTTGACACCTTTTGAAACTCTTCATATTTTTCACACCTTTTCAGGCTCTTCATGTTTTTCAACACCGCTTCATGCTCCTCCGATTTTTCAGTCCGTTTCATGCTCCTCATGTATTTCACACCTTCTGAAGCTCTTCATATTTTTCACACCTTTTCAGGCTCTTCATGTTTTTCCACACCACTTCATGCTTCTCCTAATTTTCAGCTCTTTCATGCTCCTCATGTATTTCACACCTTTTGAAGCTTTTCATATTTTTCACACCTTTTCAGGCTCTTCATGTTTTTCAACACCGTTTCATGCTCCTCCTCTTTTTCAGACCGTTTCATGCTCCTCATATTTTTGACACCTTTTGAAGCTCTTCATATTTCTCACACCTTTTCAGGCTCTTCATGTTTTCAACACCGCTTCATGCTCCTCCTATTTTTCAGACCGTTTCATGCTCCTCATATTTTTGACACCTTTTGAAGCTCTTCATATTTTTCACACCTTTTCAGGCTCTTCATATTTTTGAACACCGCTTCATGCTCCTCCTATTTTTTAGACCGCTTCATGCTCCTCATATTTTTCACACCTTTTGAAGCTCTTCATATTTTCACACGTTTTCAGACTCTTCATGTTTTTCAACACCGCTTCATGATCCTGCTATTTTCAGACCGTTTCATGCTCCTCATACATTTCACACCTTTTGAAGCTCTTCATATTTTTCACACCTTTTGAGGCTCTTCATATTTTTCATATTTTTGAAGCTCTTCATATTTTTCACACCTTTTCAGGCTCTTCATATTTTTGAACACCGCTTCATGCTCCTCCTATTTTTCAGAGTGTTTCATGCTCCTCATTTATTTCACACCTTCTGAAGCTCTTCATATTTTTCACACCTTTTCAGGCTCTTCATGTTTTTCCACACCACTTCATGCTTCTCCTATTTTTCAGCTCTTTCATGCTCCTCATGTATTTCACACCTTTGAAGCTTTTCATATTTTTCACACCTTTTCAGGCTCTTCATGTTTTTCAACGCCGCTTCATGCTCCTCCTCTTTTTCAGCCCGTTTCATGCTCCTCATATTTTTGACACCTTTTGAAGCTCTTCATATTTTTCACACCTTTTCGGGCTCTTCATGTTTTGAACACCGCTTCATACTCCTCCTATATTTCAGACAGTTTCATGCTCATCTCATTTTTGACACCTTTTGAAGCTTTTCATATTTTTCACAACTTTTCAGGCTCTTCATGTTTTTGAACACCTCTTCATGCTAATCCTATTTTTCAAGCCATAACATGCTCCTCATATTTTTCACACCTTTTGAAGCTCTTCATATTTTTTACACCTTTTCAGGCTCTTCATGTTTTTGAACACCACTTCATGCTCCTTATATTTTTCAGAGAGTTTCATGCTCCTCATGTATTTCACACCTTCAGAAGCTCTTCATATTTATCACACCTTTTCAGGCTCTTCATGTTTTTCCACACCACTTCATGCTTCTCCAAATTTTCAGCTCTTTCATGCTCCTCATGTATTTCACACCTTTTGAAGCTTTTCATATTTTTCACACGTTTTCAGGCTCTTCATGTTTTTCAACACCGCTTCATGCTCCTCCTCTTTTTCAGACCGTTTCATGCTCCTCATATTTTTGACACCTTTTGAAGCTCTTCATATTTCTCACACCTTTTCAGGCTCTTCCTGTTTTTCAACACCGCTTCATGCTCCTCCTATTTTTCAGACCGTTTCATGCTCCTCATATTTTTGACACCTTTTGAAGCTCTTCATATTTTTCACACCTTTTCAGGCTCTTCATATTTTTGAACACCGCTTCATGCTCCTCCTTTTTTTTAGACCGTTTCATGCTGCTCATATTTTTCACACCTTTTGAAGCTCTTCATATTTTTCACACGATTTCAGGCTCTTCATGTTTTTGAACACCATTTCATGCTCCTCCTATTTTGCAGACCGTTTCTTGCTCCTCATATTTTTGACACCTTCTGAAGCTCTTCATATATTTCACACCTTTTGAAGCTCTTCATATTTTTCATATTTTTGAAGCTCTTCATATTTTCACACGTTTTCAGACTCTTCAAGTTTTTCAACACCGCTACATGATCCAGCTATTTTTCAGACCGTTTCATGCTCCTCATAAATTTCACACCTTTTGAAGCTCTTCATATTTTTCACACCTTTTGAAGCTCTTCATATTTTTCATATTTTTGAAGCTCTTCATATTGTTCACACCTTTTCAGGCTCTTCATATTTTTGAACACCGCTTCATGTTCCTCCTATTTTTCAGAGAGTTTCATGCTCCTCATGTATTTCACACCTTTTGAAGCTCTTCATATTTTTCACACCTTTTCAGGCTCTTCATGTTTTTCCACACCACTTCATGCTTCTCCTAATTTTCAGCTCTTTCATGCTCCTCATGTATTTCACACCTTTTGAATCTTTTCATATTTTTCACACCTTTTCAGGCTCTTCATGTTTTTCAACACCGCTTCATGCTCCTCCTCTTTTTCAGACCGTTTCATGCTCCTCATATATTTGACACCTTTTGAAGCTCTTCATATTTTTCACACCTTTTCGGGCTCTTCATGTTTTGAACACCGCTTCATACTCCTCCTATATTTCAGACAGTTTCATTCTCATCTCATTTTTGACACCTTTTGAAGCTTTTCATAGTTTTCACAACTTCTCAGGCTCTTCATGTTTTTGAACACCTCTTCATGCTAATCCTATTTTTCAAACCATAACATGCTCCTCATATTTTTCACACCTTTTGAAGCTCTTCATATTTTTTACACCTTTTCAGGCTCTTCATGTTTTTGAACACCACTTCATGCTCCTTATATTTTTCAGAGAGTTTCATGCTCCTCATGTATTTCACACCTTTGAAGCTCTTCATATTTTTCACACCTTTTCAGGCTCTTCATGTTTTTCCACACCACTTCATGCTTCTCCTAATTTTCAGCTCTTTCATGCTCCTCATGTATTTCACACCTTTTGAAGCTTTTCATATTTCTCACACCTTTTCAGGCTCTTCATGTTTTTCAACACCGCTTTATGCTCCTTCTATTTTTCAGATCGTTTCATGCTCCTCATATTTTTGACACCTTTTGAAGCTCTTCATATTTCTCACACCTTTTCAGGCTCTTCATGTTTTTGAACACCGCTTCATGCTCCTCCTATATTTCACACTTTTTGAAGCTCTTCATATATTTCACACCTTTTCAAGCTCTTCATGTTTCTGAACACCGCTTCATGCTCCTCTTATTTTTGACACCTTTTGAAGCTCTTCATATATTTCACACCTTTTCAGGCTCTTCATGTTTTTGAACACCGCTTCATGCTCCTCCTATATTTCACACCTTTTGAAGCTCTTCATATATTTCACACCTTTTCAGACTCTTCATGTTTTTCAACATCACTTCATACTCCTCCTATTTTTTTGACCGTTTCATGCTCCTCATATATTTGACACCTTTTGAAGCTCTTCATATTTTTCACACCTTTTGAAGCTCTTCATATTTTTCACACCTTTTGAAGCTCTTCATATTTTACACATATTTTCACCCTCTTCATGTTTTTCAACACCTTTTCATGCTCCTCCTATTTTTCGGACTGTTTCATTCTCTTCATATTTTTGACACTTTTTGAAGCTCTTCATATTTTTCACACCTTTTCAGGCTCTTCATCTTTTTCAACACCGTTTCATGCTCCTCATATTTTTCAGACTGTTTCATTCTCCTCATATTTATGTCAACTTTTGAAACTCTTCATTTTCTTCACACTTTTTCATGCTCTTCATGTTTTTGAACACTGCTTCATGCTCCTCCTATGTTTCAGACCGTTTCATGCTCCTCATATTTTTGAAACCTTTTGAAGTTCGTCATATATTTCACACCTTTTCAGGCTCTTCATGTTTTTAAACACCTCTTCATTCTTCTCCTGTTTTTCAGACCATTTCATGCTCCTCATATTTTTCACACTTTTTGAAGCTCTTCATACTTTTCACACCTGTCAGGCTCTTCATGTTTTTGAACACCGCTTCCTGCTCCACCTATTTTTCAGATCGCTTATGCTCCTCATATTTTTCACACTTTTTGAAGCTCTTCATATTTTTCACACTTTTTCAGGCTCTTCATGTTTTTGAACACCGCTTCATGCTCCTCCTATTTTTCAGACCGTTTCATGCTCCTCATGTATTTCACACCTTTTGAACCTCTTCGTATTTCGCACACCTTTTCAGGCTCTTCATGTTTTTCACAACCACTTCATGCTCTTCCTATTTTTCAGACCGTTTCATGCTCCTCATATTTTTGATACCTTTGAAGCTCTTCATATTTTTCACACCTTTTCAGGCTCTTCATGTTTTGAACACCATTTCATGCTCCTCCTATTTTTCCGACCGTTTCATGCTCCTCATCTTTTACACACCTGTTGAAGCTCTTCATATTTTTCACACCATTTCAGGCTCTTCATGTTTTTCAACACCGCTTCATGCTCCTCCTATTTTTTCAGACCGTTTAATGCTCTTCCTATTTTTGACACGTTTTGAGGCTCTTCATATTTTTCTCACCTTTTCAGGCTCTTCATGTTTTCGAACACCGCTTCATGCTCCTCCTATTTTTGAGACCGTTTTATGCTCCACATGTATTTCACAGCTTTTGAATCTCTTCAGAATTTTCCCACCTTTCAGGCTCTTCATGTTTTTGAACACCGTTTCATGGTCTTCCTATTTTTCAGACCGTTTCATGCTCCTCATATTTCTGACACCTTTAGAAACTCTTCATATTTTTCACACCTTTTCAGGTTCTTCATGTTTTTGAACACCGTTTCATGCTCCTCCTATTTTTCAGATCATTTCATGCTCCTCATATTTTTGACACATTTTGAATCTCTTCATATTTTTCACACCTTTTCAGGCTCTTCATGTTTTTGAACACCGCTTCATGCTTCTCCTATTTTTCAGACCGTTTCATGCTATTCATGTATTTAATACCTTTTGAAGCTCTTCATATTTTTCACACCTTTTCAGGCTCTTCATGTTTTTGAACACCTTTTCATGCTCCTCGTATTTTTCTGACCGTTTCCTGCTCCTCATATTTTTGACCCTTTTTGAACCTCCTCATATTTTTCGCACCTTTTGAACCTCTTCATATATTTCACATCATTTCAGGCTCTTCATGTTTTTCAACACCACTTCATGCTCCTCCTATTTTTCAGACCGTTTCATGCTCCTCATAATTTTGACACGTTTTGAAGCTCTTCAAATTTTTCACACCTTTTCAGGCTCTTCATCTTTTTCAACACCACTTCATGCTCCTCCTCTTTTCCAGAGCGTTTCATTGTCCTCATATTTTTGACACCTTTAGAAGCTCTTTATATTTTTCACAACTTTTCAGGCTCTTCATGTTTTTCACAACCGCTTCATGCTCCTCCTATTTTTCAGACAGTTTCATTCCTCTCATGTATTTCACACCTTTTGAAGCTCTTCATATTTTTCACACCTTTTCAGGCTCTTCATGTTTTTGAACACCACTTCATGCTCCTCCTATTTTACACACAGTTTCATGCTCCAAATGTATTTCACACCTTTTGAAGCTCTTCTTATTTTTCACACATTTTGAGGCTCTTCATTTGTTTGAACACCGTTTCATGCTGCTCCTAATTTTCAGACCGTTTCATTCTCATCTCATTTTGACAGCTTTTGAAGCTCTTCATATTTTCACGCCTTTTGAAGCTCTTCATATATTTCACACCTTTTCAGGCTCTTCTTTTTTTTCAACACCACTTCATGCTCCTCCTAATTTTCAGACCGTTTCATGATCATCTTATTTTGACAGCTTTTGAAGCTCTTCATATTTTCACACCTTTTGAAGCTCTACATATTATTCACATCTTTTCAGGCTCTTCATGATTTTCAACACCGCTTCATGCTCATCCTATTTTTCAGACTGTTTCATGCTCATCTCATTTTTGACACCTTTGGAAACTCTTCATATTTTTTCACACGTTTTCAGGCTCTTCAAGTTTTTCAACAACATTTCATGCTCCTCCTATTTTTCAGACTGTTTCATGGTCGTAATGTATTTCACACCTTTTGAAGCTCTTTATATTTTTCACACCTTGTCAGGCTCTTCATGTTTCTGAACAGTGCTTCATGCTCCTCCTATTTTTCAGACCGTATCATGCTCCTCATATTTTTGAAACATTTTGAAGCTCCTCATATATTTCACACCTTTTCAGGCTCTTCATGTTTTTGAACACCACTTCATGCTTCTCATATTTTTCAGACTGTTTCATGGTCCTCATGTATTTCACACATTTTGAAGCTCTTTATATTTTTCACACCTTTTCAGGCTCTTCATATATTTGAACACTGCTTCATGCTCCTCCTATTTTTCAGAGAGTTTCATGCTCCTCATGTATTTCACAACTTTTGAAGCTCTTCATGTTTTTCACACCTTTTCAGGCTGTTCATGTTTTTTAACAGCGCTTCATGATTCTCCTATTTTTCAGACCGTTTCATGCTCTTCATATTTTTGACACATTTTGAAGCTCTTCATATTTTTCACAGCTTTTCAGGCTCTTCATGTTTTTCCACACCACTTCATGCTTCTCCTAATTTTCAGACCGTTTCATGCTCCTCATGTATTTCACACCTTTTGAAGCTCTTCATATTTTTCACACCTTTTCAGGCTCTTCATGTTTTCCACACCACTTCATGCTTCTCTTATTTTTCAGCCCGTTTCATGCTCCTCATATATTTCACACCTTTTGAAGCTCTTCATATTTTTCAAACCTTTTCAGGCTCTTCATGTTTTTGATCACCGTTTCATGCTCCTCCTATTTTTCAGACGGTTTCATGCTCCTCATATTTTTGACACTCTTTGAAGATCTTCATATTTTTCACACCTTTTCAGGCTCTTCATTTTTTTCAACACCACTTCATGCTCCTCCTATTTTTCAGACCGTTTCATGCTCCTCATATATTTGACACATTTAGAAGCTCTTCATATTTGCACACCTTTTCAGGCTCTTCATATTTTTCATCACCGCTTCATGCTCCTCCTATTTTTCAGACGGTTTCATGTTGATCTAATTTTTGACACCTTTTGAAGCTCTTCATATTTTTCACACCTTTTGAAACTCTTCATATTTTTCACAGCTTTTCAGGCCCTTCATGATTTTCATCACCACTTCATGCTCCTCCTATTTTTAAGACCGTTTCATACTCCTCATATTTTTGACACCTTTAGAAGATCTTCATATTTTTCACACCTTATCAGGCTCTTCATGTTTTTCAACAACGCTTCATGCTCCTCCTATTTCTCAGACCGTTTCATGCTCCTCATATTTTTGACACCTTTTGAAGCTCTTCATATTTTTCACACCTTTTCAGGCTCTTCATATTTTTCAACACCGCATCATGCTCTTCCTATTTTTCAGACCGTTTCATGCACCTCATATTTTTCACACCTTTTAAAGCTCTTCATATTTTTCACACCTTTTCAGGCTCCTTATGTTTTTCAACACCGATTCATTCTCCTCCTATTTTTCAGACCGTTTCATGCTCCTCATATTCTTGACAAGTTTTAAAGCTCTTCATATTTTTCACACCTTTTCAGGCTCTTAATGTTTTGAACACCACTTCATGCTCCTCGTATTTTTCAGAGAGTTTCATGCTCCACATGTATTTCACACCTTATGAAGCTCTTCATATTTTTCACACCTTTTCAGGCTCTTCATGTTTTTGAACACCGCTTCATGATTCTCCTATTTTTCAGACCCTTTCATTCTCTTCATATTTTTGACACATTTTGAAGCTCTTCATATTTTTCACACCTTTTCAGGCTCTTCATGTTTTTCCACACCACTTCATGCTTCGCCTAATTTTCAGACCGTTTCATGCTCCTCTTGTATTTCACACATTTTGAAGCTCTTCATATTTTTCACACCTTTTTAGGCTCTTCATGTTTTTGACGACCGCTTCATGCTCCTCCTATTTTTCAGACCATTTGATGCTCCTCATATTTTTTGACACCTTTTGAAGCTCTTCATATTTTTCACACCTTTTAGGCTCTTCATGTTTTTCAACACCGTTTCATGATCTTCCTATTTTTCAGACCGTTACATTCTCATCTCATTTTTGACACCTTTTGAAGCTCTTCATATTTTTCACACCTTTTCAGGATGTTCATGTTTTTCCAGACAACTTCATGCTTCTCCTATTTTTCAGACCGTTTCATGCTCCTCATGTATTTCACACCGTTGAAGCTCTTCATATTTTTCACACCTTTTCAGGCTCTTCATGTTTTTGATCACCGTTTCATGCTCCTCCTATTTTTCAGACCGTTTCATGCTCCTCATATTTTTCACACCTTTTGAAGCTCTTCATATCTTTCACAACTTTTCAGGGTCTTCATGTTTTTGAACACCACTTCATGATCCTCCTATTTTTCAGACCATTTCATGCTCTTCATAATTTTGACCCATTTTGAAGCTCTTCATATATTTCACACCTTTTCAGGCTCTTCATGTTTTTCAAAACCACTTCATGCTCCTCCTAATTTTCAGACCGTTTCATGTTCTTCTCATTTATGATACATTTTGAAGCTCTTCATATTTTTCACACCTTTTCAGGCTCTTCATGTTTTTGAACACAGCTTCATGCTCCTCCTATTTTTCAGACCGTTTCATGCTCGTCATATTTTTGACACCTTTTGAAGCTCTTCATATTTTTCACACCTATTCAGGCTCTTCATGTTTTTGAACACTGTTTCATGATCCTCCTATTTTTCAGACCGTTTCATGCTCCTCATATATTTGACACATTTAGAAGCTCTTCATATTTTCACACCTTTTCAGGATCTTCATATTTTTCAATACCGCTGCATGCTCCTCCTATTATTCAGACGGTTTCATGTTGATCTCATTTTTGACACCTTTTGAAGCTCTTCATATTTTCACACCTTTTGAAACTCTTCATATTTTTCACACCTTTTCAGTCCCTTCATGATTTTCAACACCGCTTCATGCTCCTCCAATTTTTAAGACCGTTTCATGCTCCTCATATTTTTGACACCTTTAGAAGATCTTCATATTTTCACACCTTTTCATGCTCTTCATGTTTTTCAACAACGCTTCATGCTCCTCCTAATTTTCAGACCGTTTCATGCTCCTCATATTTTTGACACCTTTTGAAGCTCTTCATATTTTTCACACCTTTTCAGGCTCTTCATATTTTTCAACACCGCATCATGCTCCTCCTATTTTTCAGACCGTTTCATGCACCTCATATTTTTCACACCTTTTAAAGCTCTTCATATTTTTCACACCTTTTCATGCTCCTTATGTTTTTCAACACCGATTCATTCTCCTCCTATTTTTCAGACCGTTTCATGCTCCTCATAAAATTGACACCTTTTAAAGCTCTTCATATTTTTCACACCTTTTCAGGCTCTTCATGTTTTTGAACACAGCTTCATGCTCCTCCTATTTTTCAGACCGTTTCATGCTCGTCATATTTTTGACACCTTTTGAAGCTCTTCATATTTTTCACACCTATTCAGGCTCTTCATGTTTTAGAACACCGTTTCATGATCCTCCTATTTTTCAGACCGTTTCATGCTCCTCATATATTTGACACATTTAGAAGCTCTTCATATTTTCACACCTTTTCAGGATCTTCATATTTTTCAACACCGCTGCATGCTCCTCCTATTATTCAGACGGTTTCATGTTGATCTCATTTTTGACACCTTTTGAAGCTCTTCATATTTTCACACCTTTTGAAACTCTTCATATTTTTCACACCTTTTCAGGCCCTTCATGATTTTCAACACCGCTTCATGCTCCTCCAATTTTTAGACCGTTTCATGCTCCTCATATTTTTGACACCTTTAGAAGATCTTCATATTTTCACACCTTTTCATGCTCTTCATGTTTTTCAACAACGCTTCATGCTCCTCCTAATTTTCAGACCGTTTCATGCTCCTCATATTTTTGACACCTTTTGAAGCTCTTCATATTTTTCACACCTTTTCAGGCTCTTCATATTTTTCAACACCGCATCATGCTCCTCCTATTTTTCAGAGCGTTTCATGCACCTCATATTTTTCACACCTTTTAAAGCTCTTCATATTTTTCACACCTTTTCATGCTCCTTATGTTTTTCAACACCGATTCATTCTCCTCCTATTTTTCAGACCGTTTCATGCTCCTCATAAAATTGACACCTTTTAAAGCTCTTCATATTTTTCACACCTTTTCAGGCTCTTCGTGATTTTGAACACAGCTTCATGCTCCTCCTATTTTTCAGACCGTTTCATGCTCCTCATATTTTTGACACCTTTTGAAGCTCTTCATATTTTTCACACCTTTTCAGGCTCTTCCTATTTTGAACACCGCTTCATGCTCCCCCTTTTTTCAGACCGTTTCATGCTCCTCATATTTTTGACACCTTTTGAAGCTCTTCATATTTTTCACACCTTTTCAGGCTCTTCAGGTTTTTCAACACGGCTTCATGCTCCACCTATTTTTCAGACCGTTTCATGCTCCTCATATTTTTGACACCTTTTGAAGCTCTTCATATTTTTCACACCTTTTCAGGCTCTTCAGGTTTTTCAACACGGCTTCATGCTCCACCTATTTTTCAGACCGTTTCATCCTCCTCATATTTTTGACACCTTTTGAAGCTCTTCATATTTTTCACACCTTTTCAGGCTCTTCAAGTTTTACAACACCACTTCATGCTCCTCCTATTTTTCAGAGAGTTTCATGCTCCTCATGTATTTCACACCTTATGAAGCTCTTCATATTTTTCACACCTTTTCAGGCTCTTCATGTTTTTCACACCTTTTCAGGCTCTTCATGTTTTGCAACACATCTTCATTCTCCTAGTATTTTTAAGACCGTTTCATGCTCCTCATATTTTTGACACCTATTGAAGCTCTTCATATTTCTCACACCTTTTCAGGATCTTCATGTTTTTCAACACCGCTTCATGCTGCTTCTATTTTTCAGACCGTTTCATGCTCCTCATATTTTTCATATCTTTTGAAGCTCTTCATATTTTTCACACCTTTTGAAGCTCTTCATATTTTTCACACGTTTTCAGGCTCTTCATGTTTTTCAACACTGCTTCATGCTGCTTCTGTTTTTAAGACCGTTTCATGCTCCTCATGTTTTTCACACCTTTTGAAGCTCTTCATGTTTTTCACACCTTTTGAAGCTCTTCATATTTTTCAAACCTTTTCAGGCTCTCATATTTTTCATCACCGTTTCATGATCCTCCTATTTTTCAGACCGTTTCATGCTCCTCATATATTTGACACATTTAGAAGCTCTTCATATTTTCACACCTTTTCAGGATCTTCATATTTTTCAACACCGCTGCATGCTCCTCCTATTATTCAGACGGTTTCATGTTGATCTCATTTTTGACACCTTTTGAAGCTCTTCATATTTTCACACCTTTTGAAACTCTTCATATTTTTCACACCTTTTCAGGCCCTTCATGATTTTCAACACCGCTTCATGCTCCTCCAATTTTTAAGACCGTTTCATGCTCCTCATATTTTTGACACCTTTAGAAGATCTTCATATTTTCACACCTTTTCATGCTCTTCATGTTTTTCAACAACGCTTCATGCTCCTCCTAATTTTCAGACCGTTTCATGCTCCTCATATTTTTGACACCTTTTGAAGCTCTTCATATTTTTCACACCTTTTCAGGCTCTTCATATTTTTCAACACCGCATCATGCTCCTCCTATTTTTCAGACCGTTTCATGCACCTCATATTTTTCACACCTTTTAAAGCTCTTCATATTTTTCACACCTTTTCATGCTCCTTATGTTTTTCAACACCGATTCATTCTCCTCCTATTTTTCAGACCGTTTCATGCTCCTCATAAAATTGACACCTTTTAAAGCTCTTCATATTTTTCACACCTTTTCAGGCTCTTCGTGATTTTGAACACAGCTTCATGCTCCTCCTATTTTTCAGACCGTTTCATGCTCCTCATAATTTTCACACCTTTTGAAGCTCTTCATATTTTTCACAACTTTTCAGGCTCTTCCTATTTTGAACACCGCTTCATGCTCCCCCTTTTTTCAGAGCGTTTAAGATCCTCATGTATTTGACACCTTTTGAAGCTCTTCATATTTTTCACACGTTTTCAGGCTCTTCATGTTTTTGAACACCGCTTCATGCTCCACCTATTTTTCAGACCGTTTCATGCTCCTCATATTTTTGACACCTTTTGAAGCTCTTCATATTTTTCACACCTTTTCAGGCTCTTCAGGTTTTTCAACACGGCTTCATGCTCCACCTATTTTTCAGACCGTTTCATCCTCCTCATATTTTTGACACCTTTTGAAGCTCTTCATATTTTTCACACCTTTTCAGGCTCTTCAAGTTTTACAACACCACTTCATGCTCCTCCTATTTTTCAGAGAGTTTCATGCTCCTCATGTATTTCACACCTTATGAAGCTCTTCATATTTTTCACACCTTTTCAGGCTCTTCATGTTTTTCACACCTTTTCAGGCTCTTCATGTTTTGCAACACATCTTCATTCTCCTAGTATTTTTAAGACCGTTTCATGCTCCTCATATTTTTGACACCTATTGAAGCTCTTCATATTTCTCACACCTTTTCAGGATCTTCATGTTTTTCAACACCGCTTCATGCTGCTTCTATTTTTCAGACCGTTTCATGCTCCTCATATTTTTCATATCTTTTGAAGCTCTTCATATTTTTCACACCTTTTGAAGCTCTTCATATTTTTCACACGTTTTCAGGCTCTTCATGTTTTTCAACACTGCTTCATGCTGCTTCTGTTTTTAAGACCGTTTCATGCTCCTCATGTTTTTCACACCTTTTGAAGCTCTTCATGTTTTTCACACCTTTTGAAGCTCTTCATATTTTTCAAACCTTTTCAGGCTCTCATATTTTTCATCACCGTTTCATGATCCTCCTATTTTTCAGACCGTTTCATGCTCCTCATATATTTGACACATTTAGAAGCTCTTCATATTTTCACACCTTTTCAGGATCTTCATATTTTTCAACACCGCTGCATGCTCCTCCTATTATTCAGACGGTTTCATGTTGATCTCATTTTTGACACCTTTTGAAGCTCTTCATATTTTCACACCTTTTGAAACTCTTCATATTTTTCACACCTTTTCAGGCCCTTCATGATTTTCAACACCGCTTCATGCTCCTCCAATTTTTAAGACCGTTTCATGCTCCTCATATTTTTGACACCTTTAGAAGATCTTCATATTTTCACACCTTTTCATGCTCTTCATGTTTTTCAACAACGCTTCATGCTCCTCCTAATTTTCAGACCGTTTCATGCTCCTCATATTTTTGACACCTTTTGAAGCTCTTCATATTTTTCACACCTTTTCAGGCTCTTCATATTTTTCAACACCGCATCATGCTCCTCCTATTTTTCAGACCGTTTCATGCACCTCATATTTTTCACACCTTTTAAAGCTCTTCATATTTTTCACACCTTTTCATGCTCCTTATGTTTTTCAACACCGATTCATTCTCCTCCTATTTTTCAGACCGTTTCATGCTCCTCATAAAATTGACACCTTTTAAAGCTCTTCATATTTTTCACACCTTTTCAGGCTCTTCGTGATTTTGAACACAGCTTCATGCTCCTCCTATTTTTCAGACCGTTTCATGCTCCTCATAATTTTCACACCTTTTGAAGCTCTTCATATTTTTCACAACTTTTCAGGCTCTTCCTATTTTGAACACCGCTTCATGCTCCCCCTTTTTTCAGAGCGTTTAAGATCCTCATGTATTTGACACCTTTTGAAGCTCTTCATATTTTTCACACGTTTTCAGGCTCTTCATGTTTTTGAACACCGCTTCATGCTCCACCTATTTTTCAGACCGTTTCATGCTCCTCATATTTTTGACACCTTTTGAAGCTCTTCATATTTTTCACACCTTTTCAGGCTCTTCAGGTTTTTCAACACGGCTTCATGCTCCACCTATTTTTCAGACCGTTTCATCCTCCTCATATTTTTGACACCTTTTGAAGCTCTTCATATTTTTCACACCTTTTCAGGCTCTTCAAGTTTTACAACACCACTTCATGCTCCTCCTATTTTTCAGAGAGTTTCATGCTCCTCATGTATTTCACACCTTATGAAGCTCTTCATATTTTTCACACCTTTTCAGGCTCTTCATGTTTTTCACACCTTTTCAGGCTCTTCATGTTTTGCAACACATCTTCATTCTCCTAGTATTTTTAAGACCGTTTCATGCTCCTCATATTTTTGACACCTATTGAAGCTCTTCATATTTCTCACACCTTTTCAGGATCTTCATGTTTTTCAACACCGCTTCATGCTGCTTCTATTTTTCAGACCGTTTCATGCTCCTCATATTTTTCATATCTTTTGAAGCTCTTCATATTTTTCACACCTTTTGAAGCTCTTCATATTTTTCACACGTTTTCAGGCTCTTCATGTTTTTCAACACTGCTTCATGCTGCTTCTGTTTTTAAGACCGTTTCATGCTCCTCATGTTTTTCACACCTTTTGAAGCTCTTCATGTTTTTCACACCTTTTGAAGCTCTTCATATTTTTCAAACCTTTTCAGGCTCTCATATTTTTCATCACCGTTTCATGATCCTCCTATTTTTCAGACCGTTTCATGCTCCTCATATATTTGACACATTTAGAAGCTCTTCATATTTTCACACCTTTTCAGGATCTTCATATTTTTCAACACCGCTGCATGCTCCTCCTATTATTCAGACGGTTTCATGTTGATCTCATTTTTGACACCTTTTGAAGCTCTTCATATTTTCACACCTTTTGAAACTCTTCATATTTTTCACACCTTTTCAGGCCCTTCATGATTTTCAACACCGCTTCATGCTCCTCCAATTTTTAAGACCGTTTCATGCTCCTCATATTTTTGACACCTTTAGAAGATCTTCATATTTTCACACCTTTTCATGCTCTTCATGTTTTTCAACAACGCTTCATGCTCCTCCTAATTTTCAGACCGTTTCATGCTCCTCATATTTTTGACACCTTTTGAAGCTCTTCATATTTTTCACACCTTTTCAGGCTCTTCATATTTTTCAACACCGCATCATGCTCCTCCTATTTTTCAGACCGTTTCATGCACCTCATATTTTTCACACCTTTTAAAGCTCTTCATATTTTTCACACCTTTTCATGCTCCTTATGTTTTTCAACACCGATTCATTCTCCTCCTATTTTTCAGACCGTTTCATGCTCCTCATAAAATTGACACCTTTTAAAGCTCTTCATATTTTTCACACCTTTTCAGGCTCTTCGTGATTTTGAACACAGCTTCATGCTCCTCCTATTTTTCAGACCGTTTCATGCTCCTCATAATTTTCACACCTTTTGAAGCTCTTCATATTTTTCACAACTTTTCAGGCTCTTCCTATTTTGAACACCGCTTCATGCTCCCCCTTTTTTCAGAGCGTTTAAGATCCTCATGTATTTGACACCTTTTGAAGCTCTTCATATTTTTCACACGTTTTCAGGCTCTTCATGTTTTTGAACACCGCTTCATGCTCCACCTATTTTTCAGACCGTTTCATGCTCCTCATATTTTTGACACCTTTTGAAGCTCTTCATATTTTTCACACCTTTTCAGGCTCTTCAGGTTTTTCAACACGGCTTCATGCTCCACCTATTTTTCAGACCGTTTCATCCTCCTCATATTTTTGACACCTTTTGAAGCTCTTCATATTTTTCACACCTTTTCAGGCTCTTCAAGTTTTACAACACCACTTCATGCTCCTCCTATTTTTCAGAGAGTTTCATGCTCCTCATGTATTTCACACCTTATGAAGCTCTTCATATTTTTCACACCTTTTCAGGCTCTTCATGTTTTTCACACCTTTTCAGGCTCTTCATGTTTTGCAACACATCTTCATTCTCCTAGTATTTTTAAGACCGTTTCATGCTCCTCATATTTTTGACACCTATTGAAGCTCTTCATATTTCTCACACCTTTTCAGGATCTTCATGTTTTTCAACACCGCTTCATGCTGCTTCTATTTTTCAGACCGTTTCATGCTCCTCATATTTTTCATATCTTTTGAAGCTCTTCATATTTTTCACACCTTTTGAAGCTCTTCATATTTTTCACACGTTTTCAGGCTCTTCATGTTTTTCAACACTGCTTCATGCTGCTTCTGTTTTTAAGACCGTTTCATGCTCCTCATGTTTTTCACACCTTTTGAAGCTCTTCATGTTTTTCACACCTTTTGAAGCTCTTCATATTTTTCAAACCTTTTCAGGCTCTCATATTTTTCATCACCGTTTCATGATCCTCCTATTTTTCAGACCGTTTCATGCTCCTCATATATTTGACACATTTAGAAGCTCTTCATATTTTCACACCTTTTCAGGATCTTCATATTTTTCAACACCGCTGCATGCTCCTCCTATTATTCAGACGGTTTCATGTTGATCTCATTTTTGACACCTTTTGAAGCTCTTCATATTTTCACACCTTTTGAAACTCTTCATATTTTTCACACCTTTTCAGGCCCTTCATGATTTTCAACACCGCTTCATGCTCCTCCAATTTTTAAGACCGTTTCATGCTCCTCATATTTTTGACACCTTTAGAAGATCTTCATATTTTCACACCTTTTCATGCTCTTCATGTTTTTCAACAACGCTTCATGCTCCTCCTAATTTTCAGACCGTTTCATGCTCCTCATATTTTTGACACCTTTTGAAGCTCTTCATATTTTTCACACCTTTTCAGGCTCTTCATATTTTTCAACACCGCATCATGCTCCTCCTATTTTTCAGACCGTTTCATGCACCTCATATTTTTCACACCTTTTAAAGCTCTTCATATTTTTCACACCTTTTCATGCTCCTTATGTTTTTCAACACCGATTCATTCTCCTCCTATTTTTCAGACCGTTTCATGCTCCTCATAAAATTGACACCTTTTAAAGCTCTTCATATTTTTCACACCTTTTCAGGCTCTTCGTGATTTTGAACACAGCTTCATGCTCCTCCTATTTTTCAGACCGTTTCATGCTCCTCATAATTTTCACACCTTTTGAAGCTCTTCATATTTTTCACAACTTTTCAGGCTCTTCCTATTTTGAACACCGCTTCATGCTCCCCCTTTTTTCAGAGCGTTTAAGATCCTCATGTATTTGACACCTTTTGAAGCTCTTCATATTTTTCACACGTTTTCAGGCTCTTCATGTTTTTGAACACCGCTTCATGCTCCACCTATTTTTCAGACCGTTTCATGCTCCTCATATTTTTGACACCTTTTGAAGCTCTTCATATTTTTCACACCTTTTCAGGCTCTTCAGGTTTTTCAACACGGCTTCATGCTCCACCTATTTTTCAGACCGTTTCATCCTCCTCATATTTTTGACACCTTTTGAAGCTCTTCATATTTTTCACACCTTTTCAGGCTCTTCAAGTTTTACAACACCACTTCATGCTCCTCCTATTTTTCAGAGAGTTTCATGCTCCTCATGTATTTCACACCTTATGAAGCTCTTCATATTTTTCACACCTTTTCAGGCTCTTCATGTTTTTCACACCTTTTCAGGCTCTTCATGTTTTGCAACACATCTTCATTCTCCTAGTATTTTTAAGACCGTTTCATGCTCCTCATATTTTTGACACCTATTGAAGCTCTTCATATTTCTCACACCTTTTCAGGATCTTCATGTTTTTCAACACCGCTTCATGCTGCTTCTATTTTTCAGACCGTTTCATGCTCCTCATATTTTTCATATCTTTTGAAGCTCTTCATATTTTTCACACCTTTTGAAGCTCTTCATATTTTTCACACGTTTTCAGGCTCTTCATGTTTTTCAACACTGCTTCATGCTGCTTCTGTTTTTAAGACCGTTTCATGCTCCTCATGTATTTCACACCTTTTGAAGCTCTTCATGTTTTTCACACCTTTTGAAGCTCTTCATATTTTTCAAACCTTTTCAGGCTCTCATATTTTTCATCACCGTTTCATGATCCTCCTCTTTTTCAGACCGTTTCATGCTCCTCATATATTTGACACATTTAGAAGCTCTTCATATTTTCACACCTTTTCAGGATCTTCATATTTTTCAACACCGCTGCATGCTCCTCCTATTATTCAGACGGTTTCATGTTGATCTCATTTTTGACACCTTTTGAAGCTCTTCATATTTTCACACCTTTTGAAACTCTTCATATTTTTCACACCTTTTCAGGCCCTTCATGATTTTCAACACCGCTTCATGCTCCTCCAATTTTTAAGACCGTTTCATGCTCCTCATATTTTTGACACCTTTAGAAGATCTTCATATTTTCACACCTTTTCATGCTCTTCATGTTTTTCAACAACGCTTCATGCTCCTCCTAATTTTCAGACCGTTTCATGCTCCTCATATTTTTGACACCTTTTGAAGCTCTTCATATTTTTCACACCTTTTCAGGCTCTTCATATTTTTCAACACCGCATCATGCTCCTCCTATTTTTCAGACCGTTTCATGCACCTCATATTTTTCACACCTTTTAAAGCTCTTCATATTTTTCACACCTTTTCATGCTCCTTATGTTTTTCAACACCGATTCATTCTCCTCCTATTTTTCAGACCGTTTCATGCTCCTCATAAAATTGACACCTTTTAAAGCTCTTCATATTTTTCACACCTTTTCAGGCTCTTCGTGATTTTGAACACAGCTTCATGCTCCTCCTATTTTTCAGACCGTTTCATGCTCCTCATAATTTTCACACCTTTTGAAGCTCTTCATATTTTTCACAACTTTTCAGGCTCTTCCTATTTTGAACACCGCTTCATGCTCCCCCTTTTTTCAGACCGTTTAAGATCCTCATGTATTTGACACCTTTTGAAGCTCTTCATATTTTTCACACGTTTTCAGGCTCTTCATGTTTTTGAACACCGCTTCATGCTCCACCTATTTTTCAGACCGTTTCATGCTCCTCATATTTTTGACACCTTTTGAAGCTCTTCATATTTTTCACACCTTTTCAGGCTCTTCAGGTTTTACAACACCACTTCATGCTCCTCCTATTTTTCAGAGAGTTTCATGCTCCTCATGTATTTCACACCTTATGAAGCTCTTCATATTTTTCACACCTTTTCAGGCTCTTCATGTTTTTCACACCTTTTCAGGCTCTTCATGTTTTGCAACACAACTTCATTCTCCTAGTATTTTTAAGACCGTTTCATGCTCCTCATATTTTTGACACCTATTGAAGCTCTTCATATTTCTCACACCTTTTCAGGTTCTTCATGTTTTTCAACACCGCTTCATGCTGCTTCTATTTTTCAGACCGTTTCATGCTCCTCATATTTTTCACATCTTTTGAAGCTCTTCATATTTTTCACACCTTTTGAAGCTCTTCATATTTTTCACACGTTTTCAGGCTCTTCATGTTTTTCAACACTGCTTCATGCTGCTTCTGTTTTTAAGACCGTTTCATGCTCCTCATGTTTTTCACACCTTTTGAAGCTCTTCATGTTTTTCACACCTTTTGAAGCTCTTCATATTTTTCACACCTTTTCAGGCTCTCATATTTTTCATCACCGTTTCATGCTGCTTCTGTTTTTCAGACCGTTTCATGCTCCTCATATTTTTCACACCTTTTGAAGCTCTTCATATTTATCACACCTTTTCAGGCTCTTCATGATTTTAACACCACTTCATGCTCCTCGTATTTTTCAGACCGTTTCATGCCCCTATATTTTTGACACCTTTTGAAGCTCTTCATATTTTTCACACTTTTCAGGCTCTTAATGTTTTTCAACACAACATAATGCTCCTCCTATTTTTCAGACTGTTTCATGCACCTCATATTTTTGATACTTTTAGAAGCTCTTCATATTTTTCACACCTTTTCATGCTCTTCTAGTTTTTCAACATCATTTCATGCTCCTCCAATTTCTCAGACCGTTTCATGCTCCTCATATTTTTGACACATTTAGAAGGTATTCATATTTTTCACACCTTTTCAGGCTCTTCATTTTTCAACACCACTTCATGCTCCTCCTATTTTTCAGACCGTTTCATGCTCATCTCAGTTTTGAAAGGTTTTGAAGCTCTTCATATTTTCACACCTTTTGGAGCTCTTCATATTTTTCACAACTTTTCAGGCTCTTCTTGTATTTGAACACCGGTTCATGTTCCTCCTATATTTCAGGCCGTTTAATGCTCCTCATGTATTTCACACATTTTGAAGCTCGTCATATATTTTACACCTTTTCAGGCGCTTCATGTTTTTGAACAACGCTTCATGATCCTCTTATTTTTCAGATCATTTCATGCTCTTCATATTTTTTACACCTTTTGAAACTCTTCATATTTTTCACACCTGTTCAGGCTCTTCATGTTTTTCCACACCACCTCATGCTTCACTTAATTTTCAGACGTTTCATGCTCCTCATGTATTTCACACCTTTTGAAGCTCTTCATATTTTTCACACATTTTCATGCTCTTCATGTTTTTCAACACAGTTTCATGCTGCTTCTATTTTTCAGACCGTTTCATGATACTCCTATTTTTCAGACCGTTTCATGCTCATCTCATTTTTGACACCTTTTGAAGCTTTTCATAATTTTCACTACTTTTTAGGCTCTTCATGTTTTTGATCACCGCTTCATGCTCCTCCTATTTTTCAGAGAGTTTCATGCTCCTCATGTATTTCACAACTTTTGAAGCTCTTCATATTTTTCACACCTTTTCAGGCTGTTCATGTTTTTGAACACCGCTTCATGGTTCTCCTATTTTTCAGACCGTTTCATGCTCTTCATATTTTTGACCCATTTTGAAGCTCTTCATATTTTTCACACCTTTTCAGGCTCTTCATGTTTTTCCACACCACTTCATGCTTCTCCTAATTTTCAGACCGTTTCATGCTCCTCATATATTTCACACCTTTTGAAGCTCTTCCTATTTTTCACACCTTTTCAGGCTCTTCATGTTTTTGACGACCGCTTAATGCTCCTCTTATTTTTCAGACCGTTTGATGCTCCTCATATTTTTGACACCTTTTGAAGCTCTTTCTATTTTTCACAACTTTTAGTGACTTCATATTTTTCAACACCTTTTCATGATCTTCCTATTTTTCAGACCGTTTCATGCTCATCTCATATTTGACACCTTTTGAAGCTTTTCATATTTTTGACAACTTTTCAGGCTCTTCATGATTTTGAAAACAGCTTCATGCTCCTCCTATTTTTCAAAGAGTTTCATGCTCCTCATGTATTTCACACCTTTTGAAGCTCTTCATATTTTTCACACCTTTTCAGGCTGTTCATGTTTTTCCACACCACTTCATGCTTCTCCTATTTTTCAGCCCGTTTCATGCTCCTCATGTATTTCACATCTTTTGAAGCTCTTCATATTTTTCAAACCTTTTCAGGCTCTTCATGTTTTTGATCACCGTTTCATGCTCCTCCTATTTTTCAGACAGTTTCATGCTCCTCATATTTTTGACACTTTTTGAAGCTCTTCATATTTTACACACCTTTTCAGGCTCTTAATGTTTTTCAACACCACTTCATGCTCCTCCTATTTTTCAGACCGATTCATGCTCCTCATATATTTGACACATTTATAAGCTCTTCATATTTTTCACACCTTTTCAGGCTCTTCATATTTTTCAACACCGCTTCATGCTCCTCCTATTTTTCAGACGGTTTCTTGTTGATCTCATTTTTGACACCTTTTGAAGCTCTTCATATTTTTCACACCTTTTGAAACTCTTCATATTTTTCACACCTTTTCAGGCTCTTCATATTTTTCAACACCGCTTCATGCTCCTCCTATTTTTCAGACGGTTTCTTGTTGATCTCATTTTTGACACCTTTTGAAGCTCTTCATATTTTTCACACCTTTTGAAACTCTTCATATTTTTCACACCTTTTCAGGCTCTTCATGTTTTTCAACACCGTTTCCTGCTGTTTCTATTTTTCAGACAGTTTCATGCTCCTCATATTTTTCACATCTTTTGAAGCTCTTCATATTTTTCACACCTTTTCAGACTTTTCATGTTTTTCAACACCGCTTCATGCTCCTCCAATTTTTAAGACCGTTTCATGCTCCTCATATTTTTGACACCTTTAGAAGATCTTCATATTTTCACACCTTTTCATGCTCTTCATGTTTTTCAACAACGCTTCATGCTCCTCCTAATTTTCAGACCGTTTCATGCTCCTCATATTTTTGACACCTTTTGAAGCTCTTCATATTTTTCACACCTTTTCAGGCTCTTCATATTTTTCAACACCGCATCATGCTCCTCCTATTTTTCAGACCGTTTCATGCACCTCATATTTTTCACACCTTTTAAAGCTCTTCATATTTTTCACACCTTTTCATGCTCCTTATGTTTTTCAACACCGATTCATTCTCCTCCTATTTTTCAGACCGTTTCATGCTCCTCATAAAATTGACACCTTTTAAAGCTCTTCATATTTTTCACACCTTTTCAGGCTCTTCGTGATTTTGAACACAGCTTCATGCTCCTCCTATTTTTCAGACCGTTTCATGCTCCTCATAATTTTCACACCTTTTGAAGCTCTTCATATTTTTCACAACTTTTCAGGCTCTTCCTATTTTGAACACCGCTTCATGCCCCCATTTTTTCAGACCGTTTAAGATCCTCATGTATTTGACACCTTTTGAAGCTCTTCATATTTTTCACACGTTTTCAGGCTCTTCATGTTTTTGAACACCGCTTCATGCTCCACCTATTTTTCAGACCGTTTCATGCTCCTCATATTTTTGACACCTTTTGAAGCTCTTCATATTTTTCACACCTTTTCAGGCTCTTCAGGTTTTACAACACCACTTCATGCTCCTCCTATTTTTCAGAGAGTTTCATGCTCCTCATGTATTTCACACCTTATGAAGCTCTTCATATTTTTCACACCTTTTCAGGCTCTTCATGTTTTTCACACCTTTTCAGGCTCTTCATGTTTTGCAACACAACTTCATTCTCCTAGTATTTTTAAGACCGTTTCATGCTCCTCATATTTTTGACACCTATTGAAGCTCTTCATATTTCTCACACCTTTTCAGGTTCTTCATGTTTTTCAACACCGCTTCATGCTGCTTCTATTTTTCAGACCGTTTCATGCTCTTCATATTTTTCACATCTTTTGAAGCTCTTCATATTTTTCACACCTTTTGAAGCTCTTCATATTTTTCACACGTTTTCAGGCTCTTCATGTTTTTCAACACTGCTTCATGCTGCTTCTGTTTTTAAGACCGTTTCATGCTCCTCATGTTTTTCACACCTTTTGAAGCTCTTCATGTTTTTCACACCTTTTGAAGCTCTTCATATTTTTCACACCTTTTCAGGCTCTCATATTTTTCATCACCGTTTCATGCTGCTTCTGTTTTTCAGACCGTTTCATGCTCCTCATATTTTTCACACCTTTTGAAGCTCTTCATATTTATCACACCTTTTCAGGCTCTTCATGATTTTAACACCACTTCATGCTCCTCGTATTTTTCAGACCGTTTCATGCCCCTATATTTTTGACACCTTTTGAAGCTCTTCATATTTTTCACACTTTTCAGGCTCTTAATGTTTTTCAACACAACATAATGCTCCTCCTATTTTTCAGACTGTTTCATGCACCTCATATTTTTGATACTTTTAGAAGCTCTTCATATTTTTCACACCTTTTCATGCTCTTCTAGTTTTTCAACATCATTTCATGCTCCTCCAATTTCTCAGACCGTTTCATGCTCCTCATATTTTTGACACATTTAGAAGGTATTCATATTTTTCACACCTTTTCAGGCTCTTCATTTTTCAACACCACTTCATGCTCCTCCTATTTTTCAGACCGTTTCATGCTCATCTCAGTTTTGAAAGGTTTTGAAGCTCTTCATATTTTCACACCTTTTGGAGCTCTTCATATTTTTCACAACTTTTCAGGCTCTTCTTGTATTTGAACACCGGTTCATGTTCCTCCTATATTTCAGGCCGTTTAATGCTCCTCATGTATTTCACACATTTTGAAGCTCGTCATATATTTTACACCTTTTCAGGCGCTTCATGTTTTTGAACAACGCTTCATGATCCTCTTATTTTTCAGATCATTTCATGCTCTTCATATTTTTTACACCTTTTGAAACTCTTCATATTTTTCACACCTGTTCAGGCTCTTCATGTTTTTCCACACCACCTCATGCTTCACTTAATTTTCAGACGTTTCATGCTCCTCATGTATTTCACACCTTTTGAAGCTCTTCATATTTTTCACACATTTTCATGCTCTTCATGTTTTTCAACACAGTTTCATGCTGCTTCTATTTTTCAGACCGTTTCATGACACTCCTATTTTTCAGACCGTTTCATGCTCATCTCATTTTTGACACCTTTTGAAGCTTTTCATAATTTTCACTACTTTTTAGGCTCTTCATGTTTTTGATCACCGCTTCATGCTCCTCCTATTTTTCAGAGAGTTTCATGCTCCTCATGTATTTCACAACTTTTGAAGCTCTTCATATTTTTCACACCTTTTCAGGCTGTTCATGTTTTTGAACACCGCTTCATGGTTCTCCTATTTTTCAGACCGTTTCATGCTCTTCATATTTTTGACCCATTTTGAAGCTCTTCATATTTTTCACACCTTTTCAGGCTCTTCATGTTTTTCCACACCACTTCATGCTTCTCCTAATTTTCAGACCGTTTCATGCTCCTCATATATTTCACACCTTTTGAAGCTCTTCCTATTTTTCACACCTTTTCAGGCTCTTCATGTTTTTGACGACCGCTTAATGCTCCTCTTATTTTTCAGACCGTTTGATGCTCCTCATATTTTTGACACCTTTTGAAGCTCTTTCTATTTTTCACAACTTTTAGTGACTTCATATTTTTCAACACCTTTTCATGATCTTCCTATTTTTCAGACCGTTTCATGCTCATCTCATATTTGACACCTTTTGAAGCTTTTCATATTTTTGACAACTTTTCAGGCTCTTCATGATTTTGAAAACAGCTTCATGCTCCTCCTATTTTTCAAAGAGTTTCATGCTCCTCATGTATTTCACACCTTTTGAAGCTCTTCATATTTTTCACACCTTTTCAGGCTGTTCATGTTTTTCCACACCACTTCATGCTTCTCCTATTTTTCAGCCCGTTTCATGCTCCTCATGTATTTCACATCTTTTGAAGCTCTTCATATTTTTCAAACCTTTTCAGGCTCTTCATGTTTTTGATCACCGTTCCATGCTCCTCCTATTTTTCAGACAGTTTCATGCTCCTCATATTTTTGACACTTTTTGAAGCTCTTCATATTTTACACACCTTTTCAGGCTCTTAATGTTTTTCAACACCACTTCATGCTCCTCCTATTTTTCAGACCGATTCATGCTCCTCATATATTTGACACATTTATAAGCTCTTCATATTTTTCACACCTTTTCAGGCTCTTCATATTTTTCAACACCGCTTCATGCTCCTCCTATTTTTCAGACGGTTTCTTGTTGATCTCATTTTTGACACCTTTTGAAGCTCTTCATATTTTTCACACCTTTTGAAACTCTTCATATTTTTCACACCTTTTCAGGCTCTTCATATTTTTCAACACCGCTTCATGCTCCTCCTATTTTTCAGACGGTTTCTTGTTGATCTCATTTTTGACACCTTTTGAAGCTCTTCATATTTTTCACACCTTTTGAAACTCTTCATATTTTTCACACCTTTTCAGGCTCTTCATGTTTTTCACACATTTTCAGGCTCTTCATGTTTTTCAACACCGTTTCCTGCTGTTTCTATTTTTCAGACAGTTTCATGCTCCTCATATTTTTCACATCTTTTGAAGCTCTTCATATTTTTCACACCTTTTCAGACTTTTCATGTTTTTCAACACCGCTTCATGCTCCTGCTATTTTTCAGACTGTTTCATGCTCCTCATATTTTTGACACCTTTAGAAGCTCTTCATATTTTTCACACCTTTTCAGGCTCTTCATGTTTTTGAACACTGCTTCATGCTCCTCCTATTTTTCAGACCGTTTCATGCTCCTCATATTTTGACACCTTTTGAAGCTTTTCATATTTTTCACACCTTTTCAGGCTCTTCAAGTTTTTCAACACCACTTCATGCTTTTCCTTTTTTGCAGACCATTTCATGCTCCTCATATTTTTGACACCTTTTGTTGCTCTTCATATTTTTCACACCTTTTCAGGCTCTTCTTATTTTTCAAACAAGTGAAGCTCTTCATATTTTTCACACTTTTTCAGGCTTTTCATGTTTAGAATACCGCTTCATGCTCCTCCTATTTTTCTGACCGTTTCTTCCTCCTCATGTATTTCACACCTTTTGAAGCTCTTCGTATTTTTCACACCTTTTCAGGCTCTTCATGTCTTTGAACACCGTTTTATGCTGCTTCTATTTTTCAGACCGTTTCATGCTCCTCATATATTTTAAACCTTTGAATCTCTTCATATTATTCACACCTTTTCAGGCTGTTCATGTTTTTCAACAACGCTTCATGATCCTCCTATTTTTCAGACCGTTTCATGCTCCTCATAATTTTGACACCCTTTGAAGCTCTTCTTATATTTCACACCTTTTCAGACTCTTCATGTTTTCGAACACCACTTCAAGTTCCTCCTATTTTTGCGACGGTTTCATGCTCCTCATGTATTTCACTCCTTTTGAAGCTCTTCATATTTTTCAAACGTTTTCAGGCTCTTCATGATTTTCAACCCCACTTCATGCTCCTCCTATTTTTCAGACCGTTTCATGTTCCTCATATTTTTGACACCTTTTGAAGCTCTTCATATTTTCTACACCTTTTCAGGCTCTTCATGTTTTTCACCACAGCTTCATGCTCCTCTAATTTTTCAGACCATTTGGTGCTCCTCATATTTTTCACAGCTTTTGAAGCTCTTCATATTTTTCACACCTTTTCAGGCTCTTCGTGTTTTTCAACACCACTTCATGCTCCTCCTATTTTTCAGACCGTTTCATGCTCCTCTTATTTTTGACACCTTTTGAAGCTCTTCATATTTTTCACACCTTTTCAGGCTCTTCGTGTTTTTCAACACCACTTCATGCTCCTCTTATTTTTCAGACCGTTTCATGCTCCTCATGTATTTCACACCTTTTGAAGCTCTTCATATTTTTCACACTTTTTGAAGCTCTTCATATATTTCACACATTTTCAGGCTCTTCATGTTTTTCAACACCGCTTCATGCTCCTCCTTTTTTTCAGACCGTTTCATGGTCCTCATGTATTTCACACATTTTGAGGCTCTTCATATCTTTCACACCTTTTCAGCCGCTTCATGTTTTTGAACACCGTTTCATGCTCCTCCTATTTTTCAGACCGTTTCATGCTCCTCATATTTTTGACACCTTTTGAAGCTCTTCATATTTTTCACACCTTTTGAAGCTCTTCATGTATTTCACACGTTTTCAGTCTCTTCAGGTTTTTCAACACCGCTTCATGCTCCTCCTATATTTCAGACCGTTTCATGCTCCTCATATTTTTGACACATTTTGAAGCTCTTCATATTTTTCACACATTTTCAGGCTCTTCTTTTTTTTTTACAAGTTTTCAGATCTTCATGTTTTTCAACACCGCTTCTTGATCCTCCTATTTTTCAGATCGTTTCATGCTCCTCATATTTTTGTCACGTTTTGAAGCTCTTCATATTTTACACACATTTTCAGGCTCTTCATGTATTTGAACATCGCTACATGCTCCTCCGAATTTTCACACCTTTTGAAGCACCTCAAATTTTTCACACCTTTTCAGGCTCTTCATGTTCTTGAACACGGTTTCCTGCTCCTCCTTTTTTTCAGACCGTTTCATGCTCCTCATATTTTTGACAGCTTTTGAATCTCTTCATATATTTCACACCTTTTCAGGCTCTTCATGTATTGGAACACCGCTTCATGCTCCTCCTATTTTTCGGACGGTTTCATTCTCCTCATGTACTTCACACCTTTTGAAGCTCTTCATATATTTCACACTTTTTCAGGCTCTTCATGTTTTTCAACACCACTTCATGCTCCTCCTATTTTTCAGACCGTTTCATGCTCTTCTCATTTTTGACACCTTCTGAAACTCTTCATATTTGTTACACCCTTTCAGGCTCTTCATGTTTTTCAACACGGCTTCATGCTCCTCCTATTTTTCAGACCGTTTCATGCTCCTCATATTTTTCACACCTTTTGAAGCTCTTAATATTTTTCACATATTTTCAGGCTCTTCATGTTTTTCAACACCGCTTCATGCTCCTCCTATTGTTCAGACCGTTTCATGCTCCTCTTATATTTGACACGTTTTGAGGCTCTTCATATATTTCACACCTTTTCAGGCTCTTCATTTTTTTCAACACCGCTTCATGCTCCTCCTATTTTTCAGACCGATTCAAGCTCCTCATATTTTTGACACCTTTTGAAGCACTTCATATTTTTCACACCTTTTCAGGCTCTTCATTTTTTTGAACACCGCTTCATGCTCCTCCTATTTTTCAGACCGTTTCATGCTCCTCATATTTTTGACACCTTTTGAAGCACTTCGTATTTTTCACACCTTTTCAGGCTCTTCATTTTTTTGAACACCGCTTCATGCTCCTCCTATTTTTCAGACCGTTTCATGCTCCTCATATATTTGACACCTTTTGAAGCCCTTCATATTTTTCACACATTTTCAGATTTTCATGTTTTTCAACACTGCTTCATGCTCCTCCTATTTTTCAGACCGTTTCATGCTCCTCATGTTTTTCACGTCTTTTGTAGCTCTTCATATTTTTCACAACTTTTGAAGCTCTTCATATTTTTCACAACTTTTGAAGCTCTTCATATTTTTCACATGTTTTCACGCTCTTCATGTTTTCAACACCGCTTCTTGATCCACCTATATTTCAGACTGTTTCATGCTCCTAATATTTTTGTCACGTTTTGAAGCTCTTCATATTTTACACACATTTTCAGCCTCTTCATGTTTTTCAACACCGCTTCATGCTCCTCCTATTTTTAACACCTTTTGAAGCTCTTCATATTTTTCACACCTTTTCAGGCTCTTCATGTTTTTGAACACGGTTTCCTGCTCCTCCTTTTTTTCAGACCGTTTCATGCTCCTCATATTTTTGACACGTTTTGAATCTCTTCATATATTTCACACCTTTTCAGGCTCTTCATATATTTGAACAACGCTTCATGCTCCTCCTATTTTTCAGACGGTTTCATCCTCCTCATGTATTTCACACCTTTTGAAGCTCTTCATATTTTTCACACCTTTTCAGGCTCTTCATGTTTTTGAACACCGTTTCATGCTGCTCCTATTTTTCAGACCGTTTCATACTCCTCATAGTTTTGACACATTTTGAAGCTCTTCATATTTTTCACATCTTTTCAGGCTCTTCATTTTTTTCCACACCACTTCATGCTTCTCCTGTTTTTCAGACCGTTTCATGATCCTCATGAATTTCACACATTTTGAAGGTCTTTATATTTTTCACATATTTTCAGGCTCTTCATGTTTTTGATCACCGCTTCATGATCCTCCTATTTTTCAGACCGTTTCATGCTCTTCATATATTTGACACCTCTTGAAGCTCTTCATATTTTTCACACCTTTTCAGGCTCTTCATGTTTTTCCCCACCACTTCATTCTTCTCCTATTTTTCAGACCATTTCATGCTCCTCATGAATTTCACACCTTTTGAAGCTCTTCATATTTTTCACACCTTTTCAGGCTCTTCATGTTTTTTATCACCGTTTCATGCTCCTATTTTTCAGACCGTTTCATGCTCCTCACATTTTTGACACCTTTTGCAGCTCTTCATATTTTTCACAAGTTTTCAGTCTCTTCATGATTTTGAACACCGCTTCATGATCCTCCTATTTTTAAGACCGTTTCATGCTCTTCATATTTTTGACACCTTTTGCAGCTCTTCATATTTTTCACACCTTTTCAGGCTCTTCATGTTTTTCAACACCGCTTCATGCTGCTTCTCTTTTTCAGACCGTTTCATGCTCCTCATATTTTTCACACCTTTTGAAGCTCCTCATATTTTTCACACCTTTTCAGGCTCTTCATGTTTTTGAACACCGCTTCATGCTCCTCCAATTTCAGACCGTTTCATGCTCCTCATGTATTTCACACCTTTTGAAGCTCTTCATATTTTTCACAACTTTTCAGGCTCCTCATGTTTTTGAACACCGCTTCATGCTCCTCCTATTTTCCAGACCGTTTCATGCTCCTCATATTTTTGACACCTTTTGCAGGTCTTCATATTTTTCACACCTTTTCAGGCTCTTCATATTTTTGAACACTGCTTCATGATCCTCCTATTTTTCAGACCGTTTCATGCTCTTCATATTTTTGACACCTTTTGAAGCTCTTCATATTTTTCACACCTTTTCAGGCTCTTCATGTTTTTCCACACCACTTCATGCTTCTCCTATTTTTCAGACCGTTTCATGATCCTCATGAATTTCACACATTTTGAAGCTCTTTATATTTTTCACACATTTTTAGGCTCTTCATGTTTTTGATCACCGCTTCATGATCCTCCTATTTTTCAGACCGTTTCATGCTCATCATATATTTGACATCTCTTGAAGCTCTTCATATTTTTCACACCTTTTCAGGCTCTTCATGTTTTTCCCCACCACTTCATTCTTCTCCTATTTTTCAGACCATTTCATGCTCCTCATGAATTTCACACCTTTTGAAGCTCTTCATATTTTTCACACCTTTTCAGGCTCTTCATGTTTTTTATCACCGTTTCATGCTTCTCCTATTTTTCAGACCGTTTCATGCTCCTCATATTTTTCACACCTTTTGAAGCTCTTCATAATTTTCACATCTTTTCAGTCTCTTCATGTTTTTGAACACCATTTCATGCCGCTTCTATTTTTTAGACCGTTTCCTGCTCCTCATATTTTTCACTCCTTTTGATGCTCTTCATATTTTTCACACGTTTTCAGGCTCTTCTTGTTTTTCAACACCGCTTCATGCTCCTCCTATTTTTCAGACCGTTTCTTGCACCTCATATTTTTCTCACCTTTTGAAGCGCTTCATATTTTCCACACCTTTTCAGGCTCTTCATGTTTTTCAACACCGCTTCATCTTCCTCCTATTTTTCAGACCGTTTCATGCTCCTCATATTTTTGACACGTTTTGAAGCTCTTCATATTTTTCACACGTTTTCAGGCTCTTCATATTTTTCACACCTTTTCAGGCTCTTCATGTTTTTGAACACCATTTCATGATCCTCCTATTTTTCTGACCGTTTAATGCTCCTCATATTTTTGACACCTTTAGAAACTCTTCATATTTTTCACACCTTTTCAAGCACTTCATGGTTTTCCACACCTCTTCATGCTCCTCCTATTTTTCAGACGGTTTCATGCTATTCATATTTTTGATAACTTTTGAAGCTCTTCATATTTTTCACACCTTTTCAGGCTCTTCATGTTTTTCAAGACCACTTCATGCTCCTCCTATTTTTCAGACCGTTTCATGCTCATCTCATTTTTGACACCTTTTGAAGTTCTTCATATTTTTCCCACCTTTTGAAGCTCTTCATATATTTCACACGTTTTCAGGTTCTTCATATTTTTCAACACCGTTTCATGCTGCTTCTATTTTTCAGACCGTTTCATGCTCCTCATATTTTTCACACCTTTTGAAGCTCTTCATATTTTTCACACGTTTTCAGGCTCTTCATGTTTTTCAACACCGTTTAATTCTGCTTCTATTTTTCAGACCGTTTCATGCTCCTCATATTTTTGACACCTTTAGACTCTTCATATTTTTCACACCTTTTCAGCCTCTTCATGTTTTTCACACATTTTCAGCCTCTTCATGTTTTTGAACACCCCTTCTTGCTCCTTTTATTTTTCAGAGAGTTTCATGCTCCTCATGTATTTCACACCTTTTAAAGCTCTTCATATTTTTCACACATTTACAGGCTCTTCATGTTTTTGAACACCGTTTCATCCTCCTCCTATTTTTCAGACCGTTTCATGCTCCTCATATTTTTGACACCTTTTGAAGCTCTTCATATTTTTCACACCTTTTCAAGCTCTTCATGTTTTTGCACACTGCTTCATGCTCTTCCTATTTTTCAGACCGTTTCATGCTCCTCATATTTTTGACACCTTTTGAAGCTCCTCATATTTTTCACACCTTTTCAGGCTCTTCATGTTTTTCAACACCGTTTCATGCTGCTTCTCTTTTTCAGACCGTTTCATGCTCCTCATATTTTTCACACCTTTTGAAGCTCCTCATATTTTTCACACCTTTTCAGGCTCTTCATGTTTTTGAACACAGCTTCATGCTACTCCTATTTTTCAGACTGTTTCATGCTCCTCATATTTTTCACACCTTTTGAAGCTCCTCATATTTTTCACACCTTTTCAGGCTCTTCATGTTTTTCAACACCGTTACATGATCCTCCTATTTTTCAGACTGTTTCATGCTCATCTCATTTTTGACACCTTTTGAAGCTTTTCAGATTTTTCTCAACTTTTTAGGCTCTTCATGTTTCTCAACACGGCTTCATGCTCCACATATTTTTCAGACCGTTTCATGCTCATCTCATTTTTGACACCTTTTGAAGCTCTTCATATTTCTCACAACTTTTTAGGCTTTTCATATTTTTGAACACCGCTTCATGCTCCTCCTATTTTTCAGAGAGTTTCATGCTCCTCATGTATTTCACATCTTTTGAAGCTCTTCATATTTCTCACAACTTTTTAGGCTCTTCATGTTTTTCCACATCACTTCATGCTTCTCGTATTTTTCGGCCTGTTTCATGCTCCTCATATTTTTGACACCTTTTGAAGCTCTTCATATATTTCACACATTTTCAGGCTCTTCATGTTTTTCAACACCATTTCATGCTCCTCCTATTTTTCAGACCGTTTCATACTCATCTCGCTTTTGACACATTTTGAAGCTCTTCATATTTTCCACACCTTTTGAAGCTCTTCATATTTTTCAATCGTTTTCAGGCTCTTAATGTTTTTCAACACCGCTTCTGGCTCCTCCTATTTATCAGACCGTTTCATGCTCCTCATATTTTTGACACGTTTTGAAACTCTTCATTTTTTTCACACCTTTTGAAGCTCTTCATATTTTTCACACCTTTTCAGGCTCTTCATGTTTATTACACCGCATCATGCTGCTCCTATTTTTCAGACTGTTTCATGCTCCTCATATTTTTGACACCTTTTGAAGGTCTTCATATCTTTCACATGTTTTCAGGCTCTTCATGTTTTTGAACACCTTTTCATTTTCCTCCTATTTTTCAGACCGTTTCATGCTCCTCATATTTTTGACACCTTTTGAAGCTCTTCATATTTTTCACACCTTTTCAGGCTCTTCATGTTTTTGAACACCGTTTCATTCTCCTTCTATTTTTCAGACCGTTTCATGCTCCTCATATTTTTGACACCTTTTGAAGCTCTGCATATTTTTCACACCTTTTCAGGCTCTTCATGTTTTTCAACACCGCTTCATGCTCCTCCAATTTTCAGACCGTTTCATGCTCCTCATATTTTTGACACGATTTGAAGCTCTTCATATTTTTCACACCTTTTCAGGGTCTTCATGTTTTTCAACACTGCTTCATGCTCCTCCAATTTTCAGACCGTTTCATGCTCCTCATATTTTTGACACGATTTGAAGGTCTTCATATTTTTCACACCTTTTCAGGGTCTTCATGTTTTTCTACACCGGTTCATGCTCCTCCTATTTTTGACACCTTTTGAAGCTGTTCATATATTGCACACCTTTTCAGGCGTTTCATGTTTTTGACAACCGTTTTATGCTCCTCATAATTTGACAGGTTTTGATGCTCTTCATATTTTTCACAGCTTTTCAGGCTCTTCATGTTTTTCAACACCACTTCATGCTCCTCCTATTTTTCAGACCGTTTCCTGCTCCTCATAGTTTTGACACATTGGAAGCTCTTCATATTTTACACACCATTTGAGGCTCTTCATGTTTTTCAACACCGCTTCATGCTCCTCCTATTTTTCAGACCGTTTCATGCTCCTCATGTATATAACACCTTTGGAAGCTCTTCATAATGTTCACACCTTTTCAGGCTCTTCATATTTTTCAACACCGTTTCATGCTCCCCCAATTTTTCAGACCGTTCCATGCTCCTCATATTTTTGACACCTTTTGAAGCTCTTCATATATTTCACACATTTTCAGGCTCTTCATGTTTTTCAACACCATTTCATGCTCCTCCTATTTTTCAGACCGTTTCATACTCATCTCGCTTTTGACACATTTTGAAGCTCTTCATATTTTCCACACCTTTTGAAGCTCTTCATATTTTTCAAACGTTTTCAGGCTCTTAATGTTTTTCAACACCGCTTCTGGCTCCTCCTATTTATCAGACCGTTTCATGCTCCTCATATTTTTGACACGTTTTGAAGCTCTTCATTTTTTTCACACCTTTTGAAGCTCTTCATATTTTTCACACCTTTTCAGGCTCTTCATGTTTATTACACCGCTTCATGCTCCTCCTATTTTTCACATCGTTTGAAGCTCTTCATATTTTTCACACCTTTTCAGGCTCTTCATGTTTTTCAACACCGCTTCATGCTCCTCCTATTTTCCAGACCGTTTCATGCTCCTCATTTTTTTCACACCTTTTGAAGCTCTTCATATTTTTCACACCTTTCATGCTCTTCATGTTTTTAACCACCGCTTCATGCTCATCCTATTTTCCAGACCGTTTCATGCTCCTGATATTTTTGATACGTTTTGAAGCTCTTCATATTTTTCACACCTTTTGAAGCTCTTCATATTTTTCACACCTTTTCAGGCTCTTCATGTTTTTGAACACCGCTTCATGCTCCTCCTATTTTTCAGACCGTTTCATGCTCCTCATGTATTTCACACCTTTTGAAGCTCTTCATATTTTTCTCAACTTCTCAGGCTCTCATGTTTTTGAACACAGCTTCTTGCTCCTCCTAATTTACAGACCGTTTCATGCTCCTCATGTATTTCACACATTTTGAAGCCCTTCATATTTTTCACCACTTTTCAGACTCTTCAGGTTTTATAACACGGTTTCATGCTCCTCCTATTTTTCAGACCGTTTCATGCTCCTCATATTTTTGACACCTTTTGAAGCTCTTCATATTTTTCACACCTTTTCATACTCTTCATGTTTTTGAACACCGCTTCATGATCCTCCTATTTTTGAGATGGTTTCATGCTCCTCATATTTTTGACACCTTTTGAAGCTCTTCATATTTTTCACACGATTTCAGACTCCTCATGTTTTGAAAACCGCATCATGCTCCTCCTATTTTCAGACCGTTTCATGCTCCTTATGTATTTCACACCTTTTGAAGTCCTTCACATTGTTCACACCTTTTCAGGCTCTTCATGTTTTTGAACACAGTTTCAAACTGTTCCTAATTTTCAGACCGTTTCATGCTCCTCGTATTTTTGACACCTTTTGAAGCTCTTCATATATTTCACAACTTTTCAGGCTCTTCATGTTTTTCAACAGCACTTCCTCCTCCTCCTATTTTTCAGACCCCTTCATGCTCCTCTCATTTTTGACACCTTTTGATGCTCTTCATATTTTTGACACCTTTTGAAACTCTTCATATTTCTCACACATTTTCAGGCTCTTCATGTTTTTCAACACCGCTTCATGCTCCTCCTTTTTTCAGACCGTTTCATGCTCCTCATATTTTTGACACCTTTTGAAGCTCCTCATATTTTTTACACCTTTTGAAGCTCTTCATATATTTCATACTTTTTCAGGCTCTTCATGATTTGCAACAACACTTCATGCTCCTCCTATTTTTTAGACCGTTTCATGCTCCTCATATTTTTGACACCTTTTGAAGCTCTTCATATTTTTCAAACCTTTTCAGGCCCTTCATGTTTTTGAACACCGTTTCATGCTCCTCCTATTTTTCAAACCATTTCATGATCCTCATGTATTTGACACCTTTGAACGTCTTCATTTTTTTCACACCTTTTCAGGCTCTTCATGTGTTTCAACACCACTTCATGCTCCTCATCTTTTTCAGACCGTTTCATGCTCATCTCATTTTTGAAACATTTTGAAGCTCTTCATATTTTTCACACCTTTTGAATCTCTTCATATTTTTGACACCATTTCAGGCTCTTCATGTTTTAGAACACCGCATCATGCTCCTCCTATTTTTCAGACCGTTTAATGCTCCTCATGTATTTCACACATTTTGAAGCTCTTCATATATTTCACACTTTTTCAGGCTCTTCATGTTTTTCAACACCAGTTCATGCTCCTCCTATTTTTCGGACCGTTTCATGGTCCCCATATTTTTGACACCTTTTGAAGCTCTTCATATTTTTCACATCATTTCTGTCTCTTCATGTTTTTCAACACCGCTTCATGCTCCTCCAATATTTCAGAACGTTTCATGCTCCTCATATTTTTCACACTTTTTGAAGTTCTTCATATATTTCACACCTTTTCAGTCTCTTCATGTTTTTCACAAATTTTCAGGCATTTCATGTTTTTCAACAATGATTCATGCTCCTCCTATTTTTCACACCGTTTCATGCTCCTCATATTTTTGACACCTTTTGAAACTCTTCATATTTTTCACACCTTTTCAGGCTCTTCATATTATTCAACACCTCTTCATGCTCCTCCTATTTTTCAGACCTTTTAATTCTCCTCATATTCTTCACACATTTTGAAGCTCTTCATATATTTCACATCTTTTCAGGCTCCTCATGTTTTAGAGCACCGCTTCATGCTCCTCATATTTTCAGACCGTTTCATGCTCCTCATACATTTGACACCTTTGTAGCTCTTCATATTTTTCACACCTTTTCATGCTCTTCATGTTTTTCAACACCGCTTCATGCTCCTCCTATTTTTCAGACCGTTTCATGCTCCTCATATTTTTGACACGTTTTGAGGTTCTTCATATATTTCACACCTTTTCAGGCCCTTCATGTTTTTGAACACCGTTTTATGTTCCTCCTATTTTTCAGACCGTTTCATGCTTCTCATGTATTTCACACCTTTTGAAGCTCTCATATTTTTCACACCTTTTCAGGCTCTTCATGTTTTTGAACCCTGTCATGCTCCTCCTATTTTTCAGACCGTCTCATGCTCCTCATATTTTTGACACCTTTTGAAGCTCTTCATATATTTCACACCTTTTCAGGCTCTTCATGTTTTTGAACACCACTTCATGCTCCTCCTATTTTTCAGACTGTTTCCTGCTCCTCATGTATTTCACACCTTTTGAAGCTCTTCATATATTTCACACCTTTTGAAACTCTTCATATATTTCACAGCTTTTCAGGCTCTTCATGTTTTTGAACAACGTTTCATGCTCCTCCTATTTTTCAGACCGTTTCATGCTCCTCCTTTATTTCAGCCGTTTCATGCTCCTCATATTTTTGGCACCTTTTGAAGTTCTTCATATTTTTCACAACTTTTCAGGTTCTTCATGTTTTTCAACACCGCTTTATGCTCCTCCTTTTTTTCAGACCGTTTCATGCTCCTCTTGTATTTCACAACTTTTGAAGCTCTTCACATTTTTCACACCTTTTCAGGCTCTTCATGTTTTTCAACACCGCTTCATGCTCCTCCTATTTTTCAGACCGTTTCATGCTCCTCATGTATTTCACACATTTTGAAGCTCTTTATATTTTTCACACATTTTCAGGCTCCGCATGTTTTTGAACACGATTTCTTACTCCTCCTATTTTTCAGACCGTTTCATGCTCCTCATATTTTTGACACCTTTTGAAGCTCTTCATATTTTTCACACCTTTTCAGGCTTTTCATGTTTTTCAACATCGCTTCATGATCCTCCTACTTTTCTGAGCGTTTCATGCTCCTCATATTTTTGAAACCTTTTGAAGCTCCTCATATTTTTCACACCTTTTGAAGCTCTTCATATTTTTCACACCTTTTCAGGCTCTTCATGTATTTGAACACCGTTTCATACTCCTCCTATTTTTCAGACCGTTTCATGCTCCTCATATATTTGACACATTTTGAAGGTCTTCATGTTTTTCACACCTTTTCAGGCTCTTCATGTTTTTGAACACCGCTTCAAGCTCCTCCTATTTTTCAAACCGTTCCATGTTCCTCATGTATTTCACACCTTTTGAAGCTCCTCATATTTTTCACACCTTTTCAAGCTCTTCATGTTTTGAATGCTGTTTCATGCTCCTCCTATTTTTCAGACCGTTTCATGCTCCTCATATTTTTGACACGTTTTAAGCTCCCCATATTTTTCACACCTTTTGAAACTCTTCCTATATTTCACACTTTTTCAAGCGCTTCATGTTTTTCAACTCCACTCCATGCTCTTCCTATTTTTCAGACCTTTTGATGCTCATCTCATTTTTGACACCTTTTGAAGCTCTTCATATTTTTCACACCTTTTGAAGCTCTTCATATTTTTCACACCTTTTGAAGCTCTTCATATTTTTCACAGCTTTTCAGGCTCTTCATGTTTTTGAACACCGCTTCATGCTCCTCCTATTTTTCAGACCGTTTCATGCTCCTAATGTATTTCACACCTTTTGAAGCTCTTTATATTTTTCACACCTTTTCAGGCTCTTCATGTTTTTCAACACCGCTTCATGCTCCTCCTGTTTTTCAGACCATTTCATGCTCCTTTTATTTTTGACACCTTTTGAAGCTCTTCATATTTTTCACACTTTTTCAGGCTCTTCATGTTTTTCAACACCAGTTCATGCTCTTCCTATTTTTCAGACCTTTTCATGGTCCCCATATTTTTGACACCTTTTGAAGCTCTTCATATTTTTCACATCATTTCTGTCTCTTCATGTTTTTCAACACCGCTTCATGCTCCTCCAATTTTTCAGAACATTTCATGCTCCTCATATTTTTCACACTTTTTGAAGCTCTTCATATATTTCACACCTTTTCAGTCTCTTCATGTTTTTCACACCTTTTCAGGCATTTCATGTTTTTCGACAATGATTCATGCTCCTCCTATTTTTCACACCGTTTCATGCTCCTCGTATTTTTGACACCTTTTAAAACTCTTCATATTTTTCACACCTTTTCATGCTCTTCATATTATTCAACACTTCTTCATGCTCCTCCTATTTTTCAGACCTTTTAATTCTCCTCATATTCTCCACACATTTTGAAGCTCTTCATATATTTCACATGTTTTCAGGCTCCTCATGTTTTAGAGCACCGCTTCATGCTCCTCATATTTTCAGACCGTTTCATGCTCCTCATATATTTGACACCTTTGTAGCTCTTCATATTTTTCACACCTTTTCATGCTCTTCATGTTTTTCAGCACCGCTTCTTGCTCTTCCTATTTTTCAGACCGTTTCATGCTCCTCATATATTTGACACCTTTGGAAGCTCTTCATATTTTTACCTCTTTTCAGGCTCTTCATATTTTTGAACACGGCTTCATGCTCCTCCTATTTTTCAGACCGTTTCATGCTCCTCATATTTTTCACACCTATTGAAGCTCTTCATATTTTTCACACCTTTTAAGGCTCTTCATGTTTTTGAACACCGTTTCATGCTCCTCCTATTTTTCAGACCGTTTCATGCTCCTCATATTTTTGACACCTTTGAATCTCTTCATATTTTTCACACCTTTTGAAACTCTTCTTATTTTTCACACGTTTTCAGTCTCTAAATGTTTTTCAACACCGCTTCTTGCTCCTCCTATTTTTCAGACCGTTTCATGCTCCTCATATTTTTGACACGTTTTGAGGATCTTCATATATTTCACACCTTTTCAGGCCCTTCATGTTTTTGAACACCGTTTTATGTTCCTCCTATTTTTCAGACCGTTTCATGCTTCTCATGTATTTCACACCTTTTCAAGCTCTCATATTTTTCACACCTTTTCAGGCTCTTCATGTTTTTGAACCCCGTCATGCTCCTCCTATTTTTCAGACCGTTTCATGCTCCTCATATTTTTCACACCTATTGAAGCTCTTCATATTTTTCACACCTTTTAAGGCTCTTCATGTTTTTGAACACTGTTTCATGCTCCTCCTATTTTTCAGACCGTTTCATGCTCCTCATATTTTTGACACCTTTGAATCTCTTCATATTTTTCACACCTTTTGAAACTCTTCTTATTTTTCACACGTTTTCAGTCTCTAAATGTTTTTCAACACCGCTTCATGCTCCTCCTATTTTTCAGACCGTTTCATGCTCCTCATATTTTTGAAACCTTTTGAAGCTCCTCATATTTTTCACACCTTTTGAAGGTCTTCATATTTTTCACACCTTTTCAGGCTCTTCATGTTTTTGAACACCGCTTTATGTTCTTCCTATTTTTCAGACCGTTTCATGCTCGTTATATTTTTGACACCTTTTCAGGCTCTTCAGGTTTTTGAACACCGCTTCAAGTTCCTCCTATTTTTCAGACAGTTTCATGCTCTTCATATTTTTGACACATTTTGAAGCTCTTCATATTTTTCACACCTTTTCAGGCTCTTCATGTTTTTCAACACCGTTTCATGCTCCTCCTATTTTTCAGACCGTTTCATGCTCCTCATATTTTTGGCACCTTTTGAAGCTCTTCATATTCTTCACACCTTTTCAGGCTCTTCATGTTTTTCAACACCACTTTATGCTCCTCCTCTTTTTCAGACCGTTTCATGCTTCTCATATTTTTGACACCTTTTGAAGCTCTTCATATTTTTCACATCTTTTCATGCTTTTCATGTATTGCAACACTGCTTCATGCTCCTCCTATTTTTCAGACCGTTTCATGCTCCTCATATTTTTGACATCTTTTGAAGCTCTTCATATATTTCACACCTTTTCAGGCTCTTCATGTTTTTCAACACAACTTCCTGCTCCTCCTATTTTTCAGACCGTTTCATGGTCATCTCATTTTGGACACCTTTTGAAGCTCTTCATATTTTTCACACCTTTTGAAGCTCTTCATATTCTTCATACGTTTTCATGCTCTTTATGTTTCTCAACACCGCTTCATGCTCCTCCCATTTTTCAGACCATTTCATGCCACTCATATTCTTGACACCTTTTGAAGCTCTTCATATTTTTCACACCTTTTCAGGCTCTTCATATTTTTCAACACCGTTTCATGCTGCTTCTATTTTTCAGGCCGTTTCATGCTCCTCATATTTTTGACACCGTTTGAAGCTCTTCATATTTTTCACACCTTTTCAGGCTCTTCATGTTTTTCAACACCGTTTCATGCTGCTTCTATTTTTCAGACCGTTTCATGCTCCTCATATTTTTCACACCTTTTGAAGCTCTTCATATTTTTCACACCTTTTCAGGCTCTTCATATTTTTGAACACAGCTTCATGCTCCTCCTATTTTTCAGACCGTTTCATGCTCCTCATATTTTTGACACCTTTTGAAACTCTTCATATTTTTCACACCTTTTCAGGCTCTTCATGTTTTTCAACACCGTTTCATGATCCTCCTATTTTTCAGACCGTTTCATGCTCATCTCATTTTTGACACCTTTTGAAGCTTTTCATATTTTTCACAACTTTTTAGGCTCTTCATGTTTTTGAACACCGCTTCATGGTCCTCCTATTTTTCAGAGAGTTTCATGTTCCTAATATATTTCACTCCTTTTGAAGCTCTTCATATTTTTCACACCTTTTCAGGCTCTTCATGTTTTTCCACACCACTTCATGCTTCTATTTTTCAGCCCGTTCCATGGTCCTCATGTATTTCACACCTTTTGAAGCTCTTCATATTTTTCACACCTTTTCAGGCTCTTCATGTTTTTCAACACCATTTCATGCCGCATCTATCTTTCAGACCGTTTCATTCTTCTCATTTTTTTGACACCATTTGAAGCTCTTCATATTTTTCACACCTTTTCAGGCTCTTCATGTTTTTCCACACCACTTCATGCTTCTCCTATTTTTCAGAAAGGTTTCATGCTCCTCATGAATTTCACACCTTTTGAAGCTATTCATATTTTTCACAACTTTTCAGGCTCTTCATGTTTCTGATCACCGTTTCATGCTTCTCCTATCTTTCAGACCGTTTCATGCTTCTCATATTTTTGACACCATTTGAAGCTCTTCATATTTTTCACACCTTTTCAGGCTCTTCATGTTTTTGAACATGATTTCAGGCTCCTCCTATTTTTCGGAATGTTTCATGCTCATCTCATTTTTGACACCTTTTGAAGCTCTTCATAATTTTCACACCTTTTGAATCTCTTCATATTTCTCAAACGTTTTCACACTCTTCATGTTTTTCAACACCCCTTCTTGCTCATCCTATTTTTCAGACCGTTTCATGTTTCTATCATTTCTGACAACTTTTGAAGCTCTTCATATATTTCACACATTTTCAGGCTCTTCATGTTTTTCAACACCACTTCATGCTCCTCCTATTTTTCAGACCGTTTCATGCTCATCTCACTTTTGACACATTTTGAAGCTCTTCATATTTTCCACACCTTTTGAAGCTCTTCATATTTTTCAAACGTTTTCAGGCTCTTCATTTTTTTCAACACCTCTTCTTGCTCCTCCTATTTTTCAGACCGTTTCATGCTCATCTCACTTTTGACACATTTTGAAGCTCTTCATATTTTCCACACCTTTTGAAGCTCTTCATATATTTCACACATTTTCAGGCTCTTCATGTTTTTAACACGACTTCATGCTCTCCTATTTTTTAGACCATTTCCTGCTCATCGATTTTTGACACTTTGAAGCTCTTCATATTTTTCACACGTTTTGAAGCTCTTAATATTTTTCACACGTTTTCAGGCTCTTCACGTTATTCAACACCGTTTCATGCTCCTCCTATTTTTCAGACCGTTTCATGCTCCTCATATTTTTGACACCTATTGAAGCTCTTCATATTTTTCACACCTTTTCAGGCTCTTCATGTTTTTCAACACCGCTTCATGCTCCTCCCATTTTTCAGACCGTTTCATGCTCCTCATGTTTTTGACACCTTTTGAAGCTCTTCATATTTTTCACACCTTTTCAGGCTCTTCATGTTTTTCAACACCGCTTCATGCTCTTCCTATTTTTCAGACCGTTTCATGCTCCTCTTATTTTTGACACCTTTTGAAGCTCTTCATATTTTTCACACATTTTCATGCTCTTCATGTTTTTGAATACCGCTTCATGCTCCTCCTATTTTTCAGACCGGTTCATGCTCCTCATATTTTTGACACCTTTTGAAGCTCTTCATATTTTTCACACCTTTTCATGTTTTTCATATTTTTCAACACCGCTTCATGCTTCTCCTATTTTTCAGACCGTTTCATGCTCCTGATATTTTTGCACCTTTTGAAGCTCTTCATATTTTTCACACATTTTCAGGCTCTTCAAGTTTTTCAACACCGATTCATGCTCCTCATATTTTTGACACCTGTTGAAGCTCTTCATATTTTTTTCACACCTTTTCCTGTTTTTCATGTTTTTCAACACCACTTCATGCTTCTCCTATTTTTCAGACCGTTTCATGCTCCTCGTATTTTTCACACCTTTTGAAGCTCTTCATATTTTTCAACCTTTTTAGGCTCTTCATGTTTTTGAACACGGTTTCGTGCTCCTCCTATTTTTCAAACTGTGTCATGCTCATCTCATTTTTAACAACTTTTGAAGCTCTTCATATTTTTCACACCTTTTGAAGCTCTTCATATTTCTCAAACGTTTTCAGGCTCTTCATGTTTTTCAACACCCCTTCTTGCTCATCCTATTTTTCAGACCGTTTCATGCTTCTCTCATTTCTGACACATTTTGAAGCTCTTCATATTTTTCACACCTTTTGAAGCTCTTCATATTTCTCAAACGTTTTCAGGCTCTTCATGTTTTTCAAGACCCCTTCTTGCTCATCCTATTTTTCAGACCGTTTTATGCTCCTCATATTTTTGACACGTTTTGAAGCTCTTCATTTTTTTCACACCTTTTGAAGCTCTTCATATTTTTCACACCTTTTCAGGCTCTTCATGTTTATTACACCGCTTCATGCTGCTCCTATTTTTCAGACCGTTTCATGCTCCTCATATTTTTGACACCTTTTGAAGGTCTTCATATCTTTCACACGTTTTCAGGCTCTTCATGTTTTTTACACCGCTTCATGCTGCTCCTATTTTTCAGACCGTTTCATGCTCCTCATATTTTTGACACCTTTTGAAGCTCTTCATATTTTTCACACCTTTTCAGGCTCTTCATGTTTTTCAACACCGCTTCATGCTCCTCCCATTTTTCAGACCGTTTCATGCTCCTCATGTTTTTGACACCTTTTGAAGCTCTTCATATTTTTCACACCTTTTCAGGCTCTTCATGTTTTTCAACACCGCTTCATGCTCCTCCAATTTTCAGACCGTTTCATGCTCCTCATATTTTTGACACGATTTGAAGCTCTTCATATTTTTCACATCTTTTCAGGGTCTTCATGTTTTTCAACACTGCTTCATGCTCCTCCAATTTTCAGACCGTTTCATGCTCCTCATATTTTTGACACGATTTGAAGGTCTTCATATTTTTCACACCTTTTCAGGGTCTTCATGTTTTTCTACACCGCTTCATGCTCCTCCTATTTTTGACACCTTTTGAAGCTGTTCATATATTGCACACCTTTTCAGGCGTTTCATGTTTTTGACCACCGTTTTTTGCTCCTCATAATTTGACAGGTTTTGATGCTCTTCATATTTTTCACAGCTTTTCAGGCTCTTCATGTTTTTCAACACCACTTCATGCTCCTCCGATTTTTCAGACCGTTTCCTGCTCCTCATAGTTTTGACACATTGGAAGCTCTTCATATTTTACACACCATTTGAGGCTCTTCATGTTTTTCAACACCGCTTCATGCTCCTCCTATTTTTCAGACCGTTTCATGCTCCTCATGTATATCACACCTTTGGAAGCTCTTCATAATGTTCACACCTTTTCAGGCTCTTCATATTTTTCAACACCGTTTCATGCTCCCCCAATTTTTCAGACCGTTCCATGCTCCTCATATTTTTGACACCTTTTGAAGCTCTTCATATATTTCACACATTTTCAGGCTCTTCATGTTTTTCAACACCATTTCATGCTCCTCCTATTTTTCAGACCGTTTCATACTCATCTCGCTTTTGACACATTTTGAAGCTCTTCATATTTTTCAAACGTTTTCAGGCTCTTAATGTTTTTCAACACCGCTTCTGGCTCCTCCTATTTATCAGACCGTTTCATGCTCCTCATATTTTTGACACGTTTTGAAGCTCTTCATTTTTTTCACACCTTTTGAAGCTCTTCATATTTTTCACACCTTTTCAGGCTCTTAATGTTTATTACACCGCTTCATGCTGCTCCTATTTTTCAGACCGTTTCATGCTCCTCATATTTTTGACACCTTTTGAAGGTCTTCATATCTTTCACACGTTTTCAGGCTCTTCATGTTTTTGAACACCTTTTCATTTTCCTCCTATTTTTCAGACCGTTTCATGCTCCTCATATTTTTGACACCTTTTGAAGCTCTTCATATTTTTCACACCTTTTCAGGCTCTTCATGTTTTTGAACACCGTTTCATTCTCCTTCTATTTTTCAGACCGTTTCATGCTCCTCATATTTTTGACACCTTTTGAAGCTCTGCATATTTTTCACACCTTTTCAGGCTCTTCATGTTTTTCAACACTGCTTCATGCTCCTCCAATTTTCAGACCGTTTCATGCTCCTCATATTTTTGACACGATTTGAAGGTCTTCATATTTTTCACACCTTTTCAGGGTCTTCATGTTTTTCTACACCGCTTCATGCTCCTCCTATTTTTGACACCTTTTGAAGCTGTTCATATATTGCACACCTTTTCAGGCGTTTCATGTTTTTGACCACCGTTTTATGCTCCTCATAATTTGACAGGTTTTGATGCTCTTCATATTTTTCACAGCTTTTCAGGCTCTTCATGTTTTTCAACACCACTTCATGCTCCTCCGATTTTTCAGACCGTTTCCTGCTCCTCATAGTTTTGACACATTGGAAGCTCTTCATATTTTACACACCATTTGAGGCTCTTCATGTTTTTCAACACCGCTTCATGCTCCTCCTATTTTTCAGACCGTTTCATGCTCCTCATGTATATCACACCTTTGGAAGCTCTTCATAATGTTCACACCTTTTCAGGCTCTTCATATTTTTCAACACCGTTTCATGCTCCCCCAATTTTTCAGACCGTTCCATGCTCCTCATATTTTTGACACCTTTTGAAGCTCTTCATATATTTCACACATTTTCAGGCTCTTCATGTTTTTCAACACCATTTCATGCTCCTCCTATTTTTCAGACCGTTTCATACTCATCTCGCTTTTGACACATTTTGAAGCTCTTCATATTTTCCACACCTTTTGAAGCTCTTCATATTTTTCAATCGTTTTCAGGCTCTTAATGTTTTTCAACACCGCTTCTGGCTCCTCCTATTTATCAGACCGTTTCATGCTCCTCATATTTTTGACACGTTTTGAAGCTCTTCATTTTTTTCACACCTTTTGAAGCTCTTCATATTTTTCACACCTTTTCAGGCTCTTCATGTTTATTACACCGCTTCATGCTGCTCCTATTTTTCAGACCGTTTCATGCTCCTCATATTTTTGACACCTTTTGAAGGTCTTCATATCTTTCACACGTTTTCAGGCTCTTCATGTTTTTTACACCGCTTCATGCTGCTCCTATTTTTCAGACCGTTTCATGCTCCTCATATTTTTGACACCTTTTGAAGCTCTTCATATTTTTCACACCTTTTCAGGCTCTTCATGTTTTTGAACACCGTTTCATTCTCCTCCTATTTTTCAGACCGTTTCATGCTCCTCATATTTTTGACACCTTTTGAAGCTCTTCATATTTTTCACACCTTTTCAGGCTCTTCAGGTTTTTCAACACCGCTTCATGCTCCTCCAATTTTCAGACCGTTTCATGCTCCTCATATTTTTGACACGATTTGAAGCTCTTCATATTTTTCACATCTTTTCAGGGTCTTCATGTTTTTCAACACTGCTTCATGGTCCTCCAATTTTCAGACCGTTTCATGCTCCTCATATTTTTGACACGATTTGAAGGTTTTCATATTTTTCACACCTTTTCAGGGTCTTCATGTTTTTCTACACCGCTTCATGCTCCTCCTATTTTTGACACCTTTTGAAGCTGTTCATATATTGCACACCTTTTCAGGCGTTTCATGTTTTTGACCACCGTTTTATGCTCCTCATAATTTGACAGGTTTTGGTGCTCTTCATATTTTTCACAGCTTTTCAGGCTCTTCATGTTTTTCAACACCACTTCATGCTCCTCCTATTTTCAGACCGTTTCATGCTCCTCATATTTTTGACACAATTTGAAGCTCTTCAAATTTTTCACATCTTTTCAGGGTCTTCATGTTTTTCAACACTGCTTCATGCTCCTCCAATTTTCAGACCGTTTCATGCTCCTCATATTTTTGACACGATTTGAAGGTCTTCATATTTTTCACACCTTTTCAGGGTCTTCATGTTTTTCTACACCGCTTCATGCTCCTCCTATTTTTGACACCTTTTGAAGCTGTTCATATATTGCACACCTTTTCAGGCGTTTCATGTTTTTGACCACCGTTTTATGCTTCTCATAATTTGACAGGTTTTGGTGCTCTTCATATTTTTCACAGCTTTTCAGGCTCTTCATGTTTTTCAACACCACTTCATGCTCCTCCTATTTTTCAGACCGTTTCCTGCTCCTCATAGTTTTGACACATTGGAAGCTCTTCATATTTTACACACCATTTGAGGCTCTTCATGTTTTTCAACACCGCTTCATGCTCCTCCTATTTTTCAGACCGTTTCATGCTCCTCATGTATATCACACCTTTGGAAGCTCTTCATAATGTTCACACCTTTTCAGGCTCTTCATATTTTTCAACACCGTTTCATGCTCCCCCAATTTTTCAGACCGTTCGATGCTCCTCATATTTTTGACACCTTTTGAAGCTCTTCATATTTTTCACTTCTTTTCAGGCTCTTCATGTTTTTCAACACCGATTCATGCTCCTCCTATTTTTCAGATCGTTTCATGCTCCTCTCATTTCTGACACATTTTGAAGCTTTTCAAATATTTCACACATTTTCAGGCTCTTCATATTTTTCAACACAACTTCATGCTCCCCCTATTTTTCAGACCGTTTCATGCTCATCTCATTTTTAAGATCTTGTCAAACTCTTAATATTTTCCCCAGCTTTTGAACCTCTTCATATTTTCCACACTTTTTCAGGCTCTTCAGGTCTTTCAATACCGCTTCTTGCTGCTCCTAATTTTCAGACCGTTTCATGCTCCTCATATTTTTGACACATTTTGAAGCTCTTCATATTTTTCACACCTTTTCAGGCTCTTCATATTTTTGAACACCGCTTCATGCTCCTCCTATTTTGACACCTTTTGAAGCTCTTCATATTTTTCACACATTTTCAGGCTCTTCATATTTTTGAACACCGCTTCATGCTCCTCTTATTTTTCAGACCGTTTCATGCTCCTCATGTATTTCACACCTTTTGAAGCTCTTCATATTTTTCTCAACTTCTCAGGCTCTCATGTTTTTGAACACAGCTTCTTGCTCCTCCTAATTTACAGACCGTTTCATGCTCCTCATGTATTTCACACATTTTGAAGCCCTTCATATTTTTCACAACTTTTCAGACTCTTCAGGTTTTATAACACGGTTTCATGCTCCTCCTATTTTTCAGACCGTTTCATGCTCCTCATATTTTTGACACCTTTTGAAGCTCTTCATATTTTTCACACCTTTTCATACTCTTCATGTTTTTGAACACCGCTTCATGATCCTCCTATTTTTCAGATGGTTTCATGCTCCTCATATTTTTGACACCTTTTGAAGCTCTTCATATTTTTCACACGATTTCAGACTCCTCATGTTTTGAAAACCGCATCATGCTCCTCCTATTTTCAGACCGTTTCATGCTCCTTATGTATTTCACACCTTTTGAAGTCCTTCACATTGTTCACACCTTTTCAGGCTCTTCATGTTTTTGAACACAGTTTCAAACTGTTCCTAATTTTCAGACCGTTTCATGCTCCTCGTATTTTTGACACCTTTTGAAGCTCTTCATATATTTCACAACTTTTCAGGCTCTTCATGTTTTTCAACAGCACTTCCTCCTCCTCCTATTTTTCAGACCCCTTCATGCTCCTCTCATTTTTGACACCTTTTGATGCTCTTCATATTTTTGACACCTTTTGAAACTCTTCATATTTCTCACACATTTTCAGGCTCTTCATGTTTTTCAACACCGCTTCATGCTCCTCCTTTTTTCAGACCGTTTCATGCTCCTCATATTTTTGACACCTTTTTAAGCTCCTCATATTTTTTACACCTTTTGAAACTCTTCATATATTTCATACTTTTTCAGGCTCTTCATGATTTGCAACAACACTTCATGCTCCTCCTATTTTTTAGACCGTTTCATGCTCCTCATATTTTTGACACCTTTTGAAGCTCTTCATATTTTTCAAACCTTTTCAGGCTCTTCATGTTTTTGAACACCGTTTCATGCTCCTCCTATTTTTCAAACCATTTCATGATCCTCATGTATTTGACACCTTTGAACGTCTTCATTTTTTTCACACCTTTTCAGGCTCTTCATGTGTTTCAACACCACTTCATGCTCCTCATCTTTTTCAGACCGTTTCATGCTCATCTCATTTTTGAAACATTTTGAAGCTCTTCATATTTTTCACACCTTTTGAATCTCTTCATATTTTTGACACCTTTTCAGGCTCTTCATGTTTTAGAACACCGCATCATGCTCCTCCTATTTTTTCAGACCGTTTAATGCTCCTCATGTATTTCACACATTTTGAAGCTCTTCATATATTTCACACTTTTTCAGGCTCTTCATGTTTTTCAACACCAGTTCATGCTCCTCCTATTTTTCGGACCGTTTCATGGTCCCCATATTTTTGACACCTTTTGAAGCTCTTCATATTTTTCACATCATTTCTGTCTCTTCATGTTTTTCAACACCGCTTCATGCTCCTCCAATATTTCAGAACGTTTCATGCTCCTCATATTTTTCACACTTTTTGAAGCTCTTCATATATTTCACACCTTTTCAGTCTCTTCATGTTTTTCACAAATTTTCAGGCATTTCATGTTTTTCAACAATGATTCATGCTCCTCCTATTTTTCACACCGTTTCATGCTCCTCATATTTTTGACACCTTTTGAAACTCTTCATATTTTTCACACCTTTTCAGGCTCTTCATATTATTCAACACCTCTTCATGCTCCTCCTATTTTTCAGACCTTTTAATTCTCCTCATATACTTCACACATTTTGAAGCTCTTCATATATTTCACATCTTTTCAGGCTCCTCATGTTTTAGAGTACCGCTTCATGCTCCTCATATTTTCAGACCGTTTCATGCTCCTCATACATTTGACACCTTTGTAGCTCTTCATATTTTTCACACCTTTTCATGCTCCTCATGTTTTTCAACACCGCTTCATGCTCCTCCTATTTTTCAGACCGTTTCATGCTCCTCATATTTTTGACACGTTTTGAGGATCTTCATTTTTTTCACACCTTTTGAAGCTCTTCATATTTTTCACACCTTTTCAGGCCCTTCATGTTTTTGAACACCGTTTTATGTTCCTCCTATTTTTCAGACCGTTTCATGCTTCTCATGTATTTCACACCTTTTGAAGCTCTCATATTTTTCACACCTTTTCAGGCTCTTCATGTTTTTGAACCCTGTCATGCTCCTCCTATTTTTCAGACCGTCTCATGCTCCTCATATTTTTGAACCTTTTGAAGCTCTTCATATTTTTCACACCTTTTAAGGCTTTCATGTTTTTCAACAACGCTTCATGCTCCTCCTATTTTTCAGACCGTTTCATGCGCCTCATATTTTTGACACCTTTTGAAGCTCTTCGTATTTTTCACACCTTTTCATGCTCTTTATGTTTTCAACACCGTTTCATGCTCCTCCTATTTTTCAGATCTTTTCATGCTCCTCCTATTTTTCAAACCGTTTCATGCTCATCTCATTTTTGACACCTTCTGAAGCTCTTCATATTTTTCACACCTTTTGAATCTCTTCATATTTTTCAAACCTTTTGAAGCTCTTCATATTATTCACACGTTTTCAGTCTCTTCATGTTTTTCAACACCGATTCATGCTCCTCCTATTTTTCAGACAGTTTCATGCTCCTCATATTTTTGACACATTTTGAGGCTCTTCATATAATTCACACCTTTTCAGGCCCTTCATATTTTGAACACCGTTTCATGCTCCTCGTATTTTTCAGACCATTTCATGCTCCTCATATTTTTGACACCTTTTGAAGGTCTTCATATTTTTCACACCTTTTCAGGCTCTTCATGTTTTTGAACACCGCTTCATGTTCTTCCTATTTTTCAGACCGTTCCATGCTCGTCATATTTTTGACACCTTTTCAGGCTCTTCAGGTTTTTGAACACCGCTTCAAGCTCCTCCTATTTTTCAGACCGTTTCATGCTCTTCATATTTTTGACACATTTTGAAGCTCTTCATATTTTTCACACCTTTCAGGCTCTTCATGTTTTTCAACACCGTTTCATGCTCCTTCTATTTTTCAGACCGTTTCATGCTCCTCATATTTTTGGCACCTTTTGAAGCTCTTCATATTCTTCACACCTTTTCAGGCTCTTCAGGTTTTTGAACACCGCTTCATGCTCCTCCCATTTTTCAGACCGTTTCATGCCCCTCATGTATTTCACACCTTTTGAGCTCTTCATATTTTTCACACCTTTTCAGGCTCTTCATGTTTTTGAACAACGTTTCATGCCCCTCCTATTTTTCAGACCGTTTCATGCTCCTCATATTATTGGCACCTTTTGAAGTTCTCCATATTTTTCACACCTTTTCAGGTTCTTCATGTTTTTCAAAACCGCTTCATGCTCCTCCTATTTTTCAGACCGTTTCATGCTCCTCTTCTATTTCACAACTTTTGAAGCTCTTCACATTTTTCACACCTTTTCAGGCTCTTCATGTTTTTGAACACCGCTTCATGCTCCTCCTATTTTACACACCGCTTCCTGCTCCTCATATTTTTGACATCTTTTGAAGCTCTTCATATTACTCACACCTTTTCAGGCTCTTCATGTTTTTCAACACCACTTCATGCTCCTCCTATTTTTCAGACCGTTTCATGCTCCTCATATTTTGGACACCTTTTGAAGCTCTTCATATTTTTCAGACCTTTTCAGGCTCTTCATGTTTTTCAACACCGCTTCATTATACTCCTATTTTTCAGAGCGTTTCATGCTCCTCATATTTTTGACACCTTTTGAATCTCTTCATATATTTCACACCTTTTCAGGCTCTTCATGTTTTTGAACACCACTTCATGCTCCTCCTATTTTTCAGACTGTTTCCTGCTCCTCATGTATTTCACACCTTTTGAAGCTCTTCATATATTTCACACCTTTTGAAACTCTTCATATATTTCACAGCTTTTCAGGCTCTTCATGTTTTTGAACAACGTTTCATGCTCCTCCTATTTTTCAGACCGTTTCATGCTCCTCCTTTATTTCAGCCGTTTCATGCTCCTCATATTTTTGGCACCTTTTGAAGTTCTTCATATTTTTCACAAGTTTTCAGGTTCTTCATGTTTTTCAACACCGCTTTATGCTCCTCCTTTTTTTCAGACCGTTTCATGCTCCTCTTGTATTTCACAACTTTTGAAGCTCTTCACATTTTTCACACCTTTTCAGGCTCTTCATGTTTTTCAACACCGCTTCATGCTCCTCCTATTTTTCAGACCGTTTCATGCTCCTCATGTATTTCACACATTTTGAAGCTCTTTATATTTTTCACACGTTTTCAGGCTCCGCATGTTTTTGAACACGATTTCTTACGCCTCCTATTTTTCAGACCGTTTCATGCTCCTCATATTTTTGACACCTTTTGAAGCTCTTCATATTTTTCACACCTTTTCAGGCTTTTCATGTTTTTCAACATCGCTTCATGATCCTCCTACTTTTCTGAGCGTTTCATGCTCCTCATATTTTTGAAACCTTTTGAAGCTCCTCATATTTTTCACACCTTTTGAAGCTCTTCATATTTTTCACACCTTTTCAGGCTCTTCATGTATTTGAACACCGTTTCATACTCCTCCTATTTTTCAGACCTTTTGATGCTCATCTCATTTTTGACACCTTTTGAAGCTCTTCATATTTTTCACACCTTTTGAAGCTCTTCATATTTTTCACACCTTTTGAAGCTATTCATATTTTTCACAGCTTTTCAGGCTCTTCATGTTTTTGAACACCGCTTCATGCTCCTCCTATTTTTCAGACCGTTTCATGCTCCTAATGTATTTCACACCTTTTGAAGCTCTTTATATTTTTCACACCTTTTCAGGCTCTTCATGTTTTTCAACACCGCTTCATGCTCCTCCTGTTTTTCAGACCATTTCATGCTCCTTTTATTTTTGACACCTTTTGAAGCTCTTCATATTTTTCACACCTTTTCAGGTTCTTCATGTTTTTCAACACCGCTTCATGCTCCTCCTATTTTTCAGACCTTTTCATCCTCTTCATCTGTTTGACACCTTTTGAAGCTCTTCATATATTTCACACTTTTTCAGGCTCTTCATGTTTTTCAACACCAGTTCATGCTCCTCCTATTTTTCAGACCGTTTCATGGTCCCCATATTTTTGACACCTTTTGAAGCTCTTCATATTTTTCACATCATTTCTGTCTCTTCATGTTTTTCAACACCGCTTCATGCTCCTCCAATTTTTCAGAACATTTCATGCTCCTCATATTTTTCACACTTTTTGAAGCTCTTCATATATTTCACACCTTTTCAGTCTCTTCATGTTTTTCACACCTTTTCAGGCATTTCATGTTTTTCGACAATGATTCATGCTCCTCCTATTTTTCACACCGTTTCATGCTCCTCGTATTTTTGACACCTTTTAAAACTCTTCATATTTTTCACACCTTTTCATGCTCTTCATATTATTCAACACCTCTTCATGCTCCTCCTATTTTTCAGACCTTTTAATTCTCCTCATATTCTCCACACATTTTGAAGCTCTTCATATATTTCACATGTTTTCAGGCTCCTCATGTTTTAGAGCACCGCTTCATGCTCCTCATATTTTCAGACCGTTTCATGCTCCTCATATATTTGACACCTTTGTAGCTCTTCATATTTTTCACACCTTTTCATGCTCTTCATGTTTTTCAGCACCGCTTCTTGCTCTTCCTATTTTTCAGACCGTTTCATGCTCCTCATATATTTGACAACTTTGGAAGCTCTTCATATTTTTACCTCTTTTCAGGCTCTTCATATTTTTGAACACGGCTTCATGCTCCTCCTATTTTTCAGACCGTTTCATGCTCCTCATATTTTTCACATCTATTGAAGCTCTTCATATTTTTCACACCTTTTAAGGCTCTTCATGTTTTTGAACACCGTTTCATGCTCCTCCTATTTTTCAGACCGTTTCATGCTCCTCATATTTTTGACACCTTTGAATCTCTTCATATTTTTCACACCTTTTGAAACTCTTCTTATTTTTCACACGTTTTCAGTCTCTAAATGTTTTTCAACACCGCTTCATGCTCCTCCTATTTTTCAGACCGTTTCATGCTCCTCAAATTTTTGACACCTTTGAATCTCTTCATATTTTTCACACCTTTTGAAACTCTTCTTATTTTTCACACGTTTTCAGTCTCTAAATGTTTTTCAACACCGCTTCATGCTCCTCCTATTTTTCAGACCGTTTCATGCTCCTCATATTTTTGACACGTTTTGAGGATCTTCATATATTTCACACCTTTTCAGGCCCTTCATGTTTTTGAACACCGTTTTATGTTCCTCCTATTTTTCAGACCGTTTCATGCTTCTCATGTATTTCACACCTTTTCAAGCTCTCATATTTTTCACACCTTTTCAGGCTCTTCATGTTTTTGAACCCCGTCATGCTCCTCCTATTTTTCAGACCGTCTCATGCTCCTCATATTTTTCACACCTTTTGAAGCTCTTCATATTTTTCACACCTTTTCAGGCTCTTCATGTTTTTGAACACCGCTTCCTGCTCCTCCTATTTTTCAGACCGTTTCATGGTCATCTCATTTTGGACACCTTTTGAAGCTCTTCATATTTTTCACACCTTTTGAAGCTCTTCATATTCTTCATACGTTTTCATGCTCTTTATGTTTTTCAACACCGCTTCATGCTCCTCCTATTTTTCAGACCATTTCATGCCACTCATATTTTTGACACTTTTTGAAGCTCCTCATATGTTTCACACATTTTGAAGCTCTTCATATATTTCACACCATTTCAGCATCTTCATGTTTTTTCAACACCACTTCATGCTCCTCCTTTTTTTCAGACCGTCTCATGCTCCTCATATTTTTCACACTTTTGAAGCTCTTCATATTTTTCACACCTTTTAAGGCTCTTCATGTTTTTCACCACCGCTTCCTGCTCCTCCTATTTTTCAGACCGTTTCATGCGCCTCATATTTTTGACACCTTTTGAAGCTCTTCGTTTATTTCACACCTTTTCATGCTCTTTATGTTTTCAACACCGTTTCATGCTCCTCCTATTTTTCAGATCGTTTCATGCTCCTCCTATTTTTCAAACCGTTTCATGCTCATCTCATTTTTGACACCTTCTGAAGCTCTTCATATTTTTCACACCTTTTGAATCTCTTCATATTTTTCAAACCTTTTGAAGCTCTTCATATTATTCACACGTTTTCAGTCTCTTCATATTTTTCAACACCGCTTCATGCTCCTCCTATTTTTCAGACAGTTTCATGCTCCTCATATTTTTGACACATTTTGAGGCTCTTCATATAATTCACACCTTTTCAGGCCCTTCATATTTTGAACACCGTTTCATGCTCCTCGTATTTTTCAGACCGTTTCATGCTCCTCATATTTTTGACACCTTTTGAAGGTCTTCATATTTTTCACACCTTTTCAGGCTCTTCATGTTTTTCAACACCAGTTCATGCTCCTCCTATTTTTCAGACCGTTTCATGGTCCCCATATTTTTGACACCTTTTGAGGCTCTTCATATTTTTCACATCATTTCTCTCTCTTCATGTTTTTCAACACCGCTTCTTGCTCCTCCTATTTCTCAGACCGTTTCATCCTCATCATATTTTTGACACCTTTTGATGCTCTTCATATTTTTCACACCTTTTGAAGCTCTTCATATTTTTCACACCGTTTCAGGCTCTTCATGATTTTCAACACCGCTTCATGCTCCTCCGATTTTTCAAACCGTTTCATGCTCATCTCATTTTTGACACCTTTTGAAGCTCTTCATATTTTTGACACCTTTTGAAGCTCTTCATATTTTTCACAACTTCTCATGCTCTTCATGTTTTTGAACACCGTTTCATGATCCTCCTCTTTTTCAGAACGTTTCATGCTCCTCATATATTTGACACCTTTTAAAATTCTTCATATTTTTCACACCTTTTAAGGCTCTTCATGTTTTTGAACAGCGCTTCATGCTCCTCCTATTTTTCAGACCGTTTCATGCTTCTCATAAACTTGACAGCTTTTGAAGCTCTTTATATTTTTCACACCTTTTCAGACTTTTCATGTATTTGATCAGCGTTTCATGCTCCTTTATATTTCAGACCGTTTCATGCTCCTCATATTTTTGACACCTTTTGAAGCTCTTCATATTTTTCACATCTTTTCAGGCCTTTCATGTATTGCAACACTGCTTCATGCTCCTCCTATTTTTCAGACCGTTTCATGCTCCTCATATTTTTGACACCTTTTGAAGCTCTTCATATATTTCACACCTTTTCAGGCTCTTCATGTTTTTCAAAACCACTTCATGCTCCTCCTATTTTTCAGACCGTTTCGTGCTCATCTACTTTTTGACACCTTTTGAAGCTCTTCATATTTTTCACACCTTTTGAAACTCTTCATATTTCTCACACCTTTTCAGGCTCTTCATGTTTTTCAACACCATTTCATGCTCCTCCTATTTTTCAGACCGTTTCATGCTCCTCATATTTTTGACACCTTTTGAAGCTTTTCATATTTTTCACAACTTTTCAGGCCCTTCATGTTTCTGAACACCGCTTCATACTCCTCCTATTGTTCAGACCGTTTCATCCTCCTCATATTTCTCACACCTTTTGAATCTCTTCATATTTTTCACAAATTATCAGGCTCTTCATGTTTTTGAACACCACTTCATGCTCCTCCTATTTTTCAGAGAGTTTCATGCTCCTAATGTATTTCACACCTTTTGAAGCTCTTCATATTTTTCACACTTTTTCAGGCTCTTCATCTTTTCCCACACCACTTCATGCTTCTCCTATTTTTCAGACCGTTTCATGATCCTCATATTTTTGACACCTTTTGAAGCTCTTCATATTTTTCACACTTTTCAGGCTCTTCATGTTTTTCAACACCACTTCATGCTCCTCCTATTTTTCAGACCTTTCATTCTCCTCATATTTTTGATACCTTTAGAAGCTCTTCATATTTTTCACACTTTTCAGGCTCTTCATGTTTTTCAACACCACTTCATGCTTCTCCTATTTTTCAGACCGTTTCATGCTCCTCATATTTTTGACACATTTTGAAGCTCTTCATATTTTTCACACCTTTTCAGGCTCTTCATGTTTCTGAACACCGTTTCATCCTCCTCCTATTTTTCAGACCGTTTCATGCTCCTCATATTTTTGACACTTTTTGAAGCTCCTCATATGTTTCACACATTTTGAAGCTCTTCATATATTTCACACCTTTTCAGGCTCTTCATGTTTTTAAAAACACTTCATGCTCTCCTATTTTTCAGACCATTTCCTGCTCATCGATTTTTGACACATTTTGAAGCTCTTAATATTTTTCACACCTTTTGAAGCTCTTCATATTTTTCACACTTTTCAGGCTCTTCATGTTTTTGAACACCGCTTCATGCTCCTCCTATTTTTCAGACCGTTTCATGCTCCTCATGTATTTCACATCTTTTGAAGCTCTTCATATTTTTCACACTTTTTCAGGCTCTTCATCTTTTTCCACACCAAGTCATGCTTCTCCTATTTTTCAGACCGTTTCATGCTCCTCATGTATTTCACACCTTTTGAAGCTCTTCATATTTTTCACACCTTTTCAGGCTCTTCATGTTCTTGATCAGCATTTCATGCTCCTTCTATTTTTCAGACCGTTTCATGCTCCTCATATTTTTGACACCTTTTGAAGCTCTTCATATTTTTCACACATTTTCAGGGTCTTCATGTTTTGAACACCGCTTCATGCTCCTCCTATTTTTCAGACCGTTTCATGCTCCTCATATTTTTGTCACCTTATGAAGCTCTTCATATTTTTCACACTTTTCAGGCTCTTCATGTTTTTCAACACCACTTCATGCTCCTCCTATTTTTCAGACATTTTCATGCTCCTCCTATTTTTCAGACCGTTTCATGTCCTCATAATTTTGACACTTTTTCAAGCTCCTCATATTTTTCACACGTTATGAAGGTCTTCATATATTTCACAACATTTCAGGCTCTTCATGTTTTTCAACACCACTTCATGCTCCTCCTATTTTTCAGAGAGTTTCATGCTCCTCATGTATTTCACACCTTTTGAATCTCTTCATATTTTTCACACCTTTTCAGGCTCTTCATATTTTTCAACACTACTTCTTGCTCCTCCAATTTTTCAGACCGTTTAATGCTCATCTAATTTTTGACACCTTTTGAAGCTATGCGTATTTTTCACAACTTTTCAGGCTCTTCATGTTTTTGAACACCACTGCATGCTTCTCCTATTTTTCAGACAGTATCATGCTATTCATATTTTTCACACCTTTTGAAGCTCTTCATTTATTTCACACCTTTTCAGGCTCTTCATATTTTTGAACACCGCTTCATGCTCTTCCTATTTCTCAGACCATTTCATGCTGCTCATGTATTTCACACCTTTTGAAGCTCTTCATATTTTGCACACATTTTCAGGCTTTTCATGTTTTTCACAACCACTTCATGCTGCTCCTATTTTTCAGACCGTTTCATGCACATCTCATTTTTGACACCTTTTGAAGCTCTTCATATTTTTCACACCATTTTCAGGCTCTTCATGTTTTTCAACACCGCTTTATGATCCTCCTATTTTTCAGACCGTTTCATATTCCTCATATTTTTGAGACATTTTGAAGCTCTTCATATTTTCCCACGTTTTCAAGCTCTTTATGGTTTTCAACACCACTTGATGCTCCTCCTATTTTTCATACCGTTTCATGGTCCTCATATTTTTCACACCTTTTGAAATTCTTCATATTTTTCACACATTTTCAGGCTTTTCATGTTTTTCAAAACCGCTTCATGCTTCTCCTATTTTTCAGACCGTTTCATGCTCCTTATAATTTTTACACATTTTGTAGCTCTTCATATTTTTCACCCCTTTTCAGGCTCTTCCTGTTTTTGAACACCACTTCATGCTCCGCCTTATTTTTCAGACCGTATCATGCTCCTCATATTTTTGACAACTTTTGAAGCTCTTCATAATTTTCACACCTTTTCAAGCTCTTCTTGGTTTTGAACAACGCTTCATGCTCCTCCTATTTTTCAGACCGTTTCAAACTCCTCATATTTTTGACACCTTTTGAAGCTATTCACATTTTCCCACCTTTTCAGGCTCTTCATGTTTTTGAACACCGCTTCATGCTCCTCCTATTTCTCAGACCATTTCATGCTCCTCATGTATTTCACACCTTTTGAAGCTCTTCATATTTTGCACACATTTTCAGGCTTTTCATGTTTTTCACAACCACTTCATGCTGCTCCTATTTTTCAGACCGTTTCATGCACATCTCATTTTTGACACCTTTTGAAGCTCTTCATATTTTTCACACCATTTTCAGGCTCTTCATGTTTTTCAACACCGCTTTATGATCCTCCTATTTTTCAGACCGTTTCATATTCCTCATATTTTTGAGACATTTTGAAGCTCTTCATATTTTCCCACGTTTTCAAGCTCTTTATGGTTTTCAACACCACTTGATGCTCCTCCTATTTTTCATACCGTTTCATGGTCCTCATATTTTTCACACCTTTTGAAATTCTTCATATTTTTCACACATTTTCAGGCTTTTTTTTTTTCAAAACCGCTTCATGCTTCTCCTATTTTTCAGACCGTTTCATGCTCCTCATGTATTTCACACCTTTTGAAGCTCTTCGTATTTTTCACACCTTTTCAGGATCTTCATGTTTTTGAACACCGCTTCATGCCCCTCCTATTTTTCCGACCGTTTCATTCTCCTCATATTTTTGATACCTTTTGAAGCTCTTCATATATTTCACACCTTTTCAGGCTCTTCATGTTTTTAACACCATTTCATGCTCTCCTATTTTTTAGACCATTTACTGCTCATCGATTTTTGACACTTTGAAGGTCTTCATATTTTTCACACCTTTTGAAGCTCTTAATATTTTTCACACGTTTTCAGGCTCTTCACGTTTTTCAACACCGCTTCATGCTCCTCCTATTTTTCAGACCGTTTCATGCTCCTCATATATTTGACACGTTTTGAAGCTCTTCATATTTTTCACCACTTTTCAGTCTCTTCATGTTTTTGAACACCGTTTCATGCTCTTCCAATTTGTCAAACCGTTTCATGCTCCTCATATTTTTGACACCTTTTGAAGCTCTTCATATTTTTGACATCTTTTCAGGCTCTTCATGTTTTTGAACACCACTTCTTGCTCCTTATTTTTTGCAGATCGTTTCATGCTCCTCATATTTTTGACACCTTTTGAAGCTCTTCATATTTCTCACACCTTTTCAGGCTCTTCATGTTTTTCAGCACCGATTCATGCTGCTCCTATTTTTCAGACCGTTTCATGCTCATCTCTTTTTTGACACCTTTTGAAGCTTTGCATATTTTTCACAACTTTTCAGGCTCTTCATGTATTTGAACACCGCTTCAGGCTAATCTTATTTTTCAAAACATATCATGTTCATCATATTTTTCACACTTTTGAGGCTCTTCATATTTTTCACACCTTTTCATGGTCTTCATGTTTTTGAACACCACTTCATGCTCCTCCTATTTTTCAGACCGTTTAATCCTCCTCATGTATTTCACACCTTTTGAAGCTCTTCATAATTTTCACATCTTTTCATGCTCTTCATGTTTTTGAACACCATTTCATGCTCCTCCTATTTTGCAGACGGTTTCATGCTCCTCATATTTTTACACCTTTTCAAGCTCTTCATATATTTCACACCTTTTCAGGCTCTTCATGTTTTGAACACCGCTTCATGCTCCTCCTATTTTTCAGACCGTTTCAGGCTCATCTCATTTTTTACACCTTTTGAAGCTCTTCATATTTTGCACACCTTTCCAGGCTCTTCATGTTTTTCAGCTCCACTTCATGCTCCTCCTATTTTTCAGACCGTTTCATGCTCCTCATATTTTTCACACCGTGTGAAGCTCTTCATATTTTTCAAACCTTTTCAGGCTCTTCATGTTTTTCAGCACCGCTTCATGCTCCTCCTATTTTTCAGACCGTTTCATGCTCATCTCATTTTTTACACTTTTTGAAGCTCTTCATATTTTTCACACCTTTTCTGGCTCTTCATGTTTTTGAACATAGCTTCATACTCCTCCTATTTTTCAGACCGTTTCATTCTTCTCATGTTTTTGAAACCTGTTGAAGCTCTTCACATTTTTCACACCTTTTCAGGCTCTTCACGATTTTCAACACCGCTTCATGATCCTCCTATTTTTCAGACCGTTTCATGCTCTTCCTATTTTTGAGACTGTTTCAGGCTCCTCATATTTTTGACAGGTTTTGAAGCTCTTCATATTTTTCACACCTTTTCAGGGTCTTCATGTTTTTCAACACCGCTTCATGCTCCTCCTATTTTACAGACCGTTTCATGCTCCTCTCATTATTCATACCTTTTGAAGCTCTTCTTATTTTTCACACCTTTTCAGGCTCTTCATGTTTTTGAACACCGCTTCATGCTCCTCCTATTTATCAGACCGTTTCATGTTACTCTTATTTTTCAGACCGTTTCAAGCTCCTCATATATTTGACACCTTTTGAAGCTCTTCATATTTTTCACAGCTTTTCAGGATCTTCATGTTTTTCAACACTGTTTCATGCTCCTCCTATTTTTCAGACCGTTTCATGCTCCTCCTATTTTTCAGACCGTTTCATGCTCCTCATGTATTTCACACCTTTTGAAGCTCTTCATATTTTTCACACCTTTTCAGGCTCTTCATATTTTTCACACATTTTCAGGCTCTTCATGTTTTTCAACACCGCTTCTTGCTCCTCCTATTTTTCAGACCGTTTCATGCTCCTCATATTTTTGACACGTTTTGAAGCTCTTCATATTTTTCACACCTTTTCAGGCTCTTCATGTTTTTGAACACCATTTCATGCTCCGCCTATTTTTCAGACCGTTTCATTCTCCTCATATTTTTGACACCTTTTGAAGCTCTTCATATTTTTCACACCTTTTGAAGCTCTTCATATTGTTCACACCTTTTCAGGCTGTTCATGTTTTTCAACACCGCTTCATGCTCCTGCTATTTTTCAGACCGTTTCATACTCCTCATATTTTTGACATTTTTTAAGGCTCTTCATATTTTTCACACCTTTTCAGGCTCTTCATGTTTTTGAACACGGTTTCATGATCCTCCTATTTTTCAGAAAGTTTCATGCTCCTCACAATTTTGACACCTTTTAAAACTCTTCATATTTTTCACACCTTTTCAGGCTCTTCCTGTTTTTCAACACCATTTCATGCTCCTCTTATTTTTCAGACCGTTTCATGCTGCTCCTATTTTTCAGACCGTTTCATGATCCTCATATTTTTGAAACCTTTTGAAGCTCTTCATATTTTTCACACCTTTTCAAGCTCTTCAAGATTTTCAACAACGCTTCATGCTCCTCCTTTTTTTCAGACCGTTTCGTGCTCCTCATATATTTGACAGCTTTTGAAGCTCTTCATATTTTTCACACCTTTTCAGGCTCTTCATGTTTTTCAACACAGCTTCATGCTCCTCCTATTTTTCAGACCGTTTCATTCTCCTCAAGTTTTTGACACCTGTTGAAGCTCTTCACATTTTTCACACCTTTTCAGGCTCTTCACGATTTTCAACACCGCTTCATGATCCTCCTATTTTTCAGACCGTTTCATGCTCTTCCTATTTTTCAGACCATTTCTTGCTCCTCCTATTTTTCAGACCGTTTCATTCTCCTCATATATTTGACACATTTTGAAGCTCTTCCTATTTTTCCACACCTTTTCAGGCTCTTCACGTTTTTCCACACCGTTTAATGCTCCTCCTATTTTTCAGACCGTTTCATTCTCCTCATATATTTGACACATTTTAAAGCTCTTCCTATTTTTCCACAACTTTTCAGGCTCTTCATGATTTTCAACACCGCTTAATGCTCCTCCTATTTTTCAGACCGTTTCATGCTCATTTCATTTTTGACACCTTTTGAAGCTCTTCATATTTTTCATACCTTTTCAGGCTCTTCATATTTTTCGCACCTTTTCAGGCTCTTCATGTTGTTGAACACAGCTTCATGCTCCTCCCATTTTTCAGACCTTTTAATGCTCCTCATAATTTTGACACCTTTTGAAGCTCTTCATATTTTTCACCCCTTTTCAGGATCTTCATGTTTTTGAACACCTCTTCATGCTCCTGCTATTTTTCAGACCGTTTCATGCTCATCTTATTTGACAGCTTTTGAAGCTCTTCATATTTTTCACATCTTTTGAAGCTCTTCATATTTTTCACACATTTTCAGACTCTTCATGTTTTTCAACACCGCTTCTTGCTCCTCCTATTTTTCAGACCGTTTCATGCTCCTCATATTTTGACACGTTTTGAAGCTCTTCATATTTTTCACACCTTTTCAGGCTCTTCATGTTTTTGAACACCGTTTCATGCTCCGCCTATTTTTCAGACCGTTTCATTCTCCTCATATTTTTGACACCATTTGAAGCTCTTCATATTTTTCACACCTTTTGAAGCTCTTCATATTTTTCACACCTTTTCAGGCTCTTCATGTTTTTCAACACCGCTTCATGCTCCTGCTATTTTACAGACCATTTCATACTCCTCATATTTTTGACATTTTTTAAGGCTCTTCATATTTTTCACACCTTTTCAGGCTCTTCATGTTTTTGAACACGGTTTCATGATCCTCCTATTTTTCAGAAAGTTTCATGCTCCTCATATTTTTGACACCTTTTAAACCTCTTCATATTTTTCACACCTTTTCAGGCTCTTCATGTTTTTCAACACCGGTTCATGCTCCTCCTCTTTTTCAGAAAGTTTCATGCTCCTCATATTTTTGAAACCTTTTGACGCTGTTCATATTTTTCTCACATTTTCTGGCTCTTCCTGTTTTTCAACACCATTTCATGCTCCTCTTATTTTTCAGACCGTTTCATGTTGCTCCTATTTTTCAGACCGTTTCATGATCCTAATATTTTTGAAACCTTTTGAAGCTCTTCATATTTTCACACCTTTTCAAGCTCTTCAAGATTTTCAACATCGCTTCATGCTCCTCCTTTTTTTCAGACCGTTTCATGCTCATCTCATTTTTGACAGCTTTTGAAGCTCTTCATATTTTTCACACCTTTTCAGGCTCTTCATGTTTTTGAACACCGCTTCATGCTCCTCCTTTTTTTCAGACCGTTTCTTTCTCCTCTTATATTTGACACTTTTTGAAGCTCTTCATATTTTTCACACCTTTTCAGGCTCTTCATGTTTTTCAACACCGATCCAAGCTCCTCCTATTTTTCAGACCGTTTCATGCTCCTCATATTTTTCACACCTTTTGAAGCTCTTCATATTTTTCACACCTTTTCAGGCTCTTCAGGTTTTTCAGCTCCACTTCATGCTCCTCCTATATTTCAGACCGTTTCATGCTGCTCAAATTTTCTACACCTTTTCAAGCTCTTCATATTTTTCACACCTTTTCAGGCTCTTCATGTTTTTGAACACAGCTTCATGCTCCTCCTATTTTTCAGATCGTTTCATGCTCCTCCTATTTTCCGACCGTTTCTTGCTCCTCATACTTTTGACACTTTTTGAAGCTCTTCATATTTTTCACACCTTTTCTGGCTCTTCATGTTTTTGAACACAGCTTCATGCTCCTCCAATTTTTCACACCGTTTCATGCTCGTCATATTTTTCACACCTTTTAAAGCTCTTCATATTTTTCTCACCTTTTCATGCTCTTCATGTTTTTCAGCACCAGTTCATGCTCCTCCTATTTTTCAGACCGTTTCATGCTCATCTCATTTTTTACACCTTTTGAAGCTCTTCATATTTTGCACACCTTTTCAGGCACTTCATGTTTTTCAGCTCCACTTCATGCTCCTCCTATTTTTCAGACCGTTTCATGCTGCTCTCATTTTTTACACCTTTTGAAGCTCTTCATATTTTTCACACCTTTTCAGGCTCTTCATGTTTTTCACCACCGCTTCCTGCTCCTCCTATTTTTCAGACCGTTTCATGCGCCTCATATTTTTGACACCTTTTGAAGCTCTTCGTTTATTTCACACCTTTTCATGCTCTTTATGTTTTCAACACCGTTTCATGCTCCTCCTATTTTTCAGATCGTTTCATGCTCCTCCTATTTTTCAAACCGTTTCATGCTCATCTCATTTTTGACACCTTCTGAAGCTCTTCATATTTTTCACACCTTTTGAATCTCTTCATATTTTTCAAACCTTTTGAAGCTCTTCATATTATTCACACGTTTTCAGTCTCTTCATGTTTTTCAACACCGCTTCATGCTCCTCCTATTTTTCAGACAGTTTCATGCTCCTCATATTTTTGACACATTTTGAGGCTCTTCATATAATTCACACCTTTTCAGGCCCTTCATATTTTGAACACCGTTTCATGCTACTCGTATTTTTCAGACCGTTTCATGCTCCTCATATTTTGACACCTTTTGAAGGTCTTCATATTTTTCACACCTTTTCAGGCTCTTCATGTTTTTGAACACTGCTTTATGTTCTTCCTATTTTTCAGACCGTTTCATGCTCGTTATATTTTTGACACCTTTTCAGGCTCTTCAGGTTTTTGAACACCGCTTCAAGCTCTTCCTATTTTTCAGACCATTTCATGCTCTTCATATTTTTGACACATTTTGAAGCTCTTCATATTTTTCACACCTTTTCAGGCTCTTCATGTTTTTCAACACCGTTTCATGCTCCTCCTATTTTTCAGACCGTTTCATGCTCCTCATATTTTTGGCACCTTTTGAAGCTCTTCATATTCTTCACACCTTTTCAGGCTCTTCATGTTTTTCAACACCACTTTATGCTCCTCCTCTTTTTCAGACCGTTTCATGCTTCTCATATTTTTGACACCTTTTGAAGCTCTTCATATTTTTCACATCTTTTCAGGCTTTTCATGTATTGCAACACTGCTTCATGCTCCTCCTATTTTTCAGACCGTTTCATGCTCCTCATATTTTTGACATCTTTTGAAGCTCTTCATATATTTCACACCTTTTCAGGCTCTTCATGTTTTTCAACACCACTTCCTGCTCCTCCTATTTTTCAGACCGTTTCATGGTCATCTCATTTTGGACACCTTTTGAAGCTCTTCATATTTTTCACACCTTTTGAAGCTCTTCATATTCTTCATACGTTTTCATGCTCTTTATGTTTTTCAAAACCGCTTCATGCTCCTCCTATTTTTCAGACCATTTCATGCCACTCATATTTTTGACACTTTTTGAAGCTCCTCATATGTTTCACACATTTTGAAGCTCTTCATATATTTCACACCATTTCAGCATCTTCATGTTTTTCAACACCACTTCATGCTCCTCCTTTTTTTCAGACCGTCTCATGCTCCTCATATTTTTCACACTTTTGAAGCTCTTCATATTTTTCACACCTTTTAAGGCTCTTCATGTTTTTCACCACCGCTTCCTGCTCCTCCTATTTTTCAGACCGTTTCATGCGCCTCATATTTTTGACACCTTTTGAAGCTCTTCGTTTATTTCACACCTTTTCATGCTCTTTATGTTTTCAACACCGTTTCATGCTCCTCCTATTTTTCAGATCGTTTCATGCTCCTCCTATTTTTCAAACCGTTTCATGCTCATCTCATTTTTGACACCTTCTGAAGCTCTTCATATTTTTCACACCTTTTGAATCTCTTCATATTTTTCAAACCTTTTGAAGCTCTTCATATTATTCACACGTTTTCAGTCTCTTCATATTTTTCAACACCGCTTCATGCTCCTCCTATTTTTCAGACAGTTTCATGCTCCTCATATTTTTGACACATTTTGAGGCTCTTCATATAATTCACACCTTTTCAGGCCCTTCATATTTTGAACACCGTTTCATGCTCCTCGTATTTTTCAGACCGTTTCATGCTCCTCATATTTTTGACACCTTTTGAAAGTCTTCATATTTTTCACACCTTTTCAGGCTCTTCATGTTTTTCAACACCAGTTCATGCTCCTCCTATTTTTCAGACTGTTTCATGCTCCTCATGTATTTCACACCTTTTGAAGCTCTTCATATTTTTCACACCTTTTCAGGCTCTTCATGTTCTTGATCAGCATTTCATGCTCCTTCTATTTTTCAGACCGTTTCATGCTCCTCATATTTTTGACACCTTTTGAATCTCTTCATATTTTTCACACATTTTCAGGGTCTTCATGTTTTGAACACCGCTTCATGCTCCTCCTATTTTTCAGACCGTTTCATGCTCCTCATATTTTTGTCACCTTATGAAGCTCTTCATATTTTTCACACTTTTCAGGCTCTTCATGTTTTTCAACACCACTTCATGCTCCTCCTATTTTTCAGACATTTTCATGCTCCTCCTATTTTTCAGACCCTTTCATGTCCTCATAATTTTGACACTTTTTCAAGCTCCTCATATTTTTCACACGTTATGAAGGTCTTCATATATTTCACAACATTTCAGGCTCTTCATGTTTTTCAACACCACTTCATGCTCCTCCTATTTTTCAGAGAGTTTCATGCTCCTCATGTATTTCACACCTTTTGAAGCTCTTCATATTTTTCACACCTTTTCAGGCTCTTCATATTTTTCAACACTACTTCTTGCTCCTCCAATTTTTCAGACCGTTTCATGCTCATCTAATTTTTGACACCTTTTGTAGCTATGCGTATTTTTCACAACTTTTCAGGCTCTTCATGTTTTTGAACACCACTGCATGCTTCTCCTATTTTTCCGACAGTATCATGCTATTCATATTTTTCACACCTTTTGAAGCTCTTCATTTATTTCACACCTTTTCAGGCTCTTCATATTTTTGAACACCGCTTCATGCTCCTCCTATTTCTCAGACCATTTCATGCTGCTCATGTATTTCACACCTTTTGAAGCTCTTCATATTTTGCACACATTTTCAGGCTTTTCATGTTTTTCACAACCACTTCATGCTGCTCCTATTTTTCAGACCGTTTCATGCACATCTCATTTTTGACACCTTTTGAAGCTCTTCATATTTTTCACACCATTTTCAGGCTCTTCATGTTTTTCAACACCGCTTTATGATCCTCCTATTTTTCAGACCGTTTCATATTCCTCATATTTTTGAGACATTTTGAAGCTCTTCATATTTTCCCACGTTTTCAAGCTCTTTATGGTTTTCAACACCACTTGATGCTCCTCCTATTTTTCATACCGTTTCATGGTCCTCATATTTTTCACACCTTTTGAAATTCTTCATATTTTTCACACATTTTCAGGCTTTTCATGTTTTTCAAAACCGCTTCATGCTTCTCCTATTTTTCAGACCGTTTCATGCTCCTTATAATTTTTACACATTTTGTAGCTCTTCATATTTTTCACCCCTTTTCAGGCTCTTCCTGTTTTTGAACACCACTTCATGCTCCCCCTTATTTTTCAGACCGTATCATGCTCCTCATATTTTTGACAACTTTTGAAGCTCTTCATAATTTTCACACCTTTTCAAGCTCTTCTTGGTTTTGAACAACGCTTCATGCTCCTCCTATTTTTCAGACCGTTTCAAACTCCTCATATTTTTGACACCTTTTGAAGCTATTCACATTTTCCCACCTTTTCAGGCTCTTCATGTTTTTGAACACCGCTTCATGCTCCTCCTATTTCTCAGACCATTTCATGCTCCTCATGTATTTCACACCTTTTGAAGCTCTTCATATTTTGCACACATTTTCAGGCTTTTCATGTTTTTCACAACCACTTCATGCTGCTCCTATTTTTCAGACCGTTTCATGCACATCTCATTTTTGACACCTTTTGAAGCTCTTCATATTTTTCACACCATTTTCAGGCTCTTCATGTTTTTCAACACCGCTTTATGATCCTCCTATTTTTCAGACCGTTTCATATTCCTCATATTTTTGAGACATTTTGAAGCTCTTCATATTTTCCCACGTTTTCAAGCTCTTTATGGTTTTCAACACCACTTGATGCTCCTCCTATTTTTCATACCGTTTCATGGTCCTCATATTTTTCACACCTTTTGAAATTCTTCATATTTTTCACACATTTTCAGGCTTTTTTTTTTTCAAAACCGCTTCATGCTTCTCCTATTTTTCAGACCGTTTCATGCTCCTCATGTATTTCACACCTTTTGAAGCTCTTCGTAGTTTTCACACCTTTTCAGGATCTTCATGTTTTTGAACACCGCTTCATGCCCCTCCTATTTTTCCGACCGTTTCATTCTCCTCATATTTTTGATACCTTTTGAAGCTCTTCATATATTTAACACCTTTTCAGGCTCTTCATGTTTTTAACACCATTTCATGCTCTCCTATTTTTTAGACCATTTCCTGCTCATCGATTTTTGACACTTTGAAGGTCTTCATATTTTTCACACCTTTTGAAGCTCTTAATATTTTTCACACGTTTTCAGGCTCTTCACGTTTTTCAACACCGCTTCATGCTCCTCCTATTTTTCAGACCGTTTCATGCTCCTCATATATTTGACACGTTTTGAAGCTCTTCATATTTTTCACCACTTTTCAGTCTCTTCATGTTTTTGAAAACCGTTTCATGCTCTTCCAATTTGTCAAACCGTTTCATGCTCCTCATATTTTTGACACCTTTTGAAGCTCTTCATATTTTTGACATCTTTTCAGGCTCTTCATGTTTTTGAACACCACCTCTTGCTCCTTATTTTTTGCAGATCGTTTCATACTCCTCATATTTTTGACACCTTTTGAAGCTCTTCATATTTCTCACACCTTTTCAGGCTCTTCATGTTTTTCAGCACCGATTCATGCTGCTCCTATTTTTCAGACCGTTTCATGCTCATCTCTTTTTTGACACCTTTTGAAGCTTTGCATATTTTTCACAACTTTTCAGGCTCTTCATGTATTTGAACACCGCTTCAGGCTAATCCTATTTTTCAAAACATATCATGTTCATCATATTTTTCACACTTTTGAGGCTCTTCATATTTTTCACACCTTTTCATGGTCTTCATGTTTTTGAACACCACTTCATGCTCCTCCTATTTTTCAGACCGTTTAATCCTCCTCATGTATTTCACACCTTTTGAAGCTCTTCATAATTTTCACATCTTTTCATGCTCTTCATGTTTTTGAACACCATTTCATGCTCCTCCTATTTTGCAGACGGTTTCATGCTCCTCATATTTTTACACCTTTTCAAGCTCTTCATATATTTCACACCTTTTCATGCTCTTCATGTTTTTGAACACCGCTTCATGCTCCTCCTATTTTTCAGACCGTTTCAGGCTCATCTCATTTTTTACACCTTTTGAAGCTCTTCATATTTTGCACACCTTTCCAGGCTCTTCATGTTTTTCAGCTCCACTTCATGCTCCTCCTATTTTTCAGACCGTTTCATGCTCCTCATATTTTTCACACCGTGTGAAGCTCTTCATATTTTTCAAACCTTTTCAGGCTCTTCATGTTTTTCAGCACCGCTTCATGCTCCTCCTATTTTTCAGACCGTTTCATGCTCATCTCATTTTTTACACTTTTTGAAGCTCTTCATATTTTTCACACCTTTTCTGGCTCTTCATGTTTTTGAACATAGCTTCATACTCCTCCTATTTTTCAGACCGTTTCATTCTTCTCATGTTTTTGAAACCTGTTGAAGCTCTTCACATTTTTCACATCTTTTCAGGCTCTTCACGATTTTCAACACCGCTTCATGATCCTCCTATTTTTCAGACCGTTTCATGCTCTTCCTATTTTTGAGACTGTTTCAGGCTCCTCATATTTTTGACAGGTTTGAAGCTCTTCATATTTTTCACACCTTTTCAGGGTCTTCATGTTTTTCAACACCGCTTCATGCTCCTCCTATTTTACAGACCGTTTCATGCTCCTCTCATTATTCATACCTTTTGAAGCTCTTCTTATTTTTCACACCTTTTCAGGCTCTTCATGTTTTTGAACACCGCTTCATGCTCCTCCTATTTATCAGACCGTTTCATGTTACTCTTATTTTTCAGACCGTTTCAAGCTCCTCATATATTTGACACCTTTTGAAGCTCTTCATATTTTTCACAGCTTTTCAGGATCTTCATGTTTTTCAACACTGTTTCATGCTCCTCCTATTTTTCAGACCGTTTCATGCTCCTCCTATTTTTCAGACCGTTTCATGCTCCTCATGTATTTCACACCTTTTGAAGCTCTTCATATTTTTCACATCTTTTGAAGCTCTTCATATTTTTCACACATTTTCAGGCTCTTCATGTTTTTCAACACCGCTTCTTGCTCCTCCTATTTTTCAGACCGTTTCATGCTCCTCATATTTTTGACACGTTTTGAAGCTCTTCATATTTTTCACACCTTTTCAGGCTCTTCATGTTTTTGAACACCATTTCATGCTCCGCCTATTTTTCAGACCGTTTCATTCTCCTCATATTTTTGACACCTTTTGAAGCTCTTCATATTTTTCACACCTTTTGAAGCTCTTCATATTGTTCACACCTTTTCAGGCTGTTCATGTTTTTCAACACCGCTTCATGCTCCTGCTATTTTTCAGACCGTTTCATACTCCTCATATTTTTGACATTTTTTAAGGCTCTTCATATTTTTCACACCTTTTCAGGCTCTTCATGTTTTTGAACACGGTTTCATGATCCTCCTATTTTTCAGAAAGTTTCATGCTCCTCATAATTTTGACACCTTTTAAAACTCTTCATATTTTTCACACCTTTTCAGGCTCTTCCTGTTTTTCAACACCATTTCATGCTCCTCTTATTTTTCAGACCGTTTCATGCTGCTCCTATTTTTCAGACCGTTTCATGATCCTCATATTTTTGAAACCTTTTGAAGCTCTTCATATTTTTCATACCTTTTCAAGCTCTTCAAGATTTTCAACAACGCTTCATGCTCCTCCTTTTTTTCAGACCGTTTCGTGCTCCTCATATATTTGACAGCTTTTGAAGCTCTTCATATTTTTCACACCTTTTCAGGCTCTTCATGTTTTTCAACACAGCTTCATGCTCCTCCTATTTTTCAGACCGTTTCATTCTCCTCAAGTTTTTGACACCTGTTGAAGCTCTTCACATTTTTCACACCTTTTCAGGCTCTTCACGATTTTCAACACCGCTTCATGATCCTCCTATTTTTCAGACCGTTTCATGCTCTTCCTATTTTTCAGACCATTTCTTGCTCCTCCTATTTTTCAGACCGTTTCATTCTCCTCATATATTTGACACATTTTGATGCTCTTCCTATTTTTCCACACCTTTTCAGGCTCTTCATGTTTTTCCACACCGTTTAATGCTCCTCCTATTTTTCAGACCGTTTCATTCTCCTCATATATTTGACACATTTTAAAGCTCTTCCTATTTTTCCACAACTTTTCAGGCTCTTCATGATTTTCAACACCGCTTAATGCTCCTCCTATTTTTCAGACCGTTTCATGCTCATTTCATTTTTGACACCTTTTGAAGCTCTTCATATTTTTCATACCTTTTCAGGCTCTTCATATTTTTCGCACCTTTTCAGGCTCTTCATGTTGTTGAACACAGCTTCATGCTCCTCCCATTTTTCAGACCTTTTAATGCTCCTCATAATTTTGACACCTTTTGAAGCTCTTCATATTTTTCACCCCTTTTCAGGATCTTCATGTTTTTGAACACCTCTTCATGCTCCTGCTATTTTTCAGACCGTTTCATGCTCATCTCATTTGACAGCTTTTGAAGCTCTTCATATTTTTCACATCTTTTGAAGCTCTTCATATTTTTCACACATTTTCAGACTCTTCATGTTTTTCAACACCGCTTCTTGCTCCTCCTATTTTTCAGACCGTTTCATGCTCCTCATATATTTGACACGTTTTGAAGCTCTTCATATTTTTCACCACTTTTCAGTCTCTTCATGTTTTTGAACACCGTTTCATGCTCTTCCAATTTGTCAAACCGTTTCATGCTCCTCATATTTTTGACACCTTTTGAAGCTCTTCATATTTTTGACATCTTTTCAGGCTCTTCATGTTTTTGAACACCACTTCTTGCTCCTTATTTTTTGCAGATCTTTTCATACTCCTCATATTTTTGACACCTTTTGAAGCTCTTCATATTTCTCACACCTTTTCAGGCTCTTCATGTTTTTCAGCACCGATTCATGCTGCTCCTATTTTTCAGACCGTTTCATGCTCATCTCTTTTTTGACACCTTTTGAAGCTTTGCATATTTTTCACAACTTTTCAGGCTCTTCATGTATTTGAACACCGCTTCAGGCTAATCCTATTTTTCAAAACATATCATGTTCATCATATTTTTCACACTTTTGAGGCTCTTCATATTTTTCACACCTTTTCATGGTCTTCATGTTTTTGAACACCACTTCATGCTCCTCCTATTTTTCAGACCGTTTAATCCTCCTCATGTATTTCACACCTTTTGAAGCTCTTCATAATTTTCACATCTTTTCATGCTCTTCATGTTTTTGAACACCATTTCATGCTCCTCCTATTTTGCAGACGGTTTCATGCTCCTCATATTTTTACACCTTTTCAAGCTCTTCATATATTTCACACCTTTTCATGCTCTTCATGTTTTTGAATACCGCTTCATGCTCCTCCTATTTTTCAGACCGTTTCAGGCTCATCTCATTTTTTACACCTTTTGAAGCTCTTCATATTTTGCACACATTTCCAGGCTCTTCATGTTTTTCAGCTCCACTTCATGCTCCTCCTATTTTTCAGACCGTTTCATGCTCCTCATATTTTTCACACCGTGTGAAGCTCTTCATATTTTTCAAACCTTTTCAGGCTCTTCATGTTTTTCAGCACCGCTTCATGCTCCTCCTATTTTTCAGACCGTTTCATGCTCATCTCATTTTTTACACTTTTTGAAGCTCTTCATATTTTTCACACCTTTTCTGGCTCTTCATGTTTTTGAACATAGCTTCATACTCCTCCTATTTTTCAGACAGTTTCATTCTTCTCATGTTTTTGAAACCTGTTGAAGCTCTTCACATTTTTCACACCTTTTCAGGCTCTTCACGATTTTCAACACCGCTTCATGATCCTCCTATTTTTCAGACCGTTTCATGCTCTTCCTATTTTTGAGACTGTTTCAGGCTCCTCATATTTTTGACAGGTTTGAAGCTCTTCATATTTTTCACACCTTTTCAGGGTCTTCATATTTTTCAACACCGCTTCATGCTCCTCTTATTTTACAGACCGTTTCATGCTCCTCTCATTATTCATACCTTTTGAAGCTCTTCTTATTTTTCACACCTTTTCAGGCTCTTCATGTTTTTGAACACCGCTTCATGCTCCTCCTATTTATCAGACCGTTTCATGTTACTCTTATTTTTCAGACCGTTTCAAGCTCCTCATATATTTGACACCTTTTGAAGCTCTTCATATTTTTCACAGCTTTACAGGATCTTCATGTTTTTCAACACTGTTTCATGCTCCTCCTATTTTTCAGACCGTTTCATGCTCCTCCTATTTTTCAGACCGTTTCATGCTCCTCATGTATTTCACACCTTTTGAAGCTCTTCATATTTTTCACATCTTTTGAAGCTCTTCATATTTTTCACACATTTTCAGGCTCTTCATGTTTTTCAACACCGCTTCTTGCTCCTCCTATTTTTCAGACCGTTTCATGCTCCTCATATATTTGACACGTTTTGAAGCTCTTCATATTTTTCACCACTTTTCAGTCTCTTCATGTTTTTGAACACCGTTTCATGCTCTTCCAATTTGTCAAACCGTTTCATGCTCCTCATATTTTTGACACCTTTTGAAGCTCTTCATATTTTTGACATCTTTTCAGGCTCTTCATGTTTTTGAACACCACTTCTTGCTCCTTATTTTTTGCAGATCTTTTCATACTCCTCATATTTTTGACACCTTTTGAAGCTCTTCATATTTCTCACACCTTTTCAGGCTCTTCATGTTTTTCAGCACTGATTCATGCTGCTCCTATTTTTCAGACCGTTTCATGCTCATCTCTTTTTTGACACCTTTTGAAGCTTTGCATATTTTTCACAACTTTTCAGGCTCTTCATGTATTTGAACACCGCTTCAGGCTAATCCTATTTTTCAAAACATATCATGTTCATCATATTTTTCACACTTTTGAGGCTCTTCATATTTTTCACACCTTTTCATGGTCTTCATGTTTTTGAACACCACTTCATGCTCCTCCTATTTTTCAGACCGTTTAATCCTCCTCATGTATTTCACACCTTTTGAAGCTCTTCATAATTTGCACATCTTTTCATGCTCTTCATGTTTTTGAACACCATTTCATGCTCCTCCTATTTTGCAGACGGTTTCATGCTCCTCATATTTTTACACCTTTTCAAGCTCTTCATATATTTCACACCTTTTCATGCTCTTCATGTTTTTGAATACCGCTTCATGCTCCTCCTATTTTTCAGACCGTTTCAGGCTCATCTCATTTTTTACACCTTTTGAAGCTCTTCATATTTTGCACACATTTCCAGGCTCTTCATGTTTTTCAGCTCCACTTCATGCTCCTCCTATTTTTCAGACCGTTTCATGCTCCTCATATTTTTCACACCGTGTGAAGCTCTTCATATTTTTCAAACCTTTTCAGGCTCTTCATGTTTTTCAGCACCGCTTCATGCTCCTCCTATTTTTCAGACCGTTTCATGCTCATCTCATTTTTTACACTTTTTGAAGCTCTTCATATTTTTCACACCTTTTCTGGCTCTTCATGTTTTTGAACATAGCTTCATACTCCTCCTATTTTTCAGACAGTTTCATTCTTCTCATGTTTTTGAAACCTGTTGAAGCTCTTCACATTTTTCACACCTTTTCAGGCTCTTCACGATTTTCAACACCGCTTCATGATCCTCCTATTTTTCAGACCGTTTCATGCTCTTCCTATTTTTGAGACTGTTTCAGGCTCCTCATATTTTTGACAGGTTTGAAGCTCTTCATATTTTTAACACCTTTTCAGGGTCTTCATATTTTTCAACACCGCTTCATGCTCCTCTTATTTTACAGACCGTTTCATGCTCCTCTCATTATTCATACCTTTTGAAGCTCTTCTTATTTTTCACACCTTTTCAGGCTCTTCATGTTTTTGAACACCGCTTCATGCTCCTCCTATTTATCAGACCGTTTCATGTTACTCTTAATTTCAGACCGTTTCAAGCTCCTCATATATTTGACACCTTTTGAAGCTCTTCATATTTTTCACAGCTTTTCAGGATCTTCATGTTTTTCAACACTGTTTCATGCTCCTCCTATTTTTCAGACCGTTTCATGCTCCTCCTATTTTTCAGACCGTTTCATGCTCCTCATGTATTTCACACCTTTTGAAGCTCTTCATATTTTTCACATCTTTTGAAGCTCTTCATATTTTTCACACATTTTCAGGCTCTTCATGTTTTTCAACACCGCTTCTTGCTCCTCCTATTTTTCAGACCGTTTCATGCTCCTCATATTTTTGACACGTTTTGAAGCTCTTCATATTTTTCACACCTTTTCAGGCTCTTCATGTTTTTGAACACCATTTCATGCTCCGCCTATTTTTCAGACCGTTTCATTCTCCTCATATTTTTGACACCTTTTGAAGCTCTTCATATTTTTCACACCTTTTGAAGCTCTTCATATTGTTCACACCTTTTCAGGCTGTTCATGTTTTTCAACACCGCTTCATGCTCCTGCTATTTTTCAGACCGTTTCATACTCCTCATATTTTTGACATTTTTTAAGGCTCTTCATATTTTTCACACCTTTTCAGGCTCTTCATGTTTTTGAACACGGTTTCATGATCCTCCTATTTTTCAGAAAGTTTCATGCTCCTCATAATTTTGACACCTTTTAAAACTCTTCATATTTTTCACACCTTTTCAGGCTCTTCCTGTTTTTCAACACCATTTCATGCTCCTCTTATTTTTCAGACCGTTTCATGCTGCTCCTATTTTTCAGACCGTTTCATGATCCTCATATTTTTGAAACCTTTTGAAGCTCTTCATATTTTTCACACCTTTTCAAGCTCTTCAAGATTTTCAACAACGCTTCATGCTCCTCCTTTTTTTCAGACCGTTTTGTGCTCCTCATATATTTGACAGCTTTTGAAGCTCTTCATATTTTTCACACCTTTTCAGGCTCTTCATGTTTTTCAACACAGCTTCATGCTCCTCCTATTTTTCAGACCGTTTCATTCTCCTCAAGTTTTTGACACCTGTTGAAGGTCTTCACATTTTTCACACCTTTTCAGGCTCTTCACGATTTTCAACACCGCTTCATGATCCTCCTATTTTTCAGACCGTTTCATGCTCTTCCTATTTTTCAGACCATTTCTTGCTCCTCCTATTTTTCAGACCGTTTCATTCTCCTCATATATTTGACACATTTTGAAGCTCTTCCTATTTTTCCACACCTTTTCAGGCTCTTCATGTTTTTCCACACCGTTTAATGCTCCTCCTATTTTTCAGACCGTTTCATTCTCCTCATATATTTGACACATTTTAAAGCTCTTCCTATTTTTCCACAACTTTTCAGGCTCTTCATGATTTTCAACACCGCTTAATGCTCCTCCTATTTTTCAGACCGTTTCATGCTCATTTCATTTTTGACACCTTTTGAAGCTCTTCATATTTTTCATACCTTTTCAGGCTCTTCATATTTTTCGCACCTTTTCAGGCTCTTCATGTTGTTGAACACAGCTTCATGCTCCTCCCATTTTTCAGACCTTTTAATGCTCCTCATAATTTTGACACCTTTTGAAGCTCTTCATATTTTTCACCCCTTTTCAGGATCTTCATGTTTTTGAACACCTCTTCATGCTCCTGCTATTTTTCAGACCGTTTCATGCTCATCTCATTTGACAGCTTTTGAAGCTCTTCATATTTTTCACATCTTTTGAAGCTCTTCATATTTTTCACACATTTTCAGACTCTTCATGTTTTTCAACACCGCTTCTTGCTCCTCCTATTTTTCAGACCGTTTCATGCTCCTCATATTTTGACACGTTTTGAAGCTCTTCATATTTTTCACACCTTTTCAGGCTCTTCATGTTTTTGAACACCGTTTCATGCTCCGCCTATTTTTCAGACCGTTTCATTCTCCTCATATTTTTGACACCATTTGAAGCTCTTCATATTTTTCACACCTTTTGAAGCTCTTCATATTTTTCACACCTTTTCAGGCTCTTCATGTTTTTCAACACCGCTTCATGCTCCTGCTATTTTACAGACCATTTCATACTCCTCATATTTTTGACATTTTTTAAGGCTCTTCATATTTTTCACACCTTTTCAGGCTCTTCATGTTTTTGAACACGGTTTCATGATCCTCCTATTTTTCAGAAAGTTTCATGCTCCTCATATTTTTGACACCTTTTAAACCTCTTCATATTTTTCACACCTTTTCAGGCTCTTCATGTTTTTCAACACCGGTTCATGCTCCTCCTCTTTTTCAGAAAGTTTCATGCTACTCATATTTTTGAAACCTTTTGACGCTGTTCATATTTTTCTCACATTTTCTGGCTCTTCCTGTTTTTCAACACCATTTCATGCTCCTCTTATTTTTCAGACCGTTTCATGTTGCTCCTATTTTTCAGACCGTTTCATGATCCTAATATTTTTGAAACCTTTTGAAGCTCTTCATATTTTCACACCTTTTCAAGCTCTTCAAGATTTTCAACATCGCTTCATGCTCCTCCTTTTTTTCAGACCGTTTCATGCTCATCTCATTTTTGACAGCTTTTGAAGCTCTTCATATTTTTCACACCTTTTCAGGCTCTTCATGTTTTTGAACACCGCTTCATGCTCCTCCTTTTTTTCAGACCGTTTCTTTCTCCTCTTATATTTGACACTTTTTGAAGCTCTTCATATTTTTCACACCTTTTCAGGCTCTTCATGTTTTTCAACACCGATCCAAGCTCCTCCTATTTTTCAGACCGTTTCATGCTCCTCATATTTTTCACACCTTTTGAAGCTCTTCATATTTTTCACACCTTTTCAGGCTCTTCAGGTTTTTCAGCTCCACTTCATGCTCCTCCTATATTTCAGACCGTTTCATGCTGCTCAAATTTTGTACACCTTTTCAAGCTCTTCATATTTTTCACACCTTTTCAGGCTCTTCATGTTTTTGAACACAGCTTCATGCTCCTCCTATTTTTCAGATCGTTTCATGCTCCTCCTATTTTCCGACCGTTTCTTGCTCCTCATACTTTTGACACTTTTTGAAGCTCTTCATATTTTTCACACCTTTTCTGGCTCTTCATGTTTTTGAATACAGCTTCATGCTCCTCCAATTTTTCAGACCGTTTCATGCTCGTCATATTTTTCACACCTTTTAAAGCTCTTCATATTTTTCTCACCTTTTCATGCTCTTCATGTTTTTCAGCACCAGTTCATGCTCCTCCTATTTTTCAGACCGTTTCATGCTCATCTCATTTTTTACACCTTTTGAAGCTCTTCATATTTTCCACACCTTTTCAGGCACTTCATGTTTTTCAGCTCCACTTCATGCTCCTCCTATTTTTCAGACCGTTTCATGCTGCTCTCATTTTTTACACCTTTTGAAGCTCTTCATATTTTTCACACCTTTTCAGGCTCTTCATGTTTTTCAACACAGCTTCATGCTCCTCCTATTTTTCAGATCGTTTCATGCTACTCCTATTTTTCAGACCTTTTCTTGCTCCTCATATTTTTGACACTTTTTGAAGCTCTTCATATTTTTCACACCTTGTCTGGCTCTTCATGTTTTTCAACACAGCTTCATGCTCCTCCTATTTTTCAGACCGTTTCATTCTCCACAAGTTTTTGACACCTGTTGAAGCTCTTCACATTTTTCACACCATTTCAGGCTCTTCACGATTTTCAACACCGCTTCATGATCCTCCTATTTTTTCAGTCCGTTTCATGCTCTTCCTATTTTTCAGACCGTTTCATGCTCCTCATATTTTTCAGACCGTTTCCTTCTCCTCATATATTTGACACATTTTGAAGCTCTTCCTATTTTTCCACACCTTTTCAGGCTCTTCATGTTTTTCCACACCGTTTAATGCTCCTCCTATTTTTCAGACCGTTTCATGCTCATCTAATTTTTGAGACCTTTTGAAGCTCTTCATATTTTTCACATTTTTGAAGCTCTTCATATTTTTCACAACTTTTCAGCCTCTTCATGATTTTCAACACCGCTTAATGCTCCTCCTATTTTTCAGACCGTTTCATGCTCATCTCATTTTTTACAACTTTTGAAGCTCTTCATAATTTTCACACCTTTTCAGGCTCTTCATATTTTTCGCACCTTTTCAGGCTCTTCATGTTGTTGAACAGAGCTTCATGCTCCTCCTATTTTTCAGACCGTTTAATGCTCCTCATAATTTTGACACCTTTTTAAGCTCTTCATATTTTTCACCCCTTTTCAGGCTCTTCATGTTTTTGAACACAGCTTCATGCTCCTCCTATTTTTCAGACCGTTTCATGCTCCTCCTATTTTCTGACCGTTTCTTGCTCCTCATATTTTTGACACTTTTTGAAGGTCTTCATATTTTTCACACCTTTTCAGGCTCTTCATGTTTTTGAACACAGCTTCATGCTCCTCCTATTTTTCAGATCGTTTCATGCTCCTCCTATTTTCTGACCGTTTCTTGCTCCTCATATTTTTGACACTTTTTGAAGGTCTTCATATTTTTCACACCTTTTCTGGCTCTTCATGTTTTTGAACACAGCTTCATGCTCCTCCTATTTTTCAGACCGTTTCATGTTCGTCATATTTTTCACACCTTTTAAAGCTCTTCATATTTTTCACACCTTTTCAGGCTCTTCATGTTTTTCAGCACCAGTTCATGCTCCTCCTATTTTTCAGACCGTTTCATGCTCATCTCATTTTTTACACCTTTTGAAGCTCTTCATTTTTTGCACACCTTTTCAGGCACTTCATGTTTCTCAGCTCCACTTCATGCTCCTCCTATTTTTCAGACCGTTTCATGCTGCTCTCATTTTTTACCCCTTTTGAAGCTCTTCATATTTTTCACACCTTTTCAGGCTCTTCATGTTTTTGAACACCGTTTCATGCTCCGCCTATTTTTCAGACCGTTTCAATCTCCTCATATTTTTGACACCTTTTGAAGCTCTTCATATTTTTCACACCTTTTGAAGCTCTTCATATTTTTCACACCTTTTCAGGCTCTTCATGTTTTTCAACACCGCTTCAAGCTCCTCCTATTTTTCAGACCATTTCATGCTCTTCATATTTTTGACACATTTTGAAGCTCTTCATATTTTTCACACCTTTTCAGGCTCTTCATGTTTTTGAACACGGTTTCATGATCCTCCTATTTTTCAGAACGTTTCATACTCCTCATATTTTTGACACCTTTTAAACCTCTTCATATTTTTCACACCTTTTCAGGCTCTTCATGTTTTTCAACAACGGTTCATGCTCCTCCTCTTTTTCAGAAAGTTTCATGCTCCTCATATTTTTGAAACCTTTTGAAGCTCTTCATATATTTCTCACATTTTCAGTCTCTTCCTGTTTTTCAACACCATTTCATGCTCCTCTTATTTTTCAGACCGTTTGATGTTGCTCCTATTTTTCAGACCGTTTCATGATCCTCATATTTTTGAAACCTTTTGAAGCTCTTCATATTTTTCACACCTTTTCAATCTCTTCAAGATTTTCAACAACGCATCATGCTCCTCCTTTTTTTCAGACCATTTCATGCTCATCTCATTTTTGACAGCTTTTGAAGCTCTTCATATTTTTCACACCTTTTCAGGCTCTTCATGTTTTTGAACACCGCTTCAGGCTCCTCCTTTTTTTCAGACCGTTTCTTTCTCCTCATATATTTGACACTTTTTGAAGCTCTTCATATTTTTCACAACTTTTCAGGCTCTTCATGTTTTTGAACACCGATCCATGCTCCTCCTATTTTTCAGACCGTTTCATGCTCCTCATATTTTTCACACCTTTTGAAGCTCTTCATATTTTTCACACGTTTTCAGGCTCTTCAGGTTTTTCAGCTCCACTTCATGCTCCTCCTATTTTTCAGACCGTTTCATGCTGCTCAAATTTTTTACAAATTTTGAAGCTCTTCATATTTTTCACACCTTTTCAGGCTCTTCATGTTTTGGAAAACAGCTTCATGCTCCTCCAATTTTTCAGAACGTTTCATGCTCGTCATATTTTTCACACCTTTTAAATCTCTTCATGTTTTTCACACCTTTTCAGGCTCTTCATGTTGTTCAGCACAAGTTCATGCTCCTCCTATTTTTCAGACCGTTTTATGCTCATCTCATTTTTTACACCTTTTGAAGCTCTTCATATTTTGCACACCTTTTCAGGCACTTCATGTTTTTCAGCTCCACTTCATGCTCCTCCTATTTTTCAGACCGTTTCATGCTGCTCTCATTTTTTACACCTTTTGAAGCTCTTCATATTTTTCACACCTTTTCAGGCTCTTCATGTTTTTCAACACAGCTTCATGCTCCTCCTATTTTTCAGATTGTTTCATGCTACTCCTATTTTTCAGACCGTTTCTTGCTCCTCATATTTTTGACACTTTTTGAAGCTCTTCATATTTTTCACACCTTGTCTGGCTCATCATGTTTTTGAACACAGCTTCATGCTCCTCCTATTTTTCAGACCGTTTCATGCTCCTCCTATTTTTCAGACCGTTTCATTCTCCTCATATATTTGATACATTTTGAAGCTCTTCATATTTTTCACATTTTTGAAGCTCTTCATATTTTTCACACCTTTTCAGGCTCTTCATGATTTTCAACACCGCTTAATGCTCCTCCTATTTTTCAGACCGTTTCATGCTCATCTCATTTTTGACACCTTTTGAAGCTCTTCATAATTTTCACACCTTTTCAGGCTCTTCATATTTTTCACACCTTTTCAGTCTCTTCATGTTGTTGAACACAGCTTCATGCTCCTATTTTTCAGACCGTTTAATGCTCCTCATAATTTTGACACCTTTTTAAGCTCTTCACATTTTTCACCCCTTTTCAGGCTCTTCATGTTTTTGAACACCGCTTCATGCTCCTTCTATTTTTCAGACCGTTTCATGCTCATCTAATTTGACAGCTTTTGAAGCTCTTTATATTTTTCACACCTTTTGAAGCTCTTCATATTGTTCACACATTTTCAGGCTCTTCATGTTTTTCAACACCGCTTCTAGATCCTCCTATTTTTCAGACCGTTTCATGCTCCTCATAATTTGACACGTTTTGAAGCTCTTCATATTTTTCACACCTTTTCAGGCTCTTCATGTTTTTGAACACCGTTTCATGCTCCGCCTATTTTTCAGACCGTTTCATTCTCCTCATATTTTTGACACCTTTTGAAGCTCTTCATATTTTTCACACCTTTTGAAGCTCTTCATATTTTTCACACCTTTTCAGGCTCTTCATGTTTTTCAACACCGCTTCATGCTCCTGCTATTTTACAGACCATTTCATACTCCTCATATTTTTGACATTTTTTAAGGCTCTTCATATTTTTCACACCTTTTCAGGCTCTTCATGTTTTTGAACACGGTTTCATGATCCTCCTATTTTTCAGAAAGTTTCATGCTCCTCATATTTTTGACACCTTTTAAACCTCTTCATATTTTTCACACCTTTTCAGGCTCTTCATGTTTTTCAACACCGGTTCATGCTCCTCCTCTTTTTCAGAAAGTTTCATGCTCCTCATATTTTTGAAACCTTTTGAAGCTGTTCATATTTTTCTCACATTTTCAGGCTCTTCATGTTTTTGAACACCGTTTCATGCTCGTCCTATTTTTCAAATCGTTTCATGCTCCTAATATATTTCACAACTTTTGAAGCTCTTCATATTTTTCACACCTTTTCAGGCTCTTCATGTTTTTCAACACCGCTTCATGATCCTCCTATTTTTCAGAAAGTTTCATGCTCCTCATATTTTTGACACCTTTTAAACGTCTTCATATTTTTCACACCTTTTCAGGTTCTTCATGTTTTTCAAAACCATTTCATGCTCCTCTTATTTTTAAGACCATTTCATGTTGCTCCTATTTTTCAGACCGTTTCATGATCCTCATATTTTTGAAACCTTTTGAAGCTCTTCATATTTTTAATAACTTTTCAAGCTCTTCCAGATTTTCAACAACGCTTCATGCTCCTGCTTTTTTTCAGACCGTTTCATGCTCATCTCATTTTTGACAGCTTTTGAAGCTCTTCATATTTTTCACACCTTTTCAGGCTCTTCATGTTTTTGAACACCACTTCATGCTCCTCCTTTTTTTCAGACCTTTTCTTTCTCCTCATATATTTGACACTTTTTGAAGCTCTTCATATTTTTCACACCTATTCAGGCTCTTCATGTTTTTCAGCACCAGTTCATGCTCCTCCTATTTTTCAGAATGTTTCATGCTCCTCATATTTTTCACACCTTTTGAAGCTCTTCATATTTTTCACACCTTTTCAGGCTCTTCATGTTTTTCAGCACCAGTTCATGCTCCTCCTATTTTTCAGACCGTTTCATGCTCATCTCTTTTTTTACACCTTTTGAAGCTCTTCATATTTTGCACACCTTTTCAGGCACTTCATGTTTTTCAGCTCCACTTCATGCTCCTCCTATTTTTCAGACCGTTTCATGCTGCTCAAATTTTTTACACCTTTTGAAGCTCTTCATATATTTCACACCTTTTCAGGCTCTTTATGTTTTTGAACGCCACTTCATGCTCCTCGTATGTTTCAGACCGTTTCATGCTCCTCATATTTTTGACACGTTTTGGGGCTCTCATATTTTTCACACCATTTCCAGGCTCTTCATATTTTTGAACACCGTTTCATGCTCCTCCTATTTTTCAGACCGTTTCATGCTCCTCATATTTTTCACACCTTTTGAAGCTCTTCATATTTTTCACACCTTTTCATGCTCTTCATTTTTTTCACACCGTTTCATGCTCCTCCTATTTTTCAGACCGTTTCATGCTCCTCATATTTTTCACACATCTTGAAGCTCTTTATATTTGTCACACCTTTTCAGGCTCTTCATGTTTTTTAACACCGCTTCATGCTCCTCCTATTTTTGAGATCGTTTTATGCTCCTCATATTTTTCACACCTTTTGAAGCTCTTCATATTTTTCACACCTTCTCAGGCGCTTCAGGTATTTGAGCACAGATTCATGCTCCTCCTATATTTCAGACCGTTTCATGCTCCTCCTATTTTTCAGACTGTTTCATGCACGTCTTATTATTGACACCTTTTGAAACTCTTCATATTTTTCACCCCTTTTCAGGCTCTTCATGTTTTTGAACACCGCTTCATGCTCCTGCTATTTTTCAGACCGTTTCATGCTCATCTCTTTTGACAGCTTTTGAAGCTCTTCATATTTTTCACACCTTTTGAAGCTCTTCATATTCTTCACACATTTTCAGGCTCTTCATGTTTTTCAACACCGCTTCTTGCTCCTCCTATTTTTCAGACCGTTTCATGTTCCTCATATTTTGACACGTTTTGAAGCTCTTCATGTTTTTCACACCTTTTCAGGCTCTTCATGTTTTTGAACACCGTTTCATGCTCCGCCTATTTTTCAGACCGTTTCAGTCTCCTCATATTTTTGACACCTTTTGAAGCTCTTCATATTTTTCACACCTTTTGAAGCTCTTCATATTTTTCACACCTTTTCAGGCTCTTCATGTTTTTCAACACTGCTTCATAATCCCCCTATTTTTAAGACCGTTTCATGTTGCTCCTATTTTTCAGACCGTTTCATGATCCTCATATTTTTGAAAACTTTTGAAGCTCTTCATATTTTTCACACCTTTTCAAGCTCTTCAAGATTTTCAACAACGCATCATGCTCCTGCTTTTTTTCAGACCGTTTCATGCTCATCTCATTTTTGACAGCTTTTGAAGCTCTTCATATTTTTCACACCTTTTGAAGCTCTTCACATTTTTCACACCTTTTCAGGCTCTTCAAGTTTTTGAACATCACTTCATGCTCCTCCTATTTTTCAGACCGTTTCTTTCTCCTCATATATTTGACACCTTTTAAAGCTCTTCATATTTTTCACACCTTTTCAGGCTCTTCATGTTTTCAGCACCAGTTCATGCTCCTCCTATTTTTCAGACCGTTTCATGCTCATCTCATTTTTTACACCTTTTGCAGCTCTTCATATTTTACGCACCTTTTCAGGCTCTTCATGTTTTTCAACACAGCTTCATGCTCCTCCTATTTTTCAGACCGTTTCATTCTCCTCAAGTTTTTGACACCTGTTGAAGCTCTTCACATTTTTCACACCATTTCAGGCTCTTCACGATTTTCAACACCGCTTCATGATCCTCCTATTTTTCAGACCGTTTCATGCTCTTCTTATTTTTCAGACCGTTTCATGCTCCTCCTATTTTTCAGACCGTTTCATTCTCCTCATATATTTGACACATTTTGAAGCTCCTCCTATTTTTCCACACCTTTTCTGGCTCTTCATGTTTCTCCACGCCGTTTAATGCTCCTCCTATTTTTCAGACCGTTTCATGCTCCTCATAATTTTGACACCTTTTGAAGCTCTTCATATTTTTCACACCTTTTCAGGCTCTTCATATTTTTCACACATTTTCAGGCTCTTCATGTTTTTCAACACCGCTTCTTGCTCCTCCTATTTTTCAGACCGTTTAATGCTCCTCATAATTTTGACACCTTTTGAAGCTCTTCATATTTTTCACACCTTTTCAGGCTCTTCATATTTTTCACACATTTTCAGGCTCTTCATGTTTTTCAACACCGCTTCTTGCTCCTCCTATTTTTCAGACCGTTTCATGCTCCTCATATTTTGACACGTTTTGACGCTCTTCATATTTTTCACACCTTTTTAGGCTCTTCATGTTTTTGAACACTGTTTCATGCTCCGCCTATTTTTCAGACCGTTTCATTCTCCTCATATTTTTGACACCTTTTGAAGCTCTTCATATTTTTCACACCTTTTGACGCTCTTCATATTTTTCACACCTTTTCAGGCTCTTCATGTTTTTCAACACCGGTTCATGCTCCTCCTCTTTTTCAGAAAGTTTCATGTTCCTCATATTTTTGAAACCTTTTGAAGCTCTTCATATTTTTCTCGCAGTTTCAGGCTCTTCCTGTTTTTCAACACCATTTCATGCTCCTCTTATTTTTCAGACCGTTACATGCTCCTCATATTTTTGACACGTTTTGGGCTCTTCATATTTTTCACACCATTCCAGACTCTTCATATTTTTGAACACCGTTTCATACTCCTCCTATTTTTCAGACCGTTTCCTGCTCCTCATATTTTTGACACCTTTTGAAGCTCTTCATATATTTCACACCTTTTCAGGCTCTTCATTTTCTTTAACACCGCTTCATGCTCCTCCTATTTTTCAGACAGTTTCATGCTCCTCATAATTTTCACACCTTTTGAAGCTTGACATAATTGCACAGCTTTTCAGGCTCTTCATGGTTTTGAATATCGCTTCATGCTCCTCCTATTTTTCAGACCGTTTCATGCTCCTTATATTTTTGACACCTTTGGAAGCTCTTCATATATTTCCCACTTTTTCAGGCTCATCATGGTTTTCAACACCACTTCATGCTCCTCCTATATTTCAGGCTGTTTCATGCTCATCTCATTTTTGACACCTTTTGAAGCTCTTCATATTTTTCACACCTTTAGAAGTTCTTCATATTTTTCACACGTTCTCAGCCTCTTCATGTTTTTCAACACCGCTTCATGCACCTCCTTTTTTTCAGACCGTTTCATGCTCATCTCATTTTTGACACGTTTTGTAGGTCTTCATGTTTTTCACAAATTTTCATGCTCTTCATGTCTTCGAACACCATTTCATGCTCGTCCTATTTGTCAGACCGTTTCATTCTCCTCATATTTTTCACACCTTTTGAAGCTCTTCATATTTTTCACACCTTTTGAAGCTCTTCATATTTTCCACACGTTTTCAGGCTCCTCATGTTTTTGAACACCGCTTCATGCTCCTCATATTTTTCAGACCGTTTCGTGCTCCTCATATTCTTGACACCTTCTGAAGCTCTTCATATTTTTCACACCTTTTCAGGCTCTTCATGTTTTTGATCACCGTTTCATGCTCCTCCTATTTATCAGACCGTTTCATGCTCATGTCATTGTCGACACCTTTTCAAGATCTTCATATATTTCACACCTTTTGAAGCTCTTCATATTTTGCACACCTTTCCAGGCTCTTCATATTTTTCAACACTGCTTCATGCTCCACCTATTTTTCAGACCGTTTCATGCTCCTCATATTTTTGACACCTTTTGAAGCTTTTCATATTTTTCACACCTTTTCATGCTCTTCATTTTTTTCAACACTACTTCTTGCTCCTCCACTTTTTCAGAGCATTTCATGCTCATCTAATTTTTGACACCTGTTGAAGCTCTTCATATTTTTCACACCTTCTGAAGCTCTTTATATTTTTCACACTTTTTCAGGCTCTTCATGTTTTTCAACACCACTTCATGCTTCTCCTATTTTTCAGCCCGTTTCATGCTCATCATGTTTTTCACACCATTTGAAGCTCGTCATATTTTTCACACCTTTTAAGGCTCTCCATGTTTTTGATCACCGTTTCTTGCTCCTCCTATTTTTCAGACCGTTTCATGCTCCTCATAGTTTTCACACCTTTTGAAGCTCGTCATATTTTTCACATCTTTTTAGGCTCTCCATTTTTTTGATCACCGTTTCTTGCTCCTCCTATTTTTCAGACCCTTTCATGCTCCTCATATTTTTGACACCTTTTGAAGCTCTTCATATTTTTCACAAGTTCTCAGCCTCCTCATGTTTTTCAACACCGCTTCATGCTCCTCCTATTTTTCAGACCGTTTCATGCTTCTCATATTTTTGACACCTTTTGAAGCTCTTCATATTTTTCACACCTTTAAAGGCTCTTCATGTTTTTGAACACCGCTTCATGGTCCTCCTCTTTTTCAGACCATTTCATGCACCTCATATTTTTGACACCTTTTGAAGCTCTTCATAATTTTCACACCTGTTCAGGCTCTTCATATTTTTGAACACCGCTTCATGCTCCTCCTATTTTTCAGACCGTTTCATGCTCCTTGTAATTTTGACACCTTTTGAAGCTCTTCGTATTTTTCACACCTTTTCAGGCTCTTCATGTTTTTTAACCGCTGCATACTCCTCCTATTTTTCAGACCGTTTCATGCTCCTCATATATTTCACACCTTTTGAAGCTCTTCATATTTTTCACACCTTTTCAAGCTCTTCATATTTTCACACCTTTTCAGGCTCTTCATGTTTTTGAACACCGCTTCATGCTCCTTCTATTTTTCAGAGAGTTTCATGCTCCTCATGTATTTCTCACCTTTTGAAGCTCTTCATATTTTTCACACCTTTTCAGGCTCTTCATGTTTTTCCACACCACTTCATGCTTCTCCTATTTTTCAGCCCGTTTCATGCTCCTCATGTATTTCACACCTTTTGAAGCTCTTCAAATATTTCACACCTTTTCAGGCTCTTCACGTTTTGATCACCATTTCATGCTCCTTTATTTTTCAGACCGTTTCATGCTCATCTCATTTTTGACACCTTTTGAAGCTCTTCATATATTTCACACATTTTCAAGCTCCTCATATTTTTCACACCCTTTCAGGCTCTTCATGTTTTCAAAACCACTTCATGCTCCTCCTATTTTTCAGACCGTTTCATGCTCCTCATATTTTTGACACCTTTTGAAGCTCTTCATTTTTTTCACACCTTTTCAGTCTCTTCTTGTTTTTGAACACCACTTCATGCTCCTCCTATTTTTCAGACCGTTTCATGCTCCTCATATTTTTGACACCTTTTGAAGCTCTTCATAATTGTCACACCCTTTCAGGCTCTTCATGTTTTTCAACACCACTTCATGCTCCTCCTATTTTTCAGACCGTTTCATGCTCCTCATATTTTTGACATCTTTAGAAACTCTTCATATCTTTCACACCTTTTCAAGCTCTTCATATTTTTCACACCTTCTCAGGCTCTTCATGTATTTGAGCACAGCTTCATGCTCCTCCTATTTTTCAGACCGTTTCATGCTCCTTATATTTTTGACACATTTTGAAGTTCTTCATATTTTTCAAACTTTTCAGGCTCTTCATCGTTTTCAACACCACTTCATGCTCTTCCTATTTTTCAGACCGTTTCATGCTCCTCATATATTTCACACCTTTTGAAGCTCTTCTTGTTTTTTAACACCTTTTCATGCTCCTCATATATTTCAGACCATTTCATGCTCCTTATATTTTTGACACCTTTTGAAGCTCTTCATATTTTTCACACCTTTTCAGGCTCTTCATATTTTTGAATACCACTTCATGCTTCTCCAATTTTTCAGACCGTTTCATGCTCCTCATATATTTGACACCTTTTGAAGCTCTTCATATTTTTCACACCTTTTCAGGCTCTTCATGTTTTTGAACACCATTTCATGCTGCTCCTCTTTTTCAGACCGTTTCATGGTCCTCATATTTTTGCCAAGTTTTGGCGCTCTTCATATTTTTCACACCTTTTCAGGCTCTTCAGGTTTTTGAACACCATTTCATGCTGCTCCTATTTTTCAGACCGTTTCTTGCTCCTCATATTTTTGACACATTTTGAAGCTCTTCATATTTTTCACACCTTTTGAAGCTCTTCATATATTTCACACCTTTCCAGGCTATTCATTTTTTCAACACCACTTCATGCTCCTCCTATTTTTCAGACCGTTTCTTGCTCCTCATATATTTGACACCGTTTAATGTTCCTCCTATTTTTCAAACCGTTTCATGCTCCTCATATGTTTCACACCTTTTTCAGGCTCTTCATGGTTTTCTACACCACTTCATGCTACTCCTATTTTTCAGACCATTTCATGTTCCTCATATTTTTGACACCTTTTGAAGCTCTTCATATATTTCACACCTTTCCAGGCTATTCATTTTTTCAACACCACTTCATGCTCCTCCTATTTTTCAGACCGTTTCATGTTCCTTATATTTTTGACACAGTTTGAAGCTCTTCATATTTTTCACACCTGCTGAGGCTATTCATGTTTTTGAAAACAGTTTCTTGCTCCTCATATTTTTCAGACCCTTTCACCCTCCTCATATTTTTGACACCTTTTTGAAGCTCTTCATATTTTTCACACCTTTCCAGGCTCTTCAAGTTTTTGAACACCGTTTCATGATCCTCCCATTTTGCAGACCGTTTCATGCTCCTCATATATTTGACACGTTTTAAAGTTCTTCATATTTTTCACACCTTTTCACGCTCTTCATGTTTTTCAGCACTTCTTCAAACTCCTCCTATTTTTCAGACCGTTTCATGCTCCTTATATTTTTGACACCTTTTGAAGTTCTTCATAATTTTCAAACTTTACAGGCTCTTCATCGTTTTCAACACCACTTCAGGCTCTTCCTATTTTTCAGACCGTTTCATGCTCCTCATATATTTCACACCTTTTGAAGCTCTTCATGTTTTTTAACACCTTTTCATACTCCTCTTATATTTCAGACCGTTTCATGCTCCTTATATTTTTGACACCTTTTGAAACTCTTCATATTTTTCACACTTTTTCAGGCTCTTCATATTTGTCAACACCACTTCATGCTTCTCCAATTTTTCAAACCGTTTCATGCTCCTCATATTTTTGACACTTTTTCAAGCTCTTCCTTTTTTTCACAGCTTTTCATGCTGTTCATCTTTTTCAACACCGCTTCATGCTTCTCCTATTTTTCAGACCGTTTCATGCTCCTCCTATTTTTCAGACTGTTTCATGCTACTCTTATTATTGACACCTTTTGAAGCTCTCATATTTTTCACACCTTTTCAGGCTCTTCATGTTTTTCAACACCGCTTCATGCTCCTCCTATTTTTGCGACCGTTTCATGCTCCTCATATTTTTGACACCTTTGAAGCTCTTCATATTTTATCACACGTTTTCAAGCTCTTCAAGTTTTTCATCACCGCTTCACGCTCCTCCTATTTTTGAGACTGTTTCACGCTCCACATATTTTTGACAACTTTTGGAGCTCTTCATATTTTTCAAACTTTTTCAGGCTCTTCATGTTTTTTAACCGCTGCATACTCCTCCTATTTTTCAGACCGTTTCATGCTCCTCATATTTTTGACACTTTTTGAATCTCTTCCTTTTTTTCACACCTTTTCAGACTCTTCATTTTTTTCAACTCCGCTTCATGCTCCTCCTATTTTTCAGACTGTTTCATGCTCCTCATATTTTTGACAAGTTTTGAAGCTCTTCATATTTTTCACACCTTTTCATGCTCTTCATGTTTTTGAACACCACTTCTTGCTTCTCCTATTTTTCAGACCGTTTCATGCTCCTCATATGTTTCACTCCTTTTTCAGGCTCTTCATGATTTTCAACAACACTTCATGCTCCTCCTATTTTTCAGACCATTTCATGCTCCTCCTATTTTTCAGACCGTTTCATGCTCCTCATATTTTTGATACCTCTTGAAGCTCTTCATATTTTTCACACCTTTTCAGGCTCTTCATGTTTTTCAGCACCGCTTCATGCTCCTCCTATTTTCCAGACCGTTTCAAGCTCCTCATATTTTTGACACCTTTGAAGCTCTTCATATATTTCAAACCTTTTCAGGCTCTTCAAGTTTTTCAACACAGCTTCATGCTCCTCATATTTTTCAGACCGTTTCATTCTCCTCATATTTTTGATACCTTTTGAAGCTCTTCGTATTTTTCACACCTTTTCAGGCTCTTCATGTTTTTCAACACCGCTTCAAGCTCCTCCTATTTTTCAGACCGTTTCATGCTCCTCATATTTTTGTCACCTTTTACAGCACTTCATATTTTTCACACCTTTTCAGGCTCCTCATGTTTTTCCACACCACTTCATGCTCCTCCTATTTTTCAGACCGTTTCATGCTCTTCATATTTTTGAGACCTTTTGAAGCTCTTCATATTTTTCATACCTTTTCAGGCTTTTCATGTTTTTCAACACCGCTTCATGCTCCGCCTATTTTTCAAACCGTTTCATGCTCCTCATATGTTTCACACCTTTTTCAGGCTCTTCATGGTTTTCAACACCACTTCATGCTCCTCCTATTTTTCAGACCATTTCATGTTCCTCATGTTTTTGACACCTTTTGAAGCTCTTCATATATTTCACACCTTTCCAGGCTATTCATTTTTTCAACACCACTTCATGCTCCTCCTATTTTTCAGACCGTTTCATGTTCCTTATATTTTTGACACAGTTTGAAGCTCTTCATATTTTTCACACCTGCTGAGGCTATTCATGTTTTTGAAAACAGTTTCTTGCTCCTCATATTTTTCAGACCCTTTCACCCTCCTCATATTTTTGACACCTTTTTGAAGCTCTTCATATTTTTCACACCTTTCCAGGCTCTTCAAGTTTTTGAACACCGTTTCATGATCCTCCCATTTTGCAGACCGTTTCATGCTCCTCATATATTTGACACGTTTTAAAGTTCTTCATATTTTTCACACCTTTTCACGCTCTTCATGTTTTTCAGCACTTCTTCAAACTCCTCCTATTTTTCAGACCGTTTCATGCTCCTTATATTTTTGACACCTTTTGAAGTTCTTCATAATTTTCAAACTTTACAGGCTCTTCATCGTTTTCAACACCACTTCAGGCTCTTCCTATTTTTCAGACCGTTTCATGCTCCTCATATATTTCACACCTTTTGAAGCTCTTCATGTTTTTTAACACCTTTTCATACTCCTCTTATATTTCAGACCGTTTCATGCTCCTTATATTTTTGACACCTTTTGAAACTCTTCATATTTTTCACACTTTTTCAGGCTCTTCATATTTGTCAACACCACTTCATGCTTCTCCAATTTTTCAAACCGTTTCATGCTCCTCATATTTTTGACACTTTTTCAAGCTCTTCCTTTTTTTCACAGCTTTTCATGCTGTTCATCTTTTTCAACACCGCTTCATGCTTCTCCTATTTTTCAGACCGTTTCATGCTCCTCCTATTTTTCAGACTGTTTCATGCTACTCTTATTATTGACACCTTTTGAAGCTCTCATATTTTTCACACCTTTTCAGGCTCTTCATGTTTTTCAACACCGCTTCATGCTCCTCCTATTTTTGCGACCGTTTCATGCTCCTCATATTTTTGACACCTTTGAAGCTCTTCATATTTTATCACACGTTTTCAAGCTCTTCAAGTTTTTCATCACCGCTTCACGCTCCTCCTATTTTTGAGACTGTTTCACGCTCCACATATTTTTGACAACTTTTGGAGCTCTTCATATTTTTCAAACTTTTTCAGGCTCTTCATGTTTTTTAACCGCTGCATACTCCTCCTATTTTTCAGACCGTTTCATGCTCCTCATATTTTTGACACTTTTTGAATCTCTTCCTTTTTTTCACACCTTTTCAGACTCTTCATTTTTTTCAACTCCGCTTCATGCTCCTCCTATTTTTCAGACTGTTTCATGCTCCTCATATTTTTGACAAGTTTTGAAGCTCTTCATATTTTTCACACCTTTTCATGCTCTTCATGTTTTTGAACACCACTTCTTGCTTCTCCTATTTTTCAGACCGTTTCATGCTCCTCATATGTTTCACTCCTTTTTCAGGCTCTTCATGATTTTCAACAACACTTCATGCTCCTCCTATTTTTCAGACCATTTCATGCTCCTCCTATTTTTCAGACCGTTTCATGCTCCTCATATTTTTGATACCTCTTGAAGCTCTTCATATTTTTCACACCTTTTCAGGCTCTTCATGTTTTTCAGCACCGCTTCATGCTCCTCCTATTTTCCAGACCGTTTCAAGCTCCTCATATTTTTGACACCTTTGAAGCTCTTCATATATTTCAAACCTTTTCAGGCTCTTCAAGTTTTTCAACACAGCTTCATGCTCCTCATATTTTTCAGACCGTTTCATTCTCCTCATATTTTTGATACCTTTTGAAGCTCTTCGTATTTTTCACACCTTTTCAGGCTCTTCATGTTTTTCAACACCGCTTCAAGCTCCTCCTATTTTTCAGACCGTTTCATGCTCCTCATATTTTTGTCACCTTTTACAGCACTTCATATTTTTCACACCTTTTCAGGCTCCTCATGTTTTTCCACACCACTTCATGCTCCTCCTATTTTTCAGACCGTTTCATGCTCTTCATATTTTTGAGACCTTTTGAAGCTCTTCATATTTTTCATACCTTTTCAGGCTTTTCATGTTTTTCAACACCGCTTCATGCTCCGCCTATTTTTCAAACCGTTTCATGCTCCTCATATGTTTCACACCTTTTTCAGGCTCTTCATGGTTTTCAACACCACTTCATGCTCCTCCTATTTTTCAGACCTTTTCATGTTTCTCATATATCTGACACAGTTTGAAGCTCTTCATATTTTTCACAAATGTTGAGGCTCTTCATGTTTTTGAAAACAGTTTCTTGCTCCTCATGTTTTTCAGACCCTTTCACCCTCCTCATATTTTTGACACCTTTTTGAAGCTCTTCATTTTTTTCACACCTTTCCAGGCTCTTCAAGTGTATGAACACCGTTTCATGATCTTCCTATTTTTCAGACCGTTTCATGCTCCTCATATATTTGACACCTTTTGAAGTTCTTCATATTTTTCACACCTTTTAAGGCTCTTCATGTTTTTCAACACCACTTCATGCTCCTCCTATTTTTCAGATCGTTTCATGCTCCTTATATTTTTGACACCTTTTGAAGTTCTTCATATTTTTCACACCTTTCAGGCTCTTCATGGTTTTCAACACCACTTCATGCTCTTCCTATTTTTCAGACCGTTTCATGCTCCTCATATGTTTCACACCTTTTGAAGCTCTTCATGTTTTTTAACCCCTTTCTTGCTCCTCCTATATTTCATACCGTTTCATGCTCCTTATATTTTTGACACCTTTAGAAGCTCTTCATATATTTCACACCTTTTCAGGCTCTTCATATTTTTCAACACCGCTTCAAGCTCCTCCTATTTTTCAGACCGTTTCTTGGTCCTCATATTTTTGACACCTTTGAGGCTCTTCATATATTTCACACATTTTCAGGCTCTTCATGTTTTTCAACACCGCTTCATGCTCCTTCTAATTTTCAGACCGTTTCATTCTCCTCATATTTTTGACACCATTTGAAGCTTTTCATATTTTTCACACCTTTTCAGGCTCTTCATATTTTTTAACAACTTTTCATGCTCCTCCTATATTTCAGACCGTTTCATGCTCCTCACAATTTTGACACCTTTGAAGCTCTTCATATTTTTCACACCTTTTCAGGCTGTTCATATTTTTCAACACCACTTCATGCTTCTCCGATTTTTCAGACCGTTTCATGCTCCTCATATGTTTCACACCTTTTGAAGCTCTTCATATTTTTTTAACACCTTTTCACGCTCCTCCTATATTTCAGACCGTTACATGCTCCTCATATTTTTGACACAGTTTTAAGCTCTTCACATTTTTCACACCTTTTGAGGCTCTTCATGTTTTTGAAAACAGTTTCTTGCTCCTCCTATTTTTCAGACCGTTTCATGCTCCTCATATGTTTCACAACTTTTGAAGCTCTTCATATTTTTTACACCTTTTCAGGCTCTTTATGTTTTTCAACAGGCTCCATGCTCCTCTTATTTTTCAGACCGCTTTGTGCTCCTCATATTTTTCACACCTTTGAAGCTCTTCATATTTTTCACACCTATGCAGGCTCTTCATAATTTTGAACACGGCTTCATGCTCCTCCTATTTTTCAGACCGTTTCATACTCCTCATGTATTTCACACCTTTTGAAGCTCTTCATATTTTTCACACCTTTTCAGGCTCTTCATGTTTGTCAACACCGTTTCATGCTCCTCCTATTTTTCAGACCGTTTCATGCTCCTCATATATTTGACACCTTTTGAAGCTCTTCATATTTTTCACACCTTTTCAGGCTATTTATGTTTTTCAATACAGCTCATGATCCTCCTATTTTTCAGACCGTTTCATACTCCTCATGTATTTCACACCTTTTGAAGCTCTTCATATTTTTCACACCTTTTCAGGCTCTTCATGTTTTTGAACACCGTTTCATGTTCCTCCTATTTTTCAGACCGTTTCATGCTCCTCATATTTTTGACACCTTTTGAAGCTCTTCATATTTTTCACACGATTTCAGGCTCTTCACGTTTTTGAACAACGCTACAATGCTCCTCCTATTTTTCAGACAGTTTCATGCTCCTCATATTTTTGACACCTTTTGAAGCTCTTCATATTTTTTGCACCTTTTCAGTCTTTACATGTTTTTCAACACAGCTTCATGCTCCTCTTATTTTTCGGACAGTTTCATGCTCCTCATGTATTTCACACCTTTTGAAGCTCTTCATATTTTTCACACCTTTTCAGGCTCTTCATGTTTTTGAGCACCGTTTCATGCTCCTCCTATTTTTCACACCTTTTGAAGGTCTTCATATATTTCACACATTTTCAGGCTCTTCATGTTTTTCAACAACGCTTCATGCTCCTCCTATTTTTCACACCTTTTGAAGCTGTTCATATTTTTCACACCTTTTCAGGCTCTTCATGTTTTTGAACAACGCTTCATGCTCCTACAATTTTCAGACCGTTTCAAACTCCTCAGGTATTTCACACCATTTGAAGCTCTTCATATTTTTCACACCTTTTCAGTCTCTTCATGTTTTTGAACAGCGTTTCATGCTGCTCCTATTTTTCAGACGGTTTCATACTCCTCATAATTTTGACACATTTTGAAGCTCTTCATATATTTCACACCTTTTAAGGCTCTTCATATTTTTCAACACCACTTCATGCTCATCCTATTTTTCAGACCGTTTCATGTTCCTCATATTTTTGACACCTTTTGAAGCTCTTCATAATTTTCACATCTTTTCAGGCTCTTAATGTTTTTCAACACAGCTTCATGCTCCTCCTATTTTTCAGACCGTTTCATGCTCCTCATGTATTTCACACCTTTTGAAGCTCTTCATATTTTTCACACCTTTTCAGGCTGTTCATGTTTTTGAACACCGTTTCATGCTCCTCCTATTTTTCAGACCGTTTCATGCTCCTCGTATTTGTAACATCTTTTGAAGCTTTTCATATTTTTCACACCTTTTAGGCTCTTCATGTTTTTCAACACCGCTTCATGCTGCTCATATTTTTCAGACGGTTTCCTGCTCCTCATATTTTTGACACCTTTTGAAGCTCTTCATATTTTTCACACATTTTCAGGCTCTTCATGTTTTTCAACACCGCTTCATGCTCCTCCGATTTTTCAGACCGTTTCATGCTCCTCATATTTTTCACACCTTTTGAAGCCTTTCATATTTTTCACAACTTTTCAGGCTCTTCATGTTTTTGAACATCGCTTCATGCTCCTCCTATTTTTCGGACCGTTTCATGCTCATCTCATTTTTGACACCTTTTGAAGCTTTTCATATTTTTCACAACTTTTCAGGCTCTTCATGTTTTTGAACACAGCTTCATGCTCCTCCTATTTTTCAGACCGTATCATGCTCCTCATATTTTTCACACCTTTTGAAGCTCTTCATATTTTTCACACGTTTTCAGTCTATTCATGTTTTTGAACACCATTTCAGGCTCCTCCTATTTTTCAGAGAGTTTCATGCTCCTCATGTATTTCACACCTTTGAAAGCTCTTCATATTTTTCAAAGATTTTGAAGCTCTTCATATTTTTCACACCTTTTCAGGCTCTTCATGTTTTTCAACAACGTTTCATGCTCCTCCTATTTTTCAAACCGTTTCTTGTTCCTCATAATTTTGACACCTTTTGAAGGTCTTCATAATTTTCACACATTTTCAGGCTCTTCATGTGTTTGAACACCGCTTCATGTTCCTCCTATTTTTCAGACCGTGTCATGCTCGTCATATTTTTGACACCTTTTGAAGCTCTCATATTTTTCAAACCTTTTGAAGCTCTTCATGTTTTTGAACACTGCTTCATGCTCCTCATATTTTTCAGATCGTTTCATGCTCCTCATATTTTTGACACTGTTTGAGCTCTTCATATTTTTCAAACCTTTTCAGGCTCTTCATGTTTTCGAACTCTGCTTCATGCTCCTCCAATTTTTCACACCGTTTCATGATCCTCATGTATTTCACAACTTTGAACCTCTTCATATTTTTCACACCTTTTCATGCTCTTCAAGTTTTTCAACATCACTTCATGCTCCTACATTTTTGCAGACCGTTTCATGCTCCTCATATTTTTGACACATTTTGAAGCTTTTCATATTTTTCACACCTTTTCAGGCTCTTCATGTTTTTGAACACAGGTTGATGCTCCTCCTATATTTCAGAACGTTTCATGCTCCTCATATTTTTGACACCTTTTGAAGCTCTTCATATTTTTCACATCTTTACAGGCTCTTCATGTTTTTCAACACCGTTTCATGATCCTCCTATTTTTCAGACCGTTTCATGCTCATCTCATTTTTAACACCTTTTGAAGGTCTTCATATTTTTCACACCTTTTCAAGCTCTTCATATTTTTAAACACCACTTCATGCTTCTCCTATTTTTCAGCCCATTTCATGCTCCTCATGTATTTCACACCTTTTGAAGCTCTTCATATTTTTCACATTTTTGAAGCTCTTCATATTTTTCACACAATTTCAGACTCTTCATGTTTTTCAACACCGCTTCATGCTCCTTCAATTTATCATACCGTTTCATACTCCTCATATTTTGACACGTTTTGAGGCTCTTCATATTTTTCACACCTTTTCAGGCTCTTCATGTTTTTGAACTCCGCTTCATGCTCCTCCTATTTTTTCGACCGTATCATGCTCCTCATATTTTTCACACCTTTTGAAGCTCTTCATATTTTTCTCACCTTTTCAGGCTCTTCATGTTTTTGAACAGCACTTCATGCTCCTCCTATTTTTTAGAGAGTTTCATGCTCCTCATGTATTTCACACCTTTTGAAGCTCTTCATATTTTTCACACCTTTGCAGTCTCTTCATGTTTTTCCACACCACTTCATGCTTCTCCTATTTTTCATCCGTTTCATGCTCCTCATGTATTTCACACATTTTGAAGCTCTTCATATTTTTCACACCTTTTCAGGCTCTTCATGTTTTTCAACACCGCTTCATGCACCTCTATTTTTCAGACCGTTTCATGCTCATTTCAATTTTGACACCTTTTGAAGCTTTTCATATTTTTCACAACTTTTCAGTCTCTTCATGTTTTTGAACATCGCTTCATGCTCCTCCTATTTTTCAGACCGTTTCCTGCTCCTCATATTTTTGACACGTTTTGAAGCTCTTCATTTTATTCACACATTTTCAGGCTCTTCATGTATTTGAACAACGTTTCATGCTCCTCCTATTTTTCAGACCGTTTCATGCTCTTCATCTATTTCACATCTTTTGAAGCTCTTCATAATTTTCACATTTCTGAAGCTCTTCATATTTTTCACACCTTTTCAGGCTCTTCATGTTTTTCAACACCGCTTCATGCTCCTCCTAATTTTCAGACTGTTTCATGCTCCTCATATTTTTGACACATTTTGAAGCTCTTCATATATTTCACACCTTTTGAAGCTGTTCATATTTTTCACACCTTTTAAAGCTCTTCATATTTTTCCACGTTTTCAGGCTCTTCATGTTTTCAACACCACCTCATGCTCCTCCTATTTTTCAGACGGTTTCATGTTCTTCATATTTTTGACCCCTTTTGAAGCTCTTCATATTTTTCACACCTTTTCCGGCTGTGCATGTTTTTGAACATCGCTTGTGCTCGTCCTATTTTCAGACCGTTTCATGCTCCTCATATTTTTGACACCTTTTGAAGCTCTTCATATTTTTCACACCTTTTCAGGCTCTTCATGTTTTTCAACACCGCTTCATGAACCTCCTATTTTTCGGACCGATTCATGCACCTCATATTTTTCACACATTTTGAAGCTCTTCATATTTTTCACACCTTTTCAGGCTCTTCATGGTTTTCAACAACACTTCATGCTCCTCGTATTTTTCAGACCGTTTCATGCTCCTCATATTTTTGACACCTTTTGAAGCTCTGCATATTTTTCACACCTTTTCATGCTCTTCATGATTTTCAACACCACTTCATGCTCCTATTTTTCAGACCGTTTCATGCTCATCTCATTTTTGACATCTTTTGAATCTCTTCATATTTTTTACACCTTTTGAAGCTCTTCATATGTTTCACACCTTTTGAAGGTCTTCATATTTTTCACACATTTTCAGGCTCTTCATGTTTTTCAACACCGCTTCATGTTCCTCCTATTTTTCAGACCGTTTCATGCTCCTCATATTTTTGACACATTTTGAAGCTCTTCATATATTTCACACCTTTTGAAGCTGTTCATATTTTTCACACCTTTTAAAGCTCTTCATATTTTTCACACGTTTTCAGGTTCTTCATGTTTTTCAACACCACTTCAGGCTCCTCCTATTTTTCAGACCTTTTCATGCTAATCTAATTTTTGACACTTTTTGAAGCTCTTCATATTTTTCAAACCTTTTCAGTCTCTGCATGTTTTTGAACACCGTTTCATGCTCCTCATGTATTTCACACCTTTTGAAGCTCTTCATATTTTGCACACCTTTTCAGGCTCTTCATGTTTTTGAACAGCGCTTCATCCTCCTCCTATTTTTAAGAGGGTTTCATGCTCGTCATATATTTGACATATTTTGAAGCTCTTCATAATTTTCACACCTTTTCAGGCTCTTCATGTTTTTGAACACCGCTTCATGCTCGTCCTATTTTTCAAACCGTTTCATGCTCTTCATATTTTTGACACCTTTTGAAGCTCTTCATGTTTTTCACACCTTTCAGGCTCTTCATGTATTTGAAAACCGTTTCATGCTCCTCCTATTTTTCAGACCGTTTCATGCTCTTCATATATTTCACACCTTTTGAAGCTCTTCATAATTTTCACATTTCTGAAACTCTTCATATTTTTCACACCTTTGCAGGCTCTTCATGTTTTTTCAACACTGCTTCATGCTCCTCCTATTTTTCAGACCGTTTCATGCTCCTCATATTTTTGACACATTTTGAAGCTCTTCATATTTTTCACACGTTTTCAGGCTCTTCATGTTTTTCAACACCACCTCATGCTCCTCCTATTTTTCAGACGGTTTCATGTTCTTCATATTTTTGACCCCTTTTGAAGCTCTTCATATTTTTCACAAGTTTTCAGGCTCTTCATGTTTTTCAACACCGCTTCATGCTCCTCCTATTTTTCAGACCGTTTCATGCTCCTCATATTTTTGACACATTTTGAAGCTCTTCATATATTTCACACCTTTTGAAGCTGTTCATATTTTTCACACCTTTTAAAGCTCTTCATATTTTTCACACGTTTTCAGGCTCTTCATGTTTTTCAACACCACCTCATGCTCCTCCTATTTTTCAGACGGTTTCATGTTCTTCATATTTTTGACCCCTTTTGAAGCTCTTCATATTTTTCACAAGTTTTCAGGCTCTTCATGTTTTTGAACACTGCTTCTTGCTCCTCCTAATTTTCAGAGAGTTTCATGCGCCTCATGTATTTCACACCTTTTGAAGGTCTTCATATTTTTCACACCTTTTCAGGCTCTTCATGTTTTTCAACACTGCTTCTTGCTCCTCCTAATTTTCAGAGAGTTTCATGCGCCTCATCTATTTCACACCTTTTGAAGCTCTTCATATTTTTCACACCTTTTCAGGCTCTTCATGTTTTTCAACACCGTTTCATAATCCTCCTATTTTTCAGACCGTTTCATGCTCCTCATATTTTTGACACCTTTTGAAGCTCTTCACATTTATCACACCTTTTCAGGCTCTTCATGTTTTTCAACACCGCTTCATGATCCACCTATATTTCATAGCGTTTCATGCTCCTCATATTTTTGACACCTTTTGAAGCTCTTCACATTTATCACACCTTTTCAGGCTCTTCATGTTTTTCAACACCGTTTCATAATCCTCCTATTTTTCAGACCGTTTCATGCTCCTCATATTTTTGACACGTTTTGAAGCTCTTCATATTTTTCACACCTTCTCAGGCTCTTCATGTTTTTCAACTCCGCTTCATGCTCCTCCTATTTTTCAGACCGTATCAAGTTCCTCATAGTTTTCACACCTTTTGAAGCTCTTCATACTTTTCATAATTTGAAGATCTTCATATTTTTCACACGATTTCAGACTCTTCCTGTTTTTCAACACCGCTTCATGCTCCTGCTATTTATCATACCGTTTCATACTTCTCATATTTTTGACACGTTTTGAGGCTCTTCATATTTTTCACACCTTTTCAGACTCTGCATGTTTTTGAACACCGTTTCATGCTCCTCATGTATTTCACACCTTTTGAAGCTCTTCATATTTTGCACACCTTTTCAGGCTCTTCATGTTGTTGAACACCGCTTCATCCTCCTCCTATTTTTAAGAGGGTTTCATTCTCGTCATATTTTTGACACATTTTGAAGCTCTTCATACTTTTCACACCTTTTGAAGCTATTCATATAATTCACACCTTTTCAGGCTCTTCATGTTTTTCAACACCACTTCATGCTCCTCCTATTTTTCAGACCCTCTCATGCTAATCTAATTTTTGACACCTTTTGAAGCTCTTCATATTTTTCACACCTTTTGAAGCTCTTCATATTTTTCACACCTTTTCATGCTGTGCATGTTTTTGAACATCGCTTGTGCTCGTCCTATTTTCAGACCGTTTCATGCTCCTCATATTTTTGACACCTTTTGAAGCTCTTCATATTTTTCACACCTTTTCAGGCTCTTCATGTTTTTGCACACCACTTCATGGTTCTCCTATTTTTCAGCCCGTTACATGCTCGTCATGTATTTCACGCCTTTTGTAGCTCTTCATATTTTTCACACCTTTTCAGGCTCTTCATGTTTTTGATCACCATTTCATGCTTCTCCTATTTTTCAGACCGTTTCATGATCCTCATATTTTTGACACCTTTTAAAGCTCCTCATATTTTTCACACCTTTTCAGGCTCTTCATGTTTTTCAACAACACCTCATGCTGCTCCTATTTTTCAGACCGTTTCATGCTCCTCATATTTATGACACCTTTAGAAGCTCTTCTTATTTTTCACACGTTTTCAGGCTCTTCATGTTTTCAACACAGCTTCATGCTCCTCCTATTTTTCAGAACGTTTCATTCTCCTCATATTTTTGACACCTTTTGAAGCTCTTCATATTTTTCACACCTATTCAGGCTCGTCATGTTTTTGAACACCGCTTCATGCGCCTCCTATTTTTCAGACCGTTTCATGCTCCTCATATTTTTGACAGATTTTGAAGCTTTTCATATTTTTCACACCTTTTCAGGCTCTTCAAGTTTTTCGACACCACTTCATGCTCCTCCTTTTTGCAGACCTTTTCATGCTCCTCATATTTTTGACACATTTTCATGATCCTCATATTTTTCACACCTTTTCAGTCTCTTCTTTTTTTTCAACACCACTTCATGGTCCTCCTATTTTTCAGACCGTTTCATGCAGATCTCCTTTTTGACACCTTTTGAAGCTCTTCATATTTTTCAAACCTTTTGAAGCTCTTCATATTTTTCACACGTTTTCAGGCTCTTCATGTTTTTCAACACCACTTCATGCTCCTCCTATTTTTCAGACCGTTTGAAGCTGTTCATATTTTTCACACGTTTTCAGATTCTTCATGATTTTGATCACTGTTTCATGCTCCTCCTATTTTTCAGACCGTTTCATGCTCCTCATATTTTTGACACCTTTTGAAGCTCTTCACATTTATCACACCTTTTCAGGCTCTTCATGTTTTTCAACACCGCTTCATGATCCACCTATATTTCATAGCGTTTCATGCTCCTCATATTTTTGACACCTTTTGAAGCTCTTCACATTTATCACACCTTTTCAGGCTCTTCATGTTTTTCAACACCGTTTCATAATCCTCCTATTTTTCAGACCGTTTCATGCTCCTCATATTTTTGACACGTTTTGAAGCTCTTCATATTTTTCACACCTTCTCAGGCTCTTCATGTTTTTCAACTCCGCTTCATGCTCCTCCTATTTTTCAGACCGTATCAAGTTCCTCATAGTTTTCACACCTTTTGAAGCTCTTCATACTTTTCATAATTTGAAGATCTTCATATTTTTCACACGATTTCAGACTCTTCCTGTTTTTCAACACCGCTTCATGCTCCTGCTATTTATCATACCGTTTCATACTTCTCATATTTTTGACACGTTTTGAGGCTCTTCATATTTTTCACACCTTTTCAGACTCTGCATGTTTTTGAACACCGTTTCATGCTCCTCATGTATTTCACACCTTTTGAAGCTCTTCATATTTTGCACACCTTTTCAGGCTCTTCATGTTGTTGAACACCGCTTCATCCTCCTCCTATTTTTAAGAGGGTTTCATTCTCGTCATATTTTTGACACATTTTGAAGCTCTTCATACTTTTCACACCTTTTGAAGCTATTCATATAATTCACACCTTTTCAGGCTCTTCATGTTTTTCAACACCACTTCATGCTCCTCCTATTTTTCAGACCCTCTCATGCTAATCTAATTTTTGACACCTTTTGAAGCTCTTCATATTTTTCACACCTTTTGAAGCTCTTCATATTTTTCACACCTTTTCATGCTGTGCATGTTTTTGAACATCGCTTGTGCTCGTCCTATTTTCAGACCGTTTCATGCTCCTCATATTTTTGACACCTTTTGAAGCTCTTCATATTTTTCACACCTTTTCAGGCTCTTCATGTTTTTGCACACCACTTCATGGTTCTCCTATTTTTCAGCCCGTTACATGCTCGTCATGTATTTCACGCCTTTTGAAGCTCTTCATATTTTTCACACCTTTTCAGGCTCTTCATGTTTTTGAACACCGCTTCATGCTCGTCCTATTTTTCAAACCGTTTCATGCTCTTCATATTTTTGACACCTTTTGAAGCTCTTCATGTTTTTCACACCTTTCAGGCTCTTCATGTATTTGAAAACCGTTTCATGCTCCTCCTATTTTTCAGACCGTTTCATGCTCTTCATATATTTCACACCTTTTGAAGCTCTTCATAATTTTCACATTTCTGAAACTCTTCATATTTTTCACACCTTTGCAGGCTCTTCATGTTTTTTCAACACTGCTTCATGCTCCTCCTATTTTTCAGACCGTTTCATGCTCCTCATATTTTTGACACATTTTGAAGCTCTTCATATTTTTCACACGTTTTCAGGCTCTTCATGTTTTTCAACACCACCTCATGCTCCTCCTATTTTTCAGACGGTTTCATGTTCTTCATATTTTTGACCCCTTTTGAAGCTCTTCATATTTTTCACAAGTTTTCAGGCTCTTCATGTTTTTCAACACCGCTTCATGCTCCTCCTATTTTTCAGACCGTTTCATGCTCCTCATATTTTTGACACATTTTGAAGCTCTTCATATATTTCACACCTTTTGAAGCTGTTCATATTTTTCACACCTTTTAAAGCTCTTCATATTTTTCACACGTTTTCAGGCTCTTCATGTTTTTCACACCACCTCATGCTCCTCCTATTTTTCAGACGGTTTCATGTTCTTCATATTTTTGACCCCTTTTGAAGCTCTTCATATTTTTCACAAGTTTTCAGGCTCTTCATGTTTTTGAACACTGCTTCTTGCTCCTCCTAATTTTCAGAGAGTTTCATGCGCCTCATGTATTTCACACCTTTTGAAGGTCTTCATATTTTTCACACCTTTTCAGGCTCTTCATGTTTTTCAACACTGCTTCTTGCTCCTCCTAATTTTCAGAGAGTTTCATGCGCCTCATCTATTTCACACCTTTTGAAGCTCTTCATATTTTTCACACCTTTTCAGGCTCTTCATGTTTTTCAACACCGTTTCATAATCCTCCTATTTTTCAGACCGTTTCATGCTCCTCATATTTTTGACACCTTTTGAAGCTCTTCACATTTATCACACCTTTTCAGGCTCTTCATGTTTTTCAACACCGCTTCATGATCCACCTATATTTCATAGCGTTTCATGCTCCTCATATTTTTGACACCTTTTGAAGCTCTTCACATTTATCACACCTTTTCAGGCTCTTCATGTTTTTCAACACCGTTTCATAATCCTCCTATTTTTCAGACCGTTTCATGCTCCTCATATTTTTGACACGTTTTGAAGCTCTTCATATTTTTCACACCTTCTCAGGCTCTTCATGTTTTTCAACTCCGCTTCATGCTCCTCCTATTTTTCAGACCGTATCAAGTTCCTCATAGTTTTCACACCTTTTGAAGCTCTTCATACTTTTCATAATTTGAAGATCTTCATATTTTTCACACGATTTCAGACTCTTCCTGTTTTTCAACACCGCTTCATGCTCCTGCTATTTATCATACCGTTTCATACTTCTCATATTTTTGACACGTTTTGAGGCTCTTCATATTTTTCACACCTTTTCAGACTCTGCATGTTTTTGAACACCGTTTCATGCTCCTCATGTATTTCACACCTTTTGAAGCTCTTCATATTTTGCACACCTTTTCAGGCTCTTCATGTTGTTGAACACCGCTTCATCCTCCTCCTATTTTTAAGAGGGTTTCATTCTCGTCATATTTTTGACACATTTTGAAGCTCTTCTTACTTTTCACACCTTTTGAAGCTATTCATATAATTCACACCTTTTCAGGCTCTTCATGTTTTTCAACACCACTTCATGCTCCTCCTATTTTTCAGACCCTCTCATGCTAATCTAATTTTTGACACCTTTTGAAGCTCTTCATATTTTTCACACCTTTTGAAGCTCTTCATATTTTTCACACCTTTTCATGCTGTGCATGTTTTTGAACATCGCTTGTGCTCGTCCTATTTTCAGACCGTTTCATGCTCCTCATATTTTTGACACCTTTTGAAGCTCTTCATATTTTTCACACCTTTTCAGGCTCTTCATGTTTTTGCACACCACTTCATGGTTCTCCTATTTTTCAGCCCGTTACATGCTCGTCATGTATTTCACGCCTTTTGAAGCTCTTCATATTTTTCACACCTTTTCAGGCTCTTCATGTTTTTGATCACCATTTCATGCTTCTCCTATTTTTCAGACCGTTTCATGATCCTCATATTTTTGACACCTTTTAAAGCTCCTCATATTTTTCACACCTTTTCAGGCTCTTCATGTTTTTCAACAACACCTCATGCTGCTCCTATTTTTCAGACCGTTTCATGCTCCTCATATTTATGACACCTTTAGAAGCTCTTCTTATTTTTCACACGTTTTCAGGCTCTTCATGTTTTCAACACAGCTTCATGCTCCTCCTATTTTTCAGAACGTTTCATTCTCCTCATATTTTTGACACCTTTTGAAGCTCTTCATATTTTTCACACCTATTCAGGCTCGTCATGTTTTTGAACACTGCTTCATGCGCCTCCTATTTTTCAGACCGTTTCATGCTCCTCATATTTTTGACAGATTTTGAAGCTTTTCATATTTTTCACACCTTTTCAGGCTCTTCAAGTTTTTCAACACCACTTCATGCTCCTGCTTTTTGCAGACCTTTTCATGCTCCTCATATTTTTGACACATTTTCATGATCCTCATATTTTTCACACCTTTTCAGTCTCTTCTTTTTTTTCAACACCACTTCATGGTCCTCCTATTTTTCAAACCGTTTCATGCTCATCTCATTTTTGACACCTTTTGAAGCTTTTCATATTTTTCACAACTTTTCAGGCTCTTCATGTTTTTGAAAACCGCTTCATGCTCCTCCTATTTTTGAGACCGTTTCATGCTCCTCATATTTTTGACACCTTTTGATGCTCTTCATATTTTTCACACCTTTTCAGTCTCTTCTTTTTTTTCAACACCACTTCATGCTCCTCCTATTTTTCACACCGTTTCATGCTCATCTCATTTTTGACACCTTTTGAAGCTCTTCATATTTTTCACACCTTTTCAGGCTCTTCATGTTTTTCAACACCGCTTCATGAACCTCCTATTTTTCGGACCGATTCATGCACCTCATATTTTGACACATTTTGAAGCTCTTCATATTTTTCACACCTTTTCAGGCTCTTCATGGTTTTCAACACCACTTCATGCTCCTCGTATTTTGCAGACCGTTTCATGCTCCTCATATTTTTGACACCTTTTGAAGCTCTGCATATTTTTCACACCTTTTCAGGCTCTTCATGATTTTCAACACCATTTCATGCTCCTTTTTTTCAGACCGTTTCATGCTCATCTCATTTTTGACATCTTTTGAAGCTCTTCATATTTTTTACACCTTTTGAAGCTCTTCATAATTTTCATATTTTTGAAGCTCTTCATATTTTTCACACATTTTCAGGTTCTTCATGTTTTTCAACACCACTTCAGGCTCCTCCTATTTTTCAGATCCTTTCATGCTAATCTAATTTTTGACACTTTTTGAAGCTCTTCATATTTTTCACACCTTTTCAGTCTCTGCATGTTTTTGAACACCGTTTCATGCTCCTCATGTATTTCACACCTTTTGAAGCTCTTCATATTTTGCACACCTTTTCAGGCTCTTCATGTTTTTGAACACCGCTTCATCCTCCTCCTATTTTTAACAGGGTTTCATGCTCGTCATATTTTTGACATATTTTGAAGCTCTTCATAATTTTCACACCTTTTCAGGCTCTTCATGTTTTTGATCACCGTTTCATGCTCCTACTATTTTTCAGACCGTTTCATGCTCCTCATATTTTTGACACCTTTTGAAGCTCTTCACATTTATCACACCTTTTCAGGCTCTTCATGTTTTTCAACACCGTTTCATAATCCTCCTATTTTTCAGACCGTTTCATGCTCCTCATATTTTTGACACGTTTTGAAGCTCTTCATATTTTTCACACCTTCTCAGGCTCTTCATGTTTTTCAACTCCGCTTCATGCTCCTCCTATTTTTCAGACCGTATCAAGTTCCTCATAGTTTTCACACCTTTTGAAGCTCTTCATACTTTTCATAATTTGAAGATCTTCATATTTTTCACACGATTTCAGACTCTTCCTGTTTTTCAACACCGCTTCATGCTCCTGCTATTTATCATACCGTTTCATACTTCTCATATTTTTGACACGTTTTGAGGCTCTTTATATTTTTCACACCTTTTCAGACTCTGCATGTTTTTGAACACCGTTTCATGCTCCTCATGTATTTCACACCTTTTGAAGCTCTTCATATTTTGCACACCTTTTCAGGCTCTTCATGTTGTTGAACACCGCTTCATCCTCCTCCTATTTTTAAGAGGGTTTCATTCTCGTCATATTTTTGACACATTTTGAAGCTCTTCATACTTTTCACACCTTTTGAAGCTATTCATATAATTCACACCTTTTCAGGCTCTTCATGTTTTTCAACACCACTTCATGCTCCTCCTATTTTTCAGACCCTCTCATGCTAATCTAATTTTTGACACCTTTTGAAGCTCTTCATATTTTTCACACCTTTTGAAGCTCTTCATATTTTTCACACCTTTTCATGCTGTGCATGTTTTTGAACATCGCTTGTGCTCGTCCTATTTTCAGACCGTTTCATGCTCCTCATATTTTTGACACCGTTTGAAGCTCTTCATATTTTTCACACCTTTTCAGGCTCTTCATGTTTTTGCACACCACTTCATGGTTCTCCTATTTTTCAGCCCGTTACATGCTCGTCATGTATTTCACGCCTTTTGAAGCTCTTCATATTTTTCACACCTTTTCAGGCTCTTCATGTTTTTGATCACCATTTCATGCTTCTCCTATTTTTCAGACCGTTTCATGATCCTCATATTTTTGACACCTTTTAAAGCTCCTCATATTTTTCACACCTTTTCAGGCTCTTCATGTTTTTCAACAACACCTCATGCTGCTCCTATTTTTCAGACCGTTTCATGCTCCTCATATTTATGACACCTTTAGAAGCTCTTCTTATTTTTCACACGTTTTCAGGCTCTTCATGTTTTCAACACAGCTTCATGCTCCTCCTATTTTTCAGAACGTTTCATTCTCCTCATATTTTTGACACCTTTTGAAGCTCTTCATATTTTTCACACCTATTCAGGCTCGTCATGTTTTTGAACACCGCTTCATGCGCCTCCTATTTTTCAGACCGTTTCATGCTCCTCATATTTTTGACAGATTTTGAAGCTTTTCATATTTTTCACACCTTTTCAGGCTCTTCAAGTTTTTCAACACCACTTCATGCTCCTCCTTTTTGCAGACCTTTTCATGCTCCTCATATTTTTGACACATTTTCATGATCCTCATATTTTTCACATCTTTTCAGTCTCTTCTTTTTTTTCAACACCACTTCATGGTCCTCCTATTTTTCAAACCGTTTCATGCTCATCTCATTTTTGACACCTTTTGAAGCTTTTCATATTTTTCACAACTTTTCAGGCTCTTCATGTTTTTGAAAACCGCTTCATGCTCCTCCTATTTTTGAGACCGTTTCATGCTCCTCATATTTTTGACACCTTTTGATGCTCTTCATATTTTTCACACCTTTTCAGTCTCTTCTTTTTTTTCAACACCACTTCATGCTCCTCCTATTTTTCACACCGTTTCATGCTCATCTCATTTTTGACACCTTTTGAAGCTCTTCATATTTTTCACACCTTTTCAGGCTCTTCATGGTTTTCAACACCACTTCATGCTCCTCGTATTTTGCAGACCGTTTCATGCTCCTCATATTTTTGACACTTTTTGAAGCTCTGCATATTTTTCACACCTTTTCAGGCTCTTCATGATTTTCAACACCATTTCATGCTCCTTTTTTTCAGACCGTTTCATGCCCATCTCATTTTTGACATCTTTTGAAGCTCTTCATATTTTTTACAACTTTTGAAGCTCTTCATAATTTTCATATTTTTGAAGCTCTTCATATTTTTCACACATTTTCAGGTTCTTCATGTTTTTCAACACCACTTCAGGCTCCTCCTATTTTTCAGACCCTTTCATGCTAATCTAATTTTTGACACTTTTTGAAGCTCTTCATATTTTTCACACCTTTTCAGTCTCTGCATGTTTTTGAACACCGTTTCATGCTCCTCATGTATTTCACACCTTTTGAAGCTCTTCATATTTTGCACACCTTTTCAGGCTCTTCATGTTTTTGAACACCGCTTCATCCTCCTCCTATTTTTAACAGGGTTTCATGCTCGTCATATTTTTGACATATTTTGAAGCTCTTCATAATTTTCACACCTTTTCAGGCTCTTCATGTTTTTGAACATCGCTTCATGCTCGTCCTATTTTACAAACCGTTTCATGCTCCTCATATTTTTGACACCTTTTGAAGCTCTTCATATTTTTCACACCTTTTCAGGCTATTTATTTTTTTCAACACCACTTCATGCTCCTCCTATTTTTCAGACCGTTTCATGCAGATCTCCTTTTTGACACCTTTTGAAGCTCTTCATATTTTTCAAACCTTTTGAAGCTCTTCATATTTTTCACACGTTTTCAGGCTCTTCATGTTTTTCAACACCACTTCATGCTCCTCCTATTTTTCAGACCGTTTGAAGCTGTTCATATTTTTCACACGTTTTCAGATTCTTCATGATTTTGATCACCGTTTCATGCTCCTCCTATTTTTCAGACCGTTTCATGCTCCTCATATTTTTGACACCTTTTGAAGCTCTTCACATTTATCACACCTTTTCAGGCTCTTCATGTTTTTCAACACCGCTTCATGATCCACCTATATTTCAGAGCGTTTCATGCTCCTCATATTTTTGACACCTTTTGAAGCTCTTCACATTTATCACACCTTTTCAGGCTCTTCATGTTTTTCAACACCGCTTCATGCTCCTCCTATTTTTCAGATCGTTTCAGGCTCCGCATATTTTTGACTCCTTTTGAAGCTCTTCATATTTTTCACACGTTTTCAGGCCCTTCATGTTTTGAACACCGCTTCATGCTCCTCCTATTTTTCAAACCTTTTGAAGCTCTTCATGTTTTTCACACCTTATCAGCCTCTTCATGTTTTTGAACATCTCTTCATGCTCCTCATATTTTTGACAATTTTGTAAGCTCTTCATTTTTTTCACACTTTTTCAGGCTCTTCATGTTTTTGAGCACCGCTTCATGCTCCTCCTATTTTTCAAACCTTTTGAAGCTCTTCATGTTTTTCACACCTTATCAGCCTCTTCATGTTTTTGAACATCTCTTCATGCTCCTCATATTTTTGACAATTTTATAAGCTCTTCATTTTTTTCACACTTTTCAGGCTCTTCATGTTTTTGAGCACCGCTTCATGCTCCTCCTATTTTTCAAACCTTTTGAAGCTCTTCATCTTTTTCACACTTTTTCAGGCTGTTTATAGTTTTAAACACCGCTGCATGATTCTCCTATATTTGAGACCATTTCATGCTCCTCATATTTTTGACATTTTTTGAAGCTCTTCATATTTTTCACACTTTTTCAGGCTCTTCATGTTTTGAACAACACTTCATGCTCCTCCTATTTTTCAGACCGTTTCATGCTCCTCAGGTATTTCACAACTTTTGAAGCTCTTCATATTTTTCACACCTTTTCAGGCTCTTCACCTTTTTGAACAACACTTCATGCTCCTCCTACTTTTCAGACGGTTTCATGCTCATCTCATTTTTGACACCTTTTCAGGGTCTTCATATTTTTCAAACTTTTGAAGATCTTCATATTTTTCACACTTTTTCAGGCTCTTCATGTTTTGAACACTGCTTCATGCTCCTCCTATTTTTCAGACCGTTTCATTCTCCTCATGTTTTTCACACCTTTTGAAGCTCTTCATAATTTTCACACCTTTTCATGCTCTTCATGTTTTTGAACACCGTTTCATGCTCGTCCTATTTTTCAGACCATTTCAAGCTCCTCATATTTTTGAAACCTTTTGAAGCTCTTCATATTTTTCACACCTTTTCCGTCTCTTCTTGTTTTTCAACACCGCTTCTTGCTCCTCCTATTTTTCAGACCGTTTCATGCTCCTCATATTGTTGACACCTTTTGAAGCACTTCATATTTTTCACACCTTTTCAGGCTCTTCATATTTTTGAACGCCGGTTCATGTTCCTCCTGTTTTTCACACCTATTGAAGCTCTTCATATTTTTCACACCTTTTCAGGCTGTACATGTTTTTGAAGACCACTTCATGCTCCTCATCTTTCTCAGACCGTTTCATGCTCCTGATAATTTTCACACCGTTTGAAGCTCTTCATATTTTTCACACGTTTTCAGATTCTTCATGTTTTTGATCACCGTTTCATGCTCCTCCTATTTTTCAGACCGTTTCATACTCCTCATATTTTTGACACCTTTTGAAGCTCTTCACATTTATCACACCTTTTCAGGCTCTTCATGTTTATCAACACCGCTTCATGATCCTCCTATATTTCAGAGCGTTTCATGCTCCTCATATTTTTGACACCTTTTGAAGCTCTTCACATTTTTCACACCTTTTCCGGCTCTTCATGTTTTTCAACTCCGCTTCATGCTCCTCCTAATTTTCAGATCATTTCAGGCTCCGCATATTTTTGCCTCCTTTTGAAACTCTTCATATTTTTCACACATTTTCAGGCTTTTCATGTTTCTGAAAACCGCTTCATCCTCCTCCTATTTTTCACACCTTTTGAATCTCTTCATATTTTTCACAGCTTTTCAGGCTGCACATGTTTTTGAACACGAATTCATGCTCCTCATCTTTTTCAGTCTGTTTCATGCTCCTCATATTTTTCACACCGTTTGAAGCTCTTCATATATTTCACACGTTTTCAGGCTCTTCATGTTTTTGATCACCGTTTCATGCTCCTGCTATTTTTCAGACCGTTTCATGCTCCTCATATTTTTGACACCTTTTGAAGCTCTTCACATTTTTCACACCTTTTCCGGCTCTTCATGTTTTTCAACTCCGCTTCATGCTCCTCCTATTTTTCAGATCATTTCAGGCTCCGCATATTTTTGACTCCTTTTGAAGCTCTTCATATTTTTCACACGTTTTCAGGCCCTTCATGTTTTTGAACACCGCTTCATGCTCCTCCTATTTGTCAGACGGTTTCAGGCTGCTTGTATTTTTCAGACGGTTTCATGCTCCTCATATTTTTGACAATTTTATAAGCTCTTCATATTTTTCACACTTTTTCAGGCTCTTCATGTTTTTTAGCACCGCTTCATGCTCCTCCTATTTTTCAAACCTTTTGAAGCTCTTCATGTTTTTCACACCTTATCAGCCTCTTCATGTTTTTGAACATCTCTTCATGCTCCTCATATTTTTGACAATTTTATAAGCTCTTCATATTTTTCACACGTTTTCAGGCTCTTCATGTTTTTGATCACCATTTCATGCTCCTGCTATTTTTCAGACCGTTTCATGCTCCTCATATTTTTGACAATTTTATAAGCTCTTCATTTTTTTCACACTTTTTTAGGCTCTTCATGTTTTTTAACACCGCTTCATGCTCCTCCTATTTTTCAAACTTTTTGAAGCTCTTCATGTTTTTCACACCTTATCAGCCTCTTCATGTTTTTGAACACCTCTTCATGCTACTCCTATTTTTCAGACCTTTTCATGTTCCTCCTGTTTTTCACACCTTTTGAAGCTCTTCATATTTTTCACACCTTTTCAGGCTGTACATGTTTTTGAAGACCACTTCATGCTCCTCATCTTTTTCAGACCGTTTCATGCTCCTGATATTTTTCACACCGTTTGAAGCTCTTCATATTTTTCACACGTTTTCAGATTCTTCATGATTTTGATCACCGTTTCATGCTCCTCCTATTTTTCAGACCGTTTCATGCTCCTCATATTTTTGACACCTTTTGAAGCTCTTCACATTTATCACTCCTTTTCAGGCTCTTCATGTTTTTCAACACCGCTTCATGATCCACCTATATTTCAGAGCGTTTCATGCTCCTCTTATTTTTCACACCTTTTCCGGCTCTTCATGTTTTTCAACACCGCTTCATGCTCCTCCTATTTTTCAGATCGTTTCAGGCTCCGCATATTTTTGACTCCTTTTGAAGCTCTTCATATTTTTCACACGTTTTCAGGCCCTTCATGTTTTTGAACACCGCTTCATGCTCCTCCTATTTTTCAAACCTTTTGAAGCTCTTCATGTTTTTCACACCTTATCAGCCTCTTCATGTTTTTGAACATCTCTTCATGCTCCTCATATTTTTGACAATTTTATAAGCTCTTCATATTTTTCACACTTTTTCAGGCTCTTCATGTTTTTGAGCACCGCTTCATGCTCCTCCTATTTTTCAAACCTTTTGAAGCTCTTCATGTTTTTCACACCTTATCAGCCTCTTCATGTTTTTGAACATCTCTTCATGCTCCTCATATTTTTGACAATTTTATAAGCTCTTCATATTTTTCACACTTTTTCAGGCTCTTCATGTTTTTGAGCACCGCTTCATGCTCCTCCTATTTTTCAAACCTTTTGAAGCTCTTCATGTTTTTCACACTTTTTCAGGCTGTTTATAGTTTTAAACACCGCTGCATGATTCTCCTATATTTGAGACCATTTCATGCTCCTCATATTTTTGACATTTTTTGAAGCTCTTCATATTTTTCATACTTTTTCAGGCTCTTCATGTTTTGAACAACACTTCATGCTCCTCCTATTTTTCAGTCCGTTTCATGCTCCTCAGGTATTTCACACCTTTTGAAGCTCTTCATATTTTTCACACCTTTTCAGGCTCTTCACCTTTTTGAACAACACTTCATGCTCCTCCTACTTTTCAGACTGTTTCATGCTCATCTCATTTTTGACACCTTTTCAGGGTCTTCATATTTTTCAAACTTTTGAAGATCTTCATATTTTTCACACTTTTTCAGGCTCTTCATGTTTTGAACACTGCTTCATGCTCCTCCTATTTTTCAGACCGTTTCATTCTCCTCATGTTTTTCACACCTTTTGAAGCTCTTCATAATTTCCACACCTTTTCATGCTCTTCATGTTTTTGAACACCGTTTCATGCTCGTCCTATTTTTCAGACCATTTCAAGCTCCTCATATTTTTGAAACCTTTTGAAGCTCTTCATATTTTTCACACCTTTTCCGTCTCTTCTTGTTTTTCAACACCGCTTCTTGCTCCTCCTATTTTTCAGACCGTTTCATGCTCCTCATATTGTTGACACCTTTTGAAGCACTTCATATTTTTCACACCTTTTCAGGCTCTTAATATTTTTGAACGCCGGTTCATGTTCCTCCTGTTTTTCACACCTATTGAAGCTCTTCATATTTTTCACACCTTTTCAGGCTGTACATGTTTTTGAAGACCACTTCATGCTCCTCATCTTTCTCAGACCGTTTCATGCTCCTGATAATTTTCACACCGTTTGAAGCTCTTCATATTTTTCACACGTTTTCAGATTCTTCATGTTTTTGATCACCGTTTCATGCTCCTCCTATTTTTCAGACCGTTTCATACTCCTCATATTTTTGACACCTTTTGAAGCTCTTCACATTTATCACACCTTTTCAGGCTCTTCATGTTTTTCAACACCGCTTCATGATCCTCCTATATTTCAGAGCGTTTCATGCTCCTCATATTTTTGACACCTTTTGAAGCTCTTCACATTTTTCACACCTTTTCCGGCTCTTCATGTTTTTCAACTCCGCTTCATGCTCCTCCTATTTTTCAGATCATTTCAGGCTCCGCATATTTTTGACTCCTTTTGAAGCTCTTCATATTTTTCACACGTTTTCAGGCCCTTCATGTTTTTGAACACCGCTTCATGCTCCTCCTATTTGTCAGACGGTTTCAGGCTGCTTGTATTTTTCAGACGGTTTCATGCTCCTCATATTTTTGACAATTTTATAAGCTCTTCATATTTTTCACACTTTTTCAGGCTCTTCATGTTTTTTAGCACCGCTTCATGCTCCTCCTATTTTTCAAACCTTTTGAAGCTCTTCATGTTTTTCACACCTTATCAGCCTCTTCATGTTTTTGAACATCTCTTCATGCTCCTCATATTTTTGACAATTTTATAAGCTCTTCATATTTTTCACACGTTTTCAGGCTCTTCATGTTTTTGATCACCATTTCATGCTCCTGCTATTTTTCAGACCGTTTCATGCTCCTCATATTTTTGACAATTTTATAAGCTCTTCATATTTTTCACACTTTTTTAGGCTCTTCATGTTTTTTAACACCGCTTCATGCTCCTCCTATTTTTCAAACTTTTTGAAGCTCTTCATGTTTTTCACACCTTATCAGCCTCTTCATGTTTTTGAACACCTCTTCATGCTACTCCTATTTTTCAGACCTTTTCATGTTCCTCCTGTTTTTCACACCTTTTGAAGCTCTTCATATTTTTCACACCTTTTCAGGCTGTACATGTTTTTGAAGACCACTTCATGCTCCTCATCTTTTTCAGACCGTTTCATGCTCCTGATATTTTTCACACCGTTTGAAGCTCTTCATATTTTTCACACGTTTTCAGATTCTTCATGATTTTGATCACCGTTTCATGCTCCTCCTATTTTTCAGACCGTTTCATGCTCCTCATATTTTTGACACCTTTTGAAGCTCTTCACATTTATCACTCCTTTTCAGGCTCTTCATGTTTTTCAACACCGCTTCATGATCCACCTATATTTCAGAGCGTTTCATGCTCCTCTTATTTTTCACACCTTTTCCGGCTCTTCATGTTTTTCAACACCGCTTCATGCTCCTCCTATTTTTCAGATCGTTTCAGGCTCCGCATATTTTTGACTCCTTTTGAAGCTCTTCATATTTTTCACACGTTTTCAGGCCCTTCATGTTTTTGAACACCGCTTCATGCTCCTCCTATTTTTCAAACCTTTTGAAGCTCTTCATGTTTTTCACACCTTATCAGCCTCTTCATGTTTTTGAACATCTCTTCATGCTCCTCATATTTTTGACAATTTTATAAGCTCTTCATATTTTTCACACTTTTTCAGGCTCTTCATGTTTTTGAGCACCGCTTCATGCTCCTCCTATTTTTCAAACCTTTTGAAGCTCTTCATGTTTTTCACACCTTATCAGCCTCTTCATGTTTTTGAACATCTCTTCATGCTCCTCATATTTTTGACAATTTTATAAGCTCTTCATATTTTTCACACTTTTTCAGGCTCTTCATGTTTTTGAGCACCGCTTCATGCTCCTCCTATTTTTCAAACCTTTTGAAGCTCTTCATGTTTTTCACACTTTTTCAGGCTGTTTATAGTTTTAAACACCGCTGCATGATTCTCCTATATTTGAGACCATTTCATGCTCCTCATATTTTTGACATTTTTTGAAGCTCTTCATATTTTTCATACTTTTTCAGGCTCTTCATGTTTTGAACAACACTTCATGCTCCTCCTATTTTTCAGTCCGTTTCATGCTCCTCAGGTATTTCACACCTTTTGAAGCTCTTCATATTTTTCACACCTTTTCAGGCTCTTCACCTTTTTGAACAACACTTCATGCTCCTCCTACTTTTCAGACTGTTTCATGCTCATCTCATTTTTGACACCTTTTCAGGGTCTTCATATTTTTCAAACTTTTGAAGATCTTCATATTTTTCACACTTTTTCAGGCTCTTCATGTTTTGAACACTGCTTCATGCTCCTCCTATTTTTCAGACCGTTTCATTCTCCTCATGTTTTTCACACCTTTTGAAGCTCTTCATAATTTTCACACCTTTTCATGCTCTTCATGTTTTTGAACACCGTTTCATGCTCGTCCTATTTTTCAGACCATTTCAAGCTCCTCATATTTTTGAAACCTTTTGAAGCTCTTCATATTTTTCACACCTTTTCCGTCTCTTCTTGTTTTTCAACACCGCTTCTTGCTCCTCCTATTTTTCAGACCGTTTCATGCTCCTCATATTGTTGACACCTTTTGAAGCACTTCATATTTTTCACACCTTTTCAGGCTCTTCATATTTTTGAACGCCGGTTCATGTTCCTCCTGTTTTTCACACCTATTGAAGCTCTTCATATTTTTCACACCTTTTCAGGCTGTACATGTTTTTGAAGACCACTTCATGCTCCTCATCTTTCTCAGACCGTTTCATGCTCCTGATAATTTTCACACCGTTTGAAGCTCTTCATATTTTTCACACGTTTTCAGATTCTTCATGTTTTTGATCACCGTTTCATGCTCCTCCTATTTTTCAGACCGTTTCATACTCCTCATATTTTTGACACCTTTTGAAGCTCTTCACATTTATCACACCTTTTCAGGCTCTTCATGTTTTTCAACACCGCTTCATGATCCTCCTATATTTCAGAGCGTTTCATGCTCCTCATATTTTTGACACCTTTTGAAGCTCTTCACATTTTTCACACCTTTTCCGGCTCTTCATGTTTTTGAACACCGTTTCATGCTCGTCCTATTTTTCAGACCATTTCAAGCTCCTCATATTTTTGAAACCTTTTGAAGCTCTTCATATTTTTCTCACCTTTTCAGGCTCCTCATGTTTTTGAACACCGCTTCATGCTCCTCATATTTTTCAGACCGTTTCATGATCCTCATGTATTTCACACCTTTTGAACCTCTTCATATTTTTCACACCTTTTCAGTGTCTTCATGTTTTTGAACACTGTTTCATGCTGCTCCTGTTTTTCAGACCCTTTCATGATACTCATATTTTTGACACCTTTTGAAGCTCTTCATATTTTTCACAATTTTCAGGTGTTTATAGTTTTCAATACCGCTGCATGATTCTCCTATATTTGAGACCATTTCATGCTCCTCATATTTTTGACATTTATTGAAGCTCTTCATATTTTTCACACCTTTTGAAGATCTTCCTATTTTTCACAGGTTTTCAGGCTCTTCATGTTATTCAACACCGCTTCATGCTCCTCCTATTTTTCCGACCGTTTCATGCTCATCTCATTTTTGACACCTTTTGAAGGTCTTCATATTTTTCACACCTTTTGAAGCTCTTCATATTTTTCACTTCTTTTCAGGCTTTTCATGTTTTTTAACACCGCTTCATGCTCCTCATATTTTTCAGACCGTTTCATGCTCCTCATATTTTTGACATCTTTTGAAGCTCTTCCCGTTTTTCACACATTTTCAGGCTCTTCATGTTTTTCAACACCGCTTGATGATCCTCCTATATTTCAGACCGTTTCGTGCTCCTCATATTTTTGACACGTTTTGAAGCTCTTCATATTTTTCACACCTTTTCCGTCTCTTCTTGTTTTTCAACACCGCTTCTTGTTCCTCCTATTTTTCAGACCGTTTCATGCTCCTCATATTGTTGACACCTTTTGAAGCACTTCATATTTTTCACACCTTTTCAGGCTCTTCATATTTTTGAACACCGCTTCATGTTCCTCCTGTTTTTCACACCTTTTGAAGCTCTTCATATTTTTCACACCTTTTCAGGCTCTTCAGGTTTTTGAACACCTCTTCATGCTCCTCCTATTTTTCAGACCGTTTCATGCTCCTCATGTATTTCACACCTTTTGAAGCTCTTCATATTTTTCACACCTTTTCAGTCTCTCCATGTTTCTGATCACCACTTCCTGCTCCTCCTATTTTTGAGGCCGTTTCATTCTCATCTCATTTTTGACACCTTCTGAAGCTCTTCATTTTTTTCACACCTTTTGAGCTCTTCATATTCTTCACACGTTTTCAGGCTCTTCATGTATTTCAATAACGCTTCTTACTTCTCCTATTTTTCAGACCGTTTCATGCTCCTCATATTTTTGACACCTTTTGAAGCTCTTCATATTTTTCACACCTTTTCAGGCTTTTCATGTTTCTGAACAACGCTTCATGCTCCTCCTATTTTTCACACCTTTTGAAGCTCTTCATATTTTTCACAGCTTTTCAGGCTGCACATGTTTTTGAACACCACTTCATGCTCCTCATCTTTTTCAGTCTGTTTCATGCTCCTCATATTTTTCACACCGTTTGAAGCTCTTCATATTTTTCACACGTTTTCAGGCTCTTCATGTTTTTGATCACCGTTTCATGCTCCTCCTATTTTTCAGACCGTTTCATGCTCCTCATATTTTTGACAATTTCATAAGCTCTTCATATTTTTCACACTTTTTCAGGCTCTTCATGTTTTTGAACACCGTTTCATGCTCCTCCTATTTTTCAGACCGTTTCATGCTCCTCGTATTGTTGACACCTTTTGAAGCTCTTCATATTTTTCACACCTTTTCCGTCTCTTTTTGTTTTTCAACACCGCTTCTTGCTCCTCCTATTTTTCAGACCGTTTCATGCTCCTCATATTGTTGACACCTTTTGAAGCACTTCATATTTTTCACACCTTTTCAGGCTCTTCATGTATTTCAGTAACGCTTCTTACTTCTCCTATTTTTCAGACCGTTTCATGCTCATCTCTTTTTTGACAACTTTTGAAGCTCTTCATATTTTCATACCTTTTGAAGCTCTTCATATTTTTCACACGTTTTCAGGCTCTTCATGTTTTTCAACACCGCTTCATGCTCCTCCTATTTTATAGACCGTTTCATGCTCCTCATATTTTTGACACGTTTTGAAGCTCTTCATATTTTTCACACCTTTTCCGTCTCTTCTTGTTTTTCAACACTGCTTCTTACTCCTCCTATTTTTCAGACCGTTTCATGCTCCTCATATTGTTGACACCTTTTGAAGCACTTCATATTTTTCACACCTTTTCAGGCTCTTCATATTTTTGAACACCGCTTCATGTTCCTCCTGTTTTTCACACCTTTTGAAGCTCTTCATATTTTTCACACCTTTTCAGGCTGTACATGTTTTTGAAGACCACTTCATGCTCCTCATCTTTTTCAGACCGTTTCATGCTCCTGATATTTTTCACACCGTTTGGAGCTCTTCATATTTTTCACACGTTTTCAGATTCTTCATGATTTTAATCACCGTTTCATGCTCCTCCTAATTTTCAGAAGGTTTCATGCTCATCTCACATTTGACACCTTTTGAAGCTCTTCATGTTTTTCACACCTTTTCAGGCTCTTCATGTTTTTCAACACCGCTACATGATCCTCCTATTTTTCAAACCGTTTCCTGCTCCTCATATTTTTGACACCTTTTGAAGCTCTTCATATATTTCACACCGTTTCAGGCTCTTCATGTTTTTCAACACCGCTTCATGCTCCTCCTATTTTTCAGACCGTTTCATGATGCTCATATTTTTGACACCTTTTTAGGCTCTTCATATTTTTCACACCTTTTCAGGCTCTTCATGTTTTTGAACACTGTTTCAAGCTCCTCCTCATTTTCACACCGTTTCATGCCCCTCATAATTTTGATCCCTTTTGAAGCTTTTCATATATTTCACACCTTTTCAGGCTCTTCAAGTTTTTGAACACCGTTTCATGCTCCTCATATTTTTCAGACCGTTTCGTGCTCCTCATATATTTGACATCTTTTGAAGGTCTTCTTATTTTTCACACCTTTTCACGCTTTTCATGTTTTTCAACACCATTTCATGCTCCTCCTATTTTTAAGATCGTTTCCTGCTCCTCATATTTTTCACACCTTTTGAAGCTTTTCATATTTTTCACAGCTTTTCAGGTTCTTCATGTTTTTCAACACCGCTTAATGCTCCTCCTATTTTTCAGACCGTTTCATGCTCCTCATATTTTTGACACATTTTGAAGCTTTTCATATTTTTCAAACCTTTTCAGGTTCTTCATGTTTTTCAACACCTCTTCATGCTCCTTCTATTTTCAGACCGTTTCATGCTCCTCATTTCTTTGAGACATTTTGACGCTCTTCATATTTTTCACACCTTTTGTAGATCTTCATGTTTTTGAACACAGTTTATGCTCCTCATATTTTTCACACATTTTCATGCTCTTCATATTTTTCACACCTTTTCAGGCTCTTCAGGTTTTTGAACACCGTTTCATGCTCCTCCTATTTTTCAGACCGTTTCCTGCTCCTCATATATTTGACATCTTTTGAAGCTCTTCTTATTTTTCACACCTTTTCATGCTTTTCATGTTTTTCAACACCGTTTCATGCTCCTCCTATTTTCCGACCGTTTCATGCTCCTCACATATTTGACACCTTTTAAAGCTCTTCTTATTTTTCACACCTTTTCATGCTTTTCATGTTTTTCAACACCATTTCATGCTTCTCCTATTTTTCAGACCGTTTCCTGCTCCTCATATATTTGACATCTTTTGAAGCTCTTCTTATTTTTCACACCTTTTCATGCTTTTCAAGTTTTTCAACACCGTTTCATGCTCCTCCTATTTTCAGACCGTTTCATGCTCCTCATATATTTGACACCTTTTAAAGCTCTTCATGTATCACACCTTTTCAGGCTCTTCATGTTTTTGAACACCGTTTCATGCTCCTCATATTTTTCAGACCGTTTCGTGCTCCTCATATATTTGACATCTTTTGAAGGTCTTCTTATTTTTCACACCTTTTCACGCTTTTCATGTTTTTCAACACCGTTTCATGCTCCTCCTATTTTTCAGACCGTTTCGTGCTCCTCATATATTTGACACCTTGTGAAGCTCTTCATATTCTTCACACCTTTTCAGTCTCTTCATGTTTTTCAACACCGCCTCATGCTCCTCCTTTTTTCAGAACGTTTCATGCTGTTAATATTTTTGTCACCTTTTGAAGCTCTTCATATTTTTCACACCTTCTCAGGCTCTTCATGTTTTTGAACACCGTTTCTTGCTGCTACTATTTTTCAGACCTTTTCATGCTCCAAATATTTTTGACACCTTTTGAAGCCTTTCATATTTTTCACACCTTTTCAGGCTCTTCTTGTTTTTCAACACCACTTCATGCTCCTCTTATTTTTCAGACCGTTTCATGCTCCTCATATTTTTGACACCTTTTGAAGCTCTTCCTATTATTCACACCTTTCCAGACTCTTCATGTTTTTGAACACCGCTTCATGCTCCTCCTATTTTTCAGACCGTTTCATGTTCCTCATATTTTTGACACCTTTTGAAGCTCTTCATATTTTTCAGACGTTTTCAGGCTCTTCATGTTTTTGAACACCTCTTCATGCTCCTCCTATTTTACAGACCTTTGTATGCTCTTCATATTTTTGACAACTTTTGAGTCTCTTCATATTTTTCACACCTTTTCTGTCTCTGCATATTTTGAACACCGCTTCATGCTCCTCCTATTTTTCAGACCGTTTCATGATCCTCATATTTTTGACACCTTTTGAAGCTTTTCATATTTTTCACACTTTTACAGGCTCTTCATGTTTTTAACACTGCTTCATGCTCCTCCTATTTTTCAGACCGTTTCATTCTCCTCAGGTATTTCACACCTTTTGAAGCTCTTCATATTTTTCACACCTTTTGAAGCTCTTCATATATTTCACACCTTTTGAAGCTCTTCATGTTTTTCAACACCTCTTCATGCTCCTCCTATTTTTCAGACCGTTCATGCTCCTCATATTTTGAAACAATTTGAAGCTCCTCCTATTTTCCACACGTTTTCAGGCTCTTCATGGTTTTCAACACCGTTTCCTGTTCCTCCTATTTTTCCTACCGTTTCATGCTCCTCCTATTTTTCAGACCGTTTCATGCTCCTCATATTTTTGACAATTTTGGAAGCTCTTCATATTTTTCACACCTTTTCAGGCTCTTCATATTTTTCAACACCGCTATATGCTCCTACTAAATTTCAGACTGTTTCATGTTCCTCATATTTTTCACACCTTTTGAAGCTCTTCATATTTTTCACACCTTTTCAGGCTCTTCATGTTTTTCAACACCACTTCATATTCCTCCTATTATTCAGACCGTTTCATGCTCATCTCATTTTTGACACCTTTTGAAGCTATTGGTATTTTTCAAACCTTTTGAAGCTCTTCATATTTTTCACACCTTTTCAGGATCTTCATGTTTTTAAACACCGCTTCATGCTCCTCCCATTTTTCAGAACTTTTCATGCTCCTCATGTATTTCACACCATTTGAAGCACTTCATATTTTTCACACCTTTTCAGTCTCTTCATGTTTTTCAACACCACTTCATGTTCCTCCTATTTTTCAGACCGTTTCATGCTCATCTCATTTTTGACACCTCTTGAAGCTCTTGATATTTTTCACACCTTTTGAATCTCTTCATATTTTTCACACCTTTTCAGGATCGTCATGTTTTTAAACACCCCTTCATGCTCCTCGTATTTTTCAGAACTTTTCATGCTCCTCATATTTTTCAAATCTTTTGAAGCTCTTCATATTTTTCGCACCATTCCAGGCTCTTCATGTTTTTGAACACCGCTTCATGCTTCTCCTATTTTTCAGACCGTGTCATGCTCCTCATATTTTTGACACCTTTTGAAGCTCTTCATATTTTTCACACCTTTTGAAGCTCTTCATATTTTTCGCACCATTCCAGGCTCTTCATGTTTTTCAACACCGTTTCATGCTCCTCGTATTTTTCAGACCGTTTCATGCTCCTCATATTTTTGACACCTTTTGAAGCTCTTCCTATTTTCCACACCTTTTCAGCCTCTTGATGTTTTAGAACACCGCTTCATGCTCCTTCTATTTTTCATAACGTTTCATGCTCCTCTCATTTTTCACACCTTTTGAAGCTCTTCATATTTTTCACACCTTTTGAAGCTCTTCATATTTTTCACACCTTTTCAGGCTCTTCATGTTTTGGAGCACACCTTCATGCTCCTCCCATTTTTCAGACCTGTTCATGCTACTCATATTTTTCAAATCTTTTGAAGCTCTTCATATTTTTAACACCTTTTCAGGCTCTTCATGTTTTTCAACACCGCTTCATGCTCCTCCTATTTTCAGAACGTTTCATGCTCCTCATATTTTTGACAACTTTTGAAGCTCTTCATATTTTTCACACCTTTTCAGGCTCTTCATGTTTTTCAACACCGCTTCATGCTCCTCCTATTTTCAGACCGTTTCATGCTCCTCATATTTTTGACATCTTTTGAAGCTGTTCATATTTTTCACTCCTTTTCAGGCACTTCATGATTTTGAACACCGTTTCATGCTCCTCCTATTTTTCAGAACGTTTCATGCTCTTCATATTTTAGACACCTTTTGAGGCTCTTCATATTTCTCATACCTTTTCAGGCTCTCCATATTTTTGAACACTGCTTCTTGCTCCTCCTAATTTTGAGACGGTTTCATGCTCCTCATATTTATGACACATTTTGAAGCTCTTCATATTATTCACTCCTTTTCAGGCTCTTCATGGTTTGAACACCGCTTTATGCTCCTCCTATTTTTCAGACCGTTTCATGCTCTTCATATATTTCACACCTTTTGAAGCTCTTCATATTTTTCACACCTTTTCATGCTCTTCATGTTTCTAACACCGTTTCATGCTTCTCCTATTTTTCAGACCGTTTAATGCTCCTCATATTTTTCACACCTTTTGAATCTCTTTATATTTGTCACACCTTTTCAGGCTCTTCATGTTTTTCAACACCGCTTCATGCTCCTCCTATTTTTCAGATCGTTTCTTGCTCCTCCTATATTTCAAACTGTTTCACGCACCTCTTATTATTGACACCTTTTGAAGCTCTTCATATTTTTCACACCTTTTCAGGCTCTTCATGTTTTTCAACACCACTTCATGCTCCTCCTATTTTTGAGACCGGTTCATGCTCCTCATATTTTTCACACATTTAGAAACTCTTCATATTTTTCCCACCTTCCCAGGCTCTTCATGTATTTGAGCACAGCTTCATGCTCCTCCTATTTTTCAGACCGTTTCATGCTCCTCATATTTTTGACAGCTTTTGAAGCTCTTCATATTTTTCACACCATTGCAGGCTCTTAATGTTTTTGAACACCCTTTCATGCTCCTCCTATATTTCAGACCGTTTCATGCTCCTCATATTTTTGACACATTTTGAAGCTCTTCATATTTTTCACACCTTTTGAAGCTCTTCATATTTTTCACAACATTTCAGGCTCTTCATGTTTTTGAACACCGTTTCATGCTCCTCCTATATTTCAGACCATTTCATGCTCCTCATATTTCTGACAAATTTTGAAGCTCTTCAAATATTTCAAACATTTTCAGGCTCTTCATGTTTTGAACACCACTTCATGCTCCTCCTATTTTTCAGACCGTTTCATGCTCATCTCATTTTTGACACCTTTTGAAGCTCTTCATATTTTTCACAACTTTTGAAGCTTTTCATATTTTTGACACATTTTCAGGCTCTTCAGGTTTTTCAACACCGCTTCTTGCTCCTCCTAATTTTCAGACCGCTTCTTGCTCCTCCTAATTTTCAGACCGCTTCATGCTCCTCCTATTTTTCAGACCGTTTCATGCTCCTCTCATTTTTCACACCTTTTGAAGCTCTTCATATTTTTCACACCTTTTCAGGCTCTTCATGTTTTTGAACACCGCTTCATGCTCCTCCTATTTTTCTGACCGTTTCATGCACCTCATATTTTTGACACCTTTTGAAGCTGCTCCTATTTTACACACGTTTTCAGGCTCTTCATGTTTTTCAACACCGTTTCATGCTCCTCCTATTTTTCCAACCGTTTCATGCTCCTCCTATTTTTCAGACCGTTTCATGCTCCTAATAATTTTGACAATTTTGGAAGCTCTTCATATTTTTCACACCTTTTCAGGCTTTTCATGTTTTTCAACACCATTTCATGCTTCTCCTATTTTTCAGACCGTTTCCTGCTCCTCATATATTTGACATCTTTTGAAGCTCTTCTTATTTTTCACACCTTTTCATGCTTTTCAAGTTTTTCAACACCGTTTCATGCTCCTCCTATTTTCAGACCGTTTCATGCTCCTCATATATTTGACACCTTTTAAAGCTCTTCATGTATCACACCTTTTCAGGCTCTTCATGTTTTTGAACACCGTTTCATGCTCCTCATATTTTTCAGACCGTTTCGTGCTCCTCATATATTTGACATCTTTTGAAGGTCTTCTTATTTTTCACACCTTTTCACGCTTTTCATGTTTTTCAACACCGTTTCATGCTCCTCCTATTTTTCAGACCGTTTCGTGCTCCTCATATATTTGACACCTTGTGAAGCTCTTCATATTCTTCACACCTTTTCAGTCTCTTCATGTTTTTCAACACCGCCTCATGCTCCTCCTTTTTTCAGAACGTTTCATGCTGTTAATATTTTTGTCACCTTTTGAAGCTCTTCATATTTTTCACACCTTCTCAGGCTCTTCATGTTTTTGAACACCGTTTCTTGCTGCTACTATTTTTCAGACCTTTTCATGCTCCAAATATTTTTGACACCTTTTGAAGCCTTTCATATTTTTCACACCTTTTCAGGCTCTTCTTGTTTTTCAACACCACTTCATGCTCCTCTTATTTTTCAGACCGTTTCATGCTCCTCATATTTTTGACACCTTTTGAAGCTCTTCCTATTATTCACACCTTTCCAGACTCTTCATGTTTTTGAACACCGCTTCATGCTCCTCCTATTTTTCAGACCGTTTCATGTTCCTCATATTTTTGACACCTTTTGAAGCTCTTCATATTTTTCAGACGTTTTCAGGCTCTTCATGTTTTTGAACACCTCTTCATGCTCCTCCTATTTTACAGACCTTTGTATGCTCTTCATATTTTTGACAACTTTTGAATCTCTTCATATTTTTCACACCTTTTCTGTCTCTGCATATTTTGAACACCGCTTCATGCTCCTCCTATTTTTCAGACCGTTTCATGATCCTCATATTTTTGACACCTTTTGAAGCTTTTCATATTTTTCACACTTTTACAGGCTCTTCATGTTTTTAACACTGCTTCATGCTCCTCCTATTTTTCAGACCGTTTCATTCTCCTCAGGTATTTCACACCTTTTGAAGCTCTTCATATTTTTCACACCTTTTGAAGCTCTTCATATATTTCACACCTTTTGAAGCTCTTCATGTTTTTCAACACCTCTTCATGCTCCTCCTATTTTTCAGACCGTTCATGCTCCTCATATTTTGAAACAATTTGAAGCTCCTCCTATTTTCCACACGTTTTCAGGCTCTTCATGGTTTTCAACACCGTTTCATGTTCCTCCTATTTTTCCTACCGTTTCATGCTCCTCCTATTTTTCAGACCGTTTCATGCTCCTCATATTTTTGACAATTTTGGAAGCTCTTCATATTTTTCACACCTTTTCAGGCTCTTCATATTTTTCAACACCGCTATATGCTCCTACTAAATTTCAGACTGTTTCATGTTCCTCATATTTTTCACACCTTTTGAAGCTCTTCATATTTTTCACACCTTTTCAGGCTCTTCATGTTTTTCAACACCACTTCATATTCCTCCTATTATTCAGACCGTTTCATGCTCATCTCATTTTTGACACCTTTTGAAGCTATTGGTATTTTTCAAACCTTTTGAAGCTCTTCATATTTTTCACACCTTTTCAGGATCTTCATGTTTTTAAACACCGCTTCATGCTCCTCCCATTTTTCAGAACTTTTCATGCTCCTCATGTATTTCACACCATTTGAAGCACTTCATATTTTTCACACCTTTTCAGTCTCTTCATGTTTTTCAACACCACTTCATGTTCCTCCTATTTTTCAGACCGTTTCATGCTCATCTCATTTTTGACACCTCTTGAAGCTCTTGATATTTTTCACACCTTTTGAATCTCTTCATATTTTTCACACCTTTTCAGGATCGTCATGTTTTTAAACACCCCTTCATGCTCCTCGTATTTTTCAGAACTTTTCATGCTCCTCATATTTTTCAAATCTTTTGAAGCTCTTCATATTTTTCGCACCATTCCAGGCTCTTCATGTTTTTGAACACCGCTTCATGCTTCTCCTATTTTTCAGACCGTGTCATGCTCCTCATATTTTTGACACCTTTTGAAGCTCTTCATATTTTTCACACCTTTTGAAGCTCTTCATATTTTTCGCACCATTCCAGGCTCTTCATGTTTTTCAACACCGTTTCATGCTCCTCGTATTTTTCAGACCGTTTCATGCTCCTCATATTTTTGACACCTTTTGAAGCTCTTCCTATTTTCCACACCTTTTCAGCCTCTTGATGTTTTAGAACACCGCTTCATGCTCCTTCTATTTTTCATAACGTTTCATGCTCCTCTCATTTTTCACACCTTTTGAAGCTCTTCATATTTTTCACACCTTTTGAAGCTCTTCATATTTTTCACACCTTTTCAGGCTCTTCATGTTTTGGAGCACACCTTCATGCTCCTCCCATTTTTCAGATCTGTTCATGCTACTCATATTTTTCAAATCTTTTGAAGCTCTTCATATTTTTAACACCTTTTCAGGCTCTTCATGTTTTTCAACACCGCTTCATGCTCCTCCTATTTTCAGAACGTTTCATGCTCCTCATATTTTTGACAACTTTTGAAGCTCTTCATATTTTTCACACCTTTTCAGGCTCTTCATGTTTTTCAACACCGCTTCATGCTCCTCCTATTTTCAGACCGTTTCATGCTCCTCATATTTTTGACATCTTTTGAAGCTGTTCATATTTTTCACTCCTTTTCAGGCACTTCATGTTTTTGAACACCGTTTCATGCTCCTCCTATTTTTCAGAACGTTTCATGCTCCTCATATTTTTGACACCTTTTGAGGCTCTTCATATTTCTCATACCTTTTCAGGCTCTCCATATTTTTGAACACTGCTTCTTGCTCCTCCTAATTTTGAGACGGTTTCATGCTCCTCATATTTATGACACATTTTGAAGCTCTTCATATTATTCACTCCTTTTCAGGCTCTTCATGGTTTTGAACACCGCTTTATGCTCCTCCTATTTTTCAGACCGTTTCATGCTCTTCATATATTTCACACCTTTTGAAGCTCTTCATATTTTTCACACCTTTTCATGCTCTTCATGTTTCTAACACCGTTTCATGCTTCTCCTATTTTTCAGACCGTTTAATGCTCCTCATATTTTTCACACCTTTTGAATCTCTTTATATTTGTCACACCTTTTCATGCTCTTCATGTTTCTAACACCGTTTCATGCTTCTCCTATTTTTCAGACCATTTAATGCTCCTCATATTTTTCACACCTTTTGAATCTCTTTATATTTGTCACACCTTTTCAGGCTCTTCATGTTTTTCAACACCGCTTCATGCTCCTCCTATTTTTCAGATCGTTTCTTGCTCCTCCTATATTTCAAACTGTTTCACGCACCTCTTATTATTGACACCTTTTGAAGCTATTCATATTTTTCACACCTTTTCAGGCTCTTCATGTTTTTCAACACCACTTCATGCTCCTCCTATTTTTGAGACCGGTTCATGCTCCTCATATTTTTCACACATTTAGAAACTCTTCATATTTTTCCCACCTTCCCAGGCTCTTCATGTATTTGAGCACAGCTTCATGCTCCTCCTATTTTTCAGACCGTTTCATGCTCCTCATATTTTTGACAGCTTTTGAAGCTCTTCATATTTTTCACACCATTGCAGGCTCTTAATGTTTTTGAACACCCTTTCATGCTCCTCCTATATTTCAGACCGTTTCATGCTCCTCATATTTTTGACACATTTTGAAGCTCTTCATATTTTTCACACCTTTTGAAGCTCTTCATATTTTTCACAACATTTCAGGCTCTTCATGTTTTTGAACACCGTTTCATGCTCCTCCTATATTTCAGACCATTTCATGCTCCTCATATTTCTGACAAATTTTGAAGCTCTTCAAATATTTCAAACATTTTCAGGCTCTTCATGTTTTGAACACCACTTCATGCTCCTCCTATTTTTCAGACCGTTTCATGCTCATCTCATTTTTGACACCTTTTGAAGCTCTTCATATTTTTCACAACTTTTGAAGCTTTTCATATTTTTGACACATTTTCAGGCTCTTCAGGTTTTTCAACACCGCTTCTTGCTCCTCCTAATTTTCAGACCGCTTCTTGCTCCTCCTAATTTTCAGACCGCTTCATGCTCCTCCTATTTTTCAGACCGTTTCATGCTCCTCTCATTTTTCACACCTTTTGAAGCTCTTCATATTTTTCACACCTTTTCAGGCTCTTCATGTTTTTGAACACCGCTTCATGCTCCTCCTATTTTTCTGACCGTTTCATGCACCTCATATTTTTGACACCTTTTGAAGCTGCTCCTATTTTACACACGTTTTCCGGCTCTTCATGTTTTTCAACACCGTTTCATGCTCCTCCTATTTTTCCAACCGTTTCATGCTCCTCCTATTTTTCAGACCGTTTCATGCTCCTAATAATTTTGACAATTTTGGAAGCTCTTCATATTTTTCACACCTTTTCAGGCTCTTCATGTTTTTCAACACCACTATATGCTCCTACTAATTTTCAGACTGTTTCATGCTCGTCATATATTTTACACCTTTTGAAGCTCTTCATATTTTTCACACCTTTTCAGGCTCTTCATGTTTTGGAGCACAGCTTCATGCTCCTCCCATTTTTCAGACCGTTTCATGCTCCTCATGTATTTCACACCATTTGAAGCACTTCATATTTTTCACACCTTTTCAGTCTCTTCATGTTTTTCAACACCACTTCATGTTCCTCCTATTATTCAGACCGTTTCATGCTCATCTCATTTTTGACACCTTTTGAAGTTCTTGATATTTTTGACACCTTTTGAAGCTCTTCATATTTTTCACACCTTTTCAGGCTCTTCATGTTTTGGAGCACACCTTAATGCTCCTCCCATTTTTCAGACCGTTTCATGCTCCTCATGTATTTCACACCATTTGAAGCACTTCATATTTTTCACACCTTTTCAGGCTCTTCATGTTTCTCAACACCGCTTCATGCTCCTCCTATTTTTCAGACCGTTTCATGCTCCTCCTAATTTTCAGACCGTTTTATGCTCCTCATATTTTTGACACCTTTTGAAGCTCTTCATATTTTTCACACCTTTTCAGGCTATTCATGTTTTCCAGCACCACTTCATGCTCCTCCTATTTTTCAGACCGATTCATGCTCCTCATATTTTTGATACCTTTTGAAGCTCTTCATATTTTTCACACCTTTTCAGGCTATTCATGTTTTCCAACACCATTCATGCTCCTCCTATTTTTCAGACCGTTTCATGCTCCTCCTAATTTTGACACCTGTTGATGCTGTTCATATTTTTCACACCTTTTGAAGCTCTTTTAATTTTTCACACGTTTTCAGATTCTTCATGTTTTTCAACACCGCTTCATGCTTGTGCTATTTTTCAGACCGTTTCATGCTCCTCATGTATTTCACATCTTTTGAAGCTCTTCATATTTTTCACACCTTTTCAGGCTCTTCATGTTTTTCAACACCGCTTCATGCTCCTCCTAATTTGCAGATCGTTTCATGCTCCTCATATTTTTCACACCTTTTGAAGCTGTTCATATTTTTCACACCTTTTCAGTCTCTTCATGTTTTTCAACACCGTCTCATAATTCTCCTATTTTTCAGACCGTTTCATGCTCTCCATGTATTTCACACATTTTGAAGCTCTTCATATACTTCACACCTTTTCAGGCTCTGCATGTTTTTGAACACCGTTTCATGCTCCTCCTATTTTTCAGACCGTTTCATGCTCATCTCATTTTTGACACCTTTTTGAAGCTCTTCATATTTTTAACACCTTTGAAGCTCTTCATATATTTGACACGTTTTCAGGCTCTTCATGTTTTTGAACACTGTTTCATGCTCCTCCTATTTTTCATACCGTTTCATGTTCCTCCTATTTTTCAGATCATTTCATGCTCCTCATATTTTGACACCTTTTGAAGCTCTTCATATATTTCACACCTTTTCAGGCTCTTCAATTTTTTCAACCCCACTTCATGCTCCTCCTATTTTTCAGACCGTTTCATGCTCACATCACTTTTGACACCTTTTGAAGCTCTTCTTATTTTTCACATCTTTTGAAACTCTTCATATTTTTCACACGTTTTCAGGCTCTTCATGTTTTCAAAACCGTTTCATGCTCCTCCTATTTTTCAGACCGTTTCTTGCTCCTTATATGTTTGTCTCCTTTTGAAGCTCTTCATATTTTTCACAGCTTTTGAAGCTCTTCATATTTTTCACACCTTTTCAGGCTCTTCATGTTTTTGAACACCGTTTCATGCTCCTCCTATTTTTCATACCGTTTCATGTTCCTCCTATTTTTCAGACCGTTTCATGCTCATCTCATTTTTGACACCTTTTGAAGTTCTTGATATTTTTGACACCTTTGAAGTTCTTCATATATTTCACAACTTTTAAGGCTCTTCATGTTTTTCAACACCGCTTCCTGCTCCACCTATTTTTCAGTCGTTTCATGCTTTTCATATTTTTGACACCTTTTTAAGCTCTTCATATTTTTCACACCTTTTCAGGATCTTCATATTTTTGACTTCTGCTTCATGCCCCTGCTATTTTTCAGAATGTTTCATGCTCCTCATATTTTTGAAACCTTTTGAAGCTCTTCATATTTTTCACACGTTTTCATGCTCTTAATGTTTTTGAACACCGCTTCATGATCCTCCTATTTTTCAGACAGTTTCATGCTCCTCATATTTTTGACACCTTTTAAAGCTCTTCATATGTTTCACACCTTTTCAGGATGTTCATGTTTTTGACGTCTGCTTCATGCCCCTGCTATTTTTCAGACTGTTTCTTGCTCCTCATATATTTGACACCTTTTGAAGCTCTTCATATTTTTCACACCTTTTCAGGCTCTTCATGTTTTTCAACACCGCTTCATGCTCCTCCTATTTTTCAGACCGTTTTATGCTCCTCATAATTTTAACATCCTTGAAGCTCTTCATATTTTTCACACCTTTTCAGGCTCTTAATGTTTTTCAACACCGCTTCATGCTCCTCCTATTTTTCACATCGTTTTATGATCCTCATATTTTTCACACATTATGAAGCTCTTCATATTTTTCACACCTTTTCAGGCTCTTCATGTTTTTGAACACCGCTTCATGCTCCTCCTATTTTTCAGACCGATTCATGTTCCTCATATTTTTGAAACCTTTTGAAGCTTTTCATATTTTTCACACCTTTTCAGGGTTTCATGTTTTGAACACCGCATCATGCCCCTGCTATTTTTCAGACTGTTTCTTGCTCCTCATATATTTGACACCTTTTGAAGCTCTTCATATATTTCACACCTTTTCAGGCTCTTCATGTTGTTTAACACCGCTTTTTGCTCCTCTATTTTTCAGATAGTTTCATGTTCCTCCTATTGTTCAGACCGTTTTATGCACCTCATATTTTTCACACCTTTTGAAGCTCTTCATATTTTTCACACCTTTTCAGGCTCTTCATGTTTTTGAACACCGCTTCATGCTCCTGCTATTTTTTAGACCGTTTCATGCTCCACATATTTTTGACACATTTTGAAGCTCTTTATATTTTTCACATCTTTTCAGGCTCTTCATGTTTTTCAACACCGCTTCATGCTCCTCCTATTTTTCAGTCGTTTCATGCTCCTAATATTTTGACACCTTTTGAAGCTCTTCATATTTTTGACACCTTTTCAGGCTCTTCATGTTTTTGAAAACCGCTTCATGCTCCTCCTATTTTTCAGACCGCTTCCTGATCCTCATAATTTTCACTCCTTTTGAAGCTCTTCATATTTTTGACACCTTTTCAGGCTCTTCATGTTTTTGAACAGCGCTTCATGCTCGTGCTATTTTTTAGACCGTTTCATGCTCCACATATTTTTGACACCTTTTGAAGCTCTTTATATTTTTCACATCTTTTCAGGCTCTTCATGTTTTTCAACACCGCTTCATGCTCCTCCTATTTTTCAGTCGTTTCATGCTCCTAATATTTTGACACCTTTTGAAGCTCTTCATATTTTTGACACCTTTTCAGGTTCTTCATGTTTTTGAAAACCGCTTCATGCTCCTCCTATTTTTCAGACAGCTTCCTGATCCTCATAATTTCACACCTTTTGAAGCTCTTCATATTTTTCACACCTTTTCAGGCTCTTCATGTTTTTGAACATCGCTTCCTGCTCCTCCTATTTTTTAAACAGTTTCTTGCTCCTCATATTTTTGACACCTTTTGATGCTCTTCATATTTTTCACACCTTTTGAAGCTCTTCATATGTTTCACACGTTTTCAGGCTCTTCATGTTTTTCAACACTGCTTCATGCTCCTCCTATTTTTCAGACCGTTTCATGCTCCTCTTATTTTCGACACCTTTTGAAGCTCTTCATTTTTTTCACACATTTTCAGGCTCTTCATGTTTTTGAACCCCGCTTCAATGCTCATCCTATTTTTCAGACCATTTCATGCTCCTCGAAGTTTTTGACACGTTTTGTAGCTCTTCATGTTTTTCACAACTTTTCAGGCTCTTCATGTTTTTGAATACCGCTTCATGCTCCTAGTATTTATCGACCGTTTCAGTCTCCTCCTGTATTTCTCATCATTTGAAGCTCTTCGTATTTTTCACACCTTTTCAGGCTCTTCATGGTTTTGAACACCGCTTCATGCTCCTCCTATTTTTCAGACCGTTTCATGCTCCTCATATTTTTGACACGATTTGAAGCTCTTCATATTTTTCACACATTTTCAGGCTCTTCATGTTTTTGAACACCGCTTCATGCTCCTCCTATTTTTGACACCTTTTGAAGCTCTTCATATTTTTCACACCTTTTCAAAATCTCATGTTTTTGAACACATCTACATGCTCGTCCTGTTTTTAAGGTTGTTTCATGGTCCTCATTATTGCACACCTTTTGAAGCTCTTCATATATTTCACACCTTTTCAGGCTCTTCATGTTTTTGAACACCGCTTCATGCTCCTCCTATTTTTCAGACCGCTTCATGCTCCTTTTATTTTTCAGACCGCTTCATGCTCCTGCTATTTTTCAGACTGCTTCATGCTCCTCATATTTTTGACACCTTTTGAAGCTCTTCATATTTTTGACACCTTTTGAAGTTCTTCATATTTCTCACACGATTTCAGGCTCTTCAGGTTTTTCAACCCCGCTTCTAGCTCCTCCTAATTTTCAGACCGTTTCATGCTCCTCATATTTTCACACCTTTTGAAGTTCTTCATATTTTTCACACCTTTTCAAAATCTCATGTTTTTGAACACAGCTTCATGCTCGTCCTGTTTTTAAGGTTGTTTCATGCTCCTCATTATTGCACACCTTTTGAAGCTCTTCATATATTTCACACCTTTTCAAGCTCTTCATTTTTTGGAAGACCACTTCATGCTCCTCCTATTTTTCAGACCGTTTCATGCTCATCTCATTTTTGACACCTTTTGAAGCTCTTCATATTTTTCACACCTTTTCAGGCTCTTCATGTTTTTCAAACCACTTCATGCTCGTCCTATATTCCAGACCATTTCATGCTCCTCATATTTTTGAAACCTTTTGAATCTCTTCATATATTTCACTTCTTTTGAGGCTCTTCATGTTTTTCAACACGACTTCGTGCTCCACCTATTTTTCGTTCCTTTTCATGCTCATCTCATTATTCACACCTTTTGAAGCACTTCATATTTTTCACACTTTTTCAGTCTCTTAATGTTTTTCAATGCCACTTCACGCTCCTCCTATTTTTCAGATCGTTTCATACTCCTCATATTTTTGACACCTTTTGAAGCTCTTCATATTTTTCACACCTTTTCAGGCTCTTCATGATTTTGAACACTGCTTCATGCTCCTACTATTTTCAGACCATTTCAAGCTCCTCATGTATTTCACACCTTTTGAAGCTCTTCATATTTTTCACACATTTTCAGGCTCTTGATGTTATTAAACACCGTTTCATGCTGCTCCTACTTTTCAGACCGTTTCATACTCCTCATATTTTTGACACATTTTGAAGCTCTTCATATATTTCACACTTTTTCAGGCTCTTCATGTTTTTCAACATCACTTCATGCTCCTCCTATTTTTCAGATTGCTTCATGCTCATCTCATTTTTGACACCTTTTGAAGCTGTTCATATTTTTCACACCTTTTGAAGCTCTTCATATTTTTCACAAGTTTTCAGGCTCTTCATGTTTTTGAACACCGCTTCATGCTCCTCCTATTTTTCAGACCGTTTCAGCCTCCTAATATTTTTGACACCATTTGAAGCTCTTCATATTTTGGACACCTTTTCAGGCTCTTCATGTTTTTGAACACCGCTTCATGCTCTTCCTATTTTTCAGACCGTTTCAGCCTCCTAATATTTTTGACACCATTTGAAGCTCTTCATATTTTGGACACCTTTTCAGGCTCTTCATGTTTTTGAACACCGATTCATGCTCCTCCTATTTTTCAGACCGTTTCATGCTCCTCATGTATTTCACACTTTTTGAAGCTCTTCATATTTTTCACACCTTTTCAGCGTCTCATGTTTTTGAACACCGCTTCATGCTCCTCCTATTTTTCAGTCCGTTTCAGCCTCCTAATATTTTTGACACCATTTGAAGCTCTTCATATTTTGGACACCTTTTCAGGCTCTTCATGTTTTTCAAAACCACTTCATGCTTCTCCTATTTTTCAGACCGTTTCATGCTCCTCATATTTTTGACACCTTTTGAAACTCTTCATATTTTTCACACCTTTTCAAGCTCTTCATATTATTGAACACAGTTTCATGCTCCTCGTATTTTTCAGACCTTTTCATGCTCCTCATATTTTTGACACCTTTAGAAGCACTTCATATTTTTCACACCTTTTCAGGCTCTTCTTTTTTTTGAACACCACTTCATGCTCCTTATATTTTTCAGACCGTTTCATGCTCCTCATATTTTGACAACTTTTGAAGCTCTTAATATTTTTCACACCTTTTCAGGCTCGTCATGTTGTTGAACACCACTTCATGCTCCTAATATCTTTAAAACCGTTTCATGCTCATCTCATTCTTGACACCTTTTGAAGCTCTTCATATTTTTCACACGTTTTCAGGCTCTTCATGTTTTTTTTTTTATATTTTTTTTGTTTATTGTTATATTTTTTCATGTTTTTGAACACCGCTTCATGCTCCTCCTATTTTTCAGACCATTTCATGCTCCTCATATTGTTCACACCTTTTGAAGCTCTTCATATTTTTCACACATTTTCAGGCTCTTCATGTTTTTCAACACCACTTAATGCTCCTCCTATTTTTCAGACCGTTTCATGCTCCTCATATTTTTGACACCTTTTGAAGCTCTTCGTATATTTCACACCTTTTCATGCTCTTCATGTTTATCAACACCAATTCATGCTCCTCCTATTTTTCAGACCGTTTCATGCTAATCTCATTTTTGACACCTATGGAATCTCTTCATATTTTTCCAACCTTTTGAAGTTCTTCATATTTTTCGCACCATTTCAGGCTCTTCATGTATTTCAACACCGCTTCATGCTCCTCCTCTTTTTCAGACAATTTTTGCTCCTCATAATTTTGACACCATTTGAAGCTCTTCATATTTCTCACAACTTTTCTGGTTCTTCATGTATTTCAACACCGCTTCATGCTCCTCCTATTTTTCAGACCGTATCATGCTCATCTAATTTTTGAGACCTTTTGAAGCTCTTCATATTTTTCCACATATTTTGAAGCTCTTCGTACTTTTCACGCATTTTCAGGCTCTTCATATTTTGCAACACCCCTTTTTGCTCCTCCTATTTTTCAGCCCGTTTCATGCTCCTCATGTATTTCACACCTTTTGAAGCTCTTCATATTTTCCACACCTATTCAGGCTCTTCAGGTTTTTGAACACCGCTTCATGCTCCTCCTTTTCTGCAGACCGTTTCATGCTCCTCATATTTTTGACACCTTTTGAAGCTCTTCATATTTCTCACACCTTTTCAGGCTCTTCATATTTTTGAACACCGCTTCATGCTCCTCCTATTTTTCAGACCGTTTCATGCTCATCTCATTTTTGACACTTTTTGAAGCTCTTCATATTTTTCACACCTTTTCAGGCTCTTCATATTTTTCAACACCACTTCATGCTCCTTCTATTTTTCAGAGAGTTTCATGCTCCTCATGTATTTCACACCTTTTGAAGCTCTTCATATTTTTCACACCTTTTCAGGCTCGTCATGTTTTTCATCACTGTTTCATGCTCCTCCTATTTTTCAGACCGTTTCATGCTCCTCATATTTTTGAAACCTTTTGAAGCTCATCATATTTTTCACATCTTTTCAGGCTCTTCATGTTTTTGAACACCGTTTCATGTTCCTCGTATTTTTCAGACCGTTTCATGCTCCTCATATTTTTGACACCTTTTGAAGCTCTTCATATTTTTCACAACTTTTCCGGCTCTTCATGATTTTCAACACCGCTTCATGCTCCTCCTATTTTTCAGACCGTTCCATTCTCATCTCATTTTTGACACCTTTTGAAGCTCTTCATATTTTTCACACCTTTTGAAGCTCTTCATAATTTTCACACGTTTTCAGGCTCTTCATGTTTTTCAACATCGCTTCATGATCCTCCAATTTTTCAGACCGTTTCATGCACCTCATATTTTTCACACCTTTTGAAGCTCTTCATATTTCTCACACATTTTCAGGCTCTTCATGTTTCTCAACACCGCTTCATGATCCTCCTATTTTTCAGACCGTTTCATGCTCCTCATATTTTTGACACATTTTGAAGCTCGTCATATTTTTCTCACCTTTTCAGGCTCTTCATGTTTTTGAACACCGCTTCATGCTCCTCCTATTTTTCAACCGTTTCATACTCCTCATATTTTTGACACCTTTTGAAGCTCTTCATATTTTTCACACCTTTTCAGGCTCTTCATGTTTTTGAACACCGCTCCATGCTCCTCCTATTTTGCAGACCGTTTCATTCTCCTCATATTTTTGACACCTTTTGAAGCTCTTCATGTATTTCACACCTTTTCAGGCTTTTCATTTTTTTCAACACCACTTCATTCTCCTCCTATTTTTCAGACCGTTTCATGCTTATCTCATTTTGACACATTTTGAAGCTCTTCATATTTTTCACATCTTTTGAAGCTTTTCATATTTTTCACACCTTTTCAGGCTCTTCATGATTTTCAACACCGCTTCATGCTCCTCCTAATTTTCAGACCGTTTCATGCTCATTTCTTTTTTGACACCCTTTGAAGCTCTTCATATTTTTCACAATTTGAAGTTCTTCATATTTTTCATATTTTTGAAGCTCTTCATATTTTCACACCTTTTCAGACTCTTCATGATTTTCAACACCGCTTCATGCTCCTGAAATTTTTCAGACCGTTTCATGCTCCTCATATTTTTGACACCTTTTGAAGCTCTTCATATTTCTCACACCTTTTCAGGCTGTTCATGTTTTTCAGCACCGCTTCATGCTCCTCCTATTTTTCAGACCGTTTCATGCTCATCTCCTTTTGACACCTTTTGAAGCTCTTCATATTTTTCACACCTATTGAAGCTCTTCATATTTTTCACATTTTTGAAGCTCTTCATATTTTCACACGTTTTCAGACTCTTCATGTTTTTCAAAACCGCTTCATGCTCCTGAAATTTTTCAGACCGTTTCATGCTCCTCATATTTTTGACACCTTTTGAAGCTCTTCATATTTCTCACACCTTTTCAGGCTCTTCATGTTTTTCAACACCGCTTCATGCTCCTCCTATTTTTCAGACCGTTTCATGCTCTTCTCATTTTTGACACCTTTTGAAGGTTTTCATATTTTTCACACCTTTTCAAGCTCTTCATGTTTTTGAACACCGCTTCATGCTCCTCCTATTTTTCAGAACGTTTCATGCTCCTCATATTTTTCGCACCTGTTGAAGCTCTTCATATTTTTCACAACTTTTCAGGCTCTTCATGTTTTAGAACACCGCTTCATGCTCCTCCTATTTTTCAGACCGTTTAATGCTCCTCATGTATTTCACACCTTTTGAAGCTCTTCATATTTTTCACACATTTTCAGGCTCTTCATGTTTTGGAACACCGTTTCATGCTCCTCCAATTTTTCAGACCGTTTCATGCTCCTCATATATTTGACACCTTGTGAATCTCTTCATATTTTTCACACCTTTTCTGGCTCTTCCATTTTTTCAACACCGCTTCATGCTCCTCCTATTTTTCAGACCGTTTCATGCTCCTCATATTTTTGACACCTTGTGAAGGTCTTCATATTTTTCACAGCTTTTCATGCTCTTCATGTTTTTTCAACACCGCTTCATGCTCCTCCTCTTTTTCAGACCATTTTTGCTCCTCATAATTTTGACACCATATGAAGCTCTTCATATTTCTCACAACTTTTCTGGTTCTTCATGTATTTCAACACCGCTTCATGCTCCTCCTATTTTTCAGACCGTATCATGCTCATCTAATTTTTGAGACCTTTTGAAGCTCTTCATATTTTTCCACATCTTTTGAAGCTCTTCATATTTTTCATCGTTTTCAGGCTCTTCATGTTTTTCAACACGCCTTCTTGGTCCTCCTATTTTTCAGACCGTTTCATGCTCCTCATATTTTTGACACCCTTAGAAGCTCTTCATATTTTTCACACTTTTCATGCTCTTCATGTTTTTCAACACCGCTTCATGCTCCTCCTATTTCAGACCGTTTCATGCTCCTCATAATTTTGACACGTTTTGAAGCTCTTCATATTTTTCACACCTTTTCAGGCTCTTCATGTTTTTCAACACCGCTTCATGCTCCTCCTCTTTTTCAGACAGTTTAATCCTCCCCATGTATTTCACACCTTTTGAAGCTCTTCATATTTTTCACACATTTTCAGGCTCTTCATGTTTTTGAACACCATTTCATGCTCCTCCTATTTTTCAGACCGTTTCATGTGCCTCATACATTTGACACCTTTTGAAGCTCTTCATATGTTTCACACCTTTTTAAGCTCTTCATATTTTTCACACCTTTTCAGGCTCTTCATGTTTTGGAACACCGCTTCATGCTCCTCCTATTTTTCAGACCGTTTCATGCTCCTGATATATTTGACACCTTGTGAAGCTCTTCATATTTTTCACACCTTTTCAGGCTCTTCCATTTTTTCAACACCGCTTCATGCTCCTCCTATTTTTCAGACCGTTTCATGCTCCTCATATTTTTGACACCTTGTGAAGGTCTTCATATTTTTCACAGCTTTTCATGCTCTTCATATTTTTTCAACACCGCTTCATGCTCCTCCTCTTTTTCAGACCATTTTTGCTCCTCATAATTTTGACACCATATGAAGCTCTTCATATTTCTCACAACTTTTCTGGTTCTTCATGTATTTCAACACCGCTTCACGCTCCTCCTATTTTTCAGACCGTATCATTTTCATCTAATATTTGAAACCTTTTGAAGCTCTTCATATTTTTCCACATCTTTTGAAGCTCTTCATATTTTTCACACCTTTTTAGGCTCTTCATTTTTTTGAACACCGCTTCATGCTCCTCCTATTTTTCAGGTCATTTCATGCTCCTCATATTTTTGAAACCTTTTGAAGCTCTTCATATTTTTCACTCCTTTTCAGGCTCCACATGTTTTTGAACAGCGCATCATGCTCCTCCTATTTTCAGACCGTTCCATGCTCCTCATATTTTTGACACCTTTTGAAGCTCTTCATAAATTTCACACCTTTTCAGGCTCTTCATGTTTTTCAACACCACTTCATCCTCCAAATATTTTTCAGATGGCTTCATGCTCATCTCATTTTTGACACCTTTTGAAGCTCTTCATATTTTTGACATCTTTTGAAGCTCTTCATATTTCTCACACTTTTTCAGGCTCTTCATGTTTTTCATCACCGCTTCATGCTCCTCCTATTTTTCAGACCGTTTCATGCTCCTCAAATTTTTGACACCTTTTAAAGCTCTTCATATATTTCACACCTTTTCAGGCTCGTCATTTTTTTGAACACCACTTCATGCTCCTCCTATTTTTCAGACCTTTTCATGCTCCTCATATTTTTGACACCTTTTGAAGCTCCTCATATTTTTCACACCTTTTGAAGCTCTTCATATTTTTCACACCTTTTGAAGCTCTTCATATTTTTCACAACTTTTCAGGCTCTTCATGTTTTTGAACACCGTTTCATGCTCCTCCTATATTTCAGATCATTTCATGCTCCTCATATTTTTGACAGCGTTTAGAGCTCTTCAAATATTTCACACATTTTCAGGCTATTCATGTTTTTCAACACAAGTTCATGCTCCCCCTTTTTTTCAGACCGTTTCATGCTCATCTCATTTTTGACATCTTTTGAAACTCTTCATATTTTTCACACCTTTTGAAGCTCTTCATATTTTTCACACCTTTTCAGGCTCTTCATGTTTTTGTACACCGTTTCATGCTCCTCCTATTTTTTAGAAGTTTCATTCTCCTCATATTTTTCACACATTTTGAAGCTGTTCATATTTTTGACACCTTTTGAAGCTCTTCATATATTTCACACCTTTTCAGGCTCTTCATGTTTTTGAACACCGCTTCATGCTCCTCCTATTTTTCAGACCATTTCATGCTCCTCATATTTTTGACACCTATTGATGCTCTTCATTTTTTTCACACCTTTTCAGGCTCTTCATGTTTTTGAACACGGTTTCATGCTTCTCCTGTTTTTCACAGATTCATCCTCCTCTTATTTTTGACATGTTTTGAAACTCTTCATATTTTTCACACCTTCTCAGGCGCTTCAGGGTTTCAACACCGTTTCATGCTCCTCCTATTTTTCAGTCCATTTCGTGCTCCTCATATTTTTGACACTTTTTGAAGCTCTTCATATTTTCCACAACTTTTAATGCTCTTCATCTTTTTCAACACCACTTCATGCTCCTCATATTTTTGACACCTTTTGAAGCTCTTCATGTATTTCACACCTTTTCAGGCTCTTCATGTTTTTGAACACCACTTCATGCTTTTCCAATTTTTCACACCATTTCATGCTCCTCATATTTTTGACACCTTTTGAAGCTCTTCATATATTTCACACTTTTTCAGGCTCTTCTTGTTTTGGAACACCGCTTCATGCTTCTCCTATATTTCACACCTTTTCATAATCTTCATATTTTCCACGCCTTTTTAAGCTCTTCGTATTTTTCACACCTTTTCAGGCTCTTCATGTTTATGAACAAAGTTTCATGCTCCTCCTATTTTTCAGACCGTTTCATGTTCCTCATATTGTTGACACTTTTTGAAACTCTTCGTATTTTTCACACCTTTTCAGACTCTTAATGATTTTCAACACCGTTTCATGCTCCTCCTATTTTTCAGAACGTTTCATGCTCCTCATATTTTTGACACCTATTGAAGATCTTCATATTTTTCACACCTTTTGAAGCTCTTCATATTTTTCACAGCTTTTCAGGCTCTTCATGTTTTTCAACACAGTTTCATGCTCCTCCTATTTTTCAAACCGTTTCAAGTTTCTCATATTTTTGACACCTTTTGAAGCTCTTCATATTTTTCACGCCTTTTCAGGCTCTTCATGTTGTTGAACACGGTTTCATGCTTCTCCTATGTTTCAGACCGTTTCATGCTCCTCATATTTTTGACGCCTTTTGAAGCTCTTCATATTTTTCACACCTTTTCAGGCTCTTCATGTTTTTGAACACCGTTTCATGCTCCTCATATTTTTGACATATTTTGAAACTCTTCATATTTTTGCCACCTTTTGAAGCTCTTCATATCTTTCACACCTTTTCAGGCTCTTCATATTTTTCACACCTTTTCATGCTCTTCATGTTTTTCAACACCACTTCATACTCCTCATATTTTTGACACATTTTGAAGCTCTTCATATTTTTCAAACTTTTTGAACCTCTTCATATTTTTCACACCTTTTCAGGCTCTTCATGTTGTTTAACGCCGCTTCATGCTCCTGCTATTTTTCTGACCGTTTGATACTCCTCATATTTTCACACCTTTGAAGCTATTCATATTTTTCACACCTTTTCAGGCTCTTCATGTTTTTGAACACCATTTCATGCTCCTCCTATTTTTGACACCTTATGGAACTCCTCATATTTTTCACACCTATTCAGGCTCTTCATGTTTTTGAACACCGTTTTATGTTACTCCTATTTTTCTGACCGTTTCATGCTCCTCATATTTTTGACATCTTTTGAAGCTCTTCATATTTTCATTCCTTTTCAGGCTCTTCATGTTTTCAACAACGCTTCATGCTCCTCCTATTTTTCAGAAAGTTTCATGCTCCTCATATGTTTGACACTTTTTGAAGCTCTTCATATTTTTACACCTTTTGAAGCTCTTCATATTTTTCACATTTTTTCAGACTCTTCATGTATTTCAACACCAGGTCATGCTCCTCCTATTTTTCAGAACTTTTCCTGCTCCTCATATTTTTGACACCTTTTGAAGCTCTTCATGTATTTCACAGCTTTTCAGTCTCTTCATGGTTTTGAACAGCGTTTCATGCTCCTCCTATTTTTCAGCCCGTTTCATGCTCCTCATATTTTTCACTCCTTTTTAGGCTCTGCATATTGTTCACAACTTTTCAGTATCTACATGTTGTCAACACCGTTTCATTCTCCTCCTATATTTGAGACCGTTTCAAGCTCCTCATATTTTTGACACCTTTTGAAGCTCTTCATACATTTCTCACATTTTCAGTCTCTTCATGGTTTTGAACACCGTTTCATGCTCCTCATTTTTTTCAAACCTTTTGATGCTTTTCATATTTTTCACACATTTTCAGGCTCTTCATGTTTTTGAACATGGTTTCATGCTTCTCCTATTTTTCAGACCGTTTCATGCACCTCATATTTTTGACACCTTTTGAAGCTCTTCATATTTTTCACAAATTTTCAGTATCTTCAATTTTTTGAACACCGTTTCATGCTCCTGATATTTTTCAGACCTTTTGAAGCTCTTCATATTTTTCACAAATTTTCAGGTTCTTCATGTTTTTGAACACCATTTCATGATCCTCCTATTTTTCAGACCGTGTCATGCTCCTCATAATTTTGACACCTTTAGGGCTCTTCATATTTTACACACCTTTTCGGGCTGTTCATGTTTTTGAACACTGCTTCATACTACCCCTATTTTTCAGACCGTTCCCTGCTCTTCATATTTCTGACACTTTTTGAAGCTCTTCATATTTTTCCATACATTTTCAGGCTCTTCATGTTTTTGAACATGGTTTCATGCTTCTCCTATTTTTCAGACCGTTTCATGCTCCTCATATTTTTGACACCTTTTGAAGCTCTTCATAGTTTTCACACCTTTTGAAGCTCTTCATATTTTTCACACCTTTTCAGGCTCTTCATGTTTTCCAACACCACGTCATGCTCCTCCTATTTTTCAGACCGTTTCATGCTCCTCATATTTTTGACTCGTTTTGAAACTCTTTATATTTTTCACACCTTTTCAGGCTCTTCATGTTTTTCAACAGTGCCTCATGCTCCTCGTAATTTTCAGACCGTTTCATGCTCCTCATATTTTTGACACATTTTGAAGCTCTTCATATTTTTGACACCTTTTCACGCTCTTCATGTTTTCAACGCCGCTTCATGCTCCTCCTATTTTTCAGACCGTTTCATGCTCCTCATCTTTTGACACCTTTTGAAGGTCTTCATATTTTTCACACCTTTTCAGTATTCAAGTTTTTGAACACCGCTTCATGCTCCTCATATTTTTCACAGCTTCTGAAGCTCTTCATATTTTTCTCACCTTTTCAGGCTCTTAATATTTTTGAACATCGTTTCGTGCTCCTCTTATTTTCAGAACGTTTCATGCTCCTCATATTTTTGACACTTTTTGAAGCTCTTCATATTTTTCACACCTTTTGAAGCTCTTCATATTTTTCACACTTTTTCAGGCTCTTCATGTTTTTGAACACCGCTTCATGCTCCTTCTATTTTTCAGAGAGTTTCATGCTCCTCATGTATTTCATACCTTTTGAAGCTCTTCATATTTTTCAAACCTTTTCAGGCTCTTCATGTCTTTCAACACCGCTTCATGCTCCTCCTATTTTTCAGACTGTATCATGCTCCTCGTATTTTTGACACGTTTGAAGCTCTTCATATAATTCACACTTTTTCAGGCTCTTCAAGATTTTCAACACCGTTTCATGCTCTTCCTATTTTTCAGACTATTTCATGCTCCTCATATATTTGACACCTTTTGAAGCTCTTCATATTTTTCACACCTTTTCAGGCTCTTCATGTTTTTGTACACCGTTTCATGCTCCTCCTATTTTTTAGAAGTTTCATGCTCCTCATATTTTTGACACCTTTTGAAGCTCTTCATGTATTTCACACCTATTCAGGCTCTTCATGTTTTTGAATACCGTTACATGATTCTCCTATTTTTCAGACTGTTTCATGCTCCGCATATTTTTGACACCTTTTGAAGCTCTTCATATTTTTCACACCTTTTGAAGCTCTTCATATTTTTCACACCTTTTCAGGCTCTTCATGTTTTTCAACACCGTTTCATGCTCCTCCTATTTTTCAGACCGTTTCATGCTCCTCATATTTTGACATGTTTTGAATCTCTTCATATTTTTCACATCTTTTCAGGCGCTTCAGGTTTTCAACACCGCTTCATGCTCCTCCTATTTTTCAGACCGTTTCATGCTCCTCATATTTTTGATACCTTTTGAAGCTCTTCATGTTTTTCACAACTTTTCAGACCTTTCATGTTTTCAACACAGTTTCATGCTCCGCCTATTTTTCAGCACTTTTCATGCTCCTCATATTTTTCACGACTTTTGAAGCTCTTCATATATTTCACACTTTTTCAGGCTCTTCTTGTTTTGGAACACCGCTTCATGCTTCTCCTATATTTCACACCTTTTCATAATCTTCATATTTTCCACGCCTTTTTAAGCTCTTCGTATTTTTCACACCTTTTCAGGCTCTTCATGTTTATGAACAAAGTTTCATGCTCCTCCTATTTTTCAGACCGTGTCATGTTCCTCATATTGTTGACACTTTTTGAAACTCTTCGTATTTTTCACACCTTTTCAGACTCTTAATGATTTTCAACACCGTTTCATGCTCCTCCTATTTTTCAGAACGTTTCATGCTCCTCATATTTTTGACACCTATTGAAGATCTTCATATTTTTCACACCTTTTGAAGCTCTTCATATTTTTCACAGCTTTTCAGGCTCTTCATGTTTTTCAACACAGTTTCATGCTCCTCCTATTTTTCAAACCGTTTCAAGTTTCTCATATTTTTGACACCTTTTGAAGCTCTTCATATTTTTCACGCCTTTTCAGGCTCTTCATGTTGTTGAACACGGTTTCATGCTTCTCCTATGTTTCAGACCGTTTCATGCTCCTCATATTTTTGACGCCTTTTGAAGCTCTTCATATTTTTCACACCTTTTCAGGCTCTTCATGTTTTTGAACACCGTTTCATGCTCCTCATATTTTTGACATATTTTGAAACTCTTCATATTTTTGCCACCTTTTGAAGCTCTTCATATCTTTCACACCTTTTCAGGCTCTTCATATTTTTCACACCTTTTCATGCTCTTCATGTTTTTCAACACCACTTCATACTCCTCATATTTTTGACACATTTTGAAGCTCTTCATATTTTTCAAACTTTTTGAACCTCTTCATATTTTTCACACCTTTTCAAGCTCTTCATGTTGTTTAACGCCGCTTCATGCTCCTGCTATTTTTCTGACCGTTTGATACTCCTCATATTTTCACACCTTTGAAGCTATTCATATTTTTCACACCTTTTCAGGCTCTTCATGTTTTTGAACACCATTTCATGCTCCTCCTATTTTTGACACCTTATGGAACTCCTCATATTTTTCACACCTATTCAGGCTCTTCATGTTTTTGAACACCGTTTTATGTTACTCCTATTTTTCTGACCGTTTCATGCTCCTCATATTTTTGACATCTTTTGAAGCTCTTCATATTTTCATTCCTTTTCAGGCTCTTCATGTTTTCAACAACGCTTCATGCTCCTCCTATTTTTCAGAAAGTTTCATGCTCCTCATATGTTTGACACTTTTTGAAGCTCTTCATATTTTTACACCTTTTGAAGCTCTTCATATTTTTCACATCTTTTCAGACTCTTCATGTATTTCAACACCAGGTCATGCTCCTCCTATTTTTCAGAACTTTTCCTGCTCCTCATATTTTTGACACCTTTTGAAGCTCCTCATATATTTCACACCTTGTCAGGCTCTTCATGTTTTTCAACTCCGCTTCATGCTCCTCCTATTTTTCAGACCGTTTCATGCTCCTCATATTTTTGACACTTTTTGAAACACTTCATATTTTTCACACCTTTTCAGGCTCTTCATGTTTTGAACAAAACTTCATGCTCCTCCTATTTTTCAGACAGTTTCATTTCCTCATATTTTTGACACCTTTTTAAGCTCTTCATATATTTCACACCTTTTCAGGCTCTTTATGTTTTTCAACACCGTTTCATGCTCCTCCTATTTGTCTGACCGTTTCATGCTCCTCATATTTTTGACACCTTTTGAAGCTCTTCATGTATTTCACAGCTTTTCAGTCTCTTCATGGTTTTGAACAGCGTTTCATGCTCCTCCTATTTTTCAGCCCGTTTCATGCTCCTCATATTTTTCACTCCTTTTTAGGCTCTGCATATTGTTCACAACTTTTCAGTATCTACATGTTGTCAACACCGTTTCATTCTCCTCCTATATTTGAGACCGTTTCAAGCTCCTCATATTTTTGACACCTTTTGAAGCTCTTCATACATTTCTCACATTTTCAGTCTCTTCATGGTTTTGAACACCGTTTCATGCTCCTCATTTTTTTCAAACCTTTTGATGCTTTTCATATTTTTCACACATTTTCAGGCTCTTCATGTTTTTGAACATGGTTTCATGCTTCTCCTATTTTTCAGACCGTTTCATGCACCTCATATTTTTGACACCTTTTGAAGCTCTTCATATTTTTCACAAATTTCCAGTATCTTCAATTTTTTGAACACCGTTTCATGCTCCTGATATTTTTCAGACCTTTTGAAGCTCTTCATATTTTTCACAAATTTTCAGGTTCTTCATGTTTTTGAACACCATTTCATGATCCTCCTATTTTTCAGACCGTGTCATGCTCCTCATAATTTTGACACCTTTAGGGCTCTTCATATTTTACACACCTTTTCGGGCTGTTCATGTTTTTGAACACTGCTTCATACTACCCCTATTTTTCAGACCGTTCCCTGCTCTTCATATTTCTGACACTTTTTGAAGCTCTTCATATTTTTCCATACATTTTCAGGCTCTTCATGTTTTTGAACATGGTTTCATGCTTCTCCTATTTTTCAGACCGTTTCATGCTCCTCATATTTTTGACACCTTTTGAAGCTCTTCATAGTTTTCACACCTTTTGAAGCTCTTCATATTTTTCACACCTTTTCAGGCTCTTCATGTTTTCCAACACCACGTCATGCTCCTCCTATTTTTCAGACCGTTTCATGCTCCTCATATTTTTGACTCGTTTTGAAACTCTTTATATTTTTCACACCTTTTCAGGCTCTTCATGTTTTTCAACAGTGCCTCATGCTCCTCGTAATTTTCAGACCGTTTCATGCTCCTCATATTTTTGACACATTTTGAAGCTCTTCATATTTTTGACACCTTTTCACGCTCTTCATGTTTTCAACGCCGCTTCATGCTCCTCCTATTTTTCAGACCGTTTCATGCTCCTCATCTTTTGACACCTTTTGAAGGTCTTCATATTTTTCACACCTTTTCAGTATTCAAGTTTTTGAACACCGCTTCATGCTCCTCATATTTTTCACAGCTTCTGAAGCTCTTCATATTTTTCTCACCTTTTCAGGCTCTTAATATTTTTGAACATCGTTTCGTGCTCCTCTTATTTTCAGAACGTTTCATGCTCCTCATATTTTTGACACTTTTTGAAGCTCTTCATATTTTTCACACCTTTTGAAGCTCTTCATATTTTTCACACTTTTTCAGGCTCTTCATGTTTTTGAACACCGCTTCATGCTCCTTCTATTTTTCAGAGAGTTTCATGCTCCTCATGTATTTCATACCTTTTGAAGCTCTTCATATTTTTCAAACCTTTTCAGGCTCTTCATGTCTTTCAACACCGCTTCATGCTCCTCCTATTTTTCAGACTGTATCATGCTCCTCGTATTTTTGACACGTTTGAAGCTCTTCATATAATTCACACTTTTTCAGGCTCTTCAAGATTTTCAACACCGTTTCATGCTCTTCCTATTTTTCAGACTATTTCATGCTCCTCATATATTTGACACCTTTTGAAGCTCTTCATATTTTCACACCTTTTCAGGCTCTTCATGTTTTTGTACACCGTTTCATGCTCCTCCTATTTTTTAGAAGTTTCATGCTCCTCATATTTTTGACACCTTTTGAAGCTCTTCATGTATTTCACACCTATTCAGGCTCTTCATGTTTTTGAATACCGTTACATGATTCTCCTATTTTTCAGACTGTTTCATGCTCCGCATATTTTTGACACCTTTTGAAGCTCTTCATATTTTTCACACCTTTTGAAGCTCTTCATATTTTTCACACCTTTTCAGGCTCTTCATGTTTTTCAACACCGTTTCATGCTCCTCCTATTTTTCAGACCGTTTCATGCTCCTCATATTTTGACATGTTTTGAATCTCTTCATATTTTTCACATCTTTTCAGGCGCTTCAGGTTTTCAACACCGTTTCATGCTCCTCCTATTTTTCAGACCGTTTCATGCTCCTCATATTTTTGATACCTTTTGAAGCTCTTCATATTTTTCACACCTTTTCAGGCTCTTCATGTTTTTGATATCCGTTTCATGCTCCTCCTATTTTTCAGACCGTTTCATGCTCCTCATAATTTTGACACCTTTTGATGCTTTCATATTTTTAACACCTTTTCAGGCTCTTCATCTTTTTCAACACCACTTCATGCTCCTCCTTTTTTGCAGACCGTTTCATGCTACTCATACTTTTAACACCTTTTGAAGCTCTTCATATTTCTCACACCTTTTCAGGCTCTTCATGTTTTTCAACAACGCTTCATGCTCCTCCGATTTTTCAAACCGTTTCATGCTCCTCATATTTTTGACACCTTTTGAAGCTCTTCATATTTTTCACCCCTTTTCAGGCTCTTCATGTTTTTGAACACCGCTTCATGCTTCTCCTATTGTTCAGACCGTTTCATGCTCCTCATATTTTTGACACCTTTTGCAGCTCTTTATATTTTTCACACTATTTCAGGCTCTTCATGATTTTCAACACCGTTTCATGTTATTCCTGTTTTTCAGACCGTTTAAGGCTCATCTCATTTTTGACACCTTTTAAAGCTCTTCATATTTTTCACACCTTTTCTGGCTCTTCATGTTTTTGAACACCGCTTCATGATCCTCCTGATTTTCAGACCGTTTCATGCTCTTCATATTTTTGAAACATTTTGAAGCTCTTCATATTTTTCACACCTTTTCTGGCTCTTCATGTTTTTCACCACCACTTCATTCTCCTCCTATTTTTCAGACCGTTTCATGCTCATCTCATTTTTGTCACCTTTGAAGCTCTTTATATTTTTCACACCTTTTGAAGCTCTTCATATTTTTCACACGTTTTCAGGCTCTTCATAGTTTTCAACACCGTTTCATGCTGCTTCTATTTTTCAGATCGTTTATGTTCCTCATATTTTTGACACCTTTAGAAGCTCTTCATATTTTTCAAACCTTTTCAGGTTCTTCATGTTTTTGATCAGCGTTTCATGCTCCTCCTATTTTTCAGACCGTTTCATGCTCCTCGTATTTTTCACACCTTTTGAAGCTCTTCATATTTCTCACACCTTTTCAGGCTCTTCATGTTTTTCTACACCACTTCATGCTTCTCCTATTTTTCAGCCCGTTTCATGCTCCTCATGTATTTCACACTTTTGAAGCTCTTCATATTTTTCACACCTTTTCAGGCTCTTCAAGTTTTTCAACACCACTTCATGCTCCTCCTTTTTTGCAGACCGTTTCATGCTCCTCATATTTTTGATACCTTTTGATGCTCTTCATATTTTTCACACCTTTTCAGGCTCTTCAAGTTTTTCAACACCACTTCATGCTCCTCCTTTTTTGCAGACCGTTTCATGCTCCTCATATTTTTGATACCTTTTGATGCTCTTCATATTTTTCACACCTTTTCAGGCTCTTCATTTTTTCAACACCGCTTCATGCTCCTCCTATTTTTCAGACCGTTTCATGCTCATCTCATTTTTGAAACCTTTTGAAGCTTTTCATATATTTCACAACTTTTCAGGCTCTTCATGTTTTTGAACACCGCTTCATGCTCCTCCTATTTTTCAGACCGTTACATGCTCCTCATATTTCACACCTTTTGAAGCTCTTCATATTTTTCACACCTTTTCAGGCTCTTCATGTTTTTGATCATCGTTACATTCTCCTCCTATTATTCAGACCGTTTCATGCTCCTCATATTTTTGACACATTTTGAAGCTCTTTATATATTTCACACATTTGCAGGCTCTTCATGTTTTTGAACACAGCTTCATGCTCCTCCTATTTTTCAGACAATTTCATGCTCCTCATATTTTTGACAACTTTGGAAGCTCTTCATATTTTTCACACATTTTCAGGCTCTTCATGTTTTTCAACACTGTTGCATGATCCTCCTATTCTTCAGACCGTTTCATGCTCCTCATATACTTGACACATTTTTAAGCTCTTCATATATTTCACACATTTTCAGGCTATTCATGTTTTTCAACACCGATCATGCTCCTTGTATTTTTAAGACCGTTTCATGCTCCTCATATTTTAGACACCTTTTTAAGCTCTTCACATTTTTCACACCTTTTTAAGCTCTTCATATTTCTCACACCTTTTCAGGCTCTTCATGTTTTTCAACAACGCTTCATGCACCTCCTATTCGTCAGACCGTTTCATGCTCATCTCATTTTTGACACCTTTTGAATCTTTTCATATTTTTCACACCTTCTCAGGCTCTTCATGTTTTTGAACACCGCTTCATGCTAATCCTATTTTTCAAACCATATCATGCTCCTCATATTTTTCACACCTTTTAAGCTCTTCATATTTTTCACACTTTTTCAGGCTCTTCATGTTTTTCAACACCGCTTCATGCTCCTCCTATTTTTCAGACCGTTTCATGCTCATCAAATTTTTGACACCTTTTGAAGCTCTTCATATTTTTCACACCTTTTGAAGCTCTTCATATTTTTCACACCATTTCAGGCTCTTCATGTTTTTCAACACCGTTTCATGCTGCTTCTATTTTTCAGACCGTTTCATGCTCCTCATATTTTTCACACCTTTTGAAGCTCTTCATATTTCTCACACCTTTTCAGGCTCTTCATGTTTTTCTACACCACTTCATGCTTCTCCTATTTTTCAGCCCGTTTCATGCTCCTCATTTATTTCACACCTTTTGAAGCTCTTCATATTTTTCACACCTTTTCAGGCTCTTCATGTTTTTCAACACCGTTTCATGCTGCTTCTATTTTTCAGACCGGTTCATGCTCCTCATATTTTTCACACCTTTTGAAGCTCTTCATATTTTTCACACCTTTTCAGGCTCTTCATGTTTTTCTACACCACTTCATGCTTCTCCTATTTTTCAGCCCGTTTCATGCTCCTCATGTATTTCATACCTTTTGAAGCTCTTCATATTTTTCACACCTTTTCAGGCTCTTCATGTTTTTCAACACCGTTTCATGCTGCTTCTATTTTTCAGACCGGTTCATGCTCCTCATATTTTTCACACCTTTTGAAGCTCTTCATATTTTTCACACCTTTTCAGGCTCTTCATGTTTTTCTACACCACTTCATGCTTCTCCTATTTTTCAGACCGTTTCATGCTCCTCATATTTTTGACATCTTTTGAAGCTTTTCATATTTTTCACACCTTTTCAGGCTCTTCAAGTTTTTCAACACCACTTCATGCTCCTCCTTTTTTGCAGACCGTTTCATGCTCCTCATATTTTTGATACCTTTTGATTATCTTCATATTTTTCACACCTTTTCAGGCCCTTCATTTTTTCAACACCACTTCATGCTCCTCCTATTTTTCAGACCGTTTCATGCTCATCTCATTTTTGAAACCTTTTGAAGCTTTTCATATTTTTCACAACTTTTCAGGCTCTTCAAGTTTTTGAACACCGCTTCATGCTCCTCCTATTTTTCAGACCGTTTTATGCTCATCTCATTTTTGACACCTTTTGAAGCTTTTCATATTTTTCACAACTTTTCAGGCTCTTCATGTTTTTGAACACCGCTTCATGCTCCTCCTATTTTTCAGACCGTTTCATGCTCCTCATATTTTACACCTTTTGAAGCTCTTCATATTTTTCACACCTTTTCAGGCTCTTCATGTTTTTGATCACCGTTACATTCTCCTCCTATTTTTCAGACCGTTTCATGCTCCTCATATTTTTGACAACTTTGGAAGCTCTTCATATTTTTCACACATTTTCAGGCTCTTCATGTTTTTCAACAATGTTGCATGATCCTTTTTTTTCAGACCGTTTCATGCTACTCATATACTTGACACATTTTTAAGCTCTTCATATATTTCACACATTTTCAGGCTATTCATGTTTTTCAACACCGCTTCATGCTCCTTGTATTTTTAAGACCGTTTCATGCTCCTCATATTTTTGACACCTTTTTAAGCTCTTCATATTTTTCACATCTTTTTAAGCTCTTCATATTTCTCACACCTTTTCAGGCTCTTCATGTTTTTCAACAACGCTTCATGCACCTCCTATTTGTCAGACCGTTTCATGCTCATCTCATTTTTGACACCTTTTGAATCTTTTCATATTTTTCACACCTTCTCAGGCTCTTCATGTTTTTGAACACCGCTTCATGCTAATCCTATTTTTCAAACCATATCATGCTCCTCATATTTTTCACACCTTTTAAGCTCTTCATATTTTTCACACTTTTTCAGACTCTTCATGTTTTTCAACACCGCTTCATGCTCCTCCTATTTTTCGGACCGTTTCATGCTCATCAAATTTTTGACACCTTTTGAAGCTCTTCATATTTTTCACACCTTTTGAAGCTCTTCATATTTTTCACACCATTTCAGGCTCTTCATGTTTTGCAACACCACTTCAAGCTCCTCCAGGTTTGCAGACCGTTTCATGCTCCTCATGTTTTTCAGACCATTTCATATTCCTCATATTTTTCACACCTTTTTGAAGCTCTTCATATTTTTCACACCTTTTCAGGCTCTTCATGTTTTTGAACACCGCTTCATGCTCCTCATATTTTTCAGACCATTTCATATTCCTCATATTTTTCACACCTTTTTGAAGCTCTTCATATTTTTCACACCTTTTCAGGCTCTTCATGTTTTTGAACACCGCTTCATGCTCCTCCTATTTTTCAGACCGTTTCATGCTCCTCATATTTTTCAGACCATTTCATATTCCTCATATTTTTGACATCTTTTGAAGCTCTTCGTATTTTTCACACTTTTTCAGGTCTCTTCATGTTTTTATACACCGTTTCATGCTAATCCCATTTTTCAAACCTTATCATGCTCCTCATATTTTTCACACCTTTTTAAGCTCTTCATATTTTTCACACCTTTTCAGGATCTTCATGTTTTTGAACACCGCTTCATGCTCCTCATATTTTTCAGACCGTTTCTTGCTCCTCGTATTTTTGACATCTTTTGAAGCTTTTCATATTTTTCACACCTTCTCAGGCTCTTCAAGTTTTTCAACACCACTTCATGCTCCTCCTTTTTTGCAGACCGTTTGATGCTCCTCATATTTTTGATACCTTTTGATGCTCTTCATATTTTTCACACCTTTTCAGGCTCTTCATTTTTTCAACACCGCTTCATACTCCTCCTATTTTTCAGACCGTTTCATGCTCATCTCATTTTTGACACCTCTTGAAGCTTTTCATATTTTTCACAACGTTTCAGGCTCTTCAAGTTTTTGAACACCGCTTCATGTTCTTCCTATTTTTCAGACCGTTTCATGCTCCTCATATTTTTGACACCTTTTGAAGCTCTTCATATTTTTCACACCTTTTCAGGCTCTTCATGTTTTTGAACACCGATTCATGCTCCTCCTATTTTTCAGAGAGTTTCATTCTCCTCATGTATTTCACACCTTTTGAAGCTCTTCATATTTTTCAAAACTTTTCAGGCTCTTCATATTTTTCCACACCACTTCATGCTCATCCTATTTTTCAGACCGTTTCATGCTCCTCATATTTTTGACATCTTTTGAAGCTCTTCTTATTTTTCACACCTTTTCAGGCTCTTCATGTTTTTCAACACAGCTTCATGCTCCTCCTATTTTTCAGACCGTTTCATGCTCATCTCATTTTTGACACCTTTTGAAGATCTTCATATTTTTCACACCTTTTCAGGCTCTTCATGTTTTTGAACACCGCTTCATGCTAATCCCATTTTTCAAACCATATCATGCTCCTCATAATTTTCACACCTTTTTAAGCTCTTCATATTTTTCACACCTTTTCAGGCTCTTCATGTTTTTGAATACTACTTCATGCTCCTTCTATTTTTCAGAGAGTTTCATGCTCCTCATGTATTACACACCTTTTGAAGCTCTTCATATTTTTCACACTTTTACAGGCTCTTCATGTGTTTCCACACCACTTCATGCTACTCAGATTTTTCAGCTCGTTTCATGCTGCTCATGAATTTCACACCTTTTGAAGCTCTTCATATTTTTCACACCTTTTCAGGCTCTTCCTGTTTTGATCACCGTTTCATGCTCCTCCTATTTTTCAGACCGTTTCATGCTCCTCATAATTTTTGACACCTTTTAAAGATCTTCATTATTTTCACACCTTTTCTGGCACTTCATGTTTTTGAACACAACTTCATGCTCCTCCTATTTTTCAGACCATTTCATATTCCTCATATTTTTCACACCTTTTGAAGCTCTTCATATTTTTCACACCTTTTCAGGCTCTTCATGTTTTTGAACTCCGTTGCATGCTCCTCCTATTTTTCAGACCATTTCATGCTCATCTCATTTTTTAAACCTTTTGAAGCTTTTCATATTTTTCACAACGTTTCAGGCTCTTCAAGTTTTTGAACACCGCTTCATGCTCCTCCTATTTTTCAGACCGTTTCATGCTCCTCATATTTTTCACACTTTTTGAAGCTCTTCATATTTTTCACACCTTTTCAGGCTCTTCATGTTTTTCTACACCGCTTCATGCTCCTCCTATTTTTCAGACCGTTTCATGCTCCTCATATTTTACACCTTTTGAAGCTCTTCATATTTTTCACACCTTTTCAGGCTCTTCATGTTTTTGATCACCGTACATTCTCCTCCTATTATTCAGACCGTTTCATGCTCCTCATATTTTTGACACTTTTTGAAGCTCTTTATATATTTCACACCTTTTCAGGCTCTTCATGTTTTTGATCACCGTTACATTCTCCTCCTACTATTCAGACCGTTTCATGCTCCTCATATTTTTGACACTTTTTGAAGCTCTTTATATATTTCACACATTTTCAGGCTCTTCATGTTTTTGAACACAGCTTCATGCTCCTCCTATTTTTCAGACCGTTTCATGCTCCTCATATACTTGACACATTTTTAAGCTCTTCATATATTTCACACATTTTCAGGCTATTCATGTTTTTCAACACCGCTTCATGCTCCTTGTATTTTTAAGACCGTTTCATGCTCCTCATATTTTTGACACCTTTTTAAGCTCTTCCTATTTTTCACACCTTTTTAAGCTCTTCATATTTCTCACACCTTTTCAGGCTCTTCATGTTTTTCAACAACGCTTCATGCACCTCCTATTTGTCAGACCGTTTCATGCTCATCTCATTTTTGACACCTTTTGAATCTTTTCATATTTTTCACACCTTCTCAGGCACTTCATGTTTTTGAACACTGCTTCATGCTAATCCTATTTTTCAAACCATATCATGCTCCTCATATTTTTCACACCTTTTAAGCTCTTCATATTTTTCACACTTTTTCAGGCTCTTCATGTTTTTCAACACCGCTTCATGCTCCTCCTATTTTTCAGACCGTTTCATGCTCATCAAATTTTTGACACCTTTTGAAGCTCTTCATATTTTTCACACCTTTTGAAGCTCTTCATATTTTTCACACCATTTCAGGCTCTTCATGTTTTTCAAAACCGTTTCATGCTGCTTCTATTTTTCAGACCGTTTCATGCTCCTCATATTTTTCACACCTTTTGAAGCTCTTCATATTTTTCACACCTTTCAGACTATTCATGTTTTTCAACACTGCTTCATGCTCCTTGTATTTTTAAGACCGTTTCATGCTCCTCATATTTTTGACACCTTTTTAAGCTCTTCATATTTCTCATACCTTTTCAGGCTCTTCATGTTTTTCTACACCACTTCATGCTTCTCCTATTTTTCAGCCCGTTTCATGCTCCTCATTTATTTCACACCTTTTGAAGCTCTTCATATTTTTCACACCTTCTCAGGCTATTCATGTTTTTCAACAACGCTTCATGCACCTCCTATTTTTCAGACCGTTTCATGCTCATCTCATTTTTGACACCTTTTGAAGCTTTTCATATTTTTCACACCTTTTCAGGCTCTTCATGTTTTTCCACACCACATCATGCTTCTCCTAATTTTCAGCAAGTTTCATGCTCCTCATGTATTTCACACCTTTTGAAGCTCTTCATATTTTTCAAAACTTTTCAGGCTCTTCCTGTTTTTGAACAGCGCTTCATGCTCCTCCTATATTTCAGACCGTTTCATGCTCCTCATGTATTACACACCTTTTGAAGCTCTTCATTTTTTTCACACATTTACAGGCTCTTCATGTTTTTGATCACCGTTTCATGCTCCTCCTATTTTTCAGACCATTTCATGCTCCTCATATTTTTGACACCTTTTGAAGCTCTTCGTATTTTTCACACCTTTTCAGGTCTCTTCATGTTTTTATACACCGTTTCATGCTAATCCCATTTTTCAAACCATATCATGCTCCTCATATTTTTCACACCTCTTCAAGCTTTTCATATTTTTCACAACGTTTCAGGGTCTTCAAGTTTTTGAACACCGCTTCATGTTCTTCCTATTTTTCAGACCGTTTCATCCTCCTCATATTTTTGAACACCTTTTGATGCTCTTCATATTTTTCACACCTTTTCAGGCTCTTCATTTTTTCAACACCGCTTCATACTCCTCCTATTTTTCAGACCGTTTCATGCTCATCTCATTTTTGACACTTCTTGAAGCTTTTCATATTTTTCACAACGTTTCAGGCTCTTCAAGTTTTTGAAGACCGCTTCATGTTCTTCCTATTTTTCAGACCGTTTCATGCTCCTCATATTTTTGACACCTTTTGAAGCTCTTCATATTTTTCACACCTTTTCAGGCTCTTCATGTTTTTGAACACCGCTTCATGCTCCTCCTATTTTTCAGAGAGTTTCATCCTCCTCATGTATTTCACACCTTTTGAAGCTCTTCATATTTTTCAAAACTTTTCAGGCTCTTCATATTTTTCCACACCACTTCATGCTCATCCTATTTTTCAGACCGTTTCATGCTCCTCATATTTTTGACACCTTTTGAAGCTCTTCTTATTTTTCACACCTTTTCAGTCTATTCATGTTTTTGAACACCATTTCAGGCTCCTCCTATTTTTCAGAGAGTTTCATGCTCCTCATGTATTTCACTCCTTTGAAAGCTCTTCATATTTTTCAAAGATTTTGAAGCTCTTCATTTTTTTCACACCTTTTCAGGCTCTTCATGTTTTTCAACACCGTTTCATGCTCCTCCTATTTTTCAAACCGTTTCATGTTCCTCATAATTTTGACACCTTTTGAAGATCTTCATAATTTTCACACATTTTCAGGCTCTTCATGTGTTTGAACACCGCTTCATGTTCCTCCTATTTTTCAGACCGTTTCATGCTCCTCATATTTTTGACACCTTTTGAAGCTCTCATATTTTTCATACCTTTTGAAGCTCTTCATGTTTTTGAACACTGCTTCATGCTCCTCTTATTTTTCAGATCGTTTCATGCTCCTCATATTTTTGACACTTTTTGAGCTCTTCATATTTTTCAAAACTTTTCCGGCTCTTCATGTTTTCGAACTCTGCTTCATGCTCCTCCAGTTTTTCACACCGTTTCATGATCCTCTTGTATTTCACAACTTTGAACCTCTTCATATTTTTCACACCTTTTCATGCTCTTCAAGTTTTTCAACATCACTTCATGCTCCTATATTTTTGCAGACCGTTTCATGCTCCTCATATTTTTGACACATTTTGAAGCTCTTCATATTTCTCACACCTTTTCAGGCTCTTCATGTTTTTGAACACCGCTTCATGCTCCTCCTATTTTTCAGACCGTTTCATGCTCCTCATATTTTTCAGACCATTTCATATTCCTCATATTTTTGACATCTTTTGAAGCTCTTCGTATTTTTCACACTTTTTCAGATCTCTTCATGTTTTTATACACCGTTTCATGCTAATCCCATTTTTCAAACCTTATCATGCTCCTCATATTTTTCACACCTTTTTAAGCTCTTCATATTTTTCACACCTTTTCAGGATCTTCATGTTTTTGAACACCGCTTCATGCTCCTCATATTTTTCAGACCGTTTCTTGCTCCTCGTATTTTTGACATCTTTTGAAGCTTTTCATATTTTTCACACCTTCTCAGGCTCTTCAAGTTTTTCAACACCACTTCATGCTCCTCCTTTTTTGCAGACCGTTTGATGCTCCTCATATTTTTGATACCTTTTGATGCTCTTCATATTTTTCACACCTTTTCAGGCTCTTCATTTTTTCAACACCGCTTCATACTCCTCCTATTTTTCAGACCGTTTCATGCTCATCTCATTTTTGACACCTCTTGAAGCTTTTCATATTTTTCACAACGTTTCAGGCTCTTCAAGTTTTTGAACACCGCTTCATGTTCTTCCTATTTTTCAGACCGTTTCATGCTCCTCATATTTTTGACACCTTTTGAAGCTCTTCATATTTTTCACACCTTTTCATGCTCTTCATGTTTTTGAACACCGATTCATGCTCCTCCTATTTTTCAGAGAGTTTCATTCTCCTCATGTATTTCACACCTTTTGAAGCTCTTCATATTTTTCAAAACTTTTCAGGCTCTTCATATTTTTCCACACCACTTCATGCTCATCCTATTTTTCAGACCGTTTCATGCTCCTCATATTTTTGACATCTTTTGAAGCTCTTCTTATTTTTCACACCTTTTCAGGCTCTTCATGTTTTTCAACACAGCTTCATGCTCCTCCTATTTTTCAGACCGTTTCATGCTCATCTCATTTTTGACACCTTTTGAAGATCTTCATATTTTTCACACCTTTTCAGGCTCTTCATGTTTTTGAACACCGCTTCATGCTAATCCCATTTTTCAAACCATATCATGCTCCTCATAATTTTCACACCTTTTTAAGCTCTTCATATTTTTCACACCTTTTCAGGCTCTTCATGTTTTTTAATACTACTTCATGCTCCTTCTATTTTTCAGAGAGTTTCATGCTCCTCATGTATTACACACCTTTTGAAGCTCTTCATATTTTTCACACCTTTTCAGGCTCTTCCTGTTTTGATCACCGTTTCATGCTCCTCCTATTTTTCAGACCGTTTCATGCTCCTCATAATTTTTGACACCTTTTAAAGGTCTTCATTATTTTCACACCTTTTCTGGCACTTCATGTTTTTGAACACAACTTCATGCTCCTCCTATTTTTCAGACCATTTCATATTCCTCATATTTTTCACACCTTTTGAAGCTCTTCATATTTTTCACACCTTTTCAGGCTCTTCATGTTTTTGAACTCCGTTGCATGCTCCTCCTATTTTTCAGACCATTTCATGCTCATCTCATTTTTTAAACCTTTTGAAGCTTTTCATATTTTTCACAACGTTTCAGGCTCTTCAAGTTTTTGAACACCGCTTCATGCTCCTCCTATTTTTCAGACCGTTTCATGCTCCTCATATTTTTCACACTTTTTGAAGCTCTTCATATTTTTCACACCTTTTCAGGCTCTTCATGTTTTTCTACACCGCTTCATGCTCCTCCTATTTTTCAGACCGTTTCATGCTCCTCATATTTTACACCTTTTGAAGCTCTTCATATTTTTCACACCTTTTCAGGCTCTTCATGTTTTTGATCACCGTTACATTCTCCTCCTATTATTCAGACCGTTTCATGCTCCTCATATTTTTGACACTTTTTGAAGCTCTTTATATATTTCACACCTTTTCAGGCTCTTCATGTTTTTGATCACCGTTACATTCTCCTCCTACTATTCAGACCGTTTCATGCTCCTCATATTTTTGACACTTTTTGAAGCTCTTTATATATTTCACACATTTTCAGGCTCTTCATGTTTTTGAACACAGCTTCATGCTCCTCCTATTTTTCAGACCGTTTCATGCTCCTCATATACTTGACACATTTTTAAGCTCTTCATATATTTCACACATTTTCAGGCTATTCATGTTTTTCAACACCGCTTCATGCTCCTTGTATTTTTAAGACCGTTTCATGCTCCTCATATTTTTGACACCTTTTTAAGCTCTTCCTATTTTTCACACCTTTTTAAGCTCTTCATATTTCTCACACCTTTTCAGGCTCTTCATGTTTTTCAACAACGCTTCATGCACCTCCTATTTGTCAGACCGTTTCATGCTCATCTCATTTTTGACACCTTTTGAATCTTTTCATATTTTTCACACCTTCTCAGGCACTTCATGTTTTTGAACACTGCTTCATGCTAATCCTATTTTTCAAACCATATCATGCTCCTCATATTTTTCACACCTTTTAAGCTCTTCATATTTTTCACACTTTTTCAGGCTCTTCATGTTTTTCAACACCGCTTCATGCTCCTCCTATTTTTCAGACCGTTTCATGCTCATCAAATTTTTGACACCTTTTGAAGCTCTTCATATTTTTCACACCTTTTGAAGCTCTTCATATTTTTCACACCATTTCAGGCTCTTCATGTTTTTCAAAACCGTTTCATGCTGCTTCTATTTTTCAGACCGTTTCATGCTCCTCATATTTTTCACACCTTTTGAAGCTCTTCATATTTTTCACACCTTTCAGACTATTCATGTTTTTCAACACTGCTTCATGCTCCTTGTATTTTTAAGACCGTTTCATGCTCCTCATATTTTTGACACCTTTTTAAGCTCTTCATATTTCTCATACCTTTTCAGGCTCTTCATGTTTTTCTACACCACTTCATGCTTCTCCTATTTTTCAGCCCGTTTCATGCTCCTCATTTATTTCACACCTTTTGAAGCTCTTCATATTTTTCACACCTTCTCAGGCTATTCATGTTTTTCAACAACGCTTCATGCACCTCCTATTTTTCAGACCGTTTCATGCTCATCTCATTTTTGACACCTTTTGAAGCTTTTCATATTTTTCACACCTTTTCAGGCTCTTCATGTTTTTCCACACCACATCATGCTTCTCCTAATTTTCAGCAGGTTTCATGCTCCTCATGTATTTCACACCTTTTGAAGCTCTTCATATTTTTCAAAACTTTTCAGGCTCTTCCTGTTTTTGAACAGCGCTTCATGCTCCTCCTATATTTCAGACCGTTTCATGCTCCTCATGTATTACACACCTTTTGAAGCTCTTCATTTTTTTCACACATTTACAGGCTCTTCATGTTTTTGATCACCGTTTCATGCTCCTCCTATTTTTCAGACCATTTCATGCTCCTCATATTTTTGACACCTTTTGAAGCTCTTCGTATTTTTCACACCTTTTCAGGTCTCTTCATGTTTTTATACACCGTTTCATGCTAATCCCATTTTTCAAACCATATCATGCTCCTCATATTTTTCACACCTCTTCAAGCTTTTCATATTTTTCACAACGTTTCAGGGTCTTCAAGTTTTTGAACACCGCTTCATGTTCTTCCTATTTTTCAGACCGTTTCATCCTCCTCATATTTTTGACACCTTTTGATGCTCTTCATATTTTTCACACCTTTTCAGGCTCTTCATTTTTTCAACACCGCTTCATACTCCTCCTATTTTTCAGACCGTTTCATGCTCATCTCATTTTTGACACTTCTTGAAGCTTTTCATATTTTTCACAACGTTTCAGGCTCTTCAAGTTTTTGAAGACCGCTTCATGTTCTTCCTATTTTTCAGACCGTTTCATGCTCCTCATATTTTTGACACCTTTTGAAGCTCTTCATATTTTTCACACCTTTTCAGGCTCTTCATGTTTTTGAACACCGCTTCATGCTCCTCCTATTTTTCAGAGAGTTTCATCCTCCTCATGTATTTCACACCTTTTGAAGCTCTTCATATTTTTCAAAACTTTTCAGGCTCTTCATATTTTTCCACACCACTTCATGCTCATCCTATTTTTCAGACCGTTTCATGCTCCTCATATTTTTGACACCTTTTGAAGCTCTTCTTATTTTTCACACCTTTTCAGTCTATTCATGTTTTTGAACACCATTTCAGGCTCCTCCTATTTTTCAGAGAGTTTCATGCTCCTCATGTATTTCACTCCTTTGAAAGCTCTTCATATTTTTCAAAGATTTTGAAGCTCTTCATTTTTTTCACACCTTTTCAGGCTCTTCATGTTTTTCAACACCGTTTCATGCTCCTCCTATTTTTCAAACCGTTTCATGTTCCTCATAATTTTGACACCTTTTGAAGATCTTCATAATTTTCACACATTTTCAGGCTCTTCATGTGTTTGAACACCGCTTCATGTTCCTCCTATTTTTCAGACCGTTTCATGCTCCTCATATTTTTGACACCTTTTGAAGCTCTCATATTTTTCATACCTTTTGAAGCTCTTCATGTTTTTGAACACTGCTTCATGCTCCTCTTATTTTTCAGATCGTTTCATGCTCCTCATATTTTTGACACTTTTTGAGCTCTTCATATTTTTCAAAACTTTTCCGGCTCTTCATGTTTTCGAACTCTGCTTCATGCTCCTCCAGTTTTTCACACCGTTTCATGATCCTCTTGTATTTCACAACTTTGAACCTCTTCATATTTTTCACACCTTTTCATGCTCTTCAAGTTTTTCAACATCACTTCATGCTCCTACATTTTTGCAGACCGTTTCATGCTCATCTCATTTTTGTCACCTTTGAAGCTCTTCATATTTTTCACACCTTTTAAAGCTCTTCATATTTTTCACAAGTTTTCAGGCTCTTCATGTTTTTCAAAACCGTTTCATGCTGCTTCTATTTTTCAGACCGTTTCATGCTCCTCATATTTTTCACACCTTTTGAAGCTCTTAATATTTTTCACACCCTTTTAAGATCTTCATGTTTTTGAACACAGCTTCATGCTCCTCCTATTTTTCAGACCGTTTCATGCTCCTCATATTTTTGACAACTTTTGAAGCTCTTCATATTTTTCACACCTTTTCAGGCTCTTCATATTTTTGAACACAGCTTCATGCTCCTCCTATTTTTCAGACCGTTTCATCTCCTCATATTTTTGACACTTTTTGAAGCTTTTCATATTTTTCACATCTTTTCAGGCTCTTCATGTTTTTCAACACCATTTCATGATCCTCCAATTTTTCAGACCGTTTCATGCTCATCTCATTTTTGACACCTTTTGAAGCTTTTCATATTTCTCACACATTTTCAGGCTCTTCATATTTTTCCACACCACTTCATGCTTCTCCTATTTTTCAGCCCGTTTCATGCTCCTCATGTATTTCACAGCTTTTGAAGCTCTTCATATTTTTCACACCTTTTCAGGCTCTTCATGTTTTTGGTCACCGCTTCATGCTCTTCCTATTTTTCAGACCGTTTCATGCTCCTCATATATTTGACACCTTTTGAAGCTCTTCATATTTTTCACACCTTTTCAGGCTCTTCATGTTTTTGGTCACCGCTTCATGCTCTTCCTATTTTTCAGACCGTTTCATGCTCCTCATATTTTTGAAACATTTTGAAGCTCTTCATATTTTTCACACCTTTTCAGGCTCTTCATGTTTTTCACCACCACTTCACGCTCCTCCTATATTTCAGACCGTATCATGCTCATCTCATTTTTGTCACCTTTGAAGCTCTTTATTTTTTTCACACCTTTTGAAGCTCTTCATATTTTTCACACGTTTTTTGCTCTTCATATTTTTCAACACCGTTTCATGCTGCTTCTATTTTTCAGTCCGTTTCATGCTCCTCATATATTTCACACCTTTTGAAGCTCTTCATATTTTTCACACCTTTTCAGGATCTTCATGTTTTGGAACACAGCTTCATGCTCCTCCTATTTATCAGACCGTTTCATGCTCCTCATATTTTTGACACCTTTTGAAGCTCTTTATATTTTTCACAGTTTTTCAGGCTCTTCATTATTTTCAACACCGTTTCATGTTATTCCTATTTTTCAGACCGTTTAATGCTCATCTCATTTTTGACACCTTTTGAAGCTCTTCATATTTTTCACACCTTTTCAGGCTCTTCATGATTTTGGACACCGTTTCATGCTCCTCCTATTTTTCAGACCGTTTCATGCTCCTCATATTTATGACACCTTTTGAAGCTCTTCATATTTTTCACACCTTTTCATGCTCTTCATGTTTCTGAAAACCGCTTCATGATCCTCCTATTTTTCAGAACGTTTCATGCTCCTCATATATTTCACACCTTTTGAAGCTCTTCATATTTTTCACTTCATTGAAGCTCTTCATATTTTTCACTCCTTTTCAGGCTCTTCATGATTTTCAACACCGCTTCATGCTCCTCGTATTTTTCGGACCGTTTTATGCTCATCTCATTTTTGACACCTTTTGAAGCTCTTCATATTTTTCACACCTTTTGAAGCTCTTCATATTTTTCATATGTTTGAAGCTCTTCATATTTTCACACGTTTTCAGACTCTTCATGTTTTTCAACACCGCTTCATGCCCCTGCTATTTTTCAGACAGTTTCATGCTCCTCATATTTTTGACAGGTTTTGAGGCTTTTCATATTTTTCACACCTTTTCAGGCTCTTCATGTTTTTGAACACCGTTTCATAATCCGCCTATTTTTAAGACCGTTTCATGCTCCTCATATTTTTGACACCTTTAGAACCTCTTCATATTTTACACAGCTTTTCAGGCTCTTCATGTTTTTCAATACCGCTTCATGCTCCTCCTCTTTTTCAGAACGTTTCATGCTCCTCATATATTTGACACCTTTTGAAGCTCTTGATATTTCTCACACCTTTTCAGGTTCTTCATGTTTTTCAACACCACTTCATGCTCCTCCTATTTTTCAGACCGTTTCATGCTCATCTCATTTTTGACACCTTTTGAAGCTCCTCATATTTTTCACATCTTTTGAAGCTCTTCATATTTTTCACACCTTTTCAGGCTCTTCATGTTTTTGAACACCGCTTCATGATCCTCCTGTTTTTCAGACCGTATCATGCTCATCTCATTTTTGTCACCTTTGAAGCTCTTTATATTTTTCACACCTTTTGAAGCTCTTCATATTTTTCACACCTTTTCAGGCTCTTCATGTTTTTGATCACCGTTTCATGCTCCTCCTATTTTTCAGACCGTTTCATGCTCCTCATAATTTTGACACCTTATGAAGCTCTTCATATTTTTCACACCTTTTCTGGCTCTTCATGTTTTTGAACACCGCTTCATGATCCTCCTGATTTTCAGACCGTTTCATGCTCTTCATATTTTTGAAACATTTTGAAGCTCTTCATATTTTTCACACCTTTTCAGGCTCTTCATGTTTTTCACCACCACTTCATTCTCCTCCTATTTTTCAGACCGTTTCATGCTCATCTCATTTTTGTCACCTTTGAAGCTCTTTATATTTTTCACACCTTTTGAAGCTCTTCATATTTTTCACACGTTTTCAGGCTCTTCATAGTTTTCAACACCGTTTCATGCTGCTTCTATTTTTCAGATCGTTTATGCTCCTCATATTTTTGACACCTTTAGAAGCTCTTCATATTTTTCAAACCTTTTCAGGTTCTTCATGTTTTTGATCACCGTTTCATGCTCCTCCTATTTTTCAGACCGTTTCGTGCTCCTCATATTTTTGACACATTTTGAAGCTGTTCATATTTTTCACACCTTTTCTGGCTCTTCATGTTTTTGAACACCGCTTCATGATCCTCCTATTTTTCAGACCGTTTCATGCTCCTCATATTTTTGACACTTTTTGAGCTCTTCATATTTTTCACACCTTTTCAGGCTCTTCATGTTTTTGAACACCGCTTCATGCTACTCCTATTTTTCAGATCGTTTATGCTCCTCATATTTTTGACACCTTTAGAAGCTCTTCATATTTTTCAAACCTTTTCAGGTTCTTCATGTTTTTGATCACCGTTTCATGCTCCTCCTATTTTTCAGACCGTTTCATGCTCCTCATAATTTTGACACCTTATGTTCATGTTTTTGAACACCGCTTCATGATCCTCCTATTTTTCAGACCGTTTCATACTTCTCATATTTTTGACACATTTAGAAGCTCTTCATTTTTTTCACACCTTTTCAGGCTCTTCATGTTTTTTGACACAGCTTCATGATCCTCCTATTTTTCAGACCGTTTCATGTTCATCTCATTTTTTACACCTTTTGAAGCTTTTCATATTTTTCACACATTTTCAGGCTCTTCATATTTTTCCACACCACTTCATGCTTCTCCTATTTTTCAGCCCGTTTCATGCTCCTCATGTATTTCACACCTTTTGAAGCTCTCCATATTTTTCACAGCTTTTCAGGCTCTTCATGTTTTTCCACAGCACTTCATGCTTCTCTTATTTTTCAGCCGGTTTCATGCTCCTCATGTATTTCACACCTTTTGAAGCTCTTCATATTTTTCACACCTTTTCAGGCTCTTCATGTTTTTGATCACCGTTTCATGCTCCTCCTATTTTTCAGACCGTTTCATGCTCCTCATATTTTTGACACCTTTTGAAGCTCTTCATATTTTTCACACCTTTTCAGGCTCTTCATGTTCTTGAACACCGCTTCATGATCCTCCTGATTTTCAGACCGTTTCATGCTTTTCATATTTTTGAAACATTTTGAAGCTCTTCATATTTTTCACACCTTTTCAGGCTCTTCATGTTTTTCACCACCACTTCATTCTCCTCCTATTTTTCAGACCGTTTCATGCTCATCTCATTTTTGTCACCTTTGAAGCTCTTTATATTTTTCACACCTTTTGAAGCTCTTCATATTTTTCACACCTTTTCAGGCTCTTCATATTTTTCAACACCTTTTCATGCTGCTTCTATTTTTCAGACCGTTTCATGCTCCTCATATTTTTCACACCTTTTGAAGCTCTTCATATTTTTCACACCTTTTCAGGCTCTTCATGTTTTTGAACACAGCTTCATGCTCCACCTATTTATCAGACCGTTTCATGCTCCTCATATTTTTGACACCTTTTGCAGCTCTTTATATTTTTCACATTATTTCAGGCTCTTCATGATTTTCAACACCGTTTCATGTTATTCCTATTCTTCAGACCGTTTAATGCTCATTATCATTTTTGACACCTTTTGAAGCTCTTCATATTTTTCAAACCTTTTCAGGTTCTTCATGTTTTTGATCACCGTTTCAAGCTCCTCCTATTTTTCAGAGAGTTTCATGCTCCTCATGTATTTCACACCTTTTGAAGCTCTTCATATTTTCCACACCTTTTCAGGCTCTTCATGTGTTTGATCACCTTTTCATGCTTCTTCTATTTTTCAGATCGTTTCATGCTCCTCATATTTTTGACACTTTTTGAGCTCTTCATATTTTTCACACCTTTTCAGGCTCTTCATGTTTTTGAACACCGCTTCATGCTACTCCTTTTTTTCAGATCGTTTATGCTCCTCATATTTTTGACACCTTTAGAAGCTCTTCATATTTTTCAAACCTTTTCAGGCTCTTCATGTTTTTGATCACCGTTTCATGCTCCTCCTATTTTTCAGACCGTTTCATGCTCCTCATATTTTTGACACCTTTTGAAGCTCTTCATATTTTTCACACCTTTTCAGGCTCTTCATGTTTTTGAACACCGCTTCATAATCCTCCTGTTTTTCAGACCGTTTCATGCTCTTCATATTTGTGAAACATTTTGAAGCTCTTCATATTTTTCACACCTTTTCAGGCTCTTCATGTTTTTGAACACAGCTTCATGCTCCACCTATTTATCAGACCGTTTCATGCTCCTCATATTTTTGACACCTTTTGCAGCTCTTTATATTTTTCACACTATTTCAGGCTCTTCATGATTTTCAACACCGTTTCATGTTATTCCTATTTTTCCGAACGTTTAATGCTAATCTCATTTTTGACACCTTTTGAAGCTTTTCATATTTTTCACAACTTTTCAGGCTCTTCATGTTTTTGAACACCGCTTCATGCTCCTCCTATTTTTCAGAGCGTTTCATGCTCCTCATATTTTTGACACTTTTTGAGCTCTTCATATTTTTCACACCTTTTCAGGCTCTTCATGTTTTTGATCACCGTTTCATGCTCCTTCTATTTTTCAGATCGTTTCATGCTCATCATATTTTTGACACTTTTTGAGCTCTTCATATTTTTCACACCTTTTCAGGCTCTTCATGGTTTTGAACACCGCTTCATGATCCTCCTATTATTCAGACCGTTTCATGCTCCTCATATTTTTGACACATTTAGAAGCTCTTCATTTTTTTCACACCTTTTCAGGCTCTTCATGTTTTTCGACACAGCTTCATGATCCTCCTATTTTTCAGACCATTTCATTCTCCTCATATTTTTGACACCTTTTGAAGCTCTTCATATATTTCACACTTTTTCAGTCTCTTCTTTTTTTTTCAACAGGACTTCATGCTCCTCCTATTTTTCAGACCGTTTCATGCTCTTCATATTTTTGAAACATTTTGAAGCTCTTCATATTTTTCACTCCTTTTCAGGCTCTTCATGTTTTTGAACACCGCTTCATGCTCCTCCTATTTTTCAGAACGTTTCATGCTCCTCATATTTTTCACACTTTTTGAAGCTCTTCATATTTTGCACACATTTTCTAGCCCTTCATGTTTTTCAACACAGCTTTATGCTCCTCCTATTTTTCAGACCGTTTCATGCTCCTAATATTTTGACACCTTTTGAAGCTCTTCATATATTTCACACCTTTTCAGGCTCTTCATGTTTTTGAACACCGCTTCATGCTCCTCTTATTTTTCAGACCGTTTTTTGCTCCTCATATTTTTAACACTTTTTTAAGCTTTTCATATTTTTCACACCTTTTCAGGCTCTTCAAGATTTTCAACACCACTTCATGCTCCTTCTTTTTTGCAGACCTTTTCATGCTCCTCATATATTTGACACCTTTTGATCCTCTTCATATTTTTCACACCTTTTCAGGCTCTTCATTTTTCAACACCGATTCATGCTCCTCCTATTTTTCAGACCGTTTCATGCTCATGTCATTTTTGACACCTTTTGAAGCTTTTCATATTTTTCACAACTTTTCAGGCTCTTCATGTCTTTCAACACCGTTTCAGGCTCCTCCTATTTTTCAGACCGTTTCATGCTCATCTCAATTTTGACACCTTTTGAAGCTCTTCATAATTTTCACACATTTTCAGGCTCTTCATGTTTTTGAACACTGCTTCATGCTCCTCGTATTGTTCAGATCGTTTCATGCTCCTCATATTTTTGACACTTCTTGAGCTCTTCATATTTTTCACACCTTTTCAGGCTCTTCATGTTTTTGAACACCGCTTCATGATCCTCCTGATTTTCAGACCGTTTCATGCTCTTCATATTTTTGAAACATTTTGAAGCTCTTCATATTTTTCACACCTTTTCAGGCTCTTCATGTTTTTCACCACCACTTCATTCTCCTCCTATTTTTCAGACCGTTTCATGCTCATCTCACTTTTGTCACCTTTGAAGCTCTTTATATTTTTCACACCTTTTGAAGCTCTTCATATTTTTCACACGTTTTCAGGCTCTTCATATTTTTCAACACCGTTTCATGCTGCTTCTATTTTTCAGACCGTTTCATGCTCCTCATATTTTTCACACCTTTTGAAGCTCTTCATATTTTTCACACCTTTTCAGGCTCTTCATGTTTTTGAACACAGCTTCATGCTCCACCTATTTATCAGACCGTTTCATGCTCCTCATATTTTTGACACCTTTTGCAGCTCTTTATATTTTTCACATTATTTCAGGCTCTTCATGATATTCAACACCGTTTCATGTTATTCCTATTTTTCAGCCCGTTTAATGCACATCTCATTTTTGACACCTTTTGAAGCTTTTCATATTTTTCACAACTTTTCAGGCTCTTCATGTTTTTGAACACCGCTTCATGCTCCTCCTATTTTTCAGAGAGTTTCATGCTCCTCATGTATTTCACACCTTTTGAAGCTCTTCATATTTTCCACACCTTTTCAGGCTCTTCATGTGTTTGATCACCGTTTCATGCTTCTTCTATTTTTCAGATCGTTTCATGCTCCTCATATTTTTGACACTCTTTGAGCTCTTCATATTTTTCACACCTTTTCAGGCTCTTCATGATTTTGAACACAGCTTCATGCTACTCCTATTTTTCAGATCGTTTATGCTCCTCATATTTTTGACACCTTTAGAAGCTCTTCATATTTTTCAAACCTTTTCAGGCTCTTCATGTTTTTGATCACCGTTTCATGCTCCTCCTATTTTTCAGACCGTTTCATGCTCCTCATATTTTTGACACCTTTTGCAGCTCTTCATATTTTTCACACCTTTTCAGGCTCTTCATGTTTTTGAACACCGCTTCAGGATCCTCCTGTTTTTCAGACCGTTTCATGCTCTTCATATTTGTGAAACATTTTGAAGCTCTTCATATTTTTCACACCTTTTCAGGCTCTTCATGTTTTTGAACACAGCTTCATGCTCCACCTATTTATCAGACCGTTTCATGCTCCTCATATTTTAGACACCATTTGCAGCTCTTTATATTTTTCACACTATTTCAGGCTCTTCATGATTTTCAACACCGTTTCATGTTATTCCTATTTTTCCGACCGTTTAATGCTAATCTCATTTTTGACACCTTTTGAAGCTTTTCATATTTTTCACAACTTTTCAGGCTCTTCATGTTTTGGAACACCGCTTCATGCTCCTCCTATTTTTCAGAGCGTTTCATGCTCCTCATATTTTTGACACTTTTTGAGCTCTTCATATTTTTCACAACTTTTCAGGCTCTTCATGTTTTTGATCACCGTTTCATGCTCCTTCTATTTTTCAGATCGTTTCATGCTCATCATATTTTTGACACTTTTTGAGCTCTTCATATTTTTCACACCTTTTCAGGCTCTTCATGTTTTTGAACACCGCTTCATGCTCCTCCTATTTTTCAGAACGTTTCATGCTCCTCATATTTTTCACACTTTTTGAAGCTCTTCTTATTTTGCACACCTTTTCAGGCCCTTCATGTTTTTCAACACAGCTTCATGCTCCTCCTATTTTTCAGACCGTTTCATGCTCCTAATATTTTGACACCTTTTGAAGCTCTTCATATATTTCAAACCTTTTCAGGCTCTTCATGTTTTTGAACACCGCTTCATGCTCCTCCTATTTTTCAGAGAGTTTCATGCTCCTCATGTATTTCACACCTTTTGAAGCTCTTCATATTTTTCACACCTTTTCAGGCTCTTCATGTTTTTGATCACCGTTTCAAGCTCCTCCTATTTTTCAGACCGTTTCATGCTCCTCATATTTATGACACCTTTTGAAACTCTTCCTATTTTTCACACCTTTTCATGCTCTTCATGTTTCTGAAAACCGCTTCATGATCCTCCGATTTTTCAGACCGTTTCATTCTCCTCATATATTTCACACCTTTTGAACCTCTTCATATTTTTCACACCTTTTCATGCTCTTCATGTTTCTGAAAACCGCTTCATGATCCTCCTATTTTTCAGACCGTTTCATTCTCCTCATATATTTCACACCTTTTGAAGCTCTTCGTATTTTTCCCACCTTTTCAGGCTCTTCATGTTTTTGAACACTGCTTCATGATCCTCGTATTTTTCAGACCGTTTCATGCTCCTCATATTTTTGACACTTTTTGAGCTCTTCATATTTTTCACACCTTTTCAGGCTCTTCATGTTTTTCGCCACCACTTCATTCTCCTCCTATTTTTCAGACCGTTTCATGCTCATCTCATTTTTGTCACCTTTGAAGCTCTTTATATTTTTCACACCTTTTGAAGCTCTTCATATTTTTCACACGTTTTCAGGCTCTTCATATTTTTCAACACCGTTTCATGCTGCTTCTATTTTTCAGACCGTTTCATGCTCCTCATATTTTTCACACCTTTTGAAGCTCTTCATATTTTTCCCACCTTTTCAGGCTCTTCATGTTTTTGAACACCGCTTCATGCTACTCCTTTTTTTCAGATCGTTTATGCTCCTCATATTTTTGACACCTTTTGAAGCTCTTCATATTTTTCACACCTTTTCAGGCTCTTCATGTTTTTGAACACCGCTTCATGCTACTCCTTTTTTTCAGATCGTTTATGCTCCTCATATTTTTGACACCTTTAGAAGCTCTTCATATTTTTCAAACCTTTTCAGGCTCTTTATGTTTTTGAACACGGCTTCATGATCCTCCTGTTTTTCAGACCGTTTCATGCTCTTCATATTTGTGAAACATTTTGAAGCTCTTCATATTTTTCACAACTTTTCAGGCTCTTCATGTTTTTGAACACAGCTTCATGCTCCACCTATTTATCAGACTGTTTCATGCTCCTCATATTTTTGACACCTTTTGAAGCTCTTTATATTTTTCACACTATTTCAGGCTCTTCATGATTTTCAACACCGTTTCATGTTATTCCTATTTTTCCGACCATTTAATGCTAATCTCATTTTTGACACCTTTTGAAGCTTTTCATATTTTTCACAACTTTTCAGGCTCTTCATGTTTTTGAACATCGCTTCATGCTCCTCCTATTTTTCAGAGCGTTTCATGCTCCTCATATTTTTGACACTTTTTGAGCTCTTCATATTTTTCACACCTTTTCAGGCTCTTCATGTTTTTAATCACCGTTTCATGCTCCTTCTATTTTTCAGATCGTTTCATGCTCATCATATTTTTGACTCTTTTTGAGCTCTTCATATTTTTCACACCTTTTCAGGCTCTTCATGTTTTTGAACACCGCTTCATGATCCTCCTATTTTTCAGACCGTTTCATGCTCCTCATATTTTTGACACATTTAGAAGCTCTTGATTTTTTTCACACCTTTTCAGGCTCTTCATGTTTTTCGACACAGCTTCATGATTCTCCTATTTTTCAGACCGTTTCATTCTCCTCATATTTTTGACACCTTTTGAAGCTCTTCATATATTTCACACCTTTTCAGTCTCTTCTTTTTTTTTCAACACGACTTCATGCTCCTCCTATTTTTCAGACCGTTTCATGCTCTTCATATTTTTGAAACATTTTGATGCTATTCATATTTTTCACACCTTTTCAGGCTCTTCATGTTTTTGAACACCGCTTCATGCTCCTCCTATTTTTCAGAACGTTTCATGCTCCTCATATTTTTCACATTTTTGAAGCTCTTCATATTTTGCACACCTTTTCAGGCCTTTCATGTTTTTCAACACAGCTTCATGCTCCTCCTATTTTTCAGACCGTTTCATGCTCATCTCATTTTTTTCACCTTTGAAGCTCTTTATATTTTTCTCACCTTTTGAAGCTCTTCATATTTTTCACATGTTTTCAGGCTCTTCATATTTTTCAACACCGTTTCATGCTGCTTCTATTTTTCAGACCGTTTCATGCTCCTCATATTTTTCACACCTTTTGAAGCTCTTCATATTTTTCACACCTTTTCAGGCTCTTCATGTTTTTGAACACCGCTTCATGCTCCTCTTATTTTTCAGACCGTTTTTTGCTCCTCATATTTTTGACACCTTTTGAAGCTTTTCATATTTTTCACAACTTTTCAGACTCTTCATGTCTTTCAACACCGTTTCAGGCTCCTCCTATTTTTCAGACCGTTTCATGCTCCTCATATTTTTGACACCTTTTGAAGCTCTTCATATTTTTCACACCTTTTCAGGCTCTTCATATTTATGAACACCGCTTCATGATCCTCCTGTTTTTCAGACCGTTTCATGCTCTTCATATTTTTGAAACATTTTGAAGCTCTTCATATTTTTCACACCTTTTCAGGCTCTTCATGTTTTTCACACGTTTTCAGACTCTTCATGTTTTTCAACAACGCTTCATGCTCCTGCTATTTTTCAGACCGTTTCATGCTCCTCATATTTTAGACACCTTTAAAAACTCTTCATATTTTTCACACCTTTTTAGGCTCTTCATGTTTTTCACACGTTTTCAGACTCTTCATGTTTTTCAACACCGCTTCATGCTCCTGCTATTTGTCAGACCGTTTCATGCCCTTCATATTTTTGACACGTTTTGAAGCTCTTCATATTTTTCACACCTTTTCAGGCTCTTCATGTTTTTCAACACCGTTTCATGCTGCTTCTATTATTTCAGACAGTTTCATGCTCCTCATATTTTTGACATCTTTTGAAGCTCTTCATATTTTTCACATCATTGAAGCTCTTCATATTTTTCACGCCTTTTCAGGCTCTTCATGATTTTCAACACCGCTTCATGATCCTCGTATTTTTCGGACCGTTTCATGCTCATCTCATTTTTGACACCTTTTGAAGCTCTTCATATTTTTCACACCTTTTGAAGCTCTTCATATTTTTCATATGTTTGAAGCTCTTCATAATTTCACACGTTTTCAGACTCTTCATGTTTTTCAACAACGCTTCATGCCCCTGCGATTTTTCATACCGTTTCATGCTCCTCATATTTTTGACAGGTTTTGAGGCTTTTCATATTTTTCACACCTTTTCAGGCTCTTCATGTTTTTGAACACCGTTTCATAATCCGCCTATTTTTAAGACCGTTTCATGCTCCTCATATTTTTGACACCTTTAGAACCTCTTCATATTTACACAGCTTTTCAGGCTCTTCATGTTTTTCAACACCGCTTCATGCTCCTCCTCTTTTTCAGAACGTTTCATGCTCCTCATATACTTGACACCTTTTGAAGCTCTTGATATTTCTCACACCTTTTCAGGTTCTTTATGTTTTTCAACCCGCTTCATGCTCCTCCTATTTTTCAGACCGTTTCATGCTCATCTCATTTTTGACACCTTTTGAAGCTCTTCATATTTTTCACATCTTTTGAAGCTCTTTATATTTTTCACACATTTTCAGGCTCTTCATGTTTTTGAACACCGCTTCATGCTCCTGCTATTTTTCAGACCGTTTCATGCTCCTCATATTTTTGACACCTTTTGAAGCTCTTCATATTTGTCACACCTTTTCAGGCTCTTCATGATTTTCAACACCGTTTCATGTTATTCCTATTTTTCCGACCATTTAATGCTAATCTCATTTTTGACACCTTTTGAAGCTTTTCATATTTTTCACAAATTTTCAGGCTCTTCATGTTTTTGAACATCGCTTCATGCTCCTCCTATTTTTCAGAGCGTTTCATGCTCCTCATATTTTTGACACTTTTTGAGCTCTTCATATTTTTCACACCTTTTCAGGCTCTTCATGTTTTTAATCACCGTTTCATGCTCCTTCTATTTTTCAGATCGTTTCATGCTCATCATATTTTTGACTCTTTTTGAGCTCTTCATATTTTTCACACCTTTTCAGGCTCTTCATGTTTTTGAACACCGCTTCATGATCCTCCTATTTTTCAGACCGTTTCATGCTCCTCATATTTTTGAAACATTTAGAAGCTCTTGATTTTTTTCACACCTTTTCAGGCTCTTCATGTTTTTCGACACAGCTTCATGATTCTCCTATTTTTCAGACCGTTTCATTCTCCTCATATTTTTGACACCTTTTGAAGCTCTTCATATATTTCACACCTTTTCAGTCTCTTCTTTTTTTTTCAGCACGACTTCATGCTCCTCCTATTTTTCAGACCGTTTCATGCTCTTCATATTTTTGAAACATTTTGATGCTATTCATATTTTTCACACCTTTTCAGGCTCTTCATGTTTTTGAACACCGCTTCATGCTCCTCCTATTTTTCAGAACGTTTCATGCTCCTCATATTTTTCACATTTTTGAAGCTCTTCATATTTTGCACACCTTTTCAGGCCTTTCATGTTTTTCAACACAGCTTCATGCTCCTCCTATTTTTCAGACCGTTTCATGCTCATCTCATTTTTTTCACCTTTGAAGCTCTTTATATTTTTCTCACCTTTTGAAGCTCTTCATATTTTTCACATGTTTTCAGGCTCTTCATATTTTTCAACACCGTTTCATGCTGCTTCTATTTTTCAGACCGTTTCATGCTCCTCATATTTTTCACACCTTTTGAAGCTCTTCATATTTTTCACACCTTTTCAGGCTCTTCATGTTTTTGAACACCGCTTCATGCTCCTCTTATTTTTCAGACCGTTTTTTGCTCCTCATATTTTTGACACCTTTTGAAGCTTTTCATATTTTTCACAACTTTTCAGACTCTTCATGTCTTTCAACACCGTTTCAGGCTCCTCCTATTTTTCAGACCGTTTCATGCTCCTCATATTTTTGACACCTTTTGAAGCTCTTCATATTTTTCACACCTTTTCAGGCTCTTCATATTTATGAACACCGCTTCATGATCCTCCTGTTTTTCAGACCGTTTCATGCTCTTCATATTTTTGAAACATTTTGAAGCTCTTCATATTTTTCACACCTTTTCAGGCTCTTCATGTTTTTCACACGTTTTCAGACTCTTCATGTTTTTCAACAACGCTTCATGCTCCTGCTATTTTTCAGACCGTTTCATGCTCCTCATATTTTAGACACCTTTAAAAACTCTTCATATTTTTCACACCTTTTTAGGCTCTTCATGTTTTTCACACGTTTTCAGACTCTTCATGTTTTTCAACACCGCTTCATGCTCCTGCTATTTGTCAGACCGTTTCATGCTCTTCATATTTTTGACACGTTTTGAAGCTCTTCATATTTTTCACACCTTTTCAGGCTCTTCATGTTTTTCAACACCGTTTCATGCTGCTTCTATTATTTCAGACAGTTTCATGCTCCTCATATTTTTGACATCTTTTGAAGCTCTTCATATTTTTCACATCATTGAAGCTCTTCATATTTTTCACGCCTTTTCAGGCTCTTCATGATTTTCAACACCGCTTCATGATCCTCGTATTTTTCGGACCGTTTCATGCTCATCTCATTTTTGACACCTTTTGAAGCTCTTCATATTTTTCACACCTTTTGAAGCTCTTCATATTTTTCATATGTTTGAAGCTCTTCATAATTTCACACGTTTTCAGACTCTTCATGTTTTTCAACAACGCTTCATGCCCCTGCGATTTTTCATACCGTTTCATGCTCCTCATAATTTTGACAGGTTTTGAGGCTTTTCATATTTTTCACACCTTTTCAGGCTCTTCATGTTTTTGAACATCGCTTCATGCTCCTCCTATTTTTCAGAGCGTTTCATGCTCCTCATATTTTTGACACTTTTTGAGCTCTTCATATTTTTCACACCTTTTCAGGCTCTTCATGTTTTTAATCACCGTTTCATGCTCCTTCTATTTTTCAGATCGTTTCATGCTCATCATATTTTTGACTCTTTTTGAGCTCTTCATATTTTTCACACCTTTTCAGGCTCTTCATGTTTTTGAACACCGCTTCATGATCCTCCTATTTTTCAGACCGTTTCATGCTCCTCATATTTTTGAAACATTTAGAAGCTCTTGATTTTTTTCACACCTTTTCAGGCTCTTCATGTTTTTCGACACAGCTTCATGATTCTCCTATTTTTCAGACCGTTTCATTCTCCTCATATTTTTGACACCTTTTGAAGCTCTTCATATATTTCACACCTTTTCAGTCTCTTCTTTTTTTTTCAACACGACTTCATGCTCCTCCTATTTTTCAGACCGTTTCATGCTCTTCATATTTTTGAAACATTTTGATGCTATTCATATTTTTCACACCTTTTCAGGCTCTTCATGTTTTTGAACACCGCTTCATGCTCCTCCTATTTTTCAGAACGTTTCATGCTCCTCATATTTTTCACATTTTTGAAGCTCTTCATATTTTGCACACCTTTTCAGGCCTTTCATGTTTTTCAACACAGCTTCATGCTCCTCCTATTTTTCAGACCGTTTCATGCTCATCTCATTTTTTTCACCTTTGAAGCTCTTTATATTTTTCTCACCTTTTGAAGCTCTTCATATTTTTCACATGTTTTCAGGCTCTTCATATTTTTCAACACCGTTTCATGCTGCTTCTATTTTTCAGACCGTTTCATGCTCCTCATATTTTTCACACCTTTTGAAGCTCTTCATATTTTTCACACCTTTTCAGGCTCTTCATGTTTTTGAACACCGCTTCATGCTCCTCTTATTTTTCAGACCGTTTTTTGCTCCTCATATTTTTGACACCTTTTGAAGCTTTTCATATTTTTCACAACTTTTCAGACTCTTCATGTCTTTCAACACCGTTTCAGGCTCCTCCTATTTTTCAGACCGTTTCATGCTCCTCATATTTTTGACACCTTTTGAAGCTCTTCATATTTTTCACACCTTTTCAGGCTCTTCATATTTATGAACACCGCTTCATGATCCTCCTGTTTTTCAGACCGTTTCATGCTCTTCATATTTTTGAAACATTTTGAAGCTCTTCATATTTTTCACACCTTTTCAGTCTCTTCATGTTTTTCACACGTTTTCAGACTCTTCATGTTTTTCAACAACGCTTCATGCTCCTGCTATTTTTCAGACCGTTTCATGCTCCTCATATTTTAGACACCTTTAAAAACTCTTCATATTTTTCACACCTTTTTAGGCTCTTCATGTTTTTCACACGTTTTCAGACTCTTCATGTTTTTCAACACCGCTTCATGCTCCTGCTATTTGTCAGACCGTTTCATGCTCTTCATATTTTTGACACGTTTTGAAGCTCTTCATATTTTTCACACCTTTTCAGGCTCTTCATGTTTTTCAACACCGTTTCATGCTGCTTCTATTATTTCAGACAGTTTCATGCTCCTCATATTTTTGACATCTTTTGAAGCTCTTCATATTTTTCACATCATTGAAGCTCTTCATATTTTTCACGCCTTTTCAGGCTCTTCATGATTTTCAACACCGCTTCATGATCCTCGTATTTTTCGGACCGTTTCATGCTCATCTCATTTTTGACACCTTTTGAAGCTCTTCATATTTTTCACACCTTTTGAAGCTCTTCATATTTTTCATATGTTTGAAGCTCTTCATAATTTCACACGTTTTCAGACTCTTCATGTTTTTCAACAACGCTTCATGCCCCTGCGATTTTTCATACCGTTTCATGCTCCTCATATTTTTGACAGGTTTTGAGGCTTTTCATATTTTTCACACCTTTTCAGGCTCTTCATGTTTTTGAACACCGTTTCATAATCCGCCTATTTTTAAGACCGTTTCATGCTCCTCATATTTTTGACACCTTTAGAACCTCTTCATATTTTACACAGCTTTTCAGGCTCTTCATGTTTTTCAACACCGCTTCATGCTCCTCCTCTTTTTCAGAACGTTTCATGCTCCTCATATACTTGACACCTTTTGAAGCTCTTGATATTTCTCACACCTTTTCAGGTTCTTTATGTTTTTCAACCCGCTTCATGCTCCTCCTATTTTTCAGACCGTTTCATGCTCATCTCATTTTTGACACCTTTTGAAGCTCTTCATATTTTTCACATCTTTTGAAGCTCTTTATATTTTTCACACATTTTCATGCTCTTCATGTTTTTGAACACCGCTTCATGCTCCTGCTATTTTTCAGACCGTTTCATGCTCCTCATATTTTTGACACCTTTTGAAGCTCTTCATATTTGTCACACCTTTTCAGGCTCTTCATGATTTTCAACACCGCTTCATGTTCCTCCTATTTTTCAGACCGTTTCATGCTCATCTCATTTTGACACCTTTTGAAGCTTTTCATATTGTTCACACGTTTTCAGTCTGTTCATGATTTTCAACACCGCTTCATGCTCCTTCTATTTTTCAGACCGTTTCAAGCTCATCTCATTTTTGACACCTTTTTAATCTCTTCATATTTTTCACAACTGTTGAAGCTCTTCATATTTTTAATATTTTTGAAGCTCTTCATATTTTCACACGTTTTCACACTCTTCATGTTTTTCAACACCGCTTCATGCTCCTCCTTTTTTCAAACCGTATCATGCTCCTCATATTTTTGACACCTTTAGAAACTCTTCATATTTTTCACACCTTTTCAGGCTCTTCATGTTTTTTATCACTGCCTCATGCTCGTCCTATTTTTCAGAAAGTTTCATGCTCCTCATATTTTTGACACCTTTTGAAGGTCTTCATATTTTTCACACCTTTTCAGGCTCTTCATTTTTTTCAACACTACTTGTTGCTCCTCCTATTTTTTAGAACTTTTCATACTCATCTAATCTTTGACACATTTTGAGGCACTTCATATTTTTTACACCTTTTGAAGCTCTTCATATTTTTCACATTTTTGAAGCTCTTCATATTTTTCACACGATTTCAGACCCTTCATGTTTTTCAAAACCGCTTCATGCTCCTGCTATTTATCATACCGTTTCATACTTCTCATATTTTTGACACGTTTTGAGGCTCTTCATATTTTTCACACCTTTTCAGGCTCTTCATGTTTTTGAACACAGCTTCATGCTCCTCCTATTTTTTCTACCGTATCATGCTCCTCATATTTTTCACACCTTTTGAAGCTCTTCATATTTTTCACACCTTTTCAGGCTCTTCATGTTTTTGAACAGCACTTCATGCTCCTCCTATTTTTCAGACCGTTTCATGCTCCTCATATTTTTGACACCTTTTGAAGCTCTTCATATTTTCCACACCTTTTCAGGCTCTTCATGTTTTTGAACAGCATTTCATGCTCCTCCTATTTTTCAGACCGTTTCATGCTCCTCATATTTTTGACACCTTTTGAAGGTCTTCATATTTTTCACACCTTTTCAGGCTCTTCATGTTTTTCAACACCACTTCATGCTCCTCCTTTTTTTCAGACCGTTTCAGGCTCCTCATATTTTTCACACCTTTTGAAGCCGTTCATATTTCTCACACCTTTTCATGCTCTTCATTTTTTTCAACACTATTTGTTACTCCTCCTATTTTTTAGACCGTTTCATACTCATCTAATTTTTGACAACTTTTGAAGCTCTTCATATTTTTCACCTTTTTGAAGCTCTTCATATTTTTCACACAATTTCAGACTCTTCATGTTTTTCAACACCGCTTCATGCTCCTTCTATTTATCATACCGTTTCATACTCCTAATATTTTGACACGTTTTGAGGCTCTTCATATTTTTCACACCTTTTCAAGCTCTTCATGTTTTTGAACTCCGCTTCATGCTCCTCCTATTTTTTCGACAGTATCATGCTCCTCATATTTTTCACACCTTTTGAAGCTCTTCATATTTTTCACACCTTTTCAGGCTCTTCATTTTTTTCAACACTACTTGTTGCTCCTCCTATTTTTTAGACCTTTTCATGCTCATCTAATTTTTGACACTTTTGAAGCTCTTCATATTTTTTACACCTTTTGAAGCTCCTCATATTTTTCACACATTTTGAAGCTCTTCATATTTTTCTCACCTTTTCAGGCTCTTCATGATTTTCATCACCGCTTCATGCTCCTCCTATTTTTCAGACCGTTTCATGCTCATCTCATTTTTGACACCTTTTGAAGCTCTTCCTATTTTTTACAGGTTTTCAGGCTCTTCATGTTTTTCAACACTGCTTCATGCTCCTCCTATTTTTCCGACCGTTTCATGCTCATCTCATTTTGACATCTTTTGAAGCTCTTCATATTTTTCACATTTATGAATCTCTTCATATTTTCCACACGTTTTCAGACAATTCATGTTTTTCAACATCGCTTCATGCTCCTCCTATTTTTCAGACCGTTTCATGCTCCTCATAATTTTGACACCTTTTGAAGCTTTAATATTTTTAACACCTTTACAGGCTCTTCATCTTTTTCAACACCACTTCATGCTCCTCCTTTTTTGCAGACCGTTTCATGCTACTCATATTTTTAACACTTTTTGAAGCTCTTCATATTTCTCACACCTTTTCAGGCTCTTCATGTTTTTCAACAACGCTTCATGCTCCTCCGATTTTTCAGACCGTTTCATGCTCCTCATATTTTTGACACCTTTTGAAGCTCTTCATGTTTTTCACACCTTTTCAGGCTCTTCATGTTTTTGAACACCGCTTCATGCTTCTCCTATTTTTCAGACCGTTTCATGCTCCTCATATTTTTGACACCTTTTGAAGCTCTTCATATTTTTCACAACTTTTCAGGCTCTTCATGTTTTTCAACACCGCTTCATGCACGTCCTATTTTTCAGACCATTTCATGCTCATCTCATTTTTGACACCTTTTGAAGTTTTTCATATTTTTCACAACTTTTCAGGCTCTTCATGTTTTTGAACACCGCTTCACGCTAATCCTATTTTTCAAACCATATCATGCTCCTCATATTTTTCACACCTTTTGAAGCTCTTCATATATTTCACACCTTTTCAGGCTCTTCATGTTTCTGAACACCACTTTATGCTCCTTCTCTTTTTCAGAGAGTTTTTTGCTCCTCATGTATTTCACACCTTTTGAAGCTCTTCATATTTTTCACACCTTTTCAGGCTCTTCATGTTTTTCAACACCACTTCATGCTGCTCATATTTTTCAGACCGTTTCATGCTCCTCATATTTTTTACACCTTTTGAAGCTCTTCATTTTTTTCACACCTTTTAAGGCTCTTCATGTTTTTCAACACCGCTTCATGATGCTCATATTTTTCAGACCGTTTCATGCTCCTCATATTTTTGACACCTTTTGAAGCTCTTCATATTTTTCACACGTTTTCAGTCTATTCATGTTTTTGAACACCATTTCAGGCTCCTCCTATTTTTCAGAGTGTTTCATGCTCCTCATGTATTTCACACCTTTGAAAGCTCTTCATATTTTTCAAAGATTTTGAAGTTCTTCATATTTTTCACACCTTTTCAGGCTCTTCATGTTTTTCAACACCGTTTCATGCTCCCCCTATTTTTCAAACCGTTTCATGTTCCTCATAATTTTGAAACCTTTTGAAGATCTTCATAATTTTCACACATTTTCAGGCTCTTCATGTGTTTGAACACCGCTTCATGTTCCTCCTATTTTTCAGACCGTTTCATGCTCCTCATATTTTTGACACCTTTTGAAGCTCTCATATTTTTCATACCTTTTGAAGCTCTTCATGTTTTTGAACACTGCTTCATGCTCCTCGTATTTTTCAGATCGTTTCATGCTCCTCATTTTTTGACACTTTTTGAGCTCTTCGTATTTTTCAAACCTTTTCAGGCTCTTCATGTTTTCGAACTCTGCTTCATGCTCCTCCAATTTTTCACACCGTTTCATGATCCTCATATTTTTGATACTTTTTGTGCTCTTCATATTTTTCACACCTTTTCAGGTTCTTCATGTTTTTGAACACCGCTTCATGCTGCTCCTATTTTTCAGACCGTTTATGCTCCTCATATTTTTGACACCTTTAGAAGCTCTTCATATTTTTCACACATTTTCAGGCTCTTCATGTTTTTGATCACCGTTTCATGCTCCTCCTATTTTTCAGACCGTTTCATGCTCCTCATATTTTTGACACCTTTTGAAGCTCTTCATATTTTTCACACCTTTTCAGGCTCTTCATGTTTTTGAACACCGCTTCATTATCCTCTTGTTTTTCAGACCGTTTCATGCTCTTCATATTTGTGAAACATTTTGAAGCTCTTCATATTTTTCAAACCTTTTCAGGCTCTTTATTGTTTTCTCCACCACTTCATGCTCCTCCTATTTTTCAGACCGTTTCATGCTCATCTCATTTTTGTCACCTTTGAAGCTCTTCATATTTTTCACACCTTTTGAAGCTCTTCATATTTTTCACAAGTTTTCAGGCTCTTCATGTTTTTCAAAACCGTTTCATGCTGCTTCTATTTTTCAAACCGTTTCATGCTCCTCATATTTTTCACACCTTTTGAAGTTCTTCATATTTTTCACACCCTTTTAAGATCTTCATGTTTTTGAACACAGCTTCATGCTCCTCCTTTTTTTCAGACCGTTTCATGCTCCTCATATTTTTGACAACTTTTGAAGCTCTTCATATTTTTAACACCTTTTCAGGCTCTTCATATTTTTGAACACAGCTTCATGCTCCTCCTATTTTTCAGACCGTTTCATGCTCCTCATATTTTTGACACCTTTTGAAGCTTTTCATATTTTTCACATCTTTTCAGGCTCTTCATGTTTTTCAACACCATTTCATGATCCTCCTATTTTTCAGACCGTTTCATGCTCATCTCATTTTTGACACCTTTTGAATCTTTTCATATTTTTCACACATTTTCAGGCTCTTCATATTTTTCCACACCACTTCATGCTTCTCCTATTTTTCAGCCCGTTTCATGCTCCTCATGTTTTTGACATCTTTTGAAGCTCTTCATATTTTTCACACGTTTTCAGCTCTTAATGTTTTTCAACACCGCTTCATGCTCTTCCTATTTTTCAGACCGTTTCATGCTCATCTCATTTTTGACACCTTTGGAAGCTCTTCATATTTTTCACACGTTTTCAGCTCTTAATGTTTTTCAACACCGCTTCATGCTCTTCCTATTTTTCAGACGGTTTCATGCTCATCTCAAGTTTGACACCTTTTGAAGCTCTTCATATTTTTCACACATTTTCAGGCTCTTCATGTTTTTGAACATCGCTTCATGCTCCTCCTCTTTTTCAGAGAGTTTCATGCTCCTCATGTATTTCACACCTTTTGAAGCTCTTCATATTTTTCACACATTTTCAGGCTCTTCATGTTTTTGAACATCGCTTCATGCTCCTCCTCTTTTTCAGAGAGTTTCATGCTCCTCATGTATTTCACACCTTTTGAAGCTCTTCATATTTTTCACACCTTTTCAGGCTCTTCATGTTTTTCAACACCGCTTATGCTCCTCCTATTTTTCAGACCGTTTCATGCTCATCTCATTTTTGACACCTTTTTAATCTCTTCATATCTTTCAAAACTTTTGAAGCTATTCATATTTTTAATATTTTTGAAGCTCTTCATATTTTCACACGTTTTCAGACTCTTCATGTTTTTCAACACCGCTTCATGCTCCTCCTATTTTTCAAACCGTATCATGCTCCTCATATTTTTGAAAACTTTTGAAGCTCTTCATATTTTTCACACCTTTTCAGGCTCTTCATGTTTTTGAACACTTCTTCATGCTCTTCCTCTTTTTCAGACCGTTTCATGCTCCTCATATTTTTGACACTTTTTGAAGCTCTTCATATTTTTCACTCATTTTCAGGCTCTTCATATTTTTCAACACCACTTCATGCTCCTCCTATTTTTGAGACCTTTTGGTGCTCCGCATATTTTTGACACCTTTAGGAACTCTTCATATTTTTCACACCTTTTCAGGCACTTCATGTTTTTTATCACTGCTTCATGCTCGTCCTATTTTTCAGAACGTTTCATGCTCCTCATATTTTTGACACCTTTTGAAGCTCTTCATATTTTTCACACCTTTTCAGGCTTTTCATGTTTTTGAACACCGCTTCATGCTCCTCCTATTTTTCAGATTGTTTCATGCTCCTCATATTTTTGACACCTTTTGAAGCTCTTCATATTTTTCACACCTTTTCAGGCTCTTCATGTTTTTCAACACCGCTTCATGCTCGTCGTATTTTGCTGACCGTTTCATGCTCCTCATATTTTTGACACCTTTTGAAGCTCTTCAGATATTTCGCACCTTTCCAGGCTCTTCATTTTTTCAACACCACTTCATGCTCCTCCTATTTTTCAGATCGTTTCATGCTCATCTCATTTTAACACCTTTTGAAGCTCTTCATATTTTTCACATTTATGAATCTCTTCATATTTTCCACACGTTTTCAGACAATTCATGTTTTTCAACATCGCTTCATGCTCCTCCTATTTTTCAGACCGTTTCATTCTCCTCATATTTTTGACACCTTTTGAAGCTCTTCATATATTTCACACTTTTTCAGACTTTTCCTTTTTTTGAATACGACTTCATGCTCCTCCTATTTTTCAGACCGTTTCATGCTCATCTCATTTTGACATCTTTTGAAGCTCTTCATATTTTTCACACCTTTTGAAGCTCTTCATATTTTTCACATTTATGAATCTCTTCATATTTTCCACACGTTTTCAGACAATTCATGTTTTTCAACATCACTTCATGTTATTCCTATTTTTCAGACCGTTTCATGCTCCTCATATTTTGACACCTTTTGAAGCTTTAATATTTTTAACACCTTTTCAGGCTCTTCATCTTTTTCAACACCACTTCATGCTCCTCCTTTTTTGCAGACCGTTTCATGCTACTCATATTTTTAACACCTTTTGAAGCTCTTCATATTTCTCACACCTTTCAGGCTCTTCATGTTTTTCAACAACGCTTCATGCTCCTCCGATTTTTCAGACCGTTTCATGCTCCTCATATATTTGACACCTTTTGAAGCTCTTCATATTTTTCACACCTTTTCAGGCTCTTCATGTTTTTGAACACCGCTTCATGCTTCTCCTATTTTTCAGACCGTTTCATGCTCCTCATATTTTTGACACCTTTTGAAGCTCTTCATATTTTTCACAACTTTTCAGGCTCTTCATGTTTTTAAACACCGCTTCATGCCCGTCCTATTTTTCAGACCGTTTCATGCTCATCTCATTTTTGACACCTTTTGAAGTTTTTCATATTTTTCACAACTTTTCAGGCTCTTCATGTTTTTGAACACCGCTTCATGCTAATCCTATTTTTCAAACCATATCATGCTCCTCATATTTTTCACACCTTTTGAAGCTCTTCATATATTTCACACCTTTTCAGGCTCTTCATGTTTTTGAACACCACTTCATGCTCCTTCTCTTTTTCAGAGAGTTTTATGCTCCTCATGTATTTCACACCTTTTGAAGCTCTTCATATTTTTCACACCTTTTCAGGCTCTTCATGTTTTTCAACACCGCTTCATGCTGCTCATATTTTTCAGACCGTTTCATGCTCCTCATATTTTTGACACCTTTTGAAGCTCTTCAATTTTTTCACACGTTTTAAGGCTCTTCATGTTTTTCAACACCGCTTCATGCTGCTCATATTTTTCAGACCGTTTCATGCTCCTCATATTTTTGACACCTTTTGAAGCTCTTCATATTTTTCACACGTTTTCAGTCTATTCATGTTTTTGAACACCATTTCAGGCTCCTCCTATTTTTCAGAGTGTTTCATGCTCCTCATGTATTTCACACCTTTGAAAGCTCTTCATATTTTTCAAAGATTTTGAAGCTCTTCATATTTTTCACACCTTTTCAGGCTCTTCATGTTTTTCAACACCGTTTCATGCTCCTCCTATTTTTCAAACCGTTTCATGTTCCTCATAATTTTGACACCTTTTGAAGATCTTCATAATTTTCACACATTTTCAGGCTCTTCATGTGTTTGAACACCGCTTCATGTTCCTCCTATTTTTCAGACCGTTTCATGCTCCTCATATTTTTGACACCTTTTGAAGCTCTCATATTTTTCATACCTTTTGAAGCTCTTCATGTTTTTGAACACTGCTTCATGCTCCTCGTATTTTTCAGATCGTTTCATGCTCCTCATATTTTTGACACTTTTTGAGCTCTTCATATTTTTCAAACCTTTTCAGGCTCTTCATATTTTCGAACACCGCTTCATGCTACTCCTATTTTTCAGACCGTTTCATGCTCCTCATATTTTTGACACCTTTTTAAGCTCTTCATATTTTTCACACCTTTTCAGGCTCTTCATGTTTTTGAACACTGCTTCATGCTCCTCCAATTTTTCACACCGTTTCATGATCCTCATATTTTTGACACTTTTTGAGCTCTTCATATTTTTCACACCTTTTCAGGCTCTTCATGTTTTTGAACACTGCTTCATGCTACTCCTATTTTTCAGACCGTTTATGCTCCTCATATTTTTGACACCTTTAGAAGCTCTTCATATTTTTCACACCTTTTCAGGATCTTCATGTTTTGGAACACAGCTTCATGCTCCTCCTATATATCAGACCGTTTCATGCTCCTCATATTTTTGACACCTTTTGAAGCTCTTTATATTTTTCACAGTTTTTCAGGCTCTTCATGATTTTCAACACCGTTTCATGTTATTCCTATTTTTCAGACCGTTTAATGCTCATCTAATTTTAACACCTTTTGAAGCTTTTCATATTTTTCACAACTTTTCAGACTCTTCATGTTTTTGAACACCGCTTCATGCTCCTCCTATTTTTCAGAGAGTTTCATGCTCCTCATGTCTTTCACAGCTTTTGAAGCTCTTCATATTTTCCACACCTTTTCAGGCTCTTCATGTTTTTGATCACCGTTTCATGCTCCTTCTATTTTTCAGATCGTTTCATGCTCATCATATTTTTGACACTTTTTGAGCTCTTCATATTTTTCACACCTTTTCAGGCTCTTCATGTTTTTGAACACCGCTTCATGATCCTCCTGATTTTCAGACCGTTTCATGCTCTTCATATTTTTGAAACATTTTGAAGCTCTTCATATTTTTCACACCTTTTCAGGCTCTTCATGTTTTTATCCACCACTTCATGCTCCTCCTATTTTTCAGACCGTTTCATGCTCTTCTCATTTTTGTCACCTTTGAAGCTCTTCATATTTTTCACAACTTTTAAAGCTCTTCATATTTTTCACAAGTTTTCAGGCTCTTCATGTTTTTCAAAACCGTTTCATGCTGCTTCTATTTTTCAGACCGTTTGATGCTCCTCATATTTTTCACACCTTTTGAAGCTCTTCATATTTTTCACACCCTTTTAAGATCTTCATGTTTTTGAACACAGCTTCATGCTCCTCCTATTTTTCAGACCGTTTCATGCTCCTCATATTTTTGACAACTTTTGAAGCTCTTCATATTTTTCACACCTTTTCAGGCTCTTCATATTTTTGAACACAGCTTCATGCTCCTCCTATTTTTCAGACCGTTTCATGCTCCTCATATTTTTGACACTTTTTGAAGCTTTTCATATTTTTCACATCTTTTCAGGCTCTTCATGTTTTTCAACACCATTTCATGATCCTCATATTTTTCAGACCGTTTCATGCTCATCTCATTTTTGACACCTTTTGAAGCTTTTCATATTTTTCACACATTTTCAGGCTCTTCATATTTTTCCACACCACTTCATGCTTCTCCTATTTTTCAGCCCGTTTCATGCTCCTCATGTATTTCACAGCTTTTGAAGCTCTTCATATTTTTCACACCTTTTCAAGCTCTTCATGTTTTTGGTCACCGTTTCATGCTCCTCCTATTTTTCAGACCGTTTCATGCTCCTCATATTTTTGACACCTTTTGAAGCTCTTCATATTTTTCACACGTTTTCAGCTCTTATTGTTTTTCAACACCGCTTCATGCTCTTCCTATTTTTCAGACCGTTTCATGCTCATCTCATTTTTGACACCTTTTGAAGCTCTTCATATTTTTCACACGTTTTCAGCTCTTAATGTTTTTCAACACCGCTTCATGCTCTTCCTATTTTTCCGACCGTTTCATGCTCATCTCAATTTTGACACCTTTTGAAGCTCTTCATATTTTTCACACATTTTCAGGCTCTTCATGTTTTTGAACATCGCTTCATGCTCCTCCTATTTTTCAGAGAGTTTCATGCTCCTCATGTATTTCACACCTTTTGAAGCTCTTCATATTTTTCACACCTTTTCAGGCTCTTCATGATTTTCAACACCGCTCATGCTCCTCCTATTTTTCAGACCGTTTCATTCTCATCTCATTTTTGACACCTTTTTAATCTCTTCATATTTTTCAAAACTTTTGAAGCTCTTCATATTTTTAATATTTTTGAAGCTCTTCATATTTTCACACGTTTTCACACTCTTCATGTTTTTCAACACCGCTTCATGCTCCTCCTATTTTTCAAACCGTATCATGCTCCTCATATTTTTGACACTTTTTGGAGCTCTTCATATTTTTCACTCATTTTCAGGCTCTTCATATTTTTCAACACCACTTCATGCTCCTCCTATTTTTGAGACCGTTTGGTGCTCCGCATATTTTTGACACCTTTAGGAACTCTTCATATTTTTCACACCTTTTCAGGCACTTCATGTTTTTTATCACTGCTTCATGCTCGTCCTATTTTTCAGAACGTTTCATGCTCCTCATAATTTTGACACCTTTTGAAGCTCTTCATATTTTTCACACCTTTTAAGGCTCTTCATGTTTTTCGACACAGCTTCATGCTCCTCCTATTTTTCAGACCGTTTCATTCTCCTCATATTTTTGACACCTTTTGAAGCTCTTCATATTTTTCACACATTTTCAGGCTCTTCATGTTTTTCGACACAGCTTCATGCTCCTCCTATTTTTCAGACCGTTTCATTCTCCTCATATTTTTGACACCTTTTGAAGCTCTTCATATTTTTCACACATTTTCAGGCTCTTCATGTTTTTGAACATCGCTTCATGCTCCTCCTATTTTTCAGAGAGTTTCATGCTCCTCATGTATTTCACACCTTTTGAAGCTCTTCATATTTTTCACACATTTTCAGGCTCTTCATGTTTTTCGACACAGCTTCATACTCCTCCTATTTTTCAGACCGTTTCATGCTCCTCATATTTTTGACACCTTTTGAAGCTCTTCAATTTTTTCACACCTTTTAAGGCTCTTCATGTTTTTCAACACCGCTTCATGCTGCTCATATTTTTCAGACCGTTTGATGCTCCTCATATTTTTGACACCTTTTGAAGCTCTTCATATTTTTCACACGTTTTCAGTCTATTCATGTTTTTGAACACCATTTCAGGCTCCTCCTATTTTTCAGAGAGTTTCATGCTCCTCATGTATTTCACACCTTTGAAAGCTCTACATATTTTTCAAAGATTTTGAAGCTCTTCATATTTTTCACACCTTTTCAGGCTCTTCATGTTTTTCAACACCGTTTCATGCTCCTCCTATTTTTCAAACCGTTTCATGTTCCTCATAATTTTGACACCTTTTGAAGATCTTCATAATTTTCACACATTTTCAGGCTCTTCATGTGTTTGAACACCGCTTCATGTTCCTCCTATTTTTCAGACGGTTTCATACTCATCTCATTTTTGACACCTTTTGAATCTCTTCATATTTTTCACATCTTTTGAAGCTGTTCATATTTTTCACACTTTTTCAGGCTCTGCATGTTTTTCAACAACCTTTCTTGCTCCTCCTATTTTTCAGACGGTTTCATGCTCATCTCATTTTTGACACCTTTTGAAGCTCTTCATATTTTTCACACCTTTTGAAGATCTTCTTATTTTTCACGTTTTTGAAGCTCTTCATATTTTTCACACGTTTTCAGCCTCTTCATGTTTTTCAACACCGCTTCTTGCTCCTGCTATTTTTCAGACCGTTTCATACTCCTCATATTTTTGACACGTTTTGAGGCTCTTCATATTTTTCACACCTTTTCAGGCTCTTCATGTTTTTGAACACCGCTTCATGCTCCTCCTATTTTTCAGACCGTTTCATGCTCCTCATGTATTTCACACCTTTTGAAGCTCTTCATATTTTGCACACCTTTTCAGGCTCTTCATGTTTTTCACAACCACTTCATGCTCCTCCTATTTTTCAGATCGTTTCATGCACATCTCATTTTTTACACCTTTTGAGGCTCTTCATATTTTTCACACCTTTTCAGGCTCTTCATGTTTTTGAACACCGCTTCATGCTCCTCCTATTTTTCAGAGAGTTTCATGCTCCTCATGTATTTCACAGCTTTTGAAGCTCTTCATATTTTCCATACCTTTTCAGGCTCTTCATGTTTTTGATCACCGTTTCATGCTCCTTCTATTTTTCAGATCGTTTCATGCTCATCATATTTTTGACACTTTTTGAGCTCTTCATATTTTTCACACCTTTTCAGGCTCTTCATGTTTTTGAACACCGCTTCATGATCCTCCTGATTTTCAGACCGTTTCATGCTCTTCATATTTTTGAAACATTTTGAAGCTCTTCATATTTTTCACACCTTTTCAGGCTCTTCATGTTTTTCTCCACCACTTCATGCTCCTCCTATTTTTCAGACCGTTTCATGCTCTTCTCATTTTTGTCACCTTTGAAGCTCTTCATATTTTTCACACCTTTTAAAGCTCTTCATATTTTTCACAAGTTTTCAGGCTCTTCATGTTTTTCAAAACCGTTTCACGCTGCTTCTATTTTTCAGACCGTTTCATGCTCCTCATATTTTTCACACCTTTTGAAGCTTTTCATATTTCTCACTCATTTTGAGGCTCTTCATGTTTTTGAACATCACTTCATGCTCCTCCTATTTTTCAGACCGTTTCATGCTCCCCATATTTTTGACACCTTTTGAAGCTCTTCATATTTTTCACCCCTTTTGAAGCTGTTCATATATTTCACACCTTTTCAGGCTCTTGATGTTTTTCAACACCACTTCATGCTCCTTCTATTTTTCACACCCTTTCATGCTAATCTAATTTTTGACACCTTTTGAAGCTCTTCATATTTTTCACACCTTTTGAAGGTCTTCATATTTTTCACACCTTTTCAGGCTGTTCATGTTTTTGAACACCGCTTATGCTCGTCCTATTTTTCAGACCATTTCATGCTCCTCATACTTTTGACACCTTTGAAGCTCTTCATATTTTTCACACCTTTTCAGGCTCTTCATGTTTTTCAACACCGCTTCATGATCCTCCTATTTTTCAGACCGTTTCATGCTCCGCATATTTTTGACACCTTTTGAAGCTCTTCATATTATTCACACCTTTTCAGGCTCTTCATGTTTTTCAACAACACTTCATGCTCCTCCTATTTTTCAGACCGTTTCATGCTCATCTCATTTTTGACATCTTTTGAAGCTCTTCATATTTTTCACACCTTTTGAAGCTCTTCATAATTTTCATATTTTTGAAGCACTTCATATTTTTCACACTTTTTCAGGCTCTTCATGTTTTTCAACACCTCTTCAGGCTCCTCCTATTTTTCCGACCCTTTCATGCTAATCTAATTTTTGGCACTTTTTGAAGCTCTTCATATTTATCACACCTTTTAAGTCTCTGCATGTTTTTGAACACCTTTACATGCTCCTCATGTATTTCACTCCTTTTGAAGCTCTTCATATTTTGCACAAATTTTCAGGCTCTTCATGTTTTTGAACACCGCTTCATCCTCCTATTTTTAAGGGGGTTTCATGCTCGTCGTATTTTTGACACATTTTGAAGCTCTTCATATTTTTCACAACTTTTCAGGCTCTTCATGTTTTTGAACACCGCTTCATGCTCCTCCTATATTTCAGTCCGTTCCATGCTCCTCCAATTTTCCCACCTTTTGAAGCTCTTCATATTTTTCACACCTTTTCAGGCTCTTCATGTTTTTGAACACCGCTTGATGCTCCTCCTATTTTTCAGACCGTTTCATGCTCCTCATGTATTTCACACGTTTTGAAGCTCTTCATATTTTTCACACCTTTTCAGCCTCTTCATGATTTTGAACACCGCTTCATCATCCTCCTATTTTTCAGAATGTTTCATGCTCCTCATATTTTTGACAACTTTTGAAGCTTTTCATATTTTTCACAACTTTTCAGGCTCTTCATGTTTTTGAACAGAGCTTCATGCTCCTCCTATTTTTCAGACCGTATCATGTTCCTCATGTATTTTACACCTTTTGAAGCTCTTCATATTTTTCACACCTTTTCAGGCTCTTCATGCATTTGAACAACTTTTCATGCTCCTCCTATTTTTCAGACCGTTTCATACTCCTCATAGTTTTGACACATTTTGAAGCTCTTCATATTTTTCACACCTTTTCAGGTTCTTCATGTTTTTCAACATCGCTTCATGCTCCTCCTATTTTTCAGACCGTTTCATGCTCCTCATATTTTTGACATCTTTTGAAGCTCTTAATATATTTCACAGCTTTTCAGACTCTTCATGATTTCCATTACCGCTTCATGCTCCTCATATTTTTCAGACCGTTTCATGCTCATCTCATTTTTATCACCTTTTGAAACTCTTCATATTTTTCACACGTTTTGAAGCTCTTCATATTTTTCACACGTTTTCAGGCTCTTCATGTTTTTCAACACCACTTCTTGCTTCTCCTATTTTTCAGACCGTTTCATGATCCTCATATTTTTGACCCATTTTGAAACTCTTCATATTTTTCACACCTTTTCAGGCTCTTCATGTTTTTCAACACCGCTTCATGCTCCTCCTATTTTTCAGACCCTTTCATGCTCCTCATAATTTTGACACCTTTTGATGCTCTTCATATTTTTCACACCTTTTCAGGCTCTTCATGTTTTTCCACACCGCTTCATGCTCCTCCTATTTTTCAGACCATTTCATGCTCCTCATATATTTGACACATTTTGAAGCTCTTCATATTTTTCACACCTTTTCATGCTCTTCATGTTTGTGAACACCGCTTCATGCTCGTCCTATTTTTCAGACCGTTTCATGCTCCTCATGTATTTCACACCTTTTGAAGCTCTTCATATTTTGCACAGCTTTTCAGGCTCTTCATGTTTTTCACAAACACTTCATGCTCGTCCTATTTTTCAGACCGTTTCATGCTCCTCATATTTTTGACAACTTTTGAAGCTCTTCATATTTTTGACACCTTTGAGGCTCTTCATGTTTTTGAACACCACTTCATGCTCCTCCTATATTTCAGTCCATTTCACGCTCCTCCTATTTTTCACACCTTTTGAAGCTCTTCATATTTTTGACACCTTTGAGGCTCTTCATGTTTTTGAACACCACTTCATGCTCCTCCTATTTTTCAGACCGTTTCATGGTCCTCATATATTTGACTCCTTTAGAAGCTCTTCATATTTTTCACACCTTTTCAGGCTCTTCATGGTTTTCAACACCGCTTCATGCTCCTCCTCTTTTTCAGACCGTTTCATGCTCCTCATATTTTTGACAACTTTTGAAGCTCTTCTTATTTTTCACACCTTTTCAGGCTCTTCATGATTTTCAAAACGGCTTCATGCTCCTCCTATTTTCACACCATTTCATGCTCATCTCATTTTTGACACCTTTTGAAGCTCCTCTACTTTTGACCCCTTTAGAGGCTCTTCATATTTTTGACAACTTTTCAGGCTCTTCATGTTTTTCAACACCGCTTCATGCTCCTCCTAATTTTCAGACCGTTTCATGACCCTCATATTTTTGACACCTTTTGAAGCTCCTCATATATTTCACACCTTTTCAGACTCTTCATGATTTCCAACACCACTTCATTCTCCTCATTTTTTTCACACCGTTTAATGCTCATCTCATTTTTGACACCTTTTGAAGCTCTTCATATTTTTGACACATTTAGAAGCTCTTCATATTTTTTACACATTTTCAGGCTCTTCATATTTTTCAACACCGCTTATTGCTCCTCCTATTTGTCAGACCGTTTCATGCTCATCTCATTTTTGACAAGTTTTGAAGCTCTTCATGTTTTTCACATATAATGAAGCTCTTCATATTTTACACACCTTTTCAGGCTCTTCATGTTTTTCAACACTGCTTCATGCTCCTCCTATTTTTCAGACCGTTTCATGCTCCTCATATTTTTGACACCTTTAAAGCTCTTCATATTTTTCACACCTTTTCAGGCCCTTCATGCTTTTCCACACCGCGTCATGCTCCTCCTATTTTTCAGACCTTTTCATGCTCCTCCTAATTTTCAGACCGTTTCATGCTTCTCATATTTTGAAACCTTTTGAAGCTCTTCATATTTTTCACAACTTTTCAGTCTCTTCATGTTTTTCAACACCGCTTCATGCTCCTCCTTTTTTCAGACCGTTTGATGCTCCTCATATTTTTGGCACCTTTTGAAGCTCTTCATATTTTTCACACCTTTTCAGGTCTTCATGTTTTTGAACACCATTTCATGCTCCTCCTATTTTTCAGACCGTTTCATGGTCCTCATATTTTTGACACCTTTTGAACCTCTTCATATTTTTCACACCTTTTCAGGCTCTTCATGTTTTCAACACCGCTTCATGCTCCTACTATTTTTCAGACGGTTTCATGCTCCTCATATTTTTGACACCTTTTGAATCTCTTCATATTATTCACACCTTTTCAGGCTCTTCATGTTTTTCAACACCGCTTCATGCTCCTCCTTTTTTTCAGGCCGTTTCATGCTCCTCATATTTTTGACGCCTTTTGAAGCTCTTCAGATTTTTCACACTTCTCCAGGCTCTTCATGTTTTTGAACACCGTTTCATGCTCCTCCTGTTTTTCAGACCGTTTCATGCTCCTCATCTTTTTGACACGTTTTGAAACTCTTCATATTTATCACACCTTTTCAGGCTCTTCATGTTTTTCAACACAATTTCATGCTCCTCCTTTTTTTCAGACCGTTTTATGCTCCTCATATATTTGACACCTTTTGAAGCTCTTCATTATTTCCACACCTTTTCAGGCTCTTCATGTTTTTCTACACCGCTTCATGCTCCCCCTACATTTCAGACCGTTCATGCCTCTCATATTTTTGAAACCTTTTGAAGCTCTTCATATTTTTCACACCTTTTTAGGCTCTTCATGTTTTTCAACACCATTTCATGCTCCTCCTTTTTTTCAAACCGTTTTATGCTCCTCATATATTTGACACCTTTTGAAGCTCTTCATAATTTCCACACCTCTTCAGGCTCTTCATGTTTTTGAACACCATTTCATGCTCCTCTTATTTTTTTTTTATTGTTTTTTTTTTAAATTTTTTTAAATTATTTTTATTTTTTCTTTCCCAGTCGGTTTTGTCATACATTGATATGAATCAGCCATGGATTTACATGTATTCCCAATTCCAATCCCCCCTCCCACCTCCCTCTCCACCCGATTCCTCTCCGTCTTCCCAGTGCACCAAGCCGGAGCACTTGTCTCGTGCATCCTACCTGGGCTGGTGATCTGTTTCACCATAGATAGCATACATGCTGTTCTTTTGAAATATCCCACCCTCACATTCTCCCACAAAGTTCAAAAGTCTGTTCTGTATTTCTGTGTCTATTTTTCTGTTCTGCATATAGGGTTATCGTTATCACCTTTCTAAATTCCATATACATGTGTCAGCATGCTCTAATGTTCTTTATCTTTCTGGCTTACTTCACTCTGTATAATGGGCTCCAGCTTCATCCATCTCATTAGGCCTGATTCAAGTGAATTTTTTAATGGCTGAGTAATATTCCATGGTGTATATGTACCACAGCTTTCTTATCCATTCATCTGCTGACGGGCATCTAGGTTGCTTCCATGTCCTGGCTATTATAAATAGTGCTGCGATGAACATTGGGGTGCACGTGTCTCTTTCAGACGAACCTATGGACACCTTATCTTTGACAAAGGAGGCAAGGATATACAATGGAAAAAAGACAACCTCTTTAACAAGTGGTGCTGGGAAAACTGGTCAACCACTTGTAAAAGAATGAAAATAGAACACTTTCTAACACCATACACAAAAATAAACTCAAAATGGATTAAAGATCTAAATGTAAGACCAGAAACTATAAAACTCCTAGAGGAGAAGATAGGCAATACACTCTCCGACATAAATCAAAGCAAGATCCTCTATGACCCACCTCCCAGAATATTGGAAATAAAAGCAAAACTAAACAAATGGGACCTAATGAAACTTAAAAGCTTTTGCACTACAAAGGAAACTATAAGTAAGGTGAAAAGACAGCCCTCAGATTGGGAGAAAATAATAGCAAATGAAGAAACAGACAAAGGATTAATCTCAAAAATATACAAGCAAATCCTGCAGCTCAATTCCAGAAAAATAAATGACCCAATACAAAATGAGCCAAAGAACTAAACAGACATTTCTCCAAAGAAGACATACAGATGGATAACAAACACATGAAAAGATGCTCAACATCACTCATAATTAGAGAAATGCAAATCAAAACCACAATGAGGTACCATTATATGCCAGTCAGGATGGCTGCTATCCAGAAGTCTACAAGCAATAAATGCTGGAGATGGTGTGGAGAAAAGGGAACCCTCTTACACTGTTGGTGGGAATGCACACTAGTACAGCCGCTATGGAAAACAGTGTGGAGATTTCTTAAAAAACTGGAAATAGAACTGCCATGTGACCCAGCAATCCCACTTCTGGGCATACACACTGAGGAAACCAGATCCTCTTATTTTTCAGACCGTTTCAAGCTCCTCATATTTTTTACACCTTTTGAAGCTCTTCATATATTTCACACCTTTTCAGGCTCTTCATGTTTTTCAACACCGCTTCATGCTCCTCCTATTTTTCAGACCGTTTCATGGTCCTCATGTTTTTGTCACCTTTTGAAGCTCTTCACATTTTTCACACCTTTTCATGCTCTTCATGTTTTTGAACACCATTTCATGCTCCTCCTATTTTTTAAACCGTTTCATGCTCCTCATATTTTTCACACATTTTGAAGCTCTTCATATTTTTCACACCTTTTCAGGCTCTTCATATTTTACAACAAGTTTTCATGCTCCTCCTATTTTTCAGACCGTTTAATGCTCCCCATAATTTTGACACCTTTTGAAGCGCTTCATAATTATCACACCTTTTCAGGCTCTTCATGTTTTTCAAATTTGCTTCTGCTCCTCCTATTTTTCAGACCGTTTCATGCTCCTCATATTTTTGACACCTTTTGAAGCTCTTCATATTTTTCACAGCTTTTCAGGCTCTTCATGTTTTTCAACACCGCTTTATTCTCCTCATATTTTTCAGACCGTTTCATGCGCCTCATATTTTGGATATCTTTTGAAGCTCGTCATATTTCTAACAACTTTTCAGGATCTTCATGTTTTCAACACAGTTTCATGCTCCTCCTATTTTTCAGACCGTTTCATGCGCCTCATATTTTGACTCCTTTTGAAGCTCTTCATATTTTTCACACATTTTCAGGCTCTTCATGTTTTTCAACACCGTTTCTTGCTCATCCTCTTTTTCAGACCGTTTCATGCCCCTCATATTTTTGACACCTTTTCAAGCTCTTCACATTTTTCAAACCTTTTCAGGCTCTTCATGTTTTTGAACAACGTTTCATGCTCCTCCTATTTTTCAGACAGTTTCATGCCCCTCATATTTTTGACACCTTTTCAAGCTCTTCACATTTTTCAAAACATTTCAGGCTCTTCATGTTTTGAACACCGTTTCATCCTCCTCCTAATTTTCAGACCGTTTCATGCTCCTCATATATTTGACACCTTTTGAAGCTCTTCATATTTTTCACAACTTTTCAGGTTCTTCATGTTTTCAACACCACTTCACGCTCCTCCTATATTTCTGACCGTGTCATGCTCCTCATATTTTTGACAACTTTTGAAGCTCTTCATATTTTTCACACCTTTTCAGGCTCTTCATGTTTTTCTACACCGCTTCATGCTCCTCCTATTTTTGACATCTTTTGAAGCTCTTCATATATTTCACACCTTTTCAGGGTTTTCATGTTTTTGAACACCGTTTCATGCTCCTCATATTTTTCAGACCGTTTCATGCTCCTCATATTTTTGACACCTTTTGAAACTCTTCATATTTTTCACAATTTTTCTGGCTCCTCATGTTTTTGAACACCGTTTCATGCTCCTCCATTTTTTCAGACCGTTTCATGCTCCTCATATTTTGACACCTTTTGAAGCTCTTCATATTTTTCACACCTTTTCAGGCTCTTCATATTTTTCAACAAGGTTTCATGCTCCTCCTATTTTTCAGACGGTTTCATGCTCCTCATATGTTTGACACCTTTTGAAGCTCTTCATATTTTTCACACCTTTCCAGGCTCTTCATATTTTTGAACACCGATTAATGCTCCTCCTATTTTTCAGACCGTTTCTTGCTCCTCATATTTTTGACACCTTTTGAAGCTCTTCATATTTTTCACACCTTTCCAGGCTCTTCATATTTTTGAACACCGATTAATGCTCCTCCTATTTTTCAGACCGTTTCTTGATCCTCATATTTTTGACACCTTTTGAAGCTCTTCATATTTTTCACACCTTTTCAGGCTCTACATATTTTTCAACACAACTTCATGCTCCTCCTTTATTTGAGACCGTTTCATGCTCCTCATATTTTTGACACCTTTTGAAGCTCTCCATAGATTTCACACCTTTTCAGGCTCTTCATGTTTTTCTACACCGCTTCTTGCTCCTCCTATTTTTCAGAGCTATTCATGCTCCTCATATTTTTGTCACCTTTTGAAGCTCTTCATATATTTCACACCTTTTCAGGCTTTTCATGTTTTTCAACACCGCTTCATGCTCCTACTATTTTTCAGACCTTTTCATGCTCCTCATATGTTTCACACCTTTTTAAGCTCTTCATGTTTTTTAACACCTTTCACGCTCCTCCTATATTTCAGACCGTTTCAAGCTCCTCATATTTTTGACACCTTTTGAAGCTCTTCATATTTTTCACATTTATCAGGGTCTTCATGTTTTTCTACACCACTTCATGCTCCTCCTATTTTTCAGACCTTTTCATTCTCCTCATATGTTTCACAACTTTTTCAGACTCTTCATGTTTCTCAACACCACTTCATGCTCCTCCTATTTTTCAGACCGTTTCATGCTCCTCATATTTTTGACGCCTTTTGAAGCTCTTCATATTTTTCACACTTCTCCAGGCTCTTCATGTTTTTGAACACCCTTTCATGCTCCTCCTGTTTTTCAGACCGTTTCATGCTGCTCATATTTTTGACACCTTTTGAAGTTCTTCATATTTTTCACACCTTTTCAGGCTCTTCACGTTTTTCAACACCACTTCATGCTCCTCCTATTTTTCAGTCCGTTTCATGCTCCTTATATTTTTGACACCTTTTGAAGTTCTTCATATTTTTCACACCTTACAGGCTCTTCATGATTTTCAACACCACTTCATGCTCCTCCTAATTTTCACACCGTTTCATGCTCCTCATATATTTGACAACTTTTGAAGCTCTTCATAATTTCCACACCTTTTCAGGCTCTTCATGTTTTTCTACACCGCTTCATGCTCCCCCTACATTTCAGACCGTTCATGCCTCTCATATTTTTGAAACCTTTTGAAGCTCTTCATATTTTTCACACCTTTTTAGGCTCTTCATGTTTTTCAACACCATTTCATGCTCCTCCTTTTTTTCAAACCGTTTTATGCTCCTCATATATTTGACACCTGTTGAAGCTCTTCATAATTTACACACCTTTTCAGGCTCTTCATGTTTTTGAACACCGTTTCATGCTCCTCTTATTTTTTTTTATTGTTATTTTTTTTATTTTTTTTTATTATTTTTATTTTTTTTCCCAGTCGGTTTTGGCATACATTGATATGAATCAGCCATGGATTTACATGTATTCCCAGTCCCGATTCCCCCTCCCACCTCCCTCTCCACCCGATTCCTCTGGGTCTTCCCAGTGCACCAAGCCGGAGCACTTGTCTCGTGCATCCTACCTGGGCTGGTGATCTGTTTCACCATAGATAGCATACATGCTGTTCTTTTGAAATATCCCACCCTCACATTCTCCCACAAAGTTCAAAAGTCTGTTCTGTATTTCTGTGTCTCTTTTTCTGTTCTGCATATAGGGTTATCGTTGTCACCTTTCTAAATTCCATATACATGTGTCAGTATGCTGTAATGTTCTTTATCTTTCTGGCTTACTTCACTCTGTATAATGGGCTCCAGCTTCATCCATCTCATTAGGCCTGATTCAAATGAATTCTTTTTAATGGCTGAGTAATATTCCATGGTGTATATGTACCACAGCTTTCTTATCCATTCATCTGCTGACGGGCATCTAGGTTGCTTCCATGTCCTGGCTATTATAAACAGTGCTGCGATGAACATTGGGGTGCACGTGTCTCTTTCAGACGAACCTATGGACACCTTATCTTTGACAAAGGAGGCAAGGATATACAATGGAAAAAAGACAACCTCTTTAACAAGTGGTGCTGGGAAAACTGGTCAACCACTTGTAAAAGAATGAAAATAGAACACTTTCTAACACCATACACAAAAATAAACTCAAAATGGATTAAAGATCTAAATGTAAGACCAGAAACTATAAAACTCCTAGAGGAGAACATAGGCAAAACACTCTCCGACATAAATCAAAGCAAGATCCTCTATGACCCACCTCCCAGAATATTGGAAATAAAAGCAAAACTAAACAAATGGGACCTAATGAAACTTAAAAGCTTTTGCACTACAAAGGAAACTATAAGTAAGGTGAAAAGACAGCCCTCAGATTGGGAGAAAATAATAGCAAATGAAGAAACAGACAAAGGATTAATCTCAAAAATATACAAGCAAATCCTGCAGCTCAATTCCAGAAAAATAAATGACCCAATAAAAAATGAGCCAAAGAACTAAACAGACATTTCTCCAAAGAAGACATACAGATGGATAACAAACACTTGAAAAGATGCTCAACATCACTCATTATTAGAGAAATGCAAATCAAAACCACAATGAGGTACCATTACATGCCAGTCAGGATGGCTGCTATCCAAAAGTCTACAAGCAATAAATGCTGGAGAGGGAGTGGAGAAAAGGGAACCCTCTTATACTGTTGGTGGGAATGCACACTAGTACGGCCGCTATGGAAAACGGTGTAGAGATTTCTTAAAAAACTGGAAATAGAACTGCCATATGACCCAGCAATTCCACTTCTGGGCATACACACTGAGGAAACCAGATCCTCTTATTTTTCAGACCGTTTCAAACTCCTCATATTTTTTACACCTTTTGAAGCTCTTCATATATTTCACACCTTTTCAGGCTCTTCATGTTTTTCAACACCGCTTCATGCTCCTCCTATTTTTCAGACCGTTTCATGGTCCTCATATTTTTGACACCTTTTGAAGCTCTTCATATTTTTCACACCTGTCCGTGCTCTTCATGTTTTTCAACACGCTTTCATGCTCCTCCGATTATTCAGATCGTTTCATGCTCCTCATATTTTTGACACATTTTGAAGCTCTTCATATTTTCGACACCTTTCAGGTTCTTCATGTTTTTCAACACCGTTTCATGCTCCTCCTATTTTTCAAACCGTTTCATGCTCCTCATATTTTTGACACATTTTGAAGCTCTTCATATTTTCGACACCTTTCAGGTTCTTCATGCTTTTCAACACCGTTTCATGCTCCTCCTATTTGTCAAACCGTTTCATGTTCCTCCTATTTTTCAGACCGTTTCTTGCTCCTCATATTTTTGACACCTTTTGAAGCTCTTCATGTTTTTTAACACCTTTTCACGCTCCTCCTATATTTCAGACCGTTTCAAGCTCCTCATATTTTTGACACCTTTTGAAGCTCTTCATATTTTTCACATTTTTTCAGGGTCTTCATATTTTTCTACACCACTTCATGCTCCTCCTATTTTTCAGACCGTTTCATTCTCCTCATATGTTTCACAACTTTTTCAGGCTCTTCATGTTTCTCAACACCACTTCATGCTCCTCCTATTTTTCAGACCGTTTCATGCTCCTCATATTTTTGACACCTTTTGAAGTTCTTCATATTTTTCACACCTTTTCAGGCTTTTCATGTTTTTCTACACTGCTTCATTCTCTTCCTATTTTTCAGACATTTTCATGCTCCTCATATTTTTGACATCCTTTGAAGCTCTTCATATTTTTCACACCTTTTCAGGCTTTTCAGGTATTTCAACACCGTCTCATGCGCCTCCTATTTTTCAGACCGTTTCATGCTCCTCATATGTTTCACACCTTTTTCAGGCTCTTCATGTTTTTCAACACCACTTCATGGTCCTCCTATTTTTCAGACCGTATCATGCTCATCATATTTTTGACACAGTTTGAAGCTCTTCCTACTTTTCACACCTTTTGAGGCTCTTCATGTTTTTGAAAACAGTTTCTTGCTCCTCATATTTTTCAGACCGTTTCATGGTCCTCATATTTTTGACAACTTTTGAAGCTCTTCATATTTTTCACACTTTTTCAGGGTCTTCATGTATTTCTACACCACTTCATGCTCCTTCTATTTTTCAGACCGTTTCATTCTCCTCATATGCTTCACAACTTTTTCAGGCTCTTCATGTTTCTCAACACCACTTCATGCTCCTCCTATTTTTCAGACCGTTTCATGCTCCTCATATTTTTGACACTTTTTGAAGCTCTTCATATTTTTCACACCTTTCCAGGCTCTTTATGTTTTTGAACACCGTTTCATGATCATCCTATTTTTCAGACCGTTTCATGCTCCTCATATGTTTCACACCTTTTGAAGCTCTTCATGTTTTTTAACACCTTTTCATGCTCCTCCTATATTTCAGACCGTTTAATGCTCCTTATATTTTTGACACCCTTTGAAGCTCTTCATATTTTTCGCACCTTTTCAGGCTCTTCATATTTTTCAACACCACTTCATGCTTCTCCAATTTTTCAGACCGTTTCATGCTCCTCATATATATGACACCTTTTGAAGCTCTTCATATTTTTCACATCTTTTCAGGCTCTTCATATTTTTCAACCCGCTTAAGCTCCTCCTATTTTTCAGAGCGTTTCTTGCTCCTCATATTTTTGACACCTTTGAGGCTCTTCATATATTTCACAGCTTTTCTGGCTCTTCATGTTTTTGAACACCGATTCATGCTCCTCCTATTTTTCAGACCGTTTCATGCTCCTCATATTTTTGACACCTTTTGAACCTCTTCATATTTTTCACACCTTTTCAGGCTCTTCATGTTTTCAACACTGCTTCATGCTCCTACTATTTTTCAGACGGTTTCATGCTCCTCATATTTTTGACACCTTTTGAAGCTCTTCATATTATTCACACCTTTTCAGGCTCTTCATGTTTTTCAACACCGCTTCATGCTCCTCCTTTTTTTCAGACCGTTTCATGCTCCTCATATTTTTGACGCCTTTTGAAGCTCTTCATATTTTTCACACTTCTCCAGGCTCTTCATGTTTTTGAACACCGTTTCATGCTCCTCCTGTTTTTCAGACCGTTTCATGCTCCTCATATTTTTGACACCTTTTGAAGTTCTTCATATTTTTCACACCTTTTCAGGCTCTTCACGTTTTTCAACACCACTTCATGCTCCTCCTATTTTTCAGTCCGTTTCATGCTCCTTATATTTTTGACACCTTTTGAAATTCTTCATATTTTTCACACCTTACAGGCTCTTCATGATTTTCAACACCACTTCATGCTCCTCCTAATTTTCACACCGTTTCATGCTCCTCATTTATTTGACACCTTTTGAAGCTCTTCAGATTTTTCACACCTTTTCAGGCTCTTCATATTTTTCAACACCGCTTCATGCTCCTCCTATTTTTCAGACCGTTTCATGCTCCTCATCTTTTTGACACGTTTTGAAACTCTTCATATTTATCACACCTTTTCAGGCTCTTCATGTTTTTCAACACCGCTTCATGCTCCTCCTTTTTTTCAGACCGTTTTATGCTCCTCATATATTTGACACCTTTTGAAGCTCTTCATAATTTCCACACCTTTTCAGGCTCTTCATGTTTTTCTACACCGCTTCATGCTCCCCCTACATTTCAGACCGTTCATGCCTCTCATATTTTTGAAACCTTTTGAAGCTCTTCATATTTCTCACACCTTTTCAGACTCTTCATGTTTTTCAACACCGCTTTATGCTCCTCATATTTTTCAGACCGTTTCATGCTCCTCATATTTTTCACATCTTTTGAAGTTCTTCTTATTTTTCACACCTTTTCAAGCTCTTCATCATTTTGAAAACCGCTTCATGCTCCTCCTATTTTACAGACCGTTTCATTCTCCTCATGTATTTCACACGTAATGAAGCTCTTCCAATTTTGCACAACTTTTCAGTCTCTTCTTGTTTTACAACACCGCATCATGCTCCTCCTATTTTTCAGACTGTTTCATGCACCTCATAATTTTGACACCTTTTGAAGCTCTTCATATTTTTCACACCTTTTGAAGCTCTTCATGTTTTTCACACCTTTTCAGGCTCTTCATGATTTTCAACACCGCTTCATGCTCCTGCTATTTTTCAGACCGTTTCATGCTCATCTCTTTTTTGACACCTTTAGAAGCTGTTCATATTTTTCACACCTTTTAAAGCTCTTCATATTTTTCACATTTTTGAAACTCTTCATATTTTTCTCACCTTTTGAAGCTCTTCATATTTTTCACACCTTTTCAGGCTCTTCATATTTTTGAACACCGCTTCATGTTCCTCCTGTTTTTCACACCTTTTGAAGCTCTTCATATTTTTCACACCTTTTCAGGCTCTTCAGGTTTTTGAACACCTCTTCATGCTCCTCCTATTTTTCAGACCGTTTCATGCTCCTCATGTATTTCACACCTTTTGAAGCTGTTCATATTTTTCACACCTTTTCAAGCTATCCATGTTTCTGAACACCACTTCCTGCTCCTCCTATTTTTGAGGCCGTTTCATGCTCATCTCATTTTTGACACCTTCTGAAGCTCTTCATTTATTTCACACCTTTTGAGCTCTTCATATTCTTCACACGTTTTCAGGCTCTTCATGTATTTCAATAACGCTTCTTACTCCTCCTATTTTTCAGACCGTTTCATGCTCCTCATATTTTTGACATCTTTTGAAGCTCTTCACATTTTTCACACATTTTCAGGCTTTTCATGTTTCTGAACACCGGTTCATCCTCCTCCTATTTTTCACACCTTTTGAAGCTCTTCATATTTTTCACAGCTTTTCAGGCTTCACATGTTTTTGAACACGACTTCATGCTCCTCATCTTTTTCAGTCTGTTTCATGCTCTTCATATTTTTCACACCGTTTGAAGCTCTTCATATTTTTCACACGTTTTCAGGCTCTTCATGTTTTTGATCACCGTTTCATGCTCCTCCTATTTTTCAGACCGTTTCATGCTCCTCATATTTTTGACCATTTTATAAGCTCTTCATAATTTTCACACTTTTTTAGGCTCTTCATGTTTTTTAACACCGCTTCATGCTCCTCCTATTTTTCAAACTTTTTGAAGCTCTTCATGTTTTTCACACCTTATCAGACTCTTCATGCTTTTGAACACCTCTTCATGCTACTCCTATTTTTCAGACCTTTTCATGCTCCTCATGTATTTCACACGTTTTGAAGCTCTTCATATTTTTCACACCTTTTCAGACTCTTCATGTTTTTGAACACTGCTTCATGCTCCTCCTATTTTTCAGACCGTTTCAAGCTCCTCATATTTTTGACACCTTTTGAAGCTCTTCATATTTTTCACACCTTTTCAGTCTCTTCATGTTTTTCAACTCCACTCATGCTCCTCCTCTTTTTGTGACCTTTTCATGCTCCTCATAATTTTGACACCTTTGTAAGCTCTTCATATTTTTCACACCTTTTGATGCTCTTCATATTTTTTACAGCTTTTCAGGGTCTTCAAGTTTTTCAACACTGTTTCATTCTCCTCCTATTTTTCAGACCGTTTCATGCTCATCTCATTTTTGACACCTTTTGAAGCTCTTCATATTTTTCACACCTTTTGAAGCTCTTCATATTTTACACGTTTTCAGGCTCTTCAAGTTTTTCAACATCGCTTCATGCTCCTCCTATTTTTGACACGTTTTGAGGCTCTTCATAATTTTCACACCATTTTAGGCTCTTCATGTTTTTGAACACCGTTTCATACTCCTCGTATTTTTCACACCCTTTTAAAGCTCTTCATGTTTTCACACCTTTTCAGGCTCTCATGTTTTTGAACACAGCTTCATGCTCCTCCTATTTTTTATACCGTTTCATGATACTCATGTATTTCACACCTTTTGAACCTCTTCATATTTTCCACACCTTTTCAGGCTGTACATGTTTTTGAAGACCACTTCATGCTCCTCATCTTTTTCAGACCGTTTCATGCTCCTGATATTTTTCACACCGTTTGAAGCTCTTCATATTATTCACACGTTTTCAGACTCTTCATGTTTTTGAACACTGTTTCATGCTGCTCCTGTTTTTCAGACCATTTCATGATACTCATATTTTTGACACCTTTTGAAGCTCTTCATATTTTTCACACTTTTTCAGGCTGTTTATAGTTTTCAACACCGCTGCATGATTCTCCTATATTTGAGACCATTTCATGCTCCTCATATTTTTGACATTTTTTGAAGCTCTTCATATTTTTCACACCTTTTGAAGCTCTTCCTATTTTTCACAGCTTTTCAGGCTCTTCATGTTTTTCAACACCGCTTTATGCTCCTCATATTTTTCAGACCGTTTCATGCTCCTCATATTTTTGACATCTTTTGAAGCTCTTCATATTTTTGACACCTTTTGAAGGTCTTCATATTTTTCACACCTTTTGAAGCTCTTCATATTTTTCACTTCTTTTCAGGCTCTTCATGTTTTTTAACACCGCTTCATGTTCCTCATATTTTTCAGACCGTTTCATGCTCCTCATATTTTTGACATCTTTTGAAGCTCTTCACGTTTATCACACATTTTCAGGCTCTTCATGTTTTTCAACACCGCTTGATGATCCTCCTATATTTCAGACCGTTTCATGCTCCTCATATTTTTGACACGTTTTGAAGCTCTTCATATTTTTCACACCTTTTCCTTCTCTTCTTGTTTTTCAACACCGCTTCTTGCTCCTCCTATTTTTCAGACCGTTTCATGCTCCTCATATTGTTGACACCTTTTGAAGCACTTCATATTTTTCACACCTTTTCTGGCTCTTCATATTTTTGAACACCGCTTCATGTTCCTCCTGTTTTTCATACCTTTTGAAGCTCTTCATATTTTTCACACCTTTTCAGGCTCTTCAGGTTTTTGAACACCTCTTCATGCTCCTCCTATTTTTCAGACCGTTTCATGCTCCTCATGTATTTCACACCTTTTGAAGCTGTTCATATTTTTCACACCTTTTCAGGCTCTCCATGTTTCTGAACACCACTTCCTGCTCCTCCTATTTTTGAGGCCGTTTCATGCTCATCTCATTTTTGACACCTTCTGAAGCTCTTCATTTATTTCACACCTTTTGAGCTCTTCATATTCTTCACACGTTTTCAGGCTCTTCATGTATTTCAATAACGCTTCTTACTCCTCCTATTTTTCAGACTGTTTCATGCTCCTCATATTTTTGACATCTTTTGAAGCTCTTCACATATTTCACACATTTTCAGGCTTTTCATATTTCTGAACACCGCTTCATCCTCCTCCTATTTTTCACAACTTTTGAAGCTCTTCATATTTTTCACAGCTTTTCAGGCTGCACATGTTTTTGAACACGACTTCATGCTCATCATCTTTTTCAGTCTGTTTCATGCTCCTCATATTTTTCACACCGTTTGAAGCTCTTCATATTTTTCACACGTTTTCAGGCTCTTCATGTTTTTGATCACCGTTTCATGCTCCTCCTATTTTTCAGACCGTTTCATGCTCCTCATATTTTTGACCATTTTATAAGCTCTTCATATTTTTCACACTTTTTTAGGCTCTTCATGTATTTTAACACCGCTTCATGCTCCTCCTATTTTTCAAACTTTTTGAAGCTCTTCATGTTTTTCACACCTTATCAGCCTCTTCATGTTTTTGAACACCTCTTCATGCTACTCCTATTTTTCAGACCTTTTCATGCTCCTCATATTTTTCACAGCTTTTGAAGCTCTTCCTATTTTTCACAGCTTTTCAGGCTCTTCATGTTTTTCAACACCGCTTCATGCTCCTCATATTTTTCAGACCGTTTCATGCTCCTCATATTTTTGACATCTTTTGAAGCTCTTCATATTTTTGACACCTTTTGAAGGACTTCATATTTTTCACACCTTTTGAAGCTCTTCACATTTTTCACTTCTTTTCAGGCTCTTCATGTTTTTTAACACCGCTTCATGCTCCTCATATTTTTCAGACCGTTTCATGCTCCTCATATTTTTGACATCTTTTGAAGCTCTTCACGTTTTTCACACATTTTCAGGCTCGTCATGTTTTTCAACACCGCTTCATGCTGCTCCTATTTTTCAGACCGTTTCATGCTCATCTCTTTTTTGACAACTTTTGAAGCTCTTCATATTTTCATACCTTTTGAAGCTCTTCATATTTTTCACACGTTTTCAGGCTCTTCATGTTTTTCAACACCGCTTCATGCTCCTCCTATTTTTCAGACCGTTTCATGCTCCTCATATTTTTGACACCTTTTGAAGCTCTTCATATTTTTCACACCTTTTCAGACTCTTCATGTTTTTCAACACCGCTTCATGCTGCTCCTATTTTTCAGACCGTTTCATGCTCATCTCTTTTTTGACAACTTTTGAAGCTCTTCATATTTTCATACCTTTTGAAGCTCTTCAGATTTTTCACACGTTTTCAGGCTCTTCATGTTTTTCAACACCGCTTCATGCTCCTCCTATTTTTCAGACCGTTTCATGCTCCTCATATTTTTGACACGTTTTGAAGCTCTTCATATTTTTCACACCTTTTCCTTCTCTTCTTGTTTTTCAACACCGCTTCTAGCTCCTCCTATTTTTCAGACCGTTTCATGCTCCTCATATTGTTGACACCTTTTGAAGCACTTCATATTTTTCACACCTTTTCAGGCTCTTCATATTTTTGAACACCGCTTCATGTTCCTCCTGTTTTTCACACCTTTTGAATCTCTTCATATTTTTCACACCTTTTCAGGCTCTTCAGGTTTTTGAACACCTCTTCATGCTCCTCCTATTTTTCAGACCGTTTCATGCTCCTCATGTATTTCACACCTTTTGAAGCTGTTCATATTTTTCACACCTTTTCAGGCTCTCCATGTTTCTGAACACCACTTCCTGCTCCTCCTATTTTTGAGGCCGTTTCATGCTCATCTCATTTTTGACACCTTCTGAAGCTCTTCATTTTTTTCACACCTTTTGAGCTCTTCATATTCTTCACACGTTTTCAGGCTCTTCATGTATTTCAATAACGCTTCTTACTCCTCCTATTTTTCAGACCGTTTCATGCTCCTCATATTTTTGACATCTTTTGAAGCTCTTCACATATTTCACACATTTTCAGGCTTTTCATGTTTCTGAACACCGCTTCATCCTCCTCCTATTTTTCACACCTTTTGAAGCTTTTCATATTTTTCACAGCTTTTCAGGCTGCACATGTTTTTGAACACGACTTCATGCTCCTCATCTTTTTCAGTCTGTTTCATGCTCCTCATATTTTTCACACCGTTGGAAGCTCTTCATACTTTTCACACGTTTTCAGGCTCTTCATGTTTTTGATCACCGTTTCATGCTCCTCCTATTTTTCAGACCGTTTCTTGCTCCTCATATTTTTGACCATTTTATAAGCTCTTCATATTTTTCACACTTTTTTAGGCTCTTCATGTTTTTTAACACCGCTTCATGCTCCTCCTATTTTTCAAACTTTTTGAAGCTCTTCATGTTTTTCACACCTTATCAGCCTCTTCATGTTTTTGAACACCTCTTCATGCTACTCCTATTTTTCAGACCTTTTCATGCTCCTCATGTATTTCACACGTTTTGAAGCTCTTCATATTTTTCACACCTTTTCAGACTCTTCATGTTTTTGAACACTGCTTCATGCTCCTCCTATTTTTCAGACCGTTTCAAGCTCCTCATATTTTTGACACCTTTTGAAGCTCTTCATATTTTTCACACCTTTTCAGTCTCTTCATGTTTTTCAACTCCACTCATGCTCCTCCTCTTTTTCTGACCTTTTAATGCTCCTCATATTTTTGACACCTTTGGAAGCTCTTCATATTTTTCACACCTTTTGAAGCTCTTCATATTTTTCACAGCTTTTCAGGGTCTTCAAGTTTTTCAACATCGTTTCATTCTCCTCCTATTTTTCAGACCGTTTCATGCTCATCTCATTTTTGACACCTTTTGAAGCTCTTCATATTTTTCACACCTTTTGAAGCTCTTCATATTTTACACGTTTTCAGGCTCTTCAAGTTTTTCAACATCGCTTCATGCTCCTCCTATTTTTCAGACCGTTTCATACTCCTCATATTTTTGACACGTTTTGAGGCTCTTCATAATTTTCACACCATTTTAGGCTCTTCATGTTTTTGAACACCGTTTCATGCTCCTCGTATTTTTCACACCTTTTAAAGCTCTTCATATTTTCACACCTTTTCAGGCTCTCATGTTTTTGAACACAGTTTCATGCTCCTCCTATTTTTTATACCGTTTCATGATACTCATGTATTTCACACCTTTTGAAGGTCTTCATATTTTTCACACCTTTTCAGGCTGTACATGTTTTTGAAGACCACTTCATGCTCCTCATCTTTTTCAGACCGTTTCATGCTCCTGATATTTTTCACACCGTTTGAAGCTCTTCATATTATTCACACGTTTTCAGATTCTTCATGTTTTTGATCACCGTTTCATGCTCCTCATATTTTTGACACCTTTTGAAGCTCTTCACATTTATCACACCTTTTCAGGCTCTTCATGTTTTTCAACACCGCTTCATGATCCTCCTATATTTCAGAGCGTTTCATGCTCCTCATAATTTTGACAATTTTATCAGCTCTTCATATTTTTCACACTTTTTCAGGCTCTTCATGTTTTTGAACACCGCTTCATGCTCCTCCTATTTTTCAAACTTTTGAAGCTCTTCATGTTTTTCACACCTTTTCAGGCTCTTCATGTTTTTGAACACAGCTTCATGCTCCTCCTAATTTTCAGACCGTTTCATGCTCCTCATACATTTCACACCTTTTTAAGCTCTTCGTATTTTTCACACCTTTTCACGCTCTTCATGTTTTTGAACACCGTTTTATGCTGCCTCTATTTTTCAGACCGTTTCATGCTCCTCATATATTTTAAACCTTTTGAATCTCTTCATATATTTCACACCTTTTCAGGCTGTTCATGTTTTTCAACAACGCTTCATGATCTTCCTATTATTCAGACCGTTTCATGCTCCTCAAGTATTTCACACCTTTTGAAGATCTTCATATTTTTCACACCTTTTCAGGCTCTTCAGGGTTTTGAACACCGCTTCATGCTCCTCATATTTTTCACACCTTTTGAAGCTCTTCATATTTTTCACACCTTTTCAGGCTCTTCATGTTTTTCAACACAGCTTCTTGCTCCTCCATTTTTCACACCCTTTCATGCTTCTCATGTATTTCACACCTTTTGAAACTCTTCATATTTTTCACATCTTTTCAGGCTCTTCATGTTTTTGAACAAGGTTTCATGCTCCTCCCATTTTTCAGACCGTTTCATGCTCCTCATATTTTTGACACGTTTTGAAGCTCTTCATATTTTTCCCATTTTTCAGGCTCTTCATGTTTTTGAACACCGTTTCATGCTCCTCCTATTTTTCAGACCGTTCATGCTCCTCATATTTTGACACATTTTGAAGCTCTTCATATTTTTCACATCTTTTCAGGCTCTTCATGTTTTTGAACAAGGTTTCATTCTCCTCCCATTTTTCAGACCGTTTCATGCTCCTCATATTTTTGACACGTTTTGAAGCTCTTCATAGTTTTCACACCTTTTCAGGCTCTTCATGTTTTTGAACACCGTTTCATGCTCCTCCTATTTTTCAGACCGTTCATGCTCCTCATATTTTGACACCTTTTGAAGCTCTTCATATTTTTCACACCTTTTCAGGCTCTTCATGTTTCTGAACACCGCATCATGCTCCTCCTATTTTTCAGATCGTTTCAGGCTGCTCGTATTTTTCAGACCGTTTCATGCTCCTCATATTTTTGACAATTTTATAAGCTCTTCATATTTTTCACACTTTTTCAGGCTCTTCATGTTTTGAACACCGCTTCATGCTCCTCCTATTTTTCAGACCTTTTCATGCTCCTCATGTATTTCACATGTTTTGAAGCTCTTCATATTTTTCACACATTTTCAGGCTCTTCATATTTTTGAACACAGCTTCATGCTCCTCCTATTTTTCAAACCTTTTGAAGCTCTTAATGTTTTTCACACCTTATCAGCCTCTTCATGTTTTTGAACATCTCTCCATGCTCCTCATTTTTTTGACAATTTTATAAGCTCTTCATATTTATCACACTTTTTCAGGCTCTTCATGTTTTTGAACACCGCTTCATCCTCCTCCTATTTTTTAAACCTTTTGAAGCTCTTCATATTTTTCACACTTTTTCAGGCTCCTCATGTTTTGAACACCGCTTCATGCTCCTCCTATTTTTCAGACCGTTTCATGCTCCTCAGGTATTTCACACCTTTTCAAGCTCTTCATATTTTTCACAACTTTTCAGGCTCTTCACGTTTTTGAACAACACTTCATGCTCCTCCTCCTTTTCAGACTGTTTCATGCTCATCTCATTTTTGACACCTTTTCAGGGTCTTCATATTTTTCAAACTTTTGAAGATCTTCATATTTTTCACACTTTTTCAGGCTCTTCATGTTTTGAACACTGCTTCATGCTCCTCCTATTTTTCAGACCATTTCATTCTCCTCATGTTTTTGACACCTTTTGAAGCTCTTCATAATTTTCACACCTTTTCATGCTCTTCATGTTTTTGAACACCATTTCATGCTCCTCCTATTTTTCAGACCTTTTCATGCTCCTCATGTATTTCACACGTTTTGAAGCTCTTCATATTTTTCACACCTTTTCAGGCTCTTCATGTTTGTGAACACTGCTTCATGCTCCTCCTATTTTTCAGACCGTTTCAAGCTCCTCATATTTTTGACACTTTTTGAAGCTCTTCATATTTTTCACACCTTTTTAGGCTCTCCATGTTTCTGAACACCACTTCATGCTCCTCCTATTTTTCAGACCGTATCATGCTTCTCATATTTTTCACACCTTTTGGAGCTCTTCATATTTTTCACACCTTTTCAGGCTCTTCATGTTTTTCAACACCACTTCATGCTCCTCCTATTTTTCAGAGAGATACATGCTCCACATATATTTCACACCTTTTGAAGCTCTTCATATTTTTCACACTTTTTCAGGCTCTTCATTTTTTTCCACACCACTTCATGCTTCTCCTATTTTTCAGACCGTTTCATGCTCCTCATGTATTTCAAACCTTTGAAGCTTTTCAAATTTTTCACACATTTTCAGGCTCTTCATGTTTTTGAACACCATTTCATGCTCCTCCTATTTTTCAGACCGTTTCATGCTTTTCATATTTTTGACATCTTTTGAAGCTCTTCATATTTTTCACACCTTTTGAAGCTCCTCATATATTTCACACCTTTTGAAGCTCTTCATATTTTTCACACATTTTCAGGCTCTTCATGTTTTTGAACACCACTTCATGCTCCTCCTGTTTTTCAGAGAGTTTCATGCTCCTCATGTATTTCACACCTTTTGAAGCTCTTCATATTTTTCACACCTTTTCAGGCTGTTCATGTTTTTCCACATCACTTCATGCTTCTCCTATTTTTCAGACCGTTTCATGCTCCTCATGTATATCACACCTTTGAAGCTTTTCATATTTTTCACACCTTTTCAGGCTCTTCATGTTTTTGAACACCTTTTAATGCTCCTCCTATTTTTCAGACAGTTTCATGCTCTTCATATTTTTGACACCTTTTGAAGCTCTTCATATTTTTCACACCTTTTCAGGCTCTTCATATATTTCACACCTTTTCAAACTCTTCATGTTTTTGAACACCATTTCATGCTCCCCCTATTTTTCAGACCGTTTCATGCTCTTCATATTTTTGACACCTTTTGAAGCTCTCCATATTTTTCACACCTTTTGAAGCTCTTCATATATTTCACACCTTTTCAGGCTCTTCATGTTTTTAAACACCGCTTCATGCTCCTCCTATTTTTCAGACCGTTTCAGGCTCTTCATATTTTTTTTACACCTTTTGACGCTCTTCATATTTTTCACATCTTTTCAGGCTCTTCAGGTTTTTCAACACCACTTAATGCTCCTGCTATTTTTCAGACCGTTTAATGCTCCTCATGTAGTTCAAACCTTTTGAAGCTCTTCATATTTTTCACACCTTTTCAGGCTCTTCATGTTTTTGAACACCGCTTCATGCTCCTCCTATTTTTCAGACGGTTTCATGCTCTTCATATTTTAGACAACTTTTGAAGCTCGTCATATTTTTCACACCTTTTCAGGCTCTTCATGTTTTTGAACATCGCTTCATGCTCCTTTATTTTTCAGACAATTTCTTGCTCCTCATATTTTTAAAACCTTTTGAAGCTCTTCAGATTTTTCAAACCTTTTCAGGCACTTCATGTTTTTGAACACCGCTTCATGCTCCTCCTATATTTCAGACCGTTTCATGCTCCTCATATATTTGACACCTTTTGAAGCTCTTCATATTTTTCACAACTTTTCAGGCTGTTCATGTTTTTGAACACCGCTTCATGCTCCTCCTATTTTTCAGACCGTTTCATGCTCATCTCATTTTTGACACATTTTGAACTTCTTCATATTTTTCACACCTTTAAAGCTCTTCATATTTTTCACAACTTTTCAGTCTCTGCATTTTTTTGAACACCGCTTCATGCTCCTCCTATTTTTCAGACCGTTTCATGCTCCTCATGTATTTCACACCTTTTGAAGCTCTTCAAATTTTTCACACCTTTTCAGGCTCTTCATGTTTTTGATTACCGTTTCATCCTCCTCCTATTTTTCAGATCGTTTCATGCTCCTCATATTTTTCACACCTTTTGAAGCTCTTCATATTTTTCCCACCTTTTCAGGCTCTTCATGTTTTTCAACACCAGTTCATGCTCCTCCTATTTTTCAGACCGTTTCAAGTTCCTCATAATTTTCACACCTTTTAAAGCTCTTCTTATTTTTCACACCTTTTCAGGTTCTTCATGTTTTTGAACACCGCTTCATCTTTCTCCTATTTTTAAGACCGTTTCATGCTCCTCATATTTTTGACACCTTTTGAAGCTCTTCATATTTTTCACACCTTTTCAGGCTTTTCATGTTTTTCAACACCGCTACATGATCCTCCTATTTTTCAGACCGTTTCCTGCTCCTCATATTTTTGACACCTTTTGAAGCTCTTCATATATTTCACACCGTTTCAGGCTCTTCATGTTTTTCAACACCGCTTCATGCTCCTCCTATTTTTCAGACCGTTTCTTGATGCTCATATTTTTGACACCTTTTGAGGCTCTTCATATTTTTCACACCTTTTCAGGATCTTCATGTTTTTGAACACTGTTTCAAGCTCCTCCTCTTTTTCACACCGTTTCATGCCCCTCATAATTTTGATCCCTTTTGAAGCTTTTCATATTTTTCACACCTTTTCAGGCTCTTCATGTTTTTGAACACAGTTTCATACTCCTCCTATTTTTCAGCCCAATTAATGCTCCTCATATTTTTCACACCTTTGGAAGCACTTCATATTTTTTCACACCTTTTCAGGCTCTTCACTTTTATCAACACCGCTTCATGCTCCTCCTATTTTTCAGACCGTTTCATGCTCCTCATATTTTTCACACCTTTGGAAGCACTTCATATTTTTTCACAACTTTTCAGGCTCTTCATGTTTTTCAACACCGCTTAATGCTCCTCATATTTTTCAGACCGTTTCATGCTCCTCATATTTTTACACCTTTTGAAGCTCTTCCTATATTTCACACCTTTTCAGGCTCTTCATGTTTTTGAACACCATTTCATGCTCCTTCTACTTTTCAGACCGTTTCATGCTACTCATATTTTTCACACCTTTTGAAGCTCTTCATTTTTTTCACACCTTTTCAAGCTCTTTATATTTTTCAACACCGTTTCATATTCCTCCTATTTTTCAGACCGTTTCATGCTCCTCATATTTTTGACAGCTTCTGAAGCTCTTCATATATTTCACATCTTTTCAGGCTCTTCATGTTTTTCAACACCTCTTCATGCACCTCCTATATTTCAGACCGTTTCATGCTCCTCATAATTTTGACACCTTTGAAGCTCTTCATATTTTTCAAACCTTTTCAGGCTCTTCATGTTTTTCAACACCACTTCATGCACCTCCTATATTTCTGACCGTTTCATGCTCCTCATATTTTGTCACGTTTTGAAGCTCTTCATATTTATCGCACATTTCAGTCTCTTCATGTTTTTGAATACTGCTTCATGCTCCTCCTATTTTTCAGAGCGATTCATGCTCCTCATATTTTTGACACGTTTTGAAGCTCTTCATATTTTTCACACCTTTTCAGGCTCTTCATGTTTTTGAACACCGCTTAATGCTCCTCCTATTTTTCAGATTGTTTCATGCTCCTCATATTTTTGACACGTTTTGAAGCTCTTCATATTTTTCACACCTTTTCAGGCTCTTCATGTTTTTGAACACCGCTTAATGCTCCTCCTATTTTTCAGATTGTTTCATGCTCCTCATATTTTTGACACGTTTTGAAGCTCTTCATATTTTTCACACCTTTTCAGGCTCTTCATGTTTTTGAACACCGTTTCATGCTCCTCTTATTTTTTTTTTATTGTTATTTTTTTTTATTTTTTTTTATTATTTTTATTTTTTTTTCCAGTGGGTTTTGTCATACTTTGATATGAATCAGCCATGGATTTACATGTATTCCCAGTCCCGATTCCCCCTCCCACCTCTCTCTCCTCCCGATTCCTCTGGGTCTTCCCAGTGCACCAAGCCGGAGCACTTGTCTCGTGCATCCTACCTGGGCTGGTGATCTGTTTCACCATAGATAGCATACATGCTGTTCTTTTGAAATATCCCACCCTCACATTCTCCCACAAAGTTTAAAAGTCTGTTCTGTATTTCTGTGTCTCTTTTTCTGTTCTGCATATAGGGTTATCGTTGTCACCTTTCTAAATTCCATATACATGTGTCAGTATGCTGTAATGTTCTTTATCTTTCTGGCTTACTTCACTCTGTAAAATGGGCTCCAGCTTCATCCATCTCATTAGGACTGATTCAAATGAATTCTTTTTAATGGCTGAGTAATATTCCATGGTGTATATGTACCACAGCTTTCTTATCCATTCATCTGCTGACGGGCATCTAGGTTGCTTCCATGTCCTGGCTATTATAAACAGTGCTGCGATGAACATTGGGGTGCACGTGTCTCTTTCAGACGAACCTATGGACACCTTATCTTTGACAAAGGAGGCAAGGATATGCAATGGAAAAAAGACAACCTCTTTAACAAGTGGTGCTGGGAAAACTGGTCAACCACTTGTAAAAGAATGAAAATAGAACACTTTCTAACACCATACACAAAAATAAACTCAAAATGGATTAAAGATCTAAATGTAAGACCAGAAACTATAAAACTCCTAGAGGAGAACATAGGCAAAACACTCTCCGACATAAATCAAAGCAAGATCCTCTATGACCCACCTCCCAGAATATTGGAAATAAAAGCAAAACTAAACAAATGGGACCTAATGAAACTTAAAAGCTTTTGCACTACAAAGGAAACTATAAGTAAGGTGAAAAGACAGCCCTCAGATTGGGAGAAAATAATAGCAAATGAAGAAACAGACAAAGGATTAATCTCAAAAATATACAAGCAAATCCTGCAGCTCAATTCCAGAAAAATAAATGACCCAATAAAAAATGAGCCAAAGAACTAAACAGACATTTCTCCAAAGAAGACATACAGATGGATAACAAACACATGAAAAGATGCTCAACATCACTCATTATTAGAGAAATGCAAATCAAAACCACAATGAGGTACCATTACATGCCAGTCAGGATGGCTGCTATCCAGAAGTCTACAAGCAATAAATGCTGGAGAGGGAGTGGAGAAAAGGGAACCCTCTTATACTGTTGGTGGGAATGCACACTAGTACAGCCGCTATGGAAAACGGTGAAGAGATTTCTTAAAAAACTGGAAATAGAACTGCCATATGACCCAGCAATTCCACTTCTGGGCATACACAATGAGGAAACCAGATCCTCATATTTTTCAGACCGTTTCAAACTCCTCATATTTTTTACACCTTTTGAAGCTCTTCATATATTTCACACCTTTTCAGACTCTTCATGTTTTTCAACACCGCTTCATGCTCCTCCTATTTTTCAGAGCGTTTCATGGTCCTCATATTTTTGACACCTTTTGAAGCTCTTCATATTTTTCACCCCTTTTCAGGCTCTTCATGTTTTTGAACACCGCTTCATGTTCCTCCTATTTTTGAGACCGTTTCATGCTCCTCATGTATTTCCCACCTTTTGAAGCTCTTCATATTTGTCACACCTTTTCAGGCTCCTCATGTTTTTCAACACCACTTCATGCTCCTCCTATTTTTCAGACCGTTTCATGCTCCTCATATTTTTCACACCTTTTGAAGCTCTTCCTATTATTCACACCTTTTCAGGCTCTTCATGTTTTTGAACACCGGTTCATGCTCCTCCTATTTTTCAGACCGTATCATGCTCCTCATATTTTTCACACCTTTTGGAGCTCTTCATATTTTTCACACCTTTTCAGGCTCTTCAGGTTTTTCGACACCGGTTCATGCTCCTCATATTTTTCAGACCGTTTCATGCTTCTCATATTTTTCACACCTTTTGAAGCTCTTCATATATTTCACACCTGTTCAGGCTCTATTTTTTTCAACACTACATCATGCTCCTCCTATTTTTCAGACCGTTTCATGCTCATCTCATTTTTGACATCTTCTGAAGCTCTTCATATTTTTCATATTTTTGAAGCTCTTCATATTTTTCACACCTTTTGAGCTCTTCATATTCTTCACACGTTTTCAGGCTCTTCATGTATTTCAATAACGCTTCTTACTTCTCCTATTTTTCAGACCGTTTCATGCTCCTCATATTTTTGACACCTTTTCAAGCTCTTCATATTTTTCACACCTTTTCAGGCTCTTCATGTTTTTGAACACCGGTTCATGCTCCTCCTATTTTTCAGACCGTATCATGCTCCTCATATTTTTCACACCTTTTGAAGCTCTTCATATTTTTCACAAGATTTCAGTCTCAGCATGTTTTTGAACACCGCTTCATGCTCCTCCTATTTTCAGACCGTTTCATGCTCCTCATGTATTTCACACCTTTTGAAGCTCTTCATATTTTTCACACCTTTTCAGGCTCTTCATGTGTTTGAACACCATTTCATGCTCCTCCTATTTTTCAGACCGTTTCATGCTCCTCATATTTTTGACATCTTTTGAAGCTCTTCATATTTCTCACAGCTTTTCAGGCTCTTCATGTTTTTGAACACCGCTTCATGCTCCTCCTATTTTTCAGACCGTTTCATGCTCATCTCATTTTTGACACCTTTTGAAGCTCTTCATATTTTTCAAACCTTTTGAAGCTCTTCATATTTTTCACACCTTTTCAGACTCTGCATGTTTTTGAACACCGCTTCATGCTCCTCCTGTTTTTCAGATCGTTTCATGCTCCTCATGTATTTCACACCTTTTGAAGCTCTTCATATTTGTCACACCTTTTCAGGCTCTTCATGTTTTTCAACACCGCTTCATGCTCCTCCTATTTTTCAGACCGTTTCATGATCCTCATATTTTTCACACTTTTTGAAGCTCTTCATATTTTTCACACATTTTAAGGCTCTTCATGTTTTTCAACATCGCTTCATGCTCCTCCTATTTTTCAGACCGTTTCAAGCTTCTCATGTATTTCACACCTTTTGAAGCTCGTCATATTTTGCACACGTTTTCCGGCTCTTCATGTTTTTTCACAACCACTTCATGCTCCTCCTATTTTTCAGACCGTATCATGCTCCTCATATTTTTCACACCTTTTCAGGCTCTTCATTATTTTCAACACAACTTCATGCTCCTCCCATTTTTCAGACCGTTTTTTACTCATCTCATTTTTGACACCTTTTGAAGCTGTTCATATTTTTCACACCTTTTGAAGCTCTTCATGTTTTTGAACACCGTTTCATGCTCCTCCTATTTTTCAGACCGTTTCATGCTCCTCATATATTTCACAACTTTTGAAGCTCTTCATATATTTCACACCTTTTCAGGAACTTCATGTTTTTCAATACCTCTTCATGATCCTCCTATTTTTAAGACCGTTTCATATTCCTCATATTTTTGACACCTTTTTAGGCTCTTCATGTTTTTTACACCTTTTCAGGCTCTTCATGTTTTTCAACACCGCTTCATGCTCCTCCTATTTTTCAGACCGTGTCATGCTCCTCCTATTTTTGACACATTTTGAAGCTCTTCATATTTTTCAAACCTTTTGAAGCTCTTCATATTTTTCAAACCTTTACAGGCTCTTCATGTATTTCAACACCGCTTCATGCTCCTCCTATTTTTCAGACCGTGTCTTTCTCCTCTTATTTTTAACAAATTTTGAAGCTCTTCATATTTTTCACACCTTTTGAAGCTCTTCATATTTTTCAAACCTTTACAGGCTCTTCATGTATTTCAACACCGCTTCATGCTCCTCCAATTTTTCAGACAATTTCATGCTCGTCATATTTTTCAAACCTTTTAAAGCTCTTCATAATTTTCACACCTATTCATGCTCTTCATTTTTTACACACTGTTTCATGCTCCTCCTATTTTTCAGACCGCTTCATGCTCCTCATATTTTTCACACCTTTTGAAACTCTTCATATTTTTCACACTTTTTGAAGCTCTTCGTATTTTTCACAGTTTTCAGGCTCTTCATGCTTCTGAACACCGCTTCATGCTCCACCTATTTTTCAGACCGTTTCATGCTCTTCATATTTTTCACACCTTTTCAGGCTCTTCATATTTTTGAACACCTCTTCATGCTACTCCTATTTTTGATACCTTTTGAAGCTCTTCATATTTTTCACACCTTTTCAGGCTCTTCATGTTTTTCAACACGGCTTCATGCTACTCCTATTTTTGATACCTTTTGAAGCTCCTCATATTCTTCAAACCATTTCATGCTCTTCTTTTTTTTCATCACCGCTTCATGCTCCTCTTATTTTTCAGACCGTTTCATGCTCCTCATATTTTGACACCTTTTAACCTGTTCATATTTTACACATTTTCAGGCTCTTCAAGTTTTTCAACACCGTTTCATGCTACTACTATTTTTGATACCTTTTGAAGCTCCTTATATTCTTCAAACCATTTCATGCTCTTCTATTTTTTCATCACCGCTTCATGCTCCTCCTATTTTTCAGACCGTTTCATGCTCCTCCTATTTTGAGACCGTTTCATGCTCCTCATATTTTTCACACCTTTAGAAGCTCTTCGTATTTTTCTCACCTTTTCAGGCTCTTCATGTTTTTCAACACCGCTTCATGATCCTCCTATTATTCTGACAGTTTCATGCTCCTCATATTTTTCATCCTTTTTGAAGCTCTTCATATTTTTCACACCTTTAGAAGCTCTTCGTATTTTTCTCACCTTTTCAGGCTCTTCATGTTTTTGAACACCACTTCATGCTCCTCCGATTTTCAGACCGTTTCATGCTCCTCATACTTTTGACACCTTTAGAAGCTCTTCATATTTTTCACACCTTTTCAGGCTCTTCATGTTTTTCAACACCGCTTCATGCTCCTCTTCTTTTTCAGACCGTTTCAGGCTCCTCATATTTTTGACACCTTTTTAAGCTCTTCATGTTTTTCACACATTTTCAGGCTCTTCATGTATTTCAACACCGCTTCATGCTCCTCCTATTTTTTAGAACGTTTCATGCTCCTCATATTTTTGACACCTTTTGAAGCTCTTCATATTTTTCTCACCCTTTGAAGCTCTTCATATTTTTCATATTTTTGAAGCTCTTCATATTTTCACAACTTTTCAGGCTCTTCATGTTTTTGAACACCACTTCATGCTCCTTCTATTTTTCAGAGAGTTTCATGCTCCTCATGTATTTCACACCTTTTGAAGCTTTTCATATTTTTCACTCTTTTTCAGGCTCTTCATGTTTTTCAACACCACTTCATTCTTCTCCTATTTTTCAGCCCGTTTCATGCTCCTCATGTCTTTCACACCTTTTGAAGCTCTTCACATTTTTCACACCTTTTCAGGCTCTTCATGTTTTTGATCACCATTTCATGCTCCTCCCATTTTTCAGACCGTTTCATGCTCCTCATATTTTTGACACCTTTTGAAGCTCTTCATATTTTTCACACCTTTTCAGACTCTTCATGTTTTTGAACACCGCTTCATGCTCCTCCTATTATTCAGACAGTTTCATGCTTCTCATATTTTTGACACCTTTTGAAGCTCTTCATATTTTTCACACCCTTTCAGGCTCTTAATGTTTTTCAACACCACTTCATGCTCCTCCTATTTTTCATACGTTTTCATGCTCCTCATATTTTTGACACCTTTTGAAGCTCTTCATATTGTTCACACCTTTTCAGGCTCTTCATGTTTTTGAACACCGTTTCATGTTCCTCGTATTTTTCAGGCCATTTCATGCTCGTCATGTATTTCACACTTTTGAAGCTCTTCATATTTTTCACACCTTTTCAGGATCTTCATGTTTTTCAACACCACTTCATGCTTCTCCTATTTTTCAGCCCGTTTCATGCTCCTCATATTTTTGACACCTTTTGAAGCTTTTCATATTTTTCACACCTTTTCAGGCTCTTCATGTTTTTGAACACCACTTCATGCTCCTTCTATTTTTCAGAGAGTTTCATGCTCCTCATGTATTTCACACGTTTTGAAGCTCTTCATATGTTTCACACCTTTTGAAGTTCTTCATATTTTTCACACCTTTTCAAGCTCTTCATATTTTTCACACCTTTTCAGGCTCTTCATGTTTTTCAACACCGCTTTATGCTTCTCCTATTTTTCAGACCGTTACTTGCTCCTCATATTTTTGACACCTTTAGAAGTTCTTCATATTTTTCACACCTTTTCAGGCTCTTCATATTTTTCAACACCGCTTCATGCTCCTCCTATTTTTCAGACCGATTCAAGGTCCTCATATTTTTGACACCTTTTGAAGCTTTTCATATTTTTCACACCTTTTCAGGCTCTTCATTTTTTTCAACAGTACTTCTTGCTCCTCCAATTTTTCAGACCGTTTCATGCTCATCTAATTTTTGACACCTTTTGAAGCTATGCATATTTTTCACAACTTTTCAGGCTCTTCATGTTTTTCAACACCACTGCATGCTCCTCGTATTTTTAAGACCGTTTCATGCTCCTCATACTTTTGACACCTTTAGAAGCTCTTCATATTTTTCACACCTTTTCAGGCTCTTCATGTTTTTCAACACCGCTTCATGCTCCTCTTCTTTTTCAGACCGTTTCAGGCTCCTCATATTTTTGACACCTTTTTAAGCTCTTCATGTTTTTCACACATTTTCAGGCTCTTCATGTATTTCAACACCGCTTCATGCTCCTCCTATTTTTCAGAACGTTTCATGCTCCTCATATTTTTGACACCTTTTGAAGCTCTTCATATTTTTCTCACCCTTTGAAGCTCTTCATATTTTTCATATTTTTGAAGCTCTTCATATTTTCACAACTTTTCAGGCTCTTCATGTTTTTGAACACCACTTCATGCTCCTTCTATTTTTCAGAGAGTTTCATGCTCCTCATGTATTTCACACCTTTTGAAGCTTTTCATATTTTTCACTCTTTTTCAGGCTCTTCATGTTTTTCAACACCACTTCATTCTTCTCCTATTTTTCAGCCCGTTTCATGCTCCTCATGTCTTTCACACCTTTTGAAGCTCTTCACATTTTTCACACCTTTTCAGGCTCTTCATGTTTTTGATCACCATTTCATGGTCCTCCCATTTTTCAGACCGTTTCATGCTCCTCATATTTTTGACACCTTTTGAAGCTCTTCATATTTTTCACACCTTTTCAGACTCTTCATGTTTTTGAACACCGCTTCATGCTCCTCCTATTATTCAGACAGTTTCATGCTTCTCATATTTTTGACACCTTTTGAAGCTCTTCATATTTTTCACACCCTTTCAGGCTCTTAATGTTTTTCAACACCACTTCATGCTCCTCCTATTTTTCATACGTTTTCATGCTCCTCATATTTTTGACACCTTTTGAAGCTCTTCATATTGTTCACACCTTTTCAGGCTCTTCATGTTTTTGAACACCGTTTCATGTTCCTCGTATTTTTCAGGCCATTTCATGCTCGTCATGTATTTCACACTTTTGAAGCTCTTCATATTTTTCACACCTTTTCAGGATCTTCATGTTTTTCAACACCACTTCATGCTTCTCCTATTTTTCAGCCCGTTTCATGCTCCTCATATTTTTGACACCTTTTGAAGCTTTTCATATTTTTCACACCTTTTCAGGCTCTTCATGTTTTTGAACACCACTTCATGCTCCTTCTATTTTTCAGAGAGTTTCATGCTCCTCATGTATTTCACACGTTTTGAAGCTCTTCATATGTTTCACACCTTTTGAAGTTCTTCATATTTTTCACACCTTTTCAAGCTCTTCATATTTTTCACACCTTTTCAGGCTCTTCATGTTTTTCAACACCGCTTTATGCTTCTCCTATTTTTCAGACCGTTACTTGCTCCTCATATTTTTGACACCTTTAGAAGTTCTTCATATTTTTCACACCTTTTCAGGCTCTTCATATTTTTCAACACCGCTTCATGCTCCTCCTATTTTTCAGACCGATTCAAGGTCCTCATATTTTTGACACCTTTTGAAGCTTTTCATATTTTTCACACCTTTTCAGGCTCTTCATTTTTTTCAACAGTACTTCTTGCTCCTCCAATTTTTCAGACCGTTTCATGCTCATCTAATTTTTGACACCTTTTGAAGCTATGCATATTTTTCACAACTTTTCAGGCTCTTCATGTTTTTCAACACCACTGCATGCTCCTCGTATTTTTAAGACCGTTTCATGCTCCTCATACTTTTGACACCTTTAGAAGCTCTTCATATTTTTCACACCTTTTCAGGCTCTTCATGTTTTTCAACACCGCTTCATGCTCCTCTTCTTTTTCAGACCGTTTCAGGCTCCTCATATTTTTGACACCTTTTTAAGCTCTTCATGTTTTTCACACATTTTCAGGCTCTTCATGTATTTCAACACCGCTTCATGCTCCTCCTATTTTTCAGAACGTTTCATGCTCCTCATATTTTTGACACCTTTTGAAGCTCTTCATATTTTTCTCACCCTTTGAAGCTCTTCATATTTTTCATATTTTTGAAGCTCTTCATATTTTCACAACTTTTCAGGCTCTTCATGTTTTTGAACACCACTTCATGCTCCTTCTATTTTTCAGAGAGTTTCATGCTCCTCATGTATTTCACACCTTTTGAAGCTTTTCATATTTTTCACTCTTTTTCAGGCTCTTCATGTTTTTCAACACCACTTCATTCTTCTCCTATTTTTCAGCCCGTTTCATGCTCCTCATGTCTTTCACACCTTTTGAAGCTCTTCACATTTTTCACACCTTTTCAGGCTCTTCATGTTTTTGATCACCATTTCATGCTCCTCCCATTTTTCAGACCGTTTCATGCTCCTCATATTTTTGACACCTTTTGAAGCTCTTCATATTTTTCACACCTTTTCAGACTCTTCATGTTTTTGAACACCGCTTCATGCTCCTCCTATTATTCAGACAGTTTCATGCTTCTCATATTTTTGACACCTTTTGAAGCTCTTCATATTTTTCACACCCTTTCAGGCTCTTAATGTTTTTCAACACCACTTCATGCTCCTCCTATTTTTCATACGTTTTCATGCTCCTCATATTTTTGACACCTTTTGAAGCTCTTCATATTGTTCACACCTTTTCAGGCTCTTCATGTTTTTGAACACCGTTTCATGTTCCTCGTATTTTTCAGGCCATTTCATGCTCGTCATGTATTTCACACTTTTGAAGCTCTTCATATTTTTCACACCTTTTCAGGATCTTCATGTTTTTCAACACCACTTCATGCTTCTCCTATTTTTCAGCCCGTTTCATGCTCCTCATATTTTTGACACCTTTGAAGCTTTTCATATTTTTCACACCTTTTCAGGCTCTTCATGTTTTTGAACACCACTTCATGCTCCTTCTATTTTTCAGAGAGTTTCATGCTCCTCATGTATTTCACACGTTTTGAAGCTCTTCATATGTTTCACACCTTTTGAAGTTCTTCATATTTTTCACACCTTTTCAAGCTCTTCATATTTTTCACACCTTTTCAGGCTCTTCATGTTTTTCAACACCGCTTTATGCTTCTCCTATTTTTCAGACCGTTACTTGCTCCTCATATTTTTGACACCTTTAGAAGTTCTTCATATTTTTCACACCTTTTCAGGCTCTTCATATTTTTCAACACCGCTTCATGCTCCTCCTATTTTTCAGACCGATTCAAGGTCCTCATATTTTTGACACCTTTTGAAGCTTTTCATATTTTTCACAACTTTTCAGGCTCTTCATGTTTTTCAACACCACTGCATGCTCCTCGTATTTTTAAGACCGTTTCATGCTCCTCATACTTTTGACACCTTTAGAAGCTCTTCATATTTTTCACACCTTTTCAGGCTCTTCATGTTTTTCAACACCGCTTCATGCTCCTCTTCTTTTTCAGACCGTTTCAGGCTCCTCATATTTTTGACACCTTTTTAAGCTCTTCATGTTTTTCACACATTTTCAGGCTCTTCATGTATTTCAACACCGCTTCATGCTCCTCCTATTTTTCAGAACGTTTCATGCTCCTCATATTTTTGACACCTTTTGAAGCTCTTCATATTTTTCTCACCCTTTGAAGCTCTTCATATTTTTCATATTTTTGAAGCTCTTCATATTTTCACAACTTTTCAGGCTCTTCATGTTTTTGAACACCACTTCATGCTCCTTCTATTTTTCAGAGAGTTTCATGCTCCTCATGTATTTCACACCTTTTGAAGCTTTTCATATTTTTCACTCTTTTTCAGGCTCTTCATGTTTTTCAACACCACTTCATTCTTCTCCTATTTTTCAGCCCGTTTCATGCTCCTCATGTCTTTCACACCTTTTGAAGCTCTTCACATTTTTCACACCTTTTCAGGCTCTTCATGTTTTTGATCACCATTTCATGCTCCTCCCATTTTTCAGACCGTTTCATGCTCCTCATATTTTTGACACCTTTTGAAGCTCTTCATATTTTTCACACCTTTTCAGACTCTTCATGTTTTTGAACACCGCTTCATGCTCCTCCTATTATTCAGACAGTTTCATGCTTCTCATATTTTTGACACCTTTTGAAGCTCTTCATATTTTTCACACCCTTTCAGGCTCTTAATGTTTTTCAACACCACTTCATGCTCCTCCTATTTTTCATACGTTTTCATGCTCCTCATATTTTTGACACCTTTTGAAGCTCTTCATATTGTTCACACCTTTTCAGGCTCTTCATGTTTTTGAACACCGTTTCATGTTCCTCGTATTTTTCAGGCCATTTCATGCTCGTCATGTATTTCACACTTTTGAAGCTCTTCATATTTTTCACACCTTTTCAGGATCTTCATGTTTTTCAACACCACTTCATGCTTCTCCTATTTTTCAGCCCGTTTCATGCTCCTCATATTTTTGACACCTTTTGAAGCTTTTCATATTTTTCACACCTTTTCAGGCTCTTCATGTTTTTGAACACCACTTCATGCTCCTTCTATTTTTCAGAGAGTTTCATGCTCCTCATGTATTTCACACGTTTTGAAGCTCTTCATATGTTTCACACCTTTTGAAGTTCTTCATATTTTTCACACCTTTTCAAGCTCTTCATATTTTTCACACCTTTTCAGGCTCTTCATGTTTTTCAACACCGCTTTATGCTTCTCCTATTTTTCAGACCGTTACTTGCTCCTCATATTTTTGACACCTTTAGAAGTTCTTCATATTTTTCACACCTTTTCAGGCTCTTCATATTTTTCAACACCGCTTCATGCTCCTCCTATTTTTCAGACCGATTCAAGGTCCTCATATTTTTGACACCTTTTGAAGCTTTTCATATTTTTCACACCTTTTCAGGCTCTTCATTTTTTTCAACAGTACTTCTTGCTCCTCCAATTTTTCAGACCGTTTCATGCTCATCTAATTTTTGACACCTTTTGAAGCTATGCATATTTTTCACAACTTTTCAGGCTCTTCATGTTTTTCAACACCACTGCATGCTCCTCGTATTTTTAAGACCGTTTCATGCTCCTCATACTTTTGACACCTTTAGAAGCTCTTCATATTTTTCACACCTTTTCAGGCTCTTCATGTTTTTCAACACCGCTTCATGCTCCTCTTCTTTTTCAGACCGTTTCAGGCTCCTCATATTTTTGACACCTTTTTAAGCTCTTCATGTTTTTCACACATTTTCAGGCTCTTCATGTATTTCAACACCGCTTCATGCTCCTCCTATTTTTCAGAACGTTTCATGCTCCTCATATTTTTGACACCTTTTGAAGCTCTTCATATTTTTCTCACCCTTTGAAGTTCTTCATATTTTTCATATTTTTGAAGCTCTTCATATTTTCACAACTTTTCAGGCTCTTCATGTTTTTGAACACCACTTCATGCTCCTTCTATTTTTCAGAGAGTTTCATGCTCCTCATGTATTTCACACCTTTTGAAGCTTTTCATATTTTTCACTCTTTTTCAGGCTCTTCATGTTTTTCAACACCACTTCATTCTTCTCCTATTTTTCAGCCCGTTTCATGCTCCTCATGTCTTTCACACCTTTTGAAGCTCTTCACATTTTTCACACCTTTTCAGGCTCTTCATGTTTTTGATCACCATTTCATGCTCCTCCCATTTTTCAGACCGTTTCATGCTCCTCATATTTTTGACACCTTTTGAAGCTCTTCATATTTTTCACACCTTTTCAGACTCTTCATGTTTTTGAACACCGCTTCATGCTCCTCCTATTATTCAGACAGTTTCATGCTTCTCATATTTTTGACACCTTTTGAAGCTCTTCATATTTTTCACACCCTTTCAGGCTCTTAATGTTTTTCAACACCACTTCATGCTCCTCCTATTTTTCATACGTTTTCATGCTCCTCATATTTTTGACACCTTTTGAAGCTCTTCATATTGTTCACACCTTTTCAGGCTCTTCATGTTTTTGAACACCGTTTCATGTTCCTCGTATTTTTCAGGCCTTTTCATGCTCGTCATGTATTTCACACTTGTGAAGCTCTTCATATTTTTCACACCTTTTCAGGATCTTCATGTTTTTCAACACCACTTCATGCTTCTCCTATTTTTCAGCCCGTTTCATGCTCCTCATATTTTTGACACCTTTTGAAGCTTTTCATATTTTTCACACCTTTTCAGGCTCTTCATGTTTTTGAACACCACTTCATGCTCCTTCTATTTTTCAGAGAGTTTCATGCTCCTCATGTATTTCACACGTTTTGAAGCTCTTCATATGTTTCACACCTTTTGAAGTTCTTCATATTTTTCACACCTTTTCAAGCTCTTCATATTTTTCACACCTTTTCAGGCTCTTCATGTTTTTCAACACCGCTTCATGCTCCTCCTATTTTTCAGACCGTTTCATGCTCCACACATTTTGAAACCTTTTGAAGCTCTTCATATTTTTCACACCTTTTCAGGCTCTCCATGTTTTTCATCACCGATTCATGCTCCTCCTATTTTGAGGCCGTTTCATGCTCCTCATATTTTTGACACCTTTTGAAGCTCTTCATATTTTTCACACCTTTTAGGCTCTTCATGTTTTTGAACAGCGCTTTATGCTCCTCATATTTTTCAGACCGTTTCATGCTCCTCATATTTTTCACACCTTTTGAAGCTCTTCATATTTTTCATATTTTTGAAGCTCTTCATATTTTTCACACTTTCTCAGGCTCTTCATGTTTTTGAGCACACCTTCTTGCTCCTCCTATTTTTCAGACCGTTTCATGCTCCTCATGTATTTCACACCATTTGAAGCTCTTCATGTTTTTCACACCTTTTGAAGCTCTTAGTATTTTGCACATATTTTCAGGCTTTTCATGTTTTTCACAACCACTTCATGCTCCTCATATTTTTCAGACCGTTTCATGCACATTTCATTTTTGACTCCTTTTGAAGCTCTTCATATTTTTCACGCCATTTTCAGGCTCTTCATGTTTTTCAACACCGCTTTATGATCCTCCTATTTTTCAGACCGTTTCATATTCCTCATATTTTTGACATTTTTTGAGGCTCTTCATATTTTTCACAACTTTTCAGGCTCTTCATGTTTTTGAACACCGTTTCATGCTCCTCCTATTTTTCTGACCGTTTCATGCACATCTCATTTTTGACACTTTTTGAAGCCTTTGATATTTTTCACACCATTTTCAGGCTCTTCATGTTTTTCAACACCGCTTTATGATCCTCCTATTTTTCAGACAGTTTCATGCTCCTTATATATTTGACACCTTTTGAAGTACTTCATATTATTCACACCTTTTCAGGCTCTTCATGTTTTTGATCACCGTTTCATGCTCCTCCTATTTTTCTGACCGTTTCATGCACATCTCATTTTTGACACTTTTTGAAGCCTTTGATATTTTTCACACCATTTTCAGGCTCTTCATGTTTTTGAACACCGTTTCATGCTCCTCCTATTTTTCAGACCGTTTCATGCTCCTCTTATGTTTGACACCTTTTGAAGCTCTTCGTATTTTTCATAACTTTTCAGGCTCTTCATATTTTTCACACATTTTCAAGCTGTTCATGTTTTTGAACACGGCTTCATGCTCCTCCAATTTTTCAGACCATTTCATGTTCCTCATATTTTTGACACCTTTTGAAGCTCTTAATTCTTTTCACACCTTTTGAAGCTCTTCATATTTTTCACACCTTTTGAATCTCTTCATATTTTTCACACGTTTTCAGGCTCTTTATCTATTTCAACCCCGCTTCATGCTGCTTCTATTTTTCAGACCGTTTCATGCTCCTCATATTTTTGACGCCTTTTGAAGCTCTTCATATTTTTCACATCTTTTCAGGCTCTTCATGTTTTTGAACACCGTTTCATGCTCCTCGTATTTTTCAGACCGTTTCATTCTCCTCATACCTTTGACACCTTTTGAAGGTCTTCATATATTCCACACCTTTTCAGACTCTTCATGTTTTTGAACACCGCTTCATGCTCCTCTTATTTTTCAGACCGTTTCAGTCTCCTCATATTTTTGATACCTTTTGAAACTCTTCATATTTCTCACACCTTTTCAGGCTCTTCAGGTTTTTCAAAACCACTTCATGCTCCTCCTATTTTTCAGACCCTTTCATGCTCATCTCTTTTTGACACATTTTGAAGCTCTTCATATTTTTCACACCTTTTGAAGTTCTTCATATTTTTCACACCTTTTCAGGGTCTCCATGTTTATGAACACCGCTTCATGCTCCTCCTATTATTCAGACCGTTACATGCTCCTCATATTTTTCACACCTTTTGAAGTTCTTCATATTTTTCACACCTTTTCAGGTTCTTCATGTTTTTCAACACCGCTTCTTGCTCCTCCTATTTTTCAGACCGTATCATGCTCCTCATATTTTTGACACGTTTTGAAGCTCGTCATATTTTTCACACCTTTTCAGGCTCTTCAGGTTTTTGAACACCGTTTCATGCTCCTCCGATTTTTCAGACCGTTTCATGCTACTCATTTTTTTGAGACCTTTTGAAGCTCTTCACTTTTTTCACACCTTTTCAGGCTCTTCATGTTTTTGAATACCGCTTCATGCTCCTCCAATTTTTCAGGCCGTTTCATGCTCTTCATATTTTTGATTTCTTTTGAAAGTCTGCATATTTTTCACACCTTTTTAGGCTCTTCATTTTTTTGAACACCACTTCATGCTCCTCCCATTTTTCAGACAGTTTCATGCTCATCTCATTTTTGACACCTTTTGAAGCTCTTCATATTTTTCACACCTTTTGAAGATCTTCATATTTTCACACGTTTTCAGGCTCTTCATGTTTTTCAACATCTTTTCATGCTCCTCCTATTTTTCAGACCGTTTCATGCTCCTCATGTATTTCACACCTTTTGAAGCTCTTCGTATTTTGCACACATTTTCAGGCTTTTCATGTTTTTCACAACCACTTCATGCTCCTCATATTTTTCAGACCTTTTCATTCACATTTCATTTTTGACTCCTTTTGAAGCTCTTCATATTTTTCACACCATTTTCAGGCTCTTCATGTTTTTCAACACCGCTTTATGATCCTCCTATTTTTCAGACCGTTTCATATTCCTCATATTTTTGACATTTTTTGAGGCTCTTCATATTTTTCACACCTTTTCAGGCTCTTCATGTTTTTGAACACCGTTTCATGCTCCTCCTATTTTTCAGACCGTTTCATGCTCATCTCATTTTTGACACCTTTTGAAGCTCTTCATATTTTTCACACCTTTTCAGACTCTGCATGTTTTTGAACACCGCTTCATGCTCCTCCTATTTTTCAGATCGTTTCATGCTCCTCATGTATTTCACACCTTTTGAAGCTCTTCATATTTGTCACACCTTTTCAGGCTCTTCATGTTTTTCAACACCGCTTCATGCTCCTCCTATTTTTCAGACCGTTTCATGATCCTCATATTTTTCACACTTTTTGAAGCTCTTCATATTTTTCACACATTTTAAGGCTCTTCATGTTTTTCAACATCGCTTCATGCTCCTCCTATTTTTCAGACCGTTTCAAGCTTCTCATGTATTTCACACCTTTTGAAGCTCGTCATATTTTGCACACGTTTTCAGGCTCTTCATGTTTTTTCACAACCACTTCATGCTCCTCCTATTTTTCAGACCGTATCATGCTCCTCATATTTTTCACACCTTTTCAGGCTCTTCATTATTTTCAACACAACTTCATGCTCCTCCCATTTTTCAGACCGTTTTTTACTCATCTCATTTTTGACACCTTTTGAAGCTGTTCATATTTTTCACACCTTTTGAAGCTCTTCATGTTTTTGAACACCGTTTCATGCTCCTCCTATTTTTCAGACCGTTTCATGCTCCTCATATATTTCACAACTTTTGAAGCTCTTCATATATTTCACACCTTTTCAGGAACTTCATGTTTTTCAACACCTCTTCATGATCCTCCTATTTTTAAGACCGTTTCATATTCCTCATATTTTTGACACCTTTTTAGGCTCTTCATGTTTTTTACACGTTTTCAGGCTCTTCATGTTTTTCAACACCGCTTCATGCTCCTCCTATTTTTCAGACCGTGTCATGCTCCTCCTATTTTTGACACATTTTGAAGCTCTTCATATTTTTCACACCTTTTGAAGCTCTTCATATTTTTCAAACCTTTACAGGCTCTTCATGTATTTCAACACCGCTTCATGCTCCTCCTATTTTTCAGACCGTGTCTTTCTCCTCTTATTTTTGACACCTTTTGAAGCTCTTCATATTTTTCACACCTTTTGAAGCTCTTCATATTTTTCAAACCTTTACAGGCTCTTCATGTATTTCAACACCGCTTCATGCTCCTCCAATTTTTCAGACAATTTCATGCTCGTCATATTTTTCAAACCTTTTAAAGCTCTTCATAATTTTCACACCTATTCATGCTCTTCATTTTTTACACACTGTTTCATGCTCCTCCTATTTTTCAGACCGTTTCATGCTCCTCATATTTTTCACACCTTTTGAAACTCTTCATATTTTTCACACTTTTTGAAGCTCTTCATATTTTTCACAGTTTTCAGGCTCTTCATGCTTCTGAACACCGCTTCATGCTCCACCTATTTTTCAGACCGTTTCATGCTCTTCATATTTTTCACACCTTTTCAGGCTCTTCATATTTTTGAACACCTCTTCATGCTACTCCTATTTTTGATACCTTTTGAAGCTCTTCATATTTTTCACACCTTTTCAGGCTCTTCATGTTTTTCAACACGGCTTCATGCTACTCCTATTTTTGATACCTTTTGAAGCTCCTCATATTCTTCAAACCATTTCATGCTCTTCTTTTTTTTCATCACCGCTTCATGCTCCTCCTATTTTTCAGACCGTTTCATGCTCCTCATATTTTGACACCTTTTAACCTGTTCATATTTTACACATTTTCAGGCTCTTCAAGTTTTTCAACACCGTTTCATGCTACTACTATTTTTGATACCTTTTGAAGCTCCTTATATTCTTCAAACCATTTCATGCTCTTCTATTTTTTCATCACCGCTTCATGCTCCTCCTATTTTTCAGACCGTTTCATGCTCTTCCTATTTTGAGACCGTTTCATGCTCCTCATATTTTTCACACCTTTAGAAGCTCTTCGTATTTTTCTCACCTTTTCAGGCTCTTCATGTTTTTCAACACCGCTTCATGATCCTCCTATTTTTCTGACAGTTTCATGCTCCTCATATTTTTCATCCTTTTTGAAGCTCTTCATATTTTTCACACCTTTAGAAGCTCTTCGTATTTTTCTCACCTTTTCAGGCTCTTCATGTTTTTGAACAGCACTTCATGCTCCTCCAATTTTCAGACCATTTCATGCTCCTCATATTTTTGACACGTTTTGAAGCTCCTCATATGTTTCACACATTTTGAAGGTCTTTATATATTTCACACCATTTCAGGATCTTCATGTGTTTCAACACCACTTCATGCTCCTCCTATTTTTCAGACCGTTTCATGCTCCTCATAATTTTGACACCTTTTGAAGCTCTTTATAATTTTCACACCTTTTCAAGCTCTTCATGTTTTTCAACACCACTTCATGCTCCTCCAATTTTTCAGGCCGTTTCATTGTCCTCATATATTTGACACCTTTAGAAGATCTTCATATTTTTCACACATTTTCAGGCTCTGCATGTTTTTCAACATCGCTTCATGACCCTCCTATTTTTTAGACCGTTTCAGGCTCCTCATATTTTTGACACCTTTAGAAGCTCTTCATATTTTTCACACCTTTTCAGGCTCTTCATTTTTTTCAACACCGCTTCATGCTCCTCCTATTTTTCAGACCGTTTCATGCTCCTCATAATTTTGACACTTTTTGAAGCTCCTCATATTTTTCACACGTTTTGAAGGTGTTCATATATTTCACACCATTTCAGGCTCTTCATGTTTTTCAACACCACTTCATGCTCCTCCAATTTTTCAGTCCGTTTCATGCTCATCTAATTTTTGACAACTTTTGAAGCTCTTCATATTTTTCACATTTTTGAAGCTCTTCATATTTCTCACACCTTTTCAGGCTCTTCATGTTTTTCAACACTGATTCATGCTCCTCCTATTTTTCAGACCGTTTCATGCTCCTCATAATTTTGACACTTTTTGAGGCTCCTCATATTTTTCACACGTTTTGAAGGTGTTCATATATTTCACACCATTTCAGGCTCTTCATGTTTTTCAACACCACTTAATGCACCTCCTATTTTTCAGACCGTTTCATGCTCATCTAATTTTTGACAACTTTTGAAGCTCTTCATATTTTTCACACCTTTTCAGGCTCTTCATTTTTTTCAACACCTCTTCATGCTCCTCGTATTTTTCAACACTGCTTCATGCTCCTCCTATTTTTCAGACCGTTTCATGCTCCTCATAATTTTGACACTTTTTGAAGCTCCTCATATTTTTCACACGTTTTGAAGGTCTTCATATATTTCACACCATTTCAGGCTCTTCATGTTTTTCAACAACACTTCATGCTCCTCCTATTTTTCAGACCGTTTCATGCTCATCTAATTTTTGACAACTTTTGAAGCTCTTCATATTTTTCACATTTTTGAAGCTCTTCATATTTCTCACACCTTTTCAGGCTCTTCATGTTTTTCAACACTGATTCATGCTCCTCCTATTTTTCAGACCGTTTCATGCTCATCTCTTTTTTGACACCTTTTGAAGCTGTTCATACTTTTCACACCTTTTCAGGATCTTCAGGTTTTTGATCACCGCTTCATGATCCTCCTATTTTTCAAACCATTTCATGCTCTTCATATTTTTGACAACTTTTGAAGCTCTTAATTTTTTTCACAACTTTTCAGGCTCTTCATGTTTTTCCACACCACTTCATGCTTCCCCTAATTTTCAGACCGTTTCATGCTCCTCATGTATTTCACACGTTTTGAAGCTCTTCATATTTTTCACACCTTTCAGGCTCTTCATGTTTTTCAACACCGTTTCATGCTGCTTCTATTTTTCAGACCGTTTCATGGTCCTCATATTTTTCACACCTTTTGAAGCTCTTCATATTTTTCACACCTTTTCAGGCTCTTCATGTTTTTGAACACATCTTCATGCTCCTCCTATTTTTCACACCGTTTCATGCTCCTCATATTTTGACACCTTTTGAAGCTCTTTATATTTTTCACAACTTTTCAGGCTCTTCATGTTTTTCAACACCGTTTCATGATCCTCCTATTGTTCAGACCGTTTCATGCTCATCTCATTTTTGACACCTCTTGAAGCTTTTCATATTTTTCACAACTTTTTAAGATCTTCATGTTTTTGAAAACCGCTTCATGCTCCTCCTATTTTTCAGAGAGTTTCATGCTCCTCTTGTATTTCACACGATTTGAAGCTCTTCATATTTTTCACACCTTTTCAGGCTCTTCAAATTTTTCACACCTTTTCAGGCTCTTCAAATTTTTCACACCTTTCCAGGCTCTTCAAATGTTTCACACCTTTTCAGGCTCTTCAAATTTTTCACACCTTTTCAGGCTCTTCATATTTTTCACACCTTTTCAGGCTCTTCAAATTTTTCACACCTTTTCAGGCTCTTCAAATTTTTCCACACCACTTCATGCTTCTCCTATATTTCAGCCCGTTTCAAACTCCTCATGTATTTCACACCTTTTGAAGCTCTTCATATTTTTCACACCTTTTCAGGCTCTTCATGTTTTTGATCACCGTTTCATGCTCCTCCTATTTTTCAGACAATTTCATGCTCATCTCAATTTTGACACCTTTTGAAGCTCTTCATATATTTCACACCTTTTCAAGCTCTTCATATTTTTCACACCTTTTCAGGCTCTTCATGTTTTTCAACACCGCTTTATGCTTCTCCTATTTTTCAGACCGTTACATGCTCCTCATATTTTTGACACCTTTAGAAGTTCTTCATATTTTTCACACCTTTTTCGGCTCTTCATATTTTTCAACACCGCTTCATGCTCCTCCTATTTTTCAGACCGTTTCAAGGTCCTCATATTTTTGACACCTTTTGAAGCTTTTCATATTTTTCACACCTTTTCAGGCTCTTCATTTTTTTCAACAGTACTTCTTGCTCCTCCAATTTTTCAGACCGTTTCATGCTCATCTAATTTTTGACACCTTTTGAAGCTATGCATATTTTTCACAACTTTTCAGGCTCTTCATGTTTTTCAACACCACTGCATGCTCCTCGTATTTTTAAGACCGTTTCATGCTCCTCATATTTTTGACACCTTTAGAAGCTCTTCATATTTTTCACACCTTTTCAGGCTCTTCATGTTTTTCAACACCGCTTCATGCTCCTCTTCTTTTTCAGACCATTTCAGGCTCCTCATATTTTTGACACCTTTTTAAGCTCTTCATGTTTTTCACACATTTTCAGGCTCTTCATGTATTTCAACACCGCTTCATGCTCCTCCTATTTTTCAGAACGTTTCATGCTCCTCATATTTTGGACACCTTTTGAAGCTCTTCATATTTTTCTCACCCTTTGAAGCTCTTCATATTTTTCATATTTTTGAAGCTCTTCATATTTTCACAACTTTTCAGGCTCTTCATGTTTTTGAACACCACTTCATGCTCCTTCTATTTTTCAGAGAGTTTCATGCTCCTCATGTATTTCACACCTTTTGAAGCTTTTCATATTTTTCACACTTTTTCAGGCTCTTCATGTTTTTCAACACCACTTCATTCTTCTCCTATTTTTCAGTCCGTTTCATGCTCCTCATGTCTTTCACACCTTTTGAAGCTCTTCACATTTTTCACACCTTTTCAGGCTCTTCATGTTTTTGATCACCATTTCATGCTCCTCCCATTTTTCAGACCGTTTCATGCTCCTCATATTTTTGACACCTTTTGAAGCTGTTCATATTTTTCACACCTTTTCAGACTCTTCATGTTTTTGAACACCGCTTCATGCTCCTCCTATTATTCAGACAGTTTCATGCTTCTCATATTTTTGACACCTTTTGAAGCTCTTCATATTTTTCACACCCTTTCAGGCTCTTAATGTTTTTCAACACCACTTCATGCTCCTCCTATTTTTCATACGTTTTCATGCTCCTCATATTTTTGACACCTTTTGAAGCTCTTCATATTGTCCACACCTTTTCAGGCTCTTCATGTTTTTGAACACCGTTTCATGTTCCTCGTATTTTTCAGGCCATTTCATGCTCGTCATGTATTTCACACTTTTGAAGCTCTTCATATTTTTCACACCTTTTCAGGATCTTCATGTTTTTCAACACCACTTCATGCTTCTCCTATTTTTCACACCTTTTCAGGCTCTTCATATTTTTCAACACCGCTTCATTCTCCTCCTATTTTTCAGACCGTTTCAAGGTCCTCATATTTTTGACACCTTTTGAAGCTTTTCATATTTTTCACACCTTTTCAGGCTCTTCATTTTTTTCAACAGTACTTCTTGCTCCTCCAATATTTCAGACCGTTTCATGCTCATCTAATTTTTGACACCTTTTGAAGCTATGCATATTTTTCACAACTTTTCAGGCTCTTCATATTTTTCAACACCACTGCATGCTCCTCGTATTTTTAAGACCGTTTCATGCTCCTCATACTTTTGACACCTTTAGAAGCTCTTCATATTTTTCACACCTTTTCAGGCTCTTCATGTTTTTCAACACCGCTTCATGCTCCTCTTCTTTTTCAGGCCGTTTCAGGCTCCTCATATTTTTGACACCTTTTTAAGCTCTTCATGTTTTTCACACATTTTCAGGCTCTTCATGTATTTCAACACCGCTTCATGCTCCTCCTATTTTTCAGACCGTTTCATGCTCCACACATTTTGAAACCTTTTGAAGCTCTTCATATTTTTCACACCTTTTCAGGCTCTCCATGTTTTTCATCACCGATTCATGCTCCTCCTATTTTTGAGGCCGTTTCATGCTCCTCATATTTTTGACACCTTTTGAAGCTCTTCATATTTTTCACACCTTTTAGGCTCTTCATGTTTTTGAACAGCGCTTCATGCTCCTCATATTTTTCAGACCGTTTCATGCTCCTCATATTTTTCACACCTTTTGAAGCTCTTCATATTTTTCATATTTTTGAAGCTGTTCATATTTTTCACACTTTTTCAGGCTCTTCATGTTTTTGAGCACACCTTCTTGCTCCTCCTATTTTTCAGACATTTTCATGCTCCTCATGTATTTCACACCATTTGAAGCTCTTCATGTTTTTCACACCTTTTCAGTCTCTTCATGTGTTGAACACAATTTCATGCTCCTCCGATTTTTTAGACCATTTCATGCTCCTCATATTTTTGACACCTTTTGAAGCTCTTCATATTTTTCACACCTTTTCAGGCTCTTCATGTTTTTGAACACCGCTTCATGCTCCTCCAATTTTTCAGACCGTTTCATGTTTCTCATATTTTTGACACCTTTTGAAGCTCTTCATATTTTTCACACCTTTTGAAGCTCTTCATATTTTTCATATATTTGAAGCTCTTCATATTTTTCACACCATTTCAGGCTTTTCATGTATTTGAACACCGATTCATGCTCCTCCTATTTTTCAGACCGTTTCGTGCTCCTCCTATTTTTCACTCCTTTTGAAGCTCTTCACATTTTTCACACCTTTTCAGTCTCTACATGTTTTTGAACACCGCTTCATGCTCCTCCTATTTCTCAGACCATTTCATGCTCCTCATGTATTTCACACCTTTTGAAGCTCTTCGTATTTTGCACACATTTTCAGGCTTTTCATGTTTTTCACAACCACTTCATGCTCCTCATATTTTTCAGACCGTTTCATGCACATTTCATTTTTGACTCCTTTTGAAGCTCTTCATATTTTTCACACCATTTTCAGGCTCTTCATGTTTTTCAACACCGCTTTATGATCCTCCTATTTTTCAGACCGTTTCATATTCCTCATATTTTTGACATTTTTTGAGGCTCTTCATATTTTTCACACCTTTTCAGGCTCTTCATGTTTTTGAACACCGTTTCATGCTCCTCCTATTTTTCTGACCGTTTCATGCACATCTCATTTTTGACACTTTTTGAAGCCTTTGATTTTTTCACACCATTTTCAGGCTCTTCATGTTTTTCAACACCGCTTTATGATCCTCCTATTTTTCAGACCGTTTCCTGCTCCTCATATATTTGACACCTGTTGAAGTACTTCATATTTTTCACACCTTTTGAGGCTCTTCATGTTTTTGAACACCGTTTCATGCTCCTCCTATTTTTCTGACCGTTTCATGCACATCTCATTTTTGACACTTTTTGAAGCCTTTGATATTTTTCACACCATTTTCAGGCTCTTCATGTTTTTGAACACTGTTTCATGCTCCTCCTATTTTTCAGACCGTTTCATGCTCCTCTTATGTTTGACACCTTTTGAAACTCTTCATATTTTTCACACCTTTTCACGCTCTTCATGTTTTTGAACACCGCTTCATGCTCCGCCTATTTTTCAGACCGTTTCATGCTCCTCATATTTTTGACACCTTTTGAAGCTCTTCATATTTTTCACACCCTTTCAGGCTCTTAATGTTTTTCAACACAACTTCATGCTCCTCCTATTTTTCAGACGTTTTCATGCTCCTCATATTTTTGACACCTTTAGAAACTCTTCATATCTTTCACACCTTTTCAGGCTCTTCATGTTTTGCCACACCGCTTCATGCTCCTCCTATTTTTCAGCCCGTTTCATGCTCCTCATGTATTTCACACCTTTTGAAGCTCTTCATATATTTCACACATTTTCAGGCTCTTCATTTTTTTCAACACCGCTTCATGCTCCTCCTATTTTTCAGACCGTTTCATGCTCCTCATATTTTTGACACCTTTTGAAGCTCTTCATATTTTTCACACCTTTTCAGGCTCTTCATGTTTTTGAACACCGCTTCATGCTCCTCCAATTTTTCAGACCGTTTCATGTTTCTCATATTTTTGACACCTTTTGAAGCTCTTCATATTTTTCACACCTTTTGAAGCTCTTCATATTTTTCATATTTTTGAAGCTCTTCATATTTTTCACACCTTTTCAGGCTTTTCATGTATTTGAACACCGGTTCATGTTCCTCCTATTTTTCAGACCGTTTCATGCTCCTCCTATTTTTCACTCCTTTTGAAGCTCTTCATATTTTTCACACCTTTTCAGTCTCTACATGTTTTTGAACACCGCTTCATGCTCCTCCTATTTCTCAGACCATTTCATGCTCCTCATGTATTTCACACCTTTTGAAGCTCTTCGTATTTTGCACACATTTTCAGGCTTTTCATGTTTTTCACAACCACTTCATGCTCCTCATATATTTCAGACCGTTTCATGCACATTTCATTTTTGACTCCTTTTGAAGCTCTTCATATTTTTCACACCATTTTCAGGCTCTTCATGTTTTTCAACACCGCTTTATGATCCTCCTATTTTTCAGACCGTTTCATATTCCTCATATTTTTGACATTTTTTGAGGCTCTTCATATTTTTCACACCTTTTCAGGCTCTTCATGTTTTTGAACACCGTTTCATGCTCCTCCTATTTTTCAGACCGTTTCATGCACATCTCATTTTTGACATCTTTTGAAGCTCTTGATATTTTTCACACCATTTTCAGGCTCTTCATGTTTTTCAACAACGCTTTATGATCCTCCTATTTTTCAGACCGTTTCATGCTCCTCATATATTTGACACCTTTTGAAGCTCTTCGTATTTTTCATAACTTTTCAGGCTCTTCATATTCTTCACACATTTTCAAGCTGTTCATGTTTTTGAACACGGCTTCATGCTCCTCCAATTTTTCAGACCATTTCATGTTCCTCATAATTTTGACACCTTTTGAAGCTCTTCATATTTTTCACATCTTTTCAGGCTCTTCATGTTTTTTATCACCGTTTCATGCTCCTCCTATTTTTCAGACCGTTTCATGCTCCTCATATTTTTGACACCTTTTGAAGCTTTTCATATTTTCACACCTTTTCAGGCTCTTCATATTTTTCAACACCGCTTCATGCTTCTCCTATTTTTCATACAGTTTCATGCTCCTCCTAATTTTCAGACTGTTTCATGCACCTCTTATTATTGATACCTTTTGAAGCTCTCATATTTTTCACACCCTTTCAGGCTCTTCATGTTTTTCAACACCGCTTCATGCTTCTCCTATTTTTCAGACAGTTTCATGCTCCTCCAATTTTTCAGACTGTTTCATGCACCTCTTATTATTGACACCTTTTGAAGCTCTCATATTTTAAACACCATTTCAGGCTCTTCATGTTTTTCAACACCGCTTCATGCTCCTCCTATTTTTGCGAGCGTTTCATGCTCCTCATATTTCTGACACCTTTGAAGCTCTTCATGTTTTATCACACGTTTTCAGGCTCTTCATGTTTTTCATCACCGCTTCCCGCTCCTCCTATTTTTGAGACCGTTTCACGCTCCACATATTTTTGAAAACTTTTGGAGCTCTTCATATTTTTCACACCTTTTCAGGCTCTTCATGTTTTTTAACCGCTGCATACTCCTCTTATTTTTCAGACCGTTTCATGCTCCTCATATATTTCACACCTTTTGAAGCTCTTCATATTTTTCACACCTTTTCAGGCTCTTCATTTTTTTCAACACCACTTCATGCTCCTCCTATTTTTCAGATCGTTTCATCCTCATCTCATTTTTGACACCTTTTGAAGCTCTTCATATTTTTCACACCTTTAAAGGCTCTTCATGTTTTTGAACACGGCTTCATGCTCCTCGTCTTTTTCAGACCGTTTCATGCACCTCATATTTTTGACACCGTTTGAGGCTCTTCATATTTTTCACACCTTTTCAGGCTCTTCATACTTTTGAACTCCGCTTCATGCTCCTCCTATTTTTCAGACAATTTCCTGCTCTTCATATTTTTGACACCTGTTGAAGCTCTTCATATATTTCACACCTTTTCAGCCTCTTCATTTTTTTCAAAACCGCTTCATGCTCCTCCTATTTTTCACACCGTTTCATGCTCATCTCATTTTTGACACCTTTTGAAGCTCTTCATATATTTCACACCTTTTCAAGCTCTTCATATTTTTCAGACCTTTTCAGGCTCTTCATGTTTTTGAACACGGCTTCTTGCTCCTCCTATTTTTCAGACCGTTTCATGCTCCTCATATTTCTGACACCTTTTGAAGCTCTTCATATTTCTCACACCTTTTCAGGCTCTTCATGTTTTTGAACACCGCTTCATGCTCCTCCAATTTTTCAGGCCGTTTCATGTTCCTCATAATTTTGACACCTTTTGAAGCTCTTCATATGTTTCACACCTTTTCAGGCTCTTCATTTTGTTCAACACCACTTCATGCTCCTCCTATTTTTCAGACGGTTTCATGCTCATCTCATTTTTTACACCTTTTGAAGCTCTTCATATTTTTCACACCTTTTCAGGCTCTTCATGTTTTTCACACCTTTTCAGGCTCTTCATGTTTTTGAACACCATTTCAGGCTTCTCCTAATTTGCAGACCGTTTCATTCTCCTCATATTTTTGACACCTTTTGAAGCTCTTTATATATTTCACACCTTTTCAGGCTCTTCATTTTTTTCAACACCACTTCATGCTCCTCCTATTTTTCAGACCGTTTCATGCTCATCTCATTTTGACACCTTTTGAAGCTCTTCAAATTTTTCACACCTTTTGAAGCTCTTCATATTTTTCAAACCTTTTCAGGCTCTTCATGTTTTTCCACACCCCTTCATGCTCCTCCTATTTTTCAGACCGTTTCATGCTCATCTCATTTTTGACACCTTTGGAAGCTCTTCATATATTTCACACCTTTTGAAGCTCTTCATATTTTGCACACCTTTCCAGGCTCTTCATATTTTTCAACACCGCTTTTGCTCCACCTATTTTTCAGACCGTTTCATGCTCCTCATATTTTTGACACCTTTTGAAGCTTTTCATATTTTTCACACCTTTTCAGGCTCTTCATTTTTTTCAACACCGCTTCATGCTTCTCCTATTTTTCAGACAGATTCATGCTTCTCCTATTTTTCAGACTGTTTCATGCACCTCTTATTATTGACACCTTTTGAAGCTCTCATATTTTTCACACCTTTTCATGCTCTTCATGTTTTTCAACACCGGTTCATGCTTCTCCTATTTTTCAGAGAGTTTCATGCTCCTCATGTATTTCTCACCTTTTGAAGCTCTTCAAATTTTTCACACTTTTTCAGGCTCTTCATGTTTTTCAACATCACTTCATGCTCCTCCTATTTTTCAGACCGTTTCATGTTCCTCATATTTTTGACATCTTTAGAAACTCTACATATCTTTCACACCTTTTCAGACTCTTCATGTTTTTCAACACCGCTTCATGATCCTCCTATTTTTCAGACCGTTTCATTCTCCTCATATTTTTGACACCTTTTGAAGCTCTTCATGTTTTTCACAAGTTCTCAGGCTCTGCATGTTTTTCAACACCGCTTTATGATCCTCCTATTTTTCAGACCGTTTCATGCTCCTCATATATTTGACACCTTTTGAAGCTCTTCGTATTTTTCATAACTTTTCAGGCTCTTCATATTCTTCACACATTTTCAAGCTGTTCATGTTTTTGAACACGGCTTCATGCTCCTCCAATTTTTCAGACCATTTCATGTTCCTCATATTTTTGACACCTTTTGAAGCTCTTCATTCTTTTCACACCTTTTGAAGCTCTTCATATTTTTCACACCTTTTGAATCTCTTCATATTTTTCACACGTTTTCAGGCTCTTTATCTATTTCAACACCGCTTCATGCTGCTTCTATTTTTCAGACCGTTTCATGCTCCTCATATTTTTGACACCTTTTGAAGCTCTTCATATTTTTCACATCTTTTCAGGCTCTTCATGTTTTTGAACACCGTTTCATGCTCCTCGTATTTTTCAGACCGTTTCATTCTCCTCATACCTTTGACACCTTTGAAGGTCTTCATATATTCCACACCTTTTCAGACTCTTCATGTTTTTGAACACCACTTCATGCTCCTCTTATTTTTCAGACCGTTTCAGTCTCCTCATATTTTTGATACCTTTTGAAACTCTTCATATTTCTCACACCTTTTCAGGCTCTTCAGGTTTTTCAAAACCACTTCATGCTCCTCCTATTTTTCAGACCGTTTCATGCTCATCTCTTTTTGACACATTTTGAAGCTCTTCATATTTTTCACACCTTTTGAAGTTCTTCATATTTTTCACAACTTTTCAGGGTCTCCATGTTTATGAACACCGCTTCATGCTTCTCCTATTATTCAGACCGTTACATGCTCCTCATATTTTTCACACCTTTTGAAGTTCTTCATATTTTTCACACCTTTTCAGGTTCTTCATGTTTTTCAACACCGCTTCTTGCTCCTCCTATTTTTCAGACCGTATCATGCTCCTCATATTTTTGACACGTTTTGAAGCTCGTCATATTTTTCACACCTTTTCAGGCTCTTCAGGTTTTTGAACACCGTTTCATGCTCCTCCGATTTTTCAGACCGTTTCATGCTACTCATTTTTTTGAGACCTTTTGAAGCTCTTCACTTTTTTCACACCTTTTCAGGCTCTTCATGTTTTTGAATACCGCTTCATGCTCCTCCTACTTTTCAGACCGTTTCATGCTCTTCATATTTTTGATTTCTTTTGAAAGTCTGCATATTTTTCACACCTTTTTAGGCTCTTCATTTTTTTGAACACCACTTCATGCTCCTCCCATTTTTCAGACAGTTTCATGCTCATCTCATTTTTGACACCTTTTGAAGCTCTTCATATTTTTCACACCTTTTGAAGATCTTCATATTTTCACACGTTTTCAGGCTCTTCATGTTTTTCAACATCTTTTCATGCTCCTCCTATTTTTCAGACCGTTTCATGCTCCTCATATTTTTGACAAGTTTTGAGTCTCTTCATATTTTTCAACACCTTTTCAGGCTCTTCATGTTTTTAAACACCGCTTCATTCTCCTCCTATTTTTCAGACCATTTCATGCTCCTCATATTTTTGACAGCTTTTGAAGCTCTTCATCTTTTTCACACCTTTTCAGGCTCTTCATCTTTTTGAACACCGCTTCTTGCTCCTCCTATTTTTCAGACCATTTCATGCTCATCATATTTTTCACACCTTTTGAAACTCTTGATATTTTTCACACCATTTCAGGCTCTTCATGTTTTTGAACATCGCTTCATGCTCTTCCTATTTTTCAGACGGTTTCATGCTCCTCATGTATTTCACACCTTTTGAAGCTCTTCGTATTTTTCACACCTTTTCAGGATCTTCATGTTTTTGAACACCGCTTCATGCTCCTCCTATTTTTCAAACCGTTACTTGCTCCACATATTTTTGACACCTTTTGAAGCTCTTAATATTGTTCACACCTTTTCAGGCTCTTCATGTTTTTCAACACAGCTTCATGCTCCTCCTATTTTTCAGACCGTTTAATGCTCCTCATATTTTTGACACCTTTTGAAGCTGTTTACATATTTCACACCTTTTCAGGCTCTTCATATTTTTCAACACCACTTCATGCTCCTCCTATTTTTCAGACCGTTTCTTGCTCCTCATATTTTTGACAACTTTTGAAGCTCTTCATATTTTTCACACCTTTTCAGGCTCTTCATGTTCTTCAACACCGCTTCATGCTCCTCCAATATTTCAGATCATGTCATGTTTCTCATATTTTTCACACCTTTTGAGGCTCTTCATATTTTTCACACCTTTTCACGCTCTTCATGTTTTTCACCAACACTTCATGCTCCTCCTATTTTTTAGGCCATTTCATGCTCATCTCATTTTTGACACCGTTTGAAGCTCTTCATATTTTTCACACCTTTTGAAGCTCTTCATATTTTTCACACCTTTTGAAGCTGTTCATATTTTTCACAGGTTTTCAGGCTCTTCATGTTTTCAACACCGCTTCATGCACCTCCTATTTTTCAGACCGTTTCATGCCCCCCATATTTTTCACACCTTTTGAAGATCTTCGTATATTTCACACCTTTTCAGGCTCTTCATGTTTTTGAACAAAACTTCATGCTTCTATTTTTCAGAGCGTTTAATGCTCCTCATGTACTTCACACCTTTTGAAGTTCTTCATATATTTCACACCTTTTCAGGCTCTTCATGTTTTTCAACACCGCTTCATGCTCCTCCTATTTTTCAGACCGTTCATTCTCCTCATAATTTTGAAACATTTTGAAGCTCTTCTTATTTTTCACACCTTTTCAGGCTCTTCTTGGTTTTCAAGACCGCTTCATGCTCCTGCTATTTTCCGGACCGTTCATGCTCATCATATTTTTGACAACTTTTGAAGCTCTTCATATTTTTCACACCTTTTCAGACTCTTCATGTTTTTCAACACCGCTTCATGCTCCTCCTATTTTTCAGACCGTTTCATGCTCCTCATATTTTTGACACCTTTTGAAGCTCTTCATATATTTCACACTTTTTCAGGCTCATCATGTTTTTCAACACCACTTCATGCTCCTCCTATTTTTCAGACCGTTTCATGCTCATCTCATTTTTGACAGCTTTTGAAGCTCTTCATATTTTTCACACCTTTAGAAGCTCTTCATATTTTTCACACGTTCTCAGGCTCTTCATGTTTTTCGACACCGCTTCATGCACCTCCTATTTTTCATACCGTTTCATGGTCCTCATATTTTTCACACCTTTTGAAGCTTGTCTTATTTTCACAGCTTTTCAGGAACTTCATGTTTTTCAACACCGCTTCATGCTCCTCCCATTTTTCAGACCGTTTCATGCTCCTCCTATTTTTCAGACCGTTTCATGCTCCTCATATTTTTGACACCTTTTGAAGCTCTTCATATATTTCACACTCTTTCAGGCTCTTCATGTTTTTGAACACCCCTTCATGCTCCTCCTATTTTTCAGACCGTTTCATGCTCCTCATAATTTTCACACCTTTTGAAGCTCTTCATATTTTTCACACCTTTTCCGGTTCTTCATGTTTTTGAACACTGCTTCATGCTCCTCCTATTTTTCAACTGTTTCATGCTCCTCATAATTTTGACATCTTTTGAAGTGCTTCATATTTTTCACACCTTTTCAGGCTCTTCATGTTTTTCACCACTGCATCATGCTCTTCCTATTCTTCAGAACTTTTCATGCTCCTCAAATTTTTGACACCTTTTGAAGCTCTTCATATTTTTCACAACTTTTCAGACTCTTCATGTTTTTCAACACCGCTTCATGCTCCTCCTATTTTTCAGACCGTTTCATGCTCCTCCTATTTTTCAGACCGTTTTATGCTTTTCATATTTTTCACAACTTTTGAAGCTCTTCATATTTTTCACAACTTTTGAAGCTCTTCATATTTTTCACACCTTTTAAACTCTTCATGTTTTTGAACACCGCTTCACACTCCTCCTATTTTTCATACCGTTTCATGCTCCTCAAATTTTTGACAGCTTTTGAAGCTCTTCATATACTTTCCACCTTTTCAGGCTCTTCATTTTTGTGGACTCCGCTTCATGCTCCTCCTATTTTTCAACCCGTTTCATGCTCCTCCTATTTTTCACACCGTTTCATTCTCCTCATAATTTGACACCTTTTGAAGCTCTTCATATTTTTCACACCTTTTCAGGCTCTTCATGTTTTTGAACATGGCTTCATGCTCCTCCTATTTTTCAGACCGTTTCATGCTCCTCACATTTTTGACACCTTTTGAAGCTCTTCATATTTCACACCTTTTCATGATCTTCATGTTTTTCAATAACACTTCATGCTCCTCCTAGATTTCAGACCGTTTCATACTCCTCCTATTTTTGACACCTTTTGAAGCTCTTCATATATTTCACCCCATTTCAAGCTCTTCATGTTTTTCAACACCGCTTCATGCTCCTCCTATTTTTCAGACAGTTACAGGCGCCTCATATTTTTGACACCTTTTAAAGCCCTTCATATTTTTCACACATTTTCAGGCTCTTCATGTTTTTCAACACCGCTTCATGCTCCTCCTATTTTTCAGACCGTTTCTTGCTCCTCATATATTTGACACATTTTGAAGCTCTTCATATTTTTCACACATTTTCAGGCTCTTCATGTTTTTGAACACTGCTTCATGATCCTCCTATTTTTCAGACCGTTTCATGTTCTTCATATGTTTGACACCTTTTGAAGCTCTTCATATTTTTCACTCCTTTTCAGGCTCTTCATATTTTTCAACACCACTTCATGCTTCACCTATTTTTCGGCCTGTTTCATGCTCCTCATGTATTTCACACCTTTTGAAGCTCTTCATATTTTTCACAACTTTTCAAGCTCTTCATGTTTTTGAACACCATTTCATGCCGCTTCTATTTTTCAGACCGTTTCATGCTCCTCATATTTTTCACACCTTTTGAAGCTCTTCATATTTTTCACACCTTTTCAGGCTCTTCATGTTTTTGAACACCGCTTCATGTTCCTCCTATTTTTCAGACCATTTCCTGCTCTTCATATTTTTGACACCTCTTGAAGCTCTTCATATATTTCACACCTTTTCAGCCTCTTCATTTTTTTCAAAACCGCTTCATTCTCCTCCTATTTTTCACACCGTTTCATGCTCATCTCATTTTTGACACCTTTTGAAGCTCTTCATATATTTCACACTTTTTCAAGCTCTTCATATTTTTCAGACATTTTCAGGCTCTTCATGTTTTTGAACACAGCTTCTTGCTCCTCCTATTTTTCAGACCGTTTCATGCTCCTCATATTTTTGACACCGTTTGAAGCTCTTCATATTTTTCACACCTTTTCAGGCTCTTCATGTTTGAACACCGCTTCATGCTCCTTCTATTTTTCAGAGAGTTTCATGCTCCTCATGTATTTCACACCTTTTGAAGCTCTTCATATTTTCCACACCTTTTCAGGCTCTTCATATTTTTCCACATAACTTCATGCTTCTCCTATTTTTCAGCCCGTTTCAAACTCCTCATGTATTTCACACCTTTTGAAGCTCTTCATATTTTTCACACCTTTTCCGGCTCTTCATGTTTTTGATCACCGTTTCATGCTCCTCCTATTTTTCAGACCCTTTCATGCTCCTCATATTTTTGACACCTTTTGAAGCTCTTCATATTTTTCACACCTTTTCAGGCTCTTCATATTTTTGAACACCGCTTCATGCTCCTCCAATTTTTCAGGCCGTTTCATGCTCCTCATAATTGTGACACCTTTTGAAGCTCTTCATATTTTTCACACCTTTTCAGGCTCTTCATATTTTTGAACACCGCTTCATGCTCCTCCAATTTTTCAGGCCGTTTCATGCTCCTCATAATTTGACACCTTTTGAAGCTCTTCATATGTTTCACAACTTTTCAGGCTCTTCATGTTTTTCCACACCCCTTCATGCTTCTCCTATTTTTCAGCCCGTTTCATGCTCCTCATGTATTTCACACTTTTTGAAGCTCTTCATATTTTTCACACCTTTTCAGGCTCTTCATGTTTTTTATCACCGTTTCATGCTCCTCCTATTTTTCAGACCGTTTCATGCTCATGTCATTTTCGACACCTTTTGAAGCTCTTCATATATTTCACACCCTTTGAAGCTCTTCATATTTTGCACACCTTTCCAGGCTCTTCATATTTTTCAACACCGCTTCATGCTCCACCTACTTTTCAGACCGTTTCATGCTCCTCATATTTTTGACACTTTTTGAAGCTTTTCATATTTTTCACACCTTTTCAGGCTCTTCATTTTTTTCAACACTACTTCTTGCTCCTCCAATTTTTCAGACCGTTTCATGCTCATCTAATTTTTGACACCTGTTGAAGCTCTTAATATTTTTCACACCTTCTGAAGCTCTATATATTTTTCACACTTTTTCAGGCTCTTCATGTTTTTCAACACCACTTCATGCTCCTCCTGTTTTTCAGACCGTTTCATGCTCATGTCATTTTCGACACCTTTTGAAGCTCTTCATATATTTCACACCTTTTGAAGCTCTTCATATTTTTCAGACCTTTTCAGGCTCTTCATGTTTTTGAACACGGCTTCTTGCTCCTCCTATTTTTCAGACCGTTTCATGCTCCTCATATTTTTGACACCGTTTGAAGCTCTTCATATTTTTCACACCTTTTCAGGCTCTTCATGTTTGAACACCGCTTCATGCTCCTTCTATTTTTCAGAGAGTTTCATGCTCCTCATGTATTTCACACCATTTGAAGCTCTTCATATTTTCCACACCTTTTCACGCTCTTCATATTTTTCCACACCACTTCATACTTCTCCTATTTTTCAGGCCGTTTCAAACTACTCATGTATTTCACACCTTTTGAAGCTCTTCATATTTTTCACACCTTTTCAGGCTCTTCATATTTTTGAACACCGCTTCATGCTCCTCCAATTTTTCAGGCCGTTTCATGTTCCTCATAATTTTGACACCTTTTTGAAGCTCTTCATATGTTTCACACCTTTTCAGGCTCTTCATTTTTTTCAACACCACTTCATGCTCCTCCTATTATTCAGACGGTTTCATGCTCATCTCATTTTTTACACCTTTTGAAGCTCTTCATATTTTTCACACCTTTTCAGGCTCTTCATGTTTTTCACACCTTTTCAGTCTCTTCATGTTTTTGAACACCATTTCAGGCTTCTCCTAATTTGCAGACCGTTTCATTCTCCTCATATATTTGACACCTTTTGAAGCTCTTTATATATTTCACACCTTTTCAGGCTCTTCATTTTTTTCAACACCACTTCATGCTCCTCCTATTTTTCAGACCGTTTCATGCTCATCTCATTTTGACACCTTTTGAAGCTCTTCAAATTTTTCACGTCTTTTGATGCTCTTCATATTTTTCACAACTTTTCAGGCTCTTTATGATTTTCAAAACCGCTTCATGCTCCTCCTATTTTTCAGACCGTTTCATGCTCATCTCATTTTGACACCTTTTGAAGCTCTTCAAATTTTTCACACCTTTTGAAGCTCTTCATATTTATCATATTTTTGAAGCTCTTCATATTTTCACACGTTTTCAGGCTCTTCATGTTTTTCAACACCGCTTCATGCTATTTCTATTTTTCAGAGAGTTTCATGCTCCTCATGTATTTCACACCTTTTGAAGCTCTTCATATTTTTCAAACCTTTTCAGGCTCTTCATGTTTTGCCACACCCCTTCATGCTTCTCCTTTTTTTCAGCCCGTTTCATGCTCCTCATGTATTTCACACCTTTTGAAGCTCTTCATATTTTTCACACCTTTTCAGGCTCTTCATGGTTTTGATCATCGTTTCATGCTCCTCCAATTTTTCAGACCGTTTCATGCTCATCTCATTTTTGACACCTTTTGAAGCTCTTCATATATTTCACACCTTTTGAAGCTCTTCATATTTTGCACACCTTTCCAGGCTCTTCATATTATTCAACACCGCTTCATGCTCCACCTATTTTTCAGACCGTTTCATGCTCCTCATATTTTTGACACCTTTTGAAGCTTTTCATATTTTTCACACCTTTTCAGGCTCTTCATTTTTTTCAACACCGCTTCATGCTTCTCCTATTTTTCAGACAGATTCATGCTCCTCCTATTTTTCAGACTGTTTCATGCACCTCTTATTATTGACACCTTTTGAAGCTCTCATATTTTTCACACCTTTTCAGGCTCTTCATGTTTTTCAACACCGGTTCATGCTTTCCTATTTTTCAGAGAGTTTCATGCTCCTCATGTATTTCTCACCTTTTGAAGCTCTTCAAATTTTTCACACCTTTTCAGGCTCTTCATGTTTTTCAACACCACTTCATGCTCCTCCTATTTTTCAGACCGTTTCATGCTCCTCATATTTTTGACATCTTTAGAAACTCTACATATCTTTCACACGTTTTCAAACTCTTCATGTTTTTCAACACCGCTTCATGTTCCTCCTATTTTTCAGACCGTTTCATTCTCCTCATATTTTTGACACCTTTTGAAGCTCTTCATATTTTTCACAAGTTCTCAGGCTCTGCATGTTTTTCAACACCGCTTCATGCTCCTCATATTTTTCAGACCGTTTCATGCTTCTCATATTTTTGACACCTTTTGAAGCTCTTCCTTTTTTTCACACCTTTTCACGCTCTTCATGTTTTTGAACACCGCTTAATGCTCCTCCTATTTTTCAGACCGTTTCATGCTTCTCATATTTTTACACCTTTTGAAGCTCTTCATATTTTCACACCTTTTCAGGTTCTTCATGTTTTTGAACACCGCTTCGTGCTCCTCCTATTTTTCAGACCGTTTCATGCTCCTAATATTTTTGACACCTTTTGAAGCTCTTCATATTTTTCACGCCTTTTCAGGCTCTTCATGTTTGAACACCGCTTCATGCTCCTTCTATTTTTCAGAGAGTTTCATGCTCCTCATGTATTTCACACCTTTTGAAGCTCTTCATATTTTTCACACCTTTTCAGGCTCTTCATGTTTTTCCACACCACTTCATGCTTCTCCTATTTTTCAGCCCGTTTCATGCTCCTCATGTATTTCACACCTTTTGAAGCTCTTCATATTTTTCACACCTTTTCAGGCTCTTCACGTTTTGATCACCATTTCATGCTCCTCCTATTTTTCAGACGGTTTCATGCTCATCTCATTTTTTACACCTTTTGAAGCTCTTCATATTTTTCACACCTTTTGAAGCTCTTCATATTTTTCACACGTTTTCAGGCTCTTCATGATTTCCAACACTGCTTCATGCTATTTCTATTTTTCAGAGAGTTTCGTGCTCCTCATGTATTTCACACCTTTAGAAGCTCTTCATATTTTTCAAAACTTTTCAGGCTCTTCATGTTTTTCCACACCCCTTCATGCTTCTCCTATTTTTCAGCCCGTTTCATGCTCCTCATGTATTTCACACCTTTTGAAGCTCTTCATATTTTTCACACCTTTTCAGGCTCTTCATGTTTTTCACACCTTTTCAGGCTCTTCATGTTTTTGAACACCATTTCAGGCTTCTCCTAATTTGCAGACCGTTTCATTCTCCTCATATTTTTGACAGCTTTTGAAGCTCTTTATATATTTCACACCTTTACAGGCTCTTCATTTTTTTCAACACCACTTCATGCTCCTCCTATTTTTCAGACCGTTTCATGCTCATCTCATTTTGACACCTTTTGAAGCTCTTCAAATTTTTCACGTCTTTTGAAGCTCTTCATATTTTTCACAACTTTTCATGCTCTTCATGTTTTTCAACACCGCTTCATGCTTCTCCTATTTTTCAGACACTTTCATGCTCCTCCTATTTTTCAGACTGTTTCATGCACCTCTTATTATTGACACCTTTTGAAGCTCTCATACTTTTCACACCTTTTCAGGCTCTTCATGTTTTTCAACACCGCTTCATGCTCCTCCTATTTTTGCGACCGTTTCTTGCTCCTCATATATTTGACACCTTTGAAGCTCTTCATATTTTATCACACTTTTTCAGGCTTTTCATGTTTTTCATCACCGCTTCACGCTCCTCCTATTTTTGAGACCGTTTCACGCTCCACATATTTTTGACAACTTTTGGAGCTCTTCATATTTTTCACACCTTTTCAGGCTCTTCATGTTTTTTAACCGCTGCATACTCCTCCTATTTTTCAGACCGTTTCATGCTCCTCATATATTTCACACCTTTTGAAGCTCTTCATATTTTTCACACCTTTTCAGGCTCTTCATTTTTTTCAAATCCACTTCATGCTCCTCCTATTTTTCAGACCGTTTCATGCTCATCTCATTTTTGACACCTTTTGAAGCTCTTCATATTTTTCACAAGTTCTCAGCCTCCTCATGTTTTTAAACACCGCTTCATGCTCCTCCTATTTTTCAGACCGTTTCATGCTCCTCATATTTTTCACACATTTTGAAGCTCTTCCTTTTTTTCACACCTTTTCACGCTCTTCATGTTTTTGAACACCGTTTCATGCTCCTCCTATTTTTCAGACCCTTTCATGCTCCTCATATATTTGACACCTTTTGAAACTCTTCATATTTTTCACACCTTTTCAGGCTCTTCATATTTTTGAACACCGCTTCATGCTCCTCCAATTTTTCAGGCCGTTTCATGCTCCTCATAATTTTGACACCTTTTGAAGCTCTTCATATGTTTCACAACTTTTCAGGCTCTTCATTTTTTTCAACACCACTTCATGCTCCTCCTATTTTTCAGACGGTTTCATGCTCATCTCATTTTTGACACCTTTTGAAGCTCTTCATATTTTTCACACCTTTTGATGCTCTTCATATTTTTCACACGTTTTCAGGCTCTTCATGTTTTTCAACACCGCTTCATGCTATTTCTATTTTTCAGAGAGTTTCATGCTCCTCATGTATTTCACACCTTTTGAAGCTCTTCAAATTTTTCACGTCTTTTGAAGCTCTTCATATTTTTCACAACTTTTCAGGCTCTTTATGATTTTCAACACCGCTTCATGCTCCTCCTTTTTTTCAGACCGTTTCATGCTCATCTCATTTTGACACCTTTTGAAGCTCTTCAAATTTTTCACACCTTTTGAAGCTCTTCATATTTTTCATATTTTTGAAGCTCTTCATATTTTCACACGTTTTCAGGCTCTTCATGTTTTTCAACACCGCTTCATGCTATTTCTATTTTTCAGAGAGTTTCATGCTCCTCATGTATTTCACACCTTTTGAAGCTCTTCATATTTTTCATTTTTTTGAAGCTCTTCATATTTTCACACGTTTTCAGGCTCTTCATGTTTTTCAACAACGCTTCATGCTATTTCTATTTTTCAGAGAGTTTCATGCTCCTCATGTATTTCACACCTTTTGAAGCTCTTCATATTTTTCAAACCTTTTCAGGCTCTTCATGTTTTTCCACACCCCTTCATGCTTCTCCTATTTTTCAGCCCGTTCCATGCTCCTCATGTATTTCACACCTTTTGAAGCTCTTCATATTTTTCACATCTTTTCAGGCTCTTCATGTTTTTTATCACCGTTTCATGCTCCTCCTATTTTTCAGACCGTTTCATGCTCCTCATATTTTTGACACCTTTTGAAGCTTTTCATATTTTCACACCTTTTCAGGCTCTTAATATTTTTCAACACCGCTTCATGCTTCTCCTATTTTTCATACAGTTTCATGCTCCTCCTAATTTTCAGACTGTTTCATGCACCTCTTATTATTGATACCTTTTGAAGCTCTCATATTTTTCACACCCTTTCAGGCTCTTCATGTTTTTCAACACCGCTTCATGCTTCTCCTATTTTTCAGACAGTTTCATGCTCCTCCAATTTTTCAGACTGTTTCATGCACCTCTTATTATTGACACCTTTTGAAGCTTTCATATTTTTCACACCATTTCAGGCTCTTCATGTTTTTCAACACCGCTTCATGCTCCTCCTATTTTTGCGAGCGTTTCATGCTCCTCATATTTCTGACACCTTTGAAGCTTTTCATGTTTTATCACACGTTTTCAGGCTCTTCATGTTTTTCATCACCGCTTCCCGCTCCTCCTATTTTTGAGACCGTTTCACGCTCCACATATTTTTGAAAACTTTTGGAGCTCTTCATATTTTTCACACCTTTTCAGGCTCTTCATGTTTTTTAACCGCTGCATACTCCTCCTATTTTTCAGACCGTTTCATGCTCATCTCATTTTGACACCTTTTGAAGCTCTTCAAATTTTTCACACCTTTTGAAGCTCTTCATATTTTTCAAACCTTTTCAGGCTCTTCATGTTTTTCCACATCCCTTCATGCTTCTCCTATTTTTCAGCCCGTTTCATGCTCCTCATGTATTTCACACCTTTTGAAGCTCTTCATATTTTTCACACCTTTTCAGGCTCTTCATGTTTTTGATCACCGTTTCATGCTCCTCCTATTTTTCAGACCGTTTAATGCTCATCTCATTTTTGACACCTTTTGAAGCTCTTCATATATTTCACACCTTTTGAAGCTCTTCATATTTTGCACACCTTTCCAGGCTCTTCATATTTTTCAACACCGCTTTTGCTCCACCTATTTTTCAGACCGTTTCATGCTCCTCATATTTTTGACACCTTTTGAAGCTTTTCATATTTTTCACACCTTTTCAGGCTCTTCATTTTTTTCAACACCGCTTCATGCTTCTCCTATTTTTCAGACAGATTCATGCTTCTCCTATTTTTCAGACTGTTTCATGCACCTCTTATTATTGACACCTTTTGAAGCTCTCATATTTTTGCCACCTTTTCAGGCTCTTCATGTTTTTCAACACCGGTTCATGCTTCTCCTATTTTTCAGAGAGTTTCATGCTCCTCATGTATTTCTCACCTTTTGAAGCTCTTCAAATTTTTCACACTTTTTCAGGCTCTTCATGTTTTTCAACACCACTTCATGCTCCTCCTATTTTTCAGACCGTTTCATTCTCCTCATATTTTTGACACCTTTTGAAGCTCTTCATGTTTTTCACAAGTTCTCAGGCTCTGCATGTTTTTCAACACCGCTTCATGCTCCTCATATTTTTCAGACCGTTTCATGCTTCTCTTATTTTTGACACCTTTTGAAGCTCTTCATATTTTCACACTTTTTCAGGCACTTCATGTTTTTGAACACCGCTTCGTGCTCCTCCTATTTTTCAGACCGTTTCATGCTCCTAATATTTTTGACACCTTTTGAAGCTCTTCATATTTTTCACGCCTTTTCAGGCTCTTCATGTTTGAACACCGCTTCATGCTCCTTCTATTTTTCAGAGAGTTTCATGCTCCTCATGTATTTCACACCTTTTGAAGCTCTTCATATTTTTCACACATTTTCAGGCTCTTCATGTTTTTCCACACCACTTCATGCTTGTCCTATTTTTCAGCCCGTTTCATGCTCCTCATGTATTTCACACCTTTTGAAGCTCTTCATATTTTTCACACCTTTTCAGGCTCTTCACGTTTTGATCACCGTTTCATGCTCCTCTTATTTTTCAGACCGTTTCATGCTCATCTCATTTTTGACACCTTTTGAAGCTCTTCACATTTTTCACAACTTTTCAGGCTCTTCATATTTTTGAAAACAGTTTCTTGCTCCTCATATTTTTCAGACCGTTTCACCCTCTATATATTTGACACCTTTTTGAAGCTCTTCATATTTTTCACACGTTTTCAGTCTCTTCATGTTTTTCAACACCACTTCAAGCTCCTTCTATTTTTCAGACCGTTTCTTGCTCCTCATATTTTTGACACCTTTGAGGCTCTTCATATATTTCACACTGTTTCAGGCTCTTTATGTTTTCAACACCGCTTCATGCTCCTCCTAATTTTCAGACCGTTTCATTCTCCTCATATTTTTGACACCTTTTGAAGCTCTTCATATTTTTCACACTTTTTCAGGCTCTTCATGTTTTTCAAACCGCTTCATGCTCCTCCTATTTTTCAGACCGTTTCATGCTTCTCCTATTTTTCAGACCGTTTCATGCTCCTCATATTTTTGACGCCTTTTGAAGCTCTTCATATTTTTCACACCTTTTCAGGCTCTTCACGTTTTTCAGCACCACTTCATGCTCCTCCTATTTTTCAGACCGTTTCATGCTTCTCATATTTTTGACCACTTTTGAAGCTCTTCATATTTTTCACACCTTTTCAGGCTCTTCATGTTTTTCAACACCGCTTCATGCTCCTACTATTTTTCAGACCCTTTCATGCTCCTCATATTTTTGACACCTTTTTAAGCTCTTCATATTTTTCACACCTTTTCACGCTCTTCATGTTTTTCAACATCGCTTGCTGCTCCTCCTCTTTTTCAGAGCGTTTCATGCTCCTCATAATTTTGACACCTTTGAAGCTCTTCATATTTTTCACACCTTTTCAGGCTCTTCATATTTTTCAACACCACTTCATGCTTCTCCTATTTTTCAGACCGTTTAATGCTCCTCATATTTTTGACACTTTTTGAAGCTCTTCATATTTTTCACACTTCTCCAGGCTCTTCATTTTTTTGAACACCGCTTCATGCTCCTCCTATTTTTCAGACCTTTTCATGCTCCTCATGTTTTTGACACCTTTTGAAGCACTTCATATTTTTCACACCTTTTCAGGCTCTTCATGTTTTTCAACAACGCTTCATGCTCCTCCTATTTTTCAGACTGTTTCATGCTCCTCATATGTTTCACACCTTTTGAAGCTCTTCATATTTTTTTTAACACCTTTTCACGCTCCTCCTATATTTCAGACCGTTTCAAGCTCCTCATATTTTTGACACTTTTTGCAGCTCTCCATATTTTTCACACCTTTTCAGGGTCTTCATGTTTTTCTACACCACTTCATGCTCCTCCTATTTTTCAGACCGTTTTATTCTACTCATATGTTTCACACCTTCTTCAAGCTCTTCATGTTTTTCAACACCACTTCATGCTCCTCCTAATTATCAGACCGTTTCATTCTCCTCATATTTTTGACACCATTTGAAGCTGTTCATCTTTTTCACACCTTTTCAGGCTCTTCATGTTTTTTAACACCTTTTCATGCTCCTGCTGTATTTCAGACCGTTTCATGCTCCTTATATTTTTGACACCTTTTGAAGCTCTTCATATTTTTCATACGTTTTCAGGCTCTTCATATTTTTCAACACCGCTTCATGCTCCTCCTATTTTTCAGACCGTATCATGCTCCTCATATGTTTCACACCTTTTTAAGGCTCTTCATATTTTTCAACAACACTTCATGCTCCTCCTATGTTTCAGACCGTTTCATGCTCCTCATATTTTTGACACAGTTTGAAGCTCTTCACATTGTTCACACCTTTTGAGGCTCTTCATGTTTTTGAAAATAGTTTCTTGCTCCTCATATTTTTCAGACCGTTTCACCTTCTATATATTTGACACCTTTTTGAAGCTCTTCATATTTTTCACACCTTTTGAGGCTCTTCATGTTTTTGAAAACAGTTTCTTGCTCCTCATATTTTTCAGACCGTTTCACCCTCTATATATTTGACACCTTTTTGAAGCTCTTCATATTTTTCACACCTTTTGAGGCTCTTTTTTTTTTGAAAACAGTTTCTTGCTCCTCATATTTTTCAGACGGTTTCACCCTCTATATATTTGACACCTTTTTGAAGCTCTTCATATTTTTCACACCTTTTCAGGCTCTTCATGTTTTTCAACAATGCTTCATGCTCCTTCTATTTTTCAGACCGTTTCATGCTCCTCATATGTTTCACACCTTTTGAAGCTCTTCATATTTTTTTAACACCTTTTCACGCTCCTCCTATATTTCAGACCGTTTCAAGCTCCTCATATTTTTGACACTTTTTGTAGCTCTTCATATTTTTCACACCTTTTCAGGGTCTTCATGTTTTTCTACACCACTTCATGCTCCTCCTATTTTTCAGACCGTTTTATTCTACTCATATGTTTCACAACTTTTTCAAGATCTTCATGTTTTTCAACACCACTTCATGCTCCTCCTAATTATCAGACCGTTTCATTCTCCTCATATTTTTGACACCATTTGAAGCTTTTCATATTTTTCACACCTTTTCAGGCTCTTCATGTTTTTTAACAACTTTTCATGCTCCTGCTATATTTCAGACCGTTTCATGCTCCTTATATTTTTGACACCTTTTGAAGCTCTTCATATTTTTCACACGTTTTCATGCTCTTCATATTTTTTAACACCGCTTCATGCTCCTCCTATTTATCAGACCGTATCATGCTCCTCATATGTTTCACACCTTTTTCAGGCTCTTCATGTTTTTCAACAACACTTCATGCTCCTCCTATGTTTCAGACCATTTCATGCTCCTCATATTTTTGACATAGTTTGAAGCTCTTCACATTGTTCACACCTTTTGATGCTCTTCATGTTTTTGAAAACAGTTTCTTGCTCCTCATATTTTTCAGACCGTTTCACCCTCTATATATTTGACACCTTTTTGAAGCTCTTCATATTTTTCACACCTTTTCAGGCTCTTCATGTTTTTCAACACCACTTCATGCTCCTCCTATTTTTCAGACCGTTTCATGCTCCTCATATTTTTACACCTTTTGAAGGTCTTCATTTTTTTCACACCTTTTCTGGCTCTTCATGTTTTTGAACACAGCTTCATGCTCCTCCTATTTTTCAGACCGTTTCATGCTCCTCATATTTTTGACAACTTTGGAAGCTCTTCATATTTTTCACACCTTTTCAGGCTCTTCATGTTTTCAACACCGTTGCATGATCCTCCTATTTTTCAGACCGTTTCATGCTCCTCATATACGTGACACATTTTTAAGCTCTTCATATATATCACACATTTTCAGGCTATTCATGTTTTTCAACACCGCTTCATGCTCCTTGTATTTTTAAGACCGTTTCATGCTCCTCATATTTTTGACACCTTTTTAACCTCTTCATATTTCTCACACATTTTCAGGCTCTTCATGTTTTTCAACAACGCTTCATGAACCTCCTATTTTTCAGACCGTTTCATGCTCATCTCATTTTTGACACCTTTTGAAGCTTTTAATATTTTTCACACCTTTTCAGGCTCTTCATGATTTTGAACACCGCTTCATGCTAATCCTATTTCTCAAACCATATCATGCTCCTCATATTTTTCACACCATTTTAAGCTCTTCATATTTTTCACACCTTTTCAGGCTCTTCATGTTTTTGAACACCACTTCATGCTCCTCCTATTTTTCAGACCGTTTCATGCTCCTCATATTTCACACCTTTTGAAGCTCTTCATATTTTTCACACCTTTTGAGGCTCTTCATGTTTTTGAACACCGCTTCATGCTAATCCCATTTTTCAAACCATATCATGCTCCTCATATTTTTCACAACTTTTTAAGCTCTTCATATTTTTCACACCTTTTCCGGCTCTTCATGTTTTTGAACACTACTTCATGCTCCTTCTATTTTTCAGAGAGTTTCATGCTCCTCATGTATTACACACCTTTTGAAGCTCTTCATATTTTTCACACCTTTACAGGCTCTTCATGTTTTTCCACACCACTTCATGCTGCTCCTATGTTTCAGCTCGTTTCATGCTCCTCATGAATTTCACACCTTTTGAAGCTCTTCATATTTTTCACACCTTTTCAGGCTCTTCATGTTTTTGAACACCGCCTCATGCTCCTCCTATTTTTCAGACCTTTTAATGCTCCTCATATTTTTGACACATTTTGAAGCTCTTCATATTTTTCACACCTTTTCAGGCTCTTCATGTTATTGAACACCGCCTCATGCTCCTCCTATTTTTCAGACCGTTTCATGCTCCTCATATTTTTGACACATTTTGAAGCTCTTCATATTTTTCACACCTTTTGAAGCTCTTCAGGTTTTTCAACACCACTTCATGCTCCTCCTATTTTTCAGACCGTTTCATGCTCATCTCATTTTTGACACCTTTTGAAGCTCTTCATATTTTTCACAAGTTCTCAGCCTCCTCATGTTTTTAAACACCGCTTCATGCTCCTCCTATTTTTCAGACCGTTTCATGCTCCTCATATTTTTCACACATTTTGAAGCTCTTCCTTTTTTTCACACCTTTTCACGCTCTTCATGTTTTTGAACACCGCTTCATGCTCCTCCTATTTTTCAGACCCTTTCATGCTCCTCATATTTTTGACACCTTTTGAAACTCTTCATATTTTTCACACCTTTTCAGGCTCTTCATATTTTTGAACACCGCTTCATGCTCCTCCAATTTTTCAGGCCGTTTCATGCTCCTCATAATTTTGACACTTTTTGAAGCTCTTCATATGTTTCACAACTTTTCAGGCTCTTCATTTTTTTCAACACCACTTCATGCTCCTCCTATTTTTCAGACGGTTTCATGCTCATCTCATTTTTTACACCTTTTGAAGCTCTTCATATTTTTCACACCTTTTGATGCTCTTCATATTTTTCACACGTTTTCAGGCTATTCATGTTTTTCAACACCGCTTCATGCTATTTCTATTTTTCAGAGAGTTTCATGCTCCTCATGTATTTCACACCTTTAGAAGCTCTTCATATTTTTCAAAACTTTTCAGGCTCTTCATGTTTTTCCACACCCCTTCATGCTTCTCCTATTTTTCAGCCCGTTTCATGCTCCTCATGTATTTCACACCTTTTGAAGCTCTTCATATTTTTCACACCTTTTCAGGCTCTTCATGTTTTTCACACCTTTTCAGGCTCTTCATGTGTTTGAACACCATTTCAGGCTTCTCCTAATTTGCAGACCGTTTCATTCTCCTCATATTTTTGACACCTTTTGAAGCTCTTTATATATTTCACAACTTTTCAGGCTCTTCATTGTTTTCAACACCACTTCCTGCTCCTCCTATTTTTCAGACCGTTTCATGCTCATCTCATTTTGACACCTTTTGAAGCTCTTCAAATTTTTCACGTCTTTTGAAGCTCTTCATATTTTTCACAACTTTTCAGGCTCTTTATGATTTTCAACACCGCTTCATGCTCCTCCTTTTTTTCAGACCGTTTCATGCTCATCTCATTTTGACACCTTTTGAAGCTCTTCAAATTTTTCACACCTTTTGAAGCTCTTCATATTTTTCATATTTTTGAAGCTCTTCATATTTTCACACGTTTTCAGGCTCTTCATGTTTTTCAACACCGCTTCATGCTATTTCTATTTTTCAGAGAGTTTCATGCTCCTCATGTATTTCACACCTTTTGAAGCTCTTCATATTTTTCAAACCTTTTCAGGCTCTTCATGTTTTTCCACACCCCTTCATGCTTCTCATATTTTTCAGCCCGTTCCATGCTCCTCATGTATTTCACACCTTTTGAAGCTCTTCATATTTTTCACATCTTTTCAGGCTCTTCATGTTTTTTATCACCGTTTCATGCTCCTCCTATTTTTCAGACCGTTTCATGCTCCTCATATTTTTGACACCTTTTGAAGCTTTTCATATTTTCACACCTTTTCAGGCTCTTCATATTTTTCAACACCACTTCATGCTTCTCCTATTTTTCATACAGTTTCATGCTCCTCCTAATTTTCAGACTGTTTCATGCACCTCTTATTATTGATACCTTTTGAAGCTCTCATATTTTTCACACCCTTTCAGGCTCTTCATGTTTTTCAACACCGCTTCATGCTTCTCCTATTTTTCAGACAGTTTCATGCTCCTCCAATTTTTCAGACTGTTTCATGCACCTCTTATTATTGACACCTTTTGAAGCTCTCATATTTTTCACACCATTTCAGGCTCTTCATGTTTTTCAACACCGCTTCATGCTCCTCCTATTTTTGCGAGCGTTTCATGCTCCTCATATTTCTGACACCTTTGAAGCTCTTCATGTTTTATCACACGTTTTCAGGCTCTTCATGTTTTTCATCACCGCTTCCCGCTCCTCCTATTTTTGAGACCGTTTCACGCTCCACATATTTTTGAAAACTTTTGGAGCTCTTCATATTTTTCACACCTTTTCAGGCTCTTCATGTTTTTTAACTGCTGCATACTCCTCCTATTTTTCAGACCGTTTCATGCTCCTCATATATTTCACACCTTTTGAAGCTCTTCATATTTTTCACACCTTTTCAGGCTCTTCATTTTTTTCAACACCACTTCATGCTCCTCCTATTTTTCAGATCGTTTCATCCTCATCTCATTTTTGACACCTTTTGAAGCTCTTCATATTTTTCACACCTTTAAAGGCTCTTCATGTTTTTGAACACGGCTTCATGCTCCACGTCTTTTTCAGACCGTTTCATGCACCTCATATTTTTGACACCTTTTGAATCACTTCATATTTTTCACACCTTTTCAGGCTCTTCATATTTTTGAACTCCGCTTCATGCTCCTCCTATTTTTCAGACAATTTCCTGCTCTTCATATTTTTGACACCTGTTGAAGTTCTTCATATATTTCACACCTTTTCAGCCTCTTCATTTTTTTCAAAACCGCTTCATGCTCCTCCTATTTTTCACACCGTTTCATGCTCATCTCATTTTTGACACCTTTTGAAGCTCTTCATATATTTCACACCTTTTCAAGCTCTTCATATTTTTCAGACCTTTTCAGGCTCTTCATGTTTTTGAACACGGCTTCTTGCTCCTCCTATTTTTCAGACCGTTTCATGCTCCTCATATTTTTGACACCGTTTGAAGCTCTTCATATTTTTCACACCTTTTCAGGCTCTTCATGTTTGAACACCGCTTCATGCTCCTTCTATTTTTCAGAGAGTTTCATGCTCCTCATGTATTTCACACCTTTTGAAGCTCTTCATATTTTCCACACCTTTTCACGCTCTTCATATTTTTCCACACCACTTCATGCTTCTCCTATTTTTCAGCCCGTTTCAAACTACTCATGTATTTCACACCTTTTGAAGCTCTTCATATTTTTCACACCTTTTCAGGCTCTTCATATTTTTCAACACCGCTTCATGCTTCTCCTATTTTTCATACAGTTTCATGCTCCTCCTAATTTTCAGACTGTTTCATGCACCTCTTATTATTGATACCTTTTGAAGCTCTCATATTTTTCACACCCTTTCAGGCTCTTCATGTTTTTCAACACCGCTTCATGCTTCTCCTATTTTTCAGACAGTTTCATGCTCCTCCAATTTTTCAGACTGTTTCATGCACCTCTTATTATTGACACCTTTTGAAGCTCTCATATTTTTCACACCATTTCAGGCTCTTCATGTTTTTCAACACCGCTTCATGCTCCTCCTATTTTTGCGAGCGTTTCATGCTCCTCATATTTCTGACACCTTTGAAGCTCTTCATGTTTTATCACACGTTTTCAGGCTCTTCATGTTTTTCATCACCGCTTCCCGCTCCTCCTATTTTTGAGACCGTTTCACGCTCCACATATTTTTGAAAACTTTTGGAGCTCTTCATATTTTTCACACCTTTTCAGGCTCTTCATGTTTTTTAACCGCTGCATACTCCTCTTATTTTTCAGACCGTTTCATGCTCCTCATATATTTCACACCTTTTGAAGCTCTTCATATTTTTCACACCTTTTCAGGCTCTTCATTTTTTTCAACACCACTTCATGCTCCTCCTATTTTTCAGATCGTTTCATCCTCATCTCATTTTTAACACCTTTTGAAGCTCTTCATATTTTTCACACCTTTAAAGGCTCTTCATGTTTTTGAACACGGCTTCATGCTCCTCGTCTTTTTCAGACCGTTTCATGCACCTCATATTTTTGACACCTTTTGAAGCTCTTCATATTTTTCACACCTTTTCAGGCTCTTCATACTTTTGAACTCCGCTTCATGCTCCTCCTATTTTTCAGACAATTTCCTGCTCTTCATATTTTTGACACCTGTTGAAGCTCTTCATATATTTCACACCTTTTCAGCCTCTTCATTTTTTTCAAAACCGCTTCATGCTCCTCCTATTTTTCACACCGTTTCATGCTCATCTCATTTTTGACACCTTTTGAAGCTCTTCATATATTTCACACCTTTTCAAGCTCTTCATATTTTTCAGACCTTTTCAGGCTCTTCATGTTTTTGAACACGGCTTCTTGCTCCTCCTATTTTTCAGACCGTTTCATGCTCCTCATATTTCTGACACCTTTTGAAGCTCTTCATATTTCTCACACCTTTTCAGGCTCTTCATGTTTTTGAACACCGCTTCATGCTCCTCCAATTTTTCAGGCGGTTTTAAGTTCCTCATAATTTTGACACCTTTTGAAGCTCTTCATATGTTTCACACCTTTTCAGGCTCTTCATTTTGTTCAACACCACTTCATGCTCCTCCTATTTTTCAGACGGTTTCATGCTCATCTCATTTTTTACACCTTTTGAAGCTCTTCATATTTTTCACACCTTTTCAGGCTCTTCATGTTTTTCACACCTTTTCAGGCTCTTCATGTTTTTGAACACCATTTCAGGCTTCTCCTAATTTGCAGACCGTTTCATTCTCCTCATATTTTTGACACCTTTTGAAGCTCTTTATATATTTCACACCTTTTCAGGCTATTCATTTTTTTCAACACCACTTCATGCTCCTCCTATTTTTCAGACCGTTTCATGCTCATCTCATTTTGACACCTTTTGAAGCTCTTCAAATTTTTCACACCTTTTGAAGCTCTTCATATTTTTCAAACCTTTTCAGGCTCTTCATGTTTTTCCACACCCCTTCATGCTCCTCCTATTTTTCAGACCGTTTCATGCTCATCTCATTTTTGACACCTTTGGAAGCTCTTCATATATTTCACACCTTTTGAAGCTCTTCATATTTTGCACACCTTTCCAGGCTCTTCATATTTTTCAACACCGCTTTTGCTCCACCTATTTTTCAGACCGTTTCATGCTCCTCATATTTTTGACACCTTTTGAAGCTTTTCATATTTTTCACACCTTTTCAGGCTCTTCATTTTTTTCAACACCGCTTCATGCTTCTCCTATTTTTCAGACAGATTCATGCTTCTCCTATTTTTCAGACTGTTTCATGCACCTCTTATTATTGACACCTTTTGAAGCTCTCATATTTTTCACACCTTTTCATGCTCTTCATGTTTTTCAACACCGGTTCATGCTTCTCCTATTTTTCAGAGAGTTTCATGCTCCTCATGTATTTCTCACCTTTTGAAGCTCTTCAAATTTTTCACACTTTTTCAGGCTCTTCATGTTTTTCAACATCACTTCATGCTCCTCCTATTTTTCAGACCGTTTCATGTTCCTCATATTTTTGACATCTTTAGAAACTCTACATATCTTTCACACCTTTTCAGACTCTTCATGTTTTTCAACACCGCTTCATGATCCTCCTATTTTTCAGACCGTTTCATTCTCCTCATATTTTTGACACCTTTTGAAGCTCTTCATGTTTTTCACAAGTTCTCAGGCTCTGCATGTTTTTCAACACCGCTTCATGCTCCTCATATTTTTCAGACCGTTTCATGCTTCTCTTATTTTTGACACCTTTTGAAGCTCTTCATATTTTCACACTTTTTCAGGCTCTTCATGTTTTTGAACACCGCTTCGTGCTCCTCCTATTTTTCAGACCGTTTCATGCTCCTAATATTTTTGACACCTTTTGAAGCTCTTCATATTTTTCACGCCTTTTCAGGCTCTTCATGTTTGAACACCACTTCATGCTCCTTCTATTTTTCAGAGAGTTTCATGCTCCTCATGTATTTCACACCTTTTGAAGCTCTTCATATTTTTCACACCTTTTCAGGCTCTTCATGTTTTTCCACACCACTTCATGCTTGTCCTATTTTTCAGCCCGTTTCATGCTCCTCATGTATTTCACACCTTTTGAAGCTCTTCATATTTTTCACACCTTTCCAGGCTCTTCATATTTTTCAACACCGCTTTTGCTCCACCTATTTTTCAGACCGTTTCATGCTCCTCATATTTTTGACACCTTTTGAAGCTTTTCATATTTTTCACACCTTTTCAGGCTCTTCATTTTTTTCAACACCGCTTCATGCTTCTCCTATTTTTCAGACAGATTCATGCTTCTCCTATTTTTCAGACTGTTTCATGCACCTCTTATTATTGACACCTTTTGAAGCTCTCATATTTTTCACACCTTTTCATGCTCTTCATGTTTTTCAACACCGGTTCATGCTTCTCCTATTTTTCAGAGAGTTTCATGCTCCTCATGTATTTCTCACCTTTTGAAGCTCTTCAAATTTTTCACACTTTTTCAGGCTCTTCATGTTTTTCAACATCACTTCATGCTCCTCCTATTTTTCAGACCGTTTCATGTTCCTCATATTTTTGACATCTTTAGAAACTCTACATATCTTTCACACCTTTTCAGACTCTTCATGTTTTTCAACACCGCTTCATGATCCTCCTATTTTTCAGACCGTTTCATTCTCCTCATATTTTTGACACCTTTTGAAGCTCTTCATGTTTTTCACAAGTTCTCAGGCTCTGCATGTTTTTCAACACCGCTTCATGCTCCTCATATTTTTCAGACCGTTTCATGCTTCTCTTATTTTTGACACCTTTTGAAGCTCTTCATATTTTCACACTTTTTCAGGCTCTTCATGTTTTTGAACACCGCTTCGTGCTCCTCCTATTTTTCAGACCGTTTCATGCTCCTCATATTTTTGACACCTTTTGAAGCTTTTCATATTTTTCACACCTTTTCAGGCTCTTCATTTTTTTCAACACCGCTTCATGCTTCTCCTATTTTTCAGACAGATTCATGCTTCTCCTATTTTTCAGACTGTTTCATGCACCTCTTATTATTGACACCTTTTGAAGCTCTCATATTTTTCACACCTTTTCATGCTCTTCATGTTTTTCAACACCGGTTCATGCTTCTCCTATTTTTCAGAGAGTTTCATGCTCCTCATGTATTTCTCACCTTTTGAAGCTCTTCAAATTTTTCACACTTTTTCAGGCTCTTCATGTTTTTCAACATCACTTCATGCTCCTCCTATTTTTCAGACCGTTTCATGTTCCTCATATTTTTGACATCTTTAGAAACTCTACATATCTTTCACACCTTTTCAGACTCTTCATGTTTTTCAACACCGCTTCATGATCCTCCTATTTTTCAGACCGTTTCATTCTCCTCATATTTTTGACACCTTTTGAAGCTCTTCATGTTTTTCACAAGTTCTCAGGCTCTGCATGTTTTTCAACACCGCTTCATGCTCCTCATATTTTTCAGACCGTTTCATGCTTCTCTTATTTTTGACACCTTTTGAAGCTCTTCATATTTTCACACTTTTTCAGGCTCTTCATGTTTTTGAACACCGCTTCGTGCTCCTCCTATTTTTCAGACCGTTTCATGCTCCTAATATTTTTGACACCTTTTGAAGCTCTTCATATTTTTCACGCCTTTTCAGGCTCTTCATGTTTGAACACCACTTCATGCTCCTTCTATTTTTCAGAGAGTTTCATGCTCCTCATGTATTTCACACCTTTTGAAGCTCTTCATATTTTTCACACCTTTTCAGGCTCTTCATGTTTTTCCACACCACTTCATGCTTGTCCTATTTTTCAGCCCGTTTCATGCTCCTCATGTATTTCACACCTTTTGAAGCTCTTCATATTTTTCACACCTTGTCAGGCTCTTCACGTTTTGATCACCGTTTCATGCTCCTCTTATTTTTCAGACCGTTTCATGCTCATCTCATTTTTGACACCTTTTGAAGCTCTTCACATTTTTCACAACTTTTCAGGCTCTTCATATTTTTGAAAACAGTTTCTTGCTCCTCATATTTTTCAGACCGTTTCACCCTCTATATATTTGACACCTTTTTGAAGCTCCTCATATTTTTCACACGTTTTCAGTCTCTTCATGTTTTTCAACACCACTTCAAGCTCCTTCTATTTTTCAGACCGTTTCTTGCTCCTCATATTTTTGACACCTTTGAGGCTCTTCATATATTTCACACTGTTTCAGGCTCTTTATGTTTTCAACACCGCTTCATGCTCCTCCTAATTTTCAGACCGTTTCATTCTCCTCATACTTTTGACACCTTTTGAAGCTCTTCATATATTTCACACTTTTTCAGGCTCTTCATGTTTTTGAACACCGCCTCATGCTCTGCCTATTTTTCAGACCGTTTCATGCTCCTCATATTTTTGACACATTTTGAAGCTCTTCATATTTTTCACACCTTTTCAGGCTCTTCATGTTTTTCAACACCACTTCATGCTCCTCCTATTTTTCAGACCGTTTCATGCTCCTCATATTTTTACACCTTTTGAATTTCGTCATTTTTTTCACACCTTTTCAGGCTCTTCATTATTTTCAACACCACTTCATGCTCCTCCCACATTTCAGACCGTTTTACACTCATCTCATTTTTGACACCTTTTGAAGCTCTTCATATTTTTCACACCTTTTGAAGCTCTTCATTTTTTTCACACGTTTTCAGGCTCTTCATGTTTTTCAACACCACTTCATGCTCCTCCTATTTTGCAGACCGTTTCATGCTCCTCATATTTTTGACACCTTTTGAAGCTCTTCATATTTTTCCCACCTTTTCAGGCTCTTCATGTTTTTGAACACCGCTTCATGCTCCTCCTATTTTTCAGACCGTTTCATGCTCCTCATATTTTTGACACCTTTTGAAGCTTTTCATATTTTTCACACCTTTTGAAGCTCTTCATATTTTTCACCCCTTTTCAGACTCTGCATGTTTTGAACACCGCTTCATGCTCCTCCTATTTTTGAGACCGTTTCATGCTCCTCATGTATTTCACACCTTTTGAAGCTATTCATATTTGTCACACCTTTTCAGGCTCCTCATGTTTTTCAACACCGCTTCATGCTCCTCCTATTTTTCAGACCGTTTCATGCTCCTCATATTTTTCACACCTTTTGAAGCTGTTCATATATTTCACACCTTTTCAGGCTCTTCATGTTTTTCGACACCGGTTCATGCTCCTCATATTTTTCAGACCGTTTCATGCTTCTCATATTTTTCACACCTTTTGAAGCTCTTCATATATTTCACACCTGTTCAGGCTCTTCATTTTTTTCAACACTACATCATGCTCCTCCTATTTTTCAGACCGTTTCATGTTCATCTCATTTTTGACACCTTCTGAAGCTCTTCATATTTTTCACACCTTTTGAAGCTCTTCATATTTTTCACAAGATTTCAGTCTCAGCATGTTTTTGAACACCGCTTCATGCTCCTCCTATTTTTCAGCTCGTTTCATGCTCCTCATATTTTTGACACCTTTTGAAGCTTTTCATATTTTTCACACCTTTGTAGGCTCTTCATGTTTTTGAACACCGCTTCATGCTAATCCTATTTTTCAAACCATATCATGCTCCTCATATTTTTCACACCTTTTTAAGCTCCTCATATTTTTCACACCTTTTCAGGCTCTTCATGTTTTTGAACACTACTTCATGCTCCTTCTATTTTTCAGAGAGTTTCATGCTCCTCATGTATTACACACCTTTTGAATCTCTTCATATTTTTCACACCTTTACAGGCTCTTCATGTTTTTCCACACCACTTCATGCTTCTCCTATTTTTCAGCTCATTTCATGCTCCTCATGAATTTCACACCTTTTGAAGCTCTTCATATTTTTCACACTTTTTCAGGCTCTTCATGTATTTGATCACCGTTTCATGCTCCTCCTATTTTTCAGACCGTTTCATGCTCCTCAAATTGTGACACCTTTTGAAGCTCTTCATATTTCTCACACATTTTCAGGCTATTCATGTTTTTCAACACCGCTTCATGCTCCTCCTATTTTTCAGACAGTTTCATGCTCCTCATATTTTTGACACCTTTTGAAGCTCTTCATATTTTTCACATCTTTTGAAGCTCTTTATATTTTTCACACATTTTCAGGCTCTTCATGTATTTCAACACCCTTTGTTGCTCCTCCGATTTTTCAGACCGTTTCATGCTCCTCATATCTTTGACACCTTTTGAAGTTCTTCATATTTCTGACACCTCGTCAGTCTCTTCATGTTTTTCAACACCGTTTCTTGCTCCTCCTATTTTTCAGACCATTTCATGCTCCTCATGTATTTCACACCTTTTGAAGCTCTTCATATTTTGCACGCGTTTTCAGGCTCTTCATGTTTTTACACAACCAATTCATGCTCCTCCTATTTTTCAGACCGTATCATGCTCCTCTTTATTTTCACACCTTTTGAAGCTCTTCATATATTTCACACCTTTTCAGGCTCTTCATTATTTTCAACACCACTTCATGCTCCCCCCACATTTCAGACCGTTTTACACTCATCTCATTTTTGACACCTTTTGAAGCTCTTCATATTTTTCACACCTTTTGAAGCTCTTCATTTTTTTCACACCTTTTCAGGCTCCTCATGTTATTCAACACTGCTTCATGCTCCTCCTATTTTTCAGACCGTTTCATGCTCCTCATATTTTTCACACCTTTTGAAGCTGTTCATATATTTCACACCTTTTCAGGCTCTTCATGTTTTAGAACACTGGTTCATGCTCCTCCTATTTTTCAGACCGTATCATGCTCCTCATATTTTTCACACCTTTTGGAGCTCTTCATATTTTTCACACCTTTTCAGGCTCTTCATGTTTTTCGACACTGGTTCATGCTCCTCATATTTTTCAGACCGTTTCATGCTTCTCATATTTTTCACACCTTTTGAAACTCTTCATATATTTCACACCTGTTCAGGCTCTTCATTTTTTTCAACACTACATCATGCTCCTCCTATTTTTCAGACCGTTTCATGTTCATCTCATTTTTGACACCTTCTGAAGCTCTTCATATTTTTCACACCTTTTGAAGCTCTTCATATTTTTCACAAGATTTCAGTCTCAGCATGTTTTTGAACACCGCTTCATGCTCCTCCTATTTTCAGACCGTTTCATGCTCCTCATGTATTTCACACCTTTTGAAGCTCTTCATATTTGTCACAACTTTTCAGGCTCCTCATGTTTTTCAACACCGCTTCATGCTCCTCCTATTTTTCAGACCGTTTCATGCTCCTCATATTTTTCACACCTTTTGAAGCTCTTCATATTTTTAACACCTTTTCAGGCTCTTCATGTTTTTGAACACCGCTTCATGCTCCTTCTAATTTTTAAACCGTTTAATGCTCCTCATGTATTTCACACCTTTTGAAGCTCTTCATATTTTTCACACCTTTAGCTCTTCATGTGTTTGAACACCATTTCATGCTCCTCCTATTTTTCAGACCGTTTCATGCTCCTCATATTTTTGACATCTTTTGAAGCTCTTCATATTTCTCACACCTTTTCAGGCTCTTCATGTTTTTGAACACGGCTTCATGCTCCTCCTATTTTTCAGACCGTTTCATGCTCATCTCATTTTTGACACCTTTTGAAGCTCTTCATATTTTTCAAACCTTTTGAAGCTCTTCATAATTTTCACACCTTTTCAGACTCTGCATGTTTTTGAACACCGCTTCATGCTCCTCCTATTTTTCAGATCGTTTCATGCTCCTCATGTATTTCACACCTTTTGAAGCTCTTCATATTTGTCACACCTTTTCAGGCTCTTCATGTTTTTCAACCCCGCTTCATGCTCCTCCTATTTTTCAGACCGTTTCATGATCCTCATATTTTTCACACTTTTTGAAGCTCTTCATATTTTTCACACATTTTAAGGCTCTTCATGTTTTTCAACATCGCTTCATGCTCCTCCAATTTTTCAGACCGTTTCAAGCTTCTCATGTATTTCACACCTTTTGAAGCTCGTCATATTTTGCACACGTTTTCCGGCTCTTCATGTTTTTTCACAACCACTTCATGCTCCTCCTATTTTTCAGACCGTATCATGCTCCTCATATTTTTCACACCTTTTCAGGCTCTTCATTATTTTCAACACAACTTCATGCTCCTCCCATTTTTCAGACCGTTTTTTACTCATCTCATTTTTGACACCTTTTGAAGCTGTTCATATTTTTCACACCTTTTGAAGCTCTTCATGTTTTTGAACACCGTTTCATGCTCCTCCTATTTTTCAGACCGTTTCATGCTCCTCATATATTTCACAACTTTTGAAGCTCTTCATATATTTCACACCTTTTCAGGAACTTCATGTTTTTCAACACCTCTTCATGATCCTCCTATTTTTAAGACCGTTTCATATTCCTCATATTTTTGACACCTTTTTAGGCTCTTCATGTTTTTTACACCTTTTCAGGCTCTTCATGTTTTTCAACACCACTTCATGCTCCTCCTATTTTTCAGACCGTGTCATGCTCCTCCTATTTTTGACACATTTTGAAGCTCTTCATATTTTTCACGCCTTTTGAAGCTCTTCATATTTTTCAAACCTTTACAGGCTCTTCATGTATTTCAACACCGCTTCATGCTCCTCCTATTTTTCAGACCGTGTCTTTCTCCTCTTATTTTTGACAAATTTTGAAGCTCTTCATATTTTTCACACCTTTTGAAGCTCTTCATATTTTTCAAACCTTTACAGGCTCTTCATGTATTTCAACACCGCTTCATGCTCCTCCTATTTTTCAGACAATTTCATGCTCGTCATATTTTTCAAACCTTTTAAAGCTCTTCATAATTTTCACACCTATTCATGCTCTTCATTTTTTACACACAGTTTCATGCTCCTCCTATTTTTCAGACCGTTTCATGCTCCTCATATTTTTCACACCTTTTGAAACTCTTCATATTTTTCACACTTTTTGAAGCTCTTCATATTTTTCACAGTTTTCAGGCTCTTCTTGCTTCTGAACACCGCTTCATGCTCCACCTATTTTTCAGACCGTTTCATGCTCTTCATATTTTTCACACCTTTTCAGGCTCTTCATATTTTTGAACACCTCTTCATGCTACTCCTATTTTTGATACCTTTTGAAGCTCTTCATATTTTTCACACCTTTTCAGGCTCTTCATGTTTTTCAACACGGCTTCATGCTACTCCTATTTTTGATACCTTTTGAAGCTCCTCATATTCTTCAAACCATTTCATGCTTTTCTTTTTTTCATCACCGCTTCATGCTCCTCCTATTTTTCAGACCGTTTCATGCTCCTCCTATTTTGAGACCGTTTCATGCTCCTCATATTTTTCACACCTTTAGAAGCTCTTCTTATTTTTCTCACCTTTTCAGGCTCTTCATGTTTTTCAACACCACTTCATGATCCTCCTATTTTTCTGACAGTTTCATGCTCCTCATATTTTTCATCCTTTTTGAAGCTCTTCATATTTTTCACACCTTTAGAAGCTCTTCGTATTTTTCTCACCTTTTCAGGCTCTTCATGTTTTTGAACACCACTTCATGCTCCTCTGATTTTTCAGACCATTTCATGCTCCTCATATTTTTGACACGTTTTGAAGCTCCTCATAAGTTTCACACATTTTGAAGGTCTTCATATATTTCACACCATTTCAGGATCTTCATGTGTTTCAACACCACTTCATGCTCCTCCTATTTTTCAGAACGTTTCATGCTCCTCATAATTTTGACACCTTTTGAAGCTCTTTATATTTTTCACACCTTTTCAAGCTCTTCATGTTTTTCAACACCACTTCATGCTCCTCCAATTTTTCAGGCCGTTTCAGGCTCCTCATATTTTTGACACCTTTAGAAGCTCTTCATATTTTTCACACCTTTTCAGGCTCTTCATTTTTTTCAACACCTCTTCATGCTCCTCGTATTTTTCAACACCACTTCATGCTCCTCCTATTTTTCAGACCGTTTCATGCTCGTCATAATTTTGACACTTTTTGAAGCTCCTCATATTTTTCACACGTTTTGAAGGTGTTCATATATTTCACACCATTTCAGGCTCTTCATGTTTTTCAGCACCACTTCATGCTCCTCCTATTTTTCAGACCGTTTCATGCTCATCTAATTTTTGACAACTTTTGAAGCTCTTCATATTTTTCACACCTTTTCAGGCTCTTCATTTTTTTCAACACCTCTTCATGCTCCTCGTATTTTTCAACACTGTTTCATGCTCCTCCTATTTTTCAGACCGTTTCATGCTCCTCATAATTTTGACACTTTTTGAAGCTCCTCATATTTTTCACACGTTTGAAGGTCTTCATATATTTCACACCATTTCAGACTCTTCATGTTTTTCAACACCACTTCATGCTCCTCCTATTTTTCAGACCGTTTCATGCTCATCTAATTTTTGACAACTTTTGAAGCTCTTCATATTTTTCACATTTTTGAAGCTCTTCATATTTCTCACACCTTTTCAGGCTCTTCATGTTTTTCAACACTGATTCATGCTCCTCCTATTTTTCAAACCATTTCATGCTCTTCATATTTTTGACAACTTTTGAAGCTCTTCATTTTTTTCACACCTTTTCAGGCTCTTCATGTTTTTCCACACCACTTCATGCTTCCCCTAATTTTCAGACCGTTTCATGCTCCTCATGTATTTCACACGTTTTGAAGCTCTTCATATTTTTCACACCTTTCAGGCTCTTCATGTTTTTCAACACCGTTTCATGCTGCTTCTATTTTTCAGACCGTTTCATGGTCCTCATATTTTTCACACCTTTTGAAGCTCTTCATATTTTTCACACCTTTTCAGGCTCTTCATGTTTTTGAACACATCTTCATGCTCCTCCTATTTTTCACACCGTTTCATGCTCCTCATATTTTGACACATTTTGAAGCTCTTTATATTTTTCACAACTTTTCAGGCTCTTCATGTTTTTCAACACCGTTTCATGATCCTCCTATTGTTCAGACCGTTTCATGCTCATCTCATTTTTGACACCTCTTGAAGCTTTTCATATTTTTCACAACTTTTTAAGCTCTTCATGTTTTTGAAAACCGCTTCATGCTCCTCCTATTTTTCAGAGAGTTTCATGCTCCTCTTGTATTTCACACGATTTGAAGCTCTTCATATTTTTCATACCTTTTCAGGCTCTTCAAATTTTTCACACCTTTTCAGGCTCTTCAAATTTTTCACACCTTTTCAGGCTCTTCAAATTTTTCACACCTTTTCAGGCTCTTCAAATTTTTCACACCTTTTCAGGCTCTTCGTATTTTTCACACCTTTTCAGGCTCTTCAAATTTTTCACACCTTTTCAGGCTCTTCAAATTTTTCCACACCACTTCATGCTTCTCCTCTATTACAGCCCGTTTCAAACTCCTCATGTATTTCACACCTTTTGAAGCTCTTCATATTTTTCACACCTTTTCAGGCTCTTCATGTTTTTGATCACCGTTCATGCTCCTCCTATTTTTCAGACAGTTTCATGCTCATCTCAATTTTGACACCTTTTGAAGCTCTTCATATATTTCACACCTTTTCAAGGTCTTCATATTTTTCACACCTTTTCAGGCTCTTCATGTTTTTCAACACCGCTTCATGCTTCTCCTATTTTTCAGACCGTTACTTGCTCCTCATATTTTTGACACCTTTAGAAGTTCTTCATATTTTTCACACCTTTTCAGGCTCTTCATATTTTTCAACACCGCTTCATGCTCCTCCTATTTTTCAGACCGTTTCAAGGTCCTCATATTTTTGACACCTTTTGAAGCTTTTCATATTTTTCACACCCTTTCAGGCTCTTCATTTTTTTAAACAGTACTTCTTGCTCCTCCAATTTTTCAGACCGTTTCATGCTCATCTAATTTTTGACACCTTTTGAAGCTATGCATATTTTTCACAACTTTTCAGGCTCTTCATGTTTTTCAACACCACTGCATGCTCCTCGTATTTTTAAGACCGTTTCATGCTCCTCATATTTTTGACACCTTTAGAAGCTCTTCATATTTTTCACACCTTTTCAGGCTCTTCTTTTTTTTCATCACCGCTTCATGCTCCTCTTCTTTTTCAGACCGTTTCATGCTCCTCATATTTTTGACACCTTTTTAAGCTCTTCATGTTTTTCACACATTTTCAGGCTCTTCATGTATTTCAACACCGCTACATGCTCCTCCTATTTTTCAGAACGTTTCATGCTCCTCATATTTTTGACACATTTTGAAGCTCTTCATATTTTTCTCACCCTTTGAAGCTCTTCATATTTTTCATATTTTTGAAGCTCTTCATATTTTCACACGTTTTCAGGCTCTTCATGTTTTTCAACACCGCTTCATGCTCCTCCTATTTTTAAAACTGTATCATGCTCCACATATTTTTCATACCTTTTGAAGCTCTTCATATTTTTCACACCTTTTCAGGCTCTTCATGTTTTTCAACATCGCTTCATGCTCCGCCTATTTTTCAGACCGTTTTATGCTCCTCATATTTTTGACACCTTTTGAAGCTCTTCATATTTTTCTCACCCTTTGAAGCTCTTCATATTTTTCATATTTTTGAAGCTCTTCATATTTTCACAACTTTTCAGGCTCTTCATGTTTTTGAACACCACTTCATGCTCCTTCTATTTTTCAGAGAGTTTCATGCTCCTCATGTATTTCACACCTTTTGAAGCTTTTCATATTTTTCACACTTTTTCAGGCTCTTCATGTTTTTCAACACCACTTCATTCTTCTCCTATTTTTCAGCCCGTTTCATGCTCCTCATGTCTTTCACACCTTTTGAAGCTCTTCACATTTTTCACACCTTTTCAGGCTCTTCATGTTTTTGATCACCATTTCATGCTCCTCCCATTTTTCAGACCGTTTCATGCTCCTCATATTTTTGACACCTTTTGAAGCTGTTTATATTTTTCACACCTTTTCAGACTCTTCATGTTTTTGAACACCGCTTCATGCTCCTCCTATTATTCAGACAGTTTCATGCTTCTCATATTTTTGACACCTTTTGAAGCTCTTCATATTTTTCACACCCTTTCAGGCTCTTAATGTTTTTCAACACCATTTCATGCTCCTCCTATTTTTCATACGTTTTCATGCTCCTCATATTTTTGACACCTTTTGAAGCTCTTCATATTGTTCACACCTGTTCAGGCTCTTCATGTTTTTGAACACCGTTTCATGTTCCTCGTATTTTTCAGGCCATTTCATGCTCATCATGTATTTCACACTTTTGAAGCTCTTCATATTTTTCACACCTTTTCAGGATCTTCATGTTTTTCAACACCATTTCATGCTTCTCCTATTTTTCAGCCCGTTTCATGCTCCTCATATTTTTGACACCTTTTGAAGCTTTTCATATTTTTCACACCTTTTCAGGCTCTTCATGTTTTTGAACACCACTTCATGCTCCTTCTATTTTTCAGAGAGTTTCATGCTCCTCATGTATTTCACACGTTTTGAAGCTCTTCATATGTTTCACACCTTTTGAAGTTCTTCATATTTTTCACACCTTTTCAAGCTCTTCATATTTTTCACAACTTTTCAGGCTCTTCATGTTTTTCAACACCGCTTCATGCTCCTCCTATTTTTCAGACCGTTTCATGCTCCACACATTTTGAAACCTTTTGAAGCTCTTCATATTTTTCACACCTTTTCAGGCTCTCCATGTTTTTCATCACCGATTCATGCTCCTCCTATTTTTCAGGCCGTTTCATGCTCCTCATATTTTTGACACCTTTTGAATCTCTTCATATTTTTCACACCTTTTAGGCTCTTCATGTTTTTGAACAGCGCTTCATGCTCCTCATATTTTTCAGACCGTTTCATGCTCTTCATATTTTTCACACCTTTTGAAGCTCTTCATATTTTTCATATTTTTGAAGCTCTTCATATTTTTCACACTTTTTCAGGCTCTTCATGTTTTTGAGCACACCTTCTTGCTCCTCCTATTTTTCAGACCGTTTCATGCTCCTCATATTTTTCACACCATTTGAAGCTCTTCATGTTTTTCACACCTTTTCAGTCTCTTCATGTATTTGAACACCATTTCATGCTCCTCCGATTTTTTAGACCATTTCATGCTCCTCATATTTTTGACACCTTTTGAAGCTCTTCATATTTTTCACACCTTTTCAGGCTCTTCATGTTTTTGAACACCACTTCATGCTCCTCCAATTTTTCAGACCGTTTCATGTTTCTCATATTTTTGACACCTTTTGAAGCTCTTCATATTTTTCACACCTTTTGAAGCTCTTCATATTTTTCATATTTTTGAAGCTCTTCATATTTTTCACACCATTTCAGGCTTTTCATGTATTTGAACACCGGTTCATGCTCCTCCTATTTTTCAGACCGTTTCATGCTCCACACATTTTGAAACCTTTTGAAGCTCTTCATATTTTTCACACCTTTTCAGGCTCTCCATGTTTTTCATCACCGATTCATGCTCCTCCTATTTTTCAGGCCGTTTCATGCTCCTCATATTTTTGACACCTTTTGAATCTCTTCATATTTTTCACACCTTTTAGGCTCTTCATGTTTTTGAACAGCGCTTCATGCTCCTCATATTTTTCAGACCGTTTCATGCTCTTCATATTTTTCACACCTTTTGAAGCTCTTCATATTTTTCATATTTTTGAAGCTCTTCATATTTTTCACACTTTTTCAGGCTCTTCATGTTTTTGAGCACACCTTCTTGCTCCTCCTATTTTTCAGACCGTTTCATGCTCCTCATATTTTTCACACCATTTGAAGCTCTTCATGTTTTTCACACCTTTTCAGTCTCTTCATGTATTTGAACACCATTTCATGCTCCTCCGATTTTTTAGACCATTTCATGCTCCTCATATTTTTGACACCTTTTGAAGCTCTTCATATTTTTCACACCTTTTCAGGCTCTTCATGTTTTTGAACACCACTTCATGCTCCTCCAATTTTTCAGACCGTTTCATGTTTCTCATATTTTTGACACCTTTTGAAGCTCTTCATATTTTTCACACCTTTTGAAGCTCTTCATATTTTTCATATTTTTGAAGCTCTTCATATTTTTCACACCATTTCAGGCTTTTCATGTATTTGAACACCGGTTCATGCTCCTCCTATTTTTCAGACCGTTTCGTGCTCCTCATGTATTTCACACCTTTTGAAGCTCTTAGTATTTTGCACACATTTTCAGGCTTTTCATGTTTTTCACAACCACTTCATGCTCCTCATATTTTTCAGACCGTTTCATGCACATTTCATTTTTGACTCCTTTTGAAGCTCTTCACATTTTTCACACCTTTTCAGTCTCTACATGTTTTTGAACACCGCTTCATGCTCCTCCTATTTCTCAGACCATTTCATGCTCCTCATGTATTTCACACCTTTTGAAGCTCTTAGTATTTTGCACATATTTTCAGGCTTTTCATGTTTTTCACAACCACTTCATGCTCCTCATATTTTTCAGACCGTTTCATGCACATTTCATTTTTGACTCCTTTTGAAGCTCTTCATATTTTTCACACCATTTTCAGGCTCTTCATGTTTTTCAACACCGCTTTATGATCCTCCTATTTTTCAGACCGTTTCATATTCCTCATATTTTTGACATTTTTTGAGGCTCTTCATATTTTTCACACCTTTTCAGGCTCTTCATGTTTTTGAACACCGTTTCATGCTCCTCCTATTTTTCTGACCGTTTCATGCACATCTCATTTTTGACACTTTTTGAAGCCTTTGATATTTTTCACACCATTTTCAGGCTCTTCATGTTTTTCAACACCGCTTTATGACCCTCCTATTTTTCAGACCGTTTCATGCTCCTCATATATTTGACACCTTTTGAAGTACTTCATATTTTTCACACCTTTTCAGGCTCTTCATATTTTTCACACATTTCCAGGCTGTTCATGTTTTTGAACACGGCTTCATGCTCCTCCAATTTTTCAGACCGTTTCATGTTCCTCATATTTTTGACACCTTTTGAAGCTCTTCATATTTTTCACACCTTTTGAAGTTCTTCATATTTTTTACACCATTTTCAGGCTCTTCATGTTTTTCAACACCGTTTCATGCTCCTCCTATTTCTCAGATCATTTCATGCTCCTCATGTATTTCACACCTTTTGAAGCTCTTCACATTTTGCACACATTTTCAGGCTTTTCATGTTTTTCACAACCACTTCATGCTCCTCATATTTTTCAGACAGTTTCATGCACATTTCATTTTTTACTCCTTTTGAAGCTCTTCATATTTTTCACACCTTTTGAAGCTCTTCATATTTTTCACAACTTTTCAGGCTCTTCATGTTGTTAAACACCACTTCATGCTCCTTCTATTTTTCAGACCGTTTCTTGTTCCTCATATTTTTAACACCTTTTGAATCTCTTCCTTTTTTTCACACCTTTTCATGCTCTTCGTGTTTTTCACACCGTTTCATGCTCCCCTATTTTTAAGACCGTTCATGCTCCTCATATTTTTCACACCTTTTGAAGCTCTTTATATTTGTCACACCTTTTCAGGCTTTCATGTTTTTCTACACCGCTTCATGCTCCTCCAATTTTTCAGACCGTTTCATGCTCATCATATTTTTCAGACTGTTTCATGCACCTCTTATATTGACACCTTTTGAAGCTCTTTATATTTGTCACATCTTTTCAGGCTCTTCATGATTTTCTACACCGTTTCTTGCTCCTCCTATTTTTCAGACCGTTTCATGCTCCTCATGTATTTCACACCTTTTGAAGCTCTTCGTATTTTTCACACCTTTTCAGGATCTTCATGTTTTTGAACACCGCTTCATGCTCCTCCTATTTTTCAAACCGTTACTTGCTCCACATATTTTTGACACCTTTTGAAGCTCTTAATATTGTTCACACCTTTTCAGGCTCTTCATGTTTTTCAATACAGCTTCATGCTCCTCCTATTTTTCAGACCGTTTCATGCTCCTCATATTTTTGACACCTTTTGAAGCTCTTTACATATTTCACAACTTTTCAGGCTCTTCAGGTTTTTCAACACCGCTTCATGCTCCTCCTATTTTTCAGACCGTTTCATGCTCCTCATATACTTCTCACCTTTTGAAGCTCTTCCTATTTTTCACACCTTTTCAGGCTCTTCTTGTTTTTGAACACCGTTTTATGCTCCTCATATTTTACATACCGTTTCATGCTCTTCATATTTTTGACATCTTTTGAAGCTCTTCATATATTTCACACCTTTTCATACTGTTCATGTTTTTCAACACCACTTCATGCTCCTCCTATTTTTCAGACCGTTTCATGCTCCTCATATTTTTGACTCGTTTTGAAGCTCTTCATATTTTCACAATTTTTTAAGCTCTTCATATTTTTCACACGTTTTCAGGTTCTTCATGTTTTTCAACACCGCTTCTTGCTCCTCCTATTTTTCAGACCGTATCATGCTCCTCATATTTTTGACACGTTTTGAAGCTTGTCATATTTTTCACACCTTTTCAGGCTCTTCAGGTTTTTGAACACCGTTTCATGCTCCTCCGATTTTTCAGACCGTTTCATGCTCCTCATATTTTTGATTTCTTTTGAACGTCTGCATATTTTTCACACCTTTTTAGGCTCTTCATTTTTTTGAACACCACTTCATGCTCCTCCCATTTTTCAGACAGTTTCATGCTCATCTCATTTTTGACACCTTTTGAAGCTCTTCATATTTTTCACACCTTTTGAAGATCTTCATATTTTCACACGTTTTCAGGCTCTTCAGGTTTTTCAACATCTTTTCATGCTCCTCCTATTTTTCAGACCGTTTCATGCTCCTCATATTTTTGACAAGTTTTGAGTCTCTTCATATTTTTCAACACCTTTTCAGGCTCTTCATGTTTTTAAACACCGCTTCATTCTCCTCCTATTTTTCAGACCATTTCATGCTCCTCAAATTTTTGACAGCTTTTGAAGCTCTTCATCTTTTTCACACCTTTTCAGGCTCTTCATGTTTTTGAACACCGCTTCTTGCTCCTCCTATTTTTCAGACCATTTCATGCTCATCATATTTTTCACACCTTTTGAAACTCTTGATATTTTTCACACCATTTCAGGCTCTTCATGTTTTTGAACATCGCTTCATGCTCTTCCTATTTTTCAGACGGTTTCTAGCTCCTCATGTATTTCACACCTTTTGAAGCTCTTCGTATTTTTCACACCTTTTCAGGATCTTCATGTTTTTGAACACCGCTTCATGCTCCTCCTATTTTTCAAACCGTTACTTGCTCCACATATTTTTGACACCTTTTGAAGCTCTTAATATTGTTCACACCTTTTCAGGCTCTTCATGTTATTCAACACAGCTTCATGCTCCTCCTATTTTTCAGACCGTTTCATGCTCCTCATATTTTTGACACCTTTTGAAGCTCTTTACATATTTCACACCTTTTCAGGCTCTTCATATTTTTCAACACCACTTCATGCTCCTCCTATTTTTCAGACCGTTTCTTGCTCCTCATATTTTTGACAACTTTTGAAGCTCTTCATATTTTTCACACCTTTTCAGGCTCTTCATGTTCTTCAACACCGCTTCATGCTCCTCCAATATTTCAGATCATGTCATGTTTCTCATATTTTTCACACCTTTTGAGGCTCTTCATATTTTTCACACCTTTTCACGCTCTTCATATATTTCCACACCACTTCATGCTTCTCCTATTTTTCAGCCCGTTTCATGCTCCTCATGTATTTCACACCTTTTGAAGCTCTTCATAGTTTTAACACTTTTTCACGCTCTTCATATTTTTCCACACCACTTCATGCTTCTCCTATTTTTCAACCCGTTTCATGCTCCTCATGTATTTCACACCTTTTGAAGCTCTTCATATTTTTCACAACTTTTGAAGCTCTTCATATTTTTCACACGTTTTCAGGCTCTCCATGTATTTCAACACCGCTTCATGCTCCTCCTATCTTTCAGACCATTTCATGCTTATCTCATTTTTGACACCTTTTGAAGTTCTTCATATATTTCACACCTTTTGAAGCTCTTCATAATTTTCACACGTTTTCAGGCTCTTCATGTTTTTCAACACGACTTCATGATCCTCCTATTTTTCATACCGTTCCTGCTCCTCATATTTTTGACACCTTTTGAAGTTCTTCCTATTTTTCACAACTCTTCATGCTCTTCATGTTTTTCGACACCGCTTCATGCTCCTCTTATTTTACAGCCTGTTTCATGCTCCTCATATTTTTGACACCTTTTGAAGCTCTTCATATTTTTCACACCTTTTCCCGCTCTTCATGTTTGTTAAAACCGTTTCTTGCTCCTCCTATTTTTCAGACCGTTTCATGCTCCTCATATTTTTGACACCTTATGAAGCTCTTCATATTTTTCACTCCTTTTCAGATCTTCATGTTTTTCAACACCACTTCATGCTCCTTCTATATTTCAAACCGATTCATGCTCCTCATATTTTTGACACGTTTTGAAGCTCTTCATATTCTTCACAGCTTTTCATTCTCTTCATGTTTATCAACACCGCTTCATGCTCCTCCTATTTTTCAGACCGTTTCATGCTCCTCATATTTTTGACACCTTTTGAAGCTCTTCATATATTTCACACCTTTTCAGGTCTTCATGTTTTTCAATACCACTTCATGCTCCTCCTATTTTTCAGACCGTTTCATGCTCCTCATATTTTTGACACCTTTTGAAGATCTCCATATTTCTCACACCTTTTCAGGCTCTTCATGTTTTTCAACACCGCTTCATGCTCCTCCTATTTTTCAGACCGTCTCATGCTCCTCATATTTTTCACACCTTTTGAAGCTCTTCATATTTTGCACACCTTTTCAGGCTCTTCATGTTTTTCAACACCGCTTCATTCTCCTTCTATTTTTCAGACCGTTTCATTCTCCTCATATTTTGAAACCTTTTGAATCTCTTCATATACTTCACACTTTTTCAGGCTCTTCATGTTTTTCACCAACACTTCATGCTCCTCCTATTTTTTAGGCCATTTCATGCTCATCTCATTTTTGACACCGTTTGAAGCTCTTCATATTTTTCACACCTTTTCAGGCTCTTCATGTTTTTCAACACCGCTTCATGCCCCTCCTATCTTTCAGACCATTTCATGCTCATCTCATTTTGACACCTTTTGCGGCTCTTCATATTTTTCACACCTTTTCAGGCTCTTCACGTTTTTCAACACCGCTTCATGTTCCTTCTATTTTTCAGACCGTTTCATGCATCTCATATTTTTGACTCCTTTTAAGTTCTTCATATATTTCACACATTTTTAGGCTCTTCATGTTTTTCAACACCGTTTCATGCTCCTCCTATTTATCAGACCATTTCATGCTCCTCCTATTTTTCAGACAGTTTCATGCTCTTCATATTTTTGACACCTTTTGAAGCTCTTCATATATTTCACACCTTTTCAGGCTGTTCATGTTTTTGAACACCGTTTCATGCTCCTCATATTTTTCAGACCATATCATGCTCTTCATATTTTTGACACCTTTTGAAGCTCTTCATATTTTTCACACCTTTTCAGGCTCTTCATGTTTTTCAACGCCGCTTCATGCTCCTCCTATTTTTCAGACCGTTTCATGCTCTTCATATTTTTGACTCCTTTTGAAACTCTTCATATATTTCACACCTTTTCAGACTCTTCATGTTTTTGAACACAGTTTCATGCTCCTCCTATTTTTTTGACCGTTTCTTACTCTTCATAATTTTGCCTACTTTTGAAGCTCTTCATATTTTTCACACTTTTTCAGGCTCTTCATGGTTTTCTACACCGCTTCATGCTCCTCTTATTTTCAGCCCGTTTCATGCTCCTCATATTTTTCACACCTTTTGAAGCTCTTCATATTTTTCAAACCTTTTCAGGCTCTTCATGTTTTTCAACACCACTTCATGCTCCTCCTATTTTTCAGACCGTTTCAGGCTCCTCATATTTTTCACACCTTTTGAAGCCGTTCTATTTCTCACACCTTTTCAGGCTCTTCATGTTTTTCACACCGTTTCATGATCCTCCTATTTTTCATACCGTTTCATGCTCCTCATATTTTTGACACCTTTTGAAGCTCTTCATATTTGTCACCCCTTTTCAGGCTCTTCATTTTTTTGAACACCTCTTTATCCTCCTCCTATTTTTCAGACCGTTTCATGCTCTTCATATTTTTCAAACCTTTTGAAGCTCTTCATATTTTTCACACCTTTTCAGGCTCTTCATGTTTTTAAACACCGCTTCATGCTCTTCCTATTTTTCAGACCGTTTCATGCTCCTCATATTTTTCACACCTTTTGAAGCCGTTCTATTTCTTACACCTTTTCAGGCTCTTCATGTTTTTCAACACCACTTCATACTCCTCCTATTTTTCAGACCGTTTCAGGCTCCTCATATTTTTCACACCTTTTGAAGCCGTTCTATTTCTCACACCTTTTCAGGCTCTTCATGTTTTTCTCACCGTTTCATGCTCCTCATACTTTTGACACGTTTTGGGGCTCTCATATTTTTCACACCATTCCAGGCTCTTCATATTTTTGAACACCGCTTCATGCCCCTCCTATCTTTCAGACCATTTCATGCTCATCTCATTTTTGACACCTTTTGAAGCTCTTCATATATTTCACACCTTTTGAAGCTCTTCATAATTTTCACACGTTTTCAGGCTCTTCATGTTTTTCAACAAGATTTCATGCTCCTCCGGTTTCTCAGACCATTTCAAGGTCCTCATGTATTTCACACCATTTGAAGCTCTTCATATTTTTCACACCTTTTCAGACTCTTCATGTTTTTCAACACCGCTTCATGCCCCTCCTATCTTTCAGACCATTTCATGCTCATCTCATTTTTGACACCTTTTGAAGCTCTTCATATATTTCACAGCTTTTGAAGCTCTTCATAATTTTCACACGTTTTCAGGCTCTTCATGTTTTTCAACACGGCTTCATGATCCTCCTATTTTTCATACCGTTCATGCTCCTCATATTTTTGACACCTTTTGAAGTTCTTCCTATTTTTCACAACTCTTCATGCTCTTCATGTTTTTCGACACCACTTCATGCTCCTCCTATTTTACAGCCTGTTTCATGCTCCTCATATTTTGACACCTTTTGAAGCTCTTCATATTTGTCACAACTTTTCAGGCTCTTCATGTTTTTGAACACCGCTTTATCCTCCTCCTATTTTTCAGACCGTTCCATGTTCTTCATATTTTTCAAACCTTTTGAAGCTCTTCATATTTTTCACACCTTTTCCCGCTCTTCATGTTTGTTAAAACCGTTTCTTGCTCCTCCTATTTTTCAGACCGATTCATGCTCCTCATATTTTTGACAGGTTTTGAAGCTCTTCATATTCTTCACAGCTTTTCATGCTCTTCATGTTTTTCAACAGCGCTTCATGCTCCTCCTATTTTTCAGACCGTTTCATGCTCCTCATATTTTTGACACCTTTTGAAGATCTTCATATATTTCACACCTTTTCAGGCTCTTCATGTTTTTCAGCACCAGTTCATGCTCCTCCTATTTTTCAGACCGTTTCATGCTCATCTCATTTTTTACACCTTTTGAAGCTCTTCATATTTTGCACACCTTTTCAGCCTCTTCATGTTTTTCAGCTCCACTTCATGTTCCTCCTATTTTTCAGACCGTTTCTTGCTCCTCATATTTTTGACACTTTTTGAAGCTCTTCTTATTTTTCACACCTTTTCTGGCTCTTCATGTTTTTGAACACAGCTTCATGCTCCTCCTATTTTTCAGAGCGTTTCATTCTCCTCATGTTTTTGACACCTGTTGAAGCTCTTCACATTTTTCACACCTTTTCAGGCTCTTCACGATTTTCAACATCGCTTCATGATCCTCCTATTTTTCAGACCGTTTCATACTCTTCCTATTTTTGAGACTGTTTCAGGCTCCTCATATTTTTGACAGGTTTTGAATCTCTTCATATTTTGCACACCTTTTGAAGCTCTTCATATTTTTCACACCTTTTCAGGCTCGTTATGATTTTCAACACAGCTTAATGCTCCTACTATTTTTCAGACCGTTTCATGCTCATCTCATTTTTGACACCTTTTGAAGCTCTTCATATTTTTCACATTTTTGAAGCTCTTCATATTTTTCACACCTTTTCAGGCTCGTTATGATTTTCAACACAGCTTAATGCTCCTCCTATTTTTCAGACCGTTTCATGCTCATCTCAATTTGACACCTTTTGAAGCTCTTCCTATTTTTCACACCTTTTGAAGCTCTTCATATTTTTCACACATTTTCAGGCTCTTCATGTTTTTCAACACCGCTTCTTGCTCCTCCTATTTTTCCGACTGTTTCATGCTCCTCATATTTTTGACACGTTTTGAAGCTCTTCATATTTTTCACACCTTTTCAGGCTCTTCATGTTTTTCAACACCGGTTCATGCTCCTTCTATTTTTCAGAAAGTTTCATGCTCCTCATATTTTTGAAACCTTTTGAAGCTCTTCATATTTTTCTCACATTTTCAGGTTCTTCCTGTTTTTCAACACCATTTCATGCTCCTCTTATTTTTCAGACCGTTTCATGCTCCTCCTATTTTTCAGACCGTTTCATGATCCTCATATATTTGAAACCTTTTGAAGCTCTTCATATTTTTCACACCTTTTCAAGCTCTTCAAGATTTTCAACAACGCTTCATGCTCCTGCTTTTTTTCAGACCGTTTCGTGCTCCTCATATATTTGACAGCTTTTGAAGCTCTTCATATTTTTCACACCTTTTCAGGCTCTTCATGTTTTTGAACACCACTTCATGCTCTTCCTTTTTTTCAGACCATTTCTTTCTCCTCATATATTTGACACATTTTGAAGCTGTTCATACTTTTCACAACTTTTCAGGCTCTTCATGTTTTGAACACCGCTTCATGCTCCTCCTATTTTTCAGACCGTTTCATGCTCGTCATATTTTTCACACCTTTTAAAGCTCTTCATATTTTTCACACCTTTTCAGGCTCTTCATGTTTTTCAACACCACTTCATGCTCCTCCTATCTTTCAGACCATTTCATGCTCATCTCATTTTTGACACCTTTTGAAGCTCTTCATATATTTCACACCTTTTGAAGCTCTTCATAATTTTCACACGTTTTCAGGCTCTTCATGTTTTTCAACAAGATTTCATGCTCCTCCTGTTTTTCAGACCGTTTCAAGCTCCTCATGTATTTCACACCATTTGAAGCTCTTCATATTTTTCACACTTTCAGGCTCTTCATGTTTTTCAACACCGCTTCATGCTCCTCCTATCTTTCAGACCATTTCATGCTCATCTCATTTTTGACACGTTTTGAAGCTCTTCATAATTTTCACACGTTTTCAGGCTCTTCATGTTTTTCAACACGGCTTCATGATCCTCCTATTTTTCATACCGTTCATGCTCCTCATATTTTTGACACCTTTTGAAGCTCTTCATATATTTCACACCTTTTCAGGCTCTTCATGTTTTTCAGCAACAGTTCATGCTCCTCCTATTTTTCAGACCGTTTCATGCTCATCTCATTTTTTACACCTTTTGAAGCTCTTCATATTTTGCACACCTTTTCAGGCTCTTCATGTTTTTCAGCTCCACTTCATGTTCCTCCTATTTTTCAGACCGTTTCTTGCTCCTCATATTTTTGACACTTTTTGAAGCTCTTCTTATTTTTCACACCTTTTCTGGCTCTTCATGTTTTTGAACACAGCTTCATGCTCCTCCTATTTTTCAGAGCGTTTCATTCTCCTCATGTTTTTGACACCTGTTGAAGCTCTTCACATTTTTCACACCTTTTCAGGCTCTTCACGATTTTCAACATCGCTTCATGATCCTCCTATTTTTCAGACCGTTTCATACTCTTCCTATTTTTGAGACTGTTTCAGGCTCCTCATATTTTTGACAGGTTTTGAATCTCTTCATATTTTGCACACCTTTTGAAGCTCTTCATATTTTTCACACCTTTTCAGGCTCGTTATGATTTTCAACACAGCTTAATGCTCCTCCTATTTTTCAGACCGTTTCATGCTCATCTCATTTTTGACACCTTTTGAAGCTCTTCATATTTTTCACATTTTTGAAGCTCTTCATATTTTTCACACCTTTTCAGGCTCGTTATGATTTTCAACACAGCTTAATGCTCCTCCTATTTTTCAGACCGTTTCATGCTCATCTCAATTTGACACGTTTTGAAGCTCTTCTTATTTTTCACACCTTTTGAAGCTCTTCATATTTTTCACACATTTTCAGGCTCTTCATGTTTTTCAACACCGCTTCTTGCTCCTCCTATTTTTCCGACCGTTTCATGCTCCTCATATTTTTGACACGTTTTGAAGCTCTTCATATTTTTCACACCTTTTCAGGCTCTTCATGTTTTTCAACACCGGTTCATGCTCCTTCTATTTTTCAGAAAGTTTCATGCTCCTCATATTTTTGAAACCTTTTGAAGCTCTTCATATTTTTCTCACATTTTCAGGTTCTTCCTGTTTTTCAACACCGCTTCATGCCCCTCCTATCTTTCAGACCATTTCATGCTCATCTCATTTTTGACACCTTTTGAAGCTCTTCATATATTTCACAGCTTTTGAAGCTCTTCATAATTTTCACACGTTTTCAGGCTCTTCATGTTTTTCAACACGACTTCATGATCCTCCTATTTTTCATACCGTTCCTGCTCCTCATATTTTTGACACCTTTTGAAGTTCTTCCTATTTTTCACAACTCTTCATGCTCTTCATGTTTTTCGACACCGCTTCATGCTCCTCCTATTTTACAGCCTGTTTCATGCTCCTCATATTTTTGAAACCTTTTGAAGCTCTTCATATTTTTCACACCTTTTCCCGCTCTTCATGTTTGTTAAACCCGTTTCTTGCTCCTCCTATTTTTCAGACCGTTTCATGCTCCTCATATTTTTGACACCTTATGAAGCTCTTCATATTTTTCACTCCTTTTCAGATCTTCATGTTTTTCAACACCACTTCATGCTCCTTCTATTTTTCAGACCGATTCATGCTCCTCATATTTTTGACACGTTTTGAAGCTCTTCATATTCTTCACAGCTTTTGATGCTCTTCATGTTTTTCAACACCTTTTCATGCTCCTGATATATTTCAGACAGTTTCATGCTCCTCATATTTTGACACATTTAGAAGCTCTTCATATTTTTCACACCTTTTCAGGGTCTTCATGTCTTTCAACACCGCTTCATGCTCCTCGTATTTTTCATACCGTTTCATGCTCCTCATATTTTTGACACCTTTTGAAGCTTGTCTTATTTTCACAGCTTTTCAGGAACTTCATGTTTTTCAACACCGCTTCATGCTCCTCCCATTTTTCAGACCGTTTCATGCTCCTCCTATTTTTCAGACCGTTTCATGCTCCTCATATTTTTGACACCTTTTGAAGCTTGTCTTATTTTCACAGCTTTTCAGGAACTTCATGTTTTTCAACACCGCTTCATGCTCCTCCCATTTTTCAGACCGATTCATGCTCCTCCTATTTTTCAGACCGTTTCATGCTCCTCATGTATTTCCAACCTTTTGAAGCTCTTCATATTTTTCACACCTTTTCAGGCTCTTCATGTTTTTGAACACCGCTTCATGCTCCTCCTATTTTTCAGACCGTTTCATGCTCCTCATAATTTTCACACCTTTTGAAGCTCTTCATATTTTTCACACCTTTTCCGGTTCTTCATGTTTTTGAACACTGCTTCATGCTCCTCCTATTTTTCAACTGTTTCATGCTCCTCATAATTTTGACATCTTTTGAAGTGCTTCATATTTTTCACACCTTTTCAGGCTCTTCATGTTTTTCAACACTGCATCATGCTCTTCCTATTCTTCAGAACTTTTCATGCTCCTCAAATTTTTGACACCTTCTGAAGCTCTTCATATTTTTCACACCTTTTCAGACTCTTCATGTTTTTCAACACCGCTTCATGCTCCTCCTATTTTTCAGACCGTTTCATGCTCCTCCTATTTTTCAGACCGTTTTATGCTTTTCATATTTTTCACAACTTTTGAAGCTCTTCATATTTTTCACACCTTTTAAACTCTTCATGTTTTTGAACACCGCTTCACACTCCTCCTATTTTTCATACCGTTTCATGCTCCTCAAATTTTTGACAGCTTTTGAAGCTCTTCATATACTTTCCACCTTTTCAGGCTCTTCATTTTTGTGGACTCCGCTTCATGCTCCTCCTTTTCTTCAGACCGTTTCATGCTCATCTCATTTTTGACATCTTTTGAAGCTCTTCATATTTTTCATATTTTTGAAGCTCTTCATATTTTTCACACGTTTTTAGGCTCTTCATGTTTTTCAATACCACTTCATGCTCCTCCTATTTTTCAGACCGTTTCATGCTCATCTCATTTTTGACACCTTTTGATGCACTTCATATTTTTCACACCTTTTGAAGCTCTTCGTATATTTCACACCTTTTCAGGCTCTTCATGTTTTCAACACCACTTCATGCTCCTCCTAATTTTCAGACCCTTTCATGCTAAACTAAATTTGACACCTTATGAAGCTCTTCATGTTTTTCACACCTTTTCATGCTCTTTATGTTTTTGAACACCGGTTCATGCTCCTCCTATTTTTCAACCCGTTTCATGCTCCTCCTATTTTTTACACCTTTTGAAGCTCTTCATATTTTTCACAATTTTTCAGTCTCTGCATTTTTTTGAACACCGCTTCATGCTCCTCCTATTTTTTAGACCGTTTCATGCTCATCTCATTTTTGACACCTTTTGAAGCTCTTCATATTTTTTACACCTTTTGAAGCTCTTCATAATTTTCACACCTTTTCAGGCTCTTCATGTTTTTGAACACCGCTTCATCCTCCTCCTATTTTTAAGAGGGTTTCATGCTCGTCATATTTTTGACCCATTTTGAAGCTCTTCATATTTTTCACACCATTTCAGGCTCTTCATCTTTTTGAACACCGCTTCATGCTCGTCCTATTTTCAGACCGTTTCATGCTCCTCATATTTTTGACACGTTTTGAACCTCTTCATATTTTTCACACCTTTTCAGGCTCTTCATGTTTTTCAACAGCGCTTCATGCTCCTCCTATTTTTCCGACCGTTTCATGCTCCTCATATTTGTGACACCTTTTGAAGCTCTTCCTATTTTTCACACCTTTTGAAGCTCTTCATGTTTTTCAACACCACTTCATCCTCCTCCTGTTTTTAAGACCTTTAATGTCCCTCATATTTTTGACACCTTTTGAAGCTCTTCCTATTTTTCACACATTTTCAGGCTCTTCATGTTTTTGAACAACGTTTCATGCTCCTCATACTTTTCAGACCGTATAATGCTCCTCATATATTTCATACGATTTGAAGCTCTTCATATATTTCACACCTTTTCAGGCTCTTCATGTTTTTCAACACCTTATCAGGCTCATCGTATTTTTCAGAACGTTTCATGCTCCTCATATTTTTGACACGTTTTCAGTCTCTTCATATTTTTCACACATTTTCAGGCTCTTCATGTTTTTGAACACCACTTCATGCTCCTCATACTTTTCACACCTTTTGAAGCTCTTCATATTTTTCACACCTTTTCAGGCTCTTCATGTTTTTCAACACCGGTTCATGCTTCTCCTAATTTTCAGAGAGTTTCATGCTCCTCATGTATTTCTCACCTTTTGAAGCTCTTCAAATTTTACACACCTTTTCAGGCTCTTCATGTTTTTCAACACCACTTCATGCTCCTCCTATTTTTCAGACCGTTTCATGCTCCTCATATTTTTGACATCTTTAGAAACTCTACATATCTTTCACACCTTTTCAGACTCTTCATGTTTTTCAACACCGCTTCATGATCCTCCTATTTTTTAGACCGTTTCATTCTCCTCATATTTTTGACAACTTTTGAAGCTCTTCTTATTTTTCACAAGTTCTCAGGCTCTGCATGTTTTTCAACACGGCTTCATGCTCCTCATATTTTTCAGACCGTTTCATGCTTCTCATATTTTTGACACCTTTTGAAGCTCTTCCATTTTTTCACACCTTTTCACGCTCTTCATGTTTTTGAACACCGCTTAATGCTCCTCCTATTTTTCAGACCGTTTCATGCTTCTCATATTTTTGACACCTTTTATAGCTCTTCATATTTTCACACCTTTTCAGGCTCTTCATGTTTTTGAACACCGCTTCGTGCTCCTCCTATTTTTCAGACCGTTTCATGCTCCTAATATTTTTGACACCTTTTGAAGCTCTTCATATTTTTCACACCTTTTCAGGCTTTTCATGTTTGAACACCGCTTCATGCTCCTTCTATTTTTCAGAGAGTTTCATGCTCCTCATGTATTTCACACCTTTTGAAGCTCTTCATATTTTTCACACCTTTTCAGGCTCTTCATGTTTTTCCACACCACTTCATGCTTCTCCTATTTTTCAGCCCGTTTCATGCTCCTCATGTATTTCACACCTTTTGAAGCTCTTCATATTTTTCACACCTTTTCAGGCTCTTCACGTTTTGATCACCATTTCATGCTCCTCTTATTTTTCAGACCGTTTCATGCTCATCTCATTTTTGACACCTTTTGAAGCTCTTCATATATTTCACACATTTTCAACCTCTTCATATTTTTCACACCTTTTCATGCTCTTCATGTTTTTCAACACCGCTTCATGCTTCTCCTATTTTTCAGACAGTTTCATGCTCCTCCTATTTTTCAGACTGTTTCATGCACATCTCATTATTGACACCTTTTGAAGCTCTCATACTTTTCACACCTTTTCAGGCTCTTCATGTTTTTCAACACCGCTTCATGCTCCTCCTATTTTTGCGACCGTTTCATGCTCCTCATATATTTGACACCTTTGAAGCTCTTCATATTTTTCACACGTTTTCAGGCTTTTCATGTTTTTCATCACCGCTTCACGCTCCTCCTATTTTTGAGACCGTTTCACGCTCCACATATTTTTGACAACTTTTGGGGCTCTTCATATTTTTCACACCTTATCAGCCTCTTCATGTTTTTTAACCGCTGCATACTCCTCCTATTTTTCAGACCGTTTCATGCTCCTCATATATTTCACACCTTTTGAAGCTCTTCATATTTTTCACACCTTTTCAGGCTCTTCATTTTTTTCACACCACTCCATGCTCCTCCTATTTTTCAAACCGTTTCATGCTCATCTCATTTTTGACACCTTTAGAAGCTCTTCATATTTTTCACAAGTTCTCAGCCTCCTCATGTTTTTAAACACCGCTTCATGCTCCTCCTATTTTTCAGACCGTTTCATGCTCCTCATATTTTTCACACCTTTTGAAGCTCTTCCTTTTTTTCACACCTTTTCACGCTCTTCATGTTTTTGAACACCGCTTCATGCTCCTCCTATTTTTCAGACCCTTTCATGCTCCTCATAATTTTGACACCTTTTGAAGCTCTTCATATGTTTCACAACTTTTCAGGCTCTTCATTTTTTTCAACACCACTTCATGCTCCTCCTATTTTTCAGACGGTTTCATGCTCATCTCATTTTTTACACCTTTTGAAGCTCTTCATATTATTCACACCTTTTGATGCTCTTCATATTTTTCACACGTTTTCAGGCTCTTCATGTTTTTCAACACCGCTTCATGCTATTTCTATTTTTCAGAGAGTTTCATGCTCCTCATGTATTTCACACCTTTAGAAGCTCTTCATATTTTTCAAAACTTTTCAGGCTCTTCATGTTTTTCCACACCCCTTCATGCTTCTCCTATTTTTCAGCCCGTTTCATGCTCCTCATGTATTTCACACCTTTTGAAGCTCTTCATATTTTTCACACCTTTTCAGGCTCTTCATGTTTTTCACACCTTTTCAGGCTCTTCATGTTTTTGAACACCATTTCAGGCTTCTCCTAATTTGCAGACCGTTTCATTCTCCTCATATTTTTGACACCTTTTGAAGCTCTTTATATATTTCACACCTTTTCAGGCTCTTCATTTTTTTCAACACCACTTCATGCTCCTCCTATTTTTCAGACCGTTTCATGCTCATCTCATTTTGACACCTTTTGAAGCTCTTCAAATTTTTCACGTCTTTTGAAGCTCTTCATATTTTTCACAACTTTTCAGGCTCTTTATGATTTTCAACACCGCTTCATGCTCCTCCTATTTTTCAGACCGTTTCATGCTCATCTCATTTTGACACCTTTTGAAGCTCTTCAAATTTTTCACACCTTTTGAAGCTCTTCATATTTTTCATATTTTTGAAGCTCTTCATATTTTCACACGTTTTCAGGCTCTTCATGTTTTTCAACAACGCTTCATGCTATTTCTATTTTTCAGAGAGTTTCATGCTCCTCATGTATTTCACACCTTTTGAAGCTCTTCATATATTTCAACCCTTTTCAGGCTCTTCATGTTTTTCCACACCCCTTCATGCTTCTCCTATTTTTCAGCCCGTTTCATGCACCTCATATGTTTCACACCTTTTGAAGCTCTTCATATTTTTTTTAACACCTTTTCACGCTCCTCCTATATTTCAGACCATTTCAAGCTCCTCATATATTTGACACTTTTTGTAGCTCTTCATATTTTTCACACCTTTTCAGGGTCTTCATGTTTTTCTACACCACTTCATGCTCCTCCTATTTTTCGGACCGTTTTATTCTACTCATATGTTTCACACCTTTTTCAAGCTCTTCATGTTTTTCAACACCACTTCATGCTCCTCCTAATTATCAGACCGTTTCATGCTCCTCATATTTTTGACACCATTTGAAGCTCTTCATATTTTTCACACCTTTTCAGGCTCTTCATGTTTTTTAACACCTTTTCATGCTCCTCCTGTATTTCAGACCGTTTCATGCTCCTTATGTTTTTGACACCTTTTGAAGCTCTTCATATTTTTCACACGTTTTCAGGCTCTTCATATTTTTCAACACCGCTTCATGCTCCTCCTATTTTTCAGACCGTATCATGCTCCTCATATGTTTCACACCTTTTTCAGGCTCTTCATGTTTTTCAACAACACTTCATGCTCCTCCTATGTTTCAGACCGTTTCATGCTCCTCATATTTTTGACACAGTTTGAAGCTCTTCACATTGTTCACACCTTTTGAGGCTCTTCATGTTTTTGAAAACAGTTTCTTGCTCCTCATTTTTTTCAGACCGTTTCACCCTCTATATATTTGACACCTTTTTGAAGCTCTTCATATTTTTCACACCTTTTGAGGCTCTTCATGTTTTTCAAAACAGTTTCTTGCTCCTCATATTTTTCAGACCGTTTCACCCTCTATATATTTGACCCCTCTTTGAAGCTCTTAATATTTTTCACACCTTTTCAGGCTCTTCTTGTTTTTCAACACCACTTCAAGCTCCTTCTATTTTTCAGACCGTTTCTTGCTCCTCATATTTTTGACACCTTTGAGGCTCTTCCTATATTTCACACTATTTCAGGCTCTTCATCTTTTTCAACACCACTTCAAGCTCCTTCTATTTTTCAGACCGTTTCATGTTTCTCATATATTTGACACAGTTTGAAGCTCTTCATATTTTTCACAACTGTTGAGGCTCTTCATGTTTTTGAAAACAGTTTCTTGCTCCTCTTGTTTTTCAGACCCTTTCTCCCTCCTCATATTTTTGATACCTTTTTGAAGCTCTTCATTTTTTTCACACCTTTCCAGGCTCTTCAAGTGTATGAACACCGTTTCATGCTCCTCCTATATTTCATACCATTTCATGCTCCTTATATTTTTGACACCTTTTGAAGCTCTGCATATATTTCACACCTTTTCAGGCTCTTCATATTTTTCAACACCGCTTCAAGCTCCTCCTATTTTTCAGACCGTTTCTTGCTCCTCATATTTTTGACACCTTTGAGGCTCTTCATATATTTCACACATTTTCAGGCTCTTCATGTTTTTCAACACCGCTTCATGCTCCTCCTAATTTTCAGACCGTTTCATTCTCCTCATATTTTTGACACCATTTGAAGCTGTTCATCTTTTTCACACCTTTTCAGGCTCTTCATGTTTTTTAACACCTTTTCATGCTCCTGCTATATTTCAGACCGTTTCATGCTCCTTATATTTTTGACACCTTTTGAAGCTCTTCATATTTTTCACACCTTTTCAGGCTCTTCATATTTTTCAACACCACTTCATGCTCCTATTTTTCAGACCGTACCATGCTCCTCATATGTTTCACACATTTTTCAGGCTCTTCATCTTTTTCAACAATACTTCATGCTCATCCTATGTTTCAGACCGTTTCATGCTCCTCATATTTTTGACAGTTTGAAGCTCTTCACATTTTTCACAAATTTTCAGGCTCTTCATGTTTTTGAAAACAGTTTCTTGCTCCTCATATTTTTCAGACCGTTTCACCCTCTATATATTTGACACCTTTTTGAAGCTCTGCATATTTTTCACACGTTTTCAGTCTCTTCATGTTTTTCAACACCACTTCAAGCTCCTTCTATTTTTCAGACCGTTTCTTGCTCCTCATATTTTTGACACCTTTGAGGCTCTTCATATATTTCACACTGTTTCAGGCTCTTTATGTTTTCAACACCGCTTCATGCTCCTCCTAATTTTCAGACCGTTTCATTCTCCTCATATTTTTGACACCTTTTGAAGCTCTTCATATTTTTCACACTTTTTCAGGCTCTTCATGTTTTTCAAACCGCTTCATGCTTCTCCTATTTTTCAGACCGTTTCATGCTCCTCATATTTTTGACGCCTTTTGAAGCTCTTCATATTTTTCACACCTTTTCAGGCTCTTCATGTTTTTCAGCACCACTTCATGCTCCTCCTAATTTTCAGTCCGTTTCATGCTTCTCATATTTTTGACCACTTTTGAAGCTCTTCATATTTTTCACACCTTTTCAGGCTCTTCATGTTTTTCAACACCGCTTCATGCTCCTACTATTTTTCAGACCCTTTCATGCTCCTCATATTTTTGACACCTTTTTAAGCTCTTCATATTTTTCACACCTTTTCACGCTCTTCATGTTTTTCAACATCGCTTGCTGCTCCTCCTCTTTTTCAGAGCGTTTCATGCTCCTCATAATTTTGACACCTTTGAAGCTCTTCATATTTTTCACACCTTTTCAGGCTCTTCATATTTTTCAACACCACTTCATGCTTCTCCTATTTTTCAGACCGTTTAATGCTCCTCATATTTTTGACACTTTTTGAAGCTCTTCATATTTTTCACACTTCTCCAGGCTCTTCATTTTTTTGAACACCGATTCATGCTCCTCCTATTTTTCAGACCTTTTCATGCTCCTCATGTTTTTGACACCTTTTGAAGCACTTCATATTTTTCACACCTTTTCAGGCTCTTCATGTTTTTCAACAAAGCTTCATGCTCCTCCTATTTTTCAGACTGTTTCATGCTCCTCATATGTTTCACACCTTTTGAAGCTCTTCATATTTTTTTTAACACCTTTTCACGCTCCTCCTATATTTCAGACCGTTTCAAGCTCCTCATATTTTTGACACTTTTTGCAGCTCTTCATATTTTTCACACCTTTTCAGGGTCTTCATGTTTTTCTACACCACTTCATGCTCCTCCTATTTTTCAGACCGTTTTATTCTACTCATATGTTTCACACCTTTTTCAAGCTCTTCATGTTTTTCAACACCACTTCATGCTCCTCCTAATTATCAGACCGTTTCATTCTCCTCATATTTTTGACACCATTTGAAGCTGTTCATCTTTTTCACACCTTTTCAGGCTCTTCATGTTTTTTAACACCTTTTCATGCTCCTGCTATATTTCAGACCGTTTCATGCTCCTTATATTTTTGACACCTTTTGAAGCTCTTCATATTTTTCATACGTTTTCAGGCTCTTCATATTTTTCAACACCGCTTCATGCTCCTCCTATTTTTCAGACCGTATCATGCTCCTCATATGTTTCACAACTTTTTAAGGCTCTTCATGTTTTTCAACAACACTTCATGCTCCTCCTATGTTTCAGACCGTTTCATGCTCCTCATATTTTTGACACAGTTTGAAGCTCTTCACATTGTTCACACCTTTTGAGGCTCTTCATGTTTTTGAAAACAGTTTCTTGCTCCTCATATTTTTCAGACCGTTTCACCCTCTATATATTTGACACCTTTTTGAAGCTCTTCATATTTTTGACACCTTTTGAGGCTCTTCATGTTTTTGAAAACAGTTTCTTGCCCCTCATATTTTTCAGACCGTTTCACCCTCTATATATTTGACACCTTTTTGAAGCTCTTCATATTTTTCACACCTTTTCAGGCTCTTCATGTTTTTCAACAACGCTTCATGCTCCTCCTATTTTTCAGACCGTTTCATGCTCCTCATATGTTTCACACCTTTTGAAGCTCTTCATATTTTTTTAACACCTTTTCACGCTCCTCCTATATTTCAGACCGTTTCAAGCTCCTCATATTTTTGACACTTTTTGTAGCTCTTCATATTTTTCACACCTTTTCAGGCACTTCATGTTTTTCTACACCACTTCATGCTCCTCCTATTTTTCAGACCGTTTTATTCTACTCATATGTTTCACACCTTCTTCAAGATCTTCATGTTTTTCAACACCACTTCATGCTCCTCCTAATTATCAGACCGTTTCATTCTCCTCATATTTTTGACACCATTTGAAGCTGTTCATCTTTTTCACACCTTTTCAGGCTCTTCATGTTTTTTAACACCTTTTCATGCTCCTGCTATATTTCAGACCGTTTCATGCTCCTTATATTTTTGACACCTTTTGAAGCTCTTCATATTTTTCATACGTTTTCAGGCTCTTCATATTTTTCAACACCGCTTCATGCTCCTCCTATTTTTCAGACCGTATCATGCTCCTCATATGTTTCACACCTTTTTAAGGCTCTTCATGTTTTTCAACAACACTTCATGCTCCTCCTATGTTTCAGACCGTTTCATGCTCCTCATATTTTTGACACAGTTTGAAGCTCTTCACATTGTTCACACCTTTTGAGGCTCTTCATGTTTTTGAAAACAGTTTCTTGCTCCTCATATTTTTCAGACCGTTTCACCCTCTATATATTTGACACCTTTTTGAAGCTCTTCATATTTTTCACACCTTTTCAGGCTCTTCATGTTTTTCAACAACGCTTCATGCTCCTCCTATTTTTCAGACCGTTTCATGCTCCTCATATGTTTCACACCTTTTGAAACTCTTCATATTTTTTTAACACCTTTTCACGCTCCTCCTATATTTCAGACCGTTTCAAGCTCCTCATATTTTTGACACTTTTTGTAGCTCTTCATATTTTTCACACCTTTTCAGGGTCTTCATGTTTTTCTACACCACTTCATGCTCCTATTTTTCAGACCGTTTTATTCTACTCATATGTTTCACAACTTTTTCAAGATCTTCATGTTTTTCAACACCACTTCATGCTCCTCCTAATTATCAGACCGTTTCATTCTCCTCATATTTTTGACACCATTTGAAGCTTTTCATATTTTTCACACCTTTTCAGGCTCTTCATGTTTTTTAACAACTTTTCATGCTCCTGCTATATTTCAGACCGTTTCATGCTCCTTATATTTTTGACACCTTTTGAAGCTCTTCATATTTTTCACACGTTTTCATGCTCTTCATATTTTTTAACACCGCTTCATGCTCCTCCTATTTATCAGACCGTATCATGCTCCTCATATGTTTCACACCTTTTTCAGGCTCTTCATGTTTTTCAACAACACTTCATGCTCCTGCTATGTTTCAGACCGTTTCATGCTCCTCATATTTTTGACATAGTTTGAAGCTCTTCACATTTTTCACACCTTTTGAGGCTCTTCATGTTTTTGAAAACAGTTTCTTGCTCCTCATATTTTTCAGACCGTTTCACCCTCTATATATTTGACACCTTTTTGAAGCTCTTCATATTTTTCACACCTTTTCAGGCTCTTCATGTTTTTCAACAGCACTTCATGCTTCTCCTATTTTTCAGACCATTTCATGCTCCTCATATTTTTGACACTTTTTGAAGCTCTTCATATTTTTCACACTTCTCCAGGCTCTTCATGTTTTTGAACACTGCTTCATGCTCCTCCTATATTTCAGACCTTTTCATGCTCCTCATGTTTTTGACACCTTTTGAAGCTCTTCATATTTTTCACACCTTTTCAGGCTCTTCATGTTTTTCAACAACGCTTCATGCTCCTCCTATTTTTCAGACCATTTCATGCTCCTCATATGTTTCACACATTTTCAAGCTCTTCATATTTTTTTTAACACCTTTTCATGCTCCTCCTATATTTCAGACCGTTTCAAGCTCCTCATATTTTTGACACTTTTTCAAGCTCTTCATATTTTTGACACCTTTTCAGGCTCTTCATGTTTTTCAACACCACTTCAAGCTCCTTCTATTTTTCAGACCGTTTCTTGCTCCTCATATTTTTGACACCTTTGAGGCTCTTCATGTTTTTGAAAACAGTTTCTTGCTCCTCATATTTTTCAGACCGTTACACCCTCTATATATTTGACACCTTTTTGAAGCTCTTCATATTTTTCACACCTTTTGAGGCTCTTCATGTTTTTGAAAACAGTTTCTTGCTCCTCATATTTTTCAGACCGTTACACCCTCTATATATTTGACACCTTTTTGAAGCTCTTCATATTTTTCACACCTTTTGAGGCTCTTCATGTTTTTGAAAACAGTTTCTTGCTCCTCATATTTTTCAGACCGTTTCACCCTCTATGTATTTGACACCTTTTTGAAGCTCTTCATATTTTTCACACCTTTTCAGGCTCTTCATGTTTTTCAACACCACTTCAAGCTCCTTCTATTTTTCAGACCGTTTCTTGCTCCTCATATTTTTGACACCTTTGAGGCTCTTCATATATTTCACACTTTTTCAGGCTCTTCATGTTTTTCAACACCACTTCAAGCTCCTTCTATTTTTCAGACCGTTTCTTGCTCCTCATATTTTTGACACCTTTGAGGCTCTTCATATATTTCACACTGTTTCAGGCTCTTTATGTTATTCAACACCGCTTCATGCTCCTCCTAAGTTTCAGACCGTTTCATTCTCCTCATATTTTTGACACCTTTTGAAGCTCTTCATATTTTTCACACTTTTTCAGGCTCTTCATGTTTTTCAAACCGCTTCATGCTCCTCCTATTTTTCAGACCGTTTCATGCTCCTCCTATTTTTCAGACCGTTTCATGCTCCTCATATTTTTGACGCCTTTTGAAGCTCTTCCTATTTTTCACACTTTTTCAGGCTCTTCATATTTTTCAGCACCACTTCATGCTCCTCCTATTTTTCAGACCGTATCATGCTCCTCATATTTTTGACACCTTTTGAAGCTCTTCATATTTTTCACACCTTTTCAGGCCCTTCAGGTTTTTCAACACCGTTTCATGCTCCTCATATATTTCACATCTTTTATAGCTCTTCTTTTTTTTTTCACACCTTTTCATTCTCTTCAGGTTTCTCAACATCACTTCATGCTTCTCCTATTTTTCACACCGTTTCATGCTCCCACTATTTTTGACACCTTTTCAAGCTCTTTATATATTTCCCACCTCTTCAGGCTCTTAATGTTTTCAACACCGCTTCTTGCTCATCCTATTTGTCGGACCGCTTCATGCTCCTCATATTTGTGTCATCTTTTGAAGCTCTTCATATTTTTCACACCTTTTCAGGCTCTTCACGTTTTCAACACCGTTTCATGCTCCTCCTATTTTTCAGACCGTTTCATGCTCCTCATATTTTTAACACCTTTTGAAGCTCTTCATATTTTTCACACCTTTTCAGGCTCTTCATGTTTTTGCACACCGCTTCATGCTCCTCCTATTTTTCACACCGTTTCATGCTCCTCTCATTATTGACACATTTTGAAGCTATTCATATTTTTCACACCTTTGGAAGCTCTTCATATTTTTCACACATTTTCAGGCTTTTCATGTTTTCAACACCCCTTCATGCTCCTCCTTTTTTTCAGACCATTTCATGCTCCTCATATTTTTGACACTTTTGAAGCTCTTCATGTCTTTCAACACTGTTTCATGCTCCTCCTATTTTTCAGACCGTTTCATGCTCCTCATATTTTTAACACCTTTTGAAGCTCTTCATATTTTTCACACCTTTTCAGGCTCTTCATGTTTTTGCACACCGCTTCATGCTCCTCCTATTTTTCACGCCGTTTCATGCTCCTCTCATTATTGACACATTTCGAAGCTATTCATATTTTTCACACCTTTGGAAGCTCTTCATATTTTTCACACATTTTCAGGCTTTTCATGTTTTCAACACCCCTTCATGCTCCTCCTATTTTTCAGACCGTTTCATGTTCCTCATATTTTTCACACCTTTTGAACCTCCTCATTTTTTCACATCTTTTGAAGCTCTTCATATATTTCACACCTTCTCAGGCACTTCATGATTTTCACGACCACTTCATGCTCCTCCTATTTTTCAGACCGTTTCATGCTCCTCATATATTAGACACCTTGTGAAGCTCTTCCTATTTTTCACACTTTTTCAGGCTCTTCATGTTTTTCAACACCGTTTCATGCTCCTCCTATTTTTCAGACCGCTTCAGGCTCCTCATGTATTTCACACCTTTTTAAGCTCTTCATATTTTTCACACCTTTTCAGGCTCTTCATGTTTTTGAACACCGTTTCATGCTCCTCCTATTTTTCAGACCGTTTCATGCTCTTCATATTTTTGACACCTTTTGAACCTCCTCATTTTTTCACAACTTTTGAAGCTCTTCATATATTTCACACCTTTTCAGGCACTTCATGATTTTCACGACCACTTCATGCTCCTCCTATTTTTCAGACCGTTTCATGCTCATCTCATTTTTGACACCTTTGGAAGCTCTTCATATTTTTCACACCTTTTGAAGCTCTTCATATTTTTTTTAACACCTTTTCACGCTCCTCCTATATTTCAGACCATTTCAAGCTCCTCATATTTTTGACACTTTTTGTAGCTCTTCATATTTTTCACACCTTTTCAGGGTCTTCATGTTTTTCTACACCACTTCATGCTCCTCCTATTTTTCGGACCGTTTTATTCTACTCATATGTTTCACACCTTTTTCAAGCTCTTCATGTTTTTCAACACCACTTCATGCTCCTCCTAATTATCAGACCGTTTCATGCTCCTCATATTTTTGACACCATTTGAAGCTCTTCATATTTTTCACACCTTTTCAGGCTCTTCATGTTTTTTAACACCTTTTCATGCTCCTCCTGTATTTCAGACCGTTTCATGCTCCTTATGTTTTTGACACCTTTTGAAGCTCTTCATATTTTTCACACGTTTTCAGGCTCTTCATATTTTTCAACACCGCTTCATGCTCCTCCTATTTTTCAGACCGTATCATGCTCCTCATATGTTTCACACCTTTTTCAGTCTCTTCATGTTTTTCAACAACACTACATGCTCCTCCTATGTTTCAGACCGTTTCATGCTCCTCATATTTTTGACACAGTTTGAAGCTCTTCACATTTTTCACACCTTTTGAGGCTCTTCATGTTTTTGAAAACAGTTTCTTGCTCCTCATATTTTTCAGACCGTTTCACCCTCTATGTATTTGACACCTTTTTGAAGCTCTTCATATTTTTCACACCTTTTCAGGCTCTTCATGTTTTTCAACACCACTTCAAGCTCCTTCTATTTTTCAGACCGTTTCTTGCTCCTCATATTTTTGACACCTTTGAGGCTCTTCATGTTTTTGAAAACAGTTTCTTGCTCCTCATATTTTTCAGACCGTTACACCCTCTATATATTTGACACCTTTTTGAAGCTCTTCATATTTTTCACACCTTTTGAGGCTCTTCATGTTTTTGAAAACAGTTTCTTGCTCCTCATATTTTTCAGACCGTTACACCCTCTATATATTTGACACCTTTTTGAAGCTCTTCATATTTTTCACACCTTTTGAGGCTCTTCATGTTTTTGAAAACAGTTTCTTGCTCCTCATATTTTTCAGACCGTTTCACCCTCTATGTATTTGACACCTTTTTGAAGCTCTTCATATTTTTCACACCTTTTCAGGCTCTTCATGTTTTTCAACACCACTTCAAGCTCCTTCTATTTTTCAGACCGTTTCTTGCTCCTCATATTTTTGACACCTTTGAGGCTCTTCATATATTTCACACTTTTTCAGGCTCTTCATGTTTTTCAACACCACTTCAAGCTCCTTCTATTTTTCAGACCGTTTCTTGCTCCTCATATTTTTGACACCTTTGAGGCTCTTCATATATTTCACACTGTTTCAGGCTCTTTATGTTATTCAACACCGCTTCATGCTCCTCCTAAGTTTCAGACCGTTTCATTCTCCTCATATTTTTGACACCTTTTGAAGCTCTTCATATTTTTCACACTTTTTCAGGCTCTTCATGTTTTTCAAACCGCTTCATGCTCCTCCTATTTTTCAGACCGTTTCATGCTCCTCCTATTTTTCAGACCGTTTCATGCTCCTCATATTTTTGACGCCTTTTGAAGCTCTTCCTATTTTTCACACTTTTTCAGGCTCTTCATATTTTTCAGCACCACTTCATGCTCCTCCTATTTTTCAGACCGTATCATGCTCCTCATATTTTTGACACCTTTTGAAGCTCTTCATATTTTTCACACCTTTTCAGGCCCTTCAGGTTTTTCAACACCGTTTCATGCTCCTCATATATTTCACATCTTTTATAGCTCTTCTTTTTTTTTCACACCTTTTCATTCTCTTCAGGTTTCTCAACATCACTTCATGCTTCTCCTATTTTTCACACCGTTTCATGCTCCCACTATTTTTGACACCTTTTCAAGCTCTTTATATATTTCCCACCTCTTCAGGCTCTTAATGTTTTCAACACCGCTTCTTGCTCATCCTATTTGTCGGACCGCTTCATGCTCCTCATATTTTTGACATCTTTTGAAGCTCTTCATATTTTTCACACCTTTTCAGGCTCTTCACGTTTTCAACACCGTTTCATGCTCCTCCTATTTTTCAGACCGTTTCATGCTCCTCATATTTTTAACACCTTTTGAAGCTCTTCATATTTTTCACACCTTTTCAGGCTCTTCATGTTTTTGCACACCGCTTCATGCTCCTCCTATTTTTCACACCGTTTCATGCTCCTCTCATTATTGACACATTTCGAAGCTATTCATATTTTTCACACCTTTGGAAGCTCTTCATATTTTTCACACATTTTCAGGCTTTTCATGTTTTCAACACCCCTTCATGCTCCTCCTTTTTTTCAGACCATTTCATGCTCCTCATATTTTTGACACTTTTGAAGCTCTTCATGTCTTTCAACACTGTTTCATGCTCCTCCTATTTTTCAGACCGTTTCATGCTCCTCATATTTTTAACACCTTTTGAAGCTCTTCATATTTTTCACACCTTTTCAGGCTCTTCATGTTTTTGCACACCGCTTCATGCTCCTCCTATTTTTCACACCGTTTCATGCTCCTCTCATTATTGACACATTTCGAAGCTATTCATATTTTTCACACCTTTGGAAGCTCTTCATATTTTTCACACATTTTCAGGCTTTTCATGTTTTCAACACCCCTTCATGCTCCTCCTATTTTTCAGACCGTTTCATGTTCCTCATATTTTTCACACCTTTTGAACCTCCTCATTTTTTCACATCTTTTGAAGCTCTTCATATATTTCACACCTTCTCAGGCACTTCATGATTTTCACGACCACTTCATGCTCCTCCTATTTTTCAGACCGTTTCATGCTCCTCATATATTAGACACCTTGTGAAGCTCTTCCTATTTTTCACACTTTTTCAGGCTCTTCATGTGTTTCAACACCGTTTCATGCTCCTCCTATTTTTCAGACCGCTTCAGGCTCCTCATGTATTTCACACCTTTTCAAGCTCTTCATATTTTTCACACCTTTTCAGGCTCTTCATGTTTTTGAACACCGTTTCATGCTCCTCCTATTTTTCAGACCGTTTCATGCTCTTCATATTTTTGACACCTTTTGAACCTCCTCATTTTTTCACAACTTTTGAAGCTCTTCATATATTTCACACCTTTTCAGGCACTTCATGATTTTCACGACCACTTCATGCTCCTCCTATTTTTCAGACCGTTTCATGCTCATCTCATTTTTGACACCTTTGGAAGCTCTTCATATTTTTCACACCTTTTGAAGCTCTTCATATTTTTCACACGTTTTCAGGCTCTTCATGTTTTTCAACACCGCTTCATGCTCCTCCTATTTTTCAGATCGTTTCATGCTCCTCATATTTTTGACACTTTTTGAGCTCTTCATATTTTTCAAACCTTTTCAGGCTCTTCATGTTTTCGAACTCTGCTTCATGCTCCTCCAATTTTTCAAACCGTTTTATGATCCTCATGTATTTCACAACTTTGAACTTCTTCATATTTTTCACACCTTTTCATGCTCTTCAAGTTTTTCAACATCACTTCATGCTCCTACATTTTTGCAGACCGTTTCATGCTCCTCATATTTTTGACATCTTTTGAAGCTCTTCATATTTTTCACACCTTTTCATGCTCTTCATGTTTTTCAACCATGCTTCATGTTCCTCCTATTTTTCAGACCGTTTCATGCTCCTCATATTTTTGACACCTTTTGAAGCTCTTCATATTTTTCACAGCTTTTCAGGCTCTTCATGTTTTTCAACACCGCTTCATGCTCCTCCGATTTTTCAGACCGTTTCATGCTCCTCATATTTTTCACACCTTTTGAAGCCTTTCATATTTTTCACACCTTTTAAGGTTCTTCATGTTTTCCAACACGGCTTCATGCTCCGCCTATTTTTCAGACCGTTTCATGTTCATCTCATTTTTGCCACCTTTTGAAGCTCTTCATATTTTTCACACCTTTTGAAGCTCTTCATATTTTTCACACGTTTTCAGGCTCTTCATGTTTTTCAACACCGCCTCATTCTCCTCCTATTTTTCAGACCGTTTCATGCTCCTCATATTTTTGACACATTTTGAAGCTCTTCATATTTTTCACACCTTTTCAGGCTCTTCATGTTTTTCAACACCGCTTCATGCTGCTCATATTTTTCAGACCGTTTCATGCTCCTCATATTTTTGACACCTTTTGAAGCTCTTCATATTTTTCAAACCTTTTCAGGCTCTTCATGTTTTTCAACACCGCTTCATGCTCCTCCTATTTTTCAGAACGTTTCATGCTCCTCATATTTTTGACACCTTTTAAGGCTCTTCATACATTTCACACCTTTTCAGGCTCTTCATGCTTTTCAACACCGCTTCATGCTCCTCCAATTTTTCAGAAAGTTTCATGCTCCTCATATTTTTAACATCTTTTGAAGCTCTTCATATTTTTCACACCTTTTCAGGCTCTTCATGTTTATGAACACCGCTTCATGATCCCCCTGTTTTTCAGACCGTTTCATGCTCTTCATATTTTTGACACATTTTGAAGCTCTTCATATTTTTCACAGCTTTTCAGGCTCTTCATGTTTTTCAACACCGTTTCATGCTGCTTCTATTATTCAGACAGTTTCATGCTCCTCATATTCTTGACACCTTTTGAAGCTCTTCATATTTTTCACATCATTGAAGCTCTTCATATTTTTCATGCCTTTTCAGGCTCTTCATGATTTTCAACACCGCTTCATGCTCCTCGTATTTTTCGGACCGTTTCATGCTCATCTCATTTTTGACACCTTTGGAAGCTCTTCATATTTTTCACACCTTTTGAAGCTCTTAATATTTTTCATATGTTTGAAGCTCTTCATATTTTCACACGTTTTCAGATTCTTCATGGTTTTCAACACCGCTTCATGCCCCTGCTATTTTTCAGACCGTTTCATGCTCCTCATATTTTTGACAGGTTTTGAGGCTCTTCATATTTTTCACACCTTTTCAGGCACTTCATGTTTTTGAACACCGTTTCATAATCCGCCTATTTTTAAGACCGTTTCATGCTCCTCATATTTTTGACACCTTTAGAACCTCTTCATATTTTACACAGCTTTTCAGGCTCTTCATGTTTTTCAACACCGCTTCATGCTCCTCCTCTTTTTCAGAACGTTTCATGCTCCTCATATATTTGACACCTTTTGAAGCTCTTGATATTTCTCACACCTTTTCAGGTTCTTCATGTTTTTCAACACCGCTTCATGCTCCTCCTATTTTTCAGACCGTTTCATGCTCATCTCATTTTTGACACCTTTTGAAGCTCTTCATATTTTTCACATCTTTTGAAGCTTTTTATATTTTTCACACATTTTCAGGCTCTTCATGTTTTTCAACACCGCTTCATGCTAATCCTATTTTTCAAACCATATCATGCTCCTCATATTTTTCACACCTTTTGAAGCTCTTCATATATTTCACACCTTTTCAGGCTCTTCATGTTTTTGAACACCACTTCATGCTCCTTCTCTTTTTCAGAGAGTTTTATGCTCCTCATGTATTTCACACCTTTTGAAGCTCTTCATATTTTTCACACCTTTTCAGGCTCTTCATGTTTTTCAACACCGCTTCATGCTGCTCATATTTTTGACACCTTTTGAAGCTCTTCATATTTTTCACACCTTTTCAGGCTCTTCATGTTTTTCAACACCGCTTCATACTCCTGCTATTTTTCAGACCGTTTCATGCTCCTCATATTTTTGACACCTTTTGAAGCTCTTCATATTTTTCACAACTTTTCAGGCTCTTCATGTTTTTCAACACAGCTTCATGCACGTCCTATTTTTCAGACCGTTTCATGCTCATCTCATTTTTGACACCTTTTGAAGCTTTGCATATTTTTCACAACTTTTCAGGCTCTTCATGTTTTTGAACACCGCTTCATGCTAATCCTATTTTTCAAACCATATCATGCTCCTCATATTTTTCACACCTTTTGAAGCTCTTCATATATTTCACAGCTTTTCAGGCTCTTCATGTTTTTGAACACCACTTCATGCTCCTTCTCTTTTTCAGAGGGTTTTATGCTCCTCATGTATTTCACACCTTTTGAAGCTCTTCATATTTTTCACACCTTTTCAGGCTCTTCATGTTTTTCAACACCGCTTCATGCTGCTCATATTTTTCAGACCGTTTCATGCTCCTCATATTTTTGACACCTTTTGAAGCTCTTCATATTTTTCACACCTTTTCAGGCTCTTCATGTTTTTCAACACCGCTTCATGCTGCTCATATTTTTCAGACCGTTTCATGCTCCTCATATTTTTGACACCTTTTGAAGCTCTTCATATTTTTCACACATTTTCAGGCTCTTCATGTTTTTCAACACCGCTTCATGCTCCTCCGATTTTTCAGACCGTTTCATGCTCCTCATATTTTTCACACCTTTTGTAGCCTTTCATATTTTTCACAATTTTTCAGGCTCTTCATGTTTTTGAACATCGCTTCATGCTGCTCCTATTTTTCAGAGCGTTTCATGCTCATCTCATTTTGACACCTTTTGAATCTTTTCATATTGTTCACACCTTTTCAGGCTATTCATGATTTTCAACACCGCTTCATGCTCCTCCTATTTTTCAGAGCGTTTCATGCTCATCTCATTTTTGACACCCTTTTAATCTCTTCATATTTTTCACAACTTTTGAAGCTCTTCATATTTTTAATATTTTTGAAGCTCTTCATATTTTCACACGTTTTCACACTCTACATGTTTTTCAACATCGCTTCATGCTCCTCCTATTTTTCAAACCGAATCATGCTCCTCATATTTTTGAAAACTTTTGAAGCTCTTCATATTTTTCACACCTTTTCAGGCTCTTCATGTTTTTGAACACTTCTTCATGCTCTTCCTCTTTTTCAGACCGTTTCATGCTGCTCATATTTTTGACACTTTTTGAAGCTCTTCATATTTTTCACTCATTTTCAGGCTCTTCATGTTTTTCAACACCACTTCATGCTCCTCCTATTTTTGAGACCTTTTGATGCTCCTCATATTTTTGACACCTTTAGAAACTCTTCATATTATTCACACCTTTTCAGGCTCTTCATGTTTTTTATCACTGCTTCATGCTCGTCCTATTTTTCAGAACGTTTCATGCTCCTCATATTTTTGACACCTTTTGAAGCTCTTCATATTTTTCACACCTTTTCAGGCTTTTCATGTTTTTGAACACCGCTTCATGTTCCTCCTATTTTTCAGAACGCTTCATGCTCCTCATATTTTTGACACCTTTTGAAGCTCTTCATATATTTCACACCTTTTCAGGCTCTTCATATTTTTGAACACCGCTTCATGCTCCTCCTATTTTTCAGATTGTTTCATGCTCCTCATATTTTTGACACCTTTTGAAGCTCTTCATATTTTTCACACCTTTTCAGGCTCTTCATGTTTTTCAACACCGCTTCATGCTCGTCGTATTTTGCCTACCGTTTCATGCTCCTCGTATTTTTGACACCTTTTGAAGCTCTTCAGATATTTCACACCTTTCCAGGCTCTTCATTTTTTCAACACCACTTCATGCTCCTCCTATTTTTCAGATCGTTTCATGCTCATCTCATTTTAACACCTTTTGAAGCTCTTCATATTTTTGACAAATTTTGAAGGTCTTCATATTTTTCACACGTTTTCAGGCTCTTCATGATTTTCTACACCGCTTCATGCTCCTCCTTTTTTTCAGACCTTTTCATGCTCATCTCTTTTTTGACACCTTTTGAAGCTCTTCAGATTTTTCACACCTTTTGAAGCTCTTCATATTTTTCACATTATGAATCTCTTCATATTTTCGACACGTTTTCAGACAATTCATGTTTTTCAACATCGCTTCATGCTCCTCCTATTTTTCAGACCGTTTCATTCTCCTCATATTTTTGACACCTTTTGAAGCTCTTCATATATTTCACACTTTTTCAGACTTTTCCTTTTTTTCAACACGACTTCATGCTCCTCCTATTTTTCAGACCGTTTCCTGCTCATCTCATTTTGACACCTTTTGAAGCTCTTCATGTTTTTCACATCTTTTGAAGCTCTTCATATTTTTCACAACTTTTCAGGCTCTTTATGATTTTCAACAGCGCTTCATGCTCCTCCTATTTTTCAGACCATTTCATGCTCCTCATAATTTTGACACCATTTGAAGCTTTCATATTTTTAACACCTTTTCAGGCTCTTCATCTTTTTCAACACCACTTCATGCTCCTCCTTTTTTGCAGACCGTTTCATGCTACTCATATTTTTAACACCTTTGGAAGCTCTTCATATTTCTCACACCTTTTCAGGCTCTTCATGTTTTTCAACAACGCTTCATGCTCTTCCGATTTTTCAGACCGTTTCATGCTCCTCATATTTTTGACACCTTTTGAAGCTCTTCATATTTTTCACACCTTTTCAGGCTCTTCATGTTTTTGAACACCGCTTCATGCTCCTCCTATTTTTCAGACCGTTTCATGCTCCTCATCTTTTTGACGCCTTTTGAAGCTCTTCATATTTTTCACAACTTTTCTGGCTCTTCATGTTTTTCAACAGCGCTTCATGGACGTCCTATTTTTCAGACCGTTTCATGCTCATCTCATTTTTGACACCTTTTGAAGTTTTTCATATTTTTCACAACTTTTCAGGCTCTTCATGTTTTTGAACACCGCTTCATGCTAATCCTATTTTTCAAACCATATCATGCTCCTCATATTTTTCACACCTATTGAAGCTCTTCATATATTTCACACCTTTTCAGGCTCTTCATGTTTTTGAACACCACTTCATGCTCCTTCTCTTTTTCAGAGAGTTTTATGCTCCTCATGTATTTCACACCTTTTGAAACTCTTCATATTTTTCACACCTTTTCAGGCTCTTCATGTTTTTCAACACCGCTTCATGCTGCTCATATTTTTCAGACCGTTTCATGCTCCTCATATTTTTGAGACCTTTTGAAGCTCTTCATATTTTTCACACCTTTTCAGGCTCTTCATGTTTTTCAACACAGCTTCATGCTGCTCATATTTTTCAGACCGTTTCATGCTCCTCATATTTTTGACACCTTTTGAAGCTCTTCATATTTTTCACACATTTTCAGGCTCTTCATGTTTTTCAACACCGCTTCATGCTGCTCATATTTTTCAGACCGTTTCATGCTCCTCATATTTTTGACACCTTTTGAAGCTCTTCATATTTTTCACACCTTTTAAGGCTCTTCATGTTTTTCAACACCGCTTCCTGCTCCTCCGATTTTTCAGACCGTTTCATGCTCCTAATATTTTTCACACCTTTTGAAGCCTTTCATATTTTTCACAACTTTTTAAGCTCTTCATGTTTTTGAACATCGCTTCATGCTCCTCCTATTTTTCAGACCGTTTCATGCTCATCTCATTTTTGACACCTTTTGTAGCTTTTCATATTTTTCACAACTTTTCAGGCTCTTCATGTTTTTGAACACAGCTTCATGCTCCTCCTATTTTTCAGACCGTATCATGCTCCTCATATTTTTCAAACCTTTTGAAGCTCTTCATATTTTTCACACGTTTTCAGTCTATTCATGTTTTTGAACACCATTTCAGGCTCCTCCTATTTTTCAGAGAGTTTCATGCTCCTTATGTATTTCACACATTTTGAAGCTCTTCATATTTTTCACACCTTTTCAGGCCCTTCATGCTTTTCCACACCACTTCATGCTCCTCCTATTTTTCAGACCGTATCGTGTTCCTCATATTTTTGACACCTTTTGAAGCTCTTCATATTTTTAACAGCTTTTCAGGTTCTTCATGTTTTTCAACACCGCTTCATGATCCTCCTATTTTTCGGACCGTTTCATGCAGATCTCATTTTTGACACCTTTTGAAGCTCTTCTTATTTTTCAAAATTTTGAAGCTCTTCATATTTTTCACACATTTTCAGGCTCTTTATGTTTTTGAACACCGCTTCATGGTCCTCCTAATTTTCAGAACTTTTCATGCTCCTCATATAATTCACACCTTTTGAAGCTCTTCATATTTTTCACACCTTTTCAGGCTCTTCATGTTTTTCAACAACACTTCATGCTCCTCGTATATTTCAGACGGTTTCATTCTCCTCATATTTTTGACACCTTTTGAAGCTCTGCATAATTTTCACACCTTTTCAGGCTCTTCACGATTTTCAACACCACTTCATGCTCCTCCTATTTTTCAGACCGTTTCATGCTCATCTCATTTTTGACATCTTTTGAAGCTCTTCATATTTTTCACACCTTTTGAAGCTCTTCATAATTTTCATATTTTTGAAGCTCTTCATATTTTTCACACTTTTTCAGCCTCTTCATGTTTTTCAACACCTCTTCAGGCTCCTCCTATTTTTCAGACCCTTTCATGCTAATCTAATTTTTGACACTTTTTGAAGCTCTTCATACTTTTCGCACATTTTAAGTCTCTGCATGTTTTTGAACACCTTTTCATGCTCCTCATGTATTTCACTCCTTTTGAAGCTCTTCATATTTTGCACACATTTTCAGGCTCCTCATGTTTTTGAACACCGCTTCATCCTCCTCCTATTTTTTAGAGGGTTTCATGCTCGTCATATTTTTGACACATTTTGAAGCTCTTCATATATTTCACACCTTTTCAGGCTCTTCATGTTTTTGAACACCGCTTCATCATCCTCCTATTTTTAAGAGGGTTTCATGCTCGTCATATTTTTGACACATTTTGAAGCTCTTCATATTTTTCACACCTTTTCAGGCTCTTCATGTTTTTGAACACCACTTCATGCTCCTCCTATTTTTCAGACCGTTTCATGCTCCTCATATTTTTGTCACCTTTTGAAGCTTTCATATTTTTCACACCTTTTCAGGCTCTTCATGTTTTTCAACACCACTTCATGCTCCTCCTTTTTTGCAGACAGTTTCATGCTACTCATATATTTGACACCTTTTGAAGCTCTTCATATTTCTCACACCTTTTCAGGCTCTTCATGTTTTTGAACACCACTTCATGCTCCTCCTATTTTTCAGACCGTTTCATGCTCCTCATATTTTTGTCACCTTTTGAAGCTTTCATATTTTTCACACCTTTTCAGGCTCTTCATGTTTTTCAACACCACTTCATGCTCCTCCTTTTTTGCAGACAGTTTCATGCTACTCATATATTTGACACCTTTTGAAGCTCTTCATATTTTTCACACCTTTGCAGGCTCTTCATGTTTTTGAACACCGCTTCATGCTCCTCCTATTTTTCAGACCGTTTAATCCTCCTCATGTATTTCACACCTTTTGAAGCTCTTCATATTTGTCACACCTTTTCAGGCTCTTCATGTTTTTGAACACTATTTCATGCTCCTCCTATTTTGCAGACCGTTTCATTCTCCTCATATTTTTGACACCTTTTGAAGCTCTTCATATGTTTCACACCTTTTCAGGCTTTTCATTTTTTTCAACACTACTTCATGCTGCTCCTATTTTTCAGAGCATTTCATGCTCATCTCATTTTGACACCTTTTGAAGCTTTTTATATTGTTCACACCTGTTCAGGCTCTTCATGATTTTCAACACCGCTTCATGCTCCTCCTATTTTTCAGAACGTTTCATTCTCATCTCATTTTTGACACCTTTTTAATCTCTTCATATTTTTCACAACTTTTGAAGATCTTCATATTTTTAATATTTTTGAAGCTCTTCATATTTTCACACGTTTTCACACTCTTCATGTTTTTCAACACCGCTTCATGCTCCTCCTATTTTTCAAACTGTATCATGCTCCTCATATTTTTGAAATCTTTTGAAGCCCTTCATATTTTTCACACCTTTTCAGGCTCTTCATGTTTTTGAACACTTCTTCATGCTCTTCCTCTTTTTCAGACCGTTTCATGCTCCTCATATTTTTGACACTTTTTGAAGCTCTTCATATTTTTCACTCATTTTCAGGCTCTTCATGTTTTTCAACACCACTTCATGCTCCTCCAATTTTTGAGACCGTTTGATGCTCCTCATATTTTTGACACCTTTAGAAACTCTTCATATTTTTCACACCTTTTCAGGCTCTTCATGTTTTTTATCACTGCTTCATGCTCATCCTATTTTTCAGAACGTTTCATGCTCCTCATATTTTTGACACCTTTTGAAGCTCTTCATATTTTTCACACCTTTTCAGGCTTTTCATGTTTTTGAACACCGCTTCATGTTCCTCCTATTTTTCAGACCGTTTCATGCTCCTCATATTTTTGACACCTTTTGAAGCTCTTCATATATTTCACACCTTTTCAGGCTCTTCATTTTTGAACACCGCTTCATGCTCCTCCTATTTTTCAGATTGTTTCATGCTCCTCATATTTTTGACACCTTTTGAAGCTCTTCATATTTTTCACACCTTTTCAGGCTCTTCATGTTTTTCAACACCGCTTCATGCTCGTCGTATTTTGCCGACCGTTTCATGCTCCTCATATTTTTGACACCTTTTGAAGCTCTTCAGATATTTCACACCTTTCCAGGCTCTTCATTTTTTCAACACCACTTCATGCTCCTCCTATTTTTCAGATCATTTCATGCTCATCTCATTTTAACACCTTTTGAAGCTCTTCATATTTTTGACAAATTTTGAAGGTCTTCATATTTTTCACACGTTTTCAGGCTCTTCATGATTTTCAACACCGCTTCATGCTCCTCCTATTTTTCAGACCTTTTCATGCTCATCTTTTTTTTGACACCTTTTGAAGCTCTTCATATGTTTCACACCTTTTGAAGCTCTTCATATTTTTCACATTTATGAATCTATTCATATTTTCCACATGTTTTCAGACAATTCATGTTTTTCAACATCGCTTCATGCTCCTCCTATTTTTCAGACCGTTTCATTCTCCTCATATTTTTGAAACCTTTTGAAGCTCTTCATATATTTCACACTTTTTCAGACTTTTCCTTTTTTTCAACACGACTTCATGCTCCTCCTATTTTTCAGACCGTTTCATGGTCATCTCATTTTGACACCTTTTGAAGCTCTTCATGTTTTTCACATCTTTTGAAGCTCTTCATATTTTTCACACCTTTCCAGGCTCTTCATTTTTTCAACACCACTTCATGCTCCTCCTATTTTTCAGATCGTTTCATGCTCATCTCATTTTAACACCTTTTGAAGCTCTTCATATTTTTGACAAATTTTGAAGGTCTTCATATTTTTCACACGTTTTCAGGCTCTTTATGATTTTCATCAGCGCTTCATGCTCCTCCTATTTTTCAGACCGTTTCATGCTCCTCATAATTTTGACACCTTTTGAAGCTTTCATATTTTTAACACCTTTTCAGGCTCTTCATCTTTTTCAACACAACTTCATGCTCCTCCTTTTTTGCAGACCGTTTCATGCTACTCATATTTTTAACACCTTTTGAAGCTCTTCATATTTCTCACAGCTTTTTAGGCTCTTCATGTTTTTCAACAACGCTTCATGCTCCTCCGATTTTGCAGACCGTTTCATCCTCCTCATATTTTTGACACCTTTTGAAGCTCTTCATATTTTTCACACCTTTTCAGGCTCTTCATGTTTTTCAACACCGCTTCATGCTCCTCCTATTTTTCAGACCGTTTCATGCTCCTCATATTTTTGACACCTTTTCAAGCTCTTCATATATTTCACAACTTTTCAGGCTCTTCATGTTTTTCAACACAGCTTCATGCACGTCCTATTTTTCAGACCGTTTCATGCTCATCTCATTTTTGACACCTTTTGAAGCTTTGCATATTTTTCACAACTTTTCAGGCTCTTCATGTTTTTGAACACCGCTTCATGCTAATCCTATTTTTCAAACCATATCATGCTCCTCATATTTTTCACACCTTTTGAAGCTCTTCATATATTTCACAGCTTTTCAGGCTCTTCATATTTTTGAACACCACTTCATGCTCCTTCTCTTTTTCAGAGGGTTTTATGCTCCTCATGTATTTCACACCTTTTGAAGCTCTTCATATTTTTCACACCTTTTCAGGCTCTTCATGTTTTTCAACACCGCTTCATGCTGCTCATATTTTTCAGACCGTTTCATGCTCCTCATATTTTTGACACCTTTTGAAGCTCTTCATATTTTTCACACCTTTTCAGGCTCTTCATGTTTTTCAACACCGCTTCATGCTCCTCCAATTTTTCAGACCGTTTCATGCTCCTCATATTTTTGACACCTTTTGAAGCTCTTCATATTTTTCACACATTTTCAGGCTCTTCATGTTTTTCAACACCGCTTCATGCTCCCCAGATTTTTCAGACCGTTTCATGCTCCTCATATTTTTCACACCTTTTGAAGCCTTTCATATTTTCACAATTTTTCAGGCTCTTCATGTTTTTGAACATCGCTTCATGCTGCTCCTATTTTTCAGAGCGTTTCATGCTCATCTCATTTTTGACACCCTTTTAATCTCTTCATATTTTTCACAACTTTTGAAGCTCTTCATAATTTTCATATTTTTGAAGCTCTTCATATTTTTCACACTTTTTCAGCCTCTTCATGTTTTTCAACACCTCTTCAGGCTCCTCCTATTTTTCAGACCCTTTCATGCTAATCTAATTTTTGACACTTTTTGAAGCTCTTCATACTTTTCGCACATTTTAAGTCTCTGCATGTTTTTGAACACCTTTTCATGCTCCTCATGTATTTCACTCCTTTTGAAGCTCTTCATATTTTGCACACATTTTCAGGCTCCTCATGTTTTTGAACACCGCTTCATCCTCCTCCTATTTTTTAGAGGGTTTCATGCTCGTCATATTTTTGACACATTTTGAAGCTCTTCATATATTTCACACCTTTTCAGGCTCTTCATGTTTTTGAACACCGCTTCATCATCCTCCTATTTTTAAGAGGGTTTCATGCTCGTCATATTTTTGACACATTTTGAAGCTCTTCATATTTTTCACACCTTTTCAGGCTCTTCATGTTTTTGAACACCACTTCATGCTCCTCCTATTTTTCAGACCGTTTCATGCTCCTCATATTTTTGTCACCTTTTGAAGCTTTCATATTTTTCACACCTTTTCAGGCTCTTCATGTTTTTCAACAACACTTCATGCTCCTCCTTTTTTGCAGACAGTTTCATGCTACTCATATATTTGACACCTTTTGAAGCTCTTCATATTTCTCACACCTTTTCAGGCTCTTCATGTTTTTGAACACCACTTCATGCTCCTCCTATTTTTCAGACCGTTTCATGCTCCTCATATTTTTGTCACCTTTTGAAGCTTTCATATTTTTCACACCTTTTCAGGCTCTTCATGTTTTTCAACACCACTTCATGCTCCTCCTTTTTTGCAGACAGTTTCATGCTACTCATATATTTGACACCTTTTGAAGCTCTTCATATTTTTCACACCTTTGCAGGCTCTTCATGTTTTTGAACACCGCTTCATGCTCCTCCTATTTTTCAGACCGTTTAATCCTCCTCATGTATTTCACACCTTTTGAAGCTCTTCATATTTGTCACACCTTTTCAGGCTCTTCATGTTTTTGAACACTATTTCATGCTCCTCCTATTTTGCAGACCGTTTCATTCTCCTCATATTTTTGACACCTTTTGAAGCTCTTCATATGTTTCACACCTTTTCAGGCTTTTCATTTTTTTCAACACTACTTCATGCTGCTCCTATTTTTCAGAGCATTTCATGCTCATCTCATTTTGACACCTTTTGAAGCTTTTTATATTGTTCACACCTGTTCAGGCTCTTCATGATTTTCAACACCGCTTCATGCTCCTCCTATTTTTCAGAACGTTTCATTCTCATCTCATTTTTGACACCTTTTTAATCTCTTCATATTTTTCACAACTTTTGAAGATCTTCATATTTTTAATATTTTTGAAGCTCTTCATATTTTCACACGTTTTCACACTCTTCATGTTTTTCAACACCGCTTCATGCTCCTCCTATTTTTCAAACTGTATCATGCTCCTCATATTTTTGAAATCTTTTGAAGCCCTTCATATTTTTCACACCTTTTCAGGCTCTTCATGTTTTTGAACACTTCTTCATGCTCTTCCTCTTTTTCAGACCGTTTCATGCTCCTCATATTTTTGACACTTTTTGAAGCTCTTCATATTTTTCACTCATTTTCAGGCTCTTCATGTTTTTCAACACCACTTCATGCTCCTCCAATTTTTGAGACCGTTTGATGCTCCTCATATTTTTGACACCTTTAGAAACTCTTCATATTTTTCACACCTTTTCAGGCTCTTCATGTTTTTTATCACTGCTTCATGCTCATCCTATTTTTCAGAACGTTTCATGCTCCTCATATTTTTGACACCTTTTGAAGCTCTTCATATTTTTCACACCTTTTCAGGCTTTTCATGTTTTTGAACACCGCTTCATGTTCCTCCTATTTTTCAGACCGTTTCATGCTCCTCATATTTTTGACACCTTTTGAAGCTCTTCATATATTTCACACCTTTTCAGGCTCTTCATGTTTTTGAACACCGCTTCATGCTCCTCCTATTTTTCAGATTGTTTCATGCTCCTCATATTTTTGACACCTTTTGAAGCTCTTCATATTTTTCACACCTTTTCAGGCTCTTCATGTTTTTCAACACCGCTTCATGCTCGTCGTATTTTGCCGACCGTTTCATGCTCCTCATATTTTTGACACCTTTTGAAGCTCTTCAGATATTTCACACCTTTCCAGGCTCTTCATTTTTTCAACACCACTTCATGCTCCTCCTATTTTTCAGATCATTTCATGCTCATCTCATTTTAACACCTTTTGAAGCTCTTCATATTTTTGACAAATTTTGAAGGTCTTCATATTTTTCACACGTTTTCAGGCTCTTCATGATTTTCAACACCGCTTCATGCTCCTCCTATTTTTCAGACCTTTTCATGCTCATCTTTTTTTTGACACCTTTTGAAGCTCTTTATATGTTTCACACCTTTTGAAGCTCTTCATATTTTTCACATTTATGAATCTATTCATATTTTCCACACGTTTTCAGACAATTCATGTTTTTCAACATCGCTTCATGCTCCTCCTATTTTTCAGACCGTTTCATTCTCCTCATATTTTTGAAACCTTTTGAAGCTCTTCATATATTTCACACTTTTTCAGACTTTTCCTTTTTTTCAACACGACTTCATGCTCCTCCTATTTTTCAGACCGTTTCATGGTCATCTCATTTTGACACCTTTTGAAGCTCTTCATGTTTTTCACATCTTTTGAAGCTCTTCATATTTTTCACACCTTTCCAGGCTCTTCATTTTTTCAACACCACTTCATGCTCCTCCTATTTTTCAGATCGTTTCATGCTCATCTCATTTTAACACCTTTTGAAGCTCTTCATATTTTTGACAAATTTTGAAGGTCTTCATATTTTTCACACGTTTTCAGGCTCTTTATGATTTTCATCAGCGCTTCATGCTCCTCCTATTTTTCAGACCGTTTCATGCTCCTCATAATTTTGACACCTTTTGAAGCTTTCATATTTTTAACACCTTTTCAGGCTCTTCATCTTTTTCAACACAACTTCATGCTCCTCCTTTTTTGCAGACCGTTTCATGCTACTCATATTTTTAACACCTTTTGAAGCTCTTCATATTTCTCACAGCTTTTTAGGCTCTTCATGTTTTTCAACAACGCTTCATGCTCCTCCGATTTTGCAGACCGTTTCATCCTCCTCATATTTTTGACACCTTTTGAAGCTCTTCATATTTTTCACACCTTTTCAGGCTCTTCATGTTTTTCAACACCGCTTCATGCTCCTCCTATTTTTCAGACCGTTTCATGCTCCTCATATTTTTGACACCTTTTCAAGCTCTTCATATATTTCACAACTTTTCAGGCTCTTCATGTTTTTCAACACAGCTTCATGCACGTCCTATTTTTCAGACCGTTTCATGCTCATCTCATTTTTGACACCTTTTGAAGCTTTGCATATTTTTCACAACTTTTCAGGCTCTTCATGTTTTTGAACACCGCTTCATGCTAATCCTATTTTTCAAACCATATCATGCTCCTCATATTTTTCACACCTTTTGAAGCTCTTCATATATTTCACAGCTTTTCAGGCTCTTCATATTTTTGAACACCACTTCATGCTCCTTCTCTTTTTCAGAGGGTTTTATGCTCCTCATGTATTTCACACCTTTTGAAGCTCTTCATATTTTTCACACCTTTTCAGGCTCTTCATGTTTTTCAACACCGCTTCATGCTGCTCATATTTTTCAGACCGTTTCATGCTCCTCATATTTTTGACACCTTTTGAAGCTCTTCATATTTTTCACACCTTTTCAGGCTCTTCATGTTTTTCAACACCGCTTCATGCTCCTCCAATTTTTCAGACCGTTTCATGCTCCTCATATTTTTGACACCTTTTGAAGCTCTTCATATTTTTCACACATTTTCAGGCTCTTCATGTTTTTCAACACCGCTTCATGCACCTCCGATTTTTCAGACCGTTTCATGCTCCTCATATTTTTCACACCTTTTGAAGCCTTTCATATTTTCACAATTTTTCAGGCTCTTCATGTTTTTGAACATCGCTTCATGCTGCTCCTATTTTTCAGAGCGTTTCATGCTCATCTCATTTTTGACACCCTTTTAATCTCTTCATATTTTTCACAACTTTTGAAGCTCTTCATATTTTTAATATTTTTGAAGCTCTTCATATTTTCACACGTTTTCACACTCTACATGTTTTTCAACATCGCTTCATGCTCCTCCTATTTTTCAAACCGAATCATGCTCCTCATATTTTTGAAAACTTTTGAAGCTCTTCATATTTTTCACACCTTTTCAGGCTCTTCATGTTTTTGAACACTTCTTCATGCTCTTCCTCTTTTTCAGACCGTTTCATGCTCCTCATATTTTTGACACTTTTTGAAGCTCTTCATATTTTTCACTCATTTTCAGGCTCTTCATGTTTTTCAACACCACTTCATGCTCCTCCTATTTTTGAGACCTTTTGATGCTCCTCATATTTTTGACACCTTTAGAAACTCTTCATATTATTCACACCTTTTCAGGCTCTTCATGTTTTTTATCACTGCTTCATGCTCGTCCTATTTTTCAGAACGTTTCATGCTCCTCATATTTTTGACACCTTTTGAAGCTCTTCATATTTTTCACACCTTTTCAGGCTTTTCATGTTTTTGAACACCGCTTCATGTTCCTCCTATTTTTCAGAACGCTTCATGCTCCTCATATTTTTGACACCTTTTGAAGCTCTTCATATATTTCACACCTTTTCAGGCTCTTCATATTTTTGAACACCGCTTCATGCTCCTCCTATTTTTCAGATTGTTTCATGCTCCTCATATTTTTGACACCTTTTGAAGCTCTTCATATTTTTCACACCTTTTCAGGCTCTTCATGTTTTTCAACACCGCTTCATGCTCGTCGTATTTTGCCTACCGTTTCATGCTCCTCGTATTTTTGACACCTTTTGAAGCTCTTCAGATATTTCACACCTTTCCAGGCTCTTCATTTTTTCAACACCACTTCATGCTCCTCCTATTTTTCAGATCGTTTCATGCTCATCTCATTTTAACACCTTTTGAAGCTCTTCATATTTTTGACAAATTTTGAAGGTCTTCATATTTTTCACACGTTTTCAGGCTCTTCATGATTTTCTACACCGCTTCATGCTCCTCCTTTTTTTCAGACCTTTTCATGCTCATCTCTTTTTTGACACCTTTTGAAGCTCTTCAGATTTTTCACACCTTTTGAAGCTCTTCATATTTTTCACATTATGAATCTCTTCATATTTTCGACACGTTTTCAGACAATTCATGTTTTTCAACATCGCTTCATGCTCCTCCTATTTTTCAGACCGTTTCATTCTCCTCATATTTTTGACACCTTTTGAAGCTCTTCATATATTTCACACTTTTTCAGACTTTTCCTTTTTTTCAACACGACTTCATGCTCCTCCTATTTTTCAGACCGTTTCCTGCTCATCTCATTTTGACACCTTTTGAAGCTCTTCATGTTTTTCACATCTTTTGAAGCTCTTCATATTTTTCACAACTTTTCAGGCTCTTTATGATTTTCAACAGCGCTTCATGCTCCTCCTATTTTTCAGACCATTTCATGCTCCTCATAATTTTGACACCATTTGAAGCTTTCATATTTTTAACACCTTTTCAGGCTCTTCATCTTTTTCAACACCACTTCATGCTCCTCCTTTTTTGCAGACCGTTTCATGCTACTCATATTTTTAACACCTTTGGAAGCTCTTCATATTTCTCACACCTTTTCAGGCTCTTCATGTTTTTCAACAACGCTTCATGCTCTTCCGATTTTTCAGACCGTTTCATGCTCCTCATATTTTTGACACCTTTTGAAGCTCTTCATATTTTTCACACCTTTTCAGGCTCTTCATGTTTTTGAACACCGCTTCATGCTCCTCCTATTTTTCAGACCGTTTCATGCTCCTCATATTTTTGACGCCTTTTGAAGCTCTTCATATTTTTCACAACTTTTCTGGCTCTTCATGTTTTTCAACAGCGCTTCATGGACGTCCTATTTTTCAGACCGTTTCATGCTCATCTCATTTTTGACACCTTTTGAAGTTTTTCATATTTTTCACAACTTTTCAGGCTCTTCATGTTTTTGAACACCGCTCCATGCTAATCCTATTTTTCAAACCATATCATGCTCCTCATATTTTTCACACCTATTGAAGCTCTTCATATATTTCACACCTTTTCAGGCTCTTCATGTTTTTGAACACCACTTCATGCTCCTTCTCTTTTTCAGAGAGTTTTATGCTCCTCATGTATTTCACACCTTTTGAAACTCTTCATATTTTTCACACCTTTTCAGGCTCTTCATGTTTTTCAACACCGCTTCATGCTGCTCATATTTTTCAGACCGTTTCATGCTCCTCATATTTTTGAGACCTTTTGAAGCTCTTCATATTTTTCACACCTTTTAAGGCTCTTCATGTTTTTCAACACCGCTTCATGCTCCTCCAATTTTTCAGACCGTTTCATGCTCCTCATATTTTTGACACCTTTTGAAGCTCTTCATATTTTTCACACATTTTCAGGCTCTTCATGTTTTTCAACACCGCTTCATGCTGCTCATATTTTTCAGACCGTTTCATGCTCCTCATATTTTTGACACCTTTTGAAGCTCTTCATATTTTTCACACCTTTTAAGGCTCTTCATGTTTTTCAACACCGCTTCCTGCTCCTCCGATTTTTCAGACCGTTTCATGCTCCTAATATTTTTCACACCTTTTGAAGCCTTTCATATTTTTCACAACTTTTTAAGCTCTTCATGTTTTTGAACATCGCTTCATGCTCCTCCTATTTTTCAGACCGTTTCATGCTCATCTCATTTTTGACACCTTTTGAAGCTTTTCATATTTTTCACAACTTTTCAGGCTCTTCATGTTTTTGAACACAGCTTCATGCTCCTCCTATTTTTCAGACCGTATCATGCTCCTCATATTTTTCAAACCTTTTGAAGCTCTTCATATTTTTCACACGTTTTCAGTCTATTCATGTTTTTGAACACCATTTCAGGCTCCTCCTATTTTTCAGAGAGTTTCATGCTCCTTATGTATTTCACACATTTTGAAGCTCTTCATATTTTTCACACCTTTTCAGGCCCTTCATGCTTTTCCACACCACTTCATGCTCCTCCTATTTTTCAGACCGTATCGTGTTCCTCATATTTTTGACACCTTTTGAAGCTCTTCATATTTTTAACAGCTTTTCAGGTTCTTCATGTTTTTCAACACCGCTTCATGATCCTCCTATTTTTCGGACCGTTTCATGCAGATCTCATTTTTGACACCTTTTGAAGCTCTTCTTATTTTTCAAAATTTTGAAGCTCTTCATATTTTTCACACATTTTCAGGCTCTTTATGTTTTTGAACACCGCTTCATGGTCCTCCTAATTTTCAGAACTTTTCATGCTCCTCATATAATTCACACCTTTTGAAGCTCTTCATATTTTTCACACCTTTTCAGGCTCTTCATGTTTTTCAACACCGCTTCATGATCCTCCTATTTTTCGGACCGTTTCATGCTCCTCATATTTTTGACACCTTTTGAAGCTCTTCATATTTTTCACACCTTTTCAGGCTCTTCATGTTTTTCAACAACACTTCATGCTCCTCGTATATTTCAGACGGTTTCATTCTCCTCATATTTTTGACACCTTTTGAAGCTCTGCATATATTTCACACCTTTTCAGGCTCTTCACGATTTTCAACACCACTTCATGCTCCTCCTATTTTTCAGACCGTTTCATGCTCATCTCATTTTTGACATCTTTTGAAGCTCTTCATATTTTTCACACCTTTTGAAGCTCTTCATAATTTTCATATTTTTGAAGCTCTTCATATTTTTCACACTTTTTCAGCCTCTTCATGTTTTTCAACACCTCTTCAGGCTCCTCCTATTTTTCAGACCCTTTCATGCTAATCTAATTTTTGACACTTTTTGAAGCTCTTCATACTTTTCGCACATTTTAAGTCTCTGCATGTTTTTGAACACCTTTTCATGCTCCTCATGTATTTCACTCCTTTTGAAGCTCTTCATATTTTGCACACATTTTCAGGCTCCTCATGTTTTTGAACACCGCTTCATCCTCCTCCTATTTTTTAGAGGGTTTCATGCTCGTCATATTTTTGACACATTTTGAAGCTCTTCATATATTTCACACCTTTTCAGGCTCTTCATGTTTTTGAACACCGCTTCATCATCCTCCTATTTTTAAGAGGGTTTCATGCTCGTCATATTTTTGACACATTTTGAAGCTCTTCATATTTTTCACACCTTTTCAGGCTCTTCATGTTTTTGAACACCACTTCATGCTCCTCCTATTTTTCAGACCGTTTCATGCTCCTCATATTTTTGTCACCTTTTGAAGCTTTCATATTTTTCACACCTTTTCAGGCTCTTCATGTTTTTCAACACCACTTCATGCTCCTCCTTTTTTGCAGACAGTTTCATGCTACTCATATATTTGACACCTTTTGAAGCTCTTCATATTTCTCACACCTTTTCAGGCTCTTCATGTTTTTGAACACCACTTCATGCTCCTCCTATTTTTCAGACCGTTTCATGCTCCTCATATTTTTGTCACCTTTTGAAGCTTTCATATTTTTCACACCTTTTCAGGCTCTTCATGTTTTTCAACACCACTTCATGCTCCTCCTTTTTTGCAGACAGTTTCATGCTACTCATATATTTGACACCTTTTGAAGCTCTTCATATTTTTCACACCTTTGCAGGCTCTTCATGTTTTTGAACACCGCTTCATGCTCCTCCTATTTTTCAGACCGTTTAATCCTCCTCATGTATTTCACACCTTTTGAAGCTCTTCATATTTGTCACACCTTTTCAGGCTCTTCATGTTTTTGAACACTATTTCATGCTCCTCCTATTTTGCAGACCGTTTCATTCTCCTCATATTTTTGACACCTTTTGAAGCTCTTCATATGTTTCACACCTTTTCAGGCTTTTCATTTTTTTCAACACTACTTCATGCTGCTCCTATTTTTCAGAGCATTTCATGCTCATCTCATTTTGACACCTTTTGAAGCTTTTTATATTGTTCACACCTGTTCAGGCTCTTCATGATTTTCAACACCGCTTCATGCTCCTCCTATTTTTCAGAACGTTTCATTCTCATCTCATTTTTGACACCTTTTTAATCTCTTCATATTTTTCACAACTTTTGAAGATCTTCATATTTTTAATATTTTTGAAGCTCTTCATATTTTCACACGTTTTCACACTCTTCATGTTTTTCAACACCGCTTCATGCTCCTCCTATTTTTCAAACTGTATCATGCTCCTCATATTTTTGAAATCTTTTGAAGCCCTTCATATTTTTCACACCTTTTCAGGCTCTTCATGTTTTTGAACACTTCTTCATGCTCTTCCTCTTTTTCAGACCGTTTCATGCTCCTCATATTTTTGACACTTTTTGAAGCTCTTCATATTTTTCACTCATTTTCAGGCTCTTCATGTTTTTCAACACCACTTCATGCTCCTCCAATTTTTGAGACCGTTTGATGCTCCTCATATTTTTGACACCTTTAGAAACTCTTCATATTTTTCACACCTTTTCAGGCTCTTCATGTTTTTTATCACTGCTTCATGCTCATCCTATTTTTCAGAACGTTTCATGCTCCTCATATTTTTGACACCTTTTGAAGCTCTTCATATTTTTCACACCTTTTCAGGCTTTTCATGTTTTTGAACACCGCTTCATGTTCCTCCTATTTTTCAGACCGTTTCATGCTCCTCATATTTTTGACACCTTTTGAAGCTCTTCATATATTTCACACCTTTTCAGGCTCTTCATGTTTTTGAACACCGCTTCATGCTCCTCCTATTTTTCAGATTGTTTCATGCTCCTCATATTTTTGACACCTTTTGAAGCTCTTCATATTTTTCACACCTTTTCAGGCTCTTCATGTTTTTCAACACCGCTTCATGCTCGTCGTATTTTGCCGACCGTTTCATGCTCCTCATATTTTTGACACCTTTTGAAGCTCTTCAGATATTTCACACCTTTCCAGGCTCTTCATTTTTTCAACACCACTTCATGCTCCTCCTATTTTTCAGATCATTTCATGCTCATCTCATTTTAACACCTTTTGAAGCTCTTCATATTTTTGACAAATTTTGAAGGTCTTCATATTTTTCACACGTTTTCAGGCTCTTCATGATTTTCAACACCGCTTCATGCTCCTCCTATTTTTCAGACCTTTTCATGCTCATCTTTTTTTTGACACCTTTTGAAGCTCTTCATATGTTTCACACCTTTTGAAGCTCTTCATATTTTTCACATTTATGAATCTATTCATATTTTCCACATGTTTTCAGACAATTCATGTTTTTCAACATCGCTTCATGCTCCTCCTATTTTTCAGACCGTTTCATTCTCCTCATATTTTTGAAACCTTTTGAAGCTCTTCATATATTTCACACTTTTTCAGACTTTTCCTTTTTTTCAACACGACTTCATGCTCCTCCTATTTTTCAGACCGTTTCATGGTCATCTCATTTTGACACCTTTTGAAGCTCTTCATGTTTTTCACATCTTTTGAAGCTCTTCATATTTTTCACACCTTTCCAGGCTCTTCATTTTTTCAACACCACTTCATGCTCCTCCTATTTTTCAGATCGTTTCATGCTCATCTCATTTTAACACCTTTTGAAGCTCTTCATATTTTTGACAAATTTTGAAGGTCTTCATATTTTTCACACGTTTTCAGGCTCTTTATGATTTTCATCAGCGCTTCATGCTCCTCCTATTTTTCAGACCGTTTCATGCTCCTCATAATTTTGACACCTTTTGAAGCTTTCATATTTTTAACACCTTTTCAGGCTCTTCATCTTTTTCAACACAACTTCATGCTCCTCCTTTTTTGCAGACCGTTTCATGCTACTCATATTTTTAACACTTTTTGAAGCTCTTCATATTTCTCACAGCTTTTTAGGCTCTTCATGTTTTTCAACAACGCTTCATGCTCCTCCGATTTTGCAGACCGTTTCATCCTCCTCATATTTTTGACACCTTTTGAAGCTCTTCATATTTTTCACACCTTTTCAGGCTCTTCATGTTTTTCAACACCGCTTCATGCTCCTCCTATTTTTCAGACCGTTTCATGCTCCTCATATTTTTGACACCTTTTCAAGCTCTTCATATATTTCACAACTTTTCAGGCTCTTCATGTTTTTCAACACAGCTTCATGCACGTCCTATTTTTCAGACCGTTTCATGCTCATCTCATTTTTGACACCTTTTGAAGCTTTGCATATTTTTCACAAATTTTCAGGCTCTTCATGTTTTTGAACACCGCTTCATGCTAATCCTATTTTTCAAACCATATCATGCTCCTCATATTTTTCACACCTTTTGAAGCTCTTCATATATTTCACAGCTTTTCAGGCTCTTCATATTTTTGAACACCACTTCATGCTCCTTCTCTTTTTCAGAGGGTTTTATGCTCCTCATGTATTTCACACCTTTTGAAGCTCTTCATATTTTTCACACCTTTTCAGGCTCTTCATGTTTTTCAACACCGCTTCATGCTGCTCATATTTTTCAGACCGTTTCATGCTCCTCATATTTTTGACACCTTTTGAAGCTCTTCATATTTTTCACACCTTTTCAGGCTCTTCATGTTTTTCAACACCGCTTCATGCTCCTCCAATTTTTCAGACCGTTTCATGCTCCTCATATTTTTGACACCTTTTGAAGCTCTTCATATTTTTCACACATTTTCAGGCTCTTCATGTTTTTCAACACCGCTTCATGCTCCTCCGATTTTTCAGACCGTTTCATGCTCCTCATATTTTTCACACCTTTTGAAGCCTTTCATATTTTCACAATTTTTCAGGCTCTTCATGTTTTTGAACATCGCTTCATGCTGCTCCTATTTTTCAGAGCGTTTCATGCTCATCTCATTTTTGACACCCTTTTAATCTCTTCATATTTTTCACAACTTTTGAAGCTCTTCATATTTTTAATATTTTTGAAGCTCTTCATATTTTCACACGTTTTCACACTCTACATGTTTTTCAACATCGCTTCATGCTCCTCCTATTTTTCAAACTGAATCATGCTCCTCATATTTTTGAAAACTTTTGAAGCTCTTCATATTTTTCACACCTTTTCAGGCTCTTCATGTTTTTGAACACTTCTTCATGCTCTTCCTCTTTTTCAGACCGTTTCATGCTCCTCATATTTTTGACACTTTTTGAAGCTCTTCATATTTTTCACTCATTTTCAGGCTCTTCATGTTTTTCAACACCACTTCATGCTCCTCCTATTTTTGAGACCTTTTAATGCTCCTCATATTTTTGACACCTTTAGAAACTCTTCATATTATTCACACCTTTTCAGGCTCTTCATGTTTTTTATCACTGCTTCATGCTCGTCCTATTTTTCAGAACGTTTCATGCTCCTCATATTTTTGACACCTTTTGAAGCTCTTCATATTTTTCACACCTTTTCAGGCTTTTCATGTTTTTGAACACCGCTTCATGTTCCTCCTATTTTTCAGAACGCTTCATGCTCCTCATATTTTTGACACCTTTTGAAGCTCTTCATATATTTCACACCTTTTCAGGCTCTTCATATTTTTGAACACCGCTTCATGCTCCTCCTATTTTTCAGATTGTTTCATGCTCCTCATATTTTTGACACCTTTTGAAGCTCTTCATATTTTTCACACCTTTTCAGGCTCTTCATGTTTTTCAACACCGCTTCATGCTCGTCGTATTTTGCCTACCGTTTCATGCTCCTCGTATTTTTGACACCTTTTGAAGCTCTTCAGATATTTCACACCTTTCCAGGCTCTTCATTTTTTCAACACCACTTCATGCTCCTCCTATTTTTCAGATCGTTTCATGCTAATCTCATTTTAACACCTTTTGAAGCTCTTCATATTTTTGACAAATTTTGAAGGTCTTCATATTTTTCACACGTTTTCAGGCTCTTCATGATTTTCTACACCGCTTCATGCTCCTCCTTTTTTTCAGACCTTTTCATGCTCATCTCTTTTTTGACACCTTTTGAAGCTCTTCAGATTTTTCACACCTTTTGAAGCTCTTCATATTTTTCACATTATGAATCTCTTCATATTTTCGACACGTTTTCAGACAATTCATGTTTTTCAACATCGCTTCATGCTCCTCCTATTTTTCAGACCGTTTCATTCTCCTCATATTTTTGACACCTTTTGAAGCTCTTCATATATTTCACACTTTTTCAGACTTTTCCTTTTTTTCAACACGACTTCATGCTCCTCCTATTTTTCAGACCGTTTCCTGCTCATCTCATTTTGACACCTTTTGAAGCTCTTCATGTTTTTCACATCTTTTGAAGCTCTTCATATTTTTCACAACTTTTCAGGCTCTTTATGATTTTCAACAGCGCTTCATGCTCCTCCTATTTTTCAGACCATTTCATGCTCCTCATAATTTTGACACCATTTGAAGCTTTCATATTTTTAACACCTTTTCAGGCTCTTCATCTTTTTCAACACCACTGCATGCTCCTCCTTTTTTGCAGACCGTTTCATGCTACTCATATTTTTAACACCTTTTGAAGCTCTTCATATTTCTCACACCTTTTCAGGCTCTTCATGTTTTTCAACAACGCTTCATGCTCTTCCGATTTTTCAGACCGTTTCATGCTCCTCATATTTTTGACACCTTTTGAAGCTCTTCATATTTTTCACACCTTTTCAGGCTCTTCATGTTTTTGAACACCGCTTCATGCTCCTCCTATTTTTCAGACCGTTTCATGCTCCTCATATTTTTGACACCTTTTGAAGCTCTTCATATTTTTCACAACTTTTCTGGCTCTTCATGTTTTTCAACAGCGCTTCATGGACGTCCTATTTTTCAGACCGTTTCATGCTCATCTCATTTTTGACACCTTTTGAAGTTTTTCGTATTTTTCACAACTTTTCAGGCTCTTCATGTTTTTGAACACCGCTTTATGCTAATCCTATTTTTCAAACCATATCATGCTCCTCATATTTTTCACACCTATTGAAGCTCTTCATATATTTCACACCTTTTCAGGCTCTTCATGTTTTTGAACACCACTTCATGCTCCTTCTCTTTTTCAGAGAGTTTTATGCTCCTCATGTATTTCACACCTTTTGAAACTCTTCATATTTTTCACACCTTTTCAGGCTCTTCATGTTTTTCAACACCGCTTCATGCTGCTCATATTTTTCAGACCGTTTCATGCTCCTCATATTTTTGAGACCTTTTGAAGCTCTTCATATTTTTCACACCTTTTAAGGCTCTTCATGTTTTTCAACACCGCTTCATGCTCCTCCAATTTTTCAGACCGTTTCATGCTCCTCATATTTTTGACACCTTTTGAAGCTCTTCATATTTTTCACACATTTTCAGGCTCTTCATGTTTTTCAACACCGCTTCATGCTGCTCATATTTTTCAGACCGTTTCATGCTCCTCATATTTTTGACACCTTTTGAAGCTCTTCATATTTTTCACACCTTTTAAGGCTCTTCATGTTTTTCAACACCGCTTCCTGCTCCTCCGATTTTTCAGACCGTTTCATGCTCCTAATATTTTTCACACCTTTTGAAGCCTTTCATATTTTTCACAACTTTTTAAGCTCTTCATGTTTTTGAACATCGCTTCATGCTCCTCCTATTTTTCAGACCGTTTCATGCTCATCTCATTTTTGACACCTTTTGAAGCTTTTCATATTTTTCACAACTTTTCAGGCTCTTCATGTTTTTGAACACAGCTTCATGCTCCTCCTATTTTTCAGACCGTATCATGCTCCTCATATTTTTCAAACCTTTTGAAGCTCTTCATATTTTTCACACGTTTTCAGTCTATTCATGTTTTTGAACACCATTTCAGGCTCCTCCTATTTTTCAGAGAGTTTCATGCTCCTTATGTATTTCACACATTTTGAAGCTCTTCATATTTTTCACACCTTTTCAGGCCCTTCATGCTTTTCCACACCACTTCATGCTCCTCCTATTTTTCAGACCGTATCGTGTTCCTCATATTTTTGACACCTTTTGAAGCTCTTCATATTTTTAACAGCTTTTCAGGTTCTTCATGTTTTTCAACACCGCTTCATGATCCTCCTATTTTTCGGACCGTTTCATGCAGATCTCATTTTTGACACCTTTTGAAGCTCTTCTTATTTTTCAAAATTTTGAAGCTCTTCATATTTTTCACACATTTTCAGGCTCTTTATGTTTTTGAACACCGCTTCATGGTCCTCCTAATTTTCAGAACTTTTCATGCTCCTCATATAATTCACACCTTTTGAAGCTCTTCATATTTTTCACACCTTTTCAGGCTCTTCATGTTTTTCAACACCGCTTCATGATCCTACTATTTTTCGGACCGTTTCATGCTCCTCATATTTTTGACACCTTTTGAAGCTCTTCATATTTTTCACACCTTTTCAGGCTCTTCATGTTTTTCAACAACACTTCATGCTCCTCGTATATTTCAGACGGTTTCATTCTCCTCATATTTTTGACACCTTTTGAAGCTCTGCATATATTTCACACCTTTTCAGGCTCTTCACGATTTTCAACACCACTTCATGCTCCTCCTATTTTTCAGACCGTTTCATGTTCATCTCATTTTTGACATCTTTTGAAGCTCTTCATATTTTTCACACCTTTTGAAGCTCTTCATAATTTTCATATTTTTGAAGCTCTTCATATTTTTCACACTTTTTCAGCCTCTTCATGTTTTTCAACACCTCTTCAGGCTCCTCCTATTTTTCAGACCCTTTCATGCTAATCTAATTTTTGACACTTTTTGAAGCTCTTCATACTTTTCGCACATTTTAAGTCTCTGCATGTTTTTGAACACCTTTTCATGCTCCTCATGTATTTCACTCCTTTTGAAGCTCTTCATATTTTGCACACATTTTCAGGCTCCTCATGTTTTTGAACACCGCTTCATCCTCCTCCTATTTTTTAGAGGGTTTCATGCTCGTCATATTTTTGACACATTTTGAAGCTCTTCATATATTTCACACCTTTTCAGGCTCTTCATGTTTTTGAACACCGCTTCATCATCCTCCTATTTTTAAGAGGGTTTCATGCTCGTCATATTTTTGACACATTTTGAAGCTCTTCATATTTTTCACACCTTTTCAGGCTCTTCATGTTTTTGAACACCACTTCATGCTCCTCCTATTTTTCAGACCGTTTCATGCTCCTCATATTTTTGTCACCTTTTGAAGCTTTCATATTTTTCACACCTTTTCAGGCTCTTCATGTTTTTCAACACCACTTCATGCTCCTCCTTTTTTGCAGACAGTTTCATGCTACTCATATATTTGACACCTTTTGAAGCTCTTCATATTTCTCACACCTTTTCAGGCTCTTCATGTTTTTGAACACCACTTCATGCTCCTCCTATTTTTCAGACCGTTTCATGCTCCTCATATTTTTGTCACCTTTTGAAGCTTTCATATTTTTCACACCTTTTCAGGCTCTTCATGTTTTTCAACACCGCTTCATGTTCCTCCTATTTTTCAGACCGTTTCATGCTCCTCATATTTTTGACACCTTTTGAAGCTCTTCATATATTTCACACCTTTTCAGGCTCTTCATGTTTTTGAACACCGCTTCATGCTCCTCCTATTTTTCAGATTGTTTCATGCTCCTCATATTTTTGACACCTTTTGAAGCTCTTCATATTTTTCACACCTTTTCAGGCTCTTCATGTTTTTCAACACCGCTTCATGCTCGTCGTATTTTGCCGACCGTTTCATGCTCCTCATATTTTTGACACCTTTTGAAGCTCTTCAGATATTTCACACCTTTCCAGGCTCTTCATTTTTTCAACACCACTTCATGCTCCTCCTATTTTTCAGATCATTTCATGCTCATCTCATTTTAACACCTTTTGAAGCTCTTCATATTTTTGACAAATTTTGAAGGTCTTCATATTTTTCACACGTTTTCAGGCTCTTCATGATTTTCAACACCGCTTCATGCTCCTCCTATTTTTCAGACCTTTTCATGCTCATCTTTTTTTTGACACCTTTTGAAGCTCTTCATATGTTTCACACCTTTTGAAGCTCTTCATATTTTTCACATTTATGAATCTATTCATATTTTCCACACGTTTTCAGACAATTCATGTTTTTCAACATCGCTTCATGCTCCTCCTATTTTTCAGACCGTTTCATTCTCCTCATATTTTTGAAACCTTTTGAAGCTCTTCATATATTTCACACTTTTTCAGACTTTTCCTTTTTTTCAACACGACTTCATGCTCCTCCTATTTTTCAGACCGTTTTATGGTCATCTCATTTTGACACCTTTTGAAGCTCTTCATGTTTTTCACATCTTTTGAAGCTCTTCATATTTTTCACACCTTTCCAGGCTCTTCATTTTTTCAACACCACTTCATGCTCCTCCTATTTTTCAGATCGTTTCATGCTCATCTCATTTTAACACCTTTTGAAGCTCTTCATATTTTTGACAAATTTTGAAGGTCTTCATATTTTTCACACGTTTTCAGGCTCTTTATGATTTTCATCAGCGCTTCATGCTCCTCCTATTTTTCAGACCGTTTCATGCTCCTCATAATTTTGACACCTTTTGAAGCTTTCATATTTTTAACACCTTTTCAGGCTCTTCATCTTTTTCAACACAACTTCATGCTCCTCCTTTTTTGCAGACCGTTTCATGCTACTCATATTTTTAACACCTTTTGAAGCTCTTCATATTTCTCACAGCTTTTTAGGCTCTTCATGTTTTTCAACAACGCTTCATGCTCCTCCGATTTTGCAGACCGTTTCATCCTCCTCATATTTTTGACACCTTTTGAAGCTCTTCATATTTTTCACACCTTTTCAGGCTCTTCATGTTTTTCAACACCGCTTCATGCTCCTCCTATTTTTCAGACCGTTTCATGCTCCTCATATTTTTGACACCTTTTCAAGCTCTTCATATATTTCACAACTTTTCAGGCTCTTCATGTTTTTCAACACAGCTTCATGCACGTCCTATTTTTCAGACCGTTTCATGCTCATCTCATTTTTGACAACTTTTGAAGCTTTGCATATTTTTCACAACTTTTCAGGCTCTTCATATTTTTGAACACCGCTTCATGCTAATCCTATTTTTCAAACCATATCATGCTCCTCATATTTTTCACACCTTTTGAAGCTCTTCATATTTTTCACACCTTTTCAGGCTCTTCATGTTTTTCAACACCGCTTCATGCTCGTCGTATTTTGCCGACCGTTTCATGCTCCTCATATTTTTGACACCTTTTGAAGCTCTTCAGATATTTCACACCTTTCCAGGCTCTTCATTTTTTCAACACCACTTCATGCTCCTCCTATTTTTCAGATCGTTTCATGCTCATCTCATTTTAACACCTTTTGAAGGTCTTCATATTTTTGACAAATTTTGAAGGTCTTCATATTTTTCACACGTTTTCAGGCTCTTCATGATTTTCAACACCGCTTCATGCTCCTCCTATTTTTCAGACCTTTTCATGCTCATCTCTTTTTTGACACCTTTTGAAGCTCTTCAGATTTTTCACACCTTTTGAAGCTCTTCATATTTTTCACATTATGAATCTCTTCATATTTTCGACACGTTTTCAGACAATTCATGTTTTTCAACATCGCTTCATGCTCCTCCTATTTTTCAGACCGTTTCATTCTCCTCATATTTTTGACACCTTTTGAAGCTCTTCATATATTTCACACTTTTTCAGACTTTTCCTTTTTTTCAACACGACTTCATGCTCCTCCTATTTTTCAGACCGTTTCCTGCTCATCTCATTTTGACACCTTTTGAAGCTCTTCATGTTTTTCACATCTTTTGAAGCTCTTCATATTTTTCACAACTTTTCAGGCTCTTTATGATTTTCAACAGCGCTTCATGCTCCTCCTATTTTTCAGACCATTTCATGCTCCTCATAATTTTGACACCATTTGAAGCTTTCATATTTTTAACACCTTTTCAGGCTCTTCATCTTTTTCAACACCACTGCATGCTCCTCCTTTTTTGCAGACCGTTTCATGCTACTCATATTTTTAACACCTTTTGAAGCTCTTCATATTTCTCACACCTTTTCAGGCTCTTCATGTTTTTCAACAACGCTTCATGCTCTTCCGATTTTTCAGACCGTTTCATGCTCCTCATATTTTTGACACCTTTTGAAGCTCTTCATATTTTTCACACCTTTTCAGGCTCTTCATGTTTTTGAACACCGCTTCATGCTCCTCCTATTTTTCAGACCGTTTCATGCTCCTCATATTTTTGACACCTTTTGAAGCTCTTCATATTTTTCACAACTTTTCTGGCTCTTCATGTTTTTCAACAGCGCTTCATGGACGTCCTATTTTTCAGACCGTTTCATGCTCATCTCATTTTTGACACCTTTTGAAGTTTTTCATATTTTTCACAACTTTTCAGGCTCTTCATGTTTTTGAACACCGCTTCATGCTAATCCTATTTTTCAAACCATATCATGCTCCTCATATTTTTCACACCTATTGAAGCTCTTCATATATTTCACACCTTTTCAGGCTCTTCATGTTTTTGAACACCACTTCATGCTCCTTCTCTTTTTCAGAGAGTTTTATGCTCCTCATGTATTTCACACCTTTTGAAACTCTTCATATTTTTCACACCTTTTCAGGCTCTTCATGTTTTTCAACACCGCTTCATGCTGCTCATATTTTTCAGACCGTTTCATGCTCCTCATATTTTTGAGACCTTTTGAAGCTCTTCATATTTTTCACACCTTTTAAGGCTCTTCATGTTTTTCAACACCGCTTCATGCTCCTCCAATTTTTCAGACCGTTTCATGCTCCTCATATTTTTGACACCTTTTGAAGCTCTTCATATTTTTTACACATTTTCAGGCTCTTCATGTTTTTCAACACCGCTTCATGCTGCTCATATTTTTCAGACCGTTTCATGCTCCTCATATTTTTGACACCTTTTGAAGCTCTTCATATTTTTCACACCTTTTAAGGCTCTTCATGTTTTTCAACACCGCTTCCTGCTCCTCCGATTTTTCAGACCGTTTCATGCTCCTAATATTTTTCACACCTTTTGAAGCCTTTCATATTTTTCACAACTTTTTAAGCTCTTCATGTTTTTGAACATCGCTTCATGCTCCTCCTATTTTTCAGACCGTTTCATGCTCATCTCATTTTTGACACCTTTTGAAGCTTTTCATATTTTTCACAACTTTTCAGGCTCTTCATGTTTTTGAACACAGCTTCATGCTCCTCCTATTTTTCAGACCGTATCATGCTCCTCATATTTTTCAAACCTTTTGAAGCTCTTCATATTTTTCACACGTTTTCAGTCTATTCATGTTTTTGAACACCATTTCAGGCTCCTCCTATTTTTCAGAGAGTTTCATGCTCCTTATGTATTTCACACATTTTGAAGCTCTTCATATTTTTCACACCTTTTCAGGCCCTTCATGCTTTTCCACACCACTTCATGCTCCTCCTATTTTTCAGACCGTATCGTGTTCCTCATATTTTTGACACCTTTTGAAGCTCTTCATATTTTTAACAGCTTTTCAGGTTCTTCATGTTTTTCAACACCGCTTCATGTTCCTCATCTTTTTCAGACCGTTTCATGCTCCTCATATTTTTCACACCTTTTGAGGCTCTTCATGTTTTTGATCACCGTTTCACGATCCTCCTATTTTTCAGGCCGTTTCATGCTCCTCATATTTTTGACACCTTTTGAAGCTCTTCATATTTTTCACACATTTTCAGGCTCTTCATGTTTTTCAACACCGCTTCATGATCCTCCTATTTTTCGGACCGTTTCATGCAGATCTCATTTTTGACACCTTTTGAAGCTCTTCTTATTTTTCAAAATTTTGAAGCTCTTCATATTTTTCACACAATTTCAGGCTCTTTATGTTTTTGAACACCGCTTCATGGTCCTCCTAATTTTCAGAACTTTTCATGCTCCTCATATAATTCACACCTTTTGAAGCTCTTCATATTTTTCACACCTTTTCAGGCTCTTCATGTTTTTCAACACCGCTTCATGATCCTCCTATTTTTCGGACCGTTTCATGCTCCTCATATTTTTGACACCTTTTGAAGCTCTTCATATTTTTCACACCTTTTCAGGCTCTTCATGTTTTTCAACAACACTTCATGCTCCTCGTATATTTCAGACGGTTTCATTCTCCTCATATTTTTGACACCTTTTGAAGCTCTGCATATATTTCACACCTTTTCAGGCTCTTCACGATTTTCAACACCACTTCATGCTCCTCCTATTTTTCAGACCGTTTCATGCTCATCTCATTTTTGACATCTTTTGAAGCTCTTCATATTTTTCACACCTTTTGAAGCTCTTCATAATTTTCATATTTTTGAAGCTCTTCATATTTTTCACACTTTTTCAGCCTCTTCATGTTTTTCAACACCTCTTCAGGCTCCTCCTATTTTTCAGACCCTTTCATGCTAATCTAATTTTTGACACTTTTTGAAGCTCTTCATACTTTTCGCACATTTTAAGTCTCTGCATGTTTTTGAACACCTTTTCATGCTCCTCATGTATTTCACTCCTTTTGAAGCTCTTCATATTTTGCACACATTTTCAGGCTCTTCATGTTTTTGAACACCGCTTCATCCTCCTCCTATTTTTTAGAGGGTTTCATGCTCGTCATATTTTTGACACATTTTGAAGCTCTTCATATATTTCACACCTTTTCAGGCTCTTCATGTTTTTGAACACCGCTTCATCCTCCTCCTATTTTTAAGAGGGTTTCATGCTCGTCATATTTTTGACACATTTTGAAGCTCTTCATATTTTTCACACCTTTACAGGCTCTTCATCTTTTTCAACACCACTTCATGCTCCTCCTATTTTTCAGACCGTTTCATGCTCCTCATATTTTTGTCACCTTTTGAAGCTTTCATATTTTTCACACCTTTTCAGGCTCTTCATGTTTTTCAACAACACTTCATGCTCCTCCTTTTTTGCAGACAGTTTCATGCTACTCTTATATTTGACACCTTTTGAAGCTCTTCATATTTCTCACACCTTTTCAGGCTCTTCATGTTTTTCAACACCGCTTCATGCACCTCCGATTTTTCAGACCGTTTCATGCTCCTCATATTTTTGACACCTTTTGAAGCTCTTCATATTTCTCAAACCTTTTCAGGCTCTTCATGTTTTTCAACACCGCTTAATGCACCTCCTATTTTTCAGACCGTTTCATGCTCATCTCATTTTTGACACCTTTTGAAGCTTTTCATATTTTTCACATATTTTCAGGCTCTTCATGGTTTTGAACACCGCTTCATGCTAATCCTATTTTTCAAACCATATCATGCACCTCATATTTTTGACACATTTTGAAGCTCTTCATATTTTTCACACCTTTTCAGGCTCTTCATGGTTTTCAACACAACTTCATGCTTCTCGTATTTTTCAGACCGTTACATGCTCCTCATATTTTTGACACCTTTTGAAGCTCTGCATATTTTTCACACCTTTTCAGGCTCTTCATGTTTTTCAACACCACTTCAGGCTCCTCCTATTTTTCAGACCCTTTCATGCTAATCTAATTTTTGACACTTTTTGAAGCTCTTCATATTTTTCACACCTTTTCAGTCTCTGCATGTTTTTGAACACCGTTTCATGCTCCTCATATATTTCACACCCTTTGAAGCTCTTCATATTTTGCTCACCTTTTCAGGCTCTTCATGTTTTTGAACACCGCTTCATCCTCCTCCTATTTGTAAGAGGGTTTCATGCTCGTCATATTTTTGACATATTTTGAGGCTCTTCATAATTTTCACACCTTTTCAGGCTCTTCATGTTTTTGAACCCCGGTTCAGGCTCCTCCTATATTTCAGACCGTTTCATGCTCCTCATATTTTTCACACCTTTTGAAGCTCTTCATATATTTCACACCTTTTCAGGCTCTTCATGGTTTTGAACACCGCTTCATGCTCCTCCTATATTTCAGACCGTTTCATGCTCCTCATATTTTTGACACCTTTTGAAGCTCTTCATATTTTTCACACCTTTTCAGGCTCTTCATGTTTTTCAACACCGCTTCATGGTCCTCCTATGTTTCAGAACGTTTCATGCTCCTCATGTATTTCACACCTTTTGAAACTCTTTATATTTTTTACACCTTTTCAAGCTCTTCATGTTTTTGAACACCGTTTCATGCTCCTCCTATTTTTCAGACCTTTTCATGCTCCTCATATTTTTGACAAATTTTGAAGCTCTTCATATTTTGCACACCTTTTCATTCTCTTAATATTTTTCAACACCACGTCATGCTCCTCCAATTTTTCAGTCCGTTTCATGCACATCTCATTTTTGACACCTTTTGAAACTATTCATATTTTTCACACCTTTTCAGGCTCTTCCGGTTTTTCAACACCGCTTCATGATCCTCCTATTTTTCAGACCGTTTCATGCTCCTCATATTTTTACACCTTTTGAAGCTCTTCATATATTTCACACCTTTTCAGGCTCTTCATGGTTTTCAACACAACTTCATGATCCTCGTATTTTTCAGACCGTTACATGCTCCTCATATTTTTACACCTTTTGAAGCTCTGCATATATTTCACACCTTTTCAGGCTCTTCATGATTTCATCACCACTTCATGCTCCTCCTATTTTTCAGACCGTTTCATGCTCATCTCATTTTTGACATCTTTTGAAGCTCTTCATATTTTTCACACCTTTTCAGTCTCTGCATGTTTTTGAACACCGTTTCATGCTCCTCATATATTTCACACCTTTTGAAGCTCTTCATATTTTGCACACCTTTTCAGGCTCTTCATGTTTTTGAACACCGCTTCATCCTCCTCCTATTTTTAAGAGGGTTTCATGCTCGTCATATTTTTGACATATTTTGAAGCTCTTCATAATTTTCACACCTTTTCAGGCTCTTCATGTTTTTGAACACCGCTTCATGCTCGTCCTATTTTTCAAACCGTTTCATGCTCCTCATATTTTTGACACCATTTGAAGCTCTTCATATTTTTCACACCTTTTCAGGCTCTTCATTTTTTTCAACACCACTTCATGCTCCTCCTATTTTTCAGACCGTTTCATGCAGATCTCCTTTTTGACACTTTTTGAAGCTCTTCATATTTTTCAAACCTTTGAAGCTCTTCATATTTTTCACACGTTTTCAGGCCCTTCATGTTTTTCAACACCGCTTCATGCTCCTCCTATTTTTCAGACCGTTTCATGCTCCTCATATTTTTGACACCTTTTGAAGCTCTATATATTTTTCACACATTTTCAGGCTCTTCATGTTTTTCAACACCGCTTCATGCTCCTCCTATTTTTCAGACCGGTTCATGCTCCTCATATTTTTGACACCTTTTGAAGCTTTTCATATTTCTCACTCATTTTCAGGCTCTTCATGTTTTTGAACATCACTTCATGCTCCTCCTATTTTTCAGACCGTTTCATGCTCCTCATGTATTTCACACCTTTTGAAGCTCTTCATATTTTTCACACCTTTTCAGGCTCTTCATGTTTTTGAACCCCGGTTCAGGCTCCTCCTATTTTTCAGAACGTTTCATGCTCCTCATATTTTTCACACCTTTTGAAGCTCTTCATATATTTCACACCTTTTCAGGCTCTTCATGATTTTGAACACCACTTCATGCTCCTCCTATTTTTCAGACTGTTTCATGCTCCTCATATTTTTGACACCTTTTGAAGCTCTTCATATTTTTCACACCTTTTCAGGCTCTTCATGTTTTTCAACACCGCTTCATGGTCCTCCTATGTTTCAGAACGTTTCATGCTCCTCATATATTTCACACCTTTTGAAACTCTTCATATTTTTTACACCTTTTCAAGCTCTTCATGTTTTTGAACACCGTTTCATGCTCCTCCTATTTTTCAGACCTTTTCATGCTCCTCATATTTTTGACAAATTTTGAAGCTCTTCATATTTTGCACACCTTTCATTCTCTTAATATTTTTCAACACCACTTCATGCTCCTCCAATTTTTCAGTCCGTTTCATGCACATCTCATTTTTGACACCTTTTGAAACTATTCATATTTTTCACACCTTTTCAGGCTCTTCCGGGTTTTCAACACCGCTTCATGATCCTCCTATTTTTCAGACCGTTTCATGCTCCTCATATTTTTACACCTTTTGAAGCTCTTCATATATTTCACACCTTTTCAGGCTCTTCATGGTTTTCAACACAACTTCATGCTCCTCGTATTTTTCAGACCGTTACATGCTCCTCATATTTTTGACACCTTTTGAAGCTCTGCATATATTTCACACATTTTCAGGCTCTTCATGATTTTCAACACCACTTCATGCTCCTCCTATTTTTCAGACCGTTTCATGCTCATCTCATTTTTGACATATTTTGAAGCTCTTCATATTTTTCACACTTTTTGAAGCTCTTCATAATTTTCATATTTTTGAAACTCTTCATATTTTTCACACTTTTTCAGGCTCTTCATGTTTTTCAACAACTCTTCAGGCTCCTCCTATTTTTCAGACCATTTCATGCTAATCTAGTTTTTGGCACTTTTTGAAGCTCTTCATACTTTTCACACCTTTTAAATCTCTGCATGTTTTTGAACACCTTTTCATGCTCCTCATGTATTTCACTCCTTTTGAAGCTCTTCATATTTTGCACAAATTTTCAGGTTCTTCTTGTTTTTGAACACCTTTTCATGCTCCTCATGTATTTCACTCCTTTTGAAGCTCTTCCTATTTTTCACACATTTTCAGTCTCTGCATGTTTTTGAACACCTTTTCATGCTCCTCATGTATTTCACTCCTTTTGAAGCTCTTCATATTTTGCACAAATTTTCAGGTTCTTCTTGTTTTTGAACACAGCTTCATCCTCCTCCTATTTTTAAGAGGGTTTCATGCTCGTCATATTTTTGACACATTTTGAAGCTCTTCATATTTTTCACACCTTTTCAGGCTCTTCATGTTTTTGAACACCGTTTCATGCTCCTCCTATTTTTGAGACCGTTTCATGCTCCTCATATTTTCGACACCTTTTGAAGCTTTCATATTTTTCACACCTTTTCAAGCTCTTCATGTTTTTCAACACCACTTCATGCTCCTCCTTTTTTGCAGACCGTTTCATGCTACTCATATTTTTAACACCTTTTGAAGCTCTTCATATTTCTCACACCTTTTCAGGCTCTTCATGTTTTTCAACACCGCTTCATGCACCTCCGATTTTTCAGACCGTTTCATGCTCCTCATATTTTTGACACCTTTTGAAGCTCTTCATATTTCTCAAACCTTTTCAGGCTCTTCATGTTTTTCAACACCGCTTAATGCACCTCCTATTTTTCAGACCGTTTCATGCTCATCTCATTTTTGACACCTTTTGAAGCTTTTCATATTTTTCACATATTTTCAGGCTCGTCATGTTTTTGAACACCGCTTCATGCTAATCCTATTTTTCAAACCATATCATGCTCCTCATGTTTTTCACACCTTTTGAAGCTCTTCATATTTTTCACACCTTTTCAGGCTCTTCATGTTTTTGAACACCACTTCATGCTCCTTCTATTTTTCAGAGAGTTTCATGCTCCTCATGTATTTCAAACCTTTTGAAGCTCTTCATATTTTTCACACCTTTTCAGGCTCTTCATGTTTTTCCACACCACTTCATGCTCCTCCTATTTTTCAGACCGTTTCATGCTCATTTCATTTTTGACATCTTTTGAAGCTCTTCATATTTTTCACACCTTTTCAGTCTCTGCATGTTTTTGAACACCATTTCATGCTCCTCATATATTTCACACCTTTTGAAGCTCTTCATATTTTGCACACCTTTTCAGGCTCTTCATGTTTTTGAAAACCGCTTCATCCTCCTCCTATTTTTAAGAGGGTTTCATGCTCGTCATATTTTTGACATATTTTGAAGCTCTTCATAATTTTCACACCTTTTCAGGCTCTTCATGTTTTTGAACACCGCTTCATGCTCGTCCTATTTTTCAAACCGTTTCATGCTCCTCATATTTTTGACACCATTTGAAGCTCTTCATATTTTTCACACCTTTTCAGGCTCTTCATTTTTTTCAACACCACTTCATGCTCCTCCTATTTTTCAGACCGTTTCATGCAGATCTCCTTTTTGACAGCTTTTGAAGCTCTTCATATTTTTCAAACCTTTTGAAGCTCTTCATATTTTTCACACGTTTTCAGGCTCTTCATGTTGTTCAACACCGCTTCATGCTCCTCCAATTTTTCAGTCCGATTCATGCACATCTCATTTTTGACACCTTTTGAAGCTATTCATATTTTTCACACCTTTTCAGGCTCTTCCGGTTTTTCAACACCGCTTCATGATCCTCCTATTTTTCAGACCATTTCATGCTCCTCATATTTTTACACCTTTTGAAGCTCTTCATATATTTCACACCTTTTCAGGCTCTTCATGGTTTTCAACACAACTTCATGCTCCTCATATTTTTCTGACCGTTACATGTTCCTCATATTTTTAACACCTTTTGAAGCTCTGCATATATTTCACACATTTTCAGGCTCTTCATGATTTTCAACACCACTTCATGCTCCTCCTATTTTTCAGACCGTTTCATGCTCATCTCATTTTTGACATATTTTGAAGCTCTTCATATTTTTCACACCTTTTGAAGCTCTTCATAATTTTCATATTTTTGAAGCTCTTCATATTTTTCACACTTTTTCAGGCTCTTCATGTTTTTCAACAACTCTTCAGGCTCCTCCTATTTTTCAGACCCTTTCATGCTAACCGAATTTTTGGCACTTTTTGAAGCTCTTCATACTTTTCACACCTTTTAAGTCTCTGCATGTTTTTGAACACCTTTTCATGCTCCTCATGTATTTCACTCCTTTTGAAGCTCTTCATATTTTGCACAAATTTTCAGGTTCTTCTTGTTTTTGAACACAGCTTCATCCTCCTCCTATTTTTAAGAGGGTTTCATGCTCGTCATATTTTTGACACATTTTGAAGCTCTTCATATTTTTCACACCTTTTCAGGCTCTTCATGTTTTTGAACACCGTTTCATGCTCCTCCTATTTTTGAGACCGTTTCATGCTCGTCATATTTTCGACACCTTTTGAAGCTTTCATATTTTTCACACCTTTTCAAGCTCTTCATGTTTTTCAACACCACTTCATGCTCCTCCTTTTTTGCAGACCGTTTCATGCTACTCATATTTTTAACACCCTTTGAAGCTCTTCATATTTCTCACACCTTTTCAGGCTCTTCATGTTTTTCAACACCGCTTCATGCACCTCCGATTTTTCAGACCGTTTCATGCTCCTCATATTTTTGACACCTTTTGAAGCTCTTCATATTTCTCAAACCTTTTCAGGCTCTTCATGTTTTTCAACACCGCTTAATGCACCTCCTATTTTTCAGACCGTTTCATGCTCATCTCATTTTTGACACCTTTTGAAGCTTTTCATATTTTTCACATATTTTCAGGCTCTTCATGTTTTTGAACACCGCTTCATGCTAATCCTACTTTTTAAAACCATATCATGCTCCTCATGTTTTTCACACCTTTTGAAGCTCTTCATATTTTTCACACCTTTTCAGGCTCTTCATGTTTTTGAACACCACTTAATGCTCCTTCTATTTTTCAGAGAGTTTCGGGCTCCTCATGTTTTTCACACCTTTTGAAGCTCTTCATATTTTTCACACCTTTTCAGGCTCTTCATGTTTTTGAACACCACTTCATGCTCCTTCTATTTTTCAGAGAGTTTCATGCTCCTCATGTATTTCACACCTTTTGAAGCTCTTCATATTTTTCACACCTTTTCAGGCTCTTCATGATTTTCAACACCCCTTCATGCTCCTCCTATTTTTCAGACCGTTTCATGCTCATCTCATTTTTGACATCTTTTGAAGCTCTTCATATTTTTCACACCTTTTGAAGCTCTTCATAATTTTCATATTTTTGAAGCTCTTCATATTTTTAACACATTTTCAGGCTCTTCATGTTTTTCAACACCGCTTCATGCTCCTCCTATTTTTCAGACCTTTTCATGCTCCTCATATTTTTGACACCTTTTGAAGCTTTTCATATTTCTCACTCATTTTCAGGCTCTTCATGTTTTTGAACATCACTTCATGCTCCTCCTATTTTTCAGACCGTTTCATGCTCCTCATGTATTTCACACCTTTTGAAGCTCTTCATATTTTTCACACCTTTTCAGGCTCTTCATGTTTTTGAACCCCGGTTCAGGCTCCTCCTATTTTTTAGACCGTTTCATGCTCCTCATATTTTTCACACCTTTTGAAGCTCTTCATATATTTCACACCTTTTCAGCCTCTTCATGTTTTTGAACACCGCTTCATGCTCCTCCTATTTTTCAGACCGTTTCATGCTCCTCATATTTCTGACACCTTTTGAAACTCTTCATATTTTTCACACCTTTTCAGGCTCTTCATGTTTTTCAACACCGCTTCATGGTCCTCCTATGTTTCAGAACGTTTCATGCTCCTCATGTATTTCACACCTTTTGAAACTCTTCATATTTTTTACACCTTTTCAAGCTCTTCATGTTTTTGAACACCGTTTCATGCTCCTCCTATTTTTCAGACCTTTTCATGCTCCTCATATATTTGACAAATTTTGAAGCTCTTCATATTTTGCACACCTTTTCATTCTCTTAATATTTTTCAACACCACTTCATGCTCCTCCAATTTTTCAGTCCGATTCATGCACATCTCATTTTTGACACCTTTTGAAGCTATTCATATTTTTCACACCTTTTCAGGCTCTTCCGGTTTTTCAACACCGCTTCATGATCCTCCTATTTTTCAGACCGTTTCATGCTCCTCATATTTTTACACCTTTTGAAGCTCTTCATATATTTCACACCTTTTCAGGCTCTTCATGGTTTTCAACACCACTTCATGCTCCTCGTATTTTTCAGACCGTTACATGCTCCTCATATTTTTAACACCTTTTGAAGCTCTGCATATATTTCACACATTTTCAGGCTCTTCATGATTTTCAACACCACTCTATGCTCCTCCTATTTTTCAGACCGTTTCATGCTCATCTCATTTTTGACATATTTTGAAGCTCTTCATATTTTTCACACCTTTTGAAGCTCTTCATAATTTTCATATTTTTGAAGCTCTTCATAATTTTCACACTTTTTCAGGCTCTTCATGTTTTTCAACAACTCTTCAGGCTCCTCCTATTTTTCAGACCCTTTCATGCTAATCGAATTTTTGGCACTTTGTGAAGCTCTTCATACTTTTCACACCTTTTAAGTCTCTGCATGTTTTTGAACACCTTTTCATGCTCCTCATGTATTTCACTCCTTTTGAAGCTCTTCATATTTTGCACAAATTTTCAGGTTCTTCTTGTTTTTGAACACAGCTTCATCCTCCTCCTATTTTTAAGAGGGTTTCATGCTCGTCATATTTTTGACACATTTTGAAGCTCTTCATATTTTTCACACCTTTTCAGGCTCTTCATGTTTTTGAACACCGTTTCATGCTCCTCCTATTTTTGAGACCGTTTCATGCTCCTCATATTTTCGACACCTTTTGAAGCTTTCATATTTTTCACACCTTTTCAAGCTCTTCATGTTTTTCAACACCACTTCATGCTCCTCCTTTTTTGCAGACCGTTTCATGCTACTCATATTTTTGACACCTTTTGAAGCTCTTCATATTTCTCACACCTTTTCAGGCTCTTCATGTTTTTCAACACCGCTTCATGCACCTCCGATTTTTCAGACCGTTTCATGCTCCTCATAATTTTGACACCTTTTGAAGCTCTTCATATTTCTCAAAACTTTTCAGGCTCTTCAGGTTTTTCAACACCGCTTAATGCACCTCCTATTTTTCAGACCGTTTCATGCTCATCTCATTTTTGACACCTTTTGAAGCTTTTCATATTTTTCACATATTTTCAGGCTCTTCATGATTTTGAACACCGCTTCATGCTAATCCTATTTTTCAAACCATATCATGCTCCTCATGTTTGTCACACCTTTTGAAGCTCTTCATATTTTTCACACCTTTTCAGGGTCTTCATGTTTTTCAACACAACTTCATGCTCCTCCTATTTTTCAGACCGTTTCATGCTCCTCATATTTTTGACACCTTTTTAAGCTTTTCATATTTTTCACACCTTTTCAGGCTCTTCATGTTTTTGAACACCACTTCATGCTCCTCCAATTTTTCAGTCCGTTTCATGCACATCTCATTTTTGACACCTTTAGAAGCTATTCATATTTTTCACACCTTTTCAGGCTCTTCCGGTTTTTCAACACCGCTTCATGATCCTCCTATTTTTCAGACCGTTTCATGCTCCTCATATTTTTACACCTTTTGAAGCTCTTCATATATTTCACACCTTTTCAGGCTCTTCATGGTTTTCAACAACACTTCATGCTACTCGTATTTTTCAGACCGTTACATACTCCTCATATTTTTGACACCTTTTGAAGCTCTACATATATTTCACACATTTTCAGGCTCTTCATGATTTTCAACACCACTTCATGCTCCTCCTATTTTTCAGACCGTTTCATGCTCATCTCATTTTTGACATCTTTTGAAGCTCTTCATATTTTTCACACCTTTTGAAGCTCTTCATAATTTTCATATTTTTGAAGCTCTTCATATTTTTCACACTGTTTCAGGCTCTTCATGTTTTTCAACAACTCTTCAGGCTCCTCCTGTTTTTCAGACCCTTTCATGCTAATCGAATTTTTGGCACTTTTTGAAGCTCTTCATACTTTTCACACCTTTTAAGTCTCTGCATGTTTTTGAACACCTTTTCATGCTCCTCATGTATTTCACTCCTTGTGAAGCTCTTCATATTTTGCACAAATTTTCAGGTTCTTCTTGTTTTTGAACAAAGCTTCATCCTCCTCCTATTTTTAAGAGGGTTTCATGCTCGTCATATTTTTGACACATTTTGAAGCTCTTCATATTTTTCACACCTTTTCAGGCTCTTCATGTTTTTGAACACCGTTTCATGCTCCTCCTATTTTTGAGACCGTTTCATGCTCCTCATATTTTCGACACCTTTTGAAGCTTTCATATTTTTCACACCTTTTCAAGCTCTTCATGTTTTTCAACACCACTTCATGCTCCTCCTTTTTTGCAGACCGTTTCATGCTACTCATATTTTTGACACCTTTTGAAGCTCTTCATATTTCTCACACCTTTTCAGGCTCTTCATGTTTTTCAACACCGCTTCATGCACCTCCGATTTTTCAGACCGTTTCATGCTCCTCATATTTTTGACACCTTTTGAAGCTCTTCATATTTCTCAAACCTTTTCAGGTTCTTCATGTTTTTCAACACCGCTTCATGCACCTTCTATTTTTCAGACCGTTTCATGCTCATCTCATTTTTGACACCTTTTGAAGCTCTTCATATTTCTAAAACCTTTCCAGGCTCTTCATATTTTTCACACCTTTTCAGGCTCTTGATTTGTTTGAACACCGTTTCATGCTCTTCCTATTTTTCAGACCGTGTCATGCTCCTCATATTTTTTACACCTTTTGAAGCTCTTCATATTTTTCACATCTTTTGATGCTCTTCATATTTTTCACACCTTTTCAGGCTCTTGATTTGTTTGAACACCGTTTCATGCTCCTCCGATTTTTCAGACCGTTTCATCCTCCTCCTATTTTTGACACATTTTGAAGCTCTTCATATTTTTCACATCTTTTAAGACTCTTCATGTTTTTCAACACAGCTTCATGCTCCTCCGTTTTTTCAGACCGTTTCATCCTCCTCCTATTTTTGACACATTTTGAAGCTCTTCATATTTTTCACATCTTTTAAGACTCTTCATGTTTTTCAACACCGCTTCATGCTCCTCCGTTTTTTCAGACCGTTTCTTGCTCCTCTCATTTTTGACACCTTTTGAAGCTCTTCATATTTTTCACACCTTTTGAAGCTCTTCATATTTTTCACAACTTTTAAGGCTCTTCATGTTTTTCAACACCGCTTCATGGTCCTCCTATTTTTCAGACCGTTTCATGCTCCTCATATTTTTGACACCTTTTGAAGCTCATCATATATTTCACACCTTTTCAGGCTCTTCAGGTTTTTCAACACGGCATCATGCTCTTCCTATTTTTCAGATAGTTTCATGCTCCTCAATGTTTGACAAGTTTTGAAGCTCTTCATATTTTTCACACCTTTTCAGGCTCTTCATGTTTTGAACACCGTTTCATGCTCCTCCTATTTTTCAGAAAGTTACATGCTCCTCATATATTTGAGACCTTTTAAAGCTCTTCATATTTTTCACACTTTTTCAGGCTCTTCATGTTTTTCAACACTACTTCATGCTCCTCCTATTTTTCAGATCATTTCATGCTCCTCATATTTTTGACACCTTTTGAAGCTCTTCATATATTTCACACCTTTTCAGGCACTACTTGTTTTTAAACACCGCTTCATGGTCCTCCTTTTATTTTGACACATTTTGAAGCTCTTCATATTTTTCACACCTATTCAGGCTCTTAATGTATTTGAACACTGTTTCATTATCCTCCTTTTTTTGACACATTTTGAAGCTCTTCATAATTTTCACACGTTTTCAGGCTCTTCATATTTTTCAACACCACTTCATGCTTCTCCTATTTTTCAGATCGTTTCATGCTCCACATGTATTTGACACCTTTTGTAGCTCTTCATTTTTTTCACACCTTTTCAGGCTCTTCATGTTTCTCAACATCACTTCATGCCTCTTCTATTTTTCACACCGTTTCATGCTCCTCATATTTTTGACACCGTTTCAAGCTCTTCATATATTTCACACCTTTTCAGGCTCTGAATGTTGTCAACACCGCTTCATGCTCATCCTATTTTTCGGACCGCTTCATGCTCCTCATATTTTTGACATCTTTGGAGCACTTCATATTTTTCACACGTTTTCAGCCTCTTCATGTTTTTCAACACTGCATCATGCTCTTCCTATTTTTCAGATGGTTTTATGCTCCTCAATGTTTGACATGTTTTGAATCTCTTTATATTTTTCACACCATTTCAGGCTCTTCATGTTTTGAACAACGTTTCATGCTCCTCCTATTTTTCAGACCGTTTCTTTCTCCTCATATTTTTGACACCTTTTGAAGCTCTTCATATATTTCACAGATTTTCAGGCTCTTCATCTTTTTGCACACCGCTTCATGCTCCTCCTATTTTTCACGCCGTTTCATGCTGCTCTCATTATTGACACATTTGGAAGCTATTCATATTTTTCACACCTTTGGAAGCTCTTCATATTTTTCACACATTTTCAGGCTTTTCATGTTTTCAACACCTCTTCATACTCCTCCTTTTTTTCAGTCCGTTTCATGTTCCTCATATTTTTCACACCTTTTAATGCTCTTCATATATTTCACACCTTTTCAGGCTTTTCATGTTTTTCAACACCGCTTCATGCTCCTCCTATTTTTCAGACTGTTTCATGCTCCTCATATTTTTGACAGCTTTTGAAGCTGTTCATATTTTTCACACCTTTTCAGGCTCTTCATGTTTTTCAACCGTGCTTCATGTTCCTCCTATTTTTCACACCGTTTCATGCTCCTCATATTTTTGACACCTTTTGAAGATCTTAATATTTTTCACACCTTTTCAGGCTCTTCATGTTTTTGAACACCATTTCATGCTCCTCCTTTTTTTTTGACACATTTTGAACGTCTTCATAATTTTCACACCTTTCAGTCTCTTCATGTTTTACAACACCGTTTCATGCTCCTCCTATTTTTCAGATCATTTCATGCTCCTCATATATTTCACATCTTTTGTAGCTCTTCATATTTTTCACACCTTTTAAGTCTCTTCAGGTTTCTCAACATCACTTCATGCTTCTCCTATTTTTCACACCGTTTCATGCTCCTCATATTTTTGACACCTTTTGAACCTTCTCATTTTTTCACAACTTTGGAAACTCTTCATATATTTCCCACCTTTTCAGGCTCTTAAAGTTTTCAACACCGCTTAATGCTCATCCTATTTTTCAGACCGTTTCATGCTCCTCATATTTTTGACACGTTTTGAGGCTCTTCATGTTTTTCACACCTTTTCAGGCTCTTCATGTTTTTCAACACTGTTTCATGCTGCTCCTATTTTTCAGACCGTTTCATGTTCCTCATATTTTTCACACCTTTGAGGCTCTTCATATTTTACAAAACTTTTCAGGTTCTTCATGTTTTTGACGACTGCTTCATGCTCCTCCTATTTTTCAGACCGTTTCATGCTCCTTATATATTTGACACCTTGTGAAGCTCCTCCTATTTTTCACACCTTTTCAGGCTCTTCATGTATTTCAACACCGTTTCATGCTCCTCCTATTTTTCAGACCGCTTCAGTCTCCTCATGTATTTCACACCTTTTCAAGCTCTTCATATTTTTCACACCTTTTCAGGCTCTTCATGTTTTTGAACACCGTTTCATGCTCCTCCTATTTTTCAGACCGTTTCATGCTCCTCATATTTTTGACACCTTTTGAACCTCCTCATTTTTCACAACTTTGGAAACTCTTCATATATTTCACACCTTTTCAGGCACTTCATGATTTCCACGACCACTTCATGCTCCTCCTATTTTTCAGACCGTTTCATGCTCATCTCATTTTTGACACCTTTGGAAGCTCTTCATATATTTCACACCTTTTGAAGCTCTTCATATTTTTCACACGTTTTCAGGCTCTTCATGTTTTTCAACACCGCTTCATGCTCCTCCTATTTTTCAGACCGTTTCATGCTCCTCATATTTTTGACACGTTTTGAGGCTCTTCATGTTTTTCACACCTTTTCAAGCTCTTCATGTTTTTGAACACCACTTCATGCTCCTCCTATTTTTCAGATCGTTTCATGCTCCTCATATTTTTGACACCTTTTGAAGCTCCTCATATTTTTCACACCTTTTGAAGCTCTTCATATATTTCACAACTTTTCAGGCAATTCATGTTTTTCAACACCACTTCATGCTCCTCCTATTTTTCAGACCGGTTCATTCTCCTCATATTTTTGACACCTTTTGAAGCTCTTCATATTTTTCACACCTTTTCAGGCTCTTCATGTTTTTCAACATCACTTCATGCTCCTCCTATATTTCAGACCGGTTCATGCTCCTCATATTTTTGAAACCTTTTGTAGCTCTTCATATATTTCACACCTTTTGAAGCTCTTCATATTTTTCACACGTTTTCAGGCTATTCAGGTTTTTCAACGCCGCTTCATGCTCCTACTATTTTCAGACCGTTTCCACCTCCTCATGTATTTCACACCTTTTGAAGCTCTTCATATATGTCACACCTTTTAGGCTCTTCGTCTTTTTAAAACCGTTTCATGCTCATCCTATTTTTCACACTGTTTCTTGCTCCTCATATATTTGACACCTTTTGAAGCTCTTCATATTTTTCACACCTTTTCAGGCTCTTCATGTTTATCAACACAGTTTCATGCTCTTCCTAATTTTCAGACCGTTTCATGCTCCTCATATTGTTGACACCTTTTGAAGCTCTTCATATTTTTCCACCTTTTCAGGCTTTTCATGTTTTTCAACACCGCTTCATGCTCCTCCAATTTTTCAGAAAGTTTCATGCTCCTCATATTTTTAACATCTTTTGAAGCTCTTCATATTTTTCACACCTTTTCATGCTCTTCATCTTTTTCAAAAAAGTTTCATGCTCATCCTATGTTTCATACTGTTTCACGCTCCTAATATTTTGACACCTTTTGAAGCTTTTTATATTTTTCACACCTTTTCAGGCTCTTCATGTTTTTGACCACCGCATCATGCTCCTCCTATTTTTCAGTCGTTTCATGCCTCTCATATTTTTTACACCTTTTGAAGCTCTTCATGTTTTTCACACCTTTTCATGCTCTTCATCTTTTTCAAAACCGTCTCATTCTCATCCTATTTTAAAGACTGTTTCATGCTCCTCATATTTTTGACACCTTTAGAACCTCTTCATATTTTTCACACCTTTTCATCTCTTCATGTTTTCAACACCGTTTCATGCTCCTCCTATTTTTCAGACCGATTCATGCTCCTCATATTATTGACACCTTTTGAAGCTCTTCTTTTTTTTTTCACACATTTTGAAGCTCTTCATATTTTTCACAACTTTTCAGGCTCTTCATGTTTTTGAACACCGCTTCATGCTCCTCTTATTTTTTAGAGAGTTTCATGCTCCTCATGTATTTCACACCTTTTGAAGCTCTTCATATTTTTCACACCTTTTCAGGCTCTTCATATTTTGAACACCATTTCATGCTTCTCTTATTTTTCAGACCATTTCTTGCTCCTCATATTTATGACACCTTTTGAAGCTCTTCATATTTTTCACACCTTTTGAAGCTGTTCATATTTTTCACACCATTTGAAGCTTTTCATATTTTTCACACGTTTTCAGGTTCTTCATGTTTTTCAACACCGCTTCATGCTCCTGCTAATTTTCAGACCCTTTCATGCTCCACATATTTTTGACACGTTTTGAAGCTCTTCATGTTTTTAACACCTTTTCAGGCTCTTCATGTCTTTCAACACCGTTTCATGCTTCTCCTATTTTTCAGACCTTTTAATGCTCCTCACCTTTTTGACACCTTTTGTAGTTCTTCATATATTTCATACATTTTCAGGATCTTTATGTTTTTCAGCAACACTTCATGCTCCTCCTATTTTTAAGACCGCTTCATGCTCATCTCATTTTTCACACTTTTGAAACGGTTCATATTTTTCACACCTTTTGAAGATCTTCATATTTTTACAAGTTTTCAGGTTCTTCATGTTTTTCAACACCGCTTCATGCTCCTCGTATTTTTCAGACTATTTCATGCTCCACATATTTTTGACACGTTTTGAAGCTCTTCATATTTTTCACACCTTTTCAGGCTTTTTATGTTTCTGAACACCGCTTCAAGCTGCTCCTATATTTCACATCTTTTGAAGCTCTTCATTATTTTCACACCTTTTCAGGCTCTTCATGTTTTTGAACACAGCTTCATGCTCCTCCTATTTTTCAGACAGTTTAATGCTCCTCATGTATTTCAAACCTTTTGAAGCTCGTCATATATTTCACATCTTCTCAGGCTCTTCTTGTTTTGAACACCGTTTCATGCTCCTCCTATTTTTTAGACCGTTTTATACTCCTCATAATTTTGACACCTTTTGAAGCTCTTCATATTTTTCACAACTTTTCAGGCTCTTCATATTTTTCAACACCGTCTCATTCTACTCCTATTTTTCAGACCGTTTCATGCTCCTCATGTATTTCACACCTTTTGAAGCTTTTCACATTTTTCACACCTTTTCAGGCTCTTCATTTTATTCAACACCGCTTCATGATCTTCCTATTTTTCAGTCCATTTCATGCTCCTCATATTTTTGACACCTGTTGAAGTTCTTCATATTTTTCCACCTTTTCAGCTCTTCAAGTTTTTCAACACCACTTCATGCTCCTCCTATATTTCAGAGCGTTTCATGCTCCTCATATTTTTGACACCTTTTGAAGCTCTTCATATTTTTCACACCTTTTCAGGCACTTCATATTTTTCAACACCGCTTCATGCTCCTCCTATTTTTCACACCGTTTCATGCTCCACATATATTTGACACGTTTTGAAGCTCTTCATATTTTTCACACCTTTACAGGCTTTTTATGTTTTTGAACACCACTTCATGCTGCTCCTATATTTCATACCTTTTGAAGCTCTTCATATTTTCCACACCTTTTGAAGCTCTTCATATTTCTCAAACGTTTTCAGGCGCTTCATGTTTTTCAACACCCCTTCTTGCTCATCTATTTTTCAGACCGTTTCATGCTTCTCTCATTTCTGACATCTTTTGAAGCTCTTCATATATTTCACACATTTTCAGGCTCTTCATGTTTTTCAACACCACTTCATGCTCCTCCTATTTTTCAGACCGTTTCATGCTCATCTCACTTTTGACACATTTTGAAGCTCTTCATATTTTCCACACCTTTTGAAGCTCTTCATATTTTTCAAACGTTTTCAGGCTCTTCATGTTTTTCCACACCGCTTCATGCTCCTCCTATTTTTCAGATAGTTTCATGCCCCCTTTATTTTTGACACCTTTTGAAGCTCTTCATATTTTTCAAACCGTTTCATGCTCTTCATGTTTTTCAACACCGCTTCATGCTCCTCCTATTTTTCAAACCGTTTCATGCTCCTCATATTTTTGACACCTTTTGAAGCTCTTCATATATTTCACACCTTTTCCACCTCTTCATGTTTTTCAACACTGCTTCTTGCTCCTCCAATTTTTCAAACCGTTTCATGCTCCTCCTATTTTTGATACCTTTTGAAGCTGTTCATATATTTCACACCTTTTCAGGCGTTTCATGTCTTTGAAAACCGTTTCATGCTCGTCATATTTTGACAGTTTTTGATGCTCTTCATATTTTTCACAGCTTTTCAGGCTCTTCATGTTTTTCAACACCACTTCATGCTCCTATTTTTCAGACCGTTTCCTGCTCCTCATATTTTTCACACATTTTCAAACTCTTCATATTTTTCACACCTTTTCAGGCTCTTCTTGTTTTTCAACACCGCTTCATGCTCCTCGTATTTTTCAGACAGTTTCATGTGCCTCCTCTTTTTAACACCTTTTGAAGGTCTTCATATTTTTCACACCTTTTCAGGCTCTTCATGTTTTTCCGCACCGCTTCCTGCTCTTCCTTTTTTTCAGACCGTTCCATGCTCCTCATATTTTTGACACCTTTTGAAGCTCTTCATATTTTGCACACCTTTTGAGGCTCTTTATGTTTTTCAACACCACTTCATGCTCCTCCTATTTTCAGACCGTTTAATGCTCCTCTTATTTTTGACACCTTTTGAAGCTCTTCATATTTTTCAAACCTCTTCAGGTTCTTCATATTTTTCAACACCGCTTCATGCTCCTCCTATTTTTCAGATAGTTTCATGCCCCCTCTATTTTTGACACATTTTGAAGCTCTTCATATTTTTCAAGCCTTTTCAGGCTCTTCATGTTTTTCAACACCGCTTCATGCTCCTCCTATTTTTCAAACCGTTTCATGCTCCTCATATTTTTGACACCTTTTGAAGCTCTTCATATATTTCACACCTTTTCCACCCCTTCATGTTTTCCAACACTGCTTCTTGCTCCTCCAATTTTTCGGACCGTTTCATGCTCCTCCTATTTTTGATACCTTTTGAAGCTGTTCATATATTTCACACTTTTTCAGGCGTTTCATGTCTTGAACACCGTTTCATGCTCCTCATATTTTGACAGTTTTTGATGCTCTTCATATTTTTCACAGCTTTTCAGGCTCTTCATGTTTTTCAACACCACTTCATGCTCCTATTTTTTAGACCGTTTCCTGCTCCTCATATTTTTGACACATTTTCAAACTCTTCATATTTTTCACACCTTTTCAGGCTCTTCTTGTTTTTCAACACCGGTTCATGCTCCTCCTATTTTTCATACCGTTTCATGCTCCTCATATTTTTGACACCTTTTGAAGCTGTCCATATTTTTCAAACCTTTTCAAGCTCTTCATGTTTTTAAACAGAGCTTCATTTTCCTCCTATTTTTCAGACCGTTTCATGCTCCACATATTTTTGACACCTTTTGAAGCTCTTCATATTTTTCAACCTTTACTTGCTACCCATGTTTTTGAACACCGTTCCATGCTCCTCATATTTTTGACACCTTTGAAGCTCTTCAAAATTTTGACACCTTTTGAAGCTCTTCATATTTTTCAAACCTTTTCAAGCTCTTCATGTTTTTCAACACCGCTTCTTGCTCCTCCTATTTTTCAGACCGTTTCATGCTCCTCATATTTTTGACACCTTTTGAATCTCTTCATATATTTCACACCTTTTCAGGCTCTTCATGTTTTTGAACACCGCTTCATGATCCTCCTATTTTTCAGACCGTTTCATACACCTCATATTTTTTTCACCTTTTGAAGCTCTTCATATTTTTCACACCTTTTCAGGCTCCTCATGTTTTGCAACACCGCTTCATGCTCCTCCTATTTTTCAGACCATTTCATACTCGTCATATTTTTGACACCTTTTGATGCTCTTCATATTTTTCACACCTTTTCATGCTCTTCATTTTTTCAACACCGCTTCATGCTCCTCCTATTTTTCAGACCGTTTCATGCTCATCTCATTTTTGACACCTTTGGAAGCTTTTCATATTTTTCACAACTTTTCAGGCTCTTCATGTTTTGAACACCGCTTCATGCTCCTCCTATTTTTCAGACCGTATCATGCTCCTCATATTTTTCACATCTTTTGAAGCTCTTCATATTTTTCACACCTTTTCAGGCTCTTCATATTTTTGAACACCTCTTCATCTTCCTCCTATTTTTCAGACCGTTTCTTGCTCCTCATGTATTTCACACCTTTTGAAGCTCTTCATATTTTTCACACCTTTTCAGGCTCTTGATGTTTTTCCACACCACTTCATGCTTCTCCTATTTTTCAACACGTTTCATGCTCCTCATGTATTTCACACCTTTTGAAGCTCTTCATATTTCTCACACCTTTTCAGGCTCTTCATGTTTTTCAACACCGCTTCATGCTCCTCCTATTTTTCAGACCGTTTCATGCACCTCATATTTTTCTCACCTTTTGAAGCTCTTCATATTTTTCACACCTTTTCAGGCTCCTCATGTTTTGCAACACCGCTTCATGGTTCTCCTATTTTTCAGACCGTTTCATACTCCTCATATTTTTGACAACTTTTGAAGCTCTTCATATTTTTGACAATTTTTCAGGCTCTTCATGTTTTGAACACCGCTTCATGCTCCTCCTATTTTTCAACCGTATCATGCTCCTCATATTTTGACACCTTTTGAAGCTCTTCATATTTTTCACACCTTTTCAGTCTCTTCTTTTTCTTCAACACCACCTCATGCACCTCCTATTTTTCAGACCGTTTCATGATCATCTCATTTTTGACACCTTTTGAAGCGCTTCATATTTTTCACACCTTTTCAGGCTCCTCATTTTTTTCAACACCACTTCATTCTCCTCCTATTTTTCAGACCGTTTCATGCTCATCTCTTTTTTGACACCTTTTGAAGCTCTTCATATTTTTCACACATTTTGAAGCTCTTAATATTTTTCACACCTTTTCTGGCTCTTCATGTTTTTCAACACCGGTTCATGGTACTCCTATTTTTTAGACCGTTTCATGCTCCTCATATTTTTGACAACTTTTGAAGCTGTTCATATTTTTCACACCTTTTCAGGCTCTTCATTTTTTTCAACACTGCTTCATGCTCCTCCTATTTTTCAGAACGTTTCATGCTCCTTATAATTTTGACACCTTTTGAAGCTCTTCATATTTTTCACACCTTTTCAGGCTCTTCATGTTTTTCAACACCGCTTCATGCTCCTCCTATTTTTCAGACCGTCTCTTGCACCTCATATATTTCACACCTTTAGAAGCTATTCATATTTTTCACACATTTTCAGGCTCTTCATGTTTCTCAACACCGCTTCCTGCTCCTCCTCTTTTTCAGACCGTTTCATGCTCGTCATATTTTTGACACATTTTAAGCTCTTCATGTTTCTCACAGCTTTTCAGGTTCTTCATGTTTTTCAACACTACTTCATGCTCCTCCTATTTTTCAGACGGTTTCATGCTCATCTCATTTTTGACACCTTTTGAAGCTCTTCATATTTTTCACATCTTTTGAAGCTCTTCATATTTTTCACACGTTTTCAGGCTCTTCATGTTGTTCAACACCCTTTCTTGCTCCTCCTATTTTTCAGACCGTTTCATGCTCCTCATATTTTTGACACGTTTTGAAGCTCTTCATATTTTTCACACCTTTTCAGGCTCTTCATGTTTTTGAACACCGTTTCATAGTCCTCCTATTTTTCAGACCGTTTCATGCTCCTCATATTTTTGACACCTTTTGAAGCTCTTCATATTTTTCACTACTTTTCAGGGTCTTCCTGTTTTGAACACCGCTTCATGCTCCTCCTATTTTTCAAACCGTTTCATGCTCCTCATATTTTTGACACCTTTTGAAGCTCTTCATATTTTTCACACCTTTTCAGGCTCTTCATGTTTTTGAACACCATTTCATGCTCCTCCTATTTTACAGACCGTTTCATTCTCCTCATATTTTTGACACCTTTTGAAGCTCTTCATATATTTCACACCTTTTCAGGCTTTTCATTATTTTCAACACCACTTCATGGTCCTCTTATTTTTCAGACCGTTTCATGCTAATCTCATTTTGACACCTTTTGAAGCTCTTCATGTTTTTCACGTCTTCTGAAGCTCTTCGTATTTTTCACAAATTTTCAGGCTCTTTATGATTTTCAACACCGCTTCATGCTCCTCCTATTTTTCAGACCGTTTCATGTTCATCTCATTTTGACACCTTTTGAAGCTCTTCATATTTTTCACACCTTTTGAAGCTCTTCATATTTTGCATATTTTTGAAGTTCTTCATAATTTCACACGTTTTCAGACTCTTCATGTTTTTCAACACCACTTCATGCTCCTCCAATTTTTCAGACCGTTTCATGCTCCTCCTATTTTTGACACCTTTTGAAGCTCTTCATATTTTTCACACCTTTTCAGGCTCTTCATGTTTTTGAACACCGCTTCATGCTCCTCCTATTTTTCAGACCGTTTCATGCTCCTCATATTTTTGACAACTTTTGAAGCTTTTCATATTTTTCACACCTTGTCAGGCTCTTGAATTTTTTCAACACCACTTCATGCTCCTCCTTTTTTGCAGACCGTTTCATGCTCCTCATATTTTTGACACCTTTTGAAGCTCTTCATATTTTGCACACCTTTTCAGGCTCTTCATGTTTTTGAACACCGCTTCATGATCCTCCTATTTTTCTGACCTTTTCATGCTCCTCATATTTTTGACAACTTTTGAAGCTCTTCATATTTTTCACAACTTTTCAGGCTTTTCCTGTTTTTGAACACCGCTTCATGCTCCTCCTATTTTTCAAACCGTTTCATGCTCCTCATATTTTTGACACCTTTTCAGGCTCTTCATGTTTTTGAACACCGCTTCATGATCCTCCTATTTTTCTGACCTTTTCATCCTCCTCATATTTTTGACACCTTTTGAAGCTCTTCATATTTTTCACACCTTTTCAGGCTCTTCATGTTTTTGAACACCGCTTCATGCTCCTCCTATTTTCAGACCGTTTCATTCTCCTCATATTTTTGACACCTTTTGAAGCCCTTCATATATTTCACATCTTTTCCGTCTCTTCTTTTTTTTCAACACCACTTCATGCTCCTCCTATTTTTCAGACCGTTTCATGCTCATCTCATTTTTGACACCTTTTGAAGCTGTTCATATTTTTCACACCTTTTCAGGCTCTTCATGTTTTTGAACACCGCTTCATGCTCCTCCTATTTTTCAGACTGCTTCATACTCCTCTCATTTTTGACACCCTTGAAGCTCTTCATATTTTTGACACCTTTTGAAGCTCTTCATATTTCTCACACGTTTTCAGGCTCTTCATGATTTTCAACACCGATTCATGCTCCTCCTCTTTTTCAGACCGTTTCATGCTCCTCATATTTTTGATACCTTTTGAATCTCCTCATATTTTTTACACCTTTTGAACCTCTTCATATATTTCACACTTTTTCAGGCTCTTCATGTTTTTCAACACGGCTTCATGCTCCTCCTATTTTTCAGACCGTTTCATGCTCCTCATATTTTTCACACCTTTTGAAGCTCTTCATATTTTTCACACCTTTTAAGCCTCTTCATGTTTTTTAACACCGCTTCATGCTCCTCCTATTTTCAAGACAGTTTCATACTCCTCATGTATTTCATACCTTTTGAAGCTCCTCATATTTTTCACACCTTTTCAGGCTCTTCATATTTTTGAAAACCGCTTCATGCTCCTCCTATTTTTAAGACCGTTTCATGCTCCTCATATATTTCACACCTTTTGAAGTTCTTCATATTTTTCACACCTTTTCAGGCTCTGCATGTTTTTCAACACCGTTTCATGCTCCTCCTATTTTTCAGACCGTTTCATGCTCCTCATATTTTTGACACATTTTGAAGTTCTTGATATATTTCACACCTTCTCAGGCTCTTCATTTTTTGGAACACGACTTCTTGCTCCTCCTATTTTTCAGACCGTTTCATGCTCATCTCATTTTTGACACCTTTTGAAGCTCTTCATATATTTGACACCATTTGAAGCTCTTCATATTTTTCACAACTTTTCAGGTTCTGCATGTATTTGAACACCGTTTCATGCTACTCCTATATTTCAGACCGATTCTTGCTGCTCATATATTTGACACCTTTTGAAACTCTTCATATTTTTAACACCTTTTCAGGCTCTTCATGTTTTTCAACACCGCTTCATGCTCCTCCTATTTTTCAGACCGTTTCATGCTCCTCATATTTTTGACACCTTTTGATGCTCTTCATATTTTTCACACCTTTTCAGGCTTTTCATGTTTTTGCACACCGCTTCATGCTCCTCCTATTTTTCACACCTTTTGAAGCTCTTCATATTTTTCACCCTTTTCAGTCTCTTCATGTTTTTAACACGGTTTCATGCTCCTCCTATTTTTCAGACCGTTTCATGCTCCTCATATTTTTGACACCTTTTGAAGCTCTTCATATTTTTCACATCTTTTCAGGCTCTTCATGTTTTTCAACACCGCTTCATGCTCCACCTATTTTTCAGACGGTTTCATGCTCATCTCTTTTTTGACACCTTTTGAAGCTCTTCATATTTTTCATACCTTTTGAAGCTCTTCATATTTTTCACTCGTTTTCACGCTCTTCATGTTTTTCAACACCGCTTCATGCTCCTCCTATTTTTCAGACGGTTTCATGCTCCTCATATTTTTGACACCTTTTGAAGCTCTTCATATTTTTCAAACCTTTTCAGGCTCTTCATGTTTTTGAACACTGCTTCATGCTCCTCGTATTTTTCAAACCATTTCATGATCCTCATGTATTTCACATCTTTGAACCTCTTCATATTTTTCACACCTTTTCAGGCTCTTCATGTGTTTCAACACCACTTCATGCTCCTCAGCTTTTTCAGACCGTTTCATGCTCATTTCATTTTTGAAACATTTTGAAGCTCTTCATATTTTTCACACCTTTTGAATCTCTTCATATTTTTGACACCTTTTCAGGCTCTTCATGTTTTTGAACACCTCTGCATGCTCCTCCTATTTTTCAGGGCGTTTAATGCTCCTCATGTATTTCACACCTTTTGAAGCTCTTCATATTTTTGACACCTTTTCAGGCTCTTCATATTTTGCAACACCGCTTCATGCTGTTCCTATTTTTCAGACCGTTTCTTGCTCCTCATATTTTTGAGACCTTTTGAAGCTCTTCATATCTTTCACACCTTTTCAGGCTCTTCATGTTTTTCAATACCACTTCATGCTCCACATATTTTTCAGACCGTTTCATGCTCATCTCATTTTTGACACCTTTTGAAGCTCTCCATATTTTTCACACCTTTTGAAGCTCTTCATATTCTTCATACGTTTTCATGCTCTTTATGTTTTTCAACACCGCTTCTTGCTCCTCCTATTTTTCAGACCGTTTCATGCTCATCTCATTTTTGACACCTTTTAAATCTCTTCATATTTTTCACACCTTTTGAGGCTCTTCATATTTTTCACACCTTTTGAGGCTCTTCATATTTTTCATATTTTTGAAGCTCTTCATATTTTTCACACCTTTTCAGGCTCTTCATATTTTTGAACACCGCTTCATGCTCCTCCTATTTTTCAGAGAGTTTCATGCTCCTCATGTATTTCACACCTTTTGAAGCTCTTCATATTTTTCACACCTTTTCAGGCTCTTCATGTTTTTCAACGCCGCTTCATGCTCCTCCTCTTTTTCAGACCGTTTCATGCACCTCCTATTTTTCTCACCTTTTGAAGCTCTTCATATTTTTCACACCTTTTCAGGCTCCTCATGTTTTGCAACACCACTTCATGCTCCTCCTATTTTTCAGACCGTTTCATACTCCTCATATTTTTGACACCTTTTGATGCTCTTCATATTTTTCACACCTTTTCCGGCTCTTCATTTTTTCAACACCGCTTCATGCTCCTCCTATTTTTCAGACCGTTTCATGCTCATCTCATTTTTGACACCTTTGGAAGCTTTTCATATTTTTCACAATTTTTCAGGCTCTTCATGTTTTGAACACCGCTTCATGCTCCTCCTATTTTTCAGACCGTATCATGCTCCTCATATTTTGACATCTTTTGAAGCTCTTCATATATTTCACACCTTTTCAGTCTCTTCTTTTTTTTCAACACCACCTCATGCACCTCCTATTTTTCAGACCGTTTCATGATGATCTCATTTTTGACACCTTTTGAAGCTCTTCATATTTTTCACACCTTTTCAGGCTCCTCATTTTTTTCAACACCACTTCATTCTCCTCCTAATTTTCAGACCGTTTCATGCTCATCTCTTTTTTGACACCTTTTGAAGCTCTTCATATTTTTCACACATTTTGAAGCTCTTAATATTTTTCACACCTTTTCTGGCTCTTCATGTTTTTCAACACCGGTTCATGGTACTCCTATTTTTTAGACCGTTTCATGCTTCTCATATTTTTCCACCTTTTGAAGCTGTTCATATTTTTCACATCTTTTCAGTCTCTTCATTTTTTGCAACACTGCTTCATGCTCCTCCTATTTTTCAGACCATTTCATGCTCATCTCATTTTTGACACCTTTTGAAGCTCTTCATATATTTCACACCTTTTGAAGCTCTTCATAATTTTCACATCTTTTCAGGATCTTCATGTTTTTCAACAACTTTTCATGATCCTCCTATTTTTTAGACCGATTCATGCTCCTCATATTTTTGACACCTTTAGAAGCTCTTCATATATTTCACACCTTTTCAGGCTGTTCATGTTTTTCAACACCACTTCATGCTCCTCGTATTTTTAAGACCGTTTCATGCTCCTCATATTTTTGACACCTTTAGAAGCTCTTCATATTTTTCACACATTTTCAGGCTCTTCATGTTTCTCAACACCGCTTCCTGCTCCTCCTCTTTTTCAGACCGTTTCATGCTCCTCATATATTTGACACATTTTGAAGCTCTTCATGTTTCTCACAGCTTTTCAGGTTCTTCATGTTTTTCAACACTACTTCATGCTCCTCCTATTTTTCAGACGGTTTCATGCTCATCTCATTTTTGACACCTTTTGAAGCTCTTCATATTTTTCACATCTTTTGAAGCTCTTCATATTTTTCACACGTTTTCAGGCTCTTCATGTTGTTCAACACCCTTTCTTGCTCCTCCTATTTTTCAGACCGTTTCATGCTCCTCATATTTTTGACACCTTTTGAAGCTCTTCATATTTTTCACATCTTTTGAAGCTCTTCATATTTTTCACACGTTTTCAGGCTCTTCATGTTGTTCAACACCCTTTCTTGCTCCTCCTCTTTTTCAGACCGTTTCATGCTCCTCATATTTTTCACACCTTTTGAAGCTCTTCATATTTTTTACACCTTTTCAGGCTCTTCATGTTTTTGAACACCACTTCATGGTCCTTATATTTTTCAGAGAGTTTCATGCTCCTCATGTATTTCACACCTTCTGAAGCTCTTCATATTTTTCACACCTTTTCAGGCTCTTCATGTTTTTCCACACCACTTCATGCTTCTCCTAATTTTCAGCTCTTTCATGCTCCTCATGTATTTCACACCTTTTGAAGCTTTTCATATTTTTCACACCTTTTCAGGCTCCTCATGTTTTGCAACACCACTTCATGCTCCTCCTATTTTTCAGACCGTTTCATACTCCTCATATTTTTGACACCTTTTGATGCTCTTCATATTTTTCACACCTTTTCCGGCTCTTCATTTTTTCAACACCGCTTCATGCTCCTCCTATTTTTCAGACCGTTTCATGCTCATCTCATTTTTGACACCTTTGGAAGCTTTTCATATTTTTCACAATTTTTCAGGCTCTTCATGTTTTGAACACCGCTTCATGCTCCTCCTATTTTTCAGACCGTATCATGCTCCTCATATTTTGACATCTTTTGAAGCTCTTCATATATTTCACACCTTTTCAGTCTCTTCTTTTTTTTCAACACCACCTCATGCACCTCCTATTTTTCAGACCGTTTCATGATGATCTCATTTTTGACACCTTTTGAAGCTCTTCATATTTTTCACACCTTTTCAGGCTCTTCATGTTTTTCCACACCACTTCATGCTTCTCCTAATTTTCAGCTCTTTCATGCTCCTCATGTATTTCACACCTTTTGAAGCTTTTCATATTTTTCACACCTTTTCAGGCTCTTCATGTTTTTCAACACCGTTTCATGCTCCTCCTCTTTTTCAGACCGTTTCATGCTCCTCATATATTTCACACCTTTTGAAGCTCTTCATATTTTTCACACCTTTCGAGGCTCTTCATATTTTTCATATTTTTGAAGCTCTTCATATTTTTCACACCTTTTCAGGCTCTTCATATTTTTGAACACCGCTTCATGCTCCTCCTATTTTTCAGAGAGTTTCATGCTCCTCATGTATTTCACACCTTTTGAAGCTCTTCATATTTTTCACACCTTTTCGGGCTCTTCATGTTTTGAACACCGCTTCATACTCCTCCTATATTTCAGACAGTTTCATGCTCATCTCATTTTTGACACCTTTTGAAGCTTTTCATAGTTTTCACACCTTTTCAGGCTCTTCATGTTTTTGAACACCGCTTCATGCTCCTCCTATATTTCACACCTTTTGAAGCTCTTCATATATTTCACACCTTTTCAGACTCTTCATGTTTTTCAACATCGCTTCATACTCCTCCTATTTTTTTGACCGTTTCATGCTCCTCATATATTTGACACCTTTTGAAGCTCTTCATATTTTTCACACCTTTTGAAGCTCTTCATATTTTTCACACCTTTTGAAGCTCTTCATATTTTACACATATTTTCACCCTCTTCATGTTTTTCAACACCTTTTCATGCTCCTCCTATTTTTCGGACTGTTTCATTCTCTTCGTATTTTTGACACTTTTTGAAGCTCTTCATATTTTTCACACCTTTTCAGGCTCTTCATCTTTTTCAACACCGTTTCATGCTCCTCATATTTTTCAGACTGTTTCATTCTCCTCATATTTATGTCAACTTTTGAAACTCTTCATTTTCTTCACACCTTTTCATGCTCTTCATGTTTTTGAACACTGCTTCATGCTCCTCCTATGTTTCAAACCGTTTCATGCTCCTCATATTTTTGAAACCTTTTGAAGTTCGTCATATATTTCACACCTTTCCAGGCTCTTCATGTTTTTAAACACCTCTTTATTCTTCTCCTGTTTTTCAGACCATTTCATGCTCCTCATATTTTTCACACTTTTTGAAGCTCTTCATATTTTTCACACTTTTTGAAGCTCTTCATACTTTTCACACCTGTCAGGCTCTTCATGTTTTTGAACACCGCTTCCTGCTCCACCTATTTTTCAGATCGCTTATGCTCCTCATATTTTTCACACTTTTTGAAGCTCTTCATATTTTTCACACTTTTTCAGGCTCTTCATGTTTTTGAACACCGCTTCATGCTCCTCCTATTTTTCAGACCGTTTCATGCTCCTCAGGTATTTCACACCTTTTGAACCTCTTCGTATTTCGCACACCTTTTCAGGCTCTTCATGTTTTTCACAACCACTTCATGCTCTTCCTATTTTTCAGACCGTTTCATGCTCCTCATATTTTTGATACCTTTGAAGCTCTTCATATTTTTCACACCTTTTCAGGCTCTTCATGTTTTGAACACCATTTCATGCTCCTCCTATTTTTCCGACTGTTTCATGCTCCTCATCTTTTACACACCTGTTGAAGCTCTTCATATTTTTCACACAATTTCAGGCTCTTCATGTTTTTCAACACCGCTTCATGCTCCTCCTATTTTTTCAGACCGTTTAATGCTCTTCCTATTTTTGACACGTTTTGAGGCTCTTCATATTTTTCTCACCTTTTCAGGCTCTTCATGTTTTCGAACACCGCTTCATGCTCCTCCTATTTTTGAGACCGTTTTATGCTCCACATGTATTTCACAGCTTTTGAATCTCTTCATATTTTTCACACCTTTTCAGGCTCTTCATGTTTTTGAACACCGTTTCATGCTCCTCCTATTTTTCAGACCATTTCATGCTCCTCATATTTTTGACACATTTTGAATCTCTTCATATTTTTCACACCTTTTCAGGCTCTTCATGTTTTTGAACACCGCTTCATTCTCCTCCTATTTTTCAGACCGTTTCATGCTATTCATGTATTTAATACCTTTTGAAGCTCTTCATATTTTTCACACCTTTTCAGGCTCTTCATGTTTTTGAACACCTTTTCATGCTCCTCGTATTTTTCTGACCGTTTCCTGCTCCTCATATTTTTGACCCTTTTTGAACCTCCTCATATTTTTCGCACCTTTTGAACCTCTTCATATATTTCACATCATTTCAGGCTCTTCATGTTTTTCAACACCACTTCATGCTCCTCCTATTTTTCAGACCGTTTCATGCTCCTCATAATTTAGACACGTTTTGAAGCTCTTCAAATTTTTCACACCTTTTCAGGCTCTTCATCTTTTTCAACACCACTTCATGCTCCTCCTCTTTTCCAGAGCGTTTCATTGTCCTCATATTTTTGACACCTTTAGAAGCTCTTTATATTTTTCACAACTTTTCAGGCTCTTCATGTTTTTCATAACCGCTTCATGCTCCTCCTATTTTTCAGACAGTTTCATTCCTCTCATGTATTTCACACCTTTTGAAGCTCTTCATATTTTTCACACCTTTTCAGGCTCTTCATGTTTTTGAACACCACTTCATGCTCCTCCTATTTTACACACAGTTTCATGCTCCAAATGTATTTCACACCTTTTGAAGCTCTTCTTATTTTTCACACATTTTGAGGCTCTTCATTTGTTTGAACACCGTTTCATGCTGCTCCTAATTTTCAGACCGTTTCATTCTCATCTCATTTTGACAGCTTTTGAAGCTCTTCATATTTTCACGCCTTTTGAAGCTCTTCATATATTTCACACCTTTTCAGGCTCTTCTTTTTTTTCAACACCACTTCATGCTCCTCCTAATTTTCAGACCGTTTCATGATCATCTTATTTTGACAGCTTTTGAAGCTCTTCATATTTTCACACCTTTTGAAGCTCTACATATTATTCACATCTTTTCAGGCTCTTCATGATTTTCAACAACATTTCATGCTCCTCCTATTTTTCAGACTGTTTCATGGTCGTAATGTATTTCACACCTTTTGAAGCTCTTTATATTTTTCACACCTTGTCAGGCTCTTCATGTTTCTGAACAGTGCTTCATGCTCCTCCTATTTTTCAGACCGTATCATGCTCCTCATATTTTTGAAACATTTTGAAGCTCTTCATATATTTCACACCTTTTCAAGCTCTTCATGTTTTTGAACACCACTTCATGCTTCTCATATTTTTCAGACTGTTTCATGGTCCTCATGTATTTCACACATTTTGAAGCTCTTTATATTTTTCACACCTTTTCAGGCTCTTCATATATTTGAACACTGCTTCATGCTCCTCCTATTTTTCAGAGTGTTTCATGCTCCTCATGTATTTCACAACTTTTGAAGCTCTTCATGTTTTTCACACCTTTTCAGGCTGTTCATGTTTTTTAACACCGCTTCATGATTCTCCTATTTTTCAGACCGTTTCATGCTCTTCATATTTTTGACTCATTTTGAAGCTCTTCATATTTTTCACAGCTTTTCAGGCTCTTCATGTTTTTCCACACCACTTCATGCTTCTCCTAATTTTCAGACCGTTTCATGCTCCTCATGTATTTCACACCTTTTGAAGCTCTTCATATTTTTCACACCTTTTCAGGCTCTTCATGTTTTTCCACACCACTTCATGCTTCTCTTATTTTTCAGCCCGTTTCATGCTCCTCATATATTTCACACCTTTTGAAGCTCTTCATATTTTTCAAACCTTTTCAGGCTCTTCATGTTTTTGATCACCGTTTCATGCTCCTCCTATTTTTCAGACGGTTTCATGCTCCTCATATTTTTGACACTTTTTAAAGATCTTCATATTTTTCACACCTTTTCAGGCTCTTCATTTTTTTCAACACCACTTCATGCTCCTCCTATTTTTCAGACCGTTTCATGCTCCTCATATATTTGACACATTTAGAAGCCCTTCATATTTGCACACCTTTTCAGGCTCTTCATATTTTTCATCACCGCTTCATGCTCCTCCTATTTTTCAGACGGTTTCATGTTGATCTCATTTTTGACACCTTTTGAAGCTCCTCATATTTTTCACACCTTTTGAAACTCTTCATGTTTTTCACAGCTTTTCAAGCCCTTCATGATTTTCAACACCACTTCATGCTCCTCCTATTTTGAAGACCGTTTCATGCTCCTCATATTTTTGACACCTTTAGAAGATCTTCATATTTTTCACACCTTATCAGGCTCTTCATGTTTTTCAACAACGCTTCATGCTCCTCCTATTTTTCAGACCGTTTCATGCTCCTCATATTTTTGACACCTTTTGAAGCTCTTCATATTTTTCACACCTTTTCAGGCTCTTCATATTTTTCAACACCGCATCATGCTCTTCCTATTTTTCAGACCGTTTCATGCACCTCATATTTTTCACACCTTTTAAAGCTCTTCATATTTTTCACACCTTTTCAGGCTCCTTATGTTTTTCAACACCGATTCATTCTCCTCCTATTTTTCAGACCGTTTCATGCTCCTCATATTCTTGACAAGTTTTAAAGCTCTTCATATTTTTCACACCTTTTCAGGCTCTTCATGATTTTGAACACCGCTTCATGCTCCTCCTATTTTTCAGACCGTTTCATGCTCGTCATATTTTTGACACCTTTTGAAGCTCTTCATATTTTTCACACCTTTTCAGGCTCTTCAGGTTTTTCAACACTTCTTCATGCTCCAACTATTTTTCAGACCGTTTTATCCTCCTCATATTTTTGACACCTTTTGAAGCTCTTCATATTTTTCACACCTTTTCAGGCTCTTCAGGTTTTTCAACACTGCTTCATGCTCCACCTATTTTTCAGACCGTTTCATCCTCCTCATATTTTTGACACCTTTTGAAGCTCTTCATATTTTTCACACCTTTTCAGGCTCTTCAGGTTTTTCAACACCGCTTCATGCTCCTCCTTTTTTGCAGACCGTTTCATGCTCCGCATATTTTTGACACCTTTTGAATTTCTTCATATTTTTCACACCTTTTCAGGCTCTTCATGTTTTTGAACACCACTTCATGCTCCTCGTATTTTTCAGAGAGTTTCATGCTCCGCATGTATTTCACACCTTATGAAGCTCTTCATATTTTTCACACCTTTTCAGGCTCTTCATGTTTTTGAACACCGCTTCATGATTCTCCTATTTTTCAGACCCTTTCATGCTCTTCATATTTTTGACACATTTTGAAGCTCTTCATATTTTTCACACCTTTTCAGGCTCTTCATGTTTTTCCACACCACTTCATGCTTCGCCTAATTTTCAGACCATTTCATTCTCCTCTTGTATTTCACACATTTTGAAGCTCTTCATATTTTTCACACCTTTTTAGGCTCTTCATGTTTTTGACGACCGCTTCATGCTCCTCCTATTTTTCAGACCATTTTATGCTCCTCATATTTTTTGACACCTTTTGAAGCTCTTCATATTTTTCACACCTTTTAGGCTCTTCATGTTTTTCAACACCGTTTCATGATCTTCCTATTTTTCAGATCGTTTCATTCTCATCTCATTTTTGACACCTTTTGAAGCTCTTCATATTTTTCACACCTTTTCAGGATGTTCATGTTTTTCCAGACAACTTCATGCTTCTCCTATTTTTCAGACCGTTTCATGCTCCTCATGTATTTCACACCTTTGAAGCTCTTCATATTTTTCACACCTTTTCAGGCTCTTCATGTTTTTGATCACCGTTTCATGCTCCTCCTATTTTTCAGACCGTTTCATGCTCCTCATATTTTTCACACCTTTTGAAGCTCTTCATATCTTTCACAACTTTTCAGGGTCTTCATGTTTTTGAACACCACTTCATGATCCTCCTATTTTTCAGACCATTTCATGCTCTTCATAATTTTGACCCATTTTGAAGCTCTTCATATATTTCACACCTTTTCAGGCTCTTCATGTTTTTCAAAACCACTTCATGCTCCTCCTAATTTTCAGACCGTTTCATGTTCTTCTCATTTATGACACATTTTGAAGCTCTTCATATTTTTCACACCTTTTCAGGCTCTTCATGTGTTTGAACACAGCTTCATGCTCCTCCTATTTTTCAGACCGTTTCATGCTCGTCATATTTTTGACACCTTTTGAAGCTCTTCATATTTTTCACACCTATTCAGGCTCTTCATGTTTTTGAACACCGTTTCATGATCCTCCTATTTTTCAGACCGTTTCATGCTCCTCATATATTTGACACATTTAGAAGCTCTTCATATTTTAATACCTTTTCAGGATCTTCATATTTTTCAACACCGCTGCATGCTCCTCCTATTATTCAGACGGTTTCATGTTGATCTCATTTTTGACACCTTTTGAAGCTCTTCATATTTTCACACCTTTTGAAACTCTTCATATTTTTCACACCTTTTCAGGCCCTTCATGATTTTCAACACCGGTTCATGCTCCTCCAATTTTTAAGACCGTTTCATGCTCCTCATATTTTTGACACCTTTAGAAGATCTTCATATTTTTCACACCTTTTCAGGCTCTTCATATTTTTCAACACCGCATCATGCTCCTCCTATTTTTCAGACCGTTTCATGCACCTCATATTTTTCACACCTTTTAAAGCTCTTCATATTTTTCACACCTTTTCATGCTCCTTATGTTTTTCAACACCGATTCATTCTCCTCCTATTTTTCAGACCGTTTCATGCTCCTCATATTCTTGACACCTTTTAAAGCTCTTCATATTTTTCACACCTTTTCAGGCTCTTCATATTTTTCAACACCGCTTCATGCTCCTCCTATTTTTCAGACGGTTTCTTGTTGATCTCATTTTTGACACCTTTTGAAGCTCTTCATATTTTTCACACCTTTTGAAACTCTTCATATTTTTCACACTTTTTCAGGCTCTTCATGTTTTTCACACATTTTCAGGCTCTTCATGTTTTTCAACACCGTTTCATGCTGTTTCTATTTTTCAGACAGTTTCATGCTCCTCATATTTTTCACATCTTTTGAAGCTCTTCATATTTTTCACACCTTTTCAGACTTTTCATGTTTTTCAACACCGCTTCATGCTCCTGCTATTTTTCAGACTGTTTCATGCTCCTCATATTTTTGACACCTTTAGAAGCTCTTCATATTTTTCAAACCTTTTCAGGCTCTTCATGTTTTTGAACACTGCTTCATGCTCCTCCTATTTTTCAGACCGTTTCATGCTCCTCATATTTTGACACCTTTTGAAGCTTTTCATATTTTTCACACCTTTTCAGGCTCTTCAAGTTTTTCAACACCACTTCATGCTCTTCCTTTTTTGCAGACCATTTCATGCTCCTCATATTTTTGACACCTTTTGTTGCTCTTCATATTTTTCACACCTTTTCAGGCTCTTCTTATTTTTCAAACAAGTGAAGCTCTTCATATTTTTCACACTTTTTCAGGCTTTTCATGTTTAGAATACCGCTTCATGCTCCTCCTATTTTTCTGACCGTTTCTTCCTCCTCATGTATTTCACACCTTGTGAAGCTCTTCGTATTTTTCACACCTTTTCAGGCTCTTCATGTTTTTGAACACCGTTTTATGCTGCTTCTATTTTTCAGACCGTTTCATGCTCCTCATATATTTTAAACCTTTGAATCTCTTCATATTATTCACACCTTTTCAGGCTGTTCATGTTTTTCAACAACGCTTCATGATCCTCCTATTTTTCAGACCGTTTCATGCTCCTCATAATTTTGACACCCTTTGAAGCTCCTCTTATATTTCACACCTTTTCAGACTCTTCATGTTTTCGAACACCACTTCAAGTTCCTCCTATTTTTGCGACGGTTTCATGCTCCTCATGTATTTCACTCCTTTTGAAGCTCTTCATATTTTTCACACCTTTTCAGGCTCTTCATGATTTTCAACCCCACTTCATGCTCCTCCTATTTTTCAGACCGTTTCATGTTCCTCATATTTTTGACACCTTTTGAAGCTCTTCATATTTTCTACACCTTTTCAGGCTCTTCATGTTTTTCAACACAGCTTCATGCTCCTCTAATTTTTCAGACCATTTGGTGCTCCTCATATTTTTCACAGCATTTGAAGCTCTTCCTATTTTTCACACCTTTTCAGGCTCTTCATGTTTTTCAACACCACTTCATGCTCCTCCTATTTTTCAGACCGTTTCATGCTCCTCATATTTTTGACACCTTTTGAAGCTCTTCATATTTTTCACACCTTTTCAGGCTCCTCCTGTTTTTGAACACCGTTTCATGCTCCTACTATTTTTCAGACCATTTCATGCTCCTCATATTTTTGACACCTTTTGAAGCTCTTCATATTTTTCACACCTTTTCAGGCTCTTCAAGTTTTTGAACAATGCTACAATGCTCCTCCTATTTTTCAGACCGTTTCATGCTCCTCATATTTTTGACCTCTTTTAAAGCTCTTCATATTTTTCACGCCTTTTGAAGCTCTTCATATATTTCACACTTTTTCAGGCTCTTCATATTTTTCAACACCACTTCATGCTTCTCCTATTTCTCAGACCGTTTCATGCTCATCTCATTTTTGACAGCATTTGAAGCTCTTCATATTTTTCACAACTTTTGAAGCTCTTCATATTTTTCACACCTTTTCAGGCTCCTCATGTTTTTCAGCACCGCTTCATGCTCCTCCTATTTTTCAGACCGTTTCATGCTCCTCTCATTTCTGAAATCTTTTGAAGCTCTTCATATATTTCACACATTTTCAGGCTGTTAATGTTTTTCAACACGGCTTCATGCTCCTCCTATTTTTCAGACCGTTTCATGCTCATCTAATTTATGACACCTTCTGAAGCTCTTCATAGTTTTCACAAATTTTCAGGCTCTTCATATTTTTGAACACCGCTTCATGCTCCTCCTATTTTTCAGACCGTTTCATGCTCCTCATTTATTTCACACATTTTGAAGCTCTTCATATTTTACACACCTTTTCAGGCTCGTCATGATTTTCAACAACACTTCATGCTCCTCCTATTTTTCAGACCGTTTCATGGTCATCTCATTTTTGACACCTTTTGAAGCTCCTCATATTTTTCATTCCTTTTGAAGATCTTCATATTTTTCACACGTTTTCAGGCTCTTCATATTTTTCAACACCGCATCATGCTTCTCCTATTTTTCAGACAGTTTCATTCTCCTCATATTTTTGACACATTTTGAAGCTCTTCATATTTTTCACACCTTTTCAGGCTCTTCATGTTTTTCAACACTGTTTCATGATCCTCCTATTTTTCAGACCGTTTCATGCACCTCATAATTTTGACACCTTTTGAAACTCTTCTTATATTTCACACCTTTTCAGACTCTTCATGTGTTCGAACACCACTTCAAGTTCCTCCTATTTTTGCGACCGTTTAATGCTCTTCATATTTTTGACACCTTTTGAAGCTCTTCATATTTTTCACACCTTTTGAAGCTCTTCATATATTTCACACATTTTCAGGCTCTTCATGTTTTTCAACACCACTTCATGCTCCTCCTATTTTTCAGACCGTTTCTTGCTCATCTAATTTTTGACACCTTTTGAAGCTCTTCATATATTTCACACCTTTTGAAGCTCTTCATATTTTTCACATTTTTGAAGCTCTTCAAATTTTTCACACCTTTTCATGCTCTTCATGTTTTTGAACACCGCTTCATGATCCTCCGGTTTTTCAGACCGTTTCATGCTCCTCATATTTTTGACACCTTTTGAAGCTTTTCATATTTTTTACAACATTTCAGGCTTTTCATGTTTTTGAACACCTCTTCATGCTCCTCGTATTTTTCACACCATTTGAAGCTCTTCATATTTTTCACACCTTTTCAGGCTCTTCATGTTTTTCAACACCGCTTCATGCTACTCCTATTTTTCAGACCGATTAATGCTCCTCCTGTACTTCACACCTTTTGTAGCTCTTCATATTTTTCTCACATTTTCAGGCTCTTCATGTTTTTCAACACCGCTTCATGCTCCTCTAATTTTTCAGACCGATTCATGCTCCTCAAGTATTTCACACCTTTTGAGGCTTCATGTTTTTCAACACCACTTTATGCTCCACATATTTTTCAGACCGTTTCATGCTCATCTCATTTTTGACACCTTTTGAAGCTCTTCATATTTTTCACACCTTTTGAAGCTCTTTATATTTTTCAAAAGTTTTCAGATCTTCATGTTTTTCAACACCGCTTCTTGATCCTCCTATTTTTCAGACCGTTTCATGCTCCTCCTAATTTTCACACCTTTTGAAGCACCTCAAATTTTTCACACCTTTTCAGGCTCTTCATGTTCTTGAACACGGTTTCCTGCTCCTCCTTTTTTTCAGACCGTTTCATGCTCCTCATATTTTTGACACCTTTTGAATCTCTTCATATATTTCACACCTTTTCAGGCTCTTCATATATTGGAACACCACTTCATGCTCCTCCTATTTTTCGGACGGTTTCATTCTCCTCATGTACTTCACACCTTTTGAAGCTCTTCATATATTTCACACTTTTTCAGGCTCTTCATGTTTTTCAACACCACTTCATGCTCCTCCTATTTTTCAAACCGTTTCATGCTCATCTCATTTTTGACACCTTCTGAAGCTCTTCATATTTGTTACACCCTTTCAGGCTCTTCATATTTTTCAACACGGCTTCATGCTACTCCTATTTTTCAGACCGTTTCATGCTCCTCATATTTTTCACACCTTTTGAAGCTCTTCATATTTTTCACACATTTTCAGGCTCTTCATGTTTTTCAACACCACTTCATGCTCCTCCTATTTTTCAGACCGTTTCATGCTCCTCATGTATTTCACACCTTTTGAAGCTCTTCATATTTTTCACACTTTTTGAAGCTCTTCATATATTTCACACATTTTCAGGCTCTTCATGTTTTTCAACACCGCTTCATGCTCCTCCTTTTTTTCAGACCGTTTCATGGTCCTCATGTATTTCACACATTTTGAGGCTCTTCATATCTTTCACACCTTTTCAGCCGCTTCATGTTTTTGAACACCGTTTCATGCTCCTCCTATTTTTCAGACCGTTTCATGCTCCTCATATTTTTGACACCTTTTGAAGCTCTTCATATTTTTCACACCTTTTGAAGCTCTTCATGTATTTCATACGATTTCAGTCTCTTCAGGTTTTTCAACACCGCTTCATGCTCCTCCTATATTTCAGACCGTTTCATGCTCCTCATATTTTTGACACATTTTGAAGCTCTTCATATTTTTCACACATTTTCAGGCTCTTCATGTTTTTCACAAGTTTTCAGATCTTCATGTTTTTCAACACCGCTTCTTGATCCTCCTATTTTTCAGATCGTTTCATGCTCCTCATATTTTTGTCACGTTTTGAAGCTCTTCATATTTTACACACATTTTCAGGCTCTTCATGTATTTGAACATCGCTACATGCTCCTCCGAATTTTCACAACTTTTGAAGCACCTCAAATTTTTCACACCTTTTCAGGCTCTTCATGTTCTTGAACACGGTTTCCTGCTCCTCCTTTTTTTCAGACCGTTTCATGCTCCTCATATTTTTGACAGCTTTTGAATCTCTTCATATATTTCACACCCTTTCAGGCTCTTCATGTATTGGAACACCGCTTCATGCTCCTCCTATTTTTCGGACGGTTTCATTCTCCTCATGTACTTCACACCTTTTGAAGCTCTTCATATATTTCACACTTTTTCAGGCTCTTCATGTTTTTTAACACCGCTTCATGCTCCTCCTATATTTCAGAGAGTTTCATGCTCCTCATGTATTTCACATCTTTTGAAGCTCTTCATATTTCTCACAACTTTTTAGGCTCTTCATGTTTTTCCACATCACTTCATGCTTCTCGTATTTTTCGGCCTGTTTCATGCTCCTCATGTATTTCACACCTTTTGAAGCTCTTCATATTTTTCACACCTTTTCAGGCTCTTCATGTTTTTAATCACCGTTTCATGCTCCTCCTATTTTTCAGACCGTTTCATGCTCCTCATATATTTGACACATTTTGAAGCTCTTTATATTTTTCACACATTTTCAGGCTCTTCATGTTTTTGAACACTGCTTCATGATCCTCCTATTTTTCAGACCTTTTCATGTTCTTCATATGTTTGACACATTTTGAAGCTCTTCATATTTTTCACACCTTTTCAGGCTCTTCATGTGTTTCAACACCACTTCATGCTTCTCCTATTTTTCAGACCGTTTCATGCGCCTCATGTATTTCACACCTTTTGAAGCTCTTCATAATTTTCACATCTTTTCAGTCTCTTCATGTTTTTGAACACCATTTCATGCCGCTTCTATTTTTTAGACCGTTTCCTGCTCTTCATATTTTTCACACCTTTTGATGCTCTTCATATTTTTCACACGTTTTCAGGCTCTTCTTGTTTTTCAACACCGCTTCATGCTCCTCCTATTTTTCAGACCGTTTCTTGCACCTCATATTTTTCTCACCTTTTGAAGCGCTTCATATTTTCCACACCTTTTCAGGCTCTTCATGTTTTTCAACACCGCTTCATGCTCCTCCTATTTTTCAGACCGTTTCATGCTCCTCATATTTTTGACACGTTATGAAGCTCTTCATATTTTTCACACGTTTTCAGGCTCTTCATGTTTTTCACACCTTTTCAGGCTCTTCATGTTTTTGAACACCATTTCATGATCCTCCTATTTTTCTGACCGTTTAACGCTCCTCATATTTTTGACACCTTTAGAAACTCTTCATATTTTTCACACCTTTTCAAGCACTTCATGGTTTTCCACACCGCTTCATGCTCCTCCTATTTTTCAGACGGTTTCATGCTCTTCATATTTTTGATAACTTTTGAAGCTCTTCATATTTTTCACACCTTTTCAGGCTCTTCATGTTTTTCAAGACCACTTCATGCTCCTCCTATTTTTCAGACCGTTTCATGCTCATCTCATTTTTGACACCTTTTGAAGTTCTTCATATTTTTCCCACCTTTTGAAGCTCTTCATATATTACACACGTTTTCAGGTTCTTCATGTTTTTCAACACCGTTTCATGCTGCTTCTATTTTTCAGACCGTTTCATGCTCCTCATATTTTTCACACCTTTTGAAGCTCTTCATATTTTTCACACGTTTTCAGGCTCTTCATGTTTTTCAACACCGTTTAATTCTGCTTCTATTTTTCAGACCGTTTCATGCTCCTCATATTTTTGACACCTTTAGACTCTTCATATTTTTCACACCTTTTCAGCCTCTTCATGTTTTTCACACATTTTCAGCCTCTTCATGTTTTTGAACACCCCTTCTTGCTCCTTTTATTTTTCAGAGAGTTTCATGCTCCTCATGTATTTCACACCTTTTAAAGCTCTTCATATTTTTCAAACCTTTTCAGGCTCTTCATGTTTTTGAACACTGCTTCATGCTCCTCCTATTTTTCAGACCGTTTCATGCTCCTCATATTTTGACACCTTTTGAAGCTTTTCATATTTTTCACACCTTTTCAGGCTCTTCAAGTTTTTCAACACCACTTCATGCTCTTCCTTTTTTGCAGACCATTTCATGCTCCTCATATTTTTGACACCTTTTGTTGCTCTTCATATTTTTCACACCTTTTCAGGCTCTTCTTATTTTTCAAACAAGTGAAGCTCTTCATATTTTTCACACTTTTTCAGGCTTTCATGTTTAGAATACCGCTTCATGCTCCTCCTATTTTTCTGACCGTTTCTTCCTCCTCATGTATTTCACACCTTGTGAAGCTCTTCGTATTTTTCACACCTTTTCAGGCTCTTCATGTTTTTGAACACCGTTTTATGCTGCTTCTATTTTTCAGACCGTTTCATGCTCCTCATATATTTTAAACCTTTGAATCTCTTCATATTATTCACACCTTTTCAGGCTGTTCATGTTTTTCAACAACGCTTCATGATCCTCCTATTTTTCAGACCGTTTCATGCTCCTCATAATTTTGACACCCTTTGAAGCTCCTCTTATATTTCACACCTTTTCAGACTCTTCATGTTTTCGAACACCACTTCAAGTTCCTCCTATTTTTGCGACGGTTTCATGCTCCTCATGTATTTCACTCCTTTTGAAGCTCTTCATATTTTTCACACCTTTTCAGGCTCTTCATGATTTTCAACCCCACTTCATGCTCCTCCTATTTTTCAGACCGTTTCATGTTCCTCATATTTTTGACACCTTTTGAAGCTCTTCATATTTTCTACACCTTTTCAGGCTCTTCATGTTTTTCAACACAGCTTCATGCTCCTCTAATTTTTCAGACCATTTGGTGCTCCTCATATTTTTCACAGCATTTGAAGCTCTTCATATTTTTCACACCTTTTCAGGCTCTTCATGTTTTTCAACACCACTTCATGCTCCTCCTATTTTTCAGACCGTTTCATGCTCCTCATATTTTTGACACCTTTTGAAGCTCTTCATATTTTTCACACCTTTTCAGGCTCCTCCTGTTTTTGAACACCGTTTCATGCTCCTACTATTTTTCAGACCATTTCATGCTCCTCATATTTTTGACACCTTTTGAAGCTCTTCATATTTTTCACACCTTTTCAGGCTCTTCAAGTTTTTGAACAATGCTACAATGCTCCTCCTATTTTTCAGACCGTTTCATGCTCCTCATATTTTTGACCTCTTTTAAAGCTCTTCATATTTTTCACGCCTTTTGAAGCTCTTCATATATTTCACACTTTTTCAGGCTCTTCATATTTTTCAACACCACTTCATGCTTCTCCTATTTCTCAGACCGTTTCATGCTCATCTCATTTTTGACAGCATTTGAAGCTCTTCATATTTTTCACAACTTTTGAAGCTCTTCATATTTTTCACACCTTTTCAGCCTCCTCATGTTTTTCAGCACCGCTTCATGCTCCTTCTATTTTTCAGACCGTTTCATGCTCCTCTCATTTCTGAAATCTTTTGAAGCTCTTCATATATTTCACACATTTTCAGGCTGTTAATGTTTTTCAACACGGCTTCATGCTCCTCCTATTTTTCAGACCGTTTCATGCTCATCTAATTTATGACACCTTCTGAAGCTCTTCATAGTTTTCACAAATTTTCAGGCTCTTCATATTTTTGAACACCGCTTCATGCTCCTCCTATTTTTCAGACCGTTTCATGCTCCTCATTTATTTCACACATTTTGAAGCTCTTCATATTTTACACACCTTTTCAGGCTCGTCATGATTTTCAACAACACTTCATGCTCCTCCTATTTTTCAGACAGTTTCATGCTCATCTAATTTTTGACACCTTTTGAAGCTCTTCATATATTTCACACCTTTTGAAGCTCTTCATATTTTTCACATTTTTGAAGCTCTTCAGATTTTTCACACGTTTTCAGGCTCTTCATGTTTTTGAACACCGCTTCATGCTCCTCATATATTTCAGACCGTTTCATGCTCCTCATATTTGTGACACCTTTTGAAGCTCTTCGTATTTTTCACACATTTTCACGCTCTTCATGTTTTTCATCATGACTTCATGCTCCTCCTATTTTTCAGACCGTTTCATGCTCCTCATATTTTTGACACCTTTTGAAATCTTCATATACTTCACACCTTTTCAGATTCTTCATTTTTTTGAAAAGAACTTCATGCTCCTTCTATTTCTCAGACCGTTTCATGGTCATCTCATTTTTGACACCTTTTGAAGCTCCTCATATTTTTCATTCCTTTTGAAGATCTTCATATTTTTCACACGTTTTCAGGCTCTTCATATTTTTCAACACCGCATCATGCTTCTCCTATTTTTCAGACAGTTTCATTCTCCTCATATTTTTGACACATTTTGAAGCTCTTCATATTTTTCACACCTTTTCAGGCTCTTCATGTTTTTCAACACTGTTTCATGATCCTCCTATTTTTCAGACCGTTTCATGCACCTCATAATTTTGACACCTTTTGAAACTCTTCTTATATTTCACACCTTTTCAGACTCTTCATGTGTTCGAACACCACTTCAAGTTCCTCCTATTTTTGCGACCGTTTAATGCTCTTCATATTTTTGACACCTTTTGAAGCTCTTCATATTTTTCACACCTTTTGAAGCTCTTCATATATTTCACACATTTTCAGGCTCTTCATGTTTTTCAACACCACTTCATGCTCCTCCTATTTTTCAGACCGTTTCTTGCTCATCTAATTTTTGACACCTTTTGAAGCTCTTCATATATTTCACACCTTTTGAAGCTCTTCATATTTTTCACATTTTTGAAGCTCTTCAAATTTTTCACACCTTTTCATGCTCTTCATGTTTCTGAACACCGCTTCATGATCCTCCGGTTTTTCAGACCTTTTCATTCTCCTCATATTTTTGACACCTTTTGAAGCTTTTCATATTTTTTACAACATTTCAGGCTTTTCATGTTTTTGAACACCTCTTCATGCTCCTCGTATTTTTCACACCATTTGAAGCTCTTCATATTTTTCACACCTTTTCAGGCTCTTCATGTTTTTCAACACCGCTTCATGCTACTCCTATTTTTCAGACCGATTAATGCTCCTCCTGTACTTCACACCTTTTGTAGCTCTTCATATTTTTCTCACATTTTCAGGCTCTTCATGTTTTTCAACACCGCTTCATGCTCCTCTAATTTTTCAGACCGATTCATGCTCCTCAAGTATTTCACACCTTTTGAGGCTTCATGTTTTTCAACACCACTTTATGCTCCACATATTTTTCAGACCGTTTCATGCTCATCTCATTTTTGACACCTTTTGAAGCTCTTCATATTTTTCACACCTTTTGAAGCTCTTTATATTTTTCACAAGTTTTCAGATCTTCATGTTTTTCAACACCGCTTCTTGATCCTCCTATTTTTCAGACCGTTTCATGCTCCTCCTAATTTTCACACCTTTTGAAGCACCTCAAATTTTTCACACCTTTTCAGGCTCTTCATGTTCTTGAACACGGTTTCCTGCTCCTCCTTTTTTTCAGACCGTTTCATGCTCCTCATATTTTTGACACCTTTTGAATCTCTTCATATATTTCACACCTTTTCAGGCTCTTCATATATTGGAACACCACTTCATGCTCCTCCTATTTTTCGGACGGTTTCATTCTCCTCATGTACTTCACACCTTTTGAAGCTCTTCATATATATCACACTTTTTCAGGCTCTTCATGTTTTTCAACACCACTTCATGCTCCTCCTATTTTTCAAACCGTTTCATGCTCATCTCATTTTTGACACCTTCTGAAGCTCTTCATATTTGTTACACCCTTTCAGGCTCTTCATGTTTTTCAACACGGCTTCATGCTACTCCTATTTTTCAGACCGTTTCATGCTCCTCATATTTTTCACACCTTTTGAAGCTCTTCATATTTTTCACACATTTTCAGGCTCTTCATGTTTTTCAACACCACTTCATGCTCCTCCTATTTTTCAAACCGTTTCATGCTCCTCATGTATTTCACACCTTTTGAACCTCTTCATATTTTTCACACTTTTTGAAGCTCTTCATATATTTCACACATTTTCAGGCTCTTCATGTTTTTCAACACCGCTTCATGCTCCTCCTTTTTTTCAGACCGTTTCATGGTCCTCATGTATTTCACACATTTTGAGGCTCTTCATATCTTTCACACCTTTTCAGCCGCTTCATGTTTTTGAACACCGTTTCATGCTCCTCCTATTTTTCAGACCGTTTCATGCTCCTCATATTTTTGACACATTTTGAAGCTCTTCATATTTTTCACACCTTTTGAAGCTCTTCATGTATTTCACACGATTTCAGTCTCTTCAGGTTTTTCAAACCGCTTCATGCTCCTCCTATATTTCAGACCGTTTCATGCTCCTCATATTTTTGACACATTTTGAAGCTCTTCATATTTTTCACACATTTTCAGGCTCTTCATGTTTTTCACAAGTTTTCAGATCTTCATGTTTTTCAACACCGCTTCTTGATCCTCCTATTTTTCAGATCGTTTCATGCTCCTCATATTTTTGTCACGTTTTGAAGCTCTTCATATTTTACACACATTTTCAGGCTCTTCATGTATTTGAACATCGCTACATGCTCCTCCGAATTTTCACAACTTTTGAAGCACCTCAAATTTTTCACACCTTTTCAGGCTCTTCATGTTCTTGAACACGGTTTCCTGCTCCTCCTTTTTTTCAGACCGTTTCATGCTCCTCATATTTTTGACAGCTTTTGAATCTCTTCATATATTTCACACCTTTTCAGGCTCTTCATGTATTGGAACACCGCTTCATGCTCCTCCTATTTTTCGGACGGTTTCATTCTCCTCATGTACTTCACACCTTTTGAAGCTCTTCATATATTTCACACTTTTTCAGGCTCTTCATGTTTTTCAACACCACTTCATGCTCCTCCTATTTTTCAGACCGTTTCATGCTCTTCTCATTTTTGACACCTTCTGAAACTCTTCATATTTGTTACACCCTTTCAGGCTCTTCATGTTTTTCAACACGGCTTCATGCTCCTCCTATTTTTCAGACCGTTTCATGCTCCTCCTATTGTTCAGACCGTTTCATGCTCCTCTTATATTTGACACGTTTTGAGGCTCTTCATATATTTCACACCTTTTCAGGCTCTGCATTTTTTTCAACACCGCTTCATGCTCCTCCTATTTTTCAGACCGATTCAAGCTCCTCATATTTTTGACACCTTTTGAAGCACTTCATATTTTTCACACCTTTTCAGGCTCTTCATTTTTTTGAACACCGCTTCATGCTCCTCCTATTTTTCCGACTGTTTCATGCTCCTCATATTTTTGACACCTTTTGAAACACTTCGTATTTTTCACACCTTTTCAGGCTCTTCATTTTTTTGAACACCGCTTCATGCTCCTCGTATTTTTCAGACCGTTTCATGCTCCTCATATATTTGACATCTTTTGAAGCCCTTCATATTTTTCACACATTTTCAGGTTTTCATGTTTTTCAACACTGCTTCATGCTCCTCCTATTTTTCAGACCGTTTCATGCTCCTCATGTTTTTCACGTCTTTTGTAGCTCTTCATATTTTTCACAACTTTTGAAGCTCTTCATATTTTTCACACCTTTTGAAGCTCTTCATATTTTTCACATGTTTTCACGCTCTTCATGTTTTCAACACCGCTTCTTGATCCACCTATATTTCAGACTGTTTCATGCTCCTAATATTTTTGTCACGTTTTGAAGCTCTTCATATTTTACACACATTTTCAGGCTCTTCATGTTTTTCAACACCGCTTCATGCTCCTCTTATTTTTAACACCTTTTGAAGCTCTTCATATTTTTCACACCTTTTCAGGCTCTTCATGTTTTTGAACACGGTTTCCTGCTCCTCCTTTTTTTCAGACCGTTTCATGCTCCTCATATTTTTGACACGTTTTGAATCTCTTCATATATTTCACACCTTTTCAGGCTCTTCATATATTTGAACAACGCTTCATGCTCCTCCTATTTTACAGACGGTTTCATCCTCCTCATGTATTTCACACCTTTTGAAGCTCTTCATATTTTTCACACCTTTTCAGGCTCTTCATGTTTTTGAACACCGTTTCATGCTGCTCCTATTTTTCAGACCGTTTCATACTCCTCATAGTTGTGACACCTTTTGAAGCTCTTCATATTTTTCACATCTTTTCAGGCTCTTCATGTTTTTCCACACCACTTCATGCTTCTCCTGTTTTTCAGACCGTTTCATGATCCTCATGAATTTCACACATTTTGAAGCTCTTTATATTTTTCACATATTTTCAGGCTCTTCATGTTTTTGATCACCGCTTCATGATCCTCCTATTTTTCAGACCGTTTCATGCTCTTCATATATTTGACACCTCTTGAAGCTCTTCATATTTTTCACACCTTTTCAGGCTCTTCATGTTTTTCCCCACCACTTCATTCTTCTCCTATTTTTCAGACCATTTCATGCTCCTCATGAATTTCACACCTTTTGAAGCTCTTCATATTTTTCACACCTTTTCAGGCTCTTCATGTTTTTTATCACCGTTTCATGCTCCTATTTTTCAGACCGTTTCATGCTCCTCATATTTTTGACACCTTTTGCAGCTCTTCATATTTTTCACAAGTTTTCAGTCTCTTCACGATTTTGAACACCGCTTCATGATCCTCCTATTTTTAAGACCGTTTCATGCTCCTCATATTTTTCACACCTTTTGAAGCTCCTCATATTTTTCACACCTTTTCAGGCTCTTCATGTTTTTGAACACCGCTTCATGCTGCTTCTCTTTTTCAGACCGTTTCATGCTCCTCATATTTTTCACACCTTTTGAAGCTCCTCATATTTTTCACACCTTTTCAGACTCTTCATATTTTTGAACACCGCTTCATGCTCCTCCAATTTCAGACCGTTTCATGCTCCTCATGTATTTCACACCTTTTGAAGCTCTTCATATTTTTCACAACTTTTCAGGCTCCTCATGTTTTTGAACACCGCTTCATGCTCCTCCTATTTTCCAGACCGTTTCATGCTCCTCATATTTTTGACACCTTTTGCAGGTCTTCATATTTTTCACACCTTTTCAGGCTCTTCATATTTTTGAACACTGCTTCATGATCCTCCTATTTTCCAGACCGTTTCATGCTCCTCATATTTTTGACACCTTTTGAAGCTCTTCATATTTTTCACACCTTTTCAGGCTCTTCATATTTTTGAACACTGCTTCATGATCCTCCTATTTTTCAGACCCTTTTATGCTCTTCTCATTTTTGACACCATTTGAAGCTCTTCATATCTTTCATATTTTTGAAGTTCTTCATATTTTCACAGGTTTTCAGACTCTTCATGTTTTTCAACACCGCTTCATGCTCCTGCTATTTTTGAGACCGTTTCATGCTCTTCATATATTTGACACCTCTTGAAGCTCTTCATATTTTTCACACCTTTTCAGGCTCTTCATGTTTTTCCCCACCACTTCATTCTTCTCCTATTTTTCAGATCATTTCATGCTCCTCATGAATTTCACACCTTTTGAAGCTCTTCATATTTTTCACACCTTTTCAGGCTCTTCATGTTTTTTATCACCGTTTCATGCTCCTATTTATCAGACCGTTTCATGCTCCTCATATTTTTGACACCTTTTGCAGCTCTTCATATTTTTCACAAGTTTTCAGTCTCTTCATGATTTTGAACACCGCTTCAAGATCCTCCTATTTTTAAGACCGTTTCATGCTCTTCATATTTTTGACACCTTTTGCAGCTCTTCATATTTTTCACACCTTTTCAGGCTCTTCATGTTTTTCAACACCGCTTCGTGCTCCTCCTCTTTTTCAGACCGTTTCATGCTCCTCATATTTTTGACATCTATTGAAGCTCTTCATATTTCTCACACCTTTTCAGGTTCTTCATGTTTTTCAACACCACTTCATGCTCCTCCTATTTTTCAGACCGTTTCATGCACATCTCATTTTTGACACCTTTTGAAGCTCTTCATATCTTTCATATTTTTGAAGTTCTTCATATTTTCACACGTTTTCAGACTCTTCATGTTTTTCAACACCGCTTCATGCTCCTGCTATTTTTCAGACCGTTTCATGCTCTTCAAATATTTGACACCTCTTGAAGCTCTTCATATTTTTCACACCTTTTCAGGCTCTTCATGTTATTCCCCACCACTTCATTCTTCTCCTGTTTTTCAGACCATTTCATGCTCCTCATGAATTTCACACCTTTTGAAGCTCTTCATATTTTTCACACCTCTTCAGGCTCTTCATGTTTTTTATCACCGTTTCATGCTCCTATTTTTCAGACTGTTTCATGCTCCTCATATTTTTGACACCTTTTGCAGCTCTTCATATTTTTCACAAGTTTCAGTCTCTTCATGATTTTGAACACCGCTTCAAGATCCTCCTATTTTTAAGACCGTTTCATGCTCTTCATATTTTTCACACCTTTTCAGGCTCTTCATGTTTTTCAACACCGTTTCATGCTGCTTCTCTTTTTCAGACCGTTTCATGCTCCTCATATTTTTCACACCTTTTGAAGCTCCTCATATTTTTCACACCTTTTCAGGCTCTTCATGTTTTTGAACACAGCTTCATGCTACTCCTATTTTTCAGACTGTTTCATGCTCCTCATATTTTTCACACCTTTTGAAGCTCCTCATATTTTTCACACCTTTTCAGGCTCTTCATGTTTTTCAACACCGTTACATGATCCTCCTATTTTTCAGACTGTTTCATGCTCATCTCATTTTTGACCCCTTTTGAAGCTTTTCAGATTTTTCACAACTTTTTAGGCTCTTCATGTTTCTCAACACGGCTTCATGCTCCACATATTTTTCAGACCGTTTCATGCTCATCTCATTTTTGACACCTTTTGAAGCTCTTCATATTTCTCACAACTTTTTAGGCTTTTCATATTTTTGAACACCACTTCATGCTCCTCCTATTTTTCAGAGAGTTTCATGCTCCTCATGTATTTCACATCTTTTGAAGCTCTTCATATTTCTCACAACTTTTTATGCTCTTCATGTTTTTCCACATCACTTCATGCTTCTCGTATTTTTCGGCCTGTTTCATGCTCCTCATGTATTTCACACCTTTTGAAGCTCTTCATATTTTTCACACCTTTTCAGGCTCTTCATGTTTTTAATCACCGTTTCATGCTCCTCCTATTTTTCAGACCGTTTCATGCTCCTCATATATTTGACACATTTTGAAGCTCTTTATATTTTTCACACATTTTCAGGCTCTTCATGTTTTTGAACACTGCTTCATGCTTCTCCTATTTTTCAGACCGTTTCATGCGCCTCATGTATTTCACACCTTTTGAAGCTCTTCATAATTTTCACATCTTTTCAGTCTCTTCATGTTTTTGAACACCATTTCATGCCGCTTCTATTTTTTAGACCGTTTCCTGCTCCTCATATTTTTCACACCTTTTGATGCTCTTCATATTTTTCACACGTTTTCAGGCTCTTCTTGATTTTCAACACCGCTTCAAGCTCCTCCTATTTTTCAGACCGTTTCTTGCACCTCATATTTTTCTCACCTTTTGAAGCGCTTCATATTTTCCACACCTTTTCAGGCTCTTCATGTTTTTCAACACCGCTTCATGCTCCTCCTATTTTTCAGACCGTTTCATGCTCCTCATATTTTTGACACGTTTTGAAGCTCTTCATATTTTTCACACGTTTTCAGGCTCTTCATGTTTTTCACACCTTTTCAGGCTCTTCATGTTTTTGAACACCATTTCATGATCCTCCTATTTTTCTGACCGTTTAATGCTCCTCATATTTTTGACACCTTTAGAAACTCTTCATATTTTTCACACCTTTTCAAGCACTTCATGGTTTTCCACACCGCTTCATGCTCCTCCTATTTTTCAGACGGTTTCATACTCTTCATATTTTTGATAACTTTTGAAGCTCTTCATATTTTTCACACCTTTTCAGGCTCTTCATGTTTTTCAAGACCACTTCATGCTCCTCCTATTTTTCAGACCGTTTCATGCTCATCTCATTTTTGACACCTTTTGAAGTTCTTCATATTTTTCCCACCTTTTGAAGCTCTTCATATATTTCACACGTTTTCAGGTTCTTCATGTTTTTCAACACCGTTTCATGCTGCTTCTATTTTTCAGACCGTTTCATGCTCCTCATATTTTTCACACCTTTTGAAGCTCTTCATATTTTTCACACGTTTTCAGGCCCTTCATGTTTTTCAACACCGTTTAATTCTGCTTCTATTTTTCAGACCGTTTCATGCTCCTCATATTTTTGACACCTTTAGACTCTTCATATTTTTCACACCTTTTCAGCCTCTTCATGTTTTTCACACATTTTCAGCCTCTTCATGTTTTTGAACACCCCTTCTTGCTCCTTTTATTTTTCAGAGAGTTTCATGCTCCTCATGTATTTCACACCTTTTAAAGCTCTTCATATTTTTCACACCTTTACAGGCTCTTCATGTTTTTGAACACCGTTTCATCCTCCTCCTATTTTTCAGACCGTTTCATGCTCCTCATATTTTTGACACCTTTTGAAGCTCTTCATATTTTTCACACCTTTTCAAGCTCTTCATGTTTTTGCACACTGCTTCATGCTCTTCCTATTTTTCAGACCGTTTCATGCTCCTCATATTTTTGACACCTTTTGAAGCTCTTCATATTTTTCACACCTTTTCAGGCTCTTCATGTTTTTCAACACCAATTCATGCTTCTCCTATTTTTCAGACTGTTTAATGCTCCTCATATTTTTAACACCTTTAGAAACTCTTCATATTTTTCACACCTTTTCAAGCACTTCATGGTTTTCCACACCGCTTCATGCTCCTCCTATTTTTCATACCGTTTCATTCTCCTCATATTTTTGACACCTTTTGAAGCTCTCATATATTTCACACCTTTTCAGGCTCTTCATTTTTTTCAACACAACGTCATGCTCCTCCTATTTTTCAGACCCTTTTATGCTCTTCTCATTTTTGACACCTTTTGAAGCTCTTCATATTTTTCACACCTTTTGAAGCTCTTCATGTTTTTCACACCTTTTCAGGCTCTTCATGTTTTTCAACACCGCTTCATGCTCCTTCTATTTTTCTGACCGTTTCATGCTCCTCATAATTTTGACACATTTTGAAGCTCTTCATATTTTTCACACCTTTTCAGGCTCTTCATGTTTTTCAACACCGCTTCGTGCTCCTCCTCTTTTTCAGACCGTTTCATGCTCCACATATTTTTGACATCTATTGAAGCTCTTCATATTTCTCACACCTTTTCAGGTTCTTCATGTTTTTCAACACCACTTCATGCTCCTCCTATTTTTCAGACCGTTTCATGCACATCTCATTTTTGACACCTTTTGAAGCTCTTCATATCTTTCATATTTTTGAAGTTCTTCATATTTTCACACGTTTTCAGACTCTTCATGTTTTTCAACACCGCTTCATGCTCCTGCTATTTTTCAGACCGTTTCATGCTCTTCAAATATTTGACACCTCTTGAAGCTCTTCATATTTTTCACACCTTTTCAGGCTCTTCATGTTATTCCCCACCACTTCATTCTTCTCCTATTTTTCAGACCATTTCATGCTCCTCATGAATTTCACACCTTTTGAAGCTCTTCATATTTTTCACACCTCTTCAGGCTCTTCATGTTTTTTATCACCGTTTCATGCTCCTATTTTTCAGACTGTTTCATGCTCCTCATATTTTTGACACCTTTTGCAGGTCTTCATATTTTTCACACGTTTTCAGTCTCTTCATGATTTTGAACACCGCTTCAAGATCCTCCTATTTTTAAGACCGTTTCATGCTCTTCATATTTTTCACACCTTTTCAGGCTCTTCATGTTTTTCAACACCGTTTCATGCTGCTTCTCTTTTTCAGACCGTTTCATGCTCCTCATATTTTTCACACCTTTTGAAGCTCCTCATATTTTTCACACCTTTTCAGGCTCTTCATGTTTTTGAACACAGCTTCATGCTACTCCTATTTTTCAGACTGTTTCATGCTCCTCATATTTTTCACACCTTTTGAAGCTCCTCATATTTTTCACACCTTTTCAGGCTCTTCATGTTTTTCAACACCGTTACATGATCCTCCTATTTTTCAGACTGTTTCATGCTCATCTCATTTTTGACCCCTTTTGAAGCTTTTCAGATTTTTCACAACTTTTTAGGCTCTTCATGTTTCTCAACGCGGCTTCATGCTCCACATATTTTTCAGACCGTTTCATGCTCATCTCATTTTTGACACCTTTTGAAGCTCTTCATATTTCTCACAACTTTTTAGGCTTTTCATATTTTTGAACACCGCTTCATGCTCCTCCTATTTTTCAGAGAGTTTCATGCTCCTCATGTATTTCACATCTTTTGAAACTCTTCATATTTCTCACAACTTTTTAGGCTCTTCATGTTTTTCCACATCACTTCATGCTTCTCGTATTTTTCGGCCTGTTTCATGCTCCTCATGTATTTCACACCTTTTGAAGCTCTTCATATTTTTCACACCTTTTCAGGCTCTTCATGTTTTTAATCACCGTTTCATGCTCCTCCTATTTTTCAGACCGTTTCATGCTCCTCATATATTTGACACATTTTGAAGCTCTTTATATTTTTCACACATTTTCAGGCTCTTCATGTTTTTGAACACTGCTTCATGATCCTCCTATTTTTCAGACCTTTTCATGTTCTTCATATGTTTGACACATTTTGAAGCTCTTCATATTTTTCACACCTTTTCAGGCTCTTCATGTGTTTCAACACCACTTCATGCTTCTCCTATTTTTCAGACCGTTTCATGCGCCTCATGTATTTCACACCTTTTGAAGCTCTTCATAATTTTCACATCTTTTCAGTCTCTTCATGTTTTTGAACACCATTTCATGCCGCTTCTATTTTTTAGACCGTTTCCTGCTCCTCATATTTTTCACACCTTTTGATGCTCTTCATATTTTTCACACGTTTTCAGGCTCTTCTTGTTTTTCAAAACCGCTTAATGCTCCTCCTATTTTTCAGACCGTTTCTTGCACCTCATATTTTTCTCACCTTTTGAAGCGCTTCATATTTTCCACACCTTTTCAGGCTCTTCATGTTTTTCAACACCGCTTCATGCTCCTCCTATTTTTCAGACCGTTTCATGCTCCTCAGATTTTTGACACCTTTTGAAATATTCATATACTTCACACCTTTTCAGGCTCTTCATTTTCTTGAACACAACTTCATGCTCCTCCTATTTTTCAGGCCGTTTCATGCTCATCTCTTTTTTGACAGCTTTTGAAGCTCTTCATATTTTTCATACCTTTTAAAGATCTTCATATTTTTCACACGTTTTCAGGCTCTTCATATTTTTCAACACCGCATCATGCTCCTCCTATTTTTCAGACAGTTTCATGCTCCTCATATTTTTGACATGTTTTGAAGCTCTTCATATTTTTCACACCGTTTCAGGCTCTTCATGTTTTTCAACACTGTTTCATGCTCCTCCTATTTTTCAGACCGTTTCGTGCTCCTCATAATTTTGACACCCTTTGAAGCTCTTCTTATATTTCACACCTTTTCAGACTCGTCATGTTTTTGAACACCGCTTCAAGGTCCTCCTTTTTTTCGAGCGTTTCATGCTCCTCATATTTTTGACACCTTTTGAAGCTCTTCATATTTTTCACGCCTTTTCAGGCTCTTCATGTTTTTGAACACGGTTTCATGCTCCTCCTATTTTTCAGAGCGTTTCATACTCCTCATATTTTTCACACCTTTTGAAGCTCTTCAAATTTTTCACACCTTTTCAGGCTCTTCATGTTTTTCAACACCGCTTCATGCTCCTCCTATTTTGAGACCGTTTTCTGCTCCACATGTATTTCACAGCTTTTGAATCTCTTCATATTTTTCACACCATTTCAGGCTCTTCATGTTTTTCAACATCACTTCATGCTCCTCCTATTTTTCAGACCATTTCATGCTCCTCTTAATTTTGACAACTTTTGAAGCTCTTCATATTTTCCACACTTTTTCAGGCTCATCATGTTTTTGAACACCACTTCATGCTCCTCCTATTTTTCTGACCGTTTCATGCACATCTCATTTTTGACACCTTTTGAAGCCTTTGATATTTTTCACACCATTTTCAGGCTCTTCATGTTTTTCAACACCGCTTTCTGATCCTCCTATTTTTCAGACCGTTTCATGCTCCTCATGTATTTGACACCTTTTAAAGCTCCTCATATTTTTCACACCTTTTCAGGCTCTTCATATTTTTCACATAATTTCAGGCTGTTCATGTTTTTGAACACGGCTTCATGCTCCTCCAATTTTTCAGACCGTTTCATGTTCCTCATATTTTTGACACCTTTTGAAGCTCTTCATATTTTTCACACCTTTTGAAGCTCTTTATATTTTTCACACCATTTTCAGGCTCTTCATGTTTTTCAACACCGTTTCATGCTCCTCCTATTTTTCAGACCGTTTCATGCTCCTCTTATGTTTGACACCTTTTGAAGCTCTTCATATTTTTCACACCTTTTCACGCTCTTCATGTTTTTGAACACCGCTTCATACTCCGCATATTTTTCAGACCGTTTCATGCACATCTCATTTTTGACACCTTTTGAAGCTCTTCATATTTTTCACACCTTTTGAAGCTCTTCATATTTTTCACACGTTTTCATGCCCTTCATGTTTTTCATCAACGCTTCATGCTCCTCCTATTTTTCAGACCGTTTCATGCTCCTCATATTTTTGACACCTTTTGAAGCTCTTCATATATTTCACACCTTTTCAGGCTCTTCTTTTTTTTCAACACCACTTCATGCTCCTCCTATTTTTCAGACCGTTTCATGCTCATTTCATTTTTGACACCTTTTGTAGCTCTTTATATTTTTCACACCTTTTCATGCTCTTCATGTAATTGAACACCGCTTCATTTTCCTCCTATTTTTCAGACCGTTTCATGCTCCTCATATTCTTGACACCTTTTGAAGCTTTTCAAATTTTCACACGTTTTCAGGCTCTTCAAGTTTTTCAATACCGTTTCATGCTCCTCCTATTTTTCAGACCGTTTCATGCTCCTCTTATGTTTGACACCTTTTGAAGCTCTTCATATTTTTCACACCTTTTCACGCTCTTCATGTTTTTGAACATCGCTTCATGCTCCGCCTATTTTTCAGACCGTTTCATGCTCCTCATATTTTTGTCATCTTTTGAAGCTCTTCATATTTTTCACACCCTTTCAGGCTCTTAATGTTTTTCAACACCCCTTCATGCTCCTCCTATTTTTCAGACCATTTCATGCTCCTCATATTTTTGACGCCTTTAGAAGCTTTTCATATTTTTCACACCTTTTCAGGCTCTTCATGTTTTTTCACACCACTTCATGCTTCTCCTATTTTTCAGACCGTTTTATGCTCCTCATGTATTTCACACCTTTTGAAGCTCTTCATATTTTTCACAACTTTTCAGGTATTCATGTTTTTGATCACGGTTTCATGCTCCTCCTATTTTTCAGACCATTTCATGCTCCTCATATTTTTGACGCCTTTAGAAGCTCTTCATATTTTTCACACCTTTTCAGGCTCTTTATGTTTTTCAAAACCGCTTCATGCTCCTCCTATTTTTCAGACCGTTTCATGCTCCACACATTTTGAAACCTTTTGAAGCTCTTCATATTTTTCACACCTTTTCAGGCTCTCCATGTTTTTCATCACCGATTCATGCTCCTCCTATTTTTCAGACCGTTTCATGCTCCTCATGTATTTCACACCATTTGAAGATCTTCCTGTTTTTCACACCTTTTCAGTCTCTTCATGTATTTGAACACCATTTCATGCTCCTCCGATTTTTTAGACCGTTTCATGCTCCTCATATTTTTGACACCTTTTGAAGCTCTTCATATTTTTCACACCTTTTGAAGCTCTTCATGTTTTTCATATTTTTGAAGCTCTTCATATTTTTCACACCTTTTCACGCTTTTCATGTATTTGAACACCGGTTCATGCTCTTCCTATTTCTCAGACCGTTTCATGCTCCTCATGTATTTCACACCTTTTGAAGCTCTTCGTATTTTGCACACATTTTCAGGCTTTTCATGATTTTCACAACGACTTCATGCTCCTCATATTTTTCAGACCGTTTCATGCACATTTCATTTTTGACTTCTTTTGAAGCTCTTCATATTTTTCACACCATTTTCAGGCTCTTCATGTTTTTCAACACCACTTTATGATCCTCCTATTTTTCAGACCGTTTCATATTCCTCATAATTTTGACATTTTTTGAGGCTCTTCATATTTTTCACACCTTTTCAGGCTCTTCATGTCTTTGAACACCGTTTCATGCTCCTCCTATTTTTCTGACCGTTTCATGCACATCTCATTTTTGACACCTTTTGAAGCCTTTGATATTTTTCACACCATTTTCAGGCTCTTCATGTTTTTCAACACCGCTTTCTGATTCTCCTATTTTTCAGACCGTTTCATGCTCCTCATGTATTTGACACCTTTTAAAGCTCCTCATATTTTTCACACCTTTTCAGGCTCTTCATATTTTTCACATAATTTCAGGCTGTTCATGTTTTTGAACACGGCTTCATGCTCCTCCAATTTTTCAGACCGTTTCATGTTCCTCATATTTTTGACACCTTTTGAAGCTCTTCATATTTTTCACACCTTTTGAAGCTCTTCATATTTTTCACACCATTTTCAGGCTCTTCATGTTTTTCAACACCGTTTCATGCTCCTCCTATTTTTCAGACCGTTTCATGCTCCTCTTATGTTTGACACCTTTTGAAGCTCTTCATATTTTTCACACCTTTTCACGCTCTTCATGTTTTTGAACACCGCTTCATGCTCCGCATATTTTTCAGACCGTTTCATGCACATCTCATTTTTGACACCTTTTGAAGCCTTTGATATTTTTCACACCATGTTCAGGCTCTTCAGGTTTTTCAACACCGCTTTCTGATCCTCCTATTTTTCAGACCGTTTCATGCTCCTCATATATTTGACACCTTTTGAAGCTCTTCATATTTTCACAATTTTTTAATCTCTTCATATGTTTCACACGTTTTCAGGTTCTTCATGTTTTTCAACACCGCTTCATGCTCCTCCTATTTTTCATTCCGTTTCATGCTCCTCATATTCTTGACACCTTTTGACGCTTTTCATATTTTTCACACATTTTCAGGCTCTTCATGTTTTGCCACACCACTTCATGCTCCTCCTATTTTTCAGACGTTTTCATGCTCCTCATATTTTTGACACCTTTAGAAACTCTTCATATCATTCACACCTTTTCAGGCTCTTCATGTTTTGCCACACCGCTTCATGCTCCTCCTATTTTTGAGCCCGTTTCATGCTCCTCATGTATTTCACACCTTTTGAAGCTCTTCATATATTTCACACCCTTACATACTCTTCATGTTTTTCAACACCACTTCATGCTCCTCCTATTTTTAAGACTGTTTCATGCTCCTGATATTTTTGACTCGTTTTGAAGCTCTTCATATTTTCACAATTTTTTAAGCTCTTCATATTTTTCATACGTTTTCAGGTTCTTCATGTTTTTCAACACCGCTTCATGCTCCTCCTATTTTTCATTCCGTTTCATGCTCCTCATATTCTTGACACCTTTTGACGCTTTTCATATTTTTCACACATTTTCAGGCTCTTCAAGTTTTTCAACACCGCTTCATGCTCCTCCTATTTTTCATTCCGTTTCATGCTCCTCATATTTTTGACACCTTTTGAAGCTCTTCATATTTCTCACACCTTTTCAGGCTCTTCATGTTTTTCAACACCGCTTCATGATCCTCCTGTTTTTCAGACCGTTTCATGCTGATCTCATTTTTGACACCTTTGGAAGCTTTTCATATTTTTCACAACTTTTCAGGCTCTTCACGGTTTTGAACACCTTTTCATGTTCCTCCTATTTTTCAGACCGTATCATGCTCCTCATATATTTCACACGTTTTGAAGCTCTTCATATTTTTCATACCTTTTCAGGCTCTTCATGTATTTCAACACCAATTCATGCTCCTACTATTTTTCAGACCGTTTCATGCTCATCTCATTTTTGACACCTTTCGAAGCTGTTTGTATTTTTCACACCTTTTGAAGCTCTTCATATTTTTCACACGTTTTCATGCCCTTCATGTTTTTCATCACCGCTTCATGCTACTCCTATTTTTCAGACCGTTTCATGCTCCTCATATTTTTGACACCTTTTGAAGCTCTTCATATATTTCACACCTTTTCAGGCTCTTCTTTTTTTTCAACACCACTTCATGCTCCTACTATTTTTCAGACCGTTTCATGCTCATCTCATTTTGACACCTTTTGATGCACTTCATATTTTTAACACCTTTTGAAGCTCTTCGTATATTTCACACCTTTTCAGGCTCTTCATGTTTTCAACACCACTTCATGCCCCTCCTATTTTTCAGACCCTTTCATGCTAAACTAAATTTGACACCTTATGAAGCTTTTCATGTTTTTCATACCTTTTCATGCTCTTTATGTTTTTGAACACCGGTTCATGCTCCTCCTATTTTTCAACCCGTTTCATGCTCCTCATGTATTTCACATCTTTTGAAGCTCTTCATATTTTTCACACCTTTTCAGTCTCTTCATGTTTTTGAACACCGTTTCATGCTCCTCCTACTTTTCAGACCATATAATGCTCGTCATATATTTCACACGTTTTGAAGCTCTTCATATTTTTCACACCTTTTCAGGCTCTTCATGTTTTTAAACACCACTTCATGCTCCTCCTAATTATCAGACCGTTTCATGCTCCTAATATATATGACACCTTTTGTAGCTCTTCATATTATTCACACCTTTTCAGACTCCCCATGTTTTTCAACACCACTTCATGTTCCTCCCATTTTGCAGACAGTTTCATACTCCTCATATTTTTGACAACATTTGAAGCTCTTCATATTTCTAACACCTTTTCAGGCGCTTCATGTTTTTCAACACCGCTTCGTGCGCCTCCTATTTTTCAGACCGTTTCATGCTCATCTCATTTTTGACACCTTTTGAAGCTCTTCTTATTTTCCACATCTTTTGAAACCCTTCATATTTTTCACACGTTTTCAAGCTCTTCATGTTTTTCAACAACGTTTCATGCTCCTCCTATTTTTCAGACCGTTTCATGCTCCTCATATTTTTGACACCTTTTGAAGCTCTTCATATTTTTCACAACTTTTGAATCTCTTATATTTTTCACACCTTTTCAGGCTCTTCATGATTTTCAACACCGCTTCATGCTCCTCCTATTTTTCAGACCGTTTCTTGTTCCTCATATATTTGACACCTTTTGAAGCTCTTCATATATTTCACACCTTTTCAGGCGCCTCATGTTTTTCAACACCGCTTCATGCTCCTCCTATTTTTCAGACCATTTCATGCTCATCTCTTTTTTGACACCTTTTGAAGCTCTTCATATTTTTCACACCTTTTGAGCTCTTCATATTTTTCAAGACTGCTTTATGCTCCTCCTATTTTTCAGACCATTCATGCCCCTCATAATTTTGAAACATTTTGAAGCTCTTCATATTTTTTACACCTTTTCAGGCTCTTCATGTTTTTCAACACCACTTCATCCTCCTCCTGTTTTTTAGACCGTTCATGTCCCTCATATTTTTGACACCTTTTGAAGCTCTTCATATTTTCACACGTTTTCAGGCTCTTCATGTTTTTCAACACCTTATCATGCTCATCGTATTTTTCAGACCATTTCATGCTCCTCATATTTTTGACACGTTTTCATTCTCTTCATATTTTTCACACATTTTCAGGCTCTTCATGTTTTTGATCACCGCTTCATGCTCCTCATATTTTTCACACCTTTTGAAGCTCTTCATATTTTTCACACATTTTCAGGCTCTTTATGTTTTTCACCACCGCTTCATGCTCCTCCTATTTTTCAGAACTTTTCATGCTCATCTAATTTTTGACACCTTGTGAAGCTCTTCGTATTTTTTACACCTTTTGAAGCTCTTCATATTTTTATACCTTTTCAGGCTCTTCATGTTTTTCAACACCGCTTCATGCTTCTCCTGTTTTTCAGACCGTTTCAGGCTCCTCATATTTTTGACACCTTTTGAAGCTCTTCATACTTTTCACATCTTTTCAGGCTCTTCATGATTTTCAACACCACTTCATGCTCCTAGCATTTTTCAGACCTTTTCATGCTCCTCGTATTTTTGACACCTTTTGAAGCTCTTCATATTTTTCACAACTTTTGAAGCTCTTCGTATTTTTCACACCTTTTCAGGCTCTTCATATTTTTGAACACCGTTTTATGCTGCTTCTATTTTTCAGACCTTTTCATGCTCCTCATATATTTTAAACCTTTTGAATCTTTTCATATTTTTCACACCTTTTCATGCTGTTCATGTTTTTCAACAATGCTTCCTGATCCTCCTATTTTTCAGACCGTTTCATGCTCCTCAAGTATTTCACACCTTTTAAAGCTCTTCATATTTTTCACACCTTTTCAGGCTCTTCATGTTTTTCAACACCGCTCATACTTCTCCTGTTTTTCAGACCATTTCATGCTCCTCTTAATTTTAACACCTTTTGAAGCTCTTCATATTTTCCACATCTTTTCAGGCTCTTCATGTTTTTGAACACTGCTTCATGTTCCTTCTATTTTTCAGACCGTTTCATGCTCCTCAAATATTTTAAAACTTTTGAAGCTCTTCATATTTTTCACGCCTTTTCAGGCTCTTCATGTTTTTGAAGACCGATTCATGCTCCTCCTGTTTTTCAGACCGTTTCAGGCTCCTCATATTTTTGACACCTTTTGAAGCTCTTCATATTTTTTACAACTTTTCAGGCATTTCATGTTTTTGAACACCTCTTCATGCTCCTCCTATTTTTCACACCTTTTGAAGCTCTTCACATTTTTCACACCATTTCAGGCTCTTCATGTTTTTCAACACCGCTTCATGCTCCTCCTATTTTTCAGACCGTTTAATGCTCCTCCTGTACTTCACACCTTTTGAAGCTCTTCATATTTTTCACACCTTTTCATGCTCTTCATGTTTTTCAATACCGCTTCATGCACCTCCTATTTTCAGAACTTTTAATGCTCCTCCTGTACTTCACAACTTTTGAAGCTCTTCATATTTTTCACATCTTTTCAGGCTCTTCATGTTTTTCAACAACACTTCATGCTCCACCATTTTTCAGACCGCTTCATGCTCATCTCATTTTTGACAATTTTTGAAGCTCTTCATATTTTTCACACCTTTTGAAGCTCTTCATATTTTTGACACTTTTTCAGGCTCTTCATGTTTTTGAACACCGCTTCATGCTCCTCATATATTTCAGACCGTTTCATGCTCCTCTTATTTGTGACACCTTTTGAAGCTCTTCGTATTTTTCACACATTTTCAGGCTCTTCATGTTTTTCAACATGACTTCATGCTCCTCCTATTTTTCAGACCGTTTCATGCTCCTCATATTTTTGACACCTTTTGAAATCTTCATATACTTCACACCTTTTCAGGCTCTTCATTTTTTTGGAAATAACTTCATGCTCCTTCTATTTTTCAGACCGTTTCATGGTCATCTCTTTTTTGACACCTTTTGAAGCTCTTCATATTTTTCATACCTTTTGAAGATTTTCATATTTTTCACACGTTTTCAGGCTCTTCATATTTTTCAACACCGCATCATGCTCCTCCTATTTTTCAGACAGTTTCATGCTCCTCATATTTTTGACACGTTTTGAAGCTCTTCATATTTTTCACACCTTTTCAGGCTCTTCATGGTTTTCAACACTGTTTCATGATCCTCCTATTTTTCAGACCGTTTCATGCTCCTCATAATTTTGACACCCTTTGAAGCTCTTCTTATATTTCACACCTTTTCAGACTCTTCATGTTTTCGAACACCAATTCAAGTTCCTCCTATTTTTGCGACCGTTTCATGGTCTTCATATTTTTGACACCTTTAGAAGCACTTCATATTTTTCACACCTTTTGAAGATCTTCATATATTTCACACATTTTCAGGCTCTTCATGTTTCTCAACACCACTTCATGTTCCTCCTATTTTTTAGACCGTTTCATTCTCATCTAATTTTTGACACCTTTTGAAGCTCTTCATATATTTCACACCTTTTGAAGCTCTTCATATTTTTCACATTTATGAAGCTATTCAAATTTTTCACACGTTTTCAGGCTCTTCATGTTTTTGAACACCGCTTCATCCTCCTGCTATTTTTCACAACGTTTCACACTCCTCATATTTTTGACACGTTTTGAGGCTACTCATATTTTTCACACCTTTTCAGGCTTTTCATGTGTTTGAACACCGTTTCATGATCCTCCTATTTTTCAGAACGTTTCATGCTCCTCATATTCTTGACACCTTTTAAAGTTCTTCATATTTTTCACACCTTTTAAGGCTCTTCATGTTTTGAACACCGTTTCATGCTCCTCCTATTTTCAGACCGTTTCATGCTCTTCATTTTTTTGACACCTTTTGAAGCTCTTCATATTTTTCACACGTTTTGAAGCTCTTCATATATTTCACACCTTTTCAGGCTCTTCATGTTTTTGAACACCGCTTCATGCTCCTCCTATTTTTCAGGCCATTTCATGCTCTTCATTTTTTTGACACCTTTTGAAGCTCTTCATATTTTTCACACCTTTTGAAGCTCTTCATATATTTCACACCTTTTCAGGCTGTTCATGTTTTTCAAAACACCACTTCATGCTCCTCCTATTTTTCAGACCGTTTCATGCTCATCTAATTTTTGACACTTTTTGAAGCTCTTCATATATTTCACACCTTTTGAAGCTCTTCATATTTTTCACATTTATGAAGCTATTCAAATTTTTCACACGTTTTCAGGCTCTTCATGTTTTTGAACACCGCTTCATGTTCCTGCTATTTTTCACAACGTTTCACACTCCTCATGTTTTTGACACATTTTGAGGCTACTCATATTTTTCACACCTTTTCAGGCTCTTCATGTTTTTGAACACCGCTTCATGCTCCTCATACTTTTCACACCTTTTGAAGCACTTCATATTTTTCATACATTTTCAGGCCCTTTATTTTTCTCACCACCGCTTCATGCTCCTCCTATTTTTGAGACCGTTTCATGCTCATCTCATTTTTGACACCTTTTGAAGCTCTTCGTATTTTTTACACCTTTTGAAGCTCTTCATATTTTTATAACTTTTCAGGCTCTTCATGTATTTCAACACCGCTTCATTCATCTCCAGCTTTTCAGACCGTTTCATGCTCCTCATATTTTTGACACCTTTTGAAACTCTTCATATTTTTCACATCTTTTCAGGCTCTTCATGATTTTCAACACCACTTCATGCTCCTCGTATTTTTCAGACCTTTTCATGCTCCTCATATTTTTGACACCTTTTGAAGCTCTTCATATTTTTCACACCTTTTGAAGCTCTTCGTATTTTTCACACCTTTTCAGGCTCTTCATGTTTTTGAACACCGTTTTTTGCTGCTTCTATTTTTCAGACCGTTTCATGCTCCTCATATATTTTAAACCTTTTGAAAGTCTTCATATTTTTCACACCTTTTCAAGCTGTTCATGTTTTTCAACAATGCTTCATGATCCTCCTATTTTTCAGACCGTTTCATGCTCCTCAAGTATTTCACAACTTTTGAAGCTCTTCATATTTTTCACACCTTTTCAGGCTCTTCATGATTTTGAAGACCGATTCATGCTCCTCCTTTTTTTCAGACCGTTTCACGCTCCTCATATTTTTGACACCTTTTGAAGCTCTTCATATTTTTTACAACTTTTCAGGCATTTCATGTTTTGGAACACCTCTTCATGCTCCTCCTATTTTTCACACCTTTTGAAGCTCTTCACATTTTTCACACCATTTCAGGCTCTTCATGTTTTTCAACAGCGCTTCCTCCTCCTCCTATTTTTCAGACAGTTTAATGCTCCTCCTGTACTTCACACCTTTTGAAGCTCTTCATATTTTTCACACCTTTTCAGGCTCTTCATGTTTTTCAACACCGCTTCATTCTCCTCCTATTTTCAGACCGTTTAATGCTCCTCCTGTACTTCACACCTTTTGTAGCTCTTCATATTTTTTACACCTTTTCAAGCTCTTCATGTTTTTGAACAGCGCTTCATGCTCCTCCTATTTTTCAGACAGTTTCATGATCCTCATGTATTTCACACCTTTTGAAGCTCTTCGTATTTTTCACACCTTTTCAGGCTCTTCATGTTTTTGAGCACCGCTTCATGCTCCTCTTCTTTTTCAGACCGTTTCATGCTCCTCATATTTTTGACCTCTTTTGAAGCTCCTAATATTTTTCACATCTTTTGAAGCTCTTCATATATTTCACACTTTTTCAGGCTCTTCATGTTTTTCAACACCACTTCATGTTCCTCCTATTTTTCAGACCGTTTCATGCTCATCTCATTTTTGACAGATTTTGAAGCGCTTCATATTTTTCACACCTTTTCAGTCTCTTCATGTTTTTGAACACTGTTTCATGCTCCTCCTACTTTTCAGACCGTATAATGCTCCTCATATTTTTCACACTTTTTGAAGCTCTTCATATTTTTCACACCTTTTCAGGCTCTTCATATTTTTAAACACCACTTCATGCTCCTCCTAATTATCAGATCGTTTCATGCTCCTCATATTTTTGACACCTTTTGTAGCTCTTCATATTATTCACACCTTTTCAGGCTCTTCGTGATTTTCAAAACCGTTTCATGCTCCTCCTATTTTTCAGACCGTTTCATGCTCATCTCATTTTTGACACCTTTGGAAGCTCTTCTTATTTTTCACATCTTTTGAAACTCATCATATTTTTCACACGTTTTCAGGCTCTTCATGTTTTTCAACACCGCTTCATGCTCCTCCTATTTTTCACAACTGTTGAAGCTCGTCATATTTTTCACACCTTTTCAGGCTCTTCATATTTTTGAACACCGCTTCATGCTGCTCCTATTTTTCAGACCGTTTCATGCTCCTCATATTTTTGAAAGGTTTTGAAGCTCTTCAAATTTTTCACACCTTTTCAGGCTCTTCATGTTTTTCAACACCACTTCATGATCCTCCTATTTTTCAGACCGTTTCATGCTCCTCATGTATTTCACACCTTTTGAAGCTGTTCATATTTTTCACACGTTTTCAGGCTCTTCATGTTTTTCATCAATGCTTCATGCTCCTTCTCTTTTTCAGACCGTTTCATGCTCCTCATATTTTTCACACTTTTTGAAGCTCTTCATATTTTTCACACCTTTTCAGGCTCTTCACGTTTTTCAACACCGTCTCATGCTCCTCCTATTTTTCAGACAGTTTCATGCTCCTCATGTATTTCACATCTTTTGAAGCTCTTCATATTTTTCACACCTTTTCAAGCTCTTCATATTTTTGAACACCGCTTCATGCTCCTTCTATTTTTCAGACCGTTTCATTCTCCTCATATTTTTAACACCGTTTGTAGCTCTTCATATTTTTCACACCTTTTCAGGCTCTTCATGTTTCTGAACACCGCTTCATGCTCCTCCTATTTTATACACCGTTTCATGCTCCTCATGTATTTCACACCTTTTGTAGCTCTTCATATTTTTTACACCTTTTCAAACTCTTCATGTTTTTGAACAGCGCTTCATGCTCCTCCTATTTTTCAGACAGTTTCATGCTCCTCATGTATTTCACACCTTTTGAAGCTCTTCGTATTTTTCACACCTTTTGAAGCTCTTCATGTTTATCAACACCGCTTCATGCTCCTCCTATTTTTCAGACCGTTACATGCGCCTCATATTTTTGACACCTTTTGAAGCTCTTCATATTTTTCACACATTTTCAGGCTCTTCATGTTTATCAACACCGCTTCATGCTCCTCCTATTTTTCAGACCGTTTCTTGCTCCTAATATTTTTGACACTTTTTGAGGCTCTTCATATTTTTCACACCTTTTCATGCTCTTCATGTTTTCAACATCGATTCATGCTCCTATTATTTTTCAGACCGTTTCATCCTCGTCCTATTTTCACACCGTTTCATGCTCCTCATATTTTTGACACCTTTTGAAGCTCTTCATATTTTTCACACCTTTTCATGCTCTTCATGTTTTTGAACACGGCTTAATGCTCCTCCTATTTTTCAGACCTTTTCATGCTCCTCATATTTTTGACACCTTTTGAAGCTCTTCATATTTTTCACACCTTTTCAGGCTCTTCAAGTTTTTGAACAATGCTACAATTCTCCTCCTATTTTTCAGACCGTTTCATGCTCCTCATATTTTTGATCTCTTTTGAAGCTCTTCATATTTTTCACGCCTTTTGAAGCTCTTCATATATTTCACACTTTTTCAGGCTCTTCATGTTTTTCAACACCACTTCATGCTTCTCCTATTTCTCAGACCGTTTCATGCTCATCTCATTTTTGACAGCATTTGAAGCTCTTCATATTTTTCACATTTTTGAAGCTCTTCATATTTTTCACACTTTTTCAGGCTCTTCATGTTTTTGAACACCGTTTCATGCTCCTCCTATTTTCAGACCGTTTCTTGCTCCTCATATTTTTGACACCTTTGAATCTCTTCATATTTTTCACACCTTTTCAGCCTCTTCATATATTTCACACGTTTTAAGTCTCTTCATGTTTTTCAACACCGCTTCATGCTCCTCCTATTTTTCACACCGTTTCATGTTCCTCATGTATTTCATACCCTTTGAAGCTCTTCATATTTTTCACTACTTTTCAGCTTCTTCATGGTTTTCAACACCGCTTCATGCTCCTCCTATTTTTCTGACCGTTTCATGCTCCTCATGTATTTCACACATTTTGAAGCTCTTCATATTTTTCACACCTTTTGAAGCTCTTCATATTTTTCACACCTTTTGAAGCACTTCATATTTTTCCCACCTTTTCAGGCTATTCATGTTTTTGAACACCGTTTCATGCGCCTCCTATAATTCAGACGGTTTCATGCTCCTCATGTATTTCACTCCTTTTGAAGCTCTTCATATTTTACACACATTTTCAGGCTCTTCATGATTTTCAACCCCACTCATGCTCCTCCGATTTTTCAGACCGTTTCATGCTCATCTCATTTTTGACACCTTTTGAAGCTCTTCATATTTTTCACACCTTTTCAGGCTCTTCATGTTTTTCACACCTTTTCAGGCTCTTCATGATTTTGAACAGCGTTTCATGCTGCTCGTATTTTTCAGACCTTTTCATACTCCTCTTATTTTGACACATTTTGAAGCTCTTCATATATTTCACACCTTTTCAGGCTCTTCATGTTTTTCTACACTGCTTCATGCTCCTCCTATTTTTCAGACCGTTTCATGCTCCTCATATTTTTGACACCTTTTAAAGCTCTTCATATATTTCACACCTTTTCAGGCTCCTCATGTGTTTCTACACTGCTTCATGCTCCTACTATTTTTCAGACCGTTTCATGCTCCTCGTATTTTTCAGACCGTTTCATGCTCCTCATATTTTGACACCTTTTGAAGCTCTTCATATTTTTTCACACCTTTTCATGCTCTTCATGTGTTTCAACACCGCTTCATGCTCCTCCTAGTTTTCATACCGTTTCATACTCCTCCTATTTTTGACACCTTTTGAAACTGTTCATATATTTCACACCTTTCAGGCTCTTCATGTTTTTCAAAACCTCTTCATGCTCCTCCAATTTTCAGACCGATTCATGCTCCTCATATTTTTGACACCTTTTGAAGCTCTTCATATTTTTCACACCTTTTCATGATCTTCATGTTTTTCAACACCGTTTCATGCTTCTCCTAATTTTCAGAACGTTTCATGCTCCTCATATTTTTGACACCTTTTGAAGCTCTTCATATTTTTCACACATTTTCAGGCTCTTCATGTTTATCAACACCGCTTCATGCTCCTCCTATTTTTCAGACCGTTTCTTGCTCCTAATATTTTTGACACTTTTTGAAGCTCTTCATATTTTTCACACCTTTTCATGCTCTACATGTTTTCAACATCGATTCATGCTCCTATTATTTTCAGACCGTTTCATCCTCGTCCTATTTTCACACCGTTTCATGCTCCTCATATTTTTGACAACTTTTGAAGCTCTTCATATTTTTCACACCTTTTCAGGCTCTTCATGTTTTTGAACACGGCTTCATGCTCCTCCTATTTTTCAGACCGTTTCATGCTCCTCATATTTTTGACACCTTTTGAAGCTCTTCATATATTTCACACCTTTTCAGGCACTTCATGTTTTCAACACCGCTTCATGCTCCTCCTATTTTTCAAACCGTATCATGCTCCTCATATTTTTTACACTTTTGAAGCTCCTCATATTTTTCACACCTTTTCATGCTCTTCATGTTTTCAACACCGATTCATGCCCCTCCTATTTTTCAGTCCGTTTCATGCTCCTCCTGTTTTTCACACCGTTTCATTATCCTCATAATTTGACACCTTTTGAAGCTCTTCATATTTTTCACACCTTTTCAGGCTCTTCATGTTTTTGAACATGGCTTCATGCTCCTCCTATTTTTCAGACCGTTTCATGCTCCTCACATTTTTGACACGTTTTGAAGCTCTTCATATTTCACACCTTTTCATGATCTTTATGTTTTTCAATAACACTTCATGCTCCTCCGAGATTTCAGACCGTTTCATACTCCTCCTATTTTTGACACCTTTTGAAGCTCTTAATATATTTCACCCCATTTCAAGCTCTTCATGTTTTTCAACACTGCTTCATGCTCCTCCTATTTTTCAGACCGTTACAGGCGCCTCATATTTTTGACAGCTTTTGGAGCTCTTCATATTTTTCACACATTTTCAGGCTCTTCATGTTTTTCAACACCGCTTCATGCTCCTCCTATTTTTCAGACCGTTTCTTGCTCCTAATATTTTTGACACCTTTTGAAGCTCTTCATATTTTTCACACCTCTTCATGCTCTTCATGTTTTCAACATCGATTCATGCTCCTATTATTTTTCAGACCGTTTCATCCTCCTCCTATTTTCACACCGTTTCATGCTCCTCATATTTTTGACACCTTTTGAAGCTCTTCATATATTTCACACCTTTTCAGGCACTTCATGTTTTTTCACACCACTTCATGCTTCTCCTATTTTTCAGACCGTTTCATGATCCTCATGAATTTCACACATTTTGAAGCTCTTTATATTTTTCACACATTTTTAGGCTCTTCATTTTGTTCAACACTACTTCTTGCTCCTCCAAATTTTCAGACCGTTTCATACTCATCTAATTTTTGACACCTTTTGAAGCTCCTCATATTTTTCACACCTTTTCAGGCTCTTCATGATTTTCAACCCCACTTCATGCTCCTCCGATTTTTCAGACCGTTTCATGCTCATCTTATTTTTGACACCTTTTGAAGCTCTTCATATTTTTCACACCTTTTCAGGCTCTTCATGTTTTTCACACCTTTTCAGGCTCTTCATGATTTTGAACAGTGTTTCATGTTACTCCTATTTTTCAGACCGTTTCATACTCCTCATATTTTACACATTTTGAAGCTCTTCATATATTTCACACCTTTTCAGGTTCTTCATGTTTTTCTACATAGCTTCATGCTCCTCCTATTTTTCAGACCGTTTCATGCTCCTCATATTTTTGACACCTTTTAAAGCTCTTCATATTTTTCACAACTTTCAGGCTCTTCATGGTTTTCAACACCACTACATGCTCTTCCTCATATGTTTCACACCTTTTGAAGCTCTTCAAGTTTTTTAACACCTTTTCATGCTGCTCCTATATTTCCTATCATTTCATGCTCCTTATATTTTTGACACCTTTTGAAGCTCTTCATATATTTCACACCTTTTCAGGCTCTTCATATTTTTCAACACCGCTTCAAGCTCCTCCTATTTTTCAGACCGATTATTGCTCCTCATATTTTTGACACCTTTGAGGCTCTTCATATATTTCACACATTTTCAGGCTCTTCATGTTTTCAACACCGCTTCATGCTCCTCCTAATTTTCAGACCGTTTCATTCTCCTCATATTTTTGACACCATTTGAAGCTCTTCATATTTTTCACACCTTTTCAGGCTCTTCATGTTTTTTAACACCTTTTCATGCTCCTGCTATATTTCAGACCGTTTCATGCTCCTTATATTTTTGACACCTTTTGAAGCTCTTCCTATTTTTCATACGTTTTCAGGCTCTACATATTTTTCAACACCGCTTCATGCTCCTCCTATTTTTCAGACCGTATCATGCTCCTCATATGTTTCACACTTTTTCAGGCTCTTCATGTTTTTCAACATCACTTCATGCTCCTCCTATGTTTCAGACCGTTTCATGCTCCTCATATTTTTGACACAGTTTGAAGCTCTTCACATTGTTCACACCTTTTGAGGCTCTTCATGTTTTTGAAAACAGTTTCTTCCTCCTCATATTTTTCAGACCGTTTCACCCACTATATATTTGACACCTTTTTGAAGCTCTTCATATTTTCACACCTTTTGAGGCTCTTCATGTTTTTGAAAACAGTTTCTTGCTCCTCATATTTTTCAGACCGTTTCACCCTCTATATATTTGACACCTTTTTGAAGCTCTTCATATTTTTCACACCTTTTCAGGCTCTTCATGTTTTTCAACACCACTTCAAGCTCCTTCTATTTTTCAGACCGTTTCATGTTTCTCATATATTTGACACAGTTTGAAGCTCTTCATATTTTTCACAACTGTTGAGGCTCTTCATTTTTTTGAAAACAGTTTCTTGCTCCTCATGTTTTTCAGACCCTTTCACCCTCCTCATATTTTTGACACCTTTATGAAGCTCTTCATTTTTTTCACACCTTTCCGGGCTCTTCAAGTGTATGAACACCGTTTCATGATCCTCCTATTTTTCAGACCGTTTCATGCTCCTCATATATTTGACACCTTTTGAAGCTCTTCATATTTTTCACACCTTTTCAGGCTCTTCATGTTTTTCAACACCACTTCAGGCTCCTTCTATTTTTCAGACCGTTTCTTGCTCCTCATATTTTTGACACCTTTGAGGCTCTTCATATTTTTCACACTTTTTCAGGCTCTTCATGTTTTTCAACACCACTTCAAGCTCCTTCTATTTTTCAGACCGTTTCTTGCTCCTCATATTTTTGACACCTTTGAGGCTCTTCATATATTTCACACTGTTTCAGGCTCTTTATGTTTTTCAACACTGCTTCATGCTCCTCCTAATTTTCAGACCGTTTCATTCTCCTCATATTTTTGATACCTTTTGAAGCTCTTCATATTTTTCACACTTTTTCAGGCTCTTCATGTTTTTCAAACCGCTTCATGCTCCTCCTATTTTTCAGACCGTTTCATGCTTCTCCTATTTTTCAGACCGTTTCATGCTCCTCATATTTTTGACGCCTTTTGAAGCTCCTCCTATTTTTCACACCTTTTCAGGCTCTTCATGTTTTTCAGCACCACTTCATGCTCCTCCTATTTTTCAGACCGTTTCATGCTCCTCATATTTTTGACACTTTTTGAAGCTCTTCATATTTTTCACACCTTTTCAGGCTCTTCATGTTTTTCAACACCGCTTCATGCTCCTCCTATTTTTCAGACCCTTTCATGCTCCTCATATTTTTGACACCTTTTGAAGCTCTTCATATTTTTCACACCTTTTCACGCTCTTCATGTTTTTCAACATCGCTTGCTGCTCCTCCTCTTTTTCAGAGCGTTTCATGCTCCTCATAATTTTGACACCTTTGAAGCTCTTCATATTTTTCACACCTTTTCAGGCTCTTCATATTTTTCAACACCACTTCATGTTTCTCCTATTTTTCAGACCGTTTAATGCTCCTCATATTTTTGACACTTTTTGAAGCTCTTCATATTTTTCACACTTCTCCAGGCTCTTCATTTTTTTGAACACCGCTTCATGCTCCTCCTATTTTTCAGACCTTTTCATGCTCCTCAAGTTTTTGACACCTTTTGAAGCACTTCATATTTTTCACACCTTTTCAGGCTCTTCATGATTTTCAACCCCACTTCATGCTCCTCCTATTTTTCAGACCGTTTCATGCTCCTCATATGTTTCACACCTTTTGAAGCTCTTCATATTTTTTTAACACCTTTTCACGCTCCTCCTATATTTCAGACCGTTTCAAGCTCCTCATATTTTTGACACTTTTTGTAGCTCTTCATATTTTTCACACCTTTTCAGGGTCTTCATGTTTTTCTACACCACTTCATGCTCCTCCTATTTTTCAGACCGTTTTATTCTACTCATATGTTTCACACCTTTTTCAAGCTCTTCATGTTTTTCAACACCACTTCATGCTCCTCCTAATTATCAGACCGTTTCATTCTCCTCATATTTTTGACACCATTTGAAGCTCTTCATATTTTTCACACCTTTTCAGATTCTTCATGTTTTTTAACACCTTTTCATGCTCCTGCTATATTTCAGACCGTTTCATGCTCCTTATATTTTTGACACCTTTTGAAGCTCTTCATATTTTTCATACGTTTTCAGGCTCTTCATATTTTTCAACACCGCTTCATGCTCCTCCTATTTTTCAGACCGTATCATGCTCCTCATATGTTTCACACCTTTTTCAGGCTCTTCATGTTTTTCAACAACACTTCATGCTCCTCCTATGTTTCAGACCGTTTCATGCTCCTCATATTTTTGACACAGTTTGAAGCTCTTCACATTGTTCACACCTTTTGAGGCTCTTCATGTTTTTGAAAACAGTTTCTTGCTCCTCATATTTTTCAGACCGTTTCACCCTCTATATATTTGACACCTTTTTGAAGCTCTTCATATTTTTCACACCTTTTGAGGCTCTTCATGTTTTTGAAAACAGTTTCTTGCTCCTCATATTTTTCAGACTGTTTCACCCTCTATATATTTGACACCTTTTTGAAGCTCTTCATATTTTTCACACCTTTTCAGGCTCTTCATGTTTTTCAACACCACTTCAAGCTCCTTCTATTTTTCAGACCGTTTCTTGCTCCTCATATTTTTGACACCTTTGAGGCTCTTCATATATTTCACACTTTTTCAGGCTCTTCATGTATTTCAACACCACTTCAAGCTCCTTCAATTTTTCAGACCGTTTCTTGCTCCTCATATTTTTGACACCTTTGAGGCTCTTCATATATTTCACACTGTTTCAGGCTCTTTAGGTTTTTCAACACCGCTTTATGCTCCTCCTAATTTTCAGACCGTTTCATTCTCCTCATATTTTTGACACCTTTTGAAGCTCTTCATATTTTTCACACTTTTTTAGGCTCTTCATGTTTTTCAAACCGCTTCATGCTCCTCCCATTTTTCAGACCGTTTCATGCTTCTCCTATTTTTCTGACCGTTTCATGCTCCTCATATTTTTGACGCCTTTTGAAGCTCCTCCTATTTTTCACACCTTTTCAGGCTCTTCATGTTTTTGAAAACAGTTTCTTGCTCCTCATATTTTTCAGACCGTTTCACCCTCTATATATTTGACACCTTTCTGAAGCTCTTCATATTTTTCACACCTTTTCAGGCTCTTCATGTTTTTGAACACCGTTTCATGCTCGTCATATTTTTCAGACCGTTTCATGCTCCTCATATTTTTGACACCTTTTGAAGCTCTTCATATTTTTCACACCTTTTCAGTCTATTCATGTTTTTCAATACCGCTCATGATCCTCCTATTTTTCAGACCGTTTCATACTCCTCATGTATTTCACACCTTTTGAAGCTCTTCATATGTTTCACACCTTTTCAGGCTCTTCATGTTTTTCAACACCATTTCATGCTCCTCTTATTTTTCAGACCGTTTCATGCTCCTCATATTTTTGACACCTTTTGAAGCTCTTCATATTTTTTTAACACTTTTTCACGCTCCTCCTATATATCAGACCGTTTCAAGCTCCTCATATTTTTGACACTTTTTGTAGCTCTTCATATTTTTCACACCTTTTCAGGGTCTTCATATTTTTCTACACCACTTCATGCTCCTCCTAATTATCAGACCGTTTCATTCTCCTCATATTTTTGACACCATTTGAAGCTTTTCATATTTTTCACACCTTTTCAGGCTCTTCATGTTTTTTAACACCTTTTCATGCTCCTCCTATATTTCAGACCGTTTCATGCTCCTTATATTTTTGACACCTTTTGAAGCTCTTCATATTTTTCACTCCTTTTTCAGGCTCTTCATGTTTTTCAACAACACTTCATGCTCCACCTATGTTTCAGACCGTTTCATGCTCCTCATATTTTTGACACAGTTTGAAGCTCTTCACATTGTTCACACCTTTTGAGGCTCTTCATGTTTTTGAAAACAGTTTCTTGCTCCTCATATTTTTCAGACCGTTTCACCCTCTATATATTTGACACCTTTTTGAAGCTCTTCATATTTTTCACACCTTTTGAGGCTCTTCATGTTTTTGAAAACAGTTTCTTGCTCCTCTTAATTTTCAGACCGTTTCACCCTCTATATATTTGACACCTTTTTGAAACTCTTCATATTTTTCACACCTTTTCAGGCTCTTCATGTTTTTCAACACCACTTCAAGCTCCTTCTATTTTTCAGACCGTTTCTTGCTCCTCATATTTTTGACACCTTTGAGGCTCTTCATATATTTCACACTTTTTCAGGCTCTTCATGTCTTTCAACACCACTTCAAGCTCCTTCAATTTTTCAGACCTTTTCTTGCTCCTCTTATTTTTGACACCTTTGAGGCTCTTCATATATTTCACACTGTTTCAGGCTCTTTATGTTTTTCAACACCGCTTCATGCTCCTCCTAATTTTCAGACCGTTTCATTCTCCTCATATTTTTGACACCTTTTGAAGCTCTTCATATTTTTCACACTTTTTCAGGCTCTTCATGTTTTTCAAACCGCTTCATGCTCCTCCTATTTTTCAGACCATTTCATGCTTCTCCTATTTTTCAGACCGTTTCATGCTCCTCATATTTTTGACGCCTTTTGAAGCTCTTCCTATTTTTCACACCTTTTCAGGCTCTTCATATTTTTCAACACCGCTTCATGCTCCTCGTATTTTTCAGACCGTTTCATGCTCCTCATATTTTTCACTTCTTTTGAAGCTCTTCATATTTTTCACACCTTTTCAGGCTCTTCATGTTTTTGAACACCGTTTCATGCTCGTCATATTTTTCAGACCGTTTCATGCTCCTCATATTTTTGACACATTTTGAAGCTCTTCATATTTTTCACACCTTTTCAGTCTATTCATGTTTTTCGATACCGCTGATGATCCTCCTATTTTTCAGACCGTTTCATACTCCTCATGTATTTCACACCTTTTGAAGCTCTTCATATGTTTCACACCTTTTCAGGCTCTTCATGTTTTTCAATACCATTTCATGCTCCTCTTATTTTTCAGACCGTTTCATGCTCCTCATATTTTTGACACCTTTTGAAGCTCTTCATATTTTTCACACCATTTCAGGCTCTTCAAGTTTTTGAACAACGCTACAATGCTCCTCCTATTTTTCAGACCGTTTCATGCTCCTCATATTTTTGACACCTTTTGAAGCTCTTCATATTTTTTACACCTTTTCAGTCTCTACATGTTTTTCAACACGGCTTCATGCTCCTCTTATTTTTCAGACCGTTTCATGCTCCTCATATTTTTCACAACTTTTGAAGCTCTTCCTATTTTTCACACCTTTTCAGGCTCTTCATATTTTTCAGCACCACTTCATACTCCTCCTATTTTTCAGACCGTATCATGCTCCTCATATATTTGACACCTTTTGAAGCTCTTCATATTTTTCACACCTTTTCACGCTCTTCATGTTTTTCAACATCGCTTGCTGCTCCTCCTCTTTTTCAGAGCGTTTCATGCTCCTCATAATTTTGACACCTTTGAAGCTCTTCGCATTTTTCACACCTTTTCAGGCTCTTCATATTTTTCAACCCCACTTCATGGTTCTCCTATTTTTCAGACCGTTTAATGCTCCTCATATTTTTGACACTTTTTGAAGCTCTTCATATTTTTCACACTTCTCCAGGCTCTTCATTTTTTTGAACACCGCTTCATGCTCCTCCTATTTTTCAGACCTTTTCATGCTCCTCATGTTTTTGACACCTTTTGAAGCACTTCATGTTTTTCACACCTTTTCAGGCTCTTCATGTTTTTCAACAACGCTTCATGCTCCTCCTATTTTTCAGACCGTTTCATGCTCCTCATATGTTTCACACATTTTGAAGCTCTTCGTATTTTTTTAACACCTTTTCACGCTCCTCCTATATTTCAGACCGTTTCAAGCTACTCATATTTTTGACACTTTTTCTAGCTCTTCATATTTTTCACACCTTTTCAGGGTCTTCATGTTTTTCTACACCACTTCATGCTCCTCCTATTTTTCAGACTGTTTTATTCTACTCATATGTTTCACACCTTTTTCAAGCTTTTCATGTTTTTCAACACCACTTCATGCTCCTCCTAATTATCAGACCGTTTAATTCTCCTCATATATTTGACAACATTTGAAGCTTTTCATATTTTTCACACCTTTTTAGGCTCTTCATGTTTTTTAACACCTTTTCATGCTCCTCCTATATTTCAGGCCGTTTCATGCTCCTTATATTTTTGACACCTTTTGAAGCTCTTCATATTTTTCACACCTTTTCAGGCTCTTCATATTTTTCAACACCGCTTCATGCTCCTCCTATTTTTCAGACCGTATCATGCTCCTCATATGTTTCACACCTTTTTCAGGCTCTTCATGTTTTTCAACAACACTTCATGCTCCTTCTATTTTTCAGAGCGTTTCATGCTTCTCCTATTTTTCAGACCGTTTCATGCTCCTCATATTTTTGACGCCTTTTGAAGCTCTTCATATTTTTCACACCTTTTCAGGCTATTCATGTTTTTCAGCACCACTTCATGCTCCTCCTATTTTTCAGACCGTTTCATGCTCCTCATATTCTTGACACCTTTTGAAGCTCTTCATATTTTTCACACCTTTTCAGGCTCTTCATGTTTTTCAACACCGCTTCATGCTCCTCCTATTTTTCAGACCCTTTCATGCTCCTCATATTTGTGACACCTTTTGAAGCTCTTCATATTTTTCACACCTTTTCACGCTCTTCATGTTTTTCAACATCGCTTGCTGCTCCTCCTCTTTTTCAGAGCGTTTCATGCTCCTCATAATTTTGACACCTTTGAAGCTCTTCATATTTTTCACACCTTTTCAGGCTCTTCATGTTTTTCAACACCATTTCATGCTCCTCTTATTTTTCAGACCGTTTCATGCTCCTCATATTTTTGACACCTTTTGAAGCTCTTCATATTTTTCACACCATTTCAGGCTCTTCAAGTTTTTGAACAACGCTACAATGCTCCTCCTATTTTTCAGACCGTTTCAGCTCCTCATATTTTTGACACCTTTTGAAGCTCTTCATATTTTTTACACCTTTTCAGTCTCTACATGTTTTTCAACACGGCTTCATGCTCCTCTTATTTTTCAGACCGTTTCATGCTCCTCATATTTTTCACAACTTTTGAAGCTCTTCCTATTTTTCACACCTTTTCAGGCTCTTCATATTTTTCAGCACCACTTCATACTCCTCCTATTTTTCAGACCGTATCATGCTCCTCATATATTTGACACCTTTTGAAGCTCTTCATATTTTTCACACCTTTTCACGCTCTTCATGTTTTTCAACATCGCTTGCTGCTCCTCCTCTTTTTCAGAGCGTTTCATGCTCCTCATAATTTTGACACCTTTGAAGCTCTTCGTATTTTTCACACCTTTTCAGGCTCTTCATATTTTTCAACCCCACTTCATGGTTCTCCTATTTTTCAGACCGTTTAATGCTCCTCATATTTTTGACACTTTTTGAAGCTCTTCATATTTTTCACACTTCTCCAGGCTCTTCATTTTTTTGAACACCGCTTCATGCTCCTCCTATTTTTCAGACCTTTTCATGCTCCTCATGTTTTTGACACCTTTTGAAGCACTTCATGTTTTTCACACCTTTTCAGGCTCTTCATGTTTTTCAACAACGCTTCATGCTCCTCCTATTTTTCAGACCGTTTCATGCTCCTCATATGTTTCACACAATTTGAAGCCCCTCGTATTTTTTTAACAACTTTTCACGCTCCTCCTATATTTCAGACCGTTTCAAGCTACTCATATTTTTGACACTTTTTCTAGCTCTTCATATTTTTCACACCTTTTCAGGGTCTTCATGTTTTTCTACACCACTTCATGCTCCTCCTATTTTTCAGACTGTTTTATTCTACTCATATGTTTCACACCTTTTTCAAGCTTTTCATGTTTTTCAACACCACTTCATGCTCCTCCTAATTATCAGACCGTTTAATTCTCCTCATATATTTGACAACATTTGAAGCTTTTCATATTTTTCACACCTTTTTAGGCTCTTCATGTTTTTTAACACCTTTTCATGCTCCTCCTATATTTCAGGCCGTTTCATGCTCCTTATATTTTTGACACCTTTTGAAGCTCTTCATATTTTTCACACCTTTTCAGGCTCTTCATGTTTTTCAACACCGCTTCATGCTCCTCCTATTTTTCAGACCCTTTCATGCTCCTCATATTTGTGACACCTTTTGAAGCTCTTCATATTTTTCACACCTTTTCACGCTCTTCATGTATTTCAACATCGCTTGCTGCTCCTCCTCTTTTTCAGAGCGTTTCATGCTCCTCATAATTTTGACACCTTTGAAGCTCTTCATATTTTTCACACCTTTTCAGGCTCTTCATGTTTTTCAACACCACTTCAAGCTCCTTCTATTTTTCAGACCGTTTCTTGCTCCTCATATTTTTGACACCTTTGAGGCTCTTCATATATTTCACACTTTTTCAGGCTCTTCATATTTTTCAACACCACTTCAAGCTCCTTCTATTTTTCAGACCGTTTCTTGCTCCTCATATTTTTGACACCTTTGAGGCTCTTCATATATTTCACACTGTTTCAGGCTCTTTATGTTTTTCAACACTGCTTCATGCTCCTCCTATTTTTCAGACCGTTTCATGCTTCTCCTATTTTTCAGACCGTTTCATGCTTCTCCTATTTTTCAGACCGTTTAATGCTCCTCATATTTTTGACACTTTTTGAAGCTCTTCATATTTTTCACACTTCTCCAGGCTCTTCATTTTTTTGAACACCGCTTCAAGCTCCTCCTATTTTTCAGACATTTTCATGCTCCTCATGTTTTTGACACTTTTTGAAGCACTTCATATTTTTCACACCTTTTCAGGCTCTTCATGTTTTTCAACAACGCTTCATGCTCCTCCTATTTTTCAGACCGTTTCATGCTCCTCATACTTTTCACACCTTTTGAAGCTCTTCATATTTTTTTAACACCTTTTCACGCTCCTCCTATATTTCAGACCGTTTCAAGCTCCTCATATTTTTGACACTTTTTGTAGCTCTTCATATTTTTCACACCTTTTCAGGGTCTTCATGTTTTTCTACACCACTTCATGCTCCTCCTATTTTTCAGACCGTTTTATTCTACTCATATGTTTCACACCTTTTTCAAGCTCTTCATGTTTTTCAACACCACTTCATGCTCCTCCTAATTATCAGACCGTTTCATTCTCCTCATATTTTTGACACCATTTGAAGCTTTTCATATTTTTCACACCTTTTCAGGCTCTTCATGTTTTTTAACACCTTTTCATGCTCCTGCTATATTTTAGACCGTTTCATGCTCCTTATATTTTTGACACCTTTTGAAGCTCTCATATTTTTCACACATTTTCATGCTCTTCATATTTTTCAACACCGCTTCATGCTCCTCCTATTTATCAGACCATATCATGCTCCTCATATGTTTCACAACTTTTTCAGTCTCTTCATGTTTTTCAACATCACTTCATGCTCCTCCTATGTTTCAGACCGTTTCATGCTCCTCATATTTTTGACACAGTTTGAAGCTCTTCACATTTTTCACACCTTTTGAGGCTCTTCATGTTTTTGAAAACAGTTTCTTGCTCCTCATATTTTTCAGACCGTTTCACCCTCTATATATTTGACACCTTTCTGAAGCTCTTCATATTTTTCACACCTTTTCAGGCTCTTCATGTTTTTCAACACCACTTCAAGCTCCTTCTATTTTTCAGACCGTTTCTTGCTCCTAATATTTTTGACACCTTTGAGGCTCTTCATATATTTCACACTTTTTCAGTCTCTTTATGTTTTTCAACACCGCTTCATGCTCCTCCTAATTTTCAGACCGTTTCATTCTCCTCATATTTTTGACACCTTTTGAAGCTCTTCATATTTTTCACACCTTTTCAGGCTCTTCATGTTTTTCAACACCACTTGAAGCTCCTTCTATTTTTCAGACCGTTTCTTGCTCCTCATATTTTTGACACCTTTGAGGCTCTTCATATATTTCACACTTTTTCAGGCTCTTTATGTTTTTCAACACCGCTTCATGCTCCTCCTGATTTTCAGACCGTTTCATTCTCCTCATATTTTTGACACCTTTTGAAGCTCTTCATATTTTTCACACTTTTTCAGGCTCTTCATGTTTTTCAAACCGCTTCATGCTCCTCCTATTTTCAGACCGTTTCATGCTCCTCCTATTTTTCAGACCGTTTCATGCTCCTCGTATTTTTGACGCCTTTTGAAGCTCTTCATATTTTTCACACCTTTTCAGGCTCTTCATGTTTTTCAGCACCACTTCATGCTCCTCCTATTTTTCAGACCTTTTTTTGCTCCCCATATTTTTTACACATTTTGAAGCTCTTCATATTTTTTACACCTTTTCAGGCTCTTCATGTTTTTCAACACCGCTTCATGCTCCTCCTATTTTTCAAACCGTTTCATGCTCCTCATATTTTTGACACCTTTTGAATCTCTTCATATTTTTCACACCTTTTCAGGCTCTTCATGTTTTTCAACATCGCTTGCTGCTCCTCATCTTTTTCAGACCGTTTCATGCTCCTCTTAGTTTTGACACCTTTGAAGCTCTTCATATTTTTTACACCTTTTCAGGCTCCTCATATTTTTCTTCACCACTTCATGCTTCTCCTATTTTTCAGACCGTTTCATGCTCCTCATATTTTTGACACTTTTTGAAGCTCTTCATATTTTTGACACCTTTTCAGGCTCTTCATGTTTTTCAACAACACTTCATGCTCCTCCTATTTTTCAGACCGTTTCATGCTCCTCATATGTTTCACACCTTTTTCAGGCTCTTCATGTTTTTCAACAACACTTCATGCTCCTCCTATGTTTCAGACCGTATCATGCTCCTCATATTTTTGACACAGTTTGAAGCTCTTCACATTGTTCACACCTTTTGAGGCTCTTCATGTTTTTGAAAACAGTCTCTTGCTCCTCATATTTTTCAGACCGTTTCACCCTCTATATATTTGACACCTTTTTGAAGCTCTTCATATTTTTCACACCTTTTGAGGCTCTTCATGTTTTTGAAAACAGTTTCTTGCTCCTCATATTTTTCAGACCGTTTCACCCTTTATATATTTGACACCTTTTTGAAGCTCTTCATATTTTTCACACCTTTTCAGGCTCTTCATGTTTTTCAACACCACTTCAAGCTTCTTTTATTTTTCAGACCGTTTCTTGCTCCTCATATTTTTGACACCTTTGAGGCTCTTCATATATTTCACACTGTTTCAGGCTCTTTATGTTTTTCAACACCGCTTCATGCTCCTCCTAATTTTCAGACCGTTTCATTCTCCTCATATTTTTGACACATTTTGAAGCTCTTCATATTTTTCACACTTTTTCAGGCTCTTCATGTTTTTCAAACCGCTTCATGCTCCTCCTATTTTTCAGACCGTTTCATGCTTCTCCTATTTTTCAGACCGTTTCATGCTCCTCATATTTTTGACGCCTTTTGAAGCTCTTCATATTTTTCACACCTTTTCAGGCTATTCATGTTTTTCAGCACCACTTCATGCTCCTCCTATTTTTCAGACCGTTTCATGCTCCTCATATTCTTGACACCTTTTGAAGCTCTTCATATTTTTCACACTTTTTCACGCTCTTCATGTTTTTCAACATCGCTTGCTGCTCCTCCTCTTTTTCAGAGCGTTTCATGCTCCTCTTAATTTTGACACCTTTGAAGCTCTTCATATTTTTCACACCTTTTCAGGCTCTTCATGTTTTTCAACACCACTTCAAGCTCCTTCTATTTTTCAGACCGTTTCTTGCTCCTCATATTTTTGACACCTTTGAGGCTCTTCATATATTTCACACTTTTTCAGGCTGTTCATGTTTTTCAACACCACTTCAAGCTCCTTCTATTTTTCAGACCGTTTCTTGCTCCTCATATTTTTGACACCTTTGAGGCTCTTCATATATTTCACACTGTTTCAGGCTCTTTATATTTTTCAACACTTCTTCATGCTCCTCCTAATTTTCAGACCGTTTCATGCTTCTCCTATTTTTCAGACCGTTTCATGCTCCTCATATTTTTGACGCCCTTTGAAGCTCTTCCTATTTTTCACACCTTTTCAGGCTCTTCATGTTTTTCAACACCGCTTCATGCTCCTCGTATTTTTCAGAGCGTTTCATGGTCCTCATAATTTTGACAAATTTGAAGCTCTTCATATTTTTCACACCTTTTCAGGCTCTTCATATTTTTCAACACCACTTCATGCTCCTCCTATTTTTCAGACCGTTTCATGCTCCTCATATTTTTGACACGTTTTGAAGCTCATCATATTTTTCACACCTTTTCAGGCTCTTCATTTTTTTCAGCACAGTTTGATGCTCCTCCTATTTTTCAGACCGTTTCATGCTCCTCATATTTTTGACATCTTTTGAAACTCTTCATATATTTCACACCTTTTCAGGCTCTTCATGATTTTCAACACCACTTCATGCTCCTCCTTTTTTCAGACTGCTTCATTCTCATCTCATTTTTGACACATTTTGAAGCTGTTCATATTTTTCATTTCTTTTGAAGCTCTTCATATATTTTACACGTTTTCAGGCTCTTCATGGTTTTCAACACCGCTTCGTGCTGCTCCTAATTTTCAGATCATTTCATGCTCATCGATTTTTACACCTTTTGCAGGTCTTCATATTTTCACACCTTTTGAAGCTCTTCATATTTTTCACACCTTTTTAGGCTCTTCATGTATTTGAACACCGTTTCATGCTCCTCCTCTTTTTCAGATCGTTTCATGCTCCTCATATTTTTGACACCTTTTGAAACTCTTCTTTTTTTTCACACCTTTTGAAGCTTTTCATATATTTCACACCTTTTCAGGCTCTTCATGCTTTTAAACAACACTTCATGCTCCTCCTATTTTTCAGACCGCTTCAAGCTCATCTCATTTTTCACACCTTTTGAAGCTGTTCATATTTTTCACACGTTTTCAGGTTCTTCATGTTTTTCAACACTGCTTCATGCTCCTCCTAATTTTCAGACCGTTTCATGCTTCTCCTATTTTTCAGACCGTTTCATGCTCCTCATATTTTTGACGCCCTTTGAAGCTCTTCCTATTTTTCACACCTTTTCAGGCTCTTCATGTTTTTCAACACCGCTTCATGCACCTCCTATTTTTCAGAACGTTTCATGCTCATCTCATTTTTCACACCTTTTGAAGCTGTTCATATTTTTCACACGTTTTCAGGTTCTTCATGTTTTTCAACTGCGCTTCATGCTCCTCCTATTTTTCAGACCGTTTCATGCTCCACATATTTTTGACATGTTTTGAAGCTCTTCATATATTTCACACCTTTTTAGGCTCTTCCTGTTTTTGAACACCGTTTCATGCTCCTCCTATTTTTCAGACCGTTTCATGCTCCTCATATTTTTGACACCTTTTGAAGCTCTTCATATTTTTCACACCTTTTCAGGCTCTTCATGTTTTTCAACACCGCTTCATGCACCTCCTATTTTTCAGAACGTTTCATGCTCATCTCATTTTTGACACCTTTTGAAGCTTTTCATATTTTTCAAAACTTTTCAGGCTCTTCATGTTTTGAACACCGCTTCATGGTAATCCTATTTTTGAAACCATATCATGCTCCTCATATTTTTCACACATTTTGAAGCTCTTCATATTTTTCAAACCTTTTCAGACTCTTCATGTTTTTGAACACCACTTCATGCTCCTTCTATTTTTCAGAGAGTTTCATGCTCCTCATGTATTTCACACCTTTTGAAGCTCTTCATATTTTTCACACCTTTTCAGGCTCTTCATGTTTTTGAACACCGTTTCATGCTCCTCCAATTTTTCAGACGGTTTCATGCTCCTAATATTTTGACACCTTTTGAAGCTCTTCAAATTTTTCACACTTTTTCATGCTCTTCATGTTTTTCAACTCCACTTCATACTCCTCCTATTTTTCAGACCGTTTCATGTTCCTCATATTTTTGACACCTTTAGAAACTTTTCATATTTGTCACACTTTTTCAGGCTCTTCATGTTTTTCAACACCGCTTCAGCTCCTCCTGTTTTTCAGACCGTTTCATTCTCCTCATAAATTTGACACATTTTAAAGCTCTTCATATATTTCACACCTTTTCAGGCTCTTCATTTTTTCAACACCACTTCATGCTCCTCCTATTTTTCAGACCGTTTCATGCTCATCTACTTTTTGACACCTTTTGAAGCTCTTCATATTTTTCACACCTTTTAAGCTCTTCACATTTTTCACACCTTTTCAGGCTCTTCATGTTTTGTACACCGTTTCTTGCTCCTCCTATTATTCAGACCGTTTCATGATCCTCATATATTTGACACCTCATGAAGCTCTTCATATTTTTCACACCTTTTCAGGCTCTTCAAATTTTTCATATTTTTGAACCTCTTCATGTTTTTCACACCTTTTCAGGCTCTTCAAGATTTTCAACACCGCTTCATGCACCTCCGATTTTTCAGACCGTTTCATGCTCATCTAATTTTTGACACCTTTTGAAGCTCTTCATATTTTTCACACCTTTTCAGGCTCTTCATTTGTTTAAAGACCGTTTCATGCTCCTTCTATTATTCAGACCGTTTCATGCTCCTCATATTTTTGACACCTTTTGAAGCTCTTCATATTTTTCACACGTTTTCAGGCTCTTCATGTTTTTCAACAATGCTTCATGCTCCTCCTATTTGTCAGACGGTTTCATTCTCCTCATATTTTTGACTCCTTTTGAAGCTCTTCATATATTTCACACCTTTTCAGGCTCTTCATGTTTTTCAACACTGCTTCATGATCCTCCTATTTTTCAGACCGTTTCATGCTCCTCATATTTTTGACACCTTTTGAAGCTCTTCATATTTTTCACAGCTTTTCAGGCTCTTCATGTTTTTCAACACCGCTTCATGATCCTCCTATTTTTCGGACCGTTTCATGCTCCTCATATTTTTGACACCTTTTGAAGCTCTTCATATTTTTCACACCTTTTCAGGCTCTTCATGTTTTTCAACACCGCTTCATGCTCCTCCTATTTTTAAGATCGTTTCTTTCTCCTCATATTTTTGACTCCTTTTGAAGCTCTTCATATTTTTCACACGTTTTCAGGCTCTTCATGTTTTTCAACACCGCTTCATGCTCCTCCTACTTTTCAGACCATTTCATGCACCTCATATTTTTGACACCTTTTGAAGCTCTTCATGTTTTTCACACCTTTTGAAGGTCTTCATATTTTTCATATTTTTGAAGCTCTTCATATTTTCACACCTTTTCAGACTCTTCATGTTTTTCAACATTGCTTCATCCTCCTCCTATTTTTCGAACGTTTCCTGCTCCTCATAATTTTCACACCTTTTAAAGCTATTCATATTTTTCAAACCTTTTCAGGCTCTTCATGTTTTTGAACACCGCTTCATGCTGGTCCTATTTGCAGACCGTTTATGCTCCTCATAATTTGACACCTTTTGAAGCTCTTCATATTTTTCACACCTTTTCAGTCTCTGCAATTTTTTTGAACACGGCTTCATGATCCTCCTATTTTTCAGACCGTTTCGTGCTCCACATGTATTTCACACCTTTTGAAGCTCTTTATATTTTGCACACATATTCAGGCTCTTCATTTTTTTCAACACCACTTCATACTCCTCCTATTTTTCAGACCGTTTCACGCTCCTCATAATTTGACACCTTTTGAAGCTCTTCATATTTTTCACACCTTTTCAGGCTCCTCATGTTTTTGAACACTGCTTCATGCTCTTCCTATTTTTCAGACCGTTTCATGCTCCTCACGTTTTTGACACCTTTTGTAGCTCTTCATATATTTCACACATTTTCAGGATCTTTATGTTTTTCAACAACACTTCATGCTCCTCCTATTTTTAAGACCGCTTCATGCTCATCTCATTTTTCACACTTTTGAAACTGTTCATATATTTCACACCTTTTGAAACTCTTCAAATTTTGACAAGTTTTCAGGTTCTTCATGTTTTTCAACACCGCTTCATGCTCCTCCTATTTTTCAGACTATTTCATGCTCCACATATTTTTGACACCTTTTGAAGCTCTTCATATTTTTCACACCTTTTCAGGCTCTTCATTTGTTTAAAGACCGTTTCATGCTCCTTCTATTATTCAGACCGTTTCATGCTCCTCATATTTTTGACACGTTTTGAAGCTCTTCATATTTTTCACACGTTTTCAGGCTCTTCATGTTTTTCAACAATGCTTCATGCTCCTCCTATTTGTCAGACGGTTTCATTCTCCTCATATTTTTGACTCCTTTTGAAGCTCTTCATATTTTTCACACCTTTTCAGGCTCTTCATGTTTTTCAACACCGCTTCATGCTTCTCCTATTTTTCAGACCTTTTTATGCTCCTCATGTATTTCACACCTTTTGAAGCTCTTCATATTTTTCACACCTTTTCAGGCTCTTCATGTTTTTCAACACCGCTTCATGCTTCTCCTATTTTTCAGACCTTTTTATGCTCCTCATGTATTTCACACCTTTTGAAGCTCCTCATATTTTTCACAACTTTTCAGGTATTCATGTTTTTGATCACCGTTTCATGCTCCTCCTATTTTTCAGACCGTTTCATTCTCCTCATATTTTTGATACCTTTTGACACTCTTCATATATTTCACACCTTTTCAGGCTCTTCATGTTTTAACACCACTTCATGCTCTCCTAATATTCAGACCATTTCCTGCTCATTTATTTTTGACACGTTTTGAAGCTCTTCATATATTTCACACCATTTCAGGCTCTTCACGTTTTTCAACACCGCTTCATGCTCCTCGTATTTTTCATACCGTTTCATGCTCCTCATATATTTGACACGTTTTTAAGCTTTTCATATTTTTCACACCTTTTCAGGCTCTTCATTTTTTCAACACCCCTTCATGCTCCTCCTATTTTTCAGACCGTTTCATGCTCCTCATATATTTGACACTTTTTGAAGCTCCTCATATGTTTCACACATTTTGAAGGTCTTCATATATTTCACACCATTTCAGGATCTTCATGTTTTTCAACACCACTTCATGCTCCTCCTATTTTTCAGACCGTTTCATGCTCCTCATAATTTTGACACCTTTTGAAGCTCTTTATATTTTTCTCACCTTTTCAGGCTCTTCATGTTTTTCAACACCACTTCATGCTCCTCCAATTTTTCAGGCCGTTTCATTGTCCTCATATATTTGACACCTTTAGAAGATCTTCATATTTTTCACACATTTTCAGGCTCTGCATGTTTTTCAACATCGCTTCATGCCCCTCCTATTTTTCAGACCGTTTCAGGCTCCTCATATTTTTGACACCTTTCGAAGCTCTTCATATTTTTCACACCTTTTCAGGCTCTTCATTTTTTTCAACACCTCTTCATGCTCCTCTTATTTTTCAACACCGCTTCATGCTCCTCCTATTTTTCAGACCGTTTCATGCTCCTCATAATTTTGACACTTTGTGAAGCTCCTCATATTTTTCACACGTTTTGAAGGTCTTCATATATTTCACACCATTTCAGGCTCTTCATGTTTTTCAACACCACTTCATGCTCCTCCTATTTTTCAGACCGTTTCATGCTCATCTCTTTTTTGACACCTTTTGAAGCTCTTCATATTTTCACACGTTTTCAGACTATTCATGTTTTTCAACACGGCTTCATGCACCTCCTATTTTTCAAACTGTATCATGCTCCTCATATTTTTCACACCTTTTGAAGCTCTTCATATTTTTCACAGCTTTTCAGGCTCTTCATGTTTTTGATCACCGTTTCATGCTCCTCATATTTTTCAGACAGTTTCATGTTCATCTCATTTTTAACACCTTTTGAAGCTCTTCATATATTTCACACGTTTTCAAGCTCTTCATATATTTCACACCTTTTCAGGCTCTTCATGTTTTTGAACACCGCTTCATGCTCCTCTTATTTTTCAGACCGTTTCAGGCTCCTCATATTTTTGACACCTTTTGAAACTCTTCATATTTCTCACACCTTTTCAGGATCTTCATGTTTTTCAACACCAATTCATGCTCCTCCTATTTTTCAGACCGTTTCATGCTCCACACATTTTGAAACCTTTTGAAGCTCTTCATATTTTTCACAACTTTTCAGGCTCTCCATGTTTTTCATCACCGCTTCATGCTCCTCGTATGTTCAGACCGTTTCATGCTCCTCATATTTTTGACACCTTTTGAATCTCTTCATACTTTTCACACCTTTTAGGCTCTTCATGTTGTTGAACAGCGCTTCATGCTCCTCCTATTTTTCAGACCGTTTCATGCTCCTCATGTATTTCACACCATTTGAAGCTCTTCCTGTTTTTCACACCTTTTCAGTCTCTTCATGTCTTTGAACACCATTTCATGCTCCTCCGATTTTTTAGACCGTTTCATGCTCCTCATATTTTTGACACCTTTTGAAGCTCTTCATATTTTTCACACCTTTTGAAGCTCTTCATGTTTTTCATATTTTTGAAGCTCCTCATATTTTTCACACCTTTTCACGCTTTTCATGTATTTGAACACCGGTTCATGCTCTTCCTATTTTTCAGACCGTTTCATGCTCCTCCTATTTTTCACTCCTTTTGAAGCTCTTCATATTTTTCACACCTTTTCAGTCTCTACATGTTTTTGAACACCGCTTCATGCTCCTCCTATTTCTCAGACCATTTCATGCTCCTCATGTATTTCACACCTTTTGAAGCTCTTCGTATTTTGCACACATTTTCAGGCTTTTCATGTTTTTCACAACGACTTCATGCTCCTCATATTTTTCAGACCGTTTCATGCACATTTCATTTTTGACTCCTTTTGAAGCTCTTCATATTTTTCACACCATTTTCAGGCTCTTCATGTTTTTCAACACCGCTTTATGATCCTCCTATTTTTCAGACCGTTTTATATTCCTCATATTTTTGACATTTTTTGAGGCTCTTCATATTTTTCACACCTTTTCAGGCTCTTCATGTCTTTGAACACCGTTTCATGCTCCTCCTATTTTTGTGACCGTTTCATGCACATCTCATTTTTGACACCTTTTGAAGCCTTTGATATTTTTCACACCATTTTCAGGCTCTTCATGTTTTTCAACACCGCTTTCTGATCCTCCTATTTTTCAGACCGTTTCATGCTCCTCATGTATTTGACACCTTTTAAAGCTTCTCATATTTTTCACACCTTTTCAGGCTCTTCATATTTTTCACATAATTTCAGGCTGTTCATGTTTTTGAACACGGCTTCATGCTCCTCCAATTTTTCAGACCGTTTCATGTTCCTCATATTTTTGACACCTTTTGAAGCTCTTCATATTTTTCACACCTTTTGAAGCTCTTCATATTTTTCACACCATTTTCAGGCTCTTCATGTTTTTTAACACCGTTTCATGCTCCTCCTATTTTTCAGACCGTTTCATGATCCTCCTATGTTTGACACCTTTTGAAGCTCTTCATATTTTTCACACCTTTTCACGCTCTTCATGTTTTTGAACACCGCTTCATACTCCGCATATTTTTCAGACCGTTTCATGCACATCTCATTTTTGACACCTTTTGAAGCCTTTGATATTTTTCACACCATTTTCAGGCTCTTCAGGTTTTTCAACACCACTTTCTGATCCTCCTATTTTTCAGACCATTTCATGCTCCTCATATATTTGACACCTTTTGAAGCTCTTCATATTTTCACAATTTTTTAAGCTCTTCATATGTTTCACACGTTTTCAGGTTCTTCATGTTTTTCAACACCGCTTCATGCTCCCCCTATTTTTCATTCCGTTTCATGCTCCTCATATTCTTGACACCTTTTGACGCTTTTCATATTTTTCACACATTTTCAGGCTCTTCTAGTTTTTCAACACCGCTTCATGCTCCTCCTATTTTTCATTCCGTTTCATGCTCCTCATATTTTTGACACCTTTTTAAGCTCTTCATATTTCTCACACCTTTTCAGGCTCTTCATGTTTTTCAACACCGCTTCATGATCCTCCTGTTTTTCAGACCGTTTCATGCTGATCTCATTTTGACACCTTTGGAAGCTTTTCATATTTTTCACAACTTTTCAGGCTCTTCACGTTTTTGAACACCGCTTCATGTTCCTCCTATTTTTCAGACCGCATCATGCTCCTCATATATTTCACACGTTTTGAAGCTCTTCATATTTTTCATACCTTTTCAGGCTCTTCATGTATTTCAACACCAATTCATGCTCCTACTATTTTTCAGACCGTTTCATGCTCATCTCATTTTTGACACCTTTCGAAGCTGTTTATATTTTTCACACCTTTTGAAGCTCTTCATATTTTTCACACGTTTTCATGCCCTACATGTTTTTCATCAACGCTTCATGCTCCTCCTATCTTTCACACCGTTTCATGCTCCTCATATTTTTGACACCTTTTGAAGCTCTTCATATATTTCACACCTTTTCAGGCTCTTCTTTTTTTTCAACACCACTTCATGCTCCTCCTATTTTTCAGACCGTTTCATGCTCATTTCATTTTTGACACCTTTTGTAGCTCTTCATATTTTTCACACCTTTTCATGCTCTTCATGTAATTGAACACCGCTTCATTTTCCTCCTATTTTTCAGACCGTTTCATGCTCCTGATATTCTTGACACCTTTTGAAGCTTTTCATATTTTCACACCTTTTAAGGCTCTTCAAGTTTTTCAATACCGTTTCATGCTCCTCCTATTTTTCAGACCGTTTCATGCTCCTCTTATGTTTGACACCTTTTGAAGCTCTTCATATTTTTCACACCTTTTCACGCTCTTCATGTTTTTTAACATCGCTTCATGCTCCGCCTATTTTTCAGACCGTTTCATGCTCCTCATATTTTTGTCATCTTTTGAAGCTCTTCATATTTTTCACACCCTTTCAGGCTCTTAATGTTTTTCAACACCCCTTCATGCTCCTCCTATTTTTCAGACCATTTCATGCTCCTCATATTTTTGACGCCTTTAGAAGCTTTTCATATTTTTCACACCTTTTCAGGCTCTTCATGTTTTTTTACACCACTTCATGCTTCTCCTATTTTTCAGACCGTTTTATGCTCCTCATGTATTTCACACCTTTTGAAGCTCTTCATATTTTTCACAACTTTTCAGGTATTCATGTTTTTGATCACGGTTTCATGCTCCTCCTATTTTTCAGACCATTTCATGCTCCTCATATTTTTGACGCCTTTAGAAGCTCTTCATATTTTTCACACCTTTTCAGGCTCTTTATGTTTTTCAAAACCGCTTCATGCTCCTCCTATTTTTCAGACCGTTTCATGCTCCACACATTTTGAAACCTTTTGAAGCTCTTCATATTTTTCACACCTTTTCAGGCTCTCCATGTTTTTCATCACCGATTCATGCTCCTCCTATTTTTCAGACCGTTTCATGCTCCTCATGTATTTCACACCATTTGAAGCTCTTCCTCTTTTTCACACCTTTTCAGTCTCTTCATGTATTTGAACACCATTTCATGCTCCTCCGATTTTTTAGACCGTTTCATGCTCCTCATATTTTTGACACCTTTTGAAGCTCTTCATATTTTTCACACCTTTTGAAGCTCTTCATGTTTTTCATATTTTTGAAGCTCTTCATATTTTTCACACCTTTTCACGCTTTTCATGTATTTGAACACCGGTTCATGCTCTTCCTATTTTTCAGACCGTTTCATGCTCCTCCTATTTTTCACTCCTTTTGAAGCTCTTCATATTTTTCACACCTTTTCAGTCTCTACATGTTTTTGAACACCGCTTCATGCTCCTCCTATTTCTCAGACCATTTCATGCTCCTCATGTATTTCTCACCTTTTGAAGCTCTTCGTATTTTGCACACATTTTCAGGCTTTTCAGGTTTTTCACAACGACTTCATGCTCCTCATATTTTTCAGACCGTTTCATGCACATTTCATTTTTGACTCCTTTTGAAGCTCTTCATATTTTTCACACCATTTTCAGGCTCTTCATGTTTTTCAACACCGCTCATGCTTCTCCTGTTTTTCAGACCATTTCATGCTCCTCTTAATTTTAACACCTTTTGAAGCTCTTCATATTTTCCACATCTTTTCAGGCTCTTCATGTTTTTGAACACTGCTTCATGTTCCTTCTATTTTTCAGACCGTTTCATGCTCCTCAAATTTTTAAAACTTTTGAATCTCTTCATATTTTTCACACCTTTTCAGGCTCTTCATGTTTTTGAAGACCGATTCATGCTCCTCCTGTTTTTCAGACCGTTTCAGGCTCCTCATATTTTTGACACCTTTTGAAGCTCTTCATATTTTTTACAACTTTTCAGGCATTTCATGTTTTTGAACACCTCTTCATGCTCCTCCTATTTTTCACACCTTTTGAAGCTCTTCATATTTTTCATACCTTTTGAAGATTTTCATATTTTTCACACGTTTTCAGGCTCTTCATATTTTTCAACACCGCATCATGCTCCTCCTATTTTTCAGACAGTTTCATGCTCCTCATATTTTTGACACGTTTTGAAGCTCTTCATATTTTTCACACCTTTTCAGGCTCTTCATGGTTTTCAACACTGTTTCATGATCCTCCTATTTTTCAGACCGTTTCATGCTCCTCATAATTTTGACACCCTTTGAAGCTCTTCTTATATTTCACACCTTTTCAGACTCTTCATGTTTTCGAACACCAATTCAAGTTCCTCCTATTTTTGCGACCGTTTCATGCTCTTCATATTTTTGACACCTTTAGAAGCACTTCATATTTTTCACACCTTTTGAAGATCTTCATATATTTCACACATTTTCAGGCTCTTCATGTTTCTCAACACCACTTCATGTTCCTCCTATTTTTTAGACCGTTTCATGCTCATCTAATTTTTGACACCTTTTGAAGCTCTTCATATATTTCACACCTTTTGAAGCTCTTCATATTTTTCACATTTATGAAGCTATTCAAATTTTTCACACGTTTTCAGGCTCTTCATGTTTTTGAACACCGTTTCATGATCCTCCTATTTTTCAGAACGTTTCATGCTCCTCATATTCTTGACACCTTTTAAAGTTCTTCATATTTTTCACACCTTTTAAGGCTCTTCATGTTTTGAACACCGTTTCATGATCCTCCTATTTTTCAGGCCATTTCATGCTCTTCATTTTTTTGACACCTTTTGAAGCTCTTCATATTTTTCACACGTTTTGAAGCTCTTCATATATTTCACACCTTTTCAGGCTCTTCATGTTTTTGAACACCGCTTCATGCTCCTCCTATTTTTCAGGCCATTTCATGCTCTTCATTTTTTTGACACCTTTTGAAGCTCTTCATATTTTTCACACCTTTTGAAGCTCTTCATATATTTCACACCTTTTCAGGCTGTTCATGTTTTTCAAAACACCACTTCATGCTCCTCCTATTTTTCAGACCGTTTCATGCTCATCTAATTTTTGACACTTTTTGAAGCTCTTCATATATTTCACACCTTTTGAAGCTCTTCATATTTTTCACATTTATGAAGCTATTCAAATTTTTCACACTTTTTCAGGCTCTTCATGTTTTTGAACACCGCTTCATGTTCCTGCTATTTTTCACAACGTTTCACACTCCTCATGTTTTTGACACATTTTGAGGCTACTCATATTTTTCACACCTTTTCAGGCTCTTCATGTTTTTGAACACCGTTTCATGATCCTCCTATTTTTCAGAACGTTTCATGCTCCTCATATTTTTGACACCTTTTGAAGCTTTTCATATTTTTCACATCTTTTCAGGCTCTTCATGTTTTTCAACACCATTTCATGATCCTCCTATTTTTCAGACCGTTTCATGCTCATCTCATTTTTGACACCTTTTGAAGCTTTTCATATTTTTCACACATTTTCAGGCTCTTCATATTTTTCCACACCACTTCATGCTTCTCCTATTTTTCAGCCCGTTTCATGCTCCTCATGTTTTTGACATCTTTTGAAGCTCTTCATATTTTTCACACGTTTTCAGCTCTTAATGTTTTTCAACACCGCTTCATGCTCTTCCTATTTTTCAGACCGTTTCATGCTCATCTCATTTTTGACACCTTTGGAAGCTCTTCATATTTTTCACACGTTTTCAGCTCTTAATGTTTTTCAACACCGCTTCATGCTCTTCCTATTTTTCTGACGGTTTCATGCTCATCTCAAGTTTGACACCTTTTGAAGCTCTTCATATTTTTCACACATTTTCAGGCTCTTCATGTTTTTGAACATCGCTTCATGCTCCTCCTATTTTTCAGAGAGTTTCATGCTCCTCATGTATTTCACACCTTTTGAAGCTCTTCATATTTTTCACACCTTTTCAGGCTCTTCATGTTTTTCAACACCGCTTATGCTCCTCCTATTTTTCAGAATATTTCATGCTCATCTCATTTTTGACACCTTTTTAATCTCTTCGTATCTTTCAAAACTTTTGAAGCTCTTCATATTTTTAATATTTTTGAAGCTCTTCATATTTTCACACGTTTTCAGACTCTTCATGTTTTTCAACACCGCTTCATGCTCCTCCTATTTTTCAAACCGTATCATGCTCCTCATATTTTTGAAAACTTTTGAAGCTCTTCACATTTTTCACACCTTTTCAGGCTCTTCATGTTTTAGAACATTTCTTCATGCTCTTCCTCTTTTTCAGACCGTTTCATGCTCCTCATATTTTTGACACTTTTTGAAGCTCTTCATATTTTTCACTCATTTTCAGGCTCTTCATATTTTTCAACACCACTTCATGCTCCTCCTATTTTTGAGACCGTTTGGTGCTCCGCATATTTTTGACACCTTTAGGAACTCTTCATATTTTTCACACCTTTTCAGGCACTTCATGTTTTTTATCACTGCTTCATGCTCGTCCTATTTTTCAGAACGTTTCATGCTCCTCATATTTTTGACACCTTTTGAAGCTCTTCATATTTTTCACACCTTTTCAGGCTTTTCATGTTTTTGAACACCGCTTCATGCTCCTCCTATTTTTCAGATTGTTTCATGCTCCTCATATTTTTTACACCTTTTGAAGCTCTTCATATTTTTCACACCTTTTCAGGCTCTTCATGTTTTTCAACACCGCTTCATGCTCGTCGGATTTTGCTGACCGTTTCATGCTCCTCATATTTTTGACACCTTTTGAAGCTCTTCAGATATTTCGCACCTTTCCAGGCTCTTCATTTTTTCAACACCACTTCATGCTCCTCCTATTTTTCAGATCGTTTCATGCTCATCTCATTTTAACACCTTTTGAAGCTCTTCATATTTTTGACAAATTTTGAAGGTCTTCATATTTTTCACACGTTTTCAGGCTCTTCATGATTTTCTACACCGCTTCATGCTCCTCCTATTTTTCAGACCTTTTCATGCTCATCTCTTTTTTGACACCTTTTGAAGCTCTTCAGATTTTTCACACCTTTTGAAGCTCTTCATATTTTTCACATTTATGAATCTCTTCATATTTTCCACACGTTTTCAGACAATTCATGTTTTTCAACATCGCTTCATGCTCCTCCTATTTTTCAGACCGTTTCATTCTCCTCATATTTTTGACACCTTTTGAAGCTCTTCATATATTTCACACTTTTTCAGACTTTTCCTTTTTTTCAACACGACTTCATGCTCCTCCTATTTTTCAGACCGTTTCATGCTCATCTCATTTTGACATCTTTTGAAGCTCTTCATATTTTTCACACCTTTTGAAGCTCTTCATATTTTTCACATTAATGAATCTCTTCATATTTTCCACACGTTTTCAGACAATTCATGTTTTTCAACATCACTTCATGTTATTCCTATTTTTCAGACCGTTTCATGCTCCTCATAATTTTGACACCTTTTGAAGCTTTAATATTTTTAACACCTTTTCAGGCTCTTCATCTTTTTCAACACCACTTCATGCTCCTCCTTTTTTGCAGACCGTTTCATGCTACTCATATTTTTAACACCTTTTGAAGCTCTTCATATTTCTCACACCTTTTCAGGCTCTTCATGTTTTTCAACAACGCTTCATGCTCCTCCGATTTTTCAGACCGTTTCATGCTCCTCATATTTTTGACACCTTTTGAAGCTCTTCATATTTTTCACACTTTTTCAGGCTCTTCATGTTTTTGAACACCGCTTCATGCTTCTCCTATTTTTCAGACCGTTTCATGCTCCTCATATTTTTGACACCTTTTGAAGCTCTTCATATTTTTCACAACTTTTCAGGCTCTTCATGTTTTTCAACACCGCTTCATGCACGTCCTATTTTTCAGACCGTTTCATGCTCATCTCATTTTTGACACCTTTTGAAGTTTTTCATATTTTTTACAACTTTTCAGGCTCTTCATGTTTTTGAACACCGCTTCATGCTAATCCTATTTTTCAAACCATATCATGCTCCTCATATTTTTCACACCTTTTGAAGCTCTTCATATATTTCACACCTTTTCAGGCTCTTCATGTTTTTGAACACCACTTCATGCTCCTTCTCTTTTTCAGAGAGTTTTATGCTCCTCATGTATTTCACACCTTTTGAAGCTCTTCATATTTTTCACACCTTTTCAGGCTCTTCATGTTTTTCAACACCGTTTCATGCTCCTCCTATTTTTCAAACCGTTTCATGTTCCTCATAATTTTGACACCTTTTGAAGATCTTCATAATTTTCACACATTTTCAGGCTCTTCATGTGTTTGAACACCGCTTCATGTTCCTCCTATTTTTCAGACCGTTTCATGCTCCTCATATTTTTGACACCTTTTGAAGCTCTCATATTTTTCATACCTTTTGAAGCTCTTCATGTTTTTGAACACTGCTTCATGCTCCTCGTATTTTTCAGATCGTTTCATGCTCCTCTTATTTTTGACACTTTTTGAGCTCTTCATATTTTTCAAACCTTTTCAGGCTCTTCATGTTTTCGAACACCGCTTCATGCTACTCCTATTTTTCAGACCGTTTCATGCTCCTCATATTTTTGACACCTTTTTAAGCTCTTCATATTTTCACACCTTTTCAGGCTCTTCATGTTTTTGAACACTGCTTCATGCTCCTCCAATTTTTCACACCGTTTCATGATCCTCATATTTTTGACACTTTTTGAGCTCTTCATATTTTTCACACCTTTTCAGGCTCTTCATGTTTTTGATAACCGCTTCATGCTACTCCTATTTTTCAGACCGTTTATGCTTCTCATATTTTTGACACCTTTAGAAGCTCTTCATATTTTTCACACCTTTTCAGGATCTTCATGTTTTGGAACACAGCTTCATGCTCCTCCTATATATCAGACCGTTTCATGCTCCTCATATTTTTGACACCTTTTGAAGCTCTTTATATTTTTCACAGTTTTTCAGGCTCTTCATGGTTTTCAACACCGTTTCAAGTTATTCCTATTTTTCAGACCGTTTAATGCTCATCTCATTTTTGACACCTTTTGAAGCTTTTCATATTTTTCACAACTTTTCAGACTCTTCATGTTTTTGAACACCGCTTCATGCTCCTCCTATTTTTCAGAGAGTTTCATGCTCCTCATGTCTTTCACAGCTTTTGAAGCTCTTCATATTTTCCACACCTTTTCAGGCTCTTCATGTTTTTGATCACCGTTTCATGCTCCTTCTATTTTTCAGATCGTTTCATGCTCATCATATTTTTGACACTTTTTGAGCTCTTCATATTTTTCACACCTTTTCAGGCTCTTCATGTTTTTGAACACCGCTTCATGATCCTCCTGATTTTCAGACCGTTTCATGCTCTTCATATTTTTGAAACATTTTGAAGCTCTTCATATTTTTCACACCTTTTCAGGCTCTTCATGTTTTTCTCCACCACTTCATGCTCCTCCTATTTTTCAGACCGTTTCATGCTCTTCTCATTTTTGTCACCTTTGAAGCTCTTCATATTTTTCACAACTTTTAAAGCTCTTCATATTTTTCACAAGTTTTCAGGCTCTTCATGTTTTTGAAAACCGTTTCATGCTGCTTCTATTTTTCAGACCGTTTCATGCTCCTCATATTTTTCACACCTTTTGAAGCTCTTCATATTTTCACACCCTTTTAAGATCTTCATGTTTTTGAACACAGCTTCATGCTCCTCCTATTTTTCAGACCGTTTCATGCTCCTCATATTTTTGACAACTTTTGAAGCTCTTCATATTTTTCACACCTTTTCAGGCTCTTCATATTTTTGAACACAGCTTCATGCTCCTCCTATTTTTCAGACCGTTTCATGCTCCTCATATTTTTGACACCTTTTTAAGCTCTTCATATTTTTCACACCTTTTCAGGCTCTTCATGTTTTTGAACACTGCTTCATGCTCCTCCAATTTTTCACACCGTTTCATGATCCTCATATTTTTGACACTTTTTGAGCTCTTCATATTTTTCACACCTTTTCAGGCTCTTCATGTTTTTGATAACCGCTTCATGCTACTCCTATTTTTCAGACCGTTTATGCTTCTCATATTTTTGACACCTTTTGAAGCTCTTCAATTTTTTCACACCTTTTAAGGCTCTTCATGTTTTTCAACACCGCTTCATGCTGCTCATATTTTTCAGACCGTTTCATGCTCCTCATATTTTTGACACCTTTTGAAGCTCTTCATATTTTTCACACGTTTTCAGTCTATTCATGATTTTGAACACCCTTTCAGGCTCCTCCTATTTTTCAGAGTGTTTCATGCTCCTCATGTATTTCACACCTTTGAAAGCTCTTCATATTTTTCAAAGATTTTGAAGCTCTTCATATTTTTCACACCTTTTCAGGCTCTTCATGTTTTTCAACACCGTTTCATGCTCCTCCTATTTTTCAAACCGTTTCATGTTACTCATAATTTTGACACCTTTTGAAGATCTTCATAATTTTCACACATTTTCAGGCTCTTCATGTGTTTGAACACCGCTTCATGTTCCTCCTATTTTTCAGACCGTTTCATGCTCCTCATATTTTTGACACCTTTTGAAGCTCTCATATTTTTCATACCTTTTGAAGCTCTTCATGTTTTTGAACACTGCTTCATGCTCCTCGTATTTTTCAGATCGTTTCATGCTCCTCTTATTTTTGACACTTTTTGAGCTCTTCATATTTTTCAAACCTTTTCAGGCTCTTCATGTTTTCGAACACCGCTTCATGCTACTCCTATTTTTCAGACCGTTTCATGCTCCTCATATTTTTGACACCTTTTTAAGCTCTTCATATTTTTCACACCTTTTCAGGCTCTTCATGTTTTTGAACACTGCTTCATGCTCCTCCAATTTTTCACACCGTTTCATGATCCTCATATTTTTGACACTTTTTGAGCTCTTCATATTTTTCACACCTTTTCAGGCTCTTCATGTTTTTGATAACCGCTTCATGCTACTCCTATTTTTCAGACCGTTTATGCTTCTCATATTTTTGACACCTTTAGAAGCTCTTCATATTTTTCACACCTTTTCAGGATCTTCATGTTTTGGAACACAGCTTCATGCTCCTCCTATATATCAGACCGTTTCATGCTCCTCATATTTTTGACACCTTTTGAAGCTCTTTATATTTTTCACAGTTTTTCAGGCTCTTCATGATTTTCAACACCGTTTCAAGTTATTCCTATTTTTCAGACCGTTTAATGCTCATCTCATTTTTGACACCTTTTGAAGCTTTTCATATTTTTCACAACTTTTCAGACTCTTCATGTTTTTGAACACCGCTTCATGCTCCTCCTATTTTTCAGAGAGTTTCATGCTCCTCATGTCTTTCACAGCTTTTGAAGCTCTTCATATTTTCCACACCTTTTCAGGCTCTTCATGTTTTTGATCACCGTTTCATGCTCCTTCTATTTTTCAGATCGTTTCATGCTCATCATATTTTTGACACTTTTTGAGCTCTTCATATTTTTCACACCTTTTCAGGCTCTTCATGTTTTTGAACACCGCTTCATGATCCTCCTGATTTTCAGACCGTTTCATGCTCTTCATATTTTTGAAACATTTTGAAGCTCTTCATATTTTTCACACCTTTTCAGGCTCTTCATGTTTTTCAACACCGTTTCATGCTCCTCCTATTTTTCAGACCGTTTCATGCTCTTCTCATTTTTGTCACCTTTGAAGCTCTTCATATTTTTCACAACTTTTAAAGCTCTTCATATTTTTCACAAGTTTTCAGGCTCTTCATGTTTTTCAAAACCGTTTCATGCTGCTTCTATTTTTCAGACCGTTTCATGCTCCTCATATTTTTCACACCTTTTGAAGCTCTTCATATTTTCACACCCTTTTAAGATCTTCATGTTTTTGAACACAGCTTCATGCTCCTCCTATTTTTCAGACCGTTTCATGCTCCTCATATTTTTGACAACTTTTGAAGCTCTTCATATTTTTCACACCTTTTCAGGCTCTTCATATTTTTGAACACAGCTTCATGCTCCTCCTATTTTTCAGACCGTTTCATGCTCCTCATATTTTTGACACCTTTTTAAGCTCTTCATATTTTTCACACCTTTTCAGGCTCTTCATGTTTTTGAACACTGCTTCATGCTCCTCCAATTTTTCACACCGTTTCATGATCCTCATATTTTTGACACTTTTTGAGCTCTTCATATTTTTCACACCTTTTCAGGCTCTTCATGTTTTTGATAACCGCTTCATGCTACTCCTATTTTTCAGACCGTTTATGCTTCTCATATTTTTGACACCTTTTGAAGCTCTTCAATTTTTTCACACCTTTTAAGGCTCTTCATGTTTTTCAACACCACTTCATGCTGCTCATATTTTTCAGACCGTTTGATGCTCCTCATATTTTTGACACCTTTTGAAGCTCTTCATATTTTTCACACGTTTTCAGTCTATTCATGTTTTTGAACACCCTTTCAGGCTCCTCCTATTTTTCAGAGTGTTTCATGCTCCTCATGTATTTCACACCTTTGAAAGCTCTTCATATTTTTCAAAGATTTTGAAGCTCTTCATATTTTTCACACCTTTTCAGGCTCTTCATGTTTTTCAACACCGTTTCATGCTCCTCCTATTTTTCAAACCGTTTCATGTTCCTCATAATTTTGACACCTTTTGAAGATCTTCATAATTTTCACACATTTTCAGGCTCTTCATGTGTTTGAACACCGCTTCATGTTCCTCCTATTTTTCAGACCGTTTCATGCTCCTCATATTTTTGACACCTTTTGAAGCTCTCATATTTTTCATACCTTTTGAAGCTCTTCATGTTTTTGAACACTGCTTCATGCTCCTCGTATTTTTCAGATCGTTTCATGCTCCTCTTATTTTTGACACTTTTTGAGCTCTTCATATTTTTCAAACCTTTTCAGGCTCTTCATGTTTTCGAACACCGCTTCATGCTACTCCTATTTTTCAGACCGTTTCATGCTCCTCATATTTTTGACACCTTTTTAAGCTCTTCATATTTTTCACACCTTTTCAGGCTCTTCATGTTTTTGAACACTGCTTCATGCTCCTCCAATTTTTCACACCGTTTCATGATCCTCATATTTTTGACACTTTTTGAGCTCTTCATATTTTTCACACCTTTTCAGGCTCTTCATGTTTTTGATAACCGCTTCATGCTACTCCTATTTTTCAGACCGTTTATGCTTCTCATATTTTTGACACCTTTAGAAGCTCTTCATATTTTTCACACCTTTTCAGGATCTTCATGTTTTGGAACACAGCTTCATGCTCCTCCTATATATCAGACCGTTTCATGCTCCTCATATTTTTGACACCTTTTGAAGCTCTTTATATTTTTCACAGTTTTTCAGGCTCTTCATGATTTTCAACACCGTTTCAAGTTATTCCTATTTTTCAGACCGTTTAATGCTCATCTCATTTTTGACACCTTTTGAAGCTTTTCATATTTTTCACAACTTTTCAGACTCTTCATGTTTTTGAACACCGCTTCATGCTCCTCCTATTTTTCAGAGAGTTTCATGCTCCTCATGTCTTTCACAGCTTTTGAAGCTCTTCATATTTTCCACACCTTTTCAGGCTCTTCATGTTTTTGATCACCGTTTCATGCTCCTTCTATTTTTCAGATCGTTTCATGCTCATCATATTTTTGACACTTTTTGAGCTCTTCATATTTTTCACACCTTTTCAGGCTCTTCATGTTTTTGAACACCGCTTCATGATCCTCCTGATTTTCAGACCGTTTCATGCTCTTCATATTTTTGAAACATTTTGAAGCTCTTCATATTTTTCACACCTTTTCAGGCTCTTCATGTTTTTCAACACCGTTTCATGCTCCTCCTATTTTTCAGACCGTTTCATGCTCTTCTCATTTTTGTCACCTTTGAAGCTCTTCATATTTTTCACAACTTTTAAAGCTCTTCATATTTTTCACAAGTTTTCAGGCTCTTCATGTTTTTCAAAACCGTTTCATGCTGCTTCTATTTTTCAGACCGTTTCATGCTCCTCATATTTTTCACACCTTTTGAAGCTCTTCATATTTTCACACCCTTTTAAGATCTTCATGTTTTTGAACACAGCTTCATGCTCCTCCTATTTTTCAGACCGTTTCATGCTCCTCATATTTTTGACAACTTTTGAAGCTCTTCATATTTTTCACACCTTTTCAGGCTCTTCATATTTTTGAACACAGCTTCATGCTCCTCCTATTTTTCAGACCGTTTCATGCTCCTCATATTTTTGACACCTTTTTAAGCTCTTCATATTTTTCACACCTTTTCAGGCTCTTCATGTTTTTGAACACTGCTTCATGCTCCTCCAATTTTTCACACCGTTTCATGATCCTCATATTTTTGACACTTTTTGAGCTCTTCATATTTTTCACACCTTTTCAGGCTCTTCATGTTTTTGATAACCGCTTCATGCTACTCCTATTTTTCAGACCGTTTATGCTTCTCATATTTTTGACACCTTTTGAAGCTCTTCAATTTTTTCACACCTTTTAAGGCTCTTCATGTTTTTCAACACCACTTCATGCTGCTCATATTTTTCAGACCGTTTGATGCTCCTCATATTTTTGACACCTTTTGAAGCTCTTCATATTTTTCACACGTTTTCAGTCTATTCATGTTTTTGAACACCCTTTCAGGCTCCTCCTATTTTTCAGAGTGTTTCATGCTCCTCATGTATTTCACACCTTTGAAAGCTCTTCATATTTTTCAAAGATTTTGAAGCTCTTCATATTTTTCACACCTTTTCAGGCTCTTCATGTTTTTCAACACCGTTTCATGCTCCTCCTATTTTTCAAACCGTTTCATGTTCCTCATAATTTTGACACCTTTTGAAGATCTTCATAATTTTCACACATTTTCAGGCTCTTCATGTGTTTGAACACCGCTTCATGTTCCTCCTATTTTTCAGACCGTTTCATGCTCCTCATATTTTTGACACCTTTTGAAGCTCTCATATTTTTCATACCTTTTGAAGCTCTTCATGTTTTTGAACACTGCTTCATGCTCCTCGTATTTTTCAGATCGTTTCATGCTCCTCTTATTTTTGACACTTTTTGAGCTCTTCATATTTTTCAAACCTTTTCAGGCTCTTCATGTTTTCGAACACCGCTTCATGCTACTCCTATTTTTCAGACCGTTTCATGCTCCTCATATTTTTGACACCTTTTTAAGCTCTTCATATTTTTCACACCTTTTCAGGCTCTTCATGTTTTTGAACACTGCTTCATGCTCCTCCAATTTTTCACACCGTTTCATGATCCTCATATTTTTGACACTTTTTGAGCTCTTCATATTTTTCACACCTTTTCAGGCTCTTCATGTTTTTGATAACCGCTTCATGCTACTCCTATTTTTCAGACCGTTTATGCTTCTCATATTTTTGACACCTTTAGAAGCTCTTCATATTTTTCACACCTTTTCAGGATCTTCATGTTTTGGAACACAGCTTCATGCTCCTCCTATATATCAGACCGTTTCATGCTCCTCATATTTTTGACACCTTTTGAAGCTCTTTATATTTTTCACAGTTTTTCAGGCTCTTCATGGTTTTCAACACCGTTTCAATTTATTCCTATTTTTCAGACCGTTTAATGCTCATCTCATTTTTGACACCTTTTGAAGCTTTTCATATTTTTCACAACTTTTCAGACTCTTCATGTTTTTGAACACCGCTTCATGCTCCTCCTATTTTTCAGAGAGTTTCATGCTCCTCATGTCTTTCACAGCTTTTGAAGCTCTTCATATTTTCCACACCTTTTCAGGCTCTTCATGTTTTTGATCACCGTTTCATGCTCCTTCTATTTTTCAGATCGTTTCATGCTCATCATATTTTTGACACTTTTTGAGCTCTTCATATTTTTCACACCTTTTCAGGCTCTTCATGTTTTTGAACACCGCTTCATGATCCTCCTGATTTTCAGACCGTTTCATGCTCTTCATATTTTTGAAACATTTTGAAGCTCTTCATATTTTTCACACCTTTTCAGGCTCTTCATGTTTTTCTCCACCACTTCATGCTCCTTCTATTTTTCAGACCGTTTCATGCTCTTCTCATTTTTGTCACCTTTGAAGCTCTTCATATTTTTCACAACTTTTAAAGCTCTTCATATTTTTCACAAGTTTTCAGGCTCTTCATGTTTTTCAAAACCGTTTCATGCTGCTTCTATTTTTCAGACCGTTTCATGCTCCTCATATTTTTCACACCTTTTGAAGCTCTTCATATTTTCACACCCTTTTAAGATCTTCATGTTTTTGAACACAGCTTCATGCTCCTCCTATTTTTCAGACCGTTTCATGCTCCTCATATTTTTGACAACTTTTGAAGCTCTTCATATTTTTCACACCTTTTCAGGCTCTTCATATTTTTGAACACAGCTTCATGCTCCCCCTATTTTTCAGACCGTTTCATGCTCCTCATATTTTTGACACCTTTTTAAGCTCTTCATATTTTTCACACCTTTTCAGGCTCTTCATGTTTTTGAACACTGCTTCATGCTCCTCCAATTTTTCACACCGTTTCATGATCCTCATATTTTTGACACTTTTTGAGCTCTTCATATTTTTCACACCTTTTCAGGCTCTTCATGTTTTTGATAACCGCTTCATGCTACTCCTATTTTTCAGACCGTTTATGCTTCTCATATTTTTGACACCTTTAGAAGCTCTTCATATTTTTCACACCTTTTCAGGATCTTCATGTTTTGGAACACAGCTTCATGCTCCTCCTATATATCAGACCGTTTCATGCTCCTCATATTTTTTACACCTTTTGAAGCTCTTTATATTTTTCACAGTTTTTCAGGCTCTTCATGATTTTCAACACCGTTTCAAGTTATTCCTATTTTTCAGACCGTTTAATGCTCATCTCATTTTTGACACCTTTTGAAGCTTTTCATATTTTTCACAACTTTTCAGACTCTTCATGTTTTTGAACACCGCTTCATGCTCCTCCTATTTTTCAGAGAGTTTCATGCTCCTCATGTCTTTCACAGCTTTTGAAGCTCTTCATATTTTCCACACCTTTTCAGGCTCTTCATGTTTTTGATCACCGTTTCATGCTCCTTCTATTTTTCAGATCGTTTCATGCTCATCATATTTTTGACACTTTTTGAGCTCTTCATATTTTTCACACCTTTTCAGGCTCTTCATGTTTTTGAACACCGCTTCATGATCCTCCTGATTTTCAGACCGTTTCATGCTCTTCATATTTTTGAAACATTTTGAAGCTCTTCATATTTTTCACACCTTTTCAGGCTCTTCAAGTTTTTCTCCACCACTTCATGCTCCTCCTATTTTTCAGACCGTTTCATGCTCTTCTCATTTTTGTCACCTTTGAAGCTCTTCATATTTTTCACAACTTTTAAAGCTCTTCATATTTTTCACAAGTTTTCAGGCTCTTCATGTTTTTCAAAACCGTTTCATGCTGCTTCTATTTTTCAGACCGTTTCATTCTCCTCATATTTTTGACACCTTTTGAAGCTCTTCATATTTTTCACACATTTTCAGGCTCTTCATGTTTTTGAACATCGCTTCATGCTCCTCCTATTTTTCACAGAGTTTCATGCTCCTCATCTATTTCACACCTTTTGAAGCTCTTCATATTTTTCACACATTTTCAGGCTCTTCATGTTTTTCGACACAGCTTCATGCTCCTCCTATTTTTCAGACCGTTTCATGCTCCTCATATTTTTGACACCTTTTGAAGCTCTTCAATTTTTTCACACCTTTTAAGGCTCTTCATGTTTTTCAACACCGCTTCATGCTGCTCATATTTTTCAGACCGTTTGATGCTCCTCATATTTTTGACACCTTTTGAAGCTCTTCATATTTTTCACACGTTTTCAGTCTATTCATGTTTTTGAACACCATTTCAGGCTCCTCCTATTTTTCAGAGAGTTTCATGCTCCTCATGTATTTCACACCGTTGAAAGCTCTTCATATTTTTCAAAGATTTTGAAGCTCTTCATATTTTTCACACCTTTTCAGGCTCTTCATGTTTTTCAACACCGTTTCATGCTCCTCCTATTTTTCAAACCGTTTCATGTTCCTCATAATTTTGACACCTTTTGAAGATCTTCATAATTTTCACACATTTTCAGGCTCTTCATGTGTTTGAACACCGCTTCATGTTCCTCCTATTTTTCAGACCGTTTCATGCTCCTCATATTTTTGACACCTTTTGAAGCTTTTCATATTTTTCACAACTTTTCAGGCTCTTCATGTTTTGATCACCGTTTCATGCTCCTTCTATTTTTCAGATCGTTTCATGCTCATCATATTTTTGACACTTTTTGAGCTCTTCATATTTTTCACACCTTTTCAGGCTCTTCATGTTTTTGAACACCGCTTCATGATCCTCCTGATTTTCAGACCGTTTCATGCTCTTCATATTTTTGAAACATTTTGAAGCTCTTCATATTTTTCACACCTTTTCAGGCTCTTCATGTTTTTCTCCACCACTTCATGCTCCTCCTATTTTTCAGACCGTTTCATGCTCTTCTCATTTTTGTCACCTTTGAAGCTCTTCATATTTTTCACACCTTTTAAAGCTCTTCATATTTTTCACAAGTTTTCAGGCTCTTCATGTTTTTCAAAACCGTTTCATGCTGCTTCTATTTTTCAGACCGTTTCATGCTCCTCATATTTTTCACACCTTTTGAAGCTCTTCATATTTTTCACACGTTTTCAGCTCTTAATGTTTTTCAACACCGCTTCATGCTCTTCCTATTTTTCAGACCGTTTCATGCTCATCTCATTTTTGACACCTTTTGAAGCTCTTCATATTTTTCACACGTTTTCAGCTCTTAATGTTTTTCAACACCGCTTCATGCTCTTCCTATTTTTCAGACCGTTTCATGCTCATCTCATTTTTGACACCTTTTGAAGCTCTTCATATTTTTCACACGTTTTCAGCTCTTAATGTTTTTCAACACCGCTTCATGCTCTTCCTATTTTTCAGACCGTTTCATGCTCATCTCAATTTTGACACCTTTTGAAGATATTCATATTTTTCACACATTTTCAGGCTCTTCATGTTTTTGAACATCGCTTCATGCTCCTCCTATTTTTCAGAGAGTTTCATGCTCCTCATGTATTTCACACCTTTTGAAGCTCTTCATATTTTTCACAACTTTTCAGGCTCTTCATGATTTTCAACACCGCTCATGCTCCTCCTATTTTTCAGACCCTTTCATGCTCATCTCATTTTTGACACCTTTTTAATCTCTTCATATTTTTCAAAACTTTTGAAGCTCTTCATATTTTTAATATTTTTGAAGCTCTTCATTTTTTCACACGTTTTCACACTCTTCATGTTTTTCAACACCGCTCATGCTCCTCCTATTTTTCAGACCGTTTCATGCTCATCTCATTTTTGACACCTTTTGAAGCTCTTCATATTTTTCACACCTTTTCAGGCTCTTCATGTTTTTCAACACCACTTCATGCTCCTCCTATTTTTGAGACCGTTTGGTGCTCCTCATATTTTTGACACCTTTAGGAACTCTTCATATATTTCACACCTTTTCAGGCACTTCATGTTTTTTATCACTGCTTCATGCTCGTCCTATTTTTCAGAACGTTTCATGCTCCTCATATTTTTGACACCTTTTGAAGCTGTTCATATTTTTCACACCTTTTCAGGCTTTTCATGTTTTTGAACACCGCTTCATGTTCCTCCTATTTTTCAGACCGTTTCATGCTCCTCATATTTTTGACACCTTTTGAAGCTCTTCATATATTTCACACCTTTTCAGGCTCTTCATATTTTTGAACACCGCTTCATGCTCCTCCTATTTTTCAGATTGTTTCATGCTCCTCATATTTTTGATACCTTTTGAAGCTCTTCATATTTTTCACACCTTTTCAGGCTCTTAATGATTTTCAACACCGCTTCATGCTCCTCCTATTTTTCAGACCGTTTCATGCTCATCTCTTTTTTGACACCTTTTGAAGCTCTTCAGATTTTTCACACCTTTTGAAGCTCTTCATATTTTTCACATTTATGAATCTCTTCATATTTTCCACACGTTTTCAGACAATTCATGTTTTTCAACATCGCTTCATGCTCCTCCTATTTTTCAGACCGTTTCATTCTCCTCATATTTTTGACACCTTTTGAAGCTCTTCATATATTTCACACTTTTTCAGACTTTTCCTTTTATTCAACACGACTTCATGCTCCTCCTATTTTTCAGACCTTTTCATGCTCATCTCATTTTGACACCTTTTGAAGCTCTTCATGTTTTTCTCATCTTTTGAAGCTCTTCATATTTTTCACAACTTTTCAGGCTCTTTATGATATTCAACAGCGCTTCATGCTCCTCCTATTTTTCAGACCGTTTCATGCTCCTCATAATTTTGACACCTTTTGATGCTTTCATATTTTTAACACCTTTTCAGGCTCTTCATCTTTTTCAACACCACTTCATGCTCCTCCTTTTTTGCAGACCGTTTCATGCTACTCATACTTTTAACACCTTTTGAAGCTCTTCATATTTCTCACACCTTTTCAGGCTCTTCATGTTTTTCAACAACGCTTCATGCTCCTCCGATTTTTCAGACCGTTTCATGCTCCTCATATTTTTGACACCTTTTGAAGCTCTTCATATTTTTCACCACTTTTCAGGCTCTTCATGTTTTTGAACACCGCTTCATGCTTCTCCTATTGTTCAGAATGTTTCATGCTCCTCATATTTTTGACACCTTTTGAAGCTCTTCATATTTTTCACTACTTTTCAGGCTCTTCAGGTTTTTCAACACCGCTTCATGCACGTCCTATTTTTCAGACCGTTTCATGCTCATCTCATTTTTGACACCTTTGAAGGTTTTCATATTTTTCACAACTTTTCAGGCTCTTCATGTTTTTGAACACCGCTTCATGCTTCTCCTATTGTTCAGACCGTTTCATGCTCCTCGTTTTTTTGACACCTTTTAAAGCTCTTCATATTTTTCACTACTTTTCAGGCTCTTCATGTTTTTCAACACCGCTTCATGCACGTCCTATTTTTCAGACCGTTTCATGCTCATCTCATTTTTGACACCTTTGAAGGTTTTCATATTTTTCACAACTTTTCAGGCTCTTCATGTTTTTGAACACCGCTTCATGCTAATCCTATTTTTCAAACCATATCATGCTCCTCATATTTTTCAAACCTTTTGAAGCTCTTCATATATTTCACACCTTTTCAGGCTCTTCATGTTTTTCAACACCGCTTCATGCTGCTCATATTTTTCAGACCGTTTCATGCTCCTCATATTTTTGACACCTTTTGAAGCTCTTCATTTTTTTCACACCTTTTAAGGCTCTTCATGTTTTTCAACACCGCTTCATGCTCCTCCAATTTTTCAGACCATTTCATGCTCCTCATATTTTTGACACCGTTTGAAGCTCTTCATATTTTTCACACATTTTCAGGCTCTTCATGTTTTTCAACACCGCTTCATGCTCCTCCGATTTTTCAGACAGTTTCATGCTCCTCATATTTTTCACACCTTTTGAAGCCTTTCATATTTTTCACAACTTTTCAGGCTCTTCATGTGTTTGAACACCGCTTCATGTTCCTCATATTTTTCAGACCGTTTCATGCTCCTCATATTTTTGACACCTTTTGAAGCTCTCATATTTTTCATACCTTTTGAAGCTCTTCATGTTTTTGAACACTGCTTCATGCTCCTCGTATTTTTCAGATCGTTTCATGCTCCTCATATTTTTGACACTTTTTGAGCTCTTCATATTTTTCAAACCTTTTCAGGCTCTTCATGTTTTCGAACTCTGCTTCATGCTCCTCCACTTTTTCACACCGTTTCATGATCCTCATGTATTTCACAACTTTGAACCTCTTAATATTTTTCACACCTTTTCATGCTCTTCAAGTTTTTCAACATCACTTCATGCTCCTACTTTTTTGCAGACCGTTTCATGCTCCTCATATTTTTGACACCTTTTAAAGCTCTTCATATTTCTCACACCTTTTCAGGCTCTTCATGTCTTTCAACACCGCTTCATGCTCCTCCTAATTTTCAGACGGGTTCATGCTCATCTCATTTTGACACCTTTTGAAGCTTTTCATATTTTTCACACCTTTTCAGGCTCTTCATGTTTTTGAACACAGGTTGAGGCTCCTCCTATTTTTCAGAACGTTTCATGCTCCTCATAATTTTGACACCTTTTGTAGCTCTTCTTATTTTTCACATCTTTTCAGGCTCTTCATGTTTTTCAACACCGTTTCATGATCCTCCTATTTTTCAGACCGTTTCATGCTCATCTCATTTTTGGTACCTTTTGAAGCTCTTCATATTTTTCACACCTTTTCAAGCTCTTCATATTTTTAAACACCACTTCATGCTTCTCCTATTTTTCAGCCCATTTCATGCTCCTCATGTATTTCACACCTTTTGAAGCTCTTCATATTTTTCACAGCTTTTCATGCTCTTCATGTATTTCACACCTTTTGAAGCTCTTCATATTTTTCACACCTTTTCATGCTCTTCATGTTTCTGAAAACCGCTTCATGATCCTCCTATTTTTCAGACCGTTTCATTCTCCTCATATATTTCACACCTTTTGAAGCTCTTCATATTTTTCACACCTTTTCAGGCTCTTCATGTTTTTGAACACTGCTTCATGCTCCTCGTATTTTTCAGATCGTTTCATGCTCCTCATATTTTTGACACTTTTTGAGCTCTTCATATTTTTCACACGTTTTCAGGATCTTCATGTTTTTGAACACCGCTTCATGATCCTCCTGATTTTCAGACCGTTTCATGCTCTTCATATTTTTGAAACATTTTGAAGCTCTTCATATTTTTCACACCTTTTCAGGCTCTTCATGTTTTTCAACTCCGTTCATGCTCCTCCTATTTTTCAGACCGTTTCATGCTCATCTCATTTTTGTCACCTTTGAAGCTCTTCATGTTTTTCACACCTTTTGAAGCCCTTCATATTTTTCACACGTTTTCAGGCTCTTCATGTTTTTCAAAACCGTTTCATGCTGCTTCTATTTTTCAGACCGTTTCATGCTCCTCATATTTTTCACACCTTTTGAAGCTCTTCATATTTTTCACACCCTTTTAAGATCTTCATGTTTTTGAACACAGCTTCATGCTCCTCCTATTTTTCAGACCGTTTCATGCTCCTCATATTTTTGACACCTTTTGAAGCTCTTCATATTTTTCACACCTTTTCAGGCTCTTCATGTTTTTGAACACAGCTTCATGCTCCTCCTATTTTTCAGACCGTTTCATGCTCCTCATATTTTTGACACTTTTTGAAGCTTTTCATATTTTTCACATCTTTTCAGGCTCTTCATGTTTTTCAACTCCGTTTCATCATCCTATTTTTCAGCCCGTTTCATGCTCCTCATGTATTTCACACCTTTTGATGCTCTTCATATTTTTCACACCTTTTCAGGCTCTTAATGTTTTTGTTCACCACTTCATGATCCTCCTGATTTTCAGACCGTTTCATGCTCTTCATATTTTTGAAACATTTTGAAGCTCTTCATATTTTTCACACCTTTTCAGGCTCTTCATGTTTTTCACCACCACTTCATGCTCCTCCTATTTTTCAGACCGTTTCTTGCTCATCTCATTTTTGTCACCTTTGAAACTCTTTATATTTTGTACACCTTTTGAAGCTCTTCATATTTTTCACACGTTTTCAGGCTCTTCATGTGTTTCAACACCGTTTCATGCTGCTTCTATTTTTCAGACCGTATCATGCTCCTCATAATTTTGACACCTTTTGTAGCTCTTCATATTTTTCACATCTTTTCAGGCTCTTCATGTTTTTCAACACCGTTTCATGATCCTCCTATTTTTCAGACCGTTTCATGCTCATCTCATTTTTGACACCTTTTGAAGGTCTTCATATTTTTCACACCTTTTCAAGCTCTTCATATTTTTAAACACCACTTCATGCTTCTCCTATTTTTCAGCCCATTTCATGCTCCTCATGTATTTCATACCTTTTGAAGCTCTTCTTATTTTTACAGCTTTTCAGGCTCTTCATGTTTTCCACAGCACTTCATGCTTCTCTTATTTTTCAGCCCGTTTCATGCTCCTCATGTATTTCACATCTTTTGAAGCTCTTCATATTTTTCACACCTTTTCATGCTCTTCATGTTTCTGCAAACCGCTTCATGCTCCTCCTATATTTCAGACCGTTTCATTCTCCTCATATATTTCACACCTTTTGAAGCTCTTCATATTTTTCACAACTTTTCAGGCTCTTTATGATATTCAACAGCGCTTCATGCTCCTCCTATTTTTCAGACCGTTTCATGCTCCTCATAATTTTGACACTTTTTGATGCTTTCATATTTTTAACACCTTTTCAGGCTCTTCATCTTTTTCAACACCACTTCATGCTCCTCCTTTTTTGCAGACCGTTTCATGCTACTCATAATTTTAACACCTTTTGAAGCTCTTCATATTTCTCACACCTTTTCAGGCTCTTCATGTTTTTCAACAACGCTTCATGCTCCTCCGATTTTTCAGACCGTTTCATGCTCCTCATATTTTTGACACCTTTTGAAGCTCTTCATATTTTTCACTACTTTTCAGGCTCTTCATGTTTTTCAACACCGCTTCATGCACGTCCTATTTTTCAGGCCGTTTCATGCTCATCTCATTTTTGACACCTTTTGAAGGTTTTCATATTTTTCACAACTTTTCAGGCTCTTCATGTTTTTGAACACCGCTTCATGCTAATCCTATTTTTCAAACCATATCATGCTCCTCATATTTTTCACACCTTTTGAAGCTCTTCCTATATTTCACACCTTTTCAGGCTCTTCATGTTTTTGAACACCACTTCATGCTCCTTCTCTTTTTCAGAGAGTTTTATGCTCCTCATGTATTTCACACCTTTTGAAGCTCTTCATATTTTTCACACCTTTTCAGGCTCTTCATGTTTTTCAACACCGCTTCATGCTGCTCATATTTTTCAGACCGTTTCATGCTCCTCATATTTTTGACAACTTTTGAAGCTCTTCATTTTTTTCACACCTTTTAAGGCTCTTCATGTTTTTCAACACCGCTTCATGCTCCTCCAATTTTTCAGACCATTTCATGCTCCTCATATTTTTGACACCTTTTGAAGCTCTTCATATTTTTCACACATTTTCAGGCTCTTCATGTTTTTCAACACCGCTTCATGCTCCTCCGATTTTTCAGACCGTTTCATGCTCCTCATATTTTTCAACCTTTTGAAGCCTTTCATATTTTTCACAACTTTTCAGGCTCTTCATGTTTTTGAACACAGCTTCATGCTCCTCCTATTTTTCAGACCGTATCATGCTCCTCATATTTTTCACACCTTTTGAAGCTCTTCATATTTTTCACACGTTTTCAGTCTATTCATGTTTTTGAACACCATTTCAGGCTCCTCCTATTTTTCAGAGAGTTTCATGTTCCTCATGTATTTCACACCTTTGAAAGCTCTTCATATTTTTCAAAGATTTTGAAGCTCTTCATATTTTTCACACCTTTTCAGGCTCTTCATGTTTTTCAACACCGTTTCATGCTCCTCCTATTTTTCAAAACGTTTCATGTTCCTCATAATTTTGACAGCTTTTGAAGATCTTCATAATTTTCACACATTTTCAGGCTCTTCATGTGTTTGAACACCGCTTCATGTTCCTCATATTTTTCAGACCGTTTCATGCTCCTCATATTTTTGACACCTTTTGAAGCTCTCATATTTTTCATACCTTTTGAAGCTCTTCATGTTTTTGAACACTGCTTCATGCTCCTCGTATTTTTCAGATCGTTTCATGCTCCTCATATTTTTGACACTTTTTGAGCTCTTCATATTTTTCAAACCTTTTCAGGCTCTTCATGTTTTCGAACTCTGCTTCATGCTCCTCCACTTTTTCACACCGTTTCATGATCCTCATGTATTTCACAACTTTGAACCTCTTAATATTTTTCACACCTTTTCATGCTCTTCAAGTTTTTCAACATCACTTCATGCTCCTACTTTTTTGCAGACCGTTTCATGCTCCTCATATTTTTGACACCTTTTAAAGCTCTTCATATTTCTCACACCTTTTCAGGCTCTTCATGTCTTTCAACACCGCTTCATGCTCCTCCTATTTTTCAGACGGGTTCATGCTCATCTCATTTTGACACCTTTTGAAGCTTTTCATATTTTTCACACCTTTTCAGGCTCTTCATGTTTTTGAACACAGGTTGAGGCTCCTCCTATTTTTCAGAACGTTTCATGCTCCTCATAATTTTGACACCTTTTGTAGCTCTTCATATTTTTCACATCTTTTCAGGCTCTTCATGTTTTTCAACACCGTTTCATGATCCTCCTATTTTTCAGACCGTTTCATGCTCATCTCATTTTTGACACCTTTTGAAGCTCTTCATATTTTCACACCTTTTCAAGCTCTTCATATTTTTAAACACCACTTCATGCTTCTCCTATTTTTCAGCCCATTTCATGCTCCTCATGTATTTCACACCTTTTGAAGCTCTTCATATTTTTCACAGCTTTTCAGGCTCTTCATGTTTTTCCACAGCACTTCATGCTTCTCTTATTTTTCAGCCCGTTTCATGCTCTTCATGTATTTCACACCTTTTGAAGCTCTTCATATTTTTCACACCTTTTCATGCTCTTCATGTTTCTGAAAACCGCTTCATGATCCTCCTATTTTTCAGACCGTTTCATTCTCCTCATATATTTCACACCTTTTGAAGCTCTTCATATTTTCCACACCTTTTCAGGCTCTTCATGTTTTTGAACACTGCTTCATGCTCCTCGTATTTTTCACATCGTTTCATGCTCCTCATATTTTTGACACTTTTTGAGCTCTTCATATTTTTCACACCTTTTCAGGATCTTCATGTTTTTGAACACCGCTTCATGATCCTCCTGATTTTCAGACCGTTTCATGCTCTTCATATTTTTGAAACATTTTGAAGCTCTTCATATTTTTCACACCTTTTCAGGCTCTTCATGTTTTTCAACTCCGTTCATGCTCCTCCTATTTTTCAGACCGTTTCATGCTCATCTCATTTTTGTCACCTTTGAAGCTCTTCATGTTTTTCACACCTTTTGAAGCCCTTCATATTTTTCACACGTTTTCAGGCTCTTCATGTTTTTCAAAACCGTTTCATGCTGCTTCTATTTTTCAGACCGTTTCATGCTCCTCATATTTTTCACACCTTTTGAAGCTCTTCATATTTTTCACACCCTTTTAAGATCTTCATGTTTTTGAACACAGCTTCATGCTCCTCCTATTTTTCAGACCGTTTCATGCTCCTCATATTTTTGACACCTTTTGAAGCTCTTCATATTTTTCACACCTTTTCAGGCTCTTCATGTTTTTGAACACAGCTTCATGCTCCTCCTATTTTTCAGACCGTTTCATGCTCCTCATACTTTTGACACTTTTTGAAGCTTTTCATATTTTTCACATCGTTTCAGGCTCTTCATGTTTTTCAACTCCGTTTCATCATCCTATTTTTCAGCCCGTTTCATGCTCCTCATGTATTTCACACCTTTTGATGCTCTTCATATTTTTCACACCTTTTCAGGCTCTTAATGTTTTTGATCACCACTTCATGATCCTTCTGATTTTCAGACCGTTTCATGCTCTTCATATTTTTGAAACATTTTGATGCTCTTCATATTTTTCACACCTTTTCAGGCTCTTCAAGTTTTTCACCACCACTTCATGCTCCTCCTATTTTTCAGACCGTTTCTTGCTCATCTCATTTTTGTCACCTTTGAAACTCTTTATATTTTGTACACCTTTTGAAGCTCTTCATATTTTTCACACGTTTTCAGGCTCTTCATGTGTTTCAACACCGTTTCATGCTGCTTCTATTTTTCAGACCGTTTCATGCTCCTCATATTTTTGACACCTTTTGCAGCTCTTTATATTTTTCACACTATTTCAGGCTCTTCATGATTTTCAACACCGTTTCATGTTTTTCCTATTTTTCAGACCGTTTAATGCTCATCTCATTTTTGACACCTTTTGAAGCTTTTCATTTTTTTCACAACTTTTCAGGCTCTTTATGTTTTTGAACACCGCTTCATGCTCCTCCTATTTTTCAGAGAGTTTCATGCTCCTCATGTATTTCACACCTTTTGAAGCTCTTCATATTTTCCACACCTTTTCAGGCTCTTCATGTGTTTGATCACCGTTTCATGCTCCGTCTGTTTTTCAGATCGTTTCAATCTCCTCATATTTTTGACAATTTTTGAGCTCTTCATATTTTTCACACCTTTTCAGGCTCTTCATGTTTTTGAACACCGCTTCATGCTACTCCTATTTTTCAGACCGTTTATGCTCCTCATATTTTTGACACCTTTAGAAGCTCTTCATATTTTTCACACCTTTTCAGGCTCTTCATGTTTTTGATCACCGTTTCATGCTCCTCCTATTTTTCAGACCGTTTCATGCTCCTCATATTTTTGACACCTTTTGAAGCTCTTCATATTTTTCACACCTTTTCAGGCTCTTCATGTTTTTGAACACCGCTTCATGATCCTCCTGTTTTTCAGAACGTTTCATGCTCTTCATATTTGTGAAACATTTTGAAGCTCTTCATATTTTTCACACCTTTTCAGGCTCTTCATGTTTTTCACCACCACTTCACGCTCCTCCTATATTTCAGACCGTATCATGCTCATCTCATTTTTGTCACCTTTGAAGCACTTTATTTTTTTCACACCTTTTGAAGCTCTTCATATTTTTCACACTTTTTCATGCTCTTCATATTTTTCAACACCGTTTCATGCTGCTTCTATTTTTCAGTCCGTTTCATGCTCCTCATATATTTCACACCTTTTGAAGCTCTTCATATTTTTCACACCTTTTCAGGATCTTCATGTTTTGGAACACAGCTTCATGCTCCTCCTATTTATCAGACCGTTTCATGCTCCTCATATTTTTGACACCTTTTGAAGCTCTTTATATTTTTCACAGTTTTTCAGGCTCTTCATTATTTTCAACACCGTTTCATGTTATTCCTATTTTTCAGACCGTTTAATGCTCATCTCATTTTTGACACCTTTTGAAGCTTTTCATATTTTTCACAACTTTTCAGGCTCTTCATGTTTTTGAACACCGCTTCATGCTCCTCCTATTTTTCAGAGAGTTTCATGCTCCTCATGTATTTCACAGCTTTTGAAGCTCTTCATATTTTCCACACTTTTTCAGGCTCTTCATGTTTTTGATCACCGTTTCATGCTCCTTCTATTTTTCAGATCGTTTCATGCTCATCATATTTTTGACACTTTTTGAGCTCTTCATATTTTTCACACCTTTTCAGGCTCTTCATGTTTTTGAACACCGCTTCATGATCCTCCTATTTTTCAGACCGTTTCATGCTCCTCATATTTTTGACACCTTTAGAAGCTCTTCATATTTTTCACACCTTTTCAGGCTCTTCATGTTTTTCGACACAGCTTCATGCTCCTCCTATTTTTCAGACCGTTTCATTCTCCTCATATTTTTGACACCTTTTGAAGCTCTTCATATATTTCACACCTTTTCAGTCTCTTCTTTTTTTTTCAACACCACTTCATGCTCCTACTATTTTTCAGACCGTTTCATACTCATCTCAATTTTGACACCTTTTGAAGCTCTTCATATTTTTCACACATTTTCAGGCTCTTCATGTTTTTCCACAGCACTTCATGCTTCTCTTATTTTTCAGAGAGTTTCATGCTCCTCATGTATTTCACACCTTTTGAAGCTCTTCATATTTTTCACACCTTTTCATGCTCTTCATGTTTCTGAAAACCGCTTCATGATCCTCCTATTTTTCAGACCGTTTCATTCTCCTCATATTTCACACCTTTTGAAGCTCTTCATATTTTTCACACCTTTTCATGCTCTTCATGTTTCTGAAAACTGCTTCATGATCCTCCTATTTTTCAGACCGTTTCATGCTCCTCATATATTTCACACCTTTTGAAGCTCTTCATATTTTTCACACCTTTTCAGGCTCTTCATGTTTTTGAACACAGCTTCATGCTCCACCTATTTATCAGACCGTTTCATGCTCCTCATATTTTTGACACCTTTTGCAGCTCTTTATATTTTTCACAATATTTCAGGCTCTTCATGATTTTCAACACCGTTTCATGTTATTCCTGTTTTTCAGACCGTTTAAGGCTCATCTCATTTTTGACACCTTTTGAAGCTTTTTATATTTTTCACAACTTTTCAGGCTCTTCATGTTTTTGAACAGCACTTCATGCTCCTCCTATTTTTCAGAGAGTTTCATGCTCCTCATGTATTTCACACCTTTTGAAGCTCTTCATATTTTCCACACCTTTTCAGGCTCTTCATGTGTTTGATCACCGTTTCATGCTCCTTCTATTTTTCAGACCGTTTCATGCTCTTCATATTTTTGACACCTTTTGAAGCTCTTCATATTTTTCACATCATTGAAGCTCTTCATATTTTTCACCCCTTTTCAGGCTCTTCATGATTTTCAACACCGCTTCATGCTCCTCTTATTTTTCGGACCGTTTTATGCTCATCTCATTTTTGACACCTTTTGAAGCTCTTCATATTTTTCACACCTTTTGAAGCTCTTCATATTTTTCATATGTTTGAAGCTCTTCATATTTTCACACGTTTTCAGACTCTTCATGTTTTTCAACACCGCTTCATGCCCCTGCTATTTTTCAGACAGTTTCATGCTCCTCATATTTTTGACAGGTTTTGAGGCTTTTCATATTTTTCACACCTTTTCAGGCTCTTCATATTTTTGAACACCGTTTCATAATCCGCCTATTTTTAAGACCGTTTCATGCTCCTCATATTTTTGACACCTTTAGAACCTCTTCATATTTTACACAGCTTTTCAGGCTCTTCATGTTTTTCAACACCGCTTCATGCTCGTCGTATTTTGCCGACCGTTTCATGCTCATCTCATTTTTGACACCTTTTGAAACTCTTCATATTTTTCACACCTTTTCATGCTCTTCATGTTTCTGAAAACCGCTTCATGATCCTCCTATTTTTCAGACCGTTTCATTCTCCTCATATATTTCACACCTTTTGAAGCTCTTCATATTTTTCACACCTTTTCAGGCTCTTCATGTTTTTAAACACCGCTTCATGCTCGTCGTATTTTGCCGACCGTTTCATGCTCCTCATATTTTTGACACCTTTTGAAGCTCTTCAGATATTTCACACCTTTCCAGGCTCTTCATTTTTTTAACACCACTTCATGCTCCTCCTATTTTTCAGACCGTTTCATGCTCATCTCATTTTAACACCTTTTGAAGCTCTTCATATTTTTGACAAATTTTGAAGGTCTTCATATTTTTCACACGTTTTCAGGCTGTTCATGATTTTCAACACCGCTTCATGCTCCTCCTATTTTTCAGACCTTTTCATGCTCATCTCTTTTTTGACACCTTTTGAAGCTCTTCAGATTTTTCACACCTTTTGAAGCTCTTCATATTTTTCACATTTATGAATCTCTTCATATTTTCCACACGTTTTCAGACAATTCATGTTTTTCAACATCGCTTCATGCTCCTCCTATTTTTCAGACCGTTTCATTCTCCTCATATTTTTGACACCTTTTGAAGCTCTTCATATATTTCACACTTTTTCAGACTTTTCCTTTTTTTCAACACGACTTCATGCTCCTCCTATTTTTCAGACCTTTTCATGCTCATCTCATTTTGACACCTTTTGAAGCTCTTCATGTTTTCTCATCTCTTGAAGCTCTTCATATTTTTCACAACTTTTCAGGCTCTTTATGATATTCAACAGCGCTTCATGCTCCTCCTATTTTTCAGACCGTTTCATGCTCCTCATAATTTTGACACCTTTTGATGCTTTCATATTTTTAACACCTTTTCAGGCTCTTCATCTTTTTCAACACCACTTCATGCTCCTCCTTTTTTGCAGACCGTTTCATGCTACTCATACTTTTAACACCTTTTGAAGCTCTTCATATTTCTCACACCTTTTCAGGCTCTTCATGTTTTTCAACAACGCTTCATGCTCCTCCGATTTTTCAGACCGTTTCATGCTCCTCATATTTTTGACACCTTTTGAAGCTCTTCATATTTTTCACCCCTTTTCAGGCTCTTCATGTTTTTGAACACCGCTTCATGCTTCTCCTATTGTTCAGACCGTTTCATGCTCCTCATATTTTTGACACCTTTTGCAGCTCTTTATATTTTTCACACTATTTCAGGCTCTTCATGATTTTCAACACCGTTTCATGTTATTCCTGTTTTTCAGACCGTTTAAGGCTCATCTCATTTTTGACACCTTTTAAAGCTCTTCATATTTTTCACACCTTTTCTGGCTCTTCATGTTTTTGAACACCGCTTCATGATCCTCCTGATTTTCAGACCGTTTCATGCTCTTCATATTTTTGAAACATTTTGAATCTCTTCATATTTTTCACACCTTTTCAGGCTCTTCATGTTTTTCACCACCACTTCATTCTCCTCCTATTTTTCAGACCGTTTCATGCTCATCTCATTTTTGTCACCATTGAAGCTCTTTATATTTTTCACACCTTTTGAAGCTCTTCATATTTTTCACACGTTTTCAGGCTCTTCATAGTTTTCAACACCGTTTCATGCTGCTTCTATTTTTCAGATCGTTTATGCTCCTCATATTTTTGACACCTTTAGAAGCTCTTCATATTTTTCAAACCTTTTCAGGTTCTTCATGTTTTTGATCACCGTTTCATGCTCCTCCTATTTTTCAGACCGTTTCATGCTCCTCATATTTTTGACACATTTTGAAGCTGTTCATATTTTTCACACCTTTTCAGGCTCTTCATGTTTTTGAACACCGCTTCATGATCCTCCTATTTTTCAGACCGTTTCATGCTCCTCATATTTTTGACACTTTTTGAGCTCTTCATATTTTTCACACCTTTTCAGGCTCTTCATGTTTTTGAACACCGCTTCATGCTACTCCTATTTTTCAGATCGTTTATGCTCCTCATATTTTTGACACCTTTAGAAGCTCTTCATATTTTTCAAACCTTTTCAGGCTCTTCATGTTTTTGATCACCGTTTCATGCTCCTCCTATTTTTCAGACCGTTTCATGCTCCTCATATTTTTGACACCTTTTGAAGCTCTTCATATTTTTCACACCTTTTCAGGCTCTTCATGTTTTGGAACACCGCTTCATAATCCTCCTGTTTTTCAGACCGTTTCATGCTCTTCATATTTGTGAAACATTTTGAAGCTCTTCATATTTTTCACACCTTTTCAGGCTCTTCATGTTTTTGATCACCGTTTCATGCTCCTCCTATTTTTCAGACCGTTTCATGCTCCTCATATTTTTGACACCTTTTGAAGCTCTTCATATTTTTCACACCTTTTCAGGCTCTTCATGTTTTGGAACACCGCTTCATAATCCTCCTGTTTTTCAGACCGTTTCATGCTCTTCATATTTGTGAAACATTTTGAAGCTCTTCATATTTTTCACACCTTTTCAGGCTCTTCATGTTTTTGAACACAGCTTCATGCTCCACCTATTTATTAGACCGTTTCATGCTCATCTCATTTTTGACACCTTTTGAAGCTTTTCATATTTTTCACAGCTTTTCAGGCTCTTCATGTTTTTCCACAGCACTTCATGCTTCTCTTATTTTTCAGCCCGTTTCATGCTCCTCATGTATTTCACAACTTTTGAAGCTCTTCATATTTTTCACACCTTTTCAGGCTCTTCATGTTTTTGATCACCGTTTCATGCTCCTCCTATTTTTCAGACCGTTTCATGCTCCTCATATTTTTGACACCTTTTGAAGCTCTTCATATTTTTCACACCTTTTCAGGCTCTTCATGTTTTTCGACACAGCTTCATGCTCCTCCTATTTTTCAGACCGTTTCATTCTCCTCATATTTTTGACACCTTTTGAAGCTCTTCATATATTTCACACCTTTTCAGTCTCTTCTTTTTTTTTCAACACCACTTCATGCTCCTACTATTTTTCAGACCGTTTCATACTCATCTCAATTTTGACACCTTTTGAAGCTCTTCATATTTTTCACACATTTTCAGGCTCTTCATGTTTTTCCACAGCACTTCATGCTTCTCTTATTTTTCAGAGAGTTTCATGCTCCTCATGTATTTCACACCTTTTGAAGCTCTTCATATTTTTCACACCTTTTCATGCTCTTCATGTTTCTGAAAACCGCTTCATGATCCTCCTATTTTTCAGACCGTTTCATTCTCCTCATATTTCACACCTTTTGAAGCTCTTCATATTTTTCACACCTTTTCATGCTCTTCATGTTTCTGAAAACTGCTTCATGATCCTCCTATTTTTCAGACCGTTTCATGCTCCTCATATATTTCACACCTTTTGAAGCTCTTCATATTTTTCACACCTTTTCAGGCTCTTCATGTTTTTGAACACAGCTTCATGCTCCACCTATTTATCAGACCGTTTCATGCTCCTCATATTTTTGACACCTTTTGCAGCTCTTTATATTTTTCACAATATTTCAGGCTCTTCATGATTTTCAACACCGTTTCATGTTATTCCTGTTTTTCAGACCGTTTAAGGCTCATCTCATTTTTGACACCTTTTGAAGCTTTTTATATTTTTCACAACTTTTCAGGCTCTTCATGTTTTTGAACAGCACTTCATGCTCCTCCTATTTTTCAGAGAGTTTCATGCTCCTCATGTATTTCACACCTTTTGAAGCTCTTCATATTTTCCACACCTTTTCAGGCTCTTCATGTGTTTGATCACCGTTTCATGCTCCTTCTATTTTTCAGACCGTTTCATGCTCTTCATATTTTTGACACCTTTTGAAGCTCTTCATATTTTTCACATCATTGAAGCTCTTCATATTTTTCACCCCTTTTCAGGCTCTTCATGATTTTCAACACCGCTTCATGCTCCTCTTATTTTTCGGACCGTTTTATGCTCATCTCATTTTTGACACCTTTTGAAGCTCTTCATATTTTTCACACCTTTTGAAGCTCTTCATATTTTTCATATGTTTGAAGCTCTTCATATTTTCACACGTTTTCAGACTCTTCATGTTTTTCAACACCGCTTCATGCCCCTGCTATTTTTCAGACAGTTTCATGCTCCTCATATTTTTGACAGGTTTTGAGGCTTTTCATATTTTTCACACCTTTTCAGGCTCTTCATATTTTTGAACACCGTTTCATAATCCGCCTATTTTTAAGACCGTTTCATGCTCCTCATATTTTTGACACCTTTAGAACCTCTTCATATTTTACACAGCTTTTCAGGCTCTTCATGTTTTTCAACACCGCTTCATGCTCGTCGTATTTTGCCGACCGTTTCATGCTCATCTCATTTTTGACACCTTTTGAAACTCTTCATATTTTTCACACCTTTTCATGCTCTTCATGTTTCTGAAAACCGCTTCATGATCCTCCTATTTTTCAGACCGTTTCATTCTCCTCATATATTTCACACCTTTTGAAGCTCTTCATATTTTTCACACCTTTTCAGGCTCTTCATGTTTTTAAACACCGCTTCATGCTCGTCGTATTTTGCCGACCGTTTCATGCTCCTCATATTTTTGACACCTTTTGAAGCTCTTCAGATATTTCACACCTTTCCAGGCTCTTCATTTTTTTAACACCACTTCATGCTCCTCCTATTTTTCAGACCGTTTCATGCTCATCTCATTTTAACACCTTTTGAAGCTCTTCATATTTTTGACAAATTTTGAAGGTCTTCATATTTTTCACACGTTTTCAGGCTGTTCATGATTTTCAACACCGCTTCATGCTCCTCCTATTTTTCAGACCTTTTCATGCTCATCTCTTTTTTGACACCTTTTGAAGCTCTTCAGATTTTTCACACCTTTTGAAGCTCTTCATATTTTTCACATTTATGAATCTCTTCATATTTTCCACACGTTTTCAGACAATTCATGTTTTTCAACATCGCTTCATGCTCCTCCTATTTTTCAGACCGTTTCATTCTCCTCATATTTTTGACACCTTTTGAAGCTCTTCATATATTTCACACTTTTTCAGACTTTTCCTTTTTTTCAACACGACTTCATGCTCCTCCTATTTTTCAGACCTTTTCATGCTCATCTCATTTTGACACCTTTTGAAGCTCTTCATGTTTTCTCATCTCTTGAAGCTCTTCATATTTTTCACAACTTTTCAGGCTCTTTATGATATTCAACAGCGCTTCATGCTCCTCCTATTTTTCAGACCGTTTCATGCTCCTCATAATTTTGACACCTTTTGATGCTTTCATATTTTTAACACCTTTTCAGGCTCTTCATCTTTTTCAACACCACTTCATGCTCCTCCTTTTTTGCAGACCGTTTCATGCTACTCATACTTTTAACACCTTTTGAAGCTCTTCATATTTCTCACACCTTTTCAGGCTCTTCATGTTTTTCAACAACGCTTCATGCTCCTCCGATTTTTCAGACCGTTTCATGCTCCTCATATTTTTGACACCTTTTGAAGCTCTTCATATTTTTCACCCCTTTTCAGGCTCTTCATGTTTTTGAACACCGCTTCATGCTTCTCCTATTGTTCAGACCGTTTCATGCTCCTCATATTTTTGACACCTTTTGCAGCTCTTTATATTTTTCACACTATTTCAGGCTCTTCATGATTTTCAACACCGTTTCATGTTATTCCTGTTTTTCAGACCGTTTAAGGCTCATCTCATTTTTGACACCTTTTAAAGCTCTTCATATTTTTCACACCTTTTCTGGCTCTTCATGTTTTTGAACACCGCTTCATGATCCTCCTGATTTTCAGACCGTTTCATGCTCTTCATATTTTTGAAACATTTTGAATCTCTTCATATTTTTCACACCTTTTCAGGCTCTTCATGTTTTTCACCACCACTTCATTCTCCTCCTATTTTTCAGACCGTTTCATGCTCATCTCATTTTTGTCACCATTGAAGCTCTTTATATTTTTCACACCTTTTGAAGCTCTTCATATTTTTCACACGTTTTCAGGCTCTTCATAGTTTTCAACACCGTTTCATGCTGCTTCTATTTTTCAGATCGTTTATGCTCCTCATATTTTTGACACCTTTAGAAGCTCTTCATATTTTTCAAACCTTTTCAGGTTCTTCATGTTTTTGATCACCGTTTCATGCTCCTCCTATTTTTCAGACCGTTTCATGCTCCTCATATTTTTGACACATTTTGAAGCTGTTCATATTTTTCACACCTTTTCAGGCTCTTCATGTTTTTGAACACCGCTTCATGATCCTCCTATTTTTCAGACCGTTTCATGCTCCTCATATTTTTGACACTTTTTGAGCTCTTCATATTTTTCACACCTTTTCAGGCTCTTCATGTTTTTGAACACCGCTTCATGCTACTCCTATTTTTCAGATCGTTTATGCTCCTCATATTTTTGACACCTTTAGAAGCTCTTCATATTTTTCAAACCTTTTCAGGCTCTTCATGTTTTTGATCACCGTTTCATGCTCCTCCTATTTTTCAGACCGTTTCATGCTCCTCATATTTTTGACACCTTTTGAAGCTCTTCATATTTTTCACACCTTTTCAGGCTCTTCATGTTTTGGAACACCGCTTCATAATCCTCCTGTTTTTCAGACCGTTTCATGCTCTTCATATTTGTGAAACATTTTGAAGCTCTTCATATTTTTCACACCTTTTCAGGCTCTTCATGTTTTTGATCACCGTTTCATGCTCCTCCTATTTTTCAGACCGTTTCATGCTCCTCATATTTTTGACACCTTTTGAAGCTCTTCATATTTTTCACACCTTTTCAGGCTCTTCATGTTTTGGAACACCGCTTCATAATCCTCCTGTTTTTCAGACCGTTTCATGCTCTTCATATTTGTGAAACATTTTGAAGCTCTTCATATTTTTCACACCTTTTCAGGCTCTTCATGTTTTTGAACACAGCTTCATGCTCCACCTATTTATTAGACCGTTTCATGCTCATCTCATTTTTGACACCTTTTGAAGCTTTTCATATTTTTCACAGCTTTTCAGGCTCTTCATGTTTTTCCACAGCACTTCATGCTTCTCTTATTTTTCAGCCCGTTTCATGCTCCTCATGTATTTCACATCTTTTGAAGCTCTTCATATTTTTCACACCTTTTCATGCTCTTCATGTTTCTGCAAACCGCTTCATGCTCCTCCTATATTTCAGACCGTTTCATTCTCCTCATATATTTCACACCTTTTGAAGCTCTTCATATTTTTCACAACTTTTCAGGCTCTTTATGATATTCAACAGCGCTTCATGCTCCTCCTATTTTTCAGACCGTTTCATGCTCCTCATAATTTTGACACCTTTTGATGCTTTCATATTTTTAACACCTTTTCAGGCTCTTCATCTTTTTCAACACCACTTCATGCTCCTCCTTTTTTGCAGACCGTTTCATGCTACTCATAATTTTAACACCTTTTGAAGCTCTTCATATTTCTCACACCTTTTCAGGCTCTTCATGTTTTTCAAGAACGCTTCATGCTCCTCCGATTTTTCAGACCGTTTCATGCTCCTCATATTTTTGACACCTTTTGAAGCTCTTCATATTTTTCACTACTTTTCAGGCTCTTCATGTTTTTCAACACCGCTTCATGCACGTCCTATTTTTCAGGCCGTTTCATGCTCATCTCATTTTTGACACCTTTTGAAGGTTTTCATATTTTTCACAACTTTTCAGGCTCTTCATGTTTTTGAACACCGCTTCATGCTAATCCTATTTTTCAAACCATATCATGCTCCTCATATTTTTCACACCTTTTGAAGCTCTTCCTATATTTCACACCTTTTCAGGCTCTTCATGTTTTTGAACACCACTTCATGCTCCTTCTCTTTTTCAGAGAGTTTTATGCTCCTCATGTATTTCACACCTTTTGAAGCTCTTCATATTTTTCACACCTTTTCAGGCTCTTCATGTTTTTCAACACCGCTTCATGCTGCTCATATTTTTCAGACCGTTTCATGCTCCTCATATTTTTCAACCTTTTGAAGCCTTTCATATTTTTCACAACTTTTCAGGCTCTTCATGTTTTTGAACACAGCTTCATGCTCCTCCTATTTTTCAGACCGTATCATGCTCCTCATATTTTTCACACCTTTTGAAGCTCTTCATATTTTTCACACGTTTTCAGTCTATTCATGTTTTTGAACACCATTTCAGGCTCCTCCTATTTTTCAGAGAGTTTCATGTTCCTCATGTATTTCACACCTTTGAAAGCTCTTCATATTTTTCAAAGATTTTGAAGCTCTTCATATTTTTCACACCTTTTCAGGCTCTTCATGTTTTTCAACACCGTTTCATGCTCCTCCTATTTTTCAAAACGTTTCATGTTCCTCATAATTTTGACAGCTTTTGAAGATCTTCATAATTTTCACACATTTTCAGGCTCTTCATGTGTTTGAACACCGCTTCATGTTCCTCATATTTTTCAGACCGTTTCATGCTCCTCATATTTTTGACACCTTTTGAAGCTCTCATATTTTTCATACCTTTTGAAGCTCTTCATGTTTTTGAACACTGCTTCATGCTCCTCGTATTTTTCAGATCGTTTCATGCTCCTCATATTTTTGACACTTTTTGAGCTCTTCATATTTTTCAAACCTTTTCAGGCTCTTCATGTTTTCGAACTCTGCTTCATGCTCCTCCACTTTTTCACACCGTTTCATGATCCTCATGTATTTCACAACTTTGAACCTCTTAATATTTTTCACACCTTTTCATGCTCTTCAAGTTTTTCAACATCACTTCATGCTCCTACTTTTTTGCAGACCGTTTCATGCTCCTCATATTTTTGACACCTTTTAAAGCTCTTCATATTTCTCACACCTTTTCAGGCTCTTCATGTCTTTCAACACCGCTTCATGCTCCTCCTATTTTTCAGACGGGTTCATGCTCATCTCATTTTGACACCTTTTGAAGCTTTTCATATTTTTCACACCTTTTCAGGCTCTTCATGTTTTTGAACACAGGTTGAGGCTCCTCCTATTTTTCAGAACGTTTCATGCTCCTCATAATTTTGACACCTTTTGTAGCTCTTCATATTTTTCACATCTTTTCAGGCTCTTCATGTTTTTCAACACCGTTTCATGATCCTCCTATTTTTCAGCCCATTTCATGCTCCTCATGTATTTCACACCTTTTGAAGCTCTTCATATTTTTCACAGCTTTTCAGGCTCTTCATGTTTTTCCACAGCACTTCATGCTTCTCTTATTTTTCAGCCCGTTTCATGCTCTTCATGTATTTCACACCTTTTGAAGCTCTTCATATTTTTCACACCTTTTCATGCTCTTCATGTTTCTGAAAACCGCTTCATGATCCTCCTATTTTTCAGACCGTTTCATTCTCCTCATATATTTCACACCTTTTGAAGCTCTTCATATTTTCCACACCTTTTCAGGCTCTTCATGTTTTTGAACACTGCTTCATGCTCCTCGTATTTTTCACATCGTTTCATGCTCCTCATATTTTTGACACTTTTTGAGCTCTTCATATTTTTCACACCTTTTCAGGATCTTCATGTTTTTGAACACCGCTTCATGATCCTCCTGATTTTCAGACCGTTTCATGCTCTTCATATTTTTGAAACATTTTGAAGCTCTTCATATTTTTCACACCTTTTCAGGCTCTTCATGTTTTTCAACTCCGTTCATGCTCCTCCTATTTTTCAGACCGTTTCATGCTCATCTCATTTTTGTCACCTTTGAAGCTCTTCATGTTTTTCACACCTTTTGAAGCCCTTCATATTTTTCACACGTTTTCAGGCTCTTCATGTTTTTCAAAACCGTTTCATGCTGCTTCTATTTTTCAGACCGTTTCATGCTCCTCATATTTTTCACACCTTTTGAAGCTCTTCATATTTTTCACACCCTTTTAAGATCTTCATGTTTTTGAACACAGCTTCATGCTCCTCCTATTTTTCAGACCGTTTCATGCTCCTCATATTTTTGACACCTTTTGAAGCTCTTCATATTTTTCACACCTTTTCAGGCTCTTCATGTTTTTGAACACAGCTTCATGCTCCTCCTATTTTTCAGACCGTTTCATGCTCCTCATACTTTTGACACTTTTTGAAGCTTTTCATATTTTTCACATCTTTTCAGGCTCTTCATGTTTTTCAACTCCGTTTCATCATCCTATTTTTCAGCCCGTTTCATGCTCCTCATGTATTTCACACCTTTTGATGCTCTTCACATTTTTCACACCTTTTCAGGCTCTTAATGTTTTTGATCACCACTTCATGATCCTCCTGATTTTCAGACCGTTTCATGCTCTTCATATTTTTGAAACATTTTGATGCTCTTCATATTTTTCACACCTTTTCAGGCTCTTCAAGTTTTTCACCACCACTTCATGCTCCTCCTATTTTTCAGACCGTTTCTTGCTCATCTCATTTTTGTCACCTTTGAAACTCTTTATATTTTGTACACCTTTTGAAGCTCTTCATATTTTTCACACGTTTTCAGGCTCTTCATGTGTTTCAACACCGTTTCATGCTGCTTCTATTTTTCAGACCGTTTCATGCTCCTCATATTTTTGACACCTTTTGCAGCTCTTTATATTTTTCACACTATTTCAGGCTCTTCATGATTTTCAACACCGTTTCATGTTTTTCCTATTTTTCAGACCGTTTAATGCTCATCTCATTTTTGACACCTTTTGAAGCTTTTCATATTTTTCACAACTTTTCAGGCTCTTTATGTTTTTGAACACCGCTTCATGCTCCTCCTATTTTTCAGAGAGTTTCATGCTCCTCATGTATTTCACACCTTTTGAAGCTCTTCATATTTTCCACACCTTTTCAGGCTCTTCATGTGTTTGATCACCGTTTCATGCTCCGTCTGTTTTTCAGATCGTTTCAATCTCCTCATATTTTTGACAATTTTTGAGCTCTTCATATTTTTCACACCTTTTCAGGCTCTTCATGTTTTTGAACACCGCTTCATGCTACTCCTATTTTTCAGACCGTTTATGCTCCTCATATTTTTGACACCTTTAGAAGCTCTTCATATTTTTCACACCTTTTCAGGCTCTTCATGTTTTTGATCACCGTTTCATGCTCCTCCTATTTTTCAGACCGTTTCATGCTCCTCATATTTTTGACACCTTTTGAAGCTCTTCATATTTTTCACACCTTTTCAGGCTCTTCATGTTTTTGAACACCGCTTCATGATCCTCCTGTTTTTCAGAACGTTTCATGCTCTTCATATTTGTGAAACATTTTGAAGCTCTTCATATTTTTCACACCTTTTCAGGCTCTTCATGTTTTTCACCACCACTTCACGCTCCTCCTATATTTCAGACCGTATCATGCTCATCTCATTTTTGTCACCTTTGAAGCACTTTATTTTCTTCACACCTTTTGAAGCTCTTCATATTTTTCACACTTTTTCATGCTCTTCATATTTTTCAACACCGTTTCATGCTGCTTCTATTTTTCAGTCCGTTTCATGCTCCTCATATATTTCACACCTTTTGAAGCTCTTCATATTTTTCACACCTTTTCAGGATCTTCATGTTTTGGAACACAGCTTCATGCTCCTCCTATTTATCAGACCGTTTCATGCTCCTCATATTTTTGACACCTTTTGAAGCTCTTTATATTTTTCACAGTTTTTCAGGCTCTTCATTATTTTCAACACCGTTTCATGTTATTCCTATTTTTCAGACCGTTTAATGCTCATCTCATTTTTGACACCTTTTGAAGCTTTTCATATTTTTCACAACTTTTCAGGCTCTTCATGTTTTTGAACACCGCTTCATGCTCCTCCTATTTTTCAGAGAGTTTCATGCTCCTCATGTATTTCACAGCTTTTGAAGCTCTTCATATTTTCCACACTTTTTCAGGCTCTTCATGTTTTTGATCACCGTTTCATGCTCCTTCTATTTTTCAGATCGTTTCATGCTCATCATATTTTTGACACTTTTTGAGCTCTTCATATTTTTCACACCTTTTCAGGCTCTTCATGTTTTTGAACACCGCTTCATGATCCTCCTATTTTTCAGACCGTTTCATGCTCCTCATATTTTTGACACCTTTAGAAGCTCTTCATATTTTTCACACCTTTTCAGGCTCTTCATGTTTTTCGACACAGCTTCATGCTCCTCCTATTTTTCAGACCGTTTCATTCTCCTCATATTTTTGACACCTTTTGAAGCTCTTCATATATTTCACACCTTTTCAGTCTCTTCTTTTTTTTTCAACACCACTTCATGCTCCTACTATTTTTCAGACCGTTTCATACTCATCTCAATTTTGACACCTTTTGAAGCTCTTCATATTTTTCACACATTTTCAGGCTCTTCATGTTTTTCCACAGCACTTCCCCTTCTCTTATTTTTCAGAGAGTTTCATGCTCCTCATGTATTTCACACCTTTTGAAGCTCTTCATATTTTTCACACCTTTTCATGCTCTTCATGTTTCTGAAAACCGCTTCATGATCCTCCTATTTTTCAGACCGTTTCATTCTCCTCATATTTCACACCTTTTGAAGCTCTTCATATTTTTCACACCTTTTCATGCTCTTCATGTTTCTGAAAACTGCTTCATGATCCTCCTATTTTTCAGACCGTTTCATGCTCCTCATATATTTCACACCTTTTGAAGCTCTTCATATTTTTCACACCTTTTCAGGCTCTTCATGTTTTTGAACACAGCTTCATGCTCCACCTATTTATCAGACCGTTTCATGCTCCTCATATTTTTGACACCTTTTGCAGCTCTTTATATTTTTCACAATATTTCAGGCTCTTCATGATTTTCAACACCGTTTCATGTTATTCCTGTTTTTCAGACCGTTTAAGGCTCATCTCATTTTTGACACCTTTTGAAGCTTTTTATATTTTTCACAACTTTTCAGGCTCTTCATGTTTTTGAACAGCACTTCATGCTCCTCCTATTTTTCAGAGAGTTTCATGCTCCTCATGTATTTCACACCTTTTGAAGCTCTTCATATTTTCCACACCTTTTCAGGCTCTTCATGTGTTTGATCACCGTTTCATGCTCCTTCTATTTTTCAGACCGTTTCATGCTCTTCATATTTTTGACACCTTTTGAAGCTCTTCATATTTTTCACATCATTGAAGCTCTTCATATTTTTCACCCCTTTTCAGGCTCTTCATGATTTTCAACACCGCTTCATGCTCCTCTTATTTTTCGGACCGTTTTATGCTCATCTCATTTTTGACACCTTTTGAAGCTCTTCATATTTTTCACACCTTTTGAAGCTCTTCATATTTTTCATATGTTTGAAGCTCTTCATATTTTCACACGTTTTCAGACTCTTCATGTTTTTCAACACCGCTTCATGCCCCTGCTATTTTTCAGACAGTTTCATGCTCCTCATATTTTTGACAGGTTTTGAGGCTTTTCATATTTTTCACACCTTTTCAGGCTCTTCATATTTTTGAACACCGTTTCATAATCCGCCTATTTTTAAGACCGTTTCATGCTCCTCATATTTTTGACACCTTTAGAACCTCTTCATATTTTACACAGCTTTTCAGGCTCTTCATGTTTTTCAACACCGCTTCATGCTCGTCGTATTTTGCCGACCGTTTCATGCTCATCTCATTTTTGACACCTTTTGAAACTCTTCATATTTTTCACACCTTTTCATGCTCTTCATGTTTCTGAAAACCGCTTCATGATCCTCCTATTTTTCAGACCGTTTCATTCTCCTCATATATTTCACACCTTTTGAAGCTCTTCATATTTTTCACACCTTTTCAGGCTCTTCATGTTTTTAAACACCGCTTCATGCTCGTCGTATTTTGCCGACCGTTTCATGCTCCTCATATTTTTGACACCTTTTGAAGCTCTTCAGATATTTCACACCTTTCCAGCCTCTTCATTTTTTTAACACCACTTCATGCTCCTCCTATTTTTCAGACCGTTTCATGCTCATCTCATTTTAACACCTTTTGAAGCTCTTCATATTTTTGACAAATTTTGAAGGTCTTCATATTTTTCACACGTTTTCAGGCTCTTCATGATTTTCAACACCGCTTCATGCTCCTCCTATTTTTCAGACCTTTTCATGCTCATCTCTTTTTTGACACCTTTTGAAGCTCTTCAGATTTTTCACACCTTTTGAAGCTCTTCATATTTTTCACATTTATGAATCTCTTCATATTTTCCACACGTTTTCAGACAATTCATGCTTTTCAACATCGCTTCATGCTCCTCCTATTTTTCAGACCGTTTCATTCTCCTCATATTTTTGACACCTTTTGAAGCTCTTCATATATTTCACACTTTTTCAGACTTTTCCTTTTTTTCAACACGACTTCATGCTCCTCCTATTTTTCAGACCTTTTCATGCTCATCTCATTTTGACACCTTTTGAAGCTCTTCATGTTTTCTCATCTCTTGAAGCTCTTCATATTTTTCACAACTTTTCAGGCTCTTTATGATATTCAACAGCGCTTCATGCTCCTCCTATTTTTCAGACCGTTTCATGCTCCTCATAATTTTGACACCTTTTGATGCTTTCATATTTTTAACACCTTTTCAGGCTCTTCATCTTTTTCAACACCACTTCATGCTCCTCCTTTTTTGCAGACCGTTTCATGCTACTCATACTTTTAACACCTTTTGAAGCTCTTCATATTTCTCACACCTTTTCAGGCTCTTCATGTTTTTCAACAACGCTTCATGCTCCTCCGATTTTTCAGACCGTTTCATGCTCCTCATATTTTTGACACCTTTTGAAGCTCTTCATATTTTTCACCCCTTTTCAGGCTCTTCATGTTTTTGAACACCGCTTCATGCTTCTCCTATTGTTCAGACCGTTTCATGCTCCTCATATTTTTGACACCTTTTGCAGCTCTTTATATTTTTCACACTATTTCAGGCTCTTCATGATTTTCAACACCGTTTCATGTTAATCCTGTTTTTCAGACCGTTTAAGGCTCATCTCATTTTTGACACCTTTTAAAGCTCTTCATATTTTTCACACCTTTTCTGGCTCTTCATGTTTTTGAACACCGCTTCATGATCCTCCTGATTTTCAGACCGTTTCATGCTCTTCATATTTTTGAAACATTTTGAATCTCTTCATATTTTTCACACCTTTTCAGGCTTTTCATGTTTTTCACCACCACTTCATTCTCCTCCTATTTTTCAGACCGTTTCATGCTCATCTCATTTTTGTCACCATTGAAGCTCTTTATATTTTTCACACCTTTTGAAGCTCTTCATATTTTTCACACGTTTTCAGGCTCTTCATAGTTTTCAACACCGTTTCATGCTGCTTCTATTTTTCAGATCGTTTATGCTCCTCATATTTTTGACACCTTTAGAAGCTCTTCATATTTTTCAAACCTTTTCAGGTTCTTCATGTTTTTGATCACCGTTTCATGCTCCTCCTATTTTTCAGACCGTTTCATGCTCCTCATATTTTTGACACATTTTGAAGCTGTTCATATTTTTCACACCTTTTCAGGCTCTTCATGTTTTTGAACACCGCTTCATGATCCTCCTATTTTTCAGACCGTTTCATGCTCCTCATATTTTTGACACTTTTTGAGCTCTTCATATTTTTCACACCTTTTCAGGCTCTTCATGTTTTTGAACACCGCTTCATGCTACTCCTATTTTTCAGATCGTTTATGCTCCTCATATTTTTGACACCTTTAGAAGCTCTTCATATTTTTCAAACCTTTTCAGGCTCTTCATGTTTTTGATCACCGTTTCATGCTCCTCCTATTTTTCAGACCGTTTCATGCTCCTCATATTTTTGACACCTTTTGAAGCTCTTCATATTTTTCACACCTTTTCAGGCTCTTCATGTTTTGGAACACCGCTTCATAATCCTCCTGTTTTTCAGACCGTTACATGCTCTTCATATTTGTGAAACATTTTGAAGCTCTTCATATTTTTCACACCTTTTCAGGCTCTTCATGTTTTTGAACACAGCTTCATGCTCCACCTATTTATTAGACCGTTTCATGCTCCTCATATTTTTGACACCTTTTGCAGCTCTTTATATTTTTCACACTATTTCAGGCTCTTCATGATTTTCAACACCGTTTCATGTTATTCCTATTTTTCCGACCGTTTTATGCTAATCTCATTTTTGACACCTTTTGAAGCTCTTCATATTTTTCACACCTTTTCAGGCTCTTCATGTTTTTGAACACCGCTTCATGCTCCTCTTATTTTTCAGACCGTTTTTTGCTCCTCATATTTTTAACACCTTTTTAAGCTTTCCATATTTTTCACACCTTTTCAGGCTCTTCAAGTTTTTCAACACCACTTCATGCTCCTTCTTTTTTGCACACCGTTTCATGCTCCTCATATATTTGACACCTTTTGATCCTCTTCAGATTTTTCACACCTTTTCAGGCTCTTCATTTTTCAACACCGCTTCATGCTCCTCCTATTTTTCAGACCGTTTCATGCTCATCTCATTTTTGACACCTTTTGAAGCTTTTCATATTTTTCACAACTTTTCAGGCTCTTCATGTCTTTCAACACCGTTTAAGGCTCCTGCTATTTTTCAGACCGTTTCATGCTCATCTCAATTTTGACACCATTTGAAGCTCTTCATAATTTTCACACATTTTCAGGCTCTTCATGTTTTTGAACACCGCTTCATGCTCCTCCTATTTTTCAGAGAGTTTCATGCTCCTCATGTATTTCACACCTTTTGAAGCTCTTCATATTTTTCACCCCTTTTCAGGCTCTTCATGTTTTTGAACACCGCTTCATGCTTCTCCTATTGTTCAGACCGTTTCATGCTCCTCATATTTTTGACACCTTTTGCAGCTCTTTATATTTTTCACACTATTTCAGGCTCTTCATGATTTTCAACACCGTTTCATGTTAATCCTGTTTTTCAGACCGTTTAAGGCTCATCTCATTTTTGACACCTTTTAAAGCTCTTCATATTTTTCACACCTTTTCTGGCTCTTCATGTTTTTGAACACCGCTTCATGATCCTCCTGATTTTCAGACCGTTTCATGCTCTTCATATTTTTGAAACATTTTGAATCTCTTCATATTTTTCACACCTTTTCAGGCTCTTCATGTTTTTCACCACCACTTCATTCTCCTCCTATTTTTCAGACCGTTTCATGCTCATCTCATTTTTGTCACCATTGAAGCTCTTTATATTTTTCACCCCTTTTGAAGCTCTTCATATTTTTCACACGTTTTCAGGCTCTTCATAGTTTTCAACACCGTTTCATGCTGCTTCTATTTTTCAGATCGTTTATGCTCCTCATATTTTTGACACCTTTAGAAGCTCTTCATATTTTTCAAACCTTTTCAGGTTCTTCATGTTTTTGATCACCGTTTCATGCTCCTCCTATTTTTCAGACCGTTTCATGCTCCTCATATTTTTGACACATTTTGAAGCTGTTCATATTTTTCACACCTTTTCAGGCTCTTCATGTTTTTGAACACCGCTTCATGATCCTCCTATTTTTCAGACCGTTTCATGCTCCTCATATTTTTGACACTTTTTGAGCTCTTCATATTTTTCACACCTTTTCAGGCTCTTCATGATTTTGAACACCGCTTCATGCTACTCCTATTTTTCAGATCGTTTATGCTCCTCATATTTTTGACACCTTTAGAAGCTCTTCATATTTTTCAAACCTTTTCAGGCTCTTCATGTTTTTGATCACCGTTTCATGCTCCTCCTATTTTTCAGACCGTTTCATGCTCCTCATATTTTTGACACCTTTTGAAGCTCTTCATATTTTTCACACCTTTTCAGGCTCTTCATGTTTTGGAACACCGCTTCATAATCCTCCTGTTTTTCAGACCGTTTCATGCTCTTCATATTTGTGAAACATTTTGAAGCTCTTCATATTTTTCACACCTTTTCAGGCTCTTCATGTTTTTGAACACAGCTTCATGCTCCACCTATTTATTAGACCGTTTCATGCTCCTCATATTTTTGACACCTTTTGCAGCTCTTTATATTTTTCACACTATTTCAGGCTCTTCATGATTTTCAACACCGTTTCATGTTATTCCTATTTTTCCGACCGTTTTATGCTAATCTCATTTTTGACACCTTTTGAAGCTCTTCATATTTTTCACACCTTTTCAGGCTCTTCATGTTTTTGAACACCGCTTCATGCTTCTCTTATTTTTCAGACCGTTTTTTGCTCCTCATATTTTTAACACCTTTTTAAGCTTTTCATATTTTTCACACCTTTTCAGGCTCTTCAAGTTTTTCAACACCACTTCATGCTCCTTCTTTTTTGCAGACCGTTTCATGCTCCTCATATATTTGACACCTTTTGATCCTCTTCAGATTTTTCACACCTTTTCAGGCTCTTCATTTTTCAACACCGCTTCATGCTCCTCCTATTTTTCAGACCGTTTCATGCTCATCTCATTTTTGACACCTTTTGAAGCTTTTCATATTTTTCACAACTTTTCAGGCTCTTCATGTCTTTCAACACCGTTTCAGGCTCCTGCTATTTTTCAGACCGTTTCATGCTCATCTCAATTTTGACACCTTTTGAAGCTCTTCATAATTTTCACACATTTTCAGGCTCTTCATGTTTTTGAACACCGCTTCATGCTCCTCCTATTTTTCAGAGAGTTTCATGCTCCTCATGTATTTCACACCTTTTGAAGCTCTTCATATTTTTCACACCTTTTCAGGCTCTTCATGCTTTTTATCACCGTTTCATGCTCCTCCTATTTTTCAGACCGTTTCATGCTCCTCATATTTATGACACCTTTTGAAACTCTTCCTATTTTTCACACCTTTTCATGCTCTTCATGTTTCTGAAAACCGCTTCATGATCCTCCTATTTTTCAGACCGTTTCATTCTCCTCATATATTTCACACCTTTTGAAACTCTTCCTATTTTTCACACCTTTTCATGCTCTTCATGTTTCTGAAAACCGTTTCATGCTGCTTCTATTTTTCAGACCGTTTCATGCTCCTCATATTTTTCACACCTTTTGAAGCTCTTCATATTTTTCACACCCTTTTAAGATCTTCATGTTTTGAACACAGCTTCATGCTCCTCGTATTTTTCAGATCGTTTCATGCTCCTCATATTTTTGACACTTTTTGAGCTCTTCATATTTTTCACACCTTTTCAGGCTCTTCATGTTTTTGAACACAGCTTCATGCTCCTCCTGATTTTCAGACCGTTTCATGCTCTTCATATTTTTGAAACATTTTGAAGCTCTTCATATTTTTCACACCTTTTCATGCTCTTCATGTTTTTCACCACCACTTCATTCTCCTCCTATTTTTCAGACCATTTCATGCTCATCTCATTTTTGTCACCTTTGAAGCTCTTTATATTTTTCACACCTTTTGAAGCTCTTCATATTTTTCACACGTTTTCAGGCTCTTCATATTTTTCAACTCCGTTTCATGCTGCTTCTATTTTTCAGACCGTTTCATGCTCCTCATATTTTTCACACCTTTTGAAGCTCTTCATATTTTTCCCACCTTTTCAGGCTCTTCATGTTTTTGAACACAGCTCCATGCTCCTCCTATTTTTCAGAGAGTTTCATGCTCCTCATGTATTTCACACCTTTTGAAGCTCTTCATATTTTCCACACCTTTTCAGGCTCTTCATGTGTTTGATCACCGTTTCATGCTTCTTCTATTTTTCAGATCGTTTCATGCTCCTCATATTTTTGACACTTTTTGAGCTCTTCATATTTTTCACACCTTTTCAGGCTCTTCATGTTTTTGAACACCGCTTCATGATCCTCCTGTTTTTCAGACCGTTTCATGCTCTTCATATTTGTGAAACATTTTGAAGCTCTTCATATTTTTCACACCTTTTCAGGCTCTTCATGTTTTTGAACACAGCTTCATGCTCCACCTATTTATCAGACCGTTTCATGCTCCTCATATTTTTTTTTGTTTTTTTATTCTTGATAAGCTTTTTTTTTTTTAATTTTTATTATTTTTTTTCCAGTGGGTTTTGTCATACTTTGCTATGAATCAGCCATTGATTTACATGTATTCCCAATCCCGATCATATTTTTGACACCTTTTTCAGCTCTTTATATTTTTCACACTATTTCAGGCTCTTCATGATTTTCAACACCGTTTCATGTTATTCCTATTTTTCCAACCGTTTAATGCTAATATCATTTTTGACACCTTTTGAAGCTTTTCATATTTTTCACAACTTTTCAGGCTCTTCATGTTTTTGAACACCGCTTCATGCTCCTCCTATTTTTCAGAGCGTTTCATGCTCCTCATATTTTTGACACTTTTTGAGCACTTCATATTTTTCACACCTTTTCAGGCTCTTCATGTTTTTGAACACCACTTCATGATCCTCCTGTTTTTCAGACCGTTTCATGCTCTTCATATTTGTGAAACATTTTGAAGCTCTTCATATTTTTCACACCTTTTCAGGCTCTTCATGTTTTTGAACACAGCTTCATGCTCCACCTATTTATCAGACCATTTCATGCTCCTCATATTTTTTTTTGTTTTTTTATTCTTGATAAGCTTTTTTTTTTTTTTAATTTTTATTATTTTTTTTTCCAGTGGGTTTTGTCATACATTGCTATGAATCAGCCATTGATTTACATGTATTCCCAATCCCGATCATATTTTTGACACCTTTTGCAGCTCTTTATATTTTTCACACTATTTCAGGCTCTTCATGATTTTCAACACCGTTTCATGTTATTCCTATTTTTCCGACCGTTTAATGCTAATATCATTTTTGACACCTTTTGAAGCTTTTCATATTTTTCACAACTTTTCAGGCTCTTCATGTTTTTGAACACCGCTTCATGCTCCTCCTATTTTTCAGAGCGTTTCATGCTCCTCATATTTTTGACACTTTTTGAGCTCTTCATATTTTTCACACCTTTTCAGGCTCTTCATGTTTTTGATCACCGTTTCATGCTCCTTCTATTTTTCAGATCGTTTCATGCTCATCATATTTTTGACACTTTTTGAGCTCTTCATATTTTTCACACCTTTTCAGGCTCTTCATGTTTTTGAACACCGCTTCATGATCCTCCTATTTTTCAGACCGTTTCATGCTCCTCATATTTTTGACACATTTAGAAGCTCTTCATTTTTTTCACACCTTTTCAGGCTCTTCATGTTTTTCGACACAGCTTCATGATCCTCCTATTTTTCAGACCATTTCATTCTCCTCATATATTTGACACCTTTTGATCCTCTTCATATTTTTCACACCTTTTCAGGCTCTTCATTTTTCAACACCGCTTCATGCTCCTCCTATTTTTCAGACCGTTTCATGCTCATCTCATTTTTGACACCTTTTGAAGCTTTTCATATTTTTCACAACTTTTCATGCTCTTCATGTCTTTCAACACCATTTCAGGCTCCTCATATTTTTCAGACCGTTTCATGCTCATCTCATTTTTGACACCTTTTGAAGCTCTTCATATTTTTCACACATTTTCAGGCTCTTCATGTTTTTGAAAACCGCTTCATGCTCCTCCTATTTTTCAGAGAGTTTCATGCTCCTCATGTATTTCACACCTTTTGAAGCTCTTCATATTTTTCACACCTTTTCAGGCTCTTCATGTTTTTGATCACCGTTTCATGCTCCTCCTATTTTTCAGACCGTTTAATGCTCCTCATATTTATGACACCTTTTGAAACTCTTCCTATTTTTCACACCTTTTCATGCTCTTCATGTTTCTGAAAACCACTTCATGATCCTCCTATTTTTCAGACCGTTTCATTCTCCTCATATATTTCACACCTTTTGAAGCTCTTCATATTTTTCACACATTTTCAGGCTGTTTATAGTTTTCAACACCGCTGCATGATTCTCCTATATTTGAGACCATTTCATGCTCCTCATATTTTTGACATTTTTTGAAGCTCTTCATATTTTTCACACCTTTTGAAGCTCTTCCTATTTTTCACAGCTTTTCAGGCTCTTCATGTTTTTCAACACTGCTTCATGCTGCTCCTATTTTTCAGACCGTTTCATGCTCATCTCTTTTTTGACAACTTTTGAAGCTCTTCATATTTTCATACCTTTTGAAGCTCTTCATATTTTTCACACGTTTTCAGGCTCTTCATGTTTTTCAACACCGCTTCATGCTCCTCCTATTTTTCAGACCGTTTCATGCTCCTCATATTTTTGACACCTTTTGAAGCTCTTCATGTTTTTCACACCTTTTCAGGCTCTTCATGTTTTTCAACACCGCTTCATGCTCCTCCTATTTTTCAGACCGTTTCATGCTCATCTCATTTTTGACACCTTTTGAAGCTCTTCATATTCTTCACTCCTTTTGAAGCTCTTCATATTTTTCACACCTTTTGAAGCTCTTCATATTTCAAACACCTTTTCAGACTCTTCATGTTTTTCAACACCGCTTTTTGCTCCTCCTATTTTTCAGACCGTTTCATGCTCATCTCATTTTTGACACCTTTTGAAGCTCTTCATATTTTTCACACCTTTTGAAGCTCTTCATATTTTACACGTTTTCAGGCTCTTCAAGTTTTTCAACATCGCTTCATGCTCCTCCTATTTTTCAGACCGTTTCATGCTCCTCATATTTTTGACACGTTTTGAGGCTCTTCATAATTTTCACACCATTTTAGGCTCTTCATGTTTTTGAACACCGTTTCATGCTCCTCGTATTTTTCACACCTTTTAAAGCTCTTCATATTTTCACACCTTTTCAGGCTCTCATGTTTTTGAACACAGCTTCATGCTCCTCCTATTTTTTATACCGTTTCATGATACTCATGTATTTCACACCTTTTGAAGCTCTTCATATTTTTCACACCTTTTCAGGCTGTACATGTTTTTGAAGACCACTTCATGCTCCTCATCTTTTTCAGACCGTTTCATGCTCCTGATATTTTTCACACCGTTTGAAGCTCTTCATATTATTCACACGTTTTCAGATTCTTCATGTTTTTGATCACCGTTTCATGCTCCTCATATTTTTGACACCTTTTGAAGCTCTTCACATTTATCACACCTTTTCAGGCTCTTCATGTTTTTCAACACCGCTTCTTGCTCCTCCATTTTTCACACCCTTTCATGCTTCTCATGTATTTCACACCTTTTGAAACTCTTCATATTTTTCACACCTTTTCAATGTCTTCATGTTTTTGAACACTGTTTCATGCTGCTCCTGTTTTTCAGACCATTTCATGATACTCATATTTTTGACACCTTCTGAAGCTCTTCATATTTTTCACACATTTTCAGGCTGTTTATAGTTTTCAACACCGCTGCATGATTCTCCTATATCTGAGACCATTTCATGCTCCTCATATTTTTGACATTTTTTGAAGCTCTTCATATTTTTCACACCTTTTGAAGCTCTTCCTATTTTTCACAGCTTTTCAGGCTCTTCATGTTTTTCAACACCGCTTCATGCTCCTCATATTTTTCAGACCGTTTCATGCTCCTCATATTTTTGACATCTTTTGAAGCTCTTCATATTTTTGACACCTTTTGAAGGACTTCATATTTTTCACACCTTTTGAAGCTCTTCACATTTTTCACTTCTTTTCAGGCTTTTCATGTTTTTTAACACCGCTTCATGCTCCTCATATTTTTCAGACCGTTTCATGCTCCTCATATTTTTGACATCTTTTGAAGCTCTTCACGTTTTTCACACATTTTCAGGCTCTTCATGTTTTTCAACACCGCTTCATGCTGCTTCTATTTTTCAGACCGTTTCATGCTCATCTCTTTTTTGACAACTTTTGAAGCTCTTCATATTTTCATACCTTTTGAAGCTCTTCATATTTTTCACACGTTTTCAGGCTCTTCATGTTTTTCAACACCGCTTCATGCTCCTCCTATTTTTCAGACCGTTTCATGCTCCTCATATTTTTGACACCTTTTGAAGCTCTTCATATTTTTCACACCTTTTCAGACTCTTCATGTTTTTCAACACCGCTTCATGCTGCTCCTATTTTTCAGACCGTTTCATGCTCATCTCTTTTTTGACAACTTTTGAAGTTCTTCGTATTTTCATACCTTTTGAAGCTCTTCATATTTTTCACACGTTTTCAGGCTCTTCATGTTTTTCAACACCGCTTCATGCTCCTCCTATTTTTCAGACCGTTTCATGCTCCTCCTATTTTTGACACCTTTTGAAGCTCTTCATATTTTTCACACCCTTTTAGACTCTTCATGTTTTTCAACACCGCTTCATGCTGCTCCTATTTTTCAGACCGTTTCATGCTCATCTCTTTTTTGACAACTTTTGAAGCTCTTCATATTTTCAAACCTTTTGAAGCTCTTCATATTTTCCACACGTTTTCAGGCTCTTCATGTTTTTCAACACCGCTTCATGCTCCTCCTATTTTTCAGACCGTTTCATGCTCCTCATATTTTTGACACGTTTTGAAGCTCTTCATATTTTTCACACCTTTTCCGTCTCTTCTTGTTTTTCAACACCGCTTCTTGCTCCTCCTATTTTTCAGACCGTTTCATGCTCCTCATATTGTTGACACCTTTTCAAGCACTTCATATTTTTCACACCTTTTCAGGTTCTTCATATTTTTGAACACCGCTTCATGTTCCTCCTGTTTTTCACACCTTTTGAAGCTCTTCATATTTTTCACACCTTTTCAGGCTGTACATGTTTTTGAAGACCACTTCATGCTCCTCATCTTTTTTAGACCGTTTCATGCTCCTGATATTTTTCACACCGTTTGAAGCTCATCATATTTTTCACACGTTTTCAGATTCTTCATGTTTTTGATCAGCGTTTCATGCTCCTCCTATTTTTCAGACCGTTTCATGCTCCTCATATTTTTGACTCCTTTTGAAGCTCTTCACATTTTTCACACCTTTTCCGGCTCTTCATGTTTTTCAACACCGCTTCATGATCCACCTATATTTCAGAGCGTTTCATGCTCCTCATATTTTTCAGACCGTTTCATTCTCCTCATATATTTCACACCTTTTGAAGCTCTTCATATTTTTCCCACCTTTTCAGGCTCTTCATGTTTTTGAACACTGCTTCATGCTCCTCGTATTTTTCAGATCGTTTCATGCTCCTCATATTTTTGACACTTTTTGAGCTCTTCATATTTTTCACACCTTTTCAGGCTCTTCATGTTTTTCACCACCACTTCATGCTCCTCCTATTTTTCAGACCGTTTCATGCTCATCTCATTTTTGTCACATTTGAAGCTCTTCATATTTTTCACACCTTTTGAAGATCTTCATATTTTTCACACTTTTTCAGGCTCTTCAGGTTTTTCAAAACCGTTTCATGCTGCTTCTATTTTTCAGACCGTTTCATGCTCCTCATATTTTTCACACCTTTTGAAGCTCTTCATATTTTTCACACCCTTTTAAGATCTTCATGTTTTGAACACAGCTTCATGCTCCTCCTATTTTTCAGACCGTTTCATGCTCCTCATATTTTTGACACTTTTTGAAGCTTTTCATATTTTTCACATCTTTTCAGGCTCTTCATGTTTTTCAACACCATTTCATGATCCTCCTATTTTTCAGACCGTTTCATGCTCATCTCATTTTTGACACCTTTTGAAGCTTTTCATATTTTTCACAGCTTTTCAGGCTCTTCATGTTTTTCCACAGCACTTCATGCTTCTCTTATTTTTCAGCCCGTTTCATGCTCCTCATGTATTTCACAACTTTTGAAGCTCTTCATATTTTTCACACCTTTTCAGGCTCTTCATGTTTTTGATCACCGTTTCATGCTCCTCCTATTTTTCAGACCGTTTCATGCTCCTCATATTTTTGACACCTTTTGAAGCTCTTCATATTTTTCACACCTTTTCAGGCTCTTCATGTTTTTGAACACAGCTTCATGCTCCTCCTGATTTTCAGACCGTTTCATGCTCTTCATATTTTTGAAACATTTTGAAGCTCTTCATATTTTTCACACCTTTTCATGCTCTTCATGTTTTTCACCACCACTTCATTCTCCTCCTATTTTTCAGACCATTTCATGCTCATCTCATTTTTGTCACCTTTGAAGCTCTTTATATTTTTCACACCTTTTGAAGCTCTTCATATTTTTCACACGTTTTCAGGCTCTTCATATTTTTCAACACCGTTTCATGCTGCTTCTATTTTTCAGACCGTTTCATGCTCCTCATATTTTTCACACCTTTTGAAGCTCTTCATATTTTTCCCACCTTTTCAGGCTCTTCATGTTTTTGAACACAGCTTCATGCTCCACCTATTTTTCAGAGAGTTTCATGCTCCTCATGTATTTCACACCTTTTGAAGCTCTTCATATTTTCCACACCTTTTCAGGCTCTTCATGTGTTTGATCACCGTTTCATGCTTCTTCTATTTTTCAGATCGTTTCATGCTCCTCATATTTTTGACACTTTTTGAGCTCTTCATATTTTTCACACCTTTTCAGGCTCTTCATGTTTTTGAACACAGCTTCATGCTCCTCCTGATTTTCAGACCGTTTCATGCTCTTCATATTTTTGAAACATTTTGAAGCTCTTCATATTTTTCACACCTTTTCATGCTCTTCATGTTTTTCACCACCACTTCATTCTCCTCCTATTTTTCAGACCATTTCATGCTCATCTCATTTTTGTCACCTTTGAAGCTCTTTATATTTTTCACACCTTTTGAAGCTCTTCATATTTTTCACACGTTTTCAGGCTCTTCATATTTTTCAACTCCGTTTCATGCTGCTTCTATTTTTCAGACCGTTTCATGCTCCTCATATTTTTCACACCTTTTGAAGCTCTTCATATTTTTCCCACCTTTTCAGGCTCTTCATGTTTTTGAACACAGCTCCATTCTCCTCCTATTTTTCAGAGAGTTTCATGCTCCTCATGTATTTCACACCTTTTGAAGCTCTTCATATTTTCCACACCTTTTCAGGCTCTTCATGTGTTTGATCACCGTTTCATGCTTCTTCTATTTTTCAGATCGTTTCATGCTCCTCATATTTTTGACACTTTTTGAGCTCTTCATATTTTTCACACCTTTTCAGGCTCTTCATGTTTTTGAACACCGCTTCATGATCCTCCTGTTTTTCAGACCGTTTCATGCTCTTCATATTTGTGAAACATTTTGAAGCTCTTCATATTTTTCACACCTTTTCAGGCTCTTCATGTTTTTGAACACAGCTTCATGCTCCACCTATTTATCAGACCGTTTCATGCTCCTCATATTTTTTTTTGTTTTTTTATTCTTGATAAGCTTTTTTTTTTTTAATTTTTATTATTTTTTTTCCAGTGGGTTTTGTCATACTTTGCTATGAATCAGCCATTGATTTACATGTATTCCCAATCCCGATCATATTTTTGACACCTTTTTCAGCTCTTTATATTTTTCACACTATTTCAGGCTCTTCATGATTTTCAACACCGTTTCATGTTATTCCTATTTTTCCAACCGTTTAATGCTAATATCATTTTTGACACCTTTTGAAGCTTTTCATATTTTTCACAACTTTTCAGGCTCTTCATGTTTTTGAACACCGCTTCATGCTCCTCCTATTTTTCAGAGCGTTTCATGCTCCTCATATTTTTGACACTTTTTGAGCACTTCATATTTTTCACACCTTTTCAGGCTCTTCATGTTTTTGAACACCACTTCATGATCCTCCTGTTTTTCAGACCGTTTCATGCTCTTCATATTTGTGAAACATTTTGAAGCTCTTCATATTTTTCACACCTTTTCAGGCTCTTCATGTTTTTGAACACAGCTTCATGCTCCACCTATTTATCAGACCATTTCATGCTCCTCATATTTTTTTTTGTTTTTTTATTCTTGATAAGCTTTTTTTTTTTTTTAATTTTTATTATTTTTTTTTCCAGTGGGTTTTGTCATACATTGCTATGAATCAGCCATTGATTTACATGTATTCCCAATCCCGATCATATTTTTGACACCTTTTGCAGCTCTTTATATTTTTCACACTATTTCAGGCTCTTCATGATTTTCAACACCGTTTCATGTTATTCCTATTTTTCCGACCGTTTAATGCTAATATCATTTTTGACACCTTTTGAAGCTTTTCATATTTTTCACAACTTTTCAGGCTCTTCATGTTTTTGAACACCGCTTCATGCTCCTCCTATTTTTCAGAGCGTTTCATGCTCCTCATATTTTTGACACTTTTTGAGCTCTTCATATTTTTCACACCTTTTCAGGCTCTTCATGTTTTTGATCACCGTTTCATGCTCCTTCTATTTTTCAGATCGTTTCATGCTCATCATATTTTTGACACTTTTTGAGCTCTTCATATTTTTCACACCTTTTCAGGCTCTTCATGTTTTTGAACACCGCTTCATGATCCTCCTATTTTTCAGACCGTTTCATGCTCCTCATATTTTTGACACATTTAGAAGCTCTTCATTTTTTTCACACCTTTTCAGGCTCTTCATGTTTTTCGACACAGCTTCATGATCCTCCTATTTTTCAGACCATTTCATTCTCCTCATATATTTGACACCTTTTGATCCTCTTCATATTTTTCACACCTTTTCAGGCTCTTCATTTTTCAACACCGCTTCATGCTCCTCCTATTTTTCAGACCGTTTCATGCTCATCTCATTTTTGACACCTTTTGAAGCTTTTCATATTTTTCACAACTTTTCATGCTCTTCATGTCTTTCAACACCATTTCAGGCTCCTCATATTTTTCAGACCGTTTCATGCTCATCTCATTTTTGACACCTTTTGAAGCTCTTCATATTTTTCACACATTTTCAGGCTCTTCATGTTTTTGAAAACCGCTTCATGCTCCTCCTATTTTTCAGAGAGTTTCATGCTCCTCATGTATTTCACACCTTTTGAAGCTCTTCATATTTTTCACACCTTTTCAGGCTCTTCATGTTTTTGATCACCGTTTCATGCTCCTCCTATTTTTCAGACCGTTTAATGCTCCTCATATTTATGACACCTTTTGAAACTCTTCCTATTTTTCACACCTTTTCATGCTCTTCATGTTTCTGAAAACCACTTCATGATCCTCCTATTTTTCAGACCGTTTCATTCTCCTCATATATTTCACACCTTTTGAAGCTCTTCATATTTTTCACACATTTTCAGGCTGTTTATAGTTTTCAACACCGCTGCATGATTCTCCTATATTTGAGACCATTTCATGCTCCTCATATTTTTGACATTTTTTGAAGCTCTTCATATTTTTCACACCTTTTGAAGCTCTTCCTATTTTTCACAGCTTTTCAGGCTCTTCATGTTTTTCAACACTGCTTCATGCTGCTCCTATTTTTCAGACCGTTTCATGCTCATCTCTTTTTTGACAACTTTTGAAGCTCTTCATATTTTCATACCTTTTGAAGCTCTTCATATTTTTCACACGTTTTCAGGCTCTTCATGTTTTTCACCACCGCTTCATGCTCCTCCTATTTTTCAGACCGTTTCATGCTCCTCATATTTTTGACACCTTTTGAAGCTCTTCATGTTTTTCACACCTTTTCAGGCTCTTCATGTTTTTCAACACCGCTTCATGCTCCTCCTATTTTTCAGACCGTTTCATGCTCATCTCATTTTTGACACCTTTTGAAGCTCTTCATATTCTTCACTCCTTTTGAAGCTCTTCATATTTTTCACACCTTTTGAAGCTCTTCATATTTCAAACACCTTTTCAGACTCTTCATGTTTTTCAACACCGCTTTTTGCTCCTCCTATTTTTCAGACCGTTTCATGCTCATCTCATTTTTGACACCTTTTGAAGCTCTTCATATTTTTCACACCTTTTGAAGCTCTTCATATTTTACACGTTTTCAGGCTCTTCAAGTTTTTCAACATCGCTTCATGCTCCTCCTATTTTTCAGACCGTTTCATGCTCCTCATATTTTTGACACGTTTTGAGGCTCTTCATAATTTTCACACCATTTTAGGCTCTTCATGTTTTTGAACACCGTTTCATGCTCCTCGTATTTTTCACACCTTTTAAAGCTCTTCATATTTTCACACCTTTTCAGGCTCTCATGTTTTTGAACACAGCTTCATGCTCCTCCTATTTTTTATACCGTTTCATGATACTCATGTATTTCACACCTTTTGAAGCTCTTCATATTTTTCACACCTTTTCAGGCTGTACATGTTTTTGAAGACCACTTCATGCTCCTCATCTTTTTCAGACCGTTTCATGCTCCTGATATTTTTCACACCGTTTGAAGCTCTTCATATTATTCACACGTTTTCAGATTCTTCATGTTTTTGATCACCGTTTCATGCTCCTCATATTTTTGACACCTTTTGAAGCTCTTCACATTTATCACACCTTTTCAGGCTCTTCATGTTTTTCAACACCGCTTCTTGCTCCTCCATTTTTCACACCCTTTCATGCTTCTCATGTATTTCACACCTTTTGAAACTCTTCATATTTTTCACACCTTTTCAATGTCTTCATGTTTTTGAACACTGTTTCATGCTGCTCCTGTTTTTCAGACCATTTCATGATACTCATATTTTTGACACCTTCTGAAGCTCTTCATATTTTTCACACATTTTCAGGCTGTTTATAGTTTTCAACACCGCTGCATGATTCTCCTATATCTGAGACCATTTCATGCTCCTCATATTTTTGACATTTTTTGAAGCTCTTCATATTTTTCACACCTTTTGAAGCTCTTCCTATTTTTCACAGCTTTTCAGGCTCTTCATGTTTTTCAACACCGCTTCATGCTCCTCATATTTTTCAGACCGTTTCATGCTCCTCATATTTTTGACATCTTTTGAAGCTCTTCATATTTTTGACACCTTTTGAAGGACTTCATATTTTTCACACCTTTTGAAGCTCTTCACATTTTTCACTTCTTTTCAGGCTTTTCATGTTTTTTAACACCGCTTCATGCTCCTCATATTTTTCAGACCGTTTCATGCTCCTCATATTTTTGACATCTTTTGAAGCTCTTCACGTTTTTCACACATTTTCAGGCTCTTCATGTTTTTCAACACCGCTTCATGCTGCTCCTATTTTTCAGACCGTTTCATGCTCATCTCTTTTTTGACAACTTTTGAAGCTCTTCATATTTTCATACCTTTTGAAGCTCTTCATATTTTTCACACGTTTTCAGGCTCTTCATGTTTTTCAACACCGCTTCATGCTCCTCCTATTTTTCAGACCGTTTCATGCTCCTCATATTTTTGACACCTTTTGAAGCTCTTCATATTTTTCACACCTTTTCAGACTCTTCATGTTTTTCAACACCGCTTCATGCTGCTCCTATTTTTCAGACCGTTTCATGCTCATCTCTTTTTTGACAACTTTTGAAGTTCTTCGTATTTTCATACCTTTTGAAGCTCTTCATATTTTTCACACGTTTTCAGGCTCTTCATGTTTTTCAACACCGCTTCATGCTCCTCCTATTTTTCAGACCGTTTCATGCTCCTCCTATTTTTGACACCTTTTGAAGCTCTTCATATTTTTCACACCCTTTTAGACTCTTCATGTTTTTCAACACCGCTTCATGCTGCTCCTATTTTTCAGACCGTTTCATGCTCATCTCTTTTTTGACAACTTTTGAAGCTCTTCATATTTTCAAACCTTTTGAAGCTCTTCATATTTTCCACACGTTTTCAGGCTCTTCATGTTTTTCAACACCGCTTCTTGCTCCTCCTATTTTTCAGACCGTTTCATGCTCCTCATATTGTTGACACCTTTTCAAGCACTTCATATTTTTCACACCTTTTCAGGTTCTTCATATTTTTGAACACCGCTTCATGTTCCTCCTGTTTTTCACACCTTTTGAAGCTCTTCATATTTTTCACACCTTTTCAGGCTGTACATGTTTTTGAAGACCACTTCATGCTCCTCATCTTTTTTAGACCGTTTCATGCTCCTGATATTTTTCACACCGTTTGAAGCTCATCATATTTTTCACACGTTTTCAGATTCTTCATGTTTTTGATCAGCGTTTCATGCTCCTCCTATTTTTCAGACCGTTTCATGCTCCTCATATTTTTGACTCCTTTTGAAGCTCTTCACATTTTTCACACCTTTTCCGGCTCTTCATGTTTTTCAACACCGCTTCATGATCCACCTATATTTCAGAGCGTTTCATGCTCCTCATATTTTTGACACCTTTTGAAGCTCTTCACATTTTTCACACCTTTTCCGGCTCTTCATGTTTTTCAACACCGCTTCATGCTCCTCCTATTTTTCAGATCGTTTCAGGCTCCGCATATTTTTGACTCCTTTTGAAGCTCTTCATATTTTTCACACGTTTTCAGGCCCTTCATGTTTTTGAACACCGCTTCATGCTCCTCCTATTTTTCAAACCTTTTGAAGCTCTTCATGTTTTTCACACCTTATCAGCCTCTTCATGTTTTTGAACATCTCTTCATGCTCCTCATATTTTTGACAATTTTATAAGCTCTTCATATTTTTCACACTTTTTGAGGCTCTTCATGTTTTTGAGCACCGCTTCATGCTCCTCCTATTTTTCAAACCTTTTGAAGCTCTTCATGTTTTTCACACCTTATCAGCCTCTTCATGTTTTTGAACATCTCTTCATGCTCCTCATATTTTTGAAAGTTTTATAAGCTCTTTATATATTTCACTCATTTTCAGGCTCTTCATGTTTTTGAACACCGCTTCATGCTCCTCCTATTTTTCAAACCTTTTGAAGCTCTTCATATTTTTCACACTTTTTCAGGCTCTTCATGTTTTGAACACCGCTTCATGCTCCTCCTATTTTTCAGACCGTTTCATGCTCCTCAGGTATTTCACACCTTTTCAAGCTCTTCATATTTTTCACACCTTTTCAAGCTCTTCACGTTTTTGAACAACACTTCATGCTCCTCCTAATTTTCAGACTGTTTCATGCTCATCTCATTTTTGACACCTTTTCAGGGTCTTCATATTTTTCAAACTTTTGAAGATCTTCATATTTTTCACACTTTTTCAGGCTCTTCATGTTTTGAACACTGCTTCATGCTCCTCCTATTTTTCAGACCGTTTCATTCTCCTCATGTTTTTCACACCTTTTGAAGCTCTTCATAATTTTCACACCTTTTCATGCTCTTCATGTTTTTGAACACCGTTTCATGCTCGTCCTATTTTTCAGACCATTTCAAGCTCCTCATATTTTTGAAACCTTTTGAAGCTCTTCATATTTTTCACACCTTTTCCGTCTCTTCTTGTTTTTCAACACCGCTTCTTGCTCCTCCTATTTTTCAGACCGTTTCATGCTCCTCATATTGTTGACACCTTTTGAAGCACTTCATATTTTTCACACCTCTTCAGGCTCTTCATATTTTTGAACGCCGCTTCATGTTCCTCCTCTTTTTCACACCTTTTGAAGCTCTTCATATTTTTCACACCTTTTCAGGCTGTACATGTTTTTGAAGACCACTTCATGCTCCTCATCTTTTTCAGATCGTTTCATGCTCCTGATATATTTCACACCGTTTGAAGCTCTTCATATTTTTCACACGTTTTCAGATTCTTCATGTTTTTGAACACCGTTTCATGCTCCTCCTATTTTTCAGACCGTTTCATGCTCCTCATATTTTTGACACCTTTTGAAGCTCTTCACATTTATCACACCTTTTCAGGCTCTTCATGTTTTTCAACACCGCTTCATGATCCTTCTATGTTTCAGAGCGTTTCATGCTCCTCATATTTTTGACACCTTTTGAAGCTCTTCACATTTTTCACACCTTTTCCGGCTCTTCATGTTTTTCAACTCCGCTTCATGCTCCTCCTATTTTTCAGATCGTTTCAGGCTCCGCATATTTTTGACTCCTTTTGAAGCTCTTCATATTTTTCACACATTTTCAGGCCCTTCATGTTTTTGAACACCGCTTCATGCTCCTCCTATTTTTCAGACGCTTCAGGCTGCTCGTATTTTTCAGACCGTTTCATGCTCCTCATATTTTTGACAATTTTATAAGCTCTTCATATTTTTCACACTTTTTCAGGCTCTTCATGTTTTTGAGCACCGCTTCATGCTCCTCCTATTTTTCAAACCTTTTGAAGCTCTTCATGTTTTTCACACTTTTTCAGGCTGTTTATAGTTTTCAACACCGCTGCATGATTCTCCTATATTTGAGACCATTTCATGCTCCTCATATTTTTGACATTTTTTGAAGCTCTTCATATTTTTCACACCTTTTGAAGCTCTTCCTGTTTTTCACAGGTTTTCAGGCTCTTCATGTTTTACAACACCGCTTCATGCTCCTCCTATTTTTCCGACCGTTTCATGCTCATTTCATTTTTGACACCTTTTGAAGGTCTTCATATTTTTCACACCTTTTGAAGCTCTTCATATTTTGCACTTCTTTTCAGGCTCTTCATGTTTTTTAACACCGCTTCATGCTCCTCATATTTTTCAGACCGTTTCATGCTCCTCATATTTTTGACATCTTTTGAAGCTCTTCACGTTTTTCACACATTTTCAGGCTCTTCATGTTTTTCAACACCGGTTGATGATCTTCCTATATTTCAGACCGTTTCATGCTCCTCATATTTTTGACACCTTTTGAAGCTCTTCATATTTTTCACACCTTTTCAGACTCTTCATGTTTTTCAACACCGCTTCATGCTGCTCCTATTTTTCAGACCGTTTCATGCTCATCTCTTTTTTGACAACTTTTGAAGCTCTTCATATTTTCATACCTTTTGAAGCTCTTCATATTTTTCACACGTTTTCAGGCTCTTCATGTTTTTCAACACCGCTTCATGCTCCTCCTATTTTTCAGACCGTTTCACGCTCCTCATATGTTTGACACGTTTTGAAGCTCTTCATATTTTCACACCTTTTCCGTCTCTTCTTGTTTTTCAACACCGCTTCTTGCTCCTCCTATTTTTCAGACCGTTTCATGCTCCTCATATTGTTGACACCTTTTGAAGCACTTCATAGTTTTCACACCTTTTCAGGCTCTTCATATTTTTGAACACCACTTCATGTTCCTCCTGTTTTTCACACCTTTTGAAGCTCTCCATATTTTTCACACCTTTTCAGGCTGTACATGTTTTTGAAGACCACTTCATGCTCCTCATCTTTTTCAGACCATTTCATGCACCTCATATTTTTCACACCGTTTGAAGCTCTTCATATTTTTCACACGTTTTCAGGCCCTTCATGTTTTTGAACACCGCTTCATGCTCCTCCTATTTTTCAGACGGTTTCAGGCTGCTCGTATTTTTCAGACCGTTTCATGCTCCTCATATTTTTGACAATTTTATAAGCTCTTCATATTTTTCACACTTTTTCAGGCTCTTCATGTTTTTGAGCACCGCTTCATGCTCCTCCTATTTTTCAAACCTTTTGAAGCTCTTCATGTTTTTCACACCTTATCAGCCTCTTCATGTTTTTGAACATCTCTTCATGCTCCTCTTATTTTTGACAATTTTATAAGCTCTTCATATTTTTCACAATTTTTCAGGCTCTTCATGTTTTTGAACACCGCTTCATGCTCCTCCTATTTTTCAAACCTTTTGAAGCTCTTCATATTTTTCACACTTTTTCAGGCTCTTCATGTTTTGAACACCGCTTCATGCTCCTCCTATTTTTCAGACCGTTTCATGCTCCTCAGGTATTTCACACCTTTTCATCTCTTCATATTTTTCACACCTTTTCAGGCTCTTCACGTTTTTGAACAACACTTCATGCTCCTCCTACTTTTCAGACTGTTTCATGCTCATCTCATTTTTGACACCTTTTCAGGGTCTTCATATTTTTCAAAGTTTTGAAGATCTTCATATTTTTCACACTTTTTCAGGCTCTTCATGTTTTGAACACTGCTTCATGCTCCTCCTATTTTTCAGACCGTTTCATTCTCCTCATGTTTTTCACAACTTTTGAAGCTCTTCATAATTTTCACACCTTTTCATGCTCTTCATGTTTTTGAACACCGTTTCATGCTCGTCCTATTTTTCAGATCATTTCAAGCTCCTCATATTTTTGAAACCTTTTGAAGCTCTTCATATTTTTCACACCTTTTCCGTCTCTTCTTGTTTTTCAACACCGCTTCTTGCTCCTCCTATTTTTCAGACTGTTTCATGCTCCTCATATTGTTGACACCTTTTGAAGCACTTCATATTTTTGACACCTTTTCAGGCTCTTCATATTTTTGAACGCTGCTTCATGTTCCTCCTGTTTTTCACACCTTTCGAAGCTCTTCATATTTTTCACACCTTTTCAGGCTGTACATGTTTCTGAAGACCACTTCATGCTCCTCATCTTTTTCAGACCGTTTCATGCTCCTGATATTTTTCACACCGTTTGAAGCTCTTCATATTTTTCACACGTTTTCAGATTCTTCATGTTTTTGATCACCGTTTCATGCTCCTCCTATTTTTCAGACCGTTTCATACTCCTCATATTTTTGACACCTTTTGAAGGTCTTCACATTTATCACACCTTTTCAGGCTCTTCATGTTTTTCAACCCCGCTTCATGATCCTCCTATATTTCAGAGCGTTTCATGCTCCTCATATTTTTGACACCTTTTGAAGCTCTTCACATTTTTCACACCTTTTCCGGCTCTTCATGTTTTTCAACTCCGCTTCATGCTCCTCGTATTTTTCAGATCGTTTCAGGCTCCGCATATTTTTGACTCCTTTTGAAGCTCTTCATATTTTTCACACGTTTTCAGGCCCTTCATGTTTTTGAACACCGCTTCATTCTCCTCCTATTTTTCAGACGGTTTCAGGCTGCTCGTATTTTTCAGACCGTTTCATGCTCCTGATATTTTTGACAATTTTATAAACTCTTCATATTTTTCACACTTTTTCAGGCTCTTCATGTATTTGAACAACGCTTCATGCTCCTCACATTTCTCACACCTTTTGAAGCTCTTCATATTTTTCTCACCTTTTCAGGCTCCTCATGTTTTTGAACACCGCTTCATGCTCCTCCTATTTTTCAAACTTTTTGAAGCTCTTCATGTTTTTCACACCTTATCAGCCTCTTCATGTTTTTGAACACCTCTTCATGCTACTCCTATTTTTCAGACCTTTTCATGCTCCTCATGTATTTCACACGTTTTGAAGCTCTTCATATTTTTCACACCTTTTGAAGCTCTTCATATTTTTCACAGCTTTTCAGGCTCTTCAATTTTTCAACACCGTTTCATTCTTCTCCTATTTTTCAGACCGTTTCATGCTCATCTCATTTTTGACACCTTTTGAAGCTCTTCATATTTTTCACATATTTTGAAGCTCCTCATATTTTTCACACCTTTTCAGGCTGTACATGTTTTTGAACACCACTTCCTGCTCCTCCTATTTTTGAGGCCGTTTCATGCTCATCTCATTTTTGACACCTTCTGAAGCTCTTCATTTTTTTCACACCTTTTGAGCTCTTCATATTCTTCACACGTTTTCAGGCTGTTCATGTATTTCAATAACGCTTCTTACTCCTACTATTTTTCAGACCGTATCATGCTCCTCATATTTTTGACACCTTTTGAAGCTCTTCCCATTTATCACACCTTTTCAGGCTCTTCATGTTTTTCAACACCGCTTCATGATCCTCTTATATTTCAGACCGTTTCATGCTCCTCATATTTTTGACACCTTTTGAAGCTCTTCACATTTTTCACACCTTTTCCGGCTCTTCATGTTTTTCAACACCGCTTCATGCTCCTCCTATTTTTCAGATCGTTTCAGGCTCCGCATATTTTTGACTCCTTTTGAAGCTCTTCATATTTTTCACACGTTTTCAGGCCCTTCATGTTTTTGAACACCGCTTCATGCTCCTCCTATTTTTCAGACGTTTTCAGGCTGCTCGTATTTTTCAGACCGTTTCATGCTCCTCATATTTTTGACAATTTTATAAGTTCTTCATATTTTTCACACATTTTCAGGCTCTTCATGTTTTTGAACACCGCTTCATGCTCCTCCTATTTTTCAAACCTTTTGAAGCTCTTAATGTTTTTCACACCTTATCAGCCTCTTCATGTTTTTGAACATCTCTCCATGCTCCTCATTTTTTTGACAATTTTATAAGCTCTTCATATTTATCACACTTTTTCAGGCTCTTCATGTTTTTGAACACCGCTTCATCCTCCTCCTATTTTTTAAACCTTTTGAAGCTCTTCATATTTTTCACACTTTTTCAGGCTCTTCATGTTTTGAACACCGCTTCATGCTCCTCCTATTTTTCAGACCGTTTCATGCTCCTCAGGTATTTCACACCTTTTCAAGCTCTTCATATTTTTCACAACTTTTCAGGCTCTTCACGTTTTTGAACAACACTTCATGCTCCTCCTACTTTTCAGACTGTTTCATGCTCATCTCATTTTTGACACCTTTTCAGGGTCTTCATATTTTTCAAACTTTTGAAGATCTTCATATTTTTCACACTTTTTCAGGCTCTTCATGTTTTGAACACTGCTTCATGCTCCTCCTATTTTTCAGACCGTTTCATTCTCCTCATGTTTTTGACAACTTTTGAAGCTCTTCATAAATTTCACACCTTTTCATTCTCTTCATGTTTTTGAACACCATTTCATGCTCCTCCTATTTTTCAGACCTTTTCATGCTCCTCATGTATTTCACACGTTTTGAAGCTCTTCATATTTTTCACACCTTTTCAGGCTCTTCATGTTTGTGAACACTGCTTCATGCTCCTCCTATTTTTCAGACCGTTTCAAGCTCCTCATATTTTTCACACTTTTTGAAGCTCTTCATATTTTTCACACCTTTTTAGGCTCTCCATGTTTCTGAACACCACTTCATTCTCCTCCTATTTTTCAGACCGTATCATGTTTCTCATATTTTTCACACCTTTTGAAGCTCTTCATATTTTTCACAGCTTTTCAGGCTGCACATGATTTTGAACACGACTTCATGCTCCTCATCTTTTTCAGTCTGTTTCATGCTCCTCATATTTTTCACACCGTTTGAAGCTCTTCATATTTTTCACACGTTTTCAGGCTCTTCATTTTTTTGATCACCGTTTCAAGCTTCTCCTATTTTTCAGAACGTTTCATGCTCCTCATATTTTTGACCATTTTATAAGCTCTTCATAATTTTCACACTTTTTTAGGCTCTTCATGTTTTTTAACACCGCTTCATGCTCCTCCTATTTTTCAAACTTTTTGAAGCTCTTCATGTTTTTCACACCTTATCAGACTCTTCATGTTTTTGAACACCTCTTCATGCTACTCCTATTTTTCAGACCTTTTCATGCTCCTCATGTATTTCACACGTTTTGAAGCTCTTCATGTTTTTCACACCTTTTCAGACTCTTCATGTTTTTGAACACTGCTTCATGCTCCTCCTATTCTTCAGACCGTTTCAAGCCCTCATATTTTTGACACCTTTTGAAGCTCTTCATATTTTTCACACCTTTTCAGTCTCTTCATGTTTTTCAACTCCACTCATGCTCCTCCTCTTTTTGTGACCTTTTCATGCTCCTCATATTTTTGACACCTTTTGAAGCTCTTCATATTTTTCACACCTTTTGATGCTCTTCATATTTTTCACAGCTTTTCAGGGTCTTCAAGTTTTTCAACACCGTTTCATTCTCCTCCTATTTTTCAGACCGTTTCATGCTCATCTCATTTTTGACACCTTTTGAAGCTCTTCATATTTTTCACACCTTTTGAAGCTCTTCATATTTTACACGTTTTCAGGCTCTTCAACTTTTTCAACATCGCTTCATGCTCCTCCTATTTTTCAGACCGTTTCATGCTCCTCATATTTTTGACACGTTTTGAGGCTCTTCATAATTTTCACACCATTTTAGGCTCTTCATGTTTTTGAACACCGTTTCATGCTCCTCGTATTTTTCACACCTTTTAAAGCTCTTCATATTTTCACACCTTTTCAGGCTCTCATGTTTTTGAACACAGCTTCATGCTCCTCCTATTTTTTATACCGTTTCATGATACTCATGTATTTCACACCTTTTGAAGCTCTTCATATTTTTCACACCTTTTCAGGCTGTACATGTTTCTGAAGACCACTTCATGCTCCTCCTATTTTTCAGACCGTATCATGCTTCTCATATTTTTCAAACCTTTTGAAGCTCTTCATGTTTTTCACACCTTTTCAGGCTGTTTATAGTTTTCAACACCGCTGCATGATTCTCCTATATTTGAGACCATTTCATGCTCCTCATATTTTTGACATTTTTTGAAGCTCTTCATATTTTTCACACCTTTTGAAGCTCTTCCTGTTTTTCACAGGTTTTCAGGCTCTTCATGTTTTACAACACCGCTTCATGCTCCTCCTATTTTTCCGACCGTTTCATGCTCATCTCTTTTTTGACACCTTTTGAAGGTCTTCATATTTTTCACACCTTTTGAAGCTCTTCATATTTTGCACTTCTTTTCAGGCTCTTCATGTTTTTTAACACCGCTTCATTCTCCTCATATTTTTCAGACCGTTTCATGCTCCTCATATTTTTGACATCTTTTGAAGCTCTTCACGTTTTTCACACATTTTCAGGCTCTTCATGTTTTTCAACACCGCTTGATGATCTTCCTATATTTCAGACCGTTTCATGCTCCTCATATTTTTGACACCTTTTGAAGCTCTTCATATTTTTCACACCTTTTCAGACTCTTCATGTTTTTCAACACCGCTTCATGCTGCTCCTATTTTTCAGACCGTTTCATGCTCATCTCTTTTTTGACAACTTTTGAAGCTCTTCATATTTTCATACCTTTTGAAGCTCTTCATATTTTTCACACGTTTTCAGGCTCTTCATGTTTTTCAACACCGCTTCATGCTCCTCCTATTTTTCAGACCGTTTCACGCTCCTCATATTTTTGACACCTTTTGAAGCTCTTCACATTTATCACACCTTTTCAGGCTCTTCATGTTTTTCAACACCACTTCATGATTCACCTACATTTCAGAGCGTTTCATACTCCTCATATTTTTGACACCTTTTGAAGCTCTTCACATTTTTCACACCTTTTCCGGCTCTTCATGTTTTTCAACACCGCTTCATGCTCCTCCTATTTTTCAGATCGTTTCAGGTTCCGCATATATTTGACTCCTTTTTAAGCTCTTCATATTTTTCACACGTTTTCAGGCCCTTCATGTTTTGGAACACCGCTTCATGCTCCTCCTATTTTTCAGACGGTTTCAGGCTGCTCGTATTTTTCAGACCGTTTCATGCTCCTCATATTTTTTACAATTTTATAAGCTCTTCATATTTTTCACACTTTTTCAGGCTCTTCATGTTTTTGAGCACCGCTTCATGCTCCTCCTATTTTTCAAACCTTTTGAAGCTCTTCATGTTTTTCACACCTTATCAGCCTCTTCATGTTTTTGAACATCTCTTCATGCTCCTCTTATTTTTGACAATTTTATAAGCTCTTCATATTTTTCACACTTTTTCAGGCTCTTCATGTTTTTGAACACCGCTTCATGCTCCTCCTATTTTTCAAACCTTTTGAAGCTCTTCATATTTTTCACACTTTTTCAGGCTCTTCATGTTTTGAACACCGCTTCATGCTCCTCCTATTTTTCAGACCGTTTCATGCTCCTCAGGTATTTCACACCTTTTCAAGCTCTTCATATTTTTCACACCTTTTCAGGCTCTTCACGTTTTTGAACAACACTTCATGCTCCTCCTACTTTTCAGACTGTTTCATGCTCATCTCATTTTTGACACCTTTTCAGGGTCTTCATATTTTTCAAAGTTTTGAAGATCTTCATATTTTTCACACTTTTTCAGGCTCTTCATGTTTTCAACACTGCTTCATGCTCCTCCTATTTTTCAGACCGTTTCATTCTCCTCATGTTTTTCACACCTTTTGAAGCTCTTCATAATTTTCACACCTTTTCATGCTCTTCATGTTTTTGAACACCGTTTCATGCTCGTCCTATTTTTCAGATCATTTCAAGCTCCTCATATTTTTGAAACCTTTTGAAGCTCTTCATATTTTTCACACCTTTTCCGTCTCTTCTTGTTTTTCAACACCGCTTCTTGCTCCTCCTATTTTTCAGACTGTTTCATGCTCCTCATATTGTTGACACCTTTTGAAGCACTTCATATTTTTGACACCTTTTCAGGCTCTTCATATTTTTGAACGCTGCTTCATGTTCCTCCTGTTTTTCACACCCTTTGAAGCTCTTCATATTTTTCACACCTTTTCAGGCTGTACATGTTTCTGAAGACCACTTCATGCTCCTCGTCTTTTTCAGACCGTTTCATGCTCCTGATATTTTTCACACCGTTTGAAGCTCTTCATATTTTTCACACGTTTTCAGATTCTTCATGTTTTTGATCACCGTTTCATGCTCCTCCTATTTTTCAGACCATTTCATACTCCTCATATTTTTGACACCTTTTGAAGGTCTTCACATTTATCACACCTTTTCAGGCTCTTCATGTTTTTCAACCCCGCTTCATGATCCTCCTATATTTCAGAGCGTTTCATGCTCCTCATATTTTTGACACCTTTTGAAGCTCTTCACATTTTTCACACCTTTTCCGGCTCTTCATGTTTTTCAACTCCGCTTCATGCTCCTCGTATTTTTCAGATCGTTTCAGGCTCCGCATATTTTTGACTCCTTTTGAAGCTCTTCATATTTTTCACACGTTTTCAGGCCCTTCATGTTTTTGAACACCGCTTCATGCTCCTCCTATTTTTCAGACGGTTTCAGGCTGCTCGTATTTTTCAGACCGTTTCATGCTCCTGATATTTTTGACAATTTTATAAGCTCTTCATATATTTCACACTTTTTCAGGCTCTTCATGTATTTGAACACCGCTTCATGCTCCTCACATTTCTCACACCTTTTGAAGCTCTTCATATTTTTCTCACCTTTTCAGGCTCCTCATGTTTTTGAACACCGCTTCATGCTCCTCCTATTTTTCAAACTTTTTGAAGCTCTTCATGTTTTTCACACCTTATCAGCCTCTTCATGTTTTTGAACACCTCTTCATGCTACTCCTATTTGTCAGACCTTTTCATGCTCCTCATGTATTTCACACGTTTTGAAGCTCTTCATATTTTTCACACCTTTTGAAGCTCTTCATATTTTTCACAGCTTTTCAGGCTCTTCAATTTTTCAACACCGTTTCATTCTTCTCCTATTTTTCAGACCGTTTCATGCTCATCTCATTTTTGACACCTTTTGAAGCTCTTCATATTTTTCACATTTTTTGAAGCTCTTCATATTTTTCACACCTTTTCAGGCTGTACATGTTTTTGAAGACCTCTTCATGCTCCTCATCTTTTTCAGACCGTTTCATGCTCCTGATATTTTTCACACCGTTTGAAGCTCTTCATATTTTTCACACGTTTTCAGACTCTTCATGTTTTTCAACACCGCTTCATGATCCTCTTATATTTCAGACCGTTTCATGCTCCTCATATTTTTGACACCTTTTGAAGCTCTTCACATTTTTCACACCTTTTCCGGCTCTTCATGTTTTTCAACACCACTACATGATCCTCTTATATTTCAGACCGTTTCATGCTCCTCATATTTTTGACACCTTTTGAAGCTCTTCACATTTTTCACACCTTTTCCGGCTCTTCATGTTTTTCAACACCGCTTCATGCTCCTCCTATTTTTCAGATCGTTTCAGGCTTCGCATATTTTTGACTCCTTTTGAAGCTCTTCATATTTTTCACACGTTTTCAGGCCCTTCATGTTTTGGAACACCGCTTCATGCTCCTCCTATTTTTCAGACGTTTTCAGGCTGCTCGTATTTTTCAGACCGTTTCATGCTCCTCATATTTTTGACAATTTTATAAGCTCTTCATATTTTTCACACATTTTCAGGCTCTTCATGTTTTTGAACACCGCTTCATGCTCCTCCTATTTTTCAAACCTTTTGAAGCTCTTAATGTTTTTCACGCCTTAACATCCTCTTCATGTTTTTGAACATCTCTCCATGCTCCTCATATTTTTGACAATTTTATAAGCTCTTCATATTTATCACACTTTTTCAGGCTCTTCATGTTTTTGAACACCGCTTCATCCTCCTCCTATTTTTCAAACCTTTTGAAGCTCTTCATATTTTTCACACTTTTTCAGGCTCTTCATGTTTTGAACACCGCTTCATGCTCCTCCTATTTTTCAGACCGTTTCATGCTCCTCAGGTATTTCATACCTTTTCAAGCTCTTCATATTTTTCACACCTTTTCAGGCTCTTCACTTTTCTGAACAACACTTCATGCTCCTCCTACTTTTCAGACTTTTTCATGCTCATCTCATTTTTGACACCTTTTCAGGGTCTTCATATTTTTCAAAGTTTTGAAGATCTTCATATTTTTCACACTTTTTCAGGCTCTTCATGTTTTGAACACTGCTTCATGCTCCTCCTATTTTTCAGACCGTTTCATTCTCCTCATGTTTTTCACACCTTTTGAAGCTCTTCATATTTTTCACACCTTTTCATGCTCTTCATGTTTTTGAACACCATTTCATGCTCCTCCTATTTTTCAGACCTTTTCATGCTCGTCATGTATTTCACACGTTCTGAAGCTCTTCATATTTTTCACACCTTTTCAGGCTCTTCATGTTTTTGAACACTGCTTCATGCTCCTCCTATTTTTCAGACAGTTTCAAGCTCCTCATATTTTTGACACCTTTTGAAGCTCTTCATATTTTTCACACCTTTTTAGGCTCTCCATGTTTCTGAACACCACTTCATGCTCCTCCTATTTTTCAGATCGTATCATGCTTCTCATATTTTTCACACCTTTTGGAGCTCTTCATATTTTTCACATCTTTTCAGGCTCTTCATGTTTTTCAACACCACTTCATGCTCCTCCTATTTTTCAGAGAGATTCATGCTCCACATATATTTCACACCTTTTGAAGCTCTTCATATTTTTCACACCTTTTCAGGCTCTTCATTTTTTTCCACACCACTTCATGCTTCTCCTATTTTTCAGACTGTTTCATGCTCCTCATGTATTTCAAACCTTTGAAGCTTTTCATATTTTTCACACATTTTCAGGCTCTTCATGTTTTTGAACACCATTTCATGCTCCTCCTATTTTTCAGACCGTTTCATGCTTTTCATATTTTTGACATCTTTTGAAGCTCCTCATATTTTTCACACCTTTTGAAGCTCCTCATATATTTCACACCTTTTCATCTCTTCATATTTTTCACACCTTTTCAGGCTCTTCACGTTTTTGAACAACACTTCATGCTCCTCCTAATTTTCAGACTGTTTCATGCTCATCTCATTTTTGACACCTTTTCAGGGTCTTCATATTTTTCAAAGTTTTGAAGATCTTCATATTTTTCACACTTTTTCAGGCTCTTCATGTTTTGAACACTGCTTCATGCTCCTCCTATTTTTCAGACCGTTTCATTCTCCTCATGTTTTTCACACCTTTTGAAGCTCTTCATAATTTTCACACCTTTTCATGCTCTTCATGTTTTTGAACACCGTTTCATGCTCGTCCTATTTTTCAGACCATTTCAAGCTCCTCATATTTTTGAAACCTTTTGAAGCTCTTCATATTTTTCACCTTTTCCGTCTCTTCTTGTTTTTCAACACCGCTTCTTGCTCCTCCTATTTTTCAGACCGTTTCATGCTCCTCATATTGTTGACACCTTTTGAAGCACTACATATTTTTCACACCTTTTCAGGCTCTTCATATTTTTGAACACCGCTGCATGTTCCTCCTGTTTTTCACACCTTTTGAAGCTCTTCATATTTTTCACACCTTTTCAGGCTGTACATGTTTATGAAGACCACTTCATGCTCCTCATCTTTTTCAGACCGTTTCATGCTCCTGATATTTTTCACACCGTTTGAAGCTCTTCATATTTTTCACACGTTTTCAAATTCTTCATGTTTTTGATCACCGTTTCATGCTCCTACTATTTTTCAGACCGTTTCATGCTCCTCATATTTTTGACACCTTTTGAAGCTCTTCACATTTATCACACCTTTTCAGGCTCTTCATGTTTTTCAACACCGCTTCATGATCCTCCTATATTTCAGAGCGTTTCATGCTCCTCATATTTTGACACCTTTTGAAGCTCTTCACATTTTTCACACCTTTTCCGGCTCTTCAGGTTTTTCAACTCCGCTTCATGCTCCTCCTATTTTTCAGATCGTTTCAGGCTCCGCATATTTTTGACTCCTTTTGAAGCTCTTCATATTTTTCACCCGTTTTCAGGCCCTTCATGTTTTTGAACACTGCTTCATGCTCCTCCTAATTTCAGACCGTTTCAGGCTGCTGTATTTTTCAGACCGTTTCATGCTCCTCATATTTTTGACAATTTTATAAGCTCTTCATATTTTTCACACTTTTTCAGGCTCTTCATGTTTTGAACACCGCTTCATGCTCCTCCTATTTTTCAGACGGTTTCAGGCTGCTCGTATTTTTCAGACCGTTTCATGCTCCTCATATTTTTGACAATTTTATAAGCTCTTCATATTTTTCACACTTTTTCAGGCTCTTCATGTTTTGAACACCGCTTCATGCTCCTCCTATTTTTCAGACGGTTTCAGGCTGCTCGTATTTTTCAGACCGTTTCATGCTCCTCATATTTTTGACAATTTTATAAGCTCTTCACATTTTTCACACCTTTTCCGGCTCTTCATGTTTTTCAACACCGCTTCATGCTCCTCCTATTTTTCAGATCGTTTCAGGCTGCTCGTATTTTTCAGACCGTTTCATGCTCCTCATATTTTTGACAATTTTATAAGCTCTTCATATTTTTCACACTTTTTCAGGCTCTTCATGTTTTGAACACCGCTTCATGCTCCTCCTATTTTTCAGACGGTTTCAGGCTCCTCGTATTTTTCAGACCGTTTCATGCTCCTGATATTTTTGACAATTTTATAAGCTCTTCATATTTTTCACACTTTTTCAGGCTCTTCATGTATTTGAACACCGCTTCATGCTCCTCACATTTCTCACACCTTTTGAAGCTCTTCATATTTTTCTCACCTTTTCAGGCTCCTGATGTTTTTGAACACCGCTTCATGCTCCTCCTATTTTTCAAACTTTTTGAAGCTCTTCATGTTTTTCACACCTTATCAGCCTCTTCATGTTTTTGAACACCTCTTCATGCTACTCCTATTTTTCAGACCTTTTCATGCTCCTCATGTATTTCACACGTTTTGAAGCTCTTCATATTTTTCACACCTTTTGAAGCTCTTCATATTTTTCACAGCTTTTCAGGCTCTTCAATTTTTCAACACCGTTTCATTCTTCTCCTATTTTTCAGACCGTTTCATGCTCATCTCATTTTTGACACCTTTTGAAGCTCTTCATATTTTTCACATCTTTTGAAGCTCTTCATATTTTTCACACCTTTTCAGGCTGTACATGTTTTTGAAGACCACTTCATGCTCCTCATCTTTTTCAGACCGTTTCATGCTCCTGATATTTTTCACACCGTTTGAAGCTCTTCATATTTTTCACACGTTTTCAGACTCTTCATGTTTTTCAACACCGCTTCATGATCCTCTTATATTTCAGACCGTTTCATGCTCCTCATATTTTTGACACCTTTTGAAGCTCTTCACATTTATCACACCTTTTCAGGCTCTTCATGTTTTTCAACACCGCTTCATGATCCTCTTATATTTCAGACCGTTTCATGCTCCTCATATTTTTGACACCTTTTGAAGCTCTTCACATTTTTCACACCTTTTCCGGCTCTTCATGTTTTTCAACACCGCTTCATGCTCCTCCTATTTTTCAGATCGTTTCAGGCTTCGCATATTTTTGACTCCTTTTGAAGCTCTTCATATTTTTCACACGTTTTCAGGCCCTTCATGTTTTTGAACACCGCTTCATGCTCCTCCTATTTTTCAGACGTTTTCAGGCTGCTCGTATTTTTCAGACCGTTTCATGCTCCTCATATTTTTGACAATTTTATAAGCTATTCATATTTTTCACACATTTTCAGGCTCTTCATGTTTTTGAACACCGCTTCATGCTCCTCCTATTTTTCAAACCTTTTGAAGCTCTTAATGTTTTTCACGCCTTAACATCCTCTTCATGTTTTTGAACATCTCTCCATGCTCCTCATATTTTTGACAATTTTATAAGCTCTTCATATTTATCACACTTTTTCAGGCTCTTCATGTTTTTGAACACCGCTTCATCCTCCTCCTATTTTTCAAACCTTTTGAAGCTCTTCATATTTTTCACACTTTTTCAGGCTCTTCATGTTTTGAACACCGCTTCATGCTCCTCCTATTTTTCAGACCGTTTCATGCTCCTCAGGTATTTCATACCTTTTCAAGCTCTTCATATTTTTCACACCTTTTCAGGCTCTTCACGTTTCTGAACAACACTTCATGCTCCTCCTACTTTTCAGACTGTTTCATGCTCATCTCATTTTTGACACCTTTTCAGGGTCTTCATATTTTTCAAACTTTTGAAGATCTTCATATTTTTCACACTTTTTCAGGCTCTTCATGTTTTGAACACTGCTTCATGCTCCTCCTATTTTTCAGACCGTTTCATTCTCCTCATGTTTTTCACACCTTTTGAAGCTCTTCATAATTTTCACACCTTTTCATGCTCTTCATGTTTTTGAACACCATTTCATACTCCTCCTATTTTTCAGACCTTTTCATGCTCCTCATGTATTTCACACGTTTTGAAGCTCTTCAAATTTTTCACACCTTTTCAGGCTCTTCATGTTTTTGAACACTGCTTCATGCTCCTCCTATTTTTCAGACAGTTTCAAGCTCCTCATATTTTTGACACCTTTTGAAGCTCTTCATATTTTTCACACCTTTTTAGGCTCTCCATGTTTCTGAACACCACTTCATGCTCCTCCTATTTTTCAGATCGTATCATGCTTCTCATATTTTTCACACCTTTTGGAGCTCTTCATATTTTTCACATCTTTTCAGGCTCTTCATGTTTTTCAACACCACTTCATGCTCCTCCTATTTTTCAGAGAGATTCATGCTCCACATACATTTCACACCTTTTGAAGCTCTTCATATTTTTCACACCTTTTCAGGCTCTTCATTTTTTTCCACACCACTTCATGCTTCTCCTATTTTTCAGACTGTTTCATGCTCCTCATGTATTTCAAACCTTTGAAGCTTTTCATATTTTTCACACATTTTCAGGCTCTTCATGTTTTTGAACACCATTTCATGCTCCTCCTATTTTTCAGACCGTTTCATGCTTTTCATATTTTTGACATCTTTTGAAGCTCTTCATATTTTTCACACCTTTTGAAGCTCCTCATATATTTCACACCTTTTGAAGCTCTTCATATTTTTCACACATTTTCAGGCTCTTCATGTTTTTGAACACCACTTCATGCTCCTTTTATTTTTCAGAGAGTTTCATGCTCCTCATGTATTTCACACCTTTTGAAGCTCTTCATATTTTTCACACATTTTCAGGCTCTTCATGTTTTTCAACACCGCTTCATGCTCCTCCTATTTTTCAGATCGTTTCAGGCTTCGCATATTTTTGACTCCTTTTGAAGCTCTTCATATTTTTCACACGTTTTCAAGCCCTTCATGTTTTTGAACACCGCTTCATGCTCCTCCTATTTTTCAAACCTTTTGAAGCTCTTAATGTTTTTCACGCCTTATCATCCTCTACATGTTTTTGAACATCTCTCCATGCTCCTCATATTTTTGACAATTTTATAAGCTCTTCATATTTATCACACTTTTTCAGGCTCTTCATGTTTTTGAACACCGCTTCATCCTCCTCCTATTTTTCAAACCTTTTGAAGCTCTTCATATTTTTCACACTTTTTCAGGCTCTTCATGTTTTGAACACCGCTTCATGCTCCTCCTATTTTTCAGACCGTTTCATGCTCCTCAGGTATTTCATACCTTTTCAAGCTCTTCATATTTTTCACACCTTTTCAGGCTCTTCACGTTTCTGAACAACACTTCATGCTCCTCCTATTTTTCAGACTGTTTCATGCTCATCTCATTTTTGACACCTTTTCAGGGTCTTCATATTTTTCAAACTTTTGAAGATCTTCATATTTTTCACACTTTTTCAGGCTCTTCATGTTTTGAACACTGCTTCATGCTCCTCCTATTTTTCAGACCGTTTCATTCTCCTCATGTTTTTCACACCTTTTGAAGCTCTTCATAATTTTCACACCTTTTCATGCTCTTCATGTTTTTGAACACCATTTCATGCTCCTCCTATTTTTCAGACCTTTTCATGCTCCTCATGTATTTCACACGTTTTGAAGCTCTTCATATTTTTCACACCTTTTCAGGCTCTTCATGTTTTTGAACACTGCTTCATGCTCCTCCTATTTTTCAGACAGTTTCAAGCTCCTCATATTTTTGACACCTTTTGAAGCTCTTCATATTTTTCACACCTTTTCAGGCTCTTCATATATTTCACACCTTTTCAGGCTCTTCATGTTTTTGAACACCATTTCATGCTCCCCCTATTTTTCAGACCGTTTCATGCTCTTCATATTTTTGACACCTTTTGAAGCTCTTCATATTTTTCACACCTTTTCAGGCTCTTCATATATTTCACACCTTTTCAGGCTCTTCATGTTTTTGAACACCATTTCATGCTCCCCCTATTTTTCAGACCGTTTCATGCTCTTCCTATTTTTGACACCTTTTGAAGCTCTCCATATTTTTCACACCTTTTGAAGCTCTTCATATATTTCACACCTTTTCAGGCTCTTCATGTTTTTAAACACCGCTTCATGCTCCTCCTACTTTTCAGACTGTTTCATGCTCATCTCATTTTTGACACCTTTTCAGGGTCTTCATATTTTTCAAACTTTTGACGATCTTCATATTTTTCACACTTTTTCAGGCTCTTCATGTTTTGAACACTGCTTCATGCTCCTCCTATTTTTCAGACCGTTTCATTCTCCTCATGTTTTTCACACCTTTTGAAGCTCTTCATAATTTTCACACATTTTCATGCTCTTCATGTTTTTGAACACCGTTTCATGCTCGTCCTATTTTTCAGACCATTTCAAGCTCCTCATATTTTTGAAACCTTTTGAAGCTCTTCATATTTTTCACCTTTTCCGTCTCTTCTTGTTTTTCAACACCGCTTCTTGCTCCTCCTATTTTTCAGACCGTTTCATGCTCCTCATATTGTTGACACCTTTTGAAGCACTTCATATTTTTCACACCTTTTCAGGCTCTTCATATTTTTGAACGCCGCTTCATGTTCCTCCTGTTTTTCACACCTTTTGAAGCTCTTCACATTTTTCAAACCTTTTCAGGCTGTACATGTTTCTGAAGACCACTTCATGCTCCTCATCTTTTTCAGACCGTTTCATGCTCCTGATATTTTTCACACCGTTTGAAGCTCTTCATATTTTTCACACGTTTTCAGATTCTTCATGTTTTTGATCACCGTTTCATACTCCTCCTATTTTTCAGACCTTTTCATACTCCTCATATTTTTGACACCTTTTGAAGCTCTTCACATTTATCACACCTTTTCAGGCTCTTCATGTTTTTCAACACCGCTTCATGATCCTCCTATATTTCAGAGCGTTTCATGCTCCTCATATTTTTGACACCTTTTGAAGCTCTTCACATTTTTCACACCTTTTCCGGCTCTTCATGTTTTTCAACTCCGCTTCATGCTCCTCCTATTTTTCAGATCGTTTCAGGCTCCGCATATTTTTGACTCCTTTTGAAGCTCTTCATATTTTTCACCCGTTTTCAGGCCCTTCATGTTTTTGAACACCGCTTCATGCTCCTCCTATTTTTCAGACCGTTTTAGGCTGCTGTATTTTTCAGACCGTTTCATGCTCCTCATATTTTTGACAATTTTATAAGCTCTTCATATTTTTCACACTTTTTCAGGCTCTTCATGTTTTGAACAGCGCTTCATGCTCCTCCTATTTTTCAGACGGTTTCAGGCTGCTCGTATTTTTCAGACCGTTTCATTCTCCTCATATTTTTGACAATTTTATAAGCTCTTCATATTTTTCACACTTTTTCAGGCTCTTCATGTTTTGAACACCGCTTCATGCTCCTCCTATTTTTCAGACGGTTTCAGGCTGCTCGTATTTTTCAGACCGTTTCATGCTCCTCATATTTTTGACAATTTTATAAGCTCTTCATATTTTTCACACATTTTCAGGCCCTTCATGTTTTTGAACACCGCTTCATGCTCCTCCTATTTTTCAGACGGTTTCAGGCTGCTCGTATTTTTCAGACCGTTTCATGCTCCTCATATTTTTGACAATTTTATAAGCTCTTCATATTTTTCACACTTTTTCAGGCTCTTCATGTTTTGAACACCGCTTCATGCTCCTCCTATTTTTCAGACCGTTTCATGCTCCTCAGGTATTTCACACCTTTTCAAGCTCTTCATATTTTTCACACCTTTTCAGGCTCTTCACGTTTTTGAACAACACTTCATGCTCCTCCTACTTTTCAGACTGTTTCATGCTCATCTCATTTTTGACACCTTTTCAGGGTCTTCATATTTTTCAAACTTTTCAAGATCTTCATATTTTTCACACTTTTTCAGGCTCTTCATGTTTTGAACACTGCTTCATGCTCCTCCTATTTTTCAGACCGTTTCATTCTCCTCATGTTTTTCACACCTTTTGAAGCTCTTCATAATTTCACACCTTTTCATGCTCTTCATGTTTTTGAACACCGTTTCATGCTCGTCCTATTTTTCAGACCATTTCAAGCTCCTCATATTTTTGAAACCTTTTGAAGCTCTTCATATTTTTCACACCTTTTCCGTCTCTTCTTGTTTTTCAACACCGCTTCTTGCTCCTCCTATTTTTCAAACCGTTTCATGCTCCTCATATTGTTGACACCTTTTGAAGCACTACATATTTTTCACACCTTTTCAGGCTCTTCATATTTTTGAACACCGCTGCATGTTCCTCCTGTTTTTCACACCTTTTGAAGCTCTTCATATTTTTCACACCTTTTCAGGCTGTACATGTTTATGAAGACCTCTTCATGCTCCTCATCTTTTTCAGACCGTTTCATGCTCCTGATATTTTTCACACGGTTTGAAGATCTTCATATTTTTCACACGTTTTCAAATTCTTCATGTTTTTGATCACCGTTTCATGCTCCTACTATTTTTCAGACCGTTTCATGCTCCTCATATTTTTGACACCTTTTGAAGCTCTTCACATTTATCACACCTTTTCAGGCTCTTCATGTTTTTCAACACCGCTTCATGATCCTCCTATATTTCAGAGCGTTTCATGCTCCTCATATTTTGACACCTTTTGAAGCTCTTCACATTTTTCACACCTTTTCCGGCTCTTCAGGTTTTTCAACTCCGCTTCATGCTCCTCCTATTTTTCAGATCGTTTCAGGCTCCGCATATTTTTGACTCCTTTTGAAGCTCTTCATATTTTTCACCCGTTTTCAGGCCCTTCATGTTTTTGAACACCGCTTCATGCTCCTCCTATTTTTCAGACCGTTTCAGGCTGCTGTATTTTTCAGACCGTTTCATGCTCCTCATATTTTTGACAATTTTATAAGCTCTTCATATTTTTCACACTTTTTCAGGCTCTTCATGTTTTGAACACCGCTTCATGCTCCTCCTATTTTTCAGACGGTTTCAGGCTGCTCGTATTTTTCAGACCGTTTCATGCTCCTCATATTTTTGACAATTTTATAAGCTCTTCATATTTTTCACACTTTTTCAGGCTCTTCATGTTTTTAACACCGCTTCATGCTCCTCCTATTTTTCAGACGGTTTCAGGCTGCTCGTATTTTTCAGACCGTTTCATGCTCCTCATATTTTTGACAATTTTATAAGCTCTTCACATTTTTCACACCTTTTCCGGCTCTTCATGTTTTTCAACACCGCTTCATGCTCCTCCTATTTTTCAGATCGTTTCAGGCTGCTCGTATTTTTCAGACCGTTTCATGCTCCTCATATTTTTGACAATTTTATAAGCTCTTCATATTTTTCACACTTTTTCAGGCTCTTCATGTTTTGAACACCGCTTCATGCTCCTCCTATTTTTCAGACCTTTTCATGCTCCTCATGTATTTCACACGTTTTGAAGCTCTTCATATTTTTCACACATTTTCAGGCTCTTCATGTTTTTGAACAAAGCTTCATGCTCCTCCTATTTTTCAAACCTTTTGAAGCTCTTAATGTTTTTCACACCTTATCAGCCTCTTCATGTTTTTGAACATCTCTCCATGCTCCTCATATTTTTGACAATTTTATAAGCTCTTCATATTTATCACACTTTTTCAGGCTCTTCATGTTTTTGAACACCGCTTCATCCTCCTCCTATTTTTTAAACCTTTTGAAGCTCTTCATATTTTTCACACTTTTTCAGGCTCTTCATGTTTTGAACACCGCTTCATGCTCCTCCTATTTTTCAGACCGTTTCATGCTCCTCAGGTATTTCACACCTTTTCAAGCTCTTCATATTTTTCACAACTTTTCAGGCTCTTCACGTTTTTGAACAACACTTCATGCTCCTCCTACTTTTCAGACTGTTTCATGCTTATCTCATTTTTGACACCTTTTCAGGGTCTTCATATTTTTCAAACTTTTGAAAATCTTCATATTTTTCACACTTTTTCAGGCTCTTCATGTTTTGAACACTGCTTCATGCTCCTCCTATTTTTCAGACCGTTTCATTCTCCTCATGTTTTTGACACCTTTTGAAGCTCTTCATAATTTTCACACCTTTTCATGCTCTTCATGTTTTTGAACACCATTTCATGCTCCTCCTATTTTTCAGACCTTTTCATGCTCCTCATGTATTTCACACGTTTTGAAGCTCTTCATATTTTTCACACCTTTTCAGGCTCTTCATGTTTGTGAACACTGCTTCATGCTCCTCCTATTTTTCAGACCGTTTCTAGCTCCTCATATTTTTGACACTTTTTGAAGCTCTTCATATTTTTCACACCTTTTTAGGCTCTCCATGTTTCTGAACACCACTTCATGCTCCTCCTATTTTTCAGACCGTATCATGCTTCTCATATTTTTCACACCTTTTGGAGCTCTTCATATTTTTCACATCTTTTCAGGCTCTTCATGTTTTTCAACACCACTTCATGCTCCTCCTATTTTTCAGAGAGATACATGCTCCACATATATTTCACACCTTTTGAAGCTCTTCATATTTTTCACACTTTTTCAGGCTCTTCATTTTTTTCCACACCACTTCATGCTTCTCCTATTTTTCAGACCGTTTCATGCTCCTCATGTATTTCAAACCTTTGAAGCTTTTCAAATTTTTCACACATTTTCAGGCTCTTCATGTTTTTGAACACCATTTCATGCTCCTCCTATTTTTCAGACCGTTTCATGCTTTTCATATTTTTGACATCTTTTGAAGCTCTTCATATTTTTCACACCTTTTGAAGCTCCTCATATATTTCACACCTTTTGAAGCTCTTCATATTTTTCACACATTTTCAGGCTCTTCATGTTTTTGAACACCACTTCATGCTCCTCCTATTTTTCAGAGAGTTTCATGCTCCTCATGTATTTCACACCTTTTGAAGCTCTTCATATTTTTCACACCTTTTCAGGCTGTTCATGTTTTTCCACATCACTTCATGCTTCTCCTATTTTTCAGACCGTTTCATGCTCCTCATGTATATCACACCTTTGAAGCTTTTCATATTTTTCACACCTTTTCAGGCTCTTCATGTTTTTGAACACCATTTAATGCTCCTCCTATTTTTCAGACAGTTTCATGCTCTTCATATTTTTGACACCTTTTGAAGCTCTTCATATTTTTCACACCTTTTCAGGCTCTTCATATATTTCACACCTTTTCAGGCTCTTCATGTTTTTGAACACCATTTCATGCTCCCCCTATTTTTCAGACCGTTTCATGCTCTTCATATTTTTGACACCTTTTGAAGCTCTCCATATTTTTCACACCTTTTGAAGCTCTTCATATATTTCACACCTTTTCAGGCTCTTCATGTTTTTAAACACCGCTTCATGCTCCTCCTATTTTTCAGACCGTTTCAGGCTCTTCATATTTTTTTTACACCTTTTGACGCTCTTCATATTTTTCACATCTTTTCAGGCTCTTCAGGTTTTTCAACACCACTTAATGCTCCTGCTATTTTTCAGACCGTTTAATGCTCCTCATGTAGTTCAAACCTTTTGAAGCTCTTCATATTTTTCACACCTTTTCAGGCTCTTCATGTTTTTGAACACCGCTTCATGCTCCTCCTATTTTTCAGACGGTTTCATGCTCTTCATATTTTAGATAACTTTTGAAGCTCGTCATATTTTTCACACCTTTTCAGGCTCTTCATGTTTTTGAACATCGCTTCATGCTCCTTTATTTTTCAGACAATTTCTTGCTCCTCATATTTTTAAAACCTTTTGAAGCTCTTCAGATTTTTCACACCTTTTCAGGCACTTCATGTTTTTGAACACCGCTTCATGCTCCTCCTATATTTCAGACCGTTTCATGCTCCTCATATATTTGACACCTTTTCAAGCTCTTCATATTTTTCACAACTTTTCAGGCTCTTCATGTTTTTGAACACCGCTTCATGCTCCTCCTATTTTTCAGACCGTTTCATGCTCATCTCATTTTTGACACATTTTGAACTTCTTCATATTTTTCACACCTTTAAAGCTCTTCATATTTTTCACAACTTTTCAGTCTCTGCATTTTTTTGAACACCGCTTCATGCTCCTCCTATTTTTCAGACCGTTTCATGCTCCTCATGTATTTCACACCTTTTGAAGCTCTTCAAATTTTTCACACCTTTTCAGGCTCTTCATGTTTTTGATTACCGTTTCATCCTCCTCCTATTTTTCAGACCATTTCATGCTCCTCATATTTTTCACACCTTTTGAAGCTCTTCATATTTTTCCCACCTTTTCAGGCTCTTCATGTTTTTCAACACCAGTTCATGCTCCTCCTATTTTTCAGACCGTTTCAAGCTCCTCATAATTTTCACACCTTTTAAAGCTCTTCTTATTTTTCACACCTTTTCAGGCTCTTCATGTTTTTCAACACCGCTTCATGCTGCTCCTATTTTTCAGACCGTTTCATGCTCATCTCTTTTTTGACAACTTTTGAAGCTCTTCATATTTTCATACCTTTTGAAGCTCTTCATATTTTTCACACGTTTTCAGGCTCTTCATGTTTTTCAACACCGCTTCATGCTCCTCCTATTTTTCAGACCGTTTCGTGCTCCTCATATTTTTGACACGTTTTGAAGCTCTTCATATTTTTCACACCTTTTCCGTCTCTTCTTGTTTTTCAACACCGCTTCTTGCTCCTCCTATTTTTCAGACCGTTTCATGCTCCTCATATTGTTGACACCTTTTGAAGCACTTCATATTTTTCACACCTTTTCAGGCTCTTCATATTTTTGAACACCGTTTCATGTTCCTCCTGTTTTTCACACCTTTTGAAGCTCTTCATATTTTTCACACCTTTTCAGGCTCTCCATGTTTCTGAACACCACTTCCTGCTCCTCCTATTTTTGAGGCCGTTTCATGCTCATCTCATTTTTGACACCTTCTGAAGCTCTTCATTTTTTTCACACCTTTTGAGCTCTTCATATTCTTCACACGTTTTCAGGCTCTTCATGTATTTCAATAACGCTTCTTACTCCTCCTATTTTTCAGACCGTTTCATGCTCATCTCTTTTTTGACAACTTTTGAAGCTCTTCATATTTTCATACCTTTTGAAGCTCTTCATATTTTTCACACGTTTTCAGGCTCTTCATGTTTTTCAACACCGCTTCATGCTCCTCCTATTTTTCAGACCGTTTCGTGCTCCTCATATTTTTGACACGTTTTGAAGCTCTTCATATTTTTCACACCTTTTCCGTCTCTTCTTGTTTTTCAACACCGCTTCTTGCTCCTCCTATTTTTCAGACCGTTTCATGCTCCTCATATTGTTGACACCTTTTGAAGCACTTCATATTTTTCACACCTTTTCAGGCTCTTCATATTTTTGAACACCGTTTCATGTTCCTCCTGTTTTTCACATCTTTTGAAGCTCTTCATATTTTTCACACCTTTTCAGGCTCTCCATGTTTCTGAACACCACTTCCTGCTCCTCCTATTTTTGAGGCCGTTTCATGCTCATCTCATTTTTGACACCTTCTGAAGCTCTTCATTTTTTTCACACCTTTTGAGCTCTTCATATTCTTCACACGTTTTCAGGCTCTTCATGTATTTCAATAACGCTTCTTACTCCTCCTATTTTTCAGACCGTTTCATGCTCCTCATATTTTTGACACATTTTGAAGCTCTTCACATTTATCAGACCTTTTCAGGCTCTTCATGTTTTTCAACACCGCTTCATGATCCTCTTATATTTCAGACCGTTTCATGCTCCTCATATTTTTGACACCTTTTGAAGCTCTTCACATTTTTCACACCTTTTCCGGCTCTTCATGTTTTTCAACACCGCTTCATGCTCCTCCTATTTTTCAGATCGTTTCAGGCTCCGCATATTTTTGACTCCTTTTGAAGCTCTTCATATTTTTCACACGTTTTCAGGCCCTTCATGTTTTTGAACACCGCTTCATGCTCCTCCTATTTTTCAGACGTTTTCAGGCTGCTCGTATTTTTCAGACCGTTTCATGCTCCTCATATTTTTGACAATTTTATAAGCTCTTCATATTTTTCACACATTTTCAGGCTCTTCATGTTTTTGAACACCGCTTCATGCTCCTCCTATTTTTCAAACCTTTTGAAGCTCTTAATGTTTTTCACACCTTATCAGCCTCTTCATGATTTTGAACATCTCTCCATGCTCCTCATATTTTTGACAATTTTATAAGCTCTTCATATTTATCACACTTTTTCAGGCTCTTCATGTTTTTGAACACCGCTTCATCCTCCTCCTATTTTTTAAACCTTTTGAAGCTCTTCATATTTTTCACACTTTTTCAGGCTCTTCATGTTTTGAACACCACTTCATGCTCCTCCTATTTTTCAGACCGTTTCATGCTCCTCAGGTATTTCACACCTTTTCAAGCTCTTCATATTTTTCACAACTTTTCAGGCTCTTCACGTTTTTGAACAACACTTCATGCTCCTCCTACTTTTCAGACTGTTTCATGCTCATCTCATTTTTGACACCTTTTCAGGGTCTTCATATTTTTCAAACTTTTGAAGATCTTCATATTTTTCACACTTTTTCAGGCTCTTCATGTTTTGAACACTGCTTCATGCTCCTCCTATTTTTCAGACCGTTTCATTCTCCTCATGTTTTTGACACCTTTTGAAGCTCTTCATAATTTTCACACCTTTTCATGCTCTTCATGTTTTTGAACACCATTTCATGCTCCTCCTATTTTTCAGACCTTTTCATGCTCCTCATTTATTTCACACGTTTTGAAGCTCTTCATATTTTTCACACCTTTTCAGGCTCTTCATGTTTGTGAACACTGCTTCATGCTCCTCCTATTTTTCAGACCGTTTCAAGCTCCTCATATTTTTGACACTTTTTGAAGCTCTTCATATTTCTCACACCTTTTTAGGCTCTCCATGTTTCTGAACACCACTTCATGCTCCTCCTATATTTCAGACCGTATCATGCTTCTCATATTTTTCACACCTTTTGGAGCTCTTCATATTTTTCACATCTTTTCAGGCTCTTCATGTTTTTCAACACCACTTCATGCTCCTCCTATTTTTCAGAGAGATACATGCTCCACATATATTTCACACCTTTTGAAGCTCTTCATATTTTTCACACTTTTTCAGGCTCTTCATTTTCTTCCACACCACTTCATGCTTCTCCTATTTTTCAGACCGTTTCATGCTCCTCATGTATTTCAAACCTTTGAAGCTTTTCAAATTTTTCACACATTTTCAGGCTCTTCATGTTTTTGAACACCATTTCATGCTCCTCCTATTTTTCAGACCGTTTCATGCTTTTCATATTTTTGACATCTTTTGAAGCTCTTCATATTTTTCACACCTTTTGAAGCTCCTCATATATTTCACACCTTTTGAAGCTCTTCATATTTTTCACACATTTTCAGGCTCTTCATGTTTTTGAACACCACTTCATGCTCCTCCTATTTTTCAGAGAGTTTCATGCTCCTCATGTATTTCACACCTTTTGAAGCTCTTCATATTTTTCACACCTTTTCAGGCTGTTCATGTTTTTCCACATCACTTCATGCTTCTCCTATTTTTCAGACCGTTTCATGCTCCTCATGTATATCACACCTTTGAAGCTTTTCATATTTTTCACACCTTTTCAGGCTCTTCATGTTTTTGAACACCATTTAATGCTCCCCCTATTTTTCAGACCGTTTCATGCTCTTCATATTTTTGACAACTTTTGAAGCTCTCCATATTTTTCACACCTTTTGAAGCTCTTCATATATTTCACACCTTTTCAGGCTCTTCATGTTTTAAACACCGCTTCATGCTCCTCCTATTTTTCAGACCGTTTCAGGCTCTTCATATTTTTTTTACACCTTTTGACGCTCTTCATATTTTTCACATCTTTTCAGGCTCTTCAGGTTTTTCAACACCACTTAATGCTCCTGCTATTTTTCAGACCGATTAATGCTCCTCATGTAGTTCAAACCTTTTGAAGCTCTTGATATTTTTCACACCTTTTCAGGCTCTTCATGTTTTTGAACACCGCTTCATGCTCCTCCTATTTTTCAGACGGTTTCATGCTCTTCATATTTTAGACAACTTTTGAAGCTCGTCATATTTTTCACACCTTTTCATGCTCTTCATGTTTTTGAACACCATTTCATGCTCCTCCTATTTTTCAGACCTTTTCATGCTCCTCATGTATTTCACACGTTTTGAAGCTCTTCATATTTTTCACACCTTTTCAGGCTCTTCATGTTTGTGAACACTGCTTCATGCTCCTCCTATTTTTCAGACCGTTTCAAGCTCCTCATATTTTTGACACTTTTTGAAGCTCTTCATATTTTTCACACCTTTTTAGGCTCTCCATGTTTCCGAACACCACTTCATGCTCCTCCTATTTTTCAGACCGTATCATGCTTCTCATATTTTTCACACCTTTTGGAGCTCTTCATATTTTTCACATCTTTTCAGGCTCTTCATGTTTTTCAACACCACTTCATGCTCCTCCTATTTTTCAGAGAGATACATGTTCCACATATATTTCACACCTTTTGAAGCTCTTCATATTTTTCACACTTTTTCAGGCTCTTCATTTTTTTCCACACCACTTCATGCTTCTCCTATTTTTCAGACCGTTTCATGCTCCTCATGTATTTCAAACCTTTGAAGCTTTTCAAATTTTTCACACATTTTCAGGCTCTTCATGTTTTTGAACACCATTTCATGCTCCTCCTATTTTTCAGACCGTTTCATGCTTTTCATATTTTTGACATCTTTTGAAGCTCTTCATATTTTTCACACCTTTTGAAGCTCCTCATATATTTCACACCTTTTGAAGCTCTTCATATTTTTCACACATTTTCAGGCTCTTCATGTTTTTGAACACCACTTCATGCTCCTCCTATTTTTCAGAGAGTTTCATGCTCCTCATGTATTTCACACCTTTTGAAGCTCTTCATATTTTTCACACCTTTTCAGGCTGTTCATGTTTTTCCACATCACTTCATGCTTCTCCTATTTTTCAGACCGTTTCATGCTCCTCATGTATATCACACCTTTGAAGCTTTTCATATTTTTCACACCTTTTCAGGCTCTTCATGTTTTTGAACACCATTTAATGCTCCTCCTATTTTTCAGACAGTTTCATGCTCTTCATATTTTTGACACCTTTTGAAGCTCTTCATATTTTTCACACCTTTTCAGGCTCTTCATATATTTCACACCTTTTCAGGCTCTTCATGTTTTTGAACACCATTTCATGCTCCCCCTATTTTTCAGACCGTTTCATGCTCTTCATATTTTTGACACCTTTTGAAGCTCTCCATATTTTTCACACCTTTTGAAGCTCTTCATATATTTCACACCTTTTCAGGCTCTTCATGTTTTTAAACACCGCTTCATGCTCCTCCTACTTTTCAGACTGTTTCATGCTCATCTCATTTTTGACACCTTTTCAGGGTCTTCATATTTTTCAAACTTTTGACGATCTTCATATTTTTCACACTTTTTCAGGCTCTTCATGTTTTGAACACTGCTTCATGCTCCTCCTATTTTTCAGACCGTTTCATTCTCCTCATGTTTTTCACACCTTTTGAAGCTCTTCATAATTTTCACACATTTTCATGCTCTTCATGTTTTTGAACACCGATTCATGCTCGTCCTATTTTTCAGACCATTTCAAGCTCCTCATATTTTTGAAACCTTTTGAAGCTCTTCATATTTTTCACCTTTTCCGTCTCTTCTTGTTTTTCAACACCGCTTCTTGCTCCTCCTATTTTTCAGACCGTTTCATGCTCCTCATATTGTTGACACCTTTTGAAGCACTTCATATTTTTCACACCTTTTCAGGCTCTTCATATTTTTGAATGCCGCTTCATGTTCCTCCTGTTTTTCACACCTTTTGAAGCTCTTCACATTTTTCAAACCTTTTCAGGCTGTACATGTTTCTGAAGACCACTTCATGCTCCTCATCTTTTTCAGACCGTTTCATGCTCCTGATATTTTTCACACCGTTTGAAGCTCTTCATATTTTTCACACGTTTTCAGATTCTTCATGTTTTTGATCACCGTTTCATACTCCTCCTATTTTTCAGACCTTTTCATACTCCTCATATTTTTGACACCTTTTGAAGCTCTTCACATTTATCACACCTTTTCAGGCTCTTCATGTTTTTCAACACCGCTTCATGATCCTCCTATATTTCAGAGCGTTTCATGCTCCTCATATTTTTGACACCTTTTGAAGCTCTTCACATTTTTCACACCTTTTCCGGCTCTTCATGTTTTTCAACTCCGCTTCATGCTCCTCCTATTTTTCAGATCGTTTCAGGCTCCGCATATTTTTGACTCCTTTTGAAGCTCTTCATATTTTTCACCCGTTTTCAGGCCCTTCATGTTTTTGAACACCGCTTCATGCTCCTCCTATTTTTCAGACCGTTTTAGGCTGCTGTATTTTTCAGACCGTTTCATGCTCCTCATATTTTTGACAATTTTATAAGCTCTTCATATTTTTCACACTTTTTCAGGCTCTTCATGTTTTGAACACCGCTTCATGCTCCTCCTATTTTTCAGACGGTTTCAGGCTGCTCGTATTTTTCAGACCGTTTCATTCTCCTCATATTTTTGACAATTTTATAAGCTCTTCATATTTTTCACACTTTTTCAGGCTCTTCATGTTTTGAACACCGCTTCATGCTCCTCCTATTTTTCAGACGGTTTCAGGCTGCTCGTATTTTTCAGACCGTTTCATGCTCCTCATATTTTTGACAATTTTATAAGCTCTTCATATTTTTCACACATTTTCAGGCCCTTCATGTTTTTGAACACCGCTTCATGCTCCTCCTATTTTTCAGACGGTTTCAGGCTGCTCGTATTTTTCAGACCGTTTCATGCTCCTCATATTTTTGACAATTTTATAAGCTCTTCATATTTTTCACACTTTTTCAGGCTCTTCATGTTTTGAACACCGCTTCATGCTCCTCCTATTTTTCAGACCGTTTCATGCTCCTCAGGTATTTCACACCTTTTCAAGCTCTTCATATTTTTCACACCTTTTCAGGCTCTTCACGTTTTTGAACAACACTTCATGCTCCTCCTACTTTTCAGACTGTTTCATGCTCATCTCATTTTTGACACCTTTTCAGGGTCTTCATATTTTTCAAACTTTTCAAGATCTTCATATTTTTCACACTTTTTCAGGCTCTTCATGTTTTGAACACTGCTTCATGCTCCTCCTATTTTTCAGACCGTTTCATTCTCCTCATGTTTTTCACACCTTTTGAAGCTCTTCATAATTTCACACCTTTTCATGCTCTTCATGTTTTTGAACACCGTTTCATGCTCGTCCTATTTTTCAGACCATTTCAAGCTCCTCATATTTTTGAAACCTTTTGAAGCTCTTCATATTTTTCACACCTTTTCCGTCTCTTCTTGTTTTTCAACACCGCTTCTTGCTCCTCCTATTTTTCAGACCGTTTCATGCTCCTCATATTGTTGACACCTTTTGAAGCACTACATATTTTTCACACCTTTTCAGGCTCTTCATATTTTTGAACACCGCTGCATGTTCCTCCTGTTTTTCACACCTTTTGAAGCTCTTCATATTTTTCACACCTTTTCAGGCTGTACATGTTTATGAAGACCACTTCATGCTCCTCATCTTTTTCAGACCGTTTCATGCTCCTGATATTTTTCACACCGTTTGAAGCTCTTCATATTTTTCACACGTTTTCAAATTCTTCATGTTTTTGATCACCGTTTCATGCTCCTACTATTTTTCAGACCGTTTCATGCTCCTCATATTTTTGACACCTTTTGAAGCTCTTCACATTTATCACACCTTTTCAGGCTCTTCATGTTTTTCAACACCGCTTCATGATCCTCCTATATTTCAGAGCGTTTCATGCTCCTCATATTTTGACACCTTTTGAAGCTCTTCACATTTTTCACACCTTTTCCGGCTCTTCAGGTTTTTCAACTCCGCTTCATGCTCCTCCTATTTTTCAGATCGTTTCAGGCTCCGCATATTTTTGACTCCTTTTGAAGCTCTTCATATTTTTCACCCGTTTTCAGGCCCTTCATGTTTTTGAACACCGCTTCATGCTCCTCCTATTTTTCAGACCGTTTCAGGCTGCTGTATTTTTCAGACCGTTTCATGCTCCTCATATTTTTGACAATTTTATAAGCTCTTCATATTTTTCACACTTTTTCAGGCTCTTCATGTTTTGAACACCGCTTCATGCTCCTCCTATTTTTCAGACGGTTTCAGGCTGCTCGTATTTTTCAGACCGTTTCATGCTCCTCATATTTTTGACAATTTTATAAGCTCTTCATATTTTTCACACTTTTTCAGGCTCTTCATGTTTTTAACACCGCTTCATGCTCCTCCTATTTTTCAGACGGTTTCAGGCTGCTCGTATTTTTCAGACCGTTTCATGCTCCTCATATTTTTGACAATTTTATAAGCTCTTCATATTTTTCACACCTTTTTAGGCTCTCCATGTTTCTGAACACCACTTCATGCTCCTCCTATTTTTCAGACCGTATCATGCTTCTCATATTTTTCACACCTTTTGGAGCTCTTCATATTTTTCACATCTTTTCAGGCTCTTCATGTTTTTCAACACCACTTCATGCTCCTATTTTTCAGAGAGATACATGCTCCACATATATTTCACACCTTTTGAAGCTCTTCATATTTTTCACACTTTTTCAGGCTCTTCATTTTTTTCCACACCACTTCATGCTTCTCCTATTTTTCAGACCGTTTCATGCTCCTCATGTATTTCAAACCTTTGAAGCTTTTCAAATTTTTCACACATTTTCAGGCTCTTCATGTTTTTGAACACCATTTCATGCTCCTCCTATTTTTCAGACCGTTTCATGCTTTTCATATTTTTGACATCTTTTGAAGCTCTTCATATTTTTCACACCTTTTGAAGCTCCTCATATATTTCACACCTTTTGAAGCTCTTCATATTTTTCACACATTTTCAGGCTCTTCATGTTTTTGAACACCACTTCATGCTCCTCCTATTTTTCAGAGAGTTTCATGCTCCTCATGTATTTCACACCTTTTGAAGCTCTTCATATTTTTCACACCTTTTCAGGCTGTTCATGTTTTTCCACATCACTTCATGCTTCTCCTATTTTTCAGACCGTTTCATGCTCCTCATGTTTATCACACCTTTGAAGCTTTTCATATTTTTCACACCTTTTCAGGCTCTTCATGTTTTTGAACACCATTTAATGCTCCTCCTATTTTTCAGACAGTTTCATGCTCTTCATATTTTTGACACCTTTTGAAGCTCTTCATATTTTTCACACCTTTTCAGGCTCTTCATATATTTCACACCTTTTCAGGCTCTTCATGTTTTTGAACACCATTTCATGCTCCCCCTATTTTTCAGACCGTTTCATGCTCTTCATATTTTTGACACCTTTTGAAGCTCTCCATATTTTTCACACCTTTTGAAGCTCTTCATATATTTCACACCTTTTCAGGCTCTTCATGTTTTTAAACACCGCTTCATGCTCCTCCTATTTTTCAGACCGTTTCAGGCTCTTCATATTTTTTTTACACCTTTTGACGCTCTTCATATTTTTCACATCTTTTCAGGCTCTTCAGGTTTTTCAACACCACTTAATGCTCCTGCTATTTTTCAGACCGTTTAATGCTCCTCATGTAGTTCAAACCTTTTGAAGCTCTTCATATTTTTCACACCTTTTCAGGCTCTTCATGTTTTTGAACACCGCTTCATGCTCCTCCTATTTTTCAGACGGTTTCATGCTCTTCATATTTTAGACAACTTTTGAAGCTCTTCATATTTTTCACACCTTTTCAGGCTCTTCATGTTTTTGAACATCGCTTCATGCTCCTTTATTTTTCAGACAATTTCTTGCTCCTCATATTTTTAAAACCTTTTGAAGCTCTTCAGATTTTTCACACCTTTTCAGGCACTTCATGTTTTTGAACACCGCTTCATGCTCCTCCTATATTTCAGACCGTTTCATGCTCCTCATATATTTGACACCTTTTGAAGCTCTTCATATTTTTCACAACTTTTCAGGCTCTTCATGTTTTTGAACACCGCTTCATGCTCCTCCTATTTTTCAGACCGTTTCATGCTCATCTCATTTTTGACACATTTTGAACTTCTTCATATTTTTCACTCCTTTAAAGCTCTTCATATTTTTCACAACTTTTCAGTCTCTGCATTTTTTTGAACACCGCTTCATGCTCCTCCTATTTTTCAGACCGTTTCATGCTCCTCATGTATTTCACACCTTTTGAAGCTCTTCAAATTTTTCACACATTTTCAGGCTCTTCATGTTTTTGATTACCGTTTCATCCTCCTCCTATTTTTCAGACCGTTTCATGCTCCTCATATTTTTCACACCTTTTGAAGCTCTTCATATTTTTCCCACCTTTTCAGGCTCTTCATGTTTTTCACAACCAGTTCATGCTCCTCCTATTTTTCAGACCGTTTCAAGCTCCTCATAATTTTCACACCTTTTAAAGCTCTTCTTATTTTTCACACCTTTTCATGTTCTTCATGTTTTTGAACACCGCTTCATCTTTCTCCTATTTTTAAGACCGTTTCGTGCTCCTCATATTTTTGACACCTTTTGAAGCTCTTCATATTTTTCACACCTTTTCAGGCTTTTCATGTTTTTCAACACCGCTACATGATCCTCCTATTTTTCAGACCGTTTCCTGCTCCTCATATTTTTGACACCTTTTGAAGCTCTTCATATATTTCACACCGTTTCAGGCTCTTCATGTTTTTCAACACCGCTTCATGCTCCTCCTATTTTTCAGACCGTTTCTTGATGCTCATATTTTTGACACCTTTTGAGGCTCTTCATATTTTTCACACCTTTTCAGGCTCTTCATGTTTTTGAACACTGTTTCAAGCTCCTCCTCTTTTTCACACCGTTTCATGCCCCTCATAATTTTGATCCCTTTTGAAGCTCTTCATATTTTTCACACCTTTTCAGGCTCTTCATGTTTTTGAACACAGTTTCATACTCCTCCTATTTTTCAGCCCAATTAATGCTCCTCATATTTTTCACACCTTTGGAAGCACTTCATATTTTTTCACACCTTTTCAGGCTCTTCACTTTTATCAACACCGCTTCATGCTCCTCCTATTTTTCAGACCGTTTCATGCTCCTCATATTTTTCACACCTTTGGAAGCACTTCATATTTTTTCACACCTTTTCAGGCTCTTCATGTTTTTCAACACCGCTTAATGCTCCTCATATTTTTCAGACCGTTTCATGCTCCTCATATTTTTGACACCTTTTGAAGCTCTTCCTATATTTCACACCTTTTCAGGCTCTTCATGTTTTTGAACACCTTTTCATGCTCCTTCTACTTTTCAGACCGTTTCATGCTACTCATATTTTTCACACCTTTTGAAGCTCTTCATTTTTTTCACACCTTTTCAAGCTCTTCATATTTTTCAACACCGTTTCATATTCCTCCTATTTTTCAGACCGTTTCATGCTCCTCATATTTTTGACAGCTTCTGAAGCTCTTCATATATTTCACATCTTTTCAGGCTCTTCATGTTTTTCAACACCTCTTCATGCACCTCCTATATTTCAGACCGTTTCATGCTCCTCATAATTTTGACACCTTTGAAGCTCTTCATATTTTTCAAACCTTTTCAGGCTCTTCATGTTTTTCAACACCACTTCATGCACCTCCTATATTTCAGACCGTTTCATGCTCCTCATATTTTGTCACGTTTTGAAGCTCTTCATATTTTTCGCACATTTCAGTCTCTTCATGTTTTTGAATACTGCTTCATGCTCCTCCTATTTTTCAGAGCGATTCATGCTCCTCATATTTTTGACACGTTTTGAAGCTCTTCATATTTTTCACACCTTTTCAGGCTCTTCATGTTTTTGAACACTGCTTAATGCTCCTCCTATTTTTCAGATTGTTTCATGCTCCTCATATTTTTGACACGTTTTGAAGCTCTTCATATTTTTCACACCTTTTCAGGCTCTTCATGTTTTTGAACACCGTTTCATGCTCCTCTTATTTTTTTTTTATTGTTATTTTTTTTTTATTTTTTTTTTTTTATTTTTATTTTTTTTTCCAGTGGGTTTTGTCATACTTTGATATGAATCAGCCATGGATTTACATGTATTCCCAGTCCCGATTCCCCCTCCCACCTCCCTCTCCACCCGATTCCTCTGGGTCTTCCCAGTGCACCAAGCCGGAGCACTTGTCTCGTGCATCCTACCTGGGCTGGTGATTTGTTTCACCATAGATAGCATACATGCTGTTCTTTTGAAATATCCCACCCTCACATTCTCCCACAAAGTTTAAAAGTCTGTTCTGTATTTCTGTGTCTCTTTTTCTGTTCTGCATATAGGGTTATCGTTGTCACCTTTCTAAATTCCATATACATGTGTCAGTATGCTGTAATGTTCTTTATCTTTCTGGCTTACTTCACTCTGTAAAATGGGCTCCAGCTTCATCCATCTCATTAGGACTGATTCAAATGAATTCTTTTTAATGGCTGAGTAATATTCCATGGTGTATATGTACCACAGCTTTCTTATCCATTCATCTGCTGACGGGCATCTAGGTTGCTTCCATGTCCTGGCTATTATAAACAGTGCTGCGATGAACATTGGGGTGCACGTGTCTCTTTCAGACGAACCTATGGACACCTTATCTTTGACAAAGGAGGCAAGGATATGCAATGGAAAAAAAACAACCTCTTTAACAAGTGGTGCTGGGAAAACTGGTCAACCACTTGTAAAAGAATGAAAATAGAACACTTTCTAACACCATACACAAAAATAAACTCAAAATGGATTAAAGATCTAAATGTAAGACCAGAAACTATAAAACTCCTAGAGGAGAAGATAGGCAAAACACTCTCCGACATAAATCAAAGCAAGATCCTCTATGACCCACCTCCCAGAATATTGGAAATAAAAGCAAAACTAAACAAATGGGACCTAATGAAACTTAAAAGCTTTTGCACTACAAAGGAAACTATAAGTAAGGTGAAAAGACAGCCCTCAGATTGGGAGAAAATAATAGCAAATGAAGAAACAGACAAAGGATTAATCTCAAAAATATACAAGCAAATCCTGCAGCTCAATTCCAGAAAAATAAATGACCCAATAAAAAATGAGCCAAAGAACTAAACAGACATTTCTCCAAAGAAGACATACAGATGGATAACAAACACATGAAAAGATGCTCAACATCACTCATTATTAGAGAAATGCAAATGAAAACCACAATGAGGTACCATTACATGCCAGTCAGGATGGCTGCTATCCAAAAGTCTACAAGCAATAAATGCTGGAGAGGGAGTGGAGAAAAGGGAACCCTCTTATATTGTTGGTGGGAATGCACACTAGTACAGCGGCTATGGAAAACGGTGAAGAGATTTCTTAAAAAACTGGAAATAGAACTGCCATATGACCCAGCAATTCCACTTCTGGGCATACACAATGAGGAAACCAGATCCTCATATTTTTCAGACCGTTTCAAACTCCTCATATTTTTTACACCTTTTGAAGCTCTTCATATATTTCACACCTTTTCAGACTCTTCATGTTTTTCAACACCGCTTCATGCTCCTCCTATTTTTCAGACCGTTTCATGGTCCGCATATTTTTGACACCTTTTGAAGCTCTTCATATTTTTCACACCTTTTCAGGCTCTTCATGTTTTTGAACACCGTTTCATGCTTCTCATATTTTTGACACCTTTTGAAGCTCTTCATATTTTTCAAACTTTTTCAGGCTCTTCAAGTTTTTAAACAACGCTTCATGCTCCTCCTAATTTTCAGACCGTTTCATGATCCTCATATTTTTGACACCTTTTGAAGCTCTTCATATTTTTCACACCTTTTCAGGCTCTTCATGTTTTTGAAAACCGTTTCCTGCTCCTCCGATTATTCAGATCGTTTCATGCTCCTCATATTTTTGACACCTTTTGAAGCTCTTCATATTTTTCACACCTTTTCAGGCTCTTCATGTTTTTCAACACCACTTCATGCTCCTCCTATTTTTCAGACCGTTTCATGCTCCTCATATTTTTGACATCTTTTGAAGCTTTTCATATTTTTCACACTTTTTCAGGCTCTTCAAGTTTTTCAACACCACTTCATGCTCCTCCTTTTTTGCAGACCGTTTCATGCTGCTCATATTTTTGATACATTTTGATGATCTTCATATTTTTCACACCTTTTCAGGCTCTTCATTTTTTCAACACCACTTCATGCTCTTCCTATTTTTCAGACCGTTTCATGCTCATCTCTTTTTTGAAACCTTTTCAAGCTTTTCATATTTTTCACAACGTTTCAGGCTCTTCAAGTTTTTGAACACCGCTTCATGCTCCTCCTATTTTTCAGACCGTTTCATGCTCATCTCATTTTTGACACCTTTTGAAGCTTTTCATATTTTTCACAACTTTTCAGGCTCTTCATGTTTTTGATCACCGTTACATTCTCCTCCTATTTTTCAGACCGTTTCATGCTCCTCATATTTTACACCTTTTGAAGCTCTTCATATTTTTCACACCTTTTCAGGCTCTTCATGTTTTTGATCACCGTTACATTCTCCTCCTATTATTCAGACCGTTTCATGCTCCTCATATTTTGACACTTTTTGAAGCTCTTTATATATTTCACACCTTTTCAGGCTCTTCATGTTTTTGAACACAGCTTCATGCTCCTCCTATTTTTCAGACAGTTTCATGCTCCTCATATTTTTGACACCTTTTGAAGCTCTTCGTATTTTTCACATCTTTTGAAGCTCTTTATATTTTTTACACATTTTCAGGCTCTTCATGTATTTCAACACCCCTTGTTGCTCCTCCTATTTTTCAGACCGTTTCATGCTCCTCATATTTTTGACACCTTTTGAAGCTCTTCATATTTCTGACACCTCGTCAGTCTCTTCATGTTTTTCAACACCGTTTCTTGCTCCTCCTATTTTTCAGACCGTTTCATGCTCCTCATGTATTTCACACCTTTTGAAGCTCTTCATATTTTGCACGCGTTTTCAGGCTCTTCATGTTTTTTCACAACCAATTCATGCTCCTCCTATTTTTCAGACCGTATCATGCTCCTCTTTTTTTTTCACACCTTTTGAAGCTCTTCATATATTTCACACCTTTTCAGGCTCTTCATTATTTTCAACACCACTTCATGCTCCTCCCACATTTCAGACCGTTTTACACTCATCTCATTTTTGACACCTTTTGAAGCTCTTCATATTTTTCACACCTTTTGAAGCTCTTCATTTTTTTCACACGTTTTCAGGCTCTTCATGTTTTTCAACACCACTTCATGCTCCTCCTATTTTGCAGACCGTTTCATGGTCCTCATATTTTTGACACCTTTTGAAGCTTTTCATATTTTTCACACCTTTTGAAGCTCTTCATATTTATCAAACCTTTTGAAGCTCTTCATATTTTTCACCCCTTTTCAGACTCTGCATGTTTTTGAACACCGCTTCATGCTCCTCCTATTTTTGAGACCGTTTCATGCTCCTCATGTATTTCCCACCTTTTGAAGCTCTTCATATTTGTCACACCTTTTCAGGCTCCTCATGTTTTTCAACACCGCTTCATGCTCCTCCTATTTTTCAGACCGTTTCATGCTCCTCATATTTTTCACACCTTTTGAAGCTGTTCATATTTTTCACACCTTTTCAGGCTCTTCATGTTTTTGAACACCGGTTCATGCTCCTCCTATTTTTCAGACCGTATCATGCTCCTCATATTTTTCACACCTTTTGGAGCTCTTCATATTTTTCACACCTTTTCAGGCTCTTCAGGTTTTTCGACACCGGTTCATGCTCCTCCTATTTTTCAGACCGTTTCATGCTCATCTCATTTTTGACATCTTCTGAAGCTCTTCATATTTTTCACACCTTTTGAAGCTCTTCATATTTTTCACAAGATTTCAGTCTCAGCATGTTTTTGAACACCGCTTCATGCTCCTCCTATTTTCAGACCGTTTCATGCTCCTCATGTATTTCACACCTTTTGAAGCTCTTCATATTATTCACAACTTTTCAGGCTCCTCATGTTTTTCAACACCGCTTCATGCTCCTCCTATTTTTCAGACCGTTTCATGCTCCTCATATTTTTCACACCTTTTGAAGCTCTTCATATTTTTAACACCTTTTCAGGCTCTTCATGTTTTTGAACAGCGCTTCATGCTCCTCCTAATTTTTAAACCGTTTAATGCTCCTCATGTATTTCACACCATTTGAAGCTCTTCATATTTTTCACACCTTTTCAGGCTCTTCATGTGTTTGAACACCATTTCATGCTCCTCCTATTTTTCAGACCGCTTCATGCTCCTCCTATTTTTCAGACCGTTTCATGATCCTCATATTTTTCACACTTTTTGAAGCTCTTCATATTTTTCACACATTTTAAGGCTCTTCATGTTTTTCAACATCGCTTCATGCTCCTCCTATTTTTCAGACCGTTTCAAGCTTCTCATGTATTTCACACCTTTTGAAGCTCGTCATATTTTGCACACGTTTTCAGGCTCTTCATGTTTTTTCACTACCACTTCATGCTCCTCCTATTTTTCAGACCGTATCATGCTCCTCATATTTTTCACACCTTTTCAGGCTCTTCATTATTTTTAACACAACTTCATGCTCCTCCCATTTTTCAGACCGTTTTTTACTCATCTCATTTTTGACACCTTTTGAAGCTGTTCATATTTTTCACACCTTTTGAAGCTCTTCATGTTTTTGAACACCGTTTCATGCTCCTCCTATTTTTCAGACCGTTTCATGGTCCTCATATATTTCACAACTTTTGAAGCTCTTCATATATTTCACACCTTTTCAGGAACTTCATGTTTTTCAACACCTCTTCATGATCCTCCTATTTTTCAGACCGTTTCATATTCCTCATATTTTTGACACCTTTTTAGGCTCTTCATGTTTTTTACACCTTTTCAGGCTCTTCATGTTTTTCAACACCGCTTCATGCTCCTCCTATTTTTCAGACCGTGTCATGCTCCTCCTATTTTTGACACATTTTGAAGCTCTTCATATTTTTCACACCTTTTGAAGCTCTTCATATTTTTCAAACCTTTACAGGCTCTTCATGTATTTCAACACCGCTTCATGCTCCTCCTATTTTTCAGACCGTGTCTTTCTCCTCTTATTTTTGACAAATTTTGAAGCTCTTCATATTTTTCACACCTTTTGAAGCTCTTCATATTTTTCAAACCTTTACAGGCTCTTCATGTATTTCAACACCGCTTCATGCTCCTCCAATTTTTCAGACAATTTCATGCTCGTCATATTTTTCAAACCTTTTAAAGCTCTTCATAATTTTCACACCTATTCATGCTCTTCATTTTTTACACACTGTTTCATGCTCCTCCTATTTTTCAGACCGTTTCATGCTCCTCATATTTTTCACACCTTTTGAAACTCTTCATATTTTTCACACTTTTTGAAGCTCTTCATATTTTTCACAGTTTTCAGGCTCTTCATGCTTCTGAACACCGCTTCATGCTCCACCTATTTTTCAGACCGTTTCATGCTCTTCATATTTTTCACACCTTTTCAGGCTCTTCATATTTTTGAACACCTCTTCATGCTACTCCTATTTTTGATACCTTTTGAAGCTCCTCATATTCTTCAAACCATTTCATGCTCTTCTTTTTTTTCATCACCGCTTCATGCTCCTCTTATTTTTCAGACCGTTTCATGCTCCTCATATTTTGACACCTTTTAACCTGTTCATATTTTACACATTTTCAGGCTCTTCAAGTTTTTCAACACCGTTTCATGCTACTACTATTTTTGATACCTTTTGAAGCTCCTTATATTCTTCAAACCATTTCATGCTCTTCTATTTTTTCATCACCGCTTCATGCTCCTCCTATTTTTCAGACCGTTTCATGCTCCTCCTATTTTGAGACCCTTTCATGCTCCTCATATTTTTCACACCTTTAGAAGCTCTTCGTATTTTTCTCACCTTTTCAGGCTCTTCATGTTTTTCAACACCGCTTCATGATCCTCCTATTTTTCTGACAGTTTCATGCTCCTCATATTTTTCATCCTTTTTGAAGCTCTTCATATTTTTGACACCTTTTGAAGCTCTTCTTATTGTTCACACCTTTTCAGGCTCTTCATGTTTTTGAACACCGTTTCATGTTCCTCGTATTTTTCAGGCCATTTCATGCTCGTCATGTATTTCACACTTTTGAAGCTCTTCATATTTTTCACACATTTTCAGGATCTTCATGTTTTTCAACACCACTTCATGCTTCTCCTGTTTTTCAGCCCGTTTCATGCTCCTCATATTTTTGACACCTTTTGAAGCTTTTCATATTTTTCACACCTTTTCAGGCTCTTCATGTTTTTGAACACCACTTCATGCTCCTTCTATTTTTCAGAGAGTTTCATGCTCCTCATGTATTTCACACGTTTTGAAGCTCTTCATATGTTTCACACCTTTTGAAGTTCTTCATATTTTTCACACCTTTTCAAGCTCTTCATATTTTTCACACCTTTTCAGGCTCTTCATGTTTTTCAACACCGCTTCATGCTCCTATTTTTCAGACCGTTCATGCTCCTCATATTTTTGACAACTTTTGAAGCTCTTCATATTCTTCACATCTTTTCTGGCTCTTCATGTTTTTGAACTCCGTTTCTTGCTCCTCCAATATTTCAGACCGTTTCATTCTCCTCATATTTTTCACACCTTTTGAAGCTCTTCATGTTTTTTAACACCGTTTCATGCTCCTCCTATTTTTCATACCGTTTCATGCTCCTCATATGTTTCACACCTTTTGAAGCTCTTCATGTTTTTTAACACCTTTTCATTCTCCTCCTATATTTCAGACAGTTTCATGCTCCTCATATATTGACACCTTTTGAAGCTCTTCATATTTTTCACACATTTTCTGGCTCTTTATGTTTTTGAACACCATTTCTTGCTCCTCCTATTTTTCAGACCGTTTCATGCTCCTCATATTTTTGACACCTTTTGAAGCTCTTCATATTTTTCACACCTTTTCAGGCTCTTCATGTTTTTCAACACCGCTTCATGCTCCTATTTTTCAGACCGTTCATGCTCCTCATATTTTTGACAACTTTTGAAGCTCTTCATATTCTTCACATCTTTTCTGGCTCTTCATGTTTTTGAACTCCGTTTCTTGCTCCTCCAATATTTCAGACCGTTTCATTCTCCTCATATTTTTCACACCTTTTGAAGCTCTTCATATTTTTCACACATTTTCAGGCTCTTCATGTTTTGCAACACCGATTCATGCTCCTCCTATTTTTCAGACCGTTCATGCTCCTCATATTTTTGACACCTTTTCAAGCTGTTCATATTTTTCACACCTTTTCAGGTTCTACATGTTCTTCAACACAACTTCATGCTCCTCCTATTGTTCAGACCGTTTCATGATCCTCATATTTTTGACACCTTTTGAAGCTCTTCATATGTTTCACACCTTTTGAAGCTCTTCATGTTTTTTAACACCGTTTCATGCTCTTCCTATTTTTCAAACCGTTTCATGCTCCTCATATTTTTGAAACCTATTGAAGCTCTTCATATTTTTCACACCTTTTCAGGCTCTTCATATTTTTGAACACCGCTTCATGCTCCTCTTATTTTTCAGACCGTTTCCTGCTCCTCATGTATTTCACACATTTTGAAGCTCTTCATATTTTACGCACCTTTTAAGGCTCGTCATGATTTTCAACACCACTTCATGCTCCTCCTATTTTTCAGACCGTTTCATGCTCATCTAATTTTTGACACTTTTTGAAGATCTTCATATATTTCACACCTTTTGAAGCTCTTCATATTTTTCACATTTTTGAAGCTCTTCAAATTTTTCACACGTTTTCAGGGCTTCATGTTTTTGAACACCGCTTCATGCTCCTCATATATTTCAGACCGTTTCATGGTCATCTCATATTTGTGACACCTTTTGAAGCTCTTCGTATTTTTCACACATTTTCAGGCTCTTCAAGTTTTTCAACACTGTTTCATGATCCTCCTATTTTTCAGACCGTTTCATGCTCCTCATATTTTTGAAACCTGTTGAAGCTCTTCATATATTTCACACCTTTTGAAGCTCTTCATATTTTTCACTCCTTTTCAGGCTCTTCATGTTTTTCAACACCGCTTCATGCTACTAGTATTTTTCAGACCGATTAATGCTCCTCATGTATTTCACACGTTTTGAAGCTCTTCATATTTTGCACACGATTTCAGGCTCTTCATGTTTTTCAACAACACTTCATGCTCCAACATTTTTGAGACCGCTTCATGCTCATCTCATTTGTGACACTTTTTGAAGCTGTTCATAATTTTCACACCTTTTGAAGCTCTTCATGTTTTTAGCACGTGTTCAGGCTCTTCATGTTTTTGAACACCTCTTCATGCTGCTCCTATTTTTCAGACCGTTTCATGCTTCTCATATTTTTGACACTTTTTGAAGCTCTTCATATTTTTCACAAATTTACAGTGTCTTCATGTTTTTCAACACCACTTCATGCTCCTCCTATTTTTGACACCTTTTGAAGCTCTTCATATTTTTAACACCTTTTCAGGTTCTTCATGTTTTTCAACACCACTTCATGCTCCTCCTATTTTTGACACCTTTTGAAGCTCTTCATATTTTTCACTCCTTTTCAGGCTCTTCATGTTTTTCAACACCGCTTCATGCTACTCCTATTTTTCAGACCGATTAATGCTCCTCATGTATTTCACACCTTTTGAAGCTCTTCATATTTTTCACACGATTTCAGGCTCTTCATGTTTTTCAACACCACTTCATGCTCCTCATATTTTTCACACCTTTTGAAGCTCTTCATATTTTTCACACCTTTTCAGGTTCTTCATGTTTTTAAACACCGCTTTAGGCTCCTCCTATTTTTCAGACCGTTTCATGCTCCTCATGTTTTTCACACCTTTTGAAGCTCTTCATATTTTTCACACTTTTTGAAGCTCTTCATATATTTCACACATTTTAAGTCTCTTCATGTTTTTCAACACCGCTTCAAGCTCCTCCTATTTTTCAGACCGTTTCATGCTTCTCTTATTTTTGACACGTTTTGAGGCTCTTCATATATTTCACACCTTTTCAGGCTCTTCATGGTTTTGAACACCGCTTCATGCTCCTCCTATTTTTCAGACCGTTTCATGCTCCTCATATTTTGACACCTTTTGAAGCTCTTCATATTTTTCACACCTTTTCAGGCTCTTCATTTTTTTGAACACCGTTTCATGCACCTCCTATATTTCAGACCGTTTCATGCTCTACATATTTTTGACACCTTTTAAAGCTCTTCATATTTTTCACCCCTTTTCAGGCTCTTCATATTTTTCAACACAACTTCATGCCCCTCCTATTTTTCAGACCGTTTCATGCTCATCTCATTTTTGACAGCTTTTGAAGCTCTTCATGTTTTTCAAACCTTTTGAAGCTCTTCATATTTTTCTCACCTTTTCAGGCTCTTCATGATTTTCAACACCGCTTAATTTTCCTCCTATTTTTCAGACCGTTTCATGCTCCCATATTTTGGACACCTTTTGAAGCTCTTCATATTTTTCACACCTTTTCTGGCTCGTCATGTTTGTGAACACTGCTTCATGCTCCTCCTATTTTTCAGATCGTTTCATGCTCCTCATATTTTTGACAACTTTTGAAGCTCTTCATATTTTTAACACCTTTTCAGACTCTTCATGTTTTGAACACCGTTTCATGCTGCTCCTATCTTTCAGACCGTTTCATACTCCTCATAGTTTTGACACCTTTTGAAGCTCTTCATATTTTTCACACCTTTTCAGGCTCTTCATGTTTTTCAACACCGCTTCATGCTCCTCCTTTCTTTCAGACCGATTCATGCTCCTCAAGTATTTCACACCTTGAGGCTCTTCATATTTTTCACAGCTTTTCAGGCTCTTCATGTTTTTGAACACCGTTTCATACTCCTCCTATTTTTCAGACCGTTTCATGCTCCTCATATTTTTGACACATTTTGAAGGTCTTCATATTTTTCACAACTTTTCAGGCTCTTCATGTTTTTCAACACCACATCATGCTCCACCTATTTTTCAGACCTTTTCATGCTCATCTCATTTTTGACACCATTTTAAGCTCTTCATATTTTTCACACCTTTTGAACCTCTTCATATATTTCACACGTTTTCACGCTCTTCATGTTTTTCAACACCGCTTCTTGATCCACCTATTTTTCAGACCGTTTCATGCTCCTCATATTTTTGACACGTTTTGAAGCTCTTCATATTTTACACACATTTTCAGGCTCTTCATGTTTTTGAACACCGCTTCATGCTCCTCCTATTTTTAACACTTTTTGAAGCTCTTCATATTTTTCACACCTTTTCAGGCTCTTCATGTTTTTGAACACGGTTTCCTGCTCCTCCTTTTTTTCAGACCGTTTCATGCTCCTAATATTTTTGACACCTTTTGAGTCTCTTCATATATTTCACACCTTTTCAGGCTCTTCATGTTTTTGAACACCGTTTCATGCTGCTCCTATTTTTCAGACCGTTTCATACTCCTCATAGTTTTGACACCTTTTGAAGCTCTTCATATTTTTCACACCTTTTCAGGCTCTTCATGTTTTTGAACACGGTTTCCTGCTCCTCCTTTTTTTCAGACCGTTTCATGCTCCTAATATTTTTGACAACTTTTGAAGCTCTTCATATTTTTCACACCTTTTCAGGCTCTTCATGTTTTTGAACACCATTTCATGCTGCTCCTATTTTTCAGACCGTTTCATACTCCTCATAGTTTTGACACCTTTTGAAGCTCTTCATATTTTTCACATCTTTTCAGGCTCTTCATGTTTTTAAACACCGCTTCATGCTCCTCCTATTTTTCAGACCGTTTCATGCTTCTCATGTATTTCACACCTTTTGAAGCTCTTCATTTTTCACACCTTTTCAGGCTCTTCATGTTTTTGACACGGTTTCATGCTCCTCCTATTTTTCAGACCGTTTCATGCTCCTTACATTTTTGACACCTTTTGAAGCTCTTCATATTTTTCACAACTTTTCAGGCTCTTCATGTTTTTCAACACCGCTTCATGATCATCCAATTTTTCAGACCGTTTCATGCTCCTCATATTTATGACATCTTTTGAAGCTTTTCATATTTTTCACACCTTTTAGGCTCTTCATGTTTTTCAGCACCACTTCATGCTCCGCTTATTTCTCAGACAGTTTCATGCTCCTCATATTGTGGACACCTTTTGAAGCTCTTCATATTTTTCACATCTTTTCAGGCTCTTCATGTTTTTCAACACCACTTCATGCTCTTCCTATTTTCCAAACCGTTACGTGTTTCTCATATTTTGACAGGTTTTGAATCTCTTCATATATTTCACACCTTTTCAGGCTCTTCATGTTTTTCAACAACACTTTATGCTCCTCCTTCTTTTCAGACCATTTCATGTTCCTCATATTTTTGACACCTTTTGAATCTCTGCATATATTTCACACTTTTTCAGGCTCTTCATTTTTTTGAACACTGCTTCATGCTCCTCCTATTTTTCGGACCGTTTCATGCTCCTCATATTTTTGACACCTTTTGAAGCTCTTCATATTTTTCACACCTTTACAGGCTCTTCATGTTTTTCCACACCACTTCATGCTTCTCCTATTTTTCAGACCGTTTCATGATCCTCATGAATTTCACACCTTTTGAAGCTCTTCATATTTTTCACACCTTTTCACGCTCTTCATGTTTTTGATCACCGCTTCATGATCCTCCTATTTTTCAGACCGTTTCATGCTCTTCATATTTTTGACACCTCTTGAAGCTCTTCATATTTTTCACACCTTTTCAGGCTCTTCATGTTTTTCCACAGCACTTCATTCTTGTCCTATTTTTCAGACCATTTCATGCTCCTCAAGAATTTCACACCTTTTGAAGCTCTTCATATTTTTCACACCTTTTCACGCTCTTCATGTTTGTTATCACTGTTTCATGCTCTTATTTTTCAGATCGTATCATGCTCATGTCATTTTTGACCCCTTTTGAAGCTTTTCATATTTCTCACAACTTTTTAGGCTCTTCATGTTTTTGACACTGCTTCATGCTCCTCCTATTTTTCAGAGAGTTTCATGCTCCTCATGTATTTCACATCTTTTGAAGCTCTTCATATTTCTCACAACTTTTTAGGCTCTTCATGTTTTTCCACACCACTTCATGCTTCTCCTATTTTTCGGCCTGTTTCATGCTCCTCATGTATTTCACACCTTTTGAAGCTCTTCATATTTTTCACACCTTTTCAGGCGCTTCATGTTTTTAATCACCGTTTCATGCTCCTCCTATTTTTCAGACCGTTTCATGCTCCTCATATATTTGACACATTTTGAAGCTCTGAATATTTTTCACACATTTTCAGGCTCTTCATGTTTTTCAACACTGCTTCATGATCCTCCTATTTTTCAGACCGTTTCATGTTCTTCATATGTTTGACACCTTTTGAAGCTCTTCATATTTTTCACTCCTTTTCAGGCTCTTCATGTTTTTCAACACCACTTCATGCTTCTCCTATTTTTCAGACCGTTTCATGCTCCTCATGTATTTCACACCTTTTGAAGCTCTTCATAATTTTCACACCTTTTCAGGCTCTTCATGTTTTTGAACACCATTTCATGCCGCTTCTATTTTTCAGACCGTTTCATGCTCCTTATATTTTTCACACCTTTTGAAGCTCTTCATATTTTTCATACCTTTTCAGGCTCTTCAGGTTTTTGAACACCGCTTCATGCTCCTTATATTTTTCAGAGAGTTTCATGCTCCTCATGTATTTCACACCTTTTGAAGCTCTTCATATTTTCCACACCTTTTCAGGCTCTTCATATTTTTCCACACTACTTCATGCTTCTCCTATTTTTTAGCCCGTTTCAAACTCCTCATGTATTTCACACCTTTTGAAGCTCTTCATATTTTTCACACCTTTTACGGCTCTTCATGTTTTTGATCACCGCTTCATGCTCCTCCTATTTTTCAGACTGTTTCATGCTAATCATATTTTTGACACCTTTTGAAGCTCTTCATGTTTTTCACACCTTTTCAGGCTCTTCATGTTTTTGAACACCGTTCCATGCTCCTCCTATTTTTCAGACCCTTTCATGCTCATCTCATATTTGACACCTTTTGAAGCTCTTCATATTTTTCACACATTTTCAGGCTCTTCATGTTTTTCAGCACCGTTTTATGATCCTCCTATTTTTAAGAACTTCTCATGCAAATCTCATTTTTGACAGCTTTTGAAGCTTTTCATATTTTTCACAAATTTTCAGGCTCCTCATGTTTTTGAACCCCGCTTCATGATCCTCTTATTTTTCAGAGAGTTTCATGCTCCTCATGTATTTCACACCTTTTGAAGCTCTTCGTATTTTTCACACCTTTTCAGGCTCTTCATGCTTTTCCACACCACTTCATGCTTCTCCTATTTTTCAGCCCGTTTCATGCTCCTCATGTATTTCACACCTTTTGAAGCTCTTCATATTTTTCACACCTTTTCAGACTCTTCATGTTTTTGAACACCGCTTCATGCTCCTCCTATATTTCAGACCGTTTCTTGCTCCTCATATTTTTGACACTTTTTGAAGCTCTTCATATTTTTCACACCTTTTCAGGCTCTTCATGTTTTTGAACACCGCTTCATGCTCCTTATATTTTTCAGAGAGTTTCATGCTCCTCATGTATTTCACACCTTGTGAAGCTCTTCATATTTTCCACACCTTTTCAGGCTCTTCATATTTTTCCACACCACTTCATGCTTCTACTATTTTTCAGCCCGTTTCAAACTCCTCATGTATTTCACACCTTTTGAAGCTCTTCATGTTTTTCACACCTTTTCCGGCTCTTCATGTTTTTGATCACCGTTTCTTGCTCCTCCTATTTTTCAGACCGATTCATGCTACTCATATTTTTGACACCTTTGGAAGCTTTTCATATTTTTCACACCTTTTCAGGCTCTTCATATTTTTGAACACCGCTTCATGCTCCTCCAATTTTTCAGGCCGTTTCATGCTCCTCATAATTTTGACACCTTTTGAAGCTCTTCATATGTTTCACACCTTTTCAGGCTCTTCTTGTGTTTCAACACCGCTTCATGCTCCTCCTATTTTTCAGACCGTTTCATGCTCCTCATATATTTGACACCTTTTGAAGCTCTTCATAATTTTCACATCTTTTCAGGCTCTTCATGTTTTTGAACACCATTTCATGCTTCTCCTATTTTGCAGACCGTTTCATTCTCCTCAATTTTTGACACCTTTTGAAGTTCTTCATATATTTCACACCTTTTCAGGCTTTTCATTTTTTTCAACACCACTTCATGCTCCTCCTATTTTTCAGACCGTTTCATGCTCATCTCATTTTGACACCTTTTGAAGCTCTTCAAATTTTTCACACCTTTTGAAGCTCTTCATATTTTTCATATTTTTGAAGCTCTTCATATTTTCACACGTTTTCAGGCTCTTCATGTTTTTCAACACCGCTTCATGCTATTTCTATTTTTCAGAGTGTTTCATGCTCCTCATGTATTTCACACCTTTTGAAGCTCTTCATATTTTTCAAACCTTTTCAGGCTCTTCATATTTTTCCACACCCCTTCATGCTTCTCCTATTTTTCAGCACGTTTCATGCTCCTCATGTATTTCACACCTTTTGAAGCTCTTCATATTTTTCACACCTTTTCAGGCTCTTCATGTTTTTGATCACCGTTTCATGCTCCTCCTATTTTTCAGACCGTTTCATGCTCATCTCATTTTGACACATTTTGAAGCTCTTCATATATTTCACACCTTTTGAAGCTCTTCATATTTTGCACACCTTTCCAGGCTCTTCATATTTTTCAACACCGCTTCATGCTCCACCTATTTTTCAGACCGTTTCATGCTCCTCATATTTTTCACACCTTTTGAAGCTTTTCATATTTTTCACACCTTTTCAGGCTCTTAATTTTTTTCAACACTACTTCTTGCTCCTCCAATTTTTCGACCGTTTCATGCTCATCTAATTTTTGACACCTGTTGAAGCTCTTCATATTTTTCACACTTTTTCAGGCTCTTCATGTTTTTCAACACCACTTCATGCTTCTCCTATTTTTCAGCCCGTTTCATGCTCCTCATGTTTTTCACACCTTTTGAAGCTCGTCATATTTTTCACACCTTTTCAGGCTCTTCATGTTTTTCAACATCACTTCATGCTCCTCGTATTTTTAAGACCGTTACATGCTCCTCATATTTTTGACACCTTTAGAAGCTCTTCATATTTTTCACTACTTTTCAGGCTCTTCATGTTTTTCAACACCGCTTCATGCTCCTCCTCTTTTTCAGATCGTTTCATGCTCCTCATATTTTTGACACCTGTTGAAGCTCTTCATATTTCTCACAACTTTTCAGGTTCTTCATGTTTTTGAACACCGCTTCATGCTCCTCCTATTTTTCAAACCGTTTCTTGCTCATCTCATTTTTGACGCCTTTTGAAGCTCTTCATATTTTTCACATCTTTTGAAGCTCTTTATATTTTTCACACATTTTCAGGCTCTTCATGTTTTTCAACACTCCTTCTTTCTCCACCTATTTTTCACACCGTTTCATGCTCCTCATTTTTTTGACACCTTTTGAAGCTCTTCATATTTTTCACACCTTTTCAGGCTCTTCATGTTTTTCAACACCACTTCATGCTCCTCCTATTTTTCAGACCGTTTCATGCTCCTCATATTTTTGACAACTTTTGAAGCTATTCATATTTTGAACACCTTTTCAGGATCTTCATGTTTTTGAACATCGCTTCATGCTCCTCCTATTTTTCAGACTGTTTCATGCTCCTCGTATTTTTGACACCTTTTGAAGCTCTTCATATTTTTCACACCTTTTCTGGCTCTTCATGATTTTGAACACCACTTCATTCTCCTTCTATTTTTCAGAGAATTTCATTCTCCTCATGTATTTCACACCTTTTGAAGCTCTTCATATTTTTCACACCTTTTCAGGCGCTTCATGTTTTTAATCACCGTTTCATGCTCCTCCTATTTTTCAGACCGTTTCATGCTCCTCATATATTTGACACATTTTGAAGCTCTGAATATTTTTCACACATTTTCAGGCTCTTCATGTTTTTGAACACTGCTTCATGATCCTCCTATTTTTCAGACCGTTTCATGTTCTTCATATGTTTGACACCTTTTGAAGCTCTTCATATTTTTCACTCCTTTTCAGGCTCTTCATGTTTTTCAACACCACTTCATGCTTCTCCTATTTTTCAGACCATTTCATGCTCCTCATGTATTTCACACCTTTTGAAGCTCTTCATAATTTTCACACCTTTTCAGGCTCTTCATGTTTTTGAACACCATTTCATGCCGCTTCTATTTTTCAGACCGTTTCATGCTCCTTATATTTTTCACACCTTTTGAAGCTCTTCATATTTTTCATACCTTTTCAGGCTCTTCACGTTTTTGAACACCGCTTCATGACCCTCCTATTTTTCAGATCATTTCATGCTCTTCATATTTTTGACACCTCTTGAAGCTCTTCATATATTTCACACCTTTTCAGACTCTTCATTTTTTTCAACACCGCTTCATGTTCCTCCTAATTTTCACACCGTTTCATGCTCATCTCATTTTTGACACCTTTTGAAGCTCTTCATATATTTCACACCTTTTCAAGCTCTTCATATTTTTCAGACCTTTTCATGCTCTTCATGTTTTTGAACACCGCTTCATGCTCCTCCTATTTTTCAGACCGTTTCATGCTCCTCATATTTTTGACACCGTTTGTAGCTCTTCATATTTTTCACACCTTTTCAGGCTCTTCATGTTTTTGAACACCGCTTCATGCTCCTTATATTTTTCAGAGAGTTTCATGCTCCTCATGTATTTCACACCTTTTGAAGCTCTTCATATTTTCCACACCTTTTCAGGCTCTTCATATTTTTCCACACCACTTCATGCTTCTCCTATTTTTTAGCCCGTTTCAAACTCCTCATGTATTTCACACCTTTTGAAGCTCTTCATATTTTTCACACCTTTTCCGGCTCTTCATGTTTTTGATCACCGCTTCATGCTCCTCCTATTTTTCAGACTGTTTCATGCTAATCATATTTTTGACACCTTTTGAAGCTCTTCATGTTTTTCACACCTTTTCAGGCTCTTCATGTTTTTGAACACCGTTCCATGCTCCTCCTATTTTTCAGACCCTTTCATGCTCATCTCATATTTGACACCTTTTGAAGCTCTTCATATTTTTCACACATTTTCAGGCTCTTCATGTTTTTCAGCACCGTTTTATGATCCTCCTATTTTTAAGAACTTCTCATGCAAATCTCATTTTTGACAGCTTTTGAAGCTTTTCATATTTTTCACAAATTTTCAGGCTCCTCATGTTTTTGAACCCCGCTTCATGATCCTCTTATTTTTCAGAGAGTTTCATGCTCCTCATGTATTTCACACCTTTTGAAGCTCTTCGTATTTTTCACACCTTTTCAGGCTCTTCATGTTTTTCCACACCACTTCATGCTTCTCCTATTTTTCAGCCCGTTTCATGCTCCTCATGTATTTCACACCTTTTGAAGCTCTTCATATTTTTCACACCTTTTCAGGCTCTTCATGTTTTTGAACACCGCTTCATGCTCCTTATATTTTTCAGAGAGTTTCATGCTCCTCATGTATTTCACACCTTGTGAAGCTCTTCATATTTTCCACACCTTTTCAGGCTCTTCATATTTTTCCACACCACTTCATGCTTCTCCTATTTTCAGCCCGTTTCAAACTCCTCATGTATTTCACACCTTTTGAAGCTCTTCATGTTTTTCACACCTTTTCCGGCTCTTCATGTTTTTGATCACCGTTTCTTGCTCCTCCTATTTTTCAGACCGATTCATGCTACTCATATTTTTGACACCTTTTGAAGGTTTTCATATTTTTCACACCTTTTCAGGCTCTTCATATTTTTGAACACCGCTTCATGCTCCTCCAATTTTTCAGGCCGTTTCATGCTCCTCATAATTTTGACACCTTTTGAAGCTCTTCATACGTTTCACACCTTTTCAGGCTCTTCTTGTGTTTCAACACCGCTTCATGCTCCTCCTATTTTTCAGACCGTTTCATGCTCCTCATATTTTTGACACCTTTTGAAGCTCTTCATAATTTTCACATCTTTTCAGGCTCTTCATGTTTTTGAACACCATTTCATGCTTCTCCTATTTTGCAGACCGTTTCATATTCCTCAAATTTAACACCTTTTGAAGTTCTTCATATATTTCACACCTTTTCAGGCTTTTCATTTTTTTCAACACCACTTCATGCTCCTCCTATTTTTCAGACCGTTTCATGCTCATCTCATTTTGACACCTTTTGAAGCTCTTCAAATTTTTCACACCTTTTGAAGCTCTTCATATTTTTCATATTTTTGAAGCTCTTCATATTTTCACACGTTTTCAGGCTCTTCATGTTTTTCAACACCGCTTCATGCTATTTCTATTTTTCAGAGTGTTTCATGCTCCTCATGTATTTCACACCTTTTGAAGCTCTTCATATTTTTCAAACCTTTTCAGGCTCTTCATATTTTTCCACACCCCTTCATGCTTCTCCTATTTTTCAGCACGTTTCATGCTCCTCATGTATTTCACACCTTTTGAAGCTCTTCATATTTTTCACACCTTTTCAGGCTCTTCATGTTTTTGATCACCGTTTCATGCTCCTCCTATTTTTCAGACCGTTTCATGCTCATCTCATTTTGACACATTTTGGAGCTCTTCATATATTTCACACCTTTTGAAGCTCTTCATATTTTGCACACCTTTCCAGGCTCTTCATATTTTTCAACACCGCTTCATGCTCCACCTATTTTTCAGACCGTTTCATGCTCCTCATATTTTTCACACCTTTTGAAGCTTTTCATATTTTTCACACCTTTTCAGGCTCTTAATTTTTTTCAACACTACTTCTTGCTCCTCCAATTTTTCGACCGTTTCATGCTCATCTAATTTTTGACACCTGTTGAAGCTCTTTATATTTTTCACACCTTCTGAAGATCTTCATATTTTTCACACTTTTTCAGGCTCTTCATGTTTTTCAACACCACTTCATGCTTCTCCTATTTTTCAACCCGTTTCATGCTCCTCATGTTTTTCACACCTTTTGAAGCTCGTCATATTTTTCACACCTTTTCAGGCTCTTCATGTTTTTCAACATCACTTCATGCTCCTCGTATTTTTAAGACCGTTACATGCTCCTCATATTTTTGACACCTTTAGAAGCTCTTCATATTTTTCACTACTTTTCAGGCTCTTCATGTTTTTCAACACCGCTTCATGCTCCTCCTCTTTTTCAGATCGTTTCATGCTCCTCATATTTTTGACACCTGTTGAAGCTCTTCATATTTCTCACAACTTTTCAGGTTCTTCATGTTTTTGAACACCGCTTCATGCTCCTCCTATTTTTCAAACCGTTTCTTGCTCATCTCATTTTTGACACCTTTTGAAGCTCTTCATATTTTTCACATCTTTTGAAGCTCTTTATATTTTTCACACATTTTCAGGCTCTTCATGTTTTTCAACACTCCTTCTTTCTCCACCTATTTTTCACACCGTTTCATGCTCCTCATATTTTTGACACCTTTTGACGCTCTTCATATTTTTCACACCTTTTCAGGCTCTTCATGTTTTTCAACACCACTTCATGCTCCTCCTATTTTTCAGACCGTTTCATGCTCCTCATATTTTTGACAACTTTTGAAGCTATTCATATTTTGAACACCTTTTCAGGCTCTTCATGTTTTTCAACACCGCTTCATGCTCCTCCTCTTTTTCAGATCGTTTCATGCTCCTCATATTTTTGACACCTGTTGAAGCTCTTCATATTTCTCACAACTTTTCAGGTTCTTCATGTTTTTGAACACCACTTCATGCTCCTTCTATTTTTCAGAGAATTTCATTCTCCTCATGTATTTCACACCTTTTGAAGCTCTTCATATTTTTCACACCTTTTCAGGCTCTTCATGTTTTTCCACACCACTTCATGCTTCTCCTTTTTTTCAGCCCGTTTCATGCTCCCCATGTATTTCACACCTTTTGAAGCTCTTCATATTTTTCACAACTTTTCAGGCTCTTCATATTTTTGATCACCGCTTCATACTCCTCCTATTTTTCAGACCGTTTCATGCTCCTGATATTTTTGACAATTTTTGAAGCTCTTCATATTTTTCAACACCACTTCATGCTCCTCCTATATTTCAGACCGTTTCATGCTCCTCCTATTTTTCAGACCGTTTTGTGCTCCACATATTTTTGACACCTTTTGAAGCTCTTCATATATTTCACACCTTTTCACGCTCTTCATGTTTTTGAACACCACTCATGCTCCTCCTATTTTTCAGACCGTTTCATTCTCCTCATAATTTTCACACCTTTTTCAGGCTCTTCATTTTTCTCAACACCACTTCATGCTCCTCCTATTTTTCAGACCGTTTCATGCTCCTCATATTTTTGACACCTTTTGAAGCTCTTCATATTTTTCACACCTTTCCAGGCTCTTCATGTTTTTGAACACCGGTTAATGCTCCTCTTATTTTTCAGACCGTTTCTTGCTCCTCATATTTTTGAACATCGTTTAATGCTCCTCCTATTTTTCAGACCGTTTCTTGCTCCTCATATTTTTGACACCTTTTGAAGATCTTCATATTTTTCACAGCTTTCCATGCTCTTCATGTTTTTGAACACCATTTCATGCTCCTCCTATTTTGCAGACCATTTCATTCTCCTAATATTTTTGACACCTTTTGAAGCTCTTCATATTTTTCACACCTTTTGAAGCTCTTCATATTTTTCATATTTTTGAAGCTCTTCATACTTTCACACGTTTTCAGACTCTTCATGTTTTTCAACACAGCTTCATGCTTCTGCTATTTTTCAGACCGTTTCATGCTCCTCATATTTTTGACAGGTTTTGAAGCTTTTTATATTTTTCCTACCTTTTCAGGTTCTTCATGTTTTTCAATACCGCTTCATGCTCCTCCTATCTTTCAGACCGTTTCATGCTCATGTCATTTTTGACACCTTTTGAAGCTATTCATAATTTTCACATCTTTTGAAGCTCTTCATATTTTTCACAAGATTTCAGGCTCTTCATGTTTTTCAATACCGCTTCATGCTCCTCCTATTTTTCAGACCGTTTCATGCTCATCATATTTTTGACACCTTTTGAAGCTCTTCATATTTTTCACACCTTTTCAGGCTCTTCATGTATTTGAACACCACTTCATGCTCCTCCTATTTTTCAGGCCGTTTCATGCTCCTCATATTTTTCACACCTTTTGAAGCTCTTCATATTTTTCACACATTTTCAGCCTCTTCATGTTTTTGAACACAGCTTCATGCTCTTCCTATTTTTCAGACCGATTCATGCTCCACATATTTTTGACACCTTTTGAAGCTCTTCATATTTTTCACACATTTTCAGGCTCTTCATATTTTTGAACACCGCTTCATGCTCCTCATATTTTTGAGACCGTTTCATGCTCCTCATATATTTGTCACATTTTTAATCTCTTCATATATTTCACACATTTTCAGGCTATTCATGTTTTTCAACATCACGTCATGCTCCTCGTATTTTTAAGACCGTTACATTGCTCCTCATATTTTTGAACTTTTAGAAGCTCTTCATATTTTTCAATACTTTTCAGGCTCTTCATGTTTTTCAACACCGCTTCATGCTCCTACTCTTTTTCAGAGAGTTTCTTGCTCCTCATATTTTTGACACCTGTTGAAGCTCTTCATATTTCTCACAACTTTTCAGGTTCTTCATGTTTTTCAACACCGCTTCATGCTCATCCTATTTTTCAGACTGTTTCATGCACCTCTTATTATTGACACCTTTTGAAGCTCTTCATATTTTTCACACTTTTTCAGGCTCTTCATGTATTTGAGCACAGCTTCATGCTGCTCCTATTTTTCAGACCGTTTTATGCTCCTCATATTTTTGACACCTTTTGAAGCTCTTCATATTTTTCACACCTTTTCAGGCTCTACATGTTTCTGAACACCATTTCATGTTGCTCCTATTTTTCAGACCGTTTCATGCTCCTCATATTTTTGAAACCTTTTGAAGCTGTTCATATTTTTCTTAACTTTCAGGCTCTCCGTATTTTTGAACACCGCTTCATGCTCCTCCAATTTTTCAGACCGTTTCATGCTCCTCCAATTTTTCAGACCCTTTCATGCTCCTGCTATTTTTCAGACCGTTTCATGCTTCTCCTATTTTTGAGACCGTTTCATGCTCCTCATATTTTTGACACCTTTTGAAGCTCTTCATATTTTTCACACCTTTCTGGCTCTTCATGTTTTTGAACACCGCTTCATGCTCCTCCAATTTTTCAGACCGTTTCATGCTCCTCCAATTTTTCAGACCGTTTCATGCTCCTGCTATTTTTCAGACCGTTTCATGCTCCTCCAATTTTTCAGACCGTTTCATGCTCCTCCAATTTTTCAGACCGTTTCATGCTCCTCCAATTTTTCAGACCGTTTCATGCTCATCCTATTTTTTAGACTGTTCCATGCACCTCTTATTATTGACACCTTTTGAAGCTCTTCATATTTTTCACACCTTTTCAGGCTCTTCATGTTTCTCAACACCGCTTTATGCTCCTCCTATTTTGAGTCCGTTTCATGGTCCTCATATTTTTCCATCTTTTGAAGCTCTTCATATTTTTCACACATTTTCAGGCTCTTCATGTATTTGAGCACAGTTTCATGCTGCTCCTATTTTTCAGACCGATTTATGCTCCTCATATTTTTGACAGCTTTTGAAGCTCTTCATATTTTTCACAACTTTTCAGGCTCTTCATGTTTTTGAACACCGTTTCATGCTGCTCCTATTTTTCAGACCATTTCATGCTCCTCCTATTTTTCAGACCGTTTCATGCTCCTCATATTTTTGACACATTTTCAAGCTCTTCATATTTTTCACACCTTTTCAGGCTGTTCACGTATTTGAGCACAGCTTCATGCTGCTCCTATTTTTCAGACCGTTTCATGCTCCTCATATTTTTCACTCCTTTTGAAGCTCTTCATATTTTTCACACCTTTTCAGGCTCTTCATGTTTTTGAGCACAGCTTCATGCTCCTCATATTTTTCAGAACGTTTCATTCTCCTCATATTTTTCACACCTTTTGAAGCTCTTCATATTTTTCACACCTTTTCAGGCTCTTCATGTTTTTGAACACCGTTTCATGCTGCTCCTATTTTTCAGACCGTTTCATGCTCCTCCTATTTTTCAGACCGTTTCATGCTTCTCATATTTTTGACATTTTCAAGCTCTTCATATTTTTCACACCTTTTCAGGCTCTTCATGTTTTTCAACACCGCTTCATGCTCCTCCTATTTTTCAGACCGTTTCATGCTCCTCATATTTTGAAACCTTTTGAAGCTCTTCATATTTTTCACACCTTTTAATGCTCTTCCTGTTTTTCACACCGTTTCATGCTCCCGTATTTTTCAGACCGTTTCATGCTCCTCATATTTTTCACACCTTTTGAAGCTCTTTATATATGTCACACCTTTTCAGGCTCTTCTTGTTTTTCAACACCGATTCATGGTCCTCCAATTTTTCAGACCGTTTCATGCTCCTCCTATTTTTCAGACTGTTTCATGCACCTCTTATTATTGACACCTTTTGAAGCTCTTCATATTTTTCACACCTTTTCAGGCTTTTCATGGTTTTCAACACCGCTTCATGCTCCTCCTATTTTTGAGACCGTTTCATGCTCCTCATATTTTTGACACCTTTTGAAGCTCTTCATATTTTTCACATCTTGCTTCACGCTCCTCCTATTTTTGAGACCGTTTCATGCTCCTCATATTTTTGACAACTTTTGGAGCTCTTCATATTTTTCACACCTTTTCAGGCTCTTCATATTATTGAACACAGCTTCATGCTCCTATTTTTTAGACCTTTTCATGCTCCTCATATTTTTGACAACTTTGGAAGCTCGTCATATTTTTCACACCTTTTCAGGCTCTTCATGTTTTTCAACACCACTTCATGTTCCTCCTTTTTTTCAGATCATTTCATGCTCATCTCATTTTTGACACCTTTTGAAGCTGTTCATATTTTTCACACATTTTGAAGCCCTTCATATTTTTCACTCCTTTTCAGGCTCTTCATGTTTTGAACACCGTTTCATGCTCCTCCTATTTTTCAGACTGTTTCATGCTCCTCATATTTTTCACACCTTTTGAAGCTCTTAATAATTTTTACACTTTTTAAGGCTCTTCATGTTTTTCAACACCGCTTCATGCTCCTCCTCTTTTTCAGACCGTTTCATGCTCCTCATATTTTTGACACCTTTAGAAGCTCTTCATATTTATCACATCTTTTCAGGCTCTTCATGTTTTGAACACCAATTCATGCTCCTCCTATTTTTCAGAGAGTTTTATGCTCCTCATGTATTTCACACCTTTTGAAGCTCTTCATATATTTCACAACTTTTCAGGCTCTTCATGTTTTGAACACCGCTTCTTGCTCCTCCTATTTTTCAGACCGTTTCATGCTCATCTCATTTTTGACACCTTTTGAAGCTCTTCATATTTTTCACACCTTTTCAGGCTCTTCATGTTTTTCAACATCGCTTCATGCTCCTCCTAATTTTCAGACCGTTTCATGCTCCTCATATTGTTGACACCTTTTGAAGCTCTTCATATTTTCACATTTTTGAAGCTCTTCATAATTTTACAAGTTTTCAGACTCTTCATGTTTTTCAACACCGCTTCATGCTCCTGCTCTTTTTCAGACCGTTTCATGCTCCTCATATTTTTCACACCTTTTGATGCTCTTCAAATTTTTCACATTTTTGAAGCTCTTCATATTTTTCACACGTTTTCAGACTTTTCATGTTTTTCACCACCGCTTCATGCTCCTCCATTTTTCAGACAGTTTCATGCTCCTCGTATTATTGACACCTTTTGAAGCTCTTCGTATTTTCACGTTTTTGAAGCTCTTCATATTTTTCACACCTTTTCAGGCACTTCATGTTTTTGAACACCTTTCATGCTCCTCATATTTTTCAGACCTTTTCATGCTCCTCATATTTTTGACACCTTTTGAAGCTCTTCATATATTTCATACCTTTTCAGGATCTTCATTTTTTCAACACCACTTTATGCTCCTCCTATTTTTCAGACCTTTTCTTGCTCATCTAATTTTTGACACCTTTTGAAGCTCTTCATATTTTTCACACCTTTTGAAGCTCTTCATATTTTTCACACCTTTTCAGGTTCTTCATGTTTTTGAACACCGTTTCATGCTCCTCCAATTTTTCAGACCGTTTCACGCTCCTCATATTTTTAACACATTTTGAAGCTCTTCATATATTTCACACATTTTCAGGCTCTTCATGTTTTTGAACACAGCTTCATGCTCCTCCAAATTTTCAGACCGTTTCACGCTCCTCATATTTTTAACACATTTTGAAGCTCTTCATATATTTCACACCTTTTCAGGCTCTTCATGTTTTTGAACAAAGCTTCATGCTCCTCCTATTTTTCAGACCGTTTCATGCTCCTCATATATTTGACAACTTTTGAAGCTCTTCATATTTTTCACATCTTTTCAGGCTCTTCATGTTTTTCAACACCGCTTCATGCTCCTTCTATTTTTCAGAGAGTTTCATGCTCCTCATATTTTTGACACCTTTTGAAGCTCTTCATATTTTTCACACCTTTTCAAGCTCTTCATTTTTTTCAACACCGCTTCATGCTCCTCCTATTTTTCAGCCCGTTTCATGCTCCTCATAGTTTTGACATCTTTTGAGGCTCTTCATATATTCACACCTTTACAGGCTATTCACCTTTTTCAACACCACTTCATGCTCCTCCTATTTTTCAAAGAGTTTCATGCTCGTCATGTATTTCACACCTTTTGAAGCTTTTCATATTTTTCACACCTTTTGAAGCTCTTCATATATTTCACACCTTTCCAGGATATTCATGTTTTCAATACCACTTCATACTACTCCTAGTTTTCAAACCGTATCATGCTCCTCCTATATTTGACACCTTGTAAAGCTTTTCATATTCTTCACACATTTCAGGTTCTTCATGTTTTTCAAGACCACATCATGGTGCTCGTATTTTTCAGACCGTTTCATGCTCCTCATATTTTTGACACCTTTTGAAACTCTTCATAGATATCACTCCTTTTCAGGCTCTTCATTTTTTGAACAGCACTTCATGCTCCTCCTGTTTTTCAGACCGTTTCATGCTCGTCACATTTTTGACACCGTTTGAAGCTTTTCGGATTTTTCACACCTTTTCAGGCTCTTCATGTTTTTCAACACCACTTCAAGCTCCTCCAGGTTTGCAGAGTGTTTCATGCTCCTCCTATTTTTCACACCTTTTGAAGCTCTTCATATTTTTCAACCTTTTCAGGCTTTTCATGATTTTGAACACCGCTTCATGCTCCTCCTGTTTTTCAGACCGTTTCATGCTCCTCATATTTTTGACACCTTTTGAAGCTCTTCATATTTTTCTCACCTTTTCAGGCTCTTCATGTTTTTGAACACCGCTTCATGCTCCTGCTATATTTCAGACCGTTTCATGCTCCTCATATTTTTCACATCTTTTGAAGCTTTTCATATTTTTCACTCCTTTTCAGTCTCTTCATGTTTTTCAAAAACGCTTCTTGCTCCTCCTATTTTTAAGACCGTTTCATGCTCATCTCATTTTTGACACGTTTTGAAGCTCTTCATATTTTTCACAACTTTTGAAGCACTTCATATTTTTCACACGTTTTCAGGCTCTTCTTGTTTTCAACACCGCTTCTTGCGACTCCAATTGTTCAGACCGTTTCATGCTCCTCATATTTTTGACACCTTTTGAAGCTCTTCATATTTTTCACAGCTTTTCAGGCTTTTCATGTTTTTCAACACCGCTTCATGCTCCTCCAGGTTTGCAGACCGTTTCATGCTCCTCATATTTTTCACACCTTTTGAAGCTCTTCATATTTTTCACACCTTTTCAGGCTCTTCATGTTTTTGAACACCGCTTCATGATCCTCCTATATTTCAGACCGTTTCATGCTCCTCATATTTTTGACACCTTGTGAAGCTTTTCATATTTTTCACACCTTTTCAGGTTCTTCATGTTTTTCAAGATGACATCATGCTGCTAGTATTTTTCAGACCGTTTCATTCTCCTCATATTTTTGACACCTTTTAAAGCTCTTCATGTTTTTCACACCTTTTCAGGCTCTTCTTTTTTTTCAGCACCACTTCATGCTCGTCCTATTTTTCAGACCGTTTCATGCTCATCTCATTTTTGACAACTTTTGAAGCGCTTCATATTTTTCACACCTTTTCAGGCTCTTCATGTTCTCTAACACCGCTTCATGCTCCTCCTACTTTTCAGACCCTTTCGTGCTCCTCCTATTCTTGACAGCTTTTGAAGCTCTTCATATTTTCACACCTTTTCAGGCTCTTCATGTTTTTCAACACCGCTTCATGCTCCTCCTATTTTTCAGACCGTTTCATGCTCCTCATATTTTTGACACCTTTTGAAGCTTTTCATATTTTTCACACTTTTCAGGCTCCTCATGTTTTCAACACCATTTCATGCTCCTCCTATTTTTCAGACCGCTTCATGCTCCTCATATTTCTGACACGTTTTAAAGCTCCTCATATTTTTCACACATTGTGAAGCTCTTCATATATTTCACACCATTTCAGGATCTTCATGTTTTTCAACACCACTTCATGCTTCTTCTATTTTTCAGACCGTTTTATGCTCCTCGTATTTTTCACACCTTTTGAAGCTCTTCATATTTTTCACACCTTTTCAGACTCTTCATGTTTTTGAACACCGCTTCATGCTCCTCCAAATTTCAGACCCTTTGATGCTCTTCATATTTTTGACACCTTTTGAAGCTCTTCATATATTTCACATCTTTTCAGGCTCTTAATGTTTTTCAACACTGCTTCATGCTTCTCCTATTTTTCAGACTGATTCATGATCCTCATATTTATGACCGTTTTGAAGCTCTTCATATTTTTCACACCTTTTCAAGCTGTTCATGTTTTTCAACACCGTTTCATGCTCCTTCTATTTTTCAGACTGTTTCATGCTCCTCATATTTTTGACACCTTTTGAAGCTCTTCATATTTTTCACACCTTTTCATGCCCTTCATGTTCTTCATCAGCGTTTCATATTCCTCCTATTTTACAGACTGTTTCAGGCTACTAATATTTTTGACAACTTTTGAAGCTCCTCATATTTTTCACACCTTTTCATGTTTTTGAACACCATTTCATGCTCCTCATATTTTTCACACCTTTTGAGGCTCTTCATATTTTGCACGCCTTTTCATGCTCTTTATGTTTTTCAACACCAATTCATCCTCCTCCTATTTTTTAGACCGTTTCATGCTCCTCTTATTTTTCACACCTTTTCAGGCTCTTCATGTTTTTGAACACCGCTTCATTCTCCTCCTATTTTTCAGACCCTTTGATGATCTTCATATTTTTGACACCTCTTCAGGCTCTTCATGTTTTTGAACACCGTTTCTTGCTCCTCCTATTTTTCAGACCGTTTCATGCTCCTCATATTTTTGACACCTTTTGAAGCTCTTCATATTTTTCACACCTTTTCAGGCTCTTCATGTTTTTCAAAGCCACTTCATGCTTCTCCTATTTTTCAGACCGTTTCATGCTCCTCTCATTTCTGACACCTTTTGCAGCTCTTCATATATTTCACACATTTTCAGGCTCTTCATGTTTTTCAACACCACTTCATCCTCCTCCTATTTTTCAGACCGTTTCATGCTCCTCATGTATTTCACAACTTTTGAAGTTCTTTCTATTTTTCACACTTTTTTAGGCTCTTCATGTTTTTGAACACGATTTCAGGCTCCTCCTATTTTTCAGACCGTTTCATGCTCATCTCACTTTTGACACATTTTGAAGCTCTTCATATTTTCCACACCTTTTGAAGCTCTTCATATTTTTCAAACGTTTCCAGGCTCTTAATTTATTTCAACACCGCTTCTTGCTCCTCCTATTTTTCAGACCGTTTCATGCTCCTCATATATTTCACACCTTTTGAAGCTCTTCATACTTTTCACACCTATTCAGGCTCTTCATCTTTTGAACAACGTTTCATGATCCTCCTTTTTTTCAGACCGTTTCATGCTCCTCATATTTTTGACACCTTTTGAAGCTCTTCATATTTTTCACACATTTTGATGCTCTTCATATTTTTCACAGCTTTTCAGGCTCTTCATGTTTTTGAACACCGCTTCATGCTCCTCCTATTTTTCAAACCGTTACATGCTCCTCATGTATTTCACACCTTTTGAAGCTCTTCATATTTTTCACACCTTTTCAGGCTCTTCATGTTTTAGAACACGGTTTCAAGCTCCTCCTATTTTTCAGACAGTTTCCTGCTCCGCATAAATTTGAAAATTTTTGAAGCTCTTCATTTTTCACACCTTTTCAGTCTTTTCATGTTTTTCACAACCGATTCATGATTCTCATATTTTTCAGACCGTTTCATGCTCCTCATATGTTTGACACCTTTTGAATCTCTTCATGTATTTCACACCTTTTCAGGCTCTTCATGTTTTTGAACACTGCTTCATGCTCCTCCTATTTTTCAGACCGTTTCATGCTCCTCATGTATTTCACAACTTCTGAAGCTCTTCATATTTTCACACGTTTTGAAGATCTTCATATTTTTACACGTTTTCAGGCTCTTCATGTTTTTCAACACTGCTTCATGCTCCTCCTATTTTTCAGACCGTTTCATGCTCATTTAATTTTTGAGAGCTTTTGAAGCTCTTCATATTTTTCACATCTTTTGAAACTCTTCATATTTTTCACACCTTTTCAGGCTCTTCATATTTTTGAACACCGTTTCATGCTCCTCCTATTTTTCAGACCGTTTCATGCTCATTTAATTTTTGAGAGCTTTTGAAGCTCTTCATATTTTTCACATCTTTTGAAACTCTTCATATTTTTCACACCTTTTCAGGCTCTTCATATTTTTGAACCCCGTCATGCTGCTCCTATTTTTCAGACCGTCTCATGCTCCTCATATTTTTGAGACCGTTTCATGCTCCTCATATTTTTGACACTTTTTAAAGGTCTTCATATATTTCACACCTTTTCAGGCTCTTCATATTTTTGAACACCGCTTCATGCTCCTCCACTTTTTCAGACCGTTTCATGCTCCTCATATTTTTCACACCTTTTGAAGCTCTTCATATATTTCACACCTTTTAGGCTCTTCTTGTTTTTCACACATTTTCAAGCTCTTCATGTATTTCAACACTGCTTCATGATCCTCCTATATTTCAGACCGTTTCATGCTCCTCATATTTTTGACACCTTTTGAGGCTCTTCATATTTTTCACACCATTCCAGGCTCTTCAGGTTTTTGAACACCGTCATGTTCCTCCTAATTTTGAGACAATTTCATGCTCCTCATATTTTTGACACATTTTGAAGCTCTTCATATTTTTGACACCTTTTGAAGCTCTTCATATTTTTCACACGTTTTCAGCCTCTTCATGTTTTTCAACACTGCTTCATGCTCCTCCTATTTTTCAGACCGTTTCATGCTCCTCATATTTTTGACACTTTTTGAAGCACTTCATTTTTTTCACAGCTTTTCAGGCTTTTCATGTTTTTCAACACCGCTTCATGCTCCTCCTATTTTTCAGATCGTTTCATGCTCCTCATATTTTTGACACCTTTTGAAGCTCTTCATATTTTTCACACCTTTTCAGTCTCTTAATGTTTTTCAACACCTCGTCATGCTCCTCCTATTTTTCAGACCGTTTCATGCTCATCTCACTATTACACCTTTTGAAGCTCTTCATATTTTTCACACCTTTTGAAGCTCTTAATATTTTCCACTGGTTTTCAGGCTCTTCATGTTTTTAACACTGCTTCATGCTCCTCCTATTTTTCAGACCGTTTCATGCTCCTCATAATTTTGACACGTTTTGATGCTCTTCATATTTTTCACACCTTTCCAGGCTCTTCATGTTTTTGAACACCGTTTCATGCTACTATTTTTTCAGAACGTTTCATGCTCTTCATATTTTTGACACCTTTTAAAGCTCTTCATATTTTTGACACCTTTTCAGGCTCTTCATGTTTTTGAACATCACTTTATGCTCCTCCTATTTTTCACCGTTTCATGCTCCTCATATTTTTCACACCTTTTGAAGCTCTTCATATTTTGCACACCTTTTCAGGCTCTTCATGTTTTAAACACCGCTTCATGCTCCTCCTATTTTGCAGACCGTTTCATGCTCATCTCATTTTTTACACCTTTTGAAGCTCTTCATATTTTTCACACCTTTTCAGGCTCTTCATGTTTTTCAACACTGCTTCATTCTCCTCCTATTTTTCAGACCGTTTCATGCTCCTCTTACTTTTGACACCGTTTGAAGCTCTTCATATTTTTCACACGTTTTCAGGCTCTCCATGTTTTTGAACACCGCTTCATGCTCCTCCTATTTTTGAGACCGTTTCATGCTCCTCCTAGTTTTCACACCTTTTCAGGCTCTCCATGTTTTTGAACACCGCTTCATGCCCCTCCTATTTTTAAGACCGTTTCATGCTCCTCCTATTTTTCAGACCTTTTCATGCTCCTCCTATTTTGCAGACCGTTTCATGGTCATCTCATTTTTTACAACTCTTGAAGCTCTTCATATTTTGCACACCTTTTGAAGCTCTTCATATTTTTCACACTTTTTCAGGCTCTTCATGTTTTTGAACACCGCTTCTTGCTCCTCCTATATTTCAGACCGTTTTATGGTCATCTCATTTTTCACACGTTTTGAATCTCTTCATATTTTTCACACCTTTTCAGGCTCTTCATGTTTTTGAACACCGCTTCATGCTCCTCATATATTTCAGACCGTTTCATGCTCATCTCATTTTTGAAACCTTTTGATGCTCTACATATTTTTGACACCTTTTGAAGCTCTTCATATTTTTCACGCCTTTTCATGCTCTTCATGTTTTTCAACACCACTTCATGCTCCTCATATTTTTCAGGCCGTTTCATGCTCCTCATAGTTTTGACACCTTTGAAGTTCTTCATATTTTTCACACCTTTTCAGGCTCTTCATATTTTTGAACACCGCTTCATGCCCCTCCTATTTTTGAGACCGTTTCATGCTCCTCATTAATTTCACACCTTTTGAAGCTCTTCATATATTTCACACCTTTTCAATCTCTTCATGTTTTTGAACACCACTTCATGCTCCTTCTATTTTTCAGACCGTTTCATGCTCCTCATATTTTTGACACGTTTTGAAGCTCTTCATATTTTTCACAACTTTTCATGCTCTTCATGTTTTTGAACACCGTTTCATGCTTCTCCTATTTTTCAGACCGTTTCATGCTCCTCATATTTTTGACACCTTTTGAAGCTCTTCATATTTTTCACACCTTTTCAGGCACTTCATGATTTTAAACTCCGCTTCATGTTCCTCGTATTATTCAGACCGTTTATGGTCCTCATATTTTTGACACCTTCTCAAGCTCTTCATATTTCTCACACCTTTTGAAGCTCTTCACATTTTTCACACCTTTTGAAGCTCTTCATATTTTTCACACCTTTTCAGGATCTTCATGTGCTTCAACACCGTTTCATGCTCCTCATCTTTTTCAGACCGTTTCATGCTCCTCATATATTTGACAGCTTTTGAAACTCTTCATAGTTTTCACACCATTCCAGCACTTCAGGTTTTTCAACACCGCTTCATGCTCTTTCTATTTTTGAGACCGTTTCATGCTGCTCATATTTTTGACTCTTTTTGAAGCTCATCCTCTTTTCCACACCTTTTCAGGCTCTTCATGTGTTTCAACACCGTTTCATCCTCTTCCTCTTCTTCAGACCGTTTCATGCTCCTCCTCTTTTTCAGACTGTTTCATGCTCCTCATCTTTTTGACACCTTTTGAAGCTCTTCATATTTTTCACATCTTTTCAGGCTGTTCATGTTTTCGAACACCATTTCATGCTCCTCCTATTTTTCAGAACGTTTCACGCTCCTCATGTTTTTGACACCTTTTGAAGCTCTTCATATTTTTCACACCTTTTCAGTCTCTTCATGTTTTTCAACACCTCGTCACGCTCCTCCTATTTTTCAGACCGTTTCATGCTCATCTCACTATTACACCTTTTGAAGCTCTTCATATTTTTCACACCTTTTGAAGCTCTTAATGTTTTCCACAGGTTTTCAGGCTCTTCATGTTTTTAACACTGCTTCATGCTCCTCCTATTTTTCAGACCGTTTCATGCTCCTCATATTTTTGACACGTTTTGATGCTCTTCATATTTTTCACACCTTTCCAGGCTCTTCATGTTTTTGAACACCGTTTCATGCTACTATTTTTTCAGAACGTTTCATGCTCTTCATATTTTTGACACCTTTTGAAGCTCTTCATATTTTTAGTACCTTTTCAGGATCTCCATATATTTGAATACCGCTTCATGCTCCTCCTAATTTTGAGACCGTTTCATGCTCCTCATATTTTTGACACCTTTTAAAGCTCTTCATATTTTTCACACCTTTTCAGGCTCTTCATGTTTTTGAACATCACTTTATGCTCCTCCTATTTTTCACCGTTTCATGCTCCTCATATTTTTCACACCTTTTGAAGCCCTTCATATTCTTCACACCTTTTAAGGCTCTTCATGTTTTGAACACCGCTTCATGCTCCTCAAATTTTACCGACCGTTTCATGCTCATCTCATTTTTTACACCTTTTGAAGCTCTTCATATTTTTCACAACTTTTGAAGCTCTTCATATATTTCACACCTTTTCAGGCTCTTCATGTTTTTCAACACTGCTTCATGCTCCTCCTATTTTTTGGACCGTTTCATGCTCCTCTTATTTTTGACACCGTTTGAAGCTCTTCATATTTTTCACACCTTTTCAGGCTCTTCATGTTTTTCAACACTGCTTCATGCTCCTCGTATTTTTCAGACCGTTTCATGCTCCTCTTATTTTTGACACCGTTTGAAGCTCTTCATATTTTTCACACTTTTTCAGGCTCTTCTTGATTTTGAACACCACTTCATGCTCCTCCTATTTTTCAGACAGTTTCATGCTCATCTCATTTTTCACACGTTTTGAAGCTCTTCATATTTTTCACATCTTTTCAGGCTCTTCATGTTTTTGAACACCGCTTCATGATCCTCGTATGTTCAGACCGTTTCATCCTCCTCATATTTTTGACACATTTTGAAGCTCTTCATATTTTTCACACCTTTTGAAGCTCTTCATATTTTTCACACGTTTTCAGGCTCTTCATGGTTTTCAACACTGCTTCATGCTCCTCCTATTTTTCAGACCGTTTCATGCTCCTCATATTTTTGACACCTTTTGAAGCACTTCATATTTTTCACACCATTTCAGGCTCTTCATGTTTTTCAACACCGCTTCATGCTCCTCCTATTTTTCAGACCGTTTCATGCTCCTCATATTTTTGACACCTTTTGAAGCTCTTCATATTTTTCACACCTTTTCAGTCTCTTAATGTTTTTCAACACCTCGTCATGCTCCTCCTATTTTTCAGACCGTGTCATGCTCATCTCACTATTACACCTTTTAAAGCTCTTCATATTTTTCACACCTTTTGAAGCTCTTAATATTTTCCACTGGTTTTCAGGTTCTTCATGTTTTTAACACTGCTTCATGCTCCTCCTATTTTTCAGACCGTTTCATGCTCCTCATAATTTTGACACGTTTTGATGCTCTTCATATTTTTCACACCTTTCCAGGCTCTTCATGTTTTTGAACACCGTTTCATGCTACTATTTTTTCAGAACGTTTTATGCTCTTCATATTTTTGACACCTTTTAAAGCTCTTCATATTTTTGACACCTTTTCAGGCTCTTCATGTTTTTGAACATCACTTTATGCTCCTCCTATTTTTCACCGTTTCATGCTCCTCATATTTTTCACACCTTTTGAAGCTCTTCATATTTTGCACACCTTTTCAGGCTCTTCATGTTTTAAACACCGCTTCATGCTCCTCCTATTTTGCAGACCGTTTCATGCTCATCTCATTTTTTACACCTTTTGAAGCTCTTCATATTTTTCACACCTTTTCAGGCTCTTCATGTTTTTCAACACTGCTTCATTCTCCTCCTATTTTTCAGACCGTTTCATGCTCCTCTTACTTTGACACCGTTTGAAGCTCTTCATATTTTTCACACGTTTTCAGGCTCTCCATGTTTTTGAACACCGCTTCATGCTCCTCCTATTTTTGAGACCGTTTCATGCTCCTCCTAGTTTTCACACCTTTTCAGGCTCTCCATGTTTTTGAACACCGCTTCATGCCCCTCCTATTTTTAAGACCGTTTCATGCTCCTCCTATTTTTCAGACCTTTTCATGCTCCTCCTATTTTGCAGACCGTTTCATGGTCATCTCATTTTTTACAACTCTTGAAGCTCTTCATATTTTGCACACCTTTTGAAGCTCTTCATATTTTTCACACTTTTTCAGGCTCTTCATGTTTTTGAACACCGCTTCATGCTCCTCCTATTTTTCAGACCGTTTCATGCTCATCTCATTTTTCACACGTTTTGAATCTCTTCATATTTTTCACACCTTTTCAGGCTCTTCATGTTTTTGAACACCGCTTCATGCTCCTCATATATTTCAGACCGTTTCATGCTCATCTCATTTTTGAAACCTTTTGATGCTCTACATATTTTTGACACCTTTTGAAGCTCTTCATATTTTTCACACCTTTTCATGCTCTTCATGTTTTTCAACACCACTTCATGCTCCTCATATTTTTCAGGCCGTTTCATGCTCCTCATAGTTTTGACACCTTTGAAGTTCTTCATATTTTTCACACCTTTTCAGGCTCTTCATATTTTTGAACACCGCTTCATGCCCCTCCTATTTTTGAGACCGTTTCATGGTCCTCATGAATTTCACACCTTTTGAAGCTCTTCATATATTTCACACCTTTTCAATCTCTTCATGTTTTTGAACACCACTTCATGCTCCTTCTATTTTTCAGACCGTTTCATGCTCCTCATATTTTTGACACGTTTTGAAGCTCTTCATATTTTTCACAACTTTTCATGCTCTTCATGATTTTGAACACCGTTTCATGCTTCTCCTATTTTTCAGACCATTTCATGCTCCTCATATTTTTGACACCTTTTGAAGCTCTTCATATTTTTCACACCTTTTCAGGCACTTCATGATTTTGAACTCCGCTTCATGTTCCTCGTATTATTCAGACCGTTTATGGTCCTCATATTTTTGACACCTTTTCAAGCTCTTCATATTTCTCACACCTTTTGAAGCTCTTCACATTTTTCACACCTTTTGAAGCTCTTCATATTTTTCACACCTTTTCAGGATCTTCATGTGCTTCAACACCGTTTCATGCTCCTCATCTTTTTCAGACCGTTTCATGCTCCTCATATATTTGACAGCTTTTGAAACTCTTCATAGTTTTCACACCATTCCAGCACTTCAGGTTTTTCAACACCGCTTCATGCTCTTTCTATTTTTGAGACCGTTTCATGCTGCTCATATTTTTGACTCTTTTTGAAGCTCATCCTATTTTCCACACCTTTTCAGGCTCTTCATGTGTTTCAACACCGTTTCATCCTCTTCCTCTTCTTCAGACCGTTTCATGCTCCTCCTCTTTTTCAGACTGTTTCATGCTCCTCATCTTTTTGACACCTTTTGAAGCTCTTCATATTTTTCACATCTTTTCAGGCTGTTCATGTTTTTGAACACCATTTCATGCTCCTCCTATTTTTCAGAACGTTTCACGCTCCTCATGTTTTTGACACCTTTTGAAGCTCTTCATATTTTTCACACCTTTTCAGTCTCTTCATGTTTTTCAACACCTCGTCACGCTCCTCCTATTTTTCAGACCGTTTCATGCTCATCTCACTGTTACACCTTTTGAAGCTCTTCATATTTTTCACACCTTTTGAAGCTCTTAATGTTTTCCACAGGTTTTCAGGCTCTTCATGTTTTTAACACTGCTTCATGCTCCTCCTATTTTTCAGACCGTTTCATGCTCCTCATATTTTTGACACGTTTTGATGCTCTTCATATTTTTCACACCTTTCCAGGCTCTTCATGTTTTTGAACACCGTTTCATGCTACTATTTTTTCAGAACGTTTCATGCTCTTCATATTTTTGACACCTTTTGAAGCTCTTCATATTTTTAGTACCTTTTCAGGATCTCCATATATTTGAATACCGCTTCATGCTCCTCCTAATTTTGAGACCGTTTCATGCTCCTCATATATTTGACACCTTTTAAAGCTCTTCATATTTTTCACACCTTTTCAGGCTCTTCATGTTTTTGAACATCACTTTATGCTCCTCCTATTTTTCACCGTTTCATGCTCCTCATATTTTTCACACCTTTTGAAGCCCTTCATATTCTTCACACCTTTTAAGGCTCTTCATGTTTTGAACACCGCTTCATGCTCCTCAAATTTTACCGACTGTTTCATGCTCATCTCATTTTTTACACCTTTTGAAGCTCTTCATATTTTTCACAACTTTTGAAGCTCTTCATATATTTCACACCTTTTCAGGCTCTTCATGTTTTTCAACACTGCTTCATGCTCCTCCTATTTTTTGGACCGTTTCATGCTCCTCTTATTTTTGACACCGTTTGAAGCTCTTCATATTTTTCACACCTTTTCAGGCTCTTCATGTTTTTCAACACTGCTTCATGCTCCTCCTATTTTTCAGACCGTTTCATGCTCCTCTTATTTTTGACACCGTTTGAAGCTCTTCATATTTTTCACACCTTTTCAGGCTCTTCATGATTTTGAACACCGCTTCATGCTCCTCCTATTTTTCAGACCGTTTCATGCTCATCTCATTTTTCACACGTTTTGAAGCTCTTCATATTTTTCACATCTTTTCAGGCTCTTCATGTTTTTGAACACCGCTTCATGATCCTCGTATGTTCAGACCGTTTCATCCTCCTCATATTTTTGACACATTTTGAAGCTCTTCATATTTTTCACACCTTTTGAAGCTCTTCATATTTTTCACACGTTTTCAGGCTCTTCATGTTTTTCAACACTGCTTCATGCTCCTCCTATTTTTCAGACCGTTTCATGCTCCTCATATTTTTGACACCTTTTGAAGCACTTCATATTTTTCACACCATTTCAGGCTCTTCATGTTTTTCAACACCGCTTCATGCTCTTCCTATTTTTCAGACCGTTTCATGCTCCTCATATTTTTGACACCTTTTGAAGCTCTTCATATTTTTCACACCTTTTCAGTCTCTTAATGTTTTTCAACACCTCGTCATGCTCCTCCTATTTTTCAGACCGTGTCATGCTCATCTCACTATTACACCTTTTGAAGCTCTTCATATTTTTCACACCTTTTGAAGCTCTTAATATTTTCCACAGGTTTTCAGGCTCTTCATGTTTTTACACTGCTTCATGCTCCTTCTATTTTTCAGACCGTTTCATGCTCCTCATAATTTTGACACGTTTTGATGCTCTTCATATTTTTCACACCTTTCCAGGTTCTTCATGTTTTTGAACACCGTTTCATGCTACTATTTTTTCAGAACGTTTCATGCTCTTCATATTTTTGACACCTTTTAAGCTCTTCATATTTTTGACACCTTTTCAGGCTCTTCATGTTTTTGAACATCACTTTATGCTCCTCCTATTTTTCACCGTTTCATGCTCCTCATATTTTTCACACCTTTTGAAGCTCTTCATATTTTTCACACCTTTTCATGCTCTTCATGTTTTGAACACCGCTTCATGCTCCTCCTATTTTACAGACCGTTTCATGCTCATCTCATTTTTTACACCTTTTGAAGCTCTTCATATTTTTCACAGCTTTTGAAGCTCTTCATATTTTGCACACCTTTTCAGGCTCTTCATGTTTTTCAACACTGCTTCATGCTCCTCCTATTTTTCAGACCGTTTCATGCTCCTCTTACTTTTGACACCGTTTGCAGCTCTTCATATTTTTCACACATTTTCAGGCTCTCCATGTTTTTGAACACCGCTTCATTCTCCTCCTATTTTTGAGACCGTTTCATGCTCCTCCTATTTTTCACACCTTTTCAGGCTCTCCATGTTTTTGAACACCGCTTCATGCACCTCCTATTTTTAAGACCGTTTCATGCTCCTCCTATTTTTCAGAACGTTTCATGCTCCTCCTATTTTGCAGACCGTTTCATGGTCATCTCATTTTTTACACCTCTTGAAGCTCTTCATATTTTGCACACCTTTTGAAGCTCTTCATATTTTTCACACTTTTTCAGGCTCGTCATGTTTTTGAACACCGCTTCATGCTCCTCCTATTTTTCAGACCGTTTCATGCTCATCTCATTTTTCACACGTTTTGAAGCTCTTCATATTTTTCACACCTTTTCAGGCTCTTCATGTTTTTGAACACCACTTCATGCTCCTCATATTTTTCAGACCGTTTCATGCTCATCTCATTTTTGAAACCTTTTGATGCTCCTCATATTTTTGACACCTTTTGAAGCTCTTCATATTTTTCACTCCTTTTCATGCTCTTCATGTTTTTCAACACCACTTCATGCTCCTCATATTTTTCAGGCCGTTTCATGCTCCTCATAGTTTTGACACCTTTTGAAGTTCTTCATATTTTTCACACCTTTTCTGGCTCTTCATATTTTTGAACACCGCTTCATGCTCCTCCTATTTTTGAGACCGTTTCATGCTCCTCATGAATTTCACACCTTTTGAAGCTCTTCATGTATTTCACACCTTTTCAATCTCTTCATGTTTTTGAACACCACTTCATGCTCCTTCTATTTTTCAGACCGTTTCATGCTCCTCATATTTTTGACACGTTTTGAAGCTCTTCATATATTTCACAACTTTTCATGCTCTTCATGTTTTTGAACACCGTTTCATGCTTCTCCTATTTTTCAGACCGTTTCATGCTCCTCATATTTTTGACACCTTTTCAAGCTCTTCATATTTCTCACACCTTTTGAAGCTCTTCACATTTTTCACACCTTTTGAAACTCTTCATATTTTTCACACCTTTTCAGGATCTTCATGTGCTTCAACACCGTTTCATGCTCCTCCTCTTTTTCAGACCGTTTCATGCACCTCATATATTTGACAGCTTTTGAAACTCTTCATAGTTTTCACACCATTCCAGGCACTTGAGGTTTTTGAACACCGCTTCATGCTCTTTCTATTTTTGAAACCGTTTCATGCTGCTCATATTTTTGACTCTTTTTGAAGCTCATCCTATTTTCCACACCTTTTCAGGCTCTTCATGTGTTTCAACACCGTTTCATCCTCCTCCTCTTCTTCAGACCGTTTCATGCTCCTCCTCTTTTTCAGACTGTTTCATGCTCCTCATATTTTTGACACCTTTTCAAGCTCTTCATATTTTTCACATCTTTTCAGGCTGTTCATTTTTTCGAACACCATTTCATGCTCCTCCTATTTTTCAGAACGTTTCACGCTCCTCATGTTTTTGACACCTTTTGAAGCTCTTCATATTTTTCACACCTTTTCAGTGTCTTCATGTTTTTCAAAACCTCGTCATGCTCCTCCTATATTTCAGACCGTTTCATGCTCATCTCACTATTACACCTTTTGAAGCTCTTCATATTTTTCACACCTTTTGAAGCTCTTAATGTTTTCCACAGGTTTTCAGGCTCTTCATGTTTTTTACACTGCTTCATGCTCCTCCTATTTTTCAGACCGTTTCATGCTCCTCATATTTTTGACACGTTTTGATGCTCTTCATATTTTTCACACCTTTCCAGGCTCTTCATGTTTTTGAACACCGTTTCATGCTACTATTTTTTCAGAACGTTTCATGCTCTTCATATTTTTGACACCTTTTGAAGCTCTTCATATTTTTAGTACCTTTTCAGGATCTCCATATATTTGAATAGCGCTTCATGCTCCTCCTAATTTTGAGACCGTTTCATGCTCCTCATATATTTGACACCTTTTAAAGCTCTTCATATTTTTCACACCTTTTCAGGCTCTTCATGTTTTTGAACATCACTTTATGCTCCTCCTATTTTTCACCGTTTCATGCTCCTCATATTTTTCACACCTTTGGAAGCTCTTCATATTTTTCACACCTTTTCAGGCTCTTCATGTTTTGAACACCGCTTCATGCTCCTCCTATTTTACAGACCGTTTCATGCTCATCTCATTTTTTACACCTTTTGAAGCTTTTCATATTTTTCACAGCTTTTGAAGCTCTTCATATTTTTCAAACCTTTTCAGGCTCTTCATGTTTTTCAACACTGCTTCATGCTCCTCCTATTTTTCAGACCGTTTCATGCTCCTCTTATTTTTGACACCGTTTGAAGCTCTTCATATTTTTCACACATTTTGAGGCTCTCCATGTTTTTGAACACCGCTTCATGCTCCTCCTATTTTTGAGACCGTTTCATGCTCCTCCTATTTTTCACACCTTTTCAGGCTCTCCATGTTTTTGAAAACCGCTTCATGCCCCTCCTATTTTTAAGACCGTTTCATGCTCCTCCTATTTTTCAGAACGTTTCATGCTCCTCCTATTTTGCAGACCGTTTCATGCTCATCTCATTTTTCACACGTTTTGAAGCTCTTCATATTTTTCACACCTTTTCAGGCTCTTCATATCTTTGAACAACGCTTCATGATCCTCCTATATTTCAGACACTTTTATGCTCCTCATATTTTTGACACATTTTGAAGCTCTTCATAAATTTCACACCTTTTAGGTTCTTCATGTTTTTCAACACCTCTTCATGCTCCTCCTATTTTTCAGACCGTTTCATGCTCATCTCATTTTTGACACCTTTTGAAGCTCTTCATATTTTTCACACCTTTTGTAGCTCTTCATATTTTTCACACATTTTCAGGCTCTTCATGTATTTCAACACTGCTTCATGATCCTCCTATATTTCAGACCGTTTCATGCTCCTCATATTTTTGTCACCTTTTGAGGCTCTTCATATTTTTCACACCATTCCAGGCTCTTCAGGTTTTTGAACACCGTCATGTTCCTCCTAAATTTGAGACAGTTTCATGCTCCTCATATTTTTGACACATTTTGAAGCTCTCATATTTTTCACACCTTTTGAAGCTCTTCATATTTTTCACACGTTTTCAGGCTCTTCATGTTTTTCAACACTGCTTCATGCTCCTCCTATTTTTCAGACCGTTACATGCTCCTCATATTTTTGACACCTTTTGAAGCACTTCATATTTTTCACACCATTTCAGGCTCTTCATATTTTTCAACACCGCTTCATGCTCCTCCTATTTTTCAGACCGTTTCATGCTCCTCATATTTTTGACACCTTTTGAAGCTCTTCATATTTTTCACAACTTTTCAGTCTTAATGTTTTTCAACACCTCGTCATGCTCCTCCTATTTTTCAGACAGTTTCATGCTCATCTCACTATTACACCTTTTGAAGCTCTTCATATTTTTCACACCTTTTGTAGCTCTTAATATTTTCCACAGGTTTTCAGGCTCTTCATGTTTTTAACACTGCTTCATGCTCCTCCTATTTTTCAGATCGTTTCATGCTCCTCATAATTTTGACACGTTTTGATGCTCTTCACATTTTTCACACCTTTCCAGGCTCTTCATGTTTTTGAACACCGTTTCATGCTACTATTTTTTCAGAACGTTTCATGCTCTTCATATTTTTGACACCTTTTGAAGCTCTTCATATTTTTAGTACCTTTTCAGGATCTCCATATATTTGAATAGCGCTTCATGCTCCTCCTAATTTTGAGACCGTTTCATGCTCCTCATATTTTTGACACCTTTTAAAGCTCTTCATATTTTTCACACCTTTTCAGGCTCTTCATGTTTTTGAACATCACTTTATGCTCCTCCTATTTTTCACCGTTTCATGCTCCTCATATTTTTCACACCTTTTGAAGCTCTTCATATTTTTCACACCTTTTCAGGCTCTTCATGTTTTGAACACCGTTTCATGCTCCTCCTATTTTACAGACCGTTTCATGCTCATCTCATTTTTTACACCTTTTGAAGCTCTTCATATTTTTCACAACTTTTGAAGCTCTTCATATTTTTCACACTATTTCAGGCTCTTCATGTTTTTCAACACTGCTTCATGCTCCTCCTATTTTTCAGACCGTTTCATGCACCTCATATTTTTGACACGTTTTGATGCTCTTCATATTTTTCACACCTTTCCAGGCTCTTCATGTTTTTGAACACCGTTTCATGCTACTATTTTTTCAGAACGTTTCATGCTCTTCATATTTTTGACACCGTTTGAAGCTCTTCATATTTTTAGTACCTTTTCAGGATCTCCATATATTTGAATACCGCTTCATGCTCCTCCTAATTTTGAGACCGTTTCATGCTCCTCATATATTTGACACCTTTTAAAGCTCGTCATATTTTTCACACCTTTTCAGGCTCTTCATGTTTTTGAACATCACTTTATGCTCCTCCTATTTTTCACCGTTTCATGCTCCTCATATTTTTCACACCTTTTGAAGCTCTTCATATTTTTCACACCTTTTCAGGCTCTTTATGTTTTGAACACCGCTTCATGCTCCTCCTATTTTACAGACCGTTTCATGCTCATCTCATTTTTTACACCTTTTGAAGCACTTCATATTTTTCACAACTTTTGAAGCTCTTCATGTATTTCACACCTTTTCAGGCTCTTCATGTTTTTCAACACTGCTTCATGCTCCTCCTATTTTTTGGACCGTTTCATGCTCCTCTTATTTTTGACACAGTTTGAAGCTCTTCATATTTTTCACACCTTTTGTAGCTCTTCATATTTTTCACACTTTTTCAGGCTCTTCATGTTTTTGAACACCGCTTCATGCTCCTCATATTTTTCAGTCCGTTTCATGCTCATCTCATTTTTGAAACCTTTTGATGCTCTTCATATTTTTGACACCTTTTGAAGCTCTTCATATTTTTCACACCTTTTCATGCTCTTCATGTTTTTCAACACCACTTCATGCTCCTCATATTTTTCAGGCCGTTTCATGCTCCTCAAAGTTGTGACACCTTTTGAAGTTCTTCATATTTTTCACACCTTTTCAGGCTCTTCATATTTTTGAACACCGCTTCATGCTCCTCCTATTTTTGAGACCGTTTCATGCTCCTCATGAATTTCACACCTTTTGAAGCTCTTCATATATTTCACACCTTTTCAATCTCTTCATGTTTTTGAACACCACTTCATTCTCCTCCTATTTTCAGACCGTTTCATGCTCCTCATATTTTTGACACCTTTTGATTCTCTTCATATTTTTCACATCTTTTCAGGCTGTTCATGTTTTCGAACACCATTTCATGCTCCTCCTATTTTTCAGAACGTTTCACGCTCCTCATGTTTTTGACACCTTTTGAAGCTCTTCATATTTTTCACACCTTTTCAGTCTCTTCATGTTTTTCAACACCTCGTCATGCTCGACCTATTTTTCAGACCGTTTCATGCTCATCTCACTATTACACCTTTTGAAGCTCTTCATATTTTTCACAACTTTTGAAGCTCTTAATATTTTCCACAGGTTTTCAGGTTCTTCATGTTTTTAACACTGCTTCATGCTCCTTCTATTTTTCAGACCGTTTCATGCTCCTCATAATTTTGACACGTTTTGATGCTCTTCATATATTTCACACCTTTCCAGGCTCTTCATGTTTTTGAACACCGTTTCATGCTACTATTTTTTCAGAACGTTTCATGCTCTTCATATTTTTGACACCTTTTGAAGCTCTTCATGTTTTTAGTACCTTTTCAGGATCTCCATATATTTGAATAACGCTTCATACTCCTCCTAATTTTGAGACCGTTTCATGCTCCTCATATTTTTGACACCTTTTAAAGCTCTTCATATTTTTCACAACTTTTCAGGCTCTTCATCTTTTTGAACATCATTTTATGCTCCTCCTATTTTTCACCGTTTCATGCTCCTCATATTTTTCACACCTTTTGAAGCTCTTCATATTTTTCACACCTTTTCAGGCTCTTCATGTTTTGAACACTGTTTCATGCTCCTCCTATTTTACAGACCGTTTCATGCTCATCTCATTTTTTACACCTTTTGAAGCTCTTCACATTTTTCACAACTTTTGAAGCTCTTCATATTTTTCACACTATTTCAGGCTCTTCATGTTTTTCAACACTGCTTCATGCTCCTCCTATTTTTTGGACCGTTTCATGCTCCTCTTATTTTTGACACAGTTTGAAGCTCTTCATATTTTTCACACCTTTTCATGCTCTTCATGATTTTGAACACCGCTTCATGCTCCTCCTATTTTTCAGACCGTTTCATGCTCATCTCATTTTTCACACGTTTTGAAGCTCTTCATATTTTTCACACCTTTTCAGGCTCTTCATATTTTTGAACACCGCTTCATGATCCTCCTATATTTCAGACACTTTTATCCTCCTCATATTTTTGACACATTTTGAAGCTCTTCATATATTTCACACCTTTTAGGTTCTTCATGTTTTTCAACACCACTTCATGCTCCTCCTATTTTTCAGACCGTTTCATGCTCATCTCATTTTTGACACCTTTTGAAGCTCTTCATATTTTTCACACCTTTTGTAGCTCTTCATATTTTTCACACATTTTCAGGCTCTTCATGTATTTCAACACTGCTTCATGATCCTCCTATATTTCAGACCGTTTCATGCTCCTCATATTTTTGTCACCTTTTGAGGCTCTTCATATTTTTCACACCATTCCAGGCTCTTCAGGTTTTTGAACACCGTCATGTTCCTCCTAAATTTGAGACAGTTTCATGCTCCTCATATTTTTGACACATTTTGAAGCTCTCATATTTTTCACACCTTTTGAAGCTCTTCATATTTTTCACACTTTTTCAGGCTCTTCATGTTTTTCAACACTGCTTCATGCGCCTCCTATTTTTCAGACCGTTACATGCTCCTCATATTTTTGACACCTTTTGAAGCACTTCATATTTTTCACACCATTTCAGGCTCTTCATATTTTTCAACACCGCTTCATGCTCCTCCTATTTTTCAGACCGTTTCATGCTCCTCATATTTTTGACACCTTTTAAAGCTCTTCATATTTTTCACAACTTTTCAGTCTTAATGTTTTTCAACACCTCGTCATGCTCCTCCTATTTTTCAGACAGTTTCATGCTCATCTCACTATTACACCTTTTGAAGCTCTTCATATTTTTCACACCTTTTGTAGCTCTTAATATTTTCCACAGGTTTTCAGGCTCTTCATGTTTTTAACACTGCTTCATGCTCCTCCTATTTTTCAGATCGTTTCATGCTCCTCATAATTTTGACACGTTTTGATGCTCTTCATATTTTTCACACCTTTCCAGGCTCTTCATGTTTTTGAACACCGTTTCATGCTACTATTTTTTCAGAACGTTTCATGCTCTTCATATTTTTGACACCTTTTGAAGCTCTTCATATTTTTAGTACCTTTTCAGGATCTCCATATATTTGAATAGCGCTTCATGCTCCTCCTAATTTTGAGACCGTTTCATGCTCCTCATATTTTTGACACCTTTTAAAGCTCTTCATATTTTTCACACCTTTTCAGGCTCTTCATGTTTTTGAACATCACTTTATGCTCCTCCTATGTTTCACCGTTTCAAGCTCCTCATATTTTTCACACCTTTTGAAGCTCTTCATATTTTTCACACCTTTTCAGGCTCTTCATGTTTTGAACACCGTTTCATGCTCCTCCTATTTTACAGACCGTTTCATGCTCATGTCATTTTTTACACCTTTTGAAGCTCTTCATATTTTTCACAACTTTTGAAGCTCTTCATATTTTTCACACTTTTTCAGGCTCTTCATGTTTTTCAACACTGCTTCATGCTCCTCCTATTTTTCAGACCGTTTCATGCACCTCATATTTTTGACACGTTTTGATGCTCTTCATATTTTTCACACCTTTTCAGTCTCTTCATGTTTTTCAACACCTCCTCATGCTCGACCTATTTTTCAGACCGTTTCATGCTCATCTCACTATTACACCTTTTGAAGCTCTTCATATTTTTCACACCTTTTGAAGCTCTTAATGTTTTCCACAGGTTTTCAGGCTCTCCATGTTTTTAACACTGCTTCATGCTCCTCCTATTTTTCAGACCGTGTCATGCTCCTCATATTTTTGACACGTTTTGATGCTCCTCATATTTTTCACACCTTTCCAGGCTCTTCATGTTTTTGAACACCGTTTCATGCTACTATTTTTTCAGAACGTTTCATGCTCTTCATATTTTTGACACCTTTTGAAGCTCTTCATATTTTTAGTACCTTTTCAGGATCTCCATATATTTGAATACCGCTTCATGCTCCTCCTAACTTTGAGACCGTTTCATGCTCCTCATATATTTGACACCTTTTAAAGCTCTTCATATTTTTCACACCTTTTCAGGCTCTTCATGTTTTTGAACATCACTTTATGCTCCTCCTATTTTTCACCGTTTCATGCTCCTCATATTTTTCACACCTTTTGAAGCTCTTCATATTTTTCACACCTTTTCAGGCTCTTCATGTTTTGAACACCGCTTCATGCTCCTCCTATTTTACAGACCGTTTCATGCTCATCTCATTTTTTACACCTTTTGAAGCACTTCATATTTTTCACAACTTTTGAAGCTCTTCATATATTTCACACCTTTTCAGGCTCTTCATGTTTTTCAACACTGCTTCATGCTCCTCCTATTTTTTGGACCGTTTCATGGTCCTCTTATTTTTGACACCGTTTGAAGCTCTTCATATTTTTCACACCTTTTCAGGCTCTTCATGTTTTTCAACAGTGCTTCATGCTCCTCCTATTTTTCAGACCGTTTCATGCTCCTCTTATTTTTGACACCGTTTGAAGCTCTTCATATTTTTCACACCATTTCAGGCTCTTCATGTTTTTCAACACCGCTTCATGCTCCTCCTATTTTTCAGACCGTTTCATGCTCCTCATATTTTTGACACCTTTTGAAGCACTTCATATTTTTCACACCATTTCATGCTCTTCATATTTTTCAACACCGCTTCATGCTCCTCCTATTTTTCAGACCGTTTCATGCTCCTCATATTTTTGACACCTTTTGAAGCTCTTCATATTTTTCACAACTTTTCAGTCTTAATGTTTTTCAACACCTCGTCATGCTCCTCCTATTTTTCAGACAGTTTCATGCTCATCTCACTATTACACCTTTTGAAGCTCTTCATATTTTTCACACCTTTTGAAGCTCTTAATATTTTCCACAGGTTTTCAGGCTCTTCATGTTTTTAACACTGCTTCATGCTCCTTCTATTTTTCAGATCGTTTCATGCTCCTCATAATTTTGACACGTTTTGATGCTCTTCATATTTTTCACACCTTTCCAGGCTCTTCATGTTTTTGAACACCGTTTCATGCTACTATTTTTTCAGAACGTTTCATGCTCTTCATATTTTTGACACCTTTTGAAGCTCTTCATATTTTTAGTACCTTTTCAGCATCTCCATATATTTGAATAGCGCTTCATGCTCCTCCTAATTTTGAGACCGTTTCATGCTCCTCATATTTTTGACACCTTTTAAAGCTCTTCATATTTTTCACACCTTTTCAGGCTCTTCATGTTTTGAATATCACTTTATGCTCCTCCTATTTTTCACCGTTTCATGCTCCTCATATTTTTCACACCTTTTGAAGCTCTTCATATTTTTCACACCTTTTCAGGCTCTTCATGTTTTGAACACCGTTTCATGCTCCTCCTATTTTACAGACCGTTTCATGCTCATCTCATTTTTTACACCTTTTGAAGCTCTTCACATTTTTCACAACTTTTGAAGCTCTTCCTATTTTTCACACTATTTCAGGCTCTTCATGTTTTTCAACACTGCTTCATGCTCCTCCTATTTTTCAGACCGTTTCATGCTCCTCTTATTTTTGACACAGTTTGAAGCTCTTCATATTTTTCACACCTTTTCAGGCTCTTCATGATTTTGAACACCGCTTCATGCTCCTCCTATTTTTCAGACCGTTTCATGCTCATCTCATTTTTCACACGTTTTGAAGCTCTTCATATTTTTCACATCTTTTCAGGCTCTTCATGTTTTTGAACACCGCTTCATGCTCCTCGTATGTTCAGACCATTTCATGCTCCTCATATTTTTGACACCTTTTGAAGCTCCTCCTATTTTTCACACCTTTTCAGGCTCTTCATGTTTTTCAACACTGCTTCATGTTCCTCATATTTTTCAGACCGTTTCATGCTCCTCATATTTTTGAACACCTTTTGAAGCTCTTCATATTTTTCACACTTTTTCAGGCTCTTCATGTTTTTGAACACCGCTTCATGCTCCTCCCTATTTTTCAGACCGTTTCATGCTCATCTCATTTTTCACACGTTTTGAAGCTCTTCATATTTTTCACACCTTTTCAGGCTCTTCATGTTTTTGAACACCGCTTCATGCTCCTCGTATGTTCAGACCGTCTCATGCTCCTCATATTTTTGACACCTTTTGAAGCTCCTCCTATTTTTCACACCTTTTCAGGTTCTTCATGTTTTTCAACACCGCTTCATGCTCCTCCTATTTTTCAGACCGTTTCATGCTCCTCATATTTTTGATACCTTTTGAAACTCCTCATATTTTTCACACCTTTTCAGGCTCTTCATATTTTTCAACAACACTTCATGCTTCTCCTACTTTTTAAGACCGTTTCATGCTCCTCATATATTTGACACTTTTTGAAGCTCTTCATATTTTTCACACCATTCCAGGCTCTTCAGGTTTTTGAACACCGTCATGTTCCTCCTAAATTTGAGACAGTTTCATGCTCCTCATATTTTTGACACATTTTGAAGCTCTCATATTTTTCACACCTTTTGAAGCTCTTCATATTTTTCACACTTTTTCAGGCTCTTCATGTTTTTCAACACTGCTTCATGCGCCTCCTATTTTTCAGACCGTTACATGCTCCTCATATTTTTGACACCTTTTGAAGCACTTCATATTTTTCACACCATTTCAGGCTCTTCATATTTTTCAACACCGCTTCATGCTCCTCCTATTTTTCAGACCGTTTCATGCTCCTCATATTTTTGACACCTTTTAAAGCTCTTCATATTTTTCACAACTTTTCAGTCTTAATGTTTTTCAACACCTCGTCATGCTCCTCCTATTTTTCAGACAGTTTCATGCTCATCTCACTATTACACCTTTTGAAGCTCTTCATATTTTTCACACCTTTTGTAGCTCTTAATATTTTCCACAGGTTTTCAGGCTCTTCATGTTTTTAACACTGCTTCATGCTCCTCCTATTTTTCAGATCGTTTCATGCTCCTCATAATTTTGACACGTTTTGATGCTCTTCATATTTTTCACACCTTTCCAGGCTCTTCATGTTTTTGAACACCGTTTCATGCTACTATTTTTTCAGAACGTTTCATGCTCTTCATATTTTTGACACCTTTTGAAGCTCTTCATATTTTTAGTACCTTTTCAGGATCTCCATATATTTGAATAGCGCTTCATGCTCCTCCTAATTTTGAGACCGTTTCATGCTCCTCATATTTTTGACACCTTTTAAAGCTCTTCATATTTTTCACACCTTTTCAGGCTCTTCATGTTTTTGAACATCACTTTATGCTCCTCCTATGTTTCACCGTTTCAAGCTCCTCATATTTTTCACACCTTTTGAAGCTCTTCATATTTTTCACACCTTTTCAGGCTCTTCATGTTTTGAACACCGTTTCATGCTCCTCCTATTTTACAGACCGTTTCATGCTCATGTCATTTTTTACACCTTTTGAAGCTCTTCATATTTTTCACAACTTTTGAAGCTCTTCATATTTTTCACACTTTTTCAGGCTCTTCATGTTTTTCAACACTGCTTCATGCTCCTCCTATTTTTCAGACCGTTTCATGCACCTCATATTTTTGACACGTTTTGATGCTCTTCATATTTTTCACACCTTTTCAGTCTCTTCATGTTTTTCAACACCTCCTCATGCTCGACCTATTTTTCAGACCGTTTCATGCTCATCTCACTATTACACCTTTTGAAGCTCTTCATATTTTTCACACCTTTTGAAGCTCTTAATGTTTTCCACAGGTTTTCAGGCTCTCCATGTTTTTAACACTGCTTCATGCTCCTCCTATTTTTCAGACCGTGTCATGCTCCTCATATTTTTGACACGTTTTGATGCTCCTCATATTTTTCACACCTTTCCAGGCTCTTCATGTTTTTGAACACCGTTTCATGCTACTATTTTTTCAGAACGTTTCATGCTCTTCATATTTTTGACACCTTTTGAAGCTCTTCATATTTTTAGTACCTTTTCAGGATCTCCATATATTTGAATACCGCTTCATGCTCCTCCTAACTTTGAGACCGTTTCATGCTCCTCATATATTTGACACCTTTTAAAGCTCTTCATATTTTTCACACCTTTTCAGGCTCTTCATGTTTTTGAACATCACTTTATGCTCCTCCTATTTTTCACCGTTTCATGCTCCTCATATTTTTCACACCTTTTGAAGCTCTTCATATTTTTCACACCTTTTCAGGCTCTTCATGTTTTGAACACCGCTTCATGCTCCTCCTATTTTACAGACCGTTTCATGCTCATCTCATTTTTTACACCTTTTGAAGCACTTCATATTTTTCACAACTTTTGAAGCTCTTCATATATTTCACACCTTTTCAGGCTCTTCATGTTTTTCAACACTGCTTCATGCTCCTCCTATTTTTTGGACCGTTTCATGGTCCTCTTATTTTTGACACCGTTTGAAGCTCTTCATATTTTTCACACCTTTTCAGGCTCTTCATGTTTTTCAACAGTGCTTCATGCTCCTCCTATTTTTCAGACCGTTTCATGCTCCTCTTATTTTTGACACCGTTTGAAGCTCTTCATATTTTTCACACCATTTCAGGCTCTTCATGTTTTTCAACACCGCTTCATGCTCCTCCTATTTTTCAGACCGTTTCATGCTCCTCATATTTTTGACACCTTTTGAAGCACTTCATATTTTTCACACCATTTCATGCTCTTCATATTTTTCAACACCGCTTCATGCTCCTCCTATTTTTCAGACCGTTTCATGCTCCTCATATTTTTGACACCTTTTGAAGCTCTTCATATTTTTCACAACTTTTCAGTCTTAATGTTTTTCAACACCTCGTCATGCTCCTCCTATTTTTCAGACAGTTTCATGCTCATCTCACTATTACACCTTTTGAAGCTCTTCATATTTTTCACACCTTTTGAAGCTCTTAATATTTTCCACAGGTTTTCAGGCTCTTCATGTTTTTAACACTGCTTCATGCTCCTTCTATTTTTCAGATCGTTTCATGCTCCTCATAATTTTGACACGTTTTGATGCTCTTCATATTTTTCACACCTTTCCAGGCTCTTCATGTTTTTGAACACCGTTTCATGCTACTATTTTTTCAGAACGTTTCATGCTCTTCATATTTTTGACACCTTTTGAAGCTCTTCATATTTTTAGTACCTTTTCAGCATCTCCATATATTTGAATAGCGCTTCATGCTCCTCCTAATTTTGAGACCGTTTCATGCTCCTCATATTTTTGACACCTTTTAAAGCTCTTCATATTTTTCACACCTTTTCAGGCTCTTCATGTTTTGAATATCACTTTATGCTCCTCCTATTTTTCACCGTTTCATGCTCCTCATATTTTTCACACCTTTTGAAGCTCTTCATATTTTTCACACCTTTTCAGGCTCTTCATGTTTTGAACACCGTTTCATGCTCCTCCTATTTTACAGACCGTTTCATGCTCATCTCATTTTTTACACCTTTTGAAGCTCTTCACATTTTTCACAACTTTTGAAGCTCTTCCTATTTTTCACACTATTTCAGGCTCTTCATGTTTTTCAACACTGCTTCATGCTCCTCCTATTTTTCAGACCGTTTCATGCTCCTCTTATTTTTGACACAGTTTGAAGCTCTTCATATTTTTCACACCTTTTCAGGCTCTTCATGATTTTGAACACCGCTTCATGCTCCTCCTATTTTTCAGACCGTTTCATGCTCATCTCATTTTTCACACGTTTTGAAGCTCTTCATATTTTTCACATCTTTTCAGGCTCTTCATGTTTTTGAACACCGCTTCATGCTCCTCGTATGTTCAGACCATTTCATGCTCCTCATATTTTTGACACCTTTTGAAGCTCCTCCTATTTTTCACACCTTTTCAGGCTCTTCATGTTTTTCAACACTGCTTCATGTTCCTCATATTTTTCAGACCGTTTCATGCTCCTCATATTTTTGAACACCTTTTGAAGCTCTTCATATTTTTCACACTTTTTCAGGCTCTTCATGTTTTTGAACACCGCTTCATGCTCCTCCCTATTTTTCAGACCGTTTCATGCTCATCTCATTTTTCACACGTTTTGAAGCTCTTCATATTTTTCACACCTTTTCAGGCTCTTCATGTTTTTGAACACCGCTTCATGCTCCTCGTATGTTCAGACCGTCTCATGCTCCTCATATTTTTGACACCTTTTGAAGCTCCTCCTATTTTTCACACCTTTTCAGGTTCTTCATGTTTTTCAACACCGCTTCATGCTCCTCCTATTTTTCAGACCGTTTCATGCTCCTCATATTTTTGATACCTTTTGAAACTCCTCATATTTTTCACACCTTTTCAGGCTCTTCATATTTTTCAACAACACTTCATGCTTCTCCTACTTTTTAAGACCGTTTCATGCTCCTCATATATTTGACACTTTTTGAAGCTCTTCATATTTTTCACACCTTTTCAGGCTCTTCATTTTTTTCAACACCGCTTAATGCTCCTCCTGTTTTTCAGACCGATTCATGCTCCTCATTTTTTGACACCTTTTGAAGCTCTTCATATATTTCACACCTTAAGGCTCTTCATATTTTTCAACACCGCTTCATGCTCCTCCTATTTTTCAGACCGTTTCATGCTCCTCATATGTTTCACACCTTTTCAGGCTCTTCATGTTTTTGAACACCGCTTCATGCTCTTCCTATTTTTAGACCGTTTCTTGCTCCTCATATTTTTGACACCTTTTTAAACTCTTCATATTTTTCACACCTTTTCATGCTCTTCATGTTTATCATCAACGTCTCATGCTCCTCCTATTTTTTTGACCGTTTCATGCTCCTCATATTTTTGACACCTTTTGAAGCTCTTCATATTTTTCACACATTTTCAGGCTCTTCATGTTTTTCAACACCGTTTCTTGCTCCTCATATTTTTGACAGCTTTTTAAACTCTTCATATTTTTCACACCTTTTCTGGCTCTTCATGTTTTTCAACACCGCTTCATGCTCGTCCTACTTTCCAGACCGTTTCATGCTCGTCTCATTTTTGACACCTTGAAGCTCTTCATATTTCTCACAACTTTTAAGCTCTTCCTGTTTTTCACACGTTTTCAGGATCTTCATGATTTTCAAATCCGCTTCATGCTCCTCCCATTTTTCAGACCGTTTCATGCTCCTCCTATTTTTCAGACCGTTTCATGCTCCTCATATTTTTGACCTCTTTTGAAGCTCCTAATATTTTTCACACCTTTTGAAGCTCTTCATATATTTTACACTTTTTCAGACTCTTCATGTTTTTCAACACCACTTCATGCTCCTCCTATTTTTTCAGACCGTTTCATGCTAATCTAATTTTTCACACCTTTTGAAGCTCTTCATGTTTTTCACAACTTTTCAGGATCTTCATGTTTTTGAACACCGTTTCATGCTGCTCCTATTTTTCAGACCTTTTCCTGCTCCTCATAGTTTTGACACCTTTTGAAGCTCTTCATATATTTCACACCTTTTCAGGCTCTTCATCTTTTTCAACACCGCTTCATGCTCCTCCTATTTTTCAGACCGTTTCATGCTTCTCATGTATTTCACTCCTTTTGAAGCTCTTCATTTTTCACACCTTTTCAGGCTCTTCATGTTTTTGACACGGTTTCATGCTCCTCCTATTTTTCAGACCGTTTCATGCTCCTCACATTTTTGACACCTTTTGAAGCTCTTCATATTTTTCACAACTTTTCAGGCCCTTCATGTTTTTCAACACCGCTTCATGATCCTCAAATTTTTCACCGTTTCATGCTCCTCATATTTATGACATCTTTTGAAGCTTTTCATATTTTTCACACCTTTTAGGCTCTTCATGTTTTTCAGCACCACTTCATGCTCCTCCTATTTCTTAGACAGTTTCATGCTCCTCATATTGTGGACACCTTTTGAAGCTCTTCATATTTTTCACATCTTTTCAGGCTCTTCATGTTTTTCAACACCACTTCATGCTCGTCCTATTTTCCAAACCGTTACGTGCTCCTCATATTTTTGACACCTTTTGAATCTCTTCATATATTTCACACCTTTTCAGGCTCTTCATTTATTGGAACGCCGCTTCATGCTCCTCCTATTTTTCAGACCGTTTCATGCTCATCTCATTTTTGACACCTTCTGAAGCTCTTCATATTTGTTACACCCTTTCAGGCTCTTCATGTTTTTCAACACGGCTTCATGCTCCTCCTATTTTTCGGACGGTTTCATTCTCCTCATGTACTTCACACCTTTTGAAGCTCTTCATATATTTCACACTTTTTCAGGATCTTCATGTTTTTCAACACCACTTCATGCTCCTCCTATTTTTCAGACCGTTTCATGCTCATCTCATTTTTGACACCTTCTGAAGCTCTTCATATTTGTTACACCCTTTCAGGCTCTTCTTGTTTTTCAACACGGCTTCATGCTCCTCCTATTTTTCAGACCGTTTCATGCTCCTCATATTTTTCACAGCTTTTGAAGCTCTTCATATTTTTCACACATTTTCAGGCTCTTCATGTTTTTCAACACCACTTCCTGCTCCTCATATTTTTCAGACCGTTTCATGTTCCTCATGTATTTCACATCTTTTGAAGCTCTTCATATATTTCACACGTTTTAAGTCTCTTCATGTTTTTCAACACCGCTTCATGCTCCTCCTATTGCTCAGACCGTTTCATGCTCCTCTTATTTTTGACACGTTTTGAGGCTCTTCATATATTTCACACCTTTTCAGGCTCTTCATTTTTTTGAACACCGCTTCATCCTCCTCCTATTTTTCAGACCGTTTCATGCTCCTCATATACTTGTCACCTTTTGAAGCCCTTCATATTTTTCACACCTTTTCAGGTTTTCATGTTTTTCAACACTGCTTCATGTTCCTCCTATTTTTCATACCGTTTCATGCTCCTCATGTATTTCACATCTTTTGAAGCTCTTCTTATTTTTCACACCTTTTGAAGCTCTTCATAGTTTTCACACCTTTTGAAGCTCTTCATATTTTTCACACCTTTTGAAGCTCTTCATATATTTCACACCTTTTCAGGCTCTTCATGTTTATGAACACCGCTTCATGCTCCTACTATAATTCAGACGGTTTCATGCTCCTCATGTATTTCACTCCTTTTGAAGCTCTTCACATTTTACACACCTTTTCAGACTCTTCATGATTTTCAACCGCACTTCATGCTCCTCCTATTTTCAGACCGTTTCATTTTCCTCATATTTTTGACACCTTTTGAAGCTCTTTATGTTTTTCACACCTTTTCAGGCTCTTCATGTTTTTCAACAACGCTTCATGCTCCTCCTATTTTTCAGACCTTTTCATGCTCCTCATATTTTTGACACCTTTTGAAGCTCTTCATATTTTTCACCCCTTCTCAGGCTCTTCAATTTTTTCAACAATGTTACAATGCTCCTCCTATTTTTCAGACCGTTTCATGCTCCTCATATTTTTGACACCTTTTGAAGCTCTTCATATTTTTCACACCTTTTCAGGCTCTTCTGTTTTTCAACACCACTTCATGCTCCTCCTATTTTTCAGACGGTTTCATGCTCCTCATATTGTGGACACCTTTTGAAGCTCTTCATATTTTTCACACCTTTTCAGGCTCTTCATGTTTTTCAACACCACTTCATGCTCGTCCTATTTTCCAAACCGTTACGTGCTCCTCATATTTTTGACACCTTTTGAATCTCTTCATATATTTCACACCTTTTCAGGCTCTTCATTTATTGGAACACCGCTTCATGCTCCTCCTATTTTTCAGACCGTTTCATGCTCATCTCATTTTTGACACCTTCTGAAGCTCTTCATATTTGTTACACCCTTTCAGGCTCTTCATGTTTTTCAACACGGCTTCATGCTCCTCCTATTTTTCGGACGGTTTCATTCTCCTCATGTACTTCACACCTTTTGAAGCTCTTCATATATTTCACACTTTTTCAGGATCTTCATGTTTTTCAACACCACTTCATGCTCCTCCTATTTTTCAGACCGTTTCATGCTCATCTCATTTTTGACACCTTCTGAAGCTCTTCATATTTGTTACACCCTTTCAGGCTCTTCTTGTTTTTCAACACGGCTTCATGCTCCTCCTATTTTTCAGACCGTTTCATGCTCCTCATATTTTTCACAGCTTTTGAAGCTCTTCATATTTTTCACACATTTTCAGGCTCTTCATGTTTTTCAACACCACTTCCTGCTCCTCATATTTTTCAGACCGTTTCATGTTCCTCATGTATTTCACATCTTTTGAAGCTCTTCATATATTTCACACGTTTTAAGTCTCTTCATGTTTTTCAACACCGCTTCATGCTCCTCCTATTGCTCAGACCGTTTCATGCTCCTCTTATTTTTGACACGTTTTGAGGCTCTTCATATATTTCACACCTTTTCAGGCTCTTCATTTTTTTGAACACCGCTTCATCCTCCTCCTATTTTTCAGACCGTTTCATGCTCCTCATATACTTGTCACCTTTTGAAGCCCTTCATATTTTTCACACCTTTTCAGGTTTTCATGTTTTTCAACACTGCTTCATGTTCCTCCTATTTTTCATACGGTTTCATGCTCCTCATGTATTTCACATCTTTTGAAGCTCTTCTTATTTTTCACACCTTTTGAAGCTCTTCATAGTTTTCACACCTTTTGAAGCTCTTCATATTTTTCACACCTTTTGAAGCTCTTCATATATTTCACACCTTTTCAGGCTCTTCATGTTTATGAACACCGCTTCATGCTCCTACTATAATTCAGACGGTTTCATGCTCCTCATGTATTTCACTCCTTTTGAAGCTCTTCACATTTTACACACCTTTTCAGACTCTTCATGATTTTCAACCGCACTTCATGCTCCTCCTATTTTTCAGACCGTTTCATTTTCCTCATATTTTTGACACCTTTTGAAGCTCTTTATGTTTTTCACACCTTTTCAGGCTCTTCATGTTTTTCAACAACGCTTCATGCTCCTCCTATTTTTCAGACCGTTTCATGCTCCTCATGTATTTCACACATTTTGAAGCTTTTCATATTTTTCACACCTTTTCAGGCTTCTCATCTTTTGAACACCGTTTCATGCTCCTACTATTTTTCAGACCATTTCATGTTCCTTATATTTTTGAAACCTTTTGAAGCTCTTCATATTTTTCACACCTTTTCAGGCTCTTCATATTTTTCAACACCGCTTCATGCTCCTCCTATTTTTCAGACCTTTTCATGCTCCTCATATTTTTGACACCTTTTGAAGCTCTTCATATTTTTCACCCCTTTTCAGGCTCTTCAATTTTTTCAACAATGTTACAATGCTCCTCCTATTTTTCAGACCGTTTCATGCTCCTCATATTTTTGACACCTTTTGAAGCTCTTCATATTTTTCACACCTTTTGAAGCTCTTCATATATTTCACACTTTTTCAAGCTCTTCATGTTTTTCAACACCACTTCATGCTTCTCCTATTTCTCAAACTGTTTCATGCTCATCTCATTTTTGACAGCTTTTGAAGTTCCTCATATTTTTCACATCTTTTGAAACTATTCATATTTTTCACACCTTTTCAGGCTCTTCATGTTTTTAAACACCGCTTTATGCTCCTCCTATTTTTCAGACCGTTTCATGCTCCTCTCATTTCTGAAATCTTTTGAAGCTCTTCATATATTTCACACATTTTCAGGCTCTTAATGATTTTCAACACCACTTCATGCTCCTCCTATTTTTCAGACCGTTTCATGCTCATCTCATTTTTGACACCTTCTGAAGCGCTTCATAGTTTTCACAAATTTTAAGGCTCTTCATATTTTTGAACACCGCTTCCTGCTCCTCCTATATTTCAGACCGTTTCATGCTCCTATGTATTTCACACATTTTGCGGGTCTTCATATTTTTCACACGTTTTCAGGCTCTTCATGTTTTTCACACCTTTTCAGGCTCTTCATGTACTTGAACATCATTTCATGCATCTCCTATTTTGCAGACCGTTTCATTCTCCTCATATTTTTGACATCTTTTGAAGCTCTTCATATATTTCACACCTTTTAAGGCTTTTCATTTTTTTCAACACCACTTCATGCTCCTCCTATTTTTCAGACCGTTTCATGCTCATCTCATTTTGACACATTTTGAAGCTCTTCAAATTTTTCACATCTTTTGAAGCTCTTCATATTTTGCACAACTTTTCAGGCTCTTTATGATTTTCAACACCGCTTCATGCTCCTCCTATTTTTCAGACCGTTTCATGCTCATCTCATTTTGACACCTTTTGAAGCTCTTCAAATTTTTCACACCTTTTGAAGCTCTTCATATTTTTCCTATTTTTGAAGCTCTTCATATTTTCACACGTTTTCAGGCTCTTCATGTTTTTGAACACTGCTTCATGCTCCTCCTATTTTTCAGACTGTTTCATGCTCCTCATATTTTTGACACCTTTTGAAGCTCTTCATATTTTTCACACCTTTACAGGCTCTTCATGTTTTTCCACACCACTTCATGCTTCTCCTATTTTTCAGACCTTTTCATGATCCTCATGAATTTCACACCTTTTGAAGCTCTTCATATTTTTCACACCTTTTCAGGCTCTTCATGTTTTTGATCACCGCTTCATGATCCTCCTATTTTTCAGAGAGTTTCATGCTCCTCATGTATTTCACATCTTTTGAAGCTCTTCATATTTTTCACACCTTTTCAGGCTCTTCATGTTTTTCCACACCACTTCATGCTTCTCCTATTTTTCGGCCTTTTTCATGCTCCTCATGTATTTCACACCTTTTGAAGCTTTCATATGTTTCACACCTTTTCAGGCTCTTCATGTTTTTAATCACCGTTTCATCCTCCTCCTATTTTTCAGACCTTTTGATGCTCCTCATATATTTGACACATTTTGAAGCTCTGAATATTTTTCACACATTTTCAGGCTCTTCATGTTTTTGAACAATGCTTCATGATCCTCCTATTTTTCAGACGGTTTCATGCTCTTCATATGTTTGACACCTTTTGAAGCTCTTCATATTTTTCACAACTTTTGAGGGCCTTCATGTTTTTCAACACCGTTTCATGCTGCTTCTCTATTTCAGACCGTTTCATGCTCCTCATATTTTTTACACCTTTTGAAGCTCTTCATATTTTTAACACCTTTTCAGGCTCTTTTTTTTTTTGAACACCGCTTCATGCTCCTCCTAATTTTCAGACCATTTCATACTCCTCATATTTTTCACACCTTTTGAAGCTCTTCATATTTTTCACACCTTTACAGGCTCTTCATGTTTTTGAACACAGCTTCATGCTGCTCCTGTTTTTCAGACCATTTCATGCTCCTCATATTTTTCACACCTTTTGAAGCTCCTCATATTTTTCACACCTTTTCAGGCTTTTCATGTTTTTCAACACCGTTACATGATCCTCCTATTTTTCAGACCATTTCATGCTCATCTCATTTTTGACTCCTTTTGAAGCTTTTCATATTTTTCACAACTTTTTAGGCTCTTCTTGTTTTTCAACACAGCTTCATACTCCTCCTATTTTTCAGACCGTTTCATGCTCATTTCATTTTTGACACCTTTTGAAGCTCTTCGTATTTCTCACAACTTTTTAGGCTCTTCATGTTTTTGACACCGCTTCATGCTCCTCCTATTTTTCAGAGAGTTTCATGCTCCTCATGTATTTCACATCTTCTGAAGCTCTTCATATTTCTCACAACTTTTTAGGCTCTTCATGTTTTTCCACACCACTTCATGCTTCTCCTATTTTTCGGCCTGTTTCATGCTCCTCATGTATTTCACACCTTTTGAAGCTCTTCATATTTTTCACACCTTTTCAGGCTCTTCATGTTTTTAATCACCATTTCATGCTCCTCCTATTTTTCAGACCGTTTCATGCTCCTCATATATTTGACACATTTTGAAGCTCTGAATATTTTTCACACATTTTCAGGCTCTTCATGTTTTTGAACACTGCTTCATGATCCTCCTATTTTTCAGACCGTTTCATGATCTTCATATGTTGGACACCTTTTGAAGCTCTTCATATTTTTCACTCCTTTTCAGGCTCTTCATGTTTTTCAACACACTTCATTCTTCTCCTATTTTTCAGACCGTTTCATGCTCCTCATGTATTTCACACGTTTTGAAGCTCTTCATAATTTTCACACCTTTTCAGGCTCTTCATGTTTTTGAACACCGCTTCATGATCCTCCTATTTTTCATAACATTTCATGCTCTTCATATTTTTGACACCTCTTGAAGCTCTTCATATATTTCACACCTTTTTAGCCTCTTCATTTTTTTAAAAACCGCTTCATGCTCCTCCTATTTTTCACACCGTTTCATGCTCATCTCATTTTTGACACCTTTTGAAGCTCTTCATATATTTCACACCTTTTCAATCTCTTCATATTTTTCACACCTTTTCAGGCTCTTCATGTTTATGAACACCGCTTCATGCTCCTTCTATTTTTCAGAGAGTTTCATGCTCCTCATGTATTTCACACCTTTTGAAGCTCTTCATATTTTCCACACCTTTTCAGGCTCTTGATATTTTTCCACACCACTTCATGCTTCTCCTATTTTTCAGCCCGTTTCAAACTCCTCATGTATTTCACACCTTTTGAAGCTCTTCATATTTTTCACACCTTTTCAGGCTCTTCATGTTTTTAAACACGGCTTCCTGCTCCTCCTATTTTTCAGACCATTTCATGCTCCTCATAATTTTGACACATTTTGAAGCTCTTCATATTTTTCACACCTTTTCAGGCTCTTCATGTTTTTAAATACGGCTTCCTGCTCCTCCTATTTTTCAGACCGTTTCATGCTCCTCATATTTTTGACACCTTTTGAAGCTCTTCATATTTTTGACACCTTTTCAAGCTCTTCATGTTTTTCTACACCGCTTCATGCTCCTCCTATTTTTCAGACCGTTTCATGCTCATAATATTTTTGACACCATTCGAAGCTCTTCATATTTTTCACACCTTTTGATGCTCTTCATGGTTTTCAACACCACGTCATGCTCCTCATATTTTTCAGACCGTTTCTTGCTCCTCATATTTTTGACACCTTTTGAAGCTCTTCATATATTTCACACCTTTTCCGGCTCTTCATGTTTTTCAACACCGCTTCATGCTCCTCCTATATTTCAGACCGTTTCTTGCTCCTCATATTTTTGACACCTTTTGAAGCTCTTCATTTATTTCACTCCTTTACTGTCTCTTCATGTTTTTCAACACCGCTTCATGGTCCTCCTATTTTTTAGACCGTTTCATGCTCCTCATATATTACACACTTTTTGAAGCTCTTCATATTTTTCACACCTTTCCAGGCTCTTCATGTTTTTGAACACCGTTTCATGCTCCTCCTATTTTTCAGACCGTTTCCTGCTCCTAATATTTTTGACACATTTTGAAGCTCTTCATATTTTTCACAGCTTTTCAGTCTCTTCATGTTTTGAACACCGCTTCATGATCCTCATACTTTTCCGACCGTTTCATGCTCCGCATATATTTCACAACTTTTGAAGCTCTTCATATTTTTCACACCTTTTCTGGTTCTCATGTTTTTGAACACAGCTTCATGCTCCTCCTATTTTTCAGACCGTTTCATGCTCTTCATATATTTCACACCTTTTGAAGCTCTTCATATTTTTGACACCTTTTCAAGCTCTTCATGTTTTTCAACACCGCTTCATGCTCTCCTATTTTTCAGACCGTTTCATGCTCATAATATTTTTGACACCATTCGAAGCTCTTCATATTTTTGACACCTTTTAATGCTCTTCATGTTTTTCAACACAGTTTCATGCTCCTCATATTTTTCAGACCGTTTCTTGCTCCTCATATTTTTGACACCTTTTGAAGCTCTTCATAATTTTCACACCTTTTCAAGCTCTTCATGTTTTTGAACACCGCTTCATGATCCTCCTATCTTTCAGACCGTTTCATGCTCTTCATATTTTTCACATCTTTTCAGGCTCTTCCTGTTTTTCAACACAACTTCATGCTTCTCTTATTTTTCAGACCGTTTCATGCTCTTCATAATTTTCACATCTTTTCAGGCTCTTCCTGTTTTTCAACACAACTTCATGCTTCTCTTATTTTTCAGACCGTTTCATGCGCATCTTATTTTTGACACCTTTGAAGCTCTTCATATTTTTCACACCTTTTGAAGCTCTTCATATTTTTCACACGTTTTCTGGCTCTTCATGTTTTTCAACACCGTTTCTTGATCCTCCTATTTTTCAGACAGTTTCATGCTCATCTCATTTTTGACACCTTTGAAGCTCTTCATATTTTTCACACCTTTTGAAGCTCTTCATATTTTTCACACGTTTTCAGGCTCTTCATTTTTTTCAACACCGTTTCATGCTGCTTCTATTTTTCAGACCGTTTCATGCTCCTCATATTTTTCACATCTTTTGAAGCTCTTCATATTTTTCACACCTTTTCAGGCTCTTTATGTTTTTGAACATCGCTTCATGCTCCTCCTATTTTCCAGACCGTTTAATGCGCCTCATGTATTTCACACATTTTGAAGCTCTTCATTATTTTCACACCTTTTCAGTCTCTTCATGTTTTTCAACAACACTTCATGCTCCTCCTATTTTTCAGACCGTTTCATGCTCCTCATATTTTGCCACCTTTTGAAGCTCTTCATATTTTTCACAACTTTTCAGGCTCTTCATGTTTTTGAACACCGCTAAATGCTTCTCCTATTTTTCAGACCGTTTCATGCTGCTCATATTTTTGACACCGTTTCAAGCTCTTCATATTTTTAACACATTTTCAGGCTCTTCATGTTTTTGAACACAGCTTCTCGCTCCTCCTATTTTTCAGACCGTTTCATGCTCATCTCATTTTTGACACCTTTTGTAGCTCTTCATATTTTTCACACGTTTTCAAGCTCTTCATGTTTTTCAACACCGTTTCTTGATTCTCCTATTTTTCAGACCGTTTCATGCTCATCTCATTTTTAACACCTTTTGAAGCTTTTCATATTTTTCACAACTTTTCAGGCTTTTCATGTTTTTGAACACCGCTTCATGCTCCTCCTATTTTTCAGAGAGTTTCATGCTCCTCATGAATTTGACACTTTTTGAAGTTCTTCATATTTTTCACACCTTTTCAGGCTCTTCATCTTTTTCCACACCACTTCATGCTTCTCCTATTTTTCAGCCCGTTTCATGCTCCTCATGTATTTCACACCTTTTGAAGCTCTTCATATTTTTCACACCTTTTCAGGCTCTTCATGTTTTTCACACCTTTTCAGGCTCTTCATATTTTTCACACGTTTTCAGGCTCTTCATGTTTTTCAGACCGTTTCATGCTGCTTCTATTTTTCAGACCGTTTCATACTCCTCATATTTTTCACACCTTTGAAGCTCTTCATATTTTTCACACCTTTTCAGGCTCTTCATGTTTTTGAACACCGCTTCATGCTCCTCCTATTTTTCAGACCGTTTCATGCTCCTCACATTTTTGACACCTTTTGAAGCTCTTCATATTTTTCACACCTTTTCAGGCCCTTCATGTTTTTCCACACTACTTCATGCTTCTCCTATTTTTCAGACCGTTTCATGCTCCTCATGCATTTCACACCTTTTGAAGCTCTTCATATTTTTCACACCTTCAGGCTCTTCATGTTTTTCAACACCACTTCATACTCCTCCCATTTTTCAGACAGTTTCATGCTCCTCATATTTTTCACACCTTTAGAAGCTCTTCATATTTTTCAAACCTTTTCAGGCTCTTCATGTTTTTCAACACAGCTTCATGCTCCTCCTATTTTTCAGACGCTTTCATTCTCCTCATATTTTTGACACTGTTAGAAGCTATTCATATATTTCACACCTTTATAGTCTCTTCTTTTTTTTCAACACCACTTCATGCTACTCCTATTTTTCAGAGAGTTTCATGCTCATCTCATTTTTAACAAGTTTTGAGGCTCTTCATATTTTTCACACCTTTTCAGGCTTTTCATGTTTTTGAACACCGCTTCATGCTCCTCCTATTTTTGAGACCGTTTCAGGCTGCTCATATTTTTGACACCTTTTGAAGCTCTTCATATTTTTCACAAATTTTCAGGCTCTTCCTGTTTTTGAACACCGTTTCATGCTCCTCCTATTTTTCAGACCGTTTCATGATCCTCATGTATTTCACACCTTTTGAAGCTCTTCATATTTTTCACACGTTTTCAGGCTCTTCATGTTTTTCAACACTGCTTCATGCTCCTCCTATTTTTCAGACCGTTTCATGCTCCTCATATTTTTGACACCTTTTGAAGCTCTTCATATTTTTCACACCTTTACAGGCTCTTCATGTTTTTCCACACCACTTCATGCTTCTCCTATTTTTCAGACCTTTTCATGATCCTCATGAATTTCACACCTTTTGAAGTTCTTCATATTTTTCACACCTTTTCAGGCTCTTCATGTTTTTGATCACCGCTTCATGATCCTCCTATTTTTCAGAGAGTTTCATGCTCCTCATGTATTTCACATCTTTTGAAGCTCTTCATATTTTTCACACCTTTTCAGGCTCTTCATGTTTTTCCACACCACTTCATGCTTCTCGTATTTTTCGGCCTGTTTCATGCTCCTCATGTATTTCACACCTTTTGAAGCTCTTCATATTTTTCACACCTTTTCAGGCTCTTCATGTTTTTAATCACCGTTTCATCCTCCGCCTATTTTTCAGACCGTTTCATGCTCCTCATATATTTGACACATTTTGAAGCTCTGAATATTTTTCACACATTTTCAGGCTCTTCATGTTTTGAACACTGCTTCATGATCCTCCTATTTTTCAGACGGTTTCATGCTCTTCATATGTTTGACACCTTTTGAAGCTCTTCATATTTTTCACACCTTTTGAGGGCCTTCATGTTTTTCAACACAGTTTCATATTGCTTCTCTATTTCAGACCGTTTCATGCTCCTCATATTTTTTACACCTTTTGAAGCTCTTCATATTTTTAACACCTTTTCAGGCTCTTTTTTTTTTGAACACCGTTTCATGCTCCTCCTAATTTTCAGACCCTTTCATTCTCCTCATATTTTTCACACCTTTTGAAGCTCTTCATATTTTTCACACCTTTTCAGGCTCTTCATGTTTTTGAACACAGTTTCATGCTACTCCTATTTTTCAGACCGTTTCATGCTCCTCATATTTTTCACACCTTTTGAAGCTCCTCATATTTTTCACACCTTTTCAGGCTTTTCATGTTTTTCAACACCGTTACATGATCCTCCTATTTTTCAGACCGTTTCATGCTCATCTCATTTTTGACCCCTTTTGAAGCTTTTCATATTTTTCACAACTTTTTAGGCTCTTCATGTTTTTCAACACCGCTTCATACTCCTCCTATTTTTCAGACCGTTTCATGCTCATCTCATTTTTGACACCTTTTGAAGCTCTTCATATTTTACCCACCTATTCAGGCTCTTCATGTTTTTGAACACTGATTCATGCTCCTCATATTTTTCACACCTTTTGAAGCTCTTCATATTTTTCACACCTTTCAGGCTCTTCATGTTTTTGAGCAGGGCTTCATGCTCCTCCTATTTTTCAGACCGTTTCATGCTCCTCATGTATTTCACACATTTTGAAGCTCTTCATATTTTTCACACGTTTTCAGGCTCTTCATGTTTTTGAACACCGTTTCATGCTCCTCTTATTTTTCAGACCGTTTCATGCTCCTCATATTTTTGACGCCTTTTGAAGCTCTTCATATTTTACCCACCTTTTCAGGCTCTTCATATTTTTGATCACCGTTTCATGCTCCTCCTCTTTTTTAGACCGTTTCATGCTCCTCATGTATTTCAGACCTTTTGAAGCTCTTCATATTTTTCACACCTTTTCAGGCTCTTCATGTTTCTGAACACCGTTTCATGCTCCTCCTATTTTTCACACCGTTTCATGCTCCTCATATTTTTGACACCTTTTGAAGCTCTTCATATTTTTGAAACCTTTTGAAGCTCTTCATATTTTTCACACCTTTTGAATCTCTTCAATTTTTCACACCTTTTCAGACTCTTCATGTTTTTCAACATCACTTCATGCTCCTCCTATTTTTCAGACCGTTTCATGCTAATCATATTTTTGACACCTTTTCAAGCTCTTCATATTTTTCACACCTTTTCAGGCTCTTCATGTTTTTCAAAACCGCTTCATGCTCCTCCTAATTTTCAGACCGTTTCATGCTCCTCATATTTTTCACACCTTTTGAAGCTTTTCCTATTTTACACAACTTTTCAGGCTCTTCATGTTTTTCAGCACCGCATCATGCTCCTCCTTTTTTTTCAGACTGTTTCATGCTCCTCATATTTTTGACACCTTTTGAAGCTCTTCATATTTTTCATACCTTTTCAGGCTCTTCATGTTTTTCAACACCGCTTCATGCTCCTCCTTTTTTTCAGACTGTTTCATGCTCCTCATATTTTTCACACCTTTTGAAGCTCTTCATATTTTTCACACCTTTTCAGGCTCTTCATGTTTTTGAACACAGCTTCATGCTACTCCTGTTTTTCAGACCGTTTCATGCTCCTCATATTTTTCACATCTTTTGAAGCTCCTCATATTTTTCACACCTTTCAGGCTCTTCATGTTTTTCAACACCGTTACATGATCCTCCTATTTTTCAGACCATTTCATGCTCATCTCATTTTTGACCCCTTTTGAAGCTTTTCATATTTTTCACAACTTTTTAGGCTCTTCTTGTTTTTCAACACAGCTTCATACTCCTCCTATTTTTCAGACCGTTTCATGCTCATCTCATTTTTGACACCTTTTGAAGCTCTTCATATTTCTCACAACTTTTTAGGCTCTTCATGTTTTTACACCGCTTCATGCTCCTCCTATTTTTCAGAGAGTTTCATGCTCCTCATGTATTTCACATCTTTTGAAGCTCTTCATATTTCTCACAACTTTTTAGGCTCTTCATGTTTTTCCACAGCACTTCATGCTTCTCCTATTTTTCGGCCTGTTTCATGCTCCTCATATTTTTGACACCTTTTGAAGCTCTTCATATTTTTCACACCTTTTCAGGCTCTTCTTGTTTTTCAACAGCGCTTCATGCTCCTCCTATTTTTCAGAACGTTTCATGCTCCTCATATTTTTGACACCTTTTGAAGCTCTTCATATTTTTCACACGTTTTCAGGCTCTTCATGTTTTTCACACCTTTTCAGGCTCTTCATGTACTTGAACATCATTTCATGCATCTCCTATTTTGCAGACCGTTTCATTCTCCTCATATTTTTGACATCTTTTGAAGCTCTTCATATATTTCACACCTTTTAAGGCTTTTCATTTTTTTCAACACCACTTCATGCTCCTCCTATTTTTCAGACCGTTTCATGCTCATCTCATTTTGACACATTTTGAAGCTCTTCAAATTTTTCACATCTTTTGAAGCTCTTCATATTTTGCACAACTTTTCAGGCTCTTTATGATTTTCAACACCGCTTCATGTTCCTCCTATTTTTCAGACCGTTTCATGCTCATCTCATTTTGACACCTTTTGAAGCTCTTCAAATTTTTCACACCTTTTGAAGCTCTTCATATTTTTCCTATTTTTGAAGCTCTTCATATTTTCACACGTTTTCAGGCTCTTCATGTTTTTGAACACTGCTTCATGCTCCTCCTATTTTTCAGACTGTTTCATGCTCCTCATATTTTTGACACCTTTTGAAGCTCTTCATATTTTTCACACTTTTACAGGCTCTTCATGTTTTTCCACACCACTTCATGCTTCTCCTATTTTTCAGACCTTTTCATGATCCTCATGAATTTCACACCTTTTGAAGCTCTTCATATTTTTCACACCTTTTCAGGCTCTTCATGTTTTTCACACCTTTTCAGGCTCTTCATGTACTTGAACATCATTTCATGCATCTCCTATTTTGCAGACCGTTTCATTCTCCTCATATTTTTGACATCTTTTGAAGCTCTTCATATATTTCACACCTTTTAAGGCTTTTCATTTTTTTCAACACCACTTCATGCTCCTCCTATTTTTCAGACCGTTTCATGCTCATCTCATTTTGACACATTTTGAAGCTCTTCAAATTTTTCACATCTTTTGAAGCTCTTCATATTTTGCACAACTTTTCAGGCTCTTTATGATTTTCAACACCGCTTCATGCTCCTCCTATTTTTCAGACCGTTTCATGCTCATCTCATTTTGACACCTTTTGAAGCTCTTCAAATTTTTCACACCTTTTGAAGCTCTTCATATTTTTCCTATTTTTGAAGCTCTTCATATTTTCACACGTTTTCAGTCTCTTCATGTTTTTGAACACTGCTTCATGCTCCTCCTATTTTTCAGACTGTTTCATGCTCCTCATATTTTTGACACCTTTTGAAGCTCTTCATATTTTTCACACCTTTACAGGCTCTTCATGTTTTTCCACACCACTTCATGCTTCTCCTATTTTTCAGACCTTTTCATGATCCTCATGAATTTCACACCTTTTGAAGCTCTTCATATTTTTCACACCTTTTCAGGCTCTTCATGTTTTTGATCACCGCTTCATGATCCTCCTATTTTTCAGAGAGTTTCATGCTCCTCATGTATTTCACATCTTTTGAAACTCTTCATATTTTTCACACCTTTTCAGGCTCTTCATGTTTTTCCACACCACTTCATGCTTCTCGTATTTTTCGGCCTGTTTCATGCTCCTCATGTATTTCACACCTTTTGAAGCTTTCATATGTTTCACACCTTTTCAGGCTCTTCATGTTTTTAATCACCATTTCATCCTCCTCCTATTTTTCAGACCTTTTGATGCTCCTCATATATTTGACACATTTTGAAGCTCTGAATATTTTTCACACATTTTCAGGCTCTTCATGTTTTTGAACACTGCTTCATGATCCTCCTATTTTTCAGACGGTTTCATGCTCTTCATATGTTTGACACCTTTTGAAGCTCTTCATATTTTTCACACCTTTTGAGGGCCTTCATGTTTTTCAACACCGGTTCATGCTGCTTCTCTATTTCAGACCGTTTCATGCTCCTCATATTTTTTACACCTTTTGAAGCTCTTCATATTTTTAACACCTTTTCAGGCTCTTTTTTTTTTGAACACCGCTTCATGCTCCTCCTAATTTTCAGACCATTTCATACTCCTCATATTTTTCACACCTTTTGAAGCTCTTCATATTTTTCACACCTTTACAGGCTCTTCATGTTTTTGAACACAGCTTCATGCTGCTCCTGTTTTTCAGACCATTTCATGCTCCTCATATTTTTCACACCTTTTGAAGCTCCTCATATTTTTCACACCTTTTCAGGCTTTTCATGTTTTTCAACACCGTTACATGATCCTCCTATTTTTCAGACCATTTCATGCTCATCTCATTTTTGACTCCTTTTGAAGCTTTTCATATTTTTCACAACTTTTTAGGCTCTTCTTGTTTTTCAACACAGCTTCATACTCCTCCTATTTTTCAGACCGTTTCATGCTCATTTCATTTTTGACACCTTTTGAAGCTCTTCATATTTCTCACAACTTTTTAGGCTCTTCATGTTTTTGACACCGCTTCATGCTCCTCCTATTTTTCAGAGAGTTTCATGCTCCTCATGTATTTCACATCTTCTGAAGCTCTTCATATTTCTCACAACTTTTTAGGCTCTTCATGTTTTTCCACACCACTTCATGCTTCTCCTATTTTTCGGCCTGTTTCATGCTCCTCATGTATTTCACACCTTTTGAAGCTCTTCATATTTTTCACACCTTTTCAGGCTCTTCATGTTTTTAATCACCGTTTCATGCTCCTCCTATTTTTCAGACCGTTTCATGCTCCTCATATATTTGACACATTTTGAAGCTCTGAATATTTTTCACACATTTTCAGGCTCTTCATGTTTTTGAACACTGCTTCATGATCCTCCTATTTTTCAGACCGTTTCATGATCTTCATATGTTGGACACCTTTTGAAGCTCTTCATATTTTTCACTCCTTTTCAGGCTCTTCATGTTTTTCAACACACTTCATTCTTCTCCTATTTTTCAGACCGTTTCATGCTCCTCATGTATTTCACACCTTTTGAAGCTCTTCATAATTTTCACACCTTTTCAGGCTCTTCATGTTTTTGAACACCGCTTCATGATCCTCCTATTTTTCATAACATTTCATGCTCTTCATATTTTTGACACCTCTTGAAGCTCTTCATATATTTCACACCTTTTTAGCCTCTTCATTTTTTTAAAAACCGCTTCATGCTCCTCCTATTTTTCACACCGTTTCATGCTCATCTCATTTTTGACACCTTTTGAAGCTCTTCATATATTTCACACCTTTTCAATCTCTTCATATTTTTCACACCTTTTCAGGCTCTTCATGTTTATGAACACCGCTTCATGCTCCTTCTATTTTTCAGAGAGTTTCATGCTCCTCATGTATTTCACACCTTTTGAAGCTCTTCATATTTTCCACACCTTTTCAGGCTCTTGATATTTTTCCACACCACTTCATGCTTCTCCTATTTTTCAGCCCGTTTCAAACTCCTCATGTATTTCACACCTTTTGAAGCTCTTCATATTTTTCACACCTTTTCAGGCTCTTCATGTTTTTAAACACGGCTTCCTGCTCCTCCTATTTTTCAGACCATTTCATGCTCCTCATAATTTTGACACATTTTGAAGCTCTTCATATTTTTCACACCTTTTCAGGCTCTTCATGTTTTTAAATACGGCTTCCTGCTCCTCCTATTTTTCAGACCGTTTCATGCTCCTCATATTTTTGACACCTTTTGAAGCTCTTCATATTTTTGACACCTTTTCAAGCTCTTCATGTTTTTCTACACTGCTTCATGCTCCTCCTATTTTTCAGACCGTTTCATGCTCATAATATTTTTGACACCATTCGAAGCTCTTCATATTTTTCACACCTTTTGATGCTCTTCATGGTTTTCAACACCACGTCATGCTCCTCATATTTTTCAGACCGTTTCTTGCTCCTCATATTTTTGACACCTTTTGAAGCTCTTCATATATTTCACACCTTTTCCGGCTCTTCATGTTTTTCAACACCGCTTCATGCTCCTCCTATATTTCAGACCGTTTCTTGCTCCTCATATTTTTGACACCTTTTGAAGCTCTTCATTTATTTCACTCCTTTACTGTCTCTTCATGTTTTTCAACACCGCTTCATGGTCCTCCTATTTTTTAGACCGTTTCATGCTCCTCATATATTACACACTTTTTGAAGCTCTTCATATTTTTCACACCTTTCCAGGCTCTTCATGTTTTTGAACACCGTTTCATGCTCCTCCTATTTTTCAGACCGTTTCCTGCTCCTAATATTTTTGACACATTTTGAAGCTCTTCATATTTTTCACAGCTTTTCAGTCTCTTCATGTTTTGAACACCGCTTCATGATCCTCATACTTTTCCGACCGTTTCATGCTCCGCATATATTTCACAACTTTTGAAGCTCTTCATATTTTTCACACCTTTTCTGGTTCTCATGTTTTTGAACACAGCTTCATGCTCCTCCTATTTTTCAGACCGTTTCATGCTCTTCATATATTTCACACCTTTTGAAGCTCTTCATATTTTTGACACCTTTTCAAGCTCTTCATGTTTTTCAACACCGCTTCATGCTCTCCTATTTTTCAGACCGTTTCATGCTCATAATATTTTTGACACCATTCGAAGCTCTTCATATTTTTGACACCTTTTAATGCTCTTCATGTTTTTCAACACAGTTTCATGCTCCTCATATTTTTCAGACCGTTTCTTGCTCCTCATATTTTTGACACCTTTTGAAGCTCTTCATAATTTTCACACCTTTTCAAGCTCTTCATGTTTTTGAACACCGCTTCATGATCCTCCTATCTTTCAGACCGTTTCATGCTCTTCATATTTTTCACATCTTTTCAGGCTCTTCCTGTTTTTCAACACAACTTCATGCTTCTCTTATTTTTCAGACCGTTTCATGCTCTTCATAATTTTCACATCTTTTCAGGCTCTTCCTGTTTTTCAAAACAACTTCATGCTTCTCTTATTTTTCAGACCGTTTCATGCGCATCTCATTTTTGACACCTTTGAAGCTCTTCATATTTTTCACACCTTTTGAAGCTCTTCATATTTTTCACACGTTTTCTGGCTCTTCATGTTTTTCAACACCGTTTCTTGATCCTCCTATTTTTCAGACAGTTTCATGCTCATCTCATTTTTGACACCTTTGAAGCTCTTCATATTTTTCACACCTTTTTAAGCTCTTCATATTTTTCACACGTTTTCAGGCTCTTCATTTTTTTCAACACCGTTTCATGCTGCTTCCATTTTTCAGACCGTTTCATGCTCCTCATATTTTTCACATCTTTTGAAGCTCTTCATATTTTTCACACCTTTTCAGGCTCTTTATGTTTTTGAACATCGCTTCATGCTCCTCCTATTTTCCAGACCGTTTAATGCGCCTCATGTATTTCACACATTTTGAAGCTCTTCATTATTTTCACACCTTTTCAGTCTCTTCATGTTTTTCAACAACACTTCATGCTCCTCCTATTTTTCAGACCGTTTCATGCTCCTCATATTTTGCCACCTTTTGAAGCTCTTCATATTTTTCACAACTTTTCAGGCTCTTCATGTTTTTGAACACCGCTAAATGCTTCTCCTATTTTTCAGACCGTTTCATGCTGCTCATATTTTTGACACCGTTTCAAGCTCTTCATATTTTTAACACATTTTCAGGCTCTTCATGTTTTTGAACACAGCTTCTCGCTCCTCCTATTTTTCAGACCGTTTCATGCTCATCTCATTTTTGACACCTTTTGTAGCTCTTCATATTTTTCACACGTTTTCAAGCTCTTCATGTTTTTCAACACCGTTTCTTGATCCTCCTATTTTTCACACCGTTTCATGCTCATCTCATTTTTAACACCTTTTGAAGCTTTTCATATTTTTCACAACTTTTCAGGCTCTTCATGTTTTTGAACACCGCTTCATGCTCCTCCTATTTTTCAGAGAGTTCATGCTCCTCATGAATTTGACACTTTTTGAAGTTCTTCATATTTTTCACACCTTTTCAGGCTCTTCATCTTTTTCCACACCACTTCATGCTTCTCCTATTTTTCAGCCCGTTTCATGCTCCTCATGTATTTCACACCTTTTGAAGCTCTTCATATTTTTCACACGTTTTCAGGCTCTTCATGTTTTTGAACACCGCTTCATGCTCCTCCTATTTTTGAGACCGTTTCAGGCTGCTCATATTTTTGACACCTTTTGAAGCTCTTCATATTTTTCACAAATTTTCAGGCTCTTCCTGTTTTTGAACACCGTTTCATGCTCCTCCTATTTTTCAGACCGTTTCATGATCCTCATGTATTTCACACCTTTTGAAGCTCTTCATATTTTTCACACGTTTTCAGGCTCTTCATGTTTTTCAACACTGCTTCATGCTCCTCCTATTTTTCAGACCGTTTCATGCTCCTCATATTTTTCACACCTTTTGAAGCTCTTCATATTTTTCACACCTTTACAGGCTCTTCATGTTTTTCCACACCACTTCATGCTTCTCCTATTTTTCAGACCTTTTCATGATCCTCATGAATTTCACACCTTTTGAAGCTCTTCATATTTTTCACACCTTTTCAGGCTCTTCATGTTTTTGATCACCGCTTCATGATCCTCCTATTTTTCAGAGAGTTTCATGCTCCTCATGTATTTCACATCTTTTGAAGCTCTTCATATTTTTCACACCTTTTCAGGCTCTTCATGTTTTTCCACACCACTTCATGCTTCTCGTATTTTTCGGCCTGTTTCATGCTCCTCATGTATTTCACACCTTTTGAAGCTCTTCATATTTTTCACACCTTTTCAGGCTGTTCATGTTTTTAATCACCGTTTCATCCTCCTCCTATTTTTCAGACCGTTTCTTGCTCCTCATATATTTGACACATTTTGAAGCTCTGAATATTTTTCACACATTTTCAGGCTCTTCATGTTTTTGAACACTGCTTCATGATCCTCCTATTTTTCAGACGGTTTCATGCTCTTCATATGTTTGACACCTTTTGAAGCTCTTCATATTTTTCACACCTTTTGAGGGCCTTCATGTTTTTCAGCACCGTTTCATGCTGCTTCTCTATTTCAGACCGTTTCATGCTCCTCATATTTTTTACACCTTTTGAAGCTCTTCATATTTTTAACACCTTTTCAGGCTCTTTTTTTTTTGAACACCGTTTCATGCTCCTCCTAATTTTCAGACCCTTTCATTCTCCTCTTATTTTTCACACCTTTTGAAGCTCTTCATATTTTTCACACCTTTTCAGGCTCTTCATGTTTTTGAACACAGTTTCATGCTACTCCTATTTTTCAGACCGTTTCATGCTCCTCATATTTTTCACACCTTTTGAAGCTCCTCATATTTTTCACACCTTTTCAGGCTTTTCATGTTTTTCAACACCGTTACATGATCCTCCTATTTTTCAGACCGTTTCATGCTCATCTCATTTTTGACCCCTTTTGAAGCTTTTCATATTTTTCACAACTTTTTAGGCTCTTCATGTTTTTCAACACCGCTTCATACTCCTCCTATTTTTCAGACCGTTTCATGCTCATCTCATTTTTGACACCTTTTGAAGCTCTTCATATTTTACCCACCTATTCAGGCTCTTCATGTTTTTGAACACTGATTCATGCTCCTCATATTTTTCACACCTTTTGAAGCTCTTCATATTTTTCACACCTTTCAGGCTCTTCATGTTTTTGAGCAGGGCTTCATGCTCCTCCTATTTTTCAGACCGTTTCATGCTCCGCATGTATTTCACACATTTTGAAGCTCTTCATATTTTCACACGTTTTCAGGCTCTTCATGTTTTTGAACACCGTTTCATGCTCCTCTTATTTTTCAGACCGTTTCATGCTCCTCATATTTTTGACGCCTTTTGAAGCTCTTCATATTTTACCCACCTTTTCAGGCTCTTCATATTTTTGATCACCGTTTCATGCTCCTCCTCTTTTTTAGACCGTTTCATGCTCCTCATGTATTTCAGACCTTTTGAAGCTCTTCATATTTTTCACACCTTTTCAGGCTCTTCATGTTTTTGAACACCGTTTCATGCTCCTCCTATTTTTCACACCGTTTCATGCTCCTCATATTTTTGACACCTTTTGAAGCTCTTCATATTTTTGAAACCTTTTGAAGCTCTTCATATTTTTCACACCTTTTGAATCTCTTCAATTTTTCACACCTTTTCAGACTCTTCATGTTTTTCAACATCACTTCATGCTCCTCCTATATTTCAGACCGTTTCATGCTAATCATATTTTTGACACCTTTTCAAGCTCTTCATATTTTTCACACCTTTTCAGGCGCTTCATGTTTTACAACACCGCATCATGCTCCTCCTATTTTTCAGACTGTTTCATGCTCCTTATATTTTTGACAGCTTTTGAAGCTCTTCATATTTTTCATACCTTTTCAGGCTCTTCATGTTTTTCAACACCGCTTCATGCTCCTCCTTTTTTTCAGACTGTTTCATGCTCCTCATATTTTTCACACCTTTTGAAGCTCTTCATATTTTTCACACCTTTTCAGTCTCTTCATGTTTTTGAACATGGCTTCATACTCCTCCTATTTTTCAGACCGTTTCATGCTCCCCATATTTTTGACACCTTTTGAAGCTCTTCAAATTTTTCACACCTTTTCAGACTCTTCATGTTTTTCAACACCGCTTCATGCTCCTCCTATATTTCAGACCGTTTCATGCTCCTCATGTATTTCACACCTTTTGAGGCTCTTCATACTTTTCACACCTTTTCAGTCTCTTCATCTTTTTCAACACCACTTCATGCTCCTCCTATTTTTCAGACCGTTTCATGCTCCTCATATTTTGACACCTTTTGAAGCTCTTCATATATTTCACAGCTTTTCAGACTCTTCAAGTTTTCGAACACCGTTTCATGCTCCTCCTATTTTTCCGACCGTTTCATGCTCCTCATAATTTTCACACAGTTTGAAGATCTTCATATTTTTCACACCTTTTCAGGATCTTCATGTTTTTCAACACCGCTTCATGCTCCTCCTATTTTTCTGACCGTTTCATGCTCCTCATATATTTCACATCTTTGAAGCTCTTCATATTTTTCACACCTTTTCAGACGCTTCTGTTTTTCAACACCGCTTCATGCTCCTCCTATTTTTCAGACTGTTTCATGTTCTTTATATTTTTGACACCTTTTGAAGCTCTCCATATTTTTTCAACTTTTCAGGCTCTTTATGTTTTTGAACAGCGTTTCATGCTCCTCCTATTTTTCAGAACGGTTCATGCTCCTCATAATTTTCACACCTTTTGAAGCTTTTCCTATATTTCACAAGGTTTCAGGCTCTTCTTGTTTTTCAACACCTCTTCATCCTCCTCTTATTTTTCAGACCGTTTCATGCTCTTCATATTTTTGACACCTTTTGAAGCTCTGCATATTTTTGACACCTTTTGAAGCTCTTCATATTTTTCACACCTTTTGAATCTCTTCATATTTTTCACACCTTTTCAGACTCTTCATGTTTTTCAACATCACTTCATGCTCCTCCTATTTTTCAGACCGTTTCATGCTAATCATATTTGACACCTTTTCAAGCTCTTCATATTTTTCACACCTTTTCAGGCTCTTCATGTTTTTCAAAACCGCTTCATGCTCCTCCTAATATTCAGACCGTTTCATGCTCCTCATATTTTTCACACCTTTTGAAGCTTTTCCTATTTTACACAACTTTTCAGGCTCTTCATGTTTTTCAGCACCGCATGTTGCTCCTCCTTTTTTTCAGACTGTTTCTTGCTCCTCATATTTTTGACACCTTTTGAAGGTCTTCATATTTTTCACACCTTTTCAGGCGCTTCATGTTTTACAGCACCGCATCATGCTCCTCCTATTATCAGACTGTTTCATGCTCCTTATATTTTTCACAGATTTGAAGCTCTTCATATTTTTCACACCTTTTCAGGCTCCTCATGTTGTTCAACACCACTTCATGCTCCTCCTATTTTTCAGACCGTTTCATGCTCCTCATATTTTTGACAACTTTTGAAGCTCTTCATATTTTTCACACCTTTTCAGACTCTTCATATTATTCAACACCGCTTCATGCTCCTCCTATTTTTCAGACCTTTTCATGCTCCTCATATTTTTCACACCTTTTGAAGCTCTTCATATTTTTCACACATTTTCAGGCTCTTCATATTTTTGAACACCGTTTCATGCTCCTCTCATTTTTGACACCTTTTGAAGCCCTTCATATTTTACACACCTTTCGAAGCTCTTCATATTTTTCACACATTTTCAGACTCTTCATATTATTCAACACTGCTTCATGCTCCTCCTATTTTTCAGACATTTTCATGCTCCTCATATTTTTCAAACCTTTTGAAGCTCTTCATATTTTTCACACATTTTCAGGCTCTTCATATTTTTGAACACCGCTTCATGTTCCTCCTCTTTTTCAGACCGTTTCATGCTCCTCTGATTTATGACACCTTTGGAAGCTTTTCAAATTTTTCACACCTTTGAAGCTCTTCATATTTTTCACACCTTTTGAAGCTCTTCATATTTTTCAAACGTTTTCAGGCTCTTCATTTTTTTGAACATCGCTTCATGCTCCTACTATTTTTCAGACCGTTTCATGCTCCTAATGTTTTGCCCAGTTTTTGAAACTCTTCAAATTTTGCACATTTTTTCAGGCTCTTCATGTTATTGAACACCATTTCATGCTCCTCCTATTTTTCAGACCTTTTCATGCTCCTCATATATTTGACACCTTTTGAAGCTCCTCAGATTTTTCACACCTTTTCAGGCTCTTCATGTTTTTCAACACCACTTCTTGCTCCTCCTATTTTTCAGACCATTTAATGCTCCACATATTTTTTACACATTTTGAAGCCCTTCATATTTTTCACACATTTCCATGCTCCTCATGTTTTTCAACACCGTTTGATGCTCCTCCTATTTTTCAGACATTTTCATGCTCCTCATATTTTTGACACCTTTTGAAGCTCTCCATATTTTTCACACCTTTCAGGCTCTTCATGTTTTTCAGCACCGCTTCATGCTCCTCCTATTTTCAGACAGTTTCATGTTGCTCATATATTTGACACCTTTTGAAGCTGTTCATATATTTCACATCTTTTCAGTCTCCTCATGTTTTTCAACACCGATTCATGCTCCTCCTATTTTTCATACCGTTTCATGCTCCTCATATATTTCACACCTTTCAGGCTCTTCATGTTTTTCAACACCGCTTCATGCTCCTCCTTTTTTTCAGACGTTTTCATGCTCCTCATATTTTTCACACTTTTGACAACCTTTGAAGCTCTTCATATTTTTCACACCTTTTCAGACTCTTCATATTATTCAACACCGCTTCTTGCTCCTCCTATTTTTCAGACCTTTTCATGCACCTCATATTTTTCACACCTTTTGAAGCTCTTCATATTTTTCACAATTCTCCAAGCTCTTCATATTTTTGAACACCGTTTCATGCTCCTCCTGTTTTTCAGATCGTTTCATGCTGCTCATATTTTTGACAACTTTTGAATTTCTTCATATTTTTCACACCTTTTCAGGCTCTTCACGTTTTTCAACACCGCTTCATGCTCCTCCTATTTTTCAGGCCGTTTCATGCTCCTTATATTTTTGACAGCTTTTGAAGTTCTTCATATTTTTCATACCTTACAGGCTCTTCATGGTTTTCAACACCACTTCATGCTCCTCCTATTTTTCAGACCGTTTCATGCTCCTCATATATTTGACACCTTTTGAAGCTCTTCATATTTTTCACACCTTTTCAGGCTCTTCATGTTTTTCAACACCACTTCTTGCTCCTCCTATTTTTCAGACCATTTAATGCTCCACATATTTTTTACACATTTTGAAGCCCTTCATATTTTTCACACATTTCCATGCTCCTCATGTTTTTCAACACCGTTTGATGCTCCTCCTTCTTTCAGACCTTTTCAGGCTCCTCATATGTTTCACAACTTTTTCAGGCTCTTCATGTTTTTCTACACCACTTAATGCTCCTCCTATTTTTCAGACCGTTTTATTCTACTCATATGTTTCACACCTTTTTCAAACTCTTCATGTTTTTCAACACCACTTCATGCTCCTCCTAATTTTCAGACCGCTTCATGCCCATCTCATTTTTGACACCTTTAGAAGCTTTTCATATTTTTCACACCTTTTGAAGCTCTTCATATTTTTCACACGTTTTCATGCTGTTCATATTTTTCAACACCGCTTCATGCTCCTCTTATTTTTCAGACCGTTTCATGCTCCTCATATTTTTGATACATTTTGAAGCTCTTCATATTTTTCACACCTTTTCAGGCTCTTCATGTTTTTCAACACGGCTTCATGCTCCTCCTCTTTTTCAAACCGTTTCATGCTCCTCATATTTTTGATACGTTTTGAAGCTCTTCATATTTTTCACACCTTTTCAGGCTCTTCATGTTTATGAACACCGTTTCAAGGTCCTCCTATTGTTCAGACCGTTTCATGCTCCTCATATTTTTGACAACTTTTGAAGTTCTTCATATTTTTCAAACCTTTTCAGGCTCTTCATGTTTTTCAACTTCAACTTCATGCTCTCTCCTTTTTTTGAGACCGATTCATGCTCCTCATATTTTTGACACCTTTGGAAGCTCTTCATATTTTTCACACCTTTTAAAGCCCTTCATATTTTTCACACGTTTTCAGGCTCTTCATGTTTGTCAACACCACTTCATGCTCCTCCTACTTGTCAGACCGTTTCATGCTCATCTCATTTTTGACACATTTTGACGCTCTTCATATTTTTCACACTTTTTGAAGCTCTTCGTATTTTTCTCACTTTTTCAAGCCCTTCATTTTTTTCAACATCGTTTCATGCTCCTCCTATCTTTCAAACCATTTCATGCTCCACATCTTTTTGACAATTTTTAAAACTCTTCATATTTATCACACCTTTTCAGGCTCTTCATATTTTTCAACACCGCTTCATGCTCCTCTTATTTTTCAGACCGTTTCATTCTCCTCATCTTTTTGACACGTTTTGAAACTCTTCATATTTATCACACCTTTTCAGGCTCTTCATGTTTTTCAACACCATTTCATGCTCCTCCTTTTTTTAAGACCGTTTTATGCTCCTCATATATTTGACACCTTTTAAAGCTCTTCATAATTTCCACACCTTTTCAGGCTCTTCATGTTTTTGAACACCGTTTCATGCTCCTCTTATTTTTTTTTTTATTGCTATTTTTTTTAATTTTTTTTTATTATTTTTATTTTTTTTTTCCAGTGGGTTTTGTCATACTTTGATATGAATCAGCCATGGATTTACATGTATTCCCAGTCCCGATTCCCCCTCCCACCTCCCTCTCCACCCGATTCCTCTGGGTCTTCCCAGTGCACCAAGCCGGAGCACTTGTCTCGTGCATCCTACCTGGGCTGGTGATGTGTTTCACCATAGATAGCATACATGCTGTTCTTTTGAAATATCCCACCCTCACATTCTCCCACAAAGTTTAAAAGTCTGTTCTGTATTTCTGTGTCTCTTTTTCTGTTCTGCATATAGGGTTATCGTTGTCACCTTTCTAAATTCCATATACATGTGTCAGTATGCTGTAATGTTCTTTATCTTTCTGGCTTACTTCACTCTGTCTAATGGGCTCCAGCTTCATCCATCTCATTAGGACTGATTCAAATGAATTCTTTTTAATGGCTGAGTAATATTCCATGGTGTATATGTACCACAGCTTTCTTATCCATTCATCTGCTGACGGGCATCTAGGTTGCTTCCATGTCCTGGCTATTATAAACAGTGCTGCGATGAACATTGGGGTGCACGTGTCTCTTTCAGACGAACCTATGGACACCTTATCTTTGACAAAGGAGGCAAGGATATACAATGGAAAAAAGACAACCTCTTTAACAAGTGGTGCTGGGAAAACTGGTCAACCACTTGTAAAAGAATGAAAATAGAACACTTTCTAACACCATACACAAAAATAAACTCAAAATGGATTAAAGATCTAAATGTAAGACCAGAAACTATAAAACTCCTAGAGGAGAAGATAGGCAAAACACTCTCCGACATAAATCAAAGCAAGATCCTCTATGACCCACCTCCCAGAATATTGGAAATAAAAGCAAAACTAAACAAATGGGACCTAATGAAACTTAAAAGCTTTTGCACTACAAAGGAAACTATAAGTAAGGTGAAAAGACAGCCCTCAGATTGGGAGAAAATAATAGCAAATGAAGAAACAGACAAAGGATTAATCTCAAAAATATACAAGCAAATCCTGCAGCTCAATTCCAGAAAAATAAATGACCCAATAAAAAATGAGCCAAAGAACTAAACAGACATTTCTCCAAGGAAGACATACAGATGGATAACAAACACATGAAAAGATGCTCAACATCACTCATTATTAGAGAAATGCAAATCAAAACCACAATGAGGTACCATTACATGCCAGTCAGGATGGCTGCTATCCAAAAGTCTACAAGCAATAAATGCTGGAGAGGGAGTGGAGAAAAGGGAAGCCTCTTATACTGTTGGTGGGAATGCACACTAGTACAGCCGCTATGGAAAACGGTGTAGAGATTTCTTAAAAAACTGGAAATAGAACTGCCATATGACCCAGCAATTCCACTTCTGGGCATACACACTGAGGAAACCAGATCCTCTTATTTTTCAGACCGTTTCAAACTCCTCATATTTTTTACACCTTTTGAAGCTCTTCATATATTTCACACCTTTTCAGGCTCTTCATGTTTTTCAACACCGCTTCATGCTCCTCCTATTTTTCAGACCGTTTCATGGTCCTCATATTTTTGACACCTTTTGAAGCTCTTCATATTTTTCACACCTTTTCAGGCTCTTCATGGTTTTGAACACCGTTTCATGCTCCTCCTATTTTTTAAACCGTTTCATGCTCCTCATATTTTTGACACGTTTTGAAGCTCTTCATATATTTCAAAACTTTTCAGGCTCTTCAAGTTTTTGAACACCACTTCATGCTCCTCCTATTTTTCAGATCGTTTCATGCTCCTCATATTTTTGACACATTTTGAAGCTCTTCATATATTACACACCTTTTCAGGCTCTTCACGTTTTTGAACACCATTTGATGCTCCTCCTATTTTTCAGACCGTTTCATGTTCCTCATATATTTCACACCTTTTGAAGCTCTTCATATTATTCACACCTTTTCAGGCTTTTCATGTTATTGAACACCGTTTCATGCTCTTCATATTTTTGACACCTTTTGAAGCTTTTCATATTTTTAACACCTTTTCATGCTCGTCATATTTTTCAACACCATTTCATGCTCCTCCTATTTTTCAGACATTTTAATGCTCCCCATAATTTTGACACCTTTTGAATCGCTTCATAATTGTCACACCTTTTCAGGCTCTTCATGTTTTTCAAATCCGCTTCATGCTCCTCCTATTTTTCAGACTGTTTCATGCTCCTCATATTTTTGACACCTTTTGAAGCTCTTCATATTTTTCACACGTATTCAAGCTCTTCATCTTTTTCAACACCGCTTCATGCTCCTCCTATTTTTCAGACCGTTTCATGCTTCTCATATTTTTGACACCTTTTGAATCTCTTCATATTTTTCACACCTTTTCAGGTTCTTCATATTTTTGAACACCGCTTCATGCTCCTCCCATTTTTCAGACCGTTTCATGCTCCTCATATATTTGACACCTTTTGAAGCTCTTCATATTTTTCACACCTTTTCAGGCTCTTCATGTTTTTCTACACCGCTTCGTGCTCCTCCTATTTTTGATATCTTTTGAAGCTCTTCATATATTTCACACCTTTTCAGGGTTTTCATGATTTTGAACACCGTTTCATGCTCCTCATATTTTTGACACCTTTTGAAGCTCTTCATATTTTTCACACCTTTTCAGGCTCTTCATATTTTTGAACACCGTTTCATGCTCCTCCTATTTTTCAGACCGTCTCATGCTCCTCATATTTTTGACACTTTTTGAAACTCTTCATATTTTTCACAATTTGTCATGTTCCTCATGTTTTCGAACACCGTTTCATGCTCCTCCTATTTTTCAGACCGTTTCCTTCTCCTCATATTTAGACACCTTTTGAAGCTCTTCATATTTTTCACACCTTTTCATGCTCTTCATATTTTTCAACAAGGTTTCAAGCTCCTCCTATTTTTCATACCGTTTAATGCTCCCCATAATTTTGACACCTTTTGAAGTGCTTCATAATTATCACACCATTGAAGGCTCTTCATGTTTTTCAAATCCGCTTCTCCTCCTCCTATTTTTCAGACTGTTTCATGCTCCTCATATTTTTGACAACTTTTGAAGCTCTTCATATTTTTCACACCTTTTCAGGCTCTTCATATTTTTGAACACCGTTTCATGCTCCTCCTATGTTTCAGACCGTTTCATGATCCTCATATGTTTGACACATTTTGAAGCTCTTCATATTTTTCACACCTTTCCTGGTTCTTCATGTTTTTGAACACCGCTTCATGCTCCTCCTATTTTTCAGACCGTTTAATGCTTCTCATGTATTTCACATCTTTTGAAGCTCTTCATATTTTACACACCTTTTCAGGCTCTTGATGTTTTTGAACACCGTTTCACGCTCCTCCTATTTTTTAGCCCGATTAATGCTCCTCATATTTTTCACACCTTTGGAATCTCTTCATATTTTTCCCACCTTTATAGGCTCTTCACGTTTTTCAACACCACTTCATGCTCTTCCTATTTTCAGACCGTTTCATGCTCCTCATATTTTTGACACTTTTTGAAGCTCTTCATATTTTTCACACAGTTTCAGTCTTTTCATGTTTTTCAAAACCGCTTCATGCTCCTCCTATTTTTCAGACAGTTTCATTCTCATCATATTTTTGACACCTTTTGAAGCTCTTCATATTTTTCACACGTTTTCATGCTCTTCATATTTTTCAACACCACTTCATGCTCCTCCTAATTTTCAGACCGTTTCATGGCCATCTCATTTTTGACACCTTTAGAAGCTTTTCATATTTTTCACCCCTTTTGAAGCTCTTCGTATTTTTCACACCTTTTCAGGCTATTCATGTTTTTGAGCACAGCTTCATGCTCCTCCTATTTTTCAGACCATTTCATGCTCCTCACATTTTTCACCCCTTTTGAAGCTCTTCGTATTTTTCACACCTTTTCAGGCTATTCAGGTTTTTGAGCACAGCTTCATGCTCCTTCTATTTTTCAGACCGTTTCATGCTCCTATTTTTCAGACCGTTTCTAGCTCATCTCGTTTTTTACACGTTTTGAAGTTTTTCATATTTTTCAAACCTTTTGAAGCTCTTCATATTTTTCACACCTTTTCAGGCTCTTCATGTTTATCAACACCGCTTCATGCTCCTCCTATTTTTCAGACCGTTTCATCCTCCTCATATTTTTGAAACCTTGTGAAGCTCCTCCTATTTTTCAAACATTTTCAGGCTTTTTATGTATTTCAAGAACTTTTCAGGCTCTTCCTATTTTTCAGACCGTTTCATGCTCCTCCTATTTTTCAGACCGTTTCCAGCTCATCTCATTTTTTACACCTTTTGAAGCTCTTCATATTTTTCACAGCTTTTGAAGCTCTTCATATTTTTCACACCTTTTCAGGCTCTTCATGTTTTTCTACACCGCTTCATGCTCCTCCAATTTTTTAGACCGTTTCATGCTTCTCATATTTTTGACACCTTTTGAAGCTACTCCTATTTTACACACCTTTTCAGTTTCTTCATGTTTTTCAACACCTCTTCATTCTCCTCCTATTTTTCAGATCGTTTCACGTTCCCCATATTTTTGACACCTTTTGAATCTCCTCCTATTTTTCACACCTTTTGAGGCTCTTCATTTTTTTCAACACCGTTTCATGATCCTCCTATTTTTCAGACCGTTTCATGCTCCTCGCATTTTTCAGACCGTTTCATGCTCCTCATATACTTGACACCTTTTGAAGCTCCTCCTATTTTTCTCACCTTTTCAGTCTCTTCATGTTTTTCAACACCGTTTGATGCTCCTCCTATTTTTCAGACCATGACATGCTCCTCATATACTTGACACAAATTGAAGCTCTTCATATTTTTCACACCTTTTCAGGCTCTTCATGGTTTTGAACACCGCTTCATGCTACTCTTATTTTTCAGACTGTTTCATGCTCCTCCTATTTTTCAGACCATTTCATGCTCCTCATATTCTTGACACAATTTGAAGCTCTTCATATTTTTCACACCTTTTCAGGCTCTTCATGTTTTTGAACAGCACTTCATGCTCCTCCTATTTTTCAGACCGTTTCATGCTCCTCATATTTTGACACCTTTTGAAGCTCCTCCTATTTTTCTCACCTTTTCAGTCTCTTCATGTTTTTCAACACCGTTTGATGCTCCTCCTATTTTTCAGACCATGACATGCTCCTCATATACTTGACACAATTTGAAGCTCTTCATATTTTTCACACCTTTTCAGGCTCTTCATGGTTTTGAACACCGCTTCATGCTACTCTTATTTTTCAGACTGTTTCATGCTCCTCCTATTTTTCAGACCGTTTCATGCTCCTCATATACTTGACACAATTTGAAGCTCTTCATATTTTTCACACCTTTTCAGGCTCTTCATGTTTTTGAACACCGCTTCATGCTACTCATATTTTTCAGACCTTTTCATGCTCCTCATATTTTTCACACCTTTTGAAGCTCTTCATATTTTTCAAACAATTTCAGGCTCTTCATGTTTCTTAAAAGCACTTCATGCTCCTCCTATTTTTCAGACCGTTTCATGCTCCTCATATTTTTGACACTTTTTGAAGCTCCTCCATTTTTCACACCTTTTCTGGCTCTTCATGTTTTTGAACACCACTTCATTCTCCTCCTATTTTTCAGACGTTTCATGCTCATCTCATTTTTTACACCTTTTGAAGCTCTTCATAATTTTCACACCATTTGAAGCTCTTCATATTTTTCAAACTTTTTCACGCTCTTCATGTTTTTCAACACCGCTTCATTCTCCTCCTATTTTTCAGATCGTTTCATGTTCCCCATATTTTTGACACCTTTTGAAACTCCTCCTATTTTTCACAGCTTTTGAGGCTCTTCATGTTTTTCAACACCGTTTCATGCTCCTCCTGTTTTTCAGACCGTTTCATGCTCCTCGCATTTTTCAGACCGTTTCATGCTCCTCATATACTTGACACAATTTGAAGCTCTTCATATTTTTCACACCTTTTCAGCCTCTTCATGTTTTTCAACACCGCTTCATGCTCCTCCTATTTTTCAGACCGTTTCATGCTCCTCATTTTTTTCACACCTTTTGAAGCTCTTCATATTTTTCACACCTTTTCAGGCTGTTCGTGTTTTTGAACACCACTTCATGCTCCCCCAATTTTTCAGACCATTTCATGCTCCTCATATTTTTGACACCTTTTGAAGCTACTCCTATTATACACACCTTTTCAGGTTCTTCATGTTTTTCAACACAGCTTAATACTCCTCCAATTATTCAGACCGTTTCTTGCTCCTAATATATTTCAAATCTTTTATAGCTCTTCATATTTTTCACACCTTTTCAGGTTCTTCATGTTTTTCAACACTACTTCATGAACCTCCTATTTTTCAGACCGTTTTATGCTCCTCATAATTTTGACACACTTTGAAGCCCTTCATAAATTCACACCTTTTCAGGCTCTTCATGTTTTTCAACACCACTTCATTCTCATCCTATTTTTCAGACGTTTCATGCTCATCTCATTGTTTACACCCTTTGAAGCTCTTCATATTTTTCACACCTTTTGAGGCTCTTCATGTTTTTCAACACCGTTTCATGCTCCTCCTACATTTCAGACCGTTTCATGCTCCTCATTTTTTTCACACCTTTTGAATCTCTTCATATTTTACACACCTTTTCAGGCTCTTCATGTTTTTGAAGACCGCTTCATGCTCCTCCTATTTTTCAGACCGTTTCTTGCTCCTCATATTTTTGAGACTTTTTGAAGCTCTTCATATTTTACACACCTTTTCAGGCTCTTCATGTTTTTGACGAATGCTTCATGCTCCTCCTATTTTTCAGAACGTTTCATGCTCCTCATGTATTTCACACCTTTTGAAGCTCTTCATCTATTTCACACCTTTTCAGTCTCTTCATGTTTTTGAGGACCGCTTCATGCCCCTCCTATTTTTCAGGCCGTTTCATGCTCCACATATTTTGACACCTTTTCAAGCTCTTCATATTTTTCACACCTTTTCAGGCTCTTCATGTTTTTCAACACTGCTTCATGCTCCTCCTATTTTTCCGACCATTTTATGCGCCTCATATTTTTGACACGTTTTGCAGCTCTTCATATTTTTCACACCTTTTCAGTCGCTTCATGTTTTTGAGGACCGCTTCATGCTCCTCCTATTTTTCAGACCGTTTCATGCTCCACATATTGTGACACCTTTTCAAGCTCTTCATATTTTTCACACCTTTTCAGGCTCTTCATGTTTTTCAACACTGCTTCATGCTCCTCCTATGTTTCTGACCGGTTTATGCGCCTCATATTTTTGACACGTTTTGCAGCTCTTCATATATTTCACACCTTTTCAGGCTCTTCATGTTTTTCTCCACCGCATCATGCTCCTCCTATTTTTAAGACCGTTTCATTCTCCTCATGTATTTCACACCTTTTGAAGCTCTTCCTATTTTTCACACCTTTTCAGGCGCTTCATGTTTTTCAACACCGCTTCATGCTCCTCCTATTTTTCAGGCCGTTTCATGCTTCTCATATATTTGACAGCTTTTGAAGCTCTTCATATTTCTCACACCTTTTCAGGCTATTCTTGTTTTTCAACACCGCTTCATGCTCCTCCTATTTTTCAGACCATTTCGTGCTTCTCATATTTTTGACTCTTTTTGAAGCTCTTCATATTTTTCACACATTTTCAGGCTCTTCATGTTTTTCAACACCACTTCATGCTCCTCCTCTTTTTCAGACCGTTTCATGCTCCTCATAATTTTGACACCTTTTGAAGCTCTTCATGTATTTCACACGTTTTCATGCTCTTCATGTTGTTCAACACCGCTTCATGCTCCTCCTCTTTTTCAGACTGTTTCATGCACCTCATATTATTGACACCTTTTGAAGCTCTTCATATTTTTCACAAATTTTCAGGCTCTTCATGTTTTTCAAAAGCTTTTCATGCTCCTCCTATTTTTCAGACCATTTCATGCACCTCATATTTTTCACACCTTTTGAAGCTTTTCATATTTTTCACAACTTCTCAGACTCTTCATGTTTTTGACCACCGCTTCATGCTCCTCCTATTTTTCAGACCGATTCATGCTCCTCATATTTTTGACACCTTTTGAAGCTCTTCATATTTTTCACACCTTTTCATGCTCTTCATCTTTTTCAAAACAGGTTCATGTGCCTCCTATTTTTCAGACCGTATCCTGCTCCTCATATTTTTCACACCTTTTGAAGCTCTTCATATTTTTCACACCTTTTCAGGCTCTTCATTTTTTTGATCACCGCTTCATGCTCCTCTTATTTTGTAGACCGTTTCATGCTCCTCATATTTTTGACACCTTTTGAAGCTCTTCATATTTTTCATACTTTTTAAGGCTCTTCATTTTTTTTCAACACCTCTTCTTGCTCCTCCTATTTTACAGACCGTTTCATGCTTCTCGTGTTTTTTACACCTTTTGAAGCTCTTCATATTTTTCACACCTTTTCATGCTCTTCATCTTTTTCAAAACCGTTTCATGCTCGTCCAATTTTTCAGGCTGTTTCATGCTCCTCATATTTTTGACGCCTTTGAAGCTCTTCATATTTGTCACACCTATTCAAGCTCTTCATATTTTACAACATCGCTTCATGCTCCTCCTATTTTTCAGTTGTTTCATGCTTCTCATTTTTTTGACACCTTTTGAAGCTCTTCATATTTTTCACATCTTTTCAGGCTCTTCATATTTTCAAACACCGCTTCAGGCTCCTCCTGTTTTTAACACTGTTTCATGCTCCTCATATTTTTTACACCTTTTGAAGCTCTTCATATATCTCAGACCTTTTCAGGCTCTTCATGTATTTCAATACCAATTCATGATCCTCCTATTTTTCAGACCGTTTCATGCTGTTCACATTTCTGACAACTTTTGAAGCTCTTCATATTTTTCACACCTTTTCAGGCTCTTCATGTTTTTGAACACCACTTCATGCTCCTCCTATTTTTCAGACCGTTTCATCCTCCTCATATTTTTGACACGTTTTGAAGTTCTTCATATTTTCCACACCTTTTCAGGCTCTTCATGTTTTTAAACACCACTTCATTCTCCTCCTATTTTACAGACTGTTTCATGCTTCTCGTGTTTTGACACCTTTTCAAGCTCTTCATATTTTTCACACATTTTCATACTCTTCATCTTTTTCAAACCCGTTTCATGCTCATCCTATTTTTCATGCTGTTTCATGCACGTCATATTTTTGACACTTTTTGAAGCTCTTCATAATTTCACACCTTTTCAGGCTCTTGATGTTTTTAAACACCGCTTCATGCTCCTCCTATTTTTCAGACTGTTTCATGCTCCTCCTATTTTTGACAACTTTTGAAGCTCTTCATATTTTTCACACCTTCAGCCTCTTCATGTTTTTGAACACCGTTTCATGCTCTTCCTTTTTTTCAGACCGTTTCATGGTCCTCATATTTTTGACACCTTTTGAAGCTCTTCATATTTTTCACAACTTTTCAGGCTCTTCATGTATTTGACCACCGCATCATGCTCCTCCTATTTTTCAGACCGTTTCATGCTCCTCATATTTTTGACACGTTTTGAAGCTCTTCATATTTTTCATACCTTTTCAGGCTTTTCATGTTTTTGAACACCGCTTCATTCTCCTCCTATTTTTCAGACTGTTTCATGCTCCTCATATTTTTGACAACTTTTGAAGCTCTTCATATTTTTCACACCTTTTCAGGCTCTTCATGTTTTTGACCACTGCTTCATGCTGCTCCTATTTTTCAGACCGTTTTAATCTCCTCATAATTTTGACACCTTTTATGCTCTGCATATTTTTCATGCCTTTTCAGTCTCTTCATGTCTCTGAGGACCGCTTCATGCTCCTCCTATTTTTCAGACCGTTTTCTGCTACTCTTTTTTTTTTCACTCCTTTTGAAGCTCTTCATATTTTTCACACATTTTCAGGCTCTTCATCTTTTTGAACACCGCTTCATGCTCCTCCTATTTTTCAGACCGTTTCATGCTCCTCATGATTTTCACAACTTTTGAAGCTCTTCATATTTCTCACACCTTTTCAGGCTCTTCATGTTTTTCAACACTGCTTCATGTCCCTCCTATTTTTCAGACCGTTTCATGCTCCTCATATTTTTGACACATTTTGAAGCTCTTAATATTTCTCACACCTTTTCAGGCTCTTCATGTTTTTCAACAATGCGTCATGCTCCTACAATTTTTCAGACCATTTCATGCTCCTCATATTTTGACACCTTTGAAGCTCTTCATTTTCTCACACCTTTTCAGGATCTTCATGTTTTTGACGACTGCTTCTTGCCCATCCTATGTTTCAGACCGTTTCATGCTCCTCGTATTTTTGACACCTTTTGAAGCTCTTCATATTTTTCACACCTTTTCAGGCTCTTCATGTTTTTTAAAAGCACTTCATGCTCCTCCTATTTTTCAGACCGTTTCATGCCCCTCATATTTTTGACACTTTTTGAAGCTCCTCCTATTTTTCACACCTTTTCTGGCTCTTCATGTTTTTGAACACCACTTCATTCTCCTCCTATTTTTCAGACGTTTCATGCTCATCTCATTTTTGACACCTTTTGAAGCTCTTCATAATTTTCACACCATTTGAAGCTCTTCATAGTTTTCAAAGTTTTTCACACTCTTCATGTTTTTCAACACCGCTTCATTCTCCTCCTATTTTTCAGATCGTTTCATGTTCCCCATATTTTTGACACCTTTTGAAACTCCTCCTATTTTTCACACCTTTTGAGGCTCTTCATGTTTTTCAACACCGTTTCATGCTCCTCCTATTTTTCAGACTGTTTCATGCTCTTCGCATTTTTCAGACCGTTTCATGCTCCTCATATACTTGACACAATTTGAAGCTCTTCATATTTTTCACACCTTTTCAGCCTCTTCATGTTTTTCAACACCGCTTCATGCTCCTCCTATTTTTCAGACCGTTTCATGCTCCTCATATTTTTCACACTTTTTGAAGCTCTTCATATTTTTCACACCTTTTCAGGCTCTTCATGTTTTTGAACACCGCTTCATGCTCCTCCAATTTTTCAGACCGTTTCATGCTCCTCATATTTTTGACACCTTTTGAAGCTACTCATATTATACACAACTTTTCAGGTTCTTCATGTTTTTCAACACAGCTTAATACTCCTCCAATTATTCAGACCGTTTCTTGCTCCTAATATATTTCACATCTTTTATAGCTCTTCATATTTTTCACACCTTTTCAGGTTCTTCATGTTTTTCAACACCACTTCATGAACCTCCTATTTTTCAGACCGTTTTATGCTCCTCATAATTTTGACACACTTTGAAGCCCTTCATAAATTCACACCTTTTCAGGCTCTTCATGTTTTTCAACACCACTTCATTCTCATCCTATTTTTCAGACGTTTCATGCTCATCTCATTGTTTACACCCTTTGAAGCTCTTCATATTTTTCACACCTTTTGAGGCTCTTCATGTTTTTCAACACCGTTTCATGCTCCTCCTACTTTTCAGACCGTTTCATGCTCCTCATTTTTTTCACACCTTTTGAATCTCTTCATATTTTACACACCTTTTCAGGCTCTTCATGTTTTTGAAGACCGCTTCATGCTCCTCCTATTTTTCAGACCGTTTCTTGCTCCTCATATTTTTGAGACTTTTTGAAGCTCTTCATATTTTACACACCTTTTCAGGCTCTTCATGTTTTTGACGAATGCTTCATGCTCCTCCTATTTTTCAGAACGTTTCATGCTCCTCATGTATTTCACACCTTTTGAAGCTCTTCATCTATTTCACACCTTTTCAGTCTCTTCATGTTTTTGAACACCGCTTCATGGTCGTCCTATTTTTCAGACCGTTTCATGCTCCTCATATTTTTTACACCTTTTAAGCTCTGCATATTTTTCACACCTTTTCAGTCTCTTCATGTTTTTGAGGACCGCTTCATGCTCCTCCTATTTTTCAGGCCGTTTCATTCTCCACATATTTTGACACCTTTTCAAGCTCTTCATATTTTTCACACCTTTTCAGGCTCTTCATGTTTTTCAACACTGCTTCATGCTCCTCCTATATTTCCGACCATTTTATGCGCCTCATATTTTTGACACGTTTTGCAGCTCTTCATATTTTTCACACCTTTTCAGTCGCTTCATGTTTTTGAGGACCGCTTCATGCTCCTCCTATTTTTCAGACCGTTTCATGCTCCACATATTGTGACACCTTTTCAAGCTCTTCATATTTTTCACACCTTTTCAGGCTCTTCATGTTTTTCAACACTGCTTCATGCTCCTCCTATTTTTCCGACCGTTTTATGCGCCTCATATTTTTGACACGTTTTGCAGCTCTTCATATATTTCACACCTTTTCAGGCTCTTCATGTTTTTCTCCACCGCATCATGCTCCTCCTATTTTTAAGACCGTTTCATTCTCCTCATATATTTCACACCTTTTGAAGCTCTTCCTATTTTTCACACCTTTTCAGGCGCTTCATGTTTTTCAACACCGCTTCATGCTCCTCCTATTTTTCAGGCCGGTTCATGCTTCTCATATATTTGACAGCTTTTGAAGCTCTTCATATTTCTCACACCTTTTCAGGCTATTCTTGTTTTTCAACACCGCTTCATGCTCCTCCTATTTTTCAGACCATTTCGTGCTTCTCATATTTTTGACTCTTTTTGAAGCTCTTCATATTTTTCACACATTTTCAGGCTCTTCATGTTTTTCAACACCGCTTCATGCTCCTCCTCTTTTTCAGACCGTTTCATGCTCCTCATACTTTTGACACCTTTTGAAGCTCTTCATGTATTTCACACGTTTTCATGCTCTTCATGTTGTTCAACACCGATTCATGCTCCTCCTCTTTTTCAGACTGTTTCATGCACCTCATACTATTGACACCTTTTGAAGCTCTTCATATCTTTCACAACTTTTCAGGCTCTTCATGTTTTTCAAAACCTTTTCATGCTCCTCCTATTTTTCAGACCATTTCATGCACCTCATATTTTTCACACCTTTTGAAGCTTTTCATATTTTTCACAACTTCTCAGACTCTTCATGTTTTTGACCACCGCTTCATGCTCCTCCTATTTTTCAGACCGATTCATGCTCCTCATATTTTTGACACCTTTTGAAGCTCTTCATATTTTTCACACCTTTTCAGGCTCTTCATTTTTTTGATCACCGCTTCATGCTCCTCTTATTTTGTAGACCGTTTCATGCTCCTCATATTTTTGACACCTTTTGAAGCTCTTCATATTTTTCATACTTTTTAAGGCTCTTCATTTTTTTCAACACCTCTTCATGCTCCTCCTATTTTACAGACCGTTTCATGCTTCTCGTGTTTTTGACACCTTTTGAAGCTCTTCATATTTTTCACACCTTTTCATGCTCTTCATCTTTTTCAAAACCGTTTCATGCTCCTCCAATTTTTCAGGCTGTTTCATGCTCCTCATATTTTTGACGCCTTTGAAGCTCTTCATATTTGTCACACCTATTCAAGCTCTTCATATTTTACAACACCGCTTCATGCTCCTCCTATTTTTCAGTTGTTTCATGCTTCTCATATTTTTGACACCTTTTGAAGCTCTTCATATTTTTCACATCTTTTCAGGCTCTTCATATTTTCAAACACCGCTTCAGGCTCCTCCTGTTTTTAACACTGTTTCATGCTCCTCATATTTTTTACACCTTTTGAAGCTCTTCATATATCTCAGACCTTTTCAGGCTCTTCATGTATTTCACTACCAATTCATGATCCTCCTATTTTTCAGACCGTTTCATGCTGTTCACATTTCTGACAACTTTTGAAGCTCTTCATATTTTTCACACCTTTTCAGGCTCTTCATGTTTTTGAACACCACTTCATGCTCCTCCTATTTTTCAGACCGTTTCATCCTCCTCATATTTTTGACACGTTTTGAAGTTCTTCATATTTTCCACACCTTTTCAGGCTCTTCATGTTTTTAAACACCGCTTCATTCTCCTCCTATTTTACAGACTGTTTCATGCTTCTCGTGTTTTTGACACCTTTTCAAGCTCTTCATATTTTTCACACATTTTCATGCTCTTCATCTTTTTCAAACCCGTTTCATGCTCATCCTATTTTTCATGCTGTTTCATGCACCTCATATTTTTGACACTTTTTGAAGCTCTTCATAATTTCACACCTTTTCAGGCTCTTGATGTTTTTAAACACCGCTTCATGCTCCTCCTATTTTTCAGACTGTTTCATGCTCCTCATATTTTTGACAACTTTTGAAGCTCTTCATATTTTTCACACCTTCAGCCTCTTCATGTTTTTGAACACCGTTTCATGCTCTTCCTTTTTTTCAGACCGTTTCATGGTCCTCATATATTTCACACATTTTGAAGCTCTTCATATTTTTCACAACTTTTCAGGCTCTTCATGTATTTGACCACCGCATCATGCTCCTCCTATTTTTCAGACCGTTTCATGCTCCTCATATTTTTGACACGTTTTGAAGCTCTTCATATTTTTCATACCTTTTCAGGCTTTTCATGTTTTTGAACACCGCTTCATTCTCCTCCTATTTTTCAGACTGTTTCATGCTCCTCATATTTTTGACAACTTTTGAAGCTCTTCATATTTTTCACACCTTTTCAGGCTCTTCATGTTTTTGACCACCGCTTCATGCTGCTCCTTTTTTTCAGACCGTTTTAATCTCCTCATAATTTTGACACCTTTTTAAGCTCTGCATATTTTTCATGCCTTTTCAGTCTCTTCATGTCTCTGAGGACCGCTTCATGCTCCTCCTATTTTTCAGACCGTTTTCTGCTACTCTTTTTTTTTCACTCCTTTTGAAGCTCTTCATATTTTTCACACATTTTCAGGCTCTTCATCTTTTTGAACACCGCTTCATGCTCCTCCTATTTTTCAGACCGTTTCATGCTCCTCATGATTTTCACACCTTTTGAAGCTCTTCATATTTCTCACACCTTTTCAGGCTCTTCATGTTTTTCAACACTGCTTCATGTCCCTCCTATTTTTCAGACCGTTTCATGCTCCTCATATTTTTGACACATTTTGAAGCTCTTAATATTTCTCACACCTTTTCAGGCTCTTCATGTTTTTCAACAATGCGTCATGCTCCTACAATTTTTCAGACCATTTCATGCTCCTCATATTTTGACACCTTTGAAGCTCTTCATTTTCTCACACCTTTTCAGGATCTTCATGTTTTTGACGACTGCTTCTTGCCCATCCTATGTTTCAGACCGTTTCATGCTCCTCGTATTTTTGACACCTTTTGAAGCTCTTCATATTTTTCACACCTTTTCAGGCTCTTCATGTTTTTTAAAAGCACTTCATGCTCCTCCTATTTTTCAGACCGTTTCATGCCCCTCATATTTTTGACACTTTTTGAAGCTCCTCCTATTTTTCACACCTTTTCTGGCTCTTCATGTTTTTGAACACCACTTCATTCTCCTCCTATTTTTCAGACGTTTCCTGCTCATCTCATTTTTGACACCTTTTGAAGCTCTTCATAATTTTCACACCATTTGAAGCTCTTCATAGTTTTCAAACTTTTTCACACTCTTCATGTTTTTCAACACCGCTTCATTCTCCTCCTATTTTTCAGATCGTTTCATGTTCCCCATATTTTTGACACCTTTTGAAACTCCTCCTATTTTTCACACCTTTTGAGGCTCTTCATGTTTTTCAACACCGTTTCATGCTCCTCCTATTTTTCAGACCGTTTCATGCTCCTCGCATTTTTCAGAACGTTTCATGCTCCTCATATACTTGACACAATTTGAAGCTCTTCATATTTTTCACACCTTTTCAGGCTCTTCATGTTTTTGAACACCGCTTCATGCTCCTCCAATATTTCAGACCGTTTCATGCTCCTCATATTTTTGACACCTTTTGAAGCTACTCATATTATACACAACTTTTCAGGTTCTTCATGTTTTTCAACACAGCTTAATACTCCTCCAATTATTCAGACCGTTTCTTGCTCCTAATATATTTCACATCTTTTATAGCTCTTCATATTTTTCACACCTTTTCAGGTTCTTCATGTTTTTCAACACCACTTCATGAACCTCCTATTTTTCAGACCGTTATGCTCCTCATAATTTTGACACACTTTGAAGCCCTTCATAAATTCACACCTTTTCAGGCTCTTCATGTTTTTCATCACCACTTCATTCTCATCCTATTTTTCAGACGTTTCATGCTCATCTCATTGTTTACACCCTTTGAAGCTCTTCATATTTTTCACACCTTTTGAGGCTCTTCATGTTTTTCAACACCGTTTCATGCTCCTCCTACTTTTCAGACCGTTTCATGCTCCTCATTTTTTTCACACCTTTTGAATCTCTTCATATTTTACACACCTTTTCAGGCTCTTCATGTTTTTGAAGACCGCTTCATGCTCCTCCTATTTTTCAGACCGTTTCTTGCTCCTCATATTTTTGAGACTTTTTGAAGCTCTTCATATTTTACACACCTTTTCAGGCTCTTCATGTTTTTGACGAATGCTTCATGCTCCTCCTATTTTTCAGAACGTTTCATGCTCCTCATGTATTTCACATCTTTTGAAGCTCTTCATCTATTTCACACCTTTTCAGTCTCTTCATGTTTTTGAGGACCGCTTCATGCCCCTCCTATTTTTCAGGCCGTTTCATGCTCCACATATTTTGACACCTTTTCAAGCTCTTCATATTTTTCACACCTTTTCAGGCTCTTCATGTTTTTCAACACTGCTTCATGCTCCTCCTATTTTTCTGACCATTTTATGCGCCTCATATTTTTGACACGTTTTGCAGCTCTTCATATTTTTCACACCTTTTCAGTCGCTTCATGTTTTTGAGGACCGCTTCATGCTCCTCCTATTTTTCAGACCGTTTCATGCTCCACATATTGTGACACCTTTTCAAGCTCTTCATATTTTTCACACCTTTTCAGGCTCTTCATGTTTTTCAACACTGCTTCATGCTCCTCCTATGTTTCTGACCGGTTTATGCGCCTCATATTTTTGACACGTTTTGCAGCTCTTCATATATTTCACACCTTTTCAGGCTCTTCATGTTTTTCTCCACCGCATCATGCTCCTCCTATTTTTAAGACCGTTTCATTCTCCTCATATATTTCACACCTTTTGAAGCTCTTCCTATTTTTCACACCTTTTCAGGCGCTTCATGTTTTTCAACACCGCTTCATGCTCCTCCTATTTTTCAGGCCGTTTCATGCTTCTCATATATTTGACAGCTTTTGAAGCTCTTCATATTTCTCACACCTTTTCAGGCTATTCTTGTTTTTCAACACCGCTTCATGCTCCTCCTATTTTTCAGACCATTTCGTGCTTCTCATATTTTTGACTCTTTTTGAAGCTCTTCATATTTTTCACACATTTTCAGGCTCTTCATGTTTTTCAACACCACTTCATGCTCCTCCTCTTTTTCAGACCGTTTCATGCTCCTCATAATTTTGACACCTTTTGAAGCTCTTCATGTATTTCACACGTTTTCATGCTCTTCATGTTGTTCAACACCGCTTCATGCTCCTCCTCTTTTTCAGACTGTTTCATGCACCTCATATTATTGACACCTTTTGAAGCTCTTCATATTTTTCACAACTTTTCAGGCTCTTCATGTTTTTCAAAACCTTTTCATGCTCCTCCTATTTTTCAGACCATTTCATGCACCTCATATTTTTCACACCTTTTGAAGCTTTTCATATTTTTCACAACTTCTCAGACTCTTCATGTTTTTGACCACCGCTTCATGCTCCTCCTATTTTTCAGACCGATTCATGCTCCTCATATTTTTGACACCTTTTGAAGCTCTTCATATTTTTCACATCTTTTCATGCTCTTCATCTTTTTCAAAACAGGTTCATGTGCCTCCTATTTTTCAGACCGTATCCTGCTCCTCATATTTTTCACACCTTTTGAAGCTCTTCATATTTTTCACACCTTTTCAGGCTCTTCATTTTTTTGATCACCGCTTCATGCTCCTCTTATTTTGTAGACCGTTTCATGCTCCTCATATTTTTGACACCTTTTGAAGCTCTTCATATTTTTCATACTTTTTAAGGCTCTTCATTTTTTTCAACACCTCTTCATGCTCCTCCTATTTTACAGACCGTTTCATGCTTCTCGTGTTTTTGACACCTTTTGAAGCTCTTCATATTTTTCACACCTTTTCATGCTCTTCATCTTTTTCAAAACCGTTTCATGCTCGTCCAATTTTTCAGGCTGTTTCATGCTCCTCATATTTTTGACGCCTTTGAAGCTCTTCATATTTGTCACACCTATTCAAGCTCTTCATATTTTACAACACCGCTTCATGCTCCTCCTATTTTTCAGTTGTTTCATGCTTCTCATATTTTTGACACCTTTTGAAGCTCTTCATATTTTTCACATCTTTTCAGGCTCTTCATATTTTCAAACACCGCTTCAGGCTCCTCCTGTTTTTAACACTGTTTCATGCTCCTCATATTTTTTACACCTTTTGAAGCTCTTCATATATCTCAGACCTTTTCAGGCTCTTCATGTATTTCACTACCAATTCATGATCCTCCTATTTTTCAGACCGTTTCATGCTGTTCACATTTCTGACAACTTTTGAAGCTCTTCATATTTTTCACACCTTTTCAGGCTCTTCATGTTTTTGAACACCACTTCATGCTCCTCCTATTTTTCAGACCGTTTCATCCTCCTCATATTTTTGACACGTTTTGAAGTTCTTCATATTTTCCACACCTTTTCAGGCTCTTCATGTTTTTAAACACCGCTTCATTCTCCTCCTATTTTACAGACTGTTTCATGCTTCTCGTGTTTTTGACACCTTTTCAAGCTCTTCATATTTTTCACACATTTTCATGCTCTTCATCTTTTTCAAACCCGTTTCATGCTCATCCTATTTTTCATGCTGTTTCATGCACCTCATATTTTTGACACTTTTTGAAGCTCTTCATAATTTCACACCTTTTCAGGCTCTTGATGTTTTTAAACACCGCTTCATGCTCCTCCTATTTTTCAGACTGTTTCATGCTCCTCATATTTTTGACAACTTTTGAAGCTCTTCATATTTTTCACACCTTCAGCCTCTTCATGTTTTTGAACACCGTTTCATGCTCTTCCTTTTTTTCAGACCGTTTCATGGTCCTCATATATTTCACACATTTTGAAGCTCTTCATATTTTTCACAACTTTTCAGGCTCTTCATGTATTTGACCACCGCATCATGCTCCTCCTATTTTTCAGACCGTTTCATGCTCCTCATATTTTTGACACGTTTTGAAGCTCTTCATATTTTTCATACCTTTTCAGGCTTTTCATGTTTTTGAACACCGCTTCATTCTCCTCCTATTTTTCAGACTGTTTCATGCTCCTCATATTTTTGACAACTTTTGAAGCTCTTCATATTTTTCACACCTTTTCAGGCTCTTCATGTTTTTGACCACCGCTTCATGCTGCTCCTATTTTTCAGACCGTTTTAATCTCCTCATAATTTTGACACCTTTTTAAGCTCTGCATATTTTTCATGCCTTTTCAGTCTCTTCATGTCTCTGAGGACCGCTTCATGCTCCTCCTATTTTTCAGACCGTTTTCTGCTACTCTTTTTTTTTCACTCCTTTTGAAGCTCTTCATATTTTTCACACATTTTCAGGCTCTTCATCTTTTTGAACACCGCTTCATGCTCCTCCTATTTTTCAGACCGTTTCATGCTCCTCATGATTTTCACACCTTTTGAAGCTCTTCATATTTCTCACACCTTTTCAGGCTCTTCATGTTTTTCAACACTGCTTCATGTCCCTCCTATTTTTCAGACCGTTTCATGCTCCTCATATTTTTGACACATTTTGAAGCTCTTAATATTTCTCACACCTTTTCAGGCTCTTCATGTTTTTCAACAATGCGTCATGCTCCTACAATTTTTCAGACCATTTCATGCTCCTCATATTTTGACACCTTTGAAGCTCTTCATTTTCTCACACCTTTTCAGGATCTTCATGTTTTTGACGACTGCTTCTTGCCCATCCTATGTTTCAGACCGTTTCATGCTCCTCGTATTTTTGACACCTTTTGAAGCTCTTCATATTTTTCACACCTTTCAGGCTCTTCATGTTTTTTAAAAGCACTTCATGCTCCTCCTATTTTTCAGACCGTTTCATGCCCCTCATATTTTTGACACTTTTTGAAGCTCCTCCTATTTTTCACACCTTTTCTGGCTCTTCATGTTTTTGAACACCACTTCATTCTCCTCCTATTTTTCAGACGTTTCCTGCTCATCTCATTTTTGACACCTTTTGAAGCTCTTCAGAATTTTCACACCATTTGAAGCTCTTCATAGTTTTCAAACTTTTTCACACTCTTCATGTTTTTCAACACCGCTTCATTCTCCTCCTATTTTTCAGATCGTTTCATGTTCCCCATATTTTTGACACCTTTTGATACTCCTCCTATTTTTCACACCTTTTGAGGCTCTTCATGTTTTTCAACACCGTTTCATGCTCCTCCTATTTTTCAGACCGTTTCATGCTCCTCGCATTTTTCAGACCGTTTCATGCTCCTCATATACTTGACACAATTTGAAGCTCTTCATATTTTTCACACCTTTTCAGCCTCTTCATGTTTTTCAACACCGCTTCATGCTCCTCCTATTTTTCAGACCGTTTCATGCTCCTCATATTTTTCACACTTTTTGAAGCTCTTCATATTTTTCACACCTTTTCAGGCTCTTCATGTTTTTGAACACCGCTTCATGCTCCTCCAATTTTTCAGACCGTTTCATGCTCCTCATATTTTTGACACCTTTTGAAGCTACTCATATTATACACAACTTTTCAGGTTCTTCATGTTTTTCAACACAGCTTAATACTCCTCCAATTATTCAGACCGTTTCTTGCTCCTAATATATTTCACATCTTTTATAGCTCTTCATATTTTTCACACCTTTTCAGGTTCTTCATGTTTTTCAACACCACTTCATGAACCTCCTATTTTTCAGACCGTTTTATGCTCCTCATAATTTTGACACACTTTGAAGCCCTTCATAAATTCACACCTTTTCAGGCTCTTCATGTTTTTCAACACCACTTCATTCTCATCCTATTTTTCAGACGTTTCATGCTCATCTCATTGTTTACACCCTTTGAAGCTCTTCATATTTTTCACACCTTTTGAGGCTCTTCATGTTTTTCAACACCGTTTCATGCTCCTCCTACTTTTCAGACCGTTTCATGCTCCTCATTTTTGTCACACCTTTTGAATCTCTTCATATTTTACACACCTTTTCAGGCTCTTCATGTTTTTGAAGACCGCTTCATGCTCCTCCTATTTTTCAGACCGTTTCTTGCTCCTCATATTTTTGAGACTTTTTGAAGCTCTTCATATTTTACACACCTTTTCAGGCTCTTCATGTTTTTGACGAATGCTTCATGCTCCTCCTATTTTTCAGAACGTTTCATGCTCCTCATGTATTTCACACCTTTTGAAGCTCTTCATCTATTTCACACCTTTTCAGTCTCTTCATGTTTTTGAACACCGCTTCATGGTCGTCCTATTTTTCAGACCGTTTCATGCTCCTCATATTTTTTACACCTTTTAAGCTCTGCATATTTTTCACACCTTTTCAGTCTCTTCATGTTTTTGAGGACCGCTTCATGCTCCTCCTATTTTTCAGGCCGTTTCATTCTCCACATATTTTGACACCTTTTTAAGCTCTTCATATTTTTCACACCTTTTCAGGCTCTTCATGTTTTTCAACACTGCTTCATGCTCCTCCTATTTTTCCGACCATTTTATGCGCCTCATATTTTTGACACGTTTTGCAGCTCTTCATATTTTTCACACCTTTTCAGTCGCTTCATGTTTTTGAGGACCGCTTCATGCTCCTCCTATTTTTCAGACCGTTTCATGCTCCACATATTGTGACACCTTTTCAAGCTCTTCATATTTTTCACACCTTTTCAGGCTCTTCATGTTTTTCAACACTGCTTCATGCTCCTCCTATTTTTCCGACCGTTTTATGCGCCTCATATTTTTGACACGTTTTGCAGCTCTTCATATATTTCACACCTTTTCCGGCTCTTCATGTTTTTCTCCACCGCATCATGCTCCTCCTATTTTTAAGACCGTTTCATTCTCCTCATATATTTCACACCTTTTGAAGCTCTTCCTATTTTTCACACCTTTTCAGGCGCTTCATGTTTTTCAACACCGCTTCATGCTCCTCCTATTTTTCAGGCCGTTTCATGCTTCTCATATATTTGACAGCTTTTGAAGCTCTTCATATTTCTCACACCTTTTCAGGCTATTCTTGTTTTTCAACACCGCTTCATGCTCCTCCTATTTTTCAGACCATTTCGTGCTTCTCATATTTTTGACTCTTTTTGAAGCTCTTCATATTTTTCACACATTTTCAGGCTCTTCATGTTTTTCAACACCGCTTCATGCTCCTCCTCTTTTTCAGACCGTTTCATGCTCCTCATAATTTTGACACCTTTTGAAGCTCTTCATGTATTTCACACGTTTTCATGCTCTTCATGTTGTTCAACACCGCTTCATGCTCCTCCTCTTTTTCAGACTGTTTCATGCACCTCATACTATTGACACCTTTTGAAGCTCTTCATATTTTTCACAACTTTTCAGGCTCTTCATGTTTTTCAAAACCTTTTCATGCTCCTCCTATTTTTCAGACCATTTCAGGCACCTCATATTTTTCACACCTTTTGAAGCTTTTCATATTTTTCACAACTTCTCAGACTCTTCATGTTTTTGACCACCGCTTCATGCTCCTCCTATTTTTCAGACCGATTCATGCTCCTCATATTTTTGACACCTTTTGAAGCTCTTCATATTTTTCACACCTTTTCATGCTCTTCATCTTTTTCAAAACAGCTTCATGCGCCTCCTATTTTTCAGACCGTATCCTGCTCCTCATATTTTTCACACCTTTTGAAGCTCTTCATATTTTTCACACCTTTTCAGGCTCTTCATTTTTTTGATCACCGCTTCATGCTCCTCTTATTTTGTAGACCGTTTCATGCTCCTCATATTTTTGACACCTTTTGAAGCTCTTCATATTTTTCATACTTTTTAAGGCTCTTCATTTTTTTCAACACCTCTTCATGCTCCTCCTGTTTTACAGACCGTTTCATGCTTCTCGTGTTTTTGACACCTTTTGAAGCTCTTCATATTTTTCACACCTTTTCATGCTCTTCATCTTTTTCAAAACCGTTTCATGCTCGTCCAATTTTTCAGGCTGTTTCATGCTCCTCATATTTTTGACGCCTTTGAAGCTCTTCATATTTGTCACACCTATTCAAGCTCTTCATATTTTACAACACCGCTTCATGCTCCTCCTATTTTTCAGTTGTTTCATGCTTCTCATATTTTTGACACCTTTTGAAGCTCTTCATATTTTTCACATCTTTTCAGGCTCTTCATATTTTCAAACACCGCTTCAGGCTCCTCCTGTTTTTAACACTGTTTCATGCTCCTCATATTTTTTACACCTTTTGAAGCTCTTCATATATCTCAGACCTTTTCAGGCTCTTCATGTATTTCACTACCAATTCATGATCCTCCTATTTTTCAGACCGTTTCATGCTGTTCACATTTCTGACAACTTTTGAAGCTCTTCATATTTTTCACACCTTTTCAGGCTCTTCATGTTTTTGAACACCACTTCATGCTCCTCCTATTTTTCAGACCGTTTCATCCTCCTCATATTTTTGACACGTTTTGAAGTTCTTCATATTTTCCACACCTTTTCAGGCTCTTCATGTTTTTAAACACCGCTTCATTCTCCTCCTATTTTACAGACTGTTTCATGCTTCTCGTGTTTTTGACACCTTTTCAAGCTCTTCATATTTTTCACACATTTTCATGCTCTTCATCTTTTTCAAACCCGTTTCATGCTCATCCTATTTTTCATGCTGTTTCATGCACCTCATATTTTTGACACTTTTTGAAGCTCTTCATAATTTCACACCTTTTCAGGCTCTTGATGTTTTTAAACACCGCTTCATGCTCCTCCTATTTTTCAGACTGTTTCATGCTCCTCATATTTTTGACAACTTTTGAAGCTCTTCATATTTTTCACACCTTCAGCCTCTTCATGTTTTTGAACACCGTTTCATGCTCTTCCTTTTTTTCAGACCGTTTCATGGTCCTCATATATTTCACACATTTTGAAGCTCTTCATATTTTTCACAACTTTTCAGGCTCTTCATGTATTTGACCACCGCATCATGCTCCTCCTATTTTTCAGACCGTTTCATGCTCCTCATATTTTTGACACGTTTTGAAGCTCTTCATATTTTTCATACCTTTTCAGGCTTTTCATGTTTTTGAACACCGCTTCATTCTCCTCCTATTTTTCAGACTGTTTCATGCTCCTCATATTTTTGACAACTTTTGAAGCTCTTCATATTTTTCACACCTTTTCAGGCTCTTCATGTTTTTGACCACCGCTTCATGCTGCTCCTATTTTTCAGACCGTTTTAATCTCCTCATAATTTTGACACCTTTTTAAGCTCTGCATATTTTTCATGCCTTTTCAGTCTCTTCATGTCTCTGAGGACCGCTTCATGCTCCTCCTATTTTTCAGACCGTTTTCTGCTACTCTTTTTTTTTCACTCCTTTTGAAGCTCTTCATATTTTTCACACATTTTCAGGCTCTTCATCTTTTTGAACACCGCTTCATGCTCCTCCTATTTTTCAGACCGTTTCATGCTCCTCATGATTTTCACACCTTTTGAAGCTCTTCATATTTCTCACACCTTTTCAGGCTCTTCATGTTTTTCAACACTGCTTCATGTCCCTCCTATTTTTCAGACCGTTTCATGCTCCTCATATTTTTGACACATTTTGAAGCTCTTAATATTTCTCACAACTTTTCAGGCTCTTCATGTTTTTCAACAATGCGTCATGCTCCTACAATTTTTCAGACCATTTCATGCTCCTCATATTTTGACACCTTTGAAGCTCTTCATTTTCTCACACCTTTTCAGGATCTTCATGTTTTTGACGACTGCTTCTTGCCCATCCTATGTTTCAGACCGTTTCATGCTCCTCGTATTTTTGACACCTTTTGAAGCTCTTCATATTTTTCACACATTTTCAGGCTCTTCATCTTTTTGAACACCGCTTCATGCTCCTCCTATTTTTCAGACCGTATCATGCTCCTCATATTTTTGACACCTTTTGAAGCTCTTTATATATTTCACACCTTTTCAGGCTCTCCATGTTTTTCAACACCTCTTCATGCTCCTCCTATTTTTCAGTCGTTTCATGATTCTCATATTTTTGACACCTCTTGAAGCTCTTCATATTTTTCACACCTTTTCAGCCTCTTCATGTTTTCAACACCGCTTCATGCTCCTCTCATTTTTAAGATCGATTCATGCTCCTCATATTTTTGACACCCTTGAAGCTCTTCATATTTTTCAAACTTTTCAGGCTCTTCATGTTTTTCAACACCGCTTCATGCTCCTCCTATTTTTCAGACCGTTTCATGCACCTCATATTTTTCACACCTTTTCAGGCTCTTCATATTTTTGAACACCGCTTCATGCTCCTCCTATTTTCCAGACCGTTTCATGCTCCACAATTTTTTGACACCTTTTGAAGCTGTTCATATTTTTCACACATTTTCATGCTCTTCATGTTTTTGGCCACCGCTTCATGCTGCTCCTATTTTTCAGACCGTTTCATACACCTCATATTTTTCCCACCTTTTGAAGCTCTTCATATTTTTCACAGCTTTTCAGGCTCTTCATGTTTTTCAACACCTCTTCATGCTCCTCCTATTTTTCAGTCATTTCATGCTTCTCATATTGTTGACACCTTTTGAAGCTCTTCATATTTTGCACACATTTTCATGCTCTTCATCTTTTTCAAAACCGTTTCATGCTCTTCCAATTTTCAGGCTGTTTCATGCTCCTCATATTTTTGACACCTTTTGAAGCTCTTCATATTTTTCACTTCTTTTCAGTCTCTTCATGTTTTTCAACACCGCTTCATGCTCTTGTTATTTTTCAAACCGTTTCATGCTCCTGATATTTTTGACACCCGTGTAGCTCTTCATATTTTTCACACCTTTTCAGGCTCTTCATGTTTTTGAACACCGCTTCATACTCTTCCTGTTTTTCAGACCGTTTCATGCTCCACATATTTTTGACACCTTTTGGAGCTCTTTATATTTTGCACACCTTTTCAAGCTCTTCATGTTTTTCAACTCCGCTTCATGCCTCTCGCATTTTTCGTTCTGTTTCATGCTTCTCATAATGCTGACACCTTTTGAAGCTCTTCATATATTTCACACCTTTTCATGCTCCTCATGTTTTTCAACACCATTTCATGCGCCTCCTATTTTTCAGACCGTTTCATGCACCTCATATTTTTGACACCTTTTGAAGCTCTTCATATTTTTCACACCTTTTCAGGCTCTTCATGTTTTTGAACACCACTTCATTCTCCTCCTATTTTTCAGAATGTTTCATGCTTCTCATATTTTTGACACGTTTTGAAGTTCTTCATATTTTCCACACCTTTTCAGGCTCTTCATGTTTTTCAACACCTCTTCATGCTCCTCCTATTTTTCAGTCGTTTCATGCTTCTCATATTTTTGACACCTTTTTAAGCTCTTCATATTTTTCACACCTTTTCATGCTCTTCATCTTTTTCAGAACCATTTCTGCTCTTCCAATTTTCAGGCTGTTTCATGCTCCTCATAGGTTTGACACCTTTTGAAGCTCTTCATATATTTCACACCTCTTCAGGCTCTTCATGTTTTTGACTACTGCTTCATGCTGCTCCTATTTTTCAGACCGTTTCATGCTCCTCATATTTTTGACACCTTTTGAAGCTCTTCATACTTTTCACACCTTTTCAGGCTCTTAATGTTTTTGAACACGACTTCATGCTCCTCCTATTTTTCAGACCGTTTCATGCTCCTCATATTTTTGACACATTTTGAAGCTCTTCATATTTTCCACACCTTTTCAGGCTCTTCATGTTTTTAAACACCACTTCATTCTCCTCCTATTTTACAGACTGTTTCATGCTCCTCATATATTTGACACATTTTGAAGCTCTTCTTTTTTTTCACACCTTTTCAGGATCTTAATATTTTTGAACACCACTTCATGTTCCTCCTATTTTTCAGACCGTTTCATGCTCCTCATATTTTTGACACGTTTTGAAGCTCTTGATATTTTTCACACCTTTTAAGGCTCTTCATGTTTTTCAACACCGCTTCATGCTCCTCCTATTTTTCAGACCGTTTCATGCACCTCATATTTCTCACACCTTTTGAAGCTCTTCATATTTTTCACACCTTTTCATGCTCTTCATCTTTTTCAGAACCATTTCTGCTCTTCCAATTTTCAGGCTGTTTCATGCTCCTCATAGTTTTGACACCTTTTGAAGCTCTTCATATTTTTCACACCTTTTCAGGCTCTTCATGTTTTCAACACCGCTTCATGCTCCTCCTATTTTTCAGACCGTTTCATGCTCCTCATATTTTTGACACCTTTGAAGCTCCTTATATATTTCACACCTTTTCAGGCTCTCCATGTTTTTCAACACCTCTTCATGCTCCTCCTATTTTTCAGTCGTTTCATGATTCTCATATTTTTGACACCTTTTGAAGCTCTTCATATTTTTCATAACTTTTCAGGCTCTTCATGTTTTCAACACCGCTTCATGCTCCTCTTATTTTTAAGACCGATTCATGCTCCTCATATTTTTGACACGTTTTGAAGCTCTTCATATTTTTCACATCTTTTCAGGCTCTTTATGTTTTCAAACACCGCTTCCTGCTCCTCCTATTTTTCACACAGTTTCATGCTCCTCATATTTTCGACACCTTTGAAGCTCTTCATATATTTCACACCTTTTCAGGCTCTTCATGTTTTTCAACACCGCTTCATGCTCCTCCTAATTTTCAGTCGTTTCATGCTTCTCATAATGTTGACACCTTTTGTAGCTCTTCACATATTTCACACCTTTTCATGCTCTTCATGTTTTTCAACACCGTTTCATGCTCCTCCTATATTTCAGACCGTTTCATGCACCTCATATTTTTCACACCTTTTGAAACTCTTCATATTTTTCACACCTTTTCAGGCTCTTCATATTTTTGAACACCGCTTCATGTTCCTCCTATTTTCCAGTCCGTTTCATGCTCCACATATATTTGACACCTTTGGAAACTCTTCATATTTTTCACACCTTTTCATGCTCTTCATGTTTTTGACCCCCGCTTCATGCTCCTCCTATTTTTCAGACAGTTTTATGCTCCTCATATTTTTGACACTTTTTGAAGCTCTTCATGTTTTTCACACCTTTTCAGGCTCTTCATGTTTATAAACACCGCTTCATTCTCCTCCTATTTTTCAGACTGTTACATGCTCCTCATAATTTTGACACCTTTTGAAGCTCTTCATATTTTTCACACCTTTTCAGGATCTTCATGTTTTTGACAACTGTTTCATGCTCCTCCTATTTTTCAGACAGTTTTATGCTCCTCAAAATTTTGACACTTTTTGAAGCTCTTCATGTTTTTCACACCTTTTCAGGCTCTTCATGTTTATAAACACCGCTTCATTCTCCTCCTATTTTTCACACCGTTTCATGCTCCTCATATTTTTGACACCTTTTTAAGCTCTTCATATTTTTCACACATTTTCAGGCTCTTCATCTTTTTTCAAAACCGTTTCATGCTCATCCTATTTTTCAGGCTGTTTCAGGCTCCTCATATTTTTGACACCTTTTGAAGCTCTTCATATATTTCACACCTGTTCAGGCTCTTCATGTTTTTCAACTGGGCTTCATGCTCCTCGTATTTTGCATTCCGTTTCATGCTGCTCATAATATAGACACCTTTTGAAGCTCTTGATATATTTCACACCTTTTCATGCTCTTCATGTTTTTGGCCACCGCTTCATGCTGCTCCTATTTTTCAGACCGTTTCATGCTCCTCATATTTTTGACACCTTTTGAAGCTCTTCATATATTTCACACCTTCTCAGGCCCTTCATGTTTTCAACACCGCTTCATGCTCTTCCTATTTTTCAGACCGTTTCATGCTCCTCATATTTTTGCCAACTTTTGAAGCTCTTCATATATTTCACCCATTTTCAGGCTCTTCATGTTTTTCAATACCCTTTCATGCTCCTCTTATTTTTCAGTCGTTTCATGTTTCTCATATTTTTGACACCTTTTGAGCTCTTCATATTTTTCACACCTTTTCATGTTCTTCATCTTTTTTAAAACCACTTCATGCTCCTCATATTTTTGACACCTTTTGTAGCTCTTCATATTTTTTACACCTTTCCAAGCTCTTCATGTTTTTGAAAACCGCTTCATGCTCCTCCTATTTTTCAGACCGTATCCTGCTCCTCATATTTTTCACACATTTTGAAGCTCTTCATATTTTTCACACGTTTTCAGGCTCTTCATGTTTTTGTCCACTGCTTCATGCTGCTCCTATTTTTCAGACCGTTTCATGCTCCTCATCTTTTTGACACCTTTTGAAGCTCTTCATATTTTTCACACCTTATCAGGCTCTTCATATTTTTGAACACCACTTCATCCTCCTCCTATTGTTCAGACCATTTCATGCTCCTCATATTTTTGACACGTTTGAAGCTCTTCATATATTTCAAACCTTTTCAGGCTTTTCATGTTTTTCAAAACCGCTTCATGCTCCTCCTATTTTTCAGTCGTTTCATACTTCTCATATTTTTGCACCTTTTGAAGCTCTTCATAATTTTCACACTTTTTCATGCTATTCATCTTTTTCAAATTCATAACATGCTCTTCCTATTTTTGAGGCTGTTTCATGCTCCTCATATTTCTGACAACTTTTGAAGCTCTTCATATTTTTCACACCTTTTCAGGCTCTTCATGTTTTTGACCACGGCTTCATGCTGCTCCTATTTTTCAGACCGTTTCATGCTCCTCATATTTTTGATACCTTTTGAAGCTCTTCATATTTTTCACATCTTTTCAGGCTCTTCATGTTTTTGAAGACCGCTTCATGCTCCTCCTATTTTTCAGACCATTTCATGCTCCTCATCTTTTTGAGACTTTTGAAGCTCTTCATATTTTCACAACTTTTCAGGCTTTTCATGTTTTTCAACACCTCTTCATGCTCCTCTTATTTTTCAGACCGTTCCATGCTCCTCATATTTTTGACACGTTTGAAGCTCTTCATATACTTCAAACCTTTTCAGGCTCTTCATGTTTTTCAACACCGCTTCATGCACCTCCTGTTCTTCAGTCGTTTCTTGCTTCTCATATTTTTGAAACCTTTTGAAGCTCTTCATATTTTTCGCACCTTTTCTTTCTCGTCATCATTTTCATAATCGTTTCATGCTCTTCCAATTTTCAGGCAGTTTCATGCTCCTCATATTTTTGACACCTTTTGAAGCTCTTCATATTTTTCACACCTTTTCAGGCTCTTCATGTTTTTCAACACCGCTTCATGCTCCTCCTATTTTTCAGACCGTATCCTGCTCCACATATTTTTCACACATTTTGAAGCTCTTCATATTTTTCACACCTTTTCAGGCTCTTCATGTTTTGTCCACCGCTTCATGCTGCTCCTATTTTTCAGACCGTTTCATGCTCCTCAACTTTTTGACACCTTTTGAAGCTCATCATATTTTTCACACCTTTTCAGGCTCTTTATGTTTTTGAACACCACTTCATCCTCCTCCTATTGTTCAGACCGTTTCATGCTCCTCATATTTTTGACACGTTTGAAGCTCTTCATATATTTCAAACCTTTTCAGTCTTTTCATGTTTTTCAAAACCGCTTCATGCTCCTCCTATTTTTCAGTCGTTTCATACTTCTCATATTTTTGACACCTTTTGAAGCTCTTCATAATTTTCACACCTTTTCATGCTATTCATCTTTTACAAAATCGTATCATGCTCATCCTATTTTTCAGGCTGTTTCATGCTCCTCATATTTTTGACACCTTTTGAAGCTCTTCATATTTTTCATACCTTTTCAGGCTTTTCATGTTTTTCAACACCTCTTCATGCTCCTCGTATTTTTCAGTCCGTTTCATGCTCCTCATATTTTTGACACGTTTGAAGCTCTTTATATATTTCAAACCTTTTCAGGCTTTTCATGTTTTTCAACACCGCTTCATGCTCCTCCTATTTTTCAGTCGTTTCATGCTTCTCATATTTTTGACACCTTTTGAAGCTCTTCATAATTTTCACAACTTTTCATGCTATTCATCTTTTTCAAAACCGTAACATGCTCTTCCTATTTTTGAGGCTGTTTCATGCTCCTCATATTTTTGACACCTTTTGAAGCTCTTCATATTTTTCACAACTTTTCATGCTCTTCATCCTTTTCAAAACCGTTTCATGCTCTTCCAATTTTCAGGCTGTTTCATGCTCCTCATATTTTTGACACCTTTTGAAGCTCTTCATATTTTTCACACCTTTTCAGGCTCTTCAAGTTTTTCAACACCGCTTCATGCTCTTCCTATTTTTCAGACCGTTTCATGCTCCTCATATTTTTGACTCCCTTGAAGCTCTTTATATTTTTCACACCTTTTCAGGCTCTACATGTTTTTCAAAACCGCTTCATGCTCCTCCTATTTTTCAGACCATTTCATGTTCCTCTTATTTTTGAGACCTTTTGAAGCTCTTCATATTTTTCACACCTTTTCAGGCTTTTCATGTTTTTCAACACCGCTTCATGCTCCCCGTATTTTTTAGACCGTTTCATGCTCCTCATATTTTTGACACTTTTGAAGCTCTTCATATATTTCAAACCTTTTCAGGCTTTTCATGTTTTTCAACACCGTTTCATGCTCCTCCTATTTTTCAGTCGTTTCATACTTCTCATATTTTTGACACCTTTTGAAGCTCTTCATAGTTTTCACACCTTTTCATGCTATTCATCTTTTTCAAAGTCGTATCATGCTCATCCTATTTTTCAGGCTATTTCATGCTCCTCATATTTTTGACACCTTTTGAAGCTCTTCATATTTTTCACACCTTTATAAGCTTTTCATGTTTTTCAACACTGCTTCCTGCTCCTCGTATTTTTTACCGTTTCATGCTCCTCATATTTTTGACACGTTGAAGCTCTTCATATACTTCAAACCTTTTCAGGCTTTTCATGTTTTTCAACACCGCTTCATGCTCTTCCTATTTTTCAGACCGTTTCATGCTCCTCATATTTTTGACTCCCTTGAAGCTCTTTATATTTTTCACACATTTTCAGGCTCTTCATGTTTTTGACCACAGCTTCATGCTGCTCCTATTTTTCAGACCGTTTCATGCTCCTCATATTTTTGAAACATTTTGAAGCTCGTCATATTTTTCACACCTTTTCAGGCTTTTCAGGTTTTTCAACACCTCTTCATGCTCCTCGTATTTTTCAGTCCGTTTCATGCTCCTCATATTTTTGACAGGTTTGAAGCTCTTCATATACTTCAAACCTTTTCAGGCTCTTCATGTTTTTCACACCGCCTCATGCTCCTCCTATTTTTCAGACGATTTCATGCTACTCATATTATTGACACCTTCTGAAGCTCTTCATATTTTCACACCTTTTCAGGATCTTCATGTTTTTGACGACTGCTTCATGTCCCTCCTATTTTTAAGACCGTTTCATGCTCCTCATATTTTTGACACCTTTTGAAGCTCTTCATATTTTTCACACCTTTTCAGGCTTTTCATGTTTTTCAACACTGCTTCATGCTCCTCCTATTTTTCAGACCGTTTCATGCTACTCATATTATTGACACCTTTTGAAGCTCTTCATATTTTCACACCTTTTCAGGATCTTCATGTTTTTGACGACTGCTTCATGTCCCTCCTATTTTTCAGACCGTTTCATGCTCCTCATATTTTTGACACCTTTTGAACCTCTTCATATTTTTCCCATCTTTTCAGGCTCTTCATTTTTTGAACAAAGCCTCATGCTACTCCTATTTTTCACACTGTTTCATGCTCCTCATATTTTTGACACCTTTTGAAGCTCTTCATATATTTCATACCTTTTCAGGCTGTTCATGTTTTTCAACACCGCTTCATGCTCCTCCTATTTTTCAGACCATTTCATGCACCTCATATTTTTCACACCTTTTGAAGCTCTTCATATTTTTCACACCTTATCAGGCTCTTCATATTTTTGACCACCGCTTCATGCTCCTTGTATTTTTCAGACCGTTTCATGCTCCTCATTTTATTGACACCTTTGAAGTTCTTCATATTTTCACACATTTTCAGGATCTTCATGTTTTTGACGACTTCTTCATGTCCCTCCTACTTTTCAGACCGTTTCATGCTCCTCATATTTTTGACACCTTTTGAAGCTCTTCATATTTTTCACACCTTTTCAAGCTCTTCATGTTTTTCAACACCGTTTCATGCTCCTCCTATTTTTCAGACCGTTTCATGCTCCTCATATTTTTGACACCCTGAAGCTCTTCATATTTATCACAGCTTTTCAGGCTCTTCATGTTTTTCAACACCGCGTCATGCTCCTCCTTTTTTTCAGACCATTTCATGCTCCTCATATTTTTCACACCTTTTGAAGCTCTTAATATAAATAACACCTTTTCAGGCTCTTCATTTTTTTGAACACCGCTTCATGCTCCTCCTATTTTTCAGACCGTTTCATGCTCCTCATATTTTTGACACGTTTTGAAGTTCTTCATATTTTTCACACCTTTTCAGGCTCTTCATGTTTTTCAACACCGCTTCATGCTCCTCCTATTTTTCAGACCGTTTCATGCACCTCATATTTTTCACACCTTTTGAAGCTCTTCATATTATTCACACCTTTTCAGGCTCTACCTATGTTTGACCAACGCCTCATGCTCCTCCTATATTTCAGACCGTTTCATGCTACTCATATTTTTAACACCTTTTGAAGCTCTTCATATTTTTCCCATCTTTTCAGGCTCTTCATGTTTTTGAACACAGCCTCATGCTACTCCTATTTTTCACACTGTTTCATGCTCCTCATATTTTTGACACCTTTTGAAGCTCTTCATATTTTTCACACCTTTTCAGGCTCTTCAAGTTTTTCAACACCGCTTCATGCTCTTCCTATTTTTCAGACCGTTTCATGCTCCTCATTTTATTGACACCTTTTGAAGCTCTTCATATTTTCACAAATTTTCAGGATCTTCATGTTTTTGACTATTGCTTCATGTCCCTCCTATTTCAGACCGTTTCATGCTCCTCATATTTTTTACACCCTTGAAGCTCTTCATATTTATCACAGCTTTTCAGGCTCTTCATGTTTTTCAACACCGCATCATGCTCCTCCTATTTTTCAGACCATTTCATGCTCCTCATATTTTTCACACCTTTTGAAGCTCTTAATATAAATAACACCTTTTCAGGCTCTTCATTTTTGTTGAACACCGCTTCATGCTCCTCCTATTTTTCAGACCGTTTCATGCTCCTCATATTTTTGACACGTTTTGAAGCTCTTCATATTTTTCACATCTTTTCAGGCTCTTTATGTTTTCAAACACCGCTTCCTGCTCCTCCTATTTTTCACACAGTTTCATGCTCCTCATATTTTCGACACCTTTGAAGCTCTTCATATATTTCACACCTTTTCAGGCTCTTCATGTTTTTCAACACCGCTTCATGCTCCTCCTACTTTTCAGTCGTTTCATGCTTCTCATAATGTTGACACCTTTTGTAGCTCTTCACATATTTCACACCTTTTCATGCTCTTCATGTTTTTCAACACCGTTTCATGCTCCTCCTATATTTCAGACCGTTTCATGCACCTCATATTTTTCACACCTTTTGAAGCTCTTCATATTTTTCACACCTTTTCAGGCTCTTCATATTTTTGAACACCGCTTCGTGTTCCTCCTATTTTCCAGTCCATTTCATGCTCCACATATTTTTGACACCTTTGGAAACTCTTCATATTTTTCACACCTTTTCATGCTCTTCATGTTTTTGACCCCCGCTTCATGCTCCTCCTATTTTTCAGACAGTTTTATGCTCCTCATATTTTTGACACTTTTTGAAGCTCTTAATGTTTTTCACACCTTTTCAGGCTCTTCATGTTTATAAACACCGCTTCATTCTCCTCCTATTTTTCAGACTGTTACATGCTCCTCATAATTTTGACACCTTTTGAAGCCCTTCATATTTTTCACACCTTTTCAGGATCTTCATGTTTTTGACGACTGTTTCATGCTCCTCCTATTTTTCAGACAGTTTTATGCTCCTCAAAATTTTGACACTTTTTGAAGCTCTTCATGTTTTTCACATCTTTTCAGGCTCTTCATGTTTATAAACACCGCTTCATTCTCCTCCTATTTTTCAGACCGTTTCATGCTCCTCATATTTTTGACACCTTTTTAAGCTCTTCATGTTTTTCACACATTTTCAGGCTCTTCATCTTTTTCAAAACCGTTTCATGCTCATCCTATTTTTCAGACCGTTTCATTCTCCTCATATTTTTGACACGTTTTGAAGCTCTTCATATTTTTCACACCTTTTCATGTTCTTCATCTTTTTTAAAACCACTTCATGCTCCTCATATTTTTGACACCTTTTGTAGCTCTTCATATTTTTTACACCTTTCCAAGCTCTTCATGTTTTTGAAAACCTCTTCATGCTCCTCCTATTTTTCAGACCGTATCCTGCTCCTCATATTTTTCACACATTTTGAAGCTCTTCATATTTTTCACACCTTTTCAGGCTCTTCATGTTTTTGTCCACCGCTTCATGCTGCTCCTATTTTTCAGACCGTTTCATGCTCCTCATCTTTTTGACACCTTTTGAAGCTCATCATGTTTTTCACACCTTTTCAGGCTCTTTTTGTTTTTGAACACCACTTCATCCTCCTCCTATTGTTCAGACCGTTTCATGCTCCTCATATTTTTGACACGTTTGAAGCTCTTCATATATTTCAAACCTTTTCAGGCTTTTCATGTTTTTCAAAACCGCTTCATGCTCCTCCTATTTTTCAGTCGTTTCATACTTCTCATATTTTTGACACCATTTGAAGCTCTTCATAATTTTCACACCTTTTCATGCTATTCATCTTTTACAAAATCGTATCATGCTCATCCAATTTTTCAGGCTGTTTCATGCTCCTCATATTTTTGACACCTTTTGAAGCTCTTCATATTTTTCACACCTTTTCAGGCTTTTCATGTTTTTCAACACCGATTCATGCTCCTCATATTTTTTAGACCGTTTCATGCTCCTCATATTTTTGACACCTTTGAAGCTCTTCATATTTTTCACACCTTTTCAGGCTTTTCATGTTTTTCAACACCGCTTCATGCTCCTCGTATTTTTTAGACCGTTTCATGCTTCTCATATTTTTGACACCTTTTGAAGCTCTTCATATTTTTCACACCTTTTCTTGCTCGTCATAATTTTCACAACCGTTTCATGCTCCTCCAATTTTCAGGTTGTTTCATGCTCCTCATATTTTTGACACCTTTTGAAGCTCTTCATATTTTTCACACCTTTTCAGGCTCTTCATGTTTTTGACCAGCGCTTCATGCTGCTAGTATTTTTCAGACCGTCTCATACTCCTCATATTTTTGACACCTTTTGAAGCTCTTCATATTTTTCACACCTTTTCAGGCACTTCATGTTTTTGAAGACCGCTTCATGCTCCTCGTATTTTTCAGACCGTTTCATGCTCCTCATATTTTTGAGACTTTTGAAGCTCTTCATATTTTTCACACCTTTTCAAGCTTTTCATGTTTTTCAACACTGCTTCATGCTCCTGGTATTTTTCAGACCATTTCATGCTCCTCATATATTTGACACGTTTGAAGCTCTTCATATATTTCAAACCTTTTCAGGCTCTTACTGTTTTTCAACACCGCTTCATGCACCTCCTCTTTTTCAGTTGTTTCATGCTTCTCATATTTTTGAAACCTTTTGAAGCTCTTCATATTTTTCACAAATTTTCATGCTCTTCATCTTTTTCAAAACCGTTTCATGCTCTTCCAATTTTCAGGCTGTTTCATGCTCCTCATATTTTTGACACCTTTTGAAGCTCTTCATATTTTTCACACCTTTCCAGGCTCTTCAAGTTTTTCAACACCGCTTCATGCTCTTCCTATTTTTCAGACCGTTTCATGCTCCTCATATTTTTGACTCCCTTGAAGCTCTTTATATTTTTCACACCTTTTCAGGCTCTACATGTTTTTCAAAACCGCTTCATGCTCCTCCAATTTTTCAGACCATTTCATGTTCCTCATATTTTTGAGACCTTTTGAAGCTCTTCATATTTTTCACACCTTTTCAGGCTTTTCATGTTTTTCAACACCGCTTCATGCTCCCCGTATTTTTTAGACCGTTTCATGTTCCTCATATTTTTGACACGTTTGAAGCTCTTCATATATTTCAAACCTTTTCAGGCTTTTCATGTTTTTCAACACCGCTTCAGCTCCTCCTATTTTTCAGTCATTTCATACTTCTCATATTATTGACACCTTTTGAAGCTCTTCATATTTTTCACAACTTTTCATGCTCTTCATCTTTTTCAAAACCGTTTCATGCTCTTCCAATTTTCAGGCTGTTTCATGCTCCTCATATTTTTGACACCTTTTGAAGCTCTTCATATTTTTCACACCTTTTCAGGCTCTTCAAGTTTTTCAACACCGCTTCATGCTCTTCCTATTTTTCAGACCATTTCATGCTCCTCATCTTTTTGACACCTTTTGAAGCTCGTCATATTTTTCACACCTTTTCAGGCTTTTCATGTTTTTCAACACCTCTTCATGCTCCTCGTATTTTTCAGACCGTTTCATGCTCCTCATATTTTTGACACGTTTGAAGCTCTTCATATACTTCAAACCTTTTCAGGCTCTTCATGTTTTTCAACACCGCTTCATGCTCCTCCTATTTTTCAATCGTTTCATGCTTCTCATATTTTTGAAACCTTTTGAAGCTCTTCATATTTTTCACACCTTTTCATGCTCTTCATCATTTTCAAAACCGTTTCATGCTCTTCCAATTTTCAGGCTGTTTCATGCTCCTCATATTTTTGACACCTTTTGAAGCTCTTCATATTTTTCACACCTTTTCAGGCTTTTCATGTTTTTCAACACCGCTTCATGCTCCTCCTATTTTTCAGACCGTTTCATGCTACTCATATTTTTGACACCTTTTGAAGCTCTTCATATTTTTCACACCTTATCAGGATCTTCATGTTTTTGACGACTGCTTCATGTCCCTCCTCTTTTTCAGACCGTTTCATGCTCCTCATATTTTTGACACCTTTTGAAGCTCTTCATATTTTTCACACCTTATCAGGCTCTTCATATTTTTGACCACCGCTTCATGCTCCTCGTATTTTTCAGACCGTTTCATGGTCCTCATTTTATTGACACCTTTTGAAGCTCTTCGTATTTTCACACATTTTCAGGATCTTCATGTTTTTGACGACTGCTTCATGTCCCTCCTACTTTTCAGACCGTTTCATGCTCCTCCTATTTTTGACACCTTTTGAAGCTCTTCATATTTTTCACACCTTTTCAAGCTCTTCATGTTTTTCAACACCGTTTCATGCTCCTCATATTTTTGACACCTTTTGAAGCTCTTCATATTTTTCCCATCTTTTCAGGCTCTTCATGTTTTTGAACACAGCCTCATGCTACTCCTATTTTTCACACTGTTTCATGCTCCTCATATATTTGACACCTTTTGAAGCTCTTCATATATTGCAAACCTTTTCAGGCTTTTCATGTTTTTCAACACCGCTTCATGCTCCTCCTATTTTTCAGTCGTTACATACTTCTCATATTTTTGACACCTTTTGAAGCTCTTCATAATTTTCACACCTTTTCATGCTATTCATCTTTTTCAAAATCGTAACATGCTCTTCCTATTTTTGAGGCTGTTTCATGCTCCTCATATTTTTGACACCTTTATAAGCTCTTCATATTTTTCACACCTTTTCAGGCTCTTCATGTTTTTGACCACGGCTTCATGCTGCTCCTATTTCTCAGACCGTTTCATGCTCCTCATATTTTTGATACCTTTTGAAGCTCTTCATATTTTTCACACCTTTTCAGGCTCTTCATGATTTTCAACACCGCTTCATGCACCTCCTGTTTTTCAGTCGTTTCATGCTTCTCATATTTTTGAAACCTTTTGAAGCTCTTCATATTTTTCACACCTTTTCTTGCTCGTCATCATTTTCACAACCGTTTCATGCTCTTCCAATTTTCAGGCTGTTTCATCCTCCTCATATATTTGACACCTTTTGAAGCGCTTCATATTTTTCACACCTCTTCAGGCTCTTCATGTTTTTCAACACCGCTTCATGCTCTTCCTATTTTTCAGACCTTTTCATGCTCCTCATATTTTTGACACGCTTGAAGCTCTTCATATTTTTCACACCTTTTCAGGCTCTGCATGTTTTCCAAAACCACTTCATGCTCCTCCTATTTTTCAGACCATATCATGCTCCTTATATTTTTGAGAATTTTTGAAGCTCTTCATATTTTTCACACATTTTCAGGCTCTTCATGTTTTTGACCACCGCTTCATGCTGCTCCTATTTTTCAGACCATCTCATGCTCCTCATATTTTTGACACATTTTGAAGCTCTTCATATTTTTCACACCTTTTCAGGCACTTCATGTTTTTGAAGACCGCTTCATGCTCCTCGTATTTTTCAGACCGTTTCATGCTCCTCATATTTTTGAGACTTTTGAAGCTCTTCATATTTTTCACACCTTTTCAAGCTTTTCATGTTTTTCAACACCGGTTCATGCTCCTGGTATTTTTCAGACCATTTCATGCTCCTCATATATTTGACACGTTTGAAGCTCTTCATATATTTCAAACCTTTTCAGGCTCTTCCTGTTTTTCAACACCGCTTCATGCTCCTCGTATTTTTCAGTTGTTTCATGCTTCTCATATTTTTGAAACCTTTTGAAGCTCTTCATATTTTTCACAACTTTTCATGCTCTTCATCTTTTTCAAAACCGTTTCATGCTCTTCCAATTTTCAGGCTGTTTCATGCTCCTCATATTTTTGACACCTTTTGAAGCTCCTCATATTTTTCACACCTTTTCAGGCTCTTCAAGTTTTTCAACACCGCTTCATGCTCTTCCTATTTTTCAGACCGTTTCATGCTCCTCATATTTTTGACTCCCTTGAAGCTCTTTATATTTTTCACACATTTTCAGGCTCTTCATGTTTTTCACCACGGCTTCATGCTGCTCCTATTTTTCAGACCGTTTCATGCTTCTCATCTTTTTGACACCTTTTGAAGCTCGTCATATTTTTCACACCTTTTCAAGCTTTTCATGTTTTTCAACACCGGTTCATGCTCCTGGTATTTTTCAGACCATTTCATGCTCCTCATATATTTGACACGTTTGAAGCTCTTCATATATTTCAAACCTTTTCAGGCTCTTCCTGTTTTTCAACACCGCTTCATGCTCCTCCTATTTTTCAGTTGTTTCATGCTTCTCATATTTTTGAAACCTTTTGAAGCTCTTCATATTTTTCACAACTTTTCATGCTCTTCATCTTTTTCAAAACCGTTTCATGCTCTTCCAATTTTCAGGCTGTTTCATGCTCCTCATATTTTTGACACCTTTTGAAGCTCATCATATTTTTCACACCTTTTCAGGCTCTTCAAGTTTTTCAACACCGCTTCATGCTCTTCCTATTTTTCAGACCGTTTCATGCTCCTCATATTTTTGACTCCCTTGAAGCTCTTTATATTTTTCACACATTTTCAGGCTCTTCATGTTTTTCACCACGGCTTCATGCTGCTCCTATTTTTCAGACCGTTTCATGCTTCTCATCTTTTTGACACCTTTTGAAGCTCGTCATATTTTTCACACCTTTTCAGGCTTTTCATGTTTTTCAACACCTCTTCATGCTCCTCGTATTTTTCAGACCGTTTCATGCTCCTCATATTTTTGACACGTTTGAAGCTCTTCATATACTTCAAACCTTTTCAGGCTCTTCATGTTTTTCAACACCGCTTCATGCTCCTCCTATTTTTCAATCGTTTCATGCTTCTCATATTTTTGAAACCTTTTGAAGCTCTTCATATTTTTCACACATTTTCATGCTCTTCATCATTTTCAAAACCGTTTCATGCTCTTCCAATTTTCAGGCTGTTTCATGCTCCTCATATTTTTGACACCTTTATAAGCTCTTCATATTTTTCACACCTTTTCATGCTTTTCATGTTTTTCAACACCGCTTCATGCTCCTCCTATTTTTCAGACCGTTTCATGCTACTCATATCATTGACACCTTTTGAAGCTCTTCATATTTTCACACCTTTTCAGGATCTTCATGTTTTTGACGACTGCTTCATGTCCCTCCTATTTTTCAGACCGTTTCATGCTCCTCATATTTTTGACACCTTTTGAAGCTCTTCATATTTTTCCCATCTTTTCAGGCTCTTCATGTTTTTGAACACAGCCTCATGCTACTCCTATTTTTCACACTGTTTCATGCTCCTCATATTTTTGACACCTTTTGAAGCTCTTCATATTTTTCCCATCTTTTCAGGCTGTTCGTGTTTTTCAACACCGCTTCATGCTCCTCCTATTTTTTCAGACCATTTCATGCACCTCATATTTTTCACACCTTTTGAAGCTCTTCATATTTTAAACACTTTATCAGGCTCTTCATATTTTTGACCACCGCTTCATGCTCCTCGTATTTTTCAGACCGTTTCATGCTCCTCATTTTATTGACACCTTTTGAAGCTCTTCATATTTTCACACATTTTCAGGATCTTCATGTTTTTGACGACTGCTTCATGTCCCTCCTACTTTTCAGACCGTTTCATGCTCCTCATATTTTTGACACGTTTGAAGCTCTTCATATATTTCAAACCTTTTCAGGCTTTTCATGTTTTTCAAAACCGCTTAATGCTCCTCCTATATTTCAGACCGTTTCATGCTCCTCATATTTTGACACCTTTTGAAACTCTTCATATTTTTCACACCTTTTCAGGCTCTTCATGTTTTTAACCACCTTTTCATGTGCCTCCTATTTTTCAGACCTTTTCATGCTCCTCATATTTTTCACACCTTTTAAGCCCATCATATTTTTCACACCTTTTCAGGCTCTTCATCTTTTTGACCACCGCTTCATGCTTCTCCTATATTTCAGACCGTTTCATGCTCCTCATATTTCTGACACCTTTTGCAACTCTTCATATTTTTCACACCTTTTCAGGCTCTTCATGTTTTTCAACACCGCTTCATGCTCCTCCTATTTTTCAGACCTTTTCATGCTCCTCATATTTTTGACACCTTTCGAAGCTCTTCATATATTTCACACATTTTCAGGCTCTTCATGTTTTTCAACACTGCTTCAGGATCCTCCTATTTTTCAGACCGTTTCATGCTCTTCATATTTTTGACACATTTTTAACCTCTTTATATTTTTCACACTTTTTCAGCCTCTTCATGTTTTTAAACACCGCTTCATGCTCCTCCTATTTTTCAGACCGTTTCATGCTTCTCATATTTTTGACACCTTTTGAAGCTCTTCATATTTTTCACACCTTTTCAGCCTCTTCATGTTTTTAAACACCGCTTGATGCTCCTCCTATTTTTCAGACTGTTTCTTGCTTCTCATATTTTTGACACCTTTTGAAGCTCTTTATATTTTTCACAGCTTTTCATGCTCTTCATCTTTTTCAAAACCGTTTCAATCTCATCCTAATTTTCAGATTGATTCATGCTCCTCATATTTTTGACAACCTTTGAAGCTCTTTATATTTTTCACAGCTTTTCATGCTCTTCATCTTTTTCAAAACCGTTTCAATCTCATCCTAACTTTCAGATTGATTCATGCTCCTCATATTTTTAACACCTTCTGAAGTTATTCATATTTTTCACACCTTTTGAAGCTGTTCATATATTTCACACCTTTTCAGGCTCTTCATGTTCCTCAACACCGGTTCATGCTCCTCCTATTTTTCAGACCGTTTCATGCTCCTTATATTTTTACACCTTTTGAAGCTCTTTATATTTTTCATACCTTTTCATGCTCTTCATCTTTTCCGAAACAGTTTCATTTTCATCCTATTTTTCAGACTGTTTCATGCTCCTCATGTTTTTGACACCTTTTGAATCTCTTCATATTTTTCACACCTTTTCAGGCTCTTCATGTTTTTCAGCTCCGCTTCATGCTCCTCCTATTTTTAAGACCGTTTCATGCTCCTCATATATTTGACACCTTTTGAAGCTCTTCATATTTTTGACACCTTTTGAAGTTCTTCATATTTTTCACACGTTTTCAGGCTCTTCATGTTTTTCAACACCGCTTCATGCTCCTCCTATTTTTCAGACCGTTTCATGCACCTCATATTTTTGACACTTTTTGAAGATCTTTGTATTTTTTACACTTTTCAGGCTCTTCATGTTTTTCAATACCACTTTATGCTCCTCCTATATTTCAGACCGTTTCATTCTCCTCATATTTTTGACACCGTTAGAAGCTCTTCATATTTTTCACATCTTTTCAGGCTCTTCATCTTTTTCAACACCGCTTCTTGCTCCTCCTATTTTTCAGACTGTTTCATGCTCATCTCGTTTTGACATCTTTTGAAGCTCTTCATGTTTTTCACATCTTTTGAAGCTCTTCATATTTTTCAAACCTTTTCAGGCTCTTCATGATTTTCAACACCGCTTTATGCTCCTCCTATTTTTCAGACAGTTTCATGCTCATCTCATTTTTGACACCTTTTGAAGCTCTTCGTATTTTTCACACCTTTTGAAGTTCTTCATATTTTTCACATCTTTTGAAGCTCTTCATATTTTTCACTTATTTTCACGCTCTTCATGTTTTTCAACTCCGCTTCATGCTCCTCCTATTTTTCAGACCGTTTCATGCTCCTCATATATTTGACACCTTTTGAAACTCCACGTATTTTTCACACCTTTTCAGGCTCTTCATGTTTTGGAACACCGCTTCATGCTCCTCCAATTTTTCAGACCGTTTCCTGCTTTTCATGTATTTCACACCTTTTGAAGCTCTTCATATTTTTCACACCTTTTGAAGCTCTTCATATTTTTCACACATTTTCAGGCTCCTCATGTTTTTCAACACCACTTCATGCTACTCCTATTTTTCAGTCCGTTTCATGCACCTCATATTTTTGACACCTTTTGAAGCTCTTCGTATTTTTCACACCTTTTGAAGCTCTTCATATTTTTCACATTTTTGAAGCTCTTCATATTTTTCACACGTTTTCAGGCTCTTTATGTTTTTTAACACCGCTTCATGCTCCTATATTTTTCAGACCGTTTCATGCTTCTCATGTATTTCACACCTTTTGACGCTCTTCATATTTTTCAAACCTTTCAGCCTCTTCATGTTTTTCAACACTGCTTCATGCTCCTCCTATATTTCAGACCGTTTCATGCTCCTCATATTTTTCACACCTTTTGAAGCTCTTCATATTTTTCACACCTTTTCAGTCTCTGCATGTTTTTGAACACCGCTTCATGCCCCTCCTATTTTTCAGACCGTTTCATCTCCTCATGAATTTCACACCTTTTGAAGCTCTTCATATTTTGCACACCTTTTCAGGCTCTTGAAGTTTTTCACAACCCCTTCATGCTCCTCCTACTTTTCAGACCATATCATGCTCCTCATGTATTTCACACCTTTTGAAGCTCTTCATATTTTTCACACGTTTTCATGCTCTTCATGTTTTGAACACCGTTTCATGCTCCTCCTATTTTTCGAACCGTTTCATGCTCCTCATATTTTTGACACCTTTTGAAGCTCTTCATATTTTCCACACCTTTTCAGGCTCTTCATGTTTTTCAACACTGCTTCATGATTTTCCTATATTTCAGACCGTTTCATTCTCCTCATATTTTTGACACCTTTAGAAGCTCTTCATATTTTTCACACCTTTTCAGGCTCTTCATGTTTTTCAACACGGCTTCATACTCCTCCTATTTTTCAGACTGTTTCATTTTCCTCATATTTTTGACAACTTTTGAAGCTCTTCATATATTTCACACCTTTTCAGGCTCTTAATTTTTTTCAACACCACTTCATGCTCCTTCTATTTTTCAGACCGTTTCATGCTCATCTCATTTTGACACCTTTTGAAGCTCTTCATGTTTTTCACACATTTTGAAGCTCTTCATATTTTTCACACCTTTTCAGGCTCTTCATGATTTTCAATACTGCTTCATGCTCCTTCTATTTTTCAGAACGTTTCATGGGAATCTCATTTTTGACACTTTTTGAAGCTCTTCATATTTTTCACACCTTTTGAAGATCTTCATATTTTTCACATTTTTGAAGCTCTTCATATTTTTCACACATTTTCAGGCTCTTCATGTTTTTCAACTCCGCTTGATGCTCCTCCTATTTTTCAGACCGTTTCATACTCCTCATAGTTTTGATATTTTTTGAGAGTCTTCATATTTTTCACACTTTTTCAGGCTCTTCATGTTTTTGAACACCGTTTCATGCTCCTCCTATTTTTCAGACCGTTTCATGCTCCTCCTATTTTTCAGACCGTTTCATGCTCCTCATATTTTTGACACCTTTTGAAGCTCTTCATATTTTTCACACCTTTTCAGGCTCTTCATGTTTCTCAACACCGCTTGATGCTCCTTCTATATTTCAGAGCGTTTCATGTTCCTCATACTTTTGACACCTTTTGAGGCTCTTCATATTTTTCACACCTTTTCAGGCTCTTCATCTTTTTCAAAACCGCTTCATGCTCCTCCTATTTTCAGACCGTTTCACGCTCCTCATATTTTTGACACGTTTTGAAGCTCTTTTATTTTTCACACCTTTTCAAGCTCTTCATGTTTTGGAACACCGCTTCATGCTCCTCCAATTTTTCAGACCGTTTCCTGCTTTTCATGTATTTCACACCTTTTGAAGCTCTTCATATTTTTCACACCTTTTGAAGCTCTTCATATTTTTCACACCTTTTCAAGCTCTTCATGTATTTCAACACCCCTTCCTGCTGCTATATTTCAGACCGTTTCATGCTCCTCATATTTTTCACACCTTTTGAAGCTCTTTTATTTTTCACACCTTTTCAGGCTCTTCATGATTTTGAACACTGCTTCATGCACCTCCTGTTTTTCAGACCATTTCATGCTCCTCATATTTTTGTCACTTTTGAAGCTCTTCCTATATTTAACTCCTTTTCAGGCTCTCCATATTTTTCCACACTGTTTCATACTCCTCTTAATTTTCAGACCGTTTCATGCTCCTCCTCTTTTTCAGACCGTTTCATACTCCTCATATTTTTGACCCCTTTTGAAGCTCTTCATATATTTCACACCTTTTCAGGCTCTTCATGTTTTCAACACAACTTCATGCTGCTCCGATTTTTCAGACCGTTTCAGGCTCATCTCATTTTTGACACCTTTTGAAGCTATTCATATTTCTCACAGCTTTTGAAGCTCTTCCTATTTTTCACACGTTTTCAAGCTCTTCATGTTTTTCCACACCGTTTCATGCTCCTCCTTTTTTTCAGACCGTTTCATGCGCCTCCTATTTTTCAGACCGTTTCATGCTCCTCATATTTTTAACACCTTTTGAAACTCTTTATATATTTCACACCTTTTCAGGCTCTTCATGTTTTTCAACACAGTTTCATGCTCCTCCTATCTTTCAGAACGTTTCATGCTCCTCATATTTTTGACACAATTTGAAGCTCTTCATAATTTTCACACCTTTTCAGGCTCTTCATGTTTTTCAACACCGCTTCATGCTCCTCCTATTTTTCAGACCGTTTCATGCTCCAACTATTTTTCAGACCGTTTCATGCTCCTCATATTTTTAACACCTTCTGAAGTTATTCATATTGTTCACACCTTTTGAAGCTCTTCATATATTTCACACCTTTTCAGGCTCTTCATGTTCTTCAACACCGCTTCATGCTCCTCCTATTTTTCAGACCGTTTCATGCTCCTTATATTTTGACACATTTTGAAGCTCTTCATATTTTTCATACCTTTTCATGCTCTTCATCTTTTCCGAAACAGTTTCATTTTCATCCTATTTTTCAGACTGTTTCATGCTCCTCATGTTTTTGACACCTTTTGAATCTCTTCATATTTTTCACACCTTTTCAGGCTCTTCATGTTTTTCAGCTCCGCTTCATGCTCCTCCTATTTTTCAGACCGTTTCATGCTCCTCATATATTTGACACCTTTTGAAGCTCTTCATATTTTTGACACCTTTTCAGGCTCTTCACGTTTTTCAACACCGCTTCATGCTCCTCCTATTTTTCAGGCCGTTTCATGCTCCTTATATTTTTGACACCTTTTGAAGTTCTTCATATTTTTCATACCTTACAGGCTCTTCATGGTTTTCAACACCGCTTCATGATCCTCCTATTTTTCAGACCGTTTCTTTCTCCTCATATTTTGACACCTTTTGAAGCTCTTCATATTTTTGACACCTTTTCAGGCCCTTCATGTTTTTCAACACCACTTCATGCTCCTCCTATTTTTCAGACCGTTTCATGCTCATCTCATTTTTGACACCTTTTGAAGCTCTTCACATTTTTCACACCTTTTGAAGTTCTTCATATTTTTCACACGTTTTCAGGCTCTTCATGTTTTTCAACACCACTTCATGCTCCTCCTATTTTTCAGACCGTTTCATGCACCTCATATTTTTGACACTTTTTGAAGATCTTTGTATTTTTTACACTTTTCAGGCTCTTCATGTTTTTCAATACCACTTCATGCTCCTCCTATATTTCAGACCGTTTCATTCTCCTCATATTTTTGACAGCGTTAGAAGCTCTTCATATTTTTCACATCTTTTCAGGCTCTTCATGTTTCTCAACACCGCTTCTTGCTCTTCCTATTTTTCAGACCGTTTCATGCTCATCTCATTTTGACATCTTTTGAAGCTCTTCATGTTTTTCACATCTTTTGAAGCTCTTCATATTTTTCACACCTTTTCAGGCTCTTCATGATTTTCAACACCGCTTTATGCTCCTCCTATTTTTCAGACAGTTTCATGCTCATCTCATTTTTGACACCTTTTGAAGCTCTTCATATTTTTCACACCTTTTGAAGTTCTTCATATTTTTCACATCTTTTGAAGCTCTTCATATTTTTCACTTATTTTCAGGCTCTTCATGTTTTTCAACTCCGCTTCATGCTCCTCCTATTTTTCAGACCGTTTCATGCTCCTCATATTTTTGACACCTTTTGAAACTCCACATATTTTTCACACCTTTTCAGGCTCTTCATGTTTTGGAACACCGCTTCATGCTCCTCCAATTTTTCAGACCGTTTCCTGCTTCTCATGTATTTCACACATTTTGAAGCTCTTCATATTTTTCACACCTTTTGAAGCTCTTCATATTTTTCACACATTTTCAGGCTCCTCATGTTTTTCAACACCACTTCATGCTACTCCTATTTTTCAGTCCGTTTCATGCACCTCATATTTTTGACACCTTTTGAAGCTCTTCGTATTTTTCACACCTTTTGAAGCTCTTCATATTTTTCACATTTTTGAAGCTCTTCATATTTTTCACACGTTTTCAGGCTCTTTATGTTTTTCAACACCGCTTCTTGCTCCTCCTATTTTTCAGACCGTTTCATGCTCATCTCATTTTGACGCCTTTTGAAGCTCTTCGTGTATTTCACATCTTTTGAAGCTCTTCATAATTTTCACACCTTTTCAGGCTCTTCATGATTTTCAACACCGCTTTATGCTCCTCCTATTTTTCAGACAGTTTCATGCTCATCTCATTTTTGACACCTTTTGAAGCTCTTCGTATTTTTCATACCTTTTGAAGCTCTTCATAATTTTCACATTTTTGAAGCTCTTCATATTTTTCACTCGGTTTCAGGCTCTTCATGTTTTTCAACAGCGCTTCTTGCTCCTCCTATTTTTGAGGCTCTTCATATTTTTCGCACCTTTTCAGGCTCCTCATGTTTTTGAACACCGTTTCATGATCCTCCTATTTTTCAGAACGTTTCATGCTCCTCATATTTTGACACCTTTTAAAGCTCTTCATATTTTTCACACCTTTTGTGGCTCTTCATGGTTTTGAACACCGCTTCATGCTCCTCCTATTTTTCAGACCGTTTCATTCTCCTCATACTTTTCACACCTTTTGAAGATCTTCATATTTTTCACACCTTTTCAGGCTCTTCATGTTTTTCAACACAACTTCATGCTTCTCCTATTTTTCAGATCGTATCATGCTCCTCATGTATTTCACACCTTTTGAAGCTCTTCATATTTTTCACACCTTTTCATGCTCTTCATGTTTTTGAATACCACTTCATGCTCCTCCTATTTTTCAGACCGTTTCATGCTCCTCATATTTTTCACAGCTTTTGAAGCTCTTCATATTTTTCACACCTTTTCAGGCTCTTCATGTTTTTCAACACAACTTCATGCTCCTCCGATTTTTCTGAACTTTTCATGCTCTTCATATATTAGACTCATTTTGAAGCTCTTCATATTTTTCACACCTTTTCAGGCTCTTCATGTTTCTCAACACCGCTTCATGCTCCTCCTATTTTCAGACCGTTTCATGCTCCTCATATTTTTGACATCTTTTAATCTCTTCATATTTTTTACACATTTTCAGGCTCTTCAAGTTTTTGAACACCGTTTCATGCTACTTCTATTTTTGACTCCTTTTGAAGCTCTTCATATTTTTCAAACCTTTCATGATCTTCATGTTTTTCAACACATTTTGATGCTCCTCCTATTTTTCAGACCGTTTCATGCTCCTCATATTTTTAACACCTTCTGAAGTTATTCATATTTTTCACACCTTTTGAAGCTCTTCATATATTTCACACCTTTTCAGGCTCTTCATGTTCTTCAACACCGCTTCATGCTCCTCCTATTTTTCAGACCGTTTCATGCTCCTTATATTTTTACACCTTTTGAAGCTCTTTATATTTTTCATACCTTTTCATGCTCTTCATCTTTTCCGAAACAGTTTCATTTTCATCCTATTTTTCAGACTGTTTCATGCTCCTCATGTTTTGACACCTTTTGAATCTCTTCATATTTTTCACACCTTTTCAGGCTCTTCATGTTTTTCAGCTCCGCTTCATGCTCCTCCTATTTTTCAGGCCGTTTCATGCTCCTCATATATTTGACACCTTTTGAAGCTCTTCATATTTTTGACAACTTTTGAAGTTCTTCATATTTTTCACACGTTTTCAGGCTCTTCATGTTTTTCAACACCGCTTCATGCTCCTCCTATTTTTCAAACTGTTTCATGCACCTCATATTTTTGACACTTTTTGAAGATCTTTGAATTTTTTACACTTTTCAGGCTCTTCATGTTTTTCAATACCACTTCATGCTCCTCCTATATTTCAGACCGTTTCATTCTCCTCATATTTTTGACACCGTTAGAAGCTCTTCATATTTTTCACATCTTTTCAGGCTCTTCATGTTTTTCAACACCACTTCTTGCTCCTCCTATTTTTCAGACCGTTTCATGCTCATCTCATTTTGACATCTTTTGAAGCTCTTCATGTTTTTCACATCTTTTGAAGCTCTTCATATTTTTCACACCTTTTCAGGCTCTTCATGATTTTCAACACCGCTTTATGCTCCTCCTATTTTTCAGACAGTTTCATGCTCATCTCATTTTTGACACCTTTTGAAGCTCTTCATATTTTTCACACCTATTGAAGTTCTTCATATTTTTCACATCTTTTGAAGCTCTTCATATTTTTCACACCTTTTCAGTCTCTGCATGTTTTTGAACACCGCTTCATGCCCCTCCTATTTTTCAGACCGTTTCATCTCCTCATGAATTTCACACCTTTTGAAGCTCTTCATATTTTGCACACCTCTTCAGGCTCTTGATGTTTTTCACAACCACTTCATGCTCCTCCTACTTTTCAGACCGTATCATGCTCCTCATGTATTTCACACCTTTTGAAGCTCTTCATATTTTTCACACGTTTTCATGCTCTTCATGTTTTGAACACCGTTTCATGCTCCTCCTATTTTTCGAACCGTTTCATGCTCCTCATATTTTTGACACCTTTTGAAGCTCTTCATATTTTCCACACCTTTTCAGGCTCTTCATGTTTTTCAACACTGCTTCATGATTTTCCTATATTTCAGACCGTTTCATTCTCCTCATATTTTTGACACCTTTAGAAGCTCTTCATATTTTTCACACCTTTTCAGGCTCTTCATGTTTTTCAACACGGCTTCATGCTCCTCCTATTTTTCAGACTGTTTCATTCTCCTCATATTTTTGACAACTTTTGAAGCTCTTCATATATTTCACACCTTTTCAGGCTCTTAATTTTTTTCAACACCACTTCATGCTCCTCCTATTTTTCAGACCGTTTCATGCTCATCTCATTTTGACACCTTTTGAAGCTCTTCATGTTTTTCACACATTTTGAAGCTCTTCATATTTTTCACACCTTTTCAGGCTCTTCATGATTTTCAACACTGCTTCATGCTCCTTCTATTTTTCAGAACGTTTCATGGTAATCTCATTTTTGACACTTTTTGAAGCTCTTCATATTTTTCACACCTTTTGAAGATCTTCATATTTTTCACATTTTTGAAGCTCTTCATATTTTTCACACATTTTCAGGCTCTTCATGTTTTTCAACTCCGCTTGATGCTCCTCCTATTTTTCAGACCGTTTCATATTCCTCATAGTTTTGATATTTTTTGAGAGTCTTCATATTTTTCACACTTTTTCAGGCTCTTCATGTTTTTGAACACCGTTTCATGCTCCTCCTGTTTTTCAGACCGTTTCATGCTCCTCCTAATGTTCAGACCGTTTCATGCTCCTCATATTTTTGACACCTTTTGAAGCTCTTCATATTTTTCACACCTTTTCAGGCTCTTCATGTTTTTCAACACCGCTTGATGCTCCTTCTATATTTCAGAGCGTTTCATGTTCCTCATACTTTTGACACCTTTTGAGGCTCTTCATATTTTTCACACCTTTTCAGGCTCTTCATCTTTTTCAAAACCGCTTCATGCTCCTCCTATTTTCAGACCGTTTCACGCTCCTCATATTTTTGACACGTTTTGAAGCTCTTCATATTTTTCACACATTTTCAGGCTCTTCATGTTTTTCAACACTGCTTCATGCTCCTCCTCTTTTTCAGACCGTTTCATGCCCCTCATATATCTGACAGGTTTTGAGGCTCTTCATATTTTTCACACCTTTTCAGGTTCTCCATGTTTTTGAACACTGCTTCATGCTCCTCCTATTTTTCAGACCGTTTCATGCTCCTCATATTTTTGACACCCTTTGAAGCTCTTCATATTTTTCACACCTTTTCCAGCTCTTCATGTATTTCAACACCCCTTCCTGCTGCTATATTTCAGACCGTTCATGCTCCTCATATTTTTCACACCTTTTGAAGCTCTTTTATTTTTCACACCTTTTCAGGCTCTTCATGATTTTGAACACTGCTTCATGCACCTCCTGTTTTTCAGACCATTTCATGCTCCTCATATTTTTGTCACTTTTGAAGCTCTTCCTATATTTAACTCCTTTTCAGGCTCTCCATATTTTTCCACACTGTTTCATACTCCTCTTAATTTTCAGACCGTTTCATGCTCCTCCTCTTTTTCAGACCGTTTCATACTCCTCATATTTTTGACACCTTTTGAAGCTCTTCATATATTTCACACCTTTTCAGGCTCTTCATGTTTTCAACACAACTTCATGCTGCTCCGATTTTTCAGACCGTTTCATGCTCATCTCATTTTTGACACCTTTTGAAGCTCTTCACATTTTTCACACCTTTTGAAGTTCTTCATATTTTTCACACGTTTTCAGGCTCTTCATGATTTTCAACACCGCTTTATACTCCTCCTATTTTTCAGACAGTTTCATGCTCATCTCATTTTTGACACCTTTTGAAGCTCTTCATATTTTTCACACCTTTTGAAGTTCTTCATATTTTTCACATCTTTTGAAGCTCTTCATATTTTTCACTTATTTTCAGGCTCTTCATGTTTTTCAACTTCGCTTCATGCTCCTCCTATTTTTCAGACCGTTTCATGCTCCTCATATTTTTGACACCTTTTGAAACTCCACATATTTTTCACACCTTTTCAGGCTCTTCATGTTTTGGAACACCGCTTCATGCTCCTCCAATTTTTCAGACCGTTTCCTGCTTCTCATGTATTTCACACATTTGGAAGCTCTTCATATTTTTCACACCTTTTGAAGCTCTTCATATTTTTCACACATTTTCAGGCTCCTCATGTTTTTCAACACCACTTCATGCTACTCCTATTTTTCAGTCCGTTCCATGCACCTCTTATTTTTGACACCTTTTGAAGCTCTTCGTATTTTTCACACCTTTTGAAGCTCTTCATATTTTTCACATTTCTGAAGCTCTTCATATTTTTCACACGTTTTCAGGCTCTTCATGTTTTTCAACACCGCTTCTTGCTCCTCCTATTTTTCAGACCGTTTCATGCTCATCTCGTTTTGACATCTTTTGAAGCTCTTCGTGTATTTCACATCTTTTGAAGCTCTTCATAATTTTCACACCTTTTCAGGCTCTTCATGATTTTCAACACCGCTTTATGCTCCTCCTATTTTTCAGACAGTTTCATGCTCATCTCATTTTTGACACCTTTTGAAGCTCTTCGTATTTTTCACACCTTTTGAAGCTCTTCATATTTTTCACATTTTTGAAGCTCTTCATATTTTTCACACCTTTTCAGGCTCTTCATGTTTTTGACCAGCGCTTCATGCTGCTAGTATTTTTCAGACCGTCTCATGCTCCTCATATTTTTGACACCTTTTGAAGCTCTTCATATTTTTCACACCTTTTCAGGCACTTCATGTTTTTGAAGACCGCTTCATGCTCCTCGTATTTTTCAGACCGTTTCATGCTCCTCATATTTTTGAGACTTTTGAAGCTCTTCATATTTTTCACACCTTTTCAAGCTTTTCATGTTTTTCAACACTGCTTCATGCTCCTGGTATTTTTCAGACCATTTCATGCTCCGCATATATTTGACACGTTTGAAGCTCTTCATATATTTCAAACCTTTTCAGGCTCTTCCTGTTTTTCAACACCGCTTCATGCACCTCCTCTTTTTCAGTTGTTTCATGCTTCTCATATTTTTGAAACCTTTTGAAGCTCTTCATATTTTTCACAAATTTTCATGCTCTTCATCTTTTTCAAAACCGTTTCATGCTCTTCCAATTTTCAGGCTGTTTCATGCTCCTCATATTTTTGACACCTTTTGAAGCTCTTCATATTTTTCACACCTTTCCAGGCTCTTCAAGTTTTTCAACACCGCTTCATGCTCTTCCTATTTTTCAGACCGTTTCATGCTCCTCATATTTTTGACTCCCTTGAAGCTCTTTATATTTTTCACACCTTTTCAGGCTGTACATGTTTTTCAAAACCGCTTCATGCTCCTCCTATTTTTCAGACCATTTCATGTTCCTCATATTTTTGATACCTTTTGAAGCTCTTCATATTTTTCACACCTTTTCAGGCTCTTCATGTTTTTGAAGACCGCTTCATGCTCTTCCTATTTTTCAGACCGTTTCATGCTCCTCATCTTTTTGACACCTTTTGAAGCTCGTCATATTTTTCACACCTTTTCAGGCTTTTCATGTTTTTCAACACCTCTTCATGCTCCTCGTATTTTTCAGACCGTTTCATGCTCCTCATATTTTTGACACGTTTGAAGCTCTTCATATACTTCAAACCTTTTCAGGCTCTTCATGTTTTTCAACACCGCTTCATGCTCCTCCTATTTTTCAATCATTTCATGCTTCTCATATTTTTGAAACCTTTTGAAGCTCTTCATATTTTTCACACCTTTTCATGCTCTTCATCATTTTCAAAACCGTTTCATGCTCTTCCAATTTTCAGGCTGTTTCATGCTCCTCATATTTTTGACACCTTTTGAAGCTCTTCATATTTTTCACACCTTTTCAGGCTTTTCATGTTTTTCAACACCGCTTCATGCTCCTCCTATTTTTCAGACCGTTTCATGCTACTCACATTTTTGACACCTTTTGAAGCTCTTCATATTTTTCACACCTTATCAGGATCTTCATGTTTTTGACGACTGCTTCATGTCCCTCCTCTTTTTCAGACCGTTTCATGCTCCTCATATTTTTGACACCTTTTGAAGCTCTTCATATTTTTCACACCTTATCAGGCTCTTCATATTTTTGACCACCGCTTCATGCTCCTCGTATTTTTCAGACCGTTTCATGCTCCTCATTTTATTGACACATTTTGAAGCTCTTCGTATTTTCACACATTTTCAGGATCTTCATGTTTTTGACGACTGCTTCATGTCCCTCCTACTTTTCAGACCGTTTCATGCTCCTCATATTTTTGACACCTTTTGAAGCTCTTCATATTTTTCACACCTTTTCAAGCTCTTCATGTTTTTCAACACCGTTTCATGCTCCTCATATTTTTGACACCTTTTGAAGCTCTTCATATTTTTCCCATCTTTTCAGGCTCTTCATGTTTTTGAACACAGCCTCATGCTACTCCTATTTTTCACACTGTTTCATGCTCCTCATATATTTGACACCTTTTGAAGCTCTTCATATATTGCAAACCTTTTCAGGCTTTTCATGGTTTTCAACACCGCTTCATGCTCCTCCTATTTTTCAGTCGTTACATACTTCTCATATTTTTGACACCTTTTGAAGCTCTTCATAATTTTCACACCTTTTCATGCTATTCATCTTTTTCAAAATCGTAACATGCTCTTCCTATTTTTCAGACAGTTTCATGCTCCTAATATTTTTCACACCTTTTGAAGTTCTTCATATTTTTCACACCTTTTCAGGCTCTTCATGTTTTTGACCACGGCTTCATGCTGCTCCTATTTTTCAGACCGTTTCATGCTCCTCATATTTTTGATACCTTTTGAAGCTCTTCATATTTTTCACACCTTTTCAGGCTCTTCATGTTTTTGAAGACCGCTTCATGCTCCTCCTATTTTTCAGACCGTTTCATGCTCCTCATCTTTTTGAGACTTTTGAAGCTCTTCATATTTTTAACACCTTTTCAGGCTTTTCATGTTTTTGAACACCGCTTCATGCTGCTCCTATTTTTCAGACCGTGTCATGCTCCTCATATTTTTGACACTTTTGAAGCTCTTCATATACTTCAAACCTTTTCAGGCTCTTCATGATTTTCAACACCGCTTCATGCACCTCCTGTTTTTCAGTCGTTTCATGCTTCTCATATTTTTGAAACCTTTTGAAGCTCTTCATATTTTTCACGCCTTTTCTTGATCGTCATCATTTTCACAACCGTTTCATGCTCTTCCAATTTTCAGGCTGTTTCATCCTCCTCATATTTTTGACACCTTTTGAAGCTCTTCATATTTTTCACACCTTTTCAGTCTCTTCATGTTTTTCAACACCGCTTCATGCTCTTCCTATTTTTCAGACCTTTTCATGCTCCTCATATTTTTGACACGCTTGAAGCTCTTCATATTTTTCACACCTTTTCAGGCTCTGCATGTTTTCCAAAATCACTTCATGCTCCTCCTATTTTTAGACCATATCATGCTCCTTATATTTTTGAGAATTTTTGAAGCTCTTCATATTTTTCACACATTTTCAGGCTCTTCATGTTTTTGACCACCGCTTCATGCTGCTCCTATTTTTCAGACCGTCTCATGCTCCTCATATTTTTGACACCTTTTGAAGCTCTTCATATTTTTCACACCTTTTCAGGCACTTCATGTTTTTGAAGACCGCTTCATGCTCCTCGTATTTTTCAGACCGTTTCATGCTCCTCATATTTTTGAGACTTTTGAAGCTCTTCATATTTTTCACACCTTTTCAAGCTTTTCATGTTTTTCAACACCGCTTCATGCTCCTGGTATTTTTCAGACCATTTCATGCTCCTCATATATTTGACACGTTTGAAGCTCTTCATATATTTCAAACCTTTTCAGGCTCTTCATGTTTTTCAACACCGCTTCATGCTCCTCGTATTTTTCAGTTGTTTCATGCTTCTCATATTTTTGAAACCTTTTGAAGCTCTTCATATTTTTCACAACTTTTCATGCTCTTCATCTTTTTCAAAACCGTTTCATGCTCTTCCAATTTTCAGGCTGTTTCATGCTCCTCATATTTTTGACACCTTTTGAAGCTCATCATATTTTTCACACCTTTTCAGGCTCTTCAAGTTTTTCAACACCGCTTCATGCTCTTCCTATTTTTCAGACCGTTTCATGCTCCTCATATTTTTGACTCCCTTGAAGCTCTTTATATTTTTCACACATTTTCATGCTCTTCATGTTTTTCACCACGGCTTCATGCTGCTCCTATTTTTCAGACCGTTTCATGCTTCTCATCTTTTTGACACCTTTTGAAGCTCGTCATATTTTTCACACCTTTTCAGGCTTTTCATGTTTTTCAACACCTCTTCATGCTCCTCGTATTTTTCAGACCGTTTCATGCTCCTCATATTTTTGACACGTTTGAAGCTCTTCATATACTTCAAACCTTTTCAGGCTCTTCATGTTTTTCAACACCGCTTCATGCTCCTCCTATTTTTCAATCGTTTCATGCTTCTCATATTTTTGAAACCTTTTGAAGCTCTTCATATTTTTCACACCTTTTCATGCTCTTCATCATTTTCAAAACCGTTTCATGCTCTTCCAATTTTCAGGCTGTTTCATGCTCCTCATATTTTTGACACCTTTTGAAGCTCTTCATATTTTTCACACCTTTTCAGGCTTTTCATGTTTTTCAACACCGCTTCATGCTCCTCCTATTTTTCAGACCGTTTAATGCTACTCATATTATTGACACCTTTTGAAGCTCTTCATATTTTCACACCTTTTCAGGATCTTCATGTTTTTGACGACTGCTTCATGTCCCTCCTATTTTTCAGACCGTTTCATGCTCCTTATATTTTTGACACCTTTTGAAGCTCTTCTTATTTTTCACACCTTTTCAGGCTCTTCATGTTTTTGAACACTGCCTCATGCTACTCCTATTTTTCACACTGTTTCATGCTCCTCATATTTTTGACACCTTTATAAGCTCTTCATATTTTTCACACCTTTTCATGCTTTTCATGTTTTTCAACACCGGTTCATGCTCCTCCTATTTTTCAGACCGTTTCATGCTACTCATATCATTGACACCTTTTGAAGCTCTTCATATTTTCACACCTTTTCAGGATCTTCATGTTTTTGACGACTGCTTCATGTCCCTCCTATTTTTCAGACCGTTTCATGCTCCTCATATTTTTGACACCTTTTGAAGCTCTTCATATTTTTCCCATCTTTTCAGGCTCTTCATGTTTTTGAACACAGCCTCATGCTACTCCTATTTTTCACACTGTTTCATGCGCCTCATATTTTTGACACCTTTTGAAGCTCTTCATATTTTTCACATCTTTTCAGGCTGTTCGTGTTTTTCAACACCGCTTCATGCTCCTCCTATTTTTCAGACCATTTCATGCACCTCATATTTTTCACACCTTTTGAAGCTCTTCATATTTTAAACACTTTATCAGGCTCTTCATATTTTTGACCACCGCTTCATGCTCCTCGTATTTTTCAGACCATTTCATGCTCCTCATTTTATTGACACCTTTTGAAGCTCTTCATATTTTCACACATTTCAGGATCTTCATGTTTTTGACGACTGCTTCATGCGCCTCCTACTTTTCAGACCGTTTCATGCTCCTCATATTTTTGACACGTTTGAAGCTCTTCATATATTTCAAACCTTTTCAGGCTTTTCATGTTTTTCAAAACCGCTTCATGCTCCTCCTATTTTTCAGACCATTTCATGCTCCTCATATTTTTGACACCCTTGAAGCTATTCATATTTTTCACACCTTTTCAGGCTCTACATTTTTTCAAAACCACTTCATGCTCCTCCTATTTTTCAGACCATATCATGCTCCTCATATTTTTGAGAATTTTTGAAGCTCTTCATATTTTTCACACATTTTCAGGCTCTTCATGTTTTTGACCACCGCTTCATGCTGCTCCTATTTTTCAGACCGTCTAATGCTCCTCATATTTTTGACACCTTTTGAAGCTCTTCATATTTTTCACACCTTTTCAGGCACTTCATGTTTTTGAAGACCGCTTCATGCTACTCCTATTTTTCAGACCGTTTCATGCTCCTCATATTTTTGAGACTTTTGAAGCTCTTCATATTTTTCACACCTTTTCAACCTTTTCATGTTTTTCAACACCTCTTCATGCTCCTCTTATTTTTCAGACCATTTCATGCTCCTCATATATTTGACACGTTTGAAGCTCTTCATATATTTCAAACCTTTTCAGGCTCTTCATGTTTTTCAACACCGCTTCATGCTCCTCCTATTTTTCAATCGTTTCATGCTTCTCATATTTTTGAAACCTTTTGAAGCTCTTCATATTTTTCACACCTTTTCATGCTCTTCATCTTTTTCAAAACCGTTTCATGCACTTCCAATTTTCAGACCGTTTCATGCTCCTCATATTTTTGACACTTTTCGAAGCTCTTCATATATTTCACACCTTTTCAGGCTCTTCATGTTTTTCAACACTGCTTCAGGATCCTCCTATTTTTCAGACCGTTTCATGCTCTTCATATTTTTGACACATTTTTAACCTCTTTATATTTTTCACACTTTTTCAGCCTCTTCATGTTTTTAAACACCGCTTCATGCTCCTCCTATTTTTAAGACCGTTTCATGCTTCTCATATTTTTGACACCTTTTGAAGCTCTTCATATTTTTCACACCTTTTCAGACTCTTCATGTTTTTAAACACCGCTTGATGCTCCTCCTATTTTTCAGACTGTTTCTTGCTTCTCATATTTTTGACACCTTTTGAAGCTCTTTATATTTTTCACAGCTTTTCATGCTCTTCATCTTTTTCAAAACCGTTTCAATCTCATCCTAATTTTCAGATTGATTCATGCTCCTCATATTTTTGACAGCTTTTGAAGCTCTTCATATTTTTCACACTGTTTCAGGCTCTTCATGTTTTTCATCACTGCTTCATGCTCCTCCTATTTTTCAGTCATTTCATGCTTCTCACATTTTTGACACTTTTTGATGCTCTTCATATTTTTCACCCCTTTTCATGCTCTTCATCTTCTTCAAAACCATTTCATGCTCATCCTATTTTTCAGACTGTTTCATGTTCCTCTTATTTTTGACAGCTTTTGAAGCTCTTCATATTTTTCACACCTTTTCAGGCTCTTCATGTTTTGAACACCGCTTCATGCTCCTCCTATTTTTCAGTCATTTCATGCTTCTCATATTTTTGACACCTTTTGAAGCTCTTCATATTTTTCACACCTTTTCATGCTCTTCATCTTCTTCAAAACCATTTCATGCTCATCCTATTTTTCAGACCGTTTCTTGCTCCTCATATTTTTGACACCTTTTGAAGCTCTTCATATTTTTCACACCTTTTCAGGCTCTTCCTGTTTTTGAGGACCGCTTCATGCTCCTCCAATTTTTCAGACCGTTTCACGCTTTTCATATTTTTGACACATTTTGAAATCCTCAAATTTTTCACACCTTTTCAGGCTCTTCTTGTTTTTCAACACTGCTTCATGCTCCTCCTATTTTTCAGAACTTATCATGCTTCTCATATTTTTGAAACGTTTTGAAGCTCTTCGTATTTTTCACACCTTTTCATGTTCTTCATCTTTTTCAAAAGCGATTCATTCTCATCCTAATTTTCACACTTTTTCTTGCTCCTCATATTTTTGACACCTTTAGAAGCTCTTCATATTTTTCACACCTTTTCATGTTCTTCATCTTCTTCAAAATCATTTCATGCTCATCCTATTTTTCAGACCGTTTCATGCTCCTGATATTTTTCACACGTTTTGAAGCTCTTCATATTTTTCACACCTTTTCAGGCTCTTCATGTTTTTGACCATCGCTTCATTCTCCTCCTATTTTTCAGACCGTTTTATGATCCCAATATTTTTCACACCTTTTGAAGCTCTTCATATTTTTCACATCTTTTCAGGCTCTTCATCTTTTTGACCACCACTTCACGCTCCTCCTATTTTTCAGACCGTTTCATGCTCCTCATATTTTTGAGACCTTGAAGCTCTTCATATTTTTCTCACCTTTTCACGCTCTTCATGTTTCTGAGGACCGCTTCATGCTCCTCCTATTTTTCAGGAGCTTCAAGCTTTTCCTATTTTTGACAACTTTTGAAGCCCTCAAATTTTTCACACCTTTTCAGGCTCTACACGTTTTTTGAACGAATGCTTCATGCTCCTCCTATTTTTCAGACTGTTTCATGCTCCTCATATTTTTGACACCTTTTGAAGCTCTTCATATATTTCACACCTTTTCAAGCTCTTCATCTTCTTCAAAACCATTTCATGCTCCTCCTATTTTTCAGACCGTTTCATGCTCCTCATATTTTTGACACCTTTTGAAGCTCTTCATATTTTTCACATCTTTTCAGGCTCTTCATCTTTTTGAGCACCACTTCACGCTCCTCCTATTTTTCAGACCGTTTCATGCTCCTCATATTTTTCACACCTTTTGAAGCTCTTCATATTTTTAACACCTTTTCAGGCTCTTCATGTTTTTAAACACCGTTTCATGCTCCTCCTATTTTTCATACCATTTCATGCTCCTCATATTTTTGACACTTTTTCACGCTCTTCATATATTTCACACCTTTTCATGCTCTTCATGTTTTTCAACACCTCTTCATGCTACTCCTATTTTTCAGACCGTTTCATGCTTCTCATATTTTTGACACCTTTTGAAGCTCTTCTTATTTTTCACACCTTTTCATGCTCTTCATCTTTTTCAAAACATTTTCATTCTCATCCTATTTTTCAGACTGTTTCATGCTCCTCATATTTTTGACATCTTTTGAAGCTTTTCATATTTTTCACACATTTTCAGGCTCTTCATGTTTTTCAACATCGCTTCATGCTCCTCCTATTTTTCAGACGGTTTCATGCTCCTCATATTTTTGACACGTTTTGAAGCTCTTCATATTTTTCACACCTTTTCAGGCTCTTCATGATTTGAACACTGCTTCATGCACTCCTATTTTTCAGACCGTTTCATGCTCCACATATTTTTGAAAACTTTTGAAGCTCTTCATATTTTTCACAAATTTTCATTCCTTTCTTGTTTTTGACCACCGCTTCATGCTCTTCCTATTTTTCAAACCGTTTCCTGCTCCTAATATTTTTGACACCTTTTGAAGCTCTTCATATTTTTCACAGCTTTTCCAGCTCTTAATGTTTTTGACCACCGTTTCATGCTCCTCCTATGTTTCAGACCTTTTCATGCTCCTCATATTTTTGACACCTTTAAGCCCTTCACATTTTTCACACCTTTTCAGGTCTTCATCTTTTTGAACACCGCTTCATGCTCCTCCTATATTTCAGACCGTTTCATGCTCCTCATATTTTGACACCTTTTGAAACTCTTCATATTTTTCACACCTTTTCAGGCTCTTCATGTTTTTGACCACCTTTTCATGTGCCTCCTATTTTTCAGACATTTTCATGCTCCTCATATTTTTCACACCTTTTAAGCCCGTCATATTTTTCACACCTTTTCAGGCTCTTCATCTATTTGACCACCGCTTCATGCTTCTCCTATATTTCAGACCGTTTCATGCTCCTCATATTTCTGACACCTTTTGCAACTCTTCATATTTTTCACACCTTTTCAGGCTCTTCATGTTTTTCAACACCGCTTCATGCTCCTCCTATTTTTCAGACCGTTTCATGCTCCTCATATTTTTGACACCTTTCGAAGCTCTTCATATATTTCACACCTTTTCAGGCTCTTCATGTTTTTCAACACTGCTTCAGGATCCTCCTATTTTTCAGACCGTTTCATGCTCTTCATATTTTTGACACATTTTTAACCTCTTTATATTTTTCACACTTTTTCAGCCTCTTCATGTTTTTAAACACCACTTCATGCTCCTCCTATTTTTCAGACCGTTTCATGCTTCTCATATTTTTGACACCTTTTGAAGCTCTTCATATTTTTCACACCTTTTCAGCCTCTTCATGTTTTTAAACACCGCTTGATGCTCCTCCTATTTTTCAGACTGTTTCTTGCTTCTCATATTTTTGACACCTTTTGAAGCTCTTTATATTTTTCACAGCTTTTCATGCTCTTCATCTTTTTCAAAACCGTTTCAATCTCATCCTAATTTTCAGATTGATTCATGCTCCTCATATTTTTGACAACTTTTGAAGCTCTTCATATTTTTCACACCGTTTCAGGCTCTTCATGTTTTTCAACACTGCTTCATGCTCCTCCTATTTTTCAGTCATTTCATGCTTCTCACATTTTTGACACTTTTTGATGCTCTTCATATTTTTCACCCCTTTTCATGCTCTTCATCTTCTTCAAAACCATTTCATGCTCATCCTATTTTTCAGACTGTTTCATGTTCCTCTTATTTTTGACAGCTTTTGAAGCTCTTCATATTTTTCACACCTTTTCAGGCTCTTCATGTTTTGAACACCGCTTCATGCTCCTCCTATTTTTCAGTCATTTCATGCTTCTCATATTTTTGACACCTTTTGAAGCTCTTCATATTTTTCACACCTTTTCATGCTCTTCAACTTCTTCAAAACCATTTCATGCTCATCCTATTTTACAGACCGTTTCTTGCTCCTCATATTTTTGACACCTTTTGAAGCTCTTCATATTTTTCACACCTTTTCAGGCTCTTCCTGTTTTTGAGGACCGCTTCATGCTCCTCCAATTTTTCAGACCGTTTCACGCTTTTCATATTTTTGACACATTTTGAAATCCTCAAATTTTTCACACCTTTTCAGGCTCTTCATGTTTTTCAACACCTCTTCATGCTACTCCTATTTTTCAGACCGTTTCATGCTTCTCATATTTTTGACACCTTTTGAAGCTCTTCTTATTTTTCACACCTTTTCATGCTCTTCATCTTTTTCAAAACATTTTCATTCTCATCCTATTTTTCAGACTGTTTCATGCTCCTCATATTTTTGACATCTTTTGAAGCTTTTCATATTTTTCACACATTTTCAGGCTCTTCATGTTTTTCAACATCGCTTCATGCTCCTCCTATTTTTCAGACGGTTTCATGCTCCTCATATTTTTGACACGTTTTGAAGCTCTTCATATTTTTCACACCTTTTCAGGCTCTTCATGATTTGAACACTGCTTCATGCACTCCTATTTTTCAGACCGTTTCATGCTCCACATATTTTTGAAAACTTTTGAAGCTCTTCATATTTTTCACAAATTTTCATTCCTTTCTTGTTTTTGACCACCGCTTCATGCTCTTCCTATTTTTCAAACCGTTTCCTGCTCCTAATATTTTTGACACCTTTTGAAGCTCTTCATATTTTTCACAGCTTTTCCAGCTCTTAATGTTTTTGACCACCGTTTCATTCTCCTCCTATGTTTCAGACCTTTTCATGCTCCTCATATTTTTGACACCTTTAAGCCCTTCACATTTTTCACACCTTTTCAGGTCTTCATCTTTTTGAACACCGCTTCATGCTCCTCCTATATTTCAGACCGTTTCATGCTCCTCATATTTTGACACCTTTTGAAACTCTTCATATTTTTCACACCTTTTCAGGCTCTTCATGTTTTTGACCACCTTTTCATGTGCCTCCTATTTTTCAGACCTTTTCATGCTCCTCATATTTTTCACACCTTTTAAGCCCGTCATATTTTTCACACCTTTTCAGGCTCTTCATCTATTTGACCACCGCTTCATGCTTCTCCTATATTTCAGACCGTTTCATGCTCCTCATATTTCTGACACCTTTTGCAACTCTTCATATTTTTCACACCTTTTCAGGCTCTTCATGTTTTTCAACACCGCTTCATGCTCCTCCTATTTTTCAGACCGTTTCATGCTCCTCATATTTTTGACACCTTTCGAAGCTCTTCATATATTTCACACCTTTTCAGGCTCTTCATGTTTTTCAACACTGCTTCAGGATCCTCCTATTTTTCAGACCGTTTCATGCTCTTCATATTTTTGACACATTTTTAACCTCTTTATATTTTTCACACTTTTTCAGCCTCTTCATGTTTTTAAACACCACTTCATGCTCCTCCTATTTTTCAGACCGTTTCATGCTTCTCATATTTTTGACACCTTTTGAAGCTCTTCATATTTTTCACACCTTTTCAGCCTCTTCATGTTTTTAAACACCGCTTGATGCTCCTCCTATTTTTCAGACTGTTTCTTGCTTCTCATATTTTTGACACCTTTTGAAGCTCTTTATATTTTTCACAGCTTTTCATGCTCTTCATCTTTTTCAAAACCGTTTCAATCTCATCCTAATTTTCAGATTGATTCATGCTCCTCATATTTTTGACAACTTTTGAAGCTCTTCATATTTTTCACACCGTTTCAGGCTCTTCATGTTTTTCAACACTGCTTCATGCTCCTCCTATTTTTCAGTCATTTCATGCTTCTCACATTTTTGACACTTTTTGATGCTCTTCATATTTTTCACCCCTTTTCATGCTCTTCATCTTCTTCAAAACCATTTCATGCTCATCCTATTTTTCAGACTGTTTCATGTTCCTCTTATTTTTGACAGCTTTTGAAGCTCTTCATATTTTTCACACCTTTTCAGGCTCTTCATGTTTTGAACACCGCTTCATGCTCCTCCTATTTTTCAGTCATTTCATGCTTCTCATATTTTTGACACCTTTTGAAGCTCTTCATATTTTTCACACCTTTTCATGCTCTTCAACTTCTTCAAAACCATTTCATGCTCATCCTATTTTACAGACCGTTTCTTGCTCCTCATATTTTTGACACCTTTTGAAGCTCTTCATATTTTTCACACCTTTTCAGGCTCTTCCTGTTTTTGAGGACCGCTTCATGCTCCTCCAATTTTTCAGACCGTTTCACGCTTTTCATATTTTTGACACATTTTGAAATCCTCAAATTTTTCACACCTTTTCAGGCTCTTCTTGTTTTTCAACACTGCTTCATGCTCCTCCTATTTTTCAGAACTTATCATGCTTCTCATATTTGTGAAACGTTTTGAAGCTCTTCATATTTTTCACACCTTTTCATGTTCTTCATCTTTTTCAAAAGCGATTCATTCTCATCCTAATTTTCACACTTTTTCTTGCTCCTCATATTTTTGACACCTTTTGAAGCTCTTCATATTTTTCACACCTTTTCATGTTCTTCATCTTTTCAAAACCATTTCATGCTCATCCTATTTTTCAGACCGTTTCATGCTCCTGATATTTTTCACACGTTTTGAAGCTCTTCATATTTTTCACACCTTTTCAGGCTCTTCATGTTTTTGACCATCGCTTCTTTCTCCTCCTATATTTCAGACCGTTTTATGATCCCAATATTTTTCACACCTTTTGAAGCTCTTCATATTTTTCAGATCTTTTCATGCTCTTCATGTTTTTAAACACCGCTTCATGCTCCTCCTATTTTTCAGGAGCTTCAAGCTTTTCGTATTTTTGACAACTTTTGAAACCCTCAAATTTTTCACACCTTTTCAGGCTCTACACGTTTTTTGAACGAATGCTTCATGCTCCTCCTATTTTTCAGACTGTTTCATGCTCCTCATATTTTTGACACTTTTTGAAGCTCTTCATATATTTCACACCTTTTCAAGCTCTTCATCTTCTTCAAAAACATTTCATGCTCCTCCTATTTTTCAGACCGTTTCATGCTCCTCATATTTTTGACACCTTTTGAAGCTCTTCATATTTTTCACATCTTTTCAGGCTCTTCATCTTTTTGACCACCACTTCACGCTCCTCCTATTTTTCAGACCGTTTCATGCTCCTCATATTTTTCACACCTTTTGAAGCTCTTCATATTTTTAACACCTTTTCAGGCTCTTCATGTTTTTAAACACCGCTTCATGCTCCTCCTATTTTTCATACCATTTCATGCTCCTCATATTTTTGACACTTTTTCACGCTCTTCATATATTTCACACCTTTTCATGCTCTTCATGTTTTTCAACACCTCTTCATGCTACTCCTATTTTTCAGACCGTTTCATGCTTCTCATATTTTTGACACCTTTTGAAGCTCTTCTTATTTTTCACACCTTTTCATGCTCTTCATGTTTTTCAACACGTCTTCATGCTACTCCTATTTTTCAGACCGTTTCATGCTCCTCATATTTTTGACACCTTTTGAAGCTCTTCATATTTTTCACATCTTTTCAGGCTCTTCATCTTTTTGACCACCACTTCACGCTCCTCCTATTTTTCAGACCGTTTCATGCTCCTCATATTTTTCACACCTTTTGAAGCTCTTCATATATTTCACACCTTTTCAGGCTCTTCATGTTTTTAAACACCGCTTCTTGCTCCTCCGATTTTTCAGACCGTTTCATGCTCCTCATATTTTTGACAACTTTTGAAGCTCTTCATAGTTTTCACACCTTTCCTGCTCTTCATCTTTTTCAAAACCGTTTCATTCTCATCCTATTTTTCAGACTGTTTCATGCTCCTCATATAATTGACACCTTTAGAAGCTCTTCATAGTTTTCACACGTTTTCAGGCTCTTCATATTTTTGAACACCGCTTCATGCTCCTCCTATTTTTCAGTCATTTCATGCTTCTCATATTTTTGACACCTTTTGAAGCTCTTTGTATGTTTCACACCTTTTCAGGCTCTTCATGTTTTTCAACACCGCTTCATGCTCCTCCTATTTTTCAGACCGTTTCATGCTCCTCATATTTTTGTCACCTTTTGAAGCTCTTCATATTTTTCACAGCTTTTCACGCTCTTCATGTTTTTGAGGACCGCTTCATGCTCCTCCTATTTTTCAGAAGCTTCAACTTTTCATATTTTTGACACCTTTTGAAGCCCTGAAATTTTTAACACCTTTTCAGGCTCTTCATGTTTTTCAACACCGTTTCATGCTCCTCCTATTTTTCAGACCGTTTCATGCTCCTCATATTTTTGACACCTTTTGAAGCTCTTCATATTTTTCACACCTTTTGAAGCTCTTCATATTTTTCACATTTTTGAAGCTCTTCATATTTTTCACACGTTTTCAGGCTCTTCATGATTTTCAACACCGCTTCATGCTCCTCCTATGTTTCAGACCGTTTCATGTTCATCTCATTTTTGACACTTTTGAAGCTCTTCGTATTTTTCACACCTTTTGAAGCTCTTCATATTTTTCACATTTTTGAAGCTCTTCATATTTTTCACACGTTTTCAGGCTCTTCATGATTTTCAACACCGCTTCATGCTCCTCCTATGTTTCAGACCGTTTCATGTTCATCTCATTTTTGACACTTTTGAAGCTCTTCGTATTTTTCACACCTTTTGAAGCTCTTCATATTTTTCACATTTTTGAAGCTCTTCATATTTTTCACACGTTTTCAGGCTCTTCATGTTTTTCAACACCGCTTCATGCTCCTCCTATTTTTCAGACCGTTTCATGCTCCTCATGTATTTCACACCTTTTGAAGCTCTTCATATTTTTCACACCTTTTCAGGCTCTTCATGTTTTTCAACACTGCTTTATGCTCCTCCTATTTTACAGACCGTTTCATGCTCCTCATATTTTTGACACCTTTTGAAGCTCTTCATATTTTTCACACCTTTTCAGGCTCTTCATATTTTTGAACACCGGTTCATGCTCCTCCTATTTTTCAGACCGTTTCATGCTCCTAATATTTTTCACACCTTTTGAAGCTCTTCATATTTTTCACACCTTTTCAGTCTCTGCATGTTTTTGAACACCGCTTCATGCCCCTCCTCTTTTTCAGACCGTGTCATCTCCTCATGAATTTCACACCTTTTCAAGCTCTTCATATTTTGCACACCTTTCAGGCTCTTGAAGTTTTTCACAACCACTTCATTCTTCTCCTACATTTCAGACCATTTCATGCTCCTCATATTTTTGACACCTTTTGAAGCTCTTCATATTTTTCACACCTTTTCAGGCTCTTCATGTTTCTCAACACCGCTTCATGCTCCTCCTAGTTTTTAGACCTTTTCATGCTCCTCATATATTTGACACCTTTTGAAGCTCTTCCTATATTTCACACATTTTCAGGCTCTTCATGTTTTTCAACATCACTTCATGCTCCTCCTATATTTCAGTCCGTTTCATGCACATCTCATTTTTGACAACTTTTGAGGCTCTTCATATTTTACACACCTTTTGAAGCTCTTCATATTTTTCACATTTTTGAAGCTCTTCATATTTTTCACTCGGTTTCAGGCTCTTCTTGTTTTCAACAGCGCTTCTTGCTCCTCCTATTTTTGAGGCTCTTCATATTTTTCGCACCTTTTCAGGCTCTTCATGTTTTTGAACACCGTTTCATGATCCTCCTATTTTTCAGACCGTTTCATTCTCCTCATACTTTTCACACCTTTTGAAGATCTTCATATTTTTCACACCTTTTCAGGCTCTTCATGTTTTTCAACACAACTTCATGCTTCTCCTATTTTTCAGACCGTATCATGCTCCTCATGTATTTCACACCTTTTGAAGCTCTTCATATTTTTCACACCTTTTCATGCTCTTCATGTTTTTGAACACCGCTTCATGCTCCTCCTATTTTTCAGACCGTTTCATGCTCCTCATATTTTTCACAGCTTTTGAAGCTCTTCATATTTTTCACACCTTTTCAGGCTCTTCATGTTTTTCAACACAACTTCATGCTCCTCCGATTTTTCTGAACTTTTCATGCTCTTCATATATTAGACTGATATTGAAGCTCTTCATATTTTTCACACCTTTTCAGGATCTTCATAATTTTCAACACCGCTTCAGGCTCCTCCTATTTTTCAGACCATTTCATGCTCTTCATATTTGTGAAACCTTTTGAAGCTCTTCATATTTTTCACACATTTTCAGGCTCTTCATGTTTTTCAACACCGCTTCATGCTCCTCCTATTTTCAGACCGTTTCATGCTCCTCATATTTTTGACACCTTTTAATCTCTTCATATTTTTCACACATTTTCAGGCTCTTCAAGTTTTTGAACACCGTTTCATGCTACTTCTATTTTTGACTCCTTTTGAAGCTCTTCATATTTTTCAAACCTTTCATGATCTTCATGTTTTTCAACACATTTTGATGCTCCTCCTATTTTTCAGACCGTTTCATGCTCCTCATATTTTTAACAACTTCTGAAGTTATTCATATTGTTCACACCTTTTGAAGCTCTTCATATATTTCACACCTTTTCAGGCTCTTCATGTTCTTCAACACCGCTTCATGCTCCTCCTATTTTTCAGACCGTTTCATGCTCCTTATATTTTGACACATTTTGAAGCTCTTCATATTTTTCATACCTTTTCATGCTCTTCATCTTTTCCGAAACAGTTTCATTTTCATCCTATTTTTCAGACTGTTTCATGCTCCTCATGTTTTTGACACCTTTTGAATCTCTTCATATTTTTCACACCTTTTCAGGCTCTTCATGTTTTTCAGCTCCGCTTCATGCTCCTCCTATTTTTCAGACCGTTTCATGCTCCTCATATATTTGACACCTTTTGAAGCTCTTCATATTTTTGACACCTTTTCAGGCCCTTCATATTTTTCAACACCGCTTCATGCTCCTCCTATTTTTCAGACCGTTTCATTCTCCTCATATTTTGACACCTTTTGAAGCTCTTCATATTTTTGACACCTTTTCAGGCCCTTCATGTTTTTCAACACCACTTCATGCTCCTCCTATTTTTCAGACCGTTTCATGCTCATCTCATTTTTGACACCTTTTGAAGCTCTTCACATTTTTCACACCTTTTGAAGTTCTTCATATTTTTCACACGTTTTCAGGCTCTTCATGTTTTTCAACACCGCTTCATGCTCCTCCTATTTTTCAGACCGTTTCATGCACCTCATATTTTTGACACTTTTTGAAGATCTTTGTATATTTTACACTTTTCAGGCTCTTCATGTTTTTCAATACCACTTCATGCTCCTCCTATATTTCAGACCGTTTCATTCTCCTCATATTTTTGACAGCGTTAGAAGCTCTTCATATTTTTCACATCTTTTCAGGCTCTTCATGTTTCTCAACACCGCTTCTTGCTCCTCCTATTTTTCAGACCGTTTCATGCTCATCTCATTTTGACATCTTTTGAAGCTCTTCATGTTTTTCACATCTTTTGAAGCTCTTCATATTTTTCAAACCTTTTCAGGCTCTTCATGATTTTCAACACCGCTTTATGCTCCTCCTATCTTTCAGACAGTTTCATGCTCATCTCATTTTTGACACCTTTTGAAGCTCTTCATATTTTTCACACCTTTTGAAGTTCTTCATATTTTTCACATCTTTTGAAGCTCTTCATATTTTTCACTTATTTTCAGGCTCTTCATGTTTTTCAACTCCGCTTCATGCTCCTCCTATTTTTCAGACCGTTTCATGCACCTCATATTTTTGACACTTTTTGAAGATCTTTGTATTTTTTACACTTTTCAGGTTCTTCATGTTTTTCAATACCACTTCATGCTCCTCCTATATTTCAGACCGTTTCATTCTCCTCATATTTTTGACACCGTTAGAAGCTCTTCATATTTTTCACATCTTTTCAGGCTCTTCATGTTTTTCAACACCGCTTCTTGCTCCTCCTATTTTTCAGACCGTTTCATGCTCATCTCGTTTTGACATCTTTTGAAGCTCTTCATGTTTTTCACATCTTTTGAAGCTCTTCATATTTTTCAAACCTTTTCAGGCTCTTCATGATTTTCAACACCGCTTTATGCTCCTCCTATTTTTCAGACAGTTTCATGCTCATCTCATTTTTGACACCTTTTGAGCTCTTCATATTTTTCACACCTTTTGAAGTTCTTCATATTTTTCACATCTTTTGAAGCTCTTCATATATTTCACACCTTTTCCGGCTCTTCATGTTTTTCAACACGGCTTCATGCTCCTCCTATTTTTCAGACTGTTTCATTCTCCTCATATTTTTGACAACTTTTGAAGCTCTTCATATATTTCACACCTTTTCAGGCTCTTAATTTTTTTCAACACCACTTCATGCTCCTCCTATTTTTCAGACCGTTTCATGCTCATCTCATTTTGACACCTTTTGAAGCTCTTCATGTTTTTCACACATTTTGAAGCTCTTCATATTTTTCACACCTTTTCAGGCTCTTCATGATTTTCAACACTGCTTCATGCTCCTTCTATTTTTCAGAACGTTTCATGGTAATCTCATTTTTGACACTTTTTGAAGCTCTTCATATTTTTCACACCTTTTGAAGATCTTCATATTTTTCACATTTTTGAAGCTCTTCATATTTTTCACACATTTTCAGGCTCTTCATGTTTTTCAACTCCGCTTGATGCTCCTCCTATTTTTCAGACCGTTTCATGCTCCAACTATTTTTCAGACCGTTTCATGCTCCTCATATTTTTGACACGTTTTGAGGCTCTTCATATTTTTCACACCTTTTCAGGCTCTTCATGTTTCTCAACACCGCTTGATGCTCCTTCTATTTTTCAGACCGTTTCATGCTCCTCATATATTTGAAATCTTTTGAAGCTCTTCATATTTTCCCCACCTTTTCAGGCTCTTCATGTGTTTCAACACCGTTTCATGCTCCTCCTATTTTTCAGACCGTTTCATGCTCCCCCTATTTTTCCGACCGTTTCATGCTCCTCATATTTTGACACCTTTTGAAGCTCTTCATATTTTTCACACCTTTTCAGGCTGTTCATGTTTTTCTACACTGCTTCATGCTCCTGCTATTTTTCAGACCGATTCTTGCTCCTCATATATTTGAAACCTTTTGAGGCTCTTCATATTTTTCACACCTTGTCAGGCTCTACATGTTTTTGAACACCGCTTCAAGCTCCTCCTATTTTTGAGACCGTTTCATGCTCCTCCTATTTTTGACACCCTTTGAAGCTCTTCATATTTTTCACACATTTTCAGGCTCTTCATGTTTTTGCACACAGCTTCATTCTCCTCCTATTTTTCAGACCGTTTCATGCTCCTCATATTTTGACACCTTTTGAAGCTCTTCATATATTTCACACCTTTTCAGGCTCTTCATGTTTTTCAACACCGCTTCATGCTCCTCCTACTTTTCAGTCGTTTCATGCTTCTCATAATGTTGACACCTTTTGTAGCTCTTCACATATTTCACACCTTTTCATGCTCTTCATGTTTTTCAACACCGTTTCATGCTCCTCCTATATTTCAGACCGTTTCATGCACCTCATATTTTTCACACCTTTTGAAGCTCTTCATATTTTTCACCCTTTTCAGGCTCTTCATATTTTTGAACACCGCTTCATGTTCCTCCTATTTTCCAGTCCGTTTCATGCTCCACATATTTTTGACACCTTTGGAAACTATTCATATTTTTCACACCTTTTCATGCTCTTCATGTTTTTGACCCCCGCTTCATGCTCCTCCTATTTTTCAGACAGTTTTATGCTCCTCATATTTTTGACACTTTTTGAAGCTCTTCATGTTTTTCACACCTTTTCAGGCTTTTCATGTTTTTCAACACCTCTTCATGCTCCTCTTATTTTTCAGACCGTTCCGTGCTCCTCATATTTTTGACACGTTTGAAGCTCTTCATATACTTCAAACCTTTTCAGGCTCTTCATGTTTTTCAACACCGCTTCATGCACCTCCTGTTCTTCAGTCGTTTCATGCTTCTCATATTTTTGAAACCTTTTGAAGCTCTTCATATTTTTCACACCTTTTCAGGCTCTTCATGTTTTTCAACACCGCTTCATGCTCCTCCTATTTTTCAGACCGTATCCTGCTCCACATATTTTTCACACATTTTGAAGCTCTTCATATTTTTCACACCTTTTCAGGCTCTTCATGTTTTTGTCCACTGCTTTATGCTGCTCCTATTTTTCAGACCGTTTCATGCTCCTCATCTTTTTGACACCTTTTGAAGCTCATCACATTTTTCACACTTTTTCAGGCTCTTTATGTTTTTGAACACCACTTCATCCTCCTCCTATTGTTCAGACCGGTTCGTGCTCCTCATATCTTTGACACGTTTGAAGCTCTTCATATATTTCAAACCTTTTCAGGCTTTTCATGTTTTTCAAAACCGCTTCATGCTCCTCCTATTTTTCAGTCGTTTCATACTTCTCATATTTTTGACACCTTTTGAAGCTCTTCATAATTTTCACACCTTTTCATGCTATTCATCTTTTACAAAATCGTATCATGCTCATCCTATTTTTCAGGCTGTTTCATGCTCCTCATATTTTTGACACCTTTTGAAGCTCTTCATATTTTTCACACCTTTTCAGGCTTTTCATGTTTTTCAACACCTCTTCATGCTCCTCGTATTTTTTAGTCCGTTTCATGCTCCTCATATTTTTGACACGTTTGAAGCTCTTCATATATTTCAAACCTTTTCAGGCTTTTCATGTTTTTCAACACCGCTTCATGCTCCTCCTATTTTTCAGTCGTTTCATACTTCTCATATTTTTGACACCTTTTGAAGCTCTTCATAGTTTTCACACCTTTTCATGCTATTCATCTTTTTCAAAGTCGTATCATGCTCATCCTATTTTTCAGGCTATTTCATGCTCCTCATATTTTTGACACCTTTTGAAGCTCTTCATATTTTTCACACCTTTATAAGCTTTTCATGTTTTTCAACACCGCTTCATGCTCCTCGTATTTTTTAGACCGTTTCATGCTCCTCATATTTTTGACACGTTGAAGCTCTTCATATACTTCAAACCTTTTCAGGCTTTTCATGTTTTTCAACACCGCTTCATGCTCTTCCTATTTTTCAGACCGTTTCATGCTCCTCATATTTTTGACTCCCTTGAAGCTCTTTATATTTTTCACACATTTTCAGGCTCTTCATGTTTTTGACCACAGCTTCATGCTGCTCCTATTTTTCAGACCGTTTCATGCTCCTCATATTTTTGACACCTTTTGAAGCTCGTCATATTTTTCATACCTTTTCAGGCTTTTCATGTTTTTCAACACCTCTTCATGCTCCTCGTATTTTTCAGTCCGTTTCATGCTCCTCATATTTTTGACAGGTATGAAGCTCTTCATATACTTCAAACCTTTTCAGGCTCTTCATATTTTTCACACCGCCTCATGCTCCTCCTATTTTTCAGACCATTTCATGCTACTCATATTATTGACACCTTTTGAAGCTCTTCATATTTTCACACCTTTTCAGGATCTTCATGTTTTTGACGACTGCTTCATGTCCCTCTTATTTTTAAGACCGTTTCATGCTCCTCATATTTTTGACACGTTTTGAAGCTCTTCATATTTTCACACCTTTTCAGGATCTTCATGTTTTTGACGACTGCTTCATGTCCCTCTTATTTTTAAGACCGTTTCATGCTCCTCATATTTTTGACACCTTTTGAAGCTCTTCATATTTTCACACCTTTTCAGGATCTTCATGTTTTTGACGACTGCTTCATGTCCCTCTTATTTTTCAGACCGTTTCATGCTACTCATATTATTGACACCTTTTGAAGCTCTTCATATTTTCACACCTTTTCAGGATCTTCATGTTTTTGACGACTGCTTCATGTCCCTCCTATTTTTCAGACCGTTTCATGCTCCTCATATTTTTGACACCTTTTGAACCTTTTCATATTTTTCCCATCTTTTCAGGCTCTTCATTTTTTGAACAAAGCCTCATGCTACTCCTATTTTTCACACTGTTTCATGCTCCTCATATTTTTGACACCTTTTGAAGCTCTTCATATATTTCATACCTTTTCAGGCTGTTCATGTTTTTCAACACCGCTTCATGCTCCTCCTATTTTTCAGACCATTTCATGCACCTCATATTTTTCACACCTTTTGAAGCTCTTCATGTTTTTCACACCTTATCAGGCTCTTCATATTTTTGACCACCGCTTCATGCTCCTCGTATTTTTCAGACCGTTTCATGCTCCTCATTTTATTGACACCTTTTGAAGTTCTTCATATTTTCACACATTTTCAGGATCTTCATGTTTTTGATGACTACTTCATGTCCCTCCTACTTTTCAGACCGTTTCATGCTCCTCATATTTTTGACACCTTTTGAAGCTCTTCATATTTTTCACACCTTTTCAAGCTCTTCATGTTTTTCAACACCGTTTCATGCTCCTCCTATTTTTCAGACCGTTTCATGCTCCTCATATTTTTGACACCCTTGAAGCTCCTCATATTTATCACAGCTTTTCAGGCTCTTCATGTTTTTCAACACCGCATCATGCTCCTCCTTTTTTTCAGACCATTTCATGCTCCTCATATTTTTCACACCTTTTGAAGATCTTAATATAAATAACACCTTTTCAGGCTCTTCATTTTTTTGAACACCGCTTCATGCTTCTCCTATTTTTCAGACCGTTTCATGCTCCTCATATTTTTGACACGTTTTGAAGTTCTTCATATTTTTCACACCTTTTCAGGCTCTTCATGTTTTTCAACACCGCTTCATGCTCCTCCTATTTTTCAGACCGTTTCATGCACCTCATATTTTTCACACCTTTTGAAGCTCTTCATATTATTCACACCTTTTCAGGCTCTACATATGTTTGACCAACGCCTCATGCTCCTCCTATTTTTCAGACCGTTTCATGCTACTCATATTTTTAACAGCTTTTGAAGCTCTTCATATTTTTCCCATCTTTTCAGGCTCTTCATGTTTTTGAACACAGCCTCATGCTTCTCCTATTTTTCACACTGTTTCATGCTCCTCATATTTTTGACACCTTTTGAAGCTCTTCATATTTTTCATACCTTTTCAGGCTGTTCATGTTTTTCAACACCGCTTCATGCTCCTCCTATTTTTCCGACCATTTCATGCACCTCATATTTTTCACACCTTTTGAAGTTCTTCATATTTTTCACACCTTATCAGGCTCTTCATATTTTTGACCACCGCTTCATGCTCCTCCTATTTTTCAGACCGTTTCATGCTCCTCATTTTATAGACACCTTTTGAAGCTCTTCATATTTTCACACATTTTCAGGATCTTCATGTTTTTGACTATTGCTTCATGTCCCTCCTATTTTTCAGACCGTTTCATGCTCCTCATATTTTTGACACCTTTTGAAGCTCTTCATATTTTTCACACCTTATCAGGCTCTTCATATTTTTGACCACCGCTTCATGCTCCTCGTATTTTTCAGACCGTTTCATGCTCCTCATTTTATTGACACATTTTGAAGCTCTTCGTATTTTCACATATTTTCAGGATCTTCATGTTTTTGACGACTGCTTCATGTCCCTCCTACTTTTCAGACCGTTTCATGCTCCTCATATTTTTGACACCTTTTGAAGATCTTCATAATTTTCACACCTTTTCATGCTATTCATCTTTTTCAAAATCGTAACATGCTCTTCCTATTTTTGAGGCTGTTTCATGCTCCTCATATTTTTGACAAATTTTGAAGCTCTTCATATTTTTCACACCTTTTCAGGCTCTTCATGTTTTTGACCACGGCTTCATGCTGCTCCTATTTTTCAGACCGTTTCATGCTCCTCATATTTTTTATACCTTTTGAAGCTCTTCATATTTTTCCCACCTTTTCAGGCTCTTCATGTTTTTGAAGACCGCTTCATGCTCCTCCTATTTTTCAGACCGTTTCATGCTCCTCATCTTTTTGAGACTTTTGAAGCTCTTCATATTTTTAACACCTTTTCAGGCTTTTCATGTTTTTGACACCGCTTCATGCTGCTCCTATTTTTCAGACCGTGTCATGCTCCTCATATTTTTGACACTTTTGAAGCTCTTCATATTTTTCACACCTTTTCAGGCTCTTCATGTTTTTCAACACCGCTTCATGCTCTTCCTATTTTTCAGACGTTTTCATGCTCCTCATATTTTTGACACCCTTGAAGCTCTTCATATTTTTCACACCTTTTCAGGCTCTGCATGTTTTCCAAAACCACTTCATGCTCCTCCTATTTTTCAGACCATATCATGCTCCTTATATTTTTGAGAATTTTTGAAGCTCTTCATATTTTTCACACTTTTTCAGGCTCTTCATGTTTTTGACCACCGCTTCATGCTGCTCCTATTTTTCAGACCGTCTCATGCTCCTCATATTTTTGACACCTTTTGAAGCTCTTCATATTTTTCACACCTTTTCAGGCACTTCATGTTTTTGAAGACCGCTTCATGCTCCTCGTATTTTTCAGACCGTTTCATGCTCCTCATATTTTTGAGACTTTTGAAGCTCTTCATCTTTTTCACACCTTTTCAAGCTTTTCATGTTTCTCAACACCGCTTCATGCTCCTGGTATTTTTCAGACCATTTCATGCTCCTCATATATTTGACACGTTTGAAGCTCTTCATATATTTCAAACCTTTTCAGGCTCTTCCTGTTTTTCAACACCGCTTCATGCTCCTCGTATTTTTCAGTTGTTTCATGCTTCTCATATTTTTGAAACCTTTTGAAGCTCTTCATATTTTTCACAAATTTTCATGCTCTTCATCTTTTTCAAAACCGTTTCATGCTCTTCCAATTTTCAGGCTGTTTCATGCTCCTCATATTTTTGACACCTTTTGAAGCTCATCATATTTTTCACACCTTTTCAGGCTCTTCAATTTTTTCAACACCGCTTCATGCTCTTCCTATTTTTCAGACCGTTTCATGCTCCTCATATTTTTGACTCCCTTGAAGCTCTTTATATTTTTCACACATTTTCAGGCTCTTCATGTTTTTCACCACGGCTTCATGCTGCTCCTATTTTTCAGACCGTTTCATGCTTCTCATTTTTTTGACACCTTTTGAAGCTCGTCATATTTTTCACACCTTTTCAGGCTTTTCATGTTTTTCAACACCTCTTCATGGTCCTCGTATTTTTCAGACCGTTTCATGCTCCTCATATTTTTGACACGTTTGAAGCTCTTCATATACTTCAAACCTTTTCAGGCTCTTCATGTCTTTCAACACCGCTTCATGCTCCTCCTATTTTTCAATCGTTTCATGCTTCTCATATTTTTGAAACCTTTTGAAGCTCTTCATATTTTTCACACCTTTTCATGCTCTTCATCATTTTCAAAACAGTTTCATGCTCTTCCAATTTTCAGGCTGTTTCATGTTCCTCATATTTTTGACACCTTTTGAAGCTCTTCATATTTTTCACACCTTTTCAGGCTTTTCATGTTTTTCAACACCGCTTCATGCTCCTCCTATTTTTCAGACCGTTTCATGCTACTCATATTATTGACACCTTTTGAAGCTCTTCATATTTTCACACCTTTTCATGATCTTCATGTTTTTGACAACTGCTTCATGTCCCTCCTATTTTTCAGACCGTTTCATGCTCCTCATATTTTTGACACCTTTTGAAGCTCTTGATATGTTTCCCATCTTTTCAGGCTCTTCATGTTTTTGAACACTGCCTCATGCTACTCCTATTTTTCACACTGTTTCATGCTCCTCATATTTTTGACACCTTTATAAGCTCTTCATATTTTTCACACCTTTTCATGCTTTTCATGTTTTTCAACACCGCTTCATGCTCCTCCTATTTTTCAGACCGTTTCATGCTACTCATATTATTGACACCTTTTAAAACTCTTCATATTTTCACACCTTTTCAGGATCTTCATGTTTTTGACGACTGCTTCATGTCCCTCCTATTTTTCAGACCGTTTCATGCTCCTCATATTTTTGACACCTTTTGAAGCTCTTCATATTTTCCCCATCTTTTCAGGCTCTTCATGTTTTTGAACACAGCCTCATGCTACTCCTATTTTTCAGACCATTTCATGCTCCTCATACTTTTGACACCTTTTGAAGCTCTTCATATTTTTCCCATCTTTTCAGGCTGTTCGTGTTTTTCAACACCGCTTCATGCTCCTCCTATTTTTCAGACCGTTTCATGCTCCTCATATTTTTCACACCTGTTGAAGCTCTTCATATTTTTAACACCTTTTCAGGCTCTTCATGTTTTTAAACACCGCTTCATGCTCCTCCTATTTTGCATACCATTTCATGCTCCTCATATTTTTGACACTTTTTCACGCTCTTCATATATTTCACACCTTTTCATGCTCTTCATGTTTTTCAACACCTCTTCATGCTACTCCTATTTTTCAGACCGTTTCATGCTTCTCATATTTTTGACACCTTTTGAAGCTCTTCTTATTTTTCACACCTTTTCATGCTCTTCATCTTTTTCAAAACATTTTCATTCTCATCCTATTTTCAGACTGTTTCATGCTCCTCATATTTTTGACATCTTTTGAAGCTTTTCATATTTTTCACACATTTTCATGCTCTTCATGTTTTTCAACATCGCTTCATGCTCCTCCTATTTTTCAGACGGTTTCATGCTCCTCATATTTTTGACACGTTTTGAAGCTCTTCATTTTTTTCACACCTTTTCAGGCTCTTCATGATTTGAACACTGCTTCATGCACTCCTATTTTTCAGACCGTTTCATGCTCCACATATTTTTGAAAACTTTTGAAGCTCTTCATATTTTTCACAAATTTTCATTCCTTTCTTGTTTTTGACCACCGCTTCTTGCTCTTCCTATTTTTCAAACCGTTTCCTGCTCCTAATATTTTTGACACCTTTTGAAGCTCTTCATATTTTTCACAGCTTTTCCAGCTCTTAATGTTTTTCACCACCGTTTCATGCTCCTCCTATGTTTCAGACCTTTTCATGCTCCTCATATTTTTGACACCTTTAAGCCCTTCACATTTTTCACACCTTTTCAGGTCTTCATCTTTTTGAACACCGCTTCATGCTCCTCCTATATTTCAGACCGTTTCATGCTCCTCATATTTTGACACCTTTTGAAACTCTTCATATTTTTCACACCTTTTCAGGCTCTTCATGTTTTTGACCACCTTTTCATGTGCCTCCTATTTTTCAGACCTTTTCATGCTCCTCATATTTTTCACACCTTTTAAGCCCGTCATATTTTTCACACCTTTTCAGGCTCTTCATCTTTTTGACCACCGCTTCATGCTTCTCCTATATTTCAGACCGTTTCATGCTCCTCATATTTCTGACACCTTTTGCAACTCTTCATATTTTTCACACCTTTTCAGGCTCTTCATGTTTTTCAACACCGCTTCATGCTCCTCCTATTTTTCAGACCGTTTCATGCTCCTCATATTTTTGACACCTTTCGAAGCTCTTCATATATTTCACACCTTTTCAGGCTCTTCATGTTTTTCAACACTGCTTCAGGATCCTCCTATTTTTCAGACCGTTTCATGCTCTTCATATTTTTGACACATTTTTAACCTCTTTATATTTTTCACACTTTTTCAGCCTCTTCATGTTTTTAAACACCGCTTCATGCTCCTCCTATTTTTCAGACCGTTTCATGCTTCTCATATTTTTGACACCTTTTGAAGCTCTTCATATTTTTCACACCTTTTCAGCCTCTTCATGTTTTTAAACACCGCTTGATGCTCCTCCTATTTTTCAGACTGTTTCTTGCTTCTCATATTTTTGACACCTTTTGAAGCTCTTTATATTTTTCACAGCTTTTCATGCTCTTCATCTTCTTCAAAACCATTTCATGCTCATCCTATTTTTCAGACTGTTTCATGTTCCTCTTATTTTTGAGAGCTTTTGAAGCTCTTCATATTTTTCACACCTTTTCAGGCTCTTCATGTTTTGAACACCGCTTCATGCTCCTCCTATTTTTCAGTCATTTCATGCTTCTCATATTTTTGACACCTTTTGAAGCTCTTCATATTTTTCACACCTTTTCATGCTCTTCATCTTCTTCAAAACCATTTCATGCTCATCCTATTTTTCAGACCGTTTCTTGCTCCTCATAATTTTGACACCTTTTGAAGCTCTTCATATTTTTCACACCTTTTCAGGCTCTTCATGTTTTTGACCATCGCTTCATTCTCCTCCTATTTTTCAGACCGTTTTATGATTCCAATATTTTTCACACCTTTTGAAGCTCTTCATATTTTTCAGATCTTTTCAGGCTCTTCATGTTTTTAAACACCACTTCATGCACCTCCTATTTTTCAGACCGTTTCATGCTCCTCATATTTTTGAGACCTTGAAGCTCTTCATATTTTTCACACCTTTTCACGCTCTTCATGTTTTTGAGGACCGCTTCATGCTCCTCCTATTTTTCAGGAGCTTCAAGCTTTCCGTATTTTTGACAACTTTTGACCCCTCAAATTTTTCACACCTTTTCAGGCTCTACACGTTTTTTGAACGAATGCTTCATGCTCCTCCTATTTTTCAGACTGTTTCATGCTCCTCATATTTTTGACACCTTTTGAAGCTCTTCATATATTTCACACCTTTTCAATCTCTTCATCTTCTTCAAAACCATTTCATGCTCCTCCTATTTTTCAGACCGTTTCATGCTCCTCATATTTTTGACACCTTTTGAAGCTCTTCATATTTTTCACATCTTTTCAGGCTCTTCATCTTTTTGAGCACCACTTCACGCTCCTCCTATTTTTCAGACCGTTTCATGCTCCTCATATTTTTCACAGCTTTTGAAGCTCTTCATATTTTTAACACCTTTTCAGGCCCTTCATGTTTTTAAACACCGCTTCATGCTCCTCCTATTTTTCATACCATTTCATGCTCCTCATATTTTTGACACATTTTCACGCTCTTCATATATTTCCCACCTTTTCATGCTCTTCATGTTTTTCAACACCTCTTCATCCTACTCCTATTTTTCAGACCGTTTCATGCTTCTCATATTTTTGACACCTTTTGAAGCTCTTCTTATTTTTCACACCTTTTCATGCTCTTCATCTTTTTCAAAACATTTTCATTCTCATCCTATTTTTCAGACTGTTTCATGCTCCTCATATTTTTGACATCTTTTGAAGCTTTTCATATTTTTCACACATTTTCAGGCTCTTCATGTTTTTCAACATCGCTTCATGCTCCTCCTATTTTTCAGACGGTTTCATGCTTCTCATATTTTTGACACGTTTTGAAGCTCTTCATATTTTTCACACCTCTTCAGGCTCTTCATGATTTGAACACTGCTTCATGCACTCCTATTTTTCAGACCGTTTCATGCTCCACATATTTTTGAAAACTTTTGAAGCTCTTCATATTTTTCACAAATTTTCATTCCTTTCTTGTTTTTGACCACCGCTTCATGCTCTTCCTATTTTTCAAACCGTTTCCTGCTCCTAATATTTTTGACACCTTTTGAAGCTCTTCATATTTTTCACAGCTTTTCCGGCTCTTAATGTTTTTGACCACCGTTTCATGCTCCTCCTATGTTTCAAACCTTTTCATGCTCCTCATGTTTTTGACACCTTTAAGCCCTTCACATTTTTCACACTTTTCAGGACACCGCTTCATGCTCCTCCTATATTTCAGACCGTTTCATGCTCCTCATATTTTGTCACCTTTTTAAACTCTTCATATTTTTCACACCTTTTCAGGCTCTTCATGTTTTTCAACACCGCTTCATGCTCCTCCTATTTTGCAGTCGTTTCATGCTTCTCATATTTTTGAAACCTTTTGAAGCTCTTCTTATTTTTCACAGCTTTTCAGGCTCTTCATGTTTTTCATCCCCACTTCATGCTCCTCCGATTTTTCAGACCGTTCATGCTCCTCATATTTTTGACACCTTTTGAAGATCTTCCTATTTTTCACACCTTTTCAGGCTCTTCATGTTTTCAACACCGCTTCATGCTCCCCTTATTTTTCAGTCATTTCCTGCTCCTCATATTTTTGACACCTTTTGAAGCTTTTCATATTTTTCACACCTTTTCAGGCTCTTCATGTTTTTGACGACCGCTTCATGCTCCTCCTATTTTTCAGACTGTTTCATGCTCCCCATATTTTTGACACCTTTTGAAGCTCTTCGTATTTTTCATACGTTTTCAGGCTCTTCATGTTTCTCACCACCGCTTCATGCTTTTCCTATTTTTCAGACCGTTTCATGCTCCTCATATTTTTGACACCTTTTGAAGCTCTTCATATATTTCACACCTTTTCAGGCTCTTCATGTTTTTAAACACCGCTTCTTGTTCCTCCGATTTTTCAGACCGTTTCAAGCTCCTCATATTTTTTACACCTTTTGAAGCTCTTCATATTTTTCACACCTTTCCTGCTCTTAATCTTTTTCAAAACCGTTTCATTCTCATCCTATATTTCAGACTGTTTCATGCTCCTCATATAATTGACACCTTTAGAAGCTCTTCATAGTTTTCACACGTTTTCTGGCTCTTCATATTTTTGAACACCGCTTCATACTCCTCCTATTTTTCAGTCATTTCATGCTTCTCATATTTTTGACACCTTTTGAAGCTCTTTGTATGTTTCACACCTTTTCAGGCTCTTCATGTTTTTCAACACCGCTTCAAGCTCCTCCTATTTTTCAAACCGTTTCATGCTCCTCATATTTTTGTCACCTTTTGAAGCTCTTCATATTTTTCACAGCTTTTCACGCTCTTCATGTTTTTTAGGACCGCTTCATGCTCCTCCTATTTTTCAGAAGCTTCAACTTTTCATATTTTTGACACCTTTTGAAGCCCTGAAATTTTTAACACCTTTTCAGGCTCTTCATGTTTTTCAACACCGTTTCATGCTCCTCCAATTTTTCAGACCGTTTCATGCTCCTGATATTTTTGACACCTTTTGAAGCTCTTCATATTTTTCACACCTTTTGAAGCTCTTCATATTTTTCACATTTTTGAAGCTCTTCATATTTTTCACACGTTTTCAGGCTCTTCATGATTTTCAACACCGCTTCATGCTCCTCCTATGTCAGACCGTTTCATGTTCATCTCATTTTTGACACTTTTGAAGCTCTTCGTATTTTTCACACCTTTTGAAGCTCTTCATATTTTTCACATTTTTGAAGCTCTTCATTTTTTTCACACGTTTTCAGGCTCTTCATGTTTTTCAACACCGCTTCATGCTCCTCCTATTTTTCAGACCGTTTCATGCTCCTCAAGAATTTCACACCTTTTGAAGCTCTTCATATTTTTCACACCTTTTCAGGCTCTTCATGTTTTTGAACACCGCTTCATGCTCCTAGTATTTTTCAGACCGTTTCATGCTCCTCATATTTTTCACACCTTTTGAAGCTCTTCATATTTTTCACACTTTCTCAGGCTCTTCATGTTTTGAGCACAGCTTCATGCTCCTCCTATTTTTCAGATCATTTCATTCTCCTCATGTATTTCACACCTTTTGAAGCTATTCATATTTTTCACACCTTTTCAAGCTCTTCATGTTTTTGAACACCATTTCATGCTGCTCGTATTTTTCAGACCGTTTCATGTTCCTCATATTTTTGACACCTTTAGAAGCTCTTCATATTTTTCACACCTTTTCAGGCTCTTCATGTTTCTCAACACCGCTTCATGATCCTCGTATTTTTCAGACAGTTTCATGCTCCTCATATTTTTCACACCTTTTGAAGTTCTTCATATTTTTCACACCTTTTCAGGCTCTTCATGTTTTTGAACACCGTTTCATGCTCCTTCAGTTCTTCAGTCCGTTTCATGCTCCTCATATTTTTGACACCTTTAGAAGCTCTTCATATTTTTAACCCCTTCTCAGGCTCTTAATGTTTTTGAGCACAGCTTCGTGCTCCTCCTATTTTTCAGACCGTTTCATCCTCCTCATATATTTCACACCTTTAGAAGCTCTTGTATTTTTCACACCTTTTCAGGCTCTTCATGTTTTTCAACATCAAATCATGCTCCTCCTATTTTTCAGACCGTTTCATGCTCCTCATAATTTTCACACCATTTGAAGCTCTTCATATTTTTCACACCTTTTCAGGCTCTTCATGTTTTTGAACACTGCTTCATGCTCCTCCTCTTTTTCAGACCGTTTGATGCTCCTCATATTTTTGACCCGTTTTGTGGCTCTTCATATTTTTCACACCTTTCCAGGCTCTTCATGTTTTTGAACAACGTTTCATGGTCCTCCTATTTTTCAGAACGTTTAATGCTCCTCATATTTTTGACAACTTTTGAAGCTCTTCATATTTTTCACACCTTTTCAGGCTCTTCATGTTTTTCAACATCAAGTCATGCTCCTCCTATTTTTCTGACCGTTTCATGCTCCTCTTATTTTTCACACCATTTGAAGCTCTTCATATTTTTCATACGTTTTCAGGCTCTTCATGTTTTTGACCACCGCTTCATGCTCTTCTTATTTTTCAGACCGCTTCATGCTCCTAATTTTTTTGACACCTTTTGAAGCTCTTCCTATTTTTCACACCTTTTCATGCTTTTCATGTTTTTCAACATCGTTTCATGCTCCTCCTATTTTTCAGATCGTTTCATGCTCTTCATGTATTTCACACCTTTTGAAGCTGTTCATATTTTTCACACCTTTTCAGGCTCTTCATGTTTTTGAACACCATTTCATGCTGCTCCTATTTTTCAGACCGTTTCATGCTCCTCATGTTTTTGACACGTTTTAAACCTCTTCATATTTTTAACACCATTCCAGGCTCTTCATGTTTTGAACACTGTTATATGCTCCTCCTCTTTTTCAGACCGTTTCATGCTCCTCATATATTTCACACCTTTAGTATCTCTTGTATTTTTCACACCTTTTCAGGCTCTTCATGTTTTTCAACATCAAATCATGCTACTCCTATTTTTCAGACCTTTTCATGCTCCTCATAATTTTGAAACCTTTGTAAGCTCTTCATATTTTTCACACCTTTTCAGGCTCTTCATGTTTTTCAACACCGCTTCATGCTCCTCCTATTTTTCAGACCGTTTCATGCTCTTCATATTTTTGACACCTTTTGAAGCTCTTCATATTTTTGACTCTTTTTCAGGCTCTTCATGTTTCTGAACACCGTTTCAGGCTTCTCCTATTTTTCAGACCGTTTCATGCTCCTCATATTTTTGACACCTTTTGAAGCTCTTCATATTTTTCACACTTTTCAGGCTCTTCATGTTTTTGAACACCACTTCATGCTCCTGCTATTTTTCAGACCGTTTAATGCTCCTCATGCATTTCACACCTTTTGAAGCTCTTTATATTTTTCACAACTTTTCAGGCTCTTCAGGTTTTTGAACACCGTTTCATGCTCCTCCTATTTTTCAGACCGTTTCATGGTCCTCATATTTTTGACACCTTTTGAAGATCTTCATATTTTTCACACCTTTTCAGGCTCTTCATGTTTTTGAACACCGCTTCATGCTCCTCCTATTTTTCAGACCGTTCAATGCTCCTCATGTATTTCACATCTTTTGAAGCTCTTCATATTTTTCACACCTTTTCAGGCTCGTCATGTTTTTGAACACCGCTTCATGCTCCTCCCATTTTTCAGACCGTTTCATGCTCCTCATATTTTTGACACCTTTTGAAGCTCTTCAAATTTTTCACACCGTTTCAGACTCTTCATGTTGTCAACACCGCTTCATGCTCCTCCTATTTTTTCGGACCGTTTCATGCTCCTCGTGTATTTCACACCTTTAGAAGCTCTTCATATTTTTCACACCTTTTTAGGCTCTTCATGTTTTTCAACACCGCTTCATGCTCCTCCTATTTTTCAGACCGTTTAATGCTCTTCATGTATTTTACATCTTTTGAAGCGCTTCATATTTTTTACACCTTTTCAGGCTCTTCATGTTTTTGAACACCGTTTCATGCTCCTCCTATTTTTCAGACCGTTTCATGCTCATCTCATTTTTGACACCTTTTGAAGCTCTTCATATTTTTCACATATTTTCAGGCTCTTCATATTTTTGAATACCGCTTCCTGCTCCTCCTATTTTCAGACCGTATCCTGCTCCTCATATTTTTGACACCGTTTGAAGCTCTTCCTATTTTTCACACGTTTTCAGGCTCTTCATGTTTTTCAACACCACTTCATGCTCCTCCTTTTTTTCAGACCTTTTCATGCTCCTCCTATTTTTCAAACCGTTTCATGTTCCTCATACTTTTGACACCTTTTGAAGCTCTTCATATTTTTCACACCTTTTCAGGCTCTTCATCTTTTTCAAAACCGCTTCATGCTCTCCTATTTTCAGACCGTTTCACGCTCCTCATATTTTTGACACGTTTTGAAGCTCTTCATATTTTTCACACCTTTTCAGGCTCTTCATGTTTTTCAACACTGCTTCATGCTCCTCCTCTTTTTCAGACCGTTTCATGCCCCTCATATATTTGACAGGTTTTGAGGCTCTTCATATTTTTCAAACCTTTTCAGGTTCTCCATGTTTTTGAACACTGCTTCATGCTCCTCCTATTTTTCAGACCGTTTCATGCTCCTCATATTTTTGACACACTTTGAAGCTCTTCATATTTTTCACACCTTTTCAAGCTCTTCATGTATTTCAACACCCCTTCATGCTGCTCCTATATTTCAGACCGTTTCATGCTCCTCATATTTTTCACACCTTTTGAAGCTCTTTTATTTTTCACACCTTTTCAGGCTCTTCATGTTTTTGAACACTGCTTCATGCACCTCCTGTTTTTCAGACCATTTCATGCTCCTCATATTTTTGTCACTTTTGAAGCTCTTCCTATATTTAACTCCTTTTCAGGCTCTCCATATTTTTCCACACTCTTTCATACTCCTCCTATTTTTCAGACCGTTTCATGCTCCTCCTCTTTTTCAGACCGTTTCATACTCCTCATATTTTTGACACCTTTTGAAGCTCTTCATATATTTCACACCTTTTCAGGCTCTTCATGTTTTTCAACACCACTTCATGCTGATCCGATTTTTCAGACCGTTTCATGCTCATCTCATTTTTGACACCTTTTGAAGCTCTTCATATTTCTCACAGCTTTTGAAGCTCTTCATATTTTTCACACGTTTTCAAGCTCTTCATGTTTTTCCACACCGTTTCATGCTCCTCCTTTTTTCAGACCGTTTCATGCTCCTCCTTTTTTTGAGACCGTTTCATGCTCCTCATATTTTTGACACCTTTTGAAGCTCTTCAAATTTTTCACACCTTTTCAGGCCCTCCATGTTTTTGAACACCACTTCATGCGCCTCCTATTTTTCAGACCGTTTCATGCTCCTCATATTTTTAACACGTTTTGAAACTCTTTATATATTTCACAAGTTTTCAGGCTCTTCATGTTTTTCAACACAGTTTCATGCTCCTCCTATCTTTCAGACCGTTTCATGCTCCTCATATTTTTGACACAATTTGAAGCTCTTCATAATTTTCACACCTTTTCAGGCTCTTCATGTTTTTCAACACCGCTTCATGCTCCTCCTATTTTTCAGACCGTTTCATGCTCCTCATATTTTTGAAACCTTTTGAAGCTCCTCCTATTTTTCACACCTTTTCAGGCTTTTCATGTTTTTCAACACCTCTTCATCCTCCTCCTATTTTTCTGACCGTTTCATGCTCCAACTATTTTTCAGACCGTTTCATGCTCCTCATATTTTTGACACGTTTTGAGGCTCTTCATATTTTTCACACCTTTTCAGGCTCTTCATGTTTCTCAGCACCGCTTGATGCTCCTTCTATTTTTCAGACCATTTCATGTTCCTCATATTTTTGAAATCTTTTGAAGCTCTTCATATTTTTCCCACCTTTTCAGGCTCTTCATGTGTTTCAACACCGTTTCATGCTCCTCCTATTTTTCAGACCGTTTCATGCTCCTCCTATTTTTCAGACCGTTTCATGCTCCTCATATTTTTGACACCTTTTTAAGCTCTTCATATTTTTCACACCTTTTCAGGCTCTTCATGTTTCTCAACACCGCTTGATGCTCCTTCTATATTTCAGAGCGTTTCATGTTCCTCATAATTTTGACACCTTTTGAAGCTCTTCATATTTTTCACACCTTTTCAGGCTCTTCATCTTTTTCAAAACCGCTTCATGCTCCTCCTATTTTCAGACCGTTTCACGCTCCTCATATTTTTGACACGTTTGAAGCTCTTCATGTTTTTCACACCTTTTCAGGCTCTTCATGTTTTTCAACACTGCTTCATGCTCCTCCTCTTTTTCAGACCGTTTCATGCCCCTCATATATCTGACAGGTTTTGAGGCTCTTCATATTTTTCACACCTTTTCAGGTTCTCCATGTTTTTGAACACTGCTTCATGCTCCTCCTATTTTTCAGACCGTTTCATGCTCCTCATATTTTTGACACCCTTTGAAGCTCTTCATATTTTTCACACCTTTTCAACCTCTTCATGTATTTCAACACCCCTTCCTGCTGCTATATTTCAGACCGTTTCATGCTCCTCATATTTTTCACACCTTTTGAAGCTCTTTTATTTTTCACACCTTTTCAAGCTCTTCATGATTTTGAACACTGCTTCATGCACCTCCTGTTTTTCAGACCATTTCATGCTCCTCATATTTTTGTCACTTTTGAAGCTCTTCCTATATTTAACTCCTTTTCAGGCTCTCCATATTTTTCCACACTCTTTCATACTCCTCCTAATTTTCAGACCGTTTCATGCTCCTCCTCTTTTTCAGACCGTTTCATACTCCTCATATTTTTGACACCTTTTGAAGCTCTTCATATATTTCACACCTTGTCAGGCTCTTCATGTTTTCAACACAACTTCATGCTGCTCCGATTTTTCAGACCGTTTCATGCTCATCTCATTTTTGACACCTTTTGAAGCTCTTCATATTTCTCACAGCTTTTGAAGCTCTTCCTATTTTTCACACGTTTTCAAGCTCTTCATGTTTATCCACACCGTTTCATGCTCCTCCTTTTTTTCAGACCGTTTCATGTGCCTCCTATTTTTCAGACCGTTTCATGCTCCTCATATTTTTAACACCTTTTGAAACTCTTTATATATTTCACACCTTTTCAGGCTCTTCATGTTTTTCAACACAGTTTCATGCTCCTCCTATCTTTCAGAACGTTTCATGCTCCTCATATTTTTGACACAATTTGAAGCTCTTCATAATTTTCACACCTTTTCAGGCTCTTCATGTTTTTCAACACCGCTTCATGCTCCTCCTATTTTTCAGACTGTTTCATGCTCATCTCATTTTTGACACCTTTTGAAGCTCTTCATATATTTTACACCTTTTCAGGCTCTTCATGTTTTTGCACACAGCTTCATTCTCCTCCTATTTTTCAGACCGTTTCATGCTCCTCATATTTTTGACACCTTTTGAAGCTCCTCCTATTTTTCAAACCTTATCAGGCTCTTTATGTTTTTGAACACCGTTTCATGCTCCTCCTCTTTTTCAGACAGTTTCATGCTCCTGCTATTTTTCAGACAGTTTCATGCTCCTCATATATTTGACAGCTTTTGAAGCTCTTCATAGATTTCACACCTTTTCAGGATCTTCATGTTTTTGAACACCGCTTAATGCTTTCTCTTTTTCAGACCGTTTCATTCTCCTCATATTTTTGACAACTTTTGAAGCTCTTCATATTTTTCATACCTTTTCAGGCTCTCCAAGTTTTTGTACACCGCTTCATGCTCCTCCTATTTTTCAGACCATTTCATGCTCCTCATGAATTTCACACCTTTAGAAACTCTCGTATTTTACACACCTTTTCAGGCTCTTCATGTTTTTGAACACCGCTTCATGCTCCTAGTATTTTTCAGACCGTTTCATGCTCCTCATATTTTTCACACCTTTTGAAGCTCTTCATATTTTTCACACTTTCTCAGGCTCTTCATGTTTTGAGCACAGCTTCATGCTCCTCCTATTTTTCAGATCGTTTCATTCTCCTCATGTATTTCACACCTTTTGAAGCTATTCATATTTTTCACACCTTTTCAAGCTCTTCATGTTTTTGAACACCATTTCATGCTGCTCGTATTTTTCAGACCGTTTCATGTTCCTCATATTTTTGACACCTTTAGAAGCTCTTCATATTTTTCACACCTTTTCAGGCTCTTCATGTTTCTCAACACCGCTTCATGATCCTCGTATTTTTCAGACAGTTTCATGCTCCTCATATTTTTCACACCTTTTGAAGTTCTTCATATTTTTCACACCTTTTCAGGCTCTTCATGTTTTTGAACACCGTTTCATGCTCCTTCAGTTCTTCAGTCCGTTTCATGCTCCTCATATTTTTGACACCTTTAGAAGCTCTTCATATTTTTAACCCCTTCTCAGGCTCTTAATGTTTTTGAGCACAGCTTCGTGCTCCTCCTATTTTTCAGACCGTTTCATCCTCCTCATATATTTCACACCTTTAGAAGCTCTTGTATTTTTCACACCTTTTCAGGCTCTTCATGTTTTTCAACATCAAATCATGCTCCTCCTATTTTTCAGACCGTTTCATGCTCCTCATAATTTTCACACCATTTGAAGCTCTTCATATTTTTCACACCTTTTCAGGCTCTTCATGTTTTTGAACACTGCTTCATGCTCCTCCTCTTTTTCAGACCGTTTGATGCTCCTCATATTTTTGACCCGTTTTGTGGCTCTTCATATTTTTCACACCTTTCCAGGCTCTTCATGTTTTTGAACAACGTTTCATGGTCCTCCTATTTTTCAGAACGTTTAATGCTCCTCATATTTTTGACAACTTTTGAAGCTCTTCATATTTTTCACACCTTTTCAGGCTCTTCATGTTTTTCAACATCAAGTCATGCTCCTCCTATTTTTCTGACCGTTTCATGCTCCTCTTATTTTTCACACCATTTGAAGCTCTTCATATTTTTCATACGTTTTCAGGCTCTTCATGTTTTTGACCACCGCTTCATGCTCTTCTTATTTTTCAGACCGCTTCATGCTCCTAATTTTTTTGACACCTTTTGAAGCTCTTCCTATTTTTCACACCTTTTCATGCTTTTCATGTTTTTCAACATCGTTTCATGCTCCTCCTATTTTTAAGATCGTTTTTTGCTCCTCACATTTTTGACACCTTTTGAAGCTCCTCCTATTTTTCACACCTTTTCAGGCTCTTCATGTTTTTCAACACCGTTTCATGCTCCTCCTATTTTTCAGACCGCTTCATTCTCCTCCTATTTTTCAAACCGTTTCATGCTCCTCATATTTTTGACACCTTTTGAAGCTCTTCATATTTTTCACACCTTTTCAGGCTCTTCATGTGTTTCAACACCGCTTCATGCTCCTCGCATTTTTCAGACCGTTTCATGCTCCTCATATTTTTCTCACCTTTTGAAGCTCTTCATATTTTTCACACCTCCTCAGGCTCTTCATGTTTTGAGCACAGGTTCATGCTCCTCCTATTTTTCAGATCGTTTCATGCTCTTCATGTATTTCACACCTTTTGAAGCTGTTCATATTTTTCACACCTTTTCAGGCTCTTCATGTTTTTGAACACCATTTCATGCTGCTCCTATTTTTCAGACCGTTTCATGCTCCTCATGTTTTTGACACGTTTTAAACCTCTTCATATTTTTAACACCATTCCAGGCTCTTCATGTTTTGAACACTGTTATATGCTCCTCCTCTTTTTCAGACCGTTTCATGCTCCTCATATATTTCACACCTTTAGTATCTCTTGTATTTTTCACACCTTTTCAGGCTCTTCATGTTTTTCAACATCAAATCATGCTACTCCTATTTTTCAGACCTTTTCATGCTCCTCATAATTTTGAAACCTTTGTAAGCTCTTCATATTTTTCACACCTTTTCAGGCTCTTCATGTTTTTCAACACCGCTTCATGCTCCTCCTATTTTTCAGACCGTTTCATGCTCTTCATATTTTTGACACCTTTTGAAGCTCTTCATATTTTTGACTCTTTTTCAGGCTCTTCATGTTTCTGAACACCGTTTCAGGCTTCTCCTATTTTTCAGACCGTTTCATGCTCCTCATATTTTTGACACCTTTTGAAGCTCTTCATATTTTTCACACTTTTCAGGCTCTTCATGTTTTTGAACACCACTTCATGCTCCTGCTATTTTTCAGACCGTTTAATGCTCCTCATGCATTTCACACCTTTTGAAGCTCTTTATATTTTTCACAACTTTTCAGGCTCTTCAGGTTTTTGAACACCGTTTCATGCTCCTCCTATTTTTCAGACCGTTTCATGGTCCTCATATTTTTGACACCTTTTGAAGATCTTCATATTTTTCACACCTTTTCAGGCTCTTCATGTTTTTGAACACCGCTTCATGCTCCTCCTATTTTTCAGACCGTTCAATGCTCCTCATGTATTTCACATCTTTTGAAGCTCTTCATATTTTTTCACACCTTTTCAGGCTCGTCATGTTTTTGAACACCGCTTCATGCTCCTCCCATTTTTCAGACCGTTTCATGCTCCTCATATTTTTGACACCTTTTGAAGCTCTTCAAATTTTTCACACCGTTTCAGACTCTTCATGTTGTCAACACCGCTTCATGCTCCTCCTATTTTTTCGGACCGTTTCATGCTCCTCGTGTATTTCACACCTTTAGAAGCTCTTCATATTTTTCACACCTTTTTAGGCTCTTCATGTTTTTCAACACCGCTTCATGCTCCTCCTATTTTTCAGACCGTTTAATGCTCTTCATGTATTTTACATCTTTTGAAGCGCTTCATATTTTTTACACCTTTTCAGGCTCTTCATGTTTTTGAACACCGTTTCATGCTCCTCCTATTTTTCAGACCGTTTCATGCTCATCTCATTTTTGACACCTTTTGAAGCTCTTCATATTTTTCACATATTTTCAGGCTCTTCATATTTTTGAATACCGCTTCCTGCTCCTCCTATTTTCAGACCGTATCCTGCTCCTCATATTTTTGACACCGTTTGAAGCTCTTCCTATTTTTCACACGTTTTCAGGCTCTTCATGTTTTTCAACACCACTTCATGCTCCTCCTTTTTTTCAGACCTTTTCATGCTCCTCCTATTTTTCAAACCGTTTCATGTTCCTCATACTTTTGACACCTTTTGAAGCTCTTCATATTTTTCACACCTTTTCAGGCTCTTCATCTTTTTCAAAACCGCTTCATGCTCTCCTATTTTCAGACCGTTTCACGCTCCTCATATTTTTGACACGTTTTGAAGCTCTTCATATTTTTCACACCTTTTCAGGCTCTTCATGTTTTTCAACACTGCTTCATGCTCCTCCTCTTTTTCAGACCGTTTCATGCCCCTCATATATTTGACAGGTTTTGAGGCTCTTCATATTTTTCAAACCTTTTCAGGTTCTCCATGTTTTTGAACACTGCTTCATGCTCCTCCTATTTTTCAGACCGTTTCATGCTCCTCATATTTTTGACACACTTTGAAGCTCTTCATATTTTTCACACCTTTTCAAGCTCTTCATGTATTTCAACACCCCTTCATGCTGCTCCTATATTTCAGACCGTTTCATGCTCCTCATATTTTTCACACCTTTTGAAGCTCTTTTATTTTTCACACCTTTTCAGGCTCTTCATGTTTTTGAACACTGCTTCATGCACCTCCTGTTTTTCAGACCATTTCATGCTCCTCATATTTTTGTCACTTTTGAAGCTCTTCCTATATTTAACTCCTTTTCAGGCTCTCCATATTTTTCCACACTCTTTCATACTCCTCCTATTTTTCAGACCGTTTCATGCTCCTCCTCTTTTTCAGACCGTTTCATACTCCTCATATTTTTGACACCTTTTGAAGCTCTTCATATATTTCACACCTTTTCAGGCTCTTCATGTTTTTCAACACCACTTCATGCTGATCCGATTTTTCAGACCGTTTCATGCTCATCTCATTTTTGACACCTTTTGAAGCTCTTCATATTTCTCACAGCTTTTGAAGCTCTTCATATTTTTCACACGTTTTCAAGCTCTTCATGTTTTTCCACACCGTTTCATGCTCCTCCTTTTTTCAGACCGTTTCATGCTCCTCCTTTTTTTGAGACCGTTTCATGCTCCTCATATTTTTGACACCTTTTGAAGCTCTTCAAATTTTTCACACCTTTTCAGGCCCTCCATGTTTTTGAACACCACTTCATGCGCCTCCTATTTTTCAGACCGTTTCATGCTCCTCATATTTTTAACACGTTTTGAAACTCTTTATATATTTCACAAGTTTTCAGGCTCTTCATGTTTTTCAACACAGTTTCATGCTCCTCCTATCTTTCAGACCGTTTCATGCTCCTCATATTTTTGACACAATTTGAAGCTCTTCATAATTTTCACACCTTTTCAGGCTCTTCATGTTTTTCAACACCGCTTCATGCTCCTCCTATTTTTCAGACCGTTTCATGCTCCTCATATTTTTGAAACCTTTTGAAGCTCCTCCTATTTTTCACACCTTTTCAGGCTTTTCATGTTTTTCAACACCTCTTCATCCTCCTCCTATTTTTCTGACCGTTTCATGCTCCAACTATTTTTCAGACCGTTTCATGCTCCTCATATTTTTGACACGTTTTGAGGCTCTTCATATTTTTCACACCTTTTCAGGCTCTTCATGTTTCTCAGCACCGCTTGATGCTCCTTCTATTTTTCAGACCATTTCATGTTCCTCATATTTTTGAAATCTTTTGAAGCTCTTCATATTTTTCCCACCTTTTCAGGCTCTTCATGTGTTTCAACACCGTTTCATGCTCCTCCTATTTTTCAGACCGTTTCATGCTCCTCCTATTTTTCAGACCGTTTCATGCTCCTCATATTTTTGACACCTTTTTAAGCTCTTCATATTTTTCACACCTTTTCAGGCTCTTCATGTTTCTCAACACCGCTTGATGCTCCTTCTATATTTCAGAGCGTTTCATGTTCCTCATAATTTTGACACCTTTTGAAGCTCTTCATATTTTTCACACCTTTTCAGGCTCTTCATCTTTTTCAAAACCGCTTCATGCTCCTCCTATTTTCAGACCGTTTCACGCTCCTCATATTTTTGACACGTTTGAAGCTCTTCATGTTTTTCACACCTTTTCAGGCTCTTCATGTTTTTCAACACTGCTTCATGCTCCTCCTCTTTTTCAGACCGTTTCATGCCCCTCATATATCTGACAGGTTTTGAGGCTCTTCATATTTTTCACACCTTTTCAGGTTCTCCATGTTTTTGAACACTGCTTCATGCTCCTCCTATTTTTCAGACCGTTTCATGCTCCTCATATTTTTGACACCCTTTGAAGCTCTTCATATTTTTCACACCTTTTCAACCTCTTCATGTATTTCAACACCCCTTCCTGCTGCTATATTTCAGACCGTTTCATGCTCCTCATATTTTTCACACCTTTTGAAGCTCTTTTATTTTTCACACCTTTTCAAGCTCTTCATGATTTTGAACACTGCTTCATGCACCTCCTGTTTTTCAGACCATTTCATGCTCCTCATATTTTTGTCACTTTTGAAGCTCTTCCTATATTTAACTCCTTTTCAGGCTCTCCATATTTTTCCACACTCTTTCATACTCCTCCTAATTTTCAGACCGTTTCATGCTCCTCCTCTTTTTCAGACCGTTTCATACTCCTCATATTTTTGACAACTTTTGAAGCTCTTCATATATTTCACACCTTGTCAGGCTCTTCATGTTTTCAACACAACTTCATGCTGCTCCGATTTTTCAGACCGTTTCATGCTCATCTCATTTTTGACACCTTTTGAAGCTCTTCATATTTCTCACAGCTTTTGAAGCTCTTCCTATTTTTCACACGTTTTCAAGCTCTTCATGTTTATCCACACCGTTTCATGCTCCTCCTTTTTTTCAGACCGTTTCATGTGCCTCCTATTTTTCAGACCGTTTCATGCTCCTCATATTTTTAACACCTTTTGAAACTCTTTATATATTTCACACCTTTTCAGGCTCTTCATGTTTTTCAACACAGTTTCATGCTCCTCCTATCTTTCAGAACGTTTCATGCTCCTCATATTTTTGACACAATTTGAAGCTCTTCATAATTTTCACACCTTTTCAGGCTCTTCATGTTTTTCAACACCGCTTCATGCTCCTCCTATTTTTCAGACCGTTTCATGCTCCAACTATTTTTCAGACCGTTTCATGCTCCTCATATTTTTGACACGTTTTGAGGCTCTTCATATTTTTCACACCTTTTCAGGCTCTTCATGTTTCTCAACACTGCATGATGCTCCTTCTATTTTTCAGACCGTTTCATGCTCCTCATATATTTGAAATCTTTTGGAACTCTTCATATTTTTCCCACCTTTTCAGGCTCTTCATGTGTTTCAACACCGTTTCATGCTCCTCCTATTTTTCAGACCGTTTCATGCTCCTCCTATTTTTCCGACCGTTTCATGCTCCTCATATTTTGACACCTTTTGAAGCTCTTCATATTTTTCACACCTTTTCAGGCTGTTCATGTTTTTCTACACTGCTTCATGCTCCTGCTATTTTTCAGACCGATTCATGCTCCTCATATATTTGAAACCTTTTGAAGCTCTTCATATATTTCACACCTTTTCAGGCTCTTCATGTTTTCAACACAACTTCATGCTGCTCCGATTTTTCAGACCGTTTCATGCTCATCTCATTTTTGACACCTTTTGAAGCTATTCATATTTCTCACAGCTTTTGAAGCTCTTCCTATTTTTCACACGTTTTCAAGCTCTTCATGTTTTTCCACACCGTTTCATGCTCCTCCTTTTTTTCAGACCGTTTCATGCGCCTCCTATTTTTCAGACTGTTTCATGCTCCTCATATTTTTAACACCTTTTGAAACTCTTTATATATTTCACACCTTTTCAGGCTCTTCATGTTTTTCAACACAGTTTCATGCTCCTCCTATCTTTCAGAACGTTTCATGCTCCTCATATTTTTGACATAATTTGAAGCTCTTCATAATTTTCACACCTTTTCAGGCTCTTCATGTTTTTCAACACCGCTTCATGCCCCTCCTATTTTTCAGACCGTTTCATCTCCTCATGAATTTCACACCTTTTGAAGCTCTTCATATTTTGCACACCTTTTCAGGCTCTTGAAGTTTTTCACAACCACTTCATGCTCCTCCTACTTTTCAGACCGTATCATGCTCCTCATGTATTTCACACCTTTTGAAGCTCTTCATATTTTTCACACGTTTTCATGCTCTTCATGTTTTGAACACCGTTTCATGCTCCTCTTATTTTTCGAACCGTTTCATGCTCCTCATATTTTTGACACCTTTTGAACCTCTTCATATTTTCCACACCTTTTCAGGCTCTTCATGTTTTTCAACACTGCTTCATGATTTTCCTATATTTCAGACCGTTTCATTCTCCTCATATTTTTGACACCTTTAGAAGCTCTTCATATTTTTCACACCTTTTCAGGCTCTTCATGTTTTTCAACACGGCTTCATGCTCCTCCTATTTTTCAGACTGTTTCATTCTCCTCATATTTTTGACAACTTTTGAAGCTCTTCATATATTTCACACCTTTTCAGGCTCTTAATTTTTTTCAACACCACTTCATGCTCCTTCTATTTTTCAGACCGTTTCATGCTCATCTCATTTTGACACATTTTGAAGCTCTTCATGTTTTTCACACATTTTGAAGCTCTTCATATTTTTCACACCTTTTCAGGCTCTTCATGATTTTCAACACTGCTTCATGCTCCTTGTATTTTTCAGAACGTTTCATGGTAATCTCATTTTTGACACTTTTTGAAGCTCTTCATATTTTTCACACCTTTTGAAGATCTTCATATTTTTCACATTTTTGAAGCTCTTCATAATTTTCACACCTTTTCAGGCTCTTCATGTTTTTGAACACCGTTTCATGCTCCTCCTATTTTTCAGACCGTTTCATGCTCTAACTATTTTTCAGACCGTTTCATGCTCCTCATATTTTTGACACCGTTAGAAGCTCTTCATATTTTTCACATCTTTTCAGGCTCTTCATGTTTCTCAACACCGCTTCTTGCTCCTCCTATTTTTCAGACCGTTTCATGCTCATCTCATTTTGACATCTTTTGAAGCTCTTCATGTTTTTCACATCTTTTGAAGCTCTTCATATTTTTCAAACCTTTTCAGGCTCTTCATGATTTCAACACCGCTTTATGCTCCTCCTATTTTTCAGACAGTTTCATGCTCATCTCATTTTTGACACCTTTTGAAGCTCTTCATATTTTTCACACCTTTTGAAGTTCTTCATATTTTTCACATCTTTTGAAGCTCTTCATATTTTTCACTTATTTTCAGGCTCTTCATGTTTTTCAACTCCGCTTCATGCTCCTCCTATTTTTCAGACCGTTTCATGCTCCTCATATTTTTGACACCTTTTGAAACTCCACATATTTTTCACACCTTTTCAGGCTCTTCATGTTTTGGAACACCGCTTCATGCTCCTCCAATTTTTCAGACCGTTTCCTGCTTCTCATGTATTTCACACATTTTGAAGCTCTTCATATTTTTCACACCTTTTGAAGCTCTTCATATTTTTCACACATTTTCAGGCTCCTCAGGTTTTTCAACACCACTTCATGCTACTCCTATTTTTCAGTCCGTTTCATGCTCCTCATATTTTTGACACCTTTTGAAGCTCTTCGTATTTTTGACACCTTTTGAAGCTCTTCATATTTTTCACATTTTTGAAGCTCTTCATATTTTTCACACGTTTTCAGGCTCTTCATGTTTTTCAACACCGCTTCTTGCTCCTCCTATTTTTCAGACCGTTTCATGCTCATCTCATTTTGACATCTTTTGAAGCTCTTCATGTATTTCACATCTTTTGAAGCTCTTCATAATTTTCACACCTTTTCAGGCTCTTCATGATTTTCAACACCGCTTTATGCTCCTCCTATTTTTCAGACAGTTTCATGCTCATCTCATTTTTGACACCTTTTGAAGCTCTTCGTATTTTTCACACCTTTTGAAGCTCTTCATATTTTTCACATTTTTGAAGCTCTTCATATTTTTCACTCGGTTTCAGGCTCTTCATGTTTTTCAACAGCGCTTCTTGCTCCTCCTATTTTTGAGGCTCTTCATATTTTTCGCACCTTTTCAGGCTCTTCATGTTTTTGAACACCGTTTCATGATCCTCCTATTTTTCAGAACGTTTCATGCTCCTCATATTTTGACACCTTTTAAAGCTCTTCATATTTTTCACACCTTTTGTGGCTCTTCATGGTTTTGAACACCGCTTCATGCTCCTCCTATTTTTCAGACCGTTTCATTCTCCTCATACTTTTCACACCTTTTGAAGATCTTCATATTTTTCACACCTTTTCAGGCTCTTCATGTTTTTCAACACAACTTCATGCTTCTCCTATTTTTCAGACCGTATCATGCTCCTCATGTATTTCACACCTTTTGAAGCTCTTCATATTTTTCACACCTTTTCATGCTCTTCATGTTTTTGAACACCGCTTCATGCTCCTCCTATTTTTCAGACCGTTTCATGCTCCTCATATTTTTCACAGCTTTTGAAGCTCTTCATATTTTTCACACCTTTTCAGGCTCTTCATGTTTTTCAACACAACTTCATGCTCCTCCGATTTTTCTGAACTTTTCATGCTCTTCATATATTAGACTCATTTTGAATCTCTTCATATTTTTCACACCTTTTCAGGATCTTCATAATTTTCAACACCGCTTCATGCTCCTCCTATTTTTCAGACCATTTCATGCTCTTCATATTTGTGAAACCTTTTGAAGCTCTTCATAGTTTTCACACCTTTTCAGGCTCTTCATGTTTTGGAACACCGCTTCATGCTCCTCCAATTTTTCAGACCGTTTCCTGCTTCTCATGTATTTCACACCTTTTGAAGCTCTTCATATTTTTCACACCTTTTGAAGCTCTTCATATTTTTCACACATTTTCAGGCTCCTCATGTTTTTCAACACCACTTCATGCTACTCCTATTTTTCAGTCCGTTTCATGCTCCTCATATTTTTGACACCTTTTGAAGCTCTTCGTATTTTTCACACCTTTTGAAGCTCTTCATATTTTTCACATTTTTGAAGCTCTTCATATTTTTCACACGTTTTCAGGCTCTTTATGTTTTTCAACACCGCTTCATGCTCCTCCTATTTTTCAGACCGTTTCATGCTTCTCATGTATTTCACACCTATTGAAGCTTTTCATATTTTTCAAACCTTTCAGCCTCTTCATGTTTTTCAACACTGCTTCATGCTCCTCCTATTTTTCAGACCGTTTCATGCTCCTCATATTTTTCACACCTTTTGAAGCTCTTCATATTTTTCACACCTTTTCAGTCTCTGCATGTTTTTGAACACCGCTTCATGCCCCTCCTATTTTTCAGACCGTTTCATCTCCTCATGAATTTCACACCTTTTGAAGCTCTTCATATTTTGCACACCTTTTCAGGCTCTTGAAGTTTTTCACAACCACTTCATGCTCCTCCTACTTTTCAAACCGTATCATGCTCCTCATGTATTTCACACCTTTTGAAGCTCTTCATATTTTTCACACGTTTTCATGCTCTTCATGTTTTGAACACCGTTTCATGCTCCTCCTATTTTTCGAACCGTTTCATGCTCCTCATATTTTTGACACCTTTTGAAGCTCTTCATATTTTCCACACCTTTTCAGGCTCTTCATGTTTTTCAACACTGCTTCATGATTTTCCTATATTTCAGACCGTTTCATTCTCCTCATATTTTTGACTCCTTTAGAAGCTCTTCATATTTTTCACACCTTTTCAGGCTCTTCATGTTTTTCAACACGGCTTCATGCTCCTCCTATTTTTCAGACTGTTTCATTCTCCTCATATTTTTGACAACTTTTGAAGCTCTTCATATATTTCACACCTTTTCAGGCTCTTAATTTTTTTCAACACCACTTCATGCTCCTCCTATTTTTCAGACCGTTTCATGCTCATCTCATTTTGACACCTTTTGAAGCTCTTCATGTTTTTCACACATTTTGAAGCTCTTCATATTTTTCACACCTTTTCAGGCTCTTCATGATTTTCAACACTGCTTCATGCTCCTGCTATTTTTCAGACCGATTCATGCTCCTCATATATTTGAAAGCTTTTGAGGCTCTTCATATTTTTCACACCTTGTCAGGCTCTACATGTTTTTGAACACCGCGTCAAGCTCCTCCTATTTTTGAGACCGTTTCATGCTCCTCCTATTTTTGACACCCTTTGAAGCTCTTCATATTTTTCACACATTTTCAGGCTCTTCATGTTTTTGCACACAGCTTCATTCTCCTCCTATTTTTCAGACCGTTTCATGCTCCTCATATTTTTGACACCATTTGAAGCTCCTCCTATTTTTCAAACCTTATCAGGCTCTTTATGTTTTTGAACACCGTTTCATGCTCCTCCTCTTTTTCAGACAGTTTCATGCTCCTGCTATTTTTCAGACAGTTTCATGCTCCTCATATATTTGACAGCTTTTGAAGCTCTTCATAGATTTCACACCTTTTCAGGATCTTCATGTTTTTGAACACCGCTTAATGCTTTCTCTTTTTCAGTCCGTTTCATTCTCCTCATATTTTTGACAACTTTTGAAGCTCTTCATATTTTTCATACCTTTTCAGGCTCTCCAAGTTTTTGTACACCGCTTCATGCTCCTCCTATTTTTCAGACCATTTCATGCTCCTTATGTATTTCACACCTTTAGAAACTCTCGTATTTGACACACCTTTTCAGGCTCTTCATGTTTTTGAACACCGCTTCATGCTCCTAGTATTTTTCAGACCGTTTCATGCTCCTCATATTTTTCACACCTTTTGAAGCTCTTCATATTTTTCACACTTTCTCAGGCTCTTCATGTTTTGAGCACAGCTTCATGCTCCTCCTATTTTTCAGATCGTTTCATTCTCCTCATGTATTTCACACCTTTTAAAGCTATTCATATTTTTCACATCTTTTCAAGCTCTTCATGTTTTTGAACACCATTTCATGCTGCTCGTATTTTTCAGACCGTTTCATGTTCCTCATATGTTTGACACCTTTAGAAGCTCTTCATATTTTTCACACCTTTTCAGGCTCTTCATGTTTCTCAACACCGCTTCATGATCCTCGTATTTTTCAGACAGTTTCATGCTCCTCATATTTTTCACACCTTTTGAAGTTCCTCATATTTTTCACACCTTTTCAGGCTCTTCATGTTTTTGAACACCGTTTCATGCTCCTCCTATTTTTCAGACCGTTTCATGCTCTAACTATTTTTCAGACCGTTTCATGCTCCTCATATTTTTGACACCGTTAGAAGCTCTTCATATTTTTCACATCTTTTCAGGCTCTTCATGTTTCTCAACACCGCTTCTTGCTCCTCCTATTTTTCAGACCGTTTCATGCTCATCTCATTTTGACATCTTTTGAAGCTCTTCATGATTTTCACATCTTTTGAAGCTCTTCATATTTTTCAAACCTTTTCAGGCTCTTCATGATTTCAACACCGCTTTATGCTCCTCCAATTTTTCAGACAGTTTCATGCTCATCTCATTTTTGACACCTTTTGAAGCTCTTCATATTTTTCACACCTTTTGAAGTTCTTCATATTTTTCACATCTTTTGAAGCTCTTCATATTTTTCACTTATTTTCAGGCTCTTCATGTTTTTCAACTCCGCTTCATGCTCCTCCTATTTTTCAGACCGTTTCATGCTCCTCATATTTTTGACACCTTTTGAAACTCCACATATTTTTCACACCTTTTCAGGCTCTTCATGTTTTGGAACACCGCTTCATGCTCCTCCAATTTTTCAGACCGTTTCCTGCTTCTCATGTATTTCACACATTTTGAAGCTCTTCATATTTTTCACACCTTTTGAAACTCTTCATATTTTTCACACATTTTCAGGCTCCTCAGGTTTTTCAACACCACTTCATGCTACTCCTATTTTTCAGTCCGTTTCATGCTCCTCATATTTTTGACACCTTTTGAAGCTCTTCGTATTTTTCACACCTTTTGAAGCTCTTCATATTTTTCACATTTTTGAAGCTCTTCATATTTTTCACACGTTTTCAGGCTCTTCATGTTTTTCAACACCGCTTCTTGCTCCTCCTATTTTTCAGACCGTTTCATGCTCATCTCATTTTGACATCTTTTGAAGCTCTTCATGTATTTCACATCTTTTGAAGCTCTTCATAATTTTCACACCTTTTCAGGCTCTTCATGATTTTCAACACCGCTTTATGCTCCTCCTATTTTTCAGACAGTTTCATGCTCATCTCATTTTTGACACCTTTTGAAGCTCTTCGTATTTTTCACACCTTTTGAAGCTCTTCATATTTTTCACATTTTTGAAGCTCTTCATATTTTTCACTCGGTTTCAGGCTCTTCATGTTTTTCAACAGCGCTTCTTGCTCCTCCTATTTTTGAGGCTCTTCATATTTTTCGCACCTTTTCAGGCTCTTCATGTTTTTGAACACCGTTTCATGATCCTCCTATTTTTCAGAACGTTTCATGCTCCTCATATTTTGACACCTTTTAAAGCTCTTCATATTTTTCACACCTTTTGTGGCTCTTCATGGTTTTGAACACCGCTTCATGCTCCTCCTATTTTTCAGACCGTTTCATTCTCCTCATACTTTTCACACCTTTTGAAGATCTTCATATTTTTCACACCTTTTCAGGCTCTTCATGTTTTTCAACACAACTTCATGCTTCTCCTATTTTTCAGACCGTATCATGCTCCTCATGTATTTCACACCTTTTGAAGCTCTTCATATTTTTCACACCTTTTCATGCTCTTCATGTTTTTGAACACCGCTTCATGCTCCTCCTATTTTTCAGACCGTTTCATGCTCCTCATATTTTTCACAGCTTTTGAAGCTCTTCATATTTTTCACACCTTTTCAGGCTCTTCATGTTTTTCAACACAACTTCATGCTCCTCCGATTTTTCTGAACTTTTCATGCTCTTCATATATTAGACTCATTTTGAAGCTCTTCATATTTTTCACACCTTTTCAGGATCTTCATAATTTTCAACACCGCTTCATGCTCCTCCTATTTTTCAGACCATTTCATGCTCTTCATATTTGTGAAACCTTTTGAAACTCCACATATTTTTCACACCTTTTCAGGCTCTTCATGTTTTGGAACACCGCTTCATGCTCCTCCAATTTTTCAGACCGTTTCCTGCTTCTCATGTATTTCACATCTTTTGAATCTCTTCATATTTTTCACACCTTTTGAAGCTCTTCATATTTTTCACACATTTTCAGGCTCCTCATGTTTTTCAACACCACTTCATGCTACTCCTATTTTTCAGTCCGTTTCATGCTCCTCATATTTTTGACACCTTTTGAAGCTCTTCGTATTTTTCACACCTTTTGAAGCTCTTCATATTTTTCACATTTTTGAAGCTCTTCATATTTTTCACACGTTTTCAGGCTCTTTATGTTTTTCAACACCGCTTCATGCTCCTCCTATTTTTCAGACCGTTTCATGCTTCTCATGTATTTCACACCTATTGAAGCTCTTCATATTTTTCAAACCTTTCAGCCTCTTCATGTTTTTCAACACTGCTTCATGCTCCTCCTATTTTTCAGACCGTTTCATGCTCCTCATATTTTTCACACCTTTTGAAGCTCTTCATATTTTTCACACCTTTTCAGTCTCTGCATGTTTTTGAACACCGCTTCATGCCCCTCCTATTTTTCAGACCGTTTCATCTCCTCATGAATTTCACACCTTTTGAAGCTCTTCATATTTTGCACACCTTTTCAGGCTCTTGAAGTTTTTCACAACCACTTCATGCTCCTCCTACTTTTCAGACCGTATCATGCTCCTCATGTATTTCACACCTTTTGAAGCTCTTCATATTTTTCACACGTTTTCATGCTCTTCATGTTTTGAACACCGTTTCATGCTCCTCCTATTTTTCGAACCGTTTCATGCTCCTCATATTTTTGACACCTTTTGAAGCTCTTCATATTTTCCACACCTTTTCAGGCTCTTCATGTTTTTCAACACTGCTTCATGATTTTCCTATATTTCAGACCGTTTCATTCTCCTCATATTTTTGACACCTTTAGAAGCTCTTCATATATTTCACACCTTTTCAGGCTCTTCATGTTTTTCAACACGGCTTCATGCTCCTCCTATTTTTCAGACTGTTTCATTCTCCTCATATTTTTGACAACTTTTGAAGCTCTTCATATATTTCACACCTTTTCAGGCTCTTAATTTTTTTCAACACCACTTCATGCTCCTCCTATTTTTCAGATCGTTTCATGCTCATCTCATTTTGACACCTTTTGAAGCTCTTCATGTTTTTCACACATTTTGAAGCTCTTCATATTTTTCACACCTTTTCAGGCTCTTCATGATTTTCAACACTGCTTCATGCTCCTTCTATTTTTCAGAACGTTTCATGGTAATCTCATTTTTGACACTTTTTGAAGCTCTTCATATTTTTCACACCTTTTGAAGATCTTCATATTTTTCACATTTTTGAAGCTCTTCATATTTTTCACACATTTTCAGGCTCTTCATGTTTTTCAACTCCGCTTGATGCTCCTCCTATTTTTCAGACCGTTTCATACTCCTCATAGTTTTGATATTTTTTGAGAGTCTTCATATTTTTCACACCTTTTCAGGCTCTTCATGTTTTTGAACACCGTTTCATGCTCCTCCTATTTTTCAGACCGTTTCATGCTCTAACTATTTTTCAGACCGTTTCATGCTCCTCATATTTTTGACACCGTTAGAAGCTCTTCATATTTTTCACATCTTTTCAGGCTCTTCATGTTTCTCAACACCGCTTCTTGCTCCTCCTATTTTTCAGACCGTTTCATGCTCATCTCATTTTGACATCTTTTGAAGCTCTTCATGTTTTTCACATCTTTTGAAGCTCTTCATATTTTTCAAACCTTTTCAGGCTCTTCATGATTTCAACACCGCTTTATGCTCCTCCTATTTTTCAGACAGTTTCATGCTCATCTCATTTTTGACACCTTTTGAAGCTCTTCATATTTTTCACACCTTTTGAAGTTCTTCATATTTTTCACATCTTTTGAAGCTCTTCATATTTTTCACTTATTTTCAGGCTCTTCATGTTTTTCAACTCCGCTTCATGCTCCTCCTATTTTTCAGACCGTTTCATGCTCCTCATATTTTTGACACCTTTTGAAACTCCACATATTTTTCACACCTTTTCAGGCTCTTCATGTTTTGGAACACCGCTTCATGCTCCTCCAATTTTTCAGACCGTTTCCTGCTTCTCATGTATTTCACACATTTTGAAGCTCTTCATATTTTTCACACCTTTTGAAGCTCTTCATATTTTTCACACATTTTCAGGCTCCTCAGGTTTTTCAACACCACTTCATGCTACTCCTATTTTTCAGTCCGTTTCATGCTCCTCATATTTTTGACACCTTTTGAAGCTCTTCGTATTTTTGACACCTTTTGAAGCTCTTCATATTTTTCACATTTTTGAAGCTCTTCATATTTTTCACACGTTTTCAGGCTCTTCATGTTTTTCAACACCGCTTCTTGCTCCTCCTATTTTTCAGACCGTTTCATGCTCATCTCATTTTGACATCTTTTGAAGCTCTTCATGTATTTCACATCTTTTGAAGCTCTTCATAATTTTCACACCTTTTCAGGCTCTTCATGATTTTCAACACCGCTTTATGCTCCTCCTATTTTTCAGACAGTTTCATGCTCATCTCATTTTTGACACCTTTTGAAGCTCTTCGTATTTTTCACACCTTTTGAAGCTCTTCATATTTTTCACATTTTTGAAGCTCTTCATATTTTTCACTCGGTTTCAGGCTCTTCATGTTTTTCAACAGCGCTTCTTTCTCCTCCTATTTTTGAGGCTCTTCATATTTTTCGCACCTTTTCAGGCTCTTCATGTTTTTGAACACCGTTTCATGATCCTCCTATTTTTCAGAACGTTTCATGCTCCTCATATTTTGACACCTTTTAAAGCTCTTCATATTTTTCACACCTTTTGTGGCTCTTCATGGTTTTGAACACCGCTTCATGCTCCTCCTATTTTTCAGACCGTTTCATTCTCCTCATACTTTTCACACCTTTTGAAGATCTTCATATTTTTCACACCTTTTCAGGCTCTTCATGTTTTTCAACACAACTTCATGCTTCTCCTATTTTTCAGACCGTATCATGCTCCTCATGTATTTCACACCTTTTGAAGCTCTTCATATTTTTCACACCTTTTCATGCTCTTCATGTTTTTGAACACCGCTTCATGCTCCTCCTATTTTTCAGACCGTTTCATGCTCCTCATATTTTTCACAGCTTTTGAAGCTCTTCATATTTTTCACACCTTTTCAGGCTCTTCATGTTTTTCAACACAACTTCATGCTCCTTCGATTTTTCTGAACTTTTCATGCTCTTCATATATTAGACTCATTTTGAATCTCTTCATATTTTTCACACCTTTTCAGGATCTTCATAATTTTCAACACCGCTTCATGCTCCTCCTATTTTTCAGACCATTTCATGCTCTTCATATTTGTGAAACCTTTTGAAGCTCTTCATATTTTTCACACCTTTTCAGGCTCTTCATGTTTTGGAACACCGCTTCATGCTCCTCCAATTTTTCAGACCGTTTCCTGCTTCTCATGTATTTCACACCTTTTGAAGCTCTTCATATTTTTCACACCTTTTGAAGCTCTTCATATTTTTCACACATTTTCAGGCTCCTCATGTTTTTCAACACCACTTCATGCTACTCCTATTTTTCAGTCCGTTTCATGCTCCTCATATTTTTGACACCTTTTGAAGCTCTTCGTATTTTTCACACCTTTTGAAGCTCTTCATATTTTTCACATTTTTGAAGCTCTTCGTATTTTTCACACGTTTTCAGGCTCTTTATGTTTTTCAACACCGCTTCATGCTCCTCCTATTTTTCAGACCGTTTCATGCTTCTCATGTATTTCACACCCTTTGAAGCTCTTCATATTTTTCAAACCTTTCAGCCTCTTCATGTTTTTCAACACTGCTTCATGCTCCTCCTATTTTTCAGACCGTTTCATGCTCCTCATATTTTTCACACCTTTTGAAGCTCTTCATATTTTTCACACCTTTTCAGTCTCTGCATGTTTTTGAACACCGCTTCATGCCCCTCCTATTTTTCAGACCGTTTCATCTCCTCATGAATTTCACACCTTTTGAAGCTCTTCATATTTTGCACACCTTTTCAGGCTCTTGAAGTTTTTCACAACCACTTCATGCTCCTCCTACTTTTCAGACCGTATCATGCTCCTCATGTATTTCACACCTTTTGAAGCTCTTCATATTTTTCACACGTTTTCATGCTCTTCATGTTTTGAACACCGTTTCATGCTCCTCCTATTTTTCGAACTGTTACATGCTCCTCATATTTTTGACACCTTTTGAAGCTCTTCATATTTTCCACACCTTTTTAGGCTCTTCATGTTTTTCAACACTGCTTCATGATTTTCCTATATTTCAGACCGTTTCATTCTCCTCATATTTTTGACACCTTTAGAAGCTCTTCATATTTTTCACACCTTTTGTGGCTCTTCATGGTTTTGAACACCGCTTCATGCTCCTCCTATTTTTCAGACCGTTTCATTCTCCTCATACTTTTCACACCTTTTGAAGATCTTCATATTTTTCACACCTTTTCAGGCTCTTCATGTTTTTCAACACAACTTCATGCTTCTCCTATTTTTCAGACCGTATCATGCTCCTCATGTATTTCACACCTTTTGAAGCTCTTCATATTTTTCACACCTTTTCATGCTCTTCATGTTTTTGAACACCGCTTCATGCTCCTCCTATTTTTCAGACCGTTTCATGCTCCTCATATTTTTCACAGCTTTTGAAGCTCTTCATATTTTTCACACCTTTTCAGGCTCTTCATGTTTTTTCAACACAACTTCATGCTCCTCCGATTTTTCTGAACTTTTCATGCTCTTCATATATTAGACTCATTTTGAAGGTCTTCATATTTTTCACACCTTTTCAGGATCTTCATAATTTTCAACACCGCTTCATGCTCCTCCTATTTTTCAGACCATTTCATGCTCTTCATATTTGTGAAACCTTTTGAAGCTCTTCATATTTTTCACACCTTTTCAGGCTCTTCATGTTTTGGAACACCGCTTCATGCTCCTCCAATTTTTCAGACCGTTTCCTGCTTCTCATGTATTTCACACCTTTTGAAGCTCTTCATATTTTTCACACCTTTTGAAGCTCTTCATATTTTTCACACATTTTCAGGCTCCTCATGTTTTTCAACACCACTTCATGCTACTCCTATTTTTCAGTCCGTTTCATGCTCCTCATATTTTTGACACCTTTTGAAGCTCTTCGTATTTTTCACACCTTTTGAAGCTCTTCATATTTTTCACATTTTTGAAGCTCTTCATATTTTTCACACGTTTTCAGGCTCTTTATGTTTTTCAACACCGCTTCATGCTCCTCCTATTTTTCAGACCGTTTCATGCTTCTCATGTATTTCACACCTATTGAAGCTCTTCATATTTTTCAAACCTTTCAGCCTCTTCATGTTTTTCAACACTGCTTCATGCTCCTCCTATTTTTCAGACCGTTTCATGCTCCTCATATTTTTCACACCTTTTGAAGCTCTTCATATTTTTCACACCTTTTCAGTCTCTGCATGTTTTTGAACACCGCTTCATGCCCCTCCTATTTTTCAGACCGTTTCATCTCCTCATGAATTTCACACCTTTTGAAGCTCTTCATATTTTGCACACCTTTTCAGGCTCTTGAAGTTTTTCACAACCACTTCATGCTCCTCCTACTTTTCAGACCGTATCATACTCCTCATGTATTTCACACCTTTTGAAGCTCTTCATATTTTTCACACGTTTTCATGCTCTTCATGTTTTGAACACCGTTTCATGCTCCTCCTATTTTTCGAACCGTTTCATGCTCCTCATATTTTTGACACCTTTTGAAGCTCTTCATATTTTCCACACCTTTTCAGGCTCTTCATGTTTTTCAACACTGCTTCATGATTTTCCTATATTTCAGACCGTTTCATTCTCCTCATATTTTTGACACCTTTAGAAGCTCTTCATATTTTTCACACCTTTTCAGGCTCTTCATGTTTTTCAACACGGCTTCATGCTCCTCCTATTTTTCAGACTGTTTCATTCTCCTCATATTTTTGACAACTTTTGAAGCTCTTCATATATTTCACACCTTTTCAGGCTCTTAATTTTTTTCAACACCACTTCATGCTCCTCCTATTTTTCAGACCGTTTCATGCTCATCTCATTTTGACACATTTTGAAGCTCTTCATGTTTTTCACACATTTTGAAGCTCTTCATATTTTTCACACCTTTTCAGGCTCTTCATGATTTTCAACACTGCTTCATGCTCCTTCTATTTTTCAGAACGTTTCATGGTAATCTCATTTTTGACACTTTTTGAAGCTCTTCATATTTTTCACACCTTTTGAAGATCTTCATATTTTTCACATTTTTGAAGCTCTTCATATTTTTCACACATTTTCAGGCTCTTCATGTTTTTCAACTCCGCTTGATGCTCCTCCTATTTTTCAGACCGTTTCATACTCCTCATAGTTTTGATATTTTTTGAGAGTCTTCATATTTTTCACACCTTTTCAGGCTCTTCATGTTTTTGAACACCGTTTCATGCTCCTCCTATTTTTCAGACCGTTTTATGCTCTAACTATTTTTCAGACCGTTTCATGCTCCTCATATTTTTGACACAGTTAGAAGCTCTTCATATTTTTCACATCTTTTCAGGCTCTTCATGTTTCTCAACACCGCTTCTTGCTCCTCCTATTTTTCAGACCGTTTCATGCTCATCTCATTTTGACATCTTTTGAAGCTCTTCATGTTTTTCACATCTTTTGAAGCTCTTCATATTTTTCAAACCTTTTCAGGCTCTTCATGATTTTCAACACCGCTTTATGCTCCTCCTATTTTTCAGACAGTTTCATGCTCATCTCATTTTTGACACCTTTTGAAGCTCTTCATATTTTTCACACCTTTTGAAGTTCTTCATATTTTTCACATCTTTTGAAGCTCTTCATATTTTTCACTTATTTTCAGGCTCTTCATGTTTTTCAACTCCGCTTCATGCTCCTCCTATTTTTCAGACCGTTTCATGCTCCTCATATTTTTGACACCTTTTGAAACTCCACATATTTTTCACACCTTTTCAGGCTCTTCATGTTTTGGAACACCGCTTCATGCTCCTCCAATTTTTCAGACCGTTTCCTGCTTCTCATGTATTTCACACATTTTGAAGCTCTTCATATTTTTCACATCTTTTGAAGCTCTTCATATTTTTCACACATTTTCAGGCTCCTCAGGTTTTTCAACACCACTTCATGCTACTCCTATTTTTCAGTCCGTTTCATGCTCCTCATATTTTTGACACCTTTTGAAGCTCTTCGTATTTTTCACACCTTTTGAAGCTCTTCATATTTTTCACATTTTTGAAGCTCTTCATATTTTTCACACGTTTTCAGGCTCTTCATGTTTTTCAACACCGCTTCTTGCTCCTCCTATTTTTCAGACCGTTTCATGCTCATCTCATTTTGACATCTTTTGAAGCTCTTCATGTATTTCACATCTTTTGAAGCTCTTCATAATTTTCACACCTTTTCAGGCTCTTCATGATTTTCAACACCGCTTTATGCTCCTCCTATTTTTCAGACAGTTTCATGCTCATCTCATTTTTGACACCTTTTGAAGCTCTTCGTATTTTTCACACCTTTTGAAGCTCTTCATATTTTTCACATTTTTGAAGCTCTTCATATTTTTCACTCGGTTTCAGGCTCTTCATGTTTTTCAACAGCGCTTCTTGCTCCTCCTATTTTTGAGGCTCTTCATATTTTTCGCACCTTTTCAGGCTCTTCATGTTTTTGAACACCGTTTCATGATCCTCCTATTTTTCAGAACGTTTCATGCTCCTCATATTTTGACACCTTTTAAAGCTCTTCATATTTTTCACACCTTTTGTGGCTCTTCATGGTTTTGAACACCGCTTCATGCTCCTCCTATTTTTCAGACCGTTTCATTCTCCTCATACTTTTCACACCTTTTGAAGATCTTCATATTTTTCACACCTTTTCAGGCTCTTCATGTTTTTCAACACAACTTCATGCTTCTCCTATTTTTCAGACCGTATCATGCTCCTCATGTATTTCACACCTTTTGAAGCTCTTCATATTTTTCGCACCTTTTCAGGCTCTTCATGTTTTTGAACACCGTTTCATGATCCTCCTATTTTTCAGAACGTTTCATGCTCCTCATATTTTGACACCTTTTAAAGCTCTTCATATTTTTCACACCTTTTGTGGCTCTTCATGGTTTTGAACACCGCTTCATGCTCCTCCTATTTTTCAGACCGTTTCATTCTCCTCATACTTTTCACACCTTTTGAAGATCTTCATATTTTTCACACCTTTTCAGGCTCTTCATGTTTTTCAACACAACTTCATGCTTCTCCTATTTTTCAGACCGTATCATGCTCCTCATGTATTTCACACCTTTTGAAGCTCTTCATATTTTTCACACCTTTTCATGCTCTTCATGTTTTTGAACACCGCTTCATGCTCCTCCTATTTTTCAGACCGTTTCATGCTCCTCATATTTTTCACAGCTTTTGAAGCTCTTCATATTTTTCACACCTTTTCAGGCTCTTCATGTTTTTCAACACAACTTCATGCTCCTCCGATTTTTCTGAACTTTTCATGCTCTTCATATATTAGACTCATTTTGAATCTCTTCATATTTTTCACACCTTTTCAGGATCTTCATAATTTTCAACACCGCTTCATGCTCCTCCTATTTTTCAGACCATTTCATGCTCTTCATATTTGTGAAACCTTTTGAAGCTCTTCATAGTTTTCACACCTTTTCAGGCTCTTCATGTTTTGGAACACCGCTTCATGCTCCTCCAATTTTTCAGACCGTTTCCTGCTTCTCATGTATTTCACACCTTTTGAAGCTCTTCATATTTTTCACACCTTTTGAAGCTCTTCATATTTTTCACACATTTTCAGGCTCCTCATGTTTTTCAACACCACTTCATGCTACTCCTATTTTTCAGTCCGTTTCATGCTCCTCATATTTTTGACACCTTTTGAAGCTCTTCGTATTTTTCACACCTTTTGAAGCTCTTCATATTTTTCACATTTTTGAAGCTCTTCGTATTTTTCACACGTTTTCAGGCTCTTTATGTTTTTCAACACCGCTTCATGCTCCTCCTATTTTTCAGACCGTTTCATGCTTCTCATGTATTTCACACCTTTTGAAGCTCTTCATATTTTTCAAACCTTTCAGCCTGTTCATGTTTTTCAACACTGCTTCATGCTCCTCCTATTTTTCAGACCGTTTCATGCTCCTCATATTTTTGACACCTTTTGAAGCTCTTCGTATTTTTCACACCTTTTGAAGCTCTTCATATTTTTCACATTTTTGAAGCTCTTCATATTTTTCACACGTTTTCAGGCTCTTCATGTTTTTCAACACCGCTTCTTGCTCCTCCTATTTTTCAGACCGTTTCATGCTCATCTCATTTTGACATCTTTTGAAGCTCTTCATGTATTTCCCATCTTTTGAAGCTCTTCATAATTTTCACACCTTTTCAGGCTCTTCATGATTTTCAACACCGCTTTATGCTCCTCCTATTTTTCAGACAGTTTCATGCTCATCTCATTTTTGACACCTTTTGAAGCTCTTCGTATTTTTCACACCTTTTGAAGCTCTTCATATTTTTCACATTTTTGAAGCTCTTCATATTTTTCACTCGGTTTCAGGCTCTTCATGTTTTTCAACAGCGCTTCTTGCTCCTCCTATTTTTGAGGCTCTTCATATTTTTCGCACCTTTTCAGGCTCTTCATGTTTTTGAACACCGTTTCATGATCCTCCTATTTTTCAGAACGTTTCATGCTCCTCATATTTTGACACCTTTTAAAGCTCTTCATATTTTTCACACCTTTTGTGGCTCTTCATGGTTTTGAACACCGCTTCATGCTCCTCCTATTTTTCAGACCGTTTCATTCTCCTCATACTTTTCACACCTTTTGAAGATCTTCATATTTTTCACACCTTTTCAGGCTCTTCATGTTTTTCAACACAACTTCATGCTTCTCCTATTTTTCAGACCGTATCATGCTCCTCATGTATTTCACACCTTTTGAAGCTCTTCATATTTTTCGCACCTTTTCAGGCTCTTCATGTTTTTGAACACCGTTTCATGATCCTCCTATTTTTCAGAACGTTTCATGCTCCTCATATTTTGACACCTTTTAAAGCTCTTCATATTTTTCACACCTTTTGTGGCTCTTCATGGTTTTGAACACCGCTTCATGCTCCTCCTATTTTTCAGACCGTTTCATTCTCCTCATACTTTTCCCACCTTTTGAAGATCTTCATATTTTTCACACCTTTTCAGGCTCTTCATGTTTTTCAACACAACTTCATGCTTCTCCTATTTTTCAGACCGTATCATGCTCCTCATGTATTTCACACCTTTTGAAGCTCTTCATATTTTTCACACCTTTTCATGCTCTTCATGTTTTTGAACACCGCTTCATGCTCCTCCTATTTTTCAGACCGTTTCATGCTCCTCATATTTTTCACAGCTTTTGAAGCTCTTCATATTTTTCACACCTTTTCAGGCTCTTCATGTTTTTCAACACAACTTCATGCTCCTCCGATTTTTCTGAACTTTTCATGCTCTTCATATATTAGACTCATTTTGAATCTCTTCATATTTTTCACACCTTTTCAGGATCTTCATAATTTTCAACACCGCTTCATGCTCCTCCTATTTTTCAGACCATTTCATGCTCTTCATATTTGTGAAACCTTTTGAAGCTCTTCATAGTTTTCACACCTTTTCAGGCTCTTCATGTTTTGGAACACCGCTTCATGCTCCTCCAATTTTTCAGACCGTTTCCTGCTTCTCATGTATTTCACACCTTTTGAAGCTCTTCATATTTTTCACACCTTTTGAAGCTCTTCATATTTTTCACACATTTTCAGGCTCCTCATGTTTTTCAACACCACATCATGCTACTCCTATTTTTCAGTCCGTTTCATGCTCCTCATATTTTTGACACCTTTTGAAGCTCTTCGTATTTTTCACACCTTTTGAAGCTCTTCATATTTTTCACATTTTTGAAGCTCTTCGTATTTTTCACACGTTTTCAGGCTCTTTATGTTTTTCAACACCGCTTCATGCTCCTCCTATTTTTCAGACCGTTTCATGCTTCTCATGTATTTCACACCTATTGAAGCTCTTCATATTTTTCAAACCTTTCAGCCTCTTCATGTTTTTCAACACTGCTTCATGCTCCTCCTATTTTTCAGACCGTTTCATGCTCCTCATATTTTTCACACCTTTTGAAGCTCTTCATATTTTTCACACCTTTTCAGTCTCTGCATGTTTTTGAACACCGCTTCATGCCCCTCCTATTTTTCAGACCGTTTCATCTCCTCATGAATTTCACACCTTTTGAAGCTCTTCATATTTTGCACACCTTTTCAGGCTCTTGAAGTTTTTCACAACCACTTCATGCTCCTCCTACTTTTCAGACCGTATCATGCTCCTCATGTATTTCACACCTTTTGAAGCTCTTCATATTTTTCACACGTTTTCATGCTCTTCATGTTTTGAACACCGTTTCATGCTCCTCCTATTTTTCGAACCGTTTCATGCTCCTCATATTTTTGACACCTTTTGAAGCTCTTCATATTTTCCACACCTTTTCAGGCTCTTCATGTTTTTCAACACTGCTTCATGATTTTCCTATATTTCAGACCGTTTCATTCTCCTCATATTTTTGACACCTTTAGAAGCTCTTCATATTTTTCACACCTTTTCAGGCTCTTCATGTTTTTCAACACGGCTTCATGCTCCTCCTATTTTTCAGACTGTTTCATTCTCCTCATATTTTTGACAACTTTTGAAGCTCTTCATATATTTCACACCTTTTCAGGCTCTTAATTTTTTTCAACACCACTTCATGCTCCTCCTATTTTTCAGACCGTTTCATGCTCATCTCATTTTGACACCTTTTGAAGCTCTTCATGTTTTTCACACATTTTGAAGCTCTTCATATTTTTCACACCTTTTCAGGCTCTTCATGATTTTCAACACTGCTTCATGCTCCTTCTATTTTTCAGAACGTTTCATGGTAATCTCATTTTTGACACTTTTTGAAGCTCTTCATATTTTTCACACCTTTTGAAGATCTTCATATTTTTCACATTTTTGAAGCTCTTCATATTTTTCACACATTTTCAGGCTCTTCATGTTTTTCAACTCCGCTTGATGCTCCTCCTATTTTTCAGACCGTTTCATACTCCTCATAGTTTTGATATTTTTTGAGAGTCTTCATATTTTTCACACCTTTTCAGGCTCTTCATGTTTTTGAACACCGTTTCATGCTCCTCCTATTTTTCAGACCGTTTTATGCTCTAACTATTTTTCAGACCGTTTCATGCTCCTCATATTTTTGACACAGTTAGAAGCTCTTCATATTTTTCACATCTTTTCAGGCTCTTCATGTTTCTCAACACCGCTTCTTGCTCCTCCTATTTTTCAGACCGTTTCATGCTCATCTCATTTTGACATCTTTTGAAGCTCTTCATGTTTTTCACATCTTTTGAAGCTCTTCATATTTTTCAAACCTTTTCAGGCTCTTCATGATTTTCAACACCGCTTTATGCTCCTCCTATTTTTCAGACAGTTTCATGCTCATCTCATTTTTGACACCTTTTGAAGCTCTTCATATTTTTCACACCTTTTGAAGTTCTTCATATTTTTCACATCTTTTGAAGCTCTTCATATTTTTCACTTATTTTCAGGCTCTTCATGTTTTTCAACTCCGCTTCATGCTCCTCCTATTTTTCAGACCGTTTCATGCTCCTCATATTTTTGACACCTTTTGAAACTCCACATATTTTTCACACCTTTTCAGGCTCTTCATGTTTTGGAACACCGCTTCATGCTCCTCCAATTTTTCAGACCGTTTCCTGCTTCTCATGTATTTCACACATTTTGAAGCTCTTCATATTTTTCACATCTTTTGAAGCTCTTCATATTTTTCACACATTTTCAGGCTCCTCAGGTTTTTCAACACCACTTCATGCTACTCCTATTTTTCAGTCCGTTTCATGCTCCTCATATTTTTGACACCTTTTGAAGCTCTTCGTATTTTTCACACCTTTTGAAGCTCTTCATATTTTTCACATTTTTGAAGCTCTTCATATTTTTCACACGTTTTCAGGCTCTTCATGTTTTTCAACACCGCTTCTTGCTCCTCCTATTTTTCAGACCGTTTCATGCTCATCTCATTTTGACATCTTTTGAAGCTCTTCATGTATTTCACATCTTTTGAAGCTCTTCATAATTTTCACACCTTTTCAGGCTCTTCATGATTTTCAACACCGCTTTATGCTCCTCCTATTTTTCAGACAGTTTCATGCTCATCTCATTTTTGACACCTTTTGAAGCTCTTCGTATTTTTCACACCTTTTGAAGCTCTTCATATTTTTCACATTTTTGAAGCTCTTCATATTTTTCACTCGGTTTCAGGCTCTTCATGTTTTTCAACAGCGCTTCTTGCTCCTCCTATTTTTGAGGCTCTTCATATTTTTCGCACCTTTTCAGGCTCTTCATGTTTTTGAACACCGTTTCATGATCCTCCTATTTTTCAGAACGTTTCATGCTCCTCATATTTTGACACCTTTTAAAGCTCTTCATATTTTTCACACCTTTTGTGGCTCTTCATGGTTTTGAACACCGCTTCATGCTCCTCCTATTTTTCAGACCGTTTCATTCTCCTCATACTTTTCACACCTTTTGAAGATCTTCATATTTTTCACACCTTTTCAGGCTCTTCATGTTTTTCAACACAACTTCATGCTTCTCCTATTTTTCAGACCGTATCATGCTCCTCATGTATTTCACACCTTTTGAAGCTCTTCATATTTTTCGCACCTTTTCAGGCTCTTCATGTTTTTGAACACCGTTTCATGATCCTCCTATTTTTCAGAACGTTTCATGCTCCTCATATTTTGACACCTTTTAAAGCTCTTCATATTTTTCACACCTTTTGTGGCTCTTCATGGTTTTGAACACCGCTTCATGCTCCTCCTATTTTTCAGACCGTTTCATTCTCCTCATACTTTTCACACCTTTTGAAGATCTTCATATTTTTCACACCTTTTCAGGCTCTTCATGTTTTTCAACACAACTTCATGCTTCTCCTATTTTTCAGACCGTATCATGCTCCTCATGTATTTCACACCTTTTGAAGCTCTTCATATTTTTCACACCTTTTCATGCTCTTCATGTTTTTGAACACCGCTTCATGCTCCTCCTATTTTTCAGACCGTTTCATGCTCCTCATATTTTTCACAGCTTTTGAAGCTCTTCATATTTTTCACACCTTTTCAGGCTCTTCATGTTTTTCAACACAACTTCATGCTCCTCCGATTTTTCTGAACTTTTCATGCTCTTCATATATTAGACTCATTTTGAATCTCTTCATATTTTTCACACCTTTTCAGGATCTTCATAATTTTCAACACCGCTTCATGCTCCTCCTATTTTTCAGACCATTTCATGCTCTTCATATTTGTGAAACCTTTTGAAGCTCTTCATAGTTTTCACACCTTTTCAGGCTCTTCATGTTTTGGAACACCGCTTCATGCTCCTCCAATTTTTCAGACCGTTTCCTGCTTCTCATGTATTTCACACCTTTTGAAGCTCTTCATATTTTTCACACCTTTTGAAGCTCTTCATATTTTTCACACATTTTCAGGCTCCTCATGTTTTTCAACACCACTTCATGCTACTCCTATTTTTCAGTCCGTTTCATGCTCCTCATATTTTTGACACCTTTTGAAGCTCTTCGTATTTTTCACACCTTTTGAAGCTCTTCATATTTTTCACATTTTTGAAGCTCTTCGTATTTTTTACACGTTTTCAGGCTCTTTATGTTTTTCAACACCGCTTCATGCTCCTCCTATTTTTCAGACCGTTTCATGCTTCTCATGTATTTCACACCTTTTGAAGCTCTTCATATTTTTCAAACCTTTCAGCCTGTTCATGTTTTTCAACACTGCTTCATGCTCCTCCTATTTTTCAGACCGTTTCATGCTCCTCATATTTTTCACACCTTTTGAAACTCCACATATTTTTCACACCTTTTCAGGCTCTTCATGTTTTGGAACACCGCTTCATGCTCCTCCAATTTTTCAGACCGTTTCCTGCTTCTCATGTATTTCACACATTTTGAAGCTCTTCATATTTTTCACATCTTTTGAAGCTCTTCATATTTTTCACACATTTTCAGGCTCCTCAGGTTTTTCAACACCACTTCATGCTACTCCTATTTTTCAGTCCGTTTCATGCTCCTCATATTTTTGACACCTTTTGAAGCTCTTCGTATTTTTCACACCTTTTGAAGCTCTTCATATTTTTCACATTTTTGAAGCTCTTCATATTTTTCACACGTTTTCAGGCTCTTCATGTTTTTCAACACCGCTTCTTGCTCCTCCTATTTTTCAGACCGTTTCATGCTCATCTCATTTTGACATCTTTTGAAGCTCTTCATGTATTTCACATCTTTTGAAGCTCTTCATAATTTTCACACCTTTTCAGGCTCTTCATGATTTTCAACACCGCTTTATGCTCCTCCTATTTTTCAGACAGTTTCATGCTCATCTCATTTTTGACACCTTTTGAAGCTCTTCGTATTTTTCACACCTTTTGAAGCTCTTCATATTTTTCACATTTTTGAAGCTCTTCATATTTTTCACTCGGTTTCAGGCTCTTCATGTTTTTCAACAGCGCTTCTTGCTCCTCCTATTTTTGAGGCTCTTCATATTTTTCGCACCTTTTCAGGCTCTTCATGTTTTTGAACACCGTTTCATGATCCTCCTATTTTTCAGAACGTTTCATGCTCCTCATATTTTGACACCTTTTAAAGCTCTTCATATTTTTCACACCTTTTGTGGCTCTTCATGGTTTTGAACACCGCTTCATGCTCCTCCTATTTTTCAGACCGTTTCATTCTCCTCATACTTTTCACACCTTTTGAAGATCTTCATATTTTTCACACCTTTTCAGGCTCTTCATGTTTTTCAACACAACTTCATGCTTCTCCTATTTTTCAGACCGTATCATGCTCCTCATGTATTTCACACCTTTTGAAGCTCTTCATATTTTTCGCACCTTTTCAGGCTCTTCATGTTTTTGAACACCGTTTCATGATCCTCCTATTTTTCAGAACGTTTCATGCTCCTCATATTTTGACACCTTTTAAAGCTCTTCATATTTTTCACACCTTTTGTGGCTCTTCATGGTTTTGAACACCGCTTCATGCTCCTCCTATTTTTCAGACCGTTTCATTCTCCTCATACTTTTCACACCTTTTGAAGATCTTCATATTTTTCACACCTTTTCAGGCTCTTCATGTTTTTCAACACAACTTCATGCTTCTCCTATTTTTCAGACCGTATCATGCTCCTCATGTATTTCACACCTTTTGAAGCTCTTCATATTTTTCACACCTTTTCATGCTCTTCATGTTTTTGAACACCGCTTCATGCTCCTCCTATTTTTCAGACCGTTTCATGCTCCTCATATTTTTCACAGCTTTTGAAGCTCTTCATATTTTTCACACCTTTTCAGGCTCTTCATGTTTTTCAACACAACTTCATGCTCCTCCGATTTTTCTGAACTTTTCATGCTCTTCATATATTAGACTCATTTTGAATCTCTTCATATTTTTCACACCTTTTCAGGATCTTCATAATTTTCAACACCGCTTCATGCTCCTCCTATTTTTCAGACCATTTCATGCTCTTCATATTTGTGAAACCTTTTGAAGCTCTTCATAGTTTTCACACCTTTTCAGGCTCTTCATGTTTTGGAACACCGCTTCATGCTCCTCCAATTTTTCAGACCGTTTCCTGCTTCTCATGTATTTCACACCTTTTGAAGCTCTTCATATTTTTCACACCTTTTGAAGCTCTTCATATTTTTCACACATTTTCAGGCTCCTCATGTTTTTCAACACCACTTCATGCTACTCCTATTTTTCAGTCCGTTTCATGCTCCTCATATTTTTGACACCTTTTGAAGCTCTTCGTATTTTTCACACCTTTTGAAGCTCTTCATATTTTTCACATTTTTGAAGCTCTTCGTATTTTTCACACGTTTTCAGGCTCTTTATGTTTTTCAACACCGCTTCATGCTCCTCCTATTTTTCAGACCGTTTCATGCTTCTCATGTATTTCACACCTTTTGAAGCTCTTCATATTTTTCAAACCTTTCAGCCTGTTCATGTTTTTCAACACTGCTTCATGCTCCTCCTATTTTTCAGACCGTTTCATGCTCCTCATATTTTTCACACCTTTTGAAGCTCTTCATATTTTTCACACCTTTTCAGTCTCTGCATGTTTTTGAACACCGCTTCATGCCCCTCCTATTTTTCAGACCGTTTCATCTCCTCATGAATTTCACACCTTTTGAAGCTCTTCATATTTTGCACACCTTTTCAGGCTCTTGAAGTTTTTCACAACCACTTCATGCTCCTCCTACTTTTCAGACCGTATCATGCTCCTCATGTATTTCACACCTTTTGAAGCTCTTCATATTTTTCACACGTTTTCATGCTCTTCATGTTTTGAACACCGTTTCATGCTCCTCCTATTTTTCGAACCGTTTCATGCTCCTCATATTTTTGACACCTTTTGAAGCTCTTCATATTTTCCACACCTTTTCAGGCTCTTCATGTTTTTCAACACTGCTTCATGATTTTCCTATATTTCAGACCGTTTCATTCTCCTCATATTTTTGACACCTTTAGAAGCTCTTCATATTTTTCACACCTTTTCAGGCTCTTCATGTTTTTCAACACGGCTTCATGCTCCTCCTATTTTTCAGACTGTTTCATTCTCCTCATATTTTTGACAACTTTTGAAGCTCTTCATATATTTCACACCTTTTCAGGCTCTTAATTTTTTTCAACACCACTTCATGCTCCTCCTATTTTTCAGACCGTTTCATGCTCATCTCATTTTGACACCTTTTGAAGCTCTTCATGTTTTTCACACATTTTGAAGCTCTTCATATTTTTCACACCTTTTCAGGCTCTTCATGATTTTCAACACTGCTTCATGCTCCTTCTATTTTTCAGAACGTTTCATGGTAATCTCATTTTTGACACTTTTTGAAGCTCTTCATATTTTTCACATTTTTGAAGCTCTTCATATTTTTCACACATTTTCAGGCTCTTCATGTTTTTCAACTCCGCTTGATGCTCCTCCTATTTTTCAGACCGTTTCATACTCCTCATAGTTTTGATATTTTTTGAGAGTCTTCATATTTTTCACACCTTTTCAGGCTCTTCATGTTTTTGAACACCGTTTCATGCTCCTCCTATTTTTCAGACCGTTTCATGCTCCTCCTATTTTTCAGACCGTTTCATGCTCCTCATATTTTTGACACCTTTTGAAGCTCTTCATATTTTTCACACCTTTTCAGGCTCTTCATGTTTCTCAACACCGCTTGATGCTCCTTCTATATTTCAGAGCGTTTCATGTTCCTCATACTTTTGACATCTTTTGAGGCTCTTCATATTTTTCACACCTTTTCAGGCTCTTCATCTTTTTCAAAACCGCTTCATGCTCCTCCTATTTTCAGACCGTTTCACGCTCCTCATATTTTTGACACGTTTTGAAGCTCTTCCTATTTTTCACACCTTTTCAGGCTCTTCATGTTTTTCAACACTGCTTCATGCTCCTCCTCTTTTTCAGACCGTTTCATGCCCCTCATATATCTGACAGGTTTTGAGGCTCTTCATATTTTTCACACCTTTTCAGGTTCTCCATGTTTTTGAACACTGCTTCATGCTCCTCCTATTTTTCAGACCGTTTCATGCTCCTCATATTTTTGACACCCTTTGAAGCTCTTCATATTTTTCACACCTTTTCAACCTCTTCATGTATTTCAACACCCCTTCCTGCTGCTATATTTCAGACCGTTTCATGCTCCTCATATTTTTCACACCTTTTGAAGCTCTTTTATTTTTCACACCTTTTCAGGCTCTTCATGATTTTGAACACTGCTTCATGCACCTCCTGTTTTTCAGACCATTTCATGCTCCTCATATTTTTGTCACTTTTGAAGCTCTTCCTATATTTAACTCCTTTTCAGGCTCTCCATATTTTTCCACACTCTTTCATACTCCTCCAAATTTTCAGACCGTTTCATGCTCCTCCTCTTTTTCAGACCGTTTCATACTCCTCATATTTTTGACACCTTTTGAAGCTCTTCATATATTTCACACCTTGTCAGGCTCTTCATGTTTTCAACACAACTTCATGCTGCTCCGATTTTTCAGACCGTTTCATGCTCATCTCATTTTTGACACCTTTTGAAGCTATTCATATTTCTCACAGCTTTTGAAGCTCTTCCTATTTTTCACACGTTTTCAAGCTCTTCATGTTTTTCCACACCGTTTCATGCTCCTCCTTTTTTTCAGACCGTTTCATGCGCCTCCTATTTTTCAGACCGTTTCATGCTCCTCATATTTTTAACACCTTTTGAAACTCTTTATATTTTTCACACCTTTTCAGGCTCTTCATGTTTTTCAACACAGTTTCATGCTCCTCCTATCTTTCAGAACGTTTCATGCTCCTCATATTTTTGACACAATTTGAAGCTCTTCATAATGTTCACACCTTTTCAGGCTCTTCATGTTTTTCAACACCGCTTCATGCTCCTCCTATTTTGCAGACCGTTTCATGCTCCAACTATTTTTCAGACCGTTTCATGCTCCTCATATTTTTGACACGTTTTGAGGCTCTTCATATTTTTCACACCTTTTCAGGCTCTTCATGTTTCTCAACACTGCATGATGCTCCTTCTATTTTTCAGACCGTTTCATGCTCTAACTATTTTTCAGATCGTTTCATGCTCCTCATATTTTTGACACGTTTTGAGGCTCTTCATATTTTTCACACCTTTTCAGGCTCTTCATGTTTCTCAACACCGCTTGATGCTCCTTCTATTTTTCAGACTGTTTCATGCTCCTCATATATTTGAAATCTTTTGAAGCTCTTCATATTTTTCCCACCTTTTCAGGCTCTTCATGTGTTTCAACACCGTTTCATGCTCCTCCTATTTTTCAGACCGTTTCATGCTCCTCCTATTTTTCCGACCGTTTCATGCTCCTCATATTTTGACACCTTTTGAAGCTCTTCATATTTTTCACACCTTTTCAGGCTCTTCATGTTTTTCAACACCGCTTCATGCTCCTCCTATTTTTCAGACCGTTTCATGCTGCAACTATTTTTCAGACCGTTTCATGCTCCTCATATTTTTGACACGTTTTGAGGCTCTTCATATTTTTCACACCTTTTCAGGCTCTTCATGTTTCTCAACACCGCTTGATGCTCCTTCTATTTTTCAGACTGTTTCATGCTCCTCATATATTTGAAATCTTTTGAAGCTCTTCATATTTTTCCCACCTTTTCAGGCTCTTCATGTGTTTCAACATCGTTTCATGCTCCTCCTATTTTTCAGACCGTTTCATGCTCCTCCTATTTTTCCGACCGTTTCATGCTCCTCATATTTTGACACCTTTTGAAGCTCTTCATATTTTTCACACCTTTTCAGGCTGTTCATGTTTTTCTACACTGCTTCATGCTCCTGCTATTTTTCAGACCGATTCATGCTCCTCATATATTTGAAACCTTTTGAGGCTCTTCATATTTTTCACACCTTGTCAGGCTCTACATGTTTTTGAACACCGCGTCAAGCTCCTCCTATTTTTGAGACCGTTTCATGCTCCTCCTATTTTTGACACCCTTTGAAGCTCTTCATATTTTTCACACATTTTCAGGCTCTTCATGTTTTTGCACACAGCTTCATTCTCCTCCTATTTTTCAGACCGTTTCATGCTCCTCATATTTTTGACAACTTTTGAAGCTCTTCATATTTTTCATACCTTTTCAGGCTCTCCAAGTTTTTGTACACCGCTTCATGCTCCTCCTATTTTTCAGACCGTTTCATGCTTCTCACATTTTTGACACCTTTTGAAGCTCCTCCTATTTTTCACACCTTTTCAGGCTCTTCATGTTTTTCAACACCGTTTCATGCTCCTCCTATTTTTCAGACCGCTTCATTCTTCTCCTATTTTTCAAACCGTTTCATGCTCCTCATATTTTTGACACCTTTTGAAGCTCTTCATATTTTTCACACCTTTTCAGGCTCTTCATGTGTTTCAACACCGCTTCAAGCTCCTCGCATTTTTCAGACCGTTTCATGCTCCTCATATTTTTCTTACCTTTTGAAGCTCTTCATATTTTTCACACCTTCTCAGGCTCTTCATGTTTTGAGCACAGGTTCATGCTCCTCCTATTTTTCAGATCGTTTCATGCTCTTCATGTATTTCACACCTTTTGAAGCTGTTCATATTTTTAACACCTTTTCAGGCTCTTCATGTTTTTGAACACCATTTCATGCTGCTCCTATTTTTCAGACCGTTTCATGCTCCTCATGTTTTTGACACGTTTTAAACCTCTTCATATTTTTCACACCATTCCAGGCTCTTCATGTTTTTGAACACTGTTATATGCTCCTCCTCTTTTTCGGACCGTTTCATGCTCCTCATATATTTCACACCTTTAGTATCTCTTGTATTTTTCACACCTTTTCAGGCTCTTCATGTTTTTCAACATCAAATCATTCTACTCCTATTTTTCAGACCTTTTCATGCTCCTCATAATTTTGAAACCTTTGTAAGCTCTTCATATTTTTCACACCTTTTCAGGCTCTTCATGTTTTTCAACACCGCTTCATGCTCCTCCTATTTTTCAGACCGTTTCATGCTCTTCATATTTTTGACACCTTTTGAAGCTCTTCATATTTTTGACTCTTTTTCAGGCTCTTCATGTTTCTGAACACCGTTTCAGGCTTCTCCTATTTTTCAGACCGTTTCATGCTCCTCATATTTTTGACACCTTTTGAAGCTCTTCATATTTTTCACAACTTTTCAGGCTCTTCATGTTTTTGAACACCACTTCATGCTCCTGCTATTTTTCAGACCGTTTAATGCTCCTCATGCATTTCACACCTTTTGAAGCTCTTTATATTTTTCACAACTTTTCAGGCTCTTCAGGTTTTTGAACACCGTTTCATGCTCCTCCTATTTTTCAGACCGTTTCATGGTCCTCATATTTTTGACACCTTTTGAACATCTTCATATTTTTCACACCTTTTCAGGCTCTTCATGTTTTTGAACACCGCTTCATGCTCCTCCTATTTTTCAGACCGTTCAATGCTCCTCATGTATTTCACATCTTTTGAAGCTCTTCATATTTTTCACACCTTTTCAGGCTCGTCATGTTTTTGAACACCGCTTCATGCTCCTCCCATTTTTCAGACCGTTTCATGCTCCTCATATTTTTGACACCTTTTGAAGCTCTTCAAATTTTTCACACCGTTTCAGACTCTTCATGTTGTCAACACCGCTTCATGCTCCTCCTATTTTTCGGTCCGTTTCATGCTCCTCGTGTATTTCACACCTTTAGAAGCTCTTCATATTTTTCACACCTTTTTAGGCTCTTCATGTTTTTCAACACCGCTTCATGCTCCTCCTATTTTTCAGACCGTTTAATGCTCTTCATGTATTTTACATCTTTTGAAGCGCTTCATATTTTTCACACCTTTTCAGGCTCTTCATGTTTTTGAACACCGTTTCATGCTCCTGCTATTTTTCAGACCGTTTCATGCTCATCTCATTTTTGACACCTTTTGAAGCTCTTCATATTTTTCACATATTTTCAGGCTCTTCATATTTTTGAATACCGCTTCCTGCTCCTCCTATTTTCAGACCGTATCCTGCTCCTCATATTTTTGACACCGTTTGAAGCTCTTCCTATTTTTCACACGTTTTCAGGCTCTTCATGTTTTTCCACACCACTTCATGCTCCTCCTTTTTTTCAGAACTTTTCATGCTCCTCCTATTTTTCAAACCGTTTCATGTTCCTCATACTTTTGACACCTTTTGAAGCTCTTCATATTTTTCACACCTTTTCAGGCTCTTCATCTTTTTCAAAACCGCTTCATGCTCCTCCTATTTTCAGACCGTTTCACGCTCCTCATATTTTTGACACGTTTTGAAGCTCTTCATATTTTTCACACCTTTTCAGGCTCTTCATGTTTTTCAACACTGCTTCATGCTCCTCCTCTTTTTCAGACCCATTCATGCCCCTCATATATTTGACAGGTTTTGAGGCTCTTCATATTTTTCACACCTTTTCAGGTTCTCCATGTTTTTGAACACTGCTTCATGCTCCTCCTATTTTTCAGACCGTTTCATGCTCCTCATATTTTTGACACCCTTTGAAGCTCTTCATATTTTTCACACCTTTTCAAGCTCTTCATGTATTTCAACACCCCTTCATGCTGCTCCTATATTTCAGACCGTTTCATGCTCCTCATATTTTTCACACCTTTTGAAGCTCTTTTATTTTTCACACCTTTTCAGGCTCTTCATGTTTTTGAACACTGCTTCATGCACCTCCTGTTTTTCAGACCATTTCATGCTCCTCATATTTTTGTCACTTTTGAAGCTCTTCCTATATTTAACTCCTTTTCAGGCTCTCCATATTTTTCCACACTCTTTCATACTCCTCCTATTTTTCAGACCGTTTCATGCTCCTCCTCTTTTTCAGACCGTTTCATACTCCTCATATTTTTGACACCTTTTGAAGCTCTTCATATATTTCACACCTTTTCAGGCTCTTCATGTTTTTCAACACCACTTCATGCTGCTCCGATTTTTCAGACCGTTTCATGCTCATCTCATTTTTGACACCTTTTGAAGCTCTTCATATTTCTCACAGCTTTTGAAGCTCTTCATATTTTTCACACGTTTTCAAGCTCTTCATGTTTTTCCACACCGTTTCATGCTCCTCCTTTTTTCAGACCGTTTCATGCTCCTCCTTTTTTTGAGACCGTTTCATGCTCCTCATATTTTTGACACCTTTTGAAGCTCTTCAAATTTTTCACACCTTTTCAGGCTCTCCATGTTTTTGAACACCACTTCATGCGCCTCCTATTTTTCAGACCGTTTCATGCTCCTCATATTTTTAACACGTTTTGAAACTCTTTATATATTTCACAAGTTTTCAGGCTCTTCATGTTTTTCAACACAGTTTCATGCTCCTCCTATCTTTCAGACCGTTTCATGCTCCTCATATTTTTGACACAATTTGAAGCTCTTCATAATTTTCACACCTTTTCAGGCTCTTCATGTTTTTCAACACCGCTTCATGCTCCTCCTATTTTTAAGACCGTTTCATGCTCCTCATATTTTTGAAACCTTTTGAAGCTCCTCCTATTTTTCACACCTTTTCAGGCTTTTCATGTTTTTCAACACCTCTTCATCCTCCTCCTATTTTTCTGACCGTTTCATGCTCCAACTATTTTTCAGACCGTTTCATGCTCCTCACATTTTTGACACGTTTTGAGGCTCTTCATATTTTTCACACCTTTTCAGGCTCTTCATGTTTCTCAGCACCGCTTGATGCTCCTTCTATTTTTCAGACCATTTCATGTTCCTCATATTTTTGAAATCTTTTGAAGCTCTTCATATTTTTCCCACCTTTTCAGGCTCTTCATGTGTTTCAACACCGTTTCATGCTCCTCCTATTTTTCAGACCGTTTCATGCTCCTCCTATTTTTCAGACCGTTTCATGCTCCTCATATTTTTGACACCTTTTGAAGCTCTTCATATTTTTCACACCTTTTCAGGCTCTTCATGTTTCTCAACACCGCTTGATGCTCCTTCTATATTTCAGAGCGTTTCATGTTCCTCATACTTTTGACACCTTTTGAAGCTCTTCATATTTTTCACACCTTTTCAGGCTCTTCATCTTTTTCAAAACCGCTTCATGCTCCTCCTATTTTCAGACCGTTTCACGCTCCTCATATTTTTGACACCCTTTGAAGCTCTTCATATTTTTCACATCTTTTCAAGCTCTTCATGTATTTCAACACCCCTTCCTGCTGCTATATTTCAGACCGTTTCATGCTCCTCATATTTTTCACACCTTTTGAAGCTCTTTTATTTTTCACACCTTTTCAGGCTCTTCATGATTTTGAACACTGCTTCATGCACCTCCTGTTTTTCAGACCATTTCATGCTCCTCATATTTTTGTCACTTTTGAATCTCTTCCTATATTTAACTCCTTTTCAGGCTATCCATATTTTTCCACACTCTTTCATACTCCTCCTAATTTTCAGACCGTTTCATGCTCCTCCTCTTTTTCAGACCGTTTCATACTCCTCATATTTTTGACACCTTTTGAAGCTCTTCATATATTTCACACCTTGTCAGGCTCTTCATGTTTTCAACACAACTTCATGCTGCTCCGATTTTTCAGACCGTTTCATGCTCATCTCATTTTTGACACCTTTTGAAGCTATTCATATTTCTCACAGCTTTTGAAGCTCTTCCTATTTTTCACACGTTTTCAAGCTCTTCATGTTTATCCACACCGTTTCATGCTCCTCCTTTTTTTCAGACCGTTTCATGGGACTCCTATTTTTCAGACCGTTTCATGCTCCTCATATTTTTAACACCTTTTGAAACTCTTTACATATTTCACACCTTTTCAGGCTCTTCATGTTTTTCAACACAGTTTCATGCTCCTCCTATCTTTCAGAACGTTTCATGCTCCTCATATTTTTGACACAATTTGAAGCTCTTCATAATTTTCACACCTTTTCAGGCTCTTCATGTTTTTCAACACTGCTTCATGCTCCTCCTATTTTTCAGACCGTTTCATGCTCCTCATATATTTGAAATCTTTTGAAGCTCTTCATATTTTTCCCACCTTTTCAGGCTCTTCATGTGTTTCAACACCGTTTCATGCTCCTCCTATTTTTCAGACCGTTTCATGCTCCTCCTATTTTTCCGACCGTTTCATGCTCCTCATATTTTGACACCTTTTGAAGCTCTTCATATTTTTCACACCTTTTCAGGCTGTTCATGTTTTTCTACACTTCATCATGCTCCTGCTATTTTTCAGACCGATTCATGCTCCTCATATATTTGAAACCTTTTGAGGCTCTTCATATTTTTCACACCTTGTCAGGCTCTACATGTTTTTGAACACCGCGTCAAGCTCCTCCTATTTTTGAGACCGTTTCATGCTCCTCCTATTTTTGACACCCTTTGAAGCTCTTCATATTTTTCACACATTTTCAGGCTCTTCATGTTTTTGCACACAGCTTCATTCTCCTCCTATTTTTCAGACCGTTTCATGCTCCTCATATTTTTGACACCTTTTGAAGCTCCTCCTATTTTTCAAACCTTATCAGGCTCTTTATGTTTTTGAACACCGTTTCATGCTCCTCCTCTTTTTCAGACAGTTTCATGCTCCTGCTATTTTTCAGACAGTTTCATGCTCCTCATATATTTGACAGCTTTTGAAGCTCTTCATAGATTTCACACCTTTTCAGGATCTATATGTTTTTGAACACCGCTTAATGCTTTCTCTTTTTCAGACCGTTTCATTCTCCTCATATTTTTGACAACTTTCGAAGCTCTTCATATTTTTCATACCTTTTCAGGCTCTCCAAGTTTTTGTACACCGCTTCATGCTCCTCCTATTTTTCAGACCATTTCATGCTCCTCATGTATTTCACACCTTTAGAAACTCTCGTATTTGACACACCTTTTCAGGCTCTTCATGTTTTTGAACACCGCTTCATGCTCCTAGTATTTTTCAGACCGTTTCATGCTCCTCATATTTTTCACACCTTTTGAAGCTCTTCATATTTTTCACACTTTCTCAGGCTCTTCATGTTTTGAGCACAGCTTCATGCTCCTCCTATTTTTCAGATCGTTTCATTCTCCTCATGTATTTCACACCTTTTGAAGCTATTCATATTTTTCACACCTTTTCAAGCTCTTCATGTTTTTGAACACCATTTCATGCTGCTCCTATTTTTCAGACCGTTTCATGTTCCTCATATTTTTGACACCTTTAGAAGCTCTTCATATTTTTCACACCTTTTCAGGCTCTTCATGTTTCTCAACACCGCTTCATGATCCTCGTATTTTTCAGACAGTTTCATGCTCCTCATATTTTTCACACCTTTTGAAGTTCTTCATATTTTTCACACCTTTTCAGGCTCTTCATGTTTTTGAACACCGTTTCATGCTCCTTCAGTTCTTCAGTCCGTTTCATGCTCCTCATATTTTTGACACCTTTAGAAGCTCTTCATATTTTTATCCCCTTCTCAGGCTCTTAATGTTTTTGAGCACAGCTTCATGCTCCTCCTATTTTTCAGACCGTTTCATGCTCCTCATATATTTCACACCTTTAGAAGCTCTTGTATTTTTCACACCTTTTCAGGCTCTTCATGTTTTTCAACATCAAATCATGCTCCTCCTATTTTTCAGACCGTTTCATGCTCCTCATAATTTTCACACCATTTGAAGCTCTTCATATTTTTCACACCTTTTCAGGCTCTTCATGTTTTTGAACACTGCTTCATGCTCCTCCTCTTTTTCAGACCGTTTGATGCTCCTCATATTTTTGACCCGTTTTGTGGCTCTTCATATTTTTCACACCTTTCCAGGCTCTTCATGTTTTTGAACAACGTTTCATGGTCCTCCTATTTTTCGGAACGTTTAATGCTCCTCATATTTTTGACAACTTTGAAGCTCTTCATATTTCACACCTTTTCAGGCTCTTCATGTTTTTCAACATCAAGTCATGCTCCTCCTATTTTTCTGACCGTTTCATGCTCCTCTTATTTTTCACACCATTTGAAGCTCTTCGTATTTTTCATACGTTTTCAGGCTCTTCTTGTTTTTGACCACCGCTTCATGCTCTTCTTATTTTTCAGACCGCTACATGCTCCTAATTTTTTTGACACCTTTTGAAGCTCTTCCTATTTTTCACACCTTTTCAGGCTCTTCATGTTTTTCAACATCAAGTCATGCTCCTCCTATTTTTCTGACCGTTTCATGCTCCTCTTATTTTTCACACCATTTGAAGCTCTTCGTATTTTTCATACGTTTTCAGGCTCTTCTTGTTTTTGACCACCGCTTCATGCTCTTCTTATTTTTCAGACCGCTTCATGCTCCTAATTTTTTTGACTCCTTTTGAAGCTCTCCATATTTTTCACCCCTTTTCGGGCTCTTCATATTTTTGAACACCGCTTCATCCTCCTCCTATTTATCAGACCGTTTCATGCTCCTCATATTTCTGAAACCTTTTGAAGCTCCTCCTATTTTTCACACCTTTTCAGGCTTTTCATGTTTTTCAACACCTCTTCATCCTCCTCCTATTTTTCTGACCGTTTCATGCTCCAACTATTTTTCAGACCGTTTCATGCTCCTCATATTTTTGACACGTTTTGAGGCTCTTCATATTTTTCACACCTTTTCAGGCTCTTCATGTTTCTCAGCACCGCTTGATGCTCCTTCTATTTTTCAGACCATTTCATGTTCCTCATATTTTTGAAATCTTTTGAAGCTCTTCATATTTTTCCCACCTTTTCAGGCTCTTCATGTGTTTCAACACCGTTTCATGCTCCTCCTATTTTTCAGACCGTTTCATGCTCCTCCTATTTTTCAGACCGTTTCATGCTCCTCATATTTTTGACACCTTTTGAAGCTCTTCATATTTTTCACACCTTTTCAGGCTCTTCATGTTTCTCAACACCGCTTGATGCTCCTTCTATATTTCAGAGCGTTTCATGTTCCTCATACTTTTGACACCTTTTGAAGCTCTTCATATTTTTCACACCTTTTCAGGCTCTTCATCTTTTTCAAAACCGCTTCATGCTCCTCCTATTTTCAGACCGTTTCACGCTCCTCATATTTTTTACACGTTTTGAAGTTCTTCATATTTTTCACACCTTTTCAGTCTCTTCATGTTTTTCAACACTGCTTCATGCTCCTCCTCTTTTTCAGACCGTTTCATGCCCCTCATATATCTGACAGGTTTTGAGGCTCTTCATATTTTTCACACCTTTTCAGGTTCTCCATGTTTTTGAACACTGCTTCATGCTCCTCCTATTTTTCAGACCGTTTCATGCTCCTCATATTTTTGACACCCTTTGAAGCTCTTCATATTTTTCACACCTTTTCAACTCTTCATGTATTTCAACACCCCTTCCTGCTGCTATATTTCAGACCGTTTCATGCTCCTCATATTTTTCACACCTTTTGAAGCTCTTTTATTTTTCACACCTTTTCAGGCTCTTCATGATTTTGAACACTGCTTCATGCACCTCCTGTTTTTCAGACCATTTCATGCTCCTCATATTTTTGTCACTTTTGAAGCTCTTCCTATATTTAACTCCTTTTCAGGCTCTCCATATTTTTCCACACTCTTTCATACTCCTCCTAATTTTCAGACCGTTTCATGCTCCTCCTCTTTTTCAGACCGTTTCATACTCCTCATATTTTTGACACCTTTCGAAGCTCTTCATATATTTCACACCTTGTCAGGCTCTTCATGTTTTCAACACAACTTCATGCTGCTCCGAATTTTCAGACCGTTTCATGCTCATCTCATTTTTGACACCTTTTGAAGCTCTTCATATTTCTCACAGCTTTTGAAGCTCTTCCTATTTTTCACACGTTTTCAAGCTCTTCATGTTTTTCCACACCGTTTCATGCTCCTCCTTTTTTTCAGACCGTTTCATGTGCCTCCTATTTTTCAGACCGTTTCATGCTCCTCATATTTTTAACACCTTTTGAAACTCTTTATATATTTCACACCTTTTCAGGCTCTTCATGTTTTTCAACACAGTTTCATGCTCCTCCTATCTTTCAGAACGTTTCATGCTCCTCATATTTTTGACACAATTTGAAGCTCTTCATAATTTTACACCTTTTCAGGCTCTTCATGTTTTTCAACACCGCTTCATGCTCCTCCTATTTTTAAGACCGTTTCATGCTCCTCATATTTCTGAAACCTTTTGAAGCTCCTCCTATTTTTCACACCTTTTCAGGCTTTTCATGTTTTTCAACACCTCTTCATCCTCCTCCTATTTTTCTGACCGTTTCATGCTCCAACTATTTTTCAGACCGTTTCATGCTCCTCATATTTTTGACACGTTTTGAGGCTCTTCATATTTTTCACACCTTTTCAGGCTCTTCATGTTTCTCAGCACCGCTTGATGCTCCTTCTATTTTTCAGACCATTTCATGTTCCTCATATTTTTGAAATCTTTTGAAGCTCTTCATATTTTTCCCACCTTTTCAGGCTCTTCATGTGTTTCAACACCGTTTCATGCTCCTCCTATTTTTCAGACCGTTTCATGCTCCTCCTATTTTTCAGACCGTTTCATGCTCCTCATATTTTTGACACCTTTTGAAGCTCTTCATATTTTTCACACCTTTTCAGGCTCTTCATGTTTCTCAACACCGCTTGATGCTCCTTCTATATTTCAGAGCGTTTCATGTTCCTCATACTTTTGACACCTTTTGAAGCTCTTCATATTTTTCACACCTTTTCAGGCTCTTCATCTTTTTCAAAACCGCTTCATGCTCCTCCTATTTTCAGACCGTTTCACGCTCCTCATATTTTTTACACGTTTTGAAGTTCTTCATATTTTTCACACCTTTTCAGGCTCTTCATGTTTTTCAACACTGCTTCATGCTCCTCCTCTTTTTCAGACCGTTTCATGCCCCTCATATATCTGACAGGTTTTGAGGCTCTTCATATTTTTCACACCTTTTCAGGTTCTCCATGTTTTTGAACACTGCTTCATGCTCCTCCTATTTTTCAGACCGTTTCATGCTCCTCATATTTTTGACACCCTTTGAAGCTCTTCATATTTTTCACACCTTTTCAACTCTTCATGTATTTCAACACACCTTCCTGCTGCTATATTTCAGACCGTTTCATGCTCCTCATATTTTTCACACCTTTTGAAGCTCTTTTATTTTTCACACCTTTTCAGGCTCTTCATGATTTTGAACACTGCTTCATGCACCTCCTGTTTTTCAGACCATTTCATGCTCCTCATATTTTTGTCACTTTTGAAGCTCTTCCTATATTTAACTCCTTTTCAGGCTCTCCATATTTTTCCACACTCTTTCATACTCCTCCTAATTTTCAGACCGTTTCATGCTCCTCCTCTTTTTCAGACCGTTTCATACTCCTCATATTTTTGACACCTTTCGAAGCTCTTCATATATTTCACACCTTGTCAGGCTCTTCATGTTTTCAACACAACTTCATGCTGCTCCGAATTTTCAGACCGTTTCATGCTCATCTCATTTTTGACACCTTTTGAAGCTCTTCATATTTCTCACAGCTTTTGAAGCTCTTCCTATTTTTCACACGTTTTCAAGCTCTTCATGTTTTTCCACACCGTTTCATGCTCCTCCTTTTTTTCAGACCGTTTCATGTGCCTCCTATTTTTCAGACCGTTTCATGCTCCTCATATTTTTAACACCTTTTGAAACTCTTTATATATTTCACACCTTTTCAGGCTCTTCATGTTTTTCAACACAGTTTCATGCTCCTCCTATCTTTCAGAACGTTTCATGCTCCTCATATTTTTGACACAATTTGAAGCTCTTCATAATTTTCACACCTTTTCAGGCTCTTCATGTTTTTCAACACCGCTTCATGCTCCTCCTATTTTTCAGACCGTTTCATGCTCCAACTATTTTTCAGACCGTTTCATGCTCCTCATATTTTTGACACGTTTTGAGGCTCTTCATATTTTTCACACCTTTTCAGGCTCTTCATGTTTCTCAACACCGCTTGATGCTCCTTCTATTTTTCAGACCGTTTCATGCTCCTCATATATTTGAAATCTTTTGAAGCCTTTCATATTTTTCACACCTTGTCAGGCTCTACATGTTTTTGAACATCGCGTCAAGCTCCGCCTCTTTTTGAGACCGTTTCATGCTCCTCCTATTTTTGACACCCTTTGAAGCTCTTCATATTTTTCACACGTTTTCAGGCTCTTCATGTTTTTGCACACAGCTTCATTCTCCTCCTATTTTTCAGACCGTTTCATGCTCCTCATATTTTTGACACCTTTTGAAGCTCCTCCTATTTTTCAAACCTTATCAGGCTCTTTATGTTTTTGAACACCGTTTCATGCTCCTCCTCTTTTTCAGACAGTTTCATGCTCCTGCTATTTTTCAGACAGTTTCATGCTCCTCATATATTTGACAGCTTTTGAAGCTCTTCATAGTTTTCACACCTTTTCAGGATCTTCATGTTTTTGAACACCGCTTAATGCTTTCTCTTTTTCAGACCGTTTCATTCTCCTCATATTTTTGACAACTTATGAAGCTCTTCATATTTTTCATACCTTTTCAGGCTCTCCAAGTTTTTGTACACCGCTTCATGCTCCTCCTATTTTTCAGACCATTTCATGCTCCTCATGTATTTCACACCTTTAGAAACTCTCGTATTTGACACACCTTTTCAGGCTCTTCATGTTTTTGAACACCGCTTCATGCTCCTAGTATTTTTCAGACCGTTTCATGCTCCTCATATTTTTCACACCTTTTGAAGCTCTTCATATTTTTCACACTTTCTCAGGCTCTTCATGTTTTGAGCACAGCTTCATGCTCCTCCTATTTTTCAGATCGTTTCATTCTCCTCATGTATTTCACACCTTTTGAAGCTATTCATATTTTTCACACCTTTTCAAGCTCTTCATGTTTTTGAACACCATTTCATGCTGCTCCTATTTTTCAGACCGTTTCATGTTCCTCATATTTTTGACACCTTTAGAAGCTCTTCATATTTTTCACACCTTTTCAGGCTCTTCATGTTTCTCAACACCGCTTCATGATCCTCGTATTTTTCAGACAGTTTCATGCTCCTCATATTTTTCACACCTTTTGATGTTCTTCATATTTTTCACACCTTTTCAGGCTCTTCATGTTTTTGAACACTGTTTCATGCTCCTTCAGTTCTTCAGTCCGTTTCATGCTCCTCATATTTTTGACACCTTTAGAAGCTCTTCATATTTTTAACCCCTTCTCAGGCTCTTAATGTTTTTGAGCACAGCTTCATGCTCCTCCTATTTTTCAGACCGTTTCATGCCCCTCATATATTTCACACCTTTAGAAGCTCTTGTATTTTTCACACCTTTTCAGGCTCTTCATGTTTTTCAACATCAAATCATGCTCCTCCTATTTTTCAGACCGTTTCATGCTCCTCATAATTTTCACACCATTTGAAGCTCTTCATATTTTTCACACCTTTTCAGGCTCTTCATGTTTTTGAACACTGCTTCATGCTCCTCCTCTTTTTCAGACCGTTTGATGCTCCTCATATTTTTGACCCGTTTTGTGGCTCTTCATATTTTTCACACCTTTCCAGGCTCTTCATGTTTTTGAACAACGTTTCATGGTCCTCCTATTTTTCAGAACGTTTAACGCTCCTCATATTTTTGACAACTTTTGAAGCTCTTCATATTTCACACCTTTTCAGGCTCTTCATGTTTTTCAACATCAAGTCATGCTCCTCCTATTTTTCTGACCGTTTCATGCTCCTCTTATTTTTCACACCATTTGAAGCTCTTCATATTTTTCATACGTTTTCAGGCTCTTCTTGTTTTTGACCACCGCTTCATGCTCTTCTTATTTTTCAGACCGCTTCATGCTCCTAATTTTTTGACACCTTTTGAAGCTCTTCCTATTTTTCACACCTTTTCATGCTTTTCATGTTTTTCAACATCGTTTCATGCTCCTCCTATTTTTAAGATCGTTTTTTGCTCCTCACATTTTTGACACGTTTTGAAGCTCCTCTTATTTTTCACACCTTTTCAGGCTCTTCATGTTTTTCAACACCGCTTCATGCTCCTCGCATTTTTCAGACCGTGTCATGCTCCTCCTATTTTTCAGACCGCTTCATTCTCCTCCTATTTTTCAAACCGTTTCATGCTCCTCATATTTTTGACACCTTTTGAAGCTCTTCATATTTTTCACACCTTTTCAGGCTCTTCATGGTTTTCAACACCGCTTCGTGCTCCTCGCATTTTTCAGACCGTTTCATGCTCCTCATATTTTTCTCACCTTTTGAAGCTCTTCATATTTTTCACACCTTCTCAGGCTCTTCATGTTTTGAGCACAGATTCATGCTCCTCCTATTTTTCAGATTGTTTCATGCGCTTCATTTCACACCTTTTGAAGCTGTTCATATTTTTCACACCTTTTCAGGCTCTTCATGTTTTTGAACACTGTTATATGCTCCTCCTCTTTTTCAGACTGTTTCATGCTCCTCATATATTTCACACCTTTAGAATCTCTTGTATTTTTCACACCTTTTCAGGCTCTTCATGTTTTTCAACATCAAATCATGCTCCTCCTATTTTTCAGACCTTTTCATGCTCCTCATATTTTTGACACCCTTTGAAGCTCTTCATATTTCTCACAGCTTTTGAAGCTCTTCATATTTTTCACACGTTTTCAAGCTCTTCATGTTTTTCCACACCGTTTCATGCTCCTCCTTTTTTCAGACCGTTTCATGCTCCTCCTTTTTTTGAGACCGTTTCATGCTCCTCATATTTTTGACACAATTTGAAGCTCTTCATAATTTTCACACCTTTTCAGGCTCTTCATGTTTTTCAACACCGCTTCATGCTCCTCCTATTTTTCAGACCGTTTCATGCTCCAACTATTTTTCAGACCGTTTCATGCTCCTCATATTTTTGACACGTTTTGAGGCTCTTCATATTTTTCACACCTTTTCAGGCTCTTCATGTTTCTCAACACCGCTTGATGCTCCTTCTATTTTTCAGACCGTTTCATGCTCCTCATATATTTGAAATCTTTTGAAGCCTTTCATATTTTTCACACCTTGTCAGGCTCTACATGTTTTTGAACATCGCGTCAAGCTCCTCCTATTTTTGAGACCGTTTCATGCTCCTCCTATTTTTGACACCCTTTGAAGCTCTTCATATTTTTCACACATTTTCAGGCTCTTCATGTTTTTGCACACAGCTTCATTCTCCTCCTATTTTTCAGACCGTTTCATGCTCCTCATATTTTTGACACCTTTTGAAGCTCCTCCTATTTTTCAAACCTTATCAGGCTCTTTATGTTTTTGAACACCGTTTCATGCTCCTCCTCTTTTTCAGACAGTTTCATGCTCCTGCTATTTTTCAGACAGTTTCATGCTCCTCATATATTTGACAGCTTTTGAAGCTCTTCATAGATTTCACACCTTTTCAGGATCTTCATGTTTTTGAACACCGCTTAATGCTTTCTCTTTTTCAGACCGTTTCATTCTCCTCATATTTTTGACAACTTTTGAAGCTCTTCATATTTTTCATGCCTTTTCAGGCTCTCCAAGTTTTTGTACACCGCTTAATGCTCCTCCTATTTTTCAGACCGTTTCATCTCCTCATGTACTTCACACCTTTAGAAACTCTCGTATTTGACACACCTTTTCAGGCTCTTCATGTTTTTGAACACCGCTTCATGCTCCTAGTATTTTTCAGACCGTTTCATGCTCCTCATATTTTTCACACCTTTTGAAGCTCTTCATATTTTTCACACTTTCTCAGGCTCTTCATGTTTTGAGCACAGCTTCATGCTCCTCCTATTTTTCAGATCGTTTCATTCTCCTCATGTATTTCACACCTTTTGAAGCTATTCATGTTTTTCACACCTTTTCAAGCTCTTCATGTTTTTGAACACCATTTCATGCTGCTCCTATTTTTCAGACCGTTTCATGTTCCTCATATTTTTGACACCTTTAGAAGCTCTTCATATTTTTCACACCTTTTCAGGCTCTTCATGTTTCTCAACACCGCTTCATGATCCTCGTATTTTTCAGACAGTTTCATGCTCCTCATATTTTTCACACCTTTTGAAGTTCTTCATATTTTTCACACCTTTTCAGGCTCTTCATGTTTTTGAACACCGTTTCATGCTCCTTCCGTTCTTCAGTCCGTTTCATGCTCCTCATATTTTTGACACCTTTAGAAGCTCTTCATATTTTTAACCCCTTCTCAGGCTCTTAATGTTTTTGAGCACAGCTTCATGCTCCTCCTATTTTTCAGACCGTTTCATGCTCCTCATATATTTCACACCTTTAGAAGCTCTTGTATTTTTCACACCTTTTCAGGCTCTTCATGTTTTTCAACATCAAATCATGCTCCTCCTATTTTTCAGACCGTTTCATGCTCCTCATAATTTTCACACCATTTGAAGCTCTTCATATTTTTCACACCTTTTCAGGCTCTTCATGTTTTTGAACACTGCTTCATGCTCCTCCTCTTTTTCAGACCGTTTGATGCTCCTCATATTTTTGACCCGTTTTGTGGCTCTTCATATTTTTCACACCTTTCCAGGCTCTTCATGTTTTTGAACAACGTTTCATGGTCCTCCTATTTTTCAGAACGTTTAACGCTCCTCATATTTTTGACAACTTTTGAAGCTCTTCATATTTCACACCTTTTCAGGCTCTTCATGTTTTTCAACATCAAGTCATGCTCCTCCTATTTTTCTGACCGTTTCATGCTCCTCTTATTTTTCACACCATTTGAAGCTCTTCATATTTTTCATACGTTTTCAGGCTCTTCTTGTTTTTGACCACCGCTTCATGCTCTTCTTATTTTTCAGACCGCTTCATGCTCCTAATTTTTTGACACCTTTTGAAGCTCTTCCTATTTTTCACACCTTTTCATGCTTTTCATGTTTTTCAACATCGTTTCATGCTCCTCCTATTTTTAAGATCGTTTTTTCCTCCTCACATTTTTGACACCTTTTGAAGCTCCTCCTATTTTTCACACCTTTTCAGGCTCTTCATGTTTTTCAACACCGCTTCATGCTCCTCGCATTTTTCAGACCGTGTCATGCTCCTCCTATTTTTCAGACCGCTTCATTCTCCTCCTATTTTTCAAACCGTTTCATGCTCCTCATATTTTTGACACCTTTTGAAGCTCTTCATATTTTTCACACCTTTTCAGGCTCTTCATGTTTTTCAACACTGCTTCATGCTCCTCGCATTTTTCAGACCGTTTCATGCTCCTCATATTTTTCTCACCTTTTGAAGCTCTTCATATTTTTCACACCTTCTCAGGCTCTTCATGTTTTGAGCACAGATTCATGCTCCTCCTATTTTTCAGATTGTTTCATGCGCTTCATTTCACACCTTTTGAAGCTGTTCATATTTTTCACACCTTTTCAGGCTCTTCATGTTTTTGAACACCATTTCATGCTGCTCCTATTTTTCAGACCGTTTCATGCTCCTCATGTTTTTGACACGTTTTAAACCTCTTCATATTTTTCACACCATTCCAGGCTCTTCATGTTTTTGAACACTGTTATATGCTCCTCCTCTTTTTCAGACCGTTTCATGCTCCTCATATATTTCACACCTTTAGAATCTCTTGTATTTTTCACACCTTTTCAGGCTCTTCATGTTTTTCAACATCAAATCATGCTCCTCCTATTTTTCAGACCTTTTCATGCTCCTCATAATTTTGAAACCTTTGTAAGCTCTTCATATTTTTCACACCTTTTCAGGCTCTTCATGTTTTTCAACAACGCTTCATGCTCCTCCTATTTTTCAGACCGTTTCATGCTCTTCATATTTTTGACATCTTTTGAAGCTCTTCATATTTTTCCCACCTTTTCAGGCTCTTCATGTGTTTCAACACCGTTTCATGCTCCTCCTATTTTTCAGACCGTTTCATGCTCCTCCTATTTTTCAGACCGTTTCATGCTCCTCATATTTTTGACACCTTTTGAAGCTCTTCATATTTTTCAAACCTTTTCAGGCTCTTCATGTTTCTCAACACCGCTTGATGCTCCTTCTATATTTCAGAGCGTTTCATGTTCCTCATACTTTTGACACCTTTTGAAGCTCTTCATATTTTTCACACCTTTTCAGGCTCTTCATCTTTTTCAAAACCGCTTCATGCTCCTCCTATTTTCAGACCGTTTCACGCTCCTCATATTTTTGACACGTTTTGAAGCTCTTCATATTTTTCACACCTTTTCAGGCTCTTCATGTTTTTGAACACTGCTTCATGCTCCTCCTCTTTTTCAGACCGTTTGATGCTCCTCATATTTTTGACCCGTTTTGTGGCTCTTCATATTTTTCACACCTTTCCAGGCTCTTCATGTTTTTGAACAACGTTTCATGGTCCTCCTATTTTTCAGAACGTTTAACGCTCCTCATATTTTTGACAACTTTTGAAGCTCTTCATATTTCACACCTTTTCAGGCTCTTCATGTTTTTCAACATCAAGTCATGCTCCTCCTATTTTTCTGACCGTTTCATGCTCCTCTTATTTTTCACACCATTTGAAGCTCTTCATATTTTTCATACGTTTTCAGGCTCTTCTTGTTTTTGACCACCGCTTCATGCTCTTCTTATTTTTCAGACCGCTTCATGCTCCTAATTTTTTGACACCTTTTGAAGCTCTTCCTATTTTTCACACCTTTTCATGCTTTTCATGTTTTTCAACATCGTTTCATGCTCCTCCTATTTTTAAGATCGTTTTTTGCTCCTCACATTTTTGACACCTTTTGAAGCTCCTCTTATTTTTCACACCTTTTCAGGCTCTTCATGTTTTTCAACACCGCTTCATGCTCCTCGCATTTTTCAGACCGTGTCATGCTCCTCCTATTTTTCAGACCGCTTCATTCTCCTCCTATTTTTCAAACCGTTTCATGCTCCTCATATTTTTGACACCTTTTGAAGCTCTTCATATTTTTCACACCTTTTCAGGCTCTTCATGGTTTTCAACACCGCTTCATGCTCCTCGCATTTTTCAGACCGTTTCATGCTCCTCATATTTTTCTCACCTTTTGAAGCTCTTCATATTTTTCACACCTTCTCAGGCTCTTCATGTTTTGAGCACAGATTCATGCTCCTCCTATTTTTCAGATTGTTTCATGCGCTTCATTTCACACCTTTTGAAGCTGTTCATATTTTTCACACCTTTTCAGGCTCTTCATGTTTTTGAACACTGTTATATGCTCCTCCTCTTTTTCAGACTGTTTCATGCTCCTCATATATTTCACACCTTTAGAATCTCTTGTATTTTTCACACCTTTTCAGGCTCTTCATGTTTTTCAACATCAAATCATGCTCCTCCTATTTTTCAGACCTTTTCATGCTCCTCATATTTTTGACACCCTTTGAAGCTCTTCATATTTCTCACAGCTTTTGAAGCTCTTCATATTTTTCACACGTTTTCAAGCTCTTCATGTTTTTCCACACCGTTTCATGCTCCTCCTTTTTTCAGACCATTTCATGCTCCTCCTTTTTTTGAGACCGTTTCATGCTCCTCATATTTTTGACACAATTTGAAGCTCTTCATAATTTTCACACCTTTTCAGGCTCTTCATGTTTTTCAACACCGCTTCATGCTCCTCCTATTTTTCAGACCGTTTCATGCTCCAACTATTTGTCAGACCGTTTCATGCTCCTCATATTTTTGACACGTTTTGAGGCTCTTCATATTTTTCACACCTTTTCAGGCTCTTCATGTTTCTCAACACCGCTTGATGCTCCTTCTATTTTTCAGACCGTTTCATGCTCCTCATATATTTGAAATCTTTTGAAGCCTTTCATATTTTTCACACCTTGTCAGGCTCTACATGTTTTTGAACATCGCGTCAAGCTCCTCCTATTTTTGAGACCGTTTCATGCTCCTCCTATTTTTGACACCCTTTGAAGCTCTTCATATTTTTCACACATTTTCAGGCTCTTCATGTTTTTGCACACAGCTTCATTCTCCTCCTATTTTTCAGACCGTTTCATGCTCCTCATATTTTTGACACCTTTTGAAGCTCCTCCTATTTTTCAAACCTTATCAGGCTCTTTATGTTTTTGAACACCGTTTCATGCTCCTCCTCTTTTTCAGACAGTTTCATGCTCCTGCTATTTTTCAGACAGTTTCATGCTCCTCATATATTTGACAGCTTTTGAAGCTCTTCATTGATTTCACACCTTTTCAGGATCTTCATGTTTTTGAACACCGCTTAATGCTTTCTCTTTTTCAGACCGTTTCATTCTCCTCATATTTTTGACAACTTTTGAAGCTCTTCATATTTTTCATGCCTTTTCAGGCTCTCCAAGTTTTTGTACACCGCTTAATGCTCCTCCTATTTTTCAGACCGTTTCATCTCCTCATGTACTTCACACCTTTAGAAACTCTCGTATTTGACACACCTTTTCAGGCTCTTCATGTTTTTGAACACCGCTTCATGCTCCTAGTATTTTTCAGACCGTTTCATGCTCCTCATATTTTTCACACCTTTTGAAGCTCTTCATATTTTTCACACTTTCTCAGGCTCTTCATGTTTTGAGCACAGCTTCATGCTCCTCCTATTTTTCAGATCGTTTCATTCTCCTCATGTATTTCACACCTTTTGAAGCTATTCATGTTTTTCACACCTTTTCAAGCTCTTCATGTTTTTGAACACCATTTCATGCTGCTCCTATTTTTCAGACCGTTTCATGTTCCTCATATTTTTGACACCTTTAGAAGCTCTTCATATTTTTCACACCTTTTCAGGCTCTTCATGTTTCTCAACACCGCTTCATGATCCTCGTATTTTTCAGACAGTTTCATGCTCCTCATATTTTTCACACCTTTTGAAGTTCTTCATATTTTTCACACCTTTTCAGGCTCTTCATGTTTTTGAACACCGTTTCATGCTCCTTCCGTTCTTCAGTCCGTTTCATGCTCCTCATATTTTTGACACCTTTAGAAGCTCTTCATATTTTTAACCCCTTCTCAGGCTCTTAATGTTTTTGAGCACAGCTTCATGCTCCTCCTATTTTTCAGACCGTTTCATGCTCCTCATATATTTCACACCTTTAGAAGCTCTTGTATTTTTCACACCTTTTCAGGCTCTTCATGTTTTTCAACATCAAATCATGCTCCTCCTATTTTTCAGACCGTTTCATGCTCCTCATAATTTTCACACCATTTGAAGCTCTTCATATTTTTCACACCTTTTCAGGCTCTTCATGTTTTTGAACACTGCTTCATGCTCCTCCTCTTTTTCAGACCGTTTGATGCTCCTCATATTTTTGACCCGTTTTGTGGCTCTTCATATTTTTCACACCTTTCCAGGCTCTTCATGTTTTTGAACAACGTTTCATGGTCCTCCTATTTTTCAGAACGTTTAATGCTCCTCATATTTTTGACAACTTTTGAAGCTCTTCATATTTCACACCTTTTCAGGCTCTTCATGTTTTTCAACATCAAGTCATGCTCCTCCTATTTTTCTGACCGTTTCATGCTCCTCTTATTTTTCACACCATTTGAAGCTCTTCATATTTTTCATACGTTTTCAGGCTCTTCTTGTTTTTGACCACCGCTTCATGCTCTTCTTATTTTTCAGACCGCTTCATGCTCCTAATTTTTTGACACCTTTTGAAGCTCTTCCTATTTTTCACACCTTTTCATGCTTTTCATGTTTTTCAACATCGTTTCATGCTCCTCCTATTTTTAAGATCGTTTTTTCCTCCTCACATTTTTGACACCTTTTGAAGCTCCTCCTATTTTTCACACCTTTTCAGGCTCTTCATGTTTTTCAACACCGCTTCATGCTCCTCGCATTTTTCAGACCGTGTCATGCTCCTCCTATTTTTCAGACCGCTTCATTCTCCTCCTATTTTTCAAACCGTTTCATGCTCCTCATATTTTTGACACCTTTTGAAGCTCTTCATATTTTTCACACCTTTTCAGGCTCTTCATGTTTTTCAACACTGCTTCATGCTCCTCGCATTTTTCAGACCGTTTCATGCTCCTCATATTTTTCTCACCTTTTGAAGCTCTTCATATTTTTCACACCTTCTCAGGCTCTTCATGTTTTGAGCACAGATTCATGCTCCTCCTATTTTTCAGATTGTTTCATGCGCTTCATTTCACACCTTTTGAAGCTGTTCATATTTTTCACACCTTTTCAGGCTCTTCATGTTTTTGAACACCATTTCATGCTGCTCCTATTTTTCAGACCGTTTCATGCTCCTCATGTTTTTGACACGTTTTAAACCTCTTCATATTTTTCACACCATTCCAGGCTCTTCATGTTTTTGAACACTGTTATATGCTCCTCCTCTTTTTCAGACCGTTTCATGCTCCTCATATATTTCACACCTTTAGAATCTCTTGTATTTTTCACACCTTTTCAGGCTCTTCATGTTTTTCAACATCAAATCATGCTCCTCCTATTTTTCAGACCTTTTCATGCTCCTCATAATTTTGAAACCTTTGTAAGCTCTTCATATTTTTCACACCTTTTCAGGCTCTTCATGTTTTTCAACAACGCTTCATGCTCCTCCTATTTTTCAGACCGTTTCATGCTCTTCATATTTTTGACATCTTTTGAAGCTCTTCATATTTTTCCCACCTTTTCAGGCTCTTCATGTGTTTCAACACCGTTTCATGCTCCTCCTATTTTTCAGACCGTTTCATGCTCCTCCTATTTTTCAGACCGTTTCATGCTCCTCATATTTTTGACACCTTTTGAAGCTCTTCATATTTTTCAAACCTTTTCAGGCTCTTCATGTTTCTCAACACCGCTTGATGCTCCTTCTATATTTCAGAGCGTTTCATGTTCCTCATACTTTTGACACCTTTTGAAGCTCTTCATATTTTTCACACCTTTTCAGGCTCTTCATCTTTTTCAAAACCGCTTCATGCTCCTCCTATTTTCAGACCGTTTCACGCTCCTCATATTTTTGACACGTTTTGAAGCTCTTCATATTTTTCACACCTTTTCAGGCTCTTCATGTTTTTGAACACTGCTTCATGCTCCTCCTCTTTTTCAGACCGTTTGATGCTCCTCATATTTTTGACCCGTTTTGTGGCTCTTCATATTTTTCACACCTTTCCAGGCTCTTCATGTTTTTGAACAACGTTTCATGGTCCTCCTATTTTTCAGAACGTTTAACGCTCCTCATATTTTTGACAACTTTTGAAGCTCTTCATATTTCACACCTTTTCAGGCTCTTCATGTTTTTCAACATCAAGTCATGCTCCTCCTATTTTTCTGACCGTTTCATGCTCCTCTTATTTTTCACACCATTTGAAGCTCTTCATATTTTTCATACGTTTTCAGGCTCTTCTTGTTTTTGACCACCGCTTCATGCTCTTCTTATTTTTCAGACCGCTTCATGCTCCTAATTTTTTGACACCTTTTGAAGCTCTTCCTATTTTTCACACCTTTTCATGCTTTTCATGTTTTTCAACATCGTTTCATGCTCCTCCTATTTTTAAGATCGTTTTTTGCTCCTCACATTTTTGACACCTTTTGAAGCTCCTCTTATTTTTCACACCTTTTCAGGCTCTTCATGTTTTTCAACACCGCTTCATGCTCCTCGCATTTTTCAGACCGTGTCATGCTCCTCCTATTTTTCAGACCGCTTCATTCTCCTCCTATTTTTCAAACCGTTTCATGCTCCTCATATTTTTGACACCTTTTGAAGCTCTTCATATTTTTCACACCTTTTCAGGCTCTTCATGGTTTTCAACACCGCTTCATGCTCCTCGCATTTTTCAGACCGTTTCATGCTCCTCATATTTTTCTCACCTTTTGAAGCTCTTCATATTTTTCACACCTTCTCAGGCTCTTCATGTTTTGAGCACAGATTCATGCTCCTCCTATTTTTCAGATTGTTTCATGCGCTTCATTTCACACCTTTTGAAGCTGTTCATATTTTTCACACCTTTTCAGGCTCTTCATGTTTTTGAACACTGTTATATGCTCCTCCTCTTTTTCAGACTGTTTCATGCTCCTCATATATTTCACACCTTTAGAATCTCTTGTATTTTTCACACCTTTTCAGGCTCTTCATGTTTTTCAACATCAAATCATGCTCCTCCTATTTTTCAGACCTTTTCATGCTCCTCATATTTTTGACACCCTTTGAAGCTCTTCATATTTCTCACAGCTTTTGAAGCTCTTCATATTTTTCACACGTTTTCAAGCTCTTCATGTTTTTCCACACCGTTTCATGCTCCTCCTTTTTTCAGACCGTTTCATGCTCCTCCTTTTTTTGAGACCGTTTCATGCTCCTCATATTTTTGACACAATTTGAAGCTCTTCATAATTTTCACACCTTTTCAGGCTCTTCATGTTTTTCAACACCGCTTCATGCTCCTCCTATTTTTCAGACCGTTTCATGCTCCAACTATTTTTCAGACCGTTTCATGCTCCTCATATTTTTGACACGTTTTGAGGCTCTTCATATTTTTCACACCTTTTCAGGCTCTTCATGTTTCTCAACACCGCTTGATGCTCCTTCTATTTTTCAGACCGTTTCATGCTCCTCATATATTTGAAATCTTTTGAAGCCTTTCATATTTTTCACACCTTGTCAGGCTCTACATGTTTTTGAACATCGCGTCAAGCTCCTCCTATTTTTGAGACCGTTTCATGCTCCTCCTATTTTTGACACCCTTTGAAGCTCTTCATATTTTTCACACATTTTCAGGCTCTTCATGTTTTTGCACACAGCTTCATTCTCCTCCTATTTTTCAGACCGTTTCATGCTCCTCATATTTTTGACACCTTTTGAAGCTCCTCCTATTTTTCAAACCTTATCAGGCTCTTTATGTTTTTGAACACCGTTTCATGCTCCTCCTCTTTTTCAGACAGTTTCATGCTCCTGCTATTTTTCAGACAGTTTCATGCTCCTCATATATTTGACAGCTTTTGAAGCTCTTCATAGATTTCACACCTTTTCAGGATCTTCATGTTTTTGAACACCGCTTAATGCTTTCTCTTTTTCAGACCGTTTCATTCTCCTCATATTTTTGACAACTTTTGAAGCTCTTCATATTTTTCATGCCTTTTCAGGCTCTCCAAGTTTTTGTACACCGCTTAATGCTCCTCCTATTTTTCAGACCGTTTCATCTCCTCATGTACTTCACACCTTTAGAAACTCTCGTATTTGACACACCTTTTCAGGCTCTTCATGTTTTTGAACACCGCTTCATGCTCCTAGTATTTTTCAGACCGTTTCATGCTCCTCATATTTTTCACACCTTTTGAAGCTCTTCATATTTTTCACACTTTCTCAGGCTCTTCATGTTTTGAGCACAGCTTCATGCTCCTCCTATTTTTCAGATCGTTTCATTCTCCTCATGTATTTCACACCTTTTGAAGCTATTCATGTTTTTCACACCTTTTCAAGCTCTTCATGTTTTTGAACACCATTTCATGCTGCTCCTATTTTTCAGACCGTTTCATGTTCCTCATATTTTTGACACCTTTAGAAGCTCTTCATATTTTTCACACCTTTTCAGGCTCTTCATGTTTCTCAACACCGCTTCATGATCCTCGTATTTTTCAGACAGTTTCATGCTCCTCATATTTTTCACACCTTTTGAAGTTCTTCATATTTTTCACACCTTTTCAGGCTCTTCATGTTTTTGAACACCGTTTCATGCTCCTTCCGTTCTTCAGTCCGTTTCATGCTCCTCATATTTTTGACACCTTTAGAAGCTCTTCATATTTTTAACCCCTTCTCAGGCTCTTAATGTTTTTGAGCACAGCTTCATGCTCCTCCTATTTTTCAGACCGTTTCATGCTCCTCATATATTTCACACCTTTAGAAGCTCTTGTATTTTTCACACCTTTTCAGGCTCTTCATGTTTTTCAACATCAAATCATGCTCCTCCTATTTTTCAGACCGTTTCATGCTCCTCATAATTTTCACACCATTTGAAGCTCTTCATATTTTTCACACCTTTTCAGGCTCTTCATGTTTTTGAACACTGCTTCATGCTCCTCCTCTTTTTCAGACCGTTTGATGCTCCTCATATTTTTGACCCGTTTTGTGGCTCTTCATATTTTTCACACCTTTCCAGGCTCTTCATGTTTTTGAACAACGTTTCATGGTCCTCCTATTTTTCAGAACGTTTAATGCTCCTCATATTTTTGACAACTTTTGAAGCTCTTCATATTTCACACCTTTTCAGGCTCTTCATGTTTTTCAACATCAAGTCATGCTCCTCCTATTTTTCTGACCGTTTCATGCTCCTCTTATTTTTCACACCATTTGAAGCTCTTCATATTTTTCATACGTTTTCAGGCTCTTCTTGTTTTTGACCACCGCTTCATGCTCTTCTTATTTTTCAGACCGCTTCATGCTCCTAATTTTTTGACACCTTTTGAAGCTCTTCCTATTTTTCACACCTTTTCATGCTTTTCATGTTTTTCAACATCGTTTCATGCTCCTCCTATTTTTAAGATCGTTTTTTCCTCCTCACATTTTTGACACCTTTTGAAGCTCCTCCTATTTTTCACACCTTTTCAGGCTCTTCATGTTTTTCAACACCGCTTCATGCTCCTCGCATTTTTCAGACCGTGTCATGCTCCTCCTATTTTTCAGACCGCTTCATTCTCCTCCTATTTTTCAAACCGTTTCATGCTCCTCATATTTTTGACACCTTTTGAAGCTCTTCATATTTTTCACACCTTTTCAGGCTCTTCATGTTTTTCAACACTGCTTCATGCTCCTCGCATTTTTCAGACCGTTTCATGCTCCTCATATTTTTCTCACCTTTTGAAGCTCTTCATATTTTTCACACCTTCTCAGGCTCTTCATGTTTTGAGCACAGATTCATGCTCCTCCTATTTTTCAGATTGTTTCATGCGCTTCATTTCACACCTTTTGAAGCTGTTCATATTTTTCACACCTTTTCAGGCTCTTCATGTTTTTGAACACCATTTCATGCTGCTCCTATTTTTCAGACCGTTTCATGCTCCTCATGTTTTTGACACGTTTTAAACCTCTTCATATTTTTCACACCATTCCAGGCTCTTCATGTTTTTGAACACTGATATATGCTCCTCCTCTTTTTCAGACCGTTTCATGCTCCTCATATATTTCACACCTTTAGAATCTCTTGTATTTTTCACACCTTTTCAGGCTCTTCATGTTTTTCAACATCAAATCATGCTCCTCCTATTTTTCAGACCTTTTCATGCTCCTCATAATTTTGAAACCTTTGTAAGCTCTTCATATTTTTCACACCTTTTCAGGCTCTTCATGTTTTTCAACAACGCTTCATGCTCCTCCTATTTTTCAGACCGTTTCATGCTCTTCATATTTTTGACATCTTTTGAAGCTCTTCATATTTTTCCCACCTTTTCAGGCTCTTCATGTGTTTCAACACCGTTTCATGCTCCTCCTATTTTTCAGACCGTTTCATGCTCCTCCTATTTTTCAGACCGTTTCATGCTCCTCATATTTTTGACACCTTTTGAAGCTCTTCATATTTTTCAAACCTTTTCAGGCTCTTCATGTTTCTCAACACCGCTTGATGCTCCTTCTATATTTCAGAGCGTTTCATGTTCCTCATACTTTTGACACCTTTTGAAGCTCTTCATATTTTTCACACCTTTTCAGGCTCTTCATCTTTTTCAAAACCGCTTCATGCTCCTCCTATTTTCAGACCGTTTCACGCTCCTCATATTTTTGACACGTTTTGAAGCTCTTCATATTTTTCACACCTTTTCAGGCTCTTCATGTTTTTCAACACTGCTTCATGCTCCTCCTCTTTTTCAGACCGTTTCATGCCCCTCATATATCTGACAGGTTTTGAGGCTCTTCATATTTTTCACACCTTTTCAGGTTCTCCATGTTTTTGAACACTGCTTCATGCTCCTCCTATTTTTCAGACCGTTTCATGCTCCTCATATTTTTGACACCCTTTGAAGCTCTTCATATTTTTCACACCTTTTCAACCTCTTCATGTATTTCAACACCCCTTCCTGCTGCTATATTTCAGACCGTTTCATGCTCCTCATATTTTTCACACCTTTTGAAGCTCTTTTATTTTTCACACCTTTTCAGGCTCTTCATGATTTTGAACACTGCTTCACGCACCTCCTGTTTTTCAGACCATTTCATGCTCCTCATATTTTTGTCACTTTTGAAGCTCTTCCTATATTTAACTCCTTTTCAGGCTCTCCATATTTTTCCACACTCTTTCATACTCCTCCTAATTTTCAGACCGTTTCATGCTCCTCCTCTTTTTCAGACCGTTTTATACTCCTCATATTTTTGACACCTTTCGAAGCTCTTCATATATTTCACACATTGTCAGGCTCTTCATGTTTTCAACACAACTTCATGCTGCTCCGAATTTTCAGACCGTTTCATGCTCATCTCATTTTTGACACCTTTTGAAGCTCTTCATATTTCTCACAGCTTTTGAAGCTCTTCCTATTTTTCACACGTTTTCAAGCTCTTCATGTTTTTCCACACCGTTTCATGCTCCTCCTTTTTTTCAGACCGTTTCATGTGCCTCCTATTTTTCAGACCGTTTCATGCTCCTCATATTTTTGACACAATTTGAAGCTCTTCATAATTTTCACACCTTTTCAGGGTCTTCATGTTTTTCAACACCGCTTCATGCTCCTCCTATTTTTCAGACCGTTTCATGCTCCAACTATTTGTCAGACCGTTTCATGCTCCTCATATTTTTGACACGTTTTGAGGCTCTTCATATTTTTCACACCTTTTCAGGCTCTTCATGTTTCTCAACACCGCTTGATGCTCCTTCTATTTTTCAGACCGTTTCATGCTCCTCATATATTTGAAATCTTTTGAAGCCTTTCATATTTTTCACACCTTGTCAGGCTCTACATGTTTTTGAACATCGCGTCAAGCTCCTCCTATTTTTGAGACCGTTTCATGCTCCTCCTATTTTTGACACCCTTTGAAGCTCTTCATATTTTTCACACATTTTCAGGCTCTTCATGTTTTTGCACACAGCTTCATTCTCCTCCTATTTTTCAGACCGTTTCATGCTCCTCATATTTTTGACACCTTTTGAAGCTCCTCCTATTTTTCAAACCTTATCAGGCTCTTTATGTTTTTGAACACCGTTTCATGCTCCTCCTCTTTTTCAGACAGTTTCATGCTCCTGCTATTTTTCAGACAGTTTCATGCTCCTCATATATTTGACAGCTTTTGAAGCTCTTCATTGATTTCACACCTTTTCAGGATCTTCATGTTTTTGAACACCGCTTAATGCTTTCTCTTTTTCAGACCGTTTCATTCTCCTCATATTTTTGACAACTTTTGAAGCTCTTCATATTTTTCATGCCTTTTCAGGCTCTCCAAGTTTTTGTACACCGCTTAATGCTCCTCCTATTTTTCAGACCATTTCATGCTCCTCATGTACTTCACACCTTTAGAAACTCTCGTATTTGACACACCTTTTCAGGCTCTTCATGTTTTTGAACACCGCTTCATGCTCCTAGTATTTTTCAGACCGTTTCATGCTCCTCATATTTTTCACACCTTTTGAAGCTCTTCATATTTTTCACACTTTCTCAGGCTCTTCATGTTTTGAGCACAGCTTCATGCTCCTCCTATTTTTCAGATCGTTTCATTCTCCTCATGTATTTCACACCTTTTGAAGCTATTCATGTTTTTCACACCTTTTCAAGCTCTTCATGTTTTTGAACACCATTTCATGCTGCTCCTATTTTTCAGACCGTTTCATGTTCCTCATATTTTTGACACCTTTAGAAGCTCTTCATATTTTTCACACCTTTTCAGGCTCTTCATGTTTCTCAACACCGCTTCATGATCCTCGTATTTTTCAGACAGTTTCATGCTCCTCATATTTTTCACACCTTTTGAAGTTCTTCATATTTTTCACACCTTTTCAGGCTCTTCATGTTTTTGAACACCGTTTCATGCTCCTTCCGTTCTTCAGTCCGTTTCATGCTCCTCATATTTTTGACACCTTTAGAAGCTCTTCATATTTTTAACCCCTTCTCAGGCTCTTAATGTTTTTGAGCACAGCTTCATGCTCCTCCTATTTTTCAGACCGTTTCATGCTCCTCATATATTTCACACCTTTAGAAGCTCTTGTATTTTTCACACCTTTTCAGGCTCTTCATGTTTTTCAACATCAAATCATGCTCCTCCTATTTTTCAGACCGTTTCATGCTCCTCATAATTTTCACACCATTTGAAGCTCTTCATATTTTTCACACCTTTTCAGGCTCTTCATGTTTTTGAACACTGCTTCATGCTCCTCCTCTTTTTCAGACCGTTTGATGCTCCTCATATTTTTGACCCGTTTTGTGGCTCTTCATATTTTTCACACCTTTCCAGGCTCTTCATGTTTTTGAACAACGTTTCATGGTCCTCCTATTTTTCAGAACGTTTAATGCTCCTCATATTTTTGACAACTTTTGAAGCTCTTCATATTTCACACCTTTTCAGGCTCTTCATGTTTTTCAACATCAAGTCATGCTCCTCCTATTTTTCTGACCGTTTCATGCTCCTCTTATTTTTCACACCATTTGAAGCTCTTCATATTTTTCATACGTTTTCAGGCTCTTCTTGTTTTTGACCACCGCTTCATGCTCTTCTTATTTTTCAGACCGCTTCATGCTCCTAATTTTTTGACACCTTTTGAAGCTCTTCCTATTTTTCACACCTTTTCATGCTTTTCATGTTTTTCAACATCGTTTCATGCTCCTCCTATTTTTAAGATCGTTTTTTCCTCCTCACATTTTTGACACCTTTTGAAGCTCCTCCTATTTTTCACACCTTTTCAGGCTCTTCATGTTTTTCAACACCGCTTCATGCTCCTCGCATTTTTCAGACCGTGTCATGCTCCTCCTATTTTTCAGACCGCTTCATTCTCCTCCTATTTTTCAAACCGTTTCATGCTCCTCATATTTTTGACACCTTTTGAAGCTCTTCATATTTTTCACACCTTTTCAGGCTCTTCATGTTTTTCAACACTGCTTCATGCTCCTCGCATTTTTCAGACCGTTTCATGCTCCTCATATTTTTCTCACCTTTTGAAGCTCTTCATATTTTTCACACCTTCTCAGGCTCTTCATGTTTTGAGCACAGATTCATGCTCCTCCTATTTTTCAGATTGTTTCATGCGCTTCATTTCACACCTTTTGAAGCTGTTTATATTTTTCACACCTTTTCAGGCTCTTCATGTTTTTGAACACCATTTCATGCTGCTCCTATTTTTCAGACCGTTTCATGCTCCTCATGTTTTTGACACGTTTTAAACCTCTTCATATTTTTCACACCATTCCAGGCTCTTCATGTTTTTGAACACTGTTATATGCTCCTCCTCTTTTTCAGACCGTTTCATGCTCCTCATATATTTCACACCTTTAGAATCTCTTGTATTTTTCACACCTTTTCAGGCTCTTCATGTTTTTCAACATCAAATCATGCTCCTCCTATTTTTCAGACCTTTTCATGCTCCTCATAATTTTGAAACCTTTGTAAGCTCTTCATATTTTTCACACCTTTTCAGGCTCTTCATGTTTTTCAACAACGCTTCATGCTCCTCCTATTTTTCAGACCGTTTCATGCTCTTCATATTTTTGACATCTTTTGAAGCTCTTCATATTTTTCCCACCTTTTCAGGCTCTTCATGTGTTTCAACACCGTTTCATGCTCCTCCTATTTTTCAGACCGTTTCATGCTCCTCCTATTTTTCAGACCGTTTCATGCTCCTCATATTTTTGACACCTTTTGAAGCTCTTCATATTTTTCAAACCTTTTCAGGCTCTTCATGTTTCTCAACACCGCTTGATGCTCCTTCTATATTTCAGAGCGTTTCATGTTCCTCATACTTTTGACACCTTTTGAAGCTCTTCATATTTTTCACACCTTTTCAGGCTCTTCATCTTTTTCAAAACCGCTTCATGCTCCTCCTATTTTCAGACCATTTCACGCTCCTCATATTTTTGACACGTTTTGAAACTCTTCATATTTTTCACACCTTTTCAGGCTCTTCATGTTTTTCAACACTGCTTCATGCTCCTCCTCTTTTTCAGACCGTTTCATGCCCCTCATATATCTGACAGGTTTTGAGGCTCTTCATATTTTTCACACCTTTTCAGGTTCTCCATGTTTTTGAACACTGCTTCATGCTCCTCCTATTTTTCAGACCGTTTCATGCTCCTCATATTTTTGACACCCTTTGAAGCTCTTCATATTTTTCACACCTTTTCAACCTCTTCATGTATTTCAACACCCCTTCCTGCTGCTATATTTCAGACCGTTTCATGCTCCTCATATTTTTCACACCTTTTGAAGCTCTTTTATTTTTCACACCTTTTCAGGCTCTTCATGATTTTGAACACTGCTTCACGCACCTCCTGTTTTTCAGACCATTTCATGCTCCTCATATTTTTGTCACATTTGAAGCTCTTCCTATATTTAACTCCTTTTCAGGCTCTCCATATTTTTCCACACTCTTTCATACTCCTCCTAATTTTCAGACCGTTTCATGCTCCTCCTCTTTTTCAGACCGTTTTATACTCCTCATATTTTTGACACCTTTCGAAGCTCTTCATATATTTCACACATTGTCAGGCTCTTCATGTTTTCAACACAACTTCATGCTGCTCCGAATTTTCAGACCGTTTCATGCTCATCTCATTTTTGACACCTTTTGAAGCTCTTCATATTTCTCACAGCTTTTGAAGCTCTTCCTATTTTTCACACGTTTTCAAGCTCTTCATGTTTTTCCACACCGTTTCATGCTCCTCCTTTTTTTCAGACCGTTTCATGTGCCTCCTATTTTTCAGACCGTTTCATGCTCCTCATATTTTTGACACAATTTGAAGCTCTTCATAATTTTCACACCTTTTCAGGGTCTTCATGTTTTTCAACACCGCTTCATGCTCCTCCTATTTTTCAGACCGTTTCATGCTCCAACTATTTGTCAGACCGTTTCATGCTCCTCATATTTTTGACACGTTTTGAGGCTCTTCATATTTTTCACACCTTTTCAGGCTCTTCATGTTTCTCAACACCGCTTGATGCTCCTTCTATTTTTCAGACCGTTTCATGCTCCTCATATATTTGAAATCTTTTGAAGCCTTTCATATTTTTCACACCTTGTCAGGCTCTACATGTTTTTGAACATCGCGTCAAGCTCCTCGTATTTTTGAGACCGTTTCATGCTCCTCCTATTTTTGACACCCTTTGAAGCTCTTCATATTTTTCACACATTTTCAGGCTCTTCATGTTTTTGCACACAGCTTCATTCTCCTCCTATTTTTCAGACCGTTTCATGCTCCTCATATTTTTGACACCTTTTGAAGCTCCTCCTATTTTTCAAACCTTATCAGGCTCTTTATGTTTTTGAACACCGTTTCATGCTCCTCCTCTTTTTCAGACAGTTTCATGCTCCTGCTATTTTTCAGACAGTTTCATGCTCCTCATATATTTGACAGCTTTTGAAGCTCTTCATTGATTTCACACCTTTTCAGGATCTTCATGTTTTTGAACACCGCTTAATGCTTTCTCTTTTTCAGACCGTTTCATTCTCCTCATATTTTTGACAACTTTTGAAGCTCTTCATATTTTTCATGCCTTTTCAGGCTCTCCAAGTTTTTGTACACCGCTTAATGCTCCTCCTATTTTTCAGACCATTTCATGCTCCTCATGTACTTCACACCTTTAGAAACTCTCGTATTTGACACACCTTTTCAGGCTCTTCATGTTTTTGAACACCGCTTCATGCTCCTAGTATTTTTCAGACCGTTTCATGCTCCTCATATTTTTCACACCTTTTGAAGCTCTTCATATTTTTCACACTTTCTCAGGCTCTTCATGTTTTGAGCACAGCTTCATGCTCCTCCTATTTTTCAGATCGTTTCATTCTCCTCATGTATTTCACACCTTTTGAAGCTATTCATGTTTTTCACACCTTTTCAAGCTCTTCATGTTTTTGAACACCATTTCATGCTGCTCCTATTTTTCAGACCGTTTCATGTTCCTCATATTTTTGACACCTTTAGAAGCTCTTCATATTTTTCACACCTTTTCAGGCTCTTCATGTTTCTCAACACCGCTTCATGATCCTCGTATTTTTCAGACAGTTTCATGCTCCTCATATTTTTCACACCTTTTGAAGTTCTTCATATTTTTCACACCTTTTCAGGCTCTTCATGTTTTTGAACACCGTTTCATGCTCCTTCCGTTCTTCAGTCCGTTTCATGCTCCTCATATTTTTGACACCTTTAGAAGCTCTTCATATTTTTAACCCCTTCTCAGGCTCTTAATGTTTTTGAGCACAGCTTCATGCTCCTCCTATTTTTCAGACCGTTTCATGCTCCTCATATATTTCACACCTTTAGAAGCTCTTGTATTTTTCACACCTTTTCAGGCTCTTCATGTTTTTCAACATCAAATCATGCTCCTCCTATTTTTCAGACCGTTTCATGCTCCTCATAATTTTCACACCATTTGAAGCTCTTCATATTTTTCACACCTTTTCAGGCTCTTCATGTTTTTGAACACTGCTTCATGCTCCTCCTCTTTTTCAGACCGTTTGATGCTCCTCATATTTTTGACCCGTTTTGTGGCTCTTCATATTTTTCACACCTTTCCAGGCTCTTCATGTTTTTGAACAACGTTTCATGGTCCTCCTATTTTTCAGACCGTTTCATGCTCCTCATATTTTCGAAAACTTTTGAAGCTCTTCATGTTTTTCAATGCCGTTTCATTCTCCTCCTATTTTTCAGACAGTTTCGTGCTCCTCATATTTTTCAGACGTTTACATGCTCCTCATATTTTTGAAACTTTTTGAAGCTCTTCATATTTTTCAAACCTTTTCAGGCCCTTCATGTTTTTCAACACCGCTTCATGCTCCTCCTAATTTTCAGACTGTTTCATGCTCCTCATATTTTTGACACCTTTTGAAGCTCTTCATATTTTTCACACCTTTTCAGGCTCTTCATGTTTTTCAACACCACTTCCTGCTCCTCCTATTTTTCAGACTGTTTCATGCTCCTCATATTTTTGACACCTTTTGAAGCTCTTCATATGTTTCAAACCTTTTCAGGCTCTTCATGTTTTTCAACACCGTTTCATACTCCTCCTATTTTTCAGACCATTTCATGCTTCTCATATTTTTGACACTTTTTGAAGCTCTTCCTATTTTTCCACATTTTCGACTCTTCATGTTTTTCAACACCGTTTCATGCTTCTCCTATATTTCAGACCGTATCATGCTCCTCGTATTTTTCAGACCCTTTCATGCTCCTCATATTTTTGACACCTTTTGAAGCTGTTCATATTATTCACACCTTTTCAGGCTCTTCATGTTTTTCAACACCACTTCCTGCTCCTCCTATTTTTCAGACTGTTTCATGCTCCTCATATTTTTGACACCTTTTGAAGCTCTTCATATGTTTCAAACCTTTTCAGGCTCTTCATGTTTTTCAACACCGTTTCATACTCCTCCTATTTTTCAGACCATTTCATGCTTCTCATATTTTTGACACTTTTTGAAGCTCTTCCTATTTTTCCACCTTTTCGACTCTTCATGTTTTTCAACACCGTTTCATGCTTCTCCTATATTTCAGACCGTATCATGCTCCTCGTATTTTTCAGACCCTTTCATGCTCCTCATATTTTTGACACCTTTTGAAGCTGTTTATATTTTTCACACCTTTTCAGGCTCTTCATGTTTTTCAACACCGTTTCATTCTCCTCCTCTTTTTCAGACCGTTTCATGCTTTTCATATTTTTGACACCTTTTGAAGCTCTTCATATTATTCACACCTTTTCGACTCTTCATGTTTTTCAACAACGTTTCATGCTTCTCCTATATTTCAGACCATATCATGCTCCTCGTATTTTTCAGACCCTTTCATGCTCCTCATATTTTTCACACCTTTTTAAGATCTTCATATTTTTCACACCATTTCAGGCTCTTCATATTTTTCAACAGCGTTTCGTGCTCCTCCTAATTTTCAGACCATTTCATGCTCCTCATATTTTTCAGACCGTTTCTTGCTCCTCATATTTCTGACACTTTTTGAAGCTCTTCATGTTTTACAACACCATTTAATGCTCCTCCTCTTTTTCAGACAGTTTCATGCTCCTCATATTTTTCAGACTGTCTCATGCTCCTCATGTTTTTGACACATTTTGATGCTCTTCATATTTTTCTCACCTTTTAAGGCTTTCCAAGTTTTTCAACACTGTTTCATGATCCTCTTTTTTTTCAGACCGTTTCATGCTCCTCATATTTTCGAAACCTTTTGAAGCTCTTCATGTTTTTCAATGCCGTTTCATTCTCCTCCTATTTTTCAGACAGTTTCGTGCTCCTCATATTTTTCAGACCTTTTCATGCTCCTCATATTTTTGAAACTTTTTGAAGCTCTTCATATTTTTCAAACCTTTTCAGGCCCTTCATGTTTTTCAACACCGCTTCATGCTCCTCCTAATTTTCAGACTGTTTCATGCTCCTCATATTTTTGACACCTTTTGAAGCTCTTCATATTTTTCACACCTTTTCAGGCTCTTCATGTTTTTCAACACTGCTTCATGCTCCTCCTATTTTTCAGACCGTTTCATGCTCCTCTTATTTTTGACACCGTTTGAAGCTCTTCATATTTTTCACACCTTTTCAGCCTCTCCATGTTTTTGAACACCGCTTCATGCTCCTCATATTTTTCAGACCGTTTCATGCTCTTCATGTTGTTGACACCTTTTGAAGCTCTTCATGTTTTTCACACCTTTTCCGGCTCTCCATGTTTTTGAACACCGCTTCATTCTCCTCCTATTTTTAAGACGGTTTCATGCTCCTCCTTTTTTGAGAACGTTTCATGCTCGTCCTATTTTTCACACCTTTTCAGGCTCTCCATGTTTTTGAACACCGCTTCATGTCCCTCCTATTTTTAAGACCGTTTCATGCTCCTCAAATTTTCATACCATTTCATGTTCCTCATATTTTGACACCTTTTGAAGCTCTTCATATTTTTCACACCTTTTCAGGCTCTTCATGTTTTTGAACATGGTTTCATGCTACTCCTTTTTCAGAACGTTTCATGCTCTTCATACTTTTGACACTTTTTGAAGCTCTTCATATTTTTCACACCTTTTCACGCTCTTCATGTTTTTGAACACCGCTTCATGCTCCTCGTATGTTCAGACCATTTCATGCTCCTCATATTTTTGCCACCTTTTGAAGATCCTCCTGTTTTTCACACCTTTTCAGGCTCTTCATGTTTTTCAACACTGCTTCATGCTCCTCCTATTTTTCAGACCGTTTCATGCTCCTCATATTTTTGACACCTTTTGAAGCTCTTTATAATTTTCACACCTTTTCAGGTTCTCCATGTTTTTGAACACCGCTTCATGCTCCTCCTATTTTCAGACCGTTTCATGCTCCTCATATTTTCATACCATTTCATGTTCCACATATTTTGACACCTTTTGAAGCTCTTCATATTTTTCACACCTTTTCAGGCTCTTCATGTTTTTGAACACCGCTTCATGCTCCTCCTATTTTTCAGACCGTTGCATGCTCCTCATAATTTTGACACCTTTTGAAGCTCTACATATTTTTCACACCTTTTCATGCTCTTCATGTTTTTCAACACCGTTCATTCTCCTCCTGTTTTTCAGACCGTTTCATGCTTTTCATATTTTTGACACCTTTTGAAGCTCTTCCTATTTTTCACACCTTTTCGACTCTTCATGTTTTTCAACACCGTTTCATGCTTCTCCTATATTTCAGACTGTATCATGCTCCTCGTATTTTTCAGACCCTTTCATGCTCCTCATATTTTTCACACCTTTTTAAGATCTTCATATTTTTCACACCATTTCAGGCTCTTCATATTTTTCAACAGCGTTTCGTGCTCCTCCTAATTTTCAGACCGTTTCATACTCCTCAGATTTTTCAGACCGTTTCATGCTCCTCATATTTCTGACGCTTTTTGAAGCTCTTCATGTTTTACAACACCATTTAATGCTCCTCCTCTTTTTCAGACAGTTTCATGCTCCTCATATTTTTCAGACTGTCTCATGCTCCTCATGTTTTTGACACATTTTGATGCTCTTCATATTTTTCACACCTTTTAAGGCTTTCCACGTTTTTCAACACCATTTCATGATCCTCTTTTTTTTCAGACCGTTTCATGCTCCTCATATTTTCGAAACCTTTTGAAGCTCTTCATGTTTTTCAATGCCGTTTCATTCTCCTCCTATTTTTCAGACAGTTTCGTGCTCCTCATATTTTTCAGACCTTTTCATGCTCCTCATATTTTTGAAACTTTTTGAAGCTCTTCATATTTTTCAAATCTTTTCAGGCCCTTCATGTTTTTCAACACCGCTTCATGCTCCTCCTAATTTTCAGACTGTTTCATGCTCCTCCTATTTTTGAGACCATTTCATGCTTCACATATTTTTGACACCTTTTGAAGCTCTTCATATTTTTCACACCTTGTCAGGCCCTTCATGTTTTTCAACACCGTTTCATGCTTCTCTTTATTTCAGACCATATCATGCTCCTCCTATTTTTCAGACCATTTCATGCTTCACATATTTTTGACACCTTTTGAAGCTCTTCATATTTTTCACACCTTTTCAGCCTCTTCAAGTTTTTCAACACCACTTCATGCTCCTCCTTTTATTCAGACCTTTTCATACTCCTTTCATTTTTCACACCTTTTGAAGCTCTTCATATTTTTCACACCTTTTGAGGCTCTTCATGTTTTTTAACACCACTTCATGCTCCTCCTATTTTTCAGACCATTTCATGCTTCACATATTTTTGACACCTTTTGAAGCTCTTCATATTTTTCACAACTTTTCAGGTTCATCATGTTTTTCAACACCTCTTCATGCTCCTCCTATTTTTCAGACCTTTTCATGCTTCTTTCATTTTTCACACCTTTTGAAGCTCTTCATATTTTTCACACGTTTTCAGGCTCTTCATGTTTTTCAACAGCACTTCATGCTCCTCCTATTATTCAGACCGTTTCATTTTCATGTCATTTTTGACACCTTTTGAAGCTCTTCATATTTTTCACTCCTTTTGAAGCTCTTCATATTTTTCACACTTTTTCAGGCTCTTCATGTTTTTCAACACCACTTCATGCTCCTCATATTTTTCAGACCGTTTCATGCTCATCTCATTTTTGAAACCTTTTGATGCTCTTCATGTTTTTGACACATTTTGATGCTCTTCATATTTTTCACACCTTTTAAGGCTTTCCAAGTTTTTCAACACCGTTTCATGATCCTCTTTTTTTTCAGACCGTTTCATACTCCTCATATTTTCGAAACCTTTTGAAGCTCTTCATGTTTTTCAATGCCGTTTCATTCTCCTCCTATTTTTCAGACAGTTTCGTGCTCCTCATATTTTTCAGACCTTTTCATGCTCCTCATAATTTTGACACCTTTTGAAGCTCTACATATTTTTCACACCTTTTCATGCTATTCATGTTTTTCAACACCGTTCATTGTCCTCCTGTTTTTCAGACCGTTTCATGCTTTTCATATTTTGACACCTTTTGAATCTCTTCCTATTTTTCACACCTTTTCAACTCTTCATGTTTTTCAACACCGTTTCATGCTTCTCCTATATTTCAGACCGTATCATGCTCCTCATATTTTTCAGACCCTTTCATGCTCCTCATATTTTTGACACCTTTTGAAGCTCTTCCTATTTTCCACCTTTTCGACTCTTCATGTTTTTCAACACCGTTTCATGCTTCTCCTATATTTCAGACCGTATCATGCTCCTCGTATTTTTGACACCTTTTGAAGCTCTTCATATATTTCACAACTTTTCAGGTTCTTCATGTTTATAAACATCACTTCATGCTCCTCCTATTTTTCAGACCATTTCATGCTCCTTTCATTTTTGACACCTTTTGAAGCTCTTCCTACTTTTCACACGTTTTCAGACTCTTCATGATTTTCAACACCGTTTCATGTTTCTCCTATATTTCCGACCGTATCATTCTCCTCGTATTTTTCAGACCCTTTCATTCTCCTCATATTTTTGACACCTTTTGAAGCTCTTCCTATTTTTCCACCTTTTCGACTCTTCATGTTTTTCAACACCGTTTCATGCTTCTCCTATATTTCAGACCGTATCATGCTCCTCGTATTTTTGACACCTTTTGAAGCTCTTCATATTTTTGACACCTTTTGAAGCTCTTCATATTTTTCACACCTTTTGAAGCTCTTCATATTTTTCACACCTTTTCAGGCTCTTCATGTTTTTCAACACCTCTTCATGCTCCTCCTATTTTTCAGACCGTTTCATGCTCCTCATATTTTTGACACCTTTTGAAGCTCTTCATATTTTTCACACCTTTTCAGGCTCTTCATGTTTTTCAAAACCTCTTCATGCTCCTCCTATTTTTCAGACCGTTTCATGCTCATGTCACTATTACACCTTTTGAAACTCTTCATATTTTTCACACCTTTTTAAGCTCTTAATATTTTTCACAGGTTTTCAGGCTCTTCATGTTTTTAACACTGCTTCATGCTCCTCCTATTTTTCAGACCGTTTCATGCTCCTCATATTTTTGACACGTTTTGATGCTCTTCATATTTTTCACACCTTTCCAGGCTCTTCCTGATTTTGAACACCGTTTAATGCTACTCCTTTTTCAGAACGTTTCATGCTCTTCATATTTTTCACACCTTTTGAAGCTCTTCATATTTTTCGTACCTTTTCAGGGTCTCCATGTATTTGAATACCGCTTCATGCTCCTCCTATTTTTGAGACTGTTTCATGCTCCTCATATTTTTGACACCTTTTAAAGCTCTTCATATTTTTCACACCTTTTCAGGCTCTTCATGTTTTTGAACATCGCTTTATGCTCCTCCTATTTTTCACCGTTTCATGCTCCTCATAGTTTTCACACCTTTTGAAGCTCTTCATATTTTTCACACCTTTTCCGGCTCTTCATGTTTTGAACACCGCTTCATGCTCCTCCTAATTTACAGACCGTTTCATGCTCATCTCATTTTTTACAACTTTTGAAGCTCTTCATATTTTTCACACCTTTTGAAGCTCTTCATATTTTTCACACCTTTTCCGGCTCTTCATGTGCTTCAACACCGTTTCATGCTCCTCCTCTTTTTCAGATCGTTTCATGCTCCTCATATATTTGACAGCTTTTGAAGCTCTTCATATTTTTCACACCATTCCAGGCTCTTCATGTTTTTCAACACCGCTTCATGCTCCTTCTATTTTTCAGACCATTTCATGCTTCACATATTTTTGACACCTTTTGAAGCTCTTCATATTTTTCACACCTTTTCAGGCTCTTCAAGTTTTTCAACACAACTTCATGCTCCTCCTTTTATTCAGACCTTTTCATGCTCCTTTCATTTTTCACACCTTTTGAAGCTCTTCATATTTTTCACACCTATTCAGACTCTTCATGTTTTTGAACACCGTTTCATGCTCCTCCTATATTTTAGACCGTTTCATGCTGCTCATATTTATGACACCTTTTGAAGCTCTTCATATTTTTCACACCTTTTCAGTCTCTTCATGTTTTTCAATACCTCTTCATGCTCCTCCTATTTTTCAGACCGTTTCATGCTCCTCGTATATTTGACAGCTTTTGAAGCTCTTCATATTATTCACAGGTTTTCAGACTCTTCATGTTTTTCAACACCGCTTCATGCTCCTCCTATTTTTCAGACCGTTTCATGCTCCCCATATTTTTGACACCTTTTGAAGCTCTTCAAATTTTTCACACATTTTCAGGCTCTGCATGTTTTTAACATCGTTTCATGCTCCTCCTATTTTTCAGACCGTTTCATGCTCCTCATATTTTTGACACCTTTTGAATCTCTTTATAGTTTTCACACCTTTTCAGGTTCTCCATGTTTTTGAACACCGCTTCATGCTACTCTTTTTTCAGAAAGTTTCATGCTCTTCATATTTTTGACACCTTTTGAAGCTCTTCATATTTTTAGTACGTTTTCAGGATCTCCATATATTTGAATACCGCTTCATGCTCCTCCTAATTTTGAGACCCTTTCATGCCCCTCATATTTTTCAGACCTTTTGAAGCTCTTCATATTTTTTACACCTTTTCAGGCTCTTCATGTTTTGAACACCGCTTCATGCTCCTCCTATTTTACAGACCGTTTCATGCTCATCTCATTTTTGACACCTTTTGAAGCTCTTCATATTTTTCACAACTTTTGAAGCTCTTCATATTTTTCACACCTTTTCAGGCTCTTCATGTTTTTCAACACTGCTTCATGCTCCTCCTATTTTTCAGACCGTTTCATGCTCCTCTTATTTTTGACACCGTTTGAAGCTCTTCATATTTTTCACACCTTTTCAGCCTCTCCATGTTTTTGAACACCGCTTCATGCTCCTCATATTTTTCAGACCGTTTCATGCTCTTCATGTTGTTGACACCTTTTGAAGCTCTTCATGTTTTTCACACCTTTTCCGGCTCTCCATGTTTTTGAACACCGCTTCACGTCCCTCCTATTTTTAAGACCGTTTCATGCTCCTCAAATTTTCATACCATTTCATGTTCCTCATATTTTGACACCTTTTGAAGCTCTTCATATTTTTCACACCATTTCAGGCTCTTCATATTTTTCAACAGCGTTTCGTGCTCCTCCTAATTTTCAGACCGTTTCATACTCCTCAGATTTTTCAGACCGTTTCATGCTCCTCATATTTCTGACGCTTTTTGAAGCTCTTCATGTTTTACAACACCATTTAATGCTCCTCCTCTTTTTCAGACAGTTTCATGCTCCTCATATTTTTCAGACTGTCTCATGCTCCTCATGTTTTTGACACATTTTGATGCTCTTCATATTTTTCACACCTTTTAAGGCTTTCCAAGTTTTTCAACACTGTTTCATGATCCTCTTTTTTTTCAGACCGTTTCATGCTCCTCATATTTTCGAAACCTTTTGAAGCTCTTCATGTTTTTCAATGCCGTTTCATTCTCCTCCTATTTTTCAGACAGTTTCGTGCTCCTCATATTTTTCAGACCTTTTCATGCTCCTCATATTTTTGAAACTTTTTGAAGCTCTTCATATTTTTCAAACCTTTTCAGGCCCTTCATGTTTTTCAACACCGCTTCATGCTCCTCCTAATTTTCAGACTGTTTCATGCTCCTCATATTTTTGACACCTTTTGAAGCTCTTCATATTTTTCACACCTTTTCAGGCTCTTCATGTTTTTCAACACTGCTTCATGCTCCTCCTATTTTTCAGACCGTTTCATGCTCCTCTTATTTTTGACACCGTTTGAAGCTCTTCATATTTTTCACACCTTTTCAGCCTCTCCATGTTTTTGAACACCGCTTCATGCTCCTCATATTTTTCAGACCGTTTCATGCTCTTCATGTTGTTGACACCTTTTGAAGCTCTTCATGTTTTTCACACCTTTTCCGGCTCTCCATGTTTTTGAACACCGCTTCATTCTCCTCCTATTTTTAAGACGGTTTCATGCTCCTCCTTTTTTGAGAACGTTTCATGCTCGTCCTATTTTTCACACCTTTTCAGGCTCTCCATGTTTTTGAACACCGCTTCATGTCCCTCCTATTTTTAAGACCGTTTCATGCTCCTCAAATTTTCATACCATTTCATGTTCCTCATATTTTGACACCTTTTGAAGCTCTTCATATTTTTCACACCTTTTCAGGCTCTTCATGTTTTTGAACATGGTTTCATGCTACTCCTTTTTCAGAACGTTTCATGCTCTTCATACTTTTGACACTTTTTGAAGCTCTTCATATTTTTCACACCTTTTCACGCTCTTCATGTTTTTGAACACCGCTTCATGCTCCTCGTATGTTCAGACCATTTCATGCTCCTCATATTTTTGCCACCTTTTGAAGATCCTCCTGTTTTTCACACCTTTTCAGGCTCTTCATGTTTTTCAACACCGCTTCATGCTCCTCCTAATTTTCAGACTGTTTCATGCTCCTCATATTTTTGAGACCATTTCATGCTTCACATATTTTTGACACCTTTTGAAGCTCTTCATATTTTTCACACCTTTTCAGGCCCTTCATGTTTTTCAACACCGTTTCATGCTTCTCTTTATTTCAGACCATATCATGCTCCTCCTATTTTTCAGACCATTTCATGCTTCACATATTTTTGACACCTTTTGAAGCTCTTCATATTTTTCACACCTTTTCAGCCTCTTCAAGTTTTTCAACACCACTTCATGCTCCTCCTTTTATTCAGACCTTTTCATACTCCTTTCATTTTTCACACCTTTTGAAGCTCTTCATATTTTTCACACCTTTTGAGGCTCTTCATGTTTTTTAACACCACTTCATGCTCCTCCTATTTTTCAGACCATTTCATGCTTCACATATTTTTGACACCTTTTGAAGCTCTTCATATTTTTCACAACTTTTCAGGTTCATCATGTTTTTCAACACCTCTTCATGCTCCTCCTATTTTTCAGACCTTTTCATGCTTCTTTCATTTTTCACACCTTTTGAAGCTCTTCATATTTTTCACACGTTTTCAGGCTCTTCATGTTTTTCAACAGCACTTCATGCTCCTCCTATTATTCAGACCGTTTCATTTTCATGTCATTTTTGACACCTTTTGAAGCTCTTCATATTTTTCACTCCTTTTGAAGCTCTTCATATTTTTCACACTTTTTCAGGCTCTTCATGTTTTTCAACACCACTTCATGCTCCTCATATTTTTCAGACCGTTTCATGCTCATCTCATTTTTGAAACCTTTTGATGCTCTTCATGTTTTTGACACATTTTGATGCTCTTCATATTTTTCACACCTTTTAAGGCTTTCCAAGTTTTTCAACACCGTTTCATGATCCTCTTTTTTTTCAGACCGTTTCATACTCCTCATATTTTCGAAACCTTTTGAAGCTCTTCATGTTTTTCAATGCCGTTTCATTCTCCTCCTATTTTTCAGACAGTTTCGTGCTCCTCATATTTTTCAGACCTTTTCATGCTCCTCATAATTTTGACACCTTTTGAAGCTCTACATATTTTTCACACCTTTTCATGCTATTCATGTTTTTCAACACCGTTCATTGTCCTCCTGTTTTTCAGACCGTTTCATGCTTTTCATATTTTGACACCTTTTGAATCTCTTCCTATTTTTCACACCTTTTCAACTCTTCATGTTTTTCAACACCGTTTCATGCTTCTCCTATATTTCAGACCGTATCATGCTCCTCATATTTTTCAGACCCTTTCATGCTCCTCATATTTTTGACACCTTTTGAAGCTCTTCCTATTTTCCACCTTTTCGACTCTTCATGTTTTTCAACACCGTTTCATGCTTCTCCTATATTTCAGACCGTATCATGCTCCTCGTATTTTTGACACCTTTTGAAGTTCTTCATATATTTCACAACTTTTCAGGTTCTTCATGTTTATAAACATCACTTCATGCTCCTCCTATTTTTCAGACCATTTCATGCTCCTTTCATTTTTGACACCTTTTGAAGCTCTTCCTACTTTTCACACGTTTTCAGACTCTTCATGATTTTCAACACCGTTTCATGTTTCTCCTATATTTCCGACCGTATCATTCTCCTCGTATTTTTCAGACCCTTTCATTCTCCTCATATTTTTGACACCTTTTGAAGCTCTTCCTATTTTTCCACCTTTTCGACTCTTCATGTTTTTCAACACCGTTTCATGCTTCTCCTATATTTCAGACCGTATCATGCTCCTCGTATTTTTGACACCTTTTGAAGCTCTTCATATTTTTGACACCTTTTGAAGCTCTTCATATTTTTCACACCTTTTGAAGCTCTTCATATTTTTCACACCTTTTCAGGCTCTTCATGTTTTTCAACACCTCTTCATGCTCCTCCTATTTTTCAGACCGTTTCATGCTCCTCATATTTTTGACACCTTTTGAAGCTCTTCATATTTTTCACACCTTTTCAGGCTCTTCATGTTTTTCAAAACCTCTTCATGCTCCTCCTATTTTTCAGACCGTTTCATGCTCATGTCACTATTACACCTTTTGAAACTCTTCATATTTTTCACACCTTTTTAAGCTCTTAATATTTTTCACAGGTTTTCAGGCTCTTCATGTTTTTAACACTGCTTCATGCTCCTCCTATTTTTCAGACCGTTTCATGCTCCTCATATTTTTGACACGTTTTGATGCTCTTCATATTTTTCACACCTTTCCAGGCTCTTCCTGATTTTGAACACCGTTTAATGCTACTCCTTTTTCAGAACGTTTCATGCTCTTCATATTTTTCACACCTTTTGAAGCTCTTCATATTTTTCAACCTTTTCAGGGTCTCCATGTATTTGAATACCGCTTCATGCTCCTCCTATTTTTGAGACTGTTTCATGCTCCTCATATTTTTGACACCTTTTAAAGCTCTTCATATTTTTCACACCTTTTCAGGCTCTTCATGTTTTTGAACATCGCTTTATGCTCCTCCTATTTTTCACCGTTTCATGCTCCTCATAGTTTTCACACCTTTTGAAGCTCTTCATATTTTTCACACCTTTTCCGGCTCTTCATGTTTTGAACACCGCTTCATGCTCCTCCTAATTTACAGACCGTTTCATGCTCATCTCATTTTTTACAACTTTTGAAGCTCTTCATATTTTTCACACCTTTTGAAGCTCTTCATATTTTTCACACCTTTTCCGGCTCTTCATGTGCTTCAACACCGTTTCATGCTCCTCCTCTTTTTCAGATCGTTTCATGCTCCTCATATATTTGACAGCTTTTGAAGCTCTTCATATTTTTCACACCATTCCAGGCTCTTCATGTTTTTCAACACCGCTTCATGCTCCTTCTATTTTTCAGACCATTTCATGCTTCACATATTTTTGACACCTTTTGAAGCTCTTCATATTTTTCACACCTTTTCAGGCTCTTCAAGTTTTTCAACACAACTTCATGCTCCTCCTTTTATTCAGACCTTTTCATGCTCCTTTCATTTTTCACACCTTTTGAAGCTCTTCATATTTTTCACACCTATTCAGACTCTTCATGTTTTTGAACACCGTTTCATGCTCCTCCTATATTTTAGACCGTTTCATGCTGCTCATATTTATGACACCTTTTGAAGCTCTTCATATTTTTCACACCTTTTCAGTCTCTTCATGTTTTTCAATACCTCTTCATGCTCCTCCTATTTTTCAGACCGTTTCATGCTCCTCGTATATTTGACAGCTTTTGAAGCTCTTCATATTATTCACAGGTTTTCAGACTCTTCATGTTTTTCAACACCGCTTCATGCTCCTCCTATTTTTCAGACCGTTTCATGCTCCCCTTATTTTTGACACCTTTTGAAGCTCTTCAAATTTTTCACACATTTTCAGGCTCTGCATGTTTTTAACATCGTTTCATGCTCCTCCTATTTTTCAGACCGTTTCATGCTCCTCATATTTTTGACACCTTTTGAAGCTCTTTATAGTTTTCACACCTTTTCAGGTTCTCCATGTTTTTGAACACCGCTTCATGCTACTCTTTTTTCAGAAAGTTTCATGCTCTTCATATTTTTGACACCTTTTGAAGCTCTTCATATTTTTAGTACGTTTTCAGGATCTCCATATATTTGAATACCGCTTCATGCTCCTCCTAATTTTGAGACCCTTTCATGCCCCTCATATTTTTCAGACCTTTTGAAGCTCTTCATATTTTTTACACCTTTTCAGGCTCTTCATGTTTTGAACACCGCTTCATGCTCCTCCTATTTTACAGACCGTTTCATGCTCATCTCATTTTTGACACCTTTTGAAGCTCTTCATATTTTTCACAACTTTTGAAGCTCTTCATATTTTTCACACCTTTTCAGGCTCTTCATGTTTTTCAACACTGCTTCATGCTCCTCCTATTTTTCAGACCGTTTCATGCTCCTCTTATTTTTGACACCGTTTGAAGCTCTTCATATTTTTCACACCTTTTCAGCCTCTCCATGTTTTTGAACACCGCTTCATGCTCCTCATATTTTTCAGACCGTTTCATGCTCTTCATGTTGTTGACACCTTTTGAAGCTCTTCATGTTTTTCACACCTTTTCCGGCTCTCCATGTTTTTGAACACCGCTTCACGTCCCTCCTATTTTTAAGACCGTTTCATGCTCCTCAAATTTTCATACCATTTCATGTTCCTCATATTTTGACACCTTTTGAAGCTCTTCATATTTTTCACACCATTTCAGGCTCTTCATATTTTTCAACAGCGTTTCGTGCTCCTCCTAATTTTCAGACCGTTTCATACTCCTCAGATTTTTCAGACCGTTTCATGCTCCTCATATTTCTGACGCTTTTTGAAGCTCTTCATGTTTTACAACACCATTTAATGCTCCTCCTCTTTTTCAGACAGTTTCATGCTCCTCATATTTTTCAGACTGTCTCATGCTCCTCATGTTTTTGACACATTTTGATGCTCTTCATATTTTTCACACCTTTTAAGGCTTTCCAAGTTTTTCAACACTGTTTCATGATCCTCTTTTTTTTCAGACCGTTTCATACTCCTCATATTTTCGAAACCTTTTGAAGCTCTTCATGTTTTTCAATGCCGTTTCATTCTCCTCCTATTTTTCAGACAGTTTCGTGCTCCTCATATTTTTCAGACCTTTTCATGCTCCTCATAATTTTGACACCTTTTGAAGCTCTACATATTTTTCACACCTTTTCATGCTATTCATGTTTTTCAACACCGTTCATTGTCCTCCTGTTTTTCAGACCGTTTCATGCTTTTCATATTTTGACACCTTTTGAATCTCTTCCTATTTTTCACACCTTTTCAACTCTTCATGTTTTTCAACACCGTTTCATGCTTCTCCTATATTTCAGACCGTATCATGCTCCTCATATTTTTCAGACCCTTTCATGCTCCTCATATTTTTGACACCTTTTGAAGCTCTTCCTATTTTCCACCTTTTCGACTCTTCATGTTTTTCAACACCGTTTCATGCTTCTCCTATATTTCAGACCGTATCATGCTCCTCGTATTTTTGACACCTTTTGAAGTTCTTCATATATTTCACAACTTTTCAGGTTCTTCATGTTTATAAACATCACTTCATGCTCCTCCTATTTTTCAGACCATTTCATGCTCCTTTCATTTTTGACACCTTTTGAAGCTCTTCCTACTTTTCACACGTTTTCAGACTCTTCATGATTTTCAACACCGTTTCATGTTTCTCCTATATTTCCGACCGTATCATTCTCCTCGTATTTTTCAGACCCTTTCATTCTCCTCATATTTTTGACACCTTTTGAAGCTCTTCCTATTTTTCCACCTTTTCGACTCTTCATGTTTTTCAACACCGTTTCATGCTTCTCCTATATTTCAGACCGTATCATGCTCCTCGTATTTTTGACACCTTTTGAAGCTCTTCATATTTTTGACACCTTTTGAAGCTCTTCATATTTTTCACACCTTTTGAAGCTCATCATATTTTTCACACCTTTGCAGGCTCTTCATGTTTTTCAACACCTCTTCATGCTCCTCCTATTTTTCAGACCGTTTCATGCTCCTCATATTTTTGACACCTTTTGAAGCTCTTCATATTTTTCACACCTTTTCAGGCTCTTCATGTTTTTCAAAACCTCTTCATGCTCCTCCTATTTTTCAGACCGTTTCATGCTCATGTCACTATTACACCTTTTGAAACTCTTCATATTTTTCACACCTTTTTAAGCTCTTAATATTTTTCACAGGTTTTCAGGCTCTTCATGTTTTTAACACTGCTTCATGCTCCTCCTATTTTTCAGACCGTTTCATGCTCCTCATATTTTTGACACGTTTTGATGCTCTTCATATTTTTCACACCTTTCCAGGCTCTTCCTGATTTTGAACACCGTTTAATGCTACTCCTTTTTCAGAACGTTTCATGCTCTTCATATTTTTCACACCTTTTGAAGCTCTTCATATTTTTCAACCTTTTCAGGGTCTCCATGTATTTGAATACCGCTTCATGCTCCTCCTATTTTTGAGACTGTTTCATGCTCCTCATATTTTTGACACCTTTTAAAGCTCTTCATATTTTTCACACCTTTTCAGGCTCTTCATGTTTTTGAACATCGCTTTATGCTCCTCCTATTTTTCACCGTTTCATGCTCCTCATAGTTTTCACACCTTTTGAAGCTCTTCATATTTTTCACACCTTTTCCGGCTCTTCATGTTTTGAACACCGCTTCATGCTCCTCCTAATTTACAGACCGTTTCATGCTCATCTCATTTTTTACAACTTTTGAAGCTCTTCATATTTTTCACACCTTTTGAAGCTCTTCATATTTTTCACACCTTTTCCGGCTCTTCATGTGCTTCAACACCGTTTCATGCTCCTCCTCTTTTTCAGATCGTTTCATGCTCCTCATATATTTGACAGCTTTTGAAGCTCTTCATATTTTTCACACCATTCCAGGCTCTTCATGTTTTTCAACACCGCTTCATGCTCCTTCTATTTTTCAGACCATTTCATGCTTCACATATTTTTGACACCTTTTGAAGCTCTTCATATTTTTCACACCTTTTCAGGCTCTTCAAGTTTTTCAACACAACTTCATGCTCCTCCTTTTATTCAGACCTTTTCATGCTCCTTTCATTTTTCACACCTTTTGAAGCTCTTCATATTTTTCACACCTATTCAGACTCTTCATGTTTTTGAACACCGTTTCATGCTCCTCCTATATTTTAGACCGTTTCATGCTGCTCATATTTATGACACCTTTTGAAGCTCTTCATATTTTTCACACCTTTTCAGTCTCTTCATGTTTTTCAATACCTCTTCATGCTCCTCCTATTTTTCAGACCGTTTCATGCTCCTCGTATATTTGACAGCTTTTGAAGCTCTTCATATTATTCACAGGTTTTCAGACTCTTCATGTTTTTCAACACCGCTTCATGCTCCTCCTATTTTTCAGACCGTTTCATGCTCCCCTTATTTTTGACACCTTTTGAAGCTCTTCAAATTTTTCACACATTTTCAGGCTCTGCATGTTTTTAACATCGTTTCATGCTCCTCCTATTTTTCAGACCGTTTCATGCTCCTCATATTTTTGACACCTTTTGAAGCTCTTTATAGTTTTCACACCTTTTCAGGTTCTCCATGTTTTTGAACACCGCTTCATGCTACTCTTTTTTCAGAAAGTTTCATGCTCTTCATATTTTTGACACCTTTTGAAGCTCTTCATATTTTTAGTACGTTTTCAGGATCTCCATATATTTGAATACCGCTTCATGCTCCTCCTAATTTTGAGACCCTTTCATGCCCCTCATATTTTTCAGACCTTTTGAAGCTCTTCATATTTTTTACACCTTTTCAGGCTCTTCATGTTTTGAACACCGCTTCATGCTCCTCCTATTTTACAGACCGTTTCATGCTCATCTCATTTTTTACACCTTTTGAAGCTCTTCATATTTTTCACAACTTTTGAAGCTCTTCATATTTTTCACACCTTTTCAGGCTCTTCATGTTTTTCAACACTGCTTCATGCTCCTCCTATTTTTCAGACCGTTTCATGCTCCTCTTATTTTTGACACCGTTTGAAGCTCTTCATATTTTTCACACCTTTTCAGCCTCTCCATGTTTTTGAACACCGCTTCATGCTCCTCATATTTTTCAGACCGTTTCATGCTCTTCATGTTGTTGACACCTTTTGAAGCTCTTCATGTTTTTCACACCTTTTCCGGCTCTCCATGTTTTTGAACACCGCTTCATTCTCCTCCTATTTTTAAGACGGTTTCATGCTCCTCCTTTTTTGAGAACGTTTCATGCTCGTCCTATTTTTCACACCTTTTCAGGCTCTCCATGTTTTTGAACACCGCTTCATGTCCCTCCTATTTTTAAGACCGTTTCATGCTCCTCAAATTTTCATACCATTTCATGTTCCTCATATTTTGACACCTTTTGAAGCTCTTCATATTTTTCACACCTTTTCAGGCTCTTCATGTTTTTGAACATGGTTTCATGCTACTCCTTTTTCAGAACGTTTCATGCTCTTCATACTTTTGACACTTTTTGAAGCTCTTCATATTTTTGACACCTTTTCACGCTCTTCATGTTTTTGAACACCGCTTCATGCTCCTCGTATGTTCAGACCATTTCATGCTCCTCATATTTTTGCCACCTTTTGAAGATCCTCCTGTTTTTCACACCTTTTCAGGCTCTTCATGTTTTTCAACACTGCTTCATGCTCCTCCTATTTTTCAGACCGTTTCATGCTCCTCATATTTTTTACACCTTTTGAAGCTCTCTATAATTTTCACACCTTTTCAGGTTCTCCATGTTTTTGAACACCGCTTCATGCTCCTCCTATTTTCAGACCGTTTCATGCTCCTCATATTTTCATACCATTTCATGTTCCACATATTTTGACACCTTTTGAAGCTCTTCATATTTTTCACACCTTTTCAGGCTCTTCATGTTTTTGAACACCGCTTCATGCTCCTCCGATTTTTCAGATCGTTTCATGCTCCTCATCTTTTTGACACCTTTTGAAGCTCTTAATATTTTTCACACCTTTTCAGGCTCTTCATGTTTTTCAACACCGCTTCATGCTCCTCCTATTTTTCAGATCGTTTCATGCTCATCTCATTTTTGACACCTTTTGAAGCTCTTCATATTTTTCACACCTTTTGAATCTCTTCATATTTTTCACACATTTTCAGCCTCTTCATGTTTTTCAACACTCCTTCATGATCCTCCTATATTTCAGACCGTTTCATGCTCCTCATATTATTGACACCTTTTGAAGCTCTTCATATTTTTCACACCTTTCCATGCTCATCATGTTTTGGAACACCGTTTCATGCTACTCCTTTTTCAGAACGTTTCATGCTCTTCATACTTTTGACACTTTTTGAAGCTCTTCATATTTTTCGTACCTTTTCAGGATCTCCATGTAGTTGAATACCGCTTCATGCTCCTCCTATTTTTGAGACCGATTCATGCTCCTCATATTTTTGACACCTTTTAAAGGTCTTCATATTTTCACACCTTTTCAGGTTCTTCATATTTTTGAACACCGCTTCATGCTCCTCCAATTTTTCAGACCGTTTCATGCTCCTCATATTTTTCACACCTTTTGAAGCTCTTCATATATTTCACACCTTTTAGGCTCTTCATGTTTTTCAACACCACTTCATGCTCCTCCTATTTTTCAGACCGTTTCATGCTCATCTCATTTTTGACACCTTTTGAAGCTCTTCATATTTTTCACACCTTTTGAAGCTCTTCATATTTTTCGTACCTTTTCAGGATCTCCATGTAGTTGAATACCGCTTCATGCTCCTCCTATTTTTCAGACCGTTTCTTGCTCCTCCTATATTTCAGACTGTTTCATGCTCCTCATATTTTTGAAACCTTTTGAAGCTCTTCATAATGTTCACACCTTTTCAGGCTCTTCATGTTTTTCAACATCGCTTCATGCTCCTCCTATTTTTCAGACCGTTTCATGCTCCTCATATATTTGACAGCTTTTGAAGCTCTTCATATATTTCACACCGTTTCAGGCTCTTCAAATTTTTCAACACCGCTTTATGCTCCTTCTATTTTTCAGACCGTTTCTTGCTCCTCATATTTTTGACGCCTATTTAAGCTCTTCATATTTTTCACACTTTTTCAGGCTCTTCATATTTTTCAACACCGCTTCATGCTCCTTCTATTTTTCTGAACGTTTCATGCTCCTCATATTTTTGAAACCTTTTGAAACTCTTCATATATATCACAGCTTTTCAGACTCTTCATGTTTTTCAACACAACTTCATGCTCCTCCTGTTTTTTAGATCGTTTCATGCTCCTCATATTTTTGACATCTTTTAAAGCTCTTCATATTTTTCACACCTTTTTAGGATCTTCATGTTTTTGAACACCGCTTCAAGCTCCTCTTATTTTTCAGACCGTTTCATGCTCCTCATGTATTTCACACCTTTTGAAGCTCCTCATATTTTTCACACATTTACAGGCTCTTCATGTTTTTGAACACCGTTGCATGCTCCTCCTATTTTTCAGACCGTTTCATCCTCCTCATGTATTTCACACTTTTTGAAGCCCTTCATATTTTTCTCACCTTTTCAAGCTGTTCATGTTTTTCAACACCGCTTCATGATCTTCCTATTTTTCAGACCGTTTCATGCCGCCCGTATTTTTGACACCTTTTGAAGCTCTTCATATTTTTCACACCTTTTCAGGCTCTTCGTGTTTTTCAACACCACTTCACGCTCCTCCTATTTTTCAGTCCGTTTCATCCTCCTCATATTTTTGACACGTTTTGAAGCTCTTCATGTTTTTCACACCTTTTGAAGCTCTTCATATTTTTCACACCTTTTAAGGCTCTTCATGTTTTTCAGCACCACTTCATGCTCCTCCTATCTTTCAGACCCTTCATGCTCATCTCATTTTTGACACCTTTTGAAGCTCTTCATATTTTTCACACCTTTTCAGGCTCTTCATGTTTTTCAACACCACTTCACGCTCCTCCTATTTTTGAGACCGTTTCATGGTTCTCATATTTTTGACAACCTTTGATGCTCTTCATATTTTTCACACCGTTTCAGGCTCTCCATGGTTTTGAACACCGCTTCATGCTCCTCCTATATGAGACCGTTTCATTCTCCTCATGTTTTTGACACCTTTTGAACCTCTTCATATTTTTCACACCTTTTCAGGCTCTTCATGTTTTTGAACACCGCTTCATGCTCCTCCTATTTTTCGAACCGTTTCAAGCTCCTCATATTTTTCACACCCTTTGAAGCTCTTCATATTTTTCACACCTTTTCAGGCTCTTCATGTATTTGAACACCGCCTCATGCTCCTCCTAATTTTCAGACCGTTTCATGCTCCTCATATTTTTGACACCTTTTGAAGCTCTTCCTATTTTTCACATCTTTTCTTGCTCTTCATGTTTTTGAACACCGCTTCATGCTCCTCCTATATTTCAGACCCTTTCATGCTCCTCATATTTTTGACACCTTTTGAAGGTCCTCCTATTTCTCACACCTTTTCAGGCTCTTCATGTTTTTAAACACCGTTTCATGCTCCTCCTATTTTTCAGACCGTTTCATGTTCCTCCTATTTTCCAGACCTTTTCATGCTAATCATATTTTCGACACCTTTGTAAGCTCTTCATATATTTCACACCTTTTCAGGCTCTTCATGTTTTTCAACACCGCTTCATGCTCCTCCTATTTTTCAGACCGTTTCATGCTCCTCATATTTTTGACAACTTTTGAAGGTCTTCATATTTTTCACACCTTTTCAGTCTCTCCATGTTTTTGAACACCGCTTCATGCTCCTCCGATTTTTGACACCTTTTCATGCTCCTCTTATTTTTGACAAATTTTGAAGCTCTTCATATTTTTCACAACTTTTCAGGCTCTTCATGTTTTTGAACACCGCTTCATGCTCCTCCTATTTTTCAGACCATTTTTGCTCCTCCTATACTTCAGACTGTTTCATGCATTTCTTATTATTGACACCTTTTGAAACTCTTCCTATTTTTCACACCTTTTAACGCTCTTCATGTTTTTCAACACCGCTTCATGCTCCTCCTATTTTTCAGAACGTTTCATGCTCCTCATATTTTTGAAACCTTTTGGAGCTCTTCATAATTTTCACACCTTTTCAGTCTTTTCATGTTTTTCAACATCGCTTCATGCTCCTCGTATTTTTCAGACCGTTTCATGCTCCTCATATATTTGACAGCTTTTGAAGCTCTTCATATTTTTCACACCTTTTCAGGCTCTTCAAATTTTTCAACACCGCTTTATGCTCCTTCTATTTTTCAGACCGTTTCTTGCTCCTCATATTTTTGACAACTTTTTAAGCTCTTCATATTTTTCACAGCTTTTCAGGCTCTTCAAGTTTTTCAACACCACTTCATGCTCCTGCTGTTTTTCAGATCGTTTCATGCTCCTAATATTTCTGACATCTTTTAAAGCTCTTCATAATTTTCACACCTTCTGAGGCTCTTCATGTTTTTGAACACCGCTTCAAGCTCCTCCTATTTTTCAGACCGTTTCATGCTCATCTCATTTTTTACACCTTTTGAAGCTCTTCATATTTTTCACAAGTTTTGAAGCTCTTCATATTTTTCACACCTTTTCAGGCTCTTCATGTTTTTCAACACTGCTTCATGCTCCTCCTATTTTTCAGACCGTTTCATGCTCCTCTTATTTTTGACACCGTTTGAAGCTCTTCATATTTTTCACACCTTTTCAGCCTCTCCATGTTTTTGAACACCGCTTCATGCTCCTCATATTTTTCAGACCGTTTCATGCTCTTCATATTATTGACACCTTTTGAAGCTCTTCATGTTTTTCACACCTTTTCCGGCTCTCGATGTTTTTGAACACCGCTTCATTCTCCTCCTATTTTTTAGACCGTTTCATGCTCCTCCTTTTTTGAGAACGTTTCATGCTCCTCCTATTTTTCACACCTTTGCAGGCTCTCCATGTTTTTGAACACCGCTTCATGTACCTCCTATTTTTAAGACCGTTTCATGCTCCTCCTATTTTGCAGACCGTTTCATGCTCATCTCATTTTTTACACCTCTTGAAGCTCTTCATATTTTTCACAACTTTTGAAACTCTTCATATTTTTCACACCTTTTCAGGCTCTTCATGTTTTTCAACACTGCTTCATGCTCCTCCTATTTTTCAGACCGTTTCATGCTCCTCATATATTTGACAGCTTTTGAAGCTGTTCATATTTTTCACACCTTTTCAGGCTCTTCATTTTTTGAACACCGCTTCATGCTCCTTCTATTTTTCAGACCGGTTCTTTCTCCTCATATTTTTGACACCTATTGAAGCTCTTCATATTTTTCAAATCTTTTCAGGCTCTTCATGTTTTTGAACACCGCTTCAAGCTCCTCCTATTTTTGAGACCGTTTCATGCTCCTCATATTTTTGACACCTTTTAAAGCTCTTCATATTTTTCACACTTTTTCAGGCTCTTCATGTTTTTGAACACCGCTTCATGCTCCTCCTATTTTTCAGACCGTTTCATGCTCATCTCATTTTTCACACGTTTTGAAGCTCTTCATATTTTTCACACCTTTTCACGCTCTTCATGTTTTTGAACACCGCTTCATGCTCCTCGTATGTTCAGACTGTTTCATGTTCCTCATATTTTTGACACCTTTGAAGATCCTCCTGTTTTTCACACCTTTTCAGGCTCTGCATGTTTTTTAACACTGCTTCATGCTCCTCCTATTTTCAGACCGTTTCATGCTCCTCATATTTTCATACCATTTCATGTTCCTCATATTTTGACACCTTTTGAAGCTCTTCATATTTTTCACACCTTTTCACGCTCTTCATGTTTTTGAACACCGCTTCATGCTCCTCGTATGTTCAGACCGTTTCATGCTCCTCATATTTTTGACACCTTTTGAAGATCCTCCTGTTTTTCACACCTTTTCAGGCTCTGCATGTTTTTCAACACTGCTTCATGCTCCTCCTATTTTTCAGACCGTTTCATGCTCCTCATATTTTTGACACTTTTTGTAGCTCTTTATAATTTTCACACCTTTTAGGTTCTCCATGTTTTTGAACATCGCTTCATGCTCCTCCTATTTTCAGACCGTTTCATGCTCCTCATATTTTCATACCATTTAATGTTTCTCATATTTTGACTCCTTTTGAAGCTCTTCATATTTTTCATACCTTTTCAGGCTCTTCATGTTTTGAACACCGTTTCATGCTACTCCTTTTTCAGAACGTTTCATGCTCCTCATATTTTTAACAGCTTTTGAAACTCTTCATATTTTTCACACCTTTTCACGCTCTTCACGTTTTTGAACACCGCTTCATGCTCCTCGTATGTTCAGACCGTTTCATGCTCCTCATATTTTTGACACCTTTTGAAGATCCTCCTGTTTTTCACACCTTTTCTGGCTCTTCATGTTTTTCAACACTGCTTCATGCTCCTCCTATTTTTCAGACCGTTTCATGCTCCTCATATTTTTGACACCTTTTGAAGCTCTTTATAATTTTCACACCTTTTCAGGTTCTCCATGTTTTTGAACACCGCTTCATGCTCCTCCTATTTTCAGACCGTTTCATGCTCCTCATATTTTCATACCATCTCATGTTTCTCATATTTTGACACCTTTTGAAGCTCTTCATATTTTTCACACCTTTTCAGGCTCTTCATGTTTTTGAACACCGCTTCATGCTCCTCCGATTTTTCAGACCGTTTCATGCTCCTCATCTTTTTGACACCTTTTGAAGCTCTTAATATTTTTCACACGTTTTCAGGCTCTTCATGTTTTTCAGCACCGCTTCATGCTCCTCCTATTTTTCAGATCGTTTCATGCTCATCTCATTTTTGACACCTTTTGAAGCTCTTCATATTTTTCACACCTTTTGAATCTCTTCATATTTTTCACACATTTTCAGCCTCTTCATGTTTTTCAACACTCCTTCATGATCCTCCTATATTTCAGACCGTTTCATGCTCCTCATATTATTGACACCTTTTGAAGCTCTTCATATTTTTCACACCTTTCCAGGCTCATCATGTTTTTGAACACCGTTTCATGCTACTCCTTTTTCAGAACGTTTCATGCTCTTCATACTTTTGACACTTTTTGAAGCTCTTCATATTTTTCGTACCTTTTCAGGATCTCCATGTAGTTGAATACCGCTTCATGCTCCTCCTATTTTTGAGACCGTTTCATGCTCCTCATATTTTTGACTCCTTTTAAAGGTCTTCATATTTTTCACACCTTTTCAGGTTCTTCATATTTTTGAACACCGCTTCATGCTCCTCCGATTTTTCAGACCGTTTCATGCTCCTCATATTTTTCACACCTTTTGAAGTTCTTCATATATTTCACACCTTTTAGGCTCTTCATGTTTTTCAACACCACTTCATGCTCCTCCTATTTTTCAGACCGTTTCATGCTCATCTCATTTTTGACACCTTTTGAAGCTCTTCATATTTTTCACACCTTTTGAAGCTCTTCATATTTTTCACACATTTTCAGCCTGTTCATGTTTTTCAACACTGCTTCATGATCCTTCTATATTTCAGACCGTTTCATGCTCCTCATATTTTTGACACCTGTTGAAGGTCCTCCTATTTCTCACACCTTTTCAGGCTCTTCATGTTTTTGAACACCGCTTCATGCTCCTCCTATTTTTCAGACCGTTTCATGCTCATCTCATTTATGACACCTTTTGAAGCACTTCACATTTTTCACACCTTTTCAGGCTCTTCATGTTTTTCAACACCACATCATGCTCCTCCTGTTTTTCAAATCGTTTCATGCTCCTCATATTTTTAACAGCTTTTGAAACTCTTCATATTTTCCACACCTTTTCAGGCTCTTCATGTTTTTGAACACCGCTTCATGCTCCTCCTATTTTTCAGACCGTTTCATGCTCCTCATTTTCTTTGACACCTTTTGAAGCTCTGCATATTTTTCACAACTTTTGAAGCTCTTCATATTTTTCACACCTTTTCAGGCTCTTCATGTTTTGAACACCGCTTCATGCTCCTCCTATTTTACAGACCGTTTCATGCTCATCTCATTTTTTACACCTTTTGAAGCTCTTCATATTTTTCACAACTTTTGCAGCTCTTCATATTTTTCACACCTTTTCAGGCTCTTCATGTTTTTCAACACTGCTTCATGCTCCTCCTATTTTTCAGACCGTTTCATGCTCCTCTTATTTTTGACACCGTTTGAAGCTCTTCATATTTTTCACACCTTTTCATCCTCTCCATGTTTTTGAACACCGCTTCATGCTCCTCATATTTTTCAGACCGTTTCATGCTCTTCATATTGTTGACACCTTTTGAAGCTCTTCATGTTTTTCACACCTTTTCCGGCTCTCCATGTTTTTGAACACGGCTTCATTCTCCTCCTATTTTTAAGACCGTTTCATGCTCCTCCTTTTTTGAGAACGTTTCATGCTCCACCTATTTTTCACACCTTTTCAGGCTCTCCATGTTTTTGAACACCGCTTCATGTCCCTCCTATTTTTAAGACCGTTTCATGCTCCTCCTATTTTGCAGACCGTTTCATGCTCATCTCATTTTTTACACCTCTTGAAGCTCTTCATATTTTTCACACCTTTTGAAACTCTTCATATTTTTCACACCTTTTCAGGCTCTTCATGTTTTTCAACACCGCTTCATGCTCCTCCTATTTTTCAGACCGTTTCATGCTCCTCATATATTTGACAGCTTTTGAAGCTGTTCATATTTTTCACACCTTTTCAGGCTCATCATATTTTGAACACCGCTTCATGCTCCTTCTATTTTTCAGACCGGTTCTTTCTCCTCATATTTTTGACACCTATTGAAGCTCTTCATATTTTTCAAATCTTTTCAGGCTCTTCATGTTTTTGAACACCGCTTCAAGCTCCTCCTATTTTTGAGACCGTTTCATGCTCCTCATATTTTTGACACCTTTTGAAGCTCTTCATATTTTTCATACTTTTTCAGGCTCTTCATGTTTTTGAACACCGCTTCATGCTCCTCCTATTTTTCAGACTGTTTCATGCTCATCTCATTTTTCACACGTTTTGAAGCTCTTCATATTTTTCACACCTTTTCACGCTCTTCATGTTTTTGAACACCGCTTCATGCTCCTCGTATGTTCAGACCGTTTCATGCTCCTCATATTTTTGACACCTTTTGAAGATCCTCCTGTTTTTCACACCTTTTCAGGCTCTGCATGTTTTTCAACACTGCTTCATGCTCCTCCTATTTTTCAGACCGTTTCATGCTCCTCATATTTTTGACACTTTTTGAAGCTCTTTATAATTTTCACACCTTTTCAGGTTCTCCATGTTTTTGAACACCGCTTCATGCTCCTCCTATTTTCAGACCGTTTCATGCTCCTCATATTTTCATACCATTTCATGTTCCTCATATTTTGACACCTTTTGAAGCTCTTCATATTTTTCACACCTTTTCAGGCTCTTCATGTTTTTGAACACCGTTTCATGCTACTCCTTTTTCAGAACGTTTCATGCTCCTCATATTTTTAACAGCTTTTGAAACTCTTCATATTTTTCACATCTTTTCACGCTCTTCACGTTTTTGAACACCGCTTCATGCTCCTCGTATGTTCAGACCGTTTCATGCTCCTCATATTTTTGACACCTTTTGAAGATCCTCCTGTTTTTCACACCTTTTCAGGCTCTTCATGTTTTTCAACACTGCTTCATGCTCCTCCTATTTTTCAGACCGTTTCATGCTCCTCATATTTTTGACAGCTTTTGAAGCTCTTTATAATTTTCACACCTTTTCAGGTTCTCCATGTTTTTGAACACCGCTTCATGTTCCTCCTATTTTCAGACCATTTCATGCTCCTCATATTTTCATACCATTTCATGTTCCTCATATTTTGACACCTTTTGAAGCTCTTCATATTTTTCACACCTTTTCAGGCTCTTCATGTTTTTGAACACCGCTTCATGCTCCTCCGATTTTTCAGACCGTTTCATGCTCCTCATCTTTTTGACACCTTTTGAAGCTCTTAATATGTTTCACACCTTTTCAGGCTCTTCATGTTTTTCAACACCGCTTCATGCTCCTCCTATTTTTCAGATCGTTTCATGCTCATCTCATTTTTGACACCTTTTGAAGCTCTTCATATTTTTCACACCTTTTGAATCTCTTCATATTTTTCACACATTTTCAGCCTCTTCATGTTTTTCAACACTCCTTCATGATCCTCCTATATTTCAGACCGTTTCATGCTCCTCATATTATTGACACCTTTTGAAGCTCTTCATATTTTTCACACCTTTCCAGGCTCATCATGTTTTTGAACACCGTTTCATGCTACTCCTTTTTCAGAACGTTTCATGCTCTTCATACTTTTGACACTTTTTGAAGCTCTTCATATTTTTCGTACCTTTTCAGGATCTCCATGTAGTTGAATACCGCTTCATGCTCCTCCTATTTTTGAGACCGTTTCATGTTCCTCATATATTTGACACCTTTTAAAGGTCTTCATATTTTTCACACCTTTTCAGGTTCTTCATATTTTTGAACACCGCTTCATGCTCCTCCGATTTTTCAGACCGTTTCATGCTCCTCATATTTTTCACACCTTTTGAAGCTCTTCATGTATTTCACACCTTTTAGGCTCTTCATGTTTTTCAACACCACTTCATGCTCCTCCTATTTTTCAGACCGTTTCATGCTCATCTCATTTTTGACACCTTTTGAAGCTCTTCATATTTTTCACACCTTTTGAAGCTCTTCATATTTTTCACACATTTTCAGCCTCTTCATGTTTTTCAACACTGCTTCATGATCCTTCTATATTTCAGACCGTTTCATGCTCCTCATATTTTTGACACCTGTTGAAGGTCCTCCTATTTCTCACACCTTTTCAGGCTCTTCATGTTTTTGAACACCGCTTCATATTCCTCCTATTTTTCAGACCGTTTCATGCTCATCTCATTTATGACACCTTTTGAAGCACTTCACATTTTTCACACCTTTTCAGGCTCTTCATGTTTTTCAACACCACATCATGCTCCTCCTGTTTTTCAAATCGTTTCATGCTCCTCATATTTTTAACAGCTTTTGAAACTCTTCATATTTTCCACACCTTTTCAGGCTCTTCATGTTTTTGAACACCGCTTCATGCTCCTCCTATTTTTCACACTGTTTCATGCTCCTCATTTTCTTTGACACCTTTTGAAGCTCTTCATATTTTTCACAACTTTTGAAGCTCTTCATATTTTTCACACCTTTTCAGGCTCTTCATGTTTTGAACACCGTTTCATGCTCCTCCTATTTTACAGACCGTTTCATGCTCATCTCATTTTTTACACCTTTTGAAGCTCTTCATATTTTTCACAACTTTTGAAGCTCTTCATATTTTTCACACCTTTTCAGGCTCTTCATGTTTTTCAACACTGCTTCATGCTCCTCCTATTTTTCAGACCGTTTCATGCTCCTCTTATTTTTGACACCGTTTGAAGCTCTTCATATTTTTCACACCTTTTCATCCTCTCCATGTTTTTGAACACCGCTTCATGCTCCTCATATTTTTCAGACCGTTTCATGCTCTTCATATTGTTGACACCTTTTGAAGCTCTTCATGTTTTTCACACCTTTTCCGGCTCTCCATGTTTTTGAACACCGCTTCATTCTCCTCCTATTTTTAAGATCGTTTCATGCTCCTCCTTTTTTGAGAACGTTTCATGCTCCACCTATTTTTCACACCTTTTCAGGCTCTCCATGTTTTTGAACACCGCTTCATGTCCCTCCTATTTTTAAGACCGTTTCATGCTCCTCCTATTTTGCAGACCGTTTCATGCTCATCTCATTTTTTACACCTCTGGAAGCTCTTCATATTTTTCACACCTTTTGAAACTCTTCATATTTTTCACACCTTTTCAGGCTCTTCATGTTTTTCAACACCGCTTCATGCTCCTCCTATTTTTCAGACCGTTTCATGCTCCTCATATATTTGACAGCTTTTGAAGCTGTTCATATTTTCACACCTTTTCAGGCTCATCATATTTTGAACACCGCTTCATGCTCCTTCTATTTTTCAGACCGGTTCTTTCTCCTCATATTTTTGACACCTATTGAAGCTCTTCATATTTTTCAAATCTTTTCAGGCTCTTCATGTTTTTGAACACCGCTTCAAGCTCCTCCTATTTTTGAGACCGTTTCATGCTCCTCATATATTTGACACCTTTTGAAGCTCTTCATATTTTTCACACTTTTTCAGGCTCTTCATGTTTTTGAACACCGCTTCATGCTCCTCCTATTTTTCAGACCGTTTCATGCTCATCTCATTTTTCACACGTTTTGAAGCTCTTCATATTTTTCACACCTTTTCACGCTCTTCATGTTTTTGAACACCTCTTCATGCTCCTCGTATGTTCAGACCGTTTCATGCTCCTCATATTTTTGACACTTTTTGAAGCTCTTTATAATTTTCACACCTTTTCAGGTTCTCCATGTTTTTTAACATCGCTTCATGCTCCTCCTATTTTCAGACCGTTTCATGCTCCTCATATTTTCATACCATTTCATGTTCCTCATATTTTGACACCTTTTGATGCTCTTCATATTTTTCACACCTTTTCAGGCTCTTCATGTTTTTGAACACCGTTTCATGCTACTCCTTTTTCAGAACGTTTCATGCTCTTCATACTTTTGACACTTTTTGAAGCTCTTCATATTTTTCACACCTCTTCACGCTCTTCACGTTTTTGAACACCGCTTCATGGTCCTCGTATGTTCAGACCGTTTCATGCTCCTCATATTTTTGACACCTTTTGAAGATACTCCTGTTTTTCACACCTTTTCAGGCTCTTCATGTTTTTCAACACTGCTTCATGCTCCTCCTATTTTTCAGACCGTTTCATGCTCCTCATATTTTTGACACCTTTTGAAGCTCTTTATAATTTTCACACCTTTTCAGGTTCTCAATGGTTTTGAACACCGCTTCATGCTCCTCCTATTTTCAGACCGTTTCATGCTCCTCATATTTTCATACCATTTCATGTTCCTCATATTTTGACACCTTTTGAAGCTCTTCATATTTTTCACACCTTTCCAGGCTCATCATGTTTTTTAACACCGCTTCCTGCTACTCCTATTTTTAAGACCGTTTCATGCTCCTCGTATTTTTGACAACATTTGAAGCTCTTCATATTTCTCACACCTTTTCAGTCACTTCATGTTTTTCAACACCGCTTCATGCTCCTCCTATTTTTCAGATCGTTTCATGCTCATCTCATTTTTGACACCTTTTGAAGCTCTTCATATTTTTCACACCTTTTGAATCTCTTCATATTTTTCACACATTTTCAGCCTCTTCATGTTTTTCAACACTCCTTCATGACCCTCCTATATTTCAGACCGTTTCATGCTCCTCATATTATTGACACCTTTTGAAGCTCTTCATATTTTTCACACCTTTCCAGGCTCATCATGTTTTTGAACACCGCTTCATGCTCCTCCTATTTTTCAGACCATTTCTTGCTCCTCCTATACCTCAGACTGTTTCATGCATTTCTTATTATTGACACCTTTTGAAACTCTTCCTATTTTTCATACCTTTTAACGCTCGTCATGTTTTTCAACACCGCTTCATGCTCCTCCTATTTTTCAGACCGTTTCATGCTCCTCATATTTTTGAAACCTTTTGAAGCTTTTCATAATTTTCACACCTTTTCAGGCTTTTCATGTTTTTCAACATCGCTTCATGCTCCTCGTACTTTTCACACCGTTTCATGCTCCTCATATATTTGACAGCTTTTGAAGCTCTTCATATTTTTCACACCTTTTCAGGCTCTTCAAATTTTTCAACACCGCTTTATGCTCCTTCTATTTTTCAGACCGTTTCTTGCTCCTCATATTTTTGACAACTTTTTAAGCTCTTCATATTTTTCACAGCTTTTCAGGCTCTTCATGTTTTTCAACACCGCTTCATGCTCCTCCTATTTTTCTGACCGTTTCATGCTCCTCATATTTTTGACACATTTTGAAGCTCTTCATATATTTCACAGCTTTTCAGGCTCTTCATGTTTTTCAACACCACTTCATGCTCCTGCTGTTTTTCAGATCGTTTCATGCTCCTCATATTTCTGACATCTTTTAAAGCTCTTCATAATTTTCACACCTTCTGAGGCTCTTCATGTTTTTGAACACCGCTTCAAGCTCCTCCTATTTTTCAGACCGTTTCATGCTCCTCATGTATTTCACACCGTTTGAAGCTCCTCATATGTTTCACACCTTACAGGCTCTTCATGTTTTTGAACACAGTTTCATGCTCCTCCTATTTTTCAGACCGTTTCATGCTCCTCATGTATTTCACACCTTTTGAAGCCTTTCATATTTTTCACAGCTTTTCAAGCTGTTCATGTTTTTCAACACCGTTTCATGCTCCTCCTATTTTTCAGACCGTTTCATGCTCCTCATGTATTTCACACCTTTTGAAGCTCTTCATATTTTTCACACCTTTTGAAGCTCTTCATATTTTTCACACCTTTTAAGGCTCTTCATGTTTTTCAACACCAATTCATGCTCCTCCTATTTTTCAGACCGTTTTATGTTCCTCCTGTTTTTCAGACCGTTTCAGGCTCCTCATATTTTTGACACCTTTTGAAGCTCTTCGTATTTTTCACAACTTTTAAGGCTCTTCGTGTTTTTGAACACTGCTCCATGCACCTCCTATTTTTCAGACCGTTTCATGCTCCTCATAATTTTGACACCTTTTCAAGCTCCCCATATTTTTCACACCTTTTCAGCCTCTTCATGTTTTTGAACACCTTTTCATGCTCTTCCTATTTTTCAGAACGTTTCATGCTCTTCATATTTTTCACACCTTTTAAAGCTCTTCATATTTCTCACACCTTTTCATGCTCTTCGACTTTTTCAATACAACTTCATGCTCCTCCTATTTTTCAGTCCGTTTCATGCTCCTAATATTTTTGACACCTTTTCAAGCTCTTCATCTATTTCCCACCTTTTCAAGCTCTTCATGTTTTTGAACACCTCTTCATGCTCCTCCTATTTTTCAGACCGTTTCATGCTCCTCATGTATTTCACACCTTTTGAAGCTCTTCATATTTCTCACACCTTTTCATTCTCTTCGACTTTTTCAATACAGCTTCATGCTCCTCCTATTTTTCAGTCCGTTTCATGCTCCTCATATTTTTGACACCTTTTGAAGCTGTTCATATTTTTCACACCCTTTCAGGCTCTTCATGTTTTTCAACACCGCTTCATGCTCCTCCTATTTTTCAGAACGTTTCATGCTCGTCATATTTTTGACACATTTTGAAGCTCTTTATATATTTCACACATTTTCAGGCTCTTCATGTTTTTCAACACCACTTCATCCTCCTCCTATTTTTCAGATCTTTTCATGCTCCTCTCATTTTTCACACCTTTTGAAGCTCTTCATATTTTTCACACATTTTCATGCTCCTCATGATTTTCAACACCGCATCATGCTCCTTCTATTTTTCAGACCGTTTCATGCTCCTCATATCTTTGACACCTTTTGAAGCTCTTCATATTTTTCACACGTCTTCAGGCTCTCCATGTTTTTGAACACCGCCTCATGCTCCTCCTATTTTCAGAACATTTCATGCTCCTCCAATTTTTACACGTTTTGAAGCTCTTCATATTTTTCACACCTTTTCAGGCTCTTCATGTTTTTCAACACCACTTCGTGCTCCTCCTATTTTTCAGACCGTTTCATGCTCCTCATATTTTTGACACCTTTTGAAGCTCTTCATATTTTTCACTCCTTTTCAGGCTCTTCATGTTTTTGAACACCACTTCATGTTCCTCCTATTTTTCAGAACCTTTCATGCTCCTCATATTTTTGACACCTTTTGAAGCTCTTCATATTTTTCACACCTTTTCATGCTCTTCATGTTTTTCAACTCCACTTCATCCTCCTCCTATTTTTCAGATCTTTTCATGCTCCTCTCATTTTTCACACCTTTTGAAGCTATTCATATTTTTCACACCTTTTCATGCTCCTCATGATTTTCAACACCTCTTCATGCTCCTTCTATTTTTCAGACCGTTTCATGGTCCTCATATTTTTGACACCTTTGAAGCTCTTCATATTTTACACCTTTTCAGGCTCTTCATGTTTTTGAACACTGCTTCATGCACGTCTTACTTTTCGGACCGTTTCATGTTCCTCATATATTTCACAGCTTTTGAAGCTCTTCATATTTTTCACACCTTTTCAGGCTCTTCATGTTTTTGAACACCGTTTCATGCTCCTCCTATTTTTCATAACGATTCATGCTCCTCATATTTTTGACACTTTTTGAAGCTCTTCATATTTTACACACCTTTTCAGGCTCTTCATGTTTTTGAACACCGCTTCATGCTCCTCCTATTTTTCAGACAGTTTCATGCTCCTCATTATTTCACACAATTTGAAGCTCTTCATATTTTTCACACCTTTTCAGGCTCTCCATGTTTTTCAACACCACTTCATGCTCCTCCTATTTTTCAGACCGTTTTATGCTCCTCATATTTTTGACACCTTTTGTAGCTCTTCATATATTTCACACCTTTTCAGGCTCTTCATGTTTTTCAACACCACTTCATGCTCCTCCTATTTTTCAGACCGTTTTATGCTCCTCATATTTTTGACACCTTTTGTAGCTCTTCATATATTTCACACCTTTTCAGGCTCTTCATGTCTTTCAACACCGCTTCATGATCCGCTTATTTTTCAGACCGTTTCATTCTCCTCATATTTTGACAATTTTGGAAGCTCTTCATATTTTTCACACCTTTTCAGGCTCTTCATGTTTTTCAATAACACTTCATGCTCCTCCTATTTTTCTGGCCCTTTCATACTCCTCATATTTTTGACACCTTTTGAAGTGCGTCATACTTTTCACACCTTTTCAGGCTCTTCATGTTTTTCAACACCGCTTCATGCTCCTCCTATTTTTCAGACCGTTTCATGCTCCTCATATTTTTGACACCTTTTGAATCTCTTCATATTTTTCACACCTTTTCAGGATCTTCATGTTTTTAAACTCCGCTTCATGTTCATCCTATTTTTCAGACCGTTTCATGCTCCTCATATTTTTGACACCTTTTGAAGCTCTTCGTATTTTTCACTCCTTTTAAGGCTCTTCGTGTTTTTGAACACTGCTCCATGCACCTCCTATTTTTCAGACCGTTTCATGCTCCTCATAATTTTGACACCTTTTCAAGCTCCCCATATTTTTCACACCTTTTCAGGCTCTGCATGTTTTTGAACACCTTTTCATGCTCCTCCTATTTTTCAGAACGATTCATGCTCTTCATATTTTTCACACCTTTTAAAGCTCTTCATATTTCTCACACCTTTTCATGCTCTTCGACTTTTTCAATACAACTTCATGCTCCTCCTATTTTTCAGTCCGTTTCATGCTCCTCATATTTTTGACACCTTTTCAAGCTCTTCATATATTTCCCACCTTTTCAGGCTCTTCATGTTTTTGAACACCTCTTTCTGCTCCTCCTATTTTTCAGACCGTTTCATGCTCCCCATGTATTTCACACCTTTTGAAGCTCTTCATATTTCTCACACCTTTTCATTCTCTTCGACTTTTTCAATACAACTTCATGCTCCTCCTATTTTTCAGTCCGTTTCATGCTCCTCATATTTTTGACACCTTTTGAAGCTCTTCATATTTTTCACACCTTTTCATGCTCTACATCTTTTTGAACACCGCTTCATGCTCCTCCTTATATTCAAACCGTTTCATGCTTCTCATGTATTTCACACGTTTTGAAGCTCTTCATATTTTTCACACCCTTTCACTCTCTTCATGTTTATGAACACCATTTCATTCTCCTCCTATTTTTCAGACCGTTTCATGCTCCTCATATTTTTGACACCTTTTGAAGCTGTTCATATTTTTCACACCTTTTCAGGCTCTTCATGTTTTTCAACACCGCTTCATGCTCCTCCTACTTTTCAGAACGTTTCATGCTCCTCATATTTTTGACACATTTTGAAGCTCTTTATATATTTCACACATTTTCAGGCTCTTCATGTTTTTCAACACCACTTCATCCTCCTCCTATTTTTCAGATCTTTTCATGCTCCTCTCATTTTTCACACCTTTTGAAGCTCTTCATATTTTTCACACCTTTTCATGCTCCTCATGATTTTCAACACCGCATCATGCTCCTTCTATTTTTCAGACCGTTTCATGCTCCTCATATTTTTGACACCTTTTGAAGCCCTTCATATTTTTCACACGTCTTCAGGCTCTTCATGTGTTTGAACACCGCTTCATGCTCCTCCTATTTTCAGAACATTTCATGCTCCTCCAATTTTTACACCTTTTGAAGCTCTTCATATTTTTCACACCTTTTCAGGCTCTTCATGTTTTTGAACACCGCATCATGCTCCTCCTATTTTTCAGACAGTTTCATGCTCCTCATATATTTCACACCTTTTGAACCTCTTCATATTTTTCACACCTTTTCAGGCTCTTCATGTATTTCAACACCACTTCTTGCTCCTCCTATTTTTCAGACAGTTTCCTTCTCATGTCATTTTTGACACCTTATGAAACTCTTCATATTTTTCACACCTTTTGAAGCTCTTCATATTTTTCACACTTTTTCAGGCTCTTCATGTTTTTCAATACCACTTCATGCTCCTCCTATTTTTCCGGCGTTTTCATGCTCCTCATATTTTTGACACCTTTTGAAGTGCTTCATATTTTTCACACCTTTTCTGGCTCTTCGTGTTTTGAACACCGCTCCATGCTCCTCCTATTTTTCAGACAGTTTCATGCTCCTCATGTATTTCACACCTTTTGAAGCTCTTCATATTTTTCACACCTTTTCAGTCTCTTCATGTTTTTGAACTCCACTTCATGCTCCTCTTATTTTTCAGACCGATTCATGCTTCTCATATTTTTGACACTTTTTGAAGCTCCTCATATTTTTCACACATTTTCAGGCTCTTCATGTTTTTGAACACCACTTCATGCTCCTCCTATTTTTCAGACCATTTCATGCTCCTCATATTTTTGACAACTTTTGAAGCTCTTCATGTTTTTCAACACCGTTTCATGCTCCTCCGATTTTTCAGACCGTTTCATGCTCCTCATTATTTTGACACCTTTTGAAGCTCTTCATATTTTTCACACCTTTTCCTGGTCTTTGAATTTTTTACACCTTTCATGCTCCTCGTATTTTTCACACCTTTTCCTGCTCCTCGGATTTTTCACACGTTTTCATGCTCCTCGCATATTTCTGAACTTTTCCTGTTCCTCGGATTTTTCACACCTTTTCTTGCTCCTCATATTTTTCACACCGTTCCATGCTCCTCGTATTTTACACACTTTATCATTTTCCTCGTATTCTTCAGACCTTTTCATGCTCTTCATATTTTTCACACCTTTTCATTCTCCTCATATTTTTCACCTTTTCCTTCTCTCGTATTTTTCACACCTTTTCATGCTCCTCGTATTTTTCACACCATGTCATGCTCCTCGTACTTTTCAGACCTTTTCATTCTCTTCATATATTTCAAACCTTGTCATGCTCCTCGTATTTTTCACGCCTTTCCCTGCTCCTCGTATTTTTCACACGTTGTCACGCTCCTCGTATTTTTCACACCTTGTCATGCTCCTTGTATTTTTCAGACCTTTTCATGCACCTGGTATTTTTCACCTTTTCATCCACCTCGTATTTTTCACACCTTTTCCTGATCCTCGTATTTTTCACACCTTTTCTTACTCTTCGAATTTTTCACACCTTTTCGTGCTCCTCGTACTTTTCACACCTTTTCACGCTCTTCGTATTTTTGACACCTTTTCATGCTCCTCGTATTTTTCAGACCTTTTCCTTGTCTTTGAATTTTTCACACCTTTCTATGCTCCTCGTATTTTTCACACCTTTTCCTGCTGTCGTATTTTTCACACCTTTCCATGCGCCTCGTATTTTACACACTTTATCATGCTCCTCGTATTCTTCAGACCTTTTCATGCTCTTCGTATTTTTCACACCTTTTCATTCTCCTCATATTTTTCACCTTTTCCTGCTCTCGTATTTTTCACACCTTTTCATGCTCCTCGTATTTTTCACACCATGTCATGCTCCTCGTACTTTTCAGACCTTTTCATGCTCTTCATATATTTCAAACCTTGTCATGCTCCTCGTATTTTTCACGCCTTTCCCTGCTCCTCGTATTTTTCACACGTTGTCACGCTCCTCGTATTTTTCACAACTTGTCATGCTCCTTGTATTTTTCAGACCTTTTCATGCACCTCGTATTTTTCACACCTTTTCATTCTCCTCGTATTTTTGACAACTTTTCATGCCCCTCTATTTTTCAGACAGTTTCATGCTCCTCATTATTTCACACAATTTGAAGCTCTTCATATTTTTCACACCTTTTCAGGCTCTCCATGTTTTTCAACACCACTTCATGCTCCTCCTATTTTTCAGACCGTTTTATGCTCCTCATATTTTTGACACCTTTTGTAGCTCTTCATATATTTCACACCTTTTCAGGCTCTTCATGTTTTTCAACACCACTTCATGCTCCTCCTATTTTTCAGACCGTTTCATGCTCCTCATAATTTTGACACCTTTTCAAGCTCCCCATATTTTTCACACCTTTTCAGGCTCTTCATGTTTTTGAACACCTTTTCATGCTCCTCCTATTTTTCAGAACGTTTCATGCCCTCATATTTTTCACACCTTTTAAAGCTCTTCATATTTCTCACACCTTTTCATGCTCTTCGACTTTTTCAATACAACTTCATGCTCCTCCTATTTTTCAGTCCGTTTCATGCTCCTCATATTTTTGACACCTTTTCAAGCTCTTCATATATTTCCCACCTTTTCAGGCTCTTCATGTTTTTGAACACCTCTTTCTGCTCCTCCTATTTTTCAGACCGTTTCATGCTCCTCATGTATTTCACACCTTTTGAAGCTCTTCATATTTCTCACACCTTTTCATTCTCTTCGACTTTTTCAATACAACTTCATGCTCCTCCTATTTTTCAGTCCGTTTCATGCTCCTCATATTTTTGACACCTTTTGAAGCTCTTCATATTTTTCACACCTTTTCATGCTCTACATCTTTTTGAACACCGCTTCATGCTCCTCCTTATATTCAAACCGTTTCATGCTTCTCATGTATTTCACACGTTTTGAAGCTCTTCATATTTTTCACACCCTTTCACTCTCTTCATGTTTTTGAACACCGTTTCATTCTCCTCCTATTTTTCAGACCGTTTCATGCTCCTCATATTTTTGACACCTTTTGTAGCTCTTCAATATTTCACACCTTTTCAGGCTCTTCATGTTTTTCAACACCACTTCATGCTCCTCCTATTTTTCAGACCGTTTCATTCTCATGTCATTTTTGACACCTTTTTAAGCTCTTCATATTTTTCATACCTTTTCAGGCTCTTCATGTCTTTCAACACCGCTTCATGATCCTCGTATTTTTCAGACCTTTTCATTCTCCTCATATTTTGACAATTTTGGAAGCTCTTCATATTTTTCACACCTTTTCAGGCTCTTCATGTTTTTCAATAACACTTCATGCTCCTCCTATTTTTCTGGCCGTTTCATACTCCTCATATTTTTGACACCTTTTGAAGTGCTTCATACTTTTCACACCTTTTCAGGCTCTTCATGTTTTTCAACACCGCTTCATGCTCCTCCTATTTTTCAGACCGTTTCATGCTCCTCATATTTTTGACACCTTTTGAATCTCTTCATATTTTTCACACCTTTTCAGGATCTTCATGTTTTTAAACTCCGCTTCATGTTCCTCCTATTTTTCACACCGTTTCATGCTCCTCATATTTTTGACACCTTTTGAAGCTCTTCATATTTTTCACACCTTTTAAGGCTCTTCGTGTTTTTGAACACTGCTCCATGCACCTCCTATTTTTCAGACCGTTTCATGCTCCTCATAATTTTGACACCTTTTCAAGCTCCCCATATTTTTCACACCTTTTCAGGCTCTTCATGTTTTTGAACACCTTTTCATGCTCCTCCTATTTTTCAGAACGTTTCATGCTCTTCATATTTTTCACACCTTTTAAAGCTCTTCATATTTCTCACACCTTTTCATGCTCTTCGACTTTTTCAATACAACTTCATGCTCCTCCTATTTTTCAGTCGGTTTCATGCTCCTCATACTTTTAACACCTTTTCAAGCTCTTCATATATTTCCCACCTTTTCAGGCTCTTCATGTTTTTGAACACCTCTTTCTGCTCCTCCTATTTTTCAGACCGTTTCATGCTCCTCATGTATTTCACACCTTTTGAAGCTCTTCATATTTCTCACACCTTTTCATTCTCTTCGACTTTTTCAATACAACTTCATGCTCCTCCTATTTTTCAGTCCGTTTTATGCTCCTCATATTTTTGACACCTTTTGAAGCTCTTCATATTTTTCACACCTTTTCATGCTCTACATCTTTTTGAACACCGCTTCATGCTCCTCCTTATATTCAAACCGTTTCATGCTTCTCATGTATTTCACACGTTTTGAAGCTCTTCATATTTTTCACACCCTTTCACTCTCTTCATGTTTTTGAACACCGTTTCATTCTCCTCCTATTTTTCAGACCGTTTCATGCTCCTCATATTTTTGACACCTTTTGAAGCTGTTCATATTTTTCACACCTTTTCAGGCTCTTCATGTTTTTCAACACCGCATCATGCTCCTTCTATTTTTCAGACCGTTTCATGCTCCTCATATTTTTGACACCTTTTGAAGCCCTTCATATTTTTCACACGTCTTCAGGCTCTTCATGTGTTTGAACACCGCTTCATGCTCCTCCTATTTTCAGAAAATTTCATGCTCCTCCAATTTTTACACCTTTTGAAGCTCTTCATATTTTTCACACCTTTTCAGGCTCTTCATGTTTTTGAACACCGCTCCATGCTCCTCCTTTTTTTCAGACAGTTTCATGCTCCTCATGTATTTCACACCTTTTGAACCTCTTCATATTTTTCACACCTTTTCAGGCTCTTCATGTTTTTCAACACCACTTCTTGCTCCTCCTATTTTTCAGACAGTTTCCTTCTCATGTCATTTTTGACACCTTATGAAGCTCTTCATATTTTTCACACCTTTTGAAGCTCTTCATATTTTTCACACTTTTTCAGGCTCTTCATGTTTTTCAATACCACTTCATGCTCCTCCTATTTTTCCGGCGTTTTCATGCTCCTCATATTTTTGACACCTTTTGAAGCGCTTCATATTTTTCACACCTTTTCAGGCTCTTCGTGTTTTGAACACCGCTCCATGCTCCTCCTATTTTTCAGACAGTTTCATGCTCCTCATGTATTTCACACCTTTTGAAGCTCTTCATATTTTTCACACCTTTTCAGTCTATTCGTGTTTTTGAACTCCACTTCATGCTCCTCTTATTTTTCAGACCGATTCATGCTTCTCATATTTTTAACACTTTTTGAAGCTCCTCATATTTTTCACACATTTTCAGGCTCTTCATGTTTTTGAACACCACTTCATGCTCCTCCTATTTTTCCGACCATTTCATGCTCCTCATATTTTTGACAACTTTTGAAGCTCTTCATGTTTTTCAACACCGTTTCATGCTCCTCCGATTTTTCAGACCGTTTCATGCTCCTCATTATTTTGACACCTTTTGAAGCTCTTCATATTTTTCACACCTTTTCCTGGTCTTTGAATTTTTACACCTTTCATGCTCCTCGTATTTTTCACACCTTTTCCTGCTCCTCGGATTTTTCACACGTTTTCATGCTCCTCGCATATTTCTGAACTTTTCCTGTTCCTCGGATTTTTCACACCTTTTCTTGCTCCTCATATTTTTCACACCTTTTCATGCTCCTCGAATTTTTCAAGCCTTTTCACGCTCTTCATATTTTTCACACCTGTTCACGCTCTTTGTATTTTTGAAACCTTTTCATGCTCCTTGTATTTTTCAGACCTTTTCATGCTCTTCTTATTTTTCAGACATTTTCATGCTCTTCGTATTTTTGACACCTCTTGCTGTTCTTTGCATTTTTCACACCTTTTCATGCTCCTCATATTTTTCACACCTTTTCATGCTCCTCGTATTATTCAGACCTTTTCATGCTCTTCATATTTTTCAAACCTTGTCGTGCTTCTCCTATTTTTCAAGTCTTTTCATGCTCTTCGTATTTTTCACACCTTTTCATGCTCCTCATATTTTTCACCTTTTCATCCACCTCGTATTTTTCACACCTTTTCCTGATCCTCGTATTTTTCACACCTTTTCTTACTCTTCGAATTTTTCACACCTTTTCCTGCTGTCGTATTTTTCACACCGTTCCATGCTCCTCGTATTTTACACACTTTATCATGGTCCTCGTATTCTTCAGACCTTTTCATGCTCTTCATATTTTTCACACCTTTTCATTCTCCTCATATTTTTCACCTTTTCCTCCTCTCGTATTTTTCACACCTTTTCATGCTCCTCGTATTTTTCACACCATGTCATTCTCCTCGTATTTTTCAGACCTTTTCATGCTCTTCATATATTTCAAACCTTGTCATGCTCCTCGTATTTTTCACGCCTTTCCCTGCTCCTCGTATTTTTCACACGTTGTCACGCTCCTCGTATTTTTCACACCTTGTCATGCTCCTTGTATTTTTCAGACCTTTTCATGCACCTGGTATTTTTCACCTTTTCATCCACCTCGTATTTTTCACACCTTTTCCTGATCCTCGTATTTTTCACACCTTTTCTTACTCTTCGAATTTTTCACACCTTTTCGTGCTCCTCGTACTTTTCACACCTTTTCACGCTCTTCGTATTTTTGACACCTTTTCATGCTCCTCGTATTTTTCAGACCTTTTCCTTGTCTTTGAATTTTTCTCACCTTTCTATGCTCCTCGTATTTTTCACACCTTTTCCTGCTGTCGTGTTTTTCACACCTTTCCATGCGCCTCGTATTTTACACACTTTATCATGCTCCTCGTATTCTTCAGACCTTTTCATGCTCTTCGTATTTTTCACACCTTTTCATTCTCCTCATATTTTTCACCTTTTCCTGCTCTCGTATTTTTCACACCTTTTCATGCTCCTCGTATTTTTCACACCATGTCATGCTCCTCGTACTTTTCAGACCTTTTCATGCTCTTCATATATTTCAAACCTTGTCATGCTCCTCGTATTTTTCACGCCTTTCCCTGCTCCTCATATTTTTCACACGTTGTCACGCTCCTCGTATTTTTCACAACTTGTCATGCTCCTTGTATTTTTCAGACCTTTTCGTGCACCTCGTATTTTTCACACCTTTTCATTCTCCTCGTATTTTTGACAACTTTTCATGCTCCTCGTATTTTTCAGACCTTTTCATTCTCTTCGTATTTTTCGAACCTTTTCCTGATCCTCGTATTTTTCAGACATTTTCATGCTCCTCGTATTTTTCACACATTGCCATGCTCCTCATATTTTTCACACCTTTTCATGCTCCTCGTATTTTTCAGACCTTTTCATGCTCCTCGTATTTTTCAGACTTTTTCACGCCCTTCATATTTTTCACACCTGTTCACGCTCCTCGTATTTTTCACACCTTTTCATGCATCTCGTACTTTTCAGACCTTTTCATTCTCTTCGTATTTTTCACACCTTTTTCTGCTCCTCGGATTTTTCACACGTTTTCATGCTCCTCGTATTTTTCAGACCTTTTCATGCTCTTCGTATTTTTCAGACCTTTTCATGCTCTTTGTATTTTTCACCACTTTTCATTCTGCTCGTATTTTTCACGCCTTTTCCTGCTCCTCGTGTTTTTTACATGATGTCATGCTCCTGGCATTTTCACACCTTGTCCTGCTCCTCGTATTTTTCAAACCTTTTCCTTCTCCTCGTATTTTTCACACCTTTTCATGCTCCTCGTATTTTTCAGACCTTTTCTTTATTATTATTATTATTATTATTATTATTATTATTATTATTTTGTCATACATTGGTATGAATCAGCCATAGATTTACACGTATTCCCCATCCCGATCCCCCTCCTACCTCCCTCTCCACCCGATTCCTCGGGGTCCTCCCAGTGCACCAGGTCCGGGCACTTGTCTTATGCATTCCACCTGGGCTGGTGATCTGTTTCACCATAGATAGTATACATGCTGTTCTTTTGAAATATCTCACCCTCACATTCTCCCACAGAGTTCAAAAGTCTGTTCTGTATTACTGTGCCTCTTTTTCTGTTTTGAATATAGGGTTATCGTTACCATCTTTCTAAATTCCATATACATGTGTTAGTATGCTGTAATGTTCTTTATCTTTCTGGCTTACTTCACTCTGTATAAGGGGCTCCAGTTTCATCCATCTCATTAGGACTGGTTCAAATGAATTCTTTTTAATGGCTGAGTAATATTCCATGGTGCATATGTACCACAGCTTCCTTATCCATTCATCTGCTGATGGGCATCTAGGTTGCTTCCATGTCCTGGCTATTATAAACAGTGCTGTGATGAACATTGGGGTGCACGTGTTTCTTTCAGATCTGGTTTCCTCAGTGTGCATGCCCAGAAGTGGGATTGCTGGGTCATATGGCAGTTCTATTTCCAGTTTTTTAAGAAATCTCCACACTGTTTTCCATAGCAGCTGTACTAGTTTGCATTCCCACCAACAGTGTAAGAGGGTTCCCTTTTCTCCACACCCTCTTCAGCATTTATTGCTTGTAGACATTTGGATAGCAGCCATCCTGACTGGCGTGTAATGGTACCTCATTGTGGTTTTGATTTGCATTTCTCTAATAATGAGTGATGTTGAGCATCTTTTCATGTGTTTGTTAGCCATCTGTATGTCTTCTTTGGAGAAATGTCTGTTTAGTTCTTTGGCCCATTTTTTGATTGGGTCATTTATTTTTCTGGAATTGAGCTGTAGGAGTTGTTTGTATATTTTTGAGATTAATCCTTTGTCTGTTTCTTCAGTTGCTATTATTTTCTCCCAATCTGAGGGCTGTCTTTTCACCTTACTTATAGTTTGCTTTGTAGTGCAAAAGCTTTTAAGTTTCATTAGGTCCCATTTGTTTATTTTTACTTTTATTTCCAATATTCTGGGAGGTGGGTCATAGAGGATCTTGCTGTGATTTATGTCCGAGAGAGTTTTGCCTATGTTCTCCTCTAGGAGTTTTATAGTTTCTGGTCTTACATTTAGATCTTTAATCCATTTTGAGTTTATTTTTGTGTCTCCAAAAAGCAGGAATAGAAGGAACATACCTCAACATAATAAAAGCTATATATGACAAACCCACAGCGAGCATCACCCTCAATGGTGAAAAATTGAAAGCATTTACCCTGAAATCAGGAACAAGACAAGGGTGCCCACTCTCACCACTACTATTCAACATAGTGTTGGAAGTTCTGGCCACAGCAATCAGATCAGAAAAAGAAGTAAAAGGAATCCAGATAGGAAAAGAAGAAGTGAAACTCTCACTGTTTGCAGATGACATGATCCTCTACATAAAAAACCCTAAAGTCTCTACCAGAAAATTACTAGAGCTAATCAATGAATATAGTAAAGTTGCAGGATATAAAATTAACACACAGAAATCCCTTGCATTCCTATATACTAACAATGAAAAAACAGACAGAGAAATTAAAGAAACAATACCATTCACCATTGCAACAAAAAGAATAAAATACTTAGGAGTATATCTACCTAAAGAAACAAAGGACCTATACATAGAAAACTATAAAACACTGATGAAAGAAATCAAAGAGGACACAAACAGATGGAGAAACATACCGTGTTCATGGATTGGAAGAATCAAAATTGTCAAAATGGCTATTCTACCCAAAGCAATCTATAGATTCAATGCAATCCCTATCAAGTTACCAACGGTATTTTTCACAGAAGTAGACCAAAGAATTTCACAATTTGTATGGAAATACAAAAAACCTCGAATAGCCAAAGTAATCTTGAGAAAGAAGAATGGAACGGGAGGAATCAACCTGCCTGACTTCAGACTCTACTACAAAGCCACAGTCATCAAGACAGTATGGTACTGGCACAAAGACAGAAATATAGATCAATGGAACAGAATAGAAAGCCCAGAGATAAATCCACGGACCTATGGACACCTTATCTTTGACAAAGGAGGCAAGGATATACAATGGAAAAAAGACAACCTCTTTAACAAGTGGTGCTGGGATAACTGGTCAACCACTTGTAAAAGAATGAAACTAGAACATTTTCAGACCTTTTCATGCTCTTCGAAATTTCACACCTTTTCACGCTCTTCATATTTTTCACACCTTTTCACGCTCTCCGTATTTTTGACACCTTTTCATGCTCCTCGTATTTTTCAGACCATTTCATGCTTATCGTATATTTCACACCTTTTCCTGGTCTTTGAATTTTTCACACCATTCTATGCTCCTCGTATTTTTCACACTTTTCCTGCTGTCGTAATTTTCACACCTTTTCATGCTCCTCGTATTTTTCACACATTTTCATGCTCCTCGTATTCTTCAGACCTTTTCATGCTCTTCGTATTTTTCACACCTTTTCATTTTCCTCTTATTTTTCACAACTTTTCATGCTCCTCGTATTTTTCAGACCTTTTCATTCGCTTCGTATTTTTCAAACCTTGTCCTGCTCCTCGTATTTTTCAGACCCTTTCATGCTCTTCATATTTTTCACACCTTGTCATGCTCCTCGTATTTGTCAGACCTTATCATGCTCCTCGTATATTTCACACCTTGTCATGCTCCTCGTATTTTTCACACCTTGTTATGCTCCTCGTATTTTTCACACCTTGTCATGTTGCTCGTATTTTTCATATCTTGTCATGCTCTTCGTATTTTTCAGGCTTTTTCATGCTCCTAGAATTTTTCAGATCTTTTCATGCTCCTCGTATTTTCACACCTTTTCATGCTCCTCATATTTTTCACACATTTTTCTATTCTTCGAATTATTCACACCTTTTCATGCTCCTTGTATTTTTCACACCTTTATATGCTCCTCGTATTTTTCACACCTTTTCATGCTCCTCGTATTTTTCAGATCTTTTCATGCTCCTCGAATTTTTCAGACCATTTCACGCTCTTCATATTTTTCACACGTTTTCACGCTCTTCGTATTTTTCACACCTTTTCATGCTCCTCGAATTTTTCACACCGTTTCATGCTCCTCGTATATTTCAGACCTTTTCATCCTCCTCGTATTTTTCAACCTTTTCATGCTCTTCATATTTTTCACACCTTTTCATGTTCCTCGTATTTTTCACACCTTGTCATGCTCGTCGTATTTTTCAGATCTTTTCATGTTCCTCCTACATTTCACACCTTGTCATGCTCCTCGTATTTTTCTCAACTTGTCATGCTCCTCATATTTTTCACACCTTGTCATGATCCTCGTATTTTTCACACCTTTTCTTGCTCCTCGGATTTTTCACACGTTTTAATGCTCCTCGTATTTTTCAGACCTTTTCATGCTCCTCGTATTTGTCAGACCTTTTCATGCTCCTCGAAATTTTCACAGCTTGTCATGCTCCTCATATTTTTCCCACCTTTTCATGCTCTTCATATTTTTCACACCTTTTCATGCTCCTCGTATTTTTCACACCTTGTCATGCTCCTCGTATTTTTCAAAGCTTTTCATGCTCTTCATATTTTTCACACCTTTTCCTGCTCTTCGTATTTTTCACATCTTTTCATGCTCCTCGTATTTTCCAGACATTTTCATGCTCCTCGAATTTTTCAAACCTTTTCACGCTCTTCATATTTTTCACACCTTTTCATTCTCTTCGTATTTTTGACAACTTTTCATGCTCCTCGTATTTTTCAGACCTTTTCATGCTCCTCGTATTTTCACACCTTACCTGCTCTTCGAATTTTTCACACCTTTTCATGCTCTTCATATTTTTCACACCTTTTCATGCTCCTCGTATTTTCCAGACATTTTCATGCTCCTCGAATATTTCAGACCTTTTCACGCTCTTCATATTTTTCACACCTTTTCATTCTCTTCGTATTTTTGACAACTTTTCATGCTCCTCGTATTTTTCAGACCTTTTCATGCTCCTCGTATTTTTCAGATCTTTTCACTCTCCTCGTATTTTTGACAATTTTTCATGCTCCTCGTTTATTTCACACCTTGTCATGCTCCTCGTATTTTTCAAACCTTGTCATGCTCCTCGTATTTTTCACACCTTTTCATGCTCCTCTTGTTTTTCAGACATTTTCATGCTCCTTGAATTTTTCACACCCTGTCATGCTACTCGTATGTTTCACACCTTGTCATGCTCCTTGTATTTTTCAAACCTTTTCATGCTCTTCATATTTTTCACACCTTTTCCTGCTACTCGAATTTTTCACACGTTTTCATGCTCCTCGTATTTTTCACACCTGTTCATGCTCCTCGTATTTTTCAGACATTTTCATGCTCCTCGTATTTTTCACACTTTTTTAAGTTCTACGTATTTTTGACACCTTTTCATGCTCCTCTTATTTTTCAGACCTTTTCATGCTCCTCATATTTGTCAGACATTCTCATGCTCCTCGTATTTTTCACACCTTTTCACGCTCTTCATATTTTTGACACCTTTTCATGCTCCTCATATTTTTCAGACCTTTTCATGCTCTTCGTATTTTTCACACCTTTTCATGCACCTCGTGTTTTTCACACCTGTCATGCTCCTCGTAATTTTCAGACCTTTTCATGCTTCTCATATATTTCACACCTTTTCTTGATCCTCGAATTTTTCACACCTTTTATTGCTCCTCGTATATTTCAGACCTTTTCATGCTTATCGTATTTTTCACACCTTATTATGCTCCTTGTATTTTTCAAACCTTTTCATGCTCCTCATATTTTTCACACCTTTTCCTGCTCCTCGAATATTCACACTTTTTAAGGCTTCTCGTATTTTTCAGATCTTCACATGCTCCTCAATTTTGTCAGACCTTTCCATGCTCCTCATATTTTTCACACCTTCTCATGCTCCTCTCATTTTTCAGACACTTTCATGCTCCTCAAATTTTTCACACCTTGTCATGATACTCGAATTTTTCAGACTTTTTCATGCTCCTCGTAGTGTTCACACCTTGTCATGCTCCACGTGTTTTTCACACCTTGTCATGCTCCTCGTATTTTTCACACCTTTTCCTGCTCTTCGAATTTTTCACACCTTTTAATGATCCTCGTATTTTTCAGACTTTCCTGTTCTTCCTATTTTTCAAACCTTTTCATGCTCCTCGTATTTTTCACACCTTTTTATGCTCCTCGTATTTTTCAGATGTTTTCATGCTCCTCGTATTTTTCAGTACTTTTCACACTCTTCATATTTTTCACACCTTTTCACACTCTTCGTATTTTTCACACCATTTCATGCTCCTCGTATTTTGCAGACCTTTACAAGCTCCTCGTATTTTTCACACCTTGTCATGCTCTTCATATTTTTCACAACTTCTCATGTTCTTCGTTATTCTCTGGAGTGCCATTAAGGAAACCAAGACTCCTTTCATGTTTGATGCGGAACACGGAATTGCTCTGCATGCAGTGCAGGGGTTCGGGCCTCATATCGCGGCGAGGGGAACTCTCATGGTTTTTCTCGAGTTGCGGCTGGAACCTTGTGTATATTCTCGAGGTACCACTGGGAGGGTCCTTCCAGACACGTGTTTGTTCAGCGACGTAAGGACTTCTGCGTAGATGCGAGGGACAGCTCGGGATTCTCCTCGAGTCTTGGCATGGCAATTGGGATCCATCTCCACATGAGGCGGGAGACCCAGGGACCCTTTCCACGTGCCACAGGGATCCCGTGACTCCTATCAATTTTCAAGAGGAGTCAGGCATCGTCTCCTTTGGAAGCATTGATCTCCACGTACCTCTCGAATTTTAAAAAGATGTGAGCCCTCCGGTCTCGATGAGGCGGAGAACTAGGTCTTTCTCTGTGGTCTCCACAAGGGATTCAGACATCCCTTCATCTTGGGAGATGCAGGACGAGCCTGCATTCAATTCACTGCAGGGATATCTGGCCTTACTTCGAGTCAGAGCATCTCGATGTCCATTCCACTTGAGGCCACAAACTCAGGGTCCCTCTCACATACCTATAGCTGAGAGAAGCCTCCGATTGAGGTGCTTGTGGAAAGTTGGTATTCCTCTTGAGTCGAAGCCAGGGACGAAGCTCTCATCTCGAGTTGATTCGGGGTGCACGGAGCCCTTTCGTGTTGCTACAGTGACCTCAGGATCCCTCTAGACTTGAGACAGTGGTCTTGGGTTTTCTCTGGAGTGCCATCAAGGAAATCAAGGCTCCTTTCACGTTTGATGTGGAACACGGAATTGCTCTGCACGCAGTGCTGGGGAATCGGGCCTCATCTCGCGGCGAGGGGGAAGTCTCATGGTTTTCCTCAAGTTGCGGCCGGAACCTGGGGAATATTCTCGAGTTATGACCGGGAGGGCCCTTCCTGACAGGTGTTTGTTCAGCGACGTAAGGACTCCTGCCTAGGTGTGAGGGACACCTCGGGATTCTCCTCGAGTCTTGGCATGGCAATTGGGACTCGTCTGCACGTGAGGCGGGAGAGCCAGGGTCCCTTTCCACGTGCCACAGGGATCCTGGGACTCCTATCCATTTTCAAGAGGAGTCAGGCATCGTCTCCTTTGGAAGCATTGATCTCCGCGGACCTCTGGATTTTTCAAAGGATGTGAGGCCTCCGGTCGCGATGAGGCGGAGACCTAGGTCTTTCTCTGTGGTCTCCACAGGGGATTCAGACATCCCTTCATCTTGGGAGATGCAAGACGAGCCTGCATTCAATTCACCGCAGGGATATCCGGCCTTACTTCAAGTCAGAGCAATTCGGTGTCCATTCCACTTGAGGCCACAAACTCAGGGTCCCTCTCACATACCTGTAGCTGAGAGAAGCCTCCTCTTGAGATGCTTGTGGAAAGTTGGTATTCCTCTTGAGTCGAAGCCAGGGACCAAGCACTCATCTCGAGTTGTTTGGGGTCCATGGAGCCCTTTCGTGTTGCTACAGTGACCTCAGGATCCCTCTAGACTTGAGACAGTGATCTTGGGTTTTCTTTGGAGTGCCATCAAGGAAATCAAGGCTCCTTTCACGTTGATGTGGAACACGGAATTGCTCTGCACGCAGTGCAGGGGAATCGGGCCTCATCTCGCTGCGAGGGGGAAGTCTCATCGTTTTTCTCGAGTTGCGGCCGGAACCTGGGGTATATTCTCGAGTTACGACGGGGAGGGCCCTTCCAGACCCGTGTTTGTTCGGCGACGTCAGGATTCCTGCCTAGGTGCGAGGGACACCTCGGGATTCTCCTCGAGTCTTGGCATGGCAATTGGGACGCATCTCCACGTGAGGCGGGAGACCCAGGGTCCCTTTCCACGTGCCACAGGGATCCTGGGACTCCTGTCCATTTTCAAGAGGAGTCAGGCATCGTCTCCTTTGGAAGCATTGATCTCCGCAGACCTCTCGAGTTTTCAAAGAATGTGAGGCATCCGGTGGCTATTAGGCGGAGAACTAGGTCTTTCTCTGTGGTCTCCTCAGGGATTTCAGACATCCCTTCATCTTGGGAGATGCAAGACGAGCCTGCATTCAATTCACTGCACGGATATCCGTCCTTACTTCAAGTAAGAGCATCTCGGTGACCATTCCACTTGAGGCCACAAACTCAGGGTCCCTCTCACATACCTGTAGCTGACAGAAGCCTCCTCTTGAGGTGCTTGTAGTAAGTTGGTATTCCTCTTCAGTCGAAGGCAGGGACTAAGCTCTCATCTCGAGTTGATTTGGTGTCCACAGAGCCCTTTCCTGTTGCTACAGTAACCTCAGGATCCCTCTAGACTTGAGACAGTGATCTTGGATTTTCTCTGGAGTGCCGTCAAGGAAATCAAGGCTCCTTTCACGTTTGATGTGGAACACGGAATTGCTCTGCACGCAGTGCAGGGGAATCGGGCCTCATCTCGCGGCTAGGGGGAAGTCTCATGGTTTTTCTCGAGTTGCGGCCGGAACCTGGGGTACATTCTCGAGTTACGACGGGTAGGGCCCTTCCACACACGTGTTTGTTCAGCGACGTCAGGACTCCTGCCTAGGTGCGAGGGACACTTCGGGATTCTCCTCGAGTCTTGGCATGGCAATTGGGACGCGTCTTCACGTGAGGCGGGAGACCCAGGGTCCCTTTCCACGTGCCACAGGGATCCTGGGACTCCTATCCATTTTCAAGAGGAGTCAGGCATCGTCTCCTTTGGAAGCACTGATCTCTGCGGACCTCTCGAGTTTTCAAAGGATGTGAGGCCTCCAGTTGCGATGAGGCGGAGATCTAGGTCTTTCTCTGTGGCCTCCACAGTGGATTCAGACATCCCTTCATCTTGGCAGATGCAAGACGAGCCTGCATTCAATTCACTGAAGGGATGTCCGGCCTTACTTCGAGTCAGAGCATCTCGGTGTCCATTCCACTTGAGGCCACAAACTCAGGGTCCCTCTCACATACCTGTAGCTGAGAGAAGCCTCCTCTTGAGGTGCTTGTGGATAGTTGGTATTCCTCTTGAGTCGAAGCCAGGGACTAAGCTGTCATCTTGAGTTGATTTGGGGACCACGGAGCCCTTTCCTGTTGCTACAGTGACCTCAGGATCCCTCTAGACTTGAGACAGTGATCTTGGGTTTTCTCTGGAGTGCCATCACGGAAATCAAGGCTCCTTTCACGTTTGATGTGGAACACGGAATTGCTCTGCACGCAGTGCAGGGGAATCGGGCCTCATCTCGCGGCGAGGGAGAAGTCTCATGGTTTTTCTCGAGTTGCGGCCGGAACCTTGGGTTATTTCCCGAGTTACCGCGGGGAGGGTCCTTCCAGACCCGTGTTTGTTTAGTGATGTCAGGACTCCTGCCAGGTGCGAGGGACACCTCGGGATTCTCCTCGAGTCTTGGCACGGAAATTGGGACGCGTCTACACGTGAGGCGGGAGACCGAGTGTCCCTTACCATGTGCCACAGGGATCCTGGGACTCCTATCCATTTTCAAGAGGAGTCAGGCATCGTCTCCTTTGGAAGCACTGATCTCCGCAGACCTCTCGAGTTTTCAAAGGATGTGAGACATCTGTTGGCAATGACGCGGAGAACTAGGTCTTTCTCTGTGGTCTCCACAGGGGATTCAGACATCCCTTCGTCTTGGCAGATGCAAGACGAGCCTGCATTCAATTCACTGCAGGGATATCCGGCCTTACTTCGAGTCAGAGCATCTCGGTGTCCATTCCACTTGAGGCCACAAACTCAGGGTCCCTCTCACATACCTGTAGCTGAGAGAAGCCTCCTCTTGAGGTGCTTGTGGAAAGTCGCTATTCCTCTTGAGTCGAAACCAGGGACTAAGCTCTCATCTCGAGTTGATTTGGGGTCCACGGAGCCCTTTCGTGTTGCTACAATGACCTCAGGATCCCTCTAGACTTGAGACAGTGATCTTGGGTTTTCTCTGGAGTGCCATCAAGGAAATCAAGGCTCCTTTCACGTTTGATGTGGAACACGGAATTGCTCTGCACGCAGTGCATGGGAATCGGGCCTCATCTCGCGGCGAGGGGGAAGTCTCATTGTTTTTCTCGAGTTGCGGCCGGAACCTGGGGTATATTCTCGATTTACGACTGGGAGGGCCCTTCCAGACACGTGTTGGTTCAGCGACGTCAGGACTCCTGCCTAGGTGCGAGGGACACCTCGGGATTCTCCTCGAGTCTTGACATGGCAATTGGAACGTGTCTCCACCTGAGGCGGGAGACCCAGGGTCCCTTTCCACGTGCCACAGGGAACCTGGGACTCCTATCCATTTTCAAGAGGAGTCAGGCATCGTCTCCTTTGGAAGCACTGATCTCCGCGGACCTCTCGAGTTTTCAAAGGATCTGAGGAATCCGGTCGCGATGAGGCGGAGAACTAGGTCTTTCTCTGTGGTCTCCACAGGGCATTCAGACACCCTTTCGTCTTGGGAGATGCAAGACGAGCCTGTATTCAACTCACTGCAGGGATATCCGGCCTTACTTTGAGTCAGAGCATCTCGGTGTCCATTCCACTTGAGGTCAGAAACTCAGGGTCCCTCTCACATACCTGTAGCTGAGAGAAGCCTCCTCTTGAGGTGCTTGTGGAAAGTTGGTATTCCTCTTGAGTCGAAGCCAGGGACTAAGCTCTCATCTCGAGTTGATTTGGGGTCCACAGAGCCCTTTCGTGTTGCTACAGTTACCTCAGGATCCCTCTAGACTTGAGACAGTGATCTTGGGTTTTCTCTGGAGTGCCATCAAGGAAACCAAGGTTCCTTTCACGTTTGAAGTGGAACACGGAATTGCTCTGCACGCAGTGCAGATAATCGGGTCTCATGTCGCAGCGAGGGGGAAGTCTCATGGTTTTTCTCGAGTTACAGCCGGAACCTGGGGTATATTCTCGAGTTACGACGGGGAGGGCCCTTCCAGACAAGTGTTTGTTCAGCGACGTCAGGACTCATGCCTAGGTGCAAGGGACCCCTCGGGATTCTCCTAGAGTCTTGGCATGGCAATTGGGACGCATCTCCATGTGAGGCGGGAGACCCAGGGTCCCTTTCCACGTGCCACAGGGATCCTGGGACTCCTATCCATTTTCAAGAGGAGTCAGGCATCATCTCCTTTGGAAGCACTAATCTCCGCGGACCTCTCGAGTTTTCAAAGGATCTGAGGAATCCGGTAGTGATGAGCCGGAGAACTAGGGCTTTCTCTGTGGTCTCCACAGGGGATTCAGACATCCCTTCGTCTTGGGAGATGCAAGACGAGCCTGCATTCAATTCATTGCAGGGATATCCGGCCTTACTTCGAGTCAGAGCATCTCGGTGTCCATTCCACTTGAGGCCACAAACTCAGGGTCCCTCTCTCATACTTGTAGCTGAGAGAAGCCTCCTCTTGAGGTGCTTCTGGAAAGTTGGTATTCCTCTTGAGTCGAAGCCAGGGACTAAGCTCTCATCTCGAGTTGATTTGGGGTCCACGGAGCCTTTCGTCTTGCTACAGTGACCTCAGGATCCCTCTAGACTTGAGACAGTGATCTTGGGTTTTCTCTGGAGAGCCATCAAGGAAATCAAGGCTCCTTTCACGTTTGATGTGGAACACGGAATTGCTCTGCACGCAGTGCAGGGGAATCGGGCCTCATCTCGCGGCGAGGGGGAAGTCTCATGGTTTTTCTCGAGTTGCGGCCGGAACCTGGGGTATATTCTTGATTTACGACGGGGAGGGCCCTTCCAGACCCGTGTTTGTTCAGCGAAGTCAGGACTCCTGCCTAGGTGCGAGGGACACCTCGGGATTCTCCTCGAGTCTTGGCATGGCAAGTGGGACGCATCTCCACGTGAGGCGGGAGACCCAGGGCCCCTTTTCACGTGCCACAGGGATCCTAGGACTCCTATCAATTTTCAAGAGGAGTCAAGCATCGTCTGCTTTGGAAACATTGATCTCCGGGAACCTCTCGAATTTTCAAAGGATGTGAGGCCTCCGGTCGTGATGAGGCGGAGAACTAGGTCTTTCTCTGTGGTCTCCACAGGGGATTCAGACATAACTTCGTCTTGGGAGATGCAAGAAGAGCCTGCATTCAATTCACTGCAGGGATATCTGGCCTTTCGAGTCAGAGCATCTTGGTGTAAATTCCACTTAAGGCCACAAACTCAGGGTCCCTCTCACATACCTGTAGCTAACAGAAGCCTCCTCTTGAGGTGCTTGTGGTAAGTTGGTATTCCTCTGGATTCGAAGCCAGGGACGAAACTCTCATCTCAAATTACGACGTGATTCACACGTGATTCCTATGTGACGCACACGTGATTCACACGTGATTCCCCCGTGACGCACACGTGATTCACACGTGATTCGCACGTGACGCACACGTGATTCACTCGTGATTCCCTCGTAACGCACATGTGATTCACTTGTGATTCCCCCGTGACGCACACATGATTCCCCTATGATGCACACGTGATTCCCACGTGATTCCCCCGTGACGCACACGTGATTCACAAGTGATTCCCCTGTGATGCACACGTGATTCCCACGTGACGCACACCTGATTCCCACATAATGCACTCGTGACTGACACGTGATTTCCAAGTGACGCACACGTGTTTCACACCTGATTCCCACGTGAAGCACAAGTGATTCACACGTGATTCACACGTGACGCACACGTGATTCACATGTGACTTCCACGTATTGCACACGTGACTCACAGGTGAATTCCACGTGAGACACACGTGACTGACACGATATTCCCACGTGACGCGCACGTGTTTCACACGTGATACCCACGTGACACACACGTGATTCACAAGTTTTTCCCACGTGATCCCTGCAATACGCACACGTGATTCCCACGTGACGCACACGTGATTCACACGTGATACACACGTGACGCGCACGTGATTCCCACGTGATTTCCACTTGACGCACACGTGACTTACACGTGATTCCCACGTGACGTACACGTGATTCCATACTAATTTCCCCATGAACCACACGTGATTCCCACGTGATTTCCACGTGACGCACACGTGATTTACCTGTGATTCCCACGTGACGTACACGTGATTTACCTGTGATTCCCACGTGACGTACACGTGATTCCATACTGATTCCCACGTGATTCCCCCGTCACGCAAACGTGATTCACACGTGATTCCCACGTGATTCCCCTGTGACCCACACGTGATTAACTCGTAATTCCCTGGTGATGCACACGTGATTCCTCGTGATTCCCCCATGACGCACAAATGATTCACAAGTGATTCCCCCGTGCTACACACGTGATTCCCACGTGATTCCCCCATGACGCACAAATGATTCACACGTGATTCCCCCATGCTGCACACGTGATTCCCACGTGATTCACACGTGACGCACACGTGATTCACACATGATTTCCACGTATTGCACACGTGACTCACACGTGAATCCCACGTGAGGCAGACGTGACAAACACGTTATTTCCAAGTGACGCAGACGTGATTCACACGTGATTCCCACGTGATGCGCACGTGTTTCACACGTTATACCCACGTGACACACACATGATTCACACGTTTTTCCCACGTGATCCCTGCATGACGCACAAGTGATTCCCACGTGATGCACACGTGATACACACGTGACACGCACGTTATTTCCACGTGAAGCACACGTGATTTACACGTGATTCCCACATTACGTACACGTGATTCCATAGTGATTCCCCCATGACGCACATGTGATTCCCATGTGATTCCCACGTGACGCACACGTGATTCACTCGTGATTTCCACGTGACACACACGTGATTTCCACGTGACGCACACGTGACATACACGTGATAACATAGTGATTCCCCCATGACGCACACGTGATTCCCATGTGATTCCCACGTGACGCACACGTGATTCACACGTGATTTCCGCGTGACGCACACGTGACTCACACATGATTCCCAAGTGATGCACACGTGATTCACACATGATTTCCACGTGATGCGCACGTGACACACACGTGATTCCCACGTGATGCACACGTGACTCACACGTGTTTCACACGTGATTCCCACGTGACGCGCACGTGTTTCACACGTGATTTCAACGTGATGCACACCTGACTCACACGTGATTTCCACGTGATGCACACATAATTCACAGGTGATTCCCAACTGACTTCCACGTGACGCACAGGTGATTCTCAAGTGATTCCTGCATGACGCACACGTGATTCCCACGTGACGCACACGTGACTGACAAATGATTCCCACGTGATACACAAGTGATTCCCACGGGATGCACACGTGACTGACACGTGATTACCACCTGATGCACACGTGATTCGCAAGTGACGGACACGTGATTCACACGTGACGCACACGTGTTTCACACGTGATTCCCAGGTGACACACAGGTGAATGACACGTGATGCACACGTGATTCACACGTGATTCCCACGTGACTCCCACGTGAGGCACACGTGAATCCCACGTGATGAACACGTGATTCACACGTGACTCCCACGTGACGCACACGTGATTCCCAAGTGATTCCCACGTGATGCACACGTGTTCCCACATGACTCCCACGTGACGCACACGTGATTCACACATGATTTCCACGTGATGCACAAGTAACTCAGCTGTTTCACACGTGATTTCCACGTGATGCACACGTGACTCACACGTGTTTCACACGTGATTCCCACGTGACGCGCACGTGATTCACACGTGATTTACACGTGATTCCCACGTGACGTACACGTGATTCCATACTGATTCCCCCATGACGTACATGTGATTCCCATGTTGTGCACACGTGAGTCACACATGATTCCCACGTGATGCACACGTGTTTCACACATGATTTCCACGTGATGCACACGTGACACACGTGATTCCCACGTGATGCACAAGTGAATCACACGTGTTTCACACGTGATTCACACGTGATTTCCACGTGACACACACGTGATTCCCATGTTATTCCCACGTGATTCCCACGTGACACACACGTGTTTCACACGTGATTTCAACGTGATGCACAAGTGATTCCCACGGGATGCAAACGTGATTCCCACAGGATGCACACGTGATTCCCACGTGTTTCCCACATGAGGCACAGGTGATTCCCACGTGATGCACACGTGATTCCCACAGGATGCACACGTGATTCCCACGTGATTCCCACGTGAGGCACATGTGATTCCCACGGGATGGACACGTGATTCCCACGTGATTCCCACATGAGGCACACGTGATTACCACGTGTTGCACACGTGACTGACACGTGATTCCCACGCTGATGCACACGTGATTCGCGTGTGATGCACACGTGATTCACACGTGATTCCCACTTGATTCCCACGTGATGCACACGTGACACACACGTGACTCCCATGAGAGGCACACGTGATTCCCATGTGATTCACCCGTGAATGACACGAGATTCCCACGTGATTCCCACATGATGCACACGTGAATGAATCCTGAATGACACGTGATTCCCACGTTTTGCACACGTGATTCACACGTGATTCCCATGTGACGTGCACTTGATTCAGACGTGATTCACACGTGACACACACGTGTTTCACACGTGATTCGCACGTGATGCACACTTGACTTACAAGTGATTTCCACGTGATTCACACGTGATTTTCACGTGACACACACGTGATTCCCACGTTATTCCCACGTGACGCACACGTGATTCAGACGTGATTCACACGTGACACACACGTGATTTGCAAATGATTCCCGCATGACGCACACGTGATTCCCACGTGATTCCCATGTGATGCACACGTGACTCACTCCTTTTTCACATGTGATTCCCACGTGACGCACACGTGATTCACACATGATTCCCCCGTGATGCACACGTGATTCACACGTGATTCCCCCGTGACGCACACGTATTTCACACGTGATTCCCCCGTGACGAACACGTGATTCACATGTGATTCCCCCGTGACGCACACGTGATTCCCACGTGATGCACACGTGACTGACATGTGATTTCCTCGTGACGCACACGTGATGCACACGTGATTCCCACGGGATACACAAGTGATTCCCACATGAGGCACACGTGATTCCCACGTTATGCACACGTGACTCACACGTGTTTCACACGTGATTCCCACGTGACGCTCACGTGATTTGCACGTGATGCACACTTGATGCACACGTGATTCCAAACTGACACACAGGTGATTCCCACGTGATGCACACGTGACACACCCGTGTTTCACACATAATTCACACGTGACGCACACGTGTGTCACAAATGATTCACACGTGATTCCCACGTGATGCGAACGTGTTTCACACGTGATACCCATGTGGCACACAAGTGATTCACAAGTTTTTCCCACGTGATTCCTGCATGACGCACACGTGATTCCCACCTGACGCACACGTGATTCACACGTGACTTCCACGTGACGCACACGTGATTCCCACGTGATGCACACATGACTGACACGTGATTCCCACGTGATGCACACTTGATGCCCACGTGACGCACATGTGATTCACACGTGACGCACACGTGTTTCACACGTGATTCCCAGGTGACACACACGTGAATGACACGTGATTCCCACGTGACTCCCCACTGAGGCACACGTGATTCCCACGTGATTCACCCGTGATTGACACGTGATTCCCACGTGATTCCCACACGATGCACACGTGAATTAAACCTGAATGACACGTGATTCCCACGTGATGCACACGTGATTTCCACGTGACTCCCACGTGACGCACACGTGATTCACACGTGATTTCCACGTGATGCACACGTGACTCACAAGTGATTCCCACGTGACACACACGTGACTCCTATGTGATGCACAAGTGACTTACACGTGATTTCCACGTGACGCACACGTGATTCCCACATTATTCCCACGTGACGCACACGTGTTTCACACCTGATTTCCACGTGATGCACACGTGACTCACAGGTGTTTCACACGTGATTTCCATGGAATGCACACGTGACACACACGTGTTTCACACGTTATTCCCACGTGACGCGCACTTGATTCCCACGTGATTTCCACGTGATGCACACGTGATTTACACGTGATTCCCACGTGACGTACACGTGATTCCATACTGATTCCCCCATGACGTACACGTGATTCCCATGTGCTGCACACGTGAGTCACACATGATTCCCACGTGATGCACACATGTTTCACACATGATTTCCACGTGATGCACACGTGACACACACGTGTTTCACACGTGATTCCCAGGTGACACACACGTGACTGCCACGTAATTCCCACGTGAGGCACACGTGATTCGCACGTGACGCACACGTGACTCACACGTGATTCCCCCGTGATGCACACGTGATTCCCACGTGATGCACACGTGACTGACATGTGATTTCCTCGTGACGCACACGTGATTCACACGTGATTCCCACGTGACTCCCACGTGATGCACACATGATTCGCAAATGATTCCCACATGACGCACACGTAATTCCCACGTGACGCGCACGTGATTTACACGTGATTACCTTTTGACTTGCACGTGATTCAGACATGATTCACATGTGAATGACACGTGATTCCCACGTGATGCACACGTGACTCACACGTGTTTCACACGTGATTCCCTCATGACCCACACGTGAATGACACGTGATTAACAGGTGATTCACACGTGATTCCCACGGGATGGACACGTGATTCCCACGTGATTCCCACATGAAGCACACGTCATTCCCACGTGATGCACACGTGACTGACACGTGATTCCCACGTGATGGACACGTGATTCCCACGGGATGGACACGTGATTCCCGTGGGATGGACACGTGATTCCCACGTGACTCCCACATGACGCACACGTGAATCCCACGTGATGCACACGTGACTGACACGTGATTCCCACGTGATGCACACGTGATTCGCAAGTGACGGACACGTGATTTACACGTGATTCCCAAGCGATGGACAGGTGACACACACGTGATTCGCAAATGATTCCCGCATGACGCACTCGTGATACCCACGGGATTCACACGTGATGCACACGTGATTCACACGTGACTCCCACGCGAGGCACATGTTTCCCACGTGATTCACCCGTGAATGACACGTGATTTCCACGTGATTCCCACACGAAGCACACCTGAATGAAACCTGAATGACACGTGATTCCCACATGATGCACACGTGATTCCCACATGATTCCCAGGTGACGCACACGTGTTTAACACGTGATTCCCATGTGAAGCACATGTGATTCACACGTGATTTCCACGTGATGCACACGTAATTCACTCGTGATTGCCAGGTGACGCACACGTGATTCACACGTGATTTCCACGTGACGCACACGTGACTCACACATGATTCCCAAGTGATGCACACGTGATTCACACATGATTTACACGTGATGCGCACGTGACACACACGTGATTCCCACGTGATGCACACGTGACTCACACGTGTTTCACACGTGATTCCCACGTGACGCGCACGTGATTTCCACGTGACACACAGGTGATTCCCATGTTATTCCCACGTGATTTCCACGTGATGCACACGTGTTTCACACGTGATTTCAACGTGATGCACACCTGACTCACACGTGATTTCCACGTGATGCACACGTAATCCACAGGTGATTCCCAACTGACTTCCACGTGACGCACAGGTGATTCTCATGTGATTCCTGCATGACGCACACGTGATTCACATGTGACGCACACGTGATTCCCACATGAGGCACACGTGATTACCAGGTGATGCACACGTGATTCCCACGGGATGCACACGTGATTCCCACATGAGGCACACGTGATTCCCAAGTGATGCACACGTGACTGACACGTGATTCCCACGTGATGCACACGTGATTCACACATGATTTCCACGTGATTCGCACGTGACACACACGTGATTCCCACGTGATGCACACGTGACTCACACATGTTTCACACGTGATTCCCACGTGACGTGCACGTGATTCACACGTGATTTCCACGTGACACACAAGTGATTCCCATGTTATTCCCACGTGATTCCCACGTGATGCACACGTGTTTCGCACTTGATTTCAACGTGATGCACACCTGACTCACACGTGATTTCCACGTGATGCACACGTAATTCACAGGTGATTCCCAACTGACTTCCACATGACGCACAGGTGATTCTCATGTGATTCCTGCATGACGCACACGTGATTCCCACGTGACGCACACGTGATTCCCACATGAGGCACACGTGATTACGAGGTGATGCACACGTGATTCCCACGGGATGCACACGTGATTCCCACATGAGGCACACGTGATTCCCACGTGATGCACACGTGACTGACACGTGATTCCCACGTGATGCACACGTGATTCCCACGGGATGGACACGTGATTACCACGTGATGCACACGTGATTACCACGTGATGCACACGTGACTGACACATGACTCCCACGTGACCCACACGTGATTCACACGTGATTCCCACGTGACGCACACGTGATTCCCACGTGACGCACACGTGATTCCCAAGTGATGCCTACGTGAAGAACACGTGATTCCCACGTGATGCACACGTGAAGTACACTTGATTCCAACGTGATGCACTCGTGATTCACACGTGACGCACACGTGATTCCCACGTGACACACTGGTGACACACTTGAGACGCACAAGTGGTGCACACGTGATACACACTTGACACTCGCTTGATTCACACGTGTCTCTCACGTGATTGACACGTCATTCCCACGTGACGCACACTGACGCACACGTGGCACACAAGTGTCCCTCTTAACTAGACAGGAATCCTGACATCACTTAACAAATCCGAGTTTTGAACGGGCATCCCTGTTGTACCTTGAGAATATACCCCAGGTTCCCACCACAACTTGAGAAGAGATATGAGACTTCCCCTTTGCCGCTAGAGTAGGCACGATTCCGCTGCATTGCGTGCAGAGAAATTCCATATTCCACATAAAACTCGAAAGGAGACTTGATTTCCTAGATGGCACTCCAGAGAAACCCCAGGAACCTTGTCTCAGGTCTAGAGGGATCCTGAGGTCACTATAGCAACAAGAAAGAGCTCCGTGTACCCCAAATCAACTAGAGATGAGAGCTTAGTACATGGCTTCGACTCTAGAGGAATACCAACTTTCCACAAGCACCTGAACAGGAGGCTGCTTTCAGCTATAGGTATGTGACAGGGACCCTGAGTTTCAGTCTCAAGGAGTGTGCATCACGTGTGAATCACGTGTGAATCACGTGTGCGTCACGTGGGAATCACGAGTGAATCACGTGTGCGTCACGTGGGAATCACGTGTGCATCACGTGGGAATCAGGTGTGCGTCACGTGGGAATCACCTGTGAGTCACGTGTGCATCTCGTGGAAATTACATGTGAAACACGTGTGCATCACGTGGGAATCACGTCTGAATCACGTGTGTGTCACGTGGGAATCACGTGGAAATCACGTGTGCGTCACGTGGAAATAATCTCGGAATCACGTGTGCATCACGTGGGAATCACTTGTGAATCACTAGTGCGTCACGTGGAAATCACGTGTCAGTCACCTGTGCATCACGTGGAAATCACGTGGGAATCACGTGTGCATCACGTGGGAAAAACGTGTGAATCACGTGTGCGTCACGTGTGCATCACGAGGGAATCACGTGTGTATCACGTGGGAATCACATGTCAATCACGTCTGCGTCACGTGGGAATCACCTGTGAGTCACGTGTGCGACACGTCGAAATCACGTGTGAATCACGTGGAAATCACATGTGTTTAACGTGATAATCACGTGTCAATCACGTAGGCATTACGTATGAATCACGTGTGAAATACGTGTGCGTCACGTGGAAATCACGTGTGAAAAACTGTGCATCACGTGGGAATCATATGGGAATCATGTGTGAATCACCTGTGCTGCCCTGAGGCTGCTGGGCCAAGGAGGTCTTGGGCATCCAGCCCCTTGCTGATCCCTTCCCTCTGACGAGGCCCTCTGACCTCCAGCACCTTGCAGTGTGGAGACAGCCCCTGCCAGCAACCTCCTCTCCAAGGAGGCCTAAACCGAGGCCTAGGCCCAGGGGAAAGGCACCAGCGGGGATGAGCCTGGGGAGGCGCCCGGGCATCTCTGGACCCAGTCCCCGCAGCCTGCCCCTTGGTGGGGCAGTACCCCCGGAGGCCAGGAAGGTCTGGGCAAGGCTGGCCAGGGGCAGGGGCCCTGCTGGGTCCTGCCCCTGGCCGGTGGGGCCTCTGAGCACAACCGGCCCTCTCCCGCTGGAAGACCTCCCCGGCTGCCTCCAAAGGCCGGTTTGCAAGAACTCCCGCCCGCTGTTCCCGCCAGGCAAGCACAATGCTCCCAAGCCCGGGAGAAAAGCGCTTCGGGTGGTGTTCCCTCCGGGCCCTTGCCACTGAGCCTGGGGGCCAGGCACGGGGTCCACACTCCCAGGCCAAGGCAGAACCACATGCACACGTCTGTTCCTGCCCCCTGGACCGGCAGAGAGCTCGGGGGAGCCATAGTCTGCCAGGCAGCTGCTGGGCTGGCCGCCTGTGTGCGAAGGTGCAGAGCCGACCTAGGGGCAAGTTGCGCCTCTTGATCTCCCTGCTGCCCTGAGGCTGCTGGGCCAAAGAGGTCTTGGGCATCCAGCCCCTTGCTGGTCCCTTCCCTCTGACGAGGCCCTCTGAGCTCCAGCACCTTGCAGTGTGGAGACAGCCCCTGCCAGCAACCTCCTCTCCAAAAAGGCCTCAACCGAAGCCTAGGCCCAGGGGAAAGGCACCGGAGGGGATGAGCCTGGGGAGGCGCCCGGGCATGTCTGGACCCAGTGCCCGCAACCTGCCCCTTGATGGGGCAGTACCCCCGGAGGTCAGGAAGGTCTGGGCAAGGCTGGCCAGGGGCAGGGGCCCTGCTGGGTCCTGCCCCTGGCCGATGGGGCCTCTGAGCACAACCGGCCCTCTCCCGCTGGAAGACCTCCCCGGCTGCCTCCAAAGGCCGGTTTGGAAGCACTACCTCCCGCTGTTCCCCCCAGGCGAGCACAATGATCTGAAGCCCGGGAGAAAAGCATTTTGGGGTGGTGCTCACTCCGGGCCCTTGGAAGACCTCCCCGGTTACCTCCAAAGGCCGGATTGCAAGCACTCCTGCCAGCTGTTCGCGCCAGCCACGCACAATGCTCCCAAGCCCGGGAGAAAACCCTTTGGCGTGGTGCTCTCTCCCGCCCTTGAATGACCTCCCCGGCTGCCTCCAAAGGCCAGTTTGCAAGCACTCATGCCGGCCGTTTCCGACAGCCGCGCACAATGCTCCCAAGCCCGGGAGAAAAGCTCTTCGGGGTGGTGCTCTCTCCGGGCTCTTGGAAGACCTCCCTGACTGCCTCCAAAGGCCGGTTTGCAAGCACTCATGCCCTCTGTTCCACCAGCGGCGAACAATGCTCTCAAGCCCGGGAGAAAAGCATTTTGGGGTGTTGCTCACTCCGGGCCCTTGGAAGACCTCCCCGGCTGCCTCCAAAGGCTGGTTTGCAAGCACTCCTACCTGCTGTTCCCGCCAGCCGCGCACAATGCTCCCAAGCCCGGGAGAAAAGCGCTTCGGGGTGGTGCTCTCTCCCTGGGCCCATGGAAGACCTCCCCGGCTCCCTCCAAAGGCAGGTTTGCAAGCACTCATGCCCGCTGTTCCTGCCAGCCGCGCACAATGCTCCCAACCCCGGAGAAAAGCGCTTCGGTGTGGTGTTCTCTCTGGGCCCATGGAAGACCTCCTCGGCTGCCCCCAAAGGCCGGTTTGCAAGCACTCCCACTCGCTGTTCCCGCCAGCCGCGCAAATGCTCCCAAGCCGGGAGAAAAGCGCTTTGGGGTGGTGCTCTCTCCTGGCCCTTGGAAGACCTCCCCGGCTGCCTACAAAGGCCGCTTTGCAAGCACTCATGCCCGCTATTCCCGCCATCCGCGCACAATGATCTGAAGCCCAGGAGAAAAGCATTTTGGGGTGGTGCTCACTCCGGGCCCTTGGAAGACCTCCCCGGCTGCCTCCAAAGGCTGGTTTGCAAGGACTCCCGCCCGCTGTTCCCGCCAGCCGCGCACAATGCTCCCAAGCCCGGGAGAAAAGCGCTTCGGGGTGGTGTTCTCTCCGGGCCCATGGAAGAACTCCCCGGCTGCCCCCAAAGGCCGGTTTGCAAGCATTCATGCCCGCTGTTTCCGCCAGCCGCGCACAATGCTCCCAAGCCCGTGAGAAAAGCGCTTCGGGGTGGTGCTCTCTCCGGGCCCTTGGAAGACCTCGCCGGCTACCTCCAAAGTCCGATTTGCAAGCACTCCCGCCTGCTGTTCCACCAGCCGCGCACAATGCTCCCAAGCCCGGGAGAAAAGCGCTTCGGGGTGGTGTTCTCTCCGGGCCCATGGAGGACCTCCCCGGCTGCCCCCAAAGGCGGGTTTGCAAGCACTCCCAGTCGCTGTTCCCGCCAATCGCGCACAATGCTCCCAAACCCGGGAGAAAAGGGCTTGGGGGTAGTGCTCTCTCCGGGCCCATGGAAGACCTCCCCGGCTGCCCCCAAAGGCCGGTTTGCAAGCACTCCCGCCCGCTGTTCCCGCCAGCCACGCACAATGCTCCCAAGCCCGGGAGTAAAGCGCTTCGGGGTGGTGCTCTCTCCGGGCCCTTTCGCCTGAGCCTGGGGGCCAGGCAGGGGGTCCACACTCCCAGGCAAAGGCAGAACCACATGCACACGTCTGTTCCTGCCTCCTGCCCCGGCGGAGAGCTCGGGGGAGCCAGAGTCTGCCAGGCAGCTGCTGGGCTGGCCGCCTGTGTGGGAAGGGGCAGAGCCGACCTAGGGGCAAGTTGGGCCTCTTGCTCTCCCTGCTGCCCTGAGGCTGCTGGGACAAGGAGGTGTTAGGCATCCAGCCCCTTGCTGGTCCCTTCCCTCTGACGAGGCCCTCTGAGCTCCAGCACCTTGCAGTGTGGAGACAGCCCCTGCCAGCAACCTCCTCTCCAAGGAGGCCTCAACCAAGGCCTAGGCCAAGGGGAAAGGCACCAACGGGCATGAGCCTGGGGAGGCGCCCGGGCATGTCTGGACCCAGGCCCGCAGCCTGCCCCTTGGTGGGGCAGTACCCCCGGAGGCCAGGAAGGTCTGGGCAACGCTGGCCAGGGGCAGGGGCCTTGCTGTGTCCTGCCCCTGGCCTGTGGGGCTTCTGAGCACCTCCGGCCCTGTTCCGCTGGAAGACCTCCCCGGCTACCTCCAAAGGCCGGTTTGCAAGTACTCATTCCCGCTGTTCCCGACAAACACGCACAATGCTCCCAAGCCCGGGAGAAAAGCATTTTGGGGTGGTGCTCACTCCGGGCCTTGGAAGACCTCCCCGGCTGCCTTCAAAGGCGGGTTTGCAAGCACTCCCGCCCGCTGTTCCCGCCAGCCTTGCACAATGCTCCCAAGCCCGGGAGAAAAGCGCTTCGGGGTGGTGCCCTCTCCGGGCCCTTGGAAGACCTCCCCGGCTGCCTCCAAAGGCCGCTTTGCAAGCACTCCTGCCTGCTGTTCCCGCCAGCCGCGCACAATGCTCCCAAGCCCGGGAGAAAAGCGCTTCGTGGTGGTGCCCACTCCGGGCCCTTGGAAGACCTCCCCGGCTGCCTCCAAAGGCCGGTTTGAAGGACTCCCTCCGGCTGTTCCCGCCAGCCGCGCACAATGGTCCCTAGCCCGGGAGAAAAGCGTTTCGGGGTGGTGCTCACTCTGGGCCCTTGGAAGACCTCCCCAGCTGCCTTCAAAGGCCGGTTTGCAAGCACTCCTGCCCGCTGTTCCCGCCAGCCGCGCACAATGCTCCCAAGCCCCGGAGAAAAGCGCTTCGGGGTGGTGCCCACTCCGGGCCCTTGGAAGACCTCCCTGGCTGCCTCCAAAGGCCGGTTTGCAAGGACTCCCGCCCGCTGTTCCCGCCAGGCACGCACAATGCTCCCAAGCTCGGGAGAAAAGCGCTTCGGGGTGGTGCTCTCTCCGGGCCCTTGCCCCTGAGCCTGGGTGCAATGCAGGGGGTCAACACTCCCAGGCCAAGGCAGAACCACATGCCCACGTCTGTTCCTGCCCCCTGCACCGGCAGAGAGCTCGGGGGAGCCAGAGTCTGTCAGGCAGCTGCTAGGCTGGCCGCCTGTGTGGGAAGGGGCAGAGCCGACCTAGGGGCATGTTGGGTCTCTTGCTCTCCCTGCTGCCCTGAGGCTGCTGGGCCAAAGAGGTCTTGGGCATCCAGCCCCTTGCTGGTCCCTTCAATCTGACGAGGCCCTCTGAGCTCCAGCACCTTGCAGTGTGGAGACAACCCCTGCCCGCAACCTCCTCTCCAAGGAGGCCTAAACCGAGGCCTAGGCCCAGGGGAAAGGCACCAGCGGGGATGAGCCTGGGGAGGCGCCCGGGCATGTCTGGACCCAGTCCCCGCAGCCTGCCCCTTAGTGGGGCAGTACCCGCGGAGGCCAGGAAGGTCTGGGCAAGGCTGGCCAGGGGCAGGGGCCCTGCTGGGTCCTGCCCCTGACCTGTGGGGCCTCTGAGCACAACCGGCCCTCTCCCGCTGGAAGACCTCCCCGGCTGCCACCAAAGGCCGGTTTGCCAACACTCCCGCCCGCTGTTCCCGGCAGGCGAGCACAATGCTCCCAAGCCCGGGAGAACAGCGCTTCGGGGTCGTGCTCTCTCCGGGCCCTTGCCCCTGAGCCTGGGGGCCAGGCAGGGGGTCCACACTCCCAGGCCAAGGTAGAACCACATGCACACGTCTGTTCCTGCCCCCTGCACCGGCAGAGACCTCGGGGGAGCCAGAGTCTGCCAGGCAGCTGCTGGGCTGGCCGCCTGTGTGGGAAGGGGCAGAGCCGACCTAGGGGCAAGTTGGGACTCTTGTTCTCCCTGCTGCCCTGAGGCTGCTGGGCCAAAGAGGTCTTGGGCATCCAGCCCCTTGCTGGTCCCTTCCCTCTGACGAGGCCCTCTGAGCTCCAGCACCTTGCAGTGTGGAGACAGCCCCTGCCAGCAACCTCCTCTCCAAGGAGGCCTCAACCGAGGCCTAGGCCCAGGGGAAAGGCACCAGCGGGGATGAGCCTGGGGAGGCGCCCGGGCATGTCTGGACCCAGTCCCCGCAGCCTGCAACTTGGTGGCGCAGTACCCCCGGAGGCCAGGAAGGTCTGGGCAAGGCTGGCCAGGGGGAGGGGCCCTTCTGGGTCCTGGCCTGGCCTGTGGGGCGTCTGAGCACAACCGGCCTTCTCCCGCTGGAAGACCTCCCCAGCTGACTCCAAAGGCCGGTTTGCAAGCACTCCCGCCCGCTGATCCCGCCAGGCACGCACAATGCTCCCAAGCCCGGGAGAAAAGCACTTCGGGGTGGTGCTCTCCTCTGGCCCTTGCCCATGAGCCTGGGGGCCAGGCAGGGGGTTCACACTCCCAGGCCAAGGCAGAACCACATGCACACGTGTGTTCCGGCCCCCTGCACCGGCAGAGAGTTCGGGGGAGCCAGAGTCTGCCAGGCAGCTGCTGGGCTGGCGGCCTGTGTGGGAAGGGGCAGAGCCGAACTAGGGGCAAGTTGGGCCTCTTGCTCTCCCTGCTGCCCTGAGGCTGCTGGGCCAAAGAGGTCTTGGGCATCCAGCCCCTTGCTGGTCCCTTCCCTCTGACGAGGCCCTCTGAGCTCCAGCACCTTGCAGTGTGGAGACAGCCCCTGCCACCACCGCCTCTCCAAGGAGGCCTCAACCGAGGACTAGGCCCAGGGGAAATGCACCAGCGGGGATGAGCCTAGGAGGCGCCCGTGCATGTCTGGACCCAGTCCCCGCAGCCTGCCCCTTGGTGGGGCAGTACCCCCGCAGGCCAGGAAGGTATGGGCAAGGCTGGCCAGGGGCAGGGGCCCTGCTGGGTCCTGCCCCTGGCCTGTGGGGCCTCTGAGCACAACCGACCCTCACCCGCTGGAAGACCTCCCCGGCTGACGCCAAAGGACGGTTTGCAAACACTCCCACCCGCTGTTCCCGCCAGGAACGCAAAATGCTCCCAAGCCCGGGAGAAAAGCGCTTCGGGGTGGTGATCTCTCCGGGCCCTTGCCCCGGAGCCTGGGGGCCATGCAGGGGGAACACACTCCCAGGCCAAGGCAAAACCACATGCACACGTCTGTTTCTGCCCCCTGCACCGGCAGAGAGCTCGGGGGAGCCAGAGTCTCTCAGGCAGCTGCTGGGCTGGCCGCCTGTGTGGGAAGGGGCAGAGCCGACCTAGGGGCATGTTGGGCCTCTTGCTCTCCCTGCTGCCCTGAGGCTGCTGGGCCAAAGAGGTCTTGGGCATCCAGCCCCTTGCTAGTCCCTTCAATCTGATGAGGCCCTCTGAGCTCCAGCACCTTGCAGTGTGGAGACAGCCCCTGCCAGCAACCTCCTCTCCAAGGAGGCCTCAACTGAGGCCTAGGCCCGGGGGAAAGGCACCAGCGGGGATGAGCCTGGGGAGGCGCCCGGGCATGTCTGGACCCAGTCCCCGCAGCCTGCCCCTTGGTGGAGCAGTAACCCCGGAGGCCAGGAAGGTCTGGGCAAGGCTGGCCAGGGGCAGGGGCCCTGCTGGGTCCTGCCCCTGGCCTGTGGGGCCTCTGAGCACAACCGGCCCTCTCCCGCTGGAAGACATCCCCGGCTGCCACCAAAGGCCGGTTTGCCAACACTCCCGCCCGCTGTTCCCGCCAGGCGAGCACAATGCTCCCAAGCCCGGGAGAAAAGCGCTTCGGGGTGGTGCTCTCTCTGGGCCCTTGCCCCTGAGCCTGGGGGCCAGGCAGGGGTTCCACACCCCCAGGCCAAGGCAGAACCACATGCACACGTCTGTTCCTGCCCCCTGCACCGGCAGAGACCTCGGGGGAGCAAGAGTCTGTCAGGCAACTGCTGGGCTGGCGGCCTGTGTGGGAAGGGGCAGAGCCGACCTAGGGGCAAGTTGGGCCTCTTGCTCTCCCTGCTGCCCTGAGGCTGCTGGGCCAAAGAGGTCTTGGGCATCCAGTCCCTTGCTGGTCCCTTCCCTCTGACGAGGCCCTCTGAGCTCCAGCACCTCGCAGTGGGGAGACAGCCCCTGCCAGCAACCTCCTCTCCAAGGAGGCCTCAACCGAGGCCTAGGCCCAGGGGAAAGGCACCAGCAGGGATGAGCCTGGGGAGGCGCCCGGGCATGTCTGGACCCAGTCCCCGCAGACTGCCCCTTGGTGGCGCAGTACCCCCGGAGGCCAGGAAGGTCTGGGCAAGGCTGGCCAGGGGCAGGGGACCTGCTGGTTCCTGCCCCTGTCCTGTTGGGCCTCTGAGCTCAACCGGCCCTCTCCCGCTGGAAGACCTCCCCGGCTGCCTCCAAAGGCCGGTTTGCAAGCACTCCCGCCTGCTGTTCCCTCCAGCGAACACAGTGCTCCCAAGCCCGGGAGAAAAGCGCTTCGGGGTGGTGATCTCTCCGGGCCCTTGCCACTGAGCCTGGGGGCCAGACAGGGGGAACACACTCCCAGGCCAAGGCAGAACCACATGCACAAGTCTGTTCCTGCCCCCTGCACCGGCAGAGAGCTCGGAGGAGCCAGAGTCTGTCAGGCAGCTGCTGGGCTGGCGGCCTGTGTGGGAAGGGGCAGAGCCGACCTAGGGGCAAGTTCGGCCTCTTGCTCTCCCTGCTGCCCTGAGGCTGCTGGACCAAAGAGGACTTGGGCATCCAGCCCCTTACAGGTCCCTTCCCTCTGACGAGGCCCTCTGAGCTCCAGCACCTTGCAGTGTGGAGACAGCCCCTGCCAGCAACCTCCTCTCCAAGGAGGCCTCAACCGAGGCCTTGGCCCAGGGGAAAGGCACCAGCGCGGATGAGCCTGGGGAGGCGCCCGGGCATGTCTGGACCCAGTCCCCGCAGCCTGCCCCTTGGTGGGGCAGTACCCCCGGAGGCCAGGAAGGTCTGGGCATGGCTGGCCAGGGGCAGGGGCCCTGCTGGGTCCTGCCACTGGCCTGTGGGGCCTCTGAGCACAACCGGCCCTCTCCCGCTGTAAGACCTCCCCGGCTGCCTCAAAAGGAAGGATTGCCAACACCCCCGCCCGCTGTTCCCGCCGGGCACGCACAATGCTCCCAAGCCCGGGAGAAAAGCGCTTCGGGGTGGTGCTCTCTAGGGCCCTTGCCCCTGAGCCTGGGTGCAATGCAGGGGGAACACACTCCCAGGCCAAGGCAGAACCACATGCACACGTCTGATCCTGCCCCCTGCACCGGCAGAGAGCTCGGGGGAGCCAGAGTCTGTCAGGCAGCTGCTGGGCTGGCGGCCTGTGTGGGAAGGGGCAGAGCCGACCTAGGGGCAAGTTGGGCCTCTTGCTCTCCCTGCTGCCCTGGGGCTGCTGGGCCAAAGAGGTCTTGGGCATCCAGCCCCTTGCTGGTCCCTTCCCTCTGACGAGGCCCTCTGAGCTCCAGCACCTTGCAGTGTGGAGACAACCCTGCCAGCAACCTCCTCTCCAAGGAGGCCTCAACCGAGGCCTAGGCCCAGGGGAAAGGCACCAGCGGGGATGAGCCTGGGGAGGCGCCCGGTCATGTATGGACCCAGTCCCCGCAGCCTGCCCCTTGGTGGCGCAGTACCCCCGGAGGCCAGGAAGGTCTGGGCAAGGCTGGCCAGGGGCAGGGGTCCTGCTGAGTCCTGCCCCTGGCCTCTGGGGCCTCTGAGCACAACCGGCCCTCTCCCGCTGGAAGACCTCCCCAGCTGCCTCCAAAGGCCGGTTTGCAAGCACTCCCGCCCGCTGTTCCCACCAGGCGTGCAGAATGCTCCCAAGCCCGGGAGAAAAGCGCTTCGGGGTGGTGCTCTCTCCGGACCCTTGCCCCTGAGCCTGGGGGCCATGCAGGCGGTGCACACTCCCAGGCCAAGGCAGAACAACATGCACACGTCTGTTCCTGCCCCCTGCACCGGCAGAGAGCTCGGGGGAGCCAGAGTCTGCCAGGCAGCTGCTGGGCTGGCCGCCTGTGTGGGAAGGGGCAGAGCCGACCTAGGGGCAAGTTGGGCCTCTTGCTCTTCCTGCTGCCCTGAGGGTGCTGGGCCAAAGAACTCTTGGGCATCCAGCCCCTTGCTGGTCCCTTCCCTCTGACGAGGCCCTCTGAGCTCCAGCACCTTGCAGTATGGAGACAGCCCCTGCCAGCAACCTCCTCTCCAAGGAGGCCTCAACCGAGGCCTAGGCCCAGGGGAAAGGCACCAGCGGGGATGAGCCTGGGGAGGCACCCGGGCATGTCTGGACCCAGTCCCCGCAGCCTGCCCCTTGGTGGGGCAGTACCCCCGGAGGCCAGGAAGGTCTGGGCATGGCGGGCCAGGGGCAGGGGCCCTGCTGGGTCCTGCCCCTCGCCTGTGGGGCCTCTGAGCACAACCGGCCCTCTCCCGCTGGAAGACCTCCCCGGTTGCCTCCAAAGGCCGGTTTGCAAGCACTCCTGCCCGCTGTTCCCGCCGGGCGAATACAGTGCTCCCAAGCCCCGGAGAAAAGCGCTTCGTGGTGGTGCTCTCTCCGGGCCCTTGCCCCTGAGCCTGGGGGCCAGGCAGGGGGTCCACACTCCCAGGCCAAGTCAGAACCACATGCACACGGCTGTTCCTGCCCCTGCACCGGCAGAGAGCTCGGGGGAGCCAGAGTCTGTCAGGCAGCTGCTGGGCTGGCGGCCTGTGTGGGAAGGGGCAGAGGCGACCTGGGGGCAAGTTGGGCCTCTTGCTCTCCCTGCTGCCCTGAGGCTGCTGGGCCAAAGAGGTCTTGGGCATCCAGCCCCTTGCTGGTCCCTTCCCTCTGACGAGGCCCTCTGAGCTCCAGCACCTTGCAGTGTGGAGACAGCCCCTGCCAGCAACCTCCTCTCCAAGGAGGCCTCAACCGAGGCCTAGGCCCAGGGAAAAGGCACCAGCGGGGATGAGCCTGGGGATGCACCCGGGCATGTCTGGACCCAGACCCCAAAGCCTGCCCCTTGGTGGGGCAGTAACCCCGGAGGCCAGGAAGGTCTGGGCAAGGCTGGCCAGGGGCAGGGGCCCTGCTGGGTCCTGCCCCTGGCCTGTGGGGCCTCTGAGCACAACCGGCCCTCTCCCACTGGAAGACCTCCCCGGCTGCCTCCAAAGGCCGGTTTGCAAGCACTCCCGCCCACTGTTCCCGCCAGGCGCGCACAATGCTCCCAAGCCCGGGAGAAAAGAGCTTCGGGATGGTGGTCTCTCCGGGCCCTTGCCCCTGAGCCTGGGGGCCAGGCAGGGGATCCACAGTCCCAGGCCAAGGCAGATCCACATGCACACGTCTGATCTGCCCCCTGCACCGGCAGAGAGCTCGGGGGAGCCAGAGTGTGTCAGGCAGCTGCTGGGCTGGCCGCCTGTGTGGGAAGGGGCAGAGCCGACCTAGGGGCAAGTTGGGCCTCTTGCTCTCCCTGCTGCCCTGAGGCTGCTGGGCCAAAGAGGTCTTGGGCATCCAGCCCCTTGCTGGTCCCTTCCTTCTGACGAGGCCCTCTGAGCTCCAGCACCTTGCAGTGTGGAGACAGCCCCTGCCAGCAACCTCCTCTCCAAGGAGGCCTAAACCGAGGCCTAGGCCCAGGGGAAAGGCACCAGCGGGGATGAGCCTGGTGAGGCGCCCGGCGATGTCTGGACCCAGTCCCCGCAGCCTGCCCCTTGGTGGGGCAGTACCCCCGGAGGCCAGGAAGGTCTGGGCAAGGCTGGCCAGGGGCTGGGGCCCTGCTGCGTCCTGCCCCTGACCTGTGGGGCCTCTGAGCACAACCGGCCCTCTCCCACTGGAAGACCTCCGCGGCTGCCTCCAAAGGCCGGTTTGCCAACACTCCCGCCCGCTGTTCCCGCCAGGCACGCACAATTCTCCCAAACCCGGGAGAAAAGCGCTTCGGTGTGTTGCTCTCTCCGGGCCATTGACCCTGAGCGTGGGGGCCAGGCAGTGGGTCCACACTCCCAGGACATGGCAGAACCAGATGCACACGTCTGTTCCTGCCCCCTGCACCGGCAGAGAGCTCGGGGGAGCCAGAGTCTGTCAGGCAGCTGCTGGGCTGGCCGCCTGTGTGGGAAGAGGCAGAGCCGACCTAGGGGCAAGTTGGGCCTCTTGCTCTCCCTGCTGCCCTGAGGCTGCTGGGCCAAAGAGGTCTTGGGCATCCAGCCCCTTGCTTGTCCCTTCCCTCTTACGAGGCCCTCTGAGCTCCAGCACCTTGCAGTGTGGAGACAGCCCCTGCCAGCAACCTCCTCTCCAAGGAGGTCTCAACCGAGGCCTAGGACCAGGGGAAAGGCACCAGCGGGGATGAGCCTGGGGAGGCGCCCGGGCATGTCTGGACCCAGTCCCCGCAGCCTGCCCCTTGGTGGGGCAGTACCCCCGGAGGCCAGGAAGGTCTGGGCAAGGCTGGCCAGGGGCAGGGGCCCTGCTGGGTCCTGCCCCTGTCCTGTAGGGCCTCTGAGCACAACCGGCCCTCTCCCGCTGGAAGACCTCCCCAGCTGCCTCCAAAAGCCAGTTTGCCAACACTCCTGTCCGCTGTTCCCGCCAGGCACGCACAATGCTCCCAAGCCCGGGAGAAAAGCGCTTCGGGGTGGTGCTCTCTCCGGGCCCTTGCCCCTGAGCCTGTGGGCAAGGCAGGGGGAACACACTCCCAGACCAAGCCAGAACCACATGCACACGTCTGTTCCTGTCCCCTGCACCGGCAGAGAGCTCGGGGGAGCCAGAGTCTCTCAGGCAGGTGCTGGGCTGGCCGCCTTTGTGGGAAGGGGCAGAGCCGACCTAGGGGCAAGTTGGGCCTCTTGCTCTCCCTGCAGCCCTGAGGCTGCTGGGCCAAAGACGTCTTGGGCATCCAGCCCCTTACTGGTCCCTTCCCTCTGACGAGGCCCTCTGAGCTCCAGCACCTTGCAGTGTGGAGACAGCACCTGCCAGCAATCTCCTCTCCAAGGAGGCCTCAACCGAGGCCTAGGCCCAGGGGAAAGGCACCAGCGGGGTTGAGCCAGGGGAGGCGCCCGGGCATGTCTGGACCCTGTCCCCGCAGCCTGCCCCTGGGTGGGGCAGTACCCCCGGAGGCCAGCAAGGTCTGGGCAAGGCTGGCCAGGGGCAGGGGCCCTGCTGGGTCCTGCCCCTGGCCTGTGGGGCCTCTGAGCACAACCGGCCCTCTCCCACTGGAAGACCTCCCCGGCTGCCTCCAAAGCCCGGTTTGCAAGCGCTCCCGCCCACTGTTCCCGCCAGGCGCGCACAATGTTCCCAAGCCCGGGAGAAAAGCGCTTCGGGGTGGTGGTCTCTCCGGGCCCTTGCCCCTGAGCCTGGGGGCCAGGCAGGGGATCCACAGTCCCAGGCCAAGGCAGAAACACATGCACACGTCTGTTCCTGCCCCCTCCACCGGCAGAGAGCTGGGGGGAGCCAGAGTCTGTCAGGCAGTTGCTGGGCTGGCCGCCTGGTGGGAAGGGGCAGAGCCGACCTAGGGGCAAGTTGGGCCTCTTGCTCTCCCTGCTGCCCTGAGGCTGCTGGGTCAAAGACGTCTTGGGCATCCAGCCCTTTGCTGGTCCCTTCCCTCTGACGAGGCCCTCTGAGCTCCAGCACCTTGCAGTGTGGAGACAGCCCCTGCCAGCAACCTTCTCTCCAAAGAGGCCTCAACCGAAGCCTACGCCCAGGGTAAAGGCACCAGCGGGGATGATCCTGGGGAGGCGCACGGACATGTCTGGACCCAGTCCCCGCAGCCTGCCCCTTGGTGGGGCAGTACCCCCGGAGGCCAGGAAGGTCTGTGCAAGGCTGGCCAGGGGCAGGGGCCCTGCTGGGTACTGCCCCTGGCCTGTGAGGCCTCTGAGCACAACCGGCCCTCTCCCACTGGAAGACCTCCCCGGCTGCCTCCAAAGTCCTGTTTGCAAACACTCCCGCCCGCTGTTCACGCCAGGCTCGCACAATGCTCCCAAGCCCGGGAGAAAAGCGCTTCGGGGTGGTGCTCTCTCCGGGCACTTTCAATACCTCCCCGGCTGCCTCCAAAGGCAGCTTTGTAAGTTCTCATTCCCGATGCTTCCGCCAGCCACGCACAATGCTCCCAAGCCCGGGAGAAAAGCATTTTGGGGTGGTGCTCTCTCCGGGCCCTGGAAGACCTCCCGGGCTGCCTCCAAAGGCCAGTTTGCAAGCACTCATGTCCGCTGTTCCCGACAGCCGCGCACAATGCTCCCAAGCCCGGGAGAAAAGCATTTTGGGGTGGTGATCAGTCCGGGCCCTTGGAAGACCTCCCCGGCTGCCTCCAAAGGACAGTTTGCAAGCATTCATGCCCGCTGTTCCCGCCAGCCGCGCACAATGCTCCCAAAACCGTGAGAAAAGCGCTTCGGGGTGGTGTTCTCTCCGGGACCATGGAGGACCTCCCCGGCTGCCCCCAAAGGCCGGTTTGCAAGCACTCCCACTCGCTGTTCCCGCCAGCCACACACAATGTTCCAAAACCCCGGAGAAAAGCGCTTCGGGGTGGTGCTCTCTCCGGGCCTTTGGAAGACTTCTCTGGCTGCCTCCAAAGGCCGGTTTGCAAGAATTCCCTCCCGCTGTCCCACCAGCCGCACACAATGCTCCAAAACCCGAGAGAAAAGCGCTTCGAGGTGGTGCTCTCTCCGGGCCCTTGGAAGACCTCCCCGGCTGCCTCCAAAGGCCGGTTTGCAAGCACTCCTGCCTGCTGTTCCCGCCACACGCGCACAATGCACCCAAGCCCGGGAGAAAAGCGCTTCGGGGTGGTGCTCTCTCCCGGCCATTGGAAGACGTCCCCGGCTGCCTCCACAGGCCGGTTTGCAAGGACTCCTTCCTGCTGTTCCCGCCAGCCACGCACAATGCTCCCAATCCCGGGAGAAAAGCATTTTGGGGTGGTGCTCTCTCCGGGCCCTTGGAAGACCACCCCGGCTGCCTCAAAAGGCCGGTTTGCAAGCACTCAGGCCCGCTGTTCCAGCCAGCCGCGTACAATGCTCCCAAGCCCGGGAGAAAAGCATTTTGGGGTGGTGCTCACTCCGGGCCCTTGGAAGACCACCCCGGCTGCCTCAAAAGGCCGGTTTGCAAGCACTCAGGCCCGCTGTTCCCGCCAGTTGCGCACAATGCTCCCAAGCCCGGGAGAAAAGCATTTTGGGGTGGTGCTCTCTCCGGGCCCTTGGAAGACCACCCCGGCTGCCTCTAAAGGCCGGTTTGCAAGCACTCAGGCCCGCTGTTCCCGCCAGCCGCGTACAATGCTCCCAAGGCCGGGAGAAAAGCATTTTGGGGTGGTGCTCACTCCGGGCCCTTGAAAGACCTCCCCGGCTGCCTCCAAAGTCCGGTTTGCAAGAACTCATGCCCGCTGTTCCCGCCAGCTGCGCACAATGCGCCCAAGACCGGGAGAAATGCGCTTCGGGGTGGTGTTCTCTCCGTGCCCATGGAGGACCTCCCCGGCTGCCCCCAAAGGCCGCTTTAAAATCACTCCCACTCACTGTTCCCGCCAGCCACGCACATGCTCCAAAACACGGGAGAGAAGCGCTTTGGGGTGGTGCTCTCTCCCGGCCCTTGGAAGACTTCCCCAGCTGCCTCCAAAGGCCGGTTTTCAAGGACTCCCTCCCGCTGTCCCGCCAGCCGCACACAATGCTCCCAATCACGGGAGAAAAGCGCTTCGGGGTGGTGCTCTCTCAGGGCCCTTTGAAGACTTCCCCGGCTGCCTCCAATGGCCGGTATGCAAGCACTCATGCCCGGTGTTCCCACTAGCCATGCACAATGCTCCCAAGCACGGGAGAAAAGCATTTTGGGGTGGTGCTCACTCCTTGCCCTTGGAAGACCTCCGCGCCTGCCTCCAAAGGCCGGTTTGCAGCACTCCTGCCTGCTGTTCCCGCCACCCGCGCAGACTGCTCCCAAGCCCGGGAGAAAAGCGCATCGGGGTGGTGTACTCTCGGGTCCATGGAGGACCACCCCGGCTGCCCCCAAAGGCCGCTTTGCAAGCATCCCCACTAGCTGTTCCCGCCAACCACGCAAAAGCTCCCAAGCCCGGGAGAAAAGCATTTTGGGGTGGTGCTCTCTCCGGGCTCTTGCCCCTGAGCCTGGGGGCCAGGCAGGGGGAACACACTCCCAGGCCAAGGCAGAACCACATGCACACGTCTGTTCCTGCCCCCTACACCGGCAGAGAGCTCGGGGGAGCCAGAGACTGCCAGGCTGCTGCTGGGCTGGCTGCCTGTGTGGGAAGGGGCAGAGCTGACCTAGGGGCAAGTTGGGCCTCTTGCTCTCCCTGCTGCCCTGAGGCTGCTGGGTCAAAGAGGTCTTGGGCATCCAGCCCTTTGCTGGTCCCTTCCCTCTGACGAGGTCCTCTGAGCTCCAGCACCTTGCAGTGTGGAGACAGCCCCTGCCAGCAACCTCCTCTCCAAAGAGGCCTCAACCGAGGCCTAGGACCAGGGGAAAGGCACCAGCGGGGATGATCCTGGGGAGGCGCACGGACATGTCTGGACCCAGTCCTCGCAGCCTGCCCCTTGGTGGGGCAGTACCCCCGGAGGCCAGGAAGGTCTGGGCAAGGCTGGCCAGGGGCAGGGGCCCTGCTGGGTCCTGCCCCTGGCCTGTGGGCCCTCTGAGCACAACCGGCCCTCTCCCACTGGAAGACCTCCCCGGCTGCCTCCAAAGTCCTGTTTGCAAACACTCCCACCCGCTGTTCACGCCAGGCTCGCACAATGCTCCCAAGCCCGGGAGAAAAGCGCTTTGGGGTGGTGCTCACTCCGGGCCCTTGGAAGACCTCCCCGGCTGCCTCCAAGGCCGGTTTGCAAGCACTTCTGCCTGCTGTTCCCGCCACCCGCGCACAATGCTCCCAAGCCCGGGAGAAAAGCGTTTCGGGGTGGTGTTCTCTCTGGGCCCAAGAAAGACCTCCCGGGCTGCCCCCAAAGGCCGGTTTGCAAGCACTCCCACTCGCTGTTCCCGCCATCCGTGCAAATGCTCCAAGCCCAGGAGAAAAGCGCTTCGGGGTGGTGCTCTCTCCCGGCCCTTGGAAGACCTCCCCGGCTGCCTCCAAAGGCTGGTTTTCAAGAACTCCCTCCCGCTGTCCCGCCAGCCGCACACAATGCTCCCAATCACGGGAGAAAAGCGCTTCGGGGTGGTGCTCTCTCCGGGCCCTTGGAAGACCTCCCCGTTTGTCTCCAAAGGCCGGTTTGCAAGCACTCATGCCCGCTGTTCCCACCAGCCGCGCACAATGGTCCCAAGCCCGGGAGAAAAGCGCTTCGGGATGGTGCTCTCTCCGGGCCCTTGGAAGACCTCCCCGGCTACCTCCAAAGGCGGGTTTGCAAGTACTCATTCCTGCTGTTCCCGCCAGCTGCGCACAATGCTCCCAAGCCCGGGAGAAAAGCATTTTGGGGTGGTGCTCTCTCGGGGCCCTTTGAAGACCACCCCGGCTGCCTCAAAAGGCCGGTTTGCAAGCACTCAGGCCCGCTGTTCCCGCCAGCCGCGTACAATGCTCCCAAGCCCGGGAGAAAAGCATTTTGGTGTGGTGCTCACTCCGGGCCCTTGAAAGACCTCCCCGGCTGCCTCCAAAGTCCAGTATGCAAGAACTCATGCCCGCTGTTCCCGCCAGCCGCACACAATGCTCCCAAGACTGGGAGAAATGCGCTTCGGGGTGGTGTTCTCTCCGTGCCCATGGAGGACCTCCCCGGCTGCCCCCAAAGGCCGGTTTGCAATCACTCCCACTCACTGTTCCCGCCAGCCACGCACATGCTCCAAAACACGGGAGAGAAGCGCTTTGGGGTGGTGCTCTCTCCCGGCCCTTGGAAGACTTCCCCGGCTGCCTCCAAAGGCTGGTTTTCAAGAACTCCCTCCCGCTGTCCCACCAGCCGCACATTATGCTCCCAATCACGGGAGAAAGCGCTTCGGGGTGGTGCTCTCTCAGGGCCCTTTGAAGACTTCCCCGGCTGCCTCCAATGGCCGGTATGCAAGCACTCATGCCCGCTGTTCCCACCAGCCATGCACAATGCTCCCAAGCACGGGAGAAAAGCATTTTGGGGTGGTGCTCAATCCTTGCCCTTGGAAGACCTCCGCGCCTGCCTCCAAAGGCCGGTTTGCAAGCACTCCTGCCTGCTGTTCCCGCCACCTGCGCACACTGCTCCCAAGCCCGGGAGAAAAGCGCATCGGGGTGGTGTTCTCTCCGGGCCCATGGAGGACCTCACCGGATGCCCTCAAAGGCCGGTTTGCAAGCATTCCCACTAGCTGTTCCCGCCAGCCACGCAAATGCTCCCAAGCCCGGGAGAAAAGCATTTTGGGGTGGTGCTCTCTCCGGGCCCTTGCCCCTGTGCCTGGGGGCCAGGCAGGGGGTCCACACTCCCAGGCAAAGTCAGAACCACATGCACACGTCTGTTCCTGCCCCCTGCACCGGCAGAGAGCTCGGGGGAGCCAGAGTCTGCCAGGCAGCTGCTGGGCTGGCAGCCTGTGTGGGAAGGGGCAGAGCCGACCTAGGGGCAAGTTGGGCCTCTTGCTCTCCCTGCTGCCCTGAGGCTGCTGGGCCAAAGAGGTCTTGGACATCCAGCCCTTTGCTGGTCCCTTCCATCTGACGAGGCCCTCTGAGCTCCAGCACCTTGCAGTGTGGAGACAGACCCTGCCAGCAACCTCCTCCCCAAGGAGGCCTCAACCGAGGCCTAGTCCCAGGGAAAGGCACCAGCGGGGATGAACCTGGGGAGGCGCCCGGGAATGTCTGGACCCAACCCCGCAGCCTGCCCCTTGGTGGGGCAGTACCCCCGGAGGCCAGGAAGGTCTGGGCAAGGCTGGCCAGGGGCCGGGGCCCTGCTGGGTCCTGCCCCTGTCCTGTGGGGCCTCTGAGCATGAGCGGCCCTCTCCCGCCGGAAGACCTCCCCGGCTGCCTCCAAAGGCCGATTTGACAACACTCGCGCCCGCTGTTCCCGCAAGGCACGCACAATGCTCCCAAGCCCGGGAAAAAAGTGCTTCGGGGTGGTGCTCTCACCGGGCCCTTGCCCCTGAGCCTGGGGGCAATGCAGGGGGTCCACACTCCCAGACCAAGGCAGAACCACATGCACACTTCTGTTCCTGACCCCTGCACTGGCAGAGAGCTCGGGGGAGCCAGAGTCTGTTAGGTAGCTGCTGGGCCCTCTCCCACTGGAAGACCTCCGCGGCTGCCTCCAAAGGCCGGTTTGCAAGCACTCATGCCCGCTGTTCCCGCCAGCCACGCACAATGCTCCCAAGCCCGGGAGAAAAGCGCTTCGGGGTGGTGCTCTCTCCCGGCCCTTGGAAGACCTCCCCGGCTGCCTCCAAAGGCTCGTTTTCAAGCACTCCCACTCGCTGTTCCCGCCATCCGTGCAAATGCTCCAAGCCCAGGAGAAAAGCGCTTCGGGGTGGTGCTCTCTCCCGGCCCTTGGAAGACCTCCCCGGCTGCCTCCAAAGGCTGGTTTTCAAGAACTCCCTCCCGCTGAACCGCCAGCCGCACACAATGCTCCCAATCACGGGAGAAAAGCGCTTCGGGGTGGTGCTCTCTCCGGGCCCTTGGAAGACCTCCCCGTTTGTCTCCAAAGGCCGGTTTGCAAGCACTCATGCCCGCTGTTCCCACCAGCCGCGCACAATGGTCCCAAGCCCGGGAGAAAAGCGCTTCGGGGTGGTGCTCTCTCCAGGCCCTTGGAAGACCTCCCCGGCTGCCTCCAAAGGCCGGTTTGCAAGCAATCAATCCCGCTGTTCCCGCCAGCCGCGCACAATGCTCCCAAGCCCGGGAGAAAAGCGCTTCGGGGTGGTGCTCTCTACAGGCCCTTGGAAGACCTCCCCGGCTGCTTCCAAAGGCCGGTTTGCAAGGACTCCTTCCTGCTGTTCCCGCTCGCCACGCACAATGCTCCCAAGCACCGGAGAAAAGCATTTTGGGGTGGTGCTCTCTACAGGCCCTTGGAAGACCTCCCCGGCTGCCTCCAATGGCCAGTTTGCAAGCACTCATGCCCGCTGTTCCCACCAGCCGCGCACAATGCTCCCAAGCCCGGGAGAAAAGCTTTTTGGGGTGGTGCTCACACCGGGCCCTGGAAGACCTCCCCGGCTGCCTGCAAAGGCCGGTTTTCAAGCACTCCTGCCTGCTGTTCCAGCCACCCGCGCACAACACTCCCAAGCCCGGGAGAAAAGCGCTTCGGGGTGGTGCTCTCTACAGGCCCTTGGAAGACCTCCCCGGCTGCCTCCAAAGCCGGTTTGCAAGGACTACTTCCTGCTGTTCCCGCCAGCCACGCACAATGCTCCCAAGCCCGGGAGAAAAGTGCTTCGGGGTGGTGCTCTCTCCGGGCCCTTGGAAGACGTCCCCGGCTGCCTCCAAAGGCCGGTTTGCAAGCACTCATGCCCGTTGTTCCCACCAGCCGCGCACAATGCTCCCAAGCCCGGGAGAAAAGCATTTTGGGGTGGTGCTCACTCCGGGCCCTTGGAAGACCTCCCGGGCTGCCTCCAAAGGCCAGTTTGCAAGCACTCCTGCCTGCTGTTCCCGCCAGCCGGGCACAATGCTCCCAAGCCCGGGAGAAAAGCGCTTCGGGGTGGTGCTCTCTCCGGGCACTTTCAAGACCTCCCCGGCTGCCTCCAAAGGCCGGTTTGTAAGTACTCATTCCCGCTGCTTCCGCCAGCCACGCACAATGCTCCCAAGCCCGGGAGAAAAGCATTTTGGGGTGGTGCTCTCTCCGGGCCCTTGGAAGACCTCCCGGGCTGCCTCCAAAGGCCGGTTTGCAAGCACTCATGTCCGCTGTTCCCGACAGCCGCGCACAATGCTCCCAAGCCCGGGAGAAAAGCATTTTGGGGTGGTGATCAGTCCGGGCTCTTGGAAGACCTCCCCGGCTGCCTCCAAAGGACAGTTTGCAAGCACTCATGCCCGCTGTTCCCACCAGCCGCGCACAATGCTCCCAAGACAGTGAGAAAAGCGCTTCGGGGTGGTGTTCTCTCCGGGACCATGGAGGACCTCCCCGGCTGCCCCCAAAGGCCGGTTTGCAAGCACTCCCACTCGCTGTTCCCGCCAGCCACACACAATGTTCCAAAACCCCGGAGAAAAGCGCTTCGGGGTGGTGCTCTCTCCGGGCCCTTGGAAGACTTCTCTGGCTGCCTCCAAAGGCCGGTTTGCAAGAATTCCCTCCCGCTGTCCCACCAGCCGCACACAATGCTCCAAAACCTGAGAGAAAAGCGCTTCGAGGTGGTGCTCTCTCCCGGCCCTTGGAAGACCTCCCCGGCTGCCTCCAAAGGCCGGTTTGCAAGCACTCCTGCCTGCTGTTCCCGCCACACGCGCACAATGCACCCAAGCCCGGGAGAAAAGCGCTTCGGGGTGGTGCTCTCTCCCGGCCATTGGAAGACCTCCCCGGCTACCTCCAAAGGCCGGTTTGCAAGGACTCCTTCCTGCTGTTCCCGCCAGCCACGCACAATGCTCCCAATCCCGGGAGAAAAGTGCTTCGGGATTGTGCTCTCTCCGGGCCCTTGGAAGACCTCCCCGGCTACCTCCAAAGGTGGGTTTGCAAGTACTCATTCCCGCTGTTCCCGCCAGCTGCGCACAATGCTCCCAAGCCCGGGAGAAAAGCATTTTGGGGTGGTGCTCTCTCCGGGCCCTTGAAAGACCTCCCCGGCTGCCTCCAAAGTCCGGTTTGCAAGAACTCATGCCCGCTGTTCCCGCCATCTGCGCACAATGCTCCCAAGACCGTGAGAAATGCGCTTCGGGGTGGTGTTCTCTCCGTGCCCATGGAGGACCACCCCAGCTGCCCCCAAAGGAGGGTTTGCAATCACTCCCACTCACTGTTCCCGCCAGCCACGCACATGCTCCAAAACACGGGAGAGAAGCGCTTTGGGGTGGTGCTCTCTCCCAGCCCTTGGAAGACTTCCCCGGCGGCCTCCAAAGGTCGGTTTGCAAGAACTCCCTCCCGCTGTCCCGCCAGCCGCACACAATGCTCCCAATCACGGGAGAAAAGCGCTTTGGGGTGGTGCTCTCTCAGGGCCCTTTGAAGACTTCCCCGGCTGCCTCCAATGGGCGGTATGCAAGCACTCATGCCCGCTGTTCCCACCAGCCATGCACAATGCTCCCAAGAACGGGAGAAAAGCATTTTGGGGTGGTGCTCACTCCTTGCCCTTGGAAGACCTCCGCGCCTGCCTCCAAAGGCCGGTTTGCAAGCACTCCTGCCTGCTGTTCCCGCCACACGCGCACACTGCTCCCTAGCCCGGGAGAAAAGCGCATCGGGGTGGTGTTCTCTCCGGGCCCATGGAGGACCTCCCCGGCTGCCTCCAAAGGTCGGTTTGCAAGCGCTCCCGCCCACTGTTCCCAGCAAGCGGGCACAATGCTCCTAAGCCCGGGAGAAAAGCGCTTCAGGGTGGTGCTCTCTCTGGGACCTTGCCCCTGAGCCTGGGGGCAAGGCAGGGTGTCCACACCCCCAGGCCAAGGCAGAACCACATGCACACGTCTGATCTGCCCCCTGCACCGGCAGAGAGCTCAGGGGAGCCAGAGTCTGTCAGGCAGGTGCTGGGCTGGCGGCCTGTGTGGGAAGGGGCAGAGCCGACCTAGGGGCAAGTTGGGCCTCTTGCTCTCCCTAGAGCCCTGAGGCTGCTGGGTCAAAGACGTCTTGGGCATCCAGCCCCTTACTGGTCCCTTCCCTCTGACGAGGCCCTCTGAGCTCCAGCACCTTGCAGTGTGGAGACAGCACCTGCCAGCAATCTCCTCTCCAAGGAGGCCTCAACCGAGGCCTAGGCCCAGGGAAAAGGCTACAGCGGGGTTGAGCCAGGGGAGGCGCCCGGGCATGTCTGGACCCTGTCCCCGCAGCCTGCCCCTTGGTGGGGCAGTACCCCCGGAGGCCAGGAAGGTCTGGAGAAGGCTGGCCAGGGGCAGGGGCACTACTGGGTCCTGCCCCTGGCCTGTGGGGCCTCTGAGCACAACCGGCCCTCTCCCACTGGAAGACCTCCCCGGCTGCCTCCAAAGGCCGGTTTGCAAACACTCCCGCCCACTGTTCCCGCCAGGCGCGCACAATGCTCCCAAGCCCGGGAGAAAAGCGCTTCGGGGTGGTGGTCTCTCCGGGCCCTTGCCCCTGAGCCTGGGGGCCAGGCAGGGGATCCAAGTCCCAGGCCAAGGCAGAACCACATGCACACGTCTGTTCCTGCCACCTCCACCGGCAGAGAGCTGGGGGGAGCCAGAGTCTGTCAGGCAGCTGCTGGGCTGGCCGCCTGTGTGGGAAGGGGCAGAGCCGACCTAGGGGCAAGTTGGGCCTCTTGCTCTCCCTGCTGCCCTGAGGCTGCTGGGCCAAAGAGGTCTTGGGCATCCAGCCCCTTGCTGGTCCCTTCCTTCTGACGAGGCCCTCTGAGCTCCAGCACCTTGCAGTGTGGAGACAGCCCCTGCCAGCAACCTCCTCTCCAAGGAGGCCTCAACCGAGGCCTAGGCCCAGGGGAAAGGCACCAGCGGGGATGAGCCAGTGGAGGCGCACGGGCATGTCTGGACCCAGTCCCCGCAGCCTGCCCCTTGGTGGGGCAGTACCCCCGGAGGCCAGGATGGTCTGGGCAAGGCTGGCCAGGGGCAGGGGCCCTGCTGGGTCCTGCCCCTGGCCTGTGGGGCCTCTGAGCACAACCGGCCCTCTCCCACTGGAAGACCTCCCCGGCTGCCTCCAAAGGCCGGTTTGCCAACACTCCCGCCCGCTGTTCCCGCCAGGCACGCACAATGTTCCCAAGCCCGGGAGAAAAGCGCTTCGGGGTGGTGCTCTCTCCGGGACCTTGCCACTGAGCCTAGGGTCCAGGCAGTGGGTCCACACTCCCAGACCAAGGCAGAACCAAATGCACACGTCTGTTCCTGACCCATGCACTGGCAGAGAGCTCGGGGGAGCCAGAGTCTGTCAGGAAGCTGCTGGGTTGGCTGCCTGTGTGGGAAGGGGCAGAGCCGACCTAGGGGCAAGTTGGGCCTCTTGCTCTCCCTGCTGCCCTGAGGCTGCTGGGCCAAAGAGGTCTTGGGCATCCAGCCCCTTGCTGCTCCCTTCCCGCTGACGAGGCCCTCTGAGCTCCAGCACCTTGCAGTGTAGAGACAGCCCCTGCCAGCAACCTCCTCTCCAAGGAGGCCTCAACCGAGGCCTAGGCCCAGGGGAAAGGCACCAGCGGGGATGAGCCTGGGGAGGCGCCCGGGCGTGTCTGGACCCAGTCCCCGCAGCCTGCCCCTTGGTGGGGTAGTACCCCCGGAGGCCAGGAAGGTCTGGGCAAGGCTGCCAGGTGCAGGGACACTGCTGGGTCCTGCCCCTGGCCTGTGGGGCGTCTGAGCACAACTGGCACTCTCCCTCTGGAAGACCTCCCCGTCTGCCTCCAAAGGCCGGTTTGCAAGCCCTCCCGCCCGCTGTTCCCGCCAGGCACGCACAATGCTCCCAAGCCCGGGAGAAAATCGCTTCGGGGTGGTGCTCTCTCCGGGCCCTTGCCCCTGAGCCTGGGGGCCAGGCAGGGGGAACACACTCCCAGGCCAAGGCAGAACGACATGCACACGTCTGTTCCTGCCCCCTACACCGGCAGAGAGCTCGGGGGAGCCAGAGACTGCCAGGCTGCTGCTGGGCTGGCTGCCTGTGTGGGACGGGGCAGAGCCGACCTAGGGGCAAGTTGGGCCTCTAGCTCTCCCTGCTGCCCTGAGGCTGCTGGGTCAAAGAGGTCTTGGGCATCCAGCCCTTTGCTGGTCCCTTCCCTCTGACGAGGCCCTCTGAGCTCCAGCACCTTGCAGTGTGGAGACAGCCCCTGCCAGCACCCTCCTCTCCAAAGAGACCTCAACCGAGGCCTACGCCCAGGGGAAAGGCACCAGCGGGGATGAGCCTGGGGAGGCGCCCGGGCATGTCTGGACCCAGTTCCCGCAGCCTGCCCCTTGGTGGGGCAGTACCCCCGGAGGCCAGGAAGGTCTGGGAAAGGCTGGCCAGGGGCAGGGGCCCTGCTGGGTCCTGCCCCTGGCCTGTGGGGCCTCTGAGCACAACCGGCCCTCTCCCACTGGAAGACCTCCCCGGCTGCCTCCAAAGGCCGGTTTGCAAGCACTCCCGCCCACTGTTCCCACCAAGCGCGCACAATGCTCCAAGCCCGGGAGAAAAGCGCTTCGGGGTGGTGCTCTCTCCCGCCCCTTGCCCCTGAGCCTGGGGGCCAGGCAAGGGGTCCACACTCCCAGGCCAAGGCAGAACCACATGCACACGTCTGTTCCTGCCCCCTGCACCGGCAGAGAGCTCGGGGGAGCCAGAGTCTGTCAGGCATCTGCTGGGCTGGCCGCCTGTGTGGGAAGGGGCAGAGCTGACCTAGGGGCAAGTTGGGCCTCTTGCTCTCCCTGCTGCCCTGAGGCTGCTGGGCCAAAGAGGTCTTGGGCATCCAGCCCCTTGCTTGTCCCTTCCCTCTGACGAGGCCCTCTGAGCTCCAGCACCTTGCAGTGTGGAGACAGCCCCTGCCAGCAACCTCCTCTCCAAGGAGGCCTCAACCGAGGCCTAGGCCCAGGGAAAGGAACCAGAGGGGATGAGCCTGGGGAGGCGCCCGGGCATGTCTGGACCCAGTCCCCGCAGCCTGCCCCTTGGTGGGGCAGTACCCCCGGAGGCCAGAAAGGTCTGGGCAAGGCTGCCAGGGGCAGGGGACCTGCTGGGTCCTGCCCCTGGGCTGTGGGGCGTCTGAGCACAACCGGCACTCCCCCGCTGGAAGACCTCCCCGGCTGCCTCCAAAGGCCGGTTTGCAAGCCCTCCCGCCCGCTGTTCCCGCCAGGCACGCACAATGCTCCCAAGCCCGGGAGAAAAGCGCTTCGGGGTGGTGCTCTCTTCGGGCTCTTGCCCCTGAGCCTGGGGGACAGGCAGGGGGAACACACTCCCAGGCCAAGGCAGAACGACATGCACACGTCTGTTCCTGCCCCCTACACCGGCAGAGAGCTCAGGGGAGCCAGAGACTGCCAGGCTGCTGCTGGGCTGGCTGCCTGTGTGGGACGGGGCAGAGCCGACCTAGGGGCAAGTTGGGCCTCTTGCTCTCCCTGCTGCCCTGAGGCTGCTGGGCCAAAGAGGTCTGGGGCATCCAGCCCTTTGCTGGTCCCTTCCCTCTGACGAGTCCCTCTGAGCTCCAGCACCTTGCAGTGTGGAGACAGCCCTGCCAGCAACCTCCTCTCCAAAGAGGCCTCAACCGAGGCCTAGGCCCAGGGGAAAGGCACCAGCGGGGATGATCCTGGGGAGGCGCACGGACATGTCTGGACCCAGTCCCCGCAGCCTGCCCCTTGGTGGGGCAGTACCCCCGGAGGCCAGGAAGGTCTGGGCAAGGCTGGCCAGGGGCAGGGGCCCTGCTGGGTCCTGCCCCTGGCCTGTGGGGCCTCTGAGCACAACCGGCCCTCTCCCACTGGAATACCTCCCCGGCTGCCTCCAAATTCCTGTTTGCAAACACTCCCGCCCGCTGTCACGCCAGGCTCGGACAATGCTCCGAAGCCCGGGAGAAAAGCGCTTTGGGGTGGTGCTCTCTCAGGGCCCTTGCCCCTGAGCCTGGTGGCAAGGCAGGGGGAACACACTCCCAGGCCAAGGCAGAACCAGATGCCCACGTCTGTTCCTGTCCCCTGCACCGGCAGAGAGCTTGGGGGAGCCAGAGTCTGTCAGGCAGCTGCTGGGTTGGCCGCCTGTGTGGGAAGGCCAGAGACGCCCTAGGGGCAAGTTGGGCCTCTTGCTCTCCCTGCTGCCCTGAGGCTGCTGGGCCAAAGACGTCTTGGGCATCCAGCCCCTTACTTGTCCCTTCCCTCTGACGAGGCCCTCTGAGCTCCAGCACCTTGCAGTGTGGAGACAGCCCCTGCCAGCAACCTCCTCTCCAAGGAGGCCTCAACCGAGGCCTAGGCCCAGGGGAAAGGCACCAGCGGGGATGAGCCAGGGGAGGCGCCCGAGCATGTCTGGACCCAGTCCGCGCAGCCTGCCCCTTGGTGGGGCAGTACTCCCGGAGGCCAGGAAGGTCTGGGCAAGGCTGGCCAGGGGCAGGGGCCCTGCTGGGTCCTGCCCCTGGCCTGTGGGGCCTCTGAGCACAACCGGCCCTCTCCCACTGGAAGACCTCCCCGGCTGCCTCCAAAGGCCGGTTTGCAAGCGCTCCCGCCCACTGTTCCCAGCAGGCGTGCACAATGATCCCAAGCCCGGGAGAAAAGCGCTTCAGGGTGGTGCTCTCTCCGGGCCCTTGCCCCTGAGCCTAGGGGCAATGCAGGGGAAACACACTCCCAGGCCAAGTCAGAACCACATGCACACCTCTGATCTGCCCCTTGCACCGGCAGAGAGCTCGGGGGAGCCAGAGTCTGTCAGGCAGCTGCTGGGCTGGCCGCCTGTGTGGGAAGGGGCAGAGCCGACCAAGGGGCAAGTTGGGCCTCTTGCTCTCCCTGCTGCCCTGAGGCTGCTGGGCCAAAGAGGTCTTGGGCATCCAGCCCCTTGCTGGTCCCTTCCCTCTGACGAGGCCCTCTGAGCTCCAACACCTTGCAGTGTGGAGACAGCCCCTGCCAGCAACCTCCTCTCCAAGGAGGCCTCAACCGAGGCCTAGGCCCAGGGGAAAGGCACCAGCGGGGATGAGCCAGGGGAGGCGCCAGAGCATGTCTGGACCCAGTCCCCGCAGCCTGCCCCTTGGTGGGGCAGTACCCCCGGAGGCCAGGAAGGTCTGGGCAAGGCTGCCAGGGGCAGCGACACTGCTGGGTCTTGCCCCTGGCCTGTGGGGCGTCTGAGCACAACCGGCACTCTCCCGCTGGAAGACCTCCCTGTCTTCCTCCAAAGGCCGGTTTGCAAGCACTCCCGCCCGCTGTTCCCGCCAGGTACGCACAATGCTCCCAAGCCCGGGAGAAAAGCGCTTCGGGGTGGTGCTCTCACCGGGCCCTTGCCCCTGAGCCTGGGGGCCAGGCAGGGGGAACACACTCCCAGGCCAAGGCAGAACGACATGCACACGTCTGTTCCTGACCCCTACACCGGCAGAGAGCTCGGGGGAGCCAGAGACTGCCAGGCTGCTGCTGGGCTGGCTGCCTGTGTGGGACGGGGCAGAGCCCACCTAGGGGCAAGTTGGGCCTCTTCCTCTCCCTGCTGCCCTGAGGCTGCTGGGCCAAAGAGGTCTTGGGCATCCAGCCCCTTGCTGGTCCCTTCCCTCTGACGAGGCCCTCTGAGCTCCAGCACCTTGCAGTGTGGAGACAGCCCCTGCCAGCAACCTCCTCTCCAAGGAGGCCTCAACCGAGGCCTAGGCCCAGGGGAAAGGCACCAGCGGGGATGAGCCTGGGGAGGCGCCCGGGCATGTCTGGACCCAATCCCCGCAGCCTGCCCCTTGGTGGGGCAGTACCCCCGGAGGCCAGGAAGGTCTGGGCAAGGCTGGTCAGGGGCAGGGGCCCTGCTGGGTCCTGCCCCTTGCCTGTGGGGCCTCTGAGCACAAGCGGCCCTCTCCCGCTGGAAACCTCCCCGGTTGCCTCCAAAGGCCAGTTTGCAAGCACTCCCGCCGCTGTTCCCGCCAGGCACGCCCAATGCTCCCAAGCCCAGGAGAAAAGCGCTTCGGGGTGGTGCTCTCTCCGGGCCTTTTGAAGACCTCCCCGGCTGCCTCCAAAGGCCGGTTTGCAAGGACTCCTTCCCGCTGTTCCCGCCAACCACGCACAATGCTCCCAATCCCGGGAGAAAAGTGCTTCGGGATGGTGCTCTCTCAGGGCCCTTGGAAGACCTCCCCGGCTACCTCCAAAGGCGTGTTTAAAGTACTCATTCCCGCTGTTCCCGCCAGCTGCGCACAATGCTCCCAAGCCCGGGAGAAAAGCATTTTGGGGTGGTGCTCTCTCCGGGCCCTTGGAAGACCACCCCGGCTGCCTCAAAAGGCCAGTTTGCAAGCACTCATGCCCTCTGTTCCCGCCAGCCGCGTACAATGCTCCCAAGACCGGGAGAAATGCGCTTCGGGGTGGTGTTCTCTCCGTGCCCATGGAGGACCTCCCCAGCTGCCCCCAAAGGCCGGTTTGCAATCACTCCCACTCGCTGTTCCCGCCAGCCACGCACAATGCAGCAAAACCCGGGAGAAAAACGCTTCGGGGTGGTGCTCTCTCCGGGCACTTTCAAGACCTCCCCGGCTGCCTCCAAAGGCCGGTTTGTAAGTACTCATTCCCGCTGCTTCCGCCAGCCACGCACAATGCTCCCAAGCCCGGGAGAAAAGCATTTTGGGGTGGTGCTCTCTCTGGGCCCTTGGAAGACCTCGCCGGCTGCCCCCAAAGGCCTGTTTGGAAGCACTCCCACTCGCTGTTCCCGCCATCCGCGCAAATGTTCCAAGCCCGGGAGAAAAGCGCTTCGGGGTGGTGCTCTCTCCTGGCCCTTGGAAGACCTCCCCGGCTGCCTCCAAAGGCCGGTTTGCAAGCACTCCCGCCCGCTGTTCCCGCCAGCCACGCACAATGCTCCCAATCACGGGAGAAAAGCGCTTCGGGGTGGTGCTCTCTCTGGGCCCTTGGAAGACCTCCCCGTCTGCCTCCAATGGCCAGTTTCCAAGCACTCATGCCCGCTGTTCCCACCAGCCGCGCACAATGCTCCCAAGCCCGGGAGAAAAGCATTTTGGGGTGGTGCTCACACCGGGCCCTGGAAGACCTCCCCGGCTGCCTCCAAAGGCCGGTTTTCAAGCACTCCTGCCTGCTGTTCCCGCCACCCGCGCACAATGCTCCCAAGCCCGGGAGAAAAGCGCTTCGGGGTGGTGCTCTCTACAGGCCCTTGGAAGACGTCCCCGGCTGCCTCCAAAGGCCGGTTTGCAAGCACTCATGTCCGCTGTTCCTGCCAGCCATGCACAATGCTCCCAAGACCATGAGAAAAGCGCTTCGGGGTGGTGTTCTCTCCGGGACCATGCAGGACCTCCCCGGCTGCCCCCAAAGGCCGGTTTGAAAGCACTCCCACTCGCTGTTCCCGCCAGCCACGCACAATGTTCCAAAACCACGGAGAAAAGCACTTCGGGGTGGTGCTCTCTCCGGGCCCTTGGAAGACTTCTCTGGCTGCCTCCAAAGGCCGGTTTGCAAGAATTCCCTCCCGCTGTCCCACCAGCCGCACACAATGCTCCAAAACCCGTGAGAAAAGTGCTTCGAGGTGGTGCTCTCTCTGGGCCCTTGGAAGACCTCCCCGGCTGCCTCCAAAGGCCGGTTTGCAAGGACTCCTTCCTGCTGTTCCCGCCAGCCACGCACAATGCTCCCAATCCCGGGAGAAAAGTGCTTCGGGATTGTGCTCTCTCCGGGCCCTTGGAAGACCTCCCCGGCTACCTCCAAAGGTGGGTTTGCAAGTACTCATTCCCGCTGTTCCCGCCAGCTGCGCACAATGCTCCCAAGCCCGGGAGAAAAGCATTTTGGGGTGGTGCTCTCTCCGGGCCCTTGAAAGACCTCCCCGGCTGCCTCCAAAGTCCGGTTTGCAAGAACTCATGCCCGCTGTTCCCGCCATCTGCGCACAATGCTCCCAAGACCGTGAGAAATGCGCTTCGGGGTGGTGTTCTCTCCGTGCCCATGGAGGACCACCCCAGCTGCCCCCAAAGGAGGGTTTGCAATCACTCCCACTCACTGTTCCCGCCAGCCACGCACATGCTCCAAAACACGGGAGAGAAGCGCTTTGGGGTGGTGCTCTCTCCCAGCCCTTGGAAGACTTCCCCGGCGGCCTCCAAAGGTCGGTTTGCAAGAACTCCCTCCCGCTGTCCCGCCAGCCGCACACAATGCTCCCAATCACGGGAGAAAAGCGCTTTGGGGTGGTGCTCTCTCAGGGCCCTTTGAAGACTTCCCCGGCTGCCTCCAATGGGCGGTATGCAAGCACTCATGCCCGCTGTTCCCACCAGCCATGCACAATGCTCCCAAGAACGGGAGAAAAGCATTTTGGGGTGGTGCTCACTCCTTGCCCTTGGAAGACCTCCGCGCCTGCCTCCAAAGGCCGGTTTGCAAGCACTCCTGCCTGCTGTTCCCGCCACACGCGCACACTGCTCCCTAGCCCGGGAGAAAAGCGCATCGGGGTGGTGTTCTCTCCGGGCCCATGGAGGACCTCCCCGGCTGCCTCCAAAGGTCGGTTTGCAAGCGCTCCCGCCCACTGTTCCCAGCAAGCGGGCACAATGCTCCTAAGCCCGGGAGAAAAGCGCTTCAGGGTGGTGCTCTCTCTGGGACCTTGCCCCTGAGCCTGGGGGCAAGGCAGGGTGTCCACACCCCCAGGCCAAGGCAGAACCACATGCACACGTCTGATCTGCCCCCTGCACCGGCAGAGAGCTCAGGGGAGCCAGAGTCTGTCAGGCAGGTGCTGGGCTGGCGGCCTGTGTGGGAAGGGGCAGAGCCGACCTAGGGGCAAGTTGGGCCTCTTGCTCTCCCTAGAGCCCTGAGGCTGCTGGGTCAAAGACGTCTTGGGCATCCAGCCCCTTACTGGTCCCTTCCCTCTGACGAGGCCCTCTGAGCTCCAGCACCTTGCAGTGTGGAGACAGCACCTGCCAGCAATCTCCTCTCCAAGGAGGCCTCAACCGAGGCCTAGGCCCAGGGAAAAGGCTACAGCGGGGTTGAGCCAGGGGAGGCGCCCGGGCATGTCTGGACCCTGTCCCCGCAGCCTGCCCCTTGGTGGGGCAGTACCCCCGGAGGCCAGGAAGGTCTGGAGAAGGCTGGCCAGGGGCAGGGGCACTACTGGGTCCTGCCCCTGGCCTGTGGGGCCTCTGAGCACAACCGGCCCTCTCCCACTGGAAGACCTCCCCGGCTGCCTCCAAAGGCCGGTTTGCAAACACTCCCGCCCACTGTTCCCGCCAGGCGCGCACAATGCTCCCAAGCCCGGGAGAAAAGCGCTTCGGGGTGGTGGTCTCTCCGGGCCCTTGCCCCTGAGCCTGGGGGCCAGGCAGGGGATCCAAGTCCCAGGCCAAGGCAGAACCACATGCACACGTCTGTTCCTGCCACCTCCACCGGCAGAGAGCTGGGGGGAGCCAGAGTCTGTCAGGCAGCTGCTGGGCTGGCCGCCTGTGTGGGAAGGGGCAGAGCCGACCTAGGGGCAAGTTGGGCCTCTTGCTCTCCCTGCTGCCCTGAGGCTGCTGGGCCAAAGAGGTCTTGGGCATCCAGCCCCTTGCTGGTCCCTTCCTTCTGACGAGGCCCTCTGAGCTCCAGCACCTTGCAGTGTGGAGACAGCCCCTGCCAGCAACCTCCTCTCCAAGGAGGCCTCAACCGAGGCCTAGGCCCAGGGGAAAGGCACCAGCGGGGATGAGCCAGTGGAGGCGCACGGGCATGTCTGGACCCAGTCCCCGCAGCCTGCCCCTTGGTGGGGCAGTACCCCCGGAGGCCAGGATGGTCTGGGCAAGGCTGGCCAGGGGCAGGGGCCCTGCTGGGTCCTGCCCCTGGCCTGTGGGGCCTCTGAGCACAACCGGCCCTCTCCCACTGGAAGACCTCCCCGGCTGCCTCCAAAGGCCGGTTTGCCAACACTCCCGCCCGCTGTTCCCGCCAGGCACGCACAATGTTCCCAAGCCCGGGAGAAAAGCGCTTCGGGGTGGTGCTCTCTCCGGGACCTTGCCACTGAGCCTAGGGTCCAGGCAGTGGGTCCACACTCCCAGACCAAGGCAGAACCAAATGCACACGTCTGTTCCTGACCCATGCACTGGCAGAGAGCTCGGGGGAGCCAGAGTCTGTCAGGAAGCTGCTGGGTTGGCTGCCTGTGTGGGAAGGGGCAGAGCCGACCTAGGGGCAAGTTGGGCCTCTTGCTCTCCCTGCTGCCCTGAGGCTGCTGGGCCAAAGAGGTCTTGGGCATCCAGCCCCTTGCTGCTCCCTTCCCGCTGACGAGGCCCTCTGAGCTCCAGCACCTTGCAGTGTAGAGACAGCCCCTGCCAGCAACCTCCTCTCCAAGGAGGCCTCAACCGAGGCCTAGGCCCAGGGGAAAGGCACCAGCGGGGATGAGCCTGGGGAGGCGCCCGGGCGTGTCTGGACCCAGTCCCCGCAGCCTGCCCCTTGGTGGGGTAGTACCCCCGGAGGCCAGGAAGGTCTGGGCAAGGCTGCCAGGTGCAGGGACACTGCTGGGTCCTGCCCCTGGCCTGTGGGGCGTCTGAGCACAACTGGCACTCTCCCTCTGGAAGACCTCCCCGTCTGCCTCCAAAGGCCGGTTTGCAAGCCCTCCCGCCCGCTGTTCCCGCCAGGCACGCACAATGCTCCCAAGCCCGGGAGAAAATCGCTTCGGGGTGGTGCTCTCTCCGGGCCCTTGCCCCTGAGCCTGGGGGCCAGGCAGGGGGAACACACTCCCAGGCCAAGGCAGAACGACATGCACACGTCTGTTCCTGCCCCCTACACCGGCAGAGAGCTCGGGGGAGCCAGAGACTGCCAGGCTGCTGCTGGGCTGGCTGCCTGTGTGGGACGGGGCAGAGCCGACCTAGGGGCAAGTTGGGCCTCTAGCTCTCCCTGCTGCCCTGAGGCTGCTGGGTCAAAGAGGTCTTGGGCATCCAGCCCTTTGCTGGTCCCTTCCCTCTGACGAGGCCCTCTGAGCTCCAGCACCTTGCAGTGTGGAGACAGCCCCTGCCAGCACCCTCCTCTCCAAAGAGACCTCAACCGAGGCCTACGCCCAGGGGAAAGGCACCAGCGGGGATGAGCCTGGGGAGGCGCCCGGGCATGTCTGGACCCAGTTCCCGCAGCCTGCCCCTTGGTGGGGCAGTACCCCCGGAGGCCAGGAAGGTCTGGGAAAGGCTGGCCAGGGGCAGGGGCCCTGCTGGGTCCTGCCCCTGGCCTGTGGGGCCTCTGAGCACAACCGGCCCTCTCCCACTGGAAGACCTCCCCGGCTGCCTCCAAAGGCCGGTTTGCAAGCACTCCCGCCCACTGTTCCCACCAAGCGCGCACAATGCTCCAAGCCCGGGAGAAAAGCGCTTCGGGGTGGTGCTCTCTCCCGCCCCTTGCCCCTGAGCCTGGGGGCCAGGCAAGGGGTCCACACTCCCAGGCCAAGGCAGAACCACATGCACACGTCTGTTCCTGCCCCCTGCACCGGCAGAGAGCTCGGGGGAGCCAGAGTCTGTCAGGCATCTGCTGGGCTGGCCGCCTGTGTGGGAAGGGGCAGAGCTGACCTAGGGGCAAGTTGGGCCTCTTGCTCTCCCTGCTGCCCTGAGGCTGCTGGGCCAAAGAGGTCTTGGGCATCCAGCCCCTTGCTTGTCCCTTCCCTCTGACGAGGCCCTCTGAGCTCCAGCACCTTGCAGTGTGGAGACAGCCCCTGCCAGCAACCTCCTCTCCAAGGAGGCCTCAACCGAGGCCTAGGCCCAGGGAAAGGAACCAGAGGGGATGAGCCTGGGGAGGCGCCCGGGCATGTCTGGACCCAGTCCCCGCAGCCTGCCCCTTGGTGGGGCAGTACCCCCGGAGGCCAGAAAGGTCTGGGCAAGGCTGCCAGGGGCAGGGGACCTGCTGGGTCCTGCCCCTGGCCTGTGGGGCGTCTGAGCACAACCGGCACTCTCCCGCTGGAAGACCTCCCCGGCTGCCTCCAAAGGCCGGTTTGCAAGCCCTCCCGCCCGCTGTTCCCGCCAGGCACGCACAATGCTCCCAAGCCCGGGAGAAAAGCGCTTCGGGGTGGTGCTCTCTTCGGGCTCTTGCCCCTGAGCCTGGGGGACAGGCAGGGGGAACACACTCCCAGGCCAAGGCAGAACGACATGCACACGTCTGTTCCTGCCCCCTACACCGGCAGAGAGCTCAGGGGAGCCAGAGACTGCCAGGCTGCTGCTGGGCTGGCTGCCTGTGTGGGACGGGGCAGAGCCGACCTAGGGGCAAGTTGGGCCTCTTGCTCTCCCTGCTGCCCTGAGGCTGCTGGGCCAAAGAGGTCTGGGGCATCCAGCCCTTTGCTGGTCCCTTCCCTCTGACGAGTCCCTCTGAGCTCCAGCACCTTGCAGTGTGGAGACAGCCCTGCCAGCAACCTCCTCTCCAAAGAGGCCTCAACCGAGGCCTAGGCCCAGGGGAAAGGCACCAGCGGGGATGATCCTGGGGAGGCGCACGGACATGTCTGGACCCAGTCCCCGCAGCCTGCCCCTTGGTGGGGCAGTACCCCCGGAGGCCAGGAAGGTCTGGGCAAGGCTGGCCAGGGGCAGGGGCCCTGCTGGGTCCTGCCCCTGGCCTGTGGGGCCTCTGAGCACAACCGGCCCTCTCCCACTGGAATACCTCCCCGGCTGCCTCCAAATTCCTGTTTGCAAACACTCCCGCCCGCTGTTCACGCCAGGCTCGGACAATGCTCCGAAGCCCGGGAGAAAAGCGCTTTGGGGTGGTGCTCTCTCAGGGCCCTTGCCCCTGAGCCTGGTGGCAAGGCAGGGGGAACACACTCCCAGGCCAAGGCAGAACCAGATGCCCACGTCTGTTCCTGTCCCCTGCACCGGCAGAGAGCTTGGGGGAGCCAGAGTCTGTCAGGCAGCTGCTGGGTTGGCCGCCTGTGTGGGAAGGCCAGAGACGCCCTAGGGGCAAGTTGGGCCTCTTGCTCTCCCTGCTGCCCTGAGGCTGCTGGGCCAAAGACGTCTTGGGCATCCAGCCCCTTACTTGTCCCTTCCCTCTGACGAGGCCCTCTGAGCTCCAGCACCTTGCAGTGTGGAGACAGCCCCTGCCAGCAACCTCCTCTCCAAGGAGGCCTCAACCGAGGCCTAGGCCCAGGGGAAAGGCACCAGCGGGGATGAGCCAGGGGAGGCGCCCGAGCATGTCTGGACCCAGTCCGCGCAGCCTGCCCCTTGGTGGGGCAGTACTCCCGGAGGCCAGGAAGGTCTGGGCAAGGCTGGCCAGGGGCAGGGGCCCTGCTGGGTCCTGCCCCTGGCCTGTGGGGCCTCTGAGCACAACCGGCCCTCTCCCACTGGAAGACCTCCCCGGCTGCCTCCAAAGGCCGGTTTGCAAGCGCTCCCGCCCACTGTTCCCAGCAGGCGTGCACAATGATCCCAAGCCCGGGAGAAAAGCGCTTCAGGGTGGTGCTCTCTCCGGGCCCTTGCCCCTGAGCCTAGGGGCAATGCAGGGGAAACACACTCCCAGGCCAAGTCAGAACCACATGCACACCTCTGATCTGCCCCTTGCACCGGCAGAGAGCTCGGGGGAGCCAGAGTCTGTCAGGCAGCTGCTGGGCTGGCCGCCTGTGTGGGAAGGGGCAGAGCCGACCAAGGGGCAAGTTGGGCCTCTTGCTCTCCCTGCTGCCCTGAGGCTGCTGGGCCAAAGAGGTCTTGGGCATCCAGCCCCTTGCTGGTCCCTTCCCTCTGACGAGGCCCTCTGAGCTCCAACACCTTGCAGTGTGGAGACAGCCCCTGCCAGCAACCTCCTCTCCAAGGAGGCCTCAACCGAGGCCTAGGCCCAGGGGAAAGGCACCAGCGGGGATGAGCCAGGGGAGGCGCCAGAGCATGTCTGGACCCAGTCCCCGCAGCCTGCCCCTTGGTGGGGCAGTACCCCCGGAGGCCAGGAAGGTCTGGGCAAGGCTGCCAGGGGCAGCGACACTGCTGGGTCTTGCCCCTGGCCTGTGGGGCGTCTGAGCACAACCGGCACTCTCCCGCTGGAAGACCTCCCTGTCTTCCTCCAAAGGCCGGTTTGCAAGCACTCCCGCCCGCTGTTCCCGCCAGGTACGCACAATGCTCCCAAGCCCGGGAGAAAAGCGCTTCGGGGTGGTGCTCTCACCGGGCCCTTGCCCCTGAGCCTGGGGGCCAGGCAGGGGGAACACACTCCCAGGCCAAGGCAGAACGACATGCACACGTCTGTTCCTGACCCCTACACCGGCAGAGAGCTCGGGGGAGCCAGAGACTGCCAGGCTGCTGCTGGGCTGGCTGCCTGTGTGGGACGGGGCAGAGCCCACCTAGGGGCAAGTTGGGCCTCTTCCTCTCCCTGCTGCCCTGAGGCTGCTGGGCCAAAGAGGTCTTGGGCATCCAGCCCCTTGCTGGTCCCTTCCCTCTGACGAGGCCCTCTGAGCTCCAGCACCTTGCAGTGTGGAGACAGCCCCTGCCAGCAACCTCCTCTCCAAGGAGGCCTCAACCGAGGCCTAGGCCCAGGGGAAAGGCACCAGCGGGGATGAGCCTGGGGAGGCGCCCGGGCATGTCTGGACCCAATCCCCGCAGCCTGCCCCTTGGTGGGGCAGTACCCCCGGAGGCCAGGAAGGTCTGGGCAAGGCTGGTCAGGGGCAGGGGCCCTGCTGGGTCCTGCCCCTTGCCTGTGGGGCCTCTGAGCACAAGCGGCCCTCTCCCGCTGGAAACCTCCCCGGTTGCCTCCAAAGGCCAGTTTGCAAGCACTCCCGCCGCTGTTCCCGCCAGGCACGCCCAATGCTCCCAAGCCCAGGAGAAAAGCGCTTCGGGGTGGTGCTCTCTCCGGGCCTTTTGAAGACCTCCCCGGCTGCCTCCAAAGGCCGGTTTGCAAGGACTCCTTCCCGCTGTTCCCGCCAACCACGCACAATGCTCCCAATCCCGGGAGAAAAGTGCTTCGGGATGGTGCTCTCTCAGGGCCCTTGGAAGACCTCCCCGGCTACCTCCAAAGGCGTGTTTAAAGTACTCATTCCCGCTGTTCCCGCCAGCTGCGCACAATGCTCCCAAGCCCGGGAGAAAAGCATTTTGGGGTGGTGCTCTCTCCGGGCCCTTGGAAGACCACCCCGGCTGCCTCAAAAGGCCAGTTTGCAAGCACTCATGCCCTCTGTTCCCGCCAGCCGCGTACAATGCTCCCAAGACCGGGAGAAATGCGCTTCGGGGTGGTGTTCTCTCCGTGCCCATGGAGGACCTCCCCAGCTGCCCCCAAAGGCCGGTTTGCAATCACTCCCACTCGCTGTTCCCGCCAGCCACGCACAATGCAGCAAAACCCGGGAGAAAAACGCTTCGGGGTGGTGCTCTCTCCGGGCACTTTCAAGACCTCCCCGGCTGCCTCCAAAGGCCGGTTTGTAAGTACTCATTCCCGCTGCTTCCGCCAGCCACGCACAATGCTCCCAAGCCTGGGAGAAAAGCATTTTGGGGTGGTGCTCTCTCTGGGCCCTTGGAAGACCTCGCCGGCTGCCCCCAAAGGCCTGTTTGGAAGCACTCCCACTCGCTGTTCCCGCCATCCGCGCAAATGTTCCAAGCCCGGGAGAAAAGCGCTTCGGGGTGGTGCTCTCTCCTGGCCCTTGGAAGACCTCCCCGGCTGCCTCCAAAGGCCGGTTTGCAAGCACTCCCGCCCGCTGTTCCCGCCAGCCACGCACAATGCTCCCAATCACGGGAGAAAAGCGCTTCGGGGTGGTGCTCTCTCTGGGCCCTTGGAAGACCTCCCCGTCTGCCTCCAATGGCCAGTTTCCAAGCACTCATGCCCGCTGTTCCCACCAGCCGCGCACAATGCTCCCAAGCCCGGGAGAAAAGCATTTTGGGGTGGTGCTCACACCGGGCCCTGGAAGACCTCCCCGGCTGCCTCCAAAGGCCGGTTTTCAAGCACTCCTGCCTGCTGTTCCCGCCACCCGCGCACAATGCTCCCAAGCCCGGGAGAAAAGCGCTTCGGGGTGGTGCTCTCTACAGGCCCTTGGAAGACGTCCCCGGCTGCCTCCAAAGGCCGGTTTGCAAGCACTCATGTCCGCTGTTCCTGCCAGCCATGCACAATGCTCCCAAGACCATGAGAAAAGCGCTTCGGGGTGGTGTTCTCTCCGGGACCATGCAGGACCTCCCCGGCTGCCCCCAAAGGCCGGTTTGAAAGCACTCCCACTCGCTGTTCCCGCCAGCCACGCACAATGTTCCAAAACCACGGAGAAAAGCACTTCGGGGTGGTGCTCTCTCCGGGCCCTTGGAAGACTTCTCTGGCTGCCTCCAAAGGCCGGTTTGCAAGAATTCCCTCCCGCTGTCCCACCAGCCGCACACAATGCTCCAAAACCCGTGAGAAAAGTGCTTCGAGGTGGTGCTCTCTCTGGGCCCTTGGAAGACCTCCCCGGCTGCCTCCAAAGGCCGGTTTGCAAGCACTCCTGCCTGCTGTTCCCGCCACACGCGCACAATGCACCCAAGCCCGGGAGAAAAGCGCTTCGGGGTGGTGCTCTCTCCGGGCCTTTGGAAGACCTCCCCGGCTGCCTCCAAAGGCCGGTTTGCAAGGACTCCTTCCTGCTGTTCCCGCCAGCCACGCACAATGCTCCCAATCCCAGGAGAAATGTGCTTCGGGATGGTGTTCTCTCCGGGCCCTTGAAAGACCTCCCCGGCTACCTCCAAAGGCCGGTTTGCAAGTACTCATTCCCGCTGTTCCCGCCAGCTGCGCACAATGCTCCCAAGCCCGGGAGAAAAGCATTTTGGGGTGGTGCTCTCTCCGGGCCCTTGGAAGACCACCCCGACTGCCTCAAAAGGCCGGTTTGCAAGCACTCATTCCCGCTGTTCCCGCCAGCCGCGTACAATGCTCCCAAGCCCGGCAGAAAAGCATTTTGGGGTGGTGCTCACTCCGGGCCCTTGAAAGACCTCCCCGGCTGCCTCCAAAGTCCGGTTTGCAAGAACTCATGCCCGCTGTTCCCGCCAGCCGCGCACAATGCTCCCAAGACCGGGAGAAATGCGCTTCGGGGTGGTGTTCTCTCCGTGCCCATGGAGGACCTCCCCGGCTGCCCCCAAAGGCCGGTTTGCAATCACTCCCACTCGCTGTTCCCGCCAGCCACGCACAATGCTCCAAAACACGGGAGAGAAGCGCTTCGGGGTGGTGCTCTCTCCCGGCCCTTGGAAGACTTCCCCGGCTGCCTCCAAAGGCCGGTTTGCAAGAACTCCCTCCCGCTGTCCCGCCAGCCGCACACAATGCTCCCAAGCCCGGGAGAAAAGCGCTTAGGGGTGGTGCTCTCTCCGGTCTCTTGCCCCTGAGCCTGGGGGCCAGGCAGGGGGTCCACACTCCCAGGCCAAGGCAGAACCACATGCACACGTCTGTTCCTGCTCCCTGCACCGGCAGAGAGCTCGGGGGAGCCAGAGTCTGCCAGGCAGCTGCTGGGCTGGCGGCCTGTGTGGGAAGGGGCAGAGCCGACCTAGGGGCAAGTTGGGCCTCTTGCTCTCCCTGCTGCCCTGAGGCTGCTGAGCCAAAGAGGTCTTGGGCATCCAGCCCCTTGCTTGTCCCTTCCCTCTGACGAGGCCCTCTGAGCTCCAGCACCTTGCAGTGTGGAGACAGCCCCTGCCAGCAACCTCCTCTCCAAGGAGGCCTCAACCGAGGCCTAGGCCAAGGGGAAAGGCACCAGCGGGGATGAGCCTGGGGAGGCGCCCGGGCATGTCTGGACCCAGACCCCGCAGCCTGCCCCTTGGTGGGGCAGTACCACCGGAGGCCAGGAAGGTCTGGGCAAGGCTGGCCAGGGGCAGGGGCACTGCTGGGTCCTGCCCCTGGCCTGTGGGGCCTCTGAGCACAACCGACCCTCTCCCGCTGGAAGACCTCCCCGGCTGCCTCCAAAGTCCTGTTTGCCAACACTCCCGCCCGCTGTTCCCGCCAGGCACGCACAATGCTCCCAAGCCCGGGAGAAAAGCGCTTCGGGGTGGTGCTCTCACCGGACCCTTGCCCCTGAGCCTGGGGGCAATACAGGGGGAACACACTCCCAGGCCAAGGCAGAACCACATGCCCACGTCTGTTCCTGCCCCCTCCACCGGCAGAGAGCTGGGGGGAGCCAGAGTCTGTCAGGCAGCTGCTGGGCTGGCCGCCTGTGTGGGAAAGGGCAGAGCCGACCTAGGGGCAAGTTGGGCCTCTTGCTCTCCCTGGTGCCCTGAGGCTGCTGGGCCAAAGAGGTCTTGGGCATCCAGCCCCTTGCTGGTCCCTTCCCTCTGACGAGGCCCTCTGAGCTACAGCACCTTGCAGTGTGGAGACAGCCCCTGCCAGCAACCTCCTCTCCAAGGAGGCCTCAACCGAGGCCTAGGCCCAGGGGAAAGGCACCAGCGGGGATGAGCCTGGGGAGGCGCCCGGGCATGTCTGGACCCAGTCCCCGCAGCCTGCCCCTTGATGGTGCAGTACACCGGGAGGCCAGGAAGGTCTGGGCAAGGCTGGCCAGGGGCAGGGGCCCTGCTGGGTCCTGCCCCTGGTCTGTGGGGCCTCTGAGCACAACCATCCCTCTCCCGCTGTAAGACCTCCCAGGCTGCGTCCAAAGGCCGGATTGACAATACTCCTGCCCGCTGTTCCCGCCAGGCACGCACAATGCTCCCAAGCCCGGGAGAAAAGCGCTTCGGAGTGGTGCTCTCCACAGGCCCTTGCCCCTGAGCCTGTGGGCCAGGCAGGGGGAACACACTCCCAGGCCAAGGCAGAACCACATGCCCACGTCTGTTCCTGCCCCCTGCACCGGCAGAGAGCTCGGCAGAGCCAGAGTCTGTTGGGTAGCTGCTGGGCTGGCGGCCTGTGTGGGAAGGGGCAGAGCCGACCTAGGGGCAAGTTGGGCCTCTTGCTCTCCCTGCTGCCCTGAGGCTGCTGGGCCAAAGAGGTCTTGGGCATCCAGCCACTTGCTGGTCCTTTCCCTCTGACGAGGCCCTCTGAGCTCCAGCATCTCTCAGTGTGTAGACAGCCCCTGCCAGCAACCTCCTCTCCAAGGAGGCCTCAACCGAGGCCTAGGCCCAGGGGAAAGGCACCAGCGGGGATGAGCCTGGGGAGGCGCCCGTGCATGTCTGGACCCAGTCCCCGCAGCCTGCCCCATGGTGGGGCAGTGCCCCCGGAGTCCAGGAAGGTCTGGGCAAGGCAGGCCAGGGGCAGGGGCCCTGCTGGGTCCTGCCCCTGGCCTGTGGGGCCTCTGAGCACGACCGGCCCTTTCCTGCTGGAAGACCTCCCCGACTGTCTCCAAAGGCCGGTTTGCCAACACTCGCGCCCGCTGTTCCCGCCAGGCACGCACAATGCTCCCAAGCCCGGGAGAAAAGCACTTCGGGGTGGTGCTCTCTCCGGGCCCTTGCCCCTGAGCCTGGGGGCAAAGCAGGGGGAACACACTCCCAGGCCAAGGCAGAACCACATGCACACGTCTGTTCCTGCCCCCTGCACCGGCAGAGAGCTCGGGGGAGCCAGAGTCTGTCAGGCAGCTGCTGGGCTGGCCGCCTGTGTGGGAAGGGGCAGAGCCGACCTAGGGGCAAGTTGGGCCTCTTGCTCTCCCTGCTGCCCTGAGGATGCTGGGCCAAAGAGGTCTTGGGCATCCAGCCCCTTGCTGGTCCCTTCCCTCTGACGAGGCCCTCTGAGCTCCAGCACCTTGCAGTGTGGAGACAGCCCCTGCCAGCAACCTCCTCTCCAAGGAGGCCTCAACCGAGGCTTAGGCCCAGGGGAAAGGCTCCAGCGGGGATGAGCCTGGGGAGGCGCCCGGGCATGTCTGGACCCAGTCCCCGCAGCCTGCCCCTTGGTGGGGCAGTACCCCCGGAGGCCAGGAAGGTCTGGGCAAGGCTGGCCAGGGGCAGGGGCCCTGCTGGGGCCTGCCCCTGGCCTGTGGGGCCTCTGAGCACAACGGGCCCTCTTCCGCTGGAAGACCTCCCCGGCTGCCTCCAAAGGCCGGTTTGCCAACACTCCCGCCCGCTGTTCCCGCCAGGCACGCACAATGCTCCCAAGCCCGGGAGAAAAGCGCTTCGGGGTGGTGCTCTCACGGGGCCATTGCCCCTAAGCCTGGGGGCAATGCAGGGGGAACACACTCCCAGGCCAACGCAGAACCACATGCACACGTCTGTTCCTGCCCCCTGCACCGGCAGAGAGCTCGGCAGAGCCAGAGTCTGTCAGGCAGCTGCTGGGCTGGCGGCCTGTGTAGGAAGGGGCAGAGCCGACCTAGGGGCAAGTTGGGCCTCTTGCTCTCCCTGCTGCCCTCAGGCTGCTGAGCCAAAGAGGTCTTGGGCATCCAGCCCCTTGCTGGTCCTTTCCCTCTGACGAGGCCCTCTGAGCTCCAGCACCTCTCAGTGTGTAGACAGCCCCTGCCAGCAACCTCCTCTCCAAGGAGGCCTTAACCGAGGCCTAGGCCCAGGGGAAAGGCACCAGCGGGGATGAGCCTGGGGAGGCGCCCGGGCATGTCTGGACCCAGTCCCCGCAGCCTGCCCCTTGGTGGGGCAGTACCCCCGGAGGCCAGGAAGGTCTGGGCAAGGCTGGCCAGGGGCAGGGGCCCTGCTGGGTCCTGCCCCTGGCCTGTGGGGCCTCTGAGCACAACCGGCCCTCTCCCGCTGGAAGACCTCCCCGGCTGCCTCCAAAGGCCGGATTGCAAACACTCCCGCCCGCTGTTCCCGCCAGGCACGCACAATGCTCCCAATCCCGGAAGAAAAGCGCTTCGGGGTGGTGCTCTCACCGGGCCCTTGCCCCTGAGCCTGGGGGCAATGCAGGGGGAACACACTCCCAGGCCATTGCAGAACCACATGCCCACGTCTGTTCCTGACCCCTGCACCGGCAGAGAGCTCGGCAGAGCCAGAGTCTGTTAGGTAGCTGCTGGGCTGGCGGCCTGTGTGGGAAGGGGCAGAGCCGACCTAGGGGCAAGTTGCGCCTCTTGCTCTCCCTGCTGCCCTGAGGCTGCTGGGCCAAAGAGGTCTTGGGCATCCAGCCCCTTGCTGGTCCTTTCCCTCTGACGAGGCCCTCTGAGCTCCAGCATCTCTCAGTGTGTAGACAGCCCCTGCCAGCAACCTATTCTCCACGGAGGCCTCAACCGAGGCCTAGGCCCAGGGGAAAGGCACCAGCGGGGATGAGCCTGCGGAGGCGCCCGGGCATGTCTGGACCCAGTCCCCGCAGCCTGCCCCTTGGTGGGGCAGTACCCCCGGAGGCCAGGAAGGTCTGGGCAAGGCTGGCCAGGGGCAGGGGCCCTGCTGGGTCCTGCCCCTGGCCTGTGGGGCCTCTGAGCACGACCGGCCCTCTCCCGCTGGAAGACCTCTCCGACTGCCTCCAAAGGCCGGTTTGCCAACACTCGCGCCCGCTGTTCCCGCTAGGCACGCACAATGCTCCCAAGCCCGGGAGAAAAGGCCTTCGGGGTGGTGCTCTCTCCGGGCCCTTGCCCCTGAGCTTGGGGGTCAGGCAGGGCATCCACACTCCCAGGCCAAGGCAGAACCATATGCCCACGTCTGTTCCTGCCCCCTCACCGGCAGAGAGCTGGGGGGAGCCAGAGTCTTTCAGGGAGCTGCTGGGCTGGCCGCCTGGGTGGGAAGGGGCAGAGCCGACCTAGGGGCAAGTTGGGCCTCTTGCTCTCCCTGCTGCCCTGAGGCTGCTGGGCGAAAGAGGTCTTGGGCATCCAGCCCCTTGCTGATCCCTTCCCTCTGACGAGGCCCTCTGAGCGCCAGCACCTTGCAGTGTGGAGACAGCCCCTGCCAGCAACCTCCTCTCCAAGGAGGCCTCAACCGAGGCCTCGGACCAGGGGAAAGGCACCAGCGGGGATGAGCCTGGGGAGGCGCCCAGGTATGTCTGGACCCAGTCCCCGCACCCTGCCCTTTGGTGGGGCAGTAACCCCGGAGGCCAGGAAGATCTGTGCAAGGCTGGCCAGGGACAGGGGCCCTGCTGGGTCCTGCCCCTGGCCTGTGGGGCCTCTGAGCACAACCGGCCCTCTCCCACTGGAAGACCTCCCCGGCTGCCTCTAAAGGCCGGTTTGCAAACACTCCCGCCCGCTGTTCACGCCAGGCACGCACAATGCTCCCAAGCCCGGGAGAAAAGCGCTTCGGCGTGGTGCTCTCTCCGGGCCATTGCCCCTGAGCCTGGGGGCAAGGCAGGGGGAACACACTCCCATCCAAGGCAGAACCACATGCACACGTCTGTTCCTGCCCCCTGCACCGGCAGAGAGCTCGGGGGAGCCAGAGTCTGTCAGGCAGCTGCTGGGCTGGCCGCCTGTGTGGGAAGGGGCAGAGCCGACCTAGGGGCAAGTTGGGCCTCTTGATCTCCCTGCTGCCCTGAGGCTGCTGGGCCAAAGAGGTCTTGGGCATCCAGCCCGTTGCTGGTACTTTCCCTCTGACGAGGCCCTCTGAGCTACAGCACCTTGCAGTTTGGAGACAGCCCCTGCCAGCAACCTCCTCTCCAAGGAGGCCTCAACCGAGGCCTAGGCCCAGGGGAAAGGCACCAGCGGGGATGAGCCTGGGAAGGCGCTCGGGCATGTCTGGACCCAGTCCCCGCAGCCTTCCCCTTGGTGGGGCAGTACCCCGGGAGGCCAGGAAGGTCTGGGCAAGGCTGGCCAGGGGCAGGGGCCCTGCTGGGTCCTGCCCCTGGTCTGTGGGGCCTCTGAGCACAACCAGCCCTCTCCTGCTGGAAGACCTCCCCGGCTGCGTCCAAAGGCCGGATTGCCAATACTCCTGCCCGCTGTTCCCGCCAAGCACGCACAATGCTCCCAAGTCCGGGAGAAAAGCAATTCGGGGTGATGCTCTCTCCGGGCCCTTGCCCCTGAGCCTGGGGGCAATGCAGGGGGAACACATACCCAGGCCAAGGCAGAACCACATGCACACGTCTGTTCCTGCCCCCTGCACCGGCAGAGAGCTCGGGGGAGCCAGAGTCTGTCAGGCAGCTGCTGGGCTGGCCGCCTGTGTGGGAAGGGGCAGAGCCGACCTAGGGGCAAGTTGGGCCTCTTGCTCTCCCTGCTGCCCTGAGGCTGCTGGGCCAAAGAGGTCTTGGGCATCCAGCCCCTTGCTGGTCCCTTCCCTCTGACGAGGCCCTCTGAGCTCCAGCACCTTGCAGTGTGGAGACAACCCCTGCCAGCAACCTCCTCTCCAAGGAGGCCTCAACCGAGGCCTAGGTCCAGGGGAAAGGCACCAGCGGGGATGAGCCTGGGGAGGCGCCCGGGCATGTGTGGACCCAGTGCTCGCAGCCTGCCCCTTGGTGGCGCAGTACCCCCGGAGGCCAGGAAGGTCTGGGCAAGGCTGGTCAGGGGCAGGGGCCCTGCTGGGTCCTGCCCCTTGCCTGTGGGGACTCTGAGCACAAGCGGCCCTCTCCCGCTGGAAACCTCCCCGGCTGCCTCCAAAGGCCAGTTTGCAAGCACTCCCGCCGCTGTTCCCGCCAGGCACGCACAATGCTCCCAAGCCCGGGAGAAAAGCGCTTCGGGGTGGTGCTCTCTCCGGGCCCTTGCCCCTGAGCTTGGGGGTCAGGCAGGGGATCCACACTCCCAGGCCAAGGCAGAATCACATGCCCACGTCTGTTCCTGCCCCCTCACCGGCAGAGAGCTGGGGGGAGCCAGAGTCTTTCAGGGAGCTACTGGGCTGGCCGCCTGTGTGGGAAGGGGCAGAGCCGACCTAGGGGAAAGTTGGGCCTCTTGCTCTCCCTGCTGCCCTGAGGCTGCTGGGCCAAAGAGGTCTTGGGCATCCAGCCCCTTGCTGGTCCCTTCCCTCTGACGAGGCCCTCTGAGCTCCAGCACCTTGCAGTGTGGAGACAGCCCCTGCCAGCAACCTCCTCTCCAAGGAGGCCTCAACCGAGGCCTAGGCCCAGGGGATAGGCACCAGCGGGGATGAGCCAGTGGAGGCGCCCGGGCATTTCTGGACCCAGTCCCCGCAGCCTGACCCTTGGTGGGGCAGTACCCCCGGAGGCCAGGAAATTCTGGGCAAGGCTGGCCAGGGGCAGGGGCCCTGCTGGGTCCTGCCCCTGGCCTGTGGGGCCTCTGAGCACAACCGGCCCTCTCCCGCTGGAAGACTTCCCCGACTGTCTCGAAAGGCCGGTTTGACAACACTCGCGCCCGCTGTTCCCGCCAGGCACGCACAATGCTCCCAAGCCCAGGAGAAAAGCGCTTCGGGGTGGTGCTCTCACCTGTCCGTTGACCCTGAGCCTGGGGGCCAGGCAGGGGGAACACAGTCCCAGGCCAAGGCAGAACCACATGCACACGTCTGTTCCTTCCCCCTGCACCGGCAGAGAGCTCGGGGGAGCCAGAGTCTTTCAGGCAGCTGCTGGGCTGTACGCCTGTGTGGGAAGGGGCAGAGCCGACCTAGGGGCAAGTTGGGCCTCTTGCTCTCCCTGCTGCCCTGATGGTGCTGGGCCAAAGAGGTCTTGGGCATCCAGCCCTTTGCTGGTCCCTTCCCTCTGACGAGGCCCTCTGAGCTCCAGCACCTTGCAGTGTGGAGACAGCCCCTGCCAGCAACCTCCTCTCCAAGGAGGCCTCAACCGAGTCCTAGGCCCAGGGGAAAGGCACCAGCGGGGATGAGCCTGGGGAGGCGCCCGGGCATGTCTGGACCCAGTCCCCGCAGCCTGCCCCTTGGTGGGGCAGTACGCCCGGAGGACAGGAAGGTCTGGGCAAGGATGGCCAGGGGCTGGGGCCCTGCTGGGTCCTGCCCCTGTCCTGTGGGGCCTCTGAGCACAACCGACCCTCTCCTGCTGGAAGACCTCCCCGGCTGCCTCCAAAGGCCGATTTGCCAACACTCCTGCCCGCTGTTCCCGCCAGGCATGCACAATGCTCCCAAGCCCGGGAGAAAAGCGCTTCGGGGTGGTGCTCTCACCGGGCCCTTGCCCCTGAGCCTGGGGGCAATGCAGGGGGAACACACTCCCAGGCCAAGGCAGAACCACATGCACACGTCTGTTCCTGCCCCCTGCACCGGCAGAGAGCTCGGGGGAGCCAGAGTCTGCCAGGCAGCTGCTGGGCTGTCTTCCTGTGTGGGAAGGGGCAGAGCCGACCTAGGGGCAAGTTGGGCCTCTTGCTCTCCCTGCTGCCCTGAGGCTGCTGGGCCAAAGAGGTCTTGGGCATCCAGCCCGTTGCTGGTCCCTTCCCTCTGACGAGGCCCTCTGAGCTCCAGCACCTTGCAGTGTGGAGACAGCCCCTGCCAGCAACCTCCTCTCCAAGGAGGCCTAAACCGAGGCCTAGGCCCAGGGGAAATGCACCAGCGGGGATGAGCCTGCGGAGGCGCCCGGGCTTGTCTGGACCCAGTCCCCGCAGCCTGACCCTTGGTGGGGCAGTACACCGGGAGGCCAGGAAATTCTGGGCAAGGCTGGCCAGGGGCGGGGGCCGTGCTGGGTCCTGCCCCTGGCCTGTGGGGCCTCTGAGCACGACCGGCCCTCTCCCGCTGGAAGACCTCCCCGAATGTCTAGAAAGGCCGGTTTGACAACAGTCGCGCCCGCTGTTCCCGCCAGGCACGCACAATGCTCCCAAGCCCGGGAGAAAAGCGCTTCGGGGTGGTGCTCTCACCGGGCCCTTGCCCCTGAGCCTGGGGGCAATGCAGGGGGAACACACTCCCAGGCCAAGGCAGAACCACATGCACACGTCTGTTCCTGCCCCCTGCACCGGCAGAGAGCTCGGGGGAGCCAGAGTCTGCCAGGCAGCTGCTGGGCTGGCCGCCTGTGTGGGAAGGGGCAGAGCCGACCTAGGGGCAAGTTGGGCCTCTTGCTCTCCCTGCTGCCCTGAGGCTGCTGGGCCAAAGAGGTCTTGGGCATCCAGCCTTTTGCTGGTCCCTTCCCGCTGACGAGGCCCTCTGAGCTCCAGCACCTTGCAGTGTGGAGACAGCCCCTGCCAGCAACCTCCTCTCCAAGGAGGCCTTAACCGAGGCCTAGGCCTAGGGGAAAGGCACCAGCGGGGATGAGACTGGGGAGTCGCCCGGGCATGTCTGGACCCAGTCCCCGCAGCCTGCACCTTGGTGGGGCAGTACCCCGGAGGCCAGGAAGGTCTGAGCAAGGCTGGACAGGGACAGGGGCCCTGCTGGGTCCTGCCCCTGACCTGTGGGGCCTCTGAGCACACCCGGCCGTCTCCCGCTGGAAGACCTCCCCGGCTGCCTCCAAAGGCCGGTTTGCAAGCACTCCCACCCGCTGTTCCCGCCAGGCACGCACAATGCTCCCAAGCCCGGGAGAAAAGCGCTTCGGGGTGGTGCTCTCTCCGGGCCCTTGCCCCTGAGCCTGGGGGCCAGGCAGGGGTTCCACACTCCCAGGCCAAGTCAGAACCACATGCACACGTCTGTTCCTGCCCCCTGCACCGGCAGAGAGCTCGGGGGAACCAGAGTCTGCCAGGCAGCTGCTGGGCTGTCTGCCTGTGTGGGAAGGGGCAGAGGCGACCTAGTGGCAAGTTGGGCCTCTTGCTCTCCCTGCTGCCCTGAGGCTGCTGGGCCAAAGACGTCTTGGGCATCCAGCCCCTTACTGGTCCCTTCCCTCTGACGAGGCCCTCTGAGCTCCAGCACCTTGCACTGTGGAGACAGCCCCTGCCAGCAACCCCCTCTCCAAGGAGGCCTCAACCAAGGCCTAGGCCCAGGGGAAAGGCACCAGCGGGGATGAGCCAGTGGAGGCGCCCGGGCATTTCTGGACCCAGTCCCCGCATCCTGACCCTTGGTGGGGCAGTACCCCCGGAGGCCAGGAAGTTCTGGGCAAGGCTGGCCAGGGGCAAGGGCCCTGCTGGGTCCTGCCCCTGGCCTGTGGGGCCTCTGAGCACAACCGGCCCTCTCCAACAGGAAGACCTCCCCGGCTGCCTCCAAAGTCCGGTTTGCCAACACTCCCGCCCGCTGTTCCCGCCAGGCACGCACAATGCTCCCAAGCCCGGGAGAAAAGGACTTCGGGGTGGTGCTCTCTCGGGGCCCTTGCCCCTGAGCCTGGGCGCAATGCAGGGGGAACACACTCCTAGGCCAAGGCAGAACCACATGCACACGTCTGTTCCTGCCCCCTGCACCGGCAGAGAGCTCGGGGGAGCCAGAGTCTGCCAGGCAGCTGCTGGGTTGTCTGCCTGTGTGGGAAGGGGCAGAGCCGACCTAGGGGCAAGTTGGGCCTCTTGCTCTCCCTGCTGCCCTGAGGCTGCTGGGCCAAAGAGGTCTTGGGCATCCAGCCCTTTTCTGGTCCCTTCCCTCTGACGAGGCCTTCTGAGTTCCAGCACCTCGCAGTGTGGAGACAGCCCCTGCCAGCAACCTCCTCTCCAAGGAGGCCTCAACCGAGGCCTAGGCCCAGGGGAAAGGCACCAGCGGGGATGAGCCTGGGGATGCGCCCGGGCATGTCTGGACCCAGTCCCGGAAGTCTGCCCCTTGGTGGCGCAGTACCCCCGGAGGCCAGGAAGGTCTGGGCAAGGCTGCCAGGGGCAGGGACCCTGCTGGGTCCTGCCCCTGGCCTGTGGGGCCTCTGAGCACGACCGGCCCTCTCCCGCTGGAAGACGTCCCCGGCTGCCTCCAAAGGCCGGTTTGCAAGCACTCCCGCTCGCTGTTCCCCCCAGGCACGCACAATGCTCCCAAGCCCGGGAGAAAAGCGCTTCAGGGTGGTGCTCTCTCCGGGCCCTTTCCCCTGAGCCTGGGGGCCAGGCAGGGGGTCCATACTCCCAGGCCAAGGCAGAACGACAAGCACACGTCTGTTCCTGCCCCCTACACCGGCAGAGAGCTCGGGGGAGCAAGAGACTACCAGGCTGCTGCTGGGCTGGTTGCCTGTGTGGGAAGGGGCAGAGACCACCTAGGGGCAAGTTGGGCCTCTTGCTCTCCCTACTGCCCTGAGGCTGCTGGGCCAAAGAGGTCTTGGGCATCCAGCCCCTTGCTGGTCCCTTCCCTCTGACGAGGCCCTCTGAGCTCCAGCACCTTGCAGTGTGGAGACAGCCCCTGCCAGCAACCTCCTCTCCAAGGAGGCCTCAACCGAGGCCTAGGCCCAGGGGAAAGGCACCAGCGGGGATGAGCCTGGGGAGGCGCATGGGTATGCCTGGACCCAGTCCCCGCAACCTGCCCCTTGGTGCGGCAGTAACCCCGGAGGCCAGGAAGATCTGGGCAAGGCTGGCCAGGGACAGGGGCCCTGCTGGGTCCTGCCCCTGGCCTGTGGGACCTCTGAGCATAACCGGCCCTCTCCCGCTGGAAGACCTCCCCGGCTGCCTCCAAAGGCCGGTTTGCAAACACTCCCGCCCGCTGTTCACGCCAGGCACGCACAATGCTCCCAAGCCCGGGAGAAAAGCGCTTCGGGGTGGTGCTCTCTCCGTGCCCTTTCCCCTGAGCCTGGGGGCCAGGCAGGGGTTCCACACTCCCAGGCCAAGGCAGAACCACATGCACACGTCTGTTCCTGCCCCCTGCACCGGCAGAGAGCTCAGGGGAGCCAGAGACTGCCAGGCTGCTGCTGGGCTGGCTGCCTGTGTGGGAAGGGGCAGAGCCGACCTAGGAGCAAGTTGGGCCTCTTGCTCTCCCTGCTGCCCTGAGGCTGCTGGGCCAAAGAGGTCTTGGGCATCCAGCCACTTACTGGTTCCTTCCCGCTGACGAGGCCCTCTGAGCTCCAGCACCTTGCAGTGTGGAGACAGCCCCTGCCAGCAACCTCCTCTCCAAGGAGGCCTTAACCGAGGCCTAGGCCCAGGGGAAAGGCACCAGCGGGGATGAGACTGGGGAGGCGCCCGGGAATGTCTGGACACAGTCCCCGCAGCCCGCCCCTTGGTGGGGCAGTACCCCCGGAGGCCAGGAAGGTCTGGGCAAGGCTGGCCAGGGGCAGTGGCCCTGCTGGGTCCTGCCCCTGTCCTGTGGGCCTCTGAGCACATCCGGCGCTCTCCCGCTGGAAGACATCCACGGCTGCCTCCAAAGGCCGGTTTGCCAACACTCCTGCCCACTGTTCCAACCAGGTGCGCACAATGCTCCCTGGCCGGGGAGAAAAGCGCTTCGGGGGGTGCTCTCATCGGGCCCTTGCCCCTGACCCTGGGGGCAATGCAGGGGAAACACACTCCCAGGCCAAGGCAGAACCACATGCACACGTCTGTTCCTGCCCCCTGCACCGGCAGAGAGCTCGGGGGAGCCAGAGTCTGTCAGGCAGCTGCTGGGCTGGCCGCCTGTGTGGGAAGGGGCAGAGCCGACCTAGGGGCAAGTTGGGCCTCTTGCTCTCCCTGCTGCCCTGAGGCTGCTGGGCCAAAGAGTTCTTGGGCATCCAGCCCCTTGCTGGTCCCTTCCCCCTGACGAGGCCCTCTGAGCTCCAGCACCTTGCAGTGTGGAGACAGCCCCTGCAAAACCTCCACTCCAAGGAGGCCTCAACCGAGGCCTAGGCCCAGGGGAAAGGCACCAGCGGGGATGAGCCTGGGGAGGTGCCGGGGCATGTCTGGACCCAGTCCCCGCAGCCTGCCCCTTGGTGGGGCAGTACCACCGAAGGACAGGAAGGTCTGGGCAAGGCTGGCCAGGGGCAGGGGCCCTGCTGGCTTCTGCCCCTGGCCTGTGGGGCCTCTGAGCACAAGCGGCCCTCTCCCCCTGGAAACCTCCCCGGCTGCCTCCAATGTCCGGTTTGCCAACACTCCCGCCCGCTGTTCCCGCCAGGTACGCACAATGCTCCCAAGCCCGGGAGAAAAGCGCTTCGGTGTGGTGCTCTCTCCGGTCCCTTGCCCCTGAGCCTGGGGGCCAGGCAGGGGATCCACACTTCCAGGTCAAGGCAGAACCACATGCACACGTCTGTTCCTGCCCCCTGCACCGGCAGAGAGCTCGGGGGAGCCAGAGTCTGTCAGGCAGCTCCTGGGCTGGCCGCCTGTGTGGGAAGGGGCAGAGCCGACCTAGGGGCAAGTTGGGCCTCTTGCTCTCCCTGCTGCCCTGAGGCTGCTGGGCCAAAGAGGTCTTGGGCATCCAGCCCCTTGCTGGTCCCTTCCCTCTGACGAGGCCCTCTGAGCTCCAGCACCTTGCAGTGTGGAGACAGCCCCTGCCAGCAACCTCCTCTCCAAGGAGCCCTTAACCGAGGCCTAGGACCAGGGGAAAGGCACCAGCGGGGATGAGACTGGGGAGGCGCCCGGGCATGTCTGGACCCAGTCCCCGCAGCCTGCCCCTTGGTGGGGCAGTACCCCCGGAGGCCAGGAAGGTCTGGGCAAGGCTGGCCAGGGGCAGGGCCCTGCTGGGTCCTGCCCCTGGCCTGTGGGGCCTCTGAGCACAACCGGCCCTCTTCCGCTGGAAGTCCTCCCCGGCTGCCTCCAAAGGCCGGTTTGCAAGCACTCATGCCCGCTGTTCCCGCCAGCCGCGCACAATGCTCCCAAGCCCGGGAGAAAAGCGCTTCGGGGTGGTGCTCCCTCCCGGCCCTTGGAAGACCTCCCCGGCTGCCTCCAAAGGCCGGTTTGCAAGCACTCATGCCCGCTGTTCCCGCCAGCCGCGCACAATGCTCCCAAGCCCGGGAGAAAAGCGCTCTGGGTGGTGCTCTCTCCTGGCCCTTGGAAGACCTCCCTGGCTGCCTCCAAAGGCTGGTTTTCAAGAACTCCCTCCCGCTGACCCGCCAGCCGCACACAATGCTCCCAAGCCCGGGAGAAAAGCATTTTGGGTGGTGCTCTCTCCGGGCCCTTGGAAGACCTCCCCGGCTGCCTCCAAAGGCCGGTTTGCAAGCAATCCCGCCGCTGTTCCCGCCAGCTTCGCACAATGCTCCCAAGACCGGGAGAAAAGCGCTTCGGGGTGGTGTTCTCTCCGTGCCCATGGAGGACCTCCCTGGCTGCCCCCAAAGGCCGATTTGCAAGCATTCCCACTCCCTGTTCCCGCCAGCCACGCACAATCCTCCAAAACCCCGGAGAAAAGCGCTTCGGGGTGGTGTTCTCTCCGTGCCCATGGAAGACCTCCCGGGGTGCCCCCAAAGGCCGGTTTGGAAGCACTCCCACTCGCTGTTCCCGCCATCCGCGCAAATGTTCCAAGCTCGGGAGAAAAGCGCTTCTGGGTGGTGCTCTCTCCTGGCCCTTGGAAAACGTCCCCGGCTGCCTCCAAAGGCCCGTTTGCAAGCACTCCTGCCCGCTGTTCCCGCCAGCCGCGCACAATGCTCCCAATCCCGGGAGAAAAGTGCTTCGGGATGGTGCTCTCTCGGGGCCCTTGGAAGACCTCCCCGGCTGCCTCCAAAGGCGGGTTTGCAAGTACTCATTCCCGCTGTTCCCGCCAGCTGCGCACAATGCTCCCAAGCCCGGGAGAAAAGCATTTTGGGGTGGTGCTCTCTCCTGGCCCTTGGAAGACCACCCCGGCTGCCTCAAAAGGCCGGTTTGGAGGCACTCAGGCGCGCTGTTCCCGCCAGCCGCGTACAGTGCTCCCAAGCCTGGGAGAAAAGCATTTTGGGGTGGTGCTCACTCCGGGCCCTTGAAAGACCTCCCCGGCTGCCTCCAAAGTCCGGTTTGCAAGAACTCATGCCCGCTGTTCCCGCCAGCCGCGCAAATGCTCCCAAGACCGGGAGAAATGCGCTTCGGGGTGATGTTTTCTCCGTGCCCATGGAGGACCTCCCCGGCTGCCCCCAAAGGCCGGTTTGCAATCACTCCCACTCACTGTTCCCGCCAGCCACGCACAATGCTCCAAAACACGGGAGAGAAGCGCTTCGGGGTGGTGCTCTCTCCCGGCCTTGGAAGACTTCCCCGGCTGCCTCCAAAGGCCGGTTTGCAATAACTCCCTCCCGCTGTCCCGCCAGCCGCACACAATGCTCCCAATCATGGGAGAAAAGCGCTTCGGGGTGGTGCTCTCTCAGGGCCCTTTCAAGACCTCCCCGGCTGCCTTCAATGGCCGGTATGCAAGCACTCATGCCCGCTGTTCCCACCAGCCGTGCACAATGCTCCCAAGCACGGGAGAAAAGCATTTTGGGGTGGTGCTCACTCCTTGCCCTTGGAAGACCTCCGCGCCGGCCTCCAAAGGCCGGTTTGCAAGCACTCCTGCCTGCTGTTCCCGCCACCAGTGCACACTGCTCCCAAGCCCGGGAGAAAAGCGCATCGGGGTGGTGTTCTCTCCGGGCCCTTGCCCCTGTGCCTGGGGGCCAGGCAGGGGGTCCACACTCCCAGGCAAAGGCAGAACCACATGCACACGTCTGTTCCTGCCCCCTGCACCGGCAGAGAGCTCGGGGGAGCCAGAGTCTGTCAGGCACCTGATGGGCTGGCCGCCTGTGTGGGAAGGGGTAGAGCCGACCTAGGGGAAAGTTGGGCCTCTTGCTCTCCCTGCTGCCCTGAGGCTGCTGGGCCAAAGAGGTCTTGGGCATCCAGCCCCTTGCTGGTCCCTTCCCTCTGACGAGGCCCTCTGAGCTCCAGCACATTGCAGTGTAGAGACAGACCCTACCAGCAACCTCCTCTCCAAGGAGGCCTCAACCGAGGCCTAGTCCCAGGGAAAGGCATCAGCGGGGATGAGCCTGGGGAGGCGCCCGGGAATGTGTGGACCCAGTCCCCGCAGCCTGCCCCTTGGTGGGGCAGTACCCCCGGAGGCCAGGAAGGTCTGAGCAAGGCTGGCCAGGGGCCGGGGCCCTGCTGGGTCCTGCCCCTGGCCTGTGGGGCCTCTGAGCACGACCGGCCCTCTCCCGCTGGAAGACCTCCCCGTCTGCCTCCAAAGGCCGGTTTGCCAACACTCGCGCCCGCTGTTCCCGCCAGGCACGCACAATGCTCCCAAGCCCGGGAGAAAAGCGCTTCGGGGTGGTGCTCTCACCGGGCCCTTGCCCCTGAGCCTGGGCGCAATGCAGGGGGAACACACTCCCAGGCCAAGGCAGAACCACATGCACACGTCTGTTCCTGCCCCCTGCACCAGCAGAGAGCTCGGGGGAGCCAGAGTCTGTCAGGCAGCTGCTGGGCTGGCCTCCTGTGTGGGAAGGGGCAGAGCCGACCTAGGGTCAAGTTGGGCCTCTTGCTCTCCCTGCTGCCCTGAGGCTGCTGGGCCAAAGAGGTCTTGGGCATCCAGCCCCTTGCTGGTCCCTTCCCTCTGACGAGGCCCTCTGAGCTCCAGCACCTTGCAGTGTGGAGACAGCCCCTGCCAGCAACCTCCTCTCCAAGGAGGCCTCAACCGATGCCTAGGCCCAGGGGAAAGGCACCAGCGGGGATGAGCCTGGGGAGGCGCCCGGGCATGTCTGGACCCAGTCCCCGCAGCCTGCCCCTTGGTGGGGCAGTACCCCCGGAGGCCAGGAAGTTCTGGGCAAGGCTGGCCAGGGGCAGGGGCCCTGCTGGGTCCTACCCCTGGCCTGTGGGGCATCTGAGCACAACCGGCCCTCTCCCACTGGAAGACCTCCCCGGCTGCCTCCAAAGGCCGGTTTGCAAACACTCCCGCCCGCTGTTCACGCCAGGCACGCACAATGCTCCCAAGCCCGGGAGAAAAGCGCTTCGGGGTGGTGCTCTCTCCGGGCCTTTGCCCCTGAGCCTGGGGTCCAGGCAGTGGATCCACACACCCAGACCAAGGCAGAACCACATGCACACGTCTGTTCCTGCCCCCTGCACCGGCAGAGAGCTCGGGGGAGCCAGAGTCTGTCAGGCAGCTGCTGGGTTGGCTGCCTGTGTGGGAAGGGGCAGAGCCGACCTAGGTGCAAGTTGGGCCTCTTCCTCTCCCTGCTGCCCTGAGGCTGCTGGGCCAAAGAGGTCTTGGGCATCCAGCCCCTTGCTGGTCCCTTCCCTCTGACGAGGCCCTCTGAGCTCCAGCACCTTGCAGTGTGGAGACAGCCCCTGCCAGCAATCTCTCTCCAAGGAGGCCTCAACCGAGGCCTAGGCCCAGGGGAAAGGCACCAGCGGGGATGAGCCAGTGGAGGCGCCCGGGCATGTCTGGACCCAGTCCCCGCAGCCTGCCCCTTGGTGGGGCAGTACCCCCGGAGGCCAGGAAGGTCTGGGCAAGGCTGGCCAGGGGCAGGGGCCCTGCTGGGTCCTGCCCCTGGCCTGTGGGGCGTCTGAGCACAACCGGCACTCTCCCGCTGGAAGACCTCCCCGTCTGCCTCCAAAGGCCGGTTTGCAAGCACTCCCGCCCGCTGTTCCCGCCAGGCACGCACAATGCTCCCAAGCCCGGGAGAAAAGCGCTTCGGTGTGGTGCTCTCTCCGGGCCCTTGCCCCTGAGCCTGGGGGCCAGGCAGGTGGAACACACTCCCAGGCCAAGGCAGAACGACATGCACACGTCTGTTCCTGCCCCCTCCACCGGCAGAGAGCTCGGGGGAGCCAGAGTCTGTCAGGCAGCTGCTGGGGTGGCTGCCTGTGTGAGACGGCGCAGAGCCGACCTAGGGGCAAGTTGGGACTCTTGCTCTCCCTGCTGCCCTGAGGCTGCTGGGCCAAAGAGTCTTGGGTATCCAGCCCCTTGCTTGTCCCTTCCCTCTGACGAGGCCCTCTGAGCTCCAGCACCTTGCAGTGTGGAGACAGCCACTGCCAGCAACCTCCTCTCCAAGGAGGCCTCAACCGAGGCCTAGGCCCAGGGCAAAGGCACCATCGGGGATGAGCCTGGGGAGGCGCCCGGGCATGTCTGGACCCAGTCCCCGTAGCCTGCCCCTTGGTGGGGCAGTATCCCCGGAGGCCAGGAAGGTCTGGGCAAGGCTGGCCAGGGGCAGGGGCCCTGCTGGGTCCTGCCCCTGGCCTGTAGGGCCTCTGAGCACAACCGGTACTCTCCCGCGGGAAGACCTCCCCAACTGCCTCCAAAGGCCAGTTTGCCAACACTCCTGCCCGCTGTTCCCGCCAGGCATGCACAATGCTCCCAAGCCCGGGAGAAAAGCGCTTCTGGGTGGTGCTCTCTCCGGGCCCTTGCCCCTGAGCCTGTGGGTAAGGAAGGGGGAACACACTCCCAGGCCAAGGCAGAACCACATGCACACGTCTGTTCCTGCCCCCTGCACCGGCAGAGAGCTCGGGGGAGCCAGAGTCTCTCAGGCAGCTGCTGGGCTGGCCGCCTGTGTGGGAAGGGGCAGAGCCGACCTAGGGGCAAGTTGGGCCTCTTGCTCTCCCTGATGCCCTGAGGCTGCTGGGCCAAAGAGGTCTTGGGCATCCAGCCCCTTGCTGGTCCCTTCCCTCTGACGAGGCCCTCTGAGTTCCAGCAACTCGCAGTGTGGAGACAGACCCTGCCAGCAACCTCCTCTCCAAGGAGGCCTCAACCGAGGCCTAGGCCCAGGGGAAAGGCACCAGCGGGGATGAGCGTGGGGAGGCGCCCGGGCATGTCTGGACCCAGTCCCCGCAGCCTGCCCCTTGGTGGAGCAGTACCCCCGGAGGCCAGGAAGGTCTGGGAAAGGCTGGCCAGGGGCAGGGAACATGCTGGGTCCTGCCCCTGGCCTGTGGGGCCTCTGAGCACATCCGGCCCTCTCCCGCTGGAAGACCTCCCCGGCTGCCTCCAAAGGCCGGTTTGCCAACACTCCTGCCCACTGTTCCCACCAGGTGCGCACAATGCTCCCAAGCCGGGGAGAAAAGCGCTTCGGGGGGTGCTCTCACCAGGCCCTTGCCCCTGAGCCTGGGGGCAATGCAGGGGGAACACACTCCTAGGCCAAGGCAGAACCACATGCACACGTCTGTTCCTGACCCCTGAACCGGCAGAGAGCTCGGGTGAGCCAGAGTCTGCCAGGCAGCTGCTGGGTTGGCTGCCTGTGTGGGAAGGGGCAGAGCCGACCTAGGAGCAAGTTGGGCCTCTTGCTCTCCCTGCTGCCCTGAGGCTGCTGGGCCAAAGAGGTCTTGGGCATCCAGCCACTTACTGGTCCCTTCCCGCTGACGAGGCCCTCTGAGCTCCAGCACCTTGCAGTGTGGAGACAGCCCCTGCCAGCAACCTACTCTCCAAGGAGGCCTTAACCGAGGCCTAGGCCCAGGGGAAAGGCACCAGCGGGGATGAGACTGGGGAGGCGCCCGGGCATGTCTGGACCCAGTCCCCGCAGCCTGCCCCTTGGTGGGGCAGTACCCCCGGAGGCCAGGAAGGTCTGGGCAAGGCTGGCCAGGGGCAGGGGCCCTGCTGGGTCCTGCCCCTGGCCTTTGGGGCCTCTGAGCACAACCGGCCCTCTTCCGCTGGAAAACCTCCCCGGCTGCCTCCAAAGGCCGGTTTGCAAGCACTCATGCCCGCTGTTCCCGCCAGCCGCGCACAATGCTCCCAAGCCCGGGAGAAAAGCGCTTCGGGGTGGTGCTCCCTCCAGGCCCTTGGAAGACCTCCCCGGCTGCCTCCAAAGGCCGGTTTGCAAGCACTCAATCCCGCTGTTCCCGCCAGCCGCGCACAATGCTCCCAAGCCCGGGAGAAAAGCGCTCGGGGTGGTGCTCTCTCCAGGCCCTTGGAAGAACTCCCTGGCTGCCTCCAAAGGCTGGTTTTCAAGAACTCCCTCCCGCTGACCCGCCAGCCGCACACAATGCTCCCAAGCCCGGGAGAAAAGCATTTTGGGTGGTGCTCTCTCCGGGCCCTTGGAAGACCTCCCCGGCTGCCTCCAAAGGCCGGTTTGCAAGCAATCCCGCCGCTGTTCCCGCCAGCTTCGCACAATGCTCCCAAGACCGGGAGAAAAGCGCTTCGGGGTGGTGTTCTCTCCGTGCCCATGGAGGACCTCCCTGGCTGCCCCCAAAGGCCGATTTGCAAGCATTCCCACTCCCTGTTCCCGCCAGCCACGCACAATCCTCCAAAACCCCGGAGAAAAGCGCTTCGGGGTGGTGTTCTCTCCGTGCCCATGGAAGACCTCCCGGGGTGCCCCCAAAGGCCGGTTTGGAAGCACTCCCACTCGCTGTTCCCGCCATCCGCGCAAATGTTCCAAGCTCGGGAGAAAAGCGCTTCTGGGTGGTGCTCTCTCCTGGCCCTTGGAAAACGTCCCCGGCTGCCTCCAAGGCCCGTTTGCAAGCACTCCTGCCCGCTGTTCCCGCCAGCCGCGCACAATGCTCCCAATCACGGGAGAAAAGCGCTTCGGGGTGGTGCTCTCTCCGGGCCCTGGGAAGACCTCCCCGTGTGCCTCCAATGGCCAGTTTGCAAGCACTCATGCCCGCTGTTCCCACCAGCCACGCACAATGCTCCCAAGACCATGAGAAAAGCGCTTCGGGGTGGTGTTCTCTCCGGGACCATGGAGGACCTCCCCGGCTGCCCCCAAAGGCCGGTTTGCAAGCACTCCCACTCGCTGTTCCCGCCAGCCACACACAATGTTCCAAAACCCCGGAGAAAAGCGCTTCGGGGTGGTGCTCTCTCCGGGCCCTTGGAAGACTTCTCTGGCTGCCTCCAAAGGCCGGTTTGCAAGAATTCCCTCCCGCTGTCCCACCAGCCGCACACAATGCTCCAAAACCCAAGAGAAAAGCGCTTCGAGGTGGTGCACTCTCCGGGCCCTTGGAAGACCTCCCCGGCTGCCTCCAAAGGCCGGTTTGCAAACACTCCTGCCTGCTGTTCCCGCAGGCCACGCACAATGCTCCCAATCCCGGGAGAAAAGTGCTTCGGGATGGTGCTCTCTCGGGGCCCTTGGAAGACCTCCCCGGCTGCCTCCAAAGGCGGGTTTGCAAGTACTCATTCCCGCTGTTCCCGCCAGCTGCGCACAATGCTCCCAAGCCCGGGAGAAAAGGATTTTGGGGAGGTGCTCTCTCCTGGCCCTTGGAAGACCACCCCGGCTGCCTCAAAAGGCCGGTTTGGAGGCACTCAGGCGCGCTGTTCCCGCCAGCCGCGTACAGTGCTCCCAAGCCTGGGAGAAAAGCATTTTGGGGTGGTGCTCACTCCGGGCCCTGGAAAGACCTCCCCGGCTGCCTCCAAAGTCCGGTTTGCAAGAACTCATGCACGCTGTTCCCGCCAGCCACGCAAATGCTCCCAAGACCGGGAGAAATGCTCTTCGGGGTGGTGTTCTCTCCGTGCCCATGGAGGATCTCCCCGGCTGCCCCCAAAGGCCGGTTTGCAATCACTCCCACTCACTGTTCCCGCCAGCCACGCACAATGCTCCAAAACACGGGAGAGAAGCGCTTCGGGGTGGTGCTCTCTCCCGGCCTTGGAAGACTTCCCCGGCTGCCTCCAAAGGCCGGTTTGCAAGAACACCCTCCCGCTGTCCCGCCAGCCGCACACAATGCTCCCAATCACGGGAGAAAAGCGCTTCGGGGTGGTGCTCTCTCAGGGCCCTTTCAAGACCTCCCCGGCTGCCTCCAATGGCCGGTTTGCAAGCACTCCTGCCCGCTGTTCCCACCAGCCGTGCACAATGCTCCCAAGCACGGGAGAAAAGCATTTTGGGGTGGTGCTCACTCCTTGCCCTTGGAAGACCTCCGCGCCGGCCTCCAAAGGCCGGTTTGCAAGCACTCTGCCTGCTGTTCCCGCCACCCGTGCACACTGCTCCCAAGCCCGGGAGAAAAGCGCATCGGGGTGGTGCTCTCTCCGGGCCCATGGAGGACCTCCCCGGCTGCCCCCAAAGGCCGGTTTGCAAGCATTCCCACAAGGTGTTCCCGCCAGCCACGTAAATGCTCCCAAGCCCGGGAGAAAAGCATTTTGGGGTGGTGCTCTCTCCGGGCCCTTGCCCCTGTGCCTGGGGGCCAGGCAGGGGGTCCACACTCCCAGGTAAAGGCAGAACCACATGCACACGTCTATTCCTGCCCCCTTCACCGGCAGAGAGCTCGGGGGAGCCAGAGTCTGTCAGGCACCTGCTGGGCTGGCCGCCTGTGTGGGAAGGGGTAGAGCCGACCTAGGGGAAAGTTGGGCCTCTTGCTCTCCCTGCTGCCCTGAGGCTGCTGGTCCAAAGAGGTCTTGGACATCCAGCCCCTTGCTGGTCCCTTTCCTCTGACGAGGCCCTCTGAGCTCCAGCACCTTGCAGTGTGGAGACAGACCCTACCAGCAACCTCCTCTCCAAGGAGGCCTCAACCGAGGCCTAGTCCCAGGGAAAGGCACCAGCGGGGATGAGCCTGTGGAGGCGCCCGGGAATGTGTGAACCCAGACCCGCAGCCTGCCCCTTGGTGGGGCAGTACCCCCGGAGGCCAGGAAGGTCTGGGCAAGGCTGGCCAGGGGCCGGGGCCCTGCTGGGACCTGCCCCTGGCCTGTGGGGCCTCTGAGCACGACCGGCCCTCTCCTGCTGGAAGACCTCCCCGGCTGCCTCCAAAGGGCGGTTTGCCAACACTCGCGCCCGCTGTTCCCGCCAGGCACGCACAATGCTCCCAAGCCCGGGAGAAAAGCGCTTCGGGGTGGTGCTCTCTCCATGCCCTTTCCCCTGAACCTGGAGGCCAGGCAAGTGTTCCACACTCCCAGGCCAAGTCAGAACCTCATGCACACGTCTGTTCCTGCCCCCTGCACCGGCAGAGAGCTCTGGTGATCCAGAGACTCCCAGGCAGCTGCTGGGCTGGCTGCCTGTGTGGGAAGGGGCAGAGCCGACCTAGGAGCAAGTTGGGCCTCTTGCTCTCCCTGCTGCCCTGAGGCTGCTGGGCCAAAGAGGTCTTGGGCATCCAGCCCCTTGCTGGTCCCTTCCCTCTGACGAGGCCCTCTGAGCTCCAGCACCTTGCAGTGTGGAGACAGCCCCTGCCAGCAACCTCCTCTCCAAGGAGGTCTCAACCGAGGCCTAGGCCCAGGGGAAAGGCACCAGCGGGGATGAGCCAGTGGAGGCGCCCGGGCATTTCTGGACCCAGTCCCCGCAGCCTGCCCCTTGGTGGGGCAGTACCCCCGGAGGCCAGGAAGGTCTGGGCAAGGCTGGCCAGGGGCAGGGGCCCTGCTGGGTCATACCCCTGGCCTGTGGGGCCTCTGAGCACAACCGGGCCTCTCCCACTGGAAGACCTCCCCAGCTGCCTCCAAAGGACCGTTTGCAAGCACTCCCGCACACTGTTCCCACTAGGCAAGCACAATGCTCCCAATCCCGGGAGAAAAGCGCTTCGGGGTGGTGCTCTCTCCGGGCCCTTGCCCCTGAGCGTGGGGGCAATGCAGGGGGAACACACGCCTAGGCCAAGGCAGAACCACATGCACAAGTCTGTTCCTGCCCCCTGCACCGGCAGAGAGCTCGAGGGAGCCAGAATCTGCCAGGCACCTGCTGGGATGGCACCTGTGTGGGAAGGTGCAGAGCCGACCTCGGGGCAAGTTGGGCCTCTTGCTCTCCCTGCTGCCCTGAGGCTGCTGGGCTAAAGAAGTCTTGGGCATCCAGCCCCTTGCTGGTCCCTTCCCTCTGACGAGGCCCTCTGAGCTCCAGCACCTCGCAGTGTGGAGACAGCCCCTGCCAGCAACCTCCTCTCCAAGGAGGCCTCAACCGAGCCCTAGGCCCAGGGGAAAGGCACCAGCGGGGATGAGCCTGGGGATGCGCCCGGGCATGTCTGGGCCCAGTCCCGGCAGTCTGCCCCTTGGTGGCGCAGTACCCCCGGAGGCCAGGAAGGTCTGGGCAAGGCTGCCAGGGGCAGGGACACTGCTGGGTCCTGCCCCTGGCCTGTGGGGCCGCTGAGCACGACCGGCACTCTCCCGCTGGAAGACCTCCCCGGCTGCCTCCAAAGGCCGGTTTGCCAACACTCCCGCCCGCTGTTCCCGCCAGGCACGCACAATGATCCCAAGCCCGGGAGAAAAGCGCTTCGGGGTGGTGACTCTCCAGGCCCTTTCCCCTGAGCCTGTGGGTAAGGAAGGGGGAACACACTCCCAGGCCAAGGCAGAACCACATGCACACGTCTGTTCCTGCCCCCTGCACCGGCAGAGAGCTCGGGGGAGCCAGAGTCTCTCAGGCAGCTGCTGGGCTGGCGGCCTGTGTGGGAAGGGGCAGAGCCGACCTAGGGGCAAGTTGGGCCTCTTGCTCTCCCTGATGCCCTGAGGCTGCTGGGCCAAAGAGGTCTTGGGCATCCAGCCCCTTGCTGGTCCCTTCCCTCTGACGAGGCCCTCTGAGTTCCAGCAACTCGCAGTGTGGAGACAGACCCTGCCAGCAACCTCCTCTCCAAGGAGGCCTCAACCGAGGCCTAGGCCCAGGGGAAAGGCACCAGCGGGGATGAGCGTGGGGAGGCGCCCGGGCATGTCTGGACCCAGTCCCCGCAGCCTGCCCCTTGGTGGGGCAGTACCCCCGGAGGCCAGGAAGGTCTGGGAAAGGCTGGCCAGGGGCAGGGAACATGCTGGGTCCTGCCCCTGGCCTGTGGGGCCTCTGAGCACATCCGGCCCTCTCCCGCTGGAAGACCTCCCCGGCTGCCTCCAAAGGCCGGTTTGCCAACACTCCTGCCCACTGTTCCCACCAGGTGCGCACAATGCTCCCAAGCCGGGGAGAAAAGCGCTTCGGGGGGTGCTCTCACCAGGCCCTTGCCCCTGAGCCTGGGGGCAATGCAGGGGGAACACACTCCTAGGCCAAGGCAGAACCACATGCACACGTCTGTTCCTGACCCCTGAACCGGCAGAGAGCTCGGGTGAGCCAGAGTCTGCCAGGCAGCTGCTGGGTTGGCTGCCTGTGTGGGAAGGGGCAGAGCCGACCTAGGAGCAAGTTGGGCCTCTTGCTCTCCCTGCTGCCCTGAGGCTGCTGGGCCAAAGAGGTCTTGGGCATCCAGCCACTTACTGGTCCCTTCCCGCTGACGAGGCCCTCTGAGCTCCAGCACCTTGCAGTGTGGAGACAGCCCCTGCCAGCAACCTACTCTCCAAGGAGGCCTTAACCGAGGCCTAGGCCCAGGGGAAAGGCACCAGCGGGGATGAGACTGGGGAGGCGCCCGGGCATGTCTGGACCCAGTCCCCGCAGCCTGCCCCTTGGTGGGGCAGTACCCCCGGAGGCCAGGAAGGTCTGGGCAAGGCTGGCCAGGGGCAGGGGCCCTGCTGGGTCCTGCCCCTGGCCTTTGGGGCCTCTGAGCACAACCGGCCCTCTTCCGCTGGAAAACCTCCCCGGCTGCCTCCAAAGGCCGGTTTGCAAGCACTCATGCCCGCTGTTCCCGCCAGCCGCGCACAATGCTCCCAAGCCCGGGAGAAAAGCGCTTCGGGGTGGTGCTCCCTCCAGGCCCTTGGAAGACCTCCCCGGCTGCCTCCAAAGGCCGGTTTGCAAGCACTCAATCCCGCTGTTCCCGCCAGCCGCGCACAATGCTCCCAAGCCCGGGAGAAAAGCGCTCGGGGTGGTGCTCTCTCCAGGCCCTTGGAAGAACTCCCTGGCTGCCTCCAAAGGCTGGTTTTCAAGAACTCCCTCCCGCTGACCCGCCAGCCGCACACAATGCTCCCAAGCCCGGGAGAAAAGCATTTTGGGTGGTGCTCTCTCCGGGCCCTTGGAAGACCTCCCCGGCTGCCTCCAAAGGCCGGTTTGCAAGCAATCCCGCCGCTGTTCCCGCCAGCTTCGCACAATGCTCCCAAGACCGGGAGAAAAGCGCTTCGGGGTGGTGTTCTCTCCGTGCCCATGGAGGACCTCCCTGGCTGCCCCCAAAGGCCGATTTGCAAGCATTCCCACTCCCTGTTCCCGCCAGCCACGCACAATCCTCCAAAACCCCGGAGAAAAGCGCTTCGGGGTGGTGTTCTCTCCGTGCCCATGGAAGACCTCCCGGGGTGCCCCCAAAGGCCGGTTTGGAAGCACTCCCACTCGCTGTTCCCGCCATCCGCGCAAATGTTCCAAGCTCGGGAGAAAAGCGCTTCTGGGTGGTGCTCTCTCCTGGCCCTTGGAAAACGTCCCCGGCTGCCTCCAAGGCCCTTTGCAAGCACTCCCACTCGCTGTTCCCGCCAGCCACACACAATGTTCCAAAACCCCGGAGAAAAGCGCTTCGGGGTGGTGCTCTCTCCGGGCCCTTGGAAGACTTCTCTGGCTGCCTCCAAAGGCCGGTTTGCAAGAATTCCCTCCCGCTGTCCCACCAGCCGCACACAATGCTCCAAAACCCAAGAGAAAAGCGCTTCGAGGTGGTGCACTCTCCGGGCCCTTGGAAGACCTCCCCGGCTGCCTCCAAAGGCCGGTTTGCAAACACTCCTGCCTGCTGTTCCCGCAGGCCACGCACAATGCTCCCAATCCCGGGAGAAAAGTGCTTCGGGATGGTGCTCTCTCGGGGCCCTTGGAAGACCTCCCCGGCTGCCTCCAAAGGCGGGTTTGCAAGTACTCATTCCCGCTGTTCCCGCCAGCTGCGCACAATGCTCCCAAGCCCGGGAGAAAAGGATTTTGGGGAGGTGCTCTCTCCTGGCCCTTGGAAGACCACCCCGGCTGCCTCAAAAGGCCGGTTTGGAGGCACTCAGGCGCGCTGTTCCCGCCAGCCGCGTACAGTGCTCCCAAGCCTGGGAGAAAAGCATTTTGGGGTGGTGCTCACTCCGGGCCCTGGAAAGACCTCCCCGGCTGCCTCCAAAGTCCGGTTTGCAAGAACTCATGCACGCTGTTCCCGCCAGCCACGCAAATGCTCCCAAGACCGGGAGAAATGCTCTTCGGGGTGGTGTTCTCTCCGTGCCCATGGAGGACCTCCCCGGCTGCCCCCAAAGGCCGGTTTGCAATCACTCCCACTCACTGTTCCCGCCAGCCACGCACAATGCTCCAAAACACGGGAGAGAAGCGCTTCGGGGTGGTGCTCTCTCCCGGCCTTGGAAGACTTCCCCGGCTGCCTCCAAAGGCCGGTTTGCAAGAACACCCTCCCGCTGTCCCGCCAGCCGCACACAATGCTCCCAATCACGGGAGAAAAGCGCTTCGGGGTGGTGCTCTCTCAGGGCCCTTTCAAGACCTCCCCGGCTGCCTCCAATGGCCGGTTTGCAAGCACTCCTGCCCGCTGTTCCCACCAGCCGTGCACAATGCTCCCAAGCACGGGAGAAAAGCATTTTGGGGTGGTGCTCACTCCTTGCCATTGGAAGACCTCCGCGCCGGCCTCCAAAGGCCGGTTTGCAAGCACTCTGCCTGCTGTTCCCGCCACCCGTGCACACTGCTCCCAAGCCCGGGAGAAAAGCGCATCGGGGTGGTGCTCTCTCCGGGCCCATGGAGGACCTCCCCGGCTGCCCCCAAAGGCCGGTTTGCAAGCATTCCCACAAGGTGTTCCCGCCAGCCACGTAAATGCTCCCAAGCCCGGGAGAAAAGCATTTTGGGGTGGTGCTCTCTCCGGGCCCTTGCCCCTGTGCCTGGGGGCCAGGCAGGGGGTCCACACTCCCAGGTAAAGGCAGAACCACATGCACACGTCTGTTCCTGCCCCCTTCACCGGCAGAGAGCTCGGGGGAGCCAGAGTCTGTCAGGCACCTGCTGGGCTGGCCGCCTGTGTGGGAAGGGGTAGAGCCGACCTAGGGGAAAGTTGGGCCTCTTGCTCTCCCTGCTGCCCTGAGGCTGCTGGTCCAAAGAGGTCTTGGACATCCAGCCCCTTGCTGGTCCCTTTCCTCTGACGAGGCCCTCTGAGCTCCAGCACCTTGCAGTGTGGAGACAGACCCTACCAGCAACCTCCTCTCCAAGGAGGCCTCAACCGAGGCCTAGTCCCAGGGAAAGGCACCAGCGGGGATGAGCCTGTGGAGGCGCCCGGGAATGTGTGGACCCAGACCCGCAGCCTGCCCCTTGGTGGGGCAGTACCCCCGGAGGCCAGGAAGGTCTGGGCAAGGCTGGCCAGGGGCCGGGGCCCTGCTGGGACCTGCCCCTGGCCTGTGGGGCCTCTGAGCACGACCGGCCCTCTCCTGCTGGAAGACCTCCCCGGCTGCCTCCAAAGGGCGGTTTGCCAACACTCGGGCCCGCTGTTCCCGCCAGGCACGCACAATGCTCCCAAGCCCGGGAGAAAAGCGCTTCGGGGTGGTGCTCTCTCCATGCCCTTTCCCCTGAACCTGGAGGCCAGGCAAGTGTTCCACACTCCCAGGCCAAGTCAGAACCTCATGCACACGTCTGTTCCTGCCCCCTGCACCGGCAGAGAGCTCGGGTGAGCCAGAGACTCCCAGGCAGCTGCTGGGCTGGCTGCCTGTGTGGGAAGGGGCAGAGCCGACCTAGGAGCAAGTTGGGCCTCTTGCTCTCCCTGCTGCCCTGAGGCTGCTGGGCCAAAGAGGTCTTGGGCATCCAGCCCCTTGCTGGTCCCTTCCCTCTGACGAGGCCCTCTGAGCTGCAGCACCTTGCAGTGTGGAGACAGCCCCTGCCAGCAACCTCCTCTCCAAGGAGGTCTCAACCGAGGCCTAGGCCCAGGGGAAAGGCACCAGCGGAGATGAGCCAGTGGAGGCGCCCGGGCATTTCTGGACCCAGTCCCCGCAGCCTGCCCCTTGGTGGGGCAGTACCCCCGGAGGCCAGGAAGGTCTGGGCAAGGCTGGCCAGGGGCAGGGGCCCTGCTGGGTCATACCCCTGGCCTGTGGGGCCTCTGAGCACAACCGGGCCTCTCCCACTGGAAGACCTCCCCAGCTGCCTCCAAAGGACCGTTTGCAAGCACTCCCGCCCACTGTTCCCACTAGGCAAGCACAATGCTCCCAATCCCGGGAGAAAAGCGCTTCAGGGTGGTGCTCTCTCCGGGCCCTTGCCCCTGAGCCTGGGAGCAAGGCAGGGGGAACACACTCCCAGGCCAAGGCACAACCACATGCCCACGTCTGTTCCTGCCCCCTGCACCGGCAGAGAGCTCGGCAGAGCCAGAGTCTGTTAGGTAGCTGCTGGGCTGGCGGCCTGTGTGGGAAGGGGCAGAGCCGACCTAGGGGCAAGTTGGGCCTCTTGCTCTCCCTGCTGCCCTGAGGCTGCTGGGCCAAAGAGGTCTTGGGCATCCAGCCCCTTGCTGGTCCCTTCCCTCTGACGAGGCCCTCTGAGCTCCAGCACCTCGCAGTGTGGAGACAGCCCCTGCCAGCAACCTCCTCTCCAAGGAGGCCTCAACCGAGGCCTAGGCCCAGGGGAAAGGCACCAGCGGGGATGAGCCTGGGGAGGCGCCCGGGCATGTCTGGACCCAGTCCCCGCAGCCTGCCCCTTGGTGGGGCAGTACCCCCGGAGGCCAGGAAGGTCTGGGCAAGGCTGGCCAGGGGCAGGGGCCCTGCTGGGTCCTGCCCCTGGCCTGTGGGGCCTCTGAGCACAACCGGCCCTCTCCCGCTGGAAGACCACCCCGACTGTCTCCAAAGGCCGGTTTGCCAACACTCGCGCCCGCTGTTCCCGCCAGGCACGCACAATGCTCCCAAGCCCGGGAGAAAAGCACTTCGGGGTGGTGCTCTCACCGGGCCCTTGCCCCTGAGCCTGGGGGCAATGCAGAGGGAACACACCCCCAGGCCAAGGCAGAACCACATGCACACGTCTGTTCCTGCCCCCTGCACCGGCAGAGAGCTCGGGGGAGCCAGAGTCTGTCCGGCAGCTGCTGGGCTGGCCGCCTGTGTGGGAAGGGGCAGAGCCGACCTAGGGGAAAGTTGGGCCTCTTGCTCTCCCTGCTGCCCTGAGGCTGCTGGGCCAAAGAGATCTTGGGCATCCAGCCCCTTGCTTGTCCCTTCCCTCTGACGAGGCCCTCTGAGCTCCAGCAACTTGCAGTGTGGAGACAGCCCCTGCCAGCAACCTCCTCTCCAAGGAGGCCTTAACCGAGGCTTAGGCCCAGGGGAAAGGCACCAGCGGGTATGAGCCTGTGGAGGCGCCCGGGCATGTCTGGACCCAGTCCCCGCAGCCTGCCCCTTGGTGGGGCAGTACCCCCGGAGGCCAGGAATGTATGGGCAAGGCTGGCCAGGGGCAGGGGCCCTGCTGGGTCCTGCCCCTGGCCTGTGGGGCTTCTGAGCACAACCGGCCCTGTCCCGCTGGAAGACCTCCCCGGCTGCCTCCAAAGGCCGATTTGCCAACACTCCCGCCCGCTGTTCCCGCCAGGCACGCACAATGCTCCCAAGCCCAGGAGAAAAGCGCTTCGGGGTGGTGCTCTCTCCGGGCCCTTGCCCCTGAGCCTGGGGGCCAGGCAGGGGTTCCACACTCCCAGGCCAAGTCAGAACCACATGCACACGTCTGTTCTTGCCCCCTGCACCGGCAGAAAGGTCGGCAGAGCCAGAGTCTGCCAGGCAGCTGCTGGGCTGTTTGCCTGTGTGGGAAGGGGCAGAGCCGACCTAGGGGCAAGTTGGGCCTCTTGCTCTCCCTGCTGCCCTGAGGATGCTGGGCCAAAGAGGTCTTGGGCATCCAGCCCCTTGCTGGTCCCTTCCCGCTGACGAGGCCCTCTGAGTTCCAGCACCTCGCAGTGTGGAGACAGCCCCTGCCAGCAACCTCCTCTCCAAGGAGGCCTCAACCGAGGCCTATGCCCAGGGGAAAGGCACCATCGGGGATGAGCCTGGGGATGCGCGCGGGCATGTCTGGACCCAGTTCCCGCAGCCTCCCCCTTGGTGGGGCAGTACCCCGGGAGGCCAGGAAGGTCTGGGCAAGGCTGGCCAGGGGCAGGGGCCCTGCTGGGTCCTGCCCCTGGTCTGTGGGGCCTCTGAGCACAACCAGGCCTCTCCCGCTGGAAGACCTCCGCGGCTGCGTCCAAAGGCCGGATTGCCAATACTCCTGCTCGCTGTTCCCGCCAGGCACGCACAATGCTCCCAAGCCCGGGAGAAAAGCGCTTCGAAGTGGTGCTCTCTCCGGGCCCTTGACCCTGAGGCTGTGGGCCAGGCAGGGGGAACACACTCCCAGGCCAAGGCAGAACCACATGCACACGTCTGTTCCTGCCCCCTACACCGGCAGAGATCTCGGGGGAGCCAGAGTCTGTTAGGTACCTGCTGGGCTGGCGGCCTGTGTGGGAAGGGGCAGAGCCGACCTAGGGGCAAATTGGGCCTCTTGCTCTCCCTGCTGCCCTGAGGCTGCTGGGCCAAAGAGGCCTTGGCATCCAGCCCCTTGCTGGTCGCTTCCCTATGACGAGGCCCTCTGAGTTCCAGCACCTCGCAGTGTGGAGACAGCCCCTGCCAGCAACCTCCTCTCCAAGGAGGCCTCAACCGAGGCCTAGGCCCAGGGGAAAGGCACCAGCGGGGATGAGCCTGGGGATGCGCCCGGGCATGTTTGGACCCAGTCCCGGCAGTGTGCCCCTTGATGCCGCAGTACCCCCGGAGGCCAGGAAGTTCTGGGCAAGGCTGCCAGGGGCAGGGACACTGCTGGGTCCTGCCCCTGGCCTGTGGGGCCTCTGAGCACAACCGGCCCTCTCCCGCTGGAAGACTTCCCCGGCTGCCTCCAAAGGCCGGTTTGCAAACACTCCCGCCCGCCTTTCACGCCAGGCATGCACAATGCTCCCAAGCCCGGGAGAAAAGCGCTTCGGGGTGGTGCTCTCTCCGGGCCCTTGCCCCTGAGCCTCGGGGCAAGGCAGGGGGAACACACTCCCAGGCCAAGGCAGAACCACATGCCCACGTCTGTTCGTGTCCCCTGCACCGGCAGAGAGCTCGGGGGAGACAGAGTCTGCCAGGCAGCTGCTGGGCTGGCCGCCTGTGTGGGAAGGGGCAGAGCCGACCTAGGGGCAAGTTGGGCCTCTTGATCTCCCTGCTGCCCTGAGTCTGCTGGGCCAAAGAGGTCTTGGGCATCCAGCCCCTTGCTGGTCCCTTCCCTCTGACGAGGCCCTCTGAGCTACAGCACCTTGCAGTTTGGAAACAGACCCTGCCAGCAACCTCCTCTCCAAGGAGTCCTCAAACGAGGCCTAGGCCCAGGGGAAAGGCACCAGCGGGGATGAGCCTGGGGAGGCGCCCGGGCATGTCTGGACCCAGGTCCCGCAGCCTTCCCCTTGGTGGGGCAGTACCCCGGGAGGCCAGGAAGGTCTGGGCAAGGCTGGCCAGGGGCAGGGGCCCTGCTGGGTCCTGCCCCTGGTCTGTGGGGCCTCTGAGCACAACCAGCCCTCTCCCGCTGGAAGACCTCCGCGGCTGCGTCCAAAGGCCGGATTGCCAGTACTCCTGCCCGCTGTTCCCGACAGGCACGCACAATGCTCCCAAGCCCGGGAGAAAAGCGCTTCGGAGTGGTGCTCTCTCTGGGCCCTTGCCCCTGAGGCTGTTGGCCAGGCAGGGGGAACACACTCCCAGGCCAAGGCAGAACCACACGCACACGTCTGTTCCTGCCCCCTGCACCGGCAGAGAGCTCGGGGGAGCCAGAGTCTGTTAGGTAGCTGCTGGGCTGGCGGCCTGTGTGGGAAGGGGCAGAGCCGACCTAGGGGCAAGTTGGGCCTCTTGCTCTCCCTGCTGCCCTGAGGCTGCTGGGCCAAAGAGGTCTTGGGCATCCAGCCCCTTGCTGGTCCTTTCCCTCTGACGAGGCCCTCTGAGCTCCAGCACCTCTCAGTGTGTAGACAGCCCCTGCCAGCAACCTCCTCTCCAAGGAGGCCTCAACCGAGGCCTAGGCCCAGGGGAAAGGCACCAGCGGGGATGAGCCTGGGGAGGCGCCCGGGCATGTCTGGACCCAGTCCCTGCAGCCTGCCCCTTGGTGGGGCAGTACCCCCGGAGGCGAGGAAGGTCTGGGCAAGGCTGGCCAGGGGCAGTGGCCCTGCTGGTTCCTGCCCCTGGCCTGTGGGGCGTCTGAGCACAACCGGCCCTCTCCCGCTGGAAGACCTCCCCGGCTGCCTCCAAAGGCCGGTTTGCAAGCACTCCCGCCCGCTGTTCCCGCCAGGCACGCACAATGCTCCCAAGCCCGCGAGAAAAGCGCTTCGGGGAGGTGCTCTCTCCGGGCCCTTCCCCCTGAGCCTGGGGTCAATGCAGGGGGAACAAACTCCTAGGCCAAGGCAGAACCACATGCACACGTCTGTTCCTGCCCCCTGCACCGGCAGAGAGCTCGAGGGAGCCAGAATCTGCCAGGCAGCTGCTGGGTTGGCTGCCTGTGTGGGAACGGGCAGAGCCGACCCAGGGGCAAGTTGGGCCTCTTGCTCTCCCTGCTGCCCTGAGGCTGCTGGGCCAAAGAGGTCTTGGGCATCCAGCCACATGCTGGTCACTTCCCTCTGACGAGGCCCTCTGAGTTCCAGCACCTCGCAGTGTGGAGACAGCCCCTGCCAGCAACCTCCTCTCCAAGGAGGCCTCAACCGAGGCCTAGGCCCAGGGGAAATGCACCAGCGGGGATGAGCCTGGGGAGGCGCCCGGGCATGTCTGGACCCAGTCCCGGCAGTCTGCCCCTTGGTGGCACAGTACCCCCGGAGGCCAGGAAGGTCTGGGCAAGGCTGCCAGGGGCAGGGACACTGCTGTGTCCTGCCCCTGGCCTGTGGGGCCTCTGAGCACAACCGGCACTCTCCCGCTGGAAGACCTCCCCGGCTGCCTCCAAAGGCCGGGTGCAAGCACTCCCGCCCGCTGTTCCCGCCAGGCACGCACAATGTTCCCAAGCCCGGGAGAAAAGCGCTTCGAGGTGGTGCTCTATCCGGGCCCTTTCACCTGAGCCTGGGGGCCAGGCAGTGGGTCCACACTACCAGGCCAAGGCAGAACGACATGCACACGTCTGTTCCTGCCCCCTACACCGGCAGAGAGCTCGGGGGAGCCAGAGACTGCCAGGCTGCTGCTGTGCTGGCTGCCTGTGTGGGAAGGGGCAGAGCCGACCTAGGGGCAACTTGGGCCTCTTGCTCTCCCTGCTGCCCTGAGGCTGCTGGGCCAAAGAGGTCTTGGGCATCCAGCCCCTTGCTGGTCCCTTCCCTCTGACGAGGCCCTCTGTGCTCCAGCACGTTGCAGTGTGGACCCAGCCCCTGCCAGCAACCTCCTCTCCAAGGAGGCCTCAACCGAGGCCTAGGCCCAGGGGAAAGGCACCAGCGGGGATGAGCCTGGGGAGGCGCCCGGGCATTTCTGGACCCAGTTCCCGCAGCCTCCCCCTTGGTGGCGCAGTACCCCGGGAGGCCAGGAAGTTCTGGGAAAGGCTGGCCAGGGGCAGGGGCCCTGCTGGGTCCTGCCCCTGGTCTGTGGGGCCTCTGAGCAGAACCAGCCCTCTCCCGCTGGAAGACCTCCGCGGCTGCGTCCAAAGTCCGGATTGCCAATACTCCTGCCCGCTGTTCCCGCCAGGCACGCACAATGCTCCCAAGCCCGGGAGAAAAGCGCTTCGGAGTGGTGCTCTCTCCGGGTCTTGCCCCTGAGGCTGTGGGCCAGGCAGGGGGAACACACTCCCAGGCCAAGGCAGAACCACATGCACACGTCTGTTCCTGCCCCCTACACCGGCAGAGAGCTCGGAGGAGCCAGAGTCTGTTAGGTAGCTGCTGGGCTGGCGGCCTGTGTGGGAAGGGGCAGAGCCGACCTAGGGGCAAATTGGGCCTCTTGCTCTCCCTGCTGCCCTGAGGCTGCTGGGCCAAAGAGGTCTTGGGCATCCAGCCCCTTGCTGGTCCTTTCCCTCTGACGAGGCCCTCTGAGCTCCAGCACCTCTCAGTGTGTAGACAGCCCCTGCCAGCAACCTCCTCTCCAAGGAGGCCTCAACCGAGGCCTAGGCCCAGGGGAAAGGCACCAGCGGGGATGAGCCTGGGGAGGCGCCCGGGCATGTCTGGACCCAGTCCCCGCAGCCTGCCCTTGGTGGGGCAGTACCCGCAGGGCCAGGAAGGTCTGGGAAAGGCTGGCCAGGGGCAGGGGCCCTTCTGGGTCCTGCCCCTGGCCTGTGGGGCCTCTGAGCACAACCGGCCCTCTCCCGCTGGAAGACCTCCCCGGCTGCCTCCAAAGGCCGATTTGCCAACACTCAGCCCGCTGTTCCCGCCAGGCACGCACAATGCTCCCAAGCCCGGGAGAAAAGCGCTTCGGGGTGGTGCTCTCTCCGGGCCCTTGCCCCTGAGCCTGGGGGCAATGCAGGGGGAACACACTCCCAGGCCAAGGCAGAACCACATGCACACGTCTGTTCCTGCCCCTTGCACCGGCAGAAAGGTCGGCAGAGCCAGAGTCTGTTAGGTAGCTGCTGGGCTGGCCGCCTGTGTGGGAAGGGGCAGAGCCGACCTAGGGGCAAGTTGGGCCTCTTGCTCTCCCTGCTGCCCTGAGGCTGCTGGGCCAAAGAGGTCTTGGGCATCCAGCCCCTTGCTGGTCCCTTCCCTCTGACGAGGCCCTCTGAGCTCCAGCACCTCGCAGTGTGGAGACAGACCCTGCCAGCAACCTCCTCTCCAAGGAGGCCTCAACCGAGGCCTAGGCCCAGGGGAAAGGCACAAGCGGGGATGAGCCTGGGGAGGCGCCCGGGAATGTCTGGAGCCAGTCCCCGCAGCCTGCCCCTTGTTGGGGCAGTACCCCCGGAGGCCAGGAAGGTCTGGGCAAGGCTGGCCAGGGGCAGGGGCCCTGCTGGGTCCTGCCCCTGGCCTGTGGGGCCTCTGACCACGACCGGCCCTCTCCTGCTGGAAGACCTCCCCGACTGCCTCCAAAGGCCGGTTTGCCAACACTCGCGCCCGCTGTTCCCGCTAGGCACGCACAATGCTCCCAAGCCCGGGAGAAAAGCGCTTTGGTGTGGTGCTCTCTCCGGGCCCTTGCCCCTGAGCCTGGGGGCAATGCAGGGGGAACACACTCCCAGGCCAAGGGAGAACCACATGCACACGTCTGTTCCTGCCTCCTGCACCGGCAGAGAGCTCGGGGGAGCCAGAGTCTGTCAGGCAGCTGCTGGGCTGGCGGCCTGTGTGGGAAGTGGCAGAGCCGACCTAGGGGCAAGTTCGGCCTCTTGCTCTCCCTGCTGCCCTGAGGCTGCTGAGCCAAAGAGGTCTTGGGCATCCAGCCCCTTGCTGGTCCCTTCCCTCTGACGAGGCCCTCTGAGCTCCAGCACCTTGCAGTGTGGAGACAGCCCCTGCCAGCAACCTCCTCTCCAAGGAGGCCTCAACCGAGGCCTAGGCCCAGGGGAAAGGCACCAGCGGGGATGAGCCTGGGGAGGCGCCCGGGCATTTCTGGACCCAGTCCCCGCAGCCTGACCCTTGGTGGGGCAGTAACCCCGGAGGCCAGGAAGGTCTGGGCAAGGCTGGCCAGGGGCAGGGGCCCTGATGGGTCCGGCCCCTGGCCTGTGGGGCCTCAGAACACAACCGGCCTTCTCCCACTGGAAGACCTCCCCGGCTGCCTCCAAAGGCCGGTTTGCAAACACTCCCGCCCGCTGTTCCCGCCAGGCACGCACAATGATCCCAAGCCCGGGAGAAAAGCGCTTCGGGGTGGTGCTCTCTACAGGCCTTTGGAAGACCTCCCCGGCTGCCTCCAAAGGCCGGTTTGCAAGGACTCCTTCCTGCTGTTCCCGCCAGCCACGCACAATGCTCCCAAGCCCGGGAGAAAAGCTTTTTGGGGTGGTGCTCACACCGGGCCCTGGAAGACCTCCCCGGCTACCTGCAAAGGCCGGTTTTCAAGCACTCCTGCCTGCTGTGCCCGCCACCCGCGCACAATGCTCCCAAGCCCGGGAGAAAAGCGCTTCGGGGTGGTGCTCTCTACAGGCCCTTGGAAGACCTCCCCCGCTGCTTCCAAAGGCCGGTTTGCAAGGACTCCTTCCTGCTGTTCCCGCCAGCCACGCACAATGCTCCCAAGCCCGGGAGAAAAGTGCTTCGGGGTGGTGCTCTCTCCGGGCCCTTGGAAGACGTCCCAAGCTGCCTCCAAAGGCCGGTTTGCAAGCACTCCCGCCCGCTGTTCCCGCCAGCCTCGCACAATGCTCCCAAGCCCGGGAGAAAAGCGCTTCGGGGTGGTGTTCTCTCCGTGCCAATGGAGGACCTCCCTGGCTGCCCCCAAAGGCCGGTTTGCAAGCACTCCCACTCGCTGTTCCCGCCAGCCACGCACAATCCTCCAAAACCCCGGAGAAAAGCGCTTCGGGGTGGTGTTCTCTCCGTGCCCATGGAAGACCTCCCGGGGTGCCTCCAAAGGCCGGTTTGGAAGCACTCCCACTCGCTGTTCCCGCCATCCGCGCAAATGTTCCAAGCCCGGGAGAAAAGCGCTTCTGGGTGGTGCTGTTTCCTGGCCCTTGGAAGACCTCCCCGGCTGCCTCCAAAGGCCGGTTTGCAAGCACTCCCGCCCGCTGTTCCCACCAGCCACGCACAATGCTCCCAAGCCCGGGAGAAAAGCATTTTGGGGTGGTGCTCACACCTGGCCCTGGAAGACCTCCCCGGCTGCCTCCAAAGGACGGTTTTCAAGCACTCCTGCCTGCTGTTCCCGCCACACGCGCACAATGCTCCCAAGCCCGGGAGAAAAGCGCTTCGGGGTGGTGCTCTCTACAGGCCCTTGGAAGACCTCCCCGGCTGCCTCCAAAGGCCGGTTTGCAAGGACTCCTTCCTGCTCTTCCCGCCAGCCACGCACAATGCTCCCAAGCCCGGGAGAAAAGCATTTTGGGGTGGTGCTCACTCCGGGCCCTTGGAAGACCTCCCCGGCTGCCTCCAATGGCCAGTTTGCAAGCACTCATGCCCGCTGTTCCCACCAGCCGCGCACAATGCTCCCAAGCCCGGGAGAAAAGCTTTTTGGGGTGGTGCTCACACCGGGCCCTGGAAGACCTACCCGGCTGCCTCCAAAGGCCGGTTTGCAAGGACTCCTTCCTGCTGTTCCCGCCAGCCACGCACAATGCTCCCAAGCCCGGGAGAAAAGCATTTTGGGGTGGTGCTCACTACAGGCCCTTGGAAGACGTCCCCGGCTGCCTCCAATGGCCAGTTTGCAAGCACTCATGCCCGCTGTTCCCGCCAGCCGCGCACAATGCTCCCAAGAATGGGAGAAAAGCATTTTGGGGTGGTGCTCACTCCGGGCCCTTGAAAGACCTCCCCGGCTGCCTCCAATGGCCAGTTTGGAAGCACTCATGCCCGCTGTTCCCGCCAGCCGCGCACAATGCTCCCAAGACTGGGAGAAATGCGCTTCGGGGTGGTGATCTCTCCGTGCCCATGGAGGACCTCCCCGGCTGCCCCCAAAGGCCGCTTTGCAATCACTCCCACTCACTGTTCCCGCCAGCCACGCACATGCTCCAAAACACAGGAGAGAAGCGCTTTGGCGTGGTGCTCTCTCCCGGCCCTTGGAAGACTTCCCCGGCTGCCTCCAAAGGCCGGTTTGCAAGAACTCCCTCCCGCTGTCCCGCCAGCCGCACACAATGCTCCCAATCACGGGAGAAAAGCGCTTCGGGGTGGTGCTCTCTCAGGGCCCTTTGAAGACTTCCCCGGCTGCCTCCAATGGCCGGTTTGCAAGCACTCCTGCCTGCTGTTCCCACCAGCCGCGCACAATGCTCCCAAGCCCGGGAGAAAAGCGCTTCAGGGTTGTGCTCACTCCGGGCCCTTGGAAGACCTCCCCGGCTGCCTCCAAAGGCCAGTTTGCAAGCACTCCTGCCTGCTGTTCCCGCCAGCCGCGCACAATGCTCCCAAGCCCGGTAGAAAAGCGCTTCGGGGTGGTGCTCTCTCTGGGCACTTTCAATACCTCCCCGGCTGCCTCCAAAGGCAGGTTTGTAAGTTCTCATTCCCGATGCTTCCGCCAGCCACGCACAATGCTCCCAAGCCCGGGAGAAAAGCATTTTGGGGTGGTGCTCTCTCCGGGCCCTTGGAAGACCTCCCGGGCTGCCTCCAAAGGCCAGTTTGCAAGCACTCATGTCCGCTGTTCCCGACAGCCGCGCACAATGCTCCCAAGCCCGGGAGAAAAGCATTTTGGGGTGGTGATCAGTCCGGGCCCTTGGAAGACCTCCCCGGCTGCCTCCAAAGGACAGTTTGCAAGCATTCATGCCCGCTGTTCCCGCCAGCCGCGCACAATGCTCCCAAAACCGTGAGAAAAGCGCTTCGGGGTGGTGTTCTCTCCGGGACCATGGAGGACCTCCCCGGCTGCCCCCAAAGGCCGGTTTGCAAGCACTCCCACTCGCTGTTCCCGCCAGCCACACACAATGTTCCAAAACCCCGGAGAAAAGCGCTTCGGGGTGGTGCTCTCTCCGGGCCCTTCGAAGACTTCTCTGGCTGCCTCCAAAGGCCGGTTTGCAAGAATTCCCTCCCGCTGTCCCACCAGCCGCACACAATGCTCCAAAACCCGAGAGAAAAGCGCTTCGAGGTGGTGCTCTCTCCGGGCCCTTGGAAGACCTCCCCGGCTGCCTCCAAAGGCCGGTTTGCAAGCACTCCTGCCTGCTGTTCCCGCCACACGCGCACAATGCACCCAAGCCCGGGAGAAAAGCGCTTCGGGGTGGTGCTCTCTCCCGGCCATTGGAAGACGTCCCCGGCTGCCTCCACAGGCCGGTTTGCAAGGACTCCTGCCTGCTGTTCCCGCCAGCCGCGTACAATGCTCCCAAGCACGGGAGAAAAGCATTTTGGGGTGGTGCTCACTCCGGGCCCTTGGAAGACCACCCCGGCTGCCTCAAAAGGCCGGTTTGCAAGCACTCAGGCCCGCTGTTCCCACCAGCTGCGCACAATGCTCCCAAGCCCGGGAGAAAAGCATTTTGGGGTAGGTGCTCTCTCCGGGCCCTTGGAAGACCACCCCGGCTACCTCTAAAGGCCGGTTTGCAAGCACTCAGGCCCGCTGTTCCCGCCAGCCGCGTACAATGCTCCCAAGGCCGGGAGAAAAGCATTTTGGGGTGGTGCTCACTCCGGGCCCTTGAAAGACCTCCCCGGCTGCCTCCAAAGTCCGGTTTGCAAGAACTCATGCCCGCTGTTCCCGCCAGCTGCGCACAATGCGCCCAAGACCGGGAGAAATGCGCTTCGGGGTGGTGTTCTCTCCGTGCCCATGGAGGACCTCCCCGGCTGCCCCCAAAGGCCGCTTTGCAATCACTCCCACTCACTGTTCCCGCCAGCCACGCACATGCTCCAAAACACGGGAGAGAAGCGCTTTGGGGTGGTGCTCTCTCCCGGCCCTTGGAAGACTTCCCCGGCTGCCTCCAAAGGCCGGTTTTCAAGGACTCCCTCCCGCTGTCCCGCCAGCCGCACACAATGCTCCCAATCACGGGAGAAAAGCGCTTCGGGGTGGTGCTCTCTCAGGGCCCTTTGAAGACTTCCCCGGCTGCCTCCAATGGCCGGTATGCAAGCACTCATGCCCGGTGTTCCCACCAGCCATGCACAATGCTCCCAAGCACGGGAGAAAAGCATTTTGGGGTTGGGCTCACTCCTTGCCCTTGGAAGACCTCCGCGCCTGCCTCCAAAGGCCGGTTTGCAGCACTCCTGCCTGCTGTTCCCGCCACCTGCGCACACTGCTCCCAAGCCCGGGAGAAAAGCGCATCGGGGTGGTGTACTCTCGGGTCCATGGAGGACCACCCCGGCTGCCCCCAAAGGCCGCTTTGCAAGCATCCCCACTAGCTGTTCCCGCCAACCACGCAAATGCTCCCAAGCCCGGGAGAAAAGCATTTTGGGGTGGTGCTCTCTCCGGGCCCTTGCCCCTGAGCCTGGGGGCCAGGCAGGGGGAACACACTCCCAGGCCAAGGCAGAACGACATGCACACGTCTGTTCCTGCCCCCTACACCGGCAGAGAGCTCGGGGGAGCCAGAGACTGCCAGGCTGCTGCTGGGCTGGCTGCCTGTGTGGGAAGGGGCAGAGCTGACCTAGGGGCAAGTTGGGCCTCTTGCTCTCCCTGCAGCCCTGAGGCTGCTGGGTCAAAGAGGTCTTGGGCATCCAGCCCTTTGCTGGTCCCTTCCCTCTGACGAGGCCCTCTGAGCTCCAGCACCTTGCAGTGTGGAGACAGCCCCTGCCAGCAACCTCCTCTCCAAGGAGGCCTCAACCGAGGCCTAGGCCCAGGGGAAAGGCACCAGCGGGGATGATCCTGGGGAGGCGCACGGACATGTCTGGACCCAGTCCCCGCAGCCTGCCCCTTGGTGGGGCAGTACCCCCGGAGGCCAGGAAGGTCTGGGCAAGGCTGGCCAGGGGCAGGGGCCCTGCTGGGTCCTGCCCCTGGCCTGTGGGGCCTCTGAGCACAACCGGCCCTCTCCCACTGGAAGACCTCCCCGGCTGCCTCCAAAGTCCTGTTTGCAAACACTCCCACCCGCTGTTCTCGCCAGGCTCGCACAATGCTCCCAAGCCCGGGAGAAAAGCGCTTCGGGGTGGTGTTCTCTCCGGGCCCTTGCCCCTGAGCCTGTGGGCAAGGCAGGGGGACACACTCCCAGACCAAGGCAGAACCACATGCACACGTCTGTTCCTGTCCCCTGCACCGGCAGAGAGCTCGGGGGAGCCAGAGGCTCTCAGGCAGGTGCTGGGCTGGCCGCCTGTGTGGGAAGGGGCAGAGCGGACCTAAGGGCAAGTTGGGCCTCTTGCTCTCCCTGCAGCCCTGAGGCTGCTGGGCCAAAGACGTCTTGGGCATCCAGCCTCTTACTGGTCCCTTCCCTCTGACGAGGCCCTCTGAGCTCCAGCACCTTGCAGTGTGGAGAGAGCACCTGCCAGCAATCTCCTCTCCAAGGAGGCCTCAACCGAGGCCTAGGCCCAGGGAAAAGGCACCAGCGGGGATGAGCCAGTGGAGGCGCACGGGCATGTCTGGACCCAGTCCCCGCAGCCTGCCCCTTGGTGGGGCAGTACCCCCGGAGGCCAGGAAGGTCTGGGCAAGGCTGGCCAGGGGCAGGGGCCCTGCTGGGTCCTGCCCCTGGCCTGTGGGGCCTCTGAGCACAACCGGCCCTCTCCCACTGGAAGACATCCCCGGCTGCCTACAAAGGCCGGTTTGCAAGCGCTCCCGCCCACTGTTCCCAGCAGGCAGGCACAATGCTCCTAAGCCCGGGAGAAAAGCACTTCAGGGTGGTGCTCTCTCTGAGCCCTTGCCCCTGAGCCTGGGGGCAAGGCAGGGTGTCCACACTCCCAGGCCAAGGCAGAACCACATGCACACGTCTGATCTGCCCCCTGCACTGGCAGAGAGCTCGGGGGAGCCAGAGTCTGTCAGGCAGCTGCTGGGCTGGCCGCCTGTGTGGGAAGGGGCAGAGATGCCCTAGGGGCAAGTTGGGCCTCTTGCTCTCCCTGCTACCCTGAGGCTGCTGGGCCAAAAACGTCTTGGGCATCCAGCCCCTTACTGGTCCCTTCCCTCTGACGAGGCCCTCTGAGCTCCAGCATCTTGCAGTGTGGAGACAGCCCCTGCCAGCAACCTCCTCTCCAAGGAGGCCTCAACCGAGGCCTAGGCCCAGGGGAAAGGCTCCAGCGGGGATGAGCCAGGGGAGGCGCCCGAGCATGTCTGGACCCTGTCCCCGCAGCCTCCCCCTTGGTGGGGCAGTACCCCCGGAGGCCAGGAAGGTCTGGGCAAGGCTGGCCAGGGGCAGGGGCCCTGCTGTGTCCTGCCCCTGGCCTGTGGGGCCTCTGAGCACAACCGGCCCTCTCCCACTGGAAGACCTCCCCGGCTGCCTCCAAAGTCCTGTTTGCAAACACTCCCGCCCTCTGTTCATGCCAGGCTCGCACAATGCTCCCAAGCCGGGCAGAAAAGCACTTCGGGGTGGTGCTCTCTCTGGGCCCTTGCCCCTGAGCCTGGGGGCAAGGCAGGGGGACACACTCCCAGGCCAAGGCAGAACCACATGCCCACGTCTGTTCCTGTCCCCTGCACCGGCAGAGAGCTTGGGGGAGCCAGAGTCTGTCAGGCAGCTGCTGGGTTGGCCGCCTGTGTGGGAAGGGGCAGAGCCGCCCTAGGGGCAAGTTGGGCCTCTTGCTCTCCCTGCTGCCCTGAGGCTGCTGGGCCAAAGACGTCTTGGGCATCCAGCCCCTTACTGGTCCCTTCCCTCTGACGAGGCCCTCTGAGCTCCAGCACCTTGCAGTGTGGAGACAGCCCCTGCCAGCAACCTCCTCTCCAAGGAGGCCTCAACTGTGGCCTAGGCTCAGGGGAAAGGCACCAGCGGGGATGAGCCAGGGGAGGCGCCCGAGCATGTCTGGACCCAGTCCCCGCAGCCTGCCCCTTGGTGGGGCAGTACCCCCGGAGGCCAGGAAGGTCTGGGCAAGGCTGGCCAGGGGCAGGGGCCCTGCTGGGTAATGCCCCTGGCCTGTGGGGCCTCTGAGCACAACCGGCCCTCTCCCACTGGAAGACCTCCCCGGCTGCCTCCAAAGGCCGGTTTGCAAGCGCTCCCGCCCACTGTTCCCAGCAGGCGGGCACAATGCTCCTAAGCCCGGGAGAAAAGCGCTTCAGGGTGTTGCTCTCTCCGGGCCCTTGCCCCTGAGCCTGGGGGCAAGGCAGGGTGTCCACACTCCCAGGCCAAGGCAGAACCACATGCACACGTCTGATCTGCCCCCTGCACCGGCAGAGAGCTCGGGGGAGCCAGAGTCTCTCAGGCAGGTGCTGGGCTGGCCGCCTGTGTGGGAAGGGGCAGAGCCGACCTAGGGGCAAGTTGGGCCTCTTGCTCTCCCTGCTGCCCTGAGGCTGCTGGGTCAACGACGTCTTGGGCATCCAGCCCTTTGCTGGTCCCTTCCCTCTGACGAGGCCCTCTGAGCTCCAGCACCTTGCAGTGTGGAGACAGCCCCTGCCAGCAACCTTCTCTCCAAAGAGGCCTCAACCGAGGCCTACGCCCAGGGGAAAGGCACCAGCGGGGATGATCCTGGGGAGGCGCACGGACATGTCTGGACCCAGTCCCCGCAGCCTGCCCCTTGGTGGGGCAGTACCCCCGGAGGCCAGGAAGGTCAGTGCAAGGCTGGCCAGGGGCAGGGGCCCTGCTGGGTCCTGCCCCTGGCCTGTGAGGCCTCTGAGCACAACCGGCCCTCTCCCACTGGAAGACCACCCCGGCTGCCTCCAAAGTCCTGTTTGCAAACACTCCCGCCCGCTGTTCACGCCAGGCTCGCACAATGCTCCCAAGCCCGGGAGAAAAGCGCTTCGGGGTGGTGCTCTCCCTGGGCCCTTGCCCCTGAGCCTGGGGGCAAGGCAGGGGGACACACTCCCAGGCCAAGGCAGAACCACATGCCCACGTCTGGTCCTGTCCCCTGCACCGGCAGAGAGCTCGGGGGAGCCAGAATCTGTCAGGCAGCTGCTGGGCTGGCCGCCTGTGTGGGAAGTGGCAGAGCCGACCTAGGGGCAAGTTGGGCCTCTTGCTCTCCCTGCTGCCCTGAGGCTGCTGGGCCAAAGAGGTCTTGGGCATCCAGCCCCTTGCTGGTCCCTTCCCTCTGACGAGGCCCTCTGAGCTCCAGCACCTTGCAGTGTGGAGACAGCCCCTGCCAGCAACCTCCTCTCCAAGGAGGCCTCAACCGAGGCCTAGGCCCAGGGGAAAGGCACCAGCGGGGATGGGCCTGGGGAGGCGCCCGGCATGTCTGGACCCAGTCCCCGCAGCCTGCCCCTTGTTGGGGCAGTACCCCCGGAGGCCAGAAAGGTATGGGCAAGGCTGGCCAGGGGCAGGGGACCTTCTGGGTCCTGCCCCTGGCCTGTGGGGCCTCTGAGCACATCCGGCCCTCTCCCGCTGGAAGACCTCCCCGGCTGCCTCCAAAGGCCGGTTTGCCAACACTCCCGCCCACTGTTCCCACCAGGCGCGCACAATGCTCCCAAGCCCGGGAGAAAAGCATTTTTGGGTGGTGCTCACTCCGGGCCCTTGGAAGACCTCCCCGGCTGCCTCCAAGGCCGGTTTGCAAGCACTTCTGCCTGCTGTTCCCGCCACCCGCGCACAATGCTCCCAAGCCCGGGAGAAAAGCGTTTCGGGGTGGTGTTCTCTCTGGGCCCAAGAAAGACCTCCCGGGCTGCCCCCAAAGGCCGGTTTGCAAGCACTCCCACTCGCTGTTCCCGCCATCCGTGCAAATGCTCCAAGCCCAGGAGAAAAGCGCTTCGGGGTGGTGCTCTCTCCCGGCCCTTGGAAGACCTCCCCGGCTGCCTCCAAAGGCTGGTTTTCAAGAACTCCCTCCCGCTGTCCCGCCAGCCGCACACAATGCTCCCAATCACGGGAGAAAAGCGCTTCGGGGTGGTGCTCTCTCCGGGCCCTTGGAAGACCTCCCCGTTTGTCTCCAAAGGCCGGTTTGCAAGCACTCATGCCCGCTGTTCCCACCAGCCGCGCACAATGGTCCCAAGCCCGGGAGAAAAGCGCTTCGGGGTGGTGCTCTCTCCCGGCCCTTGGAAGACCTCCCCGGCTGCCTCCAAAGGCCGGTTTGCAAGGACTCCTTCCTGCTGTTCCCGCCAGCCACGCACAATGCTCCCAATCCCGGGAGAAAAGTGCTTCGGGATGGTGCTCTCTCCGGGCCCTTGGAAGACCTCCCCGGCTACCTCCAAAGGCGGGTTTGCAAGGACTCATTCCTGCTGTTCCCGCCAGCTGCGCACAATGCTCCCAAGCCCGGGAGAAAAGCATTTTGGGGTGGTGCTCTCTCCGGGCCCTTTGAGGACCACCCCGGCTGCCTCAAAAGGCCGGTTTGCAAGCACTCAGGCCCGCTGTTCCCGCCAGCTGCGTACAATGCTCCCAAGCCCGGGAGGAAAGCATTTTGGTGTGGTGCTCACTCCGGGCCCTTGAAAGACCTCCCCGGCTGCCTCCAAAGTCCAGTATGCAAGAACTCATGCCCGCTGTCCCCGCCAGCCGCGCACAATGCTCCCAAGACTGGGAGAAATGCGCTTCGGGGTGGTGTTCTCTCCGTGCCCATGGAGGACCTCCCCGGCTGCCCCCAAAGGCCGCTTTGCAATCACTCCCACTCACTGTTCCCGCCAGCCACGCACATGCTCCAAAACACGGGAGAGAAGCGCTTTGGGGTGGTGCTCTCTCCCGGCCCTTGGAAGACTTCCCCGGCTGCCTCCAAAGGCTGGTTTGCAAGAACTCCCTCCCGCTGTCCCGCCAGCCGCACACAATGCTCCCAATCACGGGAGAAAAGCGCTTCGGGGTGGTGCTCTCTCAGGGCCCTTTGAAGACTTCCCCGGCTGCCTCCAATGGCCGGTATGCAAGCACTCATGCCCGCTGTTCCCACCAGCCATGCACAATGCTCCCAAGCACGGGAGAAAAGCATTTTGGGGTGGTGCTCAATCCTTGCCCTTGGAAGACCTCCGCGCCTGCCTCCAAAGGCCGGTTTGCAAGCACTCCTGCCTGCTGTTCCCGCCACCTGCGCACACTGCTCCCAAGCCCGGGAGAAAGGCGCCTCGTGGTGGTGTTCTCTCCGGGCCCATGGAGGACCTCACCGGATGCCCTCAAAGGCCGGTTTGCAAGCATTCCCACTAGCTGTTCCCGCCAGCCACGCAAATGCTCCCAAGCCCGGGAGAAAAGCATTTTGGGGTGGTGCTCTCTCCGGGCCCTTGCCCCTGTGCCTGGGGGCCAGGCAGGGGGTCCACACTCCCAGGCAAAGTCAGAACCACATGCACACGTCTGTTCCTGCCCCCTGCACCGGCAGAGAGCTCGGGGGAGCCAGAGTCTGCCAGGCAGCTGCTGGGCTGGCGGCCTGTGTGGGAAGGGGCAGAGCCGACCTAGGGGCAAGTTGGGCCTCTTGCTCTCCCTGCTGCCCTGAGGCTGCTGGGCCAAAGAGGTCTTGGACATCCAGCCCTTTGCTGGTCCCTTCCATCTGACGAGGCCCTCTGAGATCCAGCACCTTGCAGTGTGGAGACAGACCCTGCCAGCAACCTCCTCTCCAAGGAGGCCTCAACCGAGGCCTAGTCCCAGGGAAAGGCACCAGCGGGGATGAACCTGGGGAGGCGCCCGGGAATGTGTGGACCCTACCCCGCAGCCTGCCCCTTGGTGGGGCAGTACCCCCGGAGGCCAGGAAGGTCTGGGCAAGGCTGGACTGGGGCAGGGGCCCTGCTGGGTCCTGCCCCTGTCCTGTGGGGCCTCTGAGCATGAGCGGCCCTCTCCCGCTGGAAGACCTCCCCGGCTGCCTCCAAAGGCCGATTTGCCAACACTCGCGCCCGCTGTTCCCGCCAGGCACGCACAATGCTCCCAAGCCCGGGAAAAAAGTGCTTCGGGGTGGTGCTCTCACCGGGCCCTTGCCCCTGAGCCTGGGGGTAATGCAGGGGGTACACACTCCCAGGCCAAGGCAGAACCACATGCACACGTCTGTTCCCGGCCCCTGCACGGGCAGAGAGCTCGGGGGAGCCAGAGTCTGCCAGGCAGCTGCTGGGCTGGCGGCCTGTGTGGGAAGGGGCAGAGCCGACCTAGGGGCAAGTTGGGCCTCTTGCTCTCCCTGCTGCCCTGAGGCTGCTGGGCCAAAGAGGTCTTGGGCATCCAGCCCCTTGCTGGTCCCTTCCCTCTGATGAGGCCCTCTGAGCTCCAGCACCTTGCAGTGTGGAGACAGCCCCTGCCAGCAACCTCCTCTCCAAGGAGGCCTCAACCGAGGCCTAGGCCCAGGGGAAAGGCACCAGCGGGGATGAGCCTGGTGAGGCGCCCGGCGATGTCTGGACCCAGTCCCCGCAGCCTGCCCCTTGGTGGGGCAGTACCCCCGGAGGCCAGGAAGGTCTGGGCAAGGCTGCCAGGGGCAGGGACACTGCTGGGTCCTGCCCCGGGCCTGTGGGGCGTCTGAGCACAACCGGCACTCTCCCGCTGGAAGACCTCCCCGGCTGCCTCCAAAGTCCTGTTTGAAAACACTCGCGCCCGCTGTTCACGCCAGGCTCGCACAATGCTCCCAAGCCCGGGAGAAAAGCGCTTCGGGGTGGTGCTCTCACCGGGCCCTTGCCCCTGAGCCTGGGGGCAAGGCAGGGGGAACACACTCCCAGGCCAAGGCAGAACCACATGACCACGTCTGTTCCTGTCCCCTGCAGCAGCAGAGAGCTCGGGGGAGCCAGAGTCTGTCAGGCAGCTGCTGGGTTGGCCGCCTGTGTGGGAAGGGGCAGAGCCGACCTAGGGGCAAGTTGGGCCTCTTGCTCTCCCTGCTGCCCTGAGGCTGCTGGGCCAAAGACGTCTTGGGCATCCAGCCCCTTGCTGGTCCCTTCCTTCTGACGAGGCCCTCTGAGCTCCAGCACCTTGCAGTGTGGAGACAGCCCCTGCCAGCAACCTCCTCTCCAAGGAGGCCTAAACCGAGGCCTAGGCCCAGGGGAAAGGCACCAGCGGGGATGAGCCTGGGGAGGCGCCCGGGCATGTCTGGACCCAGTCCCCGTAGTCTGCCCCTTGGTGGGGCAGTACCCCCGGAGGCCAGGAAGGTCTGGGCAAGGCTGGCCAGGGGCAGGGGCCCTGCTGGGTCCTGCCCCTGGCCTGTGGGGCCTCTGAGCACAACCGGCCCTCTCCCACTGGAAGACCTCCGCGGCTGCCTCCAAAGGCCGGTTTGCCAACACACGCGCCCGCTGTTCCCGCCAGGCACGCACAATTCTCCCAAGCCCAGGAGAAAAGCGCTTCGGTGTGTTGCTCTCTCCGGGCCCTTGCCCCTGTGCCTGGGGGCCAGGCAGGGGGTCCACACTCCCAGGCAAAGTCAGAACCACATGCACACGTCTGTTCCTGCCCCCTGCACCGGCAGAGAGCTCGGGGGAGCCAGAGTCTGCCAGGCAGCTGCTGGGCTGGCGGCCTGTGTGGGAAGGGGCAGAGCCGACCTAGGGGCAAGTTGGGCCTCTTGCTCTCCCTGCTGCCCTGAGGCTGCTGGGCCAAAGAGGTCTTGGACATCCAGCCCTTTGCTGGTCCCTTCCATCTGACGAGGCCCTCTGAGCTCCAGCACCTTGCAGTGTGGAGACAGACCCTGCCAGCAACCTCCTCTCCAAGGAGGCCTCAACCGAGGCCTAGTCCCAGGGAAAGGCACCAGCGGGGATGAACCTGGGGAGGCGCCCGGGAATGTGTGGACCCATCCCCGCAGCCTGCCCCTTGGTGGGGCAGTACCCCCGGAGGCCAGGAAGGTCTGGGCAAGGCTGGACTGGGGCAGGGGCCCTGCTGGGTCCTGCCCCTGTCCTGTGGGGCCTCTGAGCATGAGCGGCCCTCTCCCGCTGGAAGACCTCCCCGGCTGCCTCCAAAGGCCGATTTGCCAACATTCGCGCCCGCTGTTCCCGCCAGGCACGCACAATGCTCCCAAGCCCGGGAAAAAAGTGCTTCGGGGTGGTGCTCTCACCGGGCCCTTGCCCCTGAGCCTGGGGGTAATGCAGGGGGTACACACTCCCAGGCCAAGGCAGAACCACATGCACACGTCTGTTCCCGGCCCCTGCACGGGCAGAGAGCTCGGGGGAGCCAGAGTCTGCCAGGCAGCTGCTGGGCTGGCGGCCTGTGTGGGAAGGGGCAGAGCCGACCTAGGGGCAAGTTGGGCCTCTTGCTCTCCCTGCTGCCCTGAGGCTGCTGGGCCAAAGAGGTCTTGGGCATCCAGCCCCTTGCTGGTCCCTTCCCTCTGATGAGGCCCTCTGAGCTCCAGCACCTTGCAGTGTGGAGACAGCCCCTGCCAGCAACCTCCTCTCCAAGGAGGCCTCAACCGAGGCCTAGGCCCAGGGGAAAGGCACCAGCGGGGATGAGCCTGGTGAGGCGCCCGGCGATGTCTGGACCCTGTCCCCGCAGCCTGCCGCTTGGTGGGGCAGTACCCCCGGAGGCCAGGAAGGTCTGGGCAAGGCTGCCAGGGGCAGGGACACTGCTGGGTCCTGCCCCGGGCCTGTGGGGCGTCTGAGCACAACCGGCACTCTCCCGCTGGAAGACCTCCCCGGCTGCCTCCAAAGTCCTGTTTGAAAACACTCGCGCCCGCTGTTCACGCCAGGCTCGCACAATGCTCCCAAGCCCGGGAGAAAAGCGCTTCGGGGTGGTGCTCTCTCCGGGCCCTTGCCCCTGAGCCTGGGGGCAAGGCAGGGGGAACACACTCCCAGGCCATGGCAGAACCACATGACCACGTCTGTTCCTGTCCCCTGCAGCAGCAGAGAGCTCGGGGGAGCCAGAGTCTGTCAGGCAGCTGCTGGGTTGGCCGCCTGTGTGGGAAGGGGCAGAGCCGACCTAGGGGCAAGTTGGGCCTCTTGCTCTCCCTGCTGCCCTGAGGCTGCTGGGCCAAAGACGTCTTGGGCATCCAGCCCCTTACTGGTCCCTTCCCTCTGACGAGGCCCTCTGAGCTCCAGCACCTTGCAGTGTGGAGACAGCCCCTGCCAGCAACCTCCTCTCCAAGGAGGCCTCAACCGAGGCCTAGGCCCAGGGGAAAGGCACCAGCGGGGATGAGCCAGGGGAGGCGCCCGAGCATGTCTGGACCCAGTCCCCGCAGCCTGCCCCATGGTGGGGCAGTACCCCCGGAGGCCAGGAACGTCTGGGCAAGGCTGGCCAGGGGCAGGGGCCCTGCTGGGTCCTGCCCCTGGCCTGTGGGGCCTCTGAGCACAACCGGCCCTCTCCCACTGGAAGACCTCCCCGGCTGCCTCCAAAGGCCGGTTTGCAAGCACTCCCGCCCACTGTTCCCGCCAGGCGCGCACAATGCTCCCAAGCCCGGGAGAAAAGAGCTTCGGGATGGTGGTCTCTCCGGGCCCTTGCCCCTGAGCCTGGGGGCCAGGCAGGGGATCCACAGTCCCAGGCCAAGGCAGATCCACATGCACACGTCTGATCTGCCCCCTGCACCGGCAGAGAGCTCGTGGGAGCCAGAGTGTGTCAGGCAGCTGCTGGGCTGGCCGCCTGTGTGGGAAGGGGCAGAGCCGACCTAGGGGCAAGTTGGGCCTCTTGCTCTCCCTGCTGCCCTGAGGCTGCTGGGCCAAAGAGGTCTTGGGCATCCAGCCCCTTGCTGGTCCCTTCCTTCTGACGAGGCCCTCTGAGCTCCAGCACCTTGCAGTGTGGAGACAGCCCCTGCCAGCAACCTCCTCTCCAAGGAGGCCTAAACCGAGGCCTAGGCCCAGGGGAAAGGCACCAGCGGGGATGAGCCTGGTGAGGCGCCCGGCGATGTCTGGACCCAGTCCCCGCAGCCTGCCCCTTGGTGGGGCAGTACCCCCGGAGGCCAGGAAGGTCTGGGCAAGGCTGGCCAGGGGCTGGGGCCCTGCTGCGTCCTGCCCCTGACCTGTGGGGCCTCTGAGCACAACCGGCCCTCTCCCACTGGAAGACCTCCGCGGCTGCCTCCAAAGGCCGGTTTGCCAACACTCCCGCCCGCTGTTCCCGCCAGGCACGCACAATTCTCCCAAACCCGGGAGAAAAGCGCTTCGGTGTGTTGCTCTCTCCGGGCCATTGACCCTGAGCGTGGGGGCCAGGCAGTGGGTCCACACTCCCAGGACATGGCAGAACCAGATGCACACGTCTGTTCCTGCCCCCTGCACCGGCAGAGAGCTCGGGGGAGCCAGAGTCTGTCAGGCAGCTGCTGGGCTGGCCGCCTGTGTGGGAAGAGGCAGAGCCGACCTAGGGGCAAGTTGGGCCTCTTGCTCTCCCTGCTGCCCTGAGGCTGCTGGGCCAAAGAGGTCTTGGGCATCCAGCCCCTTGCTTGTCCCTTCCCTCTTACGAGGCCCTCTGAGCTCCAGCACCTTGCAGTGTGGAGACAGCCCCTGCCAGCAACCTCCTCTCCAAGGAGGTCTCAACCGAGGCCTAGGACCAGGGGAAAGGCACCAGCGGGGATGAGCCTGGGGAGGCGCCCGGGCATGTCTGGACCCAGTCCCCGCAGCCTGCCCCTTGGTGGGGCAGTACCCCCGGAGGCCAGGAAGGTCTGGGCAAGGCTGGCCAGGGGCAGGGGCCCTGCTGGGTCCTGCCCCTGTCCTGTAGGGCCTCTGAGCACAACCGGCCCTCTCCCGCTGGAAGACCTCCCCAGCTGCCTCCAAAAGCCAGTTTGCCAACACTCCTGTCCGCTGTTCCCGCCAGGCACGCACAATGCTCCCAAGCCCGGGAGAAAAGCGCTTCGGGGTGGTGCTCTCTCCGGGCCCTTGCCCCTGAGCCTGTGGGCAAGGCAGGGGGAACACACTCCCAGACCAAGCCAGAACCACATGCACACGTCTGTTCCTGTCCCCTGCACCGGCAGAGAGCTCGGGGGAGCCAGAGTCTCTCAGGCAGGTGCTGGGCTGGCCGCCTTTGTGGGAAGGGGCAGAGCCGACCTAGGGGCAAGTTGGGCCTCTTGCTCTCCCTGCAGCCCTGAGGCTGCTGGGCCAAAGACGTCTTGGGCATCCAGCCCCTTACTGGTCCCTTCCCTCTGACGAGGCCCTCTGAGCTCCAGCACCTTGCAGTGTGGAGACAGCACCTGCCAGCAATCTCCTCTCCAAGGAGGCCTCAACCGAGGCCTAGGCCCAGGGGAAAGGCACCAGCGGGGTTGAGCCAGGGGAGGCGCCCGGGCATGTCTGGACCCTGTCCCCGCAGCCTGCCCCTGGGTGGGGCAGTACCCCCGGAGGCCAGGAAGGTCTGGGCAAGGCTGGCCAGGGGCAGGGGCCCTGCTGGGTCCTGCCCCTGGCCTGTGGGGCCTCTGAGCACAACCGGCCCTCTCCCACTGGAAGACCTCCCCGGCTGCCTCCAAAGCCCGGTTTGCAAGCGCTCCCGCCCACTGTTCCCGCCAGGCGCGCACAATGTTCCCAAGCCCGGGAGAAAAGCGCTTCGGGGTGGTGGTCTCTCCGGGCCCTTGCCCCTGAGCCTGGGGGCCAGGCAGGGGATCCACAGTCCCAGGCCAAGGCAGAAACACATGCACACGTCTGTTCCTGCCCCCTCCACCGGCAGAGAGCTGGGGGGAGCCAGAGTCTGTCAGGCAGTTGCTGGGCTGGCCGCCTGGTGGGAAGGGGCAGAGCCGACCTAGGGGCAAGTTGGGCCTCTTGCTCTCCCTGCTGCCCTGAGGCTGCTGGGTCAAAGACGTCTTGGGCATCCAGCCCTTTGCTGGTCCCTTCCCTCTGACGAGGCCCTCTGAGCTCCAGCACCTTGCAGTGTGGAGACAGCCCCTGCCAGCAACCTTCTCTCCAAAGAGGCCTCAACCGAAGCCTACGCCCAGGGTAAAGGCACCAGCGGGGATGATCCTGGGGAGGCGCACGGACATGTCTGGACCCAGTCCCCGCAGCCTGCCCCTTGGTGGGGCAGTACCCCCGGAGGCCAGGAAGGTCTGTGCAAGGCTGGCCAGGGGCAGGGGCCCTGCTGGGTACTGCCCCTGGCCTGTGAGGCCTCTGAGCACAACCGGCCCTCTCCCACTGGAAGACCTCCCCGGCTGCCTCCAAAGTCCTGTTTGCAAACACTCCCGCCCGCTGTTCACGCCAGGCTCGCACAATGCTCCCAAGCCCGGGAGAAAAGCGCTTCGGGGTGGTGCTCTCTCCGGGCACTTTCAATACCTCCCCGGCTGCCTCCAAAGGCAGCTTTGTAAGTTCTCATTCCCGATGCTTCCGCCAGCCACGCACAATGCTCCCAAGCCCGGGAGAAAAGCATTTTGGGGTGGTGCTCTCTCCGGGCCCTGGAAGACCTCCCGGGCTGCCTCCAAAGGCCAGTTTGCAAGCACTCATGTCCGCTGTTCCCGACAGCCGCGCACAATGCTCCCAAGCCCGGGAGAAAAGCATTTTGGGGTGGTGATCAGTCCGGGCCCTTGGAAGACCTCCCCGGCTGCCTCCAAAGGACAGTTTGCAAGCATTCATGCCCGCTGTTCCCGCCAGCCGCGCACAATGCTCCCAAAACCGTGAGAAAAGCGCTTCGGGGTGGTGTTCTCTCCGGGACCATGGAGGACCTCCCCGGCTGCCCCCAAAGGCCGGTTTGCAAGCACTCCCACTCGCTGTTCCCGCCAGCCACACACAATGTTCCAAAACCCCGGAGAAAAGCGCTTCGGGGTGGTGCTCTCTCCGGGCCTTTGGAAGACTTCTCTGGCTGCCTCCAAAGGCCGGTTTGCAAGAATTCCCTCCCGCTGTCCCACCAGCCGCACACAATGCTCCAAAACCCGAGAGAAAAGCGCTTCGAGGTGGTGCTCTCTCCGGGCCCTTGGAAGACCTCCCCGGCTGCCTCCAAAGGCCGGTTTGCAAGCACTCCTGCCTGCTGTTCCCGCCACACGCGCACAATGCACCCAAGCCCGGGAGAAAAGCGCTTCGGGGTGGTGCTCTCTCCCGGCCATTGGAAGACGTCCCCGGCTGCCTCCACAGGCCGGTTTGCAAGGACTCCTTCCTGCTGTTCCCGCCAGCCACGCACAATGCTCCCAATCCCGGGAGAAAAGCATTTTGGGGTGGTGCTCTCTCCGGGCCCTTGGAAGACCACCCCGGCTGCCTCAAAAGGCCGGTTTGCAAGCACTCAGGCCCGCTGTTCCAGCCAGCCGCGTACAATGCTCCCAAGCCCGGGAGAAAAGCATTTTGGGGTGGTGCTCACTCCGGGCCCTTGGAAGACCACCCCGGCTGCCTCAAAAGGCCGGTTTGCAAGCACTCAGGCCCGCTGTTCCCGCCAGTTGCGCACAATGCTCCCAAGCCCGGGAGAAAAGCATTTTGGGGTGGTGCTCTCTCCGGGCCCTTGGAAGACCACCCCGGCTGCCTCTAAAGGCCGGTTTGCAAGCACTCAGGCCCGCTGTTCCCGCCAGCCGCGTACAATGCTCCCAAGGCCGGGAGAAAAGCATTTTGGGGTGGTGCTCACTCCGGGCCCTTGAAAGACCTCCCCGGCTGCCTCCAAAGTCCGGTTTGCAAGAACTCATGCCCGCTGTTCCCGCCAGCTGCGCACAATGCGCCCAAGACCGGGAGAAATGCGCTTCGGGGTGGTGTTCTCTCCGTGCCCATGGAGGACCTCCCCGGCTGCCCCCAAAGGCCGCTTTAAAATCACTCCCACTCACTGTTCCCGCCAGCCACGCACATGCTCCAAAACACGGGAGAGAAGCGCTTTGGGGTGGTGCTCTCTCCCGGCCCTTGGAAGACTTCCCCAGCTGCCTCCAAAGGCCGGTTTTCAAGGACTCCCTCCCGCTGTCCCGCCAGCCGCACACAATGCTCCCAATCACGGGAGAAAAGCGCTTCGGGGTGGTGCTCTCTCAGGGCCCTTTGAAGACTTCCCCGGCTGCCTCCAATGGCCGGTATGCAAGCACTCATGCCCGGTGTTCCCACTAGCCATGCACAATGCTCCCAAGCACGGGAGAAAAGCATTTTGGGGTGGTGCTCACTCCTTGCCCTTGGAAGACCTCCGCGCCTGCCTCCAAAGGCCGGTTTGCAGCACTCCTGCCTGCTGTTCCCGCCACCCGCGCAGACTGCTCCCAAGCCCGGGAGAAAAGCGCATCGGGGTGGTGTACTCTCGGGTCCATGGAGGACCACCCCGGCTGCCCCCAAAGGCCGCTTTGCAAGCATCCCCACTAGCTGTTCCCGCCAACCACGCAAAAGCTCCCAAGCCCGGGAGAAAAGCATTTTGGGGTGGTGCTCTCTCCGGGCTCTTGCCCCTGAGCCTGGGGGCCAGGCAGGGGGAACACACTCCCAGGCCAAGGCAGAACCACATGCACACGTCTGTTCCTGCCCCCTACACCGGCAGAGAGCTCGGGGGAGCCAGAGACTGCTAGGCTGCTGCTGGGCTGGCTGCCTGTGTGGGAAGGGGCAGAGCTGACCTAGGGGCAAGTTGGGCCTCTTGCTCTCCCTGCTGCCCTGAGGCTGCTGGGTCAAAGAGGTCTTGGGCATCCAGCCCTTTGCTGGTCCCTTCCCTCTGACGAGGTCCTCTGAGCTCCAGCACCTTGCAGTGTGGAGACAGCCCCTGCCAGCAACCTCCTCTCCAAAGAGGCCTCAACCGAGGCCTAGGACCAGGGGAAAGGCACCAGCGGGGATGATCCTGGGGAGGCGCACGGACATGTCTGGACCCAGTCCTCGCAGCCTGCCCCTTGGTGGGGCAGTACCCCCGGAGGCCAGGAAGGTCTGGGCAAGGCTGGCCAGGGGCAGGGGCCCTGCTGGGTCCTGCCCCTGGCCTGTGGGCCCTCTGAGCACAACCGGCCCTCTCCCACTGGAAGACCTCCCCGGCTGCCTCCAAAGTCCTGTTTGCAAACACTCCCACCCGCTGTTCACGCCAGGCTCGCACAATGCTCCCAAGCCCGGGAGAAAAGCGCTTTGGGGTGGTGCTCACTCCGGGCCCTTGGAAGACCTCCCCGGCTGCCTCCAAGGCCGGTTTGCAAGCACTTCTGCCTGCTGTTCCCGCCACCCGCGCACAATGCTCCCAAGCCCGGGAGAAAAGCGTTTCGGGGTGGTGTTCTCTCTGGGCCCAAGAAAGACCTCCCGGGCTGCCCCCAAAGGCCGGTTTGCAAGCACTCCCACTCGCTGTTCCCGCCATCCGTGCAAATGCTCCAAGCCCAGGAGAAAAGCGCTTCGGGGTGGTGCTCTCTCCCGGCCCTTGGAAGACCTCCCCGGCTGCCTCCAAAGGCTGGTTTTCAAGAACTCCCTCCCGCTGTCCCGCCAGCCGCACACAATGCTCCCAATCACGGGAGAAAAGCGCTTCGGGGTGGTGCTCTCTCCGGGCCCTTGGAAGACCTCCCCGTTTGTCTCCAAAGGCCGGTTTGCAAGCACTCATGCCCGCTGTTCCCACCAGCCGCGCACAATGGTCCCAAGCCCGGGAGAAAAGCGCTTCGGGATGGTGCTCTCTCCGGGCCCTTGGAAGACCTCCCCGGCTACCTCCAAAGGCGGGTTTGCAAGTACTCATTCCTGCTGTTCCCGCCAGCTGCGCACAATGCTCCCAAGCCCGGGAGAAAAGCATTTTGGGGTGGTGCTCTCTCGGGGCCCTTTGAAGACCACCCCGGCTGCCTCAAAAGGCCGGTTTGCAAGCACTCAGGCCCGCTGTTCCCGCCAGCCGCGTACAATGCTCCCAAGCCCGGGAGAAAAGCATTTTGGTGTGGTGCTCACTCCGGGCCCTTGAAAGACCTCCCCGGCTGCCTCCAAAGTCCAGTATGCAAGAACTCATGCCCGCTGTTCCCGCCAGCCGCACACAATGCTCCCAAGACTGGGAGAAATGCGCTTCGGGGTGGTGTTCTCTCCGTGCCCATGGAGGACCTCCCCGGCTGCCCCCAAAGGCCGGTTTGCAATCACTCCCACTCACTGTTCCCGCCAGCCACGCACATGCTCCAAAACACGGGAGAGAAGCGCTTTGGGGTGGTGCTCTCTCCCGGCCCTTGGAAGACTTCCCCGGCTGCCTCCAAAGGCTGGTTTTCAAGAACTCCCTCCCGCTGTCCCACCAGCCGCACATTATGCTCCCAATCACGGGAGAAAGCGCTTCGGGGTGGTGCTCTCTCAGGGCCCTTTGAAGACTTCCCCGGCTGCCTCCAATGGCCGGTATGCAAGCACTCATGCCCGCTGTTCCCACCAGCCATGCACAATGCTCCCAAGCACGGGAGAAAAGCATTTTGGGGTGGTGCTCAATCCTTGCCCTTGGAAGACCTCCGCGCCTGCCTCCAAAGGCCGGTTTGCAAGCACTCCTGCCTGCTGTTCCCGCCACCTGCGCACACTGCTCCCAAGCCCGGGAGAAAAGCGCATCGGGGTGGTGTTCTCTCCGGGCCCATGGAGGACCTCACCGGATGCCCTCAAAGGCCGGTTTGCAAGCATTCCCACTAGCTGTTCCCGCCAGCCACGCAAATGCTCCCAAGCCCGGGAGAAAAGCATTTTGGGGTGGTGCTCTCTCCGGGCCCTTGCCCCTGTGCCTGGGGGCCAGGCAGGGGGTCCACACTCCCAGGCAAAGTCAGAACCACATGCACACGTCTGTTCCTGCCCCCTGCACCGGCAGAGAGCTCGGGGGAGCCAGAGTCTGCCAGGCAGCTGCTGGGCTGGCAGCCTGTGTGGGAAGGGGCAGAGCCGACCTAGGGGCAAGTTGGGCCTCTTGCTCTCCCTGCTGCCCTGAGGCTGCTGGGCCAAAGAGGTCTTGGACATCCAGCCCTTTGCTGGTCCCTTCCATCTGACGAGGCCCTCTGAGCTCCAGCACCTTGCAGTGTGGAGACAGACCCTGCCAGCAACCTCCTCCCCAAGGAGGCCTCAACCGAGGCCTAGTCCCAGGGAAAGGCACCAGCGGGGATGAACCTGGGGAGGCGCCCGGGAATGTCTGGACCCAACCCCGCAGCCTGCCCCTTGGTGGGGCAGTACCCCCGGAGGCCAGGAAGGTCTGGGCAAGGCTGGCCAGGGGCCGGGGCCCTGCTGGGTCCTGCCCCTGTCCTGTGGGGCCTCTGAGCATGAGCGGCCCTCTCCCGCCGGAAGACCTCCCCGGCTGCCTCCAAAGGCCGATTTGACAACACTCGCGCCCGCTGTTCCCGCAAGGCACGCACAATGCTCCCAAGCCCGGGAAAAAAGTGCTTCGGGGTGGTGCTCTCACCGGGCCCTTGCCCCTGAGCCTGGGGGCAATGCAGGGGGTCCACACTCCCAGACCAAGGCAGAACCACATGCACACTTCTGTTCCTGACCCCTGCACTGGCAGAGAGCTCGGGGGAGCCAGAGTCTGTTAGGTAGCTGCTGGGCCCTCTCCCACTGGAAGACCTCCGCGGCTGCCTCCAAAGGCCGGTTTGCAAGCACTCATGCCCGCTGTTCCCGCCAGCCACGCACAATGCTCCCAAGCCCGGGAGAAAAGCGCTTCGGGGTGGTGCTCTCTCCCGGCCCTTGGAAGACCTCCCCGGCTGCCTCCAAAGGCTCGTTTTCAAGCACTCCCACTCGCTGTTCCCGCCATCCGTGCAAATGCTCCAAGCCCAGGAGAAAAGCGCTTCGGGGTGGTGCTCTCTCCCGGCCCTTGGAAGACCTCCCCGGCTGCCTCCAAAGGCTGGTTTTCAAGAACTCCCTCCCGCTGAACCGCCAGCCGCACACAATGCTCCCAATCACGGGAGAAAAGCGCTTCGGGGTGGTGCTCTCTCCGGGCCCTTGGAAGACCTCCCCGTTTGTCTCCAAAGGCCGGTTTGCAAGCACTCATGCCCGCTGTTCCCACCAGCCGCGCACAATGGTCCCAAGCCCGGGAGAAAAGCGCTTCGGGGTGGTGCTCTCTCCAGGCCCTTGGAAGACCTCCCCGGCTGCCTCCAAAGGCCGGTTTGCAAGCAATCAATCCCGCTGTTCCCGCCAGCCGCGCACAATGCTCCCAAGCCCGGGAGAAAAGCGCTTCGGGGTGGTGCTCTCTACAGGCCCTTGGAAGACCTCCCCGGCTGCTTCCAAAGGCCGGTTTGCAAGGACTCCTTCCTGCTGTTCCCGCTCGCCACGCACAATGCTCCAAAGCACGGGAGAAAAGCATTTTGGGGTGGTGCTCTCTACAGGCCCTTGGAAGACCTCCCCGGCTGCCTCCAATGGCCAGTTTGCAAGCACTCATGCCCGCTGTTCCCACCAGCCGCGCACAATGCTCCCAAGCCCGGGAGAAAAGCTTTTTGGGGTGGTGCTCACACCGGGCCCTGGAAGACCTCCCCGGCTGCCTGCAAAGTCCGGTTTTCAAGCACTCCTGCCTGCTGTTCCAGCCACCCGCGCACAACACTCCCAAGCCCGGGAGAAAAGCGCTTCGGGGTGGTGCTCTCTACAGGCCCTTGGAAGACCTCCCCGGCTGCCTCCAAAGCCGGTTTGCAAGGACTACTTCCTGCTGTTCCCGCCAGCCACGCACAATGCTCCCAAGCCCGGGAGAAAAGTGCTTCGGGGTGGTGCTCTCTCCGGGCCCTTGGAAGACGTCCCCGGCTGCCTCCAAAGGCCGGTTTGCAAGCACTCATGCCCGTTGTTCCCACCAGCCGCGCACAATGCTCCCAAGCCCGGGAGAAAAGCATTTTGGGGTGGTGCTCACTCCGGGCCCTTGGAAGACCTCCCGGGCTGCCTCCAAAGGCCAGTTTGCAAGCACTCCTGCCTGCTGTTCCCGCCAGCCGGGCACAATGCTCCCAAGCCCGGGAGAAAAGCGCTTCGGGGTGGTGCTCTCTCCGGGCACTTTCAAGACCTCCCCGGCTGCCTCCAAAGGCCGGTTTGTAAGTACTCATTCCCGCTGCTTCCGCCAGCCACGCACAATGCTCCCAAGCCCGGGAGAAAAGCATTTTGGGGTGGTGCTCTCTCCGGGCCCTTGGAAGACCTCCCGGGCTGCCTCCAAAGGCCGGTTTGCAAGCACTCATGTCCGCTGTTCCCGACAGCCGCGCACAATGCTCCCAAGCCCGGGAGAAAAGCATTTTGGGGTGGTGATCAGTCCGGGCTCTTGGAAGACCTCCCCGGCTGCCTCCAAAGGACAGTTTGCAAGCACTCATGCCCGCTGTTCCCACCAGCCGCGCACAATGCTCCCAAGACAGTGAGAAAAGCGCTTCGGGGTGGTGTTCTCTCCGGGACCATGGAGGACCTCCCCGGCTGCCCCCAAAGGCCGGTTTGCAAGCACTCCCACTCGCTGTTCCCGCCAGCCACACACAATGTTCCAAAACCCCGGAGAAAAGCGCTTCGGGGTGGTGCTCTCTCCGGGCCCTTGGAAGACTTCTCTGGCTGCCTCCAAAGGCCGGTTTGCAAGAATTCCCTCCCGCTGTCCCACCAGCCGCACACAATGCTCCAAAACCTGAGAGAAAAGCGCTTCGAGGTGGTGCTCTCTCCGGGCCCTTGGAAGACCTCCCCGGCTGCCTCCAAAGGCCGGTTTGCAAGCACTCCTGCCTGCTGTTCCCGCCACACGCGCACAATGCACCCAAGCCCGGGAGAAAAGCGCTTCGGGGTGGTGCTCTCTCCCGGCCATTGGAAGACGTCCCCGGCTGCCTCCAAAGGCCGGTTTGCAAGGACTCCTTCCTGCTGTTCCCGCCAGCCACGCACAATGCTCCCAATCCCGGGAGAAAAGTGCTTCGGGATTGTGCTCTCTCCGGGCCCTTGGAAGACCTCCCCGGCTACCTCCAAAGGTGGGTTTGCAAGTACTCATTCCCGCTGTTCCCGCCAGCTGCGCACAATGCTCCCAAGCCCGGGAGAAAAGCATTTTGGGGTGGTGCTCTCTCCGGGCCCTTGCCCCTGTGCCTGGGGGCCAGGCAGGGGGTCCACACTCCCAGGCAAAGTCAGAACCACATGCACACGTCTGTTCCTGCCCCCTGCACCGGCAGAGAGCTCGGGGGAGCCAGAGTCTGCCAGGCAGCTGCTGGGCTGGCAGCCTGTGTGGGAAGGGGCAGAGCCGACCTAGGGGCAAGTTGGGCCTCTTGCTCTCCCTGCTGCCCTGAGGCTGCTGGGCCAAAGAGGTCTTGGACATCCAGCCCTTTGCTGGTCCCTTCCATCTGACGAGGCCCTCTGAGCTCCAGCACCTTGCAGTGTGGAGACAGACCCTGCCAGCAACCTCCTCCCCAAGGAGGCCTCAACCGAGGCCTAGTCCCAGGGAAAGGCACCAGCGGGGATGAACCTGGGGAGGCGCCCGGGAATGTCTGGACCCAACCCCGCAGCCTGCCCCTTGGTGGGGCAGTACCCCCGGAGGCCAGGAAGGTCTGGGCAAGGCTGGCCAGGGGCCGGGGCCCTGCTGGGTCCTGCCCCTGTCCTGTGGGGCCTCTGAGCATGAGCGGCCCTCTCCCGCCGGAAGACCTCCCCGGCTGCCTCCAAAGGCCGATTTGACAACACTCGCGCCCGCTGTTCCCGCAAGGCACGCACAATGCTCCCAAGCCCGGGAAAAAAGTGCTTCGGGGTGGTGCTCTCACCGGGCCCTTGCCCCTGAGCCTGGGGGCAATGCAGGGGGTCCACACTCCCAGACCAAGGCAGAACCACATGCACACTTCTGTTCCTGACCCCTGCACTGGCAGAGAGCTCGGGGGAGCCAGAGTCTGTTAGGTAGCTGCTGGGCCCTCTCCCACTGGAAGACCTCCGCGGCTGCCTCCAAAGGCCGGTTTGCAAGCACTCATGCCCGCTGTTCCCGCCAGCCACGCACAATGCTCCCAAGCCCGGGAGAAAAGCGCTTCGGGGTGGTGCTCTCTCCCGGCCCTTGGAAGACCTCCCCGGCTGCCTCCAAAGGCTCGTTTTCAAGCACTCCCACTCGCTGTTCCCGCCATCCGTGCAAATGCTCCAAGCCCAGGAGAAAAGCGCTTCGGGGTGGTGCTCTCTCCCGGCCCTTGGAAGACCTCCCCGGCTGCCTCCAAAGGCTGGTTTTCAAGAACTCCCTCCCGCTGAACCGCCAGCCGCACACAATGCTCCCAATCACGGGAGAAAAGCGCTTCGGGGTGGTGCTCTCTCCGGGCCCTTGGAAGACCTCCCCGTTTGTCTCCAAAGGCCGGTTTGCAAGCACTCATGCCCGCTGTTCCCACCAGCCGCGCACAATGGTCCCAAGCCCGGGAGAAAAGCGCTTCGGGGTGGTGCTCTCTCCAGGCCCTTGGAAGACCTCCCCGGCTGCCTCCAAAGGCCGGTTTGCAAGCAATCAATCCCGCTGTTCCCGCCAGCCGCGCACAATGCTCCCAAGCCCGGGAGAAAAGCGCTTCGGGGTGGTGCTCTCTACAGGCCCTTGGAAGACCTCCCCGGCTGCTTCCAAAGGCCGGTTTGCAAGGACTCCTTCCTGCTGTTCCCGCTCGCCACGCACAATGCTCCCAAGCACGGGAGAAAAGCATTTTGGGGTGGTGCTCTCTACAGGCCCTTGGAAGACCTCCCCGGCTGCCTCCAATGGCCAGTTTGCAAGCACTCATGCCCGCTGTTCCCACCAGCCGCGCACAATGCTCCCAAGCCCGGGAGAAAAGCTTTTTGGGGTGGTGCTCACACCGGGCCCTGGAAGACCTCCCCGGCTGCCTGCAAAGTCCGGTTTTCAAGCACTCCTGCCTGCTGTTCCAGCCACCCGCGCACAACACTCCCAAGCCCGGGAGAAAAGCGCTTCGGGGTGGTGCTCTCTACAGGCCCTTGGAAGACCTCCCCGGCTGCCTCCAAAGCCGGTTTGCAAGGACTACTTCCTGCTGTTCCCGCCAGCCACGCACAATGCTCCCAAGCCCGGGAGAAAAGTGCTTCGGGGTGGTGCTCTCTCCGGGCCCTTGGAAGACGTCCCCGGCTGCCTCCAAAGGCCGGTTTGCAAGCACTCATGCCCGTTGTTCCCACCAGCCGCGCACAATGCTCCCAAGCCCGGGAGAAAAGCATTTTGGGGTGGTGCTCACTCCGGGCCCTTGGAAGACCTCCCGGGCTGCCTCCAAAGGCCAGTTTGCAAGCACTCCTGCCTGCTGTTCCCGCCAGCCGGGCACAATGCTCCCAAGCCCGGGAGAAAAGCGCTTCGGGGTGGTGCTCTCTCCGGGCACTTTCAAGACCTCCCCGGCTGCCTCCAAAGGCCGGTTTGTAAGTACTCATTCCCGCTGCTTCCGCCAGCCACGCACAATGCTCCCAAGCCCGGGAGAAAAGCATTTTGGGGTGGTGCTCTCTCCGGGCCCTTGGAAGACCTCCCGGGCTGCCTCCAAAGGCCGGTTTGCAAGCACTCATGTCCGCTGTTCCCGACAGCCGCGCACAATGCTCCCAAGCCCGGGAGAAAAGCATTTTGGGGTGGTGATCAGTCCGGGCTCTTGGAAGACCTCCCCGGCTGCCTCCAAAGGACAGTTTGCAAGCACTCATGCCCGCTGTTCCCACCAGCCGCGCACAATGCTCCCAAGACAGTGAGAAAAGCGCTTCGGGGTGGTGTTCTCTCCGGGACCATGGAGGACCTCCCCGGCTGCCCCCAAAGGCCGGTTTGCAAGCACTCCCACTCGCTGTTCCCGCCAGCCACACACAATGTTCCAAAACCCCGGAGAAAAGCGCTTCGGGGTGGTGCTCTCTCCGGGCCCTTGGAAGACTTCTCTGGCTGCCTCCAAAGGCCGGTTTGCAAGAATTCCCTCCCGCTGTCCCACCAGCCGCACACAATGCTCCAAAACCTGAGAGAAAAGCGCTTCGAGGTGGTGCTCTCTCCGGGCCCTTGGAAGACCTCCCCGGCTGCCTCCAAAGGCCGGTTTGCAAGCACTCCTGCCTGCTGTTCCCGCCACACGCGCACAATGCACCCAAGCCCGGGAGAAAAGCGCTTCGGGGTGGTGCTCTCTCCCGGCCATTGGAAGACGTCCCCGGCTGCCTCCAAAGGCCGGTTTGCAAGGACTCCTTCCTGCTGTTCCCGCCAGCCACGCACAATGCTCCCAATCCCGGGAGAAAAGTGCTTCGGGATTGTGCTCTCTCCGGGCCCTTGGAAGACCTCCCCGGCTACCTCCAAAGGTGGGTTTGCAAGTACTCATTCCCGCTGTTCCCGCCAGCTGCGCACAATGCTCCCAAGCCCGGGAGAAAAGCATTTTGGGGTGGTGCTCTCTCCGGGCCCTTGAAAGACCTCCCCGGCTGCCTCCAAAGTCCGGTTTGCAAGAACTCATGCCCGCTGTTCCCGCCATCTGCGCACAATGCTCCCAAGACCGTGAGAAATGCGCTTCGGGGTGGTGTTCTCTCCGTGCCCATGGAGGACCACCCCAGCTGCCCCCAAAGGAGGGTTTGCAATCACTCCCACTCACTGTTCCCGCCAGCCACGCACATGCTCCAAAACACGGGAGAGAAGCGCTTTGGGGTGGTGCTCTCTCCCAGCCCTTGGAAGACTTCCCCGGCGGCCTCCAAAGGTCGGTTTGCAAGAACTCCCTCCCGCTGTCCCGCCAGCCGCACACAATGCTCCCAATCACGGGAGAAAAGCGCTTTGGGGTGGTGCTCTCTCAGGGCCCTTTGAAGACTTCCCCGGCTGCCTCCAATGGGCGGTATGCAAGCACTCATGCCCGCTGTTCCCACCAGCCATGCACAATGCTCCCAAGAACGGGAGAAAAGCATTTTGGGGTGGTGCTCACTCCTTGCCCTTGGAAGACCTCCGCGCCTGCCTCCAAAGGCCGGTTTGCAAGCACTCCTGCCTGCTGTTCCCGCCACACGCGCACACTGCTCCCTAGCCCGGGAGAAAAGCGCATCGGGGTGGTGTTCTCTCCGGGCCCATGGAGGACCTCCCCGGCTGCCTCCAAAGGTCGGTTTGCAAGGGCTCCCGCCCACTGTTCCCAGCAAGCGGGCACAATGCTCCTAAGCCCGGGAGAAAAGCGCTTCAGGGTGGTGCTCTCTCTGGGACCTTGCCCCTGAGCCTGGGGGCAAGGCAGGGTGTCCACACCCCCAGGCCAAGGCAGAACCACATGCACACGTCTGATCTGCCCCCTGCACCGGCAGAGAGCTCAGGGGAGCCAGAGTCTGTCAGGCAGGTGCTGGGCTGGCGGCCTGTGTGGGAAGGGGCAGAGCCGACCTAGGGGCAAGTTGGGCCTCTTGCTCTCCCTAGAGCCCTGAGGCTGCTGGGTCAAAGACGTCTTGGGCATCCAGCCCCTTACTGGTCCCTTCCCTCTGACGAGGCCCTCTGAGCTCCAGCACCTTGCAGTGTGGAGACAGCACCTGCCAGCAATCTCCTCTCCAAGGAGGCCTCAACCGAGGCCTAGGCCCAGGGAAAAGGCTACAGCGGGGTTGAGCCAGGGGAGGCGCCCGGGCATGTCTGGACCCTGTCCCCGCAGCCTGCCCCTTGGTGGGGCAGTACCCCCGGAGGCCAGGAAGGTCTGGAGAAGGCTGGCCAGGGGCAGGGGCACTACTGGGTCCTGCCCCTGGCCTGTGGGGCCTCTGAGCACAACCGGCCCTCTCCCACTGGAAGACCTCCCCGGCTGCCTCCAAAGGCCGGTTTGCAAACACTCCCGCCCACTGTTCCCGCCAGGCGCGCACAATGCTCCCAAGCCCGGGAGAAAAGCGCTTCGGGGTGGTGGTCTCTCCGGGCCCTTGCCCCTGAGCCTGGGGGCCAGGCAGGGGATCCAAGTCCCAGGCCAAGGCAGAACCACATGCACACGTCTGTTCCTGCCACCTCCACCGGCAGAGAGCTGGGGGGAGCCAGAGTCTGTCAGGCAGCTGCTGGGCTGGCCGCCTGTGTGGGAAGGGGCAGAGCCGACCTAGGGGCAAGTTGGGCCTCTTGCTCTCCCTGCTGCCCTGAGGCTGCTGGGCCAAAGAGGTCTTGGGCATCCAGCCCCTTGCTGGTCCCTTCCTTCTGACGAGGCCCTCTGAGCTCCAGCACCTTGCAGTGTGGAGACAGCCCCTGCCAGCAACCTCCTCTCCAAGGAGGCCTCAACCGAGGCCTAGGCCCAGGGGAAAGGCACCAGCGGGGATGAGCCAGTGGAGGCGCACGGGCATGTCTGGACCCAGTCCCCGCAGCCTGCCCCTTGGTGGGGCAGTACCCCCGGAGGCCAGGATGGTCTGGGCAAGGCTGGCCAGGGGCAGGGGCCCTGCTGGGTCCTGCCCCTGGCCTGTGGGGCCTCTGAGCACAACCGGCCCTCTCCCACTGGAAGACCTCCCCGGCTGCCTCCAAAGGCCGGTTTGCCAACACTCCCGCCCGCTGTTCCCGCCAGGCACGCACAATGTTCCCAAGCCCGGGAGAAAAGCGCTTCGGGGTGGTGCTCTCTCCGGGACCTTGCCACTGAGCCTAGGGTCCAGGCAGTGGGTCCACACTCCCAGACCAAGGCAGAACCAAATGCACACGTCTGTTCCTGACCCATGCACTGGCAGAGAGCTCGGGGGAGCCAGAGTCTGTCAGGAAGCTGCTGGGTTGGCTGCCTGTGTGGGAAGGGGCAGAGCCGACCTAGGGGCAAGTTGGGCCTCTTGCTCTCCCTGCTGCCCTGAGGCTGCTGGGCCAAAGAGGTCTTGGGCATCCAGCCCCTTGCTGCTCCCTTCCCGCTGACGAGGCCCTCTGAGCTCCAGCACCTTGCAGTGTAGAGACAGCCCCTGCCAGCAACCTCCTCTCCAAGGAGGCCTCAACCGAGGCCTAGGCCCAGGGGAAAGGCACCAGCGGGGATGAGCCTGGGGAGGCGCCCGGGCGTGTCTGGACCCAGTCCCCGCAGCCTGCCCCTTGGTGGGGTAGTACCCCCGGAGGCCAGGAAGGTCTGGGCAAGGCTGCCAGGTGCAGGGACACTGCTGGGTCCTGCCCCTGGCCTGTGGGGCGTCTGAGCACAACTGGCACTCTCCCTCTGGAAGACCTCCCCGTCTGCCTCCAAAGGCCGGTTTGCAAGCCCTCCCGCCCGCTGTTCCCGCCAGGCACGCACAATGCTCCCAAGCCCGGGAGAAAATCGCTTCGGGGTGGTGCTCTCTCCGGGCCCTTGCCCCTGAGCCTGGGGGCCAGGCAGGGGGAACACACTCCCAGGCCAAGGCAGAACGACATGCACACGTCTGTTCCTGCCCCCTACACCGGCAGAGAGCTCGGGGGAGCCAGAGACTGCCAGGCTGCTGCTGGGCTGGCTGCCTGTGTGGGACGGGGCAGAGCCGACCTAGGGGCAAGTTGGGCCTCTAGCTCTCCCTGCTGCCCTGAGGCTGCTGGGTCAAAGAGGTCTTGGGCATCCAGCCCTTTGCTGGTCCCTTCCCTCTGACGAGGCCCTCTGAGCTCCAGCACCTTGCAGTGTGGAGACAGCCCCTGCCAGCACCCTCCTCTCCAAAGAGACCTCAACCGAGGCCTACGCCCAGGGGAAAGGCACCAGCGGGGATGAGCCTGGGGAGGCGCCCGGGCATGTCTGGACCCAGTTCCCGCAGCCTGCCCCTTGGTGGGGCAGTACCCCCGGAGGCCAGGAAGGTCTGGGAAAGGCTGGCCAGGGGCAGGGGCCCTGCTGGGTCCTGCCCCTGGCCTGTGGGGCCTCTGAGCACAACCGGCCCTCTCCCACTGGAAGACCTCCCCGGCTGCCTCCAAAGGCCGGTTTGCAAGCACTCCCGCCCACTGTTCCCACCAAGCGCGCACAATGCTCCAAGCCCGGGAGAAAAGCGCTTCGGGGTGGTGCTCTCTCCCGCCCCTTGCCCCTGAGCCTGGGGGCCAGGCAAGGGGTCCACACTCCCAGGCCAAGGCAGAACCACATGCACACGTCTGTTCCTGCCCCCTGCACCGGCAGAGAGCTCGGGGGAGCCAGAGTCTGTCAGGCATCTGCTGGGCTGGCCGCCTGTGTGGGAAGGGGCAGAGCTGACCTAGGGGCAAGTTGGGCCTCTTGCTCTCCCTGCTGCCCTGAGGCTGCTGGGCCAAAGAGGTCTTGGGCATCCAGCCCCTTGCTTGTCCCTTCCCTCTGACGAGGCCCTCTGAGCTCCAGCACCTTGCAGTGTGGAGACAGCCCCTGCCAGCAACCTCCTCTCCAAGGAGGCCTCAACCGAGGCCTAGGCCCAGGGAAAGGAACCAGAGGGGATGAGCCTGGGGAGGCGCCCGGGCATGTCTGGACCCAGTCCCCGCAGCCTGCCCCTTGGTGGGGCAGTACCCCCGGAGGCCAGAAAGGTCTGGGCAAGGCTGCCAGGGGCAGGGGACCTGCTGGGTCTTGCCCCTGGCCTGTGGGGCGTCTGAGCACAACCGGCACTCTCCCGCTGGAAGACCACCCTGTCTTCCTCCAAAGGCCGGTTTGCAAGCACTCCCGCCCGCTGTTCCCGCCAGGTACGCACAATGCTCCCAAGCCCGGGAGAAAAGCGCTTCGGGGTGGTGCTCTCACCGGGCCCTTGCCCCTGAGCCTGGGGGCCAGGCAGGGGGAACACACTCCCAGGCCAAGGCAGAACGACATGCACACGTCTGTTCCTGACCCCTACACCGGCAGAGAGCTCGGGGGAGCCAGAGACTGCCAGGCTGCTGCTGGGCTGGCTGCCTGTGTGGGACGGGGCAGAGCCCACCTAGGGGCAAGTTGGGCCTCTTCCTCTCCCTGCTGCCCTGAGGCTGCTGGGCCAAAGAGGTCTTGGGCATCCAGCCCCTTGCTGGTCCCTTCCCTCTGACGAGGCCCTCTGAGCTCCAGCACCTTGCAGTGTGGAGACAGCCCCTGCCAGCAACCTCCTCTCCAAGGAGGCCTCAACCGAGGCCTAGGCCCAGGGGAAAGGCACCAGCGGGGATGAGCCTGGGGAGGCGCCCGGGCATGTCTGGACCCAATCCCCGCAGCCTGCCCCTTGGTGGGGCAATACCCCCGGAGACCAGGAAGGTCTGGGCAAGGCTGGCCAGGGGCAGGGGCCCTGCTGCGTCCTGCCCCTGGCCTGTGGGGCCTCTGAGCACAACCGGCCCTCTCCCACTGGAAGAACTCCTCGGCTGCCTCCAAAGGCCGGTTTGCAAGCGCTCCCGGCCACTGTTACCAGCAGGCGGGCACAATGCTCCTAAGCCCGGAAGAAAAGCGCTTCAGGGTGGTGCTCTCTCTGGGCCCTTGCCCCTGAGCCTGGGGGCAAGGCAGGGTGTCCACACTCCCAGGCCAAGGCAGAACCACATGCACACGTCTGATCTGCCCCCTGCACCGGCAGAGAGCTCGGGGGAGCCAGAGTCTGTCAGGCAGCTGCTGGGCTGGCCGCCTGTATGGGAAGTGGCAGAGCCGACCTAGGGGCAAGTTGGGCCTCTTGCTCTCCCTGCTGCCCTGAGGCTGCTGGGCCAAAGAGGTCTTGGGCATCCAGCCCCTTGCTGGTCCCTTCCCTCTGACGAGGCCCTCTGAGCTCCAGCACCTTGCAGTGTGGAGACAGCCCCTGCCAGCAACCTCCTCTCCAAGGAGGCCTCAACCGAGGCCTAGGCCCAGGGGAAAGGCACCAGCGGGGATGAGCCTGGGGAGGCGCCCGGGCATGTCTGGACCCAGTCCCCGCAGCCTGCCCCTTGGTGGGGCAGTACCCCCGGAGGCCAGGAAGGCCTGGGCAAGGCTGGCCAGGGGCAGGGGACCTGATGGGTCCTGCCCCTGGCCTGTGGGGCCTCTGAGCACAACCGGCCCTCTCCCAGTGGAAGACCTCCCCGGCTGCCTCCAAATGCCGGTTTGCAAGCACTCACGCCCACTGTTCCCACCAAGCGCACACAGTGCTCCCAAGCCCGGGAGAAAAGCGCTTCGGGGTGGTGCTCTCTCCGGGCCCTTGCCCCTGAGCCTGGGGGCCAGGCAGGGGGTCCACACTCCCAGGCCAAGGCAGAACCACATGCACACGTCTGTTCCTGCCCCCTGCACTGGCAGAGAGCTCGGGGGAGCCAGAGTCTGTCAGGCAGCTGCTTGGCTGGCCGCCTGTGTGGGAAGGGGCAGAGCCGACCTAGGGGCAATTTGGGCCTCTTGCTCTCCCTGCTGCCCTGAGGCTGCTGGGCCAAAGAGGTCTTGGGCATCCAGCCCCTTGCTTGTCCCTTCCCTCTGACGAGGCCCTCTGAGCTCCAGCACCTTGCAGTGTGGAGACAGCCCCTGCCAGCAACCTCCTCTCCAAGGAGGCCTCAACCGAGGCCTAGGCCCAGGGGAAAGGCACCAGCGGGGATGAGACTGCGGAGGCGCCCGGGCATGTCTGGACCCAGTCCCCGCAGCCTGCCCCTTGGTGGGGCAGTACCCCCGGAGGCCAGGAAGGTCTGGGCAAGGCTGGCCAGGGGCAGGGGCCCTGCTGGGTCCTGCCCCTGGCCTGTGGGGCCTCTGAGCACAACCGGCCCTCTCCCACTGGAAGACCTCCCCGGCTGCCTCCAAAGGCCGGTTTGCCAACACTCCCGCCCGCTGTTCCCGCCAGCCACGCACAATGCTCCCAAGCCCGGGAGAAAAGCGCTTCGGGGTGGTGCTCTCTCCGGGCCCTTGCCCCTGAGCCTGGGGGCAAGGCAGGGGGAACACACTCCCAGGCCAAGGCAGAACGACATGCACACGTCTGTTCCTGCCCCCTACACCGGCAGAGAGCTCGGGGGAGCCAGAGACTGCCAGGCTGCTGCTGGGCTGGCTGCCTGTGTGGGACGGGGCAGAGCCGACCTAGGTGCAAGTTGGGCCTCTTGCTCTCCCTGCTGCCCTGAGGCTGCTGGGTCAAAGAGGTCTTGGGCATCCAGCCCTTTCCTGGTCCCTTCCCTCTGACGAGGCCCTCTGAGCTCCAGCACCTTGCAGTGTGGAGACAGCCCCTGCCAGCAACCTCCTCTCCAAAGAGGCCTCAACCGAGGCCTAGGCCCAGGGGAAAGGCACCAGCGGGGATGATCCTGGGGAGGCGCACGGACATGTCTGGACCCAGTCCCGGCAGCCTGCCCCTTGGTGGGGCAGTACCCCCGGAGGCCAGGAAGGTCTGGGCAAGGCTGGCCAGGGGCAGGGGCCCTGCTGGGTCCTGCCCCTGGCCTGTGGGGCCTCTGAGCACAACCGGCCCTCTCCCACTGGAAGACCTCCCCGGCTGCCTCCAAAGTCCTGTTTGCAAACACTCCCGCCCGCTGTTCACGCCAGGCTCGCACAATGCTCCCAAGCCCGGGAGAAAAGCGCATTGGGGTGGTGCTCTCTCCGGGGCCTTGCCCCTGAGCCTGGGGGCAAGGCAGGGGTAACACACACCCAGGCCAAGGCAGAACCACATGCCCACGTCTGTTCCTGTCCCCTGCACCGGCAGAGAGCTTGGGGGAGCCAGAGTCTGTCAGGCAGCTGCTGGGTTGGCCGCCTGTGTGGGAAGGGGCAGAGCCGCCCTAGGGGCAAGTTGGGCCTCTTGCCCTCCCTGCTGCCCTGAGGCTGCTGGGCCAAAGAGGTCTTGGGCATCCAGCCCCTTGCTGGTCCCTTCCCTCTGACGAGGCCCTCTGAGCTCCAGCACCTTGCAGTGTGGAGACAGCCCCTGCCAGCAACCTCCTCTCCAAGGAGGCCTAAACCGAGGCCTAGGCCCAGGGGAAAGGCAACAGCGGGGATGAGCCTGGGGAGGCGCCCGGGCATGTCTGGACCCAGTCCCCGCAGCCTGCCCCTTGGTGGGGCAGTACCCCCGGAGACCAGGAAGGTCTGGGAAAGGCTGGCCAGGGGCAGGGGACCTGCTGGGTAATGCCCCTGGCCTGTGGGGCCTCTGAGCACAACCGGCCCTCTCCCACTGGAAGACCTCCCCGGCTGCCTCCAAAGGCCGGTTTTCAAGCACTCCCACCCACTGTTCCCACCAAGGGCGCAGAACGCTCCCAAGCCCGGGAGAAAAGCGCTTCGGGGTGGTGCTCTCTCCGGGCCCTTTCCCGTGAGCCTGGGGGCCAGGCAGGGGTTCCACACTCCCAGGCCAAGGCAGAACGACATGCACACGTCTGTTCCTGCCCGCTGCACCGGCAGAGAGCTCGGGGGAGCCAGAGTCTGTCAGGCAGCTGCTGGGCTGGCCGCCTGTGTGGGAAGGGGCAGAGCCGACCTAGGGGCAAGTTGGGGCTCTTGCTCTCCCTGCTGCCCTGAGGCTGCTGGGCCAAAGAGGTCTTGGGCATCCAGCCCCTTGCTTGTCCCTTCCCTCTGACGAGGCCCTCTGAGCTCCAGCACCTTGCAGTGTGGAGACAGCCCCTGCCAGCAACCTCCTCTCCAAGGAGGCCTCAACCGAGGCCTAGGACCAGGGGAAAGGCACCAGCGGGGATGAGCCTGGGGAGGCGCCCGGGCATGTCTGGACCCAGTCCCCGCAGCCTGCCCCTTGGTGGGGCAGTACCCCCGGAGGCCAGGAAGGTCTGGGCAAGGCTGGCCAGCGGCAGGGGCCCTGCTGGGTCCTGCCCCTGGCCTGTGGGTCCTCTGAGCACAACCGGCCCTCTCCCACTGGAAGACCTCTGCGGCTGCCTCCAAAGGCCGGTTTGCCAACACTCGCGCCCGCTGTTCCCGCCAGGCACCCACAATTCTCCGAAGCCCGGGAGAAAAGCGCTTCGGGGTGTTGCTCTCTCCGGGCCCTTGCCCCTGAGCGTGGGGGCCAGGTAGTGGGTCCACACTCCCAGACCAAGGCAGAACCACATGCACACGTCTGTTCCTGACCCCTGCACCGGCAGAGAGCTCGGGGGAGCCAGAGTCTGTCAGGCAGCTGCTGGGCTGGCCGCCTGTGTGGGAAGGGGCAGAGCCGACCTAGGGGCAAGTTGGGCCTCTTCCTTCCCTGCTGCCCTGAAGCTGCTGGGCCAAAGAGGTCTTGGGCATCCAGCCCCTTGCTGGTCCCTTCCCTCTGACGAGGCCCTCTGAGCTCCAGCACCTTGCAGTGTGGAGACAGCCCCTGCCAGCAACCTCCTCTCCAAGGAGGCCTCAACCGAGGCCTAGGCCCAGGGGAAAGGCACCAGCGGGGATGAGCCTGCGGAGGCGCCCGGGCATTTCTAGACCCAGTCCCCGCAGCCTGCCCCTTGGTGGGGCAGTACCCCCGGAGGCCAGGAAGGTCTGGGCAAGGCTGCCAGGGGCAGGGACACTGCTGGGTCTTGCCCCTGGCCTGTGGGGCCTCTGAGCACAACCGGCACTCTCCCGCTGGAAGACCTCCCCGTCTGCCTCCAAAGGCCGGTTTGCAAGCACTCCCGCCCGCTGTTCCCGCCAGGCACACACAATGCTCCCAAGCCCGGGAGAAAAGCGCTTCGGGGTGGTGCTCTCACCGGGCCCTTGCCCCTGACCCTGGGGGCCAGGCAGGGGGAACACACTCCCAGGCCAAGGCAGAACGACATGCACACGTCTGTTCCTGCACCCTACACCGGCAGAGAGCTCGAGAGAGCCAGAGACTGCCAGGCTGCTGCTGGGCTGGCTACCTGTGTGGGACGGGGCAGAGCCCACCTAGGGGCAAGTTGGGCCTCTTGCTCTCCCTGCTGCCCTGAGGCTGCTGGGTCAAAGAGGTCTTGGGCATCCAGCCCTTTGCTGGTCCCTTCCCTCTGACGAGGCCCTCTGAGCTCCAGCACCTTGCAGTGTGGAGACAGCCCCTGCCAGCAACCTCCTCTCCAAGGAGGCCTCAACCGAGGCCTAGGCCCAGGGGAAAGGCACCAGCGGGGATGAGCCTGGGGAGGCGCCCGGGCATGTCTGGACCCAATCCCCGCAGCCTGCCCCTTGGTGGGGCAGTACCCCCGGAGACCAGGAAGGTCTGGGCAAGGCTAGCCAGGGGCAGGGGCCCTGCTGCGTCCTGCCCGTGGCCTTTGGGGCCTCTGAGCACAACCGGCCCTCTCCCACTGGAAGACCTCCCCGGCTGCCTCCAAAGGCCGGTTTGCAAGCGCTCCCGCACACTGTTCCCAGCAGGCGGGCACAATGCTCCCAAGCCCGGGAGAAAAGCGCTTCGGGGTGGTGCTCTCTCCGGGCCCTTGCCCCTGAGCCTGGGGGCAAGGCAGGGTGTCCACACTCCCAGGCCAAGGCAGAACCACATGCACACCTCTGATCTGCCCCCTGCACCGGCAGAGAGCTCGGGTGAGCCAGAGTCTGTCAGGCAGCTGCTGGGCTGGCCGCCTGTGTGGGAAGGGGCAGAGCCGACCTAGGGGCAAGTTGGGCCTCTTGCTCTCCCTGCTGCCCTGAGGCTGCTGGGCCAAAGAGGTCTTGGGCATCCAGCCCCTTGCTGGTCCCTTCCCTCTGACGAGGCCCTCTGAGCTCCAGCACCTTGCAGTGTGGAGACAGCCCCTGCCAGCAACCTCCTCTCCAAGGAGGCCTAAACCGAGGCCTAGGCCCAGGGGAAAGGCACCAGCGGGGATGAGCCTGGGGAGGCGCCCGGGCATGTCTGGACCCAGTCCCCGCAGCCTGCCCCTTGGTGGGGCAATACCCCCGGAGACCAGGAAGGTCTGGGCAAGGCTGGCCAGGGGCAGGGGCCCTGCTGCGTCCTGCCCCTGGCCTGTGGGGCCTCTGAGCACAACCGGCCCTCTCCCACTGGAAGAACTCCTCGGCTGCCTCCAAAGGCCGGTTTGCAAGCGCTCCCGGCCACTGTTACCAGCAGGCGGGCACAATGCTCCTAAGCCCGGAAGAAAAGCGCTTCAGGGTGGTGCTCTCTCTGGGCCCTTGCCCCTGAGCCTGGGGGCAAGGCAGGGTGTCCACACTCCCAGGCCAAGGCAGAACCACATGCACACCTCTGATCTGCCCCCTGCACCGGCAGAGAGCTCGGGTGAGCCAGAGTCTGTCAGGCAGCTGCTGGGCTGGCCGCCTGTGTGGGAAGGGGCAGAGCCGACCTAGGGGCAAGTTGGGCCTCTTGCTCTCCCTGCTGCCCTGAGGCTGCTGGGCCAAAGAGGTCTTGGGCATCCAGCCCCTTGCTGGTCCCTTCCCTCTGACGAGGCCCTCTGAGCTCCAGCACCTTGCAGTGTGGAGACAGCCCCTGCCAGCAACCTCCTCTCCAAGGAGGCCTCAACCGAGGCCTAGGCCCAGGGGAAAGGCACCAGCGGGGATGAGCCTGGGGAGGCGCCCGGGCATGTCTGGACCCAGTCCCCGCAGCCTGCCCCTTGGTGGGGCAGTACCCCCGGAGGCCAGGAAGGCCTGGGCAAGGCTGGCCAGGGGCAGGGGACCTGATGGGTCCTGCCCCTGGCCTGTGGGGTCTCTGAGCACAACCGGCCCTCTCCCACTGGAAGACCACCCCGGCTGCCTCCAAAGGCCGGTTTGCAAGCACTCCCGCCCACTGTTCCCACCAAGCGCGTACAATGCTCCCAAACCCGGGAGAAAAGCGCTTCGGGGTGGTGCTCTCTCCGGGCCCTTGCCCCTGAGCCTGGGGGCCAGGCAGGGGGTCCACACTCCCAGGCCAAGGCAGAACCACATGCACACGTCTGTTCCTGCCCCCTGCACCGGCAGAGAGCTCGGGGGAGCCAGAGTCTGTCAGGCAGCTGCTGGGCTGGCCGCCTGTGTGGGAAGGGGCAGAGCCGACCTAGGGTCAAGTTGGGCCTCTTGCTCTCCCTGCTGCCCTGAGGCTGCTGGGCCAAAGAGTTCTTGGCATCCAGCCCCTTGCTTGTCCCTTCCCTCTGACGAGGCCCTCTGAGCTCCAGCACCTTGCAGTGTGGAGACAGCCCCTGCCAGGAACCTCCTCTCCAAGGAGGCCTCAACCCAGGCCTAGGACCAGGGGAAAGGCACCAGCGGGGATGAACCTGGGGAGGCGCCCGGGCATGTCTGGACCCAGTCCCCGCAGCCTGCCCCTTGGTGGGGCAGTACCCCCGGAGGCCAGGAAGGTCTGGGCAAGGCTGGCCAGGGGCAGGGGACCTGCTGGGTCCTACCCCTGGCCTGTGGGGCCTCTGAGCACAACCGGCCCTCTCCCACTGGAAGACCTCCCCGGCTGCCTCCAAAGGCCGGTTTGCAAGCGCTCCCGCCCACTGTTCCCAGCAGGCGGGAACAATGCTCCTAAGCCCGGGAGAAAAGCGCTTCGGGGTGGTGCTCTCTCCGGGCCCTTGCCCCTGAGCCTGGGGTCAAGGCACGGTGTCCACACTCCCAGACCAAGGCAGAACCACATGCACACCTCTGATCTGCCCCCTGCACCGGCAGAGAGCTCGGGGGAGCCAGAGTATGTCAGGCAGCTGCTGGGCTGGCCGCCTGTGTGGGAAGGGGCAGAGCCGACCTAGGGGCAAGTTGGGCCTCTTGCTCTCCCTGCTGCCCTGAGGCTGCTGGGCCAAAGAGGTCTTGGGCATCCAGCCCCTTGCTGGTCCCTTCCCTCTGACAAGGCCCTCTGAGCTCCAGCACCTTGCAGTGTGGAGACAGCCCCTGCCAGCAACCTCCTCTCCAAGGAGGCCTCAACCGAGGCCTAGGCCCAGGGGAAAGGCACCAGCGGGGATGAGCCTGGGGAGGCGCCCGGGCATGTCTGGAACCAGTCCCCGCAGCCTGCCCCTTGGTGGGGCAGTACCCCCTGAGGCCAGGAAGGTCTGGGAAAGGCTGGCCAGGGGCAGGGGACCTGCTGGGTCCTGCCCCTGGCCTGTGGGGCCTCTGAGCACATCCGGCCCTCTCCCGCTGGAAGATCTCCCCGGCTGCCTCCAAAGGCCGATTTGCCAACACTCCTGCCCGCTGTTCCCGCCAGGCACGCACAATGCTCCCAAGCCCGGGAGAAAAGCGCTTCGGGGTGTTGCTCTCTCCGGGCCCTTGCCCCTGAGCCTGGGGGCCAGGCAGTTGGTTCACACTCCCAGGCCAAGGCAGAACCACATGCACACGTCTGTTCCTGCCCCCTGCACCGGCAGAGAGCTCGGGGGAGCCAGAGTCTGTCAGGCAGCTGCTGGGCTGGCCGCCTGTGTGGGAAGGGGCAGAGCTGACCTAGGGTCAAGTTGGGCCTCTTGCTCTCCCTGCTGCCCTGAGGCTGCTGGGCCAAAGAGTTCTTGGCATCCAGCCCCTTGCTTGTCCCTTCCCTCTGACGAGGCCCTCTGAGCTCCAGCACCTTGCAGTGTGGAGACAGCCCCTGCCAGGAACCTCCTCTCCAAGGAGGCCTCAACCCAGGCCTAGGACCAGGGGAAAGGCACCAGCGGGGATGAGCCTGGGGAGGCGCCCGGGCATGTCTGGACCCAGTCCCCGCAGCCTGCCCCTTGGTGGGGCAGTACCCCCGGAGGCCAGGAAGGTCTGGGCAAGGCTGGCCAGGGGCAGGGGACCTGCTGGGTCCTACCCCTGGCCTGTGGGGCCTCTGAGCACAACCGGCCCTCTCCCACTGGAAGACCTCCCCGGCTGCCTCCAAAGGCCGGTTTGCAAGCGCTCCCGCCCACTGTTCCCAGCAGGCGGGCACAATGCTCCTAAGCCCGGGAGAAAAGCGCTTCGGGGTGGTGCTCTCTCCGGGCCCTTGCCCCTGAGCCTGGGGTCAAGGCACGGTGTCCACACTCCCAGACCAAGGCAGAACCACATGCACACCTCTGATCTGCCCCCTGCACCGGCAGAGAGCTCGGGGGAGCCAGAGTATGTCAGGCAGCTGCTGGGCTGGCCGCCTGTGTGGGAAGGGGCAGAGCCGACCTAGGGGCAAGTTGGGCCTCTTGCTCTCCCTGCTGCCCTGAGGCTGCTGGGCCAAAGAGGTCTTGGGCATCCAGCCCCTTGCTGGTCCCTTCCCTCTGACAAGGCCCTCTGAGCTCCAGCACCTTGCAGTGTGGAGACAGCCCCTGCCAGCAACCTCCTCTCCAAGGAGGCCTCAACCGAGGCCTAGGCCCAGGGGAAAGGCACCAGCGGGGATGAGCCTGGGGAGGCGCCCGGGCATGTCTGGACCCAGTCCCCGCAGCCTGCCCCTTGGTGGGGCAGTACCCCCTGAGGCCAGGAAGGTCTGGGAAAGGCTGGCCAGGGGCAGGGGACCTGCTGGGTCCTGCCCCTGGCCTGTGGGGCCTCTGAGCACATCCGGCCCTCTCCCGCTGGAAGATCTCCCCGGCTGCCTCCAAAGGCCGATTTGCCAACACTCCCGCCCACTGTTCCCACCAGGCGCGCACAATGCTCCCAAGCCCGGGAGAAGAGCGCTTCGGGGTGGTGCTCTCTCCGGGCCCTTGCCCCTGAGCCAGGGGGCCAGGCAGGGGGAACACACTCCCAGGCCAAGGCAGAACGACATGCACACGTCTGTTCCTGACCCTTGCACCGGCAGAGAGCTCGGGGGAGCCAGAGTCTGTCAGGCAGCTGCTGTGTTGGCTGCCTGTGTGGGAAGGGGCAGAGCCGACCTAGGGGCAAATTGGGCCTCTTCCTCTCCCTGCTGCCCTGAGGCTGCTGGGCCAAAGAGGTCTTGGGCATCCAGCCCCTTGCTGGTCCCTTCCCGCTGACGAGGCCCTCTGAGCTCCAGCACCTTGCAGTGTGGAGACAGCCCCTGCCGGCAACCTCCTCTCCAAGGAGGCCTCAACCGAGGCCTAGGCCCAGGGGAAAGGCACCAGCGGGGATGAGCCTGGGGAGGCGCCCGGGCATGTCTGGACCCAGTCCCCGCAGCCTGCCCCTTGGTGGGGCAGTACCCCCGGAGGCCAGGAAGGTCTGGGCAAGGCTGGCCAGGGGCAGGGGCCCTGCTGGGTCCTGCCCCTGGCCTGTGGGGCCTCTGAGCACAACTGGCCCTCTCCCACTGGAAGACCTCCCCGGCTGCCTCCAAAGTCCTGCTTGCAAACACTCCCGCCCGCTGTGCACGCCAGGCTCGCACAATGCTCCCAAGCCCGGGAGAAAAGCGCTTTGGGGTGGTGCTCTCTCCGAGCCGTTGCCCCTGAGCCTGGGGGCAAGGCAGGGGGAACACACTCCCAGGCCAAGGCAGAAACACATGCCCACGTCTGTTCCTGTCCCCTGCACCGGCAGAGAGCTTGGGGGAGCCAGAGTCTGTCAGGCAGCTGCTGGGTTGGCCGCCTGTGTGGGAAGGGGCAGAGCCGCCCTAGGGGCAGGTTGGGCCTCTTGCTCTCCCTGCTGCCCTGAGGCTGCTGGGCCAAAGAAGTGTTGGGCATCCAGCCTCTTACTGGTCCCTTCCCTCTGACGAGACCCTCTGAGCTCCAGCACCTTGCAGTGTGGAGACAGCCCCTGCCAGCAACCTCCTGTCCAAGGAGGCCTCAACGGAGGCCTAGGCCCAGGGGAAAGGCACCAGCGGGGATGAGACAGGGGAGGCGCCCGAGCATGTCTGGACCCAGTCCCCGCAGCCTGCCCCTTGGTGGGGCAGTACCCCCGGAGGGCAGGAAGGTCTGGGCAAGGCTGACCAGGGGCAGGGGACCTGCTGGGTCCTGCCCCTGGCCTGTGGGGCCTCTGAACACAACCGGCCCTCTCCCACTGCAAGACCACCCCGGCTGCCTCCAAAGGCCGGTTTGCAAGCACTCCCGCCCACTGTTCCCACCAAGCCCGCACAATGCTCCCAAGCCCGGGAGAAAAGCGCTTCGGGGTGGTGCTCTCTCCGGGCCCTTGCCCCTGAGCCTGGGGGCCAGGCAGGGGGTCCACACTCCCAGGCCAAGGCAGAACCACATGCACACGTCTGTTCCTGCCCGCTGCACCGGCAGAGAGCTCGGGGGAGCCAGAGTCTGTCAGGCAGCTGCTGGGCTGGCCGCCTGTGTGGGAAGAGGCAGAGCCGACCTAGGGGCAAGTTGGGCCTCTTGCTCTCCCTGCTGCCCTGAGGCTGCTGGGCCAAAGAGGTCTTGGGCATCCAGCCCCTTGCTTGTCCCTTCCCTCTTACGAGGCCCTCTGAGCTCCAGCACCTTGCAGTGTGGAGACAGCCCCTGCCAGCAACCTCCTCTCCAAGGAGGACTCAACCGAGGCCTAGGACCAGGGGAAAGGCACCAGCGGGGATGAGCCTGGGGAGGCGCCCGAGCATGTCTGTACCCAGTCCCCGCAGCCTGCCCCTTGGTGGGGCAGTACCCCCGGAGGCCAGGAAGGTCTGGGCAAGGCTGGCCAGGGGCAGGGGCCCTGCTGGGTCCTGCACCTGGCCTGTGGGGCGTCTGAGCACAAACGGCCCTCTCCCACTGGAAGACCTCCCCGGCTGCCTCCAAAGGCCGGTTTGCCAACACTCCCGCCCGCTGTTCCCGCCAGGCACGCACAATGCTCCCAAGCCCGGGAGAAAAGCGCTTCGGGGTGTTGCTCTCTCTGGGCCCTTGCCCCTGAGCGTGGGGGCAAGGCAGGGGGAACACACTCCCAGGACAAGGCAGAACCACATGCCCACGTCTGTTCCTGTCCCCTGCACCGGCAGAGAGCTTGGTGGAGCCAGAGTCTGTCAGGCAGCTGCTGGGTTGGCCGCCTGTGTGGGAAGGGGTAGAGCCGCCCTAGGGGCAAGTGGGGCCTCTTGCTCTCCTTGGTGCCCTGAGGCTGCTGGGCCAAAGACGTCTTGGACATCCAGCCCCTTACTGGTCCCTTCCCTCTGACGAGGCCCTCTGAGCTCCAGCACCTTGCAGTGTGGAGACAGCCCCTGCCAGCAACCTCCTCTCCAAGGAGGCCTCAACCGAGGCCTAGGCCCAGGGGAAAGGCACCAGCGGGGATGAGCCAGGGGAGGCGCGCGAGCATGTCTGGACCCAGTCAACCGCAGCCTGCCCCTTGGTGGGGCAGTACCCCCGGAGGCCACGAAGGTCTGGGCAAGGCTGGCCAGGGGCAGGGGCCCTGCTGGGTCCTGCCCCTGGCATGTGGGGCCTCTGAGCACAACCGGCCCTCTCCCACTGGAAGACCTCCACGGCTGCCTCCAAAGGCCGGTTTGCAAGCGCTCCGGCCCACTGTTCCCAGCAGGCGGGCACAATGATCCTAAGCCCGGGAGAAAAGCACTTCAGGGTGGTGCTCTCTCTGGGCCCTTGTCCCTGAGCCTGGGGGCAAGGCAGGGGGAACACACTCCCAGGCCAAGGCAGAACCACATGCACACGTCTGATCTGCCCCCTGCACTGGCAGAGAGCTCGGGGGAGCCAGAGTCTGTCAGGCAGCTGCTAGGCTGGCCGCCTGTGTGGGAAGTGGCAGAGCCAACCTAGGGGCAAGTTGGGCCTCTTGCTCTCCCTGCTGCCCTGAGGCTGCTGGGCCAAAGAGGTCTTGGGCATCCAGCCCCTTGCTGGTCCCTTCCCTCTGACGAGGCCCTCTGAGCTCCAGCACCTTGCAGTGTGGAGACAGCCCCTGCCAGCAACCTCCTCTCCAAGGAGGCCTAAACCGAGGCCTAGGCCCAGGGGAAAGGCACCAGCGGGGATGAGCCTGGGGAGGCGCCCGGGCATGTCTGGACCCAGTCCCCGCAGCCTGCCCCTTGGTGGGGCAGTACCCCCGGAGGCCAGGAAGGTCTGGGAAAGGCTGGCCAGGGGCAGGGGACCTGCTGGGTCCTGCCCCTGGCCTGTGGGGCCTCTGAGCACAACCGGCCCTCTCCCACTGGAAGACCTCCCCGGCTGCCTCCAAAGGCCGGTTTGCAAGCACTCCCGCCCACTGTTCCCACCAAGCGCTCACAATGCTCCCAAGCCCGGGAGAAAAGCGCTTCGGGGTGGTGCTCTCTCCGGGCCCTTGCCCCTGAGCCTGGGGGCCAGGCAGGGTGTCCACAGTCCCAGGCCAAGGCAGAACCACATGCACACGTCTGTTCCTGCCCCCTGCACCGGCAGAGAGCTCGGGGGAGCCAGAGTCTGTCAGGCAGCTGCTGGGCTGGCCGCCTGTGTGGGAAGGGGCAGAGCCGACCTAGGGGCAAGTTGGGCCTCTTGCTCTCCCTGCTGCCCTGAGGCTGCTGGGCCAAAGAGGTCTTGGGCATCCAGCCCCTTGCTTGTCCCTTCCCTCTGACGAGGCCCTCTGAGCTCCAGCACCTTGCAGTGTGGAGACAGCCCCTGCCAGCAACCTCCTCTCCAAGGAGGCCTCAACCGAGGCCTAGGCCCAGGGGAAAGGCACCAGCGGGGATGAGCCTGGGGAGGGGCCCGGGCATGTCTGGACGCAGTCCCCGCAGCCTGCCCCTTGGTGGGGCAGTACCCCCGGAGGCCAGGAAGGTCTGGGCAAGGCTGGCCAGGGGCAGGGGCCCTGCTGGGTCCTGCCCCTGGCCTGTGGGGCCTCTGAGCACAACCGGCCCTCTCCCACTGGAAGACCTCCCCGGCTGCCTCCAAAGGCCGGTTTGCCAACACTCCCGCCCGCTGTTCCCGCCAGGCACGCACAATGCTCCCAAGCCCGGGAGAAAAGCGCTTCGGGGTGGTGCTCTCTCCTGGCCCTTGGAAGACCTCCCCGGCTGCCTCCAAAGGCTGGTTTTCAAGAACTCCCTCCCGCTGACCCGCCAGCCGCACACAATGCTCCCAAGCCCGGGAGAAAAGCATTTTGGGGTGGTGCTCTCTCCGGGCCCTTGGAAGACCTCCCCGGCTGCCTCGAAAGGCCGGTTTGCAAGCACTCACGTCCGCTGTTCCCGACAGCCGCGCACAATGCTCCCAATTCCGGGAGAAAAGTGCTTCTGGATGGTGCTCTCTCCGGGCCCTTGGAAGACCTCCCAAGCTGCCTCCAAAGGCCGGTTTGCAAGCACTCCCGCCCGCTGTTCCCGCCAGCCTCGCACAATGCTCCCAAGCCCGGGAGAAAAGCCCTTAGGGGTGGTGTTCTCTCCGTGCCAATGGAGGACCTCCCTGGCTGCCCCCAAAGGCCGGTTTGCAAGCACTCCTACTCGCTGTTCCCGCCAGCCACGCACAATCCTCCAAAACCCCGGAGAAAAGCGCTTCGGGGTGGTGTTCTCTCCGTGCCCATGGAAGACCTCCCGGGGTGCCCCCAAAGGCCGGTTTGGAAGCACTCCCACTCGCTGTTCCCGTCATCCGCGCAAATGTTCCAAGCCCGGGAGAAAAGCGCTTCTGGGTGGTGCTCTCTCCTGGCCCTTGGAAGACCTCCCAGGCTGCCTCCAAAGGCCGGTTTGCAAGCACTCCCGCCCGCTGTTCCCACCAGCCACGCACAATGCTCCCAAGCCCGGGAGAAAAGCATTTTGGGGTGGTGCTCACACCGGGCCCTGGAAGACCTCCCCGGCTGCCTCCAAAAGACGGTTTTCAAGCACTCCTGCCTGCTGTTCCCGCCACCCGCGCACAATGCTCCCAAGCCCGGGAGAAAAGCACTTCGGGGTGGTGCTCTCTACAGGCCCTTGGAAGACCTCCCCGGCTGCCTCCAAAGGCAGGTTTGCAAGGACTCCTTCCTGCTGTTCCCGCCAGCCACGCACAATGCTCCCAAGCCCGGGAGAAAAGTGCTTCGGGGTGGTGCTCTCTCCGGGCCCTTGGAAGACGTCCCCGGCTGCCTCCAAAGGCCGGTTTGCAAGCACTCATGCCCGTTGTTCCCACCAGCCGCGCACAATGCTCCCAAGCCCGGGAGAAAAGCATTTTGGGGTGGTGCTCACTCCGGGCCCTTGGAAGACCTCCCCGGCTGCCTCCAAAGGCCAGTTTGCAAGCACTCCTGCCTGCTGTTCCCGCCAGCTGCGCACAATGCTCCCAAGCCCGGGAGAAAAGCGCTTCGGGGTGGTGCTCTCTCCGGGCACTTTCAAGACCTCCCCGGCTGCCTCCAAAGGCCGGTTTGTAAGTACTCATTCCCGCTGCTTCCGCCAGCCACGCACAATGCTCCCAAGCCCGGTAGAAAAGCATTTTGGGGTGGTGATCAGTCCGGGCCCTTGGAAGACCTCCCCGGCTGCCTCCAAAGGACAGTTTGCAAGCACTCATGCCCGCTGTTTCCGCCAGCCGCGCACAATGCTCCCAAGACCGTGAGAAAAGCGCTTCGGGGTGGTGTTCTCTCCGAGACCATGGAGGACCTCCCTGGCTGCCCCCAAAGGCCGGTTTGCAAGCACTCCCACTCGCTGTTCCCGCCAGCCACACACAATGTTCCAAAACCCCGGAGAAAAGCGCTTCGGGGTGGTGCTCTCTCCGGGCCCTTGGAAGACTTCTCTGGCTGCCTCCAAAGGCCGGTTTGCAAGAATTCCCTCCCGCTGTCCCGCCAGCCGCACACAATGCTCCCAATCACGGGAGAAAAGCGCTTCGGGGTGGTGCTCTCTCAGGGCCCTTTGAAGACTTCCCCGGCTGCCTCCAATGGCCGGTATGCAAGCACTCATGCCCGCTGTTCCCACCAGCCATGCACAATGCTCCCAAGCACGGGAGAAAAGCATTTTGGGGTGGTGCTCTATCCTTGCCCTTGGAAGACCTCCGCGCCTGCCTCCAAAGGCCGGTTTGCAAGCACTCCTGCCTGCTGTTCCCGCCACCTGCGCACACTGCTCCCAAGCCCGGGAGAAAAGCGCATCGGGGTGGTGTTCTCTCCGGGCCCATGGAGGACCTCCCCGGCTGCCCTCAAAGGCCGGTTTGCAAGCATTCCCACTAGCTGTTCCCGCCAGCCACGCAAATGCTCCCAAGCCCGGGAGAAAAGCATTTTGGGGTGGTGCTCTCTCCGGGAACTTGCCCCTGTGCCTGGGGGCCAGGCCGGGGGTCCACACTCCCAGGCAAAGTCAGAACCACATGCACACGTCTGTTCCTGCCCCCTGCACCGGCAGAGAGCTCGGGGGAGCCAGAGTCTGTCAGGCAGCGGCTGGGCTGGCGGCCTGTGTGGGAAGGGGCAGAGCCGACCTAGGGGCAAGTTGGGCCTCTTGCTCTCCCTGCTGCCCTGAGGCTGCTGGGCCAAAGAGGTCTTGGACATCCAGCCCTTTGCTGGTCCCTTCCATCTGACGAGGCCCTCTGAGCTCCAGCACCTTGCAGTGTGGAGACAGACCCTGCCAGCAACATCCTCTCCAAGGAGGCCTCAACCAAGGCCTAGGCCCAGGGGAAAGGCACCAGCGGGGATGAGCCTGGGGAGGCGCCCGGGCATGTCTGGACCCAGTCCCCGCAGCCTGCCCCTTGGTGGGGCAGTACCCCCGGAGGGCAGGAAGGTCTGTGCAAGGCTGGCCAGGGGCAGGGGACCTGCTGGGCCCTGCCCCTGGCCTGTGAGGCCTCTGAGCACAACCGGCCCTCTCCCACTGGAAGACCTCCCCGGCTGCCTCCAAAGTCCTGTTTGCAAACATTCCCGCCCGCTGTTCACGCCAGGCTCGCACAATGCTCCCAAGCCCGGGAGAAAAGCACTTCGGGGTGGTGCTCTCCCTGGGCCCTTGCCCTTGAGCCTGGGGGCAAGGCAGGGGGAACACACTCCCAGGCCAAGGCAGAACCACATGCCGACGTCTGTTCCTGTCCCCTGCACCGGCAGAGAGCTTGGGGGAGCCAGAGTCTGTCAGGCAGCTGCTGGGTTGGCCACCTGTGTGGGAAGGGGCAGAGCCGCCCTAGGGGCAAGTTGGGCCTCTTGCTCTCCCTGCTGCCCTGAGGCTGCTGGGCCAAAGAGGTCTTGGGCATCCAGCCCTTTGCTGGTCCCTTCCCTCTGACGAGGCCCTCTGAGCTCCAGCACCTTGCAGTGTGGAGACAGCCCCTGCCAGCAACCTCCTCTCCAAGGAGGCCTCAACCGAGGCCTAGGCCCAGGGGAAAGGCACCAGCGGGGATGAGCCTGGGGAGGCGCCCGGGCATGTCTGGACCAGTCTCCGCAGCCTGCCCCTTGGTGGGGTAGTACCCCCGGAGGCCAGGAAGGTCTGGGCAAGGCTGCCAGGGGCAGGGACACTGCTGGGTCCTGCCCCTGGCCTGTGGGGCGTCTGAGCACAACCAGCACTCTCCCGCTGGAAGACCTCCCCGGCTGCCTCCATGGCCGGTTTGCAAGCACTCAATCCCGCTGTTCCCGCCAGCCGCGCACAATGCTCCCAAGCCCGGGAGAAAAGCGCTTCGGTGTGGTGCTCTCTCCCGGCCCTTGGAAGACCTCCCCGGCTGCCTCCAAAGGCTGGTTTTCAAGAACTCCCTCCCGCTGACCCGCCAGCCGCACACAATGCTCCCAAGCCCGGGAGAAAAGCATTTTGGGGTGGTGTTCTCTCCGGGCCCTTGGAAGACCTCCCCGGCTGCCTCGAAAGGCCGGTTTGCAAGCACTCAGGTCCGCTGTTCCCCACAGCCGCGCACAATGCTCCCAATTCCGGGAGAAAAGTGCTTCGGGATGGTGCTCTCTCCGGGCCCTTGGAAGACCTCCCAAGCTGCCTCCAAAGGCCGGTTTGCAAGCACTCCCGCCCACTGTTCCCGCCAGCCTCGCACAATGCTCCCAAGACCGGGAGAAAAGCGCTTCGGGGTGGTGTTCTCTCCGTGCCAATGGAGGACCTCCCTGGCTGCCCCCAAAGGCCGATTTGCAAGCACTGCACTCACTGTTCCCGCCAGCCACGCACAATCCTCCAAAACCCCGGAGAAAAGCGCTTCGGGGTGGTGTTCTCTCTGTGCCCATGGAAGACCTCCCGGGGTGCCCCCAAAGGCCGGTTAGGAAGCACTCCCACTCGCTGTTCCCGCCATCCGCAAAAATGTTCCAAGCCCGGGAGAAAAGCGCTTCTGGGTGGTGCTCTCTCCTGGCCCTTGGAAGACCTCCCCGGCTGCCTCCAAAGGCCAGTTTGCAAGCACTCCCGCCCGCTGTTCCCACCAGCCACGCACAATGCTCCCAAGCCCGGGAGAAAAGCATTTTGGGGTGGTGCTCACACCGGGCCCTGGAAGACCTCCCCGGCTGCCTCCAAAGGACGGTTTTCAAGCACTCCTGCCTGCTGTTCCCGCCAGCCACGCACAATACTCCCAAGCCCGGGAGAAAAGCGCTTCGGGGTGGTGCTCTCTACAGGCCCTTGGAAGACCTCCCCCGCTGCTTCCAAAGGCCGGTTTGCAAGGACTCCTTCCTGCTGTTCCCGCCAGCCACGCACAATGCTCCCAAGCCCGGGAGAAAAGTGCTTCGGGGTGGTGCTCTCTCCGGGCCCTTGGAAGACGTCCCCGGCTGCCTCCAAAGGCCGGTTTGCAAGCACTCATGCCCGCTGTTCCACCAGCCGCGCACAATGCTCCCAAGCCCGGGAGAAAAGCTTTTTGGGGTGGTGCTCACACCGGGCCCTGGAAGACCTCCCCAGCTGCCTGCAAAGGCCGGTTTTCAAGCACTCCTGCCTGCTGTTCCCGCCACCCGCGCACAATACTCCCAAGCCCGGGAGAAAAGCGCTTCGGGGTGGTGCTCTCTACAGGCCCTTGGAAGACCTCCCCCGCTGCCTCCAAAGGCCGGTTTGCAAGGACTCCTTCCTGCTGTTCCCGCCAGCCACGCACAATGCTCCCAAGCCCGGGAGAAAAGTGCTTCGGGGTGGTGCTCTCTCCGGGCCCTTGGAAGACGTCCCCGGCTGCCTCCAAAGGCCGGTTTGCAAGCACTCATGCCCTTTGTTCCCACCAGCCGCACACAATGCTCCCAAGCCCGGGAGAAAAGCATTTTGGGGTGGTGCTCACTCCGGGCCCTTGGAAGACCTCCCCGGCTGCCTCCAAAGGCCAGTTTGCAAGCACTCCTGCCTGCTGTTCCCGCCAGCCGCGCACAATGCTCCCAAGCCCGGGAGAAAAGCGCTTCGGGGTGGTGCTCTCTCCGGGCACTTTCAAGACCTCCCCGGCTGCCTCCAAAGGCCGGTTTGTATGTACTCATTCCCGCTGCTTCCGCCAGCCACGCACAATGCTCCCAAGCCCGGGAGAAAAGCATTTTGGGGTGGTGCTCTCTCCGGGCCCTTGGAAGACCTCCCGGGCTGCCTCCAAAGGCCGGTTTGCCAACACTCCCGCCCGCTGTTCCCGCCAGGCACGCACAATGCTCCCAAGCCCGGGAGAAAAGCGCTTCGGGGTGTTGCTCTCTCCGGGCCCTTGCCCCTGAGCCTGGGGGCCAGGCAGTTGGTCTACACTCCCAGACCAAGGCAGAACCACATGCACACGTCTGTTCCTGACCCCTGCACCGGCAGAGAGCTCGGGGGAGCCAGAGTCTGTCAGGCAGCTGCTGGGCTGGCCGCCTGTGTGGGAAGGGGCAGAGCCGACCTAGGGGCAAGTTGGGCCTCTTCCTCTCCCTGCTGCCCTGAGGCTGCTGGGCCAAAGAGGTCTTGGGCATCCAGCCCCTTGCTGGTCCCTTCCCTCTGACGAGGCCCTCTGAGCTCCAGCACTTTGCAGTGTGGAGACAGCCCCTGCCAGCAACCTCCTCTCCAAGGAGGCCTCAACCGAGGCCTAGGCCCAGGGGAAAGGCACCAGCGGGGATGAGCCTGGGGAGGCGCCCGGGCATGTCTGGACCCAGTCCCCGCAGCCTGCCCCTTGGTGGGGCAGTACCCCCGGAGGCCAGGAAGGTCTGGGCAAGGCTGGCCAGGGGCAGGGGACCTGCTGGGTCCTGCCCCTGGCCTGTGGGGCCTCTGAGCACAACCGGCCCTCTCCCACTGGAAGACCTCCCCGGCTGCCTCCAAAGGCCGGTTTGCAAGCACTCCCGCCCACTGTTCCCACCAAGCGCGCACAATGCTCCCAAGCCCGGGAGAAAAGCCCTTCGGGGTGGTGCTCTCTCCGGGCCCTTTCCCCTGAGCCTGGGGGCCAGGCAGGGGGTCCACACTCCCAGGCCAAGGCAGAACCACATGCACACGTCTGTTCCTGCCCCCTGCACCGGCAGAGAGCTCGGGGGAGCCAGAGTCTGTCAGGCAGCTGCTGGGCTGGCCGCCTGTGTGGGAAGGGGCAGAGCCGACCTAGGGGCAAGTTGGGCCTCTTGCTCTCCCTGCTGCCCTGAGGCTGCTGGGCCAAAGAGGTCTTGGGCATCCAGCCCCTTGCTTGTCCCTTCCCTCTGACGAGGCCCTCTGAGCTCCAGCACCTTGCAGTGTGGAGACAGCCCCTGCCAGCAACCTCCTCTCCAAGGAGGCCTCAACCGAGGCCTAGGACCAGGGGAAAGGCACCAGCGGGGATGAGCCTGGGGAGGCGCCCGGGCATGTCTGGACCCAGTCCCCGCAGCCTGCCCCTTGGTGGGGCAGTACCCCCGGAGGCCAGGAAGGTCTGGGCAAGGCTGGCCAGGGGCAGGGGCCCTGCTGGGTCCTGCCCCTGGCCTGTGGGGCCTCTGAGCACAACCGGCCCTCTCCCACTGGAAGACCTCCCCGGCTGCCTCCAAAGGCCGGTTTGCCAACACTCCCGCCCGCTGTTCCCGCCAGGCACGCACAATGCTCCCAAGCCCGGGAGAAAAGCGCTTCGGGGTGGTGCTCTCTCCGGGCCCTTGCCCCTGAGCCTGTGGGCATGGCAGGGGGAACACACTCCCAGACCAAGGCAGAACCACATGCACACGTCTGTTCCTGCCCCCTGCACCGGCAGAGAGCTTGGGGGTGCCAGAGTGTCAGGCAGCTGCTGGGTTGGCCGCCTGTGTGGGAAGGGGCAGAGCCTCCCTAGGGGCAAGTTGGGCCTCTTGCTCTCCCTGCTGCCCTGAGGCTGCTGGGCCAAAGAGGTCTTGGGCATCCAGCCCCTTGCTGGTCCCTTCCCTCTGACGAGGCCCTCTGAGCTCTAGCACCTTGCAGTGTGGAGACAGCCCCTGCCAGCAACCTCCTCTCCAAGGAGGCCTCAACCGAGGCCTAGGCCCAGGGGAAAGGCACCAGTGGGGATGAGCCTGGGGAGGCGCCCGGGCATGTCTGGACCCAGTCCCCGCAGCCTGCCCCTTGGTGGGGCAGTACCCCCAGAGGCCAGGAAGCTCTGGGCAAGGCTGGCCAGGGGCAGGGGCCCTGCTGGGTCCTGCCCCTGGTCTGTGGGGCCTCTGAGCACAACCGGCCCTCTTCCACTGGAAGACCTCCCCGGCTGCCTCCAAAGGCCGGTTTGCAAGCGCTCCCGCCCACTGTTCCCAGCAGGCGTGCACAATGCTCCCAAGCCCGGGAGAAAAGCGCTTCATGGTGGTGCTCTCTCCGGGCCCTTGCCCCTGAGCCTGGGGGCCAGGCAGGGGGAACACACTCCCAGGCCAAAGCGGAACCACATGCACACGTCTGATCTGCCCCATGCACCGGCAGAGAGCTCGGGGGAGCCAGAGTCTGTCAGGCAGCTGCTGGGCTGGCCGCCTGTGTGGGAAGGGGCAGTACCGACCTAGGGGCAAGTTGGGCCTCTTGCTCTCCCCGCTGCCCTGAGGCTGCTGGGCCAAAGAGGTCTTGGGCATCCAGCCCCTTGCTGGTCCCTTCCCTCTGACGAGGCCCTCTGAGCTCCAGCACCTTGCAGTGTGGAGACAGCCCCTGCCAGCAACCTCCTCTCCAAGGAGGCCTCAACCGAGGCCTAGGACCAGGGGAAAGGCACCAGCGGGGATGAGCCTGGGGAGGCGCCCGGGCATGTCTGGACCCAGTCCCCGCAGCCTGCCCCTTGGTGGGGCAGTACCCCCGGAGGCCAGGAAGGTCTGGGCAAGGCTGGCCAGGGGCAGGGGCCCTGCTGGTTCCTGCCCCTGGCCTGTGGGGCCTCTGAGCACAACCGGACCTCTCCCACTGGAAGACCTCCCCGGCTGCCTCCAAAGGCCGGTTTGCCAACACTCCTGCCCGCTGTTCCCGCCAGGCACGCACAATGCTCCCAAGCCCGGGAGAAAAGCGCTTCGGGGTGTTGCTCTCTCCGGGCCCTTGCCCCTGAGCCTGGGGGCCAGGCAGTTGGTTCACACTCCCAGACCAAGGCAGAACCACATGCACACGTCTGTTCCTGACCCCTGCACCGGCAGAGAGCTCGGGGGAGCCAGAGTCTGTCAGGCAGCTGCTGGGCTGCCCACCTCTGTGGGAAGGGGCAGAGCCGACCTAGGGGCAAGTTGGGCCTCTTCCTCTCCCTGCTGCCCTGAGGCTGCTGGGCCAAAGAGGTCTTGGGCATCCAGCCCCTTGCTGGTCCCTTCCCTCTGACGAGGCCCTCTGAGCTCCAGCACTTTGCAGTGTGGAGACAGCCCCTGCCAGAAACCTCCTCTCCAAGGAGGCCTCAACCGAGGCCTAGGACCAGGGGAAAGGCACCAGCGGGGATGAGCCTGGGGAGGCGCCCGGGCATGTCTGGACCCAGTCCCCGCAGCCTGCCCCTTGGTGGGGCAGTACCCCCGGAGGCCAGGAAGGTCTGGGCAAGGCTGGCCAGGGGCAGGGGACCTGCTGGGTCCTGCCCCTGGCCTGTGGGGCCTCTGAGCACAACCGGCCCTCTCCCACTGGAAGACCTCCCCGGCTGCCTCCAAAGGCCGGTTTGCAAGCACTCCCGCCCACTGTTCCCACCAAGCGCGCACAATGCTCCCAAGCCCGGGAGAAAAGCCCTTCGGGGTGGTGCTCTCTCCGGGCCCTTTCCCCTGAGCCTGGGGGCCAGGCAGGGGGTCCACACTCCCAGGCCAAGGCAGAACCACATGCACACGTCTGTTCCTGCCCCCTGCACCGGCAGAGAGCTCGGGGGAGCCAGAGTCTGTCAGGCAGCTGCTGGGCTGGCCGCCTGTGTGGGAAGGGGCAGAGCCGACCTAGGGGCAAGTTGGGCCTCTTGCTCTCCCTGCTGCCCTGAGGCTGCTGGGCCAAAGAGGTCTTGGGCATCCAGCCCCTTGCTTGTCCCTTCCCTCTGACGAGGCCCTCTGAGCTCCAGCACCTTGCAGTGTGGAGACAGCCCCTGCCAGCAACCTCCTCTCCAAGGAGGCCTCAACCGAGGCCTAGGACCAGGGGAAAGGCACCAGCGGGGATGAGCCTGGGGAGGCGCCCGGGCATGTCTGGACCCAGTCCCCGCAGCCTGCCCCTTGGTGGGGCAGTACCCCCGGAGGCCAGGAAGGTCTGGGCAAGGCTGGCCAGGGGCAGGGGCCCTGCTGGGTCCTGCCCCTGGCCTGTGGGGCCTCTGAGCACAACCGGCCCTCTCCCACTGGAAGACCTCCCCGGCTGCCTCCAAAGGCCGGTTTGCCAACACTCCCGCCCGCTGTTCCCGCCAGGCACGCACAATGCTCCCAAGCCCGGGAGAAAAGCGCTTCGGGGTGGTGCTCTCTCCGGGCCCTTGCCCCTGAGCCTGTGGGCATGGCAGGGGGAACACACTCCCAGACCAAGGCAGAACCACATGCACACGTCTGTTCCTGCCCCCTGCACCGGCAGAGAGCTTGGGGGTGCCAGAGTGTCAGGCAGCTGCTGGGTTGGCCGCCTGTGTGGGAAGGGGCAGAGCCTCCCTAGGGGCAAGTTGGGCCTCTTGCTCTCCCTGCTGCCCTGAGGCTGCTGGGCCAAAGAGGTCTTGGGCATCCAGCCCCTTGCTGGTCCCTTCCCTCTGACGAGGCCCTCTGAGCTCTAGCACCTTGCAGTGTGGAGACAGCCCCTGCCAGCAACCTCCTCTCCAAGGAGGCCTCAACCGAGGCCTAGGCCCAGGGGAAAGGCACCAGTGGGGATGAGCCTGGGGAGGCGCCCGGGCATGTCTGGACCCAGTCCCCGCAGCCTGCCCCTTGGTGGGGCAGTACCCCCAGAGGCCAGGAAGCTCTGGGCAAGGCTGGCCAGGGGCAGGGGCCCTGCTGGGTCCTGCCCCTGGTCTGTGGGGCCTCTGAGCACAACCGGCCCTCTTCCACTGGAAGACCTCCCCGGCTGCCTCCAAAGGCCGGTTTGCAAGCGCTCCCGCCCACTGTTCCCAGCAGGCGTGCACAATGCTCCCAAGCCCGGGAGAAAAGCGCTTCATGGTGGTGCTCTCTCCGGGCCCTTGCCCCTGAGCCTGGGGGCCAGGCAGGGGGAACACACTCCCAGGCCAAAGCGGAACCACATGCACACGTCTGATCTGCCCCATGCACCGGCAGAGAGCTCGGGGGAGCCAGAGTCTGTCAGGCAGCTGCTGGGCTGGCCGCCTGTGTGGGAAGGGGCAGTACCGACCTAGGGGCAAGTTGGGCCTCTTGCTCTCCCCGCTGCCCTGAGGCTGCTGGGCCAAAGAGGTCTTGGGCATCCAGCCCCTTGCTGGTCCCTTCCCTCTGACGAGGCCCTCTGAGCTCCAGCACCTTGCAGTGTGGAGACAGCCCCTGCCAGCAACCTCCTCTCCAAGGAGGCCTCAACCGAGGCCTAGGACCAGGGGAAAGGCACCAGCGGGGATGAGCCTGGGGAGGCGCCCGGGCATGTCTGGACCCAGTCCCCGCAGCCTGCCCCTTGGTGGGGCAGTACCCCCGGAGGCCAGGAAGGTCTGGGCAAGGCTGGCCAGGGGCAGGGGCCCTGCTGGTTCCTGCCCCTGGCCTGTGGGGCCTCTGAGCACAACCGGACCTCTCCCACTGGAAGACCTCCCCGGCTGCCTCCAAAGGCCGGTTTGCCAACACTCCTGCCCGCTGTTCCCGCCAGGCACGCACAATGCTCCCAAGCCCGGGAGAAAAGCGCTTCGGGGTGTTGCTCTCTCCGGGCCCTTGCCCCTGAGCCTGGGGGCCAGGCAGTTGGTTCACACTCCCAGACCAAGGCAGAACCACATGCACACGTCTGTTCCTGACCCCTGCACCGGCAGAGAGCTCGGGGGAGCCAGAGTCTGTCAGGCAGCTGCTGGGCTGCCCGCCTCTGTGGGAAGGGGCAGAGCCGACCTAGGGGCAAGTTGGGCCTCTTCCTCTCCCTGCTGCCCTGAGGCTGCTGGGCCAAAGAGGTCTTGGGCATCCAGCCCCTTGCTGGTCCCTTCCCTCTGATGAGGCCCTCTGAGCTCCAGCACCTTGCAGTGTGGAGACAGCCCCTGCCAGCAACCTCCTCTCCAAGGAGGCCTCAACCTAGGCCTAGACCCAGGGGAAATGCACCAGCGGGGATGAGCCTGGGGAGGCGCCCGGGCATGTCTGGACCCAGTCCCCGCAGCCTGCCCCTTGGTGGGGCAGTACCCCCGGAGGCCAGGAAGGTCTGGGCAAGGCTGCCAGGGGCAGGGACACTGCTGGGTCCTGCCCCTGGCCTGTGGGGCCTCTGAGCACAACCGGCACTGTCCCGCTGGAAGACCTCCCCGTCTGCCTCCAAAGGCCGGTTTGCAAGCACTCCCGCCCGCTGTTCCCGTCAGGCACGCACAATGCTCCCAAGCCCGGGAGAAAAGCGCTTCGGGGTGGTGCTCTCACCGGGCCCTTGCCCCTGAGCCTGGGGGCCAGGCAGGGGGAACACACTCCCAGGCCAAGGCAGAACCACATGCACACGTCTGTTCCTGCCCCCTGCACCGGCAGAGAGCTCGGGGGAGCCAGAGTCTGTCAGGCAGCTGATGGGCTGGCCGCCTGTGTGGGAAGGGGCAGAGCCGACCTAGGGTCAAGTTGGGCCTCTTGCTCTCCCTGCTGCCCTGAGGCTGCTGGGCCAAAGAGTTCTTGGCATCCAGCCCCTTGCTTGTCCCTTCCCTCTGACGAGGCCCTCTGAGCTCCAGCACCTTGCAGTATGGAGACAGCCCCTGCCAGGAACCTCCTCTCCAAGGAGGCCTCAACCCAGGCCTAGGACCAGGGGAAAGGCACCAGCGGGGATGAGCCTGGGGAGGCGCCCGGGCATGTCTGGACCCAGTCCCCGCAGCCTGCCCCTTGGTGGGGCAGTACCCCCGGAGGCCAGGAAGGTCTGGGCAAGGCTGGCCAGGGGCAGGGGACCTGCTGGGTCCTACCCCTGGCCTGTGGGGCCTCTGAGCACAACCGGCCCTCTCCCACTGGAAGACCTCCCCGGCTGCCTCCAAAGGCCGGTTTGCAAGCGCTCCCGCCCACTGTTCCCAGCAGGCGGGCACAATGCTCCTAAGCCCGGGAGAAAAGCGCTTCGGGGTGGTGCTCTCTCCGGGCCCTTGCCCCTGAGCCTGGCGTCAAGGCACGGTGTCCACACTCCCAGACCAAGGCAGAACCACATGCACACCTCTGATCTGCCCCCTGCACCGGCAGAGAGCTCGGGGGAGCCAGAGTATGTCAGGCAGCTGCTGGGCTGGCCGCCTGTGTGGGAAGGGGCAGAGCCGACCTAGGGGCAAGTTGGGCCTCTTGCTCTCCCTGCTGCCCTGAGGCTGCTGGGCCAAAGAGGTCTTGGGCATCCAGCCCCTTGCTGGTCCCTTCCCTCTGACAAGGCCCTCTGAGCTCCAGCACCTTGCAGTGTGGAGACAGCCCCTGCCAGCAACCTCCTCTCCAAGGAGGCCTCAACCGAGGCCTAGGCCCAGGGGAAAGGCACCAGCGGGGATGAGCCTGGGGAGGCGCCCGGGCATGTCTGGAACCAGTCCCCGCAGCCTGCCCCTTGGTGGGGCAGTACCCCCTGAGGCCAGGAAGGTCTGGGAAAGGCTGGCCAGGGGCAGGGGACCTGCTGGGTCCTGCCACTGGCCTGTGGGGCCTCTGAGCACATCCGGCCCTCTCCCGCTGGAAGATCTCCCCGGCTGCCTCCAAAGGCCGATTTGCCAACACTCCTGCCCGCTGTTCCCGCCAGGCACGCACAATGCTCCCAAGCCCGGGAGAAAAGCGCTTCGGGGTGTTGCTCTCTCCGGGCCCTTGCCCCTGAGCCTGGGGGCCAGGCAGTTGGTTCACACTCCCAGGCCAAGGCAGAACCACATGCACACGTCTGTTCCTGCCCCCTGCACCGGCAGAGAGCTCGGGGGAGCCAGAGTCTGTCAGGCAGCTGCTGGGCTGGCCGCCTGTGTGGGAAGGGGCAGAGCCGACCTAGGGGCAATTTGGGCCTCTTGCTCTCCCTGCTGCCCTGAGGCTGCTGGGCCAAAGACGTCTTGGGCATCCAGCCCATTGCTTGTCCCTTCCCTCTGACGAGGCCCTCTGAGCTCCAGCACCTTGCAGTGTGGAGACAGCCCCTGCCAGCAACCTCCTCTCCAAGGAGGCCTCAACCGAGGCCTAGGACCAGGGGAAAGGCACCAGCGGGGATGAGCCTGGGGAGGCGCCCGGGCATGTCTGGACCCAGTCCCCGCAGCCTGCCCCTTGGTGGGGCAGTACCCCCGGAGGCCAGGAAGGTCTGGGCAAGGCTGGCCAGGGGCAGGGGCCCTGCTGGTTCCTGCCCCTGGCCTGTGGGGCCTCTGAGCACAACCGGACCTCTCCCACTGGAAGACCTCCCCGGCTGCCTCCAAAGGCCGGTTTGCCAACACTCCTGCCCGCTGTTCCCGCCAGGCACGCACAATGCTCCCAAGCCCGGGAGAAAAGCGCTTCGGGGTGTTGCTCTCTCCGGGCCCTTGCCCCTGAGCCTGGGGGCCAGGCAGTTGGTTCACACTCCCAGACCAAGGCAGAACCACATGCACACGTCTGTTCCTGACCCCTGCACCGGCAGAGAGCTCGGGGGAGCCAGAGTCTGTCAGGCAGCTGCTGGGCTGGCCGCCTCTGTGGGAAGGGGCAGAGCCGACCTAGGGGCAAGTTGGGCCTCTTCCTCTCCCTGCTGCCCTGAGGCTGCTGGGCCAAAGAGGTCTTGGGCATCCAGCCCTTGCTGGTCCCTTCCCTCTGATGAGGCCCTCTGAGCTCCAGCACCTTGCAGTGTGGAGACAGCCCCTGCCAGCAACCTCCTCTCCAAGGAGGCCTCAACCTAGGCCTAGACCCAGGGGAAATGCACCAGCGGGGATGAGCCTGGGGAGGCGCCCGGGCATGTCTGGACCCAGTCCCCGCAGCCTGCCCCTTGGTGGGGCAGTACCCCCGGAGGCCAGGAAGGTCTGGGCAAGGCTGCCAGGGGCAGGGACACTGCTGGGTCCTGCCCCTGGCCTGTGGGGCCTCTGAGCACAACCGGCACTCTCCCGCTGGAAGACCTCCCCGTCTGCCTCCAAAGGCCGGTTTGCAAGCACTCCCGCCCGCTGTTCCCGCCAGGCACGCACAATGCTCCCAAGCCCGGGAGAAAAGCGCTTCGGGGTGGTGCTCTCACCGGGCCCTTGCCCCTGAGCCTGGGGGCCAGGCAGGGGGAACACACTCCCAGGCCAAGGCAGAACCACATGCACACGTCTGTTCCTGCCCCCTGCACCGGCAGAGAGCTCGGGGGAGCCAGAGTCTGTCAGGCAGCTGCTGGGCTGCCCGCCTGTGTGGGAAGGGGCAGAGCCGACCTAGGGTCAAGTTGGGCCTCTTGCTCTCCCTGCTGCCCTGAGGCTGCTGGGCCAAAGAGTTCTTGGCATCCAGCCCCTTGCTTGTCCCTTCCCTCTGACGAGGCCCTCTGAGCTCCAGCACCTTGCAGTGTGGAGACAGCCCCTGCCAGGAACCTCCTCTCCAAGGAGGCCTCAACCCAGGCCTAGGACCAGGGGAAAGGCACCAGCGGGGATGAGCCTGGGGAGGCGCCCGGGCATGTCTGGACCCAGTCCCCGCAGCCTGCCCCTTGGTGGGGCAGTACCCCCGGAGGCCAGGAAGGTCTGGGCAAGGCTGGCCAGGGGCAGGGGACCTGCTGGGTCCTACCCCTGGCCTGTGGGGCCTCTGAGCACAACCGGCCCTCTCCCACTGGAAGACCTCCCCGGCTGCCTCCAAAGGCCGGTTTGCAAGCGCTCCCGCCCACTGTTCCCAGCAGGCGGGCACAATGCTCCTAAGCCCGGGAGAAAAGCGCTTCGGGGTGGTGCTCTCTCCGGGCCCTTGCCCCTGAGCCTGGGGTCAAGGCACGGTGTCCACACTCCCAGACCAAGGCAGAACCACATGCACACCTCTGATCTGCCCCCTGCACCGGCAGAGAGCTCGGGGGAGCCAGAGTATGTCAGGCAGCTGCTGGGCTGGCCGCCTGTGTGGGAAGGGGCAGAGCCGACCTAGGGGCAAGTTGGGCCTCTTGCTCTCCCTGCTGCCCTGAGGCTGCTGGGCCAAAGAGGTCTTGGGCATCCAGCCCCTTGCTGGTCCCTTCCCTCTGACAAGGCCCTCTGAGCTCCAGCACCTTGCAGTGTGGAGACAGCCCCTGCCAGCAACCTCCTCTCCAAGGAGGCCTCAACCGAGGCCTAGGCCCAGGGGAAAGGCACCAGCGGGGATGAGCCTGGGGAGGCGCCCGGGCATGTCTGGAACCAGTCCCCGCAGCCTGCCCCTTGGTGGGGCAGTACCCCCTGAGGCCAGGAAGGTCTGGGAAAGGCTGGCCAGGGGCAGGGGACCTGCTGGGTCCTGCCCCTGGCCTGTGGGGCCTCTGAGCACATCCGGCCCTCTCCCGCTGGAAGATCTCCCCGGCTGCCTCCAAAGGCCGATTTGCCAACACTCCTGCCCGCTGTTCCCGCCAGGCACGCACAATGCTCCCAAGCCCGGGAGAAAAGCGCTTCGGGGTGTTGCTCTCTCCGGGCCCTTGCCCCTGAGCCTGGGGGCCAGGCAGTTGGTTCACACTCCCAGGCCAAGGCAGAACCACATGCACACGTCTGTTCCTGCCCCCTGCACCGGCAGAGAGCTCGGGGGAGCCAGAGTCTGTCAGGCAGCTGCTGGGCTGGCCGCCTGTGTGGGAAGGGGCAGAGCCGACCTAGGGGCAATTTGGGCCTCTTGCTCTCCCTGCTGCCCTGAGGCTGCTGGGCCAAAGACGTCTTGGGCATCCAGCCCATTGCTTGTCCCTTCCCTCTGACGAGGCCCTCTGAGCTCCAGCACCTTGCAGTGTGGAGACAGCCCCTGCCAGCAACCTCCTCTCCAAGGAGGCCTCAACCGAGGCCTAGGACCAGGGGAAAGGCACCAGCGGGGATGAGCCTGGGGAGGCGCCCGGGCATGTCTGGACCCAGTCCCCGCAGCCTGCCCCTTGGTGGGGCAGTACCCCCGGAGGCCAGGAAGGTCTGGGCAAGGCTGGCCAGGGGCAGGGGCCCTGCTGGTTCCTGCCCCTGGCCTGTGGGGCCTCTGAGCACAACCGGACCTCTCCCACTGGAAGACCTCCCCGGCTGCCTCCAAAGGCCGGTTTGCCAACACTCCTGCCCGCTGTTCCCGCCAGGCACGCACAATGCTCCCAAGCCCGGGAGAAAAGCGCTTCGGGGTGTTGCTCTCTCCGGGCCCTTGCCCCTGAGCCTGGGGGCCAGGCAGTTGGTTCACACTCCCAGACCAAGGCAGAACCACATGCACACGTCTGTTCCTGACCCCTGCACCGGCAGAGAGCTCGGGGGAGCCAGAGTCTGTCAGGCAGCTGCTGGGCTGGCCGCCTCTGTGGGAAGGGGCAGAGCCGACCTAGGGGCAAGTTGGGCCTCTTCCTCTCCCTGCTGCCCTGAGGCTGCTGGGCCAAAGAGGTCTTGGGCATCCAGCCCCTTGCTGGTCCCTTCCCTCTGATGAGGCCCTCTGAGCTCCAGCACCTTGCAGTGTGGAGACAGCCCCTGCCAGCAACCTCCTCTCCAAGGAGGCCTCAACCTAGGCCTAGACCCAGGGGAAATGCACCAGCGGGGATGAGCCTGGGGAGGCGCCCGGGCATGTCTGGACCCAGTCCCCGCAGCCTGCCCCTTGGTGGGGCAGTACCCCCGGAGGCCAGGAAGGTCTGGGCAAGGCTGCCAGGGGCAGGGACACTGCTGGGTCCTGCCCCTGGCCTGTGGGGCCTCTGAGCACAACCGGCACTCTCCCGCTGGAAGACCTCCCCGTCTGCCTCCAAAGGCCGGTTTGCAAGCACTCCCGCCCGCTGTTCCCGTCAGGCACGCACAATGCTCCCAAGCCCGGGAGAAAAGCGCTTCGGGGTGGTGCTCTCACCGGGCCCTTGCCCCTGAGCCTGGGGGCCAGGCAGGGGGAACACACTCCCAGGCCAAGGCAGAACCACATGCACACGTCTGTTCCTGCCCCCTGCACCGGCAGAGAGCTCGGGGGAGCCAGAGTCTGTCAGGCAGCTGCTGGGCTGGCCGCCTGTGTGGGAAGGGGCAGAGCCGACCTAGGGTCAAGTTGGGCCTCTTGCTCTCCCTGCTGCCCTGAGGCTGCTGGGCCAAAGAGTTCTTGGCATCCAGCCCCTTGCTTGTCCCTTCCCTCTGACGAGGCCCTCTGAGCTCCAGCACCTTGCAGTGTGGAGACAGCCCCTGCCAGGAACCTCCTCTCCAAGGAGGCCTCAACCCAGGCCTAGGACCAGGGGAAAGGCACCAGCGGGGATGAGCCTGGGGAGGCGCCCGGGCATGTCTGGACCCAGTCCCCGCAGCCTGCCCCTTGGTGGGGCAGTACCCCCGGAGGCCAGGAAGGTCTGGGCAAGGCTGGCCAGGGGCAGGGGACCTGCTGGGTCCTACCCCTGGCCTGTGGGGCCTCTGAGCACAACCGGCCCTCTCCCACTGGAAGACCTCCCCGGCTGCCTCCAAAGGCCGGTTTGCAAGCGCTCCCGCCCACTGTTCCCAGCAGGCGGGCACAATGCTCCTAAGCCCGGGAGAAAAGCGCTTCGGGGTGGTGCTCTCTCCGGGCCCTTGCCCCTGAGCCAGGGGGCCAGGCAGGGGGAACACACTCCCAGGCCAAGGCAGAACGACATGCACACGTCTGTTCCTGACCCCTGCACCGGCAGAGAGCTCGGGGGAGCCAGAGTCTGTCAGGCAGCTGCTGGGTTGGCTGCCTGTGTGGGAAGGGGCAGAGCCGACCTAGGGGCAAATTGGGCCTCTTCCTCTCCCTGCTGCCCTGAGGCTGCTGGGCCAAAGAGGTCTTGGGCATCCAGCCCCTTGCTGGTCCCTTCCCGCTGACGAGGCCCTCTGAGCTCCAGCACCTTGCAGTGTGGAGACAGCCCCTGCCGGCAACCTCCTCTCCAAGGAGGCCTCAACCAAGGCCTAGGCCCAGGGGAAAGGCACCAGCGGGGATGAGCCTGGGGAGGCGCCCGGGCATGTCTGGACCCAGTCCCCGCAGCCTGCCCCTTGGTGGGGCAGTACCCCCGGAGGCCAGGAAGGTCTGGGCAAGGCTGGCCAGGGGCAGGGGCCCTGCTGGGTCCTGCCCCTGGCCTGTGGGGCCTCTGAGCACAACCGGCCCTCTCCCACTGGAAGACCTCCCCGGCTGCCTCCAAAGTCCTGCTTGCAAACACTCCCGCCCGCTGTGCACGCCAGGCTCGCACAATGCTCCCAAGCCCGGGAGAAAAGCGCTTTGGGGTGGTGCTCTCTCCGAGCCGTTGCCCCTGAGCCTGGGGGCAAGGCAGGGGGAACACACTCCCAGGCCAAGGCAGAAACACATGCCCACGTCTGTTCCTGTCCCCTGCACCGGCAGAGAGCTTGGGGGAGCCAGAGTCTGTCAGGCAGCTGCTGGGTTGGCCGCCTGTGTGGGAAGGGGCAGAGCCGCCCTAGGGGCAGGTTGGGCCTCTTGCTCTCCCTGCTGCCCTGAGTCTGCTGGGCCAAAGAAGTGTTGGGCATCCAGCCTCTTACTGGTCCCTTCCCTCTGACGAGACCCTCTGAGCTCCAGCACCTTGCAGTGTGGAGACAGCCCCTGCCAGCAACCTCCTGTCCAAGGAGGCCTCAACGGAGGCCTAGGCCCAGGGGAAAGGCACCAGCGGGGATGAGACAGGGGAGGCGCCCGAGCATGTCTGGACCCAGTCCCCGCAGCCTGCCCCTTGGTGGGGCAGTACCCCCGGAGGGCAGGAAGGTCTGGGCAAGGCTGACCAGGGGCAGGGGACCTGCTGGGTCCTGCCCCTGGCCTGTGGGGCCTCTGAACACAACCGGCCCTCTCCCACTGGAAGACCTCCCCGGCTGCCTCCAAAGGCCGGTTTGCAAGCACTCCCGCCCACTGTTCCCACCAAGCACGCACAATGCTCCCAAGCCCGGGAGAAAAGCGCTTCGGGGTGGTGCTCTCTCCGGGCCCTTGCCCCTGAGCCTGGGGGCCAGGCAGGGGGTCCACACTCCCAGGCCAAGGCAGAACCACATGCACACGTCTGTTCCTGCCCGCTGCACCGGAAGAGAGCTCGGGGGAGCCAGAGTCTGTCAGGCAGCTGCTGGGCTGGCCGCCTGTGTGGGAAGAGGCAGAGCCGACCTAGGGGCAAGTTGGGCCTCTTGCTCTCCCTGCTGCCCTGAGCCTGCTGGGCCAAAGAGGTCTTGGGCATCCAGCCCCTTGCTTGTCCCTTCCCTCTTACGAGGCCCTCTGAGCTCCAGCACCTTGCAGTGTGGAGACAGCCCCTGCCAGCAACCTCCTCTCCAAGGAGGACTCAACCGAGGCCTAGGACCAGGGGAAAGGCACCAGCGGGGATGAGCCTGGGGAGGCGCCCGAGCATGTCTGTACCCAGTCCCCGCAGCCTGCCCCTTGGTGGGGCAGTACCCCCTGAGGCCAGGAAGGTCTGGGCAAGGCTGGCCAGGGGCAGGGGCCCTGCTGGGTCCTGCACCTGGCCTGTGGGGCGTCTGAGCACAACCGGCCCTCTCCCACTGGAAGACCTCCCCGGCTGCCTCCAAAGGCCGGTTTGCCAACACTCCCGCCCGCTGTTCCCGCCAGGCACGCACAATGCTCCCAAGCCCGGGAGAAAAGCGCTTCGGGGTGTTGCTCTCTCTGGGCCCTTGCCCCTGAGCGTGGGGGCAAGGCAGGGGGAACACACTCCCAGGACAAGGCAGAACCACATGCCCACGTCTGTTCCTGTCCCCTGCACCGGCAGAGAGCTTGGTGGAGCCAGAGTCTGTCAGGCAGCTGCTGGGTTGGCCGCCTGTGTGGGAAGGGGTAGAGCCGCCCTAGGGGCAAGTGGGGCCTCTTGCTCTCCTTGGTGCCCTGAGGCTGCTGGGCCAAAGACGTCTTGGACATCCAGCCCCTTACTGGTCCCTTCCCTCTGACGAGGCCCTCTGAGCTCCAGCACCTTGCAGTGTGGAGACAGCCCCTGCCAGCAACCTCCTCTCCAAGGAGGCCTCAACCGAGGCCTAGGCCCAGGGGAAAGGCACCAGCGGGGATGAGCCAGGGGAGGCGCGCGAGCATGTCTGGACCCAGTCAACCGCAGCCTGCCCCTTGGTGGGGCAGTACCCCCGGAGGCCACGAAGGTCTGGGCAAGGCTGGCCAGGGGTAGGGGCCCTGCTGGGTCCTGCCCCTGGCATGTGGGGCCTCTGAGCACAACCGGCCCTCTCCCACTGGAAGACCTCCACGGCTGCCTCCAAAGGCCGGTTTGCAAGCGCTCCGGCCCACTGTTCCCAGCAGGCGGGCACAATGATCCTAAGCCCGGGAGAAAAGCACTTCAGGGTGGTGCTCTCTCTGGGCCCTTGTCCCTGAGCCTGGGGGCAAGGCAGGGGGAACACACTCCCAGGCCAAGGCAGAACCACATGCACACGTCTGATCTGCCCCCTGCACTGGCAGAGAGCTCGGGGGAGCCAGAGTCTGTCAGGCAGCTGCTAGGCTGGCCGCCTGTGTGGGAAGTGGCAGAGCCAACCTAGGGGCAAGTTGGGCCTCTTGCTCGCCCTGCTGCCCTGAGGCTGCTGGGCCAAAGAGGTCTTGGGCATCCAGCCCCTTGCTGGTCCCTTCCCTCTGACGAGGCCCTCTGAGCTCCAGCACCTTGCAGTGTGGAGACAGCCCCTGCCAGCAACCTCCTCTCCAAGGAGGCCTAAACCGAGGCCTAGGCCCAGGGGAAAGGCACCAGCGGGGATGAGCCTGGGGAGGCGCCCGGGCATGTCTGGACCCAGTCCCCGCAGCCTGCCCCTTGGTGGGGCAGTACCCCCGGAGGCCAGGAAGGTCTGGGAAAGGCTGGCCAGGGGCAGGGGACCTGCTGGGTCCTGCCCCTGGCCTGTGGGGCCTCTGAGCACAACCGGCCCTCTCCCACTGGAAGACCTCCCCGGCTGCCTCCAAAGGCCGGTTTGCAAGCACTCCCGCCCACTGTTCCCACCAAGCGCTCACAATGCTCCCAAGCCCGGGAGAAAAGCGCTTCGGGGTGGTGCTCTCTCCGGGCCCTTGCCCCTGAACCTGGGGGCCAGGCAGGGTGTCCACAGTCCCAGGCCAAGGCAGAACCACATGCACACGTCTGTTCCTGCCCCCTGCACCGGCAGAGAGCTCGGGGGAGCCAGAGTCTGTCAGGCAGCTGCTGGGCTGGCCGCCTGTGTGGGAAGGGGCAGAGCCGACCTAGGGGCAAGTTGGGCCTCTTGCTCTCCCTGCTGCCCTGAGGCTGCTGGGCCAAAGAGGTCTTGGGCATCCAGCCCCTTGCTTGTCCCTTCCCTCTGACGAGGCCCTCTGAGCTCCAGCACCTTGCAGTGTGGAGACAGCCCCTGCCAGCAACCTCCTCTCCAAGGAGGCCTCAACCGAGGCCTAGGCCCAGGGGAAAGGCACCAGCGGGGATGAGCCTGGGGAGGCGCCCGGGCATGTCTGGACGCAGTCCCCGCAGCCTGCCCCTTGGTGGGGCAGTACCCCCGGAGGCCAGGAAGGTCTGGGCAAGGCTGGCCAGGGGCAGGGGCCCTGCTGGGTCCTGCCCCTGGCCTGTGGGGCCTCTGAGCACAACCGGCCCTCTCCCACTGGAAGACCTCCCCGGCTGCCTCCAAAGGCCGGTTTGCCAACACTCCCGCCCGCTGTTCCCGCCAGGCACGCACAATGCTCCCAAGCCCGGGAGAAAAGCGCTTCGGGGTGGTGCTCTCTCCTGGCCCTTGGAAGACCTCCCCGGCTGCCTCGAAAGGCCCGTTTGCAAGCACTCACGTCCGCTGTTCCCGACAGCCGCGCACAATGCTCCCAAGCCCGGGAGAAAAGCATTTTGGGGTGGTGCTCTCTCCGGGCCCTTGGAAGACCTCCCCGGCTGCCTCGAAAGGCCGGTTTGCAAGCACTCACGTCCGCTGTTCCCGACAGCCGCGCACAATGCTCCCAATTCCGGGAGAAAAGTGCTTCTGGATGGTGCTCTCTCCGGGCCCTTGGAAGACCTCCCAAGCTGCCTCCAAAGGCCGGTTTGCAAGCACTCCCGCCCGCTGTTCCCGCCAGCCTCGCACAATGCTCCCAAGCCCGGGAGAAAAGCCCTTAGGGGTGGTGTTCTCTCCGTGCCAATGGAGTACCTCCCTGGCTGCCCCCAAAGGCCGGTTTGCAAGCACTCCTACTCGCTGTTCCCGCCAGCCACGCACAATCCTCCAAAACCCCGGAGAAAAGCGCTTCGGGGTGGTGTTCTCTCCGTGCCCATGGAAGACCTCCCGGGGTGCCCCCAAAGGCCGGTTTGGAAGCACTCCCACTCGCTGTTCCCGCCATCCGCGCAAATGTTCCAAGCCCGGGAGAAAAGCGCTTCTGGGTGGTGCTCTCTCCTGGCCCTTGGAAGACCTCCCCGGCTGCCTCCAAAGGCCGGTTTGCAAGCACTCCCGCCCGCTGTTCCCACCAGCCACGCACAATGCTCCCAAGCCCGGGAGAAAAGCATTTTGGGGTGGTGCTCACACCGGGCCCTGGAAGACCTCCCCGGCTGCCTCCAAAGGACGGTTTTCAAGCACTCCTGCCTGCTGTTCCCGCCACCCGCGCACAATGCTCCCAAGCCCGGGAGAAAAGCACTTCGGGGTGGTGCTCTCTACAGGCCCTTGGAAGACCTCCCCGGCTGCCTCCAAAGGCCGGTTTGCAAGGACTCCTTCCTGCTGTTCCCGCCAGCCACGCACAATGCTCCCAAGCCCGGGAGAAAAGTGCTTCGGGGTGGTGCTCTCTCCGGGCCCTTGGAAGACGTCCCCGGCTGCCTCCAAAGGCCGGTTTGCAAGCACTCATGCCCGTTGTTCCCACCAGCCGCGCACAATGCTCCCAAGCCCGGGAGAAAAGCATTTTGGGGTGGTGCTCACTCCGGGCCCTTGGAAGACCTCCCCGGCTGCCTCCAAAGGCCAGTTTGCAAGCACTCCTGCCTGCTGTTCCCGCCAGCCGCGCACAATGCTCCCAAGCCCGGGAGAAAAGCGCTTCGGGGTGGTGCTCTCTCCGGGCACTTTCAAGACCTCCCCGGCTGCCTCCAAAGGCCGGTTTGTAAGTACTCATTCCCGCTGCTTCCGCCAGCCACGCACAATGCTCCCAAGCCCGGTAGAAAAGCATTTTGGGGTGGTGATCAGTCCGGGCCCTTGGAAGACCTCCCCGGCTGCCTCCAAAGGACAGTTTGCAAGCACTCATGCCCGCTGTTTCCGCCAGCCGCGCACAATGCTCCCAAGACCGTGAGAAAAGCGCTTCGGGGTGGTGTTCTCTCCGAGACCATGGAGGACCTCCCTGGCTGCCCCCAAAGGCCGGTTTGCAAGCACTCCCACTCGCTGTTCCCGCCAGCCACACACAATGTTCCAAAACCCCGGAGAAAAGCGCTTCGGGGTGGTGCTCTCTCCGGGCCCTTGGAAGACTTCTCTGGCTGCCTCCAAAGGCCGGTTTGCAAGAATTCCCTCCCGCTGTCCCGCCAGCCGCACACAATGCTCCCAATCACGGGAGAAAAGCGCTTCGGGGTGGTGCTCTCTCAGGGCCCTTTGAAGACTTCCCCGGCTGCCTCCAATGGCCGGTATGCAAGCACTCATGCCCGCTGTTCCCACCAGCCATGCACAATGCTCCCAAGCACGGGAGAAAAGCATTTTGGGGTGGTGCTCTATCCTTGCCCTTGGAAGACCTCCGCGCCTGCCTCCAAAGGCCGGTTTGCAAGCACTCCTGCCTGCTGTTCCCGCCACCTGCGCACACTGCTCCCAAGCCCGGGAGAAAAGCGCATCGGGGTGGTGTTCTCTCCGGGCCCATGGAGGACCTCCCCGGCTGCCCTCAAAGGCCGGTTTGCAAGCATTCCCACTAGCTGTTCCCGCCAGCCACGCAAATGCTCCCAAGCCCGGGAGAAAAGCATTTTGGGGTGGTGCTCTCTCCGGGAACTTGCCCCTGTGCCTGGGGGCCAGGCCGGGGGTCCACACTCCCAGGCAAAGTCAGAACCACATGCACACGTCTGTTCCTGCCCCCTGCACCGGCAGAGAGCTCGGGGGAGCCAGAGTCTGTCAGGCAGCGGCTGGGCTGGCGGCCTGTGTGGGAAGGGGCAGAGCCGACCTAGGGGCAAGTTGGGCCTCTTGCTCTCCCTGCTGCCCTGAGGCTGCTGGGCCAAAGAGGTCTTGGACATCCAGCCCTTTGCTGGTCCCTTCCATCTGACGAGGCCCTCTGAGCTCCAGCACCTTGCAGTGTGGAGACAGACCCTGCCAGCAACATCCTCTCCAAGGAGGCCTCAACCGAGGCCTAGTCCCAGGGAAAGGCACCAGCGGGGATGAACCTGGGGAGGCGCCCGGGAATGTCTGGACCCAGTCCCCGAAGCCTGCCCCTTGGTGGGGCAGTACCCCCGGAGGCCAGGAAGGTCTGGGCAAAGCTGGCCTGGGGCAGGGGCCCTGCTGGGTCCTGCCCCTGTCCTGTGGGGCCTCTGAGCATGAGCGGCCCTCTCCCGCTGGAAGACCTCCCCGGCTGCCTCCAAAGGCCGATTTGCCAACACTCGCGCCCGCTGTTCCCGCCAGGCACGTACAATGCTCCCAAGCCCGGGAAAAAAGTGCTTCGGGGTGGTGCTCTCACCGGGCCCTTGCCCCTGAGCCTGGGGGCAAGGCATGGTGTCCACACTCCCAGGCCAAGTCAGAACCACATGCACACCTCTGATCTGCCCCCTGCATCGGCAGAGAGCTCGGGGGACCCAGAGTCTCTCAGGCAGGTGCTGGGCTGGCCGCCTGTGTGGGAAGGGGCAGAGCCGACCTAGGGGCAAGTTGGGCCTCTTGCTCTCCCTGCTGCCCTGATGCTGCTGGGTCAAAGAGGTCTTGGGCATCCAGCCCTTTGCTGGTCCCTTCCCTCTGACGAGGCCCTCTGAGCTCCAGCACCTTGCAGTGTGGAGACAGCCCCTGCCAGCAACCTCCTCTCCAAAGAGGCCTCAATCGAGGCCTACGCCCAGGGGAAAGGCACCAGCGGGGATGATCCTGGGGAGGCCCATGGACATGTCTGGACCCAGTCCCCGCAGCCTGCCCCTTGGTGGGGCAGTACCCCCGGAGGGCAGGAAGGTCTGTGCAAGGCTGGCCAGGGGCAGGGGACCTGCTGGGCCCTGCCCCTGGCCTGTGAGGCCTCTGAGCACAACCGGCCCTCTCCCACTGGAAGACCTCCCCGGCTGCCTCCAAAGTCCTGTTTGCAAACATTCCCGCCCGCTGTTCACGCCAGGCTCGCACAATGCTCCCAAGCCCGGGAGAAAAGCACTTCAGGGTGGTGCTCTCCCTGGGCCCTTGCCCTTGAGCCTGGGGGCAAGGCAGGGGGAACACACTCCCAGGCCAAGGCAGAACCACATGCCGACGTCTGTTCCTGTCCCCTGCACCGGCATAGAGCTTGGGGGAGCCAGAGTCTGTCAGGCAGCTGCTGGGTTGGCCGCCTGTGTGGGAAGGGGCAGAGCCGCCCTAGGGGCAAGTTGGGCCTCTTGCTCTCCCTGCTGCCCTGAGGCTGCTGGGCCAAAGAGGTCTTGGGCATCCAGCCCTTTGCTGGTCCCTTCCCTCTGACGAGGCCCTCTGAGCTCCAGCACCTTGCAGTGTGGAGACAGCCCCTGCCAGCAACCTCCTCTCCAAGGAGGCCTCAACCGAGGCCTAGGCCCAGGGGAAAGGCACCAGCGGGGATGAGCCTGGGGAGGCGCCCGGGCATGTCTGGACCAGTCTCCGCAGCCTGCCCCTTGGTGGGGTAGTACCCCCGGAGGCCAGGAAGGTCTGGGCAAGGCTGCCAGGGGCAGGGACACTGCTGGGTCCTGCCCCTGGCCTGTGGGGCGTCTGAGCACAACCAGCACTCTCCCGCTGGAAGACCTCCCCGGCTGCCTCCAAAGGCCGGTTTGCAAGCACTCAATCCCGCTGTTCCCGCCAGCCGCGCACAATGCTCCCAAGCCCGGGAGAAAAGCGCTTCGGTGTGGTGCTCTCTCCCGGCCCTTGGAAGACCTCCCCGGCTGCCTCCAAAGGCTGGTTTTCAAGAACTCCCTCCCGCTGACCCGCCAGCCGCACACAATGCTCCCAAGCCCGGGAGAAAAGCATTTTGGGGTGGTTTTCTCTCCGGGCCCTTGGAAGACCTCCCCGGCTGCCTCGAAAGGCCGGTTTGCAAGCACTCAGGTCCGCTGTTCCCCACAGCCGCGCACAATGCTCCCAATTCCGGGAGAAAAGTGCTTCGGGATGGTGCTCTCTCCGGGCCCTTGGAAGACCTCCCAAGCTGCCTCCAAAGGCCGGTTTGCAAGCACTCCCGCCCACTGTTCCCGCCAGCCTCGCACAATGCTCCCAAGACCGGGAGAAAAGCGCTTCGGGGTGGTGTTCTCTCCGTGCCAATGGAGGACCTCCCTGGCTGCCCCCAAAGGCCGATTTGCAAGCACTGCACTCACTGTTCCCGCCAGCCACGCACAATCCTCCAAAACCCCGGAGAAAAGCGCTTCGGGGTGGTGTTCTCTCTGTGCCCATGGAAGACCTCCCGGGGTGCCCCCAAAGGCCGGTTAGGAAGCACTCCCACTCGCTGTTCCCGCCATCCGCAAAAATGTTCCAAGCCCGGGAGAAAAGCGCTTCTGGGTGGTGCTCTCTCCTGGCCCTTGGAAGACCTCCCCGGCTGCCTCCAAAGGCCAGTTTGCAAGCACTCCCGCCCGCTGTTCCCACCAGCCACGCACAATGCTCCCAAGCCCGGGAGAAAAGCATTTTGGGGTGGTGCTCACACCGGGCCCTGGAAGACCTCCCCGGCTGCCTCCAAAGGACGGTTTTCAAGCACTCCTGCCTGCTGTTCCCGCCAGCCACGCACAATACTCCCAAGCCCGGGAGAAAAGCGCTTCGGGGTGGTGCTCTCTACAGGCCCTTGGAAGACCTCCCCCGCTGCTTCCAAAGGCCGGTTTGCAAGGACTCCTTCCTGCTGTTCCCGCCAGCCACGCACAATGCTCCCAAGCCCGGGAGAAAAGTGCTTCGGGGTGGTGCTCTCTCCGGGCCCTTGGAAGACGTCCCCGGCTGCCTCCAAAGGCCGGTTTGCAAGCACTCATGCCCGCTGTTCCACCAGCCGCGCACAATGCTCCCAAGCCCGGGAGAAAAGCTTTTTGGGGTGGTGCTCACACCGGGCCCTGGAAGACCTCCCCAGCTGCCTGCAAAGGCCGGTTTTCAAGCACTCCTGCCTGCTGTTCCCGCCACCCGCGCACAATACTCCCAAGCCCGGGAGAAAAGCGCTTCGGGGTGGTGCTCTCTACAGGCCCTTGGAAGACCTCCCCCGCTGCCTCCAAAGGCCGGTTTGCAAGGACTCCTTCCTGCTGTTCCCGCCAGCCACGCACAATGCTCCCAAGCCCGGGAGAAAAGTGCTTCGGGGTGGTGCTCTCTCCGGGCCCTTGGAAGACGTCCCCGGCTGCCTCCAAAGGCCGGTTTGCAAGCACTCATGCCCTTTGTTCCCACCAGCCGCACACAATGCTCCCAAGCCCGGGAGAAAAGCATTTTGGGGTGGTGCTCACTCCGGGCCCTTGGAAGACCTCCCCGGCTGCCTCCAAAGGCCAGTTTGCAAGCACTCCTGCCTGCTGTTCCCGCCAGCCGCGCACAATGCTCCCAAGCCCGGGAGAAAAGCGCTTCGGGGTGGTGCTCTCTCCGGGCACTTTCAAGACCTCCCCGGCTGCCTCCAAAGGCCGGTTTGTATGTACTCATTCCCGCTGCTTCCGCCAGCCACGCACAATGCTCCCAAGCCCGGGAGAAAAGCATTTTGGGGTGGTGCTCTCTCCGGGCCCTTGGAAGACCTCCCGGGCTGCCTCCAAAGGCCGGTTTGCCAACACTCCCGCCCGCTGTTCCCGCCAGGCACGCACAATGCTCCCAAGCCCGGGAGAAAAGCGCTTCGGGGTGTTGCTCTCTCCGGGCCCTTGCCCCTGAGCCTGGGGGCCAGGCAGTTGGTCTACACTCCCAGACCAAGGCAGAACCACATGCACACGTCTGTTCCTGACCCCTGCACCGGCAGAGAGCTCGGGGGAGCCAGAGTCTGTCAGGCAGCTGCTGGGCTGGCCGCCTGTGTGGGAAGGGGCAGAGCCGACCTAGGGGCAAGTTGGGCCTCTTCCTCTCCCTGCTGCCCTGAGGCTGCTGGGCCAAAGAGGTCTTGGGCATCCAGCCCCTTGCTGGTCCCTTCCCTCTGACGAGGCCCTCTGAGCTCCAGCACTTTGCAGTGTGGAGACAGCCCCTGCCAGCAACCTCCTCTCCAAGGAGGCCTCAACCGAGGCCTAGGCCCAGGGGAAAGGCACCAGCGGGGATGAGCCTGGGGAGGCGCCCGGGCATGTCTGGACCCAGTCCCCGCAGCCTGCCCCTTGGTGGGGCAGTACCCCCGGAGGCCAGGAAGGTCTGGGCAAGGCTGGCCAGGGGCAGGGGACCTGCTGGGTCCTGCCCCTGGCCTGTGGGGCCTCTGAGCACAACCGGCCCTCTCCCACTGGAAGACCTCCCCGGCTGCCTCCAAAGGCCGGTTTGCAAGCACTCCCGCCCACTGTTCCCACCAAGCGCGCACAATGCTCCCAAGCCCGGGAGAAAAGCCCTTCGGGGTGGTGCTCTCTCCGGGCCCTTTCCCCTGAGCCTGGGGGCCAGGCAGGGGGTCCACACTCCCAGGCCAAGGCAGAACCACATGCACACGTCTGTTCCTGCCCCCTGCACCGGCAGAGAGCTCGGGGGAGCCAGAGTCTGTCAGGCAGCTGCTGGGCTGGCCGCCTGTGTGGGAAGGGGCAGAGCCGACCTAGGGGCAAGTTGGGCCTCTTGCTCTCCCTGCTGCCCTGAGGCTGCTGGGCCAAAGAGGTCTTGGGCATCCAGCCCCTTGCTTGTCCCTTCCCTCTGACGAGGCCCTCTGAGCTCCAGCACCTTGCAGTGTGGAGACAGCCCCTGCCAGCAACCTCCTCTCCAAGGAGGCCTCAACCGAGGCCTAGGACCAGGGGAAAGGCACCAGCGGGGATGAGCCTGGGGAGGCGCCCGGGCATGTCTGGACCCAGTCCCCGCAGCCTGCCCCTTGGTGGGGCAGTACCCCCGGAGGCCAGGAAGGTCTGGGCAAGGCTGGCCAGGGGCAGGGGCCCTGCTGGGTCCTGCCCCTGGCCTGTGGGGCCTCTGAGCACAACCGGCCCTCTCCCACTGGAAGACCTCCCCGGCTGCCTCCAAAGGCCGGTTTGCCAACACTCCCGCCCGCTGTTCCCGCCAGGCACGCACAATGCTCCCAAGCCCGGGAGAAAAGCGCTTCGGGGTGGTGCTCTCCCTGGGCCCTTGCCCTTGAGCCTGGGGGCAAGGCAGGGGGAACACACTCCCAGGCCAAGGCAGAACCACATGCCGACGTCTGTTCCTGTCCCCTGCACCGGCAGAGAGCTTGGGGGAGCCAGAGTCTGTCAGGCAGCTGCTGGGTTGGCCGCCTGTGTGGGAAGGGGAAGAGCCGCCCTAGGGGCAAGTTGGGCCTCTTGCTCTCCCTGCTGCCCTGAGGCTGCTGGGCCAAAGAGGTCTTGGGCATCCAGCCCTTTGCTGGTCCCTTCCCTCTGACGAGGCCCTCTGAGCTCCAGCACCTTGCAGTGTGGAGACAGCCCCTGCCAGCAACCTCCTCTCCAAGGAGGCCTCAACCGAGGCCTAGGCCCAGGGGAAAGGCACCAGCGGGGATGAGCCTGGGGAGGCGCCCGGGCATGTCTGGACCAGTCTCCGCAGCCTGCCCCTTGGTGGGGTAGTACCCCCGGAGGCCAGGAAGGTCTGGGCAAGGCTGCCAGGGGCAGGGACACTGCTGGGTCCTGCCCCTGGCCTGTGGGGCGTCTGAGCACAACCAGCACTCTCCCGCTGGAAGACCTCCCCGGCTGCCTCCAAAGGCCGGTTTGCAAGCACTCAATCCCGCTGTTCCCGCCAGCCGCGCACAATGCTCCCAAGCCCGGGAGAAAAGCGCTTCGGTGTGGTGCTCTCTCCCGGCCCTTGGAAGACCTCCCCGGCTGCCTCCAAAGGCTGGTTTTCAAGAACTCCCTCCCGCTGACCCGCCAGCCGCACACAATGCTCCCAAGCCCGGGAGAAAAGCATTTTGGGGTGGTGTTCTCTCCGGGCCCTTGGAAGACCTCCCCGGCTGCCTCGAAAGGCCGGTTTGCAAGCACTCAGGTCCGCTGTTCCCCACAGCCGCGCACAATGCTCCCAATTCCGGGAGAAAAGTGCTTCGGGATGGTGCTCTCTCCGGGCCCTTGGAAGACCTCCCAAGCTGCCTCCAAAGGCCGGTTTGCAAGCACTCCCGCCCACTGTTCCCGCCAGCCTCGCACAATGCTCCCAAGACCGGGAGAAAAGCGCTTCGGGGTGGTGTTCTCTCCGTGCCAATGGAGGACCTCCCTGGCTGCCCCCAAAGGCCGATTTGCAAGCACTGCACTCACTGTTCCCGCCAGCCACGCACAATCCTCCAAAACCCCGGAGAAAAGCACTTCGGGGTGGTGTTCTCTCTGTGCCCATGGAAGACCTCCCGGGGTGCCCCCAAAGGCCGGTTAGGAAGCACTCCCACTCGCTGTTCCCGCCATCCACAAAAATGTTCCAAGCCCGGGAGAAAAGCGCTTCTGGGTGGTGCTCTCTCCTGGCCCTTGGAAGACCTCCCCGGCTGCCTCCAAAGGCCAGTTTGCAAGCACTCCCGCCCGCTGTTCCCACCAGCCACGCACAATGCTCCCAAGCCCGGGAGAAAAGCATTTTGGGGTGGTGCTCACACCGGGCCCTGGAAGACCTCCCCGGCTGCCTCCAAAGGACGGTTTTCAAGCACTCCTGCCTGCTGTTCCCGCCAGCCACGCACAATACTCCCAAGCCCGGGAGAAAAGCGCTTCGGGGTGGTGCTCTCTACAGGCCCTTGGAAGACCTCCCCCGCTGCTTCCAAAGGCCGGTTTGCAAGGACTCCTTCCTGCTGTTCCCGCCAGCCACGCACAATGCTCCCAAGCCCGGGAGAAAAGTGCTTCGGGGTGGTGCTCTCTCCGGGCCCTTGGAAGACGTCCCCGGCTGCCTCCAAAGGCCGGTTTGCAAGCACTCATGCCCGCTGTTCCACCAGCCGCGCACAATGCTCCCAAGCCCGGGAGAAAAGCTTTTTGGGGTGGTGCTCACACCGGGCCCTGGAAGACCTCCCCAGCTGCCTGCAAAGGCCGGTTTTCAAGCACTCCTGCCTGCTGTTCCCGCCACCCGCGCACAATACTCCCAAGCCCGGGAGAAAAGCGCTTCGGGGTGGTGCTCTCTACAGGCCCTTGGAAGACCTCCCCCGCTGCCTCCAAAGGCCGGTTTGCAAGGACTCCTTCCTGCTGTTCCCGCCAGCCACGCACAATGCTCCCAAGCCCGGGAGAAAAGTGCTTCGGGGTGGTGCTCTCTCCGGGCCCTTGGAAGACGTCCCCGGCTGCCTCCAAAGGCCGGTTTGCAAGCACTCATGCCCTTTGTTCCCACCAGCCGCACACAATGCTCCCAAGCCCGGGAGAAAAGCATTTTGGGGTGGTGCTCACTCCGGGCCCTTGGAAGACCTCCCCGGCTGCCTCCAAAGGCCAGTTTGCAAGCACTCCTGCCTGCTGTTCCCGCCAGCCGCGCACAATGCTCCCAAGCCCGGGAGAAAAGCGCTTCGGGGTGGTGCTCTCTCCGGGCACTTTCAAGACCTCCCCGGCTGCCTCCAAAGGCCGGTTTGTATGTACTCATTCCCGCTGCTTCCGCCAGCCACGCACAATGCTCCCAAGCCCGGGAGAAAAGCATTTTGGGGTGGTGCTCTCTCCGGGCCCTTGGAAGACCTCCCGGGCTGCCTCCAAAGGCCGGTTTGCCAACACTCCCGCCCGCTGTTCCCGCCAGGCACGCACAATGCTCCCAAGCCCGGGAGAAAAGCGCTTCGGGGTGTTGCTCTCTCCGGGCCCTTGCCCCTGAGCCTGGGGGCCAGGCAGTTGGTCTACACTCCCAGACCAAGGCAGAACCACATGCACACGTCTGTTCCTGACCCCTGCACCGGCAGAGAGCTCGGGGGAGCCAGAGTCTGTCAGGCAGCTGCTGGGCTGGCCGCCTGTGTGGGAAGGGGCAGAGCCGACCTAGGGGCAAGTTGGGCCTCTTCCTCTCCCTGCTGCCCTGAGGCTGCTGGGCCAAAGAGGTCTTGGGCATCCAGCCCCTTGCTGGTCCCTTCCCTCTGACGAGGCCCTCTGAGCTCCAGCACTTTGCAGTGTGGAGACAGCCCCTGCCAGCAACCTCCTCTCCAAGGAGGCCTCAACCGAGGCCTAGGCCCAGGGGAAAGGCACCAGCGGGGATGAGCCTGGGGAGGCGCCCGGGCATGTCTGGACCCAGTCCCCGCAGCCTGCCCCTTGGTGGGGCAGTACCCCCGGAGGCCAGGAAGGTCTGGGCAAGGCTGGCCAGGGGCAGGGGACCTGCTGGGTCCTGCCCCTGGCCTGTGGGGCCTCTGAGCACAACCGGCCCTCTCCCACTGGAAGACCTCCCCGGCTGCCTCCAAAGGCCGGTTTGCAAGCACTCCCGCCCACTGTTCCCACCAAGCGCGCACAATGCTCCCAAGCCCGGGAGAAAAGCCCTTCGGGGTGGTGCTCTCTCCGGGCCCTTTCCCCTGAGCCTGGGGGCCAGGCAGGGGGTCCACACTCCCAGGCCAAGGCAGAACCACATGCACACGTCTGTTCCTGCCCCCTGCACCGGCAGAGAGCTCGGGGGAGCCAGAGTCTGTCAGGCAGCTGCTGGGCTGGCCGCCTGTGTGGGAAGGGGCAGAGCCGACCTAGGGGCAAGTTGGGCCTCTTGCTCTCCCTGCTGCCCTGAGGCTGCTGGGCCAAAGAGGTCTTGGGCATCCAGCCCCTTGCTTGTCCCTTCCCTCTGACGAGGCCCTCTGAGCTCCAGCACCTTGCAGTGTGGAGACAGTCCCTGCCAGCAACCTCCTCTCCAAGGAGGCCTCAACCGAGGCCTAGGACCAGGGGAAAGGCACCAGCGGGGATGAGCCTGGGGAGGCGCCCGGGCATGTCTGGACCCAGTCCCCGCAGCCTGCCCCTTGGTGGGGCAGTACCCCCGGAGGCCAGGAAGGTCTGGGCAAGGCTGGCCAGGGGCAGGGGCCCTGCTGGGTCCTGCCCCTGGCCTGTGGGGCCTCTGAGCACAACCGGCCCTCTCCCACTGGAAGACCTCCCCGGCTGCCTCCAAAGGCCGGTTTGCCAACACTCCCGCCCGCTGTTCCCGCCAGGCACGCACAATGCTCCCAAGCCCGGTAGAAAAGCGCTTCGGGGTGGTGCTCTCCCTGGGCCCTTGCCCTTGAGCCTGGGGGCAAGGCAGGGGGAACACACTCCCAGGCCAAGGCAGAACCACATGCCGACGTCTGTTCCTGTCCCCTGCACCGGCAGAGAGCTTGGGGGAGCCAGAGTCTGTCAGGCAGCTGCTGGGTTGGCCGCCTGTGTGGGAAGGGGCAGAGCCGCCCTAGGGGCAAGTTGGGCCTCTTGCTCTCCCTGCTGCCCTGAGGCTGCTGGGCCAAAGAGGTCTTGGGCATCCAGCCCTTTGCTGGTCCCTTCCCTCTGACGAGGCCCTCTGAGCTCCAGCACCTTGCAGTGTGGAGACAGCCCCTGCCAGCAACCTCCTCTCCAAGGAGGCCTCAACCGAGGCCTAGGCCCAGGGGAAAGGCACCAGCGGGGATGAGCCTGGGGAGGCGCCCGGGCATGTCTGGACCAGTCTCCGCAGCCTGCCCCTTGGTGGGGTAGTACCCCCGGAGGCCAGGAAGGTCTGGGCAAGGCTGCCAGGGGCAGGGACACTGCTGGGTCCTGCCCCTGGCCTGTGGGGCGTCTGAGCACAACCAGCACTCTCCCGCTGGAAGACCTCCCCGGCTGCCTCCAAAGGCCGGTTTGCAAGCACTCAATCCCGCTGTTCCCGCCAGCCGCGCACAATGCTCCCAAGCCCGGGAGAAAAGCGCTTCGGTGTGGTGCTCTCTCCCGGCCCTTGGAAGACCTCCCCGGCTGCCTCCAAAGGCTGGTTTTCAAGAACTCCCTCCCGCTGACCCGCCAGCCGCACACAATGCTCCCAAGCCCGGGAGAAAAGCATTTTGGGGTGGTGTTCTCTCCGGGCCCTTGGAAGACCTCCCCGGCTGCCTCGAAAGGCCGGTTTGCAAGCACTCAGGTCCGCTGTTCCCCACAGCCGCGCACAATGCTCCCAATTCCGGGAGAAAAGTGCTTCGGGATGGTGCTCTCTCCGGGCCCTTGGAAGACCTCCCAAGCTGCCTCCAAAGGCCGGTTTGCAAGCACTCCCGCCCACTGTTCCCGCCAGCCTCGCACAATGCTCCCAAGACCGGGAGAAAAGCGCTTCGGGGTGGTGTTCTCTCCGTGCCAATGGAGGACCTCCCTGGCTGCCCCCAAAGGCCGATTTGCAAGCACTGCACTCACTGTTCCCGCCAGCCACGCACAATCCTCCAAAACCCCGGAGAAAAGCACTTCGGGGTGGTGTTCTCTCTGTGCCCATGGAAGACCTCCCGGGGTGCCCCCAAAGGCCGGTTAGGAAGCACTCCCACTCGCTGTTCCCGCCATCCACAAAAATGTTCCAAGCCCGGGAGAAAAGCGCTTCTGGGTGGTGCTCTCTCCTGGCCCTTGGAAGACCTCCCCGGCTGCCTCCAAAGGCCAGTTTGCAAGCACTCCCGCCCGCTGTTCCCACCAGCCACGCACAATGCTCCCAAGCCCGGGAGAAAAGCATTTTGGGGTGGTGCTCACACCGGGCCCTGGAAGACCTCCCCGGCTGCCTCCAAAGGACGGTTTTCAAGCACTCCTGCCTGCTGTTCCCGCCAGCCACGCACAATACTCCCAAGCCCGGGAGAAAAGCGCTTCGGGGTGGTGCTCTCTACAGGCCCTTGGAAGACCTCCCCCGCTGCTTCCAAAGGCCGGTTTGCAAGGACTCCTTCCTGCTGTTCCCGCCAGCCACGCACAATGCTCCCAAGCCCGGGAGAAAAGTGCTTCGGGGTGGTGCTCTCTCCGGGCCCTTGGAAGACGTCCCCGGCTGCCTCCAAAGGCCGGTTTGCAAGCACTCATGCCCGCTGTTCCACCAGCCGCGCACAATGCTCCCAAGCCCGGGAGAAAAGCTTTTTGGGGTGGTGCTCACACCGGGCCCTGGAAGACCTCCCCAGCTGCCTGCAAAGGCCGGTTTTCAAGCACTCCTGCCTGCTGTTCCCGCCACCCGCGCACAATACTCCCAAGCCCGGGAGAAAAGCGCTTCGGGGTGGTGCTCTCTACAGGCCCTTGGAAGACCTCCCCCGCTGCTTCCAAAGGCCGGTTTGCAAGGACTCCTTCCTGCTGTTCCCGCCAGCCACGCACAATGCTCCCAAGCCCGGGAGAAAAGTGCTTCGGGGTGGTGCTCTCTCCGGGCCCTTGGAAGACGTCCCCGGCTGCCTCCAAAGGCCGGTTTGCAAGCACTCATGCCCTTTGTTCCCACCAGCCGCACACAATGCTCCCAAGCCCGGGAGAAAAGCATTTTGGGGTGGTGCTCACTCCGGGCCCTTGGAAGACCTCCCCGGCTGCCTCCAAAGGCCAGTTTGCAAGCACTCCTGCCTGCTGTTCCCGCCAGCCGCGCACAATGCTCCCAAGCCCGGGAGAAAAGCGCTTCGGGGTGGTGCTCTCTCCGGGCACTTTCAAGACCTCCCCGGCTGCCTCCAAAGGCCGGTTTGTATGTACTCATTCCCGCTGCTTCCGCCAGCCACGCACAATGCTCCCAAGCCCGGGAGAAAAGCATTTTGGGGTGGTGCTCTCTCCGGGCCCTTGGAAGACCTCCCGGGCTGCCTCCAAAGGCCGGTTTGCCAACACTCCCGCCCGCTGTTCCCGCCAGGCACGCACAATGCTCCCAAGCCCGGGAGAAAAGCGCTTCGGGGTGTTGCTCTCTCCGGGCCCTTGCCCCTGAGCCTGGGGGCCAGGCAGTTGGTCTACACTCCCAGACCAAGGCAGAACCACATGCACACGTCTGTTCCTGACCCCTGCACCGGCAGAGAGCTCGGGGGAGCCAGAGTCTGTCAGGCAGCTGCTGGGCTGGCCGCCTGTGTGGGAAGGGGCAGAGCCGACCTAGGGGCAAGTTGGGCCTCTTCCTCTCCCTGCTGCCCTGAGGCTGCTGGGCCAAAGAGGTCTTGGGCATCCAGCCCCTTGCTGGTCCCTTCCCTCTGACGAGGCCCTCTGAGCTCCAGCACTTTGCAGTGTGGAGACAGCCCCTGCCAGCAACCTCCTCTCCAAGGAGGCCTCAACCGAGGCCTAGGCCCAGGGGAAAGGCACCAGCGGGGATGAGCCTGGGGAGGCGCCCGGGCATGTCTGGACCCAGTCCCCGCAGCCTGCCCCTTGGTGGGGCAGTACCCCCGGAGGCCAGGAAGGTCTGGGCAAGGCTGGCCAGGGGCAGGGGACCTGCTGGGTCCTGCCCCTGGCCTGTGGGGCCTCTGAGCACAACCGGCCCTCTCCCACTGGAAGACCTCCCCGGCTGCCTCCAAAGGCCGGTTTGCAAGCACTCCCGCCCACTGTTCCCACCAAGCGCGCACAATGCTCCCAAGCCCGGGAGAAAAGCCCTTCGGGGTGGTGCTCTCTCCGGGCCCTTTCCCCTGAGCCTGGGGGCCAGGCAGGGGGTCCACACTCCCAGGCCAAGGCAGAACCACATGCACACGTCTGTTCCTGCCCCCTGCACCGGCAGAGAGCTCGGGGGAGCCAGAGTCTGTCAGGCAGCTGCTGGGCTGGCCGCCTGTGTGGGAAGGGGCAGAGCCGACCTAGGGGCAAGTTGGGCCTCTTGCTCTCCCTGCTGCCCTGAGGCTGCTGGGCCAAAGAGGTCTTGGGCATCCAGCCCCTTGCTTGTCCCTTCCCTCTGACGAGGCCCTCTGAGCTCCAGCACCTTGCAGTGTGGAGACAGCCCCTGCCAGCAACCTCCTCTCCAAGGAGGCCTCAACCGAGGCCTAGGACCAGGGGAAAGGCACCAGCGGGGATGAGCCTGGGGAGGCGCCCGGGCATGTCTGGACCCAGTCCCCGCAGCCTGCCCCTTGGTGGGGCAGTACCCCCGGAGGCCAGGAAGGTCTGGGCAAGGCTGGCCAGGGGCAGGGGCCCTGCTGGGTCCTGCCCCTGGCCTGTGGGGCCTCTGAGCACAACCGGCCCTCTCCCACTGGAAGACCTCCCCGGCTGCCTCCAAAGGCAGGTTTGCCAACACTCCCGCCCGCTGTTCCCGCCAGGCACGCACAATGCTCCCAAGCCCGGGAGAAAAGCGCTTCGGGGTGGTGCTCTCTCCGGGCCCTTGCCCCTGAGCCTGTGGGCATGGCAGGGGGAACACACTCCCAGACCAAGGCAGAACCACATGCACACGTCTGTTCCTGCCCCCTGCACCGGCAGAGAGCTTGGGGGTGCCAGAGTGTCAGGCAGCTGCTGGGTTGGCCGCCTGTGTGGGAAGGGGCAGAGCCTCCCTAGGGGCAAGTTGGGCCTCTTGCTCTCCCTGCTGCCCTGAGGCTGCTGGGCCAAAGAGGTCTTGGGCATCCAGCCCCTTGCTGGTCCCTTCCCTCTGACGAGGCCCTCTGAGCTCTAGCACCTTGCAGTGTGGAGACAGCCCCTGCCAGCAACCTCCTCTCCAAGGAGGCCTCAACCGAGGCCTAGGCCCAGGGGAAAGGCACCAGTGGGGATGAGCCTGGGGAGGCGCCCGGGCATGTCTGGACCCAGTCCCCGCAGCCTGCCCCTTGGTGGGGCAGTACCCCCAGAGGCCAGGAAGCTCTGGGCAAGGCTGGCCAGGGGCAGGGGCCCTGCTGGGTCCTGCCCCTGGTCTGTGGGGCCTCTGAGCACAACCGGCCCTCTTCCACTGGAAGACCTACCCGGCTGCCTCCAAAGGCCGGTTTGCAAGCGCTCCCGCCCACTGTTCCCAGCAGGCGTGCACAATGCTCCCAAGCCCGGGAGAAAAGCGCTTCATGGTGGTGCTCTCTCCGGGCCCTTGCCCCTGAGCCTGGGGGCCAGGCAGGGGGAACACACTCCCAGGCCAAAGCGGAACCACATGCACACGTCTGATCTGCCCCCTGCACCGGCAGAGAGCTCGGGGGAGCCAGAGTCTGTCAGGCAGCTGCTGGGCTGGCCGCCTGTGTGGGAAGGGGCAGTACCGACCTAGGGGCAAGTTGGGCCTCTTGCTCTCCCCGCTGCCCTGAGGCTGCTGGGCCAAAGAGGTCTTGGGCATCCAGCCCCTTGCTGGTCCCTTCCCTCTGACGAGGCCCTCTGAGCTCCAGCACCTTGCAGTGTGGAGACAGCCCCTGCCAGCAACCTCCTCTCCAAGGAGGCCTCAACCGAGGCCTAGGCTCAGGGGAAAGGCACCAGCGGGGATGAGCCTGGGGAGGCGCCCGGGCATGTCTGGACCCAGTCCCCGCAGCCTGCCCCTTGGTGGGGCAGTACCCCCGGAGGCCAGGAAGGTCTGGGAAAGGCTGGCCAGGGGCAGGGGACCTGCAGGGTCCTGCCCCTGGCCTGTGGGGCCTCTGAGCACAACCGGCCCTCTCCCACTGGAAAACCTCCCCGGCTGCCTCCAAAGGCCGGTTTGCCAACACTCCCGCCCGCTGTTCCCGCCAGGCACGCACAATGCTCCCAAGCCCGGGAGAAAAGCGCTTCGGGGTGTTGCTCTCTCCGGGCCCCTGCCCCTGAGCCTGGGCCCAAGGCAGGGTGTCCACACTCCCAGGCCAAGGCAGAACCACATGCACACGTCTGTTCCTGACCCCTGTACCGGCAGAGAGCTCGGGGGAGCCAGAGTCTGTCAGGCAGCTGCTGGGCTGGCCGCCTGTGTGGGAAGGGGCAGAGCCGACCTAGGGGCAAGTTGGGCCTCTTCCTCTCCCTGCTGCCCTGAGGCTGCTGGGCCAAAGAGGTCTAGGGCATCCAGCCCCTTGCTGGTCCCTTCCCTCTGACGAGGCCCTCTGAGCTCCAGCACTTGCAGTGTGGAGACAGCCCCTGCCAGCAACCTCCTCTCCAAGGAGGCCTCAACCGAGGCCTAGGCCCAGGGGAAAGGCACCAGCGGGGATGAGCGTGGGGAGGCGCCCGGGCATGTCTAGACCCAGTCCCCGCAGCCTGCCCCTTGGTGGGGCAGTACCCCCGGAGGCCAGGAAGGTCTCGGCAAGGCTGCCAGGGGCAGGGACACTGCTGGGTCTTACCCCTGGCCTGTGGGGCCTCTGAGCACAACCGGCACTCTCCCGCTGGAAGACCTCCCCGTCTGCCTCCAAAGGTCGGTTTGCAAGCACTCCCGCCCGCTCTTCCCGCCAGGCACGCACAATGCTCCCAAGCCCGGGAGAAAAGCGCTTCGGGGTGTTTTTCTCTCCGGGCCCTTGCCCCTGAGCCTGGGGGCCAGGCAGGGGGAACACACTCCCAGGCCAAGGCAGAACGACATGCACACGTCTGTTCCTGCCCCCTACACCGGCAGAGAGCTCGGGGGAGCCAGATACTGCGAGGCTGCTGCTTGTCTGGCTGCCTGTGTGGGACGGGGCAGAGCCGACCTAGGGGCAAGTTGGGCCTCTTGCTCTCCCTGCTGCCCTGAGGCTGCTGGGCCAAAGAGGTCTTGGGCATCCAGCCCTTTGCTGGTCCCTTCCCTCTGACGAGGCCCTCTGAGCTCCAGCACCTTGCAGTGTGGAGACAGCCCCTGCCAGCAACCTCCTCTCCAAAGAGGCCTCAACCGAGGCCTAGGCCCAGGGGAAAGGCACCAGCGGGGATGATCCTGGGGAGGCGCACGGACATGTCTGGACCCAGTCCCCGCAGCCTGCCCCTTGGTGGGGCAGTACCCCCGGAGGCCAGGAAGGTCTGGGCAAGGCTGGCCAGGGGCAGGGGCCCTGGTGGGTCCTGCCCCTGGCCTGTGGGGCCTCTGAGCACAACCGGCCCTCTCCCACTGGAAGACCTCCCCGGCTGCCTCCAAAGGCCGGTTTGCAAGCGCTCCCGGCCACTGTTCCCAGCAGGCGTGGACAATGCTCCCAAGCCCGGGAGAAAAGCGCTTCAGGGTCGTGCTCTCTCCGGGCCCTTGCCCCTGAGCCTGGGGGCAAGGCAGGGTGTCCACACTCCCAGGCCAAGGCAGAACCACATGCACACGTCTGATCTGCCCCATGCACCGGCAGAGAGCTCGGGGGAGCCAGAGTCTGTCAAGCAGCTGCTGGGCTGGCTGCCTGTATGGGAAGTGGCAGAGCCGACCTAGGGGCAAGTTGGGCCTCTTGCTCTCCCTGCTGCCCTGAGGCTGCTGGGCCAAAGAGGTCTTGGGCATCCAGCCCCTTGCTGGTCCCTTCCCTCGGACGAGGCCCTCTGAGCTCCAGCACCTTGCAGTGTGGAGACAGCCCCTGCCAGCAACCTCCTCTCCAAGGAGGCCTCAACCGAGGCCTAGGCCCAGGGGAAAGGCACCAGCGGGGATGAGCCTGGGGAGGCGCCCGGGCATGTCTGGACCCAGTCCCCGCAGCCTGCCCCTTGGTGGGGCAGTACCCCCGGAGGCCAGGAAGGTCTGGGCAAGGCTGGCCAGGGGCAGGGGACCTGCTGGGTCCTGCCCCTGGCCTGTGGGGCCTCTGAGCACAACCGGCCCTCTCCCACTGGAAGACCTCCCCGGCTGCCTCCAAAGGCCGGTTTGCAAGCACTCCCGCCCACTGTTCCCACCAAGCGCACACAATGCTCCCAAGCCCGGGAGAAAAGCGCTTCGGGGTGGTGCTCTCTCCGGGCCCTTGCCCCTGAGCCTGGGGGCCAGGCAGGGGGTCCACACTCCCAGGCCAAGGCAGAACCACATGCACACGTCTGCTCCTGCCCCCTGCACCGGCAGAGAGCTCGGGGGAGCCAGAGTCTGTCAGGCAGCTGCTGGGCGGGCCGCCTGTGTGGGAAGGGGCAGAGTCGACCTAGGGGCAATTTGGGCCTCTTGCTCTCCCTGCTGCCCTGAGGCTGCTGGGCCAAAGAGGTCTTGGGCATCCAGCCCCTTGCTTGTCCCTTCCCTCTGATGAGGCCCTCTGAGCTCCAGCACCTTGCAGTGTGGAGACAGCCCCTGCCAGCAACCTCCTCTCCAAGGAGGCCTCAACCGAGGCCTAGGCCCAGGGGAAAGGCACCAGCGGGGATGAGCCTGGGGAGGCGCCCGGGCATGTCTGGACCCAGTCCCCGCAGCCTGCCCCTTTGTGGGGCAGTACCCCCGGAGGCCAGGAAGGTCTGGGCAAGGCTGGCCAGGGGCAGGGGCCCTGCTGGGTCCTGCCCCTGGCCTGTGGGGCCTCTGAGCACAACCGGCCCTCTCCCACTGGAAGACCTCCCCGGCTGCCTCCAAAGGCCGGTTTGCCAACACTCCCGCCCGCTGTTCCCGCCAGGCACGCACAATGCTCCCAAGCCCGGGAGAAAAGCGCTTCGGGGTGTTGCTCTCTCCGGGCCCTTGCCCCTGAGCCTGGGGGCCAGGCAGTTGGTCCACACTCCCAGTCCAAAGCAGAACCACATGCACACGTCTGTTCCTGACCCCTGCACCGGCAGAGAGCTCGGGGGAGCCAGAGTCTGTCAGGCAGCTGCTGGGCTGGCCGCCTGTGTGGGAAGGGGCAGAGCCGACCTAGGGGCAAGTTGGGCCTCTTGCTCTCCCTGCTGCCCTGAGGCTGCTGGGCCAAAGAGGTCTTGGGCATCCAGCCCCTTGCTTGTCCCTTCCCTCTGACGAGGCCCTCTGAGCTCCAGCACCTTGCAGTGTGGAGACAGCCCCTGCCAGCAACCTCCTCTCCAAGGAGGCCTCAACCGAGGCCTAGGACCAGGGGAAAGGCACCAGCGGGGATGAGCCTGGGGAGGCGCCCGAGCATGTCTGGACCCAGTCCCCGCAGGCTGCCCCTTGGTGGGGCAGTACCCCCGGAGGCCAGGAAGGTCTGGGCAAGGCTGCCAGGGGCAGGGACACTGCTGGGTCCTGCCCCTGGCCTGTGGGGCGTCTGAGCACAACCAGCACTCTCCCGCTGGAAGACCTCCCCGTCTGCCTCCAAAGGCCGGTTTGCAAGCACTCCCGCCCGCTGTTCCCGCCAGGCACGCACAATGCTCCCAAGCCCGGGAGAAAAGCGCTTCGGGGTGGTGCTCTCTCCGGGCCCTTGCCCCTGGGCCTGGGGGCCAGGCAGGGGGAACACACTCCCAGGCCAAGGCAGAACGACATGCACACGTCTGTTCCTGCCCCCTACACCGGCAGAGAGCTCGGGGGAGCCAGATACTGCGAGGCTGCTGCTGGGCTGGCTGCCTGTGTGGGACGGGGCAGAGCCGACCTAGGGGCAAGTTGGGCCTCTTGCTCTCCCTGCTGCCCTGAGGCTGCTGGGTCAAAGAGGTCTTGGGCATCCAGCCCTTTGCTGGTCCCTTCCCTCTGACGAGGCCCTCTGAGCTCCAGCACCTTGCAGTGTGGAGACAGCCCCTGCCAGCAACCTCCTCTCCAAAGAGGCCTCAACCGAGGCCTAGGCCCAGGGGAAAGGCACCAGCGGGGATGATCCTGGGGAGGCGCACGGACATGTCTGGACCCAGTCCCCGCAGCCTGCCCCTTGGTGGGGCAGTACCCCCGGAGGCCAGGAAGGTCTGGGCAAGGCTGGCCAGGGGCAGGGGCCCTGGTGGGTCCTGCCCCTGGCCTGTGGGGCCTCTGAGCACCACCGGCCCTCTCCCACTGGAAGACCTCCCCGGCTGCCTCCAAAGGCCGGTTTGCAAGCGCTCCCGGCCACTGTTCCCAGCAGGCGTGGACAATGCTCCCAAGCCCGGGAGAAAAGCGCTTCAGGGTCGTGCTCTCTCCGGGCCCTTGCCCCTGAGCCTGGGGGCAAGGCAGGGTGTCCACACTCCCAGGCCAAGGCAGAACCACATGCACACGTCTGATCTGCCCCATGCACCGGCAGAGAGCTCGGGGGAGCCAGAGTCTGTCAAGCAGCTGCTGGGCTGGCTGCCTGTATGGGAAGTGGCAGAGCCGACCTAGGGGCAAGTTTGGCCTCTTGCTCTCCCTGCTGCCCTGAGGCTGCTGGGCCAAAGAGGTCTTGGGCATCCAGCCCCTTGCTGGTCCCTTCCCTCTGACGAGGCCCTCTGAGCTCCAGCACCTTGCAGTGTGGAGACAGCCCCTGCCAGCAACCTCCTCTCCAAGGAGGCCTCAACCGAGGCCTAGGCCCAGGGGAAAGGCACCAGCGGGGATGAGCCTGGGGAGGCGCCCGGGCATGTCTGGACCCAGTCCCCGCAGCCTGCCCCTTGGTGGGGCAGTACCCCCGGAGGCCAGGAAGGTCTGGGCAAGGCTGGCCAGGGACAAGGGACCTGCTGGGTCCAGCCCCTGGCCTGTGGGGCCTCTGAGCACAACCGGCCCTCTCCCACTGGAAGACCTCCCCGGCTGCCTCCAAAGGCCGGTTTGCAAGCACTCCCGCCCACTGTTCCCACCAAGCGCACACAATGCTCCCAAGCCCGGGAGAAAAGCGCTTCGGGGTGGTGCTCTCTCCGGGCCCTTGCCCCTGAGCCTGGGGGCCAGGCAGGGGGTCCACACTCCCAGGCCAAGGCAGAACCACATGCACACGTCTGTTCCTGCCCCCTGCACCGGCAGAGAGCTCGGGGGAGCCAGAGTCTGTCAGGCAGCTGCTGGGCTGGCCGCCTGTGTGGGAAGGGGCAGAGCCGACCTAGGGGCAATTTGGGCCTCTTGCTCTCCCTGCTGCCCTGAGGCTGCTGGGCCAAAGAGGTCTTGGGCATCCAGCCCCTTGCTTGTCCCTTCCCTCTGACGAGGCCCTCTGAGCTCCAGCACCTTGCAGTGTGGAGACAGCCCCTGCCAGCAACCTCCTCTCCAAGGAGGCCTCAACCGAGGCCTAGGCCCAGGGGAAAGGCACCAGCGGGGATGAGCCTGGGGAGGCGCCCGGGCATGTCTGGACCCAGTCCCCGCAGCCTGCCCCTTTGTGGGGCAGTACCCCCGGAGGCCAGGAAGGTCTGGGCAAGGCTGGCCAGGGGCAGGGGCCCTGCTGGGTCCTGCCGCTGGCCTGTGGGGCCTCTGAGCACAACCGGCCCTCTCCCACTGGAAGACCTCCCCGGCTGCCTCCAAAGGCCGGTTTGCCAACACTCCCGCCCGCTGTTCCCGCCAGGCACGCACAATGCTCCCAAGCCCGGGAGAAAAGCGCTTCGGGGTGTTGCTCTCTCTGGGCCCTTGCCCCTGAGCCTGGGGGCCAGGCAGTTGGTCCACACTCCCAGTCCAAGGCAGAACCACATGCACTCGTCTGTTCCTGACCCCTGCACCGGCAGAGAGCTCGGGGGAGCCAGAGTCTGTCAGGCAGCTGCTGGGCTGGCCGCCTGTGTGGGAAGGGGCAGAGCCGACCTAGGGGCAAGTTGGGCCTCTTCCTCTCCCTGCTGCCCTGAGGATGCTGGGCCAAAGAGGTCTTGGGCATCCAGCCCCTTGCTGGTCCCTTCCCTCTGACGAGGCCCTCTGAGCTCCAGCACCTTGCAGTGTGGAGACAGCCCCTGCCAGCAACCTCCTCTCCAAGGAGGCCTCAACCGAGGCCTAGGCCCAGGGGAAAGGCACCAGCGGGGATGAGCCTCGGGAGGCGCCCGGGCATGTCTGGACCCAGTCACCGCAGCCTGCCCCTTGGTGGGGCAGTACCCCCGGAGGCCAGGAAGGTCTGGGCAAGGCTGGCCAGGGGCAGGGGACCTGCTGGGTCCTGCCCCTGGCCTGTGGGGCCTCTGAGCACAACCGGCCCTCTCCCACTGGAAGACCTCCCCGGCTGCCTCCAAAGGCCGGTTTGCAAGCACTCCCGCCCACTGTTCCCACCAAGCGCACACAATGCTCCCAAGCCCGGGAGAAAAGCGCTTCGGGGTGGTGCTCTCTCCGGGCCCTTGGCCCTGAGCCTGGGGGCCAGGCAGGGGGTCCACACTCCCAGGCCAAGGCAGAACCACATGCACACGTCTGTTCCTGCCCCCTGCACCGGCAGAGAGCTCGGGGGAGCCAGAGTCTGTCAGGCAGCTGCTGGGCTGGCCACCTGTGTGGGAAGGGGCAGAGCCGACCTAGGGGCAATTTGGGCCTCTTGCTCTCCCTGCTGCCCTGAGGCTGCTGGGCCAAAGAGGTCTTGGGCATCCAGCCCCTTGCTGGTCCCTTCCCTCTGACGAGGCCCTCTGAGCTCCAGCACCTTGCAGTGTGGAGACAGCCCCTGCCAGCAACCTCCTCTCCAAGGAGGCCTCAACCGAGGCCTAGGACCAGGGGAAAGGCACCAGCGGGGATGAGCCTGGGGAGGCGCCCGAGCATGTCTGGACCCAGTCCCCGCAGCCTGCCCCTTGGTGGGGCAGTACCCCCGGAGGCCAGGAATGTCTGGGCAAGGCTGCCAGGGGCAGGGACACTGCTGGGTCCTGACCCTGGCCTGTGGGCCGTCTGAGCACAACCAGCACTCTCCCGCTGGAAGACCTCCCCGTCTGCCTCCAAAGGCCGGTTTGCAAGCACTCCCGCCCGCTGTTCCCGCCAGGCACGCACAATGCTCTCAAGCCCGGGAGAAAAGCGCTTCGGGGTGGTGCTCTCTCCGGGCCCTTGCCCCTGGGCCTGGGGGCCAGGCAGGGGGAACACACTCCCAGGCCAAGGCAGAACGACATGCACACGTCTGTTCCTGCCCCCTACACCGGCAGAGAGCTCGGGGGAGCCAGATACTGCGAGGCTGCTGCTGGGCTGGCTGCCTGTGTGGGACGGGGCAGAGCCGACCTAGGGGCAAGTTGGGCCTCTTGCTCTCCCTGCTGCCCTGAGGCTGCTGGGTCAATGAGGTCTTGGGCATCCAGCCCTTTGCTGGTCCCTTCCCTCTGACGAGGCCCTCTGAGCTCCAGCACCTTGCAGTGTGGAGACAGCCCCTGCCAGCAACCTCCTCTCCAAAGAGGCCTCAACCGAGGCCTAGGCCCAGGGGAAAGGCACCAGCGGGGATGATCCTGGGGAGGCGCACGGACATGTCTGGACCCAGTCCCCGCAGCCTGCCCCTTGGTGGGGCAGTACCCCCGGAGGCCAGGAAGGTCTGGGCAAGGCTGGCCAGGGGCAGGGGCCCTGGTGGGTCCTGCCCCTGGCCTGTGGGGCCTCTGAGCACAACCGGCCCTCTCCCACTGGAAGACCTCCCCGGCTGCCTCCAAAGGCCGGTTTGCAAGCGCTCCCGGCCACTGTTCCCAGCAGGCGTGGACAATGCTCCCAAGCCCGGGAGAAAAGCGCTTCAGGGTCGTGCTCTCTCCGGGCCCTTGCCCCTGAGCCTGGGGGCCAGGCAGGGTGTCCACACTCCCAGTCCAAGGCAGAACCACATGCACACGTCTGTTCCTGACACCTGCACCGGCAGAGAGCTCGGGGGAGCCAGAGTCTGTCAGGCAGCTGCTGGGCTGGCCGCCTGTGTGGGAAGGGGCAGAGCCGACCTAGGGGCAAGTTGGGCCTCTTCCTCTCCCTGCTGCCCTGAGGATGCTGGGCCAAAGAGGTCTTGGGCATCCAGCCCCTTGCTGGTCCCTTCCCTCTGACGAGGCCCTCTGAGCTCCAGCACCTTGCAGTGTGGAGACAGCCCCTGCCAGCAACCTCCTCTCCAAGGAGGCCTCAACCGAGGCCTAGGCCCAGGGGAAAGGCACCAGCGGGGATGAGCCTGGGGAGGCGCCCGGGGATGTCTGGACCCAGTCACCGCAGCCTGCCCCTTGGTGGGGCAGTACCCCCGGAGGCCAGGAAGGTCTGGGCAAGGCTGGCCAGGGGCAGGGGCCCTGCTGGGTCCTGCCCCTGGCCTGTGGGGCCTCTGAGCACAACCGGCCCTCTCCCACTGGAAGACCTCCCCGGCTGCCTCCAAAGGCCGGTTTGCAAGCACTCCCGCCCACTGTTCCCACCAAGCGCACACAATGCTCCCAAGCCCGGGAGAAAAGCGCTTCGGGGTGGTGCTCTCTCCGGGCCCTTGCCCCTGAGCCTGGGGGCCAGGCAGGGGGTCCACACTCCCAGGCCAAGGCAGAACCACATGCACACGTCTGTTCCTGCCCCCTGCACCGGCAGAGAGCTCGGGGGAGCCAGAGTCTGTCAGGCAGCTGCTGGGCTGGCCACCTGTGTGGGAAGGGGCAGAGCCGACCTAGGGGCAAGTTGGGCCTCTTGCTCTCCCTGCTGCCCTGAGGCTGCTGGGCCAAAGAGGTCTTGGGCATCCAGCCCCTTGCTGGTCCCTTCCCTCTGACGAGGCCCTCTGAGCTCCAGCACCTTGCAGTGTGGAGACAGCCCCTGCCAGCAACCTCCTCTCCAAGGAGGCCTCAACCGAGGCCTAGGACCAGGGGAAAGGCACCAGCGGGGATGAGCCTGGGGAGGCGCCCGAGCATGTCTGGACCCAGTCCCCGCAGCCTGCCCCTTGGTGGGGCAGTACCCCCGGAGGCCAGGAATGTCTGGGCAAGGCTGCCAGGGGCAGGGACACTGCTGGGTCCTGACCCTGGCCTGTGGGCCGTCTGAGCACAACCAGCACTCTCCCGCTGGAAGACCTCCCCGTCTGCCTCCAAAGGCCGGTTTGCAAGCACTCCCGCCCGCTCTTCCCGCCAGGCACGCACAATGCTCCCAAGCCCGGGAGAAAAGCGCTTCGCGGTGGTGCTCTCTCCGGGCCCTTGCCCATGGGCCTGGGGGCCAGGCAGGGGGAACACACTCCCAGGCCAAGGCAGAACGACATGCACACGTCTGTTCCTGCCCCCTACACCGGCAGAGAGCTCGGGGGAGCCAGATACTGCGAGGCTGCTGCTGGGCTGGCTGCCGGTGTGGGACGGGGCATAGCCGACCTAGGGGCAAGTTGGGCCTCTTGCTCTCCCTGCTGCCCTGAGGCTGCTGGGTCAAAGAGGTCTTGGGCATCCAGCCCTTTGCTGGTCCCTTCCCTCTGACGAGGCCCTCTGAGCTCCAGCACCTTGCAGTGTGGAGACAGCCCCTGCCAGCAACCTCCTCTCCAAAGAGGCCTCAACCGAGGCCTAGGCCCAGGGGAAAGGCACCAGCGGGGATGATCCTGGGGAGGCGCACGGACATGTCTGGACCCAGTCCCCGCAGCCTGCCCCTTGGTGGGGCAGTACCCCCGGAGGCCAGGAAGGTCTGGGCAAGGCTGGCCAGGGGCAGGGGCCCTGGTGGGTCCTGCCCCTGGCCTGTGGGGCCTCTGAGCACAACCGGCCCTCTCCCACTGGAAGACCTCCCCGGCTGCCTCCAAAGGCCGGTTTGCAAGCGCTCCCGGCCACTGTTCCCAGCAGGCGTGGACAATGCTCCCAAGCCCGGGAGAAAAGCGCTTCAGGGTCGTGCTCTCTCCGGGCCCTTGCCCCTGAGCCTGGGGGCAAGGCAGGGTGTCCACACTCCCAGGCCAAGGCAGAACCACATGCACACGTCTGATCTGCCCCATGCACCGGCAGAGAGCTCGGGGGAGCCAGAGTCTGTCAAGTAGCTGCTGGGCTGGCTGCCTGTGTGGGAAGGGGCAAAGCCGACCCAGGGGCAAGTTGGGCCTCTTGCTCTCCCTGCTGCCCTGAGGCTGCTGGGCCAAAGAGGTCTTGGGCATCCAGCCCCTTGCTGGTCCCTTCCCTCTCACGAGGCCCTCTGAGCGCCAGCACCTTGCAGTGTGGAGACAGCCCCTGCCAGCAACCTCCTCTCCAAGGAGGCCTAAACCGAGGCCTAGGCCCAGGGGAAAGGCACCAGCGGGGATGAGCCTGGGGAGGCGCCCGGGCATGTCTGGACCCAGTCCCCGCAGCCTGCCCCTTGGTGGGGCAGTACCCCCGGAGGCCAGGAAGGTCTGGGCAAGGCTGGCCAGGGGCAGGGGCCCTGCTGGTTCCTGCCCCTGGCCTGTGGGGCCTCTGAGCACAACCGGCCCTCTCCCACTGGAAGACCTCCCCGGCTGCCTCCAAAGGCCGGTTTGCCAACACTCCCGCCCGCTGTTCCCGCCAGGCACGCACAATGCTCCCAAGCCCGGGAGAAAAGCGCTTCGGGGTGTTTTTCTCTCCGGGCCCTTGCCCCTGAGCCTGGGGGCCAGGCAGTTGGTCCACACTCCCAGACCAAGGCAGAACCACATGCACACGTCTGTTTCTGACCCCTGCACCGGCAGAGAGCTCGGGGGAGCCAGAGTCTGTCAGGCAGCTGCTGGGCTGGCCGCCTGTGTGGGAAGGGGCAGAGCCGATCTAGGGGCAAGTTGGGCCTCTTCCTCTCCCTGCTGCCCTGAGGCTGCTGGGCCAAAGAGGTCTTGGGGATCCAGCCCCTTGCTGGTCCCTTCCCTCTGACGAGGCCCTCTGAGCTCCAGCACCTTGCAGTGTGGAGACAGCCCCTGCCAGCAACCTCCTCTCCAAAGAGGCCTCAACCGAGGCCTATGCCCAGGGGAAAGGCACTAGCGGGGATGAGCCTGGGGAGGCGCCCGAGCATGTCTGGACCCAGTCCCCGCAGCCTGCCCCTTGGTGGGGCAGTACCCCCGGAGGCCAGGAATGTCTGGGCAAGGCTGCCAGGGGCAGGGACACTGCTGGGTCCTGCCCCTGGCCTGTGGGGCGTCTGAGCACAACCGGCACTCTCCCGCTGGAAGACCTCCCCGTCTGCCTCCAAAGGCCGGTTTGCAAGCACTCCCGCCCGCTGTTCCCGCCAGGCACGCACAATGCTCCCAAGCCCGGGAGAAAAGCGCTTCGGGGTGGTGCTCTCTCCGGGCCCTTGCCCCTGAGCCTGGGGGCCAGGCAGGGGGAACACACTCCCAGGCCAAGGCAGAACGACATGCACACGTCTGTTCCTGCCCCCTACACCGGCAGAGAGCTCGGGGGAGCCAGAGACTGCCAGGCTGCTGCTGGGCTGGCTGCCTGTGTGGGACGGGGCAGAGCCCACCTAGGGGCAAGTTGGGCCTCTTGCTCTCCCTGCTGCCCTGAGGCTGCTGGGTCAAAGAGGTCTTGGGCATCCAGCCCTTTGCTGGTCCCTTCCCTCTGACGAGGCCCTCTGAGCTCTAGCACCTTGCAGTGTGGAGACAGCCCCTGCCAGCAACCTCCTCTCCAAGGAGGCCTCAACCGAGGCCTAGGCCCAGGGGAAAGGCACCAGCGGGAATGAGCCTGGGGAGGCGCCTGGGCATGTCTGGACCCAGTCCCCGCAGCCTGCCCCTTGGTGGGGCAGTACCCCCGGAGACCAGGAAGATCTGGGCAAGGCTGGCCAGGGGCAGGGGCCCTGCTGCGTCCTGCCCCTGGCCTGTGGGGCCTCTGAGCACAACCGGCCCTCTCCCACTGGAAGACCTCCCCGGCTGCCTCCAAAGGCCGGTTTGCAAGCGCTCCCCCCCACTGTTCCCAGCAGGCGTGCACAATGATCCTAAGCCCGGGAGAAAAGCGCTTCAGGGTGGTGCTCTCTCCGGGCCCTTGCCCCTGAGCCTGGGGGCAAGGCAGGGTGTCCACACTCCCAGGCCAAGGCAGAACCACATGCACACGTCTGATCTGCCCCCTGCACCGGCAGAGAGCTCGAGGGAGCCAGAGTCTGTCAGGCAGCTGCTGGGCTGGCCGCCTGTTTGGGAAGGGGCAGAGCCGACCCAGGGGCAAGTTGGGCCTCTTGCTCTCCCTGCTGCCCTGAGGCTGCTGGGCCAAAGACGTCTTGGGCATCCAGCCCCTTGCTGGTCCCTTCCCTCTCACGAGGCACTCTGAGCGCCAGCACCTTGCAGTGTGGAGACAGCCCCTGCCAGCAACCTCCTCTCCAAGGAGGCCTAAACCGAGGCCTAGGCCCAGGGGAAAGGCACCAGCGGGGATGAGCCTGGGGAGGCGCCCGGGCATGTCTGGACCCAGTCCCCGCAGCCTGCCCCTTGGTGGGGCAGTAACCCCGGAGGCCAGGAAGGTCTGGGCAAGGCTGGCCAGGGGCAGGGGCCCTGCTGGGTCCTGCCCCTGGCCTGTGGGGCCTCTGAGCACAACCGGCCCTCTCCCACTGGAAGACCTCCCCGGCTGCCTCCAAAGGCCGGTTTGCCAACACTCCCGCCCGCTGTTCCCGCCAGGCACGCACAATGCTCCCAAGCCCGGGAGAAAAGCGCTTCGGGGTGTTTTTCTCTCCGGGCCCTTACCCCTGAGCCTGGGGGCCAGGCAGTTGGTCCACACTCCCAGACCAAGGCAGAACCACATGCACACGTCAGTTCCTGACCCCTGCACCGGCAGAGAGCTCGGGGGAGCCAGAGTCTGTCAGGCAGCTGCTGGGCTGGCCGCCTGTGTGGGAAGGGGCAGAGCCGATCTAGGGGCAAGTTGGGCCTCTTCCTCTCCCTGCTGCCCTGAGGCTGCTGGGCCAAAGAGGTCTTGGGGATCCAGCCCCTTGCTGGTCCCTTCCCTCTGACGAGGCCCTCTGAGCTCCAGCACCTTGCAGTGTGGAGACAGCCCCTGCCAGCAACCTCCTCTCCAAAGAGGCCTCAACCGAGGCCTATGCCCAGGGGAAAGGCACCAGCGGGGATGAGCCGGGGGAGGCGCCCGAGCATGTCTGGACCCAGTCCCCGCAGCCTGCCCCTTGGTGGGGCAGTACCCCCGGAGGCCAGGAATGTCTGGGCAAGGCTGCCAGGGGCAGGGACACTGCTGGGTCCTGCCCCTGGCCTGTGGGGCGTCTGAGCACAACCGGCACTCTCCCGCTGGAAGACCTCCCCGTCTGCCTCCAAAGGCCGGTTTGCAAGCACTCCCGCCCGCTGTTCCCGCCAGGCACGCACAATGCTCCCAAGCCCGGGAGAAAAGCGCTTCGGGGTGGTGCTCTCTCCGGGCCCTTGCCCCTGAGCCTGGGGGCCAGGCAGGGGGAACACACTCCCAGGTCAAGGCAGAACGACATGCACACGTCTGTTCCTGCCCCCTACACCGGCAGAGAGCTCGGGGGAGCCAGAGACTGCCAGGCTGCTGCTGGGCTGGCTGCCTGTGTGGGACGGGGCAGAGCCGACCTAGGGGCAAGTTGGGCCTCTTCCTCTCCCTGCTGCCCTGAGGCTGCTGGGTCAAAGAGGCATTGGGCATCCAGCCCTTTGCTGGTCCCTTCCCTCTGACGAGGCCCTCTGAGCTCCAGCACCTTGCAGTGTGGAGACAGCCCCTGCCAGCAACCTCCTCTCCAAAGAGTCCTCAACCGAGGCCTAGGACCAGGGGAAAGGCACCAGCGGGGATGATCCTGGGGAGGCGCACGGACATGTCTGGACCCAGTCCCCGCAGCCTGCCCCTTGGTGGGGCAGTACCCCCGGAGGCCAGGAAGGTCTGGGCAAGGCTGGCCAGGGGCAGGGGCCCTGGTGGGTCCTGCCCCTGGCCTGTGGGGCCTCTGAGCACAACCGGCCCTCTCCCACTGGATGACCTCCCCGGCTGCCTCCAAAGGCCGGTTTGCAAGCGCTCCCGGCCACTGTTCCCAGCAGGCGTGGACAATGCTCCCAAGCCCGGGAGAAAAGCGCTTCAGGGTGGTGCTCTCTCCGGGCCCTTGCCCCTGAGCCTGGGGGCAAGGCAGGGTGTCCACACTCCCAGGCCAAGGCAGAACCACATGCACACGTCTGATCTGCCCCATGCACCGGCAGAGAGCTCGGGGGAGCCAGATACTGCGAGGCTGCTGCTGGGCTGGCTGCCTGTGTGGGACGGGGCAGAGCCGACCTAGGGGCAAGTTGGCCCTCTTGCTCTCCCTGCTGCCCTGAGGCTGCTGGGCCAAAGAGGTCTTGGGCATCCAGCCCCTTGCTGGTCCCTTCCCTCTGACGAGGCCCTCTGAGCTCCAGCACCTTGCAGTGTGGAGACAGCCCCTGCCAGCAACCTCCTCTCCAAGGAGGCCTCAACCGAGGCCTAGGACCAGGGGAAAGGCACCAGCGGGGATGAGCCTGGGGAGGCGCCCGGGCATGTCTGGACCCAGGCCCCGCAGCCTGCCCCTTGGTGGGGCAGTACCCCCGGAGGCCAGGAAGGTCTGGGCAAGGCTGGCCAGGGGCAGGGGACCTGCTGGGTCCTGCCCCTGGCCTGTGGGGCCTCTGAGCACAACCGGCCCTCTCCCACTGGAAGACCTCCCCGGCTGCCTCCAAAGGCCGGTTTGCAAGCACTCCCGCCCACTGTTCCCACCAAGCGCACACAATGCTCCCAAGCCCGGGAGAAAAGCGCTTCGGGGTGGTGCTCTCTCCGGGCCCTTGCCCCTGAGCCTGGGGGCCAGGCAGGGGGTCCACACTCCTAGGCCAAGGCAGAACCACATGCACACGTCTGTTCCTGCCCCCTGCAAGGGCAGAGAGCTCGGGGGAGCCAGAGTCTGTCAGGCAGCTGCTGGGCTGGCCGCCTGTGTGGGAAGGGGCAGAGCCGACCTAGGGGCAATTTGGGCCTCTTGCTCTCCCTGCTGCCCTGAGGCTGCTGGGCCAAAGAGGTCTTGGGCATCCAGCCCCTTGCTTGTCCCTTCCCTCTGACGAGGCCCTCTGAGCTCCAGCACCTTGCAGTGTGGAGACAGCCCCTGCCAGCAACCTCCTCTCCAAGGAGGCCTCAACCGAGGCCTAGGACCAGGGGAAAGGCACCAGCGGGGATGAGCCTGGGGAGGCGCCCGGGCATGTCTGGACCCAGTCCCCGCAGCCTGCCCCTTGGTGGGGCAGTACCCCCGGAGGCCAGGAAGGTCTGGGCAAGGCTGGCCAGGGTCAGGGGCCCTGCTGGGTCCTGCCCCTGGCCTGTGGGGCCTCTGAGCACAACCGGCCCTCTCCCACTGGAAGACCTCCCCGGCTGCCTCCAAAGGCCGGTTTGCCAACACTCCCGCCCCCTGTTCCCACCAGGCACGCACAATGCTCCCAAGCCCGGGAGAAAAGCGCTTCGGGGTGTTGCTCTCTCCGGGCCCTTGCCCCTGAGCCTGGGGGCCAGGCAGTTGGTCCACACTCCCAGTCCAAGGCAGAACCACATGCACACGTCTGTTCCTGACCCCTGCACCGGCAGAGAGCTCGGGGGAGCCAGAGTCTGTCAGGCAGCTGCTGGGCTGGCCGCCTGTGTGGGAAGGGGCAGAGCCGACCTAGGGGCAAGTTGGCCCTCTTGCTCTCCCTGCTGCCCTGAGGCTGCTGGGCCAAAGAGGTCTTGGGCATCCAGCCCCTTGCTGGTCCCTTCCCTCTGACGAGGCCCTCTGAGCTCCAGCACCTTGCAGTGTGGAGACAGCCCCTGCCAGCAACCTCCTCTCCAAGGAGGCCTCAACCGAGGCCTAGGCCCAGGGGAAAGGCACCAGCGGGGATGAGCCTGGGGAGGCGCCCGGGCATGTCTGGACCCAGTCACCGCAGCCTGCCCCTTGGTGGGGCAGTACCCCCGGAGGCCAGGAAGGTCTGGGCAAGGCTGGCCAGGGGCAGGGGACCTGCTGGGTCCTGCCCCTGGCCTGTGGGGCCTCTGAGCACAACCGGCCCTCTCCCACTGGAAGACCTCCCCGGCTGCCTCCAAAGGCCGGTTTGCAAGCACTCCCGCCCACTGTTCCCACCAAGCGCACACAATGCTCCCAAGCCCGGGAGAAAAGCGCTTCGGGGTGGTGCTCTCTCCGGGCCCTTGCCCCTGAGCCTGGGGGCCAGGCAGGGGGTCCACACTCCCAGGCCAAGGCAGAACCACATGCACACGTCTGTTCCTGCCCCCTGCACCGGCAGAGAGCTCGGGGGAGCCAGAGTCTGTCAGGCAGCTGCTGGGCTGGCCACCTGTGTGGGAAGGGGCAGAGCCGACCTAGGGGCAATTTGGGCCTCTTGCTCTCCCTGCTGCCCTGAGGCTGCTGGGCCAAAGAGGTCTTGGGCATCCAGCCCCTTGCTTGTCCCTTCCCTCTGACGAGGCCCTCTGAGCTCCAGCACCTTGCAGTGTGGAGACAGCCCCTGCCAGCAACCTCCTCTCCAAGGAGGCCTCAACCGAGGCCTAGGACCAGGGGAAAGGCACCAGCGGGGATGAGCCTGGGGAGGCGCCCGAGCATGTCTGGACCCAGTCCCCGCAGCCTGCCCCTTGGTGGGGCAGTACCCCCGGAGGCCAGGAATGTCTGGGCAAGGCTGCAAGGGGCAGGGACACTGCTGGGTCCTGCCCCTGGCCTGTGGGGCCTCTGAGCACAACCGGCCCTCTCCCACTGGAAGACCTCCCCGGCTGCCTCCAAAGGCCGGTTTGCCAACACTCCCGCCCGCTGTTCCCGCCAGGCACGCACAATGCTCCCAAGCCCGGGAGAAAAGCGCTTCGGGGTGTTTTTCTCTCCGGGCCCTTGCCCCTGAGCCTGGGGGCCAGGCAGTTGGTCCACACTCCCAGACCAAGGCAGAACCACATGCACACGTCTGTTTCTGACCCCTGCACCGGCAGAGAGCTCGGGGGAGCCAGAGTCTGTCAGGCAGCTGCTGGGCTGGCCGCCTGTGTGGGAAGGGGCAGAGCCGATCTAGGGCAAGTTGGGCCTCTTCCTCTCCCTGCTGCCCTGAGGCTGCTGGGCCAAAGAGGTCTTGGGGATCCAGCCCCTTGCTGGTCCCTTCCCTCTGACGAGGCCCTCTGAGCTCCGGCACCTTGCAGTGTGGAGACAGCCCCTGCCAGCAACCTCCTCTCCAAGGAGGCCTCAACCGAGGCCTAGGCCCAGGGGAAAGGCACCAGCGGGGATGAGCCTGGGGAGGCGCCCGGGCATGTCTGGACCCAGTCACCGCAGCCTGCCCCTTGGTGGGGCAGTACCCCCGGAGGCCAGGAAGGTCTGGGCAAGGCTGGCCAGGGGCAGGGGCCCTGCTGGGTCCTGCCCCTGGCCTGTGGGGCCTCTGAGCACAACCGGCCCTCTCCCACTGGAAGACCTCCCCGGCTGCCTCCAAAGGCCGGTTTGCAAGCACTCCCGCCCACTGTTCCCACCAAGCGCACACAATGCTCCCAAGCCCGGGAGAAAAGCGCTTCGGGGTGGTGCTCTCTCCGGGCCCTTGCCCCTGAGCCTGGGGGCCAGGCAGGGGGTCCACACTCCCAGGCCAAGGCAGAACCACATGCACACGTCTGTTCCTGCCCCCTGCACCGGCAGAGAGCTCGGGGGAGCCAGAGTCTGTCAGGCAGCTGCTGGGCTGGCCACCTGTGTGGGAAGGGGCAGAGCCGACCTAGGGGCAATTTGGGCCTCTTGCTCTCCCTGCTGCCCTGAGGCTGCTGGGCCAAAGAGGTCTTGGGCATCCAGCCCCTTGCTTGTCCCTTCCCTCTGACGAGGCCCTCTGAGCTCCAGCATCTTGCAGTGTGGAGACAGCCCCTGCCAGCAACCTCCTCTCCAAGGAGGCCTCAACCGAGGCCTAGGACCAGGGGAAAGGCACCAGCGGGGATGAGCCTGGGGAGGCGCCCGAGCATGTCTGGACCCAGTCCCCGCAGCCTGCCCCTTGGTGGGGCAGTACCCCCGGAGGCCAGGAATGTCTGGGCAAGGCTGCCAGGGGCAGGGACACTGCTGGGTCCTGCCCCTGGCCTGGGGGCCTCTGAGCACAACCGGCCCTCTCCCACTGGAAGACCTCCCCGGCTGCCTCCAAAGGCCGGTTTGCCAACACTCCCGCCCGCTGTTCCCGCCAGGCACGCACAATGCTCCCAAGCCCGGGAGAAAAGCGCTTCGGGGTGTTTTTCTCTCCGGGCCCTTGCCCCTGAGCCTGGGGGCCAGGCAGTTGGTCCACACTCCCAGACCAAGGCAGAACCACATGCACACGTCTGTTTCTGACCCCTGCACCGGCAGAGAGCTCGGGGGAGCCAGAGTCTGTCAGGCAGCTGCTGGGCTGGCCGCCTGTGTGGGAAGGGGCAGAGCCGATCTAGGGGCAAGTTGGGCCTCTTCCTCTCCCTGCTGCCCTGAGGCTGCTGGGCCAAAGAGGTCTTGGGGATCCAGCCCCTTGCTGGTCCCTTCCCTCTGACGAGGCCCTCTGAGCTCCGGCACCTTGCAGTGTGGAGACAGCCCCTGCCAGCAACCTCCTCTCCAAAGAGGCCTCAACCGAGGCCTATGCCCAGGGGAAAGGCACCAGCGGGGATGAGCCTGGGGAGGCGCCCGAGCATGTCTGGACCCAGTCCCCGCAGCCTGCCCCTTGGTGGGGCAGTACCCCCGGAGGCCAGGAATGTCTGGGCAAGGCTGCCAGGGGCAGGGACACTGCTGGGTCCTGCCCCTGGCCTGTGGGGCGTCTGAGCACAACCGGCACTCTCCCGCTGGAAGACCTCCCCGTCTGCCTCCAAAGGCCGGTTTGCAAGCACTCCCGCCCGCTGTTCCCGCCAGGCACGCACAATGCTCCCAAGCCCGGGAGAAAAGCGCTTCGGGGTGGTGCTCTCTCCGGGCCCTTGCCCCTGAGCCTGGGGGCCAGGCAGGGGGAACACACTCCCAGGCCAAGGCAGAACGACATGCACACGTCTGTTCCTGCCCCCTACACCGGCAGAGAGCTCGGGGGAGCCAGAGACTGCCAGGCTGCTGCTGGGCTGGCTGCCTGTGTGGGACGGGGCAGAGCCCACCTAGGGGCAAGTTGGGCCTCTTGCTCTCCCTGCTGCCCTGAGGCTGCTGGGTCAAAGAGGTCTTGGGCATCCAGCCCTTTGCTGGTCCCTTCCCTCTGACGAGGCCCTCTGAGCTCCAGCACCTTGCAGTGTGGAGACAGCCCCTGCCAGCAACCTCCTCTCCAAGGAGGCCTCAACCGAGGCCTAGGCCCAGGGGAAAGGCACCAGCGGGGATGAGCCTGGGGAGGCGCCTGGGCATGTCTGGACCCAGTCCCCGCAGCCTGCCCCTTGGTGGGGCAGTACCCCCGGAGACCAGGAAGATCTGGGCAAGGCTGGCCAGGGGCAGGGGCCCTGCTGCGTCCTGCCCCTGGCCTGTGGGGCCTCTGAGCACAACCGGCCCTCTCCCACTGGAAGACCTCCCCGGCTGCCTCCAAAGGCCGGTTTGCAAGCGCTCCCCCCCACTGTTCCCAGCAGGCGTGCACAATGATCCTAAGCCCGGGAGAAAAGCGCTTCAGGGTGGTGCTCTCTCCGGGCCCTTGCCCCTGAGCCTGGGGGCAAGGCAGGGTGTCCACACTCCCAGGCCAAGGCAGAACCACATGCACACGTCTGATCTGCCCCCTGCACCGGCAGAGAGCTCGAGGGAGCCAGAGTCTGTCAGGCAGCTGCTGGGCTGGCCGCCTGTGTGGGAAGGGGCAGAGCCGACCTAGGGGCAAGTTGGGCCTCTTGCTCTCCCTGCTGCCCTGAGGCTGCTGGGCCAAAGACGTCTTGGGCATCCAGCCCCTTGCTGGTCCCTTCCCTCTCACGAGGCCCTCTGAGCGCCAGCACCTTGCAGTGTGGAGACAGCCCCTGCCAGCAACCTCCTCTCCAAGGAGGCCTAAACCGAGGCCTAGGCCCAGGGGAAAGGCACCAGCGGGGATGAGCCTGGGGAGGCGCCCGGGCATGTCTGGACCCAGTCCCCGCAGCCTGCCCCTTGTTGGGGCAGTACCCCCGGAGGCCAGGAAGGTCTGGGCAAGGCTGGCCAGGGGCAGGGGCCCTGCTGGGTCCTGCCCCTGGCCTGTGGGGCCTCTGAGCACAACCGGCCCTCTCCCACTGGAAGACCTCCCCGGCTGCCTCCAAAGGCCGGTTTGCCAACACTCCCGCCCGCTGTTCCCGCCAGGCACGCACAATGCTCCCAAGCCCGGGAGAAAAGCGCTTCGGGGTGTTTTTCTCTCCGGGCCCTTGCCCCTGAGCCTGGGGGCCAGGCAGTTGGTCCACACTCCCAGACCAAGGCAGAACCACATGCACACGTCTGTTCCTGACCCCTGCACCGGCAGAGAGCTCGGGGGAGCCAGAGTCTGTCAGGCAGCTGCTGGGCTGGCCGCCTGTGTGGGAAGGGGCAGAGCCGATCTAGGGGCAAGTTGGGCCTCTTCCTCTCCCTGCTGCCCTGAGGCTGCTGGGCCAAAGAGGTCTTGGGGATCCAGCCCCTTGCTGGTCCCTTCCCTCTGACGAGGCCCTCTGAGCTCCAGCACCTTGCAGTGTGGAGACAGCCCCTGCCAGCAACCTCCTCTCCAAAGAGGCCTCAACCGAGGCCTATGCCCAGGGGAAAGGCACCAGCGGGGATGAGCCTGGGGAGGCGCCCGAGCATGTCTGGACCCAGTCCCCGCAGCCTGCCCCTTGGTGGGGCAGTACCCCCGGAGGCCAGGAATGTCTGGGCAAGGCTGCCAGGGGCAGGGACACTGCTGGGTCCTGCCCCTGGCCTGTGGGGCGTCTGAGCACAACCGGCACTCTCCCGCTGGAAGACCTCCCCGTCTGCCTCCAAAGGCCGGTTTGCAAGCACTCCCGCCCGCTGTTCCCGCCAGGCACGCACAATGCTCCCAAGCCCGGGAGAAAAGCGCTTCGGGGTGGTGCTCTCTCCGGGCCCTTGCCCCTGAGCCTGGGGGCCAGGCAGGGGGAACACACTCCCAGGTCAAGGCAGAACGACATGCACACGTCTGTTCCTGCCCCCTACACCGGCAGAGAGCTCGGGGGAGCCAGAGACTGCCAGGCTGCTGCTGGGCTGGCTGCCTGTGTGGGACGGGGCAGAGCCCACCTAGGGGCAAGTTGGGCCTCTTGCTCTCCCTGCTGCCCTGAGGCTGCTGGGTCAAAGAGGTCTTGGGCATCCAGCCCTTTGCTGGTCCCTTCCCTCTGACGAGGCCCTCTGAGCTCCAGCACCTTGCAGTGTGGAGACAGCCCCTGCCAGCAACCTCCTCTCCAAGGAGGCCTCAACCGAGGCCTAGGCCCAGGGGAAAGGCACCAGCGGGGATGAGCCTGGGGAGGCGCCTGGGCATGTCTGGACCCAGTCCCCGCAGCCTGCCCCTTGGTGGGGCAGTACCCCCGGAGACCAGGAAGATCTGGGCAAGGCTGGCCAGGGGCAGGGGCCCTGCTGCGTCCTGCCCCTGGCCTGTGGGGCCTCTGAGCACAACCGGCCCTCTCCCACTGGAAGACCTCCCCGGCTGCCTCCAAAGGCCGGTTTGCAAGCGCTCCCGCCCACTGTTCCCAGCAGGCGTGCACAATGATCCTAAGCCCGGGAGAAAAGCGCTTCAGGGTGGTGCTCTCTCCGGGCCCTTGCCCCTGAGCCTGGGGGCAAGGCAGGGTGTCCACACTCCCAGGCCAAGGCAGAACCACATGCACACGTCTGATCTGCCCCCTGCACCGGCAGAGAGCTCGAGGGAGCCAGAGTCTGTCAGGCAGCTGCTGGGCTGGCCGCCTGTGTGGGAAGGGGCAGAGCCGACCTAGGGGCAAGTTGGGCCTCTTGCTCTCCCTGCTGCCCTGAGGCTGCTGGGCCAAAGACGTCTTGGGCATCCAGCCCCTTGCTGGTCCCTTCCCTCTCACGAGGCCCTCTGAGTTCCAGCACCTTGCAGTGTGGAGACAGCCCCTGCCAGCAACCTCCTCTCCAAGGAGGCCTAAACCGAGGCCTAGGCCCAGGGGAAAGGCACCAGCGGGGATGAGCCTGGGGAGGCGCCCGGGCATGTCTGGACCCAGTCCCCGCAGCCTGCCCCTTGGTGGGGCAGTAACCCCGGAGGCCAGGAAGGTCTGGGCAAGGCTGGCCAGGGGCAGGGGCCCTGCTGGGTCCTGCCCCTGGCCTGTGGGGCCTCTGAGCACAACCGGCCCTCTCCCACTGGAAGACCTCCCCGGCTGCCTCCAAAGGCCGGTTTGCCAACACTCCCGCCCGCTGTTCCCGCCAGGCACGCACAATGCTCCCAAGCCCGGGAGAAAAGCGCTTCGGGGTGTTTTTCTCTCCGGGCCCTTGCCCCTGAGCCTGGGGGCCAGGCAGTTGGTCCACACTCCCAGACCAAGGCAGAACCACATGCACACGTCTGTTCCTGACCCCTGCACCGGCAGAGAGCTCGGGGGAGCCAGAGTCTGTCAGGCAGCTGCTGGGCTGGCCGCCTGTGTGGGAAGGGGCAGAGCCGATCTAGGGGCAAGTTGGGCCTCTTCCTCTCCCTGCTGCCCTGAGGCTGCTGGGCCAAAGAGGTCTTGGGGATCCAGCCCCTTGCTGGTCCCTTCCCTCTGACGAGGCCCTCTGAGCTCCAGCACCTTGCAGTGTGGAGACAGCCCCTGCCAGCAACCTCCTCTCCAAAGAGGCCTCAACCGAGGCCTAGGCCCAGGGGAAAGGCACCAGCGGGGATGAGCCTGGGGAGGCGCCCGAGCATGTCTGGACCCAGTCCCCGCAGCCTGCCCCTTGGTGGGGCAGTACCCCCGGAGGCCAGGAATGTCTGGGCAAGGCTGCCAGGGGCAGGGACACTGCTGGGTCCTGCCCCTGGCCTGTGGGGCGTCTGAGCACAACCGGCACTCTCCCGCTGGAAGACCTCCCCGTCTGCCTCCAAAGGCCGGTTTGCAAGCACTCCCGCCCGCTGTTCCCGCCAGGCACGCACAATGCTCCCAAGCCCGGGAGAAAAGCGCTTCGGGGTGGTGCTCTCTCCGGGCCCTTGCCCCTGAGCCTGGGGGCCAGGCAGGGGGAACACACTCCCAGGCCAAGGCAGAACGACATGCACACGTCTGTTCCTGCCCCCTACACCGGCAGAGAGCTCGGGGGAGCCAGAGACTGCCAGGCTGCTGCTGGGCTGGCTGCCTGTGTGGGACGGGGCAGAGCCCACCTAGGGGCAAGTTGGGCCTCTTGCTCTCCCTGCTGCCCTGAGGCTGCTGGGTCAAAGAGGTCTTGGGCATCCAGCCCTTTGCTGGTCCCTTCCCTCTGACGAGGCCCTCTGAGCTCCAGCACCTTGCAGTGTGGAGACAGCCCCTGCCAGCAACCTCCTCTCCAAGGAGGCCTCAACCGAGGCCTAGGCCCAGGGGAAAGGCACCAGCGGGGATGAGCCTGGGGAGGCGCCTGGGCATGTCTGGACCCAGTCCCCGCAGCCTGCCCCTTGGTGGGGCAGTACCCCCGGAGACCAGGAAGATCTGGGCAAGGCTGGCCAGGGGCAGGGGCCCTGCTGCGTCCTGCCCCTGGCCTGTGGGGCCTCTGAGCACAACCGGCCCTCTCCCACTGGAAGACCTCCCCGGCTGCCTCCAAAGGCCGGTTTGCAAGCGCTCCCCCCCACTGTTCCCAGCAGGCGTGCACAATGATCCTAAGCCCGGGAGAAAAGCGCTTCAGGGTGGTGCTCTCTCCGGGCCCTTGCCCCTGAGCCTGGGGGCAAGGCAGGGTGTCCACACTCCCAGGCCAAGGCAGAACCACATGCACACGTCTGATCTGCCCCCTGCACCGGCAGAGAGCTCGAGGGAGCCAGAGTCTGTCAGGCAGCTGCTGGGCTGGCCGCCTGTGTGGGAAGGGGCAGAGCCGACCTAGGGGCAAGTTGGGCCTCTTGCTCTCCCTGCTGCCCTGAGGCTGCTGGGCCAAAGACGTCTTGGGCATCCAGCCCCTTGCTGGTCCCTTCCCTCTCACGAGGCCCTCTGAGCGCCAGCACCTTGCAGTGTGGAGACAGCCCCTGCCAGCAACCTCCTCTCCAAGGAGGCCTAAACCGAGGCCTAGGCCCAGGGGAAAGGCACCAGCGGGGATGAGCCTGGGGAGGCGCCCGGGCATGTCTGGACCCAGTCCCCGCAGCCTGCCCCTTGTTGGGGCAGTACCCCCGGAGGCCAGTAAGGTCTGGGCAAGGCTGGCCAGGGGCAGGGGCCCTGCTGGGTCCTGCCCCTGGCCTGTGGGGCCTCTGAGCACAACCGGCCCTCTCCCACTGGAAGACCTCCCCGGCTGCCTCCAAAGGCCGGTTTGCCAACACTCCCGCCCGCTGTTCCCGCCAGGCACGCACAATGCTCCCAAGCCCGGGAGAAAAGCGCTTCGGGGTGTTTTTCTCTCCGGGCCCTTGCCCCTGAGCCTGGGGGCCAGGCAGTTGGTCCACACTCCCAGACCAAGGCAGAACCACATGCACACGTCTGTTCCTGACCCCTGCACCGGCAGAGAGCTCGGGGGAGCCAGAGTCTGTCAGGCAGCTGCTGGGCTGGCCGCCTGTGTGGGAAGGGGCAGAGCCGATCTAGGGGCAAGTTGGGCCTCTTCCTCTCCCTGCTGCCCTGAGGCTGCTGGGCCAAAGAGGTCTTGGGGATCCAGCCCCTTGCTGGTCCCTTCCCTCTGACGAGGCCCTCTGAGCTCCAGCACCTTGCAGTGTGGAGACAGCCCCTGCCAGCAACCTCCTCTCCAAAGAGGCCTCAACCGAGGCCTATGCCCAGGGGAAAGGCACCAGCGGGGATGAGCCTGGGGAGGCGCCCGAGCATGTCTGGACCCAGTCCCCGCAGCCTGCCCCTTGGTGGGGCAGTACCCCCGGAGGCCAGGAATGTCTGGGCAAGGCTGCCAGGGGCAGGGACACTGCTGGGTCCTGCCCCTGGCCTGTGGGGCGTCTGAGCACAACCGGCACTCTCCCGCTGGAAGACCTCCCCGTCTGCCTCCAAAGGCCGGTTTGCAAGCACTCCCGCCCGCTGTTCCCGCCAGGCACGCACAATGCTCCCAAGCCCGGGAGAAAAGCGCTTCGGGGTGGTGCTCTCTCCGGGCCCTTGCCCCTGAGCCTGGGGGCCAGGCAGGGGGAACACACTCCCAGGTCAAGGCAGAACGACATGCACACGTCTGTTCCTGCCCCCTACACCGGCAGAGAGCTCGGGGGAGCCAGAGACTGCCAGGCTGCTGCTGGGCTGGCTGCCTGTGTGGGACGGGGCAGAGCCCACCTAGGGGCAAGTTGGGCCTCTTGCTCTCCCTGCTGCCCTGAGGCTGCTGGGTCAAAGAGGTCTTGGGCATCCAGCCCTTTGCTGGTCCCTTCCCTCTGACGAGGCCCTCTGAGCTCCAGCACCTTGCAGTGTGGAGACAGCCCCTGCCAGCAACCTCCTCTCCAAGGAGGCCTCAACCGAGGCCTAGGCCCAGGGGAAAGGCACCAGCGGGGATGAGCCTGGGGAGGCGCCTGGGCATGTCTGGACCCAGTCCCCGCAGCCTGCCCCTTGGTGGGGCAGTACCCCCGGAGACCAGGAAGATCTGGGCAAGGCTGGCCAGGGGCAGGGGCCCTGCTGCGTCCTGCCCCTGGCCTGTGGGGCCTCTGAGCACAACCGGCCCTCTCCCACTGGAAGACCTCCCCGGCTGCCTCCAAAGGCCGGTTTGCAAGCGCTCCCGCCCACTGTTCCCAGCAGGCGTGCACAATGATCCTAAGCCCGGGAGAAAAGCGCTTCAGGGTGGTGCTCTCTCCGGGCCCTTGCCCCTGAGCCTGGGGGCAAGGCAGGGTGTCCACACTCCCAGGCCAAGGCAGAACCACATGCACACGTCTGATCTGCCCCCTGCACCGGCAGAGAGCTCGAGGGAGCCAGAGTCTGTCAGGCAGCTGCTGGGCTGGCCGCCTGTGTGGGAAGGGGCAGAGCCGACCTAGGGGCAAGTTGGGCCTCTTGCTCTCCCTGCTGCCCTGAGGCTGCTGGGCCAAAGACGTCTTGGGCATCCAGCCCCTTGCTGGTCCCTTCCCTCTCACGAGGCCCTCTGAGTTCCAGCACCTTGCAGTGTGGAGACAGCCCCTGCCAGCAACCTCCTCTCCAAGGAGGCCTAAACCGAGGCCTAGGCCCAGGGGAAAGGCACCAGCGGGGATGAGCCTGGGGAGGCGCCCGGGCATGTCTGGACCCAGTCCCCGCAGCCTGCCCCTTGGTGGGGCAGTAACCCCGGAGGCCAGGAAGGTCTGGGCAAGGCTGGCCAGGGGCAGTGGCCCTGCTGGGTCCTGCCCCTGGCCTGTGGGGCCTCTGAGCACAACCGGCCCTCTCCCACTGGAAGACCTCCCCGGCTGCCTCCAAAGGCCGGTTTGCCAACACTCCCGCCCGCTGTTCCCGCCAGGCACGCACAATGCTCCCAAGCCCGGGAGAAAAGCGCTTCGGGGTGTTTTTCTCTCCGGGCCCTTGCCCCTGAGCCTGGGGGCCAGGCAGTTGGTCCACACTCCCAGACCAAGGCAGAACCACATGCACACGTCTGTTCCTGACCCCTGCACCGGCAGAGAGCTCGGGGGAGCCAGAGTCTGTCAGGCAGCTGCTGGGCTGGCCGCCTGTGTGGGAAGGGGCAGAGCCGATCTAGGGGCAAGTTGGGCCTCTTCCTCTCCCTGCTGCCCTGAGGCTGCTGGGCCAAAGAGGTCTTGGGGATCCAGCCCCTTGCTGGTCCCTTCCCTCTGACGAGGCCCTCTGAGCTCCAGCACCTTGCAGTGTGGAGACAGCCCCTGCCAGCAACCTCCTCTCCAAAGAGGCCTCAACCGAGGCCTAGGCCCAGGGGAAAGGCACCAGCGGGGATGAGCCTGGGGAGGCGCCCGAGCATGTCTGGACCCAGTCCCCGCAGCCTGCCCCTTGGTGGGGCAGTACCCCCGGAGGCCAGGAATGTCTGGGCAAGGCTGCCAGGGGCAGGGACACTGCTGGGTCCTGCCCCTGGCCTGTGGGGCGTCTGAGCACAACCGGCACTCTCCCGCTGGAAGACCTCCCCGTCTGCCTCCAAAGGCCGGTTTGCAAGCACTCCCGCCCGCTGTTCCCGCCAGGCACGCACAATGCTCCCAAGCCCGGGAGAAAAGCGCTTCGGGGTGGTGCTCTCTCCGGGCCCTTGCCCCTGAGCCTGGGGGCCAGGCAGGGGGAACACACTCCCAGGCCAAGGCAGAACGACATGCACACGTCTGTTCCTGCCCCCTACACCGGCAGAGAGCTCGGGGGAGCCAGATACTGCGAGGCTGCTGCTGGGCTGGCTGCCTGTGTGGGACGGGGCAGAGCCGACCTAGGGGCAAGTTGGGCCTCTTCCTCTCCCTGCTGCCCTGAGGCTGCTGGGTCAAAGAGGCATTGGGCATCCAGCCCTTTGCTGGTCCCTTCACTCTGACGAGGCCCTCTGAGCTCCAGCACCTTGCAGTGTGGAGACAGCCCCTGCCAGCAACCTCCTCTCCAAAGAGTCCTCAACCGAGGCCTAGGCCCAGGGGAAAGGCACCAGCGGGGATGATCCTGGGGAGGCGCACGGACATGTCTGGACCCAGTCCCCGCAGCCTGCCCCTTGGTGGGGCAGTACCCCCGGAGGCCAGGAAGGTCTGGGCAAGGCTGGCGAGGGGCAGGGGCCCTGGTGGGTCCTGCCCCTGGCCTGTGGGGCCTCTGAGCACAACCGGCCCTCTCCCACTGGAAGACCTCCCCGGCTGCCTCCAAAGGCCGGTTTGCAAGCGCTCCCGGCCACTGTTCCCAGCAGGCGTGGACAATGCTCCCAAGCCCGGGAGAAAAGCGCTTCAGGGTCGTGCTCTCTCCGGGCCCTTGCCCCTGAGCCTGGGGGCAAGGCAGGGTGTCCACACTCCCAGGCCAAGGCAGAACCACATGCACACGTGTGATCTGCCCCATGCACCGGCAGAGAGCTCGGGGGAGCCAGATACTGCGAGGCTGCTGCTGGGCTGGCTGCCTGTGTGGGACGGGGCAGAGCCGACCTAGGGGCAAGTTGGCCCTCTTGCTCTCCCTGCTGCCCTGAGGCTGCTGGGCCAAAGAGGTCTTGGGCATCCAGCCCCTTGCTGGTCCCTTCCCTCTGACGAGGCCCTCTGAGCTCCAGCACCTTGCAGTGTGGAGACAGCCCCTGCCAGCAACCTCCTCTCCAAGGAGGCCTCAACCGAGGCCTAGGCCCAGGGGAAAGGCACCAGCGGGGATGAGCCTGGGGAGGCGCCCGGGCATGTCTGGACCCAGGCCCCGCAGCCTGCCCCTTGGTGGGGCAGTACCCCCGGAGGCCAGGAAGGTCTGGGCAAGGCTGGCCAGGGGCAGGGGACCTGCTGGGTCCTGCCCCTGGCCTGTGGGGCCTCTGAGCACAACCGGCCCTCTCCCACTGGAAGACCTCCCCGGCTGCCTCCAAAGGCCGGTTTGCAAGCACTCCCGCCCACTGTTCCCACCAAGCGCACACAATGCTCCCAAGCCCGGGAGAAAAGCGCTTCGGGGTGGTGCTCTCTCCGGGCCCTTGCCCCTGAGCCTGGGGGCCAGGCAGGGGGTCCACACTCCTAGGCCAAGGCAGAACCACATGCACACGTCTGTTCCTGCCCCCTGCAAGGGCAGAGAGCTCGGGGGAGCCAGAGTCTGTCAGGCAGCTGCTGGGCTGGCCGCCTGTGTGGGAAGGGGCAGAGCCGACCTAGGGGCAATTTGGGCCTCTTGCTCTCCCTGCTGCCCTGAGGCTGCTGGGCCAAAGAGGTCTTGGGCATCCAGCCCCTTGCTTGTCCCTTCCCTCTGACGAGGCCCTCTGAGCTCCAGCACCTTGCAGTGTGGAGACAGCCCCTGCCAGCAACCTCCTCTCCAAGGAGGCCTCAACCGAGGCCTAGGACCAGGGGAAAGGCACCAGCGGGGATGAGCCTGGGGAGGCGCCCGGGCATGTCTGGACCCAGTCCCCGCAGCCTGCCCCTTGGTGGGGCAGTACCCCCGGAGGCCAGGAAGGTCTGGGCAAGGCTGGCCAGGGGCAGGGGCCCTGCTGGGTCCTGCCCCTGGCCTGTGGGGCCTCTGAGCACAACCGGCCCTCTCCCACTGGAAGACCTCCCCGGCTGCCTCCAAAGGCCGGTTTGCCAAAACTCCCGCCCCCTGTTCCCGCCAGGCACGCACAATGCTCCCAAGCCCGGGAGAAAAGCGCTTCGGGGTGTTGCTCTCTCCGGGCCCTTGCCCCTGAGCCTTGGGGCCAGGCAGTTGGTCCACACTCCCAGTCCAAGGCAGAACCACATGCACACGTCTGTTCCTGACCCCTGCACTGGCAGAGAGCTCGGGGGAGCCAGAGTCTGTCAGGCAGCTGCTGGGCTGGCCGCCTGTGTGGGAAGGGGCGGAGCCGACCTAGGGGCAAGTTGGGCCTCTTCCTCTCCCTGCTGCCCTGAGGCTGCTGGGCCAAAGAAGTCTTGGGCATCCAGCCCCTTGCTGGTCCCTTCCCACTGACGAGGCCCTCTGAGCTCCAGCACCTTGCAGTGTGGAGACAGCCCCTGCCAGCAACCTCCTCTCCAAGGAGGCCTCAACCGAGGCCTAGGCCCAGGGGAAAGGCACCAGCGGGGATGAGCCTGGGGAGGCGCCCGGGCATGTCTGGACCCAGTCCCCGCAGCCTGCCCCTTGGTGGGGCAGTACCCCCGGAGGCCAGGAAGGTCTGGGCAAGGCTGGCCAGGGGCAGGGGACCTGCTGGGTCCTGCCCCTGGCCTGTGGGGCCTCTGAGCACAACCGGCCCTCTCCCACTGGAAGACCTCCCCGGCTGCCTCCAAAGGCCGGTTTGCAAGCACTCCCGCCCACTGTTCCCACCAAGCGCACACAATGCTCCCAAGCCCGGGAGAAAAGCGCTTCGGGGTGGTGCTCTCTCCGGGCCCTTGCCCCTGAGCCTGGGGGCCAGGCAGGGGGTCCACACTCCCAGGCCAAGGCAGAACCACATGCACACGTCTGTTCCTGCCCCCTGCACCGGCAGAGAGCTCGGGGGAGCCAGAGTCTGTCAGGCAGCTGCTGGGATGGCCACCTGTGTGGGAAGGGGCAGAGCCGACCTAGGGGCAATTTGGGCCTCTTGCTCTCCCTGCTGCCCTGAGGCTGCTGGGCCAAAGAGGTCTTGGGCATCCAGCCCCTTGCTTGTCCCTTCCCTCTGACGAGGCCCTCTGAGCTCCAGCACCTTGCAGTGTGGAGACAGCCCCTGCCAGCAACCTCCTCTCCAAGGAGGCCTCAACCGAGGCCTAGGACCAGGGGAAAGGCACCAGCGGGGATGAGCCTGGGGAGGCGCCCGAGCATGTCTGGACCCAGTCCCCGCAGCCTGCCCCTTGGTGGGGCAGTACCCCCGGAGGCCAGGAATGTCTGGGCAAGGCTGCCAGGGGCAGGGACACTGCTGGGTCCTGCCCCTGGCCTGTGGGGCGTCTGAGCACAACCAGCACTCTCCCGCTGGAAGACCTCCCCGTCTGCCTCCAAAGGCCGGTTTGCAAGCACTCCCGCCCGCTGTTCCCGCCAGGCACGCACAATGCTCCCAAGCCCGGGAGAAAAGCGCTTCGGGGTGGTGCTCTCTCCGGGCCCTTGCCCCTGGGCCTGGGGGCCAGGCAGGGGGAACACACTCCCAGGCCAAGGCAGAACGACATGCACACGTCTGTTCCTGCCCCTTACACCGGCAGAGAGCTCGGGGGAGCCAGATACTGAGAGGCTGCTGCTGGGCTGGCTGCCTGTGTGGGACGGGGCAGAGCCGACCTAGGGGCAAGTTGGGCCTCTTGCTCTCCCTGCTGCCCTGAGGCTGCTGGGTCAAAGAGGTCTTGGGCATCCAGCCCTTTGCTGGTCGCTTCCCTCTGACGAGGCCCTCTGAGCTCCAGCACCTTGCAGTGTGGAGACAGCCCCTGCCAGCAACCTCCTCTCCAAAGAGGCCTCAACCGAGGCCTAGGCCCAGGGGAAAGGCACCAGCGGGGATGATCCTGGGGAGGCGCACGGACATGTCTGGACCCAGTCCCCGCAGCCTGCCCCTTGGTGGGGCAGTACCCCCGGAGGCCAGGAAGGTCTGGGCAAGGCTGGCCAGGGGCAGGGGCCCTGGTGGGTCCTGCCCCTGGCCTGTGGGGCCTCTGAGCACAACCGGCCCTCTCCCACTGGAAGACCTCCCCGGCTGCCTCCAAAGGCCGGTTTGCAAGCGCTCCCGGCCACTGTTCCCAGCAGGCGTGGACAATGCTCCCAAGCCCGGGAGAAAAGCGCTTCAGGGTCGTGCTCTCTCCGGGCCCTTGCCCCTGAGCCTGGGGGCCAGGCAGGGGGTCCACACTCCCAGGCCAAGGCAGAACCACATGCACACGTCTGTTCCTGCCCCCTGCACCGGCAGAGAGCTCGGGGGAGCCAGAGTTTGTCAGGCAGCTGCTGGGCTGGCCGCCTGTGTGGGAAGGGGCAGAGCCGACCTAGGAGCAATTTGGGCCTCTTGCTCTCCCTGCTGCCCTGAGGCTGCTGGGCCAAAGAGGTCTTGGGCATCCAGCCCCTTGCTTGTCCCTTCCCTCTGACGAGGCCCTCTGAGCTCCAGCACCTTGCAGTGTGGAGACAGCCTCTGCCAGCAACCTCCTCTCCAAGGAGGCCTCAACCGAGGCCTACGCCCAGGGGAAAGGCACCAGCGGGGATGAGCCTGGGGAGGCGCCCGGGCATGTCTGGACCCAGTCCCCGCAGCCTGCCCCTTGGTGGGGCAGTACCCCCGGAGGCCAGGAAGGTCTGGGCAAGGCTGGCCAGGGGCAGGGGCCCTGCTGGGTTCTGCCCCTGGCCTGTGGGGCCTCTGAGCACAACCGGCCCTCTCCCACTGGAAGACCTCCCCGGCTGCCTCCAAAGGCCGGTTTGCCAACACTCCCGCCCCCTGTTCCCGCCAGGCACGCACAATGCTCCCAAGCCCGGGAGAAAAGCGCTTCAGGGTGTTGCTCTCTCCGGGCCCTTGCCCCTGAGCCTGGGGGCCAGGCAGTTGGTCCACACTCCCAGTCCAAGGCAGAACCACATGCACACGTCTGTTCCTGACCCCTGTACCGGCAGAGAGCTCGGGGGAGCCAGAGTCTGTCAGGCAGCTGCTGGGCTGGCCGCCTGTGTGGGAAGGGGCAGAGCCGACCTAGAGGCAAGTTGGGCCTCTTCCTCTCCCTGCTGCCCTGAGGCTGCTGGGCCAAAGAGGTCTTGGGCATCCAGCCCCTTGCTGGTCCCTTCCCTCTGACGAGGCCCTCTGAGCTCCAGCACCTTGCAGTGTGGAGACAGCCCCTGCCAGCAACCTCCTCTCCAAGGAGGCCTCAACCGAGGCCTAGGCCCAGGGGAAAGGCACCAGCGGGGATGAGTCAGTGGAGGCGCCCGGGCATGTCTGGACCCAGTCCCCGCAGCCTGCCCCTTGGTGGGGCAGTACCCCCGGAGGCCAGGAAGGTCTGGGCAAGGCTGGCCAGGGGCAGGGGCCCTGCTGGGTCCTGCCCCTGGCCTGTGGGGCCTCTGAGCACAACCGGCCCTCTCCCACTGGAAGACCTCCCCGGCTGCCTCCAAAGGCCGGTTTGCAAGCGCTCCCGCCCACTGTTCCCAGCAGGCGTGCACAATGCTCCCAAGCCCGGGAGAAAAGCGCTTCGGGGTGGTGCTCTCTCCGGGCCCTTGCCCCTTAGCCTGGGGGCAAGGCAGGGTGTCCACACTCCCAGGCCAAGGCAGAACCACATGGACACGTCTCATCTGCCCCATGCACCGGCACAGAGCTCGGGGGAGCCAGAGTCTGTCAGGCAGCTGCTGGGCTGGCCGCCTGTGTGGGAAGGGGCAGAGCCGACCTAGGGGCAAGTTGGGCCTCTTGCTCTCCCTGCTGCCCTGAGGCTGCTGGGCCAAAGACGTCTTGGGCATCCAGCCCCTTGCTGGTCCCTTCCCTCTCACGAGGCCCTCTGAGTTCCAGCACCTTGCAGTGTGGAGACAGCCCCTGCCAGCAACCTCCTCTCCAAGGAGGCCTAAACCGAGGCCTAGGCCCAGGGGAAAGGCACCAGCGGGGATGAGCCTGGGGAGGCGCCCGGGCATGTCTGGACCCAGTCCCCGCAGCCTGCCCCTTGGTGGGGCAGTAACCCCGGAGGCCAGGAAGGTCTGGGCAAGGCTGGCCAGGGGCAGGGGCCCTGCTGGGTCCTGCCCCTGGCCTGTGGGGCCTCTGAGCACAACCGGCCCTCTCCCACTGGAAGACCTCCCCGGCTGCCTCCAAAGGCCGGTTTGCCAACACTCCCGCCCGCTGTTCCCGCCAGGCACGCACAATGCTCCCAAGCCCGGGAGAAAAGCGCTTCGGGGTGTTTTTCTCTCCGGGCCCTTGCCCCTGAGCCTGGGGGCCAGGCAGTTGGTCCACACTCCCAGACCAAGGCAGAACCACATGCACACGTCTGTTCCTGACCCCTGCACCGGCAGAGAGCTCGGGGGAGCCAGAGTCTGTCAGGCAGCTGCTGGGCTGGCCGCCTGTGTGGGAAGGGGCAGAGCCGATCTAGGGGCAAGTTGGGCCTCTTCCTCTCCCTGCTGCCCTGAGGCTGCTGGGCCAAAGAGGTCTTGGGGATCCAGCCCCTTGCTGGTCCCTTCCCTCTGACGAGGCCCTCTGAGCTCCAGCACCTTGCAGTGTGGAGACAGCCCCTGCCAGCAACCTCCTCTCCAAAGAGGCCTCAACCGAGGCCTAGGCCCAGGGGAAAGGCACCAGCGGGGATGAGCCTGGGGAGGCGCCCGAGCATGTCTGGACCCAGTCCCCGCAGCCTGCCCCTTGGTGGGGCAGTACCCCCGGAGGCCAGGAATGTCTGGGCAAGGCTGCCAGGGGCAGGGACACTGCTGGGTCCTGCCCCTGGCCTGTGGGGCGTCTGAGCACAACCGGCACTCTCCCGCTGGAAGACCTCCCCGTCTGCCTCCAAAGGCCGGTTTGCAAGCACTCCCGCCCGCTGTTCCCGCCAGGCACGCACAATGCTCCCAAGCCCGGGAGAAAAGCGCTTCGGGGTGGTGCTCTCTCCGGGCCCTTGCCCCTGAGCCTGGGGGCCAGGCAGGGGGAACACACTCCCAGGCCAAGGCAGAACGACATGCACACGTCTGTTCCTGCCCCCTGCACCGGCAGAGAGCTCGGGGGAGCCAGATACTGCGAGGCTGCTGCTGGGCTGGCTGCCTGTGTGGGACGGGGCAGAGCCGACCTAGGGGCAAGTTGGGCCTCTTCCTCTCCCTGCTGCCCTGAGGCTGCTGGGTCAAAGAGGCATTGGGCATCCAGCCCTTTGCTGGTCCCTTCCCTCTGACGAGGCCCTCTGAGCTCCAGCACCTTGCAGTGTGGAGACAGCCCCTGCCAGCAACCTCCTCTCCAAAGAGTCCTCAACCGAGGCCTAGGCCCAGGGGAAAGGCACCAGCGGGGATGATCCTGGGGAGGCGCACGGACATGTCTGGACCCAGTCCCCGCAGCCTGCCCCTTGGTGGGGCAGTACCCCCGGAGGCCAGGAAGGTCTGGGCAAGGCTGGCCAGGGGCAGGGGCCCTGGTGGGTCCTGCCCCTGGCCTGTGGGGCCTCTGAGCACAACCGGCCCTCTCCCACTGGAAGACCTCCCCGGCTGCCTCCAAAGGCCGGTTTGCAAGCGCTCCCGGCCACTGTTCCCAGCAGGCGTGGACAATGCTCCCAAGCCCGGGAGAAAAGCGCTTCAGGGTCGTGCTCTCTCCGGGCCCTTGCCCCTGAGCCTGGGGGCAAGGCAGGGTGTCCACACTCCCAGGCCAAGGCAGAACCACATGCACACGTGTGATCTGCCCCATGCACCGGCAGAGAGCTCGGGGGAGCCAGAGTCTGTCAGGCAGCTGCTGGGCTGGCCGCCTGTGTGGGAAGGGGCAGAGCCGACCTAGGGGCAAGTTGGGCCTCTTTCTCTCCCTGCTGCCCTGAGGCTGCTGGGCCAAAGACGTCTTGCGCATCCAGCCCCTTACTGGTCCCTTCCCTCTGACGAGGCCCTCTGAGCTCCAGCACCTTGCAGTGTGGAGACAGCCCCTGCCAGCAACCTCCTCTCCAAGGAGGCCTCAACCGAGGCCTAGGCCCAGGGGAAAGGCACCAGCGGGGATGAGCCTGGGGAGGCGCCCGGGCATGTGTGGACCCAGTCCCTGCAGCCTGCCCCTTGGTGGGGCAGTACCCCCGGAGGCCAGGAAGGTCTGGGCAAGGCTGGCCAGGGGCAGGGGCCCTGCTGGGTCCTGGCCTGTGGGGCCTCTGGGCACAACCGGCCCTCTCCCACTGGAAGACCTCCCCGGCTGCCTCTAAAGGCCGGTTTGCAAGCACTCCCGCCCACTGTTCCGGCCAGGCGTGCACAATGCTCCCAAGCCCGGGAGAAAAGCGCTTCGGGGTGGTGGTCTCTCCGGGCCCTTGCCCCTGAGCCTGGGGTCCAGGCAGTGGGTCCACACTCCCAGACCAAGGCAGAACCACATGCACACGTCTGTTCCTGACCCCTGCACCGGCAGAGAGCTCAGGGGAGCCAGAGTCTGTCAGGCAGCTGCTGGGTTGGCTGCCTGTGTGGGAAGGGGCAGAGCCGACCTAGGGGCAAGTTGGGCCTCTTCCTCTCCCTGCTGCCCTGAGGCTGCTGGGCCAAAGAGGTCTTGGGCATCCAGCCCCTTGCTGGTCCCTTCCCGTGGACGAGGCCCTCTGAGCTCCAGCACCTTGCAGTGTGGAGACAGCCCCTGCCAGCAACCTCCTCTCCAAGGAGGCCTCAACCGAGGCCTAGGCCCAGGGGAAAGGCACCAGCGGGGATGAGCCTGGGGAGGCGCCCGGGCATGTCTGGACCAGTCTCCGCAGCCTGCCCCTTGGTGGGGTAGTACCCCCGGAGGCCAGGAAGGTCTGGGCAAGGCTGCCAGGGGCAGGGACACTGCTGGGTCCTGCCCCTGGCCTGTGGGGCGTCTGAGCACAACCAGCACTCTCCCGCTGGAAGACCTCCCCGGCTGCCTCCAAAGGCCGGTTTGCAAGCACTCAATCCCGCTGTTCCCGCCAGCCGCGCACAATGCTCCCAAGCCCGGGAGAAAATCGCTTCGGTGTGGTGCTCTCTCCCGGCCCTTGGAAGACCTCCCCGGCTGCCTCCAAAGGCTGGTTTTCAAGAACTCCCTCCCGCTGACCCGCCAGCCGCACACAATGCTCCCAAGCCCGGGAGAAAAGCATTTTGGGGTGGTGTTCTCTCCGGGCCCTTGGAAGACCTCCCCGGCTGCCTCGAAAGGCCGGTTTGCAAGCACTCAGGTCCGCTGTTCCCCACAGCCGCGCACAATGCTCCCAATTCCGGGAGAAAAGTGCTTCGGGATGGTGCTCTCTCCGGGCCCTTGGAAGACCTCCCAAGCTGCCTCCAAAGGCCGGTTTGCAAGCACTCCCGCCCACTGTTCCCGCCAGCCTCGCACAATGCTCCCAAGACCGGGAGAAAAGCGCTTCGGGGTGGTGTTCTCTCCGTGCCAATGGAGGACCTCCCTGGCTGCCCCCAAAGGCCGATTTGCAAGCACTGCACTCACTGTTCCCGCCAGCCACGCACAATCCTCCAAAACCCCGGAGAAAAGCACTTCGGGGTGGTGTTCTCTCTGTGCCCATGGAAGACCTCCCGGGGTGCCCCCAAAGGCCGGTTAGGAAGCACTCCCACTCGCTGTTCCCGCCATCCACAAAAATGTTCCAAGCCCGGGAGAAAAGCGCTTCTGGGTGGTGCTCTCTCCTGGCCCTTGGAAGACCTCCCCGGCTGCCTCCAAAGGCCAGTTTGCAAGCACTCCCGCCCGCTGTTCCCACCAGCCACGCACAATGCTCCCAAGCCCGGGAGAAAAGCATTTTGGGGTGGTGCTCACACCGGGCCCTGGAAGACCTCCCCGGCTGCCTCCAAAGGACGGTTTTCAAGCACTCCTGCCTGCTGTTCCCGCCAGCCACGCACAATACTCCCAAGCCCGGGAGAAAAGCGCTTCGGGGTGGTGCTCTCTACAGGCCCTTGGAAGACCTCCCCCGCTGCTTCCAAAGGCCGGTTTGCAAGGACTCCTTCCTGCTGTTCCCGCCAGCCACGCACAATGCTCCCAAGCCCGGGAGAAAAGTGCTTCGGGGTGGTGCTCTCTCCGGGCCCTTGGAAGACGTCCCCGGCTGCCTCCAAAGGCCGGTTTGCAAGCACTCATGCCCGCTGTTCCACCAGCCGCGCACAATGCTCCCAAGCCCGGGAGAAAAGCTTTTTGGGGTGGTGCTCACACCGGGCCCTGGAAGACCTCCCCAGCTGCCTGCAAAGGCCGGTTTTCAAGCACTCCTGCCTGCTGTTCCCGCCACCCGCGCACAATACTCCCAAGCCCGGGAGAAAAGCGCTTCGGGGTGGTGCTCTCTACAGGCCCTTGGAAGACCTCCCCCGCTGCCTCCAAAGGCCGGTTTGCAAGGACTCCTTCCTGCTGTTCCCGCCAGCCACGCACAATGCTCCCAAGCCCGGGAGAAAAGTGCTTCGGGGTGGTGCTCTCTCCGGGCCCTTGGAAGACGTCCCCGGCTGCCTCCAAAGGCCGGTTTGCAAGCACTCATGCCCTTTGTTCCCACCAGCCGCACACAATGCTCCCAAGCCCGGGAGAAAAGCATTTTGGGGTGGTGCTCACTCCGGGCCCTTGGAAGACCTCCCCGGCTGCCTCCAAAGGCCAGTTTGCAAGCACTCCTGCCTGCTGTTCCCGCCAGCCGCGCACAATGCTCCCAAGCCCGGGAGAAAAGCGCTTCGGGGTGGTGCTCTCTCCGGGCACTTTCAAGACCTCCCCGGCTGCCTCCAAAGGCCGGTTTGTATGTACTCATTCCCGCTGCTTCCGCCAGCCACGCACAATGCTCCCAAGCCCGGGAGAAAAGCATTTTGGGGTGGTGCTCTCTCCGGGCCCTTGGAAGACCTCCCGGGCTGCCTCCAAAGGCCGGTTTGCCAACACTCCCGCCCGCTGTTCCCGCCAGGCACGCACAATGCTCCCAAGCCCGGGAGAAAAGCGCTTCGGGGTGTTGCTCTCTCCGGGCCCTTGCCCCTGAGCCTGGGGGCCAGGCAGTTGGTCTACACTCCCAGACCAAGGCAGAACCACATGCACACGTCTGTTCCTGACCCCTGCACCGGGAGAGAGCTCGGGGGAGCCAGAGTCTGTCAGGCAGCTGCTGGGCTGGCCGCCTGTGTGGGAAGGGGCAGAGCCGACCTAGGGGCAAGTTGGGCCTCTTCCTCTCCCTGCTGCCCTGAGGCTGCTGGGCCAAAGAGGTCTTGGGCATCCAGCCCCTTGCTGGTCCCTTCCCTCTGACGAGGCCCTCTGAGCTCCAGCACCTTGCAGTGTGGAGACAGCCCCTGCCAGCAACCTCCTCTCCAAGGAGGCCTCAACCGAGGCCTAGGCCCAGGGGAAAGGCACCAGCGGGGATGAGCCTGGGGAGGCGCCCGGGCATGTCTGGACCCAGTCCCCGCAGCCTGCCCCTTGGTGGGGCAGTACCCCCGGAGGCCAGGAAGGTCTGGGCAATGCTGGCCAGGGGCAGGGGACCTGCTGGGTCCTGCCCCTGGCCTGTGGGGCCTCTGAGCACAACCGGCCCTCTCCCACTGGAAGACCTCCCCGGCTGCCTCCAAAGGCCGGTTTGCAAGCAGTCCCGCCCACTGTTCCCACCAAGCGCGCACAATGCTCCCAAGCCCGGGAGAAAAGCCCTTCGGGGTGGTGCTCTCTCCGGGCCCTTTCCCCTGAGCCTGGGGGCCAGGCAGGGGGTCCACACTCCCAGGCCAAGGCAGAACCACATGCACACGTCTGTTCCTGCCCCCTGCACCGGCAGAGAGCTCGGGGGAGCCAGAGTCTGTCAGGCAGCTGCTGGGCTGGCCGCCTGTGTGGGAAGGGGCAGAGCCGACCTAGGGGCAAGTTGGGCCTCTTGCTCTCCCTGCTGCCCTGAGGCTGCTGGGCCAAAGAGGTCTTGGGCATCCAGCCCCTTGCTTGTCCCTTCCCTCTGACGAGGCCCTCTGAGCTCCAGCACCTTGCAGTGTGGAGACAGCCCCTGCCAGCAACCTCCTCTCCAAGGAGGCCTCAACCGAGGCCTAGGACCAGGGGAAAGGCACCAGCGGGGATGAGCCTGGGGAGGCGCCCGGGCATGTCTGGACCCAGTCCCCGCAGCCTGCCCCTTGGTGGGGCAGTACCCCCGGAGGCCAGGAAGGTCTGGGCAAGGCTGGCCAGGGGCAGGGGCCCTGCTGGGTCCTGCCCCTGGCCTGTGGGGCCTCTGAGCACAACCGGCCCTCTCCCACTGGAAGACCTCCCCGGCTGCCTCCAAAGGCCGGTTTGCCAACACTCCCGCCCGCTGTTCCCGCCAGGCACGCACAATGCTCCCAAGCCCGGGAGAAAAGCGCTTCGGGGTGGTGCTCTCTCCGGGCCCTTGCCCCTGAGCCTGTGGGCATGGCAGGGGGAACACACTCCCAGACCAAGGCAGAACCACATGCACACGTCTGTTCCTGCCCCCTGCACCGGCAGAGAGCTTGGGGGTGCCAGAGTGTCAGGCAGCTGCTGGGTTGGCCGCCTGTGTGGGAAGGGGCAGAGCCTCCCTAGGGGCAAGTTGGGCCTCTTGCTCTCCCTGCTGCCCTGAGGCTGCTGGGCCAAAGAGGTCTTGGGCATCCAGCCCCTTGCTGGTCCCTTCCCTCTGACGAGGCCCTCTGAGCTCTAGCACCTTGCAGTGTGGAGACAGCCCCTGCCAGCAACCTCCTCTCCAAGGAGGCCTCAACCGAGGCCTAGGCCCAGGGGAAAGGCACCAGTGGGGATGAGCCTGGGGAGGCGCCCGGGCATGTCTGGACACAGTCCCCGCAGCCTGCCCCTTGGTGGGGCAGTACCCCCAGAGGCCAGGAAGCTCTGGGCAAGGCTGGCCAGGGGCAGGGGCCCTGCTGGGTCCTGCCCCTGGTCTGTGGGGCCTCTGAGCACAACCGGCCCTCTTCCACTGGAAGACCTCCCCGGCTGCCTCCAAAGGCCGGTTTGCAAGCGCTCCCGCCCACTGTTCCCAGCAGGCGTGCACAATGCTCCCAAGCCCGGGAGAAAAGCGCTTCATGGTGGTGCTCTCTCCGGGCCCTTGCCCCTGAGCCTGGGGGCCAGGCAGGGGGAACACACTCCCAGGCCAAAGCGGAACCACATGCACACGTCTGATCTGCCCCATGCACCGGCAGAGAGCTCGGGGGAGCCAGAGTCTGTCAGGCAGCTGCTGGGCTGGCCGCCTGTGTGGGAAGGGGCAGTACCGACCTAGGGGCAAGTTGGGCCTCTTGCTCTCCCCGCTGCCCTGAGGCTGCTGGGCCAAAGAGGTCTTGGGCATCCAGCCCCTTGCTGGTCCCTTCCCTCTGACGAGGCCCTCTGAGCTCCAGCACCTTGCAGTGTGGAGACAGCCCCTGCCAGCAACCTCCTCTCCAAGGAGGCCTCAACCGAGGCCTAGGCTCAGGGGAAAGGCACCAGCGGGGATGAGCCTGGGGAGGCGCCCGGGCATGTCTGGACCCAGTCCCCGCAGCCTGCCCCTTGGTGGGGCAGTACCCCCGGAGGCCAGGAAGGTCTGGGAAAGGCTGGCCAGGGGCAGAGGACCTGCAGGGTCCTGCCCCTGGCCTGTGGGGCCTCTGAGCACAACCGGCCCTCTCCCACTGGAAAACCTCCCCGGCTGCCTCCAAAGGCCGGTTTGCCAACACTCCCGCCCGCTGTTCCCGCCAGGCACGCACAATGCTCCCAAGCCCGGGAGAAAAGCGCTTCGGGGTGTTGCTCTCTCCGGGCCCCTGCCCCTGAGCCTGGGCCCAAGGCAGGGTGTCCACACTCCCAGGCCAAGGCAGAACCACATGCACACGTCTGTTCCTGACCCCTGTACCGGCAGAGAGCTCGGGGGAGCCAGAGTCTGTCAGGCAGCTGCTGGGCTGGCCGCCTGTGTGGGAAGGGGCAGAGCCGACCTAGGGGCAAGTTGGGCCTCTTCCTCTCCCTGCTGCCCTGAGGCTGCTGGGCCAAAGAGGTCTTGGGCATCCAGCCCCTTGCTGGTCCCTTCCCTCTGACGAGGCCCTCTGAGCTCCAGCACTTGCAGTGTGGAGACAGCCCCTGCCAGCAACCTCCTCTCCAAGGAGGCCTCAACCGAGGCCTAGGCCCAGGGGAAAGGCACCAGCGGGGATGAGCCTGGGGAGGCGCCCGGGCATGTCTAGACCCAGTCCCCGCAGCCTGCCCCTTGGTGGGGCAGTACCCCCGGAGGCCAGGAAGGTCTCGGCAAGGCTGCCAGGGGCAGGGACACTGCTGGGTCTTACCCCTGGCCTGTGGGGCCTCTGAGCACAACCGGCACTCTCCCGCTGGAAGACCTCCCCGTCTGCCTCCAAAGGTCGGTTTGCAAGCACTCCCGCCCGCTCTTCCCGCCAGGCACGCACAATGCTCCCAAGCCCGGGAGAAAAGCGCTTCGGGGTGTTTTTCTCTCCGGGCCCTTGCCCCTGAGCCTGGGGGCCAGGCAGGGGGAACACACTCCCAGGCCAAGGCAGAACGACATGCACACGTCTGTTCCTGCCCCCTACACCGGCAGAGAGCTCGGGGGAGCCAGATACTGCGAGGCTGCTGCTGGGCTGGCTGCCTGTGTGGGACGGGGCAGAGCCGACCTAGGGGCAAGTTGGGCCTCTTGCTCTCCCTGCTGCCCTGAGGCTGCTGGGCCAAAGAGGTCTTGGGCATCCAGCCCTTTGCTGGTCCCTTCCCTCTGACGAGGCCCTCTGAGCTCCAGCACCTTGCAGTGTGGAGACAGCCCCTGCCAGCAACCTCCTCTCCAAAGAGGCCTCAACCGAGGCCTAGGCCCAGGGGAAAGGCACCAGCGGGGATGATCCTGGGGAGGCGCACGGACATGTCTGGACCCAGTCCCCGCAGCCTGCCCCTTGGTGGGGCAGTACCCCCGGAGGCCAGGAAGGTCTGGGCAAGGCTGGCCAGGGGCAGGGGCCCTGGTGGGTCCTGCCCCTGGCCTGTGGGGCCTCTGAGCACAACCGGCCCTCTCCCACTGGAAGACCTCCCCGGCTGCCTCCAAAGGCCGGTTTGCAAGCGCTCCCGGCCACTGTTCCCAGCAGGCGTGGACAATGCTCCCAAGCCCGGGAGAAAAGCGCTTCAGGGTCGGGCTCTCTCCGGGCCCTTGCCCCTGAGCCTGGGGGCAAGCCAGGGTGTCCACACTCCCAGGCCAAGGCAGAACCACATGCACACGTCTGATCTGCCCCATGCACCGGCAGAGAGCTCGGGGGAGCCAGAGTCTGTCAAGCAGCTGCTGGGCTGGCTGCCTGTATGGGAATTGGCAGAGCCGACCTAGGGGCAAGTTGGGCCTCTTGCTCTCCCTGCTGCCCTGAGGCTGCTGGGCCAAAGAGGTCTTGGGCATCCAGCCCCTTGCTGGTCCCTTCCCTCTGACGAGGCCCTCTGAGCTCCAGCACCTTGCAGTGTGGAGACAGCCCCTGCCAGCAACCTCCTCTCCAAGGAGGCCTCAACCGAGGCCTAGGCCCAGGGGAAAGGCACCAGCGGGGATGAGCCTGGGGAGGCGCCCGGGCATGTCTGGACCCAGTCCCCGCAGCCTGCCCCTTGGTGGGGCAGTACCCCCGGAGGCCAGGAAGGTCTGGGCAAGGCTGGCCAGGGGCAGGGGACCTGCTGGTTCCTGCCCCTGGCCTGTGGGGCCTCTGAGCACAACCGGCCCTCTCCCACTGGAAGACCTCCCCGGCTGCCTCCAAAGGCCGGTTTGCAAGCACTCCCGCCCACTGTTCCCACCAAGCGCACACAATGCTCCCAAGCCCGGGAGAAAAGCGCTTCGGGGTGGTGCTCTCTCCGGGCCCTTGCCCCTGAGCCTGGGGGCCAGGCAGGGTGTCCACACTCCCAGGCCAAGGCAGAACCACATGCACACGTCTGTTCCTGCCCCCTGCACCGGCAGAGAGCTCGGGGGAGCCAGAGTCTGTCAGGCAGGTGCTGGGCTGGCCACCTGTGTGGGAAGGGGCAGAGCCGACCTAGGGGCAATTTGGGCCTCTTGCTCTCCCTGCTGCCCTGAGGCTGCTGGGCCAAAGAGGTCTTGGGCATCCAGCCCCTTGCTTGTCCCTTCCCTCTGACGAGGCCCTCTGAGCTCCAGCACCTTGCAGTGTGGAGACAGCCCCTGCCAGCAACCTCCTCTCCAAGGAGGCCTCAACCGAGGCCTAGGACCAGGGGAAAGGCACCAGCGGGGATGAGCCTGGGGAGGCGCCCGAGCATGTCTGGACCCAGTCCCCGCAGCCTGCCCCTTGGTGGGGCAGTACCCCCGGAGGCCAGGAATGTCTGGGCAAGGCTGCCAGGGGCAGGGACACTGCTGGGTCCTGCCCCTGACCTGTGGGTCGTCTGAGCACAACCAGCACTCTCCCGCTGGAAGACCTCCCCGTCTGCCTCCAAAGGCCGGTTTGCAAGCACTCCCGCCCGCTGTTCCCGCCAGGCACGCACAATGCTCCCAAGCCCGGGAGAAAAGCGCTTCGGGGTGGTGCTCTCTCCGGGCCCTTGCCCCTGGGCCTGGGGGCCAGGCAGGGGGAACACACTCCCAGGCCAAGGCAGAACCACATGCACACGTCTGTTCCTGCCCCCTACACCGGCAGAGAGCTCGGGGGAGCCAGATACTGCGAGGCTGCTGCTGGGCTGGCTGCCTGTGTGGGACGGGGCAGAGCCGACCTAGGGGCAAGTTGGGCCTCTTGCTCTCCCTGCTGCCCTGAGCCTGCTGGGTCAAAGAGGTCTTGGGCATCCAGCCCTTTGCTGGTCCCTTCCCTCTGACGAGGCCCTCTGAGCTCCAGCACCTTGCAGTGTGGAGACAGCCCCTGCCAGCAACCTCCTCTCCAAAGAGGCCTCAACCGAGGCCTAGGCCCAGGGGAAAGGCACCAGCGGGGATGATCCTGGGGAGGCGCACGGACATGTCTGGACCCAGTCCCCGCAGCCTGCCCCATGGTGGGGCAGTACCCCCGGAGGCCAGGAAGGTCTGGGCAAGGCTGGCCAGGGGCAGGGGCCCTGGTGGGTCCTGCCCCTGGCCTGTGGGGCCTCTGAGCACAACCGGCCCTCTCCCACTGGAAGACCTCCCCGGCTGCCTCCAAAGGCCGGTTTGCAAGCGCTCCCGGCCACTGTTCCCAGCAGGCGTGGACAATGCTCCCAAGCCCGGGAGAAAAGCGCTTCAGGGTCGTGCTCTCTCCGGGCCCTTGCCCCTGAGCCTGGGGGCAAGGCAGGGTGTCCACACTCCCAGGCCAAGGCAGAACCACATGCACACGTCTGATCTGCCCCATGCACCGGCAGAGAGCTCGGGGGAGCCAGAGTCTGTCAAGCAGCTGCTGGGCTGGCTGCCTGTATGGGAAGTGGCAGAGCCGACCTAGGGGCAAGTTGGGCCTCTTGCTCTCCCTGCTGCCCTGAGGCTGCTGGGCCAAAGAGGTCTTGGGCATCCAGCCCCTTGCTGGTCCCTTCCCTCTGACGAGGCCCTCTGAGCTCCAGCACCTTGCAGTGTGGAGACAGCCCCTGCCAGCAACCTCCTCTCCAAGGAGGCCTCAACCGAGGCCTAGGCCCAGGGGAAAGGCACCAGCGGGGATGAGCCTGGGGAGGCGCCCGGGCATGTCTGGACCCAGTCCCCGCAGCCTGCCCCTTGGTGGGGCAGTACCCCCGGAGGCCAGGAAGGTCTGGGCAAGGCTGGCCAGGGGCAGGGGACCTGCTGGGTCCTGCCCCTGGCCTGTGGGGCCTCTGAGCACAACCGGCCCTCTCCCACTGGAAGACCTCCCCGGCTGCCTCCAAAGGCCGGTTTGCAAGCACTCCCGCCCACTGTTCCCACCAAGCGCACACAATGCTCCCAAGCCCGGGAGAAAAGCGCTTCGGGGTGGTGCTCTCTCCGGGCCCTTGCCCCTGAGCCTGGGGGCCAGGCAGGGGGTCCACACTCCCAGGCCAAGGCAGAACCACATGCACACGTCTGCTCCTGCCCCCTGCACCGGCAGAGAGCTCGGGGGAGCCAGAGTCTGTCAGGCAGCTGCTGGGCGGGCCGCCTGTGTGGGAAGGGGCAGAGTCGACCTAGGGGCAATTTGGGCCTCTTGCTCTCCCTGCTGCCCTGAGGCTGCTGGGCCAAAGAGGTCTTGGGCATCCAGCCCCTTGCTTGTCCCTTCCCTCTGATGAGGCCCTCTGAGCTCCAGCACCTTGCAGTGTGGAGACAGCCCCTGCCAGCAACCTCCTCTCCAAGGAGGCCTCAACCGAGGCCTAGGCCCAGGGGAAAGGCACCAGCGGGGATGAGCCTGGGGAGGCGCCCGGGCATGTCTGGACCCAGTCCCCGCAGCCTGCCCCTTTGTGGGGCAGTACCCCCGGAGGCCAGGAAGGTCTGGGCAAGGCTGGCCAGGGGCAGGGGCCCTGCTGGGTCCTGCCCCTGGCCTGTGGGGCCTCTGAGCACAACCGGCCCTCTCCCACTGGAAGACCTCCCCGGCTGCCTCCAAAGGCCGGTTTGCCAACACTCCCGCCCGCTGTTCCCGCCAGGCACGCACAATGCTCCCAAGCCCGGGAGAAAAGCGCTTCGGGGTGTTGCTCTCTCCGGGCCCTTGCCCCTGAGCCTGGGGGCCAGGCAGTTGGTCCACACTCCCAGTCCAAGGCAGAACCACATGCACACGTCTGTTCCTGACCCCTGCACCGGCAGAGAGCTCGGGGGAGCCAGAGTCTGTCAGGCAGCTGCTGGGCTGGCCGCCTGTGTGGGAAGGGGCAGAGCCGACCTAGGGGCAAGTTGGGCCTCTTGCTCTCCCTGCTGCCCTGAGGCTGCTGGGCCAAAGAGGTCTTGGGCATCCAGCCCCTTGCTTGTCCCTTCCCTCTGACGAGGCCCTCTGAGCTCCAGCACCTTGCAGTGTGGAGACAGCCCCTGCCAGCAACCTCCTCTCCAAGGAGGCCTCAACCGAGGCCTAGGACCAGGGGAAAGGCACCAGCGGGGATGAGCCTGGGGAGGCGCCCGAGCATGTCTGGACCCAGTCCCCGCAGGCTGCCCCTTGGTGGGGCAGTACCCCCGGAGGCCAGGAAGGTCTGGGCAAGGCTGCCAGGGGCAGGGACACTGCTGGGTCCTGCCCCTGGCCTGTGGGGCGTCTGAGCACAACCAGCACTCTCCCGCTGGAAGACCTCCCCGTCTGCCTCCAAAGGCCGGTTTGCAAGCACTCCCGCCCGCTGTTCCCGCCAGGCACGCACAATGCTCCCAAGCCCGGGAGAAAAGCGCTTCGGGGTGGTGCTCTCTCCGGGCCCTTGCCCCTGGGCCTGGGGGCCAGGCAGGGGGAACACACTCCCAGGCCAAGGCAGAACGACATGCACACGTCTGTTCCTGCCCCCTACACCGGCAGAGAGCTCGGGGGAGCCAGATACTGCGAGGCTGCTGCTGGGCTGGCTGCCTGTGTGGGACGGGGCAGAGCCGACCTAGGGGCAAGTTGGGCCTCTTGCTCTCCCTGCTGCCCTGAGGCTGCTGGGTCAAAGAGGTCTTGGGCATCCAGCCCTTTGCTGGTCCCTTCCCTCTGACGAGGCCCTCTGAGCTCCAGCACCTTGCAGTGTGGAGACAGCCCCTGCCAGCAACCTCCTCTCCAAAGAGGCCTCAACCGAGGCCTAGGCCCAGGGGAAAGGCACCAGCGGGGATGATCCTGGGGAGGCGCACGGACATGTCTGGACCCAGTCCCCGCAGCCTGCCCCTTGGTGGGGCAGTACCCCCGGAGGCCAGGAAGGTCTGGGCAAGGCTGGCCAGGGGCAGGGGCCCTGGTGGGTCCTGCCCCTGGCCTGTGGGGCCTCTGAGCACCACCGGCCCTCTCCCACTGGAAGACCTCCCCGGCTGCCTCCAAAGGCCGGTTTGCAAGCGCTCCCGGCCACTGTTCCCAGCAGGCGTGGACAATGCTCCCAAGCCCGGGAGAAAAGCGCTTCAGGGTCGTGCTCTCTCCGGGCCCTTGCCCCTGAGCCTGGGGGCAAGGCAGGGTGTCCACACTCCCAGGCCAAGGCAGAACCACATGCACACGTCTGATCTGCCCCATGCACCGGCAGAGAGCTCGGGGGAGCCAGAGTCTGTCAAGCAGCTGCTGGGCTGGCTGCCTGTATGGGAAGTGGCAGAGCCGACCTAGGGGCAAGTTGGGCCTCTTGCTCTCCCTGCTGCCCTGAGGCTGCTGGGCCAAAGAGGTCTTGGGCATCCAGCCCCTTGCTGGTCCCTTCCCTCTGACGAGGCCCTCTGAGCTCCAGCACCTTGCAGTGTGGAGACAGCCCCTGCCAGCAACCTCCTCTCCAAGGAGGCCTCAACCGAGGCCTAGGCCCAGGGGAAAGGCACCAGCGGGGATGAGCCTGGGGAGGCGCCCGGGCATGTCTGGACCCAGTCCCCGCAGCCTGCCCCTTGGTGGGGCAGTACCCCCGGAGGCCAGGAAGGTCTGGGCAAGGCTGGCCAGGGACAAGGGACCTGCTGGGTCCAGCCCCTGGCCTGTGGGGCCTCTGAGCACAACCGGCCCTCTCCCACTGGAAGACCTCCCCGGCTGCCTCCAAAGGCCGGTTTGCAAGCACTCCCGCCCACTGTTCCCACCAAGCGCACACAATGCTCCCAAGCCCGGGAGAAAAGCGCTTCGGGGTGGTGCTCTCTCCGGGCCCTTGCCCCTGAGCCTGGGGGCCAGGCAGGGGGTCCACACTCCCAGGCCAAGGCAGAACCACATGCACACGTCTGTTCCTGCCCCCTGCACCGGCAGAGAGCTCGGGGGAGCCAGAGTCTGTCAGGCAGCTGCTGGGCTGGCCGCCTGTGTGGGAAGGGGCAGAGCCGACCTAGGGGCAATTTGGGCCTCTTGCTCTCCCTGCTGCCCTGAGGCTGCTGGGCCAAAGAGGTCTTGGGCATCCAGCCCCTTGCTTGTCCCTTCCCTCTGACGAGGCCCTCTGAGCTCCAGCACCTTGCAGTGTGGAGACAGCCCCTGCCAGCAACCTCCTCTCCAAGGAGGCCTCAACCGAGGCCTAGGCCCAGGGGAAAGGCACCAGCGGGGATGAGCCTGGGGAGGCGCCCGGGCATGTCTGGACCCAGTCCCCGCAGCCTGCCCCTTTGTGGGGCAGTACCCCCGGAGGCCAGGAAGGTCTGGGCAAGGCTGGCCAGGGGCAGGGGCCCTGCTGGGTCCTGCCGCTGGCCTGTGGGGCCTCTGAGCACAACCGGCCCTCTCCCACTGGAAGACCTCCCCGGCTGCCTCCAAAGGCCGGTTTGCCAACACTCCCGCCCGCTGTTCCCGCCAGGCACGCACAATGCTCCCAAGCCCGGGAGAAAAGCGCTTCGGGGTGTTGCTCTCTCTGGGCCCTTGCCCCTGAGCCTGGGGGCCAGGCAGTTGGTCCACACTCCCAGTCCAAGGCAGAACCACATGCACTCGTCTGTTCCTGACCCCTGCACCGGCAGAGAGCTCGGGGGAGCCAGAGTCTGTCAGGCAGCTGCTGGGCTGGCCGCCTGTGTGGGAAGGGGCAGAGCCGACCTAGGGGCAAGTTGGGCCTCTTCCTCTCCCTGCTGCCCTGAGGATGCTGGGCCAAAGAGGTCTTGGGCATCCAGCCCCTTGCTGGTCCCTTCCCTCTGACGAGGCCCTCTGAGCTCCAGCACCTTGCAGTGTGGAGACAGCCCCTGCCAGCAACCTCCTCTCCAAGGAGGCCTCAACCGAGGCCTAGGCCCAGGGGAAAGGCACCAGCGGGGATGAGCCTCGGGAGGCGCCCGGGCATGTCTGGACCCAGTCACCGCAGCCTGCCCCTTGGTGGGGCAGTACCCCCGGAGGCCAGGAAGGTCTGGGCAAGGCTGGCCAGGGGCAGGGGACCTGCTGGGTCCTGCCCCTGGCCTGTGGGGCCTCTGAGCACAACCGGCCCTCTCCCACTGGAAGACCTCCCCGGCTGCCTCCAAAGGCCGGTTTGCAAGCACTCCCGCCCACTGTTCCCACCAAGCGCACACAATGCTCCCAAGCCCGGGAGAAAAGCGCTTCGGGGTGGTGCTCTCTCCGGGCCCTTGGCCCTGAGCCTGGGGGCCAGGCAGGGGGTCCACACTCCCAGGCCAAGGCAGAACCACATGCACACGTCTGTTCCTGCCCCCTGCACCGGCAGAGAGCTCGGGGGAGCCAGAGTCTGTCAGGCAGCTGCTGGGCTGGCCACCTGTGTGGGAAGGGGCAGAGCCGACCTAGGGGCAATTTGGGCCTCTTGCTCTCCCTGCTGCCCTGAGGCTGCTGGGCCAAAGAGGTCTTGGGCATCCAGCCCCTTGCTGGTCCCTTCCCTCTGACGAGGCCCTCTGAGCTCCAGCACCTTGCAGTGTGGAGACAGCCCCTGCCAGCAACCTCCTCTCCAAGGAGGCCTCAACCGAGGCCTAGGACCAGGGGAAAGGCACCAGCGGGGATGAGCCTGGGGAGGCGCCCGAGCATGTCTGGACCCAGTCCCCGCAGCCTGCCCCTTGGTGGGGCAGTACCCCCGGAGGCCAGGAATGTCTGGGCAAGGCTGCCAGGGGCAGGGACACTGCTGGGTCCTGACCCTGGCCTGTGGGCCGTCTGAGCACAACCAGCACTCTCCCGCTGGAAGACCTCCCCGTCTGCCTCCAAAGGCCGGTTTGCAAGCACTCCCGCCCGCTGTTCCCGCCAGGCACGCACAATGCTCCCAAGCCCGGGAGAAAAGCGCTTCGGGGTGGTGCTCTCTCCGGGCCCTTGCCCCTGGGCCTGGGGGCCAGGCAGGGGGAACACACTCCCAGGCCAAGGCAGAACGACATGCACACGTCTGTTCCTGCCCCCTACACCGGCAGAGAGCTCGGGGGAGCCAGATACTGCGAGGCTGCTGCTGGGCTGGCTGCCTGTGTGGGACGGGGCAGAGCCGACCTAGGGGCAAGTTGGGCCTCTTGCTCTCCCTGCTGCCCTGAGGCTGCTGGGTCAAAGAGGTCTTGGGCATCCAGCCCTTTGCTGGTCCCTTCCCTCTGACGAGGCCCTCTGAGCTCCAGCACCTTGCAGTGTGGAGACAGCCCCTGCCAGCAACCTCCTCTCCAAAGAGGCCTCAACCGAGGCCTAGGCCCAGGGGAAAGGCACCAGCGGGGATGATCCTGGGGAGGCGCACGGACATGTCTGGACCCAGTCCCCGCAGCCTGCCCCTTGGTGGGGCAGTACCCCCGGAGGCCAGGAAGGTCTGGGCAAGGCTGGCCAGGGGCAGGGGCCCTGGTGGGTCCTGCCCCTGGCCTGTGGGGCCTCTGAGCACAACCGGCCCTCTCCCACTGGAAGACCTCCCCGGCTGCCTCCAAAGGCCGGTTTGCAAGCGCTCCCGGCCACTGTTCCCAGCAGGCGTGGACAATGCTCCCAAGCCCGGGAGAAAAGCGCTTCAGGGTCGTGCTCTCTCCGGGCCCTTGCCCCTGAGCCTGGGGGCCAGGCAGGGTGTCCACACTCCCAGTCCAAGGCAGAACCACATGCACACGTCTGTTCCTGACACCTGCACCGGCAGAGAGCTCGGGGGAGCCAGAGTCTGTCAGGCAGCTGCTGGGCTGGCCGCCTGTGTGGGAAGGGGCAGAGCCGACCTAGGGGCAAGTTGGGCCTCTTCCTCTCCCTGCTGCCCTGAGGATGCTGGGCCAAAGAGGTCTTGGGCATCCAGCCCCTTGCTGGTCCCTTCCCTCTGACGAGGCCCTCTGAGCTCCAGCACCTTGCAGTGTGGAGACAGCCCCTGCCAGCAACCTCCTCTCCAAGGAGGCCTCAACCGAGGCCTAGGCCCAGGGGAAAGGCACCAGCGGGGATGAGCCTGGGGAGGCGCCCGGGGATGTCTGGACCCAGTCACCGCAGCCTGCCCCTTGGTGGGGCAGTACCCCCGGAGGCCAGGAAGGTCTGGGCAAGGCTGGCCAGGGGCAGGGGCCCTGCTGGGTCCTGCCCCTGGCCTGTGGGGCCTCTGAGCACAACCGGCCCTCTCCCACTGGAAGACCTCCCCGGCTGCCTCCAAAGGCCGGTTTGCAAGCACTCCCGCCCACTGTTCCCACCAAGCGCACACAATGCTCCCAAGCCCGGGAGAAAAGCGCTTCGGGGTGGTGCTCTCTCCGGGCCCTTGCCCCTGAGCCTGGGGGCCAGGCAGGGGGTCCACACTCCCAGGCCAAGGCAGAACCACATGCACACGTCTGTTCCTGCCCCCTGCACCGGCAGAGAGCTCGGGGGAGCCAGAGTCTGTCAGGCAGCTGCTGGGCTGGCCACCTGTGTGGGAAGGGGCAGAGCCGACCTAGGGGCAATTTGGGCCTCTTGCTCTCCCTGCTGCCCTGAGGCTGCTGGGCCAAAGAGGTCTTGGGCATCCAGCCCCTTGCTGGTCCCTTCCCTCTGACGAGGCCCTCTGAGCTCCAGCACCTTGCAGTGTGGAGACAGCCCCTGCCAGCAACCTCCTCTCCAAGGAGGCCTCAACCGAGGCCTAGGACCAGGGGAAAGGCACCAGCGGGGATGAGCCTGGGGAGGCGCCCGAGCATGTCTGGACCCAGTCCCCGCAGCCTGCCCCTTGGTGGGGCAGTACCCCCGGAGGCCAGGAATGTCTGGGCAAGGCTGCCAGGGGCAGGGACACTGCTGGGTCCTGACCCTGGCCTGTGGGCCGTCTGAGCACAACCAGCACTCTCCCGCTGGAAGACCTCCCCGTCTGCCTCCAAAGGCCGGTTTGCAAGCACTCCCGCCCGCTCTTCCCGCCAGGCACGCACAATGCTCCCAAGCCCGGGAGAAAAGCGCTTCGCGGTGGTGCTCTCTCCGGGCCCTTGCCCATGGGCCTGGGGGCCAGGCAGGGGGAACACACTCCCAGGCCAAGGCAGAACGACATGCACACGTCTGTTCCTGCCCCCTACACCGGCAGAGAGCTCGGGGGAGCCAGATACTGCGAGGCTGCTGCTGGGCTGGCTGCCTGTGTGGGACGGGGCATAGCCGACCTAGGGGCAAGTTGGGCCTCTTGCTCTCCCTGCTGCCCTGAGGCTGCTGGGTCAAAGAGGTCTTGGGCATCCAGCCCTTTGCTGGTCCCTTCCCTCTGACGAGGCCCTCTGAGCTCCAGCACCTTGCAGTGTGGAGACAGCCCCTGCCAGCAACCTCCTCTCCAAAGAGGCCTCAACCGAGGCCTAGGCCCAGGGGAAAGGCACCAGCGGGGATGATCCTGGGGAGGCGCACGGACATGTCTGGACCCAGTCCCCGCAGCCTGCCCCTTGGTGGGGCAGTACCCCCGGAGGCCAGGAAGGTCTGCGCAAGGCTGGCCAGGGGCAGGGGCCCTGGTGGGTCCTGCCCCTGGCCTGTGGGGCCTCTGAGCACAACCGGCCCTCTCCCACTGGAAGACCTCCCCGGCTGCCTCCAAAGGCCGGTTTGCAAGCGCTCCCGGCCACTGTTCCCAGCAGGCGTGGACAATGCTCCCAAGCCCGGGAGAAAAGCGCTTCAGGGTCGTGCTCTCTCCGGGCCCTTGCCCCTGAGCCTGGGGGCAAGGCAGGGTGTCCACACTCCCAGGCCAAGGCAGAACCACATGCACACGTCTGATCTGCCCCATGCACCGGCAGAGAGCTCGGGGGAGCCAGAGTCTGTCAAGCAGCTGCTGGGCTGGCTGCCTGTATGGGAAGTGGCAGAGCCGACCTAGGGGCAAGTTGGGCCTCTTGCTCTCCCTGCTGCCCTGAGGCTGCTGGGTCAAAGAGGTCTTGGGCATCCAGCCCCTTGCTGGTCCCTTCCTTCTGACGAGGCCCTCTGAGCTCCAGCACCTTGCAGTGTGGAGACAGCCCCTGCCAGCAACCTCCTCTCCAAGGAGGCCTCAAACGAGGCCTAGGCCCAGGGGAAAGGCACCAGCGGGGATGAGCCTGGGGAGGCGCCCGGGCATGTCTGGACCCAGTCCCCGCAGCCTGCCCCTTGGTGGGGCAGTACCCCCGGAGGCCAGGAAGGTCTGGGCAAGGCTGGCCAGGGGCAGGGGCCCTGCTGGGTCCTGCCCCTGGCCTGTGGGGCCTCTGAGCACAACCGGCCCTCTCCCACTGGAAGACCTCCCCGGCTGCCTCCAAAGGCCGGTTTGCAAGCACTCCCGCCCATTGTTCCCACCAAGCCCACACAATGCTCCCAAGCCCGGGAGAAAAGCGCTTCGGGGTGGTGCTCTCTCCGGGCCCTTGCCCCTGAGCCTGGGGGCCAGGCAGGGGGTCCACACTCCCAGGCCAAGGCAGAACCACATGCACACGTCTGTTCCTGCCCCCTGCACCGGCAGAGAGCTCGGGGGAGCCAGAGTCTGTCAGGCAGCTGCTGGGCTGGCCGCCTGTGTGGGAAGGGGCAGAGCCGACCTAGGGGCAATTTGGGCCTTTTGCTCTCCCTGCTGCCCTGAGGCTGCTGGGCCAAAGAGGTCTTGGGCATCCAGCCCCTTGCTTGTCCCTTCCCTCTGACGAGGCCCTCTGAGCTCCAGCACCTTGCAGTGTGGAGACAGCCCCTGCCAGCAACCTCCTCTCCAAGGAGGCCTCAACCGAGGCCTAGGCCCAGGGGAAAGGCACCAGCGGGGATGAGCCTGGGGAGGCGCCCGGGCATGTCTGGACCCAGTCCCCGCAGCCTGCCCCTTGGTGGGGCAGTACCCCCGGAGGCCAGGAAGGTCTGGGCAAGGCTGGCCAGGGGCAGGGGCCCTGCTGGGTCCTGCCCCTGGCCTGTGGGGCCTCTGAGCACAACCGGCCCTCTCCCACTGGAAGACCTCCCCGGCTGCCTCCAAAGGCCGGTTTGCCAACACTCCCGCCCGTTGTTCCCGCCAGGCACGCACAATGCTCCCAAGCCCGGGAGAAAAGCCCTTCGGGGTGTTGCTCTCTCCGGGCCCTTGCCCCTGAGCCTGGGGGCCAGGCAGTTGGTCCACACTCCCAGTCCAAGGTAGAACCACATGCACACGTCTGTTCCTGACCCCTGCACCGGCAGAGAGCTCGGGGGAGCCAGAGTCTGTCAGGCAGCTGCTGGGCTGGCCGCCTGTGTGGGAAGGGGCAGAGCCGACCTAGGGGCAAGTTGGGCCTCTTCCTCTCCCTGCTGCCCTGAGGCTGCTGGGCCAAAGAGGTCTTGGGCATCCAGCCCCTTGCTGGTCCCTTCCCTCTGACGAGGCCCTCTGAGCTCCAGCACCTTGCAGTGTGGAGACAGCCCCTGCCAGCAACCTCCTCTCCAAGGAGGCCTCAACCGAGGCCTAGGCCCAGGGGAAAGGCACCAGCGGGGATGAGCCTGGGGAGGCGCCCGGGCATGTCTGGACCCAGTCCCCGCAGCCTGCCCCTTGGTGGTGCAGTACCCCCGGAGGCCAGGAAGGTCTGGGCAAGGCTGGCCAGGGGCAGGGGCCCTGCTGGGTCCTGCCCCTGGCCTGTGGGGCCTCTGAGCACAACCGGCCCTCTTCCACTGGAAGACCTCCCCGGCTGCCTCCAAAGGCCGGTTTGCAAGCGCTCCCGCCCACTGTTCCCAGCAGGCGTGCACAATGCTCCCAAGCCCGGGAGAAAAGCGCTTCGGGGTGGTGCTCTCTCCGGGCCCTTGCCCCTGAGCCTGGGGGCAAGGCAGGGTGTCCACACTCCCAGGCCAAGGCAGAACCACATGGACACGTCTGATCTGCCCCATGCACCGGCAGAGAGCTCGGGGGAGCCAGAGTCTGTCAGGCAGCTGCTGGGCTGGCCGCCTGTGTGGGAAGGGGTAGTACCGACCTAGGGGCAAGTTGGGCCTCTTGCTCTCCCTGCTGCCATGAGGCTGCTGGGCCAAAGAGGTCTTGGGCATCCAGCCCCTTGCTGGTCCCTTCCCTCTGACGAGGCCCTCTGAGCTCCAGCACCTTGCAGTGTGGAGACAGCCCCTGCCAGCAACCTCCTCTCCAAGGAGGCCTAAACCGAGGCCTAGGCCCAGGGGAAAGGCACCAGCGGGGATGAGCCTGGGGAGGCGCCCGGGCATGTCTGGACCCAGTCCCCGCAGCCTGCCCCTTGGTGGGGCAGTACCCCCGGAGGCCAGGAAGGTCTGGGCAAGGCTGCCACGGGCAGGGACACTGCTGGGTCCTGCCCCTGGCCTGTGGGGCGTCTGAGCACAACCGGCACTCTCCCGCTGGAAGACCTCCCCGTCTGCCTCCAAAGGAAGGTTTGCAAGCACTCCCCCCCGCTGTTCCCGCCAGGCACGCACAATGCTCCCAAGCCCGGGAGAAAAGCGCTTCGGGGTGGTGCTCTCTCCCGGCCCTTGGAAGACCTCCCCGGCTGCCTCCAAAGGCTGGTTTTCAAGAACTCCCTCCCGCTGACCCGCCAGCCGCACATAATGCTCCCATGCCCGGGAGAAAAACATTTTGGGGTGGTGCTCTCTCCGGGCCCTTGGAAGACCTCCCCGGCTGCCTCGAAAGGCCGGTTTGCAAGCACTCACGTCCGCTGTTCCCGATAGCCGCGCACAATGCTCCCAATTCCGGGAGAAAAGTGCTTCGGGATGGTGCTCTCTCCGGGCCCTTGGAAGACCTCCCATGCTGCCTCCAAAGGCCGGTTTGCAAGCACTCCCGCCCGCTGTTCCCGCCAGCCTCGCACAATGCTCCCAAGCCCGGGAGAAAAGCGCTTCGGGGTGGTGTTCTCTCCGTGCCAATGGAGGACCTCCCTGGCTGCCCCCAAAGGCCGGTTTGCAAGCACTCCCACTCGCTGTTCCCGCCAGCCACGCACAATCCTCCAAAACCCCGGAGAAAAGCGCTTCGGGGTGGTGTTCTCTCCGTGCCCATGGAAGACCTCCCGGGGTGCCCCCAAAGGCCGGTTTGGAAGCACTCCCACTCGCTGTTCCCGCCATCCGCGCAAATGTTCCAAGCCCGGGAGAAAAGCGCTTCTGGGTGGTGCTCTCTCCTGGCCCTTGGAAGGCCTCCCCGGCTGCCTCCAAAGGCCGGTTTGCAAGCACTCCCGCCCGCTGTTCCCACCAGCCACGCACAATGCTCCCAAGCCCGGGAGAAAAGCATTTTGGGGTGGTGCTCACACCGGGCCCTGGAAGACCTCCCCGGCTGCCTCCAAAGGACGGTTTTCAAGCACTCCTGCCTGCTGTTCCCGCCACCCGCGCACAATGCTCCCAAGCCCGGGAGAAAAGCACTTCGGTGTGGTGCTCTCTACAGGCCCTTGGAAGACCTCCCCCGCTGCCTCCAAAGGCCGGTTTGCAAGGACTCCTTCCTGCTGTTCCCGCCAGCCACGCACAATGCTCCCAAGCCCGGGAGAAAAGTGCTTCGGGGTGGTGCTCTCTCCGGGCCCTTGGAAGACGTCCCCGGCTGCCTCCAAAGGCCGGTTTGCAAGCACTCATGCCCGCTGTTCCCACCAGCCGCGCACAATGCTCCTAAGCCCGGGAGAAAAGCTTTTTGGGGTGGTGCTCACACCGGGCCCTGGAAGACCTCCCCAGCTGCCTGCAAAGGCCGGTTTTCAAGCACTCCTGCCTGCTGTTCCCGCCACGCGCGCACAATACTCCCAAGCCCGGGAGAAAAGCGCTTCGGGGTGGTGCTCTCTACAGGCCCTTGGAAGACCTCCCCCGCTGCCTCCAAAGGCCGGTTTGCAAGGACTCCTTCCTGCTGTTCCCGCCAGCCACGCACAATGCTCCCAAGCCCGGGAGAAAAGTGCTTCGGGGTGGTGCTCTCTCCGGGCCCTTGGAAGACGTCCCCGGCTGCCTCCAAAGGCCGGTTTGCAAGCACTCATGCCCGTTGTTCCCACCAGCCGCACACAATGCTCCCAAGCCCGGGAGAAAAGCATTTTGGGGTGGTGCTCACTCCGGGCCCTTGGAAGACCTCCCCGGCTGCCTCCAAAGGCCAGTTTGCAAGCACTCCTGCCTGCTGTTCCCGCCAGCCGCGCACAATGCTCCCAAGCCCGGGAGAAAAGCGCTTCGGGGTGGTGCTCTCTCCGGGCACTTTCAAGACCTCCCCGGCTGCCTCCAAAGGCCGGTTTGTAAGTACTCATTCCCGCTGCTTCCGCCAGCCACGCACAATGCTCCCAAGCCCGGGAGAAAAGCATTTTGGGGTGGTGCTCTCTCCGGGCCGTTGGAAGACCTCCCGGGCTGCCTCCAAAGGCCGGTTTGAAAGCACTCATGTCCGCTGTTCCCGACAGCCACGCACAATGCTCCCAAGCCCGGGAGAAAAGCGCTTCGGGGTGGTGCTCTCTCCGGGCCCTTGCCCCTGAGCCTGGGGGACAGGCAGGGGGAACACACTCCCAGGCCAAGGCAGAACCACATGCACACGTCTGTTCCTGCCCCCTACACCGGCAGAGAGCTCGGGGGAGCCAGAGACTGCCAGGCTGCTGCTGGGCTGGCTGCCTGTGTGGGACGGGGCAGAGCCGACCTAGGGGTAAGTTGGGCCTCTTGCTCTCCCTGCTTCCCTGAGGCTGCTGGGTCAAAGAGGTCTTGGGCATCCAGCCCTTTGCTGGTCCCTTCCCTCTGACGAGGCCCTCTGAGCTCCAGCACCTTGCAGTGTGGAGACAGCCCCTGCCAGCAACCTCCTCTCCAAAGAGGCCTCAACCGAGGCCTACACCCAGGGGAAAGGCACCAGCGGGGATGATCCGGGGGAGGCGCACGGACATGTCTGGACCCAGGCCCCGCAGCCTGCCCCTTAGTGGGGCAGTACCCCCGGAGGCCAGGAAGGTCTGGGCAAGGCTGGCCAGGGGCAGGGGCCCTGCTGGGTCCTGCCCCTGGCCTGTGGGGCCTCTGAGCACAACCGGCCCTCTCCCACTGGAAGACCTCCCCGGCTGCCTCCAAAGGCCGGTTTGCCAACACTCCCGCCCGCTGTTCCCGCCAGGCACGCACAATGCTCCCAAGCCCGGGAGAAAAGCGCTTCGGGGTGGTGCTCTCTCCGGGCCCTTGCCCCTGAGCCTGTGGGCATGGCAGGGGGAACACACTCCCAGACCAAGGCAGAACCACATGCACACGTCTGTTCCTGCCCCCTGCACCGGCAGAGAGCTTGGGGGTGCCAGAGTGTCAGGCAGCTGCTGGGTTGGCCGCCTGTGTGGGAAGGGGCAGAGCCGCCCTAGGGGTAAGTTGGGCCTCTTGCTCTCCCTGCTGCCCTGAGGCTGCTGGGCCAAAGAGGTCTTGGGCATCCAGCCCCTTGCTGCTCCCTTCCCTCTGACGAGGCCCTCTGAGCTCCAGCACCTTGCAGTGTGGAGACAGCCCCTGCCAGCAACCTCCTCTCCAAGGAGGCCTCAACCGAGGCCTAGGCCCAGGGGAAAGGCACCAGCGGGGATGAGCCTGGGGAGGCGCCCGGGCATGTCTGGACCCAGTCCCCGCAGCCTGCCCCTTGGTGGTGCAGTACCCCCGGAGGCCAGGAAGGTCTGGGCAAGGCTGGCCAGGGGCAGGGGCCCTGCTGGGTCCTGCCCCTGGCCTGTGGGGCCTCTGAGCACAACCGGCCCTCTTCCACTGGAAGACCTCCCCGGCTGCCTCCAAAGGCCGGTTTGCAAGCGCTCCCGCCCACTGTTCCCAGCAGGCGTGCACAATGCTCCCAAGCCCGGGAGAAAAGCGCTTCGGGGTGGTGCTCTCTCCGGGCCCTTGCCCCTGAGCCTGGGGGCAAGGCAGGGTGTCCACACTCCCAGGCCAAGGCAGAACCACATGGACACGTCTGATCTGCCCCATGCACCGGCAGAGAGCTCGGGGGAGCCAGAGTCTGTCAGGCAGCTGCTGGGCTGGCCGCCTGTGTGGGAAGGGGTAGTACCGACCTAGGGGCAAGTTGGGCCTCTTGCTCTCCCTGCTGCCATGAGGCTGCTGGGCCAAAGAGGTCTTGGGCATCCAGCCCCTTGCTGGTCCCTTCCCTCTGACGAGGCCCTCTGAGCTCCAGCACCTTGCAGTGTGGAGACAGCCCCTGCCAGCAACCTCCTCTCCAAGGAGGCCTAAACCGAGGCCTAGGCCCAGGGGAAAGGCACCAGCGGGGATGAGCCTGGGGAGGCGCCCGGGCATGTCTGGACCCAGTCCCCGCAGCCTGCCCCTTGGTGGGGCAGTACCCCCGGAGGCCAGGAAGGTCTGGGCAAGGCTGCCACGGGCAGGGACACTGCTGGGTCCTGCCCCTGGCCTGTGGGGCGTCTGAGCACAACCGGCACTCTCCCGCTGGAAGACCTCCCCGTCTGCCTCCAAAGGAAGGTTTGCAAGCACTCCCCCCCGCTGTTCCCGCCAGGCACGCACAATGCTCCCAAGCCCGGGAGAAAAGCGCTTCGGGGTGGTGCTCTCTCCCGGCCCTTGGAAGACCTCCCCGGCTGCCTCCAAAGGCTGGTTTTCAAGAACTCCCTCCCGCTGACCCGCCAGCCGCACATAATGCTCCCATGCCCGGGAGAAAAACATTTTGGGGTGGTGCTCTCTCCGGGCCCTTGGAAGACCTCCCCGGCTGCCTCGAAAGGCCGGTTTGCAAGCACTCACGTCCGCTGTTCCCGATAGCCGCGCACAATGCTCCCAATTCCGGGAGAAAAGTGCTTCGGGATGGTGCTCTCTCCGGGCCCTTGGAAGACCTCCCATGCTGCCTCCAAAGGCCGGTTTGCAAGCACTCCCGCCCGCTGTTCCCGCCAGCCTCGCACAATGCTCCCAAGCCCGGGAGAAAAGCGCTTCGGGGTGGTGTTCTCTCCGTGCCAATGGAGGACCTCCCTGGCTGCCCCCAAAGGCCGGTTTGCAAGCACTCCCACTCGCTGTTCCCGCCAGCCACGCACAATCCTCCAAAACCCCGGAGAAAAGCGCTTCGGGGTGGTGTTCTCTCCGTGCCCATGGAAGACCTCCCGGGGTGCCCCCAAAGGCCGGTTTGGAAGCACTCCCACTCGCTGTTCCCGCCATCCGCGCAAATATTCCAAGCCCGGGAGAAAAGCGCTTCTGGGTGGTGCTCTCTCCTGGCCCTTGGAAGGCCTCCCCGGCTGCCTCCAAAGGCCGGTTTGCAAGCACTCCCGCCCGCTGTTCCCACCAGCCACGCACAATGCTCCCAAGCCCGGGAGAAAAGCATTTTGGGGTGGTGCTCACACCGGGCCCTGGAAGACCTCCCCGGCTGCCTCCAAAGGACGGTTTTCAAGCACTCCTGCCTGCTGTTCCCGCCACCCGCGCACAATGCTCCCAAGCCCGGGAGAAAAGCACTTCGGTGTGGTGCTCTCTACAGGCCTTTGGAAGACCTCCCCCGCTGCCTCCAAAGGCCGGTTTGCAAGGACTCCTTCCTGCTGTTCCCGCCAGCCACGCACAATGCTCCCAAGCCCGGGAGAAAAGTGCTTCGGGGTGGTGCTCTCTCCGGGCCCTTGGAAGACGTCCCCGGCTGCCTCCAAAGGCCGGTTTGCAAGCACTCCCGCCCGCTGTTCCCACCAGCCGCGCACAATGCTCCTAAGCCCGGGAGAAAAGCTTTTTGGGGTGGTGCTCACACCGGGCCCTGGAAGACCTCCCCAGCTGCCTGCAAAGGCCGGTTTTCAAGCACTCCTGCCTGCTGTTCCCGCCACGCGCGCACAATACTCCCAAGCCCGGGAGAAAAGCGCTTCGGGGTGGTGCTCTCTACAGGCCCTTGGAAGACCTCCCCCGCTGCCTCCAAAGGCCGGTTTGCAAGGACTCCTTCCTGCTGTTCCCGCCAGCCACGCACAATGCTCCCAAGCCCGGGAGAAAAGTGCTTCGGGGTGGTGCTCTCTCCGGGCCCTTGGAAGACGTCCCCGGCTGCCTCCAAAGGCCGGTTTGCAAGCACTCATGCCCGTTGTTCCCACCAGCCGCACACAATGCTCCCAAGCCCGGGAGAAAAGCATTTTGGGGTGGTGCTCACTCCGGGCCCTTGGAAGACCTCCCCGGCTGCCTCCAAAGGCCAGTTTGCAAGCACTCCTGCCTGCTGTTCCCGCCAGCCGCGCACAATGCTCCCAAGCCCGGGAGAAAAGCGCTTCGGGGTGGTGCTCTCTCCGGGCACTTTCAAGACCTCCCCGGCTGCCTCCAAAGGCCGGTTTGTAAGTACTCATTCCCGCTGCTTCCGCCAGCCACGCACAATGCTCCCAAGCCCGGGAGAAAAGCATTTTGGGGTGGTGCTCTCTCCGGGCCGTTGGAAGACCTCCCGGGCTGCCTCCAAAGGCCGGTTTGAAAGCACTCATGTCCGCTGTTCCCGACAGCCACGCACAATGCTCCCAAGCCCGGGAGAAAAGCGCTTCAGGGTGGTGCTCTCTCCGGGCCCTTGCCCCTGAGCCTGGGGGACAGGCAGGGGGAACACACTCCCAGGCCAAGGCAGAACCACGTGCACACGTCTGTTCCTGCCCCCTACACCGGCAGAGAGCTCGGGGGAGCCAGAGACTGCCAGGCTGCTGCTGGGCTGGCTGCCTGTGTGGGACGGGGCAGAGCCGACCTAGGGGTAAGTTGGGCCTCTTGCTCTCCCTGCTTCCCTGAGGCTGCTGGGTCAAAGAGGTCTTGGGCATCCAGCCCTTTGCTGGTCCCTTCCCTCTGACGAGGCCCTCTGAGCTCCAGCACCTTGCAGTGTGGAGACAGCCCCTGCCAGCAACCTCCTCTCCAAAGAGGCCTCAACCGAGGCCTACACCCAGGGGAAAGGCACCAGCGGGGATGATCCGGGGGAGGCGCACGGACATGTCTGGACCCAGGCCCCGCAGCCTGCCCCTTGGTGGGGCAGTACCCCCGGAGGCCAGGAAGGTCTGGGCAAGGCTGGCCAGGGGCAGGGGCCCTGCTGGGTCCTGCCCCTGGCCTGTGGGGCCTCTGAGCACAACCGGCCCTCTCCCACTGGAAGACCTCCCCGGCTGCCTCCAAAGGCCGGTTTGCCAACACTCCCGCCCGCTGTTCCCGCCAGGCACGCACAATGCTCCCAAGCCCGGGAGAAAAGCGCTTCGGGGTGGTGCTCTCTCCGGGCCCTTGCCCCTGAGCCTGTGGGCATGGCAGGGGGAACACACTCCCAGACCAAGGCAGAACCACATGCACACGTCTGTTCCTGCCCCCTGCACCGGCAGAGAGCTTGGGGGTGCCAGAGTGTCAGGCAGCTGCTGGGTTGGCCGCCTGTGTGGGAAGGGGCAGAGCCGCCCTAGGGGTAAGTTGGGCCTCTTGCTCTCCCTGCTGCCCTGAGGCTGCTGGGCCAAAGAGGTCTTGGGCATCCAGCCCCTTGCTGGTCCCTTCCCTCTGACGAGGCCCTCTGAGCTCCAGCACCTTGCAGTGTGGAGACAGCCCCTGCCAGCAACCTCCTCTCCAAGGAGGCCTCAACCGAGGCCTAGGCCCAGGGGAAAGGCACCAGCGGGGATGAGCCTGGGGAGGCGCCCGGGCATGTCTGGACCCAGTCCCCGCAGCCTGCCCCTTGGTGGGGCAGTACCCCCGGAGACCAGGAAGATCTGGGCAAGGCTGGCCAGGGGCAGGGGCCCTGCTGCGTCCTGCCCCTGGCCTGTGGGGCCTCTGAGCACAACCGGCCCTCTCCCACTGGAAGACCTCCCCGGCTGCCTCCAAAGGCCGGTTTGCAAGCGGTCCCCCCCACTGTTCCCAGCAGGCGTGCACAATGATCCTAAGCGCGGGAGAAAAGCGCTTCAGGGTGGTGCTCTCTCCGGGCCCTTGCCCCTGAGGCTGGGGGCAAGGCAGGGTGTCCACACTCCCAGGCCAAGGCAGAACCACATGCACACGTCTGAACTGCCCCCTGCACCGGCAGAGAGCTCGAGGGAGCCAGAGTCTGTCAGGCAGCTGCTGGGCTGGCCGCCTGTGTGGGAAGGGGCAAAGCCGACCTAGGGGCAAGTTGGGCCTCTTGCTCTCCCTGCTGCCCTGAGGCTGCTGGGCCAAAGAGGTCTTGGGCATCCAGCCCCTTGCTGGTCCCTTCCCTCTCACGAGGCCCTCTGAGCGCCAGCACCTTGCAGTGTGGAGACAGCCCCTGCCAGCAACCTCCTCTCCAAGGAGGCCTAAACCGAGGCCTAGGCCCAGGGGAAAGGCACCAGCGGGGATGAGCCTGGGGAGGCGCCCGGGCATGTCTGGACCCAGTCCCCGCAGCCTGCCCCTTGGTGGGGCAGTAACCCCGGAGGCCAGGAAGGTCTGGGCAAGGCTGGCCAGGGGCAGGGGCCCTGCTGGGTCCTGCCCCTGGCCTGTGGGGCCTCTGAGCACAACCGGCCCTCTCCCACTGGAAGACCTCCCCGGCTGCCTCCAAAGGCCGGTTTGCCAACACTCCCGCCCGCTGTTCCCGCCAGGCACGCACAATGCTCCCAAGCCCGGGAGAAAAGCGCTTCGGGGTGTTTTTCTCTCCGGGCCCTTGCCCCTGAGCCTGGGGGCCAGGCAGTTGGTCCACACTCCCAGACCAAGGCAGAACCACATGCACACGTCTGTTTCTGACCCCTGCACCGGCAGAGAGCTCGGGGGAGCCAGAGTCTGTCAGGCAGCTGCTGGGATGGCCGCCTGTGTGGGAAGGGGCAGAGCCGATCTAGGGGCAAGTTGGGCCTCTTCCTTTCCCTGCTGCCCTGAGGCTGCTGGGCCAAAGAGGTCTTGGGGATCCAGCCCCTTGCTGGTCCCTTCCCTCTGACGAGGCCCTCTGAGCTCCAGCACCTTGCAGTGTGGAGACAGCCCCTGCCAGCAACCTCCTCTCCAAAGAGGCCTCAACCGAGGCCTATGCCCAGGGGAAAGGCACTAGCGGGGATGAGCCTGGGGAGGCGCCCGAGCATGTCTGGACCCAGTCCCCGCAGCCTGCCCCTTGGTGGGGCAGTACCCCCGGAGGCCAGGAATGTCTGGGCAAGGCTGCCAGGGGCAGGGACACTGCTGGGTCCTGCCCCTGGCCTGTGGGGCGTCTGAGCACAACCGGCACTCTCCCGCTGGAAGACCTCCCCGTCTGCCTCCAAAGGCCGGTTTGCAAGCACTCCCGCCCGCTGTTCCCGCCAGGCACGCACAATGCTCCCAAGCCCGGGAGAAAAGCGCTTCGGGGTGGTGCTCTCTCCGGGCCCTTGCCCCTGAGCCTGGGGGCCAGGCAGGGGGAACACACTCCCAGGCCAAGGCAGAACGACATGCACACGTCTGTTCCTGCCCCCTACACCGGCAGAGAGCTCGGGGGAGCCAGAGACTGCCAGGCTGCTGCTGGGCTGGCTGCCTGTGTGGGACGGGGCAGAGCCCACCTAGGGGCAAGTTGGGCCTCTTGCTCTCCCTGCTGCCCTGAGGCTGCTGGGTCAAAGAGGTCTTGGGCATCCAGCCCTTTGCTGGTCCCTTCCCTCTGACGAGGCCCTCTGAGCTCTAGCACCTTGCAGTGTGGAGACAGCCCCTGCCAGCAACCTCCTCTCCAAGGAGGCCTCAACCGAGGCCTAGGCCCAGGGGAAAGGCACCAGCGGGAATGAGCCTGGGGAGGCGCCTGGGCATGTCTGGACCCAGTCCCCGCAGCCTGCCCCTTGGTGGGGCAGTACCCCCGGAGACCAGGAAGATCTGGGCAAGGCTGGCCAGGGGCAGGGGCCCTGCTGCGTCCTGCCCCTGGCCTGTGGGGCCTCTGAGCACAACCGGCCCTCTCCCACTGGAAGACCTCCCCGGCTGCCTCCAAAGGCCGGTTTGCAAGCGCTCCCCCCCACTGTTCCCAGCAGGCGTGCACAATGATCCTAAGCCCGGGAGAAAAGCGCTTCAGGGTGGTGCTCTCTCCGGGCCCTTGCCCCTGAGCCTGGGGGCAAGGCAGGGTGTCCACACTCCCAGGCCAAGGCAGAACCACATGCACACGTCTGATCTGCCCCCTGCACCGGCAGAGAGCTCGAGGGAGCCAGAGTCTGTCAGGCAGCTGCTGGGCTGGCCGCCTGTTTGGGGAGGGGCAGAGCCGACCCAGGGGCAAGTTGGGCCTCTTGCTCTCCCTGCTGCCCTGAGGCTGCTGGGCCAAAGACGTCTTGGGCATCCAGCCCCTTGCTGGTCCCTTCCCTCTCACGAGGCCCTCTGAGCGCCAGCACCTTGCAGTGTGGAGACAGCCCCTGCCAGCAACCTCCTCTCCAAGGAGGCCTCAACCGAGGCCTAGGCCCAGGGGAAAGGCACCAGCGGGGATGAGCCTGGGGAGGCGCCCGGGCATGTCTGGACCCAGTCCCCGCAGCCTGCCCCTTGGTGGGGCAGTAACCCCGGAGGCCAGGAAGGTCTGGGCAAGGCTGGCCAGGGGCAGGGGCCCTGCTGGGTCCTGCCCCTGGCCTGTGGGGCCTCTGAGCACAACCGGCCCTCTCCCACTGGAAGACCTCCCCGGCTGCCTCCAAAGGCCGGTTTGCCAACACTCCCGCCCGCTGTTCCCGCCAGGCACGCACAATGCTCCCAAGCCCGGGAGAAAAGCGCTTCGGGGTGTTTTTCTCTCCGGGCCCTTACCCCTGAGCCTGGGGGCCAGGCAGTTGGTCCACACTCCCAGACCAAGGCAGAACCACATGCACACGTCAGTTCCTGACCCCTGCACCGGCAGAGAGCTCGGGGGAGCCAGAGTCTGTCAGGCAGCTGCTGGGCTGGCCGCCTGTGTGGGAAGGGGCAGAGCCGATCTAGGGGCAAGTTGGGCCTCTTCCTCTCCCTGCTGCCCTGAGGCTGCTGGGCCAAAGAGGTCTTGGGGATCCAGCCCCTTGCTGGTCCCTTCCCTCTGACGAGGCCCTCTGAGCTCCAGCACCTTGCAGTGTGGAGACAGCCCCTGCCAGCAACCTCCTCTCCAAAGAGGCCTCAACCGAGGCCTATGCCCAGGGGAAAGGCACCAGCGGGGATGAGCCGGGGGAGGCGCCCGAGCATGTCTGGACCCAGTCCCCGCAGCCTGCCCCTTGGTGGGGCAGTACCCCCGGAGGCCAGGAATGTCTGGGCAAGGCTGCCAGGGGCAGGGACACTGCTGGGTCCTGCCCCTGGCCTGTGGGGCGTCTGAGCACAACCGGCACTCTCCCGCTGGAAGACCTCCCCGTCTGCCTCCAAAGGCCGGTTTGCAAGCACTCCCGCCCGCTGTTCCCGCCAGGCACGCACAATGCTCCCAAGCCCGGGAGAAAAGCGCTTCGGGGTGGTGCTCTCTCCGGGCCCTTGCCCCTGAGCCTGGGGGCCAGGCAGGGGGAACACACTCCCAGGTCAAGGCAGAACGACATGCACACGTCTGTTCCTGCCCCCTACACCGGCAGAGAGCTCGGGGGAGCCAGAGACTGCCAGGCTGCTGCTGGGCTGGCTGCCTGTGTGGGACGGGGCAGAGCCGACCTAGGGGCAAGTTGGGCCTCTTCCTCTCCCTGCTGCCCTGAGGCTGCTGGGTCAAAGAGGCATTGGGCATCCAGCCCTTTGCTGGTCCCTTCCCTCTGACGAGGCCCTCTGAGCTCCAGCACCTTGCAGTGTGGAGACAGCCCCTGCCAGCAACCTCCTCTCCAAAGAGTCCTCAACCGAGGCCTAGGCCCAGGGGAAAGGCACCAGCGGGGATGATCCTGGGGAGGCGCACGGACATGTCTGGACCCAGTCCCCGCAGCCTGCCCCTTGGTGGGGCAGTACCCCCGGAGGACAGGAAGGTCTGGGCAAGGCTGGCCAGGGGCAGGGGCCCTGGTGGGTCCTGCCCCTGGCCTGTGGGGCCTCTGAGCACAACCGGCCCTCTCCCACTGGATGACCTCCCCGGCTGCCTCCAAAGGCCGGTTTGCAAGCGCTCCCGGCCACTGTTCCCAGCAGGCGTGGACAATGCTCCCAAGCCCGGGAGAAAAGCGCTTCAGGGTGGTGCTCTCTCCGGGCCCTTGCCCCTGAGCCTGGGGGCAAGGCAGGGTGTCCACACTCCCAGGCCAAGGCAGAACCACATGCACACGTGTGATCTGCCCCATGCACCGGCAGAGAGCTCGGGGGAGCCAGATACTGCGAGGCTGCTGCTGGGCTGGCTGCCTGTGTGGGACGGGGCAGAGCCGACCTAGGGGCAAGTTGGCCCTCTTGCTCTCCCTGCTGCCCTGAGGCTGCTGGGCCAAAGACGTCTTGGGCATCCAGCCCCTTGCTGGTCCCTTCCCTCTGACGAGGCCCTCTGAGCTCCAGCACCTTGCAGTGTGGAGACAGCCCCTGCCAGCAACCTCCTCTCCAAGGAGGCCTCAACCGAGGCCTAGGACCAGGGGAAAGGCACCAGCGGGGATGAGCCTGGGGAGGCGCCCGGGCATGTCTGGACCCAGGCCCCGCAGCCTGCCCCTTGGTGGGGCAGTACCCCCGGAGGCCAGGAAGGTCTGGGCAAGGCTGGCCAGGGGCAGGGGACCTGCTGGGTCCTGCCCCTGGCCTGTGGGGCCTCTGAGCACAACCGGCCCTCTCCCACTGGAAGACCTCCCCGGCTGCCTCCAAAGGCCGGTTTGCAAGCACTCCCGCCCACTGTTCCCACCAAGCGCACACAATGCTCCCAAGCCCGGGAGAAAAGCGCTTCGGGGTGGTGCTCTCTCCGGGCCCTTGCCCCTGAGCCTGGGGGCCAGGCAGGGGGTCCACACTCCTAGGCCAAGGCAGAACCACATGCACACGTCTGTTCCTGCCCCCTGCAAGGGCAGAGAGCTCGGGGGAGCCAGAGTCTGTCAGGCAGCTGCTGGGCTGGCCGCCTGTGTGGGAAGGGGCAGAGCCGACCTAGGGGCAATTTGGGCCTCTTGCTCTCCCTGCTGCCCTGAGGCTGCTGGGCCAAAGAGGTCTTGGGCATCCAGCCCCTTGCTTGTCCCTTCCCTCTGACGAGGCCCTCTGAGCTCCAGCACCTTGCAGTGTGGAGACAGCCCCTGCCAGCAACCTCCTCTCCAAGGAGGCCTCAACCGAGGCCTAGGACCAGGGGAAAGGCACCAGCGGGGATGAGCCTGGGGAGGCGCCCGGGCATGTCTGGACCCAGTCCCCGCAGCCTGCCCCTTGGTGGGGCAGTACCCCCGGAGGCCAGGAAGGTCTGGGCAAGGCTGGCCAGGGTCAGGGGCCCTGCTGGGTCCTGCCCCTGGCCTGTGGGGCCTCTGAGCACAACCGGCCCTCTCCCACTGGAAGACCTCCCCGGCTGCCTCCAAAGGCCGGTTTGCCAACACTCCCGCCCCCTGTTCCCACCAGGCACGCACAATGCTCCCAAGCCCGGGAGAAAAGCGCTTCGGGGTGTTGCTCTCTCCGGGCCCTTGCCCCTGAGCCTGGGGGCCAGGCAGTTGGTCCACACTCCCAGTCCAAGGCAGAACCACATGCACACGTCTGTTCCTGACCCCTGCACCGGCAGAGAGCTCGGGGGAGCCAGAGTCTGTCAGGCAGCTGCTGGGCTGGCCGCCTGTGTGGGAAGGGGCAGAGCCGACCTAGGGGCAAGTTGGCCCTCTTGCTCTCCCTGCTGCCCTGAGGCTGCTGGGCCAAAGAGGTCTTGGGCATCCAGCCCCTTGCTGGTCCCTTCCCTCTGACGAGGCCCTCTGAGCTCCAGCACCTTGCAGTGTGGAGACAGCCCCTGCCAGCAACCTCCTCTCCAAGGAGGCCTCAACCGAGGCCTAGGCCCAGGGGAAAGGCACCAGCGGGGATGAGCCTGGGGAGGCGCCCGGGCATGTCTGGACCCAGTCACCGCAGCCTGCCCCTTGGTGGGGCAGTACCCCCGGAGGCCAGGAAGGTCTGGGCAAGGCTGGCCAGGGGCAGGGGACCTGCTGGGTCCTGCCCCTGGCCTGTGGGGCCTCTGAGCACAACCGGCCCTCTCCCACTGGAAGACCTCCCCGGCTGCCTCCAAAGGCCGGTTTGCAAGCACTCCCGCCCACTGTTCCCACCAAGCGCACACAATGCTCCCAAGCCCGGGAGAAAAGCGCTTCGGGGTGGTGCTCTCTCCGGGCCCTTGCCCCTGAGCCTGGGGGCCAGGCAGGGGGTCCACACTCCCAGGCCAAGGCAGAACCACATGCACACGTCTGTTCCTGCCCCCTGCACCGGCAGAGAGCTCGGGGGAGCCAGAGTCTGTCAGGCAGCTGCTGGGCTGGCCACCTGTGTGGGAAGGGGCAGAGCCGACCTAGGGGCAATTTGGGCCTCTTGCTCTCCCTGCTGCCCTGAGGCTGCTGGGCCAAAGAGGTCTTGGGCATCCAGCCCCTTGCTTGTCCCTTCCCTCTGACGAGGCCCTCTGAGCTCCAGCACCTTGCAGTGTGGAGACAGCCCCTGCCAGCAACCTCCTCTCCAAGGAGGCCTCAACCGAGGCCTAGGACCAGGGGAAAGGCACCAGCGGGGATGAGCCTGGGGAGGCGCCCGAGCATGTCTGGACCCAGTCCCCGCAGCCTGCCCCTTGGTGGGGCAGTACCCCCGGAGGCCAGGAATGTCTGGGCAAGGCTGCCAGGGGCAGGGACACTGCTGGGTCCTGCCCCTGGCCTGTGGGGCCTCTGAGCACAACCGGCCCTCTCCCACTGGAAGACCTCCCCGGCTGCCTCCAAAGGCCGGTTTGCCAACACTCCCGCCCGCTGTTCCCGCCAGGCACGCACAATGCTCCCAAGCCCGGGAGAAAAGCGCTTCGGGGTGTTTTTCTCTCCGGGCCCTTGCCCCTGAGCCTGGGGGCCAGGCAGTTGGTCCACACTCCCAGACCAAGGCAGAACCACATGCACACGTCTGTTTCTGACCCCTGCACCGGCAGAGAGCTCGGGGGAGCCAGAGTCTGTCAGGCAGCTGCTGGGCTGGCCGCCTGTGTGGGAAGGGGCAGAGCCGATCTAGGGCAAGTTGGGCCTCTTCCTCTCCCTGCTGCCCTGAGGCTGCTGGGCCAAAGAGGTCTTGGGGATCCAGCCCCTTGCTGGTCCCTTCCCTCTGACGAGGCCCTCTGAGCTCCGGCACCTTGCAGTGTGGAGACAGCCCCTGCCAGCAACCTCCTCTCCAAGGAGGCCTCAACCGAGGCCTAGGCCCAGGGGAAAGGCACCAGCGGGGATGAGCCTGGGGAGGCGCCCGGGCATGTCTGGACCCAGTCACCGCAGCCTGCCCCTTGGTGGGGCAGTACCCCCGGAGGCCAGGAAGGTCTGGGCAAGGCTGGCCAGGGGCAGGGGACCTGCTGGGTCCTGCCCCTGGCCTGTGGGGCCTCTGAGCACAACCGGCCCTCTCCCACTGGAAGACCTCCCCGGCTGCCTCCAAAGGCCGGTTTGCAAGCACTCCCGCCCACTGTTCCCACCAAGCGCACACAATGCTCCCAAGCCCGGGAGAAAAGCGCTTCGGGGTGGTGCTCTCTCCGGGCCCTTGCCCCTGAGCCTGGGGGCCAGGCAGGGGTTCCACACTCCCAGGCCAAGGCAGAACCACATGCACACGTCTGTTCCTGCCCCCTGCACCGGCAGAGAGCTCGGGGGAGCCAGAGTCTGTCAGGCAGCTGCTGGGCTGGCCACCTGTGTGGGAAGGGGCAGAGCCGACCTAGGGGCAATTTGGGCCTCTTGCTCTCCCTGCTGCCCTGAGGCTGCTGGGCCAAAGAGGTCTTGGGCATCCAGCCCCTTGCTTGTCCCTTCCCTCTGACGAGGCCCTCTGAGCTCCAGCATCTTGCAGTGTGGAGACAGCCCCTGCCAGCAACCTCCTCTCCAAGGAGGCCTCAACCGAGGCCTAGGACCAGGGGAAAGGCACCAGCGGGGATGAGCCTGGGGAGGCGCCCGAGCATGTCTGGACCCAGTCCCCGCAGCCTGCCCCTTGGTGGGGCAGTACCCCCGGAGGCCAGGAATGTCTGGGCAAGGCTGCCAGGGGCAGGGACACTGCTGGGTCCTGCCCCTGGCCTGGGGGCCTCTGAGCACAACCGGCCCTCTCCCACTGGAAGACCTCCCCGGCTGCCTCCAAAGGCCGGTTTGCCAACACTCCCGCCCGCTGTTCCCGCCAGGCACGCACAATGCTCCCAAGCCCGGGAGAAAAGCGCTTCGGGGTGTTTTTCTCTCCGGGCCCTTGCCCCTGAGCCTGGGGGCCAGGCAGTTGGTCCACACTCCCAGACCAAGGCAGAACCACATGCACACGTCTGTTTCTGACCCCTGCACCGGCAGAGAGCTCGGGGGAGCCAGAGTCTGTCAGGCAGCTGCTGGGCTGGCCGCCTGTGTGGGAAGGGGCAGAGCCGATCTAGGGGCAAGTTGGGCCTCTTCCTCTCCCTGCTGCCCTGAGGCTGCTGGGCCAAAGAGGTCTTGGGGATCCAGCCCCTTGCTGGTCCCTTCACTCTGACGAGGCCCTCTGAGCTCCGGCACCTTGCAGTGTGGAGACAGCCCCTGCCAGCAACCTCCTCTCCAAAGAGGCCTCAACCGAGGCCTATGCCCAGGGGAAAGGCACCAGCGGGGATGAGCCTGGGGAGGCGCCCGAGCATGTCTGGACCCAGTCCCCGCAGCCTGCCCCTTGGTGGGGCAGTACCCCCGGAGGCCAGGAATGTCTGGGCAAGGCTGCCAGGGGCAGGGACACTGCTGGGTCCTGCCCCTGGCCTGTGGGGCGTCTGAGCACAACCGGCACTCTCCCGCTGGAAGACCTCCCCGTCTGCCTCCAAAGGCCGGTTTGCAAGCACTCCCGCCCGCTGTTCCCGCCAGGCAAGCACAATGCTCCCAAGCCCGGGAGAAAAGCGCTTCGGGGTGGTGCTCTCTCCGGGCCCTTGCCCCTGAACCTGGGGGCCAGGCAGGGGGAACACACTCCCAGGCCAAGGCAGAACGACATGCACACGTCTGTTCCTGCCCCCTACACCGGCAGAGAGCTCGGGGGAGCCAGAGACTGCCAGGCTGCTGCTGGGCTGGCTGCCTGTGTGGGACGGGGCAGAGCCCACCTAGGGGCAAGTTGGGCCTCTTGCTCTCCCTGCTGCCCTGAGGCTGCTGGGTCAAAGAGGTCTTGGGCATCCAGCCCTTTGCTGGTCCCTTCCCTCTGACGAGGCCCTCTGAGCTCCAGCACCTTGCAGTGTGGAGACAGCCCCTGCCAGCAACCTCCTCTCCAAGGAGGCCTCAACCGAGGCCTAGGCCCAGGGGAAAGGCACCAGCGGGGATGAGCCTGGGGAGGCGCCTGGGCATGTCTGGACCCAGTCCCCGCAGCCTGCCCCTTGGTGGGGCAGTACCCCCGGAGACCAGGAAGATCTGGGCAAGGCTGGCCAGGGGCAGGGGCCCTGCTGCGTTCTGCCCCTGGCCTGTGGGGCCTCTGAGCACAACCGGCCCTCTCCCACTGGAAGACCTCCCCGGCTGCCTCCAAAGGCCGGTTTGCAAGCGCTCCCCCCCACTGTTCCCAGCAGGCGTGCACAATGATCCTAAGCCCGGGAGAAAAGCGCTTCAGGGTGGTGCTCTCTCCGGGCCCTTGCCCCTGAGCCTGGGGGCAAGGCAGGGTGTCCACACTCCCAGGCCAAGGCAGAACCACATGCACACGTCTGATCTGCACCCTGCACCGGCAGAGAGCTCGAGGGAGCCAGAGTCTGTCAGGCAGCTGCTGGGCTGGCCGCCTGTGTGGGAAGGGGCAGAGCCGACCTAGGGGCAAGTTGGGCCTCTTGCTCTCCCTGCTGCCCTGAGGCTGCTGGGCCAAAGACGTCTTGGGCATCCAGCCCCTTGCTGGTCCCTTCCCTCTCACGAGGCCCTCTGAGCGCCAGCACCTTGCAGTGTGGAGACAGCCCCTGCCAGCAACCTCCTCTCCAAGGAGGCCTAAACCGAGGCCTAGGCCCAGGGGAAAGGCACCAGCGGGGATGAGCCTGGGGAGGCGCCCGGGCATGTCTGGACCCAGTCCCCGCAGCCTGCCCCTTGGTGGGGCAGTAACCCCGGAGGCCAGGAAGGTCTGGGCAAGGCTGGCCAGGGGCAGGGGCCCTGCTGGGTCCTGCCCCTGGCCTGTGGGGCCTCTGAGCACAACCGGCCCTCTCCCACTGGAAGACCTCCCCGGCTGCCTCCAAAGGCCGGTTTGCCAACACTCCCGCCCGCTGTTCCCGCCAGGCACGCACAATGCTCCCAAGCCCGGGAGAAAAGCGCTTCGGGGTGTTTTTCTCTCCGGGCCCTTGCCCCTGAGCCTGGGGGCCAGGCAGTTGGTCCACACTCCCAGACCAAGGCAGAACCACATGCACACGTCTGTTCCTGACCCCTGCACCGGCAGAGAGCTCGGGGGAGCCAGAGTCTGTCAGGCAGCTGCTGGGCTGGCCGCCTGTGTGGGAAGGGGCAGAGCCGATCTAGGGGCAAGTTGGGCCTCTTCCTCTCCCTGCTGCCCTGAGGCTGCTGGGCCAAAGAGGTCTTGGGGATCCAGCCCCTTGCTGGTCCCTTCCCTCTGACGAGGCCCTCTGAGCTCCAGCACCTTGCAGTGTGGAGACAGCCCCTGCCAGCAACCTCCTCTCCAAAGAGGCCTCAACCGAGGCCTATGCCCAGGGGAAAGGCACCAGCGGGGATGAGCCTGGGGAGGCGCCCGAGCATGTCTGGACCCAGTCCCCGCAGCCTGCCCCTTGGTGGGGCAGTACCCCCGGAGGCCAGGAATGTCTGGGCAAGGCTGCCAGGGGCAGGGACACTGCTGGGTCCTGCCCCTGGCCTGTGGGGCGTCTGAGCACAACCGGCACTCTCCCGCTGGAAGACCTCCCCGTCTGCCTCCAAAGGCCGGTTTGCAAGCACTCCCGCCCGCTGTTCCCGCCAGGCACGCACAATGCTCCCAAGCCCGGGAGAAAAGCGCTTCGGGGTGGTGCTCTCTCCGGGCCCTTGCCCCTGAGCCTGGGGGCCAGGCAGGGGGAACACACTCCCAGGTCAAGGCAGAACGACATGCACACGTCTGTTCCTGCCCCCTACACCGGCAGAGAGCTCGGGGGAGCCAGAGACTGCCAGGCTGCTGCTGGGCTGGCTGCCTGTGTGGGACGGGGCAGAGCCCACCTAGGGGCAAGTTGGGCCTCTTGCTCTCCCTGCTGCCCTGAGGCTGCTGGGTCAAAGAGGTCTTGGGCATCCAGCCCTTTGCTGGTCCCTTCCCTCTGACGAGGCCCTCTGAGCTCCAGCACCTTGCAGTGTGGAGACAGCCCCTGCCAGCAACCTCCTCTCCAAGGAGGCCTCAACCGAGGCCTAGGCCCAGGGGAAAGGCACCAGCGGGGATGAGCCTGGGGAGGCGCCTGGGCATGTCTGGACCCAGTCCCCGCAGCCTGCCCCTTGGTGGGGCAGTACCCCCGGAGACCAGGAAGATCTGGGCAAGGCTGGCCAGGGGCAGGGGCCCTGCTGCGTCCTGCCCCTGGCCTGTGGGGCCTCTGAGCACAACCGGCCCTCTCCCACTGGAAGACCTCCCCGGCTGCCTCCAAAGGCCGGTTTGCAAGCGCTCCCGCCCACTGTTCCCAGCAGGCGTGCACAATGATCCTAAGCCCGGGAGAAAAGCGCTTCAGGGTGGTGCTCTCTCCGGGCCCTTGCCCCTGAGCCTGGGGGCAAGGCAGGGTGTCCACACTCCCAGGCCAAGGCAGAACCACATGCACACGTCTGATCTGCCCCCTGCACCGGCAGAGAGCTCGAGGGAGCCAGAGTCTGTCAGGCAGCTGCTGGGCTGGCCGCCTGTGTGGGAAGGGGCAGAGCCGACCTAGGGGCAAGTTGGGCCTCTTGCTCTCCCTGCTGCCCTGAGGCTGCTGGGCCAAAGACGTCTTGGGCATCCAGCCCCTTGCTGGTCCCTTCCCTCTCACGAGGCCCTCTGAGTTCCAGCACCTTGCAGTGTGGAGACAGCCCCTGCCAGCAACCTCCTCTCCAAGGAGGCCTAAACCGAGGCCTAGGCCCAGGGGAAAGGCACCAGCGGGGATGAGCCTGGGGAGGCGCCCGGGCATGTCTGGACCCAGTCCCCGCAGCCTGCCCCTTGGTGGGGCAGTAACCCCGGAGGCCAGGAAGGTCTGGGCAAGGCTGGCCAGGGGCAGGGGACCTGCTGGGTCCTGCCCCTGGCCTGTGGGGCCTCTGAGCACAACCGGCCCTCTCCCACTGGAAGACCTCCCCGGCTGCCTCCAAAGGCCGGTTTGCCAACACTCCCGCCCGCTGTTCCCGCCAGGCACGCACAATGCTCCCAAGCCCGGGAGAAAAGCGCTTCGGGGTGTTTTTCTCTCCGGGCCCTTGCCCCTGAGCCTGGGGGCCAGGCAGTTGGTCCACACTCCCAGACCAAGGCAGAACCACATGCACACGTCTGTTCCTGACCCCTGCACCGGCAGAGAGCTCGGGGGAGCCAGAGTCTGTCAGGCAGCTGCTGGGCTGGCCGCCTGTGTGGGAAGGGGCAGAGCCGATCTAGGGGCAAGTTGGGCCTCTTCCTCTCCCTGCTGCCCTGAGGCTGCTGGGCCAAAGAGGTCTTGGGGATCCAGCCCCTTGCTGGTCCCTTCCCTCTGACGAGGCCCTCTGAGCTCCAGCACCTTGCAGTGTGGAGACAGCCCCTGCCAGCAACCTCCTCTCCAAAGAGGCCTCAACCGAGGCCTAGGCCCAGGGGAAAGGCACCAGCGGGGATGAGCCTGGGGAGGCGCCCGAGCATGTCTGGACCCAGTCCCCGCAGCCTGCCCCTTGGTGGGGCAGTACCCCCGGAGGCCAGGAATGTCTGGGCAAGGCTGCCAGGGGCAGGGACACTGCTGGGTCCTGCCCCTGGCCTGTGGGGCGTCTGAGCACAACCGGCACTCTCCCGCTGGAAGACCTCCCCGTCTGCCTCCAAAGGCCGGTTTGCAAGCACTCCCGCCCGCTGTTCCCGCCAGGCACGCACAATGCTCCCAAGCCCGGGAGAAAAGCGCTTCGGGGTGGTGCTCTCTCCGGGCCCTTGCCCCTGAGCCTGGGGGCCAGGCAGGGGGAACACACTCCCAGGCCAAGGCAGAACGACATGCACACGTCTGTTCCTGCCCCCTACACTGGCAGAGAGCTCGGGGGAGCCAGATACTGCGAGGCTGCTGCTGGGCTGGCTGCCTGTGTGGGACGGGGCAGAGCCGACCTAGGGGCAAGTTGGGCCTCTTCCTCTCCCTGCTGCCCTGAAGCTGCTGGGTCAAAGAGGCATTGGGCATCCAGCCCTTTGCTGGTCCCTTCCCTCTGACGAGGCCCTCTGAGCTCCAGCACCTTGCAGTGTGGAGACAGCCCCTGCCAGCAACCTCCTCTCCAAAGAGTCCTCAACCGAGGCCTAGGCCCAGGGGAAAGGCACCAGCGGGGATGATCCTGGGGAGGCGCACGGACATGTCTGGACCCAGTCCCCGCAGCCTGCCCCTTGGTGGGGCAGTACCCCCGGAGGCCAGGAAGGTCTGGGCAAGGCTGGCCAGGGGCAGGGGCCCTGGTGGGTCCTGCCCCTGGCCTGTGGGGCCTCTGAGCACAACCGGCCCTCTCCCACTGGAAGACCTCCCCGGCTGCCTCCAAAGGCCGGTTTGCAAGCGCTCCCGGCCACTGTTCCCAGCAGGCGTGGACAATGCTCCCAAGCCCGGGAGAAAAGCGCTTCAGGGTCGTGCTCTCTCCGGGCCCTTGCCCCTGAGCCTGGGGGCAAGGCAGGGTGTCCACACTCCCAGGCCAAGGCAGAACCACATGCACACGTGTGATCTGCCCCATGCACCGGCAGAGAGCTCGGGGGAGCCAGATACTGCGAGGCTGCTGCTGGGCTGGCTGCCTGTGTGGGACGGGGCAGAGCCGACCTAGGGGCAAGTTGGCCCTCTTGCTCTCCCTGCTGCCCTGAGGCTGCTGGGCCAAAGAGGTCTTGGGCATCCAGCCCCTTGCTGGTCCCTTCCCTCTGACGAGGCCCTCTGAGCTCCAGCACCTTGCAGTGTGGAGACAGCCCCTGCCAGCAACCTCCTCTCCAAGGAGGCCTCAACCGAGGCCTAGGCCCAGGGGAAAGGCACCAGCGGGGATGAGCCTGGGGAGGCGCCCGGGCATGTCTGGACCCAGGCCCCGCAGCCTGCCCCTTGGTGGGGCAGTACCCCCGGAGGCCAGGAAGGTCTGGGCAAGGCTGGCCAGGGGCAGGGGACCTGCTGGGTCCTGCCCCTGGCCTGTGGGGCCTCTGAGCACAACCGGCCCTCTCCCACTGGAAGACCTCCCCGGCTGCCTCCAAAGGCCGGTTTGCAAGCACTCCCGCCCACTGTTCCCACCAAGCGCACACAATGCTCCCAAGCCCGGGAGAAAAGCGCTTCGGGGTGGTGCTCTCTCCGGGCCCTTGCCCCTGAGCCTGGGGGCCAGGCAGGGGGTCCACACTCCTAGGCCAAGGCAGAACCACATGCACACGTCTGTTCCTGCCCCCTGCAAGGGCAGAGAGCTCGGGGGAGCCAGAGTCTGTCAGGCAGCTGCTGGGCTGGCCGCCTGTGTGGGAAGGGGCAGAGCCGACCTAGGGGCAATTTGGGCCTCTTGCTCTCCCTGCTGCCCTGAGGCTGCTGGGCCAAAGAGGTCTTGGGCATCCAGCCCCTTGCTTGTCCCTTCCCTCTGACGAGGCCCTCTGAGCTCCAGCACCTTGCAGTGTGGAGACAGCCCCTGCCAGCAACCTCCTCTCCAAGGAGGCCTCAACCGAGGCCTAGGACCAGGGGAAAGGCACCAGCGGGGATGAGCCTGGGGAGGCGCCCGGGCATGTCTGGACCCAGTCCCCGCAGCCTGCCCCTTGGTGGGGCAGTACCCCCGGAGGCCAGGAAGGTCTGGGCAAGGCTGGCCAGGGGCAGGGGCCCTGCTGGGTCCTGCCCCTGGCCTGTGGGGCCTCTGAGCACAACCGGCCCTCTCCCACTGGAAGACCTCCCCGGCTGCCTCCAAAGGCCGGTTTGCCAACACTCCCGCCCCCTGTTCCCGCCACGCACGCACAATGCTCCCAAGCCCGGGAGAAAAGCGCTTCGGGGTGTTGCTCTCTCCGGGCCCTTGCCCCTGAGCCTTGGGGCCAGGCAGTTGGTCCACACTCCCAGTCCAAGGCAGAACCACATGCACACGTCTGTTCCTGACCCCTGCACAGGCAGAGAGCTCGGGGGAGCCAGAGTCTGTCAAGCAGCTGCTGGGCTGGCCGCCTGTGTGGGAAGGGGCGGAGCCGACCTAGGGGCAAGTTGGGCCTCTTCCTCTCCCTGCTGCCCTGAGGCTGCTGGGCCAAAGAAGTCTTGGGCATCCAGCCCCTTGCTGGTCCCTTCCCTCTGACGAGGCCCTCTGAGCTCCAGCACCTTGCAGTGTGGAGACAGCCCCTGCCAGCAACCTCCTCTCCAAGGAGGCCTCAACCGAGGCCTAGGCCCAGGGGAAAGGCACCAGCGGGGATGAGCCTGGGGAGGCGCCCGGGCATGTCTGGACCCAGTCCCCGCAGCCTGCCCCTTGGTGGGGCAGTACCCCCGGAGGCCAGGAAGGTCTGGGCAAGGCTGGCCAGGGGCAGGGGACCTGCTGGGTCCTGCCCCTGGCCTGTGGGGCCTCTGAGCACAACCGGCCCTCTCCCACTGGAAGACCTCCCCGGCTGCCTCCAAAGGCCGGTTTGCAAGCACTCCCGCCCACTGTTCCCACCAAGCGCACACAATGCTCCCAAGCCCGGGAGAAAAGCGCTTCGGGGTGGTGCTCTCTCCGGGCCCTTGCCCCTGAGCCTGGGGGCCAGGCAGGGGGTCCACACTCCCAGGCCAAGGCAGAACCACATGCACACGTCTGTTCCTGCCCCCTGCACCGGCAGAGAGCTCGGGGGAGCCAGAGTCTGTCAGGCAGCTGCTGGGATGGCCACCTGTGTGGGAAGGGGCAGAGCCGACCTAGGGGCAATTTGGGCCTCTTGCTCTCCCTGCTGCCCTGAGGCTGCTGGGCCAAAGAGGTCTTGGGCATCCAGCCCCTTGCTTGTCCCTTCCCTCTGACGAGGCCCTCTGAGCTCCAGCACCTTGCAGTGTGGAGACAGCCCCTGCCAGCAACCTCCTCTCCAAGGAGGCCTCAACCGAGGCCTAGGACCAGGGGAAAGGCACCAGCGGGGATGAGCCTGGGGAGGCGCCCGAGCATGTCTGGACCCAGTCCCCGCAGCCTGCCCCTTGGTGGGGCAGTACCCCCGGAGGCCAGGAATGTCTGGGCAAGGCTGCCAGGGGCAGGGACACTGCTGGGTCCTGACCCTGGCCTGTGGGCCGTCTGAGCACAACCAGCACTCTCCCGCTGGAAGACCTCCCCGTCTGCCTCCAAAGGCCGGTTTGCAAGCACTCCCGCCCGCTGTTCCCGCCAGGCACGCACAATGCTCCCAAGCCCGGGAGAAAAGCGCTTCGGGGTGGTGCTCTCTCCGGGCCCTTGCCCCTGGGCCTGGGGGCCAGGCAGGGGGAACACACTCCCAGGCCAAGGCAGAACGACATGCACACGTCTGTTCCTGCCCCTTACACCGGCAGAGAGCTCGGGGGAGCCAGATACTGAGAGGCTGCTGCTGGGCTGGCTGCCTGTGTGGGACGGGGCAGAGCCGACCTAGGGGCAAGTTGGGCCTCTTGCTCTCCCTGCTGCCCTGAGGCTGCTGGGTCAAAGAGGTCTTGGGCATCCAGCCCTTTGCTGGTCGCTTCCCTCTGACGAGGCCCTCTGAGCTCCAGCACCTTGCAGTGTGGAGACAGCCCCTGCCAGCAACCTCCTCTCCAAAGAGGCCTCAACCGAGGCCTAGGCCCAGGGGAAAGGCACCAGCGGGGATGATCCTGGGGAGGCGCACGGACATGTCTGGACCCAGTCCCCGCAGCCTGCCCCTTGGTGGGGCAGTACCCCCGGAGGCCAGGAAGGTCTGGGCAAGGCTGGCCAGGGGCAGGGGCCCTGGTGGGTCCTGCCCCTGGCCTGTGGGGCCTCTGAGCACAACCGGCCCTCTCCCACTGGAAGACCTCCCCGGCTGCCTCCAAAGGCCGGTTTGCAAGCGCTCCCGGCCACTGTTCCCAGCAGGCGTGGACAATGCTCCCAAGCCCGGGAGAAAAGCGCTTCAGGGTCGTGCTCTCTCCGGGCCCTTGCCCCTGAGCCTGGGGGCCAGGCAGGGGGTCCACACTCCCAGGCCAAGGCAGAACCACATGCACACGTCTGTTCCTGCCCCCTGCACCGACAGAGAGCTCGGGGGAGCCAGAGTCTGTCAGGCAGCTGCTGGGCTGGCCGCCTGTGTGGGAAGGGGCAGAGCCGACCTAGGAGCAATTTGGGCCTCTTGCTCTCCCTGCTGCCCTGAGGCTGCTGGGCCAAAGAGGTCTTGGGCATCCAGCCCCTTGCTTGTCCCTTCCCTCTGACGAGGCCCTCTGAGCTCCAGCACCTTGCAGTGTGGAGACAGCCCCTGCCAGCAACCTCCTCTCCAAGGAGGCCTCAACCGAGGCCTACGCCCAGGGGAAAGGCACCAGCGGGGATGAGCCTGGGGAGGCGCCCGGGCATGTCTGGACCCAGTCCCCGCAGCCTGCCCCTTGGTGGGGCAGTACCCCCGGAGGCCAGGAAGGTCTGGGCAAGGCTGGCCAGGGGCAGGGGCCCTGCTGGGTTCTGCCCCTGGCCTGTGGGGCCTCTGAGCACAACCGGCCCTCTCCCACTGGAAGACCTCCCCGGCTGCCTCCAAAGGCCGGTTTGCCAACACTCCCGCCCCCTGTTCCCGCCAGGCACGCACAATGCTCCCAAGCCCGGGAGAAAAGCGCTTCGGGGTGTTGCTCTCTCCGGGCCCTTGCCCCTGAGCCTGGGGGCCAGGCAGTTGGTCCACACTCCCAGTCCAAGGCAGAACCACATGCACACGTCTGTTCCTGACCCCTGTACCGGCAGAGAGCTCGGGGGAGCCAGAGTCTGTCAGGCAGCTGCTGGGCTGGCCGCCTGTGTGGGAAGGGGCAGAGCCGACCTAGAGGCAAGTTGGGCCTCTTCCTCTCCCTGCTGCCCTGAGGCTGCTGGGTCAAAGAGGCATTGGGCATCCAGCCCCTTGCTGGTCCCTTCCCTCTGACGAGGCCCTCTGAGCTCCAGCACCTTGCAGTGTGGAGACAGCCCCTGCCAGCAACCTCCTCTCCAAGGAGGCCTCAACCGAGGCCTAGGCCCAGGGGAAAGGCACCAGCGGGGATGAGTCAGTGGAGGCGCCCGGGCATGTCTGGACCCAGTCCCCGCAGCCTGCCCCTTGGTGGGGCAGTACCCCCGGAGGCCAGGAAGGTCTGGGCAAGGCTGGCCAGGGGCAGGGGCCCTGCTGGGTCCTGCCCCTGGCCTGTGGGGCCTCTGAGCACAACCGGCCCTCTTCCACTGGAAGACCTCCCCGGCTGCCTCCAAAGGCCGGTTTGCAAGCGCTCCCGCCCACTGTTCCCAGCAGGCGTGCACAATGCTCCCAAGCCCGGGAGAAAAGCGCTTCGGGGTGGTGCTCTCTCCGGGCCCTTGCCCCTGAGCCTGGGGGCAAGGCAGGGTGTCCACACTCCCAGGCCAAGGCAGAACCACATGGACACGTCTCATCTGCCCCATGCACCGGCACAGAGCTCGGGGGAGCCAGAGTCTGTCAGGCAGCTGCTGGGCTGGCCGCCTGTGTGGGAAGGGGCAGAGCCGACCTAGGGGCAAGTTGGGCCTCTTGCTCTCCCTGCTGCCCTGAGGCTGCTGGGCCAAAGACGTCTTGGGCATCCAGCCCCTTGCTGGTCCCTTCCCTCTCACGAGGCCCTCTGAGTTCCAGCACCTTGCAGTGTGGAGACAGCCCCTGCCAGCAACCTCCTCTCCAAGGAGGCCTAAACCGAGGCCTAGGCCCAGGGGAAAGGCACCAGCGGGGATGAGCCTGGGGAGGCGCCCGGGCATGTCTGGACCCAGTCCCCGCAGCCTGCCCCTTGGTGGGGCAGTAACCCCGGAGGCCAGGAAGGTCTGGGCAAGGCTCGCCAGGGGCAGGGGCCCTGCTGGGTCCTGCCCCTGGCCTGTGGGGCCTCTGAGCACAACCGGCCCTCTCCCACTGGAAGACCTCCCCGGCTGCCTCCAAAGGCCGGTTTGCCAACACTCCCGCCCGCTGTTCCCGCCAGGCACGCACAATGCTCCCAAGCCCGGGAGAAAAGCGCTTCGGGGTGTTTTTCTCTCCGGGCCCTTGCCCCTGAGCCTTGGGGCCAGGCAGTTGGTCCACACTCCCAGACCAAGGCAGAACCACATGCACACGTCTGTTCCTGACCCCTGCACCGGCAGAGAGCTCGGGGGAGCCAGAGTCTGTCAGGCAGCTGCTGGGCTGGCCGCCTGTGTGGGAAGGGGCAGAGCCGATCTAGGGGCAAGTTGGGCCTCTTCCTCTCCCTGCTGCCCTGAGGCTGCTGGGCCAAAGAGGTCTTGGGGATCCAGCCCCTTGCTGGTCCCTTCCCTCTGACGAGGCCCTCTGAGCTCCAGCACCTTGCAGTGTGGAGACAGCCCCTGCCAGCAACCTCCTCTCCAAAGAGGCCTCAACCGAGGCCTAGGCCCAGGGGAAAGGCACCAGCGGGGATGAGCCTGGGGAGGCGCCCGGGCATGTCTGGACCCAGTCCCCGCAGCCTGCCCCTTGGTGGGGCAGTACCCCCGGAGGCCAGGAATGTCTGGGCAAGGCTGCCAGGGGCAGGGACACTGCTGGGTCCTGCCCCTGGCCTGTGGGGCGTCTGAGCACAACCGGCACTCTCCCGCTGGAAGACCTCCCCGTCTGCCTCCAAAGGCCGGTTTGCAAGCGCTCCCGGCCACTGTTCCCAGCAGGCGTGGACAATGCTCCCAAGCCCGGGAGAAAAGCGCTTCAGGGTCGTGCTCTCTCCGGGCCCTTGCCCCTGAGCCTGGGGGCCAGGCAGGGGGTCCACACTCCCAGGCCAAGGCAGAACCACATGCACACATCTGTTCCTGCCCCCTGCACCGGCAGAGAGCTCGGGGGAGCCAGAGTCTGTCAGGCAGCTGCTGGGCTGGCCGCCTGTGTGGGAAGGGGCAGAGCCGACCTAGGAGCAATTTGGGCCTCTTGCTCTCCCTGCTGCCCTGAGGCTGCTGGGCCAAAGAGGTCTTGGGCATCCAGCCCCTTGCTTGTCCCTTCCCTATGACGAGGCCCTCTGAGCTCCAGCACCTTGCAGTGTGGAGACAGCCCCTGACAGCAACCTCCTCTCCAAGGAGGCCTCAACCGAGGCCTGGGCCCAGGGGAAAGGCACCAGCGGGGATGAGCCTGGGGAGGCGCCCGGGCATGTCTGGACCCAGTCCCCGCAGCCTGCCCCTTGGTGGGGCAGTACCCCCGGAGGCCAGGAAGGTCTGGGCAAGGCTGGCCAGGGGCAGGGGCCCTGCTGGGTCCTGCCCCTGGCCTGTGGGGCCTCTGAGCACAACCGGCCCTCTCCCACTGGAAGACCTCCCCGGCTGCCTCCAAAGGCCGGTTTGCCAACACTCCCGCCCCCTGTTCCCGCCAGGCACGCACAATGCTCCCAAGCCCGGGAGAAAAGCGCTTCGGGGTGTTGCTCTCTCCGGGCCCTTGCCCCTGAGCCTGGGGGCCAGGCAGTTGGTCCACACTCCCAGTCCAAGGCAGAACCACATGCACACGTCTGTTCCTGACCCCTGCACCGGCAGAGAGCTCGGGGGAGCCAGAGTCTGTCAGGCAGCTGCTGGGCTGGCCGCCTGTGTGGGAAGGGGCAGAGCCGACCTAGGGGCAAGTTGGGCCTCTTCCTCTCCCTGCTGCCCTGAGGCTGCTGGGCCAAAGAGGTCTTGGGCATCCAGCCCCTTGCTGGTCCCTTCCCTCTGACGAGGCCCTCTGAGCTCCAGCACCTTGCAGTGTGGAGACAGCCCCTGCCAGCAACCTCCTCTCCAAGGAGGCCTCAACCGAGGCCTAGGCCCAGGGGAAAGGCACCAGCGGGGATGAGCCAGTGGAGGCGCCCGGGCATGTCTGGACCCAGTCCCCGCAGCCTGCCCCTTGGTTGGGCAGTACCCCCGGAGGCCAGGAAGGTCTGGGCAAGGCTGGCCAGGGGCAGGGGCCCTGCTGGGTCCTGCCCCTGGCCTGTGGGGCCTCTGAGCACAACCGGCCCTCTTCCACTGGAAGACCTCCCCGGCTGAATCCAAAGGCCGGTTTGCAAGCGCTCCCGCCCACTGTTCCCAGCAGGCGTGCACAATGCTCCCAAGCCCGGGAGAAAAGCGCTTCGGGGTGGTGCTCTCTCCGGGCCCTTGCCCCTGAGCCTGGGGGCAAGGCAGGGTGTCCACACTCCCAGGCCAAGGCAGAACCACATGGACACGTCTCATCTGCCCCATGCACCGGCAGAGAGCTCGGGGGAGCCAGAGTCTGTCAGGCAGCTGCTGGGCTGGCCGCCTGTGTGGGAAGGGGTAGTACCGACCTAGGGGCAAGTTGGGCCTCTTGCTCTCCCTGCTGCCCTGAGGCTGCTGGGCCAAAGAGGTCTTGGGGATCCAGCCCCTTGCTGGTCCCTTCCCTCTGACGAGGCCCTCTGAGCTCCAGCACCTTGCAGTGTGGAGACAGCCCCTGCCAGCAACCTCCTCTCCAAGGAGGCCTAAACCGAGGCCTAGGCCCAGGGGAAAGGCACCAGCGGGGATGAGCCTGGGGAGGCGCCCGGGCATGTCTGGACCCAGTCCCCGCAGCCTGCCCCTTGGTGGGGCAGTACCCCCGGAGGCCAGGAAGGTCTGGGCAAGGCTGCCACGGGCAGGGACACTGCTGGGTCCTGCCCCTGGCCTGTGGGGCGTCTGAGCACAACCGGCACTCTCCCGCTGGAAGACCTCCCCGTCTGCCTCCAAAGGACGGTTTGCAAGCACTCCCCCCCGCTGTTCCCGCCAGGCACGCACAATGCTCCCAAGCCCGGGAGAAAAGCGCTTCGGGGTGGTGCTCTCTCCCGGCCCTTGGAAGACCTCCCAGGCTGCCTCCAAAGGCTGGTTTTCAAGAACTCCCTCCCGCTGACCCGCCAGCCGCACATAATGCTCCCAAGCCCGGGAGAAAAACATTTTGGGGTGGTGCTCTCTCCGGGCCCTTGGAAGACCTCCCCGGCTGCCTCGAAAGGCCGGTTTGGAAGCACTCACGTCCGCTGTTCCCGATAGCCGCGCACAATGCTCCCAATTCCGGGAGAAAAGTGCTTCGGGATGGTGCTCTCTCCGGGCCCTTGGAAGACCTCCCATGCTGCCTCCAAAGGCCGGTTTGCAAGCACTCCCGCCCGCTGTTCCCGCCAGCCTCGCACAATGCTCCCAAGCCCGGGAGAAAAGCGCTTCGGGGTGGTGTTCTCTCCGTGCCAATGGAGGACCTCCCTGGCTGCCCCCAAAGGCCGGTTTGCAAGCACTCCCACTCGCTGTTCCCGCCAGCCACGCACAATCCTCCAAAACCCCGGAGAAAAGCGCTTCGGGGTGGTGTTCTCTCCGTGCCCATGGAAGACCTCCCGGGGTGCCCCCAAAGGCCGGTTTGGAAGCACTCCCACTCGCTGTTCCCGCCATCCGCGCAAATGTTCCAAGCCCGGGAGAAAAGCGCTTCTGGGTGGTGCTCTCTCCTGGCCCTTGGAAGGCCTCCCCGGCTTCCTCCAAAGGCCGGTTTGCAAGCACTCCCGCCCGCTGTTCCCACCAGCCACGCACAATGCTCCCAAGCCCGGGAGAAAAGCATTTTGGGGTGGTGCTCACACCGGGCCCTGGAAGACCTCCCCGGCTGCCTCCAAAGGACGGTTTTCAAGCACTCCTCCCTGCTGTTCCCGCCACCCGCGCACAATGCTCCCAAGCCCGGGAGAAAAGCACTTCGGTGTGGTGCTCTCTACAGGCCCTTGGAAGACCTCCCCCGCTGCCTCCAAAGGCCGGTTTGCAAGGACTCCTTCCTGCTGTTCCCGCCAGCCACGCACAATGCTCCCAGCCCGGGAGAAAAGTGCTTCGGGGTGGTGCTCTCTCCGGGCCCTTGGAAGACGTCCCCGGCTGCCTCCAAAGGCCGGTTTGCAAGCACTCATGCCCGCTGTTCCCACCAGCCGCGCACAATGCTCCTAAGCCCGGGAGAAAAGCTTTTTGGGGTGGTGCTCACACCGGGCCCTGGAATACCTCCCCAGCTGCCTGCAAAGGCCGGTTTTCAAGCACTCCTGCCTGCTGTTCCCGCCAGCCGCGCACAATGCCCCCAAGCCCGGGAGAAAAGCGCTTCGGGGTGGTGCTCTCTCCGGGCACTTTCAAGACCTCCCCGGCTGCCTCCAAAGGCCGGTTTGTAAGTACTCATTCCCGCTGCTTCCGCCAGCCACGCACAATGCTCCCAAGCCCGGGAGAAAAGCATTTTGGGGTGGTGCTCTCTCCGGGCCCTTGGAAGACCTCCCGGGCTGCCTCCAAAGGCCGGTTTGAAAGCACTCATGTCCGCTGTTCCCGACAGCCGCGCACAATGCTCCCAAGCCCGGGAGAAAAGCGCTTCGGGGTGGTGCTCTCTCCGGGCCCTTGCCCCTGAGCCTGGGGGCAAGGCAGGGGGAACACACTCCCAGGCCAAGGCAGAACCACATGCCCACGTCTGTTCCTGTCCCCTGCACCGGCAGAGAGCTTGGGGGAGCCAGAGTGTCAGGCAGCTGCTGGGTTGGCCGCCTGTGTGGGAAGGGGCAGAGCCGCCCTAGGGGCAAGTTGGGCCTCTTGCTCTCCCTGCTGCCCTGATGCTGCTGGGTCAAAGACGTCTTGGGCATCCAGCCCCTTACTGGTCCCTTCCCTCTGAGGAGGCCCTCTGAGCTCCAGCACCTTGCAGTGTGGAGACAGCCCCTGCCAGCAACCTCCTCTCCAAGGAGGCCTCAACCGAGGCCTAGGCCCAGGGGAAAGGCACCAGCGGGGATGAGCTAGGGGAGGCGCCCGAGCATCTCTGGACCCAGTCCCCGCAGCCTGCCCCTTGGTGGGGCAGTACCCCCGGAGGCCAGGAAGGTCTGGGCAAGGCTGGCCAGGGGCAGGGGCCCTGCTGGGTTCTGCCCCTGGCATGTGGGGCCTCTGAGCACAACCGGCCCTCTCCCACTGGAAGACCTCCCCGGCTGCCTTCAAAGGCCGGTTTGCAAGCGCTCCCGGCCAGTGTTACCAGCAGGCGGGCACAATGCTCCTAAGCCCGGAAGAAAAGCGCTTCAGGGTGGTGCTCTCTCTGGGCCCTTGCCCCTGAGCCTGGGGGCAAGGCAGGGTGTCCACACTCCCAGGCCAAGGCAGAACCACATGCACACCTCTGATCTGCCCCCTGCACCGGCAGAGAGCTCGGGAGAGCCAGAGTCTGTCAGGCAGCTGCTGGGCTGGCCGCCTGTATGGGAAGTGGAAGAGCCGACCTAGGGGCAAGTTGGGCCTCTTGCTCTCCCTGCTGCCCTGAGGCTGCTGGGCCAAAGAGGTCTTGGGCATCCAGCCCCTTGCTGGTCCCTTCCCTCTGACGAGGCCCTCTGAGCTCCAGCACCTTGCAGTGTGGAGACAGCCCCTGCCAGCAACCTCCTCTCCAAGGAGGCCTCAACCAAGGCCTAGGCCCAGGGGAAAGGCACCAGCGGGGATGAGCCTGGGGAGGCGCCCGGGCATGTCTGGACCCAGTCCCCACAGCCTGCCCCTTGGTGGGGCAGTACCCCCGGAGGCCAGGAAGGTCTGGGCAAGGCTGGCCAGGGGCAGGGGACCTGCTGGGTCCTGCCCCTGGCCTGTGGGGCGTCTGAGCACAACCGGCACTCTCCCACTGGAAGACCTCCCCGGCTGCCTCCAAAGGCCGGTTTGCAAGCACTCCCGCCCACTGTTCCCACCAAGCGCGCACAATGCTCCCAAGCCCGGGAGAAAAGCGCTTCGGGGTGGTGCTCTCTCCGGGCCCTTGCCCCTGAGCCTGGGGGCCAGGCAGGGGGTCCACACTCCCAGGCCAAGGCAGAACCACATGCACACGTATGTTCCTGCCCCCTGCACCGGCAGAGAGCTCGGCAGAGCCAGAGTCTGTCAGGCAGCTGCTGGGCTGGCCGCCTGTGTGGTAAGGGGCAGAGCCGACCTAGGGGCAAGTTGGGCCTCTTGCGCTCCCTGCTGCCCTGAGGCTGCTGGGCCAAATAGGTCTTGGGCATCCAGCCTCTTGCTTGTCCCTTCCCTCTGACGAGGCCCTCTGAGCTCCAGCACCTTGCAATGTGGAGACAGCTCCTGCCAGCAACCTCCTCTCCAAGGAGGCCTCAACCGAGGCCTACACCCAGGGGAAAGGCACCAGCGGGGATGAGCCTGGGGAGGCGCCCGGGCATGTCTGGACCCAGTCCCCGCAGCCTGCCCCTTGGTGGGGCAGTACCCCCGGAGGCCAGGAAGGTCTGGGCAAGGCTGGCCAGGGGCAGGGGTCCTGCTGGGTCCTGCCCCTGGCCTGTGGGGCCTCTGAGCACAACCGGCCCTCTCCCACTGGAAGACCTCCCCGGCTGCCTCCAAAGGCCGGTTTGCAAGCGCTCCCGCCCACTGTTCCCAGCAGGCGTGCACAATGCTCCCAAGCCCGGGAGAAAAGCGCTTCATGGTGGTGCTCTCTCCGGGCCCTTGCCCCTGAGCCTGGGGGCCAGGCAGGGGGAACACACTCCCAGGCCAAGGCAGAACCACATGCACACGTCTGATCTGCCCCATGCACCGGCAGAGAGCTCGGGGGAGCCAGAGTCTGTCAGGCAGCTGCTGGGCTGGCCGCCTGTGTGGGAAGGGGCAGTACCGACCTAGGGGCAAGTTGGGCCTCTTGCTCTCCCCGCTGCCCTGAGGCTGCTGGGCCAAAGAGGTCTTGGGCATCCAGCCCCTTGCTGGTCCCTTCCCTCTGACGAGGCCCTCTGAGCTCCAGCACCTTGCAGTGTGGAGACAGCCCCTGCCAGCAACCTCCTCTCCAAGGAGGCCTCAACCGAGGCCTAGGCCCAGGGGAAAGGCACCAGCGGGGATGAGCCTGGGGAGGCGCCCGGGCATGTCTGGACCCAGTCCCCGCAGCCTGCCCCTTGGTGGGGCAGTACCCCCGGAGGCCAGGAAGGTCTGGGAAAGGCTGGCCAGGGGCAGGGGACCTGCAGGGTCCTGCCCCTGGCCTGTGGGGCCTCTGAGCACAACCGGCCCTCTCCCACTGGAAAACCTCCCCGGCTGCCTCCAAAGGCCGGTTTGCCAACACTCCCGCCCGCTGTTCCCGCCAGGCACGCACAATGCTCCCAAGCCCGGGAGAAAAGCGCTTCGGGGTGTTGCTCTCTCCGGGCCCCTGCCCCTGAGCCTGGGCCCAAGGCAGGGTGTCCACACTCCCAGGCCAAGGCAGAACCACATGCACACGTCTGTTCCTGACCCCTGTACCGGCAGAGAGCTCGGGGGAGCCAGAGTCTGTCAGGCAGCTGCTGGGCTGGCCGCCTGTGTGGGAAGGGGCAGAGCCGACCTAGGGGCAAGTTGGGCCTCTTCCTCTCCCTGTTGCCCTGAGGCTGCTGGGCCAAAGAGGTCTTGGGCATCCAGCCCCTTGCTGGTCCCTTCCCTCTGACGAGGCCCTCTGAGCTCCAGCACCTTGCAGTGTGGAGACAGCCCCTGCCAGCAACCTCCTCTCCAAGGAGGCCTCAACCGAGGCCTAGGCCCAGGGGAAAGGCACCAGCGGGGATGAGCCTGGGGAGGCGCCCGGGCATGTCTAGACCCAGTCCCCGCAGCCTGCCCCTTGGTGGGGCAGTACCCCCGGAGGCCAGGAAGGTCTGGGCAAGGCTGCCAGGGGCAGGAACACTGCTGGGTCTTGCCCCTGGCCTGTGGGGCCTCTGAGCACAACCGGCACTCTCCCGCTGGAAGACCTCCCCGTCTGCCTCCAAAGGCCGGTTTGCAAGCACTCCCGCCCGCTGTTCCCGCCAGGCACGCACAATGCTCCCAAGCCCGGGAGAAAAGCGCTTCGGGGTGGTGCTCTCACCGGGCCCTTGCCCCTGAGCCTGGGGGCCAGGCAGGGGGAACACACTCCCAGGCCAAGGCAGAACCACATGCACACGTCTGATCTGCCCCATGCACCGGCAGAGAGCTCGGGGGAGCCAGAGTCTGTCAAGCAGCTGCTGGGCTGGCCGCCTGTGTGGGAAGGGGCAGAGCCGACCTAGGGGCAAGTTGGGCCTCTTGCTCTCCCTGCTGCCCTGAGGCTGCTGGGCCAAAGAGGTCTTGGGCAACCAGCCCCTTGCTGGTCCCTTCCCTCTGACGAGGCCCTCTGAGCTCCAGCACCTTGCAGTGTGGAGACAGCCCCTGCCAGCAACCTCCTCTCCAAGGAGGCCTCAATCGAGGCCTAGGCCCAGGGGAAAGGCACCAGCGGGGATGAGCCTGGGGAGGCGCCCGGGCATGTCTGGACCCAGTCCCCGCAGCCTGCCCCTTGGTGGGGCAGTACCCCCGGAGGCCAGGAAGGTCTGGGCAAGGCTGCCCAGGGGCAGGGGACCTGCTGGGTCCTGCCCCTGGCCTGTGGGGCCTCTGAGCACAACCGGCCCTCTCCCACTGGAAGACCTCCCCGGCTGCCTCCAAAGGCCGGTTTGCAAGCACTCCCGCCCACTGTTCCCACCAAGCCCACACAATGCTCCCAAGCCCGGGAGAAAAGCGCTTCGGGGTGGTGCTCTCTCCGGGCCCTTGCCCCTGAGCCTGGGGGCCAGGCAGGGGGTCCACACTCCCAGGCCAAGGCAGAACCACATGCACACGTCTGTTCCTGCCCCCTACACCGGCAGAGAGCTCGGGGGAGCCAGATACTGCGAGGCTGCTGCTGGGCTGGCTGCCTGTGTGGGACGGGGCAGAGCCGACCTAGGGGCAAGTTGGGCCTCTTGCTCTCCCTGCTGCCCTGAGGCTGCTGGGTCAAAGAGGTCTTGGGCATCCAGCCCTTTGCTGGTCCCTTCCCTCTGACGAGGCCCTCTGAGCTCCAGCACCTTGCAGTGTGGAGACAGCCCCTGCCAGCAACCTCCTCTCCAAGGAGGCCTCAACCGAGGCCTAGGCCCAGGGGAAAGGCACCAGCGGGGATGAGCCTGGGGAGGCGCCCGGGCATGTCTGGACCCAGTCCCCGCAGCCTGCCCCTTGGTGGGGCAGTACCCCCGGAGACCAGGAAGATCTGGGCAAGGCTGGCCAGGGGCAGGGGCCCTGCTGCGTCCTGCCCCTGGCCTGTGGGGCCTCTGAGCACAACCGGCCCTCTCCCACTGGAAGACCTCCCCGGCTGCCTCCAAAGGCCGGTTTGCAAGCGCTCCCGCCCACTGTTCCCAGCAGGCGTGCACAATGCTCCTAAGCCCGGGAGAAAAGCGCTTCAGGGTGGTGCTCTCTCCGGGCCCTTGCCCCTGAGCCTGGGGGCAAGGCAGGGTGTCCACACTCCCAGGCCAAGGCAGAACCACATGCACACGTCTGATCTGCCCCCTGCACCGGCAGAGAGCTCGAGGGAGCCAGAGTTGTCAGGCAGCTGCTGGGCTGGCCGCCTGTGTGGGAAGGGGCAGAGCCGATCTAGGGGCAAGTTGGGCCTCTTCCTCTCCCTGCTGCCTGAGGCTGCTGGGCCAAAGAGGTCTTGGGGATCCAGCCCCTTGCTGGTCCCTTCCCTCTGACGAGGCCCTCTGAGCGCCAGCACCTTGCAGTGTGGAGACAGCCCCTGCCAGCAACCTCCTCTCCAAAGAGGCCTCAACCGAGGCCTAGGCCCAGGGGAAAGGCACCAGCGGGGATGAGCCTGGGGAGGCGCCCGAGCATGTCTGGACCCAGTCCCCGCAGCCTGCCCCTTGGTGGGGCAGTACCCCCGGAGGCCAGGAATGTCTGGGCAAGGCTGCCAGGGGCAGGGACACTGCTGGGTCCTGCCCCTGGCCTGTGGGGCGTCTGAGCACAACCGGCACTCTCCCGCTGGAAGACCTCCCCGTCTCCCTCCAAAGGCCGGTTTGCAAGCACTCCCGCCCGCTGTTCCCGCCAGGCACGCACAATGCTCCCAAGCCCGGGAGAAAAGCGCTTCGGGGTGGTGCTCTCTCCGGGCCCTTGCCCCTGAGCCTGGGGGCCAGGCAGGGGGAACACACTCCCAGGCCAAGGCAGAACGACATGCACACGTCTGTTCCTGCCCCCTACACCGGCAGAGAGCTCGGGGGAGCCAGATACTGCGAGGCTGCTGCTGGGCTGGCTGCCTGTGTGGGACGGGGCAGAGCCGACCTAGGGGCAAGTTGGGCCTCTTGCTCTCCCTGCTGCCCTGAGGCTGCTGGGTCAAAGAGGTCTTGGGCATCCAGCCCTTTGCTGGTCCCTTCCCTCTGACGAGGCCCTCTGAGCTCCAGCACCTTGCAGTGTGGAGACAGCCCCTGCCAGCAACCTCCTCTCCAAAGAGGCCTCAACCGAGGCCTAGGCCCAGGGGAAAGGCACCAGCGGGGATGATCCTGGGGAGGCGCACGGACATGTCTGGACCCAGTCCCCGCAGCCTGCCCCTTGGTGGGGCAGTACCCCCGGAGGCCAGGAAGGTCTGGGCAAGGCTGGCCAGGGGCAGGGGCCCTGGTGGGTCTTGCCCCTGGCCTGTGGGGCCTCTGAGCACAACCGGCCCTCTCCCACTGGAAGACCTCCCCGGCTGCCTCCAAAGGCCGGTTTGCAAGCGCTCCCGGCCACTGTTCCCAGCAGGCGTGGACAAGGCTCCCAAGCCCGGGAGAAAAGCGCTTCAGGGTCGTGCTCTCTCCGGGCCCTTGCCCCTGAGCCTGGGGGCAAGCCAGGGTGTCCACACTCCCAGGCCAAGGCAGAACCACATGCACACGTCTGATCTGCCCCATGCACCGGCAGAGAGCTCGGGGGAGCCAGATACTGCGAGGCTGCTGCTGGGCTGGCTGCCTGTGTGGGACGGGGCAGAGCCGACCTAGGGGCAAGTTGGGCCTCTTGCTCTCCCTGCTGCCCTGAGGCTGCTGGGCCAAAGAGGTCTTGGGCATCCAGCCCCTTGCTGGTCCCTTCCCTCTGACGAGGCCCTCTGAGCTCCAGCACCTTGCAGTGTGGAGACAGCCCCTGCCAGCAACCTCCTCTCCAAGGAGGCCTCAACCGAGGCCTAGGCCCAGGGGAAAGGCACCAGCGGGGATGAGCCTGGGGAGGCGCCCGGGCATGTCTGGACCCAGTCCCCGCAGCCTGCCCCTTGGTGGGGCAGTACCCCCGGAGGCCAGGAAGGTCTGGGCAAGGCTGGCCAGGGGCAGGGGACCTGCTGGGTCCTGCCCCTGGCCTGTGGGGCCTCTGAGCACAACCGGCCCTCTCCCACTGGAAGACCTCCCCGGCTGCCTCCAAAGGCCGGTTTGCAAGCACTCCCGCCCACTGTTCCCACCAAGCCCACACAATGCTCCCAAGCCCGGGAGAAAAGCGCTTCGGGGTGGTGCTCTCTCCGGGCCCTTGCCCCTGAGCCTGGGGGCCAGGCAGGGGGTCTACACTCCCAGGCCAAGGCAGAACCACATGCACACGTCTGTTCCTGCCCCCTGCACCGGCAGAGAGCTCGGGGGAGCCAGAGTCTGTCAGGCAGCTGCTGGGCTGGCCGCCTGTGTGGGAAGGGGCAGAGCCGACCTAGGGGCAATTTGGGCCTCTTGCTCTCCCTGCTGCCCTGAGGCTGCTGGGCCAAAGAGGTCTTGGGCATCCAGCCCCTTGCTTGTCCCTTCCCTCTGACGAGGCCCTCTGAGCTCTAGCACCTTGCAGTGTGGAGACAGCCCCTGCCAGCAACCTCCTCTCCAAGGAGGCCTCAACCGAGGCCTAGGACCAGGGGAAAGGCATCAGCGGGGATGAGCCTGGGGAGGCGCCCGGGCATGTCTGGACCCAGTTCCCGCAGCCTGCCTCTTGGTGGGGCAGTACCCCCGGAGGCCAGGAAGGTCTGGGCAAGGCTGGCCAGGGGCAGGGGCCCTGCTGGGTCCTGCCCCTGTCCTGTGGGGCCTCTGAGCACAACCGGCCCTCTCCCACTGGAAGACCTCCCCGGCTGCTTCCAAAGGCCGGTTTGCCAACACTCCCGCCCCCTGTTCCCGCCAGGCACGCACAATGCTCCCAAGCCCGGGAGAAAAGCGCTTCGGGGTGTTGCTCTCTCCGGGCCCTTGCCCCTGAGCCTGGGGGCCAGGCAGTTGGTCCACACTCCCAGTCCAAGGCAGAAACACATGCACACGTCTGTTCCTGACCCCTGCACCGGCAGAGAGCTCGGGGGAGCCAGAGTCTGTCAGGCAGCTGCTGGGCTGGCCGCCTGTGTGGGAAGGGGCAGAGCCGACCTAGGGGCAAGTTGGGCCTCTTCCTCTCCCTGCTGCCCTGAGGATGCTGGGCCAAAGAGGTCTTGGGCATCCAGCCCCTTGCTGGTCCCTTCCCTCTGACGAGGCCCTCTGAGCTCCAGCACCTTGCAGTGTGGAGACAGCCCCTGCCAGCAACCTCCTCTCCAAGGAGGCCTCAACCGAGGCCTAGGCCCAGGGGAAAGGCACCAGCGGGGATGAGCCTGGGGAGGCGCCCGGGCATGTCTGGACCCAGTCACCGCAGCCTGCCCCTTGGTGGGGCAGTACCCCCGGAGGCCAGGAATGTCTGGGCAAGGCTGCCAGGGGCAGGGACACTGCTGGGTCCTGCCCCTGGCCTGTGGGGCGTCTGAGCACAACCAGCACTCTCCCGCTGGAAGACCTCCCCGTCTGCCTCCAAAGGCCGGTTTGCAAGCACTCCCGCCCGCTGTTCCCGCCAGGCACGCACAATGCTCCCAAGCCCGGGAGAAAAGCGCTTCGGGGTGGTGCTCTCTCCGGGCCCTTGCCCCTGGGCCTGGGGGCCAGGCAGGGGGAACACACTCCCAGGCCAAGGCAGAACGACATGCACACGTCTGTTCCTGCCCCCTACACCGGCAGAGAGCTCGGGGGAGCCAGATACTGAGAGGCTGCTGCTGGGCTGGCTGCCTGTGTGGGACGGGGCAGAGCCGACCTAGGGGCAAGTTGGGCCTCTTGCTCTCCCTGCTGCCCTGAGGCTGCAGGGTCAAAGAGGTCTTGGGCATCCAGCCCTTTGCTGGTCCCTTCCCTCTGACGAGGCCCTCTGAGCTCCAGCACCTTGCAGTGTGGAGACAGCCCCTGCCAGCAACCTCCTCTCCAAAGAGGCCTCAACCGAGGCCTAGGCCCAGGGGAAATGCACCAGCGGGGATGATCCTGGGGAGGCGCACGGACATGTCTGGACCCAGTCCCCGCAGCCTGCCCCTTGGTGGGGCAGTACCCCCGGAGGCCAGGAAGGTCTGGGCAAGGCTGGCCAGGGGCAGGGGCCCTGGTGGGTCCTGCCCCTGGCCTGTGGGGCCTCTGAGCACAACCGGCCCTCTCCCACTGGAAGACCTCCCCGGCTGCCTCCAAAGGCCGGTTTGCAAGCGCTCCCGGCCACTGTTCCCAGCAGGCGTGGACAATGCTCCCAAGCCCGGGAGAAAAGCGCTTCAGGGTCGTGCTCTCTCCGGGCCCTTGCCCCTGAGCCTGGGGGCAAGGCAGGGTGTCCACACTCCCAGGCCAAGGCAGAACCACATGCACACGTCTGATCTGCCCCATGCACCGGCAGAGAGCTCGGGGGAGCCAGAGTCTGTCAAGCAGCTGCTGGGCTGGCTGCCTGTATGGGAAGTGGCAGAGCCGACCTAGGGGCAAGTTGGGCCTCTTGCTCTCCCTGCTGCCCTGAGGCTGCTGGGCCAAAGATGTCTTGGGCATCCAGCCCCTTGCTGGTCCCTTCCCTCTGACGAGGCCCTCTGAGCTCCAGCACCTTGCAGTGTGGAGACAGCCCCTGCCAGCAACCTCCTCTCCAAGGAGGCCTCAACCGAGGCCTAGGCCCAGGGGAAAGGCACCAGCGGGGATGAGCCTGGGGAGGCGCCCGGGCATGTCTGGACCCAGTCCCCGCAGCCTGCCCCTTGGTGGGGCAGTACCCCCGGAGGCCAGGAAGGTCTGGGCAAGGCTGGCCAGGGGCAGGGGACCTGCTGGGTCCTGCCCCTGGCCTGTGGGGCCTCTGAGCACAACCGGCCCTCTCCCACTGGAAGACCTCCCCGGCTGCCTCCAAAGGCCGGTTTGCAAGCACTCCCGCCCACTGTTCCCACCAAGCCCACACAATGCTCCCAAGCCCGGGAGAAAAGCGCTTCGGGGTGGTGCTCTCTCCGGGCCCTTGCCCCTGAGCCTGGGGGCCAGGCAGGGGGTCCACACTCCCAGGCCAAGGCAGAACCACATGCACACGTCTGTTCCTGCCCCCTGCACCGGCAGAGAGCTCGGGGGAGCCAGAGTCTGTCAGGCAGCTGCTGGGCTGGCCGCCTGTGTGGGAAGGGGCAGAGCCGACCTAGGGGCAATTTGGGCCTCTTGCTCTCCCTGCTGCCCTGAGGCTGCTGGGCCAAAGAGGTCTTGGGCATCCAGCCCCTTGCTTGTCCCTTCCCTCTGACGAGGCCCTCTGAGCTCCAGCACCTTGCAGTGTGGAGACAGCCCCTGGCAGCAACCTCCTCTCCAAGGAGGCCTCAACCGAGGCCTAGGCCCAGGGGAAAGGCACCAGCGGGGATGAGCCTGGGGAGGCGCCCGGGCATGTCTGGACCCAGTCCCCGCAGCCTGCCCCTTGGTGGGGCAGTACCCCCGGAGGCCAGGAAGGTCTGGGCAAGGCTGGCCAGGGGCAGGGGCCCTGCTGGGTCCTGCCCCTGGCCTGTGGGGCCTCTGAGCACAACCGGCCCTCTCCCACTGGAAGACCTCCCCGGCTGCCTCCAAAGGCCGGTTTGCCAACACTCCCGCCCCCTGTTCCCGCCAGGCACGCACAATGCTCCCAAGCCCGGGAGAAAAGCGCTTCGGGGTGTTGCTCTCTCCGGGCCCTTGCCCCTGAGCCTGGGGGCCAGGCAGTTGGTCCACACTCCCAGTCCAAGGCAGAACCACATGCACACGTCTGTTCCTGACCCCTGCACCGGCAGAGAGCTCGGGGGAGCCAGAGTCTGTCAGGCAGCTGCTGGGCTGGCCGCCTGTGTGGGAAGGGGCAGAGCCGACCTAGGGGCCAGTTGGGCCTCTTCCTCTCCCTGCTGCCCTGAGGCTGCTGGGCCAAAGAGGTCTTGGGCATCCAGCCCCTTGCTGGTCCCTTCCCTCTGACGAGGCCCTCTGAGCTCCAGCACCTTGCAGTGTGGAGACAGCCCCTGCCAGCAACCTCCTCTCCAAGGAGGCCTCAACCGAGGCCTAGGCCCAGGGGAAAGGCACCAGCGGGGATGAGCCTGGGTAGGCACCCGGGCATGTCTGGACCCAGTCCCCGCAGCCTGCCCCTTGGTGGGGCAGTACCCCCGGAGGCCAGGAAGGTCTGGGCAAGGCTGGCCAGGGGCAGGGGCCCTGCTGGGTCCTGCCCCTGGCCTGTGGGGCCTCTGAGCACAACCGGCCCTCTTCCACTGGAAGACCTCCCCGGCTGCCTCCAAAGGCCGGTTTGCAAGCGCTCCCGCCCACTGTTCCCAGCAGGCGTGCACAATGCTCCCAAGCCCGGGAGAAAAGCGCTTCGGGGTGGTGCTCTCTCCGGGCCCTTGCCCCTGAGCCTGGGGGCAAGGCAGGGTGTCCACACTCCCAGGCCAAGGCAGAACCACATGGACACGTCTCATCTGCCCCATGCACCGGCAGAGAGCTCGGGGGAGCCAGAGTCTGTCAGGCAGCTGCTGGGCTGGCCGCCTGTGTGGGAAGGGGTAGTACCGACCTAGGGGCAAGTTGGGCCTCTTGCTCTCCCTGCTGCCCTGAGGCTGCTGGGCCAAAGAGGTCTTGGGGATCCAGCCCCTTGCTGGTCCCTTCCCTCTGACGAGGCCCTCTGAGCTCCAGCACCTTGCAGTGTGGAGACAGCCCCTGCCAGCAACCTCCTCTCCAAGGAGGCCTAAACCGAGGCCTAGGCCCAGGGGAAAGGCACCAGCGGGGATGAGCCTGGGGAGGCGCCCGGGCATGTCTGGACCCAGTCCCCGCAGCCTGCCCCTTGGTGGGGCAGTACCCCCGGAGGCCAGGAAGGTCTGGGCAAGGCTGCCACGGGCAGGGACACTGCTGGGTCCTGCCCCTGGCCTGTGGGGCGTCTGAGCACAACCGGCACTCTCCCGCTGGAAGACCTCCCCGTCTGCCTCCAAAGGACGGTTTGCAAGCACTCCCCCCCGCTGTTCCCGCCAGGCACGCACAATGCTCCCAAGCCTGGGAGAAAAGCGCTTCGGGGTGGTGCTCTCTCCCGGCCCTTGGAAGACCTCCCAGGCTGCCTCCAAAGGCTGGTTTTCAAGAACTCCCTCCCGCTGACCCGCCAGCCGCACATAATGCTCCCAAGCCCGGGAGAAAAACATTTTGGGGTGGTGCTCTCTCCGGGCCCTTGGAAGACCTCCCCGGCTGCCTCGAAAGGCCGGTTTGGAAGCACTCACGTCCGCTGTTCCCGATAGCCGCGCACAATGCTCCCAATTCCGGGAGAAAAGTGCTTCGGGATGGTGCTCTCTCCGGGCCCTTGGAAGACCTCCCATGCTGCCTCCAAAGGCCGGTTTGCAAGCACTCCCGCCCGCTGTTCCCGCCAGCCTCGCACAATGCTCCCAAGCCCGGGAGAAAAGCGCTTCGGGGTGGTGTTCTCTCCGTGCCAATGGAGGACCTCCCTGGCTGCCCCCAAAGGCCGGCTTGCAAGCACTCCCACTCGCTGTTCCCGCCAGCCACGCACAATCCTCCAAAACCCCGGAGAAAAGCGCTTCGGGGTGGTGTTCTCTCCGTGCCCATGGAAGACCTCCCGGGGTGCCCCCAAAGGCCGGTTTGGAAGCACTCCCACTCGCTGTTCCCGCCATCCGCGCAAATGTTCCAAGCCCGGGAGAAAAGCGCTTCTGGGTGGTGCTCTCTGCTGGCCCTTGGAAGGACTCCCCGGCTGCCTCCAAAGGCCGGTTTGCAAGCACTCCCGCCCGCTGTTCCCACCAGCCACGCACAATGCTCCCAAGCCCGGGAGAAAAGCATTTTGGGGTGGTGCTCACACCGGGCCCTGGAAGACCTCCCCGGCTGCCTCCAAAGGACGGTTTTCAAGCACTCCTGCCTGCTGTTCCCGCCACCCGCGCACAATGCTCCCAAGCCCGGGAGAAAAGCACTTCGGTGTGGTGCTCTCTACAGGCCCTTGGAAGACCTCCCCCGCTGCCTCCAAAGGCCGGTTTGCAAGGACTCCTTCCTGCTGTTCCCGCCAGCCACGCACAATGCTCCCAAGCCCGGGAGAAAAGTGCTTCGGGGTGGTGCTCTCTCCGGGCCCTTGGAAGACGTCCCCCGCTGCCTCCAAAGGCCGGTTTGCAAGCACTCATGCCCGCTGTTCCCACCAGCCGCGCACAATGCTCCTAAGCCCGGGAGAAAAGCTTTTTGGGGTGGTGCTCACACCGGGCCCTGGAAGACCTCCCCAGCTGCCTGCAAAGGCCGGTTTTCAAGCACTCCTGCCTGCTGTTCCCGCCACCCGCGCACAATACTCCCAAGCCCGGGAGAAAAGCGCTTCGGGGTGGTGCTCTCTACAGGCCCTTGGAAGACCTCCCCCGCTGCCTCCAAAGGCCGGTTTGCAAGGACTCCTTCCTGCTGTTCCCGCCAGCCACGCACAATGCTCCCAAGCCCGGGAGAAAAGTGCTTCGGGGTGGTGCTCTCTCCGGGCCCTTGGAAGACGTCCCCGGCTGCCTCCAAAGGCCGGTTTGCAAGCACTCATGCCCGTTGTTCCCACCAGCCGCACACAATGCTCCCAAGCCCGGGAGAAAAGCATTTTGGGGTGGTGCTCACTCCGGGCCCTTGGAAGACCTCCCCGGCTGCCTCCAAAGGCCAGTTTGCAAGCACTCCTGCCTGCTGTTCCCGCCAGCCGCGCACAATGCTCCCAAGCCCGGGAGAAAAGCGCTTCGGGGTGCTGCTCTCTCCGGGCACTTTCAAGACCTCCCCGGCTGCCTCCAAAGGCCGGTTTGTAAGTACTCATTCCCGCTGCTTCCGCCAGCCACGCACAATGCTCCCAAGCCCGGGAGAAAAGCATTTTGGGGTGGTGCTCTCTCCGGGCCCTTGGAAGACCTCCCGGGCTGCCTCCAAAGGCCGGTTTGAAAGCACTCATGTCCGCTGTTCCCGACAGCCGCGCACAATGCTCCCAAGCCCGGAAGAAAAGCGCTTCAGGGTGGTGCTCTCTCTGGGCCCTTGCCCCTGAGCCTGGGGGCAAGGCAGGGTGTCCACACTCCCAGGCCAAGGCAGAACCACATGCACACCTCTGATCTGCCCCCTGCACCGGCACAGAGCTCGGGGGAGCCAGAGTCTGTCAGGCAGCTGCTGGGCTGGCCGCCTGTATGGGAAGTGGAAGAGCCGACCTAGGGGCAAGTTGGGCCTCTTGCTCTCCCTGCTGCCCTGAGGCTGCTGGGCCAAAGAGGTCTTGGGCATCCAGCCCCTTGCTGGTCCCTTCCCTCTGACGAGGCCCTCTGAGCTCCAGCACCTTGCAGTGTGGAGACAGCCCCTGCCAGCAACCTCCTCTCAAGGAGGCCTCAACCGAGGCCTAGGCCCAGGGGAAAGGCACCAGCGGGGATGAGCCTGGGTAGGCACCCGGGCATGTCTGGACCCAGTCCCCGCAGCCTGCCCCTTGGTGGGGCAGTACCCCCGGAGGCCAGGAAGGTCTGGGCAAGGCTGGCCAGGGGCAGGGGCCCTGCTGGGTCCTGCCCCTGGCCTGTGGGGCCTCTGAGCACAACCGGCCCTCTTCCACTGGAAGACCTCCCCGGCTGCCTCCAAAGGCCGGTTTGCAAGCGCTCCCGCCCACTGTTCCCAGCAGGCGTGCACAATGCTCCCAAGCCCGGGAGAAAAGCGCTTCGGGGTGGTGCTCTCTCCGGGCCCTTGCCCCTGAGCCTGGGGGCCAGGCAGGGGGTCCACACTCCCAGGCCAAGGCAGAACCACATGCACACGTATGTTCCTGCCCCCTGCACCGGCAGAGAGCTCGGGGGAGCCAGAGTCTGTCAGGCAGTTGCTGGGCTGGCCGCCTGTGTGGGAAGGGGCAGAGCCGCCCTAGGGGCAAGTTGGGCCTCTTGCTCTCCCTGCTGCCCTGAGGCTGCTGGGCCAAAGAGGTCTTGGGCATCCAGCCCCTTGCTGGTCCCTTCCCTCTGACGAGGCCCTCTGAGCTCCAGCACCTTGCAGTGTGGAGACAGCCCCTGCCAGCAACCTCCTCTCCAAGGAGGCCTCAACCGAGGCCTAGGCCCAGGGGAAAGGCACCAGCGGGGATGAGCCTGGGGAGGCGCCCGGGCATGTCTGGACCCAGTCCCCGCAGCCTGCCCCTTGGTGGGGCAGTACCCCCAGAGGCCAGGAAGGTCTGGGCAAGGCTGGCCAGGGGCAGGGTCCCTGCTGGGTCCTGCCCCTGGCCTGTGGGGCCTCTGAGCACAACCGGCCCTCTTCCACTGGAAGACCTCCCCGGCTGCCTTCAAAGGCCGGTTTGCAAGCGCTCCCGCCCACTGTTCCCAGCAGGCGTGCACAATGCTCCCAAGCCCGGGAGAAAAGCGCTTCATGGTGGTGCTCTCACCGGGCCCTTGCCCCTGAGCCTGGGGGCCAGGCAGGGGGAACACACTCCCAGGCCAAGGCAGAACGACATGCACACGTCTGTTCCTGCCCCCTACACCGGCAGAGAGCTCGGGGGAGCCAGAGACTGCCAGGCTGCTGCTGGGCTGGCTGCCTGTGTGGGACGGGGCAGAGCCCACCTAGGGGCAAGTTGGGCCTCTTGCTGTCCCTGCTGCCCTGAGGCTGCTGGGTCAAAGAGGTCTTGGGCATCCAGCCCTTTGCTGGTCCCTTCCCTCTGACGAGGCCCTCTGAGGTCCAGCACCTTGCAGTGTGGAGACAGCCCCTGCCAGCAACCTCCTCTCCAAGGAGGCCTCAACCGAGGCCTAGGCCCAGGGGAAAGGCACCAGCGGGGATGAGCCTGGGGAGGCGCCCGGGCATGTCTGGACCCAGTCCCCGCAGCCTGCCCCTTGGTGGGGCAGTACCCCCAGAGACCAGGAAGATCTGGGCAAGGCTGGCCAGGGGCAGGGGCCCTGCTGCGTCCTGCCCCTGGCCTGTGGGGCCTCTGAGCACAACCGGCCCTCTCCCACTGGAAGACCTCCCCGGCTGCCTCCAAAGGCCGGTTTGCAAGCGCTCCCGCCCACTGTTCCCAGCAGGCGTGCACAATGCTCCTAAGCCCGGGAGAAAAGCGCTTCAGGGTGGTGCTCTCTCCGGGCCCTTGCCCCTGAGCCTGGGGGCAAGGCAGGGTGTCCACACTCCCAGGCCAAGGCAGAACCACATGCACACGTCTGATCTGCCCCCTGCACCTGCAGAGAGCTCGAGGGAGCCAGAGTCTGTCAGGCAGCTACTGGGCTGGCCGCCTGTGTGGGAAGGGGCAGAGCCGACCTAGGGGCAAGTTGGGGCTCTTGCTCTCCCTGCTGCCCTGAGGCTGCTGGGCCAAAGACGTCTTGGGCATCCAGCCCCTTGCTGGTCCCTTCCCTCTCACGAGGCCCTCTGAGCTCCAGCACCTTGCAGTGTGGAGACAGCCCCTGCCAGCAACCTCCTCTCCAAGGAGGCCTAAACCGAGGCCTAGGCCCAGGGGAAAGGCACCAGCGGGGATGAGCCTGGGGAGGCGCCCGGGCATGTCTGGACCCAGTCCCCGCAGCCTGCCCCTTGGTGGGGCAGTAACCCCGGAGGCCAGGAAGGTCTGGGCAAGGCTGGCCAGGGGCAGGTGCCCTGCTGGGTCCTGCCCCTGGCCTGTGGGGCCTCTGAGCACAACCGGCCCTCTCCCACTGGAAGACCTTCCCGGCTGCCTCCAAAGGCCGGTTTGCCAACACTCCCGCCCGCTGTTCCCGCCAGTCACGCACAATGCTCCCAAGCCCGGGAGAAAAGCGCTTCGGGGTGTTTTTCTCTCCGGGCCCTTGCCCCTGAGCCTGGGGGCCAGGCAGTTGGTCCACACTCCCAGACCAAGGCAGAACCACATGCACACGTCTGTTCCTGACCCCTGCACCGGCAGAGAGCTCGGGGGAGCCAGAGTCTGTCAGGCAGCTGCTGGGCTGGCCGCCTGTGTGGGAAGGGGCAGAGCCGATCTAGGGGCAAGTTGGGCCTCTTCCTCTCCCTGCTGCCCTGAGGCTGCTGGGCCAAAGAGGTCTTGGGGATCCAGCCCCTTGCTGGTCCCTTCCCTCTGACGAGGCCCTCTGAGCTCCAGCACCTTGCAGTGTGGAGACAGCCCCTGCCAGCAACCTCCTCTCCAAAGAGGCCTCAACCGAGGCCTAGGCCCAGGGGAAAGGCACCAGCGGGGATGAGCCTGGGGAGGCGCCCGAGCATGTCTGGACCCAGTCCCCGCAGCCTGCCCCTTGGTGGGGCAGTACCCCCGGAGGCCAGGAATGTCTGGGCAAGGCTGCCAGGGGCAGGGACACTGCTGGGTCCTGCCCCTGGCCTGTGGGGCGTCTGAGCACAACCGGCACTCTCCCGCTGGAAGACCTCCCCGTCTGCCTCCAAAGGCCGGTTTGCAAGCACTCCCGCCCGCTGTTCCCGCCAGGCACGCACAATGCTCCCAAGCCCGGGTGAAAAGCGCTTCGAGGTGGTGCTCTCTCCGGGCCCTTGCCCCTGTGCCTGGGGGCCAGGCAGGGGGAACACACTCCCAGGCCAAGGCAGAACGACATGCACACGTCTGTTCCTGCCCCCTACACCGGCAGAGAGCTCGGGGGAGCCAGATACTGCGAGGCTGCTGCTGGGCTGGCTGCCTGTGTGGGACGGGGCAGAGCCGACCTAGGGGCAAGTTGGGCCTCTTGCTCTCCCTGCTGCCCTGAGGCTGCTAGGTCAAAGAGGTCTTGGGCATCCAGCCCTTTGCTGGTCCCTTCCCTCTGACGAGGCCCTCTGAGCTCCAGCACCTTGCAGTGTGGAGACAGCCCCTGCCAGCAACCTCCTCTCCAAAGAGGCCTCAACCGAGGCCTAGGCCCAGGGGAAAGGCACCAGCGGGGATGATCCTGGGGAGGCGCACGGACATGTCTGGACCCAGTCCCCGCAGCCTGCCCCGTGGTGGGGCAGTACCCCCGGAGGCCAGGAAGGTCTGGGCAAGGCTGGCCAGGGGCAGGGGCCCTGGTGGGTCCTGCCCCTGGCCTGTGGGGCCTCTGAGCACAACCGGCCCTCTCCCACTGGAAGACCTCCCCGGCTGCCTCCAAAGGCCGGTTTGCAAGCGCTCCCGGCCACTGTTCCCAGCAGGCGTGGACAATGCTCCCAAGCCCGGGAGAAAAGCGCTTCAGGGTCGTGCTCTCTCCGGGCCCTTGCCCCTGAGCCTGGGGGCAAGCCAGGGTGTCCACACTCCCAGGCCAAGGCAGAACCACATGCACACGTCTGATCTGCCCCATGCACCGGCAGAGAGCTCGGGGGAGCCAGAGTCTGTCAAGCAGCTGCTGGGCTGGCTGCCTGTATGGGAAGTGGCAGAGCCGACCTAGGGGCAAGTTGGGCCTCTTGCTCTCCCTGCTGCCCTGAGGCTGCTGGGCCAAAGAGGTCTTGGGCATCCAGCCCCTTGCTGGTCCCTTCCCTCTGACGAGGCCCTCTGAGCTCCAGCACCTTGCAGTGTGGAGACAGCCCCTGCCAGCAACCTCCTCTCCAAGGAGGCCTCAACCAAGGCCTAGGCCCAGGGGAAAGGCACCAGCGGGGATGAGCCTGGGGAGGCGCCCGGGCATGTCTGGACCCAGTCCCCACAGCCTGCCCCTTGGTGGGGCAGTACCCCCGGAGGCCAGGAAGGTCTGGGCAAGGCTGGCCAGGGGCAGGGGACCTGCTGGTTCCTGCCCCTGGCCTGTGGGGCCTCTGAGCACAACCGGCCCTCTCCCACTGGAAGACCTCCCCGGCTGCCTCCAAAGGCCGGTTTGCAAGCACTCCCGCCCACTGTTCCCACCAAGCGCACACAATGCTCCCAAGCCCGGGAGAAAAGCGCTTCGGGGTGGTGCTCTCTCCGGGCTCTTGCCCCTGAGCCTGGGGGCCAGTAAGGGGGTCCACACTCCTAGGCCAAGGCAGAACCACATGCACACGTCTGTTCCTGCCCCCTGCAAGGGCAGAGAGCTCGGGGGAGCCAGAGTCTGTCAGGCAGCTGCTGGGCTGGCCGCCTGTGTGGGAAGGGGCAGAGCCGACCTAGGGGCAATTTGGGCCTCTTGCTCTCCCTGCTGCCCTGAGGCTGCTGGGCCAAAGAGGTCTTGGGCATCCAGCCCCTTGCTTGTCCCTTCCCTCTGACGAGGCCCTCTGAGCTCCAGCACCTTGCAGTGTGGAGACAGCCCCTGCCAGCAACCTCCTCTCCAAGGAGGCCTCAACCGAGGCCTAGGACCAGGGGAAAGGCACCAGCGGGGATGAGCCTGGGGAGGCGCCCGGGCATGTCTGGACCCAGTCCCCGCAGCCTGCCCCTTGGTGGGGCAGTACCCCCGGAGGCCAGGAAGGTCTGGGCAAGGCTGGCCAGGGCCAGGGGCCCTGCTGGGTCCTGCCCCTGGCCTGTGGGGCCTCTGAGCACAACCGGCCCTCTCCCACTGGAAGACCTCCCCGGCTGCCTCCAAAGTCCTGTTTGCCAACACTCCCGCCCCCTGTTCCCGCCAGGCACGCACAATGCTCCCAAGCCCGGGAGAAAAGCGCTTCGGGGTGTTGCTCTCTCCGGGCCCTTGCCCCTGAGCCTGGGGGCCAGGCAGTTGGTCCACACTCCCAGTCCAAGGCAGAACCACATGCACACGTCTGTTCCTGACCCCTGCACCGGCAGAGAGCTCGGGGGAGCCAGAGTCTGTCAGGCAGCTGCTGGGCTGGCCGCCTGTGTGGGACGGGGCAGAGCCGACCTAGGGGCAAGTTGGGCCTCTTCCTCTCCCTGCTGCCCTGAGGATGCTGAGCCAAAGAGGTCTTGGGCATCCAGCCCCTTGCTGGTCCCTTCCCTCTGACGAGGCCCTCTGAGCTCCAGCACCTTGCAGTGTGGAGACAGCCCCTGCCAGCAACCTCCTCTCCAAGGAGGCCTCAACCGAGGCCTAGGCCCAGGGGAAAGGCACCAGCGGGGATGAGCCTGGGGAGGCGCCCGGGCATGTCTGGACCCAGTCACCGCAGCCTGCCCCTTGGTGGGGCAGTATCCCCGGAGGCCAGGAAGGTCTGGGCAAGGCTGGCCAGGGGCAGGGGACCTGCTGGGTCCTGCCCCTGGCCTGTGGGGCCTCTGAGCACAACCGGCCCTCTCCCACTGGAAGACCTCCCCGGCTGCCTCCAAAGGCCGGTTTGCAAGCACTCCCGCCCACTGTTCCCACCAAGCGCACACAATGCTCCCAAGCCCGGGAGAAAAGCGCTTCGGGGTGTTGCTCTCTCCGGGCCCTTGCCCCTGAGCCTGGGGGCCAGGCAGGGGGTCCACACTCCCAGGCCAAGGCAGAACCACATGCACACGTCTGTTCCTGCCCCCTGCACCGGCAGAGAGCTCGGGGGAGCCAGAGTCTGTCAGGCAGCTGCTGGGCTGGCCACCTGTGTGGGAAGGGGCAGAGCCGACCTAGGGGCAATTTGGGCCTCTTGCTCTCCCTGCTGCCCTGAGGCTGCTGGGCCAAAGAGGTCTTGGGCATCCAGCCCCTTGCTTGTCCCTTCCCTCTGACGAGGCCCTCTGAGCTCCAGCACCTTGCAGTGTGGAGACAGCCCCTGCCAGCAACCTCCTCTCCAAGGAGGCCTCAACCGAGGCCTAGGACCAGGGGAAAGGCACCAGCGGGGATGAGCCTGGGGAGGCGCCCGAGCATGTCTGGACCCAGTCCCCGCAGCCTGCCCCTTGGTGGGGCAGTACCCCCGGAGGCCAGGAATGTCTGGGCAAGGCTGCCAGGGGCAGGGACACTGCTGGGTCCTGCCCCTGGCCTGTCGGGCGTCTGAGCACAACCAGCACTCTCCCGCTGGAAGACCTCCCCGTCTGCCTCCAAAGGCCGGTTTGCAAGCACTCCCGCCCGCTGTTCCCGCCAGGCACGCACAATGCTCCCAAGCCCGGGAGAAAAGCGCTTCGGGGTGGTGCTCTCTCCGGGCCCTTGCCCCTGGGCCTGGGGGCCAGGCAGGGGGAACACACTCCCAGGCCAAGGCAGAACGACATGCACACGTCTGTTCCTGCCCCCTACACCGGCAGAGAGCTCGGGGGAGCCAGATACTGCGAGGCTGCTGCTGGGCTGGCTGCCTGTGTGGGACGGGGCAGAGCCGACCTACGGGCAAGTTGGGCCTCTTGCTCACCCTGCTGCCCTGAGGCTGCTGGGTCAAAGAGGTCTTGGGCATCCAGCCCTTTGCTGGTCCCTTCCCTCTGACGAGGCCCTCTGAGCTCCAGCACCTTGCAGTGTGGAGACAGCCCCTGCCAGCAACCTCCTCTCCAAAGAGGCCTCAACCGAGGCCTAGGCCCAGGGGAAAGGCACCAGCGGGGATGATCCTGGGGAGGCGCACGGACATGTCTGGACCCAGTCCCCGCAGCCTGCCCCTTGGTGGGGCAGTACCCCCGGAGGCCAGGAAGGTCTGGGCAAGGCTGGCCAGGGGCAGGGGCCCTGCTGGGTCCTGCCCCTTGCCTGTGGGGCCTCTGAGCACAACCGGCCCTCTCCCACTGGAAGACCTCCCCGGCTGCCTCCAAAGGCCGGTTTTCAAGCGCTCCCGGCCACTGTTCCCAGCAGGCGTGGACAATGCTCCCAAGCCCGGGAGAAAAGCGCTTCAGGGTCGTGCTCTCTCCGGGCCCTTGCCCCTGAGCCTGGGGGCAAGGCAGGGTGTCCACACACCCAGGCCAAGGCAGAACCACATGCACACGTCTGATCTGCCCCATGCACCGGCAGAGAGCTCGGGGGAGCCAGAGTCTGTCAGGCAGCTGCTGGGCTGGCTGCCTGTATGGGAAGTGGCAGAGCCGACCTAGGGGCAAGTTGGGCCTCTTGCTCTCCCTGCTGCCCTGAGGCTGCTGGGCCAAAGAGGTCTTGGGCATCCAGCCCCTTGCTGGTCCCTTCCCTCTGACGAGGCCCTCTGAGCTCCAGCACCTTGCAGTGTGGAGACAGCCCCTGCCAGCAACCTCCTCTCCAAGGAGGCCTCAACCGAGGCCTAGGCCCAGGGGAAAGGCACCAGCGGGGATGAGCCTGGGGAGGCGCCCGGGCATGTCTGGACCCAGTCCCCGCAGCCTGCCCCTTGGTGGGGCAGTACCCCCGGAGGCCAGGAAGGTCTGGGCAAGGCTGCCCAGGGGCAGGGGACCTGCTGGGTCCTGCCCCTGGCCTGTGGGGCCTCTGAGCACAACCGGCCCTCTCCCACTGGAAGACCTCCCCGGCTGCCTCCAAAGGCCGGTTTGCAAGCACTCCCGCCCACTGTTCCCACCAAGCCCACACAATGCTCCCAAGCCCGGGAGAAAAGCGCTTCGGGGTGGTGCTCTCTCCGGGCCCCTGCCCCTGAGCCTGGGCCCAAGGCAGGGTGTCCACACTCCCAGGCCAAGGCAGAACCACATGGACACGTCTGTTCCTGACCCCTGTACCGGCAGAGAGCTCGGGGGAGCCAGAGTCTGTCAGGCAGCTGCTGGGCTGGCCGCCTGTGTGGGAAGGGGCAGAGCCGACCTAGGGGCAAGTTGGGCCTCTTCCTCTCCCTGCTGCCCTGAGGCTGCTGGGCCAAAGAGGTCTTGGGCATCCAGCCCCTTGCTGGTCCCTTCCCTCTGACGAGGCCCTCTGAGCTCCAGCACTTGCAGTGTGGAGACAGCCCCTGCCAGCAACCTCCTCTCCAAGGAGGCCTCAACCGAGGCCTAGGCCCAGGGGAAAAGCACCAGCGGGGATGAGCCTGGGGAGGCGCCCGGGCATGTCTAGACCCAGTCCCCGCAGCCTGCCCCTTGGTGGGGCAGTACCCCCGGAGGCCAGGAAGGTCTGGGCAAGGCTGCCAGGGGCAGGGACACTGCTGGGTCTTGCCCCTGGCCTGTGGGGCCTCTGAGCACAACCGGCACTCTCCCGCTGGAAGACCTCCCCGTCTGCCTCCAAAGGCCGGTTTGCAAGCACTCCCGCCCGCTGTTCCCGCCAGGCACGCACAATGCTCCCAAGCCCGGGAGAAAAGCGCTTCGGGGTGGTGCTCTCACCGGGCCCTTGCCCCTGAGCCTGGGGGCCAGGCAGGGGGAACACACTCCCAGGCCAAGGCAGAACGACATGCACACGTCTGTTCCTGCCCCCTACACCGGCAGAGAGCTCGGGGGAGCCAGAGACTGCCAGGCTGCTGCTGGGCTGGCTGCCTGTGTGGGACGGGGCAGAGCCCACCTAGGGGCAAGTTGGGCCTCTTGCTCTCCCTGCTGCCCTGAGGCTGCTGGGTCAAAGAGGTCTTGGGCATCCAGCCCTTTGCTGCTCCCTTCCCTCTGACGAGGCCCTCTGAGCTCCAGCACCTTGCAGTGTGGAGACAGCCCCTGCCATCAACCTCCTCTCCAAGGAGGCCTCAAACGAGGCCTAGGCCCAGGGGAAAGGCACCAGCGGGGATGAGCCTGGGGAGGCGCCCGGGCATGTCTGGACCCAGTCCCCGCAGCCTGCCCCTTGGTGGGGCAGTACCCCCGGAGACCAGGAAAATCTGGGCAAGGCTGGCCAGGGGCAGGGGCCCTGCTGCGTCCTGCCCCTGGCCTGTGGGGCCTCTGAGCACAACCGGCCCTCTCCCACTGGAAGACCTCCCCGGCTGCCTCCAAAGGCCGGTTTGCAAGCACTCCCGCCCACTGTTCCCAGCAGGCGTGCACAATGCTCCTAAGCCCGGGAGAAAAGCGCTTCAGGATGGTGCTCTCTCCGGGCCCTTGCCCCTGAGCCTGGGGGCCAGGCAGGGTGTCCACACTCCCAGGCCAAGGCAGAACCACATGCACACGTCTGATCTGCCCCCTGCACCGGCAGAGAGCTCGAGGGAGCCAGAGTCTGTCAGGCAGCTGCTGGGCTGGCCGCCTGTGTGGGAAGGGGCAGAGCCGACCTAGGGGCAAGTTGGGCCTCTTGCTCTCCCTGCTGCCCTGAGGCTGCTGGGCCAAAGACGTCTTGGGCATCCAGCCCCTTGCTGGTCCCTTCCCTCTGACGAGGCCCTCTGAGCTCCAGCACCTTGCAGTGTGGAGACAGCCCCTGCCAGCAACCTCCTCTCCAAGGAGGCCTCAACCGAGGCCTAGGCCCAGGGGAAAGGCACCAGCGGGGATGAGCCTGGGGAGGCGCCCGGGCATGTCTGGACCCAGTCCCCGCAGCCTGCCCCTTGGTGGGGCAGTAACCCCGGAGGCCAGGAAGGTCTGGGCAAGGCTGGCCAGGGGCAGGGGCCCTGCTGGGTCCTGCCCCTGGCCTGTGGGGCCTCTGAGCACAACCGGCCCTCTCCCACTGGAAGACCTCCCCGGCTGCCTCCAAAGGCCGGTTTGCCAACACTCCCGCCCGCTGTTCCCGCCAGGCACGCACAATGCTCCCAAGCCCGGGAGAAAAGCGCTTCGGGGTGTTTTTCTCTCCGGGCCCTTGCCCCTGAGCCTGGGGGCCAGGCAGTTGGTCCACACTCCCAGACCAAGGCAGAACCACATGCACACGTCTGTTCCTGACCCCTGCACCGGCAGAGAGCTCGGGGGAGCCAGAGTCTGTCAGGCAGCTGCTGGGCTGGCCGCCTGTGTGGGAAGGGGCAGAGCCGATCTAGGGGCAAGTTGGGCCTCTTCCTCTCCCTGCTGCCCTGAGGCTGCTGGGCCAAAGAGGTCTTGGGGATCCAGCCCCTTGCTGGTCCATTCCCTCTGACGAGGCCCTCTGAGCTCCAGCACCTTGCAGTGTGGAGACAGCCCCTGCCAGCAACCTCCTCTCCAAAGAGGCCTCAACCGAGGCCTAGGCCCAGGGGAAAGGCACCAGCGGGGATGAGCCTTGGGAGGCGCCCGAGCATGTCTGGACCCAGTCCCCGCAGCCTGCCCCTTGGTGGGGCAGTACCCCCGGAGGCCAGGAATGTCTGGGCAAGGCTGCCAGGGGCAGGGACACTGCTGGGTCCTGCCCCTGGCCTGTGGGGCGTCTGAGCACAACCGGCACTCTCCCGCTGGAAGACCTCCCCGTCTGCCTCCAAAGGCCGGTTTGCAAGCACTCCCGCCCGCTGTTCCCGCCAGGCACGCACAATGCTTCCAAGCCCGGGAGAAAAGCGCTTCGTGGTGGTGCTCTCTCCGGGCCCTTGCCCCTGAGCCTGGGGGCCAGGCAGGGGGAACACACTCCCAGGCCAAGGCAGAACGACATGCACACGTCTGTTCCTGCCCCCTACACCGGCAGAGAGCTCGGGGGAGCCAGATACTGCGAGGCTGCTGCTGGGCTGGCTGCCTGTGTGGGACGGGGCAGAGCCCACCTAGGGGCAAGTTGGGCCTCTTGCTCTCCCTGCTGCCCTGAGGCTCCTGGGTCAAAGAGGTCTTGGGCATCCAGCCCTTTGCTGGTCCCTTCCCTCTGACGAGGCCCTCTGAGCTCCAGCACCTTGCAGTGTGGAGACAGCCCCTGCCAGCAACCTCCTCTCCAAAGAGTCCTCAACCGAGGCCTAGGCCCAGGGGAAAGGCACCAGCGGGGATGATCCTGGGGAGGCGCACGGACATGTCTGGACCCAGTCCCCGCAGCCTGCCCCTTGGTGGGGCAGTACCCCCGGAGGCCAGGAAGGTCTGGGCAAGGCTGGCCAGGGGCAGGGGCCCTGGTGGGTCCTGCCCCTGGCCTGTGGGGCCTCTGAGCACAACCGGCCCTCTCCCACTGGAAGACCTCCCCGGCTGCCTCCAAAGGCCGGTTTGCAAGCGCTCCCGGCCACTGTTCCCAGCAGGCGTGGACAATGCTCCCAAGCCCGGGAGAAAAGCGCTTCAGGGTCGTGCTCTCTCCGGGCCCTTGCCCCTGAGCCTGGGGGCAAGCCAGGGTGTCCACATTCCCAGGCCAAGGCAGAACCACATGCACACGTCTGATCTGCCCCATGCACCGGCAGAGAGCTCGGGGGAGCCAGATACTGCGAGGCTGCTGCTGGGCTGGCTGCCTGTGTGGGACGGGGCAGAGCCGACCTAGGGGCAAGTTGGGCCTCTTGCTCTCCCTGCTGCCCTGAGGCTGCTGGGCCAAAGAGGTCTTGGGCATCCAGCCCCTTGCTGGTCCCTTCCCTCTGACGAGGCCCTCTGAGCTCCAGCACCTTGCAGTGTGGAGACAGCCCCTGCCAGCAACCTCCTCTCCAAGGAGGCCTCAACCGAGGCCTAGGCCCAGGGGAAAGGCACCAGCGGGGATGAGCCTGGGGAGGCGCCCGGGCATGTCTGGACCCAGTCCCCACAGCCTGCCCCTTGGTGGGCCTGTACCCCTGGAGGCCAGGAAGGTCTGGGAAAGGCTGGCCAGGGGCAGGGGACCTCCTGGGCCCTGCCCCTGGCCTGTGGGGCCTCTGAGCACAAACGGCCCTCTCCCACTGGAAAACCTCCCCGGCTGCCTCCAAAGGCCGGTTTGCCAACACTCCCGCCCGTTGTTCCCGCCAGGCATGCACAATGCTCCCAAGCCCGGGAGAAAAGCGCTTCGGGGTGTTGCTCTCTCCGGGCCCTTGCCCCTGAGCCTGGGCGCAAGGCAGGGTGTCCACACTCCCAGGCCAAGGCAGAACCACATGCACACGTCTGTTCCTGACCCCTGTACCGGCAGAGAGCTCGGGGGAGCCAGAGTCTGTCAGGCAGCTGCTGGGCTGGCCGCCTGTGTGGGAAGGGGCAGAGCCGACCTAGGGGCAAGTTGGGCCTCTTCCTCTCCCTGCTGCCCTGAGGCTGCTGGGCCAAAGAGGTCTTGGGCATCCAGCCCCTTGCTGGTCCCTTCCCTCTGACGAGGCCCTCTGAGCTCCAGCACCTTGCAGTGTGGAGACAGCCCCTGCCAGCAACCTCCTCTCCAAGGAGGCCTCAACCGAGGCCTAGGCCCAGGGGAAAGGCACCAGCGGGGATGAGCCTGGGAGGCGCCCGGGCATGTCTAGACCCAGTTCCCGCAGCCTGCCCCTTGGTGGGGTAGTATCCCCGGAGGCCAGGAAGGTCTGGGCAAGGCTGCCAGGGGCAGGGACACTGCTGGGTCTTGCCCCTGGCCTGTGGGGCCTCTGAGCACAACCAGCACTCTCCCGCTGGAAGACCTCCCCGTCTGACTCCAAAGGCCGGTTTGCAAGCACTCCCGCCCGCTGTTCCCGCCAGGCACGCACAATGCTCCCAAGCCCGGGAGAAAAGCGCTTCCGGGTGGTGCTCTCACCGGGCCCTTGCCCCTGAGACTGGGGGCCAGGCAGGGGGAACACACTCCCAGGCCAAGGCAGAACGACATGCACACGTCTGTTCCTGCCCCCTACACCGGCAGAGAGCTCGGGGGAGCCAGAGACTGCCAGGCTGCTGCTGGGCTGGCTGCCTGTGTGGGACGGGGCAGAGCCCACCTAGGGGCAAGTTGGGCCTCTTGCTCTCCCTGCTGCCCTGAGGCTGCTGGGTCAAATAGGTCTTGGGCATCCAGCCCTTTGCTGGTCCCTTCCCTCTGACGAGGCCCTCTGAGCTCCAGCACCTTGCAGTGTGGAGACAGCCCCTGCCAGCAACCTCCTCTCCAAGGAGGCCTCAACCGAGGCCTAGGCCCAGGGGAAAGGCACCAGCGGGGATGAGCCTGGGGAGGCGCCCGGGCATGTCGGGACCCAGTCCCCGCAGCCTGCCCCTTGGTGGGGCAGTACCTCCGGAGGCCAGGAAGGTCTGGGCAAGGCTGGCCAGGGGCAGGGGCCCTGGTGGGTCCTGCCCCTGGCCTGTGGGGCCTCTGAGCACAACCGGTCCTCTCCCACTGGAAGACCTCCCCGGCTGCCTCCAAAGGCCGGTTTGCAAGCACTCCCGCCCACTGTTCCCACCAAGCGCGTACAATGCTCCCAAGCCCGGGAGAAAAGCGCTTCGGGGTGGTCTCTCTCCGGGCCCTTGCCCCTGAGCCTGGGGGCCAGGCAGGGGGTCCACACTCCCAGGCCAAGGCAGAACTACATGCACACGTCTGTTCCTGCCCCCTGCACCGGCAGAGAGCTCGGGGGAGCCAGAGTCTGTCAGGCAGCTGCTGGGCTGGCCGCCTGTGTGGGAAGGGGCAGAGCCGACCTAGGGGCAATTTGGGCCTCTTGCTCTCCCTGCTGCCCTGAGGCTGCTGGGCCAAAGAGGTCTTGGGCATCCAGCCCCTTGCTGGTCCCTTCCCTCTGACGAGGCCCTCTGAGCTCCAGCACCTTGCAGTGTGGAGACAGCCCCTGCCAGCAACCTCCTCTCCAAGGAGGCCTAAACCGAGGCCTAGGCCCAGGGGAAAGGCACCAGCGGGGATGAGCCTGGGGAGGCGCCCGGGCATGTCTGGACCCAGTCCCCGCAGCCTGCCCCTTGGTGGGGCAGTAACCCCGGAGGCCAGGAAGGTCTGGGCAAGGCTGGCCAGGGGCAGGGGCCCTGCTGGGTCCTGCCCCTGGCCTGTGGGGCCTCTGAGCACAACCGGCCCTCTCCCACTGGAAGACCTCCCCGGCTGCCTCCAAAGGCCGGTTTGCCAACACTCCCGCCCGCTGTTCCCGCCAGGCACGCACAATGCTCCCAAGCCCGGGAGAAAAGCGCTTCGGGGTGTTTTTCTCTCCGGGCCCTTGCCCCTGAGCCTGGGGGCCAGGCAGTTGGTCCACACTCCCAGACCAAGGCAGAACCACATGCACACGTCTGTTCCTGACCCCTGCACCGGCAGAGAGCTCGGGGGAGCCAGAGTCTGTCAGGCAGCTGCTGGGCTGGCTGCCTGTGTGGGAAGGGGCAGAGCCAATCTAGGGGCAAGTTGGGCCTCTTCCTCTCCCTGCTGCCCTGAGGCTGCTGGGCCAAAGAGGTCTTGGGGATCCAGCCCCTTGCTGGTCCCTTCCCTCTGACGAGGCCCTCTGAGCTCCAGCACCTTGCAGTGTGGAGACAGCCCCTGCCAGCAACCTCCTCTCCAAAGAGGCCTCAACCGAGGCCTAGGCCCAGGGGAAAGGCACCAGCGGGGATGAGCCTGGGGAGGCGCCCGAGCATGTCTGGACCCAGTCCCCGCAGCCTGCCCCGTGGTGGGGCAGTACCCCCGGAGGCCAGGAAGGTCTGGGCAAGGCTGGCCAGGGGCAGGGGCCCTGGTGGGTCCTGCCCCTGGCCTGTGGGGCCTCTGAGCACAACCGGCCCTCTCCCACTGGAAGACCTCCCCGGCTGCCTCCAAAGGCCGGTTTGCAAGCGCTCCCGGCCACTGTTCCCAGCAGGCGTGGACAATGCTCCCAAGCCCGGGAGAAAAGCGCTTCAGGGTCGTGCTCTCTCCGGGCCCTTGCCCCTGAGCCTGGGGGCAAGCCAGGGTGTCCACACTCCCAGGCCAAGGCAGAACCACATGCACACGTCTGATCTGCCCCATGCACCGGCAGAGAGCTCGGGGGAGCCAGAGTCTGTCAAGCAGCTGCTGGGCTGGCTGCCTGTATGGGAAGTGGCAGAGCCGACCTAGGGGCAAGTTGGGCCTCTTGCTCTCCCTGCTGCCCTGAGGCTGCTGGGCCAAAGAGGTCTTGGGCATCCAGCCCCTTGCTGGTCCCTTCCCTCTGACGAGGCCCTCTGAGCTCCAGCACCTTGCAGTGTGGAGACAGCCCCTGCCAGCAACCTCCTCTCCAAGGAGGCCTCAACCAAGGCCTAGGCCCAGGGGAAAGGCACCAGCGGGGATGAGCCTGGGGAGGCGCCCGGGCATGTCTGGACCCAGTCCCCACAGCCTGCCCCTTGGTGGGGCAGTACCGCCGGAGGCCAGGAAGGTCTGGGCAAGGCTGGCCAGGGGCAGGGGACCTGCTGGTTCCTGCCCCTGGCCTGTGGGGCCTCTGAGCACAACCGGCCCTCTCCCACTGGAAGACCTCCCCGGCTGCCTCCAAAGGCCGGTTTGCAAGCACTCCCGCCCACTGTTCCCACCAAGCGCCCACAATGCTCCCAAGCCCGGGAGAAAAGCGCTTCGGGGTGGTGCTCTCTCCGGGCTCTTGCCCCTGAGCCTGGGGGCCAGGCAGGGGGTCCACACTCCTAGGCCAAGGCAGAACCACATGCACACGTCTGTTCCTGCCCCCTGCAAGGGCAGAGCGCTCGGGGGAGCCAGAGTCTGTCAGGCAGCTGCTGGGCTGGCCGCCTGTGTGGGAAGGGGCAGAGCCGACCTAGGGGCAATTTGGGCCTCTTGCTCTCCCTGCTGCCCTGAGGCTGCTGGGCCAAAGAGGTCTTGGGCATCCAGCCCCTTGCTTGTCCCTTCCCTCTGACGAGGCCCTCTGAGCTCCAGCACCTTGCAGTGTGGAGACAGCCCCTGCCAGCAACCTCCTCTCCAAGGAGGCCTCAACCGAGGCCTAGGACCAGGGGAAAGGCACCAGCGGGGATGAGCCTGGGGAGGCGCCCGGGCATGTCTGGACCCAGTCCCCGCAGCCTGCCCCTTGGTGGGGCAGTACCCCCGGAGGCCAGGAAGGTCTGGGCAAGGCTGGCCAGGGCCAGGGGTCCTGCTGGGTCCTGCCCCTGGCCTGTGGGGCCTCTGAGCACAACCGGCCCTCTCCCACTGGAAGACCTCCCCGGCTGCCTCCAAAGTCCTGTTTGCCAACACTCCCGCCCCCTGTTCCCGCCAGGCACGCACAATGCTCCCAAGCCCGGGAGAAAAGCGCTTCGGGGTGTTGCTCTCTCCGGGCCCTTGCCCCTGAGCCTGGGGGCCAGGCAGTTGGTCCACACTCCCAGTCCAAGGCAGAACCACATGCACACGTCTGTTCCTGACCCCTGCACCGGCAGAGAGCTCGGGGGAGCCAGAGTCTGTCAGGCAGCTGCTGGGCTGGCCGCCTGTGTGGGACGGGGCAGAGCCGACCTAGGGGCAAGTTGGGCCTCTTCCTCTCCCTGCTGCCCTGAGGATGCTGAGCCAAAGAGGTCTTGGGCATCCAGCCCCTTGCTGGTCCCTTCCCTCTGACGAGGCCCTCTGAGCTCCAGCACCTTGCAGTGTGGAGACAGCCCCTGCCAGCAACCTCCTCTCCAAGGAGGCCTCAACCGAGGCCTAGGCCCAGGGGAAAGGCACCAGCGGGGATGAGCCTGGGGAGGCGCCCGGGCATGTCTGGACCAAGTCACCGCAGCCTGCCCCTTGGTGGGGCAGTATCCCCGGAGGCCAGGAAGGTCTGGGCAAGGCTGGCCAGGGGCAGGGGACCTGCTGGGTCCTGCCCCTGGCCTGTGGGGCCTCTGAGCACAACCGGCCCTCTCCCACTGGAAGACCTCCCCGGCTGCCTCCAAAGGCCGGTTTGCAAGCACTCCCGCCCACTGTTCCCACCAAGCGCACACAATGCTCCCAAGCCCGGGAGAAAAGCGCTTCGGGGTGTTGCTCTCTCCGGGCCCTTGCCCCTGAGCCTGGGGGCCAGGCAGGGGGTCCACACTCCCAGGCCAAGGCAGAACCACATGCACACGTCTGTTCCTGCCCCCTGCACCGGCAGAGAGCTCGGGGGAGCCAGAGTCTGTCAGGCAGCTGCTGGGCTGGCCACCTGTGTGGGAAGGGGCAGAGCCGACCTAGGGGCAATTTGGGCCTCTTGCTCTCCCTGCTGCCCTGAGGCTGCTGGGCCAAAGAGGTCTTGGGCATCCAGCCCCTTGCTTGTCCCTTCCCTCTGACGAGGCCCTCTGAGCTCCAGCACCTTGCAGTGTGGAGACAGCCCCTGCCAGCAACCTCCTCTCCAAGGAGGCCTCAACCGAGGCCTAGGACCAGGGGAAAGGCACCAGCGGGGATGAGCCTGGGGAGGCGCCCGAGCATGTCTGGACCCAGTCCCCGCAGCCTGCCCCTTGGTGGGGCAGTACCCCCGGAGGCCAGGAATGTCTGGGCAAGGCTGCCAGGGGCAGGGACACTGCTGGGTCCTGCCCCTGGCCTGTCGGGCGTCTGAGCACAACCAGCACTCTCCCGCTGGAAGACCTCCCCGTCTGCCTCCAAAGGCCGGTTTGCAAGCACTCCCGCCCGCTGTTCCCGCCAGGCACGCACAATGCTCCCAAGCCCGGGAGAAAAGCGCTTCGGGGTGGTGCTCTCTCCGGGCCCTTGCCCCTGGGCCTGGGGGCCAGGCAGGGGGAACACACTCCCAGGCCAAGGCAGAACGACATGCACACGCTGTTCCTGCCCCCTACACCGGCAGAGAGCTCGGGGGAGCCAGATACTGCGAGGCTGCTGCTGGGCTGGCTGCCTGTGTGGGACGGGGCAGAGCCGACCTACGGGCAAGTTGGGCCTCTTGCTCACCCTGCTGCCCTGAGGCTGCTGGGTCAAAGAGGTCTTGGGCATCCAGCCCTTTGCTGGTCCCTTCCCTCTGACGAGGCCCTCTGAGCTCCAGCACCTTGCAGTGTGGAGACAGCCCCTGCCAGCAACCTCCTCTCCAAAGAGGCCTCAACCGAGGCCTAGGCCCAGGGGAAAGGCACCAGCGGGGATGATCCTGGGGAGGCGCACGGACATGTCTGGACCCAGTCCCCGCAGCCTGCCCCTTGGTGGGGCAGTACCCCCGGAGGCCAGGAAGGTCTGGGCAAGGCTGGCCAGGGGCAGGGGCCCTGCTGGGTCCTGCCCCTTGCCTGTGGGGCCTCTGAGCACAACCGGCCCTCTCCCACTGGAAGACCTCCCCGGCTGCCTCCAAAGGCCGGTTTGCAAGCGCTCCCGGCCACTGTTCCCAGCAGGCGTGGACAATGCTCCCAAGCCCGGGAGAAAAGCGCTTCAGGGTCGTGCTCTCTCCGGGCCCTTGCCCCTGAGCCTGGGGGCAAGGCAGGGTGTCCACACACCCAGGCCAAGGCAGAACCACATGCACACGTCTGATCTGCCCCATGCACCGGCAGAGAGCTCGGGGGAGCCAGAGTCTGTCAGGCAGCTGCTGGGCTGGCTGCCTGTATGGGAAGTGGCAGAGCCGACCTAGGGGCAAGTTGGGCCTCTTGCTCTCCCTGCTGCCCTGAGGCTGCTGGGCCAAAGAGGTCTTGGGCATCCAGCCCCTTGCTGGTCCCTTCCCTCTGACGAGGCCCTCTGAGCTCCAGCACCTTGCAGTGTGGAGACAGCCCCTGCCAGCAACCTCCTCTCCAAGGAGGCCTCAACCGAGGCCTAGGCCCAGGGGAAAGGCACCAGCGGGGATGAGCCTGGGGAGGCGCCCGGGCATGTCTGGACCCAGTCCCCGCAGCCTGCCCCTTGGTGGGGCAGTACCCCCGGAGGCCAGGAAGGTCTGGGCAAGGCTGCCCAGGGGCAGGGGACCTGCTGGGTCCTGCCCCTGGCCTGTGGGGCCTCTGAGCACAACCGGCCCTCTCCCACTGGAAGACCTCCCCGGCTGCCTCCAAAGGCCGGTTTGCAAGCACTCCCGCCCACTGTTCCCACCAAGCCCACACAATGCTCCCAAGCCCGGGAGAAAAGCGCTTCGGGGTGGTGCTCTCTCCGGGCCCCTGCCCCTGAGCCTGGGCCCAAGGCAGGGTGTCCACACTCCCAGGCCAAGGCAGAACCACATGGACACGTCTGTTCCTGACCCCTGTACCGGCAGAGAGCTCGGGGGAGCCAGAGTCTGTCAGGCAGCTGCTGGGCTGGCCGCCTGTGTGGGAAGGGGCAGAGCCGACCTAGGGGCAAGTTGGGCCTCTTCCTCTCCCTGCTGCCCTGAGGCTGCTGGGCCAAAGAGGTCTTGGGCATCCAGCCCCTTGCTGGTCCCTTCCCTCTGACGAGGCCCTCTGAGCTCCAGCACTTGCAGTGTGGAGACAGCCCCTGCCAGCAACCTCCTCTCCAAGGAGGCCTCAACCGAGGCCTAGGCCCAGGGGAAAAGCACCAGCGGGGATGAGCCTGGGGAGGCGCCCGGGCATGTCTAGACCCAGTCCCCGCAGCCTGCCCCTTGGTGGGGCAGTACCCCCGGAGGCCAGGAAGGTCTGGGCAAGGCTGCCAGGGGCAGGGACACTGCTGGGTCTTGCCCCTGGCCTGTGGGGCCTCTGAGCACAACCGGCACTCTCCCGCTGGAAGACCTCCCCGTCTGCCTCCAAAGGCCGGTTTGCAAGCACTCCCGCCCGCTGTTCCCGCCAGGCACGCACAATGCTCCCAAGCCCGGGAGAAAAGCGCTTCGGGGTGGTGCTCTCACCGGGCCCTTGCCCCTGAGCCTGGGGGCCAGGCAGGGGGAACACACTCCCAGGCCAAGGCAGAACGACATGCACACGTCTGTTCCTGCCCCCTACACCGGCAGAGAGCTCGGGGGAGCCAGAGACTTCCAGGCTGCTGCTGGGCTGGCTGCCTGTGTGGGACGGGGCAGAGCCCACCTAGGGGCAAGTTGGGCCTCTTGCTCTCCCTGCTGCCCTGAGGCTGCTGGGTCAAAGAGGTCTTGGGCATCCAGCCCTTTGCTGCTCCCTTCCCTCTGACGAGGCCCTCTGAGCTCCAGCACCTTGCAGTGTGGAGACAGCCCCTGCCATCAACCTCCTCTCCAAGGAGGCCTCAAACGAGGCCTAGGCCCAGGGGAAAGGCACCAGCGGGGATGAGCCTGGGGAGGCGCCCGGGCATGTCTGGACCCAGTCCCCGCAGCCTGCCCCTTGGTGGGGCAGTACCCCCGGAGACCAGGAAGATCTGGGCAAGGCTGGCCAGGGGCAGGGGCCCTGCTGCGTCCTGCCCCTGGCCTGTGGGGCCTCTGAGCACAACCGGCCCTCTCCCACTGGAAGACCTCCCCGGCTGCCTCCAAAGGCCGGTTTGCAAGCACTCCCGCCCACTGTTCCCAGCAGGCGTGCACAATGCTCCTAAGCCCGGGAGAAAAGCGCTTCAGGGTGGTGCTCTCTCCGGGCCCTTGCCCCTGAGCCTGGTGGCAAGGCAGGGTGTCCACACTCCCAGGCCAAGGCAGAACCACATGCACACGTCTGATCTGCCCCCTGCACCGGAAGAGAGCTCGAGGGAGCCAGAGTCTGTCAGGCAGCTGCTGGGCTGGCCGCCTGTGTGGGAAGGGGCAGAGCCGACCTAGGGGCAAGTTGGGCCTCTTGCTCTCCCTGCTGCCCTGAGGCTGCTGGGCCAAAGACGTCTTGGGCATCCAGCCCCTTGCTGGTCCCTTCCCTCTGACGAGGCCCTCTGAGCTCCAGCACCTTGCAGTGTGGAGACAGCCCCTGCCAGCAACCTCCTCTCCAAGGAGGCCTCAACCGAGGCCTAGGCCCAGGGGAAAGGCACCAGCGGGGATGAGCCTGGGGAGGCGCCCGGGCATGTCTGGACCCAGTCCCCGCAGCCTGCCCCTTGGTGGGGCAGTAACCCCGGAGGCCAGGAAGGTCTGGGCAAGGCTGGCCAGGGGCAGGGGCCCTGCTGGGTCCTGCCCCTGGCCTGTGGGGCCTCTGAGCACAACCGGCCCTCTCCCACTGGAAGACCTCCCCGGCTGCCTCCAAAGGCCGGTTTGCCAACACTCCCGCCCGCTGTTCCCGCCAGGCACGCACAATGCTCCCAAGCCCGGGAGAAAAGCGCTTCGGGGTGTTTTTCTCTCCGGGCCCTTGCCCCTGAGCCTGGGGGCCAGGCAGTTGGTCCACACTCCCAGACCAAGGCAGAACCACATGCACACGTCTGTTCCTGACCCCTGCACCGGCAGAGAGCTCGGGGGAGCCAGAGTCTGTCAGGCAGCTGCTGGGCTGGCCGCCTGTGTGGGAAGGGGCAGAGCCGATCTAGGGGCAAGTTGGGCCTCTTCCTCTCCCTGCTGCCCTGAGGCTGCTGGGCCAAAGAGGTCTTGGGGATCCAGCCCCTTGCTGGTCCATTCCCTCTGACGAGGCCCTCTGAGCTCCAGCACCTTGCAGTGTGGAGACAGCCCCTGCCAGCAACCTCCTCTCCAAAGAGGCCTCAACCGAGGCCTAGGCCCAGGGGAAAGGCACCAGCGGGGATGAGCCTTGGGAGGCGCCCGAGCATGTCTGGACCCAGTCCCCGCAGCCTGCCCCTTGGTGGGGCAGTACCCCCGGAGGCCAGGAATGTCTGGGCAAGGCTGCCAGGGGCAGGGACACTGCTGGGTCCTGCCCCTGGCCTGTGGGGCGTCTGAGCACAACCGGCACTCTCCCGCTGGAAGACCTCCCCGTCTGCCTCCAAAGGCCGGTTTGCAAGCACTCCCGCCCGCTGTTCCCGCCAGGCACGCACAATGCTTCCAAGCCCGGGAGAAAAGCGCTTCGTGGTGGTGCTCTCTCCGGGCCCTTGCCCCTGAGCCTGGGGGCCAGGCAGGGGGAACACACTCCCAGGCCAAGGCAGAACGACATGCACACGTCTGTTCCTGCCCCCTACACCGGCAGAGAGCTCGGGGGAGCCAGATACTGCGAGGCTGCTGCTGGGCTGGCTGCCTGTGTGGGACGGGGCAGAGCCCACCTAGGGGCAAGTTGGGCCACTTGCTCTTCCTGCTGCCCTTAGGCTGCTGGGTCAAAGAGGTCTTGGGCATCCAGCCCTTTGCTGGTCCCTTCCCTCTGACGAGGCCCTCTGAGCTCCAGCACCTTGCAGTGTGGAGACAGCCCCTGCCAGCAACCTCCTCTCCAAAGAGTCCTCAACCGAGGCCTAGGCCCAGGGGAAAGGCACCAGCGGGGATGATCCTGGGGAGGCGCACGGACATGTCTGGACCCAGTCCCCGCAGCCTGCCCCTTGGTGGGGCAGTACCCCCGGAGGCCAGGAAGGTCTGGGCAAGGCTGGCCAGGGGCAGGGGCCCTGGTGGGTCCTGTCCCTGGCCTGTGGGGCCTCTGAGCACAACCGGCCCTCTCCCACTGGAAGACCTCCCCGGCTGCCTCCAAAGGCCGGTTTGCAAGCGCTCCCGGCCACTGTTCCCAGCAGGCGTGGACAATGCTCCCAAGCCCGGGAGAAAAGCGCTTCAGGGTCGTGCTCTCTCCGGGCCCTTGCCCCTGAGCCTGGGGGCAAGCCAGGGTGTCCACACTCCCAGGCCAAGGCAGAACCACATGCACACGTCTGATCTGCCCCATGCACCGGCAGAGAGCTCGGGGGAGCCAGATACTGCGAGGCTGCTGCTGGGCTGGCTGCCTGTGTGGGACGGGGCAGAGCCGACCTAGGGGCAAGTTGGGCCTCTTGCTCTCCCTGCTGCCCTGAGGCTGCTGGGCCAAAGAGGTCTTGGGCATCCAGCCCCTTGCTGGTCCCTTCCCTCTGACGAGGCCCTCTGAGCTCCAGCACCTTGCAGTGTGGAGACAGCCCCTGCCAGCAACCTCCTCTCCAAGGAGGCCTCAACCGAGGCCTAGGCCCAGGGGAAAGGCACCAGCGGGGATGAGCCTGGGGAGGCGCCCGGGCATGTCTGGACCCAGTCCCCACAGCCTGCCCCTTGGTGGGCCAGTACCCCCGGAGGCCAGGAAGGTCTGGGAAAGGCTGGCCAGGGGCAGGGGACCTCCTGGGCCCTGCCCCTGGCCTGTGGGGCCTCTGAGCACAAACGGCCCTCTCCCACTGGAAAACCTCCCCGGCTGCCTCCAAAGGCCGGTTTGCCAACACTCCCGCCCGTTGTTCCCGCCAGGCATGCACAATGCTCCCAAGCCCGGGAGAAAAGCGCTTCGGGGTGTTGCTCTCTCCGGGCCCTTGCCCCTGAGCCTGGGCACAAGGCAGGGTGTCCACACTCCCAGGCCAAGGCAGAACCACATGCACACGTCTGTTCCTGACCCCTGTACCGGCAGAGAGCTCGGGGGAGCCAGAGTCTGTCAGGCAGCTGCTGGGCTGGCCGCCTGTGTGGGAAGGGGCAGAGCCGACCTAGGGGCAAGTTGGGCCTCTTCCTCTCCCTGCTGCCCTGAGGCTGCTGGGCCAAAGAGGTCTTGGGCATCCAGCCCCTTGCTGGTCCCTTCCCTCTGACGAGGCCCTCTGAGCTCCAGCACCTTGCAGTGTGGAGACAGCCCCTGCCAGCAACCTCCTCTCCAAGGAGGCCTCAACCGAGGCCTAGGCCCAGGGGAAAGGCACCAGCGGGGATGAGCCTGGGAGGCGCCCGGACATGTCTAGACCCAGTTCCCGCAGCCTGCCCCTTGGTGGGGTAGTATCCCCGGAGGCCAGGAAGGTCTGGGCAAGGCTGCCAGGGGCAGGGACACTGCTGGGTCTTGCCCCTGGCCTGTGGGGCCTCTGAGCACAACCGGCACTCTCCCGCTGGAAGACCTCCCCGTCTGACTCCAAAGGCCGGTTTGCAAGCACTCCCGCCCGCTGTTCCCGCCAGGCACGCACAATGCTCCCAAGCCCGGGAGAAAAGCGCTTCGGGGTGGTGCTCTCACCGGGCCCTTGCCCCTGAGCCTGGGGGCCAGGCAGGGGGAACACACTCCCAGGCCAAGGCAGAACGACATGCACACGTCTGTTCCTGCCCCCTACACCGGCAGAGAGCTCGGGGGAGCCAGAGACTGCCAGGCTGCTGCTGGGCTGGCTGCCTGTGTGGGACGGGGCAGAGCCCACCTAGGGGCAAGTTGGGCCTCTTGCTCTCCCTGCTGCCCTGAGGCTGCTGGGTCAAATAGGTCTTGGGCATCCAGCCCTTTGCTGGTCCCTTCCCTCTGACGAGGCCCTCTGAGCTCCAGCACCTTGCAGTGTGGAGACAGCCCCTGCCAGCAACCTCCTCTCCAAGGAGGCCTCAACCGAGGCCTAGGCCCAGGGGAAAGGCACCAGCGGGGATGAGCCTGGGGAGGCGCCCGGGCATGTCGGGACCCAGTCCCCGCAGCCTGCCCCTTGGTGGGGCAGTACCTCCGGAGGCCAGGAAGGTCTGGGCAAGGCTGGCCAGGGGCAGGGGCCCTGGTGGGTCCTGCCCCTGGCCTGTGGGGCCTCTGAGCACAACCGGCCCTCTCCCACTGGAAGACCTCCCCGGCTGCCTCCAAAGGCCGGTTTGCAAGCACTCCCGCCCACTGTTCCCACCAAGCGCGTACAATGCTCCCAAGCCCGGGAGAAAAGCGCTTCGGGGTGGTCTCTCTCCGGGCCCTTGCCCCTGAGCCTGGGGGCCAGGCAGGGGGTCCACACTCCCAGGCCAAGGCAGAACTACATGCACACGTCTGTTCCTGCCCCCTGCACCGGCAGAGAGCTCGGGGGAGCCAGAGTCTGTCAGGCAGCTGCTGGGCTGGCCGCCTGTGTGGGAAGGGGCAGAGCCGACCTAGGGGCAATTTGGGCATCTTGCTCTCCCTGCTGCCCTGAGGCTGCTGGGCCAAAGAGGTCTTGGGCATCCAGCCCCTTGCTGGTCCCTTCCCTCTGACGAGGCCCTCTGAGCTCCAGCACCTTGCAGTGTGGAGACAGCCCCTGCCAGCAACCTCCTCTCCAAGGAGGCCTCAACCGAGGCCTAGGCCCAGGGGAAAGGCACCAGCGGGGATGAGCCTGGGGAGGCGCCCGGGCATGTCTGGACCCAGTCCCCGCAGCCTGCCCCTTGGTGGGGCAGTACCCCCGGAGGCCAGGTAGTTCTGGGCAAGGCTGGCCAGGGGCAGGGGCCCTGCTGGGTCCTGCCCCTGGCCTGTGGGACCTCTGAGCACAACCGGCCCTCTTCCACTGTAAGACCTCCCCGGCTGCCTCCAAAGGCCTGTTTGCAAGCGCTCCCGCCCACTGTTCCCAGCAGGCGTGCACAATGCTCCCAAGCCCGGGAGAAAAGCGCTTCAGGGTGGTGCTCTCTCCGGGCCCTTTCCTCTGAGCCTGGGGGCAAGGCAGGGTGTCCACACTCCCAGGCCAAGGCAGAACCACATGCACACGTCTGATCTGCCCCATGCACCGGCAGAGAGCTCGGGGGAGCCAGAGTCTGTCAGGCAGCTGCTGGGCTGGCCGCCTGTGTGGGAAGGGGCAGTACCGACCTAGGGGCAAGTTGGGCCTCTTGCTCTCCCCGCTGCCCTGAGGCTGCTGGGCCAAAGAGGTCTTGGGCATCCAGCCCCTTGCTGGTCCCTTCCCTCTGACGAGGCCCTCTGAGCTCCAGCACCTTGCAGTGTGGAGACAGCCCCTGCCAGCAACCTCCTCTCCAAGGAGGCCTCAACCGAGGCCTAGGCCCAGGGGAAAGGCACCAGCGGGGATGAGTCTGGGGAGGCGCCCGGGCATGTCTGGACCCAGTCCCCGCAGCCTGCCCCTTGGTGGGGCAGTAACCCCGGAGGCCAGAAAGGTCTGGGAAAGGCTGGCCAGGGGCAGGGGACCTGCTGGGCCCTGCCCCTGGCCTGTGGGGCCTCTGAGCACAACCGGCCCTCTCCCACTGGAAAACCTCCCCGGCTGCCTCCAAAGGCCGGTTTGCCAACACTCCCGCCCGTTGTTGCCGCCAGGCACGCACAATGCTCCCAAGCCCGGGAGAAAAGCGCTTCGGTGTGTTGCTCTCTCCGGGCCCTTGCCCCTGAGCCTGGGCGCAAGGCAGGGTGTCCACACTCCCAGGCCAAGGCAGAACCACATGCACACGTCTGTTCCTGACCCCTGTACCGGCAGAGAGCTCGGGGGAGCCAGAGTCTGTCAGGCAGCTGCTGGGCTGGCCGCCTGTGTGGGAAGGGGCAGAGCCGACCTAGGGGCAAGTTGGGCCTCTTCCTCTCCCTGCTGCCCTGAGGCTGCTGGGCCAAAGAGGTCTTGGGCATCCAGCCCCTTGCTGGTCCCTTCCCTCTGACGAGGCCCTCTGAGCTCCAGCACCTTGCAGTGTGGAGAGAGCCCCTGCCAGCAACCTCCTCTCCAAGGAGGCCTCAACCGAGGCCTAGGCCCAGGGGAAAGGCACCAGCGGGGATGAGCCTGGGGAGGCGCCCGGGCATGTCTAGACCCAGTCCCCGCAGCCTGCCCCTTGGTGGGGCAGTATCCCCGGAGGCCAGGAAGGTCTGGGCAAGGCTGCCAGGGGCAGGGACACTGCTGGGTCTTGCCCCTGGCCTGTGGGGCCTCTGAGCACAACCGGCACTCTCCCGCTGGAAGACCTCCCTGGCTGCCTCCAAAGGCCGGTTTGCAAGCACTCCCGCCTGCTGTTCCCGCCAGGCACGCACAATGCTCCCAAGCCCGGGAGAAAAGCGCTTCGGGATGGTGCTCTCACCGGGCCCTTGCCCCTGAGCCTGGGGGCCAGGCAGGGGGAACACACTCCCAGGCCAAGGCAGAACGACATGCACACGTCTGTTCCTGCCCCCTACACCGGCAGAGAGCTCGGGGGAGCCAGAGACTGCCAGGCTGCTGCTGGGCTGGCTGCCTGTGTGGGACGGGGCAGAGCGCACCTAGGGGCAAGTTGGGCCTCTTGCTCTCCCTGCTGCCCTGAGGCTGCTGGGTCAAAGAGGTCTTGGGCATCCAGCCCTTTGCTGGTCCCTTCCCTCTGACGAGGCCCTCTGAGCTCCAGCACCTTGCAGTGTGGAGACAGCCCCTGCCAGCAACCTCCTCTCCAAGGAGGCCTCAACCGAGGCCTAGGCCCAGGGGAAAGGCACCAGCGGGGATGAGCCTGGGGAGGCGCCCGGGCATGTCTGGACCCAGTCCCCGCAGCCTGCCCCTTGGTGGGGCAGTACCCCCGGAGGCCAGGAAGGTCTGGGCAAGGCTGGCCAGGGGCAGGGGCCCTGCTGGGTCCTGCCCCTGGCCTGTGGGGCCTCTGAGCACAACCGACCCTCTCCCACTGGAAGACCTCCCCGGCTGCCTCCAAAGGCCGGTTTGCCAACACTCCCGCCCGCTGTTCCCGCCAGGCACGCACAATGCTCCCAAGCCCGGGAGAAAAGCGCTTCGGGGTGTTGCTCTCTCCGGGCCCTTGCCCCTGAGCCTGGGGGCCAGGCAGTTGGACCACACTCCCAGACCAAGGCAGAACCACATGCACACGTCTGTTCCTGACACCTGCACCGGCAGAGAGCTCGGGGGAGCCAGAGTCTGTCAGGCAGATGCTGGGCTGGCCGCCTGTGTGGGAAGGGGCAGAGCCGATCTAGGGGCAAGTTGGGCCTCTTCCTCTCCCTGCTGCCCTGAGGCTGCTGGGCCAAAGAGGTCTTGGGCATCCAGCCCCTTGCTGGTCCCTTCCCTCTGACGAGGCCCTCTGAGCTCCAGCACCTTGCAGTGTGGAGACAGCCCCTGCCAGCAACCTCCTCTCCAAGGAGGCCTCAACCGAGGCCTAGGCCCAGGGGAAAGGCACCAGCGGGGATGAGCCTGGGGAGGCGCCCGGGCATGTCTGGACCCAGTCCCCGCAGCCTGCCCCTTGGTGGGGCAGTACCCCCGGAGGCCAGGAAGGTCTGGGCAAGGCTGGCCAGGGGCAGGGTCCCTGCTGGGTCCTGCCCCTGGCCTGTGAGGCCTCTGAGCACAACCGGCCCTCTCCCACTGGAAGACCTCCCCAGCTGCCTCCAAAGTCCTGTTTGCAAACACTCCCGCCCGCTGTTCACGCCAGGCTCGCACAATGCTCCCAAGCCCGGGAGAAAAGCGCTTCGGGGTGGTGCTCTCTCCGGGCCCTTGCCCCTGAGCCTGGGGGCCAGGCAGTGGGTCCACACTCCCAGACCAAGGCAGAACCACATGCACACGTCTGTTCCTGACACCTGCACCGGCAGAGAGCTCGGGGGAGCCAGAGTCTGTCAGGCAGGTGCTGGGCTGGCCGCCTGTGTGGGAAGGGGCAGAGCCGACCTAGGGGCAAGTTGGGCCTCTTGCTCTCCCTGCTGCCCTGAGGCTGCTGGGCCAAAGAGGTCTTGGGCATCCAGCCCCTTGCTGGTCCCTTCCCTCTGACGAGGCCCTCTGAGCTCCAGCACCTTGCAGTGTGGAGACAGCCCCTGCCAGCAACCTCCTCTCCAATGAGGCCTCAACCGAGGCCTAGGCCCAGGGGAAAGGCACCAGCGGGGATGAGCCTGGTGAGGCGCCCGTGCATGTCTGGACCCAGTCCCCGCAGCCTGCCCCTTGGTGGGGCAGTACCCCCGGAGGCCAGGAAGGTCTGTGCAAGGCTGCCAGGGGCAGGGACAGCGCTGGGTCCTGCCCCTGGCCTGTGGGACGTCTGAGCACAACCGGCACTCTCCCGCTGGAAGACCTCCCCGGCTGCCTCCAAAGGCCGGTTTGCAAGCACTCCCGCCCGCTGTTCCCGCCAGGCACGCACAATGCTCCCAAGCCCGGGAGAAAAGCGCTTCGGGGTGGTGCTCTCTCCGGGCCCTTGCCCCTAAGCCTGCGGGCCAGGCAGGGGGAACACACTCCCAGGCCAAGACAGAACGACATGAACACGTCTGTTCCTGCCCCCTACACCGGCAGAGAGCTCGGGGGAGCCAGAGTCTCTCAGGCAGGTGCTGGGCTGGCCGCCTGTGTGGGAAGGGGCAGAGCCGACCTAGGGGCAAGTTGGGCCTCTTGCTCTCCCTGCTGCCCTGAGGCTGCTGGGCCAAAGACGTCTTGGGCATCCAGCCCTTTGCTGGTCCCTTCCCTCTGACGAGGCCCTCTGAGCTCCAGCACCTTGCAGTGTGGAGACAGCACCTGCCAGCAATCTCCTCTCCAAGGAGGCCTCAACCGAGGCCTAGGCCCAGGGGAAAGGCACCAGCGGGGATGAGCCTGGGGAGGCGCCCGGGCATGTCTGGACCCAGTCCCCGCAGCCTGCCCCTTGGTGGGGCAGTACCCCTGGAGGCCAGGAAGGTCTGGGCAAGGCTGACCAGGGGCAGGGGACCTGCTGGGTCCTGCCCATGGCCTGTGGGGCCTCTGAGCACAACCGGCCCTCTCCCACTGGAAGACCTCCCCGGCTGCCTCCAAAGGCCGTTTTGCACGCACTCCCGCCCACTGTTCCCACCAAGCGCGCACAATGCTCCCAAGCCCGGGAGAAAAGCGCTTCGGGGTGGTGCTCTCTCCGGGCCCTTGCCCCTGAGCCTGGGGGCCAGGCAGGGGGTCCACACTCCCAGGCCAAGGCAGAACCACATGCACACGTCTGTTCCTGACCCCTGCACAGGCAGAGAGCTCGGGGAAGCCAGAGTCTGTCAGGCAGCTGCTGGGCTGGCCGCCTGTGTGGGAAGGGGCAGAAACGACCTAGGGGCAAGTTGGGCCTCTTCCTCTCCCTGCTGCCCTGAGGCTGCTGGGCCAAAGAGGTCTTGGGCATCCAGCCCCTTGCTGGTCCCTTCCCTCTGATGAGGCCCTCTGAGCTCCAGCACCTTGCAGTGTGGAGACAGCCCCTGCCAGCAACCTCCTCTCCAAGGAGGCCTCAACCGAGGCCTAGGCCTAGGGGAAAGGCACCAGCGGGGATGAGCCTGGGGAGGCGCCCGGCCATGTCTGGACCCAGTCCCCGCAGCCTGCCCCTTGGTGGGGCAGTACCCCCGGAAGCCAGGAAGGTCTCGGCAAGGCTGCCAGGGGCAGGGACACTGCTGGGTCCTGCCCCTGGCCTGTTGGGCGTCTGAGCACAACCGGCACTCTCCCGCTGGAAGACCTCCCCGTCTGCCTCCAAAGTCCTGTTTGCAAGCACGCCCACCCGCTGTTCCCCCAGGCACGCACAATGCTCCCAAGCCCGGGAAAAAAGCGCTTCGGGGTGGTGCTCTCTCCGGGCCCTTGGAAGACCTCCCCGGCTGCCTCCAATGGCCAGTTTGCAAGCACTCATGCCCGCTGTTCCCGCCAGCCGCGCACAATGCTCCCAAGCCCGGGAGAAAAGCGCTTCGGGGTGGTGCTCTCTCCCGGCCCTTGGAAGACCTCCCCGGCTGCCTCCAAAGGCTGGTTTTCAAGAACTCCCTCCCGCTGACCCGCCAGCCGCACACAATGCTCCCAAGCCCGGGAGAAAAGCATTTTGGTGTGGTCTCTCTCCGGGCCCTTGGAAGACTCCCCGGCTGCCTCTAAAGGCCGGTTTGCAAGCACTCATGTCCTCTGTTCCCGACAGCCGCGAACAATGCTCCCAATTCCGTGAGAAAAGTGCTTCGGGATGGTGCTCTCTCCGGGCCCTTGGAAGACCTCCCAAGCTGCCTCCAAAGGCCGGTTTGCAAGCACTCCCGCCCGCTGTTCCCGCCAGCCTCGCACAATGCTCCCAAGACCGGGAGAAAAGCGCTTCGGGGTGGTGTTCTCTCCGTGCCAATGGAGGACCTCCCTGGCTGCCCCCAAAGGCCGGTTTGCAAGCACTCCCACTCGCTGTTCCCGCCAGCCACGCACAATCCTCCAAAACCCCGGAGAAAAGCGCTTCGGGGTGGTGTTCTCTCCGTGCCCATGGAAGACCTCCCGGGGTGCCCCCAAAGGCCGGTTTGCAAGCACTCCCACTCGCTGTTCCCGCCATCCACGCACAATGCTCCCAAGCCCGGGAGAAAAGCATTTTGGGGTGGTGCTCACACCGGGCCCTGGAAGACCTCCCCGGCTGCCTCCAAAGGACGGTTTTCAAGCACTCCTGCCTGCTGTTCCCGCCACCCGCGCACAATGCTCCCAAGCCCGGGAGAAAAGCGCTTCGGGGTGGTGCTCTCTACAGGCCCTTGGAAGACCTCCCCGGCTGCCTCCAAAGGCCGGTTTGCAAGGACTCCTTCCTGCTGTTCCCGCCATCCGCGCACAATGCTCCCAAGCCCGGGAGAAAAGCATTTTGGGGTGGTGCTCACACCGGGCCCTGGAAGACCTCCCCGGCTGCCTCCAAAGGACGGTTTTCAAGCACTCCTGCCTGCTGTTCCCGCCACCCGCGCACAATGCTCCCAAGCCCGGGAGAAAAGCGCTTCGGGGTGGTGCTCTCTACAGGCCCTTGGAAGACCTCCCCGGCTGCCTCCAAAGGCCGGTTTGCAAGGACTCCTTCCTGCTGTTCCCGCCATCCGCGCACAATGCTCCCAAGCCCGGGAGAAAAGCATTTTGGGGTGGTGCTCACACCGGGCCCTGGAAGACCTCCCCGGCTGCCTCCAAAGGACGGTTTTCAAGCACTCCTGCCTGCTGTTCCCGCCACCCGCGCATAATGCTCCCAAGCGCGGGAGAAAAGCGCTTCGGGGTGGTGCTCTCTACAGGCCCTTGGAAGACCTCCCCGGCTGCCTCCAAAGGCCCCTTTGCAAGGACTCCTTCCTGCTGTTCCCGCCAGCCACGCACAATGCTCCCAAGCCCGGGAGAAAAGCATTTTGGGGTGGTGCTCACTCCGGGCCCTTGGAAGACCTCCCCGGCTGCCTCCAAAGGCCAGTTTGCAAGCAGTCCTGCCTGCTGTTCCCGCCAGCCGCGCACAATGCTCCCAAGCCCGGGAGAAAAGCATTTTGGGGTGGTGCTCACTCCGGGCCCTTGGAAGACATCCCCGGCTGCCTCCAAAGGCCAGTTTGCAAGCAGTCCTGCCTGCTGTTCCCGCCAGCCGCGCACAATGTTCCCAAGCCCGGGAGAAAAGCGCTTCGGGGTGGTGCTCGCTCCGGGCACTTGGAAGACGTCCCGGGCTGCCTCCAAAGGCCGGTTTGCAAGCATTCATGTCCGTTGTTCCCGACAGCCGCGCACAATGCTCCCAAGCCCGAGAGAAAAGCATTTTGGGGTGGTGCTCTCTCCGGGCCCTTGGAAGACCTCCCGGGCTGCCTCCAAAGGCCAGTTTGCAAGCATTCATGTCCGTTGTTCCCGACAGCCGCGCACAATGCTCCCAAGCCCGGGAGAAAAGCGCTTCAGGGTGGTGTTCTCTCAGGGACCATGGAGGACCTCCCCGGCTGCCCCCAAAGGCCGGTTTGCAAGCATTCCCACTCGCTGTTCCCGCCAGGCACACACAATGTTCCAAAACCCCGGAGAAAAGCGCTTCGGGGTGGTGCTCTCTCCGCGCCCTTGGAAGACTTCTCTGGCTGCCGCCAAAGGCCGGTTTGCAAGAATTCCCTCCCGCTGTCCCACCAGCCGCACACAATGCTCCAAAACCCGAGAGAAAAGCGCTTCGAGGTGGTGCTCTCTCCGGGCCCTTGGAAGACCTCCCCGGCTGCCTCCAAAGGCCGGTTTGCAAGCACTCCTGCCTGCTGTTCCCGCCACTCGCGCACAATGCTCCCAAGCCCGGAAGAAAAGCATTTTGGGGTAGTGCTCTCTCCGGGCCCTTGGAAGACCTCCCCGGCTGCCTCCAAAGGACAGTTTGCAAGAACTCATGCCCGCTGTTCCCGCCAGGCACGCACAATGCTCCCAAGCCCGGGAGAAAAGCGCTTCGGGGTGGTGCTCTCACCGGGCCCTTGCCCCTGAGCCTGGGGGCACTGCAGGGGGAACACACTCCCAGGCCAAGGCAGAACCACATGCAAACGTCTGTTCTTGGTCCCTGCACCGGCAGAGAGCTCGGGGGAGCCAGAGTATGCCAGGCAGCTGCTGGGTTGGCGGCCTGTGTGGAAAGGGGCAGAGCCGACCTAGGGGCAAGTTGGGCCTCTTGCTCTCCCTGCTGCCCTGAGGCTGCTGGGCCAAAGAGGTCTTGGGCATCCAGCCCCTTGCTGGTCCCTTCCCTCTGATCAGGCCCTCTGAGCTCCAGCACCTTGCAGTGTGGAGACAGCCCCTGCCAGCAACCTCCTCTCCAAGGAGGCCTCAACCGAGGCCTAGGCCCAGGGGAAAGGCACCAGCGGGGATGAGCCTGGGGAGGCGTCCGGGCATGACTGGACCCAGGCCCGCAGCCTGCCCCTTGGTGGGGCAGTACCCCCGGAGGCCAGGAAGGTCTGGGCAAGGCTGGCCAGGGGCAGGGGCCCTGCTGGGTCCTGTCCCTGGCCTGTAGGGCCTCTGAGCACAACCGGCCCTCTCCCACTGGAAGACCTCCCCGGCTGCCTCCGAAGGCCAGTTTGCCAACACTCCTGCCCGCTGTTCCCGCCAGGCACGCACAATGCTCCCAATTCCGTGAGAAAAGTGCTTCGGCATGGTGCTCTCTCCGGGCCCTTGGAAGACCTCCAAAGCTGCCTCCAAAGGCCGGCTTGCAAGCACTTCCACCCGCTGTTCCCGCCAGCCTCGCACAATGCTCCCAAGCCCGGGAGAAAAGCGCTTCGGGGTGGTGTTCTCTCCGTGCCCATGGAGGACCTCCCTGGCTGGCCCCAAAGGCCGGTTTGCAAGCACTCCCACTCGCTGTTCCCCCCAGCCACGCACAATCCTCCAAAACCCCGGAGAAAAGCGCTTCGGGGTGGTGTTCTCTCCGTGCCCATTGAAGACCTCCCGGGGTGCCCCCAAAGGCCGGTTTGGAACCACTCCCACTCGCTGTTCCCGCCATCCGCGCAAATGTTCCAAGCCCGGGAGAAAAGCGCTTCTGGGTGGTGCTCTCTCCTGGCCCTTGGAAGACCTCCCCGGCTGCCTCCAAAGGCCGGTTTGCAAGCACTCCCGCCCGCTGTTCCCACCAGCCACGCACAATGCTCCCAAGCCTGGGAGAAAAGCATTTTGGGGTGGTGCTCACACCGGGCCCTGGAAGACCTCCCCGGCTGCCTCCAAAGGACGGTTTTCAAGCACTCCTGCCTGCTGTTCCCGCCACCCGCGCACAATGCTCCCAAGCCCGGGAGAAAAGCGCTTCGGGGTGGTGCTCTCTACAGGCCCTTCGAAAACCTCCCCGGCTGCCTCCAAAGGCCGGTTTGCAAGGACTCCTTCCTGCTGTTCCCGCCAGCCACGCACAATGCTCCCAAGCCGGGGAGAAAAGCATTTTGGGGTGGTGCTCACTCCGGGCCCTTGGAAGACTTCCCCGGCTGCCTCCAATGGCCAGTTTGCAAGCACTCATGGCCGCTGTTCCCACCAGCCGCGCACAATGCTCCCAAGCCCGGGAGAAAAGCTTTTTGGGGTGGTGCTCACACCGGGCCCTGGAAGACCTCCCCGGGTGCCTCCAAAGGCCGGTTTTCAAGCACTCCTGCCTTCTGTTCCCGCCACCTGCGCACAATGCTCCCAAGCCCGGGAGAAAAGCGCTTCGGGGTGGTGCTCTCTACAGGCCCTTGGAAGACCTCCCCGGCTGCCTCCAAAGGCCGGTTTGCAAGGACTCCTTCCTGCTGTTCCCGCCAGCCACGCACAATGCTCCCAAGCCCGGGAGAAAAGCATTTTGGGGTGGTGCTCTCTACAGGCCCTTGGAAGACCTCCCCGGCTGCCTCCAATGGCCAGTTTGAAAGCACTCATGCCCGCTGTTCCCACCAGCCGCGCACAATGCTCCCAAGCCCGGGAGAAAAGCTTTTTGGGGTGGTGCTCACACCGGGCCCTGGAAGACCTCCCCGGCTGCCTCCAAAGGACGGTTTTCAAGCACTCCTGCCTGCTGTTCCCGCCACCTGCGCACAATGCTCCCAAGCCCGGGAGAAAAGCGCTTCGGGGTGGTGCTCTCTACAGGCCCTTGGAAGACCTCCCCGGCTGCCTCCAATGGTCAGTTTGCAAGCACTCATGCCCGCTGTTCCCACCAGCCGCGCACAATGCTCCAAAGCCCGGGAGAAAAGCTTTTTGGGGTGGTGCTCACCCCGGGCCCTGGAAGACCTCCCCGGCTGCCTGCAATGGCCGGTTTTCAAGCACTCCTGCCTGCTGTTCCCGCCACCTGCGCACAATACTCCCAAGCCCGGGAGAAAAGCGCTTCGGGGTGGTGCTCTCTACAGGTCCTTGGAAGATCTCCCCGGCAGCCTCCAAAGGCCGGTTTGCAAGGACTCCTTCCTGCTGTTCCCGCCAGCCACGCACAATGCTCCCAAGCCCGGGAGAAAAGTGCTTCGGGGTGGTGCTCTCTCCGGGCCCTGGGAAGACGTCCCCGGCTGCCTCCAAAGGCCGGTTTGCAAGCACTCATGCCCGTTGTTCCCACCAGCCGCGCACAATGCTCCCAAGCCCGGGAGAAAAGCGCTTCGGGGTGGTGCTCACTCCGGGCCCTTGGAAGACGTCCCCGGCTGCCTCCAATGGCCAGTTTGAAAGCACTCATGCCCGCTGTTCCCACCAGCCGCGCACAATGCTCCCAAGCCCGGGAGAAAAGCTTTTTGGGGTGGTGCTCACACCGGGCCCTGGAAGACCTCCCCGGCTGCCTTCAAAGGCCGGTTTTCAAGCACTCCTGCCTGCTGTTCCCGCCACCTGCGCACAATGCTCCCAAGCCCGGGAGAAAAGCGCTTCGGGGTGGTGCTCACTCCGGGCCCTTGGAAGACCTCCCCGGCTGCCTCCAAAGGCCGGTTTGCAAGGACTCCTTCCTGCTGTTCCCGCCAGCCACGCACAATGCTCCCAAGCCCGGGAGAAAAGCTTTTTGGGGTGGTGCTCACCCCGGGCCCTGGAAGACCTCCCCGGCTGCCTGCAATGGCCGGTTTTCAAGCACTCCTGCCTGCTGTTCCCGCCACCTGCGCACAATACTCCCAAGCCCGGGAGAAAAGCGCTTCGGGGTGGTGCTCTCTACAGGTCCTTGGAAGACCTCCCCGGCAGCCTCCAAAGGCCGGTTTGCAAGGACTCCTTCCTGCTGTTCCCGCCAGCCACGCACAATGCTCCCAAGCCCGGGAGAAAAGTGCTTCGGGGTGGTGCTCTCTCCGGGCCCTTGGAAGACGTCCCCGGCTGCCTCCAAAGGCCGGTTTGCAAGCACTCATGCCCGTTGTTCCCACCAGCCGCGCACAATGCTCCCAAGCCCGGGAGAAAAGCGCTTCGGGGTGGTGCTCACTCCGGGCCCTTGGAAGACGTCCCCGGCTGCCTCCAATGGCCAGTTTGAAAGCACTCATGCCCGCTGTTCCCACCAGCCGCGCACAATGCTCCCAAGCCCGGGAGAAAAGCTTTTTGGGGTGGTGCTCACACCGGGCCCTGGAAGACCTCCCCGGCTGCCTTCAAAGGACGGTTTTCAAGCACTCCTGCCTGCTGTTCCCGCCACCTGCGCACAATGCTCCCAAGCCCGGGAGAAAAGCGCTTCGGGGTGGTGCTCTCTACAGGCCCTTGGAAGACCTCCCCGGCTGCCTCCAAAGGCCGGTTTGCAAGGACTCCTTCCTGCTGTTCCCACCAGCCGCGCACAATGCTCCCAAGCCCGGGAGAAAAGCTTTTTGGGGTGGTGCTCACACCGGGCCCTGGAAGACCTCCCCGGCTGCCTCCAAAGGCCAGTTTTCAAGCACTCCTACCTGCTGTTCCCGCCACCTGCGCACAATGCTCCCAAGCCCGGGAGAAAAGCGCTTCGGGGTGGTGCTCTCTACAGGCCCTTGGAAGACCTCCCCGGCTGCCTCCAAAGGCCGGTTTGCAAGGACTCCTTCCTGCTGTTCCCGCCAGCCACGCACAATGCTCCCAAGCCCGGGAGAAAAGCTTTTTGGGGTGGTGCTCTCTACAGGCCCTTGGAAGACCTCCCCGGCTGCCTCCAGTGGCCAGTTTGCAAGCACTCATGCCCGCTGTTCCCACCAGCCGCGCACAATGCTCCCAAGCCCGGGAGAAAAGCTTTTTGGGGTGGTGCTCACACCGGGCCCTGGAAGACCTCCCCGGCTGCCTGCAAAGGCCGGTTTTCAAGCACCTCTGCCTGCTGTTCCTGCCACCCGCGCACAATACTCCCAAGCCCGGGAGAAAAGCGCTTCGGGGTGGTGCTCTCTACAGGCCCTTGGAAGACCTCCCCCGCTGCCTCCAAAGGCCGGTTTGCAAGGACTCCTTCCTGCTGTTCCCGCCAGCCACGCACAATGCTCCCAAGCCCGGGAGAAAAGTGCTTCGGGGTGGTGATCTCTCCGGGCCCTTGGAAGTCGTCCCCGGCTGCCTCCAAAGGCCGGTTTGCAAGCACTCATGCCCGTTGTTCCCACCAGCCGCGCACAATGCTCCCAAGCCCGGGAGAAAAGCGCTTCGGGGTGGTGCTCTCTCCGGGCCCTTGGAAGACGTCCCCGGCTGCCTCCAAAGGCCGGTTTGCAAGCACTCATGCCCGTTGTTCCCACCAGCCGCGCACAATGCTCCCAAGCCCGGGAGAAAAGCATTTTGGGGTGGTGCTCACTCCGGGCCCTTGGAAGACCTCCCCGGCTGCCTCCAAAGGCCAGTTTGCAAGCAGTCCTGCCTGCTGTTCCCGCCACCCGCGCACAATGCTCCCAAGCCCGGGAGAAAAGCGTTTCGGGGTGGTGTTCTCTCTGGGCCCAAGAAAGACCTCCCGGGCTGCCCCCAAATGCCGGTTTGCAAGCACTCCCACTCGCTGTTCCCACCATCCGTGCAAATGCTCCAAGCCCAGGAGAAAAGCCCTTCAGGGTGGTGCTCTCTCCCGGCCCTTGGAAGACCTCCCCGGCTGCCTCCAAAGGCTGGATTTCAAGTACTCCCTCCCGCTGTCCCGCCAGCTGCACACAATGCTCCCAATCACGGGAGAAAAGCGCTTCGGGGTGGTGCTCTCTACGGGCCCTTGGAAGACCTCCCCGTTTGTCTCCAAAGGCCGGTTTGCAAGCACTCATGCCCGCTGTTCCCGCCAGCCGCGCACAATGCTCCCAAGCCTAGGAGAAAAGCGCTTCGGGATGGTGCTCTCTCCCGGCCCTTGGAAGACCTCCCCGGCTGTCTCCAAAGGCCAGTTTGCAAGCACTCAATCCCGCTGTTCCCGCCAGCCGCGCACAATGCTCCCAAGCCCGGGAGAAAAGCGCTTCGGGGTGGTGCTCTCTCCTGGCCCTTGGAAGACCTCCCCGGCTGCCTCCAAAGGCTGGTTTTCAAGAACTCCCTCCCGCTGACCCGCCAGCCGCACACAATGCTCCCAAGCCCGGGAGAAAAGCATTTTGGGGTGGTCTCTCTCCGGGCCCTTGGAAGACTCCCCGGCTGCCTCTAAAGGCCGGTTTCCAAGCACTCATGTCCTCTGTTCCCGACAGCCGCGAACAATGCTCCCAATTCCGTGAGAAAAGTGCTTCGGGATGGTGCTCTCTCCGGGCCCTTGGAAGACCTCCCAAGCTGCCTCCAAAGGCCGGTTTGCAAGCACTCCCGCCCGCTGTTCCCGCCAGCCTCGCACAATGCTCCCAAGACCGGGAGAAAAGCGCTTCGGGGTGGTGTTCTCTCCGTGCCAAAGGAGGACCTCCCTGGCTGCCCCCAAAGGCCGGTTTGCAAGCACTCCCACTCGCTGTTCCCGCCAGCCACGCACAATCCTCCAAAACCCCGGAGAAAAGCGCTTCGGGGTGGTGTTCTCTCCGTGCCCATGGAAGACCTCCCGGGGTGCCCCCAAAGGCCGGTTTGCAAGCACTCCCACTCGCTGTTCCCGCCATCCGCGCACAATGCTCCCAAGCCCGGGAGAAAAGCATTTTGGGGTGGTGCTCACACCGGGCCCTGGAAGACCTCCCCGGCTGCCTCCAAAGGCCAGTTTGCAAGCAGTCCTGCCTGCTGTTCCCGCCAGCCGCGCACAATGTTCCCAAGCCCGGGAGAAAAGCGCTTCGGGGTGGTGCTCTCTCCGGGCACTTTCAAGACCTCCCCGGCTGCCTCCAAAGGCCGGTTTGTAAGTACTCATTCCCGCCGCTTCCGCCAGCCACGCACAATGCTCCCAAGCCCGGGAGAAAAGCATTTTGGGGTGGTGCTCTCTCCGGGCCCTTGGAAGACCTGCCGGGCTGCCTCCAAAGGCCGGTTTGCAAGCATTCATGTCCGTTGTTCCCGACAGCCGCGCACAATGCTCCCAAGCCCGAGAGAAAAGCATTTTGGGGTGGTGATCAGTCCGGCCCTTGGAAGACCTCCCCGGCTGCCTCCAAAGGACAGTTTGCAAGCACTCATGCCCGCTGTTCCCGCCAGCCGCGCACAATGCTCCCAAGACCGTGAGAAAAGCGCTTCGGGGTGGTGTTCTCTCAGGGACCATGGAGGACCTCCCCGGCTGCCCCCAAAGGCCGGTTTGCAAGCATTCCCCCTCGCTGTTCCCGCCAGGCACACACAATGTTCCAAAACCCCGGAGAAAAGCGCTTCGGGGTGGTGGTCTCTCCGGGCCCCTGCCCCTGAGCCTGGGGGCCAGGCAGGGGATCCACAGTCCCAGGCCAAGGCAGAACCACATGCACACGTCTGTTCCTGCCCCCTCCACCGGCAGAGAGCTGGGGGGAGCCAGAGTCTGTCAGGCAGCTGCTGGGCTGCCCGCCTGTGTGGGAAGGGGCAGAGCCGACCTAGGGGCAAGTTGGGCCTCTTGCTCTCCCTGCTGCCCTGAGGCTACTGGGCCATAGAGGTCTTGGGCATCCAGCCCCTTGCTGGTCCCTTCCCTCTGACGAGGCCCTCTGAGCTCCAGCACCTTGCAGTGTGGAGACAGCCCCTGCCAGCAACCTCCTCTCCAAGGAGGCCTCAACCGAGGCCTAGGCCCAGGGGAAAGGCACCAGCGGAGATGAGCCAGTGGAGGCGCACGGGCATGTCTGGACCCAGTCCCCGCAGCCTGCCCCTTGGTGGGGCAGTACCCCCGGAGGCCAGGAAGGTCTGGGCAAGGCTGCGAGGGGCAGGGGCCCTGCTGGGTCGTGCCCCTGGCCTGTGGGGTGTCTGAGCACAACCGGCACTCTCCCGCTGGAAGACCTCCCCGTCTGCCTCCAAAGGCCGGTTTGCAAGCACTCCCGCCCGCTGTTCCCGCCAGGCACGCACAATGCTCCTAAGCCCGGGAGAAAAGCGCTTCGGGGTTGTGCTCTCTCCGGGCCCTTGCCCCTGAGCCTGGGGGCAAGGCAGTTGGAACACACTCCCAGGCCAATGCAGAACGACATGCACACGTCTGTTCCTGCCCCCTACACCGGCAGAGAGCTCGGGGGAGCCAGAGACTGCCAGGCTGCTGCTGGGCTGGATGCCTGTGTGGGACGGGGCAGAGCCGACCTAGGGGCAAGTTGGGCCTCTTGCTCTCCCTGCTGCCCTGAGGCTGCAGGGCCAAAGACGTCTTGGGCATCCAGCCCCTTACTGGTCCCTTCCCTCTGACGAGGCCCTCTGAGCTCCAGCACCTTGCAGTGTGGAGACAGCCCCTGCCAGCAATCTCCTCTCCAAGGAGACCTCAACCGAGGACTAGGCCCAGGGGAAAGGCACCAGCGGGGTTGAGCCAGGGCAGGCGCCCGGGCATGTCTGGACCCTGTCCCCGCAGCCTGCCCCTTGGTGGGGCAGTACCCCCGGAGGCCAGGAAGGTCGGGGCAAGGATGGCCAGGGGCAGGGGCCCTGCTGGGTCCTGCCCCTGGCCTGTGGGGCCTCTGAGCACAACCGGCCCTCTCCCACTGGAAGACCTCCCCGGCTGCCTCCAAAGGCCGGTTTGCAAGCACTCCCGCCCACTGTTCCCGCCAGGCGCGCACAATGCTCCCAAGCCCGGGAGAAAAGCGCTTCGGGGTGGTGGTCTCTCCGGGCCCTTGCCCCTGAGCCTGGGGGCCAGGCAGGGGATCCAGAGTCCCAGGCCAAGGCACAACAACATGCACACGTCTGTTTCTGCCCCCTCCACCGGCAGAGAGCTGGGGGGAGCCAGAGTCTGTCAGGCAGCTGCTGGGCTGGCCGCCTGTGTGGGAAGGGGCAGAGCTGACCTAGGGGCAAGTTGGGCCTCTTGCTCTCCCTGCTGCCCTGAGGCTGCTGGGCCAAAGAGGTCTTGGGCATCCAGCCCCTTGCTGGTCCCTTCCCTCTGACGAGGCCCTCTGAGCTCCAGCACCTTGCAGTGTGGAGACAGACCCTGCCAGCAACCTCCTCTCCAAGGAGGCCTCAACCGAGGCCTAGGCCCACGGGAAAGGCACCAGCGGGGATGAGCCAGTGGAGGGGCCCGGGCATGTCTGGACCCAGTCCCCGCAGCCTGCCCCTTGGTGGGGCAGTACCCCCGGAGGCCAGGAAGGTCTGGGCATGGCTGGCCAGGGGCAGGGTCCCTGCTGGGTCCTGCCCCTGGCCTGTGGGGCCTCTGAGCACAACCGGCCCTCTCCCACTGGAAGACCTCCCCGGCTGCCTCCAAAGGCCGGTTTGCAAGCGCTCCCGCCCACTGTTCCCAGCAGGCGTGCACAATGCTCCCAAGCCCGGGAGAAAAGCGCTTCAGGGTGGTGCTCTCTCCGGGCCCTTGCCCCTGAGCCTGGGGGCAAGGCAGGGTGTCCACACTCCCAGGACAAGGCAGAACGACATGCACACGTCTGATCTGCCCCCTGCACCGGCAGAGAGCTCGGGGGAGCCAGAGTCTGTCAGGCAGCTGCTGGGCTGGCCGCCTGTGTGGGAAGGGGCAGAGCCGACCTAGGGGCAAGTTGGGCCTCTTGCTCTCCCTGCTGCCCTGAGGCTGCTGGGCCAAAGAGGTCTTGGGCATCCAGCCCCTTGCTGGTCCCTTCCCGCTGACGAGGCCCTCTGAGCTCCAGCACCTTGCAGTGTGGAGACAGCCCCTGCCAGCAACCTCCTCTCCAAGGAGGCATCAACCGAGGCCTATGCCCAGGGGAAAGGCACCAGCGGGGATGAGCCTGGGGAGGCGCCCAGGCATGTCTGGACCCAGTCCCCGCAGCCTGCCCCTTGGTGGGGCAGTACCCCCGGAGGCCAGGAAGGTCTGGGCAAGGCTGGCCAGGGGCAGGGGACCTGCTGGGTCCTGCCCCTGGCCTGTGAGGCCTCTGAGCACAACCGGCCCTCTCCCACTGGAAGACCTCCACGGCTGCCTCCAAAGTCCTGTTTGCAAACACTCCCGCCCGCTGTTCACGCCAGGCTCGCACAATGCTCCAAAGCCCGGGAGAAAAGCGCTTCGGGGTGGTGCTCTCTCCGGGCCCTTGCCCCTGAGCCTGAGGGCCAGGCAGTGGGTCCACACTCCCAGACCAAGGCAGAACCACATGCACACGTCTGTTCCTGACCCCTGCACCGGCAGAGAGCTCTGGGGAGCCAGAGTCTGTCAGGCAGGTGCTGGGCTGGCCGCCTGTGTGGGAAGGGGCAGAGCCGACCTAGGGGCAAGTTGGGCCTCTTCCTCTCCCTGCTGCCCTGAGGCTGCTGGGCCAAAGAGGTCTTGGGCATCCAGCCCCTTGCTGGTCCCTTCCCTCTGACGAGGCCCTCTGAGCTCCAGCACCTTGCAGTGTGGAGACAGCCCCTGCCAGCAACCTCCTCTCCAAGGAGGCCTCAACCGAGGCCTAGGCCCAGGGGAAAGGCACCAGCGGGGATGAGCCTGGGGAGGCGCCCGGGCATGTCTGGACCCAGTCCCCGCAGCCTGCCCCTTGGTGGGGCAGTACCCCCGGAGGCCAGGAAGGTCTGGGCAAGGCTGGCCAGGGGCAGGGGCCCTGCTGCGTCCTGCCCCTGGCCTGTGGGGCCTCTGAGCACAACCGGCCCTCTCCCACTGGAAGACCTCCCCGGCTGCCTCCAAAGGCCGGTTTGCAAGCGCTCCCGCCCACTGTTCCCAGCAGGCGTGCACAATGCTCCCAAGCCCGGGAGAAAAGCGCTTCAGGGTGGTGCTCTCTCCGGGCCCTTGCCCCTGAGCCTGGGGGCCAGGCAGGGTGTCCACACTCCCAGGACAAGGCAGAACGACATGCACACGTCTGATCTGCCCCCTGCACCGGCAGAGAGCTCGGGGGAGCCAGAGTCTGTCAGGCAGCTGCTGGGCTGGCCGCCTGTGTGGGAAGGGGCAGAGCCGACCTAGGGGCAAGTTGGGCCTCTTGCTCTCCCTGCTGCCCTGAGGCTGCTGGGCCAAAGAGGTCTTGGGCATCCAGCCCCTTGCTGGTCCCTTCCCTCGGACGAGGCCCTCTGAGCTCCAGCACTTTGCAGTGTGGAGACAGCCCCTGCCAGCAACCTCCTCTCCAAGGAGTCCTCAACCGAGGCCTAGCCAAGGGGAAAGGCACCAGCGGGGATGAGCCTGGGGAGGCGCCCGGGCATGTCTGGACCCAGTCCCCGCAGCCTGCCCCTTGGTGGGGCAGTACCCCCGGAGGCCAGGAAGGTCTGGGCAAGGCTGCCAGGGGCAGGGACACTGCTGGGCCCTGCCCCTGGCCTGTGGGGCGTCTGAGCACAACCGGCACTCTCCCGCTGGAAGACCTCCCCGTCTGCCTCGAAAGGCCGGTTTGCAAGCACTCCCGCCCGCTGTTCCCGCCAGGCACGCACAATGCTCCCAAGCCCGGGAGAAAAGCGCTTCGGGGTGGTGCTCTCACCGGGCCCTTGCCCCTGAGCCTGGGGGCCAGGCAGGGGGAACACACTCCCAGGCCAAGGCAGAACGACATGCACACGTCTGTTCCTGCCCCCTACACCGGCAGAGAGCTCGGGGGAGCCAGAGACTGCCAGGCTGCTGCTGGGCTGGCCGCCTGTGTGGGACGGGGCAGAGACGACCTAGGGGCAAGTTGGGCCTCTTGCTCTCCCTGCTGCCCTGAGGCTGCTGGGTCAAAGAGGTCTTGGGCATCCAGCCCTTTGCTGGTCCCTTCCCTCTGACGAGGCCCTCTGATCTCCAGCACCTTGCAGTGTGGAGACAGCCCCTGCCAGCAACCTCCTCTCCAAGGAGACCTCAACCGAGGCCTAGGCACAGGGGAAAGGCACCAGCGGGGATGAGCCTGGGGAGGCGCCCGGGGTTGTCTGGACCCAGTCCCCGCAGCCTGCCCCTTGGTGGGGCAGTACCCCCGGAGGCCAGGAAGGTCTGGGCAAGGCTGGCCAGGGTCAGGGGCCCTGCTGGGTCCTGCCCCTGGCCTGTGGGGCCTCTGAGCACAACCGGCCCTCTCCCACTGGAAGACCTCCCCGGCTGCCTCCAAAGTCCTGTTTGCTAACACTCCCGCCCGCTGTTCACGCCAGGCTCGCACAATGCTCCCAAGCCCGGGAGAAAAGCGCATTGGGGTGGTTCTCTCTCCGGGCCCTTGCCCCTGAGCCTGGGGGCAAGGCACCGGGAACACACTCCCTGGCCAAGGCAGAACCACATGCCCACGTCTGTTCCTGTCCCCTGCACCGGCAGAGAGCTCGGGGGAGCCAGAGTCTGTCAGGCAGCTGCTGGGCTGGCCGCCTGTGTGGGAAGGGGCAGAGCCGACCTAGGGGCAAGTTGGGCCTCTTGCTCTCCCTGCTGCCCTGAGGCTGCTGGGCCAAAGAGGTCTTGGGCATCCAGCCCCTTGCTGGTCCCTACCCTCTGACGAGGCCCTCTGAGCTCCAGCACCTTGCAGTGTGGAGACAGCCCCTGCCACCAACCTCCTCTCCAAGGAGGCCTCAACCGAGGCCTAGGCCCAGGGGAAAGGCACCAGCGGGGATGAGCCAGGGGAGGCGCCCGAGCATGTCTGGACCCAGTCCCCGCAGCCTGCCCCTTGGTGGGGCAGTACCCCCGGAGGCCAGGAAGGTCTGGGCAAGGCTGGCCAGGGGCAGGGGCCCTGTTGCGTCCTGCCCCTGGCCTGTGGGGCCTCTGAGCACAACCGGCCCTCTCCCACTGGAAGACCTCCCCGGCTGCCTCCAAAGGCCGGTTTGCAAGCGCTCCCGCACACTGTTCCCAGCAGGCGTGCACAATGCTCCCAAGCCCGGGAGAAAAGCGCTTCAGGGTGGTGCTCTCTCCGGGCCCTTGCCCCTGAGCCTGGGGTCAAGGCACGGTGTCCACACTCCCAGACCAAGTCAGAACCACATGCACACGTCTGTTCCTGCCCCCTGCACCGGCAGAGAGCTCGGGGGACCCAGAGTCTGTCAGGCAGCTGCTGGGCTGGCCGCCTGTGTGGGAAGTGGCAGAGCCGACCTAGGGGCAAGTTGGGCCTCTTGCCCTCCCTGCTGCCCTGAGGCTGCTGGGCCAAAGAGGTCTTGGGCATCCAACCCCTTGCTGGTCCCTTCCCTCTGACGAGGCCCTCTGAGCTCCAGCACCTTGCAGTGTGGAGACAGCCCCTGCCAGCAACCTCCTCTCCAAGGAGGCCTAAACCGAGGCCTAGGCACAGGGGAAAAGCACCAGCGGGGATGAGCCTGGGGAGGCGCCCGGGCATGTATGGACCCAGTCCCCGCAGCCTTCCCCTTGGTGGGGCAGTACCCCCGGAGGCGAGGAAGGTCTGGGAAAGGCTGGCCAGGGGCAGGGGACCTGCTGGGTCCTGCCCCTGGCCTGTGGGGCCTCTGAGCACAACCGGCCCTCTCCCACTGGAAGACGTCCCCGGCTGCCTCCAAAGGCCGGTTTGCAAGCACTCCCGCCCACTGTTCCAACCAAGGGCGCACAACGCTCCCAAGCCCGGGAGAAAATCGCCTCGGGGTGGTGCTCTCTCCGGGCCCTTTCCCCTGAGCCTGGGGGCCAGGCAGGGTGTCCACACTCCCAGGCCAAGGCAGAACGACATGCACACGTCTGTTCCTGCCCCATGCACCGGCAGAGAGCTCGGGGGAGCCAAAGTCTGTCAGGCAGCTGCTGGGCTGACCGCCTGTGTGGGAAGGGGCAGAGCCGACCTAGGGGCAAGTTGGGCCTCTTGCTCTTCCTGCTGCCATGAGGCTGCTGGGCCAAAGAGATCTTGGGCATCCAGCCCCTTGCTTGTCCCTTCCCTCTGACGAGGCCCTCTGAGCTCCAGCACCTTGCAGTGTGGAGACAGCCCCTGCCAGCAACCTCCTCTCCAAGGAGGCCTCAACCGAGGCCTAGGCCCAGGGGAAAGGCACCAGCGGGGATGAGCCTGGGGAGGCGCCCGGCCATGTCTGGACCCAGTCCCCGCAGCCTGCCCCTTGGTGGGGCAGTACCACCGGAAGCCAGGAGGGTCTGGGCAAGGCTGCCAGGGGCAGGGACACTGCTGGGTCCTGCCCCTGGCCTGTGGGGCGTCTGAGCACAACCGGCACTCTCCCGCTGGAAGACCTCCCCGGCTGCCTCCAAAGGCCGGTTTGCAAGCACTCCCGCCCGCTGTTCCCGCCAGGCACGCACAATGCTCCCAAGCCCGGGAGAAAAGCGCTTCGGGGTGGTGCTCTCTCCAGGCCCTTGCCCCTGAGCCTGGGGGACAGGCAGGGGGAACACACTCCCAGGCCAAGGCAGAATGACATGCACACGTCTGTTCCTGCCCCCTACACCGGCAGAGAGTTCGGGGGAGCCAGAGACTGCCAGGCTGCTGCTGGGCTGGCTGCCTGTGTGGGACGGGGTAGAGCCGACCTAGGGGCAAGTTGGGCCTCTTGCTCTCCCTGCTGTCCTGAGGCTGCTGGGTCAAAGAGGTCTTGGGCATCCAGCCCTTTGCTGGTCCTTTCCCTCTGACGAGGCCCTCTGAGCTCCAGCACCTTGCAGTGTGCAGACAGCCCCTGCCGGCAACCTCCTCTCCAAGGAGGCCTCAACCGAGGCCTAGGCCCAGGGGAAAGGCACCAGCGGGGATGAGCCTGGGGAGGCGCCCGGGCATGTCTGGACCCAGGCCCCGCAGCCTGCCCCTTGGTGGGGTAGTACCCCCGGAGGCCAGGAAGGTCTGGGCAAGGCTGCCAGAGGCAGGGACACTGCTGGGTCCTGCCCTTGGCCTGTGGGGCCTCTGAGAACAACTGGCACTCTCCCGCTGGAAGACCTCCCCGGCTGCCTCCAAAGGCTGGTTTGCAAGCACTCAATCCCGCTGTTCACGCCAGCTGCGCACAATGCTCCCAAGCCCGGGAGAAAAGCATTTTGGGGTGGTGCTCACTCCGGGCTTTGGAAGACCTCCCCGGCTGCCTCCAAGGCCGGTTTGCAAGCACTTCTGCCTGCTGTTCCCGCCACCCGCGCACAATGCTCCCAAGCCCGGGAGAAAAGCGTTTCGGGGTGGTGTTCTCTCTGGGCCCAAGAAAGACCTCCCGGGCTGCCCCCAAATGCCGGTTTGCAAGCACTCCCACTCGCTGTTCCCGCCATCCGTGCAAATGCTCCAAGCCCAGGAGAAAAGCCCTTCAGGGTGGTGCTCTCTCCCGGCCCTTGGAAGACCTCCCCGGCTGCCTCCAAAGGCTGGATTTCAAGTACTCCCTCCCGCTGTCCCGCCAGCCGCACACAATGCTCCCAATCACGGGAGAAAAGCGCTTCGGGGTGGTGCTCTCTACGGGCCCTTGGAAGACCTCCCCGTTTGTCTCCAAAGGCCGGTTTGCAAGCACTCATGCCCGCTGTTCCCGCCAGCCGCGCACAATGCTCCCAAGCCTAGGAGAAAAGCGCTTCGGGGTGGTGCTCTCTCCCGGCCCTTGGAAGACCTCCCCGGCTGCCTCCAAAGGCCAGTTTGCAAGCACTCAATCCCGCTGTTCCCGCCAGCCGCGCACAATGCTCCCAAGCCCGGGAGAAAAGCGCTTCGGGGTGGTGCTCTCTCCTGGCCCTTGGAAGACCTCCCCGGCTGCCTCCAAAGGCTGGTTTTCGAGAACTCCCTCCCGCTGACCCGCCAGCCGCACACAATGCTCCCAAGCCCGGGAGAAAAGCATTTTGGGGTGGTCTCTCTCCGGGCCCTTGGAAGACTCCCCGGCTGCCTCTAAAGGCCGGTTTGCAAGCACTCATGTCCTCTGTTCCCGACAGCCACGAACAATGCTCCCAATTCCGTGAGAAAAGTGCTTCGGGATGGTGCTCTCTCCGGGCCCTTGGAAGACCTCCCAAGCTGCCTCCAAAGGCCGGTTTGCAAGCACTCCCGCCCGCTGTTCCCGCCAGCCTCGCACAATGCTCCCAAGACCGGGAGAAAAGCGCTTCGGGGTGGTGTTCTCTCCGTGCCAATGGAGGACCTCCCTGGCTGCCCCCAAAGGCCGGTTTGCAAGCACTCCCACTCGCTGTTCCCGCCAGCCACGCACAATCCTCCAAAACCCCGGAGAAAAGCGCTTCGGGGTGGTGTTCTCTCCGTGCCCATGGAAGAACTCCCGGGGTGCCCCCAAAGGCCGGTTTGCAAGCACTCCCACTCGCTGTTCCCGCCATCCGCGCACAATGCTCCCAAGCCCGGTAGAAAAGCATTTTGGGGTGGTGCTCACACCGGGCCCTGGAAGACCTCCCCGGCTGCCTCCAAAGGACGGTTTTCAAGCACTCCTGCCTGCTGTTCCCGCCACCCGCGCACAATGCTCCCAAGCCCGGGAGAAAAGCGCTTCGGGGTGGGGCTCTCTACAGGCCCTTGGAAGACCTCCCCGGCTGCCTCCAAAGGCCGGTTTGCAAGGACTCCTTCCTGCTGTTCCCGCCATCCGCGCACAATGCTCCCAAGCCCGGGAGAAAAGCATTTTGGGGTGGTGCTCACACCGGGCCCTGGAAGACCTCCCCGGCTGCCTCCAAAGGACGGTTTTCAAGCACTCCTGCCTGCTGTTCCCGCCACCCGCGCAGAATGCTCCCAAGCGCGGGAGAAAAGCGCTTCGGGGTGGTGCTCTCTACAGGCCCTTGGAAGACCTCCCCGGCTGCCTCCAAAGGCCGGTTTGCAAGGACTCCTTCCTGCTGTTCCCGCCAGCCACGCACAATGCTCCCAAGCCCGGGAGAAAAGCATTTTGGGGTGGTGCTCACTCCGGGCCCTTGGAAGACCTCCCCGGCTGCCTCCAATGGCCAGTTTGCAAGCACTCATGTCCGCTGTTCCCACCAGCCGCGCACAATGCTCCCAAGCCCGGGAGAAAAGCTTTTTGGGGTGGTGCTCACACCGGGCCCTGGAAGACCTCCCCGGCTGCCTCCAAAGGCCAGTTTTCAAGCACTCCTGCCTGCTGTTCCCGCCACCTGCGCACAATGCTCCTAAGCACGGGAGAAAAGCGCTTCGGGGTGGTGCTCTCTACAGGCCCTTGGAAGACCTCCCCGGCTGCCTCCAAAGGCCGGTTTGCAAGGACTCCTTCCTGCTGTTCCCGCCAGCCACGCACAATGCTCCCAAGCCCGGGAGAGAAGCATTTTGGGGTGGTGCTCTCTACAGGCCCTTGGAAGACCTCCCCGGCTGCCTCCAGTGGCCAGTTTGCAAGCACTCATGCCCGCTGTTCCCACCAGCCGCGCACAATGCTCCCAAGTCCGGGAGAAAAGCTTTTTGGGGTGGTGCTCACACCGGGCCCTGGAAGACCTCCCCGGCTGCCTGCAAAGGCCGGTTTTCAAGCACTCCTGCCTGCTGTTCCCGCCACCTGCGCACAATACTCCCAAGCCCGGGAGAAAAGCGCTTCGGGGTGGTGCTCTCTACAGGCCCTTGGAAGACCTCCCCCGCTGCCTCCAAAGGCCGGTTTGCAAGGACTCCTTCCTGCTGTTCCCGCCAGCCACGCACAATGCTCCCAAGCCCGGGAGAAAAGCATTTTGGGGTGGTGCTCACTCCGGGCCCTTGGAAGACCTCCCCGGCTGCCTCCAAAGGCCAGTTTGCAAGCAGTCCTGCCTGCTGTTCCCGCCAGCCGCGCACAATGCTCCCAAGCCCGGGAGAAGAGCGCTTCGGGGTGGTGCTCTCTCCGGGCCCTTGGAAGACGTCCCCGGCTGCCTCCAAAGGCCGGTTTGCAAGCACTCATGCCCGTTGTTCCCACCAGCCGCGCACAATGCTCCCAAGCCCGGGAGAAAAGCATTTTGGGGTGGTGCTCACTCCGGGCCCTTGGAAGACCTCCCCGGCTGCCTCCAAAGGCCAGTTTGCAAGCAGTCCTGCCTGCTGTTCCCGCCAGCCGCTCACAATGTTCCCAAGCCCGGGAGAAAAGCGCTTCGGGGTGGTGCTCTCTCCGGGCACTTTCAAGACCTCCCCGGCTGCCCCCAAAGGCCGGTTTGTAAGTACTCATTCCCGCTGCTTCCGCCATCCACGCACAATGCTCCCCAGCCCGGGAGAAAAGCATTTTGGGGTGGTGCTCTCTCCGGGCCCTTGGAAGACCTCCCGGGCTGCCTCCAAAGGCCGGTTTGCAAGCATTCATGTCCGTTGTTCCCGACAGCCGCGCACAATGCTCCCAAGCCCGAGAGAAAAGCATTTTGGGGTGGTGATCAGTCCGGCCCTTGGAAGACCTCCCCGGCTGCCTCCAAAGGACAGTTTGCAAGCACTCATGCCCGCTGTTCCCGCCAGCCACGCACAATGCTCCCAAGACCGTGAGAAAAGCGCTTCGGGGTGGTGTTCTCTCAGGGACCATGGAGGACCTCCCCGGCTGCCCCCAAAGGCCGGTTTGCAAGCATTCCCACTCGCTGTTCCCGCCAGGCACACACAATGTTCCAAAACCCCGGAGAAAAGCGCTTCGGGGTGGTGCTCTCTCCGCGCCCTTGGAAGACTTCTCTGGCTGCCGCCAAAGGCCGGTTTGCAAGAATTCCCTCCCGCTGTCCCACCAGCCGCACACAATGCTCCAAAACCCGAGAGAAAAGCGCTTCGAGGTGGTGCTCTCTCCAGGCCCTTGGAAGACCTCCCCGGCTGCCTCCAAAGGCCGGTTTGCAAGCACTCCTGCCTGCTGTTCCCGCCACTCGCGCACAATGCTCCCAAGCCCGGAAGAAAAGCATTTTGGGGTAGTGCTCTCTCCGGGCCCTTGGAAGACCTCCCGGGCTGCCTCCAAAGGCCGGTTTGCAAGCACTCATGTCCGCTGTTCCCGACAGCCGCGCACAATGCTCCCAAGCCCGGGAGAAAAGCATTTTGGGGTGGTGATCAGTCCGGGCCCTTGGAAGACCTCCCCGGCTGCCTCCAAAGGACAGTTTGCAAGAACTCATGCCCGCTGTTCCCGCCAGGCACGCACAATGCTCCCAAGCCCGGGAGAAAAGCGCTTCGGGGTGGTGCTCTCACCGGGCCCTTGCACCTGAGCCTGGGGGCAATGCAGGGGGAACACACTCCCAGGCCAAGGCAGAACCACATGCACACGTCTGTTCCTGGTCCCTGCACCGGCAGAGAGCTCGGGGGAGCCAGAGTATGCCAGGCAGCTGCTGGGTTGGCGGCCTGTGTGGAAAGGGGCAGAGCCGACCTAGGGGCAAGTTGGGCCTCTTGCTCTCCCTGCTGCCCTGAGGCTGCTGGGCCAAAGAGGTCTTGGGCATCCAGCCCCTTGCTGGTCCCTTCCCTCTGACGAGGCCCTCTGAGCTCCAGCACCTTGCAGTGTGGAGACAGCCCCTGCCAGCAACCTCCTCTCCAAGGAGGCCTCAACCGAGGCCTAGGCCCAGGGGAAAGGCACCAGCGGGGATGAGCCTGGGGAGGCGCCCGGGCATGTCTGGACCCAGTCCCCGCAGCCTGCCCCTTGGTGGGGCAGTACCCCCGGAGGCCAGGAAGGTCTAGGCAAGGCTGCCAGGGGCAGGGACACTGCTGGGTCCTGCCCCTGGCCTGTGGGGCGTCTTAGCACAACCAGCACCCTCCCGCTGGAAGACCTCCCCGTCTGCCTCCAAAGGCCTGTTTGCAAGCACTCCCACCCGCTGTTCCCGCCAGGCACGCACAATGCTCCCAAGCCCGGGAGAAAAGTGCTTCGGGGTGGTGCTCTCCTCGGGCCCTTGCCCCTGAGCCTGGGTGCCAGGCAGGTGGAACACACTCCCAGGCCAAGGGAGAACGACATGCACACGTCTGTTCCTGCCCCCTACACCGGCAGAGAGCTCGGGGGAGCCAGAATCTCTCAGGCAGCTGCTGGGCTGGCCGCCTGTGTGGGAAGTGGCAGAGCCGACCTAGGGGCATGTTGGGCCTCTGCTCTCCCTGCTGCCCTGAGGCTGCTGGGCCAAAGAGGTCTTGGGCATCCAGCCCCTTGCTGGTCCCTTCCCTCTGACGAGGCCCTCTGAGCTCCAGCACCTTGCAGTGTGGAGACAGCCCCTGCCAGCAACCTCCTCTCCAAGGAGGCCTAAACCGAGGCCTAGCCCCAGGGGAAAGGCACCAGCGGGGAAGAGCCTGGGGAGGCGCCCGGGCATGTCTGGACCCAGTCCCCGCAGCCTGCCCCTTGGTGGGGCATTACCCCCGGAGGCCAGGAAGGTCTGGGCAAGGCTGGCCAGGGGCAGGGGCCCTGCTGGGCCCTGCCCCTGGCCTGTGGGGCCTCTGAGCACAACCGGCCTTCTCCCACTGGAAGACCTCCCCGGCTGCCTCCAAAGGCCGGTTTGCCAACACTCCCGCCCGCTGTTCCCGCCAGGCACGCACAATGCTCCCAAGCCCGGGAGAAAAGCGCTTTGGGGTGTTGCTCTCTCCGGGCCCTTGCCCCTGAGCGTGGGGGACAGGCAGTGGGTCCACACTCCCAGACCAAGGCAGAACCACATGCCCACGTCTGTTCCTGTCCCCTGCACCGGCAGAGAGCTCGGAGGAGCCAGAGTCTGTCAGGCAGCTGCTGGGCTGGCCGCCTGTGTGGGAAGGGGCAGAGCCGACCTAGGGGCAAGTTGGGCCTCTTCCTCTCCCTGCTGCCCTGAGGCTGCTGGGCCAAAGAGGTCTTCGGCATCCAGCACCTTGCTGGTCTCTTCCCTCTGACGAGGCCCTCTGAGCTCCAGCACCTTGCAGTGTGGAGACAGCCCCTGCCAGCAACCTCCTCTCCAAGGAGGCCTCAACCGAGGCCTAGGCCCAGGGGAAAGGCACCAGCGGGGATGAGCCTGGGGAGGCGCCCGGGCATGTCTGGACCCAGTCCCCGCAGCCTGTCCCTTGGTGGGGCAGTACCCCCGGAGGCCAGGAAGGTCTAGGCAAGGCTGCCAGGGGCAGGGACACTGCTGGGTCCTGCCCCTGGCCTGTGGGGCGTCTGAGCACAACCAGCACCCTCCCGCTGGAAGACCTCCCCGTCTGCCTCCAAAGGCCTGTTTGCAAGCACTCCCACCCGCTGTTCCCGCCAGGCACGCACAATGCTCCCAAGCCCGGGAGAAAAGTGCTTCGGGGTGGTGCTCTCCTCGGGCCCTTGCCCCTGAGCCTGGGGGCCAGGCAGGTGGAACACACTCCCAGGCCAAGGCAGAACGACATGCACACGTCTGTTCCTGCCCCCTACACCGGCAGAGAGCTTGGGGGAGCCAGAGTCTCTCAGGCAGCTGCTGGGCTGGCCGCCTGTGTGGGAAGTGGCAGAGCCGACCTAGGGGCATGTTGGGCCTCTGCTCTCCCTGCTGCCCTGAGGCTGCTGGGCCAAAGAGGTCTTGGGCATCCAGCCCCTTGCTGGTCCCTTCCCTCTGACGAGGCCCTCTGAGCTCCAGCACCTTGCAGTGTGGAGACAGCCCCTGCCAGCAACCTCCTCTCCAAGGAGGCCTAAACCGAGGCCTAGCCCCAGGGGAAAGGCACCAGCGGGGAAGAGCCTGGGGAGGCGCCCGGGCATGTCTGGACCCAGTCCCCGCAGCCTGCCCCTTGGTGGGGCAGTACCCCCGGAGGCCAGGAAGGTCTGGGCTAGGCTGGCCAGGGGCAGGGGCCCTGCTGGGCCCTGCCCCTGGCCTGAGGGCCTCTGAGCACAACCGGCCCTCTCCCACTGGAAGACCTCCCCGGCTGCCTCCAAAGGCCGGTTTGCCAACACTCCCGCCCGCTGTTCCCGCCAGGCACGCACAATGCTCCCAAGCCCGGGAGAAAAGCGCTTCGGGGTGTTGCTCTCTCCGGGCCCTTGCCCCTGAGCCTGGGGTCCAGGCAGTGGGTCCACACTCCCAGACCAAGGCAGAACCACATGCACACGTGTGTTCCTGCCCCCTACACCGGCAGAGAGCTCGGGGGAGCCAGAGACTGCCAGGCTGCTACTGGGCTGGCTGCCTGTGTGGTACGGGGCAGAGCCGACCTAGGGGCATGTTGGGCCTCTTGCTCTCCCTGCTGCCCTGAGGCTGCTGGGTCAAAGAGGTCTTGGGCATCCAGCGCTTTGCTGGTGCCTTCCCTCTGACGAGGCCCTCTGAGCTCCAGCACCTTGCAGTGTGGAGACAGCCCCTGTCAGCAACCTCCTCTCCAAAGAGTCCTCAACCGAGGCCTACAACCAGGGGAAAGGCACCAGCGGGGATGATCCTGGGGAGGCGCACAGACATGTCTGGACCCAGTCTCCTCAGCCTGCCCCTTGGTGGGGCAGTACCCCCGGAGGCCAGGAAGGTCTGGGCAAGTCTGGCCAGGGGCAGGGGCCCTGCTGGGTCCTGACCCTGGCCTGTGGGGCCTCTGAGCACAACCGGCCCTCTCCCACTGGAAGACCTCCCCGGCTGCCTCCAAAGTCCTGTTTGCAACACTCCCGCCCGCTGTTCACGTCAGGAATGCACAAAGCTCCCAAGCCGGGGAGAAAAGCGCTTCGGTGTGGTGCTCTCTCCGGGCCCTTGCCCATGAGCCTGGGGGCAAGGCAGGGAGAACACACTCCCAGGCCAAGGCAGAACGACATGCACACGTCTGTTCCTGCCCCCTACACCGGCAGAGAGCTCGGGGAAGCCAGAGACTGCCAGGCTGCTGCTGGGCTGGCTGCCTGTCTGGGATGGGGCAGAGCCGACCTAGGGGCAAGTTGGGCCTCTTGCTCTCCCTGCTGCCCTGAGGCTGCTGGGCCAAAGAGGTCTTGGGCATCCAGCCCCTTACTGGTCTCTTCCCTCTGACGAGGCCCTCTGAGCTCCAGCACCTTGCACTGTGGAGACAGCCCCTGCCAGCAACCTCCTCTCCAAGGAGGCCTCAACCGAGGCCTAGGCCCAGGGGAAAGGCACCAGCGGTGATGAGCCAGGGGAGGCGCCCGAGCATGTCTGGACCCAGTCCCCGCAGCCTGCCCCTTGGTGGGGCAGTACCCCCGGAGGCCAGGAAGGTCTGGGCAAGGCTGGCCAGGGGCAGGGGCCCTGCTGGGTCCTGCCCCTGGCCTGTGGGGCCTCTGAGCCCAACCGGCCCTCTCCCACTGGAAGACCTCCCCGGCTGCCTCCAAAGGCCGGTTTGCAAGCGCTCCCGCCCACTGTTCCCAGCAGGCGTGCACAATGCTCCCAAGCCCGGGAGAAAAGCGCTTCAGGGTGGTGCTCTCTCTGGGCCCTTGCCCCTGAGCCTGGGGGCAAGGCAGGGTGTCCACACTCCCAGGCCAAGGCAGAACCACATGCACACGTCTGATCTGCCCCCTGCACCGGCAGAGAGCTCGGGGGAGCCAGATTCTGTCAGGCAGCTGCTGGGCTGGCCGCCTGTGTGGGAAGGGGCAGAGCCGACCTAGGGGCAAGATGGGCCTCTTGCTCTCCCTGCTGCCATGAGGCTGCTGGGCCAAAGAGGTCTTGGCCATCCAGCCCCTTCCCGGTCCCTTCCCTCTGACGAGGCCCTCTGAGCTCCAGCACCTTGCAGTGTGGAGACAGCCCCTGCCAGCAACCTCCTCTCCAAGGAGGCCTCAACCGAGGCCTAGGCCCAGGGGATAGGCACCAGCGGGGATGAGCCTGGGGAGGCGCCCGGGCATGACTGGACCCAGTCCCCGCAGCCTGCCCCTTGGTGGGGCAGTACCCCCGGAGGCCAGGAAGGTCTGGGCAAGGCTGGCCAGGGGCAGGGGCCCTGCTGGGTCCTGCCCCTGGCCTGTGGGGCCTCTGAGCACAACCGGCCCTCTCCCACTGGAAGACCTCCCCGGCTGCCTCCAAAGGCCGGTTTGCCAACACTCCCGCCCGCTGTTCTCGCCAGGCACGCACAATTCTCCCAAGCCCGGGAGAAAAGCGGTTCGGTGTGTTGCTCTCTCCGGGCCCTTGCCCCTGAGTGTGGGGGCCAGGCAGTGGTTCCACACTCCCAGACCAAGGCAGAACCACATGCACACGTCTGTTCCTGCCCCCTGCACCGGCAGAGAGCTCGGGGGAGCCAGAGTCTCTCAGGCAGCTGCTGGGCTGGCCGCCTGTGTGGGAAGGGGCAGAGCCGACCTAGGGGCAAGTTGGGCCTCTTCCTCTCCCTGCTGCCCTGAGGCTGCTGGGCCAAAGACGTCTAGGGCATCCAGCCCCTTACTGGTCCCTTCCCTCTGACGAGGCCCTCTGAGCTCCAGCACCTTGCAGTGTGGAGACAGCCCCTGCCAGCAACCTCCTATCCAAGGAGGCCTCAACCGAGGCCTAGGCCCAGGGGAAAGGCACCAGCGGGGATGAGCCAGTGGAGGCGCACGGGCATGTCTGGACCCAGTCCCCGCAGCCTGCCCCTTGGTGGGGCAATACCCCCCGAGGCCAGGAAGGTCTGGGCAAGGCTGCGAGGGGCAGGGGCCCTGCTGGGTCGTGCCTCTGGCCTGTGGGGCGTCTGAGCACAACCGGCACTCTCCCGCTGGAAGACCTCCCCGTCTGCCTCCAAAGGCCGGTTTGCAAGCACTCCCGCCCGCTGTTCCCGCCAGGCACGCACAATGCTCCCAAGCCCGGGAGAAAAGCGCTTCGGGGTGGTGCTCTCTCCGGGCCCTTGCCCCTGAGCCTGGGGGCCAGGCAGTCGGAACACACTCCCAGGCCAAGGCAGAACGACATGCACACGTCTGTTCCTGCCCCCTACACCGGCAGAGAGTTCCGGGGAGCCAGAGACTGCCAGGCTGCTGCTGGGCTGGCTGCCTGTGTGGGACGGGGCAGAGCCGACCTAGGGGCAAGTTGGGCCTCTTGCTCTAACTGCTGGCCTGAGGCTGCTGGGTCAAAGAGGTCTTGGGCATCCAGCCCTTTGCTGGTCCCTTCCCTCTGACGAGGCCCTCTGAGCTCCAGCACCTTGCAGTGTGGAGACAGCCCCTGCCAGCAACCTCCTCTCCAAAGAGGCCTCAACCGAGGCCTAGGCCCAGGGGAAAGGCACCAGCAGGGATGAGCCTGGGGAGGCGCCCGGGCATGTCTGGACCCAGTCCCCGCAGCCTGCCCCTTGGTGGGGCTGTAACCCCGGAGGCAGGAAGGTCTGGGCAAGGCTGGCCAGGGCAGGGCCCCTGCTGGGCCCTTCCCCTGGCCTGTGGGGCCTCTGAGCACAACCGGCCCTCTCCCACTGGAAGACCTCCCCGGCTGCCTCCAAAGGCCGGTTTGCAAGCGCTCCCGCCCACTGTTCCCAGCAGGCGTGTACAAGGCTCCCAAGCCCGGGAGAAAAGCGCTTCGGGGTGGTGCTCTCTCCGGGCCCTTGCTCCTGAGCCTGGGGGCAAGGCACGGTGTCCACAATCCCAGGCCAAGTCACAACCACATGCACACCTCTGATCTGCCCCCTTCACCGGCAAAGAGCTCGGGGGAGCCAGAGTATGTCAGGCAGCTGCTGGGCTAGCCGCCTGTGTGGGAAGGGGCAGAGCCGACCTCGGGGCAAGTTGTGCCTCTTGCTCTCCCTGCTGCCCTGAGGCTGCTGGGCCAAAGAGGTCTTGGGCGTCCAGCCCCTTGCTGGTCCCTTCCCTCTGACGAGGCCCTCTGAGCTCCAGCACCTTGCAGTGTGGAGACAGCCCATGCCAGCAACCTCCTCTCCAAGAGGCCTAAACCGAGGCCTAGGCCCAGGGGAAAGGCACCAGTGGGGATGAGCCTGGGGAAGCGCCCGGGCATGTCTGGACCCAGTCCCCGCAGCCTGCCCCTTGGTGGGGCAGTACCCCTGAGGCCAGGAAGGTCTGGGAAAGGCTGGCCAGGGGCAGGGGACCTGCTGGGTCCTGCCCCTGGCCTGTGGGGCCTCTGAGCACAACCGGCCCTCTCCCAATGGAAGACCTCCCCGGCTGCCTCCAAAGGCCGGTTTGCAAGCACTCCCGCCCACTGTTCCCACAAAGCACGCACAATGCTCCCAAGCCCGGGAGAAAAGCGCTTCGGGGTGTTGCTCTCTCCGGGCCCTTGCCCCTGAACCTGGGGGCCAGGCAGTGGGTCCACACTCCCAGACCAAGGCAGAACCACATGCACACGTGTGTTCCTGCCCCCTACACCGGCCGAGAGCTCGGGGGAGCCAGAGACTGCCAGGCTGCTGCTGGGCTGGCTGCCTGTGTGGTACGGGGCAGAGTCGACCTAGGGGCATGTTGGGCCTCTTGCTCTCCCTGCTGCCCTGAGGCTGCTGGGTCAAAGAGGTCTTGGGCATCCAGCGCTTTGCTGGTGCCTTCCCTCTGACGAGGCCCTCTGAGCTCCAGCACCTTGCAGTGTGGAGACAGCCCCTGTCAGCAACCTCCTCTCCAAAGAGTCCTCAACCGAGGCCTACAACCAGGGGAAAGGCACCAGCGGGGATGATCCTGGGGAGACGCACAGACATGTCTGGACCCAGTCTCCTCAGCCTGCCCCTTGGTGGGGCAGTACCCCCGGAGGCCAGGAAGGTCTGGGCAAGTCTGGCCAGGGGCAGGGGCCCTGCTGGGTCCTGACCCTGGCCTGTGGGGCCTCTGAGCACAACCGGCCCTCTCCCACTGGAAGACCTCCCCGGCTGCCTCCAAAGTCCTGTTTGCAACACTCCCGCCCGCTGTTCACGTCAGGAATGCACAAAGCTCCCAAGCCGGGGAGAAAAGCGCTTCGGTGTGGTGCTCTCTCCGGGCCCTTGCCCATGAGCCTGGGGGCAAGGCAGGGAGAACACACTCCCAGGCCAAGGCAGAACCACATGCCCACATCTGTTCCTGTCCCCTGCACCGGCAGAGAGCTTGGGGGAGCCAGAGTCTGTCAGGCAGCTGCTGGGTTGGCCGCCTGTGTGGGAAGGGGCAGAGCCGCCCTAGGGGCAAGTTGGGCGTCTTGCTCTTCCTGCTGCCCTGAGGCTGCTGGGCCAAAGATGTCTTGGGCATCCAGCCCTTTACTGGTCCCTTCTCTCTGACGAGGCTGTCTGAGCTGCAGCACCTTGCAGTGTGGAGACAGCCCCTGCCAGCAACCTCCTCTCCAAGGAGGCCTCAACCGAGGCCTAGGCCCAGGGGAAAGGCACCAGCGGGGATGAGCCAGGGGAGGCGCCCGAGCATGTCTGGACCCAGTCCCCGCAGCCTGCCCCTTGGTGGGGCAGTACCCCCGGAGGCCAGGAAGGTCTGGGCAAGGCTGGCCAGGGGCAGGGGCCCTGCTGCGTCCTGTCCTTGGCCTGTGGGGCCTCTGAGCACAACCGGCACTCTCCCACTGGAAGACCTCCCCGGCTGCCTCCAAAGGCCGGTTTGCAAGCGCTCCCGCCCACTGTTCCCAGCAGGCGTACACAATGCTCCTAAGCCCGGGAGAAAAGCGCTTCGGGGTGGTGCTCTCTCCGGGCCCTTGCCCCTGAGCCTGGGGGCAAGGCAGGGTGTCCACACTCCCAGGCCAAGGCAGAACCACATGCACACGACTGATCTGGCCCCTGCACCGGCAGAGAGCTCGGGGGAGCCAGAGTCTGTCAGGCAGCTGCTGGGCTGGCCGCCTGTGTGGGAAGGGGCAGAGCCGACCTAGGGGCAAGTTGGGCCTCTTGCTCTCCCTGCTGCCCTGAGGCTGCTGGGCCAAAGAGGTCTTGGGCATCCAGCCCCTTGCTGGTACCTTCCCTCTGACGAGGCCCTCTGAGCTCCAGCACCTTGCAGTGTGGAGACAGCCCCTGCCAGCAACCTCCTCTCCAAGGAGGCCTCAACCGAGGCCTAGGCCCAGGGGAAAGGCACCAGCGGGGATGAGCCTGGGGAGGCGCCCGGGCATGTCTGGACCCAGTCCCCGCAGCCTGCCCCTTGTTGGGGCAGTACCCCCGGAGGCCAGGAAGGTCTGGGCAAGGCTGGCCAGGGGCAGGGGCCCTGCTGGGTCCTGCCCCTGGCCTGTAGGGCCTCTGAGCACAACCGGCCCTCTCGCGCTGGAAGACCTCCCCGGCTGCCTCCAAAGGCCAGTTTGCCAACACTCCTGCCCGCTGTTCCCGCCAGGCACGCACAATGCTCCCAAGCCCAGGAGAAAAGCGCTTCGGGGTGGTGGTCTCTCCGGGCCCCTGCCCCTGAGCCTGGGGGCCAGGCAGGGGATCCACAGTCCCAGGCCAAGGCAGAACCACATGCACACGTCTGTTCCTGCCCCCTCTACCGGCAGAGAGCTGGGGGGAGCCAGAGTCTGTCAGGCAGCTGCTGGGCTGGCCGCCTGTGTGGGAAGGGGCAGAGCCGACCTAGGGGCAAGTTGGGCCTCTTGCTCTCCCTGCTGCCCTGAGGCTGCTGGGCCAAAGAGGTCTTGGGCATCCAGCCCCTTGCTGGTCCCTTCCCTCTGACGAGGCCCTCTGAGCTCCAGCACCTTGCAGTGTGGAGACAGCCCCTGCCAGCAACCTCCTCTCCAAGGAGGCCTCAACCGAGGCCTAGGCCCAGGGGAAAGGCACCAGCGGGGATGAGCCAGTGGAGGCGCACGGGCATGTCTGGACCCAGTCCCCGCAGCCTGCCCCTTGGTGGGGCAGTACCCCCGGAGGCCAGGAAGTTCTGAGCAAGGCTGGCCAGGGGCAGGGTCCCTGCTGGGTCCTGCCCCTGGCCTGTGGGGCCTCTGAGCACAACCGGCCCTCTCCCACTGGAAGACCTCCCCGGCTGCCTCCAAAGGCCGGTTTGCCAACACTCCCGCCCGCTGTTCCCGCCAGGCACGCACAATGCTCCCAAGCCCGGGAGAAAAGCGCTTCGGGGTGTTGCTCTCTCCGGGCCCTTGCCCCTGAGCCTGGGGTCCAGGCAGTGTGTCCACACTCCCAGACCAAGGCAGAACCACATGCACACGTCTGTTCCTGACCCCTGCACCGGCAGAGCGCTCGGGGGAGCCACAGTCTGTCAGGCAGCTGCTGGGTTGGCTGCCTGTGTGGGAAGGGGCAGAGCCGACCTAGGGGAAGTTGGGCCTCTTCCTCTCCCTGCTGCCCTGAGGCTGCTGGGCCAAAGAGGTCTTGGGTATCCAGCCCCTTGCTGGTCCCTTCCCGCTGCCGAGGCCCTCTGAGCTCCAGCACCTTGCAGTGTGGAGACAGCCCCTGCCAGCAACCTCCTCTCCAAGGAGGCCTCAACCGAGGCCTAGGCCCAGGGGAAAGGCACCAGCGGGGATGAGCCTGGGGAGGCGCCCGGGCATGTGTGGACCCAGTCCCCGCAGCCTGCCCCTTGGTGGGGTAGTAACCCCGGAGGCCAGGAAGGTCTGGGCAAGGCTGCCAGGGGCAGGGACACTGCTTCTTCCTGCCCCTGGCCTCTGGGGCGTCTGAGCACAACCGGCACTCTCCCGCTGGAAGACCTCCCCGGCTGCCTCCAAAGGCCGGTTTGCAGGCACTCCCGCCCGCTGTTCCCGCCAGGCACGCACAATGCTACCAAGCCCGGGAGAAAAGCGCTTCGGGGTGGTGCTCTCTCCGGGCCCTTGCCCCTGAGCCTGGGGGCCAGGCAGGGGGAACACACTCCCAGGCCAAGGCAGAACGACATGCACACGTCTGTTCCTGCCCCCTACACCGGCAGAGAGCTCGGGGGAGCCAGAGACTGCCAGGCTGCTGCTGGGCTGGCTGCCTGTCTGGGATGGGGCAGAGCCGACCTAGGGGCAAGTTGGGCCTCTTGCTCTCCCTGCTGCCCTGAGGCTGCTGGGCCAAAGACGTCTTGGGCATCCAGCCCCTTACTGGTCTCTTCCCTCTGACGAGGCCCTCTGAGCTCCAGCACCTTGCACTGTGGAGACAGCCCCTGCCAGCAACCTCCTCTCCAAGGAGGCCTCAAGGGAGGCCTAGGCCCAGGGGAAAGGCACCAGCGGTGATGAGCCAGGGGAGGCGCCCGAGCATGTCTGGACCCAGTCCCCGCAGCCTGCCCCTTGGTGGGGCAGTACCCCCGGAGGCCAGGAAGGTCTGGGCAAGGCTGGCCAGGGGCAGGGGCCCTGCTGGGTCCTGCCCCTGGCCTGTGAGGCCTCTGAGCACAACCGGCCCTCTCCCACTGGAAGAACTCCCCAGCTGCCTCCAAAGTCCTGTTTGCAAACACTCCCGCCCGCTGTTCACGCCAGGCTCGCACAATGCTCCCAAGCCTGGGAGAAAAGCGCTTCGGGGTGGTGCTCTCTCCGGGCCCTTGCCCCTGAGCCTGGGGGCCAGGCAGTGGGTCCACACTCCCAGACCAAGGCAGAACCACATGCACACGTCTGTTCCTGACCCCTGCACCGGCAGAGAGCTCGGGGGAGCCAGAGTCTGTCAGGCAGGTGCTGGGCTGGCCGCCTGTGTGGGAAGGGGCAGAGCCGACCTAGGGGCAAGTTGGGCCTCTTCCTCTCCCTGCTGCCCTGAGGCTGCTGGGCCAAAGAGGTCTTGGGCATCCAGCCCCTTGCTGGTCCCTTCCCTCTGCCGAGGCCCTCTGAGCTCCAGCACCTTGCAGTGTGGAGACAGCCCCTGCCAGCAACCTCCTCTCCAATGAGGCCTCAACCGAGGCCTAGGCCCAGGGGAAAGGCACCAGCGGGGATGAGCTTGGGGATGCGCCCGTGCATGTGTGGACCCAGTCCCCGCAGCCTGCCCCTTGGTGGGGCAGTACCCCCGGAGGCCAGGAAGGTCTGTGCAAGGCTGCCAGGGGCAGGGACAGCGCTGGGTCCTGCCCCTGGCCTGTGGGACGTCTGAGCACAACCGGCACTCTCCCGCTGGAAGACCTCCCCGTCTGCCTCCAAAGGCCGGTTTGCAAGCACTCCCGCCCGATGTTCCCGCCAGGCACGCACAATGCTCCCAAGCCCGGGAGAAAAGCGCTTCGGGGTGGTGCTCTCTCCGGGCCCTTGCCCCTAAGCCTGCGGGCCAGGCAGGGGGAACACACTCCCAGGCCAAGACAGAACGACATGAACACGTCTGTTCCTGTCCCCTGCACCGGCAGAGAGCTTGGGGGAGCCAGAGTCTCTCAGGCAGGTGCTGGGCTGGCCGCCTGTGTGGGAAGGGGCAGAGCCGACCTAGGGGCAAGTTGGGCCTCTTGCTCTCCCTGCTGCCCTGAGGCTGCTGGGCCAAAGACGTCTTGGGCATCCAGCCCTTTGCTGGTCCCTTCCCTCTGACGAGGCCCTCTGAGCTCCAGCACCTTGCAGTGTGGAGACAGCACCTGCCAGCAATCTCCTCTCCAAGGAGGCCTCAACCGAGGCCTAGGCCCAGGGGAAAGGCACCAGCGGGGATGAGCCTGGGGAGGCACCCGGGCATGTCTGGACCCAGTCCCTGCAGCCTGCCCCTTGGTGGGGCAGTACCCCTGGAGGCCAGGAAGGTCTGGGCAAGGCTGACCAGGGGCAGGGGACCTGCTGGGTCCTGCCCCTGGCCTGTGGGGCCTCTGAGCACAACCGGCCCTCTCCCACTGGAAGACCTCCCCGGCTGCCTCCAAAGGCCGTTTTGCACGCACTCCCGCCCACTGTTCCCACCAAGCGCGCACAATGCTCCCAAGCCCGGGAGAAAAGCGCTTCGGGGTGGTGCTCTCTCCGGGCCCTTGCCCCTGAGCCTGGGGGCCAGGCAGGGGGTCCACACTCCCAGGCCAAGGCAGAACCACATGCACACGTCTGTTCCTGACCCCTGCACCGGCAGAGAGCTCGGGGGAGCCAGAGTCTGTCAGGCAGCTGCTGGGCTGGCCGCCTTTGTGGGAAGGGGCAGAGCCGACCTAGGGGCAAGTTGGGCCTCTTGCTCTCCCTGCTGCCCTGAGGCTGCTGGGCCAAAGAGGTCTTGGGCATCCAGCCCTTTGCTTGTCCCTTCCCTCTGACGAGGCCCTCTGAGCTCCAGCACCTTGCAGTGTGGAGACAGCCCCTGCCAGCAACCTCCTCTCCAAGGAGGACTCAACCGAGACCTAGGACCAGGGGAAAGGCACCAGCGGGGATGAGCCTGGGGAGGCGCCCGGGCATGTCTGGACCCAGTCCCCGCAGCCTGCCCCTTGGTGGGGCAGTACCCCCGGAGGCCAGGAAGGTCTGGGAAAGGCTGGCCAGGGGCAGGGGACCTGCTGGGTTCTGCCCCTGGCCTGTGGGGCCTCTGAGCACAACCGGCCCTCTCCAACTGGAAGACCTCCCCGGCTGCCTCCAAAGTCCTGTTTGCCAACACTCCCACCGCTGTTCACGCCAGACTTGCACAATGCTCCCAAGCCCGGGAGAAAAGCGCTTCGGGGTGGTGCTCTCTCCGGGCCCTTGCCCCTGAGCCTGGGGGCAAGGCATGGGGAACACACTCCCAGGCCAAGGCAGAACCACATGCCCACGTCTGTTCCTGTCCCCTGCACCGGCAGAGAGCTTGGGGGAGCCAGAGTCTGTCAGGCAGCTGCTGGGTTGGCCGCCTGTGTGGGAAGGGGCAGAGCCGCCCTAGCGGCAAGTTGGGCCTCTTGCTCTCCCTGCTGCCCTGAGGCTGCTGGTCCAAAGACGTCTTGGGCATCCAGCCCCTTACTGGTCCCTTCCCTCTGACGAGGCCCTCTGAGCTCCAGCACCTTGCAGTGTGGAGACAGCCCCTGCCAGCAACCTCCTCTCCAAGGAGGCCTCAACCGAGGCCTAGGCCCAGGGGAAAGGCACCAGCGGGGATGAGCCAGGGGAGGCGCCCGAGCATGTCTGGACCCAGTCCCCGCAGCCTGCCCCTTGGTGGGGCAGTACCCCCGGAGGCCAGGAAGTTCTGGGTAAGGCTGGCCAGGGGCAGGGGCCCTGCTGGGTCCTGCCCCTGGCCTGTGGGGCCTCTGAGCACAACCGGCCCTCTCCCACTGGAAGACCTCCCCGGCTGCCTCCAAAGGCCGGTTTGCAAGCGCTCCCGGCCACTGTTACCAGCAGGCGGGCACAATGCTACTAAGCCCGGAAGAAAAGCGCTTCAGGGTGGTGCTCTCTCTGGGCCCTTGCCCCTGAGCCTGGGGGCAATGCAGGGTGTCCACACTCCCAGGCCAAGGCAGAACCACATGCACACGTCTGATCTGCCCCCTGCACCGGCAGAGAGCTCGGGGGAGCCAGAGTCTGTCAGGCAGCTGCTGGGCTGGCCGCCTGTGTGGGAAGGGGCAGAGCCGACCTAGGGGCAAGTTGTGCCTCTTGCTCTCCCTGCTGCCCTGAGGCTGCTGGGCCAAAGAGGTCTTCGGCATCCAGCCCCTTGCTGGTCCCTTCCCTCTGACGAGGCCCTCTGAGCTCCAGCACCTTGCAGTGTGGAGACAGCCCCTGCCAGCAACCTCCTCTCCAAGGAGGCCTCAACCGAGGCCTAGGCCCAGGGGAAAGGCACCAGCGGGGATGAGCCAGGGGAGGCGCCCGAGCATGTCTGGACCCAGTCCCCGCAGCCTGCCCCTTGGTGGGGCAGTACCCCCGGAGGCCAGGAAGGTCTGGGCAAGGCTGGCCAGGGGCAGGGGCCCTGCTGCGTCCTGCCCCTGGCCTGTGGGGCCTCTGAGCACAACCGACCCTCTCCCACTGGAAGACCTCCCCGGCTGCATCCAAAGGCCGGTTTGCAAGCGCTCCCGCCCACTGTTCCCAGCAGGCGTGCACAATGCTCCCAAGCCCGGGAGAAAAGCGCTTCAGGGTGGTGCTCTCTCCGGGCCCTTGCCCCTGAGCCTGGGGTCAAGGCACGGTGTCCACACTCCCAGGCCAAGTCAGAACCACATGCACACGTCTGTTCCTGCCCCCTGCACCGGCAGAGAGCTCGGGGGAGCCAGAGTCTGTCAGGCAGCTGCTGGGCTGGCCGCCTGTGTGGGAAGGGGCAGAGCCGACCTAGGGGCAAGTTGGGCCTCTTCCTCTCCCTGCTGCCCTGAGGCTGCTGGGCCAAAGAGGTCTTGGGCATCCATCCCGTTGCTGGTTTCTTCCCTCTGACGAGGCCCTCTGAGCTCCAGCACCTTGCAGTGTGGAGACAATCCCTGCCAGCAACCTCCTCTCCAAGGAGGTCTCAACCGAGGCCTAGGCCCAGGGGAAAGGCACCAGCGGGGATGAGCCTGGGGAGGCGCCCGGGCATGTCTGGACCCATTCCCCGCAGCCTACCCCTTTGTGGGGCTGTAACCCCGGAGGCAGGAAGGTCTGGGCAAGGCTGGCCAGGGGCAGGGGCCCTGCTGGGTCCTGCCCCTGGCCTGTGGGGCCTCTGAGCACAACCGGCACTCTCCCGCTGGAAGACCTCCCCGTCTGCCTCCAAAAGACGGTTTGCAAGCACTCCCACCCGCTGTTCCCCCAGGCACGCACAATGCTCCCAAGCCCGGGAGAAAAGCGCTTCGGGGTGGTGCTCTCTCCGGGCCCTTGCCCCTGAGCCTGGGGCCAGGCAGGGGGAACACACTCCCAGGCCAAGGGAGAACGACATGCACACGTCTGTTCCTGCCCCCTACACCGGCAGAGAGCTCGGGGGAGCCAGAGACTGCCAGGCTGCTGCTCTGCTGGCTGCCTGTGTGGGACGGGGCAGAGCCGACCTAGGGGCAAGTTGGGCCTCTTGCTCTCCCTGCTGCCCTGAGGCTGCTGGGTCAAAGAGGTCTTGGGCATCCAGCCCTTTGCTGGTGCCTTCCCTCTGACGAGGCCCTCTGAGCTCCAGCACCTTGCAGTGTGGAGACAGCCCCTGCCAGCAACCTCCTCTCCAAAGAGGCCTCAACTGAGGACTACACCCAGGGGAAAGGCACCAGCGGGGATGATCCTGGGGAGGCGCACGGACATGTCTGGACCCAGTCTCCGCTGCCTGCCCCTTGGTGGGGCAGTACCCCCGGAGTCCAGGAAGGTCTGGGCAAGTCTGGCCGGGGGCAGGGGCCCTGCTGGGTCCTGACCCTGGCCTGTGGGGCCTCTGAGCACAACCGGCCCTCTCCCACTGGAAGACCTCCCCGGCTGCCTCCAAAGTCCTGTTTGCAAACACTCCCGCCCGCTGTTCACGTCAGGCTCGCACAATGCTCCCAAGCCCGGGAGAAAAGCACTTCGGAGTGGTGATCTCTCCGGGCCCTTGCCCCTGAGCCTGGGGGCAAGGCAGGGGGAACACACTCGCAGGCCAAGGCAGAAACACATGCACACGTCTGTTCCTGTCCCCTGCACCGGCAGAGAGCTTGGGGGAGCCAGAGTCTGTCAGGCAGGTGCTGGGTTGGCCGCCTGTGTGGGAAGGGGCAGAGCCGACCTAGGGGCAAGTTGGGCCTCTTGCTCTCCCTGCTGCCCTGAGGCTGCTGGGCCAAAGACGTCTTGGGCATCCAGCCCCTCACTGGTCCCTTCACTCTGACGAGGCCCTCTGAGCTCCAGCACCTTGCAGTGTGGAGACAGCCCCTGCCAGCAACCTCCTCTCCAAGGAGGCCTCAACCGAGGCCTAGGCCCAGGGGAAAGGCACCAGCGGGGATGAGCCAGGGGAGGCGCCCGAGCATGTCTGGACCCAGTTCCCGCAGCCTGCCCCTTGGTGGGGCAGTACCCCCGGAGGCCAGGAAGGTCTGGGCAAGGCTGGCCAGGGGCAGGGGCCCTGCTGGGTCCTGCCCCTGGCCTGTGGCGCCTCTGAGCACAACCGGCCCTCTCCCACTGAAAGACCTCCCCGGCTGCCTCCAAAGGCCGGTTTGCAAGCGCTACTGCCCTCTGTTCCCAGCAGGCGTGCACAATGCTCCTAAGCCCGGGAGGAAAGCGCTTCAGGGTGGTGCTCTCTCTGGGCCCTTGCCCCTGAGCCTGGGGGCAAGGCAGGGTGTCCACACTCCCAGGCCAAGGCAGAACCACATGCACACGTCTGATCTGCCCCCTGCACCGGCAGAGAGCTCGGGGGAGCCAGAGTCTGTCAGGCAGCTGCTGGGCTGGCCGCCTGTGTGGGAAGTGGCAGAGCCGACCTAGGGGCAAGTTGGGCCTCTTGACCTCCCTGCTGCCCTGAGGCTACTGGGCCAAAGAGGTCTTGGGCCTCCAACCACTTGCTGGTCCCTTCCCTCTGACGAGGCCCTCTGAGCTCCAGCACCTTGCAGTGTGGAGACAGCCCCTGCCAGCAACCTCCTCTCCAAGGAGGCCTAAACCGAGGCCTAGGCACAGGGGAAAGGCACCAGCGGGGATGAGCCTGGGGAGGCGCCCGGGCATGTATGGACCCAGTCCCCGCAGCCTGCCCCTTGGTGGGGCAGTACCCCTGGAGGCGAGGAAGGTCTGGGAAAGGCTGGCCAGGGGCAGGGGACCTGCTGGGTCCTGCCCCTGGCCTGTGGGGCCTCTGAGCACAACCGGCCCTCTCCCACTGGAAGACCTCCCCGGCTGCCTCCAAAGGCCGGTTTGCAAGCACTCCCGCCCACTGTTCCAACCAAGGGCGCACAACGCTCCCAAGCCCGGGAGAAAATCGCCTCGGGGTGGTGCTCTCTCCGGGCCCTTTCCCCTGAGCCTGGGGGCTAGGCAGGGGGTCCACAATCCCAGGCCAAGGCAGAACGACATGCACACGTCTGTTCCTGCCCCATGCACCGGCAGAGAGCTCGGGGGAGCCAGAGTCTGTCAGGCAGCTGCTGGGCTGGCCGCCTGTGTGGGAAGGGGCAGAGCCGACCTAGGGGCAAGTTGGGCCTCTTGCTCTCCCTGCTGCCCTGAGGCTGCTGGGCCAAAGAGGTCTTGGGCATCCAGTCCCTTGCTGGTCCCTTCCCTCTGACGAGGCCCTCTGAGCTCCAGCACCTTGCAGTGTGGAGACAGCCCCTGCCAGCAACCTCCTCTCCAAGGAGGCCTCAACCAAGGCCTAGGCCCAGGGGAAAGGCACCAGCGGGGATGAGCCTGGGGAGGCGCCCGGCCATGTCTGGACCCAGTCCCCGCAGCCTGCCCCTTGGTGGGGCAGTACCCCCGGAGGCCAGGAGGGCCTGGGCAAGGCTGCCAGGGGCAGGGACACTGCTGGGTCCTGCCCCTGGCCTGTGGGGCGTCTGAGCACAACCGGCACTCTCCCGCTGGAAGACCTCCCCGGCTGCCTCCAAAGGCCGGTTTGCAAGCACTCCCGCCCGCTGTTCCCGCCAGGCACGCACAATGCTCCCAAGCCCGGGAGAAAAGCGCTTCGGGGTGGTGCTCTCTCCGGGCCCTTGCCCCTGAGCCTGGGGGACAGGCAGGGGGAACACACTCCCAGGTCAATGCAGAACGACATGCACACGTCTGTTCCTGCCCCCTACACCGGCAGAGTGTTCGGGGGAGCCAGAGACTGCCAGGCTGCTGCTGGGCTGGCTGCCTGTGTGGGACGGGGTAGAGCCGACCTAGGGGCAAGTTGGGCCTCTTGCTCTCCCTGCTGCCCTGAGGCTGCTGGATCAAAGAGGTCTTGGGCATCCAGCCCTTTGCTGGTCCTTTCCCTCTGACGAGGCCCTCTGAGCTCCAGCACCTTGCAGTGTGCAGACAGCCCCTGCCGGCAACCTCCTCTCCAAGGAGGCCTCAACCGAGGCCTAGGCCCAGGGGAAAGGCACCAGCGGGGATGAGCCTGGGGAGGCGCCCGGGCATGTCTGGACCTAGGCCCCGCAGCCTGCCCCTTGGTGGGGCAGTACCCCCGGAGGCCAGGAAGGTCTGGGCAAGGCTGGCCAGGGGCAGGGGCCCTGCTGGGTCCTGCCCCTGGCCTGTGAGGCCTCTGAGAACAACTGGCACTCTCCCGCTGGAAGACCTCCCCGGCTGCCTCCAAAGGCTGGTTTGCAAGCACTCAATCCCGCTGTTCACGCCAGCTGCGCACAATGCTCCCAAGCCCGGGAGAAAAGCATTTTGGGGTGGTGCTCACTCCGGGCTTTGGAAGACCTCCCCGGCTGCCTCCAAGGCCGGTTTGCAAGCACTTCTGCCTGCTGTTCCCGCCACCCGCGCACAATGCTCCCAAGCCCGGGAGAAAAGCGTTTCGGGGTGGTGTTCTCTCTGGGCCCAAGAAAGACCTCCCGGGCTGCCCCCAAATGCCGGTTTGCAAGCACTCCCACTCGCTGTTCCCGCCATCCGTGCAAATGCTCCAAGCCCAGGAGAAAAGCCCTTCAGGGTGGTGCTCTCTCCCGGCACTTGGAAGACCTCCCCGGCTGCCTCCAAAGGCTGGATTTCAAGTACTCCCTCCCGCTGTCCCGCCAGCCGCACACAATGCTCCCAATCACGGGAGAAAAGCGCTTCGGGGTGGTGCTCTCTACGGGCCCTTGGAAGACCTCCCCGTTTGTCTCCAAAGGCCGGTTTGCAAGCACTCATGCCCGCTGTTCCCGCCAGCCGCGCACAATGCTCCCAAGCCTAGGAGAAAAGCGCTTCGGAGTGGTGCTCTCTCCCGGCCCTTGGAAGACCTCCCCGTTTGTCTCCAAAGGCCGGTTTGCAAGCACTCATGCCCGCTGTTCCCGCCAGCCGCGCACAATGCTCCCAAGCCCGGGAGAAAAGCGCTTCGGGGTGGTGCTCTCTCCCGGCCCTTGGAAGACCTCCCCGGCTGCCTCCAAAGGCTGGTTTTCAAGAACTCCCTCCCGCTGACCCCCCAGCCGCACACAATGCTCCCAAGCCCGGGAGAAAAGCATTTTGGGGTGGTCTCTCTCGGGCCCTTGGAAGACTCCCCGGCTGCCTCTAAAGGCCGGTTTGCAAGCACTCATGTCCTCTGTTCCCGACAGCCGCGAACAATGCTCCCAATTCCGTGAGAAAAGTGCTTCGGGATGGTGCTCTCTCCGGGCCCTTGGAAGACCTCCCAAGCTGCCTCCAAAGGCCGGTTTGCAAGCACTCCCGCCCGCTGTTCCCGCCAGCCTCGCACAATGCTCCCAAGACCGGGAGAAAAGCGCTTCGGGGTGGTGTTCTCTCCGTGCCAATGGAGGACCTCCCTGGCTGCCCTCAAAGGCCGGTTTGCAAGCACTCCCACTCGCTGTTCCCGCCAGCCATGCACAATCCTCCAAAACCCCGGAGAAAAGCGCTTCGGGGTGGTGTTCTCTCCGTGCCCATGGAAGACCTCCCGGGGTGCCCCCAAAGGCCGGTTTGGAAGCACTCCCACTCGCTGTTCCCGCCATCCGCGCACAATGCTCCCAAGCCCGGGAGAAAAGCATTTTGGGGTGGTGCTCACACCTGGCCCTGGAAGACCTCCCCGGCTGCCTCCAAAGGACGGTTTTCAAGCACTCCTGCCTGCTGTTCCCGCCACCCGCGCACAATGCTCCCAAGCCCGGGAGAAAAGCGCTTCGGGGTGGTGCTCTCTACAGGCCCTTGGAAGACCTCCCCGGCTGCCTCCAAAGGCCGGTTTGCAAGGACTCCTTCCTGCTGTTCCCGCCATCCGCGCACAATGCTCCCAAGCCCGGGAGAAAAGCATTTTGGGGTGGTGCTCACACCGGGCCCTGGAAGACCTCCCCGGCTGCCTCCAAAGGACGGTTTTCAAGCACTCCTGCCTACTGTTCCCGCCACCCGCGCAGAATGCTCCCAAGCGCGGGAGAAAAGCGCTTCGGGGTGGTGCTCTCTACAGGCCCTTGGAAGACCTCCCCGGCTGCCTCCAAAGGCCGGTTTGCAAGCACTCCCGCCCGCTGTTCCCGCCAGGCACGCACAATGCTCCCAAGCCCGGGAGAAAAGCGCTTCGGGGTGGTGCTCTCCTCGGGCCCTTGCCCCTGAGCCTGGGGGCCAGGCAGTTGGAACACACTCCCAGGCCAAGGCAGAACGACATGCACATGTCTGTTCCTGCCCCCTAAACCGGCAGAGAGCTCGGGGGAGCCAGAGACTGCCAGGCTGCTGCTGGGCTGGCTGCCTGTGTGGGACGGGGCAGAGCCGACCTAGGGGCAAGTTGGGCCTCTTGCTCTCCCTGCTGCCCTGAGGCTGCTGGGTCAAAGAGGTCTTGGGCATCCAGCCCTTTGCTGGTCCCTTCCCTCTGACGAGGCCCTCTGAGCTCCAGCACCTTGCAGTGTGGAGACAGCCCCTGCCAGCAACCTCCTCTCCAAAGAGGCCTCAACCGAGGCCTACGCCCAGGGGAAAAGCACCAGCGGGGATGATCCTGGGGAGGCGCACGGACATGTCTGGACCCAGTCCCCGCAGCCTGCCCCTTGGTGGGGCAGTACCCCCGGAGGCCAGGAAGGTCTGGGCAAGGCTGGCCAGGGGCAGGGGCCCTGCTGGGTCCTGCCCCTGGCCTGTGAGGCCTCTGAGCACAACCGGCCCTCTCCCACTGGAAGACCTCCCCGGCTGCCTCCAAAGTCCTCTTTGCAAACACTCCGGCCCGCTGTTCACGCCAGGCTCGCACAATGCTCCCAAGCCCGGGAGAAAAGCGCTTCGGGGTGGTGCTCTCTCCGGGCCCTTGCCCCTGAGCCTGGGGGCCAGGCAGTGGGTCCACACTCCCAGACCAAGGCAGAACCACATGCACACGTCTGTTCCTGACCCCTGCACCGGCAGAGAGCTCGGGGGAGCCAGAGTCTGTCAGGCAGGTGCTGGGCTGGCCGCCTGTGTGGGAAGGGGCAGAGCCGACCTAGGGGCAAGTTGGGCCTCTTCCTCTCCCTGCTGCCCTGAGGCTGCTGGGCCAAAGAGGTCTTGGGCATCCAGCCCCTTGCTGGTCCCTTCCCTCTGACGAGGCCCTCTGAGCTCCAGCACCTTGCAGTGTGGAGACAGCCCCTGCCAGCAACCTCCTCTCCAATGAGGCCTCAACCGAGGCCTAGGCCCAGGGGAAAGGCACCAGCGGGGATGAGCCTGGGGAGGCGCCCGGGCATGTCTGGACCCAGTCCCCGCACCCTGCCCCTTGGTGGGGCAGTACCCCCGGAGGCCAGGAAGGTCTGGGCAAGGCTGCCAGGGGCAGGGACAGCGCTGGGTCCTGCCCCTGGCCTGTGGGACGTCTGAGCACAACCGGCACTCTCCCGCTGGAAGACCTCCCCGTCTGCCTCGAAAGGCCGGTTTGCAAGCACTCCCGCCCACTGTTCCCGCCAGGCACGCACAATGCTCCCAAGCCCGGTAGAAAAGCGCTTCGGGGTGGTGCTCTCTCCGGGCCCTTGCCCATAAGCCTGCGGGCCAGGCAGGGGGAACAAACTCCCAGGCCAAGACAGAACGACATGAACACGTCTGTTCCTGCCCCCTACACCGGCAGAGAGCTCGGGGGAGCCAGAGTCTCTCAGGCAGGTGCTGGGCTGGCCGCCTGTGTGGGAAGGGGCAGAGCCGACCTAGGGGCAAGTTGGGCCTCTTGCTCTCCCTGCTGCCCTGAGGTTGCTGGGCCAAAGACGTCTTGGGCATCCAGCACTTTGCTGGTCCCTTCCCTCTGACGAGGCCCTCTGAGCTCCAGACCTTGCAGTGTGGAGACAGCACCTGCCAGCAATTTCCTCTCCAAGGAGGCCTCAACCGAGGCCTAGGCCCAGGGGAAAGGCACCAGCGGGGATGAGCCTGGGGAGGCGCCCGGGCATGTCTGGACCCAGTCCCCGCAGCCTGCCCCTTGGTGGGGCAGTACCCCTGGAGGCCAGGAAGGTCTGGGCAAGGCTGACCAGGGGCAGGGGACCTGCTGGGTCCTGCCCCTGGCCTGTGGGGCCTCTGAGCACAACCGGCCCTCTCCCACTGGAAGACCTCCCCGTCTGCCTCGAAAGGCCGGTTTGCAAGCACTCCCGCCCGCTGTTCCCGCCAGGCACGCACAATGCTCCCAAGCCCGGGAGAAAAGCGCTTCGGGGTGGTGCTCTCTCCGGGCCCTTGCCCCTGAGCCTGGGGGCAAGGCATGGGGAACACACTCCCAGGCCAAGGCAGAACCACATGCCCACGTCTGTTCCTGTCCCCTGCACCGGCAGAGAGCTCGGGGGAGCCAGAGTCTGTCAGGCAGCTGCTGGGCTGGCCGCCTGTGTGGGAAGGGGCAGAGCCGACCTAGGGGCAAGTTGGGCCTCTTCCTCTCCCTGCTGCCCTGAGGCTGCTGGGCCAAAGAGGTCTTGGGCATCCAGCCCCTTGCTGGTCCCTTCCCTCTGACGAGGCCCTCTGAGCTCCAGCACCTTGCAGTGTGGAGACAGCCCCTGCCAGCAACCTCCTCTCCAAGGAGGCCTCAACCGAGGCCTAGGCCCAGGGGAAAGGCACCAGCGGGGATGAGCCAGTGGAGGCGCACGGGCATGTCTGGACCCAGTCCCCGCAGCCTGCCCCTTGGTGGGGCAGTACCCCCGGAGGCCAGGAAGGTCTGGGCAAGGCTGCCAGGGGCAGGGACACTGCTGGGTCCTGCCCCTGGCCTGTGGGGCGTCTGAGCACAACCGGCACTCTCCCGCTGGAAGACCTGCCCGGCCGCCTCCAAAGGCCGGTTAACAAGCGCTCCCGCCCACTGTTCCCAGCAGGCGTGCACAATGCTCCCAAGCCCGGGAGAAAAGCGCTTCGGGGTGGTGCTCTCTCCGGGCCCTTGCCCCTGAGCCTGGGGGCAAGGCAGGGTGTCCACACTCCCAGGCCAAGGCAGAACCACATGCACACGTCTGATCTGCCCCCTGCACCGGCAGAGAGCTCGGGGGAGCCAGAGTCTGTCAGGCAGCTGCTGGGCTGGCCGCCTGTGTGGGAAGGGGCAGAGCCGACCTAGGGGCAAGTTGGGCCTCTTGCTCTCCCTGCTGCCCTGAGGCTGCTGGGCCAAAGAGGTCTTGGGCATCCAGCCCCTTGCTTGTCCCTTCCCTCTGACGAGGCCCTCTGAGCTCCAGCACCTTGCAGTGTGGAGACAGCCCCTGCCAGCAATCTCCTCTCCAAGGAGGCCTCAACCGAGGCCTAGGCCCAGGGAAAAGGCACCAGCGGGGTTGAGCCAGGGGAGGCGCCCGGGCATGTCTGGACCCTGTCCCCGCAGCCTGCCCCTTGGTGGGGCAGTACCCCCGGAGGCCAGGAAGGTCTGGGCAAGGCTGGCCAGGGGCAGGGGCCCTGCTGGGTCCTGCCCCTGGCCTGTGGGGCCTCTGAGCACAACCGGCCCTTGCCCACTGCAAGACCTCCCCGGCTGCCTCCAAAGGCCGGTTTGCAAGCACTCCCGCCCACTGTTCCCGCCAGGCGCGCACAATGCTCCCAAGCCCGGGAGAAAAGCGCTTCGGGGTGGTGGTCTCTCCGGGCCCCTGCCCCTGAGCCTGGGGGCCAGGCAGGGGATCCACAGTCCCAGGCCAAGGCAGAACCACATGCACACGTCTGTTCCTGCCCCCTCCACCGGCAGAGAGCTGGGGGGAGCCAGAGTCTGTCAGGCAGCTGCTGGGCTGGCCGCCTGTGTGGGAAGGGGCAGAGCCGACCTAGGGGCAAGTTGGGCCTCTTGCTCTCCCTGCTGCCCTGAGGCTGCTGGGCCAAAGAGGTCTTGGGCATCCAGCCCCTTGCTGGTCCCTTCCCTCTGACGAGGCCCTCTGAGCTCCAGCACCTTGCAGTGTGGAGACAGCCCCTGCCAGCAACCTCTTCTCCAAGGAGGCCTCAACCGAGGCCTAGGCCCAGGGGAAAGGCACCAGCGGGGATGAGCCTGGAGAGGCGCCCGGGCATGTCTGGACCCAGTCCCCGCAGCCTGCCCCTTGGTGGGGCAGTACCCCTGGAGGCCAGGAAGGTCTGGGCAAGGCTGACCAGGGGCAGGGGACCTGCTGGGTCCTGCCCCTGGCCTGTGGGGCCTCTGAGCACAACCGGCCCTCTCCCACTGGAAGACCTCCCCGGCTGCCTCCAAAGGCCGTTTTGCACACACTCCCGCCCACTGTTCCCACCAAGCGCGCACAATGCTCCCATCCCGGGAGAAAAGCGCTTCGGGGTGGTGCTCTCTCCGGGCCCTTGCCCCTGAGACTGGGGGCCAGGCAGGGGGTCCACACTCCCAGGCCAAGGCAGAACCACATGCACACGTCTGTTCCTGACCCCTGCACCGGCAGAGAGCTCGGGGGAGCCAGAGTCTGTCAGGCAGCTGCTGGGCTGGCCGCCTTTGTGGGAAGGGGCAGAGCCGACCTAGGGGCAAGTTGGGCCTCTTGCTCTCCCTGCTGCCCTGAGGCTGCTGGGCCAAAGAGGTCTTGGGCATCCAGCCCTTTGCTTGTCCCTTCCCTCTGACGAGGCCCTCTGAGCTCCAGCACCTTGCAGTGTGGAGACAGCCCCTGCCAGCAACCTCCTCTCCAAGGAGGCCTCAACCGAGACCTAGGACCAGGGGAAAGGCACCAGCGGGGATTAGCCTGGGGAGGCGCCCAGGCATGTCTGGACCCAGTCCCCGCAGCCTGCCCCTTGGTGGGGCAGTACCCCCGGAGGCCAGGAAGGTCTGGGCAAGGCTGGCCAGGGGCAGGGGCCCTGCTGGGTCCTGCCCCTGGCCTGTGGGGCCTCTGAGCACAACCGGCCCTCTCCCACTGGAAGACCTCCCCGGCTGCCTCCAAAGGCCGGTTTGCAAGCACTCCCGCCCACTGTTCCCGCCAGGCGCGCACAATGCTCCCAAGCCCGGGAGAAAAGCGCTTCGGGGTGGTGGTCTCTCCGGGCCCTTGCCCCTGAGCCTGGGGGCCAGGCAGGGGATCCACAGTCCCAGGCCAAGGCACAACAACATGCACACGTCTGTTCCTGCCCCCTCCACCGGCAGAGAGCTGGGGGGAGCCAGAGTCTGTCAGGCAGCTGCTGGGCTGGCCGCCTGTGTGGGAAGGGGCAGAGCCGACCTAGGGGCAAGTTGGGCCTCTTGCTCTCCCTGCTGCCCTGAGGCTGCTGGGCCAAAGAGGTCTTGGGCATCCAGCCCCTTGCTGGTCCCTTCCCTCTGACGAGGCCCTCTGAGCTCCAGCACCTTGCAGTGTGGAGACAGCCCCTGCCAGCAACCTCCTCTCCAAGGAGGCCTCAACCGAGGCCTAGGCACAGGGGAAATGCACCAGCGGGGATGAGCCAGTGGAGGCGCACGGGCATATCAGGACCCAGTCCCCGCAGCCTGCCCCTTGGTGGGGCAGTACCCCCGGAGGCCAGGAAGGTCTGGGCAAGGCTGGCCAGGGGCAGGGTCCCTGCTGGGTCCTGCCCCTGGCCTGTGGGGCCTCTGAGCACAACCGGCCCTCTCCCACTGGAAGACCTCCCCGGCTGCCTCCAAAGGTGGGTTTGCCAACACTCCCGCCCGCTGTTCCCGCCAGGCACGCACAACGCTCCCAAGGCCAGGAGAAAAGCGCTTCGGGGTGTTGCTCTCTCCGGGCCCTTGCCCCTGAGCCTGGGGTCCAGGCAGTGGGTCCACACTCCCAGACCAAGGCAGAACCACATGCACACGTCTGTTCCTGACCCCAGCACCGGCAGAGAGCTCGGGGGAGCCAGAGTCTGTCAGGCAGCTGCTGGGTTGGCTGCCTGTGTGGGAAGGGGCAGAGGCGACCTAGGGGCAAGTTGGGCCTCTTGCTCTCCCTGCTGCCCTGAGGCTGCTGGGCCAAAGAGGTCTTGGGCATCCAGCCCCTTGCTGGTCCCTTCCCGCTGACGAGGCCCTCTGAGCTCCAGCACCTTGCAGTGTGGAGACCGCCCCTGCCAGCAACCTCCTCTCCAAGGAGGCATCAACCGAGGCCTATGCCCAGGGGAAAGGCACCAGCGGGGATGAGCCTGGGGAGGCGCCCAGGCATGTCTGGACCCAGTCCCCGCAGCCTGCCCCTTGGTGGGGCAGTACCCCCGGAGGCCAGGAAGGTCTGGGCAAGGCTGGCCAGGGGCAGGGGCCCTACTGGGTCCTCCCCCTGGCCTGTGGGGCCTCTGAGCACAACCGGCCCTCTCCCACTCGAAGAACTCCCCGGCTGCCTCCAAAGGCCAGTTTGCCAACACTCCCGCCCGCTGTTCCCGCCACGCACGCACAATGCTCCCAAGCCCGGGAGAAAAGCACTTCGGGGTGGTGCTCTCCTCGGGCCCTTGCCCCTGAGCCTGGGGGCCAGGCAGTTGGTCCACACTCCCAGACCAAGGCAGAACCACATGCACACGTCTGTTCCTGACCCCTGCACCGGCAGAGAGCTCGGGGGAGCCAGAGTCTGTCAGGCAGCTGCTGGGCTGGCCGCCTGTGTGGGAAGGGGCAGAGCCGACCTAGGGGCAAGTTGGGCCTCTTCCTCTCCCTGCTGCCCTGAGGCTGCTGGGCCAAATAGGTCTGGGGCATCCAGCCCCTTGCTGGTCCCTTCACTCTGACGAGGCCCTCTGAGCTCTAGCACCTTGCAGTGTGGAGACAGCCCCTGCCAGCAACATCCTCTCCAAGGAGGCCTCAACCGAGGCCTAGGCCAGGGGAAAGGCACCAGCGGGGATGAGCCTGGGGAGGCGCCCGGGCATGTCTGGACCCAGTCCCCGCAGCCTGCCCCTTGGTGGGGCAGTACCCCCGGAGGCCAGGAAGATCTGCGCAAGGCTGGCCAGGGGCAGGGGCCCTGCTGGGTCCTCCCCATGGCCTGTGGGGCCTCTGAGCACAACCTGCCCTCTCCCACTGGAAGACCTCCCCGGCTGCCTCCAAAGGCCAGTTTGCCAACACTCCTGCCCGCTCTTCCCGCCAGGCACGCACAATGCTCCCAAGCCCGGGAGAAAAGCGCTTCGGGGTGGTGCTCTCTCCGGGCCCTTGCCCCTGAGCCAGTGGGCAAGGCAGGGGGAACACACTCCCAGACCAAGGCAGAAACACATGCACACGTCTGTTCCTGTCCCCTGCACCGGCAGAGAGCTCGGGGGAGCCAGAGTCTCTCAGGCAGGTGCTGGGCTGGCCGCCTGTGTGGGAAGGGGCAGAGCCGACCTAGGGGCAAGTTGGGCCTCTTGCTCTCCCTGCTGCCCTGAGGCTGCAGGGCCAAAGACGTCTTGGGCATCCAGCCCCTTACTGGTCCCTTCCCTCTGACGAGGCCCTCTGAGCTCCAGCACCTTTCAGTGTGGAGACAGCCCCTGCCAGCAACCTCCTCTCCAAGGAGGCCTCAACCGAGGCCTAGGCCCAGGGGAAAGGCACCAGCGGGGATGAGCCTGGGGAGGCGCCCGGGCATGTCTGGACCCAGTCCCCGCAGCCTGCCCCTTGGTGGGGCAGTACCCCCGGAGGCCAGGAAGGTCTGGGCAAGGCTGCCAGGGGCAGGGACACTGCTGGGTCCTGCCCCTGGCCTGTGGGGCGTCTGAGCTCAACCGGCACTCTCCCGCTGGAAGACCTCCCCGTCTGCCTCGAAAGGCCGGTTTGCAAGCACTCCCGCCCGCTGTTCCCGCCAGGCACGCACAATGCTCCCAAGCCCGGGAGAAAAGCGCTTCGGGGTGGTGCTCTCTCCGGGCCCTTGCCCCTGAGCCTGGGGGCAAGGCATGGGGAACACACTCACAGGCCAAGGCAGAACCACATGCCCACGTCTGTTCCTGTCCCCTGCACCGGCAGAGAGCTCGGGGGAGCCAGAGTCTGTCAGGCAGCTGCTGGGCTGGCCGCCTGTGTGGGAAGGGGCAGAGCCGACCTAGGGGCAAGTTGGGCCTCTTCCTCTCCCTGCTGCCCTGAGGCTGCTGGGCCAAAGAGGTCTTGGGCATCCAGCCCCTTGCTGGTCCCTTCCCTCTGACGAGGCCCTCTGAGCTCCAGCACCTTGCAGTGTGGAGACAGCCCCTGCCAGCAACCTCCTCTCCAAGGAGGCCTCAACCGAGGCCTAGGCCCAGGGGAAAGGCACCAGCGGGGATGAGCCAGTGGAGGCGCACGGGCATGTCTGGACCCAGTCCCCGCAGCCTGCCCCTTGGTGGGGCAGTACCCCCGGAGGCCAGGAAGGTCTGGGCAAGGCTGCCAGGGGCAGGGACACTGCTGGGTCCTGCCCCTGGCCTGTGGGGCGTCTGAGCACAACAGGCACTCTCCCGCTGGAAGACCTGCCCGGCCGCCTCCAAAGGCCGGTTAACAAGCGCTCCCGCCCACTGTTCCCAGCAGGCGTGCACAATGCTCCCAAGCCCGGGAGAAAAGCGTTTCGGGGTGGTGCTCTCTCCGGGCCCTTGCCCCTGAGCCTGGGGGCAAGGCAGGGTGTCCACACTCCCAGGCCAAGGCAGAACCACATGCACACGTCTGATCTGCCCCCTGCACCGGCAGAGAGCTCGGGGGAGCCAGAGTCTGTCAGGCAGCTGCTGGGCTGGCCGCCTGTGTGGGAAGGGGCAGAGCCGACCTAGGGGCAAGTTGGGCCTCTTGCTCTCCCTGCTGCCCTGAGGCTGCTGGGCCAAAGAGGTCTTGGGCATCCAGCCCCTTGCTTGTCCCTTCCCTCTGACGAGGCCCTCTGAGCTCCAGCACCTTGCAGTGTGGAGACAGCCCCTGCCAGCAATCTCCTCTCCAAGGAGGCCTCAACCGAGGCCTAGGCCCAGGGAAAAGGCACCAGCGGGGTTGAGCCAGGGGAGGCGCCCGGGCATGTCTGGACCCTGTCCCCGCAGCCTGCCCCTTGGTGGGGCAGTACCCCCGGAGGCCAGGAAGGTCTGGGCAAGGCTGGCCAGGGGCAGGGGCCCTGCTGGGTCCTGCCCCTGGCCTGTGGGGCCTCTGAGCACAACCGGCCCTTGCCCACTGGAAGACCTCCCCGGCTGCCTCCAAAGGCCGGTTTGCAAGCACTCCCGCCCACTGTTCCCGCCAGGCGCGCACAATGCTCCCAAGCCCGGGAGAAAAGCGCTTCGGGGTTGTGGTCTCTCCGGGCCCCTGCCCCTGAGCCTGGGGGCCAGGCAGGGGATCCACAGTCCCAGGCCAAGGCAGAACCACATGCACACGTCTGTTCCTGCCCCCTCCACCGGCAGAGAGCTGGGGGGAGCCAGAGTCTGTCAGGCAGCTGCTGGGCTGGCCGCCTGTGTGGGAAGGGGCAGAGCCGACCTAGGGGCAAGTTGGGCCTCTTGCTCTCCCTGCTGCCCTGAGGCTGCTGGGCCAAAGAGGTCTTGGGCATCCAGCCCCTTGCTGGTCCCTTCCCTCTGACGAGGCCCTCTGAGCTCCAGCACCTTGCAGTGTGGAGACAGCCCCTGCCAGCAACCTCTTCTCCAAGGAGGCCTCAACCGAGGCCTAGGCCCAGGGGAAAGGCACCAGCGGGGATGAGCCAGTGGAGGCGCACGGGCATGTCTGGACCCAGTCCCCGCAGCCTGCCCCTTGGTGGGGCAGTACCCCCGGAGGCCAGGAAGGTCTGGGCAAGGCTGCGAGGGGCAGGGGCCCTGCTGGGTCGTGCCCCTGGCCTGTGGGGCCTCTGAGCACAACCGGCACTCTCCCGCTGGAAGACCTCCCCGTCTGCCTCCAAAGGCCGGTTTGCAAGCACTCCCGCCCGCTGTTCCCGCCAGGCAGGCACAATGCTCCCAAGCCCGGGAGAAAAGCGCTTCGGGGTGGTGCTCTCCTCGGGCCCTTGCCCCTGAGCCTGGGGGCCAGGCAGTTGGAACACACTCCCAGGCCAAGGCAGAACGACATGCACACGTCTGTTCCTGCCCCCTACACCGGCAGAGAGCTCGGGGGAGCCAGAGACTGCCAGGCTGCTGCTGGGCTGGCTGCCTGTGTGGGACGGGGCAGAGCCGACCTAGGGGCAAGTTGGGCCTCTTGCTCTCCCTGCTGCCCTGAGGCTGCTGGGTCAAAGAGGTCTTGGGCATCCAGCCCTTTGCTGGTCCCTTCCCTCTGACGAGGCCCTCTGAGCTCCAGCACCTTGCAGTGTGGAGACAACCCCTGCCAGCAACCTCCTCTCCAAAGAGGCCTCAACCGAGGCCTACGCCCAGGGGAAAAGCACCAGCGGGGATGATCCTGCTGAGGCGCACGGACATGTCTGGACCCAGTCCCCGCAGCCTGCCCCTTGGTGGGGCAGTACCCCCGGAGGCCAGGAAGGTCTGGGCAAGGCTGGCCAGGGGCAGGGGACCTGCTGGGTCCTGCCCCTGGCCTGTGAGGCCTCTGAGCACAACCGGCCCTCTCCCACTGGAAGACCTCCCCAGCTGCCTCCAAAGTCCTGTTTGCAAAGACTCCCGCCCGCTGTTCACGCCAGGCTCGCACAATGCTCCCAAGCCCGGGAGAAAAGCGCTTCGGGGTGGTGCTCTCTCCGGGCCCTTGCCCCTGAGCCTGGGGGCCAGGCAGTGGGTCCACACTCCCAGACCAAGGCAGAACCACATGCACACGTCTGTTCCTGACCCCTGCACCGGCAGAGAGCTCGGGGGAGCCAGAGTCTGTCAGGCAGCTGCTGGGCTGGCCGCCTGTGTGGGAAGGGGCAGAGCCGACCTAGGGGCAAGTTGGGCCTCTTCCTCTCCGTGCTGCCCTGAGGCTGCTGGGCCAAAGAGGTCTTGGGCATCCAGCCCCTTGCTGGTCCCTTCCCTCTGACGAGGCCCTCTGAGCTCCAGCACCTTGCAGTGTGGAGACAGCCCCTGCCAGCAACCTCCTCTCCAAGGAGGCCTCAACCGAGGCCTAGGCCCAGGGGAAAGGCACCAGCGGGGATGAGCCAGTGGAGGCGCACGGGCATGTCTGGACCCAGTCCCCGCAGCCTGCCCCTTGGTGGGGCAGTACCCCCGGAGGCCAGGAAGGTCTGGGCAAGGCTGCCAGGGGCAGGGACACTGCTGGGTCCTGCCCCTGGCCTGTGGGGCGTCTGAGCACAACCGGCACTCTCCCGCTGGAAGACCTGCCCGGCCGCCTCCAAAGGCCGGTTAACAAGCGCTCCCGCCCACTGTTCCCAGCAGGCGTGCACAATGCTCCCAAGCCCGGGAGAAAAGCGCTTCGGGGTGGTGCTCTCTCCGGGCCCTTGCCCCTGAGCCTGGGGGCAAGGCAGGGTGTCCACACTCCCAGGCCAAGGCAGAACCACATGCACACGTCTGATCTGCCCCCTGCACCGGCAGAGAGCTCGGGGGAGCCAGAGTCTGTCAGGCAGCTGCTGGGCTGGCCGCCTGTGTGGGAAGGGGCAGAGCCGACCTAGGGGCAAGTTGGGCCTCTTGCTCTCCCTGCTGCCCTGAGGCTGCTGGGCCAAAGAGGTCTTGGGCATCCAGCCCCTTGCTTGTCCCTTCCCTCTGACGAGGCCCTCTGAGCTCCAGCACCTTGCAGTGTGGAGACAGCCCCTGCCAGCAATCTCCTCTCCAAGGAGGCCTCAACCGAGGCCTAGGCCCAGGGAAAAGGCACCAGCGGGGTTGAGCCAGGGGAGGCGCCCGGGCATGTCTGGACCCTGTCCCCGCAGCCTGCCCCTTGGTGGGGCAGTACCCCCGGAGGCCAGGAAGGTCTGGGCAAGGCTGGCCAGGGGCAGGGGCCCTGCTGGGTCCTGCCCCTGGCCTGTGGGGCCTCTGAGCACAACCGGCCCTTGCCCACTGGAAGACCTCCCCGGCTGCCTCCAAAGGCCGGTTTGCAAGCACTCCCGCCCACTGTTCCCGCCAGGCGCGCACAATGCTCCCAAGCCCGGGAGAAAAGCGCTTCGGGGTGGTGGTCTCTCCGGGCCCCTGCCCCTGAGCCTGGGGGCCAGGCAGGGGATCCACAGTCCCAGGCCAAGGCAGAACCACATGCACACGTCTGTTCCTGCCCCCTCCACCGGCAGAGAGCTGGGGGGAGCCAGAGTCTGTCAGGCAGCTGTTCGGCTGGCCGCCTGTGTGGGAAGGGGCAGAGCCGACCTAGGGGCAAGTTGGGCCTCTTGCTCTCCCTGCTGCCCTGAGGCTGCTGGGCCAAAGAGGTCTTGGGCATCCAGCCCCTTGCTGGTCCCTTCCCTCTGACGAGGCCCTATGAGCTCCAGCACCTTGCAGTGTGGAGACAGCCCCTGCCAGCAACCTCTTCTCCAAGGAGGCCTCAACCGAGGCCTAGGCCCAGGGGAAAGGCACCATCGGGGATGAGCCAGTGGAGGCGCACGGGCATGTCTGGACCCAGTCCCCGCAGCCTGCCCCTTGGTGGGGCAGTACCCCCGGAGGCCAGGAAGGTCTGGGCAAGGCTGCGAGGGGCAGGGGCCCTGCTGGGTCGTGCCCCTGGCCTGTGGGGCGTCTGAGCACAACCGGCACTCTCCCGCTGGAAGACCTCCCCGTCTGCCTCCAAAGGCCGGTTTGCAAGCACTCCCGCCCGCTGTTCCCGCCAGGCAGGCACAATGCTCCCAAGCCCGGGAGAAAAGCGCTTCGGGGTGGTGCTCTCCTCGGGCCCTTGCCCCTGAGCCTGGGGGCCAGGCAGTTGGAACACACTCCCAGGCCAAGGCAGAACGACATGCACACGTCTGTTCCTGCCCCCTACACCGGCAGAGAGCTCGGGGGAGCCAGAGACTGCCAGGCTGCTGCTGGGCTGGCTGCCTGTGTGGGACGGGGCAGAGCCGACCTAGGGGCAAGTTGGGCCTCTTGCTCTCCCTGCTGCCCTGAGGCTGCTGGGTCAAAGAGGTCTTGGGCATCCAGCCCTTTGCTGGTCCCTTCCCTCTGACGAGGCCCTCTGAGCTCCAGCACCTTGCAGTGTGGAGACTGCCCCTGCCAGCAACCTCCTCTCCAAAGAGGCCTCAACCGAGGCCTACGCCCAGGGGAAAAGCACCAGCGGGGATGATCCTGCTGAGGCGCACGGACATGTCTGGACCCAGTCCCCGCAGCCTGCCCCTTGGTGGGGCAGTACCCCCGGAGGCCAGGAAGGTCTGGGCAAGGCTGGCCAGGGGCAGGGGACCTGCTGGGTCCTGCCCCTGGCCTGTGAGGCCTCTGAGCACAACCGGCCCTCTCCCACTGGAAGACCTCCCCAGCTGCCTCCAAATTCCTGTTTGCAAAGACTCCCGCCCGCAGTTCACGCCAGGCTCGCACAATGCTCCCAAGCCCGGGAGAAAAGCGCTTCGGGTTGGTGCTCTCTCCGGGCCCTTGCCCCTGAGCCTGGGGGCCAGGCAGTGGGTCCACACTCCCAGACCAAGGCAGAACCACATGCACACGTCTGTTCCTGACCCCTGCACCGGCAGAGAGCTCGGGGGAGCCAGAGTCTGTCAGGCAGCTGCTGGGCTGGCCGCCTGTGTGGGAAGGGGCAGAGCCGACCTAGGGGCAAGTTGGGCCTCTTCCTCTCCCTGCTGCCCTGAGGCTGCTGGGCCAAAGAGGTCTTGGGCATCCAGCCCCTTGCTGGTCCCTTCCCTCTGACGAGGCCCTCTGAGCTCCAGCACCTTGCAGTGTGGAGACAGCCCCTGCCAGCAACCTCCTCTCCAATGAGGCCTCAACCGAGGCCTAGGCCCAGGGGAAAGGCACCAGCGGGGATGAGCCTGGGGAGGCGCCCGGGCATGTCTGGACCCAGTCCCCGCAGCCTGCCCCTTGGTGGGGCAGTACCCCCGGAGGCCAGGAAGGTCTGTGCAAGGCTGCCAGGGGCAGGGACAGCGCTGGGTCCTGCCCCTGGCCTGTGGGACGTCTGAGCACAACCGGTACTCTCCCGCTGGAAGACCTCCCCGTCTGCCTCCAAAGGCCGGTTTGCAAGCACTCCCGCCCTCTGTTCCCGCCAGGCACGCACAATGCTCCCAAGCCCGGGAGAAACGCGCTTCGGGGTGGTGCTCTCTCCGGGCCCCTGCCCCTAAGCCTGCGGGCCAGGCAGGGGGAACACACTCCCAGGCCAAGACAGAACGACATGAACACGTCTGTTCCTGCCCCCTACACCGGCAGAGAGCTCGGGGGAGCCAGAGTCTCTCAGGCAGGTGCTGGGCTGGCCGCCTGTGTGGGAAGGGGCAGAGCCGACCTAGGGGCAAGTTGGGCCTCTTGCTCTCCCTGCTGCCCTGAGGCTGCTGGGCCAAAGACGTCTTGGGCATCCAGCCCTTTGCTGGTCCCTTCCCTCTGACGAGGCCCTCTGAGTTCCAGCACCTTGCAGTGTGGAGACAGCACCTCCCAGCAATCTCCTCTCCAAGGAGGCCTCAACCGAGGCCTAGGCCCAGGGGAAAGGCACCAGCGGGGATGAGCCTGGGGAGGCGCCCGGGCATGTCTGGACCCAGTCCCCGCAGCCTGCCCCTGGTGGGGCAGTACCCCTGGAGGCCAGGAAGGTCTGGGCAAGGCTGACCAGGGGCAGGGGACCTGCTGGGTCCTGCCCCTGGCCTGTGGGGCCTCTGAGCACAACCGGCCCTCTCCCACTGGAAGACCTCCCCGGCTGCCTCCAAAGGCCGGTTTGCCAACACTCCCGCCCGCTGTTCCCGCCAGGCACGCACAATGCTCCCAAGCCCGGGAGAAAAGCGCTTCGGGGTGGTGCTCTCTCCGGGCCCTTGCCCCTAAGTCTGCGGGCCAGGCAGGGGGAACACACTCCCAGGCCAAGACAGAACGACATGAACACGTCTGTTCCTGCCCCCTCCACCGGCAGAGAGCTCGGGGGAGCCAGAGTCTGTCAGGCAGGTGCTGGGCTGGCCGCCTGTGTGGGAAGTGGCAGAGCCGACCTAGGGGCATGTTGGGCCTCTGCTCTCCCTGCTGCCCTGAGGCTGCTGGGCCAAAGAGGTCTTGGGCATCCAGCCCCTTGCTGGTCCCTTCCCTCTGACGAGGCCCTCTGAGCTCCAGCACCTTGCAGTGTGGAGACAGCCCCTGCCAGCAACCTCCTCTCCAAGGAGGCCTCAACCGAGGCCTAGCCCCAGGGGAAAGGCACCAGCTGGGAAGAGCCTGGGGAGGCGCCCGGGCATGTCTGGACCCAGTCCCCGCAGCCTGCCCCTTGGTGAGGCAGTACCCCCGGAGGCCAGGAAGGTCTGGGCAAGGCTGGTCAGGGGCAGGGGCCCTGCTGGGCCCTGCCCCTGGCCTGTGGGGCCTCTGAGCACAACCGGCCCTCTCCCACTGGAAGACCTCCCCGGGTGCCTCCAAAGGCCGGTTTGCCAACACTCCCGCCCGCTGTTCCCGCCAGGCACGCACAATTCTCCCAAGCCCGGGAGAAAAGCGCTTCGGGGTGGTGCTCTCTCCGGGCCCTTGCCCATGAGCCTGGGGGCAAGGCAGGGAGAACACACTCCCAGGCCAAGGCAGAACCACATGCCCACGTCTGTTCCTGTCCCCTGCACCGGCAGAGAGCTTGGGGGAGCCAGAGTCTGTCAGGCAGCTGCTGGGTTGGCCGCCTGTGTGGGAAGGGGCAGAGCCGAATAGGGGCAAGTTGGGCCTCTTGCTCTCCCTGCTGCCCTGAGGCTGCTGGGCCAAAGATGTCTTGGGCATCCAGCCCTTTACTGGTCCCTTCTCTCTGACGAGGCTCTCTGAGCTGCAGCACCTTGCAGTGTGGAGACAGCCCCTGCCAGCAACCTCCTCTCCAAGGAGGCCTCAACCGAGGCCTAGGCCCAGGGGAAAGGCACCAGCGGGGATGAGCCAGGGGAGGCGCCCGAGCATGTCTGGACCCAGTCCCCGCAGCCTGCCCCTTGGTGGGGCAGTACCCCCGGAGGCCAGGAAGGTCTGGGCAAGGCTGGCCAGGGGCAGGGGCCCTGCTGGGTCCTGTACCTGGCCTGTAGGGCCTCTGAGCACAACCGGCCCTCTCCCACTGGAAGACCTCCCCGGCTGCCTCCAAAGGCCGGTTTGCAAGCGCTCCCGCCCACTGTTCCCAGCAGGTGTGCACAATGCTCCTAAGCCCGGGAGAAAAGGGCTTCGCGGTGGTGCTCTCTCCGGGCCCTTGCCCCTGAGCCTGGGGGCAAGGCAGGGTGTCCACACTCCCAGGCCAAGGCAGAACCACATGCACACGTCTGATCTGCCCCCTGCACCGGCAGAGAGCTCGGGGGAGCCAGAGTCTGTCAGGCAGCTGCTGGGCTGGCCGCCTGTGTGGGAAGGGGCAGAGCCGACCTAGGGGCAAGTTGGGCCTCTTGCTCTCCCTGCTGCCCCGAGGCTGCTGGGCCAAAGAGGTCTTGGGCATCCAGCCCCTTGCTGGTCCCTTCCCTCTGATGAGGCCCTCTGAGCTCCAGCACCTTGCAGTGTGGAGACAGCCCCTGCCAGCAACCTCCTCTCCAAAGAGGCCTCAACCGAGGCCTAGGCCCAGGGGAAAGGCACCAGCGGGGATGAGCCTGGGGAGGCGCCCGGGCATGACTGGACCCAGGCCCGCAGCCTGCCCCTTGGTGGGGCAGTACCCCCGGAGGCCAGGAAGGTCTGGGCAAGGCTGGCCAGGGGCAGGGGCCCTGCTGGGTCCTGTACCTGGCCTGTAGGGCCTCTGAGCACAACCGGCCCTCTCCCACTGGAAGACCTCCCCGGCTGCCTCCAAAGGCCAGTTTGCCAACACTCCTGCCCGCTGTTCCCGCCAGGCACGCACAATGCTCCCAATTCCGTGAGAAAAGTGCTTCGGCATGGTGCTCTCTCCGGGCCCTTGGAAAACCTCCCAAGCTGCCTCCAAAGGCCGGTTTGCAAGCACTCCCGCCCGCTGTTCCCGCCAGCCTCGCACAATGCTCCCAAGCCCGGGAGAAAAGCGATTCGGGGTGGTGTTCTCTCCGTGCCCATGGAGGAACTCCCTGGCTGCCCCCAAAGGCCGGTTTGCAAGCACTCCCACTCGCTGTTCCCGCCAGCCACGCACAATCCTCCAAAACCCCGGAGAAAAGCGCTTCGGGGTGGTGTTCTCTCCGTGCCCATGGAAGACCTCCCGGGGTGCCCCCAAAGGCCGGTTTGGAACCACTCCCACTCGCTGTTCCCGCCACCCGCGCAAATGTTCCAAGCCCGGGAGAAAAGCGCTTCGGGGTGGTGCTCTCTACAGGCCATTCGAAAACCTCCCCGGCTGCCTCCAGAGGCCGGTTTGCAAGGACTCCTTCCTGCTGTTCCCGCCAGCCACGCACAATGCTCCCAAGCCCGGGAGAAAAGCATTTTGGGGTGGTGCTCACTCCGGGCCCTTGGAAGACTTCCCCGGCTGCCTCCAATGGCCAGTTTGCAAGCACTCATGGCCGCTGTTCCCACCAGCCGCGCACAATGCTCCCAAGCCCGGGAGAAAAGCTTTTTGGGGTGGTGCTCACACCGGGCCCTGGAAGACCTCCCCGGGTGCCTCCAAAGGCCGGTTTTCAAGCACTCCTGCCTTCTGTTCCCGCCACCTGCGCACAATGCTCCCAAGCCCGGGAGAAAAGCGCTTCGGGGTGGTGCTCTCTACAGGCCCTTGGAAGACCTCCCCGGCTGCCTCCAAAGGCCGGTTTGCAACACTCCTTCCTGCTGTTCCCGCCAGCCACGCACAATGCTCCCAAGCCTGGGAGAAAAGCATTTTGGGGCGGTGCTCTCTACAGGCCCTTGGAAGACCTCCCCGGCTGCCTCCAATGGCCAGTTTGAAAGCACTCATGCCCGCTGTTCCCACCAGCCGCGCACAATGCTCCCAAGCCCGGGAGAAAAGCTTTTTGGGGTGGTGCTCACACCGGGCCCTGGAAGACCTCCCCGGCTGCCTCCAAAGGCCGGTTTTCAAGCACTCCTGCCTGCTGTTCCCGCCACCTGCGCACAATGCTCCCAAGCCCGGGAGAAAAGCGCTTCGGGGTGGTGCTCTCTACAGGCCCTTGGAAGACCTCCCCGGCTGCCTCCAATGGTCAGTTTGCAAGCACTCATGCCCGTTGTTCCCACCAGCCACGCACAATGCTCCCAAGCCCGGGAGAAAAGCGCTTCGGGGTGGTGCTCTCTACAGGCCCTTGGAAGACCTCCCCGGCTGCCTCCAATGGTCAGTTTTCAAGCACTCATGCCCGTTGTTCCCACCAGCCGCGCACAATGCTCCAAAGCCCGAGAGAAAAGCTTTTTGGGGTGGTGCTCACACCGGGCCCTGGAAGACCTCCCCGGCTGCCTGCAAAGGCCGGTTTTCAAGCACTCCTGCCTGCTGTTCCCGCCACCCGCGCACAATACTCCCAAGCCCGGGAGAGAAGCGCTTCGGGGTGGTGCTCTCTACAGGCCCTTGGAAGACCTCCCCGGCTGCCTCCAAAGGCCGGTTTGCAAGGACTCCTTCCTGCTGTTCCCGCCAGCCACGCACAATGCTCCCAAGCCCGGGAGAAAAGCATTTTGGGGTGGTGCTCTCTACAGGCCCTTGGAAGACCTCCCCTGCTGCCTCCAATGGCCAGTTTGCAAGCACTCATGCCCGCTGTTCCCACCAGCCGCGCACAATGCTCCCAAGCCCGGGAGAAAAGCTTTTTGGGGTGGTGCTCACACCGGGCCCTGGAAGACCTCCCCGGCTGCCTGCAAAGGCCGGTTTTCAAGCACTCCTGCCTGCTGTTCCCGCCACCCGCGCACAATGCTCCCAAGCCCGGGAGAAAAGCGCTTCGGGGTGGTGCTCTCTACAGGCCCTTGGAAGACCTCCCCGGCTGCCTCCAAAGGCCGGTTTGCAAGGACTCCTTCCTGCTGTTCCCGCCAGCCACGCACAATGCTCCCAAGCCCGGGAGAAAAGTGCTTCGGGGTGGTGCTCTCTCCGGGCCCTTGGAAGACGTCCCCGGCTGCCTCCAAAGGCCGGTTTGCAAGCACTCATGCCCGTTGTTCCCACCAGCCGCGCACAATGCTCCCAAGCCCGGGAGAAAAGCATTTTGGGGTGGTGCTCACTCCGGGCCCTTGGAAGACCTCCCCGGCTGCCTCCAAAGGCCAGTTTGCAAGCACTCCTGCCTGCTATTCCCGCCAGCCGCGCACAATGCTCCCAAGCCCGGGAGAAAAGCGCTTCGGGGTGGTGCTCTCTCCGGGCACTTTCAAGACCTCCCCGGCTGCCTCCAAAGGCCGGTTTGTAAGTACTCATTCCCGCTGCTTCCGCCAGCCACGCACAATGCTCCCAAGACCGGGAGAAAAGCATTTTGGGGTGGTGCTCTCTCCGGGCCCTTGGAAGACCTCCCGGGCTGCCTCCAAAGGCCGGTTTGCAAGCACTCATGTCCGCTGTTCCCGACAGCCGCGTACAATGCTCCCAAGCCCGGGAGAAAAGCATTTTGGGGTGGTGATCAGTCCGGGCCCTTGGAAGACCTCCCCGGCTGCCTCCAAAGGACAGTTTGCAAGCACTCATGCCCGCTGTTCCCGCCAGCCGCGCACAATGCTCCCAAGACCGTGAGAAAAGCGCTTCGGGGTGGTGGTCTCTCCGGGACCATGGAGGACCTCCCCGGCTGCCCCCAAAGGCCGGTTTGCAAGCACTCCCACTCGCTGTTCCCGCCAGCCACACACAATGTTCCAAAACCCCAGAGAAAAGCGCTTCGGGGTGGTGCTCTCTCCGGGCCCTTGGAAGACTTCTCTGGCTGCCTCCAAAGGCCGGTTTGCAAGAATTCCCTCCCGCTGTCCCACCAGCCGCACACAATGCTCCAGAACCCGAGAGAAAAGCGCTTCGAGGTGATGCTCTCTCCGGGCCCTTGGAAGACCTCCCCGGCTGCCTCCAATGGGCGGTATGCAAGCACTCATGCCCGCTGTTCCCACCAGCTATGCACAATGCTCCCAAGCATGGGAGAAAAGCATTTTGGGGTGGTGCTCACTCCTTGCCCTTGGAAGACCTCCGCGCCTGCCTCCAAAGGCCGGATTGCAAGCACTCCTGCCTGCTGTTCCCGCCACACGCGCACACTGCTCCCAAGCCCGGGAGAAAAGCGCATCGGGGTGGTGTTCTCTCCGGGCCCATGGAGGACCTCCCCGGCTGCCCCCAAAGGCCGGTTTGCAAGCATTCCCACTAGCTGTTCCCGCCAGCCACGCAAATGCTCCCAAGCCCGGGAGAAAAGCATTTTGGGGTGGTGCTCTCTCCGGGCCCTTGCCCCTGTGCCTCGGGGCCAGGCAGGGGGTCCACACGCCCAGGCAAAGTCAGAACCACATGCACACGTCTGTTCCTGTCCCCTGCACCGGAAGAGAGCTCGGGGGAGCCAGAGTCTGTCAGGCAGCTGCTGGGCTGGCGGCCTGTGTGGGAAGGGGCAGAGCCGACCTAGGGGCAAGTTGGGCCTCTTGCTCTCCCTGCTGCCCTGAGGCTGCTGGGCCAAAGAGGTCTTGGACATCCAGCCCCTTGCTGGTCCCTTCCATCTGAGGAGGCCCTCTGAGCTCCAACACCTTGCAGTGTGGAGACAGCCCCTGCCAGCAACCTCCTCTCCAAGGAGGCCTCAACCGAGGCCTAGTCCCAGGGAAAGGCACCAGCGGGGATGAACCTGGGGAGGCGCCCGGGAATGTCTGGACCCAGTCCCCGCAGCCTGCCCCTTGGTGGGGCAGTACCCCCGGAGGCCAGGAAGGTCTGGGCAAGGTTGACCTGGGGCAGGGGCCCTGCTGGGTCCTGCCCCTGGCCTGTGGGGCCTCTGAGCATGAGCGGCCCTCTCCCGCTGGAAGACCTCCCCGGCTGCCTCCAAAGGCCGATTTGCCAACACTCGCGCCCGCTGTTCCCGCCAGGCACGCACAATGCTCCCAAGCCCGGGAAAAAAGCGCTTCGGGGTGGTGGTCTCTCCGGGCCCCTGCCCCTGAGCCTGGGGGCCAGGCAGGGGATCCACAGTCCCAGGCCAAGGCAGAACCACATGCACACGTCTGTTCCTGCCCCCTTCACCGGCAGAGAGCTTGGGGGAGCCAGAGTCTGTCAGGCAGCTGCTGGGCTGGCCGCCTGTGTGGGAAGGGGCAGAGCCGACCTAGGGGCAAGTTGGGCCTCTTGCTCTCCCTGCTGCCCTGAGGCTGCTGGGCCAAAGAGGTCTTGGGCATCCAGCCCCTTCCTGGTCCCTTCCCTCTGACGAGGCCCTCTGAGCTCCAGCACCTTGCAGTGTGGAGACAGCCCCTGCCAGCAACCTCCTCTCCAAGGAGGCCTCAACCGAGGCCTAGGCCCAGGGGAAAGGCACCAGCGGAGATGAGCCAGTGGAGGCGCCCGGGCATGTCTGGACCCAGTCCCCGCAGCCTGCCCCTTGGTGGGGCAGTACCCCCGGAGGCCAGGAAGGTCTGGGCAAGGCTGGCCAGGGGCAGGGGCCCTGCTGGGTCCTGCCCCTGGCCTGTAGGGCCTCTGAGCACAACCGGCCCTCTCCCGCTGGAAGACCTCCCCGGCTGCCTCCACAGGCCAGTTTGCCAACACTCCTGCCCGCTGTTCCCGCCAGGCACGCACAATGCTCCCAAGCCCAGGAGAAAAGCGCTTCAGGGTGGTGCTCTCTCCGGGCCCTTGCCCCTGAGCCTGTGGGCAAGGCAGGGGGAACACACTCCCAGACCAAGGCAGAACCACATGCACACGTCTGTTCCTGACCCCTGCACTGGCAGAGAGCTCGTGGGAGCCAGAGTCTGTCAGGCAGCTGCTGGGTTGGCTGCCTGTGTGGGAAGGGGCAGAGCCGACCTAGGGGCAAGTTGGGCCTCTTCCTCTCCCTGCTGCCCTGAGGCTGCTGGGCCAAAGAGGTCTTGGGCATCCAGCCCCTTGCTGGTCCCTTCCCGCTGACGAGGCCCTCTGAGCTCCAGCACCTTGCAGTGTGGAGACAGCCCCTGCCAGCAACCTCCTCTCCAAGGAGGCCTCAACCGAGGCCTAGGCCCAGGGGAAAGGCACCAGCGGGGATGAGCCTGGGGAGGCGCCCGGCCATGTATGGACCCAGTCCCCGCAGCCTGCCCCTTGGTGGGGTAGTAACCCCGGAGGCCAGGAGGGTCTGGGCAAGGCTACCAGGGGCAGGGACACTGCTGGGTCCTGCCCCTGGCCTGTGGGGCGTCTGAGCAAAACCGGCACTCTCCCACTGGTAGACCTCCACGGCTGCCTCCAAAGGCCGGTTTGCAAGCACTCCCGCCCGCTGTTCCCGCCAGGCACGCACAATGCTCCCAAGCCCGGGAGAAAAGCGCTTCGGGTTGGTGCTCTCTCCGGGCCCTTGCCCCTGAGCCTGGGGGCCAGGCAGGGGGAACACACTCCCAGGCCAAGGCAGAACGACATGCACACGTCTGTTCCTGCCCCCTACACCGGCAGAGAGATCGGGGGAGCCAGAGACTGCCAGGCTGCTGCTGGGCTGGCTGCTTATCTGGGACAGGGCAGAGCCGACCTAGGGGCAAGTTGGGCCTCTTGCTCTCCCTGCTGCCCTGAGGCTGCTGGGTCAAAGAGGTCTTGGGCATCCAGCCCCTTACTGGTCCCTTCCCTCTGACGAGGCCCTCTGAGCTCCAGCACCTTGCAGTGTGGAGACAGCCCCTGCCAGCAACCTCCTCTCCAAAGAGGCCTCAACCGAGGCCTAGGCCCAGGGGAAAGGCACCAGCGGGGATGAGCCTGGGGAGGCGCACGGACATGTCTGGACCCTTTCCCCGCAGCCTGCCCCTTGGTGGGGCAGTACCCCCGGAGGCCAGGAAGGTCTGGGCAAGGCTGGCCAGGGGCAGGGGCCCTGCTGGGTCCTGCCCCTGGCCTGTGGGGCCTCTGAGCACAACCGGCCCTCTCCCACTGGAAGACCTCCCCGGCTGCCTCCAAAGGCCGGTTTGCAAGCGCTCCCGCCCACTGTTCCCAGCAGGCGTGCACAATGCTCCCAAGCCCGGGAGAAAAGCGCTTCAGGGTGGTGCTCTCTCTGGGCCCTTGCCCCTGAGCCTGGGGCAAGGCAGGGGGTCCACACTCCCAGGGCAAGGCAGAACCACATGCACACGTCTGTTCCTGTCCCCTGCACCGGCAGAGAGCTTGGGGGAGCCAGAGTCTGTCAGGCAGCTGCTGGGTTGGCCGCCTGTGTGGGAAGGGGCAGAGCCGCCCTAGGGGCAAGTTGGGCCTCTTGCTCTCCCTGCTGCCCTGAGGCTGCTGGGCCAAAGACGTCTTGGGCATCCAGCCCCTTACTGGTCCCTTCCCTCTGACGAGGCCCTCTGAGCTCCAGCACCTTGCAGTGCGGAGACAGCCCCTGCCAGCAACCTCCTCTCCAAGGAGGCCTCAACCGAGGCCTAGGCCCAGGGGAAAGGCACCAGCGGGGATGAGCCAGGGGAGGCGCCCGAGCATGTCTGGACCCAGTCCCCGCAGCCTGCCCCTTGGTGGGGCAGTACCCCCGGAGGCCAGGAAGGTCTGGGTAAGGCTGGCCAGGGGCAGGGGCCCTGCTGGGTCCTGCCCCTGGCCTGTGGGGCCTCTGAGCACAACCGGCCCTCTCCCACTGGAAGACCTCCCCGGCTGCCTCCAAAGGCGGGTTTGCCAACACTCCCGCCCGCTGTTCCCGCCAGGCACGCACAACGCTCCCAAGGCCAGGAGAAAAGCGCTTCGGGGTGTTGCTCTCTCCGGGCCCTTGCCCCTGAGCTTGGGGTCCAGGCAGTGGGTCCACACTCCCAGACCAAGGCAGAACCACATGCACACGTCTGTTCCTGACCCCTGCACCGGCAGAGAGCTCGGGGGAGCCAGAGTCTGTCAGGCAGCTGCTGGGTTGGCTGCCTGTGTGGGAAGGGGCAGAGCCGACCTAGGGGCAAGTTGGGCCTCTTGCTCTCCCTGCTGCCCTGAGGCTGCTGGGCCAAAGAGGTCTTGGGCATCCAGCCCCTTGCTGGTCCCTTCCCGCTGACGAGGCCCTCTGAGCTCCAGCACCTTGCAGTGTGGAGACAGCCCCTGCCAGCAACCTCCTCTCCAAGGAGGCATCAACCGAGGCCTAGGCCTAGGGGAAAGGCACCAGCGGGGATGAGCCTGGGGAGGCGCCCAGGCATGTCTGGACCCAGTCCCCGCAGCCTGCCCCTTGGTGGGGCAGTACCCCCGGAGGCCAGGAAGGTCTGGGCAAGGCTGGCCAGGGGCAGGGGACCTGCTGGGTCCTGCCCCTGGCCTGTGAGGCCTCTGAGCACAACCGGCCCTCTCCCACTGGAAGACCTCCACGGCTGCCTCCAACGTCCTGTTTGCAAACACTCCCGCCCGCTGTTCACGCCAGGCTCGCACAATGCTCCCAAGCCCGGGAGAAAAGCGCTTCGGGGTGGTGCTCTCTCCGGGCCCTTGCCCCTGAGCCTGGGGGCAAGGCAGGGGGAACACACTCCCAGGCCAAGGCAGAACCACATGCCCACGTCTGTTCCTGTCCTCTGCACCGGCAGAGAGCTTGGGGGAGCCAGAGTCTGTCAGGCAGCTGCTGGGTTGGCCGCCTGTGTGGGAAGGGGCAGAGCCGCCCTAGCGGCAAGTTGGGCCTCTTGCTCTCCCTGCTGCCCTGAGGCTGCTGGGCCAAAGACGTCTTGGGCATCCAGCCCCTTGCTGGTCCCTTCCCTCTGACGAGGCCCTCTGAGCTCCAGCACCTTGCAGTGTGGAGACAGCCCCTGCCAGCAACCTCCTCTCCAAGGAGGCCTCAACCGAGGCCTAGGCCCAGGGGAAAGGCACCAGCGGGGATGAGCCTGGGGAGGCGCCCGGGCATGTCTGGACCCAGGCCCCGCAGCCTGCCCCTTGGTGGGGCAGTACCCCCGGAGGCCAGGAAGGTCTGGGCAAGGCTGGCCAGGGGCAGGGGCCCTGCTGCGTCCTGCCCCTGGCCTGTGGGGCCTCTGAGCACAACCGGCCCTCTCCCACTGGAAGACCTCCCCGGCTGCCTCCAACGGCCGGTTTGCAAGCGCTCCCGCCCACTGTTCCCAGCAGGCGGGCACAATGCTCCCAAGCCCGGGAGAAAAGCGCTTCAGGGTGGTGCTCTCTCCGGGCCCTTGCCCCTGAGCCTGGGGGCAAGGCAGTGGGTCCACACTCCCAGACCAAGGCAGAACCACATGCTCACGTCTGATCTGCCCCCTGCACCGGCAGAGAGCTCGGGGGAGCCAGAGTCTGTCAGGCAGCTGCTGGGCTGGCCGCCTGTGTGGGAAGGGGCAGAGCCGACCTAGGGGCAAGTTGGGCCTCTTGCTCTCCCTGCTGCCCTGAGGCTGCTGGGCCAAAGAGGTCTTGGGCATCCAGCCCCTTGCTGGTCCCTTCCCTCTGACGAGGCCCTCTGAGCTCCAGCACCTTGCAGTGTGGAGACAGCCCCTGCCAGCAACCTCCTCTCCAAGGAGGCCTCAACCGAGGCCTAGGCCCAGGGGAAAGGCACCAGCGGGGATGAGCCTGGGGAGGCGCCCGGGCATGTCTGGACCCAGTCCCCGCAGCCTGCCCCTTGGTGGGGCAGTACCCCCGGAGGCCAGGAAGGTCTGGGCAAGGCTGCCAGGGGCAGGGACACTGCTGGGTCCTGCCCCTGGCCTGTGGGGCGTCTGAGCACAACCGGCACTCTCCCGCTGGAAGACCTCCCCGGCTGCCTCGAAAGGCCGGTTTGCAAGCACTCCCGCCCGCTGTTCCCGCCAGGCACGCACAATGCTCCCAAGCCCGGGAGAAAAGCGCTTCGGGGTGTTGCCCTCTCCGGGCCCTTGCCCCTGAGCCTGGTGTCCAGGCAGTGGGTCCACACTCCCAGACCAAGGCAGAACCACATGCACACGTCTGTTCCTGACCCCTGCACCGGCAGAGAGCTCGGGGGAGCCAGAGTCTGTCAGGCAGCTGCTGGGTTGGCTGCCTGTGTGGGAAGGGGCAGAGCCGACCTAGGGGCAAGTTGGGCCTCTTCCTCTCCCTGCTGCCCTGAGGCTGCTGGGCCAAAGACGTCTTGGGCATCCAGCCCCTTACTGGTCCCTTCCCTCTGACGAGGCCCTCTGAGCTCCAGCACCTTGCAGTGTGGAGACAGCCCCTGCCAGCAACCTCATCTCCAAGGAGGCCTCAACCGAGGCCTAGGCCCAGGGGAAAGGCACCAGCGGGGATGAGCCAGTGGAGGCCCACGGGCATGTCTGTACCCAGTCCCCGCAGCCTGGCCCTTGGTGGGGCAGTACCCCCGGAGGCCAGGTAGGTCTGGGCAAGGCTGCGAGGGGCAAGGGCCCTGCTGGGTCGTGCCCCTGGCCTGTGGGGCGTCTGAGCACAACCGGCACTCTCCCGCTGGAAGACCTCCCCGTCTGCCTCCAAAGGCCGGTTTGCAAGCACTCCCGCCCGCTATTCCCGCCAGGCACGCACAATGCTCCCAAGCCCGGGAGAAAAGCGCTTCGGGGTGGTGCTCTCTCCGGGCCCTTGCCCCTGAGCCTGGGGGCCAGGCAGTTGGAGCACACTCCCAGGCCAAGGCAGAACGACATGCACACGTCTGTTCCTGCCCCCTACACCGGCAGAGAGCTCGGGGGAGCCAGAGACTGCCAGGCTGCTGCTGGGCTGGCTGCCTGTGTGGGATGGGGCAGAGCCGACCTAGGGGCAAGTTGGGCCTCTTGCTGTCCCTGCTGCCCTGAGGCTGCTGGGTCAAAGAGGTCTTGGGCATCCAGCCCTTTGCTGGTCCCTTCCCTCTGACGAGGCCCTCTGAGCTCCAGCACCTTGCAGTGTGGAGACAGCCCCTGCCAGCAACCTCCTCTCCAAAGAGGCCTCAACCGAGGCCTAGGCCCAGGGGAAAGGCACCAGCGGGGATGATCCTGGGGAGGCGCACGGACATGTCTGGACCCAGTCCCCGCAGCCTGCCCCTTGGTGGGGCAGTACCCCCGGAGGCCAGGAAGGTCTGGGCAAGGCTGGCCAGGGGCAGGGGCCCTGCTGGGTCCTGCCCCTGGCCTGTGAGGCCTCTGAGCACAACCGGCCCTCTCCCACTGGAAGACCTCCCCAGCTGCCTCCAAAGTCCTGTTTGCAAACACTCCCGCCCGCTGTTCACGCCAGGCTCGCACAATGCTCCCAAGCCCGGGAGAAAAGCGCTTCGGGGTGGTGCTCTCTCCGGGCCCTTGACCCTGAGCCTGGGGGCCAGGCAGTGGGTCCACACTCCCAGACCAAGGCAGAACCACATGCACACGTCTGTTCCTGACCCTTGCACCGGCAGAGAGCTCGGGGGAGCCAGAGTCTGTCAGGCAGGTGCTGGGCTGGCCGCCTGTGTGGGAAGGGGCAGAGCCGACCTAGGGGCAAGTTGGGCCTCTTCCTCTCCCTGCTGCCCTGAGGCTGCTGGGCCAAAGATGTCTTGGGCATCCAGCCCCTTGCTGGTCCCTTCCCTCTGACGAGGCCCTCTGAGCTCCAGCACCTTGCAGTGTGGAGACAGCCCCTGCCAGCAACCTCCTCTCCAATGAGGCCTCAACCGAGGCCTAGGCCCAGGGGAAAGGCACCAGCGGGGATGAGCCTGGGGAGGCGCCCGGGCATGTCTGGACCCAGTCCCCGCAGCCTGCCCCTTGGTGGGGCAGTACCCCCGGAGGCCAGGGAGGTCTGTGCAAGGCTGCCAGGGGCAGGGACAGCGCTGGGTCCTGCCCCTGGCCTGTGGGACGTCTGAGCACAACCGGCACTCTCCCGCTGGAAGACCTCCCCGTCTGCCTCCAAAGGCCGGTTTGCAAGCACTCCCGCCCGCTGTTCCCGCCAGGCACGCACAATGCTCCCAAGCCCGGGAGAAAAGCGCTTCGGGGTGGTGCTCTCTCCGGGCCATTGCCCCTAAGCCTGCGGGCCAGGCAGGGGGAACACACTCCCAGGCCAAGACAGAACGACATGAACACGTCTGTTCCTGCCCCCTACACCGGCAGAGAGCTCGGGGGAGCCAGAGTCTCTCAGGCAGCTGCTGGGCTGGCCGCCTGTGTGGGAAGGGGCAGAGCCGACCTAGGGGCAAGTTGGGCCTCTTGCTCTCCCTGCTGCCCTGAGTCTGCTGGGCCAAAGACGTCTTGGGCATCCAGCCCTTTGCTGGTCCCTTCCCTCTGACGAGGCCCTCTGAGCTCCAGCACCTTGCAGTGTGGAGACAGCACCTGCCAGCAATCTCCTCTCCAAGGAGGCCTCAACCGAGGCCTAGGCCCAGGGGAAAGGCACCAGCGGGGATGAGCCTGGGGAGGCGCCCGGGCATGTCTGGACCCAGTCCCCGCAGCCTGCCCCTTGGTGGGGCAGTACCCCTGGAGGCCAGGAAGGTCTGGGCAAGGCTGACCATGGGCAGGGGACCTGCTGGGTCCTGCCCCTGGCCTGTGGGGCCTCTGAGCACAACCGGCCCTCTCCCACTGGAAGACCTCCCCGGCTGCCTCCAAAGGCCGTTTTGCATGCACACCCGCCCACTGTTCCCACCAAGCGCGCACAATGCTCCCAAGCCCGGGAGAAAAGCGCTTCGTGGTGGTGCTCTCTCCGGGCCCTTGCCCCTGAGCCTGGGGGCCAGGCAGGGGGTCCACACTCACAGGGCAAGCCAGAACCACATGCACACGTCTGTTCCTGACCCCTGCACCGGCAGAGAGCTCGGGGGAGCCAGAGTCTGTCAGGCAGCTGCTGGGCTGGCCGCCTTTGTGGGAAGGGGCAGAGCCGACCTAGGGGCAAGTTGGGCCTCTTGCTCTCCCTGCTGCCCTGAGGCTGCTGGGCCAAAGAGGTCTTGGGCATCCAGCCCTTTGCTTGTCCCTTCCCTCTGACGAGGCCCTCTGAGCTCCAGCACCTTGCAGTGTGGAGACAGCCCCTGCCAGCAACCTCCTCTCCAAGGAGGCCTCAACCGAGACCTAGGCCCAGTGGAAAGGCACCAGCGGGGATGAGCCTGGGGAGGCGCCCGGGCATGTCTGGACCCAGTCCCCGCAGCCTGCCCCTTGGTGGGGCAGTACCCCCGGAGGCCAGGAAGGTCTGGGAAAGGCTGGCCAGGGGCAGGGGACCTGCTGGGTCCTGCCCCTGGCCTGTGGGGCCTCTGAGCACAACCGGCCCTCTCCCACTGGAAGACCTCCCCGGCTGCCTCCAAAGTCCTGTTTGCCAACACTCCTACCCGCTGTTCACGCCAGACTTGCACAATGCTCCCAAGCCCGGGAGAAAATTGCTTCGGGGTGGTGCTCTCTCCGGGCCCTTGCCCCTGAGCCTGGGGCAAGGCATGGGGAACACACTCCCAGGCCAAGGCAGAACCACATGCCCACGTCTGTTCCTGTCCCCTGCACCGGCAGAGAGCTTGGGGGAGCCAGAGTCTGTCAGGCAGCTGCTGGGTTGGCCGCCTGTGTGGGAAGGGGCAGAGCTGCCCTAGGGGCAAGGTGGGCCTCTTGCTCTCCCTGCTGCCCTGAGGCTGCTGGGCCAAAGACGTCTTGGGCATCCAGCCCCTTACTGGTCCCTTCCCTCTGACGAGGCCCTCTGAGCTCCAGCACCTTACAGTGTGGAGACAGCCCCTGCCAGCAACCTCCTCTCCAAGGAGGCCTCAACCGAGGCCTAGGCCCAGGGGAAAGGCACCAGCGGGGATGAGCCAGGGGAGGCGCCCGAGCATGTCTGGACCCAATCCCCGCAGCCTGCCCCTTGGTGGGGCAGTACCCCCGGAGCCAGGAAGGTCTGGGTAAGGCTGGCCAGGGGCAGGGGCGCTGCTGGGTCCTGCCCCTGGCCTGTGGGGCCTCTGAGCACAACCGGCCCTCTCCCACTGGAAGACCTCCCCGGCTGCCTCCAAAGGCCGGTTTGCAAGCACTCCCGCCCACTGTTCCCGCCAGGCGCGAACAATGCTCCCAAGCCCGGGAGAAAAGCGCTTCGGGGTGGTGGTCTCTCCGGGCCCTTGCCCCTGAGCCTGGGGGCCAGGCAGGCGATCCACAGTCCCAGGCCAAGGCACAACAACATGCACACGTCTGTTCCTGCCCCCTCCACTGGCAGAGAGCTGGGGGGAGCCAGAGTCTGTCAGGCAGCTGCTGGGCTGGCCGCCTGTGTGGGAAGGGGCAGAGCCGACCTAGGGGCAAGTTGGGCCTCTTGCTCTCCCTGCTGCCCTGAGGCTGCTGGGCCAAAGAGGTCTTGGGCATCCAGCCCCTTGCTGGTCCCTTCCCGCTGACGAGGCCCTCTGAGCTCCAGCACCTTGCAGTGTGGAGACAGCCCCTGCCAGCAACCTCCTCTCCAAGGAGGCCTCAACCGAGGCCTAGGCCCAGGGGAAAGGCACCAGCGGGGATGAGCCAGGTGAGGCGCACGGGCATATCAGGACCCAGTCCCCGCAGCCTGCCCCTTGGTGGGGCAGTACCCCCGGAGGCCAGGAAGGTCTGGGCAAGGCTGGCCAGGGGCAGGGTCCCTGCTGGGTCCTGCCCCTGGCCTGTGGGGCCTCTGAGCACAACCGGCCCTCTCCCACTGGAAGACCTCCCCGGTTGCCTCCAAAGGCGGGTTTGCCAACACTCCCGCCCGCTGTTCCCGCCAGGCACGCACAACGCTCCCAAGGCCAGGAGAAAAGCGCTTCGGGGTGTTGCTCTCTCCGGGCCCTTGCCCCTGAGCCTGGGGTCCAGGCAGTGGGTCCACACTCCCAGACCAAGGCAGAACCACATGCACACGTCTGTTCCTGACCCCTGCACCGGCAGAGAGCTCGGGGGAGCCAGAGTCTCTCAGGCAGGTGCTGGGCTGGCCGCCTGTGTGGGAAGGGGCAGAGCCGACCTAGGGGCAAGTTGGGCCTCTTGCTCTCCCTGCTGCCCTGAGGCTGCTGGGCCAAAGAGGTCTTGGGCATCCAGCCCCTAACTGGTCCCTTCCCTCTGACGAGGCCCTCTGAGCTCCAGCACCTTGCAGTGTGGAGACAGCCCCTGCCAGCAACCTCCTCTCCAAGGAGGCCTCAACCGAGGCCTAGGCCCAGGGGAAAGGCACCAGCGGGAATGAGCCTGGGGAGGCGCCCGGGCATGTCTGGACCCAGTCCCCGCAGCCTGCCCCTTGGTGGGGCAGTACCCCTGGAGGCCAGGAAGGTCTGGGCAAGGCTGACCAGGGGCAGGGGACCTGCTGGGTCCTGCCCCTGGCCTGTGGGGCCTCTGAGCACAACCGGCCCTCTCCCACTGGAAGACCTCCCCGGCTGCCTCCAAAGGCCGTTTTGCACGCACCTCCGCCCACTGTTCCCACCAAGCGCGCACAATGCTCCCAAGCCCGGGAGAAAAGCGCTTCGGGGTGGTGCTCTCTCCGGGCCCTTGCCCCTGAGCCTGGGGGCCAGGAAGGGGGTCCACACTCCCAGGCCAATTCAGAACCACATGCACACGTCTGTTCCTGACCCCTGCACCGGCAGAGAGCTCGGGGGAGCCAGAGTCTGTCAGGCAGCTGCTGGGTTGGCTGCCTGTGTGGGAAGGGGCAGAGCAGACCTAGGGGCAAGTTGGGCCTCTTGCTCTCCCTGCTGCCCTGAGGCTGCTGGGCCAAAGAGGTCTTGGGCATCCAGCCCCTTGCTGGTCCCTTCCCGCTGACGAGGCCCTCTGAGCTCCAGCACCTTGCAGTGTGGAGACAGCCCCTGCCAGCAACCTCCTCTCCAAGGAGGCATCAACCGAGGCCTATGCCCAGGGGAAAGGCACCAGCGGGGATGAGCCTGGGGAGCCGCCCAGGCATGTCTGGACCCAGTCCCCGCAGCCTGCCCCTTGGTGGGGCAGTACCCCCGGAGGCCAGGAAGGTCTGGGCAAGGCTGTCCAGGGGCAGGGGACCTGCTGGGTCCTGCCCCTGGCCTGTGAGGCCTCTGAGCACAACCGGCCCTCTCCCACTGGTAGACCTCCACGGCTGCCTCCAAAGTCCTGTTTGCAAACACTCCCGCCCACTGTTCACGCCAGGCTCGCACAATGCTCCCAAGCCCGGGAGAAAAGCGCATTGGGGTGGTGCTCTCTCCGGGCCCTTGCCCCTAAGCCTGGGGGAAAGGCAGGGGGAACACACTCCCAGGCCAAGGCAGAACCACATGCCCACGTCTGTTCCTGTCCCCTGCACCGGCAGAGAGCTTGGGGGAGCCAGAGTCTGTCAGGCAGCTGCTGGGTTGGCCGCCTGTGTGGGAAGGGGCAGAGCCGCCCTAGGGGCAAGTTGGGCCTCTTGCTCTCCCTGCTGCCCTGAGGCTGCTGGGCCAAAGACATCTTGGGCATCCAGCCCCTTACTGGTCCCTTCCCTCTGACGAGGCCCTCTGAGCTCCAGCACCTTGCAGTGTGGAGACAGCCCCTGCCAGCAACCTCCTCTCCAAGGAGGCCTCAACCGAGGCCTAGGCCCAGGGGAAAGGCACCAGCGGGGATGAGCCTGGGGAGGCGCCCGGGCATGTCTGGACCCAGGCCCCGCAGCCTGCCCCTTGGTGGGGCAGTACCCCCGGAGGCCAGGAAGGTCTGGGCAAGGCTGGCCAGGGGCAGGGGCCCAGCTGCGTCCTGCCCCTGGCCTGTGGGTCCTCTGAGCACAACCGGCCCTCTCCCACTGGAAGACCTCCCCGGCTGCCTCCAAAGGCCGGTTTGCAAGCGCTCCCGCCCACTGATCCCAGCAGGCGTGCACAATGCTCCCAAGCCCGGGAGAAAAGCGCTTCAGGGTGGTGCTCTCTCCGGGCCCTTGCCCCTGAGCCTGGGGGCAAGGCAGGGTGTCCACACTCCCAGGCCAAGGCAGAACCACATGCACACGTCTGATCTGCCCCCTACACCGGCAGAGAGCTCGGGGGAGCCAGAGACTGCCAGGCTGCTGCTGGGCTGGCCGCCTGTGTGGGACGGGGCAGAGCCGACCTATGGGCAAGTTGGGCCTCTTGCTCTCCCTGCTACCCTGAGGCTGCTGGGTCAAAGAGGTCTTGGGCATCCAGCCCTTTGCTGGTCCCTTCCCTCTGACGAGGCCCTCTGATCTCCAGCACCTTGCAGTGTGGAGACAGCCCCTGCCAGCAACCTCCTCTCCAAGGAGGCCTCAACCGAGGCCTAGGCCCAGGGGAAAGGCACCAGCGGGGATGAGCCTGGGGAGGCACCCGGGCATGTCTGGACCCAGTCCCCGCAGCCTGCCCCTTGGTGGGGCAGTACCCCCGGAGGCCAGGAAGGTCTGGGCAAGGCTGGCCAGGGTCAGGGGCCCTGCTGGGTCCTGCCCCTGGCCTGTGGGGCCTCTGAGCACAACCGGCCCTCTCCCACTGGAAGACCTCCCCGGCTGCCTCCAAAGTCCTGTTTGCAAACACTCCCGCCCGCTGTTCACGCCAGGCTCGCACAATGCTCCCAAGCCCGGGAGAAAAGCGCATTGGGGTGGTTCTCTCTCCGGGCCCTTGCCCCTGAGCCTGGGGGCAAGGCACGGGGAACAGACTCCCTGGCCAAGGCAGAACCACATGCCCACGTCTGTTCCTGTCCCCTGCACCGGCAGAGAGCTCGGAGGAGCCAGAGTCTCTCAGGCAGGTGCTGGGCTGGCCGCCTGTGTGGGAAGGGGCAGAGCCGACCTAGGGGCAAGTTGGGCCTCTTACTCTCCCTGCTGCCCTGAGGCTGCTGGGCCAAAGACGTCTTGGGCATCCAGCCCCTTACTGGTCCCTTCCCTCTGACGAGGCCCTCTGAGCTCCAGCACCTTGCAGTGTGGAGACAGCCCCTGCCAGCAACCTCCTCTCCAAGGAGGCCTCAACCGAGGCCTAGGCCCAGGGGAAAGGCACCAGCGGGGATGAGCCAGGGGAGGTGTCCGAGCATGTCTGGACCCAGTCCCCGCAGCCTGCCCCTTGGTGGGGCAGTACCCCCGGAGGCCAGGAAGGTGGGCAAGGCTGGCCAGGGGCAGGGGCCCTGCTGCGTCGTGCCCCTGGCCTGTGGGGCCTCTGAGCACAACCGGCCCTCTCCCACTGGAAGACCTCCCCGGCTGTCTCCAAAGGCCGGTTTGCAAGCTCGCCCGCCCACTGTTCCCAGCAGGCGTGCACAATGCTCCCAAGCCCGGGAGAAAAGCGCTTCAGGGTGGTGCTCTCTCCGGGCCCTTGCCCCTGAGCCTGGGGGCAAGGCAGGGTGTCCACACTCCCAGGCCAAGGCAGAACCACATGCACACGTCTGATCTGCCCCCTGCACCGGCAGAGAGCTCGGGGGAGCCAGAGTCTGTCAGGCAGCTGCTTGGTTGGCCGCCTGTGTGGGAAGGGGCAGAGCCGACCTAGGGGCAAGTTGGGCCTCTTGCTCTCCCTGCTGCCCTGAGGCTGCTGGGCCAAAGAGGTCTTGGGCATCCAGCCCCTTGCTGGTCCCTTCCCGCTGACGAGGCCCTCTGAGCTCCAGCACCTTGCAGTGTGGAGACAGCCCCTGCCAGCAACCTCCTCTCCAAGGAGGCATCAACCGAGGCCTAGGCCTAGGGGAAAGGCACCAGCGGGGATGAGCCTGGGGAGGCGCCCAGGCATGTCTGGACCCAGTCCCCGCAGCCTGCCCCTTGGTGGGGCAGTACCCCCGGAGGCCAGGAAGGTCTGGGCAAGGCTGGCCAGGGGCAGGGGACCTGCTGGGTCCTGCCCCTGGCCTGTGAGGCCTCTGAGCACAACCGGCCCTCTCCCACTGGAAGACCTCCACGGCTGCCTCCAACGTCCTGTTTGCAAACACTCCCGCCCGCTGTTCACGCCAGGCTCGCACAATGCTCCCAAGCCCGGGAGAAAAGCGCTTCGGGGTGGTGCTCTCTCCGGGCCTTTGCCCCTGAGCCTGGGGGCAAGGCAGGGGGAACACACTCCCAGGCCAAGGCAGAACCACATGCCCACGTCTGTTCCTGTCCTCTGCACCGGCAGAGAGCTTGGGGGAGCCAGAGTCTGTCAGGCAGCTGCTGGGTTGGCCGCCTGTGTGGGAAGGGGCAGAGCCGCCCTAGCGGCAAGTTGGGCCTCTTGCTCTCCCTGCTGCCCTGAGGCTGCTGGGCCAAAGACGTCTTGGGCATCCAGCCCCTTGCTGGTCCCTTCCCTCTGACGAGGCCCTCTGAGCTCCAGCACCTTGCAGTGTGGAGACAGCCCCTGCCAGCAACCTCCTCTCCAAGGAGGCCTCAACCGAGGCCTAGGCCCAGGGGAAAGGCACCAGCGGGGATGAGCCTGGGGAGGCGCCCGGGCATGTCTGGACCCAGGCCCCGCAGCCTGCCCCTTGGTGGGGCAGTACCCCCGGAGGCCAGGAAGGTCTGGGCAAGGCTGGCCAGGGGCAGGGGCCCTGCTGCGTCCTGCCCCTGGCCTGTGGGGCCTCTGAGCACAACCGGCCCTCTCCCACTGGAAGACCTCCCCGGCTGCCTCCAACGGCCGGTTTGCAAGCGCTCCCGCCCACTGTTCCCAGCAGGCGGGCACAATGCTCCCAAGCCCGGGAGAAAAGCGCTTCAGGGTGGTGCTCTCTCCGGGCCCTTGCCCCTGAGCCTGGGGGCAAGGCAGTGGGTCCACACTCCCAGACCAAGGCAGAACCACATGCTCACGTCTGATCTGCCCCCTGCACCGGCAGAGAGCTCGGGGGAGCCAGAGTCTGTCAGGCAGCTGCTGGGCTGGCCGCCTGTGTGGGAAGGGGCAGAGCCGACCTAGGGGCAAGTTGGGCCTCTTGCTCTCCCTGCTGCCCTGAGGCTCTGGGCCAAAGAGGTCTTGGGCATCCAGCCCCTTGCTGGTCCCTTCCCTCTGACGAGGCCCTCTGAGCTCCAGCACCTTGCAGTGTGGAGACAGCCCCTGCCAGCAACCTCCTCTCCAAGGAGGCCTCAACCGAGGCCTAGGCCCAGGGGAAAGGCACCAGCGGGGATGAGCCTGGGGAGGCGCCCGGGCATGTCTGGACCCAGTCCCCACAGCCTGCCCCTTGGTGGGGCAGTACCCCCGGAGGCCAGGAAGGTCTGGGCAAGGCTGCCAGGGGCAGGGACACTGCTGGGTCCTGCCCCTGGCCTGTGGGGCGTCTGAGCACAACCGGCACTCTCCCGCTGGAAGACCTCCCCGGCTGCCTCGAAAGGCCGGTTTGCAAGCACTCCCGCCCGCTGTTCCCGCCAGGCACGCACAATGCTCCCAAGCCCGGGAGAAAAGCGCTTCGGGGTGTTGCCCTCTCCGGGCCCTTGCCCCTGAGCCTGGTGTCCAGGCAGTGGGTCCACACTCCCAGACCAAGGCAGAACCACATGCACACGTCTGTTCCTGACCCCTGCACCGGCAGAGAGCTCGGGGGAGCCAGAGTCTGTCAGGCAGCTGCTGGGTTGGCTGCCTGTGTGGGAAGGGGCAGAGCCGACCTAGGGGCAAGTTGGGCCTCTTCCTCTCCCTGCTGCCCTGAGGCTGCTGGGCCAAAGACGTCTTGGGCATCCAGCCCCTTACTGGTCCCTTCCCTCTGACGAGGCCCTCTGAGCTCCAGCACCTTGCAGTGTGGAGACAGCCCCTGCCAGCAACCTCATCTCCAAGGAGGCCTCAACCGAGGCCTAGGCCCAGGGGAAAGGCACCAGCGGGGATGAGCCAGTGGAGGCGCACGGGCATGTCTGTACCCAGTCCCCGCAGCCTGGCCCTTGGTGGGGCAGTACCCCCGGAGGCCAGGTAGGTCTGGGCAAGGCTGCGAGGGGCAAGGGCCCTGCTGGGTCGTGCCCCTGGCCTGTGGGGCGTCTGAGCACAACCGGCACTCTCCCGCTGGAAGACCTCCCCGTCTGCCTCCAAAGGCCGGTTTGCAAGCACTCCCGCCCGCTATTCCCGCCAGGCACGCACAATGCTCCCAAGCCCGGGAGAAAAGCGCTTCGGGGTGGTGCTCTCTCCGGGCCCTTGCCCCTGAGCCTGGGGGCCAGGCAGTTGGAGCACACTCCCAGGCCAAGGCAGAACGACATGCACACGTCTGTTCCTGCCCCCTACACCGGCAGAGAGCTCGGGGGAGCCAGAGACTGCCAGGCTGCTGCTGGGCTGGCTGCCTGTGTGGGATGGGGCAGAGCCGACCTAGGGGCAAGTTGGGCCTCTTGCTGTCCCTGCTGCCCTGAGGCTGCTGGGTCAAAGAGGTCTTGGGCATCCAGCCCTTTGCTGGTCCCTTCCCTCTGACGAGGCCCTCTGAGCTCCAGCACCTTGCAGTGTGGAGACAGCCCCTGCCAGCAACCTCCTCTCCAAAGAGGCCTCAACCGAGGCCTAGGCCCAGGGGAAAGGCACCAGCGGGGATGATCCTGGGGAGGCGCACGGACATGTCTGGACCCAGTCCCCGCAGCCTGCCCCTTGGTGGGGCAGTACCCCCGGAGGCCAGGAAGGTCTGGGCAAGGCTGGCCAGGGGCAGGGGCCCTGCTGGGTCCTGCCCCTGGCCTGTGAGGCCTCTGAGCACAACCGGCCCTCTCCCACTGGAAGACCTCCCCAGCTGCCTCCAAAGTCCTGTTTGCAAACACTCCCGCCCGCTGTTCACGCCAGGCTCGCACAATGCTCCCAAGCCCGGGAGAAAAGCGCTTCGGGGTGGTGCTCTCTCCGGGCCCTTGACCCTGAGCCTGGGGGCCAGGCAGTGGGTCCACACTCCCAGACCAAGGCAGAACCACATGCACACGTCTGTTCCTGACCCTTGCACCGGCAGAGAGCTCGGGGGAGCCAGAGTCTGTCAGGCAGGTGCTGGGCTGGCCGCCTGTGTGGGAAGGGGCAGAGCCGACCTAGGGGCAAGTTGGGCCTCTTCCTCTCCCTGCTGCCCTGAGGCTGCTGGGCCAAAGAGGTCTTGGGCATCCAGCCCCTTGCTGGTCCCTTCCCTCTGACGAGGCCCTCTGAGCTCCAGCACCTTGCAGTGTGGAGACAGCCCCTGCCAGCAACCTCCTCTCCAATGAGGCCTCAACCGAGGCCTAGGCCCAGGGGAAAGGCACCAGCGGGGATGAGCCTGGGGAGGCGCCCGGGCATGTCTGGACCCAGTCCCCGCAGCCTGCCCCTTGGTGGGGCAGTACCCCCGGAGGCCAGGGAGGTCTGTGCAAGGCTGCCAGGGGCAGGGACAGCGCTGGGTCCTGCCCCTGGCCTGTGGGACGTCTGAGCACAACCGGCACTCTCCCGCTGGAAGACCTCCCCGTCTGCCTCCAAAGGCCGGTTTGCAAGCACTCCCGCCCGCTGTTCCCGCCAGGCACGCACAATGCTCCCAAGCCCGGGAGAAAAGCGCTTCGGGGTGGTGCTCTCTCCGGGCCATTGCCCCTAAGCCTGCGGGCCAGGCAGGGGGAACACACTCCCAGGCCAAGACAGAACGACATGAACACGTCTGTTCCTGCCCCCTACACCGGCAGAGAGCTCGGGGGAGCCAGAGTCTCTCAGGCAGGTGCTGGGCTGGCCGCCTGTGTGGGAAGGGGCAGAGCCGACCTAGGGGCAAGTTGGGCCTCTTGCTCTCCCTGCTGCCCTGAGTCTGCTGGGCCAAAGACGTCTTGGGCATCCAGCCCTTTGCTGGTCCCTTCCCTCTGACGAGGCCCTCTGAGCTCCAGCACCTTGCAGTGTGGAGACAGCACCTGCCAGCAATCTCCTCTCCAAGGAGGCCTCAACCGAGGCCTAGGCCCAGGGGAAAGGCACCAGCGGGGATGAGCCTGGGGAGGCGCCCGGGCATGTCTGGACCCAGTCCCCGCAGCCTGCCCCTTGGTGGGGCAGTACCCCTGGAGGCCAGGAAGGTCTGGGCAAGGCTGACCATGGGCAGGGGACCTGCTGGGTCCTGCCCCTGGCCTGTGGGGCCTCTGAGCACAACCGGCCCTCTCCCACTGGAAGACCTCCCCGGCTGCCTCCAAAGGCCGTTTTGCATGCACACCCGCCCACTGTTCCCACCAAGCGCGCACAATGCTCCCAAGCCCGGGAGAAAAGCGCTTCGTGGTGGTGCTCTCTCCGGGCCCTTGCCCCTGAGCCTGGGGGCCAGGCAGGGGGTCCACACTCACAGGGCAAGCCAGAACCACATGCACACGTCTGTTCCTGACCCCTGCACCGGCAGAGAGCTCGGGGGAGCCAGAGTCTGTCAGGCAGCTGCTGGGCTGGCCGCCTTTGTGGGAAGGGGCAGAGCCGACCTAGGGGCAAGTTGGGCCTCTTGCTCTCCCTGCTGCCCTGAGGCTGCTGGGCCAAAGAGGTCTTGGGCATCCAGCCCTTTGCTTGTCCCTTCCCTCTGACGAGGCCCTCTGAGCTCCAGCACCTTGCAGTGTGGAGACAGCCCCTGCCAGCAACCTCCTCTCCAAGGAGGCCTCAACCGAGACCTAGGCCCAGTGGAAAGGCACCAGCGGGGATGAGCCTGGGGAGGCGCCCGGGCATGTCTGGACCCAGTCCCCGCAGCCTGCCCCTTGGTGGGGCAGTACCCCCGGAGGCCAGGAAGGTCTGGGAAAGGCTGGCCAGGGGCAGGGGACCTGCTGGGTCCTGCCCCTGGCCTGTGGGGCCTCTGAGCACAACCGGCCCTCTCCCACTGGAAGACCTCCCCGGCTGCCTCCAAAGTCCTGTTTGCCAACACTCCTACCCGCTGTTCACGCCAGACTTGCACAATGCTCCCAAGCCCGGGAGAAAATTGCTTCGGGGTGGTGCTCTCTCCGGGCCCTTGCCCCTGAGCCTGGGGCAAGGCATGGGGAACACACTCCCAGGCCAAGGCAGAACCACATGCCCACGTCTGTTCCTGTCCCCTGCACCGGCAGAGAGCTTGGGGGAGCCAGAGTCTGTCAGGCAGCTGCTGGGTTGGCCGCCTGTGTGGGAAGGGGCAGAGCTGCCCTAGGGGCAAGGTGGGCCTCTTGCTCTCCCTGCTGCCCTGAGGCTGCTGGGCCAAAGACGTCTTGGGCATCCAGCCCCTTACTGGTCCCTTCCCTCTGACGAGGCCCTCTGAGCTCCAGCACCTTACAGTGTGGAGACAGCCCCTGCCAGCAACCTCCTCTCCAAGGAGGCCTCAACCGAGGCCTAGGCCCAGGGGAAAGGCACCAGCGGGGATGAGCCAGGGGAGGCGCCCGAGCATGTCTGGACCCAATCCCCGCAGCCTGCCCCTTGGTGGGGCAGTACCCCCGGAGCCAGGAAGGTCTGGGTAAGGCTGGCCAGGGGCAGGGGCGCTGCTGGGTCCTGCCCCTGGCCTGTGGGGCCTCTGAGCACAACCGGCCCTCTCCCACTGGAAGACCTCCCCGGCTGCATCCAAAGGCCGGTTTGCAAGCACTCCCGCCCACTGTTCCCGCCAGGCGCGAACAATGCTCCCAAGCCCGGGAGAAAAGCGCTTCGGGGTGGTGGTCTCTCCGGGCCCTTGCCCCTGAGCCTGGGGGCCAGGCAGGCGATCCACAGTCCCAGGCCAAGGCACAACAACATGCACACGTCTGTTCCTGCCCCCTCCACTGGCAGAGAGCTGGGGGGAGCCAGAGTCTGTCAGGCAGCTGCTGGGCTGGCCGCCTGTGTGGGAAGGGGCAGAGCCGACCTAGGGGCAAGTTGGGCCTCTTGCTCTCCCTGCTGCCCTGAGGCTGCTGGGCCAAAGAGGTCTTGGGCATCCAGCCCCTTGCTGGTCCCTTCCCGCTGACGAGGCCCTCTGAGCTCCAGCACCTTGCAGTGTGGAGACAGCCCCTGCCAGCAACCTCCTCTCCAAGGAGGCCTCAACCGAGGCCTAGGCCCAGGGGAAAGGCACCAGCGGGGATGAGCCAGGTGAGGCGCACGGGCATATCAGGACCCAGTCCCCGCAGCCTGCCCCTTGGTGGGGCAGTACCCCCGGAGGCCAGGAAGGTCTGGGCAAGGCTGGCCAGGGGCAGGGTCCCTGCTGGGTCCTGCCCCTGGCCTGTGGGGCCTCTGAGCACAACCGGCCCTCTCCCACTGGAAGACCTCCCCGGTTGCCTCCAAAGGCGGGTTTGCCAACACTCCCGCCCGCTGTTCCCGCCAGGCACGCACAACGCTCCCAAGGCCAGGAGAAAAGCGCTTCGGGGTGTTGCTCTCTCCGGGCCCTTGCCCCTGAGCCTGGGGTCCAGGCAGTGGGTCCACACTCCCAGACCAAGGCAGAACCACATGCACACGTCTGTTCCTGACCCCTGCACCGGCAGAGAGCTCGGGGGAGCCAGAGTCTCTCAGGCAGGTGCTGGGCTGGCCGCCTGTGTGGGAAGGGGCAGAGCCGACCTAGGGGCAAGTTGGGCCTCTTGCTCTCCCTGCTGCCCTGAGGCTGCTGGGCCAAAGAGGTCTTGGGCATCCAGCCCCTAACTGGTCCCTTCCCTCTGACGAGGCCCTCTGAGCTCCAGCACCTTGCAGTGTGGAGACAGCCCCTGCCAGCAACCTCCTCTCCAAGGAGGCCTCAACCGAGGCCTAGGCCCAGGGGAAAGGCACCAGCGGGAATGAGCCTGGGGAGGCGCCCGGGCATGTCTGGACCCAGTCCCCGCAGCCTGCCCCTTGGTGGGGCAGTACCCCTGGAGGCCAGGAAGGTCTGGGCAAGGCTGACCAGGGGCAGGGGACCTGCTGGGTCCTGCCCCTGGCCTGTGGGGCCTCTGAGCACAACCGGCCCTCTCCCACTGGAAGACCTCCCCAGCTGCCTCCAAAGGCCGTTTTGCACGCACCTCCGCCCACTGTTCCCACCAAGCGCGCACAATGCTCCCAAGCCCGGGAGAAAAGCGCTTCGGGGTGGTGCTCTCTCCGGGCCCTTGCCCCTGAGCCTGGGGGCCAGGAAGGGGGTCCACACTCCCAGGCCAATTCAGAACCACATGCACACGTCTGTTCCTGACCCCTGCACCGGCAGAGAGCTCGGGGGAGCCAGAGTCTGTCAGGCAGCTGCTGGGTTGGCTGCCTGTGTGGGAAGGGGCAGAGCCGACCTAGGGGCAAGTTGGGCCTCTTGCTCTCCCTGCTGCCCTGAGGCTGCTGGGCCAAAGAGGTCTTGGGCATCCAGCCCCTTGCTGGTCCCTTCCCGCTGACGAGGCCCTCTGAGCTCCAGCACCTTGCAGTGTGGAGACAGCCCCTGCCAGCAACCTCCTCTCCAAGGAGGCATCAACCGAGGCCTATGCCCAGGGGAAAGGCACCAGCGGGGATGAGCCTGGGGAGCCGCCCAGGCATGTCTGGACCCAGTCCCCGCAGCCTGCCCCTTGGTGGGGCAGTACCCCCGGAGGCCAGGAAGGTCTGGGCAAGGCTGTCCAGGGGCAGGGGACCTGCTGGGTCCTGCCCCTGGCCTGTGAGGCCTCTGAGCACAACCGGCCCTCTCCCACTGGTAGACCTCCACGGCTGCCTCCAAAGTCCTGTTTGCAAACACTCCCGCCCACTGTTCACGCCAGGCTCGCACAATGCTCCCAAGCCCGGGAGAAAAGCGCATTGGGGTGGTGCTCTCTCCGGGCCCTTGCCCCTAAGCCTGGGGGAAAGGCAGGGGGAACACACTCCCAGGCCAAGGCAGAACCACATGCCCACGTCTGTTCCTGTCCCCTGCACCGGCAGAGAGCTTGGGGGAGCCAGAGTCTGTCAGGCAGCTGCTGGGTTGGCCGCCTGTGTGGGAAGGGGCAGAGCCGCCCTAGGGGCAAGTTGGGCCTCTTGCTCTCCCTGCTGCCCTGAGGCTGCTGGGCCAAAGACGTCTTGGGCATCCAGCCCCTTACTGGTCCCTTCCCTCTGACGAGGCCCTCTGAGCTCCAGCACCTTGCAGTGTGGAGACAGCCCCTGCCAGCAACCTCCTCTCCAAGGAGGCCTCAACCGAGGCCTAGGCCCAGGGGAAAGGCACCAGCGGGGATGAGCCTGGGGAGGCGCCCGGGCATGTCTGGACCCAGGCCCCGCAGCCTGCCCCTTGGTGGGGCAGTACCCCCGGAGGCCAGGAAGGTCTGGGCAAGGCTGGCCAGGGGCAGGGGCCCAGCTGCGTCCTGCCCCTGGCCTGTGGGTCCTCTGAGCACAACCGGCCCTCTCCCACTGGAAGACCTCCCCGGCTGCCTCCAAAGGCCGGTTTGCAAGCGCTCCCGCCCACTGTTCCCAGCAGGCGTGCACAATGCTCCCAAGCCCGGGAGAAAAGCGCTTCAGGGTGGTGCTCTCTCCGGGCCCTTGCCCCTGAGCCTGGGGGCAAGGCAGGGTGTCCACACTCCCAGGCCAAGGCAGAACCACATGCACACGTCTGATCTGCCCACTACACCGGCAGAGAGCTCGGGGGAGCCAGAGACTGCCAGGCTGCTGCTGGGCTGGCCGCCTGTGTGGGACGGGGCAGAGCCGACCTATGGGCAAGTTGGGCCTCTTGCTCTCCCTGCTACCCTGAGGCTGCTGGGTCAAAGAGGTCTTGGGCATCCAGCCCTTTGCTGGTCCCTTCCCTCTGACGAGGCCCTCTGATCTCCAGCACCTTGCAGTGTGGAGACAGCCCCTGCCAGCAACCTCCTCTCCAAGGAGGCCTCAACCGAGGCCTAGGCACAGGGGAAAGGCACCAGCGGGGATGAGCCTGGGGAGGCACCCGGGCATGTCTGGACCCAGTCCCCGCAGCCTGCCCCTTGGTGGGGCAGTACCCCCGGAGGCCAGGAAGGTCTGGGCAAGGCTGGCCAGGGTCAGGGGCCCTGCTGGGTCCTGCCCCTGGCCTGTGGGGCCTCTGAGCACAACCGGCCCTCTCCCACTGGAAGACCTCCCCGGCTGCCTCCAAAGTCCTGTTTGCAAACACTCCCGCCCGCTGTTCACGCCAGGCTCGCACAATGCTCCCAAGCCCGGGAGAAAAGCGCATTGGGGTGGTTCTCTCTCCGGGCCCTTGCCCCTGAGCCTGGGGGCAAGGCACGGGGAACAGACTCCCTGGCCAAGGCAGAACCACATGCCCACGTCTGTTCCTGTCCCCTGCACCGGCAGAGAGCTCGGAGGAGCCAGAGTCTCTCAGGCAGGTGCTGGGCTGGCCGCCTGTGTGGGAAGGGGCAGAGCCGACCTAGGGGCAAGTTGGGCCTCTTACTCTCCCTGCTGCCCTGAGGCTGCTGGGCCAAAGACGTCTTGGGCATCCAGCCCCTTACTGGTCCCTTCCCTCTGACGAGGCCCTCTGAGCTCCAGCACCTTGCAGTGTGGAGACAGCCCCTGCCAGCAACCTCCTCTCCAAGGAGGCCTCAACCGAGGCCTAGGCCCAGGGGAAAGGCACCAGCGGGGATGAGCCAGGGGAGGTGTCCGAGCATGTCTGGACCCAGTCCCCGCAGCCTGCCCCTTGGTGGGGCAGTACCCCCGGAGGCCAGGAAGGTGGGCAAGGCTGGCCAGGGGCAGGGGCCCTGCTGCGTCGTGCCCCTGGCCTGTGGGGCCTCTGAGCACAACCGGCCCTCTCCCACTGGAAGACCTCCCCGGCTGTCTCCAAAGGCCGGTTTGCAAGCTCGCCCGCCCACTGTTCCCAGCAGGCGTGCACAATGCTCCCAAGCCCGGGAGAAAAGCGCTTCAGGGTGGTGCTCTCTCCGGGCCCTTGCCCCTGAGCCTGGGGGCAAGGCAGGGTGTCCACACTCCCAGGCCAAGGCAGAACCACATGCACACGTCTGATCTGCCCCCTGCACCGGCAGAGAGCTCGGGGGAGCCAGAGTCTGTCAGGCAGCTGCTTGGTTCGCCGCCTGTGTGGGAAGGGGCAGAGCCGACCTAGGGGCAAGTTGGGCCTCTTGCTCTCCCTGCTGCCCTGAGGCTGCTGGGCCAAAGAGGTCTTGGCCATCCAGCCCCTTGCTGGTCCCTTCCCTCTGACGAGGCCCTCTGAGCTCCAGCACCTTGCAGTGTGGAGACAGCCCCTGCCAGCAACCTCCTCTCCAAGGAGGCCTCAACCGAGGCCTAGGCCCAGGGGAAAGGCACCAGCGGGGATGAGCCTGGGGAGGCGCCCGGGCATGACTGGACCCAGTCCCCGCAGCCTGCCCCTTGGTGGGGCAGTACCCCTGGAGGCCAGGAAGGTCTGGGCAAGGCTGGCCAGGGTCAGCGGCCCTGCTGGGTCCTGCCCCTGGCCTGTGGGGCCTCTGAGCACAACCGGCCCTCTCCCACTGGAAGACCTCCCCGGCTGCCTCCAAAGGCCGGTTTGCCAACACTCCCGCCCGCTGTTCTCGCCAGGCACGCACAATTCTCCCAAGCCCGGGAGAAAAGCGCTTCGGTGTGTTGCTCTCTCCGGGCCCTTGCCCCTGAGTGTGGGGGCCAGGCAGTGGTTCCACACTCCCAGACCAAGGCAGAACCACATGCACACGTCTGTTCCTGACCCCTGCACCGGCAGAGAGCTCGGGGGAGCCAGAGTCTGTCAGGCAGCTGCTGGGCTGGCCGCCTGTGTGGGAAGGGGCAGAGCCGACCTAGGGGCAAGTTGGGCCTCTTGCTCTCCCTGCTGCCCTGAGGCTGCTGGGCCAAAGAGGTCTTGGGCATCCAGCCCCTTGCTGGTCCCTTCCCTCTGACGAGGCCCTCTGAGCTCCAGCACCTTGCAGTGTGGAGACAGCCCCTGCCAGCAACCTCCTCTCCAAGGAGGCCTCAACCGAGGCCTAGGCCCAGGGGAAAGGCACCAGCGGGGATGAGCCAGTGGAGGCGCACGGGCATGACTGGACCCAGTCCCCGCAGCCTGCCCCTTGGTGGGGCAGTACCCCCGGAGGCCAGGAAGGTCTGGGCAAGGCTGCCAGGGGCAGGGACACTGCTGGGGCTGCCCCTGGCCTGTGGGGCGTCTGAGCACAACCGGCACTCTCCCGCTGGAAGACCTCCCCGGCTGCCTCCAAAGGCCGGTTAACAAGCGCTCCCGCCCACTGTTCCCAGCAGGCGTGCACAATGCTCCCAAGCCCGGGAGAAAAGCTCTTCGGGGTGGTGCTCTCTCCGGGCCCTTGCCCCTGAGCCTGGGGGCCAGGCAGTTGGAACACACTCCCAGGCCAAAGCAGAACGACATGCACACGTCTGTTCCTGCCCCCTACACCGGCAGAGAGCTCGGGGGAGCCAGAGTCTCTCAGGCAGGTGCTGGGCTGGCCGCCTGTGTGGGAAGGGGCAGAGCCGACCTAGGGGTAAGTTGGGCCTCTTGCTCTCCCTGCTGCCCTGAGGCTGCTGGGCCAAAGACGTCTTGGGCATCCAGCCCTTTACTGGTCCCTTCCCTCTGACGAGGCCCTCTGAGCTCCAGCACCTTGCAGTGTGGAGACAGCACCTGCCAGCAATCTCCTCTCCAAGGAGGCCTCAACCGAGGCCTAGGCCCAGGGGAAAGGCACCAGCGGGGATGAGCCTGGGGAGGCGCCCGGGCATGTCTGGACCCAGTCCCCGCAGCCTGCCCCTTGGTGGGGCAGTACCCCTGGAGGCCAGGAAGGTCTGGGCAAGGCTGACCAGGGGCAGGGGACCTGCTGGGTCCTGCCCCTGGCCTGTGGGGCCTCTGAGCACAACCGGCCCTCTCCCACTGGAAGACCTCCCCGGCTGCCTCCAAAGGCCGTTTTGCACGCACTCCCGCCCACTGTTCCCACCAAGCGCGCACAATGCTCCCAAGCCCGGGAGAAAAGCGCTTCGGGGTGGGGCTCTCTCCGGGCCCTTGCCCCTGAGCCTGGGGGCCAGGCAGGGGGTCCACACTCCCAGGGCAAGGCAGAACCACATGCACACGTCTGTTCCTGACCCCTGCACCGGCAGAGAGCTCGGGGGAGCCAGAGTCTGTCAGGCAGCTGCTGGGCTGGCCGCCTTTGTGGGAAGGGGCAGAGCCGACCTAGGGGCAAGTTGGGCCTCTTGCTCTCCCTGCTGCCCTGAGGCTGCTGGGCCAAAGAGGTCTTGGGCATCCAGCCCTTTGCTTGTCCCTTCCCTCTGACGAGGCCCTCTGAGCTCCAGCACCTTGCAGTGTGGAGACAGCCCCTGCCAGCAACCTCCTCTCCAAGGAGGCCTCAACCGAGACCTAGGACCAGTGGAAAGGCACCAGCGGGGATGAGCCTGGGGAGGCGCCCGGGCATGTCTGGACCCAGTCCCCGCAGCCTGCCCCTTGGTGGGGCAGTACCCCCGGAGGCCAGGAAGGTCTGGGAAAGGCTGGCCAGGGGCAGGGGACCTGCTGGGTCCTGCCCCTGGCCTGTGGGGCCTCTGAGCACAACCGGCCCTCTCCCACTGGAAGACCTCCCCGGCTGCCTCCAAAGTCCTGTTTGCCAACACTACCACCCGCTGTTCACGCCAGACTTGCACAATGCTCCCAAGCCCGGGAGAAAAGTGCTTCGGGGTGGTGCTCTCTCCGGGCCCTTGCCCCTGAGCCTCGGGGCAAGGCATGGGGAACACACTCCCAGGCCAAGGCAGAACCACATGCACACGTCTGTTCCTGACCCCTACACCGGCAGAGAGCTCGGGGGAGCCAGAGTCTGTCAGGCAGCTGCTGGTTTGGCTGCCTGTGTGGGAAGGGGCAGAGCCGACCTAGGGGCAAGTTGGGCCTCTTGCTCTCCCTGCTGCCCAGAGGCTGCTGGGCCAAAGAGGTCTTGGGCATCCAGCCCCTTGCTGGTCCCTTCCCGCTGACGAGGCCCTCTGAGCTCCAGCACCTTGCAGTGTGGAGACAGCCCCTGCCAGCAACCTCCTCTCCGAGGAGGCATCAACCGAGGCCTATGCCCAGGGGAAAGGCACCAGCGGGGATGAGCCTGGGGAGGCGCCCAGGCATGTCTGGACCCAGTCCCCGCAGCCTGCCCCTTGGTGGGGCAGTACCCCCGGAGGCCAGGAAGGTCTGGGCAAGCCTGGCCAGGGGCAGGGGACCTGCTGGGTCCTGCCCCTGGCCTGTGAGGCCTCTGAGCACAACCGGCCCTCTCCCACTGGAAGACCTCCACGGCTGCCTCCAAAGTCCTGTTTGCAAACACTCCCGCCCGCTGTTCACGCCAGGCTCGCACAGTGCTCCCAAGCCCGGGAGAAAAGCGCTTTGGGGTGGTGCTCTCTCCGGGCCCTTGCCCCTGAGCCTGGGGGCAAGGCAGGGGGAACACACTCCCAGGCCAAGGCAGAACCACATGCCCACGTCTGTTCCTGTCCCCTGCACCGGCAGAGAGCTTGGGGGAGCCAGAGTCTGTCAGGCAGCTGCTGGGTTGGCCGCCTGTGTGGGAAGGGGCAGAGCCGCCCTAGGGGCAAGTTGGGCCTCTTGCTCTCCCTGCTGCCCTGAGGCTGCTGGGCCAAAGACGTCTTGGGCATCCAGCCCCTTACTGGTCCCTTCCCTCTGACGAGGCCCTCTGAGCTCCAGCACCTTGCAGTGTGGAGACAGCCCCTGCCAGCAACCTCCTCTCCAAGGAGGCCTCAACCGAGGCCTAGGCCCAGGGTAAAGGCACCAGCGGGGATGAGCCTGGGGAGGCGCCCGGGCATGTCTGGACCCAGGCCCCGCAGCCTGCCCCTTGGTGGGGCAGTACCCCCGGAGGCCAGGAAGGTCTGGGCAAGGCTGGCCAGGGGCAGGTGCCCTGCTGCGTCCTGCCCCTGGCCTGTGGGGCCTCTGAGCACAACCGGCCCTCTCCCACTGGAAGACCTCCCCGGCTGCCTCCAAAGGCCGGTTTGCAAGCGCTCCCGCCCACTGTTCCCAGCAGGCGTGCACAATGCTCCCAAGCCCGGGAGAAAAGCGCTTCAGGGTGGTGCTCTCTCCGGGCCCTTGCCCCTGAGCCTGGGGGCAAGGCAGTGGGTCCACACTCCCAGACCAAGGCAGAACCACATGCACACGTCTGATCTGTCCCCTGCAACGGCAGAGAGCTCGGGGGAGCCAGAGTCTGTCAGGCAGCTGCTGGGCTGGCCGCCTGTGTGGGAAGGGGCAGAGCCGACCTAGGGGCAAGTTGGGCCTCTTGCTCTCCCTGCTGCCCTGAGGCTGCTGGGCCAAAGAGGTCTTGGGCATCCAGCCCCTTGCTGGTCCCTTCCCTCTGACGAGGCCCTCTGAGCTCCAGCACCTTGCAGTGTGGAGACAGCCCCTGCCAGCAACCTCCTCTCCAAGGAGGCCTCAACCGAGGCCTAGGCCCAGGGGAAAGGCACCAGCGGGGATGAGCCTGGGGAGGCGCCCGGGCATGTGTGGACCCAGTCCCCGCAGCCTGCCCCTTGGTGGGGCAGTAACCCCGGAGGCCAGGAAGGTCTGGGCAAGGCTGCCAGGGGCAGGGACACTGCTGGGTCCTGCCCCTGGCCTGTGGGGCGTCTGAGCACAACCGGCACTCTCCCGCTGGAAGACCTCCCCGTCTGCCTCGAAAGGCCGGTTTGCAAGCACTCCCGCCCGCTGTTCCCGCCAGGCACGCACAATGCTCCCAAGCCCGGGAGAAAAGCGCTTCGGGGTGGTGCTCTCACCGGGCCCTTTCCCCTGAGCCTGGGGCCAGGCAGGGGGAACACACTTCCAGGCCAAGGCAGAACGACATGCACACGTCTGTTCCTGCCCCCTACACCGGCAGAGAGCTCGGGGGAGCCAGAGACTGCCAGACTGCTGCTGGGCTGGCCGCCTGTGTGGGACGGGGCAGAGCCGACCTAGGGGCAAGTTGGGCCTCTTGCTCTCCCTGCTGCCCTGAGGCTGCTGGGTCAAAGAGGTCTTGGGCATCCAGCCCTTTGCTGGTCCCTTCCCTCTGACGAGGCCCTCTGATCTCCAGCACCTTGCAGTGTGGAGACAGCCCCTGCCAGCAACCTCCTCTCCAAGGAGGCCTCAACCGAGGCCTAGGACCAGGGGAAAGGCACCAGCGGGGATGAGCCTGGGGAGGCGCCCGGGCATGTCTGGACCCAGTCCCCGCAGCCTGCCCCTTGTTGGGGCAGTACCCCCGGAGGCCAGGAAGGTCTGGGCAAGGCTGGCCAGGGTCAGGGGCCCTGCTGGGTCCTGCCCCTGGCCTGTGGGGCCTCTGAGCACAACCGGCCCTCTCCCACTGGAAGACCTCCCCGGCTGCCTCCAAAGGCCGGTTTGCCAACACTCCCGCCCGCTGTTCTCGCCAGGCACGCACAATTCTCCCAAGCCCGGGAGAAAAGCGCTTCGGTGTGTTGCTCTCTCCGGGCCCTTGCCCCTGAGTGTGGGGGCCAGGCAGTGGTTCCACACTCCCAGACCAAGGCAGAACCACATGCACACGTCTGTTCCTGACCCCTGCACCGGCAGAGAGCTCGGGGGAGCCAGAGTCTGTCAGGCAGCTGCTGGGCTGGCCGCCTGTGTGGGAAGGGGCAGAGCCGACCTAGGGGCAAGTTGGGCCTCTTGCTCTCCCTGCTGCCCTGAGGCTGCTGGGCCAAAGAGGTCTTGGGCATCCAGCCCCTTGCTGGTCCCTTCCCTCTGACGAGGCCCTCTGAGCTCCAGCACCTTGCAGTGTGGAGACAGCCCCTGCCAGCAACCTCCTCTCCAAGGAGGCCTCAACCGAGGCCTAGGCCCAGGGGAAAGGCACCAGCGGGGATGAGCCAGTGGAGGCGCACGGGCATGTCTGGACCCAGTCCCCGCAGCCTGCCCCTTGGTGGGGCTGTACCCCCGGAGGCCAGGAAGGTCTGGGCAAGGCTGCCAGGGGCAGGGACACTGCTGGGGCTGCCCCTGGCCTGTGGGGCGTCTGAGCACAACCGGCACTCTCCCGCTGGAAGACCTCCCCGGCTGCCTCCAAAGGCCGGTTCACAAGCGCTCCCGCCCACTGTTCCCAGCAGGCGTGCACAATGCTCCCAAGCCCGGGAGAAAAGCGCTTCGGGGTGGTGCTCTCTCCGGGCCCTTGCCCCTGAGCCTGGGGGCCAGGCAGTTGGAACACACTCCCAGGCCAAAGCAGAACGACATGCACACGTCTGTTCCTGCCCCCTACACCGGCAGAGAGCTCGGGGGAGCCAGAGACTGCCAGGCTGCTGCTGGGCTGGCTGCCTGTGTGGGACGGGGCAGAGCCGACCTAGGGGCAAGTTGGGCCTCTTGCTCTCCCTGCTGCCCTGAGGCTGCTGGGTCAAAGAGGTCTTGGGCATCCAGCCCTTTGCTGGTCCCTTCCCTCTGACGAGGCCCTCTGAGCTCCAGCACCTTGCAGTGTGGAGATAGCCCCTGCCAGCAACCTCCTCTCCAAAGAGGCCTCAACCGAGGCCTACGCCCAGGGGAAAAGCACCAGCGGGGATGATCCTGGGGAGGCGCATGGACATGTCTGGACCCAGTCCCCGCAGCCTGCCCCTTGGTGGGGCAGTACCCCCGGAGGCCAGGAAGGTCTGGGCAAGGCTGGCCAGGGGCAGGGGCCCTGCTGGGTCCTGCCCCTGGCCTGTGAGGCCTCTGAGCACAACCGGCCCTCTCCCACTGGAAGACCTCCCCAGCTGCATCCAAAGTCCTGTTTGCAAACACTCCCGCCCGCTGTTCACGCCAGGCTCGCACAATGCTCCCAAGCCCGGGAGAAAAGCGCTTCGGGGTGGTGCTCTCTCCGGGCCCTTGCCCCTAAGCCTGCGGGCCAGGCAGGGGGAACACACTCCCAGGCCAAGACAGAACGACATGAACACGTCTGTTCCTGCCCCCTACACCGGCAGAGAGCTCGGGGGAGCCAGAGTCTCTCAGGCAGGTGCTGGGCTGGCCGCCTGTGTGGGAAGGGGCAGAGCCGACCTAGGGGCAAGTTGGGCCTCTTGCTCTCCCTGCTGCCCTGAGGCTGCTGGGCCAAAGACGTCTTGGGCATCCAGCCCTTTGCTGGTCCCTTCCCTCTGACGAGGCCCTCTGAGCTCCAGCACCTTGCAGTGTGGAGACAGCACCTGCCAGCAAACTCCTCTCCAAGGAGGCCTCAACCGAGGCCTAGGCCCAGGGGAAAGGCACCAGCGGGGATGAGCCTGGGGAGGCGCCCGGGCATGTCTGGACCCAGTCCCCGCAGCCTGCCCCTTGGTGGGGCAGTACCCCCGGAGGCCAGGAAGGTCTGGGCAAGGCTGGCCAGGGGCAGGGGCCCTGCTGCGTCCTGCCCCTGGCCTGTGGGGCCTCTGAGCACAACCGGCCCTCTCCCACTGGAAGACCTCCCCGGCTGCCTCCAAAGGCCGGTTTGCAAGCGCTCCCGCCCACTGTTCCCAGCAGGCGTGCACAATGCTCCCAAGCCCGGGAGAAAAGCGCTTCAGGGTGGTGCTCTCTCCGGGCCCTTGCCCCTGAGCCTGGGGGCAAGGCAGTGGGTCCACACTCCCAGACCAAGTCAGAACCACATGCACACGTCTGATCTGTCCCCTGCAACGGCAGAGAGCTCGGGGGAGCCAGAGTCTGTCAGGCAGCTGCTGGGCTGGCCGCCTGTGTGGGAAGGGGCAGAGCCGACCTAGGGGCAAGTTGGGCCTCTTGCTCTCCCTGCTGCCCTGAGGCTGCTGGGCCAAAGAGGTCTTGGGCATCCAGCCCCTTGCTTGTCCCTTCCCTCTGACGAGGCCCTCTGAGCTCCAGCACCTTGCAGTGTGGAGACAGCCCCTGCCAGCAACCTCCTCTCCAAGGAGGCCTCAACCGAGGCCTAGGCCCAGGGGAAAGGCACCAGCGGGGATGAGCCTGGGGAGGCGCCCGGGCATGTCTGGACCCAGTCCCCGCAGCCTGCCCCTTGGTGGGGCAGTAACCCCGGAGGCCAGGAAGGTCTGGGCAAGGCTGCCAGGGGCAGGGACACTGCTGGGTCCTGCCCCTGGCCTGTGGGGCGTCTGAGCACAACCGGCACTCTCCCGCTGGAAGACCTCCCCGTCTGCCTCGAAAGGCCGGTTTGCAAGCACTCCCGCCCGCTGTTCCCGCCAGGCACGCACAATGCTCCCAAGCCCGGGAGAAAAGCGCTTCGGGGTGGTGCTCTCTCCGGGCCCTTGCCCCTGAGCCTGGGGGCCAGGAAGGGGGTCCACACTCCCAGGGCAAGGCAGAACCACATGCACACGTCTGTTCCTGACCCCTGCACCGGCAGAGAGCTCGGGGGAGCCAGAGTCTGTCAGGCAGCTGCTGGGCTGGCCGCCTTTGTGGGAAGGGGCAGAGCCGACCTAGGGGCAAGTTGGGCCTCTTGCTCTCCCTGCTGCCCTGAGGCTGCTGGGCCAAAGAGGTCTTGGGCATCCAGCCCTTTGCTTGTCCCTTCCCTCTGACGAGGCCCTCTGAGCTCCAGCACCTTGCAGTGTGGAGACAGCCCCTGCCAGCAACCTCCTCTCCAAGGAGGCCTCAACCGAGACCTAGGACCAGGGGAAAGGCACCAGCGGGGATGAGCCTGGGGAGGCGCCCGGGCATGTCTGGACCCAGTCCCCGCAGCCTGCCCCTTGGTGGGGCAGTACCCCCGGAGGCCAGGAAGGTCTGGGAAAGGCTGGCCAGGGGCAGGGGACCTGCTGGGTCCTGCCCCTGGCCTGTGGGGCCTCTGAGCACAACCGGCCCTCTCCCACTGGAAGACCTCCCCGGCTGCTTCCAAAGTCCTGTTTGCCAACACTCCCACCCGCTGTTCACGCCAGACTTGCACAATGCTCCCAAGCCCGGGAGAAAAGCGCTTCGGGGTGGTGCTCTCTCCGGGCCCTTGCCCCTGAGCCTGGGGGCAAGGCATGGGGAACACACTCCCAGGCCAAGGCAGAACCACATGCCCACGTCTGTTCCTGTCCCCTGCACCGGCAGAGAGCTTGGGGGAGCCAGAGTCTGTCAGGCAGCTGCTGGTTTGGCCGCCTGTGTGGGAAGGGGCAGCACCGCCCTAGGGGCAAGTTGGGCCTCTTGCTCTCCCTGCTGCCCTGAGGCTGCTGGGCCAAAGACGTCTTGGGCATCCAGCCCCTTACTGGTCCCTTCCCTCTGACGAGGCCCTCTGAGCTCCAGCACCTTGCAGTGTGGAGACAGCCCCTGCCAGCAACCTCCTCTCCAAGGAGGCCTCAACCGAGGCCTAGGCCCAGGGGAAAGTCACCAGCGGGGATGAGCCAGGGGAGGCGCCCGAGCATGTCTGGACCCAGTCCCCGCAGCCTGCCCCTTGGTGGGGCAGTACCCCCGGAGGCGAGGAAGGTCTGGGAAAGGCTGTCCAGGGGCAGGGGACCTGCTGGGTCCCGCCCCTGGCCTGTGGGGCCTCTGAGCACAACCGGCCCTCTCCCACTGGAAGACGCCCCCGGCTGCCTCGAAAGGCCGGTTTGCAAGCACTCCCGCCCACTGTTCCAACCAAGGGCGCACAACGCTCCCAAGCCCGGGAGAAAATCGCCTCGGGGTGGTGCTCTCTCCGGGCCCTTTCCCCTGAGCCTGGGGGCCAGGAAGGGGGTCCACACTCCCAGGCCAAGGCAGAACAACATGCACACGTCTGTTCCTGCCCCATGCACCGGCAGAGAGCTCGGGGGAGCCAGAGTCTGTCAGGCAGCTGCTGGGCTGGCCGCCTGTGTGGGAAGGGGCAGAGCCGACCTAGGGGCAAGTTGGGCCTCTTGCTCTCCCTGCTCCCCTGAGGCTGCTGGGCCAAAGAGATCTTGGGCATCCAGCCCCTTGCTTGTCCCTTCCCTCTGAGGAGGACCTCTGAGCTCCAGCACCTTGCAGTGTGGAGACAGCCCCTGCCAGCAACCTCCTCTCCAAGGAGGCCTCAACCGAGGCCTAGGACCAGGGGAAAGGCACCAGCGGGGATGAGCCTGGGGAGGCGCCCGGGCATGTCTGGACCCAGTCCCCGCAGCCTGCCCCTTGGTGGGGCAGTACCCCCGGAGGCCAGGAAGGTCTGGGCAAGGCTGGCCACGGGCAGGGGCCCTGCTGGGTCCTGCCCCTGGCCTGTGGGGCCTCTGAGCACAACCGGCCCTCTCCCACTGGAAGACTTCCCCGGCTGCCTCCAAAGGCCGGTTTGCCAACACTCCCGCCCGCTGTTCCCGCCAGGCACGCAGAATTCTCCCAAGCCCGGGAGAAAAGCGCTTCGGGGTGTTGCTCTCTCCGGGCCCTTGCCCCTGAGTGTGGGGGCGAGGCAGTGGGACCACACACCCAGACCAACGCAGAACCACATGCACACGTCTGTTTCTGACCCCTGCACCGGCAGAGAGCTCGGGGGAGCCAGAGTCTGTCAGGCAGCTGCTGGGCTGGCCGCCTGTGTGGGAAGGGGCAGAGCCGACCTAGGGGCAAGTTGGGCCTCTTCCTCTCCCTGCTGCCCTGAGGCTGCTGGGCCAAAGAGGTCTTGGGCATCCAGCCCCTTGCTGGTCCCTTCCCTCTGACGAGGCCCTCTGAGCTCCAGCACCTTGCAGTGTGGAGACAGCCCCTGCCAGCAACCTCCTCTCCAAGGAGGCCTCAACCGAGGCCTAGGCCCAGGGGAAAGGCACCAGCGGGGATGAGCCTGGGGAGGCGCCCGGGCATGTCTGGACCCAGTCCCCGCAGCCTGCCCCTTGGTGGGGCAGTACCCCCGGAGGCCAGGAGGGTCTGTGCAAGGCTGCCAGGGGCAGGAACACTGCTGGGTCCTGCCCCTGGCCTGTGGGGCGTCTGAGCACAACCGGCACTCTCCCGCTGGAAGACCTCCCCGGCTGCCTCCAAAGGCCGGTTTGCAAGCTCTCCCGCCCGCTGTTCCCGCCAGGCACGCACAATGCTCCCAAGCCCGGGAGAAAAGCGCTTCGGGGTGGTGCTCTCTCCGGGCCCTTGCCCCTGAGCCTGGGGGACAGGCAGGGGGAACACACTCCCAGGCCAAGGCAGAACGACATGCACACGTCTGTTCCTGCCCCCTACACCGGCAGAGAGTTCGGGGGAGCCAGAGACTGCCAGGCTGCTGCTGGGCTGGCTGCCTGTGTGGGACGGGGTAGAGCCGACCTAGGGGCAAGTTGGGCCTCTTGCTCTCCCTGCTGCCCTAGGCTGCTGGGTCAGAGAGGTCTTGGGTATCCAGCCCTTTGCTGGTCCTTTCCCTCTGACGAGGCCCTCTGAGCTCCAGCACCTTGCAGTGTGCAGACAGCCCCTGCCGGCAACCTCCTCTCCAAGGAGGCCTCAACCGAGGCCTAGGCCCAGGGGAAAGGCACCAGCGGGGATGAGCCTGGGGAGGCGCCCGGGCATGTCTGGACCCAGGCCCCGCAGCCTGCCCCTTGGTGGGGTAGTACCCCCGGAGGCCAGGAAGGTCTGGGCAAGGCTGCCAGAGGCAGGGACACTGCTGGGTCCTGCCCCTGGCCTGTGGGGCCTCTGAGAACAACTGGCACTCTCCCGCTGGAAGACCTCCCCGGCTGCCTCCAAAGGCTGGTTTGCAAGCACTCAATCCCGCTGTTCACGCCAGCTTCGCACAATGCTCCCAAGCCCGGGAGAAAAGCATTTTGGGGTGGTGCTCACTCCGGGCTTTGGAAGACCTCCCCGGCTGCCTCCAAGGCCGGTTTGCAAGCACTTCTGCCTGCTGTTCCCGCCACCCGCGCACAATGCTCCCAAGCCCGGGAGAAAAGCGTTTCGGGGTGGTGTTCTCTCTGGGCCCAAGAAAGACCTCCCGGGCTGCCCCCAAATGCCGGTTTGCAAGCACTCCCACTCGCTGTTCCCGCCATCCGTGCAAATGCTCCAAGCCCAGGAGAAAAGCCCTTCAGGGTGGTGCTCTCTCCCGGCCCTTGGAAGACCTCCCCGGCTGCCTCCAAAGGCCGGTTTGCAAGCACTCAATCCCGCTGTTCCCGCCAGCCGCGCACAATGCTCCCAAGCCCGGGAGAAAAGCGTTTCGGGGTGGTGTTCTCTCTGGGCCCAAGAAAGACCTCCCGGGCTGCCCCCAAATGCCGGTTTGCAAGCACTCCCACTCGCTGTTCCCGCCATCCGTGCAAATGCTCCAAGCCCAGGAGAAAAGCCCTTCAGGGTGGTGCTCTCTCCCGGCCCTTGGAAGACCTCCCCGGCTGCCTCCAAAGGCTGGTTTTCAAGAACTCCCTCCCGCTGACCCGCCAGCCGCACACAATGCTCCCAAGCCCGGGAGAAAAGCATTTTGGGGTGGTCTCTCTCCGGGCCCTTGGAAGACCTCCCGGGGTGCCCCCAAAGGCCGGTTTGGAAGCACTCCCACTCGCTGTTCCCGCCAGCCACGCACAATCCTCCAAAACCCCGGAGAAAAGCGCTTCGGGGTGGTGTTCTCTCCGTGCCCATGGAAGACCTCCCGGGGTGCCCCCAAAGGCCGGTTTGGAAGCACTCCCACTCGCTGTTCCCGCCATCCGCGCACAATGCTCCCAAGCCCGGGAGAAAAGCATTTTGGGGTGGTGCTCACACAGGGCCCTGGAAGACCTCCCCGGCTGCCTCCAAAGGACGGTTTTCAAGCACTCCTGCCTGCTGTTCCCGCCACCCGCGCACAATGCTCCCAAGCCCGGGAGAAAAGCGCTTCGGGGTGGTGCTCTCTACAGGCCCTTGGAAGACCTCCCCGGCTGCCTCCAAAGGCCCGTTTGCAAGGACTCCTTCCTGCTGTTCCCGCCAGCCACGCACAATGCTCCCAAGCCCGGGAGAAAAGCATTTTGGGGTGGTGCTCACTCCGGGCCCTTGGAAGACCTCCCCGGCTGCCTCCAAAGGCCAGTTTACAAGCAGTCCTGCCTGCTGTTCCCGCCAGCCGCGCACAATGCTCCCAAGCCCGGGAGAAAAGCGCTTCGGGGTGGTGCTCTCTCCGGGCCCTTGGAAGACATCCCCGGCTGCCTCCAAAGGCCGGTTTGCAAGCACTCATGCCCGTTGTTCCCACCAGCCGTGCACAATGCTCCCAAGCCCGGGAGAAAAGCATTTTGGGGTGGTGCTCACTCCGGGCCCTTGGAAGACCTCCCCGGCTGCCTCCAAAGGCCAGTTTGCAAGCAGTCCTGCCTGCTGTTCCCGCCAGCCGCGCACAATGTTCCCAAGCCCGGGAGAAAAGCTTTTTGGGGTGGTGCTCTCTCCAGGCCCTTGGAAGACCTCCCGGGCTGCCTCCAAAGGCCGGTTTGCAAGCATTCATGTCCGTTGTTCCCGACAGCCGCGCACAATGCTCCCAAGCCCGAGAGAAAAGCATTTTGGGGTGGTGATCAGTCCGGGCCCTTGGAAGACCTCCCCGGCTGCCTCCAAAGGACAGTTTGCAAGAACTCATGCCCGCTGTTCCCGCCAGGCACGCACAATGCTCCCAAGCCCGGGAGAAAAGCGCTTCGGGGTGGTGCTCTCACCGGGCCCTTGCCCCTGAGCCTGGGGGCACTGCAGGGGGAACACACTCCCAGGCCAAGGCAGAACCACATGCAAACGTCTGTTCCTGGTCCCTGCACCGGCAGAGAGCTCGGGGGAGCCAGAGTATGCCAGGCAGCTGCTGGGTTGGCGGCCTGTGTGGAAAGGGGCAGAGCCGACCTAGGGGCAAGTTGGGCCTCTTGCTCTCCCTGCTGCCCTGAGGCTGCTGGGCCAAAGAGGTCTTGGGCATCCAGCCCCTTGCTGGTCCCTTCCCTCTGATGAGGCCCTCTGAGCTCCAGCACCTTGCAGTGTGGAGACAGCCCCTGCCAGCAACCTCGTCTCCAAGGAGGCCTCAACCGAGGCCTAGGCCCAGGGGAAAGGCACCAGCGGGGATGAGCCTGGGGAGGCGCCCGGGCATGTCTGGACCCAGTCCCCGCAGCCTGCCCCTTGGTGGGGCAGTACCCCCGGAGGCCAGGAAGGTCTGGGCAAGGCTGCCAGGGGCAGGAAACTGCTGGGTCCTGCCCCTGGCCTGTGGGGCGTCTGAGCACAACCGGCACTCTCCCGCTGGAAAACCTCCCCGTCTGCCTCGAAAGGCCGGTTTGCAAGCACTCCTTCCTGCTGTTCCCGCCAGCCACGCACAATGCTCCCAAGCCCGGGAGAAAAGCTTTTTGTGGTGGTGCTCTCTCCGGGCCCTTGGAAGACCTCCCCGGCTGCCTCCAAAGGCCAGTTTGCAAGCAGTCCTGCCTGCTGTTCCCGCCAGCCGCGCACAATGCTCCCAAGCCCGGGAGAAAAGCTTTTTGGGGTGGTGCTCTCTCCGGGCTCTTGGAAGACGTCCCCGGCTGCCTCCAAAGGCCGGTTTGCAAGCACTCATGCCCGTTGTTCCCACCAGCCGCGCACAATGCTCCCAAGCCCGGGAGAAAAGCATTTTGGGGTGGTGCTCACTCCGGGCCCTTGGAAGACCTCCCCGGCTGCCTCCAAAGGCCAGTTTGCAAGCAGTCCTGCCTGCTATTCCCGCCAGCCGCGCACAATGTTCCCAAGCCCGGGAGAAAAGCGCTTCGGGGTGGTGCTCTCTCCGGGCCCTTGGAAGACCTCCCGGGCTGCCTCCAAAGGCCGGTTTGCAAGCATTCATGTCCGTTGTTCCCGACAGCCGCGCACAATGCTCCCAAGCCCGGGAGAAAAGCGCTTCGGGGTGGTGTTCTCTCAGGGACCATGGAGTACCTCCCCGGCTGCCCCCAAAGGCCGGTTTGCAAGCATTCCCACTCGCTGTTCCCGCCAGGCACACACAATGTTCCAAAACCCCAGAGAAAAGCGCTTCGGGGTGGTGCTCTCTCCGCGCCCTTGGAAGACTTCTCTGGCTGCCGCCAAAGGCCGGTTTGCAAGAATTCCCTCCCGCTGTCCCACCAGCCGCACACAATGCTCCAAAACCCGAGAGAAAAGCGCTTCGAGGTGGTGCTCTCTCCGGGCCCTTGGAAGACCTCCCCGGCTGCCTCCAAAGGCCGGTTTGCAAGCACTCCTGCCTGCTGTTCCCGCCACGCGCGCACAATGCTCCCAAGCCCGGAAGAAAAGCATTTTGGGGTAGTGCTCTCTCCGGGCCCTTGGAAGAGCTCCCGGGCTGCCTCCAAAGGCCGGTTTGCAAGCACTCATGTCCGCTGTTCCCGACAGCCGCGCACAATGCTCCCAAGCCCGGGAGAAAAGCATTTTGGGGTGGTGATCAGTCCGGGCCCTTGGAAGACCTCCCCGGCTGCCTCCAAAGGACAGTTTGCAAGAACTCATGACCGCTGTTCCCGCCAGGCACGCACAATGCTCCCAAGCCCGGGAGAAAAGCGCTTCGGGGTGGTGCTCTCACCGGGCCCTTGCCCCTGAGCCTGGGGGCACTGCAGGGGGAACACACTCCCAGGCCAAGGCAGAACCACATGCAAACGTCTGTTCCTGGTCCCTGCACCGGCAGAGAGCTCGGGGGAGCCAGAGTATGCCAGGCAGCTGCTGGGTTGGCGGCCTGTGTGGAAAGGGGCAGAGCCGACCTAGGGGCAAGTTGGGCCTCTTGCTCTCCCTGCTGCCCTGAGGCTGCTGGGCCAAAGAGGTCTTGGGCATCCAGCCCCTTGCTGGTCCCTTCCCTCTGATGAGGCCCTCTGAGCTCCAGCACCTTGCAGTGTGGAGACAGCCCCTGCCAGCAACCTCGTCTCCAAGGAGGCCTCAACCGAGGCCTAGGCCCAGGGGAAAGGCACCAGCGGGGATGAGCCTGGGGAGGCGCCCGGGCATGTCTGGACCCAGTCCCCGCAGCCTGCCCCTTGGTGGGGCAGTACCCCCGGAGGCCAGGAAGGTCTGGGCAAGGCTGCCAGGGGCAGGACACTGCTGGGTCCTGCCCCTGGCCTGTGGGGCGTCTGAGCACAACCGGCACTCTCCCGCTGGAAGACCTCCCCGTCTGCCTCGAAAGGCCGGTTTGCAAGCACTCCTTCCTGCTGTTCCCGCCAGCCACGCACAATGCTCCCAAGCCCGGGAGAAAAGCTTTTTGGGGTGGTGCTCTCTCCGGGCCCTTGGAAGACCTCCCCGGCTGCCTCCAAAGGCCAGTTTGCAAGCAGTCCTGCCTGCTGTTCCCGCCAGCCGCGCACAATGCTCCCAAGCCCGGGAGAAAAGCTTTTTGGGGTGGTGCTCTCTCCGGGCCCTTGGAAGACGTCCCCGGCTGCCTCCAAAGGCCGGTTTGCAAGCACTCATGCCCGTTGTTCCCACCAGCCGCGCACAATGCTCCCAAGCCCGGGAGAAAAGCATTTTGGGGTGGTGCTCACTCCGGGCCCTTGGAAGACCTCCCCGGCTGCCTCCAAAGGCCAGTTTGCAAGCAGTCCTGCCTGCTGTTCCCGCCAGCCGCGCACAATGTTCCCAAACCCGGGAGAAAAGCGCTTCGGGGTGGTGCTCTCTCCGGGCACTTTCAAGACCTCCCCGGCTGCCTCCAAGGCCGGTTTGCAAGGACTCATGCCTGCTGTTCCCGCCAGCCGCGCACAATGCTCCCAAGCCCGGGAGAAAAGGTTTTTGGGGTGGTGCTCACACCGGGCCCTGGAAGACCTCCCCGGCTGCCTCCAAAGGCCGGTTTTCAAGCACTCCTGCCTGCTGTTCCCGCCACCTGCGCACAATGCTCCCAAGCCCGGGAGAAACGCGCTTCGGGGTGGTGCTCTCTACAGGCCCTTGGAAGACCTCCCCGGCTGCCTCCAAAGGCCGGTTTGCAAGGACTCCTTCCTGCTGTTCCCGCCAGCCACGCACAATGCTCCCAAGCCCGGGAGAAAAGCATTTTGGGGTGGTGCTCTCTACAGGCCCTTGGAAGACCTCCCCGGCTGCCTCCAATGGCCAGTTTGCAAGCACTCATGCCCGCTGTTCCCACCAGCCGCGCACAATGCTCCCAAGCCCGGGAGAAAAGCTTTTTGGGGTGGTGCTCACACCGGGCCCTGGAAGACCTCCCCGGCTGCCTGCAAAGGCCGGTTTTCAAGCACTCCTGCCTGCTGTTCCCGCCACCCGCGCACAATGCTCCCAAGCCCGGGAGAAAAGCGCTTCGGGGTGGTGCTCTCTACAGGCCCTTGGAAGACCTCCCCGGCTGCCTCCAAAGGCCGGTTTGCAAGGACTCCTTCCTGCTGTTCCCGCCAGCCACGCACAATGCTCCCAAGCCCGGGAGAAAAGTGCTTCGGGGTGGTGCTCTCTCCGGGCCCTTGGAAGACGTCGCCGGCTGCCTCCAAAGGCCGGTTTGCAAGCACTCATGCCCGTTGTTCCCACCAGCCGCGCACAATGCTCCCAAGCCCGGGAGAAAAGCATTTTGGGGTGGTGCTCACTCCGGGCCCTTGGAAGACCTCCCCGGCTGCCTCCAAAGGCCAGTTGGCAAGCACTCCTGCCTGCTGTTCCCCCCAGCCGCGCACAATGCTCCCAAGCCCGGGAGAAAAGCGCTTCGGGGTGGTGCTCTCTCCGGGCACTTTCAAGACCTCCCCGGCTGCCTCCAAAGGCCGGTTTGTAAGTACTCATTCCCGCTGCTTCCGCCAGCCACGCACAATGCTCCCAAGACCGGGAGAAAAGCATTTTGGGGTGGTGCTCTCTCCGGGCCCTTGGAAGACCTCCCGGGCTGCCTCCAAAGGCCGGTTTGCAAGCACTCATGTCCGCTGTTCCCGACAGCCGCGCACAATGCTCCCAAGCCCGGGAGAAAAGCATTTTGGGGTGGTGATCAGTCCGGGCCCTTGGAAGACCTCCCCGGCTGCCTCCAAAGGACAGTTTGCAAGCACTCAATCCCGCTGTTCCCGCCAGCCGCGCACAATGCTCCCAAGCCCGGGAGAAAAGCGCTTCGGGGTGGTGGTCTCTCCGGGACCATGGAGGACCTCCCCGGCTGCCCCCAAAGGCCGGTTTGTGAGCACTCCCACTCGCTGTTCCCGCCAGCCACACACAATGTTCCAAAACCCCAGAGAAAAGCGCTTCGGGGTGGTGCTCTCTCCGGGCCCTTGGAAGACTTCTCTGGCTGCCTCCAAAGGCCGGTTTGCAAGAATTCCCTCCCGCTGTCCACCAGCCGCACACAATGCTCCAGAACCCGAGAGAAAAGCACTTCGAGGTGGTGCTCTCTCCGGGCCCTTGGAAGACCTCCCCGGCTGCCTCCAATGGGCGGTATGCAAGCACTCATGCCCGCTGTTCCCACCAGCTATGCACAATGCTCCGAAGCACGGGAGAAAAGCATTTTGGGGTGGTGCTCATTCCTTGCCCTTGGAAGACCTCCGCGCCTGCCTCCAAAGGCCGGTTTGCAAGCACTCCTGCCTGCTGTTCCCGCCACACGCGCACACTGCTCCCAAGCCCGGGAGAAAAGCGCAACGGGGTGGTGTTCTCTCCGGGCCCATGGAGGACCTCCCCGGCTGCCCCCAAAGGCCGGTTTGCAAGCATTCCCACTAGCTGTTGCCGACAGCCACGCAAATGCTCCCAAGCCCGGGAGAAAAGCATTTTGGGGTGGTGCTCTCTCCGGGCCCTTGCCCCTGTGCCTCGGGGCCAGGCAGGGGGTCCACACTCCCAGGCAAAGTGAGAACCACATGCACATGTCTGTTCCTGTCCCCTGCACCGGAAGAGAGCTCGGGGGAGCCAGAGTCTGTCAGGCAGCTGCTGGGCTGGTGGCCTGTGTGGGAAGGGGCCGAGCCGACCTAGGGGCAAGTTGGGCCTCTTGCTCTCCCTGCTGCCCTGAGGCTGCTGGGCCAAAGAGGTCTTGGACATCCAGCCCCTTGCTGGTCCCTTCCATCTGAGGAGACCCTCTGAGCTCCAGCACCTTGCAGTGTGGAGACAGCCCCTGCCAGCAACCTCCTCTCCAAGGAGGCCTCAACCGAGGCCTAGCCCCAGGGAAAGGCACCAGTGGGGATGAACCTGGGGAGGCGCCCGGGAATGTCTGGACCCAGTCCCCGCAGCCTACCCCTTGGTGGGGCAGTACCCCCGGAGGCCAGGAAGGTCTGGGCAAGGCTGGCCTGGGGCAGGGGCCCTGCTGGGTCCTGCCCCTGGCCTGTGGGGCCTCTGAGCATGAGCGGCCCTCTCCCGCTGGAAGACCTCCCCGGCTGCCTCCAAAGGCCGATTTGCCAACATTCGCGCCTGCTGTTCCCGCCAGGCACGCACAATGCTCCCAAGCCCGGGAAAAAAGCGCTTCGGGGTGGTGCTCTCACCGGGCCCTTGCCCCTGAGCCTGGGGGCAATGCAGGGGGAACACACTCCCAGGCCAAGGCAGAACCATATGCACACGTCTATTCCTGGTCCCTGCACCGGCAGAGAGCTCGAGGGAGCCAGAGTATGCCAGGCAGCTGCTGGGCTGGCGGCCTGTGTGGAAAGGGGCAGAGCCGAACTAGGGGCAAGTTGGGCCTCTTGCTCTCCCTGCTGCCCTGAGGCTGCTGGGCCAAAGAGGTCTTGGGCATCCAGCCCCTTGCGGGTCCCTTCCCTCTGATGAGGCCCTCTGAGCTCCAGCACCTTGCAGTGTGGAGACAGCCCCTGCCAGGAACCTCCTCTCCAAGGAGGCCTCAACCGAGGCCTAGGCCTAGGGGAAAGACACCAGCGGGGATGAGCCTGGGGAGGCGCCCGGCCATGTCTGGACCCAGTCCCCGCAGCCTGCCCCTTGGTGGGGCAGTACCCCCGGAGGCCAGGAAGGTCTGGGCAAGGCTGGCCAGGGGCAGGGGCCCTGCTGGGTCCTGCCCCTGGCCTGTAGGGCCTCTGAGCACAACCGGCCCTCTCCCGCTGGAAGACCTCCCCGGCTGCCTCCAAAGGCCAGTTTACCAACACTCCTGCCCGCTGTTCCCGCCAGGCACGCACAATGCTCCCAAGCCCAGGAGAAAAGCGCTTCAGGGTGGTGCTCTCTCCGGGCCCTTGCCCCTGAGCCTGGGGGCAAGGCAGGGGGAACACACTCCCAGGCCAAGGCAGAACCACATGCACACGTCTGTTCCTGTCCCCTGCACCGGCAGAGAGCTCGGGGGAGCCAGAGTCTCTCAGGCAGGTGCTGGGCTGGCCGCCTGTGTGGGAAGGGGCAGAGCCGACCTAGGGGCAAGTTGGGCCTCTTGCTCTCCCTGCTGCCCTGAGGCTGCTGGGCCAAAGAGGTCTTGGGCATCCAGCCCCTAACTGGTCCCTTCCCTCTGACGAGGCCCTCTGAGCTCCAGCACCTTGCAGTGTGGAGACAGCCCCTGCCAGCAATCTCCTCTCCAAGGAGGCCTCAACTGAGGCCTAGGCCCAGGGAAAAGGCACCAGCGGGGTTGATCCAGGGGAGGCGCCCGGGCATGTCTGGACCCTGTCCCCGCAGCCTGCCCCTTGGTGGGGCAATACCCCCGGAGGCCAGGAAGGTCTGGGCAAGGCTGGCCAGGGGCAGGGGCCCTGCTGTGTCCTGCCCCTGGCCTGTGGGGCCTCTGAGCACAACCGGCCCTCTCCCACTGGAAGACCTCCCCGGCTGCCTCCAAAGGCCGGTTTGCAAGCACTCCCGCCCACTGTTCCCGCCAGGCGCGCACAATGCTCCCAAGCCCGGGAGAAAAGCGCTTCGGGGTGGTGGTCTCTCCGGGCCCCTGCCCCTGAGCCTGGGGGCCAGGCAGGGGATCCACAGTCCCAGGCCAAGACAGAACCACATGCACACGTCTGTTCCTGCCCCCTCCACCGGCAGAGAGCTGGGGGGAGCCAGAGTCTGTCAGGCAGCTGCTGGCCTGGCCGCCTGTGTGGGAAGGGGCAGAGCCGACCTAGGGGCAAGTTGGGCCTCTTGCTCTCCCTGCTGCCCTGAGGCTGCTGGGCCAAAGAGGTCTTGGGCATCCAGCCCCTTGCTGGTCCCTTCCCTCTGACGAGGCCCTCTGAGCTCCAGCACCTTGCAGTGTGGAGACAACCCTTGCCAGCAACCTCCTCTCCAAGAGGCCTCAACCGAGGCCTAGGCCCAGGGGAAAGGCACCAGCGGAGATGAGCCAGTGGAGGCGCACGGGCATGTCTGGACCCAGTCCCCGCAGCCTGCCCCTTGGTGGGGCAGTACCCCCGGAGCCCAGGAAGGTCTGGGCAAGGCTGGCCAGGGGCAGGGGCCCTGCTGGGTCCTGCCCCTGGCCTGTGGGGCCTCTGAGCACAACCGGCCCTCTCCCACTGGAAGACCTCCCCGGCTGCCTCCAAAGGCCGGTTTGCCAACACTCCCGCCCGCTGTTCCCGCCAGGCACGCACAATGCTCCCAAGACCGGGAGAAAAGCGCTTCGGGGTATTGCTCTCTCCGGGCCCTTGCCCCTGAGCCTGGGGTCCAGGCAGTGGGTCCACACTCCCAGACCGAGGCAGAACCACATGCACACGTCTGTTCCTGACCCCTGCACCGGCAGAGAGCTCGGGGGAGCCAGAGTCTGTCAGGCAGCTGCTGGGTTGGCTGCCTGTGTGGGAAGGGGCAGAGCCGAGCTAGGGGCAAGTTGGGCCTCTTCCTCTCCCTGCTGCCCTGAGGCTGCTGGGCCAAAGAGGTCTTGGGCATCCAGCCCCTTGCTGGTCCCTTCCCGCTGACGAGGCCCTCTGAGCTCCAGCACCTTGCAGTGTGGAGACAGCCCCTGCCAGCAACCTCCTCTCCAAGGAGGCATCAACCGAGGCCTATGCCCAGGGGAAAGGCACCAGCGGGGATGAGCCTGGGGAGGCGCCCAGGCATGTCTGGACCCAGTCCCCGCAGCCTGCCCCTTGGTGGGGCAGTACCCCCGGAGGCCAGGAAGGTCTGGGCAAGGCTGGCCAGGGGCAGGGGACCTGCTGCGTCCTGCCCCTGGCCTGTGAGGCCTCTGAGCACAACCGGCCCTCTCCCACTGGAAGACCTCCACGGCTGCCTCCAACGTCCTGTTTGCAAACACTCCCGCCCGCTGTTCACGCTTGGCTCGCACAATGCTCCCAAGCCCGGGAGAAAAGCGCTTCGGGGTGGTGCTCTCTCCGGGCCCTTGCCCCTGAGCCTGGGGGCAAGGCAGGGGGAACACACTCCCAGGCCAAGGCAGAACCACATGCCCACGTCTGTTCCTGTCCCCTGCACCGGCAGAGAGCTTGGGGGAGCCAGAGTCTGTCAGGCAGCTGCTGGGTTGGCCGCCTGTGTGGGAAGGGGCAGAGCCGCCCTAGGGGCAAGTTGGGCCTCTTGCTCTCCCTGCTGCCCTGAGGCTGCTGGGCCAAAGACGTCTTGGGCATCCAGCCCCTTACTGGTCCCTTCCCTCTGACGAGGCCCTCTGAGCTCCAGCACCTTGCAGTGTGGAGACAGCCCCTGCCAGCAACCTCCTCTCCAAGGAGGCCTCAACCGAGGCCTAGGCCCAGGGGAAAGGCACCAGCGGGGATGAGCCTGGGGAGGCGCCCGGGCATGTCTGGACCCAGTCCCCGCAGCCTGCCCCTTGGTGGGGCAGTACCCCCGGAGGCCAGGAAGGTCTGGGCAAGTCTGCCAGGGGCAGGGACACTGCTGGGTCCTGCCCCTGGCCTGTGGGGCGTCTGAGCACAACCGGCACTCTCCCGCTGGAAGACCTCCCCGTCTGCCTTGAAAGGCCGGTTTGCAAGCACTCCCGCCCGCTGTTCCCGCCAGGCACGCACAATGCTCCCAAGCCCGGGAGAAAAGCGCTTCGGGGTGGTGCTCTCACCGGGCCCTTGCCCCTGAGCCTGGGGGCCAGGCAGGGGGAACACACTCCCAGGCCAAGGCAGAACGACATGCACACGTCTGTTCCTGCCCCCTACACCGGCAGAGAGCTCGGGGGAGCCAGAGACTGCCAGGCTGCTGCTGGGCTGGCCGCCTGTGTGGGACGGGGCAGAGCCGACCTAGGGGCAAGTTGGGCCTCTTGCTCTCCCTGCTGCCCTGAGGCTGCTGGGTCAAAGAGGTCTTGGGCATCCAGCCCTTTGCTGGTCCCTTCCCTCTGACGAGGCCCTCTGATCTCCAGCACCTTGCAGTGTGGAGACAGCCCCTGCCAGCAACCTCCTCTCCAAGGAGGCCTCAACCGAGGCCTAGGCACAGGGGAAAGGCACCAGCGGGGATGAGCCTGGGGAGGCGCCCGGGCATGTCTGGACCCAGTCCCCGCAGCCTGCCCCTTGGTGGGGCAGTACCCCCGGAGGCCAGGAAGGTCTGGGCAAGGCTGGCCAGGGGCAGGGGACCTGCTGCGTCCTGCCCCTGGCCTGTGAGGCCTCTGAGCACAACCGGCCCTCTCCCACTGGAAGACCTCCACGGCTGCCTCCAACGTCCTGTTTGCAAACACTCCCGCCCGCTGTTCACGCCAGGCTCGCACAATGCTCCCAAGCCCGGGAGAAAAGCGCTTCGGGGTGGTGCTCTCTCCGGGCCCTTGCCCCTGAGCCTGGGGGCAAGGCACGGGGAACACACTCCCTGGCCAAGGCAGAACCACATGCCCACGTCTGTTCCTGTCCCCTGCACCGGCAGAGAGCTCGGGGGAGCCAGAGTCTCTCAGGCAGGTGCTGGGCTGGCCGCCTGTGTGGGAAGGGGCAGAGCCGACCTAGGGGCAAGTTGGGCCTCTTGCTCTCCCTGCTGCCCTGAGGCTGCTGGGCCAAAGAGGTCTTGGGCATCCAGCCCCTTGCTGGTCCCTTCCCTCTGACGAGGCCCTCTGAGCTCCAGCACCTTGCAGTGTGGAGACAACCCTTGCCAGCAACCTCCTCTCCAAGAGGCCTCAACCGAGGCCTAGGCCCAGGGGAAAGGCACCAGCGGAGATGAGCCAGTGGAGGCGCACGGGCATGTCTGGACCCAGTCCCCGCAGCCTGCCCCTTGGTGGGGCAGTACCCCCGGAGCCCAGGAAGGTCTGGGCAAGGCTGGCCAGGGGCAGGGGCCCTGCTGGGTCCTGCCCCTGGCCTGTGGGGCCTCTGAGCACAACCGGCCCTCTCCCACTGGAAGACCTCCCCGGCTGCCTCCAAAGGCCGGTTTGCCAACACTCCCGCCCGCTGTTCCCGCCAGGCACGCACAATGCTCCCAAGACCGGGAGAAAAGCGCTTCGGGGTATTGCTCTCTCCGGGCCCTTGCCCCTGAGCCTGGGGTCCAGGCAGTGGGTCCACACTCCCAGACCGAGGCAGAACCACATGCACACGTCTGTTCCTGACCCCTGCACCGGCAGAGAGCTCGGGGGAGCCAGAGTCTGTCAGGCAGCTGCTGGGTTGGCTGCCTGTGTGGGAAGGGGCAGAGCCGAGCTAGGGGCAAGTTGGGCCTCTTCCTCTCCCTGCTGCCCTGAGGCTGCTGGGCCAAAGAGGTCTTGGGCATCCAGCCCCTTGCTGGTCCCTTCCCGCTGACGAGGCCCTCTGAGCTCCAGCACCTTGCAGTGTGGAGACAGCCCCTGCCAGCAACCTCCTCTCCAAGGAGGCATCAACCGAGGCCTATGCCCAGGGGAAAGGCACCAGCGGGGATGAGCCTGGGGAGGCGCCCAGGCATGTCTGGACCCAGTCCCCGCAGCCTGCCCCTTGGTGGGGCAGTACCCCCGGAGGCCAGGAAGGTCTGGGCAAGGCTGGCCAGGGGCAGGGGACCTGCTGCGTCCTGCCCCTGGCCTGTGAGGCCTCTGAGCACAACCGGCCCTCTCCCACTGGAAGACCTCCACGGCTGCCTCCAACGTCCTGTTTGCAAACACTCCCGCCCGCTGTTCACGCTTGGCTCGCACAATGCTCCCAAGCCCGGGAGAAAAGCGCTTCGGGGTGGTGCTCTCTCCGGGCCCTTGCCCCTGAGCCTGGGGGCAAGGCAGGGGGAACACACTCCCAGGCCAAGGCAGAACCACATGCCCACGTCTGTTCCTGTCCCCTGCACCGGCAGAGAACTTGGGGGAGCCAGAGTCTGTCAGGCAGCTGCTGGGTTGGCCGCCTGTGTGGGAAGGGGCAGAGCCGCCCTAGGGGCAAGTTGGGCCTCTTGCTCTCCCTGCTGCCCTGAGGCTGCTGGGCCAAAGACGTCTTGGGCATCCAGCCCCTTACTGGTCCCTTCCCTCTGACGAGGCCCTCTGAGCTCCAGCACCTTGCAGTGTGGAGACAGCCCCTGCCAGCAACCTCCTCTCCAAGGAGGCCTCAACCGAGGCCTAGGCCCAGGGGAAAGGCACCAGCGGGGATGAGCCTGGGGAGGCGCCCGGGCATGTCTGGACCCAGTCCCCGCAGCCTGCCCCTTGGTGGGGCAGTACCCCCGGAGGCCAGGAAGGTCTGGGCAAGTCTGCCAGGGGCAGGGACACTGCTGGGTCCTGCCCCTGGCCTGTGGGGCGTCTGAGCACAACCGGCACTCTCCCGCTGGAAGACCTCCCCGTCTGCCTTGAAAGGCCGGTTTGCAAGCACTCCCGCCCGCTGTTCCCGCCAGGCACGCACAATGCTCCCAAGCCCGGGAGAAAAGCGCTTCGGGGTGGTGCTCTCACCGGGCCCTTGCCCCTGAGCCTGGGGGCCAGGCAGGGGGAACACACTCCCAGGCCAAGGCAGAACCACATGCACACGTCTGTTCCTGCCCCCTACACCGGCAGAGAGCTCGGGGGAGCCAGAGACTGCCAGGCTGCTGCTGGGCTGGCCGCCTGTGTGGGACGGGGCAGAGCCGACCTAGGGGCAAGTTGGGCCTCTTGCTCTCCCTGCTGCCCTGAGGCTGCTGGGTCAAAGAGGTCTTGGGCATCCAGCCCTTTGCTGGTCCCTTCCCTCTGACGAGGCCCTCTGATCTCCAGCACCTTGCAGTGTGGAGACAGCCCCTGCCAGCAACCTCCTCTCCAAGGAGGCCTCAACCGAGGCCTAGGCACAGGGGAAAGGCACCAGCGGGGATGAGCCTGGGGAGGCGCCCGGGCATGTCTGGACCCAGTCCCCGCAGCCTGCCCCTTGGTGGGGCAGTACCCCCGGAGGCCAGGAAGGTCTGGGCAAGGCTGGCCAGGGGCAGGGGACCTGCTGCGTCCTGCCCCTGGCCTGTGAGGCCTCTGAGCACAACCGGCCCTCTCCCACTGGAAGACCTCCACGGCTGCCTCCAACGTCCTGTTTGCAAACACTCCCGCCCGCTGTTCACGCCAGGCTCGCACAATGCTCCCAAGCCCGGGAGAAAAGCGCTTCGGGGTGGTGCTCTCTCCGGGCCCTTGCCCCTGAGCCTGGGGGCAAGGCACGGGGAACACACTCCCTGGCCAAGGCAGAACCACATGCCCACGTCTGTTCCTGTCCCCTGCACCGGCAGAGAACTCGGGGGAGCCAGAGTCTCTCAGGCAGGTGCTGGGCTGGCTGCCTGTGTGGGAAGGGGCAGAGCCGACCTAGGGGCAAGTTGGGCCTCTTGCTCTCCCTGCTGCCCTGAGGCTGCTGAGCCAAAGAGGTCTTGGCCATCCAGCCCCTTGCTGGTCCCTTCCCTCTGACGAGGCCCTCTGAGCTCCAGCACCTTGCAGTGTGGAGACAGCCCCGGCCAGCAACCTCCTCTCCAAGGAGGCCTCAACCGAGGCCTAGGCCCAGGGGAAAGGCACGAGCGGGGATGAGCCTGGGGAGGCGCCCGGGCATGACTGGACCCAGTCCCCGCAGCCTGCCCCTTGGTGGGGCAGTACCCCCGGAGGCCAGGAAGGTCTGGGCAAGGCTGGCCAGGGTCAGGGGCCCTGCTGGGTCCTGCCCCTGGCCTGTGGGGCCTCTGAGCACAACCGGCCCTCTCCCACTGGAAGACCTCCCCGGCTGCCTCCAAAGGCCGGTTTGACAACACTCCCGCCCGCTGTTCTCGCCAGGCACGCACAATTCTCCCAAGCCCGGGAGAAAAGCGCTTCGGTGTTGCTCTCTCCGGGCCCTTGCCCCTGAGTGTGGGGGCCAGGCAGTGGTTCCACACTCCCAGACCAAGGCAGAACCACATGCACACGTCTGTTCCTGACTCCTGCACCGGCAGAGAGCTCGGGGGAGCCAGAGTCTGTCAGGCAGCTGCTGGGCTGGCCGCCTGTGTGGGAAGGGGCAGAGCCGACCTAGGGGCAAGTTGGGCCTCTTGCTCTCCCTGCTGCCCTGAGGCTGCTGGGCCAAAGAGGTCTTGGGCATCCAGCCCCTTGCTGGTCCCTTCCCTCTGACGAGGCCCTCTGAGCTCCAGCACCTTGCAGTGTGGAGACAGCCCCTGCCAGCAACCTCCTCTCCAAGGAGGCCTCAACCGAGGCCTAGGCCCAGGGGAAAGGCACCAGCGGTGATGAGCCAGTGGAGGCGCACGGGCATGTCTGGACCCAGGCCCCGCAGCCTGCCCCTTGGTGGGGCAGTACCCCCGGAGGCCAGGAAGGTCTGGGCAAGGCTGCCAGGGGCAGGGACACTGCTGGGTCCTGCCCCTGGCCTGTGGGGCGTCTGAGCACAACCGGCACTCTCCCGCTGGAAGACCTGCCCGGCTGCCTCCAAAGGCCGGTTAACAAGCGCTCCCGCCCACTGTTCCCAGCAGGCGTGCACAATGCTCCCAAGCCCGGGAGAAAAGCGCTTCGGGGTGGTGCTCTCTCCGGGCCCTTGCCCGTGAGCCTGGGGGCCAGGCAGTTGGAACACACTCCCAGGCCAAAGCAGAACGACATGCACACGTCTGTTCCTGCCCCCTACACCGGCAGAGAGCTCGGGGGAGCCAGAGACTGCCAGGCTGCTGCTGGGCTGGCTGCCTGTGTGGGACGGGGCAGAGCCGACCTAGTGGCAAGTTGGGCCTCTTGCTCTCCCTGCTGCCCTGAGGCTGCTGGGTCAAAGAGGTCTTGGGCATCCAGCCCTTTGCTGGTCCCTTCCCTCTGACGAGGCCCTCTGAGCTCCAGCACCTTGCAGTGTGGAGACAGCCCCTGCCAGCAACCTCCTCTCCAAAGAGGTCTCAACCGAGGCCTACGCCCAGGGGAAAAGCACCAGCGGGGATGATCCTGGGGAGGCGCACGGACATGTCTGGACCCAGTCCCCGCAGCCTGCCCCTTGGTGGGGCTGTACCCCCGGAGGCCAGGAAGGTCTGGGCAAGGCTGGCCAGGGGCAGGGGCCCTGCTGGGTCCTGCCCCTGGCCTGTGAGGCCTCTGAGCACAACCGGCCCTCTCCCACTGGAAGACCTCCCCAGCTGCATCCAAAGTCCTGTTTGCAAACACTCCCGCCCGCTGTTCACGCCAGGCTCGCACAATGCTCCCAAGCCCGGGAGAAAAGCGCTTCGGGGTGGTGCTCTCTCCGGGCCCTTGCCCCTGAGCCTGGGGGCCAGGCAGGGGGAACACACTCCCAGGCCAAGGCAGAACCACATGCCCACGTCTGTTCCTGTCCCCTGCACCGGCAGAGAGCTTGGGGGAGCCAGAGTCTATCAGGCAGCTGCTGGGTTGGCCGCCTGTGTGGGAAGGGGCAGAGCCGACCTAGGGGCAAGTTGGGCCTCTTGCTCTCCCTGCTGCCCTGAGGCTGCTGGGCCAAAGACGTCTTGGGCATCCAGCCCCTTACTGGTCCCTTCCCTCTGACGAGGCCCTCTGAGCTCCAGCACCTTGCAGTGTGGAGACAGCCCCTGCCAGCAACCTCCTCTCCAAGGAGGCCTCAACCGACCTAGGCCCAGGGGAAAAGCACCAGCGGTGATGAGCCTGGGGAGGCGCCCGGGCATGTCTGGACCCAGGCCCCGCAGCCTGCCCCTTGGTGGGGCAGTACCCCCGGAGGCCAGGAAGGTCTGGGCAAGGCTGGCCAGGGGCAGGGGCCCTGCTGCGTCCTGCCCCTGGCCTGTGGGGCCTCTGAGCACAACCGGCCATCTCCCACTGGAAGACCTCCCCGGCTGCCTCCAAAGGCCGGTTTGCAAGCGCTCCCGCCCGCTGTTCCCGCCAGGCACGCACAATGCTCCCAAGCCCGGGAGAAAAGCGCTTCGGGGTGGTGCTCTCACCGGGCCCTTGCCCCTGAGCCTGGGGGCCAGGCAGGGGGAACACACTCCCAGGCCAAGGCAGAACGACATGCACACGTCTGTTCCTGCCCCCTACACCGGCAGAGAGCTCGGGGGAGCCAGAGACTGCCAGGCTGCTGCTGGGCTGGCCGCCTGTGTGGGACGGGGCAGAGCCGACCTAGGGGCAAGTTGGGCCTCTTGCTCTCCCTGCTGCCCTGAGGCTGCTGGGTCAAAGAGGTCTTGGGCATCCAGCCCTTTGCTGGTCCCTTCCCTCTGACGAGGCCCTCTGAGCTCCAGCACCTTGCAGTGTGGAGACAGCCCCTGCCAGCAACCTCCTCTCCAAGGAGGCCTCAACCGAGGCCTAGGCACAGGGGAAAGGCACCAGCGGGGATGAGCCTGGGGAGGCGCCCGGCCATGTCTGGACCCAGTCCCCGCAGCCTGCCCCTTGGTGGGGCAGTACCCCCGGAGGCCAGGAAGGTCTGGGCAAGGCTGGCCAGGGGCAGGGGCCCTGCTGGGTCCTGCCCCTGGCCTGTGGGGCCTCTGAGCACAACCGGCCCTCTCCCACTGGAAGACCTCCCCGGCTGCCTCCAAAGTCCTGTTTGCAAACACTCCCGCCCGCTGTTCACGCCAGGCTCGCACAATGTTCCCAAGCCCGGGAGAAAAGCGCATTGGGGTGGTTCTCTCTCCGGGCCCTTGCCCCTGAGCCTGGGGGCAAGGCACGGGGAACACACTCCCTGGCCAAGGCAGAACCACATGCCCACGTCTGTTCCTGTCCCCTGCACCGGCAGAGAGCTCGGGGGAGCCAGAGTCTGTCAGGCAGCCGCTGGGCTGGCCGCCTGTGTGGGAAGGGGCAGAGCCGACCTAGGGGCAAGTTGGGCCTCTTGCTCTCCCTGCTGCCCTGAGGCTGCTGGGCCAAAGAGGTCTTGGGCATCCAGCCCCTTGCTGGTCCCTTCCCTCTGACGAGGCCCTCTGAGCTCCAGCACCTTGCAGTGTGGAGACAACCCTTGCCAGCAACCTCCTCTCCAAGAGGCCTCAACCGAGGCCTAGGCCCAGGGGAAAGGCACCAGCGGAGATGAGCCAGTGGAGGCGCACGGGCATGTCTGGACCCAGTCCCCGCAGCCTGCCCCTTGGTGGGGCAGTACCCCCGGAGCCCAGGAAGGTCTGGGCAAGGCTGGCCAGGGGCAGGGGCCCTGCTGGGTCCTGCCCCTGGCCTGTGGGGCCTCTGAGCACAACCGGCCCTCTCCCACTGGAAGACCTCCCCGGCTGCCTCCAAAGGCCGGTTTGCCAACACTCCCGCCCGCTGTTCCCGCCAGGCACGCACAATGCTCCCAAGACCGGGAGAAAAGCGCTTCGGGGTATTGCTCTCTCCGGGCCCTTGCCCCTGAGCCTGGGGTCCAGGCAGTGGGTCCACACTCCCAGACCGAGGCAGAACCACATGCACACGTCTGTTCCTGACCCCTGCACCGGCAGAGAGCTCGGGGGAGCCAGAGTCTGTCAGGCAGCTGCTGGGTTGGCTGCCTGTGTGGGAAGGGGCAGAGCCGAGCTAGGGGCAAGTTGGGCCTCTTCCTCTCCCTGCTGCCCTGAGGCTGCTGGGCCAAAGAGGTCTTGGGCATCCAGCCCCTTGCTGGTCCCTTCCCGCTGACGAGGCCCTCTGAGCTCCAGCACCTTGCAGTGTGGAGACAGCCCCTGCCAGCAACCTCCTCTCCAAGGAGGCATCAACCGAGGCCTATGCCCAGGGGAAAGGCACCAGCGGGGATGAGCCTGGGGAGGCGCCCAGGCATGTCTGGACCCAGTCGCCGCAGCCTGCCCCTTGGTGGGGCAGTACCCCCGGAGGCCAGGAAGGTCTGGGCAAGGCTGGCCAGGGGCAGGGGACCTGCTGCGTCCTGCCCCTGGCCTGTGAGGCCTCTGAGCACAACCGGCCCTCTCCCACTGGAAGACCTCCACGGCTGCCTCCAACGTCCTGTTTGCAAACACTCCCGCCCGCTGTTCACGCTTGGCTCGCACAATGCTCCCAAGCCCGGGAGAAAAGCGCTTCGGGGTGGTGCTCTCTCCGGGCCCTTGCCCCTGAGCCTGGGGGCAAGGCAGGGGGAACACACTCCCAGGCCAAGGCAGAACCACATGCCCACGTCTGTTCCTGTCCCCTGCACCGGCAGAGAACTTGGGGGAGCCAGAGTCTGTCAGGCAGCTGCTGGGTTGGCCGCCTGTGTGGGAAGGGGCAGAGCCGCCCTAGGGGCAAGTTGGGCCTCTTGCTCTCCCTGCTGCCCTGAGGCTGCTGGGCCAAAGACGTCTTGGGCATCCAGCCCCTTACTGGTCCCTTCCCTCTGACGAGGCCCTCTGAGCTCCAGCACCTTGCAGTGTGGAGACAGCCCCTGCCAGCAACCTCCTCTCCAAGGAGGCCTCAACCGAGGCCTAGGCCCAGGGGAAAGGCACCAGCGGGGATGAGCCTGGGGAGGCGCCCGGGCATGTCTGGACCCAGTCCCCGCAGCCTGCCCCTTGGTGGGGCAGTACCCCCGGAGGCCAGGAAGGTCTGGGCAAGTCTGCCAGGGGCAGGGACACTGCTGGGTCCTGCCCCTGGCCTGTGGGGCGTCTGAGCACAACCGGCACTCTCCCGCTGGAAGACCTCCCCGTCTGCCTTGAAAGGCCGGTTTGCAAGCACTCCCGCCCGCTGTTCCCGCCAGGCACGCACAATGCTCCCAAGCCCGGGAGAAAAGCGCTTCGGGGTGGTGCTCTCACCGGGCCCTTGCCCCTGAGCCTGGGGGCCAGGCAGGGGGAACACACTCCCAGGCCAAGGCAGAACCACATGCACACGTCTGTTCCTGCCCCCTACACCGGCAGAGAGCTCGGGGGAGCCAGAGACTGCCAGGCTGCTGCTGGGCTGGCCGCCTGTGTGGGACGGGGCAGAGCCGACCTAGGGGCAAGTTGGGCCTCTTGCTCTCCCTGCTGCCCTGAGGCTGCTGGGTCAAAGAGGTCTTGGGCATCCAGCCCTTTGCTGGTCCCTTCCCTCTGACGAGGCCCTCTGATCTCCAGCACCTTGCAGTGTGGAGACAGCCCCTGCCAGCAACCTCCTCTCCAAGGAGGCCTCAACCGAGGCCTAGGCACAGGGGAAAGGCACCAGCGGGGATGAGCCTGGGGAGGCGCCCGGGCATGTCTGGACCCAGTCCCCGCAGCCTGCCCCTTGGTGGGGCAGTACCCCCGGAGGCCAGGAAGGTCTGGGCAAGGCTGGCCAGGGGCAGGGGACCTGCTGCGTCCTGCCCCTGGCCTGTGAGGCCTCTGAGCACAACCGGCCCTCTCCCACTGGAAGACCTCCACGGCTGCCTCCAACGTCCTGTTTGCAAACACTCCCGCCCGCTGTTCACGCCAGGCTCGCACAATGCTCCCAAGCCCGGGAGAAAAGCGCTTCGGGGTGGTGCTCTCTCCGGGCCCTTGCCCCTGAGCCTGGGGGCAAGGCACGGGGAACACACTCCCTGGCCAAGGCAGAACCACATGCCCACGTCTGTTCCTGTCCCCTGCACCGGCAGAGAACTCGGGGGAGCCAGAGTCTCTCAGGCAGGTGCTGGGCTGGCTGCCTGTGTGGGAAGGGGCAGAGCCGACCTAGGGGCAAGTTGGGCCTCTTGCTCTCCCTGCTGCCCTGAGGCTGCTGAGCCAAAGAGGTCTTGGCCATCCAGCCCCTTGCTGGTCCCTTCCCTCTGACGAGGCCCTCTGAGCTCCAGCACCTTGCAGTGTGGAGACAGCCCCGGCCAGCAACCTCCTCTCCAAGGAGGCCTCAACCGAGGCCTAGGCCCAGGGGAAAGGCACGAGCGGGGATGAGCCTGGGGAGGCGCCCGGGCATGACTGGACCCAGTCCCCGCAGCCTGCCCCTTGGTGGGGCAGTACCCCCGGAGGCCAGGAAGGTCTGGGCAAGGCTGGCCAGGGTCAGGGGCCCTGCTGGGTCCTGCCCCTGGCCTGTGGGGCCTCTGAGCACAACCGGCCCTCTCCCACTGGAAGACCTCCCCGGCTGCCTCCAAAGGCCGGTTTGACAACACTCCCGCCCGCTGTTCTCGCCAGGCACGCACAATTCTCCCAAGCCCGGGAGAAAAGCGCTTCGGTGTTGCTCTCTCCGGGCCCTTGCCCCTGAGTGTGGGGGCCAGGCAGTGGTTCCACACTCCCAGACCAAGGCAGAACCACATGCACACGTCTGTTCCTGACTCCTGCACCGGCAGAGAGCTCGGGGGAGCCAGAGTCTGTCAGGCAGCTGCTGGGCTGGCCGCCTGTGTGGGAAGGGGCAGAGCCGACCTAGGGGCAAGTTGGGCCTCTTGCTCTCCCTGCTGCCCTGAGGCTGCTGGGCCAAAGAGGTCTTGGGCATCCAGCCCCTTGCTGGTCCCTTCCCTCTGACGAGGCCCTCTGAGCTCCAGCACCTTGCAGTGTGGAGACAGCCCCTGCCAGCAACCTCCTCTCCAAGGAGGCCTCAACCGAGGCCTAGGCCCAGGGGAAAGGCACCAGCGGGGATGAGCCAGTGGAGGCGCACGGGCATGTCTGGACCCAGTCCCCGCAGCCTGCCCCTTGGTGGGGCAGTACCCCCGGAGGCCAGGAAGGTCTGGGCAAGGCTGCCAGGGGCAGGGACACTGCTGGGTCCTGCCCTTGGCCTGTGGGGCGTCTGAGCACAACCGGCACTCTCCCGCTGGAAGACCTGCCCGGCTGCCTCCAAAGGCCGGTTAACAAGCGCTCCCGCCCACTGTTCCCAGCAGGCGTGCACAATGCTCCCAAGCCCGGGAGAAAAGCGCTTCGGGGTGGTGCTCTCTCCGGGCCCTTGCCCGTGAGCCTGGGGGCCAGGCAGTTGGAACACACTCCCAGGCCAAAGCAGAACGACATGCACACGTCTGTTCCTGCCCCCTACACCGGCAGAGAGCTCGGGGGAGCCAGAGACTGCCAGGCTGCTGCTGGGCTGGCTGCCTGTGTGGGACGGGGCAGAGCCGACCTAGTGGCAAGTTGGGCCTCTTGCTCTCCCTGCTGCCCTGAGGCTGCTGGGTCAAAGAGGTCTTGGGCATCCAGCCCTTTGCTGGTCCCTTCCCTCTGACGAGGCCCTCTGAGCTCCAGCACCTTGCAGTGTGGAGACAGCCCCTGCCAGCAACCTCCTCTCCAAAGAGGTCTCAACCGAGGCCTACGCCCAGGGGAAAAGCACCAGCGGGGATGATCCTGGGGAGGCGCACGGACATGTCTGGACCCAGTCCCCGCAGCCTGCCCCTTGGTGGGGCTGTACCCCCGGAGGCCAGGAAGGTCTGGGCAAGGCTGGCCAGGGGCAGGGTCCCTGCTGGGTCCTGCCCCTGGCCTGTGGGGCCTCTGAGCACAACCGGCCCTCTCCCACTGGAAGACCTCCCCGGCTGCCTCCAAAGGCGGGTTTGCCAACACTCCCGCCCGCTGTTCCCGCCAGGCACGCACAACGCTCCCAAGGCCAGGAGAAAAGCGCTTCGGTGTGTTGCTCTCTCCGGGCCCTTGCCCCTGAGCCTGGGGTCCAGGCAGTGGGTCCACACTCCCAGACCAAGGCAGAACCACATGCACACGTCTGTTCCTGACCCCTGCACCGGCAGAGAGCTTGGGGGAGCCAGAGTCTGTCAGGCAGCTGCTGAGTTGGCCGCCTGTGTGGGAAGGGGCAGAGCCGCCCTAGGGGCAAGTTGGGCCTCTTGCCCTCCCTGCTGCCCTGAGGCTGCTGGGCCAAAGACGTCTTGGGCATCCAGCCCCTTACTGGTCCCTTCCCTCTGACGAGGCCCTCTGAGCTCCAGCACCTTGCAGTGTGGAGACAGCCCCTGCCAGCAACCTCCTCTCCAAGGAGGCCTCAACCGAGGCCTAGGCCCAGGGGAAAGGCACCAGCGGGGATGAGCCTGGGGAGGCGCCCGGGCATGTCTGGACCCAGTCCCCGCAGCCTGCCCCTTGGTGGGGCAGTACCCCCGGAGGCCAGGAAGGTCTGGGCAAAGCTGGCCAGGGGCAGGGGCCCTGCTGCGTCCTGCCCCTGGCCTGTGGGGCCTCTGAGCACAACCGGCCCTCTCCCACTGGAAGACCTCCCCGGCTGCCTCCAAAGGCCGGTTTGCAAGCACTCATGTCCGCTGTTCCCGACAGCCGCGCACAATGCTCCCAAGCCCGGGAGAAAAGCATTTTGGGGTGGTGATCAGTCCGGGCCCTTGGAAGACCTCCCCGGCTGCCTCCAAAGGACAGTTTGCAAGCACTCATGCCCGCTGTTCCCGCCAGCCGCGCACAATGCTCCCAAGACCGTGAGAAAAGCGCTTCGGGGTGGTGGTCTCTCCGGGACCTTGGAGGACCTCCCCGGCTGCCCCCAAAGGCCGGTTTGTGAGCACTCCCACTCGCTGTTCCCGCCAGCCACACACAATGTTCCAAAACCCCAGAGAAAAGCGCTTCGGGGTGGTGCTCTCTCCGGGCCCTTGGAAGACTTCTCTGGCTGCCTCCAAAGGCCGGTTTGCAAGAATTCCCTCCCGCTGTCCCACCAGCCGCACACAATGCTCCAGAACCCGAGAGAAAAGCACTTCGAGGTGGTGCTCTCTCCGGGCCCTTGGAAGACCTCCCCGGCTGCCTCCAATGGGCGGTATGCAAGCACTCATGCCCGCTGTTCCCACCAGCTATGCACAATGCTCCCAAGCACGTGAGAAAAGCATTTTGTGGTGGTGCTCACTCCTTGCCCTTGGAAGACCTCCGCGCCTGCCTCCAAAGGCCGGTTTGCAAGCACTCCTGCCTGCTGTTCCCGCCACACGCGCACACTGCTCCCAAGCCCGGGAGAAAAGCGCATCGGGGTGGTGTTCTCTCCGGGCCCATGGAAGACCTCCCCGGCTGCCCCCAAAGGCCGGTTTGCAAGCATTCCCACTAGCTGTTCCCGACAGCCACGCAAATGCTCCCAAGCCCGGGAGAAAAACATTTTGGGGTGGTGCTCTCTCCGGGCCCTTGCCCCTGTGCCTCGGGGCCAGGCAGGGGGTCCACACTCCCAGGCAAAGTCAGAACCACATGCACACGTCTGTTCCTGTCCCCTGCACCGGAAAAGAGCTCGGGGGAGCCAGAGTCTGTCAGGCAGCTGCTGGGCTGGCGGCCTGTGTGGGAAGGGGCAGAGCAGACCTAGGGGCAAGTTGGGCCTCTTGCTCTCCCTGCTGCCCTGAGGCTGCTGGGCCAAAGAGGTCTTGGACATCCAGCCCCTTGCTGGTCCCTTCCACCTGAGGAGGCCCTCTGAGCTCCAGCACCTTGCAGTGTGGAGACAGCCCCTGCCAGCAACCTCCTCTCCAAGGAGGCCTCAACCGAGGCCTAGTCCCAGGGAAAGGCACCAGCGGGGATGAACCTGGGGAGGCGCCCGGGAATGTCTGGACCCAGTCCCCGCAGCCTGCCCCTTGGTGGGGCAGTACCCCCGGAGGCCAGGAAGGTCTGGGCAAGGCTGGCCTGGGGCAGGGGCCCTGCTGGGTCCTGCCCCTGGCCTGTGGGGCCTCTGAGCATGAGCGGCCCTCTCCCGATGGAAGACTTCCCCGGCTGCCTCCAAAGGCCGATTTGCCAACACTCGCGCCCGCTGTTCCCGCCAGGCACGCACAATGCTCCCAAGCCCGGGAAAAAAGCGCTTCGGGGTGGTGCTCTCACCGGGCACTTGCCCCTGAGCCTGGGGGCAATGCAGGGGGAACACACTCCCAGGCCAAGGCAGAACCACATGCACACGTCTGTTCCTGGTCCCTGCACCGGCAGAGAGCTCGAGGGAGCCAGAGTATGCCAGGCAGCTGCTGGGCTGGCGGCCTGTGTGGAAAGGGGCAGAGCCGAACTAGGGGCAAGTTGGGCCTCTTGCTCTCCCTGCTGCCCTGAGGCTGCTGGGTCAAAGAGGTCTTGGGCATCCAGCCCCTTGCGGGTCCCTTCCCTCTGATGAGGCCCTCTGAGCTCCAGCACCTTGCAGTGTGGAGACAGCCCCTGCCAGGAACCTCCTCTCCAAGGAGGCCTCAACCGAGGCCTAGGCCTAGGGGAAAGACACCAGCGGGGATGAACCAGTGGAGGCGCACGGCCATGTCTGGACCCAGTCCCCGCAGCCTGCCCCTTGGTGGGGCAGTACCCCCGGAGGCCAGGAAGGTCTGGGCAAGGCTGGCCAGGGGCAGGGGCCCTGCTGGGTCCTGCCCCTGGCCTGTAGGGCCTCTGAGCACAACCGGGCCTCTCCCGCTGGAAGACCTCCCCGGCTGCCTCCAAAGGCCAGTTTACCAACACTCCTGCCCGCTGTTCCCGCCAGGCACGCACAATGCTCCCAAGCCCAGGAGAAAAGCGCTTCAGGGTGGTGCTCTCTCCGGGCCCTTGCCCCTGAGCCTGTGGGCAAGGCAGGGGGAACACACTCCCAGACCAAGGCAGAACCACATGCACACGTCTGTTCCTGTCCCCTGCACCGGCAGAGAGCTCGGGGGAGCCAGAGTCTCTCAGGCAGGTGCTGGGCTGGCCGCCTGTGTGGGAAGGGGCAGAGCCGACCTAGGGGCAAGTTGGGCCTCTTGCTCTCCCTGCTGCCCTGAGGCTGCTGGGCCAAAGAGGTCTTGGGCATCCAACCCCTTGCTGGTCCCTTCCCTCTGACGAGGCCCTCTGAGCTCCAGCACCTTGCAGTGTGGAGACAGCCCCTGCCAGCAACCTCCTCTCCAAGGAGGCCTAAACCGAGGCCTAGGCACAGGGGAAAGGCACCAGCGGGGATGAGCCTGGGGAGGCGCCCGGGCATGTATGGACCCAGTCCCCGCAGCCTGCCCCTTGGTGGGGCAGTACCCCCGGAGGCGAGGAAGGTCTGGGCAAGGCTGGCCAGGGGCAGGGGACCTGCTGGGTCCTGCCCCTGGCCTGTGGGGCCTCTGAGCACATCCGGCCCTCTCCCACTGGAAGACTTCCCCGGCTGCCTCCAAAGGCCGGTTTGCCAACACTCCCGCCCGCTGTTCCAACCAAGGGCGCACAACGCTCCCAAGCCCGGGAGAAAATCGCCTCGGGGTGGTGCTCTCTCCGGGCCCTTTCCCCTGAGCCTGGGGGCCAGGCAGGGGGTCCACACTCCCAGGCCAAGGCAGAACGACATGCACACGTCTGTTCCTGCCCCATGCACCGGCAGAGAGCTCGAGGGAGCCAGAGTATGCCAGGCAGCTGCTGGGCTGGCCGCCTGTGTGGGAAGGGGCAGAGCCGACCTAGGGGCAAGTTGGGCCTCTTGCTCTCCCTGCTGCCCTAAGGCTGCTGGGCCAAAGAGATCTCGGGCATCCAGCCCCTTGCTTGTCCCTTCCCTCTGACGAGGCCCTCTGAGCTCCAGCACCTTGCAGTGTGGAGACAGCCCCTGCCAGCAACCTCCTCTCCAAGGAGGCCTCAACCGAGGCCTAGGACCAGGGGAAAGGCACCAGCGGGGATGAGCCTGGGGAGGCGCCCGGGCATGTCTGGACCCAGTCCCCGCAGCCTGCCCCTTGGTGGGGCAGTACCCCCGGAGGCCAGGAAGGTCTGGGCAAGGCTGGCCACGGGCAGGGGCCCTGCTGGGTCCTGCCCCTGGCCTGTGGGTCCTCTGAGCACAACCGGCCCTCTCCCACTGGAAGACTTCCCCGGCTGCCTCCAAAGGCCGGTTTGCCAACACTCCCGCCCGCTGTTCCCGCCAGGCACGCACAATTCTCCCAAGCCCGGGAGAAAAGCGCTTCGGGGTGTTGCTCTCTCCGGGCCCTTGCCCCTGAGCGTGGGGGCGAGGCAGTGGGTCCACACTCCCAGACCAACGCAGAACCACATGCACACGTCTGTTCCTGACCCCTGCACCGGCAGAGAGCTCGGGGGAGCCAGAGTCTGTCAGGCAGCTGCTGGGCTGGCCGCCTGTGTGGGAAGGGGCAGAGCCGACCTAGGGGCAAGTTGGGCCTCTTCCTCTCCCTGCTGCCCTGAGGCTGCTGGGCCAAAGAGGTCTTGGGCATCCAGCCCCTTGCTGGTCCCTTCCCTCTGACGAGGCCCTCTGAGCTCCAGCACCTTGCAGTGTGGAGACAGCCCCTGCCAGCAACCTCCTCTCCAAGGAGGCCTCAACCGAGGCCTAGGCCCAGGGGAAAGGCACCAGCGGGGATGAGCCTGGGGAGGCGCCCGGGCATGTCTGGACCCAGTCCCCGCAGCCTGCCCCTTGGTGGGGCAGTACCCCCGGAGGCCAGGAAGGTCTGGGCAAGGCTGGCCAGGGGCAGGGGCCCTGCTGCGTCCTGCCCCTGACCTGTGGAGCCTCTGAGCACAACCGGCCCTCTCCCACTGGAAGACCTCCCCGGCTGCCTCCAAAGGCCGGTTTGCAAGCGCTCCCGCCCACTGTTCCCAGCAGGCGTGCACAATGCTCCCAAGCCCGGGAGAAAAGCGCTTCAGGGTGGTGCTCTCTCCGGGCCCTTGCCCCTGAGCCTGGGGTCAAGGCACGGTGTCCACACTCCCAGGCCAATTCAGAACCACATGCAGACGTCTGTTCCTGCCCCCTGCACCGGCAGAGAGCTCGGGGGAGCCAGAGTCTGTCAGGCAGCTGCTGGGCTGGCCGCCTGTGTGGGAAGGGGCAGAGCCGACCTAGGGGCAAGTTGGGCCTCTTGCTCTCCCTGCTGCCCTGAGGCTGCTGGGCCAAAGAGGTCTTGGGCATCCATCCCGTTGCTGGTGCCTTCCCTCTGACGAGGCCCTCTGAGCTCCAGCACCTTGCAGTGTGGAGACAGCCCCTGCCAGCAACCTCCTCTCCAAGGAGGCCTCAACCGAGGCCTAGGCCCAGGGGAAAGGCACCAGCGGGGATGAGCCTGGGGAGGCGCCCGGGCATGTCTGGACCCCTTCCCCGCAGCCTACCCCTTGGTGGGGCTGTAACCCCGGAGGCAGGAAGGTCTGGGCAAGGCTGGCCAGGGGCAGGGGCCCTGCTGGGTCCTGCCCCTGGCCTGTGGGGCCTCTGAGCACAACCGGCCCTCTGCCACTGGAAGACCTCCCCGGCTGCCTCCAAAGGCCGGTTTGCAAGCACTCCCGCCCACTGTTCCCACCAAGCACGCACAATTCTCCCAAGCCCGGGAGAAAAGCGCTTCGGGGTGGTGCTCTCTCCGGGCCCTTGCCCCTGAACCTGGGGGCCAGGCAGTTGGTTCACACTCGGAGACCAAGGCAGAACCACATGCACACGTCTGTTCCTGACCCCTGCACCGGCAGAGAGCTCGGGGGAGCCAGAGTCTGTCAGGCAGCTGCTGGGCTGGCCGCCTGTGTGGGAAGGGGCAGAGCCGACCTAGGGGCAAGTTGGGCCTCTTCCTCTCCCTGCTGCCCTGAGGCTGCTGGGCCAAAGACGTCTTGGGCATCCAGCCCCTTGCTGGTCCCTTCCCTCTGATGAGGCCCTCTGAGCTCCAGCACCTTGCAGTGTGGAGACAGCCCCTGCCAGCAACCTCCTCTCCAAGGAGGCCTCAACCGAGGCCTAGGCCTAGGGGAAAGGCACCAGCGGGGATGAGCCTGGGGAGGCGCCCGGCCATGTCTGGACCCAGTCCCCGCAGCCTGCCCCTTGGTGGGGCAGTACCCCCGGAAGCCAGGAAGGTCTCGGCAAGGCTGCCAGGGGCAGGGACACTGCTGGGTCCTGCCCCTGGCCTGTTGGGCGTCTGAGCACAACCAGCACTCTCCCGCTGGAAGACCTCCCCGTCTGCCTCCAAAAGACGGTTTGCAAGCACTCCCACCCGCTGTTCCCCCAGGCACGCACAATGCTCCCAAGCCCGGGAGAAAAGTGCTTTGGGGTGGTGCTCTCTCCGGGCCCTTGCCCCTGAGCCTGGGGCCAGGCAAGGGGAACACTCTCCCAGGCCAAGGGAGAACGACATGCACACGTCTGTTCCTGCCCCCTACACCGGCAGAGAGCTCGGGGGAGCCAGAGACTGCCAGGCTGCTGCTGGGCTGGCTGCCTGTGTGGGACGGGGCAGAGCCGACCTAGGGGCAAGTTGGGCCTCTTGCTCTCCCTGCTGCCCTGAGGCTGCTGGGTCAAAGAGGTCTTGGGCATCCAGCCCTTTGCTGGTGCCTTCCCTCTGACGAGGCCCTCTGAGCTCCAGCACCTTGCAGTGTGGAGACAGCCCCTGCCAGCAACCTCCTCTCCAAAGAGGCCTCAACCGAGGACTACACCCAGGGGAAAGGCACCAGCGGGGATGATCCTGGGGAGGCGCATGGACATGTCTGGACCCAGTCTCCGCAGCCTGCCCCTTGGTGGGGCAGTACCCCCGGAGTCCAGGAAGGTCTGGGCAAGTCTGTCCATGGGCAGGGGCCCTGCTGGGTCCTGACCCTGGCCTGTGGGGCCTCTGAGCACAACCGGCCCTCTCCTACTGGAAGACCTCCCCGGCTGCCTCCAAAGTCCTGTTTGCAAACACTCCCGCCCGCTGTTAACGTCAGGCTCGCACAATGCTCCCAAGCCCGGGAGAAAAGCACTTCGGAGTGGTGCTCTCTCCGGGCCCTTGCCCCTGAGCCTGGGGGCAAGGCAGGGGGAACACACTCCCAGGCCAAGGCAGAAACACATGCCCACGTCTGTTCCTGTCCCCTGCACCGGCAGAGAGCTTGGGGGAGCCAGAGTCTGTCAGGCAGGTGCTGGGTTGGCCGCCTGTGTGGGAAGGGGCAGAGCCGACCTAGGGGCAAGTTGGGCCTCTTGCTCTCCCTGCTGCCCTGAGGCTGCTGGGCCAAAGACGTCTTGGGCATCCAGCCCCTCGCTGGTCCCTTCACTCTGACGAGGCCCTCTGAGCTCCAGCACCTTGCAGTGTGGAGACAGCCCCTGCCAGCAACCTCCTCTCCAAGGAGGCCTCAACCGAGGCCTAGGCCCAGGGGAAAGGCACCAGCGGGGATGAGCCAGGGGAGGCGCCCGAGCATGTCTGGACCCAGTTCCCGCAGCCTGCCCCTTGGTGGGGCAGTACCCCCGGAGGCCAGGAAGGTCTGGGCAAGGCTGGCCAGGGGCAGGGGCCCTGCTTGGTCCTGCCCCTGGCCTGTGGGGCCTCTGAGCACAACCGGCCCTCTCCCACTGAAAGACCTCCCCGGCTGCCTCCAAAGGCCGGTTTGCAAGCGCTACCGCCCACTGTTCCCAGCAGGCGTGCACAATGCTCCTAAGCCCGGGAGAAAAGCGCTTCAGGGTGGTGCTCTCTCTGGGCCCTTGCCCCTGAGCCTGGGGGCAAGGCAGGGTGTCCACACTCCCAGGCCAAGGCAGAACCACATGCACACGTCTGATCTGCCCCCTGCACCGGCAGAGAGCTCGGGGGAGCCAGAGTCTGTCAGGCAGCTGCTGGGCTGGCCGCCTGTGTGGGAAGTGGCAGAGCCGACCTAGGGGCAAGTTGGGCCTCTTGCCCTCCCTGCTGCCCTGAGGCTGCTGGGCCAAAGAGGTCTTGGGCATCCAACCCCTTGCTGGTCCCTTCCCTCTGACGAGGCCCTCTGAGCTCCAGCACCTTGCAGTGTGGAGACAGCCCCTGCCAGCAACCTCCTCTCCAAGGAGGCCTAAACCGAGGCCTAGTCACAGGGGAAAGGCACCAGCGTGGATGAGCCTGGGGAGGCGCCCGGGCATGTATGGACCCAGTCCCCGCAGCCTGCCCCTTGGTGGGGCAGTACCCCCGGAGGCGAGGAAGGTCTGGGCAAGGCTGGCCAGGGGCAGGGGACCTGCTGGGTCCTGCCCCTGGCCTGTGGGGCCTCTGAGCACAACCGGCCCTCTCCCACTGGAAGACTTCCCCGGCTGCCTCCAAAGGCCGGTTTGCCAACACTCCCGCCCGCTGTTCCAACCAAGGGCGCACAATGCTCCCAAGCCCGGGAGAAAATCGCCTCGGGGTGGTGCTCTCTCCGGGCCCTTTCCCCTGAGCCTGGGGGCCAGGCAGGGGGTCCACACTCCCAGGCCAAGGCAGAACGACATGCACACGTCTGTTCCTGCCCCATGCACCGGCAGAGAGCTCGGGGGAGCCAGAGTCTGTCAGGCAGCTGCTGGGCTGGCCGCCTGTGTGGGAAGGGGCAGAGCCGACCTAGGGGCAAGTTGGGCCTCTTGCTCTCCCTGCTGCGCTGAGGCTGCTGGGCCAAAGAGATCTTGGGCATCCAGCCCCTTGCTTGTCCCTTCCCTCTGACGAGGCCCTCTGAGCTCCAGCACCTTGCAGTGTGGAGACAGCCCCTGCCAGCAACCTCCTCTCCAAGGAGGCCTCAACCGAGGCCTAGGACCAGGGGAAAGGCACCAGCGGGGATGAGCCTGGGGAGGCGCCCGGGCATGTCTGGACCCAGTCCCCGCAGCCTGCCCCTTGGTGGGGCAGTACCCCCGGAGGCCAGGAAGGTCTGGGCAAGGCTGGCCACGGGCAGGGGCCCTGCTGGGTCCTGCCCCTGGCCTATGGGGCCTCTGAGCACAACCGGCCCTCTCCCACTGGAAGACTTCCCCGGCTGCCTCCAAAGGCCGGTTTGCCAACACTCCCGCCCGCTGTTCCCGCCAGGCGCGCACAATTCTCCCAAGCCCGGGAGAAAAGCGCTTCGGGGTGGTGCTCTCTCCGGGCCCTTGCCCCTGAGCCTGGGGGACAGGCAGGGGGAACACACTCCCAGGCCAAGGCAGAACGACATGCACACGTCTGTTCCTGCCCCCTACACCGGCAGAGAGTTCGGGGGAGCCAGAGACTGCCAGGCTGCTGCTGGGCTGGCTGCCTGTGTGGGACGGGGTAGAGCCGACCTAGGGGCAAGTTGGGCCTCTTGCTCTCCCTGCTGCCCTGAGGCTGCTGGGTCAAAGAGGTCTTGGGCATCCAGCCCTTTGCTGGTCCTTTCCCTCTGACGAGGCCCTCTGAGCTCCAGCACCTTGCAGTGTGCAGACAGCCCCTGCCGGCAACCTCCTCTCCAAGGAGGCCTCAACCGAGGCCTAGGCCCAGGGGAAAGGCACCAGCGGGTATGAGCCTGGGGAGGCGCCCGGGCATGTCTGGACCCAGGCCCCGCAGCCTGCCCCTTGGTGGGGTAGTACCCCCGGAGGCCAGGAAGGTCTGGGCAAGGCTGCCAGAGGCAGGGACACTGCTGGGTCCTGCCCCTGGCCTGTGGGGCCTCTGAGAACAACTGGCACTCTCCCGCTGGAAGACCTCCCCGGCTGCCTCCAAAGGCTGGTTTTTCAAGCACTCAATCCCGCTGTTCACCCCAGCTGCGCACAATGCTCCCACGCCCGGGAGAAAAGCATTTTGGGGTGGTGCTCACTCCGGGCTTTGGAAGACCTCCCCGGCTGCCTCCAAGGCCGGTTTGCAAGCACTTCTGCCTGCTGTTCCCGCCACCCGCGCACAATGCTCCCAAGCCCGGGAGAAAAGCGTTTCGGGGTGGTGTTCTCTCTGGGCCCAAGAAAGACCTCCCGGGCTGCCCCCAAATGCCGGTTTGCAAGCACTCCCACTCGCTGTTCCCGCCATCCGTGCAAATGCTCCAAGCCCAGGAGAAAAGCCCTTCAGGGTGGTGCTCTCTCCCGGCCCTTGGAAGACCTCCCCGGCTGCCTCCAAAGGCTGGATTTCAAGTACTCCCTCCCGCTGTCCCGCCAGCCGCACACAATGCTCCCAATCACGGGAGAAAAGCGCTTCGGGGTGGTGCTCTCTACGGGCCCTTGGAAGACCTCCCCGTTTGTCTCCAAAGGCCGGTTTGCAAGCACTCATGCCCGCTGTTCCCGCCAGCCGCGCACAATGCTCCCAAGCCTAGGAGAAAAGCGCTTCGGGGTGGTGCTCTCTCCCGGCCCTTGGAAGACCTCCCCGGCTGCCTCCAAAGGCCGGTTTGCAAGCACTCAATCCCGCTGTTCCCGCCAGCCGCGCACAATGCTCCCAAGCCCGGGAGAAAAGCGCTTCGGGGTGGTGCTCTCTCCCGGCCCTTGGAAGACCTCCCCGGCTGCCTCCAAAGGCTGGTTTTCAAGAACTCCCTCCCGCTGACCCGCCAGCCGCACACAATGCTCCCAAGCCCGGGAGAAAAGCATTTTGAGGTGGTCTCTCTCCGGGCCCTTGGAAGACTCCCCGGCTGCCTCTAAAGGCCGGTTTGCAAGCACTCATGTCCTCTGTTCCCGACAGCCGCGAACAATGCTCCCAATTCCGTGAGAAAAGTGCTTCGGGATGGTGCTCTCCCCGGGCCCTTGGAAGACCTCCCAAGCTGCCTCCAAAGGCCGGTTTGCAAGCACTCCCGCCCGCTGTTCCCGCCAGCCTCGCACAATGCTCCCAAGACCGGGAGAAAAGCGCTTCGGGGTGGTGTTCTCTCCGTGCCAATGGAGGACCTCCCTGGCTGCCCCCAAAGGCCGGTTTGCAAGCACTCCCACTCGCTGTTCCCGCCAGCCACGCACAATCCTCCAAAACCCCGGAGAAAAGCGCTTCGGGGTGGTGTTCTCTCCGTGCCCATGGAAGACCTCCCGGGGTGCCCCCAAAGGCCGGTTTGGAAGCACTCCCACTCGCTGTTTTCGCCATCCGCGCACAATGCTCCCAAGCCCGGGAGAAAAGCATTTTGGGGTGGTGCTCACACCGGGCCCTGGAAGACCTCCCCGGCTGCCTCCAAAGGACGGTTTTCAAGCACTCCTGCCTGCTGTTCCCGCCACCCGCGCACAATGCTCCCAAGCCCGGGAGAAAAGCGCTTCGGGGTGGTGCTCTCTACAGGCCCTTGGAAGACCTCCCCGGCTGCCTCCAAAGGCCGGTTTGCAAGGACTCCTTCCTGCTGTTCCCGCCATCCGCGCACAATGCTCCCAAGCCCGGGAGAAAAGCATTTTGGGGTGGTGCTCACACCGGGCCCTGGAAGACCTCCCCGGCTGCCTCCAAAGGACGGTTTTCAAGCACTCCTGCCTGCTGTTCCCGCCACCCGCGCAGAATGCTCCCAAGCGCGGGAGAAAAGCGCTTCGGGGTGGTGCTCTCTACAGGCGCTTGGAAGACCTCCCCGGCTGCCTCCAAAGGCCGGTTTGCAAGGACTCCTTCCTGCTGTTCCCGCCAGCAACGCACAATGCTCCCAAGCCCGGGAGAAAAGCATTTTGGGGTGGTGCTCACTCCGGGCCCTTGGAAGACCTCCTCGGCTGCCTCCAAAGGCCAGTTTGCAAGCAGTCCTGCCTGCTGTTCCCGCCAGCCGCGCACAATGCTCCCAAGCCCGGGAGAAAAGCGCTTCGGGGTGGTGCTCTCTCCGGGCCCTTGGAAGACGTCCCCGGCTGCCTCCAAAGGCCGGTTTGCAAGCACTCATGCCCGTTGTTCCCACCAGCCGCGCACAATGCTCCCAAGCCCGGGAGAAAAGCATTTTGGGGTGGTGCTCACTCCGGGCCCTTGGAAGACCTCCCCGGCTGCCTCCAAAAGCCAGTTTGCAAGCAGTCCTGCCTGCTGTTCCCGCCAGCCGCGCACAATGTTCCCAAGCCCGGGAGAAAAGCGCTTCGGGGTGGTGCTCTCTCCGGGCCCTTGGAAGACCTCCCGGGCTGCCTCCAAAGGCCGGTTTGCAAGCATTCATGTCCGTTGTTCCCGACAGCCGCGCACAATGCTCCCAAGCCCGAGAGAAAAGCATTTTGGGGTGGTGCTCTCTCCGGGCCCTTGGAAGACCTCCCGGGCTGCCTCCAAAGGCCGGTTTGCAAGCATTCATATCCGTTGTTCCCGACAGCCGCGCACAATGCTCCCAAGCCCGAGAGAAAAGCATTTTGGGGTGGTGCTCTCTCCGGGCCCTTGGAAGACCTCCCGGGCTGCCTCCAAAGGCCGGTTTGCAAGCATTCATGTCCGTTGTTCCCGACAGCCGCGCACAATGCTCCCAAGCCCGAGAGAAAAGCATTTTGGGGTGGTGCTCTCTCCGGGCCCTTGGAAGACCTCCCGGGCTGCCTGCAAAGGCCGGTTTGCAAGCATTCATGTCCGTTGTTCCCGACAGCCGCGCACAATGCTCCCAAGCCCGGGAGAAAAGCGCTTCGGGGTGGTGTTCTCTCAGGGACCATGGAGGACCTCCCCGGCTGCCCCCAAAGGCCGGTTTGCAAGCATTCCCACTCGCTGTTCCCGCCAGGCATACACAATGTTCCAAAACCCCGGAGAAAAGCGCTTCGGGGTGGTGCTCTCTCCGCGCCCTTGGAAGACTTCTCTGGCTGCCGCCAAAGGCCGGTTTGCAAGAATTCCCTCCCGCTGTCCCACCAGCCGCACACAATGCTCCAAAACCCGAGAGAAAAGCGCTTCGAGGTGGTGCTCTCTCCGGGCCCTTGGAAGACCTCCCCGGCTGCCTCCAAAGGCCGGTTTGCAAGCACTCCTGCCTGCTGTTCCCGCCACGCGCGCACAATGCTCCCAAGCCCGGAAGAAAAGCATTTTGGGGTAGTGCTCTCTCCGGGCCCTTGGAAGAGCTCCCGGGCTGCCTCCAAAGGCCGGTTTGCAAGCACTCATGTCCGCTGTTCCCGACAGCCGCGCACAATGCTCCCAAGCCCGGGAGAAAAGCATTTTGGGGTGCTGATCAGTCCGGGCCCTTGGAAGACGTCCCCGGCTGCCTTCAAAGGCCGGTTTGCAAGCACTCATGTCCGCTGTTCCCACCAAGCGCGCACAATGCTCCCATCCCGGGAGAAAAGCGCTTCGGGGTGGTGCTCTCTCCGGGCCCTTGCCCCTGAGACTGGGGGCCAGGCAGGGGGTCCACACTCCCAGGCCAAGGCAGAACCACATGCACACGTCTGTTCCTGACCCCTGCACCGGAAGAGAGCTCGGGGGAGCCAGAGTCTGTCAGGCAGCTGCTGGGTTGGCCGCCTGTGTGGGAAGGGGCAGAGCCGCCCTAGGGGCAAGTTGGGCCTCTTGCTCTCCCTGCTTCCCTGAGGCTGCTGGGCCAAAGACGTCTTGGGCATCCAGCCCCTTACTGGTCCCTTCCCTCTGACGAGGCCCTCTGAGCTCCAGCACCTTGCAGTGTGGAGACAGCCCCTGCCAGCAACCTCCTCTCCAAGGAGGCCTCAACCGAGGCCTAGGCCCAGGGGAAAGGCACCAGCGGGGATGAGCCAGGGGAGGCGCCCGAGCATGTCTGGACCCAGTCCCCGCAGCCTGCCCCTTGGTGGGGCAGTACCCCCGGAGGCGAGGAAGGTCTGGGCAAGGCTGGCCAGGGGCAGGGGACCTTCTGGGTCCTGCCCCTGGCCTGTGGGGCCTCTGAGCACAACCGGCCCTCTCCCACTGGAAGACTTCCCCGGCTGCCTCCAAAGGCCGGTTTGCCAACACTCCCGCCCGCTGTTCCAACCAAGGGCGCACAATGCTCCCAAGCCCGGGAGAAAATCGCCTCGGGGTTGTGCTCTCTCCGGGCCCTTTCCCCTGAGCCTGGGGACCAGGCAGGGGGTCCACACTCCCAGGCCAAGGCAGAACGACATGCACACGTCTGTTCCTGCCCCATGCACCGGCAGAGAGCTCGGGGGAGCCAGAGTCTGTCAGGCAGCTGCTGGGCTGGCCGCCTGTGTGGGAAGGGGCAGAGCCGACCTAGGGGCAAGTTGGGCCTCTTGCTCTCCCTGCTGCGCTGAGGCTGCTGGGACAAAGAGATCTTGGGCATCCAGCCCCTTGCTTGTCCCTTCCCTCTGACGAGGCCCTCTGAGCTCCAGCACCTTGCAGTGTGGAGACAGCCCCTGCCAGCAACCTCCTCTCCAAGGAGGCCTCAACCGAGGCCTAGGACCAGGGGAAAGGCACCAGCGGGGATGAGCCTGGGGAGGCGCCCGGGCATGTCTGGACCCAGTCCCCGCAGCCTGCCCCTTGGTGGGGCAGTACCCCCGGAGGCCAGGAAGGTCTGGGCAAGGCTGGCCACGGGCAGGGGCCCTGCTGGGTCCTGCCCCTGGCCTATGGGGCCTCTGAGCACAACCGGCCCTCTCCCACTGGAAGACTTCCCCGGCTGCCTCCAAAGGCCGGTTTGCCAACACTCCCGCCCGCTGTTCCCGCCAGGCGCGCACAATTCTCCCAAGCCCGGGAGAAAAGCGCTTCGGGGTGGTGCTCTCTCCGGGCCCTTGCCCCTGAGCCTGGGGGACAGGCAGGGGGAACACACTCCCAGGCCAAGGCAGAACGACATGCACACGTCTGTTCCTGCCCCCTACACCGGCAGAGAGTTCGGGGGAGCCAGAGACTGCCAGGCTGCTGCTGGGCTGGCTGCCTGTGTGGGACGGGGTAGAGCCGACCTAGGGGCAAGTTGGGCCTCTTGCTCTCCCTGCTGCCCTGAGGCTGCTGGGTCAAAGAGGTCTTGGGCATCCAGCCCTTTGCTGGTCCTTTCCCTCTGACGAGGCCCTCTGAGCTCCAGCACCTTGCAGTGTGCAGACAGCCCCTGCCGGCAACCTCCTCTCCAAGGAGGCCTCAACCGAGGCCTAGGCCCAGGGGAAAGGCACCAGCGGGTATGAGCCTGGGGAGGCGCCCGGGCATGTCTGGACCCAGGCCCCGCAGCCTGCCCCTTGGTGGGGTAGTACCCCCGGAGGCCAGGAAGGTCTGGGCAAGGCTGCCAGAGGCAGGGACACTGCTGGGTCCTGCCCCTGGCCTGTGGGGCCTCTGAGAACAACTGGCACTCTCCCGCTGGAAGACCTCCCCGGCTGCCTCCAAAGGCTGGTTTTTCAAGCACTCAATCCCGCTGTTCACCCCAGCTGCGCACAATGCTCCCACGCCCGGGAGAAAAGCATTTTGGGGTGGTGCTCACTCCGGGCTTTGGAAGACCTCCCCGGCTGCCTCCAAGGCCGGTTTGCAAGCACTTCTGCCTGCTGTTCCCGCCACCCGCGCACAATGCTCCCAAGCCCGGGAGAAAAGCGTTTCGGGGTGGTGTTCTCTCTGGGCCCAAGAAAGACCTCCCGGGCTGCCCCCAAATGCCGGTTTGCAAGCACTCCCACTCGCTGTTCCCGCCATCCGTGCAAATGCTCCAAGCCCAGGAGAAAAGCCCTTCAGGGTGGTGCTCTCTCCCGGCCCTTGGAAGACCTCCCCGGCTGCCTCCAAAGGCTGGATTTCAAGTACTCCCTCCCGCTGTCCCGCCAGCCGCACACAATGCTCCCAATCACGGGAGAAAAGCGCTTCGGGGTGGTGCTCTCTACGGGCCCTTGGAAGACCTCCCCGTTTGTCTCCAAAGGCCGGTTTGCAAGCACTCATGCCCGCTGTTCCCGCCAGCCGCGCACAATGCTCCCAAGCCTAGGAGAAAAGCGCTTCGGGGTGGTGCTCTCTCCCGGCCCTTGGAAGACCTCCCCGGCTGCCTCCAAAGGCCGGTTTGCAAGCACTCAATCCCGCTGTTCCCGCCAGCCGCGCACAATGCTCCCAAGCCCGGGAGAAAAGCGCTTCGGGGTGGTGCTCTCTCCCGGCCCTTGGAAGACCTCCCCGGCTGCCTCCAAAGGCTGGTTTTCAAGAACTCCCTCCCGCTGACCCGCCAGCCGCACACAATGCTCCCAAGCCCGGGAGAAAAGCATTTTGAGGTGGTCTCTCTCCGGGCCCTTGGAAGACTCCCCGGCTGCCTCTAAAGGCCGGTTTGCAAGCACTCATGTCCTCTGTTCCCGACAGCCGCGAACAATGCTCCCAATTCCGTGAGAAAAGTGCTTCGGGATGGTGCTCTCCCCGGGCCCTTGGAAGACCTCCCAAGCTGCCTCCAAAGGCCGGTTTGCAAGCACTCCCGCCCGCTGTTCCCGCCAGCCTCGCACAATGCTCCCAAGACCGGGAGAAAAGCGCTTCGGGGTGGTGTTCTCTCCGTGCCAATGGAGGACCTCCCTGGCTGCCCCCAAAGGCCGGTTTGCAAGCACTCCCACTCGCTGTTCCCGCCAGCCACGCACAATCCTCCAAAACCCCGGAGAAAAGCGCTTCGGGGTGGTGTTCTCTCCGTGCCCATGGAAGACCTCCCGGGGTGCCCCAAAGGCCGGTTTGGAAGCACTCCCACTCGCTGTTTTCGCCATCCGCGCACAATGCTCCCAAGCCCGGGAGAAAAGCATTTTGGGGTGGTGCTCACACCGGGCCCTGGAAGACCTCCCCGGCTGCCTCCAAAGGACGGTTTTCAAGCACTCCTGCCTGCTGTTCCCGCCACCCGCGCACAATGCTCCCAAGCCCGGGAGAAAAGCGCTTCGGGGTGGTGCTCTCTACAGGCCCTTGGAAGACCTCCCCGGCTGCCTCCAAAGGCCGGTTTGCAAGGACTCCTTCCTGCTGTTCCCGCCATCCGCGCACAATGCTCCCAAGCCCGGGAGAAAAGCATTTTGGGGTGGTGCTCACACCGGGCCCTGGAAGACCTCCCCGGCTGCCTCCAAAGGACGGTTTTCAAGCACTCCTGCCTGCTGTTCCCGCCACCCGCGCAGAATGCTCCCAAGCGCGGGAGAAAAGCGCTTCGGGGTGGTGCTCTCTACAGGCGCTTGGAAGACCTCCCCGGCTGCCTCCAAAGGCCGGTTTGCAAGGACTCCTTCCTGCTGTTCCCGCCAGCAACGCACAATGCTCCCAAGCCCGGGAGAAAAGCATTTTGGGGTGGTGCTCACTCCGGGCCCTTGGAAGACCTCCTCGGCTGCCTCCAAAGGCCAGTTTGCAAGCAGTCCTGCCTGCTGTTCCCGCCAGCCGCGCACAATGCTCCCAAGCCCGGGAGAAAAGCGCTTCGGGGTGGTGCTCTCTCCGGGCCCTTGGAAGACGTCCCCGGCTGCCTCCAAAGGCCGGTTTGCAAGCACTCATGCCCGTTGTTCCCACCAGCCGCGCACAATGCTCCCAAGCCCGGGAGAAAAGCATTTTGGGGTGGTGCTCACTCCGGGCCCTTGGAAGACCTCCCCGGCTGCCTCCAAAAGCCAGTTTGCAAGCAGTCCTGCCTGCTGTTCCCGCCAGCCGCGCACAATGTTCCCAAGCCCGGGAGAAAAGCGCTTCGGGGTGGTGCTCTCTCCGGGCCCTTGGAAGACCTCCCGGGCTGCCTCCAAAGGCCGGTTTGCAAGCATTCATGTCCGTTGTTCCCGACAGCCGCGCACAATGCTCCCAAGCCCGAGAGAAAAGCATTTTGGGGTGGTGCTCTCTCCGGGCCCTTGGAAGACCTCCCGGGCTGCCTCCAAAGGCCGGTTTGCAAGCATTCATATCCGTTGTTCCCGACAGCCGCGCACAATGCTCCCAAGCCCGAGAGAAAAGCATTTTGGGGTGGTGCTCTCTCCGGGCCCTTGGAAGACCTCCCGGGCTGCCTCCAAAGGCCGGTTTGCAAGCATTCATGTCCGTTGTTCCCGACAGCCGCGCACAATGCTCCCAAGCCCGAGAGAAAAGCATTTTGGGGTGGTGCTCTCTCCGGGCCCTTGGAAGACCTCCCGGGCTGCCTGCAAAGGCCGGTTTGCAAGCATTCATGTCCGTTGTTCCCGACAGCCGCGCACAATGCTCCCAAGCCCGGGAGAAAAGCGCTTCGGGGTGGTGTTCTCTCAGGGACCATGGAGGACCTCCCCGGCTGCCCCCAAAGGCCGGTTTGCAAGCATTCCCACTCGCTGTTCCCGCCAGGCACACACAATGTTCCAAAACCCCGGAGAAAAGCGCTTCGGGGTGGTGCTCTCTCCGCGCCCTTGGAAGACTTCTCTGGCTGCCGCCAAAGGCCGGTTTGCAAGAATTCCCTCCCGCTGTCCCACCAGCCGCACACAATGCTCCAAAACCCGAGAGAAAAGCGCTTCGAGGTGGTGCTCTCTCCGGGCCCTTGGAAGACCTCCCCGGCTGCCTCCAAAGGCCGGTTTGCAAGCACTCCTGCCTGCTGTTCCCGCCACGCGCGCACAATGCTCCCAAGCCCGGAAGAAAAGCATTTTGGGGTAGTGCTCTCTCCGGGCCCTTGGAAGACCTCCCGGGCTGCCTCCAAAGGCCGGTCTGCAAGCACTCATGTCCGCTGTTCCCGACAGCCGCGCACAATGCTCCCAAGCCCGGGAGAAAAGCATTTTGGGGTGCTGATCAGTCCGGGCCCTTGGAAGACGTCCCCGGCTGCCTTCAAAGGCCGGTTTGCAAGCACTCATGTCCGCTGTTCCCACCAAGCGCGCACAATGCTCCCATCCCGGGAGAAAAGCGCTTCGGGGTGGTGCTCTCTCCGGGCCCTTGCCCCTGAGACTGGGGGCCAGGCAGGGGGTCCACACTCCCAGGCCAAGGCAGAACCACATGCACACGTCTGTTCCTGACCCCTGCACCGGCAGAGAGCTCGGGGGAGCCAGAGTCTGTCAGGCAGCTGCTGGGTTGGCCGCCTGTGTGGGAAGGGGCAGAGCCGCCCTAGGGGCAAGTTGGGCCTCTTGCTCTCCCTGCTTCCCTGAGGCTGCTGGGCCAAAGACGTCTTGGGCATCCAGCCCCTTACTGGTCCCTTCCCTCTGACGAGGCCCTCTGAGCTCCAGCACCTTGCAGTGTGGAGACAGCCCCTGCCAGCAACCTCCTCTCCAAGGAGGCCTCAACCGAGGCCTAGGCCCAGGGAAAAGGCACCAGCGGGGATGAGCCAGGGGAGGCGCCCGAGCATGTCTGGACCCAGTCCCCGCAGCCTGCCCCTTGGTGGGGCAGTACCCCCGGAGGCCAGGAAGGTCTGGGCAAGGCTGGCCAGGGGCAGGGGCCCTGCTGCGTCCTGCCCCTGACCTGTGGGGCCTCTGAGCACAACCGGCCCTCTCCCACTGGAAGACCTCCCCGGCTGCCTCCAAAGGCCGGTTTGCAAGCGCTCCCGCCCACTGTTCCCAGCAGGCGTGCACAATGCTCCCAAGCCCGGGAGAAAAGCGCTTCAGGGTGGTGCTCTCTCCGGGCCCTTGCCCCTGAGCCTGGGGTCAAGGCACGGTGTCCACACTCCCAGGCCAATTCAGAACCACATGCACACGTCTGTTCCTGCCCCCTGCACCGGCAGAGAGCTCGGGGGAGCCAGAGTCTGTCAGGCAGCTGCTGGGCTGGCCGCCTGTGTGGGAAGGGGCAGAGCCGACCTAGGGGCAAGTTGGGCCTCTTGCTCTCCCTGCTGCCCTGAGGCTGCTGGGCCAAAGAGGTCTTGGGCATCCATCCCGTTGCTGGTCCCTTCCCTCTGACGAGGCCCTCTGAGCTCCAGCACCTTGCAGTGTGGAGACAGCCCCTGCCAGCAACCTCCTCTCCAAGGAGGCCTCAACCGAGGCCTAGGCCCAGGGGAAAGGCACCAGCGGGGATGAGCCTGGAGAGGCGCCCGGGCATGTCTGGACCCATTCCCCGCAGCCTACCCCTTGGTGGGGCTGTAACCCCGGAGGCAGGAAGGTCTGGGCAAGGCTGGCCAGGGGCAGGGGCCCTGCTGGGTCCTGCCCCTGGCCTGTGGGGCCTCTGAGCACAACCGGCCCTCTCCCACTGGAAGACCTCCCCGGCTGCCTCCAAAGGCCGGTTTGCAAGCACTCCCGCCCACTGTTCCCACCAAGCACGCACAATTCTCCCAAGCCCGGGAGAAAAGCGCTTCCGGGTGGTGCTCTCTCCGGGCCCTTGCCCCTGAACCTGGGGGCCAGGCAGTTGGTTCACACTCGGAGACCAAGGCAGAACCACATGCACACGTCTGTTCCTGACCCCTGCACCGGCAGAGAGCTCGGGGGAGCCAGAGTCTGTCAGGCAGCTGCTGGGCTGGCCGCCTGTGTGGGAAGGGGCAGAGCCGACCTAGGGGCAAGTTGGGCCTCTTCCTCTCCCTGCTGCCCTGAGGCTGCTGGGCCAAAGAGGTCTTGGGCATCCAGCCCCTTGCTGGTCCCTTCCCTCTGATGAGGCCCTCTGAGCTCCAGCACCTTGCAGTGTGGAGACAGCCCCTGCCAGCAACCTCCTCTCCAAGGAGGCCTCAACCGAGGCCTAGGCCTAGGGGAAAGGCACCAGCGGGGATGAGCCTGGGGAGGCGCCCGGCCATGTCTGGACCCAGTCCCCGCAGCCTGCCCCTTGGTGGGGCAGTACCCCCGGAAGCCAGGAAGGTCTCGGCAAGGCTGCCAGGGGCAGGGACACTGCTGGGTCCTGCCCCTGGCCTGTTGGGCGTCTGAGCACAACCGGCACTCTCCCGCTGGAAGACCTCCCCGTCTGCCTCCAAAAGACGGTTTGCAAGCACTCCCACCCGCTGTTCCCCCAGGCACGCACAATGCTCCCAAGCCCGGGAGAAAAGCGCTTTGGGGTAGTGCTCTCTCCGGGCCCTTGCCCCTGAGCCTGGGGCCAGGCAAGGGGAACACTCTCCCAGGCCAAGGGAGAACGACATGCACACGTCTGTTCCTGCCCCCTACACCGGCAGAGAGCTCGGGGGAGCCAGAGACTGCCAGGCTGCTGCTGGGCTGGCTGCCTGTGTGGGACGGGGCAGAGCCGACCTAGGGGCAAGTTGGGCCTCTTGCTCTCCCTGCTGCCCTGAGGCTGCTGGGTCAAAGAGGTCTTGGGCATCCAGCCCTTTGCTGGTGCCTTCCCTCTGACGAGGCCCTCTGAGCTCCAGCACCTTGCAGTGTGGAGACAGCCCCTGCCAGCAACCTCCTCTCCAAAGAGGCCTCAACCGAGGACTACACCCAGGGGAAAGGCACCAGCGGGGATGATCCTGGGGAGGCGCACGGACATGTCTGGACCCAGTCTCCGCAGCCTGCCCCTTGGTGGGGCAGTACCCCCGGAGGCCAGGAAGGTCTGGGCAAGTCTGTCCATGGGCAGGGGCCCTGCTGGATCCTGACCCTGGCCTGTGGGGCCTCTGAGCACAACCGGCCCTCTCCCACTGGAAGACCTCCCCGGCTGCCTCCAAAGGCCGGTTTGCAAGCGATCCCGCCCACTGTTTCCAGCAGGCGTGCACAATGCTCCCAAGCCCGGGAGAAAAGCGCTTCAGGGTGGTGCTCTCTCTGGGCCCTTGCCCCTGAGCCTGGGGGCAAGGCAGGGTGTCCACACTCCCAGGCCAAGGCAGAACCACATGCACACGTCTGATCTGCGCCCTGCACCGGCAGAGAGCTCGGGGGAGCCAGAGTCTGTCAGGCAGCTGCTGGGCTGGCCGCCTGTGTGGGAAGGGGCAGAGCCGACCTAGGGGCAAGTTGGGCCTCTTGCTCTCCCTGCTGCCCTGAGGCTGCTGGGCCAAAGAGGTCTTGGCCATCCAGCCCCTTGCTGGTCCCTTCCCTCTGACGAGGCCCTCTGAGCTCCAGCACCTTGCAGTGTGGAGACAGCCCCTGCCAGCAACCTCCTCTCCAAGGAGGCCTAAACCGAGGCCTAGGCACAGGGGAAAGGCACCAGCGGGGATGAGCCTGGGGAGGCGCCCGGGCATGTATGGACCCAGTCCCCGCAGCCTGCCCCTTGGTGGGGCAGTACCCCCGGAGGCGAGGAAGGTCTGGGCAAGGCTGGCCAGGGGCAGGGGACCTGCTGGGTCCTGCCCCTGGCCTGTGGGGCCTCTGAGCACAACCGGCCCTCTCCCACTGGAAGACCTCCCCGGCTGCCTCCAAAGTCCTGTTTGCAAACACTCCCGCCCGCTGTTCACGTCAGGCTCGCACAATGCTCCCAAGCCCGGGAGAAAAGCACTTCGGAGTGGTGCTCTCTCCGGGCCCTTGCCCCTGAGCCTGGGGGCAAGGCAGGGGGAACACACTCCCAGGCCAAGGCAGAAACACATGCCCACGTCTGTTCCTGTCCCCTGCACCGGCAGAGAGCTTGGGGGAGCCAGAGTCTGTCAGGCAGGTGCTGGGTTGGCCGCCTGTGTGGGAAGGGGCAGAGCCGAATAGGGGCAAGTTGGGCCTCTTGCTCTCCCTGCTGCCCTGAGGCTGCTGGGCCAAAGATGTCTTGGGCATCCAGCCCTTTACTGGTCCCTTCTCTCTGACGAGGCCCTCTGAGCTCCAGCACCTTGCAGTGTGGAGACAGCCCCTGCCAGCAACCTCCTCTCCAAGGAGGCCTCAACCGAGGCCTAGGCCCAGGGGAAAGGCACCAGCGGGGATGAGCCAGGGGAGGCGCCCGAGCATGTCTGGACCCAGTTCCCGCAGCCTGCCCCTTGGTGGGGCAGTACCCCCGGAGGCCAGGAAGGTCTGGGCAAGGCTGGCCAGGGGCAGGGGCCCTGCTGGGTCCTGCCCCTGGCCTGTGGGGCCTCTGAGCACAACCGGCCCTCTCCCACTGAAAGACCTCCCCGGCTGCCTCCAAAGGCCGGTTTGCAAGCGCTACCGCCCACTGTTCCCAGCAGGCGTGCACAATGCTCCTAAGCCCGGGAGAAAAGCGCTTCAGGGTGGTGCTCTCTCTGGGCCCTTGCCCCTGAGCCTGGGGGCAAGGCAGGGTGTCCACACTCCCAGGCCAAGGCAGAACCACATGCACACGTCTGATCTGCCCCCTGCACCGGCAGAGAGCTCGGGGGAGCCAGAGTCTGTCAGGCAGCTGCTGGGCTGGCCGCCTGTGTGGGAAGTGGCAGAGCCGACCTAGGGGCAAGTTGGGCCTCTTGCCCTCCCTGCTGCCCTGAGGCTGCTGGGCCAAAGAGGTCTTGGGCATCCAACCCCGTGCTGGTCCCTTCCCTCTGACGAGGCCCTCTGAGCTCCAGCACCTTGCAGTGTGGAGACAGCCCCTGCCAGCAACCTCCTCTCCAAGGAGGCCTAAACCGAGGCCTAGGCACAGGGGAAAGGCACCAGCGGGGATGAGCCTGGGGAGGCGCCCAGGCATGTATGGACCCAGTCCCCGCAGCCTGCCCCTTGGTGGGGCAGTACCCCCGGAGGCGAGGAAGTTCTGGGCAAGGCTGGCCAGGGGCAGGGGACCTGCTGGGTCCTGCCCCTGGCCTGTGGGGCCTCTGAGCACAACCGGCCCTCTCCCACTGGAAGACTTCCCCGGCTGCCTCCAAAGGCCGGTTTGCCAACACTCCCGCCCGCTGTTCCCGCCAGGCGCGCACAATTCTCCCAAGCCCGGGAGAAAAGCGCTTCGGGGTGGTGCTCTCTCCGGGCCCTTGCCCCGAGCGTGGGGGCGAGGCAGTGGGTCCACACTCCCAGACCAACGCAGAACCACATGCACACGTGTGTTCCTGACCCCTGCACCGGCAGAGAGCTCGGGGAGCCAGAGTCTGTCAGGCAGCTGCTGGGCTGGCCGCCTGTGTGGGAAGGGGCAGAGCCGACCTAGGGGCAAGTTGGGCCTCTTCCTCGCCCTGCTGCCCTGAGGCTGCTGGGCCAAAGAGGTCTTGGGCATCCAGCCCCTTGCTGGTCCCTTCCCTCTGACGAGCCCCTCTGAGCTCCAGCACCTTGCGGTGTGGAGACAGCCCCTGCCAGCAACCTCCTCTCCAAGGAGGCCTCAACCGAGGCCTAGGCCCAGGGGAAAGGCACCAGCGGGGATGAGCCTGGGGAGGCGCCCGGCCATGTCTGGACCCAGTACCCGCAGCCTGCCCCTTGGTGGGGCCGTACCCCCGGAGGCCAGGAGGGTCTGGGCAAGGCTGCCAGGGGCAGGGACACTGCTGGGTCCTGCCCCTGGCCTGTGGGGCGTCTGAGCACAACCGGCACTCTCCCGCTGGAAGACCTCCCCGGCTGCCTCCAAAGGCCGGTTTGCAAGCACTCCCGCCCGCTGTTCCCGCCAGGCACGCACAATGCTCCCAAGCCCGGGAGAAAAGCGCTTCGGGGTGGTGCTCTCTCCGGGCCCTTGCCCCTGAGCCTGGGGGACAGGCAGGGGGAACACACTCCCAGGCCAAGGCAGAACGACATGCACACGTCTGTTCCTGCCCCCTACACCGGCAGAGAGTTCGGGGGAGCCAGAGACTGCCAGGCTGCTGCTGGGCTGGCTGCCTGTGTGGGACGGGGTAGAGCCGACCTAGGGGCAAGTTGGGCCTCTTGCTCTCCCTGCTGCCCTGAGGCTGCTGGGTCAAAGAGGTCTTGGGCATCCAGCCCTTTGCTGGTCCTTTCCCTCTGACGAGGCCCTCTGAGCTCCAGCACCTTGCAGTGTGCAGACAGCCCCTGCCGGCAACCTCCTCTCCAAGGAGGCCTCAACCGAGGCCTAGGCCCAGGGGAAAGGCACCAGCGGGTATGAGCCTGGGGAGGCGCCCGGGCATGTCTGGACCCAGGCCCCGCAGCCTGCCTCTTGGTGGGGTAGTACCCCCGGAGGCCAGTAAGGTCTGGGCAAGGCTGCCAGAGGCAGGGACACTGCTGGGTCCTGCCCCTGGCCTGTGGGGCCTCTGAGAACAACTGGCACTCTCCCGCTGGAAGACCTCCCCGGCTGCCTCCAAAGGCTGGTTTTTCAAGCACTCAATCCCGCTGTTCACGCCAGCTGCGCACAATGCTCCCAAGCCCGGGAGAAAAGCATTTTGGGGTGGTGCTCACTCCGGGCTTTGGAAGACCTCCCCGGCTGCCTCCAAAGGCTGGATTTCAAGTACTCCCTCCCGCTGTCCCGCCAGCCGCACACAATGCTCCCAATCACGGGAGAAAAGCGCTTCGGGGTGGTGCTCTCTACGGGCCCTTGGAAGACCTCCCCTTTGTCTCCAAAGGCCGGTTTGCAAGCACTCATGCCCGCTGTTCCCGCCATCCGTGCAAATGCTCCAAGCCCAGGAGAAAAGCCCTTCAGGGTGGTGCTCTCTCCCGGCCCTTGGAAGACCTCCCCGGCTGCCTCCAAAGGCTGGATTTCAAGTACTCCCTCCCGCGGTCCCGCCAGCCGCACACAATGCTCCCAATCACGGGAGAAAAGCGCTTCGGGGTGGTGCTCTCTACGGGCCCTTGGAAGACCTCCCCTTTGTCTCCAAAGGCCGGTTTGCAAGCACTCATGCCCGCTGTTCCCGCCAGCCGCGCACAATGCTCCCAAGCCTAGGAGAAAAGCGCTTCGGGGTGGTGCTCTCTCCCGGCCCTTGGAAGACCTCCCCGGCTGCCTCCAAAGGCCGGTTTGCAAGCACTCAATCCCGCTGTTCCCGCCAGCCGCGCACAATGCTCCCAAGCCCGGGAGAAAAGCGCTTCGGGGTGGTGCTCTCTCCCGGCCCTTGGAAGACCTCCCCGGCTGCCTCCAAAGGCTGGTTTTCAAGAACTCCCTCCCGCTGACCCGCCAGCCGCACACAATGCTCCCAAGCCCGGGAGAAAAGCATTTTGAGGTGGTCTCTCTCCGGGCCCTTGGAAGACTCCCCGGCTGCCTCTAAAGGCCGGTTTGCAAGCACTCATGTCCTCTGTTCCCGACAGCCGCGAACAATGCTCCCAATTCCGTGAGAAAAGTGCTTCGGGATGGTGCTCTCTCCGGGCCCTTGGAAGACCTCCCAAGCTGCCTCCAAAGGCCGGTTTGCAAGCACTCCCGCCCGCTGTTCCCGCCAGCCTCGCACAATGCTCCCAAGACCGGGAGAAAAGCGCTTCGGGGTGGTGTTCTCTCCGTGCCAATGGAGGACCTCCCTGGCTGCCCCCAAAGGCCGGTTTGCAAGCACTCCCACTCGCTGTTCCCGCCAGCCACGCACAATCCTCCAAAACCCCGGAGAAAAGCGTTTCGGGGTGGTGTTCTCTCCGTGCCCATGGAAGACCTCCCGGGGTGCCCCCAAAGGCCGGTTTGGAAGCACTCCCACTCGCTGTTTTCGCCATCCGCGCACAATGCTCCCAAGCCCGGGAGAAAAGCATTTTGGGGTGGTGCTCACACCGGGCCCTGGAAGACCTCCCCGGCTGCCTCCAAAGGACGGTTTTCAAGCACTCCTGCCTGCTGTTCCCGCCACCCGCGCACAATGCTCCCAAGCCCGGGAGAAAAGCGCTTCGGGGTGGTGCTCTCTACAGGCCCTTGGAAGACCTCCCCGGCTGCCTCCAAAGGCCGGTTTGCAAGGACTCCTTCCTGCTGTTCCCGCCATCCGCGCACAATGCTCCCAAGCCCGGGAGAAAAGCATTTTGGGGTGGTGCTCACACCGGGCCCTGGAAGACCTCCCCGGCTGCCTCCAAAGGACGGTTTTCAAGCACTCCTGCCTGCTGTTCCCGCCACCCGCGCAGAATGCTCCCAAGCGCGGGAGAAAAGCGCTTCGGGGTGGTGCTCTCTACAGGCGCTTGGAAGACCTCCCCGGCTGCCTCCAAAGGCCGGTTTGCAAGGACTCCTTCCTGCTGTTCCCGCCAGCCACGCACAATGCTCCCAAGCCCGGGAGAAAAGCATTTTGGGGTGGTGCTCACTCCGGGCCCTTGGAAGACCTCCTCGGCTGCCTCCAAAGGCCAGTTTGCAAGCAGTCCTGCCTGCTGTTCCCGCCAGCCGCGCACAATGCTCCCAAGCCCGGGAGAAAAGCGCTTCGGGGTGGTGCTCTCTCCGGGCCCTTGGAAGACGTCCCCGGCTGCCTCCAAAGGCCGGTTTGCAAGCACTCATGCCCGTTGTTCCCACCAGCCGCGCACAATGCTCCCAAGCCCGGGAGAAAAGCATTTTGGGGTGGTGCTCACTCCGGGCCCTTGGAAGACCTCCCCGGCTGCCTCCAAAAGCCAGTTTGCAAGCAGTCCTGCCTGCTGTTCCCGCCAGCCGCGCACAATGTTCCCAAGCCCGGGAGAAAAGCGCTTCGGGGTGGTGCTCTCTCCGGGCACTTTCAAGACCTCCCCGGCTGCCTCCAAAGGCCGGTTTGTAAGTACTCATGCCCGCTGCTTCCGCCAGCCACGCACAATGCTCCCAAGCCCGGGAGAAAAGCATTTTGGGGTGGTGCTCTCTCCGGGCCCTTGGAAGACCTCCCGGGCTGCCTCCAAAGGCCGGTTTGCAAGCATTCATGTCCGTTGTTCCCGACAGCCGCGCACAATGCTCCCAAGCCCGAGAGAAAAGCATTTTGGGGTGGTGCTCTCTCCGGGCCCTTGGAAGACCTCCCGGGCTGCCTGCAAAGGCCGGTTTGCAAGCATTCATGTCCGTTGTTCCCGACAGCCGCGCACAATGCTCCCAAGCCCGGGAGAAAAGCGCTTCGGGGTGGTGTTCTCTCAGGGACCATGGAGGACCTCCCCGGCTGCCCCCAAAGGCCGGTTTGCAAGCATTCCCACTCGCTGTTCCCGCCAGGCACACACAATGTTCCAAAACCCCGGAGAAAAGCGCTTCGGGGTGGTGCTCTCTCCGCGCCCTTGGAAGACTTCTCTGGCTGCCGCCAAAGGCCGGTTTGCAAGAATTCCCTCCCGCTGTCCCACCAGCCGCACACAATGCTCCAAAACCCGAGAGAAAAGCGCTTCGAGGTGGTGCTCTCTCCGGGCCCTTGGAAGACCTCCCCGGCTGCCTCCAAAGGCCGGTTTGCAAGCACTCCTGCCTGCTGTTCCCGCCACGCGCGCACAATGCTCCCAAGCCCGGAAGAAAAGCATTTTGGGGTAGTGCTCTCTCCGGGCCCTTGGAAGACCTCCCGGGCTGCCTCCAAAGGCCGGTTTGCAAGCACTCATGTCCGCTGTTCCCGACAGCCGCGCACAATGCTCCCAAGCCCGGGAGAAAAGCATTTTGGGGTGCTGATCAGTCCGGGCCCTTGGAAGACGTCCCCGGCTGCCTCCAAAGGCCGGTTTGCAAGCACTCATGTCCGCTGTTCCCAACAAGCGCGCACAATGCTCCCATCCCGGGAGAAAAGCGCTTCGGGGTGGTGCTCTCTCCGGGCCCTTGCCCCTGAGACTGGGGGCCAGGCAGGGGGTCCACACTCCCAGGCCAAGGCAGAACCACATGCACACGTCTGTTCCTGACCCCTGCACCGGCAGAGAGCTCGGGGGAGCCAGAGTCTGTCAGGCAGCTGCTGGGTTGGCCGCCTGTGTGGGAAGGGGCAGAGCCGCCCTAGGGGCAAGTTGGGCCTCTTGCTCTCCCTGCTTCCCTGAGGCTGCTGGGCCAAAGACGTCTTGGGCATCCAGCCCCTTACTGGTCCCTTCCCTCTGACGAGGCCCTCTGAGCTCCAGCACCTTGCAGTGTGGAGACAGCCCCTGCCAGCAACCTCCTCTCCAAGGAGGCATCAACCGAGGCCTAGGCCCAGGGGAAAGGCACCAGCGGGGATGAGCCAGGGGAGGCGCCCGAGCATGTCTGGACCCAGTCCCCGCAGCCTGCCCCTTGGTGGGGCAGTACCCCCGGAGGCCAGGAAGGTCTGGGCAAGGCTGGCCAGGGGCAGGGGCCCTGCTGCGTCCTGCCCCTGACCTGTGGGGCCTCTGAGCACAACCGGCCCTCTCCCACTGGAAGACCTCCCCGGCTGCCTCCAAAGGCCGGTTTGCAAGCGCTCCCGCCCACTGTTCCCAGCAGGCGTGCACAATGCTCCCAAGCCCGGGAGAAAAGCGCTTCAGGGTGGTGCTCTCTCCGGGCCCTTGCCCCTGAGCCTGGGGTCAAGGCACGGTGTCCACACTCCCAGGCCAATTCAGAACCACATGCACACGTCTGTTCCTGCCCCCTGCACCGGCAGAGAGCTCGGGGGAGCCAGAGTCTGTCAGGCAGCTGCTGGGCTGGCCGCCTGTGTGGGAAGGGGCAGAGCCGACCTAGGGGCAAGTTGGGCCTCTTGCTCTCCCTGCTGCCCTGAGGCTGCTGGGCCAAAGAGGTCTTGGGCATCCATCCCGTTGCTGGTCCCTTCCCTCTGACGAGGCCCTCTGAGCTCCAGCACCTTGCAGTGTGGAGACAGCCCCTGCCAGCAACCTCCTCTCCAAGGAGGCCTCAACCGAGGCCTAGGCCCAGGGGAAAGGCACCAGCCGGGATGAGCCTGGGGAGGCGCCCGGGCATGTCTGGACCCATTCCCCGCAGCCTACCCCTTGGTGGGGCTGTAACCCCGGAGGCAGGAAGGTCTGGGCAAGGCTGGCCAGGGGCAGGGGCCCTGCTGGGTCCTGCCCCTGGCCTGTGGGGCCTCTGAGCACAACCGGCCCTCTCCCACTGGAAGACCTCCCCGGCTGCCTCCAAAGGCCGGTTTGCAAGCACTCCCGCCCACTGTTCCCACCAAGCACGCACAATTCTCCCAAGCCCGGGAGAAAAGCGCTTCGGGGTGGTGCTCTCTCCGGGCCCTTGCCCCTGAACCTGGGGGCCAGGCAGTTGGTTCACACTCGGAGACCAAGGCAGAACCACATGCACACGTCTGTTCCTGACCCCTGCACCGGCAGAGAGCTCGGGGGAGCCAGAGTCTGTCAGGCAGCTGCTGGGCTGGCCGCCTGTGTGGGAAGGGGCAGAGCCGACCTAGGGGCAAGTTGGGCCTCTTCCTCTCCCTGCTGCCCTGAGGCTGCTGGGCCAAAGAGGTCTTGGGCATCCAGCCCCTTGCTGGTCCCTTCCCTCTGATGAGGCCCTCTGAGCTCCAGCACCTTGCAGTGTGGAGACAGCCCCTGCCAGCAACCTCCTCTCCAAGGAGGCCTCAACCGAGGCCTAGGCCTAGGGGAAAGGCACCAGCGGGGATGAGCCTGGGGAGGCGCCCGGCCATGTCTGGACCCAGTCCCCGCAGCCTGCCCCTTGGTGGGGCAGTACCCCCGGAAGCCAGGAAGGTCTCGGCAAGGCTGCCAGGGGCAGGGACACTGCTGTGTCCTGCCCCTGGCCTGTTGGGCGTCTGAGCACAACCGGCACTCTCCCGCTGGAAGACCTCCCCGTCTGCCTCCAAAAGACGGTTTGCAAGCACTCCCACCCGCTGTTCCCCCAGGCACGCACAATGCTCCCAAGCCCGGGAGAAAAGCGCTTTGGGGTGGTGCTCTCTCCGGGCCCTTGCCCCTGAGCCTGGGGCCAGGCAAGGGGAACACTCTCCCAGGCCAAGGGAGAACGACATGCACACGTCTGTTCCTGCCCCCTACACAGGCAGAGAGCTCGGGGGAGCCAGAGACTGCCAGGCTGCTGCTGGGCTGGCTGCCTGTGTGGGACGGGGCAGAGCCGACCTAGGGGCAAGTTGGGCCTCTTGCTCTCCCTGCTGCCCTGAGGCTGCTGGGTCAAAGAGGTCTTGGGCATCCAGCCCTTTGCTGGTGCCTTCCTTCTGACGAGGCCCTCTGAGCTCCAGCACCTTGCAGTGTGGAGACAGCCCCTGCCAGCAACCTCCTCTCCAAAGAGGCCTCAACCGAGGACTACACCCAGGGGAAAGGCACCAGCGGGGATGATCCTGGGGAGGCGCACGGACATGTCTGGACCCAGTCCCCGCAGCCTGCCCCTTGGTGGGGCAGTACCCCCGGAGTCCAGGAAGGTCTGGGCAAGTCTGTCCATGGGCAGGGGCCCTGCTGGGTCCTGACCCTGGCCTGTGGGGCCTCTGAGCACAACCGGCCCTCTCCCACTGGAAGACCTCCCCGGCTGCCTCCAAAGTCCTGTTTGCAAACACTCCCGCCCGCTGTTCACGTCAGGCTCGCACAATGCTCCCAAGCCCGGGAGAAAAGCACTTCGGAGTGGTGCTCTCTCCGGGCCCTTGCCCCTGAGCCTGGGGGCAAGGCAGGGGGAACACACTCCCAGGCCAAGGCAGAAACACATGCCCACGTCTGTTCCTGTCCCCTGCACCGGCAGAGAGCTTGGGGGAGCCAGAGTCTGTCAGGCAGGTGCTGGGTTGGCCGCCTGTGTGGGAAGTGGCAGAGCCGACCTAGGGGCAAGTTGGGCCTCTTGCCCTCCCTGCTGCCCTGAGGCTGCTGGGCCAAAGAGGTCTTGGGCATCCAACCCCTTGCTTGTCCCTTCCCTCTGACGAGGCCCTCTGAGCTCCAGCACCTTGCAGTGTGGAGACAGCCCCTGCCAGCAACCTCCTCTCCAAGGAGGCCTCAACCGAGGCCTAGGACCACGGGAAAGGCACCAGCGGGGATGAGCCTGGGGAGGCGCCCGGGCATGTCTGGACCCAGTCCCCGCAGCCTGCCCCTTGGTGGGGCAGTACCCCCGGAGGCCAGGAAGGTCTGGGCAAGGCTGGCCACGGGCAGGGGCCCTGCTGGGTCCTGCCCCTGGCCTGTGGGTCCTCTGAGCACAACCGGCCCTCTCCCACTGGAAGACTTCCCCGGCTGCCTCCAAAGGCCGGTTTGCCAACACTCCCGCCCGCTGTTCCCGCCAGGCACGCACAATTCTCCCAAGCCCGGGAGAAAAGCGCTTTGGGGTGTTGCTCTCTCCGGGCCCTTGCCCCTGAGCGTGGGGGCGAGGCAGTGGGTCCACACTCCCAGACCAACGCAGAACCACATGCACACGTCTGTTCCTGACCCCTGCACCGGCAGAGAGCTCGGGGGAGCCAGAGTCTGTCAGGCAGCTGCTGGGCTGGCCGCCTGTGTGGGAAGGGGCAGAGCCGACCTAGGGGCAAGTTGGGCCTCTTCCTCTCCCTGCTGCCCTGAGGCTGCTGGGCCAAAGAGGTCTTGGGCATCCAGCCCCTTGCTGGTCCCTTCCCTCTGACGAGGCCCTCTGAGCTCCAGCACCTTGCAGTGTGGAGACAGCCCCTGCCAGCAACCTCCTCTCCAATGAGGCCTCAACCGAGGCCTAGGCCCAGGGGAAAGGCACCAGCGGGGATGAGCCTGGGGAGGCGCCCGGGCATGTCTGGACCCAGTCCCCGCAGCCTGCCCCTTGGTGGGGCAGTACCCCCGGAGGCCAGGAAGGTCTGGGCAAGGCTGGCCAGGGGCTGGGGCCCTGCTGCGTCCTGCCCCTGACCTGTGGGGCCTCTGAGCACAACCGGCCCTCTCCCACTGGAAGACCTCCCCGGCTGCCTCCAAAGGCCGGTTTGCAAGCGCTCCCGCCCACTGTTCCCAGCAGGCGTGCACAATGCTCCCAAGCCCGGGAGAAAAGCGCTTCAGGGTGGTGCTCTCTCCGGGCCCTTGCCCCTGAGCCTGGGGTCAAGGCACGGTGTCCACACTCCCAGGCCAATTCAGAACCACATGCACACGTCTGTTCCTGCCCCCTGCACCGGCAGAGAGCTCGGGGGAGCCAGAGTCTGTCAGGCAGCTGCTGGGCTGGCCGCCTGTGTGGGAAGGGGCAGAGCCGACCTAGGGGCAAGTTGGGCCTCTTGCTCTCCCTGCTGCCCTGAGGCTGCTGGGCCAAAGAGGTCTTGGGCATCCATCCCGTTGCTGGTCCCTTCCCTCTGACGAGGCCCTCTGAGCTCCAGCACCTTGCAGTGTGGAGACAGCCCTTGCCAGCAACCTCCTCTCCAAGGAGGCCTCAACCGAGGCCTAGGCCCAGGGGAAAGGCACCAGCGGGGATGAGCCTGGGGAGGCGCCCGGGCATGTCTGGACCCATTCCCCGCAGCCTACCCCTTGGTGGGGCTGTAACCCCGGAGGCAGGAAGGTCTGGGCAAGGCTGGCCAGGGGCAGGGGCCCTGCTGGGTCCTGCCCCTGGCCTGTGGGGCCTCTGAGCACAACCGGCCCTCTCCCACTGGAAGACCTCCCCGGCTGCCTCCAAAGGCCGGTTTGCAAGCACTCCCGCCCACTGTTCCCACCAAGCACGCACAATTCTCCCAAGCCCGGGAGAAAAGCGCTTCGGGGTGGTGCTCTCTCCGGCCCTTGCCCCTGAACCTGGGGGCCAGGCAGTTGGTTCACACTCGGAGACCAAGGCAGAACCACATGCACACGTCTGTTCCTGACCCGTGCACCGGCAGAGAGCTCGGGGGAGCCAGAGTCTGTCAGGCAGCTGCTGGGCTGGCCGCCTGTGTGGGAAGGGGCAGAGCCGACCTAGGGGCAAGTTGGGCCTCTTCCTCTCCCTGCTGCCCTGAGGCTGCTGGGCCAAAGAGGTCTTGGGCATCCAGCCCCTTGCTGGTCCCTTCCCTCTGATGAGGCCCTCTGAGCTCCAGCACCTTGCAGTGTGGAGACAGCCCCTGCCAGCAACCTCCTCTCCAAGGAGGCCTCAACCGAGGCCTAGGCCTAGGGGAAAGGCACCAGCGGGGATGAGCCTGGGGAGGCGCCCGGCCATGTCTGGACCCAGTCCCCGCAGCCTGCCCCTTGGTGGGGCAGTACCCCCGGAAGCCAGGAAGGTCTCGGCAAGGCTGCCAGGGGCAGGGACACTGCTGGGTCCTGCCCCTGGCCTGTTGGGCGTCTGAGCACAACCGGCACTCTCCCGCTGGAAGACCTCCCCGTCTGCCTCCAAAAGACGGTTTGCAAGCACTCCCACCCGCTGTTCCCCCAGGCACGCACAATGCTCCCAAGCCCGGGAGAAAAGCGCTTTGGGGTGGTGCTCTCTCCGGGCCCTTGCCCCTGAGCCTGGGGCCAGGCAAGGGGAACACTCTCCCAGGCCAAGGGAGAACGACATGCACACGTCTGTTCCTGCCCCCTACACCGGCAGAGAGCTCGGGGGAGCCAGAGACTGCCAGGCTGCTGCTGGGCTGGCTGCCTGTGTGGGACGGGGCAGAGCCGACCTAGGGGCAAGTTGGGCCTCTTGCTCTCCCTGCTGCCCTGAGGCTGCTGGGTCAAAGAGGTCTTGGGCATCCAGCCCTTTGCTGGTGCCTTCCCTCTGACGAGGCCCTCTGAGCTCCAGCACCTTGCAGTGTGGAGACAGCCCCTGCCAGCAACCTCCTCTCCAAAGAGGCCTCAACCGAGGACTACACCCAGGGGAAAGGCACCAGCGGGGATGATCCTGGGGAGGCGCACGGACATGTCTGGACCCAGTCTCCGCAGCCTGCCTCTTGGTGGGGCAGTACCCCCGGAGGCCAGGAAGGTCTGGGCAAGTCTGTCCATGGGCAGGGGCCCTGCTGGGTCCTGACCCTGGCCTGTGGGGCCTCTGAGCACAACCGGCCCTCTCCCACTGGAAGACCTCCCCGGCTGCCTCCAAAGGCCGGTTTGCCAACACTCCCGCCCGCTGTTCTCGCCAGGCACGCACAATTCTCCCAAGCCCGGGAGAAAAGCGCTTCGTTGTGTTCCTCTCTCCGGGCCCTTGCCCCTGAGTGTGGGGGCCAGGCAGTGGTTCCACACTCCCAGACCAAGGCAGAACCACATGCACACGTCTGTTCCTGACCCCTACACGGGCAGAGAGCTCGGGGGAGCCAGAGTCTCTCAGGCAGGTGCTGGGCTGGCCGCCTGTGTGGGAAGGGGCAGAGCCGACCTAGGGGCAAGTTGGGCCTCTTGCTCTCCCTGCTGCCCTGAGGCTGCTGGGCCAAAGACGTCTTGGGCATCCAGCCCTTTGCTGGTCCCTTCCCTCTGACGAGGCCCTCTGAGCTCCAGCACCTTGCAGTGTGGAGACAGCACCTGCCAGCAATCTCCTCTCCAAGGAGGCCTCAACCGAGGCCTAGGCCCAGGGGAAAGGCACCAGCGGGGATGAGCCTGGGGAGGCGCCCGGGCATGTCTGGACCCAGTCCCCGCAGCCTGCCCCTTGGTGGGGCAGTACCCCTGGAGGCCAGGAAGGTCTGGGCAAGGCTGACCAGGGGCAGGGGACCTGCTGGGTCCTGCCCCTGGCCTGTGGGGCCTCTGAGCACAACCGGCCCTCTCCCACTGGAAGACCTCCCCGGCTGCCTCCAAAGGCCGGTTTGCAAGCGCTCCCGGCCACTGTTACCAGCAGGCGGGCACAATGCTCCTAAGCCCGGAAGAAAAGCGCTTCAGGGTGGTGCTCTCTCTGGGCCCTTGCCCCTGAGCCTGGGGGCAAGTCAGGGTGTCCACACTCCCAGGCCAAGGCAGAACCACATGCACACGTCTGACCTGCCCCCTGCACCGGCAGAGAGCTCGGGGGAGCCAGAGTCTGTCAGGCAGCTGCTGGGCTGGCCGCCTGTGTGGGAAGTGGCAGAGCCGACCTAGGGGCAAGTTGGGCCTCTTGCTCTCCCTGCTGCCCTGAGGCTGCTGGGCCAAAGAGGTCTTGGGCATCCAGCCCCTTGCTGGTCCCTTCCCTCTGACGAGGCCCTCTGAGCTCCAGCACCTTGCAGTGTGGAGACAGCCCCTGCCAGCAACCTCCTCTCCAAGGAGGCCTCAACCGAGGCCTAGGCCCAGGGGAAAGGCACCAGCGGGGATGAGCCTGGGGAGGCGCCCGGGCATGTCTGGACCCAGTCCCCGCAGCCTGCCCCTTGGTGGGGCAGTACCCCGGGAGGCCAGGAAGGTCTGGGCAAGGCTGGCCAGGGGCAGGGGCCCTGCTGGGTCCTGCCCCTGGCCTGTGGGGCCTCTGAGCACAACCGGCCCTCTCCCACTGGAAGAACTCCCCGGCTGCCTCCAAAGGCCAGTTTGCCAACACTCCCGCCCGCTGTTCCCGCCAGGCACGCACAATGGTCCCAAGCCCGGGAGAAAAGCACTTTGGTGTGGTGCTCTCCTCGGGCCCTTGCCCCTGAGCCGGGGGGCCAGGCAGTTGGTCCACACTCCCAGACCAAGGCAGAACCACATGCACACGTCTGTTTCTGACCCCTGCACCGGCAGAGAGCTCGGGGGAGCCAGAGTCTGTCAGGCAGCTGCTGGGCTGGCCGCCTGTGTGGGAAGGGGCAGAGCCGACCTAGGGGCAAGTTGGGCCTCTTCCTCTCCCTGCTGCCCTGAGGCTGCTGGCCCAAAGAGGTCTTGGGCATCCAGCCCCTTGCTGGTCCCTTCCCTCTGACGAGGCCCTCTGAGCTCCAGCACCTTGCAGTGTGGAGACAGCCCCTGCCAGCAACCTCCTCTCCAATGAGGCCTCAACCGAGGCCTAGGCCCAGGGGAAAGGCACCAGCGGGGATGAGCCTGGGGAGGCGCCCGGGCATGTCTGGACCCAGTCCGCGCAGCCTGCCCCTTGGTGGGGCAGTACCCCCGGAGGCCAGGAAGGTCTGTGCAAGGCTGCCAGGGGCAGGGACAGCGCTGGGTCCTGCCCCTGGCCTGTGGGACGTCTGAGCACAACCGGCACTCTACCGCTGGAAGACCTCCCCGTCTGCCTCGAAAGGCCGGTTTGCAAGCACTCCCGCCCGCTGTTCCCGCCAGGCACGCACAATGCTCCCAAGCCCGGTAGAAAAGCGCTTCGGGGTGGTGCTCTCTCCGGGCCCTTGCCCCTAAGCCTGTGGGCCAGGCAGGGGGAACACACTCCCAGGCCAAGACAGAACGACATGAACACGTCTGTTCCTGCCCCCTACACCGGCAGAGAGCTCGGGGGAGCCAGAGTCTCTCAGGCAGGTGATGGGCTGGCCGCCTGTGTGGGAAGGGGCAGAGCCGACCTAGGGGCAAGTTGGGCCTCTTGCTCTCCCTGCTGCCCTGAGGCTGCTGGGCCAAAGACGTCTTGGGCATCCAGCCCTTTGCTGGTCCCTTCCCTCTGACGAGGCACTCTGAGCTCCAGCACCTTGCAGTGTGGAGACAGCACCTGCCAGCAATCTCCTCTCCAAGGAGGCCTCAACCGAGGCCTAGGCCCAGGGGAAAGGCACCAGCGGGGATGAGCCTGGAGAGGCGCCCGGGCATGTCTGGACCCAGTCCCCGCAGCCTGCCCCTTGGTGGGGCAGTACCCCTGGAGGCCAGGAAGGTCTGGGCAAGGCTGACCAGGGGCAGGGGACCTGCTGGGTCCTGCCCCTGGCCTGTGGGGCCTCTGAGCACAACCGGCCCTCTCCCACTGGAAGACCTCCCCGGCTGCCTCCAAAGGCCGTTTTGCACGCACTCCCGCCCACTGTTCCCACCAAGCGCGCACAATGCTCCCATCCCGGGAGAAAAGCGCTTCGGGGTGGTGCTCTCTCCGGGCCCTTGCCCCTGAGCCTGGGGGCCAGGCAGGGGATCCACAGTCCCAGGCCAAGGCACAACAACATGCACACGTCTGTTCCTGCCCCCTCCACCGGCAGAGAGCTCGGGGGAGCCAGAGTCTGTCAGGCAGCTGCTGGGCTGGCCGCCTGTGTGGGAAGGGGCAGAGCCGACCTAGGGGCAAGTTGGGCCTCTTGCTCTCCCTGCTGCCCTGAGGCTGCTGGGCCAAAGAGGTCTTGGGCATCCAGCCCCTTGCTGGTCCCTTCCCTCTGACGAGGCCCTCTGAGCTCCAGCACCTTGCAGTGTGGAGACAGCCCCTGCCAGCAACCTCCTCTCCAAGGAGGCCTCAACCGAGGCCTAGGCACAGGGGAAAGGCACCAGCGGGGATGAGCCAGTGGAGGCGCACGGGCATATCAGGACCCAGTCCCCGCAGCCTGCCCCTTGGTGGGGCAGTACCCCCGGAGGCAGGAAGGTCTGGGCAAGGCTGGCCAGGGGCAGGGTCCCTGCTGGGTCCTGCCCCTGGCCTGTGGGGCCTCTGAGCACAACCGGCCCTCTCCCACTGGAAGACCTCCCCGGCTGCCTCCAAAGGCGGGTTTGCCAACACTCCCGCCCGCTGTTCCCGCCAGGCACGCACAACGCTCCCAAGGCCAGGAGAAAAGCGCTTCGGGGTGTTGCTCTCTCCGGGCCCTTGCCCCTGAGCCTGGGGTCCAGGCAGTGGGTCCACACTCCCAGACCAAGGCAGAACCACATGCACACGTCTGTTCCTGACCCCTGCACCGGCAGAGAGCTCGGGGGAGCCAGAGTCTGTCAGGCAGCTGCTGGGTTGGCTGCCTGTGTGGGAAGGGGCAGAGCCGACCTAGGGGCAAGTTGGGCCTCTTGCTCTCCCTGCTGCCCTGAGGCTGCTGGGCCAAATAGGTCTTGGGCATCCAGCCCCTTGCTGGTCCCTTCACTCTGACGAGGCCCTCTGAGCTCTAGCACCTTGCAGTGTGGAGACAGCCCCTGCCAGCAACATCCTCTCCAAGGAGGCCTCAACCGAGGCCTAGGCCCAGGGGAAAGGCACCAGCGGGGATGAGCCTGGGGAGGCGCCCGGGCATGTCTGGACCCAGTCCCCGCAGCCTGCCCCTTGGTGGGGCAGTACCCCCGGAGGCCAGGAAGATCTGGGCAAGGCTGGCCAGGGGCAGGGGCCCTGCTGGGTCCTCCCCATGGCCTGTGGGGCCTCTGAGCACAACCGACAATCTCCCACTGGAAGACCTCCCCGGCTGCCTCCAAAGGCCAGTTTGCCAACACTCCTGCCCGCTCTTCCCGCCAGGCACGCACAATGCTCCCAAGCCCGGGAGAAAAGCGCTTCGGGGTGGTGCTCTCTCCGGGCCCTTGCCCCTGAGCCTGTGGGCAAGGCAGGGGGAACACACTCCCAGACCAAGGCAGAAACACATGCACACGTCTGGTCCTGTCCCCTGCACCGGCAGAGAGCTCGGGGGAGCCAGAGTCTCTCAGGCAGGTGCTGGGCTGGCCGCCTGTGTGGGAAGGGGCAGAGCCGACCTAGGGGCAAGTTGGGACTCTTGCTCTCCCTGCTGCCCTGAGGCTGCAGGGCCAAAGACGTCTTGGGCATCCAGCCCCTTACTGGTCCCTTCCCTCTGACGAGGCCCTCTGAGCTCCAGCACCTTGCAGTGTGGAGACAGCCCCTGCCAGCAATCTCCTCTCCAAGGAGGCCTCAACCGAGGCCTAGGCCCAGGGGAAAGGCACCAGCGGGGTTGAGCCAGGGGAGGCGCCCGGGCATGTCTGGACCCTGTCCCCGCAGCCTGCCCCTTGGTGGGGCAGTACCCCCGGAGGCCAGGAAGGTCTGGGCAAGGCTGACCAGGGGCAGGGGCCCTGCTGGGTCCTGCCCCTGGCCTGTGGGGCCTCTGAGCACAACCGGCCCTCTCCTACTGGAAGACCTCCCCGGCTGCCTCCAAAGTCCTGTTTGCAAGCACTCCCGCCCACTGTTCCCGCCAGGCGCGCACAATGATCCCAAGCCCGGGAGAAAAGCGCTTCGGGGTGGTGGTCTCTCCGGGCCCTTGCCCCTGAGCCTGGGGGCCAGGCAGGGGATCCACAGTCCCAGGCCAAGGCACAACAACATGCACACGTCTGTTCCTGCCACCTCCACCGGCAGAGAGCTCGGGGGAGCCAGAGTCTGTCAGGCAGCTGCTGGGCTGGCCGCCTGTGTGGGAAGGGGCAGAGCCGACCTAGGGGCAAGTTGGGCCTCTTGCTCTCCCTGCTGCCCTGAGGCTGCTGGGCCAAAGAGGTCTTGGGCATCCAGCCCCTTGCTGGTCCCTTCCCTCTGACGAGGCCCTCTGAGCTCCAGCACCTTGCAGTGTGGAGACAGCCCCTGCCAGCAACCTCCTCTCCAAGGAGGCCTCAACCGAGGCCTAGGCACAGGGGAAAGGCACCAGCGGGGATGAGCCAGTGGAGGCGCACGGGCATATCAGGACCCAGTCCCTGCAGCCTGCCCCTTGTTGGGGCAGTACCCCCGGAGGCCAGGAAGGTCTGGGCAAGGCTGGCCAGGGGCAGGGTCCCTGCTGGGTCCAGCCCCTGGCCTGTGGGGCCTCTGAGCACAACCGGCCCTCTCCCACTGGAAGACCTCCCCGGCTGCCTCCAAAGGCGGGTTTGCCAACACTCCCGCCCGCTGTTCCCGCCAGGCACGCACAACGCTCCCAAGGCCAGGAGAAAAGCGCTTCGGGGTGTTGCTCTCTCCGGGCCCTTGCCCCTGAGCCTGGGGTCCAGGCAGTGGGTCCACACTCCCAGACCAAGGCAGAACCACATGCACACGTCTGTTCCTGACCCCTGCACCGGCAGAGAGCTCGGGGGAGCCAGAGTCTGTCAGGCAGCTGCTGGGTTGGCTGCCTGTGTGGGAAGGGGCAGAGCCGACCTAGGGGCAAGTTGGGCCTCTTCCTCTCCCTGCTGCCCTGAGGCTGCTGGGCCAAAGAGGTCTTGGGCATCCAGCCCCTTGCTGGTCCCTTCCCTCTGACGAGGCCCTCTGAGCTCCAGCACCTTGCAGTGTGGAGACAGCCCCTGCCAGCAACCTCCTCTCCAAGGAGGCCTCAACCGAGGCCTAGGCCCAGGGGAAAGGCACCAGCGGGGATGAGCCTGGGGAGGCGCCCGGGCATGTCTGTACCCAGGCCCCGCAGCCTGCCCCTTGGTGGGGCAGTACCCCCGGAGGCCAGGAAGGTCTGGGCAAGGCTGGCCAGGGGCAGGGGCCCTGCTGCGTCCTGCCCCTGGCCTGTGGGGCCTCTGAGCACAACCGGCCCTCTCCCACTGGAAGACCTCCCCGGGTGCCTCCAAGGCCGGTTTGCAAGCGCTCCCGCCCACTGTTCCCAGCAGGCGTGCACAATGCTCCCAAGACCGGGAGAAAAGCGCTTCAGGGTGGTGCTCTCTCCGGGCCCTTGCCCCTGAGCCTGGGGGCAAGGCAGGGTGTCCACACTCCCAGGACAAGGCAGAACCACATGCACACGTCTGATCTGCCCCCTGCACCGGCAGAGAGCTCGGGGGAGCCAGAGTCTGTCAGGCAGCTGCTGGGCTGGCCGCCTGTGTGGGAAGGGGCAGAGCCGACCTAGGGGCAAGTTGGGCCTCTTGCTCTCCCTGCTGCCCTGAGGCTGCTGGGCCAAAGAGGTCTTGGGCATCCAGCCCCTTGCTGGTCCCTTCCCTCTGACGAGGCCCTCTGAGCTCCAGCACCTTTCAGTGTGGAGACAGCCCCTGCCAGCAACCTCCTCTCCAAGGAGGCCTCAACCGAGGCCTAGGCCCAGGGGAAAGGCACCAGCGGGGATGAGCCTGGGGAGGCGCCCGGGCATGTCTGGACCCAGTCCCCGCAGCCTGCCCCTTGGTGGGGCAGTACCCCCGGAGGCCAGGAAGGTCTGGGCAAGGCTGCCAGGGGCAGGGACACTGCTGGGTCTTGCCCCTGGCCTGTGGGGCGTCTGAGCACAACCGGCCCTCTCCCACTGGAAGACCTCCCCGTCTGCCTCGAAAGGCCGGTTTGCAAGCACTCCCGCCCGCTGTTACCGCCAGGCACGCACAGTGCTCCCAAGCCCGGGAGAAAAGCGCTTCGGGGTGGTGCTCTCTCCAGGCCCTTGCCCCTGAGCCTGGGGGCAAGGCATGGGGAACACACTCCCAGGCCAAGGCAGAACCACATGCCCACGTCTGTTCCTGTCCCCTGCACCGGCAGAGAGCTTGGGGGAGCCAGAGTCTGTCAGGCAGCTGCTGGGTTGGCCGCCTGTGTGGGAAGGGGCAGAGCCGCCCTAGGGGCAAGTTGGGCCTCTAGCTCTCCCTGCTGCCCTGAGGCTGCTGGGCCAAAGACGTCTTGGGCATCCAGCCCCTTACTGGTCCCTTCCCTCTGACGAGGCCCTCTGAGCTCCAGCACCTTGCAGTGTGGAGACAGCCCCTGCCAGCAACCTCCTCTCCAAGGAGGCCTCAACCGAGGCCTAGGCCCAGGGGAAAGGCACCAGCGGGGATGAGCCAGGGGAGGCGCCCGAGCATGTCTGGACCCAGTCCCCGCAGCCTGCCCCTTGGTGGGGCAGTACCCCCGGAGGCCAGGAAGGTCTGGGCAAGGCTGGCCAGGGGCAGGGGCCCTGCTGCGTCCTGCCCCTGGCCTGTGGGGCCTCTGAGCACAACCGGCCCTCTCCCACTGGAAGACCTCCCCGGCTGCCTCCAAAGGCCGGTTTGCAAGCGCTCCCGGCCACTGTTACCAGCAGGCGGGCACAATGCTCCTAAGCCCGGAAGAAAAGCGCTTCAGGGTGGTGCTCTCTCTGGGCCCTTGCCCCTGAGCCTGGGGGCAAGGCAGGGTGTCCACACTCCCAAGCCAAGGCAGAACCACATGCACACGTCTGACCTGCCCCCTGCACCGGCAGAAAGCTCGGGGGAGCCAGAGTCTGTCAGGCAGCTGCTGGGCTGGCCGCCTGTGTGGGAAGTGGCAGAGCCGACCTAGGGGCAAGTTGGGCCTCTTGCTCTCCCTGCTGCCCTGAGGCTGCTGGGCCAAAGAGGTCTTGGGCATCCAGCCCCTTGCTGGTCCCTTCCCTCTGACGAGGCCCTCTGAGCTCCAGCACCTTGCAGTGTGGAGACAGCCCCTGCCAGCAACCTCCTCTCCAAGGAGGCCTCAACCGAGGCCTAGGCCCAGGGGAAAGGCACCAGCGGGGATGAGCCAGTGGAGGCGCAAGGGCATGTCTGGACCCAGTCCCCGCAGCCTGCCCCTTGGTGGGGCAGTACCCCCGGAGGCCAGGAAGGTCTGGGCAAGGCTGCGAGGGGCAGGGGCCCTGCTGGGTCGTGCCCCTGGCCTGTGGGGCGTCTGAGCACAACCGGCACTCTCCCGCTGGAAGACCTCCCCGTCTGCATCCAAAGACCGGTTTGCAAGCACTCCCGCCCGCTGTTCCCGCCAGGCAGGCACAATGCTCCCAAGCCCGGGAGAAAAGCGCTACGGGGTGGTGCTCTCCTCGGGCCCTTGCCCCTGAGCCTGGGGGCCAGGCAGTTGGAACACACTCCCAGGCCAAGGCAGAACGACATGCACACGTCTGTTCCTGCCCCCTACACCGGCAGAGAGCTCGGGGGAGCCAGAGACTGCCAGGCTGCTGCTGGGCTGGCTGCCTGTGTGGGACGGGGCAGAGCCGACCTAGGGGCAAGTTGGGCCTCTTGCTCTCCCTGCTGCCCTGAGGCTGCTGGGTCAAAGAGGTCTTGGGCATCCAGCCCTTTGCTGGTCCCTTCCCTCTGACGAGGCCCTCTGATCTCCAGCACCTTGCAGTGTGGAGACAGCCCCTGCCAGCAACCTCCTCTCCAAAGAGGCCTCAACCGAGGCCTACGCCCAGGGGAAAAGCACCAGCGGGGATGATCCTGGGGAGGCGCACGGACATGTCTGGACCCAGTCCCCGCAGCCTGCCCCTTGGTGGGGCAGTACCCCCGGAGGCCAGGAAGGTCTGGGCAAGGCTGGCCAGGGGCAGGGTCCCTGCTGGGTCCTGCCCCTGGCCTGTGAGGCCTCTGAGCACAACCGGCCCTCTCCCACTGGAAGACCTCCCCAGCTGCCTCCAAAGTCCTGTTTGCAAACACTCCCGCCCGCTGTTCACGCCAGGCTCGCACAATGCTCCCAAGCCCGGGAGAAAAGCGCTTCGGGGTGGTGCTCTCTCCGGGCCCTTGCCCCTGAGCCTGGGGGCCAGGCAGTGGGTCCACTCTCCCAGACCAAGGCAGAACCACATGCACACGTCTGTTCCTGACCCCTGCACTGGCAGAGAGCTCGGGGGAGCCAGAGTCTGTCAGGCAGCTGCTGGGCTGGCCGCCTGTGTGGGAAGGGGCAGAGCCGACCTAGGGGCAAGTTGGGCCTCTTCCTCTCCCTGCTGCCCTGAGGCTGCTGGGCCAAAGAGGTCTTGGGCATCCAGCCCCTTGCTGGTCCCTTCCCTCTGACGAGGCCCTCTGAGCTCCAGCACCTTGCAGTGTGGAGACAGCCCCTGCCAGCAACCTCCTCTCCAATGAGGCCTCAACCGAGGCCTAGGCCCAGGGGAAAGGCACCAGCGGGGATGAGCCTGGGGAGGCGCCCGGGCATGTCTGGACCCAGTCCCCGCAGCCTGCCCCTTGGTGGGGCAGTACCCCCGGAGGCCAGGAAGGTCTGTGCAAGGCTGCCAGGGGCAGGGACAGCGCTGGGTCCTGCCCGTGGCCTGTGGGACGTCTGAGCACAACCGGCACTCTCCCGCTGGAAGACCTCCCCGTCTGCCTCCAAAGGCCGGTTTGCAAGCACCTCCGCCCGCTGTTCCCGCCAGGCACGCACAATGCTCCCAAGCCCGGGAGAAAAGCGCTTCGGGGTGGTGCTCTCTCCGGGCCCTTGCCCCTAAGCCTGCGGGCCAGGCAGGGGGAACACACTCCCAGGCCAAGACAGAACGACATGAACACGTCTGTTCCTGCCCCCTACACCGGCAGAGAGCTCGGGGGAGCCAGAGTCTCTCAGGCAGGTGCTGGGCTGGCCGCCTGTGTAGGAAGGGGCAGAGCCGACCTAGGGGCAAGTTGGGCCTCTTGCTCTCCCTGCTGCCCTGAGGCTGCTGGGCCAAAGACGTCTTGGGCATCCAGCCCTTTGCTGGTCCCTTCCCTCTGACGAGGCCCTCTGAGCTCCAGCACCTTGCAGTGTGGAGACAGCACCTGCCAGCAATCTCCTCTCCAAGGAGGCCTCAACCGAGGCCTAGGCCCAGGGGAAAGGCACCAGCGGGGATGAGCCTGGGGAGGCGCCCGGGCATGTCTGGACCCAGTCCCCGCAGCCTGCCCCTTGGTGGGGCAGTACCACTGGAGGCCAGGAAGGTCTGGGCAAGGCTGACCAGGGGCAGGGGACCTGCTGGGTCCTGCCCCTGGCCTGTGGGGCCTCTGAGCACAACCGGGCCTCTCCCACTGGAAGACCTCCCCGGCTGCCTCCAAAGGCCGTTTTGCACGCACTCCCGCCCACTCTTCCCACCAAGCGCGCACAATGCTCCCAAGCCCGGGAGAAAAGCGCTTCGGGGTGGTGCTCTCTCCGGGCCCTTGCCCCTGAGACTGGGGGCCAGGCAGGGGGTCCACACTCCCAGGCCAAGGCAGAACCACATGCACACGTCTGTGCCTGACCCCTGCACCGGCAGAGAGCTCGGGGGAGCCAGAGTCTGTCAGGCAGCTGCTGGGCTGGCCGCCTTTGTGGGAAGGGGCAGAGCCGACCTAGGGGCAAGTAGGGCCTCTTGCTCTCCCTGCTGCCCTGAGGCTGCTGGGCCAAAGAGGTCTTGGGCATCCAGCCCTTTGCTTGTCCCTTCCCTCTGACGAGGCCCTCTGAGCTCCAGCACCTTGCAGTGTGGAGACAGCCCCTGCCAGCAACCTCCTCTCCAAGGAGGCCTCAACCGAGACCTAGGACCAGGGGAAAGGCACCAGCGGGGATGAGCCTGGGGAGGCGCCCAGGCATGTCTGGACCCAGTCCCCGCAGCCTGCCCCTTGGTGGGGCAGTACCCCCGGAGGCCAGGAAGGTCTGGGAAAGGCTGGCCAGGGGCAGGGGACCTGCTGGTTCCTGCCCCTGGCCTGTGGGGCCTCTGAGCACAACCGGCCCTCTCCCACTGGAAGACCTCCCCGGCTGACTCCAAAGTCCTGTTTGCCAACACTCCCACCCGCTGTTCACGCCAGACTTGCACAATGCTCCCAAGCCCGGGAGAAAAGCGCTTCGGGGTGGTGCTCTCTCCGGGCCCTTGCCCCTGAGCCTGGGGGCAAGGCATGGGGAACACACTCCCAGGCCAAGGCAGAACCACATGCCCACGTCTGTTCCTGTCCCCTGCACCGGCAGAGAGCTTGGGGGAGCCAGAGTCTGTCAGGCAGCTGCTGGGTTGGCCGCCTGTGTGGGAAGGGGCAGAGCCGCCCTAGGGGCAAGTTGGGCCTCTTGCTCTCCCTGCTGCCCTGAGGCTGCTGGGCCAAAGACGTCTTGGGCATCCAGCCCCTTACTGGTCCCTTCCCTCTGACGAGGCCCTCTGAGCTCCAGCACCTTGCAGTGTGGAGACAGCCCCTGCCAGCAACCTCCTCTCCAAGGAGGCCTCAACCGAGGCCTAGGCCCAGGGGAAAGGCACCAGCGGGGATGAGCCAGGGGAGGCGCCCGAGCATGTCTGGACCCAGTCCCCGCAGCCTGCCCCTTGGTGGGGCAGTACCCCCGGAGGCCAGGAAGGTCTGGGAAAGGCTGGCCAGGGGCAGGGGACCTGCTGGGTCCTGCCCCTGGCCTGTGGGGCCTCTGAGCACAACCGGCCCTCTCCCACTGGAAGACCTCCCCGGCTGCCTCCAAAGGCCGGTTTGCAAGCGCTCCCGGCCACTGTTACCAGCAGGCGGGCACAATGCTCCTAAGCCCGGAAGAAAAGCGCTTCAGGGTGGTGCTCTCTCTGGGCCCTTGCCCCTGAGCCTGGGGGCAAGGCAGGGGGAACACACTCCCAGACCAAGGCAGAAACACATGCACACGTCTGTGCCTGACCCCTGCACCGGCAGAGAGCTCGGGGGAGCCAGAGTCTGTCAGGCAGCTGCTGGGCTGGCCGCCTTTGTGGGAAGGGGCAGAGCCGACCTAGGGGCAAGTAGGGCCTCTTGCTCTCCCTGCTGCCCTGAGGCTGCTGGGCCAAAGAGGTCTTGGGCATCCAGCCCTTTGCTTGTCCCTTCCCTCTGACGAGGCCCTCTGAGCTCCAGCACCTTGCAGTGTGGAGACAGCCCCTGCCAGCAACCTCCTCTCCAAGGAGGCCTCAACCGAGACCTAGGACCAGGGGAAAGGCACCAGCGGGGATGAGCCTGGGGAGGCGCCCAGGCATGTCTGGACCCAGTCCCCGCAGCCTGCCCCTTGGTGGGGCAGTACCCCCGGAGGCCAGGAAGGTCTGGGAAAGGCTGGCCAGGGGCAGGGGACCTGCTGGTTCCTGCCCCTGGCCTGTGGGGCCTCTGAGCACAACCGGCCCTCTCCCACTGGAAGACCTCCCCGGCTGACTCCAAAGTCCTGTTTGCCAACACTCCCACCCGCTGTTCACGCCAGACTTGCACAATGCTCCCAAGCCCGGGAGAAAAGCGCTTCGGGGTGGTGCTCTCTCCGGGCCCTTGCCCCTGAGCCTGGGGGCAAGGCATGGGGAACACACTCCCAGGCCAAGGCAGAACCACATGCCCACGTCTGTTCCTGTCCCCTGCACCGGCAGAGAGCTTGGGGGAGCCAGAGTCTGTCAGGCAGCTGCTGGGTTGGCCGCCTGTGTGGGAAGGGGCAGAGCCGCCCTAGGGGCAAGTTGGGCCTCTTGCTCTCCCTGCTGCCCTGAGGCTGCTGGGCCAAAGACGTCTTGGGCATCCAGCCCCTTACTGGTCCCTTCCCTCTGACGAGGCCCTCTGAGCTCCAGCACCTTGCAGTGTGGAGACAGCCCCTGCCAGCAACCTCCTCTCCAAGGAGGCCTCAACCGAGGCCTAGGCCCAGGGGAAAGGCACCAGCGGGGATGAGCCAGGGGAGGCGCCCGAGCATGTCTGGACCCAGTCCCCGCAGCCTGCCCCTTGGTGGGGCAGTACCCCCGGAGGCCAGGAAGGTCTGGGAAAGGCTGGCCAGGGGCAGGGGACCTGCTGGGTCCTGCCCCTGGCCTGTGGGGCCTCTGAGCACAACCGGCCCTCTCCCACTGGAAGACCTCCCCGGCTGCCTCCAAAGGCCGGTTTGCAAGCGCTCCCGGCCACTGTTACCAGCAGGCGGGCACAATGCTCCTAAGCCCGGAAGAAAAGCGCTTCAGGGTGGTGCTCTCTCTGGGCCCTTGCCCCTGAGCCTGGGGGCAAGGCAGGGTGTCCACACTCCCAGGCCAAGGCAGAACCACATGCACACGTCTGACCTGCCCCCTGCACCGGCAGAGAGCTCGGGGGAGCCAGAGTCTGTCAGGCAGCTGCTGGGCTGGCCGCCTGTGTGGGAAGTGGCAGAGCCGACCTAGGGGCAAGTTGGGCCTCTTGCTCTCCCTGCTGCCCTGAGGCTGCTGGGCCAAAGAGGTCTTGGGCATCCAGCCCCTTGCTGGTCCCTTCCCTCTGACGAGGCCCTCTGAGCTCCAGCACCTTGCAGTGTGGAGACAGCCCCTGCCAGCAACCTCCTCTCCAAGGAGGCCTCAACCGAGGCCTAGGCCCAGGGGAAAGGCACCAGCGGGGATGAGCCTGGGGAGGCGCCCGGGCATGTCTGGACCCAGTCCCCGCAGCCTGCCCCTTGGTGGGGCAGTACCCCCGGAGGCCAGGAAGGTCTGGGCAAGGCTGGCCAGGGGCAGGGGCCCTGCTGGGTCCTGCCCCTGGCCTGTGGGGCCTCTGAGCACAACCGGCCCTCTCCCACTGGAAGAACTCCCCGGCTGCCTCCAAAGGCCAGTTTGCCAACACTCCCGCCCGCTGTTCCCGCCAGGCACGCACAATGCTCCCAAGCCCGGGAGAAAAGCGCTTCGGGGTGGTGCTCTCCTCGGGCCCTTGCCCCTGAGCCTGGGGGCCAGGCAGTTGGTCCACACTCCCAGACCAAGGCAGAACCACATGCACACGTCTGTTCCTGACCCCTGCACCGGCAGATAGCTCGGGGGAGCCAGAGTCTGTCAGGCAGCTGCTGGGCTGGCCGCCTGTGTGGGAAGGGGCAGAGCCGACCTAGGGGCAAGTTGGGCCTCTTCCTCTCCCTGCTGCCCTGAGGCTGCTGGGCCAAAGAGGTCTTGGGCATCCAGCCCCTTGCTGGTCCCTTCCCTCTGACGAGGCCCTCTGAGCTTCAGCACCTTGCAATGTGGAGACAGCCCCTGCCAGCAACATCCTCTCCAAGGAGGCCTCAACCGAGGCCTAGGCCCAGGGGAAAGGCACCAGCGGGGATGAGCCTGGGGAGGCGCCCGGGCATGTCTGGACCCAGTCCCCGCAGCCTGCCCCTTGGTGGGGCAGTACCCCCGGAGGCCAGGAAGATCTGGGCAAGGCTGGCCAGGGGCAGGGGCCCTGCTGGGTCCTCCCCATGGCCTGTGGGGCCTCTGAGCACAACCGGCCCTCTCCCACTGGAAGACCTCCCTGGCTGCCTCCAAAGGCCAGTTTGCCAACACTCCTGCCCGCTCTTCCCGCCAGGCACGCACAATGCTCCCAAGCCCGGGAGAAAAGCGATTCGGGGTGGTGGTCTCTCCGGGCCCTTGCCCCTGAGCCTGGGGGCCAGGCAGGGGATCCACAGTCCCAGGCCAAGGCACAAAAACATGCACACGTCTGTTCCTGCCCCCTCCACCGGCAGAGAGCTGGGGGGAGCCAGAGTCTGTCAGGCAGCTGCTGGGCTGGCCGCCTGTGTGGGAAGGGGCAGAGCCAACCTAGGGGCAAGTTGGGCCTCTTGCTCTCCCTGCTGCCCTGAGGCTGCTGGGCCAAAGAGGTCTTGGGCATCGAGCCCCTTGCTGGTCCCTTCCCTCTGAAGAGGCCCTCTGAGCTCCAGCACCTTGCAGTGTGGAGACAGCCCCTGCCAGCAACCTCCTCTCCAAGGAGGCCTCAACCTAGGCCTAGGCCCAGGGGAAAGGCACCAGCGGGGATGAGCCAGTGGAGGCGCACGGGCATATCAGGACCCAGTCCCCGCAGCCTGCCCCTTGGTGGGGCAGTACCCCCGGAGGCCAGGAAGGTCTGGGCAAGGCTGGCCAGGGGCAGGGTCCCTGCTGGGTCCTGCCCCTGGCCTGTGGGGCCTCTGAGCACAACCGGCCCTCTCCCACTGGAAGACCTCCCCGGCTGCCTCCAAAGGCGGGTTTGCCAACACTCCCGCCCGCTGTTCCCGCCAGGCACGCACAACGCTCCCAAGGCCAGGAGAAAAGCGCTTCGGGGTGTTGCTCTCTCCGGGCCCTTGCCCCTGAGCCTGGGGTCCAGGCAGTGGGTCCACACTCCCAGACCAAGGCAGAACCACATGCACACGTCTGTTCCTGACCCCTGCACCGGCAGAGAGCTCGGGGGAGCCAGAGTCTGTCAGGCAGCTGCTGGGTTGGCTGCCTGTGTGGGAAGGGGCAGAGCCGACCTAGGGGCAAGTTGGGCCTCTTGCTCTCCCTGCTGCCCTGAGGCTGCTGGGCCAAAGAGGTCTTGGGCATCCAGCCCCTTGCTGGTCCCTTCCCTCTGACGAGGCCCTCTGAGCTCCAGCACCTTGCAGTGTGGAGACAGCCCCTGCCAGCCACCTACTCTCCAAGGAGGCATCAACCGAGGCCTATGCCCAGGGGAAAGGCACCAGCGGGGATGAGCCTGGGGAGGCGCCCAGGCATGTCTGGACCCAGTCCCCGCAGCCTGCCCCTTGGTGGGGCAGTACCCCCGGAGGCCAGGAAGGTCTGGGCAAGGCTGGCCAGGGGCAGGTGCCCTGCTGGGTCCTGCCCCTGGCCTGTGGGGCCTCTGAGCACAACCGGCCCTCTCCCACTGGAAGAACTCCCCGGCTGACTCCAAAGGCCAGTTTGCCAACACTCCCGCCCGCTGTTCCCGCCAGGCACGCACAATGCTCCCAAGCCCGGGAGAAAAGCACTTCGGGGTGGTGCTCTCCTCGGGCCCTTGCCCCTGAGCCTGGGGGCCAGGCAGTTGGTCCACACTCCCAGACCAAGGCAGAACCACATGCACATGTCTGTTCCTGACCCCTGCACCGGCAGAGAGCTCGGGGGAGCCAGAGTCTGTCAGGCAGCTGCTGGGCTGGCCGCCTGTGTGGGAAGGGGCAGAGCCGACCTAGGGGCAAGTTGGGCCTCTTGCTCTCCCTGCTGCCCTGAGGCTGCTGGGCCAAAGAAGTCTTGGGCATCCAGCCCCTTGCTGGTCCCTTCCCTCTGACGAGGCCCTCTGAGCTCTAGCACCTTGCAGTGTGGAGACAGCCCCTGCCAGCAACATCCTCTCCAAGGAGGCCTCAACCGAGGCCTAGGCCCAGGGGAAAGGCACCAGCGGGGATGAGCCTGGGGAGGCGCCCGGGCATTTCTGGACCCAGTCCCCGCAGCCTGCCCCTTGGTGGGGCAGTACCCCCGGAGGCCAGGAAGATCTGGGCAAGGCTGCCAGGGGCAGGGACACTGCTGGGTCCTGCCCCTGGCCTGTGGGGCGTCTGAGCACAACCGGCACTCTCCCGCTGGAAGACCTCCCCGTCTGCCTCGAAAGGCCGGTTTGCAAGCACTCCCGCCCGCTGTTCCCGCCAGGCACGCACAACGCTCCCAAGGCCAGGAGAAAAGCGCTTCGGGGTGTTGCTCTCTCCGGGCCCTTGCCCCTGAGCCTGGGGTCCAGGCAGTGGGTCCACACTCCCAGACCAAGGCAGAACCACATGCACACGTCTGTTCCTGACCCCTGCACCGGCAGAGAGCTCGGGGGAGCCAGAGTCTGTCAGGCAGCTGCTGGGTTGGCTGCCTGTGTGGGAAGGGGCAGAGCCGACCTAGGGGCAAGTTGGGCCTCTTGCTCTCCCTGCTGCCCTGAGGCTGCTGGGCCAAAGAGGTCTTGGGCATCCAGGCCCTTGCTGGTCCCTTCCCGCTGACGAGGCCCTCTGAGCTCCAGCACCTTGCAGTGTGGAGACAGCCCCTGCCAGCAACCTCCTCTCCAAGGAGGCATCAACCGAGGCCTATGCCCAGGGGAAAGGCACCAGCGGGGATGAGCCTGGGGAGGCGCCCAGGCATGTCTGGACCCAGTCCCCGCAGCCTGCCCCTTGGTGGGGCAGTACCCCCGGAGGCCAGGAAGGTCTGGGCAAGGCTGGCCAGGGGCAGGGGACCTGCTGGGTCCTGCCCCTGGCCTGTGAGGCCTCTGAGCACAACCGGCCCTCTCCCACTGGAAGACCTCCACGGCTGCCTCCAAAGTCCTGTTTGCAAACACTCCCGCCCGCTGTTCACGCCAGGCTCGCACAATGCTCCCAAGCCCGTGAGAAAAGCGCTTCGGGGTGGTGCTCTCTCCGGGCCCTTGCCCCTGAGCCTGGGGGCAAGGCAGGGGGAACACACTCCCAGGCCAAGGCAGAACCACATGCCCACGTCTGTTCCTGTCCCCTGCACCGGCAGAGAGCTTGGGGGAGCCAGAGTCTGTCAGGCAGCTGCTGGGTTGGCCGCCTGTGTGGGAAGGGGCAGAGCCGCCCTAGGGGCAAGTTGGGCCTCTTGCTCTCCCTGCTGCCCTGAGGCTGCTGGGCCAAAGACGTCTTGGGCATCCAGCCCCTTACTGGTCCCTTCCCTCTGACGAGGCCCTCTGAGCTCCAGCACCTTGCAGTGTGGAGACAGCCCCTGCCAGCAACCTCCTCTCCAAGGAGGCCTCAAGCGAGGCCTAGGCCCAGGGGAAAGGCACCAGCGGGGATGAGCCTGGGGAGGCGCCCGGGCATGTCTGGACCCAGGCCCCGCAGCCTGCCCCTTTGTGGGGCAGTACCCCCGGAGGCCAGGAAGGTCTGGGCAAGGCTGGCCAGGGGCAGGGGCCCTGCTGCGTCCTGCCCCTGGCCTGTGGGGCCTCTGAGCACAACCGGCCCTCTCCCACTGGAAGACCTCCCCGGCTGCCTCCAAAGGCCGGTTTGCAAACACTCCCGCCCGCTGTTCACGCCAGGCTCGCACAATGCTCCCAAGCCCGGGAGAAAAGCGCATTGGGGTGGTTCTCTCTCCGGGCCCTTGCCCCTGAGCCTGGGGGCAAGGCACGGGGAACACACTCCCTGGCCAAGGCAGAACCACATGCCCACGTCTGTTCCTGTCCCCTGCACCGGCAGAGAGCTTGGGGGAGCCAGAGTCTGGCAGGCAGCTGCTGGGTTGGCTGCCTGTGTGGGAAGGGGCAGAGCCGACCTAGGGGCAAGTTGGGCCTCTTGCTCTCCCTGCTGCCCTGAGGCTGCTGGGCCAAAGACGTCTTGGGCATCCAGCCCCTTACTGGTCCCTTCCCTCTGACGAGGCCCTCTGAGCTCCAGCACCTTGCAGTGTGGAGACAGCCCCTGCCAGCAACCGACTTTCCAAGGAGGCCTCAACCGAGGCCTAGGCCCAGGGGAAAGGCACCAGCGGGGATGAGCCAGGGGAGGCACCCGAGCATTTCTGGACCCAGTCCCCGCAGCCTGCCCCTTGGTGGGGCAGTACCCCCGGAGGCCAGGAAGGTCTGGGCAAGGCTGGCCAGGGGCAGGGGCCCTGCTGCGTCCTGCCCCTGGCCTGAGGGGCATCTGAGCACAACCGGCCCTCTCCCACTGGAAGACCTCCCCGGCTGCCTCCAAAGTCCGGTTTGCAAGCGCTCCCGCCCACTGTTCCCAGCAGGCGTGCACAATGCTCCCAAGCCCGGGAGAAAAGCGCTTCAGGGTGGTGCTCTCTCCGGGCCCTTGCCCCTGAGCCTGGGGTCAAGGCACGGTGTCCACACTCCCAGGCCAAGTCAGAACCACATGCCCACGTCTGTTCCTGCCCCCTGCACCGGCAGAGAGCTCGGGGGAGCCAGAGTCTGTCAGGCAGCTGCTGGGCTGGCCGCCTGTGTGGGAAGGGGCAGAGCCGACCTAGGGGCAAGTTGGGCCTCTTGCTCTCCCTGCTGCCCTGAGGCTGCTGGGCCAAAGAGGTCTTGGGCATCCATCCCGTTGCTGGTCCCTTCCCTCTGACGAGGCCCTCTGAGCTCCAGCACCTTGCAGTGTGGAGACAGCCCCTGCCAGCAACCTCCTCTCCAAGGAGGCCTCAACCGAGGCCTAGGCCCAGGGGAAAGGCACCAGCGGGGATGAGCCTGGGGAGGCGCCCGGGCATGTCTGGGCCCATTCCCCGCAGCCTACCCCTTGGTGGGGCTGTAACCCCGGAGGCAGGAAGGTCTGGGCAAGGCTGGCCAGGGGCAGGGGCCCTGCTGGGTCCTGCCCCTGGCCTGTGGGGCCTCTGAGCACAACCGGCCCTCTCCCACTGGAAGACCTCCCCGGCTGCCTCCAAAGGCCGGTTTGCAAGCACTCCCGCCCACTGTTCCCACCAAGCGTGCACAATTCTCCCATGCCCGGGAGAAAAGCGCTTCGGGGTGGTGCTCTCTCCGGGCCCTTGCCCCTGAACCTGGGGGCCAGGCAGTTGGTCCACACTCGGAGACCAAGGCAGAACCACATGCACACGTCTGTTCCTGACCCCTGCACCGGCAGAGAGCTCGGGGGAGCCAGAGTCTGTCAGGCAGCTGCTGGGCTGGCCGCCTGTGTGGGAAGGGGCAGAGCCGACCTAGGGGCAAGTTGGGCCTCTTCCTCTCCCTGCTGCCCTGAGGCTGCTGGGCCAAAGAGGTCTTGGGCATCCAGCCCCTTGCTGGTCCCTTCCCTCTGATGAGGCCCTCTGAGCTCCAGCACCTTGCAGTGTGGAGACAGCCCCTGCCAGCAACCTCCTCTCCAAGGAGGCCTCAACCGAGGCCTAGGCCTAGGGGAAAGGCACCAGCGGGGATGAGCCTGGGGAGGCGCCCGGCCATGTCTGGACCCAGTCCCTGCAGCCTGCCCCTTGGTGGGGCAGTACCCCCGGAAGCCAGGAAGGTCTCGGCAAGGCTGCCAGGGGCAGGGACACTGCTGGGTCCTGCCCCTGGCCTGTTGGGCGTCTGAGCACAACCGGCACTCTCCCGCTGGAAGACCTCCCCGTCTGCCTCCAAAAGACGGTTTGCAAGCACTCCCACCCGCTGTTCCCCCAGGCACGCACAATGCTCCCAAGCCCGGGAGAAAAGCGCTTCAGGGTGGTGCTCTCTCCGGGCCCTTGCCCCTGAGCCTGGGGCCAGGCAGGGGGAACACACTCCCAGGCCAATGGAGAACGACATGCACACGTCTGTTCCTGCCCCCTACACCGGCAGAGAGCTCGGGGGAGCCAGAGACTGCCAGGCTGCGGCTGGGCTGGCTGCCTGTGTGGGACGGGGCAGAGCCGACCTAGGGGCAAGTTGGGCCTCTTGCTCTCCCTGCTGCCCTGAGGCTGCTGGGTCAAAGAGGTCTTGGGCATCCAGCCCTTTGCTGGTGCCTTCCCTCTGACGAGGCCCTCTGAGCTCCAGCACCTTGCAGTGTGGAGACAGCCCCTGCCAGCAACCTCCTCTCCAAAGAGGCCTCAACCGAGGACTACACCCAGGGGAAAGGCACCAGCGGGGATGATCCTGGGGAGGCGCACGGACATGTCTGGACCCAGTCTCCGCAGCCTGCCCCTTGGTGGGGCAGTACCCCCGGAGGCCAGGAAGGTCTGGGCAAGTCTGGCCAGGGGCAGGGGCCCTGCTGGGTCCTGCCCCTGGCCTGTGGGGCCACTGAGCACAACCGGCCCTCTCCCACTGGAAGACCTCCCTGGCTGCCTCCAAAGTCCTGTTTGCAAACACTCCCGCCCGCTGTTCACGTCAGGCTCGCACAATGCTCCCAAGCCCGGGAGAAAAGGACTTCGGAGTGGTGCTCTCTCCGGGCCCTTGCCCCTGAGCCTGGGGGCAAGGCAGGGGGAACACACTCCCAGGCCAAGGCAGAACCACATGCCCACGTCTGTTCCTGTCCCCTGCACCGGCAGAGAGCTTGGGGGAGCCAGAGTCTGTCAGGCAGGTGCTGGGTTGGCCGCCTCTGTGGGAAGGGGCAGAGCCGACCTAGGGGCAAGTTGGGCCTCTTGCTCTCCCTGCTGCCCTGAGGCTGCTGGGCCAAAGACGTCTTGGGCATCCAGCCCCTCGCTGGTCCCTTCACTCTGACGAGGCCCTCTGAGCTCCAGCACCTTGCAGTGTGGAGACAGCCCCTGCCAGCAACCTCCTCTCCAAGGAGGCCTCAACCGAGGCCTAGGCCCAGGGGAAAGGCACCAGAGGGGATGAGCCAGGGGAGGCGCCCGAGCATGTCTGGACCCAGTTCCCGCAGCCTGCCCCTTGGTGGGGCAGTACCCCCGGAGGCCAGGAAGGGCTGGGCAAGGCTGGCCAGGGGCAGGGGCCCTGCTGGGTCCTGCCCCTGGCCTGTGGGGCCTCTGAGCACAACCGGCCCTCTCCCACTGATAGACCTCCCCTGCTGCCTCCAAAGGCCGGTTTGCAAGCACTCCCGCCCACTGTTCCCAGCAGGCGTGCACAATGCTCCTAAGCCCGGGAGAAAAGCGCTTCAGGGTGGTGCTCTCTCTGGGCCCTTGCCCCTGAGCCTGGGGCAAGGCAGGGTGTCCACACTCCCAGGCCAAGGCAGAACCACATGCACACGTCTGATCTGCCCCCTGCACCGGCAGAGAGCTCGGGGGAGCCAGAGTCTGTCAGGCAGCTGCTGGGCTGGCCGCCTGTGTGGGAAGTGGCAGAGCCGACCTATGGGCAAGTTGGGCCTCTTGCCCTCCCTGCTGCCCTGAGGCTGCTGGGCCAAAGAGGTCTTGGGCATCCAACCCCTTGCTGGTCCCTTCCCTCTGACGAGGCCCTCTGAGCTCCAGCACCTTGCAGTGTGGAGACAGCCCCTGCCAGCAACCTCCTCTCCAAGGAGGCCTCAACCGAGGCCTAGGCCCAGGGGAAAGGCACCAGCGGGGATGAGCCTGGGGAGGCGCCCGGGCATGTCTGGACCCAGTCCCCGCAGCCTGCCCCTTGGTGGGGCAGTACCCCCGGAGGCGAGGAAGGTCTGGGAAAGGCTGGCCAGGAGCAGGGGACCTGCTGGGTCCTGCCCCTGGCCTGTGGGGCCTCTGAGCACAACCGGCCCTCTCCCACTGGAAGACGTCCCCGGCTGCCTCCAAAGGCCGGTTTGCAAGCACTCCCGCCCACTGTTCCAACCAAGGGCGCACAACGCTCCCAAGCCCGGGAGAAAATCGCCTCGGGGTGGTGCTCTCTCCGGGCCCTTTCCCCTGAGCCTGGGGGCCAGGCAGGGGGTCCACACTCCCAGGCCAAGGCAGAACGACATGCACACGTCTGTTCCTGCCCCATGCACCGGCAGAGAGCTCGGGGGAGCCAGAGTCTGTCAGGCAGCTGCTGGGCTGGCCGCCTGTGTGGGACGGGGCAGAGCCGACCTAGGGGCAAGTTGGGCCTCTTGCTCTCCCTGCTGCCCTGAGGCTGCTGGGCCAAAGAGATCTTGGGCATCCAGCCCCTTGCTTGTCCCTTCCCTCTGACGAGGCCCTCTGAGCTCTAGCACCTTGCAGTGTGGAGACAGCCCCTGCCAGCAACCTCCTCTCTAAGGAGGCCTCAACCGAGGCCTAGGACCAGGGGAAAGGCACCAGCGGGGATGAGCCTGGGGAGGCGCCCGGGCATGTCTGGACCCAGTCCCCACAGCCTGCCCCTTGGTGGGGCAGTACCCCCGGAGGCCAGGAAGGTCTGGGCAAGGCTGGCCACGGGCAGGGGCCCTGCTGGGTCCTGCCCCTGGCCTGTGGGGCCTCTGAGCACAACCGGCCCTCTCCCACTGGAAGACTTCCCCGGCTGCCTCCAAAGGCCGGTTTGCAAACACTCCCGCCCGCTGTTCCTGCCAGGCACGCACTATTCTCCCAAGCCCGGGAGAAAAGCGCTTCGGGGTGTTGCTCTCTCCGGGCCCTTGCCCCTGAGCGTGGGGGCGAGGCAGTGGGTCTACACTCCCAGACCAACGCAGAACCACATGCACACGTCTGTTCCTGACCCCTGCACCGGCAGAGAGCTCGGGGGAGCCAGAGTCTGTCAGGCAGCTGCTGGGCTGGCCACCTGTGTGGGAAGGGGCAGAGCCGACCTAGGGGCAAGTTGGGCCTCTTCCTCTCCCTGCTGCCCTGAGGCTGCTGGGCCAAAGAGGTCTTGGGCATCCAGCCCCTTGCTGGTCCCTTCCCTCTGACGAGGCCCTCTGAGCTCCAGCACCTTGCAGTGTGGAGACAGCCCCTGCCAGCAACCTCCTCTCCAAGGAGGCCTCAACCGAGGCCTAGGCCCAGGGGAAAGGCACCAGCGGGGATGAGCCTGGGGAGGCGCCCGGCCATGTCTGGACCCAGTCCCCGCAGCCTGCCCCTTGTTGGGGCAGTACCCCCGGAGGCCAGGAGGGTCTGGGCAAGGCTGCCAGGGGCAGGGACACTGCTGGGTCCTGCCCCTGGCCTGTGGGGCGTCTGAGCACAACCGGCACTCTCCCGCTGGAAGACCTCCCCGGCTGCCTCCAAAGGCCGGTTTGCAAGCACTCCCGCCCGCTGTTCCCGCCAGGCACGCACAACGCTCCCAAGCCCGGGAGAAAAGCGCTTCGGGGTGGTGCTCTCTCCGGGCCCTTGCCCCTGAGCCTGGGGGACAGGCAGGGGGAACACACTCCCAGGCCAAGGCAGAACGACATGCACACGTCTGTTCCTGCCCCCTACACCGGCAGAGAGTTCGGGGGAGCCAGAGACTGCCAGGCTGCTGCTGGGCTGGCTGCCTGTGTGGGACGGGGTAGAGCCGACCTAGGGGCAAGTTGGGCCTCTTGCTCTCCCTGCTGCCCTGAGGCTGCTGGGTCAAAGAGGTCTTGGGCATCCAGCCCTTTGCTGGTCCTTTCCCTCTGACGAGGCCCTCTGAGCTCCAGCACCTTGCAGTGTGCAGACAGCCCCTGCCGGCAACCTCCTCTCCAAGGAGGCCTCAACCGAGGCCTAGGCCCAGGGGAAAGGCACCAGCGGGGATGAGCCTGGGGAGGCGCCCGGGCATGTCTGGACCCAGGCCCCGCAGCCTGCCCCTTGGTGGGGTAGTACCCCCGGAGGCCAGGAAGGTCTGGGCAAGGCTGCCAGAGGCAGGGACACTGCTGGGTCCTGCCCCTGGCCTGTGGGGCCTCTGAGAACAACTGGCACTCTCCCGCTGGAAGACCTCCCCGGCTGCCTCCAAAGGCTGGTTTGCAAGCACTCAATCCCGCTGTTCACGCCAGCTGCGCACAATGCTCCCAAGCCCGGGAGAAAAGCATTTTGGGGTGGTGCTCACTCCGGGCTTTGGAAGACCTCCCCGGCTGCCTCCAAGGCCGGTTTGCAAGCACTTCTGCCTGCTGTTCCCGCCACCCGCGCACAATGCTCCCAAGCCCGGGAGAAAAGCGTTTCGGGGTGGTGTTCTCTCTGGGCCCAAGAAAGACCTCCCGGGCTGCCCCCAAATGCCGGTTTGCAAGCACTCCCACTCGCTGTTCCCGCCATCCGTGCAAATGCTCCAAGCCCAGGAGAAAAGCCCTTCAGGGTGGTGCTCTCTCCCGGCCCTTGGAAGACCTCCCCGGCTGCCTCCAAAGGCTGGTTTTCAAGAACTCCCTCCCGCTGACCCGCCAGCCGCACACAATGCTCCCAAGCCCGGGAGAAAAGCATTTTGAGGTGGTCTCTCTCCGGGCCCTTGGAAGACTCCCCGGCTGCCTCTAAAGGCCGGTTTGCAAGCACTCATGTCCTCTGTTCCCGACAGCCGCGAACAATGCTCCCAATTCCGTTAGAAAAGTGCTTCGGGATGGTGCTCTCTCCGGGCCCTTGGAAGACCTCCCAAGCTGCCTCCAAAGGCCGGTTTGCAAGCACTCCCGCCCGCTGTTCCCGCCAGCCTCGCACAATGCTCCCAAGACCGGGAGAAAATCGCTTCGGGGTGGTGTTCTCTCCGTGCCAATGGAGGACCTCCCTGGCTGCCCCCAAAGGCCGGTTTGCAAGCACTCCCACTCGCTGTTCCCGCCAGCCACGCACAATCCTCCAAAACCCCGGAGAAAAGCGCTTCGGGGTGGTGTTCTCTCCGTGCCCATGGAAGACCTCCCGGGGTGCCCCCAAAGGCCGGTTTGGAAGCACTCCCACTCGCTGTTCCCGGCATCCGCGCACAATGCTCCCAAGCCCGGGAGAAAAGCATTTTGGGGTGGTGCTCACACCGGGCCCTGGAAGACCTCCCCGGCTGCCTCCAAAGGACGGTTTTCAAGCACTCCTGCCTGCTGTTCCCGCCACCCGCGCAGAATGCTCCCAAGCGCGGGAGAAAAGCGCTTCGGGGTGGTGCTCTCTACAGGCCCTTGGAAGACCTCCCCGGCTGCCTCCAAAGGCCGGTTTGCAAGGACTCCTTCCTGCTGTTCCCGCCAGCCACGCACAATGCTCCCAAGCCCGGGAGAAAAGCATTTTGGGGTGGTGCTCACTCCGGGCCCTTGGAAGACCTCCCCGGCTGCCTCCAATGGCCAGTTTGCAAGCACTCATGTCCGCTGTTCCCACCAGCCGCGCACAATGCTCCCAAGCCCGGGAGGAAAGCTTTTTGGGGTGGTGCTCACACCGGGCCCTGGAAGACCTCCCCGGCTGCCTCCAAAGGCCAGTTTTCAAGCACTCCTGCCTGCTGTTCCCGCCACCTGCGCACAATGCTCCCAAGCCCGGGAGAAAAGCGCTTCGGGGTGGTGCTCTCTACAGGCCCTTGGAAGACCTCCCCGGCTGCCTCCAAAGGCCGGTTTGCAAGGACTCCTTCCTGCTGTTCCCGCCAGCCACGCACAATGCTCCCAAGCCCGGGAGAGAAGTATTTGGGGTGGTGCTCTCTACAGGCCCTTGGAAGACCTCCCCGGCTGCCTCCAGTGGCCAGTTTGCAAGCACTCATGCCCGCTGTTCCCACCAGCCGCGCACAATGCTCCCAAGCACGGGAGAAAAGCTTTTTGGGGTGGTGCTCACACCGGGCCCTGGAAGACCTCCCCGGCTGCCTGCAAAGGCCGGTTTTCAAGCACTCCTGCCTGCTGTTCCTGCCACCCGCGCACAATACTCCCAAGCCCGGGAGAAAAGCGCTTCGGGGTGGTGCTCTCTACAGGCCCTTGGAAGACCTCCCCCGCTGCCTCCAAAGGCCGGTTTGCAAGGACTCCTTCCTGCTGTTCCCGCCAGCCACGCACAATGCTCCCAAGCCCGGGAGAAAAGTGCTTCGGGGTGGTGATCTCTCCGGGCCCTTGGAAGTCGTCCCCGGCTGCCTCCAAAGGCCGGTTTGCAAGCACTCATGCCCGTTGTTCCCACCAGCCGCGCACAATGCTCCCAAGCCCGGGAGAAAAGCATTTTGGGGTGGTGCTCACTCCGGGCCCTTGGAAGACCTCCCCGGCTGCCTCCAGTGGCCAGTTTGCAAGCAGTCCTGCCTGCTGTTCCCGCCAGCCGCGCACAATGCTCCCAAGCCCGGGAGAAAAGCGCTTCGGGGTGGTGCTCTCTCCGGGCCCTTGGAAGACGTCCCCGGCTGCCTCCAAAGGCCGGTTTGCAAGCACTCATGCCCGTTGTTCCCACCAGCCGCGCACAATGCTCCCAAGCCCGGGAGAAAAGCATTTTGGGGTGGTGCTCACTCCGGGCCCTTGGAAGACCTCCCCGGCTGCCTCCAAAGGCCAGTTTGCAAGCAGTCCTGCCTGCTGTTCCCGCCAGCCGCGCACAATGTTCCCAAGCCCGGGAGAAAAGCGCTTCGGGGTGGTGCTCTCTCCGGGCACTTTCAAGACCTCCCCGGCTGCCTCCAAAGGCCGGTTTGTAAGTACTCATTCCCGCTGCTTCCGCCAGCCACGCACAGTGCTCCCAAGCCCGGGAGAAAAGCATTTTGGGGTGGTGATCAGTCCGGCCCTTGGAAGACCTCCCGGGCTGCCTCCAAAGGCCAGTTTGCAAGCAGTCCTGCCTGCTGTTCCCGCCAGGCACACACAATGTTCCAAAACCCCGGAGAAAAGCGCTTCGGGGTGGTGGTCTCTCCGGGCCCCTGCCCCTGAGCCTGGGGGCCAGGCAGGGGATCCACAGTCCCAGGCCAAGGCAGAACCACATGCACACGTCTGTTCCTGCCCCCTCCACCGGCAGAGAGCTGGGGGGAGCCAGAGTCTGTCAGGCAGCTGCTGGGCTGGCCGCCTGTGTGGGAAGGGGCAGAGCCGACCTAGGGGCAAGTTGGGCCTCTTGCTCTCCCTGCTGCCCTGAGGCTGCTGGGCCAAAGAGGTCTTGGGCATCCAGCCCCTTGCTGGTCCCTTCCCTCTGACGAGGCCCTCTGAGCTCCAGCACCTTGCAGTGTGGAGACAGCCGCTGCCAGCAACCTCCTCTCCAAGGAGGCCTCAACCGAGGCCTAGGCCCAGGGGAAAGGCACCAGCGGAGATGAGCCAGTGGAGGCGCACGGGCATGTCTGGACCCAGTCCCCGCAGCCTGCCCCTTGGTGGGGCAGTACCCCCGGAGGCCAGGAAGGTCTGGGCAAGGCTGCGAGGGGCAGGGGCCCTGCTGGGTCGTGCCCCTGGCCTGTGGGGCGTCTGAGCACAACCGGCACTCTCCCGCTGGAAGACCTCCCCGTCTGCCTCCAAAGGCCGGTTTGCAAGCACTCCCGCACGCTGTTCCCGCCAGGCACGCACAATGCTCCCAAGCCCGGTAGAAAAGCGCTTCGGGGTGGTGCTCTCTCCGGGCCCTTGCCCCTGAGCCTGGGGGCCAGGTAGTTGGAACACACTCCCAGGCCAATGCAGAACGACCTGCACACGTCTGTTCCTGCCCCCTACACCGGCAGAGAGCTCGGGGGAGCCAGAGACTGCCAGGCTGCTGCTGGGCTGGCTGCCAGTGTGGGACGGGGCAGAGCCGACCTAGGGGCAAGTTGGGCCTCTTGCTCTCCCTGCTGCCCTGTGGCTGCTGGGTCAAAGAGGTCTTGGGCATCCAACCCTTTGCTGGTCCCTTCCCTCTGACGAGGCCCTCTGAGCTCCAGCACCTTGCAGTGTGGAGACAGCCCCTGCCAGCAACCTCCTCTCCAAAGAGGCCTCAACCGAGGCCTACGCCCAGGGGAAAAGCACCAGCGGGGATGATCCTGGGGAGGCGCACGGATATGTCTGGACCCAGTCCCCGCAGCCTGCCCCTTGGTGGGGCAGTACCCCCGGAGGCCAGGAAGGTCTGGGCAAGGCTGGCCAGGGGCAGGGTCCCTGCTGGGTCCTGCCCCTGACCTGTGAGGCCTCTGAGCACAACCGGCCCTCTCCCACTGGAAGACCTCCCCAGCTGCCTCCAAAGTCCTGTTTGCAAACACTCCCGCCCGCTGTTCACGCCAGGCTCGCACAATGCTCCCAAGCCCGGGAGAAAAGCGCTTCGGGGTGGTGCTCTCTCCGGGCCCTTGCCCCTGAGCCTGGGGGCCAGGCAGTGGGTCCACACTCCCAGACCAAGGCAGAACCACATGCACACGTCTGTTCCTGACCCCTCCACCGGCAGAGAGCTCGGGGGAGCCAGAGTCCGTCAGGCAGGTGCTGGGCTGGCCGCCTGTGTGGGAAGGGGCAGAGCCGACCTAGGGGCAAGTTGGGCCTCTTGCTCTCCCTGCTGCCCTGAGGCTGCTGGGCCAAAGAGGTCTTGGGCATCCAGCCCCTTGCTGGTCCCTTCCCGCTGACGAGGCCCTCTGAGCTCCAGCACCTTGCAGTGTGGAGACAGCCCCTGCCAGCAACCTCCTCTCCAATGAGGCCTCAACCGAGGCCTAGGCCCAGGGGAAAGGCACCAGCGGGGATGAGCCTGGGGAGGCGCCCGGGCATGTCTGGACCCAGTCCCCGCAGCCTGCCCCTTGGTGGGGCAGTACCCCCGGAGGCCAGGAAGATCTGGGCAAGGCTGGCCAGGGGCAGGGGCCCTGCTGGGTCCTCCCCATGGCCTGTGGGGCCTCTGAGCACAACCGGCCCTCTCCCACTGGAAGACCTCCCCGGCTGCCTCCAAAGGCCGGTTTGCAAGCACTCCCGCCCACTGTTCCCGCCAGGCGCGCACAATGCTCCCAAGCCCGGGAGAAAAGCGCTTCGGGGTGGTGCTCTCTCCGGGCCCTTGCCCCTGAGCCTGTGGGCAAGGCAGGGGGATCACACTCCCAGACCAAGGCCGAAACATTTGCACACGTCTGTTCCTGTCCCCTGCACCGGCAGAGAGCTCGGGGGAGCCAGAGTCTCTCAGGCAGGTGCTGGGCTGGCCGCCTGTGTGGGAAGGGGCAGAGCCGACCTAGGGGCAAGTTGGGCCTCTTGCTCTCCCTGCTGCCCTGAGGCTGCAGGGCCAAAGACGTCTTGGGCATCCAGCCCCTTACTGGTCCCTTCCCTCTGACGAGGCCCTCTGAGCTCCAGCACCTTGCAGTGTGGAGATAGCCCCTGCCAGCAATCTCCTCTCCAAGGAGGCCTCAACCGAGGCCTAGGCCCAGGGGAAAGGCACCAGCGGGGTTGAGCCAGGGGAGGCGCCCGGGCATGTCTGGACCCTGTCCCCGCAGCCTGGCCCTTGGTGGGGCAGTACCCCCGGAGGCCAGGAAGGTCTGGGCAAGGCTGGCCAGGGGCAGGGGCCCTGCTGGGTCCTGCCCCTGGCCTGTGGGGCCTCTGAGCACAACCGGCCCTCTCCCACTGGAAGACCTCCCCGGCTGCCTCCAAAGGCCGGTTTGCAAGCACTCCCGCCCACTGTTCCCGCCAGGCGCGCACAATGCTCCCAAGCCCGGGAGAAAAGCGCTTCGGGGTGGTGGTCTCTCCGGGCCCTTGCCCCTGAGCCTGGGGGCCAGGCAGGGGGTCCACAGTCCCAGGCCAAGGCACAACAACATGCACACGTCTGTTCCTGCCCCCTACACCGGCAGAGAGCTCGGGGGAGCCAGAGTCTGTCAGGCAGCTGCTGGGCTGGCCGCCTGTGTGGGAAGGGGCAGAGCCGACCTAGGGGCAAGTTGGGCCTCTTGCTCTCCCTGCTGCCCTGAGGCTGCTGTGCCAAAGAGGTCTTGGGCATCCAGCCCCTTGCTGGTCCCTTCCCTCTGACGAGGCCCTCTGAGCTCCAGCACCTTGCAGTGTGGAGACAGACCCTGCCAGCAACCTCCTCTCCAAGGAGGCCTCAACCGAGGCCTAGGCCCAGGGGAAAGGCACCAGCGGGGATGAGCCAGTGGAGGCGCACGGGCATATCAGGACCCAGTCCCCGCAGCCTGCCCCTTGGTGGGGCAGTACCCCCGGAGGCCAGGAAGGTCTGGGCAAGGCTGGCCAGGGGCAGGGTCCCTGCTGGGTCCTGCCCCTGGCCTGTGGGGCCTCTGAGCACAACCGGCCCTCTCCCACTGGAAGACCTCCCCGGCTGCCTTCAAAGGCGGGTTTGCCAACACTCCCGCCCGCTGTTCCCGCCAGGCACGCACAACGCTCCCAAGGCCAGGAGAAAAGCGCTTCGGGGTGTTGCTCTCTCCGGGCCCTTGCCCCTGAGCCTGGGGTCCAGGCAGTGGGTCCACACTCCCAAACCAAGGCAGAACCACATGCACATGTCTGTTCCTGACCCCTGAACCGGCAGAGAGCTCGGGGGAGCCAGAGTCTATCAGGCAGCTGCTGGGTTGGCTGCCTGTGTGGGAAGGGGCAGAGCCGACCTAGGGGCAAGTTGGGCCTCTTGCTCTCCCTGCTGCCCTGAGGCTGCTGGGCCAAAGAGGTCTTGGGCATCCAGCCCCTTGCTGGTCCCTTCCCTCTGACGAGGCCCTCTGAGCTCCAGCACCTTGCAGTGTGGAGACAGCCCCTGCCAGCAACCTCCTCTCCAAGGAGGCATCAACCGAGGCCTATGCCCAGGGGAAAGGCACCAGCGGGGATGAGCCTGGGGAGGCGCCCGGGCATGTCTGGACCCAGGCCCGCAGCCTGCCCCTTGGTGGGGCAGTACCCCCGGAGGCCAGGAAGGTCTGGGCAAGGCTGGCCAGGGGCAGGGGACCTGCTGGGTCCTGCCCCTGGCCTGTGAGGCCTCTGAGCACAACCGGCCCTCTCCCACTGGAAGACCTCCACGGCTGCCTCCAAAGTCCTGTTTGCAAACACTCCCGCCCGCTGTTCACGCCAGGCTCGCACAATGCTCCCAAGCCCGGGAGAAAAGCGCTTCGGGGTGGTGCTCTCTCCGGGCCCTTGCCCCTAAGCCTGCGGGCCAGGCAGGGGGAACACACTCCCAGGCCAAGACAGAACGACATGAACACGTCTGTTCCTGCCCCCTACACCGGCAGAGAGCTCGGGGGAGCCAGAGTCTCTCAGGCAGGTGCTGGGCTGGCCGCCTGTGTGGGAAGGGGCAGAGCCGACCTAGGGGCAAGTTGGGCCTCTTGCTCTCCCTGCTGCCCTGAGGCTGCTGGGCCAAAGACGTCTTGGGCATCCAGCCCTTTGCTGGTCCCTTCCCTCTGACAAGGCCCTCTGAGCTCCAGCACCTTGCAGTGTGGAGACAGCACCTGCCAGCAATCTCCTCTCCAAGGAGGCCTCAACCGAGGCCTAGGCCCAGGGGAAAGGCACCAGCGGGGATGAGCCTGGGGAGGCGCCCGGGCATGTCTGGACCCAGTCCCCGCAGCCTGCCCCTTGGTGGGGCAGTACCCCTGGAGGCCAGGAAGGTCTGGGCAAGGCTGACGAGGGGCAGGGGACCTGCTGGGTCCTGCCCCTGGCCTGTGGGGCCTCTGAGCACAACCGGCCCTCTCCCACTGGAAGACCTCCCCGGCTGCCTCCAAAGGCCGTTTTGCACGCACTCCCGCCCACTGTTCCCACCAAGCGCGCACAATGCTCCCAAGCCCGGGAGAAAAGCGCTTCGGGGTGGTGCTCTCTCCGGGCCCTTGCCCCTGAGCCTGGGGGCCAGGCAGGGGGTCCACAGTCCCAGGCCAAGGCAGAACCACATGCAAACGTCTGTTCCTGACCCCTGCACCGGCAGAGAGCTCGGGGGAGCCAGAGTCTGTCAGGCAGCTGCTGGGTTGGCCGCCTGTGTGGGAAGGGGCAGAGCCGACCTAGGGGCAAGTTGGGCCTCTTGCTCTCCCTGCTGCCCTGAGGCTGCTGGGCCAAAGACGTCTTGGGCATCCAGCCCCTTACTGGTCCCTTCCCTCTGACGAGGCCCTCTGAGCTCCAGCACCTTGCAGTGTGGAGACAGCCCCTGCCAGCAACCTCCTCTCCAAGGAGGCCTCAACCGAGGCCTAGGCCCAGGGGAAAGGCACCAGCGGGGAAGAGCCAGGGGAGGCGCCCGAGCATGTCTGCACCCAGTCCCCGCAGCCTGCCCCTTGGTGGGGCAGTACCCCCGGAGGCCAGGAAGGTCTGGGTAAGGCTGGCCAGGTGCAGGGGCCCTGCTGGGTCCTGCCCCTGGCCTGTGGGGCCTCTGAGCACAACCGGCCCTCTCCCACTGGAAGACCTCCCCGGCTGCCTCCAAAGTCCTGTTTGCAAGCGCTCCCGGCCACTGTTACCAGCAGGCGGGCACAATGCTCCTAAGCCCGGAAGAAAAGCGCTTCAGGGTGATGCTCTCTCGGGGCCCTTGCCCCTGAGCCTGGGGGCAAGGCAGGGTGTCCACACTCCCAGGCCAAGGCAGAACCACATGCACACGTCTGATCTGCCCCCTGCACCGGCAGAGAGCTCGGGGGAGCCAGAGTCTGTCAGGCAGCTGCTGGGCTGGCCGCCTGTGTGGGAAGTGGCAGAGCCGACCTAGGGGCAAGTTGGGCCTCTTCCTCTCCCTGCTGCCCTGAGGCTGCTGGGCCATAGAGGTCTTGGGCATCCAGCCCCTTGCTGGTCCCTTCCCTCTGACGAGGCCCTCTGAGCTCCAGCACCTTGCAGTGTGGAGACAGCCCCTGCCAGCAACCACCTCTCCAAGGAGGCCTCAACCGAGGCCTAGGCCCAGGGGAAAGGCACCAGCGGGGATGAGCCTGGGGAGGCGCCCGGGCATGTCTGGACCCAGTCCGCGCAGCCTGCCCCTTGGTGGGGCAGTACCCCCGGAGGCCAGGAAGGTCTGGGCAAGGCTGGCCAGGGGCAGGGGCCCTGCTGGGTCCTGCCCCTGGCCTGTGGGGCCTCTGAGCACAACCGGCCCTCTCCCACTGGAAGAACTCCCCGGCTCCCTCCAAAGGCCAGTTTGCCAACACTCCCGCCCGCTGTTCCCGCCAGGCACGCACAATGCTCCCAAGCCCGGGAGAAAAGCGCTTCGGGGTGGTGCTCTCCTCGGGCCCTTGCCCCTGAGCCTGGGGGCCAGGCAGTTGGTCCACACTCCCAGACCAAGGCAGAACCACATGCACACGTCTGTTCCTGACCCCTGCACCGGCAGAGAGTTCGGGGGAGCCAGAGTCTGTCAGGCAGCTGCTGGGCTAGCCGCCTGTGTGGGAAGGGGCAGAGCCGACCTAGGGGCAAGTTGGGCCTCTTCCTCTCCCTGCTGCCCTGAGGCTGCTGGGCCAAAGAGGTCTTGGGCATCCAGCCCCTTGCTGGTCCCTTCCCTCTGACGAGGCCCTCTGAGCTCCAGCACCTTGCAGTGTGGAGACAGCCCCTGCCAGCAACATCCTCTCCAAGGAGGCCTCAACCGAGGCCTAGGCCCAGGGGAAAGGCACCAGCGGGGATGAGCCTGGGGAGGCGCCCGGGCATGTCTGGACCCAGTCCCCTCAGCCTGCCCCTTGGTGGGGCAGTACCCCCGGAGGCCAGGAAGATCTGGGCAAGGCTGGCCAGGGGCAGGGGCCCTGCTGGGTCCTCCCCATGGCCTGTGGGGCCTCTGAGCACAACCGGCCCTCTCCCACTGGAAGACCTCCCCGGCTGCCTCCAAAGGCCGGTTTGCAAGCACTCCCGCCCACTGTTCCCGCCAGGCGCGCACAATGCTCCCAAGCCCGGGAGAAAAGCGCTTCGGGGTGGTGCTCTCTCCGGGCCCTTGCCCCTGAGCCTGTGGGCAAGGCAGGGGGAACACACTCCCAGACCAAGGCAGAAACACATGCACACGTCTGTTCCTGTCCCCTGCACCGGCAGAGAGCTCGGGGGAGCCAGAGTCTCTCAGGCAGGTGCTGGGCTGGCCGCCTGTGTGGGAAGGGGCAGAGCCGACCTAGGGGCAAGTTGGGCCTCTTGCTCTCCCTGCTGCCCTGAGGCTGCTGGGCCAAAGAGGTCTTGGGCATCCAGCCCCTTGCTGGTCCCTTCCCTCTGACGAGGCCCTCTGAGCTCCAGCACCTTGCAGTGTGGAGACAGACCCTGCCAGCAACCTCCTCTCCAAGGAGGCCTCAACCGAAGCCTAGGCCCAGGGGAAAGGCACCAGCGGGGATGAGCCAGTGGAGGCGCACGGGCATATCAGGACCCAGTCCCCGCAGCCTGCCCCTTGGTGGGGCAGTACCCCCGGAGGCCAGGAAGGTCTGGGCAAGGCTGGCCAGGGGCAGGGTCCCTGCTGGGTCCTGCCCCTGGCCTGTGGGGCCTCTGAGCACAACCGGCCCTCTCCCACTGGAAGACCTCCCCGGCTGCCTTCAAAGGCGTGTTTGCCAACACTCCCGCACGCTGTTCCCGCCAGGCACGCACAACGCTCCCAAGGCCAGGAGAAAAGCGCTTCGGGGTGTTGCTCTCTCCGGGCCCTTGCCCCTGAGCCTGGGGTCCAGGCAGTGGGTCCACACTCCCAGACCAAGGCAGAACCACATGCACACGTGTGTTCCTGACCCCTGAACCGGCAGAGAGCTCGGGGGAGCCAGAGTCTATCAGGCAGCTGCTGGGTTGGCTGCCTGTGTGGGAAGGGGCAGAGCCGACCTAGGGGCAAGTTGGGCCTCTTGCTCTCCCTGCTGCCCTGAGGCTGCTGGGCCAAAGAGGTCTTGGGCATCCAGCCCCTTGCTGGTCCCTTCCCGCTGACGAGGCCCTCTGAGCTCCAGCACTTTGCAGTGTGGAGACAGCCCCGGCCAGCAACCTCCTCTCCAAGGAGGCATCAACCGAGGCCTATGCCCAGGGGAAAGGCACCAGCGGGGATGAGCCTGGGGAGGCGCCCAGGCATGTCTGGACCCAGTCCCCGCAGCCTGCCCCTTGGTGGGGCAGTACCCCCGGAGGCCAGGAAGGTCTGGGCAAGGCTGGCCAGGGGCAGGGGACCTGCTGGGTCCTGCCCCTGGCCTGTGAGGCCTCTGAGCACAACCGGCCCTCTCCCACTGGAAGATCTCCACGGCTGCCTCCAAAGTCCTGTTTGCAAACACTCCCGCCCGCTGTTCACGCCAGGCTCGCACAATGCTCCCAAGCCCGGGAGAAAAGCGCTTCGGGGTGGTGCTCTCTCCGGGCCCTTGCCCCTGAGCCTGGGGGCAAGGCAGGGGGAACACACTCTCAGGCCAAGGCAGAACCACATGCCCACGTCTGTTCCTGTCCCCTGCACCTGCAGAGAGCTTGGGGGAGCCAGAGTCTGTCAGGCAGCTGCTGAGTTGGCCGCCTGTGTGGGAAGGGGCAGAGCCGCCCTAGGGGCAAGTTGGGCCTCTTGCTCTCCCTGCTGCCCTGAGGCTGCTGGGCCAAAGACGTCTTGGGCATCCAGCCCCTTACTGGTCCCTTCCCTCTGACGAGGCCCTCTGAGCTCCAGCACCTTGCAGTGTGGAGACAGCCCCTGCCAGCAATCTCCTCTCCAAGGAGGCCTCAACAGAGGCCTAGGCCCAGGGGAAAGGCACCAGCGGGGATGAGCCTGGGGAGGCGCCCGGGCATGTCTGGACCCAGGCCCCGCAGCCTGCCCCTTGGTGGGGCAGTACCCCCGGAGGCCAGGAAGGTCTGGGCAAGGCTGGCCAGGGGCAGGGGCCCTGCTGCGTCCTGCCCCTGGCCTGTGGGGCCTCTGAGCACAACCGGCCCTCTCCCACTGGAAGACCTCCCCGGCTGCCTCCAAAGGCCGGTTTGCAAGCGCTCCCGCCCACTGTTCCCAGCAGGCGTGCACAATGCTCCCAAGCCCGGGAGAAAAGCGCTTCAGGGTGGTGCTCTCTCCGGGCCCTTGCCCCTGAGCCTGGGGCAAGGCAGGGTGTCCACACTCCCAGGACAAGGCAGAACCACATGCACACGTCTGATCTGACCCTGCACCGGCAGAGAGCTCGGGGGAGCCAGAGTCTGTCAGGCAGCTGCTGGGCTGGCCGCCTGTGTGGGAAGGGGCAGAACCGCCCTAGGGGCAAGTTGGGCCTCTTGCTCTCCCTGCTGCACTGAGGCTGCTGGGCCAAAGAGGTCTTGGGCATCCAGCCCCTTGCTGGTCCCTTCCCTCTGACGAGGCCCTCTGAGCTCCAGCACCTTGCAGTGTGGAGACAGCCCCTGCCAGCAACCTCCTCTCCAAGGAGGCCTCAACTGAGGCCTAGGCCCAGGGGAAAGGCACCAGCGGGGATGAGCCTGGGGAGGTGCCCGGCCATGTCTGGACCCAGTCCCCGCAGCCTGCCCCTTGGTGGGGCAGTACCCCCGGAGGCCAGGAGGGTCTGGGCAAGGCTGCCAGGGGCAGGGACACTGCTGGGTCCTGCCCCTGGCCTGTGGGGCGTCTGAGCACAACCGGCCCTCTCCCGCTGGAAGACCTCCCCGGCTGCCTCCAAAGGCCGGTTTGCAAGCACTCCCGCCAGCTGTTCCCGCCAGGCGCGCACAATGCTCCCAAGCCCGGGAGAAAAGCGCTTCGGGGTGGTGCTCTCTCCGGGCCCTTGCCCCTGAGCCTGGGGGACAGGCAGGGGGAACACACTCCCAGGCCAAGGCAGAACGACATGCACACGTCTGTTCCTGCCCCCTACACCGGCAGAGAGTTCGGGGGAGCCAGAGACTGCCAGGCTGCTGCTGGGCTGGCTGCCTGTGTGGGACGGGGTAGAGCCGACCTAGGGGCAAGTTGGGCCTCTTGCTCTCCCTGCTGCCCTGAGGCTGCTGGGTCAAAGAGGTCTTGGGCATCCAGCCCTTTGCTGGTCCTTTCCCTCTGACGAGGCCCTCTGAGCTCCAGCACCTTGCAGTGTGCAGACAGCCCCTGCCGGCAACCTCCTCTCCAAGGAGGCCTCAACCGAGGCCTAGGCCCAGGGGAAAGGCACCAGCGGGGATGAGCCTGGGGAGGCGCATGTCTGGACCCAGGCCCCGCAGCCTGCCCCTTGGTGGGGTAGTACCCCCGGAGGCCAGGAAGGTCTGGGCAAGGCTGCCAGAGGCAGGGACACTGCTGGGTCCTGCCCCTGGCCTGTGGGGCCTCTGAGAACAACTGGCACTCTCCCGCTGGAAGACCTCCCCGGCTGCCTCCAAAGGCTGGTTTGCAAGCACTCAATCCCGCTGTTCACGCCAGCTGCGCACAATGCTCCCAAGCCCGGGAGAAAAGCATTTTGGGGTGGTGCTCACTCCGGGCTTTGGAAGACCTCCCCGGCTGCCTCCAAGGCCGGTTTGCAAGCACTTCTGCCTGCTGTTCCCGCCACCCGCGCACAATGCTCCCAAGCCCGGGAGAAAAGCGTTTCGGGGTGGTGTTCTCTCTGGGCCCAAGAAAGACCTCCCGGGCTGCCCCCAAATGCCGGTTTGCAAGCACTCCCACTCGCTGTTCCCGCCATCCGTGCAAATGCTCCAAGCCCAGGAGAAAAGCCCTTCAGGGTGGTGCTCTCTCCCGGCCCTTGGAAGACCTCCCCGGCTGCCTCCAAAGGCTGGATTTCAAGTACTCCCTCCCGCTGTCCCGCCAGCCGCACACAATGCTCCCAATCACGGGAGAAAAGCGCTTCGGGGTGGTGCTCTCTACGGGCCCTTGGAAGACCTCCCCGTTTGTCTCCAAAGGCCGGTTTGCAAGCACTCAATCCCGCTGTTCCCGCCAGCCGCGCACAATGCTCCCAAGCCCGGGAGAAAAGCGCTTCGGGGTGGTGCTCTCTCCCGGCCCTTGGAAGACCTCCCCGGCTGCCTCCAAAGGCTGGTTTTCAAGAACTCCCTCCCGCTGACCCGCCAGCCGCACACAATGCTCCCAAGCCCGGGAGAAAAGCATTTTGAGGTGGTCTCTCTCCGGGCCCTTGGAAGACTCCCCGGCTGCCTCTAAAGGCCGGTTTGCAAGCACTCATGTCCTCTGTTCCCGACAGCCGCGAACAATGCTCCCAATTCCGTGAGAAAAGTGCTTCGGGATGGTGCTCTCTCCGGGCCCTTGGAAGACCTCCCAAGCTGCCTCCAAAGGCCGGTTTGCAAGCACTCCCGCCCGCTGTTCCCGCCAGCCTCGCACAATGCTCCCAAGCCCGGGAGAAAAGCGCTTCGGGGTGGTGTTCTCTCCGTGCCAATGGAGGACCTCCCTGGCTGCCCCCAAAGGCCGGTTTGCAAGCACTCCCACTCGCTGTTCCCGCCAGCCACGCACAATCCTCCAAAACCCCGGAGAAAAGCGCTTCGGGGTGGTGTTCTCTCCGTGCCCATGGAAGACCTCCCGGGGTGCCCCCAAAGGCCGGTTTGGAAGCACTCCGACTCGCTGTTCCCGCCATCCGCGCACAATGCTCCCAAGCCCGGGAGAAAAGCATTTTGGGGTGGTGCTCACACCGGGCCCTGGAAGACCTCCCCGGCTGCCTCCAAAGGACGGTTTTCAAGCACTCCTGCCTGCTGTTCCCGCCACCCGCGCACAATGCTCCCAAGCCCGGGAGAAAAGCGCTTCGGGGTGGTGCTCTCTACAGGCCCTTGGAAGACCTCCCCGGCTGCCTCCAAAGGCCGGTTTGCAAGGACTCCTTCCTGCTGTTCCCGCCATCCGCGCACAATGCTCCCAAGCCCGGGAGAAAAGCATTTTGGGGTGGTGATCACACCGGGCCCTGGAAGACCTCCCCGGCTGCCTCCAAAGGACGGTTTTCAAGCACTCCTGCCTGCTGTTCCCGCCACCCGCGCAAAATGCTCCCAAGCCCGGGAGAAAAGCGCTTCGGGGTGGTGCTCTCTACAGGCCCTTGGAAGACCTCCCCGGCTGCCTCCAAAGGCCGGTTTGCAAGGACTCCTTCCTGCTGTTCCCGCCAGCCACGCACAATGCTCCCAAGCCCGGGAGAAAAGCATTTTGGGGTGGTGCTCACACCGGGCCCTGGAAGACCTCCCCGGCTGCCTCCAAAGGACGGTTTTCAAGCACTCCTGCCTGCTGTTCCCGCCACCCGCGCAGAATGCTCCCAAGCGCGGGAGAAAAGCGCTTCGGGGTGGTGCTCTCTACAGGCCCTTGGAAGACCTCCCCGGCTGCCTCCAAAGGCCGGTTTGCAAGGACTCCTTCCTGCTGTTCCCGCCAGCCACGCACAATGCTCCCAAGCCCGGGAGAAAAGCATTTTGGGGTGGTGCTCACTCCGGGCCCTTGGAAGACCTCCCCGGCTGCCTCCAATGGCCAGTTTGCAAGCACTCATGTCCGCTGTTCCCACCAGCCGCGCACAATGCTCCCAAGCCCGGGAGAAAAGCTTTTTGGGGTGGTGCTCACACCGGGCCCTGGAAGACCTCCCCGGCTGCCTCCAAAGGCCTGTTTTCAAGCACTCCTGCCTGCTGTTCCCGCCACCTGCGCACAATGCTCCCAAGCCCGGGAGAGAAGCGCTTCGGGGTGGTGCTCTCTACAGGCCCTTGGAAGACCTCCCCGGCTGCCTCCAAAGGCCGGTTTGCAAGGACTCCTTCCTGCTGTTCCCGCCAGCCACGCACAATGCTCCCAAGCCCGGGAGAGAAGCATTTTGGGGTGGTGCTCTCTACAGGCCCTTGGAAGACCTCCCCGGCTGCCTCCAGTGGCCAGTTTGCAAGCACTCATGCCCGCTGTTCCCACCAGCCGCGCACAATGCTCCCAAGCCCGGGAGAAAAGCTTTTTGGGGTGGTGCTCACACCGGGCCCTGGAAGACCTCCCCGGCTGCCTGCAAAGGCCGGTTTTCAAGCACTCCTGCCTGCTGTTCCTGCCACCCGCGCACAATACTCCCAAGCCCGGGAGAAAAGCGCTTCGGGGTGGTGCTCTCTACAGGCCCTTGGAAGACCTCCCCAGCTGCCTCCAAAGGCCGGTTTGCAATGACTCCTTCCTGCTGTTCCCGCCAGCCACGCACAATGCTCCCAAGCCCGGGAGAAAAGTGCTTCGGGGTGGTGATCTCTCCGGGCCCTTGGAAGTCGTCCCCGGCTGCCTCCAAAGGCCGGTTTGCAAGCACTCATGCCCGTTGTTCCCACCAGCCGCGCACAATGCTCCCAAGCCCGGGAGAAAAGCATTTTGGGGTGGTGCTCACTCCGGGCCCTTGGAAGACCTCCCCGGCTGCCTCCAAAGGCCAGTTTGCAAGCAGTCCTGCCTGCTGTTCCCGCCAGCCGCGCACAATGCTCCCAAGCCCGGGAGAAAAGCGCTTCGGGGTGGTGCTCTCTCCGGGCCCTTGGAAGACGTCCCCGGCTGCCTCCAAAGGCCGGTTTGCAAGCACTCATGCCCGTTGTTCCCACCAGCCGCGCACAATGCTCCCAAGCCCGGGAGAAAAGCATTTTGGGGTGGTGCTCACTCCGGGCCCTTGGAAGACCTCCCCGGCTGCCTCCAAAGGCCAGTTTGCAAGCAGTCCTGCCTGCTGTTCCCGCCAGCCGCGCACAATGTTCCCAAGCCCGGGAGAAAAGCGCTTCGGGGTGGTGCTCTCTCCGGGCACTTTCAAAACCTCCCCGGCTGCCTCCAAAGGCCGGTTTGTAAGTACTCATTCCCGCTGCTTCCGCCAGCCACGCACAATGCTCCCAAGCCCCTGAGAAAAGCATTTTGGGGTGGTGCTCTCTCCGGGCCCTTGGAAGACCTCCCGGGCTGCCTCCAAAGGCCAGTTTGCAAGCATTCATGTCCGTTGTTCCCGACAGCCGCGCACAATGCTCCCAAGCCCGAGAGAAAAGCATTTTGGGGTGGTGATCAGTCTGGCCCTTGGAAGACCTCCCCGGCTGCCTCCAAAGGACAGTTTGCAAGCACTCATGCCCGCTGTTCCCGCCAGCCGCGCACAATGCTCCCAAGACCGTGAGAAAAGCGCTTCGGGGTGGTGTTCTCTCAGGGACCATGGAGGACCTCCCCGGCTGCCCCCAAAGGCCGGTTTGCAAGCATTCCCACTCGATGTTCCGGCCAGGCACACACAATGTTCCAAAACCCCGGAGAAAAGCGCTTCGGGGTGGTGGTCTCTCCGGGCCCCTGCCCCTGAGCCTGGGGGCCAGGCAGGGGATCCACAGTCCCAGGCCAAGGCAGAACCACATGCACACGTCTGTTCCTGCCCCCTCCACCGGCAGAGAGCTGGGGGGAGCCAGAGTCTGTCAGGCAGCTGCTGGGCTGGCCGCCTGTGTGGGAAGGGGCAGAGCCGACCTAGGGGCAAGTTGGGCCTCTTGCTCTCCCTGCTGCCCTGAGGCTGCTGGGCCAAAGAGGTCTTGGGCATCCAGCCCCTTGCTGGTCCCTTCCCTCTGACGAGGCCCTCTGAGCTCCAGCACCTTGCAGTGTGGAGACAGCCCCTGCCAGCAACCTCCTCTCCAAGGAGGCCTCAACCGAGGCCTAGGCCCAGGGGAAAGGCACCAGCGGAGATGAGCCAGTGGAGGCGCACGGGCATGTCTGGACCCAGTCCCCGCAGCCTGCCCCTTGGTGGGGCAGTACCCCCGGAGGCCAGGAAGGTCTGGGCAAGGCTGCGAGGGGCAGGGGCCCTGCTGGGTCGTGCCCCTGGCCTGTGGGGCGTCTGAGCACAACCGGCACTCTCCCTCTGGAAGACCTCCCCGTCTGCCTCCAAAGGCCGGTTTGCAAGCACTCCCGCCCGCTGTTCCCGCCAGGCACGCACAATGCTCCCAAGCCCGGGAGAAAAGCGCTTCGGGGTGGTGCTCTCTCCGGGCCCTTGCCCCTGAGCCTGGGGGCCAGGCAGTGGAACACACTCCCAGGCCAATGCAGAACGACATGCACACGTCTGTTCCTGCCCCCTACACCGGCAGAGAGCTCGGGGGAGCCAGAGACTGCCAGGCTGCTGCTGGGCTGGCTGCCTGTGTGGGACGGGGCAGAGCCGACCGAGGGGAAAGTTGGGCCTCTTGCTCTCCCTGCTGCCCTGAGGCTGCTGGGTCAAAGAGGTCTTGGGCATCCAGCCCTTTGCTGGTCCCTTCCCTCTGACGAGGCCCTCTGAGCTCCAGCACCTTGCAGTGTGGAGACAGCACCTGCCAGCAACCTCGTCTCCAAAGAGGCCTCAACCGAGGCCTACGCCCAGGGGAAAAGCACCAGCGGGGATGATCCTGGGGAGGCGCACGGACATGTCTGGACCCAGTCCCCGCAGCCTGCCCCTTGGTGGGGCAGTACCCCCGGAGGCCAGGAAGGTCTGTGCAAGGCTGCGAGGGGCAGGGGCCCTGCTGGGTCCTGCCCCTGGCCTGTGAGGCCTCTGAGCACAACCGGCCCTCTCCCACTGGAAGACCTCCCCAGCTGCCTCCAAAGTCCTGTTTGCAAACACTCCCGCCCGCTGTTCACGCCAGGCTCGCACAATGCTCCCAAGCCCGGGAGAAAAGCGCTTTGGGGTGGTGCTCTCTCCGGGCCCTTGCCCCTGAGCCTGGGGGCCAGGCAGTGGGTCCACACTCCCAGACCAAGGCAGAACCACATGCACACGTCTGTTCCTGACCCCTGCACCGGCAGAGAGCTCTGGGGAGCCAGAGTCTGTCAGGCAGGTGCTGGGCTGGCCGCCTGTGTGGGAAGGGGCAGAGCCGACCTAGGGGCAAGTTGGGCCTCTTCCTCTCCCTGCTGCCCTGAGGCTGCTGGGCCAAAGAGGTCTTGGGCATCCAGCCCCTTGCTGGTCCCTTCCCTCTGACGAGGCCCTCTGAGCTCCAGCACCTTGCAGTGTGGAGACAGCCCCTGCCAGCAACCTCCTCTCCAATGAGGCCTCAACCGAGGCCTAGGCCTAGGGGAAAGACACCAGCGGGGATGAGCCTGGGGAGGCGCCCGGGCATGTCTGGACCCAGTCCCCGCAGCCTGCCCCTTGGTGGGGCAGTACCCCCGGAGGCCAGGAAGGTCTGTGCAAGGCTGCCAGGGGCAGGGACAGTGCTGGGTCCTGCCCCTGGCCTGTTGGACGTCTGAGCACAACCGGCACTCTCGCGCTGGAAGACCTCCCCGTCTGCCTCCAAAGGCCGGTTTGCAAGCACTCCCGCCCGCTGTTCCCGCCAGGCACGCACAATGCTCCCAAGCCCGGGAGAAAAGCGCTTCGGGGTGGTGCTCTCTCCGGGCCCTTGCCCCTAAGCCTGCGGGCCAGGCAGGGGGAACACACTCCCAGGCCAAGACAGAACGACATGAACACGTCTGTTCCTGCCCCCTACACCGGCAGAGAGCTCGGGGGAGCCAGAGTCTCTCAGGCAGGTGCTGGGCTGGCCGCCTGTGTGGGAAGGGGCAGAGCCGACCTAGGGGCAAGTTGGGCCTCTTGCTCTCCCTGCTGCCCTGAGGCTGCTGGGCCAAAGACGTCTTGGGCATCCAGCCCTTTGCTGGTCCCTTCCCTCTGACGAGGCCCTCTGAGCTCCAGCACCTTGCAGTGTGGAGACAGCACCTGCCAGCAATCTCCTCTCCAAGGAGGCCTCAACCGAGGCCTAGGCCCAGGGGAAAAGCACCAGCGGGGATGAGCCTGGGGAGGCGCCCGGGCATGTCTGGACCCAGTCCCCGCAGCCTGCCCCTTGGTGGGGCAGTACCCCTGGTGGCCAGGAAGGTCTGGGCAAGTCTGACCAGGGGCAGGGGACCTGCTGGGTCCTGCCCCTGTCCTGTGGGGCCTCTGAGCACAACCGGCCCTCTCCCACTGGAAGACCTCCCCGGCTGCCTCCAAAGGCCGTTTTGCACGCACTCCCGCCCACTGTTCCCACCAAGTGCGCACAATGCTCCCAAGCCCGGGAGAAAAGCGCTTCGGGGTGGTGCTCCCTCCGGGTCCTTGCCCCTGAGCCTGGGGGCCAGGCAGGGGGAACACACTCCCAGGCCAAGGCAGAACCACATGCACACGTCTGTTCCTGACCCCTGCACCGGCAGAGAGCTCGGGGGAGCCAGAGTCTGTCAGGCAGCTGCTGGGCTGGCCGCCTTTGTGGGAAGGGGCAGAGCCGACCTAGGGGCAAGTTGGGCCTCTTGCTCTCCCTGCTGCCCTGAGGCTGCTGGGCCAAAGAGGTTTTGGGCATCCAGCCCTTTGCTTGTCCCTTCCCTCTGACGAGGCCCTCTGAGCTCCAGCACCTTGCAGTGTGGAGACAGCCCCTGCCAGCAACCTCCTCTCCAAGGAGGCCTCAACCGAGACCTAGGACCAGGGGAAAGGCACCAGCGGGGATGAGCCTGGGGAGGCGCCCGGGCATGTCTGGACCCAGTCCCCGCAGCCTGCCCCTTGGTGGGGCAGTACCCCCGGAGGCCAGGAAGGTCTGGGAAAGGCTGGCCAGGGGCAGGGGACCTACTGGGTCCTGCCCCTGGCCTGTGGGGCCTCTGAGCACAACCGGCCCTCTCCCACTGGAAGACCTCCCCGGCTGCCTCCAAAGTCCTGTTTGCCAACACTCCCACCCGCTGTTCACGCCAGACTTGCACAATGCTCCCAAGCCCGGGAGAAAAGCGCTTCGGGGTGGTGCTCTCTCCGGGCCCTTGCCCCTGAGCCTGGGGGCAAGGCATGGGGAACACACTCACAGGCCAAGGCAGAACCACATGCCCACGTCTGTTCCTGTCCCCTGCACCGGCAGAGAGCTTGGGGGAGCCAGAGTCTGTCAGGCAGCTGCTGGGTTGGCCGCCTGTGTGGGAAGGGGCAGAGCCGCCCTAGGGGCAAGTTGGGCCTCTTGCTCTCCCTGCTGCCCTGAGGCTGCTGGGCCAAAGACGTCTTGGGCATCCAGCCCCTTACTGGTCCCTTCCCTCTGACGAGGCCCTCTGAGCTCCAGCACCTTGCAGTGTGGAGACAGCCCCTGCCAGCAACCTCCTCTCCAAGGAGGCCTCAACCGAGGCCTAGGCCCAGGGGAAAGACACCAGCGGGGATGAGCCAGGGGAGGCGCCCGAGCATGTCTGGACCCAGTCCCCGCAGCCTGCCCCTTGGTGGGGCAGTACCCCCGGAGGCCAGGAAGGTCTGGGTAAGGCTGTCCAGGGGCAGGGGCCCTGCTGGGTCCTGACCCTGGCCTGTGGGGCCTCTGAGCACAACCGGCCCTCTCCCACTGGAAGACCTCCCCGGCTGCCTCCAAAGGCCGGTTTGCAAGCGCTCCCGGCCACTGTTACCAGCAGGCGGGCACAATGCGCCTAAGCCCGGAAGAAAAGCGCTCCAGGGTGGTGCTCTCTCTGGGCCCTTGCCCCTGAGCCTGGGGGCAAGGCAGGGTGTCCACACTAACAGGCCAAGGCAGAACCACATGCACACGTCTGACCTGCCCCCTGCACCGGCAGAGAGCTCGGGGGAGCCAGAATCTGTCAGGCAGCTGCTGGGCTGGCCGCCTGTGTGGGAAGTGGCAGAGCCGACCTAGGGGCAAGTTGGGCCTCTTGCTCTCCCTGCTGCCCTGAGGCTGCTGGGCCATAGAGGTCTTGGGCATCCAGCCCCTTGCTGGTCCCTTCCCTCTGACGAGGCCCTCTGAGCTCCAGCACCTTGCAGTGTGGAGACAGCCCCTGCCAGCAACCTCCTCTCCAAGGAGGCCTCAACCGAGGCCTAGGCCCAGGGGAAAGGCACCAGCGGGGATGAGCCTGGGGAGGCGCCCGGGCATGTCTGGACCCAGTCCCCGCAGCCTGCCCCTTGGTGGGGCAGTACCCCCGGAGGGCAGGAAGGTCTGGGCAAGGCTGTCCAGGGGCAGGGGCCCTGCTGGGTCCTGCCCCTGGCCTGTGGGGCCTCTGAGCACAACCGGCCCTCTCCCACTGGAAGAACTCCCCGGCTCCCTCCAAAGGCCAGTTTGCCAACACTCCCGCCCGCTGTTCCCGCCAGGCACGCACAATGCTCCCAAGCCCGGGAGAAAAGCACTTCGAGGTGGTGCTCTCCTCGGGCCCTTGCCCCTGAGCCTGGGGGCCAGGCAGTTGGTCCACACTCCCAGACCAAGGCAGAACCACATGCACACGTCTGTTCCTGACCCCTGCACCGGCAGAGAGTTCGGGGGAGCCAGAGTCTGTCAGGCAGCTGCTGGGCTGGCCGCCTGTGTGGGAAGGGGCAGAGCCGACCTAGGGGCAAGTTGGGCCTCTTCCTCTCCCTGCTGCCCTGAGGCTGCTGGGCCAAAGAGGTCTTGGGCATCCAGCCCCTTGCTGGTCCCTTCCCTCTGACGAGGCCCTCTGAGCTCCAGCACCTTGCAGTGTGGAGACAGCCCCTGCCAGCAACATCCTCTCCAAGGAGGCCTCAACCGAGGCCTAGGCCCAGGGGAAAGGCACCAGCGGGGATGAGCCTGGGGAGGCGCCCGGGCATGTCTGGACCCAGTCCCCGCAGCCTGCCCCTTGGTGGGGCAGTACCCCCGGAGGCCAGGAAGATCTGGGCAAGGCTGGCCAGGGGCAGGGGCCCTGCTGGGTCCTCCCCATGGCCTGTGTGGCCTCTGAGCACAACTGGCCCTCTCCCACTGGAAGACCTCCCCGGCTGCCTCCAAAGGCCGGTTTGCAAGCACTCCCGCCCACTGTTCCCGCCAGGCGCGCACAATGCTCCCAAGCCCGGGAGAAAAGCGCTTCGGGGTGGTGCTCTCTCCGGGCCCTTGCCCCTGAGCCTGTGGGCAAGGCAGGGGGAACACACTCCCAGACCAAGGCAGAAACACATGCACACGTCTGTTCCTGTCCCCTGCACCGGCAGAGAGCTCGGGGGAGCCAGAGTCTCTCAGGCAGGTGCTGGGCTGGCCGCCTGTGTGGGAAGGGGCAGAGCCGACCTAGGGGCAAGTTGGGCCTCTTGCTCTCCCTGCTGCCCTGAGGCTGCAGGGCCAAAGACGTCTTGGGCATCCAGCCCCTTACTGGTCCCTTCCCTCTGACGAGGCCCTCTGAGCTCCAGCACCTTGCAGTGTGGAGACAGCCCCTGCCAGCAATCTCCTCTCCAAGGAGGCCTCAACAGAGGCCTAGGCCCAGGGGAAAAGCACCAGCGGGGTTGAGCCAGGGGAGGCGCCCGGGCATGTCTGGACCCTGTCCCCGCAGCCTGCCCCTTGGTGGGGCAGTACCCCCGGAGGCCAGGAAGGTCTGGGCAAGGCTGGCCAGGGGCAGGGGCCCTGCTGGGTCCTGCCCCTGGCCTGTGGGGCCTCTGAGCACAACCGGCCCTCTCCCACTGGAAGACCTCCCCGGCTGCCTCCAAAGGCCGGTTTGGAAGCACTCCCGCCCACTGTTCCCGCCAGGCGCGCACAATGCTCCCAAGCCCGGAAGAAAAGCGCTCCAGGGTGGTGCTCTCTCTGGGCCCTTGCCCCTGAGCCTGGGGGCAAGGCAGGGTGTCCACACTAACAGGCCAAGGCAGAACCACATGCACACGTCTGACCTGCCCCCTGCACCGGCAGAGAGCTCGGGGGAGCCAGAATCTGTCAGGCAGCTGCTGGGCTGGCCGCCTGTGTGGGAAGTGGCAGAGCCGACCTAGGGGCAAGTTGGGCCTCTTGCTCTCCCTGCTGCCCTGAGGCTGCTGGGCCATAGAGGTCTTGGGCATCCAGCCCCTTGCTGGTCCCTTCCCTCTGACGAGGCCCTCTGAGCTCCAGCACCTTGCAGTGTGGAGACAGCCCCTGCCAGCAACCTCCTCTCCAAGGAGGCCTCAACCGAGGCCTAGGCCCAGGGGAAAGGCACCAGCGGGGATGAGCCTGGGGAGGCGCCCGGGCATGTCTGGACCCAGTCCCCGCAGCCTGCCCCTTGGTGGGGCAGTACCCCCGGAGGGCAGGAAGGTCTGGGCAAGGCTGTCCAGGGGCAGGGGCCCTGCTGGGTCCTGCCCCTGGCCTGTGGGGCCTCTGAGCACAACCAGCCCTCTCCCACTGGAAGAACTCCCCGGCTCCCTCCAAAGGCCAGTTTGCCAACACTCCCGCCCGCTGTTCCCGCCAGGCACGCACAATGCTCCCAAGCCCGGGAGAAAAGCACTTCGGGGTGGTGCTCTCCTCGGGCCCTTGCCCCTGAGCCTGGGGGCCAGGCAGTTGGTCCACACTCCCAGACCAAGGCAGAACCACATGCACACGTCTGTTCCTGACCCCTGCACCGGCAGAGAGTTCGGGGGAGCCAGAGTCTGTCAGGCAGCTGCTGGGCTGGCCGCCTGTGTGGGAAGGGGCAGAGCCGACCTAGGGGCAAGTTGGGCCTCTTGCTCTCCCTGCTGCCTGAGGCTGCTGGGCCAAAGAGGTCTTGGGCATCCAGCCCCTTGCTGGTCCCTTCCCTCTGACGAGGCCCTATGAGCTCCAGCACCTTGCAGTGTGGAGACAGCCCCTGCCAGCAACATCCTCTCCAAGGAGGCCTCAACCGAGGCCTAGGCCCAGGGGAAAGGCACCAGCGGGGATGAGCCTGGGGAGGCGCCCGGGCATGTCTGGACCCAGTCCCCGCAGCCTGCCCCTTGGTGGGGCAGTACCCCCGGAGGCCAGGAAGATCTGGGCAAGGCTGGCCAGGGGCAGGGGCCCTGCTGGGTCCTCCCCATGGCCTGTGGGGCCTCTGAGCACAACCGGCCCTCTCCCACTGGAAGACCTCCCCGGCTGCCTCCAAAGGCCGGTTTGCAAGCACTCCCGCCCACTGTTCCCGCCAGGCGCGCACAATGCTCCCAAGCCCGGGAGAAAAGCGCTTCGGGGTGGTGCTCTCTCCGGGCCCTTGCCCCTGAGCCTGTGGGCAAGGCAGGGGGAACACACTCCCAGACCAAGGCAGAAACACATGCACACGTCTGTTCCTGTCCCCTGCACCGGCAGAGAGCTCGGGGGAGCCAGAGTCTCTCAGGCAGGTGCTGGGCTGGCCGCCTGTGTGGGAAGGGGCAGAGCCGACCTAGGGGCAAGTTGGGCCTCTTGCTCTCCCTGCTGCCCTGAGGCTGCAGGGCCAAAGACGTCTTGGGCATCCAGCCCCTTGCTGGTCCCTTCCCTCTGACGAGGCCCTCTGAGCTCCAGCACCTTGCAGTGTGGAGACAGCCCCTGCCAGCAATCTCCTCTCCAAGGAGGCCTCAACCGAGGCCTAGGCCCAGGGGAAAGGCACCAGCGGGGTTGAGCCAGGGGAGGCGCCCGGGCATGTCTGGACCCTGTCCCCGCAGCCTGCCCCTTGGTGGGGCAGTACCCCCGGAGGCCAGGAAGGTCTGGGCAAGGCTGGCCAGGGGCAGGGGCCCTGCTGGGTCCTGCCCCTGGCCTGTGGGGCCTCTGAGCACAACCGGCCCTCTCCCACTGGAAGACCTCCCCGGCTGCCTCCAAAGGCCGGTTTGGAAGCACTCCCGCCCACTGTTCCCGCCAGGCGCGCACAATGCTCCCAAGCCCGGGAGAAAAGCGCTTCGGGGTGGTGGTCTCTCCGGGCCCTTGCCCCTGAGCCTGGGGGCCAGGCAGGGGATCCACAGTCCCAGGCCAAGGCACAACAACATGCACACGTCTGTTCCTGCCCCCTCCACCGGCAGAGAGCTGGGGGGAGCCAGAGTCTGTCAGGCAGCTGCTGGGCTGGCCGCCTGTGTGGGAAGGGGCAGAGCCGACCTAGGGGCAAGTTGGGCCTCTTGCTCTCCCTGCTGCCCTGAGGCTGCTGGGCCAAAGAGGTCTTGAGCATCCAGCCCCTTGCTGGTCCCTTCCCTCTGACGAGGCCCTCTGAGCTCCAGCACCTTGCAGTGTGGAGACAGACCCTGCCAGCAACCTCCTCTACAAGGAGGCCTCAACCGAGGCCTAGGCCCAGGGGAAAGGCACCAGCGGGGATGAGCCAGTGGAGGGGCCCGGGCATGTCTGGACCCAGTCCCCGCAGCCTGCCCCTTGGTGGGGCAGTAGCCCCGGAGGCCAGGAAGGTCTGGGCAAGGCTGGCCAGGGGCAGGGTCCCTGCTGGGTCCTGCCCCTGGCCTGTGGGGCCTCTGAGCACAACCGGCCCTCTCCCACTGGAAGACCTCCCCGGCTGCCTTCAAAGGCGGGTTTGCCAACACTCCCGCCCGCTGTTCCCGCCAGGCACGCACAACGCTCCCAAGGCCAGGAGAAAAGCGCTTCGGGGTGTTGCTCTCTCCGGGCCCTTGCCCCTGAGCCTGGGGTCCAGGCAGTGGGTCCACACTCCCAGACCAAGGCAGAACCACATGCACACGTCTGTTCCTGACCCATGAACCGGCAGAGAGCTCGGGGGAGACAGAGTCTATCAGGCAGCTGCTGGGTTGGCTGCCTGTGTGGGAAGGGGCAGAGCCGACCTAGGGGCAAGTTGGGCCTCTTGCTCTCCCTGCTGCCCTGAGGCTGCTGGGCCAAAGAGGTCTTGGGCATCCAGCCCCTTGCTGGTCCCTTCCCGCTGACGAGGCCCTCTGAGCTCCAGCACCTTGCAGTGTGGAGACAGCCCCTGCCAGCAACCTCCTCTCCAAGGAGGCATCAACCGAGGCCTATGCCCAGGGGAAATGCACCAGCGGGGATGAGCCTGGGGAGGCGCCCAGGCATGTCTGGACCCAGTCCCCGCAGCCTGCCCCTTGGTGGGGCAGTACCCCCGGAGGCCAGGAAGGTCTGGGCAAGGCTGGCCAGGGGCAGGGGACCTGCTGGGTCCTGCCCCTGGCTTGTGAGGCCTCTGAGCACAACCGGCCCTCTCCCACTGGAAGACTTCCACGGCTGCCTCCAAAGTTCTGTTTGCAAACACTCCCGCCCGCTGTTCACGCCAGGCTCGCACAATGCTCCCAAGCCCGGGAGAAAAGCGCTTCGGGGTGGTGCTCTCTCCGGGCCCTTGCCCCTGAGCCTGGGGGCAAGGCAGGGGGAACACACTCCCAGGCCAAGGCAGAACCACATGCCCACGTCTGTTCCTGTCCCCTGCACCGGCAGAGAGCTTGGGGGAGCCAGAGTCTGTCAGGCAGCTGCTGAGTTGGCCGCCTGTGTGGGAAGGGGCAGAGCCGCCCTAGGGGCAAGTTGGGCCTCTTGCTCTCCCTGCTGCCCTGAGGCTGCTGGGCCAAAGACGTCTTGGGCATCCAGCCCCTTACTGGTCCCTTCCCTCTGACGAGGCCCTCTGAGCTCCAGCACCTTGCAGTGTGGAGACAGCCCCTGCCAGCAACCTCCTCTCCAAGGAGGCCTCAACCGAGGCCTAGGCCCAGGGGAAAGGCACCAGCGGGGATGAGCCTGGGGAGGCGCCCGGGCATGTCTGGACACAGGCCCCGCAGCCTGCCCCTTGGTGGGGCAGTACCCCCGGAGGCCAGGAAGGTCTGGGCAAGGCTGGCCAGGGGCAGGGGCCCTGCTGTGTCCTGCCCCTGGCCTGTGGGGCCTCTGAGCACAACTGGCCCTCTCCCACTGGAAGACCTCCCCGGTTGCCTCCAAAGGCCGGTTTGCAAGCGCTCCCGCCCACTGTTCCCAGCAGGCGTGCACAATGCTCCCAAGCCCGGGAGAAAAGCGCTTCAGGGTGGTGCTCTCTCCGGGCCCTTGCCCCTGATCCTGGGGGCAAGGCAGGGTGTCCACACTCCCAGGACAAGGCAGAACCACATGCACACGTCTGATCTGCCCCCTGCACCGGCAGAGAGATCGGGGGAGCCAGAGTCTGTCAGGCAGCTGCTGGGCTGGCCGCCTGTGTGGGAAGGGGCAGAGCCGACCTAGGGGCAAGTTGGGCCTCTTGCTCTCCCTGCTGCCCTGAGGCTGCTGGGCCAAAGAGGTCTTGGGCATCCAGCCCCTTGCTGGTCCCTTCCCTCGGACGAGGCCCTCTGAGCTCCAGCACCTTGCAGTGTGGAGACAGCCCCTGCCAGCAACCTCCTCTCCAAGGAGTCCTCAACCGAGGCCTAGGCCCAGGGGAATGGCACCAGCGGGGATGAGCCTGGGGAGGCGCCCGGGCATGTCTGGACCCAGTCCCCGCAGCCTGCCCCTTGGTGGGGCAGTACCCCCGGAGGCCAGGAAGGTCTGGGCAAGGCTGCCAGGGGCAGGGACACTGCTGGGTCCTGCCCCTGGCCTGTGGGACGTCTGAGCACAACCGGCACTCTCCCGCTGGAAGACCTCCCCGTCTGCCTCGAAAGGCCGGTTTGCAAGCACTCCCGCCCGCTGTTCCCGCCAGGCACGCACAATGCTCCCAAGCCCGGGAGAAAAGCGCTTCGGGGTGGTGCTCTCACCGGGCCCTTGGCCCTGAGCCTGGGGGCCAGGCAGGGGGAACACACTCCCAGGCCAAGGCAGAACGACATGCACACGTCTGTTCCTGCCCCCTACACCGGCAGAGAGCTCGGGGGAGCCAGAGACTGCCAGGCTGCTGCTGGGCTGGCCGCCTGTGTGGGACGGGGCAGAGCCGACCTAGGGGCAAATTGGGCCTCTTGCTCTCCCTGCTGCCCTGAGGCTGCTGGGTCAAAGAGGTCTTGGGCATCCAGCCCATTGCTGGTCCCTTCCCTCTGACGAGGCCCTCTGATCTCCAGCACCTTGCAGTGTGGAGACAGCCCCTGCCAGCAACCTCCTCTCCAAGGAGGCCTCAACCGAGGCCTAGGCCCAGGGGAAAGGCACCAGCGGGGATGAGCCTGGGGAGGCGCCCGGGGATGTCTGGACCCAGTCCCCGCAGCCTGCCCCTTGGTGGGGCAGTACCCCCGGAGGCCAGGAAGGTCTGGGCAAGGCTGGCCAGGGTCAGGGGCCCTGCTGGGTCCTGCCCCTGGCCTGTGGGGCCTCTGAGCACAACCGGCCCTCTCCCACTGGAAGACCTCCCCGGCTGCCTCCAAAGTCCTGTTTGCTAACACTCCCGCCCGCTGTTCACGCCAGGCTCGCACAATGCTCCCAAGCCCGGGAGAAAAGCGCATTGGGGTGGTTCTCTCTCCTGGCCCTTGCCCCTGAGCCTGGGGGCAAGGCACGGGGAACACACTCCCTGGCCAAGGCAGAACCACATGCCCACGTCTGTTCCTGTCCCCTGCACCGGCAGAGAGCTTGGGGGAGCCAGAGTCTGGCAGGCAGCTGCTGGGTTGGCCGCCTGTGTGGGAAGGGGCAGAGCCGACCTAGGGGCAAGTTGGGCCTCTTGCTCTCCCTGCTGCCCTGAGGCTGCTGGGCCAAAGACGTCTTGGGCATCCAGCCCCTTACTGGTCCCTTCCCTCTGACGAGGCCCTCTGAGCTCCAGCACCTTGCAGTGTGGAGACAGCCCCTGCCAGCAACCTCCTCTCCAAGGAGGCCTCAACCGAGGCCTAGGCCCAGGGGAAAGGCACCAGCGGGGATGAGCCAGGGGAGGCGCCCGAGCATGTCTGGACCCAGTCCCCGCAGCCTGCCCCTTGGTGGGGCAGTACCCCCGGAGGCCAGGAAGGTCTGGGCAAGGCTGGCCAGGGGCAGGGGCCCTGCTGCGTCCTGCCCCTGGCCTGTGGGGCCTCTGAGCACAACCGGCCCTCTCCCACTGGAAGACCTCCCCGGCTGCCTCCAAAGGCCGGTTTGCAAGCGCTCCCGCCCACTGTTCCCAGCAGGCGTGCACAATGCTCCCAAGCCCGGGAGAAAAGCGCTTCAGGGTGGTGCTCTCTCCGGGCCCTTGCCCCTGAGCCTGGGGTCAAGGCACGGTGTCCACACTCCCAGGCCAAGTCAGAACCACATGCACACGTCTGTTCCTGCCCCCTGCACCGGCAGAGAGCTCGGGGGAGCCAGAGTCTGTCAGGCAGCTGCTGGGCTGGCCGCCTGTGTGGGAAGTGGCAAAGCCTACCTAGGGGCAAGTTGGGCCTCTTGCCCTCCCTGCTGCCCTGAGGCTGCTTGGCCAAAGAGGTCTTGGGCATCCAACCCCTTGCTGGTCCCTTCCCTCTGACGAGGCCCTCTGCGCTCCAGCACCTTGCAGTGTGGAGACAGCCCCTGCCAGCAACCTCCTCTCCAAGGAGGCCTCAACCGAGGCCTAGGCCCAGGGGAAAGGCACCAGCGGGGATGAGCCTGGGGAGGCGCCCGGGCATGTATGGACCCAGTCCACGCAGCCTGCCCCTTGGTGGGGCAGTACCCCCGGAGGCGAGGAAGGTCTGGGAAAGGCTGGCCAGGGGCAGGGGACCTGCTGGGTCCTGCCCCTGGCCTGTGGGGCCTCTGAGCACAACCGGCCCTCTCCCACTGGAAGACGTCCCCGGCTGCCTCCAAAGGCCGGTTTGCAAGCACTCCCGCCCACTGTTCCAACCAAGGGCGCACAACGCTCCGAAGCCCGGGAGAAAATCGCCTCGGGGTGGTGCTCTCTCCGGGCCCTTTCCCCTGAGCCTGGGGGCCAGGCAGGGTGTCCACACTCCCAGGCCAATGCAGAACGACATGCACACGTCTGTTCCTGCCCCATGCACCGGCAGAGAGCTCGGGGGAGCCAAAGTCTGTCAGGCAGCTGCTGGGCTGGCCGCCTGTGTGGGAAGGGGCAGAGCCGACCTAGGGGCAAGTTGGGCCTCTTGCTCTCCCTGCTGCCCTGAGGCTGCTGGGTCAAAGAGGTCTTGGGCATCCAGCCCTTTGCTGGTCCCTTCCCTCTGACGAGGCCCTCTGAGCTCCAGCACCTTGCAGTGTGGAGACAGCCCCTGCCAGCAACCTCCTCTCCAAAGAGGCCTCAACCGAGGCCTACGCCCAGGGGAAAACACCAGCGGGGATGATCCTGGGGAGGCGCACGGACATGTCTGGACCCAGTCCCCGCAGCCTGCCCCTTGGTGGGGCAGTACCCCCGGAGGCCAGGAAGGTCTGGGCAAGGCTGGCCAGGGGCAGGGGCCCTGCTGGGTCCTGCCCCTGGCCTGTGAGGCCTCTGAGCACAACCGGCCCTCTCCCACTGGAAGACCTCCCCAGCTGCCTCCAAAGTCCTGTTTGCAAACACTCCCGCCCGCTGTTCACGCCAGGCTCGCACAATGCTCCCAAGCCCGGGAGAAAAGCGATTCGGGGTGGTGCTCTCTCCGGGCCCTTGCCCCTGAGCCTGGGGGCCAGGCAGTGGGTCCACACTCCCAGACAAAGTCAGAACCACATGCACACGTCTGTTCCTGACCCCTGCACCGGCAGAGAGCTCTGGGGAGCCAGAGTCTGTCAGGCAGGTGCTGGGCTGGCCGCCTGTGTGGGAAGGGTTAGAGCCGACCTAGGGGCAAGTTGGGCCTCTTCCTCTCCCTGCTGCCCTGAGGCTGCTGGGCCAAAGAGGTCTTGGGCATCCAGCCCCTTGCTGGTCCCTTCCCTCTGACGAGGCCCTCTGAGCTCCAGCACCTTGCAGTGTGGAGACAGCCCCTGCCAGCAACCTCCGCTCCAATGAGGCCTCAACCGAGGCCTAGGCCTAGGGGAAAGACACCAGCGGGGATGAGCCTGGGGAGGTGCCCGGGCATGTCTGGACCCAGTCCCCGCAGCCTGCCCCTTGGTGGGGCAGTACCCCCGGAGGCCATGAAGGTCTGTGCAAGGCTGCCAGGGGCAGGGGACCTGCTGGGTCCTGCCCCTGGCCTGTTGGACGTCTGAGCACAACCGGCACTCTCGCGCTGGAAGACCTCCCCGTCTGCCTCCAAAGGCCGGTTTGCAAGCACTCCCGCCCGCTGTTCCCGCCAGGCACGCACAATGCTCCCAAGCCCGGGAGAAAAGCGCTTCGGGGTGGTGCTCTCTCCGGGCCCTTGCCCCTAAGCCTGCGGGCCAGGCAGGGGGAACACACTCCCAGGCCAAGACAGAACGACATGAACACGTCTGTTCCTGCCCCCTACACCGGCAGAGAGCTCGGGGGAGCCAGAGTCTCTCAGGCAGGTGCTGGGCTGGCCGCCAGTGTGGGAAGGGGCAGAGCCGACCTAGGGGCAAGTTGGGCCTCTTGCTCTCCCTGCTGCCCTGAGGCTGCTGGGCCAAAGACGTCTTGGGCATCCAGCCCTTTGCTGGTCCCTTCCCTCTGACGAGGCCCTCTGAGCTCCAGCACCTTGCAGTGTGGAGACAGCACCTGCCAGCAATCTCCTCTCCAAGGAGGCCTCAACCGAGGCCTAGGCCCAGGGGAAAAGCACCAGCGGGGATGAGCCTGGGGAGGCGCCCGGGCATGTCTGGACCCAGTCCCCGCAGCCTGCCCCTTGGTGGGGCAGTACCCCTGGAGGCCAGGAAGGTCTGGGCAAGTCTGACCAGGGGCAGGGGACCTGCTGGGTCCTGCTCCTGGCCTGTGGGGTCTCTGAGCACAACCGGCCCTCTCCCACTGGAAGACCTCCCCGGCTGCCTCCAAAGGCCGTTTTGCACGCACTCCCGCCCACTGTTCCCACCAAGTGCGCACAATGCTCCCAAGCCCGGGAGAAAAGCGCTTCGGGGTGGTGCTCTTTCCGGGTCCTTGCCCCTGAGCCTGGGGGCCAGGCAGGGGGAACACACTCCCAGGCCAAGGCAGAACCACATGCACACGTCTGTTCCTGACCCCTGCACCGGCAGAGAGCTCGGGGGAGCCAGTCTGTCAGGCAGCTGCTGGGCTGGCCGCCTTTGTGGGAAGGGGCAGAGCCGACCTAGGGGCAAGTTGGGCCTCTTGCTCTCCCTGCTGCCCTGAGGCTGCTGGGCCAAAGAGGTCTTGGACATCCAGCCCTTTGCTTGTCCCTTCCCTCTGACGAGGCCCTCTGAGCTCCAGCACCTTGCAGTGTGGAGACAGCCCCTGCCAGCAACCTCCTCTCCAAGGAGGCCTCAACCGAGACCTAGGACCAGGGGAAAGGCACCAGCGGGGATGAGCCTGGGGAGGCGCCCGGGCATGTCTGGACCCAGTCCCCGCAGCCTGCCCCTTGGTGGGGCAGTACCCCCGGAGGCCAGGAAGATCTGGGCAAGGCTGGCCAGGGGCAGGGGCCCTGCTGGGTCCTCCCCATGGCCTGTGGGGCCTCTGAGCACAACCGGCCCTCTCCCACTGGAAGACCTCCCCGGCTGCCTCCAAAGGCCGGTTTGCAAGCACTCCCGCCCACTGTTCCCACCAGGCGCGCACAATGCTCCCAAGCCCGGGAGAAAAGCGCTTCGGGGTGGTGCTCTCTCCGGGCCCTTGCCCCTGAGCCTGTGGGCAAGGCAGGGGGAACACACTCCCAGACCAAGGCAGAAACACATGCACACGTCTGTTCCTGTCCCCTGCACCGGCAGAGAGCTCGGGGGAGCCAGAGTCTCTCAGGCAGGTGCTGGGCTGACCGCCTGTGTGGGAAGGGGCAGAGCCGACCTAGGGGCAAGTTGGGCCTCTTGCTCTCCCTGCTGCCCTGAGGCTGCAGGGCCAAAGACGTCTTGGGCATCCAGCCCCTTACTGGTCCCTTCCCTCTGACGAGGTCCTCTGAGCTCCAGCACCTTGCAGTGTGGAGACAGCCCCTGCCAGCAATCTCCTCTCCAAGGAGGCCTCAACCGAGGCCTAGGCCCAGGGGAAAGGCACCAGCGGGGTTGAGCCAGGGGAGGCGCCCGGGCATGTCTGGACCCTGTCCCCGCAGCCTGCCCCTTGGTGGGGCAGTACCCCCGGAGGCCAGGAAGGTCTGGGCAAGGCTGGCCAGGGGCAGGGGCCCTGCTGGGTCCTGCCCCTGGCCTGTGGGGCCTCTGAGCACAACCGGCCCTCTCCCACTGGAAGACCTCCCCGGCTGCCTCCAAAGGCCGGTTTGGAAGCACTCCCGCCCACTGTTCCCGCCAGGCGCGCACAATGCTCCCAAGCCCGGGAGAAAAGCGCTTCGGGGTGGTGGTCTCTCCGGGCCCTTGCCCCTGAGTCTGGGGGCCAGGCAGGGGATCCACAGTCCCAGGCCAAGGCACAACAACATGCACATGTCTGTTCCTGCCCCCTCCACCGGCAGAGAGCTGGGGGGAGCCAGAGTCTGTCAGGCAGCTGCTGGGCTGGCCGCCTGTGTGGGAAGGGGCAGAGCCGACCTAGGGGCAAGTTGAGCCTCTTGCTCTCCCTGCTGCCCTGAGGCTGCTGGGCCAAAGAGGTCTTGAGCATCCAGCCCCTTGCTGGTCCCTTCCCTCTGACGAGGCCCTCTGAGCTCCAGCACCTTGCAGTGTTGAGACAGACCCTGCCAGCAACCTCCTCTCCAAGGAGGCCTCAACCGAGGCCTAGGCCCAGGGGAAAGGCACCAGCGGGGATGAGCGAGTGGAGGGGCCCGGGCATGTCTGGAGCCAGTCCCCGCAGCCTGCCCCTTGGTGGGGCAGTACCCCCGGAGGCCAGGAAGGTCTGGGCTATGCTGGCCAGGGGCAGGGTCCCTGCTGGGTCCTGCCCCTGGCCTGTGGGGCCTCTGAGCACAACCGGCCCTCTCCCACTGGAAGACCTCCCCGGCTGCCTTCAAAGGCGGGTTTGCCAACACTCCCGTCCGCTGTTCCCGCCAGGCACGCACAACGCTCCCAAGGCCAGGAGAAAAGCGCTTCGGGGTGTTGCTCTCTCCGGGCCCTTGCCCCAGAGCCTGGGGTCCAGGCAGTGGGTCCACACTCCCAGACCAAGGCAGAACCACATGCACACGTCTGATCTGCCCCCTGCACCGGCAGAGAGCTCGGGGGAGCCAGAGTCTGTCAGGCAGCTGCTGGGCTGGCCGCCTGTGTGGGAAGGGGCAGAGCCGACCTAGGGGCAAGTTGGGCCTCTTGCTGTCCCTGCTGCCCTGAGGCTGCTGGGCCAAAGAGGTCTTGGGCATCCAGCCCCTTGCTGGTCCCTTCCCTCTGACGAGGCCCTCTGAGCTCCAGCACCTTGCAGTGTGGAGACAGCCCCTGCCAGCAACCTCCTCTCCAAGGAGTCCTCAACCGAGGCCTAGGCCCAGGGGAAAGGCACCAGCGGGGATGAGCCTGGGGAGGCGCCCGGGCATGTCTGGACCCAGTCCCCGCAGCCTGCCCCTTGGTGGGGCAGTACCCCCGGAGGCCAGGAAGGTCTGGGCAAGGCTGCCAGGGGCAGGGACACTGCTGGGTCCTGCCCCTGGCCTGTGGGGCGTCTGAGCACAACCGGCACTCTCCCGCTGGAAGACCTCCCCGTCTGCCTCGAAAGGCCGGTTTGCATGCACTCCCGCCCGCTGTTCCCGCCAGGCACGCCCAATGCCCCCAAGCCCGGGAGAAAAGCGCTTCGGGGTGGTGCTCTCACCGGGCCCTTGCCCCTGAGCCTGGGGGCCAGGCAGGGGGAACACACTCCCAGGCCAAGGCAGAACGACATGCACACGTCTGTTCCTGCCCCCTACACCGGCAGAGAGCTCGGGGGAGCCAGAGACTGCCAGGCTGCTGCTGGGCTGGCCGCCTGTGTGGGACGGGGCAGAGCCGACCTAGGGGCAAGTTGGGCCTCTTGCTCTCCCTGCTGCCCTGAGGCTGCTGGGTCAAAGAAGTCTTGGGCATCCAGCCCTTTGCTGGTCCCTTCCCTCTGACGAGGCCCTCTGATCTCCAGCACCTTGCAGTGTGGAGACAGCCCCTGCCAGCAACCTCCTCTCCAAGGAGGCCTCAACCGAGGCCTAGGCCCAGGGGAAAGGCACCAGCGGGGATGAGCCTGGGGAGGCGCCCGGGGATGTCTGGACCCAGTCCCCGCAGCCTGCCCCTTGGTGGGGCAGTACCCCCGGAGGCCAGGAAGGTCTGGGCAAGGCTGGGCACGGTCAGGGTCCTGCTGGGTCCTGCCCCTGGCCTGTGGGGCCTCTGAGCACAACCGGCCCTCTCCCACTGGAAGACCTCCCCGGCTGCCTCCAAAGTCCTGTTTGCTAACACTCCCGCCCGCTGTTCACGCCAGGCTCGCACAATGCTCCCAAGCCCGGGAGAAAAGCGCATTGGGGTGGTTCTCTCTCCGGGCCCTTGCCCCTGAGCCTGGGGGCAAGGCACGGGGAACACACTCCCTGGCCAAGGCAGAACCACATGCCCACGTCTGTTCCTGTCCCCTGCACCGGCAGAGAGCTTGGGGGAGCCAGAGTCTGACAGGCAGCTGCTGGGTTGGCCGCCTGTGTGGGAAGGGGCAGAGCCGACCTAGGGGCAAGTTGGGCCTCTTGCTCTCCCTGCTGCCCGGAGGCTGCTGGGCCAAAGACGTCTTGGGTATCCAACCCCTTACTGGTCCCTTCCCTCTGACGAGGCCCTCTGAGCTCCAGCACCTTGCAGTGTGGAGACAGCCCCTGCCAGCAACCTCCTCTCCAAGGAGGCCTCAACCGAGGCCTAGGCCCAGGGGAAAGGCACCAGCGGGGATGAGCCAGGGGAGGCGCCCGAGCATGTCTGGACCCAGTCCCCGCAGCCTGCCCCTTGGTGGGGCAGTACCCCCGGAGGCCAGGAAGGTCTGGGCAAGGCTGGCCAGGGGCAGGGGCCCTGCTGCGTCCTGCCCCTGGCCTGTGGGGCCTCTGAGCACAACCGGCCCTCTCCCACTGGAAGACCTCCCCGGCTGCCTCCAAAGGCCGGTTTGCAAGCGCTCCCGCCCACTGTTCCCAGCAGGCGTGCACAATGCTCCCAAGCCCGGGAGAAAAGCGCTTCAGGGTGGTGCTCTCTCCGGGCCCTTGCCCCTGAGCCTGGGGTCAAGGCACGGTGTCCACACTCCCAGGCCAAGTCAGAACCACATGCACACGTCTGTTCCTGCCCCCTGCACCGGCAGAGAGCTCGGGGGAGCCAGAGTCTGTCAGGCAGCTGCTGGGCTGGCCGCCTGTGTGGGAAGTGGCAGAGCCGACCTAGGGGCAAGTTGGGCCTCTTGCCCTCCCTGCTGCCCTGAGGCTGCTGGGCCAAAGAGGTCTTGGGCATCCAACCCCTTGCTGGTCCCTTCCCTCTGACGAGGCCCTCTGAGCTCCAGCACCTTGCAGTGTGGAGACAGCCCCTGCCAGCAACCTCCTCTCCAAGGAGGCCTAAACCGAGGCCTAGGCACAGGGGAAAGGCACCAGCGGGGATGAGCCTGGGGTGGCGCCCGGGCATGTATGGACCCAGTCCCCGCAGCCTGCCCCTTGGTGGGGCAGTACCCCCGGAGGCGAGGAAGGTCTGGGAAAGGCTGGCCAGGGGCAGGGGACCTGCTGGGTCCTGCCCCTGGCCTGTGGGGCCTCTGAGCACAACCGGCCCTCTCCCACTGGAAGACGTCCCCGGCTGCCTCCAAAGGCCGGTTTGCAAGCACTCCCGCCCACTGTTCCAACCAAGGGCGCACAACGCTCCCAAGCCCGGGAGAAAATCGCCTCGGGGTGGTGCTCTCTCCGGGCCCTTTCCCCTGAGCCTGTGGGCCAGGCAGGGTGTCCACACTCCCAGGCCAAGGCAGAACGACATGCACACGTCTGTTCCTGCCCCATGCACCGGCAGAGAGCTCGGGGGAGCCAAAGTCTGTCAGGCAGCTGCTGGGCTGGCCGCCTGTGTGGGAAGGGGCAGAGCCGACCTAGGGGCAAGTTGGGCGTCTTGCTCTCCCTGATGCCCTGAGGCTGCTGGGTCAAAGAGATCTTGGGCATCCAGCCCCTTGCTTGTCCCTTCCCTCTGACGAGGCCCTCTGAGCTCCAGCACCTTGCAGTGTGGAGACAGCCCCTGCCAGCAACCTCCTCTCCAAGGAGGCCTCAACCGAGGCCTAGGCCCAGGGGAAAGGCACCAGCGGGGATGAGCCTGGGGAGGCGCCCGGGCATGTCTGGACCCAGTCCCCGCAGCCTGCCCCTTGGTGGGGCAGTACCCCCGGAAGCCAGGAAGGTCTGGGCAAGGCTGGCCACGGGCAGGGGCCCTGCTGGGTCCTGCCCCTGGCCTGTGGGGCCTCTGAGCACAACCGGCTCTCTCCCACTGGAAGACTTCCCCGGCTGCCTCCAAACGCCGGTTTGCCAACACTCCCGCCCGCTGTTCCCGCCAGGCACGCACAATTCTCCCAAGCCCGGGAGAAAAGCGCTTCGGGGTGGTGCTCTCTCCGGGCCCTTGCCCCTGAGCGTGGGGGCGAAGCAGTGGGTCCACACTCCCAGACCAACGCAGAACCACATGCACACGTCTGTTCCTGACCCCTGCACCGGCAGAGAGCTCGGGGGAGCCAGAGTCTGTCAGGCAGCTGCTGGGCTGGCCGCCTGTGTGGGAAGGGGCAGAGCCGACCTAGGGGCAAGTTGGGCCTCTTCCTCTCCCTGCTGCCCTGAGGCTGCTGGGCCAAAGAGGTCTTGGGCATCCAGCCCCTTGCTGGTCCCTTCCCTCTGACGAGGCCCTCTGAGCTCCAGCACCTTGCAGTGTGGAGACAGCCCCTGCCAGCAACCTCCTCTCCAAGGAGGCCTCAACCGAGGCCTAGGCCCAGGGGAAAGGCACCAGCGGGGATGAGCCTGGGGAGGCGCCCGGCCATGTCTGGACCCAGTCCCCGCAGCCTGCCCCTTGGTGGGGCAGTACCCCCGGAGGCCAGGAGGGTCTGGGCAAGGCTGCCAGGGGCAGGGACACTGCTGGGTCCTGCCCCTGGCCTGTGGGGCGTCTGAGCACAACCGGCACTCTCCCGCTGGAAGACCTCCCCCGCTGCCTCCAAAGGCCGGTTTGCAAGCACTCCCGCCCGCTGTTCCCGCCAGGCACGCACAATGCTCCCAAGCCCGGGAGAAAAGCGCTTCGGGGTGGTGCTCTCTCCGGGCCCTTGCCCCTGAGCCTGGGGGACAGGCAGGGGGAACACACTCCCAGGCCAAGGCAGAACGACATGCACACGTCTGTTCCTGCCCCCTACACCGGCAGAGAGTTCGGGGGAGCCAGAGACTGCCAGGCTGCTGCTGGGCTGGCTGCCTGTGTGGGACGGGGTAGAGCCGACCTAGGGGCAAGTTGGGCCTCTTGCTCTCCCTGCTGCCCTGAGGCTGCTGGGTCAAAGAGGTCTTGGGCATCCAGCCCTTTGCTGGTCCTTTCCCTCTGACGAGGCCCTCTGAGCTCCAGCACCTTGCAGTGTGCAGACAGCCCCTGCCGGCAACCTCCTCTCCCAGGAGGCCTCAACCGAGGCCTAGACCCAGGGGAAAGGCACCAGCGGGGATGAGCCTGGGGAGGCGCCCGGGCATGTCTGGACCCAGGCCCCGCAGCCTGCCCCTTGGTGGGGTAGTACCCCCGGAGGCCAGGAAGGTCTGGGCAAGGCTGCCAGAGGCAGGGACACTGCTGGGTCCTGCCCCTGGCCTGTGGGGCCTCTGAGAACAACTGGCACTCTCCCGCTGGAAGACCTCCCCGGCTGCCTCCAAAGGCTGGTTTGCAAGCACTCAATCCCGCTGTTCACGCCAGCTGCGCACAATGCTCCCAAGCCCGGGAGAAAAGCATTTTGGGGTGGTGCTCACTCCGGGCTTTGGAAGACCTCCCCGGCTGCCTCCAAGGCCGGTTTGCAAGCACTTCTGCCTGCTGTTCCCGCCACCCGCGCACAATGCTCCCAAGCCCGGGAGAAAAGCGTTTCGGGGTGGTGTTCTCTCTGGGCCCAAGAAAGACCTCCCGGGCTGCCCCCAAATGCCGGTTTGCAAGCACTCCCACTCGCTGTTCCCGCCATCCGTGCAAATGCTCCAAGCCCAGGAGAAAAGCCCTTCAGGGTGGTGCTCTCTCCCGGCCCTTGGAAGACCTCCCCGGCTGCCTCCAAAGGCTGGATTTCAAGTACTCCCTCCCGCTGTCCCGCCAGCCGCACACAATGCTCCCAATCACGGGAGAAAAGCGCTTCGGGGTGGTGCTCTCTACGGGCCCTTGGAAGACCTCCCCGTTTGTCTCCAAAGGCCGGTTTGCAAGCACTCATGCCCGCTGTTCCCGTCAGCCGCGCACAATGCTCCCAAGCCTAGGAGAAAAGCGCTTCGGGGTGGTGCTCTCTCCCGGCCCTTGGAAGACCTCCCCGGCTGCCTCCAAAGGCCGGTTTGCAAGCACTCAATCCCGCTGTTCCCGCCAGCCGCGCACAATGCTCCCAAGCCCGGGAGAAAAGCGCTTCAGGGTGGTGCTCTCTCCGGGCCCTTGCCCCTGAGCCTGGGGTCAAGGCACGGTGTCCACACTCCCAGGCCAAGTCAGAACCACATGCACACGTCTGTTCCTGCCCCCTGCACCGGCAGAGAGCTCGGGGGAGCCCGAGTCTGTCAGGCAGCTGCTGGGCTGGCCGCCTGTGTGGGAAGTGGCAGAGCCGACCTAGGGGCAAGTTGGGCCTCTTGCCCTCCCTGCTGCCCTGAGGCTGCTGGGCCAAAGAGGTCTTGGGCATCCAACCCCTTGCTGGTCCCTTCCCTCTGACGAGGCCCTCTGAGCTCCAGCACCTTGCAGTGTGGAGACAGCCCCTGCCAGCAACCTCCTCTCCAAGGAGGCCTAAACCGAGGCCTAGGCACAGGGGAAAGGCACCAGCGGGGATGAGCCTGGGGAGGCGCCCGGGCATGTATGGACCCAGTCCCCGCAGCCTGCCCCTTGGTGGGGCAGTACCCCCGGAGGCGAGGAAGGTCTGGGAAAGGCTGGCCAGGGGCAGGGGACCTGCTGGGTCCTGCCCCTGGCCTGTGGGGCCTCTGAGCACAACCGGCCCTCTCCCACTGGAAGACGTCCCCGGCTGCCTCCAAAGGCCGGTTTGCAAGCACTCCCGCCCACTGTTCCAACCAAGGGCGCACAACGCTCCCAAGCCCGGGAGAAAATCGCCTCGGGGTGGTGCTCTCTCCGGGCCCTTTCCCCTGAGCCTGTGGGCCAGGCAGGGTGTCCACACTCCCAGGCCAAGGCAGAACGACATGCACACGTCTGTTCCTGCCCCATGCACCGGCAGAGAGCTCGGGGGAGCCAAAGTCTGTCAGGCAGGTGCTGGGCTGGCCGCCTGTGTGGGAAGGGGCAGAGCCGACCTAGGGGCAAGTTGGGACTCTTGCTCTCCCTGATGCCCTGAGGCTGCTGGGTCAAAGAGATCTTGGGCATCCAGCCCCTTGCTTGTCCCTTCCCTCTGACGAGGCCCTCTGAGCTCCAGCACCTTGCAGTGTGGAGACAGCCCCTGCCAGCAACCTCCTCTCCAAGGAGGCCTCAACCGAGGCCTAGGCCCAGGGGAAAGGCACCAGCGGGGATGAGCCTGGGGAGGCGCCCGGGCATGTCTGGACCCAGTCCCCGCAGCCTGCCCCTTGGTGGGGCAGTACCCCCGGAAGCCAGGAAGGTCTGGGCAAGGCTGGCCACGGGCAGGGGCCCTGCTGGGTCCTGCCCCTGGCCTGTGGGGCCTCTGAGCACAACCGGCTCTCTCCCACTGGAAGACTTCCCCGGCTGCCTCCAAAGGCCGGTTTGCCAACACTCCCGCCCGCTGTTCCCGCCAGGCACGCACAATTCTCCCAAGCCCGGGAGAAAAGCGCTTCGGGGTGGTGCTCTCTCCGGGCCCTTGCCCCTGAGCGTGGGGGCGAAGCAGTGGGTCCACACTCCCAGACCAACGCAGAACCACATGCACACGTCTGTTCCTGACCCCTGCACCGGCAGAGAGCTCGGGGGAGCCAGAGTCTGTCAGGCAGCTGCTGGGCTGGCCGCCTGTGTGGGAAGGGGCAGAGCCGACCTAGGGGCAAGTTGGGCCTCTTCCTCTCCCTGCTGCCCTGAGGCTGCTGGGCCAAAGAGGTCTTGGGCATCCAGCCCCTTGCTGGTCCCTTCCCTCTGACGAGGCCCTCTGAGCTCCAGCACCTTGCAGTGTGGAGACAGCCCCTGCCAGCAACCTCCTCTCCAAGGAGGCCTCAACCGAGGCCTAGGCCCAGGGGAAAGGCACCAGCGGGGATGAGCCTGGGGAGGCGCCCGGCCATGTCTGGACCCAGTCCCCGCAGCCTGCCCCTTGGTGGGGCAGTACCCCCGGAGGCCAGGAGGGTCTGGGCAAGGCTGCCAGGGGCAGGGACACTGCTGGGTCCTGCCCCTGGCCTGTGGGGCGTCTGAGCACAACCGGCACTCTCCCGCTGGAAGACCTCCCCGGCTGCCTCCAAAGGCCGGTTTGCAAGCACTCCCGCCCGCTGTTCCCGCCAGGCACGCACAATGCTCCCAAGCCCGGGAGAAAAGCGCTTCGGGGTGGTGCTCTCTCCGGGCCCTTGCCCCTGAGCCTGGGGGACAGGCAGGGGGAACACACTCCCAGGCCAAGGCAGAACGACATGCACACGTCTGTTCCTGCCCCCTACACCGGCAGAGAGTTCGGGGGAGCCAGAGACTGCCAGGCTGCTGCTGGGCTGGCTGCCTGTGTGGGACGGGGTAGAGCCGACCTAGGGGCAAGTTGGGCCTCTTGCTCTCCCTGCTGCCCTGAGGCTGCTGGGTCAAAGAGGTCTTGGGCATCCAGCCCTTTGCTGGTCCTTTCCCTCTGACGAGGCCCTCTGAGCTCCAGCACCTTGCAGTGTGCAGACAGCCCCTGCCGGCAACCTCCTCTCCAAGGAGGCCTCAACCGAGGCCTAGGCCCAGGGGAAAGGCACCAGCGGGGATGAGCCTGGGGAGGCGCCCGGGCATGTCTGGACCCAGGCCCCGCAGCCTGCCCCTTGGTGGGGTAGTACCCCCGGAGGCCAGGAAGGTCTGGGCAAGGCTGCCAGAGGCAGGGATACTGCTGGGTCCTGCCCCTGGCCTGTGGGGCCTCTGAGAACAACTGGCACTCTCCCGCTGGAAGACCTCCCCGGCTGCCTCCAAAGGCTGGTTTGCAAGCACTCAATCCCGCTGTTCACGCCAGCTGCGCACAATGCTCCCAAGCCCGGGAGAAAAGCATTTTGGGGTGGTGCTCACTCCGGGCTTTGGAAGACCTCCCCGGCTGCCTCCAAGGCCGGTTTGCAAGCACTTCTGCCTGCTGTTCCCGCCACCCGCGCACAATGCTCCCAAGCCCGGGAGAAAAGCGTTTCGGGGTGGTGTTCTCTCTGGGACCAAGAAAGACCTCCCGGGCTGCCCCCAAATGCCGGTTTGCAAGCACTCCCACTCGCTGTTCCCGCCATCCGTGCAAATGCTCCAAGCCCAGGAGAAAAGCCCTTCAGGGTGGTGCTCTCTCCCGGCCCTTGGAAGACCTCCCCGGCTGCCTCCAAAGGCTGGATTTCAAGTACTCCCTCCCGCTGTCCCGCCGCCGCACACAATGCTCCCAATCACGGGAGAAAAGCGCTTCGGGGTGGTGCTCTCTACGGGCCCTTGGAAGACCTCCCCGTTTGTCTCCAAAGGCCGGTTTGCAAGCACTCATGCCCGCTGTTCCCGTCAGCCGCGCACAATGCTCCCAAGCCTAGGAGAAAAGCGCTTCGGGGTGGTGCTCTCTCCCGGCCCTTGGAAGACCTCCCCGGCTGCCTCCAAAGGCCGGTTTGCAAGCACTCAATCCCGCTGTTCCCGCCAGCCGCGCACAATGCTCCCAAGCCCGGGAGAAAAGCGCTTCGGGGTGGTGCTCTCTCCTGGCCCTTGGAAGACCTCCCCGGCTGCCTCCAAAGGCTGGTTTTCGAGAACTCCCTCCCGCTGACCCGCCAGCCGCACACAATGCTCCCAAGCCCGGGAGAAAAGCATTTTGGGGTGGTCTCTCTCCGGGCCCTTGGAAGACTCCCCGGCTGCCTCTAAAGGCCGGTTTGCAAGCACTCATGTCCTCTGTTCCCGACAGCCGCGAACAATGCTCCCAATTCCGTGAGAAAAGTGCTTCGGGATGGTGCTCTCTCCGGGCCCTTGGAAGACCTCCCAAGCTGCCTCCAAAGGCCGGTTTGCAAGCACTCCCGCCCGCTGTTCCCGCCAGCCTCGCACAATGCTCCCAAGACCGGGAGAAAAGCGCTTCGGGGTGGTGTTCTCTCCGTGCCAATGGAGGACCTCCCTGGCTGCCCCCAAAGGCCGGTGTGCAAGCACTCCCACTCGCTGTTCCCGCCAGCCACGCACAATCCTCCAAAACCCCGGAGAAAAGCGCTTCGGGGTGGTGTTCTCTCCGTGCCCATGGAAGACCTCCCGGGGTGCCCCCAAAGGCCGGTTTGCAAGCACTCCCACTCGCTGTTCCCGCCATCCGCGCACAATGCTCCCAAGCCCGGGAGAAAAGCATTTTGGGGTGGTGCTCACACCGGGCCCTGGAAGACCTCCCCGGCTGCCTCCAAAGGACGGTTTTCAAGCACTCCTGCCTGCTGTTCCCGCCACCCGCGCACAATGCTCCCAAGCCCGGGAGAAAAGCGCTTCGGGGTGGTGCTCTCTACAGGCCCTTGGAAGACATCCCCGGCTGCCTCCAAAGCCCGGTTTGCAAGGACTCCTTCCTGCTGTTCCCGCCATCCGCGCACAATGCTCCCAAGCCCGGGAGAAAAGCATTTTGGGGTGGTGCTCACACCGGGCCCTGGAAGACCTCCCCGGCTGCCTCCAAAGGACGGTTTTCAAGCACTCCTGCCTGCTGTTCCCGCCACCCGCGCAGAATGCTCCCAAGCGCGGGAGAAAAGCGCTTCGGGGTGGTGCTCTCTACAGGCCCTTGGAAGACCTCCCCGGCTGCCTCCAAAGGCCGGTTTGCAAGGACTCCTTCCTGCTGTTCCCGCCAGCCACGCACAATGCTCCCAAGCCCGGGAGAAAAGCATTTTGGGGTGGTGCTCACTCCGGGCCCTTGGAAGACCTCCCCGGCTGCCTCCAATGGCCAGTTTGCAAGCACTCATGTCCTCTGTTCCCACCAGCCGCGCACAATGCTCCCAAGCCCGGGAGAAAAGCTTTTTGGGGTGGTGCTCACACCGGGCCCTGGAAGACCTCCCCGGCTGCCTCCAAAGGCCAGTTTTCAAGCACTCCTGCCTGCTGTTCCCGCCACCTGCGCACAATGCTCCTAAGCCCGGGAGAAAAGCGCTTCGGGGTGGTGCTCTCTACAGGCCCTTGGAAGACGTCCCCGGCTGCCTCCAAAGGCCGGTTTGCAAGGACTCCTTCCTGCTGTTCCCGCCAGCCACGCACAATGCTCCCAAGCCCGGGAGAGAAGCATTTTGGGGTGGTGCTCTCTACAGGCCCTTGGAAGACCTCCCCGGCTGCCTCCAGTGGCCAGTTTGCAAGCACTCATGCCCGCTGTTCCCACCAGCCGCGCACAATGCTCCCAAGCCCGGGAGAAAAGCTTTTTGGGGTGGTGCTCACACCGGGCCCTGGAAGACCTCCCCGGCTGCCTGCAAAGGCCGGTTTTCAAGCACTCCTGCCTGCTGTTCCCGCCACCCGCGCACAATACTCCCAAGCCCGGGAGAAAAGCGCTTCGGGGTGGTGCTCTCTACAGGCCCTTGGAAGACCTCCCCCGCTGCCTCCAAAGGCCGGTTTGCAAGGACTCCTTCCTGCTGTTCCCGCCAGCCACGCACAATGCTCCCAAGCCCGGGAGAAAAGTGCTTCGGGGTGGTGATCTCTCCGGGCCCTTGGAAGTCGTCCCCGGCTGCCTCCAAAGGCCGGTTTGCAAGCACTCATGCCCGTTGTTCCCACCAGCCGCGCACAATGCTCCCAAGCCCGGGAGAAAAGCATTTTGTGGTGGTGCTCACTCCGGGCCCTTGGAAGACCTCCCCGGCTGCCTCCAAAGGCCAGTTTGCAAGCAGTCCTGCCTGCTGTTCCCGCCAGCCGCGCACAATGCTCCCAAGCCCGGGAGAAAAGCGCTTCAGGGTGGTGCTCTCTCCGGGCCCTTGGAAGACGTCCCCGGCTGCCTCCAAAGGCCGGTTTGCAAGCACTCATGCCCGTTGTTCCCACCAGCCGCGCACAATGCTCCCAAGCCCGGGAGAAAAGCATTTTGGGGTGGTGCTCACTCCGGGCCCTTGGAAGACCTCCCCGGCTGCCTCCAAAGGCCAGTTTGCAAGCAGTCCTGCCTGCTGTTCCCGCCAGCCGCGCACAATGTTCCCAAGCCCGGGAGAAAAGCATTTTGGGGTGGTCTCTCTCCGGGCCCTTGGAAGACTCCCCGGCTGCCTCCAAAGGCCGGTTTGCAAGCACTTAATCCCGCTGTTCCCGCCAGCCGCGCACAATGCTCCCAAGCCCGGGAGAAAAGCGCTTCGGGGTGGTGCTCTCTCCCGGCCCTTGGAAGACCTCCCCGGCTGCCTCCAAAGGCTGGTTTTCAAGAACTCCCTCCCGCTGACCCGCCAGCCGCACACAATGCTCCCAAGCCCGGGAGAAAAGCATTTTGGGGTGGTCTCTCTCCGGGCCCTTGGAAGACTCCCCGGCTGCCTCTAAAGGCCGGTTTGCAAGCACTCATGTCCTCTGTTCCCGACAGCCGCGAACAATGCTCCCAATTCCGTGAGAAAAGTGCTTCGGGATGGTGCTCTCTCCGGGCCGTTGGAAGACCTCCCAAGCTGCCTCCAAAGGCCGGTTTGCAAGCACTCCCGCCCGCTGTTCCCGCCAGCCTCGCACAATGCTCCCAAGCCCGGGAGAAAAGCGCTTCGGGGTGGTGTTCTCTCCGTGCCAATGGAGGACCTCCCTGGCTGCCCCCAAAGGCCGGTGTGCAAGCACTCCCACTCGCTGTTCCCGCCAGCCACGCACAATCCTCCAAAACCCCGGAGAAAAGCGCTTCGGGGTGGTGTTCTCTCCGTGCCCATGGAAGACCTCCCGGGGTGCCCCCAAAGGCCGGTTTGCAAGCACTCCCACTCGCTGTTCCCGCCATCCGCGCACAATGCTCCCAAGCCCGGGAGAAAAGCATTTTGGGGTGGTGCTCTCTCCGGGCCCTTGGAAGACCTCCCGGGCTGCCTCCAAAGGCCAGTTTGCAAGCAGTCCTGCCTGCTGTTCCCGCCAGCCGCGCACAATGTTCCCAAGCCCGGGAGAAAAGCGCTTCGGGGTGGTGCTCTCTCCGGGCACTTTCAAGACCTCCCCGGCTGCCCCCAAAGGCCGGTTTGTAAGTACTCATTCCCGCTGCTTCCGCCAGCCACGCACAATGCTCCCAAGCCCGGGAGAAAAGCATTTTGGGGTGGTGCTCTCTCCGGGCCCTTGGAAGACCTCCCGGGCTGCCTCCAAAGGCCGGTTTGCAAGCATTCATGTCCGTTGTTCCCGACAGCCGCGCACAATGCTCCCAAGCCCGAGAGAAAAGCATTTTGGGGTGGTGATCAGTCCGGCCCTTGGAAGACCTCCCCGGCTGCCTCCAAAGGACAGTTTGCAAGCACTCATGCCCGCTGTTCCCGCCAGCCACGCACAATGCTCCCAAGCCCGGGAGAAAAGCGCTTCGGGGTGGTGTTCTCTCAGGGACCATGGAGGACCTCACCGGCTGCCCCCAAAGGCCGGTTTGCAAGCATTCCCACTCGCTGTTCCCGCCAGGCACACACAATGTTCCAAAACCCCGGAGAAAAGCGCTTCGGGGTGGTGCTCTCTCCGCGCCCTTGGAAGACTTCTCTGGCTGCCGCCAAATGCCGGTTTGCAAGAATTCCCTCCCGCTGTCCCACCAGCCGCACACAATGCTCCAAAACCCGAGAGAAAAGCGCTTCGAGGTGGTGCTCTCTCCGGGCCCTTGGAAGACCTCCCCGGCTGCCTCCAAAGGCCGGTTTGCAAGCACTCCTGCCTGCTGTTCCCGCCACGCGCGCACAATGCTCCCAAGCCCGGAAGAAAAGCATTTTGGGGTAGTGTTCTCTCCGGGCGCTTGGAAGACCTCCCGGGCGGCCTCCAAAGGCCGGTTTGCAAGCACTCATGTCCGCTGTTCCCGACAGCCGCACACAATGCTCCCAAGCCCGGGAGAAAAGCATTTTGGGGTGGTGATCAGTCCGGGCCCTTGGAAGACCTCCCCGGCTGCCTCCAAAGGACAGTTTGCAAGAACTCATGCCCGCTGTTCCCGCCAGGCACGCACAATGCTCCCAAGCCCGGGAGAAAAGCGCTTCGGGGTGGTGCTCTCACCGGTCCCTTGCCCCTGAGCCTGGGGGCAATGCAGGGGGAACACACTCCCAGGCCAAGGCAGAACCACATGCAAACGTCTGTTCCTGGTCCCTGCACCGGCAGAGAGCTCGGGGGAGCCAGAGTATGCCAGGCAGCTGCTGGGTTGGCGGCCTGTGTGGAAAGGGGCAGAGCCGACCTAGGGGCAAGTTGGGCCTCTTGCTCTCCCTGCTGCCCTGAGGCTGCTGGGCCAAAGAGGTCTTGGGCATCCAGCCCCTTGCTGGTCCCTTCCTTCTGATGAGGCCCTCTGAGCTCCAGCACCTTGCAGTGTGGAGACAGCCCCTGCCAGCAACCTCCTCTCCAAGGCGGCCTCAACCGAGGCCTAGGCCCAGGGGAAAGGCACCAGCGGGGATGAGCCTGGGGAGGCGCCCGGGCATGTCTGGACCCAGTCCCCGCAGCCTGCCCCTTGGTGGGGCAGTACCCCCGGAGCCAGGAAGGTCTGGGCAAGGCTGCCAGGGGTAGGGACACTGCTGGGTCCTGCCCCTGGCCTGTGGGGCGTCTGAGCACAACCAGCACCCTCCCGCTGGAAGACCTCCCCGTCTGCCTCCAAAGGCCTGTTTGCAAGCACTCCCACCCGCTGTTCCCGCCAGGCAGGCACAATGCTCCCAAGCCCGGGAGAAAAGCGCTTCGGGGTGGTGCTCTCCTCGGGCCCTTGCCCCTGAGCCTGGGGGCCAGGAAGGTGGAACACACTCCCAGGCCAAGGGAGAACGACATGCACACGTCTGTTCCTGCCCCCTACACCGGCAGAGAGCTCGGGGGAGCCAGAGTCTGTCAGGCAGGTGCTGGGCTGGCCGCCTGTGTGGGAAGTGGCAGAGCCGACCTAGGGGCATGTTGGGCCTCTGCTCTCCCTGCTGCCCTGAGGCTGCTGGGCCAAAGAGGTCTTGGGCATCCAGCCCCTTGCTGGTCCCTTCCCTCTGACGAGGCCCTCTGAGCTCCAGCACCTTGCAGTGTGGAGACAGCCCCTGCCAGCAACCTCCTCTCCAAGGAGGCCTCAACCGAGGCCTAGCCCCAGGGGAAAGGCACCAGCTGGGAAGAGCCTGGGGAGGCGCCCGGGCATGTCTGGACCCAGTCCCCGCAGCCTGCCCCTTGGTGAGGCAGTACCCCCGGAGGCCAGGAAGGTCTGGGCAAGGCTGGTCAGGGGCAGGGGCCCTGCTGGGCCCTGCCCCTGGCCTGTGGGGCCTCTGAGCACAACCGGCCCTCTCCCACTGGAAGACCTCCCCGGGTGCCTCCAAAGGCCGGTTTGCCAACACTCCCGCCCGCTGTTCCCGCCAGGCACGCACAATTCTCCCAAGCCCGGGAGAAAAGCGCTTCGGGGTGGTGCTCTCTCCGGCCCTTGCCCATGAGCCTGGGGGCAAGGCAGGGAGAACACACTCCCAGGCCAAGGCAGAACCACATGCCCACGACTGTTCCTGTCCCCTGCACCGGCAGAGAGCTTGGGGGAGCCAGAGTCTGTCAGGCAGCTGCTGGGTTGGCCGCCTGTGTGGGAAGGGGCAGAGCCGAATAGGGGCAAGTTGGGCCTCTTGCTCTCCCTGCTGCCCTGAGGCTGCTGGGCCAAAGATGTCTTGGGCATCCAGCCCTTTACTGGTCCCTTCTCTCTGACGAGGCTCTCTGAGCTGCAGCACCTTGCAGTGTGGAGACAGCCCCTGCCAGCAACCTCCTCTCCAAGGAGGCCTCAACCGAGGCCTAGGCCCAGGGGAAAGGCACCAGCGGGGATGAGCCAGGGGAGGCGCCCGAGCATGTCTGGACCCAGTCCCCGCAGCCTGCCCCTTGGTGGGGCAGTACCCCCGGAGGCCAGGAAGGTCTGGGCAAGGCTGGCCAGGGTCAGGGGCCCTGCTGGGTCCTGCCCCTGGCCTGTGGGGCCTCTGAGCACAACCGGCCCTCTCCCACTGGAAGACCTCCCCGGCTGCCTCCAAAGGCCGGTTTGCAAGCGCTCCCGCCCACTGTTCCCAGCAGGCGTGCACAATGCTCCTAAGCCCGGGAGAAAAGCGCTTCGGGGTGGTGCTCTCTCCGGGCCCTTGCCCCTGAGCCTGGGGGCAAGGCAGGGTGTCCACACTCCCAGGCCAAGGCAGAACCACATGCACACGTCTGATCTGCCCCCTGCACCGGCAGAGAGCTCGGGGGAGCCAGAGTCTGTCAGGCAGCTGCTGGGCTGGCCGCCTGTGTGGGAAGGGGCAGAGCCGACCTAGGGGCAAGTTGGGCCTCTTGCTCTCCCTGCTGCCCTGAGGCTGCTGAGCCAAAGAGGTCTTGGGCATCCAGCCCCTTGCTGGTCCCTTCCCTCTGATGAGGCCCTCTGAGCTCCAGCACCTTGCAGTGTGGAGACAGCCCCTGCCAGCAACCTCCTCTCCAAGGAGGCCTCAACCGAGGCCTAGGCCCAGGGGAAAGGCACCAGCGGGGATGAGCCTGGGGAGGCGCCCGGGCATGACTGGACCCAGGCCCGCAGCCTGCCCCTTGGTGGGGCAGTACCCCCGGAGGCCAGGAAGGTCTGGGCAAGGCTGGCCAGGGGCAGGGGCCCTGCTGGGTCCTGTCCCTGGCCTGTAGGGCCTCTGAGCACAACCGGCCCTCTCCCACTGGAAGACCTCCCCGGCTGCCTCCAAAGGCCAGTTTGCCAACACTCCTGCCCGCTGTTCCCGCCAGGCATGCACAATGCTCCCAAGCCCAGGAGAAAAGCGCGTCGGGGTGGTGGTCTCTTCGGGCCCCTGCCCGTGAGCCTGGGGGCCAGGCAGGGGATCCACAGTCCCAGGCCAAGGCAGAACCACATGCACACGTCTGTTCCTGCCCCCTCCACCGGCAGAGAGCTGGGGGGAGCCAGAGTCTGTCAGGCAGCTGCTGGGCTGGCCGCCTGTGTGGGAAGGGGCAGAGCCGAACTAGGGGCAAGTTGGGCCTCTTGCTCTCCCTGCTGCCCTGAGGCTGCTGGGCCAAAGAGGTCTTGGGCATCCAGCCCCTTGCTGGTCCCTTCCCTCTGACGAGGCCCTCTGAGCTCCAGCACCTTACAGTGTGGAGACAGCCCCTGCCAGCAACCTCCTCTCCAAGGAGGCCTCAACCGAGGCCTAGGCACAGGGGAAAGGCACCAGCGGGGATGAGCCAGTGGAGGCGCACGGGCATGTCTGGACCCAGTCCCCGCAGCCTGCCCCTTGGTGGGGCAGTACCCCCGGAGGCCAGGAAGGTCTGGGCAAGGCTGGCCAGGGGCAGGGGCCCTGCTGGGTCCTGCCCCTGGCCTGTGGGGCCTCTGAGCACAACCGGCCCTCTCCCACTGGAAGACCTCCCCGGCTGCCTCCAAAGGCCGGTTTGCCAACACTCCCGCCCGCTGTTCCCGCCAGGCACCCACAATGCTCCCAAGCCCGGGAGAAAAGCGCTTCGGGGTGTTGCTCTCTCCGGGCCCTTGCCCCTGAGCCTGGGGTCCAGGCAGTGTGTCCACACTCCCAGACCAAGGCAGAACCACATGCACACGTCTGTTCCTGACCCCTGCACCGGCAGAGTGCTCGGGGGAGCCACAGTCTGTCAGGCAGCTGCTGGGTTGGCTGCCTGTGTGGGAAGGGGCAGAGCCGACCTAGGGGCAAGTTGGGCCTCTTCCTCTCCCTGCTGCCCTGAGGCTGCTGGGCCAAAGAGGTCTTGGGCATCCAGCCCCTTGCTGGTCCCTTCCCGCTGACGAGGCCCTCTGAGCTCCAGCACCTTGCAGTGTGGAGACAGCCCCTGCCAGCAACCTCCTCTCCAAGAGGCCTCAACCGAGGCCTAGGACCAGGGGAAAGGCACCAGCGGGGATGAGCCTGGGGAGGCGCCCGGGCATGTCTGGACCCAGTCCCCGCAGCCTGCCCCTTGGTGGGACAGTAACCCCGGAGTCCAGGAGGGTCTGGGCAAGGCTGCCAGGGGCAGGGACACTGCTGAGTCCTGCCCCTGGCCTGTGGGGCGTCTGAGCACAACCGGCACTCTCCCGCTGGAAGACCTCCCTGGCTGCCTCCAAAGGCCGGTTTGCAAGCACTCCCGCGCGCTGTTCCCGCCAGGCACGCACAATGCTACCAAGCCCGAGAGAAAAGCGCTTCGGGGTGGTGCTCTCTCCGGACCCTTGCCCCTGAGCCTGGGGGACAGGCAGGGGTAACACACTCCCAGGCCAAGGCAGAACGACATGCACACGTCTGTTCCTGCCCCCTACACCGGCAGAGATATCGGGGGAGCCAGAGACTGCCAGGCTGCTGCTGGGCTGGCTGCCTGTCTGGGACGGGGCAGAGCCGACCTAGGGGCAAGTTGGGCCTCTTGCTCTCCCTGCTGCCCTGAGGCTGCTGGGTCAAAGAGGTCTTGGGCATCCAGCCCTTTGCTGGTCCCTTCCCTCTGACGAGGCCCTCTGAGCTCCAGCACCTTGCAGTGTGGAGACAGCCCCTGCCAGCATCCTCCTCTCCAAAGAGGCCTCAACCGAGGCCTACGACCAGGGGAAAGGCACCAGCGGGGATGATCCTGGGGAGGCACACGGACATGTCTGGACCCAGTCACCGCAGCCTGCCCCTTGGTGGGGCAGTACCCCCGGAGGCCAGGAAGGTCTGGGCAAGGCTGGCAAGGGGCAGGGGCCCTGCTGGGTCCTGCCCCTGGCCTGTGGGTCCTCTGAGCACAACCGGCCCTCTCCCACTGGAAGACCTCCCCGGCTGCCTCCAAAGGCCGGTTTGCCAACACTCCCGCCCGCTGTTCTCGCCAGGCACGCACAATTCTCCCAAGCCCGGGAGAAAAGCGCTTCGGTGTGTTGCTCTCTCCGGGCCCTTGCCCCTGAGTGTGGGGGCCAGGCAGTGGTTCCACACTCCCAGACCAAGGCAGAACCACATGCACACGTCTGTTCCTGACCCCTGCACCGGCAGAGAGCTCGGGGGAGCCAGAGTCTGTCAGGCAGCTGCTGGGCTGGCCGCCTGTGTGGGAAGGGGCAGAGCCGACCTAGGGGCAAGTTGGGCCTCTTCCTCTCCCTGCTGCCCTAAGGCTGCTGGGCCAAAGAGGTCTTGGGCATCCAGTCCCTTGCTGGTCCCTTCCCTCTGACGAGGCCCTCTGAGCTCCAGCACCTTGCAGTGTGGAGACAGCCCCTGCCAGCAACCTCCTCTCCAAGGAGGCCTCAACCGAGGCCTAGGCCCAGGGGAAAGGCACCAGCGGGGATGAGCCAGTGGAGGCGCAAGGGCATGTCTGGACCCAGTCCCCGCAGCCTGCCCCTTGGTGGGGCAGTACCCCCGGAGGCCAGGAAGGTCTGGGCAAGGCTGCCAGGGGCAGGGGCCCTCCTGGGTCCTGCCCCTGGCCTGTGGGGCGTCTGAGCACAACCGGCACTCTCCCGCTGGAAGACCTGCCCGGCTGCCTCCAAAGGCCGGTTAACAAGCGCTCCCGCCCACTGTTCCCAGCAGGCGTGCACAATGCTCCCAAGCCCGGGAGAAAAGCGCTTCGGGGTGGTGCTCTCTCCGGGCCCTTGCCCCTGAGCCTGGGGGCAAGGCAGGGTGTCCACACTCCCAGGCCAAGGCAGAACCACATGCACACGTCTGATCTGCCCCCTGCACCGGCAGAGAGCTCGGGGGAGCCAGAGTCTGTCAGGCAGCTGCTGGGCTGGCCGCCTGTGTGGGAAGGGGCAGAGCCGACCTAGGGGCAAGTTGGGCCTCTTGCTCTCCCTGCTGCCCTGAGGCTGCTGGGCCAAAGAGGTCTTGGGCATCCAGCCCCTTGCTTGTCCCTTCCCTCTGACGAGGCCCTCTGAGCTCCAGCACCTTGCAGTGTGGAGACAGCACCTGCCAGCACTCTCCTCTCCAAGGAGGCCTCAACCGAGGCCTAGGCCCAGGGAAAAGGCACCAGCGGGGTTGAGCCAGGGGAGGCGCCCGGGCATGTCTGGACCCTGTCCCCGCAGCCTGCCCCTTGGTGGGGCAGTACCCCCGGAGGCCAGGAAGATCTGGGAAAGGCTGGCCAGGGGCAGGGGCCCTGCTGGGTCCTGCCCCTGGCCTGTGGGGCCTCTGAGCACAACCGGCCCTTGCCCACTGGAAGACCTCCCCGGCTGCCTCCAAAGGCCGGTTTGCAAGCCCTCCCGCCCACTGTTCCCGCCAGGCGCGCACAATACTCCCAAGCCCGGGAGAAAAGCGCTTCGGGGTGGTGGTCTCTCCGGGCCCCTGCCCCTGAGCCTGGGGGCCAGGCAGGGGATCCACAGTCCCAGGCCAAGGCAGAACCACATGCACACGTCTGTTCCTGCCCCCTCCACCGGCAGAGAGCTGGGGGGAGCCAGAGTCTGTCAGGCAGCTTCTGGGCTGGCCGCCTGTGTGGGAAGGGGCAGAGCCGACCTAGGGGCAAGTTGGGCCTCTTGCTCTCCCTGCTGCCCTGAGGCTGCTGGGCCAAAGAGGTCTTGGGCATCCAGCCCCTTGCTGGTCCCTTCCCTCTGACGAGGCCCTCTGAGCTCCAGCACCTTGCAGTGTGGAGACAGCCCCTGCCAGCAACCTCCTCTCCAAAGAGGCCTCAACCGAGGACAACACCCAGGGGAAAGGCACCAGCGGGGATGATCCTGGGGAGGCGCACGGACATGTCTGGACCCAGTCTCCGCAGCCTGCCCCTTGGTGGGGCAGTACCCCCGGAGTCCAGGAAGGTCTGGGCAAGTCTGTCCATGGGCAGGGGCCCTGCTGGGTCCTGCCCCTGGCCTGTGGGGCCTCTGAGCACAACCGGCCCTCTCCCACTGGAAGACCTCCCCGGCTGCCTCCAAATTCCTGTTTGCAAACACTCCCGCCCGCTGTTCACGTCAGGCTCGCACGATGCTCCCAAGCCCGGGAGAAAAGCACTTCGGAGTGGTGCTCTCTCCGGGCCCTTGCCCCTGAGCCTGGGGGCAAGGCAGGGGGAACACACTCCCAGGCCAAGGCAGAAACACATGCCCACGTCTGTTCCTGTCCCCTGCACCGGCAGAGAGCTCGGGGGAGCCAGAGTCTGTCAGGCAGCTGCTGGGCTGGCCGCCTGTGTGGGAAGGGGCAGAGCCGACCTAGGGGCAAGTTGGGCCTCTTGCTCTCCCTGCTGCCCTGAGGCTGCTGGGCCAAAGACGTCTTGGGCATCCAGCCCCTCGCTGGTCCCTTCACTCTGACGAGGCCCTCTGAGCTCCAGCACCTTGCAGTGTGGAGACAGCCCCTGCCAGCAACCTCCTCTCCAAGGAGGCCTCAACCGAGGCCTAGGCCCAGGGGAAAGGCACCAGCGGGGATGAGCCAGGGGAGGCGCCCGAGCATGTCTGGACCCAGTTCCCGCAGCCTGCCCCTTGGTGGGGCAGTACCCCCGGAGGCCAGGAAGGTCTGGGCAAGGCTGGCCAGGGGCAGGGGCCCTGCTGGGTCCTGCCCCTGGCCTGTGGGGCCTCTGAGCACAACCGGCCCTCTCCCACTGAAAGACCTCCCCGGCTGCCTCCAAAGGCCGGTTTTCAAGCGCTACCGCCCACTGTTCCCAGCAGGCGTGCACAATGCTCCTAAGCCCGGGAGAAAAGCGCTTCAGGGTGGTGCTCTCTCTGGGCCCTTGCCCCTGAGCCTGGGGGCAAGGCAGGGTGTCCACACTCCCAGGCCAAGGCAGAACCACATGCACAAGTCTGATCTGCCCCCTGCACCGGCAGAGAGCTCGGGGGAGCCAGAGTCTGTCAGGCAGCTGCTGGGCTGGCCGCCTGTGTGGGAAGTGGCAGAGCCGACCTAGGGGCAAGTTGGGCCTCTTGCCCTCCCTGCTGCCCTGAGGCTGCTGGGCCAAAGACGTCTTGGGCATCCAACCCCTTGCTGGTCCCTTCCCTCTGACGAGGCCCTCTGAGCTCCAGCACCTTGCAGTGTGGAGACAGCCCCTGCCAGCAACCTCCTCTCCAAGGAGGCCTAAACCGAGGCCTAGGCACAGGGGAAAGGCACCAGCGGGGATGAGCCTGGGGAGGCGCCCGGGCATGTATGGACCCAGTCCCCGCAGCCTGCCCCTTGGTGGGGCAGTACCCCCGGAGGCGAGGAAGGTCTGGGCAAGGCTGGCCAGGGGCAGGGGACCTGCTGGGTCCTGCCCCTGGCCTGTGGGGCCTCTGAGCACAACCGGCCCTCTCCCACTGGAAGACTTCCCCGGCTGCCTCCAAAGGCCGGTTTGCCAACACTCCCGCCCGCTGTTCCAACCAAGGGCGCACAATGCTCCCAAGCCCGGGAGAAAATCGCCTCGGGGTGGTGCTCTCTCCGGGCCCTTTCCCCTGAGCCTGGGGGCCAGGCAGGGGGTCCACACTCCAAGGCCAAGGCAGAACGACATGCACACGTCTGTTCCTGCCCCATGCACCGGCAGAGAGCTCGGGGGAGCCAGAGTCTGTCAGGCAGCTGCTGGGCTGGCCGCCTGTGTGGGAAGGGGCAGAGCCGACCTAGGGGCAAGTTGGCCCTCTTGCTCTCCCTGCTGCGCTGAGGCTGCTGGGCCAAAGAGATCTTGGGCATCCAGCCCCTTGCTTGTCCCTTCCCTCTGACGAGGCCCTCTGAGCTCCAGCACCTTGCAGTGTGGAGACAGCCCCTGCCAGCAACCTCCTCTCCAAGGAGGCCTCAACCGAGGCCTAGGACCAGGGGAAAGGCACCAGCGGGGATGAGCCTGGGGAGGCGCCCGGGCATATCTGGACCCAGTCCCCGCAGCCTGCCCCTTGGTGGGGCAGTACCCCCGGAGGCCAGGAAGGTCTGGGCAAGGCTGGCCACGGGCAGGGGCCCTGCTGGGTCCTGCCCCTGGCCTGTGGGGCCTCTGAGCACAACCGGCCCTCTCCCACTGGAAGACTTCCCCGGCTGCCTCCAAAGTCCTGTTTGCCAACACTCCCGCCCGCTGTTCCCGCCAGGCGCGCACAATTCTCCCAAGCCCGGGAGAAAAGCGCTTCGGGGTGGTGCTCTCTCCGGGCCCTTGCCCCTGAGCGTGGGGGCAAGGCAGTGGGTCCACACTCCCAGACCAACGCAGAACCACATGCACACGTGTGTTCCTGACCCCTGCACCGGCAGAGAGCTCGGGGAGCCAGAGTCTGTCAGGCAGCTGCTGGGCTGGCCGCCTGTGTGGGAAGGGGCAGAGCCGACCTAGGGGCAAGTTGGGCCTCTTCCTCTCCCTGCTGCCCTGAGGCTGCTGGGCCAAAGAGGTCTTGGGCATCCAGCCCCTTGCTGGTCCCTTCCCTCTGACGAGGCCCTCTGAGCTCCAGCACCTTGCAGTGTGCAGACAGCCCCTGCCGGCAACCTCCTCTCCAAGGAGGCCTCAACCGAGGCCTAGGCCCAGGGGAAAGGCACCAGCGGGGATGAGCCTGGGGAGGCGCCCGGGCATGTCTGGACCCAGGCCCCGCAGCCTGCCCCTTGGTGGGGTAGTACCCCCGGAGGCCAGGAAGGTCTGGGCAAGGCTGCCAGAGGCAGGGACACTGCTGGGTCCTGCCCCTGGCCTGTGGGGCCTCTGAGAACAACTGGCACTCTCCCGCTGGAAGACCTCCCCGGCTGCCTCCAAAGGCTGGTTTGCAAGCACTCAATCCCGCTGTTCACGCCAGCTGCGCACAATGCTCCCAAGCCCGGGAGAAAAGCATTTTGGGGTGGTGCTCACTCCGGGCTTTGGAAGACCTCCCCGGCTGCCTCCAAGGCCGGTTTGCAAGCACTTCTGCCTGCTGTTCCCGCCACCCGCGCACAATGCTCCCAAGCCCGGGAGAAAAGCGTTTCGAGGTGGTGTTCTCTCTGGGCCCAAGAAAGACCTCCCGGGCTGCCCCCAAATGCCGGTTTGCAAGCACTCCCACTCGCTGTTCCCGCCATCCGTGCAAATGCTCCAAGCCCAGGAGAAAAGCCCTTCAGGGTGGTGCTCTCTCCCGGCCCTTGGAAGACCTCCCCGGCTGCCTCCAAAGGCTGGATTTCAAGTACTCCCTCCCGCTGTCCCGCCAGCCGCACACAATGCTCCCAATCACGGGAGAAAAGCGCTTCGGGGTGGTGCTCTCTACGGGCCCTTGGAAGACCTCCCCGTTTGTCTCCAAAGGCCGGTTTGCAAGCACTCATGCCCGCTGTTCCCGCCAGCCGCGCACAATGCTCCCAAGCCTAGGAGAAAAGCGCTTCGGGGTGGTGCTCTCTCCCTGCCCTTGGAAGACCTCCCCGGCTGCCTCCAAAGGCCGGTTTGCAAGCACTCAATCCCGCTGTTCCCGCCAGCCGCGCACAATGCTCCCAAGCCCGGGAGAAAAGCGCTTCGTGGTGGTGCTCTCTCCCGGCCCTTGGAAGACCTCCCCGGCTGCCTCCAAAGGCTGGTTTTCAAGAACTCCCTCCCGCTGACCCGCCAGCCGCACACAATGCTCCCAAGCCCGGGAGAAAAGCATTTTGGGGTGGTCTCTCTCCGGGCCCTTGGAAGACTCCCCGGCTGCCTCTAAAGGCCGGTTTGCAAGCACTCATGTCCTCTGTTCCCGACAGCCGCGAACAATGCTCCCAATTCCGTGAGAAAAGTGCTTCGGGATGGTGCTCTCTCCGGGCCGTTGGAAGACCTCCCAAGCTGCCTCCAAAGGCCGGTTTGCAAGCACTCCCGCCCGCTGTTCCCGCCAGCCTCGCACAATGCTCCCAAGACCGGGAGAAAAGCGCTTCGGGGTGGTGTTCTCTCCGTGCCAATGGAGGACCTCCCTGGCTGCCCCCAAAGGCCGGTGTGCAAGCACTCCCACTCGCTGTTCCCGCCAGCCACGCACAATCCTCCAAAACCCCGGAGAAAAGCGCTTCGGGGTGGTGTTCTCTCCGTGCCCATGGAAGACCTCCCGGGGTGCCCCCAAAGGCCGGTTTGGAAGCACTCCCAATCGCTGTTCCCGCCATCCGCGCACAATGCTCCCAAGCCCGGGAGAAAAGCATTTTGGGGTGGTGCTCACACCGGGCCCTGGAAGACCTCCCCGGCTGCCTCCAAAGGACGGTTTTCAAGCACTCCTGCCTGCTGTTCCCGCCACCCGCGCACAATGCTCCCAAGCCCGGGAGAAAAGCGCTTCGGGGTGGTGCTCTCTACAGGCCCTTGGAAGACCTCCCCGGCTGCCTCCAAAGGCCGGTTTGCAAGGACTCCTTCCTGCTGTTCCCGCCATCCGCGCACAATGCTCCCAAGCCCGGGAGAAAAGCATTTTGGGGTGGTGCTCACACCGGGCCCTGGAAGACCTCCCCGGCTGCCTCCAAAGGACGGTTTTCAAGCACTCCTGCCTGCTGTTCCCGCCACCCGCGCAGAATGCTCCCAAGCCCAGGAGAAAAGCGCTTCGGGGTGGTGCTCTCTACAGGCCCTTGGAAGACCTCCCCGGCTGCCTCCAAAGGCCGGTTTGCAAGGACTCCTTCCTGCTGTTCCCGCCAGCCACGCACAATGCTCCCAAGCCCGGGAGAAAAGCATTTTGGGGTGGTGCTCACTCCGGGCCCTTGGAAGACCTCCTCGGCTGCCTCCAAAGGCCAGTTTGCAAGCAGTCCTGCCTGCTGTTCCCGCCAGCCGCGCACAATGCTCCCAAGCCCGGGAGAAAAGCGCTTCGGGGTGGTGCTCTCTCCGGGCCCTTGGAAGACGTCCCCGGCTGCCTCCAAAGGCCGGTTTGCAAGCACTCATGCCCGTTGTTCCCACCAGCCGCGCACAATGCTCCCAAGCCCGGGAGAAAGGCATTTTGGGGTGGTGCTCACTCCGGGCCCTTGGAAGACCTCCCCGGCTGCCTCCAAAAGCCAGTTTGCAAGCAGTCCTGCCTGCTGTTCCCGCCAGCCGCGCACAATGTTCCCAAGCCCGGGAGAAAAGCGCTTCGGGGTGGTGCTCTCTCCGGGCACTTTCAAGACCTCCCCGGCTGCCTCCAAAGGCCGGTTTGTAAGTACTCATGCCCGCTGCTTCCGCCAGCCACGCACAATGCTCCCAAGCCCGGGAGAAAAGCATTTTGGGGTGGTGCTCTCTCCGGGCCCTTGGAAGACCTCCCGGGCTGCCTCCAAAGGCCGGTTTGCAAGCATTCATGTCCGTTGTTCCCGACAGCCGCGCACAATGCTCCCAAGCCCGGGAGAAAAGCGCTTCGGGGTGGTGTTCTCTCAGGGACCATGGAGGACCTCCCCGGCTGCCCCCAAAGGCCGGTTTGCAAGCATTCCCACTCGCTGTTCCCGCCAGGCACACACAATGTTCCAAAACCCCGGAGAAAAGCGCTTCGGGGTGGTGCTCTCTCCGCGCCCTTGGAAGACTTCTCTGGCTGCCGCCAAAGGCCGGTTTGCAAGAATTCCCTCCCGCTGTCCCACCAGCCGCACACAATGCTCCAAAACCCGAGAGAAAAGCGCTTCGAGGTGGTGCTCTCTCCGGGCCCTTGGAAGACCTCCCCGGCTGCCTCCAAAGGCCGGTTTGCAAGCACTCCTGCCTGCTGTTCCCGCCACGCGCGCACAATGCTCCCAAGCCCGGAAGAAAAGCATTTTGGGGTAGTGCTCTCTCCGGGCCCTTGGAAGACCTCCCGGGCTGCCTCCAAAGGCCGGTTTGCAAGCACTCATGTCCGCTGTTCCCGACAGCCGCGCACAATGCTCCCAAGCCCGGGAGAAAAGCATTTTGGGGTGCTGATCAGTCCGGGCCCTTGGAAGACGTCCCCGGCTGCCTCCAAAGGACAGTTTGCAAGAACTCATGCCCGCTGTTCCCGCCAGGCACGCACAATGCTCCCAAGCCCGGGAGAAAAGCGCTTCGGGGTGGTGCTCTCACCGGGCCCTTGCCCCTGAGCCTGGGGGCAATGCAGGGGGAACACACTCCCAGGCCAAGGCAGAACCACATGCAAACGTCTGTTCCTGGTCCCTGCACCGGCAGAGAGCTCGGGGGAGCCAGAGTATGCCAGGCAGCTGCTGGGTTGGCGGCCTGTGTGGAAAGGGGCAGAGCCGACCTAGGGGCAAGTTGGGCCTCTAGCTCTCCCTGCTGCCCTGAGGCTGCTGGGCCAAAGAGGTCTTGGGCATCCAGCCCCTTGCTGGTCCCTTCCCTCTGATGAGGCCCTCTGAGCTCCAGCACCTTGCAGTGTGGAGACAGCCCCTGCCAGCAACCTCCTCTCCAAGGCGGCCTCAACCGAGGCCTAGGCCCAGGGGAAAGGCACCAGCGGGAATGAGCCTGGGGAGGCGCCCGGGCATGTCTGGACCCAGTCCCCGCAGCCTGCCCCTTGGTGGGGCAGTACCCCCGGAGGCCAGGAAGGTCTGTGCAAGGCTGCCAGGGGCAGGGACAGCGCTGGGTCCTGCCCCTGGCCTGTGGGACGTCTGAGCACAACCGGCACTCTCCCGCTGGAAGACCTCCCCGTCTGCCTCGAAAGGCTGGTTTGCAAGCACTCCCGCCCGCTGTTCCCGCCAGGCACGCACAATGCTCCCAAGCCCGGTAGAAAAGCGCTTCGGGGTGGTGCTCTCTCCGGGCCCTTGCCCCTAAGCCTGCAGGCCAGGCAGGGGGAACACACTCCCAGGCCAAGACAGAACGACATGAACACGTCTGTTCCTGCCCCCTACACCGGCAGAGAGCTCGGGGGAGCCAGAGTCTCTCAGGCAGGTGCTGGGCTGGCCGCCTGTGTGGGAAGGGGCAGAGCCGACCTAGGGGCAAGTTGGGCCTCTTGTTCTCCCTGCTGCCCTGAGGCTGCTGGGCCAAAGACGTCTTGGGCATCCAGCCCTTTGCTGGTCCCTTCCCTCTGACGAGGCCCTCTGAGCTCCAGCACCTTGCAGTGTGGAGACAGCACCTGCCAGCAATCTCCTCTCCAAGGAGGCCTCAACCGAGGCCTAGGCCCAGGGGAAAGGCACCAGCGGGGATGAGCCTGGGGAGGCGCCCGGGCATGTCTGGACCCAGTCCCCGCAGCCTGCCCCTTGGTGGGGCAGTACCCTGGAGGCCAGGAAGGTCTGGGCAAGGCTGACCAGGGGCAGGGGACCTGCTGGGTCCTGCCCCTGGCCTGTGGGGCCTCTGAGCACAACCGGCCCTCTCCCACTGGAAGACCTCCCCGGCTGCCTCCAAAGGCCGTTTTGCACGCACTCCCGCCCACTGTTCCCACCAAGCGCGCACAATGCTCCCATCCCGGGAGAAAAGCGCTTCGGGGTGGTGCTCTCTCCGGGCCCTTGCCCCTGAGACTGGGGGCCAGGCAGGGGGTCCACACTCCCAGGCCAAGGCAGAACCACATGCACACGTCTGTTCCTGACCCCTGCACCGGCAGAGAGCTCGGGGGAGCCAGAGTCTGTCAGGCAGCTGCTGGGCTGGCCGCCTTTGTGGGAAGGGGCAGAGCCGACCTAGGGGCAAGTTGGGCCTCTTGCTCTCCCTGCTGCCCTGAGGCTGCTGGGCCAAAGAGGTCTTGGGCATCCAGCCCTTTACTTGTCCCTTCCCTCTGACGAGGCCCTCTGAGCTCCAGCACCTTGCAGTGTGGAGACAGCCCCTGCCAGCAACCTCCTCTCCAAGGAGGCCTCAACCGAGACCTAGGACCAGGGGAAAGGCACCAGCGGGGATGAGCCTGGGGAGGCGCCCAGGCATGTCTGGACCCAGGCCCCGCAGCCTGCCCCTTGGTGGGGCAGTACCCCCGGAGGCCAGGAAGGTCTGGGAAAGGCTGGCCAGGGGCAGGGGACCTGCTGGGTCCTGCCCCTGGCCTGTGGGGCCTCTGAGCACAACCGGCCCTCTCCCACTGGAAGACCTCCCCGGCTGCCTCCAAAGGCCGGTTTGCAAGCGCTCCCGGCCACTGTTACCAGCAGGCGGGCACAATGCTCCTAAGCCCGGAAGAAAAGCGCTTCAGGGTGGTGCTCTCTCTGGGCCCTTGCCCCTGAGCCTGGGGGCAAGGCAGGGTGTCCACACTCCCAGGCCAAGGCAGAACCACATGCACACGTCTGACCTGCCCCCTACACCAGCAGAGAGCTCGGGGGAGCCAGAGTCTGTCAGGCAGCTGCTGGGCTGGCCGCCTGTGTGGGAAGTGGCAGAGCCGACCTAGGGGCAAGTTGGGCCTCTTGCTCTCCCTGCTGCCCTGAGGCTGCTGGGCCAAAGACGTCTTGGGCATCCAGCCCCTTGCTGGTCCCTTCCCTCTGACGAGGCCCTCTGAGCTCCAGCACCTTGCAGTGTGGAGACAGCCCCTGCCAGCAACCTCCTCTCCAAGGAGGCCTCAACCGAGGCCTAGGCCCAGGGGAAAGGCACCAGCGGGGATGAGCCTGGGGAGGCGCCCGGGCATGTCTGGACCCAGTCCCCGCAGCCTGCCCCTTGGTGGGGCAGTACCCCCGGAGGCCAGGAAGGTCTGGGCAAGGCTGGCCAGGGGCAGGGGCCCTGCTGGGTCCTGCCCCTGGCCTGTGGGGCCTCTGAGCACAACCGGCCCTCTCCCACTGGAAGAACTCCCCGGCTGCCTCCAAAGGCCAGTTTGCCAACACTCCCGCCCGCTGTTCCCGCCAGGCACGCACAATGCTCCCAAGCCCGGGAGAAAAGCACTTCGGTGTGGTGCTCTCCTCGGGCCCTTGCCCCTGAGCCTGGGGGCCAGGCAGTTGGTCCACACTCCCAGACCAAGGCAGAACCACATGCACACGTCTGTTCCTGACCCCTGCACCGGCAGAGAGCTCGGGGGAGCCAGAGTCTGTCAGGCAGCTGCTGGGCTGGCCGCCTGTGTGGGAAGGGGCAGAGCCGACCTAGGGGCAAGTTGGGCCTCTTCCTCTCCCTGCTGCCCTGAGGCTGCTGGGCCAAAGAGGTCTTGGGCATCCAGCCCCTTGCTGGTCCATTCCCTCTGACGAGGCCCTCTGAGCTCCAGCACCTTGCAGTGTGGAGACAGCCCCTGCCAGCAACCTCCTCTCCAATGAGGCCTCAACCGAGGCCTAGGCCCAGGGGAAAGGCACCAGCGGGGATGAGCCTGGGGAGGCGCCCGGGCATGTCTGGACCCAGTCCCCGCAGCCTGCCCCTTGGTGGGGCAGTACCCCCGGAGGCCAGGAAGGTCTGTGCAAGGCTGCCAGGGGCAGGGACAGCGCTGGGTCCTGCCCCTGGCCTGTGGGACGTCTGAGCACAACCGGCACTCTCCCGCTGGAAGACTTCCCCGGCTGCCTCCAAAGGCCGGTTTGTCAACACTCCCGCCCGCTGTTCCAACCAAGGGCGCACAACGCTCCCAAGCCCGGGAGAAAATCGCCTCGGGGTGGTGCTCTCTCCGGGCCCTTTCCACTGAGCCTGGGGGCCAGGCAGGGAGTCCACACTCCCAGGCCAAGGCAGAACGACATGCACACGTCTGTTCCTGCCCCATGCACCGGCAGAGCGCTCGGGGGAGCCAGAGTCTGTCAGGCAGCTGCTGGGCTGGCCGCCTGTGTGGGAAGGGGCAGAGCCGACCTAGGGGCAAGTTGGGCCTCTTGCTCTCCCTGCTGCCCTGAGGCTGCTGGGCCAAAGAGATCTTGGGCATCCAGCCCCTTGCTTGTCCCTTCCCTCTGACGAGGCCCTCTGAGCTCCAGCACCTTGCAGTGTGGAGACAGCCCCTGCCCGCAACCTCCTCTCCAAGGAGGCCTCAACCGAGGCCTAGGACCAGGGGAAAGGCACCAGCGGGGATGAGCCTGGGGAGGCGCCCGGGCATGTCTGGACCCAGTCCCCGCAGCCTGCCCCTTGGTGGGGCAGTACCCCCGGAGGCCAGGAAGGTCTGGGCAAGGCTGGCAACGGGCAGGGGCCCTGCTGGGTCCTGCCCCTGGCCTGTGGGTCCTCTGAGCACAACCGGCCCTCTCCCACTGGAAGACTTCCCCGGCTGCCTCCAAAGGCCGGTTTGCCAACACTCCCGCCCGCTGTTCCCGCCAGGCACGCACAATTCTCCTAAGCCCGGGAGAAAAGCGCTTCAGGGTGGTGCTCTCTCCGGGCCCTTGCCCCTGAGCCTGGGGTCAAGGCACGGTGTCCACACTCCCAGGCCAATTCAGAACCACATGCACACGTCTGTTCCTGCCCCCTCCACCGGCAGAGAGCTGGGGGGAGCCAGAGTCTGTCAGGCAGCTGCTGGGCTGGCCGCCTGTGTGGGAAGGGGCAGAGCCGACCTAGGGGCAAGTTGGGCCTCTTGCTCTCCCTGCTGCCCTGAGGCTGCTGGGCCAAAGAGGTCTTGGGCATCCATCCCGTTGCTGGTCCCTTCCCTCTGACGAGGCCCTCTGAGCTCCAGCACCTTGCAGTGTGGAGACAGCCCCTGCCAGCAACCTCCTCTCCAAGGAGGCCTCAACCGAGGCCTAGGCCCAGGGGAAAGGCACCAGGGGGGATGAGCCTGGGGAGGCGCACGGGCATGTCTGGACCCAGTCCCCGCAGCCTGCCCCTTAGTGGGGCAGTACCCCCGGAGGCCAGGAAGGTCTGGGCAAGGCTGGCCAGGGGCAGGGGCCCTGCTGGGTCCTGCCCCTGGGCTGTGGGGCCTCTGAGCACAACCGGCCCTCTCCCACTGGAAGACCTCCCCGGCTGCCTCCAAAGGCCGGTTTGCCAACACTCTCGCCCGCTGTTCCCGCCAGGCACGCACAATGCTCCCAAGCCCGGGAGAAAAGCGCTTCGGGGTGTTGCCCTCTCAGGGCCCTTGCCCCTGAGCCTGGGGTCCAGGCAGTGGGTCCACACTCCCAGACCAAGGCAGAACCACATGCACTCGTCTGTTCCTGACCCCTGCACCGGCAGAGAGCTCGGGGGAGCCAGAGTCTGTCAGGCAGCTGCTGGGTTGGCTGCCTGTGTGGGAAGGGGCAGAGCCGACCTAGGGGCAAGTTGGGCCTCTTCCTCTCCCTGCTGCCCTGAGGCTGCTGGGCCAAAGACGTCTTGGGCATCCAGCCCCTTACTGGTCCCTTCCCTCTGACGAGGCCCTCTGAGCTCCAGCACCTTGCAGTGTGGAGACAGCCCCGGCCAGCAACCTCCTCTCCAAGGAGGCCTCAACCGAGGCCTAGGCCCAGGGGAAAGGTACCAGCGGGGATGAGCCAGTGGAGGCGCAAGGGCATGTCTGGACCCAGTCCCCGCAGCCTGCCCCTTGGTGGGGCAGTACCCCCGGAGGCCAGGAAGGTCTGTGCAAGGCTGCCAGGGGCAGGGACAGCGCTGGGTCCTGCCCCTGGCCTGTGGGACGTCTGAGCACAACCGGCACTCTCCCGCTGGAAGACCTCCCCGTCTGCCTCGAAAGGCCGGTTTGCAAGCACTCCCGCCCGCTGTTCCCGCCAGGCACGCACAATGCTCCCAAGCCCGGTAGAAAAGCGCTTCGGGGTGGTGCTCTCTCCGGGCCCTTGCCCCTAAGCCTGCGGGCCAGGCAGGGGGAACACACTCCCAGTCCAAGACAGAACGACATGAACACGTCTGTTCCTGCCCCCTACACCGGCAGAGAGCTCGGGGGAGCCAGAGTCTCTCAGGCAGGTGCTGGGCTGGCCGCCTGTGTGGGAAGGGGCAGAGCCGACCTAGGGGCAAGTTGGGCCTCTTGCTCTCCCTGCTGCCCTGAGGCTGCTGGGCCAAAGACGTCTTGGGCATCCAGCCCTTTGCTGGTCCCTTCCCTCTGACGAGGCCCTCTGAGCTCCAGCACCTTGCAGTGTGGAGACAGCACCTGCCAGCAATCTCCTCTCCAAGGAGGCCTCAACCGAGGCCTAGGCCCAGGGGAAAGGCACCAGCGGGGATGAGCCTGGGGAGGCGCCCGGGCATGTCTGGACCCAGTCCCCGCAGCCTGCCCCTTGGTGGGGCAGTACCCCTGGAGGCCAGGAAGGTCTGGGCAAGGCTGACCAGGGGCAGGGGACCTGCTGGGTCCTGCCCCTGGCCTGTGGGGCCTCTGAGCACAACCGGCCCTCTCCCACTGGAAGACCTCCCCGGCTGCCTCCAAAGGCCGGTTTGCAAGCGCTCCCGGCCACTGTTACCAGCAGGCGGGCACAATGCTCCTAAGCCCGGAAGAAAAGCGCTTCAGGGTGGTGCTCTCTCTGGGCCCTTGCCCCTGAGCCTGGGGGCAAGGCAGGGTGTCCACACTCCCAGGCCAAGGCAGAACCACATGCACACGTCTGACCTGCCCCCTGCACCGGCAGAGAGCTCGGGGGAGCCAGAGTATGCCAGGCAGCTGCTGGGTTGGCGGCCTGTGTGGAAAGGGGCAGAGCCGACCTAGGGGCAAGTTGGGCCTCTAGCTCTCCCTGCTGCCCTGAGGCTGCTGGGCCAAATAGGTCTTGGGCATCCAGCCCCTTGCTGGTCCCTTCCCTCTGATGAGGCCCTCTGAGCTCCAGCACCTTGCAGTGTGGAGACAGCCCCTGCCAGCAACCTCCTCTCCAAGGCGGCCTCAACCGAGGCCTAGGCCCAGGGGAAAGGCACCAGCGGGAATGAGCCTGGGGAGGCGCCCGGGCATGTCTGGACCCAGTCCCCGCAGCCTGCCCCTTGGTGGGGCAGTACCCCCGGAGGCCAGGAAGGTCTGTGCAAGGCTGCCAGGGGCAGGGACAGCGCTGGGTCCTGCCCCTGGCCTGTGGGACGTCTGAGCACAACCGGCACTCTCCCGCTGGAAGACCTCCCCGTCTGCCTCGAAAGGCTGGTTTGCAAGCACTCCCGCCCGCTGTTCCCGCCAGGCACGCACAATGCTCCCAAGCCCGGTAGAAAAGCGCTTCGGGGTGGTGCTCTCTCCGGGCCCTTGCCCCTAAGCCTGCGGGCCAGGCAGGGGGAACACACTCCCAGGCCAAGACAGAACGACATGAACACGTCTGTTCCTGCCCCCTACACCGGCAGAGAGCTCGGGGGAGCCAGAGTCTCTCAGGCAGGTGCTGGGCTGGCCGCCTGTGTGGGAAGGGGCAGAGCCGACCTAGGGGCAAGTTGGGCCTCTTGTTGTCCCTGCTGCCCTGAGGCTGCTGGGCCAAAGACGTCTTGGGCATCCAGCCCTTTGCTGGTCCCTTCCCTCTGACGAGGCCCTCTGAGCTCCAGCACCTTGCAGTGTGGAGACAGCCCCTGCCAGCAACCTCCTCTCCAAGGAGGCCTCAACCGAGGCCTAGGACCAGGGGAAAGGCACCAGCGGGGATGAGCCTGGGGAGGCGCCCGGGCATGTCTGGACCCAGTCCCCGCAGCCTGCCCCTTGGTGGGGCAGTACCCCCGGAGGCCAGGAAGGTCTGGGCAAGGCTGGCAACGGGCAGGGGCCTGCTGGGTCCTGCCCCTGGCCTGTGGGTCCTCTGAGCACAACCGGCCCTCTCCCACTGGAAGACTTCCCCGGCTGCCTCCAAAGGCCGGTTTGCCAACACTCCCGCCCGCTGTTCCCGCCAGGCACGCACAATTCTCCCAAGCCCGGGAGAAAAGCGCTTCAGGGTGGTGCTCTCTCCGGGCCCTTGACCCTGAGCCTGGGGTCAAGGCACGGTGTCCACACTCCCAGGCCAATTCAGAACCACATGCACACGTCTGTTCCTGCCCCCTCCACCGGCAGAGAGCTGGGGGGAGCCAGAGTCTGTCAGGCAGCTGCTGGGCTGGCCGCCTGTGTGGGAAGGGGCAGAGCCGACCTAGGGGCAAGTTGGGCCTCTTGCTCTCCCTGCTGCCCTGAGGCTGCTGGGCCAAAGAGGTCTTGGGCATCCATCCCGTTGCTGGTCCCTTCCCTCTGACGAGGCCCTCTGAGCTCCAGCACCTTGCAGTGTGGAGACAGCCCCTGCCAGCAACCTCCTCTCCAAGGAGGCCTCAACCGAGGCCTAGGCCCAGGGGAAAGGCACCAGGGGGGATGAGCCTGGGGAGGCGCACGGGCATGTCTGGACCCAGTCCCCGCAGCCTGCCCCTTGGTGGTGCAGTACCCCCGGAGGCCAGGAAGGTCTGGGCAAGGCTGGCCAGGGGCAGGGGCCCTGCTGGGTCCTGCCCCTGGGCTGTGGGGCCTCTGAGCACAACCGGCCCTCTCCCACTGGAAGACCTCCCCGGCTGCCTCCAAAGGCCGGTTTGCCAACACTCCCGCCCGCTGTTCCCGCCAGGCACGCACAATGCTCCCAAGCCCGGGAGAAAAGCGCTTCGGGGTGTTGCCCTCTCCGGGCCCTTGCCCCTGAGCCTGGGGTCCAGGCAGTGGGTCCACACTCCCAGACCAAGGCAGAACCACATGCACTCGTCTGTTCCTGACCCCTGCACCGGCAGAGAGCTCGGGGGAGCCAGAGTCTGTCAGGCAGCTGCTGGGTTGGCTGCCTGTGTGGGAAGGGGCAGAGCCGACCTAGGGGCAAGTTGGGCCTCTTCCTCTCCCTGCTGCCCTGAGGCTGCTGGGCCAAAGACGTCTTGGGCATCCAGCCCCTTACTGGTCCCTTCCCTCTGACGAGGCCCTCTGAGCTCCAGCACCTTGCAGTGTGGAGACAGCCCCGGCCAGCAACCTCCTCTCCAAGGAGGCCTCAACCGAGGCCTAGGCCCAGGGGAAAGGTACCAGCGGGGATGAGCCAGTGGAGGCGCAAGGGCATGTCTGGACCCAGTCCCCGCAGCCTGCCCCTTGGTGGGGCAGTACCCCCGGAGGCCAGGAAGGTCTGTGCAAGGCTGCCAGGGGCAGGGACAGCGCTGGGTCCTGCCCCTGGCCTGTGGGACGTCTGAGCACAACCGGCACTCTCCCGCTGGAAGACCTCCCCGTCTGCCTCGAAAGGCCGGTTTGCAAGCACTCCCGCCCGCTGTTCCCGCCAGGCACGCACAATGCTCCCAAGCCCGGTAGAAAAGCGCTTCGGGGTGGTGCTCTCTCCGGGCCCTTGCCCCTAAGCCTGCGGGCCAGGCAGGGGGAACACACTCCCAGTCCAAGACAGAACGACATGAACACGTCTGTTCCTGCCCCCTACACCGGCAGAGAGCTCGGGGGAGCCAGAGTCTCTCAGGCAGGTGCTGGGCTGGCCGCCTGTGTGGGAAGGGGCAGAGCCGACCTAGGGGCAAGTTGGGCCTCTTGCTCTCCCTGCTGCCCTGAGGCTGCTGGGCCAAAGACGTCTTGGGCATCCAGCCCTTTGCTGGTCCCTTCCCTCTGACGAGGCCCTCTGAGCTCCAGCACCTTGCAGTGTGGAGACAGCACCTGCCAGCAATCTCCTCTCCAAGGAGGCCTCAACCGAGGCCTAGGCCCAGGGGAAAGGCACCAGCGGGGATGAGCCTGGGGAGGCGCCCGGGCATGTCTGGACCCAGTCCCCGCAGCCTGCCCCTTGGTGGGGCAGTACCCCTGGAGGCCAGGAAGGTCTGGGCAAGGCTGACCAGGGGCAGGGGACCTGCTGGGTCCTGCCCCTGGCCTGTGGGGCCTCTGAGCACAACCGGCCCTCTCCCACTGGAAGACCTCCCCGGCTGCCTCCAAAGGCCGGTTTGCAAGCGCTCCCGGCCACTGTTACCAGCAGGCGGGCACAATGCTCCTAAGCCCGGAAGAAAAGCGCTTCAGGGTGGTGCTCTCTCTGGGCCCTTGCCCCTGAGCCTGGGGGCAAGGCAGGGTGTCCACACTCCCAGGCCAAGGCAGAACCACATGCACACGTCTGACCTGCCCCCTGCACCGGCAGAGAGCTCGGGGGAGCCAGAGTATGCCAGGCAGCTGCTGGGTTGGCGGCCTGTGTGGAAAGGGGCAGAGCCGACCTAGGGGCAAGTTGGGCCTCTAGCTCTCCCTGCTGCCCTGAGGCTGCTGGGCCAAATAGGTCTTGGGCATCCAGCCCCTTGCTGGTCCCTTCCCTCTGATGAGGCCCTCTGAGCTCCAGCACCTTGCAGTGTGGAGACAGCCCCTGCCAGCAACCTCCTCTCCAAGGCGGCCTCAACCGAGGCCTAGGCCCAGGGGAAAGGCACCAGCGGGAATGAGCCTGGGGAGGCGCCCGGGCATGTCTGGACCCAGTCCCCGCAGCCTGCCCCTTGGTGGGGCAGTACCCCCGGAGGCCAGGTAGGTCTGTGCAAGGCTGCCAGGGGCAGGGACAGCGCTGGGTCCTGCCCCTGGCCTGTGGGACGTCTGAGCACAACCGGCACTCTCCCGCTGGAAGACCTCCCCGTCTGCCTCGAAAGGCTGGTTTGCAAGCACTCCCGCCCGCTGTTCCCGCCAGGCACGCACAATGCTCCCAAGCCCGGTAGAAAAGCGCTTCGGGGTGGTGCTCTCTCCGGGCCCTTGCCCCTAAGCCTGCGGGCCAGGCAGGGGGAACACACTCCCAGGCCAAGACAGAACGACATGAACACGTCTGTTCCTGCCCCCTACACCGGCAGAGAGCTCGGGGGAGCCAGAGTCTCTCAGGCAGGTGCTGGGCTGGCCGCCTGTGTGGGAAGGGGCAGAGCCGACCTAGGGGCAAGTTGGGCCTCTTGTTGTCCCTGCTGCCCTGAGGCTGCTGGGCCAAAGACGTCTTGGGCATCCAGCCCTTTGCTGGTCCCTTCCCTCTGACGAGGCCCTCTGAGCTCCAGCACCTTGCAGTGTGGAGACAGCACCTGCCAGCAATCTCCTCTCCAAGGAGGCCTCAACCGAGGCCTAGGCCCAGGGGAAAGGCACCAGCGGGGATGAGCCTGGGGAGGCGCCCGGGCATGTCTGGACCCAGTCCCCGCAGCCTGCCCCTTGGTGGGGCAGTACCCCTGGAGGCCAGGAAGGTCGGGGCAAGGCTGACCAGGGGCAGGGGACCTGCTGGGTCCTGCCCCTGGCCTGTGGGGCCTCTGAGCACAACCGGCCCTCTCCCACTGGAAGACCTCCCCGGCTGCCTCCAAAGGCCGTTTTGCACGCACTCCCGCCCACTGTTCCCACCAAGCGCGCACAATGCTCCCATCCCGGGAGAAAAGCGCTTCGGGGTGTTGCTCTCTCTGGGCCCTTGCCCCTGAGACTGGGGGCCAGGCAGGGGGTCCACACTCCCAGGCCAAGGCAGAACCACATGCACACGTCTGTTCCTGACCCCTGCACCGGCAGAGAGCTCGGGGGAGCCAGAGTCTGTCAGGCAGCTGCTGGGCTGGCCGCCTTTGTGGGAAGGGGCAGAGCCGACCTAGGGGCAAGTTGGGCCTCTTGCTCTCCCTGCTGCCCTGAGGCTGCTGGGCCAAAGAGGTCTTGGGCATCCAGCCCTTTGCTTGTCCCTTCCCTCTGACGAGGCCCTCTGAGCTCCAGCACCTTGCAGTGTGGAGACAGCCCCTGCCAGCAACCTCCTCTCCAAGGAGGCCTCAACCGAGACCTAGGACCAGGGGAAAGGCACCAGCGGGGATGAGCCTGGGGAGGCGCCCAGGCATGTCTGGACCCAGTCCCCGCAGCCTGCCCCTTGGTGGGGCAGTACCCCCGGAGGCCAGGAAGGTCTGGGAAAGGCTGGCCAGGGGCAGGGGACCTGCTGGGTCCTGCCCCTGGCCTGTGGGACCTCTGAGCACAACCGGCCCTCTCCCACTGGAAGACCTCCCCGGCTGCCTCCAAAGGCCGGTTTGCAAGCGCTCCCGGCCACTGTTACCAGCAGGCGGGCACAATGCTCCTAAGACCGGAAGAAAAGCGCTTCAGGGTGGTGCTCTCTCTGGGCCCTTGCCCCTGAGCCTGGGGGCAAGGCAGGGTGTCCACACTCCCAGGCCAAGGCAGAACCACATGCACACGTCTGACCTGCCCCCTGCACCAGCAGAGAGCTCGGGGGAGCCAGAGTCTGTCAGGCAGCTGCTGGGCTGGCCGCCTGTGTGGGAAGTGGCAGAGCCGACCTAGGGGCAAGTTGGGCCTCTTGCTCTCCCTGCTGCCCTGAGGCTGCTGGGCCAAAGACGTCTTGGGCATCCAGCCCCTTGCTGGTCCCTTCCCTCTGACGAGGCCCTCTGAGCTCCAGCACCTTGCAGTGTGGAGACAGCCCCTGCCAGCAACCTCCTCTCCAAGGAGGCCTCAACCGAGGCCTAGGCCCAGGGGAAAGGCACCAGCGGGGATGAGCCTGGGGAGGCGCCCGGGCATGTCTGGACCCAGTCCCCGCAGCCTGCCCCTTGGTGGGGCAGTACCCCCGGAGGCCAGGAAGGTCTGGGCAAGGCTGGCCAGGGGCAGGGGCCCTGCTGGGTCCTGCCCCTGGCCTGTGGGGCCTCTGAGCACAACCGGCCCTCTCCCACTGGAAGAACTCCCCGGCTGCCTCCAAAGGCCAGTTTGCCAACACTCCCGCCCACTGTTCCTGCCAGGCACGCACAATGCTCCCAAGCCCGGGAGAAAAGCACTTCGGTGTGGTGCTCTCCTCGGGCCCTTGCCCCTGAGCCTGGGGGCCAGGCAGTTGGTCCACACTCCCAGACCAAGGCAGAACCACATGCACACGTCTGTTCCTGACCCTTGCACCGGCAGAGAGCTCGGGGGAGCCAGAGTCTGTCAGGCAGCTGCTGGGCTGGCCGCCTGTGTGGGAAGGGGCAGAGCCGACCTAGGGGCAAGTTGGGCCTCTTCCTCTCCCTGCTGCCCTGAGGCTGCTGGGCCAAAGAGGTCTTGGGCATCCAGCCCCTTGCTGGTCCATTCCCTCTGACGAGGCCCTCTGAGCTCCAGCACCTTGCAGTGTGGAGACAGCCCCTGCCAGCAACCTCCTCTCCAATGAGGCCTCAACCGAGGCCTAGGCCCAGGGGAAAGGCACCAGCGGGGATGAGCCTGGGGAGGCGCCCGGGCATGTCTGGACCCAGTCCCCGCAGCCTGCCCCTTGGTGGGGCAGTACCCCCGGAGGCCAGGAAGGTCTGTGCAAGGCTGCCAGGGGCAGGGACAGCGCTGGGTCCTGCCCCTGGCCTGTGGGACGTCTGAGCACAACCGGCACTCTCCCGCTGGAAGACTTCCCCGGCTGCCTCCAAAGGCCGGTTTGCCAACACTCCCGCCCGCTGTTCCAACCAAGGGCGCACAACGCTCCCAAGCCCGGGAGAAAATCGCCTCGGGGTGGTGCTCTCTCCGGGCCCTTTCCACTGAGCCTGGGGGCCAGGCAGGGGGTCCACACTCCCAGGCCAAGGCAGAACGACATGCACACGTCTGTTCCTGCCCCATGCACCGGCAGAGCGCTCGGGGGAGCCAGAGTCTGTCAGGCAGCTGCTGGGCTGGCCGCCTGTGTGGGAAGGGGCAGAGCCGACCTAGGGGCAAGTTGGGCCTCTTGCTCTCCCTGCTGCCCTGAGGCTGCTGGGCCAAAGAGGTCTTGGGCATCCATCCCGTTGCTGGTCCCTTCCCTCTGACGAGGCCCTCTGAGCTCCAGCACCTTGCAGTGTGGAGACAGCCCCTGCCAGCAACCTCCTCTCCAAGGAGGCCTCAACCGAGGCCTAGGCCCAGGGGAAAGGCACCAGGGGGGATGAGCCTGGGGAGGCGCACGGGCATGTCTGGACCCAGTCCCCGCAGCCTGCCCCTTGGTGGGGCAGTACCCCCGGAGGCCAGGAAGGTCTGGGCAAGGCTGGCCAGGGGCAGGGGCCTTGCTGGGTCCTGCCCCTGGGCTGTGGGGCCTCTGAGCACAACCGGCCCTCTCCCACTGGAAGACCTCCCCGGCTGCCTCCAAAGGCCGGTTTCCCAACACTCCCGCCCGCTCTTACCGCCAGGCACGCACAATGCTCCCAAGCCCGGGAGAAAAGCGCTTCGGGGTGTTGCCCTCTCCGGGCCCTTGCCCCTGAGCCTGGGGTCCAGGCAGTGGGTCCACACTCCCAGACCAAGGCAGAACCACATGCACTCGTCTGTTCCTGACCCCTGCACCGGCAGAGAGCTCGGGGGAGCCAGAGTCTGTCAGGCAGCTGCTGGGTTGGCTGCCTGTGTGGGAAGGGGCAGAGCCGACCTAGGGGCAAGTTGGGCCTCTTCCTCTCCCTGCTGCCCTGAGGCTGCTGGGCCAAAGACGTCTTGGGCATCCAGCCCCTTACTGGTCCCTTCCCTCTGACGAGGCCCTCTGAGCTCCAGCACCTTGCAGTGTGGAGACAGCCCCGGCCAGCAACCTCCTCTCCAAGGAGGCCTCAACCGAGGCCTAGGCCCAGGGGAAAGGTACCAGCGGGGATGAGCCAGTGGAGGCGCAAGGGCATGTCTGGACCCAGTCCCCGCAGCCTGCCCCTTGGTGGGGCAGTACCCCCGGAGGCCAGGAAGGTCTGTGCAAGGCTGCCAGGGGCAGGGACAGCGCTGGGTCCTGCCCCTGGCCTGTGGGACGTCTGAGCACAACCGGCACTCTCCCGCTGGAAGACCTCCCCGTCTGCCTCGAAAGGCCGGTTTGCAAGCACTCCCGCCCGCTGTTCCCGCCAGGCACGCACAATGCTCCCAAGCCCGGTAGAAAAGCGCTTCGGGGTGGTGCTCTCTCCGGGCCCTTGCCCCTAAGCCTGCGGGCCAGGCAGGGGGAACACACTCCCAGTCCAAGACAGAACGACATGAACACGTCTGTTCCTGCCCCCTACACCGGCAGAGAGCTCGGGGGAGCCAGAGTCTCTCAGGCAGGTGCTGGGCTGGCCGCCTGTGTGGGAAGGGGCAGAGCCGACCTAGGGGCAAGTTGGGCCTCTTGCTCTCCCTGCTGCCCTGAGGCTGCTGGGCCAAAGACGTCTTGGGCATCCAGCCCTTTGCTGGTCCCTTCCCTCTGACGAGGCCCTCTGAGCTCCAGCACCTTGCAGTGTGGAGACAGCACCTGCCAGCAATCTCCTCTCCAAGGAGGCCTCAACCGAGGCCTAGGCCCAGGGGAAAGGCACCAGCGGGGATGAGCCTGGGGAGGCGCCCGGGCATGTCTGGACCCAGTCCCCGCAGCCTGCCCCTTGGTGGGGCAGTACCCCTGGAGGCCAGGAAGGTCTGGGCAAGGCTGACCAGGGGCAGGGGACCTGCTGGGTCCTGCCCCTGGCCTGTGGGGCCTCTGAGCACAACCGGCCCTCTCCCACTGGAAGACCACCCCGGCTGCCTCCAAAGGCCGTTTTGCACGCACTCCCGCCCACTGTTCCCACCAAGCGCGCACAATGCTCCCATCCCGGGAGAAAAGCGCTTCGGGGTGGTGCTCTCTCCGGGCCCTTGCCCCTGAGACTGGGGGCCAGGCAGGGGGTCCACACTCCCAGGCCAAGGCAGAACCACATGCACACGTGTGTTCCTGACCCCTGCACCGGCAGAGAGCTCGGGGGAGCCAGAGTCTGTCAGGCAGCTGCTGGGCTGGCCGCCTTTGTGGGAAGGGGCAGAGCCGACCTAGGGGCAAGTTGGGCCTCTTGCTCTCCCTGCTGCCCTGAGGCTGCTGGGCCAAAGAGGTCTTGGGCATCCAGCCCCTTGCTGGTCCCTTCCCTCTGACGAGGCCCTCTGAGCTCCAGCACCTTGCAGTGTGGAGACAGCCCCTGCCAGCAACCTCCTCTCCAAGGAGGCCTCAACCGAGACCTAGGACCAGGGGAAAGGCACCAGCGGGGATGAGCCTGGGGAGGCGCCCAGGCATGTCTGGACCCAGTCCCCGCAGCCTGCCCCTTGGTGGGGCAGTACCCCCGGAGGCCAGGAAGGTCTGGGAAAGGCTGGCCAGGGGCAGGGGACCTGCTGGGTCCTGCCCCTGGCCTGTGGGGCCTCTGAGCACAACCGGCCCTCTCCCACTGGAAGACCTCCCCGGCTGCCTCCAAAGGCCGGTTTGCAAGCGCTCCCGGCCACTGTTACCAGCAGGCGGGCACAATGCTCCTAAGCCCGGAAGAAAAGCGCTTCAGGGTGGTGCTCTCTCTGGGCCCTTGCCCCTGAGCCTGGGGGCAAGTCAGGGTGTCCACATTCCCAGGCCAAGGCAGAACCACATGCACACGTCTGACCTGCCCCCTGCACCAGCAGAGAGCTCGGGTGAGCCAGAGTCTGTCAGGCAGCTGCTGGGCTGGCCGCCTGTGTGGGAAGTGGCAGAGCCGACCTAGGGGCAAGTTGGGCCTCTTGCTCTCCCTGCTGCCCTGAGGCTGCTGGGCCAAAGAGGTCTTGGGCATCCAGCCCCTTGCTGGTCCCTTCCCTCTGACGAGGCCCTCTGAGCTCCAGCACCTTGCAGTGTGGAGACAGCCCCTGCCAGCAACCTCCTCTCCAAGGAGGCCTCAACCGAGGCCTAGGCCCAGGGGAAAGGCACCAGCGGGGATGAGCCTGGGGAGGCGCCCAGGCATGTCTGGACCCAGTCCCCGCAGCCTGCCCCTTGGTGGGGCAGTACCCCCGGAAGCCAGGAAGGTCTGGGCAAGGCTGGCCAGGGGCAGGGGCCCTGCTGGGTCCTGCCCCTGGCCTGTGGGGCCTCTGAGCACAACCGGCCCTCTCCCACTGGAAGAACTCCCCGGCTGCCTCCAAAGGCCAGTTTGCCAACACTCCCGCCCGCTGTTCCCACCAGGCACGCACAATGCTCCCAAGCCCGGGAGAAAAGCACTTCGGTGTGGTGCTCTCCTCGGGCCCTTGCCCCTGAGCCTGGGGGCCAGGCAGTTGGTCCACACTCCCAGACCAAGGCAGAACCACATGCACACGTCTGTTCCTGACCCCTGCACCGGCAGAGAGCTCGGGGGAGCCAGAGTCTGTCAGGCAGCTGCTGGGCTGGCCGCCTGTGTGGGAAGGGGCAGAGCCGACCTAGGGGCAAGTTGGGCCTCTTCCTCTCCCTGCTGCCCTGAGGCTGCTGGGCCAAAGAGGTCTTGGGCATCCAGCCCCTTGCTGGTCCCTTCCCTCTGACGAGGCCCTCTGAGCTCCAGCACCTTGCAGTGTGGAGACAGCCCCTGCCAGCAACCTCCTCTCCAATGAGGCCTCAACCGAGTCCTAGGCCCAGGGGAAAGGCACCAGCGGGGATGAGCCTGGGGAGGCGCCCGGGCATGTCTGGACCCAGTCCGCGCAGCCTGCCCCTTGGTGGGGCAGTACCCCCGGAGGCCAGGAAGGTCTGTGCAAGGCTGCCAGGGGCAGGGACAGCGCTGGGTCCTGCCCCTGGCCTGTGGACGTCTGAGCACAACCGGCACTCTCCCGCTGGAAGACCTCCCCGTCTGCCTCGAAAGGCCGGTTTGCAAGCACTCCCGCCCGCTGATCCCGCCAGGCACGCACAATGCTCCATGCCCGGTAGAAAAGCGCTTCGGGGTGGTGCTCTCTCCGGGCCCTTGCCCCTAAGCCTGCGGGCCAGGCAGGGGGAACACACTCCCAGGCCAAGACAGAACGACATGAACACGTCTGTTCCTGCCCCCTACACCGGCAGAGAGCTCGGGGGAGCCAGAGTCTCTCAGGCAGGTGCTGGGCTGGCCGCCTGTGTGGGAAGGGGCAGAGCCGACCTAGGGGCAAGTTGGGCCTCTTGCTGTCCCTGCTGCCCTGAGGCTGCTGGGCCAAAGACGTCTTGGGCATCCAGCCCTTTGCTGGTCCCTTCCCTCTGACGAGGGCCTCTGAGCTCCAGCACCTTGCAGTGTGGAGACAGCACCTGCCAGCAATCTCCTCTCCAAGGAGGCCTCAACCGAGGCCTAGGCCCAGGGGAAAGGCACCAGCGGGGATGAGCCTGGAGAGGCGCCCGGGCATGTCTGGACCCAGTCCCCGCAGCCTGCCCCTTGGTGGGGCAGTACCCCTGGAGGCCAGGAAGGTCTGGGCAAGGCTGACCAGGGGCAGGGGACCTGCTGGGTCCTGCCCCTGGCCTGTGGGGCCTCTGAGCACAACCGGCCCTCTCCCACTGGAAGACCTCCCCGGCTGCCTCCAAAGGCCGTTTTGCACGCACTCCCGCCCACTGTTCCCACCAAGCGCGCACAATGCTCCCATCCCGGGAGAAAAGCGCTTCGGGGTGGTGCTCTCTCCGGGCCCTTGCCCCTGAGACTGGGGGCCAGGCAGGGGGTCCACACTCCCAGGCCAAGGCAGAACCACATGCACACGTCTGTTCCTGACCCCTGCACCGGCAGAGAGCTCGGGGGAGCCAGAGTCTGTCAGGCAGCTGCTGGGCTGGCCACCTTTGTGGGAAGGGGCAGAGCCGACCTAGGGGCAAGTTGGGCCTCTTGCTCTCCCTGCTGCCCTGAGGCTGCTGGGCCAAAGAGGTCTTGGGCATCCAGCCCTTTGCTTGTCCCTTCCCTCTGACGAGGCCCTCTGAGCTCCAGCACCTTGCAGTGTGGAGACAGCCCCTGCCAGCAACCTCCTCTCCAAGGAGGCCTCAACCGAGACCTAGGACCAGGGGAAAGGCATCAGCGGGGATGAGCCTGGGGAGGCGCCCAGGCATGTCTGGACCCAGTCCCCGCAGCCTGCCCCTTGGTGGGGCAGTACCCCCGGAGGCCAGGAAGGTCTGGGAAAGGCTGCCCAGGGGCAGGGGACGTGCTGGGTCCTGCCCCTGGCCTGTGGGGCCTCTGAGCACAACCGGCCCTCTCCCGCTGGAAGACCTCCCCGGCTGCCTCCAAAGGCCGGTTTGCAAGCGCTCCCGGCCACTGTTACCAGCAGGCGGGCACAATGCTCCTAACCCCGGAAGAAAAGCGCTTCAGGGTGGTGCTCTCTCTGGGCCCTTGCCCCTGAGCCTGGGGGCAAGGCAGGGTGTCCACACTCCCAGGCCAAGGCAGAACCACATGCACACGTCTGACCTGCCCCCTGCACCGGCAGAGAGCTCGGGGGAGCCAGAGTCTGTCAGGCAGCTGCTGGGCTGGCCGCCTGTGTGGGAAGTGGCAGAGCCGACCTAGGGGCAAGTTGGGCCTCTTGCTCTCCCTGCTGCCCTGAGGCTGCTGGGCCAAAGAGGTCTTGGGCATCCAGCCCCTTGCTGGTCCCTTCACTCTGACGGGGCCCTCTGAGCTCCAGCACCTTGCAGTGTGGAGACAGCCCCTGCCAGCAACCTCCTCTCCAAGGAGGCCTCAACCGAGGCCTAGGCCCAGGGGAAAGGCACCAGCGGGGATGAGCCTGGGGAGGCGCCCGGGCGTTTCTGGACCCAGTCCCCGCAGCCTGCCCCTTGGTGGGGCAGTACCCCCGGAGGCCAGGAAGGTCTGGGCAAGGCTGGCCAGGGGCAGGGGCCCTGCTCAGTCCTGCCCCTGGCCTGTGGGGCCTCTGAGCACAACCGGCCCTCTCCCACTGGAAGAACTCCCCGGCTGCCTCCAAAGGCCAGTTTGCCAACACTCCCGCCCACTGTTCCCGCCAGGCACGCACAATGCTCCCAAGCCCGGGAGAAAAGCACTTCGGGGTGGTGCTCTCCTTGGGCCCTTGCCCCTGAGCCTGGGGGCCAGGCAGTTGGTCCACACTCCCAGACCAAGGCAGAACCACATGCACACGTCTGTTCCTGACCCCTGCACCGGCAGAGAGCTCGGGGGAGCCAGAGTCTGTCAGGCAGCTGCTGGGCTGGCCGCCTGTGTGGGAAGGGGCAGAGCCGACCTAGGGGCAAGTTGGGCCTCTTCCTATCCCTGCTGCCCTGAGGCTGCTGGGCCAAAGAGGTCTTGGGCATCCAGCCCCTTGCTGGTCCCTTCCCTCTGACGAGGCCCTCTGAGCTCCAGCACCTTGCAGTGTGGAGACAGCCCCTGCCAGCAACATCCTCTCCAAGGAGGCCTCAACCGAGGCCTAGGCCCAGGGGAAAGGCACCAGCGGGGATGAGCCTGGGGAGGCGCCCGGGCATGTCTGGACCCAGTCCCCGCAGCCTGCCCCTTGGTGGGGCAGTACCCCCGGAGGCCAGGAAGATCTGGGCAAGGCTGGCCAGGGGCAGGGGCCCTGCTGGGTCCTCCCCATGGCCTGTGGGGCCTCTGAGCACAACCGGCCCTCTCCCACTGGAAGACCTCCCCGGCTGCCTCCAAAGGCCAGTTTGCCAACACTCCTGCCCGCTCTTCCCGCCAGGCACGCACAATGCTCCCAAGCCCGGGAGAAAAGCGCTTCGGGGTGGTGCTCTCTCCGGGCCCTTGCCCCTGAGCCTGTGGGCAAGGCAGGGGGAACACACTCCCAGACCAAAGCAGAAACACATGCACACGTCTGTTCCTGTCCCCTGCACCGGCAGAGAGCTCGGGGGAGCCAGAGTCTCTCAGGCAGGTGCTGGGCTGGCCGCCTGTGTGGGAAGGGGCAGAGCCGACCTAGGGGCAAGTTGGGCCTCTTGCTCTCCCTGCTGCCCTGAGGCTGCAGGGCCAAAGACGTCTTGGGCATCCAGCCCCTTACTGGTCCCTTCCCTCTGACGAGGCCCTCTGAGCTCCAGCACCTTGCAGTGTGGAGACAGCCCCTGCCAGCAATCTCCTCTCCAAGGAGGCCTCATCCGAGGCCTAGGCCCAGGGGAAAGGCACCAGCGGGGTTGAGCAAGGGGAGGTGCCCGGGCATGTCTGGACCCTGTCCCCGCAGCCTGCCCCTTGGTGGGGCAGTACCCCCGGAGGCCAGGAAGGTCTGGGCAAGGCTGGCCAGGGGCAGGGGCCCTGCTGGGTCCTGCCCCTGGCCTGTGGGGCCTCTGAGCACAACCGGCCCTCTCCCACTGGAAGACCTCCCCGGCTGCCTCCAAAGGCCGGTTTGCAAGCACTCCCGCCCACTGTTCCCGCCAGGCGCGCACAATGCTCCCAAGCCCGGGAGAAAAGCACTTCGGTGTGGTGCTCTCCTCGGGCCCTTGCCCCTGAGCCTGGGGGCCAGGCAGTTGGTCCACACTCCCAGACCAAGGCAGAACCACATGCACACGTCTGTTCCTGCCCCCTGCACCGGCAGAGAGCTCGGGGGAGCCAGAGTCTGTCAGGCAGCTGCTGGGCTGGCCGCCTGTGTGGGAAGGGGCAGAGCCGACCTAGGGGCAAGTTGGGCCTCTTCCTCTCCCTGCTGCCCTGAGGCTGCTGGGCCAAAGAGGTCTTGGGCATCCAGCCCCTTGCTGGTCCATTCCCTCTGACGAGGCCCTCTGAGCTCCAGCACCTTGCAGTGTGGAGACAGCCCCTGCCAGCAACCTCCTCTCCAATGAGGCCTCAACCGAGGCCTAGGCCCAGGGGAAAGGCACCAGCGGGGATGAGCCTGGGGAGGCGCCCGGGCATGTCTGGACCCAGTCCCCGCAGCCTGCCCCTTGGTGGGGCAGTACCCCCGGAGGCCAGGAAGGTCTGTGCAAGGCTGCCAGGGGCAGGGACAGCGCTGGGTCCTGCCCCTGGCCTGTGGGACGTCTGAGCACAACCGGCACTCTCCCGCTGGAAGACTTCCCCGGCTGCCTCCAAAGGCCGGTTTGCCAACACTCCCGCCCGCTGTTCCAACCAAGGGCGCACAACGCTCCCAAGCCCGGGAGAAAATCGCCTCGGGGTGGTGCTCTCTCCGGGCCCTTTCCACTGAGCCTGGGGGCCAGGCAGGGGGTCCACACTCCCAGGCCAAGGCAGAACGACATGCACACGTCTGTTCCTGCCCCATGCACCGGCAGAGCGCTCGGGGGAGCCAGAGTCTGTCAGGCAGCTGCTGGGCTGGCCGCCTGTGTGGGAAGGGGCAGAGCCGACCTAGGGGCAAGTTGGGCCTCTTGCTCTCCCTGCTGCCCTGAGGCTGCTGGGCCAAAGAGATCTTGGGCATCCAGCCCCTTGCTTGTCCCTTCCCTCTGACGAGGCCCTCTGAGCTCCAGCACCTTGCAGTGTGGAGACAGCCCCTGCCCGCAACCTCCTCTCCAAGGAGGCCTCAACCGAGGCCTAGGACCAGGGGAAAGGCACCAGCGGGGATGAGCCTGGGGAGGCGCCCGGGCATGTCTGGACCCAGTCCCCGCAGCCTGCCCCTTGGTGGGGCAGTACCCCCGGAGGCCAGGAAGGTCTGGGCAAGGCTGGCAACGGGCAGGGGCCCTGCTGGGTCCTGCCCCTGGCCTGTGGGTCCTCTGAGCACAACCGGCCCTCTCCCACTGGAAGACTTCCCCGGCTGCCTCCAAAGGCCGGTTTGCCAACACTCCCGCCCGCTGTTCCCGCCAGGCACGCACAATTCTCCCAAGCCCGGGAGAAAAGCGCTTCAGGGTGGTGCTCTCTCCGGGCCCTTGCCCCTGAGCCTGGGGTCAAGGCACGGTGTCCACACTCCCAGGCCAATTCAGAACCACATGCACACGTCTGTTCCTGCCCCCTGCACCGGCAGAGACCTCGGGGGAGCCAGAGTCTGTCAGGCAGCTGCTGGGCTGGCCGCCTGTGTGGGAAGGGGCAGAGCCGACCTAGGGGCAAGTTGGGCCTCTTGCTCTCCCTGCTGCCCTGAGGCTGCTGGGCCAAAGAGGTCTTGGGCATCCATCCCGTTGCTGGTCTCTTCCCTCTGACGAGGCCCTCTGAGCTCCAGCACCTTGCAGTGTGGAGACAGCCCCTGCCAGCAACCTCCTCTCCAAGGAGGCCTCAACCGAGGCCTAGGCCCAGGGGAAAGGCACCAGGGGGGATGAGCCTGGGGAGGCGCACGGGCATGTCTGGACCCAGTCCCCGCAGCCTGCCCCTTGGTGGGGCAGTACCCCCGGAGGCCAGGAAGGTCTGGGCAAGGCTGGCCAGGGGCAGGGGCCTTGCTGGGTCCTGCCCCTGGGCTGTGGGGCCTCTGAGCACAACCGGCCCTCTCCCACTGGAAGACCTCCCCGGCTGCCTCCAAAGGCCGGTTTGCCAACACTCCCGCCCGCTGTTCCCGCCAGGCACGCACAATGCTCCCAAGCCCGGGAGAAAAGCGCTTCGGGGTGTTGCCCTCTCCGGGCCCTTGCCCCTGAGCCTGGGGTCCAGGCAGTGGGTCCACACTCCCAGACCAAGGCAGAACCACATGCACTCGTCTGTTCCTGACCCCTGCACCGGCAGAGAGCTCGGGGGAGCCAGAGTCTGTCAGGCAGCTGCTGGGTTGGCTGCCTGTGTGGGAAGGGGCAGAGCCGACCTAGGGGCAAGTTGGGCCTCTTCCTCTCCCTGCTGCCCTGAGGCTGCTGGGCCAAAGACGTCTTGGGCATCCAGCCCCTTACTGGTCCCTTCCCTCTGACGAGGCCCTCTGAGCTCCAGCACCTTGCAGTGTGGAGACAGCCCCGGCCAGCAACCTCCTCTCCAAGGAGGCCTCAACCGAGGCCTAGGCCCAGGGGAAAGGTACCAGCGGGGATGAGCCAGTGGAGGCGCAAGGGCATGTCTGGACCCAGTCCCCGCAGCCTGCCCCTTGGTGGGGCAGTACCCCCGGAGGCCAGGAAGGTCTGTGCAAGGCTGCCAGGGGCAGGGACAGCGCTGGGTCCTGCCCCTGGCCTGTGGGACGTCTGAGCACAACCGGCACTCTCCCGCTGGAAGACCTCCCCGTCTGCCTCGAAAGGCCGGTTTGCAAGCACTCCCGCCCGCTGTTCCCGCCAGGCACGCACAATGCTCCCAAGCCCGGTAGAAAAGCGCTTCGGGGTGGTGCTCTCTCCGGGCCCTTGCCCCTAAGCCTGCGGGCCAGGCAGGGGGAACACACTCCCAGTCCAAGACAGAACGACATGAACACGTCTGTTCCTGCCCCCTACACCGGCAGAGAGCTCGGGGGAGCCAGAGTCTCTCAGGCAGGTGCTGGGCTGGCCGCCTGTGTGGGAAGGGGCAGAGCCGACCTAGGGGCAAGTTGGGCCTCTTGCTCTCCCTGCTGCCCTGAGGCTGCTGGGACAAAGACGTCTTGGGCATCCAGCCCTTTGCTGGTCCCTTCCCTCTGACGAGGCCCTCTGAGCTCCAGCACCTTGCAGTGTGGAGACAGCACCTGCCAGCAATCTCCTCTCCAAGGAGGCCTCAACCGAGGCCTAGGCCCAGGGGAAAGGCACCAGCGGGGATGAGCCTGGGGAGGCGCCCGGGCATGTCTGGACCCAGTCCCCGCAGCCTGCCCCTTGGTGGGGCAGTACCCCTGGAGGCCAGGAAGGTCTGGGCAAGGCTGACCAGGGGCAGGGGACCTGCTGGGTCCTGCCCCTGGCCTGTGGGGCCTCTGAGCACAACCGGCCCTCTCCCACTGGAAGACCACCCCGGCTGCCTCCAAAGGCCGTTTTGCACGCACTCCCGCCCACTGTTCCCACCAAGCGCGCACAATGCTCCCATCCCGGGAGAAAAGCGCTTCGGGGTGGTGCTCTCTCCGGGCCCTTGCCCCTGAGACTGGGGGCCAGGCAGGGGGTCCACACTCCCAGGCCAAGGCAGAACCACATGCACACGTGTGTTCCTGACCCCTGCACCGGCAGAGAGCTCGGGGGAGCCAGAGTCTGTCAGGCAGCTGCTGGGCTGGCCGCCTTTGTGGGAAGGGGCAGAGCCGACCTAGGGGCAAGTTGGGCCTCTTGCTCTCCCTGCTGCCCTGAGGCTGCTGGGCCAAAGAGGTCTTGGGCATCCAGCCCCTTGCTGGTCCCTTCCCTCTGACGAGGCCCTCTGAGCTCCAGCACCTTGCAGTGTGGAGACAGCCCCTGCCAGCAACCTCCTCTCCAAGGAGGCCTCAACCGAGACCTAGGACCAGGGGAAAGGCACCAGCGGGGATGAGCCTGGGGAGGCGCCCAGGCATGTCTGGACCCAGTCCCCGCAGCCTGCCCCTTGGTGGGGCAGTACCCCCGGAGGCCAGGAAGGTCTGGGAAAGGCTGGCCAGGGGCAGGGGACCTGCTGGGTCCTGCCCCTGGCCTGTGGGGCCTCTGAGCACAACCGGCCCTCTCCCACTGGAAGACCTCCCCGGCTGCCTCCAAAGGCCGGTTTGCAAGCGCTCCCGGCCACTGTTACCAGCAGGCGGGCACAATGCTCCTAAGCCCGGAAGAAAAGCGCTTCAGGGTGGTGCTCTCTCTGGGCCCTTGCCCCTGAGCCTGGGGGCAAGTCAGGGTGTCCACACTCCCAGGCCAAGGCAGAACCACATGCACACGTCTGACCTGCCCCCTGCACCGGCAGAGAGCTCGGGGGAGCCAGAGTCTGTCAGGCAGCTGCTGGGCTGGCCGCCTGTGTGGGAAGTGGCAGAGCCGACCTAGGGGCAAGTTGGGCCTCTTGCTCTCCCTGCTGCCCTGAGGCTGCTGGGCCAAAGACGTCTTGGGCATCCAGCCCCTTGCTGGTCCCTTCCCTCTGACGAGGCCCTCTGAGCTCCAGCACCTTGCAGTGTGGAGACAGCCCCTGCCAGCAACCTCCTCTCCAAGGAGGCCTCAACCGAGGCCTAGGCCCAGGGGAAAGGCACCAGCGGGGATGAGCCTGGGGAGGCGCCCAGGCATGTCTGGACCCAGTCCCCGCAGCCTGCCCCTTGGTGGGGCAGTACCCCCGGAAGCCAGGAAGGTCTGGGCAAGGCTGGCCAGGGGCAGGGGCCCTGCTGGGTCCTGCCCCTGGCCTGTGGGGCCTCTGAGCACAACCGGCCCTCTCCCACTGGAAGAACTCCCCGGCTGCCTCCAAAGGCCAGTTTGCCAACACTCCCGCCCGCTGTTCCCGCCAGGCACGCACAATGCTCCCAAGCCCGGGAGAAAAGCACTTCGGTGTGGTTCTCTCCTCGGGCCCTTGCCCCTGAGCCTGGGTGCCAGGCAGTTGGTCCACACTCCCAGACCAAGGCAGAACCACATGCACACGTCTGTTCCTGACCCCTGCACCGGCAGAGAGCTCGGGGGAGCCAGAGTCTGTCAGGCAGCTGCTGGGCTGGCCGCCTGTGTGGGAAGGGGCAGAGCCGACCTAGGGGCAAGTTGGGCCTCTTCCTCTCCCTGCTGCCCTGAGGCTGCTGGGCCAAAGAGGTCTTGGGCATCCAGCCCCTTGCTGGTCCCTTCCCTCTGACGAGGCCCTCTGAGCTCCAGCACCTTGCAGTGTGGAGACAGCCCCTGCCAGCAACCTCCTCTCCAATGAGGCCTCAACCGAGGCCTAGGCCCAGGGGAAAGGCACCAGCGGGGATGAGCCTGGGGAGGCGCCCGGGCATGTCTGGACCCAGTCCGCGCAGCCTGCCCCTTGGTGGGGCAGTACCCCCGGAGGCCAGGAAGGTCTGTGCAAGGCTGCCAGGGGCAGGGACAGCGCTGGGTCCTGCCCCTGGCCTGTGGACGTCTGAGCACAACCGGCACTCTCCCGCTGGAAGACCTCCCCGTCTGCCTCGAAAGGCCGGTTTGCAAGCACTCCCGCCCGCTGTTCCCGCCAGGCACGCACAATGCTCCATGCCCGGTAGAAAAGCGCTTCGGGGTGGTGCTCTCTCCGGGCCCTTGCCCCTAAGCCTGCGGGCCAGGCAGGGGGAACACACTCCCAGGCCAAGACAGAACGACATGAACACGTCTGTTCCTGCCCCCTACACCGGCAGAGAGCTCGGGGGATCCAGAGTCTCTCAGGCAGGTGCTGGGCTGGCCGCCTGTGTGGGAAGGGGCAGAGCCGACCTAGGGGCAAGTTGGGCCTCTTGCTGTCCCTGCTGCCCTGAGGCTGCTGGGCCAAAGACGTCTTGGGCATCCAGCCCTTTGCTGGTCCCTTCCCTCTGACGAGGCCCTCTGAGCTCCAGCACCTTGCAGTGTGGAGACAGCACCTGCCAGCAATCTCCTCTCCAAGGAGGCCTCAACCGAGGCCTAGGCCCAGGGGAAAGGCACCAGCGGGGATGAGCCTGGAGAGGCGCCCGGGCATGTCTGGACCCAGTCCCCGCAGCCTGCCCCTTGGTGGGGCAGTACCCCTGGAGGCCAGGAAGGTCTGGGCAAGGCTGACCAGGGGCAGGGCACCTGCTGGGTCCTGCCCCTGGCCTGTGGGGCCTCTGAGCACAACCGGCCCTCTCCCACTGGAAGACCTCCCCGGCTGCCTCCAAAGGCCGTTTTGCACGCACTCCCGCCCACTGTTCCCACCAAGCGCGCACAATGCTCCCATCCCGGGAGAAAAGCGCTTCGGGGTGGTGCTCTCTCCGGGCCCTTGCCCCTGAGACTGGGGGCCAGGCAGGGGGTCCACACTCCCAGGCCAAGGCAGAACCACATGCACACGTCTGTTCCTGACCCCTGCACCGGCAGAGAGCTCGGGGGAGCCAGAGTCTGTCAGGCAGCTGCTGGGCTGGCCACCTTTGTGGGAAGGGGCAGAGCCGACCTAGGGGCAAGTTGGGCCTCTTGCTCTCCCGGCTGCCCTGAGGCTGCTGGGCCAAAGAGGTCTTGGGCATCCAGCCCTTTGCTTGTCCCTTCCCTCTGACGAGGCCCTCTGAGCTCCAGCACCTTGCAGTGTGGAGACAGCCCCTGCCAGCAACCTCCTCTCCAAGGAGGCCTCAACCGAGACCTAGGACCAGGGGAAAGGCACCAGCGGGGATGAGCCTGGGGAGGCGCCCAGGCATGTCTGGACCCAGTCCCCGCAGCCTGCCCCTTGGTGGGGCAGTACCCCCGGAGGCCAGGAAGGTCTGGGAAAGGCTGGCCAGGGGCAGGGGACGTGCTGGGTCCTGCCCCTGGCCTGTGGGGCCTCTGAGCACAACCGGCCCTCTCCCACTGGAAGACCTCCCCGGCTGCCTCCAAAGTCCTGTTTGCCAACACTCCCACCCGCTGTTCACGCCAGACTTGCACAATGCTCCCAAGCCCGGGAGAAAAGCGCTTCGGGGTGGTGCTCTCTCCGGGCCCTTGCCCCTGAGCCTGGGGGCAAGGCATGGGGAACACACTCCCAGGCCAAGGCAGAACCACATGCCCACGTCTGTTCCTGTCCCCTGCAACGGCAGAGAGCTTGGGGGAGCCAGAGTCTGTCAGGCAGCTGCTGGGTTGGCCGCCTGTGTGGGAAGGGGCAGAGCCGCCCTAGGGGCAAGTTGGGCCTCTTGCTCTCCCTGCTGCCCTGAGGCTGCTGGGCAAAGACGTCTTGGGCATCCAGCCCCTTACTGGTCCCTTCCCTCTGACGAGGCCCTCTGAGCTCCAGCACCTTGCAGTGTGGAGACAGCCCCTGCCAGCAACCTCCTCTCCAAGGAGGCCTCAACCGAGGCCTAGGCCCAGGGGAAAGGCACCAGCGGGGATGAGCCAGGGGAGGCGCCCGAGCATGTCTGGACCCAGTCCCCGCAGCCTGCCCCTTGGTGGGGCAGTACCCCCGGAGGCCAGGAAGGTCTGGGCAAGACTGGCCAGGGGCAGGGGCCCTGCTGGGACCTGCCCCTGGCCTGTGGGGCCTCTGAGCACAACCGGCCCTCTCCCACTGGAAGACCTCCCCGGCTGCCTCCAAAGGCCGGTTTGCAAGCGCTCCCGGCCACTGTTACCAGCAGGCGGGCACAATGCTCCTAAGCCCGGAAGAAAAGCGCTTCAGGGTGGTGCTCTCTCTGGGCCCTTGCCCCTGAGCCTGGGGGCAAGGCAGGGTGTCCACACTCCCAGGCCAAGGCAGAACCACATGCACACGTCTGACCTGCCCCCTGCACCGGCAGAGAGCTCGGGGGAGCCAGAGTCTGTCAGGCAGCTGCTGGGCTGGCCGCCTGTGTGGGAAGTGGCAGAGCCGACCTAGGGGCAAGTTGGGCCTCTTGCTCTCCCTGCTGCCCTGAGGCTGCTGGGCCAAAGAGGTCTTGGGCATCCAGCCCCTTGCTGGTCCCTTCACTCTGACGGGGCCCTCTGAGCTCCAGCACCTTGCAGTGTGGAGACAGCCCCTGCCAGCAACCTCCTCTCCAAGGAGGCCTCAACCGAGGCCTAGGCCCAGGGGAAAGGCACCAGCGGGGATGAGCCTGGGGAGGCGCCCGGGCATTTCTGGACCCAGTCCCCGCAGCCTGCCCCTTGGTGGGGCAGTACCCCCGGAGGCCAGGAAGGTCTGGGCAAGGCTGGCCAGGGGCAGGGGCCCTGCTGGGTCCTGCCCCTGGCCTGTGGGGCCTCTGAGCACAACCGGCCCTCTCCCACTGGAAGAACTCCCCGGCTGCCTCCAAAGGCCAGTTTGCCAACACTCCCGCCCACTGTTCCCGCCAGGCACGCACAATGCTCCCAAGCCCGGGAGAAAAGCACTTCGGGGTGGTGCTCTCCTTGGGCCCTTGCCCCTGAGCCTGGGGGCCAGGCAGTTGGTCCACACTCCCAGACCAAGGCAGAACCACATGCACACGTCTGTTCCTGACCCCTGCACCGGCAGAGAGCTCGGGGGAGCCAGAGTCTGTCAGGCAGCTGCTGGGCTGGCCGCCTGTGTGGGAAGGGGCAGAGCCGACCTAGGGGCAAGTTGGGCCTCTTCCTCTCCCTGCTGCCCTGAGGCTGCTGGGCCAAAGAGGTCTTGGGCATCCAGCCCCTTGCTGGTTCCTTCCCTCTGACGAGGCCCTCTGAGCTCCAGCACCTTGCAGTGTGGAGACAGCCCCTGCCAGCAACATCCTCTCCAAGGAGGCCTCAACCGAGGCCTAGGCCCAGGGGAAAGGCACCAGCGGGGATGAGCCTGGGGAGGCGCCCGGGCATGTCTGGACCCAGTCCCCGCAGCCTGCCCCTTGGTGGGGCAGTACCCCCGGAGGCCAGGAAGATCTGGGCAAGGCTGGCCACTGGCAGGGGCCCTGCTGGGTCCTCCCCATGGCCTGTGGGGCCTCTGAGCACAACCGGCCCTCTCCCACTGGAAGACCTCCCCGGCTGCCTCCAAAGGCCAGTTTGCCAACACTCCTGCCCGCTCTTCCCGCCAGGCACGCACAATGCTCCCAAGCCCGGGAGAAAAGCGCTTCGGGGTGGTGCTCTCTCCGGGCCCTTGCCCCTGAGCCTGTGGGCAAGGCAGGGGGAACACACTCCCAGACCAAGGCAGAAACACATGCACACGTCTGTTCCTGTCCCCTGCACCGGCAGAGAGCTCGGGGGAGCCAGAGTCTCTCAGGCAGGTGCTGGGCTGGCCGCCTGTGTGGGAAGGGGCAGAGCCGACCTAGGGGCAAGTTGGGCCTCTTGCTCTCCCTGCTGCCCTGAGGCTGCAGGGCCAAAGACGTCTTGGGCATCCAGCCCCTTACTGGTCCCTTCCCTCTGACGAGGCCCTCTGAGCTCCAGCACCTTGCAGTGTGGAGACAGCCCCTGCCAGCAATCTCCTCTCCAAGGAGGCCTCATCCGAGGCCTAGGCACAGGGGAAAGGCACCAGCGGGGTTGAGCAAGGGGAGGTGCCCGGGCATGTCTGGACCCTGTCCCCGCAGCCTGCCCCTTGGTGGGGCAGTACCCCCGGAGGCCAGGAAGGTCTGGGCAAGGCTGGCCAGGGGTAGGGGCCCTGCTGGGTCCTGCCCCTGGCCTGTGGGGCCTCTGAGCACAACCGGCCCTCTCCCACTGGAAGACCTCCCCGGCTGTCTCCAAAGGCCGGTTTGCAAGCACTCCCGCCCACTGTTCCCGCCAGGCGCGCACAATGCTCCCAAGCCCGGGAGAAAAGCGCTTCGGGGTGGTGGTCTCTCCGGGCTCTTGCCCCTGAGCCTGGGGGCCAGGCAGGGGATCCACAGTCCCAGGCCAAGGCACAACAACATGCACACGTCTGTTCCTGCCCCCTCCACCGGCAGAGAGCTCGGGGGAGCCAGAGTCTGTCAGGCAGCTGCTGGGCTGGCCGCCTGTGTGGGAAGGGGCAGAGCCGACCTAGGGGCAAGTTGGGCCTCTTGCTCTCCCTGCTGCCCTGAGGCTGCTGGGCCAAAGAGGTCTTGGGCATCCAGCCCCTTGCTGGTCCCTTCCCTCTGACGAGGCCCTCTGAGCTCCAGCACCTTGCAGTGTGGAGACAGCCCCTGCCAGCAACCTCCTCTCCAAGGAGGCCTCAACCGAGGCCTAGGCACAGGGGAAAGGCACCAGCGGGGATGAGCCAGTGGAGGCGCACGGGCATATCAGGACCCAGTCCCCGCAGCCTGCCCCTTGGTGGGGCAGTACCCCCGGAGGCCAGGAAGGTCTGGGCAAGGCTGGCCAGGGGCAGGGTCCCTGCTGGGTCCTGCCCCTGGCCTGTGGGGCCTCTGAGCACAACCGGCCCTCTCCCACTGGAAGACCTCCCCGGCTGCCTCCAAAGGCGGGTTTGCCAACACTCCCGCCCGCTGTTCCCGCCAGGCACGCACAACGCTCCCAAGGCCAGGAGAAAAGCGCTTCGGGGTGTTGCTCTCTCCGGGCCCTTGCCCCTGAGCCTGGGGTCCAGGCAGTGGGTCCACACTCCCAGACCAAGGCAGAACCACATGCACACGTCTGTTCCTGACCCCTGCACCGGCAGAGAGCTCGGGGGAGCCAGAGTCTGTCAGGCAGCTGCTGGGTTGGCTGCCTGTGTGGGAAGGGGCAGAGCCGACCTAGGGGCAAGTTGGGCCTCTTGCTCTCCCTGCTGCCCTGAGGCTGCTGGGCCAAAGAGGTCTTGGGCATCCAGCCCCTTGCTGGTCCCTTCCCGCTGACGAGGCCCTCTGAGCTCCAGCACCTTGCAGTGTGGAGAGAGCCCCTGCCAGCAACCTCCTCTCCAAGGAGGCATCAACCGAGGCCTATGCCCAGGGGAAAGGCACCAGCGGGGATTAGCCTGGGGAGGCGCCCAGGCATGTCTGGACCCAGTCCCCGCAGCCTGCCCCTTGGTGGGGCAGTACCCCCGGAGGCCAGGAAGGTCTGGGCAAGGCTGGCCAGGGGCAGGGGCCCTACTGGGTCCTGCCCCTGGCCTGTGGGGCCTCTGAGCACAACCGGCCCTCTCCCACTCGAAGAACTCCCCGGCTGCCTCCAAAGGCCAGTTTGCCAACACTCCCGCCCGCTGTTCCCGCCAGGCACGCACAATGCTCCCAAGCCCGGGAGAAAAGCACTTCGGGGTGGTGCTCTCCTCGGGCCCTTGCCCCTGAGCCTGGGGGCCAGGCAGTTGGTCCACACTCCCAGACCAAGGCAGAACCACATGCACACGTCTGTTCCTGACCCCTGCACCGGCAGAGAGCTCGGGGGAGCCAGAGTCTGTCAGGCAGCTGCTGGGCTGGCCGCCTGTGTGGGAAGGGGCAGAGCCGACCTAGGGGCAAGTTGGGCCTCTTCCTCTCCCTGCTGCCCTGAGGCTGCTGGGCCAAAGAGGTCTTGGGCATCCAGCCCCTTGCTGGTTCCTTCCCTCTGACGAGGCCCTCTGAGCTCCAGCACCTTGCAGTGTGGAGACAGCCCCTGCCAGCAACATCCTCTCCAAGGAGGCCTCAACCGAGGCCTAGGCCCAGGGGAAAGGCACCAGCGGGGATGAGCCTGGGGAGGCGCCCGGGCATGTCTGGACCCAGTCCCCGCAGCCTGCCCCTTGGTGGGGCAGTACCCCCGGAGGCCAGGAAGATCTGGGCAAGGCTGGCCAGGGGCAGGGGCCCTGCTGGGTCCTCCCCATGGCCTGTGGGGCCTCTGAGCACAACCGGCCCTCTCCCACTGGAAGACCTCCCCGGCTGCCTCCAAAGGCCAGTTTGCCAACACTCCTGCCCGCTCTTCCCGCCAGGCACGCACAATGCTCCCAAGCCCGGGAGAAAAGCGCTTCGGGGTGGTGCTCTCTCCGGGCCCTTGCCCCTGAGCCTGTGGGCAAGGCAGGGGGAACACACTCCCAGACCAAGGCAGAAACACATGCACACGTCTGTTCCTGTCCCCTGCACCGGCAGAGAGCTCGGGGGAGCCAGAGTCTCTCAGGCAGGTGCTGGGCTGGCCGCCTGTGTGGGAAGGGGCAGAGCCGACCTAGGGGCAAGTTGGGCCTCTTGCTCTCCCTGCTGCCCTGAGGCTGCAGGGCCAAAGACGTCTTGGGCATCCAGCCCCTTACTGGTCCCTTCCCTCTGACGAGGCCCTCTGAGCTCCAGCACCTTGCAGTGTGGAGACAGCCCCTGCCAGCAATCTCCTCTCCAAGGAGGCCTCATCCGAGGCCTAGGCACAGGGGAAAGGCACCAGCGGGGTTGAGCAAGGGGAGGTGCCCGGGCATGTCTGGACCCTGTCCCCGCAGCCTGCCCCTTGGTGGGGCAGTACCCCCGGAGGCCAGGAAGGTCTGGGCAAGGCTGGCCAGGGGTAGGGGCCCTGCTGGGTCCTGCCCCTGGCCTGTGGGGCCTCTGAGCACAACCGGCCCTCTCCCACTGGAAGACCTCCCCGGCTGTCTCCAAAGGCCGGTTTGCAAGCACTCCCGCCCACTGTTCCCGCCAGGCGCGCACAATGCTCCCAAGCCCGGGAGAAAAGCGCTTCGGGGTGGTGGTCTCTCCGGGCCCTTGCCCCTGAGCCTGGGGGCCAGGCAGGGGATCCACAGTCCCAGGCCAAGGCACAACAACATGCACACGTCTGTTCCTGCCCCCTCCACCGGCAGAGAGCTCGGGGGAGCCAGAGTCTGTCAGGCAGCTGCTGGGCTGGCCGCCTGTGTGGGAAGGGGCAGAGCCGACCTAGGGGCAAGTTGGGCCTCTTGCTCTCCCTGCTGCCCTGAGGCTGCTGGGCCAAAGAGGTCTTGGGCATCCAGCCCCTTGCTGGTCCCTTCCCTCTGACGAGGCCCTCTGAGCTCCAGCACCTTGCAGTGTGGAGACAGCCCCTGCCAGCAACCTCCTCTCCAAGGAGGCCTCAACCGAGGCCTAGGCACAGGGGAAAGGCACCAGCGGGGATGAGCCAGTGGAGGCGCACGGGCATATCAGGACCCAGTCCCCGCAGCCTGCCCCTTGGTGGGGCAGTACCCCCGGAGGCCAGGAAGGTCTGGGCAAGGCTGGCCAGGGGCAGGGTCCCTGCTGGGTCCTGCCCCTGGCCTGTGGGGCCTCTGAGCACAACCGGCCCTCTCCCACTGGAAGACCTCCCCGGCTGCCTCCAAAGGCGGGTTTGCCAACACTCCCGCCCGCTGTTCCCGCCAGGCACGCACAACGCTCCCAAGGCCAGGAGAAAAGCGCTTCGGGGTGTTGCTCTCTCCGGGCCCTTGCCCCTGAGCCTGGGGTCCAGGCAGTGGGTCCACACTCCCAGACCAAGGCAGAACCACATGCACACGTCTGTTCCTGACCCCTGCACCGGCAGAGAGCTCGGGGGAGCCAGAGTCTGTCAGGCAGCTGCTGGGTTGGCTGCCTGTGTGGGAAGGGGCAGAGCCGACCTAGGGGCAAGTTGGGCCTCTTGCTCTCCCTGCTGCCCTGAGGCTGCTGGGCCAAAGAGGTCTTGGGCATCCAGCCCCTTGCTGGTCCCTTCCCGCTGACGAGGCCCTCTGAGCTCCAGCACCTTGCAGTGTGGAGAGAGCCCCTGCCAGCAACCTCCTCTCCAAGGAGGCATCAACCGAGGCCTATGCCCAGGGGAAAGGCACCAGCGGGGATTAGCCTGGGGAGGCGCCCAGGCATGTCTGGACCCAGTCCCCGCAGCCTGCCCCTTGGTGGGGCAGTACCCCCGGAGGCCAGGAAGGTCTGGGCAAGGCTGGCCAGGGGCAGGGGCCCTACTGGGTCCTGCCCCTGGCCTGTGGGGCCTCTGAGCACAACCGGCCCTCTCCCACTCGAAGAACTCCCCGGCTGCCTCCAAAGGCCAGTTTGCCAACACTCCCGCCCGCTGTTCCCGCCAGGCACGCACAATGCTCCCAAGCCCGGGAGAAAAGCACTTCGGGGTGGTGCTCTCCTCGGGCCCTTGCCCCTGAGCCTGGGGGCCAGGCAGTTGGTCCACACTCCCAGACCAAGGCAGAACCACATGCACACGTCTGTTCCTGACCCCTGCACCGGCAGAGAGCTCGGGGGAGCCAGAGTCTGTCAGGCAGCTGCTGGGCTGGCCGCCTGTGTGGGAAGGGGCAGAGCCGACCTAGGGGCAAGTTGGGCCTCTTCCTCTCCCTGCTGCCCTGAGGCTGCTGGGCCAAAGAGGTCTTGGGCATCCAGCCCCTTGCTGGTTCCTTCCCTCTGACGAGGCCCTCTGAGCTCCAGCACCTTGCAGTGTGGAGACAGCCCCTGCCAGCAACATCCTCTCCAAGGAGGCCTCAACCGAGGCCTAGGCCCAGGGGAAAGGCACCAGCGGGGATGAGCCTGGGGAGGCGCCCGGGCATGTCTGGACCCAGTCCCCGCAGCCTGCCCCTTGGTGGGGCAGTACCCCCGGAGGCCAGGAAGATCTGGGCAAGGCTGGCCAGGGGCAGGGGCCCTGCTGGGTCCTCCCCATGGCCTGTGGGGCCTCTGAGCACAACCGGCCCTCTCCCACTGGAAGACCTCCCCGGCTGCCTCCAAAGGCCAGTTTGCCAACACTCCTGCCCGCTCTTCCCGCCAGGCACGCACAATGCTCCCAAGCCCGGGAGAAAAGCGCTTCGGGGTGGTGCTCTCTCCGGGCCCTTGCCCCTGAGCCTGTGGGCAAGGCAGGGGGAACACACTCCCAGACCAAGGCAGAAACACATGCACACGTCTGTTCCTGTCCCCTGCACCGGCAGAGAGCTCGGGGGAGCCAGAGTCTCTCAGGCAGGTGCTGGGCTGGCCGCCTGTGTGGGAAGGGGCAGAGCCGACCTAGGGGCAAGTTGGGCCTCTTGCTCTCCCTGCTGCCCTGAGGCTGCAGGGCCAAAGACGTCTTGGGCATCCAGCCCCTTACTGGTCCCTTCCCTCTGACGAGGCCCTCTGAGCTCCAGCACCTTGCAGTGTGGAGACAGCCCCTGCCAGCAATCTCCTCTCCAAGGAGGCCTCATCCGAGGCCTAGGCACAGGGGAAAGGCACCAGCGGGGTTGAGCAAGGGGAGGTGCCCGGGCATGTCTGGACCCTGTCCCCGCAGCCTGCCCCTTGGTGGGGCAGTACCCCCGGAGGCCAGGAAGGTCTGGGCAAGGCTGGCCAGGGGTAGGGGCCCTGCTGGGTCCTGCCCCTGGCCTGTGGGGCCTCTGAGCACAACCGGCCCTCTCCCACTGGAAGACCTCCCCGGCTGTCTCCAAAGGCCGGTTTGCAAGCACTCCCGCCCACTGTTCCCGCCAGGCGCGCACAATGCTCCCAAGCCCGGGAGAAAAGCGCTTCGGGGTGGTGGTCTCTCCGGGCCCTTGCCCCTGAGCCTGGGGGCCAGGCAGGGGATCCACAGTCCCAGGCCAAGGCACAACAACATGCACACGTCTGTTCCTGCCCCCTCCACCGGCAGAGAGCTCGGGGGAGCCAGAGTCTGTCAGGCAGCTGCTGGGCTGGCCGCCTGTGTGGGAAGGGGCAGAGCCGACCTAGGGGCAAGTTGGGCCTCTTGCTCTCCCTGCTGCCCTGAGGCTGCTGGGCCAAAGAGGTCTTGGGCATCCAGCCCCTTGCTGGTCCCTTCCCTCTGACGAGGCCCTCTGAGCTCCAGCACCTTGCAGTGTGGAGACAGCCCCTGCCAGCAACCTCCTCTCCAAGGAGGCCTCAACCGAGGCCTAGGCACAGGGGAAAGGCACCAGCGGGGATGAGCCAGTGGAGGCGCACGGGCATATCAGGACCCAGTCCCCGCAGCCTGCCCCTTGGTGGGGCAGTACCCCCGGAGGCCAGGAAGGTCTGGGCAAGGCTGGCCATGGGCAGGGTCCCTGCTGGGTCCTGCCCCTGGCCTGTGGGGCCTCTGAGCACAACCGGCCCTCTCCCACTGGAAGACCTCCCCGGCTGCCTCCAAAGGCGGGTTTGCCAACACTCCCGCCCGCTGTTCCCGCCAGGCACGCACAACGCTCCCAAGGCCAGGAGAAAAGCGCTTCGGGGTGTTGCTCTCTCCGGGCCCTTGCCCCTGAGCCTGGGGTCCAGGCAGTGGGTCCACACTCCCAGACCAAGGCAGAACCACATGCACACGTCTGTTCCTGACCCCTGCACCGGCAGAGAGCTCGGGGGAGCCAGAGTCTGTCAGGCAGCTGCTGGGTTGGCTGCCTGTGTGGGAAGGGGCAGAGCCGACCTAGGGGCAAGTTGGGCCTCTTGCTCTCCCTGCTGCCCTGAGGCTGCTGGGCCAAAGAGGTCTTGGGCATCCAGCCCCTTGCTGGTCCCTTCCCGCTGACGAGGCCCTCTGAGCTCCAGCACCTTGCAGTGTGGAGAGAGCCCCTGCCAGCAACCTCCTCTCCAAGGAGGCATCAACCGAGGCCTATGCCCAGGGGAAAGGCACCAGCGGGGATTAGCCTGGGGAGGCGCCCAGGCATGTCTGGACCCAGTCCCCGCAGCCTGCCCCTTGGTGGGGCAGTACCCCCGGAGGCCAGGAAGGTCTGGGCAAGGCTGGCCAGGGGCAGGGGCCCTACTGGGTCCTGCCCCTGGCCTGTGGGGCCTCTGAGCACAACCGGCCCTCTCCCACTCGAAGAACTCCCCGGCTGCCTCCAAAGGCCAGTTTGCCAACACTCCCGCCCGCTGTTCCCGCCAGGCACGCACAATGCTCCCAAGCCCGGGAGAAAAGCACTTCGGGGTGGTGCTCTCCTCGGGCCCTTGCCCCTGAGCCTGGGGGCCAGGCAGTTGGTCCACACTCCCAGACCAAGGCAGAACCACATGCACACGTCTGTTCCTGACCCCTGCACCGGCAGAGAGCTCGGGGGAGCCAGAGTCTGTCAGGCAGCTGCTGGGCTGGCCGCCTGTGTGGGAAGGGGCAGAGCCGACCTAGGGGCAAGTTGGGCCTCTTCCTCTCCCTGCTGCCCTGAGGCTGCTGGGCCAAAGAGGTCTTGGGCATCCAGCCCCTTGCTGGTCCCTTCCCTCTGACGAGGCCCTCTGAGCTCCAGCACCTTGCAGTGTGGAGACAGCCCCTGCCAGCAACATCCTCTCCAAGGAGGCCTCAACCGAGGCCTAGGCCCAGGGGAAAGGCACCAGCGGGGATGAGCCTGGGGAGGCGCCCGGGCATGTCTGGACCCAGTCCCCGCAGCCTGCCCCTTGGTGGGGCAGTACCCCCGGAGGCCAGGAAGATCTGGGCAAGGCTGGCCAGGGGCAGGGGCCCTGCTGGGTCCTCCCCATGGCCTGTGGGGCCTCTGAGCACAACCGGCCCTCTCCCACTGGAAGACCTCCCCGGCTGCCTCCAAAGGCCAATTTGCCAACACTCCTGCCCGCTCTTCCCGCCAGGCACGCACAATGCTCCCAAGCCCGGGAGAAAAGCGCTTCGGGGTGGTGCTCTCTCCGGGCCCTTGCCCCTGAGCCTGTGGGCAAGGCAGGGGGAACACACTCCCAGACCAAGGCAGAAACACATGCACACGTCTGTTCCTGTCCCCTGCACCGGCAGAGAGCTCGGGGGAGCCAGAGTCTCTCAGGCAGGTGCTGGGCTGGCCGCCTGTGTGGGAAGGGGCAGAGCCGACCTAGGGGCAAGTTGGGCCTCTTGCTCTCCCTGCTGCCCTGAGGCTGCAGGGCCAAAGACGTCTTGGGCATCCAGCCCCTTACTGGTCCCTTCCCTCTGACGAGGCCCTCTGAGCTCCAGCACCTTGCAGTGTGGAGACAGCCCCTGCCAGCAATCTCCTCTCCAAGGAGGCCTCATCCGAGGCCTAGGCCCAGGGGAAAGGCACCAGCGGGGTTGAGCCAGGGGAGGCGCCCGGGCATGTCTGGACCCTGTCCCCGCAGCCTGCCCCTTGGTGGGGCAGTACCCCCGGAGGCCAGGAAGGTCTGGGCAAGGCTGGCCAGGGGCAGGGGCCCTGCTGGGTCCTGCCCCTGGCCTGTGGGGCCTCTGAGCACAACCGGCCCTCTCCCACTGGAAGACCTCCCCGGCTGCCTCCAAAGGCCGGTTTGCAAGCACTCCCGCCCACTGTTCCCGCCAGGCGCGCACAATGCTCCCAAGCCCGGGAGAAAAGCGCTTCGGGGTGGTGGTCTCTCCGGGCCCTTGCCCCTGAGCCTGGGGGCCAGGCAGGGGATCCACAGTCCCAGGCCAAGGCACAACAACATGCACACGTCTGTTCCTGCCCCCTCCACCGGCAGAGAGCTCGGGGGAGCCAGAGTCTGTCAGGCAGGTGCTGGGCTGGCCGCCTGTGTGGGAAGGGGCAGAGCCGACCTAGGGGCAAGTTGGGCCTCTTGCTCTCCCTGCTGCCCTGAGGCTGCTGGGCCAAAGAGGTCTTGGGCATCCAGCCCCTTGCTGGTCCCTTCCCTCTGACGAGGCCCTCTGAGCTCCAGCACCTTGCAGTGTGGAGACAGCCCCTGCCAGCAACCTCCTCTCCAAGGAGGCCTCAACCGAGGCCTAGGCACAGGGGAAAGGCACCAGCGGGGATGAGCCAGTGGAGGCGCACGGGCATATCAGGACCCAGTCCCCGCAGCCTGCCCCTTGGTGGGGCAGTACCCCCGGAGGCTAGGAAGGTCTGGGCAAGGCTGGCCAGGGGCAGGGTCCCTGCTGGGTCCTGCCCCTGGCCTGTGGGGCCTCTGAGCACAACCGGCCCTCTCCCACTGGAAGACCTCCCCGGCTGCCTCCAAAGGCGGGTTTGCCAACACTCCCGCCCGCTGTTCCCGCCAGGCACGCACAACGCTCCCAAGGCCAGGAGAAAAGCGCTTCGGGGTGTTGCTCTCTCCGGGCCCTTGCCCCTGAGCCTGGGGTCCAGGCAGTGGGTCCACACTCCCAGACCAAGGCAGAACCACATGCACACGTCTGTTCCTGACCCCTGCACCGGCAGAGAGCTCGGGGGAGCCAGAGTCTGTCAGGCAGCTGCTGGGTTGGCTGCCTGTGTGGGAAGGGGCAGAGCCGACCTAGGGGCAAGTTGGGCCTCTTGCTCTCCCTGCTGCCCTGAGGCTGCTGGGCCAAAGACGTCTTGGGCATCCAGCCCCTTGCTGGTCCCTTCCCGCTGACGAGGCCCTCTGAGCTCCAGCACCTTGCAGTGTGGAGAGAGCCCCTGCCAGCAACCTCCTCTCCAAGGAGGCATCAACCGAGGCCTATGCCCAGGGGAAAGGCACCAGCGGGGATGAGCCTGGGGAGGCGCCCAGGCATGTCTGGACCCAGTCCCCGCAGCCTGCCCCTTGGTGGGGCAGTACCCCCGGAGGCCAGGAAGATCTGGGCAAGGCTGGCCAGGGGCAGGGGCCCTGCTGGGTCCTGCCCCTGGCCTGTGGGGCCTCTGAGCACAACCGGCCCTCTCCCACTCGAAGAACTCCCCGGCTGCCTCCAAAGGCCAGTTTGCCAACACTCCCGCCCGCTGTTCCCGCCAGGCACGCACAATGCTCCCAAGCCCGGGAGAAAAGCACTTCGGGGTGGTGCTCTCCTCGGGCCCTTGCCCCTGAGCCTGGGGGCCAGGCAGTTGGTCCACACTCCCAGACCAAGGCAGAACCACATGCACACGTCTGTTCCTGACCCCTGCACCGGCAGAGAGCTCGGGGGAGCCAGAGTCTGTCAGGCAGCTGCTGGGCTGGCCGCCTGTGTGGGAAGGGGCAGAGCCGACCTAAGGGCAAGTTGGGCCTCTTCCTCTCCCTGCTGCCCTGAGGCTGCTGGGCCAAATAGTTCTTGGGCATCCAGCCCCTTGCTGGTCCCTTTACTCTGACGAGGCCCTCTGAGCTCTAGCACCTTGCAGTGTGGAGACAGCCCCTGCCAGCAACATCCTCTCCAAGGAGGCCTCAACCGAGGCCTAGGCCCAGGGGAAAGGCACAAGCGGGGATGAGCCTGGGGAGGCGCCCGGGCATGTCTGGACCCAGTCCCCGCAGCCTGCCCCTTGGTGGGGCAGTACCCCCGGAGGCCAGGAAGATCTGGGCAAGGCTGGCCAGGGGCAGGGGCCCTGCTGGGTCCTCCCCATGGCCTGTGGGGCCTCTGAGCACAACCGGCCCTCTCCCACTGGAAGACCTCCCCGGCTGCCTCCAAAGGCCAGTTTGCCAACACTCCTGCCCGCTCTTCCCGCCAGGCACGCACAATGCTCCCAAGCCCGGGAGAAAAGCGCTTCGGGGTGGTGCTCTCTCCGGGCCCTTGCCCCTGAGCCTGTGGGCAAGGCAGGGGGAACACACTCCCAGACCAAGGCAGAAACACATGCACACGTCTGGTCCTGTCCCCTGCACCAGCAGAGAGCTCGGGGGAGCCAGAGTCTCTCAGGCAGGTGCTGGGCTGGCCGCCTGTGTGGGAAGGGGCAGAGCCGACCTAGGGGCAAGTTGGGCCTCTTGCTCTCCCTGCTGCCCTGAGGCTGCAGGGCCAAAGACGTCTTGGGCATCCAGCCCCTTACTGGTCCCTTCCCTCTGACGAGGCCCTCTGAGCTCCAGCACCTTGCAGTGTGGAGACAGCCCCTGCCAGCAATCTCCTCTCCAAGGAGGCCTCAACCGAGGCCTAGGCCCAGGGGAAAGGCACCAGCGGGGTTGAGCCAGGGGAGGCGCCCGGGCATATCTGGACCCTGTCCCCGCAGCCTGCCCCTTGGTTGGGCAGTACCCCCGGAGGCCAGGAAGGTCTGGGCAAGGCTGGCCAGGGGCAGGGGCCCTGCTGGGTCCTGCCCCTGGCCTGTGGGGCCTCTGAGCACAACCGGCCCTCTCCCACTGGAAGACCTCCCCGGCTGCCTCCAAAGGCCGGTTTGCAAGCACTCCCGCCCACTGTTCCCGCCAGGCGCGCACAATGCTCCTAAGCCCGGAAGAAAAGCGCTTCAGGGTGGTGCTCTCTCTGGGCCCTTGCCCCTGAGCCTGGGGGCAAGGCAGGGTGTCCACACTCCCAGGCCAAGGCAGAACCACATGCACACGTCTGACCTGCCCCCTGCACCGGCAGAGAGCTCGGGGGAGCCAGAGTCTGTCAGGCAGCTGCTGGGCTGGCCGCCTGTGTGGGAAGTGGCAGAGCCGACCTAGGGGCAAGTTGGGCCTCTTGCTCTCCCTGCTGCCCTGAGGCTGCTGGGCCAAAGAGGTCTTGGGCATCCAGCCCCTTGCTGGTCCCTTCCCTCTGACGAGGCCCTCTGAGCTCCAGCACCTTGCAGTGTGGAGACAGCCCCTGCCAGCAACCACCTCTCCAAGGAGGCCTCTACCGAGGCCTAGGCCCAGGGGAAAGGCACCAGCGGGGATGAGCCTGGGGAGGCGCCCGGGCATGTCTGGACCCAGTCCCCGCAGCCTGCCCCTTGGTGGGGCAGTACCCCCGGAGGCCAGGAAGGTCTGGGCAAGGCTGGCCAGGGGCAGGGGCCCTGCTGGGTCCTGCCCCTGGCCTGTGGGGCCTCTGAGCACAACCGGCCCTCTCCCACTGGAAGAACTCCCCGGCTGCCTCCAAAGGCCAGTTTGCCAACACTCCCGCCCGCTGTTCCCGCCAGGCACGCACAATGCTCCCAAGCCCGGGAGAAAAGCGCTTCGGGGTGGTGCTCTCCTCGGGCCCTTGCCCCTGAGCCTGGGGGCCAGGCAGTTGGTCCACACTCCCAGACCAAGGCAGAACCACATGCACACGTCTGTTCCTGACCCCTGCACCGGCAGAGAGCTCGGGGGAGCCAGAGTCTGTCAGGCAGCTGCTGGGCTGGCCGCCTGTGTGGGAAGGGGCAGAGCCGACCTAGGGGCAAGTTGGGCCTCTTCCTCTCCCTGCTGCCCTGAGGCTGCTGGGCCAAAGAGGTCTTGGGCATCCAGCCACTTGCTGGTCCCTTCCCTCTGACGAGGCCCTCTGAGCTCCAGCACCTTGCAGTGTGGAGACAGCCCCTGCCAGCAACATCCTCTCCAAGGAGGCCTCAACCGAGGCCTAGGCCCAGGGGAAAGGCACCAGCGGGGATGAGCCTGGGGAGGCGCCCGGGCATGTCTGGACCCAGTCCCCGCAGCCTGCCCCTTGGTGGGGCAGTACCCCCGGAGGCCAGGAAGATCTGGGCAAGGCTGGCCAGGGGCAGGGGCCCTGCTGGGTCCTCCCCATGGCCTGTGGGGCCTCTGAGCACAACCGGCCCTCTCCCACTGGAAGACCTCCCTGGCTGCCTCCAAAGGCCAGTTTGCCAACACTCCTGCCCGCTCTTCCCGCCAGGCACGCACAATGCTCCCAAGCCCGGGAGAAAAGCGCTTCGGGGTGGTGGTCTCTCCGGGCCCTTGCCCCTGAGCCTGGGGGCCAGGCAGGGGATCCACACTCCCAGACCAAGGCAGAACCACATGCACACGTCTGTTCCTGACCCCTGCACTGGCAGAGAGCTCGGGGGAGCCAGAGTCTGTCAGGTAGCTGCTGGGTTGGCTGCCTGTGTGGGAAGGGGCAGAGCCGACCTAGGGGCAAGTTGGGCCTCTTGCTCTCCCTGCTGCCCTGAGGCTGCTGGGCCAAAGAGGTCTTGGGCATCCAGCCCCTTGCTGGTCCCTTCCCTCTGACGAGGCCCTCTGAGCTCCAGCACCTTGCAGTGTGGAGACAGCCCCTGCCAGCAACCTCCTCTCCAAGGAGGCATCAACCGAGGCCTATGCCCAGGGGAAAGGCAGCAGCGGGGATGAGCCTGGGGAGGCGCCCAGGCATGTCTGGACCCAGTCCCCGCAGCCTGCCCCTTGGTGGGGCAGTACCCCCGGAGGCCAGGAAGGTCTGGGCAAGGCTGGCCAGGGGCAGGGGCCCTGCTGGGTCCTGCCCCTGGCCTGTGGGGCCTCTGAGCACAACCGGCCCTCTCCCACTGGAAGAACTCCCCGGCTGACTCCAAAGGCCAGTTTGCCAACACTCCTGCCCGCTCTTCCCGCCAGGCACGCACAATGCTCCCAAGCCCGGGAGAAAAGCGCTTCGGGGTGGTGCTCTCTCCGGGCCCTTGCCCCTGAGCCTGTGGGCAAGGCAGGGGGAACACACTCCCAGACTAAGGCAGAAACACATGCACACGTCTGGTCCTGTCCCCTGCACCGGCAGAGAGCTCGGGGGAGCCAGAGTCTCTCAGGCAGGTGCTGGGCTGGCCTCCTGTGTGGGAAGGGGCAGAGCCGACCTAGGGGCAAGTTGGGCCTCTTGCTCTCCCTACTGCCCTGAGGCTGCAGGGCCAAATACGTCTTGGGCATCCAGCCCCTTACTGGTCCCTTCCCTCTGACGAGGCCCTCTGAGCTCCAGCACCTTGCAGTGTGGAGACAGCCCCTGCCAGCAATCTCCTCTCCAAGGAGGCCTCAACCGAGGCCTAGGCCCAGGGGAAAGGCACCAGCGGGGTTGAGCCAGGGGAGGCGCCCGGGCATGTCTGGACCCTGTCCCCGCAGCCTGCCCCTTGGTGGGGCAGTACCCCCGGAGGCCAGGAAGGTCTGGGCAAGGCTGGCCAGGGGCAGGGGCCCTGCTGGGTCCTGCCCCTGGCCTGTGGGGCCTCTGAGCACAACCGGCCCTCTCCCACTGGAAGACCTCCCCGGCTGCCTCCAAAGTCCTGTTTGCAAGCACTCCCGCACACTGTTCCCGCCAGGCGCGCACAATGCTCCCAAGCCCGGGAGAAAAGCGCTTCGTGGTGGTGCTCTCTCCGGGCCCTTGCCCCTGAGCCTGGGGGCCAGGCAGGGGATCCACAGTCCCAGGCCAAGGCACAACAACATGCACACATCTGTTCCTGCCCCCTCCACCGGCAGAGAGCTGGGGGGAGCCAGAGTCTGTCAGGCAGCTGCTGGGCTGGCCGCCTGTGTGGGAAGGGGCAGAGCCGACCTAGGGGCAAGTTGGGCCTCTTGCTCTCCCTGCTGCCCTGAGGCTGCTGGGCCAAAGACGTCTTGGGCATCCAGCCCCTTGCTGGTCCCTTCCCTCTGACGAGGCCCTCTGAGCTCCAGCACCTTGCAGTGTGGAGACAGCCCCTGCCAGCAACCTCCTCTCCAAGGAGGCCTCAACCGAGGCCTAGGCACAGGGGAAAGGCACCAGCGGGGATGAGCCTGGGGAGGCGCCCGGGCATGTCTGGACCCAGTCCCCGCAGCCTGCCCCTTGGTGGGGCAGTACCCCCGGAGGCCAGGAAGGTCTGGGCAAGGCTGGCCAGGGGCAGGGTCCCTGCTGGGTCCTGCCCCTGGCCTGTGGGGCCTCTGAGCACAACCGGCCCTCTCCCACTGGAAGACCTCCACGGCTGCCTCCAAAGGCGGGTTTGCCAACACTCCCGCCCGCTGTTCCGCCAGGCACGCACAACGCTCCCAAGGCCAGGAGAAAAGCGCTTCGGGGTGTTGCTCTCTCCGGGCCCTTGCCCCTGAGCCTGGGGTCCAGGCAGTGGGTCCACACTCCCAGACCAAGGCAGAACCACATGCACACGTCTGTTCCTGACCCCTGCACCGGCAGAGAGCTCGGGGGAGCCAGAGTCTGTCAGGCAGCTGCTGGGTTGGCTGCCTGTGTGGGAAGGGGCAGAGCCGACCTAGGGGCAAGTTGGGCCTCTTGCTCTCCCTGCTGCCCTGAGGCTGCTGGGCCAAAGAGGTCTTGGGCATCCAGCCCCTTGCTGGTCCCTTCCCGCTGACGAGGCCCTCTGAGCTCCAGCACCTTGCAGTGTGGAGACAGCCCCTGCCAGCAACCTCCTCTCCAAGGAGGCATCAACCGAGGCCTATGCCCAGGGGAAAGGCACCAGCGGGGATGAGCCTGGGGAGGCGCCCAGGCATGTCTGGACCCAGTCCCCGCAGCCTGCCCCTTGGTGGGGCAGTACCCCCGGAGGCCAGGAAGGTCTGGGCAAGGCTGGCCAGGGGCAGGGGCCCTACTGGGTCCTGCCCCTGGCCTGTGGGGCCTCTGAGCACAACCGGACCTCTCCCACTCGAAGAACTCCCCGGCTGCCTCCAAAGGCCAGTTTGCCAACACTCCCGCCCGCTGTTCCCGCCATGCACGCACAATGCTCCCAAGCCCGGGAGAAAAGCACTTCGGGGTGGTGCTCTCCTCGGGCCCTTGCCCCTGAGCCTGGGGGCCAGGCAGTGGGTCCACACTCCCAGACCAAGGCAGAACCACATGCACACGTCTGTTCCTGACCCCTGCACCGGCAGAGAGCTCGGGGGAGCCAGAGTCTGTCAGGCAGCTGCTGGGCTGGCCGCCTGTGTGGGAAGGGGCAGAGCCGACCTAGGGGCAAGTTGGGCCTCTTCCTCTCCCTGCTGCCCTGAGGCTGCTGGGCCAAATAGGTCTTGGGCATCCAGCCCCTTGCTGGTCCCTTCACTCTGACGAGGCCCTCTGAGCTCTAGCACCTTGCAGTGTGGAGACAGCCCCTGCCAGCAACATCCTCTCCAAGGAGGCCTCAACCGAGGCCTAGGCCCAGGGGAAAGGCACCAGCGGGGATGAGCCTGGGGAGGCGCCCGGGCATGTCTGGACCCAGTCCCCGCAGCCTGCCCCTTGGTGGGGCAGTACCCCCGGAGGCCAGGAAGATCTGCGCAAGGCTGGCCAGGGGCAGGGGCCCTGCTGGGTCCTCCCCATGGCCTGTGGGGCCTCTGAGCACAACCGGCCCTCTCCCACTGGAAGACCTCCCCGGCTGCCTCCAAAGGCCAGTTTGCCAACACTCCTGCCCGCTCTTCCCGCCAGGCACGCACAATGCTCCCAAGCCCGGGAGAAAAGCGCTTCGGGGTGGTGCTCTCTCCGGGCCCTTGCCCCTGAGCCTGTGGGCAAGGCAGGGGGAACACACTCCCAGACCAAGGCAGAAACACATGCACACGTCTGGTCCTGTCCCCTGCACCGGCAGAGAGCTCGGGGGAGCCAGAGTCTCTCAGGCAGGTGCTGGGCTGGCCGCCTGTGTGGGAAGGGGCAGAGCCGACCTAGGGGCAAGTTGGGACTCTTGCTCTCCCTGCTGCCCTGAGGCTGCAGGGCCAAAGACGTCTTGGGCATCCAGCCCCTTACTGGTCCCTTCCCTCTGACGAGGCCCTCTGAGCTCCAGCACCTTGCAGTGTGGAGACAGCCCCTGCCAGCAATCTCCTCTCCAAGGAGGCCTCAACCGAGGCCTAGGCCCAGGGGAAAGGCACCAGCGGGGTTGAGCCAGGGGAGGCGCCCGGGCATGTCTGGACCCTGTCCCCGCAGCCTGCCCCTTGGTGGGGCAGTACCCCCGGAGGCCAGGAAGGTCTGGGCAAGGCTGGCCAGGGGCAGGGGCCCTGCTGGGTCCTGCCCCTGGCCTGTGGGGCCTCTGAGCACAACTGGCCCTCTCCCACTGGAAGACCTCCCCGGCTGCCTCCAAAGTCCTGTTTGCAAGCACTCCCGCCCACTGTTCCCGCCAGGCGCGCACAATGCTCCCAAGCCCGGGAGAAAAGCGCTTCGGGGTGGTGGTCTCTCCGGGCCCTTGCCCCTGAGCCTGGGGGCCAGGCAGGGGATCCACAGTCCCAGGCCAAGGCACAACATCATGCACACGTCTGTTCCTGCCCCCTCCACCGGCAGAGAGCTGGGGGGAGCCAGAGTCTGTAAGGCAGCTGCTGGGCTGGCCGCCTGTGTGGGAAGGGGCAGAGCCGACCTAGGGGCAAGATGGGCCTCTTCCTCTCCCTGCTGCCCTGAGGCTGCTGGGCCAAAGACGTCTTGGGCATCCAGCCCCTTCCTGGTCCCTTCCCTCTGACGAGGCCCTCTGAGCTCCAGCACCTTGCAGTGTGGAGACAGCCCCTGCCAGCAACCTCCTCTCCAAGGAGGCCTCAACCTAGGCCTAGGCCCAGGGGAAAGGCACCAGCGGGGATGAGCCAGTGGAGGCGCACGGGCATATCAGGAGACAGTCCCCGCAGCCTGCCCCTTGGTGGGGCAGTACCCCCGGAGGCCAGGAAGGTCTGGGCAAGGCTGGCCAGGGGCAGGGGCCCTGCTGGGTCCTGCCCCTGGCCTGTGGGGCCTCTGAGCACAACCGGCCCTCTCCCACTGGAAGACCTCCCCGGCTGCCTCCAAAGGCGGGTTTGCCAACACTCCCGCCCGCTGTTCCCGCCAGGCACGCACAACGCTCCCAAGGCCAGGAGAAAAGCGCTTCGGGGTGTTGCTCTCTCCGGGCCCTTGCCCCTGAGCCTGGGGTCCAGGCAGTGGGTCCACACTCCCAGACCAAGGCAGAACCACATGCACACGTCTGTTCCTGACCCCTGCACCGGCAGAGAGCTCGGGGGAGCCAGAGTCTGTCAGGCAGCTGCTGGGTTGGCTGCCTGTGTGGGAAGGGGCAGAGCCGACCTAGGGGCAAGTTGGGCCTCTTGCTCTCCCTGCTGCCCTGAGGCTGCTGGGCCAAAGAGGTCTTGGGCATCCAGCCCCTTGCTGGTCCCTTCCCTCTGACGAGGCCCTCTGAGCTCCAGCACCTTGCAGTGTGGAGACAGCCCCTGCCAGCAACCTCCTCTCCAAGGAGGCATCAACCGAGGCCTATGCCCAGGGGAAAGGCACCAGCGGGGATGAGCCTGGGGAGGCGCCCAGGCATGTCTGGACCCAGTCCCCGCAGCCTGCCCCTTGGTGGGGCAGTACCCCCGGAGGCCAGGAAGGTCTGGGCAAGGCTGGCCAGGGGCAGGGGCCCTGCTTGGTCCTGCCCCTGGCCTGTGGGGCCTCTGAGCACAACCGGCCCTCTCCCACTGGAAGAACTCCCCGGCTGACTCCAAAGGCCAGTTTGCCAACACTCCCGCCCGCTGTTCCCGCCAGGCACGCACAATGCTCCCAAGCCCGGGAGAAAAGCACTTGGGGTGGTGCTCTCCTCGGGCCATTGCCCCTGAGCCTGGGGGCCAGGCAGTTGGTCCACACTCCCAGACCAAGGCAGAACCACATGCACACGTCTGTTCCTGACCCCTGCACCGGCAGAGAGCTCGGGGGAGCCAGAGTCTGTCAGGCAGGTGCTGGGCTGGCCGCCTGTGTGGGAAGGGGCAGAGCCGACCTAGGGGCAAGTTGGGCCTCTTGCTCTCCCTGCTGCCCTGAGGCTGCTGGGCCAAAGAGGTCTTGGGCATCCAGTCCCTTGCTGGTCCCTTCCCTCTGACGAGGCCCTCTGAGCTCTAGCACCTTGCAGTGTGGAGACAGCCCCTGCCAGCAACATCCTCTCCAAGGAGGCCTCAACCGAGGCCTAGGCCCAGGGGAAAGGCACCAGCGGGGATGAGCCTGGGGAGGTGCAAGGGCATGTCTGGACCCAGTCCCCGCAGCCTGCCCCTTGGTGGGGCAGTACCCCCGGAGGCCAGGAAGATCTGGGCTATGCTGGCCAGGGGCAGGGGCCCTGCTGGGTCCTCCCCATGGCCTGTGGGGCCTCTGAGCACAACCGGCCCTCTCCCACTGGAAGACCTCCCCGGCTGCCTCCAAAGGCCAGTTTGCCAACACTCCTGCCCGCTCTTCCCGCCAGGCACACACAATGCTCCCAAGCCCGGGAGAAAAGCGCTTCGGGGTGGTGCTCTCTCCGGGCCCTTGACCCTGAGCCTGTGGGCAAGGCAGGGGGAACACACTCCCAGACCAAGGCAGAAACACATGCACACGTCTGGTCCTGTCCCCTGCACCGGCAGAGAGCTCGGGGGAGCCAGAGTCTCTCAGGCAGGTGCTGGGCTGGCCTCCTGTGTGGGAAGGGGCAGAGCCGACCTAGGGGCAAGTTGGGACTCTTGCTCTCCCTGCTGCCCTGAGGCTGCAGGGCCAAATACGTCTTGGGCATCCAGCCCCTTACTGGTCCCTTCCCTCTGACGAGGCCCTCTGAGCTCCAGCACCTTGCAGTGTGGAGACAGCCCCTGCCAGCAATCTCCTCTCCAAGGAGGCCTCAACCGAGGCCTAGGCCCAGGGGAAAGGCACCAGCGGGGTTGAGCCAGGGGAGGCGCCCGGGCATGTCTGGACCCTGTCCCCGCAGCCTGCCCCTTGGTGGGGCAGTACCCCCGGAGGCCAGGAAGGTCTGGGCAAGGCTGGCCAGGTGCAGGGGCCCTGCTGGGTCCTGCCCCTGGCCTGTGGGGCCTCTGAGCACAACCGGCCCTCTCCCACTGGAAGACCTCCCCGGCTGCCTCCAAAGTCCTGTTTGCAAGCACTCCCGCCCACTGTTCCCGCCAGGCGCGCACAATGCTCCCAAGCCCGGGAGAAAAGCGCTTCGGGGTGGTGGTCTCTCCGGGCCCTTGCCCCTGAGCCTGGGGGCCAGGCAGGGGATCCACAGTCCCAGGCCAAGGCACAACAACATGCACACATCTGTTCCTGCCCCCTCCACCGGCAGAGAGCTGGGGGGAGCCAGAGTCTGTCAGGCAGCTGCTGGGCTGGCCGCCTGTGTGGGAAGGGGCAGAGCCGACCTAGGGGCAAGTTGGGCCTCTTGCTCTCCCTGCTGCCCTGAGGCTGCTGGGCCAAAGACGTCTTGGGCATCCAGCCCCTTGCTGGTCCCTTCCCTCTGACGAGGCCCTCTGAGCTCCAGCACCTTGCAGTGTGGAGACAGCCCCTGCCAGCAACCTCCTCTCCAAGGAGGCCTCAACCGAGGCCTAGGCACAGGGGAAAGGCACCAGCGGGGATGAGCCTGGGGAGGCGCCCGGGCATGTCTGGACCCAGTCCCCGCAGCCTGCCCCTTGGTGGGGCAGTACCCCCGGAGGCCAGGAAGGTCTGGACAAGGCTGGCCAGGGGCAGGGTCCCTGCTGGGTCCTGCCCCTGGCCTGTGGGGCCTCTGAGCACAACCGGCCCTCTCCCACTGGAAGACCTCCCCGGCTGCCTCCAAAGGCGGGTTTGCCAACACTCCCGCCCGCTGTTCCGCCAGGCACGCACAACGCTCCCAAGGCCAGGAGAAAAGCGCTTCGGGGTGTTGCTCTCTCCGGGCCCTTGCCCCTGAGCCTGGGGTCCAGGCAGTGGGTCCACACTCCCAGACCAAGGCAGAACCACATGCACACGTCTGTTCCTGACCCCTGCACCGGCAGAGAGCTCGGGGGAGCCAGAGTCTGTCAGGCAGCTGCTGGGTTGGCTGCCTGTGTGGGAAGGGGCAGAGCCGACCTAGGGGCAAGTTGGGCCTCTTGCTCTCCCTGCTGCCCTGAGGCTGCTGGGCCAAAGAGGTCTTGGGCATCCAGCCCCTTGCTGGTCCCTTCCCGCTGACGAGGCCCTCTGAGCTCCAGCACCTTGCAGTGTGGAGACAGCCCCTGCCAGCAACCTCCTCTCCAAGGAGGCATCAACCGAGGCCTATGCCTAGGGGAAAGGCACCAGCGGGGATGAGCCTGGGGAGGCGCCCAGGCATGTCTGGACCCAGTCCCCGCAGCCTGCCCCTTGGTGGGGCAGTACCCCCGGAGGCCAGGAAGGTCTGGGCAAGGCTGGCCAGGGGCAGGGGCCCTACTGGGTCCTGCCCCTGGCCTGTGGGGCCTCTGAGCACAACCGGCCCTCTCCCACTCGAAGAACTCCCCGGCTGCCTCCAAAGGCCAGTTTGCCAACACTCCCGCCCGCTGTTCCCGCCAGGCACGCACAATGCTCCCAAGCCCGGGAGAAAAGCACTTCGGGGTGGTGCTCTCCTCGGGCCCTTGCCCCTGAGCCTGGGGGCCAGGCAGTTGGTCCACACTCCCAGACCAAGGCAGAACCACATGCACACGTCTGTTCCTGACCCCTGCACCGGCAGAGAGCTCGGGGGAGCCAGAGTCTGTCAGGCAGCTGCTGGGCTGGCCGCCTGTGTGGGAAGGGGCAGAGCCGACCTAGGGGCAAGTTGGGCCTCTTCCTCTCCCTGCTGCCCTGAGGCTGCTGGGCCAAATAGGTCTTGGGCATCCAGCCCCTTGCTGGTCCCTTCACTCTGACGAGGCCCTCTGAGCTCTAGCACCTTGCAGTGTGGAGACAGCCCCTGCCAGCAACATCCTCTCCAAGGAGGCCTCAACCGAGGCCTAGGCCCAGGGGAAAGGCACCAGCGGGGATGAGCCTGGGGAGGCGCCCGGGCATGTCTGGACCCAGTCCCCGCAGCCTGCCCCTTGGTGGGGCAGTACCCCCGGAGGCCAGGAAGATCTGGACAAGGCTGGCCAGGGGCAGGGGCCCTGCTGGGTCCTCCCCATGGCCTGTGGGGCCTCTGAGCACAACCGGCCCTCTCCCACTGGAAGACCTCCCCGGCTGCCTCCAAAGGCCAGTTTGCCAACACTCCTGCCCGCTCTTCCCGCCAGGCACGCACAATGCTCCCAAGCCCGGGAGAAAAGCGCTTCGGGGTGGTGCTCTCTCCGGGCCCTTGCCCCTGAGCCTGTGGGCAAGGCAGGGGGAACACACTCCCAGACCAAGGCAGAAACACATGCACACGTCTGGTCCTGTCCCCTGCACCGGCAGAGAGCTCGGGGGAGCCAGAGTCTCTCAGGCAGGTGCTGGGCTGGCCGCCTGTGTGGGAAGGGGCAGAGCCGACCTAGGGGCAAGTTGGGACTCTTGCTCTCCCTGCTGCCCTGAGGCTGCAGGGCCAAAGACGTCTTGGGCATCCAGCCCCTTACTGGTCCCTTCCCTCTGACGAGGCCCTCTGAGCTCCAGCACCTTGCAGTGTGGAGACAGCCCCTGCCAGCAATCTCCTCTCCAAGGAGGCCTCAACCGAGGCCTAGGCCCAGGGGAAAGGCACCAGCGGGGTTGAGCCAGGGGAGGCGCCCGGGCATGTCTGGACCCTGTCCCCGCAGCCTGCCCCTTGGTGGGGCAGTACCCCCGGAGGCCAGGAAGGTCTGGGCAAGGCTGGCCAGGGGCAGGGGCCCTGCTGGGTCCTGCCCCTGGCCTGTGGGGCCTCTGAGCACAACCGGCCCTCTCCCACTGGAAGACCTCCCCGGCTGCCTCCAAAGTCCTGTTTGCAAGCACTCCCGCCCACTGTTCCCGCCAGGCGCGCACAATGCTCCCAAGCCCGGGAGAAAAGCGCTTCGGGGTGGTGGTCTCTCCGGGCCCTTGCCCGTGAGCCTGGGGGCCAGGCAGGGGATCCACAGTCCCAGGTCAAGGCACAACATCATGCACACGTCTGTTCCTGCCCCCTCCACCGGCAGAGAGCTGGGGGGAGCCAGAGTCTGTCAGGCAGCTGCTGGGCTGGCCGCCTGTGTGGGAAGGGGCAGAGCCGACCTAGGGGCAAGTTGGGCCTCTTGCTCTCCCTGCTGCCCTGAGGCTGCTGGGCCAAAGAACTCTTGGGCATCCAGCCCCTTGCTGGTCCCTTCCCTCTGACGAGGCCCTCTGAGCTCCAGCACCTTGCAGTGTGGAGACAGCCCCTGCCAGCAACCTCCTCTCCAAGGAGGCCTCAACCGAGGCCTAGGCACAGGGGAAAGGCACCAGCGGGGATGAGCCAGTGGAGGCGCACGGGCATATCAGGACCCAGTCCCTGCAGCCTGCCCCTTGGTGGGGCAGTACCCCCGGAGGCCAGGAAGGTCTGGGCAAGGCTGGCCAGGGGCAGGGTCCATGCTGGGTCCTGCCCCTGGCCTGTGGGGCCTCTGAGCACAACCGGCCCTCTTCCACTGGAAGACCTCCCCGGCTGCCTCCAAAGGCGGGTTTGCCAACACTCCCGCCCGCTGTTCCCGCCAGGCACGCACAACGCTCCCAAGGCCAGGAGAAAAGCGCTTCGGGGTGTTGCTCTCTCCGGGCCCTTGCCCCTGAGCCTGGGGTCCAGGCAGTGGGTCCACACTCCCAGACCAAGGCAGAACCACATGCACACGTCTGTTCCTGACCCCTGCACCGGCAGAGAGCTCGGGGGAGCCAGAGTCTGTCAGGCAGCAGCTGGGTTGGCTGCCTGTGTGGGAAGGGGCAGAGTCGACCTAGGGGCAAGTTGGGCCTCTTGCTCTCCCTGCTGCCCTGAGGCTGCTGGGCCAAAGAGGTCTTGGGCATCCAGCCCCTTGCTGGTCCCTTCCCGCTGACGAGGCCCTCTGAGCTCCAGCACCTTGCAGTGTGGAGACAGCCCCTGCCAGCAACCTCCTCTCCAAGGAGGCCTCAACCGAGGCCTAGGCCCAGGGGAAAGGCACCAGCGGGGATGAGCCTGGGGAGGCGCCCGGGCATGTCTGGACCCAGGCCCCGCAGCCTGCCCCTTGGTGGGGCAGTACCCCCCGGAGGCCAGGAAGGTCTGGGCAAGGCTGGCCAGGGGCAGGGGCCCTGCTGCGTCCTGCCCCTGGCCTGTGGGGCCTCTGAGCACAACCGGCCCTCTCCCACTGGAAGACCTCCCCGGCTGCCTCCAAGGCCGGTTTGCAAGCGCTCCCGCCCACTGTTCCCAGCAGGCGGGCACAATGCTCCCAAGCCCGGGAGAAAAGCGCTTCAGGGTGGTGCTCTCTCCGGGCCCTTGCCCCTGAGCCTGGGGGCAAGGCAGGATGTCCACACTCCCAGGACAAGGCAGAACCACATGCACACGTCTGATCTGCCCCCTGCACCGGCAGAGAGCTCGGGGGAGCCAGAGTCTGTCAGGCAGCTGCTGGGCTGGCCGCCTGTGTGGGAAGGGGCAGAGCTGACCTAGGGGCAAGTTGGGCCTCTTGCTCTCCCTGCTGCCCTGAGGCTGCTGGGCCAAAGAGGTCTTGGGCATCCAGCCCCTTGCTGGTCCCTTCCCTCTGACGAGGCCCTCTGAGCTCCAGCACCTTTCAGTGTGGAGACAGCCCCTGCCAGCAACCTCCTCTCCAAGGAGGCCTCAACCGAGGCCTAGGCCCAGGGGAAAGGCACCAGCGGGGATGAGCCTGGGGAGACGCCCGGGCATGTCTGGACCCAGTCCCCGCAGCCTGCCCCTTGGTGGGGCAGTACCCCCGAGGGCCAGGAAGGTCTGGGCAAGGCTGCCAGGGGCAGGGACACTGCTGGGTCTTGCCCCTGGCCTGTGGGGCGTCTGAGCACAACCGGCACTCTCCCGCTGGAAGACCTCCCCGTCTGCCTCGAAAGGCCGGTTTGCAAGCACTCCCGCCCGGTGTTCCCGCCAGGCACGCACAATGCTCTCAAGCCCGGGAGAAAAGCGCTTCGGGGTGGTGCTCTCTCCGGGCCCTTGCCCCTGAGCCTGGGGGCAAGGCATGGGGAACACACTCCCAGGCCAAGGCAGAACCACATGCCCACGTCTGTTCCTGTCCCCTGCACCGGCAGAGAGCTTGGGGGAGCCAGAGTCTGTCAGGCAGCTGCTGGGTTGGCCGCCTGTGTGGGAAGGGGCAGAGCCGCCCTAGGGGCAAGTTGGGCCTCTTGCTCTCCCTGCTGCCCTGAGGCTGCTGGGCCAAAGACGTCTTGGGCATCCAGCCCCTTACTGGTCCCTTCCCTCTGACGAGGCCCTCTGAGCTCCAGCACCTTGCAGTGTGGAGACAGCCCCTGCCAGCAACCTCCTCTCCAAGGAGGCCTCAACCGAGGCCTAGGCCCAGGGGAAAGGCACCAGCGGGGATGAGCCAGGGGAGGCGCCCGAGCATGTCTGGACCCAGTCCCCGCAGCCTGCCCCTTGGTGGGGCAGTACCCCCGGAGGCCAGGAAGGTCTGGGTAAGACTGGCCAGGGGCAGGGGCCCTGCTGGGTCCTGCCCCTGGCCTGTGGGGCCTCTGAGCACAACCGGCCCTCTCCCACTGGAAGACCTCCCCGGCTGCCTCCAAAGGCCGGTTTGCAAGCGCTCCCGGCCACTGTTACCAGCAGGCGGGCACAATGCTCCTAAGCCCGGAAGAAAAGCGCTTCAGGGTGGTGCTCTCTCGGGGCCCTTGCCCCTGAGCCTGGGGGCAAGGCAGGGTGTCCACACTCCCAAGCCAAGGCAGAACCACATGCACACGTCTGACCTGCCCCCTGCACCGGCAGAGAGCTCGGGGGAGCCAGAGTCTGTCAGGCAGCTGCTGGGCTGGCCGCCTGTGTGGGAAGTGGCAGAGCCGACCTAGGGTCAAGTTGGGCTTCTTGCTCTCCCTGCTGCCCTGAGGCTGCTGGGCCAAAGAGGTCTTGGGCATCCAGCCCCTTGCTGGTCCCTTCCCTCTGACGAGGCCCTCTGAGCTCCAGCACCTTGCAGTGTGGAGACAGCCCCTGCCAGCAACCTCCTCTCCAAGGAGGCCTCAACCGAGGCCTAGGCCCAGGGGAAAGGCACCAGCGGGGATGAGCCTGGGGAGGCGCCCGGGCATGTCTGGACCCAGTCCCCGCAGCCTGCCCCTTGGTGGGGCAGTACCCCCGGAGGCCAGGAAGGTCTGGGCAAGGCTGGCCAGGGGCAGGGGGCCTGCTGGGTCCTGCCCCTGGCCTGTGGGGCCTCTGAGCACAACCGGCCCTCTCCCACTGGAAGAACTCCCCGGCTGCCTCCAAAGGCCAGTTTGCCAACACTCCCGCCCGCTGTTCCCGCCAGGCACGCACAATGCTCCCAAGCCCGGGAGAAAAGCGCTTCGGGGTCGTGCTCTCTCCGGGCCCTTGCCCCTGAGCCTGGGGGCAAGGCAGGGTGTCCACACTCCCAGGCCAAGGCAGAACCACATGCACACGTCTGTTCCTGACCCCTGCACCGGCAGAGAGCTGGGGGGAGCCAGAGTGTGTCAGGCAGCTGCTGGGCTGGCCGCCTGTGTGGGAAGGGGCAGAGCCGCCCTAGGGGCAAGTTGGGCCTCTTGCTCTCCCTGCTGCCCTGAGGCTGCTGGGCCAAAGAGGTCCTGGGCATCCAGCCCCTTGCTGGTCCCTTCCCTCTGACGAGGCCCTCTGAGCTCCAGCACCTTGCAGTGTGGAGACAGCCCCTGCCAGCAACCTCTTCTCCAAGGAGGCCTCAACCGAGGCCTAGGCCCAGGGGAAAGGCACCAGCGGGGATGAGCCAGTGGAGGCGCACGGGCATGTCTGGACCCAGTCCCCGCAGCCTGCCCCTTGGTGGGGCAGTACCCCCGGAGGCCAGGAAGGTCTGGGCAAGGCTGGCCAGGGGCAGGGGCCCTGCTGGGTCCTGCCCCTGGCCTGTGGGGCCTCTGAGCACAACCGGCCCTCTCCCACTGGAAGACCTCCCCGGCTGCCTCCAAAGGCGGGTTTGCCAACACTCCCGCCCGCTGTTCCCGCCAGGCACGCACAATGCTCCCAAGCCCGGGAGAAAAGTGCTTCGGGGTGTTGCCCTCTCCGGGCCCTTGCCCCTGAGCCTGGGGTCCAGGCAGTGGGTCCACACTCCCAGACCAAGGCAGAACCACATGCACACGTCTGTTCCTGACCCCTGCACCGGCAGAGAGCTCGGGGGAGCCAGAGTCTGTCAGGCAGCTGCTGGGTTGGCTGCCTGTGTGGGAAGGGGCAGAGCCGACCTAGGGGCAAGTTGGGCCTCTTCCTCTCCCTGCTGCCCTGAGGCTGCTGGGCCAAAGACGTCTTGGGCATCCAGCCCCTTACTGGTCCCTTCCCTCTGACGAGGCCCTCTGAGCTCCAGCACCTTGCAGTGTGGAGACAGCCCCTGCCAGCAACCTCCTCTCCAAGGAGGCCTCAACCGAGGCCTAGGCCCAGGAGAAAGGCACCAGCGGGGATGAGCCAGTGGAGGCGCAAGGGCATGTCTGGACCCAGTCCCCGCAGCCTGCCCCTTGGTGGGGCAGTACCCCCGGAGGCCAGGAAGGTCTGGGCAAGGCTGCGAGGGGCAGGGGCCCTGCTGGGTCGTGCCCCTGGCCTGTGGGGCGTCTGAGCACAACCGGCACTCTCCCGCTGGAAGACCTCCCCGTCTGCCTCCAAAGGCCGGTTTGCAAGCACTCCCGCCCGCTGTTCCCGCCAGGCAGGCACAATGCTCCCAAGCCCGGGAGAAAAGCGCTTCGGGGTGGTGCTCTCCTCGGGCCCTTGCCCCTGAGCCTGGGGGCAAGGCAGTTGGAACACACTCCCAGGCCAAGGCAGAACGACATGCACACGTCTGTTCCTGCCCCCTACACCGGCAGAGAGCTCGGGGGAGCCAGAGACTGCCAGGCTGCTGCTGGGCTGGCTGCCTGTGGGGGACGGGGCAGAGCCGACCTAGGGGCAAGTTGGGCCTCTTGCTCTCCATGCTGCCCTGAGGCTGCTGGGTCAAAGAGGTCTTGGGCATCCAGCCCTTTGCTGGTCCCTTCCCTCTGACGAGGCCCTCTGAGCTCGAGCACCTTGCAGTGTGGAGACAGCCCCTGCCAGCAACCTCCTCTCCAAAGAGGCCTCAACCGAGGCCTACGCCCAGGGGAAAAGCACCAGCGGGGATGATCCTGGGAGGCGCACGGACATGTCTGGACCCTGTCCCCGCAGCCTGCCCCTTGGTGGGGCAGTACCCCCGGAGGCCAGGAAGGTCTGGGCAAGGCTGGCCAGGGGCAGGGTCCCTGCTGGGTCCTGCCCCTGGCCTGTGAGGCCTCTGAGCACAACCGGCCCTCTCCCACTGGAAGACCTCCCCAGCTGCCTCCAAAGTCCTGTTTGCAAACACTCCCGCCCGCTGTTCACGCCAGGCTCGCACAATGCTCCCAAGCCCGGGAGAAAAGCGCTTCGGGGTGGTGCTCTCTCCGGGCCCTTGCCCCTGAGCCTGGGGGCCAGGCAGTGGGTCCACACTGCCAGACCAAGGCAGAACCACATGCACACGTCTGTTCCTGACCCCTGCACCGGCAGAGAGCTCGGGGGAGCCAGAGTCTGTCAGGCAGCTGCTGGGCTGGCCGCCTGTGTGGGAAGGGGCAGAGCCGACCTAGGGGCAAGTTGGGCCTCTTCCTCTCCCTGCTGCCCTGAGGCTGCTGGGCCAAAGAGGTCTTGGGCATCCAGCCCCTTGCTGGTCCCTTCCCTCTGACGAGGCCCTCTGAGCTCCAGCACCTTGCAGTGTGGAGACAGCCCCTGCCAGCAACCTCCTTTCCAATGAGGCCTCAACCGAGGCCTAGGCCCAGGGGAAAGGCACCAGCGGGGATGAGCCTGGGGAGGCGCCCGGGCATGTCTGGACCCAGTCCCCGCAGCCTGCCCCTTGGTGGGGCAGTACCCCCGGAGGCCAGGAAGGTCTGTGCAAGGCTGCCAGGGGCAGGGACAGCGCTGGGTCCTGCCCCTGGCCTGTGGGACGTCTGAGCACAACCGGCACTCTCCCGCTGGAAGACCTCCCTGTCTGCCTCCAAAGGCCGGTTTGCAAGCACTCCCGCCCGATGTTCCCGCCAGGCACGCACAATGCTCCCAAGCCCGGGAGAAAAGCGCTTCGGGGTGGTGCTCTCTCCGGGCCCTTGCCCCTAAGCCTGCGGGCCAGGCAGGGGGAACACACTCCCAGGCCAAGACAGAACGACATGAACACGTCTGTTCCTGCCCCCTACACCGGCAGAGAGCTCGGGGGAGCCAGAGTCTCTCAGGCAGGTGCTGGGCTGGCCGCCTGGGTAGGAAGGGGCAGAGCCGACCTAGGGGCAAGTTGGGCCTCTTGCTCTCCCTGCTGCCCTGAGGCTGCTGGGCCAAAGACGTCTTGGGCATCCAGCCCTTTGCTGGTCCCTTCCCTCTGACGAGGCCCTCTGAGCTCCAGCACCTTGCAGTGTGGAGACAGCACCTGCCAGCAATCTCCTCTCCAAGGAGGCCTCAACCGAGGCCTAGGCCCAGGGGAAAGGCACCAGCGGGGATGAGCCTGGGGAGGCGCCCGGGCATGTCTGGACCCAGTCCCCGCAGCCTGCCCCTTGGTGGGGCAGTACCACTGGAGGCCAGGAAGGTCTGGGCAAGGCTGACCAGGGGCAGGGGACCTGCTGGGTCCTGCCCCTGGCCTGTGGGGCCTCTGAGCACAACCGGGCCTCTCCCACTGGAAGACCTCCCCGGCTGCCTCCAAAGGCCGTTTTGCACGCACTCCCGCCCACTCTTCCCACCAAGCGCGCACAATGCTCCCAAGCCCGGGAGAAAAGCGCTTCGGGGTTGTGCTCTCTCCGGGTCCTTGCCCCTGAGACTGGGGGTCAGGCAGGGGGTCCACACTCCCAGGCCAAGGCAGAACCACATGCACACGTCTGTTCCTGACCCCTGCACCGGCAGAGAGCTCGGGGGAGCCAGAGTCTGTCAGGCAGCTGCTGGGCTGGCCGCCTTTGTGGGAAGGGGCAGAGCCGACCTAGGGGCAAGTAGGGCCTCTTGCTCTCCCTGCTGCCCTGAGGCTGCTGGGCCAAAGAGGTCTTGGGCATCCAGCCCTTTGCTTGTCCCTTCCCTCTGACGAGGCCCTCTGAGCTCCAGCACCTTGCAGTGTGGAGACAGCCCCTGCCAGCAACCTCCTCTCCAAGGAGGCCTCAACCGAGACCTAGGACCAGGGGAAAGGCACCAGCGGGGATGAGCCTGGGGAGGCGCCCAGGCATGTCTGGACCCAGTCCCCGCAGCCTGCCCCTTGGTGGGGCAGTACCCCCGGAGGCCAGGAAGGTCTGGGAAAGGCTGGCCAGGGGCAGGGGACCTGCTGGGTCCTGCCCCTGGCCTGTGGGGCCTCTGAGCACAACCGGCCCTCTCCCACTGGAAGACCTCCCCGGCTGCCTTCAAAGGCGGGTTTGCCAACACTCCCACCCGCTGTTCACGCCAGACTTGCACAATGCTCCCAAGCCCGGGAGAAAAGCGCTTCGGGGTGGTGCTCTCTCCGGGCCCTTGCCCCTGAGCCTGGGGGCAAGGCATGGGGAACACACTCCCAGGCCAAGGCAGAACCACATGCCCACGTCTGTTCCTGTCCCCTGCACCGGCAGAGAGCTTGGGGGAGCCAGAGTCTGTCAGGCAGCTGCTGGGTTGGCCGCCTGTGTGGGAAGGGGCAGAGCCGCCCTAGGGGCAAGTTGGGCCTCTTGCTCTCCCTGCTGCCCTGAGGCTGCTGGGCCAAAGACGTCTTGGGCATCCAGCCCCTTACTGGTCCCTTCCCTCTGACGAGGCCCTCTGAGCTCCAGCACCTTGCAGTGTGGAGACAGCCCCTGCCAGCAACCTCCTCTCCAAGGAGGCTTCAACCGAGGCCTAGGCCCAGGGGAAAGGCACCAGCGGGGATGAGCCAGGGGAGGCGCCCGAGCATGTCTGGACCCAGTCCCCGCAGCCTGCCCCTTGGTGGGGCAGTACCCCCGGAGGCCAGGAAGGTCTGGGAAAGGCTGGCCAGGGGCAGGGGACCTGCTGGGTCCTGCCCCTGGCCTGTGGGGCCTCTGAGCACAACCGGCCCTCTCCCACTGGAAGACCTCCCCGGCTGCCTCCAAAGGCCGGTTTGCAAGCGCTCCCGGCCACTGTTACCAGCAGGCGGGCACAATGCTCCTAAGCCCGGAAGAAAAGCGCTTCAGGGTGGTGCTCTCTCTGGGCCCTTGCCCCTGAGCCTGGGGGCCAGGCAGGGTGTCCACACTCCCAGGCCAAGGCAGAACCACATGCACACATCTGACCTGCCCCCTGCACCGGCAGAGAGCTCGGGGGAGCCAGAGTCTGTCAGGCAGCTGCTGGGCTGGCCGCCTGTGTGGGAAGTGGCAGAGCCGACCTAGGGGCAAGTTGGGCCTCTTGCTCTCCCTGCTGCCCTGAGGCTGCTGGGCCAAAGAGGTCTTGGGCATCCAGCCCCTTGCTGGTCCCTTCCCTCTGACGAGGCCCTCTGAGCTCCAGCACCTTGCAGTGTGGAGACAGCCCCTGCCAGCAACCTCCTCTCCAAGGAGGCCTCAACCGAGGCCTAGGCCCAGGGGAAAGGCACCAGCGGGGATGAGCCTGGGGAGGCGCCCGGGCATGTCTGGACCCAGTCCCCGCAGCCTGCCCCTTGGTGGGGCAGTACCCCCGGAGGCCAGGAAGGTCTGGGCAAGGCTGGCCAGGGGCAGGGGCCCTGCTGGGTCCTGCCCCTGGCCTGTGGGGCCTCTGAGCACAACCGGCCCTCTCCCACTGGAAGAACTCCCCGGCTGCCTCCAAAGGCCAGTTTGCCAACACTCCCGCCCGCTGTTCCCGCCAGGCACGCACAATGCTCCCAAGCCCGGGAGAAAAGCGCTTCGGGGTGGTGCTCTCCTCGGGCCCTTGCCCCTGAGCCTGGGGGCCAGGCAGTTGGTCCACACTCCCAGACCAAGGCAGAACCACATGCACACGTCTGTTCCTGACCCCTGCACCGGCAGATAGCTCGGGGGAGCCAGAGACTGTCAGGCAGCTGCTGGGCTGGCCGCCTGTGTGGGAAGGGGCAGAGCCGACCTAGGGGCAAGTTGGGCCTCTTGCTCTCCCTGCTGCCCTGAGGCTGCTGGGCCAAAGAGGTCTTGGGCATCCAGCCCCTTGCTGGTCCCTTCCCTCTGACGAGGCCCTCTGAGCTTCAGCACCTTGCAGTGTGGAGACAGACCCTGCCAGCAACATCCTCTCCAAGGAGGCCTCAACCGAGGCCTAGGCCCAGGGGAAAGGCACCAGCGGGGATGAGCCTGGGGAGGCGCCCGTGCATGTCTGGACCCAGTCCCCGCAGCCTGCCCCTTGGTGGGGCAGTACCCCCGGAGGCCAGGAAGATCTGGGCAAGGCTGGCCAGGGGCAGGGGCCCTGCTGGGTCCTCCCCATGGCCTGTGGGGCCTCTGAGCACAACCGGCCCTCTCCCACTGGAAGACCTCCCCGGCTGCCTCCAAAGGCCAGTTTGCCAACACTCCTGCCCGCTCTTCCCGCCAGGCACGCACAATGCTCCCAAGCCCGGGAGAAAAGCGCTTCGGGGTGGTGGTCTCTCCGGGCCCTTGCCCCTGAGCCTGGGGGCCAGGCAGGGGATCCACAGTCCCAGGCCAAGGCACAACAACATGCACACGTCTGTTCCTGCCCCCTCCACCGGCAGAGAGCTGGGGGGAGCCAGAGTCTGTCAGGCAGCTGCTGGACTGGCCGCCTGTGTGGGAAGGGGCAGAGCCGACCTAGGGGCAAGTTGGGCCTCTTGCTCTCCCTGCTGCCCTGAGGCTGCTGGGCCAAAGAGGTCTTGGGCATCCAGCCCCTTGCTGGTCCCTTCCCTCTGACGAGGCCCTCTGAGCTCCAGCACCTTGCAGTGTGGAGACAGCCCCTGCCAGCAACCTCCTCTCCAAGGAGGCCTCAACCTAGGCCTAGGCCCAGGGGAAAGGCACCAGCGGGGATGAGCAAGTGGAGGCGCACGGGCATATCAGGACCCAGTCCCCGCAGCCTGCCCCTTGGTGGGGCAGTACCCCCGGAGGCCAGGAAGGTCTGGGCAAGGCTGGCCAGGGGCAGGGTCCCTGGTGGGTCCTGCCCCTGGCCTGTGGGGCCTCTGAGCACAACCGGCCCTCTCCCACTGGAAGACCTCCCCGGCTGCCTCCAAAGGCGGGTTTGCCAACACTCCCGCCCGCTGTTCCCGCCAGGCACGCACAACGCTCCCAAGGCCAGGAGAAAAGCGCTTCGGGGTGGTGCTCTCCTCGGGCCCTTGCCCCTGAGCCTGGGGGCCAGGCAGTTGGTCCACACTCCCAGACCAAGGCAGAACCACATGCACACGTCTGTTCCTGACCCCTGCACCGGCAGAGAGCTCGGGGGAGCCAGAGTCTGTCAGGCAGCTGCTGGGCTGGCCGCCTGTGTGGGAAGGGGCAGAGCCGACCTAGGGGCAAGTTGGGCCTCTTGCTCTCCGTGCTGCCCTGAGGCTGCTGGGCCAAAGACGTCTTGGGCATCCAGCCCCTTGCTGGTCCCTTCCCTCTGACGAGGCCCTCTGAGCTCCAGCACCTTGCAGTGTGGAGACAGCCCCTGCCAGCAACCTCCTCTCCAAGGAGGCCTCAACCGAGGCCTAGGCACAGGGGAAAGGCACCAGCGGGGATGAGCCTGGGGAGGCGCCCGGGCATGTCTGGACCCAGTCCCCGCAGCCTGCCCCTTGGTGGGGCAGTACCCCCGGAGGCCAGGAAGGTCTGGGCAAGGCTGGCCAGGGGCAGGGTCCCTGCTGGGTCCTGCCCCTGGCCTGTGGGGCCTCTGAGCACAACCGGCCCTCTCCCACTGGAAGACCTCCCCGGCTGCCTCCAAAGGCGGGTTTGCCAACACTCCCGCCCGCTGTTCCGCCAGGCACGCACAACGCTCCCAAGGTCAGGAGAAAAGCGCTTCGGGGTTGTGCTCTCTCCGGGCCCTTGCCCCTGAGCCAGGGGGCAAGGCAGGGGGAACACACTCCCAGGCCAAGGCAGAACCACATGCCCACGTCTGTTCCTGTCCCCTGCACCGGCAGAGAGCTTGGGGGAGCCAGAGTCTGTCAGGCAGCTGCTGAGTTGGCCGCCTGTGTGGGAAGGGGCAAAGCCGCCCTAGGGGCAAGTTGGGCCTCTTGCTCTCCCTGCTGCCCTGAGGCTGCTGGGCCAAAGAGGTCTTGGGCATCCAGCCCCTTGCTGGTCCCTTCCCTCTGACGAGGCCCTCTGAGCTCCAGCACCTTGCAGTGTGGAGACAGCCCCTGCCAGCAACCTCCTCTCCAAGGAGGCCTCAACCGAGGCCTATGCCCAGGGGAAAGGCACCAGCGGGGATGAGCCTGGGGAGGCGCCCGGGCATGTCTGGACCCAGGCCCCGCAGCCTGCCCCTTGGTGGGGCAGTACCCCCGGAGGCCAGGAAGGTCTGGGCAATGCTGGCCAGGGGCAGGGGCCCTGCTGGGTCCTGCCCCTGGCCTGTGGGGCCTCTGAGCACAACCGGCCCTCTCCCACTGGAAGACCTCCCCGGCTGCCTCCAAAGGCCGGTTTGCAAGCGCTCCCGCCCACTGTTCCCAGCAGGCGTGCACAATGCTCCCAAGCCCGGGAGAAAAGCGCTTCAGGGTGGTGCTCTCTCCGGGCCCTTGCCCCTGAGCCTGGGGCAAGGCAGGGTGTCCACACTCCCAGGACAAGGCAGAACCACATGCACACGTCTGATCTGCCCCCTGCACCGGCAGAGAGCTTGGGGGAGCCAGAGTCTGTCAGGCAGCTGCTGGGCTGGCCTCCTGTGTGGGAAGGGGCAGAGCCGACCTAGGGGCAAGTTGGGCCTCTTGCTCTCCCTGCTGCACTGAGGCTGCTGGGCCAAAGAGGTCTTGGGCATCCAGCCCCTTGCTGGTCCCTTCCCTCTGACGAGGCCCTCTGAGCTCCAGCACCTTGCAGTGTGGAGACAGCCCCTGCCAGCAACCTCCTCTCCAAGGAGGCCTCAACTGAGGCCTAGGCCCAGGGGAAAGGCACCAGCGGGGATGAGCCTGGGGAGGTGCCCGGCCATGTCTGGACCCAGTCCCCGCAGCCTGCCCCTTGGTGGGGCAGTACCCCCGGAGGCCAGGAGGGTCTGGGCAAGGCTGCCAGGGGCAGGGACACTGCTGGGTCCTGCCCTTGGCCTGTGGGGCGTCTGAGCACAACCGGCACTCTCCCGCTGGAAGACCTCCCCGGCTGCCTCCAACGGCCGGTTTGCAAGCACTCCCGCCCGCTGTTCCCGCCAGGCACGCACAATGCTCCCAAGCCCGGGAGAAAAGCGCTTCGGGGTGGTGCTCTCTCCGGGCCCTTGCCCCTGAGCCTGGGGGACAGGCAGGGGGAACACACTCCCAGGCCAAGGCAGAACGACATGCACACGTCTGTTCCTGCCCCCTACACCGGCAGAGAGTTCGGGGGAGCCAGAGACTGCCAGGCTGCTGCTGGGCTGGCTGCCTGTGTGGGACGGGGTAGAGCCGACCTAGGGGCAAGTTGGGCCTCTTGCTCTCCCTGCTGCCCTGAGGCTGCTGGGTCAAAGAGGTCTTGGGCATCCAGCCCTTTGCTCGTCCTTTCCCTCTGACGATGCCCTCTGAGCTCCAGCACCTTGCAGTGTGCAGACAGCCCCTGCCGGCAACCTCCTCTCCAAGGAGGCCTCAACCGAGGCCTAGGCCCAGGGGAAAGGCACCAGCGGGGATGAGCCTGGGGAGGCGCCCGGGCATGTCTGGACCCAGTCCCCGCAGCCTGCCCCTTGGTGGGGTAGTACCCCCGGAGGCCAGGAAGGTCTGGGCAAGGCTGCCAGAGGCAGGGACACTGCTGGGTCCTGCCCCTGGCCTGTGGGGCCTCTGAGAACAACTGGCACTCTCCCGCTGGAAGACCTCCCCGGCTGCCTCCAAAGGCTGGTTTGCAAGCACTCAATCCCGCTGTTCCCGCCAGGCACGCACAATGCTCCCAAGCCCGGGAGAAAAGCATTTTGGGGTGGTGCTCACTCCGGGCTTTGGAAGACCTCCCCGGCTGCCTCCAAGGCCGGTTTGCAAGCACTTCTGCCTGCTGTTCCCGCCACCTGCGCACAATGCTCCCAAGCCCGGGAGAAAAGCGTTTCGGGGTGGTGTTCTCTCTGGACCCAAGAAAGACCTCCCGGACTGCCCCCAAATGCCGGTTTGCAAGCACTCCCACTCACTGTTCCCGCCATCCGTGCAAATGCTCCAAGCCCAGGAGAAAAGCCCTTCAGGGTGGTGCTCTCTCCCGGCCCTTGGAAGACCTCCCCGGCTGCCTCCAAAGGCTGGATTTCAAGTACTCCCTCCCGCTGTCCCGCCAGCCGCACACAATGCTCCCAATCACGGGAGAAAAGCGCTTCGGGGTGGTGCTCTCTACGGGCCCTTGGAAGACCTCCCCGTTTGTCTCCAAAGGCCGGTTTGCAAGCACTCATGCCCGCTGTTCCCGCCAGCCGCGCACAATGCTCCCAAGCCTAGGAGAAAAGCGCTTCGGGGTGGTGCTCTCTCCCGGCCCTTGGAAGACCTCCCCGGCTGCCTCCAAAGGCCGGTTTGCAAGCACTCAATCCCGCTGTTCCCGCCAGCCGCGCACAATGCTCCCAAGCCCGGGAGAAAAGCGCTTCGGGGTGGTGCTCTCTCCCGGCCCTTGGAAGACCTCCCCGGCTGCCTCCAAAGGCTGGTTTTCAAGAACTCCCTCCCGCTGACCCGCCAGCCGCACACAATGCTCCCAAGCCCGGGAGAAAAGCATTTTGAGGTGGTCTCTCTCCGGGCCCTTGGAAGACTCCCCGGCTGCCTCTAAAGGCCGGTTTGCAAGCACTCATGTCCTCTGTTCCCGACAGCCGCGAACAATGCTCCCAATTCCGTGAGAAAAGTGCTTCGGGATGGTGCTCTCTCCGGGCCCTTGGAAGACCTCCCAAGCTGCCTCCAAAGGCCGGTTTGCAAGCACTCCCGCCCGCTGTTCCCGCCAGCCTCGCACAATGCTCCCAAGCCCGGGAGAAAAGCGCTTCGGGGTGGTGTTCTCTCCGTGCCAATGGAGGACCTCCCTGGCTGCCCCCAAAGGCCGGTTTGCAAGCACTCCCACTCGCTGTTCCCGCCAGCCACGCACAATCCTCCAAAACCCCGGAGAAAAGCGCTTCGGGGTGGTGTTCTCTCAGTGCCCATGGAAGACCTCCCGGGGTGCCCCCAAAGGCCGGTTTGGAAGCACTCCCACTCGCTGTTCCCGCCATCCGCGCACAATGCTCCCAAGCCCGGGAGAAAAGCATTTTGGGGTGGTGCTCACACCGGGCCCTGGAAGACCTCCCCGGCTGCCTCCAAAGGACGGTTTTCAAGCACTCCTGCCTGCTGTTCCCGCCACCCGCGCACAGTGCTCCCAAGCCTGGGAGAAAAGCGCTTCGGGGTGGTGCTCTCTACAGGCCCTTGGAAGACCTCCCCGGCTGCCTCCAAAGGCCGGTTTGCAAGGACTCCTTCCTGCTGTTCCCGCCATCCGCGCACAATGCTCCCAAGCCCGGGAGAAAAGCATTTTGGGGTGGTGCTCACACCGGGCCCTGGAAGACCTCCCCGGCTGCCTCCAAAGGACGGTTTTCAAGCACTCCTGCCTGCTGTTCCCGCCACCCGCGCAGAATGCTCCCAAGCGCGGGAGAAAAGCGCTTCGGGGTGGTGCTCTCTACAGGCCCTTGGAAGACCTCCCCGGCTGCCTCCAAAGGCCGGTTTGCAAGGACTCCTTCCTGCTGTTCCCGCCAGCCACGCACAATGCTCCCAAGCCCGGGAGAAAAGCATTTTGGGGTGGTGCTCACTCCGGGCCCTTGGAAGACCTCCCCGGCTGCCTCCAATGGCCAGTTTGCAAGCACTGCTGCCTGCTGTTCCCGCCACCTGCGCACAATGCTCCCAAGCCCGGGAGAAAAGCGCTTCGGGGTGGTGCTCTCTACAGGCCCTTGGAAGACCTCCCCGGCTGCCTCAAAAGGCCGGTTTGCAAGGACTCCTTCCTGCTGTTCCCGCCAGCCACGCACAATGCTCCCAAGCCTGGGAGAGAAGCATTTTGGGGTGGTGCTCTCTACAGGCCCTTGGAAGACCTCCCCGGCTGCCTCCAGTGGCCAGTTTGCAAGCACTCATGCCCGCTGTTCCCACCAGCCGCGCACAATGCTCCCAAGCCCGGGAGAAAAGCTTTTTGGGGTGGTGCTCACACCGGGCCCTGGAAGACCTCCCCGGCTGCCTGCAAAGGCCGGTTTTCAAGCACTCCTGCCTGCTGTTCCTGCCACCCGCGCACAATACTCCCAAGCCCGGGAGAAAAGCGCTTCGGGGTGGTGCTCTCTACAGGCCCTTGGAAGACCTCCCCCGCTGCCTCCAAAGGCCGGTTTGCAAGGACTCCTTCCTGCTGTTCCCGCCAGCCACGCACAATGCTCCCAAGCCCGGGAGAAAAGTGCTTCGGGGTGGTGATCTCTCCGGGCCCTTGGAAGTCGTCCCCGGCTGCCTCCAAAGGCCGGTTTGCAAGCACTCATGCCCGTTGTTCCCACCAGCCGCGCACAATGCTCCCAAGCCCGGGAGAAAAGCATTTTGGGGTGGTGCTCACTCCGGGCCCTTGGAAGACCTCCCCGGCTGCCTCCAAAGGCTAGTTTGCAAGCAGTCCTGCCTGCTGTTCCCGCCAGCCACGCACAATGCTCCCAAGCCCGGGAGAAAAGCGCTTCGGGGTGGTGCTCTCTCCGGGCCCTTGGAAGACGTCCCCGGCTGCCTCCAAAGGCCGGTTTGCAAGCACTCATGCCCGTTGTTCCCACCAGCCGCGCACAATGCTCCCAAGCCCGGGAGAAAAGCATTTTGGGGTGGTGCTCACTCCGGGCCCTTGGAAGACCTCCCCGGCTGCCTCCAAAGGCCAGTTTGCAAGCAGTCCTGCCTGCTGTTCCCGCCAGCCGCGCACAATGTTCCCAAGCCCGGGAGAAAAGCGCTTCGGGGTGGTGCTCTCTACAGGCCCTTGGAAGACCTCCCCCGCTGCCTCCAAAGGCCGGTTTGTAAGTACTCATTCCCGCTGCTTCCGCCAGCCACGCACAATGCTCCCAAGCCCGGGAGAAAAGCATTTTGGGGTGGTGCTCTCTCCGGGCCCTTGGAAGACCTCCCGGGCTGCCTCCAAAGGCAGGTTTGCAAGCATTCATGTCCGTTGTTCCCGACGGCCGCGCACAATGCTCCCAAGCCCGAGAGAAAAGCATTTTGGGGTGGTGATCAGTCCGGCCCTTGGAAGACCTCCCCGGCTGCCTCCAAAGGACAGTTTGCAAGCACTCATGCCCGCTGTTCCCGCCAGCCGCGCACAATGCTCCCAAGACCGTGAGAAAAGCGCTTCGGGGTGGTGTTCTCTCAGGGACCATGGAGGACCTCCCCGGCTGCCCCCAAAGGCCGGTTTGCAAGCATTCCCACTCGCTGTTCCCGCCAGGCACACACAATGTTCCAAAACCCCGGAGAAAAGCGCTTTGGGGTGGTGGTCTCTCCGGGCCCCTGCCCCTGAGCCTGGGGGCCAGGCAGGGGATCCACAGTCCCAGGCCAAGGCAGAACCACATGCACACGTCTGTTCCTGCCCCCTCCACCGGCAGAGAGCTGGGGGGAGCCAGAGTCTGTCAGGCAGCTGCTGGGCTGGCCGCCTGTGTGGGAAGGGGCAGAGCCGACCTAGGGGCAAGTTGGGCCTCTTGCTCTCCCTGCTGCCCTGAGGCTGCTGGGCCAAAGAGGTCTTGGGCATCCAGCCCCTTGCTGGTCCCTTCCCTCTGACGAGGCCCTCTGAGCTCCAGCACCTTGCAGTGTGGAGACAGCCCCTGCCAGCAACCTCCTCTCCAAGGAGGCCTCAACCGAGGCCTAGGCCCAGGGGAAAGGCACCAGCGGAGATGAGCCAGTGGAGGCGCACAGGCATGTCTGGACCCAGTCCCCGCAGCCTGCCCCTTGGTGGGGCAGTACCCCCGGAGGCCAGGAAGGTCTGGGCAAGGCTGCGAGGGGCAGGGGCCCTGCTGGGTCGTGCCCCTGGCCTGTGGGGCGTCTGAGCACAACTGGCACTCTCCCGCTGGAAGACCTCCCCGTCTGCCTCCAAAGGCCGGTTTGCAAGCACTCCCGTCCGCTGTTCCCGCCAGGCACGCACAATGCTTCCAAGCCCGGGAGAAAAGCGCTTCGGGGTGGTGCTCTCTCCGGGCCCTTGCCCCTGAGCCTGGGGGCCAGGCAGTTGGAACACACTCCCAGGCCAATGCAGAACGACATGCACACGTCTGTTCCTGCCCCCTACACCGGCAGAGAGCTCGGGGGAGCCAGAGACTGCCAGGCTGCTGCTGGGCTGGCTGCCATTGTGGGACGGGGCAGAGCCGACCTAGGGGCAAGTTGGGCCTCTTGCTCTCCCTGCTGCCCTGAGGCTGCTGGGTCAAAGAGGTCTTGGGCATCCAACCCTTTGCTGGTCCCTTCCCTCTGACGAGGCCCTCTGAGCTCCAGCACCTTGCAGTGTGGAGACAGCCCCTGCCAGCAACCTCCTCTCCAAAGAGGCCTCAACCGAGGCCTACGCCCAGGGGAAAAGCACCAGCGGGGATGATCCTGGGGAGGCGCACGGACATGTCTGGACCCAGTCCCCGCAGCCTGCCCCTTGGTGGGGCAGTACCCCCGGAGGCCAGGAAGGTCTGGGAAAGGCTGGCCAGGGGCAGGGTCCCTGCTGGGTCCTGCCCCTGGCCTGTGAGGCCTCTGAGCACAACCGGCCCTCTCCCACTGGAAGACCTCCCCAGCTGCCCCCAAAGTCCTGTTTGCAAACACTCCCGCCCGCTGTTCACGCCAGGCTCGCACAATGCTCCCAAGCCCGGGAGAAAAGCGCTTCGGGGTGGTGCTCTCTCCGGGCCCTTGCCCCTGAGCCTGGGGGCCAGGCAGTGGGTCCACACTCCCAGACCAAGGCAGAACCACATGCACACGTCTGTTCCTGACCCCTGCACCGGCAGAGAGCTCGGGGGAGCCAGAGTCTGTCAGGCAGGTGCTGGGCTGGCCGCCTGTGTGGGAAGGGGCAGAGCCGACCTAGGGGCAAGTTGGGCCTCTTGCTCTCCCTGCTGCCCTGAGGCTGCTGGGCCAAAGAGGTCTTGGGCATCCAGCCCCTTGCTGGTCCCTTCCCGCTGACGAGGTCCTCTGAGCTCCAGCACCTTGCAGTGTGGAGACAGCCCCTGCCAGCAACCTCCTCTCCAAGGAGGCCTCAACCGAGGCCTAGGCCCAGGGGAAAGGCACCAGCGGGGATGAGCCTGGGGAGGCGCCCGGGCATGTCTGGACCCAGTCCCCGCAGCCTGCCCCTTGGTGGGGCAGTACCCCCGGAGGCCAGGAAGGTCTGGGCAAGGCTGGCCAGGGGCAGGGGCCCTGCTGGGTCCTGCCCCTGGCCTGTGGGGCCTCTGAGCACAACCGGCCCTCTCCCACTGGAAGAACTCCCCGGCTCCCTCCAAAGGCCAGTTTGCCAACACTCCCGCCCGCTGTTCCCGCCAGGCACGCACAATGCTCCCAAGCCCGGGAGAAAAGCGCTTCGGGGTGGTGCTCTCCTCGGGCCCTTGCCCCTGAGCCTGGGGTCCAGGCAGTTGGTACACACTCCCAGACCAAGGCAGAACCACATGCACACGTCTGTTCCTGACCCCTGCACCGGCAGAGAGTTCGGGGGAGCCAGAGTCTGTCAGGCAGGTGCTGGGCTGGCCGCCTGTGTGGGAAGGGGCAGAGCCGACCTAGGGGCAAGTTGGGCCTCTTGCTCTCCCTGCTGCCCTGAGGCTGCTGGGCCAAAGAGGTCTTGGGCATCCAGCCCCTTGCTGGTCCCTTCCCTCTGACGAGGCCCTCTGAGCTCCAGCACCTTGCAGTGTGGAGACAGCCCCTGCCAGCAACATCCTCTCCAAGGAGGCCTCAACAGAGGCCTAGGCCCAGGGGAAAGGCACCAGCGGGGATGAGCCTGGGGAGGCGCCCGGGCATGTCTGGACCCAGTCCCCGCAGCCTGCCCCTGGTGGGGCAGTACCCCCGGAGGCCAGGAAGATCTGGGCAAGGCTGGCCAGGGGCAGGGGCCCTGCTGGGTCCTCCCCATGGCCTGTGGGGCCTCTGAGCACAACCGGCCCTCTCCCACTGGAAGACCTCCCCGGCTGCCTCCAAAGGCCGGTTTGCAAGCACTCCCGCCCACTGTTCCCGCCAGGCGCGCACAATGCTCCCAAGCCCGGGAGAAAAGCGCTTCGGGGTGGTGCTCTCTCCGGGCCCTTGCCCCTGAGCCTGTGGGCAAGGCAGGGGGATCACACTCCCAGACCAAGGCAGAAACACATGCACACGTCTGTTCCTGTCCCCTGCACCGGCAGAGAGCTCGGGGGAGCCAGAGTCTCTCAGGCAGGTGCTGGGCTGGCCGCCTGTGTGGGAAGGGGCAGAGCCGACCTAGGGGCAAGTTGTGCCTCTTGCTCTCCCTGCTGCCCTGAGGCTGCAGGGCCAAAGACGTCTTGGGCATCCAGCCCCTTACTGGTCCCTTCCCTCTGACGAGGCCCTCTGAGCTCCAGCACCTTGCAGTGTGGAGACAGCCCCTGCCAGCAATCTCCTCTCCAAGGAGGCCTCAACCGAGGCCTAGGCCCAGGGGAAAGGCACCAGCGGGGTTGAGCCAGGGGAGGCGCCCGGGCATGTCTGGACCCTGTCCCCGCAGCCTGCCCCTTGGTGGGGCAGTACCCCCGGAGGCCAGGAAGGTCTGGGCAAGGCTGGCCAGGGGCAGGGGCCCTGCTGGGTCCTGCCCCTGGCCTGTGGGGCCTCTGAGCACAACCGGCCCTCTCCCACTGGAAGACCTCCCCGGCTGCCTCCAAAGGCCGGTTTGCAAGCACTCCCGCCCACTGTTCCCGCCAGGCGCGCACAATGCTCCCAAGCCCGGGAGAAAAGCGCTTCGGGGTGGTGGTCTATCCGGGCCCTTGCCCCTGAGCCTGGGGGCCAGGCAGGGGGTCCACAGTCCCAGGCCAAGGCACAACAACATGCACACGTCTGTTCCTGCCCCCTCCACCGGCAGAGAGCTGGGGGGAGCCAGAGTCTGTCAGGCAGCTGCTGGGCTGGCCGCCTGTGTGGGAAGGGGCAGAGCCGACCTAGGGGCAAGTTGGGCCTCTTGCTCTCCCTGCTGCCCTGAGGCTGCTGTGCCAAAGAGGTCTTGGGCATCCAGCCCCTTGCTGGTCCCTTCCCTCTGACGAGGCCCTCTGAGCTCCAGCACCTTGCAGTGTGGAGACAGACCCTGCCAGCAACCTCCTCTCCAAGGAGGCCTCAACCGAGGCCTAGGCCCAGGGGAAAGGCACCAGCGGGGATGAGCCAGTGGAGGCGCACGGGCATATCAGGACCCAGTCCCCGCAGCCTGCCCCTTGGTGGGGCAGTACCCCCGGAGGCCAGGAAGGTCTGGGCAAGGCTGGCCAGGGGCAGGGTCCCTGCTGGGTCCTGCCCCTGGCCTGTGGGGCCTCTGAGCACAACCGGCCCTCTCCCACTGGAAGACCTCCCCGGCGCCTTCAAAGGCGGGTTTGCCAACACTCCCGCCCGCTGTTCCCGCCAGGCACGCACAACGCTCCCAAGGCCAGGAGAAAAGCGCTTCGGGGTGTTGCTCTCTCCGGGCCCTTGCCCCTGAGCCTGGGGTCCAGGCAGTGGGTCCACACTCCCAGACCAAGGCAGAACCACATGCACACGTCTGTTCCTGACCCCTGAACCGGCAGAGAGCTCGGGGGAGCCAGAGTCTATCAGGCAGCTGCTGGGTTGGCTGCCTGTGTGGGAAGGGGCAGAGCCGACCTAGGGGCAAGTTGGGCCTCTTGCTCTCCCTGCTGCCCTGAGGCTGCTGGGCCAAAGAGGTCTTGGGCATCCAGCCCCTTGCTGGTCCCTTCCCTCTGACGAGGCCCTCTGAGCTCCAGCACCTTGCAGTGTGGAGACAGCCCCTGCCAGCAACCTCCTCTCCAAGGAGGCATCAACCGAGGCCTATGCCCAGGGGAAAGGCACCAGCGGGGATGAGCCTGGGGAGGCGCCCGGGCATGTCTGGACCCAGTCCCCGCAGCCTTCCCCTTGGTGGGGCAGTACCCCCGGAGGCCAGGAAGGTCTGGGCAAGGCTGGCCAGGGGCAGGGGACCTGCTGGGTCCTGCCCCTGGCCTGTGAGGCCTCTGAGCACAACCGGCCCTCTCCCACTGGAAGACCTCCACGGCTGCCTCCAAAGTCCTGTTTGCAAACACTCCCGCCCGCTGTTCACGCCAGGCACGCACAATGCTCCCAAGCCCGGGAGAAAAGCGCTTCGGGGTTGTGCTCTCTCCGGGCCCTTGCCCCTAAGCCTGCGGGCCAGGCAGGGGGAACACACTCCCAGGCCAAGACAGAACGACATGAACACGTCTGTTCCTGCCCCCTACACCGGCAGAGAGCTCGGGGGAGCCAGAGTCTCTCAGGCAGGTGCTGGGCTGGCCGCCTGTGTGGGAAGGGGCAGAGCCGACCTAGGGGCAAGTTGGGCCTCTTGCTCTCCCTGCTGCCCTGAGGCTGCTGGGCCAAAGACGTCTTGGGCATCCAGCCCTTTGCTGGTCCCTTCCCTCTGACGAGGCCCTCTGAGCTCCAGCACCTTGCAGTGTGGAGACAGCACCTGCCAGCAATCTCCTCTCCAAGGAGGCCTCAACCGAGGCCTAGGCCCAGGGGAAAGGCACCAGCGGGGATGAGCCTGGGGAGGCGCCCGGGCATGTCTGGACCCAGTCCCCGCAGCCTGCCCCTTGGTGGGGCAGTACCCCTGGAGGCCAGGAAGGTCTGGGCAAGGCTGACCAGGGGCAGGGGACCTGCTGGGTCCTGCCCCTGGCCTGTGGGGCCTCTGAGCACAACCGGCCCTCTCCCACTGGAAGACCTCCCCGGCTGCCTCCAAAGGCCGTTTTGAACGCACTCCCGCCCACTGTTCCCACCAAGCGCGCACAATGCTCCCAAGCCCGGGAGAAAAGCGCTTCGGGGTGGTGCTCTCTCCGGGCCCTTGCCCCTGAGCCTGGGGGCCAGGCAGGGGGTCCACAGTCCCAGGCCAAGGCAGAACCACATGCACACGTCTGTTCCTGACCCCTGCACCGGCAGAGAGCTCGGGGGAGCCAGAGTCTGTCAGGCAGCTGCTGGGCTGGCCGCCTTTGTGGGAAGGGGCAGAGCCGACCTAGGGGCAAGTTGGGCCTCTTGCTCTCCCTGCTGCCCTGAGGCTGCTGGGCCAAAGAGGTCTTTGGCATCCAGCCCTTTGCTTGTCCCTTCACTCTGACGAGGCCCTCTGAGCTCCAGCACCTTGCAGTGTGGAGACAGCCCCTGCCAGCAACCTCCTCTCCAAGGAGGCCTCAACCGAGACCTAGGACCAGGGGAAAGGCACCAGCGGGGATGAGCCTGGGGAGGCGCCCGGGCATGTCTGGACCCAGTCCCCGCAGCCTGCCCCTTGGTGGGGCAGTACCCCCGGAGGCCAGGAAGGTCTGGGAAATGTTGGCCAGGGGCAGGGGACCTGCTGGGTCCTGCCCCTGGCCTGTGGGGCCTCTGAGCACAACCGGCCCTCTCCCACTGGAAGACCTCCCCGGCTGCCTCCAAAGTCCTGTTTGCCAACACTCCCACCCGCTGTTCACGCCAGACTTGCACAATGCTCCCAAGCCCGGGAGAAAAGCGCTTCGGGGTGGTGCTCTCTCCGGGCCCTTGCCCCTGAGCCTGGGGGCAAGGCATGGGGAACACACTCCCAGGCCAAGGCAGAACCACATGCCTACGTCTGTTCCTGTCCCCTGCACCGGCAGAGAGCTTGGGGGAGCCAGAGTCTGTCAGGCAGCTGCTGGGTTGGCCGCCTGTGTGGGAAGGGGCAGAGCCGCCCTAGGGGCAAGTTGGGCCTCTTGCTCTCCCTGCTGCCCTGAGGCTGCTGGGCCAAAGACGTCTTGGGCATCCAGCCCCTTGCTGGTCCCTTCCCTCTGACGAGGCCCTCTGAGCTCCAGCACCTTGCAGTGTGGAGACAGCCCCTGCCAGCAACCTCCTCTCCAAGGAGGCCTCAACCGAGGCCTAGGCCCAGGGGAAAGGCACCAGCGGGGATGAGCCTGGGGAGGCGCCCGGGCATGTCTGGACCCAGTCCCCGCAGCCTGCCCCTTGGTGGGGCAGTACCCCCGGAGGCCAGGAAGGTCTGGGCAAGGCTGGCCAGGGGCAGGGGCCCTGCTGGGTCCTGCCCCTGGCCTGTGGGGCCTCTGAGCACAACCGGCCCTCTCCCACTGGAAGAACTCCCCGGCTCCCTCCAAAGGCCAGTTTGCCAACACTCCCGCCCGCTGTTCCCGCCAGGCACGCACAATGCTCCCAAGCCCGGGAGAAAAGCGCTTCGGGGTGGTGCTCTCTCCGGGCCCTTGCCCCTGAGCCTGGGGGACAGGCAGGGGGAACACACTCCCAGGCCAAGGCAGAACGACATGCACACGTCTGTTCCTGCCCCCTACACCGGCAGAGAGTTCGGGGGAGCCAGAGACTGCCAGGCTGCTGCTGGGCTGGCTGCCTGTGTGGGACGGGGTAGAGCCGACCTAGGGGCAAGTTGGGCCTCTTGCTCTCCCTGCTGCCCTGAGGCTGCTGGGTCAAAGAGGTCTTGGGCATCCAGCCCTTTGCTGGTCCTTTCCCTCTGACGAGGCCCTCTGAGCTCCAGCACCTTGCAGTGTGCAGACAGCCCCTGCCGGCAACCTCCTCTCCAAGGAGGCCTCAACCGAGGCCTAGGCCCAGGGGAAAGGCACCAGCGGGGATGAGCCTGGGGAGGCGCCCGGGCATGTCTGGACCCAGGCCCCGCAGCCTGCCCCTTGGTGGGGTAGTACCCCCGGTGGCCAGGAAGGTCTGGGCAAGGCTGCCAGAGGCAGGGACACTGCTGGGTCCTGCCCCTGGCCTGTGGGGCCTCTGAGAACAACTGGCACTCTCCCGCTGGAAGACCTCCCCGGCTGCCTCCAAAGGCTGGTTTGCAAGCACTCAATCCCGCTGTTCCCGCCAGGCACGCACAATGCTCCCAAGCCCGGGAGAAAAGCATTTTGGGGTGGTGCTCACTCCGGGCTTTGGAAGACCTCCCCGGCTGCCTCCAAGGCCGGTTTGCAAGCACTTCTGCCTGCTGTTCCCGCCACCCGCGCACAATGCTCCCAAGCCCGGGAGAAAAGCGTTTCGGGGTGGTGTTCTCTCTGGACCCAAGAAAGACCTCCCGGACTGCCCCCAAATGCCGGTTTGCAAGCACTCCCACTCACTGTTCCCGCCATCCGTGCAAATGCTCCAAGCCCAGGAGAAAAGCCCTTCAGGGTGGTGCTCTCTCCCGGCCCTTGGAAGACCTCCCCGGCTGCCTCCAAAGGCTGGATTTCAAGTACTCCCTCCCGCTGTCCCGCCAGCCGCACACAATGCTCCCAATCACGGGAGAAAAGCGCTTCGGGGTGGTGCTCTCTACGGGCCCTTGGAAGACCTCCCCGTTTGTCTCCAAAGGCCGGTTTGCAAGCACTCATGCCCGCTGTTCCCGCCAGCCGCGCACAATGCTCCCAAGCCTAGGAGAAAAGCGCTTCGGGGTGGTGCTCTCTCCCGGCCCTTGGAAGACCTCCCCGGCTGCCTCCAAAGGCCGGTTTGCAAGCACTCAATCCCGCTGTTCCCGCCAGCCGCGCACAATGCTCCCAAGCCCGGGAGAAAAGCGCTTCGGGGTGGTGCTCTCTCCCGGCCCTTGGAAGACCTCCCCGGCTGCCTCCAAAGGCTGGTTTTCAAGAACTCCCTCCCGCTGACCCGCCAGCCGCACACAATGCTCCCAAGCCCGGGAGAAAAGCATTTTGAGGTGGTCTCTCTCCGGGCCCTTGGAAGACTCCCCGGCTGCCTCTAAAGGCCGGTTTGCAAGCACTCATGTCCTCTGTTCCCGACAGCCGCGAACAATGCTCCCAATTCCGTGAGAAAAGTGCTTCGGGATGGTGCTCTCTCCGGGCCCTTGGAAGACCTCCCAAGCTGCCTCCAAAGGCCGGTTTGCAAGCACTCCCGCCCGCTGTTCCCGCCAGCCTCGCACAATGCTCCCAAGCCCGGGAGAAAAGCGCTTCGGGGTGGTGTTCTCTCCGTGCCAATGGAGGACCTCCCTGGCTGCCCCCAAAGGCCGGTTTGCAAGCACTCCCACTCGCTGTTCCCGCCAGCCACGCACAATCCTCCAAAACCCCGGAGAAAAGCGCTTCGGGGTGGTGTTCTCTCCGTGCCCATGGAAGACCTCCCGGGGTGCCCCCAAAGGCCGGTTTGGAAGCACTCCCACTCGCTGTTCCCGCCATCCGCGCACAATGCTCCCAAGCCCGGGAGAAAAGCATTTTGGGGTGGTGCTCACACCGGGCCCTGGAAGACCTCCCCGGCTGCCTCCAAAGGACGGTTTTCAAGCACTCCTGCCTGCTGTTCCCGCCACCCGCGCACAGTGCTCCCAAGCCTGGGAGAAAAGCGCTTCGGGGTGGTGCTCTCTACAGGCCCTTGGAAGACCTCCCCGGCTGCCTCCAAAGGCCGGTTTGCAAGGACTCCTTCCTGCTGTTCCCGCCATCCGCGCACAATGCTCCCAAGCCCGGGAGAAAAGCATTTTGGGGTGGTGCTCACACCGGGCCCTGGAAGACCTCCCCGGCTGCCTCCAAAGGACGGTTTTCAAGCACTCCTGCCTGCTGTTCCCGCCACCCGCGCAGAATGCTCCCAAGCGCGGGAGAAAAGCGCTTCGGGGTGGTGCTCTCTACAGGCCCTTGGAAGACCTCCCCGGCTGCCTCCAAAGGCCGGTTTGCAAGGACTCCTTCCTGCTGTTCCCGCCAGCCACGCACAATGCTCCCAAGCCCGGGAGAAAAGCATTTTGGGGTGGTGCTCACTCCGGGCCCTTGGATGACCTCCCCGGCTGCCTCCAATGGCCAGTTTGCAAGCACTGCTGCCTGCTGTTCCCGCCACCTGCGCACAATGCTCCCAAGCCCGGGAGAAAAGCGCTTCGGGGTGGTGCTCTCTACAGGCCCTTGGAAGACCTCCCCGGCTGCCTCAAAAGGCCGGTTTGCAAGGACTCCTTCCTGCTGTTCCCGCCAGCCACGCACAATGCTCCCAAGCCTGGGAGAGAAGCATTTTGGGGTGGTGCTCTCTACAGGCCCTTGGAAGACCTCCCCGGCTGCCTCCAGTGGCCAGTTTGCAAGCACTCATGCCTGCTGTTCCCACCAGCCGCGCACAATGCTCCCAAGCCCGGGAGAAAAGCTTTTTGGGGTGGTGCTCACACCGGGCCCTGGAAGACCTCCCCGGCTGCCTGCAAAGGCCGGTTTTCAAGCACTCCTGCCTGCTGTTCCTGCCACCCGCGCACAATACTCCCAAGCCCGGGAGAAAAGCGCTTCGGGGTGGTGCTCTCTACAGGCCCTTGGAAGACCTCCCCCGCTGCCTCCAAAGGCCTGTTTGCAAGGACTCCTTCCTGCTGTTCCCGCCAGCCACGCACAATGCTCCCAAGCCCGGGAGAAAAGTGCTTCGGGGTGGTGATCTCTCCGGGCCCTTGGAAGTCGTCCCCGGCTGCCTCCAAAGGCCGGTTTGCAAGCACTCATGCCCGTTGTTCCCACCAGCCGCGCACAATGCTCCCAAGCCCGGGAGAAAAGCATTTTGGGGTGGTGCTCACTCCGGGCCCTTGGAAGACCTCCCCGGCTGCCTCCAAAGGCTAGTTTGCAAGCAGTCCTGCCTGCTGTTCCCGCCAGCCACGCACAATGCTCCCAAGCCCGGGAGAAAAGCGCTTCGGGGTGGTGCTCTCTCCGGGCCCTTGGAAGACGTCCCCGGCTGCCTCCAAAGGCCGGTTTGCAAGCACTCATGCCCGTTGTTCCCACCAGCCGCGCACAATGCTCCCAAGCCCGGGAGAAAAGCATTTTGGGGTGGTGCTCACTCCGGGCCCTTGGAAGACCTCCCCGGCTGCCTCCAAAGGCCAGTTTGCAAGCAGTCCTGCCTGCTGTTCCCGCCAGCCGCGCACAATGTTCCCAAGCCCGGGAGAAAAGCGCTTCGGGGTGGTGCTCTCTCCGGGCACTTTCAAGACCTCCCCGGCTGCCTCCAAAGGCCGGTTTGTAAGTACTCATTCCCGCTGCTTCCGCCAGCCACGCACAATGCTCCCAAGCCCGGGAGAAAAGCATTTTGGGGTGGTGCTCTCTCCGGGCCATTGGAAGACCTCCCGGGCTGCCTCCAAAGGCAGGTTTGCAAGCATTCATGTCCGTTGTTCCCGACGGCCGCGCACAATGCTCCCAAGCCCGAGAGAAAAGCATTTTGGGGTGGTGATCAGTCCGGCCCTTGGAAGACCTCCCCGGCTGCCTCCAAAGGACAGTTTGCAAGCACTCATGCCCGCTGTTCCCGCCAGCCGCGCACAATGCTCCCAAGACCGTGAGAAAAGCGCTTCGGGGTGGTGTTCTCTCAGGGACCATGGAGGACCTCCCCGGCTGCCCCCAAAGGCCGGTTTGCAAGCATTCCCACTCGCTGTTCCCGCCAGGCACACACAATGTTCCAAAACCCCGGAGAAAAGCGCTTTGGGGTGGTGGTCTCTCCGGGCCCCTGCCCCTGAGCCTGGGGGCCAGGCAGGGGATCCACAGTCCCAGGCCAAGGCAGAACCACATGCACACGTCTGTTCCTGCCCCCTCCACCGGCAGAGAGCTGGGGGGAGCCAGAGTCTGTCAGGCAGCTGCTGGGCTGGCCGCCTGTGTGGGAAGGGGCAGAGCCGACCTAGGGGCAAGTTGGGCCTCTTGCTCTCCCTGCTGCCCTGAGGCTGCTGGGCCAAAGAGGTCTTGGGCATCCAGCCCCTTGCTGGTCCCTTCCCTCTGACGAGGCCCTCTGAGCTCCAGCAACTTGCAGTGTGGAGACAGCCCCTGCCAGCAACCTCCTCTCCAAGGAGGCCTCAACCGAGGCCTAGGCCCAGGGGAAAGGCACCAGCGGAGATGAGCCAGTGGAGGCGCACGGGCATGTCTGGACCCAGTCCCCGCAGCCTGCCCCTTGGTGGGGCAGTACCCCCGGAGGCCAGGAAGGTCTGGGCAAGGCTGCGAGGGGCAGGGGCCCTGCTGGGTCGTGCCCCTGGCCTGTGGGGCGTCTGAGCACAACTGGCACTCTCCCGCTGGAAGACCTCCCCGTCTGCCTCCAAAGGCCGTTTTGCAAGCACTCCCGTCCGCTGTTCCCGCCAGGCATGCACAATGCTTCCAAGCCCGGGAGAAAAGCGCTTCGGGGTGGTGCTCTCTCCGGGCCCTTGCCCCTGAGCCTGGGGGCCAGGCAGTTGGAACACACTCCCAGGCCAATGCAGAACGACATGCACACGTCTGTTCCTGCCCCCTACACCGGCAGAGAGCTCAGGGGAGCCAGAGACTGCCAGGCTGCTGCTGGGCTGGCTGCCAGTGTGGGACGGGGCAGAGCCGACCTAGGGGCAAGTTGGGCCTCTTGCTCTCCCTGCTGCCCTGAGGCTGCTGGGTCAAAGAGGTCTTGGGCATCCAACCCTTTGCTGGTCCCTTCCCTCTGACGAGGCCCTCTGAGCTCCAGCACCTTGCAGTGTGGAGACAGCCCCTGCCAGCAACCTCCTCTCCAAAGAGGCCTCAACCGAGGCCTACGCCCAGGGGAAAAGCACCAGCGGGGATGATCCTGGGGAGGCGCACGGACATGTCTGGACCCAGTCCCCGCAGCCTGCCCCTTGGTGGGGCAGTACCCCCGGAGGCCAGGAAGGTCTGGGCAAGGCTGGCCAGGGGCAGGGTCCCTGCTGGGTCCTGCCCCTGGCCTGTGAGGCCTCTGAGCACAACCGGCCCTCTCCCACTGGAAGACCTCCCCAGCTGCCCCCAAAGTCCTGTTTGCAAACACTCCCGCCCGCTGTTCACGCCAGGCTCGCACAATGCTCCCAAGCCCGGGAGAAAAGCGCTTCGGGGTGGTGCTCTCTCCGGGCCCTTGCCCCTGAGCCTGGGGGCCAGGCAGTGGGTCCACACTCCCAGACCAAGGCAGAACCACATGCACACGTCTGTTCCTGACCCCTGCACCGGCAGAGAGCTCGGGGGAGCCAGAGTCTGTCAGGCAGGTGCTGGGCTGGCCGCCTGTGTGGGAAGGGGCAGAGCCGACCTAGGGGCAAGTTGGGCCTCTTGCTCTCCCTGCTGCCCTGAGGCTGCTGGGCCAAAGAGGTCTTGGGCATCCAGCCCCTTGCTGGTCCCTTCCCGCTGACGAGGTCCTCTGAGCTCCAGCACCTTGCAGTGTGGAGACAGCCCCTGCCAGCAACCTCCTCTCCAAGGAGGCCTCAACCGAGGCCTAGGCCCAGGGGAAAGGCACCAGCGGGGATGAGCCTGGGGAGGCGCCCGGGCATGTCTGGACCCAGTCCCCGCAGCCTGCCCCTTGGTGGGGCAGTACCCCCGGAGGCCAGGAAGGTCTGGGCAAGGCTGGCCAGGGGCAGGGGCCCTGCTGGGTCCTGCCCCTGGCCTGTGGGGCCTCTGAGCACAACCGGCCCTCTCCCACTGGAAGACCTCCCCGGCTGCCTCCAAAGGCCGGTTTGCAAGCACTCCCGCCCACTGTTCCCGCCAGGCGCGCACAATGCTCCCAAGCCGGGGAGAAAAGCGCTTCGGGGTGGTGCTCTCTCCGGGCCCTTGCCCCTGAGCCTGTGGGCAAGGCAGGGGGATCACACTCCCAGACCAAGGCAGAAACACATGCACACGTCTGTTCCTGTCCCCTGCACCGGCAGAGAGCTCGGGGGAGCCAGAGTCTCTCAGGCAGGTGCTGGGCTGGCCGCCTGTGTGGGAAGGGGCAGAGCCGACCTAGGGGCAAGTTGGGCCTCTTGCTCTCCCTGCTGCCCTGAGGCTGCAGGGCCAAAGATGTCTTGGGCATCCAGCCCCTTACTGGTCCCTTCCCTCTGACGAGGCCCTCTGAGCTCCAGCACCTTGCAGTGTGGAGACAGCCCCTGCCAACAATCTCCTCTCCAAGGAGGCCTCAACCGAGGCCTAGGCCCAGGGGAAAGGCACCAGCGGGGTTGAGACAGGGGAGGCGCCCGGGCATGTCTGGACCCTGTCCCCGCAGCCTGCCCCTTGGTGGGGCAGTACCCCCGGAGGCCAGGAAGTTCTGGGCAAGGCTGGCCAGGGGCAGGGGCCCTGCTGGGTCCTGCCCCTGGCCTGTGGGGCCTCTGAGCACAACCGGCCCTCTCCCACTGGAAGACCTCCCCGGCTGCCTCCAAAGGCCGGTTTGCAAGCACTCCCGCCCACTGTTCCCGCCAGGCGCGCACAATGCTCCCAAGCCCGGGAGAAAAGCGCTTCGGGGTGGTGGTCTATCCGGGCCCTTGCCCCTGAGCCTGGGGGCCAGGCAGGGGGTCCACAGTCCCAGGCCAAGGCACAACAACATGCACACGTCTGTTCCTGCCCCCTCCACCGGCAGAGAGCTGGGGGGAGCCAGAGTCTGTCAGGCAGCTGCTGGGCTGGCCGCCTGTGTGGGAAGGGGCAGAGCCGACCTAGGGGCAAGTTGGGCCTCTTGCTCTCCCTGCTGCCCTGAGGCTGCTGTGCCAAAGAGGTCTTGGGCATCCAGCCCCTTGCTGGTCCCTTCCCTCTGACGAGGCCCTCTGAGCTCCAGCACCTTGCAGTGTGGAGACAGACCCTGCCAGCAACCTCCTCTCCAAGGAGGCCTCAACCGAGGCCTAGGCCCAGGGGAAAGGCACCAGCGGGGATGAGCCAGTGGAGGCGCACGGGCATATCAGGACCCAGTCCCCGCAGCCTGCCCCTTGGTGGGGCAGTACCCCCGGAGGCCAGGAAGGTCTGGGCAAGGCTGGCCAGGGGCAGGGTCCCTGCTGGGTCCTGCCCCTGGCCTGTGGGGCCTCTGAGCACAACCGGCCCTCTCCCACTGGAAGACCTCCCCGGCGCCTTCAAAGGCGGGTTTGCCAACACTCCCGCCCGCTGTTCCCGCCAGGCACGCACAACGCTCCCAAGGCCAGGAGAAAAGCGCTTCGGGGTGTTGCTCTCTCCGGGCCCTTGCCCCTGAGCCTGGGGTCCAGGCAGTGGGTCCACACTCCCAGACCAAGGCAGAACCACATGCACACGTCTGTTCCTGACCCCTGAACCGGCAGAGAGCTCGGGGGAGCCAGAGTCTATCAGGCAGCTGCTGGGTTGGCTGCCTGTGTGGGAAGGGGCAGAGCCGACCTAGGGGCAAGTTGGGCCTCTTGCTCTCCCTGCTGCCCTGAGGCTGCTGGGCCAAAGAGGTCTTGGGCATCCAGCCCCTTGCTGGTCCCTTCCCTCTGACGAGGCCCTCTGAGCTCCAGCACCTTGCAGTGTGGAGACAGCACCTGCCAGCAATCTCCTCTCCAAGGAGGCCTCAACCGAGGCCTAGGCCCAGGGGAAAAGCACCAGCGGGGATGAGCCTGGGGAGGCGCCCGGGCATGTCTGGACCCAGTCCCCGCAGCCTGCCCCTTGGTGGGGCAGTACCCCCGGAGGCCAGGAAGGTCTGGGAAAGGCTGGCCAGGGGCAGGGGACCTACTGGGTCCTGCCCCTGGCCTGTGGGGCCTCTGAGCACAACCGGCCCTCTCCCACTGGAAGACCTCCCCGGCTGCCTCCAAAGTCCTGTTTGCCAACACTCCCACCCGCTGTTCACGCCAGACTTGCACAATGCTCCCAAGCCCGGGAGAAAAGCACTTCGGGGTGGTGCTCTCTCCGGGCCCTTGCCCCTGAGCCTGGGGGCAAGGCATGGGGAACACACTCCCAGGCCAAGGCAGAACCACATGCCCACGTCTGTTCCTGTCCCCTGCACCGGCAGAGAGCTTGGGGGAGCCAGAGTCTGTCAGGCAGCTGCTGGGTTGGCCGCCTGTGTGGGAAGGGGCAGAGCCGCCCTACGGGCAAGTTGGGCCTCTTGCTCTCCCTGCTGCCCTGAGGCTGCTGTGCCAAAGACGTCTTGGGCATCCAGCCCCTTACTGGTCCCTTCCCTCTGACGAGGCCCTCTGAGCTCCAGCACCTTGCAGTGTGGAGACAGCCCCTGCCAGCAACCTCCTCTCCAAGGAGGCCTCAACCGAGGCCTAGGCCCAGGGGAAAGACACCAGCGGGGATGAGCCAGGGGAGGCGCCCGAGCATGTCTGGACCCAGTCCCCGCAGCCTGCCCCTTGGTGGGGCAGTACCCCCGGAGGGCAGGAAGTTCTGGGTAAGGCTGGCCAGGGGCAGGGGCCCTGCTGCGTCCTGCCCCTGGCCTGTGGGGCCTCTGAGCACAACCGGCCCTCTCCCACTGGAAGACCTCCCCGGCTGCCTCCAAAGGCCGGTTTGCAAGCGCTCCCGGCCACTGTTACCAGCAGGCGGGCACAAAGCTCCTAAGCCCGGAAGAAAAGCGCTTCAGGGTGGTGCTCTCTCTGGGCCCTTGCCCCTGAGCCTGTGGGCAAGGCAGGGGGAACACACTCCCAGACCAAGGCAGAAACACATGCACACGTCTGTTCCTGTCCCCTGCACCGGCAGAGAGCTCGGGGGAGCCAGAGTCTCTCAGGCAGGTGCTGGGCTGGCCGCCTGTGTGGGAAGGGGCAGAGCCGACCTAGGGGCAAGTTGGGCCTCTTGCTCTCCCTGCTGCCCTGAGGCTGCAGGGCCAAAGACGTCTTGGGCATCCAGCCCCTTACTGGTCCCTTCCCTCTGACGAGGCCCTCTGAGCTCCAGCACCTTGCAGTGTGGAGACAGCCCCTGCCAGCAATCTCCTCTCCAAGGAGGCCTCAACCGAGGCCTAGGCCCAGGGGAAAGGCACCAGCGGGGTTGAGCCAGGGGAGGCGCCCGGGCATGTCTGGACCCTGTCCCCGCAGCCTGCCCCTTGGTGGGGCAGTACCCCCGGAGGCCAGGAAGGTCTGGGCAAGGCTGGCCAGGGGCAGGGGCCCTGCTGCGTCCTGCCCCTGGCCTGTGGGGCCTCTGAGCACAACCGGCCCTCTCCCACTGGAAGACCTCCCCGGCTGCCTCCAAAGGCCGGTTTGGAAGCACTCCCGCCCACTGTTCCCGCCAGGCGCGCACAATGCTCCCAAGCCCGGGAGAAAAGCGCTTCGGGGTGGTGGTCTCTCCGGGCCCTTGCCCCTGAGCCTGGGGGCCAGGCAGGGGATCCGCAGTCCCAGGCCAAGGCACAACAACATGCACACGTCTGTTCCTGCCCCCTCCACTGGCAGAGAGCTGGGGGGAGCCAGAGTCTGTCAGGCAGCTGCTGGGCTGGCCGCCTGTGTGGGAAGGGGCAGAGCCGACCTAGGGGCAAGTTGGGCCTCTTGCTCTCCCTGCTGCCCTGTGGCTGCGGGGCCAAAGAGGTCTTGAGCATCCAGCCCCTTGCTGGTCCCTTCCCTCTGACGAGGCCCTCTGAGCTCCAGCACCTTGCAGTGTGGAGACAGACCCTGCCAGCAACCTCCTCTCCAAGGAGGCCTCAACCGAGGCCTAGGCCCAGGGGAAAGGCACCAGCGGGGATGAGCCAGTGGAGGGGCCCGGGCATGTCTGGACCCAGTCCCCGCAGCCTGCCCCTTGGTGGGGCAGTACCCCCGGAGGCCAGGAAGGTCTGGGCAAGGCTGGCCAGGGGCAGGGTCCCTGCTGGGTCCTGCCCCTGGCCTGTGGGGCCTCTGAGCACAACCGGCCCTCTCCCACTGGAAGACCTCCCCGGCTGCCTTCAAAGGCGGGTTTGCCAACACTCCCGCCCGCTGTTCCCACCAGGCACGCACAACGCTCCCAAGGCCAGGAGAAAAGCGCTTCGGGGTGTTGCTCTCTCCGGTCCCTTGCCCCTGAACCTGGGGTCCAGGCAGTGGGTCCACACTCCCAAACCAAGGCAGAACCACATGCACACGTCTGTTCCTGACCCCTGAACCGGCAGAGAGCTCGGGGGAGCCAGAGTCTATCAGGCAGCTGCTGGGTTGGCTGCCTGTGTGGGAAGGGGCAGAGCCGACCTAGGGGCAAGTTGGGCCTCTTGCTCTCCCTGCTGCCCTGAGGCTGCTGGGCCAAAGAGGTCTTGGGCATCCAGCCTCTTGCTGGTCCCTTCCCGCTGACGAGGCCCTCTGAGCTCCAGCACCTTGCAGTGTGGAGACAGCCCCTGCCAGCAACCTCCTCTCCAAGGAGGCATCAACCGAGGCCTATGCCCAGGGGAAAGGCACCAGCGGGGATGAGCCTGGGGAGGCGCCCGGGCATGTCTGGACCCAGTCCCCGCAGCCTGCCCCTTGGTGGGGCAGTACCCCCGGAGGCCAGGAAGGTCTGGGCAAGGCTGGCCAGGGGCAGGGGACCTGCTGGGTCCTGCCCCTGGCTTGTGAGGCCTCTGAGCACAACCGGCCCTCTCCCACTGGAAGACCTCCACGGCTGCCTCCAAAGTCCTGTTTGCAAACACTCCCGCCCGCTGTTCACGCCAGTCTCGCACAATGCTCCCAAGCCCGGGAGAAAAGCGCTTCGGGGTGGTGCTCTCTCCGGGCCCTTGCCCCTGAGCCTCGGGGCAAGGCAGGGGGAACACACTCCCAGGCCAAGGCAGAACCACATGCCCACGTCTGTTCCTGTCCCCTGCACCGGCAGAGAGCTTGGGGGAGCCAGAGTCTGTCAGGCAGCTGCTGAGTTGGCCGCCTGTGTGGGAAGGGGCAGAGCCGCCCTAGGGGCAAGTTGGGCCTCTTGCTCTCCCTGCTGCCCTGAGGCTGCTGGGCCAAAGACGTCTTGGGCATCCAGCCCCTTACTGGTCCCTTCCCTCTGACGAGGCCCTCTGAGCTCCAGCACCTTGCAGTGTGGAGACAGCCCCTGCCAGCAACCTCCTCTCCAAGGAGGCCTCAACCGAGGCCTAGGCCCAGGGGAAAGGCACCAGCGGGGATGAGCCTGGGGAGGCGCCCGGGCATGTCTGGACACAGGCCCCGCAGCCTGCCCCTTGGTGGGGCAGTACCCCCGGAGGCCAGGAAGGTCTGGGCAAGGCTGGCCAGGGGCAGGGGCCCTGCTGGGTCCTGCCCCTGGCCTGTGGGGCCTCTGAGCACAACTGGCCCTCTCCCACTGGAAGACCTCCCCGGCTGCCTCCAAAGGCCGGTTTGCAAGCGCTCCCGCCCACTGTTCCCAGCAGGCGTGCACAATGCTCCCAAGCCCGGGAGAAAAGCGCTTCAGGGTGGTGCTCTCTCCGGGCCCTTGCCCCTGAGCCTGGGGGCAAGGCAGGGTGTCCACACTCCCAGGACAAGGCAGAACCACATGCACACGTCTGATCTGCCCCCTGCACCGGCAGAGAGCTCGGGGGAGCCAGAGTCTGTCAGGCAGCTGCTGGGCTGGCCGCCTGTGTGGGAAGGGGCAGAGCCGACCTAGGGGCAAGTTGGGCCTCTTGCTCTCCCTGCTGCCCTGAGGCTGCTGGGCCAAAGAGGTCTTGGGCATCCAGCCCCTTGCTGGTCCCTTCCCTCGGACGAGGCCCTCTGAGCTCCAGCACCTTGCAGTGTGGAGACAGCCCCGGCCAGCAACCTCCTCTCCAAGGAGTCCTCAACCGAGGCCTAGGCCCAGGGGAATGGCACCAGCGGGGATGAGCCTGGGGAGGCGCCCGGGCATGTCTGGACCCAGTCCCCGCAGCCTGCCCCTTGGTGGGGCAGTACCCCCGGAGGCCAGGAAGGTCTGGGCAAGGCTGCCAGGGGCAGGGACACTGCTGGGTCCTGCCCCTGGCCTGTGGGGCGTCTGAGCACAACCAGCACTCTCCCGCTGGAAGACCTCCCCGTCTGCCTCGAAAGGCCGGTTTGCAAGCACTCCCGCCCGCTGTTCCCGCCAGGCACGCACAATGCTCCCAAGCCCGGGAGAAAAGCGCTTCGGGGTGGTGCTCTCTCCGGGCCCTTGCCCCTGAGCCTGGGGGCCAGGCAGGGGGAACACACTCCCAGGCCAAGGCAGAACGACATGCACACGTCTGTTCCTGCCCCCTACACCGGCAGAGAGCTCGGGGGAGCCAGAGACTGCCAGGCTGCTGCTGGGCTGGCCGCCTGTGTGGGACGGGGCAGAGCCGACCTCGGGGCAAGTTGGGCCTCTTGCTCTCCCTGCTGCCCTGAGGCTGCTGGGTCAAAGAGGTCTTGGGCATCCAGCCCTTTGCTGGTCCCTTCCCTCTGACGAGGCCCTCTGATCTCCAGCACCTTGCAGTGTGGAGACAGCCCCTGCCAGCAACCTCCTCTCCAAGGAGGCCTCAACCGAGGCCTAGGCCCAGGGGAAAGGCACCAGCGGGGATGAGCCTGGGGAGGCGCCCGGACATGTCTGGACCCAGTCCCCGCAGCCTGCCCCTTGGTGGGGCAGTACCCCCGGAGGCCAGGAAGGTCTGGGCAAGGCTGGCCAGGGTCAGGGGCCCTGCTGGGTCCTGCCCCTGGCCTGTGGGGCCTCTGAGCACAACCGGCCCTCTCCCACTGGAAGACCTCCCCGGCTGCCTCCAAATTCCTGTTTGCTAACACTCCCGCCCGCTGTTCACGCCAGGCTCGCACAATGCTCCCAAGCCCGGGAGAAAAGCGCATTGGGGTGGTTCTCTCTCCGGGCCCTTGCCCCTGAGCCTGGGGGCAAGGCACGGGGAACACACTCCCTGGCCAAGGCAGAACCACATGCCCACGTCTGTTCCTGTCCCCTGCACCGGCAGAGAGCTTGGGGGAGCCAGAGTCTGGCAGGCAGCTGCTGGGTTGGCCGCCTGTGTGGGAAGGGGCAGAGCCGACCTAGGGGCAAGTTGGGCCTCTTGCTCTCCCTGCTGCCCTGAGGATGCTGGGCCAAAGACGTCTTGGGCATCCAGCCCCTTACTGGTCCCTTCCCTCTTTCGAGGCCCTCTGAGCTCCAGCACCTTGCAGTGTGGAGACAGCCCCTGCCAGCAACCTCCTCTCCAAGGAGGCCTCAACCGAGGCCTAGGCCCAGGGGAAAGGCACCAGTGGGGATGAGCCAGGGGAGGCGCCCGAGCATGTCTGGACCCAGTCCCCGCAGCCTGCCCCTTGGTGGGGCAGTACCCCCGGAGGCCAGGAAGGTCTGGGCAAGGCTGGCCAGGGGCAGGGGCCCTGCTGCGTCCTGCCCCTGGCCTGTGGGGCCTCTGAGCACAACCGGCCCTCTCCCACTGGAAGACCTCCCCGGCTGCCTCCAAAGGCCGGTTTGCAAGCGCTCCCGCCCACTGTTCCCAGCAGGCGTGCACAATGCTCCCAAGCCCGGGAGAAAAGCGCTTCAGGGTGGTGCTCTCTCCGGGCCCTTGCCCCTGAGCCTGGGGTCAAGGCACGGTGTCCACACGCCCAGGCCAAGTCAGAACCACATGCACACGTCTGTTCCTGCCCCCTGCACCGGCAGAGAGCTCGGGGGAGCCAGAGTCTGTCAGGCAGCTGCTGGGCTGGCCGCCTGTGTGGGAAGTGGCAGAGCCGACCTAGGGGCAAGTTGGGCCTCTTGCCCTCCCTGCTGCCCTGAGGCTGCTTGGCCAAAGAGGTCTTGGGCATCCAACCCCTTGCTGGTCCCTTCCCTCTGACGAGGCCCTCTGAGCTCCAGCACCTTGCAGTGTGGAGACAGCCCCTGCCAGCAACCTCCTCTCCAAGGAGGCCTAAACCGAGGCCTAGGCACAGGGGAAAGGCACCAGCGGGGATGAGCCTGGGGAGGCGCCCGGGCATGTATGGACCCAGTCCCCGCAGCCTGCCCCTTGGTGGGGCAGTACCCCCGGAGGCGAGGAAGGTCTGGGAAAGGCTGGCGAGGGGCAGGGGACGTGCTGGGTCCTGCCCCTGGCCTGTGGGGCCTCTGAGCACAACCGGCCCTCTCCCACTGGAAGACGTCCCCGGCTGCCTCCAAAGGCCGGTTTGCAAGCACTCCCGCCCACTGTTCCAACCAAGGGCGCACAACGCTCCCAAGCCTGGGAGAAAATCGCCTCGGGGTGGTGCTCTCTCCGGGCCCTTTCCCCTGAGCCTGGGGGCCAGGCAGGGTGTCCACACTCCCAGGCCAAGGCAGAACGACATGCACACGTCTGTTCCTGCCCCATGCACCGGCAGAGAGCTCGGGGGAGCCAAAGTCTGTCAGGCAGCTGCTGGGCTGGCCGCCTGTGTGGGAAGGGGCAGAGCCGACCTAGGGGCAAGTTGGGCCTCTTGCTCTCCCTGCTGCCCTGAGGCTGCTGGGTCAAAGAGGTCTTGGGCATCCAGCCCTTTGCTGGTCCCTTCCCTCTGACGAGGCCCTCTGAGCTCCAGCACCTTGCAGTGTGGAGACAGCCCCTGCCAGCAACCTCCTCTCCAAAGAGGCCTCAACCGAGGCCTACGCCCAGGGGAAAAGCACCAGCGGGGATGATCCTGGGGAGGCGCACGGACATGTCTGGACCCAGTCCCCGCAGCCTGCCCCTTGGTGGGGCAGTACCCCCGGAGGCCAGGAAGGTCTGGGCAAGGCTGGCCAGGGGCAGGGGCCCTGCTGGGTCCTGCCCCTGGCCTGTGAGGCCTCTGAGCACAACCGGCCCTCTCCCACTGGAAGACCTCCCCAGCTGCCTCCAAAGTCCAGTTTGCAAACACTACCGCCCGCTGTTCACGCCAGGCTCGCACAATGCTCCCAAGCCCGGGAGAAAAGCGCTTCGGGGTGGTGCTCTCTCCGGGCCCTTGCCCCTGAGCTTGGGGGCCAGGCAGTGGGTCCACACTCCCAGACCAAGGCAGAACCACATGCACACGTCTGTTCCTGACCCCTGCACCGGCAGAGAGCTCTGGGGAGCCAGAGTCTGTCAGGCAGCTGCTGGGCTGGCCGCCTGTGTGGGAAGGGTTAGAGCCGACCTAGGGGCAAGTTGGGCCTCTTCCTCTCCCTGCTGCCCTGAGGCTGCTGGGCCAAAGAGGTCTTGGGCATCCAGCCCCTTGCTGGTCCCTTCCCTCTGACGAGGCCCTCTGAGCTCCAGCACCTTGCAGTGTGGAGACAGCCCCTGCCAGCAACCTCCTCTCCAATGAGGCCTCAACCGAGGCCTAGGCCTAGGGGAAAGACACCAGCGGGGATGAGCCTGGGGAGGCGCCCGGGCATGTCTGGACCCAGTCCCCGCAGCCTGCCCCTTGGTGGGGCAGTACCCCCGGAGGCCATGAAGGTCTGTGCAAGGCTGCCAGGGGCAGGGACAGTGCTGGGTCCTGCCCCTGGCCTGTTGGACGTCTGAGCACAACCGGCACTCTCGCGCTGGAAGACCTCCCCGTCTGCCTCCAAAGGCCGGTTTGCAAGCACTCCCGCCCGCTGTTCCCGCCAGGCACGCACAATGCTCCCAAGCCCGGGAGAAAAGCGCTTCGGGGTGGTGCTCTCTCCGGGCCCTTGCCCCTAAGCCTGCGGGCCAGGCAGGGGGAACACATTCCCAGGCCAAGACAGAACGACATGAACACGTCTGTTCCTGCCCCCTACACCGGCAGAGAGCTCGGGGGAGCCAGAGTCTCTCAGGCAGGTGCTGGGCTGGCCGCCTGTGTGGGAAGGGGCAGAGCCGACCTAGGGGCAAGTTGGGCCTCTTGCTCTCCCTGCTGCCCTGAGGCTGCTGGGCCAAAGACGTCTTGGGCATCCAGCCCTTTGCTGGTCCCTTCCCTCTGACGAGGCCCTCTGAGCTCCAGCACCTTGCAGTGTGGAGACAGCACCTGCCAGCAATCTCCTCTCCAAGGAGGCCTCAACCGAGGCCTAGGCCCAGGGGAAAAGCACCAGCGGGGATGAGCCTGGGGAGGCGCCCGGGCATGTCTGGACCCAGTCCCCGCAGCCTGCCCCTTGGTGGGGCAGTACCCCTGGAGGCCAGGAAGGTCTGGGCAAGTCTGACCAGGGGCAGGGGACCTGCTGGGTCCTGCCCCTGGCCTGTGGGGCCTCTGAGCACAACCGGCCCTCTCCCACTGGAAGACCTCCCCGGCTGCCTCCAAAGTCCTGTTTGCCAACACTCCCACCCGCTGTTCACGCCAGACTTGCACAATGCTCCCAAGCCCGGGAGAAAAGCGCTTCGGGGTGGTGCTCTCTCCGGGCCCTTTCCCCTGAGCCTGGGGGCAAGGCATGGGGAACACACTCCCAGGCCAAGGCAGAACCACATGCCCACGTCTGTTCCTGTCCCCTGCACCGGCAGAGAGCTTGGGGGAGCCAGAGTCTGTCAGGCAGCTGCTGGGTTGGCCGCCTGTGTGGGAAGGGGCAGAGCCGCCCTAGGGGCAAGTTGGGCCTCTTGCTCTCCCTGCTGCCCTGAGGCTGCTGGGCCAAAGACGTCTTGGGCATCCAGCCCCTTACTGGTCCCTTCCCTCTGACGAGGCCCTCTGAGCTCCAGCACCTTGCAGTGTGGAGACAGCCCCTGCCAGCAACCTCCTCTCCAAGGAGGCCTCAACCGAGGCCTAGGCCCAGGGGAAAGGCACCAGCGGGGATGAGCCAGGGGAGGCGCCCGAGCATGTCTGGACCCAGTCCCCGCAGCCTGCCCCTTGGTGGGGCAGTACCCCCGGAGGCCAGGAAGGTCTGGGTAAGGCTGGCCAGGGGCAGGGGCCCTGCTGGGTCCTGCCCCTGGCCTGTGGGGCCTCTGAGCACAACCGGCCCTCTCCCACTGGAAGACCTCCCTGGCTGCCTCCAAAGGCCGGTTTGCAAGCGCTCCCGGCCACTGTTACCAGCAGGCGGGCACAATGCTCCTAAGCCCGGAAGAAAAGCGCTTCAGGGTGGTGCTCTCTCTGGGCCCTTGCCCCTGAGCCTGGGCGAAAGGCAGGGTGTCCACACTCCCAGGCCAAGGCAGAACCACATGCACACGTCTGATCTGCCCCCTGCACCGGCAGAGAGCTCGGGGGAGCCAGAGTCTGTCAGGCAGCTGCTGGGCTGGCCGCCTGTGTGGGAAGTGGCAGAGCCGACCTAGGGGCAAGTTGGGCCTCTTGCTCTCCCTGCTGCCCTGAGGCTGCTGGGCCATAGAGGTCTTGGGCATCCAGCCCCTTGCTGGTCCCTTCCCTCTGACGAGGCCCTCTGAGCTCCAGCACCTTGCAGTGTGGAGACAGCCCCTGCCAGCAACCTCCTCTCCAAGGAGGCCTCAACCGAGGCCTAGGCCCAGGGGAAAGGCACCAGCGGGGATGAGCCTGGGGAGGCGCCCGGGCATGTCTGGACCCAGTCCCCGCAGCCTGCCCCTTGGTGGGGCAGTACCCCCGGAGGCCAGGAAGGTCTGGGCAAGGCTGGCCAGGGGCAGGGGCCCTGCTGGGTCCTGCCCCTGGCCTGTGGGGCCTCTGAGCACAACCGGCCCTCTCCCACTGGAAGAACTCCCCGGCTCCCTCCAAAGGCCAGTTTGCCAACACTCCCGCCCGCTGTTCCCGCCAGGCACGCACAATGCTCCCAAGCCCGGGAGAAAAGCGCTTCGGGGTGGTGCTCTCCTCGGGCCCTTGCCCCTGAGCCTGGGGTCCAGGCAGTTGGTCCACACTCCCAGACCAAGGCAGAACCACATGCACACGTCTGTTCCTGACCCCTGCACCGGCAGAGAGTTCGGGGGAGCCAGAGTCTGTCAGGCAGCTGCTGGGCTGGCCGCCTGTGTGGGAAGGGGCAGAGCCGACCTAGGGGCAAGTTGGGCCTCTTCCTCTCCCTGCTGCCCTGAGGCTGCTTGGCCAAAGAGGTCTTGGGCATCCAGCCCCTTGCTGGTCCCTTCCCTCTGACGAGGCCCTCTGAGCTCCAGCACCTTGCAGTGTGGAGACAGCCCCTGCCAGCAACATCCTCTCCAAGGAGGCCTCAACCGAGGCCTAGGCCCAGGGGAAAGGCACCAGCGGGGATGAGCCTGGGGACGCGCCCGGGCATGTCTGGACCCAGTCCCCGCAGCCTGCCCCTTGGTGGGGCAGTACCCCCGGAGGCCAGGAAGATCTGGGCAAGGCTGGCCAGGGGCAGGGGCCCTGCTGGGTCCTCCCCATGGCCTGTGGGGCCTCTGAGCACAACCGGCCCTCTCCCACTGGAAGACCTCCCCGGCTGCCTCCAAAGGCCGGTTTGCAAGCACTCCCGCCCACTGTTCCCGCCAGGCGCGCACAATGCTCCCAAGCCCGGGAGAAAAGCGCTTCGGGGTGGTGCTCTCTCCGGGCCCTTGCCCCTGAGCCTGTGGGCAAGGCAGGGGGAACACACTCCCAGACCAAGGCAGAAACACATGCACACGTCTGTTCCTGTCCCTTGCACCGGCAGAGAGCTCGGGGGAGCCAGAGTCTCTCAGGCAGGTGCTGGGCTGGCGCCTGTGTGGTAAGGGGCAGAGCCGACCTAGGGGCAAGTTGGGCCTCTTGCTCTCCCTGCTGCCCTGAGGCTGCAGGGCCAAAGACGTCTTGGGCATCCAGCCCCTTACTGGTCCCTTCCCTCTGACGAGGCCCTCTGAGCTCCAGCACCTTGCAGTGTGGAGACAGCCCCTGCCAGCAATCTCCTCTCCAAGGAGGCCTCAACCGAGGCCTAGGCCCAGGGGAAAGGCACCAGCGGGGTTGAGCCAGGGGAGGCGCCCGGGCATGTCTGGACCCTGTCCCCGCAGCCTGCCCCTTGGTGGGGCAGTACCCCCGGAGGCCAGGAAGGTCTGGGCAAGGCTGGCCAGGGGCAGGGGCCCTGCTGGGTCCTGCCCCTGGCCTGTGGGGCCTCTGAGCACAACCGGCCCTCTCCCACTGGAAGACCTCCCCGGCTGCCTCCAAAGGCCGTTTTGGAAGCACTCCCGCCCACTGTTCCCGCCAGGCGCGCACAATGCTCCCAAGCCCGGGAGAAAAGCGCTTCGGGGTGGTGGTCTCTCCGGGCCCTTGCCCCTGAGCCTGGGGGCCAGGCAGGGGATCCACAGTCCCAGGCCAAGGCACAACAACATGCACACGTCTGTTCCTGCCCCATGCACCGGCAGAGAGCTGGGGGGAGCCAGAGTCTGTCAGGCAGCTGCTGGGCTGGCCGCCTGTGTGGGAAGGGGCAGAGCCGACCTAGGGGCAAGTTGGGCCTCTTGCTCTCCCTGCTGCCCTGAGGCTGCTGGGCCAAAGAGGTCTTGAGCATCCAGCCCCTTGCTGGTCCCTTCCCTCTGACGAGGCCCTCTGAGCTCCAGCACCTTGCAGTGTTGAGACAGACCCTGCCAGCAACCTCCTCTCCAAGGAGGCCTCAACCGAGGCCTAGGCCCAGGGGAAAGGCACCAGCGGGGATGAGCCAGTGGAGGGGCCCGGGCATGTCTGGACCCAGTCCCCGCAGCCTGCCCCTTGGTGGGGCAGTACCCCCGGAGGCCAGGAAGGTCTGGGCAAGGCTGGCCAGGGGCAGGGTCCCTGCTGGGTCCTGCCCCTGGCCTGTGGGGCCTCTGAGCACAACCGGCACTCTCCCGCTGGAAGACCTCCCCGTCTGCCTCGAAAGGCCGGTTTGCAAGCACTCCCGCCCGCTGTTCCCGCCAGGCACGCACAATGCTCCCAAGCCCGGGAGAAAAGCGCTTCGGGGTGGTGGTCTTTCCGGGCCCTTGCCCCTGAGCCTGGGGGCAAGGCATGGGGAACACACTCCCAGGCCAAGGCAGAACCACATGCCCACGTCTGTTCCTGTCCCCTGCACCGGCAGAGAGCTTGGGGGAGCAAGAGTCTTTCAGGCAGCTGCTGGGTTGGCCGCCTGTGTGGGAAGGGGCAGAGCCGCCATAGGGGCAAGTTGGGCCTCTTGCTCTCCCTGCTGCCCTGAGGCTGCTGGGCCAAAGACGTCTTGGGCATCCAGCCCCTTACTGGTCCCTTCCCTCTGACGAGGCCCTCTGAGCTCCAGCACCTTGCAGTGTGGAGACAGCCCCTGCCAGCAACCTCCTCTCCAAGGAGGCCTCAACCGAGGCCTAGGCCCAGGGGAAAGGCACCAGCGGGGATGAGCCAGTGGAGGCGCCCGAGCATGTCTGGACCCAGTCCCCGCAGCCTGCCCCTTGGTGGGGCAGTACCCCCGGAGGCCAGGAAGGTCTGGGTAAGACTGGCCAGGGGCAGGGTCCCTGCTGGGTCCTGCCCCTGGCCTGTGGGGCCTCTGAGCACAACCGGCCCTCTCCCACTGGAAGACCTCCCCGGCTGCCTCCAAAGGCCGGTTTGCAAGCGCTCCCGGCCACTGTTACCAGCAGGCGGGCACAATGCTCCTAAGCCCGGAAGAAAAGCGCTTCAGGGTGGTGCTCTCTCTGGGCCCTTGCCCCTGAGCCTGGGGGCAAGGCAGGGTGTCCACACTCCCAGGCCAAGGCAGAACCACATGCACACGTCTGACCTGCCCCCTGCACCGGCAGAGAGCTCGGGGGAGCCAGAGTCTGTCAGGCAGCTGCTGGGCTGGCCGCCTGTGTGGGAAGTGGCAGAGCCGACCTAGGGGCAAGTTGGGCCTCTTGCTCTCCCTGCTGCCCTGAGGCTGCTGGGCCAAAGAGGTCTTGGGCATCCAGCCCCTTGCTGGTCCCTTCCCTCTGACGAGGCCCTCTGAGCTCCAGCACCTTGCAGTGTGGAGACAGCCCCTGCCAGCAACCTCCTCTCCAAGGAGGCCTCAACCGAGGCCTAGGCCCAGGGGAAATGCACCAGCGGGGATGAGCCTGGGGAGGCGCCCGGGCATGTCTGGACCCAGTCCCCGCAGCCTGCCCCTTGGTGGGACAGTACCCCCGGAGGCCAGGAAGGTCTGGGCAAGGCTGGCCAGGGGCAGGGGCCCTGCTGGGTCCTGCCCCTGGCCTGTGGGGCCTCTGAGCACAACCGGCCCTCTCCCACTGGAAGAACTCCCCGGATGCCTCCAAAGGCAAGTTTGCCAACACTCCCGCCCGCTGTTCCCGCCAGGCACGCACAATGCTCCCAAGCCCGTGAGAAAAGCGCTTCGGGGTGGTGCTCTCCTCGGGCCCTTGCCCCTGAGCCTGGGGGCCAGGCAGTTGGTCCACACTCCCAGACCAAGGCAGAACCACATGCACACGTCTGTTCCTGACCCCTGCACCGGCAGAGAGCTCGGGGGAGCCAGAGTCTGTCAGGCAGCTGCTGGGCTGGCCGCCTGTGTGGGAAGGGGCAGAGCCGACCTAGGGGCAAGTTGGGCCTCTTCCTCTCCCTGCTGCCCTGAGGCTGCTGGGCCAAAGAGGTCTTGGGCATCCAGCCCCTTGCTGGTCCCTTCCCTCTGACGAGGCCCTCTGAGCTCCAGCACCTTGCAGTGTGGAGACAGCCCCTGCCAGCAACCTCCTCTCCAAGGAGGCCTCAACCGAGGCCTAGGCCCAGGGGAAAGGCACCAGCGGGGATGAGCCAGTGGAGGCGCACGGGCATGTCTGGACCCAGTCCCCGCAGCCTGCCCCTTGGTGGGGCAGTACCCCCGGAGGCCAGGAGGGTCTGAGCAAGGCTGCCAGGGGCAGGGACACTGCTGGGTCCTGCCCCTGGCCTGTGGGGCGTCTGAGCACAACCGGCACTCTCCCGCTGGAAGACCTGCCCGGCCGCCTCCAAAGGCCTGTTAACAAGCGCTCCCGCCCACTGTTCCCAGCAGGCGTGCACAATGCTCCCAAGCCCGGGAGAAAAGCGCTTCGGGGTGGTGCTCTCTCCGGGCCCTTGCCCCTGAGCCTGGGGGCAAGGCAGGCTGTCCACACTCCCAGGCCAAGGCAGAACCACATGCACACGTCTGATCTGCCCCCTGCACCGGCAGAGAGCTCGGGGGAGCCAGAGTCTGTCAGGCAGCTGCTGGGCTGGCCGCCTGTGTGGGAAGGGGCAGAGCCGACCTAGGGGCAAGTTGGGCCTCTTGCTCTCCCTGCTGCCCTGAGGCTGCTGGGCCAAAGAGGTCTTGGGCATCCAGCCCCTTGCTTGTCCCTTCCCTCTGACGAGGCCCTCTGAGCTCCAGCACCTTGCAGTGTGGAGACAGCCCCTGCCAGCAATCTCCTCTCCAAGGAGGCCTCAACCGAGGCCTAGGCCCAGGGAAAAGGCACCAGCGGGGTTGAGCCAGGGGAGGCGCCCGGGCATGTCTGGACCCTGTCCCCGCAGCCTGCCCCTTGGTGGGGCAGTACCCCCGGAGGCCAGGAAGGTCTGGGCAAGGCTGGCCAGGGGCAGGGGCCCTGCTGGGTCCTGCCCCTGGCCTGTGGGGCCTCTGAGCACAACCGGCCCTTGCCCACTGGAAGACCTCCCCGGCTGCCTCCAAAGGCCGGTTTGCAAGCACTCCCGCCCACTGTTCCCGCCAGGCGCGCACAATGCTCCCAAGCCCGGGAGAAAAGCGCTTCGGGGTGGTGGTCTCTCCGGGCCCCTGCCCCTGAGCCTGGGGGCCAGGCAGGGGATCCACAGTCCCAGGCCAAGGCAGAACCACATGCACACGTCTGTTCCTGCCCCCTCCACCGGCAGAGAGCTGGGGGGAGCCAGAGTCTGTCAGGCAGCTGCTGGGCTGGCCGCCTGTGTGGGAAGGGGCAGAGCCGACCTAGGGGCAAGTTGGGCCTCTTGCTCTCCCTGCTGCCCTGAGGCTGCTGGGCCAAAGAGGTCTTGGGCATCCAGCCCCTTGCTGGTCCCTTCCCTCTGACGAGGCCCTCTGAGCTCCAGCACCCTGCAGTGTGGAGACAGCCCCTGCCAGCAACCTCTTCTCCAAGGAGGCCTCAACCGAGGCCTAGGCCCAGGGGAAAGGCACCAGCGGGGATGAGCCAGGGGAGGCGCACGGGCATGTCTGGACCCAGTCCCCGCAGCCTGCCCCTTGGTGGGGCAGTACCCCCGGAGGCCAGGAAGGTCTGGGCAAGGCTGGCCAGGGGCAGGGGCCCTGCTGGGTCCTGCCCCTGGCCTGTGGGGCCTCTGAGCACAACCGGCCCTCTCCCACTGGAAGACCTCCCCGGCTGCCTCCAAAGGCCGTTTTGCACGCACTCCCGCCCACTGTTCCCACCAAGCGCGCACAATGCTCCCATCCCGGGAGAAAAGCGCTTCGGGGTGGTGCTCTCTCCGGGCCCTTGCCCCTGAGACTGGGGGCCAGGCAGGGGATCCACAGTCCCAGGCCAAGGCACAACAACATGCACACGTCTGTTCCTGCCCCCTCCACCGGCAGAGAGCTGGGGGGAGCCAGAGTCTGTCAGGCAGCTGCTGGGCTGGCCGCCTGTGTGGGAAGGGGCAGAGCCGACCTAGGGGCAAGTTGGGCCTCTTGCTCTCCCTGCTGCACTGAGGCTGCTGGGCCAAAGAGGTCTTGGGCATCCAGCCCCTTGCTGGTCCCTTCCCTCTGACGAGGCCCTCTGAGCTCCAGCACCTTGCATTGTGGAGACAGCCCCTGCCAGCAACCTCCTCTCCAAGGAGGCCTCAACCGAGGCCTAGGCACAGGGGAAAGGCACCAGCGGGGATGAGCCAGTGGAGGCGCACGGGCATATCAGGACCCAGGCCCTGCAGCCTGCCCCTTGGTGGGGCAGTACCCCCGGAGGCCAGGAAGTTCTGGGCAAGGCTGGCCAGGGGCAGGGTCCCTGCTGGGTCCTGCCCCTGGCCTGTGGGGCCTCTGAGCACAACCGGCCCTCTCCCACTGGAAGACCTCCCCGGCTGCCTCCAAAGGCGGGTTTGCCAACACTCCCGCCCGCTGTTCCCGCCAGGCACGCACAACGCTCCCAAGCCCGGGAGAAAAGCGCTTCGGGGTGGTGCTCTCTCCGGGCCCTTGCCCCTGAGCCTGGGGTCCAGGCAGTGGGTCCACACTCCCAGACCAAGGCAGAACCACATGCACACGTCTGTTCCTGACCCCTGTACCGGCAGAGAGCTCGGGGGAGCCAGAGTCTGTCAGGCAGCTGCTGGGTTGGCTGCCTGTGTGGGAAGGGGCAGAGCCGACCTAGGGGCAAGTTGGGCCTCTTGCTCTCCCTGCTGCCCTGAGGCTGCTGGGCCAAAGAGGTCTTGGGCATCCAGCCCCTTGCTGGTCCCTTCCCGCTGACGAGGCCCTCTGAGCTCCAGCACCTTGCAGTGTGGAGACAGCCCCTGCCAGCAACCTCCTCTCCAAGGAGGCCTCAACCGAGGCCTAGGCCCAGGGGAAAGGCACCAGCGGGGATGAGCCTGGGGAGGCGCCCGGGCATCTCTGGACCCAGGCCCCGCAGCCTGCCCCTTAGTGGGGCAGTACCCCCGGAGGCCAGGAAGGTCTGGGCAAGGCTGGCCAGGGGCAGGGGCCCTGCTGCGTCCTGCCCCTGGCCTGTGGGGCCTCTGAGCACAACCGGCCCTCTCCCACTGGAAGACCTCCCCGGCTGCCTCCAAGGCCGGTTTGCAAGCGCTCCCGCCCACTGTTCCCAGCAGGCGTGCACAATGCTCCCAAGCCCGGGAGAAAAGCGCTTCAGGGTGGTGCTCTCTCCGGGCCCTTGCCCCTGAGCCTGGGGTCAAGGCAGGGTGTCCACACTCCCAGGACAAGGCAGAACCACATGCACACGTCTGATCTGCCCCCTGCACCGGCAGAGAGCTCGGGGGAGCCAGAGTCTGTCAGGCAGCTGCTGGGCTGGCCGCCTGTGTGGGAAGGGGCAGAGCCGACCTAGGGGCAAGTTGGGCCTCTTGCTCTCCCTGCTGCCCTGAGGCTGCTGGGCCAAAGAGGTCTTGGGCATCCAGCCCCTTGCTGGTCCCTTCCCTCTGACGAGGCCCTCTGAGCTCCAGCACCTTGCAGTGTGGAGACAGCCCCTGCCAGCAACCTCCTCTCCAAGGAGGCCTCAACCGAGGCCTAGGCCCAGGGGAAAGGCACCAGCGGGGATGAGCCAGTGGAGGCGCCCGAGCATGTCTGGACCCAGTCCCCGCAGCCTGCCCCTTGGTGGGGCAGTACCCCCGGAGGCCAGGAAGGTCTGGGTAAGACTGGCCAGGGGCAGGGGCCCTGCTGGGTCCTGCCCCTGGCCTGTGGGGCCTCTGAGCACAACCGGCCCTCTCCCACTGGAAGACCTCCCCGGCTGCCTCCAAAGGCCGGTTTGCAAGCGCTCCCGGCCACTGTTACCAGCAGGCGGGCACAATGCTCCTAAGCCCGGAAGAAAAGCGCTTCAGGGTGGTGCTCTCTCTGGGCCCTTGCCCCTGAGCCTGGGGGCAAGGCAGGGTGTCCACACTCCCAGGCCAAGGCAGAACCACATGCACACGTCTGACCTGCCCCCTGCACCGGCAGAGAGCTCGGGGGAGCCAGAGTCTGTCAGGCAGCTGCTGGGCTGGCCGCCTGTGTGGGAAGTGGCAGAGCCGACCTAGGGGCAAGTTGGGCCTCTTGCTCTCCCTGCTGCCCTGAGGCTGCTGGGCCAAAGACGTCTTGGGCATCCAGCCCCTTGCTGGTCCCTTCCCTCTGACGAGGCCCTCTGAGCTCCAGCACCTTGCAGTGTGGAGACAGCCCCTGCCAGCAACCTCCTCTCCAAGGAGGCCTCAACCGAGGCCTAGGCCCAGGGGAAAGGCACCAGCGGGGATGAGCCTGGGGAGGCGCCCGGGCATGTCTGGACCCAGTCCCCGCAGCCTGCCCCTTGGTGGGACAGTACCCCCGGAGGCCAGGAAGGTCTGGGCAAGGCTGGCCAGGGGCAGGGGCCCTGCTGGGTCCTGCCCCTGGCCTGTGGGGCCTCTGAGCACAACCGGCCCTCTCCCACTGGAAGACCTCCCCGGCTGCCTCCAAAGGCGGGTTTGCCAACTCTCCCGCCCGCTGTTCCCGCCAGGCACGCACAATGCTCCCAAGCCCGTGAGAAAAGCGCTTCGGGGTGGTGCTCTCCTCGGGCCCTTGCCCCTGAGCCTGGGGGCCAGGCAGTTGGTCCACACTCCCAGACCAAGGCAGAACCACATGCACACGTCTGTTCCTGACCCCTGCACCGGCAGAGAGCTCGGGGGAGCCAGAGTCTGTCAGGCAGCTGCTGGGCTGGCCGCCTGTGTGGGAAGGGGCAGAGCCGACCTAGGGGCAAGTTGGGCCTCTTCCTCTCCCTGCTGCCCTGAGGCTGCTGGGCCAAAGAGGTCTTGGGCATCCAGCCCCTTGCTGGTCCCTTCCCTCTGACGAGGCCCTCTGAGCTCCAGCACCTTGCAGTGTGGAGACAGCCCCTGCCAGCATCCTCCTCTCCAAGGAGGCCTCAACCGAGGCCTAGGCCCAGGGGAAAGGCACCAGCGGGGATGAGCTAGTGGAGGCGCACGGGCATGTCTGGACCCAGTCCCCGCAGCCTGCCCCTTGGTGGGGCAGTACCCCCGGAGGCCAGGAAGGTCTGAGCAAGGCTGCCAGGGGCAGGGACACTGCTGGGTCCTGCCCCTGGCCTGTGGGGCGTCTGAGCACAACCGGCACTCTCCCTCTGGAAGACCTGCCCGGCCGCCTCCAAAGGCCTGTTAACAAGCGCTCCCGCCCACTGTTCCCAGCAGGCGTGCACAATGCTCCCAAGCCCGGGAGAAAAGCGCTTCGGGGTGGTGCTCTCTCCGGGCCCTTGCCCCTGAGCCTGGGGGCAAGGCAGGGTGTCCACACTCCCAGGCCAAGGCAGAACCACATGCACACGTCTGATCTGCCCCCTGCACCGGCAGAGAGCTCGGGGGAGCCAGAGTCTGTCAGGCAGCTGCTGGGCTGGCCGCCTGTGTGGGAAGGGGCAGAGCCGACCTAGGGGCAAGTTGGGCCTCTTGCTCTCCCTGCTGCCCTGAGGCTGCTGGGCCAAAGAGGTCTTGGGCATCCAGCCCCTTGCTTGTCCCTTCCCTCTGACGAGGCCCTCTGAGCTCCAGCACCTTGCAGTGTGGAGACAGCCCCTGCCAGCAATCTCCTCTCCAAGGAGGCCTCAACCGAGGCCTAGGCCCAGGGAAAAGGCACCAGCGGGGTTGAGCCAGGGGAGGCGCCCGGGCATGTCTGGACCCTGTCCCCGCAGCCTGCCCCTTGGTGGGGCAGTACCCCCGGAGGCCAGGAAGGTCTGGGCAAGGCTGGCCAGGGGCAGGGGCCCTGCTGGGTCCTGCCCCTGGCCTGTGGGGCCTCTGAGCACAACCGGCCCTTGCCCACTGGAAGACCTCCCCGGCTGCCTCCAAAGGCCGGTTTGCAAGCACTCCCGCCCACTGTTCCCGCCAGGCGCGCACAATGCTCCCAAGCCCAGGAGAAAAGCGCTTCGGGGTGGTGGTCTCTCCGGGCCCCTGCCCCTGAGCCTGGGGGCCAGGCAGGGGATCCACAGTCCCAGGCCAAGGCAGAACCACATGTACACGTCTGTTCCTGCCCCCTCCACCGGCAGAGAGCTGGGGGGAGCCAGAGTCTGTCAGGCAGCTGCTGGGCTGGCCGCCTGTGTGGGAAGGGGCAGAGCCGACCTAGGGGCAAGTTGGGCCTCTTGCTCTCCCTGCTGCCCTGAGGCTGCTGGGCCAAAGAGGTCTTGGGCATCCAGCCCCTTGCTGGTCCCTTCCCTCTGACGAGGCCCTCTGAGCTCCAGCACCTTGCAGTGTGGAGACAGCCCCTGCCAGCAACCTCCTCTCCAAGGAGGCCTCAACCGAGGCCTAGGCACAGGGGAAAGGCACCAGCGGGGATGAGCCAGTGGAGGCGCACGGGCATATCAGGACCCAGGCCCTGCAGCCTGCCCCTTGGTGGGGCAGTACCCCCGGAGGCCAGGAAGTTCTGGGCAAGGCTGGCCAGGGGCAGGGTCCCTGCTGGGTCCTGCCCCTGGCCTGTGGGGCCTCTGAGCACAACCGGCCCTCTCCCACTGGAAGACCTCCCCGGCTGCCTCCAAAGGCGGGTTTGCCAACACTCCCGCCCGCTGTTCCCGCCAGGCACGCACAACGCTCCCAAGCCCGGGAGAAAAGCGCTTCGGGGTGGTGCTCTCTCCGGGCCCTTGCCCCTGAGCCTGGGGTCCAGGCAGTGGGTCCACACTCCCAGACCAAGGCAGAACCACATGCACACGTCTGTTCCTGACCCCTGCACCGGCAGAGAGCTCGGGGGAGCCAGAGTCTGTCAGGCAGCTGCTGGGTTGGCTGCCTGTGTGGGAAGGGGCAGAGCCGACCTAGGGGCAAGTTGGGCCTCTTGCTCTCCCTGCTGCCCTGAGGCTGCTGGGCCAAAGACGTCTTGGGCATCCAGCCCCTTACTGGTCCCTTCCCTCTGACGAGGCCCTCTGAGCTCCAGCACCTTGCAGTGTGGAGACAGCCCCTGCCAGCAACCTCCTCTCCAAGGAGGCCTCAACCGAGGCCTAGGCCCAGGGGAAAGGCACCAGCGGGGATGAGCAAGTGGAGGCGCAAGGGCATGTCTGGACCCAGTCCCCGCAGCCTGCCCCTTGGTGGGGCAGTACCCCCGGAGGCCAGGAAGGTCTGGGCAAGGCTGCGAGGGGCAGGGGCCCTGCTGTGTCGTGCCCCTGGCCTGTGGGGCGTCTGAGCACAACCGGCACTCTCCCGCTGGAAGACCTCCCCGTCTGCCTCCAAAGGCCGGTTTGAAAGCACTCCCGCCCGCTGTTCCCGCCAGGCAGGCACAATGCTCCCAAGCCCGGGAGAAAAGCGCTTCGGGGTGGTGCTCTCCTCGGGCCCTTGCCCCTGAGCCTGGGGGCCAGGCAGTTGGAACACACTCCCAGGCCAAGGCAGAACGACATGCACACGTCTGTTCCTGCCCCCTACACCGGCAGAGAGCTCGGGGGAGCCAGAGACTGCCAGGCTGCTGCTGGGCTGGCTGCCTGTGTGGGACGGGGCAGAGCCGACCTAGGGGCAAGTTGGGCCTCTTGCTCTCCCTGCTGCCCTGAGGCTGCTGGGTCAAAGAGGTCTTGGGCATCCAGCCCTTTGCTGGTCCCTTCCCTCTGACGAGGCCCTCTGAGCTCCAGCACCTTGCAGTGTGGAGACAGCCCCTGCCAGCAACCTCCTCTCCAAAGAGGCCTCAACCGAGGCCTACGCCCAGGGGAAAAGCACCAGCGGGGATGATCCTGGGGAGGCGCACGGACATGTCTGGACCCAGTTCCCGCAGCCTGCCCCTTGGTGGGGCAGTACCCCCGGAGGCCAGGAAGGTCTGGGCAAGGCTGGCCAGGGGCAGGGGACCTGCTGGGTCCTGCCCCTGGCCTGTGAGGCCTCTGAGCACAACCGGCCCTCTCCCACTGGAAGACCTCCCCAGCTGCCTCCAAAGTCCTGTTTGCAAACACTCCCGCCCGCTGTTCACGCCAGGCTCGCACAATGCTCCCAAGCCCGGGAGAAAAGCGCTTCGGGGTGGTGCTCTCTCCGGGCCCTTGCCCCTGAGCCTGGGGGCCAGGCAGTGGGTCCACACTCCCAGACCAAGGCAGAACCACATGCACACGTCTGTTCCTGACCCCTGCACCGGCAGAGAGCTCGGGGGAGCCAGAGTCTGTCAGGCAGCTGCTGGGCTGGCCGCCTGTGTGGGAAGGGGCAGAGCCGACCTAGGGGCAAGTTGGGCCTCTTCCTCTCCCTGCTGCCCTGAGGCTGCTGGGCCAAAGAGGTCTTGGGCATCCAGCCCCTTGCTGGTCCCTTCCCTCTGACGAGGCCCTCTGAGCTCCAGCACCTTGCAGTGTGGAGACAGCCCCTGCCAGCAACCTCCTCTCCAATGAGGCCTCAACCGAGGCCTAGGCCCAGGGGAAAGGCACCAGCGGGGATGAGCCTGGGGAGGCGCCCGGGCATGTCTGGACCCAGTCCCCGCAGCCTGCCCCTTGGTGGGGCAGTACCCCCGGAGGCCAGGAAGGTCTGTGCAAGGCTGCCAGGGGCAGGGACAGCGCTGGGTCCTGCCCCTGGCCTGTGGGACGTCTGAGCACAACCGGCACTCTCCCGCTGGAAGACCTCCCCGTCTGCCTCCAAAGGCCGGTTTGCAAGCACTCCCGCCCGCTGTTCCCGCCAGGCACGCACAATGCTCCCAAGCCCGGGAGAAAAGCGCTTCGGGGTGGTGCTCTCTCCGGGCCCTTGCCCCTAAGCCTGCGGGCCAGGCAGGGGGAACACACTCCCAGGCCAAGACAGAACGACATGAACACGTCTGTTCCTGCCCCCTACACCGGCAGAGAGCTCGGGGGAGCAAGAGTCTCTCAGGCAGGTGCTGGGCTGGCCGCCTGTGTGGGAAGGGGCAGAGCCGACCTAGGGGCAAGTTGGGCCTCTTGCTCTCCCTGCTGCCCTGAGGCTGCTGGGCCAAAGACGTCTTGGGCATCCAGCCCTTTGCTGGTCCCTTCCCTCTGACGAGGCCCTCTGAGCTCCAGCACCTTGCAGTGTGGAGACAGCACCTGCCAGCAATCTCCTCTTCAAGGAGGCCTCAACCGAGGCCTAGGCCCAGGGGAAAGGCACCAGCGGGGATGAGCCTGGGGAGGCGCCCGGGCATGTCTGGACCCAGTCCCCACAGCCTGCCCCTTGGTGGGGCAGTACCACTGGAGGCCAGGAAGGTCTGGGCAAGGCTGACCAGGGGCAGGGGACCTGCTGGGTCCTGCCCCTGGCCTGTGGGGCCTCTGAGCACAACCGGCCCTCTCCCACTGGAAGACCTCCCCGGCTGCCTCCAAAGGCCGGTTTGCAAGCACTCCCGCCCGCTGTTCCCGCCAGGCACGCACAATGCTCCCAAGCCCGGGAGAAAAGCGCTTCGGGGTGGTGCTCTCTCCGGGCCCTTGCCCCTAAGCCTGCGGGCCAGGCAGGGGGAACACACTCCCAGGCCAAGACAGAACGACATGAACACGTCTGTTCCTGCCCCCTACACCGGCAGAGAGCTCGGGGGAGCCAGAGTCTGTCAGGCAGGTGCTGGGCTGGCCGCCTGTGTGGGAAGTGGCAGAGCCGACCTAGGGGCATGTTGGGCCTCTGCTCTCCCTGCTGCCCTGAGGCTGCTGGGCCAAAGAGGTCTTGGGCATCCAGCCCCTTGCTGGTCCCTTCCCTCTGACGAGGCCCTCTGAGCTCCAGCACCTTGCAGTGTGGAGACAGCCCCTGCCAGCAACCTCCTCTCCAAGGAGGCCTCAACCGAGGCCTAGCCCCAAGGGAAAGGCACCAGCTGGGAAGAGCCTGGGGAGGCGCCCGGGCATGTCTGGACCCAGTCCCCGCAGCCTGCCCCTTGGTGGGGCAGTACCCCCGGAGGCCAGGAAGGTCTGGGCAAGGCTGGTCAGGGGAAGGGGCCCTGCTGGGCCCTGCCCCTGGCCTGTGGGGCCTCTGAGCACAACCGGCCCTCTCCCACTGGAAGACCTCCCCGGGTGCCTCCAAAGGCCGGTTTGCCAACACTCCCGCCCGCTGTTCCCGCCAGGCACGCACAATTCTCCCAAGCCCGGGAGAAAAGCGCTTCGGGGTGGTGCTCTCTCCGGGCCCTTGCCCATGAGCCTGGGGGCAAGGCAGGGAGAACACACTCCCAGGCCAAGGCAGAACCACATGCCCACGTCTGTTCCTGTCCCCTGCACCGGCAGAGAGCTTGGGGGAGCCAGAGTCTGTCAGGCAGCTGCTGGGTTGGCCGCCTGTGTGGGAAGGGGCAGAGCCGAATAGGGGCAAGTTGGGCCTCTTGCTCTCCCTGCTGCCCTGAGGCTGCTGGGCCAAAGATATCTTGGGCATCCAGCCCTTTACTGGTCCCTTCTCTCTGACGAGGCTCTCTGAGCTGCAGCACCTTGCAGTGTGGAGACAGCCCCTGCCAGCAAACTCCTCTCCAAGGAGGCCTCAACCGACGCCTAGGCCCAGGGGAAAGGCACCAGCGGGAATGAGCCAGGGGAGGCGCCCGAGCATGTCTGGACCCAGTCCCCGCAGCCTGCCCCTTGGTGGGGCAGTACCCCCGGAGGCCAGGAAGGTCTGGGCAAGGCTGGCCAGGGGCAGGGGCCCTGCTGGGTCCTGCCCCTGGCCTGTGGGGCCTCTGAGCACAACCGGCCCTCTCCCACTGGAAGACCTCCCCGGCTGCCTCCAAAGGCCGGTTTGCAAGCGCTCCCGCCCACTGTTCCCAGCAGGCGTGCACAATGCTCCTAAGCCCAGGAGAAAAGCGCTTCAGGGTGGTGCTCTCTCCGGGCCCTTGCCCCTGAGCCTGGGGGCAAGGCAGGGTGTCCACACTCCCAGGCCAAGGCAGAACCACATGCACACGTCTGATCTGCCCCCTGCACCGGCAGAGAGCTCGGGGGAGCCAGAGTCTGTCAGGCAGCTGCTGGGCTGGCCGCCTGTGTGGGAAGGGGCAGAGCCGACCTAGGGGCAAGTTGGGCCTCTTGCTCTCCCTGCTGCCCTGAGGCTGCTGGGCCAAAGAGGTCTTGGGCATCCAGCCCCTTGCTGGTCCCTTCCCTCTGATGAGGCCCTCTGAGCTCCAGCACCTTGCAGTGTGGAGACAGCCCCTGCCAGCAACCTCCTCTCCAAGGAGGCCTCAACCGAGGCCTAGGCCCAGGGGAAAGGCACCAGCGGGGATGAGCCTGGGGAGGCGCCCGGGCATGACTGGACCCAGGCCCGCAGCCTGCCCCTTGGTGGGGCAGTACCCCCGGAGGCCAGGAAGGTCTGGGCAAGGCTGGCCAGGGGCAGGGGCCCTGCTGGGTCCTGTCCCTGGCCTGTAGGGCCTCTGAGCACAACCGGCCCTCTCCCACTGGAAGACCTCCCCGGCTGCCTCCAAAGGCCAGTTTGCCAACACTCCTGCCCGCTGTTCCCGCCAGGCACGCACAATGCTCCCAATTCCGTGAGAAAAGCGCGTCGGGGTGGTGGTCTCTCCGGGCCCCTGCCCGTGAGCCTTGGGGCCAGGCAGGGGATCCACAGTCCCAGGCCAAGGCAGAACCACATGCACACGTCTGTTCCTGCCCCCTCCACCGGCAGAGAGCTGGGGGGAGCCAGAGTCTGTCAGGCAGCTGCTGGGCTGGCCGCCTGTGTGGGAAGGGGCAGAGCCGAACTAGGGGCAAGTTGGGCCTCTTGCTCTCCCTGCTGCCCTGAGGCTGCTGGGCCAAAGAGGTCTTGGGCATCCAGCCCCTTGCTGGTCCCTTCCCTCTGACGAGGCCCTCTGAGCTCCAGCACCTTGCAGTGTGGAGACAGCCCCTGCCAGCAACCTCCTCTCCAAGGAGGCCTCAACCGAGGCCTAGGCCCAGGGGAAAGGCACCAGCGGGGATGAGCCAGTGGAGGCGCACGGGCATGTCTGGACCCAGTCCCCGCAGCCTGCCCCTTGGTGGGGCAGTACCCCCGGAGGCCAGGAAGGTCTGAGCAAGGCTGCCAGGGGCAGGGACACTGCTGGGTCCTGCCCCTGACCTGTGGGGCGTCTGAGCACAACCGGCACTCTCCCGCTGGAAGACCTGCCCGGCCGCCTCCAAAGGCCTTTTAACAAGCGCTCCCGCCCACTGTTCCCAGCAGGCGTGCACAATGCTCCCAAGCCCGGGAGAAAAGCGCTTCGGGGTGGTGCTCTCTCCGGGCCCTTGCCCCTGAGCCTGGGGGCAAGGCAGGGTGTCCACACTCCCAGGCCAAGGCAGAACCACATGCACACGTCTGATCTGCCCCCTGCACCGGCAGAGAGCTCGGGGGAGCCAGAGTCTGTCAGGCAGCTGCTGGGCTGGCCGCCTGTGTGGGAAGGGGCAGAGCCGACCTAGGGGCAAGTTGGGCCTCTTGCTCTCCCTGCTGCCCTGAGGCTGCTGGGCCAAAGAGGTCTTGGGCATCCAGCCCCTTGCTTGTCCCTTCCCTCTGACGAGGCCCTCTGAGCTCCAGCACCTTGCAGTGTGGAGACAGCCCCTGCCAGCAATCTCCTCTCCAAGGAGGCCTCAACCGAGGCCTAGGCCCAGGGAAAAGGCACCAGCGGGGTTGAGCCAGGGGAGGCGCCCGGGCATGTCTGGACCCTGTCCCCGCAGCCTGCCCCTTGGTGGGGCAGTACCCCCGGAGGCCAGGAAGGTCTGGGCAAGGCTGGCCAGGGGCAGGGGCCCTGCTGGGTCCTGCCCCTGGCCTGTGGGGCCTCTGAGCACAACCGGCCCTTGCCCACTGGAAGACCTCCCCGGCTGCCTCCAAAGGCCGGTTTGCAAGCACTCCCGCCCACTGTTCCCGCCAGGCGCGCACAATGCTCCCAAGCCCGGGAGAAAAGCGCTTCGGGGTGGTGGTCTCTCCGGGCCCCTGCCCCTGAGCCTGGGGGCCAGGCAGGGGATCCACAGTCCCAGGCCAAGGCAGAACCACATGCACACGTCTGTTCCTGCCCCCTCCACCGGCAGAGAGCTGGGGGGAGCCAGAGTCTGTCAGGCAGCTGCTGGGCTGGCCGCCTGTGTGGGAAGGGGCAGAGCCGACCTAGGGGCAAGTTGGGCCTCTTGCTCTCCCTGCTGCCCTGAGGCTGCTGGGCCAAAGAGGTCTTGGGCATCCAGCCCCTTGCTGGTCCCTTCCCTCTGACGAGGCCCTCTGAGCTCCAGCACCTTGCAGTGTGGAGACAGCCCCTGCCAGCAACCTCTTCTCCAAGGAGGCCTCAACCGAGGCCTAGGCCCAGGGGAAAGGCACCAGCGGGGATGAGCCAGTGGAGGCGCACGGGCATGTCTGGACCCAGTCCCCGCAGCCTGCCCCTTGGTGGGGCAGTACCCCCGGAGGCCAGGAAGGTCTGGGCAAGGCTGGCCAGGGGCAGGGGCCCTGCTGGGTCCTGCCCCTGGCCTGTGGGGCCTCTGAGCACAACCGGCCCTCTCCCACTGGAAGACCTCCCCGGCTGCCTCCAAAGGCCGTTTTGCACGCACTCCCGCCCACTGTTCCCACCAAGCGCGCACAATGCTCCCATCCCGGGAGAAAAGCGCTTCGGGGTGGTGCTCTCTCCGGGCCCTTGCCCCTGAGACTGGGGGCCAGGCAGGGGATCCACAGTCCCAGGCCAAGGCACAACAACATGCACACGTCTGTTCCTGCCCCCTCCACCGGCAGAGAGCTGGGGGGAGCCAGAGTCTGTCAGGCAGCTGCTGGGCTGGCCGCCTGTGTGGGAAGGGGCAGAGCCGACCTAGGGGCAAGTTGGGCCTCTTGCTCTCCCTGCTGCCCTGAGGCTGCTGGGCCAAAGAGGTCTTGGGCATCCAGCCCCTTGCTGGTCCCTTCCCTCTGACGAGGCCCTCTGAGCTCCAGCACCTTGCAGTGTGGAGACAGCCCCTGCCAGCAACCTCCTCTCCAAGGAGGCCTCAACCGAGGCCTAGGCACAGGGGAAAGGCACCAGCGGGGATGAGCCAGTGGAGGCGCACGGGCATATCAGGACCCAGGCCCTGCAGCCTGCCCCTTGGTGGGGCAGTACCCCCGGAGGCCAGGAAGGTCTGGGCAAGGCTGGCCAGGGGCAGGGTCCCTGCTGGGTCCTGCCCCTGGCCTGTGGGGCCTCTGAGCACAACCGGCCCTCTCCCACTGGAAGACCTCCCCGGCTGCCTCCAAAGGCGGGTTTGCCAACACTCCCGCCCGCTGTTCCCGCCAGGCACGCACAACGCTCCCAAGGCCAGGAGAAAAGCGCTTCGGGGTGTTGCTCTCTCCGGGCCCTTGCCCCTGAGCCTGGGGTCCAGGCAGTGTGTCCACACTCCCAGACCAAGGCAGAACCACATGCACACGTCTGTTCCTGACCCCTGCACCGGCAGAGAGCTCGGGGGAGCCAGAGTCTGTCAGGCAGCTGCTGGGTTGGCTGCCTGTGTGGGAAGGGGCAGAGCCGACCTAGGGGCAAGTTGGGCCTCTTGCTCTCCCTGCTGCCCTGAGGCTGCTGGGCCAAAGAGGTCTTGGGCATCCAGCCCCTTGCTGGTCCCTTCCCGCTGACGAGGCCCTCTGAGCTCCAGCACCTTGCAGTGTGGAGACAGCCCCTGCCAGCAACCTCCTCTCCAAGGAGGCCTCAACCGAGGCCTAGGCCCAGGGGAAAGGCACCAGCGGGGATGAGCCTGGGGAGGCGCCCGGGCATCTCTGGACCCAGGCCCCGCAGCCTGCCCCTTAGTGGGGCAGTACCCCCGGAGGCCAGGAAGGTCTGGGCAAGGCTGGCCAGGGGCAGGGGCCCTGCTGCGTCCTGCCCCTGGCCTGTGGGGCCTCTGAGCACAACCGGCCCTCTCCCACTGGAAGACCTCCCCGGCTGCCTCCAAGGCCGGTTTGCAAGCGCTCCCGCCCACTGTTCCCAGCAGGCGTGCACAATGCTCCCAAGCCCGGGAGAAAAGCGCTTCAGGGTGGTGCTCTCTCCGGGCCCTTGCCCCTGAGCCTGGGGTCAAGGCAGGGTGTCCACACTCCCAGGACAAGGCAGAACCACATGCACACGTCTGATCTGCCCCCTGCACCGGCAGAGAGCTCGGGGGAGCCAGAGTCTGTCAGGCAGCTGCTGGGCTGGCCGCCTGTGTGGGAAGGTGCAGAGCCGACCTAGGGGCAAGTTGGGCCTCTTGCTCTCCCTGCTGCCCTGAGGCTGCTGGGCCAAAGAGGTCTTGGGCATCCAGCCCCTTGCTGGTCCCTTCCCTCTGACGAGGCCCTCTGAGCTCCAGCACCTTGCAGTGTGGAGACAGCCCCTGCCAGCAACCTCCTCTCCAAGGAGGCCTCAACCGAGGCCTAGGCCCAGGGGAAAGGCACCAGCGGGGATGAGCCTGGGGAGGCGCCCGGGCATGTCTGGACCCAGTCCCCGCAGCCTGCCCCTTGGTGGGGCAGTACCCCCGGAGGCCAGGAAGGTCTGGGCAAGGCTGCCAGGGGCAGGGACACTGCTGGGTCCTGCCCCTGGCCTGTGGGGCGTCTGAGCACAACCGGCACTCTCCCGCTGGAAGACCTCCCCGTCTGCCTCGAAAGGCCGGTTTGCAAGCACTCCCGCCCGCTGTTCCCGCCAGGCACGCACAATGCTCCCAAGCCCGGGAGAAAAGCGCTTCGGGGTGGTGCTCTCTCCGGGCCCTTGCCCCTGAGCCTGGGGGCAAGGCATGGGGAACACACTCCCAGGCCAAGGCAGAACCACATGCCCACGTCTGTTCCTGTCCCCTGCACCGGCAGAGAGCTTGGGGGAGCCAGAGTCTGTCAGGCAGCTGCTGGGTTGGCCGCCTGTGTGGGAAGGGGCAGAGCCGCCCTAGGGGCAAGTTGGGCCTCTTGCTCTCCCTGCTGCCCTGAGGCTGCTGGGCCAAAGACGTCTTGGGCATCCAGCCCCTTACTGGTCCCTTCCCTCTGACGAGGCCCTCTGAGCTCCAGCACCTTGCAGTGTGGAGACAGCCCCTGCCAGCAACCTCCTCTCCAAGGAGGCCTCAACCGAGGCCTAGGCCCAGGGGAAAGGCACCAGCGGGGATGAGCCAGGGGAGGCGCCCGAGCATGTCTGGACCCAGTCCCCGCAGCCTGCCCCTTGGTGGGGCAGTACCCCCGGAGGCCAGGAAGGTCTGGGTAAGACTGGCCAGGGGCAGGGGCCCTGCTGGGTCCTGCCCCTGGCCTGTGGGGCCTCTGAGCACAACCGGCCCTCTCCCACTGGAAGACCTCCCCGGCTGCCTCCAAAGGCCGGTTTGCAAGCGCTCCCGGCCACTGTTACCAGCAGGCGGGCACAATGCTCCTAAGCCCGGAAGAAAAGCGCTTCAGGGTGGTGCTCTCTCTGGGCCCTTGCCCCTGAGCCTGGGGGCAAGGCAGGGTGTCCACACTCCCAGGCCAAGGCAGAACCACATGCACACGTCTGACCTGCCCCCTGCACCGGCAGAGAGCTCGGGGGAGCCAGAGTCTGTCAGGCAGCTGCTGGGCTGGCCGCCTGTGTGGGAAGTGGCAGAGCCGACCTAGGGGCAAGTTGGGCCTCTTGCTCTCCCTGCTGCCCTGAGGCTGCTGGGCCAAAGAGGTCTTGGGCATCCAGCCCCTTGCTGGTCCCTTCCCTCTGACGAGGCCCTCTGAGCTCCAGCACCTTGCAGTGTGGAGACAGCCCCTGCCAGCAACCTCCTCTCCAAGGAGGCCTCAACCGAGGCCTAGGCCCAGGGGAAAGGCACCAGCGGGGATGAGCCTGGGGAGGCGCCCGGGCATGTCTGGACCCAGTCCCCGCAGCCTGCCCCTTGGTGGGGCAGTACCCCCGGAGGCCAGGAAGGTCTGGGCAAGGCTGGCCAGGGGCAGGGGCCCTGCTGGGTCCTGCCCCTGGCCTGTGGGGCCTCTGAGCACAACCGGCCCTCTCCCACTGGAAGAACTCCCCGGCTGCCTCCAAAGGCCAGTTTGCCAACACTCCCGCCCGCTGTTCCCGCCAGGCACGCACAATGCTCCCAAGCCCGTGAGAAAAGCGCTTCGGGGTGGTGCTCTCCTCGGGCCCTTGCCCCTGAGCCTGGGGGCCAGGCAGTTGGTCCACACTCCCAGACCAAGGCAGAACCACATGCACACGTCTGTTCCTGACCCCTGCACCGGCAGAGAGCTCGGGGGAGCCAGAGTCTGTCAGGCAGCTGCTGGGCTGGCCGCCTGTGTGGGAAGGGGCAGAGCCGACCTAGGGGCAAGTTGGGCCTCTTCCTCTCCCTGCTGCCCTGAGGCTGCTGGGCCAAAGAGGTCTTGGGCATCCAGCCCCTTGCTGGTCCCTTCCCTCTGACGAGGCCCTCTGAGCTCCAGCACCTTGCAGTGTGGAGACAGCCCCTGCCAGCAACCTCCTCTCCAAGGAGGCCTCAACCGAGGCCTAGGCCCAGGGGAAAGGCACCAGCGGGGATGAGCCAGTGGAGGCGCACGGGCATGTCTGGACCCAGTCCCCGCAGCCTGCCCCTTGGTGGGGCAGTACCCCCGGAGGCCAGGAGGGTCTGGGCAAGGCTGCCAGGGGCAGGGACACTGCTGGGTCCTGCCCCTGGCCTGTGGGGCGTCTGAGCACAACCGGCACTCTCCCGCTGGAAGACCTGCCCGGCCGCCTCCAAAGGCCGGTTAACAAGCGCTCCCGCCCACTGTTCCCAGCAGGCGTGCACAATGCTCCCAAGCCCGGGAGAAAAGCGCTTCGGGGTGGTGCTCTCTCCGGGCCCTTGCCCCTGAGCCTGGGGGCAAGGCAGGGTGTCCACACTCCCAGGCCAAGGCAGAACCACATGCACACGTCTGATCTGCCCCCTGCACCGGCAGAGAGCTCGGGTGAGCCAGAGTCTGTCAGGCAGCTGCTGGGCTGGCCGCCTGTGTGGGAAGGGGCAGAGCCGACCTAGGGGCAAGTTGGGCCTCTTGCTCTCCCTGCTGCCCTGAGGCTGCTGGGCCAAAGAGGTCTTGGGCATCAAGCCCCTTGCTTGTCCCTTCCCTCTGACGAGGCCCTCTGAGCTCCAGCACCTTGCAGTGTGGAGACAGCCCCTGCCAGCAATCTCCTCTCCAAGGAGGCCTCAACCGAGGCCTAGGCCCAGGGAAAAGGCACCAGCGGGTTTGAGCCAGGGGAGGCGCCCGGGCATGTCTGGACCCTGTCCCCGCAGCCTGCCCCTTGGTGGGGCAGTACCCCCGGAGGCCAGGAAGGTCTGGGCAAGGCTGGCCAGGGGCAGGGGCCCTGCTGGGTCCTGCCCCTGGCCTGTGGGGCCTCTGAGCACAACCGGCCCTTGCCCACTGGAAGACCTCGCCGGCTGCCTCCAAAGGCCGGTTTGCAAGCACTCCCGCCCACTGTTCCCGCCAGGCGCGCACAATGCTCCCAAGCCCGGGAGAAAAGCGCTTCGGGGTGGTGGTCTCTCCGGGCCCCTGCCCCTGAGCCTGGGGACCAGGCAGCGGATCCACTGTCCCAGGCCAAGGCAGAACCACATGCACACGTCTGTTCCTGCCCCCTCCACCGGCAGAGAGCTGGGGGGAGCCAGAGTCTGTCAGGCAGCTGCTGGGCTGGCCGCCTGTGTGGGAAGGGGCAGAGCCGACCTAGGGGCAAGTTGGGCCTCTTGCTCTCCCTGCTGCCCTGAGGCTGCTGGGCCAAAGAGGTCTTGGGCATCCAGCCCCTTGCTGGTCCCTTCCCTCTGACGAGGCCCTCTGAGCTCCAGCACCTTGCAGTGTGGAGACAGCCCCTGCCAGCAACCTCTTCTCCAAGGAGGCCTCAACCGAGGCCTAGGCCCAGGGGAAAGGCACCAGCGGGGATGAGCCAGTGGAGGCGCACGGGCATGTCTGGACCCAGTCCCCGCAGCCTGCCCCTTGGTGGGGCAGTACCCCCGGAGGCCAGGAAGGTCTGGGCAAGGCTGGCCAGGGGCAGGGGCCCTGCTGGGTCCTGCCCCTGGCCTGTGGGGCCTCTGAGCACAACCGGCCCTCTCCCACTGGAAGACCTCCCCGGCTGCCTCCAAAGGCCGGTTTGCCAACACTCCCGCCCGCTGTTCCCGCCAGGCACGCACAATGCTCCCAAGCCCGGGAGAAAAGCGCTTCAGGGTGTTGCCCTCTCCGGGCCCTTGCCCCTGAGCCTGGGGTCCAGGCAGTGAGTCCACACTCCCAGACCAAGGCAGAACCACATGCACACGTCTGTTCCTGCCCCCTCCACCGGCAGAGAGCTGGGGGGAGCCAGAGTCTGTCAGGCAGCTGCTGGGCTGGCCGCCTGTGTGGGAAGGGGCAGAGCCGACCTAGGGGCAAGTTCGGCCTCTTGCTCTCCCTGCTGCCCTGAGGCTGCTGGGCCAAAGAGGTCTTGGGCATCCAGCCCCTTGCTGGTCCCTTCCCTCTGACGAGGCCCTCTGAGCTCAAGCACCTTGCAGTGTGGAGACAGCCCCTGCCAGCAACCTCCTCTCCAAGGAGGCCTCAACCGAGGCCTAGGCCCAGGGGAAAGGCACCAGCGGGGATGAGCCAGTGGAGGCGCACGGGCATGTCTGGACCCAGTCCCCGCAGCCTGCCCCTTGGTGGGGCAGTACCCCCGGAGGCCAGGAAGGTCTGGGCAAAGCTGGCCAGGGGCAGGGGCCCTGCTGGGTCCTGCCCCTGGGCTGTGGGGCCTCTGAGCACAACCGGCCCTCTCCCACTGGAAGACCTCCCCGGCTGCCTCCAAAGGCCGGTTTGCCAACACTCCCGCCCGCTGTTCCCGCCAGGCACGCACAATGCTCCCAAGCCCGGGAGAAAAGCGCTTCGGGGTGTTGCCCTATCCGGACCCTTGCCCCTGAGCCTGTGGTCCAGGCAGTGGGTCCACACTCCCAGACCAAGGCAGAACCACATGCACTCGTCTGTTCCTGTCCCCTGCACCGGCAGAGAGCTTGGGGGAGCCAGAGTCTGTCAGGCAGCTGCTGGGTTGGCCGCCTGTGTGGGAAGGGGCAGAGCCGCCCTAGGGGCAAGTTGGGCCTCTTGCTCTCCCTGCTGCCCTGAGGCTGCTGGGCCAAAGACGTCTTGGGCATCCAGCCCCTTACTGGTCCCTTCCCTCTGACGAGGCCCTCTGAGCTCCAGCACCTTGCAGTGTGGAGACAGCCCCTGCCAGCAACCTCCTCTCCAAGGAGGCCTCAACCGAGGCCTAGGCCCAGGGGAAAGGCACCAGCGGGGATGAGCCAGGGGAGGCGCCCGAGCATGTCTGGACCCAGTCCCCGCAGCCTGCCCCTTGGTGGGGCAGTACCCCCGGAGGCCAGGAAGGTCTGGGTAAGACTGGCCAGGGGCAGGGGCCCTGCTGGGTCCTGCCCCTGGCCTGTGGGGCCTCTGAGCACAACCGGCCCTCTCCCACTGGAAGACCTCCCCGGCTGCCTCCAAAGGCCGGTTTGCAAGCGCTCCCGGCCACTGTTACCAGCAGGCGGGCACAATGCTCCTAAGCCCGGAAGAAAAGCGCTTCAGGGTGGTGCTCTCTCTGGGCCCTTGCCCCTGAGCCTGGGGGCAAGGCAGGGTGTCCACACTCCCAGGCCAAGGCAGAACCACATGCACACGTCTGACCTGCCCCCTGCACCGGCAGAGAGCTCGGGGGAGCCAGAGTCTGTCAGGCAGCTGCTGGGCTGGCCGCCTGTGTGGGAAGTGGCAGAGCCGACCTAGGGGCAAGTTGGGCCTCTTGCTCTCCCTGCTGCCCTGAGGCTGCTGGGCCAAAGAGGTCTTGGGCATCCAGCCCCTTGCTGGTCCCTTCCCTCTGACGAGGCCCTCTGAGCTCCAGCACCTTGCAGTGTGGAGACAGCCCCTGCCAGCAACCTCCTCTCCAAGGAGGCCTCAACCGAGGCCTAGGCCCAGGGGAAAGGCACCAGCGGGGATGAGCCTGGGGAGGCGCCCGGGCATGTCTGGACCCAGTCCCCGCAGCCTGCCCCTTGGTGGGGCAGTACCCCCGGAGGCCAGGAAGGTCTGGGCAAGGCTGGCCAGGGGCAGGGGCCCTGCTGGGTCCTGCCCCTGGCCTGTGGGGCCTCTGAGCACAACCGGCCCTCTCCCACTGGAAGAACTCCCCGGCTGCCTCCAAAGGCCAGTTTGCCAACACTCCCGCCCGCTGTTCCCGCCAGGCACGCACAATGCTCCCAAGCCCGTGAGAAAAGCGCTTCGGGGTGGTGCTCTCCTCGGGCCCTTGCCCCTGAGCCTGGGGGCCAGGCAGTTGGTCCACACTCCCAGACCAAGGCAGAACCACATGCACACGTCTGTTCCTGACCCCTGCACCGGCAGAGAGCTCGGGGGAGCCAGAGTCTGTCAGGCAGCTGCTGGGCTGGCCGCCTGTGTGGGAAGGGGCAGAGCCGACCTAGGGGCAAGTTGGGCCTCTTCCTCTCCCTGCTGCCCTGAGGCTGCTGGGCCAAAGAGGTCTTGGGCATCCAGCCCCTTGCTGGTCCCTTCCCTCTGACGAGGCCCTCTGAGCTCCAGCACCTTGCAGTGTGGAGACAGCCCCTGCCAGCAACCTCCTCTCCAAGGAGGCCTCAACCGAGGCCTAGGCCCAGGGGAAAGGCACCAGCGGGGATGAGCCAGTGGAGGCGCACGGGCATGTCTGGACCCAGTCCCCGCAGCCTGCCCCTTGGTGGGGCAGTACCCCCGGAGGCCAGGAGGGTCTGGGCAAGGCTGCCAGGGGCAGGGACACTGCTGGGTCCTGCCCCTGGCCTGTGGGGCGTCTGAGCACAACCGGCACTCTCCCGCTGGAAGACCTGCCCGGCCGCCTCCAAAGGCCGGTTAACAAGCGCTCCCGCCCACTGTTCCCAGCAGGCGTGCACAATGCTCCCAAGCCCGGGAGAAAAGCGCTTCGGGGTGGTGCTCTCTCCGGGCCCTTGCCCCTGAGCCTGGGGGCAAGGCAGGGTGTCCACACTCCCAGGCCAAGGCAGAACCACATGCACACGTCTGATCTGCCCCCTGCACCGGCAGAGAGCTCGGGTGAGCCAGAGTCTGTCAGGCAGCTGCTGGGCTGGCCGCCTGTGTGGGAAGGGGCAGAGCCGACCTAGGGGCAAGTTGGGCCTCTTGCTCTCCCTGCTGCCCTGAGGCTGCTGGGCCAAAGAGGTCTTGGGCATCCAGCCCCTTGCTTGTCCCTTCCCTCTGACGAGGCCCTCTGAGCTCCAGCACCTTGCAGTGTGGAGACAGCCCCTGCCAGCAATCTCCTCTCCAAGGAGGCCTCAACCGAGGCCTAGGCCCAGGGAAAAGGCACCAGCGGGTTTGAGCCAGGGGAGGCGCCCGGGCATGTCTGGACCCTGTCCCCGCAGCCTGCCCCTTGGTGGGGCAGTACCCCCGGAGGCCAGGAAGGTCTGGGCAAGGCTGGCCAGGGGCAGGGGCCCTGCTGGGTCCTGCCCCTGGCCTGTGGGGCCTCTGAGCACAACCGGCCCTTGCCCACTGGAAGACCTCGCCGGCTGCCTCCAAAGGCCGGTTTGCAAGCACTCCCGCCCACTGTTCCCGCCAGGCGCGCACAATGCTCCCAAGCCCGGGAGAAAAGCGCTTCGGGGTGGTGGTCTCTCCGGGCCCCTGCCCCTGAGCCTGGGGACCAGGCAGCGGATCCACTGTCCCAGGCCAAGGCAGAACCACATGCACACGTCTGTTCCTGCCCCCTCCACCGGCAGAGAGCTGGGGGGAGCCAGAGTCTGTCAGGCAGCTGCTGGGCTGGCCGCCTGTGTGGGAAGGGGCAGAGCCGACCTAGGGGCAAGTTGGGCCTCTTGCTCTCCCTGCTGCCCTGAGGCTGCTGGGCCAAAGAGGTCTTGGGCATCCAGCCCCTTGCTGGTCCCTTCCCTCTGACGAGGCCCTCTGAGCTCCAGCACCTTGCAGTGTGGAGACAGCCCCTGCCAGCAACCTCTTCTCCAAGGAGGCCTCAACCGAGGCCTAGGCCCAGGGGAAAGGCACCAGCGGGGATGAGCCAGTGGAGGCGCACGGGCATGTCTGGACCCAGTCCCCGCAGCCTGCCCCTTGGTGGGGCAGTACCCCCGGAGGCCAGGAAGGTCTGGGCAAGGCTGGCCAGGGGCAGGGGCCCTGCTGGGTCCTGCCCCTGGCCTGTGGGGCCTCTGAGCACAACCGGCCCTCTCCCACTGGAAGACCTCCCCGGCTGCCTCCAAAGGCCGGTTTGCCAACACTCCCGCCCGCTGTTCCCGCCAGGCACGCACAATGCTCCCAAGCCCGGGAGAAAAGCGCTTCAGGGTGTTGCCCTCTCCGGGCCCTTGCCCCTGAGCCTGGGGTCCAGGCAGTGAGTCCACACTCCCAGACCAAGGCAGAACCACATGCACACGTCTGTTCCTGCCCCCTCCACCGGCAGAGAGCTGGGGGGAGCCAGAGTCTGTCAGGCAGCTGCTGGGCTGGCCGCCTGTGTGGGAAGGGGCAGAGCCGACCTAGGGGCAAGTTGGGCCTCTTGCTCTCCCTGCTGCCCTGAGGCTGCTGGGCCAAAGAGGTCTTGGGCATCCAGCCCCTTGCTGGTCCCTTCCCTCTGACGAGGCCCTCTGAGCTCAAGCACCTTGCAGTGTGGAGACAGCCCCTGCCAGCAACCTCCTCTCCAAGGAGGCCTCAACCGAGGCCTAGGCCCAGGGGAAAGGCACCAGCGGGGATGAGCCAGTGGAGGCGCACGGGCATGTCTGGACCCAGTCCCCGCAGCCTGCCCCTTGGTGGGGCAGTACCCCCGGAGGCCAGGAAGGTCTGGGCAAAGCTGGCCAGGGGCAGGGGCCCTGCTGGGTCCTGCCCCTGGGCTGTGGGGCCTCTGAGCACAACCGGCCCTCTCCCACTGGAAGACCTCCCCGGCTGCCTCCAAAGGCCGGTTTGCCAACACTCCCGCCCGCTGTTCCCGCCAGGCACGCACAATGCTCCCAAGCCCGGGAGAAAAGCGCTTCGGGGTGTTGCCCTATCCGGACCCTTGCCCCTGAGCCTGGGGTCCAGGCAGTGGGTCCACACTCCCAGACCAAGGCAGAACCACATGCACTCGTCTGTTCCTGACCCCTGCACCGGCAGAGAGCTCGGGGGAGCCAGAGTCTGTCAGGCAGCTGCTGGGTTGGCTGCCTGTGTGGGAAGGGGCAGAGCCGACCTAGGGGCAAGTTGGGCCTCTTCCTCTCCCTGCTGCCCTGAGGCTGCTGGGCCAAAGACGTCTTGGGCATCCAGCCCCTTACTGGTCCCTTCCCTCTGACGAGGCCCTCTGAGCTCAAGCACCTTGCAGTGTGGAGACAGCCCCTGCCAGCAACCTCCTCTCCAAGGAGGCCTCAACCGAGGCCTAGGCCCAGGGAAAAGGCACCAGCGGGGTTGAGCCAGGGGAGGCGCCCGGGCATGTCTGGACCCTGTCCCCGCAGCCTGCCCCTTGGTGGGGCAGTACCCCCGGAGGCCAGGAAGGTCTGGGCAAGGCTGGCCAGGGGCAGGGGCCCTGCTGGGTCCTGCCCCTGGCCTGTGGGGCCTCTGAGCACAACCGGCCCTCTCCCACTGGAAGACCTCCCCGTCTGCCTCGAAAGGCCGGTTTGCAAGCACTCCCGCCCGCTGTTCCCGCCAGGCAGGCACAATGCTCCCAAGCCCGGGAGAAAAGCGCTTCGGGGTGGTGCTCTCCTCGGGCCCTTGCCCCTGAGCCTGGGGGCCAGGCAGTTGGAACACACTCCCAGGCCAAGGCAGAATGACATGCACACGTCTGTTCCTGCCCCCTAAACCGGCAGAGAGCTCGGGGGAGCCAGAGACTGCCAGGCTGCTGCTGGGCTGGCTGCCTGTGTGGGACGGGGCAGAGCCGACCTAGGGGCAAGTTGGGCCTCTTCCTCTCCCTGCTGCCCTGAGGCTGCTGGGACAAAGAGGTCTTGGGCATCCAGCCCCTTGCTGGTCCCTTCCCTCTGACGAGGCCCTCTGAGCTCCAGCACCTTGCAGTGTGGAGACAGCCCCTGCCAGCAACCTCCTCTCCAATGAGGCCTCAACCGAGGCCTAGGCCCAGGGGAAAGGCACCAGCGGGGATGAGCCTGGGGAGGCGCCCGGGCATGTCTGGACCCAGTCCACGCAGCCTGCCCCTTGGTGGGGCAGTACCCCCGGAGGCCAGGAAGGTCTGGGCAAGGCTGCCAGGGGCAGGACAGCGCTGGGTCCTGCCCCTGGCCTGAGGGACGTCTGAGCACAACCGGCACTCTCCCGCTGGAAGACCTCCCCGTCTGCCTCGAAAGGCCGGTTTGCAAGCACTCCCGCCCGCTGTTCCCGCCAGGCACGCACAATGCTCCCAAGCCCGGTAGAAAAGCGCTTCGGGGTGGTGCTCTCTCCGGGCCCTTGCCCCTAAGCCTGCGGGCCAGGCAGGGGGAACACACTCCCAGGCCAAGACAGAACGACATGAACACGTCTGTTCCTGCCCCCTACACCGGCAGAGAGCTCGGGGGAGCCAGAGTCTCTCAGGCAGGTGCTGGGCTGGCCGCCTGTGTGGGAAGGGGCAGAGCCGACCTAGGGGCAAGTTGGGCCTCTTGCTCTCCCTGCTGCCCTGAGGTTGCTGGGCCAAAGACGTCTTGGGCATCCAGCCCTTTGCTGGTCCCTTCCCTCTGACGAGGCCCTCTGAGCTCCAGCACCTTGCAGTGTGGAGACAGCACCTGCCAGCAATCTCCTCTCCAAGGAGGCCTCAACCGAGGCCTAGGCCCAGGGGAAAGGCACCAGCGGGGATGAGCCTGGGGAGGCGCCCGGGCATGTCTGGACCCAGTCCCCGCAGCCTGCCCCTTGGTGGGGCAGAACCCCTGGAGGCCAGGAAGGTCTGGGCAAGGCTGACCAGGGGCAGGGGACCTGCTGGGTCCTGCCCCTGGCCTGTGGGGCCTCTGAGCACAACCGGCCCTCTCCCACTGGAAGACCTCCCCGGCTGCCTCCAAAGGCCGTTTTGCACGCACTCCCGCCCACTGTTCCCACCAAGCGCGCACAATGCTCCCATCCCGGGAGAAAAGCGCTTCGGGGTGGTGCTCTCTCCGGGCCCTTGCCCCTGAGACTGGGGGCCAGGCAGGGGATCCACAGTCCCAGGCCAAGGCACAACAACATGCACACGTCTGTTCCTGCCCCCTCCACCGGCAGAGAGCTGGGGGAAGCCAGAGTCTGTCAGGCAGCTGCTGGGCTGGCCGCCTGTGTGGGAAGGGGCAGAGCCGACCTAGGGGCAAGTTGGGCCTCTTGCTCTCCCTGCTGCCCTGAGGCTGCTGGGCCAAAGAGGTCTTGGGCATCCAGCCCCTTGCTGGTCCCTTCCCTCTGACGAGGCCCTCTGAGCTCCAGCACCTTGCAGTGTGGAGACAGCCCCTGCCAGCAACCTCCTCTCCAAGGAGGCCTCAACCGAGGCCTAGGCACAGGGGAAAGGCACCAGCGGGGATGAGCCAGTGGAGGCGCACGGGCATATCAGGACCCAGTCCCTGCAGCCTGCCCCTTGGTGGGGCAGTACCCCCGGAGGCCAGGAAGGTCTGGGCAAGGCTGGCCAGGGGCAGGGTCCCTGCTGGGTCCTGCCCCTGGCCTGTGGGGCCTCTGAGCACAACCGGCCCTCTCCCACTGGAAGACCTCCCCGGCTGCCTCCAAAGGCGGGTTTGCCAACACTCCCGCCCGCTGTTCCCGCCAGGCACGCACAACGCTCCCAAGGCCAGGAGAAAAGCGCTTCGGGGTGTTGCTCTCTCCGGGCCCTTGCCCCTGAGCCTGGGGTCCAGGCAGTGGGTCCACACTCCCAGACCAAGGCAGAACCACATGCACACGTCTGTTCCTGACCCCTGCACCGGCAGAGAGCTCGGGGGAGCCAGAGTCTGTCAGGCAGCTGCTGGGTTGGCTGCCTGTGTGGGAAGGGGCAGAGCCGACCTAGGGGCAAGTTGGGCCTCTTGCTCTCCCTGCTGCCCTGAGGCTGCTGGGCCAAAGAGGTCTTGGGCATCCAGCCCCTTGCTGGTCCCTTCCCGCTGACGAGGCCCTCTGAGCTCCAGCACCTTGCAGTGTGGAGACAGCCCCTGCCAGCAACCTCCTCTCCAAGGAGGCCTCAACCGAGGCCTAGGCCCAGGGGAAAGGCACCAGCGGGGATGAGCCTGGGGAGGCGCCCGGGCATCTCTGGACCCAGGCCCCGCAGCCTGCCCCTTAGTGGGGCAGTACCCCCGGAGGCCAGGAAGGTCTGGGCAAGGCTGGCCAGGGGCAGGGGCCCTGCTGCGTCCTGCCCCTGGCCTGTGGGGCCTCTGAGCACAACCGGCCCTCTCCCACTGGAAGACCTCCCCGGCTGCCTCCAAGGCCGGTTTGCAAGCGCTCCCGCACACTGTTCCCAGCAGGCGTGCACAATGCTCCCAAGCCCGGGAGAAAAGCGCTTCAGGGTGGTGCTCTCTCCGGGCCCTTGCCCCTGAGCCTGGGGGCAAGGCAGGGTGTCCACACTCCCAGGACAAGGCAGAACCACATGCACACGTCTGATCTGCCCCCTGCACCGGCAGAGAGCTCGGGGGAGCCAGAGTCTGTCAGGCAGCTGCTGGGCTGGCCGCCTGTGTGGGAAGGGGCAGAGCCGACCTAGGGGCAAGTTGGGCCTCTTGCTCTCCCTGCTGCCCTGAGGCTGCTGGGCCAAAGAGGTCTTGGGCATCCAGCCCCTTGCTGGTCCCTTCCCTCTGACGAGGCCCTCTGAGCTCCAGCACCTTTCAGTGTGGAGACAGCCCCTGCCAGCAACCTCCTCTCCAAGGAGGCCTCAACCGAGGCCTAGGCCCAGGGGAAAGGCACCAGCGGGGATGAGCCTGGGGAGGCGCCCGGGCATGTCTGGACCCAGTCCCCGCAGCCTGCCCCTTGGTGGGGCAGTACCCCCGGAGGCCAGGAAGGTCTGGGCAAGGCTGCCAGGGGCAGGGACACTGCTGGGTCCTGCCCCTGGCCTGTGGGGCGTCTGAGCACAACCGGCACTCTCCCGCTGGAAGACCTCCCCGTCTGCCTCGAAAGGCCGGTTTGCAAGCACTCCCGCCCGCTGTTCCCGCCAGGCACGCACAATGCTCCCAAGCCCGGGAGAAAAGCGCTTCGGGGTGGTGCTCTCTCCGGGCCCTTGCCCCTGAGCCTGGGGGCAAGGCATGGGGAACACACTCCCAGGCCAAGGCAGAACCACATGCCCACGTCTGTTCCTGTCCCCTGCACCGGCAGAGAGCTTGGGGGAGCCAGAGTCTGTCAGGCAGCTGCTGGGTTGGCCGCCTGTGTGGGAAGGGGCAGAGCCGCCCTAGGGGCAAGTTGGGCCTCTTGCTCTCCCTGCTGCCCTGAGGCTGCTGGGCCAAAGACGTCTTGGGCATCCAGCCCCTTACTGGTCCCTTCCCTCTGACGAGGCCCTCTGAGCTCCAGCACCTTGCAGTGCGGAGACAGCCCCTGCCAGCAACCTCCTCTCCAAGGAGGCCTCAACCGAGGCCTAGGCCCATGGGAAAGGCACCAGAGGGGATGAGCCAGGGGAGGCGCCCGAGCATGTCTGGACCCAGTCCCCGCAGCCTGCCCCTTGGTGGGGCAGTACCCCCGGAGGCCAGGAAGGTCTGGGTAAGACTGGCCAGGGGCAGGGGCCCTGCTGGGTCCTGCCCCTGGCCTGTGGGGCCTCTGAGCACAACCGGCCCTCTCCCACTGGAAGACCTCCCCGGCTGCCTCCAAAGGCCGGTTTGCAAGCGCTCCCGGCCACTGTTACCAGCAGGCGGGCACAATGCTCCTAAGCCCGGAAGAAAAGCGCTTCAGGGTCGTGCTCTCTCTGGGCCCTTGCCCCTGAGCCTGGGGGCAAGGCAGGGTGTCCACACTCCCAGGCCAAGGCAGAACCACATGCACACGTCTGACCTGCCCCCTGCACCGGCAGAGAGCTCGGGGGAGCCAGAGTCTGTCAGGCAGCTGCTGGGCTGGCCGCCTGTGTGGGAAGTGGCAGAGCCGACCTAGGGGCAAGTTGGGCCTCTTGCTCTCCCTGCTGCCCTGAGGCTGCTGGGCCAAAGAGGTCTTGGGCATCCAGCCCCTTGCTGGTCCCTTCCCTCTGACGAGGCCCTCTGAGCTCCAGCACCTTGCAGTGTGGAGACAGCCCCTGCCAGCAACCTCCTCTCCAAGGAGGCCTCAACCGAGGCCTAGGCCCAGGGGAAAGGCACCAGCGGGGATGAGCCTGGGGAGGCGCCCGGGCATGTCTGGACCCAGTCCCCGCAGCCTGCCCCTTGGTGGGGCAGTACCCCCGGAGGCCAGGAAGGTCTGGGCAAGGCTGGCCAGGGGCAGGGGCCCTGCTGGGTCCTGCCCCTGGCCTGTGGGGCCTCTGAGCACAACCGGCCCTCTCCCACTGGAAGAACTCCCCGGCTGCCTCCAAAGGCCAGTTTGCCAACACTCCCGCCCGCTGTTCCCGCCAGGCACGCACAATGCTCCCAAGCCCGTGAGAAAAGCGCTTCGGGGTGGTGCTCTCCTCGGGCCCTTGCCCCTGAGCCTGGGGGCCAGGCAGTTGGTCCACACTCCCAGACCAAGGCAGAACCACATGCACACGTCTGTTCCTGACCCCTGCACCGGCAGAGAGCTCGGGGGAGCCAGAGACTGTCAGGCAGCTGCTGGGCTGGCCGCCTGTGTAGGAAGGGGCAGAGCCGGCCTAGGGGCAAGTTGGGCCTCTTCCTCTCCCTGCTGCCCTGAGGCTGCTGGGCCAAAGAGGTCTTGGGCATCCAGCCCCTTGCTGGTCCCTTCCCTCTGATGAGGCCCTCTGAGCTCCAGCACCTTGCAGTGTGGAGACAGCCCCTGCCAGCAACCTCCTCTCCAAGGAGGCCTCAACCGAGGCCTAGGCCCAGGGGAAAGGCACCAGCGGGGATGAGCCAGTGGAGGCGCATGGGCATGTCTGGACCCAGTCCCCACAGCCTGCCCCTTGGTGGGGCAGTACCCCCGGAGGCCAGGAAGGTCTGGGCAAGGCTGCCAGGGGCAGGGACACTGCTGGGTCCTGCCCCTGGCCTGTGGGGCGTCTGAGCAGAACCGGCACTCTCCCGCTGGAAGACCTGCCCGGCCGCCTCCAAAGGCCGGTTAACAAGCGCTCCCGCCCACTGTTCCCAGCAGGCGTGCACAATGCTCCCAAGCCCGGGAGAAAAGCGCTTCGGGGTGGTGCTCTCTCCGGGCCCTTGCCCCTGAGCCTGGGGGCAAGGCAGGGTGTCCACACTCCCAGGCCAAGGCAGAACCACATGCACACGTCTGATCTGCCCCCTGCACCGGCAGAGAGCTCGGTGGAGCCAGAGTCTGTCAGGCAGCTGCTGGGCTGGCCGCCTGTGTGGGAAGGGGCAGAGCCGACCTAGGGGCAAGTTGGGCCTCTTGCTCTCCCTGCTGCCCTGAGGCTGCTGGGCCAAAGAGGTCTTGGGCATCCAGCCCCTTGCTTGTCCCTTCCCTCTGACGAGGCCCTCTGAGCTCCAGCACCTTGCAGTGTGGAGACAGCCCCTGCCAGCAATCTCCTCTCCAAGGAGGCCTCAACCGAGGCCTAGGCCCAGGGAAAAGGCACCAGCGGGGTTGAGCCAGGGGAGGCGCCCGGGCATGTCTGGACCCTGTCCCCGCAGCCTGCCCCTTGGTGGGGCAGTACCCCCGGAGGCCAGGAAGGTCTGGGCAAGGCTGGCCAGGGGCAGGGGCCCTGCTGGGTCCTGCCCCTGGCCTGTGGGGCCTCTGAGCACAACCGGCCCTCTCCCACTGGAAGACCTCCCCGGCTGCCTCCAAAGTCCTGTTTGCAAGCACTCCCGCCCACTGTTCCCGCCAGGCGCGCACAATGCTCCCAAGCCCGGGAGAAAAGCGCTTCGGGGTGGTGGTCTCTCCGGGCCCTTGCCCCTGAGCCTGGGGGCCAGGCAGGGGATCCACAGTCCCAGGCCAAGGCACAACAACATGCACACGTCTGTTCCTGCCGCCTCCACCGGCAGAGAGCTGGGGGAAGCCAGAGTCTGTCAGGCAGCTGCTGGGCTGGCCGCCTGTGTGGGAAGGGGCAGAGCCGACCTAGGGGCAAGTTGGGCCTCTTGCTCTCCCTGCTGCCCTGAGGCTGCTGGGCCAAAGAGGTCTTGGGCATCCAGCCCCTTGCTGGTCCCTTCCCTCTGACGAGGCCCTCTGAGCTCCAGCACCTTGCAGTGTGGAGACAGCCCCTGCCAGCAACCTCCTCTCCAAGGAGGCCTCAACCGAGGCCTAGGCCCAGGGGAAAGGCACCAGCGGGGATGAGCCAGTGGAGGCGCACGGGCATTTCAGGACCCAGTCCCTGCAGCCTGCCCCTTGGTGGGGCAGTACCCCCGGAGGCCAGGAAGGTCTGGGCAAGGCTGGCCAGGGGCAGGGTCCCTGCTGGGTCCTGCCCCTGGCCTGTGGGGCCTCTGAGCACAACCGGCCCTCTCCCACTGGAAGACCTCCCCGGCTGCCTCCAAAGGCGGGTTTGCCAACACTCCCGCCCGCTGTTCCCGCCAGGCACGCACAACGCTCCCAAGGCCAGGAGAAAAGCGCTTCGGGGTGTTGCTCTCTCCGGGCCCTTGCCCCTGAGCCTGGGGTCCAGGCAGTGGGTCCACACTCCCAGACCAAGGCAGAACCACATGCACACGTCTGTTCCTGACCCCTGCACCGGCAGAGAGCTCGGGGGAGCCAGAGTCTGTCAGGCAGCTGCTGGGTTGGCTGCCTGTGTGGGAAGGGGCAGAGCCGACCTAGGGGCAAGTTGGGCCTCTTGCTCTCCCTGCTGCCCTGAGGCTGCTGGGCCAAAGAGGTCTTGGGCATCCAGCCCCTTGCTGGTCCCTTCCCGCTGACGAGGCCCTCTGAGCTCCAGCACCTTGCAGTGTGGAGACAGCCCCTGCCAGCAACCTCCTCTCCAAGGAGGCCTCAACCGAGGCCTAGGCCCAGGGGAAAGGCACCAGCGGGGATGAGCCTGGGGAGGCGCCCGGGCATCTCTGGACCCAGGCCCCGCAGCCTGCCCCTTAGTGGGGCAGTACCCCCGGAGGCCAGGAAGGTCTGGGCAAGGCTGGCCAGGGGCAGGGGCCCTGCTGCGTCCTGCCCCTGGCCTGTGGGGCCTCTGAGCACAACCGGCCCTCTCCCACTGGAAGACCTCCCCGGCTGCCTCCAAGGCCGGTTTGCAAGCGCTCCCGCACACTGTTCCCAGCAGGCGTGCACAATGCTCCCAAGCCCGGGAGAAAAGCGCTTCAGGGTGGTGCTCTCTCCGGGCCCTTGCCCCTGAGCCTGGGGGCAAGGCAGGGTGTCCACACTCCCAGGACAAGGCAGAACCACATGCACACGTCTGATCTGCCCCCTGCACCGGCAGAGAGCTCGGGGGAGCCAGAGTCTGTCAGGCAGCTGCTGGGCTGGCCGCCTGTGTGGGAAGGGGCAGAGCCGACCTAGGGGCAAGTTGGGCCTCTTGCTCTCCCTGCTGCCCTGAGGCTGCTGGGCCAAAGAGGTCTTGGGCATCCAGCCCCTTGCTGGTCCCTTCCCTCTGACGAGGCCCTCTGAGCTCCAGCACCTTTCAGTGTGGAGACAGCCCCTGCCAGCAACCTCCTCTCCAAGGAGGCCTCAACCGAGGCCTAGGCCCAGGGGAAAGGCACCAGCGGGGATGAGCCTGGGGAGGCGCCCGGGCATGTCTGGACCCAGTCCCCGCAGCCTGCCCCTTGGTGGGGCAGTACCCCCGGAGGCCAGGAAGGTCTGGGCAAGGCTGCCAGGGGCAGGGACACTGCTGGGTCCTGCCCCTGGCCTGTGGGGCGTCTGAGCACAACCGGCACTCTCCCGCTGGAAGACCTCCCCGTCTGCCTCCAAAGGCCGGTTTGCAAGCACTCCCGCCCGCTGTTCCCGCCAGGCACGCACAATGCTCCCAAGCCCGGGAGAAAAGCGCTTCGGGGTGGTGCTCTCTCCGGGCCCTTGCCCCTGAGCCTGGGGGCAAGGCATGGGGAACACACTCCCAGGCCAAGGCAGAACCACATGCCCACGTCTGTTCCTGTCCCCTGCACCGGCAGAGAGCTTGGGGGAGCCAGAGTCTGTCAGGCAGCTGCTGGGTTGGCCGCCTGTGTGGGAAGGGGCAGAGCCGCCCTAGGGGCAAGTTGGGCCTCTTGCTCTCCCTGCTGCCCTGAGGCTGCTGGGCCAAAGACGTCTTGGGCATCCAGCCCCTTACTGGTCCCTTCCCTCTGACGAGGCCCTCTGAGCTCCAGCACCTTGCAGTGTGGAGACAGCCCCTGCCAGCAACCTCCTCTCCAAGGAGGCCTCAACCGAGGCCTAGGCCCATGGGAAAGGCACCAGAGGGGATGAGCCAGGGGAGGCGCCCGAGCATGTCTGGACCCAGTCCCCGCAGCCTGCCCCTTGGTGGGGCAGTACCCCCGGAGGCCAGGAAGGTCTGGGTAAGACTGGCCAGGGGCAGGGGCCCTGCTGGGTCCTGCCCCTGGCCTGTGGGGCCTCTGAGCACAACCGGCCCTCTCCCACTGGAAGACCTCCCCGGCTGCCTCCAAAGGCCGGTTTGCAAGCGCTCCCGGCCACTGTTACCAGCAGGCGGGCACAATGCTCCTAAGCCCGGAAGAAAAGCGCTTCAGGGTCGTGCTCTCTCTGGGCCCTTGCCCCTGAGCCTGGGGGCAAGGCAGGGTGTCCACACTCCCAGGCCAAGGCAGAACCACATGCACACGTCTGACCTGCCCCCTGCACCGGCAGAGAGCTCGGGGGAGCCAGAGTCTGTCAGGCAGCTGCTGGGCTGGCCGCCTGTGTGGGAAGTGGCAGAGCCGACCTAGGGGCAAGTTGGGCCTCTTGCTCTCCCTGCTGCCCTGAGGCTGCTGGGCCAAAGAGGTCTTGGGCATCCAGCCCCTTGCTGGTCCCTTCCCTCTGACGAGGCCCTCTGAGCTCCAGCACCTTGCAGTGTGGAGACAGCCCCTGCCAGCAACCTCCTCTCCAAGGAGGCCTCAACCGAGGCCTAGGCCCAGGGGAAAGGCACCAGCGGGGATGAGCCTGGGGAGGCGCCCGGGCATGTCTGGACCCAGTCCCCGCAGCCTGCCCCTTGGTGGGGCAGTACCCCCGGAGGCCAGGAAGGTCTGGGCAAGGCTGGCCAGGGGCAGGGGCCCTGCTGGGTCCTGCCCCTGGCCTGTGGGGCCTCTGAGCACAACCGGCCCTCTCCCACTGGAAGAACTCCCCGGCTGCCTCCAAAGGCCAGTTTGCCAACACTCCCGCCCGCTGTTCCCGCCAGGCACGCACAATGCTCCCAAGCCCGTGAGAAAAGCGCTTCGGGGTGGTGCTCTCCTCGGTCCCTTGCCCCTGAGCCTGGGGGCCAGGCAGTTGGTCCACACTCCCAGACCAAGGCAGAACCAAATGCACACGTCTGTTCCTGACCCCTGTATCGGCAGAGAGCTCGGGGGAGCCAGAGACTGTCAGGCAGCTGCTGGGCTGGCCGCCTGTGTAGGAAGGGGCAGAGCCGGCCTAGGGGCAAGTTGGGCCTCTTCCTCTCCCTGCTGCCCTGAGGCTGCTGGGCCAAAGAGGTCTTGGGCATCCAGCCCCTTGCTGGTCCCTTCCCTCTGACGAGGCCCTCTGAGCTCCAGCACCTTGCAGTGTGGAGACAGCCCCTGCCAGCAACCTCCTCTCCAAGGAGGCCTCAACCGAGGCCTAGGCCCAGGGGAAAGGCACCAGCGGGGATGAGCCAGTGGAGGCGCATGGGCATGTCTGGACCCAGTCCCCACAGCCTGCCCCTTGGTGGGGCAGTACCCCCGGAGGCCAGGAAGGTCTGGGCAAGGCTGCCAGGGGCAGGGACACTGCTGGGTCCTGCCCCTGGCCTGTGGGGCGTCTGAGCACAACCAGCACTCTCCCGCTGGAAGACCTGCCCGGCCGCCTCCAAAGGCCGGTTAACAAGCGCTCCCGCCCACTGTTCCCAGCAGGCGTGCACAATGCTCCCAAGCCCGGGAGAAAAGCGCTTCGGGGTGGTGCTCTCTCCGGGCCCTTGCCCCTGAGCCTGGGGGCAAGGCAGGGTGTCCACACTCCCAGGCCAAGGCAGAACCACATGCACACGTCTGATCTGCCCCCTGCACCGGCAGAGAGCTCGGGGGAGCCAGAGTCTGTCAGGCAGCTGCTGGGCTGGCCGCCTGTGTGGGAAGGGGCAGAGCCGACCTAGGGGCAAGTTGGGCCTCTTGCTCTCCCTGCTGCCCTGAGGCTGCTGGGCCAAAGAGGTCTTGGGCATCCAGCCCCTTGCTTGTCCCTTCCCTCTGACGAGGCCCTCTGAGCTCCAGCACCTTGCAGTGTGGAGACAGCCCCTGCCAGCAATCTCCTCTCCAAGGAGGCCTCAACCGAGGCCTAGGCCCAGGGAAAAGGCACCAGCGGGGTTGAGCCAGGGGAGGCGCCCGGGCATGTCTGGACCCTGTCCCCGCAGCCTGCCCCTTGGTGGGGCAGTACCCCCGGAGTCCAGGAAGGTCTGGGCAAGGCTGGCCAGGGGCAGGGGCCCTGCTGGGTCCTGCCCCTGGCCTTTGGGGCCTCTGAGCACAACTGGCCCTCTCCCACTGGAAGACCTCCCCGGCTGCCTCCAAAGGCCGGTTTGCCAACACTCCCGCCCGCTGTTCCCGCCAGGCACGCACAATGCTCCCAAGCCCGGGAGAAAAGCGCTTCAGGGTGTTGCCCTCTCCGGGCCCTTGCCCCTGAGCCTGGGGTCCAGGCAGTGGGTCCACACTCCCAGACCAAGGCAGAACCACATGCACACGTCTGTTCCTGACCCCTGCACCGGCAGAGAGCTCGGGGGAGCCAGAGTCTGTCAGGCAGCTGCTGGGTTGGCTGCCTGTGTGGGAAGGGGCAGAGCCGACCTAGGGGCAAGTTGGGCCTCTTCCTCTCCCTGCTGCCCTGAGGCTGCTGGGCCAAAGACGTCTTGGGCATCCAGCCCCTTACTGGTCCCTTCCCTCTGACGAGGCCCTCTGAGCTCCAGCACCTTGCAGTGTGGAGACAGCCCCTGCCAGCAACCTCCTCTCCAAGGAGGCCTCAACCGAGGCCTAGGCCCAGGGGAAAGGCACCAGCGGGGATGAGCCAGTGGAGGCGCAAGGGCATGTCTGGACCCAGTCCCCGCAGCCTGCCCCTTGGTGGGGCAGTACCCCCGGAGGCCAGGAAGGTCTGGGCAAGGCTGCGAGGGGCAGGGGCCCTGCTGGGTCGTGCCCCTGGCCTGTGGGGCGTCTGAGCACAACCGGCACTCTCCCGCTGGAAGACCTCCCCGTCTGCCTCCAAAGGCCGGTTTGCAAGCACTCCCGCCCGCTGTTCCCGCCAGGCAGGCACAATGCTCCCAAGCCCGGGAGAAAAGCTCTTCGGGGTGGTGCTCTCCTGGGCCCTTGCCCCTGAGCCTGGGGGCCAGGCAGTTGGAACACACTCCCAGGCCAAGGCAGAACGACATGCACACGTCTGTTCCTGCCCCCTACACCGGCAGAGAGCTCGGGGGAGCCAGAGACTGAAAGGCTGCTGCTGGGCTGGCTGCCTGTGTGGGACGGGGCAGAGCCGACCTAGGGGCAAGTTGGGCCTCTTGCTCTCCCTGCTGCCCTGAGGCTGCTGGGTCAAAGAGGTCTTGGGCATCCAGCCCTTTGCTGGTCCCTTCCCTCTGACGAGGCCCTCTGAGCTCCAGCACCTTGCAGTGTGGAGACAGCCCCTGCCAGCAACCTCCTCTCCAAAGAGGCCTCAACCGAGGCCTACGCCCAGGGGAAAAGCACCAGCGGGGATGATCCTGGGGAGGCGCACGGACATGTCTGGACCCAGTCCCCGCAGCCTGCCCCTTGGTGGGGCAGTACCCCCGGAGGCCAGGAAGGTCTGGGCAAGGCTGGCCAGGGGCAGGGGACCTGCTGGGTCCTGCCCCTGGCCTGTGAGGCCTCTGAGCACAACCGGCCCTCTCCCACTGGAAGACCTCCCCAGCTGCCTCCAAAGTCCTGTTTGCAAACACTCCCGCCCGCTGTTCACGCCAGGCTCGCACAATGCTCCCAAGCCCGGGAGAAAAGCGCTTCGGGGTGGTTCTCTCTCCGGGCCCTTGCCCCTGAGCCTGGGGGCCAGGCAGTGGGTCCACACTCCCAGACCAAGGCAGAACCACATGCACACGTCTGTTCCTGACCCCTGCACCGGCAGAGAGCTCGGGGGAGCCAGAGTCTGTCAGGCAGCTGCTGGGCTGGCCGCCTGTGTGGGAAGGGGCAGAGCCGACCTAGGGGCAAGTTGGGCCTCTTGCTCTCCCTGCTGCCCTGAGGCTGCTGGGCCAAAGAGGTCTTGGGCATCCAGCCCCTTGCTGGTCCCTTCCCTCTGACGAGGCCCTCTGAGCTCCAGCACCTTGCAGTGTGGAGACAGCCCCTGCCAGCAACCTCCTCTCCAATGAGGCCTCAACCGAGGCCTAGGCCCAGGGGAAAGGCACCAGCGGGGATGAGCCTGGGGAGGCGCCCGGGCATGTCTGGACCCAGTCCCCGCAGCCTGCCCCTTGGTGGGGCAGTACCCCCGGAGGCCAGGAAGGTCTGTGCAAGCCTGCCAGGGGCAGGGACAGCGCTGGGTCCTGCCCCTGGCCTGTGGGACGTCTGAGCACAACCGGCACTCTCCCGCTGGAAGACCTCCCCGTCTGCCTCCAAAGGCCGGTTTGCAAGCACTCCCGCCCGCTGTTCCCGCCAGGCACGCACAATGCTCCCAAGCCCGGGAGAAAAGCGCTTCGGGGTGGTGCTCTCTCCGGGCCCTTGCCCCTAAGCCTGCGGGCCAGGCAGGGGGAACACACTCGCAGGCCAAGACAGAACGACATGAACACGTCTGTTCCTGACCCCTACACCGGCAGAGAGCTCGGGGGAGCCAGAGTCTCTCAGGCAGGTGCTGGGCTGGCCGCCTGTGTGGGAAGGGGCAGAGCCGACCTAGGGGCAAGTTGGGCCTCTTGCTCTCCCTGCTGCCCTGAGGCTGCTGGGCCAAAGACGTCTTGGGCATCCAGCCCTTTGCTGGTCCCTTCCCTCTGACGAGGCCCTCTGAGCTCCAGCACCTTGCAGTGTGGAGACAGCACCTGCCAGCAATCTCCTCTCCAAGGAGGCCTCAACCGAGGCCTAGGCCCAGGGGAAAGGCACCAGCGGGGATGAGCGTGGGGAGGCGCCCGGGCATGTCTGGACCCAGTCCCCGCAGCCTGCCCCTTGGTGGGGCAGTACCACTGGAGGCCAGGAAGGTCTGGGCAAGGCTGACCAGGGGCAGGGGACCTGCTGGGTCCTGCCCCTGGCCTGTGGGGCCTCTGAGCACAACCGGCCCTCTCCCACTGGAAGACCTCCCCGGCTGATTCCAAAGGCCGTTTTGCACGCACTCCCGCCCACTCTTCCCACCAAGCGCGCACAATGCTCCCAAGCCCGGGAGAAAAGCGCTTCGGGGTGGTGCTCTCTCCGGGCCCTTGCCCCTGAGACTGGGGGCCAGGCAGGGGGTCCACACTCCCAGGCCAAGGCAGAACCACATGCACACGTCTGTTCCTGACCCCTGCACCGGCAGAGAGCGCGGGGGAGCCAGAGTCTGTCAGGCAGCTGCTGGGCTGGCCGCCTTTGTGGGAAGGGGCAGAGCCGACCTAGGTTCAAGTAGGGCCTCTTGCTCTCCCTGCTGCCCTGAGGCTGCTGGGCCAAAGAGGTCTTGGGCATCCAGCCCTTTGCTTGTCCCTTCCTTCTGACGAGGCCCTCTGAGCTCCAGCACCTTGCAGTGTGGAGACAGCCCCTGCCAGCAACCTCCTCTCCAAGGAGGCCTCAACCGAGACCTAGGACCAGGAGAAAGGCACCAGCGGGGATGAGCCTGGGGAGGTGCCCAGGCATGTCTGGACCCAGTCCCCGCAGCCTGCCCCTTGGTGGGGCAGTACCCCCGGAGTCCAGGAAGGTCTGGGAAAGGCTGGCCAGGGGCAGGGGACCTGCTGGGTCCTGCCCCTGGCCTGTGGGGCCTCTAAGCACAACCGGCCCTCTCCCACTGGAAGACCTCCCCGGCTGCCTCCAAAGTCCTGTTTGCCAACACTCCCACCCGCTGTTCACGCCAGACTTGCACAATGCTCCCAAGCCCGGGAGAAAAGCGCTTCGGGGTGGTGCTCTCTCTGGGCCCTTGCCCCTGAGCCTGGGGGCAAGGCATGGGGAACACACTCCCAGGCCAAGGCAGAACCACATGCCCACGTCTGTTCCTGTCCCCTGCACCGGCAGAGAGCTTGGGGGAGCCAGAGTCTGTCAGGCAGCTGCTGGGTTGGCCGCCTGTGTGGGAAGGGGCAGAGCCGCCCTAGGGGCAAGTTGGGCCTCTTGCTCTCCCTGCTGCCCTGAGGCTGCTGGGCCAAAGACGTCTTGGGCATCCAGCCCCTTACTGGTCCCTTCCCTCTGACGAGGCCCTCTGAGCTCCAGCACCTTGCAGTGTGGAGACAGCCCCTGCCAGCAACCTCCTCTCCAAGGAGGCCTCAACCGAGGCCTAGGCCCAGGGGAAAGGCACCAGCGGGGATGAGCCAGGGGAGGCGCCCGAGCATGTCTGGACCCAGTCCCCGCAGCCTGCCCCTTGGTGGGGCAGTACCCCCGGAGGCCAGGAAGGTCTGGGTAAGACTGGCCAGGGGCAGGGGCCCTGCTGGGTCCTGCCCCTGGCCTGTGGGACCTCTGAGCACAACCGGCCCTCTCCCACTGGAAGACCTCCCCGGCTGCCTCCAAAGGCCGGTTTGCAAGCGCTCCCGGCCACTGTTACCAGCAGGCGGGCACAATGCTCCTAAGCCCGGAAGAAAAGCGCTTCAGGGTGGTGCTCTCTCTGGGCCCTTGCCCCTGAGCCTGGGGGCAAGGCAGGGTGTCCACACTCCCAGGCCAAGGCAGAACCACATGCACACGTCTGACCTGCCCCCTGCACCGGCAGAGAGCTCGGGGGAGCCAGAGTCTGTCAGGCAGCTGCTGGGCTGGCCGCCTGTGTGGGAAGTGGCAGAGCCGACCTAGGGGCAAGTTGGGCCTCTTGCTCTCCCTGCTGCCCTGAGGCTGCTGGGCCAAAGAGGTCTTGGGCATCCAGCCCCTTGCTGGTCCCTTCCCTCTGACGAGGCCCTCTGAGCTCCAGCACCTTGCAGTGTGGAGACAGCCCCTGCCAGCAACCTCCTCTCCAAGGAGGCCTCAACCGAGGCCTAGGCCCAGGGGAAAGGCACGAGCGGGGATGAGCCAGTGGAGGCGCACGGGCATGTCTGGACCCAGTCCCCGCAGCCTGCCCCTTGGTGGGGCAGTACCCCCGGAGGCCAGGAAGGTCTGGGCAAGGCTGGCCAGGGGCAGGGGCCCTGCTGGGTCCTGCCCCTGGGCTGTGGGGCCTCTGAGCACAACCGGCCCTCTCCCACTGGAAGACCTCCCCGGCTGCCTCCAAAGGCCAGTTTGCCAACACTCCCGCCCGCTGTTCCCGCCAGGCACGCACAATGCTCCCAAGCCCGGGAGAAAAGCGATTCGGGGTGGTGCTCTCCTCGGGCCCTTGCCCCTGAGCCTGGGGGCCAGGCAGTTGGTCCACACTCCCAGACCAAGGCAGAACCACATGCACACGTCTGTTCCTGACCCCTGCACCGGCAGAGAGCTCGGGGGAGCCAGAGTCTGTCAGGCAGCTGCTGGGCTGGCCGCCTGTGTGGGAAGGGGCAGAGCCGACCTAGGGGCAAGTTGGGCCTCTTCCTCTCCCTGCTGCCCTGAGGCTGCTGGGCCAAAGAGGTCTTGGGCATCCAGCCACTTGCTGGTCCCTTCCCTCTGACGAGGCCCTCTGAGCTCCAGCACCTTGCAGTGTGGAGACAGCCCCTGCCAGCAACATCCTCTCCAAGGAGGCCTCAACCGAGACCTAGGACCAGGGGAAAGGCACCAGCGGGGATGAGCCTGGGGAGGTGTCCAGGCATGTCTGGACCCAGTCCCCGCAGCCTGCCCCTTGGTGGGGCAGTACCCCCGGAGTCCAGGAAGGTCTGGGAAAGGCTGGCCAGGGGCAGGGGACCTGCTGGGTCCTGCCCCTGGCCTGTGGGGCCTCTAAGCACAACCGGCCCTCTCCCACTGGAAGACCTCCCCGGCTGCCTCCAAAGTCCTGTTTGCCAACACTCCCACCCGCTGTTCACGCCAGACTTGCACAATGCTCCCAAGCCCGGGAGAAAAGCGCTTCGGGGTGGTGCTCTCTCTGGGCCCTTGCCCCTGAGCCTGGGGGCAAGGCATGGGGAACACACTCCCAGGCCAAGGCAGAACCACATGCCCACGTCTGTTCCTGTCCCCTGCACCGGCAGAGAGCTTGGGGGAGCCAGAGTCTGTCAGGCAGCTGCTGGGTTGGCCGCCTGTGTGGGAAGGGGCAGAGCCGCCCTAGGGGCAAGTTGGGCCTCTTGCTCTCCCTGCTGCCCTGAGGCTGCTGGGCCAAAGACGTCTTGGGCATCCAGCCCCTTACTGGTCCCTTCCCTCTGACGAGGCCCTCTGAGCTCCAGCACCTTGCAGTGTGGAGACAGCCCCTGCCAGCAACCTCCTCTCCAAGGAGGCATCAACCGAGGCCTAGGCCCATGGGAAAGGCACCAGCGGGGATGAGCCAGGGGAGGCGCCCGAGCATGTCTGGACCCAGTCCCCGCAGCCTGCCCCTTGGTGGGGCAGTACCCCCGGAGGCCAGGAAGGTCTGGGTAAGACTGGCCAGGGGCAGGGGCCCTGCTGGGTCCTGCCCCTGGCCTGTGGGACCTCTGAGCACAACCGGCCCTCTCCCACTGGAAGACCTCCCCGGCTGCCTCCAAAGGCCGGTTTGCAAGCGCTCCCGGCCACTGTTACCAGCAGGCGGGCACAATGCTCCTAAGCCCGGAAGAAAAGCGCTCCAGGGTGGTGCTCTCTCTGGGCCCTTGCCCCTGAGCCTGGGGGCAAGGCAGGGTGTCCACACTCCCAGGCCAAGGCAGAACCACATGCACACGTCTGACCTGCCCCCTGCACCGGCAGAGAGCTCGGGGGAGCCAGAGTCTGTCAGGCAGCTGCTGGGCTGGCCGCCTGTGTGGGAAGTGGCAGAGCCGACCTAGGGGCAAGTTGGGCCTCTTGCTCTCCCTGCTGCCCTGAGGCTGCTGGGCCAAAGAGGTCTTGGGCATCCAGCCCCTTGCTGGTCCCTTCCCTCTGACGAGGCCCTCTGAGCTCCAGCACCTTGCAGTGTGGAGACAGCCCCTGCCAGCAACCTCCTCTCCAAGGAGGCCTCAACCGAGGCCTAGGCCCAGGGGAAAGGCACGAGCGGGGATGAGCCAGTGGAGGCGCACGGGCATGTCTGGACCCAGTCCCCGCAGCCTGCCCCTTGGTGGGGCAGTACCCCCGGAGGCCAGGAAGGTCTGGGCAAGGCTGGCCAGGGGCAGGGGCCCTGCTGGGTCCTGCCCCTGGGCTGTGGGGCCTCTGAGCACAACCGGCCCTCTCCCACTGGAAGACCTCCCCGGCTGCCTCCAAAGGCCAGTTTGCCAACACTCCCGCCCGCTGTTCCCGCCAGGCACGCACAATGCTCCCAAGCCCGGGAGAAAAGCGATTCGGGGTGGTGCTCTCCTCGGGCCCTTGCCCCTGAGCCTGGGGGCCAGGCAGTTGGTCCACACTCCCAGACCAAGGCAGAACCACATGCACACGTCTGTTCCTGACCCCTGCACCGGCAGAGAGCTCGGGGGAGCCAGAGTCTGTCAGGCAGCTGCTGGGCTGGCCGCCTGTGTGGGAAGGGGCAGAGCCGACCTAGGGGCAAGTTGGGCCTCTTCCTCTCCCTGCTGCCCTGAGGCTGCTGGGCCAAAGAGGTCTTGGGCATCCAGCCACTTGCTGGTCCCTTCCCTCTGACGAGGCCCTCTGAGCTCCAGCACCTTGCAGTGTGGAGACAGCCCCTGCCAGCAACATCCTCTCCAAGGAGGCCTCAACCGAGGCCTAGGCCCAGGGGAAAGGCACCAGCGGGGATGAGCCTGGGGAGGCGCCCGGGCATGTCTGGACCCAGTCCCCGCAGCCTGCCCCTTGGTGGGGCAGTACCCCCGGAGGCCAGGAAGATCTGGGCAAGGCTGGCCAGGGGCAGGGGCCCTGCTGGGTCCTCCCCATGGCCTGTGGGGCCTCTGAGCACAACCGGCCCTCTCCCACTGGAAGACCTCCCCGGCTGCCTCCAAAGGCCAGTTTGCCAACACTCCTGCCCGCTCTTCCCGCCAGGCACGCACAATGCTCCCAAGCCCGGGAGAAAAGCGCTTCGGGGTGGTGGTCTCTCCGGGCCCCTGCCCCTGAGCCTGGGGGCCAGGCAGGGGATCCACAGTCCCAGGCCAAGGCAGAACCACATGCACACGTCTGTTCCTGCCCCCTCCACCGGCAGAGAGCTGGGGGGAGCCAGAGTCTGTCAGGCAGCTGCTGGGCTGGCCGCCTGTGTGGGAAGGGGCAGAGCCGACCTAGGGGCAAGTTGGGCCTCTTGCTCTCCCTGCTGCCCTGAGGCTGCTGGGCCAAAGAGGTCTTGGGCATCCAGCCCCTTGCTGGTCCCTTCCCTCTGACGAGGCCCTCTGAGCTCCAGCACCTTGCAGTGTGGAGACAGCCCCTGCCAGCAACCTCTTCTCCAAGGAGGCCTCAACCGAGGCCTAGGCCCAGGGGAAAGGCACCAGCGGGGATGAGCCAGTGGAGGCGCACGGGCATGTCTGGACCCAGTCCCCGCAGCCTGCCCCTTGGTGGGGCAGTACCCCCGGAGGCCAGGAAGGTCTGGGCAAGGCTGGCCAGGGGCAGGGGCCCTGCTGGGTCCTGCCCCTGGCCTGTGGGGCCTCTGAGCACAACCGGCCCTCTCCCACTGGAAGACCTCCCCGGCTGCCTCCAAAGGCCGGTTTGCCAACACTCCCGCCCGCTGTTCCCGCCAGGCACGCACAATGCTCCCAAGCCCGGGAGAAAAGCGCTTCAGGGTGTTGCCCTCTCCGGGCCCTTGCCCCTGAGCCTGGGGTCCAGGCAGTGGGTCCACACTCCCAGACCAAGGCAGAACCACATGCACACGTCTGTTCCTGACCCCTGCACCGGCAGAGAGCTCGGGGGAGCCAGAGTCTGTCAGGCAGCTGCTGGGTTGGCTGCCTGTGTGGGAAGGGGCAGAGCCGACCTAGGGGCAAGTTGGGCCTCTTCCTCTCCCTGCTGCCCTGAGGCTGCTGGGCCAAAGACGTCTTGGGCATCCAGCCCCTTACTGGTCCCTTCCCTCTGACGAGGCCCTCTGAGCTCCAGCACCTTGCAGTGTGGAGACAGCCCCTGCCAGCAACCTCCTCTCCAAGGAGGCCTCAACCGAGGCCTAGGCCCAGGGGAAAGGCACCAGCGGGGATGAGCCAGTGGAGGCGCAAGGGCATGTCTGGACCCAGTCCCCGCAGCCTGCCCCTTGGTGGGGCAGTACCCCCGGAGGCCAGGAAGGTCTGGGCAAGGCTGCGAGGGGCAGGGGCCCTGCTGGGTCGTGCCCCTGGCCTGTGGGGCGTCTGAGCACAACCGGCACTCTCCCGCTGGAAGACCTCCCCGTCTGCCTCCAAAGGCCGGTTTGCAAGCACTCCCGCCCGCTGTTCCCGCCAGGCAGGCACAATGCTCCCAAGCCCGGGAGAAAAGCGCTTCGGGGTGGTGCTCTCCTCGGGCCCTTGCCCCTGAGCCTGGGGGCCAGGCAGTTGGAACACACTCCCAGGCCAAGGCAGAACGACATGCACACGTCTGTTCCTGCCCCCTACACCGGCAGAGAGCTCGGGGGAGCCAGAGACTGCCAGGCTGCTGCTGGGCTGGCTGCCTGTGTGGGACGGGGCAGAGCCGACCTAGGTTCAAGTAGGGCCTCTTGCTCTCCCTGCTGCCCTGAGGCTGCTGGGCCAAAGAGGTCTTGGGCATCCAGCCCTTTGCTTGTCCCTTCCCTCTGACGAGGCCCTCTGAGCTCCAGCACCTTGCAGTGTGGAGACAGCCCCTGCCAGCAACCTCCTCTCCAAGGAGGCCTCAACCGAGACCTAGGACCAGGGGAAAGGCACCAGCGGGGATGAGCCTGGGGAGGCGCCCAGGCATGTCTGGACCCAGTCCCCGCAGCCTGCCCCTTGGTGGGGCAGTACCCCCGGAGGCCAGGAAGGTCTGGGAAAGGCTGGCCAGGGGCAGGGGACATGCTGGGTCCTGCCCATGGCCTGTGGGGCCTCTGAGCACAACCGGCCCTCTCCCACTGGAAGACCTCCCCGGCTGCCTCCAAAGTCCTGTTTGCCAACACTCCCACCCGCTGTTCACGCCAGACTTGCACAATGCTCCCAAGCCCGGGAGAAAAGCGCTTCGGGGTGGTGCTCTCTCCGGGCCCTTGCCCCTGAGCCTGGGGGCAAGGCATGGGGAACACACTCCCAGGCCAAGGCAGAACCACATGCCCACGTCTGTTCCTGTCCCCTGCACTGGCAGAGAGCTTGGGGGAGCCAGAGTCTGTCAGGCAGCTGCTGGGTTGGCCGCCTGTGTGGGAAGGGGCAGAGCCGCCCTAGGGGCAAGTTGGGCCTCTTGCTCTCCCTGCTGCCCTGAGGCTGCTGGGCCAAAGACGTCTTGGGCATCCAGCCCCTTACTGGTCCCTTCCCTCTGACGAGGCCCTCTGAGCTCCAGCACCTTGCAGTGTGGAGACAGCCCCTGCCAGCAACCTCCTCTCCAAGGAGGCCTCAACCGAGGCCTAGGCCCAGGGGAAAGGCACCAGCGGGGATGAGCCAGGGGAGGCGCCCGAGCATGTCTGGACCCAGTCCCCGCAGCCTGCCCCTTGGTGGGGCAGTACCCCCGGAGGCCAGGAAGGTCTGGGTAAGACTGGCCAGGGGCAGGGGCCCTGCTGGGTCCTGCCCCTGGCCTGTGGGACCTCTGAGCACAACCGGCCCTCTCCCACTGGAAGACCTCCCCGGCTGCCTCCAAAGGCCGGTTTGCAAGCGCTCCCGGCCACTGTTACCAGCAGGCGGGCACAATGCTACTAAGCCCGGAAGAAAAGCGCTTCAGGGTGGTGCTCTCTCTGGGCCCTTGCCCCTGAGCCTGGGGGCAAGGCAGGGTGTCCACACTCCCAGGCCAAGGCAGAACCACATGCACACGTCTGACCTGCCCCCTGCACCGGCAGAGAGCTCGGGGGAGCCAGAGTCTGTCAGGCAGCTGCTGGGCTGGCCGCCTGTGTGGGAAGTGGCAGAGCCGACCTAGGGGCAAGTTGGGCCTCTTGCTCTCCCTGCTGCCCTGAGGCTGCTGGGCCAAAGAGGTCTTGGGCATCCAGCCCCTTGCTGGTCCCTTCCCTCTGACGAGGCCCTCTGAGCTCCAGCACCTTGCAGTGTGGAGACAGCCCCTGCCAGCAACCTCCTCTCCAAGGAGGCCTCAACCGAGGCCTAGGCCCAGGGGAAAGGCACCAGCGGGGATGAGCCTGGGGAGGCGCCCGGGCATGTCTGGACCCAGTCCCCGCAGCCTGCCCCTTGGTGGGGCAGTACCCCCGGAGGCCAGAAAGGTCTGGGCAAGGCTGGCCAGGGGCAGGGGCCCTGCTGGGTCCTGCCCCTGGCCTGTGGGGTCTCTGAGCACAACCGGCCCTCTCCCACTGGAAGAACTCCCCGGCTGCCTCCAAAGGCCAGTTTGCCAACACTCCCGCCCGCTGTTCCCGCCAGGCACGCACAATGCTCCCAAGCCCGGGAGAAAAGCGCTTCGGCGTGGTGCTCTCCTCGGGCCCTTGCCCCTGAGCCTGGGGGCCAGGCAGTTGGTCCACACTCCCAGACCAAGGCAGAACCACATGCACACGTCTGTTCCTGACCCCTGCACCGGCAGAGAGCTCGGGGGAGCCAGAATCTGTCAGGCAGCTGCTGGGCTGGCCGCCTGTGTGGGAAGGGGCAGAGCCGACCTAGGGGCAAGTTGGGCCTCTTCCTCTCCCTGCTGCCCTGAGGCTGCTGGGCCAAAGAGGTCTTGGGCATCCAGCCACTTGCTGGTCCCTTCCCTCTGACGAGGCCCTCTGAGCTCCAGCACCTTGCAGTGTGGAGACAGCCCCTGCCAGCAACATCCTCTCCAAGGAGTCCTCAACCGAGGCCTAGGCCCAGGGGAAAGGCACCAGCGGGGATGAGCCTGGGGAGGCGCCCGGGCATGTCTGGACCCAGTCCCCGCAGCCTGCCCCTTGGTGGGGCAGTACCCCCGGAGGCCAGGAAGGTCTGGGCAAGGCTGGCCAGGGGCAGGGGCCCTGCTGGGTCCTCCCCATGGCCTGTGGGGCCTCTGAGCACAACCGGCCCTCTCCCACTGGAAGACCTCCCCGGCTGCCTCAAAAGGCCAGTTTGCCAACACTCCTGCCCGCTCTTCCCGCCAGGCACGCACAATGCTCCCAAGCCCGGGAGAAAAGCGCTTCGGGGTGGTGGTCTCTCCGGGCCCTTGCCCCTGAGCCTGGGGGCCAGGCAGGGGATCCACAGTCCCAGGCCAAGGCACAACAACATGCACACGTCTGTTCCTGCCCCCTCCACCGGCAGAGAGCTGGGGGGAGCCAGAGTCTGTCAGGCAGCTGCTGGGCTGGCCGCCTGTGTGGGAAGGGGCAGAGCCGACCTAGGGGCAAGTTGGGCCTCTTGCTCTCCCTGCTGCCCTGAGGCTGCTGGGCCAAAGAGGTCTTGGGCATCCAGCCCCTTGCTGGTCCCTTCCCTCTGACGAGGCCCTCTGAGCTCCAGCACTTTGCAGTGTGGAGACAGCCCCTGCCAGCAACCTCCTCTCCAAGGAGGCCTCAACCTAGGCCTAGGCCCAGGGGAAAGGCACCAGCGGGGATGAGCCAGTGGAGGCGCACGGGCATATCAGGACCCAGTCCACGCAGCCTGCCCCTTGGTGGGGCAGTACCCCCGGAGGCCAGGAAGGTCTGGGCAAGGCTGGCCAGGGGCAGGGTCCCTGCTGGGTCCTGCCCCTGGCCTGTGGGGCCTCTGAGCACAACCGGCCCTCTCCCACTGGAAGACCTCCCCGGCTGCCTCCAAAGGCGGGTTTGCCAACACTCCCGCCCGCTGTTCCCGCCAGGCACGCACAACGCTCCCAAGGCCAGGAGAAAAGCGCTTCGGGGTGTTGCTCTCTCCGGGCCCTTGCCCCTGAGCCTGGGGTCCAGGCAGTGGGTCCACACTCCCAGACCAAGGCAGAACCACATGCACACGTCTGTTCCTGACCCCTGCACCGGCAGAGAGCTCGGGGGAGCCAGAGTCTGTCAGGCAGCTGCTGGGTTGGCTGCCTGTGTGGGAAGGGGCAGAGCCGACCTAGGGGCAAGTTGGGCCTCTTGCTCTCCCTGCTGCCCTGAGGCTGCTGGGCCAAAGAGGTCTTGGGCATCCAGCCCCTTGCTGGTCCCTTCCCTCTGACGAGGCCCTCTGAGCTCCAGCACCTTGCAGTGTGGAGACAGCCCCTGCCAGCAACCTCCTCTCCAAGGAGGCATCAACCGAGGCCTATGCCCAGGGGAAAGGCACCAGCGGGGATGAGCCTGGGGAGGTGCCCAGGCATGTCTGGACCCAGTCCCCGCAGCCTGCCCCTTGGTGGGGCAGTACCCCCGGAGGCCAGGAAGGTCTGGGCAAGGCTGGCCAGGGGCAGGGGCCCTGCTGGGTCCTGCCCCTGGCCTGTGGGGCCTCTGAGCACAACCGGCCCTCTCCCACTGGAAGAACTCCCCGGCTGACTCCAAGGGCCAGTTTGCCAACACTCCCGCCCGCTGTTCCCGCCAGGCACGCACAATGCTCCCAAGCCCGGGAGAAAAGCACTTCGGGGTGGTGCTCTCCTCGGGCCCTTGCCCCTGAGCCTGGGGGCCAGGCAGTTGGTCCACACTCCCAGACCAAGGCAGAACCACATGCACACGTCTGTTCCTGACCCCTGCACCGGCAGAGAGCTCGGGGGAGCCAGAGTCTGTCAGGCAGCTGCTGGGCTGGCCGCCTGTGTGGGAAGGGGCAGAGCCGACCTAGGGGCAAGTTGGGCCTCTTGCTCTCCCTGCTGCCCTGAGGCTGCTGGGACAAAGAGGTCTTGGGCATCCAGCCCCTTGCTGGTCCCTTCCCTCTGACGAGGCCCTCTGAGCTCTAGCACCTTGCAGTGTGGAGACAGACCCTGCCAGCAACCTCCTCTCCAAGGAGGCCTCAACCGAGGCCTAGGCCCAGGGGAAAGGCACCAGCGGGGATGAGCCTGGGGAGGCGCCCGGGCATGTCTGGACCCAGTCCCCGCAGCCTGCTCCTTGGTGGGGCAGTACCCCCGGAGGCCAGGAAGGTCTCGGCAAGGCTGCCAGGGGCAGGGACACTGCTGGGTCCTGCCCCTGGCCTGTGGGGCGTCTGAGCACAACCGGCACTCTCCCGCTGGAAGACCTCCCCGTCTGCCTCGAAAGGCCGGTTTGCAAGCACTCCCGCCCGCTGTTCCCGCCAGGCACGCACAACGCTCCCAAGGCCAAGAGAAAAGCGCTTCGGGGTGTTGCTCTCTCCGGGCCCTTGCCCCTGAGCCTGGGGTCCAGGCAGTGGGTCCACACTCCCAGACCAAGGCAGAACCACATGCACACATCTGTTCCTGACCCCTGCACCGGCAGAGAGCTCGGGGGAGCCAGAGTCTGTCAGGCAGCTGCTGGGTTGGCTGCCTGTGTGGGAAGGGGCAGAGCCGACCTAGGGGCAAGTTGGGCCTCTTGCTCTCCCTGCTGCCCTGAGGCTGCTGGGCCAAAGAGGTCTTGGGCATCCAGCCCCTTGCTGGTCCCTTCCCGCTGACGAGGCCCTCAGAGCTCCAGCACCTTGCAGTGTGGAGACAGCCCCTGCCAGCAACCTCCTCTCCAAGGAGGCATCAACCGAGGCCTATGCCCAGGGGAAAGGCACCAGCGGGGATGAGCCTGGGGAGGCGCCCAGGCCTGTCTGGACCCAGTCCCCGCAGCCTGCCCCTTGGTGGGGCAGTACCCCCGGAGGCCAGGAAGGTCTGGGCAAGGCTGGCCAGGGGCAGGGGACCTGCTGGGTCCTGCCCCTGGCCTGTGAGGCCTCTGAGCACAACCGGCCCTCTCCCACTGGAAGACCTCCACGGCTGCCTCCAAAGTCCTGTTTGCAAACACTCCCGCCCGCTGTTCACGCCAGGCTCGCACAATGCTCCCAAGCCCGTGAGAAAAGCGCTTCGGGGTGGTGCTCTCTCCGGGCCCTTGCCCCTGAGCCTGGGGGCAAGGCAGGGGGAACACACTCCCAGGCCAAGGCAGAACCACATGCCCACGTCTGTTCCTGTCCCCTGCACCGGCAGAGAGCTTGGGGGAGCCAGAGTCTGTCAGGCAGCTGCTGGGTTGGCCGCCTGTGTGGGAAGGGGCAGAGCCGCCCTAGGGGCAAGTTGGGCCTCTTGCTCTCCCTGCTGCCCTGAGGCTGCTGGGCCAAAGACGTCTTGGGCATCCAGCCCCTTACTGGTCCCTTCCCTCTGACGAGGCCCTCTGAGCTCCAGCACCTTGCAGTGTGGAGACAGCCCCTGCCAGCAACCTCCTCTCCAAGGAGGCCTCAACCGAGGCCTAGGCCCAGGGGAAAGGCACCAGCGGGGATGAGCCTGGGGAGGCGCCCGGGCATGTCTGGACCCAGGCCCCGCAGCCTGCCCCTTGGTAGGGCAGTACCCCCGGAGGCCAGGAAGGTCTGGGCAAGGCTGGCCAGGGGCAGGGGCCCTGCTGCGTCCTGCCCCTGGCCTGTGGGGCCTCTGAGCACAACCGGCCCTCTCCCACTGGAAGACCTCCCCGGCTGCCTCCAAAGGCCGGTTTGCAAGCGCTCCCGCCCACTGTTCCCAGCAGGCGTGCACAATGCTCCCAAGCCCGGGAGAAAAGCGCTTCAGGGTGGTGCTCTCTCCGGGCCCTTTACCCTGAGCCTGGGGGCCAGGCAGGGGGTCCACACTCCCAGGCCAAGGCAGAACGACATGCACACGTCTGTTCCTGCCCCATGCACCGGCAGAGAGCTCGGGGGAGCCAGAGTCTGTCAGGCAGCTGCTGGGCTGGCCGCCTGTGTGGGACGGGGCAGAGCCGACCTAGGGGCAAGTTGGGCCTCTTGCTCTCCCTGCTGCCCTGAGGCTGCTGGGCCAAAGAGATCTTGGGCATCCAGCCCCTTGCTTGTCCCTTCCCTCTGACGAGGCCCTCTGAGCTCCAGCACCTTGCAGTGTGGAGACAGCCCCTGCCAGCAACCTCCTCTCCAAGGAGGCCTCAACCGAGGCCTAGGACCAGGGGAAAGGCACCAGCGGGGATGAGCCTGGGGAGGCGCCCGGGCATGTCTGGACCCAGTCCCCACAGCCTGCCCCTTGGTGGGGCAGTACCCCCGGAGGCCAGGAAGGTCTGGGCAAGGCTGGCCACGGGCAGGGGCCATGCTGGGTCCTGCCCCTGGCCTGTGGGGCCTCTGAGCACAACCGGCCCTCTCCCACTGGAAGACTTCCCCGGCTGCCTCCAAAGGCCGGTTTGCCAACACTCCCGCCCGCTGTTCCCGCCAGGCACGCACTATTCTCCCAAGCCCGGGAGAAAAGCGCTTCGGGGTGTTGCTCTCTCCGGGCCCTTGCCCTTGAGCGTGGGGGCGAGGCAGTGGGTCTACACTCCCAGACCAACGCAGAACCACATGCACACGTCTGTTCCTGACCCCTGCACCGCAGAGAGCTCGGGGGAGCCAGAGTCTGTCAGGCAGCTGCTGGGCTGGCCGCCTGTGTGGGAAGGGGCAGAGCCGACCTAGGGGCAAGTTGGGCCTCTTCCTCTCCCGGCTGCCCTGAGGCTGCTGGGCCAAAGAGGTCTTGGGCATCCAGCCCCTTGCTGGTCCCTTCCCTCTGACGAGGCCCTCTGAGCTCCAGCACATTGCAGTGTGGAGACAGCCCCTGCCAGCAACCTCCTCTCCAAGGAGGCCTCAACCGAGGCCTAGGCCCAGGGGAAAGGCATCAGCGGGGATGAGCCTGGGGAGGCGCCCAGGCATGTCTGGACCCAGTTCCCGCAGCCTGCCCCTTGGTGGGGCAGTACCCCCGGAGGCCAGGAAGGTCTGGGAAAGGCTGGCCAGGGGCAGGGGACCTGCTGGGTCCTGCCCCTGGCCTGTGGGGCCTCTGAGCACAACCGGCCCTCGCTCACTGGAAGACCTCCCCGGCTGCCTCCAAAGTCCTGTTTGCCAACACTCCCACCCGCTGTTCACGCCAGACTTGCACAATGCTCCCAAGCCCGGGAGAAAAGCGCTTCGGGGTGGTGGTCTCTCCGGGCCCTTGCCCCTGAGCCTGGGGGCAATGCATGGGGAACACACTCCCAGGCCAAGGCAGAACCACATGCCCACGTCTGTTCCTGTCCCCTGCACCGGCAGAGAGCTTGGGGGAGCCAGAGTCTGTCAGGCAGCTGCTGGGTTGGCCGCCTGTGTGGGAAGGGGCAGAGCCGCCCTAGGGGCAAGTTGGGCCTCTTGCTCTCCCTGCTGCCCTGAGGCTGCTGGGCCAAAGACGTCTTGGGCATCCAGCCCCTTACTGGTGCCTTCCCTCTGACGAGGCCCTCTGATCTCCAGCACCTTGCAGTGTGGAGACAGCCCCTGCCAGCAACCTCCTCTCCAAGGAGGCCTCAACCGAGGCCTAGGCCCAGGGGAAAGGCACCAGCGGGGATGAGCCAGGGGAGGCGCCCGAGCATGTCTGGACCCAGTCCCCGCAGCCTGCCCCTTGGTGGGGCAGTACCCCCGGAGGCCAGGAAGGTCTGGGTAAGGCTGGCCAGGGGCAGGGGCCCTGCTGGGTCCTGCCCCTGGCCTGTGGGGCCTCTGAGCACAACCGGCCCTCTCCCACTGGAAGACCTCCCCGGCTGCCTCCAAAGGCCGGTTTGCAAGCGCTCCCGGCCACTGTTACCAGCAGGCGGCACAATGCTCCTAAGCCCGGAAGAAAAGCGCTTCAGGGTGGTGCTCTCTCTGGGCCCTTGCCCCTGAACCTGGGGGCAAGGCAGGGTGTCCACACTCCCAGGCCAAGGCAGAACCACATGCACACGTCTGATCTGCCCCCTGCACCGGCAGAGAGCTCGGGGGAGCCAGAGTCTGTCAGGCAGCTGCTGGGCTGGCCGCCTGTGTGGGAAGTGGCAGAGCCGACCTAGGGGCAAGTTGGGCCTCTTGCTCTCCCTGCTGTCCTGAGGCTGCTGGGCCATAGAGGTCTTGGGCATCCAGCCCCTTGCTGGTCCCTTCCCTCTGACGAGGCCCTCTGAGCTCCAGCACCTTGCAGTGTGGAGACAGCCCCTGCCAGCAACCTCCTCTCCAAGGAGGCCTCAACCGAGGCCTAGGCCCAGGGGAAAGGCACCAGCGGGGATGAGCCTGGGGAGGCGCCCGGGCATGTCTGGACCCAGTCCCCGCAGCCTGCCCCTTGGTGGGGCAGTACCCCCGGAGGCCAGGAAGGTCTGGGCAAGGCTGGCCAGGGGCAGGGGCCCTGCTGGGTCCTGCCCCTGGCCTGTGGGGCCTCTGAGCACAACCGGCCCTCTCCCACTGGAAGAACTCCCCGGCTCCCTCCAAAGGCCAGTTTGCCAACACTCCCGCCCGCTGTTCCCGCCAGGCACGCACAATGCTCCCAAGCCCGGGAGAAAAGCGCTTCGGGGTGGTGCTCTCCTCGGGCCCTTGCCCCTGAGCCTGGGGTCCAGGCAGTTGGTCCACACTCCCAGACCAAGGCAGAACCACATGCACACGTCTGTTCCTGACCCCTGCACCGGCAGAGAGTTCGGGGGAGCCAGAGTCTGTCAGGCAGCTGCTGGGCTGGCCGCCTGTGTGGGAAGGGGCAGAGCCGACCTAGGGGCAAGTTGGGCCTCTTCCTCTCCCTGCTGCCCTGAGGCTGCTGGGCCAAAGAGGTCTTCGGCATCCAGCCCCTTGCTGGTCCCTTCCCTCTGACGAGGCCCTCTGAGCTCCAGCACCTTGCAGTGTGGAGACAGCCCGTGCCAGCAACATCCTCTCCAAGGAGGCCTCAACCGAGGCCTAGGCCCAGGGGAAAGGCACCAGCGGGGATGAGCCTGGGGAGGCGCCCGGGCATGTCTGGACCCAGTCCCCGCAGCCTGCCCCTTTGTGGGGCAGTACCCCCGGAGGCCAGGAAGATCTGGGCAAGGCTGGCCAGGGGCAGGGGCCCTGCTGGGTCCTCCCCATGGCCTGTGGGGCCTCTGAGCACAACCGGCCCTCTCCCACTGGAAGACCTCCCCGGCTGCCTCCAAAGGCCGGTTTGCAAGCACTCCCGCCCACTGTTCCCGCCAGGCGCGCACAATGCTCCCAAGCCCGGGAGAAAAGCGCTTCGGGGTGGTGCTCTCTCCGGGCCCTTGCCCCTGAGCCTGTGGGCAAGGCAGGGGGAACACACTCCCAGACCGAGGCAGAAACACATGCACACGTCTGTTCCTGTCCCCTGCACCGGCAGAGAGCTCGGGGGAGCCAGAGTCTCTCAGGCAGCAGCTGGGCTGGCCGCCTGTGTGGGAAGGGGCAGAGCCGACCTAGGGGCAAGTTGGGCCTCTTGCTCTCCCTGCTGCCCTGAGGCTGCAGGGCCAAAGACGTCTTGGGCATCCAGCCCCTTACTGGTCCCTTCCCTCTGACGAGGCCCTCTGAGCTCCAGCACCTTGCAGTGTGGAGACAGCCCCTGCCAGCAATCTCCTCTCCAAGGAGGCCTCAACCGAGGCCTAGGCCCAGGGGAAAGGTACCAGCGGGGTTGAGCCAGGGGAGGCGCCCGGGCATGTCTGGACCCTGTCCCCGCAGCCTGCCCCTTGGTGGGGCAGTACCCCCGGAGGCCAGGAAGGTCTGGGCAAGGCTGGCCAGGGGCAGGGGCCCTGCTGGGTCCTGCCCCTGGCCTGTGGGGCCTCTGAGCACAACCGGCCCTCTCCCACTGGAAGACCTCCCCGGCTGCCTCCAAAGGCCGGTTTGCAAGCACTCCCGCCCACTGTTCCCGCCAGGCGCGCCCAATGCTCCCAAGCCCGGGAGAAAAGCGCTTCGGGGTGGTGGTCTCTCCGGGCCCTTGCCCCTGAGCCTGGGGGCCAGGCAGGGGATCCACAGTCCCAGGCCAAGGCACAACAACATGCACACGTCTGTTCCTGCCCCCTCCACCGGCAGAGAGCTGGGGGGAGCCAGAGTCTGTCAGGCAGCTGCTGGGCTGGCCGCCTGTGTGGGAAGGGGCAGAGCCGACCTAGGGGCAAGTTGGGCCTCTTGCTCTCCCTGCTGCCCTGAGGCTGCTGTGCCAAAGAGGTCTTGGGCATCCAGCCCCTTGCTGGTCCCTTCCCTCTGACGAGGCCCTCTGAGCTCCAGCACCTTGCAGTGTGGAGACAGACCCTGCCAGCAACCTCCTCTCCAAAGAGGCCTCAACCGAGGCCTAGGCCCAGGGGAAAGGCACCAGCGGGGATGAGCCAGTGGAGGCGCACGGGCATATCAGGACCCAGTCCCCGCAGCCTGCCCCTTGGTGGGGCAGTACCCCCGGAGGCCAGGAAGGTCTGGGCAAGGCTGGCCAGGGGCAGGGTCCCTGCTGGGTCCTGCCCCTGGCCTGTGGGGCCTCTGAGCACAACCGGCCCTCTCCCACTGGAAGACCTCCCCGGCTGCCTTCAAAGGCGGGTTTGCCAACACTCCCGCCCGCTGTTCCCGCCAGGCACGCACAACGGTCCCAAGGCCAGGAGAAAAGCGCTTCGGGGTGTTGCTCTCTCCGGGCCCTTGCCCCTGAGCCTGGGGTCCAGGCAGTGGGTCCACACTCCCAGACCAAGGCAGAACCACATGCACACATCTGTTCCTGACCCCTGAACCGGCAGAGAGCTCGGGGGAGCCAGAGTCTATCAGGCAGCTGCTGGGTTGGCTGCCTGTGTGGGAAGGGGCAGAGCCGACCTAGGGGCAAGTTGGGCCTCTTGCTCTCCCTGCTGCCCTGAGGCTGCTGGGCCAAAGAGGTCTTGGGCATCCAGCCCCTTGCTGGTCCCTTCCCGCTGACGAGGCCCTCTGAGCTCCAGCACCTTGCAGTGTGGAGACAGCCCCTGTCAGCAACCTCCTCTCCAAGGAGGCATCAACCGAGGCCTATGCCCAGGGGAAAGGCACCAGCGGGGATGAGCCTGGGGAGGCGCCCAGGCATGTCTGGACCCAGTCCCCGCAGCCTGCCCCTTGGTGGGGCAGTACCCCCGGAGGCCAGGAAGGTCTGGGCAAGGCTGGCCAGGGGCAGGGGACCTGCTGGGTCCTGCCCCTGGCCTGTGAGGCCTCTGAGCACAACCGGCCCTCTCCCACTGGAAGACCTCCACGGCTGCCTCCAAAGTCCTGTTTGCAAACACTCCCGCCCGCTGTTCACGCCAGGCTCGCACAATGCTCCCAAGCCCGGGAGAAAAGCGCTTCGGGGTGGTGCTCTCTCCGGGCCCTTGCCCCTGAGCCTGGGGGCCAGGCAGTGGGTCCACACTCCCAGACCAAGGCAGAACCACATGCACACGTCTGTTCCTGACCCCTGCACCGGCAGAGAGCTCTGGGGAGCCAGAGTCTGTCAGGCAGGTGCTGGGCTGGCCGCCTGTGTGGGAAGAGGCAGAGCCGACCTAGGGGCAAGTTGGGCCTCTTCCTCTCCCTGCTGCCCTGAGGCTGCTGGGCCAAAGAGGTCTTGGGCATCCAGCCCCTTGCTGGTCCCTTCCCTCTGACGAGGCCCTCTGAGCTCCAGCACCTTGCAGTGTGGAGACAGCCCCTGCCAGCAACCTCCTCTCCAATGAGGCCTCAACCGAGGCCTAGGCCCAGGGGAAAGGCACCAGCGGGGATGAGCCTGGGGAGGCGCCCAGGCATGTCTGGACCCAGGCCCCGCAGCCTGCCCCTTGGTGAGGCAGTACCCCCGGAGGCCAGGAAGGTCTGGGCAAGGCTGGCCAGGGGCAGGGGCCCTGCTGCGTCCTGCCCCTGGCCTGTGGGGCCTCTGAGCACAACCGGCCCTCTCCCACTGGAAGACCTCCCCGGCTGCCTCCAAAGGCCGGTTTGCAAGCGCTCCCGCCCACTGTTCCCAGCAGGCGTGCACAATGCTCCCAAGCCCGGGAGAAAAGCGCTTCAGGGTGGTGCTCTTTCCGGGCCCTTGCCCCTGAGCCTGGGGGCAAGGCAGGGTGTCCACACTCCCAGGACAAGGCAGAACCACATGCACACGTCTGATCTGCCCCCTGCACCGGCAGAGAGCTCGGGGGAGCCAGAGTCTGTCAGGCAGCTGCTGGGCTGGCCGCCTGTGTGGGAAGGGGCAGAGCCGACCTAGGGGCAAGTTGGGCCTCTTGCTCTCCCTGCTGCCCTGAGGCTGCTGGGCCAAAGAGGTCTTGGGCATCCAGCCCCTTGCTGGTCCCTTCCCTCTGACGAGGCCCTCTGAGCTCCAGCACCTTGCAGTGTGGAGACAGCCCCTGCCAGCAACCTACTCTCCAAGGAGACCTCAACTGAGGCCTAGGCCCAGGGGAAAGGCACCAGCGGGGATGAGCCTGGGGAGGCGCCCGGGCATGTCTGGACCCAGTCCCCGCAGCCTGCCCCTTGGTGGGGTAGTACCCCCGGAGGCCAGGAAGGTCTGGGCAAGTCTGCCAGAGGCAGGGACACTGCTGGGTCCTGCCCCTGGCCTGTGGGGCCTCTGAGAACAACTGGCACTCTCCCGCTGGAAAACCTCCCCGGCTGCCTCCAAAGGCTGGTTTGCAAGCACTCAATCCCGCTGTTCACGCCAGCTGCGCACAATGCTCCCAAGCCCGGGAGCAAAGCATTTTGGGGTGGTGCTCACTCCGGGCTTTGGAAGACCTCCCCGGCTGCCTCCAAGGCCGGTTTGCAAGCACTTCTGCCTGCTGTTCCCGCCACCCGCGCACAATGCTCCCAAGCCCGGGAGAAAAGCGTTTCGGGGTGGTGTTCTCTCTGGACCCAGAAAGACCTCCCGGGCTGCCCCCAAATGCCGGTTTGCAAGCACTCCCACTCACTGTTCCCGCCATCCGTGCAAATGCTCCAAGCCCAGGACAAAAGCCCTTCAGGGTGGTGCTCTCTCCCGGCCCTTGGAAGACCTCCCCGGCTGCCTCCAAAGGCTGGATTTCAAGTACTCCCTCCCGCTGTCCCGCCAGCCGCACACAATGCTCCCAATCACGGGAGAAAAGCGCTTCGGGGTGGTGCTCTCTACGGGCCCTTGGAAGACCTCCCCGTTTGTCTCCAAAGGCCGGTTTGCAAGCACTCATGCCCGCTGTTCCCGCCAGCCGCGCACAATGCTCCCAAGCCTAGGAGAAAAGCGCTTCGGGGTGGTGCTCTCTCCCGGCCCTTGGAAGACCTCCCCGGCTGCCTCCAAAGGCCGGTTTGCAAGCACTCAATCCCGCTGTTCCCGCCAGCCGCGCACAATGCTCCCAAGCCCGGGAGAAAAGCGCTTCGGGGTGGTGCTCTCTCCCGGCCCTTGGAAGACCTCCCCGGCTGCCTCCAAAGGCTGGTTTTCAAGAACTCCCTCCCGCTGACCCGCCAGCCGCACACAATGCTCCCAAGCCCGGGAGAAAAGCATTTTGAGGTGGTCTCTCTCCGGGCCCTTGGAAGACTCCCCGGCTGCCTCTAAAGGCCGGTTTGCAAGCACTCATGTCCTCTGTTCCCGACAGCCGCGAACAATGCTCCCAATTCCGTGAGAAAAGTGCTTCGGGATGGTGCTCTCTCCGGGCCCTTGGAAGACCTCCCAAGCTGCCTCCAAAGGCCGGTTTGCAAGCACTCCCGCCCGCTGTTCCCGCCAGCCTCGCACAATGCTCCCAAGCCCGGGAGAAAAGCGCTTCGGGGTGGTGTTCTCTCCGTGCCAATGGAGGACCTCCCTGGCTGCCCCCAAAGGCCGGTTTGCAAGCACTCCCACTCGCTGTTCCCGCCAGCCACGCACAATCCTCCAAAACCCCGGAGAAAAGCGCTTCGGGGTGGTGTTCTCTCCGTGCCCATGGAAGACCTCCCGGGGTGCCCCCAAAGGCCGGTTTGCAAGCACTCCCACTCGCTGTTCCCGCCATCCGCGCACAATGCTCCCAAGCCCGGGAGAAAAGCATTTTGGGGTGGTGCTCACACCGGGCCCTGGAAGACCTCCCCGGCTGCCTCCAAAGGACGGTTTTCAAGCACTCCTGCCTGCTGTTCCCGCCACCCGCGCACAATAATCCCAAGCCCGGGAGAAAAGCGCTTCGGGGTGGTGCTCTCTACAGGCCCTTGGAAGAACTCCCCGGCTGCCTCCAAAGGCCGGTTTGCAAGGACTCCTTCCTGCTGTTCCCGCCATCCACGCACAATGCTCCCAAGCCCGGGTGAAAAGCGTTTCGGGGTGGTGTTCTCTCAGGGACCATGGAGGACCTCCCCGGCTGCCTCCAAAGGCTAGTTTGCAAGCACTCAATCCCGCTGTTCCCGCCAGCCGCGCACAATGCTCCCAAGACCGTGAGAAAAGCGCTTCGGGGTGGTGTTCTCTCAGGGACCATGGAGGACCTCCCCGGCTGCCTCCAAAGGCTAGTTTGCAAGCACTCAATCCCGCTGTTCCCGCCAGCCGCGCACAATGCTCCCAAGCCCGGGAGAAAAGCGCTTCGGGGTGGTGCTCTCTCCTGGCCCTTGGAAGACCTCCCCGGCTACCTCCAAAGGCTGGTTTTCGAGAACTCCCTCCCGCTGACCCGCCAGCCGCACACAATGCTCCCAAGCCCGGGAGAAAAGCATTTTGGGGTGGTCTCTCTCCGGGCCCTTGGAAGACTCCCCGGCTGCCTCTAAAGGCCGGTTTGCAAGCACTCATGTCCTCTGTTCCCGACAGCCGCGAACAATGCTCCCAATTCCGTGAGAAAAGTGCTTCGGGATGGTGCTCTCTCCGGGCCGTTGGAAGACCTCCCAAGCTGCCTCCAAAGGCCGGTTTGCAAGCACTCCCGCCCGCTGTTCCCGCCAGCCTCGCACAATGCTCCCAAGCCCGGGAGAAAAGCGCTTCGGGGTGGTGTTCTCTCCGTGCCAAAGGAGGACCTCCCTGGCTGCCCCCAAAGGCCGGTTTGCAAGCACTCCCACTCGCTGTTCCCGCCAGCCACGCACAATCCTCCAAAACCCCGGAGAAAAGCGCTTCGGGGTGGTGTTCTCTCCGTGCCCATGGAAGACCTCCGGGGGTGCCCCCAAAGGCCGGTTTGCAAGCACTCCCACTCGCTGTTCCCGCCATCCGCGCACAATGCTCCCAAGCCCGGGAGAAAAGCATTTTGGGGTGGTGCTCACACCGGGCCCTGGAAGACCTCACCGGCTGCCTCCAAAGGCCAGTTTGCCAGCAGTCCTGCCTGCTGTTCCCGCCAGCCGCGCACAATGTTCCCAAGCCCGTGAGAAAAGCGCTTCGGGGTGGTGCTCTCTCCGGGCACTTTCAAGACCTCCCCGGCTGCCTCCAAAGGCCGGTTTGTAAGTACTCATTCCCGCCGCTTCCGCCAGCCACGCACAATGCTCCCAAGCCCGGGAGAAAAGCATTTTGGGGTGGTGCTCTCTCCGGGCCCTTGGAAGACCTCCCGGGCTGCCTCCAAAGGCCGGTTTGCAAGCATTCATGTCCGTTGTTCCCGACAGCCGCGCACAATGCTCCCAAGCCCGAGAGAAAAGCATTTTGGGGTTGTGATCAGTCCGGCCCTTGGAAGACCTCCCCGGCTGCCTCCAAAGGACAGTTTGCAAGCACTCATGCCCGCTGTTCCCGCCAGCCACGCACAATGCTCCCAAGACCGTGAGTAAAGCGCTTCGGGGTGGTGTTCTCTCAGGGACCATGGAGGACCTCCCCGGCTGCCCCCAAAGGCCGGTTTGCAAGCATTCCCACTCGCTGTTCCCGCCAGGCACACACAATGTTCCAAAACCACGGAGAAAAGCGCTTCGGGGTGGTGCTCTCTCCGCGCCCTTGGAAGACTTCTCTGGCTGCCGCCAAAGGCCGGTTTGCAAGCATTCCCACTCGCTGTTCCCGCCAGGCACGCACAATGCTCCCAAGCCCGGGAGAAAAGCGCTTCGGGGTGGTGCTCTCACCGGGCCCTTGCCCCTTAGCCTGGGGGCAATGCAGGGGGAACACACTCCCAGGCCAAGGCAGAACCACATGCACACGTCTGTTCCTGGTCCCTGCACCGGCAGAGAGCTCGGGGGAGCCAGAGTATGCCAGGCAGCTGCTGGGCTGGATGCCTGTGTGGGACGGGGCAGAGCCGACCTAGGGGCAAGTTGGGCCTCTTGCTCTCCCTGCTGCCCTGAGGCTGCAGGGCCAAAGACGTCTTGGGCATCCAGCCCCTTACTGGTCCCTTCCCTCTGACGAGGCCCTCTGAGCTCCAGCACCTTGCAGTGTGGAGACAGCCCCTGCCAGCAATCTCCTCTCCAAGGAGACCTCAACCGAGGACTAGGCCCAGGGGAAAGGCACCAGCGGGGTTGAGCCAGGGGAGGCGCCCGGGCATGTCTGGACCCTGTCCCCGCAGCCTGCCCCTTGGTGGGGCAGTACCCCCGGAGGCCAGGAAGGTCTGGGCAAGGCTGGCCAGGGGCAGGGGCCCTGCTGGGTCCTGCCCCTGGCCTGTGGGGCCTCTGAGCACAACCGGCCCTCTCCCGCTGGAAGACCTCCCCGTCTGCCTTGAAAGGCCGGTTTGCGAGCACTCCCGCCCGCTGTTCCCGCCAGGCACGCACAATGCTCCCAAGCCCGGGAGAAAAGCGCTTCGGGGTGGTGCTCTCACGGGGCCCTTGCCCCTGAGCCTGGGGGCCAGGCAGGGGGAACACACTCCCAGGCCAAGGCAGAACGACATGCACACGTCTGTTCCTGCCCCCTACACCGGCAGAGAGCTCGGGGGAGCCAGAGACTGCCAGGCTGCTGCTGGGCTGGCCGCCTGTGTGGGACGGGGCAGAGCCGACCTAGGGGCAAGTTGGGCCTCTTGCTCTCCCTGCTGCCCTGAGGCTGCTGGGTCAAAGAGGTCTTGGGCATCCAGCCCTTTGCTGGTCCCTTCCCTCTGACGAGGCCCTCTGATCTCCAGCACCTTGCAGTGTGGAGACAGCCCCTGCCAGCAACCTCCTCTCCAAGGAGGCCTCAACCGAGGCCTATGCCCAGGGGAAAGGCACCAGCGGGGATGAGCCTGGGGAGGCGCCCGGGCATGTCTGGACCCAGTCCCCGCAGCCTGCCCCTTGGTGGGGCAGTACCCCCGGAGGCCAGGAAGGTCTGGGCAAGGCTGGCCAGGGTCAGGGGCCCTGCTGGGTCCTGCCCCTGGCCTGTGGGGCCTCTGAGCACAACCGGCCCTCTCCCACTGGAAGACCTCCCCGGCTGCCTCCAAAGTCCTGTTTGCTAACACTCCCGCCCGCTGTTCCCGCCAGGCTCGCACAATGCTCCCAAGCCCGGGAGAAAAGCGCATTGGGGTGGTTCTCTCTCCGGGCCCTTGCCCCTGAGCCTGGGGGCAAGGCACGGGGAACACACTCCCTGGCCAAGGCAGAACCACATGCCCACGTCTGTTCCTGTCCCCTGCACCGGCAGAGAGCTTGGGGGAGCCAGAGTCTGGCAGGCAGCTGCTGGGTTGGCCGCCTGTGTGGGAAGGGGCAGAGCCGACCGAGGGGCAAGTTGGGCCTCTTGCTCTCCCTGCTGCCCTGAGGCTGCTGGGCCAAAGAGGTCTTGGGCATCCAGCCCCTTACTGGTCCCTTCCCTCTGACGAGGCCCTCTGAGCTCCAGCACCTTGCAGTGTGAAGACAGCCCCTGCCAGCAACCTCCTCTCCAAGGAGGCCTCAACCGAGGCCTAGGCCCAGGGGAAAGGCACCAGCGGGGTTGAGCCAGGGGAGGCGCCCGAGCATGTCTGGACCCAGTCCCCGCAGCCTGCCCCTTGGTGGGGCAGTACCCCCGGAGGCCAGGAAGGTCTGGGCAAGGCTGGCCAGGGGCAGGGGCCCTGCTGCGTCCTGCCCCTGGCCTGTGGGGCCTCTGAGCACAACTGGCCCTCTCCCACTGGAAGACCTCCCCGGCTGCCTCCAAAGGCCGGTTTGCAAGCGCTCCCGCCCACTGTTCCCAGCAGGCGTGCACAATGCTCCCAAGCCCGGGAGAAAAGCGCTTCAGGGTGGTGCTCTCTCCGGGCCCTTGCCCCTGAGCCTGGGGTCAAGGCACGGTGTCCACACTCCCAGGCCAAGTCAGAACCACATGCACACGTCTGTTCCTGCCCCCTGCACCGGCAGAGAGCTCGGGGGACCCAGAGTCTGTCAGGCAGCTGCTGGGCTGGCCGCCTGTGTGGGAAGTGGCAGAGCCGATCTAGGGGCAAGTTGGGCCTCTTGCTCTCCCTGCTGCCCTGAGGCTGCTGGGCCAAAGAGGTCTTGGGCATCCAACCCCTTGCTGGTCCCTTCCCTCTGACGAGGCCCTCTGAGCTCCAGCACCTTGCAGTGTGGAGACAGCCCCTGCCAGCAACCTCCTCTCCAAGGAGGCCTAAACCGAGGCCTAGGCACAGGGGAAAAGCACCAGCGGGGATGAGCCTGGGGAGGCGCCCGGGCATGTATGGACCCAGTCCCCGCAGCCTTCCCCTTGGTGGGGCAGTACCCCCGGAGGCGAGGAAGGTCTGGGAAAGGCTGGCCAGGGGCAGGGGACCTGCTGGGTCCTGCCCCTGGCCTGTGGGGCCTCTGAGCACAACCGGCCCTCTCCCACTGGAAGACGTCCCCGGCTGCCTCCAAAGGCCGGTTTGCAAGCACTCCCGCCCACTGTTCCAACCAAGGGCGCACAACGCTCCCAAGCCCGGGAGAAAATCGCCTCGGGGTGGTGCTCTCTCCGGGCCCTTTCCCCTGAGCCTGGGGGCCAGGCAGGGTGTCCACACTCCCAGGCCAAGGCAGAACGACATGCACACGTCTGTTCCTGCCCCATGCACCGGCAGAGAGCTCGGGGGAGCCAAAGTCTGTCAGGCAGCTGCTGGGCTGGCCGCCTGTGTGGGAAGGGGCAGAGCCGACCTAGGGGCAAGTTGGGCCTCTTGCTCTTCCTGCTGCCATGAGGCTGCTGGGCCAAAGAGATCTTGGGCATCCAGCCCCTTGCTTGTCCCTTCCCTCTGACGAGGCCCTCTGAGCTCCAGCACCTTGCAGTGTGGAGACAGCCCCTGCCAGCAACCTCCTCTCCAAGGAGGCCTCAACCGAGGCCTAAGCCCAGGGGAAAGGCACCAGCGGGGATGAGCCTGGGGAGGCGCCCGGGCATGTCTGGACCCAGTCCCCGCAGCCTGCCCCTTGGTGGGGCAGTACCCCCGGAAGCCAGGAAGGTCTGGGCAAGGCTGGCCACGGGCAGGGGCCCTGCTGGGTCCTGCCCCTGGCCTGTGGGGCCTCTGAGCACAACCGGCCCTCTCCCACTGGAAGACTTCCCCGGCTGCCTCCAAAGGCCGGTTTGCCAACACTCCCGCCCGCTGTTCCCGCCAGGCACGCACAATTCTCCCAAGCCCGGGAGAAAAGCGCTTCGGGGTGGTGCTCTCTCCGGGCCCTTGCCCCTGAGCCTGGGGGCGAGGCAGTGGGTCCACACTCCCAGACCAACGCAGAACCACATGCACACGTCTGTTCCTGACCCCTTCACCGGCAGAGAGCTCGGGGGAGCCAGAGTCTGTCAGGCAGCTGCTGGGCTGGCCGCCTGTGTGGGAAGGGGCAGAGCCGACCTAGGGGCAAGTTGGGGCTCTTCCTCTCCCTGCTGCCCTGAGGCTGCTGGGCCAAAGAGGTCTTGGGCATCCAGCCCCTTGCTGGTCCCTTCCCTCTGACGAGGCCCTCTGAGCTCCAGCACCTTGCAGTGTGGAGACAGCCCCTGCCGGCAACCTCCTCTCCAAGGAGGCCTCAACCGAGGCCTAGGCCCAGGGGAAAGGCACCAGCGGGGATGAGCCTGGGGAGGCGCCCGGGCATGTCTGGACCCAGGCCCCGCAGCCTGCCCCTTGGTGGGGTAGTACCCCCGGAGGCCAGGAAGGTCTGGGCAAGGCTGCCAGAGGCAGGGACACTGCTGGGTCCTGCCCCTGGCCTGTGGGGCCTCTGAGAACAACTGGCACTCTCCCGCTGGAAGACCTCCCCGGCTGCCTCCAAAGGCTGGTTTGAAAGCACTCAGTCCCGCTGTTCACGCCAGCTGCGCACAATGCTCCCAAGCCCGGGAGAAAAGCATTTTGGGGTGGTGCTCACTCCGAGCTTTGGAAGACCTCCCCGGCTGCCTCCAAGGCCGGTTTGCAAGCACTTCTGCCTGCTGTTCCCGGCATCCGCGCACAATGCTCCCAAGCCCGGGAGAAAAGCGTTTCGGGGTGGTGTTCTCTCTGGGCCCAAGAAAGACCTCCCGGGCTGCCCCCAAATGCCGGTTTGCAAGCACTCCCACTCGCTGTTCCCGCCATCCGTGCAAATGCTCCAAGCCCAGGAGAAAAGCCCTTCAGGGTGGTGCTCTCTCCCGGCCCTTGGAAGACCTCCCCGGCTGCCTCCAAAGGCTGGATTTCAAGTACTCCCTCCCGCTGTCCCGCCAGCCGCACACAATGCTCCCAATCACGGGAGAAAAGCGCTTCGGGGTGGTGCTCTCTACGGGCCCTTGGAAGACCTCCCCGTTTGTCTCCAAAGGCCGGTTTGCAAGCACTCATGCCCGCTGTTCCCGCCAGCCGCGCACAATGCTCCCAAGCCTAGGAGAAAAGCGCTTCGGGGTGGTGCTCTCTCCCGGCCCTTGGAAGACCTCCCCGGCTGCCTCCAAAGGCCAGTTTGCAAGCACTCAATCCCGCTGTTCCCGCCAGCCGCGCACAATGCTCCCAAGCCCGGGAGAAAAGCGCTTCGGGGTGGTGCTCTCTCCTGGCCCTTGGAAGACCTCCCCGGCTGCCTCCAAAGGCTGGTTTTCGAGAACTCCCTCCCGCTGACCCGCCAGCCGCACACAATGCTCCCAAGCCCGGGAGAAAAGCATTTTGGGTTGGTCTCTCTCCGGGCCCTTGGAAGACTCCCCGGCTGCCTCTAAAGGCCGGTTTGCAAGCACTCATGTCCTCTGTTCCCGACAGCCGCGAACAATGCTCCCAATTCCGTGAGAAAAGTGCTTCGGGATGGTGCTCTCTCCGGGCCCTTGGAAGACCTCCCAAGCTGCCTCCAAAGGCCGGTTTGCAAGCACTCCCGCCCGCTGTTCCCGCCAGCCTCGCACAATGCTCCCAAGACCGGGAGAAAAGCGCTTCGGGGTGGTGTTCTCTCCGTGCCAATGGAGGACCTCCCTGGCTGCCCCCAAAGGCCGGTTTGCAAGCACTCCCACTCGCTGTTCCCGCCAGCCACGCACAATCCTCCAAAACCCCGGAGAAAAGCGCTTCGGGGTGGTGTTCTCTCCGTGCCCATGGAAGACCTCCCGGGGTGCCCCCAAAGGCCGGTTTGCAAGCACTCCCACTCGCTGTTCCCGCCATCCGCGCACAATGCTCCCAAGCCCGGGAGAAAAGCATTTTGGGGTGGTGCTCACACCGGGCCCTGGAAGACCTCCCCGGCTGCCTCCAAAGGACGGTTTTCAAGCACTCCTGCCTGCTGTTCCCGCCACCCGCGCACAATGCTCCCAAGCCCGGGAGAAAAGCGCTTCGGGGTGGTGCTCTCTACAGGCCCTTGGAAGACCTCCCGGGCTGCCTCCAAAGGCCGGTTTGCAAGGACTCCTTCCTGCTGTTCCTGCCATCCGCGCACAATGCTCCCAAGCCCGGGAGAAAAGCATTTTGGGGTGGTGCTCACACCGGGCCCTGGAAGACCTCCCCGGCTGCCTCCAAAGGACGGTTTTCAAGCACTCCTGCCTGCTGTTCCCGCCACCCGCGCAGAATGCTCCCAAGCGCGGGAGAAAAGCGCTTCGGGGTGGTGCTCTCTACAGGCCCTTGGAAGACCTCCCCGGCTGCCTCCAAAGGCCGGTTTGCAAGGACTCCTTCCTGCTGTTCCCGCCAGCCACGCACAATGCTCCCAAGCCCGGGAGAAAAGCATTTTGGGGTGGTGCTCTCTACAGGCCCTTGGAAGACCTCCCCGGCTGCCTCCAATGGCCAGTTTGCAAGCACTCATGTCCGCTGTTCCCACCAGCCGCGCACAATGCTCCCAAGCCCGGGAGAAAAGCTTTTTGGGGTGGTGCTCACACCGGGCCCTGGAAGACCTCCCCGGCTGCCTCCAAAGGCCAGTTTTCAAGCACTCCTGCCTGCTGTTCCCGCCACCTGGGCACAATGCTCCTAAGCCCGGGAGAAAAGCGCTTCGGGGTGGTGCTCTCTACAGGCCCTTGGAAGACCTCCCCGGCTGCCTCCAAAGGCCGGTTTGCAAGGACTCCTTCCTGCTGTTCCCGCCAGCCACGCACAATGCTCCCAAGCCCGGGAGAGAAGCATTTTGGGGTGGTGCTCTCTACAGGCCCTTGGAAGACCTCCCCGGCTGCCTCCAGTGGCCAGTTTGCAAGCACTCATGCCCGCTGTTCCCACCAGCCGCGCACAATGCTCCCAAGTCCGGGAGAAAAGCTTTTTGGGGTGGTGCTCACACCGGGCCCTGGAAGACCTCCCCGGCTGCCTGCAAAGGCCGGTTTTCAAGCACTCCTGCCTGCTGTTCCCGCCACCCGCGCACAATACTCCCAAGCCCGGGAGAAAAGCGCTTCGGGGTGGTGCTCTCTACAGGCCCTTGGAAGACCTCCCCCGCTGCCTCCAAAGGCCGGTTTGCAAGGACTCCTTCCTGCTGTTCCCGCCAGCCACGCACAATGCTCCCAAGCCCGGGAGAAAAGCATTTTGGGGTGGTGCTCACTCCGGGCCCTTGGAAGACCTCCCCGGCTGCCTCCAAAGGCCAGTTTGCAAGCAGTCCTGCCTGCTGTTCCCGCCAGCCGCGCACAATGCTCCCAAGCCCGGGAGAAGAGCGCATCGGGGTGGTGCTCTCTCCGGGCCCTTGGAAGACGTCCCCGGCTGCCTCCAAAGGCCGGTTTGCAAGCACTCATGCCCGTTGTTCCCACCAGCCGCGCACAATGCTCCCAAGCCCGGGAGAAAAGCATTTTGGGGTGGTGCTCACTCCGGGCCCTTGGTAGACCTCCCCGGCTGCCTCCAAAGGCCAGTTTGCAAGCAGTCCTGCCTGCTGTTCCCGCCAGCCGCGCACAATGTTCCCAAGCCCGGGAGAAAAGCGCTTCGGGGTGGTGCTCTCTCCGGGCACTTTCAAGACCTCCCCGGCTGCCCCCAAAGGCCGGTTTGTAAGTACTCATTCCCGCTGCTTCCGCCATCCACGCACAATGCTCCCAAGCCCGGGAGAAAAGCGCTTCGGGGTGGTGCTCTCTCCGGGCCCTTGGAAGACCTCCCGGGCTGCCTCCAAAGGCCGGTTTGCAAGCATTCATGTCCGTTGTTCCCGACAGCCGCGCACAATGCTCCCAAGCCCGAGAGAAAAGCATTTTGGGGTGGTGATCAGTCCGGCCCTTGGAAGACCTCCCCGGCTGCCTCCAAAGGACAGTTTGCAAGCACTCATGCCCGCTGTTCCCGCCAGCCACGCACAATGCTCCAAAGACCGTGAGAAAAGCGCTTCGGGGTGGTGTTCTCTCAGGGACCATGGAGGACCTCCCCGGCTGCCCCCAAAGGCCGGTTTGCAAGCATTCCCACTCGCTGTTCCCGCCAGGCACACACAATGTTCCAAAACCCCGGAGAAAAGCGCTTCGGGGTGGTGCTCTCTCCGCGCCCTTGGAAGACTTCTCTGGCTGCCGCCAAAGGCCGGTTTGCAAGAATTCCCTCCCGCTGTCCCACCAGCCGCACACAATGCTCCAAAACCCGAGAGAAAAGCGCTTCGAGGTGGTGCTCTCTCCAGGCCCTTGGAAGACCTCCCCGGCTGCCTCCAAAGGCCGGTTTGCAAGCACTCCTGCCTGCTGTTCCCGCAACGCGCGCACAATGCTCCCAAGCAAGGAAGAAAAGCATTTTGGGGTAGTGCTCTCTCCGGGCCCTTGGAAGACCTCCCGGGCTGCCTCCAAAGGCCGGTTTGCAAGCACTCATGTCCGCTGTTCCCGACAGCCGCGCACAATGCTCCCAAGCCCGGGAGAAAAGCATTTTGGGGTGGTGATCAGTCCGGGCCCTTGGAAGACCTCCCCGGCTGCCTCCAAAGGACAGTTTGCAAGAACTCATGCCCGCTGTTCCCGCCAGGCACGCACAATGCTCCCAAGCCCGGGAGAAAAGCGCTTCGGGGTGGTGCTCTCACCGGGCCCTTGCCCCTGAGCCTGGGGGCAATGCAGGGGGAACACACTCCCAGGCCAAGGCAGAACCACATGCACACGTCTGTTCCTGGTCCCTGCACCGGCAGAGAGCTCGGGGGAGCCAGAGTATGCCAGGCAGCTGCTGGGTTGGCGGCCTGTGTGGAAAGGGGCAGAGCCGACCTAGGGGCAAGTTGGGCCTCTTGCTCTCCCTGCTGCCCTGAGGCTCCTGGGCCAAAGAGGTCTTGGGCATCCAGCCCCTTGCTGGTCTCTTCCCTCTGACGAGGCCCTCTGAGCTCCAGCACCTTGCAGTGTGGAGACAGCCCCTGCCAGCAACCTCCTCTCCAAGGAGGCCTCAACCGAGGCCTAGGCCCAGGGGAAAGGCACCAGCGGGGATGAGCCTGGGGAGGCGCCCGGGCATGTCTGGACCCAGTCCCCGCAGCCTGCCCCTTGGTGGGGCAGTACCCCCGGAGGCCAGGAAGGTCTAGGCAAGGCTGCCAGGGGAAGGGACACTGCTGGGTCCTGCCCCTGGCCTGTGGGGCGTCTTAGCACAACCAGCACCCTCCCGCTGGAAGACCTCCCCGTCTGTCTCCAAAGGCCTGTTTGCAAGCACTCCCACCCGCTGTTCCCGCCAGGCACGCACAATGCTCCCAAGCCCGGGAGAAAAGTGCTTCGGGGTGGTGCTCTCCTCGGGTCCTTGCCCCTGAGCCTGGGGGCCAGGCAGGTGGAACACACTCCCAGGCCAAGGGAGAACGACATGCACACGTCTGTTCCTGCCCCCTACACCGGCAGAGAGCTCGGGGGAGCCAGAATCTCTCAGGCAGCTGCTGGGCTGGCCGCCTGTGTGGAAAGTGGCAGAGCCGACCTAGGGGCATGTTGGGCCTCTGCTCTCCCTGCTGCCCTGAGGCTGCTGGGCCAAAGAGGTCTTGGGCATCCAGCCCCTTGCTGGTCCCTTCCCTCTGACGAGGCCCTCTGAGCTCCAGCACCTTGCAGTGTGGAGACAGCCCCTGCCAGCAACCTCCTCTCCAAGGAGGCCTCAACCGAGGCCTAGGCCCAGGGGAAAGGCACCAGCGGGGATGAGCCTGGGGAGGCGCCCGGGCATGACTGGACCCAGTCCCCGCAGCCTGCCCCTTGGTGGGGCAGTACCCCCGGAGGCCAGGAAGGTCTGGGCAAGGCTGGCCAGGGGCAGGGGCCCTGCTGGGTCCTGCCCCTGGCCTGTGGGGCCTCTGAGCACAACCGGCCCTCTCCCACTGGAAGACCTCCCCGGCTGCCTCCAAAGGCCGGTTTGCCAACACTCCCGCCCGCTGTTCTCGTCAGGCACGCACAATTCTCCCAAGCCCGGGAGAAAAGCGCTTCGGTGTGTTGCTCTCTCCGGGCCCTTGCCCCTGAGTGTGGGGGCCAGGCAGTGGTTCCACACTCCCAGACCAAGGCAGAACCACATGCACACGTCTGTTCCTGCCCCCTGCACCGGCAGAGAGCTCGGGGGAGCCAGAGTCTGTCAGGCAGCTGCTGGGCTGGCCGCCTGTGTGGGAAGGGGCAGAGCCGACCTAGGGGCAAGTTGGGCCTCTTGCTCTCCCTGCTGCCCTGAGGCTGCTGGGCCAAAGAGGTCTTGGGCATCCAGCCCCTTGCTGGTCCCTTCCCTCTGCCGAGGCCCTCTGAGCTCCAGCACCTTGCAGTGTGGAGACAGCCCCTGCCAGCAACCTCCTCTCCAATGAGGCCTCAACCGAGGCCTAGGCCCAGGGGAAAGGCACCAGCGGGGATGAGCCTGGGGAGGCGACCGGGCATGTGTGGACCCAGTCCCCGCAGCCTGCCCCTTGGTGGGGCAGTACCCCCGGAGGCCAGGAAGGTCTGTGCAAGGCTGCCAGGGGCAGGGACAGCGCTGGGTCCTGCCCCTGGCCTGTGGGACGTCTGAGCACAACCGGCACTCTCCCGCTGGAAGACCTCCCCGTCTGCCTCCAAAGGCCGGTTTGCAAGCACTCCCGCCCGCTGTTCCCGCCAGGCACGCACAATGCTCCCAAGCCCGGGAGAAAAGCGCTTCGGGGTGGTGCTCTCTCCGGGCCCTTGCCCCTGAGCCTGCGGGCCAGGCAGGGGGAACACACTCCCAGGCCAAGACAGAACGACATGAACACGTCTGTTCCTGCCCCCTACACCGGCAGAGAGCTTGGGGGAGCCAGAGTCTCACAGGCAGGTGCTGGGCTGGCCGCCTGTGTGGGAAGGGGCAGAGCCGACCTAGGGGCAAGTTGGGCCTCTTGCTCTCCCTGCTGCCCTGAGGCTGCTGGGCCAAAGACGTCTTGGGCATCCAGCCCTTTGCTGGTCCCTTCCCTCTGACGAGGCCCTCTGAGCTCCAGCACCTTGCAGTGTGGAGACAGCACCTGCCAGCAATCTCCTCTCCAAGGAGGCCTCAACCGAGGCCTAGGCCCAGGGGAAAGGCACCAGCGGGGATGAGCCTGGGGAGGCGCCCGGGCATGTCTGGACCCAGTCCCCGCAGCCTGCCCCTTGGTGGGGCAGTACCCCTGGAGGCCAGGAAGGTCTGGGCAAGGCTGACCAGGGGCAGGGGACCTGCTGGGTCCTGCCCCTGGCCTGTGGGGCCTCTGAGCACAACCGGCCCTCTCCCACTGGAAGACCTCCCCGGCTGCCTCCAAAGGCCGTTTTGCACGCACTCCCGCCCACTGTTCCCACCAAGCGCGCACAATGCTCCCAAGCCCGGGAGAAAAGCGCTTCGGGGTGGTGCTCTCTCCGGGCCCTTGCCCCTGAGCCTGGGGGCCAGGCAGGGGGTCCACACTCCCAGGCCAAGGCAGAACCACATGCACACGTCTGTTCCTGACCCCTGCACCGGCAGAGAGCTCGGGGGAGCCAGAGTCTGTCAGGCAGCTGCTGGGCTGGCCGCCTTTGTGGGAAGGGGCAGAGCCGACCTAGGGGCAAGTTGGGCCTCTTGACCTCCCTGCTGCCCTGAGGCTGCTGGGCCAAAGAGGTCTAGGGCATCCAGCCCCTTGCTGGTCCCTTCCCTCTGACGAGGCCCTCTGAGCTCCAGCACCTTGCAGTGTGGAGACAGCCCCTGCCAGCAACCTCCTCTCCAAGGAGGCCTCAACCGAGACCTATGACCAGGGGAAAGGCACCAGCGGGGATGAGCCTGGGGAGGCGCCCGGGCATGTCTGGACCCAGTCCCCGCAGCCTGCCCCTTGGTGGGGCAGTACCCCCTGAGGCCAGGAAGGTCTGGGAAAGGCTGGCCAGGGGCAGGGGACCTGCTGGGTCCTGCCCCTGGCCTGTGGGGCCTCTGAGCACAACCGGCCCTCTCCAACTGGAAGACCTCCCCGGCTGCCTCCAAAGGCCGGTTTGCCAACACTCCCACCGCTGTTCACGCCAGACTTGCACAATGCTCCCAAGCCCGGGAGAAAAGCGCTTCGGGGTGGTGCTCTCTCCGGGCCCTTGCCCCTGAGCCTGGGGGCAAGGCATGGGGAACACACTCCCAGGCCAAGGCAGAACCACATGCCCACGTCTGTTCCTGTCCCCTGCACCGGCAGAGAGCTTGGGGGAGCCAGAGTCTGTCAGGCAGCTGCTGGGTTGGCCGCCTGTGTGGGAAGGGGCAGAGCCGCCCTAGCGGCAAGTTGGGCCTCTTGCTCTCCCTGCTGCCCTGAGGCTGCTGGGCCAAAGACGTCTTGGGCATCCAGCCCCTTACTGGTCCCTTCCCTCTGACGAGGCCCTCTGAGCTCCAGCACCTTGCAGTGTGGAGACAGCCCCTGCCAGCAACCTCCTCTCCAAGGAGGCCTCAACCGAGGCCTAGGCCCAGGGGAAAGGCACCAGCGGGGATGAGCCAGGGGAGGCGCCCGAGCATGTCTGGACCCAGTCCGCGCAGCCTGCCCCTTGGTGGGGCAGTACCCCCGGAGGCCAGGAAGGTCTGGGTAAGGCTGGCCAGGGGCAGGGGCCCTGCTGGGTCCTGCCCCTGGCCTGTGGGGCCTCTGAGCACAACCGGCCCTCTCCCACTGGAAGACCTCCCCGGCTGCCTCCAAAGGCCGGTTTGCAAGCGCTCCCGCCCACTGTTCCCAGCAGGCGTGCACAATGCTCCCAAGCCCGGGAGAAAAGCGCTTCAGGGTGGTGCTCTCTCTGGGCCCTTGCCCCTGAGCCTGGGGGCAAGGCAGGGTGTCCACACTCCCAGGCCAAGGCAGAACCACATGCACACGTCTGATCTGCCCCCTGCACCGGCAGAGAGCTCGGGGGAGCCAGAGTCTGTCAGGCAGCTGCTGGGCTAGCCGCCTGTGTGGGAAGGGGCAGAGCCGACCTAGGGGCAAGATGGGCCTCTTGCTCTCCCTGCTGCCCTGAGGCTGCTGGGCCAAAGAGGTCTTGGGCATCCAGCCCCTTGCTGGTCCCTTCCCTCTGACGAGGCCCTCTGAGCTCCAGCACCTTGCAGTGTGGAGACAGCCCCTGCCAGCAACCTCCTCTCCAAGGAGGCCTCAACCGAGGCCTAGGCCCAGGGGAAAGGCACCAGCGGGGATGAGCCTGGGGAGGCGCCCGGGCATGACTGGACCCAGTCCCCGCAGCCTGCCCCTTGGTGGGGCAGTACCCCCGGAGGCCAGGAAGGGCTGGGCAAGGCTGGCCAGGGGCAGGGGCCCTGCTGGGTCCTGCCCCTGGCCTGTGGGGCCTCTGAGCACAACCGGCCCTCTCCCACTGGAAGACCTCCCCGGCTGCCTCCAAAGGCCGGTTTGCCAACACTCCCGCCCGCTGTTCTCGCCAGGCACGCACAATTCTCCCAAGCCCGGGAGAAAAGCGCTTCGGTGTGTTGCTCTCTCCGGGCCCTTGCCCCTGAGTGTGGGGGCCAGGCAGTGGTTCCACACTCCCAGACCAAGGCAGAACCACATGCACACGTCTGTTCCTGCCCCCTGCACCGGCAGAGAGCTCGGGGGAGCCAGAGTCTGTCAGGCAGCTGCTGGGCTGGCCGCCTGTGTGGGAAGGGGCAGAGCCGACCTAGGGGCAAGTTGGGCCTCTTGCTCTCCCTGCTGCCCTGAGGCTGCTGGGCCAAAGAGGTCTTGGGCATCCAGCCCCTTGCTGGTCCCTTCCCTCTGCCGAGGCCCTCTGAGCTCCAGCACCTTGCAGTGTGGAGACAGCCCCTGCCAGCAACCTCCTCTCCAATGAGGCCTCAACCGAGGCCTAGGCCCAGGGGAAAGGCACCAGCGGGGATGAGCCTGGGGAGGCGCCCGGGCATGTCTGGACCCAGTCCCCGCAGCCTGCCCCTTGGTGGGGCAGTACCCCCGGAGGCCAGGAAGGTCTGTGCAAGGCTGCCAGGGGCAGGGACAGCGCTGGGTCCTGCCCCTGGCCTGTGGGACGTCTGAGCACAACCGGCACTCTCCCGCTGGAAGACCTCCCCGTCTGCCTCCAAAGGCCGGTTTGCAAGCACTCCCGCCCGCTGTTCCCGCCAGGCACGCACAATGCTCCCAAGCCCGGGAGAAAAGCGCTTCGGGGTGGTGCTCTCTCCGGGCCCTTGCCCCTGAGCCTGCGGGCCAGGCAGGGGGAACACACTCCCAGGCCAAGACAGAACGACATGAACACGTCTGTTCCTGCCCCCTACACCGGCAGAGAGCTTGGGGGAGCCAGAGTCTCACAGGCAGGTGCTGGGCTGGCCGCCTGTGTGGGAAGGGGCAGAGCCGCCCTAGGGGCAAGTTGGGCCTCTTGCTCTCCCTGCTGCCCTGAGGCTGCTGGGCCAAAGAAGTCTTGGGCATCCAGCCCCTTACTGGTCCCTTCCCTCTGACGAGGCCCTCTGAGCTCCAGCACCTTGCAGTGTGGAGACAGCCCCTGCCAGCAACCTCCTCTCCAAGGAGGCCTCAACCGAGGCCTAGGCCCAGGGGAAAGGCACCAGCGGGGATGAGCCAGGGGAGGCGCCCGAGCATGTCTGGACCCAGTCCCCGCAGCCTGCCCCTTGGTGGGGCAGTACCCCCGGAGGCCAGGAAGGTCTGGGCAAGGCTGGCCAGGGGCAGGGGCCCTGCTGCGTCCTGCCCCTGGCCTGTGGGGCCTCTGAGCACAACCGGCCCTCTCCCACTGGAAGACCTCCCCGGCTGCCTCCAAAGGCCGGTTTGCAAGCGCTCCCGCCCACTGTTCCCAGCAGGCGTGCACAATGCTCCCAAGCCCGGGAGAAAAGCGCTTCAGGGTGGTGCTCTCTCCGGGCCCTTGCCCCTGAGCCTGGGGTCAAGGCACGGTGTCCACACTCCCAGGCCAAGTCAGAACCACATGCACACGTCTGTTCCTGCCCCCTGCACCGGCAGAGAGCTCGGGGGAGCCAGAGTCTGTCAGGCAGCTGCTGGGTTGGCCGCCTGTGTGGGAAGGGGCAGAGCCGACCTAGGGGCAAGTTGGGCCTCTTCCTCTCCCTGCTGCCCTGAGGCTGCTGGGCCAAAGAGGTCTTGGGCATCCATCCCGTTGCTGGCCCTTCCCTCTGACGAGGCCCTCTGAGCTCCAGCACCTTGCAGTGTGGAGACAATCCCTGCCAGCAACCTCCTCTCCAAGGAGGTCTCAACCGAGGCCTAGGCCCAGGGGAAAGGCACCAGCGGGGATGAGCCTGGGGAGGCGCCCGGGCATGTCTGGACCCATTCCCCGCAGCCTACCCCTTTGTGGGGCTGTAACCCCGGAGGCAGGAAGGTCTGGGCAAGGCTGGCCAGGGGCAGGGGCCCTGCTGGGTCCTGCCCCTGGCCTGTGGGGCCTCTGAGCACAACCGGCCCTCTCCCACTGGAAGACCTCCCCGGCTGCCTCCAAAGGCCGGTTTGCAAGCACTCCCGCCCACTGTTCCCACCAAGCGCGCACAATTCTCCCAAGCCCGGGAGAAAAGCGCTTCGGGGTGGTGGTCTCTCCGGGCCCTTGCCCCTGAACCTGGGGGCCAGGCAGTTGGTCCACACTCGGAGACCAAGGCAGAACCACATGCACACGTCTGTTCCTGACCCCTGCACCGGCAGAGAGCTCGGGGGAGCCAGAGTCTTTCAGGCAGCTGCTGGGCTGGCCGCCTGTGTGGGAAGGGGCAGAGCCGACCTAGGGGCAAGTTGGGCCTCTTCCTCTCCCTGCTGCCCTGAGGCTGCTGGGCCAAAGAGGTCTTGGGCATCCAGCCCCTTGCTGGTCCCTTCCCTCTGATGAGGCCCTCTGAGCTCCAGCACCTTGCAGTGTGGAGACAGCCCCTGCCAGCAACCTCCTCTCCAAGGAGGCCTCAACCGAGGCCTAGGCCTAGGGGAAAGGCACCAGCGGGGATGAGCCTGGGGAGGCGCCCGGCCATGTCTGGACCCAGTCCCCGCAGCCTGCCCCTTGGTGGGGCAGTACCCCCGGAAGCCAGGAAGGTCTCGGCAAGGCTGCCAGGGGCAGGGACACTGCTGGGTCCTGCCCCTGGCCTGTTGGGCGTCTGAACACAACCGGCACTCCCCCGCTGGAAGACCTCCCCGTCTGCCTCCAAAAGACGGTTTGCAAGCACTCCCACCCGCTGTTCCCCCAGGCACGCACAATGCTCCCAAGCCCGGGAGAAAAGCGCTTCGGGGTGGTGCTCTCTCCGGGCCCTTGCCCCTGAGCCTGGGGCCAGGCAGGGGGAACACACTCCCAGGCCAAGGGAGAACGACATGCACACGTCTGTTCCTGCCCCCTACACCGGCAGAGAGCTCGGGGGAGCCAGAGACTGCCAGGCTGCTGCTGGGCTGGCTGCCTGTGTGGGACGGGGCAGAGCCGCCCTAGGGGCAAGTTGGGCCTCTTGCTCTCCCTGCTGCCATGAGGCTGCTGGGTCAAAGAGGTCTTGGGCATCCAGCCCTTTGCTGGTGCCTTCCCTCTGACGAGGCCCTCTGAGCTCCAGCACCGTGCAGTGTGGAGATAGCTCCTGCCAGCAACCTCCTCTCCAAAGAGGCCTCAACCGAGGACTACACCCAGGGGAAAGGCACCAGCGGGGATGAGCCTGGGGAGGCGCACGGATATGTCTGGACCCAGTCTCCGCTGCCTGCCCCTTGGTGGGGCAGTACCCCCGGAGTCCAGGAAGGTCTGGGCAAGTCTGGCCGGGGGCAGGGGCCCTGCTGGGTCCTGACCCTGGCCTGTGGGGCCTCTGAGCACAACCGGCCCTCTCCCACTGGAAGACCTCCCCGGCTGCCTCCAAAGTCCTGTTTGCAAACACTCCCGCCCGCTGTTCACGTCAGGCTCGCACAATGCTCCCAAGCCCGGGAGAAAAGCACTTCGGAGTGGTGCTCTCTCCGGGCCCTTGCCCCTGAGCCTGGGGGCAAGGCAGGGGGAACACACTCCCAGGCCAAGGCAGAAACACATGCACACGTCTGTTCCTCTCCCCTGCACCGGCAGAGAGCTTGGGGGAGCCAGAGTCTGGCAGGCAGCTGCTGGGTTGGCCGCCTGTGTGGGAAGGGGCAGAGCCGACCTAGGGGCAAGTTGGGCCTCTTGCTCTCCCTGCTGCCCTGAGGCTGCTGGGCCAAAGACGTCTTGGGCATCCAGCCCCTCACTGGTCCCTTCACTCTGACGAGGCCCTCTGAGCTCCAGCACCTTGCAGTGTGGAGACAGCCCCTGCCAGCAACCTCCTCTCCAAGGAGGCCTCAACCGAGGCCTAGGCCCAGGGGAAAGGCACCAGCGGGGATGAGCCAGGGGAGGCGCCCGAGCATGTCTGGACCCAGTTCCCGCAGCCTGCCCCTTGGTGGGGCAGTACCCTCGGAGGTTAGGAGGGTCTGGGCAAGGCTGGCCAGGGGCAGGGGCCCTGCTGGGTCCTGCCCCTGGCCTGTGGGGCCTCTGAGCACAACCGGCCCTCTCCCACTGAAAGACCTCCCCGGCTGCCTCCAAAGGCCGGTTTGCAAGCGCTACCGCCCACTGTTCCCAGCAGGCGTGCACAATGCTCCTAAGCCCGGGAGAAAAGCGCTTCAGGGTGGTGCTCTCTCTGGGCCCTTGCCCCTGAGCCTGGGGGCAAGGCAGGGTGTCCACACTCCCAGGCCAAGGCAGAACCACATGAACACGTCTGATCTGCCCCCTGCACCGGCAGAGAGCTCGGGGGAGCCAGAGTCTGTCAGGCAGCTGCTGGGCTGGCCGCCTGTGTGGGAAGTGGCAGAGCCGACCTAGCGGCAAGTTGGGCCTCTTGACCTCCCTGCTGCCCTGAGGCTGCTGGGCCAAAGAGGTCTTGGGCCTCCAACCCCTTGCTGGTCCCTTCCCTCTGACGAGGCCCTCTGAGCTCCAGCACCTTGCAGTGTGGAGACAGCCCCTGCCAGCAACCTCCTCTCCAAGGAGGCCTATACCGAGGCCTAGGCACAGGGGAAAGGCACCAGCGGGGATGAGCCTGGGGAGGCGCCCGGGCATGTATGGACCCAGTCCCCGCAGCCTGCCCCTTGGTGGGGCAGTACCCCTGGAGGCGAGGAAGGTCTGGGAAAGGCTGGCCAGGGGCAGGGGACCTGATGGGTCCTGCCCCTGGCCTGTGGGGCCTCTGAGCACAACCGGCCCTCTCCCACTGGAAGACCTCCCCGGCTGCCTCCAAAGGCCGGTTTGCAAGCACTCCCGCCCACTGTTCCAACCAAGGGCGCACAACGCTCCCAAGCCCGGGAGAAAATCGCCTCGGGGTGGTGCTCTCTCCGGGCCCTTTCCCCTGAGCCTGGGGGCTAGGCAGGGGGTCCACAATCCCAGGCCAAGGCAGAACGACATGCACACGTCTGTTCCTGCCCCATGCACCGGCAGAGAGCTCGGGGGAGCCAGAGTCTGTCAGGCAGCTGCTGGGCTGGCCGCCTGTGTGGGAAGGGGCAGAGCCGACCTAGGGGCAAGTTGGGCCTCTTGCTCTCCCTGCTGCCCTGAGGCTGCTGGGACCAAAGAGATCTTGGGCATCCAGCCCCTTGCTTGTCCCTTCCCTCTGACGAGGCCCTCTGAGCTCCAGCACCTTGCAGTGTGGAGACAGCCCCTGCCAGCAACCACCTCTCCAAGGAGGCCTCAACCGAGGCCTAGGACCAGGGGAAAGGCACCAGCGGGGATGAGCCTGGGGAGGCGCCCGGGCATGTCTGGACCCAGTCCCCGCAGCCTGCCCCTTGGTGGGGCAGTACCCCCGGAGGCCAGGAAGGTCTGGGCAAGGCTGGCCACGGGCAGGGGCCCTGCTGGGTCCTGCCCCTGGCCTGTGTGGCCTCTGAGCACAACCGGCCCTCTCCCACTGGAAGACTTCCCCGGCTGCCTCCAAAGGCCGGTTTGCCAACACTCCCGCCCGCTGTTCACGCCAGGCACGCACAATTCTCCCAAGCCCGGGAGAAAAGCGCTTCGGGGTGTTGCTCTCTCCGGGCCCTTGCCCCTGAGCGTGGGGGCGAGGCAGTGGGTCCACACTCCCAGACCAACGCAGAACCACATGCACACGTCTTTTCCTGACCCCTGCACCGGCAGAGAGCTCGGGGGAGCCAGAGTCTGTCAGGCAGCTGCTGGGCTGGCCGCCTGTGTGGGAAGGGGCAGAGCCGACCTAGGGGCAAGTTGGGCCTCTTCCTCTCCCTGCTGCCCTGAGGCTGCTGGGCCAAAGAGGTCTTGGGCATCCAGTCCCTTGCTGGTCCCTTCCCTCTGACGAGGCCCTCTGAGCTCCAGCACCTTGCAGTGTGGAGACAGCCCCTGCCAGCAACCTCCTCTCCAAGGAGGCCTCAACCAAGGCCTAGGCCCAGGGGAAAGGCACCAGCGGGGATGAGCCTGGGGAGGCGCCCGGCCATGTCTGGACCCAGTCCCCGCAGCCTGCCCCTTGGTGGGGCAGTACCCCCGGAGGCCAGGAGGGTCTGGGCAAGGCTGCCAGGGGCAGGGACACTGCTGGGTCCTGCCCCTGGCCTGTGGGGCGTCTGAGCACAACCGGCACTCTCCCGCTGGAAGACCTCCCCGGCTGCCTCAAAAGGCCGGTTTGCAAGCACTCCCGCCCGCTGTTCCCGCCAGGCACGCACAATGCTCCCAAGCCCGGGAGAAAAGCGCTTCGGGGTGGTGCTCTCTCCGGGCCCTTGCCCCTGAGCCTGGGGGACAGGCAGGGGGAACACACTCCCAGGTCAAGGCAGAACGACATGCACACGTCTATTCCTGCCCCCTACACCGGCAGAGTGTTCGGGGGAGCCAGAGACTGCCAGGCTGCTGCTGGGCTGGCTGCCTGTGTGGGACGGGGTAGAGCCGACCTAGGGGCAAGTTGGGCCTCTTGCTCTCCCTGCTGCCCTGAGGCTGCTGGGTCAAAGAGGTCTTGGGCATCCAGCCCTTTGCTGGTCCTTTCCCTCTGACGAGGCCCTCTGAGCTCCAGCACCTTGCAGTGTGCAGACAGCCCCTGCCGGCAACCTCCTCTCCAAGGAGGCCTCAACCGAGGCCTAGGCCCAGGGGAAAGGCACCAGCGGGGATGAGCCTGGGGAGGCGCCCGGGCATGTCTGGACCTAGGCCCCGCAGCCTGCCCCTTGGTGGGGCAGTACCCCCGGAGGCCAGGAAGGTCTGGGCAAGGCTGGCCAGGGGCAGGGGCCCTGCTGGGTCCTGCCCCTGGCCTGTGAGGCCTCTGAGCACAACTGGCACTCTCCCGCTGGACGACCTCCCCGGCTGCCTCCAAAGTCTGGTTTGCAAGCACTCAATCCCGCTGTTCACGCCAGCTGCGCACAATGCTCCCAAGCCCGGGAGAAAAGCATTTTGGGGTGGTGCTCACTCCGGGCTTTGGAAGACCTCCCCGGCTGCCTCCAAGGCCGGTTTGCAAGCACTTCTGCCTGCTGTTCCCGCCACCCGCGCACAATGCTCCCAAGCCCGGGAGAAAAGCGTTTCGGGGTGGTGTTCTCTCTGGGCCCAAGAAAGACCTCCCGGGCTGCCCCCAAATGCCGGTTTGCAAGCACTCCCACTCGCTGTTCCCGCCATCCGTGCAAATGCTCCAAGCCCAGGAGAAAAGCCCTTCAGGGTGGTGCTCTCTCCCGGCCCTTGGAAGACCTCCCCGGCTGCCTCCAAAGGCTGGATTTCAAGTACTCCCTCCCGCTGTCCCGCCAGCCGCACACAATGCTCCCAATCACGGGAGAAAAGCGCTTCGGGGTGGTGCTCTCTTCGGGCCCTTGGAAGACCTCCCCGTTTGTCTCCAAAGGCCGGTTTGCAAGCACTCATGCCCGCTGTTCCCGCCAGCCGCGCACAATGCTCCCAAGCCTAGGAGAAAAGCGCTTCGGGGTGGTGCTCTCTCCCGGCCCTTGGAAGACCTCCCCGGCTGCCTCCAAAGGCCGGTTTGCAAGCACTCAATCCCGCTGTTCCCGCCAGCCGTGCACAATGCTCCCAAGCCCGGGAGAAAAGCGCTTCGGGGTGGTGCTCTCTCCCGGCCCTTGGAAGACCTCCCCGGCTGCCTCCAAAGGCTGGTTTTCAAGAACTCCCTCCCGCTGACCCCCCAGCCGCACACAATGCTCCCAAGCCCGGGAGAAAAGCATTTTGGGGTGGTCTCTCTCGGGCCCTTGGAAGACTCCCCGGCTGCCTCTAAAGGCCGGTTTGCAAGCACTCATGTCCTCTGTTCCCGACAGCCGCGAACAATGCTCCCAATTCCGTGAGAAAAGTGCTTCGGGATGGTGCTCTCTCCGGGCCCTTGGAAGACCTCCCAAGCTGCCTCCAAAGGCCGGTTTGCAAGCACTCCCGCCCGCTGTTCCCGCCAGCCTCGCACAATGCTCCCAAGACCGGGAGAAAAGCGCTTCGGGGTGGTGTTCTCTCCGTGCCAATGGAGGACCTCCCTGGCTGCCCCCAAAGGCCGGTTTGCAAGCACTCCCACTCGCTGTTCCCGCCAGCCAGGCACAATCCTCCAAAACCCCGGAGAAAAGCGCTTCGGGGTGGTGTTCTCTCCGTGCCCATGGAAGACCTCCCGGGGTGCCCCCAAAGGCCGGTTTGCAAGCACTCCCACTCGCTGTTCCCGCCACCCGAGCACAATGCTCCCAAGCGCGGGAGAAAAGCGCTTCGGGGTGGTGCTCTCTACAGGCCCTTGGAAGACCTCCCCGGCTGCCTCCAAAGGCCGGTTTGCAAGGACTCCTTCCTGCTGTTCCCGCCATCCGCGCACAATGCTCCCAAGCCCGGGAGAAAAGCATTTTGGGGTGGTGCTCACACCGGGCCCTGGAAGACTTCCCCGGCTGCCTCCAAAGGACGGTTTTCAAGCACTCCTGCCTGCTGTTCCCGCCACCCGCGCAGAATGCTCCCAAGCGCGGGAGAAAAGCGCTTCGGGGTGGTGCTCTCTACAGGCCCTTGGAAGACCTCCCCGGCTGCCTCCAAAGTCCTGTTTACCAACACTCCCACCCGCTGTTCACGCCAGACTTGCACAATGCTCCCAAGCCCGGGAGAAAAGCGCTTCGGGGTGGTGCTCTCTCCGGGCCCTTGCCCCCGAGCCTGGGGGCAAGGCATGGGGAACACACTCCCAGGCCAAGGCAGAACCACATGCCCACGTCTGTTCCTGTCCCCTGCACCGGCAGAGAGCTTGGGGGAGCCAGAGTCTGTCAGGCAGCTGCTGGGTTGGCCGCCTGTGTGGGAAGGGGCAGAGCCGCCCTAGGGGCAAGTTGGGCCTCTTGCTCTCCCTGCTGCCCTGAGGCTGCTGGGCCAAAGACGTCTTGGGCATCCAGCCCCTTACTGGTCCCTTCCCTCTGACGAGGCCCTCTGAGCTCCAGCACCTTGCAGTGTGGAGACAGGCCCTGCCAGCAACCTCCTCTCCAAGGAGGCCTCAACCGAGGCCTAGGCCCAGGGGAAAGGCACCAGCGGGGATGAGCCAGGGGAGGCGCCCGAGCATGTCTGGACACAGTCCCCGCAGCCTGCCCCTTGGTGGGGCAGTACCCCCGGAGGCCAGGAAGGTCTGGGTAAGGCTGGCCAGGGGCAGGGGCCCTGCTGGGTCCTGCCCCTGGCCGGTGGGGCCTCTGAGCACAACCGGCCCTCTCCCACTGGAAGACCTCCCCGGCTGCCTCCAAAGGCCGGTTTGCAAGCGTTCCCGGCCACTGTTACCAGCAGGCGGGCACAATGCTCCTAAGCCCGGAAGAAAAGCGCTTCAGGGTGGTGCTCTCTCTGGGCCCTTGCCCCTGAGCCTGGGGGCAAGGCAGGGTGTCCACACTCCCAGGCCAAGGCAGAACCACATGCACACGTCTGATCTGCCCCCTGCACCGGCAGAGAGCTCGGGGGAGCCAGAGTCTGTCAGGCAGCTGCTGGGCTGGCCGCCTGTGTGGGAAGTGGCAGAGCCGACCTAGGGGCAAGTTGGGCCTCTTGCTCTCCCTGCTGCCCTGAGGCTGCTGGGCCAAAGAGGTCTTGGGCATCCAGCCCCTTGCTGGTCCCTTCCCTCTGACGAGGCCCTCTGAGCTCCAGCACCTTGCAGTGTGGAGACAGCCCCTGCCAGCAACCTCCTCTCCAAGGAGGCCTCAACCGAGGCCTAGGCCCAGGGGAAAGGCACCAGCGGGGATGAGCCTGGGGAGGCGCCCGGGCATGTCTGGACCCAGTCCCCGCAGCCTGCCCCTTGGTGGGGCAGTACCCCCGGAGGCCAGGAAGGTCTGGGCAAGGCTGGCCAGGGGCAGGGGCCCTGCTGGGTCCTGCCCCTGGCCTGTGGGGCCTCTGAGCACAACCGGCCCTCTCCCACTGGAAGAACTCCCCGGCTGCCTCCAAAGGCCAGTTTGCCAACACTCCAGCCCGCTGTTCCCGCCAGGCAAGCACAATGCTCCCAAGCCCGGGAGAAAAGCGCTTCGGGGTGGTGCTCTCCTCGGGCCCTTGCCCCTGAGCCTGGGGGCCAGGCAGTTGGTCCACACTCCCAGACCAAGGCAGAACCACATGCACACGTCTGTTCCTGACCCCTGCACCGGCAGAGAGCTCAGGGGAGCCAGAGTCTGTCAGGCAGCTGCTGGGCTGGCCGCCTGTGTGGGAAGGGGCAGAGCCAACCTAGGGGCAAGTTGGGCCTCTTCCTCTCCCTGCTGCCCTGAGGCTGCTGGGCCAAAGACGTCTTGGGCATCCAGCCCCTTGCTGGTCCCTTCCCTCTGACGAGGCCCTTTGAGCTCCAGCACCTTGCAGTGTGGAGACAGCCCCTGCCAGCAACATCCTCTCCAAGGAGGCCTCAACCGAGGCCTAGGCCCAGGGGAAAGGCACCAGCGGGGATGAGCCTGGGGAGGCGCCCGGGCATGTCTGGACCTAGTCCCCGCAGCCTGCCCCTTGGTGGGGCAGTACCCCCGGAGGTCAGGAAGATCTGGGCAAGGCTGGCCAGGGGCAGGGGCCCTGCTGGGTCCTCCCCATGGCCTGTGGGGCCTCTGAGCACAACCGGCCCTCTCCCACTGGAAGACCTCCCCGGCTGCCTCCAAAGGCCAGTTTGCCAACACTCCTGCCCGCTCTTCCCGCCAGGCACGCACAATGGTCCCAAGCCCGGGAGAAAAGCGCTTCGGGGTGGTGCTCTCTCCGGGCCCTTGCCCCTGAGCCTGTGGGCAAGGCAGGGGGAACACACTCCCAGACCAAGGCAGAAACACATGCACACGTCTGGTCCTGTCCCCTGCACCGGCAGAGAGCTCGGGGGAGCCAGAGTCTCTCAGGCAGGTCCTGGGCTGGCCGCCTGTGTGGGAAGGGGCAGAGCCGACCTAGGGGCAAGTTGGGCCTCTTGCTCTCCCTGCTGCCCTGAGGCTGCAGGGCCAAAGACGTCTTGGGCATCCAGCCCCTTACTGGTCCCTTCCCTCTGACGAGGCCCTCTGAGCTCCAGCACCTTGCAGTGTGGAGACAGCCCCTGCCAGCAATCTCCTCTCCAAGGAGGCCTCAACCGAGGCCTAGGCCCAGGGGAAAGGCACCAGCGGGGTTGAGCCAGGGGAGGCGCCCGGGCATGTCTGGACCCTGTCCCCGCAGCCTGCCCCTTGGTGGGGCAGTACCCCCGGAGGCCAGGAAGGTCTGGGCAAGGCTGGCCAGGGGCAGGGGCCCTGCTGGGTCCTGCCCCTGGCCTGTGGGGCCTCTGAGCACAACCGGCCCTCTCCCACTGGTAGACCTCCACGGCTGCCTCCAAAGTCCTGTTTGCAAACACTCCCGCCCGCTGTTCACGCCAGGCTCGCACAATGCTCCCAAGCCCGGGAGAAAAGCGCATTGGGGTGGTGCTCTCTCCGGGCCCTTGCCCCTGAGCCTGGGGGCAAGGCAGGGGGAACACACTCCCAGGCCAAGGCAGAACCACATGCCCACGTCTGTTCCTGTCCCCTGCACCGGCAGAGAGCTTGGGGGAGCCAGAGTCTGTCAGGCAGCTGCTGGGTTGGCCGCCTGTGTGGGAAGGGGCAGAGCCGCCCTAGGGGCAAGTTGGGCCTCTTGCTCTCCCTGCTGCCCTGAGGCTGCTGGGCCAAAGACGTCTTGGGCATCCAGCCCCTTACTGGTCCCTTCCCTCTGACGAGGCCCTCTGAGCTCCAGCACCTTGCAGTGTGGAGACAGCCCCTGCCAGCAACCTCCTCTCCAAGGAGGCCTCAACCGAGGCCTAGGCCCAGGGGAAAGGCACCAGCGGGGATGAGCCTGGGGAGGCGCCCGGGCATGTCTGGACCCAGGCCCCGCAGCCTGCCCCTTGGTGGGGCAGTACCCCCGGAGGCCAGGAAGGTCTGGGCAAGGCTGGCCAGGGGCAGGGGCCCTGCTGCGTCCTGCCCCTGGCCTGTGGGGCCTCTGAGCACAACCGGCCCTCTCCCACTGGAAGACCTCCCCGGCTGCCTCCAAAGGCCGGTTTGCAAGCACTCCCGCCCACTGTTCCCAGCAGGCGTGCACAATGCTCCCAAGCCCGGGAGAAAAGCGCTTCAGGGTGGTGCTCTCTCCGGGCCCTTGCCCCTGAGCCTGGGGGCAAGGCAGGGTGTCCACACTCCCAGGACAAGGCAGAACCACATGCACACGTCTGATCTGCCCCCTGCACCGGCAGAGAGCTCGGGGGAGCCAGAGTCTGTCAGGCAGCTGCTGGGCTGGCCGCCTGTGTGGGAAGGGGCAGAGCCGACCTAGGGGCAAGTTGGGCCTCTTGCTCTCCCTGCTGCCCTGAGGCTGCTGGGCCAAAGAGGTCTTGGGCATCCAGCCCCTTGCTGGTCCCTTCCCTCTGACGAGGCCCTCTGAGCTCCAGCACCTTGCAGTGTGGAGACAGCCCCTGCCAGCAACCTCCTCTCCAAGGAGGCCTCAACCGAGGCCTAGGCCCAGGGGAAAGGCACCAGCGGGGATGAGCCTGGGGAGGCGCCCGGGCATGTCTGGACCCAGTCCCCGCAGCCTGCCCCTTGGTGGGGCAGTACCCCCGGAGGCCAGGAAGGTCTGGGCAAGGCTGCCAGGGGCAGGGACACTGCTGGGTCCTGCCCCTGGCCTGTGGGGCGTCTGAGCACAACCGGCACTCTCCCGCTGGAAGACCTCCCCGTCTGCCTCGAAAGGCCGGTTTGCAAGCACTCCCGCCCGCTGTTCCCGCCAGGCACGCACAATGCTCCCAAGCCCGGGAGAAAAGCGCTTCGGGGTGGTGCTCTCACCGGGCCCTTGCCCCTGAGCCTGGGGGCCAGGCAGGGGGAACACACTCCCAGGCCAAGGCAGAACGACATGCACACGTCTGTTCCTGCCCCCTACACCGGCAGAGAGCTCGGGGGAGCCAGAGACTGCCAGGCTGCTGCTGGGCTGGCCGCCTGTGTGGGACGGGGCAGAGCCGACCTAGGGGCAAGTTGGGCCTCTTGCTCTCCCTGCTGCCCTGAGGCTGCTGGGTCAAAGAGGTCTTGGGAATCCAGCCCTTTGCTGGTCCCTTCCCTCTGACGAGGCCCTCTGATCTCCAGCACCTTGCAGTGTGGAGACAGCCCCTGCCAGCAACCTCCTCTCCAAGGAGGCTTCAACCGAGGCCTAGGCCCAGGGGAAAGGCACCAGCGGGGATGAGCCTGGGGAGGCGCCCGGGCATGTCTGGACCCAGTCCCCGCAGCCTGCCCCTTGGTGGGGCAGTACCCCCAGAGGCCAGGAAGGTCTGGGCAAGGCTGGCCAGGGTCAGGGGCCCTGCTGGGTCCTGCCCCTAGCCTGTGGGGCCTCTGAGCACAACCGGCCCTCTCCCACTGGAAGACCTCCCCGGCTGCCTCCAAAGTCCTGTTTGCAAACACTCCCGCCCGCTGTTCACGCCAGGCTCGCACAATGCTCCCAAGCCCGGGAGAAAAGCGCATTGGGGTGGTTCTCTCTCCGGGCCCTTGCCCCTGAGCCTGGGGGCAAGGCACGGGGAACACACTCCCTGGCCAAGGCAGAACCACATGCCCACGTCTGTTCCTGTCCCCTGCACCGGCAGAGAGCTTGGGGGAGCCAGAGTCTGGCAGGCAGCTGCTGGGTTGGCCGCCTGTGTGGGAAGGGGCAGAGCCGACCTAGGGGCAAGTTGGGCCTTTTACTCTCCCTGCTGCCCTGAGGCTGCTGGGCCAAAGACGTCTTGGGCATCCAGCCCCTTACTGGTCCCTTCCTTCTGACGAGGCCCTCTGAGCTCCAGCACCTTGCAGTGTGGAGACAGCCCCTGCCAGCAACCTCCTCTCCAAGGAGGCCTCAACCGAGGCCTAGGCCCAGGGGAAAGGCACCAGCGGGGATGAGCCAGGGGAGGCGCCCGAGCATGTCTGGACCCAGTCCCCGCAGCCTGCCCCTTGGTGGGGCAGTACCCCCGGAGGCCAGGAAGGTCTGGGCAAGGCTGGCCAGGGGCAGGGGCCCTGCTGCGTCCTGCCCCTGGCCTGTGGGGCCTCTGAGCACAACCGGCCCTCTCCCACTGGAAGACCTCCCCGGCTGTCTCCAAAGGCCGGTTTGCAAGCGCGCCCGCCCACTGTTCCCAGCAGGCGTGCACAATGCTCCCAAGCCCGGGAGAAAAGCGCTTCAGGGTGGTGCTCTCTCCGGGCCCTTGCCCCTGAGTGTGGGGGCCAGGCAGTGGTTCCACACTCCCAGACCAAGGCAGAACCACATGCACACGTCTGTTCCTGACCCCTGCACCGGCAGAGAGCTCGGGGGAGCCAGAGTCTGTCAGGCATCTGCTGGGCTGGCCGCCTGTGTGGGAAGGGGCAGAGCCGACCTAGGGGCAAGTTGGGCCTCTTGCTCTCCCTGCTGCCCTGAGGCTGCTGGGCCAAAGAGATCTTGGGCATCCAGCCCCTTGCTGGTCCCTTCCCTCTGACGAGGCCCTCTGAGCTCCAGCACCTTGCAGTGTGGAGACAGCCCCTGCCACCAACCTCCTCTCCAAGGAGGCCTCAACCGAGGCCTAGGCCCAGGGGAAAGGCACCAGCGGGGATGAGCCAGTGGAGGCGCACGGGCATGTCTGGACCCAGTCCCCGCAGCCTGCCCCTTGGTGGGGCAGTACCCCCGGAGGCCAGGAAGGTCTGGGCAAGGCTGCCAGGGGCAGGGACACTGCTGGGGCTGCCCCTGGCCTGTGGGGCGTCTGAGCACAACCGGCACTCTCCCGCTGGAAGACCTGCCCGGCTGCCTCCAAAGGCCGGTTAACAAGCGCTCCCGCCCACTGTTCCCAGCAGGCGTGCACAATGCTCCCAAGCCCGGGAGAAAAGCGCTTCGCGGTGGTGCTCTCTCCGGGCCCTTGCCCCTGAGCCTGGGGTCCAGGCAGTTGGAACACACTCCCAGGCCAAAGCAGAACGACATGCACACGCCTGTTCCTGCCCCCTACACCGGCAGAGCGCTCGGGGGAGCCAGAGACTGCCAGGCTGCTGCTGGGCTGGCTGCCTGTGTGGGACGGGGCAGAGCCGACCTAGGGGCAAGTTGGGCCTCTTGCTCTCCCTGCTGCCCTGAGGCTGCTGGGTCAAAGAGGTCTTGGGCATCCAGCCCTTTGCTGGTCCCTTCCCTCTGACGAGGCCCTCTGAGCTCCAGCACCTTGCAGTGTGGAGATAGCCCCTGCCAGCAACCTTCTCTCCAAAGAGGCCTCAACCGAGGCCTACGCCCAGGGGAAAAGCACCAGCGGGGATGATCCTGGGGAGGCGCACGGACATGTCTGGACCCAGTCCCCGCAGCCTGCCCCTTGGTGGGGCAGTACCCCCGGAGGCCAGGAAGGTCTGGGCAAGGCTGGCCAGGGGCAGGGGCCCTGCTGGGTCCTGCCCCTGGCCTGTGAGGCCTCTGAGCACAACCGGCCCTCTCCCACTGGAAGACCTCCCCAGCTGCATCCAAAGTCCTGTTTGCAAACACTCCCGCCCGCTGTTCACGCCAGGCTCGCACAATGCTCCCAAGCCCGGGAGAACAGCGCTTCGGGGTGGTGCTCTCTCCGGGCCCTTGCCCCTGAGCCTGGGGGCCAGGCAGTGGGTCCACACTCCCAGACCAAGGCAGAACCACATGCACACGTCTGTTCCTGACCCCTGCACCGGCAGAGAGCTCGGGGGAGCCAGAGTCTGTCAGGCAGGTGCTGGGCTGGCCGCCTGTGTGGGAAGGGGCAGAGCCGACCTAGGGGCAAGTTGGGCCTCTTCCTCTCCCTGCTGCCCTGAGGCTGCTGGGCCAAAGAGGTCTTGGGCATCCAGCCCCTTGCTGGTCCCTTCCCTCTGACGAGGCCCTCTGAGCTCCAGCACCTTGCAGTGTGGAGACAGCCCCTGCCAGCAACCTCCTCTCCAATGAGGCCTCAACCGAGGCCTAGGCCCAGGGGAAAGGCACCAGCGGGGATGAGCCTGGGGAGGCGCCCGGGCATGTCTGGACCCAGTCCCCGCAGCCTGCCCCTTGGTGGGGCAGTACCCCCGGAGGCCAGGAAGGTCTGTGCAAGGCTGCCAGGGGCAGGGACAGCGCTGGGTCCTGCCCCTGGCCTGTGGGACGTCTGAGCACAACCGGCACTCTCCCGCTGGAAGACGTCCCCGTCTGCCTCCAAAGGCCGGTTTGCAAGCACTCCCGCCCGCTGTTCACGCCAGACTTGCACAATGCTCCCAAGCCCAGGAGAAAAGTGCTTCGGGGTGGTGCTCTCTCCGGGCCCCTGCCCCTGAGCCTCGGGGCAAGGCATGGGGAACACACTCCCAGGCCAAGGCAGAACCACATGCACACGTCTGTTCCTGACCCCTGCACCGGCAGAGAGCTCAGGGGAGCCAGAGTCTGTCAGGCAGCTGCTGGGTTGGCTGCCTGTGTGGGAAGGGGCAGAGCCGACCTAGGGGCAAGTTGGGCCTCTTGCTCTCCCTGCTGCCCTGAGGCTGCTGGGCCAAAGAGGTCTTGGGCATCCAGCCCCTTGCTGGTCCCTTCCCGCTGACGAGGCCCTCTGAGCTCCAGCACCTTGCAGTGTGGAGACAGCCCCTGCCAGCAACCTCCTCTCCGAGGAGGCATCAACCGAGGCCTATGCCCAGGGGAAAGGCACCAGCGGGGATGAGCCTGGGGAGGCGCCCAGGCATGTCTGGACCCAGTCCCCGCAGCCTGCCCCTTGGTGGGGCAGTACCCCCGGAGGCCAGGAAGGTCTGGGCAAGGCTGGCCAGGGGCAGGGGACCTGCTGGGTCCTGCCCCTGGCCTGTGAGGCCTCTGAGCACAACCGGCCCTCTCCCACTGGTAGACCTCCACGGCTGCCTCCAAAGTCCTGTTTGCAAACACTCCCGCCCGCTGTTCACGCCAGGCTCGCACAATGCTCCCAAGCCCGGGAGAAAACGCATTGGGGTGGTGCTCTCTCCGGGCCCTTGCCCCTGAGCCTGGGGGCAAGGCAGGGGGAACACACTCCCAGGCCAAGGCAGAACCACATGCCCACGTCTGTTCCTGTCCCCTGCACCGGCAGAGAGCTTGGGGGAGCCAGAGTCTGTCAGGCAGCTGCTGGGTTGGCCGCCTGTGTGGGAAGGGGCAGAGCCGCCCTAGGGGCAAGTTGGGCCTCTTGCTCTCCCTGCTGCCCTGAGGCTGCTGGGCCAAAGACGTCTTGGGCATCCAGCCCCTTACTGGTCCCTTCCCTCTGACGAGGCCCTCTGAGCTCCAGCACCTTGCAGTGTGGAGACAGCCCCTGCCAGCAACCTCCTCTCCAAGGAGGCCTCAACCGAGGCCTAGGCCCAGGGGAAAGGCTCCAGCGGGGATGAGCCTGGGGAGGCGCCCGGGCATGTCTGGACCCAGGCCCCGCAGCCTGCCCCTTGGTGGGGCAGTACCCCCGGAGGCCAGGAAGGTCTGGGCAAGGCTGGCCAGGGGCAGGGGCCCTGCTGCGTCCTGCCCCTGGCCTGTGGGGCCTCTGAGCACAACCGGCCCTCTCCCACTGGAAGACCTCCCCGGCTGCCTCCAAAGGCCGGTTTGCAAGCGCTCCCGCCCACTGTTCCCAGCAGGCGTGCACAATGCTCCCAAGCCCGGGAGAAAAGCGCTTCAGGGTGGTGCTCTCTCCGGGCCCTTGCCCCTGAGCCTGGGGGCAAGGCAGTGGGTCCACACTCCCAGACCAAGGCAGAACCACATGCACACGTCTGATCTGTCCCCTGCAACGGCAGAGAGCTCGGGGGAGCCAGAGTCTGTCAGGCAGCTGCTGGGCTGGCCGCCTGTGTGGGAAGGGGCAGAGCCGACCTAGGGGCAAGTTGGGCCTCTTGCTCTCCCTGCTGCCCTGAGGCTGCTGGGCCAAAGAGGTCTTGGGCATCCAGCCCCTTGCTGGTCCCTTCCCTCTGACGAGGCCCTCTGAGCTCCAGCACCTTGCAGTGTGGAGACAGCCCCTGCCAGCAACCTCCTCTCCAAGGAGGCCTCAACCAAGGCCTAGGCCCAGGGGAAAGGCACCAGCGGGGATGAGCCTGGGGAGGCGCCCGGGCATGTCTGGACCCAGTCCCCGCAGCCTGCCCCTTGGTGGGGCAGTACCCCCGGAGGCCAGGAAGGTCTGGGCAAGGCTGCCAGGGGCAGGGACACTGCTGGGTCCTGCCCCTGGCCTGTGGGGCGTCTGAGCACAACCGGCACTCTCCCGCTGGAAGACCTCCCCGTCTGCCTCGAAAGGCCGGTTTGCAAGCACTCCCGCCCGCTGTTCCCGCCAGGCACGCACAATGCTCCCAAGCCCGGGAGAAAAGCGCTTCGGGGTGGTGCTCTCACCGGGCCCTTGCCCCTGAGCCTGGGGGCCAGGCAGGGGGAACACACTCCCAGGCCAAGGCAGAACGACATGCACACGTCTGTTCCTGCCCCCTACACCGGCAGAGAGCTCGGGGGAGCCAGAGACTGACAGGCTGCTGCTGGGCTGGCCGCCTGTGTGGGACGGGGCAGAGCCGACCTAGGGGCAAGTTGGGCCTCTTGCTCTCCCTGCTGCCCTGAGGCTGCTGGGTCAAAGAGGTCTTGGGCATCGAGCCCTTTGCTGGTCCCTTCCCTCTGACGAGGCCCTCTGATCTCCAGCACCTTGCAGTGTGGAGACAGCCCCTGCCAGCAACCTCCTCTCCAAGGAGGCCTCAACCGAGGCCTAGGCCCAGGGGAAAGGCACCAGCGGGGATGAGCCTGGGGAGGCGCCCGGCCATGTCTGGACCCAGTCCCCGCAGCCTGCCCCTTGGTGGGGCAGTACCCCCGGAGGCCAGGAAGGTCTGGGCAAGGCTGGCCAGGGTCAGGGGCCCTGCTGCGTCCTGCCCCTGGCCTGTGGGGCCTCTGAGCACAACCGGCCCTCTCCCACTGGAAGACTTCCCCGGCTGCCTCCAAAGTCCTGTTTGCAAACACTCCCGCCCGCTGTTCACGCCAGGTTCGCACAATGCTCCCAAGCCCGTGAGAAAAGCGCATTGGGGTGGTTCTCTCTCCGGGCCCTTGCCCCTGAGCCTGGGGGCAAGGCACGGGGAACACACTCCCTGGCCAAGGCAGAACCACATGCCCACGTCTGTTCCTGTCCCATGCACCGGCAGAGAGCTCGGGGGAGCCAGAGTCTCTCAGGCAGGTGCTGGGCTGGCCGACTGTGTGGGAAGGGGCAGAGCCGACCTAGGGGCAAGTTGGGCCTCTTGCTCTCCCTGCTGCCCTGAGGCTGCTGGGCCAAAGACGTCTTGGGCATCCAGCCCTTTGCTGGTCCCTTCCCTCTGACGAGGCCCTCTGAGCTCCAGCACCTTGCAGTGTGGAGACAGCACCTGCCAGCAATCTCCTCTCCAAGGAGGCCTCAACCGAGGCCTAGGCCCAGGGGAAAGGCACCAGCGGGGATGAGCCTGGGGAGGCGCCCGGGCATGTCTGGACCCAGTCCCCGCAGCCTGCCCCTTGGTGGGGCAGTACCCCTGGAGGCCAGGAAGGTCTGGGCAAGGCTGACCAGGGGCAGGGGACCTGCTGGGTCCTGCCCCTGGCCTTTGGGGCCTCCGAGCACAACCGGCCCTCTCCCACTGGAAGACCTCCCCGGCTGCCTCCAAAGGCCGTTTTGCACGCACTCCCGCCCACTGTTCCCACCAAGCGCGCACAATGCTCCCAAGCCCGGGAGAAAAGCGCTTCGGGGTGGTGCTCTCTCCGGGCCCTTGCCCCTGAGCCTGGGGGCCAGGAAGGGGGTCCACACTCCCAGGGCAAGGCAGAACCACATGCACACGTCTGTTCCTGACCCCTGCACCGGCAGAGAGCTCGGGGGAGCCAGAGTCTGTCAGGCAGCTGCTGGGCTGGCCGCCTTTTTGGGAAGGGGCAGAGCCGACCTAGGGGCAAGTTGGGCCTCTTGCTCTCCCTGCTGCCCTGAGGCTGCTGGGCCAAAGAGGTCTTGGGCATCCAGCCCTTTGCTTGTCCCTTCCCTCTGACGAGGCCCTCTGAGCTCCAGCACCTTGCAGTGTGGAGACAGCCCCTGCCAGCAACCTCCTCTCCAAGGAGGCCTCAACCGAGACCTAGGACCAGGGGAAAGGCACCAGCGGGGATGAGCCTGGGGAGGCGCCCGGGCATGTCTGGACCCAGTCCCCGCAGCCTGCCCCTTGGTGGGGCAGTACCCCCGGAGGCCAGGAAGGTCAGGGCAAGGCTGGCCAGGGGCAGGGGCCCTGCTGGGTCCTGCCCCTGGCCTGTGGGGCCTCTGAGCACAACCGGCCCTCTCCCACTGGAAGACCTCCCCGGCTGCTTCCAAAGTCCTGTTTGCCAACACTCCCACCCGCTGTTCACGCCAGACTTGCACAATGCTCCCAAGCCCGGGAGAAAAGCGCTTCGGGGTGGTGCTCTCTCCGGGCCCTTGCCCCTGAGCCTGGGGGCAAGGCATGGGGCACACACTCCCAGGCCAAGGCAGAACCACATGCCCACGTCTGTTCCTGTCCCCTGCACCGGCAGAGAGCTTGGGGGAGCCAGAGTCTGTCAGGCAGCTGCTGGTTTGGCCGCCTGTGTGGGAAGGGGCAGAACCGCCCTAGGGGCAAGTTGGGCCTCTTGCTCTCCCTGCTGCCCTGAGGCTGCTGGGCCAAAGACGTCTTGGGCATCCAGCCCCTTACTGGTCCCTTCCCTCTGACGAGGCCCTCTGAGCTCCAGCACCTTGCAGTGTGGAGACAGCCCCTGCCAGCAACCTCCTCTCCAAGGAGGCCTCAACCGAGGCCTAGGCCCAGGGGAAAGGCACCTGCGGGGATGAGCCAGGGGAGGCGCCCGAGCATGTCTGGACCCAGTCCCCGCAGCCTGCCCCTTGGTGGGGCAGTACCCCCGGAGGCCAGGAAGGTCTGGGTAAGGCTGGCCAGGGGCAGGGGCCCTGCTGGGTCCTGCCCCTGGCCTGTGGGGCCTCTGAGCACAACCGGCCCTTTCCCACTGGAAGACCTCCCCGGCTGCCTCCAAAGGCCGGTTTGCAAGCACTCCCGCCCACTGTTCCCGCCAGGCGCGCACAATGCTCCCAAGCCCGGGAGAAAAGCGCTTCGGGGTGTTGGTCTCTCCGGGCCCTTACCCCTGAGCCTGGGGGCCAGGCAGGGGATCCACAGTCCCAGGCCAAGGCACAACAACATGCACACGTCTGTTCCTGCCCCCTCCACCGGCAGAGAGCTGGGGGGAGCCAGAGTCTGTCAGGCAGGTGCTGGGCTGGCCGCCTGTGTGGGAAGGGGCAGAGCCGACCTAGGGGCAAGTTGGGCCTCTTGCTCTCCCTGCTGCCCTGAGGCTGCTGGGCCAAAGAGGTCTTGGGCATCCAGCCCCTTGCTGGTCCCTTCCCTCTGACGAGGCCCTCTGAGCTCCAGCACCTTGCAGTGTGGAGACAGCCCCTGCCAGCAACCTCCTCTCCAAGGAGGCCTCAACCGAGGCCTAGGCCCAGGGGAAAGGCACCAGCGGGGATGAGCCAGTGGAGGCGCACGGGCATATCAGGACCCAGTCCCCGCAGCCTGCCCCTTGGTGGGGCAGTACCCCCGGAGGCCAGGAAGGTCTGGGCAAGGCTGGCCAGGGGCAGGGTCCCTGCTGGGTCCTGCCCCTGGCCTGTGGGGCCTCTGAGCACAACCGGCCCTCTCCCACTGGAAGACCTCCCCGGCTGCCTCCAAAGGCCGGTTTGCCAACACTCCCGCCCGCTGTTCCCGCCAGGCACGCACAACGCTCCCAAGGCCAGGAGAAAAGCGCTTCGGCGTGTTGCTCTCTCCGGGACCTTGCCCCTGAGCCTGGGGTCCAGGCAGTGGGTCCACACTCCCAGACCAAGGCAGAACCACATGCACACGTCTGTTCCTGACCCCTGCACCGGCAGAGAGCTCGGGGGAGCCAGAGTCTGTCAGGCAGCTGCTGGGTTGGCTGCCTGTGTGGGAAGGGGCAGAGCCGACCTAGGGGCAAGTTGGGCCTCTTGCTCTCCCTGCTGCCCTGAGGCTGCTGGGCCAAAGAGGTCTTGGGTATCCAGCCCCTTGCTGGTCCCTTCCCGCTGACGAGGCCCTCTGAGCTCCAGCACCTTGCAGTGTGGAGACAGCCCCTGCCAGCAACCTCCTCTCCAAGGAGGCATCAACCGAGGCCTATGCCCAGGGGAAAGGCACCAGCGGGGATGAGCCTGGGGAGGCGCCCAGGCATGTCTGGACCCAGTCCCCGCAGCCTGCCCCATGGTGGGGCAGTACCCCCTGAGGCCAGGAAGGTCTGGGCAAGGCTGGCCAGGGGCAGGGGACCTGCTGGGTCCTGCCCCTGGCCTGTGAGGCCTCTGAGCACAACCGGCCCTCTCCCACTGGAAGACCTCCACGGCTGCCTCCAAAGTCTTGTTTGCAAACACTCCCGCCCGCTGTTCACGCCAGGCTCGCACAATGCTCCCAAGCCCGGGAGAAAAGCGCTTCGGGGTGGTGCTCTCTCCGGGCCCTTGCCCCTGAGCCTGGGGGCAAGGCAGGGGGAACACACTCACAGGCCAAGGCAGAACCACATGCCCACGTCTGTTCCTGTCCCCTGCACCGGCAGAGAGCTTGGGGGAGCCAGAGTCTGTCAGGCAGCTGCTGGGTTGGCCGCCTGTGTGGGAAGGGGCAGAGCCGCCCTAGGGGCAAGTTGGGCCTCTTGCTCTCCCTGCTGCCCTGAGGCTGCTGGGCCAAAGAAGTCTTGGGCATCCAGCCCCTTACTGGTCCCTTCCCTCTGACGAGGCCCTCTGAGCTCCAGCACCTTGCAGTGTGGAGACAGCCCCTGCCAGCAACCTCCTCTCCAAGGAGGCCTCAACCGAGGCCTAGGCCCAGGGGAAAGGCACCAGCGGGGATGAGCCTGGGGAGGCGCCCGGGCATGTCTGGACCCAGGCCCCGCAGCCTGCCCCTTGGTGGGGCAGTACCCCCGGAGGCCAGGAAGGTCTGGGCAAGGCTGGCCAGGGGCAGGGGCCCTGCTGCGTCCTGCCCCTGGCCTGTGGGTCCTCAGAGCACAACCGGCCCTCTCCCACTGGAAGACCTCCCCGGCTGCCTCCAAAGGCCGGTTTGCAAGCGCTCCCGCCCACTGTTCCCAGCAGGCGTGCACAATGCTCCCAAGCCCGGGATAAAAGCGCTTCAGGGTGGTGCTCTCTCCGGGCCCTTGCCCCTGAGCCTGGGGGCAAGGCAGGGTGTCCACACTCCCAGGACAAGGCAGAACCACATGCACACGTCTGATCTGCCCCCTGCACCGGCAGAGAGCTCGGGGGAGCCAGAGTCTGTCAGGCAGCTGCTGGGCTGGCCGCCTGTGTGGGAAGGGGCAGAGTCGACCTAGGGGCAAGTTGGGCCTCTTGCTCTCCCTGCTGCCCTGAGGCTGCTGGGCCAAAGACGTCTTGGGCATCCAGCCCCTTGCTGGTCCCTTCCCTCTGACGAGGCCCTCTGAGCTCCAGCACCTTGCAGTGTGGAGACAGCCCCTGCCAGCAACCTCCTCTCCAAGGAGGCCTCAACCGAGGCCTAGGCCCAGGGGAAAGGCACCAGCGGGGATGAGCCTGGGGAGGCGCCCGGGCATGTCTGGACCCAGTCCCCGCAGCCTGCCCCTTGGTGGGGCAGTACCCCCGGAGGCCAGGAAGGTCTGGGCAAGTCTGTCAGGGGCAGGGACACTGCTGGGTCCTGCCCCTGGCCTGTGGGGCGTCTGAGCACAACCGACACCCTCCCGCTGGAAGACCTGCCCGTCTGCCTCGAAAGGCCGGTTTGCAAGCACTCCCGCCCGCTGTTCCCGCCAGGCACGCACAATGCTCCCAAGCCCGGGAGAAAAGCGCTTCGGGGTGGTGCTCTCACCGGGCCCTTGCCCCTGAGCCTGGGGGCAAGGCAGGGGGAACACACTCCCAGGCCAAGGCAGAACGACATGCACACGTCTGTTCCTGCCCCCTACACCGGCAGAGAGCTCGGGGGAGCCAGAGACTGCCAGGCTGCTGCTGGGCTGGCCGCCTGTGTGGGACGGGGCAGAGCCGACCTAGGGGCAAATTGGGCCTCTTGCTCTCCCTGCTGCCCTGAGGCTGCTGGGTCAAAGAGGTCTTGGGCATCCAGCCCTTTGCTGGTCCCTTCCCTCTGACGAGGCCCTCTGATCTCCAGCACCTTGCAGTGTGGAGACAGCCCCTGCCAGCAACCTCCTCTCCAAGGAGGCCTCAACCGAGGCCTAGGCCCAGGGGAAAGGCACCAGCGGGGATGAGCCTGGGGAGGCGCCCGGGCATGTCTGGACCCAGTCCCCGCAGCCTGCCCCTTGGTGGAGCAGTACCCCCGGAGGCCAGGAAGGTCTGGGCAAGGCTGGCCAGGGTCAGGGGCCCTGCTGGGTCCTGCCCCTGGCCTGTGGGGCCTCTGAGCACAACCGGCCCTCTCCCACTGGAAGACCTCCCCGGCTGCCTTCAAAGGCCGGTTTGCAAGCACTCCCGCCCACTGTTCCCACCAAGCGCGCACAATTCTCCCAAGCCCGGGAGAAAAGCGCTTCGTGGTGGTGCTCTCTCCGGGCCCTTGCCCCTGAACCTGGGGGCCAGGCAGTTGGTCCACACTCGGAGACCAAGGCAGAACCACATGCACACGTCTGTTCCTGACCCCTGCACAGGCAGAGAGCTCGGGGGAGCCAGAGTCTGTCAGGCAGCTGCTGGGCTGGCCGCCTGTGTGGGAAGGGGCAGAGCCGACCTAGGGGCAAGTTGGGCCTCTTCCTCTCCCTGCTGCCCTGAGGCTGCTGGGCCAAAGAGGTCTTGGGCATCCAGCCCCTTGCTGGTCCCTTCCCTCTGATGAGGCCCTCTGAGCTCCAGCACCTTGCAGTGTGGAGACAGCCCCTGCCAGCAACCTCCTCTCCAAGGAGGCCTCAACCGAGGCCTAGGCCTAGGGGAAAGGCACCAGCGGGGATGAGCCTGGGGAGGCGCCCGGCCATGTCTGGACCCAGTCCCCGCAGCCTGCCCCTTGGTGGGGCAGTACCCCCGGAAGCCAGGAAGGTCTCGGCAAGGCTGCCAGGGGCAGGGACACTGCTGGGTCCTGCCCCTGGCCTGTTGGGCGTCTGAGCACAACCGGCACTCTCCCGCTGGAAGACCTCCCCGTCTGCCTCCAAAGTCCTGTTTGCAAGCACGCCCACCCGCTGTTCCCCCAGGCACGCACAATGCTCCCAAGCCCGGGAAAAAAGCGCTTCGGGGTGGTGCTCTCTCCGGGCCCTTGCCCCTGAGCCTGGGGCCAGGCAGGGGGAACACACTCCCTGCCAAGGGAGAACGACATGCACACGTCTGTTCCTGCCCCCTACACCGGCAGAGAGCTCGGGGGAGCCAGAGACTGCCAGGCTGCTGCTGGGCTGGCTGCCTGTGTGGGACGGGGCAGAGCCGACCTAGGGGCAAGTTGGGCCTCTTGCTCTCCCTGCTGCCCTGAGGCTGCTGGGTCAAAGAGGTCTTGGGCATCCAGCCCTTTGCTGGTGCCTTCCCTCTGACGAGGCCCTCTGAGCTCCAGCACCTTGCAGTGTGGAGACAGCCCCTGCCAGCAACCTCCTCTCCAAAGAGGCCTCAACCGAGGACTACACCCAGGGGAAAGGCACCAGCGGGGATGATCCTGGGGAGGCGCACGGACATGTCTGGACCCAGTCTCCGCAGCCTGCCCCTTGGTGGGGCAGTACCCCCGGAGGCCAGGAAGGTCTGGGCAAGTCTGGCCAGGGGCAGGGGCCCTGCTGGGTCCTGCCCCTGGCCTGTGGGGCCTCTGAGCACAACCGGCCCTCTCCCACTGGAAGACGTCCCCGGCTGCCTCGAAAGGCCGGTTTGCAAGCACTCCCGCCCACTGTTCCAACCAAGGGCGCACAACGCTCCCAAGCCCGGGAGAAAATCGCCTCGGGGTGGTGCTCTCTCCGGGCCCTTTCCCCTGAGCCTGGGGGCCAGGAAGGGGGTCCACACTCCCAGGCCAAGGCAGAACGACATGCACACGTCTGTTCCTGCCCCATGCACCGGCAGAGAGCTCGGGGGAGCCAGAGTCTGTCAGGCAGCTGCTGGGCTGGCCGCCTGTGTGGGAAGGGGCAGAGCCGACCTAGGGGCAAGTTGGGCCTCTTGCTCTCCCTGCTGCCCTGAGGCTGCTGGGCCAAAGAGATCTTGGGCATCCAGCCCCTGGCTTGTCCCTTCCCTCTGACGAGGCCCTCTGAGCTCCAGCACCTTGCATTGTGGAGACAGCCCCTGCCAGCAACCTCCTCTCCAAGGAGGCCTCAACCGAGGCCTAGGACCACGGGAAAGGCACCAGCGGGGATGAGCCTGGGGAGGCGCCCGGGCATGTCTGGACCCAGTCCCCGCAGCCTGCCCCTTGGTGGGGCAGTACCCCCGGAGGCCAGGAAGGTCTGGGCAAGGCTGGCCAGGGGCAGGGGACCTGCTGGTTCCTGCCCCTGGCCTGTGAGGCCTCTGAGCACAACCGGCCCTCTCCCACTGGTAGACCTCCACGGCTGCCTCCAAAGTCCTGTTTGCAAACACTCCCGCCCGCTGTTCACGCCAGGCTCGCACAATGCTCCCAAGCCCGGGAGAAAAGCGCATTGGGGTGGTGCTCTCTCCGGGCCCTTGCCCCTGAGCCTGGGGGCAAGGCAGGGGGAACACACTCCCAGGCCAAGGCAGAACCACATGCCCACGTCTGTTCCTGTCCCCTGCACCGGCAGAGAGCTTGGGGGAGCCAGAGTCTGTCAGGCAGCTGCTGGGTTGGCCGCCTGTGTGGGAAGGGGCAGAGCCGCCCTAGGGGCAAGTTGGGCCTCTTGCTCTCCCTGCTGCCCTGAGGCTGCTGGGCCAAAGACGTCTTGGGCATCCAGCCCCTTACTGGTCCCTTCCCTCTGACGAGGCCCTCTGAGCTCCAGCACCTTGCAGTGTGGAGACAGCCCCTGCCAGCAACCTCCTCTCCAAGGAGGCCTCAACCGAGGCCTAGGCCCAGGGGAAAGGCACCAGCGGGGATGAGCCTGGGGAGGCGCCCGGGCATGTCTGGACCCAGGCCCCGCAGCCTGCCCCTTGGTGGGGCAGTACCACCGGAGGCCAGGAAGGTCTGGGCAAGGCTGGCCAGGGGCAGGGGCCCTGCTGCGTCCTGCCCCTGGCCTGTGGGGCCTCTGAGCACAACCGGCCCTCTCCCACTGGAAGACCTCCCCGGCTGCCTCCAAAGGCCGGTTTGCAAGCGCTCCCCGCCCACTGTTCCCAGCAGGCGTGCACAATGCTCCCAAGCCCGGGAGAAAAGCGCTTCAGGGTGGTGCTCTCTCCGGGCCCTTGCCCCTGAGCCTGGGGGCAAGGCAGTGTGTCCACACTCCCAGACCAAGGCAGAACCACATGCACACGTCTGATCTGTCCCCTGCACCGGCAGAGAGCTCGGGGGAGCCAGAGTCTGTCAGGCAGCTGCTGGGCTGGCCGCCTGTGTGGGAAGGGGCAGAGCTGACCTAGGGGCAAGTTGGGCCTCCTGCTCTCCCTGCTGCCCTGAGGCTGCTGGGCCAAAGAGGTCTTGGGCATCCAGCCCCTTGCTGGTCCCTTCCCTCTGACGAGGCCCTCTGAGCTCCAGCACCTTGCAGTGTGGAGACAGCCCCTGCCAGCAACCTCCTCTCCAAGGAGGCCTCAACCGAGGCCTAGGCCCAGGGGAAAGGCACCAGCGGGGATGAGCCTGGGGAGGCGCCCGGGCATGTCTGGACCCAGTCCCCGCAGCCTGCCCCTTGGTGGGGCAGTACCCCCGGAGGCCAGGAAGGTCTGGGCAAGGCTGCCAGGGGCAGGGACACTGCTGGGTCCTGCCCCTGGCCTGTGGGGCGTCTGAGCACAACCGGCACTCTCCCGCTGGAAGACCTCCCCGTCTGCCTCGAAAGGCCGGTTTGCAAGCACTCCCGCCCGCTGTTCCCGCCAGGCACGCACAATGCTCCCAAGCCCGGGAGAAAAGCGCTTCGGGGTGGTGCTCTCACCGGGCCCTTGCCCCTGAGCCTGGGGGCCAGGCAGGGGGAACACACTCCCAGGCCAAGGCAGAACCACATGCACACGTCTGTTCCTGCCCCATACACCGGCAGAGAGCTCGGGGGAGCCAGAGACTGCCAGGCTGCTGCTGGGCTGGCCGCCTGTGTGGGACGGGGCAGAGCCGACCTAGGGGCAAGTTGGGCCTCTTGCTCTCCCTGCTGCACTGAGGCTGCTGGGTCAAAGAGGTCTTGGGCATCCAGCCCTTTGCTGGTCCCTTCCCTCTGACGAGGCCCTCTGATCTCCAGCACCTTGCAGTGTGGAGACAGCCCCTGCCAGCAACCTCCTCTCCAAGGAGGCCTCAACCGAGACCTAGGCCCAGGGGAAAGGCACCAGCGGGGATGAGCCTGGGGAGGCGCCCGGCCATGTCTGGACCCAGTCCCCGCAGCCTGCCCCTTGGTGGGGCAGTACCCCCGGAGGCCAGGAAGGTCTGGGCAAGGCTGGCCAGGGTCAGGGGCCCTGCTGGGTCCTGCCCCTGGCCTGTGGGGCCTCTGAGCACAACCGGCCCTCTCCCACTGGAAGACCTCCCCGGCTGCCTCCAAAGTCCTGTTTGCAAACACTCCCGCCCGCTGTTCACGCCAGGCTCGCACAATGCTCCCAAGCCCGTGAGAAAAGCGCATTGGGGTGGTTCTCTCTCCGGGCCCTTGCCCCTGAGCCTGGGGGCAAGGCACGGGGAACACACTCCCTGGCCAAGGCAGAACCACATGCCCACGTCTGTTCCTGTCCCCTGCACCGGCAGAGAGCTCGGGGGAGCCAGAGTCTCTCAGGCAGGTGCTGGGCTGGCCGCCTGTGTGGGAAGGGGCAGAGCCGACCTAGGGGCAAGTTGGGCCTCTTGCTCTCCCTGCTGCCCTGAGGCTGCTGGGCCAAAGACGTCTTGGGCATCCAGCCCTTTGCTGGTCCCTTCCCTCTGACGAGGCCCTCTGAGCTCCAGCACCTTGCAGTGTGGAGACAGCACCTGCCAGCAATCTCCTCTCCAAGGAGGCCTCAACCGAGGCCTAGGCCAGGGGAAAGGCACCAGCGGGGATGAGCCTGGGGAGGCGCCCGGGCATGTCTGGACCCAGTCCCTGCAGCCTGCCCCTTGGTGGGGCAGTACCCCTGGAGGCCAGGAAGGTCTGGGCAAGGCTGACCAGGGGCAGGGGACCTGCTGGGTCCTGCCCCTGGCCTTTGGGGCCTCCGAGCACAACCGGCCCTCTCCCACTGGAAGACCTCCCCGGCTGCCTCCAAAGGCCGTTTTGCACGCACTCCCGCCCACTGTTCCCACCAAGCGCGCACAATGCTCCCAAGCCCGGGAGAAAAGCGCTTCGGGGTGGTGCTCTCTCCGGGCCCTTGCCCCTGAGCCTGGGGGCCAGGAAGGGGGTCCACACTCCCAGGGCAAGGCAGAACCACATGCACACGTCTGTTCCTGACCCCTGCACCGGCAGAGAGCTCGGGGGAGCCAGAGTCTGTCAGGCAGCTGCTGGGCTGGCCGCCTTTGTGGGAAGGGGCAGAGCCGACCTAGGGGCAAGTTGGGCCTCTTGCTCTCCCTGCTGCCCTGAGGCTGCTGGGCCAAAGAGGTCTTGGGCATCCAGCCCTTTGCTTGTCCCTTCCCTCTGACGAGGCCCTCTGAGCTCCAGCACCTTGCAGTGTGGAGACAGCCCCTGCCAGCAACCTCCTCTCCAAGGAGGCCTCAACCGAGACCTAGGACCAGGGGAAAGGCACCAGCGGGGATGAGCCTGGGGAGGCGCCCGGGCATGTCTGGACCCAGTCCCCGCAGCCTGCCCCTTGGTGGGGCAGTACCCCCGGAGGCCAGGAAGGTCTGGGCAAGGCTGGCCAGGGGCAGGGGACCTGCTGGGTCCTGCCCCTGGCCTGTGGGGCCTCTGAGCACAACCGGCCCTCTCCCACTGGAAGACCTCCCCGGCTGCTTCCAAAGTCCTTTTTGCCAACACTCCCACCCGCTGTTCACGCCAGACTTGCACAATGCTCCCAAGCCCGGGAGAAAAGCGCTTCGGGGTGGTGCTCTCTCCGGGCCCTTGCCCCTGAGCCTGGGGGCAAGGCATGGGGAACACACTCCCAGGCCAAGGCAGAACCACATGCCCACGTCTGTTCCTGTCCCCTGCACCGGCAGAGAGCTTGGGGGAGCCAGAGTCTGTCAGGCAGCTGCTGGTTTGGCCGCCTGTGTGGGAAGGGGCAGAACCGCCCTAGGGGCAAGTTGGGCCTCTTGCTCTCCCTGCTGCCCTGAGGCTGCTGGGCCAAAGACGTCTTGGGCATCCAGCCCCTTACTGGTCCCTTCCCTCTGACGAGGCCCTCTGAGCTCCAGCACCTTGCAGTGTGGAGACAGCCCCTGCCAGCAACCTCCTCTCCAAGGAGGCCTCAACCGAGGCCTAGGACCAGGGGAAAGGCACCAGCGGGGATGAGCCAGGCGAGGCGCCCGAGCATGTCTGGACCCAGTCCCCGCAGCCTGCCCCTTGGTGGGGCAGTACCCCCGGAGGCCAGGAAGGTCTGGGTAAGGCTGGCCAGGGGCAGGGGCCCTGCTGGGTCCTGCCCCTGGCCTGTGGGGCCTCTGAGCACAACCGGCCCTTTCCCACTGGAAGACCTCCCCGGCTGCCTCCAAAGGCCGGTTTGCAAGCACTCCCGCCCACTGTTCCCGCCAGGCGCGCACAATGCTCCCAAGCCCGGGAGAAAAGCGCTTCGGGGTGTTGGTCTCTCCGGGCCCTTGCCCCTGAGCCTGGGGGCCAGGCAGGGGATCCACAGTCCCAGGCCAAGGCACAACAACATGCACACGTCTGTTCCTGCCCCCTCCACCGGCAGAGAGCTGGGGGGAGCCAGAGTCTGTCAGGCAGCTGCTGGGCGGGCCGCCTGTATGGGAAGGGGCAGAGCCGACCTAGGGGCAAGTTGGGCCTCTTGCTCTCCCTGCTGCCCTGAGGCTGCTGGGCCAAAGAGGTCTTGGGCATCCAGCCCCTTGCTGGTCCCTTCCCTCTGACGAGGCCCTCTGAGCTCCAGCACCTTGCAGTGTGGAGACAGCCCCTGCCAGCAACCTCCTCTCCAAGGAGGCCTCAACCGAGGCCTAGGCCCAGGGGAAAGGCACCAGCGGGGATGAGCCAGTGGAGGCGCACGGGCATATCAGGACCCAGTCCCCGCAGCCTGCCCCTTGGTGGGGCAGTACCCCCGGAGGCCAGGAAGGTCTGGGCAAGGCTGGCCAGGGGCAGGGTCCCTGCTGGGTCCTGCCCCTGGCCTGTGTGGCCTCTGAGCACAACCGGCCCTCTCCCACTGGAAGACCTCCCCGGCTGCCTCCAAAGGCCGGTTTGCCAACACTCCCGCCCGCTGTTCCCGCCAGGCACGCACAACGCTCCCAAGGCCAGGAGAAAAGCGCTTCGGGGTGTTGCTCTCTCCGGGACCTTGCCCCTGAGCCTGGGGTCCAGGCAGTGGGTCCACACTCCCAGACCAAGGCAGAACCACATGCACACGTCTGTTCCTGACCCCTGCACCGGCAGAGAGCTCGGGGGAGCCAGAGTCTGTCAGGCAGCTGCTGGGTTGGCTGCCTGTGTGGGAAGGGGCAGAGCCGACCTAGGGGCAAGTTGGGCCTCTTGCTCTCCCTGCTGCCCTGAGGCTGCTGGGCCAAAGAGGTCTTGGGTATCCAGCCCCTTGCTGGTCCCTTCCCGCTGACGAGGCCCTCTGAGCTCCAGCACCTTGCAGTGTGGAGACAGCCCCTGCCAGCAACCTCCTCTCCAAGGAGGCCTCAACCTAGGCCTAGGCCCAGGGGAAAGGCTCCAGCTGGGTTGAGCCTGGGGAGGCGCCCGGGCATGTCTGGACCCAGGCCCCGCAGCCTGCCCCTTGGTGGGGCAGTACCCCCGGAGGCCAGGAAGGTCTGGGCAAGGCTGGCCAGGGGCAGGGGCCCTGCTGCGTCCTGCCCCTGGCCTGTGGGTCCTCAGAGCACAACCGGCCCTCTCCCACTGGAAGACCTCCCCGGCTGCCTCCAAAGGCCGGTTTGCAAGCGCTCCCACCCACTGTTCCCAGCAGGCGTGCACAATGCTCCCAAGCCCGGGAGAAAAGCGCTTCAGGGTGGTGCTCTCTCCGGGCCCTTGCCCCTGAGCCTGGGGGCAAGGCAGGGTGTCCACACTCCCAGGACAAGGCAGAACCACATGCACACGTCTGATCTGCCCCCTGCACCGGCAGAGAGCTCGGGGGAGCCAGAGTCTGTCAGGCAGCTGCTGGGCTGGCCGCCTGTGTGGGAAGGGGCAGAGCCGACCTAGGGGCAAGTTGGGCCTCTTGCTCTCCCTGCTGCCCTGAGGCTGCTGGGCCAAAGACGTCTTGGGCATCCAGCCCCTTGCTGGTCCCTTCCCTCTGACGAGGCCCTCTGAGCTCCAGCACCTTGCAGTGTGGAGACAGCCCCTGCCAGCAACCTCCTCTCCAAGGAGGCCTCAACCGAGGCCTAGGCCCAGGGGAAAGGCACCAGCGGGGATGAGCCTGGGGAGGCGCCCGGGCATGTCTGGACCCAGTCCCCGCAGCCTGCCCCTTGGTGGGGCAGTACCCCCGGAGGCCAGGAAGGTCTGGGCAAGGCTGCCAGGGGCAGGGACACTGCTGGGTCCTGCCCCTGGCCTGTGGGGCGTCTGAGCACAACCGGCACTCTCCCGCTGGAAGACCTCCCCGTCTGCCTCGAAAGGCCGGTTTGCAAGCACTCCCGCCCGCTGTTCCCGCCAGGCACGCACAATGCTCCCAAGCCCGGGAGAAAAGCGCTTCGGGGTGGTGCTCTCACCGGGCCCTTGCCCCTGAGCCTGGGGGCCAGGCAGGGGGAACACACTCCCAGGCCAAGGCAGAACCACATGCACACGTCTGTTCCTGCCCCCTACACCGGCAGAGAGCTCGGGGGAGCCAGAGACTGCCAGGCTGCTGCTGGGCTGGCCGCCTGTGTGGGACGGGGCAGAGCCGACCTAGGGGCAAGTTGGGCCTCTTGCTCTCCCTGCTGCACTGAGGCTGCTGGGTCAAAGAGGTCTTGGGCATCCAGCCCTTTGCTGGTCCCTTCCCTCTGACGAGGCCCTCTGATCTCCAGCACCTTGCAGTGTGGAGACAGCCCCTGCCAGCAACCTCCTCTCCAAGGAGGCCTCAACCGAGGCCTAGGCCCAGGGGAAAGGCACCAGCGGGGATGAGCCTGGGGAGGCGCCCGGCCATGTCTGGACCCAGTCCCCACAGCCTGCCCCTTGGTGGGGCAGTACCCCCGGAGGCCAGGAAGGTCTGGGCAAGGCTGGCCAGGGTCAGGGGCCCTGCTGGGTCCTGCCCCTGGCCTGTGGGGCCTCTGAGCACAACCGGCCCTCTCCCACTGGAAGACCTCCCCGGCTGCCTCCAAAGTCCTGTTTGCAAACACTCCCGCCCGCTGTTCCCGCCAGGCACGCACAATTCTCCCAAGCCCGGGAGAAAAGCGCTTCGGGGTGTTGCTCTCTCCGGGCCCTTGCCCCTGAGTGTGGGGGCGAGGCAGTGGGACCACACTCCCAGACCAACGCAGAACCACATGCACACGTCTGTTTCTGACCCCTGCACCGGCAGAGAGCTTGGGGGAGCCAGAGTCTGTCAGGCAGCTGCTGGGCTGGCCGCCTGTGTGGGAAGGGGCAGAGCCGACCTAGGGGCAAGTTGGGCCTCTTCCTCTCCCTGCTGCCCTGAGGCTGCTGGGCCAAAGAGGTCTTGGGCATCCAGCCCCTTGCTGGTCCCTTCCCTCTGACGAGGCCCTCTGAGCTCCAGCACCTTACAGTGTGGAGACAGCCCCTGCCAGCAACCTCCTCTCCAAGGAGGCCTCAACCGAGGCCTAGGCCCAGGGGAAAGGCACCAGCGGGGATGAGCCTGGGGAGGCGCCCGGCCATGTCTGGACCCAGTCCCCGCAGCCTGCCCCTTGGTGGAGCAGTACCCCCGGAGGCCAGGAGGGTCTGGGCAAGGCTGCCAGGGGCAGGAACACTGCTGGGTCCTGCCCCTGGCCTGTGGGGCGTCTGAGCACAACCGGCACTCTCCCGCTGGAAGACCTCCCCGGCTGCCTCCAAAGGCCGGTTTGCAAGCACTCCCGCCCGCTGTTCCCGCCAGGCACGCACAATGCTCCCAAGCCCGGGAGAAAAGCGCTTCGGGGTGGTGCTCTCTCCGGGCCCTTGCCCCTGAGCCTGGGGGACATGCAGGGGGAACACACTCCCAGGCCAAGGCAGAACGACATGCACACGTCTGTTCCTGCCCCCTACACCGGCAGAGAGTTCGGGGGAGCCAGAGACTGCCAGGCTGCTGCTGGGCTGGCTGCCTGTGTGGGACGGGGTAGAGCCGACCTAGGGGCAAGTTGGGCCTCTTGCTCTCCCTGCTGCCCTGAGGCTGCTGGGTCAGAGAGGTCTTGGGCATCCAGCCCTTTGCTGGTCCTTTCCCTCTGACGAGGCCCTCTGAGCTCCAGCACCTTGCAGTGTGCAGACAGCCCCTGCCGGCAACCTCCTCTCCAAGGAGGCCTCAACCGAGGCCTAGGCCCAGGGGAAAGGCACCAGCGGGGATGAGCCTGGGGAGGCGCCCGGGCATGTCTGGACCCAGGCCCCGCAGCCTGCCCCTTGGTGGGGTAGTACCCCCGGAGGCCAGGAAGGTCTGGGCAAGGCTGCCAGAGGCAGGGACACTGCTGGGTCCTGCCCCTGGCCTGTGGGGCCTCTGAGAACAACTGGCACTCTCCCGCTGGAAGACCTCCCCGGCTGCCTCCAAAGGCTGGTTTGCAAGCACTCAATCCCGCTGTTCACGCCAGCTGCGCACAATGCTCCCAAGCCCGGGAGAAAAGCATTTTGGGGTGGTGCTCACTCCGGGCTTTGGAAGACCTCCCCGGCTGCCTCCAAGGCCGGTTTGCAAGCACTTCTGCCTGCTGTTCCCGCCACCCGCGCACAATGCTCCCAAGCCCGGGAGAAAAGCGTTTCGGGGTGGTGTTCTCTCTGGGCCCAAGAAAGACCTCCCGGGCTGCCCCCAAATGCCGGTTTGCAAGCACTCCCACTCGCTGTTCCCGCCATCCGTGCAAATGCTCCAAGCCCAGGACAAAAGCCCTTCAGGGTGGTGCTCTCTCCCGGCCCTTGGAAGACCTCCCCGGCTGCCTCCAAAGGCTGGATTTCAAGTACTCCCTCCCGCTGTCCCGCCAGCCGCACACAATGCTCCCAATCACGGGAGAAAAGCGCTTCGGGGTGGTGCTCTCTACGGGCCCTTGGAAGACCTCCCCGTTTGTCTCCAAAGGCCGGTTTGCAAGCACTCATGCCCGCTGTTCCCGCCAGCCGCGCACAATGCTCCCAAGCCTAGGAGAAAAGCGCTTCGGGGTGGTGCTCTCTCCCGGCCCTTGGAAGACCTCCCCGGCTGCCTCCAAAGGCCGGTTTGCAAGCACTCAATCCCGCTGTTCCCGCCAGCCGCGCACAATGCTCCCAAGCCCGGGAGAAAAGCGCTTCGGGGTGGTGCTCTCTCCCGGCCCTTGGAAGACCTCCCCGGCTGCCTCCAAAGGCTGGTTTTCAAGAACTCCCTCCCGCTGACCCGCCAGCCGCACACAATGCTCCCAAGCCCGGGAGAAAAGCATTTTGGGGTGGTCTCTCTCCGGGCCCTTGGAAGACTCCCCGGCTGCCTCTAAAGGCCGGTTTGCAAGCACTCATGTCCTCTGTTCCCGACAGCCGCGAACAATGCTCCCAATTCCGTGAGAAAAGTGCTTCGGGATGGTGCTCTCTCCGGGCCCTTGGAAGACCTCCCAAGCTGCCTCCAAAGGCCGGTTTGCAAGCACTCCCGCCCGCTGTTCCCGCCAGCCTCGCACAATGCTCCCAAGACTGGGAGAAAAGCGCTTCGGGGTGGTGTTCTCTCCGTGCCAATGGAGGACCTCCCTGGCTGCCCCCAAAGGCCGGTTTGCAAGCACTCCCACTCGCTGTTCCCGCCAGCCACGCACAATCCTCCAAAACCCCGGAGAAAAGCGCTTCGGGGTGGTGTTCTCTCCGTGCCCATGGAAGACCTCCCGGGGTGCCCCCAAAGGCCGGTTTGGAAGCACTCCCACTCGCTGTTCCCGCCATCCGCGCACAATGCTCCCAAGCCCGGGAGAAAAGCATTTTGGGGTGGTGCTCACACCGGGCCCTGGAAGACCTCCCCGGCTGCCTCCAAAGGACGGTTTTCAAGCACTCCTGCCTGCTGTTCCCGCCACCCGCGCACAATGCTCCCAAGCCCGGGAGAAAAGCGCTTCGGGGTGGTGCTCTCTACAGGCCCTTGGAAGACCTCCCCGGCTGCCTCCAAAGGCCGGTTTGCAAGGACTCCTTCCTGCTGTTCCCGCCATCCGCGCACAATGCTCCCAAGCCCGGGAGAAAAGCATTTTGGGGTGGTGCTCACACCGGGCCCTGGAAGACCTCCCCGGCTGCCTCCAAAGGACGGTTTTCAAGCACTCCTGCCTGCTGTTCCCGCCACCCGCGCAGAATGCTCCCAAGCGCGGGAGAAAAGCGCTTCGGGGTGGTGCTCTCTACAGGCCCTTGGAAGACCTCCCCGGCTGCCTCCAAAGGCCCGTTTGCAAGGACTCCTTCCTGCTGTTCCCGCCAGCCACGCACAATGCTCCCAAGCCCGGGAGAAAAGCATTTTGGGGTGGTGCTCACTCCGGGCCCTTGGAAGACCTCCCCGGCTGCCTCCAAAGGCCAGTTTGCAAGCAGTCCTGCCTGCTGTTCCCGCCAGCCGCGCACAATGTTCCCAAGCCCGGGAGAAAAGCGCTTCGGGGTGGTGCTCTCTCCGGGCACTTGGAAGACCTCCCGGGCTGCCTCCAAAGGCCGGTTTGCAAGCATTCATGTCCGTTGTTCCCGACAGCCGCGCACAATGCTCCCAAGCCCGAGAGAAAAGCATTTTGGGGTGGTGCTCTCTCCGGGCCCTTGGAAGACCTCCCGGGCTGCCTCCAAAGGCCGGTTTGCAAGCATTCATGTCCATTGTTCCCGACAGCCGCACACAATGCTCCCAAGCCCGGGAGAAAAGCGCTTCGGGGTGGTGTTCTCTCAGGGACCATGGAGGACCTCCCCGGCTGCCCCCAAAGGCCGGTTTGCAAGCATTCCCACTCGCTGTTCCCGCCAGGCACACACAATGTTCCAAAACCCCGGAGAAAAGCGCTTCGGGGTGGTGCTCTCTCCGCGCCCTTGGAAGACTTCTCTGGCTGCCGCCAAAGGCCGGTTTGCAAGAATTCCCTCCCGCTGTCCCACCAGCCGCACACAATGCTCCAAAACCCGAGAGAAAAGCGCTTCGAGGTGGTGCTCTCTCCGGGCCCTTGGAAGACGTCCCCGGCTGCCTCCAAAGGCCGGTTTGCAAGCACTCCTGCCTGCTGTTCCCGCCACTCGCGCACAATGCTCCCAAGCCCGGAAGAAAAGCATTTTGGGGTAGTGCTCTCTCCGGGCCCTTGGAAGACCTCCCGGGCTGCCTCCAAAGGCCGGTTTGCAAGCACTCATGTCTGCTGTTCCCGACAGCCGCGCACAATGCTCCCAAGCCCGGGAGAAAAGCATTTTGGGGTGGTGATCAGTCCGGGCCCTTGGAAGACCTCCCCGGCTGCCTCCAAAGGACAGTTTGCAAGAACTCATGCCCGCTGTTCCCGCCAGGCACGCACAATGCTCCCAAGCCCGGGAGAAAAGCGCTTCGGGGTGGTGCTCTCACCGGGCCCTTGCCCCTGAGCCTGGGGGCACTGCAGGGGGAACACACTCCCAGGCCAAGGCAGAACCACATGCAAACGTCTGTTCCTGGTCCCTGCACCGGCAGAGAGCTCGGGGGAGCCAGAGTATGCCAGGCAGCTGCTGGGTTGGCGGCCTGTGTGGAAAGGGGCAGAGTCGACCTAGGGGCAAGTTGGGCCTCTTGCTCTCCCTGCTGCCCTGAGGCTGCTGGGCCAAAGAGGTCTTGGGCATCCAGCCCCTTGCTGGTGCCTTCCCTCTGATGAGGCCCTCTGAGCTCCAGCACCTTGCAGTGTGGAGACAGCCCCTGCCAGCAACCTCGTCTCCAAGGAGGCCTCAACCGAGGCCTAGGCCCAGGGGAAAGGCACCAGCGGGGATGAGCCTGGGGAGGCGCCCGGGCATGTCTGGACCCAGTCCCCGCAGCCTGCCCCTTGGTGGGGCAGTACCCCCGGAGGCCAGGAAGGTCTGGGCAAGGCTACCAGGGGCAGGACACTGCTGGGTCCTGCCCCTGGCCTGTGGGGCGTCTGAGCACAACCGGCACTCTCCCGCTGGAAGACGTCCCCGGCTGCCTCGAAAGGCCGGTTTGCAAGCACTCCCGCCCACTGTTCCAACCAAGGGCGCACAACGCTCCCAAGCCCGGGAGAAAATCGCCTCGGGGTGGTGCTCTCTCCGGGCCCTTTCCCCTGAGCCTGGGGGCCAGGAAGGGGGTCCACACTCCCAGGCCAAGGCAGAACGACATGCACACGTCTGTTCCTGCCCCATGCACCGGCAGAGAGCTCGGGGGAGCCAGAGTCTGTCAGGCAGCTGCTGGGCTGGCCGCCTGTGTGGGAAGGGGCAGAGCCGACCTAGGGGCAAGTTGGGCCTCTTGCTCTCCCTGCTGCCCTGAGGCTGCTGGGCCAAAGAGATCTTGGGCATCCAGCCCCTTGCTTGTCCCTTCCCTCTGAGGAGGCCCTCTGAGCTCCAGCACCTTGCAGTGTGGAGACAGCCCCTGCCAGCAACCTCCTCTCCAAGGAGGCCTCAACCGAGGCCTAGGCCCAGGGGAAAGGCACCAGCGGGGATGAGCCTGGGGAGGCGCCCGGGCATGACTGGACCCAGGCCCGCAGCCTGCCCCTTGGTGGGGCAGTACCCCCGGAGGCCAGGAAGGTCTGGGCAAGGCTGCCAGGGGCAGGGACACTGCTGGGTCCTGCCCCTGGCCTGTGGGGCGTCTGAGCACAACCAGCACCCTCCCGCTGGAAGACCTCCCCGTCTGCCTCCAAAGGCCTGTTTGCAAGCACTCCCACCCGCTGTTCCCGCCAGGCACGCACAATGCTCCCAAGCCCGGGAGAAAAGCGCTTCGGGGTGGTGCTCTCCTCGGGCCCTTGCCCCTGAGCCTGGGGGCCAGGCAGGTGGAACACACTCCCAGGCCAAGGGAGAACGACATGCACACGTCTGTTCCTGCCCCCTACACCGGCAGAGAGCTCGGGGGAGCCAGAGTCTGTCAGGCAGGTGCTGGGCTGGCCGCCTGTGTGGGAAGTGGCAGAGCCGACCTAGGGGCATGTTGGGCCTCTGCTCTCCCTGCTGCCCTGAGGCTGCTGGGCCAAAGAGGTCTTGGGCATCCAGCCCCTTGCTGGTCCCTTCCCTCTGACGAGGCCCTCTGAGCTCCAGCACCTTGCAGTGTGGAGACAGCCCCTGCCAGCAACCTCCCCTCCAAGGAGGCCTCAACCGAGGCCTAGCCCCAGGGGAAAGGCACCAGCTGGGAAGAGCCTGGGGAGGCGCCCGGGCATGTCTGGACCCAGTCCCCGCAGCCTGCCCCTTGGTGAGGCAGTACCCCGGGGGGCCAGAAAGGTCTGGGCAAGGCTGGTCAGGGGCAGGGGCCCTGCTGGGCCCTGCCCCTGGCCTGTGGGGCCTCTGAGCACAACCGGCCCTCTCCCACTGGAAGACCTCCCCGGGTGCCTCCAAAGGCCGGTTTGCCAACACTCCCGCCCGCTGTTCCCGCCAGGCACGCACAATTCTCCCAAGCCCGGGAGAAAAGCGCTTCGGGGTGGTGCTCTCTCCGGGCCCTTGCCCATGAGCCTGGGGGCAAGGCAGGGAGAACACACTCCCAGGCCAAGGCAGAACCACATGCCCACGTCTGTTCCTGTCCCCTGCACCGGCAGAGAGCTTGGGGGAGCCAGAGTCTGTCAGGCAGCTGCTGGGTTGGCCGCCTGTGTGGGAAGGGGCAGAGCCGAATAGGGGCAAGTTGGGCCTCTTGCTCTCCCTGCTGCCCTGAGGCTGCTGGGCCAAAGATGTCTTGGGCATCCAGCCCTTTACTGGTCGCTTCTCTCTGACGAGGCTCTCTGAGCTGCAGCACTTTGCAGTGTGGAGACAGCCCCTGCCAGCAACCTCCTCTCCAAGGAGGCCTCAACCGAGGCCTAGGCCCAGGGGAAAGGCACCAGCGGGGATGAGCCTGGGGAGGCGCCCGGGCATGACTGGACCCAGGCCCGCAGCCTGCCCCTTGGTGGGGCAGTACCCCCGGAGGCCAGGAAGGTCTGGGCAAGGCTGGCCAGGGGCAGGGGCCCTGCTGGGTCCTGCCCCTGGCCTGTGGGGCCTCTGAGCACAACCGGCCCTCTCCCACTGGAAGACCTCCCCGGCTGCCTCCAAAGGCCGGTTTGCAAGCGCTCCCGCCCACTGTTCCCAGCAGGCGTGCACAATGCTCCTAAGCCCGGGAGAAAAGCGCTTCGGGGTGGTGCTCTCTCCGGGCCCTTGCCCCTGAGCCTGGGGGCAAGGCAGGGTGTCCACACTCCCAGGCCAAGGCAGAACCACATGCACACGTCTGATCTGCCCCCTGCACCGGCAGAGAGCTCGGGGGAGCCAGAGTCTGTCAGGCAGCTGCTGGGCTGGCCGCCTGTGTGGGAAGGGGCAGAGCCGACCTAGGGGCAAGTTGGGCCTCTTGCTCTCCCTGCTGCCCTGAGGCTGCTGGGCCAAAGAGGTCTTGGGCATCCAGCCCCTTGCTGGTCCCTTCCCTCTGATGAGGCCCTCTGAGCTCCAGCACCTTGCAGTGTGGAGACAGCCCCTGCCAGCAACCTCCTCTCCAAGGAGGCCTCAACCGAGGCCTAGGCCCAGGGGAAAGGCACCAGCGGGGATGAGCCTGGGGAGGCGCCCGGGCATGACTGGACCCAGGCCCGCAGCCTGCCCCTTGGTGGGGCAGTACCCCCGGAGGCCAGGAAGGTCTGGGCAAGGCTGGCCAGGGGCAGGGGCCCTGCTGGGTCCTGTCCCTGGCCTGTAGGGCCTCTGAGCACAACCGGCCCTCTCCCACTGGAAGACCTCCCCGGCTGCATCCAAAGGCCAGTTTGCCAACACTCCTGCCCGCTGTTCCCGCCAGGCACGCACAATGCTCCCAAGCCCAGGAGAAAAGCGCATCGGGGTGGTGGTCTCTCCGGGCCCCTGCCCGTGAGCCTGGGGGCCAGGCAGGGGATCGACAGTCCCAGGCCAAGGCAGAACCACATGCACACGTCTGTTCCTGCCCCCTCCACCGGCAGAGAGCTGGGGGGAGCCAGAGTCTGTCAGGCAGCTGCTGGGCTGGCCGCCTGTGTGGGAAGGGGCAGAGCCGAACTAGGGGCAAGTTGGGCCTCTTGCTCTCCCTGCTGCCCTGAGGCTGCTGGGCCAAAGAGGTCTTGGGCATCCAGCCCCTTGCTGGTCCCTTCCCTCTGACGAGGCCCTCTGAGCTCCAGCACCTTGCAGTGTGGAGACAGCCCCTGCTAGCAACCTCCTCTCCAAGGAGGCCTCAACCGAGGCCTAGGCCCAGGGGAAAGGCACCAGCGGTGATGAGCCAGTGGAGGCGCACGGGCATGTCTGGACCCAGTCCCCGCAGCCTGCCCCTTGGTGGGGCAGTACCCCCGGAGGCCAGGAAGGTCTGGGCAAGGCTGGCCAGGGTCAGGGGCCCTGCTGGGTCCTGCCCCTTGCCTGTGGGGCCTCTGAGCACAACCGGCCCTCTCCCACTGGAAGACCTCCCCGGCTGCCTCCAAAGGCCGGTTTGCCAACACTCCCGCCCGCTGTTCCCGCCAGGCACGCACAATGCTCCCAAGCCCGGGAGAAAACCGCTTCGGGGTGTTGCTCTCTCCGGGCCCTTGCCCCTGAGCCTGGGGTCCAGGCAGTGTGTCCACACTCCCAGACCAAGGCAGAACCACATGCACACGTCTGTTCCTGACCCCTGCACCGGCAGAGCGCTCGGGGGAGCCACAGTCTGTCAGGCAGCTGCTGGGTTGGCTGCCTGTGTGGGAAGGGGCAGAGCCGACCTAGGGGCAAGTTGGGCCTCTTCCTCTCCCTGCTGCCCTGAGGCTGCTGGGCCAAAGAGGTCTTGGGCATCCAGCCCCTTTCTGGTCCCTTCCCGCTGACGAGGCCCTCTGAGCTCCAGCACCTTGCAGTGTGGAACAGCCCCTGCCAGCAACCTCCTCTCCAAGGAGGCCTCAACCGAGGCCTAGGACCAGGGGAAAGGCACCAGCGGGGATGAGCCTGGGGAGGCGCCCGGGCATGTCTGGACCCAGTCCCCGCAGCCTGCCCCTTGGTGGGATAGTAACCCCGGAGTCCAGGAGGGTCTGGGCAAGGCTGCCAGGGGCAGGGACACTGCTGGGTCCTGCCCCTGGCCTGTGGGGCGTCTGAGCACAACCGGCACTCTCCCGCTGGAAGACCTCCCTGGCTGCCTCCAAAGGCCGGTTTGCAAGCACTCCCGCCCGCTGTTCCCGCCAGGCACGCACAATGCTACCAAGCCCGAGAGAAAAGCGCTTCGGGGTGGTGCTCTCTCCGGACCCTTGCCCCTGAGCCTGGGGGACAGGCAGGGGGAACACACTCCCAGGCCAAGGCAGAACGACATGCACACGTCTGTTCCTGCCCCCTACACCGGCAGAGAGATCGGGGGAGCCAGAGACTGCCAGGCTGCTGCTGGGCTGGCTGCCTGTCTGGGACGGGGCAGAGCCGACCTAGGGGCAAGTTGGGCCTCTTGCTCTCCCTGCTGCCCTGAGGCTGCTGGGTCAAAGAGGTCTTGGGCATCCAGCCCTTTGCTGGTCCCTTCCCTCTGACGAGGCCCTCTGAGCTCCAGCACCTTGCAGTGTGGAGACAGCCCCTGCCAGCAACCTCCTCTCCAAAGAGGCCTCAACCGAGGCCTACGCCCAGGGGAAAGGCACCAGCGGGGATGATCCTGGGGAGGCGCACGGACATGTCTGGACCCAGTCACCGCAGCCTGCCCCTTGGTGGGGCAGTACCCCCGGAGGCCAGGAAGGTCTGGGCAAGACTGGCCAGGGGCAGGGGCCCTGCTGGGTCCTGCCCCTGGCCTGTGGGGCCTCTGAGCCCAACCGGCCCTCTCCCACTGGAAGACCTCCCCGGCTGCCTCCAAAGGCCGGTTTGCAAGCGCTCCCGCCCACTGTTCCCAGCAGGCGTGGACAATGCTCCCAAGCCCGGGAGAAAAGCGCTTCAGGGTGGTGCTCTCTCTGGGCCCTTGCCCCTGAGCCTGGGGGCAAGGCAGGGTGTCCACACTCCCAGGCCAAGGCAGAACCACATGCACACGTCTGATCTGCGCCCTGCACCGGCAGAGAGCTCGGGGGAGCCAGAGTCTGTCAGGCAGCTGCTGGGCTGGCCGCCTGTGTGGGAAGGGGCAGAGCCGACCTAGGGGCAAGTTGGGCCTCTTGCTCTCCCTGCTGCCCTGAGGCTGCTGGGCCAAAGAGGTCTTGGGCATCCAGCCCCTTGCTGGTCCCTTCCCTCTGACGAGGCCCTCTGAGCTCCAGCACCTTGCAGTGTGGAGACAGCCCCTGCCAGCAACCTCCTCTCCAAGGAGGCCTCAACCGAGGCCTAGGCCCAGGGGAAAGGCACCAGCGGGGATGAGCCAGTGGAGGCGCACGGGCATGTCTGGACCCAGTCCCCGCAGCCTGCCCCTTGGTGGGGCAGTACCCCCGGAGGCCAGGAAGGTCTGGGCAAGGCTGACCAGGGGCAGGGGCCCTGCTGGGTCCTGCCCCTGGCCTGTGGGGCCTCTGAGCACAACCGGCCCTCTCCCACTGGAAGACCTCCCCGGCTGCCTCCAAAGGCCGGTTTGCCAACACTCCCGCCCGCTGTTCCCGCCAGGCACGCACAATGCTCCCAAGCCCGGTAGAAAAGCGCTTCGGGGTGTTGCTCTCTCCGGGCCCTTGCCCCTGAGCCTGGGGTCCAGGCAGTGTGTCCACACTCCCAGACCAAGGCAGAACCACATGCACACGTCTGTTCCTGACCCCTGCACCGGCAGAGCGCTCGGGGGAGCCAGAGTCTGTCAGGCAGCTGCTGGGTTGGCTGCCTGTGTGGGAAGGGGCAGAGCCGACCTAGGGGCAAGTTGGGCCTCTTCCTCTCCCTGCTGCCCTGAGGCTGCTGGGCCAAAGAGGTCTTGGGCATCCAGCCCCTTTCTGGTCCCTTCCCGCTGACGAGGCCCTCTGAGCTCCAGCACCTTGCAGTGTGAAAACAGCCCCTGCCAGCAACCTCCTCTCCAAGGAGGCCTCAACCGAGGCCTAGGACCAGGGGAAAGGCACCAGCGGGGATGAGCCTGGGGAGGCGCCCGGGCATGTCTGGACCCAGTCCCCGCAGCCTGCCCCTTGGTGGGATAGTAACCCCGGAGGCCAGGAGGGTCTGGGCAAGGCTGCCAGGGGCAGGGACACTGCTGGGTCCTGCCCCTGGCCTGTGGGGCGTCTGAGCACAACCGGCACCCTCCCGCTGGAAGACCTCCCTGGCTGCCTCCAAAGGCCGGTTTGCAAGCACTCCCGCCCGCTGTTCCCGCCAGGCACGCACAATGCTACCAAGCCCGAGAGAAAAGCGCTTCGGGGTGGTGCTCTCTCCGGACCCTTGCCCCTGAGCCTGGGGGACAGGCAGGGGGAACACACTCCCAGGCCAAGGCAGAACGACATGCACACGTCTGTTCCTGCCCCCTACACCGGCAGAGAGATCGGGGGAGCCAGAGACTGCCAGGCTGCTGCTGGGCTGGCTGCCTGTCTGGGACGGGGCAGAGCCGACCTAGGGGCAAGTTGGGCCTCTTGCTCTCCCTGCTGCCATGAGGCTGCTGGGTCAAAGAGGTCTTGGGCATCCAGCCCTTTGCTGGTCCCTTCCCTCTGACGAGGCCCTCTGAGCTCCAGCACCTTGCAGTGTGGAGACAGCCCCTGCCAGCAACCTCCTCTCCAAAGAGGCCTCAACCGAGGCCTACGCCCAGGGGAAAGGCACCAGCGGGGATGATCCTGGGGAGGCGCACGGACATGTCTGGACCCAGTCACCGCAGCCTGCCCCTTGGTGGGGCAGTACCCCCGGAGGCCAGGAAGGTCTGGGCAAGGCTGGCCAGGGGCAGGGGCCCTGCTGGGTCCTGCCCCTGGCCTGTGGGGCCTCTGAGCCCAACCGGCCCTCTCCCACTGGAAGACCTCCCAGGCTGCCTCCAAAGGCCGGTTTGCAAGCGCTCCCGCCCACTGTTCCCAGCAGGCGTGGACAATGCTCCCAAGCCCGGGAGAAAAGCGCTTCAGGGTGGTGCTCTCTCTGGGCCCTTGCCCCTGAGCCTGGGGGCAAGGCAGGGTGTCCACACTCCCAGGCCAAGGCAGAACCACATGCACACGTCTGATCTGCGCCCTGCACCGGCAGAGAGCTCGGGGGAGCCAGAGTCTGTCAGGCAGCTGCTGGGCTTGCCGCCTGTGTGGGAAGGGGCAGAGCCGACCTAGGGGCAAGTTGGGCCTCTTGCTCTCCCTGCTGCCCTGAGGCTGCTGGGCCAAAGAGGTCTTGGGCATCCAGCCCCTTGCTGGTCCCTTCCCTCTGACGAGGCCCTCTGAGCTCCAGCACCTTGCAGTGTGGAGACAGCCCCTGCCAGCAACCTCCTCTCCAAGGAGACCTCAACCGAGGCCTAGGCCCAGGGGAAAGGCACCAGCGGGGATGAGCCTGGGGAGGCGCCCGGGCATGACTGGACCCAGGCCCGCAGCCTGCCCCTTGGTGGGGCAGTACCCCCGGAGGCCAGGAAGGTCTGGGCAAGGCTGGCCAGGGGCAGGGGCCCTGCTGGGTCCTGCCCCTGGCCTGTGGGGCCTCTGAGCACAACCGGCCCTCTCCCACTGGAAGACCTCCCCGGCTGCCTCCAAAGGCCGGTTTGCCAACACTCCCGCCCGCTGTTCTCGCCAGGCACGCACAATTCTCCCAAGCCCGGGAGAAAAGCGCTTCGGTGTGTTGCTCTCTCCGGGCCCTTGCCCCTGAGCCTGGGGGCCAGGCAGTGGTTCCACACTCCCAGACCAAGGCAGAACCACATGCACACGTCTGTTCCTGACCCCTGCACCGGCAGAGAGCTCGGGGGAGCCAGAGTCTGTCAGGCAGCTGCTGGGCTGGCCGCCTGTGTGGGAAGGGGCAGAGCCGACCTAGGGGCAAGTTGGGCCTCTTCCTCTCCCTGCTGCCCTAAGGCTGCTGGGCCAAAGAGGTCTTGGGCATCCAGCCCCTTGCTTGTCCCTTCCCTCTGACGAGGCCCTCTGAGCTCCAGCACCTTGCAGTGTGGAGACAGCACCTGCCAGCAATCTCCTCTCCAAGGAGGCCTCAACCGAGACCTAGGCCCAGGGAAAAGGCACCAGCGGGGTTGAGCCAGGGGAGGCGCCCGGGCATGTCTGGACCCAGTCCCCGCAGCCTGCCCCTTGGTGGGGCAGTACCCCCGGAGGCCAGGAAGGTCTGGGCAAGGCTGGCCAGGGGCAGGGGCCCTGCTGGGTCCTGCCCCTGGCCTGTGGGGCCTCTGAGCACAACCGGCCCTTGCCCACTGGAAGACCTCCCCGGCTGCCTCCAAAGGCCGGTTTGCAAGCCCTCCCGCCCACTGTTCCCGCCAGGCGCGCACAATGCTCCCAAGCCCGGGAGAAAAGCGCTTCGGGGTGGTGGTCTCTCCAGGCCCCTGCCCCTGAGCCTGGGGGCCAGGCAGGGGATCCACAGTCCCAGGCCAAGGCAGAACCACATGCACACGTCTGTTCCTGCCCCCTAAACCGGCAGAGAGCTCGGGGGAGCCAGAGACTGCCAGGCTGCTGCTGGGCTGGCTGCCTGTGTGGGACGGGGCAGAGCCGACCTAGGGGCAAGTTGGGCCTCTTGCTCTCCCTGCTGCCCTGAGGCTGCTGGGTCAAAGAGGTCTTGGGCATCCAGCCCTTTGCTGGTGCCTTCCCTCTGACGAGGCCCTCTGAGCTCCAGCACCTTGCAGTGTGGAGACAGCCCCTGCCAGCAACCTCCTCTCCAAAGAGGCCTCAACCGAGGCCTACGCCCAGGGGAAAAGCACCAGCGGGGATGATCCTGGGGAGGCGCACGGACATGTCTGGACCCAGTCCCCACAGCCTGCCCCTTGGTGGGGCAGTACCCCCGGAGGCCAGGAAGGTCTGGGCAAGGCTGGCCAGGGGCAGGGGCCCTGCTGGGTCCTGCCCCTGGCCTGTGAGGCCTCTGAGCACAACCGGCCCTCTCCCACTGGAAGACCTCCCCGGCTGCCTCCAAAGTCCTCTTTGCAAACACTCCCGCCCGCTGTTCACGCCAGGCTCGCACAATGCTCCCAAGCCCGGGAGAAAAGCGCTTCGGGGTGGTGCTCTCTCCGGGCCCTTGCCCCTGAGCCTGGGAGCCAGGCAGTGGGTCCACACTCCCAGACCAAGGTAGAACCACATGCACACGTCTGTTCCTGACCCCTGCACCAGCAGAGAGCTCGGGGGAGCCAGAGTCTGTCAGGCAGGTGCTGGGCTGTCCGCCTGTGTGGGAAGGGGCAGAGCCGACCTAGGGGCAAGTTGGGCCTCTTCCTCTCCCTGCTGCCCTGAGGCTGCTGGGCCAAAGAGGTCTTGGGCATCCAGCCCCTTCCTGGTCCCTTCCCTCTGACGAGGCCCTCTGAGCTCCAGCACCTTGCAGTGTGGAGACAGCCCCTGCCAGCAACCTCCTCTCCAATGAGGCCTCAACCGAGGCCTAGGCCCAGGGGAAAGGCACCAGCGGGGATGAGCCTGGGGAGGCGCCTGGGCATGTCTGGACCCAGTCCCCGCAGCCTGCCCCTTGGTGGGGCAGTACCCCCGGAGGCCAGGAGGGTCTGGGCAAGGCTGCCAGGGGCAGGGACAGTGCTGGGTCCTGCCCCTGGCCTGTGGGACGTCTGAGCACAACCGGCACTCTCCCGCTGGAAGACCTCCCCGTCTGCCTCGAAAGGCCGGTTTGCAAGCACTCCCGCCCACTGTTCCCGCCAGGCACGCACAATGCTCCCAAGCCCGGTATAAAAGCGCTTCGGGGTGGTGCTCTCTCCGGGCCCTTGCCCCTAAGCCTGCAGGCCAGGCAGGGGGAACACACTCCCAGGCCATGACAGAACGACATGAACACGTCTGTTCCTGCCCCCTACACCGGCAGAGAGCTCGGGGGAGCCAGAGTCTCTCAGGCAGGTGCTGGGCTGGCCGCCTGTGTGGGAAGGGGCAGAGCCGACCTAGGGGCAAGTTGGGCCTCTTGCTCTCCCTGCTGCCCTGAGGTTGCTGGGCCAAAGACGTCTTGGGCATCCAGCCCTTTGCTGGTCCCTTCCCTCTGACGAGGCCCTCTGAGCTCCAGCACCTTGCAGTGTGGAGACAGCACCTGCCAGCAATCTCCTCTCCAAGGAGGCCTCAACCGAGGCCTAGGCCCAGGGGAAAGGCACCAGCGGGGATGAGCCTGGGGAGGCGCCCGGGCATGTCTGGACCCAGTCCCCGCAGCCTGCCCCTTGGTGGGGCAGTACCCCTGGAGGCCAGGAAGGTCTGGGCAAGGCTGACCAGGGGCAGGGGACCTGCTGGGTCCTGCCCCTGGCCTGTGGGGCCTCTGAGCACAACCGGCCCTCTCCCACTGGAAGACCTCCCCGGCTGCCTCCAAAGGCCGTTTTGCACGCACTCCCGCCCACTGTTCCCACCAAGCGCGCACAATGCTCCCATCCCGGGAGACAAGCGCTTCGGGGTGGTGCTCTCTCCGGGCCCTTGCCCCTGAGACTGGGGGCCAGGCAGGGGGTCCACACTCCCAGGCCAAGGCAGAACCACATGCACACGTCTGTTCCTGACCCCTGCACCGGCAGAGAGCTCGGGGGAGCCAGAGTCTGTCAGGCAGCTGCTGGGCTGGCCGCCTTTGTGGGAAGGGGCAGAGCCGACCTAGGGGCAACTTGGGCCTCTTGCTCTCCCTGCTGCCCTGAGGCTGCTGGGCCAAAGAGGTCTTGGGCATCCAGCCCTTTGCTTGTCCCTTCCCTCTGACGAGGCCCTCTGAGCTCCAGCACCTTGCAGTGTGGAGACAGCCCCTGCCAGCAACCTCCTCTCCAAGGAGGCCTCAACCGAGACCTAGGACCAGGGGAAAGGCACCAGCGGGGATGAGCCTGGGGAGGCGACCAGGCATGTCTGGACCCAGTCCCCGCAGCCTGCCCCTTGGTGGGGCAGTACCCCCGGAGGCCAGGAAGGTCTGGGAAAGGCTGGCCAGGGGCAGGGGACCTGCTGGGTCCTGCCCCTGGCCTGTGGGGCCTCTGAGCACAACCGGCCCTCTCCCACTGGAAGACCTCCCCGGCTGCCTCCAAAGGCCAGTTTGCCAACACTCCCGCCCGATGTTCCCGCCAGGCACGCACAATGCTCCCAAGCCCGGGAGAAAAGCACTTCGGGGTGGTGCTCTCCTCGGGCCCTTGCCCCTGAGCCTGGGGGCCAGGCAGTTGGTCCACACTCCCAGACCAAGGCAGAACCACATGCACACGTCTGTTCCTGACCCCTGCACCGGCAGAGAGCTCGGGGGAGCCAGAGTCTGTCAGGCAGCTGCTGGGCTGGCCGCCTGTGTGGGAAGGGGCAGAGCCGACCTAGGGGCAAGTTGGGCCTCTTGCTCTCCCTGCTGCCCTGAGGCTGCTGGGCCAAAGAGGTCTTGGCCATCCAGCCCCTTGCTGGTCCCTTCCCTCTGACGAGGCCCTCTGAGCTCCAGCACCTTGCAGTGTGGAGACAGCCCCTGCCAGCAACCTCCTCTCCAAGGAGGCCTCAACCGAGGCCTAGGCCCAGGGGAAAGGCACCAGCGGGGATGAGCCTGGGGAGGCGCCCGGGCATGTCTGGACCCAGTCCCCGCAGCCTGCCCCTTGGTGGGGCAGTACCCCCGGAGGCCAGGAAGGTCTGTGCAAGGCTGCCAGGGGCAGGGACAGCGCTGGGTCCTGCCCCTGGCCTGTGGGACGTCTGAGCACAACCGGCACTCTCCCGCTGGAAGACCTCCCCGTCTGCATCGAAAGGCCGGTTTGCAAGCACTCCCGCCCGCTGTTCCCGCCAGGCACGCACAATGCTCCCAAGCCCGGTAGAAAAGCGCTTCGGGGTAGTGCTCTCTCCGGGCCCTTGCCCCTAAGCCTGCGGGCCAGGCAGGGGGAACACACTCCCAGGCCAAGACAGAACGACATGAACACGTCTGTTCCTGCCCCCTACACCGGCAGAGAGCTCGGGGGAGCCAGAGTCTCTCAGGCAGGTGCTGGGCTGGCCGCCTGTGTGGGAAGGGGCAGAGCCGACCTAGGGGCAAGTTGGGCCTCTTGCTCTCCCTGCTGCCCTGAGGCTGCTGGGCCAAAGACGTCTTGGGCATCCAGCCCTTTGCTGGTCCCTTCCCTCTGACGAGGCCCTCTGAGCTCCAGACCTTGCAGTGTGGAGACAGCCCCTGCCAGCAATCTCCTCTCCAAGGAGGCCTCAACCGAGGCCTAGGCCCAGGGGAAAGGCAGCAGCGGGGATGAGCCTGGAGAGGCGCCCGGGCATGTCTGGACCCAGTCCCCGCAGCCTGCCCCTTGGTGGGGCAGTACCCCTGGAGGCCAGGAAGGTCTGGGCAAGGCTGACCAGGGGCAGGGGACCTGCTGGGTCCTGCCCCTGGCCTGTGGGGCCTCTGAGCACAACCGGCCCTCTCCCACTGGAAGACCTCCCCGGCTGCCTCCAAAGGCCGTTTTGCACGCACTCCCGCCCACTGTTCCCACCAAGCGCGCACAATGCTCCCATCCCGGGAGAAAAGCGCTTCGGGGTGGTGCTCTCTCCGGGCCCTTGCCCCTGAGACTGGGGGCCAGGCAGGGGTCCACACTCCCAGGCCAAGGCAGAACCACATGCACACGTCTGTTCCTGACCCCTGCACCGGCAGAGAGCTCGGGGGAGCCAGAGTCTGTCAGGCAGCTGCTGGGCTGGCCGCCTTTGTGGGAAGGGGCAGAGCCGACCTAGGGGCAAGTTGGGCCTCTTGCTCTCCCTGCTGCCCTGAGGCTGCTGGGCCAAAGAGGTCTTGGGCATCCAGCCCTTTGCTTGTCCCTTCCCTCTGACGAGGCCCTCTGAGCTCCAGCACCTTGCAGTGTGGAGACAGCCCCTGCCAGCAACCTCCTCTCCAAGGAGGCCTCAACCGAGACCTAGGACCAGGGGAAAGGCACCAGCGGGGATGAGCATGGGGAGGCGCCCGGGCATGTCTGGACCCAGTCCCCGCAGCCTGCCCCTTGGTGGGGCAGTACCCCCGGAGGCCAGGAAGGTCTGGGAAAGGCTGGCCAGGGGCAGGGGACCTGCTGGGTCCTGCCCCTGGCCTGTGGGGCCTCTGAGCACAACCGGCCCTCTCCCACTGGAAGACCTCCCCGGCTGCCTCCAAAGTCCTGTTTGCCAACACTCCCACCCGCTGTTCACGCCAGACTTGCACAATGCTCCCAAGCCCGGGAGAAAAGCGCTTCGGGGTGGTGCTCTCTCCGGGCCATTGCCCCTGAGCCTGGGGGCAAGGCATGGGGAACACACTCCCAGGCCAAGGCAGAACCACATGCCCACGTCTGTTCCTGTCTCCTGCACCGGCAGAGAGCTTGGGGGAGCCAGAGTCTGTCAGGCAGCTGCTGGGTTGGCCGCCTGTGTGGGAAGGGGCAGAGCCGCCCTAGGGGCAAGTTGGGCCTCTTGCTCTCCCTGCTGCCCTGAGGCTGCTGGGCCAAAGACGTCTTGGGCATCCAGCCCCTTACTGGTCCCTTCCCTCTGACGAGGCCCTCTGATCTCCAGCACCTTGCAGTGTGGAGACAGCCCCTGCCAGCAACCTCCTCTCCAAGGAGGCCTCAACCGAGGCCTAGGCCCAGGGGAAAGACACCAGCGGGGATGAGCCAGGGGAGGCGCCAGAGCATGTCTGGACCCAGTCCCCGCAGCCTGCCCCTTGGTGGGGCAGTACCCCCGGAGGCCAGGAAGGTCTGGGCAAGGCTGGCCAGGGGCAGGGGCCCTGCTGCGTCCTGCCCCTGGCCTGTGGGGCCTCTGAGCACAACTGGCCCTCTCCCACTGGAAGACCTCCCCGGCTGCCTCCAAAGGCCGGTTTGCAAGCGATCCCGCCCACTGTTCCCAGCAGGCGTGCACAATGCTCCTAAGCCCGGAAGAAAAGCGCTTCAGGGTGGTGCTCTCTCTGGGCCCTTGCCCCTGAGCCTGGGGGCAAGGCAGGGTGTCCACACTCCCAGGCCAAGGCAGAACCACATGCACACGTCTGACCTGCCCCCTGCACCGGCAGAGAGCTCGGGGGAGCCAGAGTCTGTCAGGCAGCTGCTGGGCTGGCCGCCTGTGTGGGAAGTGGCAGAGCCGACCTAGGGGCAAGTTGGGCCGCTTGCTCTCCCTGCTGCCCTGAAGCTGCTGGGCCAAAGAGGTCTTGGGCATCCAGCCCCTTGCTGGTCCCTTCCCTCTGACGAGGCCCTCTGAGCTCCAGCACCTTGCAGTGTGGAGACAGCCCCTGCCAGCAACCTCCTCTCCAAGGAGGCCTCAACCGAGGCCTAGGCCCAGGGGAAAGGCACCAGCGGGGATGAGCCTGGGGAGGCGCCCGGGCATGTCTGGACCCAGTCCCCGCAGCCTGCCCCTTGGTGGGGCAGTACCCCCGGAGGCCAGGAAGGTCTGGGCAAGGCTGACAAGGGGCAAGGGCCCTGCTGGGTCCTGCCCCTGGCCTGTGGGGCCTCTGAGCACAACCGGCCCTCTCCCACTGGAAGAACTCCCCAGCTGCCTCCAAAGGCCAGTTTGCCAACACTCCCGCCCGCTGTTCCCGCCACGCACGCACAATGCTCCCAAGCCCGGGAGAAAAGCACTTCGGGGTGGTGCTCTCCTCGGGCCCTTGCCCCTGAGCCTGGGGGCCAGGCAGTTGGTCCACACTCCCAGACCAAGGCAGAACCACATGCACACGTCTGTTCCTGACCCCTGCACCGGCAGAGAGCTCGGGGGAGCCAGAGTCTGTCAGGCAGCTGCTGGGCTGGCCGCCTGTGTGGGAAGGGGCAGAGCCGGCCTAGGGGCAAGTTGGGCCTCTTCCTCTCCCTGCTGCCCTGAGGCTGCTGGGCCAAAGAGGTCTTGGGCATCCAGCCCCTTGCTGGTCCCTTCCCTCTGACGAGGCCCTCTGAGCTCCAGCACCTTGCAGTGTGGAGACAGCCCCTGCCAGCAACATCCTCTCCAAGGAGGCCTCAACCGAGGCCTAGGCCCAGGGGAAAGGCACCAGCGGGGATGAGCCTGGGGAGGCGCCCGGGCATGTCTGGACCCAGTCCCCGCAGCCTGCCCCTTGGTGGGGCAGTACCCCCGGAGGCCAGGAAGATCTGGGCAAGGCTGGCCAGGGGCAGGGGCCCTGCTGGGTCCTCCCCATGGCCTGTGGGGCCTCTGAGCACAACCGGCCCTCTCCCACTGGAAGACCTCCCCGGCTGCCTCCAAAGGCCAGTTTGCCAACACTCCTGCCCGCTCTTCCCGCCAGGCACGCACAATGCTCCCAAGCCCGGGAGAAAAGCGCTTCGGGGTGGTGCTCTCTCCGGGCCCTTGCCCCTGAGCCTGTGGGCAAGGCAGGGGGAACACACTCCCAGACCAAGGCAGAAACACATGCACACGTCTGTTCCTGTCCCCTGCACCGGCAGAGAGCTCGGGGGAGCCAGAGTCTCTCAGGCAGGTGCTGGGCTGGCCGCCTGTGTGGGAAGGGGCAGAGCCGACCTAGGGGCAAGTTGGGCCTCTTGCTCTCTCTGCTGCCCTGAGGCTGCAGGGCCAAAGACGTCTTGGGCATCCAGCCCCTTACTGGTCCCTTCCCTCTGACGAGGCCCTCTGAGCTCCAGCACCTTGCAGTGTGGAGACAGCCCCTGCCAGCAATCTCCTCTCCAAGGAGGCCTCAACCGAGGCCTAGGCCCAGGGGAAAGGCACCAGCGGGGTTGAGCCAGGGGAGGCGCCCGGGCATGTCTGGACCCTGACCCGCAGCCTGCCCCTTGGTGGGGCAGTACCCCCGGAGGCCAGGAAGGTCTGGGCAAGGCTGGCCAGGGGCAGGGGCCCTGCTGGGTCCTGCCCCTGGCCTGTGGGTCCTCTGAGCACAACCGGCCCTCTCCCACTGGAAGACCTCCCCGGCTGCCTCCAAAGGCCGGTTTGCAAGCACTCCCGCCCACTGTTCCCGCCAGGCGCGCACAATGCTCCCAAGCCCGGGAGAAATGCGCTTCGGGGTGGTGGTCTCTCCGGGCCCTTGCCCCTGAGCCTGGGGGCCAGGCAGGGGATCCACAGTCCCAGGCCAAGGCACAACAACATGCACACGTCTGTTCCTGCCCCCTCCACCGGCAGAGAGCTGGGGGGAGCCAGAGACTGTCAGGCAGCTGCTGGGCTGGCCGCCTGTGTGGGAAGGGGCAGAGCCGACCTAGGGGCAAGTTGGGCCTCTTGCTCTCCCTGCTGCCCTGAGGCTGCTGGGCCAAAGAGGTCTTGGGCATCCAGCCCCTTGCTGGTCCCTTCCTTCTGACGAGGCCCTCTGAGCTCCAGCACCTTGCAGTGTGGAGACAGCCCCTGCCAGCAACCTCCTCTCCAAGGAGGCCTCAACCGAGGCCTAGGCACAGGGGAAATGCACCAGCGGGGATGAGCCAGTGGAGGCGCACGGGCATATCAGGACAAAGTCCCCGCAGCCTGCCCCTTGGTGGGGCAGTACCCCCGGAGGCCAGGAAGGTCTGGGCAAGGCTGGCCAGGGGCAGGGTCCCTGCTGGGTCCTGCCCCTGGCCTGTGGGGCCTCTGAGCACAACCGGCCCTCTCCCACTGGAAGACCTCCCCGGCTGCCTCCAAAGGCGGGTTTGCCAACACTCCCGCCCGCTGTTCCCGCCAGGCACGCACAGCGCTCCCAAGGCCAGGAGAAAAGCGCTTCGGGGTGTTGCTCTCTCCGGGCCCTTGCCCCTGAGCCTGGGGTCCAGGCAGTGGGTCCACACTCCCAGACCAAGGCAGAACCACATGCACACGTCTGTTCCTGACCCCTGCACCGGCAGAGAGCTCGGGGGAGCCAGAGTCTGTCAGGCAGCTGCTGGGTTGGCTGCCTGTGTGGGAAGGGGCAGAGGCGACCTAGGGGCAAGTTGGGCCTCTTGCTCTCCCTGCTGCCCTGAGGCTGCTGGGCCAAAGAGGTCTTGGGCATCCAGCCCCTTGCTGGTCCCTTCCCGCTGACGAGGCCCTCTGAGCTCCAGCACCTTGCAGTGTGGAGACAGCCCCTGCCAGCAACCTCCTCTCCAAGGAGGCATCAACCGAGGCCTATGCCCAGGGGAAAGGCACCAGCGGGGATGAGCCTGGGGAGGCGCCCAGGCATGTCTGGACCCAGTCCCCGCAGCCTGCCCCTTGGTGGGGCAGTACCCCCGGAGGCCAGGAAGGTCTGGGCAAGGCTGGCCAGGGGCAGGGGCCCTACTGGGTCCTGCCCCTGGCCTGTGGGGCCTCTGAGCACAACCGGCCCTCTCCCACTCGAAGAACTCCCCGGCTGCCTCCAAAGGCCAGTTTGCCAACACTCCCGCCCGCTGTTCCCGCCACGCACGCACAATGCTCCCAAGCCCGGGAGAAAAGCACTTCGGGGTGGTGCTCTCTCCGGGCCCTTGCCCCTGAGCCTGGGGGCCAGGCAGTTGGTCCACACTCCCAGACCAAGGCAGAACCACATGCACACGTCTGTTCCTGACCCCTGCACCGGCAGAGAGCTCGGGGGAGCCAGAGTCTGTCAGGCAGCTGCTGAGCTGGCCGCCTGTGTGGGAAGGGGCAGAGCCGACCTAGGGGCAAGTTGGGCCTCTTCCTCTCCCTGCTGCCCTGAGGCTGCTGGGCCAAATAGGTCTTGGGCATCCAGCCCCTTGCTGGTCCCTTCACTCTGACGAGGCCCTCTGAGCTCTAGCACCTTGCAGTGTGGAGACAGCCCCTGCCAGCAACATCCTCTCCAAGGAGGCCTCAACCGAGACCTAGGCCCAGGGGAAAGGCACCAGCGGGGATGAGCCTGGGGAGGCGCCCGGGCATGTCTGGACCCAGTCCCCGCAGCCTGCCCCTTGGTGGGGCAGTACCCCCGGAGGCCAGGAAGATCTGGGCAAGGCTGGCCAGGGGCAGGGGCCCTGCTGGGTCCTCCCCATGGCCTGTGGGGCCTCTGAGCACAACCGGCCCTCTCCCACTGGAAGACCTCCCCGGCTGCCTCCAAAGGCCAGTTTGCCAACACTCCTGCCCGCTCTTCCCGCCAGGCACGCACAATGCTCCCAAGCCCGGGAGAAAAGCGCTTCGGGGTGGTGCTCTCTCCGGGCCCTTGCCCCTGAGCCAGTGGGCAAGGCAGGGGGAACACACTCCCAGACCAAGGCAGAAACACATGCACACGTCTGTTCCTGTCCCCTGCACCGTCAGAGAGCTCGGGGGAGCCAGAGTCTCTCAGGCAGGTGCTGGGCTGGCCGCCTGTGTGGGAAGGGGCAGAGCCGACCTAGGGGCAAGTTGGACCTCTTGCTCTCCCTGCTGCCCTGAGGCTGCAGGGCCAAAGACGTCTTGGGCATCCAGCCCCTTACTGGTCCCTTCCCTCTGACGAGGCCCTCTGAGCTCCAGCACCTTGCAGTGTGGAGACAGCCCCTGCCAGCAATCTCCTCTCCAAGGAGACCTCAACCGAGGCCTAGGCCCAGGGGAAAGGCACCAGCGGGGTTGAGCCAGGGGAGGCGCCCGGGCATGTCTGGACCCTGTCCCCGCAGCCTGCCCCTTGGTGGGGCAGTACCCCCGGAGGCCAGGAAGGTCTGGGCAAGGCTGGCCAGGGGCAGGGGCCCTGCTGGGTCCTGCCCCTGGCCTGTGGGGCCTCTGAGCACAACCGGCCCTCTCCCACTGGAAGACCTCCCCGGCTGCCTCCAAAGTCCTGTTTGCAAGCACTCCCGCCCACTGTTCCCGCCAGGCGCGCACAATGCTCCCAAGCCCGGGAGAAAAGCGCTTCGGGGTGGTGGTCTCTCCGGGCCCTTGCCCCTGAGCCTGGGGGCCAGGCAGGGGATCCACAGTCCCAGGCCAAGGCACAACAACATGAACACGTCTGTTCCTGCCCCCTCCACCGGCAGAGAGCTGGGGGGAGCCAGAGTCTGTCAGGCAGCTGCTGGGTTGGCTGCCTGTGTGGGAAGGGGCAGAGCCGACCTAGGGGCAAGTTGGGCCTCTTGCTCTCCCTGCTGCCCTGAGGCTGCTGGGCCAAAGAGGTCTTGGGCATCCAGCCCCTTGCTGGTCCCTTCCCGCTGACGAGGCCCTCTGAGCTCCAGCACCTTGCAGTGTGGAGACAGCCCCTCCCAGCAACCTCCTCTCCAAGGAGGCCTCAACCGAGGCCTAGGCCCAGGGGAAAGGCACCAGCGGGGATGAGCCTGGGGAGGTGCCCCGGCATCTCTGGACCCAGGCCCCGCAGCCTGCCCCTTAGTGGGGCAGTACCCCCGGAGGCCAGGAAGGTCTGGGCAAGGCTAGCCAGGGGCAGGGGCCCTGCTGCGTCCTGCCCCTGGCCTGTGGGGCCTCTGAGCACAACCGGCCCTCTCCCACTGGAAGACCTCCCCGGCTGCCTCCAAGGCCGGTTTGCAAGCGCTCCCGCCCACTGTTCCCAGCAGGCGTGCACAATGCTCCCAAGCCCGGGAGAAAAGCGCTTCAGGGTGGTGCTCTCTCCGGGCCCTTGCCCCTGAGCCTGGGGGCAAGGCAGGGTGTCCACACTCCCAGGACAAGGCAGAACCACATGCACACGTCTGATCTGCCCCCTGCACCGGCAGAGAGCTCGGGGGAGCCAGAGTCTGTCAGGCAGCTGCTGGGCTGGCCGCCTGTGTGGGAAGGGGCAGAGCCGACCTAGGGGCAAGTTGGGCCTCTTGCTCTCCCTGCTGCCCTGAGGCTGCTGGGCCAAAGAGGTCTTGGGCATCCAGCCCCTTGCTGGTCCCTTCCCTCTGACGAGGCCCTCTGAGCTCCAGCACCTTGCAGTGTGGAGACAGCCCCTGCCAGCAACCTCCTCTCCAAGGAGGCCTCAACCGAGGCCTAGGCCCAGGGGAAAGGCACCAGCGGGGATGAGCCAGTGGAGGCGCACGGGCATGTCTGGACCCAGTCCCCGCAGCCTGCCCCTTGGTGGGGCAGTACCCCCGGAGGCCCGGAAGGTCTGGGCAAGGCTGCCAGGGGCAGGGACACTGCTGGGTCCTGCCCCTGGCCTGTGGGGCGTCTGAGCACAACCGGCACTCTCCCGCTGGAAGACCTGCCCGGCCGCCTCCAAAGGCCGGTTAACAAGCGCTTCCGCCCACTGTTCCCAGCAGGCGTGCACAATGCTCGCAAGCCCGGGAGAAAAGCGCTTCGGGGTGGTGCTCTCTCCGGGCCCTTGCCCCTGAGCCTGGGGGCAAGGCAGGGTGTCCACACTCCCAGGCCAAGGCAGAACCACATGCACACGTCTGATCTGCCCCCTGCACCGGCAGAGAGCTCGGGGGAGCCAGAGTCTGTCAGGCAGCTGCTGGGCTGGCCGCCTGTGTGGGAAGGGGCAGAGCCGACCTAGGGGCAAGTTGGGCCTCTTGCTCTCCCTGCTGCCCTGAGGCTGCTGGGCCAAAGAGGTCTTGGGCATCCAGCCCCTTGCTGGTCCCTTCCCTCTGACAAGGCCCTCTGAGCTCCAGCACCTTGCAGTGTGGAGACAGCCCCTGCCAGCAACCTCCTCTCCAAGGAGGCCTCAACCGAGGCCTAGGCACAGGGGAAATGCACCAGCGGGGATGAGCCAGTGGAGGCGCACGGGCATAACAGGACCCAGTCCCCGCAGCCTGCCCCTTGGTGGGGCAGTACCCCCGGAGGCCAGGAAGGTCTGGGCAAGGCTGGCCAGGGGCAGGGGCCCTACTGGGTCCTGCCCCTGGCCTGTGGGGCCTCTGAGCACAACAGGCCCTCTCCCACTCGAAGAACTCCCCGGCTGCCTCCAAAGGCCAGTTTGCCAACACTCCCGCCCGCTGTTCCCGCCACGCACGCACAATGCTCCCAAGCCCGGGAGAAAAGCACTTCGGGGTGGTGCTCTCCTCGGGCCCTTGCCCCTGAGCCTGGGGGCCAGGCAGTTGGTCCACACTCCCAGACCAAGGCAGAACCACATGCACACGTCTGTTCCTGACCCCTGCACCGGCAGAGAGCTCGGGGGAGCCAGAGTCTGTCAGGCAGCTGCTGGGCTGGCCGCCTGTGTGGGAAGGGGCAGAGCCGACCTAGGGGCAAGTTGGGCCTCTTCCTCTCCCTGCTGCCCTGAGGCTGCTGGGCCAAATAGGTCTTGGGCATCCAGCCCCTTGCTGGTCCCTTCACTCTGACGAGGCCCTCTGAGCTCTAGCACCTTGCAGTGTGGAGACAGACCCTGCCAGCAACATCCTCTCCAAGGAGGCCTCAACCGAGGCCTAGGCCCAGGGGAAAGGCACCAGCGGGGATGAGCCTGGGGAGGCGCCCGGGCATGTCTGGACCCAGTCCCCGCAGCCTGCCCCTTGGTGGGGCAGTACCCCCGGAGGCCAGGAAGATCTGGGCAAGGCTGGCCAGGGGCAGGGGCCCTGCTGGGTCCTCCCCATGGCCTGTGGGGCCTCTGAGCACAACCGGCCCTCTCCCACTGGAAGACCTCCCCGGCTGCCTCCAAAGGCCAGTTTGCCAACACTCCTGCCCGCTCTTCCCGCCAGGCACGCACAATGCTCCCAAGCCCGGGAGAAAAGCGCTTCGGGGTGGTGCTCTCTCCGGGCCCTTGCCCCTGAGCCAGTGGGCAAGGCAGGGGGAACACACTCCCAGACCAAGGCAGAAACACATGCACACGTCTGTTCCTCTCCCCTGCACCGTCAGAGAGCTCGGGGGAGCCAGAGTCTCTCAGGCAGGTGCTGGGCTGGCCGCCTGTGTGGGAAGGGGCAGAGCCGACCTAGGGGCAAGTTGGGCCTCTTGCTCTCCCTGCTGCCCTGAGGCTGCAGGGCCAAAGACGTCTTGGGCATCCAGCCCCTTACTGGTCCCTTCCCTCTGACGAGGCCCTCTGAGCTCCAGCACCTTGCAGTGTGGAGACAGCCCCTGCCAGCAATCTCCTCTCCAAGGAGACCTCAACCGAGGCCTAGGCCCAGGGGAAAGGCACCAGCGGGGTTGAGCCAGGGGAGGCGCCCGGGCATGTCTGGACCCTGTCCCCGCAGCCTGCCCCTTGGTGGGGCAGTACCCCCGGAGGCCAGGAAGGTCTGGGCAAGGCTGGCCAGGGGCAGGGGCCCTGCTGGGTCCTGCCCCTGGCCTGTGGGGCCTCTGAGCACAACCGGCCCTCTCCCACTGGAAGACCTCCCCGGCTGCCTCCAAAGTCCTGTTTGCAAGCACTCCCGCCCACTGTTCCCGCCAGGCGCGCACAATGCTCCCAAGCCCGGGAGAAAAGCGCTTCGGGGTGGTGGTCTCTCCGGGCCCTTGCCCCTGAGCCTGGGGGCCAGGCAGGGGATCCACAGTCCCAGGCCAAGGCACAACAACATGCACACGTCTGTTCCTGCCCCCTCCACCGGCAGAGAGCTGGGGGGAGCCAGAGTCTGTCAGGCAGCTGCTGGGTTGGCTGCCTGTGTGGGAAGGGGCAGAGCCGACCTAGGGGCAAGTTGGGCCTCTTGCTCTCCCTGCTGCCCTGAGGCTGCTGGGCCAAAGAGGTCTTGGGCATCCAGCCCCTTGCTGGTCCCTTCCCGCTGACGAGGCCCTCTGAGCTCCAGGACCTTGCAGTGTGGAGACAGCCCCTGCCAGCAACCTCCTCTCCAAGGAGGCCTCAACCGAGGCCTAGGCCCAGGGGAAAGGCACCAGCGGGGATGAGCCTGGGGAGGTGCCCGGGCATCTCTGGACCCAGGCCCCGCAGCCTGCCCCTTAGTGGGGCAGTACCCCCGGAGGCCAGGAAGGTCTGGGCAAGGCTAGCCAGGGGCAGGGGCCCTGCTGCGTCCTGCCCCTGGCCTGTGGGGCCTCTGAGCACAACCGGCCCTCTCCCACTGGAAGACCTCCCCGGCTGCCTCCAAGGCCGGTTTGCAAGCGCTCCCGCCCACTGTTCCCAGCAGGCGTGCACAATGCTCCCAAGCCCGGGAGAAAAGCGCTTCAGGGTGGTGCTCTCTCCGGGCCCTTGCCCCTGAGCCTGGGGGCAAGGCAGGGTGTCCACACTCCCAGGACAAGGCAGAACCACATGCACACGTCTGATCTGCCCCCTGCACCGGCAGAGAGCTCGGGGGAGCCAGAGTCTGTCAGGCAGCTGCTGGGCTGGCCGCCTGTGTGGGAAGGGGCAGAGCCGACCTAGGGGCAAGTTGGGCCTCTTGCTCTCCCTGCTGCCCTGAGGCTGCTGGGCCAAAGAGGTCTTGGGCATCCAGCCCCTTGCTGGTCCCTTCCCTCTGACGAGGCCCTCTGAGCTCCAGCACCTTTCAGTGTGGAGAGAGCCCCTGCCAGCAACCTCCTCTCCAAGGAGGCCTCAACCGAGGCCTAGGCCCAGGGGAAAGGCACCAGCGGGGATGAGCCTGGGGAGGCGCCCGGGCATGTCTGGACCCAGTCCCCGCAGCCTGCCCCTTGGTGGGGTAGTACCCCCGGAGGCCAGGAAGGTCTGGGCAAGGCTGCCAGGGGCAGGGACACTGCTGGGTCCGGCCCCTGGCCTGTGGGGCGTCTGAGCACAACCGGCACTCTCCCGCTGGAAGACCTCCCCGGCTGCCTCGAAAGGCCGGTTTGCAAGCACTCCCGCCCGCTGTTCCCGCCAGGCACGCACAATGCTCCCAAGCCCGGGAGAAAAGCGCTTCAGGGTGTTGCCCTCTCCGGGCCCTTGCCCCTGAGCCTGGGGTCCAGGCAGTGGGTCCACACTCCCAGACCAAGGCAGAACCACATGCACACGTCTGTTCCTGACCCCTGCACCGGCAGAGAGCTCGGGGGAGCCAGAGTCTGTCAGGCAGCTGCTGGGTTGGCTGCCTGTGTGGGAAGGGGCAGAGCCGACCTAGGGGCAAGTTGGGCCTCTTCCTCTCCCTGCTGCCCTGAGGCTGCTGGGCCAAAGACGTCTTGGGCATCCAGCCCCTTACTGGTCCCTTCCCTCTGACGAGGCCCTCTGAGCTCCAGCACCTTGCAGTGTGGAGACAGCCCCTGCCAGCAACCTCCTCTCCAAGGAGGCCTCAACCGAGGCCTAGGCCCAGGGGAAAGGCACCAGCGGGGATGAGCCAGTGGAGGCGCAAGGGCATGTCTGGACCCAGTCCCCGAAGCCTGCCCCTTGGTGGGGCAGTACCCCCGGAGGCCAGGAAGGTCTGGGCAAGGCTGCGAGGGGCAGGGGCCCTACTGGGTCGTGCCCCTGGCCTGTGGGGCGTCTGAGCACAACCGGCACTCTCCCGCTGGAAGACCTCCCCGTCTGCCTCCAAAGGCCGGTTTGCAAGCACTCCCGCCCGCTGTTCCCGCCAGGCAGGCACAATGCTCCCAAGCCCGGGAGAAAAGCGCTTCGGGGTGGTGCTCTCCTCGGGCCCTTGCCCCTGAGCCTGGGGGCCAGGCAGTTGGAACACACTCCCAGGCCAAGGCAGAACGACATGCACACGTCTGTTCCTGCCCCCTACACCGGCAGAGAGCTCGGGGGAGCCAGAGTCTGTCAGGCAGCTGCTGGGCTGGCCGCCTGTGTGGGAAGGGGCAGAGCCGACCTAGGGGCAAGTTGTGCCTCTTGCTCTCCCTGCTGCCCTGAGGCTGTTGGGTCAAAGAGGTCTTGGGCATCCAGCCCTTTGCTGGTCCCTTCCCTCTGACGAGGCCCTCTGAGCTCCAGCACCTTGCAGTGTGGAGACAGCCCCTGCCAGCAACCTCCTCTCCAAAGAGGCCTCAACCGAGGCCTACGCCCAGGGGAAAAGCACCAGCGGGGATGATCCTGGGGAGGCGCACGGACATGTCTGGACCCAGTCCCCGCAGCCTGCCCCTTGGTGGGGCAGTACCCCCGGAGGCCAGGAAGGTCTGGGCAAGGCTGGCCAGGGGCAGGGGACCTGCTGGGTCCTACCCCTGGCCTGTGAGGCCTCTGAGCACAACCGGCCCTCTCCCACTGGAAGACCTCCCCAGCTGCCTCCAAAGTCCTGTTTGCAAAGACTCCCGCCCGCTGTTCACGCCAGGCTCGCACAATGCACCCAAGCCCGGGAGAAAAGCGCTTCGGGGTGGTGCTCTCTCCGGGCCCTTGCCCCTGAGCCTGGGGGCCAGGCAGTGGGTCCACACTCCCAGACCAAGGCAGAACCACATGCACACGTCTGTTCCTGACCCCTGCACCGGCAGAGAGCTCGGGGGAGCCAGAGTCTGTCAGGCAGCTGCTGGGCTGGCCGCCTGTGTGGGAAGGGGCAGAGCCGACCTAGGGGCAAGTTGGGCCTCTTCCTCTCCCTGCTGCCCTGAGGCTGCTGGGCCAAAGAGGTCTTGGGCATCCAGCCCCTTGCTGGTCCCTTCCCTCTGACGAGGCCCTCTGAGCTCCAGCACCTTGCAGTGTGGAGACAGCCCCTGCCAGCAACCTCCGCTCCAATGAGGCCTCAACCGAGGCCTAGGCCCAGGGGAAAGGCACCAGCGGGGATGAGCCTGGGGAGGCGCCCGGGCATGTCTGGACCCAGTCCCCGCAGCCTGCCCCTTGGTGGGGCAGTACCCCCGGAGGCCAGGAAGGTCTGTGCAAGGCTGCCAGGGGCAGGGACAGCGCTGGGTCCTGCCCCTGGCCTGTGGGACGTCTGAGCACAACCGGCACTCTCCCGCTGGAAGACCTCCCCGTCTGCCTCCAAAGGCTGGTTTGCAAGCACTCCCGCCCGCTGTTCCCGCTAGGCACGCACAATGCTCCCAAGCCCGGGAGAAAAGCGCTTCGGGGTGGTGCTCTCTCCGGGCCCTTGCCCCTAAGCCTGCGGGCCAGGCAGGGGGAACACACTCCCAGGCCAAGACAGAACCACATGCACACGTCTGATCTACCCCCTGCACCGGCAGAGAGCTCGGGGGAGCCAGAGTCTGTCAGGCAGCTGCTGGGCTGGCCGCCTGTGTGGGAAGGGGCAGAGCCGACCTAGGGGCAAGTTGGGCCTCTTGCTCTCCCTGCTGCCCTGAGGCTGCTGGGCCAAAGAGGTCTTGGGCATCCAGCCCCTTGCTGGTCCCTTCCCTCTGACGAGGCCCTCTGAGCTCCAGCACCTTGCAGTGTGGAGACAGCCCCTGCCAGCAACCTCCTCTCCAAGGAGGCCTCAACCGAGGCCTAGGCCCAGGGGAAAGGCACCAGCAGGGATGAGCATGGGGAGGCGCCCGGGCATGACTGGACCCAGGCCCGCAGCCTGCCCCTTGGTGGGGCAGTACCCCCGGAGGCCAGGAAGGTCTGGGCAAGGCTGGCCAGGGGCAGGGGCCCTGCTGGGTCCTGTCCCTGGCCTGTAGGGCCTCTGAGCACAACCGGCCCTCTCCCACTGGAAGACCTCCCCGGCTGCCTCCAAAGGCCACTTTGCCAACACTCCTGCCCGCTGTTCCCGCCAGGCACGCACAATGCTCCCAATTCCGTGAGAAAAGTGCTTCGGCATGGTGCTCTCTCCGGGCCCTTGGAAGACCTCCCAAGCTGCCTCCAAAGGCCGGTTTGCAAGCACTTCCGCCCGCTGTTCCCGCCAGCCTCGCACAATGCTCCCAAGCCCGGGAGAAAAGCGCTTCGGGGTGGTGTTCTCTCCGTGCCCATGGAGGACCTCCCTGGCTGGCCCCAAAGGCCGGTTTGCAAGCACTCCCACTCGCTGTTCCCGCCAGCCACGCACAATCCTCCAAAACCCCGGAGAAAAGCGCTTCGGGGTGGTGTTCTCTCCGTGCCCATGGAAGACCTCCCGGGGTGCCCCCAAAGGCCGGTTTGGAACCACTCCCACTCGCTGTTCCTGCCATCCGCGCAAATGTTCCAAGCCCGGGAGAAAAGCGCTTCTGGGTGGTGCTCTCTCAAGGCCCTTGGAAGACCTCCCCGGCTGCCTCCAAAGGCCGGTTTGCAAGCACTCCCGCCCGCTGTTCCCACCAGCCACGCACAATGCTCCCAAGCCCGGGAGAAAAGCATTTTGGGGTGGTGCTCACACCGGGCCCTGGAAGACCTCCCCGGCTGCCTCCAAAGGACGGTTTTCAAGCACTCCTGCCTGCTGTTCCCGCCACCCGCGCACAATGCTCCCAAGCCCGGGAGAAAAGCGCTTCGGGGTGGTGCTCTCTACAGGCCCTTCGAAAACCTCCCCGGCTGCCTCCAAAGGCCGGTTTGCAAGGACTCCTTCCTGCTGTTCCCGCCAGCCACGCACAATGCTCCCAAGCCCGGGAGAAAAGCATTTTGGGGTAGTGCTCACTCCGGGCCCTTGGAAGACTTCCCCGGCTGCCTCCAATGGCCAGTTTGCAAGCACTCATGGCCGCTGTTCCCACCAGCCGCGCACAATGCTCCCAAGCCCGGGAGAAAAGCTTTTTGGGGTGGTGCTCACACCGGGCCCTGGAAGACCTCCCCGGGTGCCTCCAAAGGCCGGTTTTCAAGCACTCCTGCCTTCTGTTCCCGCCACCTGCGCACAATGCTCCCAAGCCCGGGAGAAAAGCGCTTCGGGGTGGTGCTCTCTACAGGCCCTTGGAAGACTTCCCCGGCTGCCTCCAAAGGCCGTTTTGCACGCACCTCCGCCCACTGTTCCCACCAAGCGCGCACAATGCTCCCAAGCCCGGGAGAAAAGCGCTTCGGGGTGGTGCTCTCTCCGGGCCCTTGCCCCTGAGCCTGGGGGCCAGGAAGGGGGTCCACACTCCCAGACCAAGGCAGAACCACATGCACACGTCTGTTCCTGACCCCTGCACCGGCAGAGAGCTCGGGGGAGCCAGAGTCTGTCAGGCAGCTGCTGGGTTGGCTGCCTGTGTGGGAAGGGGCAGAGCCGACCTAGGGGCAAGTTGGGCCTCTTGCTCTCCCTGCTGCCCTGAGGCTGCTGGGCCAAAGAGGTCTTGGGCATCCAGCCCCTTGCTGGTCCCTTCCCGCTGACGAGGCCCTCTGAGCTCCAGCACCTTGCAGTGTGGAGACAGCCCCTGCCAGCAACCTCCTCTCCAAGGAGGCATCAACCGAGGCCTATGCCCAGGGGAAAGGCACCAGCGGGGATGAGCCTGGGGAGGCGCCCAGGCATGTCTGGACCCAGTCCCCGCAGCCTGCCCCTTGGTGGGGCAGTACCCCCGGAGGCCAGGAAGGTCTGGGCAAGGCTGGCCAGGGGCAGGGGACCTGCTGGGTCCTGCCCCTGGCCTGTGAGGCCTCTGAGCACAACCGGCCCTCTCCCACTGGTAGACCTCCACGGCTGCCTCCAAAGTCCTGTTTGCAAACACTCCCGCCTGCTGTTCACGCCAGGCTCGCACAATGCTCCCAAGCCCGGGAGAAAAGCGCATTGGGGTGGTGCTCTCTCCGGGCCCTTGCCCCTGAGCCTGGGGGCAAGGCAGGGGGAACACACTCCCAGGCCAAGGCAGAACCACATGCCCACGTCTGTTCCTGTCCCCTGCACCGGCAGAGAGCTTGGGGGAGCCAGAGTCTGTCAGGCAGCTGCTGGGTTGGCCGCCTGTGTGGGAAGGGGCAGAGCCGCCCTAGGGGCAAGTTGGGCCTCTTGCTCTCCCTGCTGCCCTGAGGCTGCTGGGCCAAAGACGTCTTGGGCATCCAGCCCCTTACTGGTCCCTTCCCTCTGACGAGGCCCTCTGAGCTCCAGCACCTTGCAGTGTGGAGACAGCCCCTGCCAGCAACCTCCTCTCCAAGGAGGCCTCAACCGAGGCCTAGGCCCAGGGAAAAGGCACCAGCGGGGATGAGCCTGGGGAGGCGCCCGGGCATGTCTGGACCCAGGCCCCGCAGCCTGCCCCTTGGTGGGGCAGTACCCCCGGAGGCCAGGAAGGTCTGGGCAAGGCTGGCCAGGGGCAGGGGCCCTGCTGCGTCCTGCCCCTGGCCTGTGGGTCCTCTGAGCACAACCGGTCCTCTCCCACTGGAAGACCTCCCCGGCTGCCTCCAAAGGCCGGTTTGCAAGCGCTCCCGCCCACTGTTCCCAGCAGGCGTGCACAATGCTCCCAAGCCCGGGAGAAAAGCGCTTCAGGGTGGTGCTCTCTCCGGGCCCTTGCCCCTGAGCCTGGGGGCAAGGCAGGGTGTCCACACTCCCAGGACAAGGCAGAACCACATGCACACGTCTGATCTGCCCCCTGCACCGGCAGAGAGCTCGGGAGAGCCAGAGTCTGTCAGGCAGCTGCTGGGATGGCCGCCTGTGTGGGAAGGGGCAGAGCCGACCTAGGGGCAAGTTGGGCCTCTTGCTCTCCCTGCTGCCCTGAGGCTGCTGGGTCAAAGAGGTCTTGGGCATCCAGCCCTTTGCTGGTCCCTTCCCTCTGACGAGGCCCTCTGATCTCCAGCACCTTGCAGTGTGGAGACAGCCCCTGCCAGCAACCTCCTCTCCAAGGAGGCCTCAACCGAGGCCTAGGCCCAGGGGAAAGGCACCAGCGGGGATGAGCCTGGGGAGGCGCCCGGGCATGTCTGGACCCAGTCCCCGCAGCCTGCCCCTTGGTGGGGCAGTACCCCCGGAGGCCAGGAAGGTCTGGGCAAGGCTGCCAGGGGCAGGGACACTGCTGGGTCCTGCCCCTGGCCTGTGGGGCGTCTGAGCACAACCGGCACTCTCCCGCTGGAAGACCTCCCCGTCTGCCTCGAAAGGCCGGTTTGCAAGCACTCCCGCCCGCTGTTCCTGCCAGGCACGCACAATGCTCCCAAGCCCGGGAGAAAAGCGCTTCGGGGTGGTGCTCTCACCGGGCCCTTGCCCCTGAGCCTGGGGGCCAGGCAGGGGGAAAACACTCCCAGGCCAAGGCAGAATGACATGCACACGTCTGTTCCTGCCCCCTACACCGGCAGAGAGCTCGGGGGAGCCAGAGACTGCCAGGCTGCTGCTGGGCTGGCCGCCTGTGTGGGACGGGGCAGAGCCGACCTAGGGGCAAGTTGGGCCTCTTGCTCTCCCTGCTGCCCTGAGGCTGCTGGGTCAAAGTGGTCTTGGGCATCCATCCCTTTGCTCGTCCCTTCCCTCTGACGAGGCCCTCTGATCTCCAGCACCTTGCAGTGTGGAGACAGCCCCTGCCAGCAACCTCCTCTCCAAGGAGGCCTCAACCGAGGCCTAGGCCCAGGGGAAAGGCACCAGCGGGGATGAGCCTGGGGAGGCGCCCGGGCATGTCTGGACCCAGTCCCCGCAGCCTGCCCCTTGGTGGGGCAGTACCCCCGGAGGCCAGGAAGGTCTGGGCAAGGCTGGCCAGGGGCAGGGGCCCTGCTGCGTCCTGCCCCGGGCCTGTGGGGCCTCTGAGCACAACCGGCCCTCTCCCACTGGAAGACCTCCCCGGCTGTCTCCAAAGGCCGGTTTGCAAGCGCGCCCGCCCACTGTTCCCAGCAGGCCTGCACAATGCTCCCAAGCCCGGGAGAAAAGCGCTTCCGGGTGGTGCTCTCTCCGGGCCCTTGCCCCTGAGCCTGGGGGCAAGGCAGGGTGTCCACACTCCCAGGCCAAGGCAGAACCACATGCACACGTCTGATCTGCCCCCTGCACCGGCAGAGAGCTCGGGGGAGCCAGAGTCTGTCAGGCAGCTGCTGGGTTGGCCGCCTGTGTGGGAAGGGGCAGAGCCGACCTAGGGGCAAGTTGGGCCTCTTGCTCTCCCTGCTGCCCTGAGGCTGCTGGGCCAAAGAGGTCTTGGCCATCCAGCCCCTTGCTGGTCCCTTCCCTCTGACGAGGCCCTCTGAGCTCCAGCACCTTGCAGTGTGGAGACAGCCCCGGCCAGCAACCTCCTCTCCAAGGAGGCCTCAACCGAGGCCTAGGCCCAGGGGAAAGGCACCAGCTTGGATGAGCCTGGGGAGGCGCCCGGGCATGACTGGACCCAGTCCCCGCAGCCTGCCCCTTGGTGGGGCAGTACCCCCGGAGGCCAGGAAGGTCTGGGCAAGGCTGGCCAGGGTCAGGGGCCCTGCTGGGTCCTGCCCCTTGCCTGTGGGGCCTCTGAGCACAACCGGCCCTCTCCCACTGGAAGACCTCCCCGGCTGCCTCCAAAGGCCGGTTTGCCAACACTCCCGCCCGCTGTTCTCGCCAGGCACGCACAATTCTCCCAAGCCCGGGAGAAAAGCGCTTCGGTGTGTTGCTCTCTCCGGGCCCTTGCCCCTGAGTGTGGGGGCCAGGCAGTGGTTCCACACTCCCAGACCAAGGCAGAACCACATGCACACGTCTGTTCCTGACCCCTGCACCGGCAGAGAGCTCGGGGGAGCCAGAGTCTGTCAGGCAGCTGCTGGGCTGGCCGCCTGTGTGGGAAGGGGCAGAGCCGACCTAGGGGCAAGTTGGGCCTCTTGCTCTCCCTGCTGCCCTGAGGCTGCTGGGCCAAAGAGGTCTTGGGCATCCAGCCCCTTGCTGGTCCCTTCCCTCTGACGAGGCCCTCTGAGCTCCAGCACCTTGCAGTGTGGAGACAGCCCCTGCCAGCAACCTCCTCTCCAAGGAGGCCTCAACCGAGGCCTAGGCCCAGGGGAAAGGCACCAGCGGTGATGAGCCAGTGGAGGCGCACGGGCATGTCTGGACCCAGTCCCCGCAGCCTGCCCCTTGGTGGGGCAGTACCCCCGGAGGCCAGGAAGGTCTGGGCAAGGCTGCCAGGGGCAGGGACACTGCTGGGGCTGCCCCTGGCCTGTGGGGCGTCTGAGCACAACCGGCACTCTCCCGCTGGAAGACCTCCCCGGCTGCCTCCAAAGGCCGGTTAACAAGCGCTCCCGCCCACTGTTCCCAGCAGGCGTGCACAATGCTCCCAAGCCCGGGAGAAAAGCGCTTCGGGGTGGTGCTCTCTCCGGGCCCTTGCCCCTGAGCCTGGGGGCCAGGTAGTTGGAACACACTCCCAGGCCAAAGCAGAACGACATGCACACGTCTGTTCCTGCCCCCTACACCAGCAGAGAGCTCGGGGGAGCCAGAGACTGCCAGGCTGCTGCTGGGCTGGCTGCCTGTGTGGGACGGGGCAGAGCCGACCTAGGGGCAAGTTGGGCCTCTTGCTCTCCCTGCTGCCCTGAGGCTGCTGGGCCAAAGAGGTCTTGGGCATCCAGCCCCTTGCTGGTCCCTTCCCTCTGACGAGGCCCTCTGAGCTCCAGCACCTTGCAGTGTGGAGACAGCACCTGCCAGCAATCTCCTCTCCAAGGAGGCCTCAACCGAGGCCTAGGCCCAGGGGAAAGGCACCAGCGGGGATGAGCCTGGGGAGGCGCCCGGGCATGTCTGGACCCAGTCCCCGCAGCCTGCCCCTTGGTGGGGCAGTACCCCCGGAGGCCAGGAAGGTCTGGGCAAGGCTGACCAGGGGCAGGGGACCTGCTGGGTCCTGCCCCTGGCCTGTGGGGCCTCTGAGCACAACCGGCCCTCTCCCACTGGAAGACCTCCCCGGCTGCCTCCAAAGGCCGTTTTGCACGCACTCCCGCCCACTGTTCCCACCAAGCGCGCACAATGCTCCCAAGCCCGGGAGAAAAGCGCTTCGGGGTGGTGCTCTCTCCGGGCCCTTGCCCCTGAGCCTGGGGGCCAGGCAGGGGGTCCACACTCCCAGGGCAAGGCAGAACCACATGCACACGTCTGTTCCTGACCCCTGCACCGGCAGAGAGCTCGGGGGAGCCAGAGTCTGTCAGGCAGCTGCTGGGCTGGCCGCCTTTGTGGGAAGGGGCAGAGCCGACCTAGGGGCAAGTTGGGCCTCTTGCTCTCCCTGCTGCCCTGAGGCTGCTGGGCCAAAGAGGTCTTGGGCATCCAGCCCTTTGCTTTTCCCTTCCCTCTGACGAGGCCCTCTGAGCTCCAGCACCTTGCAGTGTGGAGACAGCCCCTGCCAGCAACCTCCTCTCCAAGGAGGCCTCAACCGAGACCTAGGACCAGGGGAAAGGCACCAGCGGGGATGAGCCTGGGGAGGCGCCCGGGCATGTCTGGACCCAGTCCCCGCAGACTGCCCCTTGGTGGGGCAGTACCCCCGGAGGCCAGGAAGGTCTGGGAAAGGCTGGCCAGGGGCAGGGGACCTGCTGGGTCCTGCCCCTGGCCTGTGGGGCCTCTGAGCACAACCGGCCCTCTCCCACTGGAAGACCTCCCCGGCTGCCTCCAAAGTCCTGTTTGCCAACACTACCACCCGCTGTTCACGCCAGACTTGCACAATGCTCCCAAGCCCGGGAGAAAAGTGCTTCGGGGTGGTGCTCTCTCCGGGCCCTTGCCCCTGAGCCTCGGGGCAAGGCATGGGGAACACACTCCCAGGCCAAGGCAGAACCACATGCACACGTCTGTTCCTGACCCCTGCACCGGCAGAGAGCTCGGGGGAGCCAGAGTCTGTCAGGCAGCTGCTGGGTTGGCTGCCTGTGTGGGAAGGGGCAGAGCCGACCTAGGGGCAAGTTGGGCCTCTTGCTCTCCCTGCTGCCCTGAGGCTGCTGGGCCAAAGAGGTCTTGGGCATCCAGCCCCTTGCTGGTCCCTTCCCGCTGACGAGGCCCTCTGAGCTCCAGCACCTTGCAGTGTGGAGACAGCCCCTGCCAGCAACCTCCTCTCCGAGGAGGCATCAACCGAGGCCTATGCCCAGGGGAAAGGCACCAGCGGGGATGAGCCTGGGGAGGCGCCCAGGTATGTCTGGACCCAGTCCCCGCAGCCTGCCCCTTGGTGGGGCAGTACCCCCGGAGGCCAGGAAGGTCTGGGCAAGGCTGGCCAGGGGCAGGGGACCTGCTGGGTCCTGCCCCTGGCCTGTGAGGCCTCTGAGCACAACCGGCCCTCTCCCACTGGAAGACCTCCACGGCTGCCTCCAAAGTCCTGTTTGCAAACACTCCCGCCCGCTGTTCACGCCAGGCTCGCACAGTGCTCCCAAGCCCGGGAGAAAAGCGCTTCGGGGTGGTGCTCTCTCCGGGCCCTTGCCCCTGAGCCTGGGGGCAAGGCAGGGGGAACACACTCCCAGGCCAAGGCAGAACCACATGCCCACGTCTGTTCCTGTCCCCTGCACCGGCAGAGAGCTTGGGGGAGCCAGAGTCTGTCAGGCAGCTGCTGGGTTGGCCGCCTGTGTGGGAAGGGGCAGAGCCGCCCTAGGGGCAAGTTGGGCCTCTTGCTCTCCCTGCTGCCCTGAGGCTGCTGGGCCAAAGACGTCTTGGGCATCCAGCCCCTTACTGGTCCCTTCCCTCTGACGAGGCCCTCTGAGCTCCAGCACCTTGCAGTGTGGAGACAGCCCCTGCCAGCAACCTCCTCTCCAAGGAGGCCTCAACCGAGGCCTAGGCCCAGGGGAAAGGCACCAGCGGGGATGAGCCTGGGGAGGCGCCCGGGCATGTCTGGACCCAGTCCCCGCAGCCTGCCCCTTGGTGGGGCAGTACCCCCGGAGGCCAGGAAGGTCTGGGCAAGGCTGCCAGGGGCAGGGACACTGCTGGGTCCTGCCCCTGGCCTGTGGGGCGTCTGAGCACAACCGGCACTCTCCCGCTGGAAGACCTCCCCGTCTGCCTCGAAAGGCCGGTTTGCAAGCACTCCCGCCCGCTGTTCCCGCCAGGCACGCACAATGCTCCCAAGCCCGGGAGAAAAGTGCTTCGGGGTGGTGCTCTCACCGGGCCCTTGCCCCTGAGCCTGGGGGCCAGGCAGGGGGAACACACTCCCAGGCCAAGGCAGAACGACATGCACACGTCTGTTCCTGCCCCCTACACCGGCAGAGAGCTCGGGGGAGCCAGAGACTGCCAGGCTGCTGCTGGGCTGGCCGCCTGTGTGGGACGGGGCAGAGCCGACCTAGGGGCAAGTTGGGCCTCTTGCTCTCCCTGCTGCCCTGAGGCTGCTGGGTCAAAGAGGTCTTGGGCATCCAGCCCTTTGCTGGTCCCTTCCCTCTGACGAGGCCCTCTGATCTCCAGCACCTTGCAGTGTGGAGACAGCCCCTGCCAGCAACCTCCTCTCCAAGGAGGCCTCAACCGAGGCCTAGGCCCAGGGGAAAGGCACCAGCGGGGATGAGCCTGGGGAGGCGCCCGGGCATGTCTGGACCCAGTCCCCGCAGCCTGCCCCTTGGTGGGGCAGTACCCCCGGAGGCCAGGAAGGTCTGGGCAAGGCTGGCCAGGGTCAGGGGCCCTGCTGGGTCCTGCCCCTGGCCTGTGGGGCCTCTGAGCACAACCGGCCCTCTCCCACTGGAAGACCTCCCCGGCTGCCTCCAAAGTCCTGTTTGCAAACACTCCCGCCCGCTGTTCACGCCAGGCTCGCACAATGCTCCCAAGCCCGTGAGAAAAGCGCATTGGGGTGGTTCTCTCTCCGGGCCCTTGCCCCTGAGCCTGGGGGCAAGGCACGGGGAACACACTCCCTGGCCAAGGCAGAACCACATGCCCACGTCTGTTCCTGTCCCCTGCACCGGCAGAGAGCTCGGGGGAGCCAGAGTCTCTCAGGCAGGTGCTGGGCTGGCCGCCTGTGTGGGAAGGGGCAGAGCCGACCTAGGGGCAAGTTGGGCCTCTTGCTCTCCCTGCTGCCCTGAGGCTGCTGGGCCAAAGACGTCTTGGGCATCCAGCCCTTTGCTGGTCCCTTCCCTCTGACGAGGCCCTCTGAGCTCCAGCACCTTGCAGTGTGGAGACAGCACCTGCCAGCAATCTCCTCTCCAAGGAGGCCTCAACCGAGGCCTAGGCCCAGGGGAAAGGCACCAGCGGGGATGAGCCTGGGGAGGCGCCCGGGCATGTCTGGACCCAGTCCCCGCAGCCTGCCCCTTGGTGGGGCAGTACCCCCGGAGGCCAGGAAGGTCTGGGCAAGGCTGACCAGGGGCAGGGGACCTGCTGGGTCCTGCCCCTGGCCTTTGGGGCCTCCGAGCACAACCGGCCCTCTCCCACTGGAAGACCTCCCCGGCTGCCTCCAAAGGCCGTTTTGCACGCACTCCCGCCCACTGTTCCCACCAAGCGCGCACAATGCTCCCAAGCCCGGGAGAAAAGCGCTTCGGGGTGGTGCTCTCTCCGGGCCCTTGCCCCTGAGCCTGGGGGCCAGGCAGGGGGTCCACACTCCCAGGCCAAGGCAGAACCACATGCACACGTCTGTTCCTGAGCCCTGCACCGGCAGAGAGCTCGGGGGAGCCAGAGTCTGTCAGGCAGCTGCTGGGCTGGCCGCCTTTGTGGGAAGGGGCAGAGCCGACCTAGGGGCAAGTTGGGCCTCTTGCTCTCCCTGCTGCCCTGAGGCTGCTGGGCCAAAGAGGTCTTGGGCATCCAGCCCTTTGCTTGTCCCTTCCCTCTGACGAGGCCCTCTGAGCTCCAGCACCTTGCAGTGTGGAGACAGCCCCTGCCAGCAACCTCCTCTCCAAGGAGGCCTCAACCGAGACGTAGGACCAGGGGAAAGGCACCAGCGGGGATGAGCCTGGGGAGGCGCCCGGGCATGTCTGGACCGAGTCCCCGCAGCCTGCCCCTTGGTGGGGCAGTACCCCCGGAGGCCAGGAAGGTCTGGGCAAGGCTGGCCAGGGGCAGGGGACCTGCTGGGTCCTGCCCCTGGCCTGTGGGGCCTCTGAGCACAACCGGCCCTCTCCCACTGGAAGACCTCCCCGGCTGCTTTCAAAGTCCTGTTTGCCAACACTCCCACCCGCTGTTCACGCCAGACTTGCACAATGCTCCCAAGCCCGGGAGAAAAGCGCTTCGGGGTGGTGCTCTCTCCGGGCCCTTGCCCCTGAGCCTGGGGGCAAGGCATGGGGAACACACTCCCAGGCCAAGGCAGAACCACATGCCCACGTCTGTTCCTGTCCCCTGCACCGGCAGAGAGCTTGGGGGAGCCAGAGTCTGTCAGGCAGCTGCTGGTTTGGCCGCCTGTGTGGGAAGGGGCAGAACCGCCCTAGGGGCAAGTTGGGCCTCTTGCTCTCCCTGCTGCCCTGAGGCTGCTGGGCCAAAGACGTCTTGGGCATCCAGCCCCTTACTGGTCCCTTCCCTCTGACGAGGCCCTCTGAGCTCCAGCACCTTGCAGTGTGGAGACAGCCCCTGCCAGCATCCTCCTCTCCAAGGAGGCCTCAACCGAGGCCTAGGCCCAGGGGAAAGGCACCAGCGGGGATGAGCCAGGGGAGGCGCCCGAGCATGTCTGGACCCAGTCCCCGCAGCCTGCCCCTTGGTGGGGCAGTACCCCCGGAGGCCAGGAAGGTCTGGGTAAGGCTGGCCAGGGGCAGGGGCCCTGCTGGGTCCTGCCCCTGGCCTGTGGGGCCTCTGAGCCCAACCGGCCCTTTCCCACTGGAAGACCTCCCCGGCTGCCTCCAAAGGCCGGTTTGCAAGCACTCCCGCCCACTGTTCCCGCCAGGCGCGCACAATGCTCCCAAGCCCGGGAGAAAAGCGCTTCGGGGTGTTGGTCTCTCCGGGCCCTTGCCCCTGAGCCTGGGGGCCAGGCAGGGGATCCACAGTCCCAGGCCAAGGCACAACAACATGCACACGTCTGTTCCTGCCCCCTCCACCGGCAGAGAGCTGGGGGGAGCCAGAGTCTGTCAGGCAGCTGCTGGGCGGGCCGCCTGTGTGGGAAGGGGCAGAGCCGACCTAGGGGCAAGTTGGGCCTCTTGCTCTCCCTGCTGCCCTGAGGCTGCTGGGCCAAAGAGGTCTTGGGCATCCAGCCCCTTGCTGGTCCCTTCCCTCTGACGAGGCCCTCTGAGCTCCAGCACCTTGCAGTGTGGAGACAGCCCCTGCCAGCAACCTCCTCTCCAAGGAGGCCTCAACCGAGGCCTAGGCCCAGGGGAAAGGCACCAGCGGGGATGAGCCAGTGGAGGCGCACGGGCATATCAGGACCCAGTCCCCGCAGCCTGCCCCTTGGTGGGGCAGTACCCCCGGAGGCCAGGAAGGTCTGGGCAAGGCTGGCCAGGGGCAGGGTCCCTGCTGGGTCCTGCCCCTGGCCTGTGGGGCCTCTGAGCACAACCGGCCCTCTCCCACTGGAAGACCTCCCCGGCTGCCTCCAAAGGCCGGTTTGCCAACACTCCCGCCCGCTGTTCCCGCCAGGCACGCACAATGCTCCCAAGGCCAGGAGAAAAGCGCTTCGGGGTGTTGCTCTCTCCGGGACCTTGCCCCTGAGCCTGGGGTCCAGGCAGTGGGTCCACACTCCCAGACCAAGGCAGAACCACATGCACACGTCTGTTCCTGACCCCTGCACCGGCAGAGAGCTCGGGGGAGCCAGAGTCTGTCAGGCAGCTGCTGGGTTGGCTGCCTGTGTGGGAAGGGGCAGAGCCGACCTAGGGGCAAGTTGGGCCTCTTGCTCTCCCTGCTGCCCTGAGGCTGCTGGGCCAAAGAGGTCTTGGCTATCCAGCCCCTTGCTGGTCCCTTCCCGCTGACGAGGCCCTCTGAGCTCCAGCACCTTGCAGTGTGGAGACAGCCCCTGCCAGCAACCTCCTCTCCAAGGAGGCATCAACCGAAGCCTATGCCCAGGGGAAAGGCACCAGCGGGGATGAGCCTGGGGAGGCGCCCAGGCATGTCTGGACCCAGGCCCCGCAGCCTGCCCCTTGGTGGGGCAGTACCCCCTGAGGCCAGGAAGGTCTGGGCAAGGCTGGCCAGGGGCAGGGGACCTGCTGGGTCCTGCCCCTGGCCTGTGAGGCCTCTGAGCACAACCGGCCCTCTCCCACTGGAAGACCTCCACGGCTGCCTCCAAAGTCCTGTTTGCAAACACTCCCGCCCGCTGTTCACGCCAGGCTCGCACAATGCTCCCAAGCCCGGGAGAAAAGCACTTCGGGGTGGTGCTCTCTCCGGGCCCTTGCCCCTGAGCCTGGGGGCAAGGCAGGGGGAACACACTCCCAGGCCAAGGCAGAACCACATGCCCACGTCTGTTCCTGTCCCCTGCACCGGCAGAGAGCTTGGGGGAGCCAGAGTCTGTCAGGCAGCTGCTGGGTTGGCCGCCTGTGTTGGAAGGGGCAGAGCCGCCCTAGGGGCAAGTTGGGCCTCTTGCTCTCCCTGCTGCCCTGAGGCTGCTGGGCCAAAGACGTCTTGGGCATCCAGCCCCTTACTGGTCCCTTCCCTCTGACGAGGCCCTCTGAGCTCCAGCACCTTGCAGTGTGGAGACAGCCCCTGCCAGCAACCTCCTCTCCAAGGAGGCCTCAACCGAGGCCTAGGCCCAGGGGAAAGGCACCAGCAGGGATGAGCCTGGGGAGGCGCCCGGGCATGTCTGGACCCAGTCCCCGCAGCCTGCCCCTTGGTGGGGCAGTACCCCCGGAGGCCAGGAAGGTCTGGGCAAGGCTGGCCAGGGGCAGGGGCCCTGCTGCGTCCTGCCCCTGGCCTGTGGGTCCTCAGAGCACAACCGGCCCTCTCCCACTGGAAGACCTCCCCGGCTGCCTCCAAAGGCCGGTTTGCAAGCGCTCCCACCCACTGTTCCCAGCAGGCGTGCACAATGCTCCCAAGCCCGGGAGAAAAGCGCTTCAGGGTGGTGCTCTCTCCGGGCCCTTGCCCCTGAGCCTGGGGGCAAGGCAGGGTGTCCACACTCCCAGGGCAAGGCAGAACCACATGCACACGTCTGATCTGCCCCCTGCACCGGCAGAGAGCTCGGGGGAGCCAGAGTCTGTCAGGCAGCTGCTGGGCTGGCCGCCTGTGTGGGAAGGGGCAGAGCCGACCTAGGGGCAAGTTGGGCCTCTTGCTCTCCCTGCTGCCCTGAGGCTGCTGGGCCAAAGACGTCTTGGGCATCCAGCCCCTTGCTGGTCCCTTCCCTCTGACGAGGCCCTCTGAGTTCCAGCACCTTGCAGTGTGGAGACAGCCCCTGCCAGCAACCTCCTCTCCAAGGAGGCCTCAACCGAGGCCTAGGCCCAGGGGAAAGGCACCAGCGGGGATGAGCCTGGGGAGGCGCCCGGGCATGTCTGGACCCAGTCCCCGCAGCCTGCCCCTTGGTGGGGCAGTACCCCCGGAGGCCAGGAAGGTCTGGGCAAGGCTGCCAGGGGCAGGGACACTGCTGGGTCCTGCCCCTGGCCTGTGGGGCGTCTGAGCACAACCGACACTCTCCCGCTGGAAGACCTGCCCGTCTGCCTCGAAAGGCCGGTTTGCAAGCACTCCCGCCCGCTGTTCCCGCCAGGCACGCACAATGCTCCCAAGCCCGGGAGAAAAGCGCTTCGGGGTGGTGCTCTCACCGGGCCCTTGCCCCTGAGCCTGGGGGCAAGGCAGGGGGAACACACTCCCAGGCCAAGGCAGAACGACATGCACACGTCTGTTCCTGCCCCCTACACCGGCAGAGAGCTCGGGGGAGCCAGAGACTGCCAGGCTGCTGCTGGGCTGGCCGCCTGTGTGGGACGGGGCAGAGCCGACCTAGGGGCAAATTGGGCCTCTTGCTCTCCCTGCTCCCCTGAGGCTGCTGGGTCAAAGAGGTCTTGGGCATCCAGCCCTTTGCTGGTCCCTTCCCTCTGACGAGGCCCTCTGATTTCCAGCACCTTGCAGTGTGGAGACAGCCCCTGCCAGCAACCTCCTCTCCAAGGAGGCCTCAACCGAGGCCTAGGCCCAGGGGAAAGGCACCAGCGGGGATGAGCCTGGGGAGGCGCCCGGGCATGTCTGGACCCAGTCCCCGCAGCCTGCCCCTTGGTGGAGCAGTACCCCCGGAGGCCAGGAAGGTCTGGGCAAGGCTGGCCAGGGTCAGGGGCCCTGCTGGTTCCTGCCCCTGGCCTGTGGGGCCTCTGAGCACAACTGGCCCTCTCCCACTGGAAGACCTCCCCGGCTGCCTTCAAAGGCCGGTTTGCAAGCACTCCCGCCCACTGTTCCCACCAAGCGCGCACAATTCTCCCAAGCCCGGGAGAAAAGCGCTTCGGGGTGGTGCTCTCTCCGGGCCCTTGCCCCTGAACCTGGGGGCCAGGCAGTTGGTCCACACTCGGAGACCAAGGCAGAACCACATGCACACGTCTGTTCCTGACCCCTGCACCGGCAGAGAGCTTGGGGGAGCCAGAGTCTGTCAGGCAGCTGCTGGGCTGGCCGCCTGTGTGGGAAGGGGCAGAGCCGACCTAGGGGCAAGTTGGGCCTCTTCCTCTCCCTGCTGCCCTGAGGCTGCTGGGCCAAAGAGGTCTTGGGCATCCAGCCCCTTGCTGGTCCCTTCCCTCTGATGAGGCCCTCTGAGCTCCAGCACCTTGCAGTGTGGAGACAGCCCCTGCCAGCAACCTCCTCTCCAAGGAGGCCTCAACCGAGGCCTAGGCCTAGGGGAAAGGCACCAGCGGGGATGAGCCTGGGGAGGCGCCCGGCCATGTCTGGACCCAGTCCCCGCAGCCTGCCCCTTGGTGGGGCAGTACCCCCGGAAGCCAGGAAGGTCTCGGCAAGGCTGCCAGGGGCAGGGACACTGCTGGGTCCTGCCCCTGGCCTGTTGGGCGTCTGAGCACAACCGGCACTCTCCCGCTGGAAGACCTCCCCGTCTGCCTCCAAAGTCCTGTTTGCAAGCACGCCCACCCGCTGTTCCCCCAGGCACGCACAATGCTCCCAAGCCCGGGAAAAAAGCGCTTCGGGGTGGTGCTCTCTCCGGGCCCTTGCCCCTGAGCCTGGGGCCAGGCAGGGGGAACACACTCCCAGGCCAAGGGAGAACGACATGCACACGTCTGTTCCTGCCCCCTACACCGGCAGAGAGCTCGGGGGAGCCAGAGACTGCCAGGCTGCTGCTGGGCTGGCCGCCTGTGTGGGACGGGGCAGAGCCGACCTAGGGGCAAGTTGGGCCTCTTGCTCTCCCTGCTGCCCTGAGGCTGCTGGGTCAAAGAGGTCTTGGGCATCCAGCCCTTTGCTGGTGCCTTCCCTCTGACGAGGCCCTCTGAGCTCCAGCACCTTGCAGTGTGGAGACAGCCCCTGCCAGCAACCTCCTCTCCAAAGAGGCCTCAACCGAGGACTACACCCAGGGGAAAGGCACCAGGGGGGATGATCCTGGGGAGGCGCACGGACATGTCTGGACCCAGTCTCCGCAGCCTGCCCCTTGGTGGGGCAGTACCCCCGGAGGCAGGAAGGTCTGGGCAAGTCTGGCCAGGGGCAGGGGCCCTGCTGGGTCCTGACCCTGGCCTGTGGGGCCTCTGAGCACAACCGGCCCTCTCCCACTGGAAGACCTCCCCGGCTGCCTCCAAAGTCCTGTTTGCAAACACTCCCGCCCGCTGTTCACGTCAGGCTCGCACAATGCTCCCAAGCCCGGGAGAAAAGCACTTCGGAGTGGTGCTCTCTCCGGGCCCTTGCCGCTGAGCCTGGGGGCAGGCAGGGGGAACACACTCCCAGGCCAAGGCAGAAACACATGCCCACGTCTGTTCCTGTCCCCTGCACCGGCAGAGAGCTTGGGGGAGCCAGAGTCTGTCAGGCAGGTGCTGGGCTGGCCGCCTGTGTGGGAAGGGGCAGAGCCGACCTAGGGGCAAGTTGGGCCTCTTGCCCTCCCTGCTGCCCTGAGGCTGCTGGGCCAAAGAGGTCTTGGGCATCCAACCCCTTGCTGGTCCCTTCCCTCTGACGAGGCCCTCTGAGCTCCAGCACCTTGCAGTGTGGAGACAGCCCCTGCCAGCAACCTCCTCTCCAAGGAGGCCTAAACCGAGGCCTAGGCACAGGGGAAAGGCACCAGCGGGGATGAGCCTGGGGAGGCGCCCGGGCATGTATGGACCCAGTCCCCGCAGCCTGCCCCTTGGTGGGGCAGTACCCCCGGAGGCGAGGAAGTTCTGGGAAAGGCTGTCCAGGGGCAGGGGACCTGCTGGGTCCTGCCCCTGGCCTGTGGGGCCTCTGAGCACAACCGGCCCTCTCCCACTGGAAGACGTCCCCGGCTGCCTCGAAAGGCCGGTTTGCAAGCACTCCCGCCCACTGTTCCAACCAAGGGCGCACAACGCTCCCAAGCCCGGGAGAAAATCGCCTCGGGGTGGTGCTCTCTCCGGGCCCTTTCCCCTGAGCCTGGGGGCCAGGAAGGGGGTCCACACTCCCAGGCCAAGGCAGAACGACATGCACACGTCTGTTCCTGCCCCATGCACCGGCAGAGAGCTCGGGGGAGCCAGAGTCTGTCAGGCAGCTGCTGGGCTGGCCGCCTGTGTGGGAAGGGGCAGAGCCGACCTAGGGGCAAGTTGGGCCTCTTGCTCTCCCTGCTGCCCTGAGGCTGCTGGGCCAAAGAGATCTTGGGCATCCAGCCCCTTGCTTGTCCCTTCCCTCTGAGGAGGCCCTCTGAGCTCCAGCACCTTGCAGTGTGGAGACAGCCCCTGCCAGCAACCTCCTCTCCAAGGAGGCCTCAACCGAGGCCTAGGACCAGGGGAAAGGCACCAGCGGGGATGAGCCTGGGGAGGCGCCCGGGCATGTCTGGACCCAGTCCCCGCAGCCTGCCCCTTGGTGGGGCAGTACCCCCGGAGGCCAGGAAGGTCTGGGCAAGGCTGGCCACGGGCAGGGGCCCTGCTGGGTCCTGCCCCTGGCCTGTGGGGCCTCTGAGCACAACCGGCCCTCTCCCACTGGAAGACTTCCCCGGCTGCCTCCAAAGGCCGGTTTGCCAACACTCCCGCCCGCTGTTCCCGCCAGGCACGCACAATTCTCCCAAGCCCGTGAGAAAAGCGCTTCGGGGTGTTGCTCTCTCCGGGCCCTTGCCCCTGAGTGTGGGGGCGAGGCAGTGGGACCACACTCCCAGACCAACGCAGAACCACATGCACACGTCTGTTTCTGACCCCTGCACCGGCAGAGAGCTCGGGGGAGCCAGAGTCTGTCAGGCAGCTGCTGGGCTGGCCGCCTGTGTGGGAAGGGGCAGAGCCGACCTAGGGGCAAGTTGGGCCTCTTCCTCTCCCTGCTGCCCTGAGGCTGCTGGGCCAAAGAGGTCTTGGGCATCCAGCCCCTTGCTGGTCCCTTCCCTCTGACGAGGCCCTCTGAGCTCCAGCACCTTGCAGTGTGGAGACAGCCCCTGCCAGCAACCTCCTCTCCAAGGAGGCCTCAACCGAGGCCTAGGCCCAGGGGAAAGGCACCAGCGGGGATGAGCCTGGGGAGGCGCCCGGCCATGTCTGGACCCAGTCCCCGCAGCCTGCCCCTTGGTGGAGCAGTACCCCCGGAGGCCAGGAGGGTCTGGGCAAGGCTGCCAGGGGCAGGAACACTGCTGGGTCCTGCCCCTGGCCTGTGGGGCGTCTGAGCACAACCGGCACTCTCCCGCTGGAAGACCTCCCCGGCTGCCTCCAAAGGCCGGTTTGCAAGCACTCCCGCCCGCTGTTCCCGCCAGGCACGCACAATGCTCCCAAGCCCGGGAGAAAAGCGCTTCGGGGTGGTGCTCTCTCCGGGCCCTTGCCCCTGAGCCTGGGGACAGGCAGGGGGAACACACTCCCAGGCCAAGGCAGAACGACATGCACACGTCTGTTCCTGCCCCCTACACCGGCAGAGAGTTCGGGGGAGCCAGAGACTGCCAGGCTGCTGCTGGGCTGGCTGCCTGTGTGGGACGGGGTAGAGCCGACCTAGGGGCAAGTTGGGCCTCTTGCTCTCCCTGCTGCCCTGAGGCTGCTGGGTCAGAGAGGTCTTGGGCATCCAGCCCTTTGCTGGTCCTTTCCCTCTGACGAGGCCCTCTGAGCTCCAGCACCTTGCAGTGTGCAGACAGCCCCTGCCGGCAACCTCCTCTCCAAGGAGGCCTCAACCGAGGCCTAGGCCCAGGGGAAAGGCACCAGCGAGGATGAGCCTGGGGAGGCGCCCGGGCATGTCTGGACCCAGGCCCCGCAGCCTGCCCCTTGGTGGGGTAGTACCCCCGGAGGCCAGGAAGGTCTGGGCAAGGCTGCCAGAGGCAGGGACACTGCTGGGTCCTGCCCCTGGCCTGTGGGGCCTCTGAGAACAACTGGCACTCTCCCGCTGGAAGACCTCCCCGGCTGCCTCCAAAGGCTGGTTTGCAAGCACTCAATCCCGCTGTTCACGCCAGCTGCGCACAATGCTCCCAAGCCCGGGAGAAAAGCATTTTGGGGTGGTGCTCACTCCGGGCTTTGGAAGACCTCCCCGGCTGCCTCCAAGGCCGGTTTGCAAGCACTTCTGCCTGCTGTTCCCGCCACCCGCGCACAATGCTCGCAAGCCCGGGAGAAAAGCGTTTCGGGGTGGTGTTCTCTCTGGGCCCAAGAAAGACCTCCCGGGCTGCCCCCAAATGCCGGTTTGCAAGCACTCCCACTCGCTGTTCCCGCCATCCGTGCAAATGCTCCAAGCCCAGGAGAAAAGCCCTTCAGGGTGGTGCTCTCTCCCGGCCCTTGGAAGACCTCCCCGGCTGCCTCCAAAGGCTGGATTTCAAGTACTCCCTCCCGCTGTCCCGCCAGCCGCACACAATGCTCCCAATCACGGGAGAAAAGCGCTTCGGGGTGGTGCTCTCTACGGGCCCTTGGAAGACCTCCCCGTTTGTCTCCAAAGGCCGGTTTGCAAGCACTCATGCCCGCTGTTCCCACCAGCCGCGCACAATGCTCCCAAGCCTAGGAGAAAAGCGCTTCGGGGTGGTGCTCTCTCCCGGCCCTTGGAAGACCTCCCCGGCTGCCTCCAAAGGCCGGTTTGCAAGCACTCAATCCCGCTGTTCCCGCCAGCCGCGCACAATGCTCCCAAGCCCGGGAGAAAAGCGCTTCGGGGTGGTGCTCTCTCCCGGCCCTTGGAAGACCTCCCCGGCTGCCTCCAAAGGCTGGTTTTCAAGAACTCCCTCCCGCTGACCCGCCAGCCGCACACAATGCTCCCAAGCCCGGGAGAAAAGCATTTTGGGGTGGTCTCTCTCCGGGCCCTTGGAAGACTCCCCGGCTGCCTCCAAAGGCCACTTTGCCAACACTCCTGCCCGCTGTTCCCGCCAGGCACGCACAATGCTCCCAATTCCGTGAGAAAAGTGCTTCGGCATGGTGCTCTCTCCGGGCCCTTGGAAGACCTCCCAAGCTGCCTCCAAAGGCCGGTTTGCAAGCACTTCCGCCCGCTGTTCCCGCCAGCCTCGCACAATGCTCCCAAGCCCGGGAGAAAAGCACTTCGGGGTGGTGTTCTCTCCATGCCCATGGAGGACCTCCCTGGCTGGCCCCAAAGGCCGGTTTGCAAGCACTCCCACTCGCTGTTCCCGCCAGCCACGCACAATCCTCCAAAACCCCGGAGAAAAGCGCTTCGGGGTGGTGTTCTCTCCGTGCCCATGGAAGACCTCCCGGGGTGCCCCCAAAGGCCGGTTTGGAACCACTCCCACTCGCTGTTCCCGCCATCCGCGCAAATGTCCCAAGCCCGGGAGAAAAGCGCTTCTGGGTGGTGCTCTCTCCTGGCCCTTGGAAGACCTCCCCGGCTGCCTCCAAAGGCCGGTTTGCAAGCACACCCGCCCGCTGTTCCCACCAGCCACGCACAATGCTCCCAAGCCCGGGAGAAAAGCATTTTGGGGTGGTGCTCACACCGGGCCCTGGAAGACCTCCCCGGCTGCCTCCAAAGGACGGTTTTCAAGCACTCCTGCCTGCTGTTCCCGCCACCCGCGCACAATGCTCCCAAGCCCGGGAGAAAAGCGCTTCGGGGTGGTGCTCTCTACAGGACCTTCGAAAACCTCCCCGGCTGCCTCCAAAGGCCGGTTTGCAAGGACTCCTTCCTGCTGTTCCCGCCAGCCACGCACAATGCTCCCAAGCCCGGGAGAAAAGCATTTTGGGGTGGTGCTCACTCCGGGCCCTTGGAAGACTTCCCCGGCTGCCTCCAATGGCCAGTTTGCAAGCACTCATGGCCGCTGTTCCCACCAGCCGCGCACAATGCTCCCAAGCCCGGGAGAAAAGCTTTTTGGGGTGGTGCTCACACCGGGCCCTGGAAGACCTCTCCGGGTGCCTCCAAAGGCCGGTTTTCAAGCACTCCTGCCTTCTGTTCCCGCCACCTGCGCACAATGCTCCCAAGCCCGGGAGAAAAGCGCTTCGGGGTGGTGCTCTCTACAGGCCCTTGGAAGACCTCCCCGGCTGCCTCCAAAGGCCGTTTTGCACGCACCTCCGCCCACTGTTCCCACCAAGCGCGCACAATGCTCCCAAGCCCGGGAGAAAAGCGCTTCGGGGTGGTGCTCTCTCCGGGCCCTTGCCCCTGAGCCTGGGGGCCAGGAAGGGGGTCCACACTCCCAGACCAAGGCAGAACCACATGCACACGTCTGTTCCTGACCCCTGCACCGGCAGAGAGCTCGGGGGAGCCAGAGTCTGTCAGGCAGCTGCTGGGTTGGCTGCCTGTGTGGGAAGGGGCAGAGCCGACCTAGGGGCAAGTTGGGCCTCTTGCTCTCCCTGCTGCCCTGAGGCTGCTGGGCCAAAGAGGTCTTGGGCATCCAGCCCCTTGCTGGTCCCTTCCCGCTGACGAGGCCCTCTGAGCTCCAGCACCTTGCAGTGTGGAGACAGCCCCTGCCAGCAACCTCCTCTCCAAGGAGGCATCAACCGAGGCCTATGCCCAGGGGAAAGGCACCAGCGGGGATGAGCCTGGGGAGGCGCCCAGGCATGTCTGGACCCAGTCCCTGCAGCCTGCCCCTTGGTGGGGCAGTACCCCCGGAGGCCAGGAAGGTCTGGGCAAGGCTGGCCAGGGGCAGGGGACCTGCTGGGTCCTGCCCCTGGCCTGTGAGGCCTCTGAGCACAACCGGCCCTCTCCCACTGGTAGACCTCCACGGCTGCCTCCAAAGTCCTGTTTGCAAACACTCCCGCCCGCTGTTCACGCCAGGCTCGCACAATGCTCCCAAGCCCGGGAGAAAAGCGCATTGGGGTGGTGCTCTCTCCGGGCCCTTGCCCCTGAGCCTGGGGGCAATGCAGGGGGAACACACTCCCAGGCCAAGGCAGAACCACATGACCACGTCTGTTCCTGTCCCCTGCACCGGCAGAGAGCTTGGGGGAGCCAGAGTCTGTCAGGCAGCTGCTGGGTTGGCCGCCTGTGTGGGAAGGGGCAGAGCCGCCCTAGGGGCAAGTTGGGCCTCTTGCTCTCCCTGCTGCCCTGAGGCTGCTGGGCCAAAGACGTCTTGGGCATCCAGCCCCTTACTGGTCCCTTCCCTCTGACGAGGCCCTCTGAGCTCCAGCACCTTGCAGTGTGGAGACAGCCCCTGCCAGCAACCTCCTCTCCAAGGAGGCCTCAACCGAGGCCTAGGCCCAGGGGAAAGGCACCAGCGGGGATGAGCCTGGGGAGGCGCCCGGGCATGTCTGGACCCAGGCCCCGCAGCCTGCCCCTTGGTGGGGCAGTACCCCCGGAGGCCAGGAAGGTCTGGGCAAGGCTGGCCAGGGGCAGGGGCCCTGCTGCGTCCTGCCCCTGGCCTGTGGGTCCTCTGAGCACAACCGGCCCTCTCCCACTGGAAGACCTCCCCGGCTGCCTCCAAAGGCCGGTTTGCAAGCGCTCCCGCCCACTGTTCCCAGCAGGCGTGCACAATGCTCCCAAGCCCGGGAGAAAAGCGCTTCAGGGTGGTGCTCTCTCCGGGCCCTTGCCCCTGAGCCTGGGGGCAAGGCAGGGTGTCCACACTCCCAGGCCAAGGCAGAACCACATGCACACGTCTGATCTGCCCCCTGCACCGGCAGAGAGCTCGGGGGAGCCAGAGTCTGTCAGGCAGCTGCTGGGTTGGCCGCCTGTGTGGGAAGGGGCAGAGCCGACCTAGGGGCAAGTTGGGCCTCTTGCTCTCCCTGCTGCCCTGAGGCTGCTGGGCCAAAGAGGTCTTGGCCATCCAGCCCCTTGCTGGTCCCTTCCCTCTGACGAGGCCCTCTGAGCTCCAGCACCTTGCAGTGTGGAGACAGCCCCGGCCAGCATCCTCCTCTCCAAGGAGGCCTCAACCGAGGCCTAGGCCCAGGGGAAAGGCACCAGCGGGGATGAGCCTGGGGAGGCGCCCGGGCATGACTGGACCCAGTCCCCGCAGCCTGCCCCTTGGTGGGGCAGTACCCCCGGAGGCCAGGAAGGTCTGGGCAAGGCTGGCCAGGGTCAGGGGCCCTGCTGGGTCCTGCCCCTTGCCTGTGGGGCCTCTGAGCACAACCGGCCCTCTCCCACTGGAAGACCTCCCCGGCTGCCTCCAAAGGCCGGTTTGCCAACACTCCCGCCCGCTGTTCTCGCCAGGCACGCACAATTCTCCCAAGTCCGGGAGAAAAGCGCTTCGGTGTGTTGCTCTCTCCGGGCCCTTGCCCCTGAGTGTGGGGGCCAGGCAGTGTTTCCACACTCCCAGACCAAGGCAGAACCACATGCACACGTCTGTTCCTGACCCCTGCACCGGCAGAGAGCTCGGGGGAGCCAGAGTCTGTCAGGCAGCTGCTGGGCTGGCCGCCTGTGTGGGAAGGGGCAGAGCCGACTTAGGGGCAAGTTGGGCCTCTTGCTCTCCCTGCTGCCCTGAGGCTGCTGGGCCAAAGAGGTCTTGGGCATCCAGCCCCTTGCTGGTCCCTTCCCTCTGACGAGGCCCTCTGAGCTCCAGCACCTTGCAGTGTGTAGACAGCCCCTGCCAGCAACCTCCTCTCCAAGGAGGCCTAAACCGAGGCCTAGGCCCAGGGGAAAGGCACCAGCGGGGATGAGCCAGTGGAGGCGCACGGGCATGTCTGGACCCAGTCCCCGCAGGCTGCCCCTTGGTGGGGCAGTACCCCCGGAGGCCAGGAAGGTCTGGGCAAGGCTGCCAGGGGCAGGGACACTGCTGGGGCTGCCCCTGGCCTGTGGGGCGTCTGAGCACAACCGGCACTCTCCCGCTGAAAGACCTCCCCGGCTGCCTCCAAAGGCCGGTTAACAAGCGCTCCCGCCCACTGTTCCCAGCAGGCGTGCACAATGCTCCCAAGCCCGGGAGAAAAGCGCTTCGGGGTGGTGCTCTCTCCGGGCCCTTGCCCCTGAGCCTGGGGGCCAGGCAGTTGGAACACACTCCCAGGCCAAAGCAGAATGACATGCACACGTCTGTTCTTGCCCCCTACACCGGCAGAGAGCTCGGGGGAGCCAGAGACTGCCAGGCTGCTGCTGGGCTGGCTGCCTGTGTGGGACGGGGCAGAGCCGACCTAGGGGCAAGTTGGGCCTCTTGCTCTCCCTGCTGCCCTGAGGCTGCTGGGTCAAAGAGGTCTTGGGCATCCAGCCCTTTGCTGGTCCCTTCCCTCTGACGAGGCCCTCTGAGCTCCAGCACCTTGCAGTGTGGAGATAGCCCCTGCCAGCAACCTCCTTTCCAAAGAGGCCTCAACCGAGGCCTACGCCCAGGGGAAAAGCACCAGCGGGGATGATCCTGGGGAGGCGCACGGACATGTCTGGACCCAGTCCCCGCAGCCTGCCCCTTGGTGGGGCAGTATCCCCCGGAGGCCAGGAAGGTCTGGGCAAGGCTGGCCAGGGGCAGGGGCCCTGCTGGGTCCTGCCCCTGGCCTGTGAGGCCTCTGAGCACAACCAGCCCTCTCCCAGTGGAAGACCTCCCCAGCTGCATCCAAAGTCCTGTTTGCAAACACTCCCGCCCGCTGTTCACGCCAGGCTCGCACAATGCTCCCAAGCCCGGGAGAAAAGCGCTTCGGGGTGGTGCTCTCTCCGGGCCCTTGCCCCTGAGCCTGGGGGCCAGGCAGTGGGTCCAGACTCCCAGACCAAGGCAGAACCACATGCACACGTCTTTTCCTGACCCCTGCACCGGCAGAGAGCTCGGGGGAGCCAGAGTCTGTCAGGCAGGTGCTGGGCTGGCCGCCTGTGTGGGAAGGGGCAGAGCCGACCTAGGGGCAAGTTGGGCCTCTTCCTCTCCCTGCTGCCCTGAGGCTGCTGGGCCAAAGAGGTCTTGGGCATCCAGCCCCTTGCTGGTCCCTTCCCTCTGACGAGGCCCTCTGAGCTCCAGCACCTTGCAGTGTGGAGACAGCCCCTGCCAGCAACCTCCTCTCCAATGAGGCCTCAACCGAGGCCTAGGCCCAGGGGAAAGGCACCAGCGGGGATGAGCCTGGGGAGGCGCCCGGGCATGTCTGGACCCAGTCCCCGCAGCCTGCCCCTTGGTGGGGCAGTACCCCCGGAGGCCAGGAAGGTCTGTGCAAGGCTGCCAGGGGCAGGGACAGCGCTGGGTCCTGCCCCTGGCCTGTGGGACGTCTGAGCACAACCGGCACTCTCCCGCTGGAAGACCTCCCCGTCTGCCTCCAAAGGCCGGTTTGCAAGCACTCCCGCCCGCTGTTCCCGCCAGGCACGCACAATGCTCCCAAGCCCGGGAGAAAAGCGCTTCGGGGTGGTGCTCTCTCCGGGCCCTTGCCCCTAAGCCTGCGGGCCAGGCAGGGGGAACACACTCCCAGGCCAAGACAGAACGACATGAACACGTCTGTTCCTGCCCCCTACACCGGCAGAGAGCTCGGGGGAGCCAGAGTCTCTCAGGCAGGTGCTGGGCTGGCCGCCTGTGTGGGAAGGGGCAGAGCCGATCTAGGGGCAAGTTGGGCCTCTTGCTCTCCCTGCTGCCCTGAGGCTGCTGGGCCAAAGACGTCTTGGGCATCCAGCCCTTTGCTGGTCCCTTCCCTCTGACGAGGCCCTCTGAGCTCCAGCACCTTGCAGTGTGGAGACAGCACCTGCCAGCAATCTCCTCTCCAAGGAGGCCTCAACCGAGGCCTAGGCCCAGGGGAAAGGCACCAGCGGGGATGAGCCTGGGGAGGCGCCCGGGCATGTCTGGACCCAGTCCCCGCAGCCTGCCCCTTGGTGGGGCAGTACCCCTGGAGGCCAGGAAGGTCTGGGCAAGGCTGACCAGGGGCAGGGGACCTGCTGGGTCCTGCCCCTGGCCTGTGGGGCCTCTGAGCACAACCGGCCCTCTCCCACTGGAAGACCTCCCCGGCTGCCTCCAAAGGCCGTTTTGCACGCACTCCCGCCCACTGTTCCCACCAAGCGCGCACAATGCTCCCAAGCCCGGGAGAAAAGCGCTTCGGGGTGGTGCTCTCTCCGGGCCCTTGCCCCTGAGCCTGGGGGCCAGGCAGGGGGTCCACACTCCCAGGGCAAGGCAGAACCACATGCACACGTCTGTTCCTGACCCCTGCACCGGCAGAGAGCTCGGGGGAGCCAGAGTCTGTCAGGCAGCTGCTGGGCTGGCCGCCTTTGTGGGAAGGGGCAGAGCCGACCTAGGGGCAAGTTGGGCCTCTTGCTCTCCCTGCTGCCCTGAGGCTGCTGGGCCAAAGAGGTCTTGGGCATCCAGCCCTTTGCTTTTCCCTTCCCTCTGACGAGGCCCTCTGAGCTCCAGCACCTTGCAGTGTGGAGACAGCCCCTGCCAGCAACCTCCTCTCCAAGGAGGCCTCAACCGAGACCTAGGACCAGGGGAAAGGCACCAGCGGGGATGAGCCTGGGGAGGCGCCCGGGCATGTCTGGACCCAGTCCCCGCAGACTGCCCCTTGGTGGGGCAGTACCCCCGGAGGCCAGGAAGGTCTGGGAAAGGCTGGCCAGGGGCAGGGGACCTGCTGGGTCCTGCCCCTGGCCTGTGGGGCCTCTGAGCACAACCGGCCCTCTCCCACTGGAAGACCTCCCCGGCTGCCTCCAAAGTCCTGTTTGCCAACACTACCACCCGCTGTTCACGCCAGACTTGCACAATGCTCCCAAGCCCGGGAGAAAAGTGCTTCGGGGTGGTGCTCTCTCCGGGCCCTTGCCCCTGAGCCTCGGGGCAAGGCATGGGGAACACACTCCCAGGCCAAGGCAGAACCACATGCACACGTCTGTTCCTGACCCCTGCACCGGCAGAGAGCTCGGGGGAGCCAGAGTCTGTCAGGCAGCTGCTGGGTTGGCTGCCTGTGTGGGAAGGGGCAGAGCCGACCTAGGGGCAAGTTGGGCCTCTTGCTCTCCCTGCTGCCCTGAGGCTGCTGGGCCAAAGAGGTCTTGGGCATCCAGCCCCTTGCTGGTCCCTTCCCGCTGACGAGGCCCTCTGAGCTCCAGCACCTTGCAGTGTGGAGACAGCCCCTGCCAGCAACCTCCTCTCCGAGGAGGCATCAACCGAGGCCTATGCCCAGGGGAAAGGCACCAGCGGGGATGAGCCTGGGGAGGCGCCCAGGTATGTCTGGACCCAGTCCCCGCAGCCTGCCCCTTGGTGGGGCAGTACCCCCGGAGGCCAGGAAGGTCTGGGCAAGGCTGGCCAGGGGCAGGGGACCTGCTGGGTCCTGCCCCTGGCCTGTGAGGCCTCTGAGCACAACCGGCCCTCTCCCACTGGAAGACCTCCACGGCTGCCTCCAAAGTCCTGTTTGCAAACACTCCCGCCCGCTGTTCACGCCAGGCTCGCACAGTGCTCCCAAGCCCGGGAGAAAAGCGCTTCGGGGTGGTGCTCTCTCCGGGCCCTTGCCCCTGAGCCTGGGGGCAAGACAGGGGGAAAACACTCCCAGGCCAAGGCAGAACCACATGCACACGTCTGTTCCTGTCCCCTGCACCGGCAGAGAGCTTGGGGGAGCCAGAGTCTGTCAGGCAGCTGCTGGGTTGGCCGCCTGTGTGGGAAGGGGCAGAGCCGACCTAGGGGCAAGTTGGGCCTCTTGCTCTCCCTGCTGCCCTGAGGCTGCTGGGCCAAAGACGTCTTGGGCATCCAGCCCCTTACTGGTCCCTTCCCTCTGACGAGGCCCTCTGAGCTCCAGCACCTTGCAGTGTGGAGACAGCCCCTGCCAGCAACCTCCTCTCCAAGGAGGCCTCAACCGAGGCCTAGGCCCAGGGGAAAGGCACCAGCGGGGATGAGCCTGGGGAGGCGCCCGGGCATGTCTGGACCCAGTCCCCGCAGCCTGCCCCTTGGTGGGGCAGTACCCCCGGAGGCCAGGAAGGTCTGGGCAAGGCTGCCAGGGGCAGGGACACTGCTGGGTCCTGCCCCTGGCCTGTGGGGCGTCTGAGCACAACCGGCACTCTCCCGCTGGAAGACCTCCCCGTCTGCCTCGAAAGGCCGGTTTGCAAGCACTCCCGCCCGCTGTTCCCGCCAGGCACGCACAATGCTCCCAAGCCCGGGAGAAAAGTGCTTCGGGGTGGTGCTCTCACCGGGCCCTTGCCCCTGAGCCTGGGGGCCAGGCAGGGGGAACACACTCCCAGGCCAAGGCAGAACGACATGCACACGTCTGTTCCTGCCCCCTACACCGGCAGAGAGCTCGGGGGAGCCAGAGACTGCCAGGCTGCTGCTGGGCTGGCCGCCTGTGTGGGACGGGGCAGAGCCGGCCTAGGGGCAAGTTGGGCCTCTTGCTCTCCCTGCTGCCCTGAGGCTGCTGGGTCAAAGAGGTCTTGGGCATCCAGCCCTTTGCTGGTCCCTTCCCTCTGACGAGGCCCTCTGATCTCCAGCACCTTGCAGTGTGGAGACAGCCCCTGCCAGCAACCTCCTCTCCAAGGAGGCCTCAACCGAGGCCTAGGCCCAGGGGAAAGGCACCAGCGGGGATGAGCATGGGGAGGCGCCCGGGCATGTCTGGACCCAGTCCCCGCAGCCTGCCCCTTGGTGGGGCAGTACCCCCGGAGGCCAGGAAGGTCTGGGCAAGGCTGGCCAGGGTCAGGGGCCCTGCTGGGTCCTGCCCCTGGCCTGTGGGGCCTCTGAGCACAACCGGCCCTCTCCCACTGGAAGACCTCCCCGGCTGCCTCCAAAGTCCTGTTTGCAAACACTCCCGCCCGCTGTTCACGCCAGGCTCGCACAATGCTCCCAAGCCCGTGAGAAAAGCGCATTGGGGTGGTTCTCTCTCCGGGCCCTTGCCCCTGAGCCTGGGGGCAAGGCACGGGGAACACACTCCCTGGCCAAGGCAGAACCACATGCCCACGTCTGTTCCTGTCCCCTGCACCGGCAGAGAGCTCGGGGGAGCCAGAGTCTCTCAGGCAGGTGCTGGGCTGGCCGCCTGTGTGGGAAGGGGCAGAGCCGACCTAGGGGCAAGTTGGGCCTCTTGCTCTCCCTGCTGCCCTGAGGCTGCTGGGCCAAAGACGTCTTGGGCATCCAGCCCTTTGCTGGTCCCTTCCCTCTGACGAGGCCCTCTGAGCTCCAGCACCTTGCAGTGTGGAGACAGCACCTGCCAGCAATCTCCTCTCCAAGGAGGCCTCAACCGAGGCCTAGGCCCAGGGGAAAGGCACCAGCGGGGATGAGCCTGGGGAGGCGCCCGGGCATGTCTGGACCCAGTCCCCGCAGCCTGCCCCTTGGTGGGGCAGTACCCCCGGAGGCCAGGAAGGTCTGGGCAAGGCTGACCAGGGGCAGGGGACCTGCTGGGTCCTGCCCCTGGCCTTTGGGACCTCCGAGCACAACCGGCCCTCTCCCACTGGAAGACCTCCCCGGCTGCCTCCAAAGGCCGTTTTGCACGCACTCCCGCCCACTGTTCCCACCAAGCGCGCACAATGCTCCCAAGCCCGGGAGAAAAGCGCTTCGGGGTGGTGCTCTCTCCGGGCCCTTGCCCCTGAGCCTGGGGGCCAGGCAGGGGGTCCACACTCCCAGGCCAAGGCAGAACCACATGCACACGTCTGTTCCTGAGCCCTGCACCGGCAGAGAGCTCGGGGGAGCCAGAGTCTGTCAGGCAGCTGCTGGGCTGGCCGCCTTTGTGGGAAGGGGCAGAGCCGACCTAGGGGCAAGTTGGGCCTCTTGCTCTCCCTGCTGCCCTGAGGCTGCTGGGCCAAAGAGGTCTTGGGCATCCAGCCCTTTGCTTGTCCCTTCCCTCTGACGAGGCCCTCTGAGCTCCAGCACCTTGCAGTGTGGAGACAGCCCCTGCCAGCAACCTCCTCTCCAAGGAGGCCTCAACCGAGACGTAGGAACAGGGGAAAGGCACCAGCGGGGATGAGCCTGGGGAGGCACCCGGGCATGTCTGGACCGAGTCCCCGCAGCCTGCCCCTTGGTGGGGCAGTACCCCGGGAGGCCAGGAAGGTCTGGGCAAGGCTGGCCAGGGGCAGGGGACCTGCTGGGTCCTGCCCCTGGCCTGTGGGGCCTCTGAGCACAACCGGCCCTCTCCCACTGGAGACCTCCCCGGCTGCTTCCAAAGTCCTGTTTGCCAACACTCCCACCCGCTGTTCACGCCAGACTTGCACAATGCTCCCAAGCCCGGGAGAAAAGCGCTTCGGGGTGGTGCTCTCTCCGGGCCCTTGCCCCTGAGCCTGGGGGCAAGGCATGGGGAACACACTCCCAGGCCAAGGCAGAACCACATGCCCACGTCTGTTCCTGTCCCCTGCACCGGCAGAGAGCTTGGGGGAGCCAGAGTCTGTCAGGCAGCTGCTGGTTTGGCCGCCTGTGTGGGAAGGGGCAGAACCGCCCTAGGGGCAAGTTGGGCCTCTTGCTCTCCCTGCTGCCCTGAGGCTGCTGGGCCAAAGACGTCTTGGGCATCCAGCCCCTTACTGGTCCCTTCCCTCTGACGAGGCCCTCTGAGCTCCAGCACCTTGCAGTGTGGAGACAGACCCTGCCAGCAACCTCCTCTCCAAGGAGGCCTCAACCGAGGCCTAGGCCCAGGGGAAAGGCACCAGCGGGGATGAGCCAGGGGAGGCGCCCGAGCATGTCTGGACCCAGTCCCCGCAGCCTGCCCCTTGGTGGGGCAGTACCCCCGGAGGCCAGGAAGGTCTGGGTAAGGCTGGCCAGGGGCAGGGGCCCTGCTGGGTCCTGCCCCTGGCCTGTGGGGCCTCTGAGCACAACCGGCCCTTTCCCACTGGAAGACCTCCCCGGCTGCCTCCAAAGGCCGGTTTGCAAGCACTCCCGCCCACTGTTCCCGCCAGGCGCGCACAATGCTCCCAAGCCCGGGAGAAAAGCGCTTCGGGGTGTTGGTCTCTCCGGGCCCTTGCCCCTGAGCCTGGGGGCCAGGCAGGGGATCCACAGTCCCAGGCCAAGGCACAACAACATGCACACGTCTGTTCCTGCCCCCTCCACCGGCAGAGAGCTGGGGGGAGCCAGAGTCTGTCAGGCAGCTGCTGGGCGGGCCGCCTGTGTGGGAAGGGGCAGAGCCGACCTAGGGGCAAGTTGGGCCTCTTGCTCTCCCTGCTGCCCTGAGGCTGCTGGGCCAAAGAGGTCTTGGGCATCCAGCCCCTTGCTGGTCCCTTCCCTCTGACGAGGCCCTCTGAGCTCCAGCACCTTGCAGTGTGGAGACAGCCCCTGCCAGCAACCTCCTCTCCAAGGAGGCCTCAACCGAGGCCTAGGCCCAGGGGAAAGGCACCAGCGGGGATGAGCCAGTTGGGGCGCACGGGCATATCAGGACCCAGTCCCCGCAGCCTGCCCCTTGGTGGGGCAGTACCCCCGGAGGCCAGGAAGGTCTTGGCAAGGCTGGCCAGGGGCAGGGTCCCTGCTGCGTCCTGCCCCTGGCCTGTGGGGCCTCTGAGCACAACCGGCCCTCTCCCACTGGAAGACCTCCCCGGCTGCCTCCAAAGGCCGGTTTGCCAACACTCCCGCCCGCTGTTCCCGCCAGGCACGCACAATGCTCCCAAGGCCAGGAGAAAAGCGCTTCGGGGTGTTGCTCTCTCCGGGACCTTGCCCCTGAGCCTGGGGTCCAGGCAGTGGGTCCACACTCCCAGACCAAGGCAGAACCACATGCACACGTCTGTTCCTGACCCCTGCACCGGCAGAGAGCTCGGGGGAGCCAGAGTCTGTCAGGCAGTTGCTGGGTTGGCTGCCTGTGTGGGAAGGGGCAGAGCCGACCTAGGGGCAAGTTGGGCCTCTTGCTCCCCCTGCTGCCCTGAGGCTGCTGGGCCAAAGAGGTCTTGGCTATCCAGCCCCTTGCTGGTCCCTTCCCGCTGACGAGGCCCTCTGAGCTCCAGCACCTTGCAGTGTGGAGACAGCCCCTGCCAGCAACCTCCTCTCCAAGGAGGCATCAACCGAAGCCTATGCCCAGGGGAAAGGCACCAGCGGGGATGAGCCTGGGGAGGCGCCCAGGCATGTCTGGACCCAGTCCCCGCAGCCTGCCCCTTGGTGGGGCAGTACCCCCTGAGGCCAGGAAGGTCTGGGCAAGGCTGGCCAGGGGCAGGGGACCTGCTGGGTCCTGCCCCTGGCCTGTGAGGCCTCTGAGCACAACCGGCCCTCTCCCACTGGAAGACCTCCACGGCTGCCTCCAAAGTCCTGTTTGCAAACACTCCCGCCCGCTGTTCACGCCAGGCTCGCACAATGCTCCCAAGCCCGGGAGAAAAGCACTTCGGGGTGGTGCTCTCTCCGGGCCCTTGCCCCTGAGCCTGGGGGCAAGGCAGGGGGAACACACTCCCAGGCCAAGGCAGAACCACATGCCCACGTCTGTTCCTGTCCCCTGCACCGGCAGAGAGCTTGGGGGAGCCAGAGTCTGTCAGGCAGCTGCTGGGTTGGCCGCCTGTGTGGGAAGGGGCAGAGCCGCCCTAGGGGCAAGTTGGGCCTCTTGCTCTCCCTGCTGCCCTGAGGCTGCTGGGCCAAAGACGTCTTGGGCATCCAGCCCCTTACAGGTCCCTTCCCTCTGACGAGGCCCTCTGAGCTCCAGCACCTTGCAGTGTGGAGACAGCCCCTGCCAGCAACCTCCTCTCCAAGGAGGCCTCAACCGAGGCCTAGGCCCAGGGGAAAGGCACCAGCAGGGATGAGCCTGGGGAGGCGCCCGGGCATGTCTGGACCCAGGCCCCGCAGCCTGCCCCTTGGTGGGGCAGTACCCCCGGAGGCCAGGAAGGTCTGGGCAAGGCTGGCCAGGGGCAGGGGCCCTGCTGCGTCCTGCCCCTGGTCTGTGGGTCCTCAGAGCACAACCGGCCCTCTCCCACTGGAAGAACTCCCCGGCTGCCTCCAAAGGCCGGTTTGCAAGCGCTCCCACCCACTGTTCCCAGCAGGCGTGCACAATGCTCCCAAGCCCGGGAGAAAAGCGCTTCAGGGTGGTGCTCTCTCCGGGCCCTTGCCCCTGAGCCTGGGGGCAAGGCAGGGTGTCCACACTCCCAGGACAAGGCAGAACCACATGCACACGTCTGATCTGCCCCCTGCACCGGCAGAGAGCTCGGGGGAGCCAGAGTCTGTCAGGCAGCTGCTGGGCTGGCCGCCTGTGTGGGAAGGGGCAGAGCCGACCTAGGGGCAAGTTGGGCCTCTTGCTCTCCCTGCTGCCCTGAGGCTGCTGGGCCAAAGACGTCTTGGGCATCCAGCCCCTTGCTGGTCCCTTCCCTCTGACGAGGCCCTCTGAGCTCCAGCACCTTGCAGTGTGGAGACAGCCCCTGCCAGCAACCTCCTCTCCAAGGAGGCCTCAACCGAGGCCTAGGCCCAGGGGAAAGGCACCAGCGGGGATGAGCCTGGGGAGTCGCCCGGGCATGTCTTGACCCAGTCCCCGCAGCCTGCCCCTTGGTGGGACAGTACCCCCGGAGGCCAGGAAGGTCTGGGCAAGGCTGCCAGGGGCAGGGACACTGCTGGGTCCTGCCCCTGGCCTGTGGGGCGTCTGAGCACAACCGACACTCTCCCGCTGGAAGACCTGCCCGTCTGCCTCGAAAGGCCGGTTTGCAAGCACTCCCGCCCGCTGTTCCCGCCAGGCACGCACAATGCTCCCAAGCCCAGGAGAAAAGCGCTTCGGGGTGGTGCTCTCACCGGGCCCTTGCCCCTGAGCCTGGGGGCAAGGCAGGGGGAACACACTCCCAGGCCAAGGCAGAACGACATGCACACGTCTGTTCCTGCCCCCTACACCGGCAGAGAGCTCGGGGGAGCCAGAGACTGCCAGGCTGCTGCTGGGCTGGCCGCCTGTGTGGGACGGGGCAGAGCCGACCTAGGGGCAAATTGGGCCTCTTGCTCTCCCTGCTGCCCTGAGGCTGCTGGGTCAAAGAGGTCTTGGGCATCCAGCCCTTTGCTGGTCCCTTCCCTCTGACGAGGCCCTCTGATCTCCAGCACCTTGCAGTGTGGAGACAGCCCCTGCCAGCAACCTCCTCTCCAAGGAGGCCTCAACCGAGGCCTAGGCCCAGGGGAAAGGCACCAGCGGGGATGAGCCTGGGGAGGCGCCCGGGCATGTCTGGACCCAGTCCCCGCAGCCTGCCCCTTGGTGGAGCAGTACCCCCGGAGGCCAGGAAGGTCTGGGCAAGGCTGGCCAGGGTCAGGGGCCCTGCTGGGTCCTGCCCCTGGCCTGTGGGGCCTCTGAGCACAACCGGCCCTCTCCCACTGGAAGACCTCCCCGGCTGCCTTCAAAGGCCGGTTTGCAAGCACTCCCGCCCACTGTTCCCACCAAGCGCGCACAATTCTCCCAAGCCCGGGAGAAAAGCGCTTCGGGGTGGTGCTCTCTCCGGGCCCTTGCCCCTGAACCTGGGGGCCAGGCAGTTGGTCCACACTCGGAGACCAAGGCAGAACCACATGCACACGTCTGTTCCTGACCCCTGCACCGGCAGAGAGCTCGGGGGAGCCAGAGTCTGTCAGGCAGGTGCTGGGCTGGCCGCCTGTGTGGGAAGGGGCAGAGCCGACCTAGGGGCAAGTTGGGCCTCTTCCTCTCCCTGCTGCCCTGAGGCTGCTGGGCCAAAGAGGTCTTGGGCATCCAGCCCCTTGCTGGTCCCTTCCCTCTGATGAGGCCCTCTGAGCTCCAGCACCTTGCAGTGTGGAGACAGCCCCTGCCAGCAACCTCCTCTCCACGGAGGCCTCAACCGAGGCCTAGGCCTAGGGGAAAGGCACCAGCGGGGATGAGCCTGGGGAGGCGCCCGGGCATGTCTGGACCCAGTCCCCGCAGCCTGCCCCTTGGTGGGGCAGTAACCCCGGAAGCCAGGAAGGTCTCGGCAAGGCTGCCAGGGGCAGGGACACTGCTGGGTCCTGCCCCTGGCCTGTTGGGCGTCTGAGCACAACCGGCACTCTCCCGCTGGAAGACCTCCCCGTCTGCCTCCAAAGTCCTGTTTGCAAGCACGCCCACCCGCTGTTCCCCCAGGCACGCACAATGCTCCCAAGCCCGGGAAAAAAGCGCTTCGGGGTGGTGCTCTCTCCGGGCCCATGCCCCTGAGCCTGGGGCCAGGCAGGGGGAACACACTCCCAGGCCAAGGGAGAACGACATGCACACGTCTGTTCCTGCCCCCTACACCGGCAGAGAGCTCGGGGGAGCCAGAGACTGCCAGGCTGCTGCTGGGCTGGCTGCCTGTGTGGGACGGGGCAGAGCCGACCTAGGGGCAAGTTGGGCCTCTTGCTCTCCCTGCTGCCCTGAGGCTGCTGGGTCAAAGAGGTCTTGGGCATCCAGCCCTTTGCTGGTGCCTTCCCTCTGACGAGGCCCTCTGAGCTCCAGCACCTTGCAGTGTGGAGACAGCCCCTGCCAGCAACCTCCTCTCCAAAGAGGCCTCAACCGAGGACTACACCCAGGGGAAAGGCACCAGCGGGGATGATCCTGGGGAGGCGCACGGACATGTCTGGACCCAGTCTCCGCAGCCTGCCCCTTGGTGGGGCAGTACCCCCGGAGCAGGAAGGTCTGGGCAAGTCTGGCCAGGGGCAGGGGCCCTGCTGGGTCCTGACCCTGGCCTGTGGGGCCTCTGAGCACAACCGGCCCTCTCCCACTGGAAGACCTCCCCGGCTGCCTCCAAAGTCCTGTTTGCAAACACTCCCGCCCGCTGTTCACGTCAGGCTCGCACAATGCTCCCAAGCCCGGGAGAAAAGCACTTCGGAGTGGTGCTCTCTCCGGGCCCTTGCCGCTGAGCCTGGGGGCAAGGCAGGGGGAACACACTCCCAGGCCAAGGCAGAAACACATGCCCACGTCTGTTCCTGTCCCCTGCACCGGCAGAGAGCTTGGGGGAGCCAGAGTCTGTCAGGCAGGTGCTGGGCTGGCCGCCTGTGTGGGAAGTGGCAGAGCCGACCTAGGGGCAAGTTGGGCCTCTTGCCCTCCCTGCTGCCCTGAGGCTGCTGGGCCAAAGAGGTCTTGGGCATCCAACCCCTTGCTGGTCCCTTCCCTCTGACGAGGCCCTCTGAGCTCCAGCACCTTGCAGTGTGGAGACAGCCCCTGCCAGCAACCTCCTCTCCAAGGAGGCCTAAACCGAGGCCTAGGCACAGGGGAAAGGCACCAGCGGGGATGAGCCTGGGGAGGCGCCCGGGCATGTATGGACCCAGTCCCCGCAGCCTGCCCCTTGGTGGGGCAGTACCCCCGGAGGCGAGGAAGTTCTGGGAAAGGCTGTCCAGGGGCAGGGGACCTGCTGGGTCCTGCCCCTGGCCTGTGGGGCCTCTGAGCACAACCGGCCCTCTCCCACTGGAAAACGTCCCCGGCTGCCTCGAAAGGCCGGTTTGCAAGCACTCCCGCCCACTGTTCCAACCAAGGGCGCACAACGCTCCCAAGCCCGGGAGAAAATCGCCTCGGGGTGGTGCTCTCTCCGGGCCCTTTCCCCTGAGCCTGGGGGCCAGGAAGGGGGTCCACACTCCCAGGCCAAGGCAGAACGACATGCACACGTCTGTTCCTGCCCCATGCACCGGCAGAGAGCTCGGGGGAGCCAGAGTCTGTCAGGCAGCTGCTGAGCTGGCCGCCTGTGTGGGAAGGTGCAGAGCCGACCTAGGGGCAAGTTGGGCCTCTTGCTCTCCCTGCTGCCCTGAGGCTGCTGGGCCAAAGAGATCTTGGGCATCCAGCCCCTTGCTTGTCCCTTCCCTCTGAGGAGGCCCTCTGAGCTCCAGCACCTTGCAGTGTGGAGACAGCCCCTGCCAGCAACCTCCTCTCCAAGGAGGCCTCAACCGAGGCCTAGGCCCAGGGGAAAGGCACCAGCGGGGATGAGCCTGGGGAGGCGCCCGGGCATGTCTGGACCCAGTCCCCGCAGCCTGCCCCTTGGTGGGGCAGTACCCCCGGAGGCCAGGAAGGTCTGGGCAAGGCTGGCCACGGGCAGGGGCCCTGCTGGGTCCTGCCCCTGGCCTGTGGGGCCTCTGAGCACAACCGGCCCTCTCCCACTGGAAGACTTCCCCGGCTGCCTCCAAAGGCCGGTTTGCCAACACTCCCACCCGCTGTTCCCGCCAGGCACGCACAATTCTCCCAAGCCCGGGAGAAAAGCGCTTCGGGGTGTTGCTCTCTCCGGGCCCTTGCCCCTGAGTGTGGGGGCGAGGCAGTGGGACCACACTCCCAGACCAACGCAGAACCACATGCACACGTCTGTTTCTGACCCCTGCACCGGCAGAGAGCTCGGGGGAGCCAGAGTCTGTCAGGCAGCTGCTGGGCTGGCCGCCTGTGTGGGAAGGGGCAGAGCCGACCTAGGGGCAAGTTGGGCCTCTTCCTCTCCCTGCTGCCCTGAGGCTGCTGGGCCAAAGAGGTCTTGGGCATCCAGCCCCTTGCTGGTCCCTTCCCTCTGACGAGGCCCTCTGAGCTCCAGCACCTTGCAGTGTGGAGACAGCCCCTGCCAGCAACCTCCTCTCCAAGGAGGCCTCAACCGAGGCCTAGGCCCAGGGGAAAGGCACCAGCGGGGATGAGCCTGGGGAGGCGCCCGGCCATGTCTGGACCCAGTCCCCGCAGCCTGCCCCTTGGTGGAGCAGTACCCCCGGAGGCCAGGAGGGTCTGGGCAAGGCTGCCAGGGGCAGGAACACTGCTGGGTCCTGCCCCTGGCCTGTGGGGCGTCTGAGCACAACCGGCACTCTCCCGCTGGAAGACCTCCCCGGCTGCCTCCAAAGGCCGGTTTGCAAGCACTCCCGCCCGCTGTTCCCGCCAGGCACGCACAATGCTCCCAAGCCCGGGAGAAAAGCGCTTCGGGGTGGTGCTCTCTCCGGGCCCTTGCCCCTGAGCCTGGGGGACATGCAGGGGGAACACACTCCCAGGCCAAGGCAGAACGACATGCACACGTCTGTTCCTGCCCCCTACACCGGCAGAGAGTTCGGGGGAGCCAGAGACTGCCAGGCTGCTGCTGGGCTGGCTGCCTGTGTGGGACGGGGTAGAGCCGACCTAGGGGCAAGTTGGGCCTCTTGCTCTCCCTGCTGCCCTGAGGCTGCTGGGTCAGAGAGGTCTTGGGCATCCAGCCCTTTGCTGGTCCTTTCCCTCTGACGAGGCCCTCTGAGCTCCAGCACCTTGCAGTGTGCAGACAGCCCCTGCCGGCAACCTCCTCTCCAAGGAGGCCTCAACCGAGGCCTAGGCCCAGGGGAAAGGCACCAGCGGGGATGAGCCTGGGGAGGCGCCCGGGCATGTCTGGACCCAGGCCCCGCAGCCTGCCCCTTGGTGGGGTAGTACCCCCGGAGGCCAGGAAGGTCTGGGCAAGGCTGCCAGAGGCAGGGACACTGCTGGGTCCTGCCCCTGGCCTGTGGGGCCTCTGAGAACAACTGGCACTCTCCCGCTGGAAGACCTCCCCGGCTGCCTCCAAAGGCTGGTTTGCAAGCACTCAATCCCGCTGTTCACGCCAGCTGCGCACAATGCTCCCAAGCCCGGGAGAAAAGCATTTTGGGGTGGTGCTCACTCCGGGCTTTGGAAGACCTCCCCGGCTGCCTCCAAGGCCGGTTTGCAAGCACTTCTGCCTGCTGTTCCCGCCACCCGCGCACAATGCTCCCAAGCCCGGGAGAAAAGCGTTTCGGGGTGGTGTTCTCTCTGGGCCCAAGAAAGACCTCCCGGGCTGCCCCCAAATGCCGGTTTGCAAGCACTCCCACTCGCTGTTCCCGCCATCCGTGCAAATGCTCCAAGCCCAGGAGAAAAGCCCTTCAGGGTGGTGCTCTCTCCCGGCCCTTGGAAGACCTCCCCGGCTGCCTCCAAAGGCTGGATTTCAAGTACTCCCTCCCGCTGTCCCGCCAGCCGCACACAATGCTCCCAATCACGGGAGAAAAGCGCTTCGGGGTGGTGCTCTCTACGGGCCCTTGGAAGACCTCCCCGTTTGTCTCCAAAGGCCGGTTTGCAAGCACTCATGCCCGCTGTTCCCACCAGCCGCGCACAATGCTCCCAAGCCTAGGAGAAAAGCGCTTCGGGGTGGTGCTCTCTCCCGGCCCTTGGAAGACCTCCCCGGCTGCCTCCAAAGGCCGGTTTGCAAGCACTCAATCCCGCTGTTCCCGCCAGCCGCGCACAATGCTCCCAAGCCCGGGAGAAAAGCGCTTCGGGGTGGTGCTCTCTCCCGGCCCTTGGAAGACCTCCCCGGCTGCCTCCAAAGGCTGGTTTTCAAGAACTCCCTCCCGCTGACCCGCCAGCCGCACACAATGCTCCCAAGCCCGGGAGAAAAGCATTTTGGGGTGGTCTCTCTCCGGGCCCTTGGAAGACTCCCCGGCTGCCTCTAAAGGCCGGTTTGCAAGCACTCATGTCCTCTGTTCCCGACAGCCGCGAACAATGCTCCCAATTCCGTGAGAAAAGTGCTTCGGGATGGTGCTCTCTCCGGGCCCTTGGAAGACCTCCCAAGCTGCCTCCAAAGGCCGGTTTGCAAGCACTCCCGCCCGCTGTTCCCGCCAGCCTCGCACAATGCTCCCAAGCCCGGGAGAAAAGCGCTTCGGGGTGGTGTTCTCTCCGTGCCCATGGAGGACCTCCCTGGCTGCCCCCAAAGGCCGGTTTGCAAGCACTCCCACTCGCTGTTCCCGCCAGCCACGCACAATCCTCCAAAACCCCGGAGAAAAGCGCTTCGGGGTGGTGTTCTCTCCGTGCCCATGGAAGACCTCCCGGGGTGCCCCCAAAGGCCGGTTTGGAAGCACTCCCACTCGCTGTTCCCGCCATCCGCGCACAATGCTCCCAAGCCCGGGAGAAAAGCATTTTGGGGTGGTGCTCACACCGGGCCCTGGAAGACCTCCCCGGCTGCCTCCAAAGGACGGTTTTCAAGCACTCCTGCCTGCTGTTCCCGCCACCCGCGCACAATGCTCCCAAGCCCGGGAGAAAAGCGCTTCGGGGTGGTGCTCTCTACAGGCCCTTGGAAGACCTCCCCGGCTGCCTCCAAAGGCCGGTTTGCAAGGACTCCTTCCTGCTGTTCCCGCCATCCGCGCACAATGCTCCCAAGCCCGGGAGAAAAGCATTTTGGGGTGGTGCTCACACCGGGCCCTGGAAGACCTCCCCGGCTGCCTCCAAAGGACGGTTTTCAAGCACTCCTGCCTGCTGTTCCCGCCAACCGCGCAGAATGCTCCCAAGTGCGGGAGAAAAGCGCTTCGGGGTGGTGCTCTCTACAGGCCCTTGGAAGACCTCCCCGGCTGCCTCCAAAGGCCCGTTTGCAAGGACTCCTTCCTGCTGTTCCCGCCAGCCACGCACAATGCTCCCAAGCCCGGGAGAAAAGCATTTTGGGGTGGTGCTCACTCCGGGCCCTTGGAAGACCTCCCCGGCTGCCTCCAAAGGCCAGTTTGCAAGCAGTCCTGCCTGCTGTTCCCGCCAGCCGCGCACAATGCTCCCAAGCCCGGGAGAAAAGCGCTTCGGGGTGGTGCTCTCTCCGGGCCCTTGGAAGACATCCCCGGCTGCCTCCAAAGGCCGGTTTGCAAGCACTCATGCCCGTTGTTCCCACCAGCCGCGCACAATGCTCCCAAGCCCGGGAGAAAAGCATTTTGGGGTGGTGCTCACTCCGGGCCCTTGGAAGACCTCCCCGGCTGCCTCCAAAGGCCAGTTTGCAAGCAGTCCTGCCTGCTGTTCCCGCCAGCCGCGCACAATGTTCCCAAGCCCGGGAGAAAAGCGCTTCGGCGTGGTGCTCTCTCCAGGCCCTTGGAAGACCTCCCGGGCTGCCTCCAAAGGCCGGTTTGCAAGCATTCATGTCCGTTGTTCCCGACAGCCGCGCACAATGCTCCCAAGCCCGAGAGAAAAGCATTTTGGGGTGGTGCTCTCTCCGGGCCCTTGGAAGACCTCCCGGGCTGCCTCCAAAGGCCGGTTTGCAAGCATTCATGTCCGTTGTTCCCGACAGCCGCGCACAATGCTCCCAAGCCCGGGAGAAAAGCGCTTCGGGGTGGTGTTCTCTCAGGGACCATGGAGGACCTCCCCGGCTGCCCCCAAAGGCCGGTTTGCAAGCATTCCCACTCGCTGTTCCCGCCAGGCACACACAATGTTCCAAAACCCCGGAGAAAAGCGCTTCGGGGTGGTGCTCTCTCCGCGCCCTTGGAAGACTTCTCTGGCTGCCGGCAAAGGCCGGTTTGCAAGCACTCCTGCCTGCTGTTCCCGCCACGCGCGCACAATGCTCCCAAGCCCGGGAGAAAAGCGCTTCGGGGTGGTGCTCTCTACAGGCCCTTGGAAGACCTCCCCGGCTGCCTCCAAAGACCGGTTTGCAAGGACTCCTTCCTGCTGTTCCCGCCATCCGCGCACAATGCTCCCAAGCCCGGGAGAAAAGCATTTTGGGGTGGTGCTCACACCGGGCCCTGGAAGACCTCCCCGGCTGCCTCCAAAGGACGGTTTTCAAGCACTCCTGCCTGCTGTTCCCGCCACCCGCGCACAATGCTCCCAAGCCCGGGAGAAAAGCGCTTCGGGGTGGTGCTCTCTACAGGCCCTTGGAAGACCTCCCCGGCTGCCTCCAAAGACCGGTTTGCAAGGACTCCTTCCTGCTGTTCCCGCCATCCGCGCACAATGCTCCCAAGCCCGGGAGAAAAGCGCTTCGGGGTGGTGCTCTCTCCCGGCCCTTGGAAGACCTCCCCGGCTGCCTCCAAAGGCTGGTTTTCAAGAACTCCCTCCCGCTGACCCGCCAGCCGCACACAATGCTCCCAAGCCCGGGAGAAAAGCATTTTGGGGTGGTCTCTCTCCGGGCCCTTGGAAGACTCCCCGGCTGCCTCTAAAGGCCGGTTTGCAAGCACTCATGTCCTCTGTTCCCGACAGCCGCGAACAATGCTCCCAATTCCGTGAGAAAAGTGCTTCGGGATGGTGCTCTCTCCGGGCCCTTGGAAGACCTCCCAAGCTGCCTCCAAAGGCCGGTTTGCAAGCACTCCCGCCCGCTGTTCCCGCCAGCCTCGCACAATGCTCCCAAGACCGGGAGAAAAGCGCTTCGGGGTGGTGTTCTCTCCGTGCCCATGGAGGACCTCCCTGGCTGCCCCCAAAGGCCGGTTTGCAAGCACTCCCACTCGCTGTTCCCGCCAGCCACGCACAATCCTCCAAAACCCCGGAGAAAAGCGCTTCGGGGTGGTGTTCTCTCCGTGCCCATGGAAGACCTCCCGGGGTGCCCCCAAAGGCCGGTTTGGAAGCACTCCCACTCGCTGTTCCCGCCATCCGCGCACAATGCTCCCAAGCCCGGGAGAAAAGCATTTTGGGGTGGTGCTCACACCGGGCCCTGGAAGACCTCCCCGGCTGCCTCCAAAGGACGGTTTTCAAGCACTCCTGCCTGCTGTTCCCGCCACCCGCGCACAATGCTCCCAAGCCCGGGAGAAAAGCGCTTCGGGGTGGTGCTCTCTACAGGCCCTTGGAAGACCTCCCCGGCTGCCTCCAAAGGCCGGTTTGCAAGGACTCCTTCCTGCTGTTCCCGCCATCCGCGCACAATGCTCCCAAGCCCGGGAGAAAAGCATTTTGGGGTGGTGCTCACACCGGGCCCTGGAAGACCTCCCCGGCTGCCTCCAAAGGACGGTTTTCAAGCACTCCTGCCTGCTGTTCCCGCCAAACGCGCAGAATGCTCCCAAGTGCGGGAGAAAAGCGCTTCGGGGTGGTGCTCTCTACAGGCCCTTGGAAGACCTCCCCGGCTGCCTCCAAAGGCCCGTTTGCAAGGACTCCTTCCTGCTGTTCCCGCCAGCCACGCACAATGCTCCCAAGCCCGGGAGAAAAGCATTTTGGGGTGGTGCTCACTCCGGGCCCTTGGAAGACCTCCCCGGCTGCCTCCAAAGGCCAGTTTGCAAGCAGTCCTGCCTGCTGTTCCCGCCAGCCGCGCACAATGCTCCCAAGCCCGGGAGAAAAGCGCTTCGGGGTGGTGCTCTCTCCGGGCCCTTGGAAGACATCCCCGGCTGCCTCCAAAGGCCGGTTTGCAAGCACTCATGCCCGTTGTTCCCACCAGCCGCGCACAATGCTCCCAAGCCCGGGAGAAAAGCATTTTGGGGTGGTGCTCACTCCGGGCCCTTGGAAGACCTCCCCGGCTGCCTCCAAAGGCCAGTTTGCAAGCAGTCCTGCCTGCTGTTCCCGCCAGCCGCGCACAATGTTCCCAAGCCCGGGAGAAAAGCGCTTCGGCGTGGTGCTCTCTCCAGGCCCTTGGAAGACCTCCCGGGCTGCCTCCAAAGGCCGGTTTGCAAGCATTCATGTCCGTTGTTCCCGACAGCCGCGCACAATGCTCCCAAGCCCGAGAGAAAAGCATTTTGGGGTGGTGCTCTCTCCGGGCCCTTGGAAGACCTCCCGGGCTGCCTCCAAAGGCCGGTTTGCAAGCATTCATGTCCGTTGTTCCCGACAGCCGCGCACAATGCTCCCAAGCCCGGGAGAAAAGCGCTTCGGGGTGGTGTTCTCTCAGGGACCATGGAGGACCTCCCCGGCTGCCCCCAAAGGCCGGTTTGCAAGCATTCCCACTCACTGTTCCCGCCAGGCACACACAATGTTCCAAAACCCCGGAGAAAAGCGCTTCGGGGTGGTGCTCTCTCCGCGCCCTTGGAAGACTTCTCTGGCTGCCGGCAAAGGCCGGTTTGCAAGCACTCCTGCCTGCTGTTCCCGCCACGCGCGCACAATGCTCCCAAGCCCGGGAGAAAAGCGCTTCGGGGTGGTGCTCTCTACAGGCCCTTGGAAGACCTCCCCGGCTGCCTCCAAAGACCGGTTTGCAAGGACTCCTTCCTGCTGTTCCCGCCATCCGCGCACAATGCTCCCAAGCCCGGGAGAAAAGCATTTTGGGGTGGTGCTCACACCGGGCCCTGGAAGACCTCCCCGGCTGCCTCCAAAGGACGGTTTTCAAGCACTCCTGCCTGCTGTTCCCGCCACCCGCGCACAATGCTCCCAAGCCCGGGAGAAAAGCGCTTCGGGGTGGTGCTCTCTACAGGCCCTTGGAAGACCTCCCCGGCTGCCTCCAAAGACCGGTTTGCAAGGACTCCTTCCTGCTGTTCCCGCCATCCGCGCACAATGCTCCCAAGCCCGGGAGAAAAGCATTTTGGGGTGGTGCTCACACCGGGCCCTGGAAGACCTCCCCGGCTGCCTCCAAAGGCCAGTTTTCAAGCACTCCTGCCTGCTGTTCCCGCCACCTGCGCACAATGCTCCCAAGCCCGGGAGAAAAGCGCTTCGGGGTGGTGCTCTCTACAGGCCCTTGGAAGACCTCCCCGGCTGCCTCCAAAGGCCGGTTTGCAAGCACTCATGCCCGTTGTTCCCACCAGCCGCGCACAATGCTCCCAAGCCCGGGAGAAAAGCATTTTGGGGTGGTGCTCACTCCGGGCCCTTGGAAGACCTCCCCGGCTGCCTCCAAAGGCCAGTTTGCAAGCAGTCCTGCCTGCTGTTCCCGCCAGCCGCGCACAATGCTCCCAAGCCCGGGAGAAAAGCGCTTCGGGGTGGTGTTCTCTCCGGGCCCTTGGAAGACGTCCCCGGCTGCCTCCAAAGGCCGGTTTGCAAGCACTCATGCCCGTTGTTCCCACCAGCCGCGCACAATGCTCCCAAGCCCGGGAGAAAAGCATTTTGGGGTGGTGCTCACTCCGGGCCCTTGGAAGACCTCCCCGGCTGCCTCCAAAGGCCAGTTTGCAAGCAGTCCTGCCTGCTGTTCCCGCCAGCCGCGCACAATGTTCCCAAGCCCGGGAGAAAAGCGCTTCGGGGTGGTGCTCTCTCCGGGCACTTTCAAGACCTCCCCGGCTGCCTCCAAAGGCCGGTTTGTAAGTACTCATTCCCGCTGCTTCCGCCAGCCACGCACAATGCTCCCAAGCCCGGGAGAAAAGCATTTTGGGGTGGTGCTCTCTCCGGGGCTTGGAAGACCTCCCGGGCTGCCTCCAAAGGCCGGTTTGCAAGCATTCATGTCCGTTGTTCCCGACAGCCGCGCACAATGCTCCCAAGCCCGAGAGAAAAGCATTCTGGGGTGGTGATCAGTCCGGCCCTTGGAAGACCTCCCCGGCTGCCTCCAAAGGACAGTTTGCAAGCACTCATGCCCGCTGTTCCCGCCAGCCGCGCACAATGCTCCCAAGACCGTGAGAAAAGCGCTTCGGGGTGGTGTTCTCTCAGGGACCATGGAGGACCTCCCCGGCTGCCCCCAAAGGCCGGTTTGCAAGCATTCCCACTCGCTGTTCCCGCCAGGCACACACAATGTTCCAAAACCCCGGAGAAAAGCGCTTCGGGGTGGTGGTCTCTCCGGGCCCCTGCCCCTGAGCCTGGGGGCCAGGCAGGGGATCCACAGTCCCAGGCCAAGGCAGAACCACATGCACACGTCTGTTCCTGCCCCCTCCACCGGCAGAGAGCTGGGGGGAGCCAGAGTCTGTCAGGCAGCTGCTGGGCTGGCCGCCTGTGTGGGAAGGGGCAGAGCCGACCTAGGGGCAAGTTGGGCCTCTTGCTCTCCCTGCTGCCCTGAGGCTGCTGGGCCAAAGAGGTCTTGGGCATCCAGCCCCTTGCTGGTCCCTTCCCTCTGACGAGGCCCTCTGAGCTCCAGCACCTTGCAGTGTGGAGACAGCCCCTGCCAGCAACCTCCTCTCCAAGGAGGCCTCAACCGAGGCCTAGGCCCAGGGGAAAGGCACCAGCGGAGATGAGCCAGTGGAGGCGCACGGGCATGTCTGGACCCAGTCCCCGCAGCCTGCCCCTTGGTGGGGCAGTACCCCCGGAGGCCAGGAAGGTCTGGGCAAGGCTGCGAGGGGCAGGGGCCCTGCTGGGTCGTGCCCCTGGCCTATGGGGCGTCTGAGCACAACCGGCACTCTCCCGCTGGAAGACCTCCCCGTCTGCCTCCAAAGGCCGGTTTGCAAGCACTCCCGCCCGCTGTTCCCGCCAGGCACGCACAATGCTCCCAAGCCCGGGAGTAAAGCGCTTCGGGGTGGTGCTCTCTCCGGGCCCTTGCCCCTGAGCCTGGGGGCCAGGCAGTTGGAACACACTCCCAGGCCAATGCAGAACGACATGCACACGTCTGTTCCTGCCCCCTACACCGGCAGAGAGCTCGGGGGAGCCAGAGACTGCCAGGCTGCTGCTGGGCTGGCTGCCTGTGTGGGACGGGGCAGAGCCGACCTAGGGGCAAGTTGGGCTTCTTGCTCTCCCTGCTGCCCTGAGGCTGCTGGGTCAAAGAGGTCTTGGGCATCCAGCCCTTTGCTGGTCCCTTCCCTCTGACGAGGCCCTCTGAGCTCCAGCACCTTGCAGTGTGGAGACAGCCCCTGCCAGCAACCTCCTCTCCAAAGAGGCCTCAACCGAGGCCTACGCCCAGGGGAAAAGCACCAGCGGGGATGATCCTGGGGAGGCGCACGGACATGTCTGGACCCAGTCCCCGCTGCCTGCCCCTTGGTGGGGCAGTACCCCCGGAGGCCAGGAAGGTCTGGGCAAGGCTGGCCAGGGGCAGGGTCCCTGCTGGGTCCTGCCCCTGGCCTGTGAGGCCTCTGAGGACAACCGGCCCTCTCCCACTGGAGACCTCCCCAGCTGCCTCTAAAGTCCTGTTGGCAAACACTCCCGCCCGCTGTTCACGCCAGGCTCGCACAATGCTCCCAAGCCTGGGAGAAAAGCGCTTCGGGGTGGTGCTCTCTCGGGCCCTTGCCCCTGAGCCTGGGGGCCAGGCAGTGGGTCCACACCCCCAGACCAAGGCAGAACCACATGCACACGTCTGTTCCTGACCCCTGCACCGGCAGAGAGCTCTGGGGAGCCAGAGTCTGTCAGGCAGGTGCTGGGCTGGCCGCCTGTGTGGGAAGGGGCAGAGCCGACCTAGGGGCAAGTTGGGCCTCTTCCTCTCCCTGCTGCCCTGAGGCTGCTGGGCCAAAGAGGTCTTGGGCATCCAGCCCCTTGCTGGTCCCTTCCCTCTGACGAGGCCCTCTGAGCTCCAGCACCTTGCAGTGTGGAGACAGCCCCTGCCAGCAACCTCCTCTCCAAGGAGGCCTCAACCGAGGCCTAGGCCCAGGGGAAAGGCACCAGCGGGGATGAGCCTGGGGAGGCGCCCGGGCATGTCTGGACCCAGTCCACGCAGCCTGCCCCTTGGTGGGGCAGTACCCCCGGAGGCCAGGAAGGTCTGTGCAAGGCTGCCAGGGGCAGGGATAGCGCTGGGTCCTGCCCCTGGCCTGTGGGGCCTCTGAGCACAACCGGCACTCTCCCGCTGGAAGACCTCCCCGTCTGCCTTCAAAGGCCGGTTTGCAAGCACTCCCGCCCGCTGTTCCCGCCAGGCACGCACAATGCTCCCAAGCCCGGGAGAAAAGCGCTTCGGGGTGGTGCTCTCTCCGGGCCCTTGCCCCTAAGCCTGCGGGCCAGGCAGGGGGAACACACTCCCAGGCCAAGACAGAACGACATGAACACGTCTGTTCCTGCCCCCTACACCGGCAGAGAGCTCGGGGTAGCCAGAGTCTCTCAGGCAGGTGCTGGGCTGGCCGCCTGTGTGGGAAGGGGCAGAGCCGACCTAGGGGCAAGTTGGGCCTTTTGCTCTCCCTGCTGCCCTGAGGCTGCTGGGCCAAAGAAGTCTTGGGCATCCAGCCCTTTGCTGGTCCCTTCCCTCTGACGAGGCCCTCTGAGCTCCAGCACCTTGCAGTGTGGAGACAGCCCCTGCCAGCAATCTCCTCTCCAAGGAGGCCTCAACCGAGGCCTAGGCCCAGGGGAAAGGCACCAGCGGGGATGAGCCTGGGGAGGCGCCCGGGCATGTCTGGACCCAGTCCCCGTAGCCTGCCCCTTGGTGGGGCAGTACCCCTGGAGGCCAGGAAGGTCTGGGCAAGGCTGACCAGGGGCAGGGGACCTGCTGGGTCCTGCCCCTGGCCTGTGGGGCCTCTGAGCACAACCGGCCCTCTCCCACTGGAAGACCTCCCCGGCTGCCTCCAAAGGCCGTTTTGCACGCACTCCCGCCCACTGTTCCCACCAGGTGCGCACAAAGCTCCCAAGCCCGGGAGAAAAGCGCTTCGGGGTGGTGCTCTCTCCGGGCCCTTGCCCCTGAGCCTGGGGGCCAGGCAGGGGGTCCACACTCCCAGACCAAGGCAGAACCACATGCACACGTCTCTTCCTGACCCCTGCACCGGCAGAGAGCTCGGGGGAGACAGAGTCTGTCAGGCAGCTGCTGGGCTGGCCGCCTTTGTGGGAAGGGGCAGAGCCGACCTAGGGGCAAGTTGGGCCTCTTCCTCTCCCTGCTGCCCTGAGGCTGCTGGGCCAAAGAGGTCTTGGGCATCCAGCCCTTTGCTTGTCCCTTCCCTCTGACGAGGCCCTCTGAGCTCCAGCACCTTGCAGTGTGGAGACAGCCCCTGCCAGCAACCTCCTCTCCAAGGAGGCCTCAACCGAGACCTAGGACCAGGGGAAAGGCACCAGCGGGGATGAGCCTGGGGAGGCGCACGGGCATGTCTGGACCCAGTCCCCGCAGCCTGCCCCTTGGTGGGGCAGTACCCCCGGAGGCCAGGAGGGTCTGGGAAAGGCTGGCCAGGGGCAGGGGACCTGCTGGGTCCTGCCCCTGGCCTGTGGGGCCTCTGAGCACAACCGGCCCTCTCCCACTGGAAGACCTCCCCGGCTGCCTCCAAAGTTCTGTTTGCCAACACTCTTGCCCGCTGTTCACGCCAGGCTCGCACAATGCTCCCAAGCCCGTGAGAATAGCGCTTCGGGGTGGTGCTCTCTCCGGGCCCTTGCCCCTGAGCCAGGGGGCAAGGCAGGGGGAACACACTCCCAGGCCAAGGCAGAACCACATGCCCACGTCTGTTCCTGTCCCCTGCACCGGCAGAGAGCTTGGGGGAGCCAGAGTCTGTCAGGCAGCTGCTGAGTTGGCCGCCTGTGTGGGAAGGGGCAGAGCCGCCCTAGGGGCAAGTTGGGCCTCTTGCTCTCCCTGCTGCCCTGAGGCTGCTGGGCCAAAGAGGTCTTGGGCATCCAGCCCCTTGCTGGTCCCTTCCCTCTGACGAGGCCCTCTGAGCTCCAGCACCTTGCAGTGTGGAGACAGCCCCTGCCAGCAACCTCCTCTCCAAGGAGGCCTCAACTGAGGCCTAGGCCCAGGGGAAAGGCACCAGCGGGGATGAGCCTGGGGAGGTGCCCGGCCATGTCTGGACCCAGTCCCCGCAGCCTGCCCCTTGGTGGGGCAGTACCCCCGGAGGCCAGGAGGGTCTGGGCAAGGCTGCCAGGGGCAGGGACACTGCTGGGTCCTGCCCCTGGCCTGTGGGGCATCTGAGCACAACCGGCACTCTCCCGCTGGAAGACCTCCCCGGCTGCCTCCAAAGGCCGGTTTGCAAGCACTCCCGCCCGCTGTTCCCGCCAGGCACGCACAATGCTCCCAAGCCCGGGAGAAAAGCGCTTCGGGGTGGTGCTCTCTCCGGGCCCTTGCCCCTGAGCCTGGGGGACAGGCAGGGGGAACACACTCCCAGGCCAAGGCAGAACGACATGCACACGTCTGTTCCTGCCCCCTACACCGGCAGAGAGTTCGGGGGAGCCAGAGACTGCCAGGCTGCTGCTGGGCTGGCTGCCTGTGTGGGACGGGGTAGAGCCGACCTAGGGGCAAGTTGGGCCTCTTGCTCTCCCTGCTGCCCTGAGGCTGCTGGGTCAGAGAGGTCTTGGGCATCCAGCCCTTTGCTGGTCCTTTCCCTCTGACGAGGCCCTCTGAGCTCCAGCACCTTGCAGTGTGCAGACAGCCCCTGCCGGCAACCTCCTCTCCAAGGAGGCCTCAACCGAGGCCTAGGCCCAGGGGAAAGGCACCAGCGGGGATGAGCCTGGGGAGGCGCCCGGGCATGTCTGGACCCAGGCCCCGCAGCCTGCCCCTTGGTGGGGTAGTACCCCCGGAGGCCAGGAAGGTCTGGGCAAGGCTGCCAGAGGCAGGGACACTGCTGGGTCCTGCCCCTGGCCTGTGGGGCCTCTGAGAACAACTGGCACTCTCCCGCTGGAAGACCTCCCCGGCTGCCTCCAAAGGCTGGTTTGCAAGCACTCAATCCCGCTGTTCACGCCAGCTGCGCACAATGCTCCCAAGCCCGGGAGAAAAGCATTTTGGGGTGGTGCTCACTCCGGGCTTTGGAAGACCTCCCCGGCTGCCTCCAAGGCCGGTTTGCAAGCACTTCTGCCTGCTGTTCCCGCCACCCGCGCACAATGCTCCCAAGCCCGGGAGAAAAGCGTTTCGGGGTGGTGTTCTCTCTGGACCCAAGAAAGACCTCCCGGACTGCCCCTAAATGCCGGTTTGCAAGCACTCCCACTCACTGTTCCCGCCATCCGTGCAAATGCTCCAAGCCCAGGAGAAAAGCCCTTCAGGGTGGTGCTCTCTCCCGGCCCTTGGAAGACCTCCCCGGCTGCCTCCAAAGGCTGGATTTCAAGTACTCCCTCCCGCTGTCCCGCCAGCCGCACACAATGCTCCCAATCACGGGAGAAAAGCGCTTCGGGGTGGTGCTCTCTACGGGCCCTTGGAAGACCTCCCCGTTTGTCTCCAAAGGCCGGTTTGCAAGCACTCATGCCCGCTGTTCCCGCCAGCCGCGCACAATGCTCCCAAGCCTAGGAGAAAAGCGCTTCGGGGTGGTGCTCTCTCCCGGCCCTTGGAAGACCTCCCCGGCTGCCTCCAAAGGCCGGTTTGCAAGCACTCAATCCCGCTGTTCCCGCCAGCCGCGCACAATGCTCCCAAGCCCGGGAGAAAAGCGCTTCGGGGTGGTGCTCTCTCCCGGCCCTTGGAAGACCTCCCCGGCTGCCTCCAAAGGCTGGTTTTCAAGAACTCCCTCCCGCTGACCCGCCAGCCGCACACAATGCTCCCAAGCCCGGGAGAAAAGCATTTTGAGGTGGTCTCTCTCCGGGCCCTTGGAAGACTCCCCGGCTGCCTCTAAAGGCCGGTTTGCAAGCACTCATGTCCTCTGTTCCCGACAGCCGCGAACAATGCTCCCAATTCCGTGAGAAAAGTGCTTCGGGATGGTGCTCTCTCCGGGCCCTTGGAAGACCTCCCAAGCTGCCTCCAAAGGCCGGTTTGCAAGCACTCCCGCCCGCTGTTCCCGCCAGCCTCGCACAATGCTCCCAAGCCCGGGAGAAAAGCGCTTCGGGGTGGTGTTCTCTCCGTGCCAATGGAGGACTTCCCTGGCTGCCCCCAAAGGCCGGTTTGCAAGCACTCCCACTCGCTGTTCCCGCCAGCCACGCACAATCCTCCAAAACCCCGGAGAAAAGCGCTTCGGGGTGGTGTTCTCTCCGTGCCCATGGAAGACCTCCCGGGGTGCCCCCAAAGGCCGGTTTGGAAGCACTCCCACTCGCTGTTCCCGCCATCCGCGCACAATGCTCCCAAGCCCGGGAGAAAAGCATTTTGGGGTGGTGCTCACACCGGGCCCTGGAAGACCTCCCCGGCTGCCTCCAAAGGATGGTTTTCAAGCACTCCTGCCTGCTGTTCCCGCCACCCGCGCACAGTGCTCCCAAGCCTGGGAGAAAAGCGCTTCGGGGTGGTGCTCTCTACAGGCCCTTGGAAGACCTCCCCCGCTGCCTCCAAAGGCCGGTTTGCAAGGACTCCTTCCTGCTGTTCCCGCCAGCCACGCACAATGCTCCCAAGCCCGGGAGAAAAGCATTTTGGGGTGGTGCTCACACCGGGCCCTGGAAGACCTCCCCGGCTGCCTCCAAAGGACGGTTTTCAAGCACTCCTGCCTGCTGTTCCCGCCACCCGCGCAGAATGCTCCCAAGCGCGGGAGAAAAGCGCTTCGGGGTGATGCTCTCTACAGGCCCTTGGAAGACCTCCCCGGCTGCCTCCAAAGGCCGGTTTGCAAGGACTCCTTCCTGCTGTTCCCGCCAGCCACGCACAATGCTCCCAAGCCCGGGAGAAAAGCATTTTGGGGTGGTGCTCACTCCGGGCCCTTGGAAGACCTCCCCGGCTGCCTCCAATGGCCAGTTTGCAAGCACTCATGTCCGCTGTTCCCACCAGCCGCGCACAATGCTCCCAAGCCCGGGAGAAAAGCTTTTTGGGGTGGTGCTCACACCGGGCCCTGGACGACCTCCCCGGCTGCCTCCAAAGGCCGGTTTTCAAGCACTCCTGCCTGCTGTTCCCGCCACCTGCGCACAATGCTCCCAAGCCCGGGAGAAAAGCGTTTCGGGGTGGTGCTCTCTACAGGCCCTTGGAAGACCTCCCCGGTTGCCTCCAAAGGCCGGTTTGCAAGGACTCCTTCCTGCTGTTCCCGCCAGCCACGCACAATGCTCCCAAGCCCGGGAGAGAAGCATTTTGGGGTGGTGCTCTCTACAGGCCCTTGGAAGACCTCCCCGGCTGCCTCCAGTGGCCAGTTTGCAAGCACTCATGCCCGCTGTTCCCACCAGCCGCGCACAATGCTCCCAAGCCCGGGAGAAAAGCTTTTTGGGGTGGTGCTCACACCGGGCCCTGGAAGACCTCCCCGGCTGCCTGCAAAGGCCGGTTTTCAAGCACTCCTGCCTGCTGTTCCTGCCACCCGCGCACAATACTCCCAAGCCCGGGAGAAAAGCGCTTCGGGGTGGTGCTCTCTACAGGCCCTTGGAAGACCTCCCCCGCTGCCTCCAAAGGCCGGTTTGCAAGGACTCCTTCCTGCTGTTCCCGCCAGCCACGCACAATGCTCCCAAGCCCGGGAGAAAAGTGCTTCGGGGTGGTGATCTCTCCGGGCCCTTGGAAGTCGTCCCCGGCTGCCTCCAAAGGCCGGTTTGCAAGCACTCATGCCCGTTGTTCCCACCAGCCGCGCACAATGCTCCCAAGCCCGGGAGAAAAGCATTTTGGGGTGGTGCTCACTCCGGGCCCTTGGAAGACCTCCCCGGCTGCCTCCAAAGGCCAGTTTGCAAGCAGTCCTGCCTGCTGTTCCCGCTAGCCGCGCACAATGCTCCCAAGCCCGGGAGAAAAGCGCTTCGGGGTGGTGCTCTCTCCGGGCCCTTGGAAGACGTCCCCGGCTGCCTCCAAAGGCCGGTTTGCAAGCACTCATGCCCGTTGTTCCCACCAGCCGCGCACAATGCTCCCAAGCCCGGGAGAAAAGCATTTTGGGGTGGTGCTCACTCCGGGCCCTTGGAAGACCTCCCCGGCTGCCTCCAAAGGCCAGTTTGCAAGCAGTCCTGCCTGCTGTTCCCGCCAGCCGCGCACAATGTTCCCAAGCCCGAGAGAAAAGCGCTTCGGGGTGGTGCTCTCTCCGGGCACTTTCAAGACCTCCCCGGCTGCCTCCAAAGGCCGGTTTGTAAGTACTCATTCCCGCTGCTTCCGCCAGCCACGCACAATGCTCCCAAGCCCGGGAGAAAAGCATTTTGGGGTGGTGCTCTCTCCGGGCCCTTGGAAAACCTCCCGGGCTGCCTCCAAAGGCCAGTTTGCAAGCATTCATGTCCGTTGTTCCCGACAGCCGCGCACAATGCTCCCAAGCCCGAGAGAAAAGCATTTTGGGGTGGTGATCAGTTCGGCCCTTGGAAGACCTCCCCGGCTGCCTCCAAAGGACAGTTTGCAAGCACTCATGCCCGCTGTTCCCGCCAGCCGCGCACAATGCTCCCAAGACAGTGAGAAAAGCGCTTCGGGGTGGTGTTCTCTCAGGGACCATGGAGGACCTCCCCGGCTGCCCCCAAAGGCGGGTTTGCAAGCATTCCCACTCGCTGTTCCCGCCAGGCACACACAATGTTCCAAAACCCCGGAGAAAAGCGCTTCGGGGTGGTGGTCTCTCCGGGCCCCTGCCCCTGAGCCTGGGGGCCAGGCAGGGGATCCACAGTCCCAGGCCAAGGCAGAACCACATGTACACGTCTGTTCCTGCCCCCTCCACCGGCAGAGAGCTGGGGGGAGCCAGAGTCTGTCAGGCAGCTGCTGGGCTGGCCGCCTGTGTGGGAAGGGGCAGAGCCGACCTAGGGGCAAGTTGGGCCTCTTGCTCTCCCTGCTGCCCTGAGGCTGCTGGGCCAAAGAGGTCTTGGGCATCCAGCCCCTTGCTGGTCCCTTCCCTCTGACGAGGCCCTCTGAGCTCCAGCACCTTGCAGTGTGGAGACAGCCCCTGCCAGCAACCTCCTCTCCAAGGAGGCCTCAACCGAGGCCTAGGCCCAGAGGAAAGGCACCAGCGGAGATGAGCCAGTGGAGGCGCACGGGCATGTCTGGACCCAGTCCCCGCAGCCTGCCCCTTGGTGGGGCAGTACCCCCGGAGGCCAGGAAGGTCTGGGCAAGGCTGCGAGGGGCAGGGGCCCTGCTGGGTCGTGCCCCTGGCCTGTGGGGCGTCTGAGCACAACCGGCACTCTCCCGCTGGAAGACCTCCCCGTCTGCCTCCAAAGGCCGGTTTGCAAGCACTCCCGCCCGCTGTTCCCGCCAGGCACGCACAATGCTCCCAAGCCCGGGAGAAAAGCGCTTCGGGGTGGTGCTCTCTCCGGGCCCTTGCCCCTGAGCCTGGGGGCCAGGCAGTTGGAACACACTCCCAGGCCAATGCAGAACGACATGCACACGTCTGTTCCTGCCCTCTACACCGGCAGAGAGCTCGGGGGAGCCAGAGACTGCCAGGCTGCTGCTGGGCTGGCTGCCTGTGTGGGACGGGGCAGAGCCGACCTAGGGGCAAGTTGGGCCTCTTGCTCTCCCTGCTGCCCTGAGGCTGCTGGGCCAAAGACGTCTTGGGCATCCAGCCCTTTGCTGGTCCCTTCCCTCTGACGAGGCCCTCTGAGCTCCAGCACCTTGCAGTGTGGAGACAGCACCTGCCAGCAATCTCCTCTCCAAGGAGGCCTCAACCGAGGCCTAGGCCCAGGGGAAAAGCACCAGCGGGGATGAGCCTGGGGAGGCGCCCGGGCATGTCTGGACCCAGTCCCCGCAGCCTGCCCCTTGGTGGGGCAGTACCCCCGGAGGCCAGGAAGGTCTGGGAAAGGCTGGCCAGGGGCAGGGGACCTGCTGGGTCCTGCCCCTGGCCTGTGGGGCCTCTGAGCACAACCGGCCCTCTCCCACTGGAAGACCTCCCCGGCTGCCTCCAAAGTCCTGTTTGCCAACACTCCCACCCGCTGTTCACGCCAGACTTGCACAATGCTCCCAAGCCCGGGAGAAAAGCGCTTCGGGGTGGTGCTCTCTCCGGGCCCTTGCCCCTGAGCCTGGGGGCAAGGCATGGGGAACACACTCCCAGGCCAAGGCAGAACCACATGCCCACGTCTGTTCCTGTCCCCTGCACCGGCAGAGAGCTTGGGGGAGCCAGAGTCTGTCAGGCAGCTGCTGGGTTGGCCGCCTGTGTGGGAAGGGGCAGAGCCGCCCTAGGGGCAAGTTGGGCCTCTTGCTCTCCCTGCTGCCCTGAGGCTGCTGGGCCAAAGACGTCTTGGGCATCCAGCCCCTTACTGGTCCCTTCCCTCTGACGAGGCCCTCTGAGCTCCAGCACCTTGCAGTGTGGAGACAGCCCCTGCCAGCAACCTCCTCTCCAAGGAGGCCTCAACCGAGGCCTAGGCCCAGGGGAAAGACACCAGCGGGGATGAGCCAGGGGAGGCGCCCGAGCATGTCTGGACCCAGTCCCCGCAGCCTGCCCCTTGGTGGGGCAGTACCCCCGGAGGCCAGGAAGTTCTGGGTAAGGCTGGCCAGGGGCAGGGGCCCTGCTGGGTCCTGCCCCTGGCCTGTGGGGCCTCTGAGCACAACCGGCCCTCTCCCACTGGAAGACCTCCCCGGCTGCCTCCAAAGGCCGGTTTGCAAGCGCTCCCGGCCACTGTTACCAGCAGGCGGCCACAATGCTCCTAAGCCCGGAAGAAAAGCGCTTCAGGGTGGTGCTCTCTCTGGGCCCTTGCCCCTGAGCCTGGGGGCAAGGCAGAGTGTCCACACTAACAGGCCAAGGCAGAACCACATGGAAACGTCTGACCTGCCCCCTGCACCGGCAGAGAGCTCGGGGGAGCCAGAGTCTGTCAGGCAGCTGCTGGGCTGGCCGCCTGTGTGGGAAGTGGCAGAGCCGACCTAGGGGCAAGTTGGGCCTCTTGCTCTCCCTGCTGCCCTGAGGCTGCTGGGCCATAGAGGTCTTGGGCATCCAGCCCCTTGCTGGTCCCTTCCCTCTGACGAGGCCCTCTGAGCTCCAGCACCTTGCAGTGTGGAGACAGCCCCTGCCAGCAACCTCCTCTCCAAGGAGGCCTCAACCGAGGCCTAGGCCCAGGGGAAAGGCACCAGCGGGGATGAGCCTGGGGAGGCGCCCGGTCATGTCTGGACCCAGTCCCCGCAGCCTGCCCCTTGGTGGGGCAGTACCCCCGGAGGCCAGGAAGGTCTGGGCAAGGCTGTCCAGGGGCAGGGGCCCTGCTGGGTCCTGCCCCTGGCCTGTGGGGCCTCTGAGCACAACCGGCCCTGTCCCACTGGAAGAACTCCCCGGCTCCCTCCAAAGGCCAGTTTGCCAACACTCCCGCCCGCTGTTCCCGCCAGGCACGCACAATGCTCCCAAGCCCGGGAGAAAAGCGCTTCGGGGTGGTGCTCTCCTCGGGCCCTTGCCCCTGAGCCTGGGGTCCAGGCAGTTGGTCCACACTCCCAGACCAAGGCAGAACCACATGCACACGTCTGTTCCTGACCCCTGCACCGGCCAAGAGTTCGGGGGAGCCAGAGTCTGTCAGGCAGCTGCTGGGCTGGCCGCCTGTGTGGGAAGGGGCAGAGCCGACCTAGGGGCAAGTTGGGCCTCTTCCTCTCCCTGCTGCCCTGAGGCTGCTGGGCCAAAGAGGTCTTGGGCATCCAGCCCCTTGCTGGTCCCTTCCCTCTGACGAGGCCCTCTGAGCTCCAGCACCTTGCAGTGTGGAGACAGCCCCTGCCAGCAACATCCTCTCCAAGGAGGCCTCAACCGAGGCCTAGGCCCAGGGGAAAGGCACCAGCGGGGATGAGCCTGGGGAGGCGCCCGGGCATGTCTGGACCCAGTCCCCACAGCCTGCCCCTTGGTGGGGCAGTACCCCCGGAGGCCAGGAAGATCTGGGCAAGGCTGGCCAGGGGCAGGGGCCCTGCTGGGTCCTCCCCATGGCCTGTGGGGCCTCTGAGCACAACCGGCCCTCTCCCACTGGAAGACCTCCCCGGCTGCCTCCAAAGGCCGGTTTGCAAGCACTCCCGCCCACTGTTCCCGCCAGGCGCGCACAATGCTCCCAAGCCCGGGAGAAAAGCGCTTCGGGGTGGTGCTCTCTCCGGGCCCTTGCCCCTGAGCCTGTGGGCAAGGCAGGGGGAACACACTCCCAGACCAAGGCAGAAACACATGCACACGTCTGTTCCTGTCCCCTGCACCGGCAGAGAGTTCGGGGGAGCCAGAGTCTCTCAGGCAGGTGCTGGGCTGGCCGCCTGTGTGGGAAGGGGCAGAGCCGACCTAGGGGCAAGTTGGGCCTCTTGCTCTCCCTGCTGCCCTGAGGCTGCAGGGCCAAAGACGTCTTGGGCATCCAGCCCCTTACTGGTCCCTTCCCTCTGACGAGGCCCTCTGAGCTCCAGCACCTTGCAGTGTGGAGACAGCCCCTGCCAGCAATCTCCTCTCCAAGGAGGCCTCAACCGAGGCCTAGGCCCAGGGGAAAGGCACCAGCGGGGTTGAGCCAGGGGAGGCGCCCGGGCATGTCTGGACCCTGTCCCCGCAGCCTGCCCCTTGGTGGGGCAGTACCCCCGGAGGCCAGGAAGGTCTGGGCAAGGCTGGCCAGGGGCAGGGGCCCTGCTGCGTCCTGCCCCTGGCCTGTGGGGCCTCTGAGCACAACCGGCCCTCTCCCACTGGAAGACCTCCCCGGCTGCCTCCAAAGGCCGGTTTGGAAGCACTCCCGCCCACTGTTCCCGCCAGGCGCGCACAATGCTCGCAAGCCCGAGAGAAAAGCGCTTCGGGGTGGTGGTCTCTCCGGGCCCTTGCCCCTGAGCCTGGGGGCCAGGCAGGGGATCCACAGTCCCAGGCCAAGGCACAACAACATGCACACGTCTGTTCCTGCCCCCTCCACCGGCAGAGAGCTGGGTGGAGCCAGAGTCTGTCAGGCAGCTGCTGGGCTGGCCGCCTGTGTGGGAAGGGGCAGAGCCGACCTAGGGGCAAGTTGGGCCTCTTGCTCTCCCTGCTGCCCTGAGGCTGCTGGGCCAAAGAGGTCTTGAGCATCCAGCCCCTTGCTGGTCCCTTCCCTCTGACGAGGCCCTCTGAGCTCCAGCACCTTGCAGTGTGGAGACAGACCCTGCCAGCAACCTCCTTTCCAAGGAGGCCTCAACCGAGGCCTAGGCCCAGGGGAAAGGCACCAGCGGGGATGAGCCAGTGGAGGGGCCCGGGCATGTCTGGACCCAGTCCCCGCAGCCTGCCCCTTGGTGGGGCAGTACCCCCGGAGGCCAGGAAGGTCTGGGCAAGGCTGGCCAGGGGCAGGGTCCCTGCTGGGTCCTGCCCCTGGCCTGTGGGGCCTCTGAGCACAACCGGCCCTCTCCCACTGGAAGACCTCCCCGGCTGCCTTCAAAGGCGGGTTTGCCAAAACTCCCGCCCGCTGTTCCCGCCAGGCACGCACAACGCTCCCAAGGCCAGGAGAAAAGCGCTTCGGGGTGTTGCTCTCTCCGGTCCCTTGCCCCTGAGCCTGGGGTCCAGGCAGTGGGTCCACACTCCCAGACCAAGGCAGAACCACATGCACACTTCTGTTCCTGACCCCTGAACCGGCAGAGAGCTCGGGGGAGCCAGAGTCTATCAGGCAGCTGCTGGGTTGGCTGCCTGTGTGGGAAGGGGCAGAGCCGACCTAGGGGCAAGTTGGGCCTCTTGCTCTCCCTGCTGCCCTGAGGCTGCTGGGCCAAAGAGGTCTTGGGCATCCAGCCCCTTGCTGGTCCCTTCCCGCTGACGAGGCCCTCTGAGCTCCAGCACCTTGCAGTGTGGAGACAGCCCCTGCCAGCAACCTCCTCTCCAAGGAGGCCTCAACCGAGGCCTATGCCCAGGGGAAAGGCACCAGCGGGGATGAGCCTGGGGAGGCGCCCAGGCATGTCTGGACCCAGTCCCCGCAGCCTGCCCCTTGGTGGGGCAGTACCCCCGGAGGCCAGGAAGGTCTGGGCAAGGCTGGCCAGGGGCAGGGGCCCTGCTGGGTCCTGCCCCTGGCCTGTGGGGCCTCTGAGCACAACTGGCCCTCTCCCACTGGAAGACCTCCCCGGCTGCCTCCAAAGGCCGGTTTGCAAGCGCTCCCGCCCACTGTTCCCAGCAGGCGTGCACAATGCTCCCAAGCCCGGGAGAAAAGCGCTTCAGGGTGGTGCTCTCTCCGGGCCCTTGCCCCTGAGCCTGGGGGCAAGGCAGGGTGTCCACACTCCCAGGACAAGGCAGAACCACATGCACACGTCTGATCTGCCCCCTGCACCGGCAGAGAGCTCGGGGGAGCCAGAGTCTGTCAGGCAGCTGCTGGGCTGGCCGCCTGTGTGGGAAGGGGCAGAGCCGACCTAGGGGCAAGTTGGGCCTCTTGCTCTCCCTGCTGCCCTGAGGCTGCTGGGCCAAAGAGGTCTTGGGCATCCAGCCCCTTGCTGGTCCCTTCCCTCGGACGAGGCCCTCTGAGCTCCAGCACCTTGCAGTGTGGAGACAGCCCCTGCCAGCAACCTCCTCTCCAAGGAGTCCTCAACCGAGGCCTAGGCCCAGGGGAATGGCACCAGCGGGGATGAGCCTGGGGAGGCGCCCGGGCATGTATGGACCCAGTCCCCGCAGCCTGCCCCTTGGTGGGGCAGTACCCCCGGAGGCCAGGAAGGTCTGGGCAAGGCTGCCAGGGGCAGGGACACTGCTGGGTCCTGCCCCTGGCCTGTGGGGCGTCTGAGCACAACCAGCACTCTCCCGCTGGAAGACCTCCCCGTCTGCCTCGAAAGGCCGGTTTGCAAGCACTCCCGCCCGCTGTTCCCGCCAGGCACGCACAATGCTCCCAAGCCCGGGAGAAAAGCGCTTCGGGATGGTGCTCTCTCCGGGCCCTTGCCCCTGAGCCTGGGGGCCAGGCAGGGGGAACACACTCCCAGGCCAAGGCAGAACGACATGCACACGTCTGTTCCTGCCCCCTACACCGGCAGAGAGCTCGGGGGAGCCAGAGACTGCCAGGCTGCTGCTGGGCTGGCCGCCTGTGTGGGACGGGGCAGAGCCGACCTAGGGGCAAGTTGGGCCTCTTGCTCTCCCTGCTGCCCTGAGGCTGCTGGGTCAAAGAGGTCTTGGGCATCCAGCCCTTTGCTGGTCCCTTCCCTCTGACGAGGCCCTCTGATCTCCAGCACCTTGCAGTGTGGAGACAGCCCCTGCCAGCCACCTCCTCTCCAAGGAGGCCTCAACCGAGGCCTAGGCCCAGGGGAAAGGCACCAGCGGGGATGAGCCTGGGGAGGCGCCTGGACATGTCTGGACCCAGTCCCCGCAGCCTGCCCCTTGGTGGGGCAGTACCCCCGGAGGCCAGGAAGGTCTGGGCAAGGCTGGCCAGGGTCAGGGGCCCTGCTGGGTCCTGCCCCTGGCCTGTGGGGCCTCTGAGCACAACCGGCCCTCTCCCACTGGAAGACCTCCCCGGCTGCCTCCAAAGTCCTGTTTGCTAACACTCCCGCCCGCTCTTCACGCCAGGCTCGCACAATGCTCCCAAGCCCGGGAGAAAAGCGCATTGGGGTGGTTCTCCCTCCGGGCCCTTGCCCCTGAGCCTGGGGGCAAGGCACGGGGAACACACTCCCTGGACAAGGCAGAACCACATGCCCACGTCTGTTCCTGTCCCCTGCACCGGCAGAGAGCTTGGGGGAGCCAGAGTCTGGCAGGCAGCTGCTGGGTTGGCCGCCTGTGTGGGAAGGGGCAGAGCCGACCTAGGGGCAAGTTGGGCCTCTTGCTCTCCCTGCTGCCCTGAGGATGCTGGGCCAAAGACGTCTTGGGCATCCAGCCCCTTACTGGTCCCTTCCCTCTGACGAGGCCCTCTGAGCTCCAGCACCTTGCAGTGTGGAGACAGCCCCTGCCAGCAACCTCCTCTCCAAGGAGGCCTCAACCGAGGCCTAGGCCGAGGGGAAAGGCACCAGTGGGGATGAGCCAGGGGAGGCGCCCGAGCATGTCTGGACCCAGTCCCCGCAGCCTGCCCCTTGGTGGGGCAGTACCCCCGGAGGCCAGGAAGGTCTGGGCAAGGCTGGCCAGGGGCAGGGGCCCTGCTGGGTCCTGCCCCTGGCCTGTGGGGCCTCTGAGCACAACCTGCCCTCTCCCACTGGAAGACCTCCCCGGCTGCCTCCAAAGGCCGGTTTGCAAGCGCTCCCGCCCACTGTTCCCAGCAGGCGTGCACAATGCTCCCAAGCCCGGGAGAAAAGCGCTTCAGGGTGGTGCTCTCTCCGGGCCCTTGCCCCTGAGCCTGGGGTCAAGGCACGGTGTCCACACTCCCAGGCCAAGTCAGAACCACATGCACACGTCTGTTCCTGCCCCCTGCACCGGCAGAGAGCTCGGGGGAGCCAGAGTCTGTCAGGCAGCTGCTGGGCTGGCCGCCTGTGTGGGAAGTGGCAGAGCCGACCTAGGGGCAAGTTGGGCCTCTTGCCCTCCCTGCTGCCCTGAGGCTGCTTGGCCAAAGAGGTCTTGGGCATCCAACCCCTTGCTGGTCCCTTCCCTCTGACGAGGCCCTCTGAGCTCCAGCACCTTGCAGTGTGGAGACAGCCCCTGCCAGCAACCTCCTCTCCAAGGAGGCCTAAACCGAGGCCTAGGCACAGGGGAAAGGCACCAGCGGGGATGAGCCTGGGGAGGCGCCCGGGCATGTATGGACCCAGTCCCCGCAGCCTGCCCCTTGGTGGGGCAGTACCCCCGGAGGCGAGGAAGGTCTGGGAAAGGCTGGCGAGGGGCAGGGGACCTGCTGGGTCCTGCCCCTGGCCTGTGGGGCCTCTGAGCACAACCGGCCCTCTCCCACTGGAAGACGTCCCCGGCTGCCTCCAAAGGCCGGTTTGCAAGCACTCCCGCCCACTGTTCCAACCAAGGGCGCACAACGATCCCAAGCCTGGGAGAAAATCGCCTCGGGGTGGTGCTCTCTCCGGGCCCTTTCCCCTGAGCCTGGGGGCCAGGCAGGGTGTCCACACTCCCAGGCCAAGGCAGAACGACATGCACACGTCTGTTCCTGCCCCATGCACCGGCAGAGAGCTCGGGGGAGCCAAAGTCTGTCAGGCAGCTGCTGGGCTGGCCGCCTGTGTGGGAAGGGGCAGAGCCGACCTAGGGGCAAGTTGGGCCTCTTGCTCTCCCTGCTGCCCTGAGGCTGCTGGGTCAAAGAGGTCTTGGGCATCCAGCCCTTTGCTGGTCCCTTCCCTCTGACGAGGCCCTCTGAGCTCCAGCACCTTGCAGTGTGGAGACAGCCCCTGCCAGCAACCTCCTCTCCAAAGAGGCCTCAACCGAGGCCTACGCCCAGGGGAAAAGCACCAGCGGGGATGATCCTGGGGAGGCGCGCGGACATGTCTGGACCCAGTCCCCGCAGCCTGCCCCTTGGTGGGGCAGTACCCCCGGAGGCCAGGAAGGTCTGGGCAAGGCTGGCCAGGGGCAGGGGCCCTGCTGGGTCCTGCCCCTGGCCTGTGAGGCCTCTGAGCACAACCGGCCCTCTCCCACTGGAAGACCTCCCCCGCTGCCTCCAAAGTCCTGTTTGCAAACACTCCCGCCCGCTGTTCACGCCAGGCTCGCACAATGCTCCCAAGCCCGGGAGAAAAGTGCTTCGGGGTGGTGCTCTCTCCGGGCCCTTGCCCCTGAGCCTGGGGGCCAGGCAGTGGGTCCACACTCCCAGACCAAGGCAGAACCACATGCACACGTCTGTTCCTGACCCCTGCACCGGCAGAGAGCTCTGGGGAGCCAGAGTCTGTCAGGCAGGTGCTGGGCTGGCCGCCTGTGTGGGAAGGGTTAGAGCCGACCTAGGGGCAAGTTGGGCCTCTTCCTCTCCCTGCTGCCCTGAGGCTGCTGGGCCAAAGAGGTCTTGGGCATCCAGCCCCTTGCTGGTCCCTTCCCTCTGACGAGGCCCTCTGAGCTCCAGCACCTTGCAGTGTGGAGACAGCCCCTGCCAGCAACCTCCTCTCCAATGAGGCCTCAACCGAGGCCTAGGCCTAGGGGAAAGACACCAGCGGGGATGAGCCTGGGGAGGCGCCCGGGCATGTCTGGACCCAGTCCCCGCAGCCTGCCCCTTGGTGGGGCAGTACCCCCGGAGGCCATGAAGGTCTGTGCAAGGCTGCCAGGGGCAGGGACAGTGCTGGGTCCTGCCCCTGGCCTGTTGGACGTCTGAGCACAACCGGCACTCTCGCGCTGGAAGACCTCCCCGTCTGCCTCCAAAGGCCGGTTTGCAAGCACTCCCGCCCGCTGTTCCCGCCAGGCACGCACAATGCTCCCAAGCCCGGGAGAAAAGCGCTTCGGGGTGGTGCTCTCTCCGGGCCCTTGCCCCTAAGCCTGCGGGCCAGGCAGGGGGAACACATTCCCAGGCCAAGACAGAACGACATGAACACGTCTGTTCCTGCCCCCTACACCGGCAGAGAGCTCGGGGGAGCCAGAGTCTCTCAGGCAGGTGCTGGGCTGGCCGCCTGTGTGGGAAGGGGCAGAGCCGACCTAGGGGCAAGTTGGGCCTCTTGCTCTCCCTGCTGCCCTGAGGCTGCTGGGCCAAAGACGTCTTGGGCATCCAGCCCTTTGCTGGTCCCTTCCCTCTGACGAGGCCCTCTGAGCTCCAGCACCTTGCAGTGTGGAGACAGCACCTGCCAGCAATCTCCTCTCCAAGGAGGCCTCAACCGAGGCCTAGGCCCAGGGGAAAAGCACCAGCGGGGATGAGCCTGGGGAGGCGCCCGGGCATGTCTGGACCCAGTCCCCGCAGCCTGCCCCTTGGTGGGGCAGTACCCCTGGAGGCCAGGAAGGTCTGGGCAAGTCTGACCAGGGGCAGGGGACCTGCTGGGTCCTGCCCCTGGCCTGTGGGGCCTCTGAGCACAACCGGCCCTCTCCCACTGGAAGACCTCCCCGGCTGCCTCCAAAGTCCTGATTGCCAACACTCCCACCCGCTGTTCACGCCAGACTTGCACAATGCTCCCAAGCCCGGGAGAAAAGCGCTTCGGGGTGGTGCTCTCTCCGGGCCCTTTCCCCCGAGCCTGGGGGCAAGGCATGGGGAACACACTCCCAGGCCAAGGCAGAACCACATGCCCACGTCTGTTCCTGTCCCCTGCACCGGCAGAGAGCTTGGGGGAGCCAGAGTCTGTCAGGCAGCTGCTGGGTTGGCCGCCTGTGTGGGAAGGGGCAGAGCCGCCCTAGGGGCAAGTTGGGCCTCTTGCTCTCCCTGCTGCCCTGAGGCTGCTGGGCCAAAGACGTCTTGGGCATCCAGCCCCTTACTGGTCCCTTCCCTCTGACGAGGCCCTCTGAGCTCCAGCACCTTGCAGTGTGGAGACAGCCCCTGCCAGCAACCTCCTCTCCAAGGAGGCCTCAACCGAGGCCTAGGCCCAGGGGAAAGGCACCAGCGGGGATGAGCCAGGGGAGGCGCCCGAGCATGTCTGGACCCAGTCCCCGCAGCCTGCCCCTTGGTGGGCCAGTACCCCCGGAGGCCAGGAAGGTCTGGGTAAGGCTGGCCAGGGGCAGGGGCCCTGCTGGGTCCTGCCCCTGGCCTGTGGGGCCTCTGAGCACAACCGGCCCTCTCCCACTGGAAGACCTCCCCGGCTGCCTCCAAAGGCCGGTTTGCAAGCGCTCCCGGCCACTGTTACCAGCAGGCGGGCACAATGCTCCTAAGCCCGGAAGAAAAGCGCTTCAGGGTGGTGCTCTCTCTGGGCCCTTGCCCCTGAGCCTGGGGGAAAGGCAGGGTGTCCACACTCCCAGGCCAAGGCAGAACCACATGCACACGTCTGATCTGCCCCCTGCACCGGCAGAGAGCTCGGGGGAGCCAGAGTCTGTCAGGCAGCTGCTGGGCTGGCCGCCTGTGTGGGAAGTGGCAGAGCCGACCTAGGGGCAAGTTGGGCCTCTTGCTCTCCCTGCTGCCCTGAGGCTGCTGGGCCATAGAGGTCTTGGGCATCCAGCCCCTTGCTGGTCCCTTCCCTCTGACGAGGCCCTCTGAGCTCCAGCACCTTGCAGTGTGGAGACAGCCCCTGCCAGCAACCTCCTCTCCAAGGAGGCCTCAACCGAGGCCTAGGCCCAGGGGAAAGGCACCAGCGGGGATGAGCCTGGGGAGGCGCCCGGGCATGTCTGGACCCAGTCCCCGCAGCCTGCCCCTTGGTGGGGCAGTACCCCCGGAGGCCAGGAAGGTCTGGGCAAGGCTGGCCAGGGGCAGGGGCCCTGCTGGGTCCTGCCCCTGGCCTGTGGGGCCTCTGAGCACAACCGGCCCTCTCCCACTTGAAGAACTCCCCGGCTCCCTCCAAAGGCCAGTTTGCCAACACTCCCGCCCGCTGTTCCCGCCAGGCACGCACAATGCTCCCAAGCCCGGGAGAAAAGCGCTTCGGGGTGGTGCTCTCCTCGGGCCCTTGCCCCTGAGCCTGGGGTCCAGGCAGTTGGTCCACACTCCCAGACCAAGGCAGAACCACATGCACACGTCTGTTCCTGACCCCTGCACCGGCAGAGAGTTCGGGGGAGCCAGAGTCTGTCAGGCAGCTGCTGGGCTGGCCGCCTGTGTGGGAAGGGGCAGAGCCGACCTAGGGGCAAGTTGGGCCTCTTGCTCTCCCTGCTGCCCTGAGGCTGCTGGGCCAAAGAGGTCTTGGGCATCCAGCCCCTTGCTGGTCCCTTCCCTCTGACGAGGCCCTCTGAGCTCCAGCACCTTGCAGTGTGGAGACAGCCCCTGCCAGCAACATCCTCTCCAAGGAGGCCTCAACCGAGGCCTAGGCCCAGGGGAAAGGCACCAGCGGGGATGAGCCTGGGGACGCGCCCGGGCATGTCTGGACCCAGTCCCCGCAGCCTGCCCCTTGGTGGGGCAGTACCCCCGGAGGCCAGGAAGATCTGGGCAAGGCTGGCCAGGGGCAGGGGCCCTGCTGGGTCCTCCCCATGGCCTGTGGGGCCTCTGAGCACAACCGGCCCTCTCCCACTGGAAGACCTCCCCGGCTGCCTCCAAAGGCCGGTTTGCAAGCACTCCCGCCCACTGTTCCCGCCAGGCGCGCACAATGCTCCCAAGCCCGGGAGAAAAGCGCTTCGGGGTGGTGCTCTCTCCGGGCCCTTGCCCCTGAGCCTGTGGGCAAGGCAGGGGGAACACACTCCCAGACCAAGGCAGAAACACATGCACACGTCTGTTCCTGTCCCCTGCACCGGCAGAGAGCTCGGGGGAGCCAGAGTCTCTCAGGCAGGTGCTGGGCTGGCCGCCTGTGTGGGAAGGGGCAGAGCCGACCTAGGGGCAAGTTGGGCCTCTTGCTCTCCCTGCTGCCCTGAGGCTGCAGGGCCAAAGACGTCTTGGGCATCCAGCCCCTTACTGGTCCCTTCCCTCTGACGAGGCCCTCTGAGCTCCAGCACCTTGCAATGTGGAGACAGCCCCTGCCAGCAATCTCCTCTCCAAGGAGGCCTCAACCGAGGCCTAGGCCCAGGGGAAAGGCACCAGCGGAGTTGAGCCAGGGGAGGCGCCCGGGCATGTCTGGACCCTGTCCCCGCAGCCTGCCCCTTGGTGGGGCAGTACCCCCGGAGGCCAGGAAGGTCTGGGCAATGCTGGCCAGGGGCTGGGGCCCTGCTGGGTCCTGCCCCTGGCCTGTGGGGCCTCTGAGCACAACCGGCCCTCTCCCACTGGAAGACCTCCCCGGCTGCCTCCAAAGGCCGGTTTGGAAGCACTCCCGCCCACTGTTCCCGCCAGGCGCGCACAATGCTCCCAAGCCCGGGAGAAAAGCGCTTCGGGGTGGTGGTCTCTCCGGGCCCTTGCCCCTGAGCCTGGGGGCCAGGCAGGGGATCCACAGTCCCAGGCCAAGGCACAACAACATGCACACGTCTGTTCCTGCCCCCTCCACCGGCAGAGAGCTGGGGGGAGCCAGAGTCTGTCAGGCAGCTGCTGGGCTGGCCGCCTGTGTGGGAAAGGGCAGAGCCGACCTAGGGGCAAGTTGGGCCTCTTGCTCTCCCTGCTGCCCTGAGGCTGCTGGGCCAAAGAGGTCTTGAGCATCCAGCCCCTTGCTGGTCCCTTCCCTCTGACGAGGCCCTCTGAGCTCCAGCACCTTGCAGTGTTGAGACAGACCCTGCCAGCAACCTCCTCTCCAAGGAGGCCTCAACCGAGGCCTAGGCCCAAGGGAAAGGCACCAGCGGGGATGAGCCAGTGGAGGGGCCCGGGCATGTCTGGACCCAGTCCCCGCAGCCTGCCCCTTGGTGGGGCAGTACCCCCGGAGGCCAGGAAGGTCTGGGCAAGGCTGGCCAGGGGCAGGGTCCCTGCTGGGTCCTGCCCCTGGCCTGTGGGGCCTCTGAGCACAACCGGCCCTCTCCCACTGGAAGACCTCCCCGGCTGCCTTCAAAGGCGGGTTTGCCAACACTCCTGCCCGCTGTTCCCCCCAGGCACGCACAACGCTCCCAAGGCCAGGAGAAAAGCGCTTCGGGGTGTTGTTCTCTCCGGGCCCTTGCCCCTGAGCCTGGGGGCAAGGCAGGGTGTCCACACTCCCAGGACAAGGCAGAACCACATGCACACGTCTGATCTGCCCCCTGCACCGGCAGAGAGCTCGGGGGAGCCAGAGTCTGTCAGGCAGCTGCTGGGCTGGCCGCCTGTGTGGGAAGGGGCAGAGCCGACCTAGGGGCAAGTTGGGCCTCTTGCTCTCCCTGCTGCCCTGAGGCTGCTGGGCCAAAGAGGTCTTGGGCATCCAGCCCCTTGCTGGTCCCTTCCCTCTGACGAGGCCCTCTGAGCTCCAGCACCTTGCAGTGTGGAGACAGCCCCTGCCAGCAACCTCCTCTCCAAGGAGTCCTCAACCGAGGCCTAGGCCCAGGGGAAAGGCACCAGCGGGGATGAGCCTTGGGAGGCGCCCGGGCATGTCTGGACCCAGTCCCCGCAGCCTGCCCCTTGGTGGGGCAGTACCCCCGGAGGCCAGGAAGGTCTGGGCAAGGCTGCCAGGGGCAGGGACACTGCTGGGTCCTGCCCCTGGCCTGTGGGGCGTCTGAGCACAACCGGCACTCTCCCGCTGGAAGACCTCCCCATCTGCCTCGAAAGGCCGGTTTGCAAGCACTCCCGCCCGCTGTTCCCGCCAGGCACGCACAATGCTCCCAAGCCCGGGAGAAAAGCGCTTCGGGGTGGTGCTCTCACCGGGCCCTTGCCCCTGAGCCTGGGGGCCAGGCAGGGGGAACACACTCCCAGGCCAAGGCAGAACGACATGCACACGTCTGTTCCTGCCCCCTACACCGGCAGAGAGCTCGGGGGAGCCAGAGACTGCCAGGCTGCTGCTGGGCTGGCCGCCTGTGTGGGACGGGGCAGAGCCGACCTAGGGGCAAGTTGGGCCTCTTGCTCTCCCTGCTGCCCTGAGGCTGCTGGGTCAAAGAGGTCTTGGGCATCCAGCCCTTTGCTGGTCCCTTCCCTCTGACGAGGCCCTCTGATCTCCAGCACCTTGCAGTGTGGAGACAGCCCCTGCCAGCAACCTCCTCTCCAAGGAGGCCTCAACCGAGGCCTAGGCCCAGGGGAAAGGCACCAGCGGTGATGAGCCTGGGGAGGCGCCCGGGGATGTCTGGACCCAGTCCCCGCAGCCTGCCCCTTGGTGGGGCAGTACCCCCGGAGGCCAGGAAGTTCTGGGCAAGGCTGGCCAGGAGCAGGGTCCCTGCTGGGTCCTGCCCCTGGCCTGTGGGGCCTCTGAGCACAACCGGCCCTCTCCCACTGGAAGACCTCCCCGGCTGCCTCCAAAGGCCGGTTTGCCAACACTCCCGCCCGCTGTTCCCGCCAGGCACGCACAACGCTCCCAAGCCCGGGAGAAAAGCGCTTCGGGGTGGTGCTCTCTCCGGGCCCTTGCCCCTGAGCCTGGGGTCCAGGCAGTGGGTCCACACTCCCAGACCAAGGCAGAACCACATGCACACGTCTGTTCCTGACCCCTGCACCGGCAGAGAGCTCGGGGGAGCCAGAGTCTGTCAGGCAGCTGCTGCGTTGGCTGCCTGTGTGGGAAGGGGCAGAGCCGACCTAGGGGCAAGTTGGGCCTCTTGCTCTCCCTGCTGCCCTGAGGCTGCTGGGCCAAAGAGGTCTTGGGCATCCAGCCCCTTGCTGGTCCCTTCCCGCTGACGAGGCCCTCTGAGCTCCAGCACCTTGCAGTGTGGAGACAGCCCCTGCCAGCAACCTCCTCTCCAAGGAGGCCTCAACCGAGGCCTAGGCCCAGGGGAAAGGCACCAGTGGGGATGAGCCTGGGGAGGCGCCCGGGCATCTCTGGACCCAGGCCCCGCAGCCTGCCCCTTAGTGGGGCAGTACCCCCGGAGGCCAGGAAGGTCTGGGCAAGGCTGGCCAGGGGCAGGGGCCCTGCTGCGTCCTGCCCCTGGCCTGTGGGGCCTCTGAGCACAACCGGCCCTCTCCCACTGGAAGACCTCCCCGGCTGCCTCCAAGGCCGGTTTGCAAGCGCTCCCGCCCACTGTTCCCAGCAGGCGCGCACAATGCTCCCAAGCCCGGGAGAAAAGCGCTTCAGGGTGGTGCTCTCTCCGGGCCCTTGCCCCTGAGCCTGGGGGCAAGTCATGGGGAACACACTCCCAGGCCAAGGCAGAACCACATGCCCACGTCTGTTCCTGTCCCCTGCACCGGCAGAGAGCTTGGGGGAGCCAGAGTCTGTCAGGCAGCTGCTGGGTTGGCCGCCTGTGTGGGAAGGGGTAGAGCCGCCCTAGGGGCAAGTTGGGCCTCTTGCTCTCCCTGCTGCCCTGAGGCTGCTGGGCCAAAGACGTCTTGGGCATCCAGCCCCTTACTGGTCCCTTCCCTCTGACGAGGCCCTCTGAGCTCCAGCACCTTGCAGTGTGGAGACAGCCCCTGCCAGCAACCTCCTCTCCAAGAAGGCCTCAACCGAGGCCTAGGCCCAGGGGAAAGGCACCAGCGGGGATGAGCCAGTGGAGGCGCCCGAGCATGTCTGGACCCAGTCCCCGCAGCCTGCCCCTTGGTGGGGCAGTACCCCCGGAGGCCAGGAAGGTCTGGGTAAGACTGGTCAGGGGCAGGGGCCCTGCTGGGTCCTGCCCCTGGCCTGTGGGGCCTCTGAGCACAACCGGCCCTCTCCCACTGGAAGACCTCCCCGGCTGCCTCCAAAGGCCGGTTTGCAAGCGCTCCCGGCCACTGTTACCAGCAGGCGGGCACAATGCTCCTAAGCCCGGAAGAAAAGCGCTTCAGGGTGGTGCTCTCTCTGGGCCCTTGCCCCTGAGCCTGGGGGCAAGGCAGGGTGTCCACACTCCCAGGTCAAGGCAGAACCACATGCACACGTCTGACCTGCCCCCTGCACCGGCAGAGAGCTCGGGGGAGCCAGAGTCTGTCAGGCAGCTGCTGGGCTGGCCGCCTGTGTGGGAAGTGGCAGAGCCGACCTAGGGGCAAGTTGGGCCTCTTGCTCTCCCTGCTGCCCTGAGGCTGCTGGGCCAAAGAGGTCTTGGGCATCCAGCCCCTTGCTGGTCCCTTCCCTCTGACGAGGCCCTCTGAGCTCCAGCACCTTGCAGTGTGGAGACAGCCCCTGCCAGCAACCTCCTCTCCAAGGAGGCCTCAACCGAGGCCTAGGCCCAGGGGAAAGGCACCAGCGGGGATGAGCCTGGGGAGGCGCCCGGGCATGTCTGGACCCAGTCCCCGCAGCCTGCCCCTTGGTGGGACAGTACCCCCGGAGGCCAGGAAGGTCTGGGCAAGGCTGGCCAGGGGCAGGGGCCCTGCTGGGTCCTGCCCCTGGCCTGTGGGGCCTCTGAGCACAACCGGCCCTCTCCCACTGGAAGAACTCCCCGGATGCCTCCAAAGACCAGTTTGCCAACACTCCCGCCCGCTGTTCCCGCCAGGCACGCACAATGCTCCCAAGCCCGTGAGAAAAGCGCTTCGGGGTGGTGCTCTCCTCGGGCCCTTGCCCCTGAGCCTGGGGGCCAGGCAGTTGGTCCACACTCCCAGACCAAGGCAGAACCACATGCACACGTCTGATCTGCCCCCTGCACCGGCAGAGAGCTCGGGGGAGCCAGAGTCTGTCAGGCAGCTGCTGGGCTGGCCGCCTGTGTGGGAAGGGGCAGAGCCGACCTAGGGGCAAGTTGGGCCTCTTGCTCTCCCTGCTGCCCTGAGGCTGCTGGGCCAAAGAGGTCTTGGGCATCCAGCCCCTTGCTGGTCCCTTCCCTCTGACGAGGCCCTCTGAGCTCCAGCACCTTGCAGTGTGGAGACAGCCCCTGCCAGCAACCTCCTCTCCAAGGAGGCCTCAACCGAGGCCTAGGCCCAGGGAAAAGGCACCAGCGGGGTTGAGCCAGGGGAGGCGCCCGGGCATGTCTGGACCCTGTCCCCGCAGCCTGCCCCTTGGTGGGGCAGTACCCCCGGAGGCCAGGAAGGTCTGGGCAAGGCTGGCCAGGGGCAGGGGCACTGCTGGGTCCTGCCCCTGGCCTGTGGGGCCTCTGAGCACAACCGGCCCTTGCCCACTGGAAGACCTCCCCGGCTGCCTCCAAAGGCCGGTTTGCAAGCACTCCCGCCCACTGTTCCCGCCAGGCGCGCACAATGCTCCCAAGCCCGGGAGAAAAGCGCTTCGGGGTGGTGGTCTCTCCGGGCCCCTGCCCCTGAGCCTGGGGGCCAGGCAGGGGATCCACAGTCCCAGGCCAAGGCAGAACCACATGCACACGTCTGTTCCTGCCCCCTCCACCGGCAGAGAGCTGGGGGGAGCCAGAGTCTGTCAGGCAGCTGCTGGGCTGGCCGCCTGTGTGGGAAGGGGCAGAGCCGACCTAGGGGCAAGTTGGGCCTCTTGCTCTCCCTGCTGCCCTGAGGCTGCTGGGCCAAAGAGGTCTTGGGCATCCAGCCCCTTGCTGGTCCCTTCCCTCTGACGAGGCCCTCTGAGCTCCAGCACCTTGCAGTGTGGAGACAGCCCCTGCCAGCAACCTCTTCTCCAAGGAGGCCTCAACCGAGGCCTAGGCCCAGGGGAAAGGCACCAGCGGGGATGAGCCAGTGCAGGCGCACGGGCATGTCTGGACCCAGTCCCCGCAGCCTGCCCCTTGGTGGGGCAGTACCCCCGGAGGCCAGGAAGGTCTGGGCAAGGCTGGCCAGGGGCAGGGGCCCTGCTGGGTCCTGCCCCTGGCCTGTGGGCCCTCTGAGCACAACCGGCCCTCTCCCACTGGAAGACCTCCCCGGCTGCCTCCAAAGGCCGTTTTGCACGCACTCCCGCCCACTGTTCCCACCAAGCGCGCACAATGCTCCCATCCCGGGAGAAAAGCGCTTCGGGGTGGTGCTCTCTCCGGGCCCTTGCCCCTGAGACTGGGGGCCAGGCAGGGGATCCACAGTCCCAGGCCAAGGCACAACAACATGCACACGTCTGTTCCTGCCCCCTCCACCGGCAGAGAGCTTGGGGGAGCCAGAGTCTGTCAGGCAGCTGCTGGGCTGGCCGCCTGTGTGGGAAGGGGCAGAGCCGACCTAGGGGCAAGTTGGGCCTCTTGCTCTCCCTGCTGCCCTGAGGCTGCTGGGCCAAAGAGGTCTTGGGCATCCAGCCCCTTGCTGGTCCCTTCCCTCTGACGAGGCCCTCTGAGCTCCAGCACCTTGCAGTGTGGAGACAGCCCCTGCCAGCAACCTCCTCTCCAAGGAGGCCTCAACCGAGGCCTAGGCACAGGGGAAAGGCACCAGCGGGGATGAGCCAGTGGAGGCGCACAGGCATATCAGGACCCAGGCCCTGCAGCCTGCCCCTTGGTGGGGCAGTACCCCTGGAGGCCAGGAAGTTCTGGGCAAGGCTGGCCAGGGGCAGGGTCCCTGCTGGGTCCTGCCCCTGGCCTGTGGGGCCTCTGAGCACAACCGGCCCTCTCCCACTGGAAGACCTCCCCGGCTGCCTCCAAAGGCGGGTTTGCCAACACTCCCGCCCGCTGTTCCCGCCAGGCACGCACAACGCTCCCAAGCCCGGGAGAAAAGCGCTTCGGGGTGGTGCTCTCTCCGGGCCCTTGCCCCTGAGCCTGGGGTCCAGGCAGTGGGTCCACACTCCCAGACCAAGGCAGAACCACATGCACACGTCTGTTCCTGACCCCTGCACCGGCAGAGAGCTCGGGGGAGCCAGAGTCTGTCAGGCAGCTGCTGGGTTGGCTGCCTGTGTGGGAAGGGGCAGAGCCGACCTAGGGGCAAGTTGGGCCTCTTGCTCTCCCTGCTGCCCTGAGGCTGCTGGGCCAAAGAGGTCTTGGGCATCCAGCCCCTTGCTGGTCCCTTCCCGCTGACGAGGCCCTCTGAGCTCCAGCACCTTGCAGTGTGGAGACAGCCCCTGCCAGCAACCTCCTCTCCAAGGAGGCCTCAACCGAGGCCTAGGCCCAGGGGAAAGGCACCAGCGGGGATGAGCCTGGGGAGGCGCCCGGGCATCTCTGGACCCAGGCCCCGCAGCCTGCCCCTTAGTGGGGCAGTACCCCCGGAGGCCAGGAAGGTCTGGGCAAGGCTGGCCAGGGGCAGGGGCCCTGCTGCGTCCTGCCCCTGGCCTGTGGGGCCTCTGAGCACAACCGGCCCTCTCCCACTGGAAGACCTCCCCGGCTGCCTCCAAGGCCGGTTTGCAAGCGCTCCCGCCCACTGTTCCCAGCAGGCGTGCACAATGCTCCCAAGCCCGGGAGAAAAGCGCTTCAGGGTGGTGCTCTCTCCGGGCACTTGCCCCTGAGCCTGGGGTCAAGGCAGGGTGTCCACACTCCCAGGACAAGGCAGAACCACATGCACACGTCTGATCTGCCCCCTGCACCGGCAGAGAGCTCGGGGGAGCCAGAGTCTGTCAGGCAGCTGCTGGGCTGGCCGCCTGTGTGGGAAGGGGCAGAGCCGACCTAGGGGCAAGTTGGGCCTCTTGCTCTCCCTGCTGCCCTGAGGCTGCTGGGCCAAAGAGGTCTTGGGCATCCAGCCCCTTGCTGGTCCCTTCCCTCTGACGAGGCCCTCTGAGCTCCAGCACCTTGCAGTGTGGAGACAGCCCCTGCCAGCAACCTCCTCTCCAAGGAGGCCTCAACCGAGGCCTAGGCCCAGGGGAAAGGCACCAGCGGGGATGAGCCTGGGGAGGCGCCCGGGCATGTCTGGACCCAGTCCCCGCAGCCTGCCCCTTGGTGGGGCAGTACCCCCGGAGGCCAGGAAGGTCTGGGCAAGGCTGCCAGGGGCAGGGACACTGCTGGGTCCTGCCCCTGGCCTGTGGGGCGTCTGAGCACAACCGGCACTCTCCCGCTGGAAGACCTCCCCGTCTGCCTCGAAAGGCCGGTTTGCAAGCACTCCCGCCCGCTGTTCCCGCCAGGCACGCACAATGCTCCCAAGCCCGGGAGAAAAGCGCTTCGGGGTGGTGCACTCACCGGGCCCTTGCCCCTGAGCCTGGGGGCAAGGCATGGGGAACACACTCCCAGGCCAAGGCAGAACCACATGCCCACGTCTGTTCCTGTCCCCTGCACCGGCAGAGAGCTTGGGGGAGCCAGAGTCTGTCAGGCAGCTGCTGGGTTGGCCGCCTGTGTGGGAAGGGGCAGAGCCGCCCTAGGGGCAAGTTGGGCCTCTTGCTCTCCCTGCTGCCCTGAGGCTGCTGGGCCAAAGACGTCTTGGGCATCCAGCCCCTTACTGGTCCCTTCCCTCTGACGAGGCCCTCTGAGCTCCAGCACCTTGCAGTGTGGTGACAGCCCCTGCCAGCAACCTCCTCTCCAAGGAGGCCTCAACCGAGGCCTAGGCCCAGGGGAAAGGCACCAGCGGGGATGAGCCAGGGGAGGCGCCCGAGCATGTCTGGACCCAGTCCCCGCAGCCTGCCCCTTGGTGGGGCAGTACCCCCGGAGGCCAGGAAGGTCTGGGTAAGACTGCCCAGGGGCAGGGGGACTGCTGGGTCCTGCCCCTGGCCTGTGGGGCCTCTGAGCACAACCGGCCCTCTCCCACTGGAAGACCTCCCCGGCTGCCTCCAAGGCCGGTTTGCAAGCGCTCCCGCCCACTGTTCCCAGCAGGCGCGCACAATGCTCCCAAGCCCGGGAGAAAAGCGCTTCAGGGTGGTGCTCTCTCCGGGCCCTTGCCCCTGAGCCTGGGGGCAAGGCATGGGGAACACACTCCCAGGCCAAGGCAGAACCACATGCCCACGTCTGTTCCTGTCCCCTGCACCGGCAGAGAGCTTGGGGGAGCCAGAGTCTGTCAGGCAGCTGCTGGGTTGGCCGCCTGTGTGGGAAGGGGTAGAGCCGCCCTAGGGGCAAGTTGGGCCTCTTGCTCTCCCTGCTGCCCTGAGGCTGCTGGGCCAAAGACGTCTTGGGCATCCAGCCCCTTACTGGTCCCTTCCCTCTGACGAGGCCCTCTGAGCTCCAGCACCTTGCAGTGTGGAGACAGCCCCTGCCAGCAACCTCCTCTCCAAGAAGGCCTCAACCGAGGCCTAGGCCCAGGGGAAAGGCACCAGCGGGGATGAGCCAGTGGAGGCGCCCGAGCATGTCTGGACCCAGTCCCCGCAGCCTGCCCCTTGGTGGGGCAGTACCCCCGGAGGCCAGGAAGGTCTGGGTAAGACTGGTCAGGGGCAGGGGCCCTGCTGGGTCCTGCCCCTGGCCTGTGGGGCCTCTGAGCACAACCGGCCCTCTCCCACTGGAAGACCTCCCCGGCTGCCTCCAAAGGCCGGTTTGCAAGCGCTCCCGGCCACTGTTACCAGCAGGCGGGCACAATGCTCCTAAGCCCGGAAGAAAAGCGCTTCAGGGTGGTGCTCTCTCTGGGCCCTTGCCCCTGAGCCTGGGGGCAAGGCAGGGTGTCCACACTCCCAGGTCAAGGCAGAACCACATGCACACGTCTGACCTGCCCCCTGCACCGGCAGAGAGCTCGGGGGAGCCAGAGTCTGTCAGGCAGCTGCTGGGCTGGCCGCCTGTGTGGGAAGGGGCAGAGCCGACCTAGGGGCAAGTTGGGCCTCTTGCTCTCCCTGCTGCCCTGAGGCTGCTGGGCCAAAGAGGTCTTGGGCATCCAGCCCCTTGCTGGTCCCTTCCCTCTGACGAGGCCCTCTGAGCTCCAGCACCTTGCAGTGTGGAGACAGCCCCTGCCAGCAACCTCCTCTCCAAGGAGGCCTCAACCGAGGCCTAGGCCCAGGGGAAAGGCACCAGCGGGGATGAGCCTGGGGAGGCGCCCGGGCATGTCTGGACCCAGTCCCCGCAGCCTGCCCCTTGGTGGGACAGTACCCCCGGAGGCCAGGAAGGTCTGGGCAAGGCTGGCCAGGGGCAGGGGCCCTGCTGGGTCCTGCCCCTGGCCTGTGGGGCCTCTGAGCACAACCGGCCCTCTCCCACTGGAAGAACTCCCCGGATGCCTCCAAAGACCAGTTTGCCAACACTCCCGCCCGCTGTTCCCGCCAGGCACGCACAATGCTCCCAAGCCCGTGAGAAAAGCGCTTCGGGGTGGTGCTCTCCTCGGGCCCTTGCCCCTGAGCCTGGGGGCCAGGCAGTTGGTCCACACTCCCAGACCAAGGCAGAACCACATGCACACGTCTGATCTGCCCCCTGCACCGGCAGAGAGCTCGGGGGAGCCAGAGTCTGTCAGGCAGCTGCTGGGCTGGCCGCCTGTGTGGGAAGGGGCAGAGCCGACCTAGGGGCAAGTTGGGCCTCTTGCTCTCCCTGCTGCCCTGAGGCTGCTGGGCCAAAGAGGTCTTGGGCATCCAGCCCCTTGCTGGTCCCTTCCCTCTGACGAGGCCCTCTGAGCTCCAGCACCTTGCAGTGTGGAGACAGCCCCTGCCAGCAACCTCCTCTCCAAGGAGGCCTCAACCGAGGCCTAGGCCCAGGGAAAAGGCACCAGCGGGGTTGAGCCAGGGGAGGCGCCCGGGCATGTCTGGACCCTGTCCCCGCAGCCTGCCCCTTGGTGGGGCAGTACCCCCGGAGGCCAGGAAGGTCTGGGCAAGGCTGGCCAGGGGCAGGGGCACTGCTGGGTCCTGCCCCTGGCCTGTGGGGCCTCTGAGCACAACCGGCCCTTGCCCACTGGAAGACCTCCCCGGCTGCCTCCAAAGGCCGGTTTGCAAGCACTCCCGCCCACTGTTCCCGCCAGGCGCGCACAATGCTCCCAAGCCCGGGAGAAAAGCGCTTCGGGGTGGTGGTCTCTCCGGGCCCCTGCCCCTGAGCCTGGGGGCCAGGCAGGGGATCCACAGTCCCAGGCCAAGGCAGAACCACATGCACACGTCTGTTCCTGCCCCCTCCACCGGCAGAGAGCTGGGGGGAGCCAGAGTCTGTCAGGCAGCTGCTGGGCTGGCCGCCTGTGTGGGAAGGGGCAGAGCCGACCTAGGGGCAAGTTGGGCCTCTTGCTCTCCCTGCTGCCCTGAGGCTGCTGGGCCAAAGAGGTCTTGGGCATCCAGCCCCTTGCTGGTCCCTTCCCTCTGACGAGGCCCTCTGAGCTCCAGCACCTTGCAGTGTGGAGACAGCCCCTGCCAGCAACCTCTTCTCCAAGGAGGCCTCAACCGAGGCCTAGGCCCAGGGGAAAGGCACCAGCGGGGATGAGCCAGTGGAGGCGCACGGGCATGTCTGGACCCAGTCCCCGCAGCCTGCCCCTTGGTGGGGCAGTACCCCCGGAGGCCAGGAAGGTCTGGGCAAGGCTGGCCAGGGGCAGGGGCCCTGCTGGGTCCTGCCCCTGGCCTGTGGGGCCTCTGAGCACAACCGGCCCTCTCCCACTGGAAGACCTCCCCGGCTGCCTCCAAAGGCCGTTTTGCACGCACTCCCGCCCACTGTTCCCACCAAGCGCGCACAATGCTCCCATCCCGGGAGAAAAGCGCTTCGGGGTGGTGCTCTCTCCGGGCCCTTGCCCCTGAGACTGGGGGCCAGGCAGGGGATCCACAGTCCCAGGCCAAGGCACAACAACATGCACACGTCTGTTCCTGCCCCCTCCACCGGCAGAGAGCTTGGGGGAGCCAGAGTCTGTCAGGCAGCTGCTGGGCTGGCCGCCTGTGTGGGAAGGGGCAGAGCCGACCTAGGGGCAAGTTGGGCCTCTTGCTCTCCCTGCTGCCCTGAGGCTGCTGGGCCAAAGAGGTCTTGGGCATCCAGCCCCTTGCTGGTCCCTTCCCTCTGACGAGGCCCTCTGAGCTCCAGCACCTTGCAGTGTGGAGACAGCCCCTGCCAGCAACCTCCTCTCCAAGGAGGCCTCAACCGAGGCCTAGGCACAGGGGAAAGGCACCAGCGGGGATGAGCCAGTGGAGGCGCACAGGCATATCAGGACCCAGGCCCTGCAGCCTGCCCCTTGGTGGGGCAGTACCCCTGGAGGCCAGGAAGTTCTGGGCAAGGCTGGCCAGGGGCAGGGTCCCTGCTGGGTCCTGCCCCTGGCCTGTGGGGCCTCTGAGCACAACCGGCCCTCTCCCACTGGAAGACCTCCCCGGCTGCCTCCAAAGGCGGGTTTGCCAACACTCCCGCCCGCTGTTCCCGCCAGGCACGCACAACGCTCCCAAGCCCGGGAGAAAAGCGCTTCGGGGTGGTGCTCTCTCCGGGCCCTTGCCCCTGAGCCTGGGGTCCAGGCAGTGGGTCCACACTCCCAGACCAAGGCAGAACCACATGCACACGTCTGTTCCTGACCCCTGCACCGGCAGAGAGCTCGGGGGAGCCAGAGTCTGTCAGGCAGCTGCTGGGTTGGCTGCCTGTGTGGGAAGGGGCAGAGCCGACCTAGGGGCAAGTTGGGCCTCTTGCTCTCCCTGCTGCCCTGAGGCTGCTGGGCCAAAGAGGTCTTGGGCATCCAGCCCCTTGCTGGTCCCTTCCCGCTGACGAGGCCCTCTGAGCTCCAGCACCTTGCAGTGTGGAGACAGCCCCTGCCAGCAACCTCCTCTCCAAGGAGGCCTCAACCGAGGCCTAGGCCCAGGGGAAAGGCACCAGCGGGGATGAGCCTGGGGAGGCGCCCGGGCATCTCTGGACCCAGGCCCCGCAGCCTGCCCCTTAGTGGGGCAGTACCCCCGGAGGCCAGGAAGGTCTGGGCAAGGCTGGCCAGGGGCAGGGGCCCTGCTGCGTCCTGCCCCTGGCCTGTGGGGCCTCTGAGCACAACCGGCCCTCTCCCACTGGAAGACCTCCCCGGCTGCCTCCAAGGCCGGTTTGCAAGCGCTCCCGCCCACTGTTCCCAGCAGGCGTGCACAATGCTCCCAAGCCCGGGAGAAAAGCGCTTCAGGGTGGTGCTCTCTCCGGGCACTTGCCCCTGAGCCTGGGGTCAAGGCAGGGTGTCCACACTCCCAGGACAAGGCAGAACCACATGCACACGTCTGATCTGCCCCCTGCACCGGCAGAGAGCTCGGGGGAGCCAGAGTCTGTCAGGCAGCTGCTGGGCTGGCCGCCTGTGTGGGAAGGGGCAGAGCCGACCTAGGGGCAAGTTGGGCCTCTTGCTCTCCCTGCTGCCCTGAGGCTGCTGGGCCAAAGAGGTCTTGGGCATCCAGCCCCTTGCTGGTCCCTTCCCTCTGACGAGGCCCTCTGAGCTCCAGCACCTTGCAGTGTGGAGACAGCCCCTGCCAGCAACCTCCTCTCCAAGGAGGCCTCAACCGAGGCCTAGGCCCAGGGGAAAGGCACCAGCGGGGATGAGCCTGGGGAGGCGCCCGGGCATGTCTGGACCCAGTCCCCGCAGCCTGCCCCTTGGTGGGGCAGTACCCCCGGAGGCCAGGAAGGTCTGGGCAAGGCTGCCAGGGGCAGGGACACTGCTGGGTCCTGCCCCTGGCCTGTGGGGCGTCTGAGCACAACCGGCACTCTCCCGCTGGAAGACCTCCCCGTCTGCCTCGAAAGGCCGGTTTGCAAGCACTCCCGCCCGCTGTTCCCGCCAGGCACGCACAATGCTCCCAAGCCCGGGAGAAAAGCGCTTCGGGGTGGTGCTCTCACCGGGCCCTTGCCCCTGAGCCTGGGGGCAAGGCATGGGGAACACACTCCCAGGCCAAGGCAGAACCACATGCCCACGTCTGTTCCTGTCCCCTGCACCGGCAGAGAGCTTGGGGGAGCCAGAGTCTGTCAGGCAGCTGCTGGGTTGGCCGCCTGTGTGGGAAGGGGCAGAGCCGCCCTAGGGGCAAGTTGGGCCTCTTGCTCTCCCTGCTGCCCTGAGGCTGCTGGGCCAAAGACGTCTTGGGCATCCAGCCCCTTACTGGTCCCTTCCCTCTGACGAGGCCCTCTGAGCTCCAGCACCTTGCAGTGTGGAGACAGCCCCTGCCAGCAACCTCCTCTCCAAGGAGGCCTCAACCGAGGCCTAGGCCCAGGGGAAAGGCACCAGCGGGGATGAGCCAGGGGAGGCGCCCGAGCATGTCTGGACCCAGTCCCCGCAGCCTGCCCCTTGGTGGGGCAGTACCCCCGGAGGCCAGGAAGGTCTGGGTAAGACTGCCCAGGGGCAGGGGGACTGCTGGGTCCTGCCCCTGGCCTGTGGGGCCTCTGAGCACAACCGGCCCTCTCCCACTGGAAGACCTCCCCGGCTGCCTCCAAAGGCCGGTTTACAAGCGCTCCAGGCCACTGTTACCAGCAGGCGGGCACAATGCTCCTAAGCCCGGAAGAAAAGCGCTTCAGGGTGGTGCTCTCTCTGGGCCCTTGCCCCTGAGCCTGGGGGCAAGGCAGGGTGTCCACACTCCCAGGCCAAGGCAGAACCACATGCACACGTCTGACCTGCCCCCTGCACCGGCAGAGAGCTCGGGGGAGCCAGAGTCTGTCAGGCAGCTGCTGGGCTGGCCGCCTGTGTGGGAAGTGGCAGAGCCGACCTAGGGGCAAGTTGGGCCTCTTGCTCTCCCTGCTGCCCTGAGGCTGCTGGGCCAAAGACGTCTTGGGCATCCAGCCCCTTACTGGTCCCTTCCCTCTGACGAGGCCCTCTGAGCTCCAGCACCTTGCAGTGTGGAGACAGCCCCTGCCAGCAACCTCCTCTCCAAGGAGGCCTCAACCGAGGCCTAGGCCCAGGGGAAAGGCACCAGCGGGGATGAGCCTGGGGAGGCGCCCGGGCATGTCTGGACCCAGTCCCCGCAGCCTGCCCCTTGGTGGGGCAGTACCCCCGGAGGCCAGGAAGGTCTGGGCAAGGCTGGCCAGGGGCAGGGGCCCTGCTGGGTCCTGCCCCTGGCCTGTGGGGCCTCTGAGCACAACCGGCCCTCTCCCACTGGAAGAACTCCCCGGCTGCCTCCAAAGGCCAGTTTGCCAACACTCCCGCCCGCTGTTCCCGCCAGGCACGCACAATGCTCCCAAGCCCGTGAGAAAAGCGCTTCGGGGTGGTGCTCTCCTCGGGCCCTTGACCTGAGCCTGGGGGCCAGGCACTTGGTCCACACTCCCAGACCAAGGCAGAACCACATGCACACGTCTGTTCCTGACCCCTGCACCGGCAGAGAGCTCGGGGGAGCCAGAGTCTGTCAGGCAGCTGCTGGGCTGGCCGCCTGTGTGGGAAGGGGCAGAGCCGACCTAGGGGCAAGTTGGGCCTCTTCCTCTCCCTGCTGCCCTGAGGCTGCTGGGCCAAAGAGGTCTTGGGCATCCAGCCCCTTGCTTGTCCCTTCCCTCTGACGAGGCCCTCTGAGCTCCAGCACCTTGCAGTGTGGAGACAGCCCCTGCCAGCAACCTCCTCTCCAAGGAGGCCTCAACCGAGGCCTAGGCCCAGGGGAAAGGCACCAGCGGGGATGAGCCAGTGGAGGCGCACGGGCATGTCTGGACCCAGTCCCCGCAGCCTGCCTCTTGGTGGGGCAGTACCCCCGGAGGCCAGGAAGGTCTGGGCAAGGCTGCCAGGGGCAGGGACACTGCTGGGTCCTGCCCCTGGCCTGTGGGGCGTCTGAGCACAACCGGCACTCTCCCGCTGGAAGACCTGCCCGGCCGCCTCCAAAGGCCGGTTAACAAGCGCTCCCGCCCACTGTTCCCAGCAGGCGTGCACAATGCTCCCAAGCCCGGGAGAAAAGCGCTTCGGGGTGGTGCTCTCTCCGGGCCCTTGCCCCTGAGCCTGGGGGCAAGGCAGGGTGTCCACACTCCCAGGCCAAGGCAGAACCACATGCACACGTCTGATCTGCCCCCTGCACCGGCAGAGAGCTCGGGGGAGCCAGAGTCTGTCAGGCAGCTGCTGGGCTGGCCGCCTGTGTGGGAAGGGGCAGAGCCGACCTAGGGGCAAGTTGGGCCTCTTGCTCTCCCTGCTGCCCTGAGGCTGCTGGACCAAAGAGGTCTTGGGCATCAAGCCCCTTGCTTGTCCCTTCCCTCTGACGAGGCCCTCTGAGCTCCAGCACCTTGCAGTGTGGAGACAGCCCCTGCCAGCAATCTCCTCTCCAAGGAGGCCTCAACCGAGGCCTAGGCCCAGGGAAAAGGCACCAGCGGGGTTGAGCCAGGGGAGGCGCCCGGGCATGTCTGGACCCTGTCCCCGCAGCCTGCCCCTTGGTGGGGCAGTACCCCCGGAGGCCAGAAAGGTCTGGGCAAGGCTGGCCAGGGGCAGGGGCCCTGCTGGGTCCTGCCCCTGGCCTGTGGGGCCTCTGAGCACAACCGGCCCTTGCCCACTGGAAGACCTCCCCGGCTGCCTCCAAAGGCCGGTTTGCAAGCACTCCCGCCCACTGTTCCTGCCAGGCGCGCACAATGCTCCCAAGCCCGGGAGAAAAGCGCTTCGGGGTGGTGGTCTCTCCGGGACCCTGCCCCTGAGCCTGGGGGCCAGGCAGGGGATCCACTGTCCCAGGCCAAGGCAGAACCACATGCACACGTCTGTTCCTGCCCCCTCCACCGGCAGAGAGCTGGGGGGAGCCAGAGTCTGTCAGGCAGCTGCTGGGCTGGCCGCCTGTGTGGGAAGGGGCAGAGCCGACCTAGGGGCAAGTTGGGCCTCTTGCTCTCCCTGCTGCCCTGAGGCTGCTGGGCCAAAGAGGTCTTGGGCATCCAGCCCCTTGCTGGTCCCTTCCCTCTGACGAGGCCCTCTGAGCTCCAGCACCTTGCAGTGTGGAGACAGCCCCTGCCAGCAACCTCTTCTCCAAGGAGGCCTCAACCGAGGCCTAGGCCCAGGGGAAAGGCACCAGCGGGGATGAGCCAGTGGAGGCGCACGGGCATGTCTGGACCCAGTCCCCGCAGCCTGCCCCTTGGTGGGGCAGTACCCCCGGAGGCCAGGAAGGTCTGGGCAAGGCTGGCCAGGGGCAGGGGCCCTGCTGGGTCCTGCCCCTGGCCTGTGGGGCCTCTGAGCACAACCGGCCCTCTCCCACTGGAAGACCTCCCCGGCTGCCTCCAAAGGCCGGTTTGCCAACACTCCCGCCCGCTGTTCCCGCCAGGCACGCACAATGCTCCCAAGCCCGGGAGAAAAGCGCTTCAGGGTGTTGCCCTCTCCGGGCCCTTGCCCCTGAGCCTGGGGTCCAGGCAGTGGGTCCACACTCCCAGACCAAGGCAGAACCACATGCACACGTCTGTTCCTGACCCCTGCACCGGCAGAGAGCTCGGGGGAGCCAGAGTCTGTCAGGCAGCTGCTGGGTTGGCTGCCTGTGTGGGAAGGGGCAGAGCCGACCTAGGGGCAAGTTGGGCCTCTTCCTCTCCCTGCTGCCCTGAGGCTGCTGGGCCAAAGACGTCTTGGGCATCCAGCCCCTTACTGGTCCCTTCCCTCTGACGAGGCCCTCTGAGCTCCAGCACCTTGCAGTGTGGAGACAGCCCCTGCCAGCAACCTCCTCTCCAAGGAGGCCTCAACCGAGGCCTAGGCCCAGGGGAAAGGCACCAGCGGGGATGAGCCAGTGGAGGCGCAAGGGCATGTCTGGACCCAGTCCCCGCAGCCTGCCCCTTGGTGGGGCAGTACCCCCGGAGGCCAGGAAGGTCTGGGCAAGGCTGCGAGGGGCAGGGGCCCTGCTGGGTCGTGCCCCTGGCCTGTGGGGCGTCTGAGCACAACCGGCACTCTCCCACTGGAAGACCTCCCCGTCTGCCTCCAAAGGCCGGTTTGCAAGCACTCCCGCCCGCTGTTCCCGCCAGGCAGGCACAATGCTCCCAAGCCCGGGAGAAAAGCGCTTCGGAGTGGTGCTCTCCTCGGGCCCTTGCCCCTGAGCCTGGGGGCCAGGCAGTAGGAACACACTCCCAGGCCAAGGCAGAACGACATGCACACGTCTATTCCTGCCCCCTACACCGGCAGAGAGCTCGGGGGAGCCAGAGACTGCCAGGCTGCTGCTGGGCTGGCTGCCTGTGTGGGACGGGGCAGAGCCGACCTAGGGGCAAGTTGGGCCTCTTGCTCTCCCTGCTGCCCTGAGGCTGCTGGGTCAAAGAGGTCTTGGGCATCCAGCCCTTTGCTGGTCCCTTCCCTCTGACGAGGCCCTCTGAGCTCCAGCACCTTGCAGTGTGGAGACAGCCCCTGCCAGCAACCTCCTCTCCAAAGAGGCCTCAACCGAGGCCTACGCCCAGGGGAAAAGCACCAGCGGGGATGATCCTGGGGAGGCGCACGGACATGTCTGGACCCAGTCCCCGCAGCCTGCCCCTTGGTGGGGCAGTCCCCCGGAGGCCAGGAAGGTCTGGGCAAGGCTGGCCAGGGGCAGGGTCCCTGCTGGGTCCTGCCCCTGGCCTGTGAGGCCTCTGAGCACAACCGGCCCTCTCCCACTGGAAGACCTCCCCAGCTGCCTCCAAAGTCCTGTTTGCAAACACTCCCGCCCGCTGTTCACGCCAGGCTCGCACAATGCTCCCAAGCCCGGGAGAAAAGCGCTTCGGGGTGGTGCTCTCTCCGGGCCCTTGCCCCTGAGCCTGGGGGCCAGGCAGTGGGTCCACACTCCCAGACCAAGGCAGAACCACATGCACACGTCTGTTCCTGACCCCTGCACCGGCAGAGAGCTCTGGGGAGCCAGAGTCTGTCAGGCAGCTGCTGGGCTGGCCGCCTGTGTGGGAAGGGGCAGAGCCGACCTAGGGGCAAGTTGGGCCTCTTCCTCTCCCTGCTGCCCTGAGGCTGCTGGGCCAAAGAGGTCTTGGGCATCCAGCCCCTTGCTGGTCCCTTCCCTCTGACGAGGCCCTCTGAGCTCCAGCACCTTGCAGTGTGGAGACAGCCCCTGCCAGCAACCTCCTCTCCAATGAGGCCTCAACCGAGGCCTAGGCCCAGGGGAAAGGCACCAGCGGGGATGAACCTGGGGAGGCGCCCGGGCATGTCTGGACCCAGTCCCCGCAGCCTGCCCCTTGGTGGGGCAGTACCCCCGGAGGCCAGGAAGGTCTGTGCAAGGCTGCCAGGGGCAGGGACAGCGCTGGGTCCTGCCCCTGGCCTGTGGGACGTCTGAGCACAACCGGCACTCTCCCGCTGGAAGACCTCCCCGTCTGCCTCCAAAGGCCGGTTTGCAAGCACTCCCGCCCGCTGTTCCCGCCAGGCACGCACAATGCTCCCAAGCCCGGGAGAAAAGCGCTTCGGGGTGGTGCTCTCTCCGGGCCCTTGCCCCTAAGCCTGCGGGCCAGGCAGGGAGAACACACTCCCAGGCCAAGACAGAACGACATGAACACGTCTGTTCCTGCCCCCTACACCGGCAGAGAGCTCGGGGGAGCCAGAGTCTCTCAGGCAGGTGCTGGGCTGGCCGCCTGTGTGGGAAGGGGCAGAGCCGACCTAGGGGCAAGTTGGGCCTCTTGCTCTCCCTGCTGCCCTGAGGCTGCTGGGCCAAAGACGTCTTGGGCATCCAGCCCTTTGCTGGTCCCTTCCCTCTGACGAGGCCCTCTGACCTCCAGCACCTTGCAGTGTGGAGACAGCACCTGCCAGCAATCTCCTCTCCAAGGAGGCCTCAACCGAGACCTAGGCCCAGGGGAAAGGCACCAGCGGGGATGAGCCTGGGGAGGCGCCCGGGCATGTCTGGACCCAGTCCCCGCAGCCTGCCCCTTGGTGGGGCAGTACCACTGGAGGCCAGGAAGGTCTGGGCAAGGCTGACCAGGGGCAGGGGACCTGCTGGGTCCTGACCCTGGCCTGTGGGGCCTCTGAGCACAACCGGCCCTCTCCCACTGGAAGACCTCCCCGGCTGCCTCCAAAGGCCGGTTTGCAAGCACTCCCGCCCACTGTTCCCGCCAGGCGCGCACAATGCTCCCAAGCCCGGGAGAAAAGCGCTTCGGGGTGGTGGTCTCTCCGGGCCCCTGCCCCTGAGCCTGGGGGCCAGGCAGGGGATCCACAGTCCCAGGCCAAGGCAGAACCACATGCACACGTCTGTTCCTGCCCCCTCCACCGGCAGAGAGCTGGGGGGAGCCAGAGTCTGTCAGGCAGCTGCTGGGCTGGCCGCCTGTGTGGGAAGGGGCAGAGCCGACCTAGGGGCAAGTTGGGCCTCTTGCTCTCCCTGCTGCCCTGAGGCTGCTGGGCCAAAGAGGTCTTGGGCATCCAGCCCCTTGCTGGTCCCTTCCCTCTGACGAGGCCCTCTGAGCTCCAGCACCTTGCAGTGTGGAGACAGCCCCTGCCAGCAACCTCTTCTCCAAGGAGGCCTCAACCGAGGCCTAGGCCCAGGGGAAAGGCACCAGCGGGGATGAGCCAGTGGAGGCGCACGGGCATGTCTGGACCCAGTCCCCGCAGCCTGCCCCTTGGTGGGGCAGTACCCCCGGAGGCCAGGAAGGTCTGGGCAAGGCTGGCCAGGGGCAGGGGCCCTGCTGGGTCCTGCCCCTGGCCTGTGGGGCCTCTGAGCACAACCGGCCCTCTCCCACTGGAAGACCTCCCCGGCTGCCTCCAAAGGCCGTTTTGCACGCACTCCCGCCCACTGTTCCCACCAAGCGCGCACAATGCTCCCATCCCGGGAGAAAAGCGCTTCGGGGTGGTGCTCTCTCCGGGCCCTTGCCCCTGAGACTGGGGGCCAGGCAGGGGATCCACAGTCCCAGGCCAAGGCACAACAACATGCACACGTCTGTTCCTGCCCCCTCCACCGGCAGAGAGCTTGGGGGAGCCAGAGTCTGTCAGGCAGCTGCTGGGCTGGCCGCCTGTGTGGGAAGGGGCAGAGCCGACCTAGGGGCAAGTTGGGCCTCTTGCTCTCCCTGCTGCCCTGAGGCTGCTGGGCCAAAGAGGTCTTGGGCATCCAGCCCCTTGCTGGTCCCTTCCCTCTGACGAGGCCCTCTGAGCTCCAGCACCTTGCAGTGTGGAGACAGCCCCTGCCAGCAACCTCCTCTCCAAGGAGGCCTCAACCGAGGCCTAGGCACAGGGGAAAGGCACCAGCGGGGATGAGCCAGTGGAGGCGCACAGGCATATCAGGACCCAGGCCCTGCAGCCTGCCCCTTGGTGGGGCAGTACCCCTGGAGGCCAGGAAGTTCTGGGCAAGGCTGGCCAGGGGCAGGGTCCCTGCTGGGTCCTGCCCCTGGCCTGTGGGGCCTCTGAGCACAACCGGCCCTCTCCCACTGGAAGACCTCCCCGGCTGCCTCCAAAGGCGGGTTTGCCAACACTCCCGCCCGCTGTTCCCGCCAGGCACGCACAACGCTCCCAAGCCCGGGAGAAAAGCGCTTCGGGGTGGTGCTCTCTCCGGGCCCTTGCCCCTGAGCCTGGGGTCCAGGCAGTGGGTCCACACTCCCAGACCAAGGCAGAACCACATGCACACGTCTGTTCCTGACCCCTGCACCGGCAGAGAGCTCGGGGGAGCCAGAGTCTGTCAGGCAGCTGCTGGGTTGGCTGCCTGTGTGGGAAGGGGCAGAGCCGACCTAGGGGCAAGTTGGGCCTCTTGCTCTCCCTGCTGCCCTGAGGCTGCTGGGCCAAAGAGGTCTTGGGCATCCAGCCCCTTGCTGGTCCCTTCCCGCTGACGAGGCCCTCTGAGCTCCAGCACCTTGCAGTGTGGAGACAGCCCCTGCCAGCAACCTCCTCTCCAAGGAGGCCTCAACCGAGGCCTAGGCCCAGGGGAAAGGCACCAGCGGGGATGAGCCTGGGGAGGCGCCCGGGCATCTCTGGACCCAGGCCCCGCAGCCTGCCCCTTAGTGGGGCAGTACCCCCGGAGGCCAGGAAGGTCTGGGCAAGGCTGGCCAGGGGCAGGGGCCCTGCTGCGTCCTGCCCCTGGCCTGTGGGGCCTCTGAGCACAACCGGCCCTCTCCCACTGGAAGACCTCCCCGGCTGCCTCCAAGGCCGGTTTGCAAGCGCTCCCGCCCACTGTTCCCAGCAGGCGTGCACAATGCTCCCAAGCCCGGGAGAAAAGCGCTTCAGGGTGGTGCTCTCTCCGGGCACTTGCCCCTGAGCCTGGGGTCAAGGCAGGGTGTCCACACTCCCAGGACAAGGCAGAACCACATGCACACGTCTGATCTGCCCCCTGCACCGGCAGAGAGCTCGGGGGAGCCAGAGTCTGTCAGGCAGCTGCTGGGCTGGCCGCCTGTGTGGGAAGGGGCAGAGCCGACCTAGGGGCAAGTTGGGCCTCTTGCTCTCCCTGCTGCCCTGAGGCTGCTGGGCCAAAGAGGTCTTGGGCATCCAGCCCCTTGCTGGTCCCTTCCCTCTGACGAGGCCCTCTGAGCTCCAGCACCTTGCAGTGTGGAGACAGCCCCTGCCAGCAACCTCCTCTCCAAGGAGGCCTCAACCGAGGCCTAGGCCCAGGGGAAAGGCACCAGCGGGGATGAGCCTGGGGAGGCGCCCGGGCATGTCTGGACCCAGTCCCCGCAGCCTGCCCCTTGGTGGGGCAGTACCCCCGGAGGCCAGGAAGGTCTGGGCAAGGCTGCCAGGGGCAGGGACACTGCTGGGTCCTGCCCCTGGCCTGTGGGGCGTCTGAGCACAACCGGCCCTCTCCCGCTGGAAGACCTCCCCGTCTGCCTCGAAAGGCCGGTTTGCAAGCACTCCCGCCCGCTGTTCCCGCCAGGCACGCACAATGCTCCCAAGCCCGGGAGAAAAGCGCTTCGGGGTGGTGCTCTCACCGGGCCCTTGCCCCTGAGCCTGGGGGCAAGGCATGGGGAACACACTCCCAGGCCAAGGCAGAACCACATGCCCACGTCTGTTCCTGTCCCCTGCACCGGCAGAGAGCTTGGGGGAGCCAGAGTCTGTCAGGCAGCTGCTGGGTTGGCCGCCTGTGTGGGAAGGGGCAGAGCCGCCCTAGGGGCAAGTTGGGCCTCTTGCTCTCCCTGCTGCCCTGAGGCTGCTGGGCCAAAGACGTCTTGGGCATCCAGCCCCTTACTGGTCCCTTCCCTCTGACGAGGCCCTCTGAGCTCCAGCACCTTGCAGTGTGGAGACAGCCCCTGCCAGCAACCTCCTCTCCAAGGAGGCCTCAACCGAGGCCTAGGCCCAGGGGAAAGGCACCAGCGGGGATGAGCCAGGGGAGGCGCCCGAGCATGTCTGGACCCAGTCCCCGCAGCCTGCCCCTTGGTGGGGCAGTACCCCCGGAGGCCAGGAAGGTCTGGGTAAGACTGCCCAGGGGCAGGGGGACTGCTGGGTCCTGCCCCTGGCCTGTGGGGCCTCTGAGCACAACCGGCCCTCTCCCACTGGAAGACCTCCCCGGCTGCCTCCAAAGGCCGGTTTACAAGCGCTCCAGGCCACTGTTACCAGCAGGCGGGCACAATGCTCCTAAGCCCGGAAGAAAAGCGCTTCAGGGTGGTGCTCTCTCTGGGCCCTTGCCCCTGAGCCTGGGGGCAAGGCAGGGTGTCCACACTCCCAGGCCAAGGCAGAACCACATGCACACGTCTGACCTGCCCCCTGCACCGGCAGAGAGCTCGGGGGAGCCAGAGTCTGTCAGGCAGCTGCTGGGCTGGCCGCCTGTGTGGGAAGTGGCAGAGCCGACCTAGGGGCAAGTTGGGCCTCTTGCTCTCCCTGCTGCCCTGAGGCTGCTGGGCCAAAGACGTCTTGGGCATCCAGCCCCTTACTGGTCCCTTCCCTCTGACGAGGCCCTCTGAGCTCCAGCACCTTGCAGTGTGGAGACAGCCCCTGCCAGCAACCTCCTCTCCAAGGAGGCCTCAACCGAGGCCTAGGCCCAGGGGAAAGGCACCAGCGGGGATGAGCCTGGGGAGGCGCCCGGGCATGTCTGGACCCAGTCCCCGCAGCCTGCCCCTTGGTGGGGCAGTACCCCCGGAGGCCAGGAAGGTCTGGGCAAGGCTGGCCAGGGGCAGGGGCCCTGCTGGGTCCTGCCCCTGGCCTGTGGGGCCTCTGAGCACAACCGGCCCTCTCCCACTGGAAGAACTCCCCGGCTGCCTCCAAAGGCCAGTTTGCCAACACTCCCGCCCGCTGTTCCCGCCAGGCACGCACAATGCTCCCAAGCCCGTGAGAAAAGCGCTTCGGGGTGGTGCTCTCCTCGGGCCCTTGCCCTGAGCCTGGGGGCCAGGCACTTGGTCCACACTCCCAGACCAAGGCAGAACCACATGCACACGTCTGTTCCTGACCCCTGCACCGGCAGAGAGCTCGGGGGAGCCAGAGTCTGTCAGGCAGCTGCTGGGCTGGCCGCCTGTGTGGGAAGGGGCAGAGCCGACCTAGGGGCAAGTTGGGCCTCTTCCTCTCCCTGCTGCCCTGAGGCTGCTGGGCCAAAGAGGTCTTGGGCATCCAGCCCCTTGCTTGTCCCTTCCCTCTGACGAGGCCCTCTGAGCTCCAGCACCTTGCAGTGTGGAGACAGCCCCTGCCAGCAACCTCCTCTCCAAGGAGGCCTCAACCGAGGCCTAGGCCCAGGGGAAAGGCACCAGCGGGGATGAGCCAGTGGAGGCGCACGGGCATGTCTGGACCCAGTCCCCGCAGCCTGCCTCTTGGTGGGGCAGTACCCCCGGAGGCCAGGAAGGTCTGGGCAAGGCTGCCAGGGGCAGGGACACTGCTGGGTCCTGCCCCTGGCCTGTGGGGCGTCTGAGCACAACCGGCACTCTCCCGCTGGAAGACCTGCCCGGCCGCCTCCAAAGGCCGGTTAACAAGCGCTCCCGCCCACTGTTCCCAGCAGGCGTGCACAATGCTCCCAAGCCCGGGAGAAAAGCGCTTCGGGGTGGTGCTCTCTCCGGGCCCTTGCCCCTGAGCCTGGGGGCAAGGCAGGGTGTCCACACTCCCAGGCCAAGGCAGAACCACATGCACACGTCTGATCTGCCCCCTGCACCGGCAGAGAGCTCGGGGGAGCCAGAGTCTGTCAGGCAGCTGCTGGGCTGGCCGCCTGTGTGGGAAGGGGCAGAGCCGACCTAGGGGCAAGTTGGGCCTCTTGCTCTCCCTGCTGCCCTGAGGCTGCTGGACCAAAGAGGTCTTGGGCATCAAGCCCCTTGCTTGTCCCTTCCCTCTGACGAGGCCCTCTGAGCTCCAGCACCTTGCAGTGTGGAGACAGCCCCTGCCAGCAATCTCCTCTCCAAGGAGGCCTCAACCGAGGCCTAGGCCCAGGGAAAAGGCACCAGCGGGGTTGAGCCAGGGGAGGCGCCCGGGCATGTCTGGACCCTGTCCCCGCAGCCTGCCCCTTGGTGGGGCAGTACCCCCGGAGGCCAGAAAGGTCTGGGCAAGGCTGGCCAGGGGCAGGGGCCCTGCTGGGTCCTGCCCCTGGCCTGTGGGGCCTCTGAGCACAACCGGCCCTTGCCCACTGGAAGACCTCCCCGGCTGCCTCCAAAGGGCGGTTTGCAAGCACTCCCGCCCACTGTTCCTGCCAGGCGCGCACAATGCTCCCAAGCCCGGGAGAAAAGCGCTTCGGGGTGGTGGTCTCTCCGGGACCCTGCCCCTGAGCCTGGGGGCCAGGCAGGGGATCCACTGTCCCAGGCCAAGGCAGAACCACATGCACACGTCTGTTCCTGCCCCCTCCACCGGCAGAGAGCTGGGGGGAGCCAGAGTCTGTCAGGCAGCTGCTGGGCTGGCCGCCTGTGTGGGAAGGGGCAGAGCCGACCTAGGGGCAAGTTGGGCCTCTTGCTCTCCCTGCTGCCCTGAGGCTGCTGGGCCAAAGAGGTCTTGGGCATCCAGCCCCTTGCTGGTCCCTTCCCTCTGACGAGGCCCTCTGAGCTCCAGCACCTTGCAGTGTGGAGACAGCCCCTGCCAGCAACCTCTTCTCCAAGGAGGCCTCAACCGAGGCCTAGGCCCAGGGGAAAGGCACCAGCGGGGATGAGCCAGTGGAGGCGCACGGGCATGTCTGGACCCAGTCCCCGCAGCCTGCCCCTTGGTGGGGCAGTACCCCCGGAGGCCAGGAAGGTCTGGGCAAGGCTGGCCAGGGGCAGGGGCCCTGCTGGGTCCTGCCCCTGGCCTGTGGGGCCTCTGAGCACAACCGGCCCTCTCCCACTGGAAGACCTCCCCGGCTGCCTCCAAAGGCCGGTTTGCCAACACTCCCGCCCGCTGTTCCCGCCAGGCACGCACAATGCTCCCAAGCCCGGGAGAAAAGCGCTTCAGGGTGTTGCCCTCTCCGGGCCCTTGCCCCTGAGCCTGGGGTCCAGGCAGTGGGTCCACACTCCCAGACCAAGGCAGAACCACATGCACACGTCTGTTCCTGACCCCTGCACCGGCAGAGAGCTCGGGGGAGCCAGAGTCTGTCAGGCAGCTGCTGGGTTGGCTGCCTGTGTGGGAAGGGGCAGAGCCGACCTAGGGGCAAGTTGGGCCTCTTCCTCTCCCTGCTGCCCTGAGGCTGCTGGGCCAAAGACGTCTTGGGCATCCAGCCCCTTACTGGTCCCTTCCCTCTGACGAGGCCCTCTGAGCTCCAGCACCTTGCAGTGTGGAGACAGCCCCTGCCAGCAACCTCCTCTCCAAGGAGGCCTCAACCGAGGCCTAGGCCCAGGGGAAAGGCACCAGCGGGGATGAGCCAGTGGAGGCGCAAGGGCATGTCTGGACCCAGTCCCCGCAGCCTGCCCCTTGGTGGGGCAGTACCCCCGGAGGCCAGGAAGGTCTGGGCAAGGCTGCGAGGGGCAGGGGCCCTGCTGGGTCGTGCCCCTGGCCTGTGGGGCGTCTGAGCACAACCGGCACTCTCCCACTGGAAGACCTCCCCGTCTGCCTCCAAAGGCCGGTTTGCAAGCACTCCCGCCCGCTGTTCCCGCCAGGCAGGCACAATGCTCCCAAGCCCGGGAGAAAAGCGCTTCGGAGTGGTGCTCTCCTCGGGCCCTTGCCCCTGAGCCTGGGGGCCAGGCAGTAGGAACACACTCCCAGGCCAAGGCAGAACGACATGCACACGTCTATTCCTGCCCCCTACACCGGCAGAGAGCTCGGGGGAGCCAGAGACTGCCAGGCTGCTGCTGGGCTGGCTGCCTGTGTGGGACGGGGCAGAGCCGACCTAGGGGCAAGTTGGGCCTCTTGCTCTCCCTGCTGCCCTGAGGCTGCTGGGTCAAAGAGGTCTTGGGCATCCAGCCCTTTGCTGGTCCCTTCCCTCTGACGAGGCCCTCTGAGCTCCAGCACCTTGCAGTGTGGAGACAGCCCCTGCCAGCAACCTCCTCTCCAAAGAGGCCTCAACCGAGGCCTACGCCCAGGGGAAAAGCACCAGCGGGGATGATCCTGGGGAGGCGCACGGACATGTCTGGACCCAGTCCCCGCAGCCTGCCCCTTGGTGGGGCAGTCCCCCGGAGGCCAGGAAGGTCTGGGCAAGGCTGGCCAGGGGCAGGGTCCCTGCTGGGTCCTGCCCCTGGCCTGTGAGGCCTCTGAGCACAACCGGCCCTCTCCCACTGGAAGACCTCCCCAGCTGCCTCCAAAGTCCTGTTTGCAAACACTCCCGCCCGCTGTTCACGCCAGGCTCGCACAATGCTCCCAAGCCCGGGAGAAAAGCGCTTCGGGGTGGTGCTCTCTCCGGGCCCTTGCCCCTGAGCCTGGGGGCCAGGCAGTGGGTCCACACTCCCAGACCAAGGCAGAACCACATGCACACGTCTGTTCCTGACCCCTGCACCGGCAGAGAGCTCGGGGGAGCCAGAGTCTGTCAGGCAGCTGCTGGGCTGGCCGCCTGTGTGGGAAGGGGCAGAGCCGACCTAGGGGCAAGTTGGGCCTCTTCCTCTCCCTGCTGCCCTGAGGCTGCTGGGCCAAAGAGGTCTTGGGCATCCAGCCCCTTGCTGGTCCCTTCCCTCTGACGAGGCCCTCTGAGCTCCAGCACCTTGCAGTGTGGAGACAGCCCCTGCCAGCAACCTCCTCTCCAATGAGGCCTCAACCGAGGCCTAGGCCCAGGGGAAAGGCACCAGCGGGGATGAACCTGGGGAGGCGCCCGGGCATGTCTGGACCCAGTCCCCGCAGCCTGCCCCTTGGTGGGGCAGTACCCCCGGAGGCCAGGAAGGTCTGTGCAAGGCTGCCAGGGGCAGGGACAGCGCTGGGTCCTGCCCCTGGCCTGTGGGACGTCTCAGCACAACCGGCACTCTCCCGCTGGAAGACCTCCCCGTCTGCCTCCAAAGGCCGGTTTGCAAGCACTCCCGCCCGCTGTTCCCGCCAGGCACGCACAATGCTCCCAAGCCCGGGAGAAAAGCGCTTCGGGGTGGTGCTCTCTCCGGGCCCTTGCCCCTAAGCCTGCGGGCCAGGCAGGGAGAACACACTCCCAGGCCAAGACAGAACGACATGAACACGTCTGTTCCTGCCCCCTACACCGGCAGAGAGCTCGGGGGAGCCAGAGTCTCTCAGGCAGGTGCTGGGCTGGCCGCCTGTGTGGGAAGGGGCAGAGCCGACCTAGGGGCAAGTTGGGCCTCTTGCTCTCCCTGCTGCCCTGAGGCTGCTGGGCCAAAGACGTCTTGGGCATCCAGCCCTTTGCTGGTCCCTTCCCTCTGACGAGGCCCTCTGACCTCCAGCACCTTGCAGTGTGGAGACAGCACCTGCCAGCAATCTCCTCTCCAAGGAGGCCTCAACCGAGACCTAGGCCCAGGGGAAAGGCACCAGCGGGGATGAGCCTGGGGAGGCGCCCGGGCATGTCTGGACCCAGTCCCCGCAGCCTGCCCCTTGGTGGGGCAGTACCACTGGAGGCCAGGAAGGTCTGGGCAAGGCTGACCAGGGGCAGGGGACCTGCTGGGTCCTGACCCTGGCCTGTGGGGCCTCTGAGCACAACCGGCCCTCTCCCACTGGAAGACCTCCCCGGCTGCCTCCAAAGGCCGTTTTGCACGCACTCCCGCCCACTCTTCCCACCAAGCGCGCACAATGCTCCCAAGCCCGGGAGAAAAGCGTTTCGGGGTGGTGCTCTCTCCGGGCCCTTGCCCCTGAGACTGGGGGCCAGGCAGGGGGTCCACACTCCCAGGCCAAGGCAGAACCACATGCACACGTCTGTTCCTGACCCCTGCACCGGCAGAGAGCTCGGGGGAGCCAGAGTCTGTCAGGCAGCTGCTGGGCTGGCCGCCTTTGTGGGAAGGGGCAGAGCCGACCTAGGTTCAAGTAGGGCCTCTTGCTCTCCCTGCTGCCCTGAGGCTGCTGGGCCAAAGAGGTCTTGGGCATCCAGCCCTTTGCTTGTCCCTTCCCTCTGACGAGGCCCTCTGAGCTCCAGCACCTTGCAGTGTGGAGACAGCCCCTGCCAGCAACCTCCTCTCCAAGGAGGCCTCAACCGAGACCTAGGACCAGGGGAAAGGCACCAGCGGGGATGAGCCTGGGGAGGCGCCCAGGCATGTCTGGACCCAGTCCCCGCAGCCTGCCCCTTGGTGGGGCAGTACCCCCGGAGGCCAGGAAGGTCTGGGAAAGGCTGGCCAGGGGCAGGGGACCTGCTGGGTCCTGCCCCTGGCCTGTGGGGCCTCTGAGCACAACCGGCCCTCTCCCACTGGAAGACCTCCCCGGCTGCCTCCAAAGTCCTGTTTGCCAACACTCCCACCCGCTGTTCACGCCAGACTTGCACAATGCTCCCAAGCCCGGGAGAAAAGCGCTTCGGGGTGGTGCTCTCTCCGGGCCCTTGCCCCTGAGCCTGGGGGCAAGGCATGGGGAACACACTCCCAGGCCAAGGCAGAACCACATGCCCACGTCTGTTCCTGTCCCCTGCACCGGCAGAGAGCTTGGGGGAGCCAGAGTCTGTCAGGCAGCTGCTGGGTTGGCCGCCTGTGTGGGAAGGGGCAGAGCCGCCCTAGGGGCAAGTTGGGCCTCTTGCTCTCCCTGCTGCCCTGAGGCTGCTGGGCCAAAGACGTCTTGGGCATCCAGCCCCTTACTGGTCCCTTCCCTCTGACGAGGCCCTCTGAGCTCCAGCACATTGCAGTGTGGAGACAGCCCCTGCCAGCAACCTCCTCTCCAAGGAGGCCTCAACCGAGGCCTAGGCCCAGGGGAAAGGCACCAGCGGGGATGAGCCAGGGGAGGCGCCCGAGCATGTCTGGACCCAGTCCCCGCAGCCTGCCCCTTGGTGGGGCAGTACCCCCGGAGGCCAGGAAGGTCTGGGCAAGGCTGGCCAGGGGCAGGGGCCCTGCTGGGTCCTGCCCCTGGCCTGTGGGGCCTCTGAGCACAACCGGCCCTCTCCCACTGGAAGACCTCCCCGGCTGCCTCCAAAGGCCGGTTTGCAAGCGCTCCCGGCCACTGTTACCAGCAGGCGGGCACAATGCTCCTAAGCCCGGAAGAAAAGCGCTTCAGGGTGGTGCTCTCTCTGGGCCCTTGCCCCTGAGCCTGGGGGCAAGGCAGGGTGTCCACACTCCCAGGCCAAGGCAGAACCACATGCACACGTCTGACCTGCCCCCTGCACCGGCAGAGAGCTCGGGGGAGCCAGAGTCTGTCAGGCAGCTGCTGGGCTGGCCGCCTGTGTGGGAAGTGGCAGAGCCGACCTAGGGGCAAGTTGGGCCTCTTGCTCTCCCTGCTGCCCTGAGGCTGCTGGGCCAAAGAGGTCTTGGGCATCCAGCCCCTTGCTGGTCCCTTCCCTCTGACGAGGCCCTCTGAGCTCCAGCACCTTGCAGTGTGGAGACAGCCCCTGCCAGCAACCTCCTCTCCAAGGAGGCCTCAACCGAGGCCTAGGCCCAGGGGAAAGGCACCAGCGGGGATGAGCCTGGGGAGGCGCCCGGGCATGTCTGGACCCAGTCCCCGCAGCCTGCCCCTTGGTGGGGCAGTACCCCCGGAGGCCAGAAAGGTCTGGGCAAGGCTGGCCAGAGGCAGGGGCCCTGCTGGGTCCTGCCCCTGGCCTGTGGGGTCTCTGAGCACAACCGGCCCTCTCCCACTGGAAGAACTCCCCGGCTGCCTCCAAAGGCCAGTTTGCCAACACTCCCGCCCGCTGTTCCCGCCAGGCACGCACAACGCTCCCAAGGCCAGGAGAAAAGCGCTTCGGGGTGTTGCTCTCTCCGGGCCCTTGCCCCTGAGCCTGGGGTCCAGGCAGTGGGTCCATACTCCCAGACCAAGGCAGAACCACATGCACACGTCTGTTCCTGACCCCTGCACCGGCAGAGAGCTCGGGGGAGCCAGAGTCTGTCAGGCAGCTGCTGGGTTGGCTGCCTGTGTGGGAAGGGGCAGAGCCGACCTAGGGGCAAGTTGGGCCTCTTGCTCTCCCTGCTGCCCTGAGGCTGCTGGGCCAAAGAGGTCTTGGGCATCCAGCCCCTTGCTGGTCCCTTCCCTCTGACGAGGCCCTCTGAGCTCCAGCACCTTGCAGTGTGGAGACAGCCCCTGCCAGCAACCTCCTCTCCAAGGAGGCATCAACCGAGGCCTATGCCCAGGGGAAAGGCACCAGCGGGGATGAGCCTGGGGAGGTGCCCAGGCATGTCTGGACCCAGTCCCCGCAGCCTGCCCCTTGGTGGGGCAGTACCCCCGGAGGCCAGGAAGGTCTGGGCAAGGCTGGCCAGGGGCAGGGGCCCTGCTGGGTCCTGCCCCTGGCCTGTGGGGCCTCTGAGCACAACCGGCCCTCTCCCACTGGAAGAACTCCCCGGCTGACTCCAAGGGCCAGTTTGCCAACACTCCCGCCCGCTGTTCCCGCCAGGCACGCACAATGCTCCCAAGCCCGGGAGAAAAGCACTTCGGGGTGGTGCTCTCCTCGGGCCCTTGCCCCTGAGCCTGGGGGCCAGGCAGTTGGTCCACACTCCCAGACCAAGGCAGAACCACATGCACACGTCTGTTCCTGACCCCTGCACCGGCAGAGAGCTCGGGGGAGCCAGAGTCTGTCAGGCAGCTGCTGGGCTGGCCGCCTGTGTGGGAAGGGGCAGAGCCGACCTAGGGGCAAGTTGGGCCTCTTGCTCTCCCTGCTGCCCTGAGGCTGCAGGGCCAAAGAGGTCTTGGGCATCCAGCCCCTTGCTGGTCCCTTCCCTCTGACGAGGCCCTCTGAGCTCTAGCACCTTGCAGTGTGGAGACAGCCCCTGCCAGCAACATCCTCTCCAAGGAGGCCTCAACCGAGGCCTAGGCCCAGGGGAAAGGCACCAGCGGGGATGAGCCTGGGGAGGCGCCCGGGCATGTCTGGACCCAGTCCCCGCAGCCTGCCCCTTGGTGGGGCAGTACCCCCGGAGGCCAGGAAGATCTGGGCAAGGCTGGCCAGGGGCAGGGGCCCTGCTGGGTCCTCCCCATGGCCTGTGGGGCCTCTGAGCACAACCGGCCCTCTCCCACTGGAAGACCTCCCCGGCTGCCTCCAAAGGCCAGTTTGCCAACACTCCTGCCCGCTCTTCCCGCCAGGCACGCACAATGCTCCCAAGCCCGGGAGAAAAGCGCTTCGGGGTGGTGCTCTCTCCGGGCCCTTGCCCCTGAGCCTGTGGGCAAGGCAGGGGGAACACACTCCCAGACCAAGGCAGAAACACATGCACACGTCTGTTCCTGTCCCCTGCACCGGCAGAGAGCTCGGGGGAGCCAGAGTCTCTCAGGCAGGTGCTGGGCTGGCCGCCTGTGTGGGAAGGGGCAGAGCCGACCTAGGGGCAAGTTGGGCCTCTTGCTCTCCCTGCTGCCCTGAGGCTGCAGGGCCAAAGACCTCTTGGGCATCCAGCCACTTACTGGTCCCTTCCCTCTGCCGAGGCCCTCTGAGCTCCAGCACCTTGCAGTGTGGAGACAGCCCCTGCCAGCAATCTCCTCTCCAAGGAGGCCTCAACCGAGGCCTAGGCCCAGGGGAAAGGCACCAGCGGGGTTGAGCCAGGGGAGGCGCCCGGGCATGTCTGGACCCTGTCCCCGCAGCCTGCCCCTTGGTGGGGCAGTACCCCCGGAGGCCAGGAAGGTCTGGGCAAGGCTGGCCAGGGGCAGGGGCCCTGCTGGGTCCTGCCCCTGGCCTGTGGGGCCTCTGAGCACAACCGGCCCTCTCCCACTGGAAGACCTCCCCGGCTGCCTCCAAAGTCCTGTTTGCAAGCACTCCCGCCCACTGTTCCCGCCAGGCGCGCACAATGCTCCCAAGCCCGGGAGAAAAGCGCTTCGGGGTGGTGGTCTCTCCGGGCCCTTGCCCCTGAGCCTGGGGGCCAGGCAGGGGATCCACAGTCCCAGGCCAAGGCACAACAACATGCACACGTCTGTTCCTGCCCCCTCCACCGGCAGAGAGCTGGGGGGAGCCAGAGTCTGTCAGGCAGCTGCTGGGCTGGCCGCCTGTGTGGGAAGGGGCAGAGCCGACCTAGGGGCAAGTTGGGCCTCTTGCTCTCCCTGCTGCCCTGAGGCTGCTGGGCCAAAGAGGTCTTGGGCATCCAGCCCCTTGCTGGTCCCTTCCCTCTGACGAGGCCCTCTGAGCTCCAGCACCTTGCAGTGTGGAGACAGCCCCTGCCAGCAACCTCCTCTCCAAGGAGGCCTCAACCGAGGCCTAGGCACAGGGGAAAGGCACCAGCGGGGATGAGCCAGTGGAGGCGCACGGGCATATCAGGACCCAGTCCCTGCAGCCTGCCCCTTGGTGGGGCAGTACCCCCGGAGGCCAGGAAGGTCTGGGCAAGGCTGGCCAGGGGCAGGGTCCCTGCTGGGTCCTGCCCCTGGCCTGTGGGGCCTCTGAGCACAACCGGCCCTCTCCCACTGGAAGACCTCCCCGGCTGCCTCCAAAGGCGGGTTTGCCAACACTCCCGCCCGCTGTTCCGCCAGGCACGCACAACGCTCCCAAGGCCAGGAGAAAAGCGCTTCGGGGTGTTGCTCTCTCCGGGCCCTTGCCCCTGAGCCTGGGGTCCAGGCAGTGGGTCCACACTCCCAGACCAAGGCAGAACCACATGCACACGTCTGTTCCTGACCCCTGCACCGGCAGAGAGCTCGGGGGAGCCAGAGTCTGTCAGGCAGCTGCTGGGCTGGCTGCCTGTGTGGGAAGGGGCAGAGCCGACCTAGGGGCAAGTTGGGCCTCTTGCTCTCCCTGCTGCCCTGAGTCTGCTGGGGCAAAGAGGTCTTGGGCATCCAGCCCCTTGCTGGTCCCTTCCCGCTGACGAGGCCCTCTGAGCTCCAGCACCTTGCAGTGTGGAGACAGCCCCTGCCAGCAACCTCCTCTCCAAGGAGGCATCAACCGAGGCCTATGCCCAGGGGAAAGGCACCAGCGGGGATGAGCCTGGGGAGGCGCCCAGGCATGTCTGGACCCAGTCCCCGCAGCCTGCCCCTTGGTGGGGCAGTACCCCCGGAGGCCAGGAAGGTCTGGGCAAGGCTGGCCAGGGGCAGGGGACCTGCTGGGTCCTGCCCCTGGCCTGTGAGGCCTCTGAGCACAACCGGCCCTCTCCCACTGGAAGACCTCCACGGCTGCCTCCAAAGTCCTGTTTGCAAACACTCCCGCCCGCTGTTCACGCCAGGCTCGCACAATGCTCCCAAGCCCGTGAGGAAAGCGCTTCGGGGTGGTGCTCTCTCCGGGCCCTTGCCCCTGAGCCTGGGGGCAAGGCAGGGGGAACACACTCCCAGGCCAAGGCAGAACCTCATGCCCACGTCTGTTCCTGTCCCCTGCACCGGCAGAGAGCTTGGGGGAGCCAGAGTCTGTCAGGCAGCTGCTGGGTTGGCCGCCTGTGTGGGAAGGGGCAGAGCCGCCCTAGGGGCAAGTTGGGCCTCTTGCTCTCCCTGCTGCCCTGAGGCTGCTGGGCCAAAGACGTCTTGGGCATCCAGCCCCTTACTGGTCCCTTCCCTCTGACGAGGCCCTCTGAGCTCCAGCACCTTGCAGTGTGGAGACAGCCCCTGCCAGCAACCTCCTCTCCAAGGAGGCCTCAACCGAGGCCTAGGCCCAGGGGAAAGGCACCAGCGGGGATGAGCCTGGGGAGGCGCCCGGGCATGTCTGGACCCAGGCCCCGCAGCCTGCCCCTTGGTGGGGCAGTACCCCCGGAGGCCAGGAAGGTCTGGGCAAGGCTGGCCAGGGGCAGGGGCCCTGCTGCGTCCTGCCCCTGGCCTGTGGGGCCTCTGAGCACAACCGGCCCTCTCCCACTGGAAGACCTCCCCGGCTGCCTCCAAAGTCCTGTTTGCAAACACTCCCGCCCGCTGTTCACGCCAGGCTCGCACAATGCTCCCAAGCCCGTGAGGAAAGCGCTTCAGGGTGGTGCTCTCTCCGGGCCCTTGCCCCTGAGCCTGGGGGCAAGGCAGGGTGTCCACACTCCCAGGACAAGGCAGAACCACATGCACACGTCTGATCTGCCCCCTGCACCGGCAGAGAGCTCGGGGGAGCCAGAGTCTGTCAGGCAGCTGCTGGGCTGGCCGCCTGTGTGGGAAGGGGCAGAGCCAACCTAGGGGCAAGTTGGGCCTCTTGCTCTCCCTGCTGCCCTGAGGCTGCTGGGCCAAAGAGGTCTTGGGCATCCAGCCCCTTGCTGGTCCCTTCCCTCTGACGAGGCCCTCTGAGGTCCAGCACCTTGCAGTGTGGAGACAGCCCCTGCCAGCAACCTCCTCTCCAAGGAGGCCTCAACCGAGGCCTAGGCCCAGGGGAAAGGCACCAGCGGGGATGAGCCAGTGGAGGCGCCCGGGCATGTCTGGACCCAGTCCCCGCAGCCTGCCCCTTGGTGGGGCAGTACCCCCGGAGGCCAGGAAGGTCTCGGCAAGGCTGCCAGGGGCAGGGACACTGCTGGGTCCTGCCCCTGGCCTGTGGGGCGTCTGAGCACAACCGGCACTCTCCCGCTGGAAGACCTCCCCGTCTGCCTCGAAAGGCCGGTTTGCAAGCACTCCCGCCCGCTGTTCCCACCAGGCACGCACAACGCTCCCAAGGCCAGGAGAAAAGCGCTTCGGGGTGTTGCTCTCTCCGGGCCCTTGCCCCTGAGCCTGGGGTCCAGGCAGTGGGTCCACACTCCCAGACCAAGGCAGAACCACATGCACACGTCTGTTCCTGACCCCTGCACCGGCAGAGAGCTCGGGGGAGCCAGAGTCTGTCAGGCAGCTGCTGGGTTGGCTGCCTGTGTGGGAAGGGGCAGAGCCGACCTAGGGGCAAGTTGGGCCTCTTGCTCTCCCTGCTGCCCTGAGGCTGCTGGGCCAAAGAGGTCTTGGGCATCCAGCCCCTTGCTGGTCCCTTCCCGCTGACGAGGCCCTCTGAGCTCCAGCACCTTGCAGTGTGGAGACAGCCCCTGCCAGCAACCTCCTCTCCAAGGAGGCATCAACCGAGGCCTATGCCCAGGGGAAAGGCACCAGCGGGGATGAGCCTGGGGAGGCGCCCAGGCATGTCTGGACCCAGTCCCCGCAGCCTGCCCCTTGGTGGGGCAGTACCCCCGGAGGCCAGGAAGGTCTGGGCAAGGCTGGCCAGGGGCAGGGGACCTGCTGGGTCCTGCCCCTGGCCTGTGAGGCCTCTGAGCACAACCGGCCCTCTCCCACTGGAAGACCTCCACGGCTGCCTCCAAAGTCCTGTTTGCAAACACTCCCGCCCGCTGTTCACGCCAGGCTCGCACAATGCTCCCAAGCCCGTGAGAAAAGCGCTTCGGGGTGGTGCTCTCTCCGGGCCCTTGCCCCTGAGCCTGGGGGCAAGGCAGGGGGAACACACTCCCAGGCCAAGGCAGAGCCACATGCCCACGTCTGTTCCTGTCCCCTGCACCGGCAGAGAGCTTGGGGGAGCCAGAGTCTGTCAGGCAGCTGCTGGGTTGGCCGCCTGTGTGGGAAGGGGCAGAGCCGCCCTAGGGGCAAGTTGGGCCTCTTGCTCTCCCTGCTGCCCTGAGGCTGCTGGGCCAAAGACGTCTTGGGCATCCAGCCCCTTACTGGTCCCTTCCCTCTGACGAGGCCCTCTGAGCTCCAGCACCTTGCAGTGTGGAGACAGCCCCTGCCAGCAACCTCCTCTCCAAGGAGGCCTCAACCGAGGCCTAGGCCCAGGGGAAAGGCACCAGCGGGGATGAGCCTGGGGAGGCGCCCGGGCATGTCTGGACCCAGTCCCCACAGCCTGCCCCTTGGTGGGGCAGTACCCCCGGAGGCCAGGAAGGTCTGGGCAAGGCTGGCCACGGGCAGGGGCCCTGCTGGGTCCTGCCCCTGGCCTGTGGGGCCTCTGAGCACAACCGGCCCTCTCCCACTGGAAGACCTCCCCGGCTGCCTCCAAAGTCCTGTTTGCAAGCACTCCCGCCCACTGTTCCCGCCAGGCGCGCACAATGCTCCCAAGCCCGGGAGAAAAGCGCTTCGGGGTGGTGGTCTCTCCGGGCCCTTGCCCCTGAGCCTGGGGGCCAGGCAGGGGATCCACAGTCCCAGGCCAAGGCACAACAACATGCACACGTCTGTTCCTGCCCCCTCCACCGGCAGAGAGCTGGGGGGAGCCAGAGTCTGTCAGGCAGCTGCTGGGCTGGCCGCCTGTGTGGGAAGGGGCAGAGCCGACCTAGGGGCAAGTTGGGCCTCTTGCTCTCCCTGCTGCCCTGAGGCTGCTGGGCCAAAGAGGTCTTGGGCATCCAGCCCCTTGCTGGTCCCTTCCCTCTGACGAGGCCCTCTGAGCTCCAGCACCTTGCAGTGTGGAGACAGCCCCTGCCAGCAACCTCCTCTCCAAGGAGGCCTCAACCGAGGCCTAGGCACAGGGGAAAGGCACCAGCGGGGATGAGCCAGTGGAGGCGCACGGGCATATCAGGACCCAGTCCCTGCAGCCTGCCCCTTGGTGGGGCAGTACCCCCGGAGGCCAGGAAGGTCTGGGCAAGGCTGGCCAGGGGCAGGGTCCCTGCTGGGTCCTGCCCCTGGCCTGTGGGGCCTCTGAGCACAACCGGCCCTCTCCCACTGGAAGACCTCCCCGGCTGCCTCCAAAGGCCGGTTTGCCAACACTCCCGCCCGCTGTTCCCGCCAGGCACGCACTATTCTCCCAAGCCCGGGAGAAAAGCGCTTCGGGGTGTTGCTCTCTCCGGGCCCTTGCCCTTGTGCGTAGGGGCGAGGCAGTGGGTCTACACTCCCAGACCAACGCAGAACCACATGCACACGTCTGTTCCTGACCCCTGCACCGCAGAGAGCTCGGGGGAGCCAGAGTCTGTCAGGCAGCTGCTGGGCTGGCCGCCTGTGTGGGAAGGGGCAGAGCCGACCTAGGGGCAAGTTGGGCCTCTTCCTCTCCCGGCTGCCCTGAGGCTGCTGGGCCAAAGAGGTCTTGGGCATCCAGCCCCTTGCTGGTCCCTTCCCTCTGACGAGGCCCTCTGAGCTCCAGCACCTTGCAGTGTGGAGACAGCCCCTGCCAGCAACCTCCTCTCCAAGGAGGCCTCAACCGAGGCCTAGGCCCAGGGGAAAGGCACCAGCGGGGATGAGCCTGGGGAGGCGCCCGGGCATGTCTGGACCCAGTCCCCGCAGCCTGCCCCTTGGTGGGGCAGTACCCCCGGAGGCCAGGAAGGTCTGGGAAAGGCTGGCCAGGGGCAGGGGACCTGCTGGGTCCTGCCCCTGGCCTGTGGGGCCTCTGAGCACAACCGGCCCTCTCTCACTGGAAGACCTCCCCGGCTGCCTCCAAAGTCCTGTTTGCCAACACTCCCACCCGCTGTTCACGCCAGACTTGCACAATGCTCCCAAGCCCGGGAGAAAAGCGCTTCGGGGTGGTGGTCTCTCCGGGCCCTTGCCCCTGAGCCTGGGGGCAATGCATGGGGAACACACTCCCAGGCCAAGGCAGAACCACATGCCCACGTCTGTTCCTGTCCCCTGCACCGGCAGAGAGCTTGGGGGAGCCAGAGTCTGTCAGGCAGCTGCTGGGTTGGCCGCCTGTGTGGGAAGGGGCAGAGCCGCCCTAGGGGCAAGTTGGGCCTCTTGCTCTCCCTGCTGCCCTGAGGCTGCTGGGCCAAAGACGTCTTGGGCATCCAGCCCCTTACTGGTGCCTTCCCTCTGACGAGGCCCTCTGAGCTCCAGCACCTTGCAGTGTGGAGACAGCCCCTGCCAGCAACCTCCTCTCCAAGGAGGCCTCAACCGAGGCCTAGGCCCAGGGGAAAGGCACCAGCGGGGATGAGCCAGGGGAGGCGCCCGAGCATGTCTGGACCCAGTCCCCGCAGCCTGCCCCTTGGTGGGGCAGTACCCCCGGAGGCCAGGAAGGTCTGGGTAAGGCTGGCCAGGGGCAGGGGCCCTGCTGGGTCCTGCCCCTGGCCTGTGGGGCCTCTGAGCACAACCGGCCCTCTCCCACTGGAAGACCTCCCCGGCTGCCTCCAAAGGCCGGTTTGCAAGCGCTCCCGGCCACTGTTACCAGCAGGCGGCACAATGCTCCTAAGCCCGGAAGAAAAGCGCTTCAGGGTGGTGCTCTCTCTGGGCCCTTGCCCCTGAGCCTGGGGGCAAGGCAGGGTGTCCACACTCCCAGGCCAAGGCAGAACAACATGCACACGTCTGATCTGCCCCCTGCACCGGCAGAGAGCTCGGGGGAGCCAGAGTCTGTCAGGCAGCTGCTGGGCTGGCCGCCTGTCTGGGAAGTGGCAGAGCCGACCTAGGGGCAAGTTGGGCCTCTTGCTCTCCCTGCTGCCCTGAGGCTGCTGGGCCATAGAGGTCTTGGGCATCGAGCCCCTTGCTGGTCCCTTCCCTCTGACGAGGCCCTCTGAGCTCCAGCACCTTGCAGTGTGGAGACAGCCCCTGCCAGCAACCTCCTCTCCAAGGAGGCCTCAACCGAGGCCTAGGCCCAGGGGAAAGGCACCAGCGGGGATGAGCCTGGGGAGGCGCCCGGGCATGTCTGGACCCAGTCCCCGCAGCCTGCCCCTTGGTGGGGCAGTACCCCCGGAGGCCAGGAAGGTCTGGGCAAGGCTGGCCAGGGGCAGGGGCCCTGCTGGGTCCTGCCCCTGGCCTGTGGGGCCTCTGAGCACAACCGGCCCTCTCCCACTGGAAGAACTTCCCGGCTCCCTCCAAAGGCCAGTTTGCCAACACTCCCGCCCGCTGTTCCCGCCAGGCACGCACAATGCTCCCAAGCCCGGGAGAAAAGCGCTTCGGGGTGGTGCTCTCCTCGGGCCCTTGCCCCTGAGCCTGGGGTCCAGGCAGTTGGTCCACACTCCCAGACCAAGGCAGAACCACATGCACACGTCTGTTCCTGACCCCTGCACCGGCAGAGAGTTCGGGGGAGCCAGAGTCTGTCAGGCAGCTGCTGGGCTGGCCGCCTGTGTGGGAAGGGGCAGAGCCGACCTAGGGGCAAGTTGGGCCTCTTCCTCTCCCTGCTGCCCTGAGGCTGCTGGGCCAAAGAGGTCTTCGGCATCCAGCCCCTTGCTGGTCCCTTCCCTCTGACGAGGCCCTCTGAGCTCCAGCACCTTGCAGTGTGGAGACAGCCCCTGCCAGCAACATCCTCTCCAAGGAGGCCTCAACCGAGGCCTAGGCCCAGGGGAAAGGCACCAGCGGGGATGAGCCTGGGGAGGTGCCCGGGCATGTCTGGACCCAGTCCCCGCAGCCTGCCCCTTGGTGGGGCAGTACCCCCGGAGGCCAGGAAGATCTGGGCAAGGCTGGCCAGGGGCAGGGGCCCTGCTGGGTCCTCCCCATGGCCTGTGGGGCCTCTGAGCACAACCGGCCCTCTCCCACTGGAAGACCTCCCCGGCTGCCTCCAAAGGCCGGTTTGCAAGCACTCCCGCCCACTGTTCCCGCCAGGCGCGCACAATGCTCCCAAGCCCGGGAGAAAAGCGCTTCGGGGTGGTGCTCTCTCCGGGCCCTTGCCCCTGAGCCTGTGGGCAAGGCAGGGGGAACACACTCCCAGACCAAGGCAGAAACACATGCACACGTCTGTTCCTGTCCCCTGCACCGGCAGGGAGCTCGGGGGAGCCAGAGTCTCTCAGGCAGGTGCTGGGCTGGCCGCCTGTGTGGGAAGGGGCAGAGCCGACCTAGGGGCAAGTTGGGCCTCTTGCTCTCCCTGCTGCCCTGAGGCTGCAGGGCCAAAGACGTCTTGGGCATCCAGCCCCTTACTGGTCCCTTCCCTCTGACGAGGCCCTCTGAGCTCCAGCACCTTGCAGTGTGGAGACAGCACCTGCCAGCAATCTCCTCTCCAAGGAGGCCTCAACCGAGGCCTAGGCCCAGGGGAAAGGCACCAGCGGGGATGAGCCTGGGGAGGCGCCCGGGCATGTCTGGACCCAGTCCCCGCAGCCTGCCCCTTGGTGGGGCAGTACCACTGGAGGCCAGGAAGGTCTGGGCAAGGCTGGCCAGGGGCAGGGGCCCTGCTGGGTCCTGCCCCTGGCCTGTGGGGCCTCTGAGCACAACCGGCCCTCTCCCACTGGAAGACCTCCCCGGCTGCCTCCAAAGGCCGGTTTGCAAGCACTCCCGCCCACTGTTCCCGCCAGGCGCGCCCAATGCTCCCAAGCCCGGGAGAAAAGAGCTTCGGGGTGGTGGTCTCTCCGGGCCCTTGCCCCTGAGCCTGGGGGCCAGGCAGGGGATCCACAGTCCCAGGCCAAGGCAGAACCACATGCACACGTCTGTTCCTGCCCCCTCCACCGGCAGAGAGCTGGGGGGAGCCAGAGTCTGTCAGGCAGCTGCTGGGCTGGCCGCCTGTGTGGGAAGGGGCAGAGCCGACCTAGGGGCAAGTTGGGCCTCTTGCTCTCCCTGCTGCCCTGAGGCTGCTGTGCCAAAGAGGTCTTGGGCATCCAGCCCCTTGCTGGTCCCTTCCCTCTGACGAGGCCCTCTGAGCTCCAGCACCTTGCAGTGTGGAGACAGACCCTGCCAGCAACCTCCTCTCCAAAGAGGCCTCAACCGAGGCCTAGGCCCAGGGGAAAGGCACCAGCGGGGATGAGCCAGTGGAGGCGCACGGGCATATCAGGACCCAGTCCCCGCAGCCTGCCCCTTGGTGGGGCAGTACCCCCGGAGGCCAGGAAGGTCTGGGCAAGGCTGGCCAGGGGCAGGGTCCCTGCTGGGTCCTGCCCCTGGCCTGTGGGGCCTCTGAGCACAACCGGCCCTCTCCCACTGGAAGACCTCCCCGGCTGCCTTCAAAGGCGGGTTTGCCAACACTCCCGCCCGCTGTTCCCGCCAGGCACGCACAACGCTCCCAAGGCCAGGAGAAAAGCGCTTCGGGGTGTTGCTCTCTCCGGGCCCTTGCCCCTGAGCCTGGGGTCCAGGCAGTGGGTCCACACTCCCAGACCAAGGCAGAACCACATGCACACGTCTGTTCCTGACCCCTGAACCGGCAGAGAGCTCGGGGGAGCCAGAGTCTATCAGGCAGCTGCTGGGTTGGCTGCCTGTGTGGGAAGGGGCAGAGCCGACCTAGGGGCAAGTTGGGCCTCTTGCTCTCCCTGCTGCCCTGAGGCTGCTGGGCCAAAGAGGTCTTGGGCATCCAGCCCCTTGCTGGTCCCTTCCCGCTGACGAGGCCCTCTGAGCTCCAGCACCTTGCAGTGTGGAGACAGCCCCTGTCAGCAACCTCCTCTCCAAGGAGGCATCAACCGAGGCCTATGCCCAGGGGAAAGGCACCAGCGGGGATGAGCCTGGGGAGGCGCCCAGGCATGTCTGGACCCAGTCCCCGCAGCCTGCCCCTTGGTGGGGCAGTACCCCCGGAGGCCAGGAAGGTCTGGGCAAGGCTGGCCAGGGGCAGGGGACCTGCTGGGTCCTGCCCCTGGCCTGTGAGGCCTCTGAGCACAACCGGCCCTCTCCCACTGGAAGACCTCCACGGCTGCCTCCAAAGTCCTGTTTGCAAACACTCCCGCCCGCTGTTCACGCCAGGCTCGCACAATGCTCCCAAGCCCGGGAGAAAAGCGCTTCGGGGTGGTGCTCTCTCCGGGCCCTTGCCCCTGAGCCTGGGGGCCAGGCAGTGGGTCCACACTCCCAGACCAAGGCAGAACCACATGCACACGTCTGTTCCTGACCCCTGCACCGGCAGAGAGCTCTGGGGAGCCAGAGTCTGTCAGGCAGGTGCTGGGCTGGCCGCCTGTGTGGGAAGGGGCAGAGCCGACCTAGGGGCAAGTTGGGCCTCTTCCTCTCCCTGCTGCCCTGAGGCTGCTGGGCCAAAGAGGTCTTGGGCATCCAGCCCCTTGCTGGTCCCTTCCCTCTGACGAGGCCCTCTGAGCTCCAGCACCTTGCAGTGTGGAGACAGCCCCTGCCAGCAAGCTCCTCTCCAAGGAGGCCTCAACCGAGGCCTAGGCCCAGGGGAAAGGCACCAGCGGGGATGAGCCTGGGGAGGCGCCCAGGCATGTCTGGACCCAGGCCCCGCAGCCTGCCCCTTGGTGGGGCAGTACCCCCGGAGGCCAGGAAGGTCTGGGCAAGGCTGGCCAGGGGCAGGGGCCCTGCTGCGTCCTGCCCCTGGCCTGTGGGGCCTCTGAGCACAACCGGCCCTCTCCCACTGGAAGACCTCCCCGGCTGCCTCCAAAGGCCGGTTTGCAAGCGCTCCCGCCCACTGTTCCCAGCAGGCGTGCACAATGCTCCCAAGCCCGGGAGAAAAGCGCTTCAGGGTGGTGCTCTTTCCGGGCCCTTGCCCCTGAGCCTGGGGGCAAGGCAGGGTGTCCACACTCCCAGGACAAGGCAGAACCACATGCACACGTCTGATCTGCCCCCTGCACCGGCAGAGAGCTCGGGGGAGCCAGAGTCTGTCAGGCAGCTGCTGGGCTGGCCGCCTGTGTGGGAAGGGGCAGAGCCGACCTAGGGGCAAGTTGGGCCTCTTGCTCTCCCTGCTGCCCTGAGGCTGCTGGGCCAAAGAGGTCTTGGGCATCCAGCCCCTTGCTGGTCCCTTCCCTCTGACGAGGCCCTCTGAGCTCCAGCACCTTGCAGTGTGGAGACAGCCCCTGCCAGCAACCTACTCTCCAAGGAGGCCTCAACTGAGGCCTAGGCCCAGGGGAAAGGCACCAGCGGGGATGAGCCTCGGGAGGCGCCCGGCCATGTCTGGACCCAGTCCCCGCAGCCTGCCCCTTGGTGGGGCAGTACCCCCGGAGGCCAGGAGGGTCTGGGCAAGGCTGCCAGGGGCAGGGACACTGCTGGGTCCTGCCCCTGGCCTGTGGGGCGTCTGAGCACAACCGGCACTCTCCAGCTGGAAGACCTCCCCGGCTGCCTCCAAAGGCCGGTTTGCAAGCACTCCCGCCCGCTGTTCCCGCCAGGCACGCACAATGCTCCCAAGCCCGGGAGAAAAGCGCTTCGGGGTGGTGCTCTCTCCGGGCCCTTGCCCCTGAGCCTGGGGGACAGGCAGGGGGAACACACTCCCAGGCCAAGGCAGAACGACATGCACACGTCTGTTCCTGCCCCCTACACCGGCAGAGAGTTCGGGGGAGCCAGAGACTGCCAGGCTGCTGCTGGGCTGGCTGCCTGTGTGGGACGGGGTAGAGCCGACCTAGGGGCAAGTTGGGCCTCTTGCTCTCCCTGCTGCCCTGAGGCTGCTGGGTCAAAGAGGTCTTGGGCATCCAGCCCTTTGCTGGTCCTTTCCCTCTGACGAGGCCCTCTGAGCTCCAGCACCTTGCAGTGTGCAGACAGCCCCTGCCGGCAACCTCCTCTCCAAGGAGGCCTCAACCGAGGCCTAGGCCCAGGGGAAAGGCACCAGCGGGGATTAGCCTGGGGAGGCGCCCGGGCATGTCTGGACCCAGTCCCCGCAGCCTGCCTCTTGGTGGGGTAGTACCCCCGGAGGCCAGGAAGGTCTGGGCAAGGCTGCCAGAGGCAGGGACACTGCTGGGTCCTGCCCCTGGCCTGTGGGGCCTCTGAGAACAACTGGCACTCTCCCGCTGGAAGACCTCCCCGGCTGCCTCCAAAGGCTGGTTTGCAAGCACTCAATCCCGCTGTTCACGCCAGCTGCGCACAATGCTCCCAAGCCCGGGAGAAAAGCATTTTGGGGTGGTGCTCACTCCGGGCTTTGGAAGACCTCCCCGGCTGCCTCCAAGGCCGGTTTGCAAGCACTTCTGCCTGCTGTTCCCGCCACCCGCGCACAATGCTCCCAAGCCCGGGAGAAAAGCGTTTCGGGGTGGTGTACTCTCTGGACCCAGAAAGACCTCCCGGGCTGCCCCCAAATGCCGGTTTGCAAGCACTCCCACTCACTGTTCCCGCCATCCGTGCAAATGCTCCAAGCCCAGGAGAAAAGCCCTTCAGGGTGGTGCTCTCTCCCGGCCCTTGGAAGACCTCCCCGGCTGCCTCCAAAGGCTGGATTTCAAGTACTCCCTCCCGCTGTCCCGCCAGCCGCACACAATGCTCCCAATCACGGGAGAAAAGCGCTTCGGGGTGGTGCTCTCTACGGGCCCTTGGAAGACCTCCCCGTTTGTCTCCAAAGGCCGGTTTGCAAGCACTCATGCCCGCTGTTCCCGCCAGCCGCGCACAATGCTCCCAAGCCTAGGAGAAAAGCGCTTCGGGGTGGTGCTCTCTCCCGGCCCTTGGAAGACCTCCCCGGCTGCCTCCAAAGGCCGGTTTGCAAGCACTCAATCCCGCTGTTCCCGCCAGCCGCGCACAATGCTCCAAAGCCCGGGAGAAAAGCGCTTCGGGGTGGTGCTCTCTCCCGGCCCTTGGAAGACCTCCCCGGCTGCCTCCAAAGGCTGGTTTTCAAGAACTCCCTCCCGCTGACCCGCCAGCCGCACACAATGCTCCCAAGCCCGGGAGAAAAGCATTTTGAGGTGGTCTCTCTCCGGGCCCTTGGAAGACTCCCCGGCTGCCTCTAAAGGCCGGTTTGCAAGCACTCATGTCCTCTATTCCCGACAGCCGCGAACAATGCTCCCAATTCCGTGAGAAAAGTGCTTCGGGATGGTGCTCTCTCCGGGCCCTTGGAAGACCTCCCAAGCTGCCTCCAAAGGCCGGTTTGCAAGCACTCCCGCCCGCTGTTCCCGCCAGCCTCGCACAATGCTCCCAAGACCGGGAGAAAAGCGCTTCGGGGTGGTGTTCTCTCCGTGCCAATGGAGGACCTCCCTGGCTGCCCCCAAAGGCCGGTTTGCAAGCACTCCCACTCGCTGTTCCCGCCAGCCACGCACAATCCTCCAAAACCCCGGAGAAAAGCGCTTCGGGGTGGTGTTCTCTCCGTGCCCATGGAAGACCTCCCGGGGTGCCCCCAAAGGCCGGTTTGCAAGCACTCCCACTCGCTGTTCCCGCCATCCGCGCACAATGCTCCCAAGCCCGGGAGAAAAGCATTTTGGGGTGGTGCTCACACCGGGCCCTGGAAGACCTCCCCGGCTGCCTCCAAAGGACGGTTTTCAAGCACTCCTGCCTGCTGTTCCCGCCACCCGCGCACAATAATCCCAAGCCCGGGAGAAAAGCGCTTCGGGGTGGTGCTCTCTACAGGCCCTTGGAAGAACTCCCCGGCTGCCTCCAAAGGCCGGTTTGCAAGGACTCCTTCCTGCTGTTCCCGCCATCCACGCACAATGCTCCCAAGCCCGGGAGAAAAGCGTTTCGGGGTGGTGTTCTCTCTGGACCCAAGAAAGACCTCCCGGGCTGCCCCCAAATGCCGGTTTGCAAGCACTCCCACTCACTGTTCCCGCCATCCGTGCAAATGCTCCAAGCCCAGGAGAAAAGCCCTTCAGGGTGGTGCTCTCTCCCGGCCCTTGGAAGACCTCCCCGGCTGCCTCCAAAGGCTGGATTTCAAGTACTCCCTCCCGCTGTCCCGCCAGCCGCACACAATGCTCCCAATCACGGGAGAAAAGCGCTTCGGGGTGGTGCTCTCTACGGGCCCTTGGAAGACCTCCCCGTTTGTCTCCAAAGGCCGGTTTGCAAGCACTCATGCCCGCTGTTCCCGCCAGCCGCGCACAATGCTCCCAAGCCTAGGAGAAAAGCGCTTCGGGGTGGTGCTCTCTCCCGGCCCTTGGAAGACCTCCCCGGCTGCCTCCAAAGGCCGGTTTGCAAGCACTCAATCCCGCTGTTCCCGCCAGCCGCGCACAATGCTCCCAAGCCCGGGAGAAAAGCGCTTCGGGGTGGTGCTCTCTCCCGGCCCTTGGAAGACCTCCCCGGCTGCCTCCAAAGGCTGGTTTTCAAGAACTCCCTCCAGCTGACCCGCCAGCCGCACACAATGCTCCCAAGCCCGGGAGAAAAGCATTTTGAGGTGGTCTCTCTCCGGGCCCTTGGAAGACTCCCCGGCTGCCTCTAAAGGCCGGTTTGCAAGCACTCATGTCCTCTGTTCCCGACAGCCGCGAACAATGCTCCCAATTCCGTGAGAAAAGTGCTTCGGGATGGTGCTCTCTCCGGGCCCTTGGAAGACCTCCCAAGCTGCCTCCAAAGGCCGGTTTGCAAGCACTCCCGCCCGCTGTTCCCGCCAGCCTCGCACAATGCTCCCAAGCCCGGGAGAAAAGCGCTTCGGGGTGGTGTTCTCTCCGTGCCAATGGAGGACCTCCCTGGCTACCCCCAAAGGCCGGTTTGCAAGCACTCCCACTCGCTGTTCCCGCCAGCCACGCACAATCCTCCAAAACCCCGGAGAAAAGCGCTTCGGGGTGGTGTTCTCTCCGTGCCCATTGAAGACCTCCCGGGGTGCCCCCAAAGGCCGGTTTGCAAGCACTCCCACTCGCTGTTCCCGCCATCCGCGCACAATGCTCCCAAGCCCGGGAGAAAAGCATTTTGGGGTGGTGCTCACACCGGGCCCTGGAAGACCTCCCCGGCTGCCTCCAAAGGACGGTTTTCAAGCACTCCTGCCTGCTGTTCCCGCCACCCGCGCAGAATGCTCCCAAGCGCGGGAGAAAAGCGCTTCGGGGTGGTGCTCTCTACAGGCCCTTGGAAGACCTCCCCGGCTGCCTCCAAAGGCCGGTTTGCAAGGACTCCTTCCTGCTGTTCCCGCCAGCCACGCACAATGCTCCCAAGCCCGGGAGAAAAGCATTTTGGGGTGGTGCTCACTCCGGGCCCTTGGAAGACCTCCCCGGCTGCCTCCAATGGCCAGTTTGCAAGCACTCATGTCCGCTGTTCCCACCAGCCGCGCACAATGCTCCCAAGCCCGGGAGAAAAGCTTTTTGGGGTGGTGCTCACACCGGGCCCTGGAAGACCTCCCCGGCTGCCTCCAAAGGCCAGTTTTCAAGCACTCCTGCCTGCTGTTCCCGCCACCTGCGCACAATGCTCCCAAGCCCGGGAGAAAAGCGCTTCGGGGTGGTGCTCTCTACAGGCCCTTGGAAGACCTCCCCGGCTGCCTCCAAAGGCCGGTTTGCAAGGACTCCTTCCTGCTGTTCCCGCCAGCCACGCACAATGCTCCCAAGCCCGGGAGAGAAGCATTTTGGGGTGGTGCTCTCTACAGGCCCTTGGAAGACCTCCCCGGCTGCCTCCAGTGGCCAGTTTGCAAGCACTCATGCCCGCTGTTCCCACCAGCCGCGCACAATGCTCCCAAGCCCGGGAGAAAAGCTTTTTGGGGTGGTGCTCACACCGGGCCCTGGAAGACCTCCCCGGCTGCCTGCAAAGGCCGGTTTTCAAGCACTCCTGCCTGCTGTTCCTGCCACCCGCGCACAATACTCCCAAGCCCGGGAGAAAAGCGCTTCGGAGTGGTGCTCTCTACAGGCCCTTGGAAGACCTCCCCCGCTGCCTCCAAAGGCCGGTTTGCAAGGACTCCTTCCTGCTGTTCCCGCCAGCCACGCACAATGCTCCCAAGCCCGGGAGAAAAGTGCTTCGGGGTGGTGATCTCTCCGGGCCCTTGGAAGTCGTCCCCGGCTGCCTCCAAAGGCCGGTTTGCAAGCACTCATGCCCGTTGTTCCCACCAGCCGCGCACAATGCTCCCAAGCCCGGGAGAAAAGCATTTTGGGGTGGTGCTCACTCCGGGCCCTTGGAAGACCTCCCCGGCTGCCTCCAAAGGCCAGTTTGCAAGCAGTCCTGCCTGCTGTTCCCGCCAGCCGCGCACAATGCTCCCAAGCCCGGGAGAAGAGCGCATCGGGGTGGTGCTCTCTCCGGGCCCTTGGAAGACGTCCCCGGCTGCCTCCAAAGGCCGGTTTGCAAGCACTCATGCCCGTTGTTCCCACCAGCCGCGCACAATGCTCCCAAGCCCGGGAGAAAAGCATTTTGGGGTGGTGCTCACTCAGGGCCCTTGGAAGACCTCCCCGGCTGCCTCCAAAGGCCAGTTTGCAAGCAGTCCTGCCTGCTGTTCCCGCCAGCCGCGCACAATGCTCCCAAGCCCGGGAGAAAAGCGTTTCGGGGTGGTGTTCTCTCTGGGCCCAAGAAAGACCTCCCGGGCTGCCCCCAAATGCCGGTTTGCAAGCACTCCCACTCGCTGTTCCCACCATCCGTGCAAATGCTCCAAGCCCAGGAGAAAAGCCCTTCAGGGTGGTGCTCTCTCCCGGCCCTTGGAAGACCTCCCCGGCTGCCTCCAAAGGCTGGATTTCAAGTACTCCCTCCCGCTGTCCCGCCAGCTGCACACAATGCTCCCAATCACGGGAGAAAAGCGCTTCGGGGTGGTGCTCTCTACGGGCCCTTGGAAGACCTCCCCGTTTGTCTCCAAAGGCCGGTTTGCAAGCACTCATGCCCGCTGTTCCCGCCAGCCGCGCACAATGCTCCCAAGCCCGGGAGAAAAGCATTTTGGGGTGGTGCTCTCTCCGGGCCCTTGGAAGACCTCCCGGGCTGCCTCCAAAGGCCGGTTTGCAAGCATTCATGTCCGTTGTTCCCGACAGCCGCGCACAATGCTCCCAAGCCCGAGAGAAAAGCATTTTGGGGTGGTGATCAGTCCGGCCCTTGGAAGACCTCCCCGGCTGCCTCCAAAGGAGAGTTTGCAAGCACTCATGCCCGCTGTTCCCGCCAGCCACGCACAATGCTCCCAAGACCGTGAGAAAAGCGCTTCGGGGTGGTGTTCTCTCAGGGACCATGGAGGACCTCCCCGGCTGCCCCCAAAGGCCGGTTTGCAAGCATTCCCACTCGCTGTTCCCGCCAGGCACACACAATGTTCCAAAACCCCGGAGAAAAGCGCTTCGGGGTGGTGCTCTCTCCGCGCCCTTGGAAGACTTCTCTGGCTGCCGCCAAAGGCCGGTTTGCAAGAATTCCCTCCCGCTGTCCCACCAGCCGCACACAATGCTCCAAAACCCGAGAGAAAAGCGCTTCGAGGTGGTGCTCTCTCCAGGCCCTTGGAAGACCTCCCCGGCTGCCTCCAAAGGCCGGTTTGCAAGCACTCCTGCCTGCTGTTCCCGCAACGCGCGCACAATGCTCCCAAGCAAGGAAGAAAAGCATTTTGGGGTAGTGCTCTCTCCGGGCCCTTGGAAGACCTCCCCGGCTGCCTCCAAAGGACAGTTTGCAAGAACTCATGCCCGCTGTTCCCGCCAGGCACGCACAATGCTCCCAAGCCCGGGAGAAAAGCGCTTCGGGGTGGTGCTCTCACCGGGCCCTTGCCCCTGAGCCTGGGGGCAATGCAGGGGGAACACACTCCCAGGCCAAGGCAGAACCACATGCACACGTCTGTTCCTGGTCCCTGCACCGGCAGAGAGCTCGGGGGAGCCAGAGTATGCCAGGCAGCTGCTGGGTTGGCGGCCTGTGTGGAAAGGGGCAGAGCCGACCTAGGGGCAAGTTGGGCCTCTTGCTCTCCCTGCTGCCCTGAGGCTGCTGGGCCAAAGAGGTCTTGGGCATCCAGCCCCTTGCTGGTCCCTTCCCTCTGACGAGGCCCTCTGAGCTCCAGCACCTTGCAGTGTGGAGACAGCCCCTGCCAGCAACCTCCTCTCCAAGGAGGCCTCAACCGAGGCCTAGGCCCAGGGGAAAGGCACCAGCGGGGATGAGCCTGGGGAGGCGCCCGGGCATGTCTGGACCCAGTCCCCGCAGCCTGCCCCTTGGTGGGGCAGTACCCCCGGAGGCCAGGAAGGTCTAGGCAAGGCTGCCAGGGGCAGGGACACTGCTGGGTCCTGCCCCTGGCCTGTGGGGCGTCTTAGCACAACCAGCACCCTCCCGCTGGAAGACCTCCCCGTCTGCCTCCAAAGGCCTGTTTGCAAGCACTCCCACCCGCTGTTCCCGCCAGGCACGCACAATGCTCCCAAGCCCGGGAGAAAAGTGCTTCGGGGTGGTGCTCTCCTCGGGCCCTTGCCCCTGAGCCTGGGGGCCAGGCAGGTGGAACACACTCCCAGGCCAAGGGAGAACGACATGCACACGTCTGTTCCTGCCCCCTACACCGGCAGAGAGCTCGGGGGAGCCAGAATCTCTCAGGCAGCTGCTGGGCTGGCCGCCTGTGTGGGAAGTGGCAGAGCCGACCTAGGGGCATGTTGGGCCTCTGCTCTCCCTGCTGCCCTGAGGCTGCTGGGCCAAAGAGGTCTTGGGCATCCAGCCCCTTGCTGGTCCCTTCCCTCTGACGAGGCCCTCTGAGCTCCAGCACCTTGCAGTGTGGAGACAGCCCCTGCCAGCAACCTCCTCTCCAAGGAGGCCTAAACCGAGGCCTAGCCCCAGGGGAAAGGCACCAGCGGGGAAGAGCCTGGGGAGGCGCCCGGGCATGTCTGGACCCAGTCCCCGCAGCCTGCCCCTTGGTGGGGCATTACCCCCGGAGGCCAGGAAGGTCTGGGCAAGGCTGGCCAGGGGCAGGGGCCCTGCTGGGCCCCTGCCCCTGGCCTGTGGGGCCTCTGAGCACAACCGGCCCTCTCCCACTGGAAGACCTCCCCGGCTGCCTCCAAAGGCCGGTTTGCCAACACTCCCGCCCGCTGTTCCCGCCAGGCACGCACAATGCTCCCAAGCCCGGGAGAAAAGCGCTTTGGGGTGTTGCTCTCTCCGGGCCCTTGCCCCTGAGCGTGGGGGCCAGGCAGTGGGTCCACACTCCCAGACCAAGGCAGAACCACATGCCCACGTCTGTTCCTGTCCCCTGCACCGGCAGAGAGCTCGGAGGAGCCAGAGTCTGTCAGGCAGCTGCTGGGCTGGCCGCCTGTGTGGGAAGGGGCAGAGCCGACCTAGGGGCAAGTTGGGCCTCTTCCTCTCCCTGCTGCCCTGAGGCTGCTGGGCCAAAGAGGTCTTCGGCATCCAGCACCTTGCTGGTCCCTTCCCTCTGACGAGGCCCTCTGAGCTCCAGCACCTTGCAGTGTGGAGACAGCCCCTGCCAGCAACCTCCTCTCCAAGGAGGCCTCAACCGAGGCCTAGGCCCAGGGGAAAGGCACCAGCGGGGATGAGCCTGGGGAGGCGCCCGGGCATGTCTGGACCCAGTCCCCGCAGCCTGCCCCTTGGTGGGGCAGTACCCCCGGAGGCCAGGAAGGTCTAGGCAAGGCTGCCAGGGGCAGGGACACTGCTGGGTCCTGCCCCTGGCCTGTGGGGCGTCTGAGCACAACCAGCACCCTCCCGCTGGAAGACCTCCCCGTCTGCCTCCAAAGGCCTGTTTGCAAGCACTCCCACCCGCTGTTCCCGCCAGGCACGCACAATGCTCCCAAGCCCGGGAGAAAAGTGCTTCGGGGTGGTGCTCTCCTCGGGCCCTTGCCCCTGAGCCTGGGGGCCAGGCAGGTGGAACACACTCCCAGGCCAAGGGAGAACGACATGCACACGTCTGTTCCTGCCCCCTACACCGGCAGAGAGCTCGGGGGAGCCAGAGTCTCTCAGGCAGCTGCTGGGCTGGCCGCCTGGGTGGGAAGTGGCAGAGCCGACCTAGGGGCATGTTGGGCCTCTGCTCTCCCTGCTGCCCTGAGGCTGCTGGGCCAAAGAGGTCTTGGGCATCCAGCCCCTTGCTGGTCCCTTCCCTCTGACGAGGCCCTCTGAGCTCCAGCACCTTGCAGTGTGGAGACAGCCCCTGCCAGCAACCTCCTCTCCAAGGAGGCCTCAACCGAGGCCTAGCCCCAGGGGAAAGGCACCAGCGGGGAAGAGCCTGGGGAGGCGCCCGGGCATGTCTGGACCCAGTCCCCGCAGCCTGCCCCTTGGTGGGGCAGTACCCCCGGAGGCCAGGAAGGTCTGGGCTAGGCTGGCCAGGGGCAGGGGCCCTGCTGGGCCCTGCCCCTGGCCTGTGGGGCCTCTGAGCACAACCGGCCCTCTCCCACTGGAAGACCTTCCCGGCTGCCTCCAAAGGCCGGTTTGCCAACACTCCCGCCCGCTGTTCCCGCCAGGCACGCACAATGCTCCCATGCCCGGGAGAAAAGCGCTTTGGGGTGTTGCTCTCTCCGGGCCCTTGCCCCTGAGCGTGGGGGCAAGGCAGTGGGTCCACACTCCCAGACCAGGGCAGAACCACATGCCCACGTCTGTTCCTGTCCCCTGCACCGGCAGAGAGCTCGGAGGAGCCAGAGTCTGTCAGGCAGCTGCTGGGCTGGCCGCCTGTGTGGGAAGGGGCAGAGCCGACCTAGGGGCAAGTTGGGCCTCTTCCTCTCCCTGCTGCCCTGAGGCTGCTGGGCCAAAGAGGTCTTCGGCATCCAGCACCTTGCTGGTCCCTTCCCTCTGACGAGGCCCTCTGAGCTCCAGCACCTTGCAGTGTGGAGACAGCCCCTGCCAGCAACCTCCTCTCCAAGGAGGCCTCAACCGAGGCCTAGGCCCAGGGGAAAGGCACCAGCGGGGATGAGCCTGGGGAGGCGCCCGGGCATGTCTGGACCCAGTCCCCGCAGCCTGCCCCTTGGTGGGGCTGTTACCCCGGAGGCAGGAAGGTCTGGGCAAGGCTGGCCAGGGGCAGGGGCCCTGCTGGGCCCTTCCCCTGGCCTGTGGGGCCTCTGAGCACAACCGGCACTCTCCCACTGGAAGACCTCCCCGGCTGCCTCCAAAGGCCGGTTTGCAAGCGCTCCCGCCCACTGTTCCCAGCAGGCGTGTACAATGCTCCCAAGCCCGGGAGAAAAGCGCTTCGGGGTGGTGCTCTCTCCGGGCCCTTGCTCCTGAGCCTGGGGGCAAGGCACGGTGTCCACAATCCCAGGCCAAGTCAGAAACACATGCACACCTCTGATCTGCCCCCTGCACCGGCAAAGAGCTCGGGGGAGCCAGAGTTTGTCAGGCAGCTGCTGGGCTAGCCGCCTGTGTGGGAAGGGGCAGAGCCGAAATAGGGGCAAGTTGTGCCTCTTGCTCTCCCTGCTGCCCTGAGGCTGCTGGGCCAAAGAGGTCTTGGGCGTCCAGCCCCTTGCTGGTCCCTTCCCTCTGACGAGGCCCTCTGAGCTCCAGCACCTTGCAGTGTGGAGACAGCCCCTGCCAGCAACCTCCTCTCCAAGAGGCCTAAACCGAGGCCTAGGCCCAGGGGAAAGGCACCAGTGGGGATGAGCCTGGGGAAGCGCCCGGGCATGTCTGGACCCAGTCCCCGCAGCCTGCCCCTTGGTGGGGCAGTACCCCTGAGGCCAGGAAGGTCTGGGAAAGGCTGGCCAGGGGCAGGGGACCTGCTGGGTCCTGCCCCTGGCCTGTGGGGCCTCTGAGCACAACCGGCCCTCTCCCAATGGAAGACCTCCCCGGCTGCCTCCAAAGGCCGGTTTGCAAGCACTCCCGCCCACTGTTCCCACAAAGCACGCACAATGCTCCCAAGCCCGGGAGAAAAGCGCTTCGGGGTGTTGCTCTCTCCGGGCCCTTGCCCCTGAGCCTGGGGTCCAGGCAGTGGGTCCACACTCCCAGACCAAGGCAGAACCACATGCACACGTGTGTTCCTGCCCCCTACACCTGCAGAGAGCTCGGGGGAGCCAGAGACTGCCAGGCTGCTACTGGGCTGGCTGCCTGTGTGGTACGGGGCAGAGCCGACCTAGGGGCATGTTGGGCCTCTTGCTCTCCGTGCTGCCCTGAGGCTGCTGGGTCAAAGAGGTCTTGGGCATCCAGCCCCTTGCTGGTCCCTTCCCTCTGACGAGGCCCTCTGAGCTCCAGCACCTTGCAGTGTGGAGACAGCCCCTGTCAGCAACCTCCTCTCCAAAGAGTCCTCAACCGAGGCCTACAACCAGGGGAAAGGCACCAGCGGGGATGATCCTGGGGAGGCGCACAGACATGTCTGGACCCAGTCTCCTCAGCCTGCCCCTTGGTGGGGCAGTACCCCCGGAGGCCAGGAAGGTCTGGGCAAGGCTGGCCAGGGGCAGGGGCCCTGCTGGGTCCTGCCCCTGGCCTGTGGGGCCTCTGAGCACAACCGGCCCTCTCCCACTGGAAGACCTCCCCGGCTGCCTCCAAAGGCCGTTTTGCACGCACTCCCGCCCACTGTTCCCACCAAGCGCGCACAATGCTCCCAAGCCCGGGAGAAAAACGCTTCGGGGTGGTGCTCTCTCCGGGCCCTTGCCCCTGAGCCTGGGGGCCAGGCAGGGGGTCCACACTCCCAGGCCAAGGCAGAACCACATGCACACGTCTGTTCCTGACCCCTGCACCGGCAGAGAGCTCGGGGGAGCCAGAGTCTGTCAGGCAGCTGCTGGGCTGGCCGCCTTTGTGGGAAGGGGCAGAGCCGACCTAGGGGCAAGTTGGGCCTCTTGCTCTCCCTGCTGCCCTGAGGCTGCTGGGCCAAAGAGGTCTTGGGCATCCAGCCCTTTGCTTGTCCCTTCCCTCTGACGAGGCCCTCTGAGCTCCAGCACCTTGCAGTGTGGAGACAGCCCCTGCCAGCAACCTCCTCTCCAAGGAGGCCTCAACCGAGACCTATGACCAGGGGAAAGGCACCAGCGGGGATGAGCCTGGGGAGGCGCCCGGGCATGTCTGGACCCAGTCCCCGCAGCCTGCCCCTTGGTGGGGCAGTACCCCCGGAGGCCAGGAAGGTCTGGGAAAGGCTGGCCAGGGGCAGGGGACCTGCTGGGTCCTGCCCCTGGCCTGTGGGGCCTCTGAGCACAACCGGCCCTCTCCAACTGGAAGACCTCCCCGGCTGCCTCCAAAGGCCGGTTTGCCAACACTCCCACCGCTGTTCACGCCAGACTTGCACAATGCTCCCAAGCCCGGGAGAAAAGCGCTTCGGGGTGGTGCTCTCTCCGGGCCCTTGCCCCTGAGCCTGGGGGCAAGGCATGGGGAACACACTCCCAGGCCAAGGCAGAACCACATGCCCACGTCTGTTCCTGTCCCCTGCACCGGCAGAGAGCTTGGGGGAGCCAGAGTCTGTCAGGCAGCTGCTGGGTTGGCCGCCTGTGTGGGAAGGGGCAGAGCCGCCCTAGCGGCAAGTTGGGCCTCTTGCTCTCCCTGCTGCCCTGAGGCTGCTGGTCCAAAGACGTCTTGGGCATCCAGCCCCTTACTGGTCCCTTCCCTCTGACGAGGCCCTCTGAGCTCCAGCACCTTGCAGTGTGGAGACAGCCCCTGCCAGCAACCTCCTCTCCAAGGAGGCCTCAACCGAGGCCTAGGCCCAGGGGAAAGGCACCAGCGGGGATGAGCCAGGGGAGGCGCCCGAGCATGTCTGGACCCAGTCCCCGCAGCCTGCCCCTTGGTGGGGCAGTACCCCCGGAGGCCAGGAAGGTCTGGGTAAGGCTGGCCAGGGGCAGGGGCCCTGCTGGGTCCTGCCCCTGGCCTGTGGGGCCTCTGAGCACAACCGGCCCTCTCCCACTGGAAGACCTCCCCGGCTGCCTCCAAAGGCCGGTTTGCAAGCGCTCCCGGCCACTGTTACCAGCAGGCCGGCACAATGCTCCTAAGCCCGGAAGAAAAGCGCTTCAGGGTGGTGCTCTCTCTGGGCCCTTGCCCCTGAGCCTGGGGGCAATGCAGGGTGTCCACACTCCCAGGCCAAGGCAGAACCACATGCACACGTCTGATCTGCCCCCTGCACCGGCAGAGAGCTCGGGGGAGCCAGAGTCTGTCAGGCAGCTGCTGGGCTGGCCGCCAGTGTGGGAAGTGGCAGAGCCGACCTAGGGGCAAGTTGGGCCTCTTGGTCTCCCTGCTGCCCTGAGGCTGCTGGGCCAAAGAGGTCTTGGTCATCCAGCCCCTTGCTGGTCCCTTCCCTCTGACGAGGCCCTCTGAGCTCCAGCACCTTGCAGTGTGGAGACAGCCCCTGCCAGCAACCTCCTCTCCAAGGAGGCCTCAACCGAGGCCTAGGCCCAGGGGAAAGGCACCAGCGGGGATGAGCCTGGGGAGGCGCCCGGGCATGTCTGGACCCAGTCCCCGCAGCCTGCCCCTTGGTGGGGCAGTACCCCCGGAGGCCAGGAAGGTCTGGGCAAGGCTGGCCAGGGGCAGGGGCCCTGCTGGGTCCTGCCCCTGGCCTGTGGGGCCTCTGAGCACAACCGGCCCTCTCCCACTGGAAGAACTCCCCGGCTGCCTCCAAAGGCCAGTTTGCCAACACTCCCGCCCGCTGTTCCCGCCAGGCAAGCACAATGCTCCCAAGCCCGGGAGAAAAGCGCTTCGGGGTGGTGCTCTCCTCGGGCCCTTGCCCCTGAGCCTGGGGGCAAGGCAGTTGGTCCACACTCCCAGACCAAGGCAGAACCACATGCACACGTCTGTTCCTGACCCCTGCACCGGCAGAGAGCTCGGGGGAGCCAGAGTCTGTCAGGCAGCTGCTGGGCTGGCCGCCTGTGTGGGAAGGGGCAGAGCCGACCTAGGGGCAAGTTGGGCCTCTTCCTCTCCCTGCTGCCCTGAGGCTGCTGGGCCAAAGAGTTCTTGGGCATCCAGCCCCTTGCTGGTCCCCTCCCTCTGACGAGGCCCTCTGAGCTCCAGCACCTTGCAGTGTGGAGACAGCCCCTGCCAGCAACATCCTCTCCAAGGAGGCCTCAACCGAGGCCTAGGCCCAGGGGAAAGGCACCAGCGGGGATGAGCCTGGGGAGGCGCCCGGGTATGTCTGGACCCAGTCCCCGCAGCCTGCCCCTTGGTGGGGCAGTACCCCCGGAGGCCAGGAAGATCTGGGCAAGGCTGGCCAGGGGCAGGGGCCCTGCTGGGTCCTCCCCATGGCCTGTGGGGCCTCTGAGCACTACCGGCCCTCTCCCACTGGAAGACCTCCCCGGCTGCCTCTAAAGGCCAGTTTGCCAACACTCCTGCCCGCTCTTCCCGCCAGGCACGCACAATGCTCCCAAGCCCGGGAGAAAAGCGCTTCGGGGTGGTGCTCTCTCCGGGCCCTTGCCCCTGAGCCTGTGGGCAAGGCAAGGGGAACACACTCCCAGACCAAGGCAGAAAAACATGCACACGTCTGGTCCTGTCCCCTGCACCGGCAGAGAGCTCGGGGGAGCCAGAGTCTCTCAGGCAGGTGCTGGGCTGGCCGCCTGTGTGGGAAGGGGCAGAGCCGACCTAGGGGCAAGTTGGGCCTCTTGCTCTCCCTGCTGCCCTGAGGCTGCAGGACCAAAGACGTCTTGGGCATCCAGCCCCTTACTGGTCCCTTCCCTCTGACGAGGCCCTCTGAGCTCCAGCACCTTGCAGTGTGGAGACAGCCCCTGCCAGCAATCTCCTCTCCAAGGAGGCCTCAACCGAGGCCTAGGCCCAGGAGAAAGGCACCAGCGGGGTTGAGCCAGGGGAGGCGCCCGGGCATGTCTGGACCCTGTCCTCGCAGCCTGCCCCTTGGTGGGGCAGTACCCCCGGAGGCCAGGAAGGTCTGGGCAAGGCTGGCCAGGGGCAGGGGCCCTGCTGGGTCCTGCCCCTGGCCTGTGGGGCCTCTGAGCACAACCGGCCCTCTCCCACTGGAAGACCTTCCCGGCTGCCTCCAAAGGCCGGTTTGCAAGCACTCCCGCCCACTGTTCCCGCCAGGCGCGCACAATGCTCCCAAGCCCGGGAGAAAAGCGCTTCGGGGTGGTGGTCTCTCCGGGCCCTTGCCCCTGAGCCTGGGGGCCAGGCAGGGGATCCACAGTCCCAGGCCAAGGCACAACAACATGCACACGTCTGTTCCTGCCCCCTCCACCGGCAGAGAGCTGGGGGGAGCCAGAGTCTGTCAGGCAGCTGCTGGGCTGGCCGCCTGTGTGGGAAGGGGCAGAGCCGACCTAGGGGCAAGTTGGGCCTCTTGCTCTCCCTGCTGCCCTGAGGCTGCTGGGCCAAAGAGGTCTTGGGCATCCAGCCCCTTGCTGGTCCCTTCCCTCTGACGAGGCCCTCTGAGCTCCAGCACCTTGCAGTGTGGAGACAGCCCCTGCCAGCAACCTCCTCTCCAAGGAGGCCTCAACCGAGGCCTAGGCCCAGGGGAAAGGCACCAGCGGGGATGAGCCAGTGGAGGCGCACGGGCATATCAGGACCCAGTCCCCGCAGCCTGCCCCTTGGTGGGGCAGTACCCCCGGAGGCCAGGAAGGTCTGGGCAAGGCTGGCCAGGGGCAGGGTCCCTGCTGGGTCCTGCTCCTGGCCTGTGGGGCCTCTGAGCACAACCGGCCCTCTCCCACTGGAAGACCTCCCCGGCTGCCTCCAAAGGCGGGTTTGCCAACACTCCCGCCCGCTGTTCCCGCCAGGCACGCACAACGCTCCCAAGGCCAGGAGAAAAGCGCTTCGGTGTGGTGCTCTCTCCGGGCCGTTGCCCCTGAGCCTGGGGGCAAGGCAGGGGGAACACACACCCAGGCCAAGGCAGAACCACATGCCCACGTCTGTTCCTGTCCCCTGCACCGGCAGAGAGCTTGGGGGAGCCAGAGTCTGTCAGGCAGCTGCTGGGTTGGCCGCCTGTGTGGGAAGGGGCAGAGCCGCCCTAGGGGCAAGTTGGGCCTCTTCCTCTCCCTGCTGCCCTGAGGCTGCTGGGCCAAAGAGGTCTTGGGCATCCAGCCCCTTGCTGGTCCCTTCACTCTGATGAGGCCCTCTGAGCTCCAGCACCTTGCAGTGTGGAGACAGCCCCTGCCAGCAACCTCCTCTCCAAGGAGGCCTCAACCGAGGCCTAGGCCTAGGGGAAAGGCACCAGCGGGGATGAGCCTGGGGAGGCACCCGGCCATGTCTGGACCCAGTCCCCGCAGCCTGCCCCTTGGTGGGGCAGTACCCCCGGAAGCCAGGAAGGTCTCGGCAAGGCTGCCAGGGGCAGGGACACTGCTGGGTCCTGCCCCTGGCCTGTTGGGCGTCTGAACACAACCGGCACTCTCCCGCTGGAAGACCTCCCCGTCTGCCTCCAAAAGACGGTTTGCAAGCACTCCCACCCGCTGTTCCCCCAGGCACGCACAATGCTCCCAAGCCCGGGAGAAAAGCGCTTCGGGGTGGTGCTCTCTCCGGGCCCTTGCCCCTGAGCTTGGGGGCAAGGCATGGGGAACACACTCCCAGGCCAAGGCAGAACCACATGCCCACGTCTGTTCCTGTCCCCTGCACCGGCAGAGAGCTTGAGGGAGCCAGAGTCTGTCAGGCAGCTGCTGGGTTGGCCGCCTGTGTGGGAAGGGGCAGAGCCGCCCTAGGGGCAAGTTGGGCCTCTTGCTCTCCCTGCTGCCCTGAGGCTGCTGGGCCAAAGAGGTCTTGGGCATCCAGCCCCTTACTGGTCCCTTCCCTCTGACGAGGCCCTCTGAGCTCCAGCACCTTGCAGTGTGGAGACAGCCCCTGCCAGCAACCTCCTCTCCAAGGAGGCCTCAACCGAGGCCTAGGCCCAGGGGAAAGGCACCAGCGGGGATGAGCCAGGGGAGGCGCCCGAGCATGTCTGGACACAGTCCCCGCAGCCTGCCCCTTGGTGGGGCAGTACCCCCGGAGGCCAGGAAGGTCTGGGTAAGGCTGGCCAGGGGCAGGGGCCCTGCTGGGTCCTGCCCCTGGCCGGTGGGGCCTCTGAGCACAACCGGCCCTCTCCCACTGGAAGACCTCCCCGGCTGCCTCCAAAGGCCGGTTTGCAAGCGTTCCCGGCCACTGTTACCAGCAGGCGGGCACAATGCTCCTAAGCCCGGAAGAAAAGCGCTTCAGGGTGGTGCTCTCTCTGGGCCCTTGCCCCTGAGCCTGGGGGCAAGGCAGGGTGTCCACACTCCCAGGCCAAGGCAGAACCACATGCACACGTCTGATCTGCCCCCTGCACCGTCAGGGAGCTCGGGGGAGCCAGAGTCTGTCAGGCAGCTGCTGGGCTGGCCGCCTGTGTGGGAAGTGGCAGAGCCGACCTAGGGGCAAGTTGGGCCTCTTGCTCTCCCTGCTGCCCTGAGGCTGCTGGGCCAAAGAGGTCTTGGGCATCCAGCCCCTTGCTGGTCCCTTCCCTCTGACGAGGCCCTCTGAGCTCCAGCACCTTGCAGTGTGGAGACAGCCCCTGCCAGCAACCTCCTCTCCAAGGAGGCCTCAACCGAGGCCTAGGCCCAGGGGAAAGGCACCAGCGGGGATGAGCCTGGGGAGGCGCCCGGCCATGTCTGGACCCAGTCCCCGCAGCCTGCCCCTTGGTGGGGCAGTACCCCCGGAGGCCAGGAAGGTCTGGGCAAGGCTGGCCAGGGGCAGGCGCCCTGCTGGGTCCTGCCCCTGGCCTGTGGGGCCTCTGAGCACAACCGGCCCTCTCCCACTGGAAGAACTCCCCGGCTGCCTCCAAAGGCCAGTTTGCCAACACTCCCGCCCGCTGTTCCCGCCAGGCAAGCACAATGCTCCCAAGCCCGGGAGAAAAGCGCTTCGGGGTGGTGCTCTCCTCGGGCCCTTGCCCCTGAGCCTGGGGGCCAGGCAGTTGGTCCACAATCCCAGACCAAGGCAGAACCACATGCACACGTCTGTTCCTGACCCCTGCACCGGCAGAGAGCTCAGGGGAGCCAGAGTCTGTCAGGCAGCTGCTGGGCTGGCCGCCTGTGTGGGAAGGGGCAGAGCCAACCTAGGGGCAAGTTGGGCCTCTTCCTCTCCCTGCTGCCCTGAGGCTGCTGGGCCAAAGAGGTCTTGGGCATCCAGCCCCTTGCTGGTCCCTTCCTTCTGACGAGGCCCTTTGAGCTCCAGCACCTTGCAGTGTGGAGACAGCCCCTGCCAGCAACATCCTCTCCAAGGAGGCCTCAACCGAGGCCTAGGCCCAGGGGAAAGGCACCAGCGGGGATGAGCCTGGGGAGGCGCCCGGGCATGTCTGGACCCAGTCCCCGCAGCCTGCCCCTTGGTGGGGCAGTACCCCCGGAGGCCAGGAAGATCTGGGCAAGGCTGGCCAGGGGCAGGGGCCCTGCTGGGTCCTCCCCATGGCCTGTGGGGCCTCTGAGCACAACCGGCCCTCTCCCACTGGAAGACCTCCCCGGCTGCCTCCAAAGGCCAGTTTGCCAACACTCCTGCCCGCTCTTCCCGCCAGGCACGCACAATGCTCCCAAGCCCGGGAGAAAAGCGCTTCGGTGTGGTGCTCTCTCCGGGCCCTTGCCCCTGAGCCTGTGGGCAAGGCAGGGGGAACACACTCCCAGACCAAGGCAGAAACACATGCACACGTCTGGTCCTGTCCCCGGCACCGGCAGAGAGCTCGGGGGAGCCAGAGTCTCTCAGGCAGGTGCTGGGCTGGCCGCCTGTGTGGGAAGGGGCAGAGCCGACCTAGGGGCAAGTTGGGCCTCTTGCTCTCCCTGCTGCCCTGAGGCTGCAGGGCCAAAGACGTCTTGGGCATCCAGCCCCTTACTGGTCCCTTCCCTCTGACGAGGCCCTCTGAGCTCCAGCACCTTGCAGTGTGGAGACAGCCCCTGCCAGCAACCTCCTCTCCAAGGAGGCCTCAACCGAGGCCTAGCCCCAGGGGAAAGGCACCAGCGGGGATGAGCCAGGGGAGGCGCCCGAGCATGTCTGGACCCAGTCCCCGCAGCCTGCCCCTTGGTGGGGCAGTACCCCCGGAGGCCAGGAAGGTCTGGGCAAGGCTGGCCAGCGGCAGGGGCCCTGCTGCGTCCTGCCCCTGGCCTGTGGGGCCTCTGAGCACAACCGGCACTCTCCCACTGGAAGACCTCCCCGGCTGCCTCCAAAGGCCGGTTTGCAAGCGCTCCCGCCCACTGTTCCCAGCAGGCGTGCACAATGCTCCCAAGCCCGGGAGAAAAGCGCTTCAGGGTGGTGCTCTCTCCGGGCCCTTGCCCCTGAGCCTGGGGTCAAGGCACGGTGTCCACACTCCCAGGCCAAGTCAGAACCACATGCACACGTCTGTTCCTGCCCCCTGCACCGGCAGAGAGCTCGGGGGAGCCAGAGTCTGTCAGGCAGCTGCTGGGCTGGCCGCCTGTGTGGGAAGGGGCAGAGCCGACCTAGGGGCAAGTTGGGCCTCTTCCTCTCCCTGCTGCCCTGAGGCTGCTGGGCCAAAGAGGTCTTGGGCATCCATCCCGTTGCTGGTCCCTTCCCTCTGACGAGGCCCTCTGAGCTCCAGCACCTTGCAGTGTGGAGACAATCCCTGCCAGCAACCTCCTCTCCAAGGAGGTCTCAACCGAGGCCTAGGCCCAGGGGAAAGGCACCAGGAGGGATGAGCCTGGGGAGGCGCCCGGGCATGTCTGGACCCATTCCCCGCAGCCTACCCCTTTGTGGGGCTGTAACCCCGGAGGCAGGAAGGTCTGGGCAAGGCTGGCCAGGGGCAGGGGCCCTGCTGGGTCCTGCCCCTGGCCTGTGGGGCCTCTGAGCACAACCGGCCCTCTCCCACTGGAAGACCTCCCCGGCTGCCTCCAAAGGCCGGTTTGCAAGCACTCCCGCCCACTGTTCCCACCAAGCGCGCACAATTCTCCCAAGCCCGGGAGAAAAGCGCTTCGGGGTGGTGCTCTCTCCGGGCCCTTGCCCCTGAACCTGGGGGCCAGGCAGTTGGTCCACACTCGGAGACCAAGGCAGAACCACATGCACACGTCTGTTCCTGACCCCTGCACCGGCAGAGAGCTCGGGGGAGCCAGAGTCTGTCAGGCAGCTGCTGGGCTGGCCGCCTGTGTGGGAAGGGGCAGAGCCGACCTAGGGGCAAGTTGGGCCTCTTCCTCTCCCTGCTGCCCTGAGGCTGCTGGGCCAAAGAGGTCTTGGGCATCCAGCCCCTTGCTGGTCCCTTCACTCTGATGAGGCCCTCTGAGCTCCAGCACCTTGCAGTGTGGAGACAGCCCCTGCCAGCAACCTCCTCTCCAAGGAGGCCTCAACCGAGGCCTAGGCCTAGGGGAAAGGCACCAGCGGGGATGAGCCTGGGGAGGCACCCGGCCATGTCTGGACCCAGTCCCCGCAGCCTGCCCCTTGGTGGGGCAGTACCCCCGGAAGCCAGGAAGGTCTCGGCAAGGCTGCCAGGGGCAGGGACACTGCTGGGTCCTGCCCCTGGCCTGTTGGGCGTCTGAACACAACCGGCACTCTCCCGCTGGAAGACCTCCCCGTCTGCCTCCAAAAGACGGTTTGCAAGCACTCCCACCCGCTGTTCCCCCAGGCACGCACAATGCTCCCAAGCCCGGGAGAAAAGCGCTTCGGGGTGGTGCTCTCTCCGGGCCCTTGCCCCTGAGCTTGGGGGCAAGGCATGGGGAACACACTCCCAGGCCAAGGCAGAACCACATGCCCACGTCTGTTCCTGTCCCCTGCACCGGCAGAGAGCTTGAGGGAGCCAGAGTCTGTCAGGCAGCTGCTGGGTTGGCCGCCTGTGTGGGAAGGGGCAGAGCCGCCCTAGGGGCAAGTTGGGCCTCTTGCTCTCCCTGCTGCCCTGAGGCTGCTGGGCCAAAGAGGTCTTGGGCATCCAGCCCCTTACTGGTCCCTTCCCTCTGACGAGGCCCTCTGAGCTCCAGCACCTTGCAGTGTGGAGACAGCCCCTGCCAGCAACCTCCTCTCCAAGGAGGCCTCAACCGAGGCCTAGGCCCAGGGGAAAGGCACCAGCGGGGATGAGCCAGGGGAGGCGCCCGAGCATGTCTGGACACAGTCCCCGCAGCCTGCCCCTTGGTGGGGCAGTACCCCCGGAGGCCAGGAAGGTCTGGGTAAGGCTGGCCAGGGGCAGGGGCCCTGCTGGGTCCTGCCCCTGGCCGGTGGGGCCTCTGAGCACAACCGGCCCTCTCCCACTGGAAGACCTCCCCGGCTGCCTCCAAAGGCCGGTTTGCAAGCGTTCCCGGCCACTGTTACCAGCAGGCGGGCACAATGCTCCTAAGCCCGGAAGAAAAGCGCTTCAGGGTGGTGCTCTCTCTGGGCCCTTGCCCCTGAGCCTGGGGGCAAGGCAGGGTGTCCACACTCCCAGGCCAAGGCAGAACCACATGCACACGTCTGATCTGCCCCCTGCACCGTCAGGGAGCTCGGGGGAGCCAGAGTCTGTCAGGCAGCTGCTGGGCTGGCCGCCTGTGTGGGAAGTGGCAGAGCCGACCTAGGGGCAAGTTGGGCCTCTTGCTCTCCCTGCTGCCCTGAGGCTGCTGGGCCAAAGAGGTCTTGGGCATCCAGCCCCTTGCTGGTCCCTTCCCTCTGACGAGGCCCTCTGAGCTCCAGCACCTTGCAGTGTGGAGACAGCCCCTGCCAGCAACCTCCTCTCCAAGGAGGCCTCAACCGAGGCCTAGGCCCAGGGGAAAGGCACCAGCGGGGATGAGCCTGGGGAGGCGCCCGGCCATGTCTGGACCCAGTCCCCGCAGCCTGCCCCTTGGTGGGGCAGTACCCCCGGAGGCCAGGAAGGTCTGGGCAAGGCTGGCCAGGGGCAGGCGCCCTGCTGGGTCCTGCCCCTGGCCTGTGGGGCCTCTGAGCACAACCGGCCCTCTCCCACTGGAAGAACTCCCCGGCTGCCTCCAAAGGCCAGTTTGCCAACACTCCCGCCCGCTGTTCCCGCCAGGCAAGCACAATGCTCCCAAGCCCGGGAGAAAAGCGCTTCGGGGTGGTGCTCTCCTCGGGCCCTTGCCCCTGAGCCTGGGGGCCAGGCAGTTGGTCCACAATCCCAGACCAAGGCAGAACCACATGCACACGTCTGTTCCTGACCCCTGCACCGGCAGAGAGCTCAGGGGAGCCAGAGTCTGTCAGGCAGCTGCTGGGCTGGCCGCCTGTGTGGGAAGGGGCAGAGCCAACCTAGGGGCAAGTTGGGCCTCTTCCTCTCCCTGCTGCCCTGAGGCTGCTGGGCCAAAGAGGTCTTGGGCATCCAGCCCCTTGCTGGTCCCTTCCTTCTGACGAGGCCCTTTGAGCTCCAGCACCTTGCAGTGTGGAGACAGCCCCTGCCAGCAACATCCTCTCCAAGGAGGCCTCAACCGAGGCCTAGGCCCAGGGGAAAGGCACCAGCGGGGATGAGCCTGGGGAGGCGCCCGGGCATGTCTGGACCCAGTCCCCGCAGCCTGCCCCTTGGTGGGGCAGTACCCCCGGAGGCCAGGAAGATCTGGGCAAGGCTGGCCAGGGGCAGGGGCCCTGCTGGGTCCTCCCCATGGCCTGTGGGGCCTCTGAGCACAACCGGCCCTCTCCCACTGGAAGACCTCCCCGGCTGCCTCCAAAGGCCAGTTTGCCAACACTCCTGCCCGCTCTTCCCGCCAGGCACGCACAATGCTCCCAAGCCCGGGAGAAAAGCGCTTCGGTGTGGTGCTCTCTCCGGGCCCTTGCCCCTGAGCCTGTGGGCAAGGCAGGGGGAACACACTCCCAGACCAAGGCAGAAACACATGCACACGTCTGGTCCTGTCCCCGGCACCGGCAGAGAGCTCGGGGGAGCCAGAGTCTCTCAGGCAGGTGCTGGGCTGGCCGCCTGTGTGGGAAGGGGCAGAGCCGACCTAGGGGCAAGTTGGGCCTCTTGCTCTCCCTGCTGCCCTGAGGCTGCAGGGCCAAAGACGTCTTGGGCATCCAGCCCCTTACTGGTCCCTTCCCTCTGACGAGGCCCTCTGAGCTCCAGCACCTTGCAGTGTGGAGACAGCCCCTGCCAGCAATCTCCTCTCCAAGGAGGCCTCAACCGAGGCCTAGGCCCAGGGGAAAGGCACCAGCGGGGTTGAGACAGGGGAGGCGCCCGGGCATGTCTGGACCCTGTCCCCGCAGCCTGCCCCTTGGTGGGGCAGTACCCCCGGAGGCCAGGAAGGTCTGGGCAAGGCTGGCCAGGGGCAGGGGCCCTGCTGGGTCCTGCCCCTGGCCTGTGGGGCCTCTGAGCACAACCGGCCCTCTCCCACTGGTAGACCTCCACGGCTGCCTCCAAAGTCCTGTTTGCAAACACTCCCGCCCGCTGTTCACGCCAGGCTCGCACAATGCTCCCAAGCCCGGGAGAAAAGCGCATTGGGGTGGTGCTCTCTCCGGGCCCTTGCCCCTGAGCCTGGGGGCAAGGCAGGGGGAACACACTCCCAGGCCAAGGCAGAACCACATGCCCACGTCTGTTCCTGTCCCCTGCACCGGCAGAGAGCTTGGGGGAGCCAGAGTCTGTCAGGCAGCTGCTGGGTTGGCCGCCTGTGTGGGAAGGGGCAGAGCCGCCCTAGGGGCAAGTTGGGCCTCTTGCTCTCCCTGCTGCCCTGAGGCTGCTGGGCCAAAGACGTCTTGGGCATCCAGCCCCTTACTGGTCCCTTCCCTCTGACGAGGCCCTCTGAGCTCCAGCACCTTGCAGTGTGGAGACAGCCCCTGCCAGCAACCTCCTCTCCAAGGAGGCCTCAACCGAGACCTAGGACCAGGGGAAAGGCACCAGCGGGGATGAGCCTGGGGAGGCGCCCGGGCATGTCTGGACCCAGTCCCCGCAGACTGCCCCTTGGTGGGGCAGTACCCCCGGAGGCCAGGAAGGTCTGGGAAAGGCTGGCCAGGGGCAGGGGACCTGCTGGGTCCTGCCCCTGGCCTGTGGGGCCTCTGAGCACAACCGGCCCTCTCCCACTGGAAGACCTCCCCGGCTGCCTCCAAAGTCCTGTTTGCCAACACTACCACCCGCTGTTCACGCCAGACTTGCACAATGCTCCCAAGCCCGGGAGAAAAGTGCTTCGGGGTGGTGCTCTCTCCGGGCCCTTGCCCCTGAGCCTCGGGGCAAGGCATGGGGAACACACTCCCAGGCCAAGGCAGAACCACATGCACACGTCTGTTCCTGACCCCTGCACCGGCAGAGAGCTCGGGGGAGCCAGAGTCTGTCAGGCAGCTGCTGGGTTGGCTGCCTGTGTGGGAAGGGGCAGAGCCGACCTAGGGGCAAGTTGGGCCTCTTGCTCTCCCTGCTGCCCTGAGGCTGCTGGGCCAAAGAGGTCTTGGGCATCCAGCCCCTTGCTGGTCCCTTCCCTCTGACGAGGCCCTCTGAGCTCCAGCACCTTGCAGTGTGGAGACAGCCCCTGCCAGCAACCTCCTCTCCGAGGAGGCATCAACCGAGGCCTATGCCCAGGGGAAAGGCACCAGCGGGGATGAGCCTGGGGAGGCGCCCAGGCATGTCTGGACCCAGTCCCCGCAGCCTGCCCCTTGGTGGGGCAGTACCCCCGGAGGCCAGGAAGGTCTGGGCAAGGCTGGCCAGGGGCAGGGGACCTGCTGGTTCCTGCCCCTGGCCTGTGAGGCCTCTGAGCACAACCGGCCCTCTCCCACTGGTAGACCTCCACGGCTGCCTCCAAAGTCCTGTTTGCAAACACTCCCGCCCGCTGTTCACGCCAGGCTCGCACAATGCTCCCAAGCCCGGGAGAAAAGCGCATTGGGGTGGTGCTCTCTCCGGGCCCTTGCCCCTGAGCCTGGGGGCAAGGCAGGGGGAACACACTCCCAGGCCAAGGCAGAACCACATGCCCACGTCTGTTCCTGTCCCCTGCACCGGCAGAGAGCTTGGGGGAGCCAGAGTCTGTCAGGCAGCTGCTGGGTTGGCCGCCTGTGTGGGAAGGGGCAGAGCCGCCCTAGGGGCAAGTTGGGCCTCTTGCTCTCCCTGCTGCCCTGAGGCTGCTGGGCCAAAGACGTCTTGGGCATCCAGCCCCTTACTGGTCCCTTCCCTCTGACGAGGCCCTCTGAGCTCCAGCACCTTGCAGTGTGGAGACAGCCCCTGCCAGCAACCTCCTCTCCAAGGAGGCCTCAACCGAGGCCTAGGCCCAGGGGAAAGGCACCAGCGGGGATGAGCCTGGGGAGGCGCCCGGGCATGTCTGGACCCAGGCCCCGCAGCCTGCCCCTTGGTGGGGCAGTACCCCCGGAGGCCAGGAAGGTCTGGGCAAGGCTGGCCTGGGGCAGGGGCCCTGCTGCGTCCTGCCCCTGGCCTGTGGGGCCTCTGAGCACAACCGGCCCTCTCCCACTGGAAGACCTCCCCGGCTGTCTCCAAAGGCCGGTTTGCAAGCGCTCCCGCCCACTGTTCCCAGCAAGCGTGCACAATGCTCCCAAGCCCGGGAGAAAAGCGCTTCAGGGTGGTGCTCTCTCCGGGCCCTTGCCCCTGAGCCTGGGGGCAAGGCAGTGGGTCCACACTCCCAGACCAAGGCAGAACCACATGCACACGTCTGATCTGTCCCCTGCAACGGCAGAGAGCTCGGGGGAGCCAGAGTCTGTCAGGCAGCTGCTGGGCTGGCCGCCTGTGTGGGAAGGGGCAGAGCCGACCTAGGGGCAAGTTGGGCCTCTTGCTCTCCCTGCTGCCCTGAGGCTGCTGGGCCAAAGAGGTCTTGGGCATCCAGCCCCTTGCTGGTCCCTTCCCTCTGACGAGGCCCTCTGAGCTCCAGCACCTTGCAGTGTGGAGACAGCCCCTGCCAGCAACCTCCTCTCCAAGGAGGCCTCAACCAAGGCCTAGGCCCAGGGGAAAGGCACCAGCGGGGATGAGCCTGGGGAGGCGCCCGGGCATGTCTGGACCCAGTCCCCGCAGCCTGCCCCTTGGTGGGGCAGTACCCCCGGAGGCCAGGAAGGTCTGGGCAAGGCTGACCAGGGGCAGGGGCCCTGCTGGGTCCTGCCCCTGGCCTGTGGGGCGTCTGAGCACAACCGGCACTCTCCCGCTGGAAGACCTCCCCGTCTGCCTCGAAAGGCCGGTTTGCAAGCACTCCCGCCCGCTGTTCCCGCCAGGCACGCACAATGCTCCCAAGCCCGGGAGAAAAGCGCTTCGGGGTGGTGCTCTCACCGGGCCCTTGCCCCTGAGCCTGGGGGCCAGGCAGGGGGAACACACTCCCAGGCCAAGGCAGAACGACATGCACACGTCTGTTCCTGCCCCCTACACCGGCAGAGAGCTCGGGGGAGCCAGAGACTGACAGGCTGCTGCTGGGCTGGCCGCCTGTGTGGGACGGGGCAGAGCCGACCTAGGGGCAAGTTGGGCCTCTTGCTCTCCCTGCTGCCCTGAGGCTGCTGGGTCAAAGAGGTCTTGGGCATCCAGCCCTTTGCTGGTCCCTTCCCTCTGACGAGGCCCTCTGATCTCCAGCACCTTGCAGTGTGGAGACAGCCCCTGCCAGCAACCTCCTCTCCAAGGAGGCCTCAACCGAGGCCTAGGCCCAGGGGAAAGGCACCAGCGGGGATGAGCCTGGGGAGGCGCCCGGCCATGTCTGGACCCAGTCCCCGCAGCCTGCCCCTTGGTGGGGCAGTACCCCCGGAGGCCAGGAAGGTCTGGGCAAGGCTGGCCAGGGTCAGGGGCCCTGCTGGGTCCTGCCCCTGGCCTGTGGGGCCTCTGAGCACAACCGGCCCTCTCCCACTGGAAGACCTCCCCGGCTGCCTCCAAAGTCCTGTTTGCAAACACTCCCGCCCGCTGTTCACGCCAGGCTCGCACAATGCTCCCAAGCCCGTGAGAAAAGCGCATTGGGGTGGTTCTCTCTCCGGGCCCTTGCCCCTGAGCCTGGGGGCAAGGCACGGGGAACACACTCCCTGGCCAAGGCAGAACCACATGTCCACGTCTGTTCCTGTCCCCTGCACCGGCAGAGAGCTCGGGGGAGCCAGAGTCTCTCTGGCAGGTGCTGGGCTGGCCGCCTGTGTGGGAAGGGGCAGAGCCGACCTAGGGGCAAGTTGGGCCTCTTGCTCTCCCTGCTGCCCTGAGGCTGCTGGGCCAAAGACGTCTTGGGCATCCAGCCCTTTGCTGGTCCCTTCCCTCTGACGAGGCCCTCTGAGCTCCAGCACCTTGCAGTGTGGAGACAGCACCTGCCAGCAATCTCCTCTCCAAGGAGGCCTCAACCGAGGCCTAGGCCCAGGGGAAAGGCACCAGCGGGGATGAGCCTGGGGAGGCGCCCGGGCATGTCTGGACCCAGTCCCCGCAGCCTGCCCCTTGGTGGGGCAGTACCCCCGGAGGCCAGGAAGGTCTGGGCAAGGCTGTCCAGGGGCAGGGTCCCTGCTGGGTCCTGCCCCTGGCCTGTGGGGCCTCTGAGCACAACCGGCCCTCTCCCACTGGAAGACCTCCCCGGCTGCCTCCAAAGGCCGGTTTGCCAACACTCCCGCCCGCTGTTCCCGCCAGGCACGCACAACGCTCCCAAGGCCAGGAGAAAAGCGCTTCGGGGTGTTGCTCTCTCCGGGACCTTGCCCCTGAGCCTGGGGTCCAGGCAGTGGGTCCACACTCCCAGACCAAGGCAGAACCACATGCACACGTCTGTTCCTGACCCCTGCACCGGCAGAGAGCTCGGGGGAGCCAGAGTCTGTCAGGCAGCTGCTGGGTTGGCTGCCTGTGTGGGAAGGGGCAGAGCCGACCTAGGGGCAAGTTGGGCCTCTTGCTCTCCCTGCTGCCCTGAGGCTGCTGGGCCAAAGAGGTCTTGGGTATCCAGCCCCTTGCTGGTCCCTTCCCGCTGACGAGGCCCTCTGAGCTCCAGCACCTTGCAGTGTGGAGACAGCCCCTGCCAGCAACCTCCTCTCCAAGGAGGCATCAACCGAGGCCTATGCCCAGGGGAAAGGCACCAGCGGGGATGAGCCTGGGGAGGCGCCCAGGCATGTCTGGACCCAGTCCCCGCAGCATGCCCCTTGGTGGGGCAGTACCCCCTGAGGCCAGGAAGGTCTGGGCAAGGCTGGCCAGGGGCAGGGGACCTGCTGGGTCCTGCCCCTGGCCTGTGAGGCCTCTGAGCACAACCGGCCCTCTCCCACTGGAAGACCTCCACGGCTGCCTCCAAAGTCCTGTTTGCAAACACTCCCGCCCGCTGTTCACACCAGGCTCGCACAATGCTCCCAAGCCCGGGAGAAAAGCGCTTCGGGGTGGTGCTCTCTCCGGGCCCTTGCCCCTGAGCCTGGGGGCAAGGCAGGGGGAACACACTCCCAGGCCAAGGCAGAACCACATGCCCACGTCTGTTCCTGTCCCCTGCACCGGCAGAGAGCTTGGGGGAGCCAGAGTCTGTCAGGCAGCTGCTGGGTTGGCCGCCTGTGTGGGAAGTGGCAGAGCCGCCCTAGGGGCAAGTTGGGCCTCTTGCTCTCCCTGCTGCCCTGAGGCTGCTGGGCCAAAGACGTCTTGGGCATCCAGCCCCTTACTGGTCCCTTCCCTCTGACGAGGCCCTCTGAGCTCCAGCACCTTGCAGTGTGGAGACAGCCCCTGCCAGCAACCTCCTCTCCAAGGAGGCCTCAACCGAGGCCTAGGCCCAGGGGAAAGGCACCAGCGGGGATGAGCCTGGGGAGGCGCCCGGGCATGTCTGGACCCAGGCCCCGCAGCCTGCCCCTTGGTGGGGCAGTACCCCCGGAGGCCAGGAAGGTCTGGGCAAGGCTGGCCAGGGGCAGGGGCCCTGCTGCGTCCTGCCCCTGGCCTGTGGGTCCTCAGAGCACAACCGGCCCTCTCCCACTGGAAGACCTCCCCGGCTGCCTCCAAAGGCCGGTTTGCAAGCGCTCCCACCCACTGTTCCCAGCAGGCGTGCACAATGCTCCCAAGCCCGGGAGAAAAGCGCTTCAGGGTGGTGCTCTCTCCGGGCCCTTGCCCCTGAGCCTGGGGGCAAGGCAGGGTGTCCACACTCCCAGGACAAGGCAGAACCACATGCACACGTCTGATCTGCCCCCTGCACCGGCAGAGAGCTCGGGGGAGCCAGAGTCTGTCAGGCAGCTGCTGGGCTGGCCGCCTGTGTGGGAAGGGTCAGAGTCGACCTAGGGGCAAGTTGGGCCTCTTGCTCTCCCTGCTGCCCTGAGGCTGCTGGGCCAAAGACGTCTTGGGCATCCAGCCCCTTGCTGATCCCTTCCCTCTGACGAGGCCCTCTGAGCTCCAGCACCTTGCAGTGTGGAGACAGCCCCTGCCAGCAACCTCCTCTCCAAGGAGGCCTCAACCGAGGCCTAGGCCCAGGGGAAAGGCACCAGCGGGGATGAGCCTGGGGAGGCGCCCGGGCATGTCTGGACCCAGTCCCCGCAGCCTGCCCCTTGGTGGGGCAGTACCCCCGGAGGCCAGGAAGGTCTGGGCAAGGCTGCCAGGGGCAGGGACACTGCTGGGTCCTGCCCCTGGCCTGTGGGGCGTCTGAGCACAACCGACACCCTCCCGCTGGAAGACCTGCCCGTCTGCCTCGAAAGGCCGGTTTGCAAGCACTCCCGCCCGCTGTTCCCGCCAGGCACGCACAATGCTCCCAAGCCCGGGAGAAAAGCGCTTCGGGGTGGTGCTCTCACCGGGCCCTTGCCCCTGAGCCTGGGGGCAAGGCAGGGGGAACACACTCCCAGGCCAAGGCAGAACGACATGCACACGTCTGTTCCTGCCCCCTACACCGGCAGAGAGCTCGGGGGAGCCAGAGACTGCCAGGCTGCTGCTGGGCTGGCCGCCTGTGTGGGACGGGGCAGAGCCGACCTAGGGGCAAATTGGGCCTCTTGCTCTCCCTGCTGCCCTGAGGCTGCTGGGTCAAAGAGGTCTTGGGCATCCAGCCCTTTGCTGGTCCCTTCCCTCTGACGAGGCCCTCTGATCTCCAGCACCTTGCAGTGTGGAGACAGCCCCTGCCAGCAACCTCCTCTCCAAGGAGGCCTCAACCGAGGCCTAGGCCCAGGGGAAAGGCACCAGCGGGGATGAGCCTGGGGAGGCGCCCGGGCATGTCTGGACCCAGTCCCCGCAGCCTGCCCCTTGGTGGAGCAGTACCCCCGGAGGCCAGGAAGGTCTGGGCAAGGCTGGCCAGGGTCAGGGGCCCTGCTGGGTCCTGCCCCTGGCCTGTGGGTCCTCTGAGCACAACCGGCCCTCTCCCACTGGAAGACCTCCCCGGCTGCCTTCAAAGGCCGGTTTGCAAGCACTCCCGCCCACTGTTCCCACCAAGCGCGCACAATTCTCCCAAGCCCGGGAGAAAAGCGCTTCGGGGTGGTGCTCTCTCCGGGCCCTTGCCCCTGAACCTGGGGGCCAGGCAGTTGGTCCACACTCGGAGACCAAGGCAGAACCACATGCACACGTCTGTTCCTGACCCCTGCACAGGCAGAGAGCTCGGGGGAGCCAGAGTCTGTCAGGCAGCTGCTGGGCTGGCCGCCTGTGTGGGAAGGGGCAGAGCCGACCTAGGGGCAAGTTGGGCCTCTTCCTCTCCCTGCTGCCCTGAGGCTGCTGGGCCAAAGAGGTCTTGGGCATCCAGCCCCTTGCTGGTCCCTTCCCTCTGATGAGGCCCTCTGAGCTCCAGCACCTTGCAGTGTGGAGACAGCCCCTGCCAGCAACCTCCTCTCCAAGGAGGCCTCAACCGAGGCCTAGGCCTAGGGGAAAGGCACCAGCGGGGATGAGCCTGGGGAGGCGCCCGGCCATGTCTGGACCCAGTCCCCGCAGCCTGCCCCTTGGTGGGGCAGTACCCCCGGAAGCCAGGAAGGTCTGGGCAAGGCTGCCAGGGGCAGGGACACTGCTGGGTCCTGCCCCTGGCCTGTTGGGCGTCTGAGCACAACCGGCACTCTCCCGCTGGAAGACCTCCCCGTCTGCCTCCAAAGTCCTGTTTGCAAGCATGCCCACCCGCTGTTCCCCCAGGCACGCACAATGCTCCCAAGCCCGGGAAAAAAGCGCTTCGGGGTGGTGCTCTCTCCGGGCCCTTGCCCCTGAGCCTGGGGCCAGGCAGGGGGAACACACTCCCAGGCCAAGGGAGAACGACATGCACACGTCTGTTCCTGCCCCCTACACCGGCAGAGAGCTCGGGGGAGCCAGAGACTGCCAGGCTGCTGCTGGGCTGGCTGCCTGTGTGGGACGGGGCAGAGCCGACCTAGGGGCAAGTTGGGCCTCTTGCTCTCCCTGCTGCCCTGAGGCTGCTGGGTCAAAGAGGTCTTGGGCATCCAGCCCTTTGCTGGTGCCTTCCCTCTGACGAGGCCCTCTGAGCTCCAGCACCTTGCAGTGTGGAGACAGCCCCTGCCAGCAACCTCCTCTCCAAAGAGGCCTCAACCGAGGACTACACCCAGGGGAAAGGCACCAGCGGGGATGATCCTGGGGAGGCGCACGGACATGTCTGGACCCAGTCTCCGCAGCCTGCCCCTTGGTGGGGCAGTACCCCCGGAGGCCAGGAAGGTCTGGGCAAGTCTGGCCAGGGGCAGGGGCCCTGCTGGGTCCTGCCCCTGGCCTGTGGGGCCTCTGAGCACAACCGGCCCTCTCCCACTGGAAGACGTCCCCGGCTGCCTCGAAAGGCCGGTTTGCAAGCACTCCCGCCCACTGTTCCAACCAAGGGCGCACAACGCTCCCAAGCCCGGGAGAAAATCGCCTCGGGGTGGTGCTCTCTCCGGGCCCTTTCCCCTGAGCCTGGGGGCCAGGAAGGGGGTCCACACTCCCAGGCCAAGGCAGAACGACATGCACACGTCTGTTCCTGCCCCATGCACCGGCAGAGAGCTCGGGGGAGCCAGAGTCTGTCAGGCAGCTGCTGGGCTGGCCGCCTGTGTGGGAAGGGGCAGAGCCGACCTAGGGGCAAGTTGGGCCTCTTGCTCTCCCTGCTGCCCTGAGGCTGCTGGGCCAAAGAGATCTTGGGCATCCAGCCCCTTGCTTGTCCCTTCCCTCTGACGAGGCCCTCTGAGCTCCAGCACCTTGCAGTGTGGAGACAGCCCCTGCCAGCAACCTCCTCTCCAAGGAGGCCTCAACCGAGGCCTAGGACCAGGGGAAAGGCACCAGCGGGGATGAGCCTGGGGAGGCGCCCGGGCATGTCTGGACCCAGTCCCCGCAGCCTGCCCCTTGGTGGGGCAGTACCCCCGGAGGCCAGGAAGGTCTGGGCAAGGCTGGCCAGGGGCAGGGGACCTGCTGGGTCCTGCCCCTGGCCTGTGAGGCCTCTGAGCACAACCGGCCCTCTCCCACTGGTAGACCTCCACGGCTGCCTCCAAAGTCCTGTTTGCAAACACTCCCGCCCGCTGTTCACGCCAGGCTCGCACAATGCTCCCAAGCCCGGGAGAAAAGCGCATTGGGGTGGTGCTCTCTCCGGGCCCTTGCCCCTGAGCCTGGGGGCAAGGCAGGGGGAACACACTCCCAGGCCAAGGCAGAACCACATGCCCACGTCTGTTCCTGTCCCCTGCACCGGCAGAGAGCTTGGGGGAGCCAGAGTCTGTCAGGCAGCTGCTGGGTTGGCCGCCTGTGTGGGAAGGGGCAGAGCCGCCCTAGGGGCAAGTTGGGCCTCTTGCTCTCCCTGCTGCCCTGAGGCTGCTGGGCCAAAGACGTCTTGGGCATCCAGCCCCTTACTGGTCCCTTCCCTCTGACGAGGCCCTCTGAGCTCCAGCACCTTGCAGTGTGGAGACAGCCCCTGCCAGCAACCTCCTCTCCAAGGAGGCCTCAACCGAGGCCTAGGCCCAGGGGAAAGGCACCAGCGGGGATGAGCCTGGGGAGGCGCCCGGGCATGTCTGGACCCAGGCCCCGCAGCCTGCCCCTTGGTGGGGCAGTACCCCCGGAGGCCAGGAAGGTCTGGGCAAGGCTGGCCAGGGGCAGGGGCCCTGCTGCGTCCTGCCCCTGGCCTGTGGGGCCTCTGAGCACAACCGGCCCTCTCCCACTGGAAGACCTCCCCGGCTGCCTCCAAAGGCCGGTTTGCAAGCGCTCCCGCCCACTGTTCCCAGCAGGCGTGCACAATGCTCCCAAGCCCGGGAGAAAAGCGCTTCAGGGTGGTGCTCTCTCCGGGCCCTTGCCCCTGAGCCTGGGGGCAAGGCAGTGTGTCCACACTCCCAGACCAAGGCAGAACCACATGCACACGTCTGATCTGTCCCCTGCAACGGCAGAGAGCTCGGGGGAGCCAGAGTCTGTCAGGCAGCTGCTGGGCTGGCCGCCTGTGTGGGAAGGGGCAGAGCCGACCTAGGGGCAAGTTGGGCCTCTTGCTCTCCCTGCTGCCCTGAGGCTGCTGGGCCAAAGAGGTCTTGGGCATCCAGCCCCTTGCTGGTCCCTTCCCTCTGACGAGGCCCTCTGAGCTCCAGCACCTTGCAGTGTGGAGACAGCCCCTGCCAGCAACCTCCTCTCCAAGGAGGCCTCAACCGAGGCCTAGGCCCAGGGGAAAGGCACCAGCGGGGATGAGCCTGGGGAGGCGCCCGGGCATGTCTGGACCCAGTCCCCGCAGCCTGCCCCTTGCTGGGGCAGTACCCCCGGAGGCCAGGAAGGTCTGGGCAAGGCTGCCAGGGGCAGGGACATTGCTGGGTCCTGCCCCTGGCCTGTGGGGCGTCTGAGCACAACCGGCACTCTCCCGCTGGAAGACCTCCCCGTCTGCCTCGAAAGGCCGGTTTGCAAGCACTCCCGCGCGCTGTTCCCGCCAGGCACGCACAATGCTCCCAAGCCCGGGAGAAAAGCGCTTCGGGGTGGTGCTCTCACCGGGCCCTTGCCCCTGAGCCTGGGGGCCAGGCAGGGGGAACACACTCCCAGGCCAAGGCAGAACGACATGCACACGTCTGTTCCTGTCCCCTACACCGGCAGAGAGCTCGGGGGAGCCAGAGACTGCCAGGCTGCTGCTGGGCTGGCCGCCTGTGTGGGACGGGGCAGAGCCGACCTAGGGGCAAGTTGGGCCTCTTGCTCTCCCTGCTGCCCTGAGGCTGCTGGGTCAAAGAGGTCTTGGGCATCCAGCCCTTTGCTGGTCCCTTCCCTCTGACGAGGCCCTCTGAGCTCCAGCACCTTGCAGTGTGGAGACAGCACCTGCCAGCAATCTCCTCTCCAAGGAGGCCTCAACCGAGGCCTAGGCCAGGGGAAAGGCACCAGCGGGGATGAGCCAGGGGAGGCGCCCGGGCATGTCTGGACCCAGTCCCTGCAGCCTGCCCCTTGGTGGGGCAGTACCCCTGGAGGCCAGGAAGGTCTGGGCAAGGCTGACCAGGGGCAGGGGACCTGCTGGGTCCTGCCCCTGGCCTTTGGGGCCTCCGAGCACAACCGGCCCTCTCCCACTGGAAGACCTCCCCGGCTGCCTCCAAAGGCCGTTTTGCACGCACTCCCGCCCACTGTTCCCACCAAGCGCGCACAATGCTCCCAAGCCCGGGAGAAAAGCGCTTCGGGGTGGTGCTCTCTCCGGGCCCTTGCCCCTGAGCCTGGGGGCCAGGAAGGGGGTCCACACTCCCAGGGCAAGGCAGAACCACATGCACACGTCTGTTCCTGACCCCTGCACCGGCAGAGAGCTCGGGGGAGCCAGAGTCTGTCAGGCAGCTGCTGGGCTGGCCGCCTTTGTGGGAAGGGGCAGATCCGACCTAGGGGCAAGTTGGGCCTCTTGCTCTCCCTGCTGCCCTGAGGCTGCTGGGCCAAAGAGGTCTTGGGCATCCAGCCCTTTGCTTGTCCCTTCCCTCTGACGAGGCCCTCTGAGCTCCAGCACCTTGCAGTGTGGAGACAGCCCCTGCCAGCAACCTCCTCTCCAAGGAGGCCTCAACCGAGACCTAGGACCAGGGGAAAGGCACCAGCGGGGATGAGCCTGGGGAGGCGACCGGGCATGTCTGGACCCAGTCCCCGCAGACTGCCCCTTGGTGGGGCAGTACCCCCGGAGGCCAGGAAGGTCTGGGCAAGGCTGGCCAGGGGCAGGGGCCCTGCTGGGTCCTGCCCCTGGCCTGTGGGGCCTCTGAGCACAACCGGCCCTCTCCCACTGGAAGACCTCCCCGGCTGCTTCCAAAGTCCTGTTTGCCAACACTCCCACCCGCTGTTCACGCCAGACTTGCACAATGCTCCCAAGCCCGGGAGAAAAGCGCTTCGGGGTGGTGCTCTCTCCGGGCCCTTGCCCCTGAGCCTGGGGGCAAGGCATGGGGAACACACTCCCAGGCCAAGTCAGAACCACATGCCCACGTCTATTCCTGTCCCCTGCACCGGCAGAGAGCTTGGGGGAGCCAGAGTCTTTCAGGCAGCTGCTGGTTTGGCCGCCTGTGTGGGAAGGGGCAGAACCGCCCTAGGGGCAAGTTGGGCCTCTTGCTCTCCCTGCTGCCCTGAGGCTGCTGGGCCAAAGACGTCTTGGGCATCCAGCCCCTTACTGGTCTCTTCCCTCTGACGAGGCCCTCTGAGCTCCAGCACCTTGCAGTGTGGAGACAGCCCCTGCCAGCAACCTCCTCTCCAAGGAGGCCTCAACCGAGGCCTAGGACCAGGGGAAAGGCACCAGCGGGGATGAGCCAGGGGAGGCGCCCGAGCATGTCTGGACCCAGTCCCCGCAGCCTGCCCCTTGGTGGGGCAGTACCCCCGGAGGCCAGGAAGGTCTGGGAAAGGCTGGCCAGGGGCAGGGGCCCTGCTGGGTCCTGCCCCTGGCCTGTGGGGCCTCTGAGCACAACCGGCCCTTTCCCACTGGAAGACCTCCCCGGCTGCCTCCAAAGGCCGGTTTGCAAGCACTCCCGCCCACTGTTCCCGCCAGGCGCGCACAATGCTCCCAAGCCCGGGAGAAAAGCGCTTCGGGGTGTTGGTCTCTCCGGGCCCTTGCCCCTGAGCCTGGGGGCCAGGCAGGGGATCCACAGTCCCAGGCCAAGGCACAACAACATGCACACGTCTGTTCCTGCCCCCTCCACCGGCAGAGAGCTGGGGGGAGCCAGAGTCTGTCAGGCAGCTGCTGGGCGGGCCGCCTGTGTGGGAAGGGGCAGAGCCGACCTAGGGGCAAGTTGGGCCTCTTGCTCTCCCTGCTGCCCTGAGGCTGCTGGGCCAAAGAGGTCTTGGGCATCCAGCCCCTTGCTGGTCCCTTCCCTCTGACGAGGCCCTCTGAGCTCCAGCACCTTGCAGTGTGGAGACAGCCCCTGCCAGCAACCTCCTCTCCAAGGAGGCCTCAACCGAGGCCTAGGCCCAGGGGAAAGGCACCAGCGGGGATGAGCCAGTGGAGGCGCACGGGCATATCAGGACCCAGTCCCCGCAGCCTGCCCCTTGGTGGGGCAGTACCCCCGGAGGCCAGGAAGGTCTGGGCAAGGCTGGCCAGGGGCAGGGTCCCTGCTGGGTCCTGCCCCTGGCCTGTGGGGCCTCTGAGCACAACCGGCCCTCTCCCACTGGAAGACCTCCCCGGCTGCCTCCAAAGGCCGGTTTGCCAACACTCCCGCCCGCTGTTCCCGCCAGGCACGCACAACGCTCCCAAGGCCAGGAGAAAAGCGCTTCGGGGTGTTGCTCTCTCCGGGACCTTGCCCCTGAGCCTGGGGTCCAGGCAGTGGGTCCACACTCCCAGACCAAGGCAGAACCACATGCACACGTCTGTTCCTGACCCCTGCACCGGCAGAGAGCTAGGGGGAGCCAGAGTCTGTCAGGCAGCTGCTGGGTTGGCTGCCTGTGTGGGAAGGGGCAGAGCCGACCTAGGGGCAAGTTGGGCCTCTTGCTCTCCCTGCTGCCCTGAGGCTGCTGGGCCAAAGAGGTCTTGGGTATCCAGCCCCTTGCTGGTCCCTTCCCACTGACGAGGCCCTCTGAGCTCCAGCACCTTGCAGTGTGGAGACAGCCCCTGCCAGCAACCTCCTCTCCAAGGAGGCCTCAACCTAGGCCTAGGCCCAGGGGAAAGGCTCCAGCGGGGATGAGCCTGGGGAGGCGCCCGGGCATGTCTGGACCCAGGCCCCGCAGCCTGCCCCTTGGTGGGGCAGTACCCCCGGAGGCCAGGAAGGTCTGGGCAAGGCTGGCCAGGGGCAGGGGCCCTGCTGCGTCCTGCCCCTGGCCTGTGGGTCCTCAGAGCACAACCGGCCCTCTCCCACTGGAAGACCTCCCCGGCTGCCTCCAAAGGCCGGTTTGCAAGCGCTCCCACCCACTGTTCCCAGCAGGCGTGCACAATGCTCCCAAGCCCGGGAGAAAAGCGCTTCGGGGTGGTGCTCTCACCGGGCCCTTGCCCCTGAGCCTGGGGGCAAGGCAGGGGGAACACACTCCCAGGCCAAGGCAGAACCACATGCACACGTCTGTTCCTGCCCCCTACACCGGCAGAGAGCTAGGGGGAGCCAGAGACTGCCAGGCTGCTGCTGGGCTGGCCGCCTGTGTGGGACGGGGCAGAGCCGACCTAGGGGCAAATTGGGCCTCTTGCTCTCCCTGCTGCCCTGAGGCTGCTGGGTCAAAGAGGTCTTGGGCATCCAGCCCTTTGCTGGTCCCTTCCCTCTGACGAGGCCCTCTGATCTCCAGCACCTTGCAGTGTGGAGACAGCCCCTGCCAGCAACCTCCTCTCCAAGGAGGCCTCAACCGAGGCCTAGGCCCAGGGGAAAGGCACCAGCGGGGATGAGCCTGGGGAGGCGCCCGGGCATGTCTGGACCCAGTCCCCGCAGCCTGCCCCTTGGTGGAGCAGTACCCCCGGAGGCCAGGAAGGTCTGGGCAAGGCTGGCCAGGGTCAGGGGCCCTGCTGGGTCCTGCCCCTGGCCTGTGGGGCCTCTGAGCACAACCGGCCCTCTCCCACTGGAAGACCTCCCCGGCTGCCTTCAAAGGCCGGATTGCAAGCACTCCCGCCCACTGTTCCCACCAAGCGCGCACAATTCTCCCAAGCCCGGGAGAAAAGCGCTTCGGGGTGGTGCTCTCTCCGGGCCCTTGCCCCTGAACCTGGGGGCCAGGCAGTTGGTCCACACTCGGAGACCAAGGCAGAACCACATGCACACGTCTGTTCCTGACCCCTGCACAGGCAGAGAGCTCGGGGGAGCCAGAGTCTGTCAGGCAGCTGCTGGGCTGGCCGCCTGTGTGGGAAGGGGCAGAGCCGACCTAGGGGCAAGTTGGGCCTCTTCCTCTCCCTGCTGCCCTGAGGCTGCTGGGCCAAAGAGGTCTTGGGCATCCAGCCCCTTGCTGGTCCCTTCCCTCTGATGAGGCCCTCTGAGCTCCAGCACCTTGCAGTGTGGAGACAGCCCCTGCCAGCAACCTCCTCTCCAAGGAGGCCTCAACCGAGGCCTAGGCCTAGGGGAAAGGCACCAGCGGGGATGAGCCTGGGGAGGCGCCCGGCCATGTCTGGACCCAGTCCCCGCAGCCTGCCCCTTGGTGGGGCAGTACCCCCGGAAGCCAGGAAGGTCTCGGCAAGGCTGCCAGGGGCAGGGACACTGCTGGGTCCTGCCCCTGGCCTGTTGGGCGTCTGAGCACAACCGGCACTCTCCCGCTGGAAGACCTCCCCGTCTGCCTCCAAAGTCCTGTTTGCAAGCACGCCCACCCGCTGTTCCCCCAGGCACGCACAATGCTCCCAAGCCCGGGAAAAAAGCGCTTCGGGGTGGTGCTCTCTCCGGGCCCTTGCCCCTGAGCCTGGGGCCAGCCAGGGGGAACACACTCCCAGGCCAAGGGAGAACGACATGCACACATCTGTTCCTGCCCCCTACACCGGCAGAGAGCTCGGGGGAGCCAGAGACTGCCAGGCTGCTGCTGGGCTGGCTGCCTGTGTGGGACGGGGCAGAGCCGACCTAGGGGCAAGTTGGGCCTCTTGCTCTCCCTGCTGCCCTGAGGCTGCTGGGTCAAAGAGGTCTTGGGCATCCAGCCCTTTGCTGGTGCCTTCCCTCTGACGAGGCCCTCTGAGCTCCAGCACCTTGCAGTGTGGAGACAGCCCCTGCCAGCAACCTCCTCTCCAAGGAGGCCTCAACCGAGGCCTAGGACCAGGGGAAAGGCACCAGCGGGGATGAGCCTGGGGAGGCGCCCGGGCATGTCTGGACCCAGTCCCCGCAGCCTGCCCCTTGGTGGGGCAGTACCCCCGGAGGCCAGGAAGGTCTGGGCAAGGCTGGCCACGGGCAGGGGCCCTGCTGGGTCCTGCCCCTGGCCTGTGGGGCCTCTGAGCACAACCGGCCCTCTCCCACTGGAAGACTTCCCCGGCTGCCTCCAAAGGCCGGTTTGCCAACACTCCCGCCCGCTGTTCCCGCCAGGCACGCACAATTCTCCCAAGCCCGGGAGAAAAGCGCTTCGGGGTGTTGCTCTCTCCGGGCCCTTGCCCCTGAGTGTGGGGGCGAGGCAGTGGGACCACACTCCCAGACCAACGCAGAACCACATGCACACGTCTGTTTCTGACCCCTGCACCGGCAGAGAGCTCGGGGGAGCCAGAGTCTGTCAGGCAGCTGCTGGGCTGGCCGCCTGTGTGGGAAGGGGCAGAGCCGACCTAGGGGCAAGTTGGGCCTCTTCCTCTCCCTGCTGCCCTGAGGCTGCTGGGCCAAAGAGGTCTTGGGCATCCAGCCCCTTGCTGGTCCCTTCCCTCTGACGAGGCCCTCTGAGCTCCAGCACCTTGCAGTGTGGAGACAGCCCCTGCCAGCAACCTCCTCTCCAAGGAGGCCTCAACCGAGGCCTAGGCCCAGGGGAAAGGCACCAGCGGGGATGAGCCTGGGGAGGCGCCCGGCCATGTCTGGACCCAGTCCCCGCAGCCTGCCCCTTGGTGGGGCAGTACCCCCGGAGGCCAGGAGGGTCTGGGCAAGGCTGCCAGGGGCAGGAACACTGCTGGGTCCTGCCCCTGGCCTGTGGGGCGTCTGAGCACAACCGGCACTCTCCCGCTGGAAGACCTCCCCGGCTGCCTCCAAAGGCCGGTTTGCAAGCACTCCCGCCCGCTGTTCCCGCCAGGCACGCACAATGCTCCCAAGCCCGGGAGAAAAGCGCTTCGGGGTGGTGCTCTCTCCGGGCCCTTGCCCCTGAGCCTGGGGGACAGGCAGGGGGAACACACTCCCAGGCCAAGGCAGAATGACATGCACACGTCTGTTCCTGCCCCCTACACCGGCAGAGAGTTCGGGGGAGCCAGAGACTGCCAGGCTGCTGCTGGGCTGGCTGCCTGTGTGGGACGGGGTAGAGCCGACCTAGGGGCAAGTTGGGCCTCTTGCTCTCCCTGCTGCCCTGAGGCTGCTGGGTCAGAGAGGTCTTGGGCATCCAGCCCTTTGCTGGTCCTTTCCCTCTGACGAGGCCCTCTGAGCTCCAGCACCTTGCAGTGTGCAGACAGCCCCTGCCGGCAACCTCCTCTCCAAGGAGGCCTCAACCGAGGCCTAGGCCCAGGGGAAAGGCACCAGCGGGGATGAGCCTGGGGAGGCGCCCGGGCATGTCTGGACCCAGGCCCCGCAGCCTGCCCCTTGGTGGGGTAGTACCCCCGGAGGCCAGGAAGGTCTGGGCAAGGCTGCCAGAGGCAGGGACACTGCTGGGTCCTGCCCCTGGCCTGTGGGGCCTCTGAGAACAACTGGCACTCTCCCGCTGGAAGACCTCCCCGGCTGCCTCCAAAGGCTGGTTTGCAAGCACTCAATCCCGCTGTTCACGCCAGCTGCGCACAATGCTCCCAAGCCCGGGAGAAAAGCATTTTGGGGTGGTGCTCACTCCGGGCTTTGGAAGACCTCCCCGGCTGCCTCCAAGGCCGGTTTGCAAGCACTTCTGCCTGCTGTTCCCGCCACCCGCGCACAATGCTCCCAAGCCCGGGAGAAAAGCGTTTCGGGGTGGTGTTCTCTCTGGGCCCAAGAAAGACCTCCCGGGCTGCCCCCAAATGCCGGTTTGCAAGCACTCCCACTCGCTGTTCCCGCCATCCGTGCAAATGCTCCAAGCCCAGGAGAAAAGCCCTTCAGGGTGGTGCTCTCTCCCGGCCCTTGGAAGACCTCCCCGGCTGCCTCCAAAGGCTGGATTTCAAGTACTCCCTCCCGCTGTCCCGCCAGCCGCACACAATGCTCCCAATCACGGGAGAAAAGCGCTTCGGGGTGGTGCTCTCTACGGGCCCTTGGAAGACCTCCCCGTTTGTCTCCAAAGGCCGGTTTGCAAGCACTCATGCCCGCTGTTCCCGCCAGCCGCGCACAATGCTCCCAAGCCTAGGAGAAAAGCGCTTCGGGGTGGTGCTCTCTCCCGGCCCTTGGAAGACCTCCCCGGCTGCCTCCAAAGGCCGGTTTGCAAGCACTCAATCCCGCTGTTCCCGCCAGCCGCGCACAATGCTCCCAAGCCCGGGACAAAAGCGCTTCGGGGTGGTGCTCTCTCCCGGCCCTTGGAAGACCTCCCCGGCTGCCTCCAAAGGCTGGTTTTCAAGAACTCCCTCCCGCTGACCCGCCAGCCGCACACAATGCTCCCAAGCCCGGGAGAAAAGCATTTTGGGGTGGTCTCTCTCCGGGCCCTTGGAAGACTCCCCGGCTGCCTCTAAAGGCCGGTTTGCAAGCACTCATGTCCTCTGTTCCCGACAGCCGCGAACAATGCTCCCAATTCCGTGAGAAAAGTGCTTCGGGATGGTGCTCTCTCCGGGCCCTTGGAAGACCTCCCAAGCTGCCTCCAAAGGCCGGTTTGCAAGCACTCCCGCCCGCTGTTCCCGCCAGCCTCGCACAATGCTCCCAAGACCGGGAGAAAAGCGCTTCGGGGTGGTGTTCTCTCCATGCCAATGGAGGACCTCCCTGGCTGCCCCCAAAGGCCGGTTTGCAAGCACTCATGCCCGCTGTTCCCGCCAGCCTCGCACAATGCTCCCAAGACCGGGAGAAAAGCGCTTCGGGGTGGTGTTCTCTCCGTGCCAATGGAGGACCTCCCCGGCTGCTTCCAAAGGACGGTTTTCAAGCACTCCTGCCTGCTGTTCCCGCCACCCGCGCAAAATGCTCCCAAGCCCGGGAGAAAAGCGCTTCGGGGTGGTGCTCTCTACAGGCCCTTGGAAGACCTCCCCGGCTGCCTCCAAAGGCCGGTTTGCAAGGACTCCTTCCTGCTGTTCCCGCAATCCACGCACAATGCTCCCAAGCCCGGGAGAAAAGCATTTTGGGGTGGTGCTCACACCGGGCCCTGGAAGACCTCCCCGGCTGCCTCCAAAGGACGGTTTTCAAGCACTCCTGCCTGCTGTTCCCGCCACCCGCGCAGAATGCTCCCAAGCGCGGGAGAAAAGCGCTTCGGGGTGGTGCTCTCTACAGGCCCTTGGAAGACCTCCCCCGCTGCCTCCAAAGGCCCGTTTGCAAGGACTCCTTCCTGCTGTTCCCGCCAGCCACGCACAATGCTCCCAAGCCCGGGAGAAAAGCATTTTGGGGTGGTGCTCACTCCGGGCCCTTGGAAGACCTCCCCGGCTGCCTCCAAAGGCCAGTTTGCAAGCAGTCCTGCCTGCTGTTCCCGCCAGCCGCGCACAATGCTCCCAAGCCCGGGAGAAAAGCGCTTCGTGGTGGTGCTCTCTCTGGGCCCTTGGAAGACATCCCCGGCTGCCTCCAAAGGCCGGTTTGCAAGCACTCATGCCCGTTGTTCCCACCAGCCGCGCACAATGCTCCCAAGCCCGGGAGAAAAGCATTTTGGGGTGGTGCTCACTCCGGGCCCTTGGAAGACCTCCCCGGCTGCCTCCAAAGGCCAGTTTGCAAGCAGTCCTGCCTGCTGTTCCCGCCAGCCACGCACAATGTTCCCAAGCCCGGGAGAAAAGCGCTTCGGGGTGGTGCTCTCTCCGGGCACTTGGAAGACCTCCCGGGCTGCCTCCAAAGGCCGGTTTGCAAGCATTCATGTCCGTTGTTCCCGACAGCCGCGCACAATGCTCCCAAGCCCGAGAGAAAAGCATTTTGGGGTGGTGCTCTCTCCGGGCCCTTGGAAGACCTCCCGGGCTGCCTCCAAAGGCCGGTTTGCAAGCATTCATGTCCATTGTTCCCGACAGCCGCGCACAATGCTCCCAAGCCCGGGAGAAAAGCGCTTCGGGGTGGTGTTCTCTCAGGGACCATGGAGGACCTCCCCGGCTGCCCCCAAAGGCCGGTTTGCAAGCATTCCCACTCGCTGTTCCCGCCAGGCACACACAATGTTCCAAAACCCCGGAGAAAAGCCCTTCGGGGTGGTGCTCTCTCCGCGCCCTTGGAAGACTTCTCTGGCTGCCGCCAAAGGCCGGTTTGCAAGAATTCCCTCCCGCTGTCCCACCAGCCGCACACAATGCTCCAAAACCCGAGAGAAAAGCGCTTCGAGGTGGTGCTCTCTCCGGGCCCTTGGAAGACCTCCCCGGCTGCCTCCAAAGGCCGGTTTGCAAGCACTCCTGCCTGCTGTTCCCGCCACTCGCCCACAATGCTCCCAAGCCCGGAAGAAAAGCCTTTTGGGGTAGTGCTCTCTCCGGGCCCTTGGAAGACCTCCCGGGCTGCCTCCAAAGGCCGGTTTGCAAGCACTCATGTCCGCTGTTCCCGACAGCCGCGCACAATGCTCCCAAGCCCGGGAGAAAAGCATTTTGGGGTGGTGATCAGTCCGGGCCCTTGGAAGACCTCCCCGGCTGCCTCCAAAGGACAGTTTGCAAGAACTCATGCCCGCTGTTCCCGCCAGGCACGCACAATGCTCCCAAGCCCGGGAGAAAAGCGCTTCGGGGTGGTGCTCTCACCGGGCCCTTGCCCCTGAGCCTGGGGGCACTGCAGGGGGAACACACTCCCAGGCCAAGGCAGAACCACATGCAAACGTCTGTTCCTGGTCCCTGCACCGGCAGAGAGCTCGGGGGAGCCAGAGTATGCCAGGCAGCTGCTGGGTTGGCGGCCTGTGTGGAAAGGGGCAGAGTCGACCTAGGGGCAAGTTGGGCCTCTTGCTCTCCCTGCTGCCCTGAGGCTGCTGGGCCAAAGAGGTCTTGGGCATCCAGCCCCTTGCTGGTCCCTTCCCTCTGATGAGGCCCTCTGAGCTCCAGCACCTTGCAGTGTGGAGACAGCCCCTGCCAGCAACCTCGTCTCCAAGGAGGCCTCAACCGAGGCCTAGGCCCAGGGGAAAGGCACCAGCGGGGATGAGCCTGGGGAGGCGCCCGGGCATGTCTGGACCCAGTCCCCGCAGCCTGCCCCTTGGTGGGGCAGTACCCCCGGAGGCCAGGAAGGTCTGGGCAAGGCTGCCAGGGGCAGGACACTGCTGGGTCCTGCCCCTGGCCTGTGGGGCGTCTGAGCACAACCGGCACTCTCCCGCTGGAAGACGTCCCCGGCTGCCTCGAAAGGCCGGTTTGCAAGCACTCCCGCCCACTGTTCCAACCAAGGGCGCACAACGCTCCCAAGCCCGGGAGAAAATCGCCTCGGGGTGGTGCTCTCTCCGGGCCCTTTCCCCTGAGCCTGGGGGCCAGGAAGGGGGTCCACACTCCCAGGCCAAGGCAGAACGACATGCACACGTCTGTTCCTGCCCCATGCACCGGCAGAGAGCTCGGGGGAGCCAGAGTCTGTCAGGCAGCTGCTGGGCTGGCCGCCTGTGTGGGAAGGGGCAGAGCCGACCTAGGGGCAAGTTGGGCCTCTTGCTCTCCCTGCTGCCCTGAGGCTGCTGGGCCAAAGAGATCTTGGGCATCCAGCCCCTTGCTTGTCCCTTCCCTCTGAGGAGGCCCTCTGAGCTCCAGCACCTTGCAGTGTGGAGACAGCCCCTGCCAGCAACCTCCTCTCCAAGGAGGCCTCAACCGAGGCCTAGGACCAGGGGAAAGGCACCAGCGGGGATGAGCCTGGGGAGGCGCCCGGGCATGTCTGGACCCAGTCCCCGCAGCCTGCCCCTTGGTGGGGCAGTACCCCCGGAGGCCAGGAAGGTCTGGGCAAGGCTGGCCACGGGCAGGGGCCCTGCTGGGTCCTGCCCCTGGCCTGTGGGGCCTCTGAGCACAACCGGCCCTCTCCCACTGGAAGACTTCCCCGGCTGCCTCCAAAGGCCGGTTTGCCAACACTCCCGCCCGCTGTTCCCGCCAGGCACGCACAATTCTCCCAAGCCCGGGATAAAAGCGCTTCGGGGTGTTGCTCTCTCCGGGCCCTTGCCCCTGAGTGTGGGGGCGAGGCAGTGGGACCACACTCCCAGACCAACGCAGAACCACATGCACACGTCTGTTTCTGACCCCTGCACCGGCAGAGAGCTCGGGGGAGCCAGAGTCTGTCAGGCAGCTGCTGGGCTGGCCGCCTGTGTGGCAAGGGGCAGAGCCGACCTAGGGGCAAGTTGGGCCTCTTCCTCTCCCTGCTGCCCTGAGGCTGCTGGGCCAAAGAGGTCTTGGGCATCCAGCCCCTTGCTGGTCCCTTCCCTCTGACGAGGCCCTCTGAGCTCCAGCACCTTGCAGTGTGGAGACAGCCCCTGCCAGCAACCTCCTCTCCAAGGAGGCCTCAACCGAGGCCTAGGCCCAGGGGAAAGGCACCAGCGGGGATGAGCCTGGGGAGGCGCCCGGCCATGTCTGGACCCAGTCCCCGCAGCCTGCCCCTTGGTGGGGCAGTACCCCCGGAGGCCAGGAAGGTCTGGGCAAGGCTGCCAGGGGCAGGAACACTGCTGGGTCCTGCCCCTGGCCTGTGGGGCGTCTGAGCACAACCGGCACTCTCCCGCTGGAAGACCTCCCCGGCTGCCTCCAAAGGCCGGTTTGCAAGCACTCCCGCCCGCTGTTCCCGCCAGGCACGCACAATGCTCCCAAGCCCGGGAGAAAAGCGCTTCGGGGTGGTGCTCTCTCCGGGCCCTTGCCCCTGAGCCTGGGGGACAGGCAGGGGGAACACACTCCCAGGCCAAGGCAGAACGACATGCACACGTCTGTTCCTGCCCCCTACACCGGCAGAGAGTTCGGGGGAGCCAGAGACTGCCAGGCTGCTGCTGGGCTGGCTGCCTGTGTGGGACGGGGTAGAGCCGACCTAGGGGCAAGTTGGGCCTCTTGCTCTCCCTGCTGCCCTGAGGCTGCTGGGTCAGAGAGGTCTTGGGCATCCAGCCCTTTGCTGGTCCTTTCCCTCTGACGAGGCCCTCTGAGCTCCAGCACCTTGCAGTGTGCAGACAGCCCCTGCCGGCAACCTCCTCTCCAAGGAGGCCTCAACCGAGGCCTAGGCCCAGGGGAAAGGCACCAGCGGGGATGAGCCTGGGGAGGCGCCCGGGCATGTCTGGACCCAGGCCCCGCAGCCTGCCCCTTGGTGGGGTAGTTCCCCCGGAGGCCAGGAAGGTCTGGGCAAGGCTGCCAGAGGCAGGGACACTGCTGGGTCCTGCCCCTGGCCTGTGGGGCCTCTGAGAACAACTGGCACTCTCCCGCTGGAAGACCTCCCCGGCTGCCTCCAAAGGCTGGTTTGCAAGCACTCATCCCACTGTTCACGCCAGCTGCGCACAATGCTCCCAAGCCCGGGAGAAAAGCATTTTGGGGTGGTGCTCACTCCGGGCTTTGGAAGACCTCCCCGGCTGCCTCCAAGGCCGGTTTGCAAGCACTTCTGCCTGCTGTTCCCGCCACCCGCGCACAATGCTCCCAAGCCCGGGAGAAAAGCGTTTCGGGGTGGTGTTCTCTCTGGGCCCAAGAAAGACCTCCCGGGCTGCCCCCAAATGCCGGTTTGCAAGCACTCCCACTCGCTGTTCCCGCCATCCGTGCAAATGCTCCAAGCCCAGGAGAAAAGCCCTTCAGGGTGGTGCTCTCTCCCGGCCCTTGGAAGACCTCCCCGGCTGCCTCCAAAGGCTGGATTTCAAGTACTCCCTCCCGCTGTCCCGCCAGCCGCACACAATGCTCCCAATCACGGGAGAAAAGCGCTTCGGGGTGGTGCTCTCTACGGGCCCTTGGAAGACCTCCCCGTTTGTCTCCAAAGGCCGGTTTGCAAGCACTCATGCCCGCTGTTCCCGCCAGCCGCGCACAATGCTCCCAAGCCTAGGAGAAAAGCGCTTCGGGGTGGTGCTCTCTCCCGGCCCTTGGAAGACCTCCCCGGCTGCCTCCAAAGGCCGGTTTGCAAGCACTCAATCCCGCTGTTCCCGCCAGCCGCGCACAATGCTCCCAAGCCCGGGAGAAAAGCGCTTCGGGGTGGTGCTCTCTCCCGGCCCTTGGAAGACCTCCCCGGCTGCCTCCAAAGGCTGGTTTTCAAGAACTCCCTCCCGCTGACGCGCCAGCCGCACACAATGCTCCCAAGCCCGGGAGAAAAGCATTTTGGGGTGGTCTCTCTCCAGGCCCTTGGAAGACTCCCCGGCTGCCTCTAAAGGCCGGTTTGCAAGCACTCCTTCCTGCTGTTCCCGCCAGCCAAGCACAATGCTCCCAAGCCCGGGAGAAAAGCTTTTTGGGGTGGTGCTCTCTCCGGGCCCTTGGAAGACCTCCCCGGCTGCCTCCAAAGGCCAGTTTGCAAGCAGTCCTGCCTGCTGTTCCCGCCAGCCGCGCACAATGCTCCCAAGCCCGGGAGAAAAGCTTTTTGGGGTGGTGCTCTCTCCGGGCCCTTGGAAGACGTCCCCGTCTGCCTCCAAAGGCCGGTTTGCAAGCACTCATGCCCGTTGTTCCCACCAGCCGCGCACAATGCTCCCAAGCCCGGAAGAAAAGCATTTTGGGGTAGTGTTCTCTCCGGGCGCTTGGAAGACCTCCCGGGCGGCCTCCAAAGGCCGGTTTGCAAGCACTCATGTCCGCTGTTCCCGACAGCCGCACACAATGCTCCCAAGCCCGGGAGAAGAGCATTTTGGCGTGGTGATCAGTCCGGGCCCTTGGAAGACCTCCCCGGCTGCCTCCAAAGGACAGTTTGCAAGAACTCATGCCCGCTGTTCCCGCCAGGCACGCACAATGCTCCCAAGCCCGGGAGAAAAGCGCTTCGGGGTGGTGCTCTCACCGGTCCCTTGCCCCTGAGCCTGGGGGCAATGCAGGGGGAACACACTCCCAGGCCAAGGCAGAACCACATGCAAACGTCTGTTCCTGGTCCCTGCACCGGCAGAGAGCTCGGGGGAGCCAGAGTATGCCAGGCAGCTGCTGGGTTGGCGGCCTGTGTGGAAAGGGGCAGAGCCGACCTAGGGGCAAGTTGGGCCTCTTGCTCTCCCTGCTGCCCTGAGGCTGCTGGGCCAAAGAGGTCTTGGGCATCCAGCCCCTTGCTGGTCCCTTCCCTCTGATGAGGCCCTCTGAGCTCCAGCACCTTGCAGTGTGGAGACAGCCCCTGCCAGCAACCTCCTCTCCAAGGCGGCCTCAACCGAGGCCTAGGCCCAGGGGAAAGGCACCAGCGGGGATGAGCCTGGGGAGGCGCCCGGGCATGTCTGGACCCAGTCCCCGCAGCCTGCCCCTTGGTGGGGCAGTACCCCCGGAAGCCAGGAAGGTCTGGGCAAGGCTGCCAGGGGCAGGGACACTGCTGGGTCCTGCCCCTGGCCTGTGGGGCGTCTGAGCACAACCAGCACCCTCCCGCTGGAAGACCTCCCCGTCTGCCTCCAAAGGCCTGTTTGCAAGCACTCCCACCCGCTGTTCCCGCCAGGCACGCACAATGCTCCCAAGCCCGGGAGAAAAGCGCTTCGGGGTGGTGCTCTCCTCGGGCCCTTGCCCCTGAGACTGGGGGCCAGGCAGGTGGAACACACTCCCAGGCCAAGGGAGAACGACATGCACACGTCTGTTCCTGCCCCCTACACCGGCAGAGAGCTCGGGGGAGCCAGAGTCTGTCAGGCAGGTGCTGGGCTGGCCGCCTGTGTGGGAAGTGGCAGAGCCGACCTAGGGGCATGTTGGGCCTCTGCTCTCCCTGCTGCCCTGAGGCTGCTGGGCCAAAGAGGTCTTGGGCATCCAGCCCCTTGCTTGTCCCTTCCCTCTGACGAGGCCCTCTGAGCTCCAGCACCTTGCAGTGTGGAGACAGCCCCTGCCAGCAACCTCCCCTCCAAGGAGGCCTCAACCGAGGCCTAGCCCCAGGGGAAAGGCACCAGCTGGGAAGAGCCTGGGGAGGCGCCCGGGCATGTCTGGACCCAGTCCCCGCAGCCTGCCCCTTGGTGAGGCAGTACCCCCGGAGGCCAGGAAGGTCTGGGCAAGGCTGGTCAGGGGCAGGGGCCCTGCTGGGCCCTGCCCCTGGCCTGTGGGGCCTCTGAGCACAACCGGCCCTCTCCCACTGGAAGACCTCCCCGGGTGCCTCCAAAGGCCGGTTTGCCAACACTCCCGCCCGCTGTTCCCGCCAGGCACGCACAATTCTCCCAAGCCCGGGAGAAAAGCGCTTCGGGGTGGTGCTCTCTCCGGGCCCTTGCCCATGAGCCTGGGGGCAAGGCAGGGAGAACACACTCCCAGGCCAAGGCAGAACCACATGCCCACGTCTGTTCCTGTCCCCTGCACCGGCAGAGAGCTTGGGGGAGCCAGAGTCTGTCAGGCAGCTGCTGGGTTGGCCGCCTGTGTGGGAAGGGGCAGAGCCGAATAGGGGCAAGTTGGGCCTCTTGCTCTCCCTGCTGCCCTGAGGCTGCTGGGCCAAAGATGTCTTGGGCATCCAGCCCTTTACTGGTCGCTTCTCTCTGACGAGGCTCTCTGAGCTGCAGCACTTTGCAGTGTGGAGACAGCCCCTGCCAGCAACCTCCTCTCCAAGGAGGCCTCAACCGAGGCCTAGGCCCAGGGGAAAGGCACCAGCGGGGATGAGCCTGGGGAGGCGCCCGGGCATGACTGGACCCAGCCCCGCAGCCTGCCCCTTGGTGGGGCAGTACCCCCGGAGGCCAGGAAGGTCTGGGCAAGGCTGGCCAGGGGCAGGGGCCCTGCTGGGTCCTGCCCCTGGCCTGTGGGGCCTCTGAGCACAACCGGCCCTCTCCCACTGGAAGACCTCCCCGGCTGCCTCCAAAGGCCGGTTTGCATGCGCTCCCGCCCACTGTTCCCAGCAGGCGTGCACAATTCCCCTAAGCCCGGGAGAAAAGCGCTTTGGGGTGGTGCTCTCTCCGGGCCCTTGCCCCTGAGCCTGGGGGCAAGGCAGGGTGTCCACACTCCCAGGCCAAGGCAGAACCACATGCACACGTCTGATCTGCCCCCTGCACCGGCAGAGAGCTCGGGGGAGCCAGAGTCTGTCAGGCAGCTGCTGGGCTGGCCGCCTGTGTGGGAAGGGGCAGAGCCGACCTAGGGGCAAGTTGGGCCTCTTGCTCTCCCTGCTGCCCTGAGGCTGCTGGGCCAAAGAGGTCTTGGGCATCCAGCCCCTTGCTGGTCCCTTCCCTCTGATGAGGCCCTCTGAGCTCCAGCACCTTGCAGTGTGGAGACAGCCCCTGCCAGCAACCTCCTCTCCAAGGAGGCCTCAACCGAGGCCTAGGCCCAGGGGAAAGGCACCAGCGGGGATGAGCCTGGGGAGGCGCCCGGGCATGACTGGACCCAGGCCCGCAGCCTGCCCCTTGTTGGGGCAGTACCCCCGGAGGCCAGGAAGGTCTGGGCAAGGCTGGCCAGGGGCAGGGGCCCTGCTGGGTCCTGTCCCTGGCCTGTAGGGCCTCTGAGCACAACCGGCCCTCTCCCACTGGAAGACCTCCCCGGCTGCCTCCAAAGGCCAGTTTGCCAACAATCCTGCCCGCTGTTCCCGCCAGGCACGCACAATGCTCCCAAGCCCAGGAGAAAAGCGCATCGGGGTGGTGGTCTCTCCGGGCCCCTGCCAGTGAGCCTGGGGGCCAGGCATGGGATCCACAGTCCCAGGCCAAGGCAGAACCACATGCACACGTCTGTTCCTGCCCCCTCCACCGGCAGAGAGCTGGGGGGAGCCAGAGTCTGTCAGGCAGCTGCTGGGCTGGCCGCCTGTGTGGGAAGGGGCAGAGCCGAACTAGGGGCAAGTTGGGCCTCTTGCTCTCCCTGCTGCCCTGAGGCTGCTGGGCCAAAGAGGTCTTGGGCATCCAGCCCCTTGCTGGTCCCTTCCCTCTGACGAGGCCCTCTGAGCTCCAGCACCTTGCAGTGTGGAGACAGCCCCTGCCAGCAACCTCCTCTCCAAGGAGGCCTCAACCGAGGCCTAGGCCCAGGGGAAAGGCACCAGCGGGGATGAGCCAGTGGAGGCGCACGGGCATGTCTGGACCCAGTCCCCGCAGCCTGCCCCTTGGTGGGGCAGTACCCCCGGAGGCCAGGAAGGTCTGGGCAAGGCTGGCCAGGGGCAGGGGCCCTGCTGGGTCCTGCCCCTGGCCTGTGGGGCCTCTGAGCACAACCGGCCCTCTCCCACTGGAAGACTTCCCCGGCTGCCTCCAAAGGCCGGTTTGCCAACACTCCCGCCCGCTGTTCCCGCCAGGCACGCACAATGCTCCCAAGCCCGGGAGAAAAGCGCTTCGGGGTGTTGCTCTCTCCGGACCCTTGCCCCTGAGCCTGGGGTCCAGGCAGTGTGTCCACACTCCCAGACCAAGGCAGAACCACATGCACACGTCTGTTCCTGACCCCTGCACCGGCAGAGCGCTCGGGGGAGCCACAGTCTGTCAGGCAGCTGCTGGGTTGGCTGCCTGTGTGGGAAGGGGCAGAGCCGACCTAGGGGCAAGTTGGGCCTCTTCCTCTCCCTGCTGCCCTGAGGCTGCTGGGCCAAAGAGGTCTTGGGCATCCAGCCCCTTTCTGGTCCCTTCCCGCTGACGAGGCCCTCTGAGCTCCAGCACCTTGCAGTGTGGAAACAGCCCCTGCCAGCAATCTCCTCTCCAAGGAGGCCTCAACCGAGGCCTAGGACCAGGGGAAAGGCACCAGCGGGGATGAGCCTGGGGAGGCGACCGGGCATGTCTGGACCCAGTCCCCGCAGCCTGCCCCTTGGTGGGATAGTAACCCCGGAGTCCAGGAGGGTCTGGGCAAGGCTGCCAGGGGCAGGGACACTGCTGGGTCCTGCCCCTGGCCTGTGGGGCGTCTGAGCACAACCGGCACTCTCCCGCTGGAAGACCTCCCTGGCTGCCTCCAAAGGCCGGTTTGCAAGCACTCCCGCCCGCTGTTCCCGCCAGGCACGCACAATGCTACCAAGCCCGAGAGAAAAGCGCTTCGGGGTGGTGCTCTCTCCGGACCCTTGCCCCTGAGCCTGGGGGACAGGCAGGGGGAACACACTCCCAGGCCAAGGCAGAACGACATGCACACGTCTGTTCCTGCCCCCTACACCGGCAGAGAGATCGGGGGAGCCAGAGACTGCCAGGCTGCTGCTGGGCTGGCTGCCTGTCTGGGACGGGGCAGAGCCGACCTAGGGGCAAGTTGGGCCTCTTGCTCTCCCTGCTGCCCTGAGGCTGCTGGGTCAAAGAGGTCTTGGGCATCCAGCCCTTTGCTGGTCCCTTCCCTCTGACGAGGCCCTCTGAGCTCCAGCACCTTGCAGTGTGGAGACAGCCCCTGCCAGCAACCTCCTCTCCAAAGAGGCCTCAACCGAGGCCTACGCCCAGGGGAAAGGCACCAGCGGGGATGATCCTGGGGAGGCGCACGGACATGTCTGGACCCAGTCACCGCAGCCTGCCCCTTGGTGGGGCAGTACCCCCGGAGGCCAGGAAGGTCTGGGCAAGGCTGGCCAGGGGCAGGGGCCCTGCTGGGTCCTGCCCCTGGCCTGTGGGGCCTCTGAGCCCAACCGGCCCTCTCCCACTGGAAGACCTCCCCGGCTGCCTCCAAAGGCCGGTTTGCAAGCGCTCCCGCCCACTGTTCCCAGCAGGCGTGGACAATGCTCCCAAGCCCGGGAGAAAAGCGCTTCAGGGTGGTGCTCTCTCTGGGCCCTTGCCCCTGAGCCTGGGGGCAAGGCAGGGTGTCCACACTCCCAGGCCAAGGCAGAACCACATGCACACGTCTGATCTGCGCCCTGCACCGGCAGAGAGCTCGGGGGAGCCAGAGTCTGTCAGGCAGCTGCTGGGCTGGCCGCCTGTGTGGGAAGGGGCAGAGCCGACCTAGGGGCAAGTTGGGCCTCTTGCTCTCCCTGCTGCCCTGAGGCTGCTGGGCCAAAGAGGTCTTGGGCATCCAGCCCCTTGCTGGTCCCTTCCCTCTGACGAGGCCCTCTGAGCTCCAGCACCTTGCAGTGTGGAGACAGCCCCTGCCAGCAACCTCCTCTCCAAGGAGGCCTCAACCGAGGCCTAGGCCCAGGGGAAAGGCACCAGCGGGGATGAGCCTGGGGAGGCGCCCGGGCATGACTGGACCCAGGCCCGCAGCCTGCCCCTTGGTGGGGCAGTACCCCCGGAGGCCAGGAAGGTCTGGGCAAGGCTGGCCAGGGGCAGGGGCCCTGCTGGGTCCTGCCCCTGGCCTGTGGGGCCTCTGAGCACAACCGGCCCTCTCCCACTGGAAGACCTCCCCGGCTGCCTCCAAAGGCTGGTTTGCCAACACTCCCGCCCGCTGTTCTCGCCAGGCACGCACAATTCTCCCAAGCCCGGGAGAAAAGCGCTTCGGTGTGTTGCTCTCTCCGGGCCCTTGCCCCTGAGCCTGGGGGCCAGGCAGTGGTTCCACACTCCCAGACCAAGGCAGAACCACATGCACACGTCTGTTCCTGACCCCTGCACCGGCAGAGAGCTCGGGGGAGCCAGAGTCTGTCAGGCAGCTGCTGGGCTAGCCGCCTGTGTGGGAAGGGGCAGAGCCGACCTAGGGGCAAGTTGGGCCTCTTCCTCTCCCTGCTGCCCTAAGGCTGCTGGGCCAAAGAGGTCTTGGGCATCCAGCCCCTTGCTGGTCCCTTCCCTCTGACGAGGCCCTCTGAGCTCCAGCACCTTGCAGTGTGGAGACAGCCCCTGCCAGCAACCTCCTCTCCAAGGAGGCCTCAACCGAGGCCTAGGCCCAGGGGAAAGGCACCAGCGGGGATGAGCCAGTGGAGGCGCAAGGGCATGTCTGGACCCAGTCCCCGCAGCCTGCCCCTTGGTGGGGCAGTACCCCCGGAGGCCAGGAAGGTCTGGGCAAGGCTGCCAGGGGCAGGGACACTGCTGGGTCCTGCCCCTGGCCTGTGGGGCGTCTGAGCACAACCGGCACTCTCCCGCTGGAAGACCTGCCCGGCTGCCTCCAAAGGCCGGTTAACAAGCGCTCCCGCCCACTGTTCTCAGCAGGCGTGCACAATGCTCCCAAGCCCGGGAGAAAAGCGCTTCGGGGTGGTGCTCTCTCCGGGCCCTTGCCCCTGAGCCTGGGGGCAAGGCAGGGTGTCCACACTCCCAGGCCAAGGCAGAACCACATGCACACGTCTGATCTGCCCCCTGCACCGGCAGAGAGCTCGGGGGAGCCAGAGTCTGTCAGGCAGCTGCTGGGCTGGCCGCCTGTGTGGGAAGGGGCAGAGCCGACCTAGGGGCAAGTTGGGCCTCTTCCTCTCCCTGTTGCCCTGAGGCTGCTGGGCCAAAGAGGTCTTGGGCATCCAGCCCCTTGCTTGTCCCTTCCCTCTGACGAGGCCCTCTGAGCTCCAGCACCTTGCAGTGTGGAGACAGCACCTGCCAGCAATCTCCTCTCCAAGGAGGCCTCAACCGAGGCCTAGGCCCAGGGAAAAGGCACCAGCGGGGTTGAGCCAGGGGAGGCGCCCGGGCATGTCTGGACCCTGTCCCCGCAGCCTGCCCCTTGGTGGGGCAGTACCCCCGGAGGCCAGGAAGGTCTGGGCAAAGCTGGCCAGGGGCAGGGGCCCTGCTGGGTCCTGCCCCTGGCCTGTGAGGCCTCTGAGCACAACCGGCCCTTGCCCACTGGAAGACCTCCCCGGCTGCCTCCAAAGGCCGGTTTGCAAGCCCTCCCGCCCACTGTTCCCGCCAGGCGCGCACAATGCTCCCAAGCCCGGGAGAAAAGCGCTTCGGGGTGGTGGTCTCTCCGGGCCCCTGCCCCTGAGCCTGGGGGCCAGGCAGGGGATCCACAGTCCCAGGCCAAGGCAGAACCACATGCACACGTCTGTTCCTGCTCCCTCCACCGGCAGAGAGCTGGGGGGAGCCAGAGTCTGTCAGGCAGCTGCTGGGCTGGCCGCCTGTGTGGGAAGGGGCAGAGCCGACCTAGGGGCAAGTTGGGCCTCTTGCTCTCCCTGTTGCCCTGAGGCTGCTGGGCCAAAGAGGTCTTGGGCATCCAGCCCCTTGCTGGTCCCTTCCCTCTGATGAGGCCCTCTGAGCTCCAGCACCTTGCAGTGTGGAGACAGCCCCTGCCAGCAACCTCCTCTCCAAGGAGGCCTCAACCGAGGCCTAGGCCCAGGGGAAAGGCACCAGCGGGGATGAGCCTGGGGAGGCGCCCGGGCATGACTGGACCCAGGCCCGCAGCCTGCCCCTTGGTGGGGCAGTACCCCCGGAGGCCAGGAAGGTCTGGGCAAGGCTGGCCAGGGGCAGGGGCCCTGCTGGGTCCTGTCCCTGGCCTGTAGGGCCTCTGAGCACAACCGGCCCTCTCCCACTGGAAGACCTCCCCGGCTGCCTCCAAAGGCCAGTTTGCCAACACTCCTGCCCGCTGTTCCCGCCAGGCACGCACAATGCTCCCAAGCCCAGGAGAAAAGCGCATCGGGGTGGTGGTCTCTCCGGGCCCCTGCCCGTGAGCCTGGGGGCCAGGCAGGGGATCCACAGTCCCAGGCCAAGGCAGAACCACATGCACACGTCTGTTCCTGCCCCCTCCACCGGCAGAGAGCTGGGGGGAGCCAGAGTCTGTCAGGCAGCTGCTGGGCTGGCCGCCTGTGTGGGAAGGGGCAGAGCCGAACTAGGGGCAAGTTGGGCCTCTTGCTCTCCCTGCTGCCCTGAGGCTGCTGGGCCAAAGAGGTCTTGGGCATCCAGCCCCTTGCTGGTCCCTTCCCTCTGACGAGGCCCTCTGAGCTCCAGCACCTTGCAGTGTGGAGACAGCCCCTGCCAGCAACCTCCTCTCCAAGGAGGCCTCAACCGAGGCCTAGGCCCAGGGGAAAGGCACCAGCGGGGATGAGCCAGTGGAGGCGCACGGGCATGTCTGGACCCAGTCCCCGCAGCCTGCCCCTTGGTGGGGCAGTACCCCCGGAGGCCAGGAAGGTCTGGGCAAGGCTGGCCAGGGGCAGGGGCCCTGCTGGGTCCTGCCCCTGGCCTGTGGGGCCTCTGAGCACAACCGGCCCTCTCCCACTGGAAGACCTCCCCGGCTGCCTCCAAAGGCCGGTTTGCCAACACTCCCGCCCGCTGTTCCCGCCAGGCACGCACAATGCTCCCAAGCCCGGGAGAAAAGCGCTTCGGGGTGTTGCTCTCTCCGGGCCCTTGCCCCTGAGCCTGGGGTCCAGGCAGTGTGTCCACACTCCCAGACCAAGGCAGAACCACATGCACACGTCTGTTCCTGACCCCTGCACCGGCAGAGCGCTCGGGGGAGCCACAGTCTGTCAGGCAGCTGCTGGGTTGGCTGCCTGTGTGGGAAGGGGCAGAGCCGACCTAGGGGCAAGTTGGGCCTCTTCCTCTCCCTGCTGCCCTGAGGCTGCTGGGCCAAAGAGGTCTTGGGCATCCAGCCCCTTTCTGGTCCCTTCCCGCTGACGAGGCCCTCTGAGCTCCAGCACCTTGCAGTGTGGAAACAGCCCCTGCCAGCAACCTCCTCTCCAAGGAGGCCTCAACCGAGGCCTAGGACCAGGGGAAAGGCACCAGCGGGGATGAGCCTGGGGAGGCGCCCGGGCATGTCTGGACCCAGTCCCCGCAGCCTGCCCCTTGCTGGGATGGTAACCCCGGAGTCCAGGAGGGTCTGGGCAAGGCTGCCAGGGGCAGGGACACTGCTGGGTCCTGCCCCTGGCCTGTGGGGCGTCTGAGCACAACCGGCACTCTCCCGCTGGAAGACCTCCCTGGCTGCCTCCAAAGGCCGGTTTGCAAGCACTCCCGCCCGCTGTTCCCGCCAGGCACGCACAATGCTACCAAGCCCGAGAGAAAAGCGCTTCGGGGTGGTGCTCTCTCCGGACCCTTGCCCCTGAGCCTGGGGGACAGGCAGGGGGAACACACTCCCAGGCCAAGGCAGAACGACATGCACACGTCTGTTCCTGCCCCCTACACCGGCAGAGAGATCGGGGGAGCCAGAGACTGCCAGGCTGCTGCTGGGCTGGCTGCCTGTCTGGGACGGGGCAGAGCCGACCTAGGGGCAAGTTGGGCCTCTTGCTCTCCCTGCTGCCCTGAGGCTGCTGGGTCAAAGAGGTCTTGGGCATCCAGCCCTTTGCTGGTCCCTTCCCTCTGACGAGGCCCTCTGAGCTCCAGCACCTTGCAGTGTGGAGACAGCCCCTGCCAGCAACCTCCTCTCCAAAGAGGCCTCAACTGAGGCCTAGGCCCAGGGGAAAGGCACCAGCGGGGATGATCCTGGGGAGGCGCACGGACATGTCTGGACCCAGTCACCGCAGCCTGCCCCTTGGTGGGGCAGTACCCCCGGAGGCCAGGAAGGTCTGGGCAAGGCTGGCCAGGGGCAGGGGCCCTGCTGGGTCCTGCCCCTGGCCTGTGGGGCCTCTGAGCCCAACCGGCCCTCTCCCACTGGAAGACCTCCCAGGCTGCCTCCAAAGGCCGGTTTGCAAGCGCTCCCGCCCACTGTTCCCAGCAGGCGTGGACAATGCTCCCAAGCCCGGGAGAAAAGCGCTTCAGGGTGGTGCTCTCTCTGGGCCCTTGCCCCTGAGCCTGGGGGCAAGGCAGGGTGTCCACACTCCCAGGCCAACGCAGAACCACATGCACACGTCTGATCTGCGCCCTGCACCGGCAGAGAGCTCGGGGGAGCCAGAGTCTGTCAGGCAGCTGCTGGGCTGGCCGCCTGTGTGGGAAGGGGCAGAGCCGACCTAGGGGCAAGTTGGGCCTCTTGCTCTCCCTGCTGCCCTGAGGCTGCTGGGCCAAAGAGGTCTTGGGCATCCAGCCCCTTGCTGGTCCCTTCCCTCTGACGAGGCCCTCTGAGCTCCAGCACCTTGCAGTGTGGAGACAGCCCCTGCCAGCAACCTCCTCTCCAAGGAGGCCTCAACCGAGGCCTAGGCCCAGGGGAAAGGCACCAGCGGGGATGAGCCTGGGGAGGCGCCCGGGCATGACTGGACCCAGGCCCGCAGCCTGCCCCTTGGTGGGGCAGTACCCCCGGAGGCCAGGAAGGTCTGGGCAAGGCTGGCCAGGAGCAGGGGCCCTGCTGGGTCCTGCCCCTGGCCTGTGGGGCCTCTGAGCACAACCGGCCCTCTCCCACTGGAAGACCTCCCCGGCTGCCTCCAAAGGCCGGTTTGCCAACACTCCCGCCCGCTGTTCTCGCCAGGCACGCACAATTCTCCCAAGCCCGGGAGAAAAGCGCTTCGGTGTGTTGCTCTCTCCGGGCCCTTGCCCCTGAGCCTGGGGGCCAGGCAGTGGTTCCACACTCCCAGACCAAGGCAGAACCACATGCACACGTCTGTTCCTGACCCCTGCACCGGCAGAGAGCTCGGGGGAGCCAGAGTCTGTCAGGCAGCTGCTGGGCTGGCCGCCTGTGTGGGAAGGGGCAGAGCCGACCTAGGGGCAAGTTGGGCCTCTTCCTCTCCCTGCTGCCCTAAGGCTGCTGGGCCAAAGAGGTCTTGGGCATCCAGCCCCTTGCTGGTCCCTTCCCTCTGACGAGGCCCTCTGAGCTCCAGCACCTTGCAGTGTGGAGACAGCCCCTGCCAGCAACCTCCTCTCCAAGGAGGCCTCAACCGAGGCCTAGGCCCAGGGGAAAGGCACCAGCGGGGATGAGCCAGTGGAGGCGCAAGGGCATGTCTGGACCCAGTCCCCGCAGCCTGCCCCTTGGTGGGGCAGTACCCCCGGAGGCCAGGAAGGTCTGGGCAAGGCTGCCAGGGGCAGGGACACTGCTGGGTCCTGCCCCTGGCCTGTGGGGCGTCTGAGCACAACCGGCACTCTCCCGCTGGAAGACCTGCCCGGCTGCCTCCAAAGGCCGGTTAACAAGCGCTCCCGCCCACTGTTCCCAGCAGGCGTGCACAATGCTCCCAAGCCCGGGAGAAAAGCGCTTCGGGGTGGTGCTCTCTCCGGGCCCTTGCCCCTGAGCCTGGGGGCAAGGCAGGGTGTCCACACTCCCAGGCCAAGGCAGAACCACATGCACACGTCTGATCTGCCCCCTGCACCGGCAGAGAGCTCGGGGGAGCCAGAGTCTGTCAGGCAGCTGCTGGGCTGGCCGCCTGTGTGGGAAGGGGCAGAGCCGACCTAGGGGCAAGTTGGGCCTCTTCCTCTCCCTGCTGCCCTGAGGCTGCTGGGCCAAAGACGTCTTGGGCATCCAGCCCCTTGCTTGTCCCTTCCCTCTGACGAGGCCCTCTGAGCTCCAGCACCTTGCAGTGTGGAGACAGCACCTGCCAGCAATCTCCTCTCCAAGGAGGCCTCAACCGAGGCCTAGGCCCAGGGAAAAGGCACCAGCGGGGTTGAGCCAGGGGAGGCGCCCGGGCATGTCTGGACCCTGTCCCCGCAGCCTGCCCCTTGGTGGGGCAGTACCCCCGGAGGCCAGGAAGTTCTGGGCAAGGCTGGCCAGGGGCAGGGGCCCTGCTGGGTCCTGCCCCTGGCCTGTGGGGCCTCTGAGCACAACCGGCCCTTGCCCACTGGAAGACCTCCCCGGCTGCCTCCAAAGGCCGGTTTGCAAGCCCTCCCGCCCACTGTTCCCGCCAGGCGCGCACAATGCTCCCAAGCCCGGGAGAAAAGCGCTTCGGGGTGGTGGTCTCTCCGGGCCCCTGCCCCTGAGCCTGGGGGCCAGGCAGGGGATCCACAGTCCCAGGCCAAGGCAGAACCACATGCACACGTCTGTTCCTGCCCCCTCCACCGGCAGAGAGCTGGGGGGAGCCAGAGTCTGTCAGGCAGCTGCTGGGCTGGCCGCCTGTGTGGGAAGGGGCAGAGCCGACCTAGGGGCAAGTTGGGCCTCTTGCTCTCCCTGCTGCCCTGAGGCTGCTGGGCCAAAGAGGTCTTGGGCATCCAGCCCCTTGCTGGTCCCTTCCCTCTGACGAGGCCCTCTGAGCTCCAGCACCTTGCAGTGTGGAGACAGCCCCTGCCAGCAACCTCCTCTCCAAGGAGGCCTCAACCGAGGCCTAGGCCCAGGGGAAAGGCACCAGCGGGGATGAGCCAGTGGAGGCGCACGGGCATGTCTGGACCCAGTCCCCGCAGCCTGCCCCTTGGTGGGGCAGTACCCCCGGAGGCCAGGAAGGTCTGGGCAAGGCTGGCCAGGGGCAGGGGCCCTGCTGGGTCCTGCCCCTGTGCTGTGGGGCCTCTGAGCACAACCGGCCCTCTCCCACTGGAAGACCTCCCCGGCTGCCTCCAAAGGCCGGTTTGCCAACACTCCCGCCCGCTGTTCCCGCCAGGCACGCACAATGCTCCCAAGCCCGGGAGAAAAGCGCTTCGGGGTGTTGCCCTCTCCGGACCCTTGCCCCTGAGCCTGGGGTCCAGGCAGTGGGTCCACACTCCCAGACCAAGGCAGAACCACATGCACTCGTCTGTTCCTGACCCCTGCACCGGCAGAGAGCTCGGGGGAGCCAGAGTCTGTCAGGCAGCTGCTGGGTTGGCTGCCTGTGTGGGAAGGGGCAGAGCCGACCTAGGGGCAAGTTGGGCCTCTTCCTCTCCCTGCTGCCCTGAGGCTGCTGGGCCAAAGACGTCTTGGGCATCCAGCCCCTTACTGGTCCCTTCCCTCTGACGAGGCCCTCTGAGCTCCAGCACCTTGCAGTGTGGAGACAGCCCCTGCTAGCAACCTCCTCTCCAAGGAGGCCTCAACCGAGGCCTAGGCCCAGGGGAAAGGCACCAGCGGGGATGAGCCAGTGGAGGCGCAAGGGCATGTCTGGACCCAGGCCCGCAGCCTGCCCCTTGGTGGGGCAGTACCCCCGGAGGCCAGGAAGGTCTGGGCAAGGCTGCGAGGGGCAGGGGCCCTGCTGGGTCGTGCCACTGGCCTGTGGGGCGTCTGAGCACAACCGGCACTCTCCCGCTGGAAGACCTCCCCGTCTGCCTCCAAAGGCCGGTTTGCAAGCACTCCCGCCCGCTGTTCCCGCCAGGCAGGCACAATGCTCCCAAGCCCGGGAGAAAAGCGCTTCGGGGTGGTGCTCTCCTCGGGCCCTTGCCCCTGAGCCTGGGGGCCAGGCAGTTGGAACACACTCCCAGGCCAAGGCAGAACGACATGCACACGTCTGTTCCTGCCCCCTAAACCGGCAGAGAGCTCGGGGGAGCCAGAGACTGCCAGGCTGCTGCTGGGCTGGCTGCCTGTGTGGGACGGGGCAGAGCCGACCTAGGGGCAAGTTGGGCCTCTTGCTCTCCCTGCTGCCCTGAGGCTGCTGGGTCAAAGAGGTCTTGGGCATCCAGCCCTTTGCTGGTGCCTTCCCTCTGACGAGGCCCTCTGAGCTCCAGCACCTTGCAGTGTGGAGACAGCCCCTGCCAGCAACCTCCTCTCCAAAGAGGCCTCAACCGAGGCCTACGCCCAGGGGAAAAGCACAAGCGGGGATGAGCCAGGGGAGGCGCACGGACATGTCTGGACCCAGTCCCCGCAGCCTGCCCCTTGGTGGGGCAGTACCCCCGGAGGCCAGGAAGGTCTGGGCAAGGCTGGCCAGGGGCAGGGGCCCTGCTGGGTCCTGCCCCTGGCCTGTGAGGCCTCTGAGCACAACCGGCCCTCTCCCACTGGAAGACCTCCCCGGCTGCCTCCAAAGTCCTCTTTGCAAACACTCCCGCCCGCTGTTCACGCCAGGCTCGCACAATGCTCCCAAGCCCGGGAGAAAAGCGCTTCGGGGTGGTGCTCTCTCCGGGCCCTTGCCCCTGAGCCTGGGGGCCAGGCAGTGGGTCCACACTCCCAGACCAAGGCAGAACCACATGCACACGTCTGTTCCTGACCCCTGCACCGGCAGAGAGCTCGGGGGAGCCAGAGTCTGTCAGGCAGGTGCTGGGCTGGCCGCCTGTGTGGGAAGGGGCAGAGCCGACCTAGGGGCAAGTTGGGCCTCTTCCTCTCCCTGCTGCCCTGAGGCTGCTGGGCCAAAGAGGTCTTGGGCATCCAGCCCCTTCCTGGTCCCTTCCCTCTGACGAGGCCCTCTGAGCTCCAGCACCTTGCAGTGTGGAGACAGCCCCTGCCAGCAACCTCCTCTCCAATGAGGCCTCAACCGAGGCCTAGGCCCAGGGGAAAGGCACCAGCGGGGATGAGTCTGGGGAGGCGCCCGGGCATCTCTGGACCCAGTCCCCGCAGCCTGCCCCTTGGTGGGGCAGTACCCCCGGAGGCCAGGAAGGTCTGGGGAAGGCTGCCAGGGGCAGGGACAGCGCTGGGTCCTGCCCCTGGCCTGTGGGACGTCTGAGCACAACCGGCACTCTCCCGCTGGAAGACCTCCCCGTCTGCCTCGAAAGGCCGGTTTGCAAGCACTCCCGCCCACTGTTCCCGCCAGGCACGCACAATGCTCCCAAGCCCGGTAGAAAAGCGCTTCGGGGTGGTGCTCTCTCCGGGCCCTTGCCCCTAAGCCTGCGGGCCAGGCAGGGGGAACACACTCCCAGGCCATGACAGAACGACATGAACACGTCTGTTCCTGCCCCCTACACCGGCAGAGAGCTCGGGGGAGCCAGAGTCTCTCAGGCAGGTGCTGGACTGGCCGCCTGTGTGGGAAGGGGCAGAGCCGACCTAGGGGCAAGTTGGGCCTCTTGCTCTCCCTGCTGCCCTGAGGTTGCTGGGCCAAAGACGTCTTGGGCATCCAGCCCTTTGCTGGTCCCTTCCCTCTGACGAGGCCCTCTGAGCTCCAGCACCTTGCAGTGTGGAGACAGCACCTGCCAGCAATCTCCTCTCCACGGAGGCCTCAACCGAGGCCTAGGCCCAGGGGAAAGGCACCAGCGGGGATGAGCCTGGGGAGGCGCCCGGGCATGTCTGGACCCAGTCCCCGCAGCCTGCCCCTTGGTGGGGCAGTACCCCTGGAGGCCAGGAAGGTCTGGGCAAGGCTGACCAGGGGCAGGGGACCTGCTGGGTCCTGCCCCTGGCCTGTGGGGCCTCTGAGCACAACCGGCCCTCTCCCACTGGAAGACCTCCCCGGCTGCCTCCAAAGGCCGTTTTGCACGCACTCCCGCCCACTGTTCCCACCAAGCGCGCACAATGCTCCCATCCCGGGAGAAAAGCGCTTCGGGGTGGTGCTCTCTCCGGGCCCTTGCCCCTGAGACTGGGGGCCAGGCAGGGGGTCCACACTCCCAGGCCAAGACAGAACCACATGCACACGTCTGTTCCTGACCCCTGCACCGGCAGAGAGCTCGGGGGAGCCAGAGTCGGTCAGGCAGCTGCTGGGCTGGCCGCCTTTGTGGGAAGGGGCAGAGCCGACCTAGGGGCAAGTTGGGCCTCTTGCTCTCCCTGCTGCCCTGAGGCTGCTGGGCCAAAGAGGTCTTGGGCATCCAGCCCTTTGCTTGTCCCTTCCCTCTGACGAGGCCCTCTGAGCTCCAGCACCTTGCAGTGTGGAGACAGCCCCTGCCAGCAACCTCCTCTCCAAGGAGGCCTCAACCGAGACCTAGGACCAGGGGAAAGGCACCAGCGGGGATGAGCCTGGGGAGGCGACCAGGCATGTCTGGACCCAGTCCCCGCAGCCTGCCCCTTGGTGGGGCAGTACCCCCGGAGGCCAGGAAGGTCTGGGAAAGGCTGGCCAGGGGCAGGGGACCTGCTGGGTCCTGCCCCTGGCCTGTGGGGCCTCTGAGCACAACCGGCCCTCTCCCACTGGAAGACCTCCCCGGCTGCCTCCAAAGGCCAGTTTGCCAACACTCCCGCCCGATGTTCCCGCCAGGCACGCACAATGCTCCCAAGCCCGGGAGAAAAGCACTTCGGGGTGGTGCTCTCCTCGGGCCCTTGCCCCTGAGCCTGGGGGCCAGGCAGTTGGTCCACACTCCCAGACCAAGGCAGAACCACATGCACACGTCTGTTCCTGACCCCTGCACCGGCAGAGAGCTCGGGGGAGCCAGAGTCTGTCAGGCAGCTGCTGGGCTGGCCGCCTGTGTGGGAAGGGGCAGAGCCGAACTAGGGGCAAGTTGGGCCTCTTGCTCTCCCTGCTGCCCTGAGGCTGCTGGGCCAAAGAGGTCTTGGGCATCCAGCCCCTTGCTGGTCCCTTCCCTCTGACGAGGCCCTCTGAGCTCCAGCACCTTGCAGTGTGGAGACAGCCCCTGCCAGCAACCTCCTCTCCAAGGAGGCCTCAACCGAGGCCTAGGCCCAGGGGAAAGGCACCAGCGGGGATGAGCCTGGGGAGGCGCCCGGGCATGTCTGGACCCAGTCCCCGCAGCCTGCCCCTTGTTGGGGCAGTACCCCCGGAGGCCAGGAAGGTCTGTGCAAGGCTGCCAGGGGCAGGGACAGCGCTGGGTCCTGCCCCTGGCCTGTGGGACGTCTGAGCACAACCGGCACTCTCCCGCTGGAAGACCTCCCCGTCTGCCTCGAAAGGCCGGTTTGCAAGCACTCCCGCCCGCTGTTCCCGCGAGGCACGCACAATGCTCCCAAGCCCGGTAGAAAAGCGCTTCGGGGTGGTGCTCTCTCCGGGCCCTTGCCCCTAAGCCTGCGGGCCAGGCAGGGGGAACACACTCCCAGGCCAAGACAGAACGATATGAACACGTCTGTTCCTGCCCCCTACACCGGCAGAGAGCTCGGGGGAGCCAGAGTCTCTCAGGCAGGTGCTGGGCTGGCCGCCTGTGTGGGAAGGGGCAGAGCCGACCTAGGGGCAAGTTGGGCCTCTTGCTCTCCCTGCTGCCCTGAGGCTGCTGGGCCAAAGACGTCTTGGGCATCCAGCCCTTTGCTGGTCCCTTCCCTCTGACGAGGCCCTCTGAGCTCCAGACCTTGCAGTGTGGAGACAGCCCCTGCCAGCAATCTCCTCTCCAAGGAGGCCTCAACCGAGGCCTAGGCCCAGGGGAAAGGCACCAGCGGGGATGAGCCTGGAGAGGCGCCCGGGTATGTCTGGACCCAGTCCCCGCAGCCTGCCCCTTGGTGGGGCAGTACCCCTGGAGGCCAGGAAGGTCTGGGCAAGGCTGACCAGGGGCAGGGGACCTGCTGGGTCCTGCCCCTGGCCTGTGGGGCCTCTGAGCACAACCGGCCCTCTCCCACTGGAAGACCTCCCCGGCTGCCTCCAAAGGCCGTTTTGCACGCACTCCCGCCCACTGTTCCCACCAAGCGCGCACAATGCTCCCATCCCGGGAGAAAAGCGCTTCGGGGTGGTGCTCTCTCCGGGCCCTTGCCCCTGAGCCTGGGGGCAAGGCATGGGGAACACACTCCCAGGCCAAGGCAGAACCACATGCCCACGTCTGTTCCTGTCTCCTGCACCGGCAGAGAGCTTGGGGGAGCCAGAGTCTGTCAGGCAGCTGCTGGGTTGGCCGCCTGTGTGGGAAGGGGCAGAGCCGCCCTAGGGGCAAGTTGGGCCTCTTGCTCTCCCTGCTGCCCTGAGGCTGCTGGGCCAAAGACGTCTTGGGCATCCAGCCCCTTACTGGTCCCTTCCCTCTGACGAGGCCCTCTGATCTCCAGCCCCTTGCAGTGTGGAGACAGCCCCTGCCAGCAACCTCCTCTCCAAGGAGGCCTCAACCGAGGCCTAGGCCCAGGGGAAAGGCACCAGCGGGGATGAGCCAGGGGAGGCGCCCGAGCATGTCTGGACCCAGTCCCCGCAGCCTGCCCCTTGGTGGGGCAGTACCCCCGGAGGCCAGGAAGGTCTGGGTAAGACTGGCCAGGGGCAGGGGCCCTGCTGGGTCCTGCCCCTGGCCTGTCTGGCCTCTGAGCACAACCGGCCCTCTCCCACTGGAAGACCTCCCCGGCTGCCTCCAAAGGCCAGTTTGCCAACACTCCTGCCCGCTCTTCCCGCCAGGCACGCACAATGCTCCCAAGCCCGGGAGAAAAGCGCTTCGGGGTGGTGCTCTCTCCGGGCCCTTGCCCCTGAGCCTGTGGGCAAGGCAGGGGGAACACACTCCCAGACCAAGGCAGAAACACATGCACACGTCTGTTCCTGTCCCCTGCACCGGCAGAGAGCTCGGGGGAGCCAGAGTCTCTCAGGCAGGTGCTGGGCTGGCCGCCTGTGTGGGAAGGGGCAGAGCCGACCTAGGGGCAAGTTGGGCCTCTTGCTCTCTCTGCTGCCCTGAGGCTGCAGGGCCAAAGACGTCTTGGGCATCCAGCCCCTTACTGGTCCCTTCCCTCTGACGAGGCCCTCTGAGCTCCAGCACCTTGCAGTGTGGAGACAGCCCCTGCCAGCAATCTCCTCTCCAAGGAGGCCTCAACCGAGGCCTAGGCCCAGGGGAAAGGCACCAGCGGGGTTGAGCCAGGGGAGGCGCCCGGGCATGTCTGGACCCTGTCCCCGCAGCCTGCCCCTTGGTGGGGCAGTACCCCCGGAGGCCAGGAAGGTCTGGGCAAGGCTGGCCAGGGGCAGGGGCCCTGCTGGGTCCTGCCCCTGGCCTGTGGGGCCCTGAGCACAACCGGCCCTCTCCCACTGGAAGACCTCCCCGGCTGCCTCCAAAGGCCGGTTTGCAAGCACTCCCGCCCACTGTTCCCGCCAGGCGCGCACAATGCTCCCAAGCCCGGGAGAAATGCGCTTCGGGGTGGTGGTCTCTCCGGGCCCTTGCCCCTGAGCCTGGGGGCCAGGCAGGGGATCCACAGTCCCAGGCCAAGGCACAACAACATGCACACGTCTGTTCCTGCCCCCTCCACCGGCAGAGAGCTGGGGGGAGCCAGAGTCTGTCAGGCAGCTGCTGGGCTGGCCGCCTGTGTGGGAAGGGGCAGAGCCGACCTAGGGGCAAGTTGGGCCTCTTGCTCTCCCTGCTGCCCTGAGGCTGCTGGGCCAAAGAGGTCTTGGGCATCCAGCCCCTTGCTGGTCCCTTCCTTCTGACGAGGCCCTCTGAGCTCCAGCACCTTGCAGTGTGGAGACAGCCCCTGCCAGCAACCTCCTCTCCAAGGAGGCCTCAACCGAGGCCTAGGCACAGGGGAAATGCACCAGCGGGGATGAGCCAGTGGAGGCGCACGGGCATATCAGGACCCAGTCCCCGCAGCCTGCCCCTTGGTGGGGCAGTACCCCCGGAGGCCAGGAAGGTCTGGGCATGGCTGGCCAGGGGCAGGGTCCCTGCTGGGTCCTGCCCCTGGCCTGTGGGGCCTCTGAGCACAACCGGCCCTCTCCCACTGGAAGACCTCCCCGGCTGCCTCCAAAGGCGGGTTTGCCAACACTCCCGCCCGCTGTTCCCGCCAGGCACGCACAGCGCTCCCAAGGCCAGGAGAAAAGCGCTTCGGGGTGTTGCTCTCTCCGGGCCCTTGCCCCTGAGCCTGGGGTCCAGGCAGTGGGTCCACACTCCCAGACCAAGGCAGAACCACATGCACATGTCTGTTCCTGACCCCTGCACCGGCAGAGAGCTCGGGGGAGCCAGAGTCTGTCAGGCAGCTGCTGGGTTGGCTGCCTGTGTGGGAAGGGGCAGAGGCGACCTAGGGGCAAGTTGGGCCTCTTGCTCTCCCTGCTGCCCTGAGGCTGCTGGGCCAAAGAGGTCTTGGGCATCCAGCCCCTTGCTGGTCCCTTCCCGCTGACGAGGCCCTCTGAGCTCTAGCACCTTGCAGTGTGGAGACAGCCCCTGCCAGCAACCTCCTCTCCAAGGAGGCATCAACCGAGGCCTATGCCCAGGGGAAAGGCACCAGCGGGGATGAGCCTGGGGAGGCGCCCAGGCATGTCTGGACCCAGTCCCCGCAGCCTGCCCCTTGGTGGGGCAGTACCCCCGGAGGCCAGGAAGGTCTGGGCAAGGCTGGCCAGGGGCAGGGGCCCTACTGGGTCCTGCCCCTGGCCTGTGGGGCCTCTGAGCACAACCGGCCCTCTCCCACTCGAAGAACTCCCCGGCTGCCTCCAAAGGCCAGTTTGCCAACACTCCCACCCGCTGTTCCCGCCACGCACGCACAATGCTCCCAAGCCCGGGAGAAAAGCACTTCGGGGTGGTGCTCTCCTCGGGCCCTTGCCCCTGAGCCTGGGGGCCAGGCAGTTGGTCCACACTCCCAGACCAAGGCAGAACCACATGCACACGTCTGTTCCTGACCCCTGCACCGGCAGAGAGCTCGGGGGAGCCAGAGTCTGTCAGGCAGCTGCTGGGCTGGCCGCCTGTGTGGGAAGGGGCAGAGCCGACCTAGGGGCAAGTTGGGCCTCTTCCTCTCCCTGCTGCCCTGAGGCTGCTGGGCCAAATAGGTCTTGGGCATCCAGCCCGTTGCTGGTCCCTTCACTCTGACGAGGCCCTCTGAGCTCTAGCACCTTGCAGTGTGGAGACAGCCCCTGCCAGCAACATCCTCTCCAAGGAGGCCTCAACCGAGACCTAGGCCCAGGGGAAAGGCACCAGCGGGGATGAGCCTGGGGAGGCGCCCGGGCATGTCTGGACCCAGTCCCCGCAGCCTGCCCCTTGGTGGGGCAGTACCCCCGGAGGCCAGGAAGATCTGGGCAAGGCTGGCCAGGGGCAGGGGCCCTGCTGGGTCCTCCCCATGGCCTGTGGGGCCTCTGAGCACAACCGGCCCTCTCCCACTGGAAGACCTCCCCGGCTGCCTCCAAAGGCCAGTTTGCCAACACTCCTGCCCGCTCTTCCCGCCAGGCACGCACAATGCTCCCAAGCCCGGGAGAAAAGCGCTTCGGGGTGGTGCTCTCTCCGGGCCCTTGCCCCTGAGCCAGTGGGCAAGGCAGGGGGAACACACTCCCAGACCAAGGCAGAAACACATGCACACGTCTGTTCCTGTCCCCTGCACCGTCAGAGAGCTCGGGGGAGCCAGAGTCTCTCAGGCAGGTGCTGGGCTGGCCGCCTGTGTGGGAAGGGGCAGAGCCGACCTAGGGGCAAGTTGGGCCTCTTGCTCTCCCTGCTGCCCTGAGGCTGCAGGGCCAAAGACGTCTTGGGCATCCAGCCCCTTACTGGTCCCTTCCCTCTGACGAGGCCCTCTGAGCTCCAGCACCTTGCAGTGTGGAGACAGCCCCTGCCAGCAATCTCCTCTCCAAGGAGACCTCAACCGAGGCCTAGGCCCAGGGGAAAGGCACCAGCGGGGTTGAGCCAGGGGAGGCGCCCGGGCATGTCTGGACCCTGTCCCCGCAGCCTGCCCCTTGGTGGGGCAGTACCCCCGGAGGCCAGGAAGGTCTGGGCAAGGCTGGCCAGGGGCAGGGGCCCTGCTGGGTCCTGCCCCTGGCCTGTGGGGCCTCTGAGCACAACCGGCCCTCTCCCACTGGAAGACCTCCCCGGCTGCCTCCAAAGTCCTGTTTGCAAGCACTCCCGCCCACTGTTCCCGCCAGGCGCGCACAATGCTCCCAAGCCCGGGAGAAAAGCGCTTCGGGGTGGTGGTCTCTCCGGGCCCTTGCCCCTGAGCCTGGGGGCCAGGCAGGGGATCCACAGTCCCAGGCCAAGGCACAACAACATGCACACGTCTGTTCCTGCCCCCTCCACCGGCAGAGAGCTGGGGGGAGCCAGAGTCTGTCAGGCAGCTGCTGGGTTGGCTGCCTGTGTGGGAAGGGGCAGAGCCGACCTAGGGGCAAGTTGGGCCTCTTGCTCTCCCTGCTGCCCTGAGGCTGCTGGGCCAAAGAGGTCTTGGGCATCCAGCCCCTTGCTGGTCCCTTCCCGCTGACGAGGCCCTCTGAGCTCCAGCACCTTGCAGTGTGGAGACAGCCCCTGCCAGCAACCTCCTCTCCAAGGAGGCCTCAACCGAGGCCTAGGCCCAGGGGAAAGGCACCAGCGGGGATGAGCCTGGGGAGGTGCCCGGGCATCTCTGGACCCAGGCCCCGCAGCCTGCCCCTTAGTGGGGCAGTACCCCCGGAGGCCAGGAAGGTCTGGGCAAGGCTAGCCAGGGGCAGGGGCCCTGCTGCGTCCTGCCCCTGGCCTGTGGGGCCTCTGAGCACAACCGGCCCTCTCCCACTGGAAGACCTCCCCGGCTGCCTCCAAGGCCGGTTTGCAAGCGCTCCCGCCCACTGTTCCCAGCAGGCGTGCACAATGCTCCCAAGCCCGGGAGAAAAGCGCTTCAGGGTGGTGCTCTCTCCGGGCCCTTGCCCCTGAGCCTGGGGGCAAGGCAGGGTGTCCACACTCCCAGGACAAGGCAGAACCACATGCACACGTCTGATCTGCCCCCTGCACCGGCAGAGAGCTCGGGGGAGCCAGAGTCTGTCAGGCAGCTGCTGGGCTGGCCGCCTGTGTGGGAAGGGGCAGAGCCGACCTAGGGGCAAGTTGGGCCTCTTGCTCTCCCTGCTGCCCTGAGGCTGCTGGGCCAAAGAGGTCTTGGGCATCCAGCCCCTTGCTGGTCCCTTCCCTCTGACGAGGCCCTCTGAGCTCCAGCACCTTTCAGTGTGGAGACAGCCCCTGCCAGCAACCTCCTCTCCAAGGAGGCCTCAACCGAGGCCTAGGCCCAGGGGAAAGGCACCAGCGGGGATGAGCCTGGGGAGGCGCCCGGGCATGTCTGGACCCAGTCCCCGCAGCCTGCCCCTTGGTGGGGCAGTACCCCCGGAGGCCTGGAAGGTCTGGGCAAGGCTGCCAGGGGCAGGGACACTGCTGGGTCCTGCCCCTGGCCTGTGGGGCGTCTGAGCACAACCGGCACTCTCCCGCTGGAAGACCTCCCCGTCTGCCTCGAAAGGCCGGTTTGCAAGCACTCCCGCCCGCTGTTCCCGCCAGGCACGCACAATGCTCCCAAGCCCGGGAGAAAAGCGCTTCGGGGTGGTGCTCTCTCCGGGCCCTTGCCCCTGAGCCTGGGGGCAAGGCATGGGGAACACACTCCCAGGCCAAGGCAGAACCACATGCCCACGTCTGTTCCTGTCCCCTGCACCGGCAGAGAGCTCGGGGGAGCCAGAGTCTGTCAGGCAGCTGCTGGGCTGGCCGCCTGTGTGGGAAGGGGCAGAGCCGACCTAGGGGCAAGTTGGGCCTCTTGCTCTCCCTGCTGCCCTGAGGCTGCTGGGCCAAAGAGGTCTTGGGCATCCAGCCCCTTGCTTGTCCCTTCCCTCTGACGAGGCCCTCTGAGCTCCAGCACCTTGCAGTGTGGAGACAGCCCCTGCCAGCAACCTCCTCTCCAAGGAGGCCTCAACCGAGGCCTAGGCCCAGGGGAAAGGCACCAGCGGGGATGAGCCAGTGGAGGCGCACGGGCATGTCTGGACCCAGTCCCCGCAGCCTGCCCCTTGGTGGGGCAGTACCCCCGGAGGCCAGGAAGGTCTGGGCAAGGCTGCCAGGGGCAGGGACACTGCTGGGTCCTGCCCCTGGCCTGTGGGGCGTCTGAGCACAACCGGCACTCTCCCGCTGGAAGACCTGCCCGGCCGCCTCCAAAGGCCGGTTAACAAGCGCTCCCGCCCACTGTTCCCAGCAGGCGTGCACAATGCTCCCAAGCCCGGGAGAAAAGCGCTTCGGGGTGGTGCTCTCTCCGGGCCCTTGCCCCTGAGCCTGGGGGCAAGGCAGGGTGTCCACACTCCCAGGCCAAGGCAGAACCACATGCACACGTCTGATCTGCCCCCTGCACCGGCAGAGAGCTCGGGGGAGCCAGAGTCTGTCAGGCAGCTGCTGGGCTGGCCGCCTGTGTGGGAAGGGGCAGAGCCGACCTAGGGGCAAGTTGGGCCTCTTGCTCTCCCTGCTGCCCTGAGGCTGCTGGGCCAAAGAGGTCTTGGGCATCCAGCCCCTTGCTTGTCCCTTCCCTCTGACGAGGCCCTCTGAGCTCCAGCACCTTGCAGTGTGGAGACAGCCCCTGCCAGCAATCTCCTCTCCAAGGAGGCCTCAACCGAGGCCTAGGCCCAGGGAAAAGGCACCAGCGGGGTTGAGCCAGGGGAGGCGCCCGGGCATGTCTGGACCCTGTCCCCGCAGCCTGCCCCTTGGTGGGGCAGTACCCCCGGAGGCCAGGAAGGTCTGGGCAAGGCTGGCCAGGGGCAGGGGCCCTGCTGGGTCCTGCCCCTGGCCTGTGGGGCCTCTGAGCACAACCGGCCCTTGCCCACTGGAAGACCTCCCCGGCTGCCTCCAAAGGCCGGTTTGCAAGCACTCCCGCCCACTGTTCCCGCCAGGCGCGCACAATGCTCCCAAGCCCGTGAGAAAAGCGCTTCGGGGTGGTGGTCTCTCCGGGCCCCTGCCCCTGAGCCTGGGGGCCAGGCAGGGGATCCACAGTCCCAGGCCAAGGCAGAACCACATGCACACGTCTGACCTGCCCCCTGCACCGGCAGAGAGCTCGGGGGAGCCAGTCTGTCAGGCAGCTGCTGGGCTGGCCGCCTGTGTGGGAAGTGGCAGAGCCGACCTAGGGGCAAGTTGGGCCTCTTGCTCTCCCTGCTGCCCTGAGGCTGCTGGGCCAAAGAGGTCTTGGGCATCCAGCCCCTTGCTGGTCCCTTCCCTCTGACGAGGCCCTCTGAGCTCCAGCACCTTGCAGTGTTGAGACAGCCCCTGCCAGCAACCTCCTCTCCAAGGAGGCCTCAACCGAGGCCTAGGCCCAGGGGAAAGGCACCAGCGGGGATGAGCCTGGGGAGGCGCCCGGGCATGTCTGGACCCAGTCCCCGCAGCCTGCCCCTTGGTGGGGCAGTACCCCCGGAGGCCAGGAAGGTCTGGGCAAGGCTGGCCAGGGGCAAGGGCCCTGCTGGGTCCTGCCCCTGGCCTGTGGGGCCTCTGAGCACAACCGGCCCTCTCCCACTGGAAGAACTCCCCAGCTGCCTCCAAAGGCCAGTTTGCCAACACTCCCGCCCGCTGTTCCCGCCAGGCACGCACAATGCTCCCAAGCCCGGGAGAAAAGCACTTCGGGGTGGTGCTCTCCTCGGGCCCTTGCCCCTGAGCCTGGGGGCCAGGCAGTTGGTCCACACTCCCAGACCAAGGCAGAACCACATGCACACGTCTGTTCCTGACCCCTGCACCGGCAGAGAGCTCGGGGGAGCCAGAGTCTGTCAGGCAGGTGCTGGGCTGGCCGCCTGTGTGGGAAGGGGCAGAGCCGACCTAGGGGCAAGTTGGGCCTCTTGCTCTCTCTGCTGCCCTGAGGCTGCAGGGCCAAAGACGTCTTGGGCATCCAGCCCCTTACTGGTCCCTTCCCTCTGACGAGGCCCTCTGAGCTCCAGCACCTTGCAGTGTGGAGACAGCCCCTGCCAGCAATCTCCTCTCCAAGGAGGCCTCAACCGAGGCCTAGGCCCAGGGGAAAGGCACCAGCGGGGTTGAGCCAGGGGAGGCGCCCGGGCATGTCTGGACCCTGTCCCCGCAGCCTGCCCCTTGGTGGGGCAGTACCCCCGGAGGCCAGGAAGGTCTGGGCAAGGCTGGCCAGGGGCAGGGGCCCTGCTGGGTCCTGTCCCTGGCCTGTGGGTCCTCTGAGCACAACCGGCCCTCTCCCACTGGAAGACCTCCCCGGCTGCCTCCAAAGGCCGGTTTGCAAGCACTCCCGCCCACTGTTCCCGCCAGGCGCGCACAATGCTCCCAAGCCCGGGAGAAAAGCGCTTCGGGGTGGTGGTCTCTCCGGGCCCTTGCCCCTGAGCCTGGGGGCCAGGCAGGGGATCCACAGTCCCAGGCCAAGGCACAACAACATGCACACGTCTGTTCCTGCCCCCTCCACCGGCAGAGAGCTGGGGGGAGCCAGAGTCTGTCAGGCAGCTGCTGGGCTGGCCGCCTGTGTGGGAAGGGGCAGAGCCGACCTAGGGGCAAGTTGGGCCTCTTGCTCTCCCTGCTGCCCTGAGGCTGCTGGGCCAAAGAGGTCTTGGGCATCCAGCCCCTTGCTGGTCCCTTCCTTCTGACGAGGCCCTCTGAGCTCCAGCACCTTGCAGTGTGGAGACAGCCCCTGCCAGCAACCTCCTCTCCAAGGAGGCCTCAACCGAGGCCTAGGCACAGGGGAAATGCACCAGCGGGGATGAGCCAGTGGAGGCGCACGGGCATATCAGGACCCAGTCCCCGCAGCCTGCCCCTTGGTGGGGCAGTACCCCCGGAGGCCAGGAAGGTCTGGGCAAGGCTGGCCAGGGGCAGGGTCCCTGCTGGGTCCTGCCCCTGGCCTGTGGGGCCTCTGAGCACAACCGGCCCTCTCCCACTGGAAGACCTCCCCGGCTGCCTCCAAAGGCGGGTTTGCCAACACTCCCGCCCGCTGTTCCCGCCAGGCACGCACAACGCTCCCAAGGCCAGGAGAAAAGCGCTTCGGGGTGTTGCTCTCTCCGGGCCCTTGCCCCTGAGCCTGGGGTCCAGGCAGTGGGTCCACACTCCCAGACCAAGGCAGAACCACATGCACACGTCTGTTCCTGACCCCTGCACCGGCAGAGAGCTCGGGGGAGCCAGAGTCTGTCAGGCAGCTGCTGGGTTGGCTGCCTGTGTGGGAAGGGGCAGAGGCGACCTAGGGGCAAGTTGGGCCTCTTGCTCTCCCTGCTGCCCTGAGGCTGCTGGGCCAAAGAGGTCTTGGGCATCCAGCCCCTTGCTGGTCCCTTCCCGCTGACGAGGCCCTCTGAGCTCCAGCACCTTGCAGTGTGGAGACAGCCCCTGCCAGCAACCTCCTCTCCAAGGAGGCATCAACCGAGGCCTAGGCCCAGGGGAAAGGCACCAGCGGGGATGAGCCTGGGGAGGCGCCCAGGCATGTCTGGACCCAGTCCCCGCAGCCTGCCCCTTGGTGGGGCAGTACCCCCGGAGGCCAGGAAGGTCTGGGCAAGGCTGGCCAGGGGCAGGGGCCCTACTGGGTCCTGCCCCTGGCCTGTGGGGCCTCTGAGCACAACCGGCCCTCTCCCACTCGAAGAACTCCCCGGCTGCCTCCAAAGGCCAGTTTGCCAACACTCCCGCCCGCTGTTCCCGCCACGCACGCACAATGCTCCCAAGCCCGGGAGAAAAGCACTTCGGGGTAGTGCTCTCCTCGGGCCCTTGCCCCTGAGCCTGGGGGCCAGGCAGTTGGTCCACACTCCCAGACCAAGGCAGAACCACATGCACACGTCTGTTCCTGACCCCTGCACCGGCAGAGAGCTCGGGGGAGCCAGAGTCTGTCAGGCAGCTGCTGGGCTGGCCGCCTGTGTGGGAAGGGGCAGAGCCGACCTAGGGGCAAGTTGGGCCTCTTCCTCTCCCTGCTGCCCTGAGGCTGCTGGGCCAAAGAGGTCTTGGGCATCCAGCCCCTTGCTGGTCCCTTCACTCTGACGAGGCCCTCTGAGCTCTAGCACCTTGCAGTGTGGAGACAGCCCCTGCCAGCAACATCCTCTCCAAGGAGGCCTCAACCGAGGCCTAGGCCCAGGGGAAAGGCACCAGCGGGGATGAGCCTGGGGAGGCGCCCGGGCATGTCTGGACCCAGTCCCCGCAGCCTGCCCCTTGGTGGGACAGTACCCCCGGAGGCCAGGAAGATCTGGGCAAGGCTGGCCAGGGGCAGGGGCCCTGCTGGGTCCTCCCCATGGCCTGTGGGGCCTCTGAGCACAACCGGCCCTCTCCCACTGGAAGACCTCCCCGGCTGCCTCCAAAGGCCAGTTTGCCAACACTCCTGCCCGCTCTTCCCGCCAGGCACGCACAATGCTCCCAAGCCCGGGAGAAAAGCGCTTCGGGGTGGTGCTCTCTCCGGGCCCTTGCCCCTGAGCCAGTGGGCAAGGCAGGGGGAACACACTCCCAGACCAAGGCAGAAACACATGCACACGTCTGTTCCTGTCCCCTGCACCGTCAGAGAGCTCGGGGGAGCCAGAGTCTCTCAGGCAGGTGCTGGGATGGCCGCCTGTGTGGGAAGGGGCAGAGCCGACCTAGGGGCAAGTTGGGCCTCTTGCTCTCCCTGCTGCCCTGAGGCTGCTGGGCCAAAGACGTCTTGGGCATCCAGCCCCTTACTGGTCCCTTCCCTCTGACGAGGCCCTCTGAGCTCCAGCACCTTGCAGTGTGGAGACAGCCCCTGCCAGCAATCTCCTCTCCAAGGAGACCTCAACCGAGGCCTAGGCCCAGGGGAAAGGCACCAGCGGGGTTGAGCCAGGGGAGGCGCCCGGGCATGTCTGGACCCTGTCCCCGCAGCCTGCCCCTTGGTGGGGCAGTACCCCCGGAGGCCAGGAAGGTCTGGGCAAGGCTGGCCAGGGGCAGGGGCCCTGCTGGGTCCTGCCCCTGGCCTGTGGGGCCTCTGAGCACAACCGGCCCTCTCCCACTGGAAGACCTCCCCGGCTGCCTCCAAAGTCCTGTTTGCAAGCACTCCCGCCCACTGTTCCCGCCAGGCGCGCACAATGCTCCCAAGCCCGGGAGAAAAGCGCTTCGGGGTGGTGGTCTCTCCGGGCCCTTGCCCCTGAGCCTGGGGGCCAGGCAGGGGATCCACAGTCCCAGGCCAAGGCACAACAACATGCACACGTCTGTTCCTGCCCCCTCCACCGGCAGAGAGCTGGGGGGAGCCAGAGTCTGTCAGGCAGCTGCTGGGTTGGCTGCCTGTGTGGGAAGGGGCAGAGCCGACCTAGGGGCAAGTTGGGCCTCTTGCTCTCCCTGCTGCCCTGAGGCTGCTGGGCCAAAGAGGTCTTGGGCATCCAGCCCCTTGCTGGTCCCTTCCCGCTGACGAGGCCCTCTGAGCTCCAGCACCTTGCAGTGTGGAGACAGCCCCTGCCAGCAACCTCCTCTCCAAGGAGGCCTCAACCGAGGCCTAGGCCCAGGGGAAAGGCACCAGCGGGGATGAGCCTGGGGAGGCGCCCGGGCATGTCTGGACCCAGTCCCCGCAGCCTGCCCCTTGGTGGGGCAGTACCCCCGGAGGCCAGGAAGGTCTGGGCAAGGCTGCCAGGGGCAGGGACACTGCTGGGTCCTGCCCCTGGCCTGTGGGGCGTCTGAGCACAACCGGCACTCTCCCGCTGGAAGACCTCCCCGGCTGCCTCGAAAGGCCGGTTTGCAAGCACTCCCGCCCGCTGTTCCCGCCAGGCACGCACAATGCTCCCAAGCCCGGGAGAAAAGCGCTTCGGGGTGGTGCTCTCTCCGGGCCCTTGCCCCTGAGCCTGGGGGCAAGGCATGGGGAACACACTCCCAGGCCAAGGCAGAACCACATGCCCACGTCTGTTCCTGTCCCCTGCACCGGCAGAGAGCTCGGGGGAGCCAGAGTCTGTCAGGCAGGTGCTGGGCTGGCCGCCTGTGTGGGAAGGGGCAGAGCCGACCTAGGGGCCAGTTGGGCCTCTTCCTCTCCCTGCTGCCCTGAGGCTGCTGGGCCAAAGAGGTCTTGGGCATCCAGCCCCTTGCTGGTCCCTTCCCTCTGACGAGGCCCTCTGAGCTCCAGCACCTTGCAGTGTGGAGATAGCCCCTGCCAGCAACCTCCTCTCCAAGGAGGCCTCAACCGAGGCCTAGGCCCAGGGGAAAGGCACCAGCGGGGATGAGCCAGTGGAGGCGCACGGGCATGTCTGGACCCAGTCCCCGCAGCCTGCCCCTTGGTGGGGCAGTACCCCCGGAGGCCAGGAAGGTCTGGGCAAGGCTGCCAGGGGCAGGGACACTGCTGGGTCCTGCCCCTGGCCTGTGGGGCGTCTGAGCACAACCGGCACTCTCCCGCTGGAAGACCTGCCCGGCCGCCTCCAAAGGCCGGTTAATAAGCGCTCCCGCCCACTGTTCCCAGCAGGCGTGCACAATGCTCCCAAGCCCGGGAGAAAAGCGCTTCGGGGTGGTGCTCTCTCCGGGACCTTGCCCCTGAGCCTGGGGGCCAGGCAGGGGATCCACACTCCCAGGCCAAGGCAGAACCACATGCACACGTCTGATCTGCCCCCTGCACCGGCAGAGAGCTTGGGGGAGCCAGAGTCTGTCAGGCAGCTGCTGGGCTGGCCGCCTGTGTGGGAAGGGGCAGAGCCGACCTAGGGGCAAGTTGGGCCTCTTGCTCTCCCTGCTGCCCTGAGGCTGCTGGGCCAAAGAGGTCTTGGGCATCCAGCCCCTTGCTTGTCCCTTCCCTCTGACGAGGCCCTCTGAGCTCCAGCACCTTGCAGTGTGGAGACAGCCCCTGCCAGCAATCTCCTCTCCAAGGAGGCCTCAACCGAGGCCTAGGCCCAGGGAAAAGGCACCAGCGGGGTTGAGCCAGGGGAGGCGCCCGGGCATGTCTGGACCCTGTCCCCGCAGCCTGCCCCTTGGTGGGGCAGTACCCCCGGAGGCCAGGAAGGTCTGGGCAAGGCTGGCCAGGGGCAGGGGCCCTGCTGGGTCCTGCCCCTGGCCTGTGGGGCCTCTGAGCACAACCGGCCCTTGCCCACTGGAAGACCTCCCCGGCTGCCTCCAAAGGCCGGTTTGCAAGCACTCCCGCCCACTGTTCCCGCCAGGCGCGCACAATGCTCCCAAGCCCGGGAGAAAAGCGCTTCGGGGTGGTGGTCTCTCCGGGCCCCTGCCCCTGAGCCTGGGGGCCAGGCAGGGGATCCACAGTCCCAGGCCAAGGCAGAACCACATGCACACGTCTGTTCCTGCCCCCTCCACCGGCAGAGAGCTGGGGGGAGCCAGAGTCTGTCAGGCAGCTGCTGGGCTGGCCGCCTGTGTGGGAAGGGGCAGAGCCGACCTAGGGGCAAGTTGGGCCTCTTGCTCTCCCTGCTGCCCTGAGGCTGCTGGGCCAAAGAGGTCTTGGGCATCCAGCCCCTTGCTGGTCCCTTCCCTCTGACGAGGCCCTCTGAGCTCCAGCACCTTGCAGTGTGGAGACAGCCCTTGCCAGCAACCTCTTCTCCAAGGAGGCCTCAACCGAGGCCTAGGCCCAGGGGAAAGGCACCAGCGGGGATGAGCCAGTGGAGGCGCACGGGCATGTCTGGACCCAGTCCCCGCAGCCTGCCCCTTGGTGGGGCAGTACCCCCGGAGGCCAGGAAGGTCTGGGCAAGGCTGGCCAGGGGCAGGGCCCTGCTGGGTCCTGCCCCTGGCCTGTGGGGCCTCTGAGCACAACCGGCCCTCTCCCACTGGAAGACCTCCCCGGCTGCCTCCAAAGGCCGGTTTGCCAACACTCCCGCCCGCTGTTCCCTCCAGGCACGCACAATGCTCCCAAGCCCGGGAGAAAAGCGCTTCAGGGTGTTGCCCTCTCCGGGCCCTTGCCCCTGAGCCTGGGGTCCAGGCAGTGGGTCCACACTCCCAGACCAAGGCAGAACCACATGCACACGTCTGTTCCTGACCCCTGCACCGGCAGAGAGCTCGGGGGAGCCAGAGTCTGTCAGGCAGCTGCTGGGTTGGCTGCCTGTGTGGGAAGGGGCAGAGCCGACCTAGGGGCAAGTTGGGCCTCTTCCTCTCCCTGCTGCCCTGAGGCTGCTGGGCCAAAGACGTCTTGGGCATCCAGCCCCTTACTGGTCCCTTCCCTCTGACGAGGCCCTCTGAGCTCCAGCACCTTGCAGTGTGGAGACAGCCCCTGCCAGCAACCTCCTCTCCAAGGAGGCCTCAACCGAGGCCTAGGCCCAGGGGAAAGGCACCAGCGGGGATGAGCCAGTGGAGGCGCAAGGGCATGTCTGGACCCAGTCCCCGCAGCCTGCCCCTTGGTGGGGCAGTACCCCCGGAGGCCAGGAAGGTCTGGGCAAGGCTGCGAGGGGCAGGGGCCCTGCTGGGTCGTGCCCCTGGCCTGTGGGGCGTCTGAGCACAACCGGCACTCTCCCGCTGGAAGACCTCCCCGTCTGCCTCCAAAGGCCGGTTTGCAAGCACTCCCGCCCGCTGTTCCCGCCAGGCAGGCACAATGCTCCCAAGCCCGGGAGAAAAGCGCTTCGGGGTGGTGCTCTCTCCAGGCCCTTGCCCCTGAGCCTAGGGGCCAGGCAGTTGGAACACACTCCCAGGCCAAGGCAGAACGACATGCACACGTCTGTTCCTGCCCCCTACACCGGCAGAGAGCTCGGGGGAGCCAGAGTCTGTCAGGCAGCTGCTGGGCTGGCCGCCTGTGTGGGAAGGGGCAGAGCCGACCTAGGGGCAAGTTGGGCCTCTTGCTCTCCCTGCTGCCCTGAGGCTGCTGGGTCAAAGAGGTCTTGGGCATCCAGCCCTTTGCTGGTCCCTTCCCTCTGACGAGGCCCTCTGAGCTCCAGCACCTTGCAGTGTGGAGACAGCCCCTGCCAGCAACCTCCTCTCCAAAGAGGCCTCAACCGAGGCCTAGGCCCAGGGGAAAAGCACCAGCGGGGATGATCCTGGGGAGGCGCACGGACATGTCTGGACCCAGTCCCCGCAGCCTTCCCCTTGGTGGGGCAGTACCCCCGGAGGCCAGGAAGGTCTAGGCAAGGCTGGCCAGGGGCAGGGGACCTGCTGGGTCCTACCCCTGGCCTGTGAGGCCTCTGAGCACAACCGGCCCTCTCCCACTGGAAGACCTCCCCAGCTGCCTCCAAAGTCCTGTTTGCAAAGACTCCCGCCCGCTGTTCACGCCAGGCTCGCACAATGCTCCCAAGCCCGGGAGAAAAGCGCTTCGGGGTGGTGCTCTCTCCGGGCCCTTGCCCCTGAGGCTGGGGGCCAGGCAGTGGATCCACACTCCCAGACCAAGGCAGAACCACATGCACACGTCTGTTCCTGACCCCTGCACCGGCAGAGAGCTCGGGGGAGCCAGAGTCTGTCAGGCAGCTGCTGGGCTGGCCGCCTGTGTGGGAAGGGGCAGAGCCGACCTAGGGGCAAGTTGGGCCTCTTCCTCTCCCTGCTGCCCTGAGGCTGCTGGGCCAAAGAGGTCTTGGGCATCCAGCCCCTTGCTGGTCCCTTCCCTCTGACGAGGCCCTCTGAGCTCCAGCACCTTGCAGTGTGGAGACAGCCCCTGCCAGCAACCTCCTCTCCAATGAGGCCTCAACCGAGGCCTAGGCCCAGGGGAAAGGCACCAGCGGGGATGAGCCTGGGGAGGCGCCCGGGCATGTCTGGACCCAGTCCCCGCAGCCTGCCCCTTGGTGGGGCAGTACCCCCGGAGGCCAGGAAGGTCTGGGCAAGGCTGCCAGTGGCAGGGACAGCGCTGGGTCCTGCCCCTGGCCTGTGGGACGTCTGAGCACAACCGGCACTCTCCCGCTGGAAGACCTCCCCGTCTGCCTCCAAAGGCTGGTTTGCAAGCACTCCCGCCCGCTGTTCCTGCTAGGCACGCACAATGCTCCCAAGCCCGGGAGAAAAGCGCTTCGGGGTGGTGCTCTCTCCGGGCCCTTGCCCCTAAGCCTGCGGGCCAGGCAGGGGGAACACACTCCCAGGCCAAGACAGAAAGACATGAACACGTCTGTTCCTGCCCCCTACACCGGCAGAGAGCTCGGGGGAGCCAGAGTCTGTCAGGCAGGTGCTGGGCTGGCCGCCTGTGTGGGAAGTGGCAGAGCCGACCTAGGGGCATGTTGGGCCTCTGCTCTCCCTGCTGCCCTGAGGCTGCTGGGCCAAAGAGGTCTTGGGCATCCAGCCCCTTGCTGGTCCCTTCCCTCTGACGAGGCCCTCTGAGCTCCAGCACCTTGCAGTGTGGAGACAGCCCCTGCCAGCAACCTCCTCTCCAAGGAGGCCTCAACCGAGGCCTAGCCCCAGGGGAAAGGCACCAGCTGGGAAGAGCCTGGGGAGGCGCCCGGGCATGTCTGGACCCAGTCCCCGCAGCCTGCTCCTTGGTGAGGCAGTACCCCCGGAGGCCAGGAAGGTCTGTGCAAGGCTGGTCAGGGGCAGGGGCCCTGCTGGGCCCTGCCCCTGGCCTGTGGGGCCTCTGAGCACAACCGGCCCTCTCCCACTGGAAGACCTCCCCGTCTGCCTCCAAAGGCCGGTTTGCCAACACTCCCGCCCGCTGTTCCCGCCAGGCACGCACAATTCTCCCAAGCCCGGGAGAAAAGCGCTTCGGGGTGGTGCTCTCTCCGGGCCCTTGCCCATGAGCCTGGGGGCAAGGCAGGGAGAACACACTCCCAGGCCAAGGCAGAACCACATGCCCACGTCTGTTCCTGTCCCCTGCACCGGCAGAGAGCTTGGGGGAGCCAGAGTTTGTCAGGCAGCTGCTGGGTTGGCCGCCTGTGTGGGAAGGGGCAGAGCCGAATAGGGGCAAGTTGGGCCTCTTGCTCTCCCTGCTGCCCTGAGGCTGCTGGGCCAAAGATGTCTTGGGCATCCAGCCCTTTACTGGTCCCTTCTCTCTGACGAGGCTCTCTGAGCTGCAGCACCTTGCAGTGTGGAGACAGCCCCTGCCAGCAACCTCCTCTCCAAGGAGGCCTCAACCGAGGCCTAGGCCCAGGGGAAAGGCACCAGCGGGGATGAGCCAGGGGAGGCGCCCGAGCATTTCTGGACCCAGTCCCCGCAGCCTGCCCCTTGGTGGGGCAGTACCCCCGGAGGCCAGGAAGGTCTGGGCAAGGCTGGCCAAGGGCAGGGGCCCTGCTGGGTCCTGCCCCTGGCCTGTGGGGCCTCTGAGCACAACCGGCCCTCTCCCACTGGAAGACCTCCCCGGCTGCCTCCAAAGGCCGGTTTGCAAGCGCTCCCGCCCACTGTTCCCAGCAGGCGTGCACAATGCTCCTAAGCCCGGGAGAAAAGCGCTTCGGGGTGGTGCTCTCTCCGGGCCCTTGCCCCTGAGCCTGGGGGCAAGGCAGGGTGTCCACACTCCCAGGCCAAGGCAGAACCACATGCACACGTCTGATCTGCCCCCTGCACCGGCAGAGAGCTCGGGGGAGCCAGAGTCTGTCAGGCAGCTGCTGGGCTGGCCGCCTGTGTGGGAAGGGGCAGAGCCGACCTAGGGGCAAGTTGGGCCTCTTGCTCTCCCTGCTGCCCTGAGGCTGCTGGGCCAAAGAGGTCTTGGGCATCCAGCCCCTTGCTGGTCCCTTCCCTCTGATGAGGCCCTCTGAGCTCCAGCACCTTGCAGTGTGGAGACAGCCCCTGCCAGCAACCTCCTCTCCAAGGAGGCCTCAACCGAGGCCTAGGCCCAGGGGAAAGGCACCAGCAGGGATGAGCCTGGGGAGGCGCCCGGGCATGACTGGACCCAGGCCCGCAGCCTGCCCCTTGGTGGGGCAGTACCCCCGGAGGCCAGGAAGGTCTGGGCAAGGCTGGCCAGGGGCAGGGGCCCTGCTGGGTCCTGTCCCTGGCCTGTAGGGCCTCTGAGCACAACCGGCCCTCTCCCACTGGAAGACCTCCCCGGCTGCCTCCAAAGGCCACTTTGCCAACACTCCTGCCCGCTGTTCCCGCCAGGCACGCACAATGCTCCCAATTCCGTGAGAAAAGTGCTTCGGCATGGTGCTCTCTCCGGGCCCTTGGAAGACCTCCCAAGCTGCCTCCAAAGGCCGGTTTGCAAGCACTTCCGCCCGCTGTTCCCGCCAGCCTCGCACAATGCTCCCAAGCCCGGGAGAAAAGCGCTTCGGGGTGGTGTTCTCTCCGTGCCCATGGAGGACCTCCCTGGCTGGCCCCAAAGGCCGGTTTGCAAGCACTCCCACTCGCTGTTCCCGCCAGCCACGCACAATCCTCCAAAACCCCGGAGAAAAGCGCTTCGGGGTGGTGTTCTCTCCGTGCCCATGGAAGACCTCCCGGGGTACCCCCAAAGGCCGGTTTGGAACCACTCCCACTCGCTGTTCCCGCCATCCGCGCAAATGTTCCAAGCCCGGGAGAAAAGCGCTTCTGGGTGGTGCTCTCTCCTGGCCCTTGGAAGACCTCCCCGGCTGCCTCCAAAGGCCGGTTTGCAAGCACTCCCGCCCTGTGTTCCCACCAGCCACGCACAATGCTCCCAAGCCCGGGAGAAAAGCATTTTGGGGTGGTGCTCACACCGGGCCCTGGAAGACCTCCCCGGCTGCCTCCAAAGGACGGTTTTCAAGCACTCCTGCCTGCTGTTCCCGCCACCCGCGCACAATGCTCCCAAGCCCGGGAGAAAAGCGCTTCGGGGTGGTGCTCTCTACAGGCCCTTCGAAAACCTCCCCGGCTGCCTCCAAAGGCCGGTTTGCAAGGACTCCTTCCTGCTGTTCCCGCCAGCCACGCACAATGCTCCCAAGCCCGGGAGAAAAGCATTTTGGGGTGGTGCTCACTCCGGGCCCTTGGAAGACTTCCCCGGCTGCCTCCAATGGCCAGTTTGCAAGCACTCATGGCCGCTGTTCCCACCACCCGCGCACAATGCTCCCAAGCACGGGAGAAAAGCTTTTTGGGGTGGTGCTCACACCGGGCCCTGGAAGACCTCCCCGGGTGCCTCCAAAGGCCGGTTTTCAAGCACTCCTGCCTTCTGTTCCCGCCACCTGCGCACAATGCTCCCAAGCCCGGGAGAAAAGCGCTTCGGGGTGGTGCTCTCTACAGGCCCTTGGAAGACCTCCCCGGCTGCCTCCAAAGGCCCGTTTGCAAGGACTCCTTCCTGCTGTTCCCGCCAGCCACGCACAATGCTCCCAAGCCCGGGAGAAAAGCATTTTGGGGTGGTGCTCTCTACAGGCCCTTGGAAGACCTCCCCGGCTGCCTCCAATGGCCAGTTTGAAAGCACTCATGCCCGCTGTTCCCACCAGCCGCGCACAATGCTCCAAAGCCCGGGAGAAAAGCTTTTTGCGGTGGTGCTCACACCGGGCCCTGGAAGACCTCCCCGGCTGCCTCCAAAGGCCGGTTTTCAAGCACTCCTGCCTGCTGTTCCCGCCACCTGCGCACAATGCTCCCAAGCCCGGGAGAAAAGCGCTTCGGGGTGGTGCTCTCTACAGGCCCTTGGAAGACCTCCCCGGCTGCCTCCAATGGCCAGTTTGCAAGCACTCATGCCCGATGTTCCCACCAGCCGCGCACAATGCTCCAAAGCCCGGGAGAAAAGCTTTTTGGGGTGGTGCTCACACCGGGCCCTGGAAGACCTCCCCGGCTGCCTGCAAAGGCCGGTTTTCAAGCACTCCTGCCTGCTGTTCCCGCCACCTGCGCACAATACTCCCAAGCCCGGGAGAAAAGCGCTTCGGGGTGGTGCTCTCTACAGGCCCTTGGAAGACCTCCCCGGCTGCCTCCAATGGCCAGTTTGCAAGCACTCATACCCGATGTTCCCACCAGCCGCGCACAATGCTCCAAAGCCCGGGAGAAAAGCTTTTTGGGGTGGTGCTCACACCGGGCCCTGGAAGACCTCCCCGGCTGCCTGCAAAGGCCGGTTTTCAAGCACTCCTGCCTGCTGTTCCCGCCACCTGCGCACAATACTCCCAAGCCCGGGAGAAAAGCGCTTCGGGGTGGTGCTCTCTACAGGTCCTTGGAAGACCTCCCCGGCAGCCTCCAAAGGCCGGTTTGCAAGGACTCCTTCCTGCTGTTCCCGCCAGCCACGCACAATGCTCCCAAGCCCGGGAGAAAAGTGCTTCGGGGTGGTGCTCTCTCCGGGCCCTTGGAAGACGTCCCCGGCTGCCTCCAAAGGCCGGTTTGCAAGCACTCATGCCCGTTGTTCCCACCAGCCGCGCACAATGCTCCCAAGCCCGGGAGAAAAGCGCTTCGGGGTGGTGCTCACTCCGGGCCCTTGGAAGACGGCCCCGGCTGCCTCCAATGGCCAGTTTGAAAGCACTCATGCCCGCTGTTCCCACCAGCCGCGCACAATGCTCCCAAGCCCGGGAGAAAAGCTTTTTGGGGTGGTGCTCACACCGGGCCCTGGAAGACCTCCCCGGCTGCCTCCAAAGGCCGGTTTTCAAGCACTCCTGCCTGCTGTTCCCGCCACCTGCGCACAATGCTCCCAAGCCCGGGAGAAAAGCGCTTCGGGGTGGTGCTCTCTACAGGCCCTTGGAAGACCTCCCCGGCTGCCTCCAAAGGCCGGTTTGCAAGGACTCCTTCCTGCTGTTCCCGCCAGCCACGCACAATGCTCCCAAGCCCGGGAGAAAAGCATTTTGGGGTGGTGCTCTCTACAGGCCCTTGGAAGACCTCCCCGGCTGCCTCCAATGGCCAGTTTGCAAGCACTCATGCCCGCTGTTCCCACCAGCCACGCACAATGCTCCCAAGCCCGGGAGAAAAGCTTTTTGGGGTGGTGCTCACACCGGGCCCTGGAAGACCTCCCCGGCTGCCTCCAAAGGCCGGTTTTCAAGCACTCCTGCCTGCTGTTCCCGCCACCTGCGCACAATGCTCCCAAGCCCGGGAGAGAAGCGCTTCGGGGTGGTGCTCTCTACAGGCCCTTGGAAGACCTCCCCGGCTGCCTCCAAAGCCCGGTTTGCAAGGACTCCTTCCTGCTGTTCCCGCCAGCCACGCACAATGCTCCCAAGCCCGGGAGAAAAGCATTTTGGGGTGGTGCTCTCTACAGGACCTTGGAAGACCTCCCCGGCTGCCTCCAATGGCCAGTTTGCAAGCACTCATGCCCGCTGTTCCCACCAGCCGCGCACAATGCTCCCAAGCCCGGGAGAAAAGCTTTTTGGGGTGGTGCTCACACCGGGCCCTGGAAGACCTCCCCGGCTGCCTGCAAAGGCCGGTTTTCAAGCACTCCTGCCTGCTGTTCCCGCCACCCGCGCACAATGCTCCCAAGCCCGGGAGAAAAGCGCTTCGGGGTGGTGCTCTCTCCGGGCACTTTCAAGACCTCCCCGGCTGCCTCCAAAGGCCGGTTTGTAAGTACTCATTCCCGCTGCTTCCGCCAGCCACGCACAATGCTCCCAAGACCGGGAGAAAAGCATTTTGGGGTGGTGCTCTCTCCGGGCCCTTGGAAGACCTCCCGGGCTGCCTCCAAAGGCCGGTTTGCAAGCACTCATGTCCGCTGTTCCCGACAGCCGCGCACAATGCTCCCAAGCCCGGGAGAAAAGCATTTTGGGGTGGTGATCAGTCCGGGCCCTTGGAAGACCTCCCCGGCTGCCTCCAAAGGACAGTTTGCAAGCACTCATGCCCGCTGTTCCCGCCAGCCGCGCACAATGCTCCCAAGACCGTGAGAAAAGCGCTTCGGGGTGGTGGTCTCTCCGGGACCATGGAGGACCTCCCCGGCTGCCCCCAAAGGCCGGTTTGCAAGCACTCCCACTCGCTGTTCCCGCCAGCCACACACAATGTTCCAAAACCCCAGAGAAAAGCGCTTCGGGGTGGTGCTCTCTCCGGGCCCTTGGAAGACTTCTCTGGCTGCCTCCAAAGGCCGGTTTGCAAGAATTCCCTCCCGCTGTCCCACCAGCCGCACACAATGCTCCAGAACCCGAGAGAAAAGCGCTTCGAGGTGGTGCTCTCTCCGGGCCCTTGGAAGACCTCCCCGGCTGCCTCCAATGGGCGGTATGCAAGCACTCATGCCCGCTGTTCCCACCAGCTATGCACAATGCTCCCAAGCATGGGAGAAAAGCATTTTGGGGTGGTGCTCACTCCTTGCCCTTGGAAGACCTCCGCGCCTGCCTCCAAAGGCCGGATTGCAAGCACTCCTGCCTGCTGTTCCCGCCACACGCGCACACTGCTCCCAAGCCCGGGAGAAAAGCGCATCGGGGTGGTGTTCTCTCCGGGCCCATGGAGGACCTCCCCGGCTGCCCCCAAAGGCCGGTTTGCAAGCATTCCCACTAGCTGTTCCCGCCAGCCACGCAAATGCTCCCAAGCCCGGGAGAAAAGCATTTTGGGGTGGTGCTCTCTCCGGGCCCTTGCCCCTGTGCCTCGGGGCCAGGCAGGGGGTCCACACGCCGAGGCAAAGTCAGAACCACATGCACACGTCTGTTCCTGTCCCCTGCACCGGAAGAGAGCTCGGGGGAGCCAGAGTCTGTCAGGCAGCTGCTGGGCTGGCGGCCTGTGTGGGAAGGGGCAGAGCCGACCTAGGGGCAAGTTGGGCCTCTTGCTCTCCCTGCTGCCCTGAGGCTGCTGGGCCAAAGAGGTCTTGGACATCCAGCCCCTTGCTGGTCCCTTCCATCTGAGGAGGCCCTCTGAGCTCCAACAACTTGCAGTGTGGAGACAGCCCCTGCCAGCAACCTCCTCTCCAAGGAGGCCTCAACCGAGGCCTAGTCCCAGGGAAAGGCACCAGCGGGGATGAACCTGGGGAGGCCCCCGGGAATGTCTGGACCCAGTCCCCGCAGCCTGCCCCTTGGTGGGGCAGTACCCCCGGAGGCCAGGAAGGTCTGGGCAAGGTTGGCCTGGGGTAGGGGCCCTGCTGGGTCCTGCCCCTGGCCTGTGGGGCCTCTGAGCATGAGCGGCCCTCTCCCGCTGGAAGACCTCCCCGGCTGCCTCCAAAGGCCGATTTGCCAACACTCTCGCCCGCTGTTCCCGCCAGGCACGCACAATGCTCCCAAGCCCGGGAAAAAAGCGCTTCGGGGTGGTGGTCTCTCCGGGCCCCTGCCCCTGAGCCTGGGGGCCAGGCAGGGGATCCACAGTCCCAGGCCAAGGCAGAACCACATGCACACGTCTGTTCCTGCCCCCTTCACCGGCAGAGAGCTGGGGAGAGCCAGAGTCTGTCAGGCAGCTGCTGGGCTGGCCGCCTGTGTGGGAAGGGGCAGAGCCGACCTAGGGGCAAGTTGGGCCTCTTGCTCTCCCTGCTGCCCTGAGGCTGCTGGGCCAAAGAGGTCTTGGGCATCCAGCCCCTTGCTGGTCCCTTCCCTCTGACGAGGCCCTCTGAGCTCCAGCACCTTGCAGTGTGGAGACAGCCCCTGCCAGCAACCTCCTCTCCAAGGAGGCCTCAACCGAGGCCTAGGCCCAGGGGAAAGGCACCAGCGGAGATGAGCCAGTGGAGGCGCCCGGGCATGTCTGGACCCAGTCCCCGCAGCCTGCCCCTTGGTGGGGCAGTACCCCCGGAGGCCAGGAAGGTCTGGGCAAGGCTGGCCAGGGGCAGGGGCCCTGCTGGGTCCTGCCCCTGGCCTGTGGGTCCTCTGAGCACAACCGGCCCTCTCCCACTGGAAGACCTCCCCGGCTGCCTCCAAAGGCCGTTTTGCAAGCGCTCCCGCCCACTGTTCCCAGCAGGCGTGCACAATGCTCCCAAGCCCGGGAGAAAAGCGCTTCAGGGTGGTGCTCTCTCCGGGCCCTTGCCCCTGAGCCTGGGGGCAAGGCAGGGTGTCCACACTCCCAGGACAAGGCAGAACCACATGCACACGTCTGATCTGCCCCCTGCACCGGCAGAGAGCTCGGGAGAGCCAGAGTCTGTCAGGCAGCTGCTGGGCTGACCGCCTGTGTGGGAAGGGGCAGAGCCGACCTAGGGGCAAGTTGGGCCTCTTGCTCTCCCTGCTGCCCTGAGGCTGCTGGGTCAAAGAGGTCTTGGGCATCCAGCCCTTTGCTGGTCCCTTCCCTCTGACGAGGCCCTCTGATCTCCAGCACCTTGCAGTGTGGAGACAGCCCCTGCCAGCAACCTCCTCTCCAAGGAGGCCTCAACCGAGGCCTAGGCCCAGGGGAAAGGCACCAGCGGGGATGAGCCTGGGGAGGCGCCCGGGCATGTCTGGACCCAGTCCCCGCAGCCTGCCCCTTGGTGGGGCAGTACCCCCGGAGGCCAGGAAGGTCTGGGCAAGGCTGCCAGGGGCAGGGACACTGCTGGGTCCTGCCCCTGGCCTGTGGGGCGTCTGAGCACAACCGGCACTCTCCCGCTGGAAGACCTCCCCGTCTGCCTCGAAAGGCCGGTTTGCAAGCACTCCCGCCCGCTGTTCCCGCCAGGCACGCACAATGCTCCCAAGCCCGGGAGAAAAGCGCTTTGGGGTGTTGCTCTCACCGGGCCCTTGCCCCTGAGCCTGGGGGCCAGGCAGGGGGAACACACTCCCAGGCCAAGGCAGAACGACATGCACAGGTCTGTTCCTGCCCCCTACACCGGCAGAGAGCTCGGGGGAGCCAGAGACTGCCAGGCTGCTGCTGGGCTGGCCGCCTGTGTGGGATGGGGCAGAGCCGACCTAGGGGCAAGTTGGGCCTCTTGCTCTCCCTGCTGCCCTGAGGCTGCTGGGTCAAAGAGGTCTTGGGCATCCAGCCCTTTGCTCGTCCCTTCCCTCTGACGAGGCCCTCTGATCTCCAGCACCTTGCAGTGTGGAGACAGCCCCTGCCAGCAACCTCCTCTCCAAGGAGGCCTCAACCGAGGCCTAGGCCCAGGGGAAAGGCACCAGCGGGGATGAGCCTGGGGAGGCGCCCGGGCATGTCTGGACCCAGTCCCCGCAGCCTGCCCCTTGGTGGGGCAGTACCCCCGGAGGCCAGGAAGGTCTGGGCAAGGCTGGCCAGGGTCAGGGGCCCTGCTGGGTCCTGCCCCTGGCCTGTGGGGCCTCTGAGCACAACCGGCCCTCTCCCACTGGAAGACCTCCCCGGCTGCCTCCAAAGTCCTGTTTGCAAACACTCCCGCCCGCTGTTCACGCCAGGCTCGCACAATGCTCCCAAGCCCGGGAGAAAAGCGCATTGGGGTGGTTCTCTCTCCGGGCCCTTGCCCCTGAGCCTGGGGGCAAGGCACGGGGAACACACTCCCTGGCCAAGGCAGAACCACATGCCCACGTCTGTTCCTGTCCCCTGCACCGGCAGAGAGCTTGGGGGAGCCAGAGTCTGGCAGGCAGCTGCTGGGTTGGCCGCCTGTGTGGGAAGGGGCAGAGCCGACCTAGGGGCAAGTTGGGCCTCTTACTCTCCCTGCTGCCCTGAGGCTGCTGGGCCAAAGACGTCTTGGGCATCCAGCCCCTTACTGGTCCCTTCCCTCTGACGAGGCCCTCTGAGCTCCAGCACCTTGCAGTGTGGAGACAGCCCCTGCCAGCAACCTCCTCTCCAAGGAGGCCTCAACCGAGGCCTAGGCCCAGGGGAAAGGCACCAGCGGGGATGAGCCAGGGGAGGCGCCCGAGCATGTCTGGACCCAGTCCCCGCAGCCTGCCCCTTGGTGGGGCAGTACCCCCGGAGGCCAGGAAGGTCTGGGCAAGGCTGGCCAGGGGCAGGGGCCCTGCTGCGTCCTGCCCCTGGCCTGTGGGGCCTCTGAGCACAACCGGCCCTCTCCCACTGAAAGACCTCCCCGGCTGTCTCCAAAGGCCGGTTTGCAAGCGCGCCCGCCCACTGTTCCCAGCAGGCGTGCACAATGCTCCCAAGCCCGGGAGAAAAGCGCTTCAGGGTGGTGCTCTCTCCGGGCCCTTGCCCCTGAGCCTGGGGGCAAGGCAGGGTGTCCACACTCCCAGGCCAAGGCAGAACCACATGCACACGTCTGATCTGCCCCCTGCACCGGCAGAGAGCTCGGGGGAGCCAGAGTCTGTCAGGCAGCTGCTGGGTTGGCCGCCTGTGTGGGAAGGGGCAGAGCCGACCTAGGGGCAAGTTGGGCCTCTTGCTCTCCCTGCTGCCCTGAGGCTGCTGGGCCAAAGAGGTCTTGGGCATCCAGCCCCTTGCTGGTCCCTTCCCTCTGACGAGGCCCTCTGAGCTCCAGCACCTTGCAGTGTGGAGACAGCCCCGGCCAGCAACCTCCTCTCCAAGGAGGCCTCAACCGAGGCCTAGGCCCAGGGGAAAGGCACCAGCGGGGATGAGCCTGGGGAGGCGCCCGGGCATGACTGGACCCAGTTCCCGCAGCCTGCCCCTTGGTGGGGCAGTACCCCCGGAGGCCAGGAAGGTCTGGGCAAGCCTGGCCAGGGTCAGGGGCCCTGCTGGGTCCTGCCCCTGGCCTGTGGGGCCTCTGAGCACAACCGGCCCTCTCCCACTGGAAGACCTCCCCGGCTGCCTCCAAAGGCCGGTTTGCCAACACTCCCGCCCGCTGTTCTCGCCAGGCACGCACAATTCTCCCAAGCCCGGGAGAAAAGCGCTTCGGTGTGTTGCTCTCTCCGGGCCCTTGCCCCTGAGTGTGGGGGCCAGGCAGTGGTTCCACACTCCCAGACCAAGGCAGAACCACATGCACACGTCTGTTCCTGACCCCTGCACCGGCAGAGAGCTCGGGGGAGCCAGAGTCTGTCAGGCAGCTGCTGGGCTGGCCGCCTGTGTGGGAAGGGGCAGAGCCGACCTAGGGGCAAGTTGGGCCTCTTGCTCTCCCTGCTGCCCTGAGGCTGCTGGGCCAAAGAGGTCTTGGGCATCCAGCCCCTTGCTGGTCCCTTCCCTCTGACGAGGCCCTCTGAGCTCCAGCACCTTGCAGTGTGGAGACAGCCCCTGCCAGCAACCTCCTCTCCAAGGAGGCCTCAACCGAGGCCTAGGCCCAGGGGAAAGGCACCAGCGGGGATGAGCCAGTGGAGGCGCACGGGCATGTCTGGACCCAGTCCCCGCAGCCTGCCCCTTGGTGGGGCAGTACCCCCGGAGGCCAGGAAGGTCTGGGCAAGGCTGCCAGGGGCAGGGACACTGCTGGGGCTGCCCCTGGCCTGTGGGGCGTCTGAGCACAACCGGCACTCTCCCGCTGGAAGACCTCCCCGGCTGCCTCCAAAGGCCGGTTAACAAGCGCTCCCGCCCACTGTTCCCAGCAGGCGTGCACAATGCTCCCATGCCCGGGAGAAAAGCGCTTCGGGGTGGTGCTCTCTCCGGGCCCTTGCCCCTGAGCCTGGGGGCCAGGCAGTTGGAACACACTCCCAGGCCAAAGCAGAACGACATGCACACGTCTGTTCCTGCCCCCTACACCGGCAGAGAGCTCGGGGGAGCCAGAGACTGCCAGGCTGCTGCTGGGCTGGCTGCCTGTGTGGGACGGGGCAGAGCCGACCTAGGGGCAAGTTGGGCCTCTTGCTCTCCCTGCTGCCCTGAGGCTGCTGGGTCAAAGAGGTCTTGGGCATCCAGCCCTTTGCTGGTCCCTTCCCTCTGACGAGGCCCTCTGAGCTCCAGCACCTTGCAGTGTGGAGATAGCCCCTGCCAGCAACCTCCTCTCCAAAGAGGCCTCAACCGAGGCCTACGCCCAGGGGAAAAGCACCAGCGGGGATGATCCTGGGGAGGCGCACGGACATGTCTGGACCCAGTCCCCGCAGCCTGCCCCTTGGTGGGGCAGTACCCCCGGAGGCCAGGAAGGTCTGGGCAAGGCTGGCCAGGGGCAGGGGCCCTGCTGGGTCCTGCCCCTGGCCTGTGAGGCCTCTGAGCACAACCAGCCCTCTCCCACTGGAAGACCTCCCCAGCTGCATCCAAAGTCCTGTTTGCAAACACTCCCGCCCGCTGTTCACGCCAGGCTCGCACAATGCTCCCAAGCCCGGGAGAAAAGCGCTTCGGGGTGGTGCTCTCTCCGGGCCCTTGCCCCTGAGCCTGGGGGCCAGGCAGTGGGTCCAGACTCCCAGACCAAGGCAGAACCACATGCACACGTCTTTTCCTGACCCCTGCACCGGCAGAGAGCTCGGGGGAGCCAGAGTCTGTCAGGCAGGTGCTGGGCTGGTCGCCTGTGTGGGAAGGGGCAGAGCCGACCTAGGGGCAAGTTGGGCCTCTTCCTCTCCCTGCTGCCCTGAGGCTGCTGGGCCAAAGACGTCTTGGGCATCCAGCCCCTTGCTGGTCCCTTCCCTCTGACGAGGCCCTCTGAGCTCCAGCACCTTGCAGTGTGGAGACAGCCCCTGCCAGCAACCTCCTCTCCAATGAGGCCTCAACCGAGGCCTAGGCCCAAGGGAAAGGCACCAGCGGGGATGAGCCTGGGGAGGCGCCCGGGCATGTCTGGACCCAGTCCCCGCAGCCTGCCCCTTGGTGGGGCAGTACCCCCGGAGGCCAGGAAGGTCTGTGCAAGGCTGCCAGGGGCAGGGACAGCGCTGGGTCCTGCCCCTGGCCTGTGGGACGTCTGAGCACAACCGGCACTCTCCCGCTGGAAGACCTCCCCGTCTGCCTCCAAAGGCCGGTTTGCAAGCACTCCCGCCCGCTGTTCCCGCCAGGCACGCACAATGCTCCCAAGCCCGGGAGAAAAGCGCTTCGGGGTGGTGCTCTCTCCGGGCCCTTGCCCCTAAGCCTGCGGGCCAGGCAGGGGGAACACACTCCCAGGCCAAGACAGAACGACATGAACACGTCTGTTCCTGCCCCCTACACCGGCAGAGAGCTCGGGGGAGACAGAGTCTCTCAGGCAGGTGCTGGGCTGGCCGCCTGTGTGGGAAGGGGCAGAGCCGACCTAGGGGCAAGTTGGGCCTCTTGCTCTCCCTGCTGCCCTGAGGCTGCTGGGCCAAAGACGTCTTGGGCATCCAGCCCTTTGCTGGTCCCTTCCCTCTGACGAGGCCCTCTGAGCTCCAGCACCTTGCAGTGTGGAGACAGCACCTGCCAGCAATCTCCTCTCCAAGGAGGCCTCAACCGAGGCCTAGGCCCAGGGGAAAGGCACCAGCGGGGATGAGCCTGGGGAGGCGCCCGGGCATGTCTGGACCCAGTCCCCGCAGCCTGCCCCTTGGTGGGGCAGTACCCCTGGAGGCCAGGAAGGTCTGGGCAAGGCTGACCAGGGGCAGGGGACCTGCTGGGTCCTGCCCCTGGCCTGTGGGGCCTCTGAGCACAACCGGCCCTCTCCCACTGGAAGACCTCCCCGGCTGCCTCCAAAGGCCGTTTTGCACGCACTCCCGCCCACTGTTCCCACCAAGCGCGCACAATGCTCCCAAGCCCGGGAGAAAAGCGCTTCGGGGTGGTGCTCTCTCCGGGCCCTTGCCCCTGAGCCTGGGGGCCAGGCAGGGGGTCCACACTCCCAGGGCAAGGCAGAACCACATGCACACGTCTGTTCCTGACCCCTGCACCGGCAGAGAGCTCGGGGGAGCCAGAGTCTGTCAGGCAGCTGCTGGGCTGGCCGCCTTTGTGGGAAGGGGCAGAGCCGACCTAGGGGCAAGTTGGGCCTCTTGCTCTCCCTGCTGCCCTGAGGCTGCTGGGCCAAAGAGGTCTTGGGCATCCAGCCCTTTGCTTTTCCCTTCCCTCTGACGAGGCCCTCTGAGCTCCAGCACCTTGCAGTGTGGAGACAGCCCCTGCCAGCAACCTCCTCTCCAAGGAGGCCTCAACCGAGACCTATGCCCAGGGGAAAGGCACCAGCGGGGATGAGCCTGGGGAGGCGCCCAGGTATGTCTGGACCCAGTCCCCGCAGCCTGCCCCTTGGTGGGGCAGTACCCCCGGAGGCCAGGAAGGTCTGGGCAAGGCTGGCCAGGGGCAGGGGACCTGCTGGGTCCTGCCCCTGGCCTGTGAGGCCTCTGAGCACAACCGGCCCTCTCCCACTGGAAGACCTCCACGGCTGCCTCCAAAGTCCTGTTTGCAAACACTCCCGCCCGCTGTTCACGCCAGGCTCGCACAGTGCTCCCAAGCCCGGGAGAAAAGCGCTTCGGGGTGGTGCTCTCTCCGGGCCCTTGCCCCTGAGCCTGGGGGCAAGGCAGGGGGAACACACTCCCAGGCCAAGGCAGAACCACATGCCCACGTCTGTTCCTGTCCCCTGCACCGGCAGAGAGCTTGGGGGAGCCAGAGTCTGTCAGGCAGCTGCTGGGTTGGCCGCCTGTGTGGGAAGGGGCAGAGCCGCCCTAGGGGCAAGTTGGGCCTCTTGCTCTCCCTGCTGCCCTGAGGCTGCTGGGCCAAAGACGTCTTGGGCATCCAGCCCCTTACTGGTCCCTTCCCTCTGACGAGGCCCTCTGAGCTCCAGCACCTTGCAGTGTGGAGACAGCCCCTGCCAGCAACCTCCTCTCCAAGGAGGCCTCAACCGAGGCCTAGGCCCAGGGGAAAGGCTCCAGCGGGGATGAGCCTGGGGAGGCGCCCGGGCATGTCTGGACCCAGTCCCCGCAGCCTGCCCCTTGGTGGGGCAGCACCCCCGGAGGCCAGGAAGGTCTGGGCAAGGCTGCCAGGGGCAGGGACACTGCTGGGTCCTGCCCCTGGCCTGTGGGGCGTCTGAGCACAACCGGCACTCTCCCGCTGGAAGACCTCCCCATCTGCCTCGAAAGGCCGGTTTGCAAGCACTCCCGCCCGCTGTTCCCGCCAGGCACGCACAATGCTCCCAAGCCCGGGAGAAAAGCGCTTCGGGGTGGTGCTCTCTCCAGGCCCTTGCCCCTGAGCCTGGGGGCCAGGCAGGGGGTCCACACTCCCAGGCCAAGGCAGAACCACATGCACACGTCTGTTCCTGACCCCTGCACCGGCAGAGAGCTCGGGGGAGCCAGAGTCTGTCAGGCAGCTGCTGGGCTGGCCGCCTTTGTGGGAAGGGGCAGAGCCGACCTAGGGGCAAGTTGGGCCTCTTGCTCTCCCTGCTGCCCTGAGGCTGCTGGGCCAAAGACGTCTTGGGCATCCAGCCCTTTGCTTGTCCCTTCCCTCTGACGAGGCCCTCTGAGCTCCAGCACCTTGCAGTGTGGAGACAGCCCCTGCCAGCAACCTCCTCTCCAAGGAGGCCTCAACCGAAACGTAGGACCAGGGGAAAGGCACCAGCGGGGATGAGCCTGGGGAGGCGCCCGGGCATGTCTGGACCGAGTCCCCGCAGCCTGCCCCTTGGTGGGGCAGTACCCCCGGAGGCCAGGAAGGTCTGGGAAAGGCTGGCCAGGGGCAGGGGACCTGCTGGGTCCTGCCCCTGGCCTGTGGGGCCTCTGAGCACAACCGGTCCTCTCCCACTGGAAGACCTCCCCGGCTGCTTCCAAAGTCCTGTTTGCCAACACTCCCACCCGCTGTTCACGCCAGACTTGCACAATGCTCCCAAGCCCGGGAGAAAAGCGCTTCGGGGTGGTGCTCTCTCCGGGCCCTTGCCCCAGAGCCTTGGGGCAAGGCATGGGGAACACACTCCCAGGACAAGGCAGAACCACATGCCCACGTCTGTTCCTGTCCCCTGCACCGGCAGAGAGCTTGGGGGAGCCAGAGTCTGTCAGGCAGCTGCTGGTTTGGCCGCCTGTGTGGGAAGGGGCAGAACCGCCCTAGGGGCAAGTTGGGCCTCTTGCTCTCCCTGCTGCCCTGAGGCTGCTGGGCCAAAGAGGTCTTGGGCATCCAGCCCCTTACTGGTCCCTTCCCTCTGACGAGGCCCTCTGAGCTCCAGCACCTTGCAGTGTGGAGACAGCCCCTGCCAGCAACCTCCTCTCCAAGGAGGCCTCAACCGAGGCCTAGGCCCAGGGGAAAGGCACCAGCGGGGATGAGCCAGGTGAGGCGCCCGAGCATGTCTGGACCCAGTCCCCGCAGCCTGCCCCTTGGTGGGGCAGTACCCCCGGAGGCCAGGAAGGTCTGGGCAAGGCTGGCCAGGGGCAGGGGCCCTGCTGGGTCCTGCCCCTGGCCTGTGGGGCCTCTGAGCACAACCGGCCCTTTCCCACTGGAAGACCTCCCCGGCTGCCTCCAAAGGCCGGTTTGCAAGAACTCCCGCCCACTGTTCCCGCCAGGCGCGCACAATGCTCCCAAGCCCGGGAGAAAAGCGCTTCGGGGTGTTGGTCTCTCCGGGCCCTTGCCCCTGAGCCTGGGGGCCAGGCAGGGGATCCACAGTCCCAGGCCAAGGCACAACAACATGCACACGTCTGTTCCTGCCCCCTCCACCGGCAGAGAGCTGGGGGGAGCCAGAGTCTGTCAGGCAGCTGCTGGGCGGGCCGCCTGTGTGGGAAGGGGCAGAGCCGACCTAGGGGCAAGTTGGGCCTCTTGCTCTCCCTGCTGCCCTGAGGCTGCTGGGCCAAAGAGGTCTTGGGCATCCAGCCCTTTGCTGGTCCCTTCCCTCTGACGAGGCCCTCTGAGCTCCAGCACCTTGCAGTGTGGAGACAGCCCCTGCCAGCAACCTCCTCTCCAAGGAGGCCTCAACCGAGGCCTAGGCCCAGGGGAAAGGCACCAGCGGGGATGAGCCAGTGGAGGCGCACGGGCATATCAGGACCCAGTCCCCGCAGCCTGCCCCTTGGTGGGGCAGTACCCCCGGAGGCCAGGAAGGTCTGGGCAAGGCTGGCCAGGGGCAGGGGCCCTGCTGGGTCCTGCCCCTGGCCTGTGGGGCGTCTGAGCACAACCGGCCCTCTCCCACTGGAAGACCTCCCCGGCTGCCTCCAAAGGCCGGTTTGCCAACACTCCCGCCCGCTGTTCCCGCCAGGCATGCACAACGCTCCCAAGGCCAGGAGAAAAGCGCTTCGGGGTGTTGCTCTCTCCGGGACCTTGCCCCTGAGCCTGGGGTCCAGGCAGTGGGTCCACACTCCCAGACCAAGGCAGAACCACATGCACACGTCTGTTCCTGACCCCTGCACCGGCAGAGAGCTCGGGGGAGCCAGAGTCTGTCAAGCAGCTGCTGGGTTGGCTGCCTGTGTGGGAAGGGGCAGAGCCGACCTAGGGGCAAGTTGGGCCTCTTGCTCTCCCTGCTGCCCTGAGGCTGCTGGGCCAAAGAGGTCTTGGCTATCCAGCCCCTTGCTGGTCCCTTCCCGCTGACGAGGCCCTCTGAGCTCCAGCACCTTGCAGTGTGGAGACAGCCCCTGCCAGCAACCTCCTCTCCAAGGAGGCATCAACCGAAGCCTATGCCCAGGGGAAAGGCACCAGCGGGGTGAGCATGGGGAGGCGCCCAGGCATGTCTGGACCCAGTCCCCGCAGCCTGCCCCTTGGTGGGGCAGTACCCCCTGAGGCCAGGAAGGTCTGGGCAAGGCTGGCCAGGGGCAGGGGACCTGCTGGGTCCTGCCCCTGGCCTGTGAGGCCTCTGAGCACAACCGGCCCTCTCCCACTGGAAGACCTCCACGGCTGCCTCCAAAGTCCTGTTTGCAAACACTCCCGCCCGCTGTTCACGCCAGGCTCGCACAATGCTCCCAAGCCCGGGAGAAAAGCACTTCGGGGTGGTGCTCTCTCCGGGCCCTTGCCCCTGAGCCTGGGGGCAAGGCAGGGGGAACACACTCCCAGGCCAAGGCAGAACCACATGCCCACGTCTGTTCCTGTCCCCTGCACCGGCAGAGAGCTTGGGGGAGCCAGAGTCTGTCAGGCAGCTGCTGGGTTGGCCGCCTGTGTGGGAAGGGGCAGAGCCGCCCTAGGGGCAAGTTGGGCCTCTTGCTCTCCCTGCTGCCCTGAGGCTGCTGGGCCAAAGACGTCTTGGGCATCCAGCCCCTTACTGGTCCCTTCCCTCTGACGAGGCCCTCTGAGCTCCAGCACCTTGCAGTGTGGAGACAGCCCCTGCCAGCAACCTCCTCTCCAAGGAGGCCTCAACCGAGGCCTAGGCCCAGGGGAAAGGCACCAGCAGGGATGAGCCTGGGGAGGCGCCCGGGCATGTCTGGACCCAGGCCCCGCAGCCTGCCCCTTGGTGGGGCAGTACCCCCGGAGGCCAGGAAGGTCTGGGCAAGGCTGGCCAGGGGCAGGGGCCCTGCTGCGTCCTGCCCCTGGCCTGTGGGTCCTCAGAGCACAACCGGCCCTCTCCCACTGGAAGACCTCCCCGGCTGCCTCCAAAGGCCGGTTTGCAAGCGCTCCCACCCACTGTTCCCAGCAGGCGTGCACAATGCTCCCAAGCCCGGGAGAAAAGCGCTTCAGGGTGGTGCTCTCTCCGGGCCCTTGCCCCTGAGCCTGGGGGCAAGGCAGGGTGTCCACACTCCCAGGACAAGGCAGAACCACATGCACACGTCTGATCTGCCCCCTGCATCGGCAGAGAGCTCGGGGGAGCCAGAGTCTGTCAGGCAGCTGCTGGGCTGGCCGCCTGTGTGGGAAGGGGCAGAGCCGACCTAGGGGCAAGTTGGGCCTCTTGCTCTCCCTGCTGCCCTGAGGCTGCTGGGCCAAAGACGTCTTGGGCATCCAGCCCCTTGCTGGTCCCTTCCCTCTGACGAGGCCCTCTGAGCTCCAGCACCTTGCAGTGTGGAGACAGCCCCTGCCAGCAACCTCCTCTCCAAGGAGGCCTCAACCGAGGCCTAGGCCCAGGGGAAAGGCACCAGCGGGGATGAGCCTGGGGAGGCGCCCGGGCATGTCTGGACCCAGTCCCCGCAGCCTGCCCCTTGGTGGGGCAGTACCCCCGGAGGCCAGGAAGGTCTGGGCAAGGCTGCCAGGGGCAGGGACACTGCTGGGTCCTGCCCCTGGCCTGTGGGGCGTCTGAGCACAACCGACACTCTCCCGCTGGAAGACCTGCCCGTCTGCCTCGAAAGGCCGGTTTGCAAGCACTCCCGCCCGCTGTTCCCGCCAGGCACGCACAATGCTCCCAAGCCCGGGAGAAAAGCGCTTCGGGGTGGTGCTCTCACCGGGCCCTTGCCCCTGAGCCTGGGGGCAAGGCAGGGGGAACACACTCCCAGGCCAAGGCAGAACGACATGCACACGTCTGTTCCTGCCCCCTACACCGGCAGAGAGCTCGGGGGAGCCAGAGACTGCCAGGCTGCTGCTGGGCTGGCCGCCTGTGTGGGACGGGGCAGAGCCGACCTAGGGGCAAATTGGGCCTCTTGCTCTCCCTGCTGCCCTGAGGCTGCTGGGTCAAAGAGGTCTTGGGCATCCAGCCCTTTGCTGGTCCCTTCCCTCTGACGAGGCCCTCTGATCTCCAGCACCTTGCAGTGTGGAGACAGCCCCTGCCAGCAACCTCCTCTCCAAGGAGGCCTCAACCGAGGCCTAGGCCCAGGGGAAAGGCACCAGCGGGGATGAGCCTGGGGAGGCGCCCGGGCATGTCTGGACCCAGTCCCCGCAGCCTGCCCCTTGGTGGAGCAGTACCCCCGGAGGCCAGGAAGGTCTGGGCAAGGCTGGCCAGGGTCAGGGGCCCTGCTGGGTCCTGCCCCTGGCCTGTGGGGCCTCTGAGCACAACCGGCCCTCTCCCACTGGAAGACCTCCCCGGCTGCCTTCAAAGGCCGGTTTGCAAGCACTCCCGCCCACTGTTCCCACCAAGCGCGCACAATTCTCCCAAGCCCGGGAGAAAAGCGCTTCGGGGTGGTGCTCTCTCCAGGCCCTTGCCCCTGAACCTGGGGGCCAGGCAGTTGGTCCACACTCGGAGACCAAGGCAGAACCACATGCACACGTCTGTTCCTGACCCCTGCACCGGCAGAGAGCTCGGGGGAGCCAGAGTCTGTCAGGCAGCTGCTGGGCTGGCCGCCTGTGTGGGAAGGGGCAGAGCCGACCTAGGGGCAAGTTGGGCCTCTTGCTCTCCCTGCTGCCCTGAGGCTGCTGGGCCAAAGAGGTCTTGGGCATCCAGCCCCTTGCTGGTCCCTTCCCTCTGATGAGGCCCTCTGAGCTCCAGCACCTTGCAGTGTGGAGACAGCCCCTGCCAGCAACCTCCTCTCCAAGGAGGCCTCAACCGAGGCCTAGGCCTAGGGGAAAGGCACCAGCGGGGATGAGCCTGGGGAGGCGCCCGGCCATGTCTGGACCCAGTCCCCGCAGCCTGCCCCTTGGTGGGGCAGTACCCCCGGAAGCCAGGAAGGTCTCGGCAAGGCTGCCAGGGGCAGGGACACTGCTGGGTCCTGCCCCTGGCCTGTTGGGCGTCTGAGCACAACCGGCACTCTCCCGCTGGAAGACCTCCCCGACTGCCTCCAAAGTCCTGTTTGCAAGCACGCCCACCCGCTGTTCCCCCAGGCACGCACAATGCTCCCAAGCCCGGGAAAAAAGCGCTTCGGGGTGGTGCTCTCTCCGGGCCCTTGCCCCTGAGCCTGGGGCCAGGCAGGGGGAACACACTCCCAGGCCAAGGGAGAACGACATGCACACGTTTGTTCCTGCCCCCTACACCGGCAGAGAGCTCGGGGGAGCCAGAGACTGCCAGGCTGCTGCTGGGCTGGCTGCCTGTGTGGGACGGGGCAGAGCCGACCTAGGGGCAAGTTGGGCCTCTTGCTCTCCCTGCTGCCCTGAGGCTGCTGGGTCAAAGAGGTCTTGGGCATCCAGCCCTTTGCTGGTGCCTTCCCTCTGACGAGGCCCTCTGAGCTCCAGCACCTTGCAGTGTGGAGACAGCCCCTGCCAGCAACCTCCTCTCCAAAGAGGCCTCAACCGAGGACTACACCCAGGGGAAAGGCACCAGCGGGGATGATCCTGGGGAGGCGCCCGGGCATGTCTGGACCCAGTCTCCGCAGCCTGCCCCTTGGTGGGGCAGTACCCCCGGAGGCAGGAAGGTCTGGGCAAGTCTGGCCAGGGGCAGGGGCCCTGCTGGGTCCTGACCCTGGCCTGTGGGGCCTCTGAGCACAACCGGCCCTCTCCCACTGGAAGACCTCCCCGGCTGCCTCCAAAGTCCTGTTTGCAAACACTCCCGCCCGCTGTTCACGTCAGGCTCGCACAATGCTCCCAAGCCCGGGAGAAAAGCACTTCGGAGTGGTGCTCTCTCCGGGCCCTTGCCGCTGAGCCTGGGGGCAAGGCAGGGGGAACACACTCCCAGGCCAAGGCAGAAACACATGCCCACGTCTGTTCCTGTCCCCTGCACCGGCAGAGAGCTTGGGGGAGCCAGAGTCTGTCAGGCAGGTGCTGGGCTGGCCGCCTGTGTGGGAAGTGGCAGAGCCGACCTAGGGGCAAGTTGGGCCTCTTGCCCTCCCTGCTGCCCTGAGGCTGCTGGGCCAAAGAGGTCTTGGGCATCCAACCCCTTGCTGGTCCCTTCCCTCTGACGAGGCCCTCTGAGCTCCAGCACCTTGCAGTGTGGAGACAGCCCCTGCCAGCAACCTCCTCTCCAAGGAGGCCTAAACCGAGGCCTAGGCACAGGGGAAAGGCACCAGCGGGGATGAGCCTGGGGAGGCGCCCGGGCATGTATGGACCCAGTCCCCGCAGCCTGCCCCTTGGTGGGGCAGTACCCCCGGAGGCGAGGAAGTTCTGGGAAAGGCTGTCCAGGGGCAGGGGACCTGCTGGGTCCTGCCCCTGGCCTGTGGGGCCTCTGAGCACAACCGGCCCTCTCCCACTGGAAGACGTCCCCGGCTGCCTCGAAAGGCCGGTTTGCAAGCACTCCCGCCCACTGTTCCAACCAAGGGCGCACAACGCTCCCAAGCCCGGGAGAAAATCGCCTCGGGGTGGTGCTCTCTCCGGGCCCTTTCCCCTGAGCCTGGGGGCCAGGAAGGGGGTCCACACTCCCAGGCCAAGGCAGAACGACATGCACACGTCTGTTCCTGCCCCATGCACCGGCAGAGAGCTCGGGGGAGCCAGAGTCTGTCAGGCAGCTGCTGGGCTGGCCGCCTGTGTGGGAAGGGGCAGAGCCGACCTAGGGGCAAGTTGGGCCTCTTGCTCTCCCTGCAGCCCTGAGGCTGCTGGGTCAGAGAGGTCTTGGGCATCCAGCCCTTTGCTGGTCCTTTCCCTCTGACGAGGCCCTCTGAGCTCCAGCACCTTGCAGTGTGCAGACAGCCCCTGCCGGCAACCTCCTCTCCAAGGAGGCCTCAACCGAGGCCTAGGCCCAGGGGAAAGGCACCAGCGGGGATGAGCCTGGGGAGGCGCCCGGGCATGTCTGGACCCAGGCCCCGCAGCCTGCCCCTTGGTGGGGTAGTACCCCCGGAGGCCAGGAAGGTCTGGGCAAGGCTGCCAGAGGCAGGGACACTGCTGGGTCCTGCCCCTGGCCTGTGGGGCCTCTGAGAACAACTGGCACTCTCCCGCTGGAAGACCTCCCCGGCTGCCTCCAAAGGCTGGTTTGCAAGCACTCAATCCCGCTGTTCACGCCAGCTGCGCACAATGCTCCCAAGCCCGGGAGAAAAGCATTTTGGGGTGGTGCTCACTCCGGGCTTTGGAAGACCTCCCCGGCTGCCTCCAAGGCCGGTTTGCAAGCACTTCTGCCTGCTGTTCCCGCCACCCGCGCACAATGCTCCCAAGCCCGGGAGAAAAGCGTTTCGGGGTGGAGTTCTCTCTGGGTCCAAGAAAGACCTCCCGGGCTGCCCGCAAATGCCGGTTTGCAAGCACTCCCACTCGCTGTTCCCGCCATCCGTGCAAATGCTCCAAGCCCAGGAGAAAAGCCCTTCAGGGTGGTGCTCTCTCCCGGCCCTTGGAAGACCTCCCCGGCTGCCTCCAAAGGCTGGATTTCAAGTACTCCCTCCCGCTGTCCCGCCAGCCGCACACAATGCTCCCAATCACGGGAGAAAAGCGCTTCGGGGTGGTGCTCTCTACGGGCCCTTGGAAGACCTCCCCGTTTGTCTCCAAAGGCCGGTTTGCAAGCACTCATGCCCGCTGTTCCCGCCAGCCGCGCACAATGCTCCCAAGCCTAGGAGAAAAGCGCTTCGGGGTGGTGCTCTCTCCCGGCCCTTGGAAGACCTCCCCGGCTGCCTCCAAAGGCCGGTTTGCAAGCACTCAATCCCGCTGTTCCCGCCAGCCGCGCACAATGCTCCCAAGCCCGGGAGAAAAGCGCTTCGGGGTGGTGCTCTCTCCCGGCCCTTGGAAGACCTCCCCGGCTGCCTCCAAAGGCTGGTTTTCAAGAACTCCCTCCCGCTGACCCGCCAGCCGCACACAATGCTCCCAAGCCCGGGAGAAAAGCATTTTGGGGTGGTCTCTCTCCGGGCCCTTGGAAGACTCCCCGGCTGCCTCTAAAGGCCGGTTTGCAAGCACTCATGTCCAATGTTCCCGACAGCCGCGAACAATGCTCCCAATTCCGTGAGAAAAGTGCTTCGGGATGGTGCTCTCTCCGGGCCGTTGGAAGACCTCCCAAGCTGCCTCCAAAGGCCGGTTTGCAAGCACTCCCGCCCGCTGTTCCCGCCAGCCTCGCACAATGCTCCCAAGCCCGGGAGAAAAGCACTTCAGGGTGGTGTTCTCTCCGTGCCAATGGAGGACCTCCCTGGCTGCCCCCAAAGGCCGGTTTGCAAGCACTCCCACTCGCTGTTCCCGCCAGCCACGCACAATCCTCCAAAACCCCGGAGAAAAGCGCTTCGGGGTGGTGTTCTCTCCGTGCCCATGGAAGACCTCCCGGGGTGCCCCCAAAGGCCGGTTTGCAAGCACTCCCACTCGCTGTTCCCGCCATCCGCGCACAATGCTCCCAAGCCCGGGAGAAAAGCATTTTGGGGTGGTGCTCACACCGGGCCCTGGAAGACCTCCCCGGCTGCCTCCAAAGGACGGTTTTCAAGCACTCCTGCCTGCTGTTCCCGCCACCCGCGCACAATGCTCCCAAGCCCGGGAGAAAAGCGCTTCGGGGTGGTGCTCTCTACAGGCCCTTGGAAGACCTCCCCGGCTGCCTCCAAAGGCCGGTTTGCAAGGACTCCTTCCTGCTGTTCCCGCCATCCGCGCACAATGCTCCCAAGCCCGGGAGAAAAGCATTTTGGGGTGGTGCTCACACCGGGCCCTGGAAGACCTCCCTGGCTGCCTCCAAAGGACGGTTTTCAAGCACTCCTGCCTGCTGTTCCCGCCACCCGCGCAGAATGCTCCCAAGCCCGGGAGAAAAGCGCGTCGGGGTGGTGCTCTCTACAGGCCCTTGGAAGACCTCCCCGGCTGCCTCCAAAGGCCGGTTTGCAAGGACTCCTTCCTGCTGTTCCCGCCAGCCACGCACAATGCTCCCAAGCCCGGGAGAAAAGCATTTTGGGGTGGTGCTCACTCCGGGCCCTTGGAAGACCTCCTCGGCTGCCTCCAAAGGCCAGTTTGCAAGCAGTCCTGCCTGCTGTTCCCGCCAGCCGCGCACAATGCTCCCAAGCCCGGGAGAAAAGCGCTTCGGTGTGGTGCTCTCTCCGGGCCCTTGGAAGACGTCCCCGGCTGCCTCCAAAGGCCGGTTTGCAAGCACTCATGCCCGTTGTTCCCACCAGCCGCGCACAATGCTCCCAAGCCCGGGAGAAAAGCATTTTGGGGTGGTGCTCACTCCGGGCCCTTGGAAGACCTCCCCGGCTGCCTCCAAAAGCCAGTTTGCAAGCAGTCCTGCCTGCTGTTCCCGCCAGCCGCGCACAATGTTCCCAAGCCCGGGAGAAAAGCGCTTCGGGGTGGTGCTCTCTCCGGGCACTTTCAAGACCTCCCCGGCTGCCTCCAAAGGCCGGTTTGTAAGTACTCATGCCCGCTGCTTCCGCCAGCCACGCACAATGCTCCCAAGCCCGGGAGAAAAGCATTTTGGGGTGGTGCTCTCTCCGGGCCTTTGGAAGACCTCCCGGGCTGCCTCCAAAGGCTGGTTTGCAAGCATTCATGTCCGTTGTTCCCGACAGCCGCGCACAATGCTCCCAAGCCCGAGAGAAAAGCATTTTGGGGTGGTGCTCTCTCCGGGCCCTTGGAAGACCTCCCGGGCTGCCTCCAAAGGCCGGTTTGCAAGCATTCATGTCCGTTGTTCCCGACAGCCGCGCACAATGCTCCCAAGCCCGGGAGAAAAGCGCTTCGGGGTGGTGTTCTCTCAGGGACCATGGAGGACCTCCCCGGCTGCCCCCAAAGGCCGGTTTGCAAGCATTCCCACTCGCTGTTCCCGCCAGGCACACACAATGTTCCAAAACCCCGGAGAAAAGCGCTTCGGGGTGGTGCTCTCTCCGCGCCCTTGGAAGACTTCTCTGGCTGCCGCCAAAGGCCGGTTTGCAAGAATTCCCTCCCGCTGTCCCACCAGCTGCACACAAGGCTCCAAAACCCGAGAGAAAAGCGCTTCGAGGTGGTGCTCTCTCCGGGCCCTTGGAAGACCTCCCCGGCTGCCTCCAAAGGCCGGTTTGCAAGCACTCCTGCCTGCTGTTCCCGCCACGCGCGCACAATGCTCCCAAGCCCGGAAGAAAAGCATTTTGGGGTACTGCTCTCTCCGGGCCCTTGGAAGACCTCCCGGGCTGCCTCCAAAGGCCGGTTTGCAAGCACTCATGTCCGCTGTTCCCGACAGCCGCGCACAATGCTCCCAAGCCCGGGAGAAAAGCATTTTGGGGTGCTGATCAGTCCGGGCCCTTGGAAGACGTCCCCGGCTGCCTCTAAAGGACAGTTTGCAAGAACTCATGCCCGCTGTTCCCGCCAGGCACGCACAATGCTCCCAAGCCCGGGAGAAAAGCGCTTCGGGGTGGTGCTCTCCTCGGGCCCTTGCCCCTGAGCCTGGGGGCAATGCAGGGGGAACACACTCCCAGGCCAAGGCAGAACCACATGCAAACGTCTGTTCCTGGTCCCTGCACCGGCAGAGAGCTCGGGGGAGCCAGAGTATGCCAGGCAGCTGCTGGGTTGGCGGCCTGTGTGGAAAGGGGCAGAGCCGACCTAGGGGCAAGTTGGGCCTCTTGCTCTCCCTGCTGCCCTGCGGCTGCTGGGCCAAAGAGGTCTTGGGCATCCAGCCCCTTGCTGGTCCCTTCCCTCTGATGAGGCCCTCTGAGCTCCAGCACCTTGCAGTGTGGAGACAGCCCCTGCCAGCAACCTCCTCTCCAAGGCGGCCTCAACCGAGGCCTAGGCCCAGGGGAAAGGCACCAGCGGGGATGAGCCTGGGGAGGCGCCCGGGCATGTCTGGACCCAGTCCCCAGAGCCTGCCCCTTGGTGGGGCAGTACCCCCGGAGGCCAGGAAGGTCTGTGCAAGGCTGCCAGGGGCAGGGACAGCGCTGGGTCCTGCCCCTGGCCTGTGGGACGTCTGAGCACAACCGGCACTCTCCCACTGGAAGACCTCCCCGTCTGCCTCGAAAGGCTGGTTTGCAAGCACTCCCACCCGCTGTTCCCGCCAGGCACGCACAATGCTCCCAAGCCCGGTAGAAAAGCGCTTCGGGGTGGTGCTCTCTCCGGGCCCTTGCCCCTAAGCCTGCGGGCCAGGCAGGGGGAACACACTCCCAGGCCAAGACAGAACGACATGAACACGTCTGTTCCTGCCCCCTACACCGGCAGAGAGCTCGGGGGAGCCAGAGTCTCTCAGGCAGGTGCTGGGCTGGCCGCCTGTGTGGGAAGGGGCAGAGCCGACCTAGGGGCAAGTTGGGCCTCTTGCTCTCCCTGCTGCCCTGAGGCTGCTGGGCCAAAGACGTCTTGGGCATCCAGCCCTTTGCTGGTCCCTTCCCTCTGACGAGGCCCTCTGAGCTCCAGCACCTTGCAGTGTGGAGACAGCACCTGCCAGCAATCTCCTCTCCAAGGAGGCCTCAACCGAGGCCTAGGCCCAGGGGAAAGGCACCAGCGGGGATGAGCCTGGGGAGGCGCCCGGGCATGTCTGGACCCAGTCCCCGCAGCCTGCCCCTTGGTGGGGCAGTACCCCTGGAGGCCAGGAAGGTCTGGGCAAGGCTGACCAGGGGCAGGGGACCTGCTGGGTCCTGCCCCTGGCCTGTGGGGCCTCTGAGCACAACCGGCCCTCTCCCACTGGAAGACCTCCCCGGCTGCCTCCAAAGGCCGTTTTGCACGCACTCCCGCCCACTGTTCCCACCAAGCGCGCACAATGCTCCCATCCCGGGAGAAAAGGCCTTCGGGGTGGTGCTCTCTCCGGGCCCTTGCCCCTGAGACTGGGGGCCAGGCAGGGGGTCCACACTCCCAGGCCAAGGCAGAACCACATGCACACGTCTGTTCCTGACCCCTGCACCGGCAGAGAGCTCGGGGGAGCCAGAGTCTGTCAGGCAGCTGCTGGGCTGGCCGCCTTTGTGGGAAGGGGCAGAGCCGACCTAGGGGCAAGTTGGGCCTCTTGCTCTGCCTGCTGCCCTGAGGCTGCTGGGCCAAAGAGTTCTTGGGCATCCAGCCCTTTGCTTGTCCCTTCCCTCTGACGAGGCCCTCTGAGCTCCAGCACCTTGCAGTGTGGAGACAGCCCCTGCCAGCAACCTCCTCTCCAAGGAGGCCTCAACCGAGACCTAGGACCAGGGGAAAGGCACCAGCGGGGATGAGCCTGGGGAGGCGCCCAGGCATGTCTGGACCCAGTCCCCGCAGCCTGCCCCTTGGTGGGGCAGTACCCCCGGAGGCCAGGAAGGTCTGGGAAAGGCTGGCCAGGGGCAGGGGACCTGCTGGGTCCTGCCCCTGGCCTGTGGGGCCTCTGAGCACAACCGGCCCTCTCCCACTGGAAGACCTCCCCGGCTGCCTCCAAAGGCCGGTTTGCAAGCGCTCCCGGCCACTGTTACCAGCAGGCGGGAACAATGCTCCTAAGCCCGGAAGAAAAGCGCTTCAGGGTGGTGCTCTCTCTGGGCCCTTCCCCCTGAGCCTGGGGGCAAGGCAGGGTGTCCACACTCCCAGGCCAAGGCAGAACCACATGCACACGTCTGACCTGCCCCCTGCACCGGCAGAGAGCTCGGGGGAGCCAGAGTCTGTCAGGCAGCTGCTGGGCTGGCCGCCTGTGTGGGAAGTGGCAGAGCCGACCTAGGGGCAAGTTGGGCCTCTTGCTCTCCCTGCTGCCCTGAGGCTGCTGGGCCAAAGAGGTCTTGGGCATCCAGCCCCTTGCTGGTCCCTTCCCTCTGACGAGGCCCTCTGAGCTCCAGCACCTTGCAGTGTGGAGACAGCCCCTGCCAGCAACCTCCTCTCCAAGGAGGCCTCAACCGAGGCCTAGGCCCAGGGGAAAGGCACCAGCGGGGATGAGCCTGGGGAGGCGCCCGGGCATGTCTGGACCCAGTCCCCGCAGCCTGCCCTTGGTGGGGCAGTACCCCCGGAGGCCAGGAAGGTCTGGGCAAGGCTGGCCAGGGGCAGGGGCACTGCTGGGTCCTGCCCCTGGCCTGTGGGGCCTCTGAGCACAACCGGCCCTCTCCCACTGGAAGAACTCCCCGGCTGCCTCCAAAGGCCAGTTTGCCAACACTCCCGCCCGCTGTTCCCGCCAGGCACGCACAATGCTCCCAAGCCCGGGAGAAAAGCACTTCGGTGTGGTGCTCTCCTCGGGCCCTTGCCCCTGAGCCTGGGGGCCAGGCAGTTGGTCCACACTCCCAGACCAAGGCAGAACCACATGCACACGTCTGTTCCTGACCCCTGCACCGGCAGAGAGCTCGGGGGAGCCAGAGTCTGTCAGGCAGCTGCTGGGCTGGCCGCCTGTGTGGGAAGGGGCAGAGCCGACCTAGGGGCAAGTTGGGCCTCTTCCTCTCCCTGCTGCCCTGAGGCTGCTGGGCTAAAGAGGTCTTGGGCATCCAGCCCCTTGCTGGTCCCTTCCCTCTGACGAGGCCCTCTGAGCTCCAGCACCTTGCAGTGTGGAGACAGCCCCTGCCAGCAACCTCCTCTCCAATGAGGCCTCAACCGAGGCCTAGGCCCAGGGGAAAGGCACCAGCGGGGCTGAGCCTGGGGAGGCGCCCGGGCATGTCTGGACCCAGTCCACGCAGCCTGCCCCTTGGTGGGGCAGTACCCCCGGAGGCCAGGAAGGTCTGTGCAAGGCTGCCAGGGGCAGGGACAGCGCTGGGTCCTGCCCCTGGCCTGTGGGACGTCTGAGCACAACCGGCACTCTCCCGCTGGAAGACCTCCCCGTCTGCCTCGAAAGGCCGGTTTGCAAGCACTCCCGCCCGCTGTTCCCGCCAGGCACGCACAATGCTCCCAAGCCCGGTAGAAAAGCGCTTCGGGGTGGTGCTCTCTCCGGGCCCTTGCCCCTAAGCCTGCGGGCCAGGCAGGGGGAACACACTCCCAGGCCAAGACAGAACGACATGAACACGTCTGTTCCTGCCCCCTACACCGGCAGAGAGCTCGGGGAGCCAGAGTCTCTCAGGCAGGTGCTGGGCTGGCCGCCTGTGTGGGAAGGGGCAGAGCCGACCTAGGGGCAAGTTGGGCCTCTTGCTCTCCCTGCTGCCCTGAGGCTGCTGGGCCAAAGACGTCTTGGGCATCCAGCCCTTTGCTGGTCCCTTCCCTCTGACGAGGCACTCTGAGCTCCAGCACCTTGCAGTGTGGAGACAGCACCTGCCAGCAATCTCCTCTCCAAGGAGGCCTCAACCGAGGCCTAGGCCCAGGGGAAAGGCACCAGCGGGGATGAGCCTGGAGAGGCGCCCGGGCATGTCTGGACCCAGTCCCCGCAGCCTGCCCCTTGGTGGGGCAGTACCCCTGGAGGCCAGGAAGGTCTGGGCAAGGCTGACCAGGGGCAGGGGCCCTGCTGGGTCCTGCCCCTGGCCTGTGGGGCCTCTGAGCACAAACGGCCCTCTCCCACTGGAAGACCTCCCCGGCTGCCTCCAAAGGCCGTTTTGCACGCACTCCCGCCCACTGTTCCCACCAAGCGCGCACAATGCTCCCATCCCGGGAGAAAAGCGCTTCGGGGTGGTGCTCTCTCCGGGCCCTTGCCCCTGAGCCTGGGGGCCAGGCAGGGGGTCCACACTCCCAGGCCAAGGCAGAACCACATGCACACGTCTGTTCCTGCCCCCTGCACCGGCAGAGAGCTCGGGGGAGCCAGAGTCTGTCAGGCAGCTGCTGGGCTGGCCGCCTGTGTGGGAAGGGGCAGAGCCGACCTAGGGGCAAGTTGGGCCTCTTGCTCTCCCTGCTGCCCTGAGGCTGCTGGGCCAAAGAGGTCTTGGGCATCCATCCCGTTGCTGGTCCCTTCCCTCTGACGAGGCCCTCTGAGCTCCAGCACCTTGCAGTGTGGAGACAGCCCCTGCCAGCAACCTCCTCTCCAAGGAGGCCTCAACTGAGGCCTAGGCCCAGGGGAAAGGCACCAGCGGGGATGAGCCTGGGGAGGCGCCCGGGCATGTCTGGACCCATTCCCCGCAGCCTACCCCTTGGTGGGGCTGTAACCCCGGAGGCAGGAAGGTCTGGGCAAGGCTGGCCAGGGGCAGGGGCCCTGCTGGGTCCTGCCCCTGGCCTGTGGGGCCTCTGAGCACAACCGGCCCTCTCCCACTGGAAGACCTCCCCGGCTGCCTCCAAAGGCCGGTTTGCAAGCACTCCCGCCCACTGTTCCCACCAAGCACGCACAATTCTCCGAAGCCCGGGAGAAAAGCGCTTCGGGGTGGTGCTCTCTCCGGGCCCTTGCCCCTGAACCTGGGGGCCAGGCAGTTGGTTCACACTCGGAGACCAAGGCAGAACCACATGCACACGTCTGTTCCTGACCCCTGCACCGGCAGAGAGCTCGGGGGAGCCAGAGTCTGTCAGGCAGCTGCTGGGCTGGCCGCCTGTGTGGGAAGGGGCAGAGCCGACCTAGGGGCAAGTTGGGCCTCTTCCTCTCCCTGCTGCCCTGAGGCTGCTGGGCCAAAGAGGTCTTGGGCATCCAGCCCCTTGCTGGTCCCTTCCCTCTGATGAGGCCCTCTGAGCTCCAGCACCTTGCAGTGTGGAGACAGCCCTTGCCAGCAACCTCCTCTCCAAGGAGGCCTCAACCGAGGCCTAGGCCTAGGGGAAAGGCACCAGCGGGGATGAGCCTGGGGAGGCGCCCGGCCATGTCTGGACCCAGTCCCCGCAGCCTGCCCCTTGGTGGGGCAGTACCCCCGGAAGCCAGGAAGGTCTCCGCAAGGCTGCCAGGGGCAGGGACACTGCTGGGTCCTGCCCCTGGCCTGTTGGGCGTCTGAGCACAACCGGCACTCTCCCGCTGGAAGACCTCCCCGTCTGCCTCCAAAGGCCGGTTTGCAAGCGCTCCCGGCCACTGTTACCAGCAGGCGGGCACAATGCTCCTAAGCCCGGAAGAAAAGCGCTTCAGGGTGGTGCTCTCTCTGGGCCCTTGCCCCTGAGCCTGGGGGCAAGTCAGGGTGTCCACACTCCCAGGCCAAGGCAGAACCACATGCACACGTCTGACCTGCCCCCTGCACCGGCAGAGAGCTCCGGGGAGCCAGAGTCTGTCAGGCAGCTGCTGGGCTGGCCGCCTGTGTGGGAAGTGGCAGAGCCGACCTAGGGGCAAGTTGGGCCTCTTGCTCTCCCTGCTGCCCTGAGGCTGCTGGGCCAAAGAGGTCTTGGGCATCCAGCACCTTGCTGGTCCCTTCCCTCTGACGAGGCCCTCTGAGCTCCAGCACCTTGCAGTGTGGAGACAGCCCCTGCCAGCAACCTCCTCTCCAAGGAGGCCTCAACCGAGGCCTAGGCCCAGGGGAAAGGCACCAGCGGGGATGAGCCTGGGGAGGCGCCCGGGCATGTCTGGACCCAGTCCCCGCAGCCTGCCCCTTGGTGGGGCAGTACCCCCGGAGGCCAGGAAGGTCTGGGCAAGGCTGGCCAGGGGCAGGGGCCCTGCTGGGTCCTGCCCCTGGCCTGTGGGGCCTCTGAGCACAACCGGCCCTCTCCCACTGGAAGAACTCTCCGGCTGCCTCCAAAGGCCAGTTTGCCAACACTCCCGCCCGCTGTTCCCGCCAGGCACGCACAATGCTCCCAAGCCCGGGAGAAAAGCACTTCGGTGTGGTGCTCTCCTCGGGCCCTTGCCCCTGAGCCTGGGGGCCAGGCAGTTGGTCCACACTCCCAGACCAAGGCAGAACCACATGCACACGTCTGTTCCTGACCCCTGCACCGGCAGAGAGCTCGGGGGAGCCAGAGTCTGTCAGGCAGCTGCTGGGCTGGCCGCCTGTGTGGGAAGGGGCAGAGCCGACCTAGGGGCAAGTTGGGCCTCTTCCTCTCCCTGCTGCCCTGAGGCTGCTGGGCCAAAGAGGTCTTGGGCATCCAGCCCCTTGCTGGTCCCTTCCCTCTGACGAGGCCCTCTGAGCTCCAGCACCTTGCAGTGTGGAGACAGCCCCTGCCAGCAACCTCCTCTCCAATGAGGCCTCAACCGAGGCCTAGGCCCAGGGGAAAGGCACCAGCGGGGATGAGCCTGTGGAGGCGCCCGGGCATGTCTGGACCCAGTCCGCGCAGCCTGCCCCTTGGTGGGGCAGTATCCCCGGAGGCCAGGAAGGTCTGTGCAAGGCTGCCAGGGGCAGGGACAGCGCTGGGTCCTGCCCCTGGCCTGTGAGACGTCTGAGAACAACCGGCACTCTCCCGCTGGAAGACCTCCCCGTCTGCCTCGAACGGCCGGTTTGCAAGCACTCCCGCCCGCTGTTCCCGCCAGGCATGCCCAATGCTCCCAAGCCCGGTAGAAAAGCGCTTCGGGGTGGTGCTCTCTCCGGGCCCTTGCCCCTAAGCCTGGGGGCCAGGCAGGGGGAACACACTCCCAGGCCAAGACAGAACGACATGAACACGTCTGTTCCTGCCCCCTACACCGGCAGAGAGCTCGGGGGAGCCAGAGTCTCTCAGGCAGGTGCTGGGCTGGCCGCCTGTGTGGGAAGGGGCAGAGCCGACCTAGGGGCAAGTTGGGCCTCTTGCTCTCCCTGCTGCCCTGAGGCTGCTGGGCCAAAGACGTCTTGGGCATCCAGCCCTTTGCTGGTCCCTTCCCTCTGACGAGGCACTCTGAGCTCCAGCACCTTGCAGTGTGGAGACAGCACCTGCCAGCAATCTCCTCTCCAAGGAGGCCTCAACCGAGGCCTAGGCCCAGGGGAAAGGCACCAGCGGGGATGAGCCTGGAGAGGCGCCCGGGCATGTCTGGACCCAGTCCCCGCAGCCTGCCCCTTGGTGGGGCAGTACCCCTGGAGGCCAGGAAGGTCTGGGCAAGGCTGACCAGGGGCAGGGGACCTGCTGGGTCCTGCCCCTGGCCTGTGGGGCCTCTGAGCACAACCGGCCCTCTCCCACTGGAAGACCTCCCCGGCTGCCTCCAAAGGCCGTTTTGCACGCACTCCCGCCCACTGTTCCCACCAAGCGCGCACAATGCTCCCATCCCGGGAGAAAAGCGCTTCGGGGTGGTGCTCTCTCCGGGCCCTTGCCCCTGAGACTGGGGGCCAGGCAGGGGGTCCACACTCCCAGGCCAAGGCAGAACCACATGCAGACGTCTGTTCCTGACCCCTGCACCGGCAGAGAGCTCGGGGGAGCCAGAGTCTGTCAGGCAGCTGCTGGGCTGGCCACCTTTGTGGGAAGGGGCAGAGCCGACCTAGGGGCAAGTTGGGCCTCTTGCTCTCCCTGCTGCCCTGAGGCTGCTGGGCCAAAGAGGTCTTGGGCATCCACCCTTTGCTTGTCCCTTCCCTCTGACGAGGCCCTCTGAGCTCCAGCACCTTGCAGTGTGGAGACAGCCCCTGCCAGCAACCTCCTCTCCAAGGAGGCCTCAACCGAGACCTAGGACCAGGGGAAAGGCACCAGCGGGGATGAGCCTGGGGAGGCGCCCAGGCATGTCTGGACCCAGTCCCCGCAGCCTGCCCCTTGGTGGGGCAGTACCCCCGGAGGCCAGGAAGGTCTGGGAAAGGCTGGCCAGGGGCAGGGGACCTGCTGGGTCCTGCCCCTGGCCTGTGGGGCCTCTGAGCACAACCGGCCCTCTCCCACTGGAAGACCTCCCCGGCTGCCTCCAAAGGCCGGTTTGCAAGCGCTCCCGGCCACTGTTACCAGCAGGCGGGCACAATGCTCCTAAGCCCGGAAGAAAAGCGCTTCAGGGTGGTGCTCTCTCTGGGCCCTTGCCCCTGAGCCTGGGGGCAAGTCAGGGTGTCCACACTCCCAGGCCAAGGCAGAACCACATGCACACGTCTGACCTGCCCCCTGCACCGGCAGAGAGCTCGGGGGAGCCAGAGTCTGTCAGGCAGCTGCTGGGCTGGCCGCCTGTGTGGGAAGTGGCAGAGCCGACCTAGGGGCAAGTTGGGCCTCTTGCTCTCCCTGCTGCCCTGAGGCTGCTGGGCCAAAGAGGTCTTGGGCATCCAGCCCCTTGCTGGTCCCTTCCCTCTGACGAGGCCCTCTGAGCTCCAGCACCTTGCAGTGTGGAGACAGCCCCTGCCAGCAACCTCCTCTCCAAGGAGGCCTCAACCGAGGCCTAGGACCAGGGGAAAGGCACCAGCGGGGATGAGCCTGGGGAGGCGCCCGGGCATGTCTGGACCCAGTCCCCGCAGCCTGCCCCTTGGTGGGGCAGTACCCCCGGAGGCCAGGAAGGTCTGGGCAAGGCTGGCCAGGGGCAGGGGCCCTGCTGGGTCCTGCCCCTGGCCTGTGGGGCCTCTGAGCACAACCGGCCCTCTCCCACTGGAAGAACTCCCCGGCTGCCTCCAAAGGCCAGTTTGCCAACACTCCCGCCCGCTGTTCCCGCCAGGCACGCACAATGCTCCCAAGCCCGGGAGAAAAGCACTTCGGTGTGGTGCTCTCCTCGGGCCCTTGCCCCTGAGCCTGGGGGCCAGGCAGTTGGTCCACACTCCCAGACCAAGGCAGAACCACATGCACACGTCTGTTCCTGACCCCTGCACCGGCAGAGAGCTCGGGGGAGCCAGAGTCTGTCAGGCAGCTGCTGGGCTGGCCGCCTGTGTGGGAAGGGGCAGAGCCGACCTAGGGGCAAGTTGGGCCTCTTCCTCTCCCTGCTGCCCTGAGGCTGCTGGGCCAAAGAGGTCTTGGGCATCCAGCCCCTTGCTGGTCCCTTCCCTCTGACGAGGCCCTCTGAGCTCCAGCACCTTGCAGTGTGGAGAGAGCCCCTGCCAGCAACCTCCTCTCCAATGAGGCCTCAACCGAGGCCTAGGCCCAGGGGAAAGGCACCAGCGAGGATGAGCCTGGAGAGGCGCCCGGGCATGTCTGGACCCAGTCCCCGCAGCCTGCCCCTTGGTGGGGCAGTACCCCTGGAGGCCAGGAAGGTCTGGGCAAGGCTGACCAGGGGCAGGGGCCCTGCTGGGTCCTGCCCCTGGCCTGTGGGGCCTCTGAGCACAACCGGCCCTCTCCCACTGGAAGAACTCCCCGGCTGCCTCCAAAGGCCAGTTTGCCAACACTCCCGCCCACTCTTCCCGCCAGGCACGCACAATGCTCCCAAGCCCGGGAGAAAAGCGCTTCGGGGTGGTGCTCTCTCCGGGCCCTTGCCCCTGAGCCTGTGGGCAAGGCAGGGGGAACACACTCCCAGACCAAGGCAGAAACACATGCACACGTCTGTTCCTGTCCCCTGAACCGGCAGAGAGGTCGGGGGAGCCAGACTCTCTCAGGCAGGTGCTGGGCTGGCCGCCTGTGTGGGAAGGGGCAGAGCCGACCTAGGGGCAAGTTGGGCCTCTTGCTCTCCCTGCTGCCCTGAGGCTGCAGGGCCAAAGACGTCTTGGGCATCCAGCCCCTTACTGGTCCCTTCCCTCTGACGAGGCCCTCTGAGCTCCAGCACCTTGCAGTGTGGAGACAGCCCCTGCCAGCAATCTCCTCTCCAAGGAGGCCTCATCCGAGGCCTAGGCCCAGGGGAAAGGCACCAGCGGGGTTGAGCCAGGGGAGGCGCCCGGGCATGTCTGGACCCTGTCCCCGCAGCCTGCCCCTTGGTGGGGCAGTACGCCCGGAGGCCAGGAAGGTCTGGGCAAGGCTGGCCAGGGGCAGGGTTCCTGCTGGGTCCTGCCCCTGGCCTGTGGGGCCTCTGAGCACAACCGGCCCTCTCCCACTGGAAGACCTCCCCGGCTGCCTCCAAAGGCGGGTTTGCCAACACTCCCGCCCGCTGTTCCCGCCAGGCACGCACAACGATCCCAAGGCCAGGAGAAAAGCGCTTCGGGGTGTTGCTCTCTCCGGGCCCTTGCCCCTGAGCCTGGGGTCCAGGCAGTGGGTCCACACTCCCAGACCAAGGCAGAACCACATGCACACGTCTGTTCCTGACCCCTGCACCGGCAGAGAGCTCGGGGGAGCCAGAGTCTGTCAGGCAGCTGCTGGGTTGGCTGCCTGTGTGGGAAGGGGCAGAGCCGACCTAGGGGTAAGTTGGGCCTCTTGCTCTCCCTGCTGCCCTGAGGCTGCTGGGCCAAAGAGGTCTTGGGCATCCAGCCCCTTGCTGGTCCCTTCCCGCTGACGAGGCCCTCTGAGCTCCAGCACCTTGCAGTGTGGAGACAGCCCCTGCCAGCAACCTCCTCTCCAAGGAGGCATCAACCGAGGCCTATGCCCAGGGGAAAGGCACCAGCGGGGATGAGCCTGGGGAGGCGCCCAGGCATGTCTGGACCCAGTCCCCGCAGCCTGCCCCTTGGTGGGGCAGTACCCCCGGAGGCCAGGAAGGTCTGGGCAAGGCTGGCCAGGGGCAGGGGCCCTACTGGGTCCTGCCCCTGGCCTGTGGGGCCTCTGAGCACAACCGGCCCTCTCCCACTCGAAGAACTCCCCGGCTGCCTCCAAAGGCCAGTTTGCCAACACTCCCGCCCGCTGTTCCCGCCAGGCACGCACAATGCTCCCAAGCCCGGGAGAAAAGCACTTCGGGGTGGTGCTCTCCTCGGGACCTTGCCCCTGAGCCTGGGGGCCAGGCAGTTGGTCCACACTCCCAGACCAAGGCAGAACCACATGCACACGTCTGTTCCTGACCCCTGCACCGGCAGAGAGCTCGGGGGAGCCAGAGTCTGTCAGGCAGCTGCTGGGCTGGCCGCCTGTGTGGGAAGGGGCAGAGCCGACCTAGGGGCAAGTTGGGCCTCTTCCTCTCCCTGCTGCCCTGAGGCTGCTGGGCCAAAGAGGTCTTGGGCATCCAGCCCCTTGCTGGTCCCTTCCCTCTGACGAGGCCCTCTGAGCTCCAGCACCTTGCAGTGTGGAGACAGCCCCTGCCAGCAACATCCTCTCCAAGGAGGCCTCAACCGAGGCCTAGGCCCAGGGGAAAGGCACCAGCTGGGATGAGCCAGGGGAGGTGCCCGAGCATGTCTGGACCCAGTCCCCGCAGCCTGCCCCTTGGTGGGGCAGTACCCCCGGTGGCCAGGAAGGTCTGGGTAAGACTGGCCAGGGGCAGGGGACCTGCTGGGTCCTGCCCCTGGCCTGTGGGGCCTCTGAGCACAACCGGCCCTCTCCCACTGGAAGACCTCCCCGGCTGCCTCCAAAGGCCGGTTTGCAAGCGCTCCCGGCCACTGTTACCAGCAGGCGGGCACAATGCTCCTAAGCCCGGAAGAAAAGCGCTTCAGGGTGGTGCTCTCTCTGGGCCCTTGCCCCTGAGCCTGGGGGCAAGGCAGGGTGTCCACACTCCCAGGCCAAGGCAGAACCACATGCACACGTCTGTTCCTGCCCCCTGCACCGGCAGAGAGCTCGGGGGAGCCAGAGTCTGTCAGGCAGCTGCTGGGCTGGCCGCCTGTGTGGGAAGGGGCAGAGCCGACCTAGGGGCAAGTTGGGCCTCTTGCTCTCCCTGCTGCCCTGAGGCTGCTGGGCCAAAGACGTCTTGGGCATCCAGCCCCTTGCTGGTCCCTTCCCTCTGACGAGGCCCTCTGAGCTCCAGCACCTTGCAGTGTGGAGACAGCCCCTGCCAGCAACCTCCTCTCCAAGGAGGCCTCAACCGAGGCCTAGGCCCAGGGGAAAGGCACCAGCGGGGATGAGCCAGTGGAGGCGCACGGGCATGTCTGGACCCAGTCCCCGCAGCCTGCCCCTTGGTGGGGCAGTACCCCCGGAGGCCAGGAAGGTCTGGGCAAGGCTGGCCAGGGGCAGGGGCCCTGCTGGGTCCTGCCCCTGGCCTGTGGGGCCTCTGAGCACAACCGGCCCTCTCCCACTGGAGGACCTCCCCGGCTGCCTCCAAAGGCCGGTTTGCCAACACTCCCGCCCGCTGTTCCCGCCAGGCACGCACAATGCTCCCAAGCCCGGGAGAAAAGCGCTTCGGGGTGTTGCCCTCTCCGGGCCCTTGCCCCTGAGCCTGGGGTCCAGGCAGTGGGTCCACACTCCCAGACCAAGGCAGAACCACATGCACTCGTCTGTTCCTGACCCCTGCACCGGCAGAGAGCTCGGGGGAGCCAGAGTCTGTCAGGCAGCTGCTGGGTTGGCTGCCTGTGTGGGAAGGGGCAGAGCCGACCTAGGGGCAAGTTGGGCCTCTTCCTCTCCCTGCTGCCCTGAGGCTGCTGGGCCAAAGACGTCTTGGGCATCCAGCCCCTTGCTGGTCCCTTCCCTCTGACGAGGCCCTCTGAGCTCCAGCACCTTGCAGTGTGGAGACAGCCCCTGCCAGCAACCTCCTCTCCAGGGAGGCCTCAACCGAGGCCTAGGCCCAGGGGAAAGGCACCAGCGGGGATGAGCCAGTGGAGGCGCAAGGGCATGTCTGGACCCATTCCCCGCAGCCTGCCCCTTGGTGGGGCAGTACCCCCGGAGGCCAGGAAGGTCTGTGCAAGGCTGCCAGGGGCAGGGACAGCGCTGGGTCCTGCCCCTGGCCTGTGGGACGTCTGAGCACAACCGGCACTCTCCCGCTGGAAGACCTCCCCGGCTGCCTCGAAAGGCCGGTTGGCAAGCACTCCCGCCCGCTGTTCCCGCCAGGCACGCGCAATGCTCCCAAGCCCGGTAGAAAAGCGCTTCGGGGTGGTGCTCTCTCCGGGCCCTTGCCCCTAAGCCTGCGGGCCAGGCAGGGGGAACACACTCCCAGGCCAAGACAGAACGACATGAACACGTCTGTTCCTGCCCCCTACACCGGCAGAGAGCTCGGGGGAGCCAGAGTCTCTCAGGCAGGTGCTGGGCTGGCCGCCTGTGTGGGAAGGGGCAGAGCCGACCTAGGGGCAAGTTGGGCCTCTTGCTCTCCCTGCTGCCCTGAGGCTGCTGGGCCAAAGACGTCTTGGGCATCCAGCCCTTTGCTGGTCCCTTCCCTCTGACGAGGCCCTCTGAGCTCCAGCACCTTGCAGTGGGGAGACAGCACCTGCCAGCAATCTCCTCTCCAAGGAGGCCTCAACCGAGGCCTAGGCCCAGGGGAAAGGCACCAGCGGGGATGAGCCTGGGGAGGCGCCCGGGCATGTCTGGACCCAGTCCCCGCAGCCTGCCCCTTGGTGGGGCAGTACCCCTGGAGGCCAGGAAGGTCTGGGCAAGGCTGACCAGGGGCAGGGGACCTGCTGGGTCCTGCCCCTGGCCTGTGGGGCCTCTGAGCACAACCGGCCCTCTCCCACTGGAAGACCACCCCGGCTGCCTCCAAAGGCCGTTTTGCACGCACTCCCGCCCACTGTTCCCACCAAGCGCGCACAATGCTCCCATCCCGGGAGAAAAGCGCTTCGGGGTGGTGCTCTCTCCGGGCCCTTGCCCCTGAGACTGGGGGCCAGGCAGGGGGTCCACACTCCCAGGCCAAGGCAGAACCACATGCACACGTCTGTTCCTGACCCCTGCACCGGCAGAGAGCTCGGGGGAGCCAGAGTCTGTCAGGCAGCTGCTGGGCTGGCCGCCTTTGTGGGAAGGGGCAGAGCCGACCTAGGGGCAAGTTGGGCCTCTTGCTCTCCCTGCTGCCCTGAGGCTGCTGGGCCAAAGAGGTCTTGGGCATCCAGCCCTTTGCTTGTCCCTTCCCTCTGACGAGGCCCTCTGAGCTCCAGCACCTTTTAGTGTGGAGACAGCCCCTGCCAGCAACCTCCTCTCCAAGGAGGCCTCAACTGAGGCCTAGGCCCAGGGGAAAGGCACCAGCGGGGATGAGCCTGGGGAGGCGCCCGGGCATGTCTGGACCCATTCCTCGCAGACTACCCCTTGGTGGGGCTGTAACCCCGGAGGCAGGAAGGTCTGGGCAAGGCTGGCCAGGGGCAGGGGCCCTGCTGGGTCCTGCCCCTGGCCTGTGGGGCCTCTGAGCACAACCGGCCCTCTCCCACTGGAAGACCTCCCCGGCTGCCTCCAAAGGCCGGTTTGCAAGCACTCCCGCCCACTGTTCCCACCAAGCACGCACAATTCTCCGAAGCCCGGGAGAAAAGCGCTTCGGGGTGGTGCTCTCTCCGGGCCCTTGCCCCTGAACCTGGGGGCCAGGCAGTTGGTTCACACTCGGAGACCAAGGCAGAACCACATGCACACGTCTGTTCCTGACCCCTGCACCGGCAGAGAGCTCGGGGGAGCCAGAGTCTGTCAGGCAGCTGCTGGGCTGGCCGCCTGTGTGGGAAGGGGCAGAGCCGACCTAGGGGCAAGTTGGGCCTCTTGCTCTCCCTGCTGCCCTGAGGCTGCTGGGCCAAAGAGGTCTTGGGCATCCAGCCCCTTGCTGGTCCCTTCCCTCTGATGAGGCCCTCTGAGCTCCAGCACCTTGCAGTGTGGAGACAGCCCTTGCCAGCAACCTCCTCTCCAAGGAGGCCTCAACCGAGGCCTAGGCCTAGGGGAAAGGCACCAGCGGGGATGAGCCTGGGGAGGCGCCCGGCCATGTCTGGACCCAGTCCCCGCAGCCTGCCCCTTGGTGGGGCAGTACCCCCGGAAGCCAGGAAGGTCTCGGCAAGGCTGCCAGGGGCAGGGACACTGCTGGGTCCTGCCCCTGGCCTGTTGGGCGTCTGAGCACAACCGGCACTCTCCCGCTGGAAGACCTCCCCGTCTGCCTCCAAAAGACGGTTTGCAAGCACTCCCACCCGCTGTTCCCCCAGGCACGCACAATGCTCCCAAGCCCGGGAGAAAAGCGCTTTGGGGTGGTGCTCTCTCCGGGCCCTTGCCCCTGAGCCTGGGGCCAGGCAAGGGGAACACTCTCCCAGGCCAAGGGAGAACGACATGCACACGTCTGTTCCTGCCCCCTACACCGGCAGAGAGCTCGGGGGAGCCAGAGACTGCCAGGCTGCTGCTGGGCTGGCTGCCTGTGTGGGACGGGGCAGAGCCGACCTAGGGGCAAGTTGGGCCTCTTGCTCTCCCTGCTGCCCTGAGGCTGCTGGGTCAAAGAGGTCTTGGGCATCCAGCCCTTTGCTGGTGCCTTCCCTCTGACGAGGCCCTCTGAGCTCCAGCACCTTGCAGTGTGGAGACAGCCCCTGCCAGCAACCTCCTCTCCAAAGAGGCCTCAACCGAGGACTACACCCAGGGGAAAGGCACCAGCGGGGATGATCCTGGGGAGGCGCACGGACATGTCTGGACCCAGTCTCCGCAGCCTGCCCCTTGGTGGGGCAGTACCCCCGGAGTCCAGGAAGGTCTGGGCAAGTCTGTCCATGGGCAGGGGCCCTGCTGGGTCCTGACCCTGGCCTGTGGGGCCTCTGAGCACAACCGGCCCTCTCCCACTGGAAGACCTCCCCGGCTGCCTCCAAAGGCCGGTTTGCAAGCACTCCCGCCCACTGTTCCCGCCAGGCGCGCACAATGCTCCCAAGCTCGGGAGAAAAGCGCTTCGGGGTGGTGGTCTCTACGGGCCCCTGCCCCTGAGCCTGGGGGCCAGGCAGGGGATCCACAGTCCCAGGCCAAGGCAGAACCACATGCACACGTCTGTTCCTGCCCCCTCCACCGGCAGAGAGCTGGGGGCAGCCAGAGTCTGTCAGGCAGCTGCTGGGCTGGCCGCCTGTGTGGGAAGGGGCAGAGCCGACCTAGGGGCAAGTTGGGCCTCTTGCTCTCCCTGCTGCCCTGAGGCTGCTGGGCCAAAGAGGTCTTGGGCATCCAGCCCCTTGCTGGTCCCTTCCCTCTGACGAGGCCCTCTGAGCTCCAACACCTTGCAGTGTGGAGACAGCCCCTGCCAGCAACCTCCTCTCCAAGGAGGCCTCAACCGAGGCCTAGGCCCAGGGGAAAGGCACCAGCGGGGATGAGCCAGTGGAGGCGCACGGGCATGTCTGGACCCAGTCCCCGCAGCCTGCCCCTTGGTGGGGCAGTACCCCCGGAGGCCAGGAAGGTCTGGGCAAGGCTGGCCAGGGGCAGGGGCCCTGCTGGGTCCTGCCCCTGGCCTGTGGGGCCTCTGAGCACAACCGGCCCTCTCCCACTGGAAGACCTCCCCGGCTGCCTCCAAAGGCCGGTTTGCCAACACTCCCGCCCGCTGTTCCCGCCAGGCACGCACAATGCTCCCAAGCCCGGGAGAAAAGCGCTTCGGGGTGTTGCCCTCTCCGGGCCCTTGCCCCTGAGCCTGGGGTCCAGGCAGTGGGTCCACACTCCCAGACCAAGGCAGAACCACATGCACTCGTCTGTTCCTGACCCCTGCACCGGCAGAGAGCTCGGGGGAGCCAGAGTCTGTCAGGCAGCTGCTGGGTTGGCTGCCTGTGTGGGAAGGGGCAGAGCCGACCTAGGGGCAAGTTGGGCCTCTTCCTCTCCCTGCTGCCCTGAGGCTGCTGGGCCAAAGAGGTCTTGGGCATCCAGCCCCTTGCTGGTCCCTTCCCTCTGACGAGGCCCTCTGAGCTCCAGCACCTTGCAGTGTGGAGACAGCCCCTGCCAGCAACCTCCTCTCCAGGGAGGCCTCAACCGAGGCCTAGGCCCAGGGGAAAGGCACCAGCGGGGATGAGCCAGTGGAGGCGCAAGGGCATGTCTGGACCCATTCCCCGCAGCCTGCCCCTTGGTGGGGCAGTACCCCCGGAGGCCAGGAAGGTCTGTGCAAGGCTGCCAGGGGCAGGGACAGCGCTGGGTCCTGCCCCTGGCCTGTGGGACGTCTGAGCACAACCGGCACTCTCCCGCTGGAAGACCTCCCCGGCTGCCTCGAAAGGCCGGTTTGCAAGCACTCCCGCCCGCTGTTCCCGCCAGGCACGCGCAATGCTCCCAAGCCCGGTAGAAAAGCGCTTCGGGGTGGTGCTCTCTCCGGGCCCTTGCCCCTAAGCCTGCGGGCCAGGCAGGGGGAACACACTCCCAGGCCAAGACAGAACGACATGAACACGTCTGTTCCTGCCCCCTACACCGGCAGAGAGCTCGGGGGAGCCAGAGTCTCTCAGGCAGGTGCTGGGCTGGCCGCCTGTGTGGGAAGGGGCAGAGCCGACCTAGGGGCAAGTTGGGCCTCTTGCTCTCCCTGCTGCCCTGAGGCTGCTGGGCCAAAGACGTCTTGGGCATCCAGCCCTTTGCTGGTCCCTTCCCTCTGACGAGGCCCTCTGAGCTCCAGCACCTTTTAGTGTGGAGACAGCACCTGCCAGCAACCTCCTCTCCAAGGAGGCCTCAACCGAGGCCTAGGCCCAGGGGAAAGGCACCAGCGGGGATGAGCCTGGGGAGGCGCCCGGGCATGTCTGGACCCAGTCCCCGCAGCCTGCCCCTTGGTGGGGCAGTACCCCCGGAGGCCAGGAAGGTCTGGGAAAGGCTGGCCAGGGGCAGGGGACCTGCTGGGTCCTGCCCCTGGCCTGTGGGGCCTCTGAGCACAACCGGCCCTCTCCCACTGGAAGACCTCCCCGGCTGCCTCCAAAGGCCGGTTTGCAAGCGCTCCCGGCCACTGTTACCAGCAGGCGGGCACAATGCTCCTAAGCCCGGAAGAAAAGCGCTTCAGGGTGGTGCTCTCTCTGGGCCCTTGCCCCTGAGCCTGGGGGCAAGTCAGGGTGTCCACACTCCCAGGCCAAGGCAGAACCACATGCACACGTCTGACCTGCCCCCTGCACCGGCAGAGAGCTCCGGGGAGCCAGAGTCTGTCAGGCAGCTGCTGGGCTGGCCGCCTGTGTGGGAAGTGGCAGAGCCGACCTAGGGGCAAGTTGGGCCTCTTGCTCTCCCTGCTGCCCTGAGGCTGCTGGGCCAAAGAGGTCTTGGGCATCCAGCACCTTGCTGGTCCCTTCCCTCTGACGAGGCCCTCTGAGCTCCAGCACCTTGCAGTGTGGAGACAGCCCCTGCCAGCAACCTCCTCTCCAAGGAGGCCTCAACCGAGGCCTAGGCCCAGGGGAAAGGCACCAGCGGGGATGAGCCTGGGGAGGCGCCCGGGCATGTCTGGACCCAGTCCCCGCAGCCTGCCCCTTGGTGGGGCAGTACCCCCGGAGGCCAGGAAGGTCTGGGCAAGGCTGGCCAGGGGCAGGGGCCCTGCTGGGTCCTGCCCCTGGCCTGTGGGGCCTCTGAGCACAACCGGCCCTCTCCCACTGGAAGAACTCTCCGGCTGCCTCCAAAGGCCAGTTTGCCAACACTCCCGCCCACTGTTCCCGCCAGGCACGCACAATGCTCCCAAGCCCGGGAGAAAAGCACTTCGGTGTGGTGCTCTCCTCGGGCCCTTGCCCCTGAGCCTGGGGGCCAGGCAGTTGGTCCACACTCCCAGACCAAGGCAGAACCACATGCACACGTCTGTTCCTGACCCCTGCACCGGCAGAGAGCTCGGGGGAGCCAGAGTCTGTCAGGCAGCTGCTGGGCTGGCCGCCTGTGTGGGAAGGGGCAGAGCCGACCTAGGGGCAAGTTGGGCCTCTTCCTCTCCCTGCTGCCCTGAGGCTGCTGGGCCAAAGAGGTCTTGGGCATCCAGCCCCTTGCTGGTCCCTTCCCTCTGACGAGGCCCTCTGAGCTCCAGCACCTTGCAGTGTGGAGACAGCCCCTGCCAGCAACCTCCTCTCCAATGAGGCCTCAACCGAGGCCTAGGCCCAGGGGAAAGGCACCAGCGGGGATGAGCCTGGGGAGGCGCCCGGGCATGTCTGGACCCAGTCCGCGCAGCCTGCCCCTTGGTGGGGCAGTACCCCCGGAGGCCAGGAAGGTCTGTGCAAGGCTGCCAGGGGCAGGGACAGCGCTGGGTCCTGCCCCTGGCCTGTGAGACGTCTGAGCACAACCGGCACTCTCCCGCTGGAAGACCTCCCCGTCTGCCTCGAACGTCCGGTTTGCAAGCACTCCCGCCCGCTGTTCCCGCCAGGCATGCACAATGCTCCCAAGCCCGGTAGAAAAGCGCTTCGGGGTGGTGCTCTCTCCGGGCCCTTGCCCCTAAGCCTGGGGGCCAGGCAGGGGGAACACACTCCCAGGCCAAGACAGAACGACATGAACACGTCTGTTCCTGCCCCCTACACCGGCAGAGAGCTCGGGGGAGCCAGAGTCTCTCAGGCAGGTGCTGGGCTGGCCGCCTGTGTGGGAAGGGGCAGAGCCGACCTAGGGGCAAGTTGGGCCTCTTGCTCTCCCTGCTGCCCTGAGGCTGCTGGGCCAAAGACGTCTTGGGCATCCAGCCCTTTGCTGGTCCCTTCCCTCTGACGAGGCACTCTGAGCTCCAGCACCTTGCAGTGTGGAGACAGCACCTGCCAGCAATCTCCTCTCCAAGGAGGCCTCAACCGAGGCCTAGGCCCAGGGGAAAGGCACCAGCGGGGATGAGCCTGGAGAGGCGCCCGGGCATGTCTGGACCCAGTCCCCGCAGCCTGCCCCTTGGTGGGGCAGTACCCCTGGAGGCCAGGAAGGTCTGGGCAAGGCTGACCAGGGGCAGGGGACCTGCTGGGTCCTGCCCCTGGCCTGTGGGGCCTCTGAGCACAACCGGCCCTCTCCCACTGGAAGACCTCCCCGGCTGCCTCCAAAGGCCGTTTTGCACGCACTCCCGCCCACTGTTCCCACCAAGCGCGCACAATGCTCCCATCCCGGGAGAAAAGCGCTTCGGGGTGGTGCTCTCTCCGGGCCCTTGCCCCTGAGACTGGGGGCCAGGCAGGGGGTCCACACTCCCAGGCCAAGGCAGAACCACATGCAGACGTCTGTTCCTGACCCCTGCACCGGCAGAGAGCTCGGGGGAGCCAGAGTCTGTCAGGCAGCTGCTGGGCTGGCCACCTTTGTGGGAAGGGGCAGAGCCGACCTAGGGGCAAGTTGGGCCTCTTGCTCTCCCTGCTGCCCTGAGGCTGCTGGGCCAAAGAGGTCTTGGGCATCCAGCCCTTTGCTTGTCCCTTCCCTCTGACGAGGCCCTCTGAGCTCCAGCACCTTGCAGTGTGGAGACAGACCCTGCCAGCAACCTCCTCTCCAAGGAGGCCTCAACCGAGACCTAGGACCAGGGGAAAGGCACCAGCGGGGATGAGCCTGGGGAGGCGCCCAGGCATGTCTGGACCCAGTCCCCGCAGCCTGCCCCTTGGTGGGGCAGTACCCCCGGAGGCCAGGAAGGTCTGGGAAAGGCTGGCCAGGGGCAGGGGACCTGCTGGGTCCTGCCCCTGGCCTGTGGGGCCTCTGAGCACAACCGGCCCTCTCCCACTGGAAGACCTCCCCGGCTGCCTCCAAAGGCCGGTTTGCAAGCGCTCCCGGCCACTGTTACCAGCAGGCGGGCACAATGCTCCTAAGCCCGGAAGAAAAGCGCTTCAGGGTGGTGCTCTCTCTGGGCCCTTGCCCCTGAGCCTGGGGGCAAGTCAGGGTGTCCACACTCCCAGGCCAAGGCAGAACCACATGCACACGTCTGACCTGCCCCCTGCACCGGCAGAGAGCTCGGGGGAGCCAGAGTCTGTCAGGCAGCTGCTGGGCTGGCCGCCTGTGTGGGAAGTGGCAGAGCCGACCTAGGGGCAAGTTGGGCCTCTTGCTCTCCCTGCTGCCCTGAGGCTGCTGGGCCAAAGAGGTCTTGGGCATCCAGCCCCTTGCTGGTCCCTTCCCTCTGACGAGGCCCTCTGAGCTCCAGCACCTTGCAGTGTGGAGACAGCCCCTGCCAGCAACCTCCTCTCCAAGGAGGCCTCAACCGAGGCCTAGGCCCAGGGGAAAGGCACCAACGGGGATGAGCCTGGGGAGGCGCCCGGGCATGTCTGGACCCAGTCCCCGCAGCCTGCCCCTTGGTGGGGCAGTACCCCCGGAGGCCAGGAAGGTCTGGGCAAGGCTGGCCAGGGGCAGGGGCCCTGCTGGGTCCTGCCCCTGGCCTGTGGGGCCTCTGAGCACAACCGGCCCTCTCCCACTGGAAGAACTCCCCGGCTGCCTCCAAAATCCAGTTTGCCAACACTCCCGCCCGCTGTTCCCGCCAGGCACGCACAATGCTCCCAAGCCCGGGAGAAAAGCACTTCGGTGTGGTGCTCTCCTCGGGCCCTTGCCCCTGAGCCTGGGGGCCAGGCAGTTGGTCCACACTCCCAGACCAAGGCAGAACCACATGCACACGTCTGTTCCTGACCCCTGCACCGGCAGAGAGCTCGGGGGAGCCAGAGTCTGTCAGGCAGCTGCTGGGCTGGCCGCCTGTGTGGGAAGGGGCAGAGCCGACCTAGGGGCAAGTTGGGCCTCTTGCTCTCCCTGCTGCCCTGAGGCTGCTGGGCCAAAGAGGTCTTGGGCATCCAGCCCCTTGCTGGTCCCTTCCCTCTGACGAGGCCCTCTGAGCTCCAGCACCTTGCAGTGTGGAGACAGCCCCTGCCAGCAACCTCCTCTCCAAGGAGGCCTCAACCGAGGCCTAGGCCCAGGGGAAAGGCACCAGCGGAGATGAGCCAGTGGAGGCGCACGGGCATGTCTGGACCCAGTCCCCGCAGCCTGCCCCTTGGTGGGGCAGTACCCCCGGAGGCCAGGAAGGTCTGGGCAAGGCTGCGAGGGGCAGGGGCCCTGCTGGGTCGTGCCCCTGGCCTGTGGGGCGTCTGAGCACAACCGGCACTCTCCCGCTGGAAGACCTCCCCGTCTGCCTCCAAAGGCCGGTTTGCAAGCACTCCCGCCCGCTGTTCCCGCCAGGCACGCACAATGCTCCCAAGCCCGGGAGAAAAGCGCTTCGGGGTGGTGCTCTCTCCGGGCCCTTGCCCCTGAGCCTGGGGGCCAGGCAGTTGGAACACACTCCCAGGCCAATGCAGAACGACATGCACACGTCTGTTCCTGCCCCCTACACCGGCAGAGAGCTCGGGGGAGCCAGAGACTGCCAGGCTTCTGCTGGGCTGGCCGCCTGTGTGGGAAGGGGCAGAGCCGCCCTAGGGGCAAGTTGGGCCTCTTGCTCTCCCTGCTGCCCTGAGGCTGCTGGGCCAAAGACGTCTTAGGCATCCAGCCCCTTACTGGTCCCTTCCCTCTGACGAGGCCCTCTGAGCTCCAGCACCATGCAGTGTGGAGACAGCCCCTGCCAGCAACCTCCTCTCCAAGGAGGCCTCAACCGAGGCCTAGGCCCAGGGGAAAGGCACCAGCGGGGATGAGCCAGGGGAGGCGCCCGAGCATGTCTGGACCCAGTCCCCGCAGCCTGCCCCTTGGTGGGGCAGTACCCCGGAGGCCAGGAAGGTCTGGGTAAGGCTGGCCAGGGGCAGGGGCCCTGCTCGGTCCTGCCCCTGGCCTGTGGGGCCTCTGAGCACAACCGGCCCTCTCCCACTGGAAGACCTCCCCGGCTGCCTCCAAAGGCCGGTTTGCAAGCGCTCCCGCCCACTGTTACCAGCAGGCGGGCACAATGCTCCTAAGCCCGGAAGAAAAGCGCTTCAGGGTGGTGCTCTCTCTGGGCCCTTGCCCCTGAGCCTGGGGGCAAGGCAGGGTGTCCACACTCCCAGGAAAAGGCAGACCACATGCACACGTCTGATCTGCCCCCTGCACCGGCAGAGAGCTCGGGGGAGCCAGAGTCTGTCAGGCAGCTGCTGGGCTGGCCGCCTGTGTGGGAAGTGGCAGAGCCGACCTAGGGGCAAGTTGGGCCTCTTGCTCTCCCTGCTGCCCTGAGGCTGCTGGGCCAAAGAGGTCTTGGGCATCCAGCCCCTTGCTGGTCCCTTCCCTCTGACGAGGCCCTCTGAGCTCTAGCACCTTGCAGTGTGGAGACAGCCCCTGCCAGCAACCTCCTCTCCAAGGAGGCCTCAACTGAGGCCTAGGCCCAGGGGAAAGGCACCAGCGGGGATGAGCCTGGGGAGGCGCCCGGCCATGTCTGGACCCAGTCCCCGCAGCCTGCCCCTTGGTGGGGCAGTACCCCCGGAGGCCAGGAGGGTCTGGGCAAGGCTGCCAGGGGCAGGGACACTGCTGGGTCCTGCCCCTGGCCTGTGGGGCGTCTGAGCACAACCGGCACTCTCCCGCTGGAAGACCTCCCCGGCTGCCTCCAAAGGCCGGTTTGCAAGCACTCCCGCCCGCTGTTCCCGCCAGGCATGCACAATGCTCCCAAGCCCGGGAGAAAAGCGCTTCGGGGTGGTACTCTCTCCGGGCCCTTGCCCCTGAGCCTGGGGGACAGGCAGGGGGAACACACTCCCAGGCCACGGCAGAACCACATGCACACGTCTGTTCCTGCCCCCTACACCGGCAGAGAGTTCGGGGGAGCCAGAGACTTCCAGGCTGCTGCTGGGCTGGCTGCCTGTGTGGGACGGGGTAGAGCTGACATAGGGGCAAGTTGGGCCTCTTGCTCTCCCTGCTGCCCTGAGGCTGCTGGGTCAGAGAGGTCTTGGGCATCCAGGCCTTTGCTGGTCCTTTCCCTCTGACGAGGCCCTCTGAGCTCCAGCACCTTGCAGTGTGCAGACAGCCCCTGCCGGCAACCTCCTCTCCAAGGAGGCCTCAACCGAGGCCTAGGCCCAGGGGAAAGGCACCAGCGGGGATGAGCCTGGGGAGGCGCCCGGGCATGTCTGGACCCAGGCCCCGCAGCCTGCCCCTTGGTGGGGTAGTACCCCCGGAGGCCAGGAAGGTCTGGGCAAGGCTGCCAGAGGCAGGGACACTGCTGGGTCCTGCCCCTGGCCTGTGGGGCCTCTGAGAACAACTGGCACTCTCCCGCTGGAAGACCTCCCCGGCTGCCTCCAAAGGCTGGTTTGCAAGCACTCAATCCCGCTGTTCACGCCAGCTGCGCACAATGCTCCCAAGCCCGGGAGAAAAGCATTTTGGGGTGGTGCTCACTCCGGGCTTTGGAAGACCTCCCCGGCTGCCTCCAAGGCCGGTTTGCAAGCACTTCTGCCTGCTGTTCCCGCCACCCGCGCACAATGCTCCCAAGCCCGGGAGAAAAGCGTTTCGGGGTGGTGTTCTCTCTGGACCCAAGAAAGACCTCCCGGGCTGCCCCCAAATGCCGGTTTGCAAGCACTCCCACTCACTGTTCCCGCCATCCGTGCAAATGCTCCAAGCCCAGGAGAAAAGCCCTTCAGGGTGGTGCTCTCTCCCGGCCCTTGGAAGACCTCCCCGGCTGCCTCCAAAGGCTGGATTTCAAGTACTCCCTCCCGCTGTCCCGCCAGCCGCACACAATGCTCCCAATCACGGGAGAAAAGCGCTTCGGGGTGGTGCTCTCTACGGGCCCTTGGAAGACCTCCCCGTTTGTCTCCAAAGGCCGGTTTGCAAGCACTCATGCCCGCTGTTCCCGCCAGCCGCGCACAATGCTCCCAAGCCCGGGAGAAAAGCGCTTCGGGGTGGTGCTCTCTCCTGGCCCTTGGAAGACCTCCCCGGCTGCCTCCAAAGGCTGGTTTTCAAGAACTCCCTCCCGCTGACCCGCAAGCCGCACACAATGCTCCCAAGCCCGGGAGAAAAGCATTTTGAGGTGGTCTCTCTCCGGGCCCTTGGAAGACTCCCCGGCTGCCTCTTAAGGCCGGTTTTCAAGCACTCATGTCCTCTGTTCCCGACAGCCGCGAACAATGCTCCCAATTCCGTGAGAAAAGTGCTTCGGGATGGTGCTCTCTCCGGGCCCTTGGAAGACCTCCCAAGCTGCCTCCAAAGGCCGGTTTGCAAGCACTCCCGCCCGCTGTTCCCGCCAGCCTCGCACAATGCTCCCAAGCCCGGGAGAAAAGCGCTTCGGGGTGGTGTTCTCTCCGTGCCAATGGAGGACCTCCCTGGCTGCCCCCAAAGGCCGGTTTGCAAGCACTCCCACTCGCTGTTCCCGCCATCCGCGCACAATGCTCCCAAGCCCGGGAGAAAAGCATTTTGGGGTGGTGCTCACACCGGGCCCTGGAAGACCTCCCCGGCTGCCTCCAAAGGACGGTTTTCAAGCACTCCTGCCTGCTGTTCCCGCCACCCGCGCAAAATGCTCCCAAGCCCGGGAGAAAAGCGCTTCGGGGTGGTGCTCTCTACAGGCCCTTGGAAGACCTCCCCGGCTGCCTCCAAAGGACGGTTTGCAAGGACTCCTTCCTGCTGTTCCCGCCAGCCACGCACAATGCTCCCAAGCCCGGGAGAAAAGCATTTTGGGGTGGTGCTCACACCGGGCCCTGGAAGACCTCCCCGGCTGCCTCCAAAGGACGGTTTTCAAGCACTCCTGCCTGCTGTTCCCGCCACCCGCGCAGAATGCTCCCAAGCGCGGGAGAAAAGCGCTTCGGGGTGGTGCTCTCTACAGGCCCTTGGAAGACCTCCCCGGCTGCCTCCAAAGGCCGGTTTGCAAGGACTCCTTCCTGCTGTTCCCGCCAGCCACGCACAATGCTCCCAAGCCCGGGAGAAAAGCATTTTGGGGTGGTGCTCACTCCGGGCCCTTGGAAGACCTCCCCGGCTGCCTCCAGTGGCCAGTTTGCAAGCACTCATGCCCGCTGTTCCCACCAGCCACGCACAATGCTCCCAAGCCCGGGAGAAAAGCTTTTTGGGGTGGTGCTCACACCGGGCCCTGGAAGACCTCCCCGGCTGCCTGCAAAGGCCGGTTTTCAAGCACTCCTGCCTGCTGTTCCTGCCACCCGCGCACAATACTCCCAAGCCCGGGAGAAAAGCGCTTCGGGGTGGTGCTCTCTACAGGCCCTTGGAAGACCTCCCCCGCTGCCTCCAAAGGCCGGTTTGCAAGGACTCCTTCCTGCTGTTCCCGCCAGCCACGCACAATGCTCCCAAGCCCGGGAGAAAAGTGCTTCGGGGTGGTGATCTCTCCGGGCCCTTGGAAGTCGTCCCCGGCTGCCTCCAAAGGCCGGTTTGCAAGCACTCATGCCCGTTGTTCCCACCAGCCGCGCACAATGCTCCCAAGCCCGGGAGAAAAGCATTTTGGGGTGGTGCTCACTCCGGGCACTTGGAAGACCTCCCCGGCTGCCTCCAAAGGCCAGTTTGCAAGCAGTCCTGCCTGCTGTTCCCGCCAGCCGCGCACAATGTTCCCAAGCCCGGGAGAAAAGCGCTTCGGGGTGGTGCTCTCTCCGGGCACTTTCAAGACCTCCCCGGCTGCCTCCAAAGGCCGGTTTGTAAGTACTCATTCCCGCTGCTTCCGCCAGCCACGCACAATGCTCCCAAGCCCGGGAGAAAAGCATTTTGGGGTGGTGCTCTCTCCGGGCCCTTGGAAGACCTCCCGGGCTGCCTCCAAAGGCCGGTTTGCAAGCATTCATGTCCGTTGTTCCCGACAGCCGCGCACAATGCTCCCAAGCCCGAGAGAAAAGCATTTTGGGGTGGTGATCAGTCCGGCCCTTGGAAGACCTCCCCGGCTGCCTCCAAAGGACAGTTTGCAAGCACTCATGCCCACTGTTCCCGCCAGCCGCGCACAATGCTCCCAAGACCGTGAGAAAAGCGCTTCGGGGTGGTGTTCTCTCAGGGACCATGGAGGACCTCCCCGGCTGCCCCAAAGGCCGGTTTGCAAGCATTCCCACTCGCTGTTCCCGCCAGGCACACACAATGTTCCAAAACCCCGGAGAAAAGCGCTTCGGGGTGGTGGTCTCTCCGGGCCCCTGCCCCTGAGCCTGGGGGCCAGGCAGGGGATCCACAATCCCAGGCCAAGGCAGAACCACATGCACACGTCTGTTCCTGCCCCCTGCACCGGCAGAGAGCTCGGTGGAGCCAGAGTCTGTCAGGCAGCTGCTGGGCTGGCCGCCTGTGTGGGAAGTGGCAGAGCCGACCTAGGGGCAAGTTGGGCCTCTTGCCCTCCCTGCTGCCCTGAGGCTGCTGGGCCAAAGAGGTCTTGGGCATCCAACCCCTTGCTGGTCCCTTCCCTCTGACGAGGCCCTCTGAGCTCCAGCACCTTGCAGTGTGGAGACAGCCCCTGCCAGCAACCTACTCTCCAAGGAGGCCTAAACCGAGGCCTAGGCACAGGGGAAAGGCACCAGCGGGGATGAGCCTGGGGAGGCGCCCGGGCATGTATGGACCCAGTCCCCGCAGCCTGCCCCTTGGTGGGGCAGTACCCCCGGAGGCGAGGAAGGTCTGGGAAAGGCTGGCCAGGGGCAGGGGACCTGCTGGGTCCTGCCCCTGGCCTGTGGGGCCTCTGAGCACAACCGGCCCTCTCCCACTGGAAGACGTCCCCGGCTGCCTCCAAAGGCCGGTTTGCAAGCACTCCCGCCCACTGTTCCAACCAAGGGCGCACAACGCTCCCAAGCCCGGGAGAAAATCGCCTCGGGGTGGTGCTCTCTCCGGGCCCTTTCCCCTGAGCCTGGGGGCCAGGCAGGGGGTCCACACTCCCAGGCCAAGGCAGAACGACATGCACACGTCTGTTCCTGCCCCATGCACCGGCAGAGAGCTCGGGGGAGCCAGAGTCTGTCAGGCAGCTGCTGGGCTGGCCGCCTGTGTGGGAAGGGGCAGAGCCGACCTAGGGGCAAGTTGGGCCTCTTGCTCTCCCTGCTGCCCTGAGGCTGCTGGGCCAAAGAGATCTTGGGCATCCAGCCCCTTGCTTGTCCCTTCCCTCTGACGAGGCCCTCTGAGCTCCAGCACCTTGCAGTGTGGAGACAGCCCTGCCAGCAACCTCCTCTCCAAGGAGGCCTCAACCGAGGCCTAGGCCCAGGGGAAAGGCACCAGCGGGGATGAGCCTGGGGAGGCGCCCGGGCATGTCTGGACCCAGTCCCCGCAGCCTGCCCCTTGGTGGGGCAGTACCCCCGGAGGCCAGGAAGGTCTGGGCAAGGCTGGCCAGGGGCAGGGGCCCTGCTGGGTCCTGCCCCTGGCCTGTGGGGCCTCTGAGCACAACCGGCCCTCTCCCACTGGAAGACTTCCCCGGCTGCCTCCAAAGGCCGGTTTGCCAACACTCCCGCCCGCTGTTCCCGCCAGGCACGCACAATTCTCCCAAGCCCGGGAGAAAAGCGCTTCGGGGTGGTGCTCTCTCCGGGCACTTGCCCCTGAGCCTGGGGGCGAGGCAGTGGATCCACACTCCCAGACCAACGCAGAACCACATGCACACGTCTGTTCCTGACCCCTGCACCGGCAGAGAGCTCGGGGGAGCCAGAGTCTGTCAGGCAGCTGCTGGGCTGGCCGCCTGTGTGGGAAGGGGCAGAGCCGACCTAGGGGCAAGTTGGGCCTCTTCCTCTCCCTGCTGCCCTGAGGCTGCTGGGCCAAAGAGGTCTTGGGCATCCAGCCCCTTGCTGGTCCCTTCCCTCTGACGAGGCCCTCTGAGCTCCAGCACCTTGCAGTGTGGAGACAGCCCCTGCCAGCAACCTCCTCTCCAAGGAGGCCTCAACCGAGGCCTAGGCCCAGGGGAAAGGCACCAGCGGGGATGAGCCTGGGGAGGCGCCCGGCCATGTCTGGACCCAGTCCCCGCAGCCTGCCCCTTGGTGGGGCAGTACCCCCGGAGGCCAGGAGGGTCTGGGCAAGGCTGCCAGGGGCAGGGACACTGCTGGGTCCTGCCCCTGGCCTGTGGGGCGTCTGAGCACAACCGGCACTCTCCCGCTGGAAGACCTCCCCGGCTGCCTCCAAAGGCCGGTTTGCAAGCACTCCCGCCCGCTGTTCCCGCCAGGCACGCACAATGCTCCCAAGCCCGGGAGAAAAGCGCTTCGGGGTGGTGCTCTCTCCGGGCCCTTGCCCCTGAGCCTGGGGGCCAGGCAGGGGGAACACACTCCCAGGCCAAGGCAGAACGAAATGCACACGTCTGTTCCTGCCCCCTACACCGGCAGAGAGTTCGGGGGAGCCAGAGACTGCCAGGCTGCTGCTGGGCTGGCTGCCTGTGTGGGACGGGGTAGAGCCGACCTAGGGGCAAGTTGGGCCTCTTGCTCTCCCTGCTGCCCTGAGGCTGCTGGGTCAAAGAGGTCTTGGGCATCCAGCCCTTTGCTGGTCCTTTCCCTCTGACGAGGCCCTCTGAGCTCCAGCACCTTGCAGTGTGCAGACAGCCCCTGCCGGCAACCTCCTCTCCAAGGAGGCCTCAACCGAGGCCTAGGCCCAGGGGAAAGGCACCAGCGGGGATGAGCCTGGGGAGGCGCCCGGGCATGTCTGGACCCAGGCCCCGCAGCCTGCCCCTTGGTGGGGTAGTACCCCCGGAGGCCAGGAAGGTCTGGGCAAGGCTGCCAGAGGCAGGGACACTGCTGGGTCCTGCCCCTGGCCTGTGGGGCCTCTGAGAACAACTGGCACTCTCCCGCTGGAAGACCTCCCCGGCTGCCTCCAAAGGCTGGTTTGCAAGCACTCAATCCCGCTGTTCACGCCAGCTGCGCACAATGCTCCCAAGCCCGGGAGAAAAGCATTTTGGGGTGGTGCTCACTCCGGGCTTTGGAAGACCTCCCCGGCTGCCTCCAAGGCCGGTTTGCAAGCACTTCTGCCTGCTGTTCCCGCCACCCGCGCACAATGCTCCCAAGCCCGGGAGAAAAGCGTTTCGGGGTGGTGTTCTCTCTGGGCCCAAGAAAGACCTCCCGGGCTGCCCCCAAATGCCGGTTTGCAAGCACTCCCACTCGCTGTTCCCGCCATCCGTGCAAATGCTCCAAGCCCAGGAGAAAAGCCCTTCAGGGTGGTGCTCTCTCCCGGCCCTTGGAAGACCTCCCCGGCTGCCTCCAAAGGCTGGATTTCAAGTACTCCCTCCCGCTGTCCCGCCAGCCGCACACAATGCTCCCAATCACGGGAGAAAAGCGCTTCGGGGTGGTGCTCTCTACGGGCCCTTGGAAGACCTCCCCGTTTGTCTCCAAAGGCCGGTTTGCAAGCACTCATGCCCGCTGTTCCCGCCAGCCGCGCACAATGCTCCCAAGCCTAGGAGAAAAGCGCTTCGGGGTGGTGCTCTCTCCCGGCCCTTGGAAGACCTCCCCGGCTGCCTCCAAAGGCCGGTTTGCAAGCACTCAATCCCGCTGTTCCCGCCAGCCGCGCACAATGCTCCCAAGCCCGGGAGAAAAGCGCTTCGGGGTGGTGCTCTCTCCTGGCCCTTGGAAGACTCCCCGGCTGCCTCTAAAGGCCGGTTTGCAAGCACTCATGTCCTCTGTTCCCGACAGCCGCGAACAATGCTCCCAATTCCGTGAGAAAAGTGCTTCGGGATGGTGCTCTCTCCGGGCCCTTGGAAGACCTCCCAAGCTGCCTCCAAAGGCCGGTTTGCAAGCACTCCCGCCCGCTGTTCCCGCCAGCCTCGCACAATGCTCCCAAGACCGGGAGAAAAGCGCTTCGGGGTGGTGTTCTCTCGGTGCCAATGGAGGACCTCCCTGGCTGCCCCCAAAGGCCGGTTTGCAAGCACTCCCACTCGCTGTTCCCGCCAGCCACGAACAATCCTCCAAAACCCCGGAGAAAAGCGCTTCGGGGTGGTGTTCTCTCCGTGCCCATGGAAGACCTCCCGGGGTGCCCCCAAAGGCCGGTTTGGAAGCACTCCGACTCGCTGTTCCCGCCATCCGCGCACAATGCTCCCAAGCCCGGGAGAAAAGCATTTTGGGGTGGTGCTCACACCGGGCCCTGGAAGACCTCCCCGGCTGCCTCCAAAGGACGGTTTTCAAGCACTCCTGCCTGCTGTTCCCGCCACCCGCGCAGAATGCTCCCAAGCGCGGGAGAAAAGCGCTTCGGGGTGGTGCTCTCTACAGGCCCTTGGAAGACCTCCCCGGCTGCCTCCAAAGGCCGGTTTGCAAGGACTCCTTCCTGCTGTTCCCGCCAGCCACGCACAATGCTCCCAAGCCCGGGAGAGAAGCATTTTGGGGTGGTGCTCTCTACAGGCCCTTGGAAGACGTCCCCGGCTGCCTCCAGTGGCCAGTTTGCAAGCACTCATGCCCGCTGTTCCCACCAGCCGCGCACAATGCTCCCAAGCCCGGGAGAAAAGCTTTTTGGGGTGGTGCTCACACCGGGCCCTGGAAGACCTCCCCGGCTGCCTGCAAAGGCCGGTTTTCAAGCACTCCTGCCTGCTGTTCCCGCCACCCGCGCACAATACTCCCAAGCCCGGGAGAGAAGCGCTTCGGGGTGGTGCTCTCTACAGGCCCTTGGAAGACCTCCCGGGCTGCCTCCAAAGGCCGGTTTGCAAGCACTCATGTCCGCTGTTCCCGACAGCCGCGCACAATGCTCCCAAGCCCGGGAGAAAAGCATTTTGGGGTGGTGATCAGTCCGGGCCCTTGGAAGACCTCCCCGGCTGCCTCCAAAGGACAGTTTGCAAGCACTCATGCTCGCTGTTCCCGCCAGCCGCGCACAATCCTCCCAAGACCGTGAGAAAAGCGCTTCGGGGTGGTGGTCTCTCCGGGCCCCTGCCCCTGAGCCTGTGGGCCAGGCAGGGGATCCACAGTCCCAGGCCAAGGCAGAACCACATGCACACGTCTGTTCCTGCCCCCTCCACCGGCAGAGAGCTCGGGGGAGCCAGAGACTGCCAGGCTGCTGCTGGGCTGGCCGCCTGTGTGGGAAGGGGCAGAGCCGACCTAGGGGCAAGTTGGGCCTCTTGCTCTCCCTGCTGCCCTGAGGCTGCTGGGCCAAAGAGGTCTTGGGCATCCAGCCCCTAACTGGTCCCTTCCCTCTGACGAGGCCCTCTGAGCTCCAGCACCTTGCAGTGTGGAGACAGCACCTGCCAGCAATCTCCTCTCCAAGGAGGCCTCAACCGAGGCCTAGGCCCAGGGGAAAGGCACCAACGGGGATGAGCCTGGGGAGGCGCCCGGGCATGTCTGGACCCAGTCCCCGCAGCCTGCCCCTTGGTGGGGCAGTACCCCCGGAGGCCAGGAAGGTCTGGGCAAGGCTGGCCAGGGGCAGGGGCCCTGCTGCGTCCTGCCCCTGACCTGTGGGGCCTCTGAGCACAACCGGCCCTCTCCCACTGGAAGACCTCCCCGGCTGCCTCCAAAGGCCGGTTTGCAAGCGCTCCCGGCCACTGTTCCCAGCAGGCGTGCACAATGCTCCCAAGCCCGGGAGAAAAGCGCTTCAGGGTGGTGCTCTCTCCGGGCCCTTGCCCCTGAGCCTGGGGTCAAGGCACGGTGTCCACACTCCCAGGCCAAGTCAGAACCACATGCACACGTCTGTTCCTGCCCCCTGCACCGGCAGAGAGCTCGGGGGAGCCAGAGTCTGTCAGGCAGCTGCTGGGCTGGCCGCCTGTGTGGGAAGGGGCAGAGCCGACCTAGGGGCAAGTTGGGCCTCTTGCTCTCCCTGCTGCCCTGAGGCTGCTGGGCCAAAGAGGTCTTGGGCATCCATCCCGTTGCTGGTCCCTTCCCTCTGACGAGGCCCTCTGAGCTCCAGCACCTTGCAGTGTGGAGACAGCCCCTGCCAGCAACCTCCTCTCCAAGGAGGCCTCAACCGAGGCCTAGGCCCAGGGGAAAGGCACCAGCGGGGATGAGCCTGGGGAGGCGCCCGGGCATGTCTGGACCCATTCCCCGCAGCCTACCCCTTGGTGGGGCTGTAACCCCGGAGGCAGGAAGGTCTGGGCAAGGCTGGCCAGGGGCAGGGGCCCTGCTGGGTCCTGCCCCTGGCCTGTGGGGCCTCTGAGCACAACCGGCCCTCTCCCACTGGAAGACCTCCCCGGCTGCCTCCAAAGGCCGGTTTGCAAGCACTCCCGCCCACTGTTCCCACCAAGCACGCACAATTCTCCCAAGCCCGGGAGAAAAGCGCTTCGGGGTGGTGCTCTCTCCGGGCCCTTGCCCCTGAACCTGGGGGCCAGGCAGTTGGTTCACACTCGGAGACCAAGGCAGAACCACATGCACACGTCTGTTCCTGACCCCTGCACCGGCAGAGAGCTCGGGGGAGCCAGAGTCTGTCAGGCAGCTGCTGGGCTGGCCGCCTGTGTGGGAAGGGGCAGAGCCGACCTAGGGGCAAGTTGGGCCTCTTCCTCTCCCTGCTGCCCTGAGGCTGCTGGGCCAAAGAGGTCTTGGGCATCCAGCCCCTTGCTGGTCCCTTCCCTCTGATGAGGCCCTCTGAGCTCCAGCACCTTGCAGTGTGGAGACAGCCCCTGCCAGCAACCTCCTCTCCAAGGAGGCCTCAACCGAGGCCTAGGCCTAGGGGAAAAGCACCAGCGGGGATGAGCCTGGGGAGGCGCCCGGCCATGTCTGGACCCAGTCCCCGCAGCCTGCCCCTTGGTGGGGCAGTACCCCCGGAAGCCAGGAAGGTCTCGGCAAGGCTGCCAGGGGCAGGGACACTGCGGGGTCCTGCCCCTGGCCTGTGGGGCGTCTGAGCACAACCGGCACTCTCCCGCTGGAAGACCTCCCCGTCTGCCTCCAAAAGACGGTTTGCAAGCACTCCCACCCGCTGTTCCCCCAGGCACGCACAATGCTCCCAAGCCCGGGAGAAAAGTGCTTTGGGGTGGTGCTCTCTCCGGGCCCTTGCCCCTGAGCCTGGGGCCAGGCAAGGGGAACACTCTCCCAGGCCAAGGGAGAACGACATGCACACGTCTGTTCCTGCCCCCTACACCGGCAGAGAGCTCGGGGGAGCCAGAGACTGCCAGGCTGCTGCTGGGCTGGCTGCCTGTGTGGGACGGGGCAGAGCCGACCTAGGGGCAAGTTGGGCCTCTTGCTCTCCCTGCTGCCCTGAGGCTGCTGGGTCAAAGAGGTCTTGGGCATCCAGCCCTTTGCTGGTGCCTTCCCTCTGACGAGGCCCTCTGAGCTCCAGCACCTTGCAGTGTGGAGACAGCCCCTGCCAGCAACCTCCTCTCCAAAGAGGCCTCAACCGAGGACTACACCCAGGGGAAAGGCACCAGCGGGGATGATCCTGGGGAGGCGCACGGACATGTCTGGACCCAGTCTCCACAGCCTGCCCCTTGGTGGGGCAGTACCCCCGGAGTCCAGGAAGGTCTGGGCAAGTCTGTCCATGGGCAGGGGCCCTGCTGGGTCCTGACCCTGGCCTGTGGGGCCTCTGAGCACAACCGGCCCTCTCCCACTGGAAGACCTCCCCGGCTGCCTCCAAAGTCCTGTTTGCAAACACTCCCGCCCGCTGTTCACGTCAGGCTCGCACAATGCTCCCAAGCCCGGGAGAAAAGCACTTCGGAGTGGTGCTCTCTCCGGGCCCTTGCCCCTGAGCCTGGGGGCAAGGCAGGGGGAACACACTCCCAGGCCAAGGCAGAAACACATGCCCACGTCTGTTCCTGTCCCCTGCACCGGCAGAGAGCTTGGGGGAGCCAGAGTCTGTCAGGCAGGTGCTGGGTTGGCCGCCTGTGTGGGAAGGGGCAGAGCCGACCTAGGGGCAAGTTGGGCCTCTTGCTCTCCCTGCTGCCCTGAGGCTGCTGGGCCAAAGACGTCTTGGGCATCCAGCCCCTCGCTGGTCCCTTCCCTCTGACGAGGCCCTCTGAGCTCCAGCACCTTGCAGTGTGGAGACAGCCCCTGCCAGCAACCTCCTCTCCAAGGAGGCCTCAACCGAGGCCTAGGCCCAGGGGAAAGGCACCAGCGGGGATGAGCCAGGGGAGGCGCCCGAGCATGTCTGGACCCAGTTCCCGCAGCCTGCCCCTTGGTGGGGCAGTACCCCCGGAGGCCAGGAAGGTCTGGGGAAGGCTGGCCAGGGGCAGGGGCCCTGCTGGGTCCTGCCCCTGGCCTGTGGGGCCTCTGAGCACAACCGGCCCTCTCCCACTGAAAGACCTCCCCGGCTGCCTCCAAAGGCCGGTTTGCGAGCGCTACCGCCCACTGTTCCCAGCAGGCGTGCACAATGCTCCTAAGCCCGGGAGAAAAGCGCTTCAGGGTGGTGCTCTCTCTGGGCCCTTGCCCCTGAGCCTGGGGGCAAGGCAGGGTGTCCACACTCCCAGGCCAAGGCAGAACCACATGCACACGTCTGATCTGCCCCCTGCACCGGCAGAGAGCTCGGGGGAGCCAGAGTCTGTCAGGCAGCTGCTGGGCTGGCCGCCTGTGTGGGAAGTGGCAGAGCCGACCTAGGGGCAAGTTGGGCCTCTTGCCCTCCCTGCTGCCCTGAGGCTGCTGGGCCAAAGAGGTCTTGGGCATCCAACCCCTTGCTGGTCCCTTCCCTCTGACGAGGCACTCTGAGCTCCAGCACCTTGCAGTGTGGAGACAGCCCCTGCCAGCAACCTCCTCTCCAAGGAGGCCTAAACCGAGGCCTAGGCACAGGGGAAAGGCACCAGCGGGGATGAGCCTGGGGAGGCGCCCGGGCATGTATGGACCCAGTCCCCGCAGCCTGCCCCTTGGTGGGGCAGTACCCCCGGAGGCGAGGAAGGTCTGGGCAAGGCTGGCCAGGGGCAGGGGACCTGCTGGGTCCTGCCCCTGGCCTGTGGGGCCTCTGAGCACAACCGGCCCTCTCCCACTGGAAGACCTCCCCGGCTGCCTCCAAAGTCCTTTTTGCAAACACTCCCGCCCGCTGTTCACGTCAGGCTCGCACAATGCTCCCAAGCCCGGGAGAAAATCGCCTCGGGGTGGTGCTCTCTCCGGGCCCTTTCCCCTGAGCCTGGGGGCCAGGCAGGGGGTCCACACTCCCAGACCAACCCAGAACCACATGCACACGTGTGTTCCTGACCCCTGCACCGGCAGAGAGCTCGGGGAGCCAGAGTCTGTCAGGCAGCTGCTGGGCTGGCCACCTGTGTGGGAAGGGGCAGAGCCGACCTAGGGGCAAGTTGGGCCTCTTCCTCTCCCTGCTGCCCTGAGGCTGCTGGGCCAAAGAGGTCTTGGGCATCCAGCCCCTTGCTGGTCCCTTCCCTCTGACGAGGCCCTCTGAGCTCCAGCACCTTGCAGTGTGGAGACAGCCCCTGCCAGCAACCTCCTCTCCAAGGAGGCCTCAACCGAGGCCTAGGCCCAGGGGAAAGGCACCAGCGGGGATGAGCCTGGGGAGGCGCCCGGCCATGTCTGGACCCAGTCCCCGCAGCCTGCCCCTTGGTGGGGCAGTACCCCCGGAGGCCAGGAGGGTCTGGGCAAGGCTGCCAGGGGCAGGGACACTGCTGGGTCCTGCCCCTGGCCTGTGGGGCGTCTGAGCACAACCGGCACTCTCCCGCTGGAAGACCTCCCTGGCTGCCTCCAAAGGCCGGTTTGCAAGCACTCCCGCCCGCTGTTCCCGCCAGGCACGCACAATGCTCCCAAGCCCGGGAGAAAAGCGCTTCGGGGTGGTGCTCTCTCCGGGCCCTTGCCCCTGAGCCTGGGGGACAGGCAGGGGGAACACACTCCCAGGCCAAGGCAGAACGACATGCACACGTCTGTTCCCGCCCCCTACACCGGCAGAGAGTTCGGGGGAGCCAGAGACTGCCAGGCTGCTGCTGGGCTGGCTGCCTGTGTGGGACGGGGTAGAGCCGACCTAGGGGCAAGTTGGGCCTCTTGCTCTCCCTGCTGCCCTGAGGCTGCTGGGTCAAAGAGGTCTTGGGCATCCAGCCCTTTGCTGGTCCTTTCCCTCTGACGAGGCCCTCTGAGCTCCAGCACCTTGCAGTGTGCAGACAGCCCCTGCCGGCAACCTCCTCTCCAAGGAGGCCTCAACCGAGGCCTAGGCCCAGGGGAAAGGCACCAGCGGGTATGAGCCTGGGGAGGCGCCCGGGCATGTCTGGACCCAGGCCCCGCAGCCTGCCCCTTGGTGGGGTAGTACCCCCGGAGGCCAGGAAGGTCTGGGCAAGGCTGCCAGAGGCAGGGACACTGCTGGGTCCTGCCCCTGGCCTGTGGGGCCTCTGAGAACAACTGGCACTCTCCCGCTGGAAGACCTCCCCGGCTGCCTCCAAAGGCTGGTTTGCAAGCACTCAATCCCGCTGTTCACGCCAGCTGCGCACAATGCTCCCAAGCCTAGGAGAAAAGCGCTTCGGGGTGGTGCTCTCTCCCGGCCCTTGGAAGACCTCCCCGGCTGCCTCCAAAGGCCGGTTTGCAAGCACTCAATCCCGCTGTTCCCGCCAGCCGCGCACAATGCTCCCAAGCCCGGGAGAAAAGCGCTTCGGGGTGGTGCTCTCTCCCGGCCCTTGGAAGACCTCCCCGGCTGCCTCCAAAGGCTGGTTTTCAAGAACTCCCTCCCGCTGACCCGCCAGCCGCACACAATGCTCCCAAGCCCGGGAGAAAAGCATTTTGGGGTGGTCTCTCTCCGGGCCCTTGGAAGACTCCCCGGCTGCCTCTAAAGGCCGGTTTGCAAGCACTCATGTCCAATGTTCCCGACAGCCGCGAACAATGCTCCCAATTCCGTGAGAAAAGTGCTTCGGGATGGTGCTCTCTCCGGGCCGTTGGAAGACCTCCCAAGCTGCCTCCAAAGGCCGGTTTGCAAGCACTCCCGCCCGCTGTTCCCGCCAGCCTCGCACAATGCTCCCAAGCCCGGGAGAAAAGCACTTCAGGGTGGTGTTCTCTCCGTGCCAATGGAGGACCTCCCTGGCTGCCCCCAAAGGCCGGTTTGCAAGCACTCCCACTCGCTGTTCCCGCCAGCCACGCACAATCCTCCAAAACCCCGGAGAAAAGCGCTTCGGGGTGGTGTTCTCTCCGTGCCCATGGAAGACCTCCCGGGGTGCCCCCAAAGGCCGGTTTGCAAGCACTCCCACTCGCTGTTCCCGCCATCCGCGCACAATGCTCCCAAGCCCGGGAGAAAAGCATTTTGGGGTGGTGCTCACACCGGGCCCTGGAAGACCTCCCCGGCTGCCTCCAAAGGACGGTTTTCAAGCACTCCTGCCTGCTGTTCCCGCCACCCGCGCACAATGCTCCCAAGCCCGGGAGAAAAGCGCTTCGGGGTGGTGCTCTCTACAGGCCCTTGGAAGACCTCCCCGGCTGCCTCCAAAGGCCGGTTTGCAAACTCCTTCCTGCTGTTCCCGCCATCCGCGCACAATGCTCCCAAGCCCGGGAGAAAAGCATTTTGGGGTGGTGCTCACACCGGGCCCTGGAAGACCTCCCTGGCTGCCTCCAAAGGACGGTTTTCAAGCACTCCTGCCTGCTGTTCCCGCCACCCGCGCAGAATGCTCCCAAGCCCGGGAGAAAAGCGCGTCGGGGTGGTGCTCTCTACAGGCCCTTGGAAGACCTCCCCGGCTGCCTCCAAAGGCCGGTTTGCAAGCACTCATGCCCGTTGTTCCCACCAGCCGCGCAGAATGCTCCCAAGCCCGGGAGAAAAGCGCTTCGGTGTGGTGCTCTCTCCGGGCCCTTGGAAGACGTCCCCGGCTGCCTCCAAAGGCCGGTTTGCAAGCACTCATGCCCGTTGTTCCCACCAGCCGCGCACAATGCTCCCAAGCCCGGGAGAAAAGCATTTTGGGGTGGTGCTCACTCCGGGCCCTTGGAAGACCTCCCCGGCTGCCTCCAAAAGCCAGTTTGCAAGCAGTCCTGCCTGCTGTTCCCGCCAGCCGCGCACAATGTTCCCAAGCCCGGGAGAAAAGCGCTTCGGGGTGGTGCTCTCTCCGGGCACTTTCAAGACCTCCCCGGCTGCCTCCAAAGGCCGGTTTGTAAGTACTCATGCCCGCTGCTTCCGCCAGCCACGCACAATGCTCCCAAGCCCGGGAGAAAAGCATTTTGGGGTGGTGCTCTCTCCGGGCCCTTGGAAGACCTCCCGGGCTGCCTCCAAAGGCTGGTTTGCAAGCATTCATGTCCGTTGTTCCCGACAGCCGCGCACAATGCTCCCAAGCCCGAGAGAAAAGCATTTTGGGGTGGTGCTCTCTCCGGGCCCTTGGAAGACCTCCCGGGCTGCCTCCAAAGGCCGGTTTGCAAGCATTCATGTCCGTTGTTCCCGACAGCCGCGCACAATGCTCCCAAGCCCGGGAGAAAAGCGCTTCGGGGTGGTGTTCTCTCAGGGACCATGGAGGACCTCCCCGGCTGCCCCCAAAGGCCGGTTTGCAAGCATTCCCACTCGCTGTTCCCGCCAGGCACACACAATGTTCCAAAACCCCGGAGAAAAGCGCTTTGGGGTGGTGGTCTCTCCGGGCCCCTGCCCCTGAGCCTGGGGGCCAGGCAGGGGATCCACAGTCCCAGGCCAAGGCAGAACCACATGCACACGTCTGTTCCTGCCCCCTCCACCGGCAGAGAGCTGGGGGGAGCCAGAGTCTGTCAGGCAGCTGCTGGGCTGGCCACCTGTGTGGGAAGGGGCAGAGCCGACCTAGGGGCAAGTTGGGCCTCTTGCTCTCCCTGCTGCCCTGAGGCTGCTGGGCCAAAGAGGTCTTGGGCATCCAGCCCCTTGCTGGTCCCTTCCCTCTGACGAGGCCCTCTGAGCTCCAGCACCTTGCAGTGTGGAGACAGCCCCTGCCAGCAACCTCCTCTCCAAGGAGGCCTCAACCGAGGCCTAGGCCCAGGGGAAAGGCACCAGCGGAGATGAGCCAGTGGAGGCGCCCGGGCATGTCTGGACCCAGTCCCCGCAGCCTGCCCCTTGGTGGGGCAGTACCCCCGGAGGCCAGGAAGGTCTGGGCAAGGCTGCGAGGGGCAGGGGCCCTGCTGGGTCGTGCCCCTGGCCTGTGGGGCGTCTGAGCACAACCGGCACTCTCCCGCTGGAAGACCTCCCCGTCTGCCTCCAAAGGCCGGTTTGCAAGCACTCCCGCCCGCTGTTCCCGCCAGGCACGCACAATGCTCCCAAGCCCGGGAGAAAAGCGCTTCGGGGTGGTGCTCTCTCCGGGCCCTTGCCCCTGAGCCTGGGGGCCAGGCAGTTGGAACACACTCCCAGGCCAATGCAGAACGACATGCACACGTCTGTTCCTGCCCCCTACACCGGCAGAGAGCTCGGGGGAGCCAGAGACTGCCAGGCTGCTGCTGGGCTGGCTGCCTGTGTGGGACGTGGCAGAGCCGACCTAGTGGCAAGTTGGGCCTCTTGCTCTCCCTGCTGCCCTGAGGCTGCTGGGTCAAAGAGGTCTTGGGTATCCAGCCCTTTGCTGGTCCCTTCCCTCTGACGAGGCCCTCTGAGCTCCAGCACCTTGCAGTGTGGAGACAGCCCCTGCCAGCAACCTCCTCTCCAAAGAGGCCTCAACCGAGGCCTACGCCCAGGGGAAAAGCACCAGCAGGGATGATCCTGGGGAGGCGCACGGACATGTCTGGACCCAGTCCCCGCAGCCTGCCCCTTGGTGGGGCAGTACCCCCGGAGGCCAGGAAGGTCTGGGCAAGGCTGGCCAGGGGCAGGGTCCCTGCTGGGTCCTGCCCCTGGCCTGTGAGGCCTCTGAGCACAACCGGCCCTCTCCCACTGGAAGACCTCCCCAGCTGCCTCCAAAGTCCTGTTTGCAAACACTCCCGCCCGCTGTTCACGCCAGGCTCGCACAATGCTCCCAAGCCCGGGAGAAAAGCGCTTCGGGGTGGTGCTCTCTCCGGGCCCTTGCCCCTGAGCCTGGGGGCCAGGCAGTGGGTCCACACTCCCAGACCAAGGCAGAACCACATGCACACGTTTGTTCCTGACCCCTGCACCGGCAGAGAGCTCTGGGGAGCCAGAGTCTGTCAGGCAGGTGCTGGGCTGGCCGCCTGTGTGGGAAGGGGCAGAGCCGACCTAGGGGCAAGTTGGGCCTCTTCCTCTCCCTGCTGCCCTGAGGCTGCTGGGCCAAAGAGGTCTTGGGCATCCAGCCTTTTGGTGGTCCCTTCCCTCTGACGAGGCTCTCTGAGCTCCAGCACCTTGCAGTGTGGAGACAGCCCCTGCCAGCAACCTCCTCTCCAATGAGGCCTCAACCGAGGCCTAGGCCCAGGGGAAAGGCACCAGCGGGGATGAGCCTGGGGAGGCGCCCGGGCATGTCTGGACCCAGTCCCCGCAGCCTGCCCCTTGGTGGGGCAGTACCCCCGGAGGCCAGGAAGGTCTGTGCAAGGCTGCCAGGGGCAGGGACAGCGCTGGGTCCTGCCCCTGGCCTGTGGGACGTCTGAGCACAACCGGCACTCTCCCGCTGGAAGACCTCCCCGTCTGCCTCCAAAGGCCGGTTTGCAAGCACTCCCGCCCGCTGTTCCCGCCAGGCACGCACAATGCTCCCAAGCCCGGGAGAAAAGCGCTTCGGGGTGGTGCTCTCTCCGGGCCCATGCCCCTAAGCCTGCGGGCCAGGCAGTTGGAACACACTCCCAGGCCAAGACAGAACGACATGAACACGTCTGTTCCTGCCCCCTACACCGGCAGAGAGCTCGGGGGAGCCAGAGTCTCTCAGGCAGGTGCTGGGCTGGCCGCCTGTGTGGGAAGGGGCAGAGCCGACCTAGGGGCAAGTTGGGCCTCTTGCTCTCCCTGCTGCCCTGAGGCTGCTGGGCCAAAGACTTCTTGGACATCCAGCCCTTTGCTGGTCCCTTCCCTCTGACGAGGCCCTCTGAGCTCCAGCACCTTGCAGTGTGGAGACAGCACCTGCCAGCAATCTCCTCTCCAAGGAGGCCTCAACCGAGGCCTAGGCCCAGGGGAAAGGCACCAGCGGGGATGAGCCTGGGGAGGCGCCCGGGCATGTCTGGACCCAGTCCCCGCAGCCTGCCCCTTGGTGGGGCAGTACCCCTGGAGTCCAGGAAGGTCTGGGAAAGGCTGGCCAGGGGCAGGGGACCTGCTGAGTCTTGCCCCTGGCCTGTGGGACCTCTGAGCACAACCGGCCCTCTCCCACTGGAAGACCTCCCCGGCTGCCTCCAAAGTCCTGTTTGCCAACACTCCCACCCACTGTTCACGCCAGACTTGCACAATGCTCCCAAGCCCGGGAGAAAAGCGCTTCGGGGTGGTGCTCTCTCCGGGCCCTTGCCCCTGAGCCTGGGGGCAAGGCATGGGGAACACACTCCCAGGCCAAGGCAGAACCACATGCCCACGTCTGTTCCTGTCCCCTGCACCGGCAGAGAGCTTGGGGGAGCCAGAGTCTGTCAGGCAGCTGCTGGGTTGGCCGCCTGTGTGGGAAGGGGCAGAGCCGCCCTAGGGGCAAGTTGGGCCTCTTGCTCTCCCTGCTGCCCTGAGGCTGCTGGGCCAAAGACGTCTTGGGCATCCAGCCCCTTACTGGTCCCTTCCCTCTGACGAGGACCTCTGAGCTCCAGCACCTTGCAGTGTGGAGACAGCCCCTGCCAGCAACCTCCTCTCCAAGGAGGCCTCAACCGAGGCCTAGGCCCAGGGGAAAGGCACCAGCGGGGATGAGCCTGGGGAGGCGCCCGGGGATGTCTGGACCCAGTCCCCGCAGCCTGCCCCTTGGTGGGGCAGTTCCCCCTGAGGCCAGGAAGGTCTGGGCTAGGCTGGCCAGGGTCAGGGGCCCTGCTGGGTCCTGCCCCTGGCCTGTGGGGCCTCTGAGCACAACCGGCCCTCTCCCACTGGAAGAACTCCCCGGCTGACTCCAAGGGCCAGTTTGCCAACACTCCCGCCCGCTGTTCCCGCCAGGCACGCACAATGCTCCCAAGCCCGGGAGAAAAGCACTTCGGGGTGGTGCTCTCCTCGGGCCCTTGCCCCTGAGCCTGGGGGCCAGGCAGTTGGTCCACACTCCCAGACCAAGGCAGAACCACATGCACACGTCTGTTCCTGACCCCTGCACCGGCAGAGAGCTCGGGGGAGCCAGAGTCTGTCAGGCAGCTGCTGGGCTGGCCGCCTGTGTGGGAAGGGGCAGAGCCGACCTAGGGGCAAGTTGGGCCTCTTGCTCTCCCTGCTGCCCTGAGGCTGCTGGGCCAAAGAGGTCTTGGGCATCCAGCCCCTTGCTGGTCCCTTCCCTCTGACGAGGCCCTCTGAGCTCTAGCACCTTGCAGTGTGGAGACAGCCCCTGCCAGCAACATCCTCTCCAAGGAGGCCTCAACCGAGGCCTAGGCCCAGGGGAAAGGCACCAGCGGGGATGAGCCTGGGGAGGCGCCCGGGCATGTCTGGACCCAGTCCCCGCAGCCTGCCCCTTGGTGGGGCAGTACCCCCGGAGGCCAGGAAGATCTGGGCAAGGCTGGCCAGGGGCAGGGGCCCTGCTGGGTCCTCCCCATGGCCTGAGGGGCCTCTGAGCACAACCGGCCCTCTCCCACTGGAAGACCTCCCCGGCTGCCTCCAAAGGCCAGTTTGCCAACACTCCTGCCCGCTCTTCCCGCCAGGCACGCACAATGCTCCCAAGCCCGGGAGAAAAGCGCTTCGGGGTGGTGCTCTCTCCGGGCCCTTGCCCCTGAGCCTGTGGGCAAGGCAGGGGAACACACTCCCAGACCAAGGCAGAAACACATGCACACGTCTGTTCCTGTCCCCTGCACCGGCAGAGAGCTCGGGGGAGCCAGAGTCTGTCAGGCAGGTGCTGGGCTGGCCGCCTGTGTGGGAAGGGGCAGAGCCGACCTAGGGGCAAGTTGGGCCTCTTGCTCTCCCTGCTGCCCTGAGGCTGCAGGGCCAAAGACGTCTTGGGCATCCAGCCCCTTACTGGTCCCTTCCCTCTGACGAGGCCCTCTGAGCTCCAGCACCTTGCAGTGTGGAGACAGCCCCTGCCAGCAATCTCCTCTCCAAGGAGGCCTCAACCGAGGCCTAGGCCCAGGGGAAAGGCACCAGCGGGGTTGAGCCAGGGGAGGCGCCCGGGCATGTCTGGACCCTGTCCCCGCAGCCTGCCCCTTGGTGGGGCAGTACCCCCGGAGGCCAGGAAGGTCTGGGCAAGGCTGGCCAGGGGCAGGGGCCCTGCTGGGTCCTGCCCGTGGCCTGTGGGGCCTCTGAGCACAACCGGCCCTCTCCCACTGGAAGACCTCCCCGGCTGCCTCCAAAGTCCTGTTTGCAAGCACTCCCGCCCACTGTTCCCGCCAGGCGCGCACAATGCTCCCAAGCCCGGGAGAAAAGCGCTTCGGGGTGGTGGTCTCTCCTGGCCCTTGCCCCTGAGCCTGGGGGCCAGGCAGGGGATCCACAGTCCCAGGCCAAGGCACAACAACATGCACACGTCTGTTCCTGCCCCCTCCACCGGCAGAGAGCTGGGGGGAGCCAGAGTCTGTCAGGCAGCTGCTGGGCTGGCCGCCTGTGTGGGAAGGGGCAGAGCCGACCTAGGGGCAAGTTGGGCCTCTTGCTCTCCCTGCTGCCCTGAGGCTGCTGGGCCAAAGAGGTCTTGGGCATCCAGCCCCTTGCTGGTCCCTTCCCTCTGACGAGGCCCTCTGAGCTCCAGCACCTTGCAGTGTGGAGACAGCCCCTGCCAGCAACCTCCTCTCCAAGGAGGCCTCAACCGAGGCCTAGGCACAAGGGAAAGGCACCAGCGGGGATGAGCCAGTGGAGGCGCACGGGCATATCAGTACCCAGTCCCTGCAGCCTGCCCCTTGGTGGGGCAGTACCCCCGGAGGCCAGGAAGGTCTGGGCAAGGCTGGCCAGGGGCAGGGTCCCTGCTGGGTCCTGCCCCTGGCCTGTGGGGCCTCTGAGCACAACCGGCCCTCTCCCACTGGAAGACCTCCCCGGCTGCCTCCAAAGTCCTGTTTGCCAACACTCCCACCCACTGTTCACGCCAGACTTGCACAATGCTCCCAAGCCCGGGAGAAAAGCGCTTCGGGGTGTTGCTCTCTCCGGGCCCTTGCCCCTGAGCCTGGGGGCAAGGCAGGGGGAACACACTCCCAGGCCAAGGCAGAACCTCATGCCCACGTCTGTTCCTGTCCCCTGCACCGGCAGAGAGCTTGGGGGAGCCAGAGTCTGTCAGGCAGCTGCTGGGTTGGCCGCCTGTGTGGGAAGGGGCAGAGCCGCCCTAGGGGCAAGTTGGGCCTCTTGCTCTCCCTGCTGCCCTGAGGCTGCTGGGCCAAAGACGTCTTGGGCATCCAGCCCCTTACTGGTCCCTTCCCTCTGACGAGGCCCTCTGAGCTCCAGCACCTTGCAGTGTGGAGACAGCCCCTGCCAGCAACCTCCTCTCCAAGGAGGCCTCAACCGAGGCCTAGGCCCAGGGGAAAGGCACCAGCGGGGATGAGCCTGGGGAGGCGCCCGGGCATGTCTGGACCCAGGCCCCGCAGCCTGCCCCTTGGTGGGGCAGTACCCCCGGAGGCCAGGAAGGTCTGGGCAAGGCTGGCCAGGGGCAGGGGCCCTGCTGCGTCCTGCCCCTGGCCTGTGGGGCCTCTGAGCACAACCGGCCCTCTCCCACTGGAAAACCTCCCCGGCTGCCTCCAAAGGCCGGTTTGCCAACACTCCCGCCCGCTGTTCCCGCCAGGCATGCACAATGCTCCCAAGCCCGGGAGAAAAGCGCTTCGGGGTGTTGCCCTCTCCGGGCCCTTGCCCCTGAGCCTGGGGTCCAGGCAGTGGGTCCACACTCCCAGACCAAGGCAGAACCACATGCACTCGTCTGTTCCTGACCCCTGCACCGGCAGAGAGCTCGGGGGAGCCAGAGTCTGTCAGGCAGCTGCTGGGTTGGCTGCCTGTGTGGGAAGGGGCAGAGCCGACCTAGGGGCAAGTTGGGCCTCTTCCTCTCCCTGCTGCCCTGAGGCTGCTGGGCCAAAGACGTCTTGGGCATCCAGCCCCTTACTGGTCCCTTCCCTCTGACGAGGCCCTCTGAGCTCCAGCACCTTGCAGTGTGGAGACAGCCCCTGCCAGCAACCTCCTCTCCAAGGAGGCCTCAACCGAGGCCTAGGCCCAGGGGAAAGGCACCAGCGGGGATGAGCCAGTGGAGGCGCAAGGGCATGTCTGGACCCAGTCCCCGCAGCCTGCCCCTTGGTGGGGCAGTACCCCCGGAGGCCAGGAAGGTCTGTGCAAGGCTGCCAGGGGCAGGGACAGCGCTGGGTCCTGCCCCTGGCCTGTGGGACGTCTGAGCACAACCGGCACTCTCCCGCTGGAAGACCTCCCCGTCTGCCTCCAAAGGCCGGTTTGCAAGCACTCCCGCCCGCTGTTCCCGCCAGGCACGCACAATGCTCCCAAGCCCGGTAGAAAAGCGCTTCGGGGTGGTGCTCTCTCCGGGCCCTTGCCCCTAAGCCTGCGGGCCAGGCAGGGGGAACACACTCCCAGGCCAAGACAGAACGACATGAACACGTCTGTTCCTGCCCCCTACACCGGCAGAGAGCTCGGGGGAGCCAGAGTCTCTCAGGCAGGTGCTGGGCTGGCCGCCTGTGTGGGAAGGGGCAGAGCCGACCTAGGGGCAAGTTGGGCCTCTTGATCTCCCTGCTGCCCTGAGGCTGCTGGGCCAAAGACGTCTTGGGCATCCAGCCCTTTGCTGGTCCCTTCCCTCTGACGAGGCCCTCTGAGCTCCAGCACCTTGCAGTGTGGAGACAGCACCTGCCAGCAATCTCCTCTCCAAGGAGGCCTCAACCGAGGCCTAGGCCCAGGGGAAAGGCACCAGCGGGGATGAGCCTGGGGAGGCGCCCGGGCATGTCTGGACCCAGTCCCCGCAGCCTGCCCCTTGGTGGGGCAGTACCCCTGTAGGCCAGGAAGATCTGGGCAAGGCTGACCAGGGGCAGGGGCCCTGCTGGGTCCTGCCCCTGGCCTGTGGGGCCTCTGAGCACAACCGGCCCTCTCCCACTGGAAGACCTCCCCGGCTGCCTCCAAAGGCCGGTTTGCAAGCGCTCCCGGCCACTGTTACCAGCAGGCGGGCACAATGCTCCTAATCCCGGAAGAAAAGCGCTTCAGGGTGGTGCTCTCTCTGGGCCCTTGCCCCTGAGCCTGGGGGCAAGGCAGGGTGTCCACACTCCCAGGCCAAGGCAGAACCACATGCACACGTCTGACCTGCCCCCTGCACCGGCAGAGAGCTCGGGGGAGCCAGAGTCTGTCAGGCAGCTGCTGGGCTGGCCGCCTGTGTGGGAAGTGGCAGAGCCGACCTAGGGGCAAGTTGGGCCTCTTGCTCTCCCTGCTGCCCTGAGGCTGCTGGGCCAAAGAGGTCTTGGGCATCCAGCCCCTTGCTGGTCCCTTCCCTCTGACGAGGCCCTCTGAGCTCCAGCACCTTGCAGTGTGGAGACAGCCCCTGCCAGCAACCTCCTCTCCAAGGAGGCCTCAACCGAGGCCTAGGCCCAGGGGAAAGGCACCAGCGGGGATGAGCCTGGGGAGGCGCCCGGGCATGTCTGGACCCAGTCCCCGCAGCCTGCCCCTTGGTGGGGCAGTACCCCCGGAGGCCAGGAAGGTCTGGGCAAGGCTGGCCAGGGGCAGGGGCCCTGCTGGGTCCTGCCCCTGGCCTGTGGGGCCTCTGAGCACAACCGGCCCTCTCCCACTGGAAGAACTCCCCGGCTGCCTCCAAAGGCCAGTTTGCCAACACTCCCGCCCGCTGTTCCCGCCAGGCACGCACAATGCTCCCAAGCCCGGGAGAAAAGCGCTTCGGGGTGGTGCTCTCCTCGGGCCCTTGCCCCTGAGCCTGGGGGCCAGGCAGTTGGTCCACACTCCCAGACCAAGGCAGAACCACATGCACACGTCTGTTCCTGACCCCTGCACCGGCAGATAGCTCGGGGGAGCCAGAGTCTGTCAGGCAGCTGCTGGGCTGGCCGCCTGTGTGGGAAGGGGCAGAGCCGACCTAGGGGCAAGTTGGGCCTCTTCCTCTCCCTGCTGCCCTGAGGCTGCTGGGCCAAAGAGGTCTTGGGCATCCCGCCCCTTGCTGGTCCCTTCCCTCTGACGAGGCCCTCTGAGCTTCAGCACCTTGCAGTGTGGAGACAGCCCCTGCCAGCAACATCCTCTCCAAGGAGGCCTCAACCGAGGCCTAGGCCCAGGGGAAAGGCACCAGCGGGGATGAGCCTGAGGAGGCGCCCGGGCATGTCTGGACCCAGTCCCCGCAGCCTGCCCCTTGGTGGGGCAGTACCCCCGGAGGCCAGGAAGATCTGGGCAAGGCTGGCCAGGGGCAGGGGCCCTGCTGGGTCCTCCCCATGGCCTGTGGGGCCTCTGAGCACAACCGGCCCTCTCCCACTGGAAGACCTCCCCGGCTGCCTCCAAAGGCCAGTTTGCCAACACTCCTGCCCGCTCTTCCCGCCAGGCACGCACAATGCTCCCAAGCCCGGGAGAAAAGCGCTTCGGGGTGGTGCTCTCACCGGGCCCTTGCCCCTGAGCCTGGGGGCCAGGCAGGGGATCCAAAGTCCCAGGCCAAGGCACAACAACATGCACACGTCTGTTCCTGCCCCCTCCACCGGCAGAGAGCTGGGGGGAGCCAGAGTCTGTCAGGCAGCTGCTGGGCTGGCCGCCTGTGTGGGAAGGGGCAGAGCCGACCTAGGGGCAAGTTGGGCCTCTTGCTCTCCCTGCTGCCCTGAGGCTGCTGGGCCAAAGAGGTCTTGGGCATCCAGCCCCTTGCTGGTCCCTTCCCTCTGACGAGGCCCTCTGAGCTCCAGCACCTTGCAGTGTGGAGACAGCCCCTGCCAGCAACCTCCTCTCCAAGGAGGCCTCAACCTAGGCCTAGGCCCAGGGGAAAGGCACCAGCGGGGATGAGCCAGTGGAGGCGCACGGGCATATCAGGACCCAGTCCCCGCAGACTGCCCCTTGGTGGGGCAGTACCCCCGGAGGTCAGGAAGGTCTGGGCAAGGCTGGCCAGGGGCAGGGTCCCTGCTGGGTCCTGCCCCTGGCCTGTGGGGCCTCTGAGCACAACCGGCCCTCTCCCACTGGAAGACCTCCCCGGCTGCCTCCAAAGGCAGGTTTGCCAACACTCCCGCCCGCTGTTCCCGCCAGGCACGCACAACGCTCCCAAGCCCAGGAGAAAAGCGCTTCGGGGTGTTGCTCTCTCCGGGCCCTTGCCCCTGAGCCTGGGGTCCAGGCAGTGGGTCCACACTCCCAGACCAAGGCAGAACCACATGCACACGTCTGTTCCTGACCCCTGCACCGGCAGAGAGCTCGGGGGAGCCAGAGTCTGTCAGGCAGCTGCTGGGTTGGCTGCCTGTGTGGGAAGGGGCAGAGCCGACCTAGGGGCAAGTTGGGCCTCTTGCTCTCCCTGCTGCCCTGAGGCTGCTGGGCCAAAGAGGTCTTGGGCATCCAGCCCCTTGCTGGTCCCTTCCCTCTGACGAGGCCCTCTGAGCTCCAGCACCTTGCAGTGTGGAGACAGCCCCTGCCAGCAACCTCCTCTCCAAGGAGGCATCAACCGAGGCCTATGCCCAGGGGAAAGGCACCAGCGGGGATGAGCCTGGGGAGGCGCCCAGGCATGTCTGGACCCAGTCCCCGCAGCCTGCCCCTTGGTGGGGCAGTACCCCCGGAGGCCAGGAAGGTCTGGGCAAGGCTGGCCAGGGGCAGGGGCCCTGCTGGGTCCTGCCCCTGGCCTGTGGGGCCTCTGAGCACAACCGGCCCTCTCCCACTGGAAGAACTCCCCGGCTGACTCCAAAGGCCAGTTTGCCAACACTCCCGCCCGCTGTTCCCGCCAGGCACGCACAATGCTCCCAAGCCCGGGAGAAAAGCACTTCGGGGTGGTGCTCTCCTCGGGCCCTTGCCCCTGAGCCTGGGGGCCAGGCAGTTGGTCCACACTCCCAGACCAAGGCAGAACCACATGCACACGTCTGTTCCTGACCCCTGCACCGGCAGAGAGCTCGGGGGAGCCAGAGTCTGTCAGGCAGCTGCTGGGCTGGCCGCCTGTGTGGGAAGGGGCAGAGCCGACCTAGGGGCAAGTTGGGCCTCTTGCTCTCCCTGCTGCCCTGAGGCTGCTGGGCCAAAGAGGTCTTGGGCATCCAGCCCCTTGCTGGTCCCTTCCCTCTGACGAGGCCCTCTGAGCTCTAGCACCTTGCAGTGTGGAGACAGCCCCTGCCAGCAACATCCTCTCCAAGGAGGCCTCAACCGAGGCCTAGGCCCAGGGGAAAGGCACCAGCGGGGATGAGCCTGGGGAGGCGCCCGGGCATGTCTGGACCCAGTCCCCGCAGCCTGCCCCTTGGTGGGGCAGTACCCCCGGAGGCCAGGAAGGTCTGGGCAAGGCTGGCCAGGGGCAGGGTCCCTGCTGGGTCCTGCCCCTGGCCTGTGGGGCCTCTGAGCACAACCGGCCCTCTCCCACTGGAAGACCTCCCCGGCTGCCTTCAAAGGCGTGTTTGCCAACACTCCCGCCCGCTGTTCCCGCCAGGCACGCACAACGCTCGCAAGGCCAGGAGAAAAGCGCTTCGGGGTGTTGCTCTCTCCGGGCCCTTGCCCCTGAGCCTGGGGTCCAGGCAGTGGGTCCACACTCCCAGACCAAGGCAGAACCACATGCACACGTGTGTTCCTGACCCCTGAACCGGCAGAGAGCTCGGGGGAGCCAGAGTCTATCAGGCAGCTGCTGGGCTGGCTGCCTGTGTGGGAAGGGGCAGAGCCGACCTAGGGGCAAGTTGGGCCTCTTGCTCTCCCTGCTGCCCTGAGGCTGCTGGGCCAAAGAGGTCTTGGGCATCCAGCCCCTTGCTGGTCCCTTCCCGCTGACGAGGGCCTCTGAGCTCCAGCACCTTGCAGTGTGGAGACAGCCCCTGCCAGCAACCTCCTCTCCAAGGAGGCATCAACCGAGGCCTATGCCCAGGGGAAAGGCACCAGCGGGGATGAGCCTGGGGAGGCGCCCAGGCATGTCTGGACCCAGTCCCCGCAGCCTGCCCCTTGGTGGGGCAGTACCCCCGGAGGCCAGGAAGGTCTGGGCAAGGCTGGCCAGGGGCAGGGGACCTGCTGGGTCCTGCCCCTGGCCTGTGAGGCCTCTGAGCACAACCGGCCCTCTCCCACTGGAAGACCTCCACGGCTGCCTCCAAAGTCCTGTTTGCAAACACTCCCGCCCGCTGTTCACGCCAGGCTCGCACAATGCTCCCAAGCCCGGGAGAAAAGCGCTTCGGGGTGGTGCTCTCTCCGGGCCCTTGCCCCTGACCCTGGGGGCAAGGCAGGGGGAACACACTCCCAGGCCAAGGCAGAACCACATGCCCACGTCTGTTCCTGTCCCCTGCACCGGCAGAGAGCTTGGGGGAGCCAGAATCTGTCAGGCAGCTGCTGAGTTGGCCGCCTGTGTGGGAAGGGGCAGAGCCGCCCTAGGGGCAAGTTGGGCCTCTTGCTCTCCCTGCTGCCCTGAGGCTGCTGGGCCAAAGACGTCTTGGGCATCCAGCCCCTTACTGGTCCCTTCCCTCTGACGAGGCCCTCTGAGCTCCAGCACCTTGCAGTGTGGAGACAGCCCCTGCCAGCAACCTCCTCTCCAAGGAGGCCTCAACCGAGGCCTAGGCCCAGGGGAAAGGCACCAGCGGGGATGAGCCTGGGGAGGCGCCCGGCCATGTCTGGACCCAGTCCCCGCAGCCTGCCCCTTGGTGGGGCAGTACCCCCGGAGGCCAGGAGGGTCTGGGCAAGGCTGCCAGGGGCAGGGACACTGCTGGGTCCTGCCCCTGGCCTGTGGGGCGTCTGAGCACAACCGGCACTCTCCCGCTGGAAGACCTCCCCGGCTGCCTCCAAAGGCCGGTTTGCAAGCACTCCCGCCCGCTGTTCCCGCCAGGCACGCACAATGCTCCCAAGCCCGGGAGAAAAGCGCTTCGGGGTGGTGCTCTCTCCGGGCCCTTGCCCCTGAGCCTGGGGGCCAGGCAGGGGGAACACACTCCCAGGCCAAGGCAGAACGAAATGCACACGTCTGTTCCTGCCCCCTACACCGGCAGAGAGTTCGGGGGAGCCAGAGACTGCCAGGCTGCTGCTGGGCTGGCTGCCTGTGTGGGACGGGGTAGAGCCGACCTAGGGGCAAGTTGGGCCTCTTGCTCTCCCTGCTGCCCTGAGGCTGCTGGGTCAAAGAGGTCTTGGGCATCCAGCCCTTTGCTGGTCCTTTCCCTCTGACGAGGCCCTCTGAGCTCCAGCACCTTGCAGTGTGCAGACAGCCCCTGCCGGCAACCTCCTCTCCAAGGAGGCCTCAACCGAGGCCTAGGCCCAGGGGAAAGGCACCAGCGGGGATGAGCCTGGGGAGGCGCCCGGGCATGTCTGGACCCAGGCCCCGCAGCCTGCCCCTTGGTGGGGTAGTACCCCCGGAGGCCAGGAAGGTCTGGGCAAGGCTGCCAGAGGCAGGGACACTGCTGGGTCCTGCCCCTGGCCTGTGGGGCCTCTGAGAACAACTGGCACTCTCCCGCTGGAAGACCTCCCCGGCTGCCTCCAAAGGCTGGTTTGCAAGCACTCAATCCCGCTGTTCACGCCAGCTGCGCACAATGCTCCCAAGCCCGGGAGAAAAGCATTTTGGGGTGGTGCTCACTCCGGGCTTTGGAAGACCTCCCCGGCTGCCTCCAAGGCCGGTTTGCAAGCACTTCTGCCTGCTGTTCCCGCCACCCGCGCACAATGCTCCCAAGCCCGGGAGAAAAGCGTTTCGGGGTGGTGTTCTCTCTGGACCCAAGAAAGACCTCCCGGGCTGCCCCCAAATGCCGGTTTGCAAGCACTCCCACTCGCTGTTCCCGCCATCCGTGCAAATGCTCCAAGCCCAGGAGAAAAGCCCTTCAGGGTGGTGCTCTCTCCCGGCCCTTGGAAGACCTCCCCGGCTGCCTCCAAAGGCTGGATTTCAAGTACTCCCTCCCGCTGTCCCGCCAGCCGCACACAATGCTCCCAATCACGGGAGAAAAGCGCTTCGGGGTGGTGCTCTCTACGGGCCCTTGGAAGACCTCCCCGTTTGTCTCCAAAGGCCGGTTTGCAAGCACTCAATCCCGCTGTTCCCGCCAGCCGCACACAATGCTCCCAAGCCCGGGAGAAAAGCATTTTGAGGTGGTCTCTCTCCGGGCCCTTGGAAGACTCCCCGGCTGCCTCTAAAGGCCGGTTTGCAAGCACTCATGTCCTCTGTTCCCGACAGCCGCGAACAATGCTCCCAATTCCGTGAGAAAAGTGCTTCGGGATGGTGCTCTCTCCGGGCCCTTGGAAGACCTCCCAAGCTGCCTCCAAAGGCCGGTTTGCAAGCACTCCCGCCCGCTGTTCCCGCCAGCCTCGCACAATGCTCCCAAGCCCGGGAGAAAAGCGCTTCGGGGTGGTGTTCTCTCCGTGCCAATGGAGGACCTCCCTGGCTGCCCCCAAAGGCCGGTTTGCAAGCACTCCAACTCGCTGTTCCCGCCAGCCACGCACAATCCTCCAAAACCCCGGAGAAAAGCGCTTCGGGGTGGTGTTCTCTCCGTGCCCATGGAAGACCTCCCGGGGTGCCCCCAAAGGCCGGTTTGCAAGCACTCCCACTCGCTGTTCCCGCCATCCGCGCACAATGCTCCCAAGCCCGGGAGAAAAGCATTTTGGGGTGGTGCTCACACCGGGCCCTGGAAGACCTCCCCGGCTGCCTCCAAAGGACGGTTTTCAAGCACTCCTGCCTGCTGTTCCCGCCACCCGCGCACAATGCTCCCAAGCCCGGGAGAAAAGCGCTTCGGGGTGGTGCTCTCTACAGGCCCTTGGAAGACCTCCCCGGCTGCCTCCAAAGGCCGGTTTGCAAGGACTCCTTCCTGCTGTTCCCGCCATCCGCGCACAATGCTCCCAAGCCCGGGAGAAAAGCATTTTGGGGTGGTGCTCACACCGGGCCCTGGAAGACCTCCCCGGCTGCCTCCAAAGGACGGTTTTCAAGCACTCCTGCCTGCTGTTCCCGCCACCCGCGCAGAATGCTCCCAAGCGCGGGAGAAAAGCGCTTCGGGGTGGTGCTCTCTACAGGCCCTTGGAAGACCTCCCCGGCTGCCTCCAAAGGCCGGTTTGCAAGGACTCCTTCCTGCTGTTCCCGCCAGCCACGCACAATGCTCCCAAGCCCGGGAGAAAAGCATTTTGGGGTGGTGCTCACTCCGGGCCCTTGGAAGACCTCCCCGGCTGCCTCCAATGGCCAGTTTGCAAGCACTCATGTCCGCTGTTCCCACCAGCCGCGCACAATGCTCCCAAGCCCGGGAGAAAAGCTTTTTGGGGTGGTGCTCACACCGGGCCCTGGAAGACCTCCCCAGCTGCCTGCAAAGGCCGGTTTTCAAGCACTCCTGCCTGCTGTTCCCGTCAGCCGCGCACAATGCTCCCAAGCCCGGGAGAAAAGCTTTTTGGGGTGGTGCTCACACCGGGCCCTGGAAGACCTCCCCGGCTGCCTCCAAAGGACGGTTTTCAAGCACTCCTGCCTGCTGTTCCCGCCGCCTGCGCACAATGATCCCAAGCCCGGGAGAAAAGCGCTTCGGGGTGGTGCTCTCTACAGGCCCTTGGAAGACCTCCCCGGCTGCCTCCAAAGGCCGGTTTGCAAGGACTCCTTCCTGCTGTTCCCGCCAGCCACGCACAATGCTCCCAAGCCCGGGAGAGAAGCATTTTGGGGTGGTGCTCTCTACAGGCCCTTGGAAGACCTCCCCGGCTGCCTCCAGTGGCCAGTTTGCAAGCACTCATGCCCGCTGTTCCCACCAGCCGCGCACAATGCTCCCAAGCCCGGGAGAAAAGCTTTTTGGGGTGGTGCTCACACCGGGCCCTGGAAGACCTCCCCGGCTGCCTGCAAAGGCCGGTTTTCAAGCACTCCTCCCTGCTGTTCCTGCCACCTGCGCACAATACTCCCAAGCCCGGGAGAAAAGCGCTTCGGGGTGGTGCTCTCTACAGGCCCTTGGAAGACCTCCCCCGCTGCCTCCAAAGGCCGGTTTGCAAGGACTCCTTCCTGCTGTTCCCGCCAGCCACGCACAATGCTCCCAAGCCCGGGAGAAAAGTGCTTCGGGGTGGTGATCTCTCCGGGCCCTTGGAAGTCGTCCCCGGCTGCCTCCAAAGGCCGGTTTGCAAGCACTCATGCCCGTTGTTCCCACCAGCCGCGCACAATGCTCCCAAGCCCGGGAGAAAAGCATTTTGGGGTGGTGCTCTCTCCGGGCCCTTGGAAGACGTCCCCGGCTGCCTCCAAAGTCCTGTTTGCAAACACTCCCGCCCGCTGTTCACGCCAGGCTCGCACAATGCTCCCAAGCCCGGGAGAAAAGCGCATTGGGGTGGTTCTCTCTCCGAGCCCTTGCCCCTGAGCCTGGGGGCAAGGCACGGGGAACACACTCCCTGGCCAAGGCAGAACCACATGCCCACGTCTGTTCCTGTCCCCTGCACCGGCAGAGAGCTTGGGGGAGCCAGAGTCTGGCAGGCAGCTGCTGGGTTGGCTGCCTGTGTGGGAAGGGGCAGAGCCGACCTAGGGGCAAGTTGGGCCTCTTGCTCTCCCTGCTGCCCTGAGGCTGCTGGGCCAAAGAGGTCTTGGGCATCCAGCCCCTTGCTGGTCCCTTCCCTCTGACGAGGCCCTCTGAGCTCCAGCACCTTGCAGTGTGGAGACAGCCCCTGCCAGCAACCTCCTCTCCAAGGAGGCCTCAACCGAGGCCTAGGCCCAGGGGAAAGGCACCAGCGGGGATGAGCCAGGGGAGGCACCCGAGCATGTCTGGACCCAGTCCCCGCAGCCTGCCCCTTGGTGGGGCAGTACCCCCGGAGGCCAGGAAGGTCTGGGCAAGGCTGGCCAGGGGCAGGGGCCCTGCTGCGTCCTGCCCCTGGCCTGTGGGGCCTCTGAGCACAACCGGCCGTCTCCCACTGGAAGACCTCCCCGGCTGCCTCCAAAGGCCGGTTTGCAAGCGCTCCCGCCCACTGTTCCCAGCAGGCGTGCACAATGCTCCCAAGCCCGGGAGAAAAGCGCTTCAGGGTGGTGCTCTCTCCAGGCCCTTGCCCCTGAGCCTGGGGTCAAGGCACGGTGTCCACACTCCCAGGCCAAGTCAGAACCACATGCCCACGTCTGTTCCTGCCCCCTGCACCGGCAGAGAGCTCGGGGGAGCCAGAGTCTGTCAGGCAGCTGCTGGGCTGGCCGCCTGTGTGGGAAGGGGCAGAGCCGACCTAGGGGCAAGTTGGGCCTCTTGCTCTCCCTGCTGCCCTGAGGCTGCTGGGCCAAAGAGGTCTTGGGCATCCATCCCGTTGCTGGTCCCTTCCCTCTGACGAGGCCCTCTGAGCTCCAGCACCTTGCAGTGTGGAGACAGCCCCTGCCAGCAACCTCCTCTCCAAGGAGGCCTCAACCGAGGCCTAGGCCCAGGGGAAAGGCACCAGCGGGGATGAGCCTGGGGAGGCGCCCGGGCATGTCTGGGCCCATTCCCCGCAGCCTACCCCTTGGTGGGGCTGTAACCCCGGAGGCAGGAAGGTCTGGGCAAGGCTGGCCAGGGGCAGGGTCCCTGCTGGGTCCTGCCCCTGGCCTGTGGGGCCTCTGAGCACAACCGGCCCTCTCCCACTGGAAGACCTCCCCGGCTGCCTCCAAAGGCCGGTTTGCAAGCACTCCCGCCCACTGTTCCCACCAAGCGTGCACAATTCTCCCAAGCCCGGGAGAAAAGCGCTTCGGGGTGGTGCTCTCTCCGGGCCCTTGCCCCTGAACCTGGGGGCCAGGCAGTTGGTCCACACTCCCAGACCAAGGCAGAACCACATGCACACGTCTGTTCCTGACCCCTGCACCGGCAGAGAGCTCGGGGGAGCCAGAGTCTGTCAGGCAGCTGCTGGGCTGGCCGCCTGTGTGGGAAGGGGCAGAGCCGACCTAGGGGCAAGTTGGGCCTCTTCCTCTCCCTGCTGCCCTGAGGCTGCTGGGCCAAAGAGGTCTTGGGCATCCAGCCCCTTGCTGGTCCCTTCCCTCTGATGAGGCCCTCTGAGCTCCAGCACCTTGCAGTGTGGAGACAGCCCCTGCCAGCAACCTCCTCTCCAAGGAGGCCTCAACCGAGGCCTAGGCCTAGGGGAAAGGCACCAGCGGGGATGAGCCTGGGGAGGCGCCCGGCGATGTCTGGACCCAGTCCCCGCAGCCTGCCCCTTGGTGGGGCAGTACCCCCGGAAGCCAGGAAGGTCTCGGCAAGGCTGCCAGGGGCAGGGACACTGCTGGGTCCTGCCCCTGGCCTGTTGGGCGTCTGAGCACAACCGGCACTCTCCCGCTGGAAGACCTCCCCGTCTGCCTCCAAAAGACGGTTTGCAAGCACTCCCACCCGCTGTTCCCCCAGGCACGCACAATGCTCCGAAGCCCGGGAGAAAAGCGCTTCGGGGTGGTGCTCTCTCCGGGCCCTTGCCCCTGAGCCTGGGGCCAGGCAGGGGGAACACACTCCCAGGCCAATGAAGAACGACATGCACACGTCTGTTCCTGCCCCCTACACCGGCAGAGAGCTCGGGGGAGCCAGAGACTGCCAGGCTGCGGCTGGGCTGGCTGCCTGTGTGGGACGGGGCAGAGCCGACCTAGGGGCAAGTTGGGCCTCTTGCTCTCCCTGCTGCCCTGAGGCTGCTGGGTCAAAGAGGTCTTGGGCATCCAGCCCTTTGCTGGTGCCTTCCCTCTGACGAGGCCCTCTGAGCTCCAGCACCTTGCAGTGTGGAGACAGCCCCTGCCAGCAACCTCCTCTCCAAAGAGGCCTCAACCGAGGACTACACACAGGGGAAAGGCACCAGCGGGGATGATCGTGGGGAGGCGCACGGACATGTCTGGACCCAGTCTCCGCAGCCTGCCCCTTGGTGGGGCAGTACCCCCGGAGGCCAGGAAGGTCTGGGCAAGTCTGGCCAGGGGCAGGGGCCCTGCTGGGTCCTAACCCTGGCCTGTGGGGCCTCTGAGCACAACCGGCCCTCTCCCACTGGAAGACCTCCCCGGCTGCCTCCAAAGTCCTGTTTGCAAACACTCCCGCCCGCTGTTCACGTCAGGCTCGCACAATGCTCCCAAGCCCGGGAGAAAAGGACTTCGGAGTGGTGCTCTCTCCGGGCCCTTGCCCCTGAGCCTGGGGGCAAGGCAGGGGGAACACACTCCCAGGCCAAGGCAGAACCACATGCCCACGTCTGTTCCTGTCCCCTGCACCGGCAGAGAGCTTGGGGGAGCCAGAGTCTGTCAGGCAGGTGCTGGGTTGGCCGCCTCTGTGGGAAGGGGCAGAGCCGACCTAGGGGCAAGTTGGGCCTCTTGCTCTCCCTGCTGCCCTGAGGCTGCTGGGCCAAAGACGTCTTGGGCATCCAGCCCCTCGCTGGTCCCTTCACTCTGACGAGGCCCTCTGAGCTCCAGCACCTTGCAGTGTGGAGACAGCCCCTGCCAGCAACCTCCTCTCCAAGGAGGCCTCAACCGAGGCCTAGGCCCAGGGGAAAGGCATCAGAGGGGATGAGCCAGGGGAGGCGCCCGAGCATGTCTGGACCCAGATCCCGCAGCCTGCCCCTTGGTGGGGCAGTACCCCCGGAGGCCAGGAAGGTCTGGGCAAGGCTGGCCAGGGGCAGGGGCCCTGCTGGGTCCTGCCCCTGGCCTGTGGGGCCTCTGAGCACAACCGGCCCTCTCCCACTGGAAGACCTCCCCGGCTGCCTCCAAAGGCCGGTTTGCAAGCACTCCCGCCCACTGTTCCCGCCAGGCGCGCACAATGCTCCCAAGCCCGGGAGAAAAGCGCTTCGGTGTGGTGGTCTCTCCTGGCCCTTGCCCCTGAGCCTGGGGGCCAGGCAGGGGATCCACAGTCCCAGGCCAATGCACAACAACATGCACACGTCTGTTCCTGCCCCCTCCACCGGCAGAGAGCTGGGGGGAGCCAGAGTCTGTCAGGCAGCTGCTGGGCTGGCCGCCTGTGTGGGAAGGGGCAGAGCCGACCTAGGGGCAAGTTGGGCCTCTTGCTCTCCCTGCTGCCCTGAGGCTGCTGTGCCAAAGAGGTCTTGGGCATCCAGCCCCTTGCTGGTCCCTTCCCTCTGACGAGGCCCTCTGAGCTCCAGCACCTTGCAGTGTGGAGACAGACCCTGCCAGCAACCTCCTCTCCAAGGAGGCCTCAACCGAAGCCTAGGCCCAGGGGAAAGGCACCAGCGGGGATGAGCCAGTGGAGGCGCACGGGCATATCAGGACCCAGTCCCCGCAGCCTGCCCCTTGGTGGGGCAGTACCCCCGGAGGCCAGGAAGGTCTGGGCAAGGCTGGCCAGGGGCAGGGTCCCTGCTGGGTCCTGCCCCTGGCCTGTGGGGCCTCTGAGCACAACCGGCCCTCTCCCACTGGAAGACCTCCCCGGCTGCCTTCAAAGGCGGGTTTGCCAACACTCCCGCCCGCTGTTCCCGCCAGGCACGCACAACGCTCGCAAGGCCAGGAGAAAAGCGCTTCGGGGTGTTGCTCTCTCCGGGCCCTTGCCCCTGAGCCTGGGGTCCAGGCAGTGGGTCCACACTCCCAGACCAAGGCAGAACCACATGCACACGTGTGTTCCTGACCCCTGCACCGGCAGAGAGCTCGGGGGAGCCAGAGTCTATCAGGCAGCTGCTGGGCTGGCTGCCTGTGTGGGAAGGGGCAGAGCCGACCTAGGGGCAAGTTGGGCCTCTTGCTCTCCCTGCTGCCCTGAGGCTGCTGGGCCAAAGAGGTCTTGGGCATCCAGCCCCTTGCTGGTCCCTTCCCGCTGACGAGGCCCTCTGAGCTCCAGCACCTTGCAGTGTGGAGACAGCCCCTGCCAGCAACCTCCTCTCCAAGGAGGCATCAACCGAGGCCTATGCCCAGGGGAAAGGCACCAGCGGGGATGAGCCTGGGGAGGCGCCCAGGCATGTCTGGACCCAGTCCCCGCAGCCTGCCCCTTGGTGGGGCAGTACCCCCGGAGGCCAGGAAGGTCTGGGCAAGGCTGGCCAGGGGCAGGGGACCTGCTGGGTCCTGCCCCTGGCCTGTGAGGCCTCTGAGCACAACCGGCCCTCTCCCACTGGAAGACCTCCCCGGCTGCCTCCAAAGGCCGGTTTGCAAGCGCTCCCGCCCACTGTTCCCAGCAGGCGTGCACAATGCTCCCAAGCCCGGGAGAAAAGCGCTTCAGGGTGGTGCTCTCTCCGGGCCCTTGCCCCTGAGCCTGGGGCAAGGCAGGGTGTCCACACTCCCAGGACAAGGCAGAACCACATGCACACGTCTGATCTGCCCCCTGCACCGGCAGAGAGCTCGGGGGAGCCAGAGTCTGTCAGGCAGCTGCTGGGCTGGCCGCCTGTGTGGGAAGGGGCAGAGCCGACCTAGGGGCAAGTTGGGCCTCTTGCTCTCCCTGCTGCACTGAGGCTGCTGGGCCAAAGAGGTCTTGGGCATCCAGCCCCTTGCTGGTCCCTTCCCTCTGACGAGGCCCTCTGAGCTCCAGCACCTTGCAGTGTGGAGACAGCCCCTGCCAGCAACCTCCTCTCCAAGGAGGCCTCAACTGAGGCCTAGGCCCAGGGGAAAGGCACCAGCGGGGATGAGCCTGGGGAGGTGCCCGGCCATGTCTGGACCCAGTCCCCGCAGCCTGCCCCTTGGTGGGGCAGTACCCCCGGAGGCCAGGAGGGTCTGGGCAAGGCTGCCAGGGGCAGGGACACTGCTGGGTCCTGCCCCTGGCCTGTGGGGCGTCTGAGCACAACCGGCACTCTCCCGCTGGAAGACCTCCCCGGCTGCCTCCAAAGGCCGGTTTGCAAGCACTCCCGCCCGCTGTTCCCGCCAGGCACGCACAATGCTCCCAAGCCCGGGAGAAAAGCGCTTCGGGGTGGTGCTCTCTCCGGGCCCTTGCCCCTGAGCCTGTGGGACAGGCAGGGGGAACACACTCCCAGGCCAAGGCAGAACGACATGCACACGTCTGTTCCTGCCCCCTACACCGGCAGAGAGTTCGGGGGAGCCAGAGACTGCCCGGCTGCTGCTGGGCTGGCTGCCTGTGTGGGACGGGGTAGAGCCGACCTAGGGGCAAGTTGGGCCTCTTGCTCTCCCTGCTGCCCTGAGGCTGCTGGGTCAAAGAGGTCTTGGGCATCCAGCCCTTTGCTGGTCCTTTCCCTCTGACGAGGCCCTCTGAGCTCCAGCACCTTGCAGTGTGCAGACAGCCCCTGCCGGCAACCTCCTCTCCAAGGAGGCCTCAACCGAGGCCTAGGCCCAGGGGAAAGGCACCAGCGGGGATGAGCCTGGGGAGGCGCCCGGGCATGTCTGGACCCAGGCCCCGCAGCCTGCCCCTTGGTGGGGTAGTACCCCCGGAGGCCAGGAAGGTCTGGGCAAGGCTGCCAGAGGCAGGGACACTGCTGGGTCCTGCCCCTGGCCTGTGGGGCCTCTGAGAACAACTGGCACTCTCCCGCTGGAAGACCTCCCCGGCTGCCTCCAAAGGCTGGTTTGCAAGCACTCAATCCCGCTGTTCACGCCAGCTGCGCACAATGCTCCCAAGCCCGGGAGAAAAGCATTTTGGGGTGGTGCTCACTCCGGGCTTTGGAAGACCTCCCCGGCTGCCTCCAAGGCCGGTTTGCAAGCACTTCTGCCTGCTGTTCCCGCCACCCGCGCACAATGCTCCCAAGCCCGGGAGAAAAGCGTTTCGGGGTGGTGTTCTCTCTGGACCCAAGAAAGACCTCCCGGGCTGCCCCCAAATGCCGGTTTGCAAGCACTCCCACTCACTGTTCCCGCCATCCGTGCAAATGCTCCAAGCCCAGGAGAAAAGCCCTTCAGGGTGGTGCTCTCTCCCGGCCCTTGGAAGACCTCCCCGGCTGCCTCCAAAGGCTGGATTTCAAGTACTCCCTCCCGCTGTCCCGCCAGCCGCACACAATGCTCCCAATCACGGGAGAAAAGCGCTTCAGGGTGGTGCTCTCTACGGGCCCTTGGAAGACCTCCCCGTTTGTCTCCAAAGGCCGGTTTGCAAGCACTCATGCCCGCTGTTCCCGCCAGCCGCGCACAATGCTCCCAAGCCTAGGAGAAAAGCGCTTCGGGGTGGTGCTCTCTCCCGGCCCTTGGAAGACCTCCCCGGCTGCCTCCAAAGGCCGGTTTGCAAGCACTCAATCCCGCTGTTCCCGCCAGCCGCGCACAATGCTCCCAAGCCCGGGAGAAAAGCGCTTCGGGGTGGTGCTCTCTCCCGGCCCTTGGAAGACCTCCCCGGCTGCCTCCAAAGGCTGGTTTTCAAGAACTCCCTCCCGCTGACCCGCCAGCCGCACACAATGCTCCCAAGCCCGGGAGAAAAGCATTTTGAGGTGGTCTCTCTCCGGGCCCTTGGAAGACTCCCCGGCTGCCTCTAAAGGCCGGTTTGCAAGCACTCATGTCCTCTGTTCCCGCCAGCCTCGCACAATGCTCCCAAGCCCGGGAGAAAAGCGCTTCGGGGTGGTGTTCTCTCCGTGCCAATGGAGGACCTCCCTGGCTGCCCCCAAAGGCCGGTTTGCAAGCACTCCCACTCGCTGTTCCCGCCAGCCACGCACAATCCTCCAAAACCCCGGAGAAAAGCGCTTCGGGGTGGTGTTCTCTCCGTGCCCATGGAAGACCTCCCGGGGTGCCCCCAAAGGCCGGTTTGCAAGCACTCCCACTCGCTGTTCCCGCCATCCGCGCACAATGCTCCCAAGCCCGGGAGAAAAGCATTTTGGGGTGGTGCTCACACCGGGCCCTGGAAGACCTCCCCGGCTGCCTCCAAAGGACGGTTTTCAAGCACTCCTGCCTGCTGTTCCCGCCACCCGCGCACAATGCTCCCAAGCCCGGGAGAAAAGCGCTTCGGGGTGGTGCTCTCTACAGGCCCTTGGAAGACCTCCCCGGCTGCCTCCAAAGGCCGGTTTGCAAGGACTCCTTCCTGCTGTTCCCGCCATCCGCGCACAATGCTCCCAAGCCCGGGAGAAAAGCATTTTGGGGTGGTGCTCACACCGGGCCCTGGAAGACCTCCCCGGCTGCCTCCAAAGGACGGTTTTCAAGCACTCCTGCCTGCTGTTCCCGCCACCCGCGCAGAATGCTCCCAAGCGCGGGAGAAAAGCGCTTCGGGGTGGTGCTCTCTACAGGCCCTTGGAAGACCTCCCCGGCTGCCTCCAAAGGCCGGTTTGCAAGGACTCCTTCCTGCTGTTCCCGCCAGCCACGCACAATGCTCCCAAGCCCGGGAGAAAAGCATTTTGGGGTGGTGCTCACTCCGGGCCCTTGGAAGACCTCCCCGGCTGCCTCCAATGGCCAGTTTGCAAGCACTCATGTCCGCTGTTCCCACCAGCCGCGCACAATGCTCCCAAGCCCGGGAGAAAAGCTTTTTGGGGTGGTGCTCACACCGGGCCCTGGAAGACCTCCCCAGCTGCCTGCAAAGGCCGGTTTTCAAGCACTCCTGCCTGCTGTTCCCGTCAGCCGCGCACAATGCTCCCAAGCCCGGGAGAAAAGCTTTTTGGGGTGGTGCTCACACCGGGCCCTGGAAGACCTCCCCGGCTGCCTCCAAAGGACGGTTTTCAAGCACTCCTGCCTGCTGTTCCCGCCACCTGCGCACAATGATCCCAAGCCCGGGAGAAAAGCGCTTCGGGGTGGTGCTCTCTACAGGCCCTTGGAAGACCTCCCCGGCTGCCTCCAAAGGCCGGTTTGCAAGGACTCCTTCCTGCTGTTCCCGCCAGCCACGCACAATGCTCCCAAGCCCGGGAGAGAAGCATTTTGGGGTGGTGCTCTCTACAGGCCCTTGGAAGACCTCCCCGGTTGCCTCCAGTGGCCAGTTTGCAAGCACTCATGCCCGCTGTTCCCACCAGCCGCGCACAATGCTCCCAAGCCCGGGAGAAAAGCTTTTTGGGGTGGTGCTCACACCGGGCCCTGGAAGACCTCCCCGGCTGCCTGCAAAGGCCGGTTTTCAAGCACTCCTGCCTGCTGTTCCTGCCACCTGCGCACAATACTCCCAAGCCCGGGAGAAAAGCGCTTCGGGGTGGTGCTCTCTACAGGCCCTTGGAAGACCTCCCCCGCTGCCTCCAAAGGCCGGTTTGCAAGGACTCCTTCCTGCTGTTCCCGCCAGCCACGCACAATGCTCCCAAGCCCGGGAGAAAAGTGCTTCGGGGTGGTGATCTCTCCGGGCCCTTGGAAGTCGTCCCCGGCTGCCTCCAAAGGCCGGTTTGCAAGCACTCATGCCCGTTGTTCCCACCAGCCGCGCACAATGCTCCCAAGCCCGGGAGAAAAGCATTTTGGGGTGGTGCTCTCTCCGGGCCCTTGGAAGACGTCCCCGGCTGCCTCCAAAGGCCGGTTTGTAAGTACTCATTCCCGCTGCTTCCGCCAGCCACGCACAATGCTCCCAAGCCCGGGAGAAAAGCATTTTGGGGTGGTGCTCTCTCCGGGCCCTTGGAAGACCTCCCGGGCTGCCTCCAAAGGCCAGTTTGCAAGCATTCATGTCCGTTGTTCCCGACAGCCGCGCACAATGCTCCCAAGCCCGAGAGAAAAGCATTTTGGGGTGGTGATCAGTCCGGCCCTTGGAAGACCTCCCCGGCTGCCTCCAAAGGACAGTTTGCAAGCACTCATGCCCGCTGTTCCCGCCAGCCGCGCACAATGCTCCCAAGACCGTGAGAAAAGCGCTTCGGGGTGGTGTTCTCTCAGGGACCATGGAGGACCTCCCCGGCTGCCCCCAAAGGCCGGTTTGCAAGCACTCCCACTCGCTGTTCCCGCCAGCCACGCACAATCCTCCAAAACCCCGGAGAAAAGCGCTTCGGGGTGGTGTTCTCTCCGTGCCCATGGAAGACCTCCCGGGGTGCCCCCAAAGGCCGGTTTGCAAGCACTCCCACTCGCTGTTCCCGCCATCCGCGCACAATGCTCCCAAGCCCGGGAGAAAAGCATTTTGGGGTGGTGCTCACACCGGGCCCTGGAAGACCTCCCCGGCTGCCTCCAAAGGCCAGTTTGCAAGCAGTCCTGCCTGCTGTTCCCGCCAGCCGCGCACAATGTTCCCAAGCCCGGGAGAAAAGCGCTTCGGGGTGGTGCTCTCTCCGGGCACTTTCAAGACCTCCCCGGCTGCCTCCAAAGGCCGGTTTGTAAGTACTCATTCCCGCCGCTTCCGCCAGCCACGCACAATGCTCCCAAGCCCGGGAGAAAAGCATTTTGGGGTGGTGCTCTCTCCGGGCCCTTGGAAGACCTCCCGGGCTGCCTCCAAAGGCCGGTTTGCAAGCATTCATGTCCGTTGTTCCCGACAGCCGCGCACAATGCTCCCAAGCCCGAGAGAAAAGCATTTTGGGGTGGTGATCAGTCCGGCCCTTGGAAGACCTCCCCGGCTGCCTCCAAAGGACAGTTTGCAAGCACTCATGCCCGCTGTTCCCGCCAGCCGCGCACAATGCTCCCAAGACCGTGAGAAAAGCGCTTCGGGGTGGTGTTCTCTCAGGGACCATGGAGGACCTCCACGGCTGCCCCCAAAGGCCGGTTTGCAAGCATTCCCACTCGCTGTTCCCGCCAGGCACACACAATGTTCCAAAACCCCGGAGAAAAGCGCTTCGGGGTGGTGCTCTCTCCGCGCCCTTGGAAGACTTCTCTGGCTGCAGCCAAAGGCTGGTTTGCAAGAATTCCCTCCCGCTGTCCCACCAGCCGCACACAATGCTCCAAAACCCGAGAGAAAAGAGCTTCGAGGTGGTGCTCTCTCCAGGCCCTTGGAAGACCTCCCCGGCTGCCTCCAAAGGCCGGTTTGCAAGCACTCCTGCCTGCTGTTCCCGCCACGCGCGCACAATGCTCCCAAGCCCGGAAGAAAAGCATTTTGGGGTAGTGCTCTCTCCGGGCCCTTGGAAGACCTCCCGGGCTGCCTCCAAAGGCCGGTTTGCAAGCACTCATGTCCGCTGTTCCCGACAGCCGCGCACAATGCTCCCAAGCCCGGGAGAAAAGCATTTTGGGGTGGTGATCAGTCCGGGCCCTTGGAAGACCTCCCCGGCTGCCTCCAAAGGACAGTTTGCAAGAACTCATGCCCGCTGTTCCCGCCAGGCACGCACAATGCTCCCAAGCCCGGGAGAAAAGCGCTTTGGGGTGGTGCTCTCACCGGGCCCTTGCCCCTGAGCCTGGGGGCAATGCAGGGGGAACACACTCCCAGGCCAAGGCAGAACCACATGCACACGTCTGTTCCTGGTCCCTGCACCGGCAGAGAGCTCGGGGGAGCCAGAGTATGCCAGGCAGCTGCTGGGTTGGCGGCCTGTGTGGAAAGGGGCAGAGCCGACCTAGGGGCAAGTTGGGCCTCTTGCTCTCCCTGCTGCCCTGAGGCTGCTGGGCCAAAGAGGTCTTGGGCATCCAGCCCCTTGCTGGTCCCTTCCCTCTGACGAGGCCCTCTGAGCTCCAGCACCTTGCAGTGTGGAGACAGCCCCTGCCAGCAACCTCCTCTCCAAAGAGGCCTCAACCGAGGCCTACGCCCAGGGGAAAAGCACCAGCAGGGATGATCCTGGGGAGGCGCACGGACATGTCTGGACCCAGTCCCCGCAGCCTGCCCCTTGGTGGGGCAGTACCCCCGGAGGCCAGGAAGGTCTGGGCAAGGCTGGCCAGGGGCAGGGTCCCTGCTGGGTCCTGCCCCTGGCCTGTGAGGCCTCTGAGCACAACCGGCCCTCTCCCACTGGAAGACCTCCCCAGCTGCCTCCAAAGTCCTGTTTGCAAACACTCCCGCCCGCTGTTCACGCCAGGCTCGCACAATGCTCCCAAGCCCGGGAGAAAAGCGCTTCGGGGTGGTGCTCTCTCCGGGCCCTTGCCCCTGAGCCTGGGGGCCAGGCAGTGGGTCCACACTCCCAGACCAAGGCAGAACCACATGCACACGTTTGTTCCTGACCCCTGCACCGGCAGAGAGCTCTGGGGAGCCAGAGTCTGTCAGGCAGGTGCTGGGCTGGCCGCCTGTGTGGGAAGGGGCAGAGCCGACCTAGGGGCAAGTTGGGCCTCTTCCTCTCCCTGCTGCCCTGAGGCTGCTGGGCCAAAGAGGTCTTGGGCATCCAGCCTTTTGGTGGTCCCTTCCCTCTGACGAGGCTCTCTGAGCTCCAGCACCTTGCAGTGTGGAGACAGCCCCTGCCAGCAACCTCCTCTCCAATGAGGCCTCAACCGAGGCCTAGGCCCAGGGGAAAGGCACCAGCGGGGATGAGCCTGGGGAGGCGCCCGGGCATGTCTGGACCCAGTCCCCGCAGCCTGCCCCTTGGTGGGGCAGTACCCCCGGAGGCCAGGAAGGTCTGTGCAAGGCTGCCAGGGGCAGGGACAGCGCTGGGTCCTGCCCCTGGCCTGTGGGACGTCTGAGCACAACCGGCACTCTCCCGCTGGAAGACCTCCCCGTCTGCCTCCAAAGGCCGGTTTGCAAGCACTCCCGCCCGCTGTTCCCGCCAGGCACGCACAATGCTCCCAAGCCCGGGAGAAAAGCGCTTCGGGGTGGTGCTCTCTCCGGGCCCATGCCCCTAAGCCTGCGGGCCAGGCAGTTGGAACACACTCCCAGGCCAAGACAGAACGACATGAACACGTCTGTTCCTGCCCCCTACACCGGCAGAGAGCTCGGGGGAGCCAGAGTCTCTCAGGCAGGTGCTGGGCTGGCCGCCTGTGTGGGAAGGGGCAGAGCCGACCTAGGGGCAAGTTGGGCCTCTTGCTCTCCCTGCTGCCCTGAGGCTGCTGGGCCAAAGACTTCTTGGGCATCCAGCCCTTTGCTGGTCCCTTCCCTCTGACGAGGCCCTCTGAGCTCCAGCACCTTGCAGTGTGGAGACAGCACCTGCCAGCAATCTCCTCTCCAAGGAGGCCTCAACCGAGGCCTAGGCCCAGGGGAAAGGCACCAGCGGGGATGAGCCTGGGGAGGCGCCCGGGCATGTCTGGACCCAGTCCCCGCAGCCTGCCCCTTGGTGGGGCAGTACCCCTGGAGTCCAGGAAGGTCTGGGAAAGGCTGGCCAGGGGCAGGGGACCTGCTGGGTCTTGCCCCTGGCCTGTGGGACCTCTGAGCACAACCGGCCCTCTCCCACTGGAAGACCTCCCCGGCTGCCTCCAAAGTCCTGTTTGCCAACACTCCCACCCACTGTTCACGCCAGACTTGCACAATGCTCCCAAGCCCGGGAGAAAAGCGCTTCGGGGTGGTGCTCTCTCCGGGCCCTTGCCCCTGAGCCTGGGGGCAAGGCATGGGGAACACACTCCCAGGCCAAGGCAGAACCACATGCCCACGTCTGTTCCTGTCCCCTGCACCGGCAGAGAGCTTGGGGGAGCCAGAGTCTGTCAGGCAGCTGCTGGGTTGGCCGCCTGTGTGGGAAGGGGCAGAGCCGCCCTAGGGGCAAGTTGGGCCTCTTGCTCTCCCTGCTGCCCTGAGGCTGCTGGGCCAAAGACGTCTTGGGCATCCAGCCCCTTACTGGTCCCTTCCCTCTGACGAGGACCTCTGAGCTCCAGCACCTTGCAGTGTGGAGACAGCCCCTGCCAGCAACCTCCTCTCCAAGGAGGCCTCAACCGAGGCCTAGGCCCAGGGGAAAGGCACCAGCGGGGATGAGCCTGGGGAGGCGCCCGGGGATGTCTGGACCCAGTCCCCGCAGCCTGCCCCTTGGTGGGGCAGTTCCCCCTGAGGCCAGGAAGGTCTGGGCTAGGCTGGCCAGGGTCAGGGGCCCTGCTGGGTCCTGCCCCTGGCCTGTGGGGCCTCTGAGCACAACCGGCCCTCTCCCACTGGAAGAACTCCCCGGCTGACTCCAAGGGCCAGTTTGCCAACACTCCCGCCCGCTGTTCCCGCCAGGCACGCACAATGCTCCCAAGCCCGGGAGAAAAGCACTTCGGGGTGGTGCTCTCCTCGGGCCCTTGCCCCTGAGCCTGGGGGCCAGGCAGTTGGTCCACACTCCCAGACCAAGGCAGAACCACATGCACACGTCTGTTCCTGACCCCTGCACCGGCAGAGAGCTCGGGGGAGCCAGAGTCTGTCAGGCAGCTGCTGGGCTGGCCGCCTGTGTGGGAAGGGGCAGAGCCGACCTAGGGGCAAGTTGGGCCTCTTGCTCTCCCTGCTGCCCTGAGGCTGCTGGGCCAAAGAGGTCTTGGGCATCCAGCCCCTTGCTGGTCCCTTCCCTCTGACGAGGCCCTCTGAGCTCTAGCACCTTGCAGTGTGGAGACAGCCCCTGCCAGCAACATCCTCTCCAAGGAGGCCTCAACCGAGGCCTAGGCCCAGGGGAAAGGCACCAGCGGGGATGAGCCTGGGGAGGCGCCCGGGCATGTCTGGACCCAGTCCCCGCAGCCTGCCCCTTGGTGGGGCAGTACCCCCGGAGGCCAGGAAGATCTGGGCAAGGCTGGCCAGGGGCAGGGGCCCTGCTGGGTCCTCCCCATGGCCTGTGGGGCCTCTGAGCACAACCGGCCCTCTCCCACTGGAAGACCTCCCCGGCTGCCTCCAAAGGCCAGTTTGCCAACACTCCTGCCCGCTCTTCCCGCCAGGCACGCACAATGCTCCCAAGCCCGGGAGAAAAGCGCTTCGGGGTGGTGCTCTCTCCGGGCCCTTGCCCCTGAGCCTGTGGGCAAGGCAGGGGGAACACACTCCCAGACCAAGGCAGAAACACATGCACACGTCTGTTCCTGTCCCCTGCACCGGCAGAGAGCTCGGGGGAGCCAGAGTCTGTCAGGCAGGTGCTGGGCTGGCCGCCTGTGTGGGAAGGGGCAGAGCCGACCTAGGGGCAAGTTGGGCCTCTTGCTCTCCCTGCTGCCCTGAGGCTGCAGGGCCAAAGACGTCTTGGGCATCCAGCCCCTTACTGGTCCCTTCCCTCTGACGAGGCCCTCTGAGCTCCAGCACCTTGCAGTGTGGAGACAGCCCCTGCCAGCAATCTCCTCTCCAAGGAGGCCTCAACCGAGGCCTAGGCCCAGGGGAAAGGCACCAGCGGGGTTGAGCCAGGGGAGGCGCCCGGGCATGTCTGGACCCTGTCCCCGCAGCCTGCCCCTTGGTGGGGCAGTACCCCCGGAGGCCAGGAAGGTCTGGGCAAGGCTGGCCAGGGGCAGGGGCCCTGCTGGGTCCTGCCCGTGGCCTGTGGGGCCTCTGAGCACAACCGGCCCTCTCCCACTGGAAGACCTCCCCGGCTGCCTCCAAAGTCCTGTTTGCAAGCACTCCCGCCCACTGTTCCCGCCAGGCGCGCACAATGCTCCCAAGCCCGGGAGAAAAGCGCTTCGGGGTGGTGGTCTCTCCTGGCCCTTGCCCCTGAGCCTGGGGGCCAGGCAGGGGATCCACAGTCCCAGGCCAAGGCACAACAACATGCACACGTCTGTTCCTGCCCCCTCCACCGGCAGAGAGCTGGGGGGAGCCAGAGTCTGTCAGGCAGCTGCTGGGCTGGCCGCCTGTGTGGGAAGGGGCAGAGCCGACCTAGGGGCAAGTTGGGCCTCTTGCTCTCCCTGCTGCCCTGAGGCTGCTGGGCCAAAGAGGTCTTGGGCATCCAGCCCCTTGCTGGTCCCTTCCCTCTGACGAGGCCCTCTGAGCTCCAGCACCTTGCAGTGTGGAGACAGCCCCTGCCAGCAACCTCCTCTCCAAGGAGGCCTCAACCGAGGCCTAGGCACAGGGGAAAGGCACCAGCGGGGATGAGCCAGTGGAGGCGCACGGGCATATCAGTACCCAGTCCCTGCAGCCTGCCCCTTGGTGGGGCAGTACCCCCGGAGGCCAGGAAGGTCTGGGCAAGGCTGGCCAGGGGCAGGGTCCCTGCTGGGTCCTGCCCCTGGCCTGTGGGGCCTCTGAGCACAACCGGCCCTCTCCCACTGGAAGACCTCCCCGGCTGCCTCCAAAGGCGGGTTTGCCAACACTCCCGCCCGCTGTTCCGCCAGGCACGCACAACGCTCCCAAGGCCAGGAGAAAAGCGCTTCGGGGTGTTGCTCTCTCCGGGCCCTTGCCCCTGAGCCTGGGGTCCAGGCAGTGGGTCCACACTCCCAGACCAAGGCAGAACCACATGCACACGTCTGTTCCTGACCCCTGCACCGGCAGACAGCTCGGGGGAGCCAGAGTCTGTCAGGCAGCTGCTGGGTTGGCTGCCTGTGTGGGAAGGGGCAGAGCCGACCTAGGGGCAAGTTGGGCCTCTTGCTCTCCCTGCTGCCCTGAGGCTGCTGGGCCAAAGAGGTCTTGGGCATCCAGCCCCTTGCTGGTCCCTTTCCGCTGACGAGGCCCTCTGAGCTCCAGCACCTTGCAGTGTGGAGACAGGCCCTGCCAGCAACCTCCTCTCCAAGGAGGCATCAACCGAGGCCTATGCCCAGGGGAAAGGCACCAGCGGGGATGAGCCTGGGGAGGCGCCCAGGCATGTCTGGACCCAGTTCCCGCAGCCTGCCCCTTGGTGGGGCAGTACCCCCGGAGGCCAGGAAGGTCTGGGCAAGGCTGGCCAGGGGCAGGGGACCTGCTGGGTCCTGCCCCTGGCCTGTGAGGCCTCTGAGCACAGCCGGCCCTCTCCCACTGGAAGACCTCCACGGCTGCCTCCAAAGTCCTGTTTGCAAACACTCCCGCTCGCTGTTCACGCCAGGCTCGCACAATGCTCCCAAGCCCGTGAGGAAAGCGCTTCGGGGTGGTGCTCTCTCCGGGCCCTTGCCCCTGAGCCTGGGGGCAAGGCAGGGGGAACACACTCCCAGGCCAAGGCAGAACCTCATGCCCACGTCTGTTCCTGTCCCCTGCACCGGCAGAGAGCTTGGGGGAGCCAGAGTCTGTCAGGCAGCTGCTGGGTTGGCCGCCTGTGTGGGAAGGGGCAGAGCCGCCCTAGGGGCAAGTTGGGCCTCTTGCTCTCCCTGCTGCCCTGAGGCTGCTGGGCCAAAGACGTCTTGGGCATCCAGCCCCTTACTGGTCCCTTCCCTCTGACGAGGCCCTCTGAGCTCCAGCACCTTGCAGTGTGGAGACAGCCCCTGCCAGCAACCTCCTCTCCAAGGAGGCCTCAACCGAGGCCTAGGCCCAGGGGAAAGGCACCAGCGGGGATGAGCCTGGGGAGGCGCCCGGGCATGTCTGGACCCAGGCCCCGCAGCCTGCCCCTTGGTGGGGCAGTACCCCCGGAGGCGAGGAAGGTCTGGGCAAGGCTGGCCAGGGGCAGGGGCCCTGCTGCGTCCTGCCCCTGGCCTGTGGGGCCTCTGAGCACAACCGGCCCTCTCCCACTGGAAAACCTCCCCGGCTGCCTCCAAAGGCCGGTTTGCCAACACTCCCGCCCGCTGTTCCCGCCAGGCATGCACAATGCTCCCAAGCCCGGGAGAAAAGCGCTTCGGGTTGTTGCCCTCTCCGGGCCCTTGCCCCTGAGCCTGGGGTCCAGGCAGTGGGTCCACACTCCCAGACCAAGGCAGAACCACATGCACTCGTCTGTTCCTGACCCCTGCACCGGCAGAGAGCTCGGGGGAGCCAGAGTCTGTCAGGCAGCTGCTGGGTTGGCTGCCTGTGTGGGAAGGGGCAGAGCCGACCTAGGGGCAAGTTGGGCCTCTTCCTCTCCCTGCTGCCCTGAGGCTGCTGGGCCAAAGACGTCTTGGGCATCCAGCCCCTTACAGGTCCCTTCCCTCTGACGAGGCCCTCTGAGCTCCAGCACCTTGCAGTGTGGAGACAGCCCCTGCCAGCAACCTCCTCTCCAAGGAGGCCTCAACCGAGGCCTAGGCCCAGGGGAAAGGCACCAGCGGGGATGAGCCAGTGGAGGCGCAAGGGCATGTCTGGACCCAGTCCCCGCAGCCTGCCCCTTGGTGGGGCAGTACCCCCGGAGGCCAGGAAGGTCTGTGCAAGGCTGCCAGGGGCAGGGACAGCGCTGGGTCCTGCCCCTGGCCTGTGGGACGTCTGAGCACAACCGGCACTCTCCCGCTGGAAGACCTCCCCGTCTGCCTCCAAAGGCCGGTTTGCAAGCACTCCCGCCCGCTGTTCCCGCCAGGCACGCACAATGCTCCCAAGCCCGGTAGAAAAGCGCTTCGGGGTGGTGCTCTCTCCGGGCCCTTGCCCCTAAGCCTGCGGGCCAGGCAGGGGGAACACACTCCCAGGCCAAGACAGAACGACATGAACACGTCTGTTCCTGCCCCCTACACCGGCAGAGAGCTCGGGGGAGCCAGAGTCTCTCAGGCAGGTGCTGGGCTGGCCGCCTGTGTGGGAAGGGGCAGAGCCGACCTAGGGGCAAGTTGGGCCTCTTGATCTCCCTGCTGCCCTGAGGCTGCTGGGCCAAAGACGTCTTGGGCATCCAGCCCTTTGCTGGTCCCTTCCCTCTGACGAGGCCCTCTGAGCTCCAGCACCTTGCAGTGTGGAGACAGCACCTGCCAGCAATCTCCTCTCCAAGGAGGCCTCAACCGAGGCCTAGGCCCAGGGGAAAGGCACCAGCGGGGATGAGCCTGGGGAGGCGCCCGGGCATGTCTGGACCCAGTCCCCGCAGCCTGCCCCTTGGTGGGGCAGTACCCCTGTAGGCCAGGAAGATCTGGGCAAGGCTGACCAGGGGCAGGGGCCCTGCTGGGTCCTGCCCCTGGCCTGTGGGGCCTCTGAGCACAACCGGCCCTCTCCCACTGGAAGACCTCCCCGGCTGCCTCCAAAGGCCGGTTTGCAAGCGCTCCCGGCCACTGTTACCAGCAGGCGGGCACAATGCTCCTAATCCCGGAAGAAAAGCGCTTCAGGGTGGTGCTCTCTCTGGGCCCTTGCCCCTGAGCCTGGGGGCAAGGCAGGGTGTCCACACTCCCAGGCCAAGGCAGAACCACATGCACACGTCTGACCTGCCCCCTGCACCGGCAGAGAGCTCGGGGGAGCCAGAGTCTGTCAGGCAGCTGCTGGGCTGGCCGCCTGTGTGGGAAGTGGCAGAGCCGACCTAGGGGCAAGTTGGGCCTCTTGCTCTCCCTGCTGCCCTGAGGCTGCTGGGCCAAAGAGGTCTTGGGCATCCAGCCCCTTGCTGGTCCCTTCCCTCTGACGAGGCCCTCTGAGCTCCAGCACCTTGCAGTGTGGAGACAGCCCCTGCCAGCAACCTCCTCTCCAAGGAGGCCTCAACCGAGGCCTAGGCCCAGGGGAAAGGCACCAGCGGGGATGAGCCTGGGGAGGCGCCCGGGCATGTCTGGACCCAGTCCCCGCAGCCTGCCCCTTGGTGGGGCAGTACCCCCGGAGGCCAGGAAGGTCTGGGCAAGGCTGGCCAGGGGCAGGGGCCCTGCTGGGTCCTGCCCCTGGCCTGTGGGGCCTCTGAGCACAACCGGCCCTCTCCCACTGGAAGAACTCCCCGGCTGCCTCCAAAGGCCAGTTTGCCAACACTCCCGCCCGCTGTTCCCGCCAGGCACGCACAATGCTCCCAAGCCCGGGAGAAAAGCGCTTCGGGGTGGTGCTCTCCTCGGGCCCTTGCCCCTGAGCCTGGGGGCCAGGCAGTTGGTCCACACTCCCAGACCAAGGCAGAACCACATGCACACGTCTGTTCCTGACCCCTGCACCGGCAGATAGCTCGGGGGAGCCAGAGTCTGTCAGGCAGCTGCTGGGCTGGCCGCCTGTGTGGGAAGGGGCAGAGCCGACCTAGGGGCAAGTTGGGCCTCTTCCTCTCCCTGCTGCCCTGAGGCTGCTGGGCCAAAGAGGTCTTGGGCATCCCGCCCATTGCTGGTCCCTTCCCTCTGACGAGGCCCTCTGAGCTTCAGCACCTTGCAGTGTGGAGACAGCCCCTGCCAGCAACATCCTCTCCAAGGAGGCCTCAACCGAGGCCTAGGCCCAGGGGAAAGGCACCAGCGGGGATGAGCCTGAGGAGGCGCCCGGGCATGTCTGGACCCAGTCCCCGCAGCCTGCCCCTTGGTGGGGCAGTACCCCCGGAGGCCAGGAAGATCTGGGCAAGGCTGGCCAGGGGCAGGGGCCCTGCTGGGTCCTCCCCATGGCCTGTGGGGCCTCTGAGCACAACCGGCCCTCTCCCACTGGAAGACCTCCCCGGCTGCCTCCAAAGGCCAGTTTGCCAACACTCCTGCCCGCTCTTCCCGCCAGGCACGCACAATGCTCCCAAGCCCGGGAGAAAAGCGCTTCGGGGTGGTGCTCTCACCGGGCCCTTGCCCCTGAGCCTGGGGGCCAGGCAGGGGATCCACAGTCCCAGGCCAAGGCACAACAACATGCACACGTCTGTTCCTGCCCCCTCCACCGGCAGAGAGCTGGGGGGAGCCAGAGTCTGTCAGGCAGCTGCTGGGCTGGCCGCCTGTGTGGGAAGGGGCAGAGCCGACCTAGGGGCAAGTTGGGCCTCTTGCTCTCCCTGCTGCCCTGAGGCTGCTGGGCCAAAGAGGTCTTGGGCATCCAGCCCCTTGCTGGTCCCTTCCCTCTGACGAGGCCCTCTGAGCTCCAGCACCTTGCAGTGTGGAGACAGCCCCTGCCAGCAACCTCCTCTCCAAGGAGGCCTCAACCTAGGCCTAGGCCCAGGGGAAAGGCACCAGCGGGGATGAGCCAGTGGAGGCGCACGGGCATATCAGGACCCAGTCCCCGCAGACTGCCCCTTGGTGGGGCAGTACCCCCGGAGGTCAGGAAGGTCTGGGCAAGGCTGGCCAGGGGCAGGGTCCCTGCTGGGTCCTGCCCCTGGCCTGTGGGGCCTCTGAGCACAACCGGCCCTCTCCCACTGGAAGACCTCCCCGGCTGCCTCCAAAGGCAGGTTTGCCAACACTCCCGCCCGCTGTTCCCGCCAGGCACGCACAACGCTCCCAAGCCCAGGAGAAAAGCGCTTCGGGGTGTTGCTCTCTCCGGGCCCTTGCCCCTGAGCCTGGGGTCCAGGCAGTGGGTCCACACTCCCAGACCAAGGCAGAACCACATGCACACGTCTGTTCCTGACCCCTGCACCGGCAGAGAGCTCGGGGGAGCCAGAGTCTGTCAGGCAGCTGCTGGGTTGGCTGCCTGTGTGGGAAGGGGCAGAGCCGACCTAGGGGCAAGTTGGGCCTCTTGCTCTCCCTGCTGCCCTGAGGCTGCTGGGCCAAAGAGGTCTTGGGCATCCAGCCCCTTGCTGGTCCCTTCCCTCTGACGAGGCCCTCTGAGCTCCAGCACCTTGCAGTGTGGAGACAGCCCCTGCCAGCAACCTCCTCTCCAAGGAGGCATCAACCGAGGCCTATGCCCAGGGGAAAGGCACCAGCGGGGATGAGCCTGGGGAGGCGCCCAGGCATGTCTGGACCCAGTCCCCGCAGCCTGCCCCTTGGTGGGGCAGTACCCCCGGAGGCCAGGAAGGTCTGGGCAAGGCTGGCCAGGGGCAGGGGCCCTGCTGGGTCCTGCCCCTGGCCTGTGGGGCCTCTGAGCACAACCGGCCCTCTCCCACTGGAAGAACTCCCCGGCTGACTCCAAAGGCCAGTTTGCCAACACTCCCGCCCGCTGTTCCCGCCAGGCACGCACAATGCTCCCAAGCCCGGGAGAAAAGCACTTCGGGGTGGTGCTCTCCTCGGGCCCTTGCCCCTGAGCCTGGGGGCCAGGCAGTTGGTCCACACTCCCAGACCAAGGCAGAACCACATGCACACGTCTGTTCCTGACCCCTGCACCGGCAGAGAGCTCGGGGGAGCCAGAGTCTGTCAGGCAGCTGCTGGGCTGGCCGCCTGTGTGGGAAGGGGCAGAGCCGACCTAGGGGCAAGTTGGGCCTCTTGCTCTCCCTGCTGCCCTGAGGCTGCTGGGCCAAAGAGGTCTTGGGCATCCAGCCCCTTGCTGGTCCCTTCCCTCTGACGAGGCCCTCTGAGCTCTAGCACCTTGCAGTGTGGAGACAGCCCCTGCCAGCAACATCCTCTCCAAGGAGGCCTCAACCGAGGCCTAGGCCCAGGGGAAAGGCACCAGCGGGGATGAGCCTGGGGAGGCGCCCGGGCATGTCTGGACCCAGTCCCCGCAGCCTGCCCCTTGGTGGGGCAGTACCCCCGGAGGCCAGGAAGGTCTGGGCAAGGCTGGCCAGGGGCAGGGTCCCTGCTGGGTCCTGCCCCTGGCCTGTGGGGCCTCTGAGCACAACCGGCCCTCTCCCACTGGAAGACCTCCCCGGCTGCCTTCAAAGGCGTGTTTGCCAACACTCCCGCCCGCTGTTCCCGCCAGGCACGCACAACGCTCGCAAGGCCAGGAGAAAAGCGCTTCGGGGTGTTGCTCTCTCCGGGCCCTTGCCCCTGAGCCTGGGGTCCAGGCAGTGGGTCCACACTCCCAGACCAAGGCAGAACCACATGCACACGTGTGTTCCTGACCCCTGAACCGGCAGAGAGCTCGGGGGAGCCAGAGTCTATCAGGCAGCTGCTGGGCTGGCTGCCTGTGTGGGAAGGGGCAGAGCCGACCTAGGGGCAAGTTGGGCCTCTTGCTCTCCCTGCTGCCCTGAGGCTGCTGGGCCAAAGAGGTCTTGGGCATCCAGCCCCTTGCTGGTCCCTTCCCGCTGACGAGGGCCTCTGAGCTCCAGCACCTTGCAGTGTGGAGACAGCCCCTGCCAGCAACCTCCTCTCCAAGGAGGCATCAACCGAGGCCTATGCCCAGGGGAAAGGCACCAGCGGGGATGAGCCTGGGGAGGCGCCCAGGCATGTCTGGACCCAGTCCCCGCAGCCTGCCCCTTGGTGGGGCAGTACCCCCGGAGGCCAGGAAGGTCTGGGCAAGGCTGGCCAGGGGCAGGGGACCTGCTGGGTCCTGCCCCTGGCCTGTGAGGCCTCTGAGCACAACCGGCCCTCTCCCACTGGAAGACCTCCACGGCTGCCTCCAAAGTCCTGTTTGCAAACACTCCCGCCCGCTGTTCACGCCAGGCTCGCACAATGCTCCCAAGCCCGGGAGAAAAGCGCTTCGGGGTGGTGCTCTCTCCGGGCCCTTGCCCCTGACCCTGGGGGCAAGGCAGGGGGAACACACTCCCAGGCCAAGGCAGAACCACATGCCCACGTCTGTTCCTGTCCCCTGCACCGGCAGAGAGCTTGGGGGAGCCAGAATCTGTCAGGCAGCTGCTGAGTTGGCCGCCTGTGTGGGAAGGGGCAGAGCCGCCCTAGGGGCAAGTTGGGCCTCTTGCTCTCCCTGCTGCCCTGAGGCTGCTGGGCCAAAGACGTCTTGGGCATCCAGCCCCTTACTGGTCCCTTCCCTCTGACGAGGCCCTCTGAGCTCCAGCACCTTGCAGTGTGGAGACAGCCCCTGCCAGCAACCTCCTCTCCAAGGAGGCCTCAACCGAGGCCTAGGCCCAGGGGAAAGGCACCAGCGGGGATGAGCCTGGGGAGGCGCCCGGGCATGTCTGGACCCAGGCCCCGCAGCCTGCCCCTTGGTGGGGCAGTACCCCCGGAGGCCAGGAAGGTCTGGGCAAGGCTGGCCAGGGGCATGGGCCCTGCTGCGTCCTGCCCCTGGCCTGTGGGTCCTCTGAGCACAACCGGCCCTCTCCCACTGGAAGACCTCCCCGGCTGCCTCCAAAGGCCGGTTTGCAAGCGCTCCCGCCCACTGTTCCCAGCAGGCGTGCACAATGCTCCCAAGCCCGGGAGAAAAGCGCTTCAGGGTGGTGCTCTCTCCGGGCCCTTGCCCCTGAGCCTGGGGCAAGGCAGGGTGTCAACACTCCCAGGACAAGGCAGAACCACATGCACACGTCTGATCTGCCCCCTGCACCGGCAGAGAGCTCGGGGGAGCCAGAGTCTGTCAGGCAGCTGCTGGGCTGGCCGCCTGTGTGGGAAGGGGCAGAGCCGACCTAGGGGCAAGTTGGGCCTCTTGCTCTCCCTGCTGCACTGAGGCTGCTGGGCCAAAGAGGTCTTGGGCATCCAGCCCCTTGCTGGTCCCTTCCCTCTGACGAGGCCCTCTGAGCTCCAGCACCTTGCAGTGTGGAGACAGCCCCTGCCAGCAACCTCCTCTCCAAGGAGGCCTCAACTGAGGCCTAGGCCCAGGGGAAAGGCACCAGCGGGGATGAGCCTGGGGAGGTGCCCGGCCATGTCTGGACCCAGTCCCCGCAGCCTGCCCCTTGGTGGGGCAGTACCCCCAGAGGCCAGGAGGGTCTGGGCAAGGCTGCCAGGGGCAGGGACACTGCTGGGTCCTGCCCCTGGCCTGTGGGGCGTCTGAGCACAACCGGCACTCTCCCGCTGGAAGACCTCCCCGGCTGCCTCCAAAGGCCGGTTTGCAAGCACTCCCGCCCGCTGTTCCCGCCAGGCACGCACAATGCTCCCAAGCCCGGGAGAAAAGCGCTTCGGGGTGGTGCTCTCTCCGGGCCTTTGCCCCTGAGCCTGGGGGACAGGCAGGGGGAACACACTCCCAGGCCAAGGCAGAACGACATGCACACGTCTGTTCCTGCCCCCTACACCGGCAGAGAGTTCGGGGGAGCCAGAGACTGCCAGGCTGCTGCTGGGCTGGCTGCCTGTGTGGGACGGGGTAGAGCCGACCTAGGGGCAAGTTGGGCCTCTTGCTCTCCCTGCTGCCCTGAGGCTGCTGGGTCAAAGAGGTCTTGGGCATCCAGCCCTTTGCTGGTCCTTTCCCTCTGACGAGGCCCTCTGAGCTCCAGCACCTTGCAGTGTGCAGACAGCCCCTGCCGGCAACCTCCTCTCCAAGGAGGCCTCAACCGAGGCCTAGGCCCAGGGGAAAGGCACCAGCGGGGATGAGCCTGGGGAGGCGCCCGGGCATGTCTGGACCCAGGCCCCGCAGCCTGCCCCTTGGTGGGGTAGTACCCCCGGAGGCCAGGAAGGTCTGGGCAAGGCTGCCAGAGGCAGGGACACTGCTGGGTCCTGCCCCTGGCCTGTGGGGCCTCTGAGAACAACTGGCACTCTCCCGCTGGAAGACCTCCCCGGCTGCCTCCAAAGGCTGGTTTGCAAGCACTCAATCCCGCTGTTCACGCCAGCTGCGCACAATGCTCCCAAGCCCGGGAGAAAAGCATTTTGGGGTGGTGCTCACTCCGGGCTTTGGAAGACCTCCCCGGCTGCCTCCAAGGCCGGTTTGCAAGCACTTCTGCCTGCTGTTCCCGCCACCCGCGCACAATGCTCCCAAGCCCGGGAGAAAAGCGTTTCGGGGTGGTGTTCTCTCTGGACCCAAGAAAGACCTCCCGGGCTGCCCCCAAATGCCGGTTTGCAAGCACTCCCACTCGCTGTTCCCGCCATCCGTGCAAATGCTCCAAGCCCAGGAGAAAAGCCCTTCAGGGTGGTGCTCTCTCCCGGCCCTTGGAAGACCTCCCCGGCTGCCTCCAAAGGCTGGATTTCAAGTACTCCCTCCCGCTGTCCCGCCAGCCGCACACAATGCTCCCAATCACGGGAGAAAAGCGCTTCGGGGTGGTGCTCTCTACGGGCCCTTGGAAGACCTCCCCGTTTGTCTCCAAAGGCCGGTTTGCAAGCACTCAATCCCGCTGTTCCCGCCAGCCGCACACAATGCTCCCAAGCCCGGGAGAAAAGCATTTTGAGGTGGTCTCTCTCCGGGCCCTTGGAAGACTCCCCGGCTGCCTCTAAAGGCCGGTTTGCAAGCACTCATGTCCTCTGTTCCCGACAGCCGCGAACAATGCTCCCAATTCCGTGAGAAAAGTGCTTCGGGATGGTGCTCTCTCCGGGCCCTTGGAAGACCTCCCAAGCTGCCTCCAAAGGCCGGTTTGCAAGCACTCCCGCCCGCTGTTCCCGCCAGCCTCGCACAATGCTCCCAAGCCCGGGAGAAAAGCGCTTCGGGGTGGTGTTCTCTCCGTGCCAATGGAGGACCTCCCTGGCTGCCCCCAAAGGCCGGTTTGCAAGCACTCCCACTCGCTGTTCCCGCCAGCCACGCACAATCCTCCAAAACCCCGGAGAAAAGCGCTTCGGGGTGGTGTTCTCTCCGTGCCCATGGAAGACCTCCCGGGGTGCCCCCAAAGGCCGGTTTGCAAGCACTCCCACTCGCTGTTCCCGCCATCCGCGCACAATGCTCCCAAGCCCGGGAGAAAAGCATTTTGGGGTGGTGCTCACACCGGGCCCTGGAAGACCTCCCCGGCTGCCTCCAAAGGACGGTTTTCAAGCACTCCTGCCTGCTGTTCCCGCCACCCGCGCACAATGCTCCCAAGCCCGGGAGAAAAGCGCTTCGGGGTGGTGCTCTCTACAGGCCCTTGGAAGACCTCCCCGGCTGCCTCCAAAGGCCGGTTTGCAAGGACTCCTTCCTGCTGTTCCCGCCATCCGCGCACAATGCTCCCAAGCCCGGGAGAAAAGCATTTTGGGGTGGTGCTCACACCGGGCCCTGGAAGACCTCCCCGGCTGCCTCCAAAGGACGGTTTTCAAGCACTCCTGCCTGCTGTTCCCGCCACCCGCGCAGAATGCTCCCAAGCGCGGGAGAAAAGCGCTTCGGGGTGTTGCTCTCTACAGGCCCTTGGAAGACCTCCCCGGCTGCCTCCAAAGGCCGGTTTGCAAGGACTCCTTCCTGCTGTTCCCGCCAGCCACGCACAATGCTCCCAAGCCCGGGAGAAAAGCATTTTGGGGTGGTGCTCACTCCGGGCCCTTGGAAGACCTCCCCGGCTGCCTCCAATGGCCAGTTTGCAAGCACTCGTGTCCGCTGTTCCCACCAGCCGCGCACAATGCTCCCAAGCCCGGGAGAAAAGCTTTTTGGGGTGGTGCTCACACCGGGCCCTGGAAGACCTCCCCAGCTGCCTGCAAAGGCCGGTTTTCAAGCACTCCTGCCTGCTGTTCCCGTCAGCCGCGCACAATGCTCCCAAGCCCGGGAGAAAAGCTTTTTGGGGTGGTGCTCACACCGGGCCCTGGAAGACCTCCCCGGCTGCCTGCAAAGGCCGGTTTTCAAGCACTCCTGCCTGCTGTTCCTGCCACCCGCGCACAATACTCCCAAGCCCGGGAGAAAAGCGCTTCGGGGTGGTGCTCTCTACAGGCCCTTGGAAGACCTCCCCCGCTGCCTCCAAAGGCCGGTTTGCAAGGACTCCTTCCTGCTGTTCCCGCCAGCCACGCACAATGCTCCCAAGCCCGGGAGAAAAGTGCTTCGGGGTGGTGATCTCTCCGGGCCCTTGGAAGTCGTCCCCGGCTGCCTCCAAAGGCCGGTTTGCAAGCACTCATGCCCGTTGTTCCCACCAGCCGCGCACAATGCTCCCAAGCCCGGGAGAAAAGCTTTTTGGGGTGGTGCTCACACCGGGCCCTGGAAGACCTCCCCGGCTGCCTCCAAAGGACGGTTTTCAAGCACTCCTGCCTGCTGTTCCCGCCGCCTGCGCACAATGATCCCAAGCCCGGGAGAAAAGCGCTTCGGGGTGGTGCTCTCTACAGGCCCTTGGAAGACCTCCCCGGCTGCCTCCAAAGGCCGGTTTGCAAGGACTCCTTCCTGCTGTTCCCGCCAGCCACGCACAATGCTCCCAAGCCCGGGAGAGAAGCATTTTGGGGTGGTGCTCTCTACAGGCCCTTGGAAGACCTCCCCGGCTGCCTCCAGTGGCCAGTTTGCAAGCACTCATGCCCGCTGTTCCCACCAGCCGCGCACAATGCTCCCAAGCCCGGGAGAAAAGCTTTTTGGGGTGGTGCTCACACCGGGCCCTGGAAGACCTCCCCGGCTGCCTGCAAAGGCCGGTTTTCAAGCACTCCTCCCTGCTGTTCCTGCCACCTGCGCACAATACTCCCAAGCCCGGGAGAAAAGCGCTTCGGGGTGGTGCTCTCTACAGGCCCTTGGAAGACCTCCCCCGCTGCCTCCAAAGGCCGGTTTGCAAGGACTCCTTCCTGCTGTTCCCGCCAGCCACGCACAATGCTCCCAAGCCCGGGAGAAAAGTGCTTCGGGGTGGTGATCTCTCCGGGCCCTTGGAAGTCGTCCCCGGCTGCCTCCAAAGGCCGGTTTGCAAGCACTCATGCCCGTTGTTCCCACCAGCCGCGCACAATGCTCCCAAGCCCGGGAGAAAAGCATTTTGGGGTGGTGCTCTCTCCGGGCCCTTGGAAGACGTCCCCGGCTGCCTCCAAAGTCCTGTTTGCAAACACTCCCGCCCGCTGTTCACGCCAGGCTCGCACAATGCTCCCAAGCCCGGGAGAAAAGCGCATTGGGGTGGTTCTCTCTCCGAGCCCTTGCCCCTGAGCCTGGGGGCAAGGCACGGGGAACACACTCCCTGGCCAAGGCAGAACCACATGCCCACGTCTGTTCCTGTCCCCTGCACCGGCAGAGAGCTTGGGGGAGCCAGAGTCTGGCAGGCAGCTGCTGGGTTGGCTGCCTGTGTGGGAAGGGGCAGAGCCGACCTAGGGGCAAGTTGGGCCTCTTGCTCTCCCTGCTGCCCTGAGGCTGCTGGGCCAAAGAGGTCTTGGGCATCCAGCCCCTTGCTGGTCCCTTCCCTCTGACGAGGCCCTCTGAGCTCCAGCACCTTGCAGTGTGGAGACAGCCCCTGCCAGCAACCTCCTCTCCAAGGAGGCCTCAACCGAGGCCTAGGCCCAGGGGAAAGGCACCAGCGGGGATGAGCCAGGGGAGGCACCCGAGCATGTCTGGACCCAGTCCCCGCAGCCTGCCCCTTGGTGGGGCAGTACCCCCGGAGGCCAGGAAGGTCTGGGCAAGGCTGGCCAGGGGCAGGGGCCCTGCTGCGTCCTGCCCCTGGCCTGTGGGGCCTCTGAGCACAACCGGCCCTCTCCCACTGGAAGACCTCCCCGGCTGCCTCCAAAGGCCGGTTTGCAAGCGCTCCCGCCCACTGTTCCCAGCAGGCGTGCACAATGCTCCCAAGCCCGGGAGAAAAGCGCTTCAGGGTGGTGCTCTCTCCGGGCCCTTGCCCCTGAGCCTGGGGTCAAGGCACGGTGTCCACACTCCCAGGCCAAGTCAGAACCACATGCCCACGTCTGTTCCTGCCCCCTGCACCGGCAGAGAGCTCGGGGGAGCCAGAGTCTGTCAGGCAGCTGCTGGGCTGGCCGCCTGTGTGGGAAGGGGCAGAGCCGACCTAGGGGCAAGTTGGGCCTCTTGCTCTCCCTGCTGCCCTGAGGCTGCTGGGCCAAAGAGGTCTTGGGCATCCATCCCGTTGCTGGTCCCTTCCCTCTGACGAGGCCCTCTGAGCTCCAGCACCTTGCAGTGTGGAGACAGCCCCTGCCAGCAACCTCCTCTCCAAGGAGGCCTCAACCGAGGCCTAGGCCCAGGGGAAAGGCACCAGCGGGGATGAGCCTGGGGAGGCGCCCGGGCATGTCTGGGCCCATTCCCCGCAGCCTACCCCTTGGTGGGGCTGTAACCCCGGAGGCAGGAAGGTCTGGGCAAGGCTGGCCAGGGGCAGGGTCCCTGCTGGGTCCTGCCCCTGGCCTGTGGGGCCTCTGAGCACAACCGGCCCTCTCCCACTGGAAGACCTCCCCGGCTGCCTCCAAAGGCCGGTTTGCAAGCACTCCCGCCCACTGTTCCCACCAAGCGTGCACAATTCTCCCAAGCCCGGGAGAAAAGCGCTTCGGGGTGGTGCTCTCTCCGGGCCCTTGCCCCTGAACCTGGGGGCCAGGCAGTTGGTCCACACTCCCAGACCAAGGCAGAACCACATGCACACGTCTGTTCCTGACCCCTGCACCGGCAGAGAGCTCGGGGGAGCCAGAGTCTGTCAGGCAGCTGCTGGGCTGGCCGCCTGTGTGGGAAGGGGCAGAGCCGACCTAGGGGCAAGTTGGGCCTCTTCCTCTCCCTGCTGCCCTGAGGCTGCTGGGCCAAAGAGGTCTTGGGCATCCAGCCCCTTGCTGGTCCCTTCCCTCTGATGAGGCCCTCTGAGCTCCAGCACCTTGCAGTGTGGAGACAGCCCCTGCCAGCAACCTCCTCTCCAAGGAGGCCTCAACCGAGGCCTATGCCCAGGGGAAAGGCACCAGCGGGGATGAGCCTGGGGAGGCGCCCGGCGATGTCTGGACCCAGTCCCCGCAGCCTGCCCCTTGGTGGGGCAGTACCCCCGGAAGCCAGGAAGGTCTCGGCAAGGCTGCCAGGGGCAGGGACACTGCTGGGTCCTGCCCCTGGCCTGTTGGGCGTCTGAGCACAACCGGCACTCTCCCGCTGGAAGACCTCCCCGTCTGCCTCCAAAAGACGGTTTGCAAGCACTCCCACCCGCTGTTCCCCCAGACACGCACAATGCTCCGAAGCCCGGGAGAAAAGCGCTTCGGGGTGGTGCTCTCTCCGGGCCCTTGCCCCTGAGCCTGGGGCCAGGCAGGGGGAACACACTCCCAGGCCAATGAAGAACGACATGCACACGTCTGTTCCTGCCCCCTACACCGGCAGAGAGCTCGGGGGAGCCAGAGACTGCCAGGCTGCGGCTGGGCTGGCTGCCTGTGTGGGACGGGGCAGAGCCGACCTAGGGGCAAGTTGGGCCTCTTGCTCTCCCTGCTGCCCTGAGGCTGCTGGGTCAAAGAGGTCTTGGGCATCCAGCCCTTTGCTGGTGCCTTCCCTCTGACGAGGCCCTCTGAGCTCCAGCACCTTGCAGTGTGGAGACAGCCCCTGCCAGCAACCTCCTCTCCAAAGAGGCCTCAACCGAGGACTACACACAGGGGAAAGGCACCAGCGGGGATGATCGTGGGGAGGCGCACGGACATGTCTGGACCCAGTCTCCGCAGCCTGCCCCTTGGTGGGGCAGTACCCCCGGAGGCCAGGAAGGTCTGGGCAAGTCTGGCCAGGGGCAGGGGCCCTGCTGGGTCCTAACCCTGGCCTGTGGGGCCTCTGAGCACAACCGGCCCTCTCCCACTGGAAGACCTCCCCGGCTGCCTCCAAAGTCCTGTTTGCAAACACTCCCGCCCGCTGTTCACGTCAGGCTCGCACAATGCTCCCAAGCCCGGGAGAAAAGGACTTCGGAGTGGTGCTCTCTCCGGGCCCTTGCCCCTGAGCCTGGGGGCAAGGCAGGGGGAACACACTCCCAGGCCAAGGCAGAACCACATGCCCACGTCTGTTCCTGTCCCCTGCACCGGCAGAGAGCTTGGGGGAGCCAGAGTCTGTCAGGCAGGTGCTGGGTTGGCCGCCTCTGTGGGAAGGGGCAGAGCCGACCTAGGGGCAAGTTGGGCCTCTTGCTCTCCCTGCTGCCCTGAGGCTGCTGGGCCAAAGACGTCTTGGGCATCCAGCCCCTCGCTGGTCCCTTCACTCTGACGAGGCCCTCTGAGCTCCAGCACCTTGCAGTGTGGAGACAGCCCCTGCCAGCAACCTCCTCTCCAAGGAGGCCTCAACCGAGGCCTAGGCCCAGGGGAAAGGCATCAGAGGGGATGAGCCAGGGGAGGCGCCCGAGCATGTCTGGACCCAGATCCCGCAGCCTGCCCCTTGGTGGGGCAGTACCCCCGGAGGCCAGGAAGGTCTGGGCAAGGCTGGCCAGGGGCAGGGGCCCTGCTGGGTCCTGCCCCTGGCCTGTGGGGCCTCTGAGCACAACCGGCCCTCTCCCACTGGAAGACCTCCCCGGCTGCCTCCAAAGGCCGGTTTGCAAGCACTCCCGCCCACTGTTCCCGCCAGGCGCGCACAATGCTCCCAAGCCCGGGAGAAAAGCGCTTCGGTGTGGTGGTCTCTCCTGGCCCTTGCCCCTGAGCCTGGGGGCCAGGCAGGGGATCCACAGTCCCAGGCCAATGCACAACAACATGCACACGTCTGTTTCTGCCCCCTCCACCGGCAGAGAGCTGGGGGGAGCCAGAGTCTGTCAGGCAGCTGCTGGGCTGGCCGCCTGTGTGGGAAGGGGCAGAGCCGACCTAGGGGCAAGTTGGGCCTCTTGCTCTCCCTGCTGCCCTGAGGCTGCTGTGCCAAAGAGGTCTTGGGCATCCAGCCCCTTGCTGGTCCCTTCCCTCTGACGAGGCCCTCTGAGCTCCAGCACCTTGCAGTGTGGAGACAGACCCTGCCAGCAACCTCCTCTCCAAGGAGGCCTCAACCGAAGCCTAGGCCCAGGGGAAAGGCACCAGCGGGGATGAGCCAGTGGAGGCGCACGGGCATATCAGGACCCAGTCCCCGCAGCCTGCCCCTTGGTGGGGCAGTACCCCCGGAGGCCAGGAAGGTCTGGGCAAGGCTGGCCAGGGGCAGGGTCCCTGCTGGGTCCTGCCCCTGGCCTGTGGGGCCTCTGAGCACAACCGGCCCTCTCCCACTGGAAGACCTCCCCGGCTGCCTTCAAAGGCGGGTTTGCCAACACTCCCGCCCGCTGTTCCCGCCAGGCACGCACAACGCTCGCAAGGCCAGGAGAAAAGCGCTTCGGGGTGTTGCTCTCTCCGGGCCCTTGCCCCTGAGCCTGGGGTCCAGGCAGTGGGTCCACACTCCCAGACCAAGGCAGAACCACATGCACACGTGTGTTCCTGACCCCTGCACCGGCAGAGAGCTCGGGGGAGCCAGAGTCTATCAGGCAGCTGCTGGGCTGGCTGCCTGTGTGGGAAGGGGCAGAGCCGACCTAGGGGCAAGTTGGGCCTCTTGCTCTCCCTGCTGCCCTGAGGCTGCTGGGCCAAAGAGGTCTTGGGCATCCAGCCCCTTGCTGGTCCCTTCCCGCTGACGAGGCCCTCTGAGCTCCAGCACCTTGCAGTGTGGAGACAGCCCCTGCCAGCAACCTCCTCTCCAAGGAGGCATCAACCGAGGCCTATGCCCAGGGGAAAGGCACCAGCGGGGATGAGCCTGGGGAGGCGCCCAGGCATGTCTGGACCCAGTCCCCGCAGCCTGCCCCTTGGTGGGGCAGTACCCCCGGAGGCCAGGAAGGTCTGGGCAAGGCTGGCCAGGGGCAGGGGACCTGCTGGGTCCTGCCCCTGGCCTGTGAGGCCTCTGAGCACAACCGGCCCTCTCCCACTGGAAGACCTCCCCGGCTGCCTCCAAAGGCCGGTTTGCAAGCGCTCCCGCCCACTGTTCCCAGCAGGCGTGCACAATGCTCCCAAGCCCGGGAGAAAAGCGCTTCAGGGTGGTGCTCTCTCCGGGCCCTTGCCCCTGAGCCTGGGGCAAGGCAGGGTGTCCACACTCCCAGGACAAGGCAGAACCACATGCACACGTCTGATCTGCCCCCTGCACCGGCAGAGAGTTCGGGGGAGCCAGAGACTGCCCGGCTGCTGCTGGGCTGGCTGCCTGTGTGGGACGGGGTAGAGCCGACCTAGGGGCAAGTTGGGCCTCTTGCTCTCCCTGCTGCCCTGAGGCTGCTGGGTCAAAGAGGTCTTGGGCATCCAGCCCTTTGCTGGTCCTTTCCCTCTGACGAGGCCCTCTGAGCTCCAGCACCTTGCAGTGTGCAGACAGCCCCTGCCGGCAACCTCCTCTCCAAGGAGGCCTCAACCGAGGCCTAGGCCCAGGGGAAAGGCACCAGCGGGGATGAGCCTGGGGAGGCGCCCGGGCATGTCTGGACCCAGGCCCCGCAGCCTGCCCCTTGGTGGGGTAGTACCCCCGGAGGCCAGGAAGGTCTGGGCAAGGCTGCCAGAGGCAGGGACACTGCTGGGTCCTGCCCCTGGCCTGTGGGGCCTCTGAGAACAACTGGCACTCTCCCGCTGGAAGACCTCCCCGGCTGCCTCCAAAGGCTGGTTTGCAAGCACTCAATCCCGCTGTTCACGCCAGCTGCGCACAATGCTCCCAAGCCCGGGAGAAAAGCATTTTGGGGTGGTGCTCACTCCGGGCTTTGGAAGACCTCCCCGGCTGCCTCCAAGGCCGGTTTGCAAGCACTTCTGCCTGCTGTTCCCGCCACCCGCGCACAATGCTCCCAAGCCCGGGAGAAAAGCGTTTCGGGGTGGTGTTCTCTCTGGACCCAAGAAAGACCTCCCGGGCTGCCCCCAAATGCCGGTTTGCAAGCACTCCCACTCACTGTTCCCGCCATCCGTGCAAATGCTCCAAGCCCAGGAGAAAAGCCCTTCAGGGTGGTGCTCTCTCCCGGCCCTTGGAAGACCTCCCCGGCTGCCTCCAAAGGCTGGATTTCAAGTACTCCCTCCCGCTGTCCCGCCAGCCGCACACAATGCTCCCAATCACGGGAGAAAAGCGCTTCAGGGTGGTGCTCTCTACGGGCCCTTGGAAGACCTCCCCGTTTGTCTCCAAAGGCCGGTTTGCAAGCACTCATGCCCGCTGTTCCCGCCAGCCGCGCACAATGCTCCCAAGCCTAGGAGAAAAGCGCTTCGGGGTGGTGCTCTCTCCCGGCCCTTGGAAGACCTCCCCGGCTGCCTCCAAAGGCCGGTTTGCAAGCACTCAATCCCGCTGTTCCCGCCAGCCGCGCACAATGCTCCCAAGCCCGGGAGAAAAGCGCTTCGGGGTGGTGCTCTCTCCCGGCCCTTGGAAGACCTCCCCGGCTGCCTCCAAAGGCTGGTTTTCAAGAACTCCCTCCCGCTGACCCGCCAGCCGCACACAATGCTCCCAAGCCCGGGAGAAAAGCATTTTGAGGTGGTCTCTCTCCGGGCCCTTGGAAGACTCCCCGGCTGCCTCTAAAGGCCGGTTTGCAAGCACTCATGTCCTCTGTTCCCGCCAGCCTCGCACAATGCTCCCAAGCCCGGGAGAAAAGCGCTTCGGGGTGGTGTTCTCTCCGTGCCAATGGAGGACCTCCCTGGCTGCCCCCAAAGGCCGGTTTGCAAGCACTCCCACTCGCTGTTCCCGCCAGCCACGCACAATCCTCCAAAACCCCGGAGAAAAGCGCTTCGGGGTGGTGTTCTCTCCGTGCCCATGGAAGACCTCCCGGGGTGCCCCCAAAGGCCGGTTTGCAAGCACTCCCACTCGCTGTTCCCGCCATCCGCGCACAATGCTCCCAAGCCCGGGAGAAAAGCATTTTGGGGTGGTGCTCACACCGGGCCCTGGAAGACCTCCCCGGCTGCCTCCAAAGGACGGTTTTCAAGCACTCCTGCCTGCTGTTCCCGCCACCCGCGCACAATGCTCCCAAGCCCGGGAGAAAAGCGCTTCGGGGTGGTGCTCTCTACAGGCCCTTGGAAGACCTCCCCGGCTGCCTCCAAAGGCCGGTTTGCAAGGACTCCTTCCTGCTGTTCCCGCCATCCGCGCACAATGCTCCCAAGCCCGGGAGAAAAGCATTTTGGGGTGGTGCTCACACCGGGCCCTGGAAGACCTCCCCGGCTGCCTCCAAAGGACGGTTTTCAAGCACTCCTGCCTGCTGTTCCCGCCACCCGCGCAGAATGCTCCCAAGCGCGGGAGAAAAGCGCTTCGGGGTGGTGCTCTCTACAGGCCCTTGGAAGACCTCCCCGGCTGCCTCCAAAGGCCGGTTTGCAAGGACTCCTTCCTGCTGTTCCCGCCAGCCACGCACAATGCTCCCAAGCCCGGGAGAAAAGCATTTTGGGGTGGTGCTCACTCCGGGCCCTTGGAAGACCTCCCCGGCTGCCTCCAATGGCCAGTTTGCAAGCACTCATGTCCGCTGTTCCCACCAGCCGCGCACAATGCTCCCAAGCCCGGGAGAAAAGCTTTTTGGGGTGGTGCTCACACCGGGCCCTGGAAGACCTCCCCAGCTGCCTGCAAAGGCCGGTTTTCAAGCACTCCTGCCTGCTGTTCCCGTCAGCCGCGCACAATGCTCCCAAGCCCGGGAGAAAAGCTTTTTGGGGTGGTGCTCACACCGGGCCCTGGAAGACCTCCCCGGCTGCCTCCAAAGGACGGTTTTCAAGCACTCCTGCCTGCTGTTCCCGCCACCTGCGCACAATGATCCCAAGCCCGGGAGAAAAGCGCTTCGGGGTGGTGCTCTCTACAGGCCCTTGGAAGACCTCCCCGGCTGCCTCCAAAGGCCGGTTTGCAAGGACTCCTTCCTGCTGTTCCCGCCAGCCACGCACAATGCTCCCAAGCCCGGGAGAGAAGCATTTTGGGGTGGTGCTCTCTACAGGCCCTTGGAAGACCTCCCCGGTTGCCTCCAGTGGCCAGTTTGCAAGCACTCATGCCCGCTGTTCCCACCAGCCGCGCACAATGCTCCCAAGCCCGGGAGAAAAGCTTTTTGGGGTGGTGCTCACACCGGGCCCTGGAAGACCTCCCCGGCTGCCTGCAAAGGCCGGTTTTCAAGCACTCCTGCCTGCTGTTCCTGCCACCTGCGCACAATACTCCCAAGCCCGGGAGAAAAGCGCTTCGGGGTGGTGCTCTCTACAGGCCCTTGGAAGACCTCCCCCGCTGCCTCCAAAGGCCGGTTTGCAAGGACTCCTTCCTGCTGTTCCCGCCAGCCACGCACAATGCTCCCAAGCCCGGGAGAAAAGTGCTTCGGGGTGGTGATCTCTCCGGGCCCTTGGAAGTCGTCCCCGGCTGCCTCCAAAGGCCGGTTTGCAAGCACTCATGCCCGTTGTTCCCACCAGCCGCGCACAATGCTCCCAAGCCCGGGAGAAAAGCATTTTGGGGTGGTGCTCTCTCCGGGCCCTTGGAAGACGTCCCCGGCTGCCTCCAAAGGCCGGTTTGCAAGCACTCATGCCCGTTGTTCCCACCAGCCGCGCACAATGCTCCCAAGCCCGGGAGAAAAGCGCTTTGGGGTGGTGCTCTCTCCGGGCCCTTGGAAGACGTCCCCGGCTGCCTCCAAAGGCCGGTTTGCAAGCACTCATGCCCGTTGTTCCCACCAGCCGCGCACAATGCTCCCAAGCCCGGGAGAAAAGCATTTTGGGGTGGTGCTCACTCCGGGCCCTTGGAAGACCTCCCCGGCTGCCTCCAAAGGCCAGTTTGCAAGCAGTCCTGCCTGCTGTTCCCGCCAGCCGCGCACAATGTTCCCAAGCCCGGGAGAAAAGCGCTTCGGGGTGGTGCTCTCTCCGGGCACTTTCAAGACCTCCCCGGCTGCCTCCAAAGGCCGGTTTGCAAGGACTCCTTCCTGCTGTTCCCGCCAGCCACGCACAATGCTCCCAAGCCCGGGAGAAAAGCATTTTGGGGTGGTGCTCTCTCCGGGCCCTTGGAAGACCTCCCGGGCTGCCTCCAAAGGCCAGTTTGCAAGCATTCATGTCCGTTGTTCCCGACAGCCGCGCACAATGCTCCCAAGCCCGAGAGAAAAGCATTTTGGGGTGGTGATCAGTCCGGCCCTTGGAAGACCTCCCCGGCTGCCTCCAAAGGACAGTTTGCAAGCACTCATGCCCGCTGTTCCCGCCAGCCGCGCACAATGCTCCCAAGACCGTGAGAAAAGCGCTTCGGGGTGGTGTTCTCTCAGGGACCATGGAGGACCTCCCCGGCTGCCCCCAAAGGCCGGTTTGCAAGCACTCCCACTCGCTGTTCCCGCCAGCCACGCACAATCCTCCAAAACCCCGGAGAAAAGCGCTTCGGGGTGGTGTTCTCTCCGTGCCCATGGAAGACCTCCCGGGGTGCCCCCAAAGGCCGGTTTGCAAGCACTCCCACTCGCTGTTCCCGCCATCCACGCACAATGCTCCCAAGCCCGGGAGAAAAGCATTTTGGGGTGGTGCTCACACCGGGCCCTGGAAGACCTCCCCGGCTGCCTCCAAAGGACGGTTTTCAAGCACTCCTGCCTGCTGTTCCCGCCACCCGCGCACAATGCTCCCAAGCCCGGGAGAAAAGCGCTTCGGGGTGGTGCTCTCTACAGGCCCTTGTAAGACCTCTCCGGCTGCCTCCAAAGGCCGGTTTGCAAGGACTCCTTCCTGCTGTTCCCGCCATCCGCGCACAATGCTCCCAAGCCCGGGAGAAAAGCATTTTGGGGTGGTGCTCACACCGGGCCCTGGAAGACCTCCCCGGCTGCCTCCAAAGGCCAGTTTGCAAGCAGTCCTGCCTGCTGTTCCCGCCAGCCGCGCACAATGCTCCCAAGCCCGGGAGAAAAGCTTTTTGGGGTGGTGCTCTCTCCGGGCCCTTGGAAGACCTCCCCGGCTGCCTCCAAAGGCCAGTTTGCAAGCAGTCCTGCCTGCTGTTCCCGCCAGCCGCGCACAATGCTCCCAAGCCCGGGAGAAAAGCTTTTTGGGGTGGTGCTCTCTCCGGGCCCTTGGAAGACGTCCCCGTCTGCCTCCAAAGGCCGGTTTGCAAGCACTCATGCCCGTTGTTCCCACCAGCCGCGCACAATGCTCCCAAGCCCGGGAGAAAAGCATTTTGGGGTGGTGCTCACTCCGGGCCCTTGGAAGACCTCCCCGGCTACCTCCAAAGGCCAGTTTGCAAGCAGTCCTGCCTGCTGTTCCCGCCAGCCGCGCACAATGTTCCCAAGCCCGGGAGAAAAGCGCTTCGGGGTGGTGCTCTCTCCGGGCACTTTCAAGACCTCCCCGGCTGCCTCCAAGGCCGGTTTGCAAGGACTCATGCCCGCTGTTCCCGCCAGCCGCGCACAATGCTCCCAAGCCCGGGAGAAAAGGTTTTTGGGTTGGTGCTCACACCGGGCCCTGGAAGACCTCCCCGGCTGCCTCCAAAGGCCGATTTTCAAGCACTCCTGCCTGCTGTTCCCGCCACCTGCGCACAATGCTCCCAAGCCCGGGAGAAACGCGCTTCGGGGTGGTGCTCTCTACAGGCCCTTGGAAGACCTCCCCGGCTGTCTCCAAAGGCCGGTTTGCAAGGACTCCTTCCTGCTGTTCCCGCCAGCCACGCACAATGCGCCCAAGCCCGGGAGAAAAGCATTTTGGGATGGTGCTCTCTACAGGCCCTTGGAAGACCTCCCCGGCTGCCTCCAATGGCCAGTTTGCAAGCACTCATGCCCGCTGTTCCCACCAGCCGCGCACAATGCTCCCAAGCCCGGGAGAAAAGCTTTTTGGGGTGGTGCTCACACCGGGCCCTGGAAGACCTCCCCGGCTGCCTGCAAAGGCCGGTTTTCAAGCACTCCTGCCTGCTGTTCCCGCCACTCGCGCACAATGCTCCCAAGCCCGGGAGAAAAGCGCTTCGGGGTGGTGCTCTCACCGGTCCCTTGCCCCTGAGCCTGGGGGCAATGCAGGGGGAACACACTCCCAGGCCAAGGCAGAACCACATGCACACGTCTGATCTGCCCCCTGCACCGGCAGAGAGCTCGGGGGAGCCAGAGTCTGTCAGGCAGCTGCTGGGCTGGCCGCCTGTGTGGGAAGGGGCAGAGCCGACCTAGGGGCAAGTTGGGCCTCTTGCTCTCCCTGCTGCCCTGAGGCTGCTGGGCCAAAGAGGTCTTGGGCATCCAGCCCCTTGCTGGTCCCTTCCATCTGACGAGGCCCTCTGAGCTCCAGCACCTTGCAGTGTGGAGACAGCCCCTGCCAGAAACCTCCTCTCCAAGGAGGCCTCAACCGAGGCCTAGGCCCAGGGGAAAGGCACCAGCGGGGATGAGCCTGGGGAGGCGTCCGGGCATGACTGGACCCAGGCCCGCAGCCTGCCCCTTGGTGGGGCAGTACCCCCGGAGGCCAGGAAGGTCTGGGCAAGGCTGGCCAGGGGCAGGGGCCCTGCTGGGTCCTGTCCCTGGCCTGTAGGGCCTCTGAGCACAACCGGCCCTCTCCCACAGGAAGACCTCACCGGCTGCCTCCAAAGGCCAGTTTGCCAACACTCCTGCCCGCTGTTCCCGCCAGGCACGCACAATGCTCCCAAGCCCAGGAGAAAAGCGCATCGGGGTGGTGGTCTCTCCGGGCCCCTGCCCGTGAACCTGGGGGCCAGGCAGGGGATCCACAGTCCCAGGCCAAGGCAGAACCACATGCACACGTCTGTTCCTGCCCCCTGCACCGGCAGAGAGCTGGGGGGAGCCAGAGTCTGTCAGGCAGCTGCTGGGCTGGCCGCCTGTGTGGGAAGGGGCAGAGCCGAACTAGGGGCAAGTTGGGCCTCTTGCTCTCCCTGCTGCCCTGAGGCTGCTGGGCCAAAGAGGTCTTGGGCATCCAGCCCCTTGCTGGTCCCTTCCCTCTGACGAGGCCCTCTGAGCTCCAGCACCTTGCAGTGTGGAGACAGCCCCTGCCAGCAACCTCCTCTCCAAGGAGGCCTCAACCGAGGCCTAGGCCCAGGGGAAAGGCACCAGCGGGGATGAGCCAGTGGAGGCGCACGGGCATGTCTGGACCCAGTCCCCGCAGCCTGCCCCTTGGTGGGGCAGTACCCCCGGAGGCCAGGAAGGTCTGGGCAAGGCTGGCCAGGGGCAGGGGCCCTGCTGGGTCCTGCCCCTGGCCTGTGGGGCCTCTGAGCACAACCGGCCCTCTCCCACTGGAAGACCTCCCCGGCTGCCTCGAAAGGCCGGTTTGCCAACACTCCCGCCCGCTGTTCACGCCAGGCACGCACAATGCTCCCAAGCCCGGGAGAAAAGCGCTTCGGGGTGGTGCTCTCTCCGGGCCCTTGCCCCTGAGCCTGGGGTCCAGGCAGTGTGTCCACACTCCCAGACCAAGGCAGAACCACATGCACACGTCTGTTCCTGACCCCTGCACCGGCAGAGCGCTCGGGGGAGCCACAGTCTGTCAGGCAGCTGCTGGGTTGGCTGCCTGTGTGGGAAGGGGCAGAGCCGACCTAGGGGCAAGTTGGGCCTCTTCCTCTCCCTGCTGCCCTGAGGCTGCTGGGCCAAAGAGGTCTTGGGCATCCAGCCCCTTTCTGGTCCCTTCCCGCTGACGAGGCCCTCTGAGCTCCAGCACCTTGCAGTGTGGAGACAGCCCCTGCCAGCAACCTCCTCTCCAAGGAGGCCTCAACCGAGGCCTAGGACCAGGGGAAAGGCACCAGCGGGGATGAGCCTGGGGAGGCGCCCGGGCATGTCTGGACCCAGTCCCCGCAGCCTGCCCATTGGTGGGATAGTAACCCCGGAGTCCAGGTGGGTCTGGGCAAGGCTGCCAGGGGCAGGGACACTGCTGGGTCCTGCCCCTGGCCTGTGGGGCGTCTGAGCACAACCGGCACTCTCCCGCTGGAAGACCTCCCTGGCTGCCTCCAAAGGCCGGTTTGCAAGCACTCCCGCCCGCTGTTCCCGCCAGGCACGCACAATGCTACCAAGCCCGAGAGAAAAGCGCTTCGGGGTGGTGCTCTCTCCGGACCCTTGCCCCTGAGCCTGGGGGACAGGCAGGGGGAACACACTCCCAGGCCAAGGCAGAACGACATGCACACGTCTGTTCCTGCCCCCTACACCGGCAGAGAGATCGGGGGAGCCAGAGACTGCCAGGCTGCTGCTGGGCTGGCTGCCTGTCTGGGACGAGGCAGAGCCGACCTAGGGGCAAGTTGGGCCTCTTGCTCTCCCTGCTGCCCTGAGGCTGCTGGGTCAAAGAGGTCTTGGGCATCCAGCCCTTTCCTGGTCCCTTCCCTCTGACGAGGCCCTCTGAGCTCCAGCACCTTGCAGTGTGGAGACAGCCCCTGCCAGCAACCTCCTCTCCAAAGAGGCCTCAACCGAGGCCTACGCCCAGGGGAAAGGCACCAGCGGGGATGATCCTGGGGAGGCGCACGGACATGTCTGGACCCAGTCACCGCAGCCTGCCCCTTGGTGGGGCAGTACCCCCGGAGGCCAGGAAGGTCTGGGCAAGGCTGGCCAGGGGCAGGGGCCCTGCTGGGTCCTGCCCCTGGCCTGTGGGGCCTCTGAGCCCAACCGGCCCTCTCCCACTGGAAGACCTCCCCGGCTGCCTCCAAAGGCCGGTTTGCAAGCGCTCCCGCCCACTGTTCCCAGCAGGCGTGGACAATGCTCCCAAGCCCGGGAGAAAAGCGCTTCAGGGTGGTGCTCTCTCTGGGCCCTTGCCCCTGAGCCTGGGGGCAAGGCAGGGTGTCCACACTCCCAGGCCAAGGCAGAACCACATGCACACGTCTGATCTGCGCCCTGCACCGGCAGAGAGCTCGGGGGAGCCAGAGTCTGTCAGGCAGCTGCTGGGCTGGCCGCCTGTGTGGGAAGGGGCAGAGCCGACCTAGGGGCAAGTTGGGCCTCTTGCTCTCCCTGCTGCCCTGAGGCTGCTGGGCCAAAGAGGTCTTGGGCATCCAGCCCCTTGCTGGTCCCTTCCCTCTGACGAGGCCCTCTGAGCTCCAGCACCTTGCAGTGTGGAGACAGCCCCTGCCAGCAACCTCCTCTCCAAGGAGGCCTCAACCGAGGCCTAGGCCCAGGGGAAAGGCACCAGCGGGGATGAGCCTGGGGAGGCGCCCGGGCATGACTGGACCCAGGCCCGCAGCCTGCCCCTTGGTGGGGCAGTACCCCCGGAGGCCAGGAAGGTCTGGGCAAGGCTGGCCAGGGGCAGGGGCCCTGCTGGGTCCTGCCCCTGGCCTGTGGGGCCTCTGAGCACAACCGGCCCTCTCCCACTGGAAGACCTCCCCGGATGCCTCCAAAGGCCGGTTTGCCAACACTCCCGCCCGCTGTTCTCGCCAGGCACGCACAATTCTCCCAAGCCCGGGAGAAAAGCGCTTCGGTGTGTTGCTCTCTCCGGGCCCTTGCCCCTGAGCCTGGGGTCCAGGCAGTTGGAACACACTCCCAGGCCAAAGAAGAACGACATGCACACGCCTGTTCCTGCCCCCTACACCGGCAGAAAGCTCGGGGGAGCCAGAGACTGCCAGGCTGCTGCTGGGCTGGCTGCCTGTGTGGGACGGGGCAGAGCCGACCTAGGGGCAAGTTGGGCCTCTTGCTCTCCCTGCTGCCCTGAGGCTGCTGGGTCAAAGAGGTCTTGGGCATCCAGCCCCTTGCTGGTCCCTTCCCTCTGACGAGGCCCTCTGAGCTCCAGCACCTTGCAGTGTGGAGATAGCCCCTGCCAGCAACCTCCTCTCCAAAGAGGCCTCAACCGAGGCCTACGCCCAGGGGAAAAGCACCAGCGGGGATGATCCTGGGGAGGCGCACGGACATGTCTGGACCCAGTCCCCGCAGCCTGCCCCTTGGTGGGGCAGTACCCCCGGAGGCCAGGAAGGTCTGGGCAAGGCTGGCCAGGGGCAGGGGCCCTGCTGGGTCCTGCCCCTGGCCTGTGAGGCCTCTGAGCCCAACCGGCCCTCTCCCACTGGAAGACCTCCCCAGCTGCATCCAAAGTCCTGTTTGCAAACACTCCCGCCCGCTGTTCTCGCCAGGCACGCACAATTCTCCCAAGCCCGGGAGAAAAGCGCTTCGGTGTGTTGCTCTCTCCGGGCCCTTGCCCCTGAGCCTGGGGGCCAGGCAGTGGTTCCACACTCCCAGACCAAGGCAGAACCACATGCACACGTCTGTTCCTGACCCCTGCACCGGCAGAGAGCTCGGGGGAGCCAGAGTCTGTCAGGCAGCTGCTGGGCTGGCCGCCTGTGTGGGAAGGGGCAGAGCCGACCTAGGGGCAAGTTGGGCCTCTTCCTCTCCCTGCTGCCCTAAGGCTGCTGGGCCAAAGAGGTCTTGGGCATCCAGCCCCTTGCTGGTCCCTTCCCTCTGACGAGGCCCTCTGAGCTCCAGCACCTTGCAGTGTGGAGACAGCCCCTGCCAGCAACCTCCTCTCCAAGGAGGCCTCAACCGAGGCCTAGGCCCAGGGGAAAGGCACCAGCGGGGATGAGCCAGTGGAGGCGCAAGGGCATGTCTGGACCCAGTCCCCGCAGCCTGCCCCTTGGTGGGGCAGTACCCCCGGAGGCCAGGAAGGTCTGGGCAAGGCTGCCAGGGGCAGGGACACTGCTGGGTCCTGCCCCTGGCCTGTGGGGCGTCTGAGCACAACCGGCACTCTCCCGCTGGAAGACCTGCCCGGCTGCCTCCAAAGGCCGGTTAACAAGCGCTCCCGCCCACTGTTCCCAGCAGGCGTGCACAATGCTCCCAAGCCCGGGAGAAAAGCGCTTCGGGGTGGTGCTCTCTCCGGGCCCTTGCCCCTGAGCCTGGGGGCAAGGCAGGGTGTCCACACTCCCAGGCCAAGGCAGAACCACATGCACACGTCTGATCTGCCCCCTGCACCGGCAGAGAGCTCGGGGGAGCCAGAGTCTGTCAGGCAGCTGCTGGGCTGGCCGCCTGTGTGGGAAGGGGCAGAGCCGACCTAGGGGCAAGTTGGGCCTCTTGCTCTCCCTGCTGCCCTGAGGCTGCTGGGCCAAAGAGGTCTTGGGCATCCAGCCCCTTGCTTGTCCCTTCCCTCTGACGAGGCCCTCTGAGCTCCAGCACCTTGCAGTGTGGAGACAGCACCTGCCAGCAATCTCCTCTCCAAGGAGGCCTCAACCGAGGCCTAGGCCCAGGGAAAAGGCACCAGCGGGGTTGAGCCAGGGGAGGCGCCCGGGCATGTCTGGACCCTGTCCCCGCAGCCTGCCCCTTGGTGGGGCAGTACCCCCGGAGGCCAGGAAGGTCTGGGCAAGGCTGGCCAGGGGCAGGGGCCCTGCTGGGTCCTGCCCCTGGCCTGTGGGGCCTCTGAGCACAACCGGCCCTTGCCCACTGGAAGACCTCCCCGGCTGCCTCCAAAGGCCGGTTTGCAAGCCCTCCCGCCCACTGTTACCGCCAGGCGCGCACAATGCTCCCAAGCCCGGGAGAAAAGCGCTTCGGGGTGGTGGTCTCTCCGGGCCCCTGCCCCTGAGCCTGGGGGCCAGGCAGGGGATCCACAGTCCCAGGCCAAGGCAGAACCACATGCACACGTCTGTTCCTGCCCCCTCCACCGGCAGAGAGCTGGGGGGAGCCAGAGTCTGTCAGGCAGCTGCTGGGCTGGCCGCCTGTGTGGGAAGGGGCAGAGCCGACCTAGGGGCAAGTTGGGCCTCTTGCTCTCCCTGCTGCCCTGAGGCTGCTGGGCCAAAGAGGTCTTGGGCATCCAGCCCCTTGCTGGTCCCTTCCCTCTGACGAGGCCCTCTGAGCTCCAGCACCTTGCAGTGTGGAGACAGCCCCTGCCAGCAACCTCCTCTCCAAGGAGGCCTCAACCGAGGCCTAGGCCCAGGGGAAATGCACCAGCGGGGATGAGCCAGTGGAGGCGCACGGGCATATCAGGACCCAGTCCCCGCAGCCTGCCCCTTGGTGGGGCAGTACCCCCGGAGGCCAGGAAGGTCTGGGCAAGGCTGCCAGGGGCAGGGACACTGCTGGGTCCTGCCCCTGGCCTGTGGGGCGTCTGAGCACAACCGGCACTCTCCCGCTGGAAGACCTCCCCGTCTGCCTCCAAAGGCCGGTTTGAAAGCACTCCCGCCCGCTGTTCCCGCCAGGCAGGCACAATGCTCCCAAGCCCGGGAGAAAAGCGCTTCGGGGTGGTGCTCTCCTCCGGCCCTTGCCCCTGAGCCTGGGGGCCAGGCAGTTGGAACACACTCCCAGGCCAAGGCAGAACGACATGCACACGTCTGTTCCTGCCCCCTACACCGGCAGAGAGCTCGGGGGAGCCAGAGACTGCCAGGCTGCTGCTGGGCTGGCTGCCTGTGTGGGACGGGGCAGAGCCGACCTAGGGGCAAGTTGGGCCTCTTGCTCTCCCTGCTGCCCTGAGGCTGCTGGGTCAAAGAGGTCTTGGGCATCTAGCCCTTTGCTGGTCCCTTCCCTCTGACGAGGCCCTCTGAGCTCCAGCACCTTGCAGTGTGGAGACAGCCCCTGCCAGCAACCTCCTCTCCAAAGAGGCCTCAACCGAGGCCTACGCCCAGGGGAAAAGCACCAGCGGGGATGATCCTGGGGAGGCGCACGGACATGTCTGGACCCAGTCCCCGCAGCCTGCCCCTTGGTGGGGCAGTACCCCCGAAGGCCAGGAAGGTCTGGGCAAGGCTGGCCAGGGGCAGGGGACCTGCTGGGTCCTACCCCTGGCCTGTGAGGCCTCTGAGCACAACCGGCCCTCTCCCACTGGAAGACCTCCCCAGCTGCCTCCAAAGTCCTGTTTTCAAAGACTCCCGCCCGCTGTTCACGCCAGGCTCGCACAATGCTCCCAAGCCCGGGAGAAAAGTGCTTCGGGGTGGTGCTCTCTCCGGGCCCTTGCCCCTGAGCCTGGGGGCCAGGCAGTGGGTCCACACTCCCAGACCAAGGCAGAACCACATGCACACGTCTGTTCCTGACCCCTGCACCGGCAGAGAGCTCGGGGGAGCCAGAGTCTGTCAGGCAGCTGCTGGGCTGGCCGCCTGTGTGGGAAGGGGCAGAGCCGACCTAGGGGCAAGTTGGGCCTCTTCCTCTCCCTGCTGCCCTGAGGCTGCTGGGCCAAAGAGGTCTTGGGCATCCAGCCCCTTGCTGGTCCCTTCCCTCTGACGAGGCCCTCTGAGCTCCAGCACCTTGCAGTGTGGAGACAGCCCCTGCCAGCAACCTCCTCTCCAATGAGGCCTCAACCGAGGCCTAGGCCCAGGGGAAAGGCACCAGCGGGGATGAGCCTGGGGAGGCGCCCGGGCATGTCTGGACCCAGTCCCCGCAGCCTGCCCCTTGGTGGGGCAGTACCCCCGGAGGCCAGGAAGGTCTGTGCAAGGCTGCCAGGGGCAGGGACAGCGCTGGGTCCTGCCCCTGGCCTGTGGGACGTCTGAGCACAACCGGCACTCTCCCGCTGGAAGACCTCCCCGTCTGCCTCCAAAGGCCGGTTTGCAAGCACTCCCGCCCGCTGTTCCCGCCAGGCACGCACAATGCTCCCAAGCCCGGGAGAAAAGCGCTTCGGGGTGGTGCTCTCCTCGGGCCCTTGCCCCTGAGCCTGGGGGCCAGGCAGTTGGAACACACTCCCAGGCCAAGGCAGAACGACATGCACACGTCTGTTCCTGCCCCCTACACCGGCAGAGAGCTCGGGGGAGCCAGAGACTGCCAGGCTGCTGCTGGGCTGGCTGCCTGTGTGGGACGGGGCAGAGCCGACCTAGGGGCAAGTTGGGCCTCTTGCTCTCCCTGCTGCCCTGAGGCTGCTGGGTCAAAGAGGTCTTGGGCATCTAGCCCTTTGCTGGTCCCTTCCCTCTGACGAGGCCCTCTGAGCTCCAGCACCTTGCAGTGTGGAGACAGCCCCTGCCAGCAACCTCCTCTCCAAAGAGGCCTCAACCGAGGCCTACGCCCAGGGGAAAAGCACCAGCGGGGATGATCCTGGGGAGGCGCACGGACATGTCTGGACCCAGTCCCCGCAGCCTGCCCCTTGGTGGGGCAGTACCCCCGGAGGCCAGGAAGGTCTGGGCAAGGCTGGCCAGGGGCAGGGGACCTGCTGGGTCCTACCCCTGGCCTGTGAGGCCTCTGAGCACAACCGGCCCTCTCCCACTGGAAGACCTCCCCAGCTGCCTCCAAAGTCCTGTTTTCAAAGACTCCCGCCCGCTGTTCACGCCAGGCTCGCACAATGCTCCCAAGCCCGGGAGAAAAGTGCTTCGGGGTGGTGCTCTCTCCGGGCCCTTGCCCCTGAGCCTGGGGGCCAGGCAGTGGGTCCACACTCCCAGACCAAGGCAGAACCACATGCACACGTCTGTTCCTGACCCCTGCACCGGCAGAGAGCTCGGGGGAGCCAGAGTCTGTCAGGCAGCTGCTGGGCTGGCCGCCTGTGTGGGAAGGGGCAGAGCCGACCTAGGGCAAGTTGGGCCTCTTCCTCTCCCTGCTGCCCTGAGGCTGCTGGGCCAAAGAGGTCTTGGGCATCCAGCCCCTTGCTGGTCCCTTCCCTCTGACGAGGCCCTCTGAGCTCCAGCACCTTGCAGTGTGGAGACAGCCCCTGCCAGCAACCTCCTCTCCAATGAGGCCTCAACCGAGGCCTAGGCCCAGGGGAAAGGCACCAGCGGGGATGAGCCTGGGGAGGCGCCCGGGCATGTCTGGACCCAGTCCCCGCAGCCTGCCCCTTGGTGGGGCAGTACCCCCGGAGGCCAGGAAGGTCTGTGCAAGGCTGCCAGGGGCAGGGACAGCGCTGGGTCCTGCCCCTGGCCTGTGGGACGTCTGAGCACAACCGGCACTCTCCCGCTGGAAGACCTCCCCGTCTGCCTCCAAAGGCCGGTTTGCAAGCACTCCCGCCCGCTGTTCCCGCCAGGCACGCACAATGCTCCCAAGCCCGGGAGAAAAGCGCTTCGGGGTGGTGCTCTCTCCGGGCCCTTGCCCCTGAGCCTGCGGGCCAGGCAGGGGGAACACACTCCCAGGCCAAGACAGAACGACATGAACACGTCTGTTCCTGCCCCCTACACCGGCAGAGAGCTCGGGGGAGCCAGAGTCTCTCAGGCAGGTGCTGGGCTGGCCGCCTGTGTGGGAAGGGGCAGAGCCGACCTAGGGGCAAGTTGGGCCTCTTGCTCTCCCTGCTGCCCTGAGGCTGCTGGGCCAAAGACGTCTTGGGCATCCAGCCCTTTGCTGGTCCCTTCCCTCTGACGAGGCCCTCTGAGCTCCAGCACCTTGCAGTGTGGAGACAGCACCTGCCAGCAATCTCCGCTCCAAGGAGGCCTCAACCGAGGCCTAGGCCCAGGGGAAAGGCACCAGCGGGGATGAGCCTGGGGAGGCGCCCGGGCATGTCTGGACCCAGTCCCCGCAGCCTGCCCCTTGGTGGGGCAGTACCACTGGAGGCCAGGTAGGTCTGGGCAAGGCTGACCAGGGGCAGGGGACCTGCTGGGTCCTGCCCCTGGCCTGTGGGGCCTCTGAGCACAACCGGCCCTCTTCCACTGGAAGACCTCCCCGGCTGCCTCCAAAGGCCGGTTTGCCAACACTCCCGCCCGCTGTTCCCGCCAGGCACGCACAATGCTCCCAAGCCCGGGAGAAAAGCGCTTCGGGGTGGTGCTCTCTCCGGGCCCTTGCCCCTAAGCCTGCGGGACAGGCAGGGGGAATACACTCCGAGGCCAAGACAGAAAGACATGAACACGTCTGTTCCTGCCCCCTACACCGGCAGAGAGCTCGGGGGAGCCAGAGTCTGTCAGGCAGGTGCTGGGCTGGCCGCCTGTGTGGGAAGTGGCAGAGTCGACCTAGGGGCATGTTGGGCCTCTGCTCTCCCTGCTGCCCTGAGGCTGCTGGGCCAAAGAGGTCTTGGGCATCCAGCCCCTTGCTGGTCCCTTCCCTCTGACGAGGCCCTCTGAGCTCCAGCACCTTGCAGTGTGGAGACAGCCCCTGCCAGCAACCTCCTCTCCAAGGAGGCCTCAACCGAGGCCTAGCCCCAGGGGAAAGGCACCAGCTGGGAAGAGCCTGGGGAGGCGCCCGGGCATGTCTGGACCCAGTCCCCGCAGCCTGCCCCTTGGTGAGGCAGTACCCCCGGAGGCCAGGAAGGTCTGGGCAAGGCTGGTCAGGGTCAGGGGCCCTGCTGGGCCCTGCCCCTGGCCTGTGGGGCCTCTGAGCACAACCGGCCCTCTCCCACTGGAAGACCTCCCCGTCTGCCTCCAAAGGCCGGTTTGCCAACACTCCCGCCCGCTGTTCCCGCCAGGCACGCACAATTCTCCCAAGCCCGGGAGAAAAGCGCTTCGGGGTGGTGCTCTCTCCGGGCCCTTGCCCATGAGCCTGGGGGCAAGGCAGGGAGAACACACTCCCAGGCCAAGGCAGAACCACATGCCCACGTCTGTTCCTGTCCCCTGCACCGGCAGAGAGCTTGGGGGAGCCAGAGTTTGTCAGGCAGCTGCTGGGTTGGCCGCCTGTGTGGGAAGGGGCAGAGCCGAATAGGGGCAAGTTGGGCCTCTTGCTCTCCCTGCTGCCCTGAGGCTGCTGGGCCAAAGATGTCTTGGGCATCCAGCCCTTTACTGGTCCCTTCTCTCTGACGAGGCTCTCTGAGCTGCAGCACCTTGCAGTGTGGAGACAGCCCCTGCCAGCAACCTCCTCTCCAAGGAGGCCTCAACCGAGGCCTAGGCCCAGGGGAAAGGCACCAGCGGGGATGAGCCAGGGGAGGCGCCCGAGCATGTCTGGACCCAGTCCCCGCAGCCTGCCCCTTGGTGGGGCAGTACCCCCGGAGGCCAGGAAGGTCTGGGCAAGGCTGGCCAGGGGCAGGGGCCCTGCTGGGTCCTGCCCCTGGCCTGTGGGGCCTCTGAGCACAACCGGCCCTCTCCCACTGGAAGACCTCCCCGGCTGCCTCCAAAGGCCGGTTTGCAAGCGCTCCCGCCCACTGTTCCCAGCAGGCGTGCACAATGCTCCTAAGCCCGGGAGAAAAGCGCTTCGGCGTGGTGCTCTCTCCGGGCCCTTGCCCCTGAGCCTGGGGGCAAGGCAGGGTGTCCACACTCCCAGGCCAAGGCAGAACCACATGCACACGTCTGATCTGCCCCCTGCACCGGCAGAGAGCTCGGGGGATCCAGAGTCTGTCAGGCAGATGCTGGGCTGGCCGCCTGTGTGGGAAGGGGCAGAGCCGACCTAGGGGCAAGTTGGGCCTCTTGCTCTCCCTGCTGCCCTGAGGCTGCTGGGCCAAAGAGGTCTTGGGCATCCAGCCCCTTGCTGGTCCCTTCCCTCTGATCAGGCCCTCTGAGCTCCAGCACCTTGCAGTGTGGAGACAGCCCCTGCCAGCAACCTCCTCTCCAAGGAGGCCTCAACCGAGGCCTAGGCCCAGGGGAAAGGCACCAGCAGGGATGAGCCTGGGGAGGCGCCCGGGCATGACTGGACCCAGGCCCGCAGCCTGCCCCTTGGTGGGGCAGTACCCCCGGAGGCCAGGAAGGTCTGGGCAAGGCTGGCCAGGGGCAGGGGCCCTGCTGGGTCCTGTCCCTGGCCTGTAGGGCCTCTGAGCACAACCGGCCCTCTCCCACTGGAAGACCTCCCCGGCTGCCTCCAAAGGCCAGTTTGCCAACACTCCTGCCCGCTGTTCCCGCCAGGCACGCACAATGCTCCCAATTCCGTGAGAAAAGTGCTTCGGCATGGTGCTCTCTCCGGGCCCTTGGAAGACCTCCCAAGCTGCCTCCAAAGGCCGGCTTGCAAGCACTTCCGCCCGCTGTTCCCGCCAGCCTCGCACAATGCTCCCAAGCCCGGGAGAAAAGCGCTTCGGGGTGGTGTTCTCTCCGTGCCCATGGAGGACCTCCCTGGCTGGCCCCAAAGGCCGGTTTGCAAGCACTCCCACTCGCTGTTCCCGCCAGCCACGCACAATCCTCCAAAACCCCGGAGAAAAGCGCTTCGGGGTGGTGTTCTCTCCGTGCCCATGGAAGACCTCCCGGGGTGCCCCCAAAGGCCGGTTTGGAACCACTCCCACTCGCTGTTCCCGCCATCCGCGCAAATGTTCCAAGCCCGGGAGAAAAGCGCTTCTGGGTGGTGCTCTCTCCTGGCCCTTGGAAGACCTCCCCGGCTGCCTCCAAAGGCCGGTTTGCAAGCACTCCCGCCCGCTGTTCCCACCAGCCACGCACAATGCTCCCAAGCCCGGGAGAAAAGCATTTTGGGGTGGTGCTCACACCGGGCCCTGGAAGACCTCCCCGGCTGCCTCCAAAGGACGGTTTTCAAGCACTCCTGCCTGCTGTTCCCGCCACCCGCGCACAATGCTCCCAAGCCCGGGAGAAAAGCGCTTCGGGGTGGTGCTCTCTACAGGCCCTTCGAAAACCTCCCCGGCTGCCTCCAAAGGCCGGTTTGCAAGAACTCCTTCCTGCTGTTCCCGCCAGCCACGCACAATGCTCCCAAGCCCGGGAGAAAAGCATTTTGGGGTGGTGCTCACTCCGGGCCCTTGGAAGACTTCCCCGGCTGCCTCCAATGGCCAGTTTGCAAGCACTCATGGCCGCTGTTCCCACCAGCCGCGCACAATGCTCCCAAGCCCGGGAGAAAAGCTTTTTGGGGTGGTGCTCACACCGGGCCCTGGAAGACCTCCCCGGGTGCCTCCAAAGGCCGGTTTTCAAGCACTCCTGCCTTCTGTTCCCGCCACCTGCGCACAATGCTCCCAAGCCCGGGAGAAAAGCGCTTGGGGTGGTGCTCTCTACAGGCCCTTGGAAGACGTCCCCGGCTGCCTCCAAAGGCCGGTTTGCAAGGACTCCTTCCTGCTGTTCCCGCCAGCCACGCACAATGCTCCCAAGCCCGGGAGAAAAGCATTTTGGGGTGGTGCTCTCTACAGGCCCTTGGAAGACCTCCCCGGCTGCCTCCAATGGCCAGTTTGAAAGCACTCATGCCCGCTGTTCCCACCAGCCGCGCACAATGCTCCCAAGCCCGGGAGAAAAGCTTTTTGGGGTGGTGCTCACACCGGGCCCTGGAAGACCTCCCTGGCTGCCTCCAAAGGCCGGTTTTCAAGCACTCCTGCCTGCTGTTCCCGCCACCTGCGCACAATGCTCCCAAGCCCGGGAGAAAAGCGCTTCGGGGTGGTGCTCTCTACAGGCCCTTGGAAGACCTTCCCGGCTGCCTCCAATGGTCAGTTTGCAAGCACTCATGCCCGCTGTTCCCACCAGCCGCGCACAATGCTCCAAAGCCCGGGAGAAAAGCTTTTTGGGGTGGTGCTCCCACCGGGCCCTGGAAGACCTCCCCGGCTGCCTGCAAAGGCCGGTTTTCAAGCACTCCTGCCTGCTGTTCCCGCCACCTGCGCACAATACTCCCAAGCCCGGGAGAAAAGCGCTTCGGGGTGGTGCTCTCTACAGGTCCTTGGAAGACCTCCCCGGCAGCCTCCAAAGGCCGGTTTGCAAGGACTCCTTCCTGCTGTTCCCGCCAGCCACGCACAATGCTCCCAAGCCCGGGAGAAAAGTGCTTCGGGGTGGTGCTCTCTCCGGGCCCTTGGAAGACGTCCCCGGCTGCCTCCAAAGGCCGGTTTGCAAGCACTCATGCCCGTTGTTCCCACCAGCCGCGCACAATGCTCCCAAGCCCGGGAGAAAAGCGCTTCGGGGTGGTGCTCACTCCGGGCCCTTGGAAGACGTCCCCGGCTGCCTCCAATGGCCAGTTTGAAAGCACTCATGCCCGCTGTTCCCACCAGCCACGCACAATGCTCCCAAGCCCGGGAGAAAAGCTTTTTGGGGTGGTGCTCACACCGGGCCCTGGAAGACCTCCCCGGCTGCCTCCAAAGGCCGGTTTTCAAGCACTCCTGCCTGCTGTTCCCGCCACCTGCGCACAATGCTCCCAAGCCCGGGAGAAAAGCGCTTCGGGGTGGTGCTCTCTACAGGCCCTTGGAAGACCTCCCCGGCTGCCTCCAAAGGCCGGTTTGCAAGGACTCCTTCCTGCTGTTCCCGCCAGCCACGCACAATGCTCCCAAGCCCGGGAGAAAAGCATTTTGGGGTGGTGCTCTCTACAGGCCCTTGGAAGACCTCCCCGGCTGCCTCCAAAGGCCAGTTTGCAAGCACTCATGCCCGCTGTTATCACCAGCCACGCACAATGCTCCCAAGCCCGGGAGAAAAGCTTTTTGGGGTGGTGCTCACACCGGGCCCTGGAAGACCTCCCCGGCTGCCTCCAAAGGACGGTTTTCAAGCACTCCTGCCTGCTGTTCCCGCCACCTGCGCACAATGCTCCCAAGCCCGGGAGAGAAGCGCTTCGGGGTGGTGCTCTCTACAGGCCCTTGGAAGACCTCCCCGGCTGCCTCCAAAGGCCGGTTTGCAAGGACTCCTTCCTGCTGTTCCCGCTAGCCACGCACAATGCTCCCAAGCCCGGGAGAAAAGCATTTTGGGGTGGTGCTCTCTACAGGCCCTTGGAAGACCTCCCCGGCTGCCTCCAATGGCCAGTTTGCAAGCACTCATGCCCGCTGTTCCCACCAGCCGCGCACAATGCTCCCAAGCCCGGGAGAAAAGCTTTTTGGGGTGGTGCTCACACCGGGCCCTGGAAGACCTCCCCGGCTGCCTGCAAAGGCCGGTTTTCAAGCACTCCTGCCTGCTGTTCCCGCCACCCGCGCACAATGCTCCCAAGCCCGGGAGAAAAGCGCTTCGGGGTGGTGCTCTCTACAGGCCCTTGGAAGACCTCCCCGGCTGCCTCCAAAGGCCGGTTTGCAAGGACTCCTTCCTGCTGTTCCCGCCAGCCACGCACAATGCTCCCAAGCCCGGGAGAAAAGTGCTTCGGGGTGGTGCTCTCTCCGGGCTCTTGGAAGACGTCCCCGGCTGCCTCCAAAGGCCGGTTTGCAAGCACTCATGCCCGTTGTTCCCACCAGCCGCGCACAATGCTCCCAAGCCCGGGAGAAAAGCATTTTGGGGTGGTGCTCACTCCGGGCCCTTGGAAGACCTCTCCGGCTGCCTCCAAAGGCCAGTTTGCAAGCACTCCTGCCTGCTGTTCCCGCCAGCCGCGCACAATGCTCCCAAGCCCGGGAGAAAAGCGCTTCGGGGTGGTGCTCTCTCCGGGCACTTTCAAGACCTCCCCGGCTGCCTCCAAAGGCCGGTTTGTAAGTACTCATTCCCGCTGCTTCCGCCAGCCACGCACAATGCTCCCAAGACCGGGAGAAAAGCATTTTGGGGTGGTGCTCTCTCCGGGCCCTTGGAAGACCTCCCGGGCTGCCTCCAAAGGCCGGTTTGCAAGCACTCATGTCCGCTGTTCCCGACAGCCGCGCACAATGCTCCCAAGCCCGGGAGAAAAGCATTTTGGGGTGGTGATCAGTCCGGGCCCTTGGAAGACCTCCCCGGCTGCCTCCAAAGGACAGTTTGCAAGCATTCATGCCCGCTGTTCCCGCCAGCCGCGCACAATGCTCCCAAGACCGTGAGAAAAGCGCTTCGGGGTGGTGGTCTCTCCGGGACCATGGAGGACCTCCCCGGCTGCCCCCAAAGGCCGGTTTGCAAGCACTCCCACTCGCTGTTCCCGCCAGCCACACACAATGTTCCAAAACCCCAGAGAAAAGCGCTTCGGGGTGGTGCTCTCTCCGGGCCCTTGGAAGACTTCTCTGGCTGCCTCCAAAGGCCGGTTTGCAAGAATTCCCTCCCGCTGTCCCACCAGCCGCACACAATGCTCCAGAACCCGAGAGAAAAGCGCTTCGAGGTGGTGCTCTCTCCGGGCCCTTGGAAGAACTCCCCGGCTGCCTCCAATGGGCGGTATGCAAGCACTCATGCCCGCTCTTCCCACCAGCTATGCACAATGCTCCCAAGCATGGGAGAAAAGCATTTTGGGGTGGTGCTCACTCCTTGCCCTTGGAAGACCTCCGCGCCTGCCTCCAAAGGCCGGATTGCAAGCACTCCTGCCTGCTGTTCCCGCCACACGCGCACACTGCTCCCAAGCCCGGGAGAAAAGCGCATCGGGGTGGTGTTCTCTCCGGGCCCATGGAGGACCTCCCCGGCTGCCCCCAAAGGCCGGTTTGCAAGCATTCCCACTAGCTGTTCCCGCCAGCCACGCAAATGCTCCCAAGCCCGGGAGAAAAGCATTTTGGGGTGGTGCTCTCTCCGGGCCCTTGCCCCTGTGCCTCGGGGCCAGGCAGGGGGTCCACACGCCGAGGCAAAGTCAGAACCACATGCACACGTCTGTTCCTGTCCCCTGCACCGGAAGAGAGCTCGGGGGAGCCAGAGTCTGTCAGGCAGCTGCTGGGCTGGCGGCCTGTGTGGGAAGGGGCAGAGCCGACCTAGGGGCAAGTTGGGCCTCTTGCTCTCCCTGCTGCCCTGAGGCTGCTGGGCCAAAGAGGTCTTGGACATCCAGCCCCTTGCTGGTCCCTTCCATCTGAGGAGGCCCTCTGAGCTCCAACACCTTGCAGTGTGGAGACAGCCCCTGCCAGCAACCTCCTCTCCAAGGAGGCCTCAACCGAGGCCTAGTCCCAGGGAAAGGCACCAGCGGGGATGAACCTGGGGAGGCGCCCGGGAATGTCTGGACCCAGTCCCCGCAGCCTGCCCCTTGGTGGGGCAGTACCCCCGGAGGCCAGGAAGGTCTGGGCAAGGTTGGCCTGGGGCAGGGGCCCTGCTGGGTCCTGCCCCTGGCCTGTGGGGCCTCTGAGCATGAGCGGCCCTCTCCTGCTGGAAGACCTCCCCGGCTGCCTCCAAAGGCCAATTTGCCAACACTCGCGCCCGCTGTTCCCGCCAGGCACGCACAATGCTCCCAAACCCGGGAAAAAAGCGCTTCGGGGTGGTGGTCTCTCCGGGCCCCTGCCCCTGAGCCTGGGGGCCAGGCAGCGGATCCACAGTCCCAGGCCAAGGCAGAACCACATGCACACGTCTGTTCCTGCCCCCTTCACCGGCAGAGAGCTGGGGGGAGCCAGAGTCTGTCAGGCAGCTGCTGGGCTGGCCGCCTGTGTGGGAAGGGGCAGAGCCGACCTAGGGGCAAGTTGGGCCTCTTGCTCTCCCTGCTGCCCTGAGGCTGCTGGGCCAAAGACGTCTTGGGCATCCAGCCCCTTCCTGGTCCCTTCCCTCTGACGAGGCCCTCTGAGCTCCAGCACCTTGCAGTGTGGAGACAGCCCCTGCCAGCAACCTCCTCTCCAAGGAGGCCTCAACCGAGGCCTAGGCCCAGGGGAAAGGCACCAGCGGAGATGAGCCAGTGGAGGCGCCCGGGCATGTCTGGACCCAGTCCCCGCAGCCTGCCCCTTGGTGGGGCAGTACCCCCGGAGGCCAGGAAGGTCTGGGCAAGGCTGGCCAGGGGCAGGGGCCCTGCTGGGTCCTGCCCCTGGCCTGTAGGGCCTCTGAGCACAACCGGCCCTCTCCCGCTGGAAGACCTCCCCGGCTGCCTCCACAGGCCAGTTTGCCAACACTCCTGCCCGCTGTTCCCGCCAGGCACGCACAATGATCCCAAGCCCAGGAGAAAAGCGCTTCAGGGTGGTGCTCTCTCCCGGCCCTTGCCCCTGAGCCTGTGGGCAATGCAGGGGGAACACACTCCCAGACCAAGGCAGAACCACATGCACACGTCTGTTCCTGACCCCTGCACTGGCAGAGAGCTCGGGGGAGCCAGAGTCTGTCAGCCAGCTGCTGGATTGGCTGCCTGTGTGGGAAGGGGCAGAGCCGACCTAGGGGCAAGTTGGGCCTCTTCCTCTCCCTGCTGCCCTGAGGCTGCTGGGCCAAAGAGGTCTTGGGCATCCAGCCCCTTGCTGGTCCCTTCCCGCTGACGAGGCCCTCTGAGCTCCAGCACCTTGCAGTGTGGAGACAGCCCCTGCCAGCAACCTCCTCTCCAAGGAGGCCTCAACCGAGGCCTAGGCCCAGGGGAAAGGCACCAGCGGGGATGAGCCTGGGGAGGCGCCCGGCCATGTCTGGACCCAGTCCGCGCAGCCTGCCCCTTGGTGGGGTAGTAACCCCGGAGGCCAGGAGGGTCTGGGCAAGGCTGCCAGGGGCAGGGACACTGCTGGGTCCTGCCCCTGGCCTGTGGGGCGTCTGAGCACAACCGGCACTCTCCCGCTGGAAGACCTCCCCGTAGCCTCCAAAGGCCGGTTTGCAAGCACTCCCGCCCGCTGTTCCCGCCAGGCACGCACAATGCTCCCAAGCCCGGGAGAAAAGCGCTTCGGGGTGGTGCTCTCTCCGGGCCCTTGCCCCTGAGCCTGGGGGCCAGGCAGGGGGAACACACTCCCAGGCCAAGGCAGAACGACATGCACACGTCTGTTCCTGTCCCCTACACCGGCAGAGAGATCGGGGGAGCCAGAGACTGCCAGGCTGCTGCTGGGCTGGCTGCCTGTCTGGGACGGGGCAGAGCCGACCTAGGGGCAAGTTGGGCCTCTTGCTCTCCCTGCTGCCCTGAGGCTGCTGGGTCAAAGAGGTCTTGGGCATCCAGCCCCTTACTGGTCCCTTCCCTCTGACGAGGCCCTCTGAGCTCCAGCACCTTGCAGTGTGGAGACAGCCCCTGCCAGCAACCTCCACTCCAAAGAGGCCTCAACCGAGGCCTAGGCCCAGGGGAAAGGCACCAGCGGGGATGAGCCTGGGGAGGCGCCCGGGCATGTCTGGACCCAGTCCCCGCAGCCTTCCCCTTGGTGGGGCAGTACCCCCGGAGGCCAGGAAGGTCTGGGCAAGGCTGGCCAGGGGCAGGGGCCCTGCTGGGTCCTGCCCCTGGCCTGTGGGGCCTCTGAGCACAACCGGCCCTCTCCCACTGGAAGACCTCCCCGGCTGCCTCCAAAGGCCGGTTTGCAAGCGCTCCCGCCCACTGTTCCCAGCAGGCGTGCACAATGCTCCCAAGCCCGGGAGAAAAGCGCTTCAGGGTGGTGCTCTCTCTGGGCCCTTGCCCCTGAGCCTGGGGCAAGGCAGGGTGTCCACACTCCCAGGCCAAGGCAGAACCACATGCACACGTCTGATCTGCCCCCTGCACCGGCAGAGAGCTCGGGGGAGCCAGAGTCTGTCAGGCAGCTGCTGGGTTGGCCGCCTGTGTGGGAAGGGGCAGAGCCGACCTAGGGGCAAGTTGGGCCTCTTGCTCTCCCTGCTGCCCTGAGGCTGCTGGGCCAAAGAGGTCTTGGCCATCCAGCCCCTTGCTGGTCCCTTCCCTCTGACGAGGCCCTCTGAGCTCCAGCACCTTGCAGTGTGGAGACAGCCCCTGCCAGCAACCTCCTCTCCAAGGAGGCCTCAACCGAGGCCTAGGCCCAGGGGAAAGGCACCAGCGGGGATGAGACTGGGGAGGCGCCCGGGCATGACTGGACCCAGTCCCCGCAGCCTGCCCCTTGGTGGGGCAGTACCCCCGGAGGCCAGGAAGGTCTGGGCAAGGCTGGCCAGGGGCAGGGGCCCTGCTGGGTCCTGCCCCTGTCCTGTGGGGCCTCTGAGCACAACCGGCCCTCTCCCACTGGAAGACCTCCCCGGCTGCCTCCAAAGGCCGGTTTGCCAACACTCCCGCCCGCTGTTCTCGCCAGGCACGCACAATTCTCCCAAGCCCGGGAGAAAAGCGCTTCGGTGTGTTGCTCTCTCCTGGCCCTTGCCCCTGAGTGTGGGGGCCAGGCAGTGGTTCCACACTCCCAGACCAAGGCAGAACCACATGCACACGTCTGTTCCTGACCCCTGCACCGGCAGAGAGCTCGGGGGAGCCAGAGTCTGTCAGGCAGCTGCTGGGCTGGCCGCCTGTGTGGGAAGGGGCAGAGCCGACCTAGGGGCAAGTTGGGCCTCTTCCTCTCCCTGCTGCCCTGAGGCTGCTGGGCCAAAGAGGTCTTGGGCATCCAGCCCCTTGCTGGTCCCTTCCCTCTTTCGAGGCCCTCTGAGCTCCAGCACCTTGCAGTGTGGACACAGCCCCTGCCAGCAACCTCCTCTCCAAGGAGGCCTCAACCGAGGCCTAGGCCCAGGGGAAAGGCACCAGCGGGGATGAGCCAGTGGAGGCGCACGGGCATGTCTGGACCCAGTCCCCGCAACCTGCCCCTTGGTGGGGCAGTACCCCCGGAGGCCAGGAAGGTCTGGGCAACGCTGCCAGGGGCAGGGGCCCTGCTGGGGCTGCCCCTGGCCTGTGGGGCGTCTGAGCACAACCGGCACTCTCCCGCTGGAAGACCTGCCCGGCTGCCTCCAAAGGCCGGTTAACAATCGCTCCCGCCCACTGTTCCCAGCAGGCGTGCACAATGCTCCCAAGCCCGGGAGAAAAGCGCTTCGGGGTGGTGCTCTCTCCGGGCCCTTGCCCCTGAGCCTGGGGGCAAGGAAGGGGGTCCACACTCCCAGGACAAGGCAGAACCACATGCACACGTCTGATCTGCCCCCTGCACCGGCAGAGAGCTCGGGGGAGCCAGAGTCTGTCAGGCAGCTGCTGGGCTGGCCGCCTGTGTGGGAAGGGGCAGAGCCGACCTAGGGGCAAGTTGGGCCTCTTGCTCTCCCTGCTGCCCTGAGGCTGGTGGGCCAAAGAGGTCTTGTGCATCCAGCCCCTTGCTTGTCCCTTCCCTCTGACGAGGCCCTCTGAGCTCCAGCACCTTGCAGTGTTGAGACAGCACCTGCCAGCAATCTCCTCTCCAAGGAGGCCTCAACCGAGGCCTAGGCCCAGGGAAAAGGCACCAGCGGGGTTGAGCCAGGGGAGGCGCCCGGGCATGTCTGGACCCTGTCCCCGCAGCCTGCCCCTTGGTGGGGCAGTACCCCCGGAGGCCAGTAAGGTCTGCGCAAGGCTGGCCAGGGGCAGGGGACCTGCTGGGTCCTGCCCCTGGCCTGTGAGGCCTCTGAGCACAACCGGCCCTCTCCCACTGGAAGACCTCCACGGCTGCCTCCAACGTCCTGTTTGCAAACACTCCCGCCCGCTGTTCACGCCAGGCTCGCACAATGCTCCAAAGCCCGGGAGAAAAGCGCTTCGGCGTGGTGCTCTCTCCGGGCCCTTGCCCCTGAGCCTGGGGGCAAGGCGGGGGGAACACACTCCCAGGCCAAGGCAGAACCACATGCCCACGTCTGTTCCTGTCCCCTGCACCGGCAGAGAGCTTGGGGGAGCCAGAGTCTGTCAGGCAGCTGCTGGGTTGGCCGCCTGTGTGGGAAGGGGCAGAGCCGCCCTAGGGGCAAGTTGGGCCTCTTGCTCTCCCTGCTGCCCTGAGGCTGCTGGGCCAAAGACGTCTTGGGCATCCAGCCCCTTACTGGTCCCTTCCCTCTGACGAGGCCCTCTGAGCTCCAGCACCTTGCAGTGTGGAGACAGCCCCTGCCAGCAACCTCCTCTCCAAGGAGGCCTCAACCGAGGCCTAGGCCCAGGGGAAAGGCACCAGCGGGGATGAGCCTGGGGAGGCGCCCGGGCATGTCTGGACCCAGGCCCCGCAGCCTGCCCCTTGGTGGGGCAGTACCCCCGGAGGCCAGGAAGGTCTGGGCAAGGCTGCCAGGGGCAGGGACACTGCTGGGTCCTGCCCCTGGCCTGTGGGGCGTCTGAGCACAACCGGCACTCTCCCGCTGGAAGACCTCCCCGTCTGCCTCGAAAGGCCGGTTTGCAAGCACTCCCGCCCGCTGTTCCCGCCAGGCACGCACAATGCTCCCAAGCCCGGGAGAAAAGCGCTTCGGGGTGGTGCTCTCACCGGGCCCTTGCCCCTGAGCCTGGGGGCCAGGCAGGGGGAACACACTCCCAGGCCAAGGCAGAACGACATGTACAGGTCTGTTCCTGCCCCCTACACCGGCAGAGAGCTCGGGGGAGCCAGAGACTGCCAGGCTGTTGCTGGGCTGGCCGCCTGTGTGGGACGGGGCAGAGCCGACCTAGGGGCAAGTTGGGCCTCTTGCTCTCCCTGCTGCCCTGAGGCTGCTGGGTCAAAGAGGTCTTGGGCATCCAGCCCTTTGCTGGTCCCTTCCCTCTGACGAGGCCCTCTGATCTCCAGCACCTTGCAGTGTGGAGACAGACCCTGCCAGCAACCTCCTCTCCAAGGAGGCCTCAACCGAGGCCTAGGCCCAGGGGAAAGGCACCAGCGGGGATGAGCCTGGGGAGGCGCCCGGGCATGTCTGGACCCAGTCCCCGCAGCCTGCCCCTTGGTGGGGCAGTACCCCCGGAGGCCAGGAAGGTCTGGGCAAGGCTGGCCAGGGTCAGGGGCCCTGCTGGGTCCTGCCCCTGGCCTGTGGGGCCTCTGAGCACAACCGGCCCTCTCCCACTGGAAGACCTCCCCGGCTGCCTCCAAAGTCCTGTTTGCAAACACTCCCGCCCGCTGTTCACGCCAGGCTCGCACAATGCTCCCAAGCCCGGGAGAAAAGCGCATTGGGGTGGTTCTCTCTCCGGGCCCTTGCCCCTGAGCCTGGGGGCAAGGCACGGGGAACACACTCCCTGGCCAAGGCAGAACCACATGCCCACGTCTGTTCCTGTCCCCTGCACCGGCAGAGAGCTCGGGGGAGCCAGAGTCTCTCAGGCAGGTGCTGGGCTGGCCGCCTGTGTGGGAAGGGGCAGAGCCGACCTAAGGGCAAGTTGGGCCTCTTGCTCTCCCTGCTGCCCTGAGGCTGCTGGGCCAAAGAGGTCTTGGGCATCCAGCCCCTAACTGGTCCCTTCCCTCTGACGAGGCCCTCTGAGCTCCAGCACCTTGCAGTGTGGAGACAGCCCCTGCCAGCAACCTCCTCTCCAAGGAGGCCTCAACCGAGGCCTAGGCCCAGGGGAAAGGCACCAGCGGGGATGAGCCTGGGGAGGCGCCCGGGCATGTCTGGACCCAGTCCCCGCAGCCTGCCCCTTGGTGGGGCAGTACCCCTGGAGGCCAGGATTGTCTGGGCAAGGCTGACCAGGGGCAGGGGCCCTGCTGGGTCCTGCCCCTGGCCTGTGGGGCCTCTGAGCACAACCGGCCCTCTCCCACTGGAAGACCTCCCCGGCTGCCTCCAAAGGCCGTTTTGCACGCACCTCCGCCCACTGTTCCCACCAAGCGCGCACAATGCTCCCAAGCCCGGGAGAAAAGCGCTTCGGGGTGGTGCTCTCTCCGGGCCCTTGCCCCTGAGCCTGGGGGCCAGGAAGGGGGTCCACATTCCCAGACCAACGCAGAACCACATGCACACGTCTGTTCCTGACCCCTGCACCGGCAGAGAGCTCGGGGGAGCCAGAGTCTGTCAGGCAGCTGCTGGGTTGGCTGCCTGTGTGGGAAGGGGCAGAGCCGACCTAGGGGCAAGTTGGGCCTCTTGCTCTCCCTGCTGCCCTGAGGCTGCTGGGCCAAAGAGGTCTTGGGCATCCAGCTCCTTGCTGGTCCCTTCCCGCTGACGAGGCCCTCTGAGCTCCAGCACCTTGCAGTGTGGAGACAGCCCCTGCCAGCAACCTCCTCTCCAAGGAGGCATCAACCGAGGCCTATGCCCAGGGGAAAGGCACCAGCGGGGATGAGCCTGGGGAGGCGCCCAGGCATGTCTGGACCCAGTCCCCGCAGCCTGCCCCTTGGTGGGGCAGTACCCCCGGAGGCCAGGAAGGTCTGGGCAAGGCTGGCCAGGGGCAGGGGACCTGCTGGGTCCTGCCCCTGGCCTGTGAGGCCTCTGAGCACAACCGGCCCTCTCCCACTGGTAGACCTCCACGGCTGCCTCCAAAGTCCTGTTTGCAAACACTCCCGCCCGCTGTTCACGCCAGGCTCGCACAATGCTCCCAAGCCCGGGAGAAAAGCGCATTGGGGTGGTGCTCTCTCCGGGCCCTTGCCCCTGAGCCTGGGGGCAAGGCAGGGGGAACACACTCCCAGGCCAAGGCAGAACCACATGCCCACGTCTGTTCCTGTCCCCTGCACCGGCAGAGAGCTTGGGGGAGCCAGAGTCTGTCAGGCAGCTGCTGGGTTGGCCGCCTGTGTGGGAAGGGGCAGAGCCGCCCTAGGGGCAAGTTGGGCCTCTTGCTCTCCCTGCTGCCCTGAGGCTGCTGGGCCAAAGACGTCTTGGGCATCCAGCCCCTTACTGGTCCCTTCCCTCTGACGAGGCCCTCTGAGCTCCAGCACCTTGCAGTGTGGAGACAGCCCCTGCCAGCAACCTCCTCTCCAAGGAGGCCTCAACCGAGGCCTAGGCCCAGGGGAAAGGCACCAGCGGGGATGAGCCTGGGGAGGCGCCCGGGCATGTCTGGACCCAGGCCCCGCAGCCTGCCCTTTGGTGGGGCAGTACCCCCGGAGGCCAGGAAGGTCTGGGCAATGCTGGCCAGGGGCAGGGGCCCTGCTGCGTCCTGCCCCTGGCCTGTGGGTCCTCTGAGCACAACCGGCCCTCTCCCACTGGAAGACCTCCCCGGCTGCCTCCAAAGGCCGGTTTGCAAGCGCTCCCACCCACTGTTCCCAGCAGGCGTGCACAATGCTCCCAAGCCCGGGAGAAAAGCGCTTCAGGGTGGTGCTCTCTCCGGGCCCTTGCCCCTGAGCCTGGGGGCAAGGCAGGGTGTCCACACTCCCAGGACAAGGCAGAACCACATGCACACGTCTGATCTGCCCCCTGCACCGGCAGAGAGCTCGGGGGAGCCAGAGTCTGTCAGGCAGCTGCTGGGCTGGCCGCCTGTGTGGGAAGGGGCAGAGCCGACCTAGGGGCAAGTTGGGCCTCTTGCTCTCCCTGCTGCCCTGAGGCTGCTGGGCCAAAGAGGTCTTGGGCATCCAGCCCCTTGCTGGTCCCTTCCCTCTGACGAGGCCCTCTGAGCTCCAGCACCTTGCAGTGTGGAGACAGCCCCTGCCAGCAACCTCCTCTCCAAGGAGGCCTCAACCGAGGCCTAGGCCCAGGGGAAAGGCACCAGCGGGGATGAGCCTGGGGAGGCGCCCGGGCATGTCTGGACCCAGTCCCCGCAGCCTGCCCCTTGGTGGGGCAGTACCCCCGGAGGCCAGGAAGGTCTGGGCAAGGCTGTCAGGGGCAGGGACACTGCTGGGTCCTGCCCCTGGCCTGTGGGGCGTCTGAGCACAACCGGCACTCTCCCGCTGGAAGACCTCCCCGTCTGCCTCGAAAGGCCGGTTTGCAGCACTCCCGCACGCTGTTCCCGCCAGGCACGCACAATGCTCCCAAGCCCGGGAGAAAAGCGCTTCGGGGTGGTGCTCTCACCGGGCCCTTGCCCCTGAGCCTGGGGGCCAGGCAGGGGGAACACACTCCCAGGCCAAGGCAGAACGACATGCACAGGTCTGTTCCTGCCCCCTACACCGGCAGAGAACTCGGGGGAGCCAGAGACTGCCAGGCTGCTGCTGGGCTGGCCGCCTGTGTGGGACGGGGCAGAGCCGACCTAGGGGCAAGTTGGGCCTCTTGCTCTCCCTGCTGCCCTGAGGCTGCTGGGTCAAAGAGGTCTTGGGCATCCAGCCCTTTGCTGGTCCCTTCCCTCTGACGAGGCCCTCTGATCTCCAGCACCTTGCAGTGTGGAGACAGCCCCTGCCAGCAACCTCCTCTCCAAGGAGGCCTCAACCGAGGCCTAGGCCCAGGGGAAAGGCACCAGCGGGGATGAGCCTAGGGAGGCACCCGGGCATGTCTGGACCCAGTCCCCGCAGCCTGCCCCTTGGTGGGGCAGTACCCCCGGAGGCCAGGAAGGTCTGGGCAAGGCTGGCCAGGGTCAGGGGCCCTGCTGGGTCCTGACCCTGGCCTGTGGGGCCTCTGAGCACAACCGGCCCTCTCCCACTGGAAGACCTCCCCGGCTGCCTCCAAAGTCCTGTTTGCAAACACTCCCGCCCGCTGTTCACGCCAGGCTCGCACAATGCTCCCAAGCCCGGGAGAAAAGCGCATTGTGGTGGTGCTCTCTCCGGGCCCTTGCCCCTGAGCCTGGGGGCAAGGCACGGGGAACAAACTCCCTGGCCAAGGCAGAACCACATGCCCACGTCTGTTCCTGTCCCCTGCACCGGCAGAGAGCTCGGGGGAGCCAGGGTCTCTCAGGCAGGTGCTGGGCTGGCCGCCTGTGTGGGAAGGGGCAGAGCCGACCTAGGGGCAAGTTGGGCCTCTTGCTCTCCCTGCTGCCCTGAGGCTGCTGGGCCAAAGAGGTCTTGGGCATCCAGCCCCTAACTGGTCCCTTCCCTCTGACGAGGCCCTCTGAGCTCCAGCACCTTGCAGTGTGGAGACAGCCCCTGCCAGCAACCTCCTCTCCAAGGAGGCCTCAACCGAGGCCTAGGCCCAGGGGAAAGGCACCAGCGGGGATGAGCCTGGGGAGGCGCCCGGGCATGTCTGGACCCAGTCCCCGCAGCCTGCCCCTTGGTGGGGCAGTACCCCTGGAGGCCAGGAAGGTCTGGGCAAGGCTGACCAGGGGCAGGGGACCTGCTGGGTCCTGCCCCTGGCCTGTGGGGCCTCTGAGCACAACCGGCCCTCTCCCACTGGAAGACCTCCCCGGCTGCCTCCAAAGGCCGTTTTGCACGCACCTCCGCCCACTGTTCCCACCAAGCGCGCACAATGCTCCCAAGCCCGGGAGAAAAGCGCTTCGGGGTGGTGCTCTCTCCGGGCCCTTGCCCCTGAGCCTGGGGGCCAGGAAGGGGGTCCACACTCCCAGACCAAGGCAGAACCACATGCACACGTCTGTTCCTGACCCCTGCACCGGCAGAGAGCTCGGGGGAGCCAGAGTCTGTCAGGCAGCTGCTGGGCTGGCCGCCTGTGTGGGAAGGGGCAGAGCCGACCTAGGGGCAAGTTGGGCCTCTTGCTCTCCCTGCTGCCCTGAGGCTGCTGGGTCAAAGAGGTCTTGGGCATCCAGCCCTTTGCTGGTCCCTTCCCTCTGACGAGGCCCTCTGATCTCCAGCACCTTGCAGTGTGGAGACAGCCCCTGCCAGCAACCTCCTCTCCAAGGAGGCCTCAACCGAGGCCTAGGCCCAGGGGAAAGGCACCAGCGGGGATGAGCCTGGGGAGGCGCCCGGGCATGTCTGGACCCAGTCCCCGCAGCCTGCCCCTTGGTGGGGCAGTACCCCCGGAGGCCAGGAAGGTCTGGGCAAGGCTGGCCAGGGTCAGGGGCCCTGCTGGGTCCTGCCCCTGGCCTGTGGGGCCTCTGAGCACAACCGGCCCTCTCCCACTGGAAGACCTCCCCGGCTGCCTCCAAAGTCCTGTTTGCAAACACTCCCGCCCGCTGTTCACGCCAGGCTCGCACAATGCTCCCAAGCCCGGGAGAAAAGCGCATTGGGGTGGTTCTCTCTCCGGGCCCTTGCCCCTGAGCCTGGGGGCAAGGCACGGGGAACACACTCCCTGGCCAAGGCAGAACCACATGCCCACGTCTGTTCCTGTCCCCTGCACCGGCAGAGAGCTTGGGGGAGCCAGAGTCTGGCAGGCAGCTGCTGGGTTGGCCGCCTGTGTGGGAAGGGGCAGAGCCGACCTAGGGGCAAGTTGGGCCTCTTACTCTCCCTGCTGCCCTGAGGCTGCTGGGCCAAAGACGTCTTGGGCATCCAGCCCCTTACTGGTCCCTTCCCTCTGACGAGGCCCTCTGAGCTCCAGCACCTTGCAGGGTGGAGACAGCCCCTGCCAGCAACCTCCTCTCCAAGGAGGCCTCAACCGAGGCCTAGGCCCAGGGGAAAGGCACCAGCGGGGATGAGCCAGGGGAGGCGCCCGGGCATGTCTGGACCCAGGCCCCGCAGCCTGCCCCTTGGTGGGGCAGTATCCCCGGAGGCCAGGAAGGTCTGGGCAAGGCTGGCCAGGGGCAGGGGCCCTGCTGCGTCCTGCCCTTGGCCTGTGGGGCCTCTGAGCACAACCGGCCCTCTCCCACTGGAAGACCTCCCCGGCTGTCTCCAAAGGCAGGTTTGCAAGCGCGCCCGCCCACTGTTCCCAGCAGGCGTGCACAATGCTCCCAAGCCCGGGAGAAAAGCGCTTCAGGGTGGTGCTCTCTCCGGGCCCTTGCCCCTGAGCCTGGGGGCAAGGCAGGGTGTCCACACTCCCAGGCCAAGGCAGAACCACATGCACACGTCTGATCTGCCCCCTGCACCGGCAGAGAGCTCGGGGGAGCCAGAGTCTGTCAGGCAGCTGCTGGGTTGGCCGCCTGTGTGGGAAGGGGCAAAGCCGACCTAGGGGCAAGTTGGGCCTCTTGCTCTCCCTGCTGCCCTGAGGCTGCTGGGCCAAAGAGGTCTTGGCCATCCAGCCCCTTGCTGGTCCCTACCCTCTGACGAGGCCCTCTGAGCTCCAGCACCTTGCAGTGTGGAGACAGCCCCGGCCAGCAACCTCCTCTCCAAGGAGGCCTCAACCGAGGCCTAGGCCCAGGGGAAAGGCACCAGCGGGGATGAGCCTGGGGAGGCGCCCGGGCATGACTGGACCCAGTCCCCGCAGCCTGCCCCTTGGTGGGGCAGTACCCCCGGAGGCCAGGAAGGTCTGGGCAAGGCTGGCCAGGGTCAGGGGCCCTGCTGGGTCCTGCCCCTGGCCTGTGGGGCCTCTGAGCACAACCGGCCCTCTCCCACTGGAAGACCTCCCCGGCTGCCTCCAAAGGCCGGTTTGCCAACACTCCCGCCCGCTGTTCTCGCCAGGCACGCACAATTCTCCCAAGCCCGGGAGAAAAGCGCTTAGGTGTGTTGCTCTCTCCGGGCCCTTGCCCCTGAGTGTGGCGGCCAGGCAGTGGTTCCACACTCCCAGACCAAGGCAGAACCACATGCACACGTCTGTTCCTGACCCCTGCACCGGCAGAGAGCTCGGGGGAGCCAGAGTCTGTCAGGCAGCTGCTGGGCTGGCCGCCTGTGTGGGAAGGGGCAGAGCCGACCTAGGGGCAAGTTGGGCCTCTTGCTCTCCCTGCTGCCCTGAGGCTGCTGGGTCAAAGAGGTCTTGGGCATCCAGCCCTTTGCTGGTGCCTTCCCTCTGACGAGGCCCTCTGAGCTCCAGCACCTTGCAGTGTGGAGATAGCCCCTGCCAGCAACCTCCTCTCCAAAGAGGCCTCAACCGAGGCCTACGCCCAGGGGAAAAGCACCAGCGGGGATGATCCTGGGGAGGCGCACGGACATGTCTGGACCCAGTCCCCGCAGCCTGCCCCTTGGTGGGGCAGTATCCCCGGAGGCCAGGAAGGTCTGGGCAAGGCTGGCCAGGGGCAGGGGCCCTGCTGCGTCCTGCCCTTGGCCTGTGGGGCCTCTGAGCACAACCGGCCCTCTCCCACTGGAAGACCTCCCCGGCTGTCTCCAAAGGCAGGTTTGCAAGCGCGCCCGCCCACTGTTCCCAGCAGGCGTGCACAATGCTCCCAAGCCCGGGAGAAAAGCGCTTCAGGGTGGTGCTCTCTCCGGGCCCTTGCCCCTGAGCCTGGGGGCAAGGCAGGGTGTCCACACTCCCAGGCCAAGGCAGAACCACATGCACACGTCTGATCTGCCCCCTGCACCGGCAGAGAGCTCGGGGGAGCCAGAGTCTGTCAGGCAGCTGCTGGGTTGGCCGCCTGTGTGGGAAGGGGCAAAGCCGACCTAGGGGCAAGTTGGGCCTCTTGCTCTCCCTGCTGCCCTGAGGCTGCTGGGCCAAAGAGGTCTTGGCCATCCAGCCCCTTGCTGGTCCCTTCCCTCTGACGAGGCCCTCTGAGCTCCAGCACCTTGCAGTGTGGAGACAGCCCCGGCCAGCAACCTCCTCTCCAAGGAGGCCTCAACCGAGGCCTAGGCCCAGGGGAAAGGCACCAGCGGGGATGAGCCTGGGGAGGCGCCCGGGCATGACTGGACCCAGTCCCCGCAGCCTGCCCCTTGGTGGGGCAGTACCCCCGGAGGCCAGGAAGGTCTGGGCAAGGCTGGCCAGGGTCAGGGGCCCTGCTGGGTCCTGCCCCTGGCCTGTGGGGCCTCTGAGCACAACCGGCCCTCTCCCACTGGAAGACCTCCCCGGCTGCCTCCAAAGGCCGGTTTGCCAACACTCCCGCCCGCTGTTCTCGCCAGGCACGCACAATTCTCCCAAGCCCGGGAGAAAAGCGCTTAGGTGTGTTGCTCTCTCCGGGCCCTTGCCCCTGAGTGTGGCGGCCAGGCAGTGGTTCCACACTCCCAGACCAAGGCAGAACCACATGCACACGTCTGTTCCTGACCCCTGCACCGGCAGAGAGCTCGGGGGAGCCAGAGTCTGTCAGGCAGCTGCTGGGCTGGCCGCCTGTGTGGGAAGGGGCAGAGCCGACCTAGGGGCAAGTTGGGCCTCTTGCTCTCCCTGCTGCCCTGAGGCTGCTGGGCCAAAGAGGTCTTGGGCATCCAGCCCCTTGCTGGTCCCTTCCCTCTGACGAGGCCCTCTGAGCTCCAGCACCTTGCAGTGTGGAGACAGCCCCTGCCAGCAACCTCCTCTCCAAGGAGGCCTCAACCGAGGCCTAGGCCCAGGGGAAAGGCACCAGCGGGGATGAGCCTGGGGAGGCGCACGGGCATGTCTGGACCCAGTCCCCGCAGCCTGCCCCTTGGTGGGGCAGTACCCCCGGAGGCCAGGAAGGTCTGGGCAAGGCTGCCAGGGGCAGGGACACTGCTGGGGCTGCCCCTGGCCTGTGGGGCGTCTGAGCACAACCGGCCCTCTCCCGCTGGAAGACCTCCCCGGCTGCCTCCAAAGGCCGGTTAACAAGCGCTCCCGCCCACTGTTCCCAGCAGGCGTGCACAATGCTCCCAAGCCCGGGAGAAAAGCGCTTCGGGGTGGTGCTCTCTCCGGGCTCTTGCCCCTGAGCCTGGGGGCCAGGCAGTTGGAACACACTCCCAGGCCAAAGCAGAACGACATGCACACGTCTGTTCCTGCCCCCTACACCGGCAGAGAGCTCGGGGGAGCCAGAGACTGCCAGGCTGCTGCTGGGCTGGCTGCCTGTGTGGGACGGGGCAGAGCCGACCTAGGGGCAAGTTGGGCCTCTTGCTCTCCCTGCTGCCCTGAGGCTGCTGGGTCAAAGAGGTCTTGGGCATCCAGCCCTTTGCTGGTCCCTTCCCTCTGACGAGGCCCTCTGAGCTCCAGCACCTTGCAGTGTGGAGATAGCCCCTGCCAGCAACCTCCTCTCCAAAGAGGCCTCAACCGAGGCCTACGCCCAGGGGAAAAGCACCAGCGGGGATGATCCTGGGGAGGCGCACGGACATGTCTGGACCCAGTCCCCGCAGCCTGCCCCTTGGTGGGGCAGTACCCCCGGAGGCCAGGAAGGTCTGGGCAAGGCTGGCCAGGGGCAGGGACCCTGCTGGGTCCTGCCCCTGGCCTGTGAGGCCTCTGAGCACAACCAGCCCTCTCCCACTGGAAGACCTCCCCAGCTGCATCCAAAGTCCTGTTTGCAAACACTCCCGCCCGCTGTTCACGCCAGGCTCGCACAATGCTCCCAAGCCCGGGAGAAAAGCGCTTCGGGGTGGTGCTCTCTCCGGGCCCTTGCCCCTGAGCCTGGGGGCCAGGCAGTGGGTCCACACTCCCAGACCAAGGCAGAACCACATGCACACGTCTGTTCCTGACCCCTGCACCGGCAGAGAGCTCGGGGGAGCCAGAGTCTGTCAGGCAGGTGCTGGGCTGGCCGCCTGTGTGGGAAGGGGCAGAGCCGACCTAGGGGCAAGTTGGGCCTCTTCCTCTCCCTGATGCCCTGAGGCTGCTGGGCCAAAGAGGTCTTGGGCATCCAGCCCCTTGCTGGTCCCTTCCCTCTGACGAGGCCCTCTCAGCTCCAGCACCTTGCAGTGTGGAGACAGCCCCTGCCAGCAACCTCCTCTCCAATGAGGCCTCAACCGAGGCCTAGGCCCAGGGGAAAGGCACCAGCGGGGATGAGCCTGGGGAGGCGCCCGGGCATGTCTGGACCCAGTCCCCGCAGCCTGCCCCTTGGTGGGGCAGTACCCCCGGAGGCCAGGAAGGTCTGTGCAAGGCTGCCAGGGGCAGGGACAGCGCTGGGTCCTGCCCCTGGCCTGTGGGACGTCTGAGCACAACCGGCACTCTCCCGCTGGAAGACCTCCCCGTCTGCCTCCAAAGGCCGGTTTGCAAGCACTCCCGCCCGCTGTTCCCGCCAGGCACGCACAATGCTCCCAAGCCCGGGAGAAAAGCGCTTCGGGGTGGTGCTCTCTCCGGGCCCTTGCCCCTAAGCCTGCGGGCCAGGCAGGGGGAACACACTCCCAGGCCAAGACAGAACGACATGAACATGTCTGTTCCTGCCCCCTACACCGGCAGAGAGCTCGGGGGAGCCAGAGTCTCTCAGGCAGGTGCTGGGCTGGCCGCCTGTGTGGGAAGGGGCAGAGCCGACCTAGGGGCAAGTTGGGCCTCTTGCTCTCCCTGCTGCCCTGAGGCTGCTGGGCCAAAGACGTCTTGGGCATCCAGCCCTTTGCTGGTCCCGTCCCTCTGACGAGGCCCTCTGAGCTCCAGCACCTTGCAGTGTGGAGACAGCACCTGCCAGCAATCTCCTCTCCAAGGAGGCCTCAACCGAGGCCTAGGCCCAGGGGAAAGGCACCAGCGGGGATGAGCCTGGGGAGGCGCCCGGGCATGTCTGGACCCAGTCCCCGCAGCCTGCCCCTTGGTGGCGCAGTACCCCTGGAGGCCAGGAAGGTCTGGGCAAGGCTGACCAGGGGCAGGGGACCTGCTGGGTCCTGCCCCTGGCCTTTGGGGCCTCCGAGCACAACCGGCCCTCTCCCACTGGAAGACCTCCCCGGCTGCCTCCAAAGGCCGTTTTGCACGCACTCCCGCCCACTGTTCCCACCAAGCGCGCACAATGCTCCCAAGCCCGGGAGAAAAGCGCTTCGGGGTGGTGCTCTCTCCGGGCCCTTGCCCCTGAGCCTGGGGGCCAGGCAGGGGGTCCACACTCCCAGGGCAAGGCAGAACCACATGCACACGTCTGTTCCTGACCCCTGCACCGGCAGAGAGCTCGGGGGAGCCAGAGTCTGTCAGGCAGCTGCTGGGCTGGCCGCCTTTGTGGGAAGGGGCAGAGCCGACCTAGGGGCAAGTTGGGCCTCTTGCTCTCCCTGCTGCCCTGAGGCTGCTGGGCCAAAGAGGTCTTGGGCATCCAGCCCTTTGCTTGTCCCTTCCCTCTGACGAGGCCCTCTGAGCTCCAGCACCTTGCAGTGTGGAGACAGCCCCTGCCAGCAACCTCCTCTCCAAGGAGGCCTCAACCGAGACCTAGGACCAGGGGAAAGGCACCAGCGGGGATGAGCCTGGGGAGGCGCCCGGGCATGTCTGGACCGAGTCCCCGCAGCCTGCCCCTTGGTGGGGCAGTACCCCCGGAGGCCAGGAAGGTCTGGGAAAGCCTGGCCAGGGGCAGGGGACCTGCTGGGTCCTGCCCCTGGCCTGTGGGGCCTCTGAGCACAACCGGCCCTCTCCCACTGGAAGACCTCCCCGGCTGCCTTCAAAGGCGGGTTTGCCAACACTCCCGCCCGCTGTTCCCGCCAGGCACGCACAACGCTCCCAAGGCCAGGAGAAAAGCGCTTCGGGGTGTTGCTCTCTCCGGGCCCTTGCCCCTGAGCCTGGGGTCCAGGCAGTGGGTCCACACTCCCAGACCAAGGCAGAACCACATGCACACGTCTGTTCCTGACCCCTGAACCGGCAGAGAGCTCGGGGGAGCCAGAGTCTATCAGGCAGCTGCTGGGTTGGCTGCCTGTGTGGGAAGGGGCAGAGCCGACCTAGGGGCAAGTTGGGCCTCTTGCTCTCCCTGCTGCCCTGAGGCTGCTGGGCCAAAGAGGTCTTGGGCATCCAGCCCCTTGCTGGTCCCTTCCCGCTGACGAGGCCCTCTGAGCTCCAGCACCTTGCAGTGTGGAGACAGCCCCTGCCAGCAACCTCCTCTCCGAGGAGGCATCAACCGAGGCCTATGCCCAGGGGTAAGGCACCAGCGGGGATGAGCCTGGGGAGGCGCCCAGGCATGTCTGGACCCAGTCCCCGCAGCCTGCCCCTTGGTGGGGCAGTACCCCCGGAGGCCAGGAAGGTCTGGGAAAGCCTGGCCAGGGGCAGGGGACCTGCTGGGTCCTGCCCCTGGCCTGTGTGGCCTCTGAGCACAACCGGCCCTCTCCCACTGGAAGACCTCCACGGCTGCCTCCAAAGTCCTGTTTGCAAACACTCCCGCCCGCTGTTCACGCCAGGCTCGCACAATGCTCCCAAGCCCGGGAGAAAAGCGCTTCGGGGTGGTGCTCTCTCCGGGCCCTTGCCCCTGAGCCTGGGGCAAGGCAGGGTGTCCACACTCCCAGGAAAAGGCAGACCACATGCACACGTCTGATCTGCCCCCTGCACCGGCAGAGAGCTCGGGGGCGCCAGAGTCTGTCAGGCAGCTGCTGGGCTGGCCGCCTGTGTGGGAAGGGGCAGAGCCGACCTAGGGGCAAGTTGGGCCTCTTGCTCTCCCTGCTGCCCTGAGGCTGCTGGGCCAAAGAGGTCTTGGGCATCCAGCCCCTTGCTGGTCCCTTCCCTCTGACGAGGCCCTCTGAGCTCCAGCACCTTGCAGTGTGGAGACAGCCCCTGCCAGCAACCTCCTCTCCAAGGAGGCCTCAACTTAGGCCTAGGCCCAGGGGAAAGGCACCAGCGGGGATGAGCCTGGGGAGGCGCCCGGCCATGTCTGGACCCAGTCCCCGCAGCCTGCCCCTTGGTGGGGCAGTACCCCTGGAGGCCAGGAGGGTCTGGGCAAGGCTGCCAGGGGCAGGGACACTGCTGGGTCCTGCCCCTGGCCTGTGGGGCGTCTGAGCACAACCGGCACTCTCCCGCTGGAAGACCTCCCCGGCTGCCTCCAAAGGCCGGTTTGCAAGCACTCCCGCCCGCTGTTCCCGCCAGGCATGCACAATGCTCCCAAGCCCGGGAGAAAAGCGCTTCGGGGTGGTACTCTCTCCGGGCCCTTGCCCCTGAGCCTGGGGGACAGGCAGGGGGAACACACTCCCAGGCCAAGGCAGAACGACATGCACACGTCTGTTCCTGCCCCCTACACCGGCAGAGAGTTCGGGGGAGCCAGAGACTGCCAGGCTGCTGCTGGGCTGGCTGCCTGTGTGGGACGGGGTAGAGCCGACCTAGGGGCAAGTTGGGCCTCTTGCTCTCCCTGCTGCCCTGAGGCTGCTGGGTCAGAGAGGTCTTGGGCATCCAGCCCTTTGCTGGTCCTTTCCCTCTGACGAGGCCCTCTGAGCTCCAGCACCTTGCAGTGTGCAGACAGCCCCTGCCGGCAACCTCCTCTCCAAGGAGGCCTCAACCGAGGCCTAGGCCCAGGGGAAAGGCACCAGCGGGGATGAGCCTGGGGAGGCGCCCGGGCATGTCTGGACCCAGGCCCCGCAGCCTGCCCCTTGGTGGGGTAGTACCCCCGGAGGCCAGGAAGGTCTGGGCAAGGCTGCCAGAGGCAGGGACACTGCTGGGTCCTGCCCCTGGCCTGTGGGGCCTCTGAGAACAACTGGCACTCTCCCGCTGGAAGACCTCCCCGGCTGCCTCCAAAGGCTGGTTTGCAAGCACTCAATCCCGCTGTTCACGCCAGCTGCGCACAATGCTCCCAAGCCCGGGAGAAAAGCATTTTGGGGTGGTGCTCACTCCGGGCTTTGGAAGACCTCCCCGGCTGCCTCCAAGGCCGGTTTGCAAGCACTTCTGCCTGCTGTTCCCGCCACCCGCGCACAATGCTCCCAAGCCCGGGAGAAAAGCGTTTCGGGGTGGTGTTCTCTCTGGACCCAAGAAAGACCTCCCGGGCTGCCCCCAAATGCCGGTTTGCAAGCACTCCCACTCACTGTTCCCGCCATCCGTGCAAATGCTCCAAGCCCAGGAGAAAAGCCCTTCAGGGTGGTGCTCTCTCCCGGCCCTTGGAAGACCTCCCCGGCTGCCTCCAAAGGCTGGATTTCAAGTACTCCCTCCCGCTGTCCCGCCAGCCGCACACAATGCTCCCAATCACGGGAGAAAAGCGCTTCGGGGTGGTGCTCTCTACGGGCCCTTGGAAGACCTCCCCGTTTGTCTCCAAAGGCCGGTTTGCAAGCACTCATGCCCGCTGTTCCCACCAGCCGCGCACAATGCTCCCAAGCCTAGGAGAAAAGCGCTTCGGGGTGGTGCTCTCTCCCGGCCCTTGGACGACCTCCCCGGCTGCCTCCAAAGGCCGGTTTGCAAGCACTCCCGCCCGCTGTTCTCGCCAGCCGCGCACAATGCTCCCAAGCACGGGAGAAAAGCGCTTCGGGGTGGTGCTCTCTCCTGGCCCTTGGAAGACCTCCCCGGCTGCCTCCAAAGGCTGGTTTTCAAGAACTCCCTCCCGCTGACCCGCAAGCCGCACACAATGCTCCCAAGCCCGGGAGAAAAGCATTTTGAGGTGGTCTCTCTCCGGGCCCTTGGAAGACTCCCCGGCTACCTCTAAAGGCCGGTTTGCAAGCACTCATGTCCTCTGTTCCCGACAGCCGCGAACAATGCTCCCAATTCCGTGAGAAAAGTGCTTCGGGATGGTGCTCTCTCCGGGCCCTTGGAAGACCTCCCAAGCTGCCTCCAAAGGCCGGTTTGCAAGCACTCCCGCCCGCTGTTCCCGCCAGCCTCGCACAATGCTCCCAAGACCGGGAGAAAAGCGCTTCGGGGTGGTGTTCTCTCCGTGCCAATGGAGGACCTCCCTGGCTGCCCCCAAAGGCCGGTTTGCAAGCACTCCCACTCGCTGTTCCCGCCATCCGCGCACAATGCTCCCAAGCCCGGGAGAAAAGCATTTTGGGGTGGTGCTCACACCGGGCCCTGGAAGACCTCCCCGGCTGCCTCCAAAGGACGGTTTTCAAGCACTCCTGCCTGCTGTTCCCGCCACCCGCGCACAATGCTCCCAAGCCCGGGAGAAAAGCGCTTCGGGGTGGTGCTCTCTACAGGCCCTTGGAAGCCCTCCCCGGCTGCCTCCAAAGGCCGGTTTGCAAGGACTCCTTCCTGCTGTTCCCGCCATCCGCGCACAATGCTCCCAAGCCCGGGAGAAAAGCATTTTGGGGTGGTGCTCACACCGGGCCCAGGAAGACCTCCCCGGCTGCCTCCAAAGGACGGTTTTCAAGCACTCCTGCCTGCTGTTCCCGCCACCCGCGCAAAATGCTCCCAAGCCCGGGAGAAAAGCGCTTCGGGGTGGTGCTCTCTACAGGCCCTTGGAAGACCTCCCCGGCTGCCTCCAAAGGACGGTTTGCAAGGACTCCTTCCTGCTGTTCCCGCCAGCCACGCACAATGCTCCCAAGCCCGGGAGAAAAGCATTTTGGGGTGGTGCTCACACCGGGCCCTGGAAGACCTCCCCGGCTGCCTCCAAAGGACGGTTTTCAAGCACTCCTGCCTGCTGTTCCCGCCACCCGCGCAGAATGCTCCCAAGCGCGGGAGAAAAGCGCTTCGGGGTGGTGCTCTCTACAGGCCCTTGGAAGACCTCCCCGGCTGCCTCCAAAGGCCGGTTTGCAAGGACTCCTTCCTGCTGTTCCCGCCAGCCACGCACAATGCTCCCAAGCCCGGGAGAAAAGCATTTTGGGGTGGTGCTCACTCCGGGCCCTTGGAAGACCTCCCCGGCTGCCTCCAGTGGCCAGTTTGCAAGCACTCATGCCCGCTGTTCCCACCAGCCACGCACAATGCTCCCAAGCCCGGGAGAAAAGCTTTTTGGGGTGGTGCTCACACCGGGCCCTGGAAGACCTCCCCGGCTGCCTGCAAAGGCCGGTTTTCAAGCACTCCTGCCTGCTGTTCCTGCCACCCGCGCACAATACTCCCAAGCCCGGGAGAAAAGCGCTTCGGGGTGGTTCTCTCTACAGGCCCTTGGAAGACCTCCCCCGCTGCCTCCAAAGGCCGGTTTGCAAGGACTCCTTCCTGCTGTTCCCGCCAGCCACGCACAATGCTCCCAAGCCCGGGAGAAAAGTGCTTCGGGGTGGTGATCTCTCCGGGCCCTTGGAAGTCGTCCCCGGCTGCCTCCAAAGGCCGGTTTGCAAGCACTCATGCCCGTTGTTCCCACCAGCCGCGCACAATGCTCCCAAGCCCGGGAGAAAAGCATTTTGGGGTGGTGCTCACTCCGGGCCCTTGGAAGACCTCCCCGGCTGCCTTCAAAGGCCAGTTTGCAAGCAGTCCTGCCTGCTGTTCCCGCCAGCCGCGCACAATGTTCCCAAGCCCGGGAGAAAAGCGCTTCGGGGTGGTGCTCTCTCCGGGCACTTTCAAGACCTCCCCGGCTGCCTCCAAAGGCCGGTTTGTAAGTACTCATTCCCGCTGCTTCCGCCAGCCACGCACAATGCTCCCAAGCCCGGGAATAAAGCATTTTGGAGTGGTGCTATCTCCGGGCCCTTGGAAGACCTCCCGGGCTGCCTCCAAAGGCCGGTTTGCAAGCATTCATGTCCGTTGTTCCCGACAGCCGCGCACAATGCTCCCAAGCCCGAGAGAAAAGCATTTTGGGGTGGTGATCAGTCCGGCCCTTGGAAGACCTCCCCGGCTGCCTCCAAAGGACAGTTTGCAAGCACTCATGCCCGCTGTTCCCGCCAGCCGCGCACAATGCTCCCAAGACCGTGAGAAAAGCGCTTCGGGGTGGTGTTCTCTCAGGGACCATGGAGGACCTCCCCGGCTGCCCCCAAAGGCCGGTTTGCAAGCATTCCCACTCGCTGTTCCCGCCAGGCACACACAATGTTCCAAAACCCCGGAGAAAAGCGCTTCGGGGTGGTGGTCTCTCCGGGCCCCTGCCCCTGAGCCTGGGGGCCAGGCAGGGGATCCACAATCCCAGGCCAAGGCAGAACCACATGCACACGTCTGTTCCTGCCCCCTGCACCGGCAGAGAGCTCGGGGGAGCCAGAGTCTGTCAGGCAGCTGCTGGGCTGGCCGCCTGTGTGGGAAGGGGCAGAGCCGACCTAGGGGCAAGTTGGGCCTCTTGCCCTCCCTGCTGCCCTGAGGCTGCTGGGCCAAAGAGGTCTTGGGCATCCAACCCCTTGCTGGTCCCTTCCCTCTGACGAGGCCCTCTGAGCTCCAGCACCTTGCAGTGTGGAGACAGCCCCTGCCAGCAACCTCCTCTCCAAGGAGGCCTAAACCGAGGCCTAGGCACAGGGGAAAGGCACCAGCGGGGATGAGCCTGGGGAGGCGCCCGGGCATGTATGGACCCAGTCCCCGCAGCCTGCCCCTTGGTGGGGCAGTACCCCCGGAGGCGAGGAAGGTCTGGGAAAGGCTGGCCAGGGGCAGGGGACCTGCTGGGTCCTGCCCCTGGCCTGTGGGGCCTCTGAGCACAACCGGCCCTCTCCCACTGGAAGACGTCCCCGGGTGCCTCCAAAGGCCGGTTTGCAAACACTCCCGCCCACTGTTCCAACCAAGGGCGCACAACGCTCCCAAGCCCGGGAGAAAATCGCCTCGGGGTGGTGCTCTCTCCGGGCCCTTTCCCCTGAGCCTGGGGGCCAGGCAGGGGGTCCACACTCCCAGGCCAAGGCAGAACGACATGTACACGTCTGTTCCTGCCCCATGCACCGGCAGAGAGCTCGGGGGAGCCAGAGTCTGTCAGGCAGCTGCTGGGCTGGCCGCCTGTGTGGGAAGGGGCAGAGCCGACCTAGGGGCAAGTTGGGCCTCTTGCTCTCCCTGCTGCCCTGAGGCTGCTGGGCCAAAGAGATCTTGGGCATCCAGCCCCTTGCTTGTCCCTTCCCTCTGACGAGGCCCTCTGAGCTCCAGCACCTTGCAGTGTGGAGACAGACCCTGCCAGCAACCTCCTCTCCAAGGAGGCCTCAACCGAGGCCTAGGCCCAGGGGAAAGGCACCAGCGGGGATGAGCCTGGGGAGGCGCCCGGGCATGTCTGGACCCAGTCCCCGCAGCCTGCCCCTTGGTGGGGCAGTACCCCCGGAGGCCAGGAAGGTCTGGGCAAGGCTGGCCAGGGGCAGGGGCCCTGCTGGGTCCTGCCCCTGGCCTGTGGGGCCTCTGAGCACAACCGGCCCTCTCCCACTGGAAAACTTCCCCGGCTGCCTCCAAAGGCCGGTTTGCCAACACTCCCGCCCGCTGTTCCCGCCAGGCACGCACAATTCTCCCAAGCCCGGGAGAAAAGCGCTTCGGGGTGGTGCTCTCTCCGGGCACTTGCCCCTGAGCCTGGGGGCGAGGCAGTGGGTCCACACTCCCAGACCAACGCAGAACCACATGCACACGTCTGTTCCTGACCCCTGCACCGGCAGAGAGCTTGGGGGAGCCAGAGTCTGTCAGGCAGCTGCTGGGCTGGCCGCCTGTGTGGGAAGGGGCAGAGCCGACCTAGGGGCAAGTTGGGCCTCTTCCTCTCCCTGCTGCCCTGAGGCTGCTGGGCCAAAGAGGTCTTGGGCATCCAGCCCTTTGCTGGTCCTTTCCCTCTGACGAGGCCCTCTGAGCTCCAGCACCTTGCAGTGTGCAGACAGCCCCTGCCGGCAACCTCCTCTCCAAGGAGGCCTCAACCGAGGCCTAGGCCCAGGGGAAAGGCACCAGCGGGGATGAGCCTGGGGAGGCGCCCGGGCATGTCTGGACCCAGGCCCCGCAGCCTGCCCCTTGGTGGGGTAGTACCCCCGGAGGCCAGGAAGGTCTGGGCAAGGCTGCCAGAGGCAGGGACACTGCTGGGTCCTGCCCCTGGCCTGTGGGGCCTCTGAGAACAACTGGCACTCTCCCGCTGGAAGACCTCCCCGGCTGCCTCCAAAGGCTGGTTTTCAAGCACTCAATCCCGCTGTTCACGCCAGCTGCGCACAATGCTCCCAAGCCCGGGAGAAAAGCATTTTGGGGTGGTGCTCACTCCGGGCTTTGGAAGACCTCCCCGGCTGCCTCCAAGGCCGGTTTGCAAGCACTTCTGCCTGCTGTTCCCGCCACCCGCGCACAATGCTCCCAAGCCCGGGAGAAAAGCGTTTCGGGGTGGTGTTCTCTCTGGGCCCAAGAAAGACCTCCCTGGCTGCCCCCAAAGGCCGGTTTGCAAGCACTCCCACTCGCTGTTCCCGCCATCCGTGCAAATGCTCCAAGCCCAGGAGAAAAGCCCTTCAGGGTGGTGCTCTCTCCCGGCCCTTGGAAGACCTCCCCGGCTGCCTCCAAAGGCTGGATTTCAAGTACTCCCTCCCGCTGTCCCGCCAGCCGCACACAATGCTCCCAATCACGGGAGAAAAGCGCTTCGGGGTGGTGCTCTCTACGGGCCCTTGGAAGACCTCCCCGTTTGTCTCCAAAGGCCGGTTTGCAAGCACTCATGCCCGCTGTTCCCGCCAGCCGCGCACAATGCTCCCAAGCCTAGGAGAAAAGCGCTTCGGGGTGGTGCTCTCTCCCGGCCCTTGGAAGACCTCCCCGGCTGCCTCCAAAGGCCGGTTTGCAAGCACTCAATCCCGCTGTTCCCGCCAGCCGCGCACAATGCTCCCAAGCCCGGGAGAAAAGCGCTTCGGGGTGGTGCTCTCTCCCGGCCCTTGGAAGACCTCCCCGGCTGCCTCCAAAGGCTGGTTTTCGAGAACTCCCTCCCGCTGACCCGCCAGCCGCACACAATGCTCCCAAGCCCGGGAGAAAAGCATTTTGGGGTGGTCTCTCTCCGGGCCCTTGGAAGACTCCCCGGCTGCCTCTAAAGGCCGGTTTGCAAGCACTCATGTCCTCTGTTCCTGACAGCCGCGAACAATGCTCCCAATTCCGTGAGAAAAGTGCTTCGGGATGGTGCTCTCTCCGGGCCCTTGGAAGACCTCCCAAGCTGCCTCCAAAGGCCGGTTTGCAAGCACTCCCGCCCGCTGTTCCCGCCAGCCTTGCACAATGCTCCCAAGCCCGGGAGAAAAGCGCTTCGGGGTGGTGTTCTCTCCGTGCCAATGGAGGACCTCCCTGGCTGCCCCCAAAGGCCGGTTTGCAAGCACTCCCACTCGCTGTTCCCGCCAGCCACGCACAATCCTCCAAAACCCCGGAGAAAAGCGCTTCGGGGTGGTGTTCTCTCCGTGCCCATGGAAGACCTCCCGGGGTGCCCCCAAAGGCCGGTTTGGAAGCACTCCCACTCGCTGTTCCAGTCATCCGCGCATTATGCTCCCAAGCCCGGGAGAAAAGCATTTTGGGGTGGTGCTCACACCGGGCCCTGGAAGACCTCCCCGGCTGCCTCCAAAGGACGGTTTTCAAGCACTCCTGCCTGCTGTTCCCGCCACCCGCGCACAATGCTCCCAAGCCCGGGAGAAAAGCGCTTCGGGGTGGTGCTCTCTACAGGCCCTTGGAAGACCTCCCCGGCTGCCTCCAAAGGCCGATTTGCAAGGACTCCTTCCTGCTGTTCCCGCCATCCGCGCACAATGCTCCCAAGCCCGGGAGAAAAGCATTTTGGGGTGGTGCTCACACCGGGCCCTGGAAGACCTCCCCGGCTGCCTCCAAAGGACGGTTTTCAAGCAGTCCTGCCTGCTGTTCCCGCCACCCGCGCAGAATGCTCCCAAGCGCGGGAGAAAAGCGCTTCGGGGTGGTGCTCTCTACAGGCCCTTGGAAGACCTCCCCGGCTGCCTCCAAAGGCCGGTTTGCAAGGACTCCTTCCTGCTGTTCCCGCCAGCCACGCACAATGCTCCCAAGCCCGGGAGAGAAGCATTTTGGGGTGGTGCTCACTCCGGGCCCTTGGAAGACCTCCCCGGCTGCCTCCAGTGGCCAGTTTGCAAGCACTCATGCCCGCTGTTCCCACCAGCCGCGCACAATGCTCCCAAGCCCGGGAGAAAAGCTTTTTGGGGTGGAGCTCACACCGGGCCCTGGAAGACCTCCCCGGCTGCCTGCAAAGGCCGGTTTTCAAGCACTCCTGCCTGCTGTTCCCGCCACCCGCGCACAATACTCCCAAGCCCGGGAGAGAAGCGCTTCGGGGTGGTGCTCTCTACAGGCCCTTGGAAGACCTCCCGGGCTGCCTCCAAAGGCCGGTTTGCAAGCACTCATGTCCGCTGTTCCTGACAGCCGCGCACAATGCTCCCAAGCCCGGGAGAAAAGCATTTTGGGGTGGTTATCAGTCCGGGCCCTTGGAAGACCTCCCCGGCTGCCTCCAAAGGACAGTTTGCAAGCACTCATGCCCGCTGTTACCGCCAGCAGCGCACAATGCTCCCAAGACCGTGAGAAAAGCGCTTCGGGGTGGTGGTCTCTCCGGGCCCCTGCCCCTGAGCCTGGGGGCCAGGCAGGGGATCCACAGTCCCAGGCCAAGGCAGAACCACATGCACACGTCTGTTCCTGCCCCCTCCACCGGCAGAGAGCTCGGGGGAGCCAGAGACTGCCAGGCTGCTGCTGGGCTGGCTGCCTGTTTGGGACCGGGCAGAGCCGACCTAGGGGCAAGTTGGGCCTCTTGCTCTCCCTGCTGCCCTGAGGCTGCTGGGCCAAAGAGGTCTTGGACATCCAGCCCCTTGCTGGTCCCTTCCATCTGAGGAGGCCCTCTGAGCTCCAGCACCTTGCAGTGTGGAGACAGCCCCTGCCAGCAACCTCCTCTCCAAGGAGGCCTCAACCGAGGCCTAGTCCCAGGGAAAGGCACCAGCGGGGATGAACCTGGGGAGGCGCCCGGGAATGTCTGGACCCAGTCCCCGCAGCCTGCCCCTTGGTGGGGCAGTACCCCCGGAGGCCAGGAAGGTCTGGGCAAGGCTGGCCTGGGGCAGGGGCCCTGCTGGGTCCTGCCCCTGGCCTGTGGGGCCTCTGAGCATGAGCGGCCCTCTCCCGCTGGAAGACCTCCCCGGCTGCCTCCAAAGGCCGATTTGCCAACACTCGCGCCCGCTGTTCCCGCCAGGCACGCACAATGCTCCCAAGCCCGGGGAAAAAGCGCTTCGGGGTGGTGCTCTCACCGGGCCCTTGCCCCTGAGCCTGGGGGCAATGCAGGGGGAACACACTCCCAGGCCAAGGCAGAACCACATGCACACGTCTGTTCCTGGTCCCTGCACCGGCAGAGAGCTCGAGGGAGCCAGAGTATGCCAGGCAGCTGCTGGGCTGGCGGCCTGTGTGGAAAGGGGCCGAGCCGAACTAGGGGCAAGTTGGGCCTCTTGCTCTCCCTGCTGCCCTGAGGCTGCTGGGCCAAAGAGGTCTTGGGCATCCAGCCCCTTGCGGGTCCATTCCCTCTGACGAGGCCCTCTGAGCTCCAGCACCTTGCAGTGTGGAGACAGCCCCGGCCAGCAACCTCCTCTCCAAGGAGGCCTCAACCGAGGCCTAGGCCCAGGGGAAAGGCACCAGCGGGGATGAGCCTGGGGAGGCGCCCGGGCATGACTGGACCCAGTCCCCGCAGCCTGCCCCTTGGTGGGGCAGTACCCCCGGAGGCCAGGAAGGTCTGGGCAAGGCTGGCCAGGGTCAGGGGCCCTGCTGGGTCCTGCCCCTGGCCTGTGGGGCCTCTGAGCACAACCGGCCCTCTCCCACTGGAAGACCTCCCCGGCTGCCTCCAAAGGCCGGTTTGCCAACACTCCCGCCCGCTGTTCTCGCCAGGCACGCACAATTCTCCCAAGCCCGGGAGAAAAGCGCTTAGGTGTGTTGCTCTCTCCGGGCCCTTGCCCCTGAGTGTGGCGGCCAGGCAGTGGTTCCACACTCCCAGACCAAGGCAGAACCACATGCACACGTCTGTTCCTGACCCCTGCACCGGCAGAGAGCTCGGGGGAGCCAGAGTCTGTCAGGCAGCTGCTGGGCTGGCCGCCTGTGTGGGAAGGGGCAGAGCCGACCTAGGGGCAAGTTGGGCCTCTTGCTCTCCCTGCTGCCCTGAGGCTGCTGGGCCAAAGAGGTCTTGGGCATCCAGCCCCTTGCTGGTCCCTTCCCTCTGACGAGGCCCTCTGAGCTCCAGCACCTTGCAGTGTGGAGACAGCCCCTGCCAGCAACCTCCTCTCCAAGGAGGCCTCAACCGAGGCCTAGGCCCAGGGGAAAGGCACCAGCGGGGATGAGCCTGGGGAGGCGCACGGGCATGTCTGGACCCAGTCCCCGCAGCCTGCCCCTTGGTGGGGCAGTACCCCCGGAGGCCAGGAAGGTCTGGGCAAGGCTGCCAGGGGCAGGGACACTGCTGGGGCTGCCCCTGGCCTGTGGGGCGTCTGAGCACAACCGGCCCTCTCCCGCTGGAAGACCTCCCCGGCTGCCTCCAAAGGCCGGTTAACAAGCGCTCCCGCCCACTGTTCCCAGCAGGCGTGCACAATGCTCCCAAGCCCGGGAGAAAAGCGCTTCGGGGTGGTGCTCTCTCCGGGCTCTTGCCCCTGAGCCTGGGGGCCAGGCAGTTGGAACACACTCCCAGGCCAAAGCAGAACGACATGCACACGTCTGTTCCTGCCCCCTACACCGGCAGAGAGCTCGGGGGAGCCAGAGACTGCCAGGCTGCTGCTGGGCTGGCTGCCTGTGTGGGACGGGGCAGAGCCGACCTAGGGGCAAGTTGGGCCTCTTGCTCTCCCTGCTGCCCTGAGGCTGCTGGGTCAAAGAGGTCTTGGGCATCCAGCCCTTTGCTGGTCCCTTCCCTCTGACGAGGCCCTCTGAGCTCCAGCACCTTGCAGTGTGGAGATAGCCCCTGCCAGCAACCTCCTCTCCAAAGAGGCCTCAACCGAGGCCTACGCCCAGGGGAAAAGCACCAGCGGGGATGATCCTGGGGAGGCGCACGGACATGTCTGGACCCAGTCCCCGCAGCCTGCCCCTTGGTGGGGCAGTACCCCCGGAGGCCAGGAAGGTCTGGGCAAGGCTGGCCAGGGGCAGGGACCCTGCTGGGTCCTGCCCCTGGCCTGTGAGGCCTCTGAGCACAACCAGCCCTCTCCCACTGGAAGACCTCCCCAGCTGCATCCAAAGTCCTGTTTGCAAACACTCCCGCCCGCTGTTCACGCCAGGCTCGCACAATGCTCCCAAGCCCGGGAGAAAAGCGCTTCGGGGTGGTGCTCTCTCCGGGCCCTTGCCCCTGAGCCTGGGGGCCAGGCAGTGGGTCCACACTCCCAGACCAAGGCAGAACCACATGCACACGTCTGTTCCTGACCCCTGCACCGGCAGAGAGCTCGGGGGAGCCAGAGTCTGTCAGGCAGGTGCTGGGCTGGCCGCCTGTGTGGGAAGGGGCAGAGCCGACCTAGGGGCAAGTTGGGCCTCTTCCTCTCCCTGATGCCCTGAGGCTGCTGGGCCAAAGAGGTCTTGGGCATCCAGCCCCTTGCTGGTCCCTTCCCTCTGACGAGGCCCTCTCAGCTCCAGCACCTTGCAGTGTGGAGACAGCCCCTGCCAGCAACCTCCTCTCCAATGAGGCCTCAACCGAGGCCTAGGCCCAGGGGAAAGGCACCAGCGGGGATGAGCCTGGGGAGGCGCCCGGGCATGTCTGGACCCAGTCCCCGCAGCCTGCCCCTTGGTGGGGCAGTACCCCCGGAGGCCAGGAAGGTCTGTGCAAGGCTGCCAGGGGCAGGGACAGCGCTGGGTCCTGCCCCTGGCCTGTGGGACGTCTGAGCACAACCGGCACTCTCCCGCTGGAAGACCTCCCCGTCTGCCTCCAAAGGCCGGTTTGCAAGCACTCCCGCCCGCTGTTCCCGCCAGGCACGCACAATGCTCCCAAGCCCGGGAGAAAAGCGCTTCGGGGTGGTGCTCTCTCCGGGCCCTTGCCCCTAAGCCTGCGGGCCAGGCAGGGGGAACACACTCCCAGGCCAAGACAGAACGACATGAACATGTCTGTTCCTGCCCCCTACACCGGCAGAGAGCTCGGGGGAGCCAGAGTCTCTCAGGCAGGTGCTGGGCTGGCCGCCTGTGTGGGAAGGGGCAGAGCCGACCTAGGGGCAAGTTGGGCCTCTTGCTCTCCCTGCTGCCCTGAGGCTGCTGGGCCAAAGACGTCTTGGGCATCCAGCCCTTTGCTGGTCCCGTCCCTCTGACGAGGCCCTCTGAGCTCCAGCACCTTGCAGTGTGGAGACAGCACCTGCCAGCAATCTCCTCTCCAAGGAGGCCTCAACCGAGGCCTAGGCCCAGGGGAAAGGCACCAGCGGGGATGAGCCTGGGGAGGCGCCCGGGCATGTCTGGACCCAGTCCCCGCAGCCTGCCCCTTGGTGGCGCAGTACCCCTGGAGGCCAGGAAGGTCTGGGCAAGGCTGACCAGGGGCAGGGGACCTGCTGGGTCCTGCCCCTGGCCTTTGGGGCCTCCGAGCACAACCGGCCCTCTCCCACTGGAAGACCTCCCCGGCTGCCTCCAAAGGCCGTTTTGCACGCACTCCCGCCCACTGTTCCCACCAAGCGCGCACAATGCTCCCAAGCCCGGGAGAAAAGCGCTTCGGGGTGGTGCTCTCTCCGGGCCCTTGCCCCTGAGCCTGGGGGCCAGGCAGGGGGTCCACACTCCCAGGGCAAGGCAGAACCACATGCACACGTCTGTTCCTGACCCCTGCACCGGCAGAGAGCTCGGGGGAGCCAGAGTCTGTCAGGCAGCTGCTGGGCTGGCCGCCTTTGTGGGAAGGGGCAGAGCCGACCTAGGGGCAAGTTGGGCCTCTTGCTCTCCCTGCTGCCCTGAGGCTGCTGGGCCAAAGAGGTCTTGGGCATCCAGCCCTTTGCTTGTCCCTTCCCTCTGACGAGGCCCTCTGAGCTCCAGCACCTTGCAGTGTGGAGACAGCCCCTGCCAGCAACCTCCTCTCCAAGGAGGCCTCAACCGAGACCTAGGACCAGGGGAAAGGCACCAGCGGGGATGAGCCTGGGGAGGCGCCCGGGCATGTCTGGACCGAGTCCCCGCAGCCTGCCCCTTGGTGGGGCAGTACCCCCGGAGGCCAGGAAGGTCTGGGAAAGCCTGGCCAGGGGCAGGGGACCTGCTGGGTCCTGCCCCTGGCCTGTGGGGCCTCTGAGCACAACCGGCCCTCTCCCACTGGAAGACCTCCCCGGCTGCCTTCAAAGGCGGGTTTGCCAACACTCCCGCCCGCTGTTCCCGCCAGGCACGCACAACGCTCCCAAGGCCAGGAGAAAAGCGCTTCGGGGTGTTGCTCTCTCCGGGCCCTTGCCCCTGAGCCTGGGGTCCAGGCAGTGGGTCCACACTCCCAGACCAAGGCAGAACCACATGCACACGTCTGTTCCTGACCCCTGAACCGGCAGAGAGCTCGGGGGAGCCAGAGTCTATCAGGCAGCTGCTGGGTTGGCTGCCTGTGTGGGAAGGGGCAGAGCCGACCTAGGGGCAAGTTGGGCCTCTTGCTCTCCCTGCTGCCCTGAGGCTGCTGGGCCAAAGAGGTCTTGGGCATCCAGCCCCTTGCTGGTCCCTTCCCGCTGACGAGGCCCTCTGAGCTCCAGCACCTTGCAGTGTGGAGACAGCCCCTGCCAGCAACCTCCTCTCCGAGGAGGCATCAACCGAGGCCTATGCCCAGGGGTAAGGCACCAGCGGGGATGAGCCTGGGGAGGCGCCCAGGCATGTCTGGACCCAGTCCCCGCAGCCTGCCCCTTGGTGGGGCAGTACCCCCGGAGGCCAGGAAGGTCTGGGAAAGCCTGGCCAGGGGCAGGGGACCTGCTGGGTCCTGCCCCTGGCCTGTGTGGCCTCTGAGCACAACCGGCCCTCTCCCACTGGAAGACCTCCACGGCTGCCTCCAAAGTCCTGTTTGCAAACACTCCCGCCCGCTGTTCACGCCAGGCTCGCACAATGCTCCCAAGCCCGGGAGAAAAGCGCTTCGGGGTGGTGCTCTCTCCGGGCCCTTGCCCCTGAGCCTGGGGCAAGGCAGGGTGTCCACACTCCCAGGAAAAGGCAGACCACATGCACACGTCTGATCTGCCCCCTGCACCGGCAGAGAGCTCGGGGGCGCCAGAGTCTGTCAGGCAGCTGCTGGGCTGGCCGCCTGTGTGGGAAGGGGCAGAGCCGACCTAGGGGCAAGTTGGGCCTCTTGCTCTCCCTGCTGCCCTGAGGCTGCTGGGCCAAAGAGGTCTTGGGCATCCAGCCCCTTGCTGGTCCCTTCCCTCTGACGAGGCCCTCTGAGCTCCAGCACCTTGCAGTGTGGAGACAGCCCCTGCCAGCAACCTCCTCTCCAAGGAGGCCTCAACTTAGGCCTAGGCCCAGGGGAAAGGCACCAGCGGGGATGAGCCTGGGGAGGCGCCCGGCCATGTCTGGACCCAGTCCCCGCAGCCTGCCCCTTGGTGGGGCAGTACCCCTGGAGGCCAGGAGGGTCTGGGCAAGGCTGCCAGGGGCAGGGACACTGCTGGGTCCTGCCCCTGGCCTGTGGGGCGTCTGAGCACAACCGGCACTCTCCCGCTGGAAGACCTCCCCGGCTGCCTCCAAAGGCCGGTTTGCAAGCACTCCCGCCCGCTGTTCCCGCCAGGCATGCACAATGCTCCCAAGCCCGGGAGAAAAGCGCTTCGGGGTGGTACTCTCTCCGGGCCCTTGCCCCTGAGCCTGGGGGACAGGCAGGGGGAACACACTCCCAGGCCAAGGCAGAACGACATGCACACGTCTGTTCCTGCCCCCTACACCGGCAGAGAGTTCGGGGGAGCCAGAGACTGCCAGGCTGCTGCTGGGCTGGCTGCCTGTGTGGGACGGGGTAGAGCCGACCTAGGGGCAAGTTGGGCCTCTTGCTCTCCCTGCTGCCCTGAGGCTGCTGGGTCAGAGAGGTCTTGGGCATCCAGCCCTTTGCTGGTCCTTTCCCTCTGACGAGGCCCTCTGAGCTCCAGCACCTTGCAGTGTGCAGACAGCCCCTGCCGGCAACCTCCTCTCCAAGGAGGCCTCAACCGAGGCCTAGGCCCAGGGGAAAGGCACCAGCGGGGATGAGCCTGGGGAGGCGCCCGGGCATGTCTGGACCCAGGCCCCGCAGCCTGCCCCTTGGTGGGGTAGTACCCCCGGAGGCCAGGAAGGTCTGGGCAAGGCTGCCAGAGGCAGGGACACTGCTGGGTCCTGCCCCTGGCCTGTGGGGCCTCTGAGAACAACTGGCACTCTCCCGCTGGAAGACCTCCCCGGCTGCCTCCAAAGGCTGGTTTGCAAGCACTCAATCCCGCTGTTCACGCCAGCTGCGCACAATGCTCCCAAGCCCGGGAGAAAAGCATTTTGGGGTGGTGCTCACTCCGGGCTTTGGAAGACCTCCCCGGCTGCCTCCAAGGCCGGTTTGCAAGCACTTCTGCCTGCTGTTCCCGCCACCCGCGCACAATGCTCCCAAGCCCGGGAGAAAAGCGTTTCGGGGTGGTGTTCTCTCTGGACCCAAGAAAGACCTCCCGGGCTGCCCCCAAATGCCGGTTTGCAAGCACTCCCACTCACTGTTCCCGCCATCCGTGCAAATGCTCCAAGCCCAGGAGAAAAGCCCTTCAGGGTGGTGCTCTCTCCCGGCCCTTGGAAGACCTCCCCGGCTGCCTCCAAAGGCTGGATTTCAAGTACTCCCTCCCGCTGTCCCGCCAGCCGCACACAATGCTCCCAATCACGGGAGAAAAGCGCTTCGGGGTGGTGCTCTCTACGGGCCCTTGGAAGACCTCCCCGTTTGTCTCCAAAGGCCGGTTTGCAAGCACTCATGCCCGCTGTTCCCACCAGCCGCGCACAATGCTCCCAAGCCTAGGAGAAAAGCGCTTCGGGGTGGTGCTCTCTCCCGGCCCTTGGACGACCTCCCCGGCTGCCTCCAAAGGCCGGTTTGCAAGCACTCCCGCCCGCTGTTCTCGCCAGCCGCGCACAATGCTCCCAAGCACGGGAGAAAAGCGCTTCGGGGTGGTGCTCTCTCCTGGCCCTTGGAAGACCTCCCCGGCTGCCTCCAAAGGCTGGTTTTCAAGAACTCCCTCCCGCTGACCCGCAAGCCGCACACAATGCTCCCAAGCCCGGGAGAAAAGCATTTTGAGGTGGTCTCTCTCCGGGCCCTTGGAAGACTCCCCGGCTACCTCTAAAGGCCGGTTTGCAAGCACTCATGTCCTCTGTTCCCGACAGCCGCGAACAATGCTCCCAATTCCGTGAGAAAAGTGCTTCGGGATGGTGCTCTCTCCGGGCCCTTGGAAGACCTCCCAAGCTGCCTCCAAAGGCCGGTTTGCAAGCACTCCCGCCCGCTGTTCCCGCCAGCCTCGCACAATGCTCCCAAGACCGGGAGAAAAGCGCTTCGGGGTGGTGTTCTCTCCGTGCCAATGGAGGACCTCCCTGGCTGCCCCCAAAGGCCGGTTTGCAAGCACTCCCACTCGCTGTTCCCGCCATCCGCGCACAATGCTCCCAAGCCCGGGAGAAAAGCATTTTGGGGTGGTGCTCACACCGGGCCCTGGAAGACCTCCCCGGCTGCCTCCAAAGGACGGTTTTCAAGCACTCCTGCCTGCTGTTCCCGCCACCCGCGCACAATGCTCCCAAGCCCGGGAGAAAAGCGCTTCGGGGTGGTGCTCTCTACAGGCCCTTGGAAGCCCTCCCCGGCTGCCTCCAAAGGCCGGTTTGCAAGGACTCCTTCCTGCTGTTCCCGCCATCCGCGCACAATGCTCCCAAGCCCGGGAGAAAAGCATTTTGGGGTGGTGCTCACACCGGGCCCAGGAAGACCTCCCCGGCTGCCTCCAAAGGACGGTTTTCAAGCACTCCTGCCTGCTGTTCCCGCCACCCGCGCAAAATGCTCCCAAGCCCGGGAGAAAAGCGCTTCGGGGTGGTGCTCTCTACAGGCCCTTGGAAGACCTCCCCGGCTGCCTCCAAAGGACGGTTTGCAAGGACTCCTTCCTGCTGTTCCCGCCAGCCACGCACAATGCTCCCAAGCCCGGGAGAAAAGCATTTTGGGGTGGTGCTCACACCGGGCCCTGGAAGACCTCCCCGGCTGCCTCCAAAGGACGGTTTTCAAGCACTCCTGCCTGCTGTTCCCGCCACCCGCGCAGAATGCTCCCAAGCGCGGGAGAAAAGCGCTTCGGGGTGGTGCTCTCTACAGGCCCTTGGAAGACCTCCCCGGCTGCCTCCAAAGGCCGGTTTGCAAGGACTCCTTCCTGCTGTTCCCGCCAGCCACGCACAATGCTCCCAAGCCCGGGAGAAAAGCATTTTGGGGTGGTGCTCACTCCGGGCCCTTGGAAGACCTCCCCGGCTGCCTCCAGTGGCCAGTTTGCAAGCACTCATGCCCGCTGTTCCCACCAGCCACGCACAATGCTCCCAAGCCCGGGAGAAAAGCTTTTTGGGGTGGTGCTCACACCGGGCCCTGGAAGACCTCCCCGGCTGCCTGCAAAGGCCGGTTTTCAAGCACTCCTGCCTGCTGTTCCTGCCACCCGCGCACAATACTCCCAAGCCCGGGAGAAAAGCGCTTCGGGGTGGTTCTCTCTACAGGCCCTTGGAAGACCTCCCCCGCTGCCTCCAAAGGCCGGTTTGCAAGGACTCCTTCCTGCTGTTCCCGCCAGCCACGCACAATGCTCCCAAGCCCGGGAGAAAAGTGCTTCGGGGTGGTGATCTCTCCGGGCCCTTGGAAGTCGTCCCCGGCTGCCTCCAAAGGCCGGTTTGCAAGCACTCATGCCCGTTGTTCCCACCAGCCGCGCACAATGCTCCCAAGCCCGGGAGAAAAGCATTTTGGGGTGGTGCTCACTCCGGGCCCTTGGAAGACCTCCCCGGCTGCCTTCAAAGGCCAGTTTGCAAGCAGTCCTGCCTGCTGTTCCCGCCAGCCGCGCACAATGTTCCCAAGCCCGGGAGAAAAGCGCTTCGGGGTGGTGCTCTCTCCGGGCACTTTCAAGACCTCCCCGGCTGCCTCCAAAGGCCGGTTTGTAAGTACTCATTCCCGCTGCTTCCGCCAGCCACGCACAATGCTCCCAAGCCCGGGAATAAAGCATTTTGGAGTGGTGCTATCTCCGGGCCCTTGGAAGACCTCCCGGGCTGCCTCCAAAGGCCGGTTTGCAAGCATTCATGTCCGTTGTTCCCGACAGCCGCGCACAATGCTCCCAAGCCCGAGAGAAAAGCATTTTGGGGTGGTGATCAGTCCGGCCCTTGGAAGACCTCCCCGGCTGCCTCCAAAGGACAGTTTGCAAGCACTCATGCCCGCTGTTCCCGCCAGCCGCGCACAATGCTCCCAAGACCGTGAGAAAAGCGCTTCGGGGTGGTGTTCTCTCAGGGACCATGGAGGACCTCCCCGGCTGCCCCCAAAGGCCGGTTTGCAAGCATTCCCACTCGCTGTTCCCGCCAGGCACACACAATGTTCCAAAACCCCGGAGAAAAGCGCTTCGGGGTGGTGGTCTCTCCGGGCCCCTGCCCCTGAGCCTGGGGGCCAGGCAGGGGATCCACAATCCCAGGCCAAGGCAGAACCACATGCACACGTCTGTTCCTGCCCCCTGCACCGGCAGAGAGCTCGGGGGAGCCAGAGTCTGTCAGGCAGCTGCTGGGCTGGCCGCCTGTGTGGGAAGGGGCAGAGCCGACCTAGGGGCAAGTTGGGCCTCTTGCCCTCCCTGCTGCCCTGAGGCTGCTGGGCCAAAGAGGTCTTGGGCATCCAACCCCTTGCTGGTCCCTTCCCTCTGACGAGGCCCTCTGAGCTCCAGCACCTTGCAGTGTGGAGACAGCCCCTGCCAGCAACCTCCTCTCCAAGGAGGCCTAAACCGAGGCCTAGGCACAGGGGAAAGGCACCAGCGGGGATGAGCCTGGGGAGGCGCCCGGGCATGTATGGACCCAGTCCCCGCAGCCTGCCCCTTGGTGGGGCAGTACCCCCGGAGGCGAGGAAGGTCTGGGAAAGGCTGGCCAGGGGCAGGGGACCTGCTGGGTCCTGCCCCTGGCCTGTGGGGCCTCTGAGCACAACCGGCCCTCTCCCACTGGAAGACGTCCCCGGGTGCCTCCAAAGGCCGGTTTGCAAACACTCCCGCCCACTGTTCCAACCAAGGGCGCACAACGCTCCCAAGCCCGGGAGAAAATCGCCTCGGGGTGGTGCTCTCTCCGGGCCCTTTCCCCTGAGCCTGGGGGCCAGGCAGGGGGTCCACACTCCCAGGCCAAGGCAGAACGACATGTACACGTCTGTTCCTGCCCCATGCACCGGCAGAGAGCTCGGGGGAGCCAGAGTCTGTCAGGCAGCTGCTGGGCTGGCCGCCTGTGTGGGAAGGGGCAGAGCCGACCTAGGGGCAAGTTGGGCCTCTTGCTCTCCCTGCTGCCCTGAGGCTGCTGGGCCAAAGAGATCTTGGGCATCCAGCCCCTTGCTTGTCCCTTCCCTCTGACGAGGCCCTCTGAGCTCCAGCACCTTGCAGTGTGGAGACAGACCCTGCCAGCAACCTCCTCTCCAAGGAGGCCTCAACCGAGGCCTAGGCCCAGGGGAAAGGCACCAGCGGGGATGAGCCTGGGGAGGCGCCCGGGCATGTCTGGACCCAGTCCCCGCAGCCTGCCCCTTGGTGGGGCAGTACCCCCGGAGGCCAGGAAGGTCTGGGCAAGGCTGGCCAGGGGCAGGGGCCCTGCTGGGTCCTGCCCCTGGCCTGTGGGGCCTCTGAGCACAACCGGCCCTCTCCCACTGGAAAACTTCCCCGGCTGCCTCCAAAGGCCGGTTTGCCAACACTCCCGCCCGCTGTTCCCGCCAGGCACGCACAATTCTCCCAAGCCCGGGAGAAAAGCGCTTCGGGGTGGTGCTCTCTCCGGGCACTTGCCCCTGAGCCTGGGGGCGAGGCAGTGGGTCCACACTCCCAGACCAACGCAGAACCACATGCACACGTCTGTTCCTGACCCCTGCACCGGCAGAGAGCTTGGGGGAGCCAGAGTCTGTCAGGCAGCTGCTGGGCTGGCCGCCTGTGTGGGAAGGGGCAGAGCCGACCTAGGGGCAAGTTGGGCCTCTTCCTCTCCCTGCTGCCCTGAGGCTGCTGGGCCAAAGAGGTCTTGGGCATCCAGCCCTTTGCTGGTCCTTTCCCTCTGACGAGGCCCTCTGAGCTCCAGCACCTTGCAGTGTGCAGACAGCCCCTGCCGGCAACCTCCTCTCCAAGGAGGCCTCAACCGAGGCCTAGGCCCAGGGGAAAGGCACCAGCGGGGATGAGCCTGGGGAGGCGCCCGGGCATGTCTGGACCCAGGCCCCGCAGCCTGCCCCTTGGTGGGGTAGTACCCCCGGAGGCCAGGAAGGTCTGGGCAAGGCTGCCAGAGGCAGGGACACTGCTGGGTCCTGCCCCTGGCCTGTGGGGCCTCTGAGAACAACTGGCACTCTCCCGCTGGAAGACCTCCCCGGCTGCCTCCAAAGGCTGGTTTTCAAGCACTCAATCCCGCTGTTCACGCCAGCTGCGCACAATGCTCCCAAGCCCGGGAGAAAAGCATTTTGGGGTGGTGCTCACTCCGGGCTTTGGAAGACCTCCCCGGCTGCCTCCAAGGCCGGTTTGCAAGCACTTCTGCCTGCTGTTCCCGCCACCCGCGCACAATGCTCCCAAGCCCGGGAGAAAAGCGTTTCGGGGTGGTGTTCTCTCTGGGCCCAAGAAAGACCTCCCTGGCTGCCCCCAAAGGCCGGTTTGCAAGCACTCCCACTCGCTGTTCCCGCCATCCGTGCAAATGCTCCAAGCCCAGGAGAAAAGCCCTTCAGGGTGGTGCTCTCTCCCGGCCCTTGGAAGACCTCCCCGGCTGCCTCCAAAGGCTGGATTTCAAGTACTCCCTCCCGCTGTCCCGCCAGCCGCACACAATGCTCCCAATCACGGGAGAAAAGCGCTTCGGGGTGGTGCTCTCTACGGGCCCTTGGAAGACCTCCCCGTTTGTCTCCAAAGGCCGGTTTGCAAGCACTCATGCCCGCTGTTCCCGCCAGCCGCGCACAATGCTCCCAAGCCTAGGAGAAAAGCGCTTCGGGGTGGTGCTCTCTCCCGGCCCTTGGAAGACCTCCCCGGCTGCCTCCAAAGGCCGGTTTGCAAGCACTCAATCCCGCTGTTCCCGCCAGCCGCGCACAATGCTCCCAAGCCCGGGAGAAAAGCGCTTCGGGGTGGTGCTCTCTCCCGGCCCTTGGAAGACCTCCCCGGCTGCCTCCAAAGGCTGGTTTTCGAGAACTCCCTCCCGCTGACCCGCCAGCCGCACACAATGCTCCCAAGCCCGGGAGAAAAGCATTTTGGGGTGGTCTCTCTCCGGGCCCTTGGAAGACTCCCCGGCTGCCTCTAAAGGCCGGTTTGCAAGCACTCATGTCCTCTGTTCCTGACAGCCGCGAACAATGCTCCCAATTCCGTGAGAAAAGTGCTTCGGGATGGTGCTCTCTCCGGGCCCTTGGAAGACCTCCCAAGCTGCCTCCAAAGGCCGGTTTGCAAGCACTCCCGCCCGCTGTTCCCGCCAGCCTTGCACAATGCTCCCAAGCCCGGGAGAAAAGCGCTTCGGGGTGGTGTTCTCTCCGTGCCAATGGAGGACCTCCCTGGCTGCCCCCAAAGGCCGGTTTGCAAGCACTCCCACTCGCTGTTCCCGCCAGCCACGCACAATCCTCCAAAACCCCGGAGAAAAGCGCTTCGGGGTGGTGTTCTCTCCGTGCCCATGGAAGACCTCCCGGGGTGCCCCCAAAGGCCGGTTTGGAAGCACTCCCACTCGCTGTTCCAGTCATCCGCGCATTATGCTCCCAAGCCCGGGAGAAAAGCATTTTGGGGTGGTGCTCACACCGGGCCCTGGAAGACCTCCCCGGCTGCCTCCAAAGGACGGTTTTCAAGCACTCCTGCCTGCTGTTCCCGCCACCCGCGCACAATGCTCCCAAGCCCGGGAGAAAAGCGCTTCGGGGTGGTGCTCTCTACAGGCCCTTGGAAGACCTCCCCGGCTGCCTCCAAAGGCCGATTTGCAAGGACTCCTTCCTGCTGTTCCCGCCATCCGCGCACAATGCTCCCAAGCCCGGGAGAAAAGCATTTTGGGGTGGTGCTCACACCGGGCCCTGGAAGACCTCCCCGGCTGCCTCCAAAGGACGGTTTTCAAGCAGTCCTGCCTGCTGTTCCCGCCACCCGCGCAGAATGCTCCCAAGCGCGGGAGAAAAGCGCTTCGGGGTGGTGCTCTCTACAGGCCCTTGGAAGACCTCCCCGGCTGCCTCCAAAGGCCGGTTTGCAAGGACTCCTTCCTGCTGTTCCCGCCAGCCACGCACAATGCTCCCAAGCCCGGGAGAGAAGCATTTTGGGGTGGTGCTCACTCCGGGCCCTTGGAAGACCTCCCCGGCTGCCTCCAGTGGCCAGTTTGCAAGCACTCATGCCCGCTGTTCCCACCAGCCGCGCACAATGCTCCCAAGCCCGGGAGAAAAGCTTTTTGGGGTGGAGCTCACACCGGGCCCTGGAAGACCTCCCCGGCTGCCTGCAAAGGCCGGTTTTCAAGCACTCCTGCCTGCTGTTCCCGCCACCCGCGCACAATACTCCCAAGCCCGGGAGAGAAGCGCTTCGGGGTGGTGCTCTCTACAGGCCCTTGGAAGACCTCCCGGGCTGCCTCCAAAGGCCGGTTTGCAAGCACTCATGTCCGCTGTTCCTGACAGCCGCGCACAATGCTCCCAAGCCCGGGAGAAAAGCATTTTGGGGTGGTTATCAGTCCGGGCCCTTGGAAGACCTCCCCGGCTGCCTCCAAAGGACAGTTTGCAAGCACTCATGCCCGCTGTTACCGCCAGCAGCGCACAATGCTCCCAAGACCGTGAGAAAAGCGCTTCGGGGTGGTGGTCTCTCCGGGCCCCTGCCCCTGAGCCTGGGGGCCAGGCAGGGGATCCACAGTCCCAGGCCAAGGCAGAACCACATGCACACGTCTGTTCCTGCCCCCTCCACCGGCAGAGAGCTCGGGGGAGCCAGAGACTGCCAGGCTGCTGCTGGGCTGGCTGCCTGTTTGGGACCGGGCAGAGCCGACCTAGGGGCAAGTTGGGCCTCTTGCTCTCCCTGCTGCCCTGAGGCTGCTGGGCCAAAGAGGTCTTGGACATCCAGCCCCTTGCTGGTCCCTTCCATCTGAGGAGGCCCTCTGAGCTCCAGCACCTTGCAGTGTGGAGACAGCCCCTGCCAGCAACCTCCTCTCCAAGGAGGCCTCAACCGAGGCCTAGTCCCAGGGAAAGGCACCAGCGGGGATGAACCTGGGGAGGCGCCCGGGAATGTCTGGACCCAGTCCCCGCAGCCTGCCCCTTGGTGGGGCAGTACCCCCGGAGGCCAGGAAGGTCTGGGCAAGGCTGGCCTGGGGCAGGGGCCCTGCTGGGTCCTGCCCCTGGCCTGTGGGGCCTCTGAGCATGAGCGGCCCTCTCCCGCTGGAAGACCTCCCCGGCTGCCTCCAAAGGCCGATTTGCCAACACTCGCGCCCGCTGTTCCCGCCAGGCACGCACAATGCTCCCAAGCCCGGGGAAAAAGCGCTTCGGGGTGGTGCTCTCACCGGGCCCTTGCCCCTGAGCCTGGGGGCAATGCAGGGGGAACACACTCCCAGGCCAAGGCAGAACCACATGCACACGTCTGTTCCTGGTCCCTGCACCGGCAGAGAGCTCGAGGGAGCCAGAGTATGCCAGGCAGCTGCTGGGCTGGCGGCCTGTGTGGAAAGGGGCCGAGCCGAACTAGGGGCAAGTTGGGCCTCTTGCTCTCCCTGCTGCCCTGAGGCTGCTGGGCCAAAGAGGTCTTGGGCATCCAGCCCCTTGCGGGTCCATTCCCTCTGATGAGGCCCTCTGAGCTCCAGCACCTTGCAGTGTGGAGACAGCCCCTGCCAGGAACCTCCTCTCCAAGGAGGCCTCAACCGAGGCCTAGGCCTAGGGGAAAGACACCAGCGGGGATGAACCAGTGGAGGCGCACGGCCATGTCTGGACCCAGTCCCCGCAGCCTGCCCCTTGGTGGGGCAGTACCCCCGGAGGCCAGGAAGGTCTGGGCAAGGCTGGCCAGGGGCAGGGGCCCTGCTGGGTCCTGCCCCTGGCCTGTAGGGCCTCTGAGCACAACCGGGCCTCTCCCGCTGGAAGACCTCCCCGGCTGCCTCCAAAGGCCAGTTTACCAACACTCCTGCCCGCTGTTCCCGCCAGGCACGCACAATGCTCCCAAGCCCAGGAGAAAAGCGCTTCAGGGTGGTGCTCTCTCCGGGCCCTTGCCCCTGAGCCTGTGGGCAAGGCAGGGGGAACACACTCCCAGACCAAGGCAGAACCACATGCACACGTCTCTTCCTGTCCCCTGCACCGGCAGAGAGCTCGGGGGAGCCAGAGTCTCTCAGGCAGGTGCTGGGCTGGCCGCCTGTGTGGGAAGGGGCAGAGCCGACCTAGGGGCAAGTTGGGCCTCTTGCTCTCCCTGCTGCCCTGAGGCTGCTGGGCCAAAGAGGTCTTGGGCATCCAGCCCCTAACTGGTCCCTTCCCTCTGACGAGGCCCTCTGAGCTCCAGCACCTTGCAGTGTGGAGACAGCACCTGCCAGCAATCTCCTCTCCAAGGAGGCCTCAACTGAGGCCTAGGCCCAGGGAAAAGGCACCAGCGGGGTTGATCCAGGGGAGGCGCCCGGGCATGTCTGGACCCTGTCCCCGCAGCCTGCCCCTTGGTGGGGCAGTACCCCCGGAGGCCAGGAAGGTCTGGGCAAGGCTGGCCAGGGGCAGGGGCCCTGCTGGGTCCTGCCCCTGGCCTGTGGGGCCTCTGAGCACAACCGGCCCTCTCCCACTGGAAGACCTCCCCGGCTGCCTCCAAAGGCCGGTTTGCAAGCACTCCCGCCCACTGTTCCCGCCAGGCGCGCACAATGCTCCCAAGCCCGGGAGAAAAGCGCTTCGGGGTGGTGGTCTCTCCGGGCCCCTGCCCATGAGCCTGGGGGCCAGGCAGGGGATCCACAGTCCCAGGCCAAGGCAGAACCACATGCACACGTCTGTTCCTGCCCCCTCCACCGGCAGAAAGCTGGGGGGAGCCAGAGTCTGTCAGGCAGCTGCTGGGCTGGCCGCCTGTGTGGGAAGGGGCAGAGCCGACCTAGGGGCAAGTTGGGCCTCTTGCTCTCCCTGCTGCCCTGAGGCTGCTGGGCCAAAGAGGTCTTGGGCATCCAGCCCCTTGCTGGTCCCTTCCCTCTGACGTGGCCCTCTGAGATCCAGCACCTTGCAGTGTGGAGACAACCCCTGCCAGCAACCTCCTCTCCAAGGAGGCCTCAACCGAGGCCTAGGCCCAGGGGAAAGGCACCAGCGGAGATGAGCCAGTGGAGGCGCACGGGCATGTCTGGACCCAGTCCCCGCAGCCTGCCCCTTGGTGGGGCAGTACCCCCGGAGGCCAGGAAGGTCTGGGCAAGGCTGGCCAGGGGCAGGGTCCCTGCTGGGTCCTGCCCCTCGCCTGTGGGGCCTCTGAGCACAACCGGCCCTCTCCCACTGGAAGACCTCCCCGGCTGCCTCCAAAGGCCGGTTTGCCAACACTCCCGCCCGCTGTTCCCGCCAGGCACGCATAATGCTCCCAAGCCCGGGAGAAAAGCGCTTCGGGGTGTTGCTCTCTCCGGGCCCTTGCCCCTGAGCCTGGGGTCCAGGCAGTGGGTCCACACTCCCAGACCGAGGCAGAACCACATGCACACGTCTGATCCTGACCCCTGCACCGGCAGAGAGCTCGGGGGAGCCAGAGTCTGTCAGGCAGCTGCTGGGTTGGCTGCCTGTGTGGGAAGGGGCAGAGCCGACCTAGGGGCAAGTTGGGCCTCTTCCTCTCCCTGCTGCCCTGAGGCTGCTGGGCCAAAGAGGTCTTGGGCATCCAGCCCCTTGCTGGTCCCTTCCCGCTGACGAGGCCCTCTGAGCTCCAGCACCTTGCAGTGTGGAGACAGCCCCTGCCAGCAACCTCCTCTCCAAGGAGGCCTCAACCGAGGCCTAGGCCCAGGGGAAAGGCACCAGCGGGGATGAGCCTGGGGAGGCGCCCGGGCATGTCTGGACCCAGTCCCCGCATCCTGCCCCTTGGTGGGGTAGTAACCCCGGAGGCCAGGAGGGTCTGGGCAAGGCTGCCAGGGGCAGGGACACTGCTGGGTCCTGCCCCTGGCCTGTGGGGCGTCTGAGCACAACCGGCACTCTCCCGCTGGAAGACCTCCCCGGCTGCCTCCAAAGGCCGGTTTGCAAGCACTCCCGCCCGCTGTTCCCGCCAGGCAGGCACAATGCTCCCAAGCCCGGGAGAAAAGCGCTTCGGGGTGGTGCTCTCTCCGGGCCCTTGCCCCTGAGCCTGGGGGCCAAGCAGTTGGAACACACTCCCAGGCCAAGGCAGAACGACATGCACACGTCTGTTCCTGCCCCCTACACCGGCAGAGAGCTCGGGGGAGCCAGAGACTGCCAGGCTGCTGCTGGGCTGGCTGCCTGTTTGGGACCGGGCAGAGCCGACCTAGGGGCAAGTTGGGCCTCTTGCTCTCCCTGCTGCCCTGAGGCTGCTGGGCCAAAGAGGTCTTGGGCATCCAGCCCCTTGCTGGTCCCTTCCCGCTGACGAGGCCCTCTGAGCTCCAGCACCTTGCAGTGTGGAGACAGCCCCTGCCAGCAACCTCCTCTCCAAGGAGGCATCAACCGAGGCCTATGCCCAGGGGAAAGGCACCAGCGCGGATGAGCCTGGGGAGGCGCCCAGGCATGTCTGGACCCAGTCCCCGCAGCCTGCCCCTTGGTGGGGCAGTACCCCCGGAGGCCAGGAAGGTCTGGGCAAGGCTGGCCAGGGGCAGGGGACCTGCTGGGTCCTGCCCCTGGCCTGTGGGGCGTCTGAGCACAACCGGCACTCTCCCACTGGAAGACCTCCCCGTCTGCCTCCAAAGGCCGGTTTGCAAGCACTCCCGCCCGCTGTTCCCGCCAGGCACGCACAATGCTCCCAAGCCCGGGAGAAAAGCGCTTCGGGGTGGTGCTCTCACCGGGCCCTTGCCCCTGAGCCTGGGGGCCAGGCAGGGGGAACACACTCCCAGGCCAAGGCAGAACGACATGCACACGTCTGTTCCTGCCCCCTACACCGGCAGAGAGCTCGGGGGAGCCAGAGACTGCCAGGCTGCTGCTGGGCTGGCCGCCTGTGTGGGACGGGGCAGAGCCGACCTAGGGGCAAGTTGGGCCTCTTGCTCTCCCTGCTGCCCTGAGGCTGCTGGGTCAAAGAGGTCTTGGGCATCCAGCCCTTTGCTGGTCCCTTCCCTCTGACGAGGCCCTCTGATCTCCAGCACCTTGCAGTGTGGAGACAGCCCCTGCCAGCAACCTCCTCTCCAAGGAGGCCTCAACCGAGGCCTAGGCCCAGGGGAAAGGCACCAGCGGGGATGAGCCTGGGGAGGCGCCCGGGCATGTCTGGACCCAGTCCCCGCAGCCTGCCCCTTGGTGGGGCAGTACCCCCGGAGGCCAGGAAGGTCTGGGCAAGGCTGGCCAGGGTCAGGGGCCCTGCTGGGTCCTGCCCCTGGCCTGTGGGGCCTCTGAGCACAACCGGCCCTCTCCCACTGGAAGACCTCCCCGGCTGCCTCCAAAGTCCTGTTTGCAAACACTCCCGCCCGCTGTTCACGCCAGGCTCGCACAATGCTCCCAAGCCCGGGAGAAAAGCGCTTCGGGGTGGTGCTCTCTCCGGGCCCTTGCCCCTGAGCCTGGGGGCAAGGCACGGGGAACACACTCCCTGGCCAAGGCAGAACCACATGCCCACGTCTGTTCCTGTCCCCTGCACCGGTAGAGAGCTTGGGGGAGCCAGAGTCTGGCAGGCAGCTACTGGGCTGGCCGCCTGTGTGGGAAGGGGCAGAGCCGACCTAGGGGCAAGTTGGGCCTCTTGCTCTCCCTGCTTCCCTGAGGCTGCTGGCCCAAAGACGTCTTGGGCATCCAGCCCCTTACTGGTCCCTTCCCTCTGACGAGGCCCTCTGAGCTCCAGCACCTTGCAGTGTGGAGACAGCCCCTGCCAGCAACCTCCTCTCCAAGGAGGCCTCAACCGAGGCCTAGGCCCAGGGGAAAGGCACCAGCGGGGATGAGCCAGGGGAGGCGCCCGAGCATGTCTGGACCCAGTCCCCGCAGCCTGCCCCTTGGTGGGGCAGTACCCCCGGAGGCCAGGAACGTCTGGGCAAGGCTGGCCAGGGGCAGGGGCCCTGCTGCGTCCTGCCCCTGGCCTGTGGGGCCTCTGAGCACAACCGGCCCTCTCCCACTGGAAGACCTCCCCGGCTGCCTCCAAAGGCCGGTTTGCAAGCGCTCCCGCCCACTGTTCCCAGCAGGCGTGCACAATGCTCCCAAGCCCGGGAGAAAAGCGCTTCAGGGTGGTGCTCTCTCCGGGCCCTTGCCCCTGAGCCTGGGGTCAAGGCACGGTGTCCACATTCCCAGGCCAATTCAGAACCACATGCACACGTCTGTTCCTGCCCCCTGCACCGGCAGAGAGCTCGGGGGAGCCAGAGTCTGTCAGGCAGCTGCTGGGCTGGCCGCCTGTGTGGGAAGGGGCAGAGCCGACCTAGGGGCAAGTTGGGCCTCTTGCTCTCCCTGCTGCCCTGAGGCTGCTGGGCCAAAGAGGTCTTGGGCATCCATCCCGTTGCTGGTCCCTTCCCTCTGACGAGGCCCTCTGAGCTCCAGCACCTTGCAGTGTGGAGACAGCCCCTGCCAGCAACCTCCTCTCCAAGGAGGCCTCAACCGAGGCCTAGGCCCAGGGGAAAGGCACCAGCGGGGATGAGCCTGGGGAGGCGCCCGGGCATGTCTGGACCCATTCCCCGCAGCCTACCCCTTGGTGGGGCTGTAACCCCGGAGGCAGGAAGGTCTGGGCAAGGCTGGCCAGGGGCAGGGGCCCTGCTGGGTCCTGCCCCTGGCCTGTGGGGCCTCTGAGCACAACCGGACCTCTCCCACTGGAAGACCTCCCCGGCTGCCTCCAAAGGCCGGTTTGCAAGCACTCCCGCCCACTGTTCCCACCAAGCACGCACAATTCTCCCAAGCCCGGGAGAAAAGCGCTTCGGGGTGGTGCTCTCTCCAGGCCCTTGCCCCTGAACCTGGGGGCCAGGCAGTTGGTTCACACTCGGAGACCAAGGCAGAACCACATGCACACGTCTGTTCCTGACCCCTGCACCGGCAGAGAGCTCGGGGGAGCCAGAGTCTGTCAGGCAGCTGCTGGGCTGGCCGCCTGTGTGGGAAGGGGCAGAGCCGACCTAGGGGCAAGTTGGGCCTCTTCCTCTCCCTGCTGCCCTGAGGCTGCTGGGCCAAAGAGGTCTTGGGCATCCATCCCGTTGCTGGTCCCTTCCCTCTGACGAGGCCCTCTGAGCTCCAGCACCTTGCAGTGTGGAGACAGCCCCTGCCAGCAACCTCCTCTCCAAGGAGGCCTCAACCGAGGCCTAAGCCCAGGGGAAAGGCACCAGCGGGGATGAGCCTGGGGAGGCGCCCGGGAATGTCTGGACCCATTCCCCGCAGCCTACCCCTTGGTGGGGCTGTAACCCCGGAGGCAGGAAGGTCTGGGCAAGGCTGCCAGGGGCAGGGACACTGCTGGGTCCTGCCCCTGGCCTGTGGGGCCTCTGAGCACAACCGGCACTCTCCCGCTGGAAGACCTCCCCGTCTGCCTCCAAAAGACGGTTTGCAAGCACTCCCACCCGCTGTTCCCCCAAGCACGCACAATGCTCCCAAGCCCGGGAGAAAAGCGCTTTGGGGAGGTGCTCTCTCCGGGCCCTTGCCCCTGAGCCTGGGGCCAGGCAAGGGGAACACTCTCCCAGGCCAAGGGAGAACGACATGCACACGTCTGTTCCTGCCCCCTACACCGGCAGAGAGCTCGGGGGAGCCAGAGACTGCCAGGCTGCGGCTGGGCTGGCTGCCTGTGTGGGACGGGGCAGAGCCGACCTAGGGGCAAGTTGGGCCTCTTGCTCTCCCTGCTGCCCTGAGGCTGCTGGGTCAAAGAGGTCTTGGGCATCCAGCCCTTTGCTGGTGCCTTCCCTCTGACGAGGCCCTCTGAGCTCCAGCACCTTGCAGTGTGGAGACAGCCCCTGCCAGCAACCTCCTCTCCAAAGAGGCCTCAACCGAGGACTACACCCAGGGGAAAGGCACCAGCGGGGATGATCCTGGGGAGGCGCACGGACATGTCTGCACCCAGTCTCCGCAGCCTGCCCCTTGGTGGGGCAGTACCCCCGGAGGCGAGGAAGGTCTGGGCAAGGCTGGCCAGGGGCAGGGGACCTGCTGGGTCCTGCCCCTGGCCTGTGGGGCCTCTGAGCACAACCGGCCCTCTCCCACTGGAAGACTTCCCCGGCTGCCTCCAAAGGCCGGTTTGCCAACACTCCCGCCCGCTGTTCCAACCAAGGGCGCACAACGCTCCCAAGCCCGGGAGAAAATCGCCTCGGGGTGGTGCTCTCTCCGGGCCCTTTCCCCTGAGCCTGGGGGCCAGGCAGGGGGTCCACACTCCCAGGCCAAGGCAGAACGACATGCACACGTCTGTTCCTGCCCCATGCACCGGCAGAGAGCTCGGGGGAGCCAGAGTCTGTCAGGCAGCTGCTGGGCTGGCCGCCTGTGTGGGAAGGGGCAGAGCCGACCTAGGGGCAAGTTGGGCCTCTTGCTCTCCCTGCTGCCCTGAGGCTGCTGGGCCAAAGAGATCTTGGGCATCCAGCCCCTTGCTTGTCCCTTCCCTCTGACGAGGCCCTCTGAGCTCCAGCACCTTGCAGTGTGGAGACAGCCCCTGCCAGCAACCTCCTCTCCAAGGAGGCCTCAACCGAGGCCTAGGACCAGGGGAAAGGCACCAGCGGGGATGAGCCTGGGGAGGCGCCCGGGCATGTCTGGACCCAGTCCCCGCAGCCTGCCCCTTGGTGGGGCAGTACCCCCGGAGGCCAGGAAGGTCTGGGCAAGGCTGGCCACGGGCAGGGGCCCTGCTGGGTCCTGCCCCTGGCCTGTGGGTCCTCTGAGCACAACCGGCCCTCTCCCACTGGAAGACTTCCCCGGCTGCCTCCAAAGGCCGGTTTGCCAACACTCCCGCCCGCTGTTCCCGCCAGGCACGCACAATTCTCCCAAGCCCGGGAGAAAAGCGCTTCGGGGTGTTGCTCTCTCCGGGCCCTTGCCCCTGAGCCTGGGGGCCAGGCAGTGGGTCCACACTCCCAGACCAACGCAGAACCACATGCACACGTCTGTTCCTGACCCCTGCACCGGCAGAGAGCTCGGGGGAGCCAGAGTCTGTCAGGCAGCTGCTGGGCTGGCCGCCTGTGTGGGAAGGGGCAGAGCCGACCTAGGGGCAAGTTGGGCCTCTTCCTCTCCCTGCTGCCCTGAGGCTGCTGGGCCAAATCGGTCTTGGGCATCCAGCCCCTTGCTGGTCCCTTCCCTCTGACGAGGCCCTCTGAGCTCCAGCACCTTGCAGTGTGGAGACAGCCCCTGCCAGCAACCTCCTCTCCAATGAGGCCTCAACCGAGGCCTAGGCCCAGGGGAAAGGCACCTGCGGGGATGAGCCTGGGGAGGCGCCCGGGCATGTCTGGACCCAGTCCCCGCAGCCTGCCCCTTGGTGGGGCAGTACCCCCGGAGGCCAGGAAGGTCTGGGCAAGGCTGGCCAGGGGCAGGGGCCCTGCTGCGTCCTGCCCCTGACCTGTGGGGCCTCTGAGCACAACCGGCCCTCTCCCACTGGAAGACCTCCCCGGCTGCCTCCAAAGGCCGGTTTGCAAGCGCTCCCGCCCACTGTTCCCAGCAGGCGTGCACAATGCTCCCAAGCCCGGGAGAAAAGCGCTTCAGGGTGGTGCTCTCTCCGGGCCCTTGCCCCTGAGCCTGGGGTCAAGGCACGGTGTCCACACTCCCAGGCCAATTCAGAACCACATGCACACGTCTGTTCCTGCCCCCTGCACCGGCAGAGAGCTCGCGGGAGCCAGAGTCTGTCAGGCAGCTGCTGGGCTGGCCGCCTGTGTGGGAAGGGGCAGAGCCGACCTAGGGGCAAGTTGGGCCTCTTGCTCTCCCTGCTGCCCTGAGGCTGCTGGGCCAAAGAGGTCTTGGGCATCCATCCCGTTGCTGGTCCCTTCCCTCTGACGAGGCCCTCTGAGCTCCAGCACCTTGCAGTGTGGAGACAGCCCCTGCCAGCAACCTCCTCTCCAAGGAGGCCTCAACCGAGGCCTAGGCCCAGGGGAAAGGCACCAGCGGGGATGATCATGGGGAGGCGCACGGACATGTCTGGACCCAGTCTCCACAGCCTGCCCCTTGGTGGGGCAGTACCCCCGGAGTCCAGGAAGGTCTGGGCAAGTCTGTCCATGGGCAGGGGCCCTGCTGGGTCCTGACCCTGGCCTGTGGGGCCTCTGAGCACAACCGGCCCTCTCCCACTGGAAGACCTCCCCGGCTGCCTCCAAAGTCCTCTTTGCAAACACTCCCGCCCGCTGTTCACGTCAGGCTCGCACAATGCTCCCAAGCCCGGGAGAAAAGCACTTCGGAGTGGTGCTCTCTCCGGGCCCTTGCCCCTGAGCCTGGGGGCAAGGCAGGGGGAACACACTCCCAGGCCAAGGCAGAAACACATGCCCACGTCTGTTCCTGTCCCCTGCACCGGCAGAGAGCTTGGGGGAGCCAGAGTCTGTCAGGCAGGTGCTGGGTTGGCCGCCTGTGTGGGAAGGGGCAGAGCCGACCTAGGGGCAAGTTGGGCCTCTTGCTCTCCCTGCTGCCCTGAGGCTGCTGGGCCAAAGACGTCTTGGGCATCCAGCCCCTCGCTGGTCCCTTCACTCTGACGAGGCCCTCTGAGCTCCAGCACGTTGCAGTGTGGAGACAGCCCCTGCCAGCAACCTCCTCTCCAAGGAGGCCTCAACCGAGGCCTAGGCCCAGGGGAAAGGCACCAGCGGGGATGAGCCAGGGGAGGCGCCCGAGCATGTCTGGACCCAGTTCCCGCAGCCTGCCCCTTGGTGGGGCAGTACCCCCGGAGGCCAGGAAGGTCTGGGCAAGGCTGGCCAGGGGCAGGGGCCCTGCTGGGTCCTGCCCCTGGCCTGTGGGGCCTCTGAGCACAACCGGCCCTCTCCCACTGAAAGACCTCCCCGGCTGCCTCCAAAGGCCGGTTTGCAAGCGCTACCGCCCACTGTTCCCAGCAGGCGTGCACAATGCTCCTAAGCCCGGGAGAAAAGCGCTTCAGGGTGGTGCTCTCTCTGGGCCCCTGCCCCTGAGCCTGGGGGCAAGGCAGGGTGTCCACACTCCCAGGCCAAGGCAGAACCACATGCACACGTCTGATCTGCCCCCTGCACCGGCAGAGAGCTCGGGGGAGCCAGAGTCTGTCAGGCAGCTGCTGGGCTGGCCGCCTGTGTGGGAAGTGGCAGAGCCGACCTAGGGGCAAGTTGGGCCTCTTGCCCTCCCTGCTGCCCTGAGGCTGCTGGGCCAAAGAGGTCTTGGGCATCCAACCCCTTGCTGGTCCCTTCCCTCTGACGAGGCCCTCTGAGCTCCAGCACCTTGCAGTGTGGAGACAGCCCCTGCCAGCAACCTCCTCTCCAAGGAGGCCTAAACCGAGGCCTAGGCACAGGGGAAAGGCACCAGCGGGAATGAGCCTGGGGAGGCGCCCGGGCATGTATGGACCCAGTCCCCGCAGCCTGCCCCTTGGTGGGGCAGTACCCCCGGAGGCGAGGAAGGTCTGGGCAAGGCTGGCCAGGGGCAGGGGACCTGCTGGGTCCTGCCCCTGGCCTGTGGGGCCTCTGAGCACAACCGACCCTCTCCCACTGGAAGACTTCCCCGGCTGCCTCCAAAGGCCGGTTTGCCAACACTCCCGCCCGCTGTTCCAACCAAGGGCGCACAATGCTCCCAAGCCCGGGAGAAAATCGCCTCGGGGTGGTGCTCTCTCCGGGCCCTTTCCCCTGAGCCTGGGGGCCAGGCAGGGGGTCCACACTCCCAGGCCAAGGCAGAACGACATGCACACGTCTGTTCCTGCCCCATGCACCGGCAGAGAGCTCGGGGGAGCCAGAGTCTGTCAGGCAGCTGCTGGGCTGGCCGCCTGTGTGGGAAGGGGCAGAGCCGACCTAGGGGCAAGTTGGGCCTCTTCCTCTCCCTGCTGCCCTGAGGCTGCTGGGCCAAAGAGGTCTTGGGCATCCAGCCCCTTGCTGGTCCCTTCCCTCTGACGAGGCCCTCTGAGCTCCAGCCCCTTGCAGTGTGGAGACAGCCCCTGCCAGCAACCTCCTCTCCAAGGAGGCCTCAACCGAGGCCTAGGCCCAGGGGAAAGGCACCAGCGGGGATGAGCCTGGGGAGGCGCCCGGCCATGTCTGGACCCAGTCCCCGCAGCCTGCCCCTTGGTGGGGCAGTACCCCCGGAGGCCAGGAGGGTCTGGGCAAGGCTGCCAGGGGCAGGGACACTGCTGGGTCCTGCCCCTGGCCTGTGGGGCGTCTGAGCACAACCGGCACTCTCCCACTGGAAGACCTCCCCGGCTGCCTCCAAAGGCCGGTTTGCAAGCACTCCCGCCCGCTGTTCCCGCCAGGCACGCACAATGCTCCCAAGCCCGGGAGAAAAGCGCTTCGGGGTGGTGCTCTCTTCGGGCCCTTGCCCCTGAGCCTGGGGGACAGGCAGGGGGAACACACTCCCAGGCCAAGGCAGAACGACATGCACACGTCTGTTCCCGCCCCCTACACCGGCAGAGAGTTCGGGGGAGCCAGAGACTGCCAGGCTGCTGCTGGGCTGGCTGCCTGTGTGGGACGGGGTAGAGCCGACCTAGGGGCAAGTTGGGCCTCTTGCTCTCCCTGCTGCCCTGAGGCTGCTGGGTCAAAGAGGTCTTGGGCATCCAGCCCTTTGCTGGTCCTTTCCCTCTGACGAGGCCCTCTGAGCTCCAGCACCTTGCAGTGTGCAGACAGCCCCTGCCGGCAACCTCCTCTCCAAGGAGGCCTCAACCGAGGCCTAGGCCCAGGGGAAAGGCACCAGCGGGTATGAGCCTGGGGAGGCGCCCGGGCATGTCTGGACCCAGGCCCCGCAGCCTGCCCCTTGGTGGTGTAGTACCCCCGGAGGCCAGGAAGGTCTGGGCAAGGCTGCCAGAGGCAGGGACACTGCTGGGTCCTGCCCCTGGCCTGTGGGGCCTCTGAGAACAATTGGCACTCTCCCGCTGGGAGACCTCCCCGGCTGCCTCCAAAGGCTGGTTTGCAAGCACTCAATCCCGCTGTTCACGCCAGCTGCGGACAATGCTCCCAAGCCCGGGAGAAAAGCATTTTGGGGTGGTGCTCACTCCGGGCTTTGGAAGACCTCCCCGGCTGCCTCCAAGGCCGGTTTGCAAGCACTTCTGCCTGCTGTTCCCGCCACCCGCGCACAATGCTCCCAAGCCCGGGAGAAAAGCGTTTCGGGGTGGTGTTCTCTCTGGGCCCAAGAAAGACCTCCCGGGCTGCCCCCAAATGCCGGTTTGCAAGCACTCCCACTCGCTGTTCCCGCCATCCGTGCAAATGCTCCAAGCCCAGGAGAAAAGCCCTTCAGGGTGGTGCTCTCTCCCGGCCCTTGGAAGACCTCCCCGGCTGCCTCCAAAGGCTGGATTTCAAGTACTCCCTCCCGCTGTCCCGCCAGCCGCACACAATGCTCCCAATCACGGGAGAAAAGCGCTTCGGGGTGGTGCTCTCTACGGGCCCTTGGAAGACCTCCCCGTTTGTCTCCAAAGGCCGGTTTGCAAGCACTCATGCCCGCTGTTCCCGCCAGCCGCGCACAATGCTCCCAAGCCTAGGAGAAAAGCGCTTCGGGGTGGTGCTCTCTCCCGGCCCTTGGAAGACCTCCCCGGCTGCCTCCAAAGGCCGGTTTGCAAGCACTCAATCCCGCTGTTCCCGCCAGCCGCGCACAATGCTCCCAAGCCCGGGAGAAAAGCGCTTCGGGGTGGTGCTCTCTCCCGGCCCTTGGAAGACCTCCCCGGCTGCCTCCAAAGGCTGGTTTTCAAGAACTCCCTCCCGCTGACCCGCCAGCCGCACACAATGCTCCCAAGCCCGGGAGAAAAGCATTTTGGGGTGGTCTCTCTCCGGGCCCTTGAAAGACTCCCCGGCTGCCTCTAAAGGCCGGTTTGCAAGCACTCATGTCCTCTGTTCCCGACAGCCGCGAACAATGCTCCCAATTCCGTGAGAAAAGTGCTTCGGGATGGTGCTCTCTCCGGGCCGTTGGAAGACCTCCCAAGCTGCCTCCAAAGGCTGGTTTGCAAGCACTCCCGCCCGCTGTTCCCGCCAGCCTCGCACAATGCTCCCAAGACCGGGAGAAAAGCACTTCGGGGTGGTGTTCTCTCCGTGCCAATGGAGGACCTCCCTGGCTGCCCCCAAAGGCCGGTTTGCAAGCACTCCCACTCGCTGTTCCCGCCAGCCACGCACAATCCTCCAAAACCCCGGAGAAAAGCGCTTCGGGGTGGTGTTCTCTCCGTGCCCATGGAAGACCTCCCGGGGTGCCCCCAAAGGCCGGTTTGGAAGCACTCCCACTCGCTGTTCCCGCCATCCGCGCACAATGCTCCCAAGCCCGGGAGAAAAGCATTTTGGGGTGGTGCTCACACCGGGCCCTGGAAGACCTCCCCGGCTGCCTCCAAAGGACGGTTTTCAAGCACTCCTGCCTGCTGTTCCCGCCACCCGCGCACAATGCTCCCAAGCCCGGGAGAAAAGCGCTTCGGGGTGGTGCTCTCTACAGGCCCTTGGAAGACCTCCCCGGCTGCCTCCAAAGGCCGGTTTGCAAGGACTCCTTCCTGCTGTTCCCGCCATCCGCGCACAATGCTCCCAAGCCCGGGAGAAAAGCATTTTGGGGTGGTGCTCACACCGGGCCCTGGAAGACCTCCCCGGCTGCCTCCAAAGGACGGTTTTCAAGCACTCCTGCCTGCTGTTCCCGCCACCCGCGCAGAATGCTCCCAAGCCCGGGAGAAAAGCGCGTCGGGGTGGTGCTCTCTACAGGCCCTTGGAAGACCTCCCCGGCTGCCTCCAAAGGCCGGTTTGCAAGGACTCCTTCCTGCTGTTCCCGCCAGCCACGCACAATGCTCCCAAGCCCGGGAGAAAAGCATTTTGGGGTGGTGCTCACTCCGGGCCCTTGGAAGACCTCCTCGGCTGCCTCCAAAGGCCAGTTTGCAAGCAGTCCTGCCTGCTGTTCCCGCCAGCCGCGCACAATGCTCCCAAGCCCGGGAGAAAAGCGCTTCGGGGTGGTGCTCTCTCCGGGCCCTTGGAAGACGTCCCCGGCTGCCTCCAAAGGCCGGTTTGCAAGCACTCATGCCCGTTGTTCCCACCAGCCGCGCACAATGCTCCCAAGCCCGGGAGAAAAGCATTTTGGGGTGGTGCTCACTCCGGGCCCTTGGAAGACCTCCCCGGCTGCCTCCAAAAGCCAGTTTGCAAGCAGTCCTGCCTGCTGTTCCCGCCAGCCACGCACAATGTTCCCAAGCCCGGGAGAAAAGCGCTTCGGGGTGGTGCTCTCTCCGGGCACTTTCAAGACCTCCCCGGCTGCCTCCAAAGGCCGGTTTGTAAGTACTCATGCCCGCTGCTTCCGCCATCCACGCACAATGCTCCCAAGCCCGGGAGAAAAGCATTTTGGGGTGGTGCTCTCTCCGGGCCCTTGGAAGACCTCCCGGGCTGCCTCCAAAGGCCGGTTTGCAAGCATTCATGTCCGTTGTTCCCGACAGCCGCGCACAATGCTCCCAAGCCCGAGAGAAAAGCATTTTGGGGTGGTGCTCTCTCCGGGCCCTTGGAAGACCTCCCGGGCTGCCTCCAAAGGCCGGTTTGCAAGCATTCATGTCCGTTGTTCCCGACAGCCGCGCACAATGCTCCCAAGCCCGGGAGAAAAGCGCTTCGGGGTGGTGTTCTCTCAGGGACCATGGAGGACCTCCCCGGCTGCCCCCAAAGGCCGGTTTGCAAGCATTCCCACTCGCTGTTCCCGCCAGGCACACACAATGTTCCAAAACCCCGGAGAAAAGCGCTTCGGGGTGGTGCTCTCTCCGTGCCTTGGAAGACTTCTCTGGCTGCCGCCAAAGGCCGGTTTGCAAGAATTCCCTCCCGCTGTCCCACCAGCCGCACACAATGCTCCAAAACCCGAGAGAAAAGCGCTTCGAGGTGGTGCTCTCTCCGGGCCCTTGGAAGACCTCCCCGGCTGCCTCCAAAGGCCGGTTTGCAAGCACTCCTGCCTGCTGTTCCCGCCACGCGCGCACAATGCTCCCAAGCCCGGAAGAAAAGCATTTTGGGGTAGTGCTCTCTCCGGGCCCTTGGAAGACCTCCCGGGCTGCCTCCAAAGGCCGGTTTGCAAGCACTCATGTCCGCTGTTCCCGACAGCCGCGCACAATGCTCCCAAGACAGGGAGAAAAGCATTTTGGGGTGCTGATCAGTCCGGGCCCTTGGAAGACGTCCCCGGCTGCCTCCAAAGGACAGTTTGCAAGAACTCATGCCCGCTGTTCCCGACAGGCACGCACAATGCTCCCAAGCCCGGGAGAAAAGCGCTTCGGGGTGGTGCTCTCACCGGGCCCTTGCCCCTGAGCCTGGGGGCAATGCAGGGGGAACACACTCCCAGGCCAAGGCAGAACCACATGCAAACGTCTGTTCCTGGTCCCTGCACCGGCAGAGAGCTCGGGGGAGCCAGAGTATGCCAGGCAGCTGCTGGGTTGGCGGCCTGTGTGGAAAGGGGCAGAGCCGACCTAGGGGCAAGTTGGGCCTCTTGCTCTCCCTGCTGCCCTGAGGCTGCTGGGCCAAAGAGGTCTTGGGCATCCAGCCCCTTGCTGGTCCCTTCCCTCTGATGAGGCCCTCTGAGCTCCAGCACCTTGCAGTGTGGAGACAGCCCCTGCCAGCAACCTCCTCTCCAAGGCGGCCTCAACCGAGGCCTAGGCCCAGGGGAAAGGCACCAGCGGGGATGAGCCTGGGGAGGCGCCCGGGCATGTCTGGACCCAGTCCCCGCAGCCTGCCCCTTGGTGGGGCAGTACCCCCGGAGGCCAGGAAGGTCTGTGCAAGGCTGCCAGGGGCAGGGACAGCGCTGGGTCCTGCCCCTGGCCTGTGGGACGTCTGAGCACAACCGGCACTCTCCCGCTGGAAGACCTCCCCGTCTGCCTCGAAAGGCTGGTTTGCAAGCACTCCCGCCCGCTGTTACCGCCAGGCACGCACAATGCTCCCAAGCCCGGTAGAAAAGCGCTTCGGGGTGGTGCTCTCTCCGGGCCCTTGCCCCTAAGCCTGCGGGCCAGGCAGGGGGAACACACTCCCAGGCCAAGACAGAACCACATGCACACGTCTGTTCCTGCCCCCTACACCGGCAGAGAGCTCGGGGGAGCCAGAGTCTCTCAGGCAGGTGCTGGGCTGGCCGCCTGTGTGGGAAGGGGCAGAGCCGACCTAGGGGCAAGTTGGGCCTCTTGCTCTCCCTGCTGCCCTGAGGCTGCTGGGCCAAAGAGGTCTTGGGCATCCAGCCCTTTGCTGGTCCCTTCCCTCTGACGAGGCCCTCTGAGCTCCAGCACCTTGCAGTGTGGAGACAGCACCTGCCAGCAATCTCCTCTCCAAGGAGGCCTCAACCGAGGCCTAGGCCCAGGGGAAAGGCACCAGCGGGGATGAGCCTGGGGAGGCGCCCGGGCATGTCTGGACCCAGTCCCCGCAGCCTGCCCCTTGGTGGGGCAGTACCCCTGGAGGCCAGGAAGGTCTGGGCAAGGCTGACCAGGGGCAGGGGACCTGCTGGGTCCTGCCCCTGGCCTGTGGGGCCTCTGAGCACAACCGGCCCTCTCCCACTGGAAGACCTCCCCGGCTGCCTCCAAAGGCCGTTTTGCACGCACTCCCGCCCACTGTTCCCACCAAGCGCGCACAATGCTCCCATCCCGGGAGAAAAGCGCTTCGGGGTGGTGCTCTCTCCGGGCCCTTGCCCCTGAGACTGGGGGCCAGGCAGGGGGTCCACACTCCCAGGCCAAGGCAGAACCACATGCACACGTCTGTTCCTGACCCCTGCACCGGCAGAGAGCTCGGGGGAGCCAGAGTCTGTCAGGCAGCTGCTGGGCTGGCCGCCTTTGTGGGAAGGGGCAGAGCCGACCTAGGGGCAAGTTGGGCCTCTTGCTCTGCCTGCTGCCCTGAGGCTGCTGGGCCAAAGAGGTCTTGGGCATCCAGCCCTTTGCTTGTCCCTTCCCTCTGACGAGGCCCTCTGAGCTCCAGCACCTTGCAGTGTGGAGACAGCCCCTGCCAGCAACCTCCTCTCCAAGGAGGCCTCAACCGAGACCTAGGACCAGGGGAAAGGCACCAGCGGGGATGAGCCTGGGGAGGCGCCCAGGCATGTCTGGACCCAGTCCCCGCAGCCTGCCCCTTGGTGGGGCAGTACCCCCGGAGGCCAGGAAGGTCTGGGAAAGGCTGGCCAGGGGCAGGGGACCTGCTGGGTCCTGCCCCTGGCCTGTGGGGCCTCTGAGCACAACCGGCCCTCTCCCACTGGAAGACCTCCCCGGCTGCCTCCAAAGGCCGGTTTGCTAGCGCTCCCGGCCACTGTTACCAGCAGGCGGGCACAATGCTCCTAAGCCCGGAAGAAAAGCGCTTCAGGGTGGTGCTCTCTCTGGGCCCTTGCCCCTGAGCCTGGGGGCAAGGCAGGGTGTCCACACTCCCAGGCCAAGGCAGAACCACATGCACACGTCTGACCTGCCCCCTGCACCGGCAGAGAGCTCGGGGGAGCCAGAGTCTGTCAGGCAGCTGCTGGGCTGGCCGCCTGTGTGGGAAGTGGCAGAGCCGACCTAGGGGCAAGTTGGGCCTCTTGCTCTCCCTGCTGCCCTGAGGCTGCTGGGCCAAAGAGGTCTTGGGCATCCAGCCCCTTGCTGGTCCCTTCCTTCTGACGAGGCCCTCTGAGCTCCAGCACCTTGCAGTGTGGAGACAGCCCCTGCCAGCAACCTCCTCTCCAAGGAGGCCTCAACCGAGGCCTAGGCCCAGGGGAAAGGCACCAGCGGGGATGAGCCTGGGGAGGCGCCCGGGCATGTCTGGACCCAGTCCCCGCAGCCTGCCCTTGGTGGGGCAGTACCCCCGGAGGCCAGGAAGGTCTGGGCAAGGCTGGCCAGGGGCAGGGGCACTGCTGGGTCCTGCCCCTGGCCTGTGGGGCCTCTGAGCACAACCGGCCCTCTCCCACTGGAAGAACTCCCCGGCTGCCTCCAAAGGCCAGTTTGCCAACACTCCCGCCCGCTGTTCCCGCCAGGCACGCACAATGCTCCCAAGCCCGGGAGAAAAGCACTTCGGTGTGGTGCTCTCCTCGGGCCCTTGCCCCTGAGCCTGGGGTCCAGGCAGTTGGTCCACACTCCCAGACCAAGGCAGAACCACATGCACACGTCTGTTCCTGACCCCTGCACCGGCACAGAGCTCGGGGGAGCCAGAGTCTGTCAGGCAGCTGCTGGGCTGGCCGCCTGTGTGGGAAGGGGCAGAGCCGACCTAGGGGCAAGTTGGGCCTCTTCCTCTCCCTGCTGCCCTGAGGCTGCTGGGCTAAAGAGGTCTTGGGCATCCAGCCCCTTGCTGGTCCCTTCCCTCTGACGAGGCCCTCTGAGCTCCAGCACCTTGCAGTGTGGAGACAGCCCCTGCCAGCAACCTCCTCTCCAATGAGGCCTCAACCGAGGCCTAGGCTCAGGGGAAAGGCACCAGCGGGGATGAGCCTGGGGAGGCGCCCGGGCATGTCTGGACCCAGTCCCCGCAGCCTGCCCCTTGGTGGGGCAGTACCCCCGGAGGCCAGGAAGGTCTGTGCAAGGCTGCCAGGGGCAGGGACAGCGCTGGGTCCTGCCCCAGGCCTGTGGGATGTCTGAGCACAACCGGCACTCTCCCGCTGGAAGACCTCCCCGTCTGCCTCGAAAGGCCGGTTTGCAAGCACTCCAGCCCGCTGTTCCCGCCAGGCACGCACAATGCTCCCAAGCCCGGTAGAAAAGCGCTTCGGGGTGGTGCTCTCTCCGGGCCTTTGCCCCTAAGCCTGCGGGCCAGGCAGGGGGAACACACTCCCAGGCCAAGACAGAACGACATGAACACGTCTGTTCCTGCCCCCTACACCGGCAGAGAGCTCGGGGGAGCCAGAGTCTCTCAGGCAGGTGCTGGGCTGGCCGCCTGTGTGGGAAGGGGCAGAGCCGACCTAGGGGCAAGTTGGGCCTCTTGCTCTCCCTGCTGCCCTGAGGCTGCTGGGCCAAAGACGTCTTGGGCATCCAGCCCTTTGCTGGTCCCTTCCCTCTGACGAGGCACTCTGAGCTCCAGCACCTTGCAGTGTGGAGACAGCACCTGCCAGCAATCTCCTCTCCAAGGAGGCCTCAACCGAGGCCTAGGCCCAGGGGAAAGGCACCAGCGGGGATGAGCCTGGAGAGGCGCCCGGGCATGTCTGGACCCAGTCCCCGCAGCCTGCCCCTTGGTGGGGCAGTACCCCTGGAGGCCAGGAAGGTCTGGGCAAGGCTGACCAGGGGCAGGGGACCTGCTGGGTCCTGCCCCTGGCCTGTGGGGCCTCTGAGCACAACCGGCCCTCTCCCACTAGAAGACCTCCCCGGCTGCCTCCAAAGGCCGTTTTGCACGCACTCCCGCCCACTGTTCCCACCAAGCGCGCACAATGCTCCCATCCCGGGAGAAAAGCGCTTCGGGGTGGTGCTCTCTCCGGGCCCTTGCCCCTGAGACTGGGGGCCAGGCAGTGGTTCCACACTCCCAGACCAAGGCAGAACCACATGCACACGTCTGTTCCTGACCCCTGCACCGCAGAGAGCTCGGGGGAGCCAGAGTCTGTCAGGCAGCTGCTGGGCTGGCCGCCTGTGTGGGAAGGGGCAGAGCCGACCTAGGGGCAAGTTGGGCCTCTTGCTCTCCCTGCTGCCCTGAGGCTGCTGGGCCAAAGAGGTCTTGGGCATCCAGCCCCTTGCTGGTCCCTTCCTTCTGACGAGGCCCTCTGAGCTCCAGCACCTTGCAGTGTGGAGACAGCCCCTGCCAGCAACCTCCTCTCCAAGGAGGCCTCAACCGAGGCCTAGGCCCAGGGGAAAGGCACCAGCGGGGATGAGCCTGGGGAGGCGCCCGGGCATGTCTGGACCCAGTCCCCGCAGCCTGCCCTTGGTGGGGCAGTACCCCCGGAGGCCAGGAAGGTCTGGGCAAGGCTGGCCAGGGGCAGGGGCACTGCTGGGTCCTGCCCCTGGCCTGTGGGGCCTCTGAGCACAACCGGCCCTCTCCCACTGGAAGAACTCCCCGGCTGCCTCCAAAGGCCAGTTTGCCAACACTCCCGCCCGCTGTTCCCGCCAGGCACGCACAATGCTCCCAAGCCCGGGAGAAAAGCACTTCGGTGTGGTGCTCTCCTCGGGCCCTTGCCCCTGAGCCTGGGGTCCAGGCAGTTGGTCCACACTCCCAGACCAAGGCAGAACCACATGCACACGTCTGTTCCTGACCCCTGCACCGGCACAGAGCTCGGGGGAGCCAGAGTCTGTCAGGCAGCTGCTGGGCTGGCCGCCTGTGTGGGAAGGGGCAGAGCCGACCTAGGGGCAAGTTGGGCCTCTTCCTCTCCCTGCTGCCCTGAGGCTGCTGGGCTAAAGAGGTCTTGGGCATCCAGCCCCTTGCTGGTCCCTTCCCTCTGACGAGGCCCTCTGAGCTCCAGCACCTTGCAGTGTGGAGACAGCCCCTGCCAGCAACCTCCTCTCCAATGAGGCCTCAACCGAGGCCTAGGCTCAGGGGAAAGGCACCAGCGGGGATGAGCCTGGGGAGGCGCCCGGGCATGTCTGGACCCAGTCCCCGCAGCCTGCCCCTTGGTGGGGCAGTACCCCCGGAGGCCAGGAAGGTCTGTGCAAGGCTGCCAGGGGCAGGGACAGCGCTGGGTCCTGCCCCAGGCCTGTGGGACGTCTGAGCACAACCGGCACTCTCCCGCTGGAAGACCTCCCCGTCTGCCTCGAAAGGCCGGTTTGCAAGCACTCCAGCCCGCTGTTCCCGCCAGGCACGCACAATGCTCCCAAGCCCGGTAGAAAAGCGCTTCGGGGTGGTGCTCTCTCCGGGCCTTTGCCCCTAAGCCTGCGGGCCAGGCAGGGGGAACACACTCCCAGGCCAAGACAGAACGACATGAACACGTCTGTTCCTGCCCCCTACACCGGCAGAGAGCTCGGGGGAGCCAGAGTCTCTCAGGCAGGTGCTGGGCTGGCCGCCTGTGTGGGAAGGGGCAGAGCCGACCTAGGGGCAAGTTGGGCCTCTTGCTCTCCCTGCTGCCCTGAGGCTGCTGGGCCAAAGACGTCTTGGGCATCCAGCCCTTTGCTGGTCCCTTCCCTCTGACGAGGCACTCTGAGCTCCAGCACCTTGCAGTGTGGAGACAGCACCTGCCAGCAATCTCCTCTCCAAGGAGGCCTCAACCGAGGCCTAGGCCCAGGGGAAAGGCACCAGCGGGGATGAGCCTGGAGAGGCGCCCGGGCATGTCTGGACCCAGTCCCCGCAGCCTGCCCCTTGGTGGGGCAGTACCCCTGGAGGCCAGGAAGGTCTGGGCAAGGCTGACCAGGGGCAGGGGACCTGCTGGGTCCTGCCCCTGGCCTGTGGGGCCTCTGAGCACAACCGGCCCTCTCCCACTAGAAGACCTCCCCGGCTGCCTCCAAAGGCCGTTTTGCACGCACTCCCGCCCACTGTTCCCACCAAGCGCGCACAATGCTCCCATCCCGGGAGAAAAGCGCTTCGGGGTGGTGCTCTCTCCGGGCCCTTGCCCCTGAGACTGGGGGCCAGGCAGGGGGTCCACACTCCCAGGCCAAGGCAGAACCACATGCACACGTCTGTTCCTGACCCCTGCACCGGCAGAGAGCTCGGGGGAGCCAGAGTCTGTCAGGCAGCTGCTGGGTTGGCCGCCTGTGTGGGAAGGGGCAGAGCCGCCCTAGGGGCAAGTTGGGCCTCTTGCTCTCCCTGCTTCCCTGAGGCTGCTGGGCCAAAGACGTCTTGGGCATCCAGCCCCTTACTGGTCCCTTCCCTCTGACGAGGCCCTCTGAGCTCCAGCACCTTGCAGTGTGGAGACAGCCCCTGCCAGCAACCTCCTCTCCAAGGAGGCCTCAACCGAGGCCTAGGCCCAGGGGAAAGGCACCAGCGGGGATGAGCCAGGGGAGGCGCCCGAGCATGTCTGGACCCAGTCCCCGCAGCCTGCCCCTTGGTGGGGCAGTACCCCTGGAGGCCAGGAAGGTCTGGGCAAGGCTGGCCAGGGGCAGGGGCCCTGCTGCGTCCTGCCCCTGACCTGTGGGGCCTCTGAGCACAACCGGACCTCTCCCACTGGAAGACCTCCCCGGCTGCCTCCAAAGGCCGGTTTGCAAGCGCTCCCGCCCACTGTTCCCAGCAGGCGTGCACAATGCTCCCAAGCCCGGGAGAAAAGCGCTTCAGGGTGGTGCTCTCTCCGGGCCCTTGCCCCTGAGCCTGGGGTCAAGGCACGGTGTCCACACTCCCAGGCCAATTCAGAACCACATGCACACGTCTGTTCCTGTTCCCCTGCACCGGCAGAGAGCTCGGGGGAGCCAGAGTCTGTCAGGCAGCTGCTGGGCTGGCCGCCTGTGTGGGAAGGGGCAGAGCCGACCTAGGGGCAAGTTGGGCCTCTTGCTCTCCCTGCTGCCCTGAGGCTGCTGGGCCAAAGAGGTCTTGGGCATCCATCCCGTTGCTGGTCCCTTCCCTCTGACGAGGCCCTCTGAGCTCCAGCACCTTGCAGTGTGGAGACAGCCCCTGCCAGCAACCTCCTCTCCAAGGAGGCCTCAACCGAGGCCTAGGCCCAGGGGAAAGGCACCAGCGGGGATGAGCCTGGGGAGGCGCCCGGGCATGTCTGGACCCATTCCCCGCAGCCTACCCCTTGGTGGGGCTGTAACCCCGGAGGCAGGAAGGTCTGGGCAAGGCTGGCCAGGGGCAGGGGCCCTGCTGGGTCCTGCTCCTGGCCTGTGAGGCCTATGAGCACAACCGGCCCTCTCCCACTGGAAGACCTCCCCGGCTGCCTCCAAAGGCCGGTTTGCAAGCACTCCCGCCCACTGTTCCCACCAAGCACGCACAATTCTCCCAAGCCCGGGAGAAAAGCGCTTCGGGGTGGTGCTCTCTCCGGGCCCTTGCCCCTGAACCTGGGGGCCAGGCAGTTGGTTCACACTCGGAGACCAAGGCAGAACCACATGCACACGTCTGTTCCTGACCCCTGCACCGGCAGAGAGCTCGGGGGAGCCAGAGTCTGTCAGGCAGCTGCTGGGCTGGCCGCCTGTGTGGGAAGGGGCAGAGCCGACCTAGGGGCAAGTTGGGCCTCTTCCTCTCCCTGCTGCCCTGAGGCTGCTGGGCCAAAGAGGTCTTGGGCATCCAGCCCCTTGCTGGTCCCTTCCCTCTGATGAGGCCCTCTCAGCTCCAGCACCTTGCAGTGTGGAGACAGCCCCTGCCAGCAACCTCCTCTCCAAGGAGGCCTCAACCGAGGCCTAGGCCTAGGGGAAAGGCACCAGCGGGGATGAGCCTGGGGAGGCGCCCGGCCATGTCTGGACCCAGTCCCCGCAGCCTGCCCCTTGGTGGGGCAGTACCCCCGGAAGCCAGGAAGGTCTCGGCAAGGCTGCCAGGGGCAGGGACACTGCTGGGTCCTGCCCCTGGCCTGTTGGGCGTCTGAGCACAACCGGCACTCTCCCGCTGGAAGACCTCCCCGTCTGCCTCCAAAAGAAGGTTTGCAAGCACTCCCACCCGCTGTTCCCCCAGGCACGCACAATGCTCCCAAGCCCGGGAGAAAAGCGCTTTGGGGTGGTGCTCTCTCCGGGCCCTTGCCCCTGAGCCTGGTGCCAGGCAAGGGGAACACTCTCCCAGGCCAAGGGAGAACGACATGCACACGTCTGTTCCTGCCCCCTACACCGGCAGAGAGCTCGGGGGAGCCAGAGACTGCCAGGCTGCTGCTGGGCTGGCTGCCTGTGTGGGACGGGGCAGAGCCGACCTAGGGGCAAGTTGGGCCTCTTGCTCTCCCTGCTGCCCTGAGGCTGCTGGGTCAAAGAGGTCTTGGGCATCCAGCCCTTTGCTGGTGCCTTCCCTCTGACGAGGCCCTCTGAGCTCCAGCACCTTGCAGTGTGGAGACAGCCCCTGCCAGCAACCTCCTCTCCAAAGAGGCCTCAACCGAGGACTACACCCAGGGGAAAGGCACCAGCGGGGATGATACTGGGGAGGCGCACGGACATGTCTGGACCCAGTCTCCGCAGCCTGCCCCTTGGTGGGGCAGTACCCCCGGAGTCCAGGAAGGTCTGGGCAAGTCTGTCCATGGGCAGGGGCCCTGCTGGGTCCTGACCCTGGCCTGTGGGGCCTCTGAGCACAACCGGCCCTCTCCCACTGGAAGACCTCCCCGGCTGCCTCCAAAGTCCTGTTTGCAAACACTCCCGCCCGCTGTTCACGTCAGGCTCGCACAATGCTCCCAAGCCCGGGAGAAAAGCACTTCGGAGTGGTGCTCTCTCCGGGCCCTTGCCCCTGAGCCTGGGGGCAAGGCAGGGGGAACACACTCCCAGGCCAAGGCAGAAACACATGCCCACGTCTGTTCCTGTCCCCTGCACCGGCAGAGAGCTTGGGGGAGCCAGAGTCTGTCAGGCAGGTGCTGGGTTGGCCGCCTGTGTGGGAAGTGGCAGAGCCGACCTAGGGGCAAGTTGGGCCTCTTGCCCTCCCTGCTGCCCTGAGGCTGCTGGGCCAAAGAGGTCTTGGGCATCCAACCCCTTGCTGGTCCCTTCCCTCTGACGAGGCCCTCTGAGCTCCAGCACCTTGCAGTGTGGAGACAGCCCCTGCCAGCAACCTCCTCTCCAAGGAGGCCTAAACCGAGGCCTAGGCACAGGGGAAAGGCACCAGCGGGGATGAGCCTGGGGAGGCGCCCGGGCATGTATGAACCCAGTCCCCGCAACCTGCCCCTTGGTGGGGCAGTACCCCCGGAGGCGAGGAAGGTCTGGGCAAGGCTGGCCAGGGGCAGGGGTCCTGCTGGGTCCTGCCCCTGGCCTGTGGGGCCTCTGAGCACAACCGGCCCTCTCCCACTGGAAGACTTCCCCGGCTGCCTCCAAAGGCCGGTTTGCCAACACTCCCGCCCGCTGTTCCAACCAAGGGCGCACAACGCTCCCAAGCCCGGGAGAAAATCGCCTCGGGGTGGTGCTCTCTCCGGGCCCTTTCCCCTGAGCCTGGGGGCCAGGCAGGGGGTCCACACTCCCAGGCCAAGGCAGAACGACATGCACACGTCTGTTCCTGCCCCATGCACCGGCAGAGAGCTCGGGGGAGCCAGAGTCTGTCAGGCAGCTGCTGGGCTGGCCGCCTGTGTGGGATGGGGCAGAGCCGACCTAGGGGCAAGTTGGGCCTCTTGCTCTCCCTGCTGCCCTGAGGCTGCTGGGCCAAAGAGATCTTGGGCATCCAGCCCCTTGCTTGTCCCTTCCCTCTGACGAGGCCCTCTGAGCTCCAGCACCTTGCAGTGTGGAGACAGCCCCTGCCAGCAACCTCCTCTCCAAGGAGGCCTCAACCGAGGCCTAGGACCAGGGAAAAGGCACCAGCGGGGATGAGCCTGGGGAGGCGCCCGGGCATGTCTGGACCCAGTCCCCGCAGCCTGCCCCTTGGTGGGGCAGTACCCCCGGAGGCCAGGAAGGTCTGGGCAAGGCTGGCCACGGGCAGGGGCCCTGCTGGGTCCTGCCCCTGGCCTGTGGGTCCTCTGAGCACAACCGGCCCTCTCCCACTGGAAGACTTCCCCGGCTGCCTCCAAAGGCCGGTTTGCCAACACTCCCGCCCGCTGTTCCCGCCAGGCACGCACAATTCTCCCAAGCCCGGGAGAAAAGCGCTTCGTTGTGTTGCTCTCTCCGGGCCCTTGCCCCTGAGTGTGGGGGCCAGGCAGTGGTTCCACACTCCCAGACCAAGGCAGAACCACATGCACACGTCTGTTCCTGACCCCTGCACCGGCAGAGAGCTCGGGGGAGCCAGAGTCTGTCAGGCAGCTGCTCGGCTGGCCGCCTGTGTGGGAAGGGGCAGAGCCGACCTAGGGGCAAGTTGGGCCTCTTCCTCTCCCTGCTGCCCTGAGGCTGCTGGGCCAAAGAGATCTTGGGCATCCAGCCCCTTGCTGGTCCCTTCCCTCTGACGAGGCCCTCTGAGCTCCAGCACCTTGCAGTGTGGAGACAGCCCCTGCCAGCAACCTCCTCTCCAAGGAGGCCTCAACCGAGGCCTAGGCCCAAGGGAAAGGCACCAGCGGGGATGAGCCAGTGGAGGCGCACGGGCATGTCTGGACCCAGTCCCCGCAGCCTGCCCCTTGGTGGGGCAGTACCCCCGGAGGCCAGGAAGGTCTGGGCAAGGCTGCCAGGGGCAGGGACACTGCTGGGTCCTGCCCCTGGCCTGTGGGACGTCTGAGCACAACCGGCACTCTCCCGCTGGAAGACCTGCCCGGCTGCCTCCAAAGGCCGGTTAACAAGCGCTCCCGCCCACTGTTCCCAGCAGGCGTGCACAATGCTCCCAAGCCCGGGAGAAAAGCGCTTCGGGGTGGTGCTCTCTTCGGGCCCTTGCCCCTGAGCCTGGGGGCAAGGCAGGGTGTCCACACTCCCAGGCGAAGGCAGAACCACATGCACACGTCTGATCTGCCCCCTGCACCGGCAGAGAGCTCGGGGGAGCCAGAGTCTGTCAGGCAGCTGCTGGGCTGGCCGCCTGTGTGGGAAGGGGCAGAGCCGACCTAGGGGCAAGTTGGGCCTCTTGCTCTCCCTGCTGCCCTGAGGCTGCTGGGCCAAAGAGGTCTTGGGCATCCAGCCCCTTGCTTGTCCCTTCCCTCTGATGAGGCCCTCTGAGCTCCAGCACCTTGCAGTGTGGAGACAGCACCTGCCAGCAATCTCCTCTCCAAGGAGGACTCAACCGAGGCCTAGGCCCAGGGAAAAGGCACCAGCGGGGTTGAGCCAGGGGAGGCGCCCGGGCATGTCTGGACCCTGTCCCCGCAGCCTGCCCCTTGGTGGGGCAGTACCCCCGGAGGCCAGGAAGGTCTGGGCAAGGCTGGCCAGGGGCAGGGGCCCTGCTGGGTCCTGCCCCTGGCCTGTGGGGCCTCTGAGCACAACCGGCCCTTGCCCACTGGAAGACCTCCCCGGCTGCCTCCAAAGGCCGGTTTGCAAGCACTCCCGCCCACTGTTCCCGCCAGGCGCGCACAATGCTCCCAAGCTCGGGAGAAAAGCGCTTCGGGGTGGTGGTCTCTCCGGGCCCCTGCCCCTGAGCCTGGGGGCCAGGCAGGGGATCCACAGTCCCAGGCCAAGGCAGAACCACATGCACACGTCTGTTCCTGCCCCCTCCACCGGCAGAGAGCTGGGGGGAGCCAGAGTCTGTCAGGCAGCTGCTGGGCTGGCCGCCTGTGTGGGAAGGGGCAGAGCCGCCCTAGGGGCAAGTTGGGCCTCTTGCTCTCCCTGCTGCCCTGAGGCTGCTGGGCCAAAGAGGTCTTGGGCATCCAGCCCCTTGCTGGTCCCTTCCCTCTGACGAGGCCCTCTGAGCTCCAGCACCTTGCAGTGTGGAGACAGCCCCTGCCAGCAACCTCCTCTCCAAGGAGGCCTCAACCGAGGCCTAGGCCCAGGGGAAAGGCACCAGCGGGGATGAGCCAGTGGAGGCGCACGGGCATGTCTGGACCCAGTCCCCGCAGCCTGCCCCTTGGTGGGGCAGTACCCCCGGAGGCCAGGAAGGTCTGGGCAAGGCTGGCCAGGGGCAGGGGCCCTGCTGGGTCCTGCCCCTGGGCTGTGGGGCCTCTGAGCACAACCGGCCCTCTCCCACTGGAAGACCTCCCCGGCTGCCTCCAAAGGCCGGTTTGCCAACACTCCCGCCCGCTGTTCCCGCCAGGCACGCACAATGCTCCCAAGCCCGGGAGAAAAGCGCTTCGGGGTGTTGCCCTCTCCGGGCCCTTGCCCCTAAGCCTGCGGGCCGGGCAGGGGGAACACACTCCCAGGCCAAGACAGAACGACATGAACACGTCTGTTCCTGCCCCCTACACCGGCAGAGAGCTCGGGGGAGCCAGAGTCTCTCAGGCAGGTGCTTGGCTGGCCGCCTGTGTGGGAAGGGGCAGAGCCGACCTAGGGGCAAGTTGGGCCTCTTGCTCTCCCTGCTGCCCTGAGGCTGCTGGGCCAAAGACGTCTTGGGCATCCAGCCCTTTGCTGGTCCCTTCCCTCTGACGAGGCCCTCTGAGCTCCAGCACCTTGCAGTGTGGAGACAGCACCTGCCAGCAATCTCCTCTCCAAGGAGGCCTCAACCGAGGCCTAGGCCCAGGGGAAAGGCACCAGCGGGGATGAGCCTGGGGAGGCGCCCGGGCATGTCTGGACCCAGTCCCCGCAGCCTGCCCCTTGGTGGGGCAGTACCCCTGGAGGCCAGGAAGGTCTGGGCAAGGCTGACCAGGGCCAGGGGACCTGCTGGGTCCTGCCCCTGGCCTGTGGGGCCTCTGAGCACAACCGGCCCTCTCCCACTGGAAGACAACCCCGGCTGCCTCCAAAGGCCGTTTTGCACGCACTCCCGCCCACTGTTCCCACCAAGCGCGCACAATGCTCCCATCCCGGGAGAAAAGCGCTTCGGGGTGGTGCTCTCTCCGGGCCCTTGCCCCTGAGACTGGGGGCCAGGCAGGGGGTCCACACTCCCAGGCCAAGGCAGAACCACATGCACACGTCTGTTCCTGACCCCTGCACCGGCAGAGAGCTCGGGGGAGCCAGAGTCTGTCAGGCAGCTGCTGGGCTGGCCGCCTTTGTGGGAAGGGGCAGAGCCGACCTAGGGGCAAGTTGGGCCTCTTGCTCTCCCTGCTGCCCTGAGGCTGCTGGGCCAAAGAGGTCTTGGGCATCCAGCCCTTTGCTTGTCCCTTCACTCTGACGAGGCCCTCTGAGCTCCAGCACCTTGCAGTGTGGAGACAGCCCCTGCCAGCAACCTCCTCTCCAAGGAGGCCTCAACCGAGACCTAGGACCAGGGGAAAGGCACCAGCGGGGATGAGCATGGGGAGGCGCCCAGGCATGTCTGGACCCAGTCCCCGCAGCCTGCCCCTTGGTGGGGCAGTACCCCCGGAGGCCAGGAAGGTCTGGGAAAGGCTGGCCAGGGGCAGGGGACCTGCTGGGTCCTGCCCCTGGCCTGTGGGGCCTCTGAGCACAACCGGCCCTCTCCCACTGGAAGACCTCCCCGGCTGCCTCCAAAGGCCGGTTTGCAAGCGCTCCCGGCCACTGTTACCAGCAGGCGGGCACAATGCTCCTAAGCCCGGAAGAAAAGCGCTTCATGGTGGTGCTCTCTCTGGGCCCTTGCCCCTGAGCCTGGGGGCAAGTCAGGGTGTCCACACTCCCAGGCCAAGGCACAACAACATGCACACGTCTGACCTGCCCCCTGCACCGGCAGAGAGCTCGGGGGAGCCAGAGTCTGTCAGGCAGCTGCTGGGCTGGCCGCCTGTGTGGGAAGTGGCAGAGCCGACCTAGGGGCAAGTTGGGCCTCTTGCTCTCCCTGCTGCCCTGAGGCTGCTGGGCCAAAGAGGTCTTGGGCATCCAGCCCCTTGCTGGTCCCTTCCCTCTGACGAGGCCCTCTGAGCTCCAGCACCTTGCAGTGTGGAGACAGCCCCTGCCAGCAACCTCCTCTCCAAGGAGGCCTCAACCGAGGCCTAGGCCCAGGGGAAAGGCACCAGCGGGGATGAGCCTGGGGAGGCGCCCTGGCATGTCTGGACCCAGTCCCCGCAGCCTGCCCCTTGGTGGGGCAGTACCCCCGGAGGCCAGGAAGGTCTGGGCAAGGCTGGCCAGGGGCAGGGGCCCTGCTGGGTCCTGCCCCTGGCCTGTGGGGCCTCTGAGCACAACCGGCCCTCTCCCACTGGAAGAACTCTCCGGCTGCCTCCAAAGGCCAGTTTGCCAACACTCCCGCCCGCTGTTCCCGCCAGGCACGCACAATGCTCCCAAGCCCGGGAGAAAAGCACTTCGGTGTGGTGCTCTCCTCGGGCCCTTGCCCCTGAGCCTGGGGGCCAGGCAGTTGGTCCACACTCCCAGACCAAGGCAGAACCACATGCACACGTCTGTTCCTGACCCCTGCACCGGCAGAGAGCTCGGGGGAGCCAGAGTCTGTCAGGCAGCTGCTGGGCTGGCCGCCTGTGTGGGAAGGGGCAGAGCCGACCTAGGGGCAAGTTGGGCCTCTTCCTCTCCCTGCTGCCCTGAGGCTGCTGGGCCAAAGAGGTCTTGGGCATCCAGCCCCTTGCTGGTCCCTTCCCTCTGACGAGGCCCTCTGAGCTCCAGCACCTTGCAGTGTGGAGACAGCCCCTGCCAGCAACCTCCTCTCCAATGAGGCCTCAACCGAGGCCTAGGCCCAGGGGAAAGGCACCAGCTGGGATGAGCCTGGGGAGGCGCCCGGGCATTTCTGGACCCAGTCCGCGCAGCCTGCCCCTTGGTGGGGCAGTACCCCCGGAGGCCAGGAAGGTCTGTGCAAGGCTGCCAGGGGCAGGGACAGCGCTGGGTCCTGCCCCAGGCCTGTGGGACGTCTGAGCACAACCGGCACTCTCCCGCTGGAAGACCTCCCCGTCTGCCCCGAAAGGCCGGTTTGCAAGCACTCCCGCCCGCTGTTCCCGCCAGGCATGCACAATGCTCCCAAGCCCGGTAGAAAAGCGCTTCGGGGTGGTGCTCTCTCCGGGCCCTTGCCCCTAAGCCTGGGGGCCAGGCAGGGGGAACACACTCCCAGGCCAAGACAGAACGACATGAACACGTCTGTTCCTGCCCCCTACACCGGCAGAGAGCTCGGGGGAGCCAGAGTCTCTCAGGCAGGTGCTGGGCTGGCCGCCTGTGTGGGAAGGGGCAGAGCCGACCTAGGGGCAAGTTGGGCCTCTTGCTCTCCCTGCTGCCCTGAGGCTGCTGGGCCAAAGACGTCTTGGGCATCCAGCCCTTTGCTGGTCCCTTCCCTCTGACGAGGCACTCTGAGCTCCAGCACCTTGCAGTGTGGAGACAGCACCTGCCAGCAATCTCCTCTCCAAGGAGGCCTCAACCGAGGCCTAGGCCCAGGGGAAAGGCACCAGCGGGGATGAGCCTGGAGAGGCGCCCGGGCATGTCTGGACCCAGTCCCCGCAGCCTGCCCCTTGGTGGGGCAGTACCCCTGGAGGCCAGGAAGGTCTGGGCAAGGCTGACCAGGGGCAGGGGACCTGTTGGGTCCTGCCCCTGGCCTGTGGGGCCTCTGAGCACAACCGGCCCTCTCCCGCTGGAAGACCACCCCGGCTGCCTCCAAAGTCCTGTTTGCCAACACTCCCACCCGCTGTTCACGCCAGACTTGCACAATGCTCCCAAGCCCGGGAGAAAAGCGCTTCGGGGTGGTGCTCTCTCCGGGCCCTTGCCCCTGAGCCTGGGGGCAAGGCATGGGGAACACACTCCCAGGCCAAGGCAGAACCACATGCCCACGTCTGTTCCTGTCCCCTGCACCGGCAGAGAGCTTGGGCGAGCCAGAGTCTGTCAGGCAGCTGCTGGGTTGGCCGCCTGTGTGGGAAGGGGCAGAGCCAACCTAGGGGCAAGTTGGGCCTCTTGCTCTCCCTGCTGCCCTGAGGCTGCTGGGCCAAAGACGTCTTGGGCATCCAGCCCCTTACTGGTCCCTTCCCTCTGACGAGGCCCTCTGAGCTCCAGCACCTTGCAGTGTGGAGACAGCCCCTGCCAGCAACCTCCTCTCCAAGGAGGCCTCAACCGAGGCCTAGGCCCAGGGGAAAGGCACCAGCGGGGATGAGCCAGGGGAGGCGCCCGAGCATGTCTGGACCCAGTCCCCGCAGCCTGCCCCTTGGTGGGGCAGTACCCCCGGAGGCCAGGAAGGTCTGGGTAAGACTGGCCAGGGGCAGGGGCCCTGCTGGGTCCTGCCCCTGGCCTGTGGGGCCTCTGAGCACAACCGGCCCTCTCCCACTGGAAGACCTCCCCGGCTGCCTCCAAAGGCCGGTTTGCAAGCGCTCCCGGCCACTGTTACCAGCAGGCGGGCACAATGCTCCTACGCCCGGAAGAAAAGCGCTTCAGGGTGGTGCTCTCTCTGGGCCCTTGCCCCTGAGCCTGGGGGCAAGGCAGGGTGTCCACACTCCCAGGCCAAGGCAGAACCACATGCACACGTCTGACCTGCCCCCTGCACCGGCAGAGAGCTCGGGGGAGCCAGAGTCTGTCAGGCAGCTGCTGGGCTGGCCGCCTGTGTGGGAAGTGGCAGAGCCGACCTAGGGGCAAGTTGGGCCTCTTGCTCTCCCTGCTGCCCTGAGGCTGCTGGGCCAAAGAGGTCTTGGGCATCCAGCCCCTTGCTGGTCCCTTCACTCTGACGAGGCCCTCTGAGCTCCAGCACCTTGCAGTGTGGAGACAGCTCCTGCCAGCAGCCTCCTCTCCAAGGAGGCCTCAACCGAGGCCTAGGCCCAGGGGAAAGGCACCAGCGGGGATGAGCATGGGGAGGCGCCCGGCCATGTCTGGACCCAGTCCCCGCAGCCTGCCCCTTGGTGGGGCAGTACCCCCGGAGGCCAGGAAGGTCTGGGCAAGGCTGGCCAGGGTCAGGGGCCCTGCTGGGTCCTGCCCCTGGCCTGTGGGGCCTCTGAGCACAACCGGCCCTCTCCCACTGGAAGAACTCCCCGGCTGCCTCCAAAGGCCAGTTTGCCAACACTCCCGCCCACTGTTCCCGCCAGGCACGCACAATGCTCCCAAGCCCGGGAGAAAAGCGCTTCGGGGTGGTGCTCTCTCCGGGCCCTTGCCCCTGAGCCTGTGGGCAAGGCAGGGGGAACACACTCCCAGACCAAGGCAGAAACACATGCACACGTCTGTTCCTGTCCCCTGCACCGGCAGAGAGCTCGGGGGAGCCAGACTCTCTCAGGCAGGTGCTGGGCTGGCCGCCTGTGTGGGAAGGGGCAGAGCCGACCTAGGGGCAAGTTGGGCCTCTTGCTCTCCCTGCTGCCCTGAGGCTGCAGGGCCAAAGACGTCTTGGGCATCCAGCCCCTTACTGGTCCCTTCCCTCTGACGAGGCCCTCTGAGCTCCAGCACCTTGCAGTGTGGAGACAGCCCCTGCCAGCAATCTCCTCTCCAAGGAGGCCTCATCCGAGGCCTAGGCCCAGGGGAAAGGCACCAGCGGGGTTGAGCCAGGGGAGGCGCCCGGGCATGTCTGGACCCTGTCCCCGCAGCCTGCCCCTTGGTGGGGCAGTACGCCCGGAGGCCAGGAAGGTCTGGGCAAGGCTGGCCAGGGGCAGGGGCCCTGCTGGGTCCTGCCCCTGGCCTGTGGGGCCTCTGAGCACAACCGGCCCTCTCCCACTGGAAGACCTCCCCGGCTGCCTCCAAAGGCCGGTTTGCAAGCACTCCCGCCCACTGTTCCCGCCAGGCGCGCACAATGCTCCCAAGCCCGGGAGAAAAGCGCTTCGGGGTGGTGGTCTCTCCGGGCCCTTGCCCCTGAGCCTGGGGGCCAGGCAGGGGATCCACAGTCCCAGGCCAAGGCACAACAACATGCACACGTCTGTTCCTGCCCCCTCCACCGGCAGAGAGCTCGGGGGAGCCAGAGTCTGTCAGGCAGCTGCTGGGCTGGCCGCCTGTGTGGGAAGGGGCAGAGCCGACCTAGGGGCAAGTTGGGCCTCTTGCTCTCCCTGCTGCCCTGAGGCTGCTGGGCCAAAGAGGTCTTGGGCATCCAGCCCCTTGCTGGTCCCTTCCCTCTGACGAGGCCCTCTGAGCTCCAGCACCTTGCAGTGTGGAGACAGCCCCTGCCAGCAACCTCCTCTCCAAGGAGGCCTCAACCGAGGCCTAGGCCCAGGGGAAAGGCACCAGCGGGGATGAGCCAGTGGAGGCGCACGGGCATATCAGGACCCAGTCCCCGCAGCCTGCCCCTTGGTGGGGCAGTACCCCCGGAGGCCAGGAAGGTCTGGGCAAGGCTGGCCAGGGGCAGGGTCCCTGCTGGGTCCTGCCCCTGGCCTGTGGGGCCTCTGAGCACAACCGGCCCTCTCCCACTGGAAGACCTCCCCGGCTGCCTCCAAAGGCGGGTTTGCCAACACTCCCGCCCGCTGTTCCCGCCAGGCACGCACAACGCTCCCAAGGCCAGGAGAAAAGCGCTTCGGGGTGTTGCTCTCTCCGGGCCCTTGCCCCTGAGCCTGGGGTCCAGGCAGTGGGTCCACACTCCCAGACCAAGGCAGAACCACATGCACACGTCTGTTCCTGACCCCTGCACCGGCAGAGAGCTCGGGGGAGCCAGAGTCTGTCAGGCAGCTGCTGGTTTGGCTGCCTGTGTGGGAAGGGGCAGAGCCGACCTAGGGGCAAGTTGGGCCTCTTGCTCTCCCTGCTGCCCTGAGGCTGCTGGGCCAAAGAGGTCTTGGGCATCCAGCCCCTTGCTGGTCCCTTCCCGCTGACGAGGCCCTCTGAGCTCCAGCACCTTGCAGTGTGGAGACAGCCCCTGCCAGCAACCTCCTCTCCAAGGAGGCATCAACCGAGGCCTATGCCCAGGGGAAAGGCACCAGCGGGGATGAGCCTGGGGAGGCGCTCAGGCATGTCTGGACCCAGTCCCCGCAGCCTGCCCCTTGGTGGGGCAGTACCCCCGGAGGCCAGGAAGGTCTGGGCAAGGCTGGCCAGGGGCAGGGGCCCTTCTGGGTCCTGCCCCTGGCCTGTGGGGCCTCTGAGCACAACCGGCCCTCTCCCACTCGAAGAACTCCCCGGCTGCCTCCAAAGGCCAGTTTGCCAACACTCCCGCCCGCTGTTCCCGCCAGGCACGCACAATGCTCCCAAGCCCGGGAGAAAAGCACTTCGGGGTGGTGCTCTCCTTGGGCCCTTGCCCCTGAGCCTGGGGGCCAGGCAGTTGGTCCACACTCCCAGACCAAGGCAGAACCACATGCACACGTCTGTTCCTGACCCCTGCACCGGCAGAGAGCTCGGGGGAGCCAGAGTCTGTCAGGCAGCTGCTGGGCTGGCCGCCTGTGTGGGAAGGGGCAGAGCCGACCTAGGGGCAAGTTGGGCCTCTTCCTCTCCCTGCTGCCCTGAGGCTGCTGGGCCAAAGAGGTCTTGGGCATCCAGCCCCTTGCTGGTCCCTTCCCTCTGACGAGGCCCTCTGAGCTCCAGCACCTTGCAGTGTGGAGACAGCCCCTGCCAGCAACCTCCTCTCCAATGAGGCCTCAACCGAGGCCTAGGCCCAGGGGAAAGGCACCAGCGGGGATGAGCCTGGGGAGGCGCCCGGGCATGTCTGGACCCAGTCCGCGCAGCCTGCCCCTTGGTGGGGCAGTACCCCCGGAGGCCAGGAAGGTCTGTGCAAGGCTGCCAGGGGCAGGGACAGCGCTGGGTCCTGCCCCTGGCCTGTGGGACGTCTGAGCACAACCGGCACTCTCCCGCTGGAAGACCTCCCCGTCTGCCTCGAAAGGCCGGTTTGCAAGCACTCCCGCCCGCTGTTCCCGCCAGGCACGCACAATGCTCCCAAGCCCGGTAGAAAAGCGCTTCGGGGTGGTGCTCTCTCCGGGCCCTTGCCCCTGAGCCTGGGGGCAAGGCATGGGGAACACACTCCCAGGCCAAGGCAGAACCACATGCCCACGTCTGTTCCTGTCCCCTGCACCTGCAGAGATCTTGGGGGAGCCAGAGTCTGTCAGGCAGCTGCTGGGTTGGCCGCCTGTGTGGGAAGGGGCAGAGCCGCCCTAGGGGCAAGTTGGGCCTCTTGCTCTCCCTGCTGCCCTGAGGCTGCTGGGCCAAAGACGTCTTGGGCATCCAGCCCCTTACTGGTCCCTTCCCTCTGACGAGGCCCTCTGAGCTCCAGCACCTTGCAGTGTGGAGACGGACCCTGCCAGCAACCTCCTCTCCAAGGAGGCCTCAACCGAGGCCTAGGCCCAGGGGAAAGGCACCAGCGGGGATGAGCCAGGGGAGGCGCCCGAGCATGTCTGGACCCAGTCCCCGCAGCCTGCCCCTTGGTGGGGCAGTACCCCCGGAGGCCAGGAAGGTCTGGGTAAGACTGGCCAGGGGCAGGGGCCCTGCTGGGTCCTGCCCCTGGCCTGTGGGGCCTCTGAGCACAACCGGCCCTCTCCCACTGGAAGACCTCCCCGGCTGCCTCCAAAGGCCGGTTTGCAAGCGCTCCCGGCCACTGTTACCAGCAGGCGGGCACAATGCTCCTAAGCCCGGAAGAAAAGCGCTTCAGGGTGGTGCTCTCTCTGGGCCCTTGCCCCTGAGCCTGGGGGCAAGGCAGGGTGTCCACACTCCCAGGCCAAGGCAGAACCACATGCACACGTCTGACCTGCCCCCTGCACCGGCAGAGAGCTCGGGGGAGCCAGAGTCTGTCAGGCAGCTGCTGGGCTGGCCGCCTGTGTGGGAAGTGGCAGAGCCGACCTAGGGGCAAGTTGGGCCTCTTGCTCTCCCTGCTGCCCTGAGGCTGCTGGGCCAAAGAGGTCTTGGGCATCCAGCCCCTTGCTGGTCCCTTCCCTCTGACGAGGCCCTCTGAGCTCCAGCACCTTGCAGTGTGGAGACAGCCCCTGCCAGCAACCTCCTCTCCAAGGAGGCCTCAACCGAGGCCTAGGCCCAGGGGAAAGGCACCAGCGGGGATGAGCCTGGGGAGGCGCCCGGGCATGTCTGGACCCAGTCCCCGCAGCCTGCCCCTTGGTGGGGCAGTACCCCCGGAGGCCAGGAAGGTCTGGGCAAGGCTGGCCAGGGGCAGGGGCCCTGCTGGGTCCTGCCCCTGGCCTGTGGGGCCTCTGAGTACAACCGGCCCTCTCCCACTGGAAGAACTCCCCGGCTGCCTCCAAAGGCCAGTTTGCCAACACTCCCGCCCACTGTTCCCGCCAGGCACGCACAATGCTCCCAAGCCCGGGAGAAAAGCACTTCGGGGTGGTGCTCTCCTCGGGCCCTTGCCCCTGAGCCTGGGGGCCAGGCAGTTGGTCCACACTCCCAGACCAAGGCAGAACCACATGCACACGTCTGTTCCTGACCCCTGCACCGGCAGAGAGCTCGGGGGAGCCAGAGTCTGTCAGGCAGCTGCTGGGCTGGCCGCCTGTGTGGGAAGGGGCAGAGCCGACCTAGGGGCAAGTTGGGCCTCTTCCTCTCCCTGCTGCCCTGAGGCTGCTGGGCCAAAGAGGTCTTGGGCATCCAGCCCCTTGCTGGTCCCTTCCCTCTGACGAGGCCCTCTGAGCTCCAGCACCTTGCAGTGTGGAGACAGCCCCTGCCAGCAACATCCTCTCCAAGGAGGCCTCAACCGAGGCCTAGGCCCAGGGGAAAGGCACCAGCGGGGATGAGCCTGGGGAGGCGCCCGGGCATGTCTGGACCCGGTCCCCGCAGACTGCCCCTTGGTGGGGCAGTACCCCCGGAGGCCAGGAAGATCTGGGCAAGGCTGGCCAGGGGCAGGGGCCCTGCTGGGTCCTCCCCATGGCCTGTGGGGCCTCTGAGCACAACCGGCCCTCTCCCACTGGAAGACCTCCCCGGCTGCCTCCAAAGGCCAGTTTGCCAACACTCCTGCCCGCTCTTCCTGCCAGGCACGCACAATGCTCCCAAGCCCGGGAGAAAAGCGCTTCGGGGTGGTGCTCTCTCCGGGCCCTTGCCCCTGAGCCTGTGGGCAAGGCAGGGGGAACACACTCCCAGACCAAGGCAGAAACACATGCACACGTCTGTTCCTGTCCCCTGCACCGGCAGAGAGCTCGGGGGAGCCAGACTCTCTCAGGCAGGTGCTGGGCTGGCCGCCTGTGTGGGAAGGGGCAGAGCCGACCTAGGGGCAAGTTGGGCCTCTTGCTCTCCCTGCTGCCCTGAGACTGCAGGGCCAAAGACGTCTTGGGCATCCAGCCCCTTACTGGTCCCTTCCCTCTGACGAGGCCCTCTGAGCTCCAGCACCTTGCAGTGTGGAGACAGCCCCTGCCAGCAATCTCCTCTCCAAGGAGGCCTCATCCGAGGCCTAGGCCCAGGGGAAAGGCACCAGCGGGGTTGAGCAAGGGGAGGCGCCCGGGCATGTCTGGACCCTGTCCCCGCAGCCTGCCCCTTGGTGGGGCAGTACGCCCGGAGGCCAGGAAGGTCTGGGCAAGGCTGGCCAGGGGCAGGGGCCCTGCTGGGTCCTGCCCCTGGCCTGTGGGGCCTCTGAGCACAACCGGCCCTCTCCCACTGGAAGACCTCCCCGGCTGCCTCCAAAGGCCGGTTTGCAAGCACTCCCGCCCACTGTTCCCGCCAGGCGCGCACAATGCTCCCAAGCCCGGGAGAAAAGCGCTTCGGGGTGGTGGTCTCTCCGGGCCCTTGCCCCTGAGCCTGGGGGCCAGGCAGGGGATCCACAGTCCCAGGCCAAGGCACAACAACATGCCCACGTCTGTTCCTGTCCCCTCCACCGGCAGAGAGCTCGGGGGAGCCAGAGTCTGTCAGGCAGCTGCTGGGCTGGCCGCCTGTGTGGGAAGGGGCAGAGCCGACCTAGGGGCAAGTTGGGCCTCTTGCTCTCCCTGCTGCCCTGAGGCTGCTGGGCCAAAGAGGTCTTGGGCATCCAGCCCCTTGCTGGTCCCTTCCCTCTGACGAGGCCCTCTGAGCTCCAGCACCTTGCAGTGTGGAGACAGCCCCTGCCAGCAACCTCCTCTCCAAGGAGGCCTCAACCGAGGCCTAGGCACAGGGGAAAGGCACCAGCGGGGATGAGCCAGTGGAGGCGCACGGGCATATCAGGACCCAGTCCCCGCAGCCTGCCCCTTGGTGGGGCAGTACCCCCGGAGGCCAGGAAGGTCTGGGCAAGGCTGGCCAGGGGCAGGGTCCCTGCTGGGTCCTGCCCCTGGCCTGTGGGGCCTCTGAGCACAACCGGCCCTCTCCCACTGGAAGACCTCCCCGGCTGCCTCCAAAGGCGGGTTTGCCAACACTCCCGCCCGCTGTTCCCGCCAGGCACGCACAACGCTCCCAAGGCCAGGAGAAAAGCGCTTCGGGGTGTTGCTCTCTCCGGGCCCTTGCCCCTGAGCCTGGGGTCCAGGCAGTGGGTCCACACTCCCAGACCAAGGCAGAACCACATGCACACGTCTGTTCCTGACCCCTGCACCGGCAGAGAGCTCGGGGGAGCCAGAGTCTGTCAGGCAGCTGCTGGGTTGGCTGCCTGTGTGGGAAGGGGCAGAGCCGACCTAGGGGCAAGTTGGGCCTCTTGCTCTCCCTGCTGCCCTGAGGCTGCTGGGCCAAAGAGGTCTTGGGCAGGCAGCCCCTTGCTGGTCCCTTCCCGCTGACGAGGCCCTCTGAGCTCCAGCACCTTGCAGTGTGGAGACAGCCCCTGCCAGCAACCTCCTCTCCAAGGAGGCATCAACCGAGGCCTATGCCCAGGGGAAAGGCACCAGCGGGGATGAGCCTGGGGAGGCGCCCAGGCATGTCTGGACCCAGTCCCCGCAGCCTGCCCCTTGGTGGGGCAGTACCCCCGGAGGCCAGGAAGGTCTGGGCAAGGCTGGCCAGGGGCAGGGGCCCTACTGGGTCCTGCCCCTGGCCTGTGGGGCCTCTGAGCACAACCGGCCCTCTCCCACTCGAAGAACTCCCCGGCTGCCTCCAAAGGCCAGTTTGCCAACACTCCCGCCCGCTGTTCCCGCCAGGCACGCACAATGCTCCCAAGCCCGGGAGAAAAGCACTTCGGGGTGGTGCTCTCCTCGGGCCCTTGCCCCTGAGCCTGGGGGCCAGGTAGTTGGTCCACACTCCCAGACCAAGGCAGAACCACATGCACACGTCTGTTCCTGACCCCTGCACCGGCAGAGAGCTCGGGGGAGCCAGAGTCTGTCAGGCAGCTGCTGGGCTGGCCGCCTGTGTGGGAAGGGGCAGAGCCGACCTAGGGGCAAGTTGGGCCTCTTCCTCTCCCTGCTGCCCTGAGGCTGCTGGGCCAAATAGGTCTTGGGCATCCAGCCCCTTGCTGGTCCCTTCACTCTGACGAGGCCCTCTGAGCTCTAGCACCTTGCAGTGTGGAGACAGCCCCTTCCAGCAACATCCTCTCCAAGGAGGCCTCAACCGAGGCCTAGGCCCAGGGGAAAGGCACCAGCGGGGATGAGCCTGGGGAGGCGCCCGGGCATGTCTGGACCCAGTCCCCGCAGCCTGCCCCTTGGTGGGGCAGTACCCCCGGAGGCCAGGAAGATCTGGGCAAGGCTGGCCAGGGGCAGGGGCCCTGCTGGGTCCTCCCCATGGCCTGTGGGGCCTCTGAGCACAACCGGCCCTCTCCCACTGGAAGACCTCCCCGGCTGCCTCCAAAGGCCAGTTTGCCAACACTCCTGCCCGCTCTTCCCGCCAGGCACGCACAATGCTCCCAAGCCCGGGAGAAAAGCGCTTCGGGGTGGTGCTCTCTCCGGGCCCTTGCCCCTGAGCCTGTGGGCAAGGCAGGGGAAACACACTCCCAGACCAAGGCAGAAACACATGCACACGTCTGGTCCTGTCCCCTGCACCGGCAGAGAGCTCGGGGGAGCCAGAGTCTCTCAGGCAGGTGCTGGGCTGGCCGCCTGTGTGGGAAGGGGCAGAGCCGACCTAGGGGCAAGTTGGGACTCTTGCTCTCCCTGCTGCCCTGAGGCTGCAGGGCCAAAGACGTCTTGGGCATCCAGCCCCTTACTGGTCCCTTCCCTCTGACGAGGCCCTCTGAGCTCCAGCACCTTGCAGTGTGGAGACAGCCCCTGCCAGCAATCTCCTCTCCAAGGAGGCCTCATCCGAGGCCTAGGCCCAGGGGAAAGGCACCAGCGGGGTTGAGCCAGGGGAGGCGCCCGGGCATGTCTGGACCCTGTCCCCGCAGCCTGCCCCTTGGTGGGGCAGTACCCCCGGAGGCCAGGAAGGTCTGGGCAAGGCTGGCCAGGGGCAGGGGCCCTGCTGGGTCCTGCCCCTGGCCTGTGGGGCCTCTGAGCACAACCGGCCCTCTCCCACTGGAAGACCTCCCCGGCTGCCTCCAAAGTCCTGTTTGCAAGCACTCCCGCCCACTGTTCCCGCCAGGCGCGCACAATGCTCCCAAGCCCGGGAGAAAAGCGCTTCGGGGTGGTGGTCTCTCCGGGCCCTTGCCCCTGAGCCTGGGGGCCAGGCAGGGGATCCACAGTCCCAGGCCAAGGCACAACAACATGCACACGTCTGTTCCTGCCCCCTCCACCGGCAGAGAGCTGGGGGGAGCCAGAGTCTGTCAGGCAGCTGCTGGGCTGGCCGCCTGTGTGGGAAGGGGCAGAGCCGACCTAGGGGCAAGTTGGGCCTCTTGCTCTCCCTGCTGCCCTGAGGCTGCTGGGCCAAAGAGGTCTTGGGCATCCAGCCCCTTGCTGGTCCCTTCCTTCTGACGAGGCCCTCTGAGCTCCAGCACCTTGCAGTGTGGAGACAGCCCCTGCCAGCAACCTCCTCTCCAAGGAGGCCTCAACCGAGGCCTAGGCACAGGGGAAAGGCACCAGCGGGGATGAGCCAGTGGAGGCGCACGGGCATATCAGGACCCAGTCCCTGCAGCCTGCCCCTTGGTGGGGCAGTACCCCCGGAGGCCAGGAAGGTCTGGGCAAGGCTGGCCAGGGGCAGGGTCCCTGCTGGGTCCTGCCCCTGGCCTGTGGGGCCTCTGAGCACAACCGGCCCTCTCCCACTGGAAGACCTCCCCGGCTGCCTCCAAAGGCGGGTTTGCCAACACTCCCGCCCGCTGTTCCCGCCAGGCACGCACAATGCTCCCAAGGCCAGGAGAAAAGCGCTTCGGGGTGGTGCTCTCCTCGGGCCCTTGCCCCTGAGCCTGGGGGCCAGGGAGTTGGAACACACTCCCAGGCCAAGGCAGAACGACATGCACACGTCTGTTCCTGCCCCCTACACCGGCAGAGAGCTCGGGGGAGCCAGAGACTGCCAGGCTGCTACTGGGCTGGCTGCCTGTGTGGGACGGGGCAGAGCCGACCTAGGGGCAAGTTGGGCCTCTTGCTCTCCCTGCTGCCCTGAGGCTGCTGGGTCAAAGAGGTCTTAGGCATCCAGCCCTTTGCTGGTCCCTTCCCTCTGACGAGGCCCTCTGAGCTCCAGCACCTTGCAGTGTGGAGACAGCCCCTGCCAGCAACCTCCTCTCCATAGAGGCCTCAACCGAGGCCTACGCCCAGGGGAAAAGCACCAGCGGGGATGATCCTGGGGAGGCGCACGGACATGTCTGGACCCAGTCAACGCAGCCTGCCCCTTGGTGGGGCAGTACCCCCGGAGGCCAGGAAGGTCTGGGCAAGGCTGGCCAGGGGCAGGGTCCCTGCTGGGTCCTGCCCCTGGCCTGTGAGGCCTCTGAGCACAACCGGCCCTCTCCCACTGGAAGACCTCCCCAGCTGCCTCCAAAGTCCTGTTTGCAAACACTCCCGCCCGCTGTTCACGCCAGGCTCGCACAATGCTCCCAAGCCCGGGAGAAAAGCGCTTCGGGGTGGTGCTCTCTCCGGGCCCTTGCCCCTGAGCCTGGGGGCCAGGCAGTGGGTCCACACTCCCAGACCAAGGCAGAACCACATGCACACGTCTGTTCCTGACCCCTGCACCGGCAGAGAGCTCGGGGGAGCCAGAGTCTGTCAGGCAGCTGCTGGCCTGGCCGCCTGTGTGGGAAGGGGCAGAGCCGACCTAGGGGCAAGTTGGGCCTCTTCCTCTCCCTGCTGCCCTGAGGCTGCTGGGCCAAAGAGGTCTTGGGCATCCAGCCCCTTGCTGGTCCCTTCCCTCTGACGAGGCCCTCTGAGCTCCAGCACCTTGCAGTGTGGAGACAGCCCCTGCCAGCAACCTCCTCTCCAATGAGGCCTCAACCGAGGCCTAGGCCCAGGGGAAAGGCACCAGCGGGGATGAGCCTGGGGAGGCGCCCGGGCATGTCTGGACCCAGTCCCCGCAGCCTGCCCCTTGGTGGGGCAGTACCCCTGGAGGCCAGGAAGGTCTGGGCAAGGCTGACCAGGGGCAGGGGACCTGCTGGGTCCTGCCCCTGGCCTGTGGGGCCTCTGAGCACAACCGGGCCTCTCCCAATGGAAGACCTCCCCGGCTGCCTCAAAAGGCCGTTTTGCACGCACTCCCGCCCACTCTTCCCACCAAGCGCGCACAATGCTCCCAAGCCCGGGAGAAAAGCGCTTCGGGGTGGTGCTCTCTCCGGGCCCTTGCCCCTGAGACTGGGGTCCAGGCAGGGGGTCCACACTCCCAGGCCAAGGCAGAACCACATGCACACGTCTGTTCCTGACCCCTGCACCGGCAGAGAGCTCGGGGGAGCCAGAGTCTGTCAGGCAGCTGCTGGGCTGGCCGCCTTTGTGGGAAGGGGCAGAGCCGACCTAGGGGCAAGTAGGGCCTCTTGCTCTCCCTGCTGCCCTGAGGCTGCTGGGCCAAAGAGGTCTTGGGCATCCAGCCCTTTGCTTGTCCCTTCCCTCTGACGAGGCCCTCTGAGCTCCAGCACCTTGCAGTGTGGAGACAGCCCCTGCCAGCAACCTCCTCTCCAAGGAGGCCTCAACCGAGACCTAGGACCAGGGGAAAGGCACCAGCGGGGATGAGCCTGGGGAGGCGCCCAGGCATGTCTGGACCCAGTCCCCGCAGCCTGCCCCTTGGTGGGGCAGTACCCACGGAGGCCAGGAAGGTCTGGGAAAGGCTGGCCAGGGGCAGGGGACCTGCTGGGTCCTGCCCCTGGCCTGTGGGGCCTCTGAGCACAACCGGCCCTCTCCCACTGGAAGACCTCCCCGGCTGCCTCCAAAGTCCTGTTTGCCAACACTCCCACCCGCTGTTCACGCCAGACTTGCACAATGCTCCCAAGCCCGGGAGAAAAGCGCTTCGGGGTGGTGCTCTCTCCGGGCCCTTGCCCCTGAGCCTGGGGGCAAGGCATGGGGAACACACTCCCAGGCCAAGGCAGAACCACATGCCCACGTCTGTTCCTGTCCCCTGCACCGGCAGAGAGCTTGGGGTAGCCAGAGTCTGTCAGGCAGCTGCTGGGTTGGCCACCTGTGTGGGAAGGGGCAGAGCCGCCCTAGGGGCAAGTTGGGCCTCTTGCTCTCCCTGCTGCCCTGAGGCTGCTAGGCCAAAGACGTCTTGGGCATCCAGCCCCTTACTGGTCCCTTCCCTCTGACGAGGCCCTCTGAGCTCCAGCACCTTGCAGTGTGGAGACAGCCCCTGCCAGCAACCTCCTCTCCAAGGAGGCCTCAACCGAGGCCTAGGCCCAGGGGAAAGGCACCAGCGGGGATCAGCCTGGGGAGGCGCCCGAGCATGTCTGGACCCAGTCCCCGCAGCCTGCCCCTTGGTGGGGCAGTACCCCCGGAGGCCAGGAAGGTCTGGGAAAGGCTGGCCAGGGGCAGGGGACCTGCTGGGTCCTGCCCCTGGCCTGTGGGGCCTCTGAGCACAACCGGCCCTCTCCCACTGGAAGACCTCCCCGGCTGCCTCCAAAGGCCGGTTTGCAAGCACTCATGCCCGTTGTTCCCACCAGCCGCGCACAATGCTCCCAAGCCCGGGAGAAAAGCATTTTGGGGTGATGCTCACTCCGGGCCCTTGGAAGACCTCCCCGGCTGCCTCCAAAGGCCAGTTTGCAAGCAGTCCTGCCTGCTGTTCCCGCCAGCCGCGCACAATGTTCCCAAGCCCGGGAGAAAAGCGCTTCGGGGTGGTGCTCTCTCCGGGCACTTTCAAGACCTCCCCGGCTGCCTCCAAAGGCCGGTTTGTAAGTACTCATTCCCGCTGCTTCCGCCAGCCACGCACAATGCTCCCAAGCCCGGGAGAAAAGCATTTTGGGGTGGTGCTCTCTCCGGGCCCTTGGAAGACCTCCCGGGCTGCCTCCAAAGGCCGGTTTGCAAGCATTCATGTCCGTTGTTCCCGACAGCCGCGCACAATGCTCCCAAGCCCGAGAGAAAAGCATTTTGGGGTGGTGATCAGTCCGGCCCTTGGAAGACCTCCCCGGCTGCCTCCAAAGGACAGTTTGCAAGCACTCCCGCCCGCTGTTCCCGCCAGGCGCGCACAATGCTCCCAAGCCCGGGAGAAAAGCGCTTCGGGGTGGTGGTCTCTCCGGGCCCTTGCCCCTGAGCCTGGGGGCCAGGCAGGGGGTCCACAGTCCCAGGCCAAGGCACAACAACATGCACACGTCTGTTCCTGCCCCCTCCACCGGCAGAGAGCTGGGGGGAGCCAGAGTCTGTCAGGCAGCTGCTGGGCTGGCCGCCTGTGTGGGAAGGGGCAGAGCCGACCTAGGGGCAAGTTGGGCCTCTTCCTCTCCCTGCTGCCCTGAGGCTGCTGTGCCAAAGAGGTCTTGGGCATCCAGCCCCTTGCTGGTCCCTTCCCTCTGACGAGGCCCTCTGAGCTCCAGCACCTTGCAGTGTGGAGACAGCCCCTGCCAGCAACCTCCTCTCCAAGGAGGCCTCAACCGAGGCCTAGGCCCAGGGGAAAGGCACCAGCGGGGATGAGCCAGTGGAGGCACACGGGCATATCAGGACCCAGTCCCCGCAGCCTGCCCCTTGGTGGGGCAGTACCCCCGGAGGCCAGGAAGGTCTGGGCAAGGCTGGCCAGGGGCAGGGTCCCTGCTGGGTCCTGCCCCTGGCCTGTGGGGCCTCTGAGCACAACCGGCCCTCTCCCACTGGAAGACCTCCCCGGCTGCCTTCAAAGGCGGGTTTGCCAACACTCCCGCCCGCTGTTCCCGCCAGGCACGCACAACGCTCCCAAGGCCAGGAGAAAAGCGCTTCGGTGTGTTGCTCTCTCCGGGCCCTTGCCCCTGAGCCTGGGGTCCAGGCAGTGGGTCCACACTCCCAGACCAAGGCAGAACCACATGCACACGTCTGTTCCTGACCCCTGCACCGGCAGAGAGCTCGGGGGAGCCAGAGTCTATCAGGCAGCTGCTGGGTTGGCTGCCTGTGTGGGAAGGGGCAGAGCCGACCTAGGGGCAAGTTGGGCCTCTTGCTCTCCCTGCTGCCCTGAGGCTGCTGGGCCAAAGAGGTCTTGGGCATCCAGCCCCTTGCTGGTCCCTTCCCTCTGACGAGGCCCTCTGAGCTCCAGCACCTTGCAGTGTGGAGACAGCCCCTGCCAGCAACCTCCTCTCCAAGGAGGCATCAACCGAGGCCTATGCCCAGGGGAAAGGCACCAGCGGGGATGATCCTGGGGAGGCGCCCGGGCATGTCTGGACCCAGTCCCCGCAGCCTGCCCCTTGGTGGGGCAGTACCCCCGGAGGCCAGGAAGGTCTGGGCAAGGCTGGCCAGGGGCAGGGGACCTGCTGGGTCCTGCCCCTGGCCTGTGAGGCCTCTGAGCACAACCGGCCCTCTCCCACTGGAAGACCTCCACGGCTGCCTCCAAAGTCCTGTTTGCAAACACTCCCGCCCGCTGTTCACGCCAGGCTCGCACAATGCTCCCAAGCCCGGGAGAAAAGCGCTTCGGGGTGGTGCTCTCTCCGGGCCCTTGCCCCTAAGCCTGCGGGCCAGGCAGGGGTAACACACTCCCAGGCCAAGACAGAATGACATGAACACGTCTGTTCCTGCCCCCTACACCGGCAGAGAGCTCGGGGGAGCCAGAGTCTCTCAGGCAGGTGCTGGGCTGGCCGCCTGTGTGGGAAGTGGCAGAGCCGACCTAGGGGCAAGTTGGGCCTCTTGCTCTCCCTGTTGCCCTGAGGCTGCTGGGCCAAAGACGTCTTGGGCATCCAGCCCTTTGCTGGTCCCTTCCCTCTGACGAGGCCCTCTGAGCTCCAGCACCTTGCAGTGTGGAGACAGCACCTGCCAGCAATCTCCTCTCCAAGGAGGCCTCAACCGAGGCCTAGGCCCAGGGGAAAGGCACCAGCGGGGATGAGCCTGGGGAGGCGCCCGGGCATGTCTGGACCCAGTCCCCGCAGCCTGCCCCTTGGTGGGGCAGTACCCCTGGAGGCCAGTAAGGTCTGGGCAAGTCTGACCAGGGGCAGGGGACCTGCTGGGTCCTGCCCCTGGCCTGTGGGGCCTCTGAGCACAACCGGCCCTCTCCCACTGGAAGACCTCCCCGGCTGCCTCCAAAGGCCGTTTTGCACGCACTCCCGCCCACTGTTCCCACCACGCGCGCACAATGCTCCCAAGCCCGGGAGAAAAGCGCTTCGGGGTGGTGCTCTCTCCGGGCCCTTGCCCCTGAGCCTGGGGGCCAGGCAGGGGGTCCAGAGTCCCAGGCCAAGGCAGAACCACATGCACACGTCTGTTCCTGACCCCTGCACCGGCAGAGAGCTCGGGGGAGCCAGAGTCTGTCAGGCAGCTGCTGGGCTGGCCGCCTTTGTGGGAAGGGGCAGAGCCGACCTAGGGGCAAGTTGGGCCTCTTGCTCTCCCTGCTGCCCTGAGGCTGCTGGGCCAAAGAGGTCTTGGGCATCCAGCCCTTTGCTTGTCCCTTCACTCTGACGAGGCCCTCTGAGCTCCAGCACCTTGCAGTGTGGAGACAGCCCCTGCCAGCAACCTCCTCTCCAAGGAGGCCTCAACCGAGGCCTAGGCCCAGGGGAAAGGCACCAGCGGGGTTGAGCCAGGGGAGGCGCCCGGGCATGTCTGGACCCTGTCCCCGCAGCCTGCCCCTTGGTGGGGCAGTAGCCCCGGAGGCCAGGAAGGTCTGGGCAAGGCTGGCCAGGGGCAGGGGCCCTGCTGGGTCATGCCCCTGGCCTGTGGGGCCTCTGAGCACAACCGGCCCTCTCCCACTGGAAGACCTCCCCGGCTGCCTCCAAAGGCCGGTTTGCAAGCACTCCCGCCCACTGTTCCCGCCAGGCGCGCACAATGCTCCCAAGCCCGGGAGAAAAGCGCTTCGGGGTGGTGGTCTCTCCGGGCCCTTGCCCCTGAGCCTGGGGGCCAGGCAGGGGGTCCACAGTCCCAGGCCAAGGCACAACAACATGCACACGTCTGTTCCTGCCCCCTCCACCGGCAGAGAGCTGGGGGGAGCCAGAGTCTGTCAGGCAGCTGCTGGGCTGGCCGCCTGTTTGGGAAGGGGCAGAGCCGACCTAGGGGCAAGTTGGGCCTCTTCCTCTCCCTGCTGCCCTGAGGCTGCTGTGCCAAAGAGGTCTTGGGCATCCAGCCCCTTGCTGGTCCCTTCCCTCTGACGAGGCCCTCTGAGCTCCAGCACCTTGCAGTGTGGAGACAGCCCCTGCCAGCAACCTCCTCTCCAAGGAGGCCTCAACCGAGGCCTAGGCCCAGGGGAAAGGCACCAGCGGGGATGAGCCAGTGGAGGCACACGGGCATATCAGGACCCAGTCCCCGCAGCCTGCCCCTTGGTGGGGCAGTACCCCCGGAGGCCAGGAAGGTCTGGGCAAGGCTGGCCAGGGGCAGGGTCCCTGCTGGGTCCTGCCCCTGGCCTGTGGGGCCTCTGAGCACAACCGGCCCTCTCCCACTGGAAGACCTCCCCGGCTGCCTTCAAAGGCGGGTTTGCCAACACTCCCGCCCGCTGTTCCCGCCAGGCACGCACAACGCTCCCAAGGCCAGGAGAAAAGCGCTTCGGGGTGTTGCTCTCTCCGGGCCCTTGCCCCTGAGCCTGGGGTACAGGCAGTGGGTCCACACTCCCAGACCAAGGCAGAACCACATGCACACGTCTGTTCCTGACCCCTGAACCGGCAGAGAGCTCGGGGGAGCCAGAGTCTATCAGGCAGCTGCTGGGTTGGCTGCCTGTGTGGGAAGGGGCAGAGCCGACCTAGGGGCAAGTTGGGCCTCTTGCTCTCCCTGCTGCCCTGAGGCTGCTGGGCCAAAGAGGTCTTGGGCATCCAGCCCCTTGCTGGTCCCTTCCCTCTGACGAGGCCCTCTGAGCTCCAGCACCTTGCAGTGTGGAGACAGCCCCTGCCAGCAACCTCCTCTCCAAGGAGGCATCAACCGAGGCCTATGCCCAGGGGAAAGGCACCAGCGGGGATGAGCCTGGGGAGGCGCCCGGGCATGTCTGGACCCAGTCCCCGCAGCCTGCCCCTTGGTGGGGCAGTACCCCCGGAGGCCAGGAAGGTCTGGGCAAGGCTGGCCAGGGGCAGGGGACCTGCTGGGTCCTGCCCCTGGCCTGTGAGGCCTCTGAGCACAACCGGCCCTCTCCCACTGGAAGACCTCCACGGCTGCCTCCAAAGTCCTGTTTGCAAACACTCCCGCCCGCTGTTCACGCCAGGCTCGCACAATGCTCCCAAGCCCGGGAGAAAAGCGCTTCGGGGTGGTGCTCTCTCCGGGCCCTTGCCCCTAAGCCTGCGGGCCAGGCAGGGGGAACACACTCCCAGGCCAAGACAGAACGACATGAACACGTCTGTTCCTGCCCCCTACACCGGCAGAGAGCTCGGGGAAGCCAGAGTCTCTCAGGCAGGTGCTGGGCTGGCCGCCTGTGTGGGAAGGGGCAGAGCCGACCTAGGGGCAAGTTGGGCCTCTTGCTCTCCCTGTTGCCCTGAGGCTGCTGGGCCAAAGACGTCTTGGGCATCCAGCCCTTTGCTGGTCCCTTCCCTCTGACGAGGCCCTCTGAGCTCCAGCACCTTGCAGTGTGGAGACAGCACCTGCCAGCAATCTCCTCTCCAAGGAGGCCTCAACCGAGGCCTAGGCCCAGGGGAAAGGCACCAGCGGGGATGAGCCTGGGGAGGCTCCCGGGCATGTCTGGACCCAGTCCCCGCAGCCTGCCCCTTGGTGGGGCAGTACCCCTGGAGGCCAGGAAGGTCTGGGCAAGGCTGACCAGGGGCAGGGGACCTGCTGGGTCCTGCCCCTGGCCTGTGGGGCCTCTGAGCACAACCGGCCCTCTCCCACTGGAAGACCTCCCCGGCTGCCTCCAAAGGCCGTTTTGCACGCACTCCCGCCCACTGTTCCCACCAAGCGCGCACAATGCTCCCAAGCCCGGGAGAAAAGCGCTTCGGGGTGGTGCGCTCTCCGGGCCCTTTCCCCTGAGCCTGGGGGCCAGGCAGGGGGTCCACAGTCCCAGGCCAAGGCAGAACCACATGCACACGTCTGTTCCTGACCCCTGCACCGGCAGAGAGCTCGGGGGAGCCAGAGTCTGTCAGGCAGCTGCTGGGCTGGCCGCCTTTGTGGGAAGGGGCAGAGCCGACCTAGGGGCAAGTTGGGCCTCTTGCTCTCCCTGCTGCCCTGAGGCTGCTGGGCCAAAGAGGTCTTGGGCATCCAGCCCTTTGCTTGTCCCTTCACTCTGACGAGGCCCTCTGAGCTCCAGCACCTTGCAGTGTGGAGACAGCCCCTGCCAGCAACCTCCTCTCCAAGGAGGCCTCAACCGAGACCTAGGACCAGGGGAAAGGCACCAGCGGGGATGAGCCTGGGGAGGCGCCCGGGCATGTCTGGACCCAGTCCCCGCAGCCTGCCCCTTGGTGGGGCAGTACCCCCGGAGGCCAGGAAGGTCTGGGAAAGGCTGGCCAGGGGCAGGGGACCTGCTGGGTCCTGCCCCTGGCCTGTGGGGCCTCTGAGCACAACCGGCCCTCTCCCACTGGAAGACCTCCCCGGCTGCCTCCAAAGTCCTGTTTGCCAACACTCCCACCCGCTGTTCACGCCAGACTTGCACAATGCTCCCAAGCCCGGGAGAAAAGCGCTTCGGGGTGGTGCTCTCTCTGGGCCCTTGCCCCTGAGCCTGGGGGCAAGGCAGGGTGTCCACACTCCCAGGCCAAGGCAGAACCACATGCACACGTCTGATCTGCCCCCTGCACCGGCAGAGAGCTCGGGGGAGCCAGAGTCTGTCAGGCAGCTGCTGGGCTGGCCGCCTGTGTGGGAAGGGGCAGAGCCGACCTAGGGGCAAGTTGGGCCTCTTGCTCTCCCTGCTGCCCTGAGGCTGCTGGGCCATAGAGGTCTTGGGCATCCAGCCCCTTGCTGGTCCCTTCCCTCTGACGAGGCCCTCTGAGCTCCAGCACCTTGCAGTGTGGAGACAGCCCCTGCCAGCAACCTCCTCTCCAAGGAGGCCTCAACCGAGGCCTAGGCCCAGGGGAAAGGCACCAGCGGGAATGAGCCTGGGGAGGCGCCCGGGCATGTCTGGACCCAGTCCCCGCAGCCTGCCCCTTGGTGGGGCAGTACCCCCGGAGGCCAGGAAGGTCTGGGCAAGGCTGGCCAGGGGCAGGGGCCCTGCTGGGTCCTGCCCCTGGCCTATGGGGCCTCTGAGCACAACCGGCCCTCTCCCAATGGAAGAACTCCCCGGCTCCCTCCAAAGGCCAGTTTGCCAACACTCCCGCCCGCTGTTCCCGCCAGGCACGCACAATGCTCCCAAGCCCGGGAGAAAAGCGCTTCGGGGTGGTGCTCTCCTCGGGCCCTTGCCCCTGAGCCTGGGGTCCAGGCAGTTGGTCCACACTCCCAGACCAAGGCAGAACGACATGCACACGTCTGTTCCTGACCCCTGCACCGGCAGAGAGTTCGGGGGAGCCAGAGTCTGTCAGGCAGCTGCTGGGCTGGCCGCCTGTGTGGGAAGGGGCAGAGCCGACCTAGGGGCAAGTTGGGCCTCTTCCTCTCCCTGCTGCCCTGAGGCTGCTGGGCCAAAGAGGTCTTGGGCATCCAGCCCCTTGCTGGTCCCTTCCCTCTGACGAGGCCCTCTGAGCTCCAGCACCTTGCAGTGTGGAGACAGCCCCTGCCAGCAACATCCTCTCCAAGGAGGCCTCAACCGAGGCCTAGGCCCAGGGGAAAGGCACCAGCGGGGATGAGCCTGGGGAGGCGCCCGGGCATGTCTGGACCCAGTCCCCGCAGCCTGCCCCTTGGTGGGGCAGTACCCCCGGAGGCCAGGAAGATCTGGGCAAGGCTGGCCAGGGGCAGGGGCCCTGCTGGGTCCTCCCCATGGCCTGTGGGGCCTCTGAGCACAACCGGCCCTCTCCCACTGGAAGACCTCCCCGGCTGCCTCCAAAGGCCGGTTTGCAAGCACTCCCGCCCACTGTTCCCGCCAGGCGCGCACAATGCTCCCAAGCCCGGGAGAAAAGCGCTTCGGGGTGGTGCTCTCTCCGGGCCCTTGCCCCTGAGCCTGGGGGCAAGGCAGGGCGAACACACTCCCAGACCAAGGCAGAAACACATGCACACGTCTGTTCCTGTCCCCTGCACCGGCAGAGAGCTCGGGGGAGCCAGAGTCTGTCAGGCAGCTGCTGGGCTGGCCGCCTGTGTGGGAAGGGGCAGAGCCGACCTAGGGGCAAGTTGGGCCTCTTGCTCTCCCTGCTGCCCTGAGGCTGCTGTGCCAAAGAGGTCTTGGGCATCCAGCCCCTTGCTGGTCCCTTCCCTCTGACGAGGCCCTCTGAGCTCCAGCACCTTGCAGTGTGCAGACAGACCCTGCCAGCAACCTCCTCTCCAAGGAGGCCTCAACCGAAGCCTAGGCCCAGGGGAAAGGCACCAGCGGGGATGAGCCAGTGGAGGCGCACGGGCATATCAGGACCCAGTCCCCGCAGCCTGCCCCTTGGTGGGGCAGTACCCCCGGAGGCCAGGAAGGTCTGGGCAAGGCTGGCCAGGGGCAGGGTCCCTGCTGGGTCCTGCCCCTGGCCTGTGGGGCCTCTGAGCACAACCGGCCCTCTCCCACTGGAAGACCTTCCCGGCTGCCTTCAAAGGCGGGTTTGCCAACACTCCCGCCCGCTGTTCCCGCCAGGCAAGCACAACGCTCGCAAGGCCAGGAGAAAAGCGCTTCGGGGTGTTGCTCTCTCCGGGCCCTTGCCCCTGAGCCTGGGGTCCAGGCAGTGGGTCCACACTCCCAGACCAAGGCAGAACCACATGCACACGTCTGATCTGCCCCCTGCACCGGCAGAGAGCTCGGGGGAGCCAGAGTCTGTCAGGCAGCTGCTGGGCTGGCCGCCTGTGTGGGAAGGGGCAGAGCCGACCTAGGGGCAAGTTGGGCCTCTTGCTCTCCCTGCTGCCCTGAGGCTTCTGGGCCAAAGAGGTCTTGGGCATCCAGCCCCTTGCTGGTCCCTTCCCTCGGACGAGGCCCTCTGAGCTCCAGCACCTTGCAGTGTGGAGACAGCACCTGCCAGCAACCTCCTCTCCAAGGAGTCCTCAACCGAGGCCTAGGCCCAGGGGAATGGCACCAGCGGGGATGAGCCTGGGGAGGCGCCCGGGCATGTGTGGACCCAGTCCCCGCAGCCTGCCCCTTGGTGGGGCAGTACCCCCGGAGGCCAGGAAGGTCTGGGCAAGGCTGCCAGGGGCAGGGACACTGCTGGGTCCTGCCCCTGGCCTGTGGGGCGTCTGAGCACAACCGGCACTCTCCCGCTTCAAGACTTCCCCGTCTGCCTCGAAAGGCCGGTTTGCAAGCACTCCCGCCCGCTGTTCCCGCCAGGCACGCACAATGCTCCCAAGCCCGGGAGAAAAGCGCTTCGGGGTGGTGCTCTCACCGGGCCCTTGCCCCTGAGCCTGGGGGCCAGGCAGGGGGAACACACTCCCAGGCCAAGGCAGAACGACATGCACACGTCTGTTCCTGCCCCCTACACCGGCAGAGAGCTCGGGGGAGCCAGAGACTGCCAGGCTGCTGCTGGGCTGGCCGCCTGTGTGGGAAGGGGCAGAGCCGCCCTAGGGGCAAGTTGGGCCTCTTGCTCTCCCTGCTGCCCTGAGGCTGCTGGGTCAAAGAGGTCTTGGGCATCCAGCCCTTTGCTGGTCCCTTCCCTCTGACGAGGCCCTCTGATCTCCAGCACCTTGCAGTGTGGAGACAGCCCCTGCCAGCAACCTCCTCTCCAAGGAGGCCTCAACCGAGGCCTAGGCCCAGGGGAAAGGCACCAGCGGGGATGAGCCTGGGGAGGCGCCCGGGGATGTCTGGACCCAGTCCCCGCAGCCTGCCCCTTGGTGGGGCAGTACCCCCGGAGGCCAGGAAGGTCTGGGCAAGGCTGGCCAGGGTCAGGGGCCCTGCTGGGTCCTGCCCCTGGCCTGTGGGGCCTCTGAGCACAACCGGCCCTCTCCCACTGGAAGACCTCCCCGGCTGCCTCCAAAGGCCGGTTTGCAAGCGCTCCCGCCCACTGTTCCCAGCAGGCGTGCACAATGCTCCCAAGCCCGGGAGAAAAGCGCTTCAGGGTGGTGCTCTCTCCGGGCCCTTGCCCCTGAGCCTGGGGGCAAGGCACGGTGTCCACACTCCCAGGCTAAGTCAGAACCACATGCACACGTCTGTTCCTGCCCCCTGCACCGGCAGAGAGCTCGGGGGAGCCAGAGTCTGTCAGGCAGCTGCTGGGCTGGCCGCCTGTGTGGGAAGTGGCAGAGCCGACCTAGGGGCAAGTTGGGCCTCTTGCCCTCCCTGCTGCCCTGAGGCTGCTTGGCCAAAGAGGTCTTGGGCATCCAACCCCTTGCTGGTCCCTTCCCTCTGACGAGGCCCTCTGAGCTCCAGCACCTTGCAGTGTGGAGACAGCCCCTGCCAGCAACCTCCTCTCCAAGGAGGCCTCAACCGAGGCCTAGGCACAGGGGAAAGGCACCAGCGGGGATGAGCCTGGGGAGGCGCCCGGGCATGTATGGACCCAGTCCCCGCAGCCTGCCCCTTGGTGGGGCAGTACCCCCGGAGGCGAGGAAGGTCTGGGAAAGGTTGGCCAGGGGCAGGGGACCTGCTGGGTCCTGCCCCTGGCCTGTGGGGCCTCTGAGCACAACCGTCCCTCTCCCACTGGAAGACGTCCCCGGCTGCCTCCAAAGGCCGGTTTGCAAGCACTCCCGCCCACTGTTCCAACCAAGGGCGCACAACGCTCCCAAGCCCGGGAGAAAATCGCCTCGGGGTGGTGCTCTCTCCGGGCCCTTTCCCCTGAGCCTGGGGGCCAGGCAGGGTGTCCACACTCCCAGGCCAAGGCAGAACGACATGCACACGTCTGTTCCTGCCCCATGCACCGGCAGAGAGCTCGGGGGAGCCACAGTCTGTCAGGCAGCTGCTGGGCTGGCCGCCTGTGTGGGAAGGGGCAGAGCCGACCTAGGGGCAAGTTGGGCCTCTTGCTCTCCCTGCTGCCCTGAGGCTGCTGGGTCAAAGAGGTCTTGGGCATCCAGCCCTTTGCTGGTCCCTTCCCTCTGACGAGGCCCTCTGAGCTCCAGCACCTTGCAGTGTGGAGACAGCCCCTGCCAGCAACCTCCTCTCCAAAGAGGCCTCAACCGAGGCCTACGCCCAGGGGAAAAGCACCAGCGGGGATGATCCTGGGGAGGCGCACGGACATGTCTGGACCCAGTCCCCGCAGCCTGCCCCTTGGTGGGGCAGTACCCCCGGAGGCCAGGAAGGTCTGGGCAAGGCTGGCCAGGGGCAGGGGCCCTGCTGGGTCCTGCCCCTGGCCTGTGAGGCCTCTGAGCACAACCGGCCCTCTCCCACTGGAAGACCTCCCCAGCTGCCTCCAAAGTCCTGTTTGCAAACACTCCCGCCCGCTGTTCACGCCAGGCTCGCACAATGCTCCCAAGCCCGGGAGAAAAGCGCTTCGGGGTGGTGCTCTCTCCGGGCCCTTGCCCCTGAGCCTGGGGGCCAGGCAGTGGGTCCACACTCCCAGACCAAGGCAGAACCACATGCACACGTCTGTTCCTGACCCCTGCACCGGCAGAGAGCTCTGGGGAGCCAGAGTCTGTCAGGCAGGTGCTGGGCTGGCCGCCTGTGTGGGAAGGGTTAGAGCCGACCTAGGGGCAAGTTGGGCCTCTTCCTCTCCCTGCTGCCCTGAGGCTGCTGGGCCAAAGAGGTCTTGGGCATCCAGCCCCTTGCTGGTCCCTTCCCTCTGACGAGGCCCTCTGAGCTCCAGCACCTTGCATTGTGGAGACAGCCCCTGCCAGCAACCTCCTCTCCAATGAGGCCTCAACCGAGGCCTAGGCCTAGGGGAAAGACACCAGCGGGGATGAGCCTGGGGAGGCGCCCGGGCATGTCTGGACCCAGTCCCCGCAGCCTGCCCCTTGGTGGGGCAGTACCCCCGGAGGCCATGAAGGTCTGTGCAAGGCTGCCAGGGGCAGGGACAGTGCTGGGTCCTGCCCCTGGCCTGTTGGATGTCTGAGCACAACCGGCACTCTCGCGCTCGAAGACCTCCCCGTCTGCCTCCAAAGGACGGTTTGCAAGCACTCCCGCCCGCTGTTCCCGCCAGGCACGCACAATGCTCCCAAGCCCGGGAGAAAAGCGCTTCGGGGTGGTGCTCTCTCCGGGCCCTTGCCCCTAAGCCTGCGGGCCAGGCAGGGGGAACACACTCCCAGGCCAAGACAGAACGACATGAACACGTCTGTTCCTGCCCCCTACACCGGCAGAGAGCTCGGGGGAGCCAGAGTCTCTCAGGCAGGTGCTGGGCTGGCCGCCTGTGTGGGAAGGGGCAGAGCCGACCTAGGGGCAAGTTGGGCCTCTTGCTCTCCCTGCTGCCCTGAGGCTGCTGGGCCAAAGACGTCTTGGGCATCCAGCCCTTTGCTGGTCCCTTCCCTCTGACGAGGCCCTCTGAGCTCCAGCACCTTGCAGTGTGGAGACAGCACCTGCCAGCAATCTCCTCTCCAAGGAGGCCTCAACCGAGGCCTAGGCCCAGGGGAAAAGCACCAGCGGGGATGAGCCTGGGGAGGCGCCCGGGCATGTCTGGACCCAGTCCCCGCAGCCTGCCCCTTGGTGGGGCAGTACCCCCGGAGGCCAGGAAGGTCTGGGAAAGGCTGGCCAGGGGCAGGGGACCTGCTGGGTCCTGCCCCTGGCCTGTGGGGCCTCTGAGCACAACCGGCCCTCTCCCACTGGAAGACCTCCCCGGCTGCCTCCAAAGGCCGTTTTGCACGCACTCCCGCCCACTGTTCCCACCAAGTGCGCACAATGCTCCCAAGCCCGGGAGAAAAGCGCTTCGGGGTGGTGCTCTTTCCGGGTCCTTGCCCCTGAGCCTGGGGGCCAGGCAGGGGGAACACACTCCCAGGCCAAGGCAGAACCACATGCACACGTCTGTTCCTGACCCCTGCACCGGCAGAGAGCTCGGGGGAGCCAGAGTCTGTCAGGCAGCTGCTGGGCTGGCCGCCTTTGTGGGAAGGGGCAGAGCCGACCTAGGGGCAAGTTGGGCCTCTTGCTCTCCCTGCTGCCCTGAGGCTGCTGGGCCAAAGACGTCTTGGGCATCCAGCCCCTTACTGGTCCCTTCCCTCTGATGAGGCCCTCTGAGCTCCAGCACCTTGCAGTGTGGAGACAGCCCCTGCCAGCAACCTCCTCTCCAAGGAGGCCTCAACCGAGACCTAGGACCAGGGGAAAGGCACCAGCGGGGATGAGCCTGGGGAGGCGCCCGGGCATGTCTGGACCCAGTCCCCGCAGCCTGCCCCTTGGTGGGGCAGTACCCCCGGAGGCCAGGAAGGTCTGGGAAAGGCTGGCCAGGGGCAGGGGACCTGCTGGGTCCTGCCCCTGGCCTGTGGGGCCTCTGAGCACAACCGGCCCTCTCCCACTGGAAGACCTCCCCGGCTGCCTCCAAAGTCCTGTTTGCCAACACTCCCACCCGCTGTTCACGCCAGACTTGCACAATGCTCCCAAGCCCGGGAGAAAAGCGCTTCGGGGTGGTGCTCTCTCCGGGCCCTTGCCCCTGAGCCTGGGGGCAAGGCATGGGGAACACACTCCCAGGCCAAGGCAGAACCACATGCCCACGTCTGTTCCTGTCCCCTGCACCGGCAGAGAGCTTGGGGGAGCCAGAGTCTGTCAGGCAGCTGCTGGGTTGGCCGCCTGTGTGGGAAGGGGCAGAGCCGCCCTAGGGGCAAGTTGGGCCTCTTGCTCTCCCTGCTGCCCTGAGGCTGCTGGGCCAAAGACGTCTTGGGCATCCAGCCCCTTACTGGCCCTTCCCTCTGACGAGGCCCTCTGAGCTCCAGCACCTTGCAGTGTGGAGACAGCCCCTGCCAGCAACCTCCTCTCCAAGGAGGCCTCAACCGAGGCCTAGGCCCAGGGGAAAGGCACCAGCGGGGATGAGCCAGGGGAGGCGCCCGAGCATGTCTGGACCCAGTCCCCGCAGCCTGCCCCTTGGTGGGGCAGTACCCCCGGAGGCCAGGAAGGTCTGGGTAAGACTGGCCAGGGGCAGGGGCCCTGCTGGGTCCTGCCCCTGGCCTGTGGGGCCTCTGAGCACAACCGGCCCTCTCCCACTGGAAGACCTCCCCGGCTGCCTCCAAAGGCCGGTTTGCAAGCGCTCCCGGCCACTGTTACCAGCAGGCGGGCACAATGCTCCTAAGCCCGGAAGAAAAGCGCTTCAGGGTGGTGCTCTCTCTGGGCCCTTGCCCCTGAGCCTGGGGCAAGGCAGGGTGTCCACACTCCCAAGCCAAGGCAGAACCACATGCACACGTCTGACCTGCCCCCTGCACCGGCAGAGAGCTCGGGGGAGCCAGAGTCTGTCAGGCAGCTGCTGGGCTGGCCGCCTGTGTGGGAAGTGGCAGAGCCGACCTAGGGGCAAGTTGGGCCTCTTGCTCTCCCTGCTGCCCTGAGGCTGCTGGGCCAAAGAGGTCTTGGGCATCCAGCCCCTTGCTGGTCCCTTCCCTCTGACGAGGCCCTCTGAGCTCCAGCACCTTGCAGTGTGGAGACAGCCCCTGCCAGCAACCTCCTCTCCAAGGAGGCCTCAACCGAGGCCTAGGCCCAGGGGAAAGGCACCAGCGGGGATGAGCCTGGGGAGGCGCCCGGGCATGTCTGGACCCAGTCCCCGCAGCCTGCCCCTTGGTGGGGCAGTACCCCCGGAGGCCAGGAAGGTCTGGGCAAGGCTGTCCAGGGGCAGGGGCCCTGCTGGGTCCTGCCCCTGGCCTGTGGGGCCTCTGAGCACAACCGGCCCTCTCCCACTGGAAGAACTCCCCGGCTCCCTCCAAAGGCCAGTTTGCCAACACTCCCGCCCGCTGTTCCCGCCAGGCACGCACAATGTTCCCAAGCCCGGGAGAAAAGCGCTTCGGGGTGGTGCTCTCCTCGGGCCCTTGCCCCTGAGCCTGGGGTCCAGGCAGTTGGTCCACACTCCCAGACCAAGGCAGAACCACATGCACACGTCTGTTCCTGACCCCTGCACCGGCAGAGAGTTCGGGGGAGCCAGAGTCTGTCAGGCAGCTGCTGGGCTGGCCGCCTGTGTGGGAAGGGGCAGAGCCGACCTAGGGGCAAGTTGGGCCTCTTCCTCTCCCTGCTGCCCTGAGGCTGCTGGGCCAAAGAGGTCTTGGGCATCCAGCCCCTTGCTGGTCCCTTCCCTCTGACGAGGCCCTCTGAGCTCCAGCACCTTGCAGTGTGGAGACAGCCCCTGCCAGCAACATCCTCTCCAAGGAGGCCTCAACCGAGGCCTAGGCCCAGGGGAAAGGCACCAGCGGGGATGAGCCTGGGGAGGCGCCCGGGCATGTCTGGACCCAGTCCCCGCAGCCTGCCCCTTGGTGGGGCAGTACCCCCGGAGGCCAGGAAGATCTGGGCAAGGCTGGCCAGGGGCAGGGGCCCTGCTGGGTCCTCCCCATGGCCTGTGGGGCCTCTGAGCACAACCGGCCCTCTCCCACTGGAAGACCTCCCCGGCTGCCTCCAAAGGCCGGTTTGCAAGCACTCCCGCCCACTGTTCCCGCCAGGCGCGCACAATGCTCCCAAGCCCGGGAGAAAAGCGCTTCGGGGTGGTGCTCTCTCCGGGCACTTGCCCCTGAGCCTGTGGGCAAGGCAGGGGGAACACACTCCCAGACCAAGGCAGAAACACATGCACACGTCTGTTCCTGTCCCCTGCACCGGCAGAGAGCTCGGGGGAGCCAGAGTCTCTCAGGCAGGTGCTGGGCTGGCCGCCTGTGTGGGAAGGGGCAGAGCCGACCTAGGGGCAAGTTGGGCCTCTTGCTCTCCCTGCTGCCCTGAGGCTGCAGGGCCAAAGACGTCTTGGGCATCCAGCCTCTTACTGGTCCCTTCCCTCTGACGAGGCCCTCTGAGCTCCAGCACCTTGCAGTGTGGAGACAGCCCCTGCCAGCAATCTTCTCTCCAAGGAGGCCTCAACCGAGGCCTAGGCCCAGGGGAAAGGCACCAGCGGGGTTGAGCCAGGGGAGGCGCCCGGGCATGTCTGGACCCTGTCCCCGCAGCCTGCCCCTTGGTGGGGCAGTACCCCCGGAGGCCAGGAAGGTCTGGGCAAGGCTGGCCAGGGGCAGGGGCTCTGCTGGGTCCTGCCCCTGGCCTGTGGGGCCTCTGAGCACAACCGGCCCTCTCCCACTGGAAGACCTCCCCGGCTGCCTCCAAAGGCCGGTTTGGAAGCACTCCCGCCCACTGTTCCCGCCAGGCGCGCACAATGCTCCCAAGCCCGGGAGAAAAGCGCTTCGGGGTGGTGGTCTCTCCGGGCCCTTGCCCCTGAGCCTGGGGGCCAGGCAGGGGATCCACAGTCCCAGGCCAAGGCACAACAACATGCACACGTCTGTTCCTGCCCCCTCCACCGGCAGAGAGCTGGGGGGAGCCAGAGTCTGTCAGGCAGCTGCTGGGCTGGCCGCCTGTGTGGGAAGGGGCAGAGCCGACCTAGGGGCAAGTTGGGCCTCTTGCTCTCCCTGCTGCCCTGAGGCTGCTGGGCCAAAGAGGTCTTGAGCATCCAGCCCCTTGCTGGTCCCTTCCCTCTGACGAGGCCCTCTGAGCTCCAGCACCTTGCAGTGTTGAGACAGACCCTGCCAGCAACCTCCTCTCCAAGGAGGCCTCAACCGAGGCCTAGGCCCAGGGGAAAGGCACCAGCGGGGATGAGCCAGTGGAGGCGCACGGGCATGTCTGGACCCAGTCCCCGCAGCCTGCCCCTTGGTGGGGCAGTACCCCCGGAGGCCAGGAAGGTCTGGGCAAGGCTGGCCAGGGGCAGGGTCCCTGCTGGGTCCTGCCCCTGGCCTGTGGGGCCTCTGAGCACAACCGGCCCTCTCCCACTGGAAGACCTCCCCGGCTGCCTTCAAAGGCGGGTTTGCCAACACTCCCGCCCACTGTTCCCGCCAGGCACGCACAACGCTCCCAAGGCCAGGAGAAAAGCGCTTCGGGGTGTTGCTCTCTCCGGGCCCTTGCCCCAGAGCCTGGAGTCCAGGCAGTGGGTCCACACTCCCAGACCAAGGCAGAACCACATGCACACGTCTGTTCCTGACCCCTGAACCGGCAGAGAGCTCGGGGGAGCCAGAGTCTATCAGGCAGCTGCTGGGTTGGCTGCCTGTGTGGGAAGGGGCAGAGCCGACCTAGGGGCAAGTTGGGCCTCTTGCTCTCCCTGCTGCCCTGAGGCTGCTGGGCCAAAGAGGTCTTGGGCATCCAGCCCCTTGCTGGTCCCTTCCCGCTGACGAGGCCCTCTGAGCTCCAGCACCTTGCAGTGTGGAGACAGCCCCTGCCAGCAACCTCCTCTCCAAGGAGGCATCAACCGAGGCCTATGCCCAGGGGAAAGGCACCAGCGGGGATGAGCCTGGGGAGGCGCCCAGGCATGTCTGAACCCAGTCCCCGCAGCCTGCCCCTTGGTGGGGCAGTACGCCCGGAGGCCAGGAAGGTCTGGGCAAGGCTGGCCAGGGGCAGGGGACCTGCTGGGTCCTGCCCCTGGCCTGTGAGGCCTCTGAGCACAACCGGCCCTCACCCACTGGAAGACCTCCACGCCTGCCTCCAAAGTCCTGTTTGCAAACACTCCCGCCCGCTGTTCACGCCAGGCTCGCACAATGCTCCCAAGCCCGGGAGAAAAGCGCTTCGGGGTGGTGCTCTCTCCGGGCCCTTGCCCCTGAGCCTGGGGGCAAGGCAGGGGGAACACACTCCCAGGCCAAGGCAGAACCACATGCCCACGTCTGTTCCTGTCCCCTGCACCGGCAGAGAGCTTGGGGGAGCCAGAGTCTGTCAGGCAGCTGCTGAGTTGGCCGCCTGTGTGGGAAGGGGCAGAGCCGCCCTAGGGGCAAGTTGGGCCTCTTGCTCTCCCTGCTGCCCTGAGGCTGCTGGGCCAAAGACGTCTTGGGCATCCAGCCCCTTACTGGTCCCTTCCCTCTGACGAGGCCCTCTGAGCTCCAGCACCTTGCAGTGTGGAGACAGCCCCTGCCAGCAACCTCCTCTCCAAGGAGGCCTCAACCGAGGCCTAGGCCCAGGGGAAAGGCACCAGCGGGGATGAGCCTGGGGAGGCGCTCGGGCATGTCTGGACACAGGCCCCGCAGCCTGCCCCTTGGTGGGGCAGTACCCCCGGAGGCCAGGAAGGTCTGGGCAAGGCTGGCCAGGGGCAGGGGCCCTGCTGCGTCCTGCCCCTGGCCTGTGGGGCCTCTGAGCACAACCGGCCCTCTCCCACTGGAAGACCTCCCCGGCTGCCTCCAAAGGCCGGTTTGCAAGCGCTCCCGCCCACTGTTCCCAGCAGGCGTGCACAATGCTCCCAAGCCCGGGAGAAAAGCGCTTCAGGGTGGTGCTCTCTCCGGGCCCTTGCCCCTGAGCCTGGGGGCAAGGCAGGGTGTCCACACTCCCAGGACAAGGCAGAACCACATGCACACGTCTGATCTGCCCCCTGCACCGGCAGAGAGCTCGGGGGAGCCAGAGTCTGTCAGGCAGCTGCTGGGCTGGCCGCCTGTGTGGGAATAGGCAGAGCCGACCTGGGGCAAGTTGGGCCTCTTGCTCTCCCTGCTGCCCTGAGGCTGCTGGGCCAAAGAGGTCTTGGGCATCCAGCCCCTTGCTGGTCCCTTCCCTCTGACGAGGCCCTCTGAGCTCCAGCACCTTGCAGTGTGGAGACAGCCCCTGCCAGCAACCTCCTCTCCAAGGAGTCCTCAACCGAGGCCTAGGCCCAGGGGAAAGGCACCAGCGGGGATGAGCCTGGGGAGGCGCCCGGGCATGTCTGGACCCAGTCCCCGCAGCCTGCCCCTTGGTGGGGCAGTACCCCCGGAGGCCAGGAAGGTCTGGGCAAGGCTGCCAGGGGCAGGGACACTGCTGGGTCCTGCCCCTGGCCTGTGGGGCGTCTGAGCACAACCGGCACTCTCCCGCTGGAAGACCTCCCCGTCTGCCTCGAAAGGCCGGTTTGCAAGCACTCCCGCCCGCTGTTCCTGCCAGGCACGCACAATGCTCCCAAGCCCGGGAGAAAAGCGCTTCGGGGTGGTGCTCTCACCGGGCCCTTGCCCCTGAGCCTGGGGGCCAGGCAGGGGGAACACACTCCCAGGCCAAGGCAGAACGACATGCACACGTCTGTTCCTGCCCCCTACACCGGCAGAGAGCTCGGGGGAGCCAGAGACTGCCAGGCTGCTGCTGGGCTGGCCGCCTGTGTGGGACGGGGCAGAGCCGACCTAGGGGCAAGTTGGGCCTCTTGCTCTTCCTGCTGCCCTGAGGCTGCTGGGTCAAAGAGGTCTTGGGCATCCAGCCCTTTGCTGGTCCCTTCCCTCTGACGAGGCCCTCTGATCTCCAGCACCTTGCAGTGTGGAGACAGCCCCTGCCAGCAACCTCCTCTCCAAGGAGGCCTCAACCGAGGCCTAGGCCCAGGGGAAAGGCACCAGCGGGGATGAGCCTGGGGAGGCGCCCGGGGATGTCTGGACCCAGTCCCCGCAGCCTGCCCCTTGGTGGGGCAGTACCCCCGGAGGCCAGGAAGGTCTGGGCAAGGCTGGCCAGGGTCAGGGGCCCTGCTGGGTCCTGCCCCTGGCCTGTGGGGCCTCTGAGCACAACCGGCCCTCTCCCACTGGAAGACCTCCCCGGCTGCCTCCAAAGTCCTGTTTGCTAACACTCCCGCCCGCTGTTCATGCCAGGCTCGCACAATGCTCCCAAGCCCGGGAGAAAAGCGCATTGGGGTGGTTCTCTCTCCGGGCCCTTGCCCCTGAGCCTGGGGGCAAGGCACGGGGAACACACTCCCTGGCCAAGGCAGAACCACATGCCCACGTCTGTTCCTGTCCCCTGCACCGGCAGAGAGCTTGGGGGAGCCAGAGTCTGACAGGCAGCTGCTGGGTTGGCCGCCTGTGTGGGAAGGGGCAGAGCCGACCTAGGGGCAAGTTGGGCCTCTTGCTCTCCCTGCTGCCCTGAGGCTGCTGGGCCAAAGACGTCTTGGGCATCCAGCCCCTTACTGGTCCCTTCCCTCTGACGAGGCCCTCTGAGCTACAGCACCTTGCAGTGTGGAGACAGCCCCTGCCAGCAACCTCCTCTCCAAGGAGGCCTCAACCGAGGCCTAGGCCCAGGGGAAAGGCACCAGCGGGGATGAGCCAGGGGAGGCGCCTGAGCATGTCTGGACCCAGTCCCCGCAGCCTGCCCCTTTGTGGGGCAGTACCCCCGGAGGCCAGGAAGGTCAGGGCAAGGCTGGCCAGGGGCAGGGGCCCTGCTGCGTCCTGCCCCTGGCCTGTGGGGCCTCTGAGCACAACCGGCCCTCTCCCACTGGAAGACCTCCCCGGCTGCCTCCAAAGGCCGGTTTGCAAGCGCTCCCGCCCACTGTTCCCAGCAGGCGTGCACAATGCTCCCAAGCCCGGGAGAAAAGCGCTTCAGGGTGGTGCTCTCTCCGGGCCCTTGCCCCTGAGCCTGTGGGCCAGGCAGGGTGTCCACAGTCCCAGGCCAAGGCAGAACGACATGCACACGTCTGTTCCTGCCCCATGCACCGGCAGAGAGCTCGGGGGAGCCAAAGTCTGTCAGGCAGCTGCTGGGCTGGCCGCCTGTGTGGGAAGGGGCAGAGCCGACCTAGGGGCAAGTTGGGCCTCTTGCTCTCCCTGATGCCCTGAGGCTGCTGGGTCAAAGAGATCTTGGGCATCCAGCCCCTTGCTTGTCCCTTCCCTCTGACGAGGCCCTCTGAGCTCCAGCACCTTGCAGTGTGGAGACAGCCCCTGCCAGCAACCTCCTCTCCAAGGAGGCCTCAACCGAGGCCTAGGCCCAGGGGAAAGGCACCAGCGGGCATGAGCCTGGGGAGGCGCCCGGGCATCTCTGGACCCAGTCCACGCAGCCTGCCCCTTGGTGGGGCAGTACCCCCGGAAGCCAGGAAGGTCTGGGCAAGGCTGGCCACGGGCAGGGGCCCTGCTGGGTCCTGCCCCTGGCCTGTGGGGCCTCTGAGCACAACCGGCCCTCTCCCACTGGAAGACTTCCCCGGCTGCCTCCAAAGGCCGGTTTGCCAACACTCCCGCCCGCTGTTCCCGCCAGGCACGCACAATTCTCCCAAGCCCGGGAGAAAAGCGCTTCGGGGTGGTGCTCTCTCCGGGCCCTTGCCCCTGAGCATGGGGGCGAAGCAGTGGGTCCACACTCCCAGACCAACGCAGAACCACATGCACACGTCTGTTCCTGACCCCTGCACCGGCAGAGAGCTCGGGGGAGCCAGAGTCTGTCAGGCAGCTGCTGGGCTGGCCGCCTGTGTGGGAAGGGGCAGAGCCGACCTAGGGGCAAGTTGGGCCTCTTCCTCTCCCTGCTGCCCTGAGGCTGCTGGGCCAAAGAGGTCTTGGGCATCCAGCCCCTTCCTGGTCCCTTCCCTCTGACGAGGCCCTCTGAGCTCCAGCACCTTGCAGTGTGGAGACAGCCCCTGCCAGCAACCTCCTCTCCAAGGAGGCCTCAACCGAGGCCTAGGCCCAGGGGAAAGGCACCAGCGGGGATGAGCCTGGGGAGGCGCCCGGGCATGTCTGGACCCAGTCCCCGCAGCCTGCCCCTTGGTGGGGCAGTACCCCCGGAGGCCAGGAGGGTCTGGGCAAGGCTGCCAGGGGCAGGGACACTGCTGGGTCCTGCCCCTGGCCTGTGGGGCGTCTGAGCACAACCGGCACTCTCCCGCTGGAAGACCTCCCCGGCTGCCTCCAAAGGCCGGTTTGCAAGCACTCCCGCCCGCTGTTCCCGCCAGGCACGCACAATGCTCCCAAGCCCGGGAGAAAAGCGCTTCGGGGTGGTGCTCTCTCCGGGCCCTTGCCCCTGAGCCTGGGGGACAGGCAGGGGGAACACACTCCCAGGCCAAGGCAGAACGACATGCACACGTCTGTTCCTGCCCCCTACACCGGCAGAGAGTTCGGGGGAGCCAGAGACTGCCAGGCTGCTGCTGGGCTGGCTGCCTGTGTGGGACGGGGTAGAGCCGACCTAGGGGCAAGTTGGGCCTCTTGCTCTCCCTGCTGCCCTGAGGCTGCTGGGTCAAAGAGGTCTTGGGCATCCAGCCCTTTGCTGGTCCTTTCCCTCTGACGAGGCCCTCTGAGCTCCAGCACCTTGCAGTGTGCAGACAGCCCCTGCCGGCAACCTCCTCTCCAAGGAGGCCTCAACCGAGGCCTAGGCCCAGGGGAAAGGCACCAGCGGGGATGAGCCTGGGGAGGCGCCCGGGCATGTCTGGACCCAGGCCCCGCAGCCTGCCCCTTGGTGGGGTAGTACCCCCGGAGGCCAGGAAGGTCTGGGCAAGGCTGCCAGAGGCAGGGACACTGCTGGGTCCTGCCCCTGGCCTGTGGGGCCTCTGAGAACAACTGGCACTCTCCCGCTGGAAGACCTCCCCGGCTGCCTCCAAAGGCTGGTTTGCAAGCACTCATGCCCGCTGTTCCCGTCATCCGCGCACAATGCTCCCAAGCCTAGGAGAAAAGCGCTTCGGGGTGGTGCTCTCTCCCGGCCCTTGGAAGACCTCCCCGGCTGCCTCCAAAGGCCGGTTTTCAAGCACTCCTGCCTGCTGTTCCCGCCACCCGCGCACAATGCTCCCAAGCCCGTGAGAAAAGCGCTTCGGGGTGGTGCTCTCTACAGGCCCTTGGAAGACCTCCCCGGCTGCCTCCAAAGGCCGGTTTGCAAGGACTCCTTCCTGCTGTTCCCGCCAGCCACGCACAATGCTCCCAAGCCCGGGAGAAAAGCATTTTGGGGTGGTGCTCACACCGGGCCCTGGAAGACCTCCCCGGCTGCCTCCAAAGGACGGTTTTCAAGCACTCCTGCCTGCTGTTCCCGCCACCCGCGCAGAATGCTCCCAAGCGCGGGAGAAAAGCGCTTCGGGGTGGTGCTCTCTACAGGCCCTTGGAAGACCTCCCCGGCTGCCTCCAAAGGCCGGTTTGCAAGGACTCCTTCCTGCTGTTCCCGCCAGCCACGCACAATGCTCCCAAGCCCGGGAGAAAAGCATTTTGGGGTGGTGCTCACTCCGGGCCCTTGGAAGACCTCCCCGGCTGCCTCCAATGGCCAGTTTGCAAGCACTCATGTCCGCTGTTCCCACCAGCCGCGTACAATGCTCCCAAGCCCGGGAGAAAAGCATTTTGGGGTGGTGCTCTCTCCGGGCCCTTGGAAGACGTCCCCGGCTGCCTCCAAAGGCCGGTTTGCAAGCACTCATGCCCGTTGTTCCCACCAGCCGCGCACAATGCTCCCAAGCCCGGGAGAAAAGCGCTTTGGGGTGGTGCTCTCTCCGGGCCCTTGGAAGACGTCCCCGGCTGCCTCCAAAGGCCGGTTTGCAAGCACTCATGCCCGTTGTTCCCACCAGCCGCGCACAATGCTCCCAAGCCCGGGAGAAAAGCATTTTGGGGTGGTGCTCACTCCGGGCCCTTGGAAGACCTCCCCGGCTGCCTCCAAAGGCCAGTTTGCAAGCAGTCCTGCCTGCTGTTCCCGCCAGCCGCGCACAATGTTCCCAAGCCCGGGAGAAAAGCGCTTCGGGGTGGTGCTCTCTCCGGGCACTTTCAAGACCTCCCCGGCTGCCTCCAAAGGCCGGTTTGTAAGTACTCATTCCCGCTGCTTCCGCCAGCCACGCACAATGCTCCCAAGCCCGGGAGAAAAGCATTTTGGGGTGGTGCTCTCTCCGGGCCCTTGGAAGACCTCCCGGGCTGCCTCCAAAGGCCAGTTTGCAAGCATTCATGTCCGTTGTTCCCGACAGCCGCGCACAATGCTCCCAAGCCCGAGAGAAAAGCATTTTGGGGTGGTGATCAGTCCGGCCCTTGGAAGACCTCCCCGGCTGCCTCCAAAGGACAGTTTGCAAGCACTCATGCCCGCTGTTCCCGCCAGCCACGCACAATGCTCCCAAGACCGTGAGAAAAGCGCTTCGGGGTGGTGTTCTCTCAGGGACCATGGAGGACCTCCCCGGCTGCCCCCAAAGGCCGGTTTGCAAGCATTCCCACTCGCTGTTCCCGCCAGGCACACACAATGTTCCAAAACCCCGGAGAAATGCGCTTCGGGGTGGTGGTCTCTCCGGGCCCCTGCCCCTGAGCCTGGGGGCCAGGCAGGGGATCCACAGTCCCAGGCCAAGGCAGAACCACATGCACACGTCTGTTCCTGCCCCCTCCACCGGCAGAGAGCTGGGGGGAGCCAGAGTCTGTCAGGCAGCTGCTGGGCTGGCCGCCTGTGTGGGAAGGGGCAGAGCCGACCTAGGGGCAAGTTGGGCCTCTTGCTCTCCCTGCTGCCCTGAGGCTGCTGGGCCAAAGAGGTCTTGGGCATCCAGCCCCTTGCTGGTCCCTTCCCTCTGACGAGGCCCTCTGAGCTCCAGCACCTTGCAGTGTGGAGACAGCCCCTGCCAGCAACCTCCTCTCCAAGGAGGCCTCAACCGAGGCCTAGGCCCAGGGGAAAGGCACCAGCGGAGATGAGCCAGTGGAGGCGCACGGGCATGTCTGGACCCAGTCCCCGCAGCCTGCCCCTTGGTGGGGCAGTACCCCCGGAGGCCAGGAAGGTCTGGGCAAGGCTGCGAGGGGCAGGGGCCCTGCTGGGTCGTGCCCCTGGCCTGTGGGGCGTCTGAGCACAACCGGCACTCTCCCGCTGGAAGACCTCCCCGTCTGCCTCCAAAGGCCGGTTTGCAAGCACTCCCGCCCGCTGTTCCCGCCAGGCACGCACAATGCTCCCAAGCCCGGGAGAAAAGCGCTTCGGGGTGGTGCTCTCTCCGGGCCCTTGCCCCTGAGCCTGGGGGCCAGGCAGTTGGAACACACTCCCAGGCCAATGCAGAACGACATGCACACGTCTGTTCCTGCCCCCTACACCGGCAGAGAGCTCGGGGGAGCCAGAGACTGCCAGGCTGCTGCTGGGCTGGCTGCCTGTGTGGGACGGGGCAGAGCCGACCTAGGGGCAAGTTGGGCCTCTTGCTCTCCCTGCTGCCCTGAGGCTGCTGGGTCAAAGAGGTCTTGGGCATCCAGCCCTTTGCTGGTCCCTTCCCTCTGACGAGGCCCTCTGAGCTCCAGCACCTTGCAGTGTGGAGACAGCCCCTGCCAGCAACCTCCTCTCCAAAGAGGCCTCAACCGAGGCCTACGCCCAGGGGAAAAGCACCAGCGGGGATGATCCTGGGGAGGCGCACGGACATGTCTGGACCCAGTCCCCGCAGCCTGCCCCTTGGTGGGGCAGTACCCCCGGAGGCCAGGAAGGTCTGGGCAAGGCTGGCCAGGGGCAGGGGCCCTGCTGGGTCCTGCCCCTGGCCTGTGAGGCCTCTGAGCACAACCGGCCCTCTCCCACTGGAAGACCTCCCCAGCTGCCTCCAAAGTCCTGTTTGCAAACACTCCCGCCCGCTGTTCACGACAGGCTCGCACAATGCTCCCAAGCCCGGGAGAAAAGCGCTTCGGGGTGGTGCTCTCTCCGGGCCCTTGCCCCTGAGCCTGGGGGCCAGGCAGTGGGTCCACACTCCCAGACCAAGGCAGAACCACATGCACACGTCTGTCCCTGACCCCTGCACCGGCAGAGAGCTCTGGGGAGCCAGAGTCTGTCAGGCAGGTGCTGGGCTGGCCGCCTGTGTGGGAAGGGGCAGAGCCGACCTAGGGGCAAGTTGGGCCTCTTCCTCTCCCTGCTGCCCTGAGGCTGCTGGGCCAAAGAGGTCTTGGGCATCCAGCCCCTTGCTGGTCCCTTCCCTCTGACGAGGCCCTCTGAGCTCCAGCACCTTGCAGTGTGGAGAGAGCCCCTGCCAGCAACCTCCTCTCCAAGGAGGCCTCAACCGAGGCCTAGGCACAGGGGAAAGGCACCAGCGGGGATGAGCCTGGGGAGGCGCCCGGGCATGTCTGGACCCAGTCCCCGCAGCCTGCCCCTTGGTGGGGCAGTACCCCCGGAGGCCAGGAAGGTCTGGGAAAGGCTGGCCAGGGGCAGGGGACCTGCTGGGTCCTGCCCCTGGCCTGTGGGGCCTCTGAGCACAACCGGCCCTCTCCCACTGGAAGACGTCCCCGGCTGCCTCCAAAGGCCGGTTTGTAAGCACTCCCGCCCACTGTTCCAACCAAGGGCGCACAACGCTCCCCAGCCCGGGAGAAAATCGCCTCGGGGTGGTGCTCTCTCCGGGCCCTTTCCCCGGAGCCTGTGGGCCAGGTAGGGTGTCCACACTCCCAGGCCAAGGCAGAACGACATGCACACGTCTGTTCCTGCCCCATGCACCGGCAGAGAGCTCGGGGGAGCCAAAGTCTGTCAGGCAGCTGCTGGGCTGGCCGCCTGTGTGGGAAGGGGCAGAGCCGACCTAGGGGCAAGTTGGGCCTCTTGCTCTCCCTGATGCCCTGAGGCTGCTGGGTCAAAGAGATCTTGGGCATCCAGCCCCTTGCTTGTCCCTTCCCTCTGACGAGGCCCTCTGAGCTCCAGCACCTTGCAGTGTGGAGACAGCCCCTGCCAGCAACCTCCTCTCCAAGGAGGCCTCAACCGAGGCCTAGGCCCAGGGGAAAGGCAGCAGCGGGGATGAGCCTGGGGAGGCGCCCGGGCATGTCTGGACCCAGTCAACGCAGCCTGCCCCTTGGTGGGGCAGTACCCCCGGAAGCCAGGAAGGTCTGGGCAAGGCTGGCCACGGGCAGGGGCCCTGCTGGGTCCTGCCCCTGGCCTGTGGGGCCTCTGAGCACAACCGGCCCTCTCCCACTGGAAGACTTCCCCGGCTGCCTCCAAAGGCCGGTTTGCCAACACTCCCGCCCGCTGTTCCCGCCAGGCACGCACAATTCTCCCAAGCCCGGGAGAAAAGCGCTTCGGGGTGGTGCTCTCTCCGGGCCCTTACCCCTGAGCGTGGGGGCGAAGCAGTGGGTCCACACTCCCAGACCAACGCAGAACCACATGCACACGTCTGTTCCTGACCCCTGCACCGGCAGAGAGCTCGGGGGAGCCAGAGTCTGTCAGGCAGGTGCTGGGCTGGCCGCCTGTGTGGGAAGGGGCAGAGCCGACCTAGGGGCAAGTTGGGCCTCTTGCTCTCCCTGCTGCCCTGAGGCTGCTGGGCCAAAGAGGTCTTGAGCATCCAGCCCCTTGCTGGTCCCTTCCCTCTGACGAGGCCCTCTGAGCTCCAGCACCTTGCAGTGTTGAGACAGACCCTGCCAGCAACCTCCTCTCCAAGGAGGCCTCAACCGAGGCCTAGGCCCAGGGGAAAGGCACCAGCGGGGATGAGCCAGTGGAGGCGCACGGGCATGTCTGGACCCAGTCCCCGCAGCCTGCCCCTTGGTGGGGCAGTACCCCCGGAGGCCAGGAAGGTCTGGGCAAGGCTGGCCAGGGGCAGGGTCCCTGCTGGGTCCTGCCCCTGGCCTGTGGGGCCTCTGAGCACAACCGGCCCTCTCCCACTGGAAGACCTCCCCGGCTGCCTTCAAAGGCGGGTTTGCCAACACTCCCGCCCGCTGTTCCCGCCAGGCACGCACAACGCTCCCAAGGCCAGGAGAAAAGCGCTTCGGGGTGTTGCTCTCTCCGGGCCCTTGCCCCAGAGCCTGGAGTCCAGGCAGTGGGTCCACACTCCCAGACCAAGGCAGAACCACATGCACACGTCTGTTCCTGACCCCTGAACCGGCAGAGAGCTCGGGGGAGCCAGAGTCTATCAGGCAGCTGCTGGGTTGGCTGCCTGTGTGGGAAGGGGCAGAGCCGACCTAGGGGCAAGTTGGGCCTCTTGCTCTCCCTGCTGCCCTGAGGCTGCTGGGCCAAAGAGGTCTTGGGCATCCAGCCCCTTGCTGGTCCCTTCCCGCTGACGAGGCCCTCTGAGCTCCAGCACCTTGCAGTGTGGAGACAGCCCCTGCCAGCAACCTCCTCTCCAAGGAGGCATCAACCGAGGCCTATGCCCAGGGGAAAGGCACCAGCGGGGATGAGCCTGGGGAGGCGCCCAGGCATGTCTGAACCCAGTCCCCGCAGCCTGCCCCTTGGTGGGGCAGTACGCCCGGAGGCCAGGAAGGTCTGGGCAAGGCTGGCCAGGGGCAGGGGAACTGCTGGGTCCTGCCCCTGGCCTGTGAGGCCTCTGAGCACAACCGGCCCTCTCCCACTGGAAGACCTCCACGGCTGCCTCCAAAGTCCTCTTTGCAAACACTCCCGCCCGCTGTTCACGCCAGGCTCGCACAATGCTCCCAAGCCCGGGAGAAAAGCGCTTCGGGGTGGTGCTCTCTCCGGGCCCTTGCCCCTGAGCCTGGGGGCAAGGCAGGGGGAACACACTCCCAGGCCAAGGCAGAACCACATGCCCACGTCTGTTCCTGTCCCCTGCACCGGCAGAGAGCTTGGGGGAGCCAGAGTCTGTCAGGCAGCTGCTGAGTTGGCCGCCTGTGTGGGAAGGGGCAGAGCCGCCCTAGGGGCAAGTTGGGCCTCTTGCTCTCCCTGCTGCCCTGAGGCTGCTGGGCCAAAGACGTCTTGGGCATCCAGCCCCTTACTGGTCCCTTCCCTCTGACGAGGCCCTCTGAGCTCCAGCACCTTGCAGTGTGGAGACAGCCCCTGCCAGCAACCTCCTCTCCAAGGAGGCCTCAACCGAGGCCTAGGCCCAGGGGAAAGGCACCAGCGGGGATGAGCCTGGGGAGGCGCTCGGGCATGTCTGGACACAGGCCCCGCAGCCTGCCCCTTGGTGGGGCAGTACCCCCGGAGGCCAGGAAGGTCTGGGCAAGGCTGGCCAGGGGCAGGGGCCCTGCTGCGTCCTGCCCCTGGCCTGTGGGACCTCTGAGCACAACCGGCCCTCTCCCACTGGAAGACCTCCCCGGCTGCCTCCAAAGGCCGGTTTGCAAGCGCTCCCGCCCACTGTTCCCAGCAGGCGTGCACAATGCTCCCAAGCCCGGGAGAAAAGCGCTTCAGGGTGGTGCTCTCTCCGGGCCCTTGCCCCTGAGCCTGGGGGCAAGGCAGGGTGTCCACACTCCCAGGACAAGGCAGAACCACATGCACACGTCTGATCTGCCCCCTGCACCGGCAGAGAGCTCGGGGGAGCCAGAGTCTGTCAGGCAGCTGCTGGGCTGGCCGCCTGTGTGGGAAGGGGCAGAGCCGACCTAGGGGCAAGTTGGGCCTCTTGCTCTCCCTGCTGCCCTGAGGCTGCTGGGCCAAAGAGGTCTTGGGCATCCAGCCCCTTGCTGGTCCCTTCCCTCTGACGAGGCCCTCTGAGCTCCAGCACCTTGCAGTGTGGAGACAGCCCCTGCCAGCAACCTCCTCTCCAAGGAGTCCTCAACCGAGGCCTAGGCCCAGGGGAAAGGCACCAGCGGGGATGAGCCTGGGGAGGCGCCCGGGCATGTCTGGACCCAGTCCCCGCAGCCTGCCCCTTGGTGGGGCAGTACCCCCGGAGGCCAGGAAGGTCTGGGCAAGGCTGCCAGGGGCAGGGACACTGCTGGGTCCTGCCCCTGGCCTGTGGGGCGTCTGAGCACAACCGGCACTCTCCCGCTGGAAGACCTCCCCGTCTGCCTCGAAAGGCCGGTTTGCAAGCACTCCCGCCCGCTGTTCCTGCCAGGCACGCACAATGCTCCCAAGCCCGGGAGAAAAGCGCTTCGGGGTGGTGCTCTCACCGGGCCCTTGCCCCTGAGCCTGGGGGCCAGGCAGGGGGAACACACTCCCAGGCCAAGGCAGAACGACATGCACACGTCTGTTCCTGCCCCCTACACCGGCAGAGAGCTCGGGGGAGCCAGAGACTGCCAGGCTGCTGCTGGGCTGGCCGCCTGTGTGGGACGGGGCAGAGCCGACCTAGGGGCAAGTTGGGCCTCTTGCTCTCCCTGCTGCCCTGAGGCTGCTGGGTCAAAGAGGTCTTGGGCATCCAGCCCTTTGCTGGTCCCTTCCCTCTGACGAGGCCCTCTGATCTCTAGCACCTTGCAGTGTGGAGACAGCCCCTGCCAGCAACCTCCTCTCCAAGGAGGCCTCAACCGAGGCCTAGGCCCAGGGGAAAGGCACCAGCGGGGATGAGCCTGGGGAGGCGCCCGGGGATGTCTGGACCCAGTCCCCGCAGCCTGCCCCTTGGTGGGGCAGTACCCCCGGAGGCCAGGAAGGTCTGGGCAAGGCTGGCCAGGGTCAGGGGCCCTGCTGGGTCCTGCCCCTGGCCTGTGGGGCCTCTGAGCACAACCGGCCCTCTCCCACTGGAAGACCTCCCCGGCTGCCTCCAAAGTCCTGTTTGCTAACACTCCCGCCCGCTGTTCATGCCAGGCTCGCACAATGCTCCCAAGCCCGGGAGAAAAGCGCATTGGGGTGGTTCTCTCTCCGGGCCCTTGCCCCTGAGCCTGGGGGCAAGGCACGGGGAACACACTCCCTGGCCAAGGCAGAACCACATGCCCACGTCTGTTCCTGTCCCCTGCACCGGCAGAGAGCTTGGGGGAGCCAGAGTCTGACAGGCAGCTGCTGGGTTGGCCGCCTGTGTGGGAAGGGGCAGAGCCGACCTAGGGGCAAGTTGGGCCTCTTGCTCTCCCTGCTGCCCTGAGGCTGCTGGGCCAAAGACGTCTTGGGCATCCAGCCCCTTACTGGTCCCTTCCCTCTGACGAGGCCCTCTGAGCTCCAGCACCTTGCAGTGTGGAGACAGCCCCTGCCAGCAACCTCCTCTCCAAGGAGGCCTCAACCGAGGCCTAGGCCCAGGGGAAAGGCACCAGCGGGGATGAGCCAGGGGAGGCGCCTGAGCATGTCTGGACCCAGTCCCCGCAGCCTGCCCCTTTGTGGGGCAGTACCCCCGGAGGCCAGGAAGGTCAGGGCAAGGCTGGCCAGGGGCAGGGGCCCTGCTGCGTCCTGCCCCTGGCCTGTGGGGCCTCTGAGCACAACCGGCCCTCTCCCACTGGAAGACCTCCCCGGCTGCCTCCAAAGGCCGGTTTGCAAGCGCTCCCGCCCACTGTTCCCAGCAGGCGTGCACAATGCTCCCAAGCCCGGGAGAAAAGCGCTTCAGGGTGGTGCTCTCTCCGGGCCCTTGCCCCTGAGCCTGGGGTCAAGGCACGGTGTCCACACTCCCAGGCCAAGTCAGAACCACATGCACACGTCTGTTCCTGCCCCCTGCACCGGCAGAGAGCTCGGGGGAGCCAGAGTCTGTCAGGCAGCTGCTGGGCTGGCCGCCTGTGTGGGAAGTGGCAGAGCCGACCTAGGGGCAAGTTGGGCCTCTTGCCCTCCCTGCTGCCCTGAGGCTGCTGGGCCAAAGAGGTCTTGGGCATCCAACCCCTTGCTGGTCCCTTCCCTCTGACGAGGCCCTCTGAGCTCCAGCACCTTGCAGTGTGGAGACAGCCCCTGCCAGCAACCTCCTCTCCAAGGAGGCCTAAACCGAGGCCTAGGCACAGGGGAAAGGCACCAGCGGGGATGAGCCTGGGGAGGCGCCCGGGCATGTATGGACCCAGTCCCCGCAGCCTGCCCCTTGGTGGGGCAGTACCCCCGGAGGCGAGGAAGGTCTTGGAAAGGCTGGCCAGGGGCAGGGGACCTGCTGGGTCCTGCCCCTGGCCTGTGGGGCCTCTGAGCACAACCGGCCCTCTCCCACTGGAAGACGTCCCCGGCTGCCTCCAAAGGCCGGTTTGCAAGCACTCCCGCCCACTGTTCCAACCAAGGGCGCACAACGCTCCCAAGCCCGGGAGAAAATCGCCTCGGGGTGGTGCTCTCTCCGGGCCCTTTCCCCTGAGCCTGTGGGCCAGGCAGGGTGTCCACACTCCCAGGCCAAGGCAGAACGACATGCACACGTCTGTTCCTGCCCCATGCACCGGCAGAGAGCTCGGGGGAGCCAAAGTCTGTCAGGCAGCTGCTGGGCTGGCCGCCTGTGTGGGAAGGGGCAGAGCCGACCTAGGGGCAAGTTGGGCCTCTTGCTCTCCCTGATGCCCTGAGGCTGCTGGGTCAAAGAGATCTTGGGCATCCAGCCCCTTGCTTGTCCCTTCCCTCTGACGAGGCCCTCTGAGCTCCAGCACCTTGCAGTGTGGAGACAGCCCCTGCCAGCAACCTCCTCTCCAAGGAGGCCTCAACCGAGGCCTAGGCCCAGGGGAAAGGCACCAGCGGGGATGAGCCTGGGGAGGCGCCCGGGCATTTCTGGACCCAGTCCACGCAGCCTGCCCCTTGGTGGGGCAGTACCCCCGGAAGCCAGGAAGGTCTGGGCAAGGCTGGCCACGGGCAGGGGCCCTGCTGGGTCCTGCCCCTGGCCTGTGGGGCCTCTGAGCACAAACGGCCCTCTCCCACTGGAAGACTTCCCCGGCTGCCTCCAAAGGCCGGTTTGCCAACACTCCCGCCCGCTGTTCCCGCCAGGCACGCACAATTCTCCCAAGCCCGGGAGAAAAGCGCTTCGGGGTGGTGCTCTCTCCGGGCCCTTGCCCCTGAGCATGGGGGCGAAGCAGTGGGTCCACACTCCCAGACCAACGCAGAACCACATGCACACGTCTGTTCCTGACCCCTGCACCGGCAGAGAGCTCGGGGGAGCCAGAGTCTGTCAGGCAGCTGCTGGGCTGGCCGCCTGTGTGGGAAGGGGCAGAGCCGACCTAGGGGCAAGTTGGGCCTCTTCCTCTCCCTGCTGCCCTGAGGCTGCTGGGCCAAAGAGGTCTTGGGCATCCAGCCCCTTCCTGGTCCCTTCCCTCTGACGAGGCCCTCTGAGCTCCAGCACCTTGCAGTGTGGAGACAGCCCCTGCCAGCAACCTCCTCTCCAAGGAGGCCTCAACCGAGGCCTAGGCCCAGGGGAAAGGCACCAGCGGGGATGAGCCTGGGGAGGCGCCCGGGCATGTCTGGACCCAGTCCCCGCAGCCTGCCCCTTGGTGGGGCAGTACCCCCGGAGGCCAGGAGGGTCTGGGCAAGGCTGCCAGGGGCAGGGACACTGCTGGGTCCTGCCCCTGGCCTGTGGGGCGTCTGAGCACAACCGGCACTCTCCCGCTGGAAGACCTCCCCGGCTGCCTCCAAAGGCCGGTTTGCAAGCACTCCCGCCCGCTGTTCCCGCCAGGCACGCACAATGCTCCCAAGCCCGGGAGAAAAGCGCTTCGGGGTGGTGCTCTCTCCGGGCCCTTGCCCCTGAGCCTGGGGGACAGGCAGGGGGAACACACTCCCAGGCCAAGGCAGAACGACATGCACACGTCTGTTCCTGCCCCCTACACCGGCAGAGAGTTCGGGGGAGCCAGAGACTGCCAGGCTGCTGCTGGGCTGGCTGCCTGTGTGGGACGGGGTAGAGCCGACCTAGGGGCAAGTTGGGCCTCTTGCTCTCCCTGTTGCCCTGAGGCTGCTGGGTCAAAGAGGTCTTGGGCATCCAGCCCTTTGCTGGTCCTTTCCCTCTGACGAGGCCCTCTGAGCTCCAGCACCTTGCAGTGTGCAGACAGCCCCTGCCGGCAACCTCCTCTCCAAGGAGGCCTCAACCGAGGCCTAGGCCCAGGGGAAAGGCACCAGCGGGGATGAGCCTGGGGAGGCGCCCGGGCATGTCTGGACCCAGGCCCCGCAGCCTGCCCCTTGGTGGGGTAGTACCCCCGGAGGCCAGGAAGGTCTGGGCAAGGCTGCCAGAGGCAGGGACACTGCTGGGTCCTGCCCCTGGCCTGTGGGGCCTCTGAGAACAACTGGCACTCTCCCGCTGGAAGACCTCCCCGGCTGCCTCCAAAGGCTGGTTTGCAAGCACTCATGCCCGCTGTTCCCGTCATCCGCGCACAATGCTCCCAAGCCTAGGAGAAAAGCGCTTCGGGGTGGTGCTCTCTCCCGGCCCTTGGAAGACCTCCCCGGCTGCCTCCAAAGGCCGGTTTTCAAGCACTCCTGCCTGCTGTTCCCGCCACCCGCGCACAATGCTCCCAAGCCCGTGAGAAAAGCGCTTCGGGGTGGTGCTCTCTACAGGCCCTTGGAAGACCTCCCCGGCTGCCTCCAAAGGCCGGTTTGCAAGGACTCCTTCCTGCTGTTCCCGCCAGCCACGCACAATGCTCCCAAGCCCGGGAGAAAAGCATTTTGGGGTGGTGCTCACACCGGGCCCTGGAAGACCTCCCCGGCTGCCTCCAAAGGACGGTTTTCAAGCACTCCTGCCTGCTGTTCCCGCCACCCGCGCAGAATGCTCCCAAGCGCGGGAGAAAAGCGCTTCGGGGTGGTGCTCTCTACAGGCCCTTGGAAGACCTCCCCGGCTGCCTCCAAAGGCCGGTTTGCAAGGACTCCTTCCTGCTGTTCCCGCCAGCCACGCACAATGCTCCCAAGCCCGGGAGAAAAGCATTTTGGGGTGGTGCTCACTCCGGGCCCTTGGAAGACCTCCCCGGCTGCCTCCAATGGCCAGTTTGCAAGCACTCATGTCCGCTGTTCCCACCAGCCGTGCACAATGCTCCCAAGCCCGGGAGAAAAGCATTTTGGGGTGGTGCTCTCTCCGGGCCCTTGGAAGACGTCCCCGGCTGCCTCCAAAGGCCGGTTTGCAAGCACTCATGCCCGTTGTTCCCACCAGCCGCGCACAATGCTCCCAAGCCCGGGAGAAAAGCGCTTTGGGGTGGTGCTCTCTCCGGGCCCTTGGAAGACGTCCCCGGCTGCCTCCAAAGGCCGGTTTGCAAGCACTCATGCCCGTTGTTCCCACCAGCCGCGCACAATGCTCCCAAGCCCGGGAGAAAAGCATTTTGGGGTGGTGCTCACTCCGGGCCCTTGGAAGACCTCCCCGGCTGCCTCCAAAGGCCAGTTTGCAAGCAGTCCTGCCTGCTGTTCCCGCCAGCCGCGCACAATGTTCCCAAGCCCGGGAGAAAAGCGCTTCGGGGTGGTGCTCTCTCCGGGCACTTTCAAGACCTCCCCGGCTGCCTCCAAAGGCCGGTTTGTAAGTACTCATTCCCGCTGCTTCCGCCAGCCACGCACAATGCTCCCAAGCCCGGGAGAAAAGCATTTTGGGGTGGTGCTCTCTCCGGGCCCTTGGAAGACCTCCCGGGCTGCCTCCAAAGGCCAGTTTGCAAGCATTCATGTCCGTTGTTCCCGACAGCCGCGCACAATGCTCCCAAGCCCGAGAGAAAAGCATTTTGGGGTGGTGATCAGTCCGGCCCTTGGAAGACCTCCCCGGCTGCCTCCAAAGGACAGTTTGCAAGCACTCATGCCCGCTGTTCCCGCCAGCCACGCACAATGCTCCCAAGACCGTGAGAAAAGCGCTTCGGGGTGGTGTTCTCTCAGGGACCATGGAGGACCTCCCCGGCTGCCCCCAAAGGCCGGTTTGCAAGCATTCCCACTCGCTGTTCCCGCCAGGCACACACAATGTTCCAAAACCCCGGAGAAAAGCGCTTCGGGGTGGTGGTCTCTCCGGGCCCCTGCCCGTGAGCCTGGGGGCCAGGCAGGGGATCCACAGTCCCAGGCCAAGGCAGAACCACATGCACACGTCTGTTCCTGCCCCCTCCACCGGCAGAGAGCTGGGGGGAGCCAGAGTCTGTCAGGCAGCTGCTGGGCTGGCCGCCTGTGTGGGAAGGGGCAGAGCCGAACTAGGGGCAAGTTGGGCCTCTTGCTCTCCCTGCTGCCCTGAGGCTGCTGGGCCAAAGAGGTCTTGGGCATCCAGCCCCTTGCTGGTCCCTTCCCTCTGACGAGGCCCTCTGAGCTCCAGCACCTTGCAGTGTGGAGACAGTCCCTGCCAGCAACCTCCTCTCCAAGGAGGCCTCAACCGAGGCCTAGGCCCAGGGGAAAGGCACCAGCGGGGATGAGCCAGTGGAGGCGCACGGGCATGTCTGGACCCAGTCCCCGCAGCCTGCCCCTTGGTGGGGCAGTACCCCCGGAGGCCAGGAAGGTCTGGGCAAGGCTGGCCAGGGGCAGGGGACCTGCTGGGTCCTGCCCCTGGCCTGTGGGGCCTCTGAGCACAACCGGCCCTCTCCCACTGGAAGACCTCCCCGGCTGCCTCCAAAGGCCGGTTTGCCAACACTCCCGCCCGCTGTTCCCGCCAGGCACGCACAATGCTCCCAAGCCCGGGAGAAAAGCGCTTCGGGGTGTTGCTCTCTCCGGGCCCTTGCCCCTGAGCCTGGGGTCCAGGCAGTGTGTCCACACTCCCAGACCAAGGCAGAACCACATGCACACGTCTGTTCCTGACCCCTGCACCGGCAGAGCGCTCGGGGGAGCCACAGTCTGTCAGGCAGCTGCTGGGTTGGCTGCCTGTGTGGGAAGGGGCAGAGCCGACCTAGGGGCAAGTTGGGCCTCTTCCTCTCCCTGCTGCCCTGAGGCTGCTGGGCCAAAGAGGTCTTGGGCATCCAGCCCCTTGCTGGTCCCTTCCCGCTGACGAGGCCCTCTGAGCTCCAGCACCTTGCAGTGTGGAGACAGCCCCTGCCAGCAACCTCCTCTCCAAGGAGGCCTCAACCGAGGCCTAGGACCAGGGGAAAGGCACCAGCGGGGATGAGCCTGGGGAGGCGCCCGGGCATGTCTGGACCCAGTCCCCGCAACCTGCCCCTTGGTGGGATAGTAACCCCGGAGTCCAGGAGGGTCTGGGCAAGGCTGCCAGGGGCAGGGACACTGCTGGGTCCTGCCCCTGGCCTGTGGGGCGTCTGAGCACAACCGGCACTCTCCCGCTGGAAGACCTCCCTGGCTGCCTCCAAATGCCGGTTTGCAAGCACTCCCGCGCGCTGTTCCCGCCAGGCACGCACAATGCTACCAAGCCCGAGAGAAAAGCGCTTCGGGGTGGTGCTCTCTCCGGACCCTTGCCCCTGAGCCTGGGGGACAGGCAGGGGGAACACACTCCCAGGCCAAGGCAGAACGACATGCACACGTCTGTTCCTGCCCCCTACACCGGCAGAGAGATCGGGGGAGCCAGAGACTGCCAGGCTGCTGCTGGGCTGGCTGCCTGTCTGGGACGGGGCAGAGCCGACCTAGGGGCAAGTTGGGCCTCTTGCTCTCCCTGCTGCCCTGAGGCTGCTGGGTCAAAGAGGTCTTGGGCATCCAGCCCTTTGCTGGTCCCTTCCCTCTGACGAGGCCCTCTGAGCTCCAGCACCTTGCAGTGTGGAGACAGCCCCTGCCAGCAACCTCCTCTCCAAAGAGGCCTCAACCGAGGCCTACGCCCAGGGGAAAGGCACCAGCGGGGATGATCCTGGGGAGGCGCACGGACATGTCTGGACCCAGTCACCGAAGCCTGCCCCTTGGTGGGGCAGTACCCCCGGAGGCCAGGAAGGTCTGGGCAAGGCTGGCCAGGGGCAGGGGCCCTGCTGGGTCCTGCCCCTGGCCTGTGGGGCCTCTGAGCCCAACCGGCCCTCTCCCACTGGAAGACCTCCCCGGCTGCCTCCAAAGGCCGGTTTGCAAGCGCTCCCGCCCACTGTTCCCAGCAGGCGTGGACAATGCTCCCAAGCCCGGGAGAAAAGCGCTTCAGGGTGGTGCTCTCTCTGGGCCCTTGCCCCTGAGACTGGGGGCAAGGCAGGGTGTCCACACTCCCAGGCCAAGGCAGAACCACATGCACACGTCTGTTCCTGACCCCTGCACCGGCAGAGCGCTCGGGGGAGCCACAGTCTGTCAGGCAGCTGCTGGGCTGGCCGCCTGTGTGGGAAGGGGCAGAGCCGACCTAGGGGCAAGTTGGGCCTCTTGCTCTCCCTGCTGCCCTGAGGCTGCTGGGCCAAAGAGGTCTTGGCCATCCAGCCCCTTGCTGGTCCCTTCCCTCTGACGAGGCCCTCTGAGCTCCAGCACCTTGCAGTGTGGAGACAGCCCCTGCCAGCAACCTCCTCTCCAAGGAGGCCTCAACCGAGGCCTAGGCCCAGGGGAAAGGCACCAGCGGGGATGAGCCTGGGGAGGCGCCCGGGCATGACTGGACCCAGGCCCGCAGCCTGCCCCTTGGTGGGGCAGTACCCCCGGAGGCCAGGAAGGTCTGGGCAAGGCTGGCCAGGGGCAGGGGCCCTGCTGGGTCCTGCCCCTGGCCTGTGGGGCCTCTGAGCACAACCGGCCCTCTCCCACTGGAAGACCTCCCCGGCTGCCTCCAAAGGCCGGTTTGCAAGCCCTCCCGCCCACTGTTCCCGCCAGGCGCGCACAATGCTCCCAAGCCCGGGAGAAAAGCGCTTCGGGGTGGTGGTCTCTCCGGGCCCCTGCCCCTGAGCCTGGGGGCCAGGCAGGGGATCCACAGTCCCAGGCCAAGGCAGAACCACATGCACACGTCTGTTCCTGCCCCCTCCACCGGCAGAGAGCTGGGGGGAGCCAGAGTCTGTCAGGCAGCTGCTGGGCTGGCCGCCTGTGTGGGAAGGGGCAGAGCCGACCTAGGGGCAAGTTGGGCCTCTTGCTCTCCCTGCTGCCCTGAGGCTGCTGGGCCAAAGAGGTCTTGGGCATCCAGCCCCTTGCTGGTCCCTTCCCTCTGACGAGGCCCTCTGAGCTCCAGCACCTTGCAGTGTGGAGACAGCCCCTGCCAGCAACCTCCTCTCCAAGGAGGCCTCAACCGAGGCCTAGGCCCAGGGGAAAGGCACCAGCGGGGATGAGCCAGTGGAGGCGCACGGGCATGTCTGGACCCAGTCCCCGCAGCCTGCCCCTTGGTTGGGCAGTACCCCCGGAGGCCAGGAAGGTCTGGGCAAGGCTGGCCAGGGGCAGGGGCCCTGCTGGGTCCTGCCCCTGGGCTGTGGGGCCTCTGAGCACAACCGGCCCTCTCCCACTGGAAGACCTCCCCGGCTGCCTCCAAAGGCCGGTTTGCCAACACTCCCGCCCGCTGTTCCCGCCAGGCACGCACAATGCTCCCAAGCCCGGGAGAAAAGCGCTTCGGGGTGTTGCCCTCTCCGGACCCTTGCCCCTGAGCCTGGGGTCCAGGCAGTGGGTCCACACTCCCAGACCAAGGCAGAACCACATGCACTCGTCTGTTCCTGACCCCTGCACCGACAGAGAGCTCGGGGGAGCCAGAGTCTGTCAGGCAGCTGCTGGGTTGGCTGCCTGTGTGGGAAGGGGCAGAGCCGACCTAGGGGCAAGTTGGGCCTCTTCCTCTCCCTGCTGCCCTGAGGCTGCTGGGCCAAAGACGTCTTGGGCATCCAGCCCCTTACTGGTCCCTTCCCTCTGACGAGGCCCTCTGAGCTCCAGCACCTTGCAGTGTGGAGACAGCCCCTGCCAGCAACCTCCTCTCCAAGGAGGCCTCAACCGAGGCCTAGGCCCAGGGGAAAGGCACCAGCGGGGATGAGCCAGTGGAGGCGCAAGGGCATGTCTGGACCCAGTCCCCGCAGCCTGCCCCTTGTGGGGCAGTACCCCCGGAGGCCAGGAAGGTCTGGGCAAGGCTGCGAGGGGCAGGGGCCCTGCTGGGTCGTGCCACTGGCCTGTGGGGCGTCTGAGCACAACCGGCACTCTCCCGCTGGAAGACCTCCCCGTCTGCCTCCAAAGGCCGGTTTGCAAGCACTCCCGCCCGCTGTTCCCGCCAGGCAGGCACAATGCTCCCAAGCCCGGGAGAAAAGCGCTTCGGGGTGGTGCTCTCCTCGGGCCCTTGCCCCTGAGCCTGGGGGCCAGGCAGTTGGAACACACTCCCAGGCCAAGGCAGAACGACATGCACACGTCTGTTCCTGCCCCCTAAACCGGCAGAGAGCTCGGGGGAGCCAGAGACTGCCAGGCTGCTGCTGGGCTGGCTGCCTGTGTGGGACGGGGCAGAGCCGACCTAGCGGCAAGTTGGGCCTCTTGCTCTCCCTGCTGCCCTGAGGCTGCTGGGTCAAAGAGGTCTTGGGCATCCAGCCCTTTGCTGGTCCCTTCCCTCTGACGAGGCCCTCTGAGCTCCAGCACCTTGCAGTGTGGAGACAGCCCCTGCCAGCAACCTCCTCTCCAAAGAGGCCTCAACCGAGGCCTACGCCCAGGGGAAAAGCACCAGCGGGGATGATCCTGGGGAGGCGCACGGACATGTCTGGACCCAGTCCCCGCAGCCTGCCCCTTGGTGGGGCAGTACCCCCGGAGGCCAGGAAGGTGTGGGCAAGGCTGGCCAGGGGCAGGGGCCCTGCTGTGTCCTGCCCCTGGCCTGTGAGGCCTCTGAGCACAACCGGCCCTCTCCCACTGGAAGACCTCCCCGGCTGCCTCCAAAGTCCTCTTTGCAAACACTCCCGCCCGCTGTTCACGCCAGGCTCGCACAATGCTCCCAAGCCCGGGAGAAAAGCGCTTCGGGGTGGTGCTCTCTCCGGGCCCTTGCCCCTGAGCCTGGGGGCCAGGCAGTGGGTCCACACTCCCAGATCAAGGCAGAACCACATGCACACGTCTGTTCCTGACCCCTGCACCGGCAGAGAGCTCGGGGGAGCCAGAGTCTCTCAGGCAGGTGCTGGGCTGGCCGCCTGTGTGGGAAGGGGCAGAGCCGACCTAGGGGCAAGTTGGGCCTCTTGCTCTCCCTGCTGCCCTGAGGCTGCTGGGCCAAAGAGGTCTTGGGCATCCAGCCCCTTGCTGGTCCCTTCCCTCTGACGAGGCCCTCTGAGCTCCAGCACCTTGCAGTGTGGAGACAGCCCCTGCCAGCAACCTCCTCTCCAATGAGGCCTCAACCGAGGCCTAGGCCCAGGGGAAAGGCACCAGCGGGGATGAGCCTGGGGAGGCGCCCGGGCATGTCTGGACCCAGTCCTCGCAGCCTGCCCCTTGGTGGGGCAGTACCCCCGGAGGCCAGGAAGGTCTGGGCAAGGCTGCCAGGGGCAGGGACAGCGCTGGGTCCTGCCCCTGGCCTGTGGGACGTCTGAGCACAACCGGCACTCTCCCGCTGGAAGACCTCCCCGTCTGCCTCGAAAGGCCGGTTTGCAAGCACTCCCGCCCGCTGTTCCCGCCAGGCACGCACAATGCTCCCAAGCCCGGTAGAAAAGCGCTTCGGGGTGGTGCTCTCTCCGGGCCCTTGCCCCTAAGCCTGCGGGCCAGGCAGGGGGAACACACTCCCAGGCCAAGACAGAACGACATGAACACGTCTGTTCCTGCCCCCTACACCGGCAGAGAGCTCGGGGGAGCCAGAGTCTCTCAGGCAGGTGCTGGGCTGGCCGCCTGTGTGGGAAGGGGCAGAGCCGACATAGGGGCAAGTTGGGCCTCTTGCTCTCCCTGCTGCCCTGAGGCTGCTGGGCCAAAGAGGTCTTGGCCATCCAGCCCCTTGCTGGTCCCTTCCCTCTGACGAGGCCCTCTGAGCTCCAGCACCTTGCAGTGTGGAGACAGCCCCGGCCAGCAACCTCCTCTCCAAGGAGGCCTCAACCGAGGCCTAGGCCCAGGGGAAAGGCACCAGCGGGGATGAGCCTGGGGAGGCGCCCGGGCATGACTGGACCCAGGCCCGCAGCCTGCCCCTTGGTGGGGCAGTACCCCCGGAGGCCAGGAAGGTCTGGGCAAAGCTGGCCAGGGGCAGGGGCCCTGCTGGGTCCTGCCCCTGGCCTGTGGGGCCTCTGAGCACAACCGGCCCTCTCCCACTGGAAGACCTCCCCGGCTGCCTCCAAAGGCCGGTTTGCAAGCCCTCCCGCCCACTGTTCCCGCCAGGCGCGCACAATGCTCCCAAGCCCGGGAGAAAAGCGCTTCGGGGTGGTGGTCTCTCCGGGCCCCTGCCCCTGAGCCTGGGGGCCAGGCAGGGGATCCACAGTCCCAGGCCAAGGCAGAACCACATGCACACGTCTGTTCCTGCCCCCTCCACCGGCAGAGAGCTGGGGGGAGCCAGAGTCTGTCAGGCAGCTGCTGGGCTGGCCGCCTGTGTGGGAAGGGGCAGAGCCGACCTAGGGGCAAGTTGGGCCTCTTGCTCTCCCTGCTGCCCTGAGGCTGCTGGGCCAAAGAGGTCTTGGGCATCCAGCCCCTTGCTGGTCCCTTCCCTCTGACGAGGCCCTCTGAGCTCCAGCACCTTGCAGTGTGGAGACAGCCCCTGCCAGCAACCTCCTCTCCAAGGAGGCCTCAACCGAGGCCTAGGCCCAGGGGAAAGGCACCAGCGGGGATGAGCCAGTGGAGGCGCACGGGCATGTCTGGACCCAGTCCCCGCAGCCTGCCCCTTGGTTGGGCAGTACCCCCGGAGGCCAGGAAGGTCTGGGCAAGGCTGGCCAGGGGCAGGGGCCCTGCTGGGTCCTGCCCCTGGGCTGTGGGGCCTCTGAGCACAACCGGCCCTCTCCCACTGGAAGACCTCCCCGGCTGCCTCCAAAGGCCGGTTTGCCAACACTCCCGCCCGCTGTTCCCGCCAGGCACGCACAATGCTCCCAAGCCCGGGAGAAAAGCGCTTCGGGGTGTTGCCCTCTCCGGACCCTTGCCCCTGAGCCTGGGGTCCAGGCAGTGGGTCCACACTCCCAGACCAAGGCAGAACCACATGCACTCGTCTGTTCCTGACCCCTGCACCGACAGAGAGCTCGGGGGAGCCAGAGTCTGTCAGGCAGCTGCTGGGTTGGCTGCCTGTGTGGGAAGGGGCAGAGCCGACCTAGGGGCAAGTTGGGCCTCTTCCTCTCCCTGCTGCCCTGAGGCTGCTGGGCCAAAGACGTCTTGGGCATCCAGCCCCTTACTGGTCCCTTCCCTCTGACGAGGCCCTCTGAGCTCCAGCACCTTGCAGTGTGGAGACAGCCCCTGCCAGCAACCTCCTCTCCAAGGAGGCCTCAACCGAGGCCTAGGCCCAGGGGAAAGGCACCAGCGGGGATGAGCCAGTGGAGGCGCAAGGGCATGTCTGGACCCAGTCCCCGCAGCCTGCCCCTTGGTGGGGCAGTACCCCCGGAGGCCAGGAAGGTCTGGGCAAGGCTGCGAGGGGCAGGGGCCCTGCTGGGTCGTGCCACTGGCCTGTGGGGCGTCTGAGCACAACCGGCACTCTCCCGCTGGAAGACCTCCCCGTCTGCCTCCAAAGGCCGGTTTGCAAGCACTCCCGCCCGCTGTTCCCGCCAGGCAGGCACAATGCTCCCAAGCCCGGGAGAAAAGCGCTTCGGGGTGGTGCTCTCCTCGGGCCCTTGCCCCTGAGCCTGGGGGCCAGGCAGTTGGAACACACTCCCAGGCCAAGGCAGAACGACATGCACACGTCTGTTCCTGCCCCCTAAACCGGCAGAGAGCTCGGGGGAGCCAGAGACTGCCAGGCTGCTGCTGGGCTGGCTGCCTGTGTGGGACCGGGCAGAGCCGACCTAGCAGCAAGTTGGGCCTCTTGCTCTCCCTGCTGCCCTGAGGCTGCTGGGTCAAAGAGGTCTTGGGCATCCAGCCCTTTGCTGGTCCCTTCCCTCTGACGAGGCCCTCTGAGCTCCAGCACCTTGCAGTGTGGAGACAGCCCCTGCCAGCAACCTCCTCTCCAAAGAGGCCTCAACCGAGGCCTACGCCCAGGGGAAAAGCACCAGCGGGGATGATCCTGGGGAGGCGCACGGACATGTCTGGACCCAGTCCCCGCAGCCTGCCCCTTGGTGGGGCAGTACCCCCGGAGGCCAGGAAGGTGTGGGCAAGGCTGGCCAGGGGCAGGGGCCCTGCTGTGTCCTGCCCCTGGCCTGTGAGGCCTCTGAGCACAACCGGCCCTCTCCCACTGGAAGACCTCCCCGGCTGCCTCCAAAGTCCTCTTTGCAAACACTCCCGCCCGCTGTTCACGCCAGGCTCGCACAATGCTCCCAAGCCCGGGAGAAAAGCGCTTCGGGGTGGTGCTCTCTCCGGGCCCTTGCCCCTGAGCCTGGGGGCCAGGCAGTGGGTCCACACTCCCAGATCAAGGCAGAACCACATGCACACGTCTGTTCCTGACCCCTGCACCGGCAGAGAGCTCGGGGGAGCCAGAGTCTCTCAGGCAGGTGCTGGGCTGGCCGCCTGTGTGGGAAGGGGCAGAGCCGACCTAGGGGCAAGTTGGGCCTCTTGCTCTCCCTGCTGCCCTGAGGCTGCTGGGCCAAAGAGGTCTTGGGCATCCAGCCCCTTGCTGGTCCCTTCCCTCTGACGAGGCCCTCTGAGCTCCAGCACCTTGCAGTGTGGAGACAGCCCCTGCCAGCAACCTCCTCTCCAATGAGGCCTCAACCGAGGCCTAGGCCCAGGGGAAAGGCACCAGCGGGGATGAGCCTGGGGAGGCGCCCGGGCATGTCTGGACCCAGTCCCCGCAGCCTGCCCCTTGGTGGGGCAGTACCCCCGGAGGCCAGGAAGGTCTGGGCAAGGCTGCCAGGGGCAGGGACAGCGCTGGGTCCTGCCCCTGGCCTGTGGGACGTCTGAGCACAACCGGCACTCTCCCGCTGGAAGACCTCCCCGTCTGCCTCGAAAGGCCGGTTTGCAAGCACTCCCGCCCGCTGTTCCCGCCAGGCACGCACAATGCTCCCAAGCCCGGTAGAAAAGCGCTTCGGGGTGGTGCTCTCTCCGGGCCCTTGCCCCTAAGCCTGCGGGCCAGGCAGGGGGAACACACTCCCAGGCCAAGACAGAACGACATGAACACGTCTGTTCCTGCCCCCTACACCGGCAGAGAGCTCGGGGGAGCCAGAGTCTCTCAGGCAGGTGCTGGGCTGGCCGCCTGTGTGGGAAGGGGCAGAGCCGACATAGGGGCAAGTTGGGCCTCTTGCTCTCCCTGCTGCCCTGAGGTTGCTGGGCCAAAGACGTCTTGGGCATCCAGCCCTTTGCTGGTCCCTTCCCTCTGACGAGGCCCTCTGAGCTCCAGCACCTTGCAGTGTGGAGACAGCACCTGCCAGCAATCTCCTCTCCAAGGAGGCCTCAACCGAGGCCTAGGCCCAGGGGAAAGGCACCAGCGGGGATGAGCCTGGGGAGGCGCCCGGGCATGTCTGGACCCAGTCCCCGCAGCCTGCCCCTTGGTGGGGCAGTACCCCTGGAGGCCAGGAAGGTCTGGGCAAGGCTGACCAGGGGCAGGGGACCTGCTGGGTCCTGCCCCTGGCCTGTGGGGCCTCTGAGCACAACCGGCCCTCTCCCACTGGAAGACCTCCCCGGCTGCCTCCAAAGGCCGTTTTGCATGCACTCCCGCCCACTGTTCCCACCAAGCGCGCACAATGCTCCCATCCCGGGAGAAAAGCGCTTCGGGGTGGTGCTCTCTCCGGGCCCTTGCCCCTGAGACTGGGGGCCAGGCAGGGGGTCCACACTCCCAGACCAAGGCAGAACCACATGCACACGTCTGTTCCTGACCCCTGCACCGGCAGAGAGCTCGGGGGAGCCAGAGTCTGTCAGGCAGCTGCTGGGCTGGCCGCCTTTGTGGGAAGGGGCAGAGCCGACCTAGGGGCAAGTTGGGCCTCTTGCTCTCCCTGCTGCCCTGAGGCTGCTGGGCCAAAGAGGTCTTGGGCATCCAGCCCTTTGCTTGTCCCTTCCCTCTGACGAGGCCCTCTGAGTTCCAGCACCTTGCAGTGTGGAGACAGCCCCTGCCAGCAACCTCCTCTCCAAGGAGGCCTCAACCGAGACCTAGGACCAGGGGAAAGGCACCAGCGGGGATGAGCCTGGGGAGGCGACCAGGCATGTCTGGACCCAGTCCCCGCAGCCTGCCCCTTGGTGGGGCAGTACCCCCGGAGGCCAGGAAGGTCTGGGAAAGGCTGGCCAGGGGCAGGGGACCTGCTGGGTCCTGCCCCTGGCCTGTGGGGCCTCTGAGCACAACCGGCCCTCTCCCACTGGAAGACCTCCCCGGCCGCCTCCAAAGGCCGGTTTGCAAGCGCTCCCGGCCACTGTTACCAGCAGGCGGGCACAATGCTCCTAAGCCCGGAAGAAAAGCGCTTCAGGGTGGTGCTCTCTCTGGGCCCTTGCCCCTGAGCCTGGGGGCAAGGCAGGGTGTCCACACTCCCAGGCCAAGGCAGAACCACATGCACACGTCTGACCTGCCCCCTGCACCGGCAGAGAGCTCGGGGGAGCCAGAGTCTGTCAGGCAGCTGCTGGGCTGGCCGCCTGTGTGGGAAGGGGCAGAGCCGACCTAGGGGCAAGTTGGGCCTCTTGCTCTCCCTGCTGCCCTGAGGCTGCTGGGCCAAAGAGGTCTTGGGCATCCAGCCCCTTGCTGGTCCCTTCCCTCTGACGAGGCCCTCTGAGCTCCAGCACCTTGCAGTGTGGAGACAGCCCCTGCCAGCAACCTCCTCTCCAAGGAGGCCTCAACCGAGGCCTAGGCCCAGGGGAAAGGCACCAGCGGGGATGAGCCTGGGGAGGCGCCCGGGCATGTCTGGACCCAGTCCCCGCAGCCTGCCCCTTGGTGGGGCAGTACCCCCGGAGGCCAGGAAGGTCTGGGCAAGGCTGGCCAGGGGCAGGGGCCCTGCTGGGTCCTGCCCCTGGCCTGTGGGGCCTCTGAGCACAACCGGCCCTCTCCCACTGGAAGAACTCCCCGGCTGCCTCCAAAGGCCAGTTTGCCAACACTCCCGCCCGCTGTTCCCGCCAGGCACGCACAATGCTCCCAAGCCCGGGAGAAAAGCACTTCGGGGTGGTGCTCTCCTCGGGCCCTTGCCCCTGAGCCTGGGGGCCAGGCAGTTGGTCCACACTCCCAGACCAAGGCAGAACCACATGCACACGTCTGTTCCTGACCCCTGCACCGGCAGAGAGCTCGGGGGAGCCAGAGTCTGTCAGGCAGCTGCTGGGCTGGCCGCCTGTGTGGGAAGGGGCAGAGCCGACCTAGGGGCAAGTTGGGCCTCTTGCTCTCCCTGCTGCCCTGAGGCTGCTGGGCCAAAGAGGTCTTGGGCATCCAGCCCCTTGCTGGTCCCTTCCCTCTGACGAGGCCCTCTGAGCTCCAGCACCTTGCAGTGTGGAGACAGCCCCTGCCAGCAACCTCCTCTCCAAGGAGGCCTCAACCAAGGCCTAGGCCCAGGGGAAAGGCACCAGCGGGGATGAGCCTGGGGAGGCGCCCGGGCATGTCTGGACCCAGTCCCCGCAGCCTGCCCCTTGGTGGGGCAGTACCCCCGGAGGCCAGGAAGGTCTGTGCAAGGCTGCCAGGGGCAGGGACAGCGCTGGGTCCTGCCCCTGGCCTGTGGGACGTCTGAGCCCAACAGGCACTCTCCCGCTGGAAGACCTCCCCGGCTGCCTCCAAAGGCCGGTTTGCAAGCACTCCCGCCCGCTGTTCCCGCCAGGCACGCACAATGCTCCCAAGCCCGGTAGAAAAGCGTATCGGGGTGGTGCTCTCTCCGGGCCCTTGCCCCTAAGCCTGCGGGCCAGGCAGGGGGAACACACTCCCAGGCCAAGACAGAACGACATGAACACGTCTTTTCCTGACCCCTGCACCGACAGAGAGCTCGGGGGAGCCAGAGTCTCTCAGGCAGGTGCTGGGCTGGCCGCCTGTGTGGGAAGGGGCAGAGCCGACCTAGGGGCAAGTTGGGCCTCTTGCTCTCCCTGCTGCCCTGAGGCTGCTGGGCCAAAGACGTCTTGGGCATCCAGCCCTTTGCTGGTCCCTTCCCTCTGACGAGGCCCTCTGAGCTCCAGCACCTTGCAGTGTGGAGACAGCACCTGCCAGCAATCTCCTCTCCAAGGAGGCCTCAACCGAGGCCTAGGCCCAGGGGAAAGGCACCAGCGGGGATGAGCCTGGGGAGGCGCCCGGGCATGTCTGGACCCAGTCCCCGCAGCCTGCCCCTTGGTGGGGCAGTACCCCCGGAGGCCAGGAAGGTCTGGGCAAGGCTGGCCAGGGGCAAGGGCCCTGCTGGGTCCTGCCCCTGGCCTGTGGGGCCTCTGAGCACAACCGGCCCTCTCCCACTGGAAGAACTCCCCAGCTGCCTCCAAAGGCCAGTTTGCCAACACTCCTGCCCGCTCTTCCCGCCAGGCACGCACAATGCTCCCAAGCCCGGGAGAAAAGCGCTTCGGGGTGGTGCTCTCTCCGGGCCCTTGCCCCTGAGCCAGTGGGCAAGGCAGGGGGAACACACTCCCAGACCAAGGCAAAAACACATGCACACGTCTGTTCCTGTCCCCTGCACCGGCAGAGAGCTCGGGGGAGCCAGAGTCTCTCAGGCAGGTGCTGGGCTGGCCGCCTGTGTGGGAAGGGGCAGAGCCGACCTAGGGGCAAGTTGGGCCTCTTGCTCTCCCTGCTGCCCTTAGGCTGCAGGGCCAAAGACGTCTTGGGCATCCAGCCCCTTACTGGTCCCTTCCCTCTGACGAGGCCCTCTGAGCTCCAGCACCTTGCAGTGTGGAGACAGCCCCTGCCAGCAATCTCCTCTCCAAGGAGGCCTCAACCGAGGCCTAGGCCCAGGGGAAAGGCACCAGCGGGGTTGAGCCAGGGGAGGCGCCCGGGCATGTCTGGACCCTGTCCCCGCAGCCTGCCCCTTGGTGGGGCAGTACCCCCGGAGGCCAGGAAGGTCTGGGCAAGGCTGGCCAGGGGCAGGGGCCCTGCTGGGTCCTGCCCCTGGCCTGTGGGGCCTCTGAGCACAACCGGCCCTCTCCCACTGGAAGACCTCCCCGGCTGCCTCCAAAGTCCTGTTTGCAAGCACTCCCGCCCACTGTTCCCGCCAGGCGCGCACAATGCTCCCAAGCCCGGGAGAAAAGCGCTTCGGGGTGGTGGTCTCTACGGGCCCTTGCCCCTGAGCCTGGGGGCCAGGCAGGGGATCCACAGTCCCAGGCCAAGGCACAACAACATGCACACGTCTGTTCCTGCCCCCTCCACCGGCAGAGAGCTGGGGGGAGCCAGAGTCTGTCAGGCAGCTGCTGGGCTGGCCGCCTGTGTGGGAAGGGGCAGAGCCGACCTAGGGGCAAGTTGGGCCTCTTGCTCTCCCTGCTGCCCTGAGGCTGCTGGGCCAAAGAGGTCTTGGGCATCCAGCCCCTTGCTGGTCCCTTCCCTCTGACGAGGCCCTCTGAGCTCCAGCACCTTGCAGTGTGGAGACAGCCCCTGCCAGCAACCTCCTCTCCAAGGAGGCCTCAACCGAGGCCTAGGCCCAGGGGAAAGGCACCAGCGGGGATGAGCCAGTGGAGGCGCACGGGCACATCAGGACCCAGTCCCTGCAGCCTGCCCCTTGGTGGGGCAGTACCCCCGGAGGCCAGGAAGGTCTGGGCAAGGCTGGCCAGGGGCAGGGTCCCTGCTGGGTCCTGCCCCTGGGCTGTGGGGCCTCTGAGCACAACCGGCCCTCTCCCACTGGAAGACCTCCCCGGCTGCCTCCAAAGGCGGGTTTGCCAACACTCCCGCCCGCTGTTCCCGCCAGGCACGCACAATTCTCCCAAGCCCGGGAGAAAAGCGCTTCGGGGTGGTGCTCTCTCCGGGCCCTTGCCCATGAGCCTGGGGGCAAGGCAGGGAGAACACACTCCCAGGCCAAGGCAGAACCACATGCCCACGTCTGTTCCTGTCCCCTGCACCGGCAGAGAGCTTGGGGGAGCCAGAGTCTGTCAGGCAGCTGCTGGGTTGGCCGCCTGTGTGGGAAGGGGCAGAGCCGAATAGGGGCAAGTTGGGCCTCTTGCTCTCCCTGCTGCCCTGAGGCTGCTGGGCCAAAAATGTCTTGGGCATCCAGCCCTTTACTGGTCCCTTCTCTCTGACGAGGCTCTCTGAGCTGCAGCACCTTGCAGTGTGGAGACAGCCCCTGCCAGCAACCTCCTCTCCAAGGAGGCCTCAACCGAGGCCTAGGCCCAGGGGAAAGGCACCAGCGGGGATGAGCCAGGGGAGGCGCCCGAGCATGTCTGGACCCAGTCCCCGCAGCCTGCCCCTTGGTGGGGCAGTACCCCCGGAGGCCAGGAAGGTCTGGGCAAGGCTGGCCAGGGGCAGGGGCCCTGCTGGGTCCTGCCCCTGGCCTGTGGGGCCTCTGAGCAGAACCGGCCCTCTCCCACTGGAAGACATCCCCGGCTGCCTCCAAAGGCCGGTTTGCAAGCGCTCCCACCCACTGTTCCCAGCAGGCGTGCACAATGCTCCTAAGCCCGGGAGAAAAGCGCTTCGGGGTGGTGCTCTCTCCGGGCCCTTGCCCCTGAGCCTGGGGGCAAGGCAGGGTGTCCACACTCCCAGGCCAAGGCAGAACCACATGCACACGTCTGATCTGCCCCCTGCACCGGCAGAGAGCTCGGGGGAGCCAGAGTCTGTCAGGCAGCTGCTGGGCTGGCCGCCTGTGTGGGAAGGGGCAGAGCCGACCTAGGGGCAAGTTGGGCCTCTTGCTCTCCCTGCTGCCCTGAGGCTGCTGGGCCAAAGAGGTCTTGGGCATCCAGCCCCTGGCTGGTCCCTTCCCTCTGATGAGGCCCTCTGAGCTCCAGCACCTTGCAGTGTGGAGACAGCCCCTGCCAGCAACCTCCTCTCCAAGGAGGCCTCAACCGAGGCCTAGACCCAGGGGAAAGGCACCAGCGGGGATGAGCCTGGGGAGGCGCCCGGGCATGACTGGACCCAGGCCCGCAGCCTGCCCCTTGGTGGGGCAGTACCCCCGGAGGCCAGGAAGGTCTGGGCAAGGCTGGCCAGGGGCAGGGGCCCTGCTGGGTCCTGTCCCTGGCCTGTAGGGCCTCTGAGCACAACCGGCCCTCTCCCACTGGAAGACCTCCCCGGCTGCCTCCAAAGGCCAGTTTGCCAACACTCCTGCCCGCTGTTCCCGCCAGGCATGCACAATGCTCCCAAGCCCAGGAGAAAAGCGCGTCGGGGTGGTGGTCTCTCCGGGCCCCTGCCCGTGAGCCTGGGGGCCAGGCAGGGGATCCACAGTCCCAGGCCAAGGCAGAACCACATGCACACGTCTGTTCCTGCCCCCTCCACCGGCAGAGAGCTGGGGGGAGCCAGAGTCTGTCAGGCAGCTGCTGGGCTGGCCGCCTGTGTGGGAAGGGGCAGAGCCGAACTAGGGGCAAGTTGGGCCTCTTGCTCTCCCTGCTGCCCTGAGGCTGCTGGGCCAAAGAGGTCTTGGGCATCCAGCCCCTTGCTGGTCCCTTCCCTCTGACGAGGCCCTCTGAGCTCCAGCACCTTGCAGTGTGGAGACAGCCCCTGCCAGCAACCTCCTCTCCAAGGAGGCCTCAACCGAGGCCTAGGCCCAGGGGAAAGGCACCAGCGGGGATGAGCCAGTGGAGGCGCACGGGCATGTCTGGACCCAGTCCCCGCAGCCTGCCCCTTGGTGGGGCAGTACCCCCGGAGGCCAGGAAGGTCTGGGCAAGGCTGGCCAGGGGCAGGGGACCTGCTGGGTCCTGCCCCTGGCCTGTGGGGCCTCTGAGCACAACCGGCCCTCTCCCACTGGAAGACCTCCCCGGCTGCCTCCAAAGGCCGGTTTGCCAACACTCCCGCCCGCTGTTCCCGCCAGGCACGCACAATGCTCCCAAGCCCGGGAGAAAAGCGCTTCGGGGTGTTGCTCTCTCCGGGCCCTTGCCCCTGAGCCTGGGGTCCAGGCAGTGTGTCCACACTCCCAGACCAAGGCAGAACCACATGCACACGTCTGTTCCTGACCCCTGCACCGGCAGAGCGCTCGGGGGAGCCACAGTCTGTCAGGCAGCTGCTGGGTTGGCTGCCTGTGTGGGAAGGGGCAGAGCCGACCTAGGGGCAAGTTGGGCCTCTTCCTCTCCCTGCTGCCCTGAGGCTGCTGGGCCAAAGAGGTCTTGGGCATCCAGCCCCTTGCTGGTCCCTTCCCGCTGACGAGGCCCTCTGAGCTCCAGCACCTTGCAGTGTGGAGACAGCCCCTGCCAGCAACCTCCTCTCCAAGGAGGCCTCAACCGAGGCCTAGGTCCAGGGGAAAGGCACCAGCGGGGATGAGCCTGGGGAGGCGCCCGGGCATGTCTGGACCCAGTCCCCGCAACCTGCCCCTTGGTGGGATAGTAACCCCGGAGTCCAGGAGGGTCTGGGCAAGGCTGCCAGGGGCAGGGACACTGCTGGGTCCTGCCCCTGGCCTGTGGGGCGTCTGAGCACAACCGGCACTCTCCCGCTGGAAGACCTCCCTGGCTGCCTCCAAAGGCCGGTTTGCAAGCACTCCCGCGCGCTGTTCCCGCCAGGCACGCACAATGCTACCAAGCCCGAGAGAAAAGCGCTTCGGGGTGGTGCTCTCTCCGGACCCTTGCCCCTGAGCCTGGGGGACAGGCAGGGGGAACACACTCCCAGGCCAAGGCAGAACGACATGCACACGTCTGTTCCTGCCCCCTACACCGGCAGAGAGATCGGGGGAGCCAGAGACTGCCAGGCTGCTGCTGGGCTGGCTGCCTGTCTGGGACGGGGCAGAGCCGACCTAGGGGCAAGTTGGGCCTCTTGCTCTCCCTGCTGCCCTGAGGCTGCTGGGTCAAAGAGGTCTTGGGCATCCAGCCCTTTGCTGGTCCCTTCCCTCTGACGAGGCCCTCTGAGCTCCAGCACCTTGCAGTGTGGAGACAGCCCCTGCCAGCAACCTCCTCTCCAAAGAGGCCTCAACCGAAGCCTACGCCCAGGGGAAAGGCACCAGCGGGGATGATCCTGGGGAGGCGCACGGACATGTCTGGACCCAGTCACCGAAGCCTGCCCCTTGGTGGGGCAGTACCCCCGGAGGCCAGGAAGGTCTGGGCAAGGCTGGCCAGGGGCAGGGGCCCTGCTGGGTCCTGCCCCTGGCCTGTGGGGCCTCTGAGCCCAACCGGCCCTCTCCCACTGGAAGACCTCCCCGGCTGCCTCCAAAGGCCGGTTTGCAAGCGCTCCCGCCCACTGTTCCCAGCAGGCGTGGACAATGCTCCCAAGCCCGGGAGAAAAGCGCTTCAGGGTGGTGCTCTCTCTGGGCCCTTGCCCCTGAGCCTGGGGGCAAGGCAGGGGGAACACACTCCCAGGCCAAGGCAGAACCACATGCACACGTCTGATCTGCGCCCTGCACCGGCAGAGAGCTCGGGGGAGCCAGAGTCTGTCAGGCAGCTGCTGGGCTGGCCGCCTGTGTGGGAAGGGGCAGAGCCGACCTAGGGGCAAGTTGGGCCTCTTGCTCTCCCTGCTGCCCTGAGGCTGCTGGGCCAAAGAGGTCTTGGCCATCCAGCCCCTTGCTGGTCCCTTCCCTCTGACGAGGCCCTCTGAGCTCCAGCACCTTGCAGTGTGGAGACAGCCCCTGCCAGCAACCTCCTCTCCAAGGAGGCCTCAACCGAGGCCTAGGCCCAGGGGAAAGGCACCAGCGGGGATGAGCCTGGGGAGGCGCCCGGGCATGACTGGACCCAGGCCCGCAGCCTGCCCCTTGGTGGGGCAGTACCCCCGGAGGCCAGGAAGGTCTGGGCAAGGCTGGCCAGGGGCAGGGGCCCTGCTGGGTCCTGCCCCTGGCCTGTGGGGCTTCTGAGCACAACCGGCCCTCTCCCACTGGAAGACCTCCCCGGCTGCCTCCAAAGGCCGGTTTGCAAGCCCTCCCGCCCACTGTTCCCGCCAGGCGCGCACAATGCTCCCAAGCCCGGGAGAAAAGCGCTTCGGGGTGGTGGTCTCTCCGGGCCCCTGCCCCTGAGCCTGGGGGCCAGGCAGGGGATCCACAGTCCCAGGCCAAGGCAGAACCACATGCACACGTCTGTTCCTGCCCCCTCCACCGGCAGAGAGCTGGGGGGAGCCAGAGTCTGTCAGGCAGCTGCTGGGCTGGCCGCCTGTGTGGGAAGGGGCAGAGCCGACCTAGGGGCAAGTTGGGCCTCTTGCTCTCCCTGCTGCCCTGAGGCTGCTGGGCCAAAGAGGTCTTGGGCATCCAGCCCCTTGCTGGTCCCTTCCCTCTGACGAGGCCCTCTGAGCTCCAGCACCTTGCAGTGTGGAGACAGCCCCTGCCAGCAACCTCCTCTCCAAAGAGGCCTCAACCGAGGCCTAGGCCCAGGGGAAAGGCACCAGCGGGGATGAGCCAGTGGAGGCGCACGGGCATGTCTGGACCCAGTCCCCGCAGCCTGCCCCTTGGTTGGGCAGTACCCCCGGAGGCCAGGAAGGTCTGGGCAAGGCTGGCCAGGGGCAGGGGCCCTGCTGGGTCCTGCCCCTGGGCTGTGGGGCCTCTGAGCACAACCGGCCCTCTCCCACTGGAAGACCTCCCCGGCTGCCTCCAGAGGCCGGTTTGCCAACACTCCCGCCCGCTGTTCCCGCCAGGCACGCACAATGCTCCCAAGCCCGGGAGAAAAGCGCTTCGGGGTGTTGCCCTCTCCGGACCCTTGCCCCTGAGCCTGGGGTCCAGGCAGTGGGTCCACACTCCCAGACCAAGGCAGAACCACATGCACTCGTCTGTTCCTGACCCCTGCACCGACAGAGAGCTCGGGGGAGCCAGAGTCTGTCAGGCAGCTGCTGGGTTGGCTGCCTGTGTGGGAAGGGGCAGAGCCGACCTAGGGGCAAGTTGGGCCTCTTCCTCTCCCTGCTGCCCTGAGGCTGCTGGGCCAAAGACGTCTTGGGCATCCAGCCCCTTACTGGTCCCTTCCCTCTGACGAGGCCCTCTGAGCTCCAGCACCTTGCAGTGTGGAGACAGCCCCTGCCAGCAACCTCCTCTCCAAGGAGGCCTCAACCGAGGCCTAGGCCCAGGGGAAAGGCACCAGCGGGGATGAGCCAGTGGAGGCGCAAGGGCATGTCTGGACCCAGTCCCCGCAGCCTGCCCCTTGGTGGGGCAGTACCCCCGGAGGCCAGGAAGGTCTGGGCAAGGCTGCGAGGGGCAGGGGCCCTGCTGGGTCGTGCCACTGGCCTGTGGGGCGTCTGAGCACAACCGGCACTCTCCCGCTGGAAGACCTCCCCGTCTGCCTCCAAAGGCCGGTTTGCAAGCACTCCCGCCCGCTGTTCCCGCCAGGCAGGCACAATGCTCCCAAGCCCGGGAGAAAAGCGCTTCGGGGTGGTGCTCTCCTCGGGCCCTTGCCCCTGAGCCTGGGGGCCAGGCAGTTGGAACACACTCCCAGGCCAAGGCAGAACGACATGCACACGTCTGTTCCTGCCCCCTAAACCGGCAGAGAGCTCGGGGGAGCCAGAGACTGCCAGGCTGCTGCTGGGCTGGCTGCCTGTGTGGGACGGGGCAGAGCCGACCTAGCGGCAAGTTGGGCCTCTTGCTCTCCCTGCTGCCCTGAGGCTGCTGGGTCAAAGAGGTCTTGGGCATCCAGCCCTTTGCTGGTCCCTTCCCTCTGACGAGGCCCTCTGAGCTCCAGCACCTTGCAGTGTGGAGACAGCCCCTGCCAGCAACCTCCTCTCCAAAGAGGCCTCAACCGAGGCCTACGCCCAGGGGAAAAGCACCAGCGGGGATGATCCTGGGGAGGCGCACGGACATGTCTGGACCCAGTCCCCGCAGCCTGCCCCTTGGTGGGGCAGTACCCCCGGAGGCCAGGAAGGTGTGGGCAAGGCTGGCCAGGGGCAGGGGCCCTGCTGTGTCCTGCCCCTGGCCTGTGAGGCCTCTGAGCACAACCGGCCCTCTCCCACTGGAAGACCTCCCCGGCTGCCTCCAAAGTCCTCTTTGCAAACACTCCCGTCCGCTGTTCACGCCAGGCTCGCACAATGCTCCCAAGCCCGGGAGAAAAGCGCTTCGGGGTGGTGCTCTCTCCGGGCCCTTGCCCCTGAGCCTGGGGGCCAGGCAGTGGGTCCACACTCCCAGATCAAGGCAGAACCACATGCACACGTCTGTTCCTGACCCCTGCACCGGCAGAGAGCTCGGGGGAGCCAGAGTCTCTCAGGCAGGTGCTGGGCTGGCCGCCTGTGTGGGAAGGGGCAGAGCCGACCTAGGGGCAAGTTGGGCCTCTTGCTCTCCCTGCTGCCCTGAGGCTGCTGGGCCAAAGAGGTCTTGGGCATCCAGCCCCTTGCTGGTCCCTTCCCTCTGACGAGGCCCTCTGAGCTCCAGCACCTTGCAGTGTGGAGACAGCCCCTGCCAGCAACCTCCTCTCCAATGAGGCCTCAACCGAGGCCTAGGCCCAGGGGAAAGGCACCAGCGGGGATGAGCCTGGGGAGGCGCCCGGGCATGTCTGGACCCAGTCCCCGCAGCCTGCCCCTTGGTGGGGCAGTACCCCCGGAGGCCAGGAAGGTCTGGGCAAGGCTGCCAGGGGCAGGGACAGCGCTGGGTCCTGCCCCTGGCCTGTGGGACGTCTGAGCACAACCGGCACTCTCCCGCTGGAAGACCTCCCCGTCTGCCTCGAAAGGCCGGTTTGCAAGCACTCCCGCCCGCTGTTCCCGCCAGGCACGCACAATGCTCCCAAGCCCGGTAGAAAAGCGCTTCGGGGTGGTGCTCTCTCCGGGCCCTTGCCCCTAAGCCTGCGGGCCAGGCAGGGGGAACACACTCCCAGGCCAAGACAGAACGACATGAACACGTCTGTTCCTGCCCCCTACACCGGCAGAGAGCTCGGGGGAGCCAGAGTCTCTCAGGCAGGTGCTGGGCTGGCCGCCTGTGTGGGAAGGGGCAGAGCCGACATAGGGGCAAGTTGGGCCTCTTGCTCTCCCTGCTGCCCTGAGGCTGCTGGGCCAAAGAGGTCTTGGCCATCCAGCCCCTTGCTGGTCCCTTCCCTCTGACGAGGCCCTCTGAGCTCCAGCACCTTGCAGTGTGGAGACAGCCCCGGCCAGCAACCTCCTCTCCAAGGAGGCCTCAACCGAGGCCTAGGCCCAGGGGAAAGGCACCAGCGGGGATGAGCCTGGGGAGGCGCCCGGGCATGACTGGACCCAGGCCCGCAGCCTGCCCCTTGGTGGGGCAGTACCCCCGGAGGCCAGGAAGGTCTGGGCAAGGCTGGCCAGGGGCAGGGGCCCTGCTGGGTCCTGCCCCTGGCCTGTGGGGCCTCTGAGCACAACCGGCCCTCTCCCACTGGAAGACCTCCCCGGCTGCCTCCAAAGGCCGGTTTGCAAGCCCTCCCGCCCACTGTTCCCGCCAGGCGCGCACAATGCTCCCAAGCCCGGGAGAAAAGCGCTTCGGGGTGGTGGTCTCTCCGGGCCCCTGCCCCTGAGCCTGGGGGCCAGGCAGGGGATCCACAGTCCCAGGCCAAGGCAGAACCACATGCACACGTCTGTTCCTGCCCCCTCCACCGGCAGAGAGCTGGGGGGAGCCAGAGTCTGTCAGGCAGCTGCTGGGCTGGCCGCCTGTGTGGGAAGGGGCAGAGCCGACCTAGGGGCAAGTTGGGCCTCTTGCTCTCCCTGCTGCCCTGAGGCTGCTGGGCCAAAGAGGTCTTGGGCATCCAGCCCCTTGCTGGTCCCTTCCCTCTGACGAGGCCCTCTGAGCTCCAGCACCTTGCAGTGTGGAGACAGCCCCTGCCAGCAACCTCCTCTCCAAGGAGGCCTCAACCGAGGCCTAGGCCCAGGGGAAAGGCACCAGCGGGGATGAGCCAGTGGAGGCGCACGGGCATGTCTGGACCCAGTCCCCGCAGCCTGCCCCTTGGTTGGGCAGTACCCCCGGAGGCCAGGAAGGTCTGGGCAAGGCTGGCCAGGGGCAGGGGCCCTGCTGGGTCCTGCCCCTGGGCTGTGGGGCCTCTGAGCACAACCGGCCCTCTCCCACTGGAAGACCTCCCCGGCTGCCTCCAAAGGCCGGTTTGCCAACACTCCCGCCCGCTGTTCCCGCCAGGCACGCACAATGCTCCCAAGCCCGGGAGAAAAGCGCTTCGGGGTGTTGCCCTCTCCGGACCCTTGCCCCTGAGCCTGGGGTCCAGGCAGTGGGTCCACACTCCCAGACCAAGGCAGAACCACATGCACTCGTCTGTTCCTGACCCCTGCACCGACAGAGAGCTCGGGGGAGCCAGAGTCTGTCAGGCAGCTGCTGGGTTGGCTGCCTGTGTGGGAAGGGGCAGAGCCGACCTAGGGGCAAGTTGGGCCTCTTCCTCTCCCTGCTGCCCTGAGGCTGCTGGGCCAAAGACGTCTTGGGCATCCAGCCCCTTACTGGTCCCTTCCCTCTGACGAGGCCCTCTGAGCTCCAGCACCTTGCAGTGTGGAGACAGCCCCTGCCAGCAACCTCCTCTCCAAGGAGGCCTCAACCGAGGCCTAGGCCCAGGGGAAAGGCACCAGCGGGGATGAGCCAGTGGAGGCGCAAGGGCATGTCTGGACCCAGTCCCCGCAGCCTGCCCCTTGGTGGGGCAGTACCCCCGGAGGCCAGGAAGGTCTGGGCAAGGCTGCGAGGGGCAGGGGCCCTGCTGGGTCGTGCCACTGGCCTGTGGGGCGTCTGAGCACAACCGGCACTCTCCCGCTGGAAGACCTCCCCGTCTGCCTCGAAAGGCCGGTTTGCAAGCACTCCCGCCCGCTGTTCCCGCCAGGCAGGCACAATGCTCCCAAGCCCGGGAGAAAAGCGCTTCGGGGTGGTGCTCTCCTCGGGCCCTTGCCCCTGAGCCTGGGGGCCAGGCAGTTGGAACACACTCCCAGGCCAAGGCAGAACGACATGCACACGTCTGTTCCTGCCCCCTAAACCGGCAGAGAGCTCGGGGGAGCCAGAGACTGCCAGGCTGCTGCTGGGCTGGCTGCCTGTGTGGGACGGGGCAGAGCCGACCTAGCGGCAAGTTGGGCCTCTTGCTCTCCCTGCTGCCCTGAGGCTGCTGGGTCAAAGAGGTCTTGGGCATCCAGCCCTTTGCTGGTCCCTTCCCTCTGACGAGGCCCTCTGAGCTCCAGCACCTTGCAGTGTGGAGACAGCCCCTGCCAGCAACCTCCTCTCCAAAGAGGCCTCAACCGAGGCCTACGCCCAGGGGAAAAGCACCAGCGGGGATGATCCTGGGGAGGCGCACGGACATGTCTGGACCCAGTCCCCGCAGCCTGCCCCTTGGTGGGGCAGTACCCCCGGAGGCCAGGAAGGTGTGGGCAAGGCTGGCCAGGGGCAGGGGCCCTGCTGTGTCCTGCCCCTGGCCTGTGAGGCCTCTGAGCACAACCGGCCCTCTCCCACTGGAAGACCTCCCCGGCTGCCTCCAAAGTCCTCTTTGCAAACACTCCCGCCCGCTGTTCACGCCAGGCTCGCACAATGCTCCCAAGCCCGGGAGAAAAGCGCTTCGGGGTGGTGCTCTCTCCGGGCCCTTGCCCCTGAGCCTGGGGGCCAGGCAGTGGGTCCACACTCCCAGATCAAGGCAGAACCACATGCACACGTCTGTTCCTGACCCCTGCACCGGCAGAGAGCTCGGGGGAGCCAGAGTCTCTCAGGCAGGTGCTGGGCTGGCCGCCTGTGTGGGAAGGGGCAGAGCCGACCTAGGGGCAAGTTGGGCCTCTTGCTCTCCCTGCTGCCCTGAGGCTGCTGGGCCAAAGAGGTCTTGGGCATCCAGCCCCTTGCTGGTCCCTTCCCTCTGACGAGGCCCTCTGAGCTCCAGCACCTTGCAGTGTGGAGACAGCCCCTGCCAGCAACCTCCTCTCCAATGAGGCCTCAACCGAGGCCTAGGCCCAGGGGAAAGGCACCAGCGGGGATGAGCCTGGGGAGGCGCCCGGGCATGTCTGGACCCAGTCCCCGCAGCCTGCCCCTTGGTGGGGCAGTACCCCCGGAGGCCAGGAAGGTCTGGGCAAGGCTGCCAGGGGCAGGGACAGCGCTGGGTCCTGCCCCTGGCCTGTGGGACGTCTGAGCACAACCGGCACTCTCCCGCTGGAAGACCTCCCCGGCTGCCTCCAAAGGCCGGTTTGCAAGCACTCCCGCCCGCTGTTCCCGCCAGGCACGCACAATGCTCCCAAGCCCGGTAGAAAAGCGTATCGGGGTGGTGCTCTCTCCGGGCCCTTGCCCCTAAGCCTGCGGGCCAGGCAGGGGGAACACACTCCCAGGCCAAGACAGAACGACATGAACACGTCTTTTCCTGACCCCTGCACCGACAGAGAGCTCGGGGGAGCCAGAGTCTCTCAGGCAGGTGCTGGGCTGGCCGCCTGTGTGGGAAGGGGCAGAGCCGACCTAGGGGCAAGTTGGGCCTCTTGCTCTCCCTGCTGCCCTGAGGCTGCTGGGCCAAAGACGTCTTGGGCATCCAGCCCTTTGCTGGTCCCTTCCCTCTGACGAGGCCCTCTGAGCTCCAGCACCTTGCAGTGTGGAGACAGCACCTGCCAGCAATCTCCTCTCCAAGGAGGCCTCAACCGAGGCCTAGGCCCAGGGGAAAGGCACCAGCGGGGATGAGCCTGGGGAGGCGCCCGGGCATGTCTGGACCCAGTCCCCGCAGCCTGCCCCTTGGTGGGGCAGTACCCCCGGAGGCCAGGAAGGTCTGGGCAAGGCTGGCCAGGGGCAAGGGCCCTGCTGGGTCCTGCCCCTGGCCTGTGGGGCCTCTGAGCACAACCGGCCCTCTCCCACTGGAAGAACTCCCCAGCTGCCTCCAAAGGCCAGTTTGCCAACACTCCTGCCCGCTCTTCCCGCCAGGCACGCACAATGCTCCCAAGCCCGGGAGAAAAGCGCTTCGGGGTGGTGCTCTCTCCGGGCCCTTGCCCCTGAGCCAGTGGGCAAGGCAGGGGGAACACACTCCCAGACCAAGGCAAAAACACATGCACACGTCTGTTCCTGTCCCCTGCACCGGCAGAGAGCTCGGGGGAGCCAGAGTCTCTCAGGCAGGTGCTGGGCTGGCCGCCTGTGTGGGAAGGGGCAGAGCCGACCTAGGGGCAAGTTGGGCCTCTTGCTCTCCCTGCTGCCCTTAGGCTGCAGGGCCAAAGACGTCTTGGGCATCCAGCCCCTTACTGGTCCCTTCCCTCTGACGAGGCCCTCTGAGCTCCAGCACCTTGCAGTGTGGAGACAGCCCCTGCCAGCAACCTCCTCTCCAAGGAGGCCTCAACCGAGGCCTAGGCCCAGGGGAAAGGCACCAGCGGGGTTGAGCCAGGGGAGGCGCCCGGGCATGTCTGGACCCTGTCCCCGCAGCCTGCCCCTTGGTGGGGCAGTACCCCCGGAGGCCAGGAAGGTCTGGGCAAGGCTGGCCAGGGGCAGGGGCCCTGCTGGGTCCTGCCCCTGGCCTGTGGGGCCTCTGAGCACAACCGGCCCTCTCCCACTGGAAGACCTCCCCGGCTGCCTCCAAAGTCCTGTTTGCAAGCACTCCCGCCCACTGTTCCCGCCAGGCGCGCACAATGCTCCCAAGCCCGGGAGAAAAGCGCTTCGGGGTGGTGGTCTCTACGGGCCCTTGCCCCTGAGCCTGGGGGCCAGGCAGGGGATCCACAGTCCCAGGCCAAGGCACAACAACATGCACACGTCTGTTCCTGCCCCCTCCACCGGCAGAGAGCTGGGGGGAGCCAGAGTCTGTCAGGCAGGTGCTGGGCTGGCCGCCTGTGTGGGAAGGGGCAGAGCCGACCTAGGGGCAAGTTGGGCCTCTTGCTCTCCCTGCTGCCCTGAGGCTGCTGGGCCAAAGAGGTCTTGGGCATCCAGCCCCTTGCTGGTCCCTTCCCTCTGACGAGGCCCTCTGAGCTCCAGCACCTTGCAGTGTGGAGACAGCCCCTGCCAGCAACCTCCTCTCCAAGGAGGCCTCAACCGAGGCCTAGGCACAGGGGAAAGGCACCAGCGGGGATGAGCCAGTGGAGGCGCACGGGCACATCAGGACCCAGTCCCTGCAGCCTGCCCCTTGGTGGGGCAGTACCCCCGGAGGCCAGGAAGGTCTGGGCAAGGCTGGCCAGGGGCAGGGTCCCTGCTGGGTCCTGCCCCTGGCCTGTGGGGCCTCTGAGCACAACCGGCCCTCTCCCACTGGAAGACCTCCCCGGCTGCCTCCAAAGGCGGGTTTGCCAACACTCCCGCCCGCTGTTCCCGCCAGGCACGCATAACGCTCCCAAGGCCAGGAGAAAAGCGCTTCGGGGTGTTGCTCTCTCCGGGCCCTTGCCCCTGAGCCTGGGGTCCAGGCAGTGGGTCCACACTCCCAGACCAAGGCAGAACCACATGCACACGTCTGTTCCTGACCCCTGCACCGGCAGAGAGCTCGGGGGAGCCAGAGTCTGTCAGGCAGCTGCTGGGTTGGCTCCCTGTGTGGGAAGGGGCAGAGCCGACCTAGGGGCAAGTTGGGCCTCTTGCTCTCCCTGCTGCCCTGAGGCTGCTGGGCCAAAGAGGTCTTGGGCATCCAGCCCCTTGCTGGTCCCTTCCCGCTGACGAGGCCCTCTGAGCTCCAGCACCTTGCAGTGTGGAGACAGCCCCTGCCAGCAACCTCCTCTCCAAGGAGGCCTCAACCGAGGCCTAGGCCCAGGGGAAAGGCACCAGCGGGGATGATCCTGGGGAGGCGCCCGGGCATCTCTGGACCCAGGCCCCGCAGCCTGCCCCTTAGTGGGGCAGTACCCCCGGAGGCCAGGAAGGTCTGGGCAAGGCTGGCCAGGGGCAGGGGCCCTGCTGCGTCCTGCCCCTGGCCTGTGGGGCCTCTGAGCACAACCGGCCCTCTCCCACTGGAAGACCTCCCCGGCTGCCTCCAAGGCCGGTTTGCAAGCGCTCCCGCCCACTGTTCCCAGCAGGCGTGCACAATGCTCCCAAGCCCGGGAGAAAAGCGCTTCGGGGTGGTGCTCTCTCCGGGCCCTTGCCCCTGAGCCTGGGGGCAAGGCAGGGTGTCCACACTCCCAGGACAAGGCAGAACCACATGCACACGTCTGATCTGCCCCCTGCACCGGCAGAGAGCTCGGGGGAGCCAGAGTCTGTCAGGCAGCTGCTGGGCTGGCCCCCTGTGTGGGAAGGGGCAGAGCCGACCTAGGGGCAAGTTGGGCCTCTTGCTCTCCCTGCTGCCCTGAGGCTGCTGGGCCAAAGAGGTCTTGGGCATCCAGCCCCTTGCTGGTCCCTTCCCTCTGACGAGGCCCTCTGAGCTCCAGCACCTTGCAGTGTGGAGATAGCCCCTGCCAGCAACATCCTCTCCAAGGAGGCCTCAACCGAGGCCTAGGCCCAGGGGAAAGGCACCAGCGGGGATGAGCCTGGGGAGGCGCCCGGGCATGTCTGGACCCAGTCCCCGCAGCCTGCCCCTTGGTGGGGCAGTACCCCCGGAGGCCAGGAAGGTCTGGGCAAGGCTGCCAAGGGCAGGGACACTGCTGGGTCCTGCCCCTGGCCTGTGGGGCGTCTGAGCACAACCGGCACTCTCCCGCTGGAAGACCTCCCCGTCTGCCTCGAAAGGCCGGTTTGCAAGCACTCCCGCCCGCTGTTCCCGCCAGGCACGCACAATGCTCCCAAGCCCGGGAGAAAAGCGCTTCGGGGTGGTGCTCTCTCCGGGCCCTTGCCCCTGAGCCTGGGGGCAAGGCAGGGGGAACACACTCCCAGACCAAGGCAGAACCACATGCACACGTCTGTTCCTGACCCCTGCACCGGCAGAGAGCTCGGGGGAGCCAGAGTCTGTCAGGCAGCTGCTGGGCTGGCCGCCTGTGTGGGAAGGGGCAGAGCCGACCTAGGGGCAAGTTGGGCCTCTTCCTCTCCCTGCTGCCCTGAGGCTGCTGGGCCAAAGAGGTCTTGGGCATCCAGCCCCTTGCTGGTCCCTTCCCTCTGACGAGGCCCTCTGAGCTCCAGCACCTTGCAGTGTGGAGACAGCCCCTGCCAGCAACCTCCTCTCCAAGGAGGCCTCAACCGAGGCCTAGGCCCAGGGGAAAGGCACCAGCGGGGATGAGCCAGTGGAGGCGCAAGGGCATGTCTGGACCCAGTCCCCGCAGCCTGCCCCTTGGTGGGGCAGTACCCCCGGAGGCCAGGAAGGTCTGGGCAAGGCTGCCAGGGGCAGGGACACTGCTGGGTCCTGCCCCTGGCCTGTGGGGCGTCTGAGCACAACCGGCACTCTCCCGCTGGAAGACCTGCCCGGCTGCCTCCAAAGGCCGGTTAACAAGCGCTCCCGCCCACTGTTCCCAGCAGGCGTGCACAATGCTCCCAAGCCCGGGAGAAAAGCGCTTCGGGGTGGTGCTCTCTCCGGGCCCTTGCCCCTGAGCCTGGGGGCAAGGCAGGGTGTCCACACTCCCAGGCCAAGGCAGAACCACATGCACACGTCTGATCTGCCCCCTGCAACGGCAGAGAGCTCGGGGGAGCCAGAGTCTGTCAGGCAGCTGCTGGGCTGGCCGCCTGTGTGGGAAGGGGCAGAGCCGACCTAGGGGCAAGTTGGGCCTCTTGCTCTCCCTGCTGCCCTGAGGCTGCTGGGCCAAAGAGGTCTTGGGCATCCAGCCCCTTGCTTGTCCCTTCCCTCTGACGAGGCCCTCTGAGCTCCAGCACCTTGCAGTGTGGAGACAGCACCTGCCAGCAATCTCCTCTCCAAGGAGGCCTCAACCGAGGCCTAGGCCCAGGGAAAAGGCACCAGCGGGGTTGAGCCAGGGGAGGCGCCCGGGCATGTCTGGACCCTGTCCCCGCAGACTGCCCCTTGGTGGGGCAGTACCCCCGGAGGCCAGGAAGGTCTGGGCAAGGCTGGCCAGGGGCAGGGGCCCTGCTGGGTCCTGCCCCTGGCCTGTGGGGCCTCTGAGCACAACCGGCCCTTGCCCACTGGAAGACCTCCCCGGCTGCCTCCAAAGGCCGGTTTGCAAGCCCTCCCGCCCACTGTTCCCGCCAGGCGCGCACAATGCTCCCAAGCCCGGGAGAAAAGCGCTTCGGGGTGGTGGTCTCTCCGGGCCCCTGCCCCTGAGCCTGGGGGCCAGGCAGGGGATACACAGTCCCAGGCCAAGGCAGAACCACATGCACACGTCTGTTCCTGCCCCCTCCACCGGCAGAGAGCTGGGGGGAGCCAGAGTCTGTCAGGCAGCTGCTGGGCTGGCCGCCTGTGTGGGAAGGGGCAGAGCCGACCTAGGGGCAATTTGGGCCTCTTGCTCTCCCTGCTGCCCTGAGGCTGCTGGGCCAAAGAGGTCTTGAGCATCCAGCCCCTTGCTGGTCCCTTCCCTCTGACGAGGCCCTCTGAGCTCCAGCACCTTGCAGTGTGGAGACAGCCCCTGCCAGCAACCTCCTCTCCAAGGAGGCCTCAACCGAGGCCTAGGGCCAGGGGAAAGGCACCAGCGGGGATGAGCCAGTGGAGGCGCACGGGCATGTCTGGACACAGTCCCCGCAGCCTGCCCCTTGGTTGGGCAGTACCCCCGGAGGCCAGGAAGGTATGGGCAAGGCTGGCCAGGGGCAGGGGCCCTGCTGGGTCCTGCCCCTGGCCTGTGGGGCCTCTGAGCACAACCGGCCCTCTCCCACTGGAAGACCTCCCCGGCTGCCTCCAAAGGCCGGTTTGCCAACACTCCCGCCCGCTGTTCCCGCCAGGCACGCACAATGCTCCCAAGCCCGGGAGAAAAGCGCTTCGGGGTGTTGCCCTCTCCGGACCCTTGCCCCTGAGCCTGGGGTCCAGGCAGTGGGTCCACACTCCCAGACCAAGGCAGAACCACATGCACTCGTCTGTTCCTGACCCCTGCACCGACAGAGAGCTCGGGGGAGCCAGAGTCTGTCAGGCAGCTGCTGGGTTGGCTGCCTGTGTGGGAAGGGGCAGAGCCGACCTAGGGGCAAGTTGGGCCTCTTCCTCTCCCTGCTGCCCTGAGGCTGCTGGGCCAAAGACGTCTTGGGCATCCAGCCCCTTACTGGTCCCTTCCCTCTGACGAGGCCCTCTGAGCTCCAGCACCTTGCAGTGTGGAGACAGCCCCTGCCAGCAACCTCCTCTCCAAGGAGGCCTCAACCGAGGCCTAGGCCCAGGGGAAAGGCACCAGCGGGGATGAGCCAGTGGAGGCGCAAGGGCATGTCTGGACCCAGTCCCCGCAGCCTGCCCCTTGGTGGGGCAGTACCCCCGGAGGCCAGGAAGGTCTGGTCAAGGCTGCGAGGGGCAGGGGCCCTGCTGGGTCGTGCCCCTGGCCTGTGGGGCGTCTGAGCACAACCGGCACTCTCCCGCTGGAAGACCTCCCCGTCTGCCTCCAAAGGCCGGTTTGCAAGCACTCCCGCCCGCTGTTCCCGCCAGGCAGGCACAATGCTCCCAAGCCCGGGAGAAAAGCGCTTCGGGGTGGTGCTCTCCTCGGGCCCTTGCCCCTGAGCCTGGGGGCCAGGCAGTTGGAACACACTCCCAGGCCAAGGCAGAACGACATGCACACGTCTGTTCCTGCCCCCTACACCGGCAGAGAGCTCGGGGGAGCCAGAGACTGCCAGGCTGCTGCTGGGCTGGCTGCCTGTGTGGGACGGGGCAGAGCCGACCTAGGGGCAAGTTGGGCCTCTTGCTCTCCCTGCTGCCCTGAGGCTGCTGGGTCAAAGAGGTCTTGGGCATCCAGCCCTTTGCTGGTCCCTTCCCTCTGACGAGGCCCTCTGAGCTCCAGCACCTTGCAGTGTGGAGACAGCCCCTGCCAGCAACCTCCTCTCCAAAGAGGCCTCAACCGAGGCCTACGCCCAGGGGAAAAGCACCAGCGGGGATGATCCTGGGGAGGCGCACGGACATGTCTGGACCCAGTCCCCGCAGCCTGCCCCTTGGTGGGGCAGTACCCCCGGAGGCCAGGAAGGTCTGGGCAAGGCTGGCCAGGGGCAGGGGACCTGCTGGGTCCTGCCCCTGGCCTGTGAGGCCTCTGAGCACAACCGGCCCTCTCCCACTGGAAGACCTCCCCAGCTGCCTCCAAAGTCCTGTTTGCAAACACTCCCGCCCACTGTTCACGCCAGGCTCGCACAATGCTCCCAAGCCCGGGAGAAAAGCGCTTCGGGGTGGTGCTCTCTCCGGGCCCTTGCCCCTGAGCCTGGGGGCCAGGCAGTGGGTCCACACTCCCAGACCAAGGCAGAACCACATGCACACGTCTGTTCCTGACCCCTGCACCGGCAGAGAGCTCGGGGGAGCCAGAGTCTGTCAGGCAGCTGCTGGGCTGGCCGCCTGTGTGGGAAGGGGCAGAGCCGACCTAGGGGCAAGTTGGGCCTCTTCCTCTCCCTGCTGCCCTGAGGCTGCTGGGCCAAAGAGGTCTTGGGCATCCAGCCCCTTGCTGGTCCCTTCCCTCTGACGAGGCCCTCTGAGCTCCAGCACCTTGCAGTGTGGAGACAGCCCCTGCCAGCAACCTCCTCTCCAATGAGGCCTCAACCGAGGCCTAGGCCCAGGGGAAAGGCACCAGCGGGGATGAGCCTGGGGAGGCGCCCGGGCATGTCTGGACCCAGTCCCCGCAGCCTGCCCCTTGGTGGGGCAGTACCCCCGGAGGCCAGGAAGGTCTGTGCAAGGCTGCCAGGGGCAGGGACAGCGCTGGGTCCTGCCCCTGGCCTGTGGGACGTCTGAGCACAACCGGCACTCTCCCGCTGGAAGACCTCCCCGTCTGCCTCCAAAGGCCGGTTTGCAAGCACTCCCGCCCGCTGTTCCCGCCAGGCACGCACAATGCTCCCAAGCCCGGGAGAAAAGCGCTTCGGGGTGGTGCTCTCTCCGGGCCCTTGCCCCTAAGCCTGCGGGCCAGGCAGGGGGAACACACTCCCAGGCCAAGACAGAACGACATGAACACGTCTGTTCCTGCCCCCTACACCGGCAGAGAGCTCGGGGGAGCCAGAGTCTCTCAGGCAGGTGCTGGGCTGGCCGCCTGTGTGGGAAGGGGCAGAGCCGACCTAGGGGCAAGTTGGGCCTCTTGCTCTCCCTGCTGCCCTGAGGCTGCTGGGCCAAAGACGTCTTGGGCATCCAGCCCTTTGCTGGTCCCTTCCCTCTGACGAGGCCCTCTGAGCTCCAGCACCTTGCAGTGTGGAGACAGCACCTGCCAGCAATCTCCTCTCCAAGGAGGCCTCAACCGAGGCCTAGGCCCAGGGGAAAGGCACCAGCGGGGATGCGCCTGGGGAGGCGCCCGGGCATGTCTGGACCCAGTCCCCGCAGCCTGCCCCTTGGTGGGGCAGTACCACTGGAGGCCAGGAAGGTCTGGGCAAGGCTGACCAGGGGCAGGGGACCTGCTGGGTCCTGCCCCTGGCCTGTGGGGCCTCTGAGCACAACCGGCCCTCTCCCACTGGAAGACCTCCCCGGCTGCCTCCAAAGGCCGTTTTGCACGCACTCCCGCCCACTCTTCCCACCAAGCGCGCACAATGCTCCCAAGCCCGGGAGAAAAGCGCTTCGGGGTGGTGCTCTCTCCGGGCCCTTGCCCCTGAGACTGGGGGCCAGGCAGGGGGTCCACACTCCCAGGCCAAGGCAGAACCACATGCACACGTCTGTTCCTGACCCCTGCACCGGCAGAGAGCTCGGGGGAGCCAGAGTCTGTCAGGCAGCTGCTGGGCTGGCCGCCTTTGTGGGAAGGGGCAGAGCCGACCTAGGTTCAAGTAGGGCCTCTTGCTCTCCCTGCTGCCCTGAGGCTGCTGGGCCAAAGAGGTCTTGGGCATCCAGCCCTTTGCTTGTCCCTTCCCTCTGACGAGGCCCTCTGAGCTCCAGCACCTTGCAGTGTGGAGACAGCCCCTGCCAGCAACCTCCTCTCCAAGGAGGCCTCAACCGAGACCTAGGACCAGGGGAAAGGCACCAGCGGGGATGAGCCTGGGGAAGCGCCCAGGCATGTCTGGACCCAGTCCCCGCAGCCTGCCCCTTGGTGGGGCAGTACCCCCGGAGGCCAGGAAGGTCTGGGAAAGGCTGGCCAGGGGCAGGGGACCTGCTGGGTCCTGCCCCTGGCCTGTGGGGCCTCTGAGCACAACCGGCCCTCTCCCACTGGAAGACCTCCCCGGCTGCCTCCAAAGGCCGGTTTGCAAGCGCTCCCGGCCACTGTTACCAGCAGGCGGGCACAATGCTCCTAAGCCCGGAAGAAAAGCGCTTCAGGGTGGTGCTCTCTCTGGGCCCTTGCCCCTGAGCCTGGGGGCAAGGCAGGGTGTCCACACTCCCAGGCCAAGGCAGAACCACATGCACACGTCTGACCTGCCCCCTGCACCGGCAGAGAGCTCGGGGGAGCCAGAGTCTGTCAGGCAGCTGCTGGGCTGGCCGCCTGTGTGGGAAGTGGCAGAGCCGACCTAGGGGCAAGTTGGGCCTCTTGCTCTCCCTGCTGCCCTGAGGCTGCTGGGCCAAAGAGGTCTTGGGCATCCAGCCCCTTGCTGGTCCCTTCCCTCTGACGAGGCCCTCTGAGCTCCAGCACCTTGCAGTGTGGAGACAGCCCCTGCCAGCAACCTCCTCTCCAAGGAGGCCTCAACCGAGGCCTAGGCCCAGGGGAAAGGCACCAGCGGGGATGAGCCTGGGGAGGCGCCCGGGCATGTCTGGACCCAGTCCCCGCAGCCTGCCCCTTGGTGGGGCAGTACCCCCGGAGGCCAGGAAGGTCTGGGCAAGGCTGGCCAGGGGCAGGGGCCCTGCTGGGTCCTGCCCCTGGCCTGTGGGGCCTCTGAGCACAACCGGCCCTCTCCCACTGGAAGAACTCCCCGGCTGCCTCCAAAGGCCAGTTTGCCAACACTCCCACCCGCTGTTCCCGCCAGGCACGCACAATGCTCCCAAGCCCGGGAGAAAAGCGCTTCGGGGTGGTGCTCTCCTCGGGCCCTTGCCCCTGAGCCTGGGGTCCAGGTAGTTGGTCCACACTCCCAGACCAAGGCAGAACCACATGCACACGTCTGTTCCTGACCCCTGCACCGGCAGAGAGCTCGGGGGAGCCAGAATCTGTCAGGCAGCTGCTGGGCTGGCCGCCTGTGTGGGAAGGGGCAGAGCCGACCTAGGGGCAAGTTGGGCCTCTTCCTCTCCCTGCTGCCCTGAGGCTGCTGGGCCAAAGAGGTCTTGTGCATCCAGCCACTTGCTGGTCCCTTCCCTCTGACGAGGCCCTCTGAGCTCCAGCACCTTGCAGTGTGGAGACAGCCCCTGCCAGCAACATCCTCTCCAAGGAGGCCTCAACCGAGGCCTAGGCCCAGGGGAAAGGCACCAGCGGGGATGAGCCTGGGGAGGCGCCCGGGCATGTCTGGACCCAGTCCCCGCAGCCTGCCCCTTGGTGGGGCAGTACCCCCGGAGGCCAGGAAGATCTGGGCAAGGCTGGCCAGGGGCAGGGGCCCTGCTGGGTCCTCCCCATGGCCTGTGGGGCCTCTGAGCACAACCGGCCCTCTCCCACTGGAAGACCTCCCCGGCTGCCTCCAAAGGCCAGTTTGCCAACACTCCTGCCCGCTCTTCCCGCCAGGCACGCACAATGCTCCCAAGCCCGGGAGAAAAGCGCTTCGGGGTGGTGGTCTCTCCGGGCCCTTGCCCCTGAGCCTGGGGGCCAGGCAGGGGATCCACAGTCCCAGGCCAAGGCACAACAACATGCACACGTCTGTTCCTGCCCCCTCCACCGGCAGAGAGCTGGGGGGAGCCAGAGTCTGTCAGGCAGCTGCTGGGCTGGCCGCCTGTGTGGGAAGGGGCAGAGCCGACCTAGGGGCAAGTTGGGCCTCTTCCTCTCCCTGCTGCCCTGAGGCTGCTGGGCCAAAGAGGTCTTGGGCATCCAGCCCCTTGCTTGTCCCTTCCCTCTGACGAGGCCCTCTGAGCTCCAGCACCTTGCAGTGTGGAGACAGCCCCTGCCAGCAATCTCCTCTCCAAGAAGGCCTCAACCGAGGCCTAGGCCCAGGGAAAAGGCACCAGCGGGGTTGAGCCAGGGGAGGCGCCCGGGCATGTCTGGACCCTGTCCCCGCAGCCTGCCCCTTGGTGGGGCAGTATCCCCGGAGGCCAGGAAGGTCTGGGCAAGGCTGGCCAGGGGCAGGGGCCCTGCTGGGTCCTGCCCCTGGCCTGTGGGGCCTCTGAGCACAACCGGCCCTTGCCCACTGGAAGACCTCCCCGGCTGCCTCCAAAGGCCGGTTTGCAAGCACTCCCGACCACTGTTCCCGCCAGGCGCGCACAATGCTCCCAAGCCCGGGAGAAAAGCGCTTCGGGGTGGTGGTCTCTCCGGGCCCCTGCCCCTGAGCCTGGGGGCCAGGCAGGGGATCCACAGTCCCAGGCCAAGGCAGAACCACATGCACACGTCTGTTCCTGCCCCCTCCACCGGCAGAGAGCTGGGGGGAGCCAGAGTCTGTCAGGCAGCTGCTGGGCTGGCCGCCTGTGTGGGAAGGGGCAGAGCCGACCTAGGGGCAAGTTGGGCCTCTTGCTCTCCCTGCTGCCCTGAGGCTGCTGGGCCAAAGAGGTCTTGGGCATCCAGCCCCTTGCTGGTCCCTTCCCTCTGACGAGGCCCTCTGAGCTCCAGCACCTTGCAGTGTGGAGACAGCCCCTGCCAGCAACCTCTTCTCCAAGGAGGCCTCAACCGAGGCCTAGGCCCAGGGGAAAGGCACCAGCGGGGATGAGCCAGTGGAGGCGCACGGGCATGTCTGGACCCAGTCCCCGCAGCCTGCCCCTTGGTGGGGCAGTACCCCCGGAGGCCAGGAAGGTCTGGGCAAGGCTGGCCAGGGGCAGGGGCCCTGCTGGGTCCTGCCCCTGGCCTGTGGGGCCTCTGAGCACAACCGGCCCTCTCCCACTGGAAGACCTCCCCGGCTGCCTCCAAAGGCCGGTTTGCCAACACTCCCGCCCGCTGTTCCCGCCAGGCACGCACAATGCTCCCAAGCCCGGGAGAAAAGCGCTTCAGGGTGTTGCCCTCTCCGGGCCCTTGCCCCTGAGCCTGGGGTCCAGGCAGTGGGTCCACACTCCCAGACCAAGGCAGAACCACATGCACACGTCTGTTCCTGACCCCTGCACCGGCAGAGAGCTCGGGGGAGCCAGAGTCTGTCAGGCAGCTGCTGGGTTGGCTGCCTGTGTGGGAAGGGGCAGAGCCGACCTAGGGGCAAGTTGGGCCTCTTCCTCTCCCTGCTGCCGTGAGGCTGCTGGGCCAAAGAGGTCTTGGCCATCCAGCCCCTTGCTGGTCCCTTCCCTCTGACGAGGCCCTCTGAGCTCCAGCACCTTGCAGTGTGGAGACAGCCCCTGCCAGCAACCTCCTCTCCAAGGAGGCCTCAACCGAGGCCTAGGCCCAGGGGAAAGGCACCAGCGGGGATGAGCCAGTGGAGGCGCAAGGGCATGTCTGGACCCAGTCCCCGCAGCCTGCCCCTTGGTGGGGCAGTACCCCCGGAGGCCAGGAAGGTCTGGGCAAGGCTGCGAGGGGCAGGGGCCCTGCTGGGTCGTGCCCCTGGCCTGTGGGGCGTCTGAGCACAACCGGCACTCTCCCACTGGAAGACCTCCCCGTCTGCCTCCAAAGGCCGGTTTGCAAGCACTCCCGCCCGCTGTTCCCGCCAGGCAGGCACAATGCTCCCAAGCCCGGGAGAAAAGCGCTTCGGGGTGGTGCTCTCCTCGGGCCCTTGCCCCTGAGCCTGGGGGCCAGGCAGTTGGAACACACTCCCAGGCCAAGGCAGAACGACATGCACACGTCTGTTCCTGCCCCCTACACCGGCAGAGAGCTCGGGGGAGCCAGAGACTGCCAGGCTGCTGCTGGGCTGGCTGCCTGTGTGGGACGGGGCAGAGCCGACCTAGGGGCAAGTTGGGCCTCTTGCTCTCCCTGCTGCCCTGAGGCTGCTGGGTCAAAGAGGTCTTGGGCATCCAGCCCTTTCCTGGTCCCTTCCCTCTGACGAGGCCCTCTGAGCTCCAGCACCTTGCAGTGTGGAGACAGCCCCTGCCAGCAACCTCCTCTCCAAAGAGGCCTCAACCGAGGCCTACGCCCAGGGGAAAAGCACCAGCGGGGATGATCCTGGGGAGGCGCACGGACATGTCTGGACCCAGTCCCCGCAGCCTGCCCCTTGGTGGGGCAGTACCCCCGGAGGCCAGGAAGGTCTGGGCAAGGCTGGCCAGGGGCAGTGTCCCTGCTGGGTCCTGCCCCTGGCCTGTGAGGCCTCTGAGCACAACCGGCCCTCTCCCACTGGAAGACCTCCCCAGCTGCCTCCAAAGTCCTGTTTGCAAACACTCCCGCCCGCTGTTCACGCCAGGCTCGCACAATGCTCCCAAGCCCGGGAGAAAAGCGCTTCGGGGTGGTGCTCTCTCCGGGCCCTTGCCCCTGAGCCTGGGCGCCAGGCAGTGGGTCCACACTCCCAGACCAAGGCAGAACCACATGCACACGTCTGTTCCTGACCCCTGCACCGGCAGAGAGCTTGGGGGAGCCAGAGTCTGTCAGGCAGCTGCTGGGCTGGCCGCCTGTGTGGGAAGGGGCAGAGCCGACCTAGGGGCAAGTTGGGCCTCTTCCTCTCCCTGCTGCCCTGAGGCTGCTGGGCCAAAGAGGTCTTGGGCATCCAGCCCCTTGCTGGTCCCTTCCCTCTGACGAGGCCCTCTGAGCTCCAGCACCTTGCAGTGTGGAGACAGCCCCTGCCAGCAACCTCCTCTCCAATGAGGCCTCAACCGAGGCCTAGGCCCAGGGGAAAGGCACCAGCGGGGATGAGCCTGGGGAGGCGCCCGGGCATGTCTGGACCCAGTCCCCGCAGCCTGCCCCTTGGTGGGGCAGTACCCCCGGAGGCCAGGAAGGTCTGGGCAAGGCTGCCAGGGGCAGGGACAGCGCTGGGTCCTGCCCCTGGCCTGTGGGACGTCTGAGCACAACCGGCACTCTCCCGCTGGAAGACCTCCCCGGCTGCCTCCAAAGGCCGGTTTGCAAGCACTCCCGCCCGCTGTTCCCGCCAGGCACGCACAATGCTCCCAAGCCCGGGAGAAAAGCGCTTCGGGGTGGTGGTCTCTCCGGGCCCCTGCCCCTGAGCCTGGGGGCCAGGCAGGGGATCCACAGTCCCAGGCCAAGGCAGAACCACATGCACACGTCTGTTCCTGCCCCCTCCACCGGCAGAGAGCTGGGGGGAGCCAGAGTCTGTCAGGCAGCTGCTGGGCTGGCCGCCTGTGTGGGAAGGGGCAGAGCCGACCTAGGGGCAAGTTGGGCCTCTTGCTCTCCCTGCTGCCCTGAGGCTGCTGGGCCAAAGAGGTCTTGGGCATCCAGCCCCTTGCTGGTCCCTTCCCTCTGACGAGGCCCTCTGAGCTCCAGCACCTTGCAGTGTGGAGACAGCCCCTGCCAGCAACCTCTTCTCCAAGGAGGCCTCAACCGAGGCCTAGGCCCAGGGGAAAGGCACCAGCGGGGATGAGCCAGTGGAGGCGCACGGGCATGTCTGGACCCAGTCCCCGCAGCCTGCCCCTTGGTGGGGCAGTACCCCCGGAGGCCAGGAAGGTCTGGGCAAGGCTGGCCAGGGGCAGGGGCCCTGCTGGGTCCTGCCCCTGGCCTGTGGGGCCTCTGAGCACAACCGGCCCTCTCCCACTGGAAGACCTCCCCGGCTGCCTCCAAAGGCCGGTTTGCCAACACTCCCGCCCGCTGTTCCCGCCAGGCACGCACAATGCTCCCAAGCCCGGGAGAAAAGCGCTTCAGGGTGTTGCCCTCTCCGGGCCCTTGCCCCTGAGCCTGGGGTCCAGGCAGTGGGTCCACACTCCCAGACCAAGGCAGAACCACATGCACACGTCTGTTCCTGACCCCTGCACCGGCAGAGAGCTCGGGGGAGCCAGAGTCTGTCAGGCAGCTGCTGGGTTGGCTGCCTGTGTGGGAAGGGGCAGAGCCGACCTAGGGGCAAGTTGGGCCTCTTCCTCTCCCTGCTGCCCTGAGGCTGCTGGGCCAAAGACGTCTTGGGCATCCAGCCCCTTACTGGTCCCTTCCCTCTGACGAGGCCCTCTGAGCTCCAGCACCTTGCAGTGTGGAGACAGCCCCTGCCAGCAACCTCTCCAAGGAGGCCTCAACCGAGGCCTAGGCCCAGGGGAAAGGCACCAGCGGGGATGAGCCAGTGGAGGCGCAAGGGCATGTCTGGACCCAGCCACCGCAGCCTGCCCCTTGGTGGGGCAGTACCCCCGGAGGCCAGGAAGGTCTGGGCAAGGCTGGCCAGGGGCAGGGGCCCTGCTGGTTCGTGCCCCTGGCCTGTGGGGCGTCTGAGCACAACCGGCACTCTCCCGCTGGAAGACCTCCCCGTCTGCCTCCAAAGGCCGGTTTGCAAGCACTCCCGCCCGCTGTTCCCGCCAGGCAGGCACAATGCTCCCAAGCCCGGGAGAAAAGCGCTTCGGGGTGGTGCTCTCCTCGGGCCCTTGCCCCTGAGCCTGGGGGCCAGGCAGTTGGAACACACTCCCAGGCCAAGGCAGAACGACATGCACACGTCTGTTCCTGCCCCCTACACCGGCAGAGAGCTCGGGGGAGCCAGAGACTGCCAGGCTGCTGCTGGGCTGGCTGCCTGTGTGGGACGGGGCAGAGCCGACCTAGGGGCAAGTTGGGCCTCTTGCTCTCCCTGCTGCCCTGAGGCTGCTGGGTCAAAGAGGTCTTGGGCATCCAGCCCTTTGCTGGTCCCTTCCCTCTGACGAGGCCCTCTGAGCTCCAGCACCTTGCAGTGTGGAGACAGCCCCTGCCAGCAACCTCCTCTCCAAAGAGGCCTCAACCGAGGCCTACGCCCAGGGGAAAAGCACCAGCGGGGATGATCCTGGGGAGGCGCACGGACATGTCTGGACCCAGTCCCCGCAGCCTGCCCCTTGGTGGGGCAGTACCCCCGGAGGCCAGGAAGGTCTGGGCAAGGCTGGCCAGGGGCAGGGTCCCTGCTGGGTCCTGCCCCTGGCCTGTGAGGCCTCTGAGCACAACCGGCCCTCACCCACTGGAAGACCTCCCCAGCTGCCTCCAAAGTCCTGTTTGCAAACACTCCCGCCCGCTGTTCACGCCAGGCTCGCACAATGCTCCCAAGCCCGGGAGAAAAGCGCTTCGGGGTGGTGCTCTCTCCGGGCCCTTGCCCCTGAGCCTGGGGGCCAGGCAGTGGGTCCACACTCCCAGACCAAGGCAGAACCACATGCACACGTCTGTTCCTGACCCCTGCACCGGCAGAGAGCTCGGGGGAGCCAGAGTCTGTCAGGCAGCTGCTGGGCTGGCCGCCTGTGTGGGAAGGGGCAGAGCCGACCTAGGGGCAAGTTGGGCCTCTTCCTCTCCCTGCTGCCCTGAGGCTGCTGGGCCAAAGAGGTCTTGGGCATCCAGCCCCTTGCTGGTCCCTTCCCTCTGACGAGGCCCTCTGAGCTCCAGCACCTTGCAGTGTGGAGACAGCCCCTGCCAGCAACCTCCTCTCCAATGAGGCCTCAACCGAGGCCTAGGCCCAGGGGAAAGGCACCAGCGGGGATGAGCCTGGGGAGGCGCCCGGGCATGTCTGGACCCAGTCCCCGCAGCCTGCCCCTTGGTGGGGCAGTACCCCCGGAGGCCAGGAAGGTCTGGGCAAGGCTGCCAGGGGCAGGGACAGCGCTGGGTCCTGCCCCTGGCCTGTGGGACGTCTGAGCACAACCGGCCCTCTCCCACTGGAAGACCTCCCCGGCTGCCTCCAAAGGCGGGTTTGCCAACACTCCCGCCCGCTGTTCCCGCCAGGCACGCACAACGCTCCCAAGGCCAGGAGAAAAGCGCTTCGGGGTGTTGCTCTCTCCGGGCCCTTGCCCCTGAGCCTGGGGTCCAGGCAGTGGGTCCACACTCCCAGACCAAGGCAGAACCACATGCACACGTCTGTTCCTGACCCCTGCACCGGCAGAGAGCTCGGGGGAGCCAGAGTCTGTCAGGCAGCTGCTGGGTTGGCTGCCTGTGTGGGAAGGGGCAGAGCCGACCTAGGGGCAAGTTGGGCCTCTTGCTCTCCCTGCTGCCCTGAGGCTGCTGGGCCAAAGAGGTCTTGGGCATCCAGCCCCTTGCTGGTCCCTTCCCTCTGACGAGGCCCTCTGAGCTCCAGCACCTTGCAGTGTGGAGACAGCCCCTGCCAGCAACCTCCTCTCCAAGGAGGCCTCAACCTAGGCCTAGGCCCAGGGGAAAGGCACCAGCGGGGATGAGCCAGTGGAGGCGCACGGGCATATCAGGACCCAGTCCACGCAGCCTGCCCCTTGGTGGGGCAGTACCCCCGGAGGCCAGGAAGGTCTGGGCAAGGCTGGCCAGGGGCAGGGGCCCTGCTGGGTCCTGCCCCTGGCCTGTGGGGCCTCTGAGCACAAACGGCCCTCTCCCACTGGAAGAACTCCCCGGCTGACTCCAAGGGCCAGTTTGCCAACACTCCCGCCCGCTGTTCCCGCCAGGCACGCACAATGCTCCCAAGCCCGGGAGAAAAGCACTTCGGGGTGGTGCTCTCCTCGGGCCCTTGCCCCTGAGCCTGGGGGCCAGGCAGTTGGTCCACACTCCCAGACCAAGGCAGAACCACATGCACACGTCTGTTCCTGACCCCTGCACCGGCAGAGAGCTCGGGGGAGCCAGAGTCTGTCAGGCAGCTGCTGGGCTGGCCGCCTGTGTGGGAAGGGGCAGAGCCGACCTAGGGGCAAGTTGGGCCTCTTGCTCTCCCTGCTGCCCTGAGGCTGCTGGGCCAAAGAGGTCTTGGGCATCCAGCCCCTTGCTGGTCCCTTCCCGCTGACGAGGCCCTCTGAGTTCCAGCACCTTGCAGTATGGAGACAGCCCCTGCCAGCAACCTCCTCTCCAAGGAGGCATCAACCGAGGCCTATGCCCAGGGGAAAGGCACCAGCGGGGATGAGCCTGGGGAGGCGCCCAGGCATGTCTGGACCCAGTTCCCGCAGCCTGCCCCTTGGTGGGGCAGTACCCCCGGAGGCCAGGAAGGTCTGGGCAAGGCTGGCCAGGGGCAGGGGACCTGCTGGGTCCTGCCCCTGGCCTGTGAGGCCTCTGAGCACAACCGGCCCTCTCCCACTGGAAGACCTCCACGGCTGCCTCCAAAGTCCTGTTTGCAAACACTCCCGCCCGCTGTTCACGCCAGGCTCGCACAATGCTCCCAAGCCCGTGAGGAAAGCGCTTCGGGGTGGTGCTCTCTCCGGGCCCTTGCCCCTGAGCCTGGGGGCAAGGCAGGGGGAACACACTCCCAGGCCAAGGCAGAACCTCATGCCCACGTCTGTTCCTGTCCCCTGCACCGGCAGAGAGCTTGGGGGAGCCAGAGTCTGTCAGGCAGCTGCTGGGTTGGCCGCCTGTGTGGGAAGGGGCAGAGCCGCCCTAGGGGCAAGTTGGGCCTCTTGCTCTCCCTGCTGCCCTGAGGCTGCTGGGTCAAAGACGTCTTGGGCATCCAGCCCCTTACTGGTCCCTTCCCTCTGACGAGGCCCTCTGAGCTCCAGCACCTTGCAGTGTGGAGACAGCCCCTGCCAGCAACCTCCTCTCCAAGGAGGCCTCAACCGAGGCCTAGGCCCAGGGGAAAGGCACCAGTGGGGATGAGCCTGGGGAGGCGCCCGGGCATGTCTGGACCCAGGCCCCGCAGCCTGCCCCTTGGTGGGGCAGTACCCCCGGAGGCCAGGAAGGTCTGGGCAAGGCTGGCCAGGGGCAGGGGCCCTGCTGCGTCCTGCCCCTGGCCTGTGGGGCCTCTGAGCACAACCGGCCCTCTCCCACTGGAAGACCTCCCCGGCTGCCTCCAAAGGCCGGTTTGCAAGCGCTCCCGCCCACTGTTCCCAGCAGGCGTGCACAATGCTCCCAAGCCCGGGAGAAAAGCGCTTCAGGGTGGTGCTCTCTCCGGGCCCTTTCCCCTGAGCCTGGGGGCCAGGCAGGGGGTCCACACTCCCAGGCCAAGGCAGAACGACATGCACACGTCTGTTCCTGCCCCATGCACCGGCAGAGACCTCGGGGCAGCCAGAGTCTGTCAGGCAGCTGCTGGGCTGGCCGCCTGTGTGGGACGGGGCAGAGCCGACCTAGGGGCAAGTTGGGCCTCTTGCTCTCCCTGCTGCCCTGAGGCTGCTGGGCCAAAGAGATCTTGGGCATCCAGCCCCTTGCTTGTCCCTTCCCTCTGACGAGGCCCTCTGAGCTCCAGCACCTTGCAGTGTGGAGACAGCCCCTGCCAGCAACCTCCTCTCCAAGGAGGCCTCAACCGAGGCCTAGGACCAGGGGAAAGGCACCAGCGGAGATGAGCCTGGGGAGGCGCCCGGGCATGTCTGGACCCAGTCCCCACAGCCTGCCCCTTGGTGGGGCAGTACCCCCGGAGGCCAGGAAGGTCTGCGCAAGGCTGGCCACGGGCAGGGGCCCTGCTGGGTCCTGCCCCTGGCCTGTGGGGCCTCTGAGCACAACCGGCCCTCTCCCACTGGAAGACTTCCCCGGCTGCCTCCAAAGGCCGGTTTGCCAACACTCCCGCCCGCTGTTCCCGCCAGGCACGCACTATTCTCCCAAGCCCGGGAGAAAAGCGCTTCGGGGTGTTGCTCTCTCCGGGCCCTTGCCCCTGAGCGTGGGGGCGAGGCAGTGGGTCTACACTCCCAGACCAACGCAGAACCACATGCACACGTCTGTTCCTGACCCCTGCACCGCAGAGAGCTCGGGGAGGCCAGAGTCTGTCAGGCAGCTGCTGGGCTGGCCGCCTGTGTGGGAAGGGGCAGAGCCGACCTAGGGGCAAGTTGGGCCTCTTCCTCTCCCGGCTGCCCTGAGGCTGCTGGGCCAAAGAGGTCTTGGGCATCCAGCCCCTTGCTGGTCCCTTCCTTCTGACGAGGCCCTCTGAGCTCCAGCACCTTGCAGTGTGGAGACAGACCCTGCCAGCAACCTCCTCTCCAAGGAGGCCTCAACCGAGGCCTAGGCCCAGGGGAAAGGCACCAGCGGGGATGAGCCTGGGGAGGCGCCCGGGCATGTCTGGACCCAGTCCCCGCAGCCTGCCCCTTGGTGGGGCAGTACCCCCGGAGGCCAGGAGGGTCTGGGCAAGGCTGCCAGGGGCAGGGACACTGCTGGGTCCTGCCCCTGGCCTGTGGGGCGTCTGAGCACAACCGGCCCTCTCCCGCTGGAAGACCTCCCCGGCTGCCTCCAAAGGCCGGTTTGCAAGCACTCCCGCCCGCTGTTCCCGCCAGGCACGCACAATGCTCCCAAGCCCGGGAGAAAAGCGCTTCGGGGTGGTGCTGTTTCCGGGCCCTTGCCCCTGAGCCTGGGGGACAGGCAGGGGGAACACACTCCCAGGCCAAGGCAGAACGACATGCACACGTCTGTTCCTGCCCCCTACACCGGCAGAGAGTTCGGGGGAGCCAGAGACTGCCAGGCTGCTGCTGGGCTGGCTGCCTGTGTGGGACGGGGTAGACCCGACCTAGGGGCAAGTTGGGCCTCTTGCTCTCCCTGCTGCCCTGAGGCTGCTGCGTCAAAGAGGTCTTGGGCATCCAGCCCTTTGCTGGTCCTTTCCCTCTGACGAGGCCCTCTGAGCTCCAGCACCTTGCAGTGTGCAGACAGCCCCTGCCGGCAACCTCCTCTCCAAGGAGGCCTCAACCGAGGCCTAGGCCCAGGGGAAAGGCACCAGCGGGGATGAGCCTGGGGAGGCGCCCGGGCATGTCTGGACCCAGTCCCCGCAGCCTGCCCCTTGGTGGGGTAGTACCCCCGGAGGCCAGGAAGGTCTGGGCAAGGCTGCCAGAGGCAGGGACACTGCTGGGTCCTGCCCCTGGCCTGTGGGGCCTCTGAGAACAACTGGCACTCTCCCGCTGGAAGACCTCCCCGGATGCCTCCAAAGGCTGGTTTGCAAGCACTCAATCCCGCTGTTCACGCCAGCTGCGCACAATGCTCCCAAGCCCGGGAGAAAAGCATTTTGGGGTGGTGCTCACTCCGGGCTTTGGAAGACCTCCCCGGCTGCCTCCAAGGCCGGTTTGCAAGCACTTCTGCCTGCTGTTCCTGCCACCCGCGCACAATGCTCCCAAGCCCGGGAGAAAAGCGTTTCGGGGTGGTGTTCTCTCTGGACCCAAGAAAGACCTCCCGGGCTGCCCCCAAATGCCGGTTTGCAAGCACTCCCACTCACTGTTCCCGCCATCCGTGCAAATGCTCCAAGCCCAGGAGAAAAGCCCTTCAGGGTGGTGCTCTCTCCCGGCCCTTGGAAGACCTCCCCGGCTGCCTCCAAAGGCTGGATTTCAAGTACTCCCTCCCGCTGTCCCGCCAGCCGCACACAATGCTCCCAATCACGGGAGAAAAGCGCTTCGGGGTGGTGCTCTCTACGGGCCCTTGGAAGACCTCCCCGTTTGTCTCCAAAGGCCGGTTTGCAAGCACTCATGCCCGCTGTTCCCGCCAGCCGCGCACAATGCTCCCAAGCCTAGGAGAAAAGCGCTTCGGGGTGGTGCTCTCTCCCGGCCCTTGGAAGACCTCCCCGGCTGCCTCCAAAGGCCGGTTTGCAAGCACTCAATCCCGCTGTTCCCGCCAGCCGCGCACAATGCTCCCAAGCCCGGGAGAAAAGCGCTTCGGGGTGGTGCTCTCTCCCGGCCCTTGAAAGACCTCCCCGGCTGCCTCCAAAGGCTGGTTTTCAAGAACTCCCTCCCGCTGACCCGCCAGCCGCACACAATGCTCCCAATCCCGGGAGAAAAGCATTTTGAGGTGGTCTCTCTCCGGGCCCTTGGAAGACTCCCCGGCTGCCTCTAAAGGCCGGTTTGCAAGCACTCATGTCCTCTGTTCCCGACAGCCGCGAACAATGCTCCCAATTCCGTGAGAAAAGTGCTTCGGGATGGTGCTCTCTCCGGGCCCTTGGAAGACCTCCCAAGCTGCCTCCAAAGGCCGGTTTGCAAGCACTCCTGCCTGCTGTTCCCGCCACCCGAGCAGAATGCTCCCAAGCGCGGGAGAAAAGCGCTTCGGGGTGGTGCTCTCTACAGGCCCTTGGAAGACCTCCCCCGCTGCCTCCAAAGGCTGGATTTCAAGTACTCCCTCCCGCTGTCCCGCCAGCCGCACACAATGCTCCCAATCACGGGAGAAAAGCGCTTCGGGGTGGTGCTCTCTACGGGCCCTTGGAAGACCTCCCCGTTTGTCTCCAAAGGCCGGTTTGCAAGCACTCATGCCCGCTGTTCCCGCCAGCCGCGCACAATGCTCCCAAGCCTAGGAGAAAAGCGCTTCGGGGTGGTGCTCTCTCCCGGCCCTTGGAAGACCTCCCCGGCTGCCTCCAAAGGCCGGTTTGCAAGCACTCAATCCCGCTGTTCCCGCCAGCCGCGCACAATGCTCCCAAGCCCGGGAGAAAAGCGCTTCGGGGTGGTGCTCTCTCCCGGCCCTTGAAAGACCTCCCCGGCTGCCTCCAAAGGCTGGTTTTCAAGAACTCCCTCCCGCTGACCCGCCAGCCGCACACAATGCTCCCAAGCCCGGGAGAAAAGCATTTTGAGGTGGTCTCTCTCCGGGCCCTTGGAAGACTCCCCGGCTGCCTCTAAAGGCCGGTTTGCAAGCACTCATGTCCTCTGTTCCCGACAGCCGCGAACAATGCTCCCAATTCCGTGAGAAAAGTGCTTCGGGATGGTGCTCTCTCCGGGCCCTTGGAAGACCTCCCAAGCTGCCTCCAAAGGCCGGTTTGCAAGCACTCCCGCCCGCTGTTTCCGCCAGCCTCGCACAATGCTCCCAAGCCCGGGAGAAAAGCGCTTCGGGGTGGTGTTCTCTCCGTGCCAATGGAGGACCTCCCTGGCTGCCCCCAAAGGCCGGTTTGCAAGCACTCCCACTCGCTGTTCCCGCCAGCCACGCACAATCCTCCAAAACCCCGGAGAAAAGCGCTTCGGGGTGGTGTTCTCTCCATGCCCATGGAAGACCTCCCGGGGTGCCCCCAAAGGCCGGTTTGGAAGCACTCCGACTCGCTGTTCCCGCCATCCGCGCACAATGCTCCCAAGCCCGGGAGAAAAGCATTTTGGGGTGGTGCTCACACCGGGCCCTGGAAGACCTCCCCGGCTGCCTCCAAAGGACGGTTTTCAAGCACTCCTGCCTGCTGTTCCCGCCACCCGCGCACAATGCTCCCAAGCCCGGGAGAAAAGCGCTTCGGGGTGGTGCTCTCTACAGGCCCTTGGAAGACCTCCCCGGCTGCCTCCAAAGGCCGGTTTGCAAGGACTCCTTCCTGCTGTTCCCGCCAGCCACGCACAATGCTCCCAAGCCCGGGAGAAAAGCATTTTGGGGTGGTGCTCACACCGGGCCCTGGAAGACCTCCCCGGCTGCCTCCAAAGGACGGTTTTCAAGCACTCCTGCCTGCTGTTCCCGCCACCCGAGCAGAATGCTCCCAAGCGCGGGAGAAAAGCGCTTCGGGGTGGTGCTCTCTACAGGCCCTTGGAAGACCTCCCCCGCTGCCTCCAAAGGCCGGTTTGCAAGGACTCCTTCCTGCTGTTCCCGCCAGCCACGCACAATGCTCCCAAGCCCGGGAGAAAAGCATTTTGGGGTGGTGCTCACTCCGGGCCCTTGGAAGACCTCCCCGGCTGCCTCCAATGGCCAGTTTGCAAGCACTCATGTCCGCTGTTCCCACCAGCCTCGCACAATGCTCCCAAGCCCGGGAGAAAAGCTTTTTGGGGTGGTGCTCACACCGGGCCCTGGAAGACCTCCCCGGCTGCCTCCAAAGGCCAGTTTTCAAGCACTCCTGCCTGCTGTTCCCCCCACCTGCGCACAATGCTCCCAAGCCCGGGAGAAAAGCGCTTCGGGGTGGTGCTCTCTACAGGCCGTTGGAAGACCTCCCCGGCTGCCTCCAAAGGCCGGTTTGCAAGGACTCCTTCCTGCTGTTCCCGCCAGCCACGCACAATGCTCCCAAGCCCGGGAGAGAAGCATTTTGGGGTGGTGCTCTCTACAGGCCCTTGGAAGACCTCCCCGGCTGCCTCCAGTGGCCAGTTTGCAAGCACTCATGCCCGCTGTTCCCACCAGCCGCGCACAATGCTCCCAAGCCCGGGAGAAAAGCTTTTTGGGGTGGTGCTCACACCGGGCCCTGGAAGACCTCCCCGGCTGCCTGCAAAGGCCGGTTTTCAAGCACCTCTGCCTGCTGTTCCTGCCACCCGCGCACAATACTCCCAAGCCCGGGAGAAAAGCGCTTCGGGGTGGTGCTCTCTACAGGCCCTTGGAAGACCTCCCCCGCTGCCTCCAAAGGCCGGTTTGCAAGGACTCCTTCCTGCTGTTCCCGCCAGCCACGCACAATGCTCCCAAGCCCGGGAGAAAAGTGCTTCGGGGTGGTGATCTCTCCGGGCCCTTGGAAGTCGTCCCCGGCTGCCTCCAAAGGCCGGTTTGCAAGCACTCATGCCCGTTGTTCCCACCAGCCGCGCACAATGCTCCCAAGCCCGGGAGAAAAGCATTTTGGGGTGGTGCTCACTCCGGGCCCTTGGAAGACCTCCCCGGCTGCCTCCAAAGGCCAGTTTGCAAGCAGTCCTGCCTGCTGTTCCCGCCAGCCGCGCACAATGCTCCCAAGCCCGGGAGAAAAGCGCTTCGGGGTGGTGCTCTCTCCGGGCCCTTGGAAGACGTCCCCGGCTGCCTCCAAAGGCCGGTTTGCAAGCACTCATGCCCGTTGTTCCCACCAGCCGCGCACAATGCTCCCAAGCCCGGGAGAAAAGCATTTTGGGGTGGTGCTCACTCCGGGCCCTTGGAAGACCTCCCTGGCTGCCTCCAAAGGCCAGTTTGCAAGCAGTCCTGCCTGCTGTTCCCGCCAGCCGCGCACAATGTTCCCAAGCCCGGGAGAAAAGCGCTTCGGGGTGGTGCTCTCTCCGGGCACTTTCAAGACCTCCCCGGCTGCCTCCAAAGGCCGGTTTGTAAGTACTCATTCCCGCTGCTTCCACCAGCCACGCACAATGCTCCCAAGCCCGGGAGAAAAGCATTTTGGGGTGGTGCTCTCTCCGGGCCCTTGGAAGACCTCCCGGGCTGCCTCCAAAGGCCGGTTTGCAAGTATTCATGTCCGTTGTTCCCGACAGCCGCGCACAATGCTCCCAAGCCCGAGAGAAAAGCATTTTGGGGTGGTGATCAGTCCGGCCCTTGGAAGACCTCCCCGGCTGCCTCCAAAGGACAGTTTGCAAGCACTCATGCCCGCTGTTCCCGCCAGCCGCGCACAATGCTCCCAAGACCGTGAGAAAAGCGCTTCGGGGTGGTGTTCTCTCAGGGACCATGGAGGACCTCCCCGGCTGCCCCCAAAGGCCGGTTTGCAAGCATACCCACTCGCTGTTCCCGCCAGGCACACACAATGTTCCAAAACCCCGGAGAAAAGCGCTTCGGGGTGGTGGTCTCTCCGGGCCCCTGCCCCTGAGCCTGGGGGCCAGGCAGGGGATCCACAGTCCCAGGCCAAGGCAGAACCACATGCACACGTCTGTTCCTGCCCCCTCCACCGGCAGAGAGCTGGGGGGAGCCAGAGTCTGTCAGGCAGCTGCTGGGCTGGCCACCTGTGTGGGAAGGGGCAGAGCCGACCTAGGGGCAAGTTGGGCCTCTTGCTCTCCCTGCTGCCCTGAGGCTGCTGGGCCAAAGAGGTCTTGGGCATCCAGCCCCTTGCTGGTCCCTTCCCTCTGACGAGGCCCTCTGAGCTCCAGCACCTTGCAGTGTGGAGACAGCCCCTGCCAGCAACCTCCTCTCCAAGGAGGCCTCAACCGAGGCCTAGGCCCAGGGGAAAGGCACCAGCGGAGATGAGCCAGTGGAGGCGCCCGGGCATGTCTGGACCCAGTCCCCGCAGCCTGCCCCTTGGTGGGGCAGTACCCCCGGAGGCCAGGAAGGTCTGGGCAAGGCTGCGAGGGGCAGGGGCCCTGCTGGGTCGTGCCCCTGGCCTGTGGGGCGTCTGAGCACAACCGGCACTCTCCCGCTGGAAGACCTCCCCGTCTGCCTCCAAAGGCCGGTTTGCAAGCACTCCCGCCCGCTGTTCCCGCCAGGCACGCACAATGCTCCCAAGCCCGGGAGAAAAGCGCTTCGGGGTGGTGCTCTCTCCGGGCCCTTGCCGCTGAGCCTGGGGGCCAGGCAGTTGGAACACACTCCCAGGCCAATGCAGAACGACATGCACACGTCTGTTCCTGCCCCCTACACCGGCAGAGAGCTCGGGGGAGCCAGAGACTGCCAGGCTGCTGCTGGGCTGGCTGCCTGTGTGGGACGGGGCAGAGCCGACCTAGGGGCAAGTTGGGCCTCTTGCTCTCCCTGCTGCCCTGAGGCTGCTGGGTCAAAGAGGTCTTGGGTATCCAGCCCTTTGCTGGTCCCTTCCCTCTGACGAGGCCCTCTGAGCTCCAGCACCTTGCAGTGTGGAGACAGCCCCTGCCAGCAACCTCCTCTCCAAAGAGGCCTCAACCGAGGCCTACGCCCAGGGGAAAAGCACCAGCAGGGATGATCCTGGGGAGGCGCACGGACATGTCTGGACCCAGTCCCCGCACCCTGCCCCTTGGTGGGGCAGTACCCCCGGAGGCCAGGAAGGTCTGGGCAAGGCTGGCCAGGGGCAGGGTCCCTGCTGGGTCCTGCCCCTGGCCTGTGAGGCCTCTGAGCACAACCGGCCCTCTCCCACTGGAAGACCTCCCCAGCTGCCTCCAAAGTACTGTTTGCAAACACTCCCGCCCGCTGTTCACGCCAGGCTCGCACAATGCTCCCAAGCCCGGGAGAAAAGCGCTTCGGGGTGGTGCTCTCTCCGGGCCCTTGCCCCTGAGCCTGGGGGCCAGGCAGTGGGTTCACACTCCCAGACCAAGGCAGAACCACATGCACACGTCTGTTCCTGACCCCTGCACCGGTAGAGAGCTCTGGGGAGCCAGAGTCTGTCAGGCAGGTGCTGGGCTGGCCGCCTGTGTGGGAAGGGGCAGAGCCGACCTAGGGGCAAATTGGGCCTCTTCCTCTCCCTGCTGCCCTGAGGCTGCTGGGCCAAAGAGGTCTTGGGCATCCAGCCTTTTGGTGGTCCCTTCCCTCTGACGAGGCCCTCTGAGCTCCAGCACCTTGCAGTGTGGAGACAGCCCCTGCCAGAAACCTCCTCTCCAATGAGGCCTCAACCGAGACCTAGGCCCAGGGGAAAGGCACCAGCGGGGATGAGCCTGGGGAGGCGCCCGGGCAGGTCTGGACCCAGTCCCCGCAGCCTGCCCCTTGGTGGGGCAGTACCCCCGGAGGCCAGGAAGGTCTGTGCAAGGCTGCCAGGGGCAGGGACAGCGCTGGGTCCTGCCCCTGGCCTGTGGGACGTCTGAGCACAACCGGCACTCTCCCGCTGGAAGACCTCCCCGTCTGCCTCCAAAGGCCGGTTTGCAAGCACTCCCGCCCGCTGTTCCCGCCAGGCACGCACAATGCTCCCAAGCCCGGGAGAAAAGCGCTTCGGGGTGGTGCTCTCTCCGGGCCCATGCCCCTAAGCCTGCGGGCCAGGCAGTTGGAACACACTCCCAGGCCAAGACAGAACGACATGAACACGTCTGTTCCTGCCCCCTACACCGGCAGAGAGCTCGGGGGAGCCAGAGACTCTCAGGCAGGTGCTGGGCTGGCCGCCTGTGTGGGAAGGGGCAGAGCCGACCTAGGGGCAAGTTGGGCCTCTTGCTCTCCCTGCTGCCCTGAGGCTGCTGGGACAAAGACTTCTTGGGCATCCAGCCCTTTGCTGGTCCCTTCCCTCTGACGAGGCCCTCTGAGCTCCAGCACCTTGCAGTGTGGAGACAGCACCTGCCAGCAATCTCCTCTCCAAGGACGCCTCAACCGAGGCCTAGGCCCAGGGGAAAGGCAACAGCGGGGATGAGCCTGGGGAGGCGCCCGAGCATGTCTGGACCCAGTCCCCGCAGCCTGCCCCTTGGTGGGGCAGTACCCCTGGAGGCCAGGAAGGTCTGGGAAAGGCTGGCCAGGGGCAGGGGACCTGCTGGGTCCTGCCCCTGGCCCGTGGGACCTCTGAGCACAACCGGCCCTCTCCCACTGGAAGACCTCCCCTGCTGCCTCCAAGGCCGGTTTGCAAGCGCTCCCGCCCACTGTTCCCAGCAGGCGTGCACAATGCTCCCAAGCCCGGGAGAAAAGCGCTTCAGGGTGGTGCTCTCTCCGGGCCCTTGCCCCTGAGCCTGGGGGCAAGGCAGGGTGTCCACACTCCCAGGACAAGGCAGAACCACATGCACACGTCTGATCTGCCCCCTGCACCGGCAGAGAGCTCGGGGGAGCCAGAGTCTGTCAGGCAGCTGCTGGGCTGGCCGCCTGTGTGGGAAGGGGCAGAGCCGACCTAGGGGCAAGTTGGGCCTCTTGCTCTCCCTGCTGCCCTGAGGCTGCTGGGCCAAAGAGGTCTTGGGCATCCAGCCCCTTGCTGGTCCCTTCCCTCTGACGAGGCCCTCTGAGCTCCAGCACCTTTCAGTGTGGAGACAGCCCCTGGCAGCAACCTCCTCTCCAAGGAGGCCTCAACCGAGGCCTAGGCCCAGGGGAAAGGCACCACCGGGGATGAGCCTGGGGAGGCGCCCGGGCATGTCTGGACCCAGTCCCCGCAGCCTGCCCCTTGGTGGGGCAGTACCCCCGGAGGCCAGGAAGGTCTGGGCAAGGCTGCCAGGGGCAGGGACACTGCTGGGTCCTGCCCCTGGCCTGTGGGGCGTCTGAGCACAACCGGCACTCTCCCGCTGGAAGACCTCCCCGTCTGCCTCGAAAGGCCGATTTGCAAGCACTCCCGCCCGCTGTTCCCGCCAGGCACGTACAATGCTCCCAAGCCCGGGAGAAAAGCGCTTCGGGGTGGTGCTCTCTCCGGGCCCTTGCCCCTGAGCCTGGGGGCAAGGCATGGGGAACACACTCCCAGGCCAAGGCAGAACCACATGCCCACGTCTGTTCCTGTCCCCTGCACCGGCAGAGAGCTTGGGGGAGCCAGAGTCTGTCAGGCAGCTGCTGGGTTGGCCGCCTGTGTGGGAAGGGGCAGAGCCGCCCTAGGGGCAAGTTGGGCCTCTTGCTCTCCCTGCTGCCCTGAGGCTGCTGGGCCAAAGACGTCTTGGGCATCCAGCCCCTTACTGGTCCCTTCCCTCTGACGAGGCCCTCTGAGCTCCAGCACCTTGCAGTGTGGAGACAGCCCCTGCCAGCAACCTCCTCTCCAAGGAGGCCTCAACCGAGGCCTAGGCCCAGGGGAAAGGCACCAGCGGGGATGAGCCAGGGGAGGCGCCCGAGCATGTCTGGACCCAGTCCCCGCAGCCTGCCCCTTCGTGGGGCAGTACCCCCGGAGGCCAGGAAGGTCTGGGTAAGACTGGCCAGGGGCAGGGGCCCTGCTGGGTCCTGCCCCTGGCCTGTGGGGCCTCTGAGCACAACCGGCCCTCTCCCACTGGAAGACCTCCCCGGCTGCCTCCAAAGGCCGGTTTGCAAGCGCTCCCGGCCACTGTTACCAGCAGGCGGGCACAATGCTCCTAAGCCCGGAAGAAAAGCGCTTCAGGGTGGTGCTCTCTCTGGGCCCTTGCCCCTGAGCCTGGGGGCAAGGCAGGGTGTCCACACTCCCAGGCCAAGGCAGAACCACATGCCCACGTCTGTTCCTGTCCCCTGCACCGGCAGAGAGCTCGGGGGAGCCAGAGTCTGTCAGGCAGCTGCTGGGCTGGCCGCCTGTGTGGGAAGTGGCAGAGCCGACCTAGGGGCAAGTTGGGCCTCTTGCTCTCCCTGCTGCCCTGAGGCTGCTGGGCCAAAGAGGTCTTGGGCATCCAGCCCCTTGCTGGTCCCTTCCCTCTGACGAGGCCCTCTGAGCTCCAGCACCTTGCAGTGTGGAGACAGCCCCTGCCAGCAACGTCCTCTCCAAGGAGGCCTCAACCGAGGCCTAGGCCCAGGGGAAAGGCACCAGCGGAGATGAGCCAGTGGAGGCGCCCGGGCATGTCTGGACCCAGTCCCCGCAGCCTGCCCCTTGGTGGGGCAGTACCCCCGGAGGCCAGGAAGGTCTGGGCAAGGCTGCGAGGGGCCGGGGCCCTGCTGGGTCGTGCCCCTGGCCTGTGGGGCGTCTGAGCACAACCGGCACTCTCCCGCTGGAAGACCTCCCCGTCTGCCTCCAAAGGCCGGTTTGCAAGCACTCCCGCCCGCTGTTCCCCCCAGGCACGCACAATGCTCCCAAGCCCGGGAGAAAAGCGCTTCGGGGTGGTGCTCTCTCCGGGCCCTTGCCGCTGAGCCTGGGGGCCAGGCAGTTGGAACACACTCCCAGGCCAATGCAGAACGACATGCACACGTCTGTTCCTGCCCCCTACACCGGCAGAGAGCTCGGGGGAGCCAGAGACTGCCAGGCTGCTGCTGGGCTGGCTGCCTGTGTGGGACGGGGCAGAGCCGACCTAGGGGCAAGTTGGGCCTCTTGCTCTCCCTGCTGCCCTGAGGCTGCTGGGTCAAAGAGGTCTTGGGTATCCAGCCCTTTGCTGGTCCCTTCCCTCTGACGAGGCCCTCTGAGCTCCAGCACCTTGCAGTGTGGAGACAGCCCCTGCCAGCAACCTCCTCTCCAAAGAGGCCTCAACCGAGGCCTACGCCCAGGGGAAAAGCACCAGCAGGGATGATCCTGGGGAGGCGCACGGACATGTCTGGACCCAGTCCCCGCAGCCTGCCCCTTGGTGGGGCAGTACCCCCGGAGGCCAGGAAGGTCTGGGCAAGGCTGGCCAGGGGCAGGGTCCCTGCTGGTTCCTGCCCCTGGCCTGTGAGGCCTCTGAGCACAACCGGCCCTCTCCCACTGGAAGACCTCCCCAGCTGCCTCCAAAGTACTGTTTGCAAACACTCCCGCCCGCTGTTCACGCCAGGCTCGCACAATGCTCCCAAGCCCGGGAGAAAAGCGCTTCGGGGTGGTGCTCTCTCCGGGCCCTTGCCCCTGAGCCTGGGGGCCAGGCAGTGGGTCCACACTCCCAGACCAAGGCAGAACCACATGCACACGTCTGTTCCTGACCCCTGCACCGGCAGAGAGCTCTGGGGAGCCAGAGTCTGTCAGGCAGGTGCTGGGCTGGCCGCCTGTGTGGGAAGGGGCAGAGCCGACCTAGGGGCAAGTTGGGCCTCTTCCTCTCCCTGCTGCCCTGAGGCTGCTGGGCCAAAGAGGTCTTGGGCATCCAGCCTTTTGGTGGTCCCTTCCCTCTGACGAGGCCCTCTGAGCTCCAGCACCTTGCAGTGTGGAGACAGCCCCTGCCAGTAACCTCCTCTCCAATGAGGCCTCAACCGAGACCTAGGCCCAGGGGAAAGGCACCAGCGGGGATGAGCCTGGGGAGGCGCCCGGGCAGGTCTGGACCCAGTCCCCGCAGCCTGCCCCTTGGTGGGGCAGTACCCCCGGAGGCCAGGAAGGTCTGTGCAAGGCTGCCAGGGGCAGGGACAGCGCTGGGTCCTGCCCCTGGCCTGTGGGACGTCTGAGCACAACCGGCACTCTCCCGCTGGAAGACCTCCCCATCTGCCTCCAAAGGCCGGTTTGCAAGCACTCCCGCCCGCTGTTCCCGCCAGGCACGCACAATGCTCCCAAGCCCGGGAGAAAAGCGCTTCGGGGTGGTGCTCTCTCCGGGCCCATGCCCCTAAGCCTGCGGGCCAGGCAGTTGGAACACACTCCCAGGCCAAGACAGAACGACATGAACACGTCTGTTCCTGCCCCCTACACCGGCAGAGAGCTCGGGGGAGCCAGAGTCTCTCAGGCAGGTGCTGGGCTGGCCGCCTGTGTGGGAAGGGGCAGAGCCGACCTAGGGGCAAGTTGGGCCTCTTGCTCTCCCTGCTGCCCTGAGGCTGCTGGGACAAAGACTTCTTGGGCATCCAGCCCTTTGCTGGTCCCTTCCCTCTGACGAGGCCCTCTGAGCTCCAGCACCTTGCAGTGTGGAGACAGCACCTGCCAGCAATCTCCTCTCCAAAGACGCCTCAACCGAGGCCTAGGCCCAGGGGAAAGGCAACAGCGGGGATGAGCCTGGGGAGGCGCCCGAGCATGTCTGGACCCAGTCCCCGCAGCCTGCCCCTTGGTGGGGCAGTACCCCTGGAGGCCAGGAAGGTCTGGGAAAGGCTGGCCAGGGGCAGGGGACCTGCTGGGTCCTGCCCCTGGCCCGTGGGACCTCTGAGCACAACCGGCCCTCTCCCACTGGAAGACCTCCCCGGCTGCCTCCAAAGTCCTGTTTGCCAACACTCCCACCCACTGTTCACGCCAGACTTGCACAATGCTCCCAAGCCCGGGAGAAAAGCGCTTCGGGGTGGTGCTCTCTCCGGGCCCTTGCCCCTGAGCCTGGGGGCAAGGCATGGGGAACACACTCCCAGGCCAAGGCAGAACCACATGCCCACGTCTGTTCCTGTCCCCTGCACCGGCAGAGAGCTTGGGGGAGCCAGAGTCTGTCAGGCAGCTGCTGGGTTGGCCGCCTGTGTGGGAAGGGGCAGAGCCGCCCTAGGGGCAAGTTGGGCCTCTTGCTCTCCCTGCTGCCCTGAGGCTGCTGGGCCAAAGACGTCTTGGGCATCCAGCCCCTTACTGGTCCCTTCCCTCTGACGAGGCCCTCTGAGCTCCAGCACCTTGCAGTGTGGAGACAGCCCCTGCCAGCAACCTCCTCTCCAAGGAGGCCTCAACCGAGGCCTAGGCCCAGGGGAAAGGCACCAGCGGGGATGAGCCTGGGGAGGCGCCCGGGGATGTCTGGACCCAGTCACGGCAGCCTGCCCCTTGGTGGGGCAGTTCCCCCGGAGGCCAGGAAGGTCTGGGCAAGGCTGGCCAGGGTCAGGGGCCCTGCTGGGTCCTGCCCCTGGCCTGTGGGGCCTCTGAGCACAACCGGCCCTCTCCCACTGGAAGACCTCCCCGGCTGCCTCCAAAGTCCTGTTTGCAAGCACTCCCGCCCACTGTTCCCGCCAGGCGCGCACAATGCTCCCAAGCCCGGGAGAAAAGCGCTTCGGGGTGGTGGTCTCTCCGGGCCCTTGCCCCTGAGCCTGGGGGCCAGGCAGGGGATCCACAGTCCCAGGCCAAGGCACAACAACATGCACACGTCTGTTCCTGCCCCCTCCACCGGCAGAGAGCTGGGGGGAGCCAGAGTCTGTCAGGCAGCTGCTGGGCTGGCCGCCTGTGTGGGAAGGGGCAGAGCCGACCTAGGGGCAAGTTGGGCCTCTTGCTCTCCCTGCTGCCCTGAGGCTGCTGGGCCAAAGAGGTCTTGGGCATCCAGCCCCTTGCTGGTCCCTTCCCTCTGACGAGGCCCTCTGAGCTCCAGCACCTTGCAGTGTGGAGACAGCCCCTGCCAGCAACCTCCTCTCCAAGGAGGCCTCAACCGAGGCCTAGGCACAGGGGAAAGGCACCAGCGGGGATGAGCCAGTGGAGGCGCACGGGCATATCAGGACCCAGTCCCTGCAGCCTGCCCCTTGGTGGGGCAGTACCCCCGGAGGCCAGGAAGGTCTGGGCAAGGCTGGCCAGGGGCAGGGTCCCTGCTGGGTCCTGCCCCTGGCCTGTGGGGCCTCTGAGCACAACCGGCCCTCTCCCACTGGAAGACCTCCCCGGCTGCCTCCAAAGGCGGGTTTGCCAACACTCCCGCCCGCTGTTCCCGCCAGGCACGCACAACGCTCCCAAGGCCAGGAGAAAAGCGCTTCGGGGTGTTGCTCTCTCCGGGCCCTTGCCCCTGAGCCTGGGGTCCAGGCAGTGGGTCCACACTCCCAGACCAAGGCAGAACCACATGCACACGTCTGTTCCTGACCCCTGCACCGGCAGAGAGCTCGGGGGAGCCAGAGTCTGTCAGGCAGCTGCTGGGTTGGCTGCCTGTGTGGGAAGGGGCAGAGCCGACCTAGGGGCAAGTTGGGCCTCTTGCTCTCCCTGCTGCCCTGAGGCTGCTGGGCCAAAGAGGTCTTGGGCATCCAGCCCCTTGCTGGTCCCTTCCCGCTGACGAGGCCCTCTGAGCTCCAGCACCTTGCAGTGTGGAGACAGCCCCTGCCAGCAACCTCCTCTCCAAGGAGGCCTCAACCGAGGCCTAGGCCCAGGGGAAAGGCACCAGCGGGGATGAGCCTGGGGAGGCGCCCGGGCATCTCTGGACCCAGGCCCCGCAGCCTGCCCCTTAGTGGGGCAGTACCCCCGGAGGCCAGGAAGGTCTGGGCAAGGCTGGCCAGGGGCAGGGGCCCTGCTGCGTCCTGCCCCTGGCCTGTGGGGCCTCTGAGCACAACCGGCCCTCTCCCACTGGAAGACCTCCCCTGCTGCCTCCAAGGCCGGTTTGCAAGCGCTCCCGCCCACTGTTCCCAGCAGGCGTGCACAATGCTCCCAAGCCCGGGAGAAAAGCGCTTCAGGGTGGTGCTCTCTCCGGGCCCTTGCCCCTGAGCCTGGGGGCAAGGCAGGGTGTCCACACTCCCAGGACAAGGCAGAACCACATGCACACGTCTGATCTGCTCCCTGCACCGGCAGAGAGCTCGGGGGAGCCAGAGTCTGTCAGGCAGCTGCTGGGCTGGCCGCCTGTGTGGGAAGGGGCAGAGCCGACCTAGGGGCAAGTTGGGCCTCTTGCTCTCCCTGCTGCCCTGAGGCTGCTGGGCCAAAGAGGTCTTGGGCATCCAGCCCCTTGCTGGTCCCTTCCCTCTGACGAGGCCCTCTGAGCTCCAGCACCTTTCAGTGTGGAGACAGCCCCTGGCAGCAACCTCCTCTCCAAGGAGGCCTCAACCGAGGCCTAGGCCCAGGGGAAAGGCACCAGCGGGGATGAGCCTGGGGAGGCGCCCGGGCATGTCTGGACCCAGTCCCCGCAGCCTGCCCCTTGGTGGGGCAGTACCCCCGGAGGCCAGGAAGGTCTGGGCAAGGCTGCCAGGGGCAGGGACACTGCTGGGTCCTGCCCCTGGCCTGTGTGGCGTCTGAGCACAACCGGCACTCTCCCGCTGGAAGACCTCCCCGTCTGCCTCGAAAGGCCGATTTGCAAGCACTCCCGCCCGCTGTTCCCGCCAGGCACGCACAATGCTCCCAAGCCCGGGAGAAAAGCGCTTCGGGGTGGTGCTCTCTCCGGGCCCTTGCCCCTGAGCCTGGGGGCAAGGCATGGGGAACACACTCCCAGGTCAAGGCAGAACCACATGCCCACGTCTGTTCCTGTCCCCTGCACCGGCAGAGAGCTTGGGGGAGCCAGAGTCTGTCAGGCAGCTGCTGGGTTGGCCGCCTGTGTGGGAAGGGGCAGAGCCGCCCTAGGGGCAAGTTGGGCCTCTTGCTCTCCCTGCTGCCCTGAGGCTGCTGGGCCAAAGACGTCTTGGGCATCCAGCCCCTTACTGGTCCCTTCCCTCTGACGAGGCCCTCTGAGCTCCAGCACCTTGCAGTGTGGAGACAGCCCCTGCCAGCAACCTCCTCTCCAAGGAGGCCTCAACCGAGGCCTAGGCCCAGGGGAAAGGCACCAGCGGGGATGAGCCAGGGGAGGCGCCCGAGCATGTCTGGACCCAGTCCCCGCAGCCTGCCCCTTCGTGGGGCAGTACCCCCGGAGGCCAGGAAGGTCTGGGTAAGACTGGCCAGGGGCAGGGGCCCTGCTGGGTCCTGCCCCTGGCCTGTGGGGCCTCTGAGCACAACCGGCCCTCTCCCACTGGAAGACCTCCCCGGCTGCCTCCAAAGGCCGGTTTGCAAGCGCTCCCGGCCACTGTTACCAGCAGGCGGGCACAATGCTCCTAAGCCCGGAAGAAAAGCGCTTCAGGGTGGTGCTCTCTCTGGGCCCTTGCCCCTGAGCCTGGGGGCAAGGCAGGGTGTCCACACTCCCAGGCCAAGGCAGAACCACATGCCCACGTCTGTTCCTGTCCCCTGCACCGGCAGAGAGCTCGGGGGAGCCAGAGTCTGTCAGGCAGCTGCTGGGCTGGCCGCCTGTGTGGGAAGTGGCAGAGCCGACCTAGGGGCAAGTTGGGCCTCTTGCTCTCCCTGCTGCCCTGAGGCTGCTGGGCCAAAGAGGTCTTGGGCATCCAGCCCCTTGCTGGTCCCTTCCCTCTGACGAGGCCCTCTGAGCTCCAGCACCTTGCAGTGTGGAGACAGCCCCTGCCAGCAACCTCCTCTCCAAGGAGGCCTCAACCGAGGCCTAGGCCCAGGGGAAAGGCACCAGCGGGGATGAGCCTGGGGAGGCGCCCGGGCATGTCTGGACCCAGTCCCCGCAGCCTGCCCCTTGGTGGGGCAGTACCCCCGGAGGCCAGGAAGGTCTGGGCAAGGCTGGCCAGGGGCAGGGGCCCTGCTGGGTCCTGCCCCTGGCCTGTGGGGTCTCTGAGCACAACCGGCCCTCTCCCACTGGAAGAACTCCCCGGCTGCCTCCAAAGGCCAGTTTGCCAACACTCCCGCCCGCTGTTCCCGCCAGGCACGCACAATGCTCCCAAGCCCGGGAGAAAAGCGCTTCGGGGTGGTGCTCTCCTCGGGCCCTTGCCCCTGAGCCTGGGGGCCAGGCAGTTGGTCCACACTCCCAGACCAAGGCAGAACCACATGCACACGTCTGTTCCTGACCCCTGCACCGGCAGAGAGCTCGGGGGAGCCAGAATCTGTCAGGCAGCTGCTGGGCTGGCCGCCTGTGTGGGAAGGGGCAGAGCCGACCTAGGGGCAAGTTGGGCCTCTTCCTCTCCCTGCTGCCCTGAGGCTGCTGGGCCAAAGAGGTCTTGGGCATCCAGCCACTTGCTGGTCCCTTCCCTCTGACGAGGCCCTCTGAGCTCCAGCACCTTGCAGTGTGGAGACAGCCCCTGCCAGCAACATCCTCTCCAAGGAGGCCTCAACCGAGGCCTAGGCCCAGGGGAAAGGCACCAGCGGGGATGAGCCTGGGGAGGCGCGCGGGCATGTCTGGACCCAGTCCCCGCAGCCTGCCCCTTGGTGGGGCAGTACCCCCGGAGGCCAGGAAGGTCTGGGCAAGGCTGGCCAGGGGCAGGGGCCCTGCTGGGTCCTCCCCATGGCCTGTGGGGCCTCTGAGCACAACCGGCCCTCTCCCACTGGAAGACCTCCCCGGCTGCCTCCAAAGGCCAGTTTGCCAACACTCCTGCCCGCTCTTCCCGCCAGGCACGCACAATGCTCCCAAGCCCGGGAGAAAAGCGCTTCGGGGTGGTGGTCTCTCCGGGCCCTTGCCCCTGAGCCTGGGGGCCAGGCAGGGGATCCACAGTCCCAGGCCAAGGCACAACAACATGCACACGTCTGTTCCTGCCCCCTCCACCGGCAGAGAGCTGGGGGGAGCCAGAGTCTGTCAGGCAGCTGCTGGGCTGGCCGCCTGTGTGGGAAGGGGCAGAGCCGCCCTAGGGGCAAGTTGGGCCTCTTGCTCTCCCTGCTGCCCTGAGGCTGCTGGGCCAAAGAGGTCTTGGGCATCCAACCCCTTGCTGGTCCCTTCCCTCTGACGAGGCCCTCTGAGCTCCAGCACCTTGCAGTGTGGAGACAGCCCCTGCCAGCAACCTCCTCTCCAAGGAGGCCTCAACCGAGGCCTAGGCACAGGGGAAAGGCACCAGCGGGGATGAGCCAGTGGAGGCGCACGGGCATATCAGGACCCAGTCCCTGCAGCCTGCCCCTTGGTGGGGCAGTACCCCCGGAGGCCAGGAAGGTCTGGGCAAGGCTGGCCAGGGGCAGGGTCCCTGCTGGGTCCTGCCCCTGGCCTGTGGGGCCTCTGAGCACAACCGGCCCTCTCCCCCTGGAAGACCTCCCCGGCTGCCTCCAAATGCGGGTTTGCCAACACTCCCGCCCGCTGTTCCCGCCAGGCACGCACAACGCTCCCAAAGCCAGGAGAAAAGCGCTTCGGGGTGTTGCTCTCTCCGGGCCCTTGCCCCTGAGCCTGGGGTCCAGGCAGTGGGTCCACACTCCCAGACCAAGGCAGAACCACATGCACACGTCTGTTCCTGACCCCTGCACCGGCAGAGAGCTCGGGGGAGCCAGAGTCTGTCAGGCAGCTGCTGGGTTGGCTGCCTGTGTGGGAAGGGGCAGAGCCGACCTAGGGGCAAGTTGGGCCTCTTGCTCTCCCTGCTGCCCTGAGGCTGCTGGGCCAAAGAGGTCTTGGGCATCCAGCCCCTTGCTGGTCCCTTCCCGCTGACGAGGCCCTCTGAGCTCCAGCACCTTGCAGTGTGGAGACAGCCCCTGCCAGCAACCTCCTCTCCAAGGAGGCCTCAACCGAGGCCTAGGCCCAGGGGAAAGGCACCACTGGGGATGAGCCTGGGGAGGCGCCCGGGCATGTCTGGACCCAGTCCCCGCAGCCTGCCCCTTGGTGGGGCAGTACCCCCGGAGGCCAGGAAGGTCTGGGCAAGGCTGCCAGGGGCAGGGACACTGCTGGGTCCTGCCCCTGGCCTGTGGGGCGTCTGAGCACAACCGGCACTCTCCCGCTGGAAGACCTCCCCGTCTGCCTCGAAAGGCCGGTTTGCAAGCACTCCCGCCCGCTGTTCCCGCCAGGCACGCACAATGCTCCCAAGCCCGGGAGAAAAGCGCTTCGGGGTGGTGCTCTCTCCGGGCCCTTGCCCCTGAGCCTGGGGGCAAGGCATGGGGAACACACTCCCAGGCCAAGGCAGAACCACATGCCCACGTCTGTTCCTGTCCCCTGCACCGGCAGAGAGCTTGGGGGAGCCAGAGTCTGTCAGGCAGCTGCTGGGTTGGCCGCCTGTGTGGGAAGGGGCAGAGCCGCCCTAGGGGCAAGTTGGGCCTCTTGCTCTCCCTGCTGCCCTGAGGCTGCTGGGCCAAAGACGTCTTGGGCATCCAGCCCATTACTGGTCCCTTCCCTCTGACGAGGCCCTCTGAGCTCCAGCACCTTGCAGTGTGGAGACAGCCCCTGCCAGCAACCTCCTCTCCAAGGAGGCCTCAACCGAGGCCTAGGCCCAGGGGAAAGGCACCAGCGGGGATGAGCCAGGGGAGGCGCCCGAGCATGTCTGGACCCAGTCCCCGCAGCCTGCCCCTTGGTTGGGCAGTACCCCCGGAGGCCAGGAAGGTCTGGGTAAGACTGGCCAGGGGCAGGGGCCCTGCTGGGTCCTGCCCCTGGCCTGTGGGGCCTCTGAGCACAACCGGCCCTCTCCCACTGGAAGACCTCCCCGGCTGCCTCCAAAGGCCAGTTTGCCAACACTCCTGCCCGCTCTTCCCGCCAGGCACGCACAATGCTCCCAAGCCCGGGAGAAAAGCGCGTCGGGGTGGTGGTCTCTCCGGGCCCTTGCCCCTGAGCCTGGGGGCCAGGCAGGGGATCCACAGTCCCAGGCCAAGGCACAACAACATGCACACGTCTGTTCCTGCCCCCTCCACCGGCAGAGAGCTGGGGGGAGCCAGAGTCTGTCAGGCAGCTGCTGGGCTGGCCGCCTGTGTGGGAAGGGGCAGAGCCGACCTAGGGGCAAGTTGGGCCTCTTGCTCTCCCTGCTGCCCTGAGGCTGCTGGGCCAAAGAGGTCTTGGGCATCCAGCCCCTTGCTGGTCCCTTCCCTCTGACGAGGCCCTCTGAGCTCCAGCACCTTGCAGTGTGGAGACAGCCCCTGCCAGCAACCTCCTCTCCAAGGAGGCCTCAACCGAGGCCTAGGCACAGGGGAAAGGCACCAGCGGGGATGAGCCAGTGGAGGCGCACGGGCATATCAGGACCCAGTCCCTGCAGCCTGCCCCTTGGTGGGGCAGTACCCCCGGAGGCCAGGAAGGTCTGGGCAAGGCTGGCCAGGGGCAGGGTCCCTGCTGGGTCCTGCCCCTGGCCTGTGGGGCCTCTGAGCACAACCGGCCCTCTCCCACTGGAAGACCTCCCCGGCTGCCTCCAAAGGCGGGTTTGCCAACATTCCCGCCCGCTGTTCCCGCCAGGCACGCACAACGCTCCCAAGGCCAGGAGAAAAGCGCTTCGGGGTGTTGCTCTCTCCGGGCCCTTGCCCCTGAGCCTGGGGTCCAGGCAGTGGGTCCACACTCCCAGACCAAGGCAGAACCACATGCACACGTCTGTTCCTGACCCCTGCACCGGCAGAGAGCTCGGGGGAGCCAGAGTCTGTCAGGCAGCTGCTGGGTTGGCTGCCTGTGTGGGAAGGGGCAGAGCCGACCTAGGGGCAAGTTGGGCCTCTTGCTCTCCCTGCTGCCCTGAGGCTGCTGGGCCAAAGAGGTCTTGGGCATCCAGCCCCTTGCTGGTCCCTTCCCGCTGACGAGGCCCTCTGAGCTCCAGCACCTTGCAGTGTGGAGACAGCCCCTGCCAGCAACCTCCTCTCCAAGGAGGCCTCAACCGAGGCCTAGGCCCAGGGGAAAGGCACCACTGGGGATGAGCCTGGGGAGGCGCCCGGGCATGTCTGGACCCAGTCCCCGCAGCCTGCCCCTTGGTGGAGCAGTACGCCCGGAGGCCAGGAAGGTCTGGGCAAGGCTGCCAAGGGCAGGGACACTGCTGGGTCCTGCCCCTGGCCTGTGGGGCGTCTGAGCACAACCGGCACTCTCTCGCTGGAAGACCTCCCCGTCTGCCTCGAAAGGCCGGTTTGCAAGCACTCCCGCCCGCTGTTCCCGCCAGGCACGCACAATGCTCCCAAGCCCGGGAGAAAAGCGCTTCGGGGTGGTGCTCTCTCCGGGCCCTTGCCCCTGAGCCTGGGGGCAAGGCATGGGGAACACACTCCCAGGCCAAGGCAGAACCACATGCCCACGTCTGTTCCTGTCCCCTGCACCGGCAGAGAGCTTGGGGGAGCCAGAGTCTGTCAGGCAGCTGCTGGGTTGGCCGCCTGTGTGGGAAGGGGCAGAGCCGCCCTAGGGGCAAGTTGGGCCTCTTGCTCTCCCTGCTGCCCTGAGGCTGCTGGGCCAAAGACGTCTTGGGCATCCAGCCCCTTACTGGTCCCTTCCCTCTGACGAGGCCCTCTGAGCTCCAGCACCTTGCAGTGTGGAGACAGCCCCTGCCAGCAACCTCCTCTCCAAGGAGGCCTCAACCGAGGCCTAGGCCCAGGGGAAAGGCACCAGCGGGGATGAGCCAGGGGAGGCGCCCGAGCATGTCTGGACCCAGTCCCCGCAGCCTGCCCCTTGGTTGGGCAGTACCCCCGGAGGCCAGGAAGGTCTGGGTAAGACTGGCCAGGGGCAGGGGCCCTGCTGGGTCCTGCCCCTGGCCTGTGGGGCCTCTGAGCACAACCGGCCCTCTCCCACTGGAAGACCTCCCCGGCTGCCTCCAAAGGCCGGTTTGCAAGCGCTCCCGGCCACTGTTACCAGCAGGCGGGCACAATGCTCCTAAGCCCGGAAGAAAAGCGCTTCAGGGTGGTGCTCTCTCTGGGCCCTTGCCCCTGAGCCTGGGGGCAAGGCAGGGTGTCCACACTCCCAGGCCAAGGCAGAACCACATGCACACGTCTGACCTGCCCCCTGCACCGGCAGAGAGCTCGGGGGAGCCAGAGTCTGTCAGGCAGCTGCTGGGCTGGCCGCCTGTGTGGGAAGGGGCAGAGCCGACCTAGGGGCAAGTTGGGCCTCTTGCTCTCCCTGCTGCCCTGAGGCTGCTGGGCCAAAGAGGTCTTGGGCATCCAGCCCCTTGCTGGTCCCTTCCCTCTGACGAGGCCCTCTGAGCTCCAGCACCTTGCAGTGTGGAGACAGCCCCTGCCAGCAACCTCCTCTCCAAGGAGGCATCAACCGAGGCCTATGCCCAGGGGAAAGACACCAGCGGGGATGAGCCTGGGGAGGTGCCCAGGCATGTCTGGACCCAGTCCCCGCAGCCTGCCCCTTGGTGGGGCAGTACCCCCGGAGGCCAGGAAGGTCTGGGCAAGGCTGGCCAGGGGCAGGGGCCCTGCTGGGTCCTGCCCCTGGCCTGTGGGGCCTCTGAGCACAACCGGCCCTCTCCCACTGGAAGAACTCCCCGGCTGACTCCAAGGGCCAGTTTGCCAACACTCCCGCCCGCTGTTCCCGCCAGGCACGCACAATGCTCCCAAGCCCGGGAGAAAAGCACTTCGGGGTGGTGCTCTCCTCGGGCCCTTGCCCCTGAGCCTGGGGGCCAGGCAGTTGGTCCACACTCCCAGACCAAGGCAGAACCACATGCACACGTCTGTTCCTGACCCCTGCACCGGCAGAGAGCTCGGGGGAGCCAGAGTCTGTCAGGCAGCTGCTGGGCTGGCCGCCTGTGTGGGAAGGGGCAGAGCCGACCTAGGGGCAAGTTGGGCCTCTTGCTCTCCCTGCTGCCCTGAGGCTGCTGGGCCAAAGAGGTCTTGGGCATCCAGCCCCTTGCTGGTCCCTTCCCTCTGACGAGGCCCTCTGAGCTCCAGCACCTTGCAGTGTGGAGACAGCCCCTGCCAGCAATCTCCTCTCCAAGGAGGCCTCAACCGAGGCCTAGGCCCAGGGGAAAGGCACCAGCGGGGATGAGCCTGGGGAGGCGCCCGGGCATGTCTGGACCCAGTCCCCGCAGCCTGCCCCTTGGTGGGGCAGTACCCCCGGAGGCCAGGAAGATCTGGGCAAGGCTGGCCAGGGGCAGGGGCCCTGCTGGGTCCTCCCCATGGCCTGTGGGGCCTCTGAGCACAACAGGCCCTCTCCCACTGGAAGACCTCCCCGGCTGCCTCCAAAGGCCAGTTTGCCAACACTCCTGCCCGCTCTTCCCGCCAGGCACGCACAATGCTCCCAAGCCCGGGAGAAAAGCGCTTCGGGGTGGTGCTCTCTCCGGGCCCTTGCCCCTGAGCCTGTGGGCAAGGCAGGGGGAACACACTCCCAGACCAAGGCAGAAACACATGCACACGTCTGTTCCTGTCCCCTGCACCGGCAGAGAGCTCGGGGGAGCCAGAGTCTCTCAGGCAGGTGCTGGGCTGGCCGCCTGTGTGGGAAGGGGCAGAGCCGACCTAGGGGCAAGTTGGGCCTCTTGCTCTCCCTGCTGCCCTGAGGCTGCAGGGCCAAAGAGGTCTTGGGCATCCAGCCCCTTACTGGTCCCTTCCCTCTGACGAGGCCCTCTGAGCTCCAACACCTTGCAGTGTGGAGACAGCCCCTGCCAGCAATCTCCTCTCCAAGGAGGCCTCAACCGAGGCCTAGGCCCAGGGGAAAGGCACCAGCGGGGTTGAGCCAGGGGAGGCGCCCGGGCATGTCTGGACCCTGTCCCTGCAGCCTGCCCCTTGGTGGGGCAGTACCCCCAGAGGCCAGGAAGGTCTGGGCAAGGCTGGCCAGGGGCAGGGGCCCAGCTGGGTCCTGCCCCTGGCCTGTGGGGCCTCTGAGCACAACCGGCCCTCTCCCACTGGAAGACCTCCCCGGCTGCCTCCAAAGTCCTGTTTGCAAGCACTCCCGCCCACTGTTCCCGCCAGGCGCGCACAATGCTCCCAAGCCCGGGAGAAAAGCGCTTCGGGGTGGTGGTCTCTCCGGGCCCTTGCCCCTGAGCCTGGGGGCCAGGCAGGGGATCCACAGTCCCAGGCCAAGGCACAACAACATGCACACGTCTGTTCCTGCCCCCTCCACCGGCAGAGAGCTGGGGGGAGCCAGAGTCTGTCAGGCAGCTGCTGGGCTGGCCGCCTGTGTGGGAAGGGGCAGAGCCGACCTAGGGGCAAGTTGGGCCTCTTGCTCTCCCTGCTGCCCTGAGGCTGCTGGGCCAAAGAGGTCTTGGGCATCCAGCCCCTTGCTGGTCCCTTCCCTCTGACGAGGCCCTCTGAGCTCCAGCACCTTGCAGTGTGGAGACAGCCCCTGCCAGCAACCTCCTCTCCAAGGAGGCCTCAACCGAGGCCTAGGCACAGGGGAAAGGCACCAGCGGGGATGAGCCAGTGGAGGCGCACGGGCATATCAGGACCCAGTCCCTGCAGCCTGCCCCTTGGTGGGGCAGTACCCCCGGAGGCCAGGAAGGTCTGGGCAAGGCTGGCCAGGGGCAGGGTCCCTGCTGGGTCCTGCCCCTGGCCTGTGGGGCCTCTGAGCACAACCGGCCCTCTCCCACTGGAAGACCTCCCCGGCTGCCTCCAAAGGCGGGTTTGCCAACACTCCCGCCCGCTGTTCCGCCAGGCACGCACAACGCTCCCAAGGCCAGGAGAAAAGCGCTTCGGGGTGTTGCTCTCTCCGGGCCCTTGCCCCTGAGCCTGGGGTCCAGGCAGTGGGTCCACACTCCCAGACCAAGGCAGAACCACATGCACACGTCTGTTCCTGACCCCTGCACCTGCAGAGAGCTCGGGGGAGCCAGAGTCTGTCAGGCAGCTGCTGGGTTGGCTGCCTGTGTGGGAAGGGGCAGAGCCGACCTAGGGGCAAGTTGGGCCTCTTGCTCTCCCTGCTGCCCTGAGGCTGCTGGGCCAAAGAGGTCTTGGGCATCCAGCCCCTTGCTGGTCCCTTCCCGCTGACGAGGCCCTCTGAGCTCCAGCACCTTGCAGTGTGGAGACAGCCCATGCCAGCAACCTCCTCTCCAAGGAGGCATCAACCGAGGCCTATGCCCAGGGGAAAGGCACCAGCGGGGATGAGCCTGGGGAGGCGCCCAGGCATGTCTGGACCCAGGCCCCGCAGCCTGCCCCTTGGTGGGGCAGTACCCCCGGAGGCCAGGAAGGTCTGGGCAAGGCTGGCCAGGGGCAGGGGCCCTACTGGGTCCTGCCCCTGGCCTGTGGGGCCTCTGAGCACAACCGGCCCTCTCCCACTCGAAGAACTCCCCGGCTGCCTCCAAAGGCCAGTTTGCCAACACTCCCGCCCGCTGTTCCCGCCAGGCACGCACAATGCTCCCAAGCCCGGGAGAAAAGCACTTCGGGGTGGTGCTCTCCTCGGGCCCTTGCCCCTGAGCCTGGGGGCCAGGCAGTTGGTCCACACTCCCAGACCAAGGCAGAACCACATGCACACGTCTGTTCCTGACCCCTGCACCGGCAGAGAGCTCGGGGGAGCCAGAGTCTGTCAGGCAGCTGCTGGGCTGGCCGCCTGTGTGGGAAGGGGCAGAGCCGACCTAGGGGCAAGTTGGGCCTCTTCCTCTCCCTGCTGCCCTGAGGCTGCTGGGCCAAATAGGTCTTGGGCATCCAGCCCCTTGCTGGTCCCTTCACTCTGACGAGGCCCTCTGAGCTCTAGCACCTTGCAGTGTGGAGACAGCCCCTGCCAGCAACATCCTCTCCAAGGAGGCCTCAACCGAGGCCTAGGCCCAGGGGAAAGGCACCAGCGGGGATGAGCCTGGGGAGGCGCCCGGGCATGTCTGGACCCAGTCCCCGCAGCCTGCCCCTTGGTGGGGCAGTACCCCCGGAGGCCAGGAAGATCTGGGCAAGGCTGGGCAGGGGCAGGGGCCCTGCTGGGTCCTCCCCATGGCCTGTGGGGCCTCTGAGCACAACCGGCCCTCTCCCACTGGAAGACCTCCCCGGCTGCCTCCAAAGGCCAGTTTGCCAACACTCCTGCCCGCTCTTCCCGCCAGGCACGCACAATGCTCCCAAGCCCGGGAGAAAAGCGCTTCGGGGTGGTGCTCTCTCCGGGCCCTTGCCCCTGAGCCTGTGGGCATGGCAGGGGGAACACACTCCCAGACCAAGGCAGAAACACATGCACACGTCTGGTCCTGTCCCCTGCACCGGCAGAGAGCTCGGGGGAGCCAGAGTCTCTCAGGCAGGTGCTGGGCTGGCCGCCTGTGTGGGAAGGGGCAGAGCCGACCTAGGGGCAAGTTGGGACTCTTGCTCTCCCTGCTGCCCTGAGGCTGCAGGGCCAAAGACGTCTTGGGCATCCAGCCCCTTACTGGTCCCTTCCCTCTGACGAGGCCCTCTGAGCTCCAGCACCTTGCAGTGTGGAGACAGCCCCTGCCAGCAATCTCCTCTCCAAGGAGGCCTCAACCGAGGCCTAGGCCCAGGGGAAAGGCACCAGCGGGGTTGAGCCAGGGGAGGCGCCCGGGCATGTCTGGACCCTGTCCCCGCAGCCTGCCCCTTGGTGGGGCAGTACCCCCGGAGGCCAGGAAGGTCTGGGCAAGGCTGGCCAGGGGCAGGGGCCCTGCTGGGTCCTGCCCCTGGCCTGTGGGGCCTCTGAGCACAACCGGCCCTCTCCCACTGGAAGACCTCCCCGGCTGCCTCCAAAGTCCTGTTTGCAAGCACTCCCGCCCACTGTTCCCGCCAGGCGCGCACAATGCTCCCAAGCCCGGGAGAAAAGCGCTTCGGGGTGGTGGTCTCTACGGGCCCTTGCCCCTGAGCCTGGGGGCCAGGCAGGGGATCCACAGTCCCAGGCCAAGGCACAACAACATGCACACGTCTGTTCCTGCCCCCTCCACCGGCAGAGAGCTGGGGGGAGCCAGAGTCTGTCAGGCAGCTGCTGGGCTGGCCGCCTGTGGGGGAAGGGGCAGAGCCGACCTAGGGGCAAGTTGGGCCTCTTGCTCTCCCTGCTGCCCTGAGGCTGCTGGGCCAAAGAGGTCTTGGGCATCCAGCCCCTTGCTGGTCCCTTCCCTCTGACGAGGCCCTCTGAGCTCCAGCACCTTGCAGTGTGGAGACAGCCCCTGCCAGCAACCTCCTCTCCAAGGAGGCCTCAACCGAGGCCTAGGCACAGGGGAAAGGCACCAGCGGGGATGAGCCATTGGAGGCGCACGGGCATATCAGGACCCAGTCCCTGCAGCCTGCCCCTTGGTGGGGCAGTACCCCCGGAGGCCAGGAAGGTCTGGGCAAGGCTGGCCACGGGCAGGGTCCCTGCTGGGTCCTGCCCCTGGCCTGTGGGGCCTCTGAGCACAACCGGCCCTCTCACACTGGAAGACCTCCCCGGCTGCCTCCAAAGGCGGGTTTGCCACCACTCCCGCCCGCTGTTCCCGCCAGGCACGCACAACGCTCCCAAGGCCAGGAGAAAAGCGCTTCGGGGTGTTGCTCTCTCCGGGCCCTTGCCCCTGAGCCTGGGGTCCAGGCAGTGGGTCCACACTCCCAGACCAAGGCAGAACCACATGCACACGTCTGTTCCTGACCCCTGCACCGGCAGAGAGCTCGGGGGAGCCAGAGTCTGTCAGGCAGCTGCTCGGTTGGCTGCCTGTGTGGGAAGGGGCAGAGCCGACCTAGGGGCAAGTTGGGCCTCTTGCTCTCCCTGCTGCCCTGAGGCTGCTGGGCCAAAGAGGTCTTGGGCATCCAGCCCCTTGCTGGTCCCTTCCCGCTGACGAGGCCCTCTGAGCTCCAGCACCTTGCAGTGTGGAGACAGCCCCTGCCAGCAACCTCCTCTCCAAGGAGGCCTCAACCGAGGCCTAGGCCCAGGGGAAAGGCACCAGCGGGGATCAGCCTGGGGAGGCGCCCGGGCATGTCTGGACCCAGGCCCCGCAGCCTGCCCCTTGGTGGGGCAGTACCCCCGGAGGCCAGGAAGGTCTGGGCAAGGCTGGCCAGGGGCAGGGGCCCTGCTGCGTCCTGCCCCTGGCCTGTGGGGCCTCTGAGCACAACCGGCCCTCTCCCACTGGAAGACCTCCCCGGCTGCCTCCAAGGCCGGTTTGCAAGCGCTCCCGCCCACTGTTCCCAGCAGGCGTGCACAATGCTCCCAAGCCCGGGAGAAAAGCGCTTCAGGGTGGTGCTCTCTCCGGGCCCTTGCCCCTGAGCCTGGGGGCAAGGCAGGGTGTCCACACTCCCAGGACAAGGCAGAACCACATGCACACGTCTGATCTGCCCCCTGCACCGGCAGAGAGCTCGGGGGAGCCAGAGTCTGTCAGGCAGCTGCTGGGCTGGCCGCCTGTGTGGGAAGGGGCAGAGCCGACCTAGGGGCAAGTTGGGCCTCTTGCTCTCCCTGCTGCCCTGTGGCTGCTGGGCCAAAGAGGTCTTGGGCATCCAGCCCCTTGCTGGTCCCTTCCCTCTGACGAGGCCCTCTGAGCTCCAGCACCTTTCAGTGTGGAGACAGCCCCTGCCAGCAACCTCCTCTCCAAGGAGGCCTCAACCGAGGCCTAGGCCCAGGGGAAAGGCACCAGCGGGGATGAGCCTGGGGAGGCGCCCGGGCATGTCTGGACCCAGTCCCCGCAGCCTGCCCCTTGGTGGGGCAGTACCCCCGGAGGCCAGGAAGGTCTGGGCAAGGCTGCCAGGGGCAGGGACACTGCTGGGTCCTGCCCCTGGCCTGTGGGGCGTCTGAGCACAACCGGCACTCTCCCGCTGGAAGACCTCCCCGTCTGCCTCGAAAGGCCGGTTTGCAAGCACTCCCGCCCGCTGTTCCCGCCTGGCACGCACAATGCTCCCAAGCCCGGGAGAAAAGCGCTTCGGGGTGGTGCTCTCTCCGGGCCCTTGCCCCTGAGCCTGGGGGCAAGGCATGGGGAACACACTCCCAGGCCAAGGCAGAACCACATGCCCACGTCTGTTCCTGTCCCCTGCACCGGCAGAGAGCTTGGGGGAGCCAGAGTCTGTCAGGCAGCTGCTGGGTTGGCCGCCTGTGTGGGAAGGGGCAGAGCCGCCCTAGGGGCAAGTTGGGCCTCTTGCTCTCCCTGCTGCCCTGAGGCTCCTGGGCCAAAGAGGTCTTGGGCATCCAGCCCCTTACTGGTCCCTTCCCTCTGACGAGGCCCTCTGAGCTCCAGCACCTTGCAGTGTGGAGACAGCCCCTGCCAGCAACCTCCTCTCCAAGGAGGCCTCAACCGAGGCCTAGGCCCAGGGGAAAGGCACCAGCGGGGATGAGCCAGGGGAGGCGCCCGAGCATGTCTGGACCCAGTCCCCGCAGCCTGCCCCTTGGTGGGGCAGTACCCCCGGAGGCCAGGAAGGTCTGGGTAAGACTGGCCAGGGGCAGGGGCCCTGCTGGGTCCTGCCCCTGGCCTGTGGGGCCTCTGAGCACAACCGGCCCTCTCCCACTGGAAGACCTCCCCGGCTGCCTCCAAAGGCCGGTTTGCAAGCGCTCCCGGCCACTGTTACCAGCAGGCGGGCACAATGCTCCTAAGCCCGGAAGAAAAGCGCTTCAGGGTGGTGCTCTCTCTGGGCCCTTGCCCCTGAGCCTGGGGGCAAGGCAGGGTGTCCACACTCCCAAGCCAAGGCAGAACCACATGCACACGTCTGACCTGCCCCCTGCACCGGCAGAGAGCTCGGGGGAGCCAGAGTCTGTCAGGCAGCTGCTGGGCTGGCCGCCTGTGTGGGAAGTGGCAGAGCCGACCTAGGGGCAAGTTGGGCCTCTTGCTCTCCCTGCTGCCCTGAGGCTGCTGGGCCAAAGAGGTCTTGGGCATCCAGCCCCTTGCTGGTCCCTTCCCTCTGACGAGGCCCTCTGAGCTCCAGCACCTTGCAGTGTGGAGACAGCCCCTGCCAGCAACCTCCTCTCCAAGGAGGCCTCAACCGAGGCCTAGGCCCAGGGGAAAGGCACCAGCGGGGATGAGCCTGGGGAGGCGCCCGGGCATGTCTGGACCCAGTCCCCGCAGCCTGCCCCTTGGTGGGGCAGTACCCCCGGAGGCCAGGAAGGTCTGGGCAAGGCTGGCCAGGGGCAGGGGGCCTGCTGGGTCCTGCCCCTGGCCTGTGGGGCCTCTGAGCACAACCGGCCCTCTCCCACTGGAAGAACTCCCCGGCTGCCTCCAAAGGCCAGTTTGCCAACACTCCCGCCCGCTGTTCCCGCCAGGCACGCACAATGCTCCCAAGCCCGGGAGAAAAGCGCTTCGGGGTGGTGCTCTCTCCGGGCCCTTGCCCCTGAGCCTGGGGGCAAGGCAGGGGGAACACACTCCCAGGCCAAGGCAGAACCACATGCACACGTCTGTTCCTGACGCCTGCACCGGCAGAGAGCTGGGGGGAGCCAGAGTCTGTCAGGCAGCTGCTGGGCTGGCCGCCTGTGTGGGAAGGGGCAGAGCCGACCTAGGGGCAAGTTGGGCCTCTTGCTCTCCCTGCTGCCCTGAGGCTGCTGGGCCAAAGAGGTCTTGGGCATCCAGCCCCTTGCTTGTCCCTTCCCTCTGACGAGGCCCTCTGAGCTCCAGCACCTTGCAGTGTGGAGACAGCACCTGCCAGCAATCTCCTCTCCATGGAGGCCTGAACCGAGGCCTAGGCCCAGGGAAAAGGCACCAGCGGGGTTGAGCCAGGGGAGGCGCCCGGGCATGTCTGGACCCTGTCCCCGCAGCCTGCCCCTTGGTGGGGCAGTACCCCCGGAGGCCAGGAAGGTCTGGGCAAGGCTGGCCAGGGGCAGGGGCCCTGCTGGGTCCTGCCCCTGGCCTGTGGGGCCTCTGAGCACAACCGGCCCTTGCCCACTGGAAGACCTCCCCGGCTGCCTCCAAAGTCCTCTTTGCAAGCACTCCCGCCCACTGTTCCCGCCAGGCGCGCACAATGCTCCCAAGACCGGGAGAAAAGCGCTTCGGGGTGGTGGTCTCTCCGGGCCCCTGGCCCTGAGCCTGGGGGCCAGGCAGGGGATCCACAGTCCCAGGCCAAGGCAGAACCACATGCACACGTCTGTTCCTGCCCCCTCCACCGGCAGAGAGCTGGGGGGAGCCAGAGTCTGTCAGGCAGCTGCTGGGCTGGCCGCCTGTGTGGGAAGGGGCAGAGCCGACCTAGGGGCAAGTTGGGCCTCTTGCTCTCCCTGCTGCCCTGAGGCTGCTGGGCCAAAGAGGTCTTGGGCATCCAGCCCCTTGCTGGTCCCTTCCCTCTGACGAGGCCCTCTGAGCTCCAGCACCTTGCAGTGTGGAGACAGCCCCTGCCAGCAACCTCTTCTCCAAGGAGGCCTCAACCGAGGCCTAGGCCCAGGGGAAAGGCACCAGCGGGGATGAGCCAGTGGAGGCGCACGGGCATGTCTGGACCCAGTCCCCGCAGCCTGCCCCTTGGTGGGGCAGTACCCCCGGAGGCCAGGAAGGTCTGGGCAAGGCTGGCCAGGGGCAGGGGCCCTGCTGGGTCCTGCCCCTGGCCTGTGGGGCCTCTGAGCACAACCGGCCCTCTCCCACTGGAAGACCTCCCCGGCTGCCTCCAAAGGCCGGTTTGCCAACACTCCCGCCCGCTGTTCCCGCCAGGCACGCACAATGCTCCCAAGCCCGGGAGAAAAGCGCTTCGGGGTGTTGCCCTCTCCGGGCCCTTGCCCCTGAGCCTGGGGTCCAGGCAGTGGGTCCACACTCCCAGACCAAGGCAGAACCACATGCACACGTCTGTTCCTGACCCCTGCACCGGCAGAGAGCTCGGGGGAGCCAGAGTCTGTCAGGCAGCTGCTGGGTTGGCTGCCTGTGTGGGAAGGGGCAGAGCCGACCTAGGGGCAAGTTGGGCCTCTTCCTCTCCCTGCTGCCCTGAGGCTGCTGGGCCAAAGACGTCTTGGGCATCCAGCCCCTTACTGGTCCCTTCCCTCTGACGAGGCCCTCTGAGCTCCAGCACCTTGCAGTGTGGAGACAGCCCCTGCCAGCAACCTCCTCTCCAAGGAGGCCTCAACCGAGGCCTAGGCCCAGGGGAAAGGCACCAGCGGGGATGAGCCAGTGGAGGCGCAAGGGCATGTCTGGACCCAGTCCCCGCAGCCTGCCCCTTGGTGGGGCAGTACCCCCGGAGGCCAGGAAGGACTGGGCAAGGCTGCGAGGGGCAGGGGCCCTGCTGGGTCGTGCCCCTGGCCTGTGGGGCGTCTGAGCACAACCGGCACTCTCCCGCTGGAAGACCTCCCCGTCTGCCTCCAAAGGCCGGTTTGCAAGCACTCCCGCCCGCTGTTCCCGCCAGGCAGGCACAATGCTCCCAAGCCCGGGAGAAAAGCGCTTCGGGGTGGTGCTCTCCTCGGGCCCTTGCCCCTGAGCCTGGGGGCCAGGGAGTTGGAACACACTCCCAGGCCAAGGCAGAACGACATGCACACGTCTTTTCCTGCCCCCTACACCGGCAGAGAGCTCGGGGGAGCCAGAGACTGCCAGGCTGCTACTGGGCTGGCTGCCTGTGTGGGACGGGGCAGAGCCGACCTAGGGGCAAGTTGGGCCTCTTGCTCTCCCTGCTGCCCTGAGGCTGCTGGGTCAAAGAGGTCTTGGGCATCCAGCCCTTTGCTGGTCCCTTCCCTCTGACGAGGCCCTCTGAGCTCCAGCACCTTGCAGTGTGGAGACAGCCCCTGCCAGCAACCTCCTCTCCAAAGAGGCCTCAACCGAGGCCTACGCCCAGGGGAAAAGCACCAGCGGGGATGATCCTGGGGAGGCGCTCGGACATGTCTGGACCCAGTCCCCGCAGCCTGCCCCTTGGTGGGGCAGTACCCCCGGAGGCCAGGAAGGTCTGGGCAAGGCTGGCCAGGGGCAGGGTCCCTGCTGGGTCCTGCCCCTGGCCTGTGAGGCCTCTGAGCACAACCGGCCCTCTCCCACTGGAAGACCTCCCCAGCTGCCTCCAAAGTCCTGTTTGCAAACACTCCCGCCCGCTGTTCACGCCAGGCTCGCACAATGCTCCCAAGCCCGGGAGAAAAGCGCTTCGGGGTGGTGCTCTCTCCGGGCCCTTGCCCCTGAGCCTGGGGGCCAGGCAGTGGGTCCACACTCCCAGACCAAGGCAGAACCACATGCACACGTCTGTTCCTGACCCCTGCACCGGCAGAGAGCTCGGGGGAGCCAGAGTCTGTCAGGCAGCTGCTGGGCTGGCCGCCTGTGTGGGAAGGGGCAGAGCCGACCTAGGGGCAAGTTGGGCCTCTTCCTCTCCCTGCTGCCCTGAGGCTGCTGGGCCAAAGAGGTCTTGGGCATCCAGCCCTTTGCTTGTCCCTTCCCTCTGACGAGGCCCTCTGAGCTCCAGCACCTTGCAGTGTGGAGACAGCCCCTGCCAGCAACCTCCTCTCCAAGGAGGACTCAACCGAGACCTATGACCAGGGGAAAGGCACCAGCGGGGATGAGCCTGGGGAGGCGCCCGGGCATGTCTGGACCCAGTCCCCGCAGCCTGCCCCTTGGTGGGGCAGTACCCCCGGAGGCCAGGAAGGTCTGGGAAAGGCTGGCCAGGGGCAGGGGACCTGCTGGGTTCTACCCCTGGCCTGTGGGGCCTCTGAGCACAACCGGCCCTCTCCAACTGGAAGACCTCCCCGGCTGCCTCCAAAGTCCTGTTTGCCAACACTCCCACCGCTGTTCACGCCAGACTTGCACAATGCTCCCAAGCCCGGGAGAAAAGCGCTTCGGGGTGGTGCTCTCTCCGGGCCCTTGCCCCTGAGCCTCGGGGCAAGGCATGGGGCACACACTCCCAGGCCAAGGCAGAACCACATGCACACGTCTGTTCCTGACCCCTGCACCGGCAGAGAGCTCGGGGAGCCAGAGTCTGTCAGGCAGCTGCTGGGTTGGCTGCCTGTGTGGGAAGGGGCAGAGCCGACCTAGGGGCAAGTTGGGCCTCTTGCTCTCCCTGCTGCCCTGAGGCTGCTGGGGCAAAGAGGTCTTGGGCATCCAGCCCCTTGCTGGTCCCTTCCCGCTGACGAGGCCCTCTGAGCTCCAGCACCTTGCAGTGTGGAGACAGCCCCTGCCAGCAACCTCCTCTCCGAGGAGGCATCAACCGAGGCCTATGCCCAGGGGAAAGGCACCAGCGGGGATGAGCCTGGGGAGGCGCCCAGGCATGTCTGGACCCAGTCCCCGCAGGCTGCCCCTTGGTGGGGCAGTACCCCCGGAGGCCAGGAAGGTCTGGGCAAGGCTGGCCAGGGGCAGGGGACCTGCTGGGTCCTGCCCCTGGCCTGTGAGGCCTCTGAGCACAACCGGCCCTCTCCCACTGGTAGACCTCCACGGCTGCCTCCAAAGTCCTGTTTGCAAACACTCCCGCCCGCTGTTCACGCCAGGCTCGCACAATGCTCCCAAGCCCGGGAGAAAAGCGCATTGGGGTGGTGCTCTCTCCGGGCCCTTGCCCCTGAGCCTGGGGGCAAGGCAGGGGGAACACACTCCCAGGCCAATGCAGAACCACATGCCCACGTCTGTTCCTGTCCCCTGCACCGGCAGAGAGCTTGGGGGAGCCAGAGTCTGTCAGGCAGCTGCTGGGTTGGCCGCCTGTGTGGGAAGGGGCAGAGCCGCCCTAGGGGCAAGTTGGGCCTCTTGCTCTCCCTGCTGCCCTGAGGCTGCTGGGCCAAAGACGTCTTGGGCATCCAGCCCCTTACTGGTCCCTTCCCTCTGACGAGGCCCTCTGAGCTCCAGCACCTTGCAGTGTGGAGACAGCCCCTGCCAGCAACCTCCTCTCCAAGGAGGCCTCAACCGAGGCCTAGGCCCAGGGGAAAGGCACCAGCGGGGATGAGCCTGGGGAGGCGCCCGGGCATGTCTGGACCCAGGCCCCGCAGCCTGCCCCTTGGTGGGGCAGTACCCCCGGAGGCCAGGAAGGTCTGGGCAAGGCTGGCCAGGGGCAGGGGCCCTGCTGCGTCCTGCCCCTGGCCTGTGGGACCTCTGAGCACAACCGGCCCTCTCCCACTGGAAGACCTCCCCGGCTGCCTCCAAAGGCCGGTTTGCAAGCGCTCCCGCCCACTGTTCCCAGCAGGCGTGCACAATGCTCCCAAGCCCGGGAGAAAAGCGCTTCAAGGTGGTGCTCTCTCCGGGCCCTTGCCCCTGAGCCTGGGGGCAAGGCAGAGGGTCCACACTCCCAGACCAAGGCAGAACCACATGCACACGTCTGATCTGTCCCCTGCAACGGCAGAGAGCTCGGGGGAGCCAGAGTCTGTCAGGCAGCTGCTGGGCTGGCCGCCTGTGTGGGAAGGGGCAGAGCCGACCTAGGGGCAAGTTGGGCCTCTTGCTCTCCCTGCTGCCCTGAGGCTGCTGGGCCAAAGAGGTCTTGGGCATCCAGCCCCTTGCTGGTCCCTTCCCTCTGACGAGGCCCTCTGAGCTCCAGCACCTTGCAGTGTGGAGACAGCCCCTGCCAGCAACCTCCTCTCCAAGGAGGCCTCAACCAAGGCCTAGGCCCAGGGGAAAGGCACCAGCGGGGATGAGCCTGGGGAGGCGCCCGGGCATGTCTGGACCCAGTCCCCGCAGCCTGCCCCTTGGTGGGGCAGTACCCCCGGAGGCCAGGAAGGTCTGGGCAAGGCTGCCAGGGGCAGGGACACTGCTGGGTCCTGCCCCTGGCCTGGGGGGCGTCTGAGCACAACCGGCACTCTCCCGCTGGAAGACCTCCCCGTCTGCCTCGAAAGGCCGATTTGCAAGCACTCCCGCCCGCTGTTCCCGCCAGGCACGCACAATGCTCCCAAGCCCGGGAGAAAAGCGCTTCGGGGTGGTGCTCTCACCGGGCCCTTGCCCCTGAGCCTGGGGGCCAGGCAGGGGGAACACACTCCCAGGCCAAGGGAGAACGACATGCACACGTCTGTTCCTGCCCCCTACACCGGCAGAGAGCTCGGGGGAGCCAGAGACTGCCAGGCTGCTGCTGGGCTGGCTGCCTGTGTGGGACGGGGCAGAGCCGACCTAGGGGCAAGTTGGGCCTCTTGCTCTCCCTGCTGCCCTGAGGCTGCTGGGTCAAAGAGGTCTTGGGCATCCAGCCCTTTGCTGGTGCCTTCCCTCTGACGAGGCCCTCTGAGCTCCAGCACCTTGCAGTGTGGAGACAGCCCCTGCCAGCAACCCCCTCTCCAAAGAGGCCTCAACCGAGGACTACACCCAGGGGAAAGGCACCAGCGGGGATGATCCTGGGGAGGCGCACGGACATGTCTGGACCCAGTCTCCGCAGCCTGCCCCTTGGTGGGGCAGTACCCCCGGAGGCCAGGAAGGTCTGGGCAAGTCTGGCCAGGGGCAGGGGCCCTGCTGGGTCCTGCCCCTGGCCTGTGGGGCCTCTGAGCACAACCGGCCCTCTCCCACTGGAATACGTCCCCGGCTGCCTCGAAAGGCCGGTTTGCAAGCACTCCCGCCCACTGTTCCAACCAAGGGCGCACAACGCTCCCAAGCCCGGGAGAAAATCGCCTCGGGGTGGTGCTCTCTCCGGGCCCTTTCCCCTGAGCCTGGGGGCCAGGAAGGGGGTCCACACTCCCAGGCCAAGGCAGAACGACATGCACACGTCTGTTCCTGCCCCATGCACCGGCAGAGAGCTCGGGGGAGCCAGAGTCTGTCAGGCAGCTGCTGGGCTGGCCGCCTGTGTGGGAAGGGGCAGAGCCGACCTAGGGGCAAGTTGGGCCTCTTGCTCTCCCTGCTGCCCTGAGGCTGCTGGGCCAAAGAGATCTTGGGCATCCAGCCCCTTGCTTGTCCCTTCCCTCTGACGAGGCCCTCTGAGCTCCAGCACCTTGCAGTGTGGAGACAGCCCCTGCCAGCAACCTCCTCTCCAAGGAGGCCTCAACCGAGGCCTAGGACCAGGGGAAAGGCACCAGCGGGGATGAGCCTGGGGAGGCGCCCGGGCATGTCTGGACCCAGTCCCCGCAGCCTGCCCCTTGGTGGGGCAGTACCCCCGGAGGCCAGGAGGGTCTGGGCAAGGCTGGCGAGGGGCAGGGGCCCTGCTGGGTCCTGCCCCTGGCCTGTGAGGCCTCTGAGCACAACCGGCCCTCTCCCACTGGAAGACCTCCCCAGCTGCATCCAAAGTCCTGTTTGCAAACACTCCCGCCCGCTCTTCACGCCAGGCTCGCACAATGCTCCCAAGCCCGGGAGAACAGCGCTTCGGGATGGTGCTCTCTCCGGGCCCTTGCCCCTGAGCCTGGGGGCCAGGCAGTGGGTCCACACTCCCAGACCAAGGCAGAACCACATGCACACGTCTGTTCCTGACCCCTGCACCGGCAGAGAGCTCGGGGGAGCCAGAGTCTGTCAGGCAGGTGCTGGGCTGGCCGCCTGTGTGGGAAGGGGCAGAGCCGACCTAGGGGCAAGTTGGGCCTCTTCCTCTCCCTGCTGCCCTGAGGCTGCTGGGCCAAAGAGGTCTTGGGCATCCAGCCCCTTGCTGGTCCCTTCCCTCTGACGAGGCCCTCTGAGCTCCAGCACCTTGCAGTGTGGAGACAGCCCCTGCCAGCAACCTCCTCTCCAATGAGGCCTCAACCGAGGCCTAGGCCCAGGGGAAAGGCACCAGCGGGGATGAGCCTGGGGAGGCGCCCGGGCATGTCTGGACCCAGTCCCCGCAGCCTGCCCCTTGGTGGGGCAGTACCCCCGGAGGCCAGGAAGGTCTGTGCAAGGCTGCCAGGGGCAGGGACAGCGCTGGGTCCTGCCCCTGGCCTGTGGGACGTCTGAGCACAACCGGCACTCTCCCGCTGGAAGACCTCCCCGTCTGCCTCCAAAGGCCGGTTTGCAAGCACTCCCGCCCGCTGTTCCCGCCAGGCACGCACAATGCTCCCAAGCCCGGGAGAAAAGCGCTTCGGGGTGGTGCTCTCTCCGGGCCCTTGCCCCTAAGCCTGCGGGCCAGGCAGGGGGAACACTCTCCCAGGCCAAGACAGAACGACATGAACACGTCTGTTCCTGCCCCCTACACCGGCAGAGAGCTCGGGGGAGCCAGAGTCTCTCAGGCAGGTGCTGGGCTGGCCGCCTGTGTGGGAAGGGGCAGAGCCGACCTAGGGGCAAGTTGGGCCTCTTGCTCTCCCTGCTGCCCTGAGGCTGCTGGGCCAAAGACGTCTTGGGCATCCAGCCCTTTGCTGGTCCCTTCCCTCTGACGAGGCCCTCTGAGCTCCAGCACCTTGCAGTGTGGAGATAGCCCCTGCCAGCAACCTCCTCTCCAAAGAGGCCTCAACCGAGGCCTACGCCCAGGGGAAAAGCACCAGCGGGGATGATCCTGGGGAGGCGCACGGACATGTCTGGACCCAGTCCCCGCAGCCTGCCCCTTGGTGGGGCAGTACCCCCGGAGGCCAGGAAGGTCTGGGCAAGGCTGGCCAGGGGCAGGGGCCCTGCTGGGTCCTGCCCCTGGCCTGTGAGGCCTCTGAGCACAACCGGCCCTCTCCCACTGGAAGACCTCCCCAGCTGCATCCAAAGTCCTGTTTGCAAACACTCCCGCCCGCTGTTCACGCCAGGCTCGCACAATGCTCCCAAGCCCGGGAGAACAGCGCTTCGGGATGGTGCTCTCTCCGGGCCCTTGCCCCTGAGCCTGGGGGCCAGGCAGTGGGTCCACACTCCCAGACCAAGGCAGAACCACATGCACACGTCTGTTCCTGACCCCTGCACCGGCAGAGAGCTCGGGGGAGCCAGAGTCTGTCAGGCAGGTGCTGGGCTGGCCGCCTGTGTGGGAAGGGGCAGAGCCGACCTAGGGGCAAGTTGGGCCTCTTCCTCTCCCTGCTGCCCTGAGGCTGCTGGGCCAAAGAGGTCTTGGGCATCCAGCCCCTTGCTGGTCCCTTCCCTCTGACGAGGCCCTCTGAGCTCCAGCACCTTGCAGTGTGGAGACAGCCCCTGCCAGCAACCTCCTCTCCAATGAGGCCTCAACCGAGGCCTAGGCCCAGGGGAAAGGCACCAGCGGGGATGAGCCTGGGGAGGCGCCCGGGCATGTCTGGACCCAGTCCCCGCAGACTGCCCCTTGGTGGGGCAGTACCCCCGGAGGCCAGGAAGGTCTGTGCAAGGCTGCCAGGGGCAGGGACAGCGCTGGGTCCTGCCCCTGGCCTGTGGGACGTCTGAGCACAACCGGCACTCTCCCGCTGGAAGACCTCCCCGTCTGCCTCCAAAGGCCGGTTTGCAAGCACTCCCGCCCGCTGTTCCCAGCAGGCGTGCACAATGCTCCCAAGCCCGGGAGAAAAGCGCTTCGGGGTGGTGCTCTCTCCGGGCCCTTGCCCCTAAGCCTGCGGGCCAGGCAGGGGGAACACTCTCCCAGGCCAAGACAGAACGACATGAACACGTCTGTTCCTGCCCCCTACACCGGCAGAGAGCTCGGGGGAGCCAGAGTCTCTCAGGCAGGTGCTGGGCTGGCCGCCTGTGTGGGAAGGGGCAGAGCCGACCTAGGGGCAAGTTGGGCCTCTTGCTCTCCCTGCTGCCCTGAGGCTGCTGGGCCAAAGACGTCTTGGGCATCCAGCCCTTTGCTGGTCCCTTCCCTCTGACGAGGCCCTCTGAGCTCCAGCACCTTGCAGTGTGGAGACAGCACCTGCCAGCAATCTCCTCTCCAAGGAGGCCTCAACCGAGGCCTAGGCCCAGGGGAAAGGCACCAGCGGGGATGAGCCTGGGGAGGCGCCCGGGCATGTCTGGACCCAGTCCCCGCAGCCTGCCCCTTGGTGGGGCAGTACGTCTGGAGGCCAGGAAGGTCTGGGCAAGGCTGACCAGGGGCAGGGGACCTGCTGGGTCCTGCCCCTGGCCTGTGGGGCCTCTGAGCACAACCGGCCCTCTCCCACTGGAAGACCTCCCCGGCTGCCTCCAAAGGCCGTTTTGCACGCACTCCCGCCCACTGTTCCCACCAAGCGCGCACAATGCTCCCAAGCCCGGGAGAAAAGCGCTTCGGGGTGGTGCTCTCTCCGGGCCCTTGCCCCTGAGCCTGGGGGCCAGGCAGGGGGTCCACACTCCCAGGGCAAGGCAGAACCACATGCACACGTCTGTTCCTGACCCCTGCACCGGCAGAGAGCTCGGGGGAGCCAGAGTCTGTCAGGCAGCTGCTGGGCTGGCCGCCTTTGTGGGAAGGGGCAGAGCCGACCTAGGGGCAAATTGGGCCTCTTGCTCTCCCTGCTGCCCTGAGGCTGCTGGGCCAAAGAGGTCTTGGGCATCCAGCCCTTTGCTTGTCCCTTCCCTCTGACGAGGCCCTCTGAGCTCCAGCACCTTGCAGTGTGGAGACAGCCCCTGCCAGCAACCTCCTCTCCAAGGAGGCCTCAACCGAGACCTAGGACCAGGGGAAAGGCACCAGCGGGGATGAGCCTGGGGAGGCGCCCGGGCATGTCTGGACCCAGTTCCCGCAGACTGCCCCTTGGTGGGGCAGTACCCCCGGAGGCCAGGAAGGTCTGGGAAAGGCTGGCCAGGGGCAGGGGACCTGCTGGGTCCTGCCCCTGGCCTGTGGGGCCTCTGAGCACAACCGGCCCTCTCCCACTGGAAGACCTCCCCGGCTGCCTCCAAAGTCCTGTTTGCCAACACTACCACCCGCTGTTCACGCCAGACTTGCACAATGCTCCCAAGCCCGGGAGAAAAGTGCTTCGGGGTGGTGCTCTCTCCGGGCCCTTGCCCCTGAGCCTCGGGGCAAGGCATGGGGCACACACTCCCAGGCCAAGGCAGAACCACATGCACACGTCTGTTCCTGACCCCTGCACCGGCAGAGAGCTCGGGGAGCCAGAGTCTGTCAGGCAGCTGCTGGGTTGGCTGCCTGTGTGGGAAGGGGCAGAGCCGACCTAGGGGCAAGTTGGGCCTCTTGCTCTCCCTGCTGCCCTGAGGCTGCTGGGCCAAAGAGGTCTTGGGCATCCAGCCCCTTGCTGGTCCCTTCCCGCTGACGAGGCCCTCTGAGCTCCAGCACCTTGCAGTGTGGAGACAGCCCCTGCCAGCAACCTCCTCTCCGAGGAGGCATCAACCGAGGCCTATGCCCAGGGGAAAGGCACCAGCGGGGATGAGCCTGGGGAGGCGCCCAGGCATGTCTGGACCCAGTCCCCGCAGCCTGCCCCTTGGTGGGGCAGTACCCCCGGAGGCCAGGAAGGTCTGGGCAAGGCTGGCCAGGGGCAGGGGACCTGCTGGGTCCTGCCCCTGGCCTGTGAGGCCTCTGAGCACAACCGGCCCTCTCCCACTGGTAGACCTCCACGGCTGCCTCCAAAGTCCTGTTTGCAAACACTCCCGCCCGCTGTTCACGCCAGGCTCGCACAATGCTCCCAAGCCCGGGAGAAAAGCGCATTGGGGTGGTGCTCTCTCCGGGCCCTTGCCCCTGAGCCTGGGGGCAAGGCAGGGGGAACACACTCCCAGGCCAAGGCAGAACCACATGCCCACGTCTGTTCCTGTCCCCTGCACCGGCAGAGAGCTTGGGGGAGCCAGAGTCTGTCAGGCAGCTGCTGGGTTGGCCGCCTGTGTGGGAAGGGGCAGAGCCGCCCTAGGGGCAAGTTGGGCCTCTTGCTCTCCCTGCTGCCCTGAGGCTGCTGGGCCAAAGACGTCTTGGGCATCCAGCCCCTTACTGGTCCCTTCCCTCTGACGAGGCCCTCTGAGCTCCAGCACCTTGCAGTGTGGAGACAGCCCCTGCCAGCAACCTCCTCTCCAAGGAGGCCTCAACCGAGGCCTAGGCCCAGGGGAAAGGCACCAGCGGGGATGAGCCTGGGGAGGCGCCCGGGCATGTCTGGACCCAGGCCCCGCAGCCTGCCCCTTGGTGGGGCAGTACCCCCGGAGGCCAGGAAGGTCTGGGCAAGGCTGGCCAGGGGCAGGGGCCCTGCTGCGTCCTGCCCCTGGCCTGTGGGGCCTCTGAGCACAACCGGCCCTCTCCCACTGGAAGACCTCCCCGGCTGCCTCCAAAGGCCGGTTTGCAAGCGCTCCCGCCCACTGTTCCCAGCAGGCGTGCACAATGCTCCCAAGCCCGGGAGAAAAGCGCTTCAAGGTGGTGCTCTCTCCGGGCCCTTGCCCCTGAGCCTGGGGGCAAGGCAGAGGGTCCACACTCCCAGACCAAGGCAGAACCACATGCACACGTCTGATCTGTCCCCTGCAACGGCAGAGAGCTCGGGGGAGCCAGAGTCTGTCAGGCAGCTGCTGGGCTGGCCGCCTGTGTGGGAAGGGGCAGAGCCGACCTAGGGGCAAGTTGGGCCTCTTGCTCTCCCTGCTGCCCTGAGGCTGCTGGGCCAAAGAGGTCTTGGGCATCCAGCCCCTTGCTGGTCCCTTCCCTCTGACGAGGCCCTCTGAGCTCCAGCACCTTGCAGTGTGGAGACAGCCCCTGCCAGCAACCTCCTCTCCAAGGAGGCCTCAACCAAGGCCTAGGCCCAGGGGAAAGGCACCAGCGGGGATGAGCCTGGGGAGGCGCCCGGGCATGTCTGGACCCAGTCCCCGCAGCCTGCCCCTTGGTGGGGCAGTACCCCCGGAGGCCAGGAAGGTCTGGGCAAGGCTGCCAGGGGCAGGGACACTGCTGGGTCCTGCCCCTGGCCTGGGGGGCGTCTGAGCACAACCGGCACTCTCCCGCTGGAAGACCTCCCCGTCTGCCTCGAAAGGCCGGTTTGCAAGCACTCCCGCCCGCTGTTCCCGCCAGGCACGCACAATGCTCCCAAGCCCGGGAGAAAAGCGCTTCGGGGTGGTGCTCTCACCGGACCCTTGCCCCTGAGCCTGGGGGCCAGGCAGGGGGAACACACTCCCAGGCCAAGGGAGAACGACATGCACACGTCTGTTCCTGCCCCCTACACCGGCAGAGAGCTCGGGGGAGCCAGAGACTGCCAGGCTGCTGCTGGGCTGGCTGCCTGTGTGGGACGGGGCAGAGCCGACCTAGGGGCAAGTTGGGCCTCTTGCTCTCCCTGCTGCCCTGAGGCTGCTGGGTCAAAGAGGTCTTGGGCATCCAGCCCTTTGCTGGTGCCTTCCCTCTGACGAGGCCCTCTGAGCTCCAGCACCTTGCAGTGTGGAGACAGCCCCTGCCAGCAACCTCCTCTCCAAAGAGGCCTCAACCGAGGACTACACCCAGGGGAAAGGCACCAGCGGGGATGATCCTGGGGAGGCGCACGGACATGTCTGGACCCAGTCTCCGCAGCCTGCCCCTTGGTGGGGCAGTACCCCCGGAGGCCAGGAAGGTCTGGGCAAGTCTGGCCAGGGGCAGGGGCCCTGCTGGGTCCTGCCCCTGGCCTGTGGGGCCTCTGAGCACAACCGGCCCTCTCCCACTGGAAGACGTCCCCGGCTGCCTCGAAAGGCCGGTTTGCAAGCACTCCCGCCCACTGTTCCAACCAAGGGCGCACAACGCTCCCAAGCCCGGGAGAAAATCGCCTCGGGGTGGTGCTCTCTCCGGGCCCTTTCCCCTGAGCCTGGGGGCCAGGAAGGGGGTCCACACTCCCAGGCCAAGGCAGAACGACATGCACACGTCTGTTCCTGCCCCATGCACCGGCAGAGAGCTCGGGGGAGCCAGAGTCTGTCAGGCAGCTGCTGGGCTGGCCGCCTGTGTGGGAAGGGGCAGAGCCGACCTAGGGGCAAGTTGGGCCTCTTGCTCTCCCTGCTGCCCTGAGGCTGCTGGGCCAAAGAGATCTTGGGCATCCAGCCCCTTGCTTGTCCCTTCCCTCTGACGAGGCCCTCTGAGCTCCAGCACCTTGCAGTGTGGAGACAGCCCCTGCCAGCAACCTCCTCTCCAAGGAGGCCTCAACCGAGGCCTAGGACCAGGGGAAAGGCACCAGCGGGGATGAGCCTGGGGAGGCGCCCGGGCATGTCTGGACCCAGTCCCCGCAGCCTGCCCCTTGGTGGGGCAGTACCCCCGGAGGCCAGGAAGGTCTGGGCAAGGCTGGCGAGGGGCAGGGGACCTGCTGGGTCCTGCCCCTGGCCTGTGAGGCCTCTGAGCACAACCGGCCCTCTCCCACTGGTAGACCTTCACGGCTGCCTCCAAAGTCCTGTTTGCAAACACTCCCGCCCGCTGTTCACGCCAGGCTCGCACAATGCTCCCAAGCCCGGGAGAAAAGCACTTCGGGGTGGTGCTCTCTCCGGGCCCTTGCCCCTGAGCCTGGGGGCAAGGCAGGGGGAACACACTCCCAGGCCAAGGCAGAACCACATGCCCACGTCTGTTCCTGTCCCCTGCACCGGCAGAGAGCTTGGGGGAGCCAGAGTCTGTCAGGCAGCTGCTGGGTTGGCCGCCTGTGTGGGAAGGGGCAGAGCCGCCCTAGGGGCAAGTTGGGCCTCTTGCTCTCCCTGCTGCCCTGAGGCTGCTGGGCCAAAGACGTCTTGGGCATCCAGCCCCTTACTGGTCCCTTCCCTCTGACGAGGCCCTCTGAGCTCCAGCACCTTGCAGTGTGGAGACAGCCCCTGCCAGCAACCTCCTCTCCAAGGAGGCCTCAACCGAGGCCTAGGCCCAGGGGAAAGGCACCAGCGGGGATGAGCCTGGGGAGGCGCCCGGGCATATCTGGACCCAGGCCCCGCAGCCTGCCCCTTGGTGGGGCAGTACCCCCGGAGGCCAGGAAGGTCTGGGCAAGGCTGGCCAGGGGCAGGGGCCCTGCTGCGTCCTGCCCCTGGCCTGTGGGGCCTCTGAGCACAACCGGCCCTCTCCCACTGGAAGACCTCCCCGGCTGCCTCCAAAGGCCGTTTTGCACGCACTCCCGCCCATTGTTCCCACCAAGCGCGCACAATGCTCCCAAGCCCGGGAGAAAAGCGCTTCGGGGTGGTGCTCTCTCCGGGCCCTTGCCCCTGAGCCTGGGGGCCAGGAAGGGGGTCCACACTCCCAGGGCAAGGCAGAACCACATGCACACGTCTGTTCCTGACCCCTGCACCGGCAGAGAGCTCGGGGGAGCCAGAGTCTGTCAGGCAGCTGCTGGGCTGGCCGCCTTTGTGGGAAGGGGCAGAGCCGACCTAGGGGCAAGTTGGGCCTCTTGCTCTCCCTGCTGCCCTGAGGCTGCTGGGCCAAAGAGGTCTTGGGCATCCAGCCCTTTGCTTGTCCCTTCCCTCTGACGAGGCCCTCTGAGCTCCAGCACCTTGCAGTGTGGAGACAGCCCCTGCCAGCAACCTCCTCTCCAAGGAGGCCTCAACCGAGACCTAGGACCAGGGGAAAGGCACCAGCGGGGATGAGCCTGGGGAGGCGCCCGGGCATGTCTGGACCCAGTCCCCGCAGCCTGCCCCTTGGTGGGGCAGTACCCCCGGAGGCCAGGAAGGTCTGGGCAAGGCTGGCCAGGGGCAGGGGACCTGCTGGGTCCTGTCCCTGGCCTGTGGGGCCTCTGAGCACAACCGGCCCTCTCCCACTGGAAGACCTCCCCGGCTGCTTCCAAAGTCCTGTTTGCCAACACTCCCACCCGCTGTTCACGCCAGACTTGCACAATGCTCCCAAGCCCGGGAGAAAAGCGCTTCGGGGTGGTGCTCTCTCCGGGCCCTTGGCCCTGAGCCTGGGGGCAAGGCATGGGGAACACACTCCCAGGCCAAGGCAGAACCACATGCCCACGTCTGTTCCTGTCCCCTGCACCGGCAGAGAGCTTGGGGGAGCCAGAGTCTGTCAGGCAGCTGCTGGTTTGGCCGCCTGTGTGGGAAGGGGCAGAACCGCCCTAGGGGCAAGTTGGGCCTCTTGCTCTCCCTGCTGCCCTGAGGCTGCTGGGCCAAAGACGTCTTGGGCATCCAGCCCCTTACTGGTCCCTTCCCTCTGACGAGGCCCTCTGAGCTCCAGCACCTTGCAGTGTGGAGACAGCCCCTGCCAACAACCTCCTCTCCAAGGAGGCCTCAACCGAGGCCTAGGCCCAGGGGAAAGGCACCAGCGGGGATGAGCCAGGGGAGGCGCCCGAGCATGTCTGGACCCAGTCCCCGCAGCCTGCCCCTTGGTGGGGCAGTACCCCCGGAGGCCAGGAAGGTCTGGGTAAGGCTGGCCAGGGGCAGGGGCCCTGCTGGGTCCTGCCCCTGGCCTGTGGGGCCTCTGAGCACAACCGGCCCTTTCCCACTGGAAGACCTCCCCGGCTGCCTCCAAAGGCCGGTTTGCAAGCACTCCCGCCCACTGTTCCCGCCAGGCGCGCACAATGCTCCCAAGCCCGGGAGAAAAGCGCTTCGGGGTGTTGGTCTCTCCGGGCCCTTGCCCCTGAGCCTGGGGGCCAGGCAGGGGATCCACAGTCCCAGGCCAAGGCACAACAACATGCACACGTCTGTTCCTGCCCCCTCCACCGGCAGAGAGCTGGGGGGAGCCAGAGTCTGTCAGGCAGCTGCTGGGCGGGCCGCCTGTGTGGGAAGGGGCAGAGCCGACCTAGGGGCAAGTTGGGCCTCTTGCTCTCCCTGCTGCCCTGAGGCTGCTGGGCCAAAGAGGTCTTGGGCATCCAGCCCCTTGCTGGTCCCTTCCCTCTGACGAGGCCCTCTGAGCTCCAGCACCTTGCAGTGTGGAGACAGCCCCTGCCAGCAACCTCCTCTCCAAGGAGGCCTCAACCGAGGCCTAGGCCCAGGGGAAAGGCACCAGCGGGGATGAGCCAGTGGAGGCGCACGGGCATATCAGGACCCAGTCCCCGCAGCCTGCCCCTTGGTGGGGCAGTACCCCCGGAGGCCAGGAAGGTCTGGGCAAGGCTGGCCAGGGGCAGGGTCCCTGCTGGGTCCTGCCCCTGGCCTGTGGGGCCTCTGAGCACAACCGGCCCTCTCCCACTGGAAGACCTCCCCGGCTGCCTCCAAAGGCCGGTTTGCCAACACTCCCGCCCGCTGTTCCCGCCAGGCACGCACAACGCTCCCAAGGCCAGGAGAAAAGCGCTTCGGGGTTTTGCTCTCTCCGGGACCTTGCCCCTGAGCCTGGGGTCCAGGCAGTGGGTCCACACTCCCAGACCAAGGCAGAACCACATGCACACGTCTGTTCCTGACCCCTGCACCGGCAGAGAGCTCGGGGGAGCCAGAGTCTGTCAGGCAGCTGCTGGGTTGGCTGCCTGTGTGGGAAGGGGCAGAGCCGACCTAGGGGCAAGTTGGGCCTCTTGCTCTCCCTGCTGCCCTGAGGCTGCTGGACCAAAGAGGTCTTGGGTATCCAGCCCCTTGCTGGTCCCTTCCCGCTGACGAGGCCCTCTGAGCTCCAGCACCTTGCAGTGTGGAGACAGCCCCTGCCAGCAACCTCCTCTCCAAGGAGGCATCAACCGAGGCCTATGCCCAGGGGAAAGGCACCAGCGGGGATGAGCCTGGGGAGGCGCCCAGGCATGTCTGGACCCAGTCCCCGCAGCCTGCCCCTTGGTGGGGCAGTACCCCCTGAGGCCAGGAAGGTCTGGGCAAGGCTGGCCAGGGGCAGGGGACCTGCTGGGTCCTGCCCCTGGCCTGTGAGGCCTCTGAGCACAACCGGCCCTCTCCCACTGGAAGACCTCCACGGCTGCCTCCAAAGTCCTGTTTGCAAACACTCCCGCCCGCTGTTCACGCCAGGCTCGCACAATGCTCCCAAGCCCGGGAGAAAAGCGCTTCGGGGTGGTGCTCTCTCCGGGCCCTTGCCCCTGAGCCTGGGGGCAAGGCAGGGGGAACACACTCCCAGGCCAAGGCAGAACCACATGCCCACGTCTGTTCCTGTCCCCTGCACCGGCAGAGAGCTTGGGGGAGCCAGAGTCTGTCAGGCAGCTGCTGGGTTGGCCGCCTGTGTGGGAAGGGGCAGAGCCGCCCTAGGGGCAAGTTGGGCCTCTTGCTCTCCCTGCTGCCCTGAGGCTGCTGGGCCAAAGACGTCTTGGGCATCCAGCCCCTTACTGGTCCCTTCCCTCTGACGAGGCCCTCTGAGCTCCAGCACCTTGCAGTGTGGAGACAGCCCCTGCCAGCAACCTCCTCTCCAAGGAGGCCTCAACCGAGGCCTAGGCCCAGGGGAAAGGCTCCAGCGGGGATGAGCCAGGGGAGGCGCCCGGGCATGTCTGGACCCAGGCCCCGCAGCCTGCCCCTTGGTGGGGCAGTACCCCCGGAGGCCAGGAAGGTCTGGGCAAGGCTGGCCAGGGGCAGGGGCCCTGCTGCGTCCTGCCCCTGGCCTGTGGGTCCTCAGAGCACAACCGGCCCTCTCCCACTGGAAGACCTCCCTGGCTGCCTCCAAAGGCCGGTTTGCAAGCTCTCCCACCCACTGTTCCCAGCAGGCGTGCACAATGCTCCCAAGCCCGGGAGAAAAGCGCTTCAGGGTGGTGCTCTCTCCGGGCCCTTGCCCCTGAGCCTGGGGGCAAGGCAGGGTGTCCACACTCCCAGGACAAGGCAGAACCACATGCACACGTCTGATCTGCCCCCTGCACCGGCAGAGAGCTCGGGGGAGCCAGAGTCTGTCAGGCAGCTGCTGGGCTGGCCGCCTGTGTGGGAAGGGGCAGAGCCGACCTAGGGGCAAGTTGGGCCTCTTGCTCTCCCTGCTGCCCTGAGGCTGCTGGGCCAAAGAGGTCTTGGGCATCCAGCCCCTTGCTGGTCCCTTCCCTCTGACGAGGCCCTCTGAGCTCCAGCACCTTGCAGTGTGGAGACAGCCCCTGCCAGCAACCTCCTCTCCAAGGAGGCCTCAACCGAGGCCTAGGCCCAGGGGAAAGGCACCAGCGGGGATGAGCCTGGGGAGGCGCCCGGGCATGTCTGGACCCAGTCCCCGCAGCCTGCCCCTTGGTGGGGCAGTACCCCCGGAGGCCAGGAAGGTCTGGGCAAGGCTGCCAGGGGCAGGGACACTGCTGGGTCCTGCCCCTGGCCTGTGGGGCGTCTGAGCACAACCGACACTCTCCCGCTGGAAGACCTGCCCGGCTGCCTCCAAAGGCCGGTTTGCAAGCACTCCCGCCCGCTGTTCCCGCCAGGCACGCACAATGCTCCCAAGCCCGGGAGAAAAGCGCTTCGGGGTGGTGCTCTCACCGGGCCCTTGCCCCTGAGCCTGGGGGCAAGGCAGGGGGAACACACTCCCAGGCCAAGGCAGAACGACATGCACACGTCTGTTCCTGCCCCCTACACCGGCAGAGAGCTAGGGGGAGCCAGAGACTGCCAGGCTGCTGCTGGGCTGGCCGCCTGTGTGGGACGGGGCAGAGCCGACCTAGGGGCAAATTGGGCCTCTTGCTCTCCCTGCTGCCCTGAGGCTGCTGGGTCAAAGAGGTCTTGGGCATCCAGCCCTTTGCTGGTCCCTTCCCTCTGACGAGGCCCTCTGAGCTCCAGCACCTTGCAGTGTGGAGACAGCCCCTGCCAGCAACCTCCTCTCCAAGGAGGCCTCAACCGAGGCCTAGGCCCAGGGGAAAGGCACCAGCGGGGATGAGCCTGGGGAGGCGCCCGGGCATGTCTGGACCCAGTCCCCGCAGCCTGCCCCTTGGTGGAGCAGTACCCCCGGAGGCCAGGAAGGTCTGGGCAAGGCTGGCCAGGGTCAGGGGCCCTGCTGGGTCCTGCCCCTGGCCTGTGGGGCCTCTGAGCACAACCGGCCCTCTCCCACTGGAAGACCTCCCCGGCTGCCTTCAAAGGCCGGTTTGCAAGCACTCCCGCCCACTGTTCCCACCAAGCGCGCACAATTCTCCCAAGCCCGGGAGAAAAGCGCTTCGGGGTGGTGCTCTCTCCGGGCCCTTGCCCCTGAACCTGGGGGCCAGGCAGTTGGTCCACACTCGGAGACCAAGGCAGAACCACATGCACACGTCTGTTCCTGACCCCTGCACAGGCAGAGAGCTCGGGGGAGCCAGAGTCTGTCAGGCAGCTGCTGGGCTGGCCGCCTGTGTGGGAAGGGGCAGAGCCGACCTAGGGGCAAGTTGGGCCTCTTCCTCTCCCTGCTGCCCTGAGGCTGCTGGGCCAAAGAGGTCTTGGGCATCCAGCCCCTTGCTGGTCCCTTCCCTCTGATGAGGCCCTCTGAGCTCCAGCACCTTGCAGTGTGGAGACAGCCCCTGCCAGCAACCTCCTCTCCAAGGAGGCCTCAACCGAGGCCTAGGCCTAGGGGAAAGGCACCAGCGGGGATGAGCCTGGGGAGGCGCCCGGCCATGTCTGGACCCAGTCCCCGCAGCCTGCCCCTTTGTGGGGCAGTACCCCCGGAAGCCAGGAAGGTCTCGGCAAGGCTGCCAGGGGCAGGGACACTGCTGGGTCCTGCCCCTGGCCTGTTGGGCGTCTGAGCACAACCGGCACTCTCCCGCTGGAAGACCTCCCCGTCTGCCTCCAAAGTCCTGTTTGCAAGCACGCCCACCCGCTGTTCCCCCAGGCACGCACAATGCTCCCAAGCCCGGGAAAAAAGCGCTTCGGGGTGGTGCTCTCTCCGGGCCCTTGCCCCTGAGCCTGGGGCCAGGCAGGGGGAACACACTCCCAGGCCAAGGCAGAACGACATGCACACGTCTGTTCCTGGCCCCTACACCGGCAGAGAGCTCGGGGGAGCCAGAGACGGCCAGGCTGCTGCTGGGCTGGCTGCCTGTGTGGGACGGGGCAGAGCCGACCTAGGGGCAAGTTGGGCCTCTTGCTCTCCCTGCTGCCCTGAGGCTGCTGGGTCAAAGAGGTCTTGGGCATCCAGCCCTTTGCTGGTGCCTTCCCTCTGACGAGGCCCTCTGAGCTCCAGCACCTTGCAGTGTGGAGACAGCCCCTGCCAGCAACCTCCTCTCCAAGGAGGCCTCAACCGAGGCCTAGGACCAGGGGAAAGGCACCAGCGGGGATGAGCCTGGGGAGGCGCCCGGGCATGTCTGGACCCAGTCCCCGCAGCCTGCCCCTTGGTGGGGCAGTACCCCCGGAGGCCAGGAAGGTCTGTGCAAGGCTGCCAGGGGCAGGGACAGCGCTGGGTCCTGCCCCTGGCCTGTGGGACGTCTGAGCACAACCGGCACTCTCCCGCTGGAAGACCTCCCCGTCTGCCTCCAAAGGCCGGTTTGCAAGCACTCCCGCCCGCTGTTCACGCCAGGCTCGCACAATGCTCCCAAGCCCGGGAGAAAAGCGCTTCGGGGTGGTGCTCTCTCCGGGCCCTTGCCCCTAAGCCTGCGGGCCAGGCAGGGGGAACACTCTCCCAGGCCAAGACAGAACGACATGAACACGTCTGTTCCTGCCCCCTACACCGGCAGAGAGCTCGGGGGAGCCAGAGTCTCTCAGGCAGGTGCTGGGCTGGCCGCCTGTGTGGGAAGGGGCAGAGCCGACCTAGGGGCAAGTTGGGCCTCTTGCTCTCCCTGCTGCCCTGAGGCTGCTGGGCCAAAGACGTCTTGGGCATCCAGCCCTTTGCTGGTCCCTTCCCTCTGACGAGGCCCTCTGAGCTCCAGCACCTTGCAGTGTGGAGACAGCCCCTGCCAGCAACCTCCTCTCCAATGAGGCCTCAACCGAGGCCTAGGCCCAGGGGAAAGGCACCAGCGGGGATGAGCCTGGGGAGGCGCCCGGGCATGTCTGGACCCAGTCCCCGCAGCCTGCCCCTTGGTGGGGCAGTACCCCCGGAGGCCAGGAAGGTCTGTGCAAGGCTGCCAGGGGCAGGGACAGCGCTGGGTCCTGCCCCTGGCCTGTGGGACGTCTGAGCACAACCGGCCCTCTCCCACTGGAAGACCTCCCCGGCTGCCTCCAAAGTCCTGTTTGCCAACACTACCACCCGCTGTTCACGCCAGACTTGCACAATGCTCCCAAGCCCGGGAGAAAAGTGCTTCGGGGTGGTGCTCTCTCCGGGCCCTTGCCCCTGAGCCTCGGGGCAAGGCATGGGGCACACACTCCCAGGCCAAGGCAGAACCACATGCACACGTCTGTTCCTGGCCCCTGCACCGGCAGAGAGCTCGGGGAGCCAGAGTCTGTCAGGCAGCTGCTGGGTTGGCTGCCTGTGTGGGAAGGGGCAGAGCCGACCTAGGGGCAAGTTGGGCCTCTTGCTCTCCCTGCTGCCCTGAGGCTGCTGGGCCAAAGAGGTCTTGGGCATCCAGCCCCTTGCTGGTCCCTTCCCGCTGACGAGGCCCTCTGAGCTCCAGCACCTTGCAGTGTGGAGACAGCCCCTGCCAGCAACCTCCTCTCCGAGGAGGCATCAACCGAGGCCTATGCCCAGGGGAAAGGCACCAGCGGGGATGAGCCTGGGGAGGCGCCCAGGCATGTCTGGACCCAGTCCCCGCAGGCTGCCCCTTGGTGGGGCAGTACCCCCGGAGGCCAGGAAGGTCTGGGCAAGGCTGGCCAGGGGCAGGGGACCTGCTGGGTCCTGCCCCTGGCCTGTGAGGCCTCTGAGCACAACCGGCCCTCTCCCACTGGTAGACCTCCACGGCTGCCTCCAAAGTCCTGTTTGCAAACACTCCCGCCCGCTGTTCACGCCAGGCTCGCACAATGCTCCCAAGCCCGGGAGAAAAGCGCATTGGGGTGGTGCTCTCTCCGGGCCCTTGCCCCTGAGCCTGGGGGCAAGGCAGGGGGAACACACTCCCAGGCCAAGGCAGAACCACATGCCCACGTCTGTTCCTGTCCCCTGCACCGGCAGAGAGCTTGGGGGAGCCAGAGTCTGTCAGGCAGCTGCTGGGTTGGCCGCCTGTGTGGGAAGGGGCAGAGCCGCCCTAGGGGCAAGTTGGGCCTCTTGCTCTCCCTGCTGCCCTGAGGCTGCTGGGCCAAAGACGTCTTGGGCATCCAGCCCCTTACTGGTCCCTTCCCTCTGACGAGGCCCTCTGAGCTCCAGCACCTTGCAGTGTGGAGACAGCCCCTGCCAGCAACCTCCTCTCCAAGGAGGCCTCAACCCAGGCCTAGGCCCAGGGGAAAGGCACCAGCGGGGATGAGCCTGGGGAGGCGCCCGGGCATGTCTGGACCCAGGCCCCGCAGCCTGCCCCTTGGTGGGGCAGTACCCCCGGAGGCCAGGAAGGTCTGGGCAAGGCTGGCCAGGGGCAGGGGCCCTGCTGCGTCCTGCCCCTGGCCTGTGGGGCCTCTGAGCACAACCGGCCCTCTCCCACTGGAAGACCTCCCCGGCTGCCTCCAAAGGCCGGTTTGCAAGCGCTCCCGCCCACTGTTCCCAGCAGGCGTGCACAATGCTCCCAAGCCCGGGAGAAAAGCGCTTCAAGGTGGTGCTCTCTCCGGGCCCTTGCCCCTGAGCCTGGGGGCAAGGCAGAGGGTCCACACTCCCAGACCAAGGCAGAACCACATGCACACGTCTGATCTGTCCCCTGCAACGGCAGAGAGCTCGGGGGAGCCAGAGTCTGTCAGGCAGCTGCTGGGCTGGCCGCCTGTGTGGGAAGGGGCAGAGCCGACCTAGGGGCAAGTTGGGCCTCTTGCTCTCCCTGCTGCCCTGAGGCTGCTGGGCCAAAGAGGTCTTGGGCATCCAGCCCCTTGCTGGTCCCTTCCCTCTGACGAGGCCCTCTGAGCTCCAGCACCTTGCAGTGTGGAGACAGCCCCTGCCAGCAACCTCCTCTCCAAGGAGGCCTCAACCAAGGCCTAGGCCCAGGGGAAAGGCACCAGCGGGGATGAGCCTGGGGAGGCGCCCGGGCATGTCTGGACCCAGTCCCCGCAGCCTGCCCCTTGGTGGGGCAGTACCCCCGGAGGCCAGGAAGGTCTGGGCAAGGCTGCCAGGGGCAGGGACACTGCTGGGTCCTGCCCCTGGCCTGGGGGGCGTCTGAGCACAACCGGCATTCTCCCGCTGGAAGACCTCCCCGTCTGCCTCGAAAGGCCGGTTTGCAAGCACTCCCGCCCGCTGTTCCCGCCAGGCACGCACAATGCTCCCAAGCCCGGGAGAAAAGCGCTTCGGGGTGGTGCTCTCACCGGGCCCTTGCCCCTGAGCCTGGGGGCCAGGCAGGGGGAACACACTCCCAGGCCAAGGGAGAACGACATGCACACGTCTGTTCCTGCCCCCTACACCGGCAGAGAGCTCGGGGGAGCCAGAGACTGCCAGGCTGCTGCTGGGCTGGCTGCCTGTGTGGGACGGGGCAGAGCCGACCTAGGGGCAAGTTGGGCCTCTTGCTCTCCCTGCTGCCCTGAGGCTGCTGGGTCAAAGAGGTCTTGGGCATCCAGCCCTTTGCTGGTGCCTTCCCTCTGACGAGGCCCTCTGAGCTCCAGCACCTTGCAGTGTGGAGACAGCCCCTGCCAGCAACCTCCTCTCCAAAGAGGCCTCAACCGAGGACTACACCCAGGGGAAAGGCACCAGAGGGGATGATCCTGGGGAGGCGCACGGACATGTCTGGACCCAGTCTCCGCAGCCTGCCCCTTGGTGGGGCAGTACCCCCGGAGGCCAGGAAGGTCTGGGCAAGTCTGGCCAGGGGCAGGGGCCCTGCTGGGTCCTGCCCCTGGCCTGTGGGGCCTCTGAGCACAACCGGCCCTCTCCCACTGGAAGACGTCCCCGGCTGCCTCGAAAGGCCGGTTTGCAAGCACTCCCGCCCACTGTTCCAACCAAGGGCGCACAACGCTCCCAAGCCCGGGAGAAAATCGCCTCGGGGTGGTGCTCTCTCCGGGCCCTTTCCCCTGAGCCTGGGGGCCAGGAAGGGGGTCCACACTCCCAGGCCAAGGCAGAACGACATGCACACGTCTGTTCCTGCCCCATGCACCGGCAGAGAGCTCGGGGGAGCCAGAGTCTGTCAGGCAGCTGCTGGGCTGGCCGCCTGTGTGGGAAGGGGCAGAGCCGACCTAGGGGCAAGTTGGGCCTCTTGCTCTCCCTGCTGCCCTGAGGCTGCTGGGCCAAAGAGATCTTGGGCATCCAGCCCCTTGCTTGTCCCTTCCCTCTGACGAGGCCCTCTGAGCTCCAGCACCTTGCAGTGTGGAGACAGCCCCTGCCAGCAACCTCCTCTCCAAGGAGGCCTCAACCGAGGCCTAGGACCAGGGGAAAGGCACCAGCGGGGATGAGCCTGGGGAGGCGCCCGGGCATGTCTGGACCCAGTCCCCGCAGCCTGCCCCTTGGTGGGGCAGTACCCCCGGAGGCCAGGAAGGTCTGGGCAAGGCTGGCGAGGGGCAGGGGACCTGCTGGGTCCTGCCCCTGGCCTGTGAGGCCTCTGAGCACAACCGGCCCTCTCCCACTGGTAGACCTTCACGGCTGCCTCCAAAGTCCTGTTTGCAAACACTCCCGCCCGCTGTTCACGCCAGGCTCGCACAATGCTCCCAAGCCCGGGAGAAAAGCACTTCGGGGTGGTGCTCTCTCCGGGCCCTTGCCCCTGAGCCTGGGGGCAAGGCAGGGGGAACACACTCCCAGGCCAAGGCAGAACCACATGCCCACGTCTGTTCCTGTCCCCTGCACCGGCAGAGAGCTTGGGGGAGCCAGAGTCTGTCAGGCAGCTGCTGGGTTGGCCGCCTGTGTGGGAAGGGGCAGAGCCGCCCTAGGGGCAAGTTGGGCCTCTTGCTCTCCCTGCTGCCCTGAGGCTGCTGGGCCAAAGACGTCTTGGGCATCCAGCCCCTTACTGGTCCCTTCCCTCTGACGAGGCCCTCTGAGCTCCAGCACCTTGCAGTGTGGAGACAGCCCCTGCCAGCAACCTCCTCTCCAAGGAGGCCTCAACCGAGGCCTAGGCCCAGGGGAAAGGCACCAGCGGGGATGAGCCTGGGGAGGCGCCCGGGCATGTCTGGACCCAGGCCCCGCAGCCTGCCCCTTGGTGGGGCAGTACCCCCGGAGGCCAGGAAGGTCTGGGCAAGGCTGGCCAGGGGCAGGGGCCCTGCTGCGTCCTGCCCCTGGCCTGTGGGGCCTCTGAGCACAACCGGCCCTCTCCCACTGGAAGACCTCCCCGGCTGCCTCCAAAGGCCGGTTTGCAAGCGCTCCCGCCCACTGTTCCCAGCAGGCTTGCACAATGCTCCCAAGCCCGTGAGAAAAGCGCATTGGGGTGGTTCTCTCTCCGGGCCCTTGCCCCTGAGCCTGGGGGCAAGGCACGGGGAACACACTCCCTGGCCAAGGCAGAACCACATGCCCACGTCTGTTCCTGTCCCCTGCACCGGCAGAGAGCTCGGGGGAGCCAGAGTCTCTCAGGCAGGTGCTGGGCTGGCCGCCTGTGTGGGAAGGGGCAGAGCCGACCTAGGGGCAAGTTGGGCCTCTTGCTCTCCCTGCTGCCCTGAGGCTGCTGGGACAAAGACGACTTGGGCATCCAGCCCTTTGCTGGTCCCTTCCCTCTGACGAGGCCCTCTGATCTCCAGCACCTTGCAGTGTGGAGACAGCACATGCCAGCAATCTCCTCTCCAAGGAGGCCTCAACCGAGGCCTAGGCCCAGGGGAAAGGCACCAGCGGGGATGAGCCTGGGGAGGCGCCCGGGCATGTCTGGACCCAGTCCCCGTAGCCTGCCCCTTGGTGGGGCAGTACCCCTGGAGGCCAGGAAGGTCTGGGCAAGGCTGACCAGGGGCAGGGGACCTGCTGGGTCCTGCCCCTGGCCTTTGGGGCCTCCGAGCACAACCGGCCCTCTCCTACTGGAAGACCTCCCCGGCTGCCTCCAAAGGCCGTTTTGCACGCACTCCCGCCCATTGTTCCCACCAAGCGCGCACAATGCTCCCAAGCCCGGGAGAAAAGCGCTTCGGGGTGGTGCTCTCTCCGGGCCCTTGCCCCTGAGCCTGGGGGCCAGGAAGGGGGTCCACACTCCCAGGGCAAGGCAGAACCACATGCACACGTCTGTTCCTGACCCCTGCACCGGCAGAGAGCTCGGGGGAGCCAGAGTCTGTCAGGCAGCTGCTGGGCTGGCCGCCTTTGTGGGAAGGGGCAGAGCCGACCTAGGGACAAGTTGGGTCTCTTGCTCTCCCTGCTGCCCTGAGGCTGCTGGGCCAAAGAGGTCTTGGGCATCCAGCCCTTTGCTTGTCCCTTCCCTCTGACGAGGCCCTCTGAGCTCCAGCACCTTGCAGTGTGGAGACAGCCCCTGCCAGCAACCTCGTCTCCAAGGAGGCCTCAACCGAGACCTAGGACCAGGGGAAAGGCACCAGCGGGGATGAGCCTGGGGAGGCGCCCGGGCATGTCTGGACCCAGTCCCCGCAGCCTGCCCCTTGGTGGGGCAGTACCCCCGGAGGCCAGGAAGGTCTGGGCAAGGCTGGCCAGGGGCAGGGGACCTGCTGGGTCCTGTCCCTGGCCTGTGGGGCCTCTGAGCACAACCGGCCCTCTCCCACTGGAAGACCTCCCCGGCTGCTTCCAAAGTCCTGTTTGCCAACACTCCCACCCGCTGTTCACGCCAGACTTGCACAATGCTCCCAAGCCCGGGAGAAAAGCGCTTCGGGGTGGTGCTCTCTCCGGGCCCTTGCCCCTGAGCCTGGGGGCAAGGCATGGGGAACACACTCCCAGGCCAAGGCAGAACCACATGCCCACGTCTGTTCCTGTCCCCTGCACCGGCAGAGAGCTTGGGGGAGCCAGAGTCTGTCAGGCAGCTGCTGGTTTGGCCGCCTGTGTGGGAAGGGGCAGAACCGCCCTAGGGGCAAGTTGGGCCTCTTGCTCTCCCTGCTGCCCTGAGGCTGCTGGGCCAAAGACGTCTTGGGCATCCAGCCCCTTACTGGTCCCTTCCCTCTGACGAGGCCCTCTGAGCTCCAGCACCTTGCAGTGTGGAGACAGCCCCTGCCAGCAACCTCCTCTCCAAGGAGGCCTCAACCGAGGCCTAGGCCCAGGGGAAAGGCACCAGCGGGGATGAGCCAGGGGAGGCGCCCGAGCATGTCTGGACCCAGTCCCCGCAGCCTGCCCCTTGGTGGGGCAGTACCCCCGGAGGCCAGGAAGGTCTGGGTAAGGCTGGCCAGGGGCAGGGGCCCTGCTGGGTCCTGCCCCTGGCCTGTGGGGCCTCTGAGCACAACCGGCCCTTTCCCACTGGAAGACCTCCCCGGCTGCCTCCAAAGGCCGGTTTGCAAGCACTCCCGCCCACTGTTCCCGCCAGGCGCGCACAATGCTCCCAAGCCCGGGAGAAAAGCGCTTCGGGGTGTTGGTCTCTCCGGGCCCTTGCCCCTGAGCCTGGGGGCCAGGCAGGGGATCCACAGTCCCAGGCCAAGGCACAACAACATGCACACGTCTGTTCCTGCCCCCTCCACCGGCAGAGAGCTGGGGGGAGCCAGAGTCTGTCAGGCAGCTGCTGGGCGGGCCGCCTGTGTGGGAAGGGGCAGAGCCGACCTAGGGGCAAGTTGGGCCTCTTGCTCTCCCTGCTGCCCTGAGGCTGCTGGGCCAAAGAGGTCTTGGGCATCCAGCCCCTTGCTGGTCCCTTCCCTCTGACGAGGCCCTCTGAGCTCCAGCACCTTGCAGTGTGGAGACAGCCCCTGCCAGCAACCTCCTCTCCAAGGAGGCCTCAACCGAGGCCTAGGCCCAGGGGAAAGGCACCAGCGGGGATGAGCCAGTGGAGGCGCACGGGCATATCAGGACCCAGTCCCCGCAGCCTGCCCCTTGGTGGGGCAGTACCCCCGGAGGCCAGGAAGGTCTGGGCAAGGCTGGCCAGGGGCAGGGTCCCTGCTGGGTCCTGCCCCTGGCCTGTGGGGCCTCTGAGCACAACCGGCCCTCTCCCACTGGAAGACCTCCCCGGCTGCCTCCAAAGGCCGGTTTGCCAACACTCCCGCCCGCTGTTCCCGCCAGGCACGCACAACGCTCCCAAGGCCAGGAGAAAAGCGCTTCGGGGTGTTGCTCTCTCCGGGACCTTGCCCCTGAGCCTGGGGTCCAGGCAGTGGGTCCACACTCCCAGACCAAGGCAGAACCACATGCACACGTCTGTTCCTGACCCCTGCACTGGCAGAGAGCTCGGGGGAGCCAGAGTCTGTCAGGCAGCTGCTGGGTTGGCTGCCTGTGTGGGAAGGGGCAGAGCCGACCTAGGGGCAAGTTGGGCCTCTTGCTCTCCCTGCTGCCCTGAGGCTGCTGGGCCAAAGAGGTCTTGGGTATCCAGCCCCTTGCTGGTCCCTTCCCGCTGACGAGGCCCTCTGAGCTCCAGCACCTTGCAGTGTGGAGACAGCCCCTGCCAGCAACCTCCTCTCCAAGGAGGCATCAACCGAGGCCTATGCCCAGGGGAAAGGCACCAGCGGGGATGAGCCTGGGGAGGCGCCCAGGCATGTCTGGACCCAGTCCCCGCAGCCTGCCCCTTGGTGGGGCAGTACCCCCTGAGGCCAGGAAGGTCTGGGCAAGGCTGGCCAGGGGCAGGGGACATGCTGGGTCCTGCCCCTGGCCTGTGAGGCCTCTGAGCACAACCGGCCCTCTCCCACTGGAAGACCTCCACGGCTGCCTCCAAAGTCCTGTTTGCAAACACTCCCGCCCGCTGTTCACGCCAGGCTCGCACAATGCTCCCAAGCCCGGGAGAAAAGCGCTTCGGGGTGGTGCTCTCTCCGGGCCCTTGCCCCTGAGCCTGGGGGCAAGGCAGGGGGAACACACTCCCAGGCCAAGGCAGAACCACATGCCCACGTCTGTTCCTGTCCCCTGCACCGGCAGAGAGCTTGGGGGAGCCAGAGTCTGTCAGGCAGCTGCTGGGTTGGCCGCCTGTGTGGGAAGGGGCAGAGCCGCCCTAGGGGCAAGTTGGGCCTCTTGCTCTCCCTGCTGCCCTGAGGCTGCTGGGCCAAAGACGTCTTGGGCATCCAGCCCCTTACTGGTCCCTTCCCTCTGACGAGGCCCTCTGAGCTCCAGCACCTTGCAGTGTGGAGACAGCCCCTGCCAGCAACCTCCTCTCCAAGGAGGCCTCAACCGAGGCCTAGGCCCAGGGGAAAGGCTCCAGCGGGGATGAGCCTGGGGAGGCGCCCGGGCATGTCTGGACCCAGGCCCCGCAGCCTGCCCCTTGGTGGGGCAGTACCCCCGGAGGCCAGGAAGGTCTGGGCAAGGCTGGCCAGGGGCAGGGGCCCTGCTGCGTCCTGCCCCTGGCCTGTGGGTCCTCAGAGCACAACCGGCCCTCTCCCACTGGAAGACCTCCCCGGCTGCCTCCAAAGGCCGGTTTGCAAGCGCTCCCACCCACTGTTCCCAGCAGGCGTGCACAATGCTCCCAAGCCCGGGAGAAAAGCGCTTCAGGGTGGTGCTCTCTCCGGGCCCTTGCCCCTGAGCCTGGGGGCAAGGCAGGGTGTCCACACTCCCAGGACAAGGCAGAACCACATGCACACGTCTGATCTGCCCCCTGCACCGGCAGAGAGCTCGGGGGAGCCAGAGTCTGTCAGGCAGCTGCTGGGCTGGCCGCCTGTGTGGGAAGGGGCAGAGTCGACCTAGGGGCAAGTTGGGCCTCTTGCTCTCCCTGCTGCCCTGAGGCTGCTGGGCCAAAGAGGTCTTGAGCATCCAGCCCCTTGCTGGTCCCTTCCCTCTGACGAGGCCCTCTGAGCTCCAGCACCTTGCAGTGTGGAGACAGCCCCTGCCAGCAACCTCCTCTCCAAGGAGGCCTCAACCGAGGCCTAGGCCCAGGGGAAAGGCACCAGCGGGGATGAGCCTGGGGAGGCGCCCGGGCATGTCTGGACCCAGTCCCCGCAGCCTGCCCCTTGGTGGGGCAGTACCCCCGGAGGCCAGGAAGGTCTGGGCAAGGCTGCCAGGGGCAGGGACACTGCTGGGTCCTGCCCCTGGCCTGTGGGGCGTCTGAGCACAACCGACACTCTCCCGCTGGAAGACCTGCCCGGCTGCCTCCAAAGGCCGGTTTGCAAGCACTCCCGCCCGCTGTTCCCGCCAGGCACGCACAATGCTCCCAAGCCCGGGAGAAAAGCGCTTTGGGGTGGTGCTCTCACCGGGCCCTTGCCCCTGAGCCTGGGGGCAAGGCAGGGGGAACACACTCCCAGGCCAAGGCAGAACGACATGCACACGTCTGTTCCTGCCCCCTACACCGGCAGAGAGCTAGGGGGAGCCAGAGACTGCCAGGCTGCTGCTGGGCTGGCCGCCTGTGTGGGACGGGGCAGAGCCGACCTAGGGGCAAATTGGGCCTCTTGCTCTCCCTGCTGCCCTGAGGCTGCTGGGTCAAAGAGGTCTTGGGCATCCAGCCCTTTGCTGGTCCCTTCCCTCTGACGAGGCCCTCTGATCTCCAGCACCTTGCAGTGTGGAGACAGCCCCTGCCAGCAACCTCCTCTCCAAGGAGGCCTCAACCGAGGCCTAGGCCCAGGGGAAAGGCACCAGCGGGGATGAGCCTGGGGAGGCGCCCGGGCATGTCTGGACCCAGTCCCCGCAGCCTGCCCCTTGGTGGAGCAGTACCCCCGGAGGCCAGGAAGGTCTGGGCAAGGCTGGCCAGGGTCAGGGGCCCTGCTGGGTCCTGCCCGTGGCCTGTGGGGCCTCTGAGCACAACCGGCCCTCTCCCACTGGAAGACCTCCCCGGCTGCCTTCAAAGGCCGGTTTGCAAGCACTCCCGCCCACTGTTCCCACCAAGCGCGCACAATTCTCCCAAGCCCGGGAGAAAAGCGCTTCGGGGTGGTGCTCTCTCCGGGCCCTTGCCCCTGAACCTGGGGGCCAGACAGTTGGTCCACACTCGGAGACCAAGGCAGAACCACATGCACACGTCTGTTCCTGACCCCTGCACAGGCAGAGAGCTCGGGGGAGCCAGAGTCTGTCAGGCAGCTGCTGGGCTGGCCGCCTGTGTGGGAAGGGGCAGAGCCGACCTAGGGGCAAGTTGGGCCTCTTCCTCTCCCTGCTGCCCTGAGGCTGCTGGGCCAAAGAGGTCTTGGGCATCCAGCCCCTTGCTGGTCCCTTCCCTCTGATGAGGCCCTCTGAGCTCCAGCACCTTGCAGTGTGGAGACAGCCCCTGCCAGAAACCTCCTCTCCAAGGAGGCCTCAACCGAGGCCTAGGCCTAGGGGAAAGGCACCAGCGGGGATGAGCCTGGGGAGGCGCCCGGCCATGTCTGGACCCAGTCCCCGCAGCCTGCCCCTTGGTGGGGCAGTACCCCCGGAAGCCAGGAAGGTCTCGGCAAGGCTGCCAGGGGCAGGGACACTGCTGGGTCCTGCCCCTGGCCTGTTGGGCGTCTGAGCACAACCGGCACTCTCCCACTGGAAGACCTCCCCGTCTGCCTCCAAAGTCCTGTTTGCAAGCACGCCCACCCGCTGTTCCCCCAGGCACGCACAATGCTCCCAAGCCCGGGAAAAAAGCGCTTCGGGTTGGTGCTCTCTCCGGGCCCTTGCCCCTGAGCCTGGGGCCAGGCAGGGGGAACTCACTCCCAGGCCAAGGCAGAACGACATGCACACGTCTGTTCCTGGCCCCTACACCGGCAGAGAGCTCGGGGGAGCCAGAGACGGCCAGGCTGCTGCTGGGCTGGCTGCCTGTGTGGGACGGGGCAGAGCCGACCTAGGGGCAAGTTGGGCCTCTTGCTCTCCCTGCTGCCCTGAGGCTGCTGGGTCAAAGAGGTCTTGGGCATCCAGCCCTTTGCTGGTGCCTTCCCTCTGACGAGGCCCTCTGAGCTCCAGCACCTTGCAGTGTGGAGACAGCCCCTGCCAGCAACCTCCTCTCCAAGGAGGCCTCAACCGAGGCCTAGGACCAGGGGAAAGGCACCAGCGGGGATGAGCCTGGGGAGGCGCCCGGGCATGTCTGGACCCAGTCCCCGCAGCCTGCCCCTTGGTGGGGCAGTACCCCCGGAGGCCAGGAAGGTCTGGGCAAGGCTGGCCACGGGCAGGGGCCCTGCTGGGTCCTGCCCCTGGCCTGTGGGGCCTCTGAGCACAACCGGCCCTCTCCCACTGGAAGACTTCCCCGGCTGCCTCCAAAAGCCGGTTTGCCAACACTCCCGCCCGCTGTTCCCGCCAGGCACGCACAATTCTCCCAAGCCCGGGAGAAAAGCGCTTCGGGGTGTTGCTCTCTCCGGGCCCTTGCCCCTGAGTGTGGGGGCGAGGCAGTGGGACCACACTCCCAGACCAACGCAGAACCACATGCACACGTCTGTTCCTGCCCCCTACACCGGCAGAGAGTTCGGGGGAGCCAGAGACTGCCAGGCTGCTGCTGGGCTGGCTGCCTGTGTGGGACGGGGTAGAGCCGACCTAGGGGCAAGTTGGGCCTCTTGCTCTCCCTGCTGCCCTGAGGCTGCTGGGTCAGAGAGGTCTTGGGCATCCAGCCCTTTGCTGGTCCTTTCCCTCTGACGAGGCCCTCTGAGCTCCAGCACCTTGCAGTGTGCAGACAGCCCCTGCCGGCAACCTCCTCTCCAAGGAGGCCTCAACCGAGGCCTAGGCCCAGGGGAAAGGCACCAGCGGGGATGAGCCTGGGGAGGCGCCCGGGCATGTCTGGACCCAGGCCCCGCAGCCTGCCCCTTGGTGGGGTAGTACCCCCGGAGGCCAGGAAGGTCTGGGCAAGGCTGCCAGAGGCAGGGACACTGCTGGGTCCTGCCCCTGGCCTGTGGGGCCTCTGAGAACAACTGGCACTCTCCCGCTGGAAGACCTCCCCGGCTGCCTCCAAAGGCTGGTTTGCAAGCACTCAATCCCGCTCTTCACGCCAGCTGCGCACAATGCTCCCAAGCCCGGGAGAAAAGCATTTTGGGGTGGTGCTCACTCCGGGCTTTGGAAGACCTCCCCGGCTGCCTCCAAGGCCGGTTTGCAAGCACTTCTGCCTGCTGTTCCCGCCACCCGCGCACAATGCTCCCAAGCCCGGGAGAAAAGCGTTTCGGGGTGGTGTTCTCTCTGGGCCCAAGAAAGACCTCCCGGGCTGCCCCCAAATGCCGGTTTGCAAGCACTCCCACTCGCTGTTCCCGCCATCCGTGCAAATGCTCCAAGCCCAGGAGAAAAGCCCTTCAGGGTGGTGCTCTCTCCCGGCCCTTGGAAGACCTCCCCGGCTGCCTCCAAAGGCTGGATTTCAAGTACTCCCTCCCGCTGTCCCGCCAGCCGCACACAATGCTCCCAATCACGGGAGAAAAGCGCTTCGGGGTGGTGCTCTCTACGGGCCCTTGGAAGACCTCCCCGTTTGTCTCCAAAGGCCGGTTTGCAAGCACTCATGCCCGCTGTTCCCGCCAGCCGCGCACAATGCTCCCAAGCCTAGGAGAAAAGCGCTTCGGGGTGGTGCTCTCTCCCGGCCCTTGGAAGACCTCCCCGGCTGCCTCCAAAGGCCGGTTTGCAAGCACTCAATCCCGCTGTTCCCGCCAGCCGCGCACAATGCTCCCAAGCCCGGGAGAAAAGCGCTTCGGGGTGGTGCTCTCTCCCGGCCCTTGGAAGACCTCCCCGGCTGCCTCCAAAGGCTGGTTTTCAAGAACTCCCTCCCGCTGACCCGCCAGCCGCACACAATGCTCCCAAGCCCGGGAGAAAAGCATTTTGGGGTGGTCTCTCTCCGGGCCCTTGGAAGACTCCCCGGCTGCCTCTAAAGGCCGGTTTGCAAGCACTCATGTCCTCTGTTCCCGACAGCCGCGAACAATGCTCCCAATTCCGTGAGAAAAGTGCTTCGGGATGGTGCTCTCTCCGGGCCCTTGGAAGACCTCCCAAGCTGCCTCCAAAGGCCGGTTTGCAAGCACTCCCGCCCGCTGTTCCCGCCAGCCTTGCACAATGCTCCCAAGACCGGGAGAAAAGCGCTTCGGGGTGGTGTTCTCTCCGTGCCAATGGAGGACCTCCCTGGCTGCCCCCAAAGGCCGGTTTGCAAGCACTCCCACTCGCTGTTCCCGCCAGCCACGCACAATCCTCCAAAACCCCGGAGAAAAGCGCTTCGGGGTGGTGTTCTCTCCGTGCCCATGGAAGACCTCCCGGGGTGCCCCCAAAGGCCGGTTTGCAAGCACTCCCACTCGCTGTTCCCGCCATCCACGCACAATGCTCCCAAGCCCGGGAGAAAAGCATTTTGGGGTGGTGCTCACACCGGGCCCTGGAAGACCTCCCCGGCTGCCTCCAAAGGACGGTTTTCAAGCACTCCTGCCTGCTGTTCCCGCCACCCGCGCACAATGCTCCCAAGCCCGGGAGAAAAGCGCTTCGGGGTGGTGCTCTCTACAGGCCCTTGGAAGACCTCCCCGGCTGCCTCCAAAGGCCGGTTTGCAAGGACTCCTTCCTGCTGTTCCCGCCATCCGCGCACAATGCTCCCAAGCCCGGGAGAAAAGCATTTTGGGGTGGTGCTCACACCGGGCCCTGGAAGACCTCCCCGGCTGCCTCCAAAGGACGGTTTTCAAGCACTCCTGCCTGCTGTTCCCGCCACCCGCGCACAATGCTCCCAAGCCCGGGAGAAAAGCGCTTCGGGGTGGTGCTCTCTACAGGCCCTTGGAAGACCTCCCCGGCTGCCTCCAAAGGCCGGTTTGCAAGGACTCCTTCCTGCTGTTCCCGCCATCCGCGCACAATGCTCCCAAGCCCGGGAGAAAAGCATTTTGGGGTGGTGCTCACACCGGGCCCTGGAAGACCTCCCCGGCTGCCTCCAAAGGACGGTTTTCAAGCACTCCTGCCTGCTGTTCCCGCCACCCGCGCATAATGCTCCCAAGCGCGGGAGAAAAGCGCTTCGGGGTGGTGCTCTCTACAGGCCCTTGGAAGACCTCCCCGGCTGCCTCCAAAGGCCCGTTTGCAAGGACTCCTTCCTGCTGTTCCCGCCAGCCACGCACAATGCTCCCAAGCCCGGGAGAAAAGCATTTTGGGGTGGTGCTCACTCCGGGCCCTTGGAAGACCTCCCCGGCTGCCTCCAAAGGCCAGTTTGCAAGCAGTCCTGCCTGCTGTTCCCGCCAGCCGCGCACAATGCTCCCAAGCCCGGGAGAAAAGCGCTTCGGGGTGGTGCTCTCTCCGGGCCCTTGGAAGACATCCCCGGCTGCCTCCAAAGGCCGGTTTGCAAGCACTCATGCCCGTTGTTCCCACCAGCCGCGCACAATGCTCCCAAGCCCGGGAGAAAAGCATTTTGGGGTGGTGCTCACTCCGGGCCCTTGGAAGACCTCCCCGGCTGCCTCCAAAGGCCAGTTTGCAAGCAGTCCTGCCTGCTGTTCCCGCCAGCCGCGCACAATGTTCCCAAGCCCGGGAGAAAAGCGCTTCGGGGTGGTGCTCGCTCCGGGCACTTGGAAGACGTCCCGGGCTGCCTCCAAAGGCCGGTTTGCAAGCATTCATGTCCGTTGTTCCCGACAGCCGCGCACAATGCTCCCAAGCCCGAGAGAAAAGCATTTTGGGGTGGTGCTCTCTCCGGGCCCTTGGAAGACCTCCCGGGCTGCCTCCAAAGGCCAGTTTGCAAGCATTCATGTCCGTTGTTCCCGACAGCCGCGCACAATGCTCCCAAGCCCGGGAGAAAAGCGCTTCAGGGTGGTGTTCTCTCAGGGACCATGGAGGACCTCCCCGGCTGCCCCCAAAGGCCGGTTTGCAAGCATTCCCACTCGCTGTTCCCGCCAGGCACACACAATGTTCCAAAACCCCGGAGAAAAGCGCTTCGGGGTGGTGCTCTCTCCGCGCCCTTGGAAGACTTCTCTGGCTGCCGCCAAAGGCCGGTTTGCAAGAATTCCCTCCCGCTGTCCCACCAGCCGCACACAATGCTCCAAAACCCGAGAGAAAAGCGCTTCGAGGTGGTGCTCTCTCCGGGCCCTTGGAAGACCTCCCCGGCTGCCTCCAAAGGCCGGTTTGCAAGCACTCCTGCCTGCTGTTCCCGCCACTCGCGCACAATGCTCCCAAGCCCGGAAGAAAAGCATTTTGGGGTAGTGCTCTCTCCGGGCCCTTGGAAGACCTCCCCGGCTGCCTCCAAAGGACAGTTTGCAAGAACTCATGCCCGCTGTTCCCGCCAGGCACGCACAATGCTCCCAAGCCCGGGAGAAAAGCGCTTCGGGGTGGTGCTCTCACCGGGCCCTTGCCCCTGAGCCTGGGGGCACTGCAGGGGGAACACACTCCCAGGCCAAGGCAGAACCACATGCAAACGTCTGTTCCTGGTCCCTGCACCGGCAGAGAGCTCGGGGGAGCCAGAGTATGCCAGGCAGCTGCTGGGTTGGCGGCCTGTGTGGAAAGGGGCAGAGCCGACCTAGGGGCAAGTTGGGCCTCTTGCTCTCCCTGCTGCCCTGAGGCTGCTGGGCCAAAGAGGTCTTGGGTATCCAGCCCCTTGCTGGTCCCTTCCCGCTGACGAGGCCCTCTGAGCTCCAGCACCTTGCAGTGTGGAGACAGCCCCTGCCAGCAACCTCCTCTCCAAGGAGGCATCAACCGAGGCCTATGCCCAGGGGAAAGGCACCAGCGGGGATGAGCCTGGGGAGGCGCCCAGGCATGTCTGGACCCAGTCCCCGCAGCCTGCCCCTTGGTGGGGCAGTACCCCCTGAGGCCAGGAAGGTCTGGGCAAGGCTGGCCAGGGGCAGGGGACCTGCTGGGTCCTGCCCCTGGCCTGTGAGGCCTCTGAGCACAACCGGCCCTCTCCCCTGGAAGACCTCCACGGCTGCCTCCAAAGTCCTGTTTGCAAACACTCCCGCCCGCTGTTCACGCCAGGCTCGCACAATGCTCCCAAGCCCGGGAGAAAAGCGCTTCGGGGTGGTGCTCTCTCCGGGCCCTTGCCCCTGAGCCTGGGGGCAAGGCAGGGGGAACACACTCCCAGGCCAAGGCAGAACCACATGCCCACGTCTGTTCCTGTCCCCTGCACCGGCAGAGAGCTTGGGGGAGCCAGAGTCTGTCAGGCAGCTGCTGGGTTGGCCGCCTGTGTGGGAAGGGGCAGAGCCGCCCTAGGGGCAAGTTGGGCCTCTTGCTCTCCCTGCTGCCCTGAGGCTGCTGGGCCAAAGACGTCTTGGGCATCCAGCCCCTTACTGGTCCCTTCCCTCTGACGAGGCCCTCTGAGCTCCAGCACCTTGCAGTGTGGAGACAGCCCCTGCCAGCAACCTCCTCTCCAAGGAGGCCTCAACCGAGGCCTAGGCCCAGGGGAAAGGCTCCAGCGGGGATGAGCCTGGGGAGGCGCCCGGGCATGTCTGGACCCAGGCCCCGCAGCCTGCCCCTTGGTGGGGCAGTACCCCCGGAGGCCAGGAAGGTCTGGGCAAGGCTGGCCAGGGGCAGGGGCCCTGCTGCGTCCTGCCCCTGGCCTGTGGGTCCTCAGAGCACAACCGGCCCTCTCCCACTGGAAGACCTCCCCGGCTGCCTCCAAAGGCCGGTTTGCAAGCGCTCCCACCCACTGTTCCCAGCAGGCGTGCACAATGCTCCCAAGCCCGGGAGAAAAGCGCTTCAGGGTGGTGCTCTCTCCGGGCCCTTGCCCCTGAGCCTGGGGGCAAGGCAGGGTGTCCACACTCCCAGGACAAGGCAGAACCACATGCACACGTCTGATCTGCCCCCTGCACCGGCAGAGAGCTCGGGGGAGCCAGAGTCTGTCAGGCAGCTGCTGGGCTGGCCGCCTGTGTGGGAAGGGGCAGAGCCGACCTAGGGGCAAGTTGGGCCTCTTCCTCTCCCTGCTGCCCTGAGGCTGCTGGGCCAAAGAGGTCTTGGGCATCCAGCCCCTTGCTGGTCCCTTCCCTCTGATGAGGCCCTCTGAGCTCCAGCACCTTGCAGTGTGGAGACAGCCCCTGCCAGAAACCTCCTCTCCAAGGAGGCCTCAACCGAGGCCTAGGCCTAGGGGAAAGGCACCAGCGGGGATGAGCCTGGGGAGGCGCCCGGCCATGTCTGGACCCAGTCCCCGCAGCCTGCCCCTTGGTGGGGCAGTACCCCCGGAAGCCAGGAAGGTCTCGGCAAGGCTGCCAGGGGCAGGGACACTGCTGGGTCCTGCCCCTGGCCTGTTGGGCGTCTGAGCACAACCGGCACTCTCCCGCTGGAAGACCTCCCCGTCTGCCTCCAAAGTCCTGTTTGCAAGCACGCCCACCCGCTGTTCCCCCAGGCACGCACAATGCTCCCAAGCCCGGGAAAAAAGCGCTTCGGGTTGGTGCTCTCTCCGGGCCCTTGCCCCTGAGCCTGGGGCCAGGCAGGGGGAACTCACTCCCAGGCCAAGGCAGAACGACATGCACACGTCTGTTCCTGGCCCCTACACCGGCAGAGAGCTCGGGGGAGCCAGAGACGGCCAGGCTGCTGCTGGGCTGGCTGCCTGTGTGGGACGGGGCAGAGCCGACCTAGGGGCAAGTTGGGCCTCTTGCTCTCCCTGCTGCCCTGAGGCTGCTGGGTCAAAGAGGTCTTGGGCATCCAGCCCTTTGCTGGTGCCTTCCCTCTGACGAGGCCCTCTGAGCTCCAGCACCTTGCAGTGTGGAGACAGCCCCTGCCAGCAACCTCCTCTCCAAGGAGGCCTCAACCGAGGCCTAGGACCAGGGGAAAGGCACCAGCGGGGATGAGCCTGGGGAGGCGCCCGGGCATGTCTGGACCCAGTCCCCGCAGCCTGCCCCTTGGTGGGGCAGTACCCCCGGAGGCCAGGAAGGGCTGGGCAAGGCTGGCCACGGGCAGGGGCCCTGCTGGGTCCTGCCCCTGGCCTGTGGGGCCTCTGAGCACAACCGGCCCTCTCCCACTGGAAGACTTCCCCGGCTGCCTCCAAAAGCCGGTTTGCCAACACTCCCGCCCGCTGTTCCCGCCAGGCACGCACAATTCTCCCAAGCCCGGGAGAAAAGCGCTTCGGGGTGTTGCTCTCTCCGGGCCCTTGCCCCTGAGTGTGCAGGCGAGGCAGTGGGACCACACTCCCAGACCAACGCAGAACCACATGCACACGTCTGTTCCTGCCCCCTACACCGGCAGAGAGTTCGGGGGAGCCAGAGACTGCCAGGCTGCTGCTGGGCTGGCTGCCTGTGTGGGACGGGGTAGAGCCGACCTAGGGGCAAGTTGGGCCTCTTGCTCTCCCTGCTGCCCTGAGGCTGCTGGGTCAGAGAGGTCTTGGGCATCCAGCCCTTTGCTGGTCCTTTCCCTCTGACGAGGCCCTCTGAGCTCCAGCACCTTGCAGTGTGCAGACAGCCCCTGCCGTCAACCTCCTCTCCAAGGAGGCCTCAACCGAGGCCTAGGCCCAGGGGAAAGGCACCAGCGGGGATGAGCCTGGGGAGGCGCCCGGGCATGTCTGGACCCAGGCCCCGCAGCCTGCCCCTTGGTGGGGTAGTACCCCCGGAGGCCAGGAAGGTCTGGGCAAGGCTTCCAGAGGCAGGGACACTGCTGGGTCCTGCCCCTGGCCTGTGGGGCCTCTGAGAACAACTGGCACTCTCCCGCTGGAAGACCTCCCCGGCTGCCTCCAAAGGCTGGTTTGCAAGCACTCAATCCCGCTCTTCACGCCAGCTGCGCACAATGCTCCCAAGCCCGGGAGAAAAGCATTTTGGGGTGGTGCTCACTCCGGGCTTTGGAAGACCTCCCCGGCTGCCTCCAAGGCCGGTTTGCAAGCACTTCTGCCTGCTGTTCCCGCCACCCGCGCACAATGCTCCCAAGCCCGGGAGAAAAGCGTTTCGGGGTGGTGTTCTCTCTGGGCCCAAGAAAGACCTCCCGGGCTGCCCCCAAATGCCGGTTTGCAAGCACTCCCACTCGCTGTTCCCGCCATCCGTGCAAATGCTCCAAGCCCAGGAGAAAAGCCCTTCAGGGTGGTGCTCTCTCCCGGCCCTTGGAAGACCTCCCCGGCTGCCTCCAAAGGCTGGATTTCAAGTACTCCCTCCCGCTGTCCCGCCAGCCGCACACAATGCTCCCAATCACGGGAGAAAAGCGCTTCGGGGTGGTGCTCTCTACGGGCCCTTGGAAGACCTCCCCGTTTGTCTCCAAAGGCCGGTTTGCAAGCACTCATGCCCGCTGTTCCCGCCAGCCGCGCACAATGCTCCCAAGCCTAGGAGAAAAGCGCTTCGGGGTGGTGCTCTCTCCCGGCCCTTGGAAGACCTCCCCGGCTGCCTCCAAAGGCCGGTTTGCAAGCACTCAATCCCGCTGTTCCCGCCAGCCGCGCACAATGCTCCCAAGCCCGGGAGAAAAGCGCTTCGGGGTGGTGCTCTCTCCCGGCCCTTGGAAGACCTCCCCGGCTGCCTCCAAAGGCTGGTTTTCAAGAACTCCCTCCCGCTGACCCGCCAGCCGCACACAATGCTCCCAAGCCCGGGAGAAAAGCATTTTGGGGTGGTCTCTCTCCGGGCCCTTGGAAGACTCCCCGGCTGCCTCTAAAGGCCGGTTTGCAAGCACTCATGTCCTCTGTTCCCGACAGCCGCGAACAATGCTCCCAATTCCGTGAGAAAAGTGCTTCGGGATGGTGCTCTCTCCGGGCCCTTGGAAGACCTCCCAAGCTGCCTCCAAAGGCCGGTTTGCAAGCACTCCCGCCCGCTGTTCCCGCCAGCCTCGCACAATGCTCCCAAGACCGGGAGAAAAGCGCTTCGGGGTGGTGTTCTCTCCGTGCCAAAGGAGGACCTCCCTGGCTGCCCCCAAAGGCCGGTTTGCAAGCACTCCCACTCGCTGTTCCCGCCATCCACGCACAATGCTCCCAAGCCCGGGAGAAAAGCATTTTGGGGTGGTGCTCACACCGGGCCCTGGAAGACCTCCCCGGCTGCCTCCAAAGGACGGTTTTCAAGCACTCCTGCCTGCTGTTCCCGCCACCCGCGCACAATGCTCCCAAGCCCGGGAGAAAAGCGCTTCGGGGTGGTGCTCTCTACAGGCCCTTGGAAGACCTCCCCGGCTGCCTCCAAAGGCCGGTTTGCAAGGACTCCTTCCTGCTGTTCCCGCCATCCGCGCACAATGCTCCCAAGCCCGGGAGAAAAGCATTTTGGGGTGGTGCTCACACCGGGCCCTGGAAGACCTCCCCGGCTGCCTCCAAAGGACGGTTTTCAAGCACTCCTGCCTGCTGTTCCCGCCACCCGCGCACAATGCTCCCAAGCCCGGGAGAAAAGCGCTTCGGGGTGGTACTCTCTACAGGCCCTTGGAAGACCTCCCCGGCTGCCTCCAAAGGCCGGTTTGCAAGGACTCCTTCCTGCTGTTCCCGCCATCCGCGCACAATGCTCCCAAGCCCGGGAGAAAAGCATTTTGGGGTGGTGCTCACACCGGGCCCTGGAAGACCTCCCCGTCTGCCTCCAAAGGACGGTTTTCAAGCACTCCTGCCTGCTGTTCCCGCCACCCGCGCATAATGCTCCCAAGCGCGGGAGAAAAGCGCTTCGGGGTGGTGCTCTCTACAGGCCCTTGGAAGACCTCCCCGGCTGCCTCCAAAGGCCCGTTTGCAAGGACTCCTTCCTGCTGTTCCCGCCAGCCACGCACAATGCTCCCAAGCCCGGGAGAAAAGCATTTTGGGGTGGTGCTCACTCCGGGCCCTTGGAAGACCTCCCCGGCTGCCTCCAAAGGCCAGTTTGCAAGCAGTCCTGCCTGCTGTTCCCGCCAGCCGCGCACAATGCTCCCAAGCCCGGGAGAAAAGCGCTTCGGGGTGGTGCTCTCTCCGGGCCCTTGGAAGACATCCCCGGCTGCCTCCAAAGGCCGGTTTGCAAGCACTCATGCCCGTTGTTCCCACCAGCCGCGCACAATGCTCCCAAGCCCGGGAGAAAAGCATTTTGGGGTGGTGCTCACTCCGGGCCCTTGGAAGACCTCCCCGGCTGCCTCCAAAGGCCAGTTTGCAAGCAGTCCTGCCTGCTGTTCCCGCCAGCCGCGCACAATGTTCCCAAGCCCGGGAGAAAAGCGCTTCGGGGTGGTGCTCGCTCCGGGCACTTGGAAGACGTCCCGGGCTGCCTCCAAAGGCCGGTTTGCAAGCATTCATGTCCGTTGTTCCCGACAGCCGTGCACAATGCTCCCAAGCCCGAGAGAAAAGCATTTTGGGGTGGTGCTCTCTCCGGGCCCTTGGAAGACCTCCCGGGCTGCCTCCAAAGGCCAGTTTGCAAGCATTCATGTCCGTTGTTCCCGACAGCCGCGCACAATGCTCCCAAGCCCGGGAGAAAAGCGCTTCAGGGTGGTGTTCTCTCAGGGACCATGGAGGACCTCCCCGGCTGCCCCCAAAGGCCGGTTTGCAAGCATTCCCACTCGCTGTTCCCGCCAGGCACACACAATGTTCCAAAACCCCGGAGAAAAGCGCTTCGGGGTGGTGCTCTCTCCGCGCCCTTGGAAGACTTCTCTGGCTGCCGCCAAAGGCCGGTTTGCAAGAATTCCCTCCCGCTGTCCCACCAGCCGCACACAATGCTCCAAAACCCGAGAGAAAAGCGCTTCGAGGTGGTGCTCTCTCCGGGCCCTTGGAAGACCTCCCCGGCTGCCTCCAAAGGCCGGTTTGCAAGCACTCCTGCCTGCTGTTCCCGCCACTCGCGCACAATGCTCCCAAGCCCGGAAGAAAAGCATTTTGGGGTAGTGCTCTCTCCGGGCCCTTGGAAGACCTCCCCGGCTGCCTCCAAAGGACAGTTTGCAAGAACTCATGCCCGCTGTTCCCGCCAGGCACGCACAATGCTCCCAAGCCCGGGAGAAAAGCGCTTCGGGGTGGTGCTCTCACCGGGCCCTTGCCCCTGAGCCTGGGGGCACTGCAGGGGGAACACACTCCCAGGCCAAGGCAGAACCACATGCAAACGTCTGTTCCTGGTCCCTGCACCGGCAGAGAGCTCGGGGGAGCCAGAGTATGCCAGGCAGCTGCTGGGTTGGCGGCCTGTGTGGAAAGGGGCAGAGCCGACCTAGGGGCAAGTTGGGCCTCTTGCTCTCCCTGCTGCCCTGAGGCTGCTGGGCCAAAGAGGTCTTGGGTATCCAGCCCCTTGCTGGTCCCTTCCCTCTGATGAGGCCCTCTGAGCTCCAGCACCTTGCAGTGTGGAGACAGCCCCTGCCAGCAACCTCCTCTCCAAGGAGGCCTCAACCGAGGCCTAGGCCCAGGGGAAAGGCACCAGCGGGGATGAGCCTGGGGAGGCGTCCGGGCATGACTGGACCCAGGCCCGCAGCCTGCCCCTTGGTGGGGCAGTACCCCCGGAGGCCAGGAAGGTCTGGGCAAGGCTGGCCAGGGGCAGGGGCCCTGCTGGGTCCTGTCCCTGGCCTGTAGGGCCTCTGAGCACAACCGGCCCTCTCCCACTGGAAGACCTCCCCGGCTGCCTCCAAAGGCCAGTTTGCCAACACTCCTGCCCGCTGTTCCCGCCAGGCACGCACAATGCTCCCAATTCCGTGAGAAAAGTGCTTCGGCATGGTGCTCTCTCCGGGCCCTTGGAAGACCTCCCAAGCTGCCTCCAAAGGCCGGCTTGCAAGCACTTCCACCCGCTGTTCCCGCCAGCCTCGCACAATGCTCCCAAGCCCGGGAGAAAAGCGCTTCGGGGTGGTGTTCTCTCCGTGCCCATGGAGGACCTCCCTGGCTGGCCCCAAAGGCCGGTTTGCAAGCACTCCCACTCGCTGTTCCCCCCAGCCACGCACAATCCTCCAAAACCCCGGAGAAAAGCGCTTCGGGGTGGTGTTCTCTCCGTGCCCATTGAAGACCTCCCGGGGTGCCCCCAAAGGCCGGTTTGGAACCACTCCCACTCGCTGTTCCCGCCATCCGCGCAAATGTTCCAAGCCCGGGAGAAAAGCGCTTCTGGGTGGTGCTCTCTCCTGGCCCTTGGAAGACCTCCCCGGCTGCCTCCAAAGGCCGGTTTGCAAGCACTCCCGCCCGCTGTTCCCACCAGCCACGCACAATGCTCCCAAGCCCGGGAGAAAAGCATTTTGGGGTGGTGCTCACACCGGGCCCTGGAAGACCTCCCCGGCTGCCTCCAAAGGACGGTTTTCAAGCACTCCTGCCTGCTGTTCCCGCCACCCGCGCACAATGCTCCCAAGCCCGGGAGAAAAGCGCTTCGGGGTGGTGCTCTCTACAGGCCCTTCGAAAACCTCCCCGGCTGCCTCCAAAGGCCGGTTTGCAAGGACTCCTTCCTGCTGTTCCCGCCAGCCACGCACAATGCTCCCAAGCCCGGGAGAAAAGCATTTTGGGGTGGTGCTCACTCCGGGCCCTTGGAAGACTTCCCCGGCTGCCTCCAATGGCCAGTTTGCAAGCACTCATGGCCGCTGTTCCCACCAGCCGCGCACAATGCTCCCAAGCCCGGGAGAAAAGCTTTTTGGGGTGGTGCTCACACCGGGCCCTGGAAGACCTCCCCGGGTGCCTCCAAAGGCCGGTTTTCAAGCACTCCTGCCTTCTGTTCCCGCCACCTGCGCACAATGCTCCCAAGCCCGGGAGAAAAGCGCTTCGGGGTGGTGCTCTCTACAGGCCCTTGGAAGACCTCCCCGGCTGCCTCCAAAGGCCGGTTTGCAAGGACTCCTTCCTGCTGTTCCCGCCAGCCACGCACAATGCTCCCAAGCCCGGGAGAAAAGCATTTTGGGGTGGTGCTCTCTACAGGCCCTTGGAAGACCTCCCCGGCTGCCTCCAATGGCCAGTTTGAAAGCACTCATGCCCGCTGTTCCCACCAGCCGCGCACAATGCTCCCAAGCCCGGGAGAAAAGCTTTTTGGGGTGGTGGTCACACCGGGCCCTGGAAGACCTCCCCGGCTGCCTCCAAAGGACGGTTTTCAAGCACTCCTGCCTGCTGTTCCCGCCACCTGCGCACAATGCTCCCAAGCCCGGGAGAAAAGCGCTTCGGGGTGGTGCTCTCTACAGGCCCTTGGAAGACCTCCCCGGCTGCCTCCAATGGTCAGTTTGCAAGCACTCATGCCCGCTGTTCCCACCAGCCGCGCACAATGCTCCAAAGCCCGGGAGAAAAGCTTTTTGGGGTGGTGCTCACCCCGGGCCCTGGAAGACCTCCCCGGCTGCCTGCAATGGCCGGTTTTCAAGCACTCCTGCCTGCTGTTCCCGCCACCTGCGCACAATACTCCCAAGCCCGGGAGAAAAGCGCTTCGGGGTGGTGCTCTCTACAGGTCCTTGGAAGACCTCCCCGGCAGCCTCCAAAGGCCGGTTTGCAAGGACTCCTTCCTGCTGTTCCCGCCAGCCACGCACAATGCTCCCAAGCCCGGGAGAAAAGTGCTTCGGGGTGGTGCTCTCTCCGGGCCCTTGGAAGACGTCCCCGGCTGCCTCCAAAGGCCGGTTTGCAAGCACTCATGCCCGTTGTTCCCACCAGCCGCGCACAATGCTCCCAAGCCCGGGAGAAAAGCGCTTCGGGGTGGTGCTCACTCCGGGCCCTTGGAAGACGTCCCCGGCTGCCTCCAATGGCCAGTTTGAAAGCACTCATGCCCGCTGTTCCCACCAGCCGCGCACAATGCTCCCAAGCCCGGGAGAAAAGCTTTTTGGGGTGGTGCTCACACCGGGCCCTGGAAGACCTCCCCGGCTGCCTTCAAAGGCCGGTTTTCAAGCACTCCTGCCTGCTGTTCCCGCCACCTGCGCACAATGCTCCCAAGCCCGGGAGAAAAGCGCTTCGGGGTGGTGCTCACTCCGGGCCCTTGGAAGACCTCCCCGGCTGCCTCCAAAGGCCGGTTTGCAAGGACTCCTTCCTGCTGTTCCCGCCAGCCACGCACAATGCTCCCAAGCCCGGGAGAAAAGCTTCTTGGGGTGGTGCTCCCCCGGGCCCTGGAAGACCTCCCCGGCTGCCTGCAATGGCCGGTTTTCAAGCACTCCTGCCTGCTGTTCCCGCCACCTGCGCACAATACTCCCAAGCCCGGGAGAAAAGCGCTTCGGGGTGGTGCTCTCTACAGGTCCTTGGAAGACCTCCCCGGCAGCCTCCAAAGGCCGGTTTGCAAGGACTCCTTCCTGCTGTTCCCGCCAGCCACGCACAATGCTCCCAAGCCCGGGAGAAAAGTGCTTCGGGGTGGTGCTCTCTCCGGGCCCTTGGAAGACGTCCCCGGCTGCCTCCAAAGGCCGGTTTGCAAGCACTCATGCCCGTTGTTCCCACCAGCCGCGCACAATGCTCCCAAGCCCGGGAGAAAAGCGCTTCGGGGTGGTGCTCACTCCGGGCCCTTGGAAGACGTCCCCGGCTGCCTCCAATGGCCAGTTTGAAAGCACTCATGCCCGCTGTTCCCACCAGCCGCGCACAATGCTCCCAAGCCCGGGAGAAAAGCTTTTTGGGGTGGTGCTCACACCGGGCCCTGGAAGACCTCCCCGGCTGCCTTCAAAGGCCGGTTTTCAAGCACTCCTGCCTGCTGTTCCCGCCACCTGCGCACAATGCTCCCAAGCCCGGGAGAAAAGCGCTTCGGGGTGGTGCTCTCTACAGGCCCTTGGAAGACCTCCCCGGCTGCCTCCAAAGGCCGGTTTGCAAGGACTCCTTCCTGCTGTTCCCACCAGCCGCGCACAATGCTCCCAAGCCCGGGAGAAAAGCTTTTTGGGGTGGTGCTCACACCGGGCCCTGGAAGACCTCCCCGACTGCCTCCAAAGGCCAGTTTTCAAGCACTCCTACCTGCTGTTCCCGCCACCTGCGCACAATGCTCCCAAGCCCGGGAGAAAAGCGCTTCGGGGTGGTGCTCTCTACAGGCCCTTGGAAGACCTCCCCGGCTGCCTCCAAAGGCCGGTTTGCAAGGACTCCTTCCTGCTGTTCCCGCCAGCCACGCACAATGCTCCCAAGCCCGGGAGAAAAGCTTTTTGGGGTGGTGCTCTCTACAGGCCCTTGGAAGACCTCCCCGGCTGCCTCCAGTGGCCAGTTTGCAAGCACTCATGCCCGCTGTTCCCACCAGCCGCGCACAATGCTCCCAAGCCCGGGAGAAAAGCTTTTTGGGGTGGTGCTCACACCGGGCCCTGGAAGACCTCCCCGGCTGCCTGCAAAGGCCGGTTTTCAAGCACCTCTGCCTGCTGTTCCTGCCACCCGCGCACAATACTCCCAAGCCCGGGAGAAAAGCGCTTCGGGGTGGTGCTCTCTACAGGCCCTTGGAAGACATCCCCCGCTGCCTCCAAAGGCCGGTTTGCAAGGACTCCTTCCTGCTGTTCCCGCCAGCCACGCACAATGCTCCCAAGCCCGGGAGAAAAGTGCTTCGGGGTGGTGATCTCTCCGGGCCCTTGGAAGTCGTCCCCGGCTGCCTCCAAAGGCCGGTTTGCAAGCACTCATGCCCGTTGTTCCCACCAGCCGCGCACAATGCTCCCAAGCCCGGGAGAAAAGCGCTTCGGGGTGGTGCTCTCTCCGGGCCCTTGGAAGATGTCCCCGGCTGCCTCCAAAGGCCGGTTTGCAAGCACTCATGCCCGTTGTTCCCACCAGCCGCGCACAATGCTCCCAAGCCCGGGAGAAAAGCATTTTGGGGTGGTGCTCACTCCGGGCCCTTGGAAGACCTCCCCGGCTGCCTCCAAAGGCCAGTTTGCAAGCAGTCCTGCCTGCTGTTCCCGCCACCCGCGCACAATGCTCCCAAGCCCGGGAGAAAAGCGTTTCGGGGTGGTGTTCTCTCCGTGCCAAAGGAGGACCTCCCTGGCTGCCCCCAAAGGCCGGTTTGCAAGCACTCCCACTCGCTGTTCCCGCCAGCCACGCACAATCCTCCAAAACCCCGGAGAAAAGCGCTTCGGGGTGGTGTTCTCTCCGTGCCCATGGAAGACCTCCCGGGGTGCCCCCAAAGGCCGGTTTGCAAGCACTCCCACTCGCTGTTCCCGCCATCCGCGCACAATGCTCCCAAGCCCGGGAGAAAAGCATTTTGGGGTGGTGCTCACACCGGGCCCTGGAAGACCTCCCCGGCTGCCTCCAAAGGCCAGTTTGCAAGCAGTCCTGCCTGCTGTTCCCGCCAGCCGCGCACAATGTTCCCAAGCCAGGGAGAAAAGCGCTTCGGGGTGGTGCTCTCTCCGGGCACTTTCAAGACCTCCCCGGCTGCCTCCAAAGGCCGGTTTGTAAGTACTCATTCCCGCCGCTTCCGCCAGCCACGCACAATGCTCCCAAGCCCGGGAGAAAAGCATTTTGGGGTGGTGCTCTCTCCGGGCCCTTGGAAGACCTCCCGGGCTGCCTCCAAAGGCCGGTTTGCAAGCATTCATGTCCGTTGTTCCTGACAGCCGCGCACAATGCTCCCAAGCCCGAGAGAAAAGCATTTTGGGGTGGTGATCAGTCCGGCCCTTGGAAGACCTCCCCGGCTGCCTCCAAAGGACAGTTTGCAAGCACTCATGCCCGCTGTTCCCGCCAGCCGCGCACAATGCTCCCAAGACCGTGAGAAAAGCGCTTCGGGGTGGTGTTCTCTCAGGGACCATGGAGGACCTCCCCGGCTGCCCCCAAAGGCCGGTTTGCAAGCATTCCCCCTCGCTGTTCCCGCCAGGCACACACAATGTTCCAAAACCCCGGAGAAAAGCGCTTCGGGGTGGTGGTCTCTCCGGGCCCCTGCCCCTGAGCCTGGGGGCCAGGCAGGGGATCCACAGTCCCAGGCCAAGGCAGAACCACATGCACACGTCTGTTCCTGCCCCCTCCACCGGCAGAGAGCTGGGGGGAGCCAGAGTCTGTCAGGCAGCTGCTGGGCTGCCCGCCTGTGTGGGAATGGGCAGAGCCGACCTAGGGGCAAGTTGGGCCTCTTGCTCTCCCTGCTGCCCTGAGGCTACTGGGCCATAGAGGTCTTGGGCATCCAGCCCCTTGCTGGTCCCTTCCCTCTGACGAGGCCCTCTGAGCTCCAGCACCTTGCAGTGTGGAGACAGCCCCTGCCAGCAACCTCCTCTCCAAGGAGGCCTCAACCGAGGCCTAGGCCCAGGGGAAAGGCACCAGCGGAGATGAGCCAGTGGAGGCGCACGGGCATGTCTGGACCCAGTCCCCGCAGCCTGCCCCTTGGTGGGGCAGTACCCCCGGAGGCCAGGAAGGTCTGGGCAAGGCTGCGAGGGGCAGGGGCCCTGCTGGGTCGTGCCCCTGGCCTGTGGGGTGTCTGAGCACAACCGGCACTCTCCCGCTGGAAGACCTCCCCGTCTGCCTCGAAAGGCCGGTTTGCAAGCACTCCCGCCCGCTGTTCCCGCCAGGCACGCACAATGCTCCTAAGCCCGGGAGAAAAGCGCTTCGGGGTTGTGCTCTCTCCGGGCCCTTGCCCCTGAGCCTGGGGGCAAGGCAGTTGGAACACACTCCCAGGCCAATGCAGAACGACATGCACACGTCTGTTCCTGCCCCCTACACCGGCAGAGAGCTCGGGGGAGCCAGAGACTGCCAGGCTGCTGCTGGGCTGGATGCCTGTGTGGGACGGGGCAGAGCCGACCTAGGGGCAAGTTGGGCCTCTTGCTCTCCCTGCTGCCCTGAGGCTGCAGGGCCAAAGACGTCTTGGGCATCCAGCCCCTTACTGGTCCCTTCCCTCTGACGAGGCCCTCTGAGCTCCAGCACCTTGCAGTGTGGAGACAGCCCCTGCCAGCAACCTCCTCTCCAAGGAGACCTCAACCGAGGACTAGGCCCAGGGGAAAGGCACCAGCGGGGTTGAGCCAGGGCAGGCGCCCGGGCATGTCTGGACCCTGTCCCCGCAGCCTGCCCCTTGGTGGGGCAGTACCCCCGGAGGCCAGGAAGGTCTGGGCAAGGATGGCCAGGGGCAGGGGCCCTGCTGGGTCCTGCCCCTGGCCTGTGGGGCCTCTGAGCACAACCGGCCCTCTCCCACTGGAAGACCTCCCCGGCTGCCTCCAAAGGCCGGTTTGCAAGCACTCCCGCCCACTGTTCCCGCCAGGCACGCACAATGCTCCCAAGCCCGGGAGAAAAGCGCTTCGGGGTGGTGGTCTCTCCGGGCCCTTGCCCCTGAGCCTGGGGGCCAGGCAGGGGATCCAGGGTCCCAGGCCAAGGCACAACAACATGCACACGTCTGTTTCTGCCCCCTCCACCGGCAGAGAGCTGGGGGGAGCCAGAGTCTGTCAGGCAGCTGCTGGGCTGGCCGCCTGTGTGGGAAGGGGCAGAGCCGACCTAGGGGCAAGTTGGGCCTCTTGCTCTCCCTGCTGCCCTGAGGCTGCTGGGCCAAAGAGGTCTTGGGCATCCAGCCCCTTGCTGGTCCCTTCCCTCTGACGAGGCCCTCTGAGCTCCAGCACCTTGCAGTGTGGAGACAGACCCTGCCAGCAACCTCCTCTCCAAGGAGGCCTCAACCGAGGCCTAGGCCCAGGGGAAAGGCACCAGCGGGGATGAGCCAGTGGAGGGGACCGGGCATGTCTGGACCCAGTCCCCGCAGCCTGCCCCTTGGTGGGGCAGTACCCCCGGAGGCCAGGAAGGTCTGGGCATGGCTGGCCAGGGGCAGGGTCCCTGCTGGGTCCTGCCCCTGGCCTGTGGGGCCTCTGAGCACAACCGGCCCTCTCCCACTGGAAGACCTCCCCGGCTGCCTCCAAAGGCCGGTTTGCAAGCGCTCCCGCCCACTGTTCCCAGCAGGCGTGCACAATGCTCCCAAGCCCGGGAGAAAAGCGCTTCAGGGTGGTGCTCTCTCCGGGCCCTTGCCCCTGAGCCTGGGGGCAAGGCAGGGTGTCCACACTCCCAGGACAAGGCAGAACGACATGCACACGTCTGATCTGCCCCCTGCACCGGCAGAGAGCTCGGGGGAGCCAGAGTCTGTCAGGCAGCTGCTGGGCTGGCCGCCTGTGTGGGAAGGGGCAGAGCCGACCTAGGGGCAAGTTGGGCCTCTTGCTCTCCCTGCTGCCCTGAGGCTGCTGGGCCAAAGAGGTCTTGGGCATCCAGCCCCTTGCTGGTCCCTTCCCGCTGACGAGGCCCTCTGAGCTCCAGCACCTTGCAGTGTGGAGACAGCCCCTGCCAGCAACCTCCTCTCCAAGGAGGCATCAACCGAGGCCTATGCCCAGGGGAAAGGCACCAGCGGGGATGAGCCTGGGGAGGCGCCCAGGCATGTCTGGACCCAGTCCCCGCAGCCTGCCCCTTAGTGGGGCAGTACCCCCGGAGGCCAGGAAGGTCTGGGCAAGGCTGGCCAGGGGCAGGGGACCTGCTGGGTCCTGCCCCTGGCCTGTGAGGCCTCTGAGCACAACCGGCCCTCTCCCACTGGAAGACCTCCACGGCTGCCTCCAAAGTCCTGTTTGCAAACATTCCCGCCCGCTGTTCACGCCAGGCTCGCACAATGCTCCCAAGCCCGGGAGAAAAGCGCTTCGGGGTGGTGCTCTCTCCGGGCCCTTGCCCCTGAGCCTGGGGGCCAGGCAGTGGGTCCACACTCCCAGACCAAGGCAGAACCACATCCACACGTCTGTTCCTGACCCCTGCACCGGCAGAGAGCTTGGGGGAGCCAGAGTCTGTCAGGCAGGTGCTGGGCTGGCCGCCTGTGTGGGAAGGGGCAGAGCCGACCTAGGGGCAAGTTGGGCCTCTTCCTCTCCCTGCTGCCCTGAGGCTGCTGGGCCAAAGAGGTCTTGGGCATCCAGCCCCTTGCTGGTCCCTTCCCTCTGACGAGGCCCTCTGAGCTCCAGCACCTTGCAGTGTGGAGACAGCCCCTGCCAGCAACCTCCTCTCCAAGGAGGCCTCAACCGAGGCCTAGGCCCAGGGGAAAGGCACCAGCGGGGATGAGCCTGGGGAGGCGCCCGGGCATGTCTGGACCCAGTCCCCGCAGCCTGCCCCTTGGTGGGGCAGTACCCCCGGAGGCCAGGAAGGTCTGGGCAAGGCTGGCCAGGGGCAGGGGCCCTGCTGCGTCCTGCCCCTGGCCTGTGGGGCCTCTGAGCACAACCGGCCCTCTCCCACTGGAAGACCTCCCCGGCTGCCTCCAAAGGCCGGTTTGCAAGCGCTCCCGCCCACTGTTCCCAGCAGGCGTGCACAATGCTCCCAAGCCCGGGAGAAAAGCGCTTCAGGGTGGTGCTCTCTCCGGGCCCTTGCCCCTGAGCCTGGGGGCAAGGCAGGGTGTCCACACTCCCAGGACAAGGCAGAACGACATGCACACGTCTGATCTGCCCCCTGCACCGGCAGAGAGCTCGGGGGAGCCAGAGTCTGTCAGGCAGCTGCTGGGCTGGCCGCCTGTGTGGGAAGGGGCAGAGCCGACCTAGGGGCAAGTTGGGCCTCTTGCTCTCCCTGCTGCCCTGAGGCTGCTGGGCCAAAGAGGTCTTGGGCATCCAGCCCCTTGCTGGTCCCTTCCCTCGGACGAGGCCCTCTGAGCTCCAGCACTTTGCAGTGTGGAGACAGCCCCTGCCAGCAACCTCCTCTCCAAGGAGTCCTCAACCGAGGCCTAGCCAAGGGGAAAGGCACCAGCGGGGATGAGCCTGGGGAGGCGCCCGGGCATGTCTGGACCCAGTCCCCGCAGCCTGCCCCTTGGTGGGGCAGTACCCCCGGAGGCCAGGAAGGTCTGGGCAAGGCTGCCAGGGGCAGGGACACTGCTGGGTCCTGCCCCTGGCCTGTGGGGGGTCTGAGCACAACCGGCACTCTCCCGCTGGAAGACCTCCCCGTCTGCCTCGAAAGGCCGGTTTGCAAGCACTCCCGCCCGCTGTTCCCGCCAGGCACGCACAATGCTCCCAAGCCCGGGAGAAAAGCGCTTCGGGGTGGTGCTCTCACCGGGCCCTTGCCCCTGAGCCTGGGGGCCAGGCAGGGGGAACACACTCCCAGGCCAAGGCAGAACGACATGCACACGTCTGTTCCTGCCCCCTACACCGGCAGAGAGCTCGGGGGAGCCAGAGACTGCCAGGCTGCTGCTCTGCTGGCTGCCTGTGTGGGACGGGGCAGAGCCGACCTAGGGGCAAGTTGGGCCTCTTGCTCTCCCTGCTGCCCTGAGGCTGCTGGGCCAAAGAGGTCTTGGGCATCCAGCCCCTTGCTGGTCCCTTCCCTCTGACGAGGCCCTCTGAGCTCCAGCACCTTGCAGTGTGGAGACAGCCCCTGCCAGCAACCTCCTCTCCAAAGAGGCCTCAACTGAGGACTACACCCAGGGGAAAGGCACCAGCGGGGATGATCCTGGGGAGGCGCACGGACATGTCTGGACCCAGTCTCCGCTGCCTGCCCCTTGGTGGGGCAGTACCCCCGGAGTCCAGGAAGGTCTGGGCAAGTCTGGCCGGGGGCAGGGGCCCTGCTGGGTCCTGACCCTGGCCTGTGGGGCCTCTGAGCACAACCGGCCCTCTCCCACTGGAAGACCTCCCCGGCTGCCTCCAAAGTCCTGTTTGCAAACACTCCCGCCCGCTGTTCACGTCAGGCTCGCACAATGCTCCCAAGCCCGGGAGAAAAGCACTTCGGAGTGGTGATCTCTCCGGGCCCTTGCCCCTGAGCCTGGGGGCAAGGCAGGGGGAACACACTCCCAGGCCAAGGCAGAAACACATGCACACGTCTGTTCCTGTCCCCTGCACCGGCAGAGAGCTTGGGGGAGCCAGAGTCTGTCAGGCAGGTGCTGGGCTGGCCGCCTGTGTGGGAAGGGGCAGAGCCGACCTAGGGGCAAGTTGGGCCTCTTGCTCTCCCTGCTGCCCTGAGGCTGCTGGGCCAAAGACGTCTTGGGCATCCAGCCCCTCACTGGTCCCTTCACTCTGACGAGGCCCTCTGAGCTCCAGCACCTTGCAGTGTGGAGACAGCCCCTGCCAGCAACCTCCTCTCCTAGGAGGCCTCAACCGAGGCCTAGGCCCAGGGGAAAGGCACCAGCGGGGATGAGCCTGGGGAGGCGCCCGAGCATGTCTGGACCCAGTTCCCGCAGCCTGCCCCTTGGTGGGGCAGTACCCCCGGAGGCCAGGAAGGTCTGGGCAAGGCTGGCCAGGGGCAGGGGCCCTGCTGGGTCCTGCCCCTGGCCTGTGGCGCCTCTGAGCACAACCGGCCCTCTCCCACTGAAAGACCTCCCCGGCTGCCTCCAAAGGCCGGTTTGCAAGCGCTACTGCCCTCTGTTCCCAGCAGGCGTGCACAATGCTCCTAAGCCCGGGAGGAAAGCGCTTCAGGGTGGTGCTCTCTCTGGGCCCTTGCCCCTGAGCCTGGGGGCAAGGCAGGGTGTCCACACTCCCAGGCCAAGGCAGAACCACATGCACACGTCTGATCTGCCCCCTGCACCGGCAGAGAGCTCGGGGGAGCCAGAGTCTGTCAGGCAGCTGCTGGGTTGGCCGCCTGTGTGGGAAGGGGCAGAGCCGACCTAGGGGCAAGTTGGGCCTCTTGCTCTCCCTGCTGCCCTGAGGCTGCTGGGCCAAAGAGGTCTTGGGTATCCAGCCCCTTGCTGGTCCCTTCCCTCTGACGAGGCCCTCTGAGCTCCAGCACCTTGCAGTGTGGAGACAGCCCCGGCCAGCAACCTCCTCTCCAAGGAGGCCTCAACCGAGGCCTAGGCCCAGGGGAAAGGCACCAGCGGGGATGAGCCTGGGGAGGTGCCCGGGCATGACTGGACCCAGTCCCCGCAGCCTGCCCCTTGGTGGGGCAGTACCCCCGGAGGCCAGGAAGGTCTGGGCAAGGCTGGCCAGGGTCAGGGGCCCTGCTGGGTCCTGCCCCTGGCCTGTGGGGCCCCTGAGCACAACCGGCCCTCTCCCACTAGAAGACCTCCCCGGCTGCCTCCAAAGGCCGGTTTGCCAACACTCACGCCCGCTGTTCTCGCCAGGCACGCACAATTCTCCCAAGCCCGGGAGAAAAGCGCTTCGGTGTGTTGCTCTCTCCGGGCCCTTGCCCCTGGGTGTGGGGGCCAGGCAGTGGTTCCACACTCCCAGACCAAGGCAGAACCACATGCACACGTCTGTTCCTGACCCCTGCACCGGTAGAGAGCTCGGGGGAGCCAGAGTCTGTCAGGCAGCTGCTGGGCTGGCCGCCTGTGTGGGAAGGGGCAGAGCCGACCTAGGGGCAAGTTGGGCCTCTTTCTCTCCCTGCTGCCCTGAGGCTGCTGGGCCAAAGAGGTCTTGGGCATCCAGCCCCTTGCTGGTCCCTTCCCTCTGACGAGGCCCTCTGAGCTCCAGCACCTTGCAGTGTGGAGACAGCCCCTGCCACCAACCTCCTCTCCAAGGAGGCCTCAACCGAGGCCTAGGCCCAGGGGAAAGGCACCAGCGGGGATGAGCCAGTGGAGGCGCACGGGCATGTCTGGACCCAGTCCCCGCAGCCTGCCCCTTGGTGGGGCAGTACCCCCGGAGGCCAGGAAGGTCTGGGCAAGGCTGCCAGGGGCAGGGACACTGCTGGGGCTGCCCCTGGCCTGTGGGGCGTCTGAGCACAACCGGCACTCTCCCGCTGGAAGACCTGCCCGGCTGCCTCCAAAGGCCGGTTAACAAGCGCTCCCGCCCACTGTTCCCAGCAGGCGTGCACAATGCTCCCAAGCCCGGGAGAAAAGCGCTTCGCGGTGGTGCTCTCTCCGGGCCCTTGCCCCTGAGCCTGGGGTCCAGGCAGTTGGAACACACTCCCAGGCCAAAGCAGAACGACATGCACACGCCTGTTCCTGCCCCCTACACCGGCAGAGAGCTAGGGGGAGACAGAGACTGCCAGGCTGCTGCTGGGCTGGCTGCCTGTGTGGGACGGGGCAGAGCCGACCTAGGGGCAAGTTGGGCCTCTTGCTCTCCCTGCTGCCCTGAGGCTGCTGGGTCAAAGAGGTCTTGGGCATCCAGCCCTTTGCTGGTCCCTTCCCTCTGACGAGGCCCTCTGAGCTCCAGCACCTTGCAGTGTGGAGATAGCCCCTGCCAGCAACCTCCTCTCCAAAGAGGCCTCAACCGAGGCCTACGCCCAGGGGAAAAGCACCAGCGGGGATGATCCTGGGGAGGCGCCCGGGCATGTCTGGACCCAGTCCCCGCAGCCTGCCCCTTGGTGGGGCAGTACCCCCGGAGGCCAGGAAGGTCTGGGCAAGGCTGGCCAGGGGCAGGGGCCCTGCTGGGTCCTGCCCCTGGCCTGTGAGGCCTCTGAGCACAACCGGCCCTCTCCCACTGGAAGACCTCCCCAGCTGCATCCAAAGTCCTGTTTGCAAACACTCCCGCCCGCTGTTCACGCCAGGCTCGCACAATGCTCCCAAGCCCGGGAGAACAGCGCTTCGGGATGGTGCTCTCTCCGGGCCCTTGCCCCTGAGCCTGGGGGCCAGGCAGTGGGTCCACACTCCCAGACCAAGGCAGAACCACATGCACACGTCTGTTCCTGACCCCTGCACCGGCAGAGAGCTCGGGGGAGCCAGAGTCTGTCAGGCAGGTGCTGGGCTGGCCGCCTGTGTGGGAAGGGGCAGAGCCGACCTAGGGGCAAGTTGGGCCTCTTCCTCTCCCTGCTGCCCTGAGGCTGCTGGGCCAAAGAGGTCTTGGGCATCCAGCCCCTTGCTGGTCCCTTCCCTCTGACGAGGCCCTCTGAGCTCCAGCACCTTGCAGTGTGGAGACAGCCCCTGCCAGCAACCTCCTCTCCAATGAGGCCTCAACCGAGGCCTAGGCCGAGGGGAAAGGCACCAGCGGGGATGAGCCTGGGGAGGCGCCCGGGCATGTCTGGACCCAGTCCCCGCAGCCTGCCCCTTGGTGGGGCAGTACCCCCGGAGGCCAGGAAGGTCTGTGCAAGGCTGCCAGGGGCAGGGACAGCGCTGGGTCCTGCCCCTGGCCTGTGGGACGTCTGAGCACAACCGGCACTCTCCCGCTGGAAGACCTCCCCGTCTGCCTCCAAAGGCCGGTTTGCAAGCACTCCCGCCCGCTGTTCCCGCCAGGCACGCACAATGCTCCCAAGCCCGGGAGAAAAGCGCTTCGGGGTGGTGCTCTCTCCGGGCCCTTGCCCCTAAGCCTGCGGGCCAGGCAGGGGGAACACTCTCCCAGGCCAAGACAGAACGACATGAACACGTCTGTTCCTGCCCCCTACACCGGCAGAGAGCTCGGGGGAGCCAGAGTCTCTCAGGCAGGTGCTGGGCTGGCCGCCTGTGTGGGAAGGGGCAGAGCCGACCTAGGGGCAAGTTGGGCCTCTTGCTCTCCCTGCTGCCCTGAGGCTGCTGGGCCAAAGACGTCTTGGGCATCCAGCCCTTTGCTGGTCCCTTCCCTCTGACGAGGCCCTCTGAGCTCCAGCACCTTGCAGTGTGGAGACAGCACCTGCCAGCAATCTCCTCTCCAAGGAGGCCTCAACCGAGGCCTAGGACCAGGGGAAAGGCACCAGCGGGGATGAGCCTGGGGAGGCGCCCAGGCATGTCTGGACCCAGTCCCCGCAGACTGCCCCTTGGTGGGGCAGTACCCCCGGAGGCCAGGAAGGTCTGGGAAAGGCTGGCCAGGGGCAGGGGACCTGCTGGGTCCTGCCCCTGGCCTGTGGGGCCTCTGAGCACAACCGGCCCTCTCCCACTGGAAGACCTCCCCGGCTGCCTCCAAAGTCCTGTTTGCCAACACTACCACCCGCTGTTCACGCCAGACTTGCACAATGCTCCCAAGCCCGGGAGAAAAGTGCTTCGGGGTGGTGCTCTCTCCGGGCCCTTGCCCCTGAGCCTCGGGGCAAGGCATGGGGCACACACTCCCAGGCCAAGGCAGAACCACATGCACACGTCTGTTCCTGACCCCTGCACCGGCAGAGAGCTCGGGGAGCCACAGTCTGTCAGGCAGCTGCTGGGTTGGCTGCCTGTGTGGGAAGGGGCAGAGCCGACCTAGGGGCAAGTTGGGCCTCTTGCTCTCCCTGCTGCCCTGAGGCTGCTGGGCCAAAGAGGTCTTGGGCATCCAGCCCCTTGCTGGTCCCTTCCCGCTGACGAGGCCCTCTGAGCTCCAGCACCTTGCAGTGTGGAGACAGCCCCTGCCAGCAACCTCCTCTCCGAGGAGGCATCAACCGAGGCCTATGCCCAGGGGAAAGGCGCCAGCGGGGATGAGCCTGGGGAGGCGCCCAGGCATGTCTGGACCCAGTCCCCGCAGGCTGCCCCTTGGTGGGGCAGTACCCCCGGAGGCCAGGAAGGTCTGGGCAAGGCTGGCCAGGGGCAGGGGACCTGCTGGGTCCTGCCCCTGGCCTGTGAGGCCTCTGAGCACAACCGGCCCTCTCCCACTGGTAGACCTCCACGGCTGCCTCCAAAGTCCTGTTTGCAAACACTCCCGCCCGCTGTTCACGCCAGGCTCGCACAATGCTCCCAAGCCCGGGAGAAAAGCGCATTGGGGTGGTGCTCTCTCCGGGCCCTTGCCCCTGAGCCTGGGGGCAAGGCAGGGGGAACACACTCCCAGGCCAAGGCAGAACCACATGCCCACGTCTGTTCCTGTCCCCTGCACCGGCAGAGAGCTTGGGGGAGCCAGAGTCTGTCAGGCAGCTGCTGGGTTGGCCGCCTGTGTGGGAAGGGGCAGAGCCGCCCTAGGGGCAAGTTGGGCCTCTTGCTCTCCCTGCTGCCCTGAGGCTGCTGGGCCAAAGACGTCTTGGGCATCCAGCCCCTTACTGGTCCCTTCCCTCTGACGAGGCCCTCTGAGCTCCAGCACCTTGCAGTGTGGAGACAGCCCCTGCCAGCAACCTCCTCTCCAAGGAGGCCTCAACCCAGGCCTAGGCCCAGGGGAAAGGCACCAGCGGGGATGAGCCTGGGGAGGCGCCCGGGCATGTCTGGACCCAGGCCCCGCAGCCTGCCCCTTGGTGGGGCAGTACCCCCGGAGGCCAGGAAGGTCTGGGCAAGGCTGGCCAGGGGCAGGGGCCCTGCTGCGTCCTGCCCCTGGCCTGTGGGGCCTCTGAGCACAACCGGCCCTCTCCCACTGGAAGACCTCCCCGGCTGCCTCCAAAGGCCGGTTTGCAAGCGCTCCCGCCCACTGTTCCCAGCAGGCGTGCACAATGCTCCCAAGCCCGGGAGAAAAGCGCTTCAAGGTGGTGCTCTCTCCGGGCCCTTGCCCCTGAGCCTGGGGGCAAGGCAGAGGGTCCACACTCCCAGACCAAGGCAGAACCACATGCACACGTCTGATCTGTCCCCTGCAACGGCAGAGAGCTCGGGGGAGCCAGAGTCTGTCAGGCAGCTGCTGGGCTGGCCGCCTGTGTGGGAAGGGGCAGAGCCGACCTAGGGGCAAGTTGGGCCTCTTGCTCTCCCTGCTGCCCTGAGGCTGCTGGGCCAAAGAGGTCTTGGGCATCCAGCCCCTTGCTGGTCCCTTCCCTCTGACGAGGCCCTCTGAGCTCCAGCACCTTGCAGTGTGGAGACAGCCCCTGCCAGCAACCTCCTCTCCAAGGAGGCCTCAACCAAGGCCTAGGCCCAGGGGAAAGGCACCAGCGGGGATGAGCCTGGGGAGGCGCCCGGGCATGTCTGGACCCAGTCCCCGCAGCCTGCCCCTTGGTGGGGCAGTACCCCCGGAGGCCAGGAAGGTCTGGGCAAGGCTGCCAGGGGCAGGGACACTGCTGGGTCCTGCCCCTGGCCTGGGGGGCGTCTGAGCACAACCGGCACTCTCCCGCTGGAAGACCTCCCCGTCTGCCTCGAAAGGCCGGTTTGCAAGCACTCCCGCCCGCTGTTCCCGCCAGGCACGCACAATGCTCCCAAGCCCGGGAGAAAAGCGCTTCGGGGTGGTGCTCTCACCGGGCCCTTGCCCCTGAGCCTGGGGGCCAGGCAGGGGGAACACACTCCCAGGCCAAGGGAGAACGACATGCACACGTCTGTTCCTGCCCCCTACACCGGCAGAGAGCTCGGGGGAGCCAGAGACTGCCAGGCTGCTGCTGGGCTGGCTGCCTGTGTGGGACGGGGCAGAGCCGACCTAGGGGCAAGTTGGGCCTCTTGCTCTCCCTGCTGCCCTGAGGCTGCTGGGTCAAAGAGGTCTTGGGCATCCAGCCCTTTGCTGGTGCCTTCCCTCTGACGAGGCCCTCTGAGCTCCAGCACCTTGCAGTGTGGAGACAGCCCCTGCCAGCAACCTCCTCTCCAAAGAGGCCTCAACCGAGGACTACACCCAGGGGAAAGGCACCAGCGGGGATGATCCTGGGGAGGCGCACGGACATGTCTGGACCCAGTCTCCGCAGCCTGCCCCTTGGTGGGGCAGTACCCCCGGAGGCCAGGAAGGTCTGGGCAAGTCTGGCCAGGGGCAGGGGCCCTGCTGGGTCCTGCCCCTGGCCTGTGGGGCCTCTGAGCACAACCGGCCCTCTCCCACTGGAAGACGTCCCCGGCTGCCTCGGAAGGCCGGTTTGCAAGCACTCCCGCCCACTGTTCCAACCAACGGCGCACAACGCTCCCAAGCCCGGGAGAAAATCGCCTCGGGGTGGTGCTCTCTCCGGGCCCTTTCCCCTGAGCCTGGGGGCCAGGAAGGGGGTCCACACTCCCAGGCCAAGGCAGAACGACATGCACACGTCTGTTCCTGCCCCATGCACCGGCAGAGAGCTCGGGGGAGCCAGAGTCTGTCAGGCAGCTGCTGGGCTGGCCGCCTGTGTGGGAAGGGGCAGAGCCGACCTAGGGGCAAGTTGGGCCTCTTGCTCTCCCTGCTGCCCTGAGGCTGCTGGGCCAAAGAGATCTTGGGCATCCAGCCCCTTGCTTGTCCCTTCCCTCTGACGAGGCCCTCTGAGCTCCAGCACCTTGCAGTGTGGAGACAGCCCCTGCCAGCAACCTCCTCTCCAAGGAGGCCTCAACCGAGGCCTAGGACCAGTGGAAAGGCACCAGCGGGGATGAGCCTGGGGAGGCGCCCGGGCATGTCTGGACCCAGTCCCCGCAGCCTGCCCCTTGGTGGGGCAGTACCCCCGGAGGCCAGGAAGGTCTGGGCAAGGCTGGCGAGGGGCAGGGGACCTGCTGGGTCCTGCCCCTGGCCTGTGAGGCCTCTGAGCACAACCGGCCCTCTCCCACTGGTAGACCTTCACGGCTGCCTCCAAAGTCCTGTTTGCAAACACTCCCGCCCGCTGTTCACGCCAGGCTCGCACAATGCTCCCAAGCCCGGGAGAAAAGCACTTCGGGGTGGTGCTCTCTCCGGGCCCTTGCCCCTGAGCCTGGGGGCAAGGCAGGGGGAACACACTCCCAGGCCAAGGCAGAACCACATGCCCACGTCTGTTCCTGTCCCCTGCACCGGCAGAGAGCTTGGGGGAGCCAGAGTCTGTCAGGCAGCTGCTGGGTTGGCCGCCTGTGTGGGAAGGGGCAGAGCCGCCCTAGGGGCAAGTTGGGCCTCTTGCTCTCCCTGCTGCCCTGAGGCTGCTGGGCCAAAGACGTCTTGGGCATCCAGCCCCTTACTGGTCCCTTCCCTCTGACGAGGCCCTCTGAGCTCCAGCACCTTGCAGTGTGGAGACAGCCCCTGCCAGCAACCTCCTCTCCAAGGAGGCCTCAACCGAGGCCTAGGCCCAGGGGAAAGGCACCAGCGGGGATGAGCCTGGGGAGGCGCCCGGGCATGTCTGGACCCAGGCCCCGCAGCCTGCCCCTTGGTGGGGCAGTACCCCCAGAGGCCAGGAAGGTCTGGGCAAGGCTGGCCAGGGGCAGGGGCCCTGCTGCGTCCTGCCCCTGGCCTGTGGGGCCTCTGAGCACAACCGGCCCTCTCCCACTGGAAGACCTCCCCGGCTGCCTCCAAAGGCCGGTTTGCAAGCGCTCCCGCCCACTGTTCCCAGCAGGCTTGCACAATGCTCCCAAGCCCGGGAGAAAAGCGCTTCAGGGTGGTGCTCTCTCCGGGCCCTTGCCCCTGAGCCTGGGGGCAAGGCAGTGTGTCCACACTCCCAGACCAAGGCAGAACCACATGCACACGTCTGATCTGTCCCCTGCAACGGCAGAGAGCTCGGGGGAGCCAGAGTCTGTCAGGCAGCTGCTGGGCTGGCCGCCTGTGTGGGAAGGGGCAGAGCCGACCTAGGGGCAAGTTGGGCCTCTTGCTCTCCCTGCTGCCCTGAGGCTGCTGGGCCAAAGAGGTCTTGGGCATCCAGCCCCTTGCTGGTACCTTCCCTCTGACGAGGCCCTCTGAGCTCCAGCACCTTGCAGTGTGGAGACAGCCCCTGCCAGCAACCTCCTCTCCAAGGAGGCCTCAACCGAGGCCTAGGCCCAGGGGAAAGGCACCAGCGGGGATGAGCCTGGGGAGGCGCCCGGGCATGTCTGGACCCAGTCCCCGCAGCCTGCCCCTTGGTGGGGCAGTACCCCCGGAGGCCAGGAAGGTCTGGGCAAGGCTGCCAGGGGCAGGGACACTGCTGGGTCCTGCCCCTGGCCTGTGGGGCGTCTGAGCACAACCGGCACTCTCCCGCTGGAAGACCTCCCCGTCTGCCTCGAAAGGCCGGTTTGCAAGCACTCCCGCCCGCTGTTCCCGCCAGGCACGCACAATGCTCCCAAGCCCGGGAGAAAAGCGCTTCGGGGTGGTGCTCTCACCGGGCCCTTGCCCCTGAGCCTGGGGGCCAGGCAGGGGGAACACACTCCCAGGCCAAGGCAGAACGACATGCACACGTCTGTTCCTGCCCCCTACACCGGCAGAGAGCTCGGGGGAGCCAGAGACTGCCAGGCTGCTGCTGGGCTGGCCGCCTGTGTGGGACGGGGCAGAGCCGACCTAGGGGCAAGTTGGGCCTCTTGCTCTCCCTGCTGCCCTGAGGCTGCTGGGTCAAAGAGGTCTTGGGCATCCAGCCCTTTGCTGGTCCCTTCCCTCTGACGAGGCCCTCTGATCTCCAGCACCTTGCAGTGTGGAGACAGCCCCTGCCAGCAACCTCCTCTCCAAGGAGGCCTCAACCGAGGCCTAGGCCCAGGGGAAAGGCACCAGAGGGGATGAGCCTGGGGAGGCGCCCGGGCATGTCTGGACCCAGTCCCCGCAGCCTGCCCCTTGGTGGGGCAGTACCCCCGGAGGCCAGGAAGGTCTGGGCAAGGCTGGCCAGGGTCAGGGGCCCTGCTGGGTCCTGCCCCTGGCCTGTGGGGCCTCTGAGCACAACCGGCCCTCTCCCACTGGAAGACCTCCCCGGCTGCCTCCAAAGTCCTGTTTGCAAACACTCCCGCCCGCTGTTCACGCCAGGCTCGCACAATGCTCCCAAGCCCGTGAGAAAAGCGCATTGGGGTGGTTCTCTCTCCGGGCCCTTGCCCCTGAGCCTGGGGGCAAGGCACGGGGAACACACTCCCTGGCCAAGGCAGAACCACATGCCCACGTCTGTTCCTGTCCCCTGCACCGGCAGAGAGCTCGGGGGAGCCAGAGTCTCTCAGGCAGGTGCTGGGCTGGCCGCCTGTGTGGGAAGGGGCAGAGCCGACCTAGGGGCAAGTTGGGCCTCTTGCTCTCCCTGCTGCCCTGAGGCTGCTGGGCCAAAGACGTCTTGGGCATCCAGCCCTTTGCTGGTCCCTTCCCTCTGACGAGGCCCTCTGATCTCCAGCACCTTGCAGTGTGGAGACAGCACCTGCCAGCAATCTCCTCTCCAAGGAGGCCTCAACCGAGGCCTAGGCCCAGGGGAAAGGCACCAGCGGGGATGAGCCTGGGGAGGCGCCCGGGCATGTCTGGACCCAGTCCCCGTAGCCTGCCCCTTGGTGGGGCAGTACCCCTGGAGGCCAGGAAGGTCTGGGCAAGGCTGACCAGGGGCAGGGGACCTGCTGGGTCCTGCCCCTGGCCTTTGGGGCCTCCGAGCACAACCGGCCCTCTCCTACTGGAAGACCTCCCCGGCTGCCTCCAAAGGCCGTTTTGCACGCACTCCCGCCCATTGTTCCCACCAAGCGCGCACAATGCTCCCAAGCCCGGGAGACAAGCGCTTCGGGGTGGTGCTCTCTCCGGGCCCTTGCCCCTGAGCCTGGGGGCCAGGAAGGGGGTCCACACTCCCAGGGCAAGGCAGAACCACATGCACACGTCTGTTCCTGACCCCTGCACCGGCAGAGAGCTCGGGGGAGCCAGAGTCTGTCAGGCAGCTGCTGGACTGGCCGCCTTTGTGGGAAGGGGCAGAGCCGACCTAGGGGCAAGTTGGGCCTCTTGCTCTCCCTGCTGCCCTGAGGCTGCTGGGCCAAAGAGGTCTTGGGCATCCAGCCCTTTGCTTGTCCCTTCCCTCTGACGAGGCCCTCTGAGCTCCAGCACCTTGCAGTGTGGAGACAGCCCCTGCCAGCAACCTCCTCTCCAAGGAGGCCTCAACCGAGACCTAGGACCAGGGGAAAGGCACCAGCGGGGATGAGCCTGGGGAGGCGCCAGGGCATGTCTGGACCCAGTCCCCGCAGCCTGCCCCTTGGTGGGGCAGTACCCCCGGAGGCCAGGAAGGTCTGGGCAAGGCTGGCCAGGGGCAGGGGACCTGCTGGGTCCTGTCCCTGGCCTGTGGGGCCTCTGAGCACAACCGGCCCTCTCCCACTGGAAGACCTCCCCGGCTGCTTCCAAAGTCCTGTTTGCCAACACTCCCACCCGCTGTTCACGCCAGACTTGCACAATGCTCCCAAGCCCGGGAGAAAAGCGCTTCGGGGTGGTGCTCTCTCCGGGCCCTTGCCCCTGAGCCTGGGGGCAAGGCATGGGGAACACACTCCCAGGCCAAGGCAGAACCACATGCCCACGTCTGTTCCTGTCCCCTGCACCGGCAGAGAGCTTGGGGGAGCCAGAGTCTGTCAGGCAGCTGCTGGTTTGGCCGCCTGTGTGGGAAGGGGCAGAACTGCCCTAGGGGCAAGTTGGGCCTCTTGCTCTCCCTGCTGCCCTGAGGCTGCTGGGCCAAAGACGTCTTGGGCATCCAGCCCCTTACTGGTCCCTTCCCTCTGACGAGGCCCTCTGAGCTCCAGCACCTTGCAGTGTGGAGACAGCCCCTGCCAGCAACCTCCTCTCCAAGGAGGCCTCAACCGAGGCCTAGGCCCAGGGGAAAGGCACCAGCGGGGATGAGCCAGGGGAGGCGCCCGAGCATGTCTGGACCCAGTCCCCGCAGCCTGCCCCTTGGTGGGGCAGTACCCCCGGAGGCCAGGAAGGTCTGGGTAAGGCTGGCCAGGGGCAGGGGCCCTGCTGGGTCCTGCCCCTGGCCTGTGGGGCCTCTGAGCACAACCGGCCCTTTCCCACTGGAAGACCTCCCCGGCTGCCTCCAAAGGCCGGTTTGCAAGCACTCCCGCCCACTGTTCCCGCCAGGCGCGCACAATGCTCCCAAGCCCGGGAGAAAAGCGCTTCGGGGTGTTGGTCTCTCCGGGCCCTTGCCCCTGAGCCTGGGGGCCAGGCAGGGGATCCACAGTCCCAGGCCAAGGCACAACAACATGCACACGTCTGTTCCTGCCCCCTCCACCGGCAGAGAGCTGGGGGGAGCCAGAGTCTGTCAGGCAGCTGCTGGGCGGGCCGCCTGTGTGGGAAGGGGCAGAGCCGACCTAGGGGCAAGTTGGGCCTCTTGCTCTCCCTGCTGCCCTGAGGCTGCTGGGCCAAAGAGGTCTTGGGCATCCAGCCCCTTGCTGGTCCCTTCCCTCTGACGAGGCCCTCTGAGCTCCAGCACCTTGCAGTGTGGAGACAGCCCCTGCCAGCAACCTCCTCTCCAAGGAGGCCTCAACCGAGGCCTAGGCCCAGGGGAAAGGCACCAGCGGGGATGAGCCAGTGGAGGCGCACGGGCATATCAGGACCCAGTCCCCGCAGCCTGCCCCTTGGTGGGGCAGTACCCCCGGAGGCCAGGAAGGTCTGGGCAAGGCTGGCCAGGGGCAGGGTCCCTGCTGGGTCCTGCCCCTGGCCTGTGGGGCCTCTGAGCACAACCGGCCCTCTCCCACTGGAAGACCTCCCCGGCTGCCTCCAAAGGCCGGTTTGCCAACACTCCCGCCCGCTGTTCCCGCCAGGCACGCACAACGCTCCCAAGGCCAGGAGAAAAGCGCTTCGGGGTGTTGCTCTCTCCGGGACCTTGCCCCTGAGCCTGGGGTCCAGGCAGTGGGTCCACACTCCCAGACCAAGGCAGAACCACATGCACACGTCTGTTCCTGACCCCTGCACCGGCAGAGAGCTCGGGGGAGCCAGAGTCTGTCAGGCAGCTGCTGGGTTGGCTGCCTGTGTGGGAAGGGGCAGAGCCGACCTAGGGGCAAGTTGGGCCTCTTGCTCTCCCTGCTGCCCTGAGGCTGCTGGGCCAAAGAGGTCTTGGGTATCCAGCCCCTTGCTGGTCCCTTCCCGCTGACGAGGCCCTCTGAGCTCCAGCACCTTGCAGTGTGGAGACAGCCCCTGCCAGCAACCTCCTCTCCAAGGAGGCATCAACCGAGGCCTATGCCCAGGGGAAAGGCACCAGCGGGGATGATCCTGGGGAGGCGCCCAGGCATGTCTGGACCCAGTCCCTGCAGCCTGCCCCTTGGTGGGGCAGTACCCCCTGAGGCCAGGAAGGTCTGGGCAAGGCTGGCCAGGGGCAGGGGACCTGCTGGGTCCTGCCCCTGGCCTGTGAGGCCTCTGAGCACAACCGGCCCTCTCCCACTGGAAGACCTCCACGGCTGCCTCCAAAGTCCTGTTTGCAAACACTCCCGCCCGCTGTTCACGCCAGGCTCGCACAATGCTCCCAAGCCCGGGAGAAAAGCGCTTCGGGGTGGTGCTCTCTCCGGGCCCTTGCCCCTGAGCCTGGGGGCAAGGCAGGGGGAACACACTCCCAGGCCAAGGCAGAACCACATGCCCACGTCTGTTCCTGTCCCCTGCACCGGCAGAGAGCTTGGGGGAGCCAGAGTCTGTCAGGCAGCTGCTGGGTTGGCCGCCTGTGTGGGAAGGGGCAGAGCCGCCCTAGGGGCAAGTTGGGCCTCTTGCTCTCCCTGCTGCCCTGAGGCTGCTGGGCCAAAGACGTCTTGGGCATCCAGCCCCTTACTGGTCCCTTCCCTCTGACGAGGCCCTCTGAGCTCCAGCACCTTGCAGTGTGGAGACAGCCCCTGCCAGCAACCTCCTCTCCAAGGAGGCCTCAACCGAGGCCTAGGCCCAGGGGAAAGGCACCAGCGGGGATGAGCCTGGGGAGGCGCCCGGGCATGTCTGGACCCAGGCCCCGCAGCCTGCCCCTTGGTGGGGCAGTACCCCCGGAGGCCAGGAAGGTCTGGGCAAGGCTGGCCAGGGGCAGGGGCCCTGCTGCGTCCTGCCCCTGGCCTGTGGGTCCTCAGAGCACAACCGGCCCTCTCCCACTGGAAGACCTCCCCGGCTGCCTCCAAAGGCCGGTTTGCAAGCGCTCCCACCCACTGTTCCCAGCAGGCGTGCACAATGCTCCCAAGCCCGGGAGAAAAGCGCTTCAGGGTGGTGCTCTCTCCGGGCCCTTGCCCCTGAGCCTGGGGGCAAGGCAGGGTGTCCACACTCCCAGGACAAGGAGAACCACATGCACACGTCTGATCTGCCCCCTGCACCGGCAGAGAGCTCGGGGGAGCCAGAGTCTGTCAGGCAGCTGCTGGGCTGTCCGCCTGTGTGGGAAGGGGCAGAGCCGACCTAGGGGCAAGTTGGGCCTCTTGCTCTCCCTGCTGCCCTGAGGCTGCTGGGCCAAAGAGGTCTTGGGCATCCAGCCCCTTGCTGGTCCCTTCCCTCTGACGAGGCCCTCTGAGCTCCAGCACCTTGCAGTGTGGAGACAGCCCCTGCCAGCAACCTCCTCTCCAAGGAGGCCTCAACCGAGGCCTAGGCCCAGGGGAAAGGCACCAGCGGGGATGAGCCTGGGGAGGCGCCCGGGCATGTCTGGACCCAGTCCCCGAAGCCTGCCCCTTGGTGGGGCAGTACCCCCGGAGGCCAGGAAGGTCTGGGCAAGGCTGCCAGGGGCAGGGACACTGCTGGGTCCTGCCCCTGGCCTGTGGGGCGTCTGAGCACAACCGACACTCTCCCGCTGGAAGACCTGCCCGGCTGCCTCTAAAGGCCGGTTTGCAAGCACTCCCGCCCGCTGTTCCCGCCAGGCGCGCACAATGCTCCCAAGCCCGGGAGAAAAGCGCTTCGGGGTGGTGCTCTCACCGGGCCCTTGCCCCTGAGCCTGGGGGCAAGGCAGGGGGAACACACTCCCAGGCCAAGGCAGAACGACATGCACACGTCTGTTCCTGCCCCCTACACCGGCAGAGAGCTAGGGGGAGCCAGAGACTGCCAGGCTGCTGCTGGGCTGGCCGCCTGTGTGGGACGGGGCAGAGCCGACCTAGGGGCAAATTGGGCCTCTTGCTCTCCCTGCTGCCCTGAGGCTGCTGGGTCAAAGAGGTCTTGGGCATCCAGCCCTTTGCTGGTCCCTTCCCTCTGACGAGGCCCTCTGATCTCCAGCACCTTGCAGTGTGGAGACAGCCCCTGCCAGCAACCTCCTCTCCAAGGAGGCCTCAACCGAGGCCTAGGCCCAGGGGAAAGGCACCAGCGGGGATGAGCCTGGGGAGGCGCCCGGGCATGTCTGGACCCAGTCCCCGCAGCCTGCCCCTTGGTGGAGCAGTACCCCCGGAGGCCAGGAAGGTCTGGGCAAGGCTGGCCAGGGTCAGGGGCCCTGCTGGGTCCTGCCCCTGGCCTGTGGGGCCTCTGAGCACAACCGGCCCTCTCCCACTGGAAGACCTCCCCGGCTGCCTTCAAAGGCCGGTTTGCAAGCACTCCCGCCCACTGTTCCCACCAAGCGCGCACAATTCTCCCAAGCCCGGGAGAAAAGCGCTTCGGGGTGGTGCTCTCTCCGGGCCCTTGCCCCTGAACCTGGGGGCCAGGCAGTTGGTCCACACTCGGAGACCAAGGCAGAACCACATGCACACGTCTGTTCCTGACCCTTGCACAGGCAGAGAGCTCGGGGGAGCCAGAGTCTGTCAGGCAGCTGCTGGGCTGGCCGCCTGTGTGGGAAGGGGCAGAGCCGACCTAGGGGCAAGTTGGGCCTCTTCCTCTCCCTGCTGCCCTGAGGCTGCTGGGCCAAAGAGGTCTTGGGCATCCAGCCCCTTGCTGGTCCCTTCCCTCTGATGAGGCCCTCTGAGCTCCAGCACCTTGCAGTGTGGAGACAGCCCCTGCCAGCAACCTCCTCTCCAAGGAGGCCTCAACCGAGGCCTAGGCATAGGGGAAAGGCACCAGCGGGGATGAGCCTGGGGAGGCGCCCGGCCATGTCTGGACCCAGTCCCCGCAGCCTGCCCCTTGGTGGGGCAGTACCCCCGGAAGCCAGGAAGGTCTCGGCAAGGCTGCCAGGGGCAGGGACACTGCTGGGTCCTGCCCCTGGCCTGTTGGGCGTCTGAGCACAACCGGCACTCTCCCGCTGGAAGACCTCCCCGTCTGCCTCCAAAGTCCTGTTTGCAAGCACGCCCACCCGCTGTTCCCCCAGGCACGCACAATGCTCCCAAGCCCGGGAAAAAAGCGCTTCGGGGTGGTGCTCTCTCCGGGCCCTTGCCCCTGAGCCTGGGGCCTGGCAGGGGGAACACACTCCCAGGCCAAGGCAGAACGACATGCACACGTCTGTTCCTGGCCCCTACACCGGCAGAGAGCTCGGGGGAGCCAGAGACGGCCAGGCTGCTGCTGGGCTGGCTGCCTGTGTGGGACGGGGCAGAGCCGACCTAGGGGCAAGTTGGGCCTCTTGCTCTCCCTGCTGCCCTGAGGCTGCTGGGTCAAAGAGGTCTTGGGCATCCAGCCCTTTGCTGGTGCCTTCCCTCTGACGAGGCCCTCTGAGCTCCAGCACCTTGCAGTGTGGAGACAGCCCCTGCCAGCAACTTCCTCTCCAAGGAGGCCTCAACCGAGGCCTAGGACCAGGGGAAAGGCACCAGCGGGGATGAGCCTGGGGAGGCGCCCGGGCATGTCTGGACCCAGTCCCCGCAGCCTGCCCCTTGGTGGGGCAGTACCCCCGGAGGCCAGGAAGGTCTGGGCAAGGCTGGCCACGGGCAGGGGCCCTGCTGGGTCCTGCCCCCGGCCTGTGGGGCCTCTGAGCACAACCGGCCCTCTCCCACTGGAAGACTTCCCCGGCTGCCTCCAAAGGCCGGTTTGCCAACACTCCCGCCCGCTGTTCCCGCCAGGCACGCACAATTCTCCCAAGCCCAGGAGAAAAGCGCTTCGGGGTGTTGCTCTCTCCGGGCCCTTGCCCCTGAGTGTGGGGGCGAGGCAGTGGGACCACACTCCCAGACCAACGCAGAACCACATGCACACGTCTGTTCCTGCCCCCTACACCGGCAGAGAGTTCGGGGGAGCCAGAGACTGCCAGGCTGCTGCTGGGCTGGCTGCCTGTGTGGGACGGGGTAGAGCCGACCTAGGGGCAAGTTGGGCCTCTTGCTCTCCCTGCTGCCCTGAGGCTGCTGGGTCAGAGAGGTCTTGGGCATCCAGCCCTTTGCTGGTCCTTTCCCTCTGACGAGGCCCTCTGAGCTCCAGCACCTTGCAGTGTGCAGACAGCCCCTGCCGGCAACCTCCTCTCCAAGGAGGCCTCAACCGAGGCCTAGGCCCAGGGGAAAGGCACCAGCGGGGATGAGCCTGGGGAGGCGCCCGGGCATGTCTGGACCCAGGCCCCGCAGCCTGCCCCTTGGTGGGGTAGTACCCCCGGAGGCCAGGAAGGTCTGGGCAAGGCTGCCAGAGGCAGGGACACTGCTGGGTCCTGCCCCTGGCCTGTGGGGCCTCTGAGAACAACTGGCACTCTCCCGCTGGAAGACCTCCCCGGCTGCCTCCAAAGGCTGGTTTGCAAGCACTCAATCCCGCTGTTCACGCCAGCTGCGCACAATGCTCCCAAGCCCGGGAGAAAAGCATTTTGGGGTGGTGCTCACTCCGGGCTTTGGAAGACCTCCCCGGCTGCCTCCAAGGCCGGTTTGCAAGCACTTCTGCCTGCTGTTCCCGCCACCCGCGCACAATGCTCCCAAGCCCGGGAGAAAAGCGTTTCGGGGTGGTGTTCTCTCTGGGCCCAAGAAAGACCTCCCGGGCTGCCCCCAAATGCCGGTTTGCAAGCACTCCCACTCGCTGTTCCCGCCATCCGTGCAAATGCTCCAAGCCCAGGAGAAAAGCCCTTCAGGGTGGTGCTCTCTCCCGGCCCTTGGAAGACCTCCCCGGCTGCCTCCAAAGGCTGGATTTCAAGTACTCCCTCCCGCTGTCCCGCCAGCCGCACACAATGCTCCCAATCACGGGAGAAAAGCATTTTGGGGTGGTGCTCACACCGGGCCCTGGAAGACCTCCCGGGCTGCCTCCAAAGGCCGGTTTGCAAGCATTCATGTCCGTTGTTCCCGACAGCCGCGCACAATGCTCCCAAGCCCGAGAGAAAAGCATTTTGGGGTGGTGATCAGTCCGGCCCTTGGAAGACCTCCCCGGCTGCCTCCAAAGGACAGTTTGCAAGCACTCATGCCCGCTGTTCCCGCCAGCCGCGCACAATGCTCCCAAGACCGTGAGAAAAGCGCTTCCGGGTGGTGTTCTCTCAGGGACCATGGAGGACCTCCCCGGCTGCCCCCAAAGGCCGGTTTGCAAGCATTCCCACTCGCTGTTCCCGCCAGGCACACACAATGTTCCAAAACCCCGGAGAAAAGCGCTTCGGGGTGGTGGTCTCTCCGGGCCCCTGCCCCTGAGCCTGGGGGCCAGGCAGGGGATCCACAATCCCAGGCCAAGGCAGAACCACATGCACACGTCTGTTCCTGCCCCCTTCACCGGCAGAGAGCTCGGGGGAGCCAGAGTCTGTCAGGCAGCTGCTGGGCTGGCTGTCTGTGTGGGAAGTGGCAGAGCCGACCTAGGGGCAAGTTGGGCCTCTTGCCCTCCCTGCTGCCCTGAGGCTGCTGGGCCAAAGAGGTCTTGGGCATCCAACCCCTTGCTGGTCCCTTCCCTCTGACGAGGCCCTCTGAGCTCCAGCACCTTGCAGTGTGGAGACAGCCCCTGCCAGCAACCTCCTCTCCAAGGAGGCCTCAACCGAGGCCTAGGCACAGGGGAAAGGCACCAGCGGGGATGAGCCTGGGGAGGTGCCCGGGCATGTATGGACCCAGTCCCCGCAGCCTGCCCCTTGGTGGGGCAGTACCCCCGGAGGCGAAGAAGGTCTGGGAAAGGCTGGCCAGGGGCAGGGGACCTGCTGGGTCCTGCCCCTGGCCTGTGGGGCCTCTGAGCACAACCGGCCCTCTCCCACTGGAAGACGTCCCCGGCTGCCTCCAAAGGCCGGTTTGCAAGCACTCCCGCCCACTGTTCCAACCAAGGACGCACAACGCTCCCAAGCCCGGGAGAAAATCGCCTCGGGGTGGTGCTCTCTCCGGGCCCTTTCCCCTGAGCCTGGGGGCCAGGCAGGGGGTCCACACTCCCAGGCCAAGGCAGAACGACATGCACACGTCTGTTCCTGCCCCATGCACCGGCAGAGAGCTCGGGGGAGCCAGAGTCTGTCAGGCAGCTGCTGGGCTGGCCGCCTGTGTGGGAAGGGGCAGAGCCGACCTAGGGGCAAGTTGGGCCTCTTGCTCTCCCTGCTGCCCTGAGGCTGCTGGGCCAAAGAGATCTTGGGCATCCAGCCCCTTGCTTGTCCCTTCCCTCTGACGAGGCCCTCTGAGCTCCAGCACCTTGCAGTGTGGAGACAGCCCCTGCCAGCAACCTCCTCTCCAAGGAGGCCTCAACCGAGGCCTAGGCCCAGGGGAAAGGCACCAGCGGGGATGAGCCTGGGGAGGCGCCCGGGCATGTCTGGACCCAGTCCCCGCAGCCTGCCCCTTGGTGGGGCAGTACCCCCGGAGGCCAGGAAGGTCTGGGCAAGGCTGGCCAGGGGCAGGGGCCCTGCTGGGTCCTGCCCCTGGCCTGTGGGGCCTCTGAGCACAACCGGCCCTCTCCCACTGGAAGACTTCCCCGGCTGCCTCCAAAGGCCGGTTTGCCAACACTCCCGCCCGCTGTTCCCGCCAGGCACGCACAATTCTCCCAAGCCCGGGAGAAAAGCGCTTCGGGGTGGTGCTCTCTCCGGGCACTTGCCCCTGAGCCTGGGGGCGAGGCAGTGGGTCCACACTCCCAGACCAACGCAGAACCACATGCACACGTCTGTTCCTGACCCCTGCACCGGCAGAGAGCTCGGGGGAGCCAGAGTCTGTCAGGCAGCTGCTGGGCTGGCCGCCTGTGTGGGAAGGGGCAGAGCCGACCTAGGGGCAAGTTGGGCCTCTTGCTCTCCCTGCTGCCCTGAGGCTGCTGGGCCAAAGAGGTCTTGGGCATCCAGCCCCTTGCTGGTCCCTTCCCTCTGACGAGGCCCTCTGAGCTCCAGCACCTTGCAGTGTGGAGACAGCCCCTGCCAGCAACCTCCTCTCCAAGGAGGCCTCAACCGAGGCCTAGGCCCAGGGGAAAGGCACCAGCGGGGATGAGCCTGGGGAGGCGCCCGGCCATGTCTGGACCCAGTCCCCGCAGCCTGCCCCTTGGTGGGGCAGTACCCCCGGTGGCCAGGAGGGTCTGGGCAAGGCTGCCAGGGGCAGGGACACTGCTGGGTCCTGCCCCTGGCCTGTGGGGCGTCTGAGCACAACCGGCACTCTCCCGCTGGAAGACCTCCCCGTCTGCCTCCAAAGGCCGGTTTGCAAGCACTCCCGCCCGCTGTTCCCGCCAGGCACGCACAATGCTCCCAAGCCCGGGAGAAAAGCGCTTCGGGGTGGTGCTCTCTCCGGGCCCTTGCCCCTGAGCCTGGGGGACAGGCAGGGGGAACACACTCCCAGGCCAAGGCAGAACGACATGCACACGTCTGTTCCTGCCCCCTACACCGGCAGAGAGTTCGGGGGAGCCAGAGACTGCCAGGCTGCTGCTGGGCTGGCTGCCTGTGTGGGACGGGGTAGAGCCGACCTAGGGGCAAGTTGGGCCTCTTGCTCTCCCTGCTGCCCTGAGGCTGCTGGGTCAAAGAGGTCTTGGGCATCCAGCCCTTTGCTGGTCCTTTCCCTCTGACGAGGCCCTCTGAGCTCCAGCACCTTGCAGTGTGCAGACAGCCCCTGCCGGCAACCTCCTCTCCAAGGAGGCCTCAACCGAGGCCTAGGCCCAGGGGAAAGGCACCAGCGGGGATGAGCCTGGGGAGGCGCCCGGGCATGTCTGGACCCAGGCCCCGCAGCCTGCCCCTTGGTGGGGTAGTACCCCCGGAGGCCAGGAAGGTCTGGGCAAGGCTGCCAGAGGCAGGGACACTGCTGGGTCCTGCCCCTGGCCTGTGGGGCCTCTGAGAACAACTGGCACTCTCCCGCTGGAAGACCTCCCCGGCTGCCTCCAAAGGCTGGTTTGCAAGCACTCAATCCCGCTGTTCACGCCAGCTGCGCACAATGCTCCCAAGCCCGGGAGAAAAGCATTTTGGGGTGGTGCTCACTCCGGGCTTTGGAAGACCTCCCCGGCTGCCTCCAAGGCCGGTTTGCAAGCACTTCTGCCTGCTGTTCCCGCCACCCGCGCACAATGCTCCCAAGCCCGGGAGAAAAGCGTTTCGGGGTGGTGTTCTCTCTGGGCCCAAGAAAGACCTCCCGGGCTGCCCCCAAATGCCGGTTTGCAAGCACTCCCACTCGCTGTTCCCGCCATCCGTGCAAATGCTCCAAGCCCAGGAGAAAAGCCCTTCAGGGTGGTGCTCTCTCCCGGCCCTTGGAAGACCTCCCCGGCTGCCTCCAAAGGCTGGATTTCAAGTACTCCCTCCCGCTGTCCCGCCAGCCGCACACAATGCTCCCAATCACGGGAGAAAAGCGCTTCGGGGTGGTGCTCTCTACGGGCCCTTGGAAGACCTCCCCGTTTGTCTCCAAAGGCCGGTTTGCAAGCACTCATGCCCGCTGTTCCCGCCAGCCGCGCACAATGCTCCCAAGCCTAGGAGAAAAGCGCTTCGGGGTGGTGCTCTCTCCCGGCCCTTGGAAGACCTCCCCGGCTGCCTCCAAAGGCCGGTTTGCAAGCACTCAATCCCGCTGTTCCCGCCAGCCGCGCACAATGCTCCCAAGCCCGGGAGAAAAGCGCTTCGCGGTGGTGCTCTCTCCCGGCCCTTGGAAGACCTCCCCGGCTGCCTCCAAAGGCTGGTTTTCGAGAACTCCCTCCCGCTGACCCGCCAGCCGCACACAATGCTCCCAAGCCCGGGAGAAAAGCATTTTGGGGTGGTCTCTCTCCGGGCCCTTGGAAGACTCCCCGGCTGCCTCTAAAGGCCGGTTTGCAAGCACTCATGTCCTCTGTTCCTGACAGCCGCGAACAATGCTCCCAATTCCGTGAGAAAAGTGCTTCGGGATGGTGCTCTCTCCCGGCCCTTGGAAGACCTCCCAAGCTGCCTCCAAAGGCCGGTTTGCAAGCACTCCCGCCCGCTGTTCCCGCCAGCCTCGCACAATGCTCCCAAGACCGGGAGAAAAGCGCTTCGGGGTGGTGTTCTCTCCGTGCCAATGGAGGACCTCCCTGGCTGCCCCCAAAGGCCGGTTTGCAAGCACTCCCACTCGCTGTTCCCGCCAGCCTCGCACAATCCTCCAAAACCCCGGAGAAAAGCGCTTCGGGGTGGTGTTCTCTCCGTGCCCATGGAAGACCTCCCGGGGTGCTCCCAAAGGCCGGTTTGGAAGCACTCCGACTCGCTGTTCCCGCCATCCGCGCACAATGCTCCCAAGCCCGGGAGAAAAGCATTTTGGGGTGGTGCTCACACCGGGCCCTGGAAGACCTCCCCGGCTGCCTCCAAAGGACGGTTTTCAAGCACTCCTGCCTGCTGTTCCCGCCACCCGCGCACAATGCTCCCAAGCCCGGGAGAAAAGCGCTTCGGGGTGGTGCTCTCTACAGGCCCTTGGAAGACCTCCCCGGCTGCCTTCAAAGGCCGGTTTGCAAGGACTCCTTCCTGCTGTTCCCGCCATCCGCGCACAATGCTCCCAAGCCCGGGAGAAAAGCATTTTGGGGTGGTGCTCACACCGGGCCCTGGAAGACCTCCCCGGCTGCCTCCAAAGGACGGTTTTCAAGCACTCCTGCCTGCTGTTCCCGCCACCCGCGCAGAATGCTCCCAAGCGCGGGAGAAAAGCGCTTCGGGGTGGTGCTCTCTACAGGCCCTTGGAAGACCTCCCCGGCTGCCTCCAAAGGCCGGTTTGCAAGGACTCCTTCCTGCTGTTCCCGCCAGCCACGCACAATGCTCCCAAGCCCGGGAGAGAAGCATTTTGGGGTGGTGCTCTCTACAGGCCCTTGGAAGACCTCCCCGGCTGCCTCCAGTGGCCAGTTTGCAAGCACTCATGCCCGCTGTTCCCACCAGCCGCGCACAATGCTCCCAAGCCCGGGAGAAAAGCTTTTTGGGGTGGTGCTCACACCGGGCCCTGGAAGACCTCCCCGGCTGCCTACAAAGGCCGGTTTTCAAGCACTCCTGCCTGCTGTTCCCGCCACCCGCGCACAATACTCCCAAGCCCGGGAGAGAAGCGCTTCGGGGTGGTGCTCTCTACAGGCCCTTGGAAGACCTCCCGGGCTGCCTCCAAAGGCCGGTTTGCAAGCACTCATGTCCGCTGTTCCCGACAGCCGCGCACAATGCTCCCAAGCCCGGGAGAAAAGCATTTTGGGGTGGTGATCAGTCCGGGCCCTTGGAAGACCTCCCCGGCTGCCTCCAAAGGACAGTTTGCAAGCACTCATGCCCGCTGTTCCCGCCAGCCGCGCACAATGCTCCCAAGACCGTGAGAAAAGCGCTTCGGGGTGGTGGTCTCTCCGGGCCCCTGCCCCTGAGCCTGGGGGCCAGGCAGGGGATCCACAGTCCCAGGCCAAGGCAGAACCACATGCAGACGTCTGTTCCTGCCCCCTCCACCGGCAGAGAGCTCGGGGGAGCCAGAGACTGCCAGGCTGCTGCTGGGCTGGCTGCCTGTTTGGGACCGGGCAGAGCCGACCTAGGGGCAAGTTGGGCCTCTTGCTCTCCCTGCTGCCCTGAGGCTGCTGGGCCAAAGAGGTCTTGGACATCCAGCCCCTTGCTGGTCCCTTCCATCTGAGGAGGCCCTCTGAGCTCCAGCACCTTGCAGTGTGGAGACAGCCCCTGCCAGCAACCTCCTCTCCAAGGAGGCCTCAACCGAGACCTAGTCCCAGGGAAAGGCACCAGCGGAGATGAACCTGGGGAGGCGCCCGGGAATGTCTGGACCCAGTCCCCGCAGCCTGCCCCTTGGTGGGGCAGTACCCCCGGAGGCCAGGAAGGTCTGGGCAAGGCTGGCCTGGGGCAGGGGCCCTGCTGGGTCCTGCCCCTGGCCTGTGGGGCCTCTGAGCATGAGCGGCCCTCTCCCGCTGGAAGACCTCCCCGGCTGCCTCCAAAGGCCGATTTGCCAACACTCGCGCCCGCTGTTTCGCCAGGCACGCACAATGCTCCCAAGCCCGGGAAAAAAGCGCTTCGGGGTGGTGCTCTCACCGGGCCCTTGCCCCTGAGCCTGGGGGCAATGCAGGGGGAACACACTCCCAGGCCAAGGCAGAACCACATGCACACGTCTGTTCCTGGTCCCTGCACCGGCAGAGAGCTCGAGGGAGCCAGAGTATGCCAGGCAGCTGCTGGGCTGGCGGCCTGTGTGGAAAGGGGCCGAGCCGAACTAGGGGCAAGTTGGGCCTCTTGCTCTCCCTGCTTCCCTGAGGCTGCTGGGCCAAAGAGGTCTTGGGCATCCAGCCCCTTGCGGGTCCCTTCCCTCTGATGAGGCCCTCTGAGCTCCAGCACCTTGCAGTGTGGAGACAGCCCCTGCCAGGAACCTCCTCTCCAAGGAGGCCTCAACCGAGGCCTAGGCCTAGGGGAAAGACACCAGCGGGGATGAACCAGTGGAGGCGCACGGCCATGTCTGGACCCAGTCCCCGCAGCCTGCCCCTTGGTGGGGCAGTACCCCCGGAGGCCAGGAAGGTCTGGGCAAGGCTGGCCAGGGGCAGGGGCCCTGCTGGGTCCTGCCCCTGGCCTGTAGGGCCTCTGAGCACAACCGGGCCTCTCCCGCTGGAAGACCTCCCCGGCTGCCTCCAAAGGCCAGTTTACCAACACTCCTGCCCGCTGTTCCCGCCAGGCACGCACAATGCTCCCAAGCCCAGGAGAAAAGCGCTTCGGGGTGGTGCTCTCTCCGGGCCCTTGCCCCTGAGCCTGTGGGCAAGGCAGGGGGAACACACTCCCAGACCAAGGCAGAACCACATGCACACGTCTCTTCCTGTCCCCTGCACCGGCAGAGAGCTCGGGGGAGCCAGAGTCTCTCAGGCAGGTGCTGGGCTGGCCGCCTGTGTGGGAAGGGGCAGAGCCGACCTAGGGGCAAGTTGGGCCTCTTGCTCTCCCTGCTGCCCTGAGGCTGGTGGGCCAAAGAGGTCTTGGGCATCCAGCCCCTAACTGGTCCCTTCCCTCTGACGAGGCCCTCTGAGCTCCAGCACCTTGCAGTGTGGAGACAGCACCTGCCAGCAATCTCCTCTCCAAGGAGGCCTCAACTGAGGCCTAGGCCCAGGGAAAAGGCACCAGCGGGGTTGATCCAGGGGAGGCGCCCGGGCATGTCTGGACCCTGTCCCCGCAGCCTGCCCCTTGGTGGGGCAGTACCCCCGGAGGCCAGGAAGGTCTGGGCAAGGCTGGCCAGGGGCAGGGGCCCTGCTGGGTCCTGCCCCTGGCCTGTGGGGCCTCTGAGCACAACCGGCCCTCTCCCACTGGAAGACCTCCCCGGCTGCCTCCAAAGGCCGGTTTGCAAGCACTCCCGCCCACTGTTCCCGCCAGGCGCGCACAATGCTCCCAAGCCCGGGAGAAAAGCGCTTCGGGGTGGTGGTCTCTCCGGGCCCCTGCCCCTGAGCCTGGGGGCCAGGCAGGGGATCCACAGTCCCAGGCCAAGGCAGAACCACATGCTCACGTCTGTTCCTGCCCCCTCCACCGGCAGAGAGCTGGGGGGAGCCAGAGTCTGTCAGGCAGCTGCTGGGCTGGCCGCCTGTGTGGGAAGGGGCAGAGCCGACCTAGGGGCAAGTTGGGCCTCTTGCTCTCCCTGCTGCCCTGAGGCTGCTGGGCCAAAGAGGTCTTGGGCATCCAGCCCCTTGCTGGTCCCTTCCCTCTGACGAGGCCCTCTGAGCTCCAGCACCTTGCAGTGTGGAGACAACCCCTGCCAGCAACCTCCTCTCCAAGGAGGCCTCAACCGAGGCCTAGGCCCAGGGGAAAGGCACCAGCGGAGATGAGCCAGTGGAGGCGCACGGGCATGTCTGGACCCAGTCCCCGCAGCCTGCCCCTTGGTGGGGCAGTACCCCCGGAGGCCAGGAAGGTCTGGGCAAGGCTGGCCAGGGGCAGGGTCCCTGCTGGGTCCTGCCCCTGGCCTGTGGGGCCTCTGAGCACAACCGGCCCTCTCCCACTGGAAGACCTCCCCGGCTGCCTCCAAAGGCCGGTTTGCCAACACTCCCGCCCGCTGTTCCCGCCAGGCACGCATAATGCTCCCAAGCCCGGGAGAAAAGCGCTTCGGGGTGTTGCTCTCTCCGGGCCCTTGCCCCTGAGCCTGGGGTCCAGGCAGTGGGTCCACACTCCCAGACCGAGGCAGAACCACATGCACACGTCTGTTCCTGACCCCTGCACCGGCAGAGAGCTCGGGGGAGCCAGAGTCTGTCAGGCAGCTGCTGGGTTGGCTGCCTGTGTGGGAAGGGGCAGAGCCGACCTAGGGGCAAGTTGGGCCTCTTCCTCTCCCTGCTGCCCTGAGGCTGCTGGGCCAAAGAGGTCTTGGGCATCCAGCCCCTTGCTGGTCCCTTCCCGCTGACGAGGCCCTCTGAGCTCCAGCACCTTGCAGTGTGGAGACAGCCCCTGCCAGCAACCTCCTCTCCAAGGAGGCCTCAACCGAGGCCTAGGCCCAGGGGAAAGGCACCAGCGGGGATGAGCCTGGGGAGGCGCCCGGGCATGTCTGGACCCAGTCCCCGCAGCCTGCCCCTTGGTGGGGTAGTAACCCCGGAGGCCAGGAGGGTATGGGCAAGGCTGCCAGGGGCAGGGACACTGCTGGGTCCTGCCCCTGGCCTGTGGGGCCTCTGAGCACAACCGGCCCTCTCCCACTGGAAGACTTCCCCGGCTGCCTCCAAAGGCCGGTTTGCCAACACTCCCGCCCGCTGTTCCAACCAAGGGCGCACAACGCTCCCAAGCCCGGGAGAAAATCGCCTCGGGGTGGTGCTCTCTCCGGGCCCTTTCCCCTGAGCCTGGGGGCCAGGCAGGGGGTCCACACTCCCAGGCCAAGGCAGAACGACATGCACACGTCTGTTCCTGCCCCATGCACCGGCAGAGAGCTCGGGGGAGCCAGAGTCTGTCAGGCAGCTGCTGGGCTGGCCGCCTGTGTGGGAAGGGGCAGAGCCGACCTAGGGGCAAGTTGGGCCTCTTGCTCTCCCTGCTGCCCTGAGGCTGCTGGGCCAAAGAGATCTTGGGCATCCAGCCCCTTGCTTGTCCCTTCCCTCTGACGAGGCCCTCTGAGCTCCAGCACCTTGCAGTGTGGAGACAGCCCCTGCCAGCAACCTCCTCTCCAAGGAGGCCTCAACCGAGGCCTAGGCCCAGGGGAAAGGCACCAGCGGGGATGAGCCTGGGGAGGCGCCCGGGCATGTCTGGACCCAGTCCCCGCAGCCTGCCCCTTGGTGGGGCAGTACCCCCGGAGGCCAGGAAGGTCTGGGCAAGGCTGGCCACGGGCAGGGGCCCTGCTGGGTCCTGCCCCTGGCCTGTGGGTCCTCTGAGCACAACCGGCCCTCTCCCACTGGAAGACTTCCCCGGCTGCCTCCAAAGGCCGGTTTGCCAACACTCCCGCCCGCTGTTCCCGCCAGGCACGCACAATTCTCCCAAGCCCGGGAGAAAAGCGCTTCGGGGTGTTGCTCTCTCCGGGCCCTTGCCCCTGAGCGTGGGGCCGAGGCAGTGGGTCCACACTCCCAGACCGAGGCAGAACCACATGCACACGTCTGTTCCTGACCCCTGCACCGGCAGAGAGCTCGGGGGAGCCAGAGTCTGTCAGGCAGCTGCTGGGCTGGCCGGCTGTGTGGGAAGGGGCAGAGCCGACCTAGGGGCAAGTTGGGCCTCTTGCTCTCCCTGCTGCCCTGAGGCTGCTGGGCCAAATCGGTCTTGGGCATCCAGCCCCTTGCTGGTCCCTTCCCTCTGACGAGGCCCTCTGAGCTCCAGCACCTTGCAGTGTGGAGACAGCCCCTGCCAGCAACCTCCTCTCCAATGAGGCCTCAACCGAGGCCTAGGCCCAGGGGAAAGGCACCAGCGGGGATGAGCCTGGGGAGGCGCCCGGGCATGTCTGGACCCAGTCCCCGCAGCCTGCCCCTTGGTGGGGCAGTACCCCCGGAGGCCAGGAAGGTCTGGGCAAGGCTGGCCAGGGGCAGGGGCCCTGCTGCGTCCTGCCCCTGACCTGTGGGGCCTCTGAGCACAACCGGCCCTCTCCCACTGGAAGACCTCCCCGGCTGCCTCCAAAGGCCGGTTTGCAAGCGCTCCCGCCCACTGTTCCCAGCAGGCGTGCACAATGCTCCCAAGCCCGGGAGAAAAGCGCTTCAGGGTGGTGCTCTCTCCGGGCCCTTGCCCCTGAGCCTGGGGTCAAGGCACGGTGTCCACACTCCCAGGCCAATTCAGAACCACATGCACAAGTCTGTTCCTGCCCCCTGCACCGGCAGAGAGCTCGGGGGAGCCAGAGTCTGTCAGGCAGCTGCTGGGCTGGCCGCCTGTGTGGGAAGGGGCAGAGCCGACCTAGGGGCAAGTTGGGCCTCTTGCTCTCCCTGCTGCCCTGAGGCTGCTGGGCCAAAGAGGTCTTGGGCATCCATCCCGTTGCTGGTCCCTTCCCTCTGACGAGGCCCTCTGAGCTCCAGCACCTTGCAGTGTGGAGACAGCCCCTGCCAGCAACCTCCTCTCCAAGGAGGCCTCAACCGAGGCCTAGGCCCAGGGGAAAGGCACCAGCGGGGATGAGCCTGGGGAGGCGCCCGGGCATGTCTGGACCCATTCCCCGCAGCCTACCCCTTGGAGGGGCTGTAACCCCGGAGGCAGGAAGGTCTGGGCAAGGCTGGCCAGGGGCAGGGGCCCTGCTGCGTCCTGCCCCTGGCCTGTGGGGCCTCTGAGCACAACCGGCCCTCTCCCACTGGAAGACCTCCCCGGCTGCCTCCAAAGGCCGGTTTGCAAGCACTCCCGCCCACTGTTCCCACCAAGCACGCACAATTCTCCCAAGCTCGGGAGAAAAGCGCTTCGGGGTGGTGCTCTCTCCGGGCCCTTGCCCCTGAACCTGGGGGCCAGGCAGTTGGTTCACACTCGGAGACCAAGGCAGAACCACATGCACACGTCTGTTCCTGACCCCTGCACCGGCAGAGAGCTCGGGGGAGCCAGAGTCTGTCAGGCAGCTGCTGGGCTGGCCGCCTGTGTGGGAAGGGGCAGAGCCGACCTAGGGGCAAGTTGGGCCTCTTCCTCTCCCTGCTGCCCTGAGGCTGCTGGGCCAAAGAGGTCTTGGGCATCCAGCCCCTTGCTGGTCCCTTCCCTCTGATGAGGCCCTCTGAGCTCCAGCACCTTGCAGTGTGGAGACAGCCCCTGCCAGCAACCTCCTCTCCAAGGAGGCCTCAACCGAGGCCTAGGCCTAGGGGAAAGGCACCAGCGGGGATGAGCCTGGGGAGGCGCCCGGCCATGTCTGGACCCAGTCCCCGCAGCCTGCCCCTTGGTGGGGCAGTACCCCCGGAAGCCAGGAAGGTCTCGGCAAGGCTGCCAGGGGCAGGGACACTGCTGGGTCCTGCCCCTGGCCTTTTGGGCGTCTGAGCACAACCGGCACTCTCCCGCTGGAAGACCTCCCCGTCTGCCTCCAAAAGACGGTTTGCAAGCACTCCCACCCGCTGTTCCCCCAGGCACGCACAATGCTCCCAAGCCCGGTAGAAAAGTGCTTTGGGGTGGTGCTCTCTCCGGGCCCTTGCCCCTGAGCCTGGGGCCAGGCAAGGGGAACACTCTCCCAGGCCAAGGGAGAACGACATGCACACGTCTGTTCCTGCCCCCTACACCGGCAGAGAGCTCGGGGGAGCCAGAGACTGCCAGGCTGCTGCTGGGCTGGCTGCCTGTGTGGGACGGGGCAGAGCCGACCTAGGGGCAAGTTGGGCCTCTTGCTCTCCCTGCTGCCCTGAGGCTGCTGGGTCAAAGAGGTCTTGGGCATCCAGCCCTTTGCTGGTGCCTTCCCTCTGACGAGGCCCTCTGAGCTCCAGCACCTTGCAGTGTGGAGACAGCCCCTGCCAGCAACCTCCTCTCCAAAGAGGCCTCAACCGAGGACTACACCCAGGGGAAAGGCACCAGTGGGGATGATCCTGGGGAGGCGCACGGACATGTCTGGACCCAGTCTCCACAGCCTGCCCCTTGGTGGGGCAGTACCCCCGGAGTCCAGGAAGGTCTGGGCAAGTCTGTCCATGGGCAGGGGCCCTGCTGGGTCCTGACCCTGGCCTGTGGGGCCTCTGAGCACAACCGGCCCTCTCCCACTGGAAGACCTCCCCGGCTGCCTCCAAAGTCCTGTTTGCAAACACTCCCGCCCGCTGTTCACGTCAGGCTCGCACAATGCTCCCAAGCCCGGGAGAAAAGCACTTCGGAGTGGTGCTCTCTCCGGGCCCTTGCCCCTGAGCCTGGGGGCAAGGCAGGGGGAACACACTCCCAGGCCAAGGCAGAAACACATGCCCACGTCTGTTCCTGTCCCCTGCACCGGCAGAGAGCTTGGGGGAGCCAGAGTCTGTCAGGCAGGTGCTGGGTTGGCCGCCTGTGTGGGAAGGGGCAGAGCCGACCTAGGGGCAAGTTGGGCCTCTTGCTCTCCCTGCTGCCCTGAGGCTGCTGGGCCAAAGACGTCTTGGGCATCCAGCCCCTCGCTGGTCCCTTCACTCTGACGAGGCCCTCTGAGCTCCAGCACCTTGCAGTGTGGAGACAGCCCCTGCCAGCAACCTCCTCTCCAAGGAGGCCTCAACCGAGGCCTAGGCCCAGGGGAAAGGCACCAGCGGGGATGAGCCAGGGGAGGCGCCCGAGCATGTCTGGACCCAGTTCCCGCAGCCTGCCCCTTGGTGGGGCAGTACCCCCGGAGGCCAGGAAGGTCTGGGCAAGGCTGGCCAGGGGCAGGGGCCCTGCTGGGTCCTGCCCCTGGCCTGTGGGGCCTCTGAGCACAACCGGCCCTCTCCCACTGAAAGACCTCCCCGGCTGCCTCCAAAGGCCGGTTTGCAAGCGCTACCGCCCACTGTTCCCAGCAGGCGTGCACAATGCTCCTAAGCCCGGGAGAAAAGCGCTTCAGGGTGGTGCTCTCTCTGGGCCCTTGCCCCTGAGCCTGGGGGCAAGGCAGGGTGTCCACACTCCCAGGCCAAGGCAGAACCACATGCACACGTCTGATCTGCCCCCTGCACCGGCAGAGAGCTCGGGGGAGCCAGAGTCTGTCAGGCAGCTGCTGGGCTGGCCGCCTGTGTGGGAAGTGGCAGAGCTGACCTAGGGGCAAGTTGGGCCTCTTGCCCTCCCTGCTGCCCTGAGGCTGCTGGGCCAAAGAGGTCTTGGGCATCCAACCCCTTGCTGGTCCCTTCCCTCTGACGAGGCCCTCTGAGCTCCAGCACCTTGCAGTGTGGAGACAGCCCCTGCCAGCAACCTCCTCTCCAAGGAGGCCTAAACCGAGGCCTAGGCACAGGGGAAAGGCACCAGCGGGGATGAGCCTGGGGAGGCGCCCGGGCATGTATGGACCCAGTCCCCGCAGCCTGCCCCTTGGTGGGGCAGTACCCCCGGAGGCGAGGGAGGTCTGGGCAAGGCTGGCCAGGGGCAGGGGACCTGCTGGGTCCTGCCCCTGGCCTGTGGGGCCTCTGAGCACAACCGGCCCTCTCCCACTGGAAGACTTCCCCGGCTGCCTCCAAAGGCCGGTTTGCCAACACTCCCGCCCGCTGTTCCAACCAAGGGCGCACAATGCTCCCAAGCCCGGGAGAAAATCGCCTCGGGGTGGTGCTCTCTCCGGGCCCTTTCCCCTGAGCCTGGGGTTCAGGCAGGGGGTCCACACTCCCAGGCCAAGTCAGAACGACATGCACACGTCTGTTCCTGCCCCATGCACCGGCAGAGAGCTCGGGGGAGCCAGAGTCTGTCAGGCAGCTGCTGGGCTGGCCGCCTGTGTGGGAAGGGGCAGAGCCGACCTAGGGGCAAGTTGGGCCTCTTGCTCTCCCTGCTGCGCTGAGGCTGCTGGGCCAAAGAGATCTTGGGCATCCAGCCCCTTGCTTGTCCCTTCCCTCTGACGAGGCCCTCTGAGCTCCAGCACCTTGCAGTGTGGAGACAGCCCCTGCCAGCAACCTCCTCTCCAAGGAGGCCTCAACCGAGGCCTAGGACCAGGGGAAAGGCACCAGCGGGGATGAGCCTGGGGAGGCGCCCGGGCATGTCTGGACCCAGTCCCCGCAGCCTGCCCCTTGGTGGGGCAGTACCCCCGGAGGCCAGGAAGGTCTGGGCAAGGCTGGCCACGGGCAGGGGCCCTGCTGGGTCCTGCCCCTGGCCTGTGGGGCCTCTGAGCACAACCGGCCCTCTCCCACTGGAAGACTTCCCCGGCTGCCTCCAAAGGCCGGTTTGCCAACACTCCCGCCCGCTGTTCCCGCCAGGCGCGCACAATTCTCCCAAGCGCGTGAGAAGAGCGCTTCGGGGTCGTGCTCTCTCCGGGCCCTTGCCCCTGAGCGTGGGGGCGAGGCAGTGGGTCCACACTCCCAGACCAACGCAGAACCACATGCACACGTGTGTTCCTGACCCCTGAACCGGCAGAGAGCTCGGGGAGCCAGAGTCTGTCAGGCAGCTGCTGGGCTGGCCGCCTGTGTGGGAAGGGGCAGAGCCGACCTAGGGGCAAGTTGGGCCTCTTCCTCTCCCTGCTGCCCTGAGGCTGCTGGGCCAAAGAGGTCTTGGGCATCCAGCCCCTTGCTGGTCCCTTCCCTCTGACGAGGCCCTCTGAGCTCCAGCACCTTGCAGTGTGGAGACAGCCCCTGCCAGCAACCTCCTCTCCAAGGAGGCCTCAACCGAGGCCTAGGCCCAGGGGAAAGGCACCAGCGGGGATGAGCCTGGGGAGGCGCCCGGCCATGTCTGGACCCAGTCCCCGCAGCCTGCCCCTTGGTGGGGCAGTACCCCCGGAGGCCAGGAGGGTCTGGGCAAGGCTGCCAGGGGCAGGGACACTGCTGGGTCCTGCCCCTGGCCTGTGGGGCGTCTGAGCACAACCGGCACTCTCCCGCTGGAAGACCTCCCCGGCTGCCTCCAAAGGCCGGTTTGCAAGCACTCCCGCCCGCTGTTCCCGCCAGGCACGCACAATGCTCCCAAGCCCGGGAGAAAATCGCCTCGGGGTGGTGCTCTCTCCGGGCCCTTTCCCCTGAGCCTGGGGGCCAGGCAGGGGGTCCACACTCCCAGGCCAAGGCAGAACGACATGCACACGTCTGTTCCTGCCCCATGCACCGGCAGAGAGCTCGGGGGAGCCAGAGTCTGTCAGGCAGCTGCTGGGCTGGCCGCCTGTGTGGGAAGGGGCAGAGCCGACCTAGGGGCAAGTTGGGCCTCTTGCTCTCCCTGCTGCGCTGAGGCTGCTGGGCCAAAGAGATCTTGGGCATCCAGCCCCTTGCTTGTCCCTTCCCTCTGACGAGGCCCTCTGAGCTCCAGCACCTTGCAGTGTGGAGACAGCCCCTGCCAGCAACCTCCTCTCCAAGGAGGCCTCAACCGAGGCCTAGGACCAGGGGAAAGGCACCAGCGGGGATGAGCCTGGGGAGGCGCCCGGGCATGTCTGGACCCAGTCCCCGCAGCCTGCCCCTTGGTGGGGCAGTACCCCCGGAGGCCAGGAAGGTCTGGGCAAGGCTGGCCACGGGCAGGGGCCCTGCTGGGTCCTGCCCCTGGCCTGTGGGGCCTCTGAGCACAACCGGCCCTCTCCCACTGGAAGACTTCCCCGGCTGCCTCCAAAGGCCGGTTTGCCAACACTCCCGCCCGCTGTTCCCGCCAGGCGCGCACAATTCTCCCAAGCGCGTGAGAAGAGCGCTTCGGGGTCGTGCTCTCTCCGGGCCCTTGCCCCTGAGCGTGGGGGCGAGGCAGTGGGTCCACACTCCCAGACCAACGCAGAACCACATGCACACGTGTGTTCCTGACCCCTGAACCGGCAGAGAGCTCGGGGAGCCAGAGTCTGTCAGGCAGCTGCTGGGCTGGCCGCCTGTGTGGGAAGGGGCAGAGCCGACCTAGGGGCAAGTTGGGCCTCTTCCTCTCCCTGCTGCCCTGAGGCTGCTGGGCCAAAGAGGTCTTGGGCATCCAGCCCCTTGCTGGTCCCTTCCCTCTGACGAGGCCCTCTGAGCTCCAGCACCTTGCAGTGTGGAGACAGCCCCTGCCAGCAACCTCCTCTCCAAGGAGGCCTCAACCGAGGCCTAGGCCCAGGGGAAAGGCACCAGCGGGGATGAGCCTGGGGAGGCGCCCGGCCATGTCTGGACCCAGTCCCCGCAGCCTGCCCCTTGGTGGGGCAGTACCCCCGGAGGCCAGGAGGGTCTGGGCAAGGCTGCCAGGGGCAGGGACACTGCTGGGTCCTGCCCCTGGCCTGTGGGGCGTCTGAGCACAACCGGCACTCTCCCGCTGGAAGACCTCCCCGGCTGCCTCCAAAGGCCGGTTTGCAAGCACTCCCGCCCGCTGTTCCCGCCAGGCACGCACAATGCTCCCAAGCCCGGGAGAAAAGCGCTTCGGGGTGGTGCTCTCTCCGGGCCCTTGCCCCTGAGCCTGGGGGCCAGGCAGGGGGAACACACTCCCAGGCCAAGGCAGAACGACATGCACACGTCTGTTCCCGGCCCCTACACCGGCAGAGAGTTCGGGGGAGCCAGAGACTGCCAGGCTGCTGCTGGGCTGGCTGCCTGTGTGGGACGGGGTAGAGCCGACCTAGGGGCAAGTTGGGCCTCTTGCTCTCCCTGCTGCCCTGAGGCTGCTGGGTCAAAGAGGTCTTGGGCATCCAGCCCTTTGCTGGTCCTTTCCCTCTGACGAGGCCCTCTGAGCTCCAGCACCTTGCAGTGTGCAGACAGCCCCTGCCGGCAACCTCCTCTCCAAGGAGGCCTCAACCGAGGCCTAGGCCCAGGGGAAAGGCACCAGCGGGTATGAGCCTGGGGAGGCGCCCGGGCATGTCTGGACCCAGGCCCCGCAGCCTGCCCCTTGGTGGGGTAGTACCCCCGGAGGCCAGGAAGGTCTGGGCAAGGCTGCCAGAGGCAGGGACACTTCTGGGTCCTGCCCCTGGCCTGTGGGGCCTCTGAGAACAACTGGCACTCTCCCGCTGGAAGACCTCCCCGGCTGCCTCCAAAGGCTGGTTTGCAAGCACTCAATCCCGCTGTTCACGCCAGCTGCGCACAATGCTCCCAAGCCCGGGAGAAAAGCATTTTGGGGTGGTGCTCACTCCGGGCTTTGGAAGACCTCCCCGGCTGCCTCCAAGGCCGGTTTGCAAGCACTTCTGCCTGCTGTTCCCGCCACCCGCGCACAATGCTCCCAAGCCCGGGAGAAAAGCGTTTCGGGGTGGTGTTCTCTCTGGGCCCAAGAAAGACCTCCCGGGCTGCCCCCAAATGCCGGTTTGCAAGCACTCCCACTCGCTGTTCCCGCCATCCGTGCAAATGCTCCAAGCCCAGGAGAAAAGCCCTTCAGGGTGGTGCTCTCTCCCGGCCCTTGGAAGACCTCCCCGGCTCCCTCCAAAGGCTGGATTTCAAGTACTCCCTCCCGCTGTCCCGCCAGCCGCACACAATGCTCCCAATCACGGGAGAAAAGCGCTTCGGGGTGGTGCTCTCTACGGGCCCTTGGAAGACCTCCCCGTTTGTCTCCAAAGGCCGGTTTGCAAGCACTCATGCCCGCTGTTCCCGCCAGCCACGCACAATGCTCCCAAGCCTAGGAGAAAAGCGCTTCGGGGTGGTGCTCTCTCCCGGCCCTTGGAAGACCTCCCCGGCTGCCTCCAAAGGCCGGTTTGCAAGCACTCAATCCCGCTGTTCCCGCCAGCCGCGCACAATGCTCCCAAGCCCGGGAGAAAAGCGCTTCGGGGTGGTGCTCTCTCCCGGCCCTTGGAAGACCTCCCCGGCTGCCTCCAAAGGCTGGTTTTCAAGAACTCCCTCCCGCTGACCCGCCAGCCGCACACAATGCTCCCAAGCCCGGGAGAAAAGCATTTTGGGGTGGTCTCTCTCCGGGCCCTTGGAAGACTCCCCGGCTGCCTCTAAAGGCCGGTTTGCAAGCACTCATGTCCTCTGTTCCCGACAGCCGCGAACAATGCTCCCAATTCCGTGAGAAAAGTGCTTCGGCATGGTGCTCTCTCCGGGCCCTTGGAAGACCTCCCAAGCTGCCTCCAAAGGCCGGCTTGCAAGCACTCCCGCCCGCTGTTCCCGCCAGCCTCGCACAATGCTCCCAAGCCCGGGAGAAAAGCGCTTCGGGGTGGTGTTCTCTCCGTGCCCATGGAGGACCTCCCTGGCTGGCCCCAAAGGCCGGTTTGCAAGCACTCCCACTCGCTGTTCCCCCCAGCCACGCACAATCCTCCAAAACCCCGGAGAAAAGCGCTTCGGGGTGGTGTTCTCTCCGTGCCCATGGAAGACCTCCCGGGGTGCCCCCAAAGGCCGGTTTGGAACCACTCCCACTCGCTGTTCCCGCCATCCGCGCACCATGCTCCCAAGCCTGGGAGAAAAGCATTTTGGGGTGGTGCTCACACCGGGCCCTGGAAGACCTCCCCGGCTGCCTCCAAAGGACGGTTTTCAAGCACTCCTGCCTGCTGTTCCCGCCACCCGCGCACAATGCTCCCAAGCCCGGGAGAAAAGCGCTTCGGGGTGGTGCTCTCTACAGGCCCTTGGAAGACCTCCCCGGCTGCCTCCAAAGGCCGGTTTGCAAGGACTCCTTCCTGCTGTTCCCGCCATCCGCGCACAATGCTCCAAAGCCCGGGAGAAAAGCATTTTGGGGTGGTGCTCACACCAGGCCCTGGAAGACCTCCCCGGCTGCCTCCAAAGGACGGTTTTCAAGCACTCCTGCCTGCTGTTCCCGCCACCCGCGCAGAATGCTCCCAAGCCCGGGAGAAAAGCGCGTCGGGGTGGTGCTCTCTACAGGCCCTTGGAAGACCTCCCCGGCTGCCTCCAAAGGCCGGTTTGCAAGGACTCCTTCCTGCTGTTCCCGCCAGCCACGCACAATGCTCCCAAGCCCGGGAGAAAAGCATTTTGGGGTGGTGCTCACTCCGGGCCCTTGGAAGACCTCCTCGGCTGCCTCCAAAGGCCAGTTTGCAAGCAGTCCTGCCTGCTGTTCCCGCCAGCCGCGCACAATGCTCCCAAGCCCGGGAGAAAAGCGCTTCGGGGTGGTGCTCTCTCCGGGCCCTTGGAAGACGTCCCCGGCTGCCTCCAAAGGCCGGTTTGCAAGCACTCATGCCCGTTGTTCCCACCAGCCGCGCACAATGCTCCCAAGCCCGGGAGAAAAGCATTTTGGGGTGGTGCTCACTCCGGGCCCTTGGAAGACCTCCCCGGCTGCCTCCAAAAGCCAGTTTGCAAGCAGTCCTGCCTGCTGTTCCCGCCAGCCGCGCACAATGTTCCCAAGCCCGGGAGAAAAGCGCTTCGGGGTGGTGCTCTCTCCGGGCACTTTCAAGACCTCCCCGGCTGCCTCCAAAGGCCGGTTTGTAAGTACTCATGCCCGCTGCTTCCGCCATCCACGCACAATGCTCCCAAGCCCGGGAGAAAAGCATTTTGGGGTGGTGCTCTCTCCGGGCCCTTGGAAGACCTCCCGGGCTGCCTCCAAAGGCCGGTTTGCAAGCATTCATGTCCGTTGTTCCCGACAGCCGCGCACAATGCTCCCAAGCCCGAGAGAAAAGCATTTTGGGGTGGTGCTCTCTCCGGGCCCTTGGAAGACCTCCCGGGCTGCCTCCAAAGGCCGGTTTGCAAGCATTCATGTCCGTTGTTCCCGACAGCCGCGCACAATGCTCCCAAGCCCGGGAGAAAAGCGCTTCAGGGTGGTGTTCTCTCAGGGACCATGGAGGACCTCCCCGGCTGCCCCCAAAGGCCGGTTTGCAAGCATTCCCACTCGCTGTTCCCGCCAGGCACACACAATGTTCCAAAACCCCGGAGAAAAGCGCTTCGGGGTGGTGCTCTCTCCGCGCCCTTGGAAGACTTCTCTGGCTGCCGCCAAAGGCCGGTTTGCAAGAATTCCCTCCCGCTGTCCCACCAGCTGCACACAATGCTCCAAAACCCGAGAGAAAAGCGCTTCGAGGTGGTGCTCTCTCCGGGCCCTTGGAAGACCTCCCCGGCTGCCTCCAAAGGCCGGTTTGCAAGCACTCCTGCCTGCTGTTCCCGCCACGCGCGCACAATGCTCCCAAGCCCGGAAGAAAAGCATTTTGGGGTAGTGCTCTCTCCGGGCCCTTGGAAGACCTCCCGGGCTGCCTCCAAAGGCCGGTTTGCAAGCACTCATGTCCGCTGTTCCCGACAGCCGCGCACAATGCTCCCAAGCCCGGGAGAAAAGCATTTTGGGGTGCTGATCAGTCCGGGCCCTTGGAAGACGTCCCCGGCTGCCTCCAAAGGACAGTTTGCAAGAACTCATGCCCGCTGTTCCCGCCAGGCACGCACAATGCTCCCAAGCCCGGGAGAAAAGCGCTTCGGGGTGGTGCTCTCACCGGGCCCTTGCCCCTGAGCCTGGGGGCAATGCAGGGGGAACACACTCCCAGGCCAAGGCAGAACCACATGCAAACGTCTGTTCCTGGTCCCTGCACCGGCAGAGAGCTCGGGGGAGCCAGAGTATGCCAGGCAGCTGCTGGGTTGGCGGCCTGTGTGGAAAGGGGCAGAGCCGACCTAGGGGCAAGTTGGGCCTCTTGCTCTCCCTGCTGCCCTGAGGCTGCTGGGCCAAAGACGTCTTGGGCATCCAGCCCCTTGCTGGTCCCTTCCCTCTGATGAGGCCCTCTGAGCTCCAGCACCTTGCAGTGTGGAGACAGCCCCTGCCAGCAACCTCCTCTCCAAGGCGGCCTCAACCGAGGCCTAGGCCCAGGGGAAAGGCACCAGCGGGGATGAGCCTGGGGAGGCGCCCGGGCATGTCTGGACCCAGTCCCCGCAGCCTGCCCCTTGGTGGGGCAGTACCCCCGGAGGCCAGGAAGGTCTGTGCAAGGCTGCCAGGGGCAGGGACAGCGCTGGGTCCTACCCCTGGCCTGTGGGACGTCTGAGCACAACCGGCACTCTCCCGCTGGAAGACCTCCCCGTCTGCCTCGAAAGGCTGGTTTGCAAGCACTCCCGCCCGCTGTTACCGCCAGGCACGCACAATGCTCCCAAGCCCGGTAGAAAAGCGCTTCGGGGTGGTGCTCTCTCCGGGCCCTTGCCCCTAAGCCTGTGGGCCAGGCAGGGGGAACACACTCCCAGGCCAAGACAGAACGACATGAACACGTCTGTTCCTGCCCCCTACACCGGCAGAGAGCTCGGGGGAGCCAGAGTCTGTCAGGCAGGTGCTGGGCTGGCCGCCTGTGTGGGAAGGGGCAGAGCCGACCTAGGGGCAAGTTGGGCCTCTTGCTCTCCCTGCTGCCCTGAGGCTGCTGGGCCAAAGACGTCTTGGGCATCCAGCCCTTTGCTGGTCCCTTCCCTCTGACGAGGCCCTCTGAGCTCCAGCACCTTGCAGTGTGGAGACAGCACCTGCCAGCAATCTCCTCTCCAAGGAGGCCTCAACCGAGGCCTAGGCCCAGGGGAAAGGCACCAGCGGGGATGAGCCTGGGGAGGCGCCCGGGCATGTCTGGACCCAGTCCCCGCAGCCTGCCCCTTGGTGGGGCAGTACCCCTGGAGGCCAGGAAGGTCTGGGCAAGGCTGACCAGGGGCAGGGGACCTGCTGGGTCCTGCCCCTGGCCTGTGGGGCCTCTGAGCACAACCGGCCCTCTCCCACTGGAAGACCTCCCCGGCTGCCTCCAAAGGCCGTTTTGCACGCACTCCCGCCCACTGTTCCCACCAAGCGCGCACAATGCTCCCATCCCGGGAGAAAAGCGCTTCGGGGTGGTGCTCTCTCCGGGCCCTTGCCCCTGAGACTGGGGGCCAGGCAGGGGGTCCACACTCCCAGGCCAAGGCAGAACCACATGCACACGTCTGTTCCTGACCCCTGCACCGGCAGAGAGCTCGGGGGAGCCAGAGTCTGTCAGGCAGCTGCCGGGCTGGCCGCCTTTGTGGGAAGGGGCAGAGCCGACCTAGGGGCAAGTTGGGCCTCTTGCTCTGCCTGCTGCCCTGAGGCTGCTGGGCCAAAGAGGTCTTGGGCATCCAGCCCTTTGCTTGTCCCTTCCCTCTGACGAGGCCCTCTGAGCTCCAGCACCTTGCAGTGTGGAGACAGCCCCTGCCAGCAACCTCCTCTCCAAGGAGGCCTCAACCGAGACCTAGGACCAGGGGAAAGGCACCAGCGGGGATGAGCCTGGGGAGGCGCCCAGGCATGTCTGGACCCAGTCCCCGCAGCCTGCCCCTTGGTGGGGCAGTACCCCCGGAGGCCAGGAAGGTCTGGGAAAGGCTGGCCAGGGGCAGGGGACCTGCTGGGTCCTGCCCCTGGCCTGTGGGGCCTCTGAGCACAACCGGCCCTCTCCCACTGGAAGACCTCCCCGGCTGCCTCCAAAGGCCGGTTTGCAAGCGCTCCCGGCCACTGTTACCAGCAGGCGGGCACAATGCTCCTAAGCCCGGAAGAAAAGCGCTTCAGGGTGGTGCTCTCTCTGGGCCCTTGCCGCTGAGCCTGGGGGCAAGGCAGGGTGTCCACACTCCCAGGCCAAGGCAGAACCACATGCACACGTCTGACCTGCCCCCTGCACCGGCAGAGAGCTCGGGGGAGCCAGAGTCTGTCAGGCAGCTGCTGGGCTGGCCGCCTGTGTGGGAAGTGGCAGAGCCGACCTAGGGGCAAGTTGGGCCTCTTGCTCTCCCTGCTGCCCTGAGGCTGCTGGGCCAAAGAGGTCTTGGGCATCCAGCCCCTTGCTTGTCCCTTCCCTCTGACGAGGCCCTCTGAGCTCCAGCACCTTGCAGTGTGGAGACAGCCCCTGCCAGCAACCTCCTCTCCAAGGAGGCTTCAACCGAGGCCTAGGCCCAGGGGAAAGGCACCAGCGGGGATGAGCCTGGGGAGGCGCCCGGGCATGTCTGGACCTAGTCCCCGCAGCCTGCCCTTGGTGGGGCAGTACCCCCGGAGGCCAGGAAGGTCTGGGCAAGGCTGGCCAGGGGCAGGGGCACTGCTGGGTCCTGCCCCTGGCCTGTGGGGCCTCTGAGCACAACCGGCCCTCTCCCACTGGAAGAACTCCCCGGCTGCCTCCAAAGGCCAGTTTGCCAACACTCCCGCCCGCTGTTCCCGCCAGGCACGCACAATGCTCCCAAGCCCAGGAGAAAAGCACTTCGGTGTGGTGCTCTCCTCGGGCCCTTGCCCCTGAGCCTGGGGGCCAGGCAGTTGGTCCACACTCCCAGACCAAGGCAGAACCACATGCACACGTCTGTTCCTGACCCCTGCACCGGCAGAGAGCTCGGGGGAGCCAGAGTCTGTCAGGCAGCTGCTGGGCTGGCCGCCTGTGTGGGAAGGGGCAGAGCCGACCTAGGGGCAAGTTGGGCCTCTTCCTCTCCCTGCTGCCCTGAGGCTGCTGGGCTAAAGAGGTCTTGGGCATCCAGCCCCTTGCTGGTCCCTTCCCTCTGACGAGGCCCTCTGAGCTCCAGCACCTTGCAGTGTGGAGACAGCCCCTGCCAGCAACCTCCTCTCCAATGAGGCCTCAACCGAGGCCTAGGCTCAGGGGAAAGGCACCAGCGGGGATGAGCCTGGGGAGGCGCCCGGGCATGTCTGGACCCAGTCCCCGCAGCCTGCCCCTTGGTGGGGCAGTACCCCCGGAGGCCAGGAAGGTCTGTGCAAGGCTGCCAGGGGCAGGGACAGCGCTGGGTCCTGCCCCTGGCCTGTGGGACGTCTGAGCACAACCGGCACTCTCCCGCTGGAAGACCTCCCCGTCTGCCTCGAAAGGCCGGTTTGCAAGCACTCCAGCCCGCTGTTCCCGCCAGGCACGCACAATGCTCCCAAGCCCGGTAGAAAAGCGCTTCGGGGTGGTGCTCTCTCCGGGCCCTTGCCCCTAAGCCTGCGGGCCAGGCAGGGGGAACACACTCCCAGGCCAAGACAGAACGACATGAACACGTCTGTTCCTGCCCCCTACACCGGCAGAGAGCTCGGGGGAGCCAGAGTCTCTCAGGCAGGTGCTGGGCTGGCCGCCTGTGTGGGAAGGGGCAGAGCCGACCTAGGGGCAAGTTGGGCCTCTTGCTCTCCCTGCTGCCCTGAGGCTGCTGGGCCAAAGACGTCTTGGGCATCCAGCCCTTTGCTGGTCCCTTCCCTCTGACGAGGCACTCTGAGCTCCAGCACCTTGCAGTGTGGAGACAGCACCTGCCAGCAATCTCCTCTCCAAGGAGGCCTCAACCGAGGCCTAGGCCCAGGGGAAAGGCACCAGCGGGGATGAGCCTGGAGAGGCGCCCGGGCATGTCTGGACCCAGTCCCCGCAGCCTGCCCCTTGGTGGGGCAGTACCCCTGGAGGTCAGGAAGGTCTGGGCAAGGCTGACCAGGGGCAGGGGACCTGCTGGGTCCTGCCCCTGGCCTGTGGGGCCTCTGAGCACAACCGGCCCTCTCCCACTAGAAGACCTCCCCGGCTGCCTCCAAAGGCCGTTTTGCACGCACTCCCGCCCACTGTTCCCACCAAGCGCGCACAATGCTCCCATCCCGGGAGAAAAGCGCTTCGGGGTGGTGCTCTCTCCGGGCCCTTGCCCCTGAGACTGGGGGCCAGGCAGGGGGTCCACACTCCCAGGCCAAGGCAGAACCACATGCACACGTCTGTTCCTGACCCCTGCACCGGCAGAGAGCTCGGGGGAGCCAGAGTCTGTCAGGCAGCTGCTGGGTTGGCCGCCTGTGTGGGAAGGGGCAGAGCCGCCCTAGGGGCAAGTTGGGCCTCTTGCTCTCCCTGCTTCCCTGAGGCTGCTGGGCCAAAGACGTCTTGGGCATCCAGCCCCTTGCTTGTCCCTTCCCTCTGACGAGGCCCTCTGAGCTCCAGCACCTTACAGTGTGGAGACAGCCCCTGCCAGCAACCTCCTGTCCAAGGAGGCCTCAACCGAGGCCTAGGCCCAGGGGAAAGGCACCAGCGGGGATGAGCCAGGGGAGGCGCCCAAGCATGTCTGGACCCAGTCCCCGCAGCCTGCCCCTTGGTGGGGCAGTACCCCCGGAGGCCAGGAAGGTCTGGGCAAGGCTGGCCAGGGGCAGGGGCCCTGCTGCGTCCTGCCCCTGACCTGTGGGGCCTCTGAGCACAACCGGACCTCTCCCACTGGAAGACCTCCCCGGCTGCCTCCAAAGGCCGGTTTGCAAGCGCTCCCGCCCACTGTTCCCAGCAGGCGTGCACAATGCTCCCAAGCCCGGGAGAAAAGCGCTTCAGGGTGGTGCTCTCTCCGGGCCCTTGCCCCTGAGCCTGGGGTCAAGGCACGGTGTCCACACTCCCAGGCCAATTCAGAACCACATGCACACGTCTGTTCCTGCCCCCTGCACCGGCAGAGAGCTCGGGGGAGCCAGAGTCTGTCAGGCAGCTGCTGGGCTGGCCGCCTGTGTGGGAAGGGGCAGAGCCGACCTAGGGGCAAGTTGGGCCTCTTGCTCTCCCTGCTGCCTTGAGGCTGCTGGGCCAAAGAGGTCTTGGGCATCCATCCCGTTGCTGGTCCCTTCCCTCTGACGAGGCCCTCTGAGCTCCAGCACCTTGCAGTGTGGAGACAGCCCCTGCCAGCAACCTCCTCTCCAAGGAGGCCTCAACCGAGGCCTAGGCCCAGGGGAAAGGCACCAGCGGGGATGAGCCTGGGGAGGCGCGCGGGCATGTCTGGACCCATTCCCCGCAGCCTACCCCTTGGTGGGGCTGTAACCCCGGAGGCAGGAAGGTCTGGGCAAGGCTGGCCAGGGGCAGGGGCCCTGCTGGGTCCTGCTCCTGGCCTGTGGGGCCTCTGAGCACAACCGGCCCTCTCCCACTGGAAGACCTCCCCGGCTGCCTCCAAAGGCCGGTTTGCAAGCACTCCCGCCCACTGTTCCCACCAAGCACGCACAATTCTCCCAAGCCCGGGAGAAAAGCGCTTCGGGGTGGTGCTCTCTCCGGGCCCTTGCCCCTGAACCTGGGGGCCAGGCAGTTGGTTCACACTCGGAGACCAAGGCAGAACCACATGCACACGTCTGTTCCTGACCCCTGCACCGGCAGAGAGCTCGGGGGAGCCAGAGTCTGTCAGGCAGCTGCTGGGCTGGCCGCCTGTGTGGGAAGGGGCAGAGCCGACCTAGGGGCAAGTTGGGCCTCTTGCTCTCCCTGCTGCCCTGAGGCTGCTGGGCCAAAGACGTCTTGGGCATCCAGCCCCTTGCTGGTCCCTTCCCTCTGATGAGGCCCTCTGAGCTCCAGCACCTTGCAGTGTGGAGACAGCCCCTGCCAGCAACCTCCTCTCCAAGGAGGCCTCAACCGAGGCCTAGGCCTAGGGGAAAGGCACCAGCGGGGATGAGCTTGGGGAGGCGCCCGGCCATGTCTGGACCCAGTCCCCGCAGCCTGCCCCTTGGTGGGGCAGTACCCCCGGAAGCCAGGAAGGTCTCGGCAAGGCTGCCAGGGGCAGGGACACTGCTGGGTCCTGCCCCTGGCCTGTTGGGCGTCTGAGCACAACCGGCACTCTCCCGCTGGAAGACCTCCCCGTCTGCCTCCAAAAGACGGTTTGCAAGCACTCCCACCCGCTGTTCCCCCAGGCACGCACAATGCTCCCAAGCCCGGGAGAAAAGCGCTTTGGGGTGGTGCTCTCTCCGGGCCCTTGCCCCTGAGCCTGGGCCCAGGCAAGGGGAACACTCTCCCAGGCCAAGGGAGAACGACATGCACACGTCTGTTCCTGCCCCCTACACCGGCAGAGAGCTCGGGGGAGCCAGAGACTGCCAGGCTGCTGCTGGGCTGGCTGCCTGTGTGGGACGGGGCAGAGCCGACCTAGGGGCAAGTTGGGCCTCTTGCTCTCCCTGCTGCCCTGAGGCTGCTGGGTCAAAGAGGTCTTGGGCATCCAGCCCTTTGCTGGTGCCTTCCCTCTGACGAGGCCCTCTGAGCTCCAGCACCTTGCAGTGTGGAGACAGCCCCTGCCAGCAACCTCCTCTCCAAAGAGGCCTCAACCGAGGACTACACCCAGGGGAAAGGCACCAGCGGGGATGATCCTGGGGAGGCGCACGGACATGTCTGGACCCAGTCTCCGCAGCCTGCCCCTTGGTGGGGCAGTACACCCGGAGTCCAGGAAGGTCTGGGCAAGTCTGTCCATGGGCAGGGGCCCTGCTGGGTCCTGACCCTGGCCTGTGGGGCCTCTGAGCACAACCGGCCCTCTCCCACTGGAAGACCTCCCCGGCTGCCTCCAAAGTCCTGTTTGCAAACACTCCCGCCCGCTGTTCAGGTCAGGCTCGCACAATGCTCCCAAGCCCGGGAGAAAAGCACTTCGGAGTGGTGCTCTCTCCGGGCCCTTGCCCCTGAGCCTGGGGGCAAGGCAGGGGGAACACACTCCCAGGCCAAGGCAGAAACACATGCTCACGTCTGTTCCTGTCCCCTGCACCGGCAGAGAGCTTGGGGGAGCCAGAGTCTGTCAGGCAGCTGCTGGGTTGGCCGCCTGTGTGGGAAGTGGCAGAGCCGACCTAGGGGCAAGTTGGGCCTCTTGCCCTCCCTGCTGCCCTGAGGCTGCTGGGCCAAAGAGGTCTTGGGCATCCAACCCCTTGCTCTTCCCTTCCCTCTGACGAGGCCCTCTGAGCTCCAGCACCTTGCAGTGTGGAGACAGCCCCTGCCAGCAACCTCCTCTCCAAGGAGGCCTAAACCGAGGCCTAGGCACAGGGGAAAGGCACCAGCGGGGATGAGCCTGGGGAGGCGCCCGGGCATGTATGGACCCAGTCCCCGCAGCCTGCCCCTTGGTGGGGCAGTACCCCCGGAGGCGAGGAAGGTCTGGGCAAGGCTGGCCAGGGGCAGGGGACCTGCTGGGTCCTGCCCCTGGCCTGTGGGGCCTCTGAGCACAACCGGCCCTCTCCCACTGGAAGATTTCCCCGGCTGCCTCCAAAGGCCGGTTTGCCAACACTCCCGCCCGCTGTTCCAACCAAGGGCGCACAACGCTCCCAAGCCCGGGAGAAAATCGCCTCGGGGTGGTGCTCTCTCCGGGCCCTTTCCACTGAGCCTGGGGGCCAGGCAGGGGGTCCACACTCCCAGGCCAAGGCAGAACGACATGCACACGTCTGTTCCTGCCCCATGCACCGGCAGAGAGCTCGGGGGAGCCAGAGTCTGTCAGGCAGCTGCTGGGCTGGCCGCCTGTGTGGGATGGGGCAGAGCCGACCTAGGGGCAAGTTGGGCCTCTTGCTCTCCCTGCTGCCCTGAGGCTGCTGGGCCAAAGAGATCTTGGGCATCCAGCCCCTTGCTTGTCCCTTCCCTCTGACGAGGCCCTCTGAGCTCCAGCACCTTGCAGTGTGGAGACAGCCCCTGCCAGCAACCTCCTCTCCAAGGAGGCCTCAACCGAGGCCTAGGACCAGGGGAAAGGCACCAGCGGGGATGAGCCTGGGGAGGCGCCCGGGCATGTCTGGACCCAGTCCCCGCAGCCTGCCCCTTGGTGGGGCAGTACCCCCGGAGGCCAGGAAGGTCTGGGCAAGGCTGGCCACGGGCAGGGGCCCTGCTGGGTCCTGCCCCTGGCCTGTGGGTCCTCTGAGCACAACCGGCCCTCTCCCACTGGAAGACTTCCCCGGCTGCCTCCAAAGGCCGGTTTGCCAACACTCCCGCCCGCTGTTCCCGCCAGGCACGCACAATTCTCCCAAGCCCGGGAGAAAAGCGCTTTGGGGTGTTGCTCTCTCCGGGCCCTTGCCCCTGAGCGTGGGGGCGAGGCAGTGGGTCCACACTCCCAGACCAACGCAGAACCACATGCACACGTCTGTTCCTGACCCCTGCACCGGCAGAGAGCTCGGGGGAGCCAGAGTCTGTCAGGCAGCTGCTGGGCTGGCCGCCTGTGTGGGAAGGGGCAGAGCCGACCTAGGGGCAAGTTGGGCCTCTTCCTCTCCCTGCTGCCCTGAGGCTGCTGGGCCAAAGAGGTCTTGGGCATCCAGCCCCTTGCTGGTCCCTTCCCTCTGACGAGGCCCTCTGAGCTCCAGCACCTTGCAGTGTGGAGACAGCCCCTGCCAGCAACCTCCTCTCCAAGGAGGCCTCAACCGAGGCCTAGGCCCAGGGGAAAGGCACCAGCGGGGATGAGCCTGGGGAGGCGCCCGGGCATGTCTGGACCCATTCCCCGCAGCCTACCCCTTGGTGGGGCTGTAACCCCGGAGGCAGGAAGGTCTGGGCAAGGCTGGCCAGGGGCAGGGGCCCTGCTGGGTCCTGCCCCTGGCCTGTGGGGCCTCTGAGCACAACCGGCCCTCTCCCACTGGAAGACCTCCCCGGCTGCCTCCAAAGGCCGGTTTGCAAGCACTCCCGCCCACTGTTCCCACCAAGCACGCACAATTCTCCCAAGCCCGGGAGAAAAGCGCTTCGGGGTGGTGCTCTCTCCGGGCCCTTGCCCCTGAACCTGGGGGCCAGGCAGTTGGTTCACACTCGGAGACCAAGGCAGAACCACATGCACACGTCTGTTCCTGACCCCTGCACCGGCAGAGAGCTCGGGGGAGCCAGAGTCTGTCAGGCAGCTGCTGGGCTGGCCGCCTGTGTGGGAAGGGGCAGAGCCGACCTAGGGGCAAGTTGGGCCTCTTGCTCTCCCTGCTTCCCTGAGGCTGCTGGGCCAAAGACGTCTTGGGCATCCAGCCCCTTACTGGTCCCTTCCCTCTGACGAGGCCCTCTGAGCTCCAGCACCTTGCAGTGTGGAGACAGCCCCTGCCAGCAACCTCCTCTCCAAGGAGGCCTCAACCGAGGCCTAGGCCCAGGGGAAAGGCACCAGCGGGGATGAGCCAGGGGAGGTGCCCGAGCATGTCTGGACCCAGTCCTCGCAGCCTGCCCCTTGGTGGGGCAGTACCCCCGGAGGCCAGGAAGGTCTGGGCAAGGCTGGCCAGGGGCAGGGGCCCTGCTGCGTCCTGCCCCTGACCTGTGGGGCCTCTGAGCACAACCGGACCTCTCCCACTGGAAGACCTCCCCGGCTGCCTCCAAAGGCCGGTTTGCAAGCGCTCCCGCCCACTGTTCCCAGCAGGCGTGCACAATGCTCCCAAGCCCGGGAGAAAAGCGCTTCAGGGTGGTGCTCTCTCCGGGCCCTTGCCCCTGAGCCTGGGGTCAAGGCACGGTGTCCACACTCCCAGGCCAATTCAGAACCACATGCACACGTCTGTTCCTGCCCCCTGCACCGGCAGAGAGCTCGGGGGAGCCAGAGTCTGTCAGGCAGCTGCTGGGCTGGCCGCCTGTGTGGGAAGGGGCAGAGCCGACCTAGGGGCAAGTTGGGCCTCTTGCTCTCCCTGCTGCCCTGAGGCTGCTGGGCCAAAGAGGTCTTGGGCATCCATCCCGTTGCTGGTCCCTTCCCTCTGACGAGGCCCTCTGAGCTCCAGCACCTTGCAGTGTGGAGACAGCCCCTGCCAGCAACCTCCTCTCCAAGGAGGCCTCAACCGAGGCCTAGGCCCAGGGGAAAGGCACCAGCGGGGATGAGCCTGGGGAGGCGCCCGGGCATGTCTGGACCCATTCCCCGCAGCCTACCCCTTGGTGGGGCTGTAACCCCGGAGGCAGGAAGGTCTGGGCAAGGCTGGCCAGGGGCAGGGGCCCTGCTGGGTCCTGCTCCTGGCCTGTGGGGCCTCTGAGCACAACCGGCCCTCTCCCACTGGAAGACCTCCCCGGCTGCCTCCAAAGGCCGGTTTGCAAGCACTCCCGCCCACTGTTCCCACCAAGCACGCACAATTCTCCCAAGCCCGGGAGAAAAGCGCTTCGGGGTGGTGCTCTCTCCGGGCCCTTGCCCCTGAACCTGGGGGCCAGGCAGTTGGTTCACACTCGGAGACCAAGGCAGAACCACATGCACACGTCTGTTCCTGACCCCTGCACCGGCAGAGAGCTCGGGGGAGCCAGAGTCTGTCAGGCAGCTGCTGGGCTGGCCGCCTGTGTGGGAAGGGGCAGAGCCGACCTAGGGGCAAGTTGGGCCTCTTGCTCTCCCTGCTGCCCTGAGGCTGCTGGGCCAAAGAGGTCTTGGGCATCCATCCCGTTGCTGGTCCCTTCCCTCTGACGAGGCCCTCTGAGCTCCAGCACCTTGCAGTGTGGAGACAGCCCCTGCCAGCAACCTCCTCTCCAAGGAGGCCTCAACCGAGGCCTAGGCCCAGGGGAAAGGCACCAGCGGGGATGAGCCTGGGGAGGCGCGCGGGCATGTCTGGACCCATTCCCCGCAGCCTACCCCTTGGTGGGGCTGTAACCCCGGAGGCAGGAAGGTCTGGGCAAGGCTGGCCAGGGGCAGGGGCCCTGCTGGGTCCTGCTCCTGGCCTGTGGGGCCTCTGAGCACAACCGGCCCTCTCCCACTGGAAGACCTCCCCGGCTGCCTCCAAAGGCCGGTTTGCAAGCACTCCCGCCCACTGTTCCCACCAAGCACGCACAATTCTCCCAAGCCCGGGAGAAAAGCGCTTCGGGGTGGTGCTCTCTCCGGGCCCTTGCCCCTGAACCTGGGGGCCAGGCAGTTGGTTCACACTCGGAGACCAAGGCAGAACCACATGCACACGTCTGTTCCTGACCCCTGCACCGGCAGAGAGCTCGGGGGAGCCAGAGTCTGTCAGGCAGCTGCTGGGCTGGCCGCCTGTGTGGGAAGGGGCAGAGCCGACCTAGGGGCAAGTTGGGCCTCTTCCTCTCCCTGCTGCCCTGAGGCTGCTGGGCCAAAGACGTCTTGGGCATCCAGCCCCTTGCTGGTCCCTTCCCTCTGATGAGGCCCTCTGAGCTCCAGCACCTTGCAGTGTGGAGACAGCCCCTGCCAGCAACCTCCTCTCCAAGGAGGCCTCAACCGAGGCCTAGGCCTAGGGGAAAGGCACCAGCGGGGATGAGCTTGGGGAGGCGCCCGGCCATGTCTGGACCCAGTCCCCGCAGCCTGCCCCTTGGTGGGGCAGTACCCCCGGAAGCCAGGAAGGTCTCGGCAAGGCTGCCAGGGGCAGGGACACTGCTGGGTCCTGCCCCTGGCCTGTTGGGCGTCTGAGCACAACCGGCACTCTCCCGCTGGAAGACCTCCCCGTCTGCCTCCAAAAGACGGTTTGCAAGCACTCCCACCCGCTGTTCCCCCAGGCACGCACAATGCTCCCAAGCCCGGGAGAAAAGCGCTTTGGGGTGGTGCTCTCTCCGGGCCCTTGCCCCTGAGCCTGGGCCCAGGCAAGGGGAACACTCTCCCAGGCCAAGGGAGAACGACATGCACACGTCTGTTCCTGCCCCCTACACCGGCAGAGAGCTCGGGGGAGCCAGAGACTGCCAGGCTGCTGCTGGGCTGGCTGCCTGTGTGGGACGGGGCAGAGCCGACCTAGGGGCAAGTTGGGCCTCTTGCTCTCCCTGCTGCCCTGAGGCTGCTGGGTCAAAGAGGTCTTGGGCATCCAGCCCTTTGCTGGTGCCTTCCCTCTGACGAGGCCCTCTGAGCTCCAGCACCTTGCAGTGTGGAGACAGCCCCTGCCAGCAACCTCCTCTCCAAAGAGGCCTCAACCGAGGACTACACCCAGGGGAAAGGCACCAGCGGGGATGATCCTGGGGAGGCGCACGGACATGTCTGGACCCAGTCTCCGCAGCCTGCCCCTTGGTGGGGCAGTACACCCGGAGTCCAGGAAGGTCTGGGCAAGTCTGTCCATGGGCAGGGGCCCTGCTGGGTCCTGACCCTGGCCTGTGGGGCCTCTGAGCACAACCGGCCCTCTCCCACTGGAAGACCTCCCCGGCTGCCTCCAAAGTCCTGTTTGCAAACACTCCCGCCCGCTGTTCAGGTCAGGCTCGCACAATGCTCCCAAGCCCGGGAGAAAAGCACTTCGGAGTGGTGCTCTCTCCGGGCCCTTGCCCCTGAGCCTAGGGGCAAGGCAGGGGGAACACACTCCCAGGCCAAGGCAGAAACACATGCTCACGTCTGTTCCTGTCCCCTGCACCGGCAGAGAGCTTGGGGGAGCCAGAGTCTGTCAGGCAGCTGCTGGGTTGGCCGCCTGTGTGGGAAGTGGCAGAGCCGACCTAGGGGCAAGTTGGGCCTCTTGCCCTCCCTGCTGCCCTGAGGCTGCTGGGCCAAAGAGGTCTTGGGCATCCAACCCCTTGCTGGTCCCTTCCCTCTGACGAGGCCCTCTGAGCTCCAGCACCTTGCAGTGTGGAGACAGCCCCTGCCAGCAACCTCCTCTCCAAGGAGGCCTAAACCGAGGCCTAGGCACAGGGGAAAGGCACCAGCGGGGATGAGCCTGGGGAGGCGCCCGGGCATGTATGGACCCAGTCCCCGCAGCCTGCCCCTTGGTGGGGCAGTACCCCCGGAGGCGAGGAAGGTCTGGGCAAGGCTGGCCAGGGGCAGGGGACCTGCTGGGTCCTGCCCCTGGCCTGTGGGGCCTCTGAGCACAACCGGCCCTCTCCCACTGGAAGACTTCCCCGGCTGCCTCCAAAGGCCGGTTTGCCAACACTCCCGCCCGCTGTTCCAACCAAGGGCGCACAACGCTCCCAAGCCCGGGAGAAAATCGCCTCGGGGTGGTGCTCTCTCCGGGCCCTTTCCACTGAGCCTGGGGGCCAGGCAGGGGGTCCACACTCCCAGGCCAAGGCAGAACGACATGCACACGTCTGTTCCTGCCCCATGCACCGGCAGAGAGCTCGGGGGAGCCAGAGTCTGTCAGGCAGCTGCTGGGCTGGCCGCCTGTGTGGGATGGGGCAGAGCCGACCTAGGGGCAAGTTGGGCCTCTTGCTCTCCCTGCTGCCCTGAGGCTGCTGGGCCAAAGAGATCTTGGGCATCCAGCCCCTTGCTTGTCCCTTCCCTCTGACGAGGCCCTCTGAGCTCCAGCACCTTGCAGTGTGGAGACAGCCCCTGCCAGCAACCTCCTCTCCAAGGAGGCCTCAACCGAGGCCTAGGACCAGGGGAAAGGCACCAGCGGGGATGAGCCTGGGGAGGCGCCCGGGCATGTCTGGACCCAGTCCCCGCAGCCTGCCCCTTGGTGGGGCAGTACCCCCGCAGACCAGGAAGGTCTGGGCAAGGCTGGCCACGGGCAGGGGCCCTGCTGGGTCCTGCCCCTGGCCTGTGGGTCCTCTGAGCACAACCGGCCCTCTCCCACTGGAAGACTTCCCCGGCTGCCTCCAAAGGCCGGTTTGCCAACACTCCCGCCCGCTGTTCCCGCCAGGCACGCACAATTCTCCCAAGCCCGGGAGAAAAGCGCTTTGGGGTGTTGCTCTCTCCGGGCCCTTGCCCCTGAGCGTGGGGGCGAGGCAGTGGGTCCACACTCCCAGACCAACGCAGAACCACGTGCACACGTCTGTTCCTGACCCCTGCACCGGCAGAGAGCTCGGGGGAGCCAGAGTCTGTCAGGCAGCTGCTGGGCTGGCCGCCTGTGTGGGAAGGGGCAGAGCCGACCTAGGGGCAAGTTGGGCCTCTTCCTCTCCCTGCTGCCCTGAGGCTGCTGGGCCAAAGAGGTCTTGGGCATCCAGCCCCTTGCTGGTCCCTTCCCTCTGACGAGGCCCTCTGAGCTCCAGCACCTTGCAGTGTGGAGACAGCCCCTGCCAGCAACCTCCTCTCCAAGGAGGCCTCAACCGAGGCCTAGGCCCAGGGGAAAGGCACCAGCGGGGATGAGCCTGGGGAGGCGCCCGGGCATGTCTGGACCCATTCCCCGCAGCCTACCCCTTGGTGGGGCTGTAACCCCGGAGGCAGGAAGGTCTGGGCAAGGCTGGCCAGGGGCAGGGGCCCTGCTGGGTCCTGCCCCTGGCCTGTGGGGCCTCTGAGCACAACCGGCCCTCTCCCACTGGAAGACCTCCCCGGCTGCCTCCAAAGGCCGGTTTGCAAGCACTCCCGCCCACTGTTCCCACCAAGCACGCACAATTCTCCCAAGCCCGGGAGAAAAGCGCTTCGGGGTGGTGCTCTCTCCGGGCCCTTGCCCCTGAACCTGGGGCCCAGGCAGTTGGTTCACACTCGGAGACCAAGGCAGAACCACATGCACACGTCTGTTCCTGACCCCTGCACCGGCAGAGAGCTCGGGGGAGCCAGAGTCTGTCAGGCAGCTGCTGGGCTGGCCGCCTGTGTGGGAAGGGGCAGAGCCGACCTAGGGGCAAGTTGGGCCTCTTGCTCTCCCTGCTTCCCTGAGGCTGCTGGGCCAAAGACGTCTTGGGCATCCAGCCCCTTACTGGTCCCTTCCCTCTGACGAGGCCCTCTGAGCTCCAGCACCTTGCAGTGTGGAGACAGCCCCTGCCAGCAACCTCCTCTCCAAGGAGGCCTCAACCGAGGCCTAGGCCCAGGGGAAAGGCACCAGCGGGGATGAGCCAGGGGAGGTGCCCGAGCATGTCTGGACCCAGTCCTCGCAGCCTGCCCCTTGGTGGGGCAGTACCCCCGGAGGCCAGGAAGGTCTGGGCAAGGCTGGCCAGGGGCAGGGGCCCTGCTGCGTCCTGCCCCTGACCTGTGGGGCCTCTGAGCACAACCGGACCTCTCCCACTGGAAGACCTCCCCGGCTGCCTCCAAAGGCCGGTTTGCAAGCGCTCCCGCCCACTGTTCCCAGCAGGCGTGCACAATGCTCCCAAGCCCGGGAGAAAAGCGCTTCAGGGTGGTGCTCTCTCCGGGCCCTTGCCCCTGAGCCTGGGGTCAAGGCATGGTGTCCACACTCCCAGGCCAATTCAGAACCACATGCACACGTCTGTTCCTGCCCCCTGCACCGGCAGAGAGCTCGGGGGAGCCAGAGTCTGTCAGGCAGCTGCTGGGCTGGCCGCCTGTGTGGGAAGGGGCAGAGCCGACCTAGGGGCAAGTTGGGCCTCTTGCTCTCCCTGCTGCCCTGAGGCTGCTGGGCCAAAGAGGTCTTGGGCATCCATCCCGTTGCTGGTCCCTTCCCTCTGACGAGGCCCTCTGAGCTCCAGCACCTTGCAGTGTGGAGACAGCCCCTGCCAGCAACCTCCTCTCCAAGGAGGCCTCAACCGAGGCATAGGCCCAGGGGAAAGGCACCAGCGGGGATGAGCCTGGGGAGGCGCCCGGGCATGTCTGGACCCATTCCCCGCAGCCTACCCCTTGGTGGGGCTGTAACCCCGGAGGCAGGAAGGTCTGGGCAAGGCTGGCCAGGGGCAGGGGCCCTGCTGGGTCCTGCTCCTGGCCTGTGGGGCCTCTGAGCACAACCGGCCCTCTCTCACTGGAAGACCTCCCCGGCTGCCTCCAAAGTCCGGTTTGCAAGCACTCCCGCCCACTGTTCCCACCAAGCACGCACAATTCTCCCAAGCCCGGGAGAAAAGCGCTTCGGGGTGGTGCTCTCTCCGGGCCCTTGCCCCTGAACCTGGGGGCCAGGCAGTTGGTTCACACTCGGAGACCAAGGCAGAACCACATGCACACGTCTGTTCCTGACCCCTGCACCGGCAGAGAGCTCGGGGGAGCCAGAGTCTGTCAGGCAGCTGCTGGGCTGGCCGCCTGTGTGGGAAGGGGCAGAGCCGACCTAGGGGCAAGTTGGGCCTCTTCCTCTCCCTGCTGCCCTGAGGCTGCTGGGCCAAAGAGGTCTTGGGCATCCAGCCCCTTGCTGGTCCCTTCCCTCTGATGAGGCCCTCTGAGCTCCAGCACCTTGCAGTGTGGAGACAGCCCCTGCCAGCAACCTCCTCTCCAAGGAGGCCTCAACCGAGGCCTAGGCCTAGGGGAAAGGCACCAGCGGGGATGAGCCTGGGGAGGCGCCCGGCCATGTCTGGACCCAGTCCCCGCAGCCTGCCCCTTGGTGGGGCAGTACCCCCGGAAGCCAGGAAGGTCTCGGCAAGGCTGCCAGGGGCAGGGACACTGCTGGGTCCTGCCCCTGGCCTGTTGGGCGTCTGAGCACAACCGGCACTCTCCCGCTGGAAGACCTCCCCGTCTGCCTCCAAAAGATGGTTTGCAAGCACTCCCACCCGCTGTTCCCCCAGGCACGCACAATGCTCCCAAGCCCGGGAGAAAAGCGCTTTGGGGTGGTGCTCTCTCCGGGCCCTTGCCCCTGAGCCTGGGGCCAGGCAAGGGGAACACTCTCCCAGGCCAAGGGAGAACGACATGCACACGTCTGTTCCTGCCCCCTACACCGGCAGAGAGCTCGGGGGAGCCAGAGACTGCCAGGCTGCTGCTGGGCTGGCTGCCTGTGTGGGACGGGGCAGAGCCGACCTAGGGGCAAGTTGGGCCTCTTGCTCTCCCTGCTGCCCTGAGGCTGCTGGGTCAAAGAGGTCTTGGGCATCCAGCCCTTTGCTGGTGCCTTCCCTCTGACGAGGCCCTCTGAGCTCCAGCACCTTGCAGTGTGGAGACAGCCCCTGCCAGCAACCTCCTCTCCAAAGAGGCCTCAACCGAGGACTACACCCAGGGGAAAGGCACCAGCGGGGATGATCCTGGGGAGGCGCACGGACATGTCTGGACCCAGTCTCCGCAGCCTGCCCCTTGGTGGGGCAGTACCCCCGGAGTCCAAGAAGGTCTGGGCAAGTCTGTCCATGGGCAGCGGCCCTGCTGGGTCCTGACCCTGGCCTGTGGGGCCTCTGAGCACAACCGGCCCTCTCCCACTGGAAGACCTCCCCGGCTGCCTCCAAAGTCCTGTTTGCAAACACTCCCGCCCGCTGTTCACGTCAGGCTCGCACAATGCTCCCAAGCCCGGGAGAAAAGCACTTCAGAGTGGTGCTCTCTCCGGGCCCTTGCCCCTGAGCCTGGGGGCAAGGCAGGGGGAACACACTCCCAGGCCAAGGCAGAAACACATGCCCACGTCTGTTCCTGTCCCCTGCACCGGCAGAGAGCTTGGGGGAGCCAGAGTCTGTCAGGCAGGTGCTGGGCTGGCCGCCTGTGTGGGAAGGGGCAGAGCCGACCTAGGGGCAAGTTGGGCCTCTTGCCCTCCCTGCTGCCCTGAGGCTGCTGGGCCAAAGAGGTCTTGGGCATCCAGCCCCTTGCTGGTCCCTTCCCTCTGACGAGGCCCTCTGAGCTCCAGCACCTTGCAGTGTGGAGACAGCCCCTGCCAGCTACCTCCTCTCCAAGGAGGCCTAAACCGAGGCCTAGGCACAGGGGAAAGGCACCAGCGGGGATGAGCCTGGGGAGGCGCCCGGGCATGTATGGACCCAGTCCCCGCAGCCTGCCCCTTGGTGGGGCAGTACCCCCGGAGGCGAGGAAGGTCTGGGCAAGGCTGGCCAGGGGCAGGGGACCTGCTGGGTCCTGCCCCTGGCCTGTGGGGCCTCTGAGCACAACCGGCCCTCTCCCACTGGAAGACTTCCCCGGCTGCCTCCAAAGGCCGGTTTGCCAACACTCCCGCCCGCTGTTCCAACCAAGGGCGCACAACGCTCCCAAGCCCGGGAGAAAATCGCCTCGGGGTGGTGCTCTCTCCGGGCCCTTTCCCCTGAGCCTGGGGGCCAGCCAAGGGGTCCACACTCCCAGGCCAAGGCAGAACGACATGCACACGTCTGTTCCTGCCCCATGCACCGGCAGAGAGCTCGGGGGAGCCAGAGTCTGTCAGGCAGCTGCTGGGCTGGCCGCCTGTGTGGGATGGGGCAGAGCCGACCTAGGGGCAAGTTGGGCCTCTTGCTCTCCCTGCTGCCCTGAGTCTGCTGGGCCAAAGAGATCTTGGGCATCCAGCCCCTTGCTTGTCCCTTCCCTCTGACGAGGCCCTCTGAGCTCCAGCACCTTGCAGTGTGGAGACAGCCCCTGCCAGCAACCTCCTCTCCAAGGAGGCCTCAACCGAGGCCTAGGACCAGGGGAAAGGCACCAGCGGGGATGAGCCTGGGGAGGCGCCCGGGCATGTCTGGACCCAGTCCCCGCAGCCTGCCCCTTGGTGGGGCAGTACCCCCGGAGGCCAGGAAGGTCTGGGCAAGGCTGGCCACGGGCAGGGGCCCTGCTGGGTCCTGCCCCTGGCCTGTGGGTCCTCTGAGCACAACCGGCCCTCTCCCACTGGAAGACTTCCCCGGCTGCCTCCAAAGGCCTGTTTGCCAACACTCCCGCCCGCTGTTCCCGCCAGGCACGCACAATTCTCCCAAGCCCGGGAGAAAAGCGCTTTGGGGTGTTGCTCTCTCCGGGCCCTTGCCCCTGAGCGTGGGGGCGAGGCAGTGGGTCCACACTCCCAGACCAACGCAGAACCACATGCACACGTCTGTTCCTGACCCCTGCACCGGCAGAGAGCTCGGGGGAGCCAGAGTCTGTCAGGCAGCTGCTGGGCTGGCCGCCTGTGTGGGAAGGGGCAGAGCCCACCTAGGGGCAAGTTGAGCCTCTTCCTCTCCCTGCTGCCCTGAGGCTGCTGGGCCAAAGAGGTCTTGGGCATCCAGCCCCTTGCTGGTCCCTTCCCTCTGACGAGGCCCTCTGAGCTCCAGCACCTTGCAGTGTGGAGACAGCCCCTGCCAGCAACCTCCTCTCCAATGAGGCCTCAACCGAGGCCTAGGCCCAGGGGAAAGGCACCAGCGGGGATGAGCCTGGGGAGGCGCCCGGGCATGTCTGGACCCAGTCCCCGCAGCCTGCCCCTTGGTGGGGCAGTACCCCCGGAGGCCAGGAAGGTCTGGGCAAGGCTGGCCAGGGGCAGGGGCCCTGCTGCGTCCTGCCCCTGGCCTGTGGGGCCTCTGAGCACAACCGGCCCTCTCCCACTGGAAGACCTCCCCGGCTGCCTCCAAAGGCCGATTTGCAAGCGCTCCCGCGCACTGTTCCCAGCAGGCGTGCACAATGCTCCCAAGCCCGGGAGAAAAGCGCTTCAGGGTGGTGCTCTCTCCGGGCCCTTGCCCCTGAGCCTGGGGTCAAGGCACGGTGTCCACACTCCCAGGCCAATTCAGAACCACATGCACACGTCTGTTCCTGCCCCCTGCACCGGCAGAGAGCTCGGGGGAGCCAGAGTCTGTCAGGCAGCTGCTGGGCTGGCCGCCTGTGTGGGAAGGGGCAGAGCCGACCTAGGGGCAAGTTGGGCCTCTTGCTCTCCCTGCTGCCCTGAGGCTGCTGGGCCAAAGAGGTCTTGGGCATCCATCCCGTTGCTGGTCCCTTCCCTCTGACGAGGCCCTCTGAGCTCCAGCACCTTGCAGTGTGGAGACAGCCCCTGCCAGCAACCTCCTCTCCAAGGAGGCCTCAACCGAGGCCTAGGCCCAGGGGAAAGGCACCAGCGGGGATGAGCCTGGGGAGGCGCCCGGGCATGTCTGGACCCATTCCCCGCAGCCTACCCCTTGGTGGGGCTGTAACCCCGGAGGCAGGAAGGTCTGGGCAAGGCTGGCCAGGGGCAGGGGCCCTGCTGGGTCCTGCCCCTGGCCTGTGGGGCCTCTGAGCACAACCGGCCCTCTCCCACTGGAAGACCTCCCCGGCTGCCTCCAAAGGCCGGTTTGCAAGCACTCCCGCCCACTGTTCCCACCAAGCACGCACAATGCTCCCAAGCCCGGGAGAAAAGCGCTTCGGGGTGGTGCTCTCTCCGGGCCCTTGCCCCTGAACCTGGGGGCCAGGCAGTTGGTTCACACTCGGAGACCAAGGCAGAACCACATGCACACGTCTGTTCCTGACCCCTGCACCGGCAGAGAGCTCGGGGGAGCCAGAGTCTGTCAGGCAGCTGCTGGGTTGGCCGCCTGTGTGGGAAGGGGCAGAGCCGCCCTAGGGGCAAGTTGGGCCTCTTGCTCTCCCTGCTTCCCTGAGGCTGCTGGGCCAAAGACGTCTTGGGCATCCAGCCCCTTACTGGTCCCTTCCCTCTGACGAGGCCCTCTGAGCTCCAGCACCTTGCAGTGTGGAGACAGCCCCTGCCAGCAACCTCCTCTCCAAGGAGGCCTCAACCGAGGCCTAGGCCCAGGGGAAAGGCACCAGCGGGGATGAGCCAGGGGAGGCGCCCGAGCATGTCTGGACCCAGTCCCCGCAGCCTGCCCCTTGGTGGGGCAGTACCCCCGGAGGCCAGGAAGGTCTGGGCAAGGCTGGCCAGGGGCAGGGGCCCTGCTGCGTCCTGCCCCTGACCTGTGGGGCCTCTGAGCACAACCGGACCTCTCCCACTGGAAGACCTCCCCGGCTGCCTCCAAAGGCCGGTTTGCAAGCGCTCCCGCCCACTGTTCCCAGCAGGCGTGCACAATGCTCCCAAGCCCGGGAGAAAAGCGCTTCAGGGTGGTGCTCTCTCCGGGCCCTTGCCCCTGAGCCTGGGGTCAAGGCACGGTGTCCACACTCCCAGGCCAATTCAGAACCACATGCACACGTCTGTTCCTGCCCCCTGCACCGGCAGAGAGCTCGGGGGAGCCAGAGTCTGTCAGGCAGCTGCTGGGCTGGCCGCCTGTGTGGGAAGGGGCAGAGCCGACCTAGGGGCAAGTTGGGCCTCTTGCTCTCCCTGCTGCCCTGAGGCTGCAGGGCCAAAGACGTCTTGGGCATCCATCCCGTTGCTGGTCCCTTCCCTCTGACGAGGCCCTCTGAGCTCCAGCACCTTGCAGTGTGGAGACAGCCCCTGCCAGCAACCTCCTCTCCAAGGAGGCCTCAACCGAGGCCTAGGCCCAGGGGAAAGGCACCAGCGGGGATGAGCCTGGGGAGGCGCCCGGGCATGTCTGGACCCATTCCCCGCAGCCTACCCCTTGGTGGGGCTGTAACCCCGGAGGCAGGAAGGTCTGGGCAAGGCTGGCCAGGGGCAGGGGCCCTGCTGGGTCCTGCCCCTGGCCTGTGGGGCCTCTGAGCACAACCGGCCCTCTCCCACTGGAAGACCTCCCCGGCTGCCTCCAAAGGCCGGTTTGCAAGCACTCCCGCCCACTGTTCCCACCAAGCACGCACAATTCTCCCAAGCCCGGGAGAAAAGCGCTTCGGGGTGGTGCTCTCTCCGGGCCCTTGCCCCTGAACCTGGGGGCCAGGCAGTTGGTTCACACTCGGAGACCAAGGCAGAACCACATGCACACGTCTGTTCCTGACCCCTGCACCGGCAGAGAGCTCGGGGGAGCCAGAGTCTGTCAGGCAGCTGCTGGGCTGGCCGCCTGTGTGGGAAGGGGCAGAGCCGACCTAGGGGCAAGTTGGGCCTCTTCCTCTCCCTGCTGCCCTGAGGCTGCTGGGCCAAAGACGTCTTGGGCATCCAGCCCCTTGCTGGTCCCTTCCCTCTGATGAGGCCCTCTGAGCTCCAGCACCTTGCAGTGTGGAGACAGCCCCTGCCAGCAACCTCCTCTCCAAGGAGGCCTCAACCGAGGCCTAGGCCTAGGGGAAAGGCACCAGCGGGGATGAGCCTGGGGAGGCGCCCGGCCATGTCTGGACCCAGTCCCCGCAGCCTGCCCCTTGGTGGGGCAGTACCCCCGGAAGCCAGGAAGGTCTCGGCAAGGCTGCCAGGGGCAGGGACACTGCTGGGTCCTGCCCCTGGCCTGTTGGGCGTCTGAGCACAACCGGCACTCTCCCGCTGGAAGACCTCCCCGTCTGCCTCCAAAAGACGGTTTGCAAGCACTCCCACCCGCTGTTCCCCCAGGCACGCACAATGCTCCCAAGCCCGGTAGAAAAGCGCTTTGGGGTGGTGCTCTCTCCGGGCCCTTGCCCCTGAGCCTGGGGCCAGGCAAGGGGAACACTCTCCCAGGCCAAGGGAGAACGACATGCACACGTCTGTTCCTGCCCCCTACACCGGCAGAGAGCTCGGGGGAGCCAGAGACTGCCAGGCTGCTGCTGGGCTGGCTGCCTGTGTGGGACGGGGCAGAGCCGACCTAGGGGCAAGTTGGGCCTCTTGCTCTCCCTGCTGCCCTGAGGCTGCTGGGTCAAAGAGGTCTTGGGCATCCAGCCCTTTGCTGGTGCCTTCCCTCTGACGAGGCCCTCTGAGCTCCAGCACCTTGCAGTGTGGAGACAGCCCCTGCCAGCAACCTCCTCTCCAAAGAGGCCTCAACCGAGGACTACACCCAGGGGAAAGGCACCAGCGGGGATGAGCCTGGGGAGGCGCCCGGGCATGACTGGACCCAGGCCCGCAGCCTGCCCCTTGGTGGGGCAGTACCCCCGGAGGCCAGGAAGGTCTGGGCAAGGCTGGCCAGGGGCAGGGGCCCTGCTGGGTCCTGCCCCTGGCCTGTGGGGCCTCTGAGCACAACCGGCCCTCTCCCACTGAAAGACTTCCCCGGCTGCCTCCAAAGGCCGGTTTGCCAACACTCCCGCCCGCTGTTCTCGCCAGGCACGCACAATTCTCCCAAGCCCGGGAGAGAAGCGCTTCGTTGTGTTGCTCTCTCCGGGCCCTTGCCCCTGAGTGTGGGGGCCAGGCAGTGGTTCCACACTCCCAGACCAAGGCAGAACCACATGCACACGTCTGTTCCTGACCCCTCCACCGGCAGAGAGCTCGGGGGAGCCAGAGTCTGTCAGGCAGCTGCTGGGCTGGCCGCCTGTGTGGGAAGGGGCAGAGCCGACCTAGGGGCAAGTTGGGCCTCTTCCTCTCCCTGCTGCCCTGAGGCTGCTGGGCCAAAGAGGTCTTGGGCATCCAGCCCCTTGCTGGTCCCTTCCCTCTGACGAGGCCCTCTGAGCTCCAGCACCTTGCAGTGTGGAGACAGCCCCTGCCAGCAACCTCCTCTCCAAGGAGGCCTCAACCGAGGCCTAGGCCCAGGGGAAAGGCACCAGCGGGGATGAGCCAGTGGAGGCGCACGGGCATGTCTGGACCCAGTCCCCGCAGCCTGCCCCTTGGTGGGGCAGTACCCCCGGAGGCCAGGAAGGTCTGGGCAAGGCTGCCAGGGGCAGGGACACTGCTGGGTCCTGCCCCTGGCCTGTGGGACGTCTGAGCACAACCGGCACTCTCCCGCTGGAAGACCTGCCCGGCTGCCTCCAAAGGCCGGTTAACAAGCGCTCCCGCCCACTGTTCCCAGCAGGCGTGCACAATGCTCCCAAGCCCGGGAGAAAAGCGCTTCGGGGTGGTGCTCTCTTCGGGCCCTTGCCCCTGAGCCTGGGGGCAAGGCAGGGTGTCCACACTCCCAGGCGAAGGCAGAACCACATGCACACGTCTGATCTGCCCCCTGCACCGGCAGAGAGCTCGGGGGAGCCAGAGTCTGTCAGGCAGCTGCTGGGCTGGCCGCCTGTGTGGGAAGGGGCAGAGCCGACCTAGGGGCAAGTTGGGCCTCTTGCTCTCCCTGCTGCCCTGAGGCTGCTGGGCCAAAGAGGTCTTGGGCATCCAGCCCCTTGCTTGTCCCTTCCCTCTGATGAGGCCCTCTGAGCTCCAGCACCTTGCAGTGTGGAGACAGCACCTGCCAGCAATCTCCTCTCCAAGGAGGACTCAACCGAGGCCTAGGCCCAGGGAAAAGGCACCAGCGGGGTTGAGCCAGGGGAGGCGCCCGGGCATGTCTGGACCCTGTCCCCGCAGCCTGCCCCTTGGTGGGGCAGTACCCCCGGAGGCCAGGAAGGTCTGGGCAAGGCTGGCCAGGGGCAGGGGCCCTGCTGGGTCCTGCCCCTGGCCTGTGGGGCCTCTGAGCACAACCGGCCCTTGCCCACTGGAAGACCTCCCCGGCTGCCTCCAAAGGCCGGTTTGCAAGCACTCCCGCCCACTGTTCCCGCCAGGCGCGCACAATGCTCCCAAGCTCGGGAGAAAAGCGCTTCGGGGTGGTGGTCTCTCCGGGCCCCTGCCCCTGAGCCTGGGGGCCAGGCAGGGGATCCACAGTCCCAGGCCAAGGCAGAACCACATGCACACGTCTGTTCCTGCCCCCTCCACCGGCAGAGAGCTGGGGGGAGCCAGAGTCTGTCAGGCAGCTGCTGGGCTGGCCGCCTGTGTGGGAAGGGGCAGAGCCGACCTAGGGGCAAGTTGGGCCTCTTGCTCTCCCTGCTGCCCTGAGGCTGCTGGGCCAAAGAGGTCTTGGGCATCCAGCCCCTTGCTGGTCCCTTCCCTCTGACGAGGCCCTCTGAGCTCCAGCACCTTGCAGTGTGGAGACAGCCCCTGCCAGCAACCTCCTCTCCAAGGAGGCCTCAACCGAGGCCTAGGCCCAGGGGAAAGGCACCAGCGGGGATGAGCCAGTGGAGGCGCACGGGCATGTCTGGACCCAGTCCCCGCAGCCTGCCCCTTGGTGGGGCAGTACCCCCGGAGGCCAGGAAGGTCTGGGCAAGGCTGGCCAGGGGCAGGGGCCCTGCTGGGTCCTGCCCCTGGGCTGTGGGGCCTCTGAGCACAACCGGCCCTCTCCCACTGGAAGACCTCCCCGGCTGCCTCCAAAGGCCGGTTTGCCAACACTCCCGCCCGCTGTTCCCGCCAGGCACGCACAATGCTCCCAAGCCCGGGAGAAAAGCGCTTCGGGGTGTTGCCCTCTCCGGGCCCTTGCCCCTGAGCCTGGGGTCCAGGCAGTGGGTCCACACTCCCAGACCAAGGCAGAACCACATGCACTCGTCTGTTCCTGACCCCTGCACCGGCAGAGAGCTCGGGGGAGCCAGAGTCTGTCAGGCAGCTGCTGGGTTGGCTGCCTGTGTGGGAAGGGGCAGAGCCGACCTAGGGGCAAGTTGGGCCTCTTCCTCTCCCTGCTGCCCTGAGGCTGCTGGGCCAAAGACGTCTTGGGCATCCAGCCCCTTACTGGTCCCTTCCCTCTGACGAGGCCCTCTGAGCTCCAGCACCTTGCAGTGTGGAGACAGCCCCTGCCAGCAACCTCCTCTCCAAGGAGGCCTCAACCGAGGCCTAGGCCCAGGGGAAAGGCACCAGCGGGGATGAGCCAGTGGAGGCGCAAGGGCATGTCTGGACCCAGTCCCCGCAGCCTGCCCCTTGGTGGGGCAGTACCCCCGGAGGCCAGGAAGGTCTGTGCAAGGCTGCCAGGGGCAGGGACAGCGCTGGGTCCTGCCCCTGGCCTGTGGGACGTCTGAGCACAACCGGCACTCTCCCGCTGGAAGACCTCCCCGTCTGCCTCGAAAGGCCGGTTTGCAAGCACTCCCGCCCGCTGTTCCCGCCAGGCACGCACAATGCTCCCAAGCCCGGTAGAAAAGCGCTTCGGGGTGGTGCTCTCTCCGGGCCCTTGCCCCTAAGCCTGCGGGCCAGGCAGGGGGAACACACTCCCAGGCCAAGACAGAACGACATGAACACGTCTGTTCCTGCCCCCTACACCGGCAGAGAGCTCGGGGGAGCCAGAGTCTCTCAGGCAGGTGCTGGGCTGGCCGCCTGTGTGGGAAGGGGCAGAGCCGACCTAGGGGCAAGTTGGGCCTCTTGCTCTCCCTGCTGCCCTGCGGCTGCTGGGCCAAAGACGTCTTGGGCATCCAGCCCTTTGCTGGTCCCTTCCCTCTGACGAGGCCCTCTGAGCTCCAGCACCTTGCAGTGTGGAGACAGCACCTGCCAGCAATCTCCTCTCCAAGGAGGCCTCAACCGAGGCCTAGGCCCAGGGGAAAGGCACCAGCGGGGATGAGCCTGGGGAGGCGCCCGGGCATGTCTGGACCCAGTCCCCGCAGCCTGCCCCTTGGTGGGGCAGTACCCCTGGAGGCCAGGAAGGTCTGGGCAAGGCTGACCAGGGGCAGGGGACCTGCTGGGTCCTGCCCCTGGCCTGTGGGGCCTCTGAGCACAACCGGCCCTCTCCCACTGGAAGACCACCCCGGCTGCCTCCAAAGGCCGTTTTGCACGCACTCCCGCCCACTGTTCCCACCAAGCGCGCACAATGCTCCCATCCCGGGAGAAAAGCGCTTCGGGGTGGTGCTCTCTCCGGGCCCTTGCCCCTGAGACTGGGGGCCAGGCAGGGGGTCCACACTCCCAGGCCAAGGCAGAACCACATGCACACGTCTGTTCCTGACCCCTGCACCGGCAGAGAGCTCGGGGGAGCCAGAGTCTGTCAGGCAGCTGCTGGGCTGGCCGCCTTTGTGGGAAGGGGCAGAGCCGACCTAGGGGCAAGTTGGGCCTCTTGCTCTCCCTGCTGCCCTGAGGCTGCTGGGCCAAAGAGGTCTTGGGCATCCAGCCCTTTGCTTGTCCCTTCACTCTGACGAGGCCCTCTGAGCTCCAGCACCTTGCAGTGTGGAGATAGCCCCTGCCAGCAACCTCCTCTCCAAGGAGGCCTCAACCGAGACCTAGGACCAGGGGAAAGGCACCAGCGGGGATGAGCCTGGGGAGGCGCCCAGGCATGTCTGGACCCAGTCCCCGCAGCCTGCCCCTTGGTGGGGCAGTACCCCCGGAGACCAGGAAGGTCTGGGAAAGGCTGGCCAGGGGCAGGGGACCTGCTGGGTCCTGCCCCTGGCCTGTGGGGCCTCTGAGCACAACCGGCCCTCTCCCACTGGAAGACCTCCCCGGCTGCCTCCAAAGGCCGGTTTGCAAGCGCTCCCGGCCACTGTTACCAGCAGGCGGGCACAATGCTCCTAAGCCCGGAAGAAATGCGCTTCATGGTGGTGCTCTCTCTGGGCCCTTGCCCCTGAGCCTGGGGGCAAGTCAGGGTGTCCACACTCCCAGGCCAAGGCAGAAGCACATGCACACGTCTGACCTGCCCCCTGCACCGGCAGAGAGCTCGGGGGAGCCAGAGTCTGTCAGGCAGCTGCTGGGCTGGCCGCCTGTGTGGGAAGTGGCAGAGCCGACCTAGGGGCAAGTTGGGCCTCTTGCTCTCCCTGCTGCCCTGAGGCTGCTGGGCCAAAGAGGTCTTGGGCATCCAGCCCCTTGCTGGTCCCTTCCCTCTGACGAGGCCCTCTGAGCTCCAGCACCTTGCAGTGTGGAGACAGCCCCTGCCAGCAACCTCCTCTCCAAGGAGGCCTCAACCGAGGCCTAGGCCCAGGGGAAAGGCACCAGCGGGGATGAGCCTGGGGAGGCGCCCGGGCATGTCTGGACCCAGTCCCCGCAGCCTGCCCCTTGGTGGGGCAGTACCCCCGGAGGCCAGGAAGGTCTGGGCAAGGCTGGCCACGGGCAGGGGCCCTGCTGGGTCCTGCCCCTGGCCTGTGGGTCCTCTGAGCACAACCGGCCCTCTCCCACTGGAAGACTTCCCCGGCTGCCTCCAAAGGCCTGTTTGCCAACACTCCCGCCCGCTGTTCCCGCCAGGCACGCACAATTCTCCCAAGCCCGGGAGAAAAGCGCTTTGGGGTGTTGCTCTCTCCGGGCCCTTGCCCCTGAGCCTGGGGGCGAGGCAGTGGGTCCACACTCCCAGACCAACGCAGAACCACATGCACACGTCTGTTCCTGACCCCTGCACCGGCAGAGAGCTCGGGGGAGCCAGAGTCTGTCAGGCAGCTGCTGGGCTGGCCGCCTGTGTGGGAAGGGGCAGAGCCCACCTAGGGGCAAGTTGAGCCTCTTCCTCTCCCTGCTGCCCTGAGGCTGCTGGGCCAAAGAGGTCTTGGGCATCCAGCCCCTTGCTGGTCCCTTCCCTCTGACGAGGCCCTCTGAGCTCCAGCACCTTGCAGTGTGGAGACAGCCCCTGCCAGCAACCTCCTCTCCAATGAGGCCTCAACCGAGGCCTAGGCCCAGGGGAAAGGCACCAGCGGGGATGAGCCTGGGGAGGCGCCCGGGCATGTCTGGACCCAGTCCCCGCAGCCTGCCCCTTGGTGGGGCAGTACCCCCGGAGGCCAGGAAGGTCTGGGCAAGGCTGGCCAGGGGCAGGGGCCCTGCTGGGTCCTGCCCCTGGCCTGTGGGGCCTCTGAGCACAACCGGCCCTCTCCCACTGGAAGACCTCCCCGGCTGCCTCCAAAGGCCGATTTGCAAGCGCTCCCGCGCACTGTTCCCAGCAGGCGTGCACAATGCTCCCAAGCCCGGGAGAAAAGCGCTTCAGGGTGGTGCTCTCTCCGGGCCCTTGCCCCTGAGCCTGGGGTCAAGGCACGGTGTCCACACTCCCAGGCCAATTCAGAACCACATGCACACGTCTGTTCCTGCCCCCTGCACCGGCAGAGAGCTCGGGGGAGCCAGAGTCTGTCAGGCAGCTGCTGGGCTGGCCGCCTGTGTGGGAAGGGGCAGAGCCGACCTAGGGGCAAGTTGGGCCTCTTGCTCTCCCTGCTGCCCTGAGGCTGCTGGGCCAAAGAGGTCTTGGGCATCCATCCCGTTGCTGGTCCCTTCCCTCTGACGAGGCCCTCTGAGCTCCAGCACCTTGCAGTGTGGAGACAGCCCCTGCCAGCAACCTCCTCTCCAAGGAGGCCTCAACCGAGGCCTAGGCCCAGGGGAAAGGCACCAGCGGGGATGAGCCTGGGGAGGCGCCCGGGCATGTCTGGACCCATTCCCCGCAGCCTACCCCTTGGTGGGGCTGTAACCCCGGAGGCAGGAAGGTCTGGGCAAGGCTGGCCAGGGGCAGGGGCCCTGCTGGGTCCTGCCCCTGGCCTGTGGGGCCTCTGAGCACAACCGGCCCTCTCCCACTGGAAGACCTCCCCGGCTGCCTCCAAAGGCCGGTTTGCAAGCACTCCCGCCCACTGTTCCCACCAAGCACGCACAATGCTCCCAAGCCCGGGAGAAAAGCGCTTCGGGGTGGTGCTCTCTCCGGGCCCTTGCCCCTGAACCTGGGGGCCAGGCAGTTGGTTCACACTCGGAGACCAAGGCAGAACCACATGCACACGTCTGTTCCTGACCCCTGCACCGGCAGAGAGCTCGGGGGAGCCAGAGTCTGTCAGGCAGCTGCTGGGTTGGCCGCCTGTGTGGGAAGGGGCAGAGCCGCCCTAGGGGCAAGTTGGGCCTCTTGCTCTCCCTGCTTCCCTGAGGCTGCTGGGCCAAAGACGTCTTGGGCATCCAGCCCCTTACTGGTCCCTTCCCTCTGACGAGGCCCTCTGAGCTCCAGCACCTTGCAGTGTGGAGACAGCCCCTGCCAGCAACCTCCTCTCCAAGGAGGCTTCAACCGAGGCCTAGGCCCAGGGGAAAGGCACCAGCGGGGATGAGCCAGGGGAGGCGCCCGAGCATGTCTGGACCCAGTCCCCGCAGCCTGCCCCTTGGTGGGGCAGTACCCCCGGAGGCCAGGAAGGTCTGGGCAAGGCTGGCCAGGGGCAGGGGCCCTGCTGCGTCCTGCCCCTGACCTGTGGGGCCTCTGAGCACAACCGGACCTCTCCCACTGGAAGACCTCCCCGGCTGCCTCCAAAGGCCGGTTTGCAAGCGCTCCCGCCCACTGTTCCCAGCAGGCGTGCACAATGCTCCCAAGCCCGGGAGAAAAGCGCTTCAGGGTGGTGCTCTCTCCGGGCCCTTGCCCCTGAGCCTGGGGTCAAGGCACGGTGTCCACACTCCCAGGCCAATTCAGAACCACATGCACACGTCTGTTCCTGCCCCCTGCACCGGCAGAGAGCTCGGGGGAGCCAGAGTCTGTCAGGCAGCTGCTGGGCTGGCCGCCTGTGTGGGAAGGGGCAGAGCCGACCTAGGGGCAAGTTGGGCCTCTTGCTCTCCCTGCTGCCCTGAGGCTGCAGGGCCAAAGACGTCTTGGGCATCCATCCCGTTGCTGGTCCCTTCCCTCTGACGAGGCCCTCTGAGCTCCAGCACCTTGCAGTGTGGAGACAGCCCCTGCCAGCAACCTCCTCTCCAAGGAGGCCTCAACCGAGGCCTAGGCCCAGGGGAAAGGCACCAGCGGGGATGAGCCTGGGGAGGCGCCCGGGCATGTCTGGACCCATTCCCCGCAGCCTACCCCTTGGTGGGGCTGTAACCCCGGAGGCAGGAAGGTCTGGGCAAGGCTGGCCAGGGGCAGGGGCCCTGCTGGGTCCTGCCCCTGGCCTGTGGGGCCTCTGAGCACAACCGGCCCTCTCCCACTGGAAGACCTCCCCGGCTGCCTCCAAAGGCCGGTTTGCAAGCACTCCCGCCCACTGTTCCCACCAAGCACGCACAATTCTCCCAAGCCCGGGAGAAAAGCGCTTCGGGGTGGTGCTCTCTCCGGGCCCTTGCCCCTGAACCTGGGGGCCAGGCAGTTGGTTCACACTCGGAGACCAAGGCAGAACCACATGCACACGTCTGTTCCTGACCCCTGCACCGGCAGAGAGCTCGGGGGAGCCAGAGTCTGTCAGGCAGCTGCTGGGCTGGCCGCCTGTGTGGGAAGGGGCAGAGCCGACCTAGGGGCAAGTTGGGCCTCTTCCTCTCCCTGCTGCCCTGAGGCTGCTGGGCCAAAGACGTCTTGGGCATCCAGCCCCTTGCTGGTCCCTTCCCTCTGATGAGGCCCTCTGAGCTCCAGCACCTTGCAGTGTGGAGACAGCCCCTGCCAGCAACCTCCTCTCCAAGGAGGCCTCAACCGAGGCCTAGGCCTAGGGGAAAGGCACCAGCGGGGATGAGCCTGGGGAGGCGCCCGGCCATGTCTGGACCCAGTCCCCGCAGCCTGCCCCTTGGTGGGGCAGTACCCCCGGAAGCCAGGAAGGTCTCGGCAAGGCTGCCAGGGGCAGGGACACTGCTGGGTCCTGCCCCTGGCCTGTTGGGCGTCTGAGCACAACCGGCACTCTCCCGCTGGAAGACCTCCCCGTCTGCCTCCAAAAGACGGTTTGCAAGCACTCCCACCCGCTGTTCCCCCAGGCACGCACAATGCTCCCAAGCCCGGTAGAAAAGCGCTTTGGGGTGGTGCTCTCTCCGGGCCCTTGCCCCTGAGCCTGGGGCCAGGCAAGGGGAACACTCTCCCAGGCCAAGGGAGAACGACATGCACACGTCTGTTCCTGCCCCCTACACCGGCAGAGAGCTCGGGGGAGCCAGAGACTGCCAGGCTGCTGCTGGGCTGGCTGCCTGTGTGGGACGGGGCAGAGCCGACCTAGGGGCAAGTTGGGCCTCTTGCTCTCCCTGCTGCCCTGAGGCTGCTGGGTCAAAGAGGTCTTGGGCATCCAGCCCTTTGCTGGTGCCTTCCCTCTGACGAGGCCCTCTGAGCTCCAGCACCTTGCAGTGTGGAGACAGCCCCTGCCAGCAACCTCCTCTCCAAAGAGGCCTCAACCGAGGACTACACCCAGGGGAAAGGCACCAGCGGGGATGAGCCTGGGGAGGCGCCCGGGCATGACTGGACCCAGGCCCGCAGCCTGCCCCTTGGTGGGGCAGTACCCCCGGAGGCCAGGAAGGTCTGGGCAAGGCTGGCCAGGGGCAGGGGCCCTGCTGGGTCCTGCCCCTGGCCTGTGGGGCCTCTGAGCACAACCGGCCCTCTCCCACTGAAAGACTTCCCCGGCTGCCTCCAAAGGCCGGTTTGCCAACACTCCCGCCCGCTGTTCTCGCCAGGCACGCACAATTCTCCCAAGCCCGGGAGAGAAGCGCTTCGTTGTGTTGCTCTCTCCGGGCCCTTGCCCCTGAGTGTGGGGGCCAGGCAGTGGTTCCACACTCCCAGACCAAGGCAGAACCACATGCACACGTCTGTTCCTGACCCCTCCACCGGCAGAGAGCTCGGGGGAGCCAGAGTCTGTCAGGCAGCTGCTGGGCTGGCCGCCTGTGTGGGAAGGGGCAGAGCCGACCTAGGGGCAAGTTGGGCCTCTTCCTCTCCCTGCTGCCCTGAGGCTGCTGGGCCAAAGAGGTCTTGGGCATCCAGCCCCTTGCTGGTCCCTTCCCTCTGACGAGGCCCTCTGAGCTCCAGCACCTTGCAGTGTGGAGACAGCCCCTGCCAGCAACCTCCTCTCCAAGGAGGCCTCAACCGAGGCCTAGGCCCAGGGGAAAGGCACCAGCGGGGATGAGCCAGTGGAGGCGCACGGGCATGTCTGGACCCAGTCCCCGCAGCCTGCCCCTTGGTGGGGCAGTACCCCCGGAGGCCAGGAAGGTCTGGGCAAGGCTGCCAGGGGCAGGGACACTGCTGGGTCCTGCCCCTGGCCTGTGGGACGTCTGAGCACAACCGGCACTCTCCCGCTGGAAGACCTGCCCGGCTGCCTCCAAAGGCCGGTTAACAAGCGCTCCCGCCCACTGTTCCCAGCAGGCGTGCACAATGCTCCCAAGCCCGGGAGAAAAGCGCTTCGGGGTGGTGCTCTCTTCGGGCCCTTGCCCCTGAGCCTGGGGGCAAGGCAGGGTGTCCACACTCCCAGGCGAAGGCAGAACCACATGCACACGTCTGATCTGCCCCCTGCACCGGCAGAGAGCTCGGGGGAGCCAGAGTCTGTCAGGCAGCTGCTGGGCTGGCCGCCTGTGTGGGAAGGGGCAGAGCCGACCTAGGGGCAAGTTGGGCCTCTTGCTCTCCCTGCTGCCCTGAGGCTGCTGGGCCAAAGAGGTCTTGGGCATCCAGCCCCTTGCTTGTCCCTTCCCTCTGATGAGGCCCTCTGAGCTCCAGCACCTTGCAGTGTGGAGACAGCACCTGCCAGCAATCTCCTCTCCAAGGAGGACTCAACCGAGGCCTAGGACCAGGGAAAAGGCACCAGCGGGGTTGAGCCAGGGGAGGCGCCCGGGCATGTCTGGACCCTGTCCCCGCAGCCTGCCCCTTGGTGGGGCAGTACCCCCGGAGGCCAGGAAGGTCTGGGCAAGGCTGGCCAGGGGCAGGGGCCCTGCTGGGTCCTGCCCCTGGCCTGTGGGGCCTCTGAGCACAACCGGCCCTTGCCCACTGGAAGACCTCCCCGGCTGCCTCCAAAGGCCGGTTTGCAAGCACTCCCGCCCACTGTTCCCGCCAGGCGCGCACAATGCTCCCAAGCTCGGGAGAAAAGCGCTTCGGGGTGGTGGTCTCTCCGGGCCCCTGCCCCTGAGCCTGGGGGCCAGGCAGGGGATCCACAGTCCCAGGCCAAGGCAGAACCACATGCACACGTCTGTTCCTGCCCCCTCCACCGGCAGAGAGCTGGGGGGAGCCAGAGTCTGTCAGGCAGCTGCTGGGCTGGCCGCCTGTGTGGGAAGGGGCAGAGCCGACCTAGGGGCAAGTTGGGCCTCTTGCTCTCCCTGCTGCCCTGAGGCTGCTGGGCCAAAGAGGTCTTGGGCATCCAGCCCCTTGCTGGTCCCTTCCCTCTGACGAGGCCCTCTGAGCTCCAGCACCTTGCAGTGTGGAGACAGCCCCTGCCAGCAACCTCCTCTCCAAGGAGGCCTCAACCGAGGCCTAGGCCCAGGGGAAAGGCACCAGCGGGGATGAGCCAGTGGAGACGCACGGGCATGTCTGGACCCAGTCCCCGCAGCCTGCCCCTTGGTGGGGCAGTACCCCCGGAGGCCAGGAAGGTCTGGGCAAGGCTGGCCAGGGGCAGGGGCCCTGCTGGGTCCTGCCCCTGGGCTGTGGGGCCTCTGAGCACAACCGGCCCTCTCCCACTGGAAGACCTCCCCGGCTGCCTCCAAAGGCCGGTTTGCCAACACTCCCGCCCGCTGTTCCCGCCAGGCACGCACAATGCTCCCAAGCCCGGGAGAAAAGCGCTTCGGGGTGTTGCCCTCTCCGGGCCCTTGCCCCTGAGCCTGGGGTCCAGGCAGTGGGTCCACACTCCCAGACCAAGGCAGAACCACATGCACTCGTCTGTTCCTGACCCCTGCACCGGCAGAGAGCTCGGGGGAGCCAGAGTCTGTCAGGCAGCTGCTGGGTTGGCTGCCTGTGTGGGAAGGGGCAGAGCCGACCTAGGGGCAAGTTGGGCCTCTTCCTCTCCCTGCTGCCCTGAGGCTGCTGGGCCAAAGACGTCTTGGGCATCCAGCCCCTTACTGGTCCCTTCCCTCTGACGAGGCCCTCTGAGCTCCAGCACCTTGCAGTGTGGAGACAGCCCCTGCCAGCAACCTCCTCTCCAAGGAGGCCTCAACCGAGGCCTAGGCCCAGGGGAAAGGCACCAGCGGGGATGAGCCAGTGGAGGCGCAAGGGCATGTCTGGACCCAGTCCCCGCAGCCTGCCCCTTGGTGGGGCAGTACCCCCGGAGGCCAGGAAGGTCTGTGCAAGGCTGCCAGGGGCAGGGACAGCGCTGGGTCCTGCCCCTGGCCTGTGGGACGTCTGAGCACAACCGGCACTCTCCCGCTGGAAGACCTCCCCGTCTGCCTCGAAAGGCCGGTTTGCAAGCACTCCCGCCCGCTGTTCCCGCCAGGCACGCACAATGCTCCCAAGCCCGGTAGAAAAGCGCTTCGGGGTGGTGCTCTCTCCGGGCCCTTGCCCCTAAGCCTGCGGGCCAGGCAGGGGGAACACACTCCCAGGCCAAGACAGAACGACATGAACACGTCTGTTCCTGCCCCCTACACCGGCAGAGAGCTCGGGGGAGCCAGAGTCTCTCAGGCAGGTGCTGGGCTGGCCGCCTGTGTGGGAAGGGGCAGAGCCGACCTAGGGGCAAGTTGGGCCTCTTGCTCTCCCTGCTGCCCTGCGGCTGCTGGGCCAAAGACGTCTTGGGCATCCAGCCCTTTGCTGGTCCCTTCCCTCTGACGAGGCCCTCTGAGCTCCAGCACCTTGCAGTGTGGAGACAGCACCTGCCAGCAATCTCCTCTCCAAGGAGGCCTCAACCGAGGCCTAGGCCCAGGGGAAAGGCACCAGCGGGGATGAGCCTGGGGAGGCGCCCGGGCATGTCTGGACCCAGTCCCCGCAGCCTGCCCCTTGGTGGGGCAGTACCCCTGGAGGCCAGGAAGGTCTGGGCAAGGCTGACCAGGGGCAGGGGACCTGCTGGGTCCTGCCCCTGGCCTGTGGGGCCTCTGAGCACAACCGGCCCTCTCCCACTGGAAGACCACCCCGGCTGCCTCCAAAGGCCGTTTTGCACGCACTCCCGCCCACTGTTCCCACCAAGCGCGCACAATGCTCCCATCCCGGGAGAAAAGCGCTTCGGGGTGGTGCTCTCTCCGGGCCCTTGCCCCTGAGACTGGGGGCCAGGCAGGGGGTCCACACTCCCAGGCCAAGGCAGAACCACATGCACACGTCTGTTCCTGACCCCTGCACCGGCAGAGAGCTCGGGGGAGCCAGAGTCTGTCAGGCAGCTGCTGGGCTGGCCGCCTTTGTGGGAAGGGGCAGAGCCGACCTAGGGGCAAGTTGGGCCTCTTGCTCTCCCTGCTGCCCTGAGGCTGCTGGGCCAAAGAGGTCTTGGGCATCCAGCCCTTTGCTTGTCCCTTCACTCTGACGAGGCCCTCTGAGCTCCAGCACCTTGCAGTGTGGAGATAGCCCCTGCCAGCAACCTCCTCTCCAAGGAGGCCTCAACCGAGACCTAGGACCAGGGGAAAGGCACCAGCGGGGATGAGCCTGGGGAGGCGCCCAGGCATGTCTGGACCCAGTCCCCGCAGCCTGCCCCTTGGTGGGGCAGTACCCCCGGAGACCAGGAAGGTCTGGGAAAGGCTGGCCAGGGGCAGGGGACCTGCTGGGTCCTGCCCCTGGCCTGTGGGGCCTCTGAGCACAACCGGCCCTCTCCCACTGGAAGACCTCCCCGGCTGCCTCCAAAGGCCGGTTTGCAAGCGCTCCCGGCCACTGTTACCAGCAGGCGGGCACAATGCTCCTAAGCCCGGAAGAAATGCGCTTCATGGTGGTGCTCTCTCTGGGCCCTTGCCCCTGAGCCTGGGGGCAAGTCAGGGTGTCCACACTCCCAGGCCAAGGCAGAAGCACATGCACACGTCTGACCTGCCCCCTGCACCGGCAGAGAGCTCGGGGGAGCCAGAGTCTGTCAGGCAGCTGCTGGGCTGGCCGCCTGTGTGGGAAGTGGCAGAGCCGACCTAGGGGCAAGTTGGGCCTCTTGCTCTCCCTGCTGCCCTGAGGCTGCTGGGCCAAAGAGGTCTTGGGCATCCAGCCCCTTGCTGGTCCCTTCCCTCTGACGAGGCCCTCTGAGCTCCAGCACCTTGCAGTGTGGAGACAGCCCCTGCCAGCAACCTCCTCTCCAAGGAGGCCTCAACCGAGGCCTAGGCCCAGGGGAAAGGCACCAGCGGGGATGAGCCTGGGGAGGCGCCCGGGCATGTCTGGACCCAGTCCCCGCAGCCTGCCCCTTGGTGGGGCAGTACCCCCGGAGGCCAGGAAGGTCTGGGCAAGGCTGGCCAGGGGCAGGGGCCCTGCTGGGTCCTGCCCCTGGCCTGTGGGGCCTCTGAGCACAACCGGCCCTCTCCCACTGGAAGAACTCTCCGGCTGCCTCCAAAGGCCAGTTTGCCAACACTCCCGCCCGCTGTTCCCGCCAGGCACGCACAATGCTCCCAAGCCCGGGAGAAAAGCACTTCGGGGTGGTGCTCTCCTCGGGCCCTTGCCCCTGAGCCTGGGGGCCAGGCAGTTGGTCCACACTCCCAGACCAAGGCAGAACCACATGCACACGTCTGTTCCTGACCCCTGCACCGGCAGAGAGCTCGGGGGAGCCAGAGTCTGTCAGGCAGCTGCTGGGCTGGCCGCCTGTGTGGGAAGGGGCAGAGCCGACCTAGGGGCAAGTTGGGCCTCTTCCTCTCCCTGCTGCCCTGAGGCTGCTGGGCCAAATAGGTCTTGGGCATCCAGCCCCTTGCTGGTCCCTTCACTCTGACGAGGCCCTCTGAGCTCTAGCACCTTGCAGTGTGGAGACAGCCCCTGCCAGCAACATCCTCTCCAAGGAGGCCTCAACAGAGGCCTAGGCCCAGGGGAAAGGCACCAGCGGGGATGAGCCTGGGGAGGCGCCCGGGCATGTCTGGACCCAGTCCCCGCAGCCTGCCCCTTGGTGGGGCAGTACCCCCGGAGGCCAGGAAGATCTGGGCAAGGCTGGCCAGGGGCAGGGGCCCTGCTGGGTCCTCCCCATGGCCTGTGGGTCCTCTGAGCACAACCGGCCCTCTCCCACTGGAAGACCTCCCCGGCTGCCTCCAAAGGCCAGTTTGCCAACACTCCTGCCCGCTCTTCCCGCCAGGCACGCACAATGCTCCCAAGCCCGGGAGAAAAGCGCTTCGGGGTGGTGCTCTCTCCGGGCCCTTGCCCCTGAGCCTGTGGGCAAGGCAGGGGGAACACACTCCCAGACCAAGGCAGAAACACATGCACACGTCTGGTCCTGTCCCCTGCACCGGCAGAGAGCTCGGGGGAGCCAGAGTCTCTCAGGCAGGTGCTGGGCTGGCCGCCTGTGTGGGAAGGGGCAGAGCCGACCTAGGGGCAAGTTGGGACTCTTGCTCTCCCTGCTGCCCTGAGGCTGCAGGGCCAAAGACGTCTTGGGCATCCAGCCCCTTACTGGTCCCTTCCCTCTGACGAGGCCCTCTGAGCTCCAGCACCTTGCAGTGTGGAGACAGCCCCTGCCAGCAATCTCCTCTCCAAGGAGGCCTCAACCGAGGCCTAGGCCCAGGGGAAAGGCACCAGCGGGGTTGAGCCAGGGGAGGCGCCCGGGCATGTCTGGACCCTGTTCCCGCAGCCTGCCCCTTGGTGGGGCAGTACCCCCGGAGGCCAGGAAGGTCTGGGCAAGGCTGGCCAGGGGCAGGGGCCCTGCTGGGTCCTGCCCCTGGCCTGTGGGGCCTCTGAGCACCACCGGCCCTCTCCCACTGGAAGACCTCCCCGGCTGCCTCCAAAGTCCTGTTTGCAAGCACTCCCGCCCACTGTTCCCGCCAGGCACGCACAATGCTCCCAAGCCCGGGAGAAAAGCGCTTCGGGGTGGTGGTCTCTCCGGGCCCTTGCCCCTGAGCCTGGGGGCCAGGCAGGGGATCCACAGTCCCAGGCCAAGGCACAACAACATGCACACGTCTGTTCCTGCCCCCTCCACCGGCAGAGAGCTGGGGGGAGCCAGAGTCTGTCAGGCAGCTGCTGGGCTGGCCGCCTGTGTGGGAAGGGGCAGAGCCGACCTAGGGGCAAGTTGGGCCTCTTGCTCTCCCTGCTGCCCTGAGGCTGCTGGGCCAAAGAGGTCTTGGGCATCCAGCCCCTTGCTGGTCCCTTCCCTCTGACGAGGCCCTCTGAGCTCCAGCACCTTGCAGTGTGGAGACAGCCCCTGCCAGCAACCTCCTCTCCAAGGAGGCCTCAACCGAGGCCTAGGCACAGGGGAAAGGCACCAGCGGGGATGAGCCAGTGGAGGCGCACGGGCATATCAGGACCCAGTCCCTGCAGCCTGCCCCTTGGTGGGGCAGTACCCCCGGAGGCCAGGAAGGTCTGGGCAAGGCTGGCCAGGGGCAGGGGCCCTGCTGGGTCCTGCCCCTGGCCTGTGGGGCCTCTGAGCACAACCGGCCCTCTCCCACTGGAAGACCTCCCCGGCTGCCTCCAAAGGCGGGTTTGCCAACACTCCCGCCCGCTGTTCCCGCCAGGCACGCACAACGCTCCCAAGGCCAGGAAAAAAGCGCTTCGGGGTGTTGCTCTCTCCGGGCCCTTGCCCCTGAGCCTGGGGTCCAGGCAGTGGGTCCACACTCCCAGACCAAGGCAGAACCACATGCACACGTCTGTTCCTGACCCCTGCACCGGCAGAGAGCTCGGGGGAGCCAGAGTCTGTCAGGCAGCTGCTGGGTTGGCTGCCTGTGTGGGAAGGGGCAGAGCCGACCTAGGGGCAAGTTGGGCCTCTTGCTCTCCCTGCTGCCCTGAGGCTGCTGGGCCAAAGAGGTCTTGGGCATCCAGCCCCTTGCTGGTCCCTTCCCGCTGACGAGGCCCTCTGAGCTCCAGCACCTTGCAGTGTGGAGACAGCCCCTGCCAGCAACCTCCTCTCCAAGGAGGCCTCAACCGAGGCCTAGGCCCAGGGGAAAGGCACCAGCGGGGATGAGCCTGGGGAGGCGCCCGGGCATGTCTGGACCCAGGCCCCGCAGCCTGCCCCTTGGTGGGGCAGTACCCCCGGAGGCCAGGAAGGTCTGGGCAAGGCTGGCCAGGGGCAGGGGCCCTGCTGCGTCCTGCCCCTGGCCTGTGGGGCCTCTGAGCACAACCGGCCCTCTCCCACTGGAAGACCTCCCCGGCTGCCTCCAAGGCCGGTTTGCAAGCGCTCCCGCCCACTGTTCCCAGCAGGCGTGCACAATGCTCCCAAGCCCGGGAGAAAAGCGCTTCAGGGTGGTGCTCTCTCCGGGCCCTTGCCCCTGAGCCTGGGGGCAAGGCAGGGTGTCCACACTCCCAGGACAAGGCAGAACCACATGCACACGTCTGATCTGCCCCCTGCACCGGCAGAGAGCTCGGGGGAGCCAGAGTCTGTCAGGCAGCTGCTGGGCTGGCCGCCTGTGTGGGAAGGGGCAGAGCCGACCTAGGGGCAAGTTGGGCCTCTTGCTCTCCCTGCTGCCCTGAGGCTGCTGGGCCAAAGAGGTCTTGGGCATCCAGCCCCTTGCTGGTCCCTTCCCTCTGACGAGGCCCTCTGAGCTCCAGCACCTTTCAGTGTGGAGACAGCCCCTGCCAGCAACCTCCTCTCCAAGGAGGCCTCAACCGAGGCCTAGGCCCAGGGGAAAGGCACCAGCGGGGATGAGCCTGGGGAGGCGCCCGGGCATGTCTGGACCCAGTCCCCGTATCCTGCCCCTTGGTGGGGCAGTACCCCCGGAGGCCAGGAAGGTCTGGGCAAGGCTGCCAGGGGCAGGGACACTGCTGGGTCCCGCCCCTGGCCTGTGGGGCCTCTGAGCACAACCGGCCCTCTCCCACTCGAAGAACTCCCCGGCTGCCTCCAAAGGCCAGTTTGCCAACACTCCCGCCCGCTGTTCCCGCCAGGCACGCACAATGCTCCCAAGCCCGGGAGAAAAGCACTTCGGGGTGGTGCTCTCCTCGGGCCCTTGCCCCTGAGCCTGGGGGCCAGGCAGTTGGTCCACACTCCCAGACCAAGGCAGAACCACATGCACACGTCTGTTCCTGACCCCTGCACCGGCAGAGAGCTCGGGGGAGCCAGAGTCTGTCAGGCAGCTGCTGGGCTGGCCGCCTGTGTGGGAAGGGGCAGAGCCGACCTAGGGGCAAGTTGGGCCTCTTCCTCTCCCTGCTGCCCTGAGGCTGCTGGGCCAAATAGGTCTTGGGCATCCAGCCCCTTGCTGGTCCCTTCACTCTGACGAAGCCCTCTGAGCTCTAGCACCTTGCAGTGTGGAGACAGCCCCTGCCAGCAACATCCTCTCCAAGGAGGCCTCAACCGAGGCCTAGGCCCAGGGGAAAGGCACCAGCGGGGATGAGCCTGGGGAGGCGCCCGGGCATGTCTGGACCCAGTCCCCGCAGCCTGCCCCTTGGTGGGGCAGTACCCCCGGAGGCCAGGAAGATCTGGGCAAGGCTGGCCAGGGGCAGGGGCCCTGCTGGGTCCTCCCCATGGCCTGTGGGGCCTCTGAGCACAACTGGCCCTCTCCCACTGGAAGACCTCCCCGGCTGCCTCCAAAGGCCAGTTTGCCAACACTCCTGCCCGCTCTTCCCGCCAGGCACGCACAATGCTCCCAAGCCCGGGAGAAAAGCGCTTCGGGGTGGTGCTCTCTCCGGGCCCTTGCCCCTGAGCCTGTGGGCAAGGCAGGGGGAACACACTCCCAGACCAAGGCAGAAACACATGCACACGTCTGGTCCTGTCCCCTGCACCGGCAGAGAGCTCGGGGGAGCCAGAGTCTCTCAGGCAGGTGCTGGGCTGGCCGCCTGTGTGGGAAGGGGCAGAGCCGACCTAGGGGCAAGTTGGGACTCTTGCTCTCCCTGCTGCCCTGAGGCTGCAGGGCCAAAGACGTCTTGGGCATCCAGCCCCTTACTGGTCCCTTCCCTCTGACGAGGCCCTCTGAGTTCCAGCACCTTGCAGTGTGGAGACAGCCCCTGCCAGCAATCTCCTCTCCAAGGAGGCCTCAACCGAGGCCTAGGCCCAGGGGAAAGGCACCAGCGGGGTTGAGCCAGGGGAGGCGCCCGGGCATGTCTGGACCCTGTCCCCGCAGCCTGCCCCTTGGTGGGGCAGTACCCCCGGAGGCCAGGAAGGTCTGGGCAAGGCTGGCCAGGGGCAGGGGCCCTGCTGGGACCTGCCCCTGGCCTGTGGGGCCTCTGAGCACAACCGGCCCTCTCCCACTGGAAGACCTCCCCGGCTGCCTCCAAAGTCCTGTTTGCAAGCACTCCCGCCCACTGTTCCCGCCAGGCGCGCACAATGCTCCCAAGCCCGGGAGAAAAGCGCTTCGGGGTGGTGGTCTCTCCGGGCCCTTGCCCCTGAGCCTGGGGGCCAGGCAGGGGATCCACAGTCCCAGGCCAAGGCACAACAACATGCACACGTCTGTTCCTGCCCCCTCCACCGGCAGAGAGCTGGGGGGAGCCAGAGTCTGTCAGGCAGCTGCTGGGCTGGCCGCCTGTGTGGGAAGGGGCAGAGCCGACCTAGGGGCAAGTTGGGCCTCTTGCTCTCCCTGCTGCCCTGAGGCTGCTGGGCCAAAGAGGTCTTGGGCATCCAGCCCCTTGCTGGTCCCTTCCCTCTGACGAGGCCCTCTGAGCTCCAGCACCTTGCAGTGTGGAGACAGCCCCTGCCAGCAACCTCCTCTCCAAGGAGGCCTCAACCGAGGCCTAGGCACAGGGGAAAGGCACCAGCGGGGATGAGCCAGTGGAGGCGCACGGGCATATCAGGACCCAGTCCCTGCAGCCTGCCCCTTGGTGGGGCAGTACCCCCGGAGGCCAGGAAGGTCTGGGCAAGGCTGGCCAGGGGCAGGGTCCCTGCTGGGTCCTGCCCCTGGCCTGTGGGGCCTCTGAGCACAACCGTCCCTCTCCCACTGGAAGACCTCCCCGGCTGCCTCCAAGGCCGGTTTGCAAGCGCTCCCGCCCACTGTTCCCAGCAGGCGTGCACAATGCTCCCAAGCCCGGGAGAAAAGCGCTTCAGGGTGGTGCTCTCTCCGGGCCCTTGCCCCTGAGCCTGGGGGCAAGGCAGGGTGTCCACACTCCCAGGACAAGGCAGAACCACATGCACACGTCTGATCTGCCCCCTGCACCGGCAGAGAGCTCGGGGGAGCCAGAGTCTGTCAGGCAGCTGCTGGGCTGGCCGCCTGTGTGGGAAGGGGCAGAGCCGACCTAGGGGCAAGTTGGGCCTCTTGCTCTCCCTGCTGCCCTGAGGCTGCTGGGCCAAAGAGGTCTTGGGCATCCAGCCCCTTGCTGGTCCCTTCCCTCTGACGAGGCCCTCTGAGCTCCAGCACCTTTCAGTGTGGAGACAGCCCCTGCCAGCAACCTCCTCTCCAAGGAGGCCTCAACTGAGGCCTAGGCCCAGGGGAAAGGCACCAGCGGGGATGAGCCTGGGGAGGCGCCCGGGCATGTCTGGACCCAGTCCCCGCAGCCTGCCCCTTGGTGGGGCAGTACCCCCGGAGGCCAGGAAGGTCTGGGGAAGGCTGCCAGGGGCAGATACACTGCTGGGTCCTGCCCCTGGCCTGTGGGGCGTCTGAGCACAACCGGCACTCTCCCGCTGGAAGACCTCCCCGTCTGCCTCGAAAGGCCGGTTTGCAAGCACTCCCACCCGCTGTTCCCGCCAGGCACGCACAATGCTCCCAAGCCCGGGAGAAAAGCGCTTCGGGGTGGTGCTCTCTCCGGGCCCTTGCCCCTGAGCCTGGGGGCAAGGCATGGGGAACACACTCCCAGGCCAAGGCAGAACCACATGCCCACGTCTGTTCCTGTCCCCTGCACCGGCAGAGAGCTTGGGGGAGCCAGAGTCTGTCAGGCAGCTGCTGGGTTGGCCGCCTGTGTGGGAAGGGGCAGAGCCGACCTAGGGGCAAGTTGGGCCTCTTGCTCTCCCTGCTGCCCTGAGGCTGCTGGGCCAAAGACGTCTTGGGCATCCAGCCCCTTACTGGTCCCTTCCCTCTGACGAGGCCCTCTGAGCTCCAGCACCTTGCAGTGTGGAGACAGCCCCTGCCAGCAACCTCCTCTCCAAGGAGGCCTCAACCGAGGCCTAGGCCCAGGGGAAAGGCACCAGCGGGGATGAGCCAGGGGAGGCGCCCGAGCATGTCTGGACCCAGTCCCCGCAGCCTGCCCCTTGGTGGGGCAGTACCCCCGGAGGCCAGGAAGGTCTGGGTAAGACTGGCCAGGGGCAGGGGCCCTGCTGGGTCCTGCCCCTGGCCTGTGGGGCCTCTGAGCACAACCGGCCCTCTCCCACTGGAAGACCTCCCCGGCTGCCTCCAAAGGCCGGTTTGCAAGCGCTCCCGGCCACTGTTACCAGCAGGCGGGCACAATGCTCCTAAGCCCGGAAGAAAAGCGCTTCAGGGTGGTGCTCTCTCTGGGCCCTTGCCCCTGAGCCTGGGGGCAAGGCAGGGTGTCCACACTCCCAAGCCAAGGCAGAACCACATGCACACGTCTGACCTGCCCCCTGCACCGGCAGAGAGCTCGGGGGAGCCAGAGTCTGTCAGGCAGCTGCTGGGCTGGCCGCCTGTGTGGGAAGTGGCAGAGCCGACCTAGGGGCAAGTTGGGCCTCTTGCTCTCCCTGCTGCCCTGAGGCTGCTGGGCCAAAGAGGTCTTGGGCATCCAGCCCCTTGCTGGTCCCTTCCCTCTGACGAGGCCCTCTGAGCTCCAGCACCTTGCAGTGTGGAGACAGCCCCTGCCAGCAACCTCCTCTCCAAGGAGGCCTCAACCGAGGCCTAGGCCCAGGGGAAGGGCACCAGCGGGGATGAGCCTGGGGAGGCGCCCGGGCATGTCTGGACCCAGTCCCCGCAGCCTGCCCCTTGGTGGGGCAGTACCCCCGGAGGCCAGGAAGGTCTGGGCAAGGCTGGCCAGGGGCAGGGGGCCTGCTGGGTCCTGCCCCTGGCCTGTGGGGCCTCTGAGCACAACCGGCCCTCTCCCACTGGAAGAACTCCCCGGCTGCCTCCAAAGGCCAGTTTGCCAACACTCCCGCCCGCTGTTCCCGCCAGGCACGCACAATGCTCCCAAGCCCGGGAGAAAAGCGCTTCGGGGTGGTGCTCTCTCCGGGCCCTTGCCCCTGAGCCTGGGGGCAAGGCAGGGGGAACACACTCCCAGGCCAAGGCAGAACTACATGCACACGTCTGTTCCTGACCCCTGCACCGGCAGAGAGCTGGGGGGAGCCAGAGTCTGTCAGGCAGCTGCTGGGCTGGCCGCCTGTGTGGGAAGGGGCAGAGCCGACCTAGGGGCAAGTTGGGCCTCTTGCTCTCCCTGCTGCCCTGAGGCTGCTGGGCCAAAGAGGTCTTGGGCATCCAGCCCCTTGCTTGTCCCTTCCCTCTGACGAGGCCCTCTGAGCTCCAGCACCTTGCAGTGTGGAGACAGCACCTGCCAGCAATCTCCTCTCCAAGGAGGCCTGAACCGAGGCCTAGGCCCAGGGAAAAGGCACCAGCGGGGTTGAGCCAGGGGAGGCGCCCGGGCATGTCTGGACCCTGTCCCCGCAGCCTGCCCCTTGGTGGGGCAGTACCCCCGGAGGCCAGGAAGGTCTGGGCAAGGCTGGCCAGGGGCAGGGGCCCTGCTGGGTCCTGCCCCTGGCCTGTGGGGCCTCTGAGCACAACCGGCCCTCTCCCACTGGAAGACCTCCCCGGCTGCCTCCAAAGGCCGGTTTGCCAACACTCCCGCCCGCTGTTCCCGCCAGGCACGCACAATGCTCCCAAGCCCGGGAGAAAAGCGCTTCGGGGTGTTGCCCTCTCCGGGCCCTTGCCCCTGAGCCTGGGGTCCAGGCAGTGGGTCCACACTCCCAGACCAAGGCAGAACCACATGCACACGTCTGTTCCTGACCCCTGCACCGGCAGAGAGCTCGGGGGAGCCAGAGTCTGTCAGGCAGCTGCTGGGTTGGCTGCATGTGTGGGAAGGGGCAGAGCCGACCTAGGGGCAAGTTGGGCCTCTTCCTCTCCCTGCTGCCCTGAGGCTGCTGGGCCAAAGACGTCTTGGGCATCCAGCCCCTTACTGGTCCCTTCCCTCTGACGAGGCCCTTTGAGCTCCAGCACCTTGCAGTGTGGAGACAGCCCCTGCCAGCAACCTCCTCTCCAAGGAGGCCTCAACCGAGGCCTAGGCCCAGGGGAAAGGCACCAGCGGGGATGAGCCAGTGGAGGCGCAAGGGCATGTCTGGACCCAGTCCCCGCAGCCTGCCCCTTGGTGGGGCAGTACCCCCGGAGGCCAGGAAGGTCTGGGCAAGGCTGCGAGGGGCAGGGGCCCTGCTGGGTCGTGCCCCTGGCCTGTGGGGCGTCTGAGCACAACCGGCACTCTCCCGCTGGAAGACCTCCCCGTCTGCCTCCAAAGGCCGGTTTGCAAGCACTCCCGCCCGCTGTTCCCGCCAGGCAGGCACAATGCTCCCAAGCCCGGGAGAAAAGCGCTTCGGGGTGGTGCTCTCCTCGGGCCCTTGCCCCTGAGCCTGGGGGCCAGGGAGTTGGAACACACTCCCAGGCCAAGGCAGAACGACATGCACACGTCTGTTCCTGCCCCCTACACCGGCAGAGAGCTCGGGGGAGCCAGAGACTGCCAGGCTGCTACTGGGCTGGCTGCCTGTGTGGGACGGGGCAGAGCCGACCTAGGGGCAAGTTGGGCCTCTTGCTCTCCCTGCTGCCCTGAGGCTGCTGGGTCAAAGAGGTCTTGGGCATCCAGCCCTTTGCTGGTCCCTTCCCTCTGACGAGGCCCTCTGAGCTCCAGCACCTTGCAGTGTGGAGACAGCCCCTGCCAGCAACCTCCTCTCCAAAGAGGCCTCAACCGAGGCCTACGCCCAGGGGAAAAGCACCAGCCGGGATGATCCTGGGGAGGCGCACGGACATGTCTGGACCCAGTCCCCGCAGCCTGCCCCTTGGTGGGGCAGTACCCCCGGAGGCCAGGAAGGTCTGGGCAAGGCTGGCCAGGGGCAGGGTCCCTGCTGGGTCCTGCCCCTGGCCTGTGAGGCCTCTGAGCACAACCGGCCCTCTCCCACTGGAAGACCTCCCCAGCTGCCTCCAAAGTCCTGTTTGCAAACACTCCCGCCCGCTGTTCACGCCAGGCTCGCACAATGCTCCCAAGCCCGGGAGAAAAGCGCTTCGGGGTGGTGCTCTCTCCGGGCCCTTGCCCCTGAGCCTGGGGGCCAGGCAGTTGGTCCACACTCCCAGACCAAGGCAGAACCACATGCACACGTCTGTTCCTGCCCCCTCCACCGGCAGAGAGCTCGGGGGAGCCAGAGTCTGTCAGGCAGCTGCTGGGCTGGCCGCCTGTGTGGGAAGGGGCAGAGCCGCCCTAGGGGCAAGTTGGGCCTCTTGCTCTCCCTGCTGCCCTGAGGCTGCTGGGCCAAAGAGGTCTTGGGCATCCAGCCCCTTGCTGGTCCCTTCCCTCTGACGAGGCCCTCTGAGCTCCAGCACCTTGCAGTGTGGAGACAGCCCCTGCCAGCAACATCCTCTCCAAGGAGGCCTCAACCGAGGCCTAGGCCCAGGGGAAAGGCACCAGCGGGGATGAGCCTGGGGAGGCGCCCGGGCATGTCTGGACCCGGTCCCCGCAGCCTGCCCCTTGGTGGGGCAGTACCCCCGGAGGCCAGGAAGATCTGGGCAAGGCTGGCCAGGGGCAGGGGCCCTGCTGGGTCCTCCCCATGGCCTGTGGGGCCTCTGAGCACAACCGGCCCTCTCCCACTGGAAGACCTCCCCGGCTGCCTCCAAAGGCCAGTTTGCCAACACTCCTGCCCGCTCTTCCCGCCAGGCACGCACAATGCTCCCAAGCCCGGGAGAAAAGCGCTTCGGGGTGGTGCTCTCTCCGGGCCCTTGCCCCTGAGCCTGTGGGCAAGGCCGGGGGAACACACTCCCAGACCAAGGCAGAAACATATGCACACGTCTGTTCCTGTCCCCTGCACCGGCAGAGAGCTCGGGGGAGCCAGACTCTCTCAGGCAGGTGCTGGGCTGGCCGACTGTGTGGGAAGGGGCAGAGCCGACCTAGGGGCAAGTTGGGCCTCTTGCTCTCCCTGCTGCCCTGAGGCTGCTGGGCCAAAGACGTCTTGGGCATCCAGCCCCTTACTGGTCCCTTCCCTCTGACGAGGCCCTCTGAGCTCCAGCACCTTGCAGTGTGGAGACAGCCCCTGCCAGCAATCTCCTCTCCAAGGAGGCCTCATCCGAGGCCTAGGCCCAGGGGAAAGGCACCAGCGGGGTTGAGCCAGGGGAGGCGCCCGGGCATGTCTGGACTCTGTCCCCGCAGCCTGCCCCTTGGTGGGGCAGTACGCCCGGAGGCCAGGAAGGTCTGGGCAAGGCTGGCCAGGGGCAGGGGCCCTGCTGGGTCCTGCCCCTGGCCTGTGGGGCCTCTGAGCACAACCGGCCCTCTCCCACTGGAAGACCTCCCCGGCTGCCTCCAAAGGCCGGTTTGCAAGCACTCCCGCCCACTGTTCCCGCCAGGCACGCACCATGCTCCCAAGCCCGTGAGAAAAGCGCTTCGGGGTGGTGCTCTCCTCGGGCCCTTGCCCCTGAGCCTGGGGGCCAGGCAGTTGGTCAACACTCCCAGACCAAGGCAGAACCACATGCACACGTCTGTTCCTGACCCCTGCACCGGCAGAGAGCTCGGGGGAGCCAGAGTCTGTCAGGCAGCTGCTGGGCTGGCCGCCTGTGTGGGAAGGGGCAGAGCCGACCTAGGGGCAAGTTGGGCCTCTTCCTCTCCCTGCTGCCCTGAGGCTGCTGGGCCAAAGAGGTCTTGGGCATCCAGCCCCTTGCTGGTCCCTTCCCTCTGATGAGGCCCTCTGAGCTCCAGCACCTTGCAGTGTGGAGACAGCCCCTGCCAGCAACCTCCTCTCCAAGGAGGCCTCAACCGAGGCCTAGGCCCAGGGGAAAGGCACCAGCGGGGATGAGCCTGGGGAGGCGCCCGGGCATGTCTGGACCCAGTCCCCGCAGCCTGCCCCTTGGTGGGGCAGTACCCCCGGAGGCCAGGAAGGTCTGGGCAAGGCTGGCCAGGGGCAGGGGCCCTGCTGGGTCCTGCCCCTGGCCTGTGGGGCCTCTGAGCACAACCGGCCCTTGCCCACTGGAAGACCTCCCCGGCTGCCTCCAAAGGCCGGTTTGCAAGCACTCCCGCCCACTGTTCCCGCCAGGCGTGCACAATGCTCCCAAGACCGGGAGAAAAGCGCTTCGGGGTGGTGGTCTCTCCGGGCCCCTGGCCCTGAGCCTGGGGGCCAGGCAGGGGATCCACAGTCCCAGGCCAAGGCAGAACCACATGCACACGTCTGTTCCTGCCCCCTCCACCGGCAGAGAGCTCGGGGGAGCCAGAGTCTGTCAGGCAGCTGCTGGGCTGGCCGCCTGTGTGGGAAGGGGCAGAGCCGACCTAGGGGCAAGTTGGGCCTCTTGCTCTCCCTGCTGCCCTGAGGCTGCTGGGCCAAAGAGGTCTTGGGCATCCAGCCCCTTGCTGGTCCCTTCACTCTGACGAGGCCCTCTGAGCTCCAGCACCTTGCAGTGTGGAGACAGCCCCTGCCAGCAACCTCTTCTCCAAGGAGGCCTCAACCGAGGCCTAGGCCCAGGGGAAAGGCACCAGCGGGGATGAGCCAGTGGAGGCGCACGGGTATGTCTGGACCCAGTCCCCGCAGCCTGCCCCTTGGTGGGGCAGTACCCCCGGAGGCCAGGAAGGTCTGGGCAAGGCTGGCCAGGGGCAGGGGCCCTGCTGGGTCCTGCCGCTGGCCTGTGGGGCCTCTGAGCACAACCGGCCCTCTCCCACTGGAAGACCTCCCCGGCTGCCTCCAAAGGCCGGTTTGCCAACACTCCCGCCCGCTGTTCCCGCCAGGCACGCACAATGCTCCCAAGCCCGGGAGAAAAGCGCTTCGGGGTGTTGCCCTCTCCGGCCCCTTGCCCCTGAGCCTGGGGTCCAGGCAGTGGGTCCACACTCCCAGACCAAGGCAGAACCACATGCACACGTCTGTTCCTTACCCCTGCACCGGCAGAGAGCTCGGGGGAGCCAGAGTCTGTCAGGCAGCTGCTGGGTTGGCTGCCTGTGTGGGAAGGGGCAGAGCCGACCTAGGGGCAAGTTGGGCCTCTTCCTCTCCCTGCTGCCCTGAGGCTGCTGGGCCAAAGACGTCTTGGGCATCCAGCCCCTTACTGGTCCCTTCCCTCTGACGAGGCCCTCTGAGCTCCAGCACCTTGCAGTGTGGAGACAGCCCCTGCCAGCAACCTCCTCTCCAAGGAGGCCTCAACCGAGGCCTAGGCCCAGGGGAAAGGCACCAGCGGGGATGAGCCAGTGGAGGCGCAAGGGCATGTCTGGACCCAGGCCCCGCAGCCTGCCCCTTGGTGGGGCAGTACCCCCGGAGGCCAGGAAGGTCTGGGCAAGGCTGGCCTGGGGCAGGGGCCCTGCTGCGTCCTGCCCCTGGCCTGTGGGGCCTCTGAGCACAAACGGCCCTCTCCCACTGGAAGACCTCCCCGGCTGCCTCCAAGGCCGGTTTGCAAGCGCTCCCGCCCACTGTTCCCAGCAGGCGTGCACAATGCTCCCAAGCCCGGGAGAAAAGCGCTTCGGGGTGGTGCTCTCCTCGGGCCCTTGCCCCTGAGCCTGGGGGCCAGGGAGTTGGAACACACTCCCAGGCCAAGGCAGAACGACATGCACACGTCTGTTCCTGCCCCCTACACCGGCAGAGAGCTCGGGGGAGCCAGAGACTGCCAGGCTGCTACTGGGCTGGCTGCCTGTGTGGGACGGGGCAGAGCCGACCTAGGGGCAAGTTGGGCCTCTTGCTCTCCCTGCTGCCCTGAGGCTGCTGGGTCAAAGAGGTCTTAGGCATCCAGCCCTTTGCTGGTCCCTTCCCTCTGACGAGGCCCTCTGAGCTCCAGCACCTTGCAGTGTGGAGACAGCCCCTGGCAGCAACCTCCTCTCCAAAGAGGCCTCAACCGAGGCCTACGCCCAGGGGAAAAGCACCAGCGGGGATGATCCTGGGGAGGCGCACGGACATGTCTGGACCCAGTCCCCGCAGCCTGCCCCTTGGTGGGGCAGTACCCCCGGAGGCCAGGAAGGTCTGGGCAACGCTGGCCAGGGGCAGGGTCCCTGCTGGGTCCTGCCCCTGGCCTGTGAGGCCTCTGAGCACAACCGGCCCTCTCCCACTGGAAGACCTCCCCAGCTGCCTCCAAAGTCCTGTTTGCAAACACTCCCGCCCGCTGTTCACGCCAGGCTCGCACAATGCTCCCAAGCCCGGGAGAAAAGCGCTTCGGGGTGGTGCTCTCTCCGGGCCCTTGCCCCTGAGCCTGGGGGCCAGTCAGTGGGTCCACACTCCCAGACCAAGGCAGAACCACATGCACACGTCTGTTCCTGACCCCTGCACCGGCAGAGAGCTCGGGGGAGCCAGAGTCTGTCAGGCAGCTGCTGGGCTGGCCGCCTGTGTGGGAAGGGGCAGAGCCGACCTAGGGGCAAGTTGGGCCTCTTGCTCTCCCTGCTGCCCTGAGGCTGCTGGGCCAAAGAGGTCTTGGGCATCCAGCCCCTTGCTGGTCCCTTCCCTCTGACGAGGCCCTCTGAGCTCCAGCACCTTGCAGTGTGGAGACAGCCCCTGCCAGCAACCTCCTCTCCAATGAGGCCTCAACCGAGGCCTAGGCCCAGGGGAAAGGCACCAGCGGGGATGAGCCTGGGGAGGCGCCCGGGCATGTCTGGACCCAGTCCCCGCAGCCTGCCCCTTGGTGGGGCAGTACCCCTGGAGGCCAGGAAGGTCTGGGCAAGGCTGACCAGGGGCAGGGGACCTGCTGGGTCCTGCCCCTGGCCTGTGGGGCCTCTGAGCACAACCGGGCCTCTCCCACTGGAAGACCTCCCCGGCTGCCTCCAAAGGCCGTTTTGCACGCACTCCCGCCCACTCTTCCCACCAAGCGCGCACAATGCTCCCAAGCCCGGGAGAAAAGCGCTTCGGGGTGGTGCTCTCTCCGGGCCCTTGCCCCTGAGACTGGGGTCCAGGCAGGGGGTCCACACTCCCAGGCCAAGGCAGAACCACATGCACACGTCTGTTCCTGACCCCTGCACCGGCAGAGAGCTCGGGGGAGCCAGAGTCTGTCAGGCAGCTGCTGGGCTGGCCGCCTTTGTGGGAAGGGGCAGAGCCGACCTAGGGGCAAGTAGGGCCTCTTGCTCTCCCTGCTGCCCTGAGGGTGCTGGGCCAAAGAGGTCTTGGGCATCCAGCCCTTTGCTTGTCCCTTCCCTCTGACGAGGCCCTCTGAGCTCCAGCACCTTGCAGTGTGGAGACAGCCCCTGCCAGCAACCTCCTCTCCAAGGAGGCCTCAACCGAGACCTAGGACCAGGGGAAAGGCACCAGCGGGGATGAGCCTGGGGAGGCGCCCAGGCATGTCTGGACCCAGTCCCCGCAGCCTGCCCCTTGGTGGGGCAGTACCCACGGAGGCCAGGAAGGTCTGGGAAAGGCTGGCCAGGGGCAGGGGACCTGCTGGGTCCTGCCCCTGGCCTGTGGGGCCTCTGAGCACAACCGGCCCTCTCCCACTGGAAGACCTCCCCGGCTGCCTCCAAAGTCCTGTTTGCCAACACTCCCACCCGCTGTTCACGCCAGACTTGCACAATGCTCCCAAGCCCGGGAGAAAAGCGCTTCGGGGTGGTGCTCTCTCCGGGCCCTTGCCCCTGAGCCTGGGGGCAAGGCATGGGGAACACACTCCCAGGCCAAGGCAGAACCACATGCCCACGTCTGTTCCTGTCCCCTGCACCGGCAGAGAGCTTGGGGTAGCCAGAGTCTGTCAGGCAGCTGCTGGGTTGGCCACCTGTTTGGGAAGGGGCAGAGCTGCCCTAGGGGCAAGTTGGGCCTCTTGCTCTCCCTGCTGCCCTGAGGCTGCTGGGCCAAAGACGTCTTGGGCATCCAGCCCCTTACTGGTCCCTTCCCTCTGACGAGGCCCTCTGAGCTCCAGCACCTTGCAGTGTGGAGACAGCCCCTGCCAGCAACCTCCTCTCCAAGGAGGCCTCAACCGAGGCCTAGGCCCAGGGGAAAGGCACCAGCGGGGATGAGCCTGGGGAGGCGCCCGAGCATGTCTGGACCCAGTCCCCGCAGCCTGCCCCTTGGTGGGGCAGTACCCCCGGAGGCCAGGAAGGTCTGGGAAAGGCTGGCCAGGGGCAGGGGACCTGCTGGGTCCTGCCCCTGGCCTGTGGGGCCTCTGAGCACAACCGGCCCTCTCCCACTGGAAGACCTCCCCGGCTGCCTCCAAAGGCCGGTTTGCAAGCGCTCCCGGCCACTGTTACCAGCAGGCGGGCACAATGCTCCTAAGCCCGGAAGAAAAGCGCTTCAGGTTGGTGCTCTCTCTGGGCCCTTGCCCCTGAGCCTGGGGGCAAGGCAGGGTGTCCACACTCCCAGGCCAAGGCAGAACCACATGCACACGTCTGACCTGCCCCCTGCACCGGCAGAGAGCTCGGGGGAGCCAGAGTCTGTCAGGCAGCTGCTGGGCTGGCCGCCTCTGTGGGAAGTGGCAGAGCCGACCTAGGGGCAAGTTGGGCCTCTTGCTCTCCCTGCTGCCCTGAGGCTGCTGGGCCAAAGAGGTCTTGGGCATCCAGCCCCTTGCTGGTCCCTTCCCTCTGACGAGGCCCTCTGAGCTCCAGCACCTTGCAGTGTGGAGACAGCCCCTGCCAGCAACCTCCTCTCCAAGGAGGCCTCAACCGAGGCCTAGGCCCAGGGGAAAGGCACCAGCGGGGATGAGCCTGGGGAGGCGCCCGGGCATGTCTGGACCCAGTCCCCGCAGCCTGCCCCTTGGTGGGGCAGTACCCCCGCAGGCCAGGAAGGTCTGGGCAAGGCTGGCCAGGGGCAGGGGCCCTGCTGGGTCCTGCCCCTGGCCTGTGGGGCCTCTGAGCACAACCGGCCCTCTCCCACTGGAAGAACTCCCCGGCTGCCTCCAAAGGCCAGTTTGCCAACACTCCCGCCCGCTGTTCCCGCCAGGCACGCACAATGCTCCCAAGCCCGGGAGAAAAGCGCTTCGGGGTGGTGCTCTCCTCGGGCCCTTGCCCCTGAGCCTGGGGGCCAGGCAGTTGGTCCACACTCCCAGACCAAGGCAGAACCACATGCACACGTCTGTTCCTGACCCCTGCACCGGCAGATAGCTCGGGGGAGCCAGAGTCTGTCAGGCAGCTGCTGGGCTGGCCGCCTGTGTGGGAAGGGGCAGAGCCGACCTAGGGGCAAGTTGGGCCTCTTCCTCTCCCTGCTGCCCTGAGGCTGCTGGGCCAAAGAGGTCTTGGGCATCCAGCCCCTTGCTGGTCCCTTCCCTCTGACGAGGCCCTCTGAGCTCCAGCACCTTGCAGTGTGGAGACAGCCCCTGCCAGCAACCTCCTCTCCAAGGAGGCCTCAACCGAGGCCTAGGCCCAGGGGAAAGGCACCAGCGGGGATGAGCCTGGGGAGGCGCCCGGGCATGTCTGGACCCAGTCCCCGCAGCCTGCCCCTTGGTGGGGCAGTACCCCCGGAGGCCAGGAAGATCTGGGCAAGGCTGGCCAGGGGCAGGGGCCCTGCTGGGTCCTCCCCATGGCCTGTGGGGCCTCTGAGCACAACCGGCCCTCTCCCACTGGAAGACCTCCCCGGCTGCCTCCAAAGGCCAGTTTGCCAACACTCCTGCCCGCTCTTCCCGCCAGGCACGCACAATGCTCCCAAGCCCGGGAGAAAAGCGCTTCGGGGTGGTGGTCTCTCCGGGCCCTTGCCCCTGAGCCTGGGGGCCAGGCAGGGGATCCACAGTCCCAGGCCAAGGCACAACAACATGCACACGTCTGTTCCTGCCCCCTCCACCGGCAGAGAGCTCGTGGGAGCCAGAGTCTGTCAGGCAGCTGCTGGGCTGGCCGCCTGTGTGGGAAGGGGCAGAGCCGACCTAGGGGCAAGTTGGGCCTCTTGCTCTCCCTGCTGCCCTGAGGCTGCTGGGCCAAAGAGGTCTTGGGCATCCAGCCCCTTGCTGGTCCCTTCCCTCTGACGAGGCCCTCTGAGCTCCAGCACCTTGCAGTGTGGAGACAGCCCCTGCCAGCAACCTCCTCTCCAAGGAGGCCTCAACCTAGGCCTAGGCCCAGGGGAAAGGCACCAGCGGGGATGAGCCAGTGGAGGCGCACGGGCATATCAGGACCCAGTCCCCGCAGCCTGCCCCTTGGTGGGGCAGTACCCCCGGAGGCCAGGAAGGTCTGGGCAAGGCTGGCCAGGGGCAGGGTCCCTGCTGGGTCCTGCCCCTGGCCTGTGGGGCCTCTGAGCACAACCGGCACTCTCCCACTGGAAGACCTCCCCGGCTGCCTCCAAAGGCGGGTTTGCCAACACTCCCGCCCGCTGTTCCCGCCAGGCACGCACAACGCTCCCAAGGCCAGGAGAAAAGCGCTTCGGGGTGTTGCTCTCTCCGGGCCCTTGCCCCTGAGCCTGGGGTCCAGGCAGTGGGTCCACACTCCCAGACCAAGGCAGAACCACATGCACACGTCTGTTCCTGACCCCTGCACCGGCAGAGAGCTCGGGGGAGCCAGAGTCTGTCAGGCAGCTGCTGGGTTGGCTGCCTGTGTGGGAAGGGGCAGAGCCGACCTAGGGGCAAGTTGGGCCTCTTGCTCTCCCTGCTGCCCTGAGGCTGCTGGGCCAAAGAGGTCTTGGGCATCCAGCCCCTTGCTGGTCCCTTCCCTCTGACGAGGCCCTCTGAGCTCCAGCACCTTGCAGTGTGGAGACAGCCCCTGCCAGCAACCTCCTCTCCAAGGAGGCCTCAACCGAGGCCTAGGCCCAGGGGAAAGGCACCAGCGGGGATGAGCCAGTGGAGGCGCAAGGGCATGTCTGGACCCAGGCCCCGCAGCCTGCCCCTTGGTGGGGCAGTACCCCCGGAGGCCAGGAAGGTCTGGGCAAGGCTTGCCTGGGGCAGGGGCCCTGCTGCGTCCTGCCCCTGGACTGTGGGGCCTCTGAGCACAAACGGCCCTCTCCCACTGGAAGACCTCCCCGGCTGCCTCCAAGGCCGGTTTGCAAGCGCTCCCGCCCACTGTTCCCAGCAGGCGTGCACAATGCTCCCAAGCCCGGGAGAAAAGCGCTTCGGGGTGGTGCTCTCCTCGGGCCCTTGCCCCTGAGCCTGGGGGCCAGGGAGTTGGAACACACTCCCAGGCCAAGGCAGAACGACATGCACACGTCTGTTCCTGCCCCCTACACCGGCAGAGAGCTCGGGGGAGCCAGAGACTGCCAGGCTGCTACTGGGCTGGCTGCCTGTGTGGGACGGGGCAGAGCCGACCTAGGGGCAAGTTGGGCCTCTTGCTCTCCCTGCTGCCCTGAGGCTGCTGGGTCAAAGAGGTCTTAGGCATCCAGCCCTTTGCTGGTCCCTTCCCTCTGACGAGGCCCTCTGAGCTCCAGCACCTTGCAGTGTGGAGACAGCCCCTGGCAGCAACCTCCTCTCCAAAGAGGCCTCAACCGAGGCCTACGCCCAGGGGAAAAGCACCAGCGGGGATGATCCTGGGGAGGCGCACGGACATGTCTGGACCCAGTCCCCGCAGCCTGCCCCTTGGTGGGGCAGTACCCCCGGAGGCCAGGAAGGTCTGGGCAACGCTGGCCAGGGGCAGGGTCCCTGCTGGGTCCTGCCCCTGGCCTGTGAGGCCTCTGAGCACAACCGGCCCTCTCCCACTGGAAGACCTCCCCAGCTGCCTCCAAAGTCCTGTTTGCAAACACTCCCGCCCGCTGTTCACGCCAGGCTCGCACAATGCTCCCAAGCCCGGGAGAAAAGCGCTTCGGGGTGGTGCTCTCTCCGGGCCCTTGCCCCTGAGCCTGGGGGCCAGTCAGTGGGTCCACACTCCCAGACCAAGGCAGAACCACATGCACACGTCTGTTCCTGACCCCTGCACCGGCAGAGAGCTCGGGGGAGCCAGAGTCTGTCAGGCAGCTGCTGGGCTGGCCGCCTGTGTGGGAAGGGGCAGAGCCGACCTAGGGGCAAGTTGGGCCTCTTGCTCTCCCTGCTGCCCTGAGGCTGCTGGGCCAAAGAGGTCTTGGGCATCCAGCCCCTTGCTGGTCCCTTCCCTCTGACGAGGCCCTCTGAGCTCCAGCACCTTGCAGTGTGGAGACAGCCCCTGCCAGCAACCTCCTCTCCAATGAGGCCTCAACCGAGGCCTAGGCCCAGGGGAAAGGCACCAGCGGGGATGAGCCTGGGGAGGCGCCCGGGCATGTCTGGACCCAGTCCCCGCAGCCTGCCCCTTGGTGGGGCAGTACCCCTGGAGGCCAGGAAGGTCTGGGCAAGGCTGACCAGGGGCAGGGGACCTGCTGGGTCCTGCCCCTGGCCTGTGGGGCCTCTGAGCACAACCGGGCCTCTCCCACTGGAAGACCTCCCCGGCTGCCTCCAAAGGCCGTTTTGCACGCACTCCCGCCCACTCTTCCCACCAAGCGCGCACAATGCTCCCAAGCCCGGGAGAAAAGCGCTTCGGGGTGGTGCTCTCTCCGGGCCCTTGCCCCTGAGACTGGGGTCCAGGCAGGGGGTCCACACTCCCAGGCCAAGGCAGAACCACATGCACACGTCTGTTCCTGACCCCTGCACCGGCAGAGAGCTCGGGGGAGCCAGAGTCTGTCAGGCAGCTGCTGGGCTGGCCGCCTTTGTGGGAAGGGGCAGAGCCGACCTAGGGGCAAGTAGGGCCTCTTGCTCTCCCTGCTGCCCTGAGGGTGCTGGGCCAAAGAGGTCTTGGGCATCCAGCCCTTTGCTTGTCCCTTCCCTCTGACGAGGCCCTCTGAGCTCCAGCACCTTGCAGTGTGGAGACAGCCCCTGCCAGCAACCTCCTCTCCAAGGAGGCCTCAACCGAGACCTAGGACCAGGGGAAAGGCACCAGCGGGGATGAGCCTGGGGAGGCGCCCAGGCATGTCTGGACCCAGTCCCCGCAGCCTGCCCCTTGGTGGGGCAGTACCCACGGAGGCCAGGAAGGTCTGGGAAAGGCTGGCCAGGGGCAGGGGACCTGCTGGGTCCTGCCCCTGGCCTGTGGGGCCTCTGAGCACAACCGGCCCTCTCCCACTGGAAGACCTCCCCGGCTGCCTCCAAAGTCCTGTTTGCCAACACTCCCACCCGCTGTTCACGCCAGACTTGCACAATGCTCCCAAGCCCGGGAGAAAAGCGCTTCGGGGTGGTGCTCTCTCCGGGCCCTTGCCCCTGAGCCTGGGGGCAAGGCATGGGGAACACACTCCCAGGCCAAGGCAGAACCACATGCCCACGTCTGTTCCTGTCCCCTGCACCGGCAGAGAGCTTGGGGTAGCCAGAGTCTGTCAGGCAGCTGCTGGGTTGGCCACCTGTGTGGGAAGGGGCAGAGCTGCCCTAGGGGCAAGTTGGGCCTCTTGCTCTCCCTGCTGCCCTGAGGCTGCTGGGCCAAAGACGTCTTGGGCATCCAGCCCCTTACTGGTCCCTTCCCTCTGACGAGGCCCTCTGAGCTCCAGCACCTTGCAGTGTGGAGACAGCCCCTGCCAGCAACCTCCTCTCCAAGGAGGCCTCAACCGAGGCCTAGGCCCAGGGGAAAGGCACCAGCGGGGATGAGCCTGGGGAGGCGCCCGAGCATGTCTGGACCCAGTCCCCGCAGCCTGCCCCTTGGTGGGGCAGTACCCCCGGAGGCCAGGAAGGTCTGGGAAAGGCTGGCCAGGGGCAGGGAACCTGCTGGGTCCTGCCCCTGGCCTGTGGGGCCTCTGAGCACAACCGGCCCTCTCCCACTGGAAGACCTCCCCGGCTGCCTCCAAAGGCCGGTTTGCAAGCGCTCCCGGCCACTGTTACCAGCAGGCGGGCACAATGCTCCTAAGCCCGGAAGAAAAGCGCTTCAGGTTGGTGCTCTCTCTGGGCCCTTGCCCCTGAGCCTGGGGGCAAGGCAGGGTGTCCACACTCCCAGGCCAAGGCAGAACCACATGCACACGTCTGACCTGCCCCCTGCACCGGCAGAGAGCTCGGGGGAGCCAGAGTCTGTCAGGCAGCTGCTGGGCTGGCCGCCTCTGTGGGAAGTGGCAGAGCCGACCTAGGGGCAAGTTGGGCCTCTTGCTCTCCCTGCTGCCCTGAGGCTGCTGGGCCAAAGAGGTCTTGGGCATCCAGCCCCTTGCTGGTCCCTTCCCTCTGACGAGGCCCTCTGAGCTCCAGCACCTTGCAGTGTGGAGACAGCCCCTGCCAGCAACCTCCTCTCCAAGGAGGCCTCAACCGAGGCCTAGGCCCAGGGGAAAGGCACCAGCGGGGATGAGCCTGGGGAGGCGCCCGGGCATGTCTGGACCCAGTCCCCGCAGCCTGCCCCTTGGTGGGGCAGTACCCCCGCAGGCCAGGAAGGTCTGGGCAAGGCTGGCCAGGGGCAGGGGCCCTGCTGGGTCCTGCCCCTGGCCTGTGGGGCCTCTGAGCACAACCGGCCCTCTCCCACTGGAAGAACTCCCCGGCTGCCTCCAAAGGCCAGTTTGCCAACACTCCCGCCCGCTGTTCCCGCCAGGCACGCACAATGCTCCCAAGCCCGGGAGAAAAGCGCTTCGGGGTGGTGCTCTCCTCGGGCCCTTGCCCCTGAGCCTGGGGGCCAGGCAGTTGGTCCACACTCCCAGACCAAGGCAGAACCACATGCACACGTCTGTTCCTGACCCCTGCACCGGCAGATAGCTCGGGGGAGCCAGAGTCTGTCAGGCAGCTGCTGGGCTGGCCGCCTGTGTGGGAAGGGGCAGAGCCGACCTAGGGGCAAGTTGGGCCTCTTCCTCTCCCTGCTGCCCTGAGGCTGCTGGGCCAAAGAGGTCTTGGGCATCCAGCCCCTTGCTGGTCCCTTCCCTCTGACGAGGCCCTCTGAGCTCCAGCACCTTGCAGTGTGGAGACAGCCCCTGCCAGCAACCTCCTCTCCAAGGAGGCCTCAACCGAGGCCTAGGCCCAGGGGAAAGGCACCAGCGGGGATGAGCCTGGGGAGGCGCCCGGGCATGTCTGGACCCAGTCCCCGCAGCCTGCCCCTTGGTGGGGCAGTACCCCCGGAGGCCAGGAAGATCTGGGCAAGGCTGGCCAGGGGCAGGGGCCCTGCTGGGTCCTCCCCATGGCCTGTGGGGCCTCTGAGCACAACCGGCCCTCTCCCACTGGAAGACCTCCCCGGCTGCCTCCAAAGGCCAGTTTGCCAACACTCCTGCCCGCTCTTCCCGCCAGGCACGCACAATGCTCCCAAGCCCGGGAGAAAAGCGCTTCGGGGTGGTGGTCTCTCCGGGCCCTTGCCCCTGAGCCTGGGGGCCAGGCAGGGGATCCACAGTCCCAGGCCAAGGCACAACAACATGCACACGTCTGTTCCTGCCCCCTCCACCGGCAGAGAGCTCGTGGGAGCCAGAGTCTGTCAGGCAACTGCTGGGCTGGCCGCCTGTGTGGGAAGGGGCAGAGCCGACCTAGGGGCAAGTTGGGCCTCTTGCTCTCCCTGCTGCCCTGAGGCTGCTGGGCCAAAGAGGTCTTGGGCATCCAGCCCCTTGCTGGTCCCTTCCCTCTGACGAGGCCCTCTGAGCTCCAGCACCTTGCAGTGTGGAGACAGCCCCTGCCAGCAACCTCCTCTCCAAGGAGGCCTCAACCTAGGCCTAGGCCCAGGGGAAAGGCACCAGCGGGGATGAGCCAGTGGAGGCGCACGGGCATATCAGGACCCAGTCCCCGCAGCCTGCCCCTTGGTGGGGCAGTACCCCCGGAGGCCAGGAAGGTCTGGGCAAGGCTGGCCAGGGGCAGGGTCCCTGCTGGGTCCTGCCCCTGGCCTGTGGGGCCTCTGAGCACAACCGGCACTCTCCCACTGGAAGACCTCCCCGGCTGCCTCCAAAGGCGGGTTTGCCAACACTCCCGCCCGCTGTTCCCGCCAGGCACGCACAACGCTCCCAAGGCCAGGAGAAAAGCGCTTCGGGGTGTTGCTCTCTCCGGGCCCTTGCCCCTGAGCCTGGGGTCCAGGCAGTGGGTCCACACTCCCAGACCAAGGCAGAACCACATGCACACGTCTGTTCCTGACCCCTGCACCGGCAGAGAGCTCGGGGGAGCCAGAGTCTGTCAGGCAGCTGCTGGGTTGGCTGCCTGTGTGGGAAGGGGCAGAGCCGACCTAGGGGCAAGTTGGGCCTCTTGCTCTCCCTGCTGCCCTGAGGCTGCTGGGCCAAAGAGGTCTTGGGCATCCAGCCCCTTGCTGGTCCCTTCCCTCTGACGAGGCCCTCTGAGCTCCAGCACCTTGCAGTGTGGAGACAGCCCCTGCCAGCAACATCCTCTCCAAGGAGGCATCAACCGAGGCCTATGCCCAGGGGAAAGGCACCAGCGGGGATGAGCCTGGGGAGGCGCCCAGGCATGTCTGGACCCAGTCCCCGCAGCCTGCCCCTTGGTGGGGAAGTACCCCCGGAGGCCAGGAAGGTCTGGGCAAGGCTGGCCAGGGGCAGGGGCCCTGCTGGGTCCTGCCCCTGGCCTGTGGGGCCTCTGAGCACAACCGGCCCTCTCCCACTGGAAACACTCCCCGGCTGACTCCAAAGGCCAGTTTGCCAACACTCCCGCCCGCTGTTCCCGCCAGGCACGCACAATGCTCCCAAGCCCGGGAGAAAAGCACTTCGGGGTGGTGCTCTCCTCGGGCCCTTGCCCCTGAGCCTGGGGGCCAGGCAGTTGGTCCACACTCCCAGACCAAGGCAGAACCACATGCACACGTCTGTTCCTGACCCCTGCACCGGCAGAGAGCTCGGGGGAGCCAGAGTCTGTCAGGCAGCTGCTGGGCTGGCCGCCTGTGTGGGAAGGGGCAGAGCCGACCTAGGGGCAAGTTGGGCCTCTTGCTCTCCCTGCTGCCCTGAGGCTGCTGGGCCAAAGAGGTCTTGGGCATCCAGCCCCTTGCTGGTCCCTTCCCTCTGACGAGGCCCTCTGAGCTCTAGCACCTTGCAGTGTGGAGACAGCCCCTGCCAGCAACATCCTATCCAAGGAGGCCTCAACCGAGGCCTAGGCCCAGGGGAAAGGCACCAGCGGGGATGAGCCTGGGGAGGCGCCCGGGCATGTCTGGACCCAGTCCCCGCAGCCTGCCCCTTGGTGGGGCAGTACCCCCGGAGGCCAGGAAGATCTGGGCAAGGCTGCCCAGGGGCAGGGGCCCTGCTGGGTCCTCCCCATGTCCTGTGGGGCCTCTGAGCACAACCGGCCCTCTCGCACTGGAAGACCTCCCCGGCTGCCTCCAAAGGCCAGTTTGCCAACACTCCTGCCCGTTCTTCCCGCCAGGCACGCACAATGCTCCCAAGCCCGGGAGAAAAGCGCTTCGGGGTGGTGCTCTCTCCGGGCCCTTGCCCCTGAGCCTGTGGGCAAGGCAGGGGGAACACACTCCCAGACCAAGGCAGAAACACATGCACACGTCTGGTCCTGTCCCCTGCACCGGCAGAGAGCTCGGGGGAGCCAGAGTCTCTCAGGCAGGTGCTGGGCTGGCCGCCTGTGTGGGAAGGGGCAGAGCCGACCTAGGGGCAAGTTGGGCCTCTTGCTCTCCCTGCTGCCCTGAGGCTGCTGGGCCAAAGAGGTCTTGGGCATCCAGCCCTTTGCTTGTCCCTTCCCTCTGACGAGGCCCTCTGAGCTCCAGCACCTTGCAGTGTGGAGACAGCCCCTGCCAGCAATCTCCTCTCCAAGGAGGCCTCAACCGAGGCCTAGGCCCAGGGGAAAGGCACCAGCGGGGTTGAGCCAGGGGAGGCGCCCGGGCATGTCTGGACCCTGTCCCCGCAGCCTGCCCCTTGGTGGGGCAGTACCCCCGGAGGCCAGGAAGGTCTGGGCAAGGCTGGCCAGGGGCAGGGGCCCTGCTGGGTCCTGCCCCTGGCCTGTGGGGCCTCTGAGCACAACCGGCCCTCTCCCACTGGAAGACCTCCCCGGCTGCCTCCAAAGGCCGGTTTGGAAGCACTCCCGCCCACTGTTCCCGCCAGGCGCGCACAATGCTCCCAAGCCCGGGAGAAAAGCGCTTCGGGGTGGTGGTCTCTCCGGGCCCTTGCCCCTGAGCCTGGGGGCCAGGCAGGGGATCCACAGTCCCAGGCCAAGGCACAACAACATGCACACGTCTGTTCCTGACCCCTGCACCGGCAGAGAGCTCGGGGGAGCCAGAGTCTGTCAGGCAGCTGCTGGGCTGGCCGCCTTTGTGGGAAGGGGCAGAGCCGACCTAGGGGCAAGTAGGGCCTCTTGCTCTCCCTGCTGCCCTGAGGCTGCTGGGCCAAAGAGGTCTTGGGCATCCAGCCCTTTGCTTGTCCCTTCCCTCTGACGAGGCCCTCTGAGCTCCAGCACCTTGCAGTGTGGAGACAGCCCCTGCCAGCAACCTCCTCTCCAAGGAGGCCTCAACCGACCCTAGGACCAGGGGAAAGGCACCAGCGGGGATGAGCCTGGGGAGGCGCCCAGGCATGTCTGGACCCAGTCCCCGCAGCCTGCCCCTTGGTGGGGCAGTACCCACGGAGGCCAGGAAGGTCTGGGAAAGGCTGGCCAGGGGCAGGGGACCTGCTGGGTCCTGCCCCTGGCCTGTGGGGCCTCTGAGCACAACCGGCCCTCTCCCACTGGAAGACCTCCCCGGCTGCCTCCAAAGTCCTGTTTGCCAACACTCCCACCCGCTGTTCACGCCAGACTTGCACAATGCTCCCAAGCCCGGGAGAAAAGCGCTTCGGGGTGGTGCTCTCTCCGGGCCCTTGCCCCTGAGCCTGGGGGCAAGGCATGGGGAACACACTCCCAGGCCAAGGCAGAACCACATGCCCACGTCTGTTCCTGTCCCCTGCACCGGCAGAGAGCTTGGGGTAGCCAGAGTCTGTCAGGCAGCTGCTGGGTTGGCCGCCTGTGTGGGAAGGGGCAGAGCCGCCCTAGGGGCAAGTTGGGCCTCTTGCTCTCCCTGCTGCCCTGAGGCTGCTGGGCCAAAGACGTCTTGGGCATCCAGCCCCTTACTGGTCCCTTCCCTCTGACGAGGCCCTCTGAGCTCCAGCACCTTGCAGTGTGGAGACAGCCCCTGCCAGCAACCTCCTCTCCAAGGAGGCCTCAACCGAGGCCTAGGCCCAGGGGAAAGGCACCAGCGGGGATGAGCCTGGGGAGGCGCCCGAGCATGTCTGGACCCAGTCCCCGCAGCCTGCCCCTTGGTGGGGCAGTACCCCCGGAGGCCAGGAAGGTCTGGGAAAGGCTGGCCAGGGGCAGGGGCCCTGCTGGGTCCTGCCCCTGGCCTGTGGGGCCTCTGAGCACAACCGGCCCTCTCCCACTGGAAGAACTCCCCGGCTGCCTCCAAAGGCCAGTTTGCCAACACTCCCGCCCGCTGTTCCCGCCAGGCACGCACAATGCTCCCAAGCCCGAGAGAAAAGCGCTTCGGGGTGGTGCTCTCCTCGGGCCCTTGCCCCTGAGCCTGGGGGCAAGGCAGTTGGTCCACACTCCCAGACCAAGGCAGAACCACATGCACACGTCTGTTCCTGACCCCTGCACCGGCAGATAGCTCGGGGGAGCCAGAGTCTGTCAGGCAGCTGCTGGGCTGGCCGCCTGTGTGGGAAGGGGCAGAGCCGACCTAGGGGCAAGTTGGGCCTCTTCCTCTCCCTGCTGCCCTGAGGCTGCTGGGCCAAAGAGGTCTTGGGCATCCAGCCCCTTGCTGGTCCCTTCCCTCTGACGAGGCCCTCTGAGCTTCAGCACCTTGCAGTGTGGAGACAGCCCCTGCCAGCAACATCCTCTCCAAGGAGGCCTCAACCGAGGCCTAGGCCCAGGGGAAAGGCACCAGCGGGGATGAGCCTGGGGAGGCGCCCGGGCATGTCTGGACCCAGTCCCCGCAGCCTGCCCCTTGGTGGGGCAGTACCCCCGGAGGCCAGGAAGATCTGGGCAAGGCTGGCCAGGGGCAGGGGCCCTGCTGGGTCCTCCCCATGGCCTGTGGGGCCTCTGAGCACAACCGGCCCTCTCCCACTGGAAGACCTCCCCGGCTGCCTCCAAAGGCCAGTTTGCCAACACTCCTGCCCGCTCTTCCCGCCAGGCACGCACAATGCTCCCAAGCCCGGGAGAAAAGCGCTTCGGGGTGGTGGTCTCTCCGGGCCCTTGCCCCTGAGCCTGGGGGCCAGGCAGGGGATCCACAGTCCCAGGCCAAGGCACAACAACATGCACACGTCTGTTCCTGCCCCCTCCACCGGCAGAGAGCTGGGGGGAGCCAGAGTCTGTCAGGCAGCTGCTGGGCTGGCCGCCTGTGTGGGAAGGGGCAGAGCCGACCTAGGGGCAAGTTGGGCCTCTTGCTCTCCCTGCTGCCCTGAGGCTGCTGGGCCAAAGAGGTCTTGGGCATCCAGCCCCTTGCTGGTCCCTTCCCTCTGACGAGGCCCTCTGAGCTCCAGCACCTTGCAGTGTGGAGACAGCCCCTGCCAGCAACCTCCTCTCCAAGGAGGCCTCAACCTAGGCCTAGGCCCAGGGGAAAGGCACCAGCGGGGATGAGCCAGTGGAGGCGCACGGGCATATCAGGACCCAGTCCCCGCAGCCTGCCCCTTGGTGGGGCAGTACCCCCGGAGGCCAGGAAGGTCTGGGCAAGGCTGGCCAGGGGCAGGGTCCCTGCTGGGTCCTGCCCCTGGCCTGTGGGGCCTCTGAGCACAACCGGCCCTCTCCCACTGGAAGACCTCCCCGGCTGCCTCCAAAGGCGGGTTTGCCAACACTCCCGCCCGCTGTTCCCGCCAGGCACGCACAACGCTCCCAAGGCCAGGAGAAAAGCGCTTCGGGGTGTTGCTCTCTCCGGGCCCTTGCCCCTGAGCCTGGGGTCCAGGCAGTGGGTCCACACTCCCAGACCAAGGCAGAACCACATGCACACGTCTGTTCCTGACCCCTGCACCGGCAGAGAGCTCGGGGGAGCCAGAGTCTGTCAGGCAGCTGCTGGGTTGGCTGCCTGTGTGGGAAGGGGCAGAGCCGACCTAGGGGCAAGTTGGGCCTCTTGCTCTCCCTGCTGCCCTGAGGCTGCTGGGCCAAAGAGGTCTTGGGCATCCAGCCCCTTGCTGGTCCCTTCCCTCTGACGAGGCCCTCTGAGCTCCAGCACCTTGCAGTGTGGAGCCAGCCCCTGCCAGCAACCTCCTCTCCAAGGAGGCATCAACCGAGGCCTATGCCCAGGGGAAAGGCACCAGCGGGGATGAGCCTGGGGAGGCGCCCAGGCATGTCTGGACCCAGTCCCCGCAGCCTGCCCCTTGGTGGGGCAGTACCCCCGGAGGCCAGGAAGGTCTGGGCAAGGCTGGCCAGGGGCAGGGGCCCTGCTGGGTCCTGCCCCTGGCCTGTGGGGCCTCTGAGCACAACCGGCCCTCTCCCACTGGAAGACCTCCCCGGCTGCCTCCAAAGGCCGGTTTGGAAGCACTCCCGCCCACTGTTCCCGCCAGGCGCGCACAATGCTCCCAAGCCCGGGAGAAAAGCGCTTCGGGGTGGTGGTCTCTCCGGGCCCTTGCCCCTGAGCCTGGGGGCCAGGCAGGGGATCCACAGTCCCAGGCCAAGGCACAACAACATGCACACGTCTGTTCCTGCCCCCTCCACCGGCAGAGAGCTGGGGGGAGCCAGAGTCTGTCAGGCAGCTGCTGGGCTGGCCGCCTGTGTGGGAAGGGGCAGAGCCGACCTAGGGGCAAGTTGGGCCTCTTGCTCTCCCTGCTGCCCTGAGGCTGCTGGGCCAAAGACGTCTTGGGCATCCAGCCCCATGCTGGTCCCTTCCCTCTGACGAGGCCCTCTGAGCTCCAGCACCTTGCAGTGTGGAGACAGCCCCTGCCAGCAACCTCCTCTCCAAGGAGGCCTCAACCGAGGCCTAGGCACAGGGGAAAGGCACCAGCGGGGATGAGCCTGGGGAGGCGCCCGGGCATGTCTGGACCCAGTCCCCGCAGCCTGCCCCTTGGTGGGGCAGTACCCCCGGAGGCCAGGAAGGTCTGGGCAAGGCTGGCCAGGGGCAGGGGCCCTGCTGGGTCCTGCCCCTGGCCTGTGGGGCCTCTGAGCACAACCGGCCCTCTCCCACTGGAAGACCTCCCCGGCTGCCTCCAAAGGCGGGTTTGCCAACACTCCCGCCCGCTGTTCCGCCAGGCACGCACAACACTCCCAAGGCCAGGAGAAAAGCGCTTCGGGGTGTTGCTCTCTCCGGGCCCTTGCCCCTGAGCCTGGGGTCCAGGCAGTGGGTCCACACTCCCAGACCAAGGCAGAACTACATGCACACGTCTGTTCCTGACCCCTGCACCGGCAGAGAGCTCGGGGGAGCCAGAGTCTGTCAGGCAGCTGCTGGGTTGGCTGCCTATGTGGGAAGGGGCAGAGCCGACCTAGGGGCAAGTTGGGCCTCTTGCTCTCCCTGCTGCCCTGAGGCTGCTGGGCCAAAGAGGTCTTGGGCATCCAGCCCCTTGCTGGTCCCTTCCCGCTGACGAGGCCCTCTGAGCTCCAGCACCTTGCAGTGTGGAGACAGCCCCTGCCAGCAACCTCCTCTCCAAGGAGGCATCAACCGAGGCCTATGCCCAGGGGAAAGGCACCAGCGGGGATGAGCCTGGGGAGGCGCCCAGGCATGTCTGGACCCAGTCCCCGCAGCCTGCCCCTTGGTGGGGCAGTACCCCCGGAGGCCAGGAAGGTCTGGGCAAGGCTGGCCAGGGGCAGGGGACCTCCTGGGTCCTGCCCCTGGCCTGTGAGGCCTCTGAGCACAACCGGCCCTCTCCCTCTGGAAGACCTCCACGGCTGCCTCCAAAGTCCTGTTTGCAAACACTCCCGCCCGCTGTTCACGCCAGGCTCGCACAATGCTCCCAAGCCCGTGAGGAAAGCGCTTCGGGGTGGTGCTCTCTCCGGGCCCTTGCCCCTGAGCCTGGGGGCAAGGCAGGGGGAACACACTCCCAGGCCAAGGCAGAACCACATGCCCACGTCTGTTCCTGTCCCCTTCACCGGCAGAGAGCTTGGGGGAGCCAGAGTCTGTCAGGCAGCTGATGGGTTGGCCGCCTGTGTGGGAAGGGGCAGAGCCGACCTAGGGGCAAGTTGGGCCTCTTGCTCTCCCTGCTGCCCTGAGGCTGCTGGGCCAAAGACGTCTTGGGCATCCAGCCCCTTACTGGTCCCTTCCCTCTGACGAGGCCCTCTGAGCTCCAGCACCTTGCAGTGTGGAGACAGCCCCTGCCAGCAACCTCCTCTCCAAGGAGGCCTCAACCGAGGCCTAGGCCCAGGGGAAAGGCACCAGCGGGGATGAGCCTGGGGAGGCGCCCGGGCATGTCTGGACCCAGGCCCCGCAGCCTGCCCCTTGGTGGGGCAGTACCCCCGGAGGCCAGGAAGGTCTGGGCAAGGCTGGCCAGGGGCAGGGGCCCTGCTGCGTCCTGCCCCTGGCCTGTGGGGCCTCTGAGCACAACCGGCCCTCTCCCACTGGAAGACCTCCCCGGCTGCCTCCAAAGGCCGGTTTGCAAGCGCTCCCGCCCACTGTTCCCAGCAGGCGTGCACAATGCTCCCAAGCCTGGGAGAAAAGCGCTTCAGGGTGGTGCTCTCTCCGGGCCCTTGCCCCTGAGCCTGGGGGCAAGGCAGGGTGTCCACACTCCCAGGATAAGGCAGAACCACATGCACACGTCTGATCTGTCCCCTGCACCGGCAGAGAGCTCGGGGGAGCCAGAGTCTGTCAGGCAGCTGCTGGGCTGGCCGCCTGTGTGGGAAGGGGCAGAGCCAACCTAGGGGCAAGTTGGGCCTCTTGCTCTCCCTGCTGCCCTGAGGCTGCTGGGCCAAAGAGGTCTTGGGCATCCAGCCCCTTGCTGGTCCCTTCCCTCTGACGAGGCCCTCTGAGCTCCAGCACCTTGCAGTGTGGAGACAGCCCCTGCCAGCAACCTCCTCTCCAAGGAGGCCTCAACCGAGGCCTAGGCCCAGGGGAAAGGCACCAGCGGGGATGAGCCTGGGGAGGCGCCTGGGCATGTCTGGACCCAGTCCCCGCAGCCTGCCCCTTGGTGGGGCAGTACCCCCGGAGGCCAGGAAGGTCTGGGCAAGGCTGCCAGGGGCAGGGACACTGCTGGGTCCTGCCCCTGGCCTGTTGGGCGTCTGAGCACAACCGGCACTCTCCCGCTGGAAGACCTCCCCGTCTGCCTCGAAAGGCCGGTTTGCAAGCACTCCCGCCCGCTGTTCCCGCCAGGCACGCACAATGCTCCCAAGCCCGGGAGAAAAGCGCTTTGGGGTGGTGCTCTCACCGGGCCCTTGCCCCTGAGCCTGGGGGCCAGGCAGGGGGAACACACTCCCAGGCCAGGGCAGAACGACATGCACACGTCTGTTCCTGCCCCCTACACCGGCAGAGAGCTCGGGGGAGCCAGAGACTGCCAGGCTGCTGCTGGGCTGGCCGCCTGTGTGGGAAGGGGCAGAGCCGACCTAGGGGCAAGTTGGGCCTCTTGCTCTCCCTGCTGCCCTGAGGCTGCTGGGTCAAAGAGGTCTTGGGCATCCAGCCCTTTGCTGGTCCCTTCCCTCTGACGAGGCCCTCTGAGCTCCAGCACCTTGCAGTGTGGAGACAGCCCCTGCCAGCAACCTCCTCTCCAAGGAGGCCTCAACCGAGGCCTAGGCCCAGGGGAAAGGCACCAGCGGGGATGAGCCTGGGGAGGCGCCCGGGGATGTCTGGACCCAGTCCCCGCAGCCTGCCCCTTGGTGGGGCAGTACCCCCGGAGGCCAGGAAGGTCTGGGCAAGGCTGGCCAGGGGCAGGGGCCCTGCTGGGTCCTGCCCCTGGCCTGTGGGGCCTCTGAGCACAACCGGACCTCTCCCACTGGAAGACCTCCCCGGCTGCCTCCAAAGTACTGTTTGCAAACACTCCCGCCCGCTGTTCACGCCAGGCTCGCACAATGCTCCCAAGCCCGGGAGAAAAGCGCATTGGGGTGGTTCTCTCTCCGGGCCCTTGCCCCTGAGCCTGGGGGCAAGGCACGGGGAACACACTCCCTGGCCAAGGCAGAACCACATGCCCACGTCTGTTCCTGTCCCCTGCACCGGCAGAGAGCTTGGGGGAGCCAGAGTCTGGCAGGCAGCTGCTGGGTTGGCTGCCTGTGTGGGAAGGGGCAGAGCCGACCTAGGGGCAAGTTGGGCCTCTTGCTCTCCCTGCTGCCCTGAGGCTGCTGGGCCAAAGACGTCTTGGGCATCCAGCCCCTTACTAGTTCCTTCCCTCTGACGAGGCCCTCTGAGCTCCAGCACCTTGCAGTGTGGAGACAGCCCCTGCCAGCAACCTCCTCTCCAAGGAGGCCTCAACCGAGGCCTAGGCCCAGGGGAAAGGCACCAGCGGGGATGAGCCAGGGGAGGCACCCGAGCATGTCTGGACCCAGTCCCCGCAGCCTGCCCCTTGGTGGGGCAGTACCCCCGGAGGCCAGGAAGGTCTGGGCAAGGCTGGCCAGGGGCAGGGGCCCTGCTGCGTCCTGCCCCTGGCCTGTGGGGCCTCTGAGCACAACCGGCCCTCTCCCACTGGAAGACCTCCCCGGCTGCCTCCAAAGGCCGGTTTGCAAGCGCTCCCGCCCACTGTTCCCAGCAGGCGTGCACAATGCTCCCAAGCCCGGGAGAAAAGCGCTTCAGGGTGGTGCTCTCTCCGGGCCCTTGCCCCTGAGCCTGGGGTCAAGGCACGGTGTCCACACTCCCAGGCCAAGTCAGAACCACATGCCCACGTCTGTTCCTGCCCCCTGCACCGGCAGAGAGCTCGGGGGAGCCAGAGTCTGTCAGGCAGCTGCTGGGCTGGTCGCCTGTGTGGGAAGGGGAGAGCTGACCTAGGGGCAAGTTGGGCCTCTTGCTCTCCCTGCTGCCCTGAGGCTGCTGGGCCAAAGAGGTCTTGGGCATCCATCCCGTTGCTGGTCCCTTCCCTCTGACGAGGCCCTCTGAGCTCCAGCACCTTGCAGTGTGGAGACAGCCCCTGCCAGCAACCTCCTCTCCAAGGAGGCCTCAACCGAGGCCTAGGCCCAGGGGAAAGGCACCAGGGGGATGAGCCTGGGGAGGCGCCCGGGCATGTCTGGGCCCATTCCCCGCAGCCTACCCCTTGATGGGGCTGTAACCCCGGAGGCAGGAAGGTCTGGGCAAGGCTGGCCAGGGGCAGGGGCCCTGGTGGGTCCTGCCCCTGGCCTGTGGGGCCTCTGAGCACAACCGGCCCTCTCCCACTGGAAGACCTCCCCGGCTGCCTCCAAAGGCCGGTTTGCAAGCACTCCCGCCCACTGTTCCCACCAAGCGTGCACAATTCTCCCAAGCCCGGGAGAAAAGCGCTTCGGGGTGCTGCTCTCTCCGGGCCCTTGCCCCTGAACCTGGGGGCCAGGCAGTTGGTCCACACTCGGAGACCAAGGCAGAACCACATGCACACGTCTGTTCCTGACCCCTGCACCGGCAGAGAGCTCGGGGGAGCCAGAGTCTGTCAGGCAGCTGCTGGGCTGGCCGCCTGTGTGGGAAGGGGCAGAGCCGACCTAGGGGCAAGTTGGGCCTCTTCCTCTCCCTGCTGCCCTGAGGCTGCTGGGCCAAAGAGGTCTTGGGCATCCAGCCCCTTGCTGGTCCCTTCCCTCTGATGAGGCCCTCTGAGCTCCAGCACCTTGCAGTGTGGAGACAGCCCCTGCCAGCAACCTCCTCTCCAAGGAGGCCTCAACCGAGGCCTAGGCCTAGGGGAAAGGCACCAGCGGGGATGAGCCTGGGGAGGCGCCTGGCCATGTCTGGACCCAGTCCCCGCAGCCTGCCCCTTGGTGGCGCAGTACCCCCGGAAGCCAGGAAGGTCTCGGCAAGGCTGCCAGGGGCAGGGACACTGCTGGGTCCTGCCCCTGGCCTGTTGGGCGTCTGAGCACAACCGACACTCTCCCGCTGGAAGACCGCCCCGTCTGCCTCCAAAAGACGGTTTGCAAGCACTCCCACCCGCTGTTCCCCCAGGCACGCACAATGCTCCCAAGCCCGGGAGAAAAGCGCTTCGGGGTGGTGCTCTCTCCGGGCCCTTGCCCCTGAGCCTGGGACCAGGCAGGGGGAACACACTCCCAGGCCAATGGAGAACGACATGCACACGTCTGTTCCTGCCCCCTACACCGGCAGAGAGCTCGGGGGAGCCAGAGACTGCCAGGCTGCGGCTGGGCTGGCTGCCTGTGTGGGACGGGGCAGAGCCGACCTAGGGGCAAGTTGGGCCTCTTGCTCTCCCTGCTGCCCTGAGGCTGCTGGGTCAAAGAGGTCTTGGGCATCCAGCCCTTTGCTGGTGCCTTCCCTCTGACGAGGCCCTCTGAGCTCCAGCACCTTGCAGTGTGGAGACAGCCCCTGCCAGCAACCTCCTCTCCAAAGAGGCCTCAACCGAGGACTACACCCAGGGGAAAGGCACCAGCGGGGATGATCCTGGGGAGGCGCACGGACATGTCTGGACCCAGTCTCCGCAGCCTGCCCCTTGGTGGGGCAGTACCCCCGGAGGCCAGGAAGGTCTGGGCAAGTCTGGCCAGGGGCAGGGGCCCTGCTGGGTCCTGCCCCTGGCCTGTGGGGCCTCTGAGCACAACCGGCCCTCTCCCACTGGAAGACCTCCCCGGCTGCCTCCAAAGTCCTGTTTGCAAACACTCCCGCCCGCTGTTCACGTCAGGCTCGCACAATGCTCCCAAGCCCGGGAGAAAAGGACTTCGGAGTGGTGCTCTCTCCGGGCCCTTGCCCCTGAGCCTGGGGGCAAGGCAGGGGGAACACACTCCCAGGCCAAGGCAGAACCACATGCCCACGTCTGTTCCTGTCCCCTGCACCGGCAGAGAGCTTGGGGGAGCCAGAGTCTGTCAGGCAGGTGCTGGGTTGGCCGCCTCTGTGGGAAGGGGCAGAGCCGACCTAGGGGCAAGTTGGGCCTCTTGCTCTCCCTGCTGCCCTGAGGCTGCTGGGCCAAAGACGTCTTGGGCATCCAGCCCCTCGCTGGTCCCTTCCCTCTGACGAGGCCCTCTGAGCTCCAGCACCTTGCAGTGTGGAGACAGCCCCTGCCAGCAACCTCCTCTCCAAGGAGGCCTCAACCGAGGCCTAGGCCCAGGGGAAAGGCACCAGAGGGGATGAGCCAGGGGAGGCGCCCGAGCATGTCTGGACCCAGTTCCCGCAGCCTGCCCCTTGGTGGGGCAGTACCCCCGGAGGCCAGGAAGGGCTGGGCAAGGCTGGCCAGGGGCAGGGGCCCTGCTGGGTCCTGCCCCTGGCCTGTGGGGCCTCTGAGCACAACCGGCCCTCTCCCACTGATAGACCTCCCCGGCTGCCTCCAAAGGCTGGTTTGCAAGCACTCAATCCCGCTGTTCACGCCAGCTGCGGACAATGCTCCCAAGCCCGGGAGAAAAGCATTTTGGGGTGGTGCTCACTCCGGGCTTTGGAAGACCTCCCCGGCTGCCTCCAAGGCCGGTTTGCAAGCACTTCTGCCTGCTGTTCCCGCCACCCGCGCACAATGCTCCCAAGCCCGGGAGAAAAGCGTTTCGGGGTGGTGTTCTCTCTGGACCCAAGAAAGACCTCCCGGGCTGCCCCCAAATGCCGGTTTGCAAGCACTCCCACTCACTGTTCCCGCCATCCGTGCAAATGCTCCAAGCCCAGGAGAAAAGCCCTTCAGGGTGGTGCTCTCTCCCGGCCCTTGGAAGACCTCCCCGGCTGCCTCCAAAGGCTGGATTTCAAGTACTCCCTCCCGCTGTCCCGCCAGCCGCACACAATGCTCCCAATCACGGGAGAAAAGCGCTTCGGGGTGGTGCTCTCTACGGGCCCTTGGAAGACCTCCCCGTTTGTCTCCAAAGGCCGGTTTGCAAGCACTCATGCCCGCTGTTCCCGCCAGCCGCGCACAATGCTCCCAAGCCTAGGAGAAAAGCGCTTCGGGGTGGTGCTCTCTCCCGGCCCTTGGAAGACCTCCCCGGCTGCCTCCAAAGGCCGGTTTGCAAGCACTCAATCCCGCTGTTCCCGCCAGCCGCGCACAATGCTCCCAAGCCCGGGAGAAAAGCGCTTCGGGGTGGTGCTCTCTCCCGGCCCTTGGAAGACCTCCCCGGCTGCCTCCAAAGGCTGGTTTTCAAGAACTCCCTCCCGCTGACCCGCCAGCCGCACACAATGCTCCCAAGCCCGGGAGAAAAGCATTTTGAGGTGGTCTCTCTCCGGGCCCTTGGAAGACTCCCCGGCTGCCTCTAAAGGCCGGTTTGCAAGCACTCATGTCCTCTGTTCCCGACAGCCGCGAACAATGCTCCCAATTCCGTGAGAAAAGTGCTTCGGGATGGTGCTCTCTCCGGGCCCTTGGAAGACCTCCCAAGCTGCCTCCAAAGGCCGGTTTGCAAGCACTCCCGCCCGCTGTTCCCGCCAGCCTCGCACAATGCTCCCAAGCCCGGGAGAAAAGCGCTTCGGGGTGGTGTTCTCTCCGTGCCAATGGAGGACCTCCCTGGCTGCCCCCAAAGGCCGGTTTGCAAGCACTCCCACTCGCTGTTCCCGCCAGCCACGCACAATCCTCCAAAACCCCGGAGAAAAGCGCTTCGGGGTGGTGTTCTCTCCGTGCCCATGGAAGACCTCCCGGGGTGCCCCCAAAGGCCGGTTTGGAAGCACTCCGACTCGCTGTTCCCGCCATCCGCGCACAATGCTCCCAAGCCCGGGAGAAAAGCATTTTGGGGTGGTGCTCACACCGGGCCCTGGAAGACCTCCCCGGCTGCCTCCAAAGGACGGTTTTCAAGCACTCCTGCCTGCTGTTCCCGCCACCCGCGCACAATGCTCCCAAGCCCGGGAGAAAAGCATTTTGGGGTGGTGCTCACTCCGGGCCCTTGGAAGACCTCCCCGGCTGCCTCCAATGGCCAGTTTGCAAGCACTCATGTCCGCTGTTCCCACCAGCCGCGCACAATGCTCCCAAGCCCGGGAGAAAAGCTTTTTGGGGTGGTGCTCACTCCGGGCCCTGGAAGACCTCCCCGGCTGCCTCCAAAGGCCAGTTTTCAAGCACTCCTGCCTGCTGTTCCCGCCACCTGCGCACAATGCTCCCAAGCCCGGGAGAAAAGCATTTTGGGGTGGTGCTCACTCCGGGCCCTTGGAAGACCTCCCCGGCTGCCTCCAATGGCCAGTTTGCAAGCACTCATGTCCGCTGTTCCCACCAGCCGCGCACAATGCTCCCAAGCCCGGGAGAAAAGCTTTTTGGGGTGGTGCTCACTCCGGGCCCTGGAAGACCTCCCCGGCTGCCTCCAAAGGCCGGTTTGCAAGGACTCCTTCCTGCTGTTCCCGCCAGCCACGCACAATGCTCCCAAGCCCGGGAGAGAAGCATTTTGGGGTGGTGCTCTCTACAGGCCCTTGGAAGACCTCCCCGGCTGCCTCCAGTGGCCAGTTTGCAAGCACTCATGCCCGCTGTTCCCACCAGCCGCGCACAATGCTCCCAAGCCCGGGAGAAAAGCTTTTTGGGGTGGTGCTCACACCGGGCCCTGGAAGACCTCCCCGGCTGCCTGCAAAGGCCGGTTTTCAAGCACTCCTGCCTGCTGTTCCTGCCACCCGCGCACAATACTCCCAAGCCCGGGAGAAAAGCGCTTCGGGGTGGTGCTCTCTACAGGCCCTTGGAAGACCTCCCCGGCTGCCTCCAATGGCCAGTTTGCAAGCACTCATGTCCGCTGTTCCCACCAGCCGCGCAAAATGCTCCCAAGCCCGGGAGAAAAGCTTTTTGGGGTGGTGCTCACACCGGGCCCTGGAAGACCTCCCCAGCTGCCTGCAAAGGCCGGTTTTCAAGCAGTCCTGCCTGCTGTTCCCGCCAGCCGCGCACAATGCTCCCAAGCCCGGGAGAAAAGCTTTTTGGGGTGGTGCTCACACCGGGCCCTGGAAGACCTCCCCGGCTGCCTCCAAAGGACGGTTTTCAAGCACTCCTGCCTGCTGTTCCCGCCACCTGCGCACAATGCTCCCAAGCCCGGGAGAAAAGCGCTTCGGGGTGGTGCTCTCTCCGGGCCCTTGCCCCTGAGCCTGGGGGCCAGGCAGTTGGAACACACTCCCAGGCCAATGCAGAACGACATGCACACGTCTGTTCCTGCCCCCTACACCGGCAGAGAGCTCGGGGGAGCCAGAGACTGCCAGGCTGCTGCTGGGCTGGCTGCCTGTGTGGGACGGGGCAGAGCCGACCTAGGGGCAAGTTGGGCCTCTTGCTCTCCCTGCTGCCCTGAGGCTGCTGGGTCAAAGAGGTCTTGGGCATCCAGCCCTTTGCTGGTCCCTTCCCTCTGACGAGGCCCTCTGAGCTCCAGCACCTTGCAGTGTGGAGACAGCCCCTGCCAGCAACCTCCTCTCCAAAGAGGCCTCAACCGAGGTCTACGCCCAGGGGAAAAGCACCAGCGGGGATGATCCTGGGGAGGCGCACGGACATGTCTGGACCCAGTCCCCGCAGCCTGCCCCTTGGTGGGGCAGTACCCCCGGAGGCCAGGAAGGTCTGGGCAAGGCTGGCCAGGGGCAGGGGCCCTGCTGGGTCCTGCCCCTAGCCTGTGAGGCCTCTGAGCACAACCGGCCCTCTCCCACTGGAAGACCTCCCCAGCTGCCTCCAAAGTCCTGTTTGCAAACACTCCCGCCCGCTGTTCACGCCAGGCTCGCACAATGCTCCCAAGCCCGGGAGAAAAGCGCTTCGGGGTGGTGCTCTCTCCGGGCCCTTGCCCCTGAGCCTGGGGGCCAGGCAGTGGGTCCACACTCCCAGACCAAGGCAGAACCACATGCACACGTCTGTTCCTGACCCCTGCACCGGCAGAGAGCTCTGGGGAGCCAGAGTCTGTCAGGCAGGTGCTGGGCTGGCCGCCTGTGTGGGAAGGGGCAGAGCCGACCTAGGGGCAAGTTGGGCCTCTTCCTCTCCCTGCTGCCATGAGGCTGCTGGGCCAAAGAGGTCTTGGGCATCCAGCCCCTTGCTGGTCCCTTCCCTCTGACGAGGCCCTCTGAGCTCCAGCACCTTGCAGTGTGGAGACAGCCCCTGCCAGCAACCTCCTCTCCAATGAGGCCTCAACCGAGGCCTAGGCCTAGGGGAAAGACACCAGCGGGGATGAGCCTGGGGAGGCGCCCGGGCATGTCTGGACCCAGTCCCCGCAGCCTGCCCCTTGGTGGGGCAGTACCCCCGGAGGCCAGGAAGGTCTGTGCAAGGCTGCCAGGGGCAGGGACAGTGCTGGGTCCTGCCCCTGGCCTGTTGGACGTCTGAGCACAACCGGCACTCTCGCGCTGGAAGACCTCCCCGTCTGCCTCCAAAGGCCGGTTTGCAAGCACTCCCGCCCGCTCTTCCCGCCAGGCACGCACAATGCTCCCAAGTCCGGGAGAAAAGCGCTTCGGGGTGGTGCTCTCTCCGGGCCCTTGCCCCTAAGCCTGCGGGCCAGGCAGGGGGAACACACTCCCAGGCCAAGACAGAACGACATGAACACGTCTGTTCCTGCCCCCTACACCGGCAGAGAGCTCGGGGGAGCCAGAGTCTCTCAGGCAGGTGCTGGGCTGGCCGCCTGTGTGGGAAGGGGCAGAGCCGACCTAGGGGCAAGTTGGGCCTCTTGCTCTCCCTGCTGCCCTGAGGCTGCTGGGCCAAAGACGTCTTGGGCATCCAGCCCCTTGCTGGTCCCTTCCCTCTGACGAGGCCCTCTGAGCTCCAGCACCATGCAGTGTGGAGACAGCACCTGCCAGCAATCTCCTCTCCAAGGAGGCCTCAACCGAGGCCTAGGCCCAGGGGAAAAGCACCAGCGGGGTTGAGCCTGGGGAGGCGCCCGGGCATGTCTGGACCCAGTCCCCGCAGCCTGCCCCTTGGTGGGGCAGTACCCCCGGAGGCCAGGAAGGTCTGGGAAAGGCTGGCCAGGGGCAGGGGCCCTGCTGGGTCCTGCCCCTGGCCTGTGGGGCCTCTGAGCACAACCGGCCCTCTCCCACTGGAAGACCTCCCCGGCTGCCTCCAAAGGCCGGTTTGCAAGCGCTCCCGGCCACTGTTACCAGCAGGCGGGCACAATGCGCCTAAGCCCGGAAGAAAAGTGGTTCAGGGTGGTGCTCTCTCTGGGCCCTTGCCCCTGAGCCTGGGGGAAAGGCAGGGTGTCCACACTCCCAGGCCAAGGCAGAACCACATGCACACGTCTGACCTGCCCCCTGCACCGGCAGAGAGCTCGGGGGAGCCAGAGTCTGTCAGGCAGCTGCTGGGCTGGCCGCCTGTGTGGGAAGTGGCAGAGCCGACCTAGGGGCAAGTTGGGCCTCTTGCTCTCCCTGCTGCCCTGAGGCTGCTGGGCCAAAGAGGTCTTGGGCATCCAGCCCCTTGCTGGTCCCTTCCCTCTGACGAGGCCCTCTGAGCTCCAGCACCTTGCAGTGTGGAGACAGCCCCTGCCAGCAACCTCCTCTCCAAGGAGGCCTCAACCGAGGCCTAGGCCCAGGGGAAAGGCACCAGCGGGGATGAGCCTGGGGAGGCGCCCGGGCATGTCTGGACCCAGTCCCCGCAGCCTGCCCCTTGGTGGGGCAGTTCCCCCGGAGGCCAGGAAGGTCTGGGCAAGGCTGTCCAGGGGCAGGGGCCCTGCTGGGTCCTGCCCCTGGCCTGTGGGGCCTCTGAGCACAACCGGCCCTCTCCCACTGGAAGAACTCCCCGGCTCCCTCCAAAGGCCAGTTTGCCAACACTCCCGCCCGCTGTTCCCGCCAGGCACGCACAATGCTCCCAAGCCCGGGAGAAAAGCGCTTCGGGGTGGTGCTCTCCTCGGGCCCTTGCCCCTGAGCCTGGGGGCCAGGCAGTTGGTCCACACTCCCAGACCAAGGCAGAACCACATGCACACGTCTGTTCCTGACCCCTGCACCGGCAGAGAGTTCGGGGGAGCCAGAGTCTGTCAGGCAGCTGCTGGGCTGGCCGCCTGTGTGGGAAGGGGCAGAGCCGACCTAGGGGCAAGTTGGGCCTCTTGCTCTCCCTGCTGCCCTGAGGCTGCTGGGCCAAAGAGGTCTTGGGCATCCAGCCCCTTGCTGGTCCCTTCCCTCTGACGAGGCCCACTGAGATCCAGCACCTTGCAGTGTGGAGACAGCCCCTGCCAGCAACATCCTCTCCAAGGAGGCCTCAACCGAGGCCTAGGCCCAGGGGAAAGGCACCAGCGGGGATGAGCCTGGGGAGGCGCCCGGGCATGTCTGGACCCAGTCCCCGCAGCCTGCCCCTTGGTGGGGCAGTACCCCCGGAGGCCAGGAAGATCTGGGCAAGGCTGGCCAGGGGCAGGGGCCCTGCTGGGTCCTCCCCATGGCCTGTGGGGCCTCTGAGCACAACCGGCCCTCTCCCACTGGAAGACCTCCCCGGCTGCCTCCAAAGGCCGGTTTGCAAGCACTCCCGCCCACTGTTTCCGCCAGGCGCGCACAATGCTCCCAAGCCCGGGAGAAAAGCGCTTCGGGGTGGTGCTCTCTCCGGGCCCTTGCCCCTGAGCCTGTGGGCAAGGCAGGGGGAACACACTCCCAGACCAAGGCAGAAACACATGCACACGTCTGTACCTGTCCCCTGCACCGGCAGAGAGCTCGGGGGAGCCAGAGTCTCTCAGGCAGGTGCTGGGCTGGCCGCCTGTGTGGGAAGGGGCAGAGCCGACCTAGGGGCAAGTTGGGCCTCTTGCTCTCCCTGCTGCCCTGAGGCTGCTGGGCCAAAGAGGTCTTGAGCATCCAGCCCCTTGCTGGTCCCTTCCCTCTGACGAGGCCCTCTGAGCTCCAGCACCTTGCAGTGTGGAGACAGACCCTGCCAGCAACCTCCTCTCCATGGAGGCCTCAACCGAGGCCTAGGCCCAGGGGAAAGGCACCAGCGGGGATGAGCCAGTGGAGGGGCCCGGGAATGTCTGGACCCAGTCCCCGCAGCCTGCCCCTTGGTGGGGCAGTACCCCCGGAGGCCAGGAAGGTCTGGGCAAGGCTGGCCAGGGGCAGGGTCCCTGCTGGGTCCTGCCCCTGGCCTGTGGGGCCTCTGAGCACAACCGGCCCTCTCCCACTGGAAGACCTCCCCAGCTGCCTTCAAAGGCGGGTTTGCCAACACTCCCGCCCGCTGTTCCCGCCAGGCACGCACAACGCTCCCAAGGCCAGGAGAAAAGCGCTTCGGGGTGGTGCTCTCTCCGGGCCCTTGCCCCTGAGCCTGGGGGCAAGGCAGGGGGAACACACTCCCAGGCCAAGGCAGAACCACATGCCCACGTCTGTTCCTGTCCCCTGCACCGGCAGAGAGCTTGCGGGAGCCAGAGTCTGTCAGGCAGCTGCTGAGTTGGCCGCCTGTGTGGGAAGGGGCAGAGCCGCCCTAGGGGCAAGTTGGGCCTCTTGCTCTCCCTGCTGCCCTGAGGCTGCTGGGCCAAAGACGTCTTGGGCATCCAGCCCCTTACTGGTCCCTTCCCTCTGACGAGGCCCTCTGAGCTCCAGCACCTTGCAGTGTGGAGACAGCCCCTGCCAGCAACCTCCTCTCCAAGGAGGCCTCAACCGAGGCCTAGGCCCAGGGGAAAGGCACCAGCGGGGATGAGCCTGGGGAGGCGCCCGGGCATGTCTGGACACAGGCCCCGCAGCTTGCCCCTTGGTGGGGCAGTACCCCCGGAGGCCAGGAAGGTCTGGGCAAGGCTGGCCAGGGGCAGGGGCCCTGCTGCGTCCTGCCCCTGGCCTGTGGGGCCTCTGAGCACAACTGGCCCTCTCCCACTGGAAGACCTCCCCGGCTGCCTCCAAAGGCCGGTTTGCAAGCGCTCCCGCCCACTGTTCCCAGCAGGCGTGCACAATGCTCCCAAGCCCGGGAGAAAAGCGCTTCAGGGTGGTGCTCTCTCCGGGCCCTTGCCCCTGAGCCTGGGGGCAAGGCAGGGTGTCCACACTCCCAGGACAAGGCAGAACCACATGCACACGTCTGATCTGCCCCCTGCACCGGCAGAGAGCTCGGGGGAGCCAGAGTCTGTCAGGCAGCTGCTGGGCTGGCCGCCTGTGTGGGAAGGGGCAGAGCCGACCTAGGGGCAAGTTGGGCCTCTTGCTCTCCCTGCTGCCCTGAGGCTGCTGGGCCAAAGAGGTCTTGGGCATCCAGCCCCTTGCTGGTCCCTTCCCTCGGACGAGGCCCTCTGAGCTCCAGCACCTTGCAGTGTGGAGACAGCCCCTGCCAGCAACCTCCTCTCCAAGGAGTCCTCAACCGAGGCATAGGCCCAGGGGAATGGCACCAGCGGGGATGAGCCTGGGGAGGCGCCCGGGCATGTCTGGACCCAGTCCCCGCAGCCTGCCCCTTGGTGGGGCAGTACCCCCGGAGGCCAGGAAGGTCTGGGCAAGGCTGCCAGGGGCAGGGACACTGCTGGGTCCTGCCCCTGGCCTGTGGGGCGTCTGAGCACAACCGGCACTCTCCCGCTGGAAGACCTCCCCGTCTGCCTCGAAAGGCCGGTTTGCAAGCACTCCCGCCCGCTGTTCCCGCCAGGCACGCACAATGCTCCCAAGCCCGGGAGAAAAGCGCTTCGGGGTGGTGCTCTCACCGGGCCCTTGCCCCTGAGCCTGGGGGCCAGGCAGGGGGAACACACTCCCAGGCCAAGGCAGAACGACATGCACACGTCTGTTCCTGCCCCCTAAACCGGCAGAGAGCTCGGGGTGCCAGAGACTGCCAGGCTGCTGCTGGGCTGGCCGCCTGTGTGGGACGGGGCAGAGCCGCCCTAGGGGCAAGTTGGGCCTCTTGCTCTCCCTGCTGCCCTGAGGCTGCTGGGTCAAAGAGGTCTTGGGCATCCAGCCCTTTGCTGGTCCCTTCCCTCTGACGAGGCCCTCTGATCTCCAGCACCTTGCAGTGTGGAGACAGCCCCTGCCAGCAACCTCCTCTCCAAGGAGGCCTCAACCGAGGCCTAGGCCCAGGGGAAAGGCACCAGCGGGGATGAGCATGGGGAGGCGCCCGGGGATGTCTGGACCCAGTCCCCGCAGCCTGCCCCTTGGTGGGGCAGTACCCCCGGAGGCCAGGAAGGTCTGGGCAAGGCTGGCCAGGGTCAGGGGCCCTGCTGGGTCCTGCCCCTGGCCTGTGGGGCCTCTGAGCACAACCGGCCCTCTCCCACTGGAAGACCTCCCCGGGTGCCTCCAAAGTCCTGTTTGCTAACACTCCCACCCGCTGTTCACGCCAGGCTCGCACAATGCTCCCAAGCCCGGGAGAAAAGCGCATTGGGGTGGTTCTCTCTCCGGGCCCTTGCCCCTGAGCCTGGGGGCAAGGCACGGGGAACACACTCCCTGGCCAAGGCAGAACCACATGCCCACGTCTGTTCCTGTCCCCTGCACCGGCAGAGAGCTTGGGGGAGCCAGAGTCTGGCAGGCAGCTGCTGGGTTGGCCGCCTGTGTGGGAAGGGGCAGAGCCGACCTAGGGGCAAGTTGGGCCTCTTGCTCTCCCTGCTGCCCTGAGGCTGCTGGGCCAAAGACGTCTTGGGCATCCAGCCCCTTACTGGTCCCTTCCCTCTGACGAGGCCCTCTGAGCTCCAGCACCTTGCAGTGTGGAGACAGCCCCTGCCAGCAACCTCCTCTCCAAGGAGGCCTCAACCGAGGCCTAGGCCCAGGGGAAAGGCACCAGCGGGGATGAGCCATGGGAGGCGCCCGAGCATGTCTGGACCCAGTCCCCGCAGCCTGCCCCTTGGTGGGGCAGTACCCCCGGAGGCCAGGGAGGTCTGGGCAAGGCTGGCCAGGGGCAGGGGCCCTGCTGCGTCCTGCCCCTGGCCTGTGGGGCCTCTGAGCACAACCGGCCCTCTCCCACTGGAAGACCTCCCCGGCTGCCTCCAAAGGCCGGTTTGCAAGCGCTCCCGCCCACTGTTCCCAGCAGGCGTGCACAATGCTCCCAAGCCCGCGAGAAAAGCGCTTCAGGGTGGTGCTCTCTCCGGGCCCTTGCCCCTGAGCCTGGGGGCAAGGCACGGTGTCCACACTCCCAGGCCAAGTCAGAACCACATGCACACGTCTGTTCCTGCCCCCTGCACCGGCAGAGAGCTCGGGGGAGCCAGAGTCTGTCAGGCAGCTGCTGGGCTGGCCGCCTGTGTGGGAAGTGGCAGAGCCGACCTAGGGGCAAGTTGGGCCTCTTGCCCTCCCTGCTGCCCTGAGGCTGCTTGGCCAAAGAGGTCTTGGGCATCCAACCCCTTGCTGGTCCCTTCCCTCTGACGAGGCCCTCTGAGCTCCAGCACCTTGCAGTGTGGAGACAGCCCCTGCCAGCAACCTCCTCTCCAAGGAGGCATCAACCGAGGCCTAGGCACAGGGGAAAGGCACCAGCGGGGATGAGCCTGGGGAGGCGCCCGGGCATGTATGGACCCAGTCCCCGCAGCCTGCCCCTTGGTGGGGCAGTACCCCCGGAGGCGAGGAAGGTCTGGGAAAGGCTGGCCAGGGGCAGGGGACCTGCTGGGTCCTGCCCCTGGCCTGTGGGGCCTCTGAGCACAACCGTCCCTCTCCCACTGGAAGACGTCCCCGGCTGCCTCCAAAGGCCGGTTTGCAAGCACTCCCGCCCACTGTTCCAACCAAGGGCGCACAACGCTCCCAAGCCCGGGAGAAAATCGCCTCGGGGTGGTGCTCTCTCCGGGCCCTTTCCCCTGAGCCTGGGGGCCAGGCAGGGTGTCCACACTCCCAGGCCAAGGCAGAACGACATGCACACGTCTGTTCCTGCCCCATGCACCGGCAGAGAGCTCGGGGGAGCCAAAGTCTGTCAGGCAGCTGCTGGGCTGGCCGCCTGTGTGGGAAGGGGCAGAGCCGACCTAGGGGCAAGTTGGGCCTCTTGCTCTCCCTGCTGCCCTGAGGCTGCTGGGTCAAAGAGGTCTTGGGCATCCAGCCGTTTGCTGGTCCCTTCCCTCTGACGAGGCCCTCTGAGCTCCAGCACCTTGCAGTGTGGAGACAGCCCCTGCCAGCAACCTCCTCTCCAAAGAGGCCTCAACCGAGGCCTAGGCCTAGGGGAAAGACACCAGCGGGGATGAGCCTGGGGAGGCGCCCGGGCATGTCTGGACCCAGTCCCCGCAGCCTGCCCCTTGGTGGGGCAGTACCCCCGGAGGCCAGGAAGGTCTGGGAAAGGCTGGCCAGGGGCAGGGGACCTGCTGGGTCCTGCCCCTGGCCTGTGGGGCCTCTGAGCACAACCGGCCCTCTCCCACTGGAAGACTTCCCCGGCTGCCTCCAAAGGCCGTTTTGCACGCACTCCCGCCCACTGTTCCCACCAAGTGCGCACAATGCTCCCAAGCCCGGGAGAAAAGCGCTTCGGGGTGGTGCTCTCTCTGGGCCCTTGCCCCTGAGCCTGGGGGCCAGGCAGGGGGAACACACTCCCAGGCCAAGGCAGAACCACATGCACACGTCTGTTCCTGACCCCTGCACCGGCAGAGAGCTCGGGGGAGCCAGAGTCTGTCAGGCAGCTGCTGGGCTGGCCGCCTTTGTGGGAAGGGGCAGAGCCGACCTAGGGGCAAGTTGGGCCTCTTGCTCTCCCTGCTGCCCTGAGGCTGCTGGGCCAAAGAGGTCTTGGACATCCAGCCCTTTGCTTGTCCCTTCCCTCTGACGAGGCCCTCTGAGCTCCAGCACCTTGCAGTGTGGAGACAGCCCCTGCCAGCAACCTCCTCTCCAAGGAGGCCTCAACCGAGACCTAGGACCAGGGGAAAGGCACCAGTGGGGATGAGCCTGGGGAGGCGCCCGGGCATGTCTGGACCCAGTCCCCGCAGCCTGCCCCTTGGTGGGGCAGTACCCCCGGAGGCCAGGAAGGTCTGGGAAAGGCTGGCCACGGGCAGGGGACCTACTGGGTCCTGCCCCTGGCCTGTGGGGCCTCTGAGCACAACCGGCCCTCTCCCACTGGAAGACCTCCCCGGGTGCCTCCAAAGTCCTGTTTGCCAACACTCCCACCCGCTGTTCACGCCAGACTTGCACAATGCTCCCAAGCCCGGGAGAAAAGCGCTTCGGGGTGATGCTCTCTCCGGGCCCTTGCCCCTGAGCCTGGGGGCAAGGCATGGGGAACACACTCCCAGGCCAAGGCAGAACCACATGCCCACGTCTGTTCCTGTCCCCTGCACCGGCAGAGAGCTTGGGGGAGCCAGAGTCTGTCAGGCAGCTGCTGGGTTGGCCGCCTGTGTGGGAAGGGGCAGAGCCGCCCTAGGGGAAAGTTGGGCCTCTTGCTCTCCCTGCTGCCCTGAGGCTGCTGGGCCAAAGACGTCTTGGGCATCCAGCCCCTTACTGGTCCCTTCCCTCTGACGAGGCCCTCTGAGCTCCAGCACCTTGCAGTGTGGAGACAGCCCCTGCCAGCAACCTCCTCTCCAAGGAGGCCTCAACCGAGGCCTAGGCCCAGGGGAAAGGCACCAGCGGGGATGAGCCAGGGGAGGCGCCCGAGCATGTCTGGACCCAGTCCCCGCAGCCTGCCCCTTGGTGGGGCAGTATCCCCGGAGGCCAGGAAGGTCTGGGTAAGGCTGGCCAGGGGCAGGGGCCCTGCTGGGTCCTGCCCCTGGCCTGTGGGGCCTCTGAGCACAACCGGCCCTCTCCCACTGGAAGACCTCCCCGGCTGCCTCCAAAGGCCGGTTTGCAAGCGCTCCCGGCCACTGTTACCAGCAGCCGGGCACAATGCGCCTAAGCCCGGAAGAAAAGCGCTTCAGGGTGGTGCTCTCTCTGGGCCCTTGCCCCTGAGCCTGGGGGCAAGGCAGGGTGTCCACACTCCCAGGCCAAGGCAGAACCACATGCACACGTCTGATCTGCCCCCTGCACCGGCAGAGAGCTCGGGGGAGCCAGAGTCTGTCAGGCAGCTGCTGGGCTGACCGCCTGTGTGGGAAGTGGCAGAGCCGACCTAGGGGCAAGTTGGGCCTCTTGCTCTCCCTGCTGCCCTGAGGCTGCTGGGCCATAGAGGTCTTGGGCATCCAGCCCCTTGCTGGTCCCTTCCCTCTGACGAGGCCCTCTGAGCTCCAGCACCTTGCAGTGTGGAGACAGCCCCTGCCAGCAACCTCCTCTCCAAGGAGGCCTCAACCGAGGCCTAGGCCCAGGGGAAAGGCACCAGCGGGGATGAGCCTGGGGAGGCGCCCGGGCATGTCTGGACCCAGTCCCCGCAGCCTGCCCCTTGGTGGGGCAGTACCCCCGGAGGCCAGGAAGGTCTGGGCAAGGCTGGCCAGGGGCAGGGGCCCTGCTGGGTCCTGCCCCTGGCCTGTGGGGCCTCTGAGCACAACCGGCCCTCTCCCACTGGAAGAACTCCCCGGCTCCCTCCAAAGGCCAGTTTGCCAACACTCCCGCCCGCTGTTCCCGCCAGGCACGCACAATGCTCCCAAGCCCGGGAGAAAAGCGCTTCGGGGTGGTGCTCTCCTCGGGCCCTTGCCCCTGAGCCTGGGGTCCAGGCAGTTGGTCCACACTCCCAGACCAAGGCAGAACCACATGCACACGTCTGTTCCTGACCCCTGCACCGGCAGAGAGTTCGGGGGAGCCAGAGTCTGTCAGGCAGCTGCTGGGCTGGCCGCCTGTGTGGGAAGGGGCAGAGCCGACCTAGGGGCAAGTTGGGCCTCTTCCTCTCCCTGCTGCCCTGAGGCTGCTGGGCCAAAGAGGTCTTGGGCATCCAGCCCCTTGCTGGTCCCTTCCCTCTGACGAGGCCCTCTGAGCTCCAGCACCTTGCAGTGTGGAGACAGCCCCTGCCAGCAACCTCCTCTCCAAGGAGGCCTCAACCGAGGCCTAGGCCCAGGGGAAAGGCACCAGCGGGGATGAGCCTGGGGAGGCGCCCGGGCATGTCTGGACCCAGTCCCCGCAGCCTGCCCCTTGGTGGGGCAGTACCCCCGGAGGCCAGGAAGATCTGGGCAAGGCTGGCCAGGGGCAGGGGCCCTGCTGGGTCCTCCCCATGGCCTGTGGGGCCTCTGAGCACAACCGGCCCTCTCCCACTGGAAGACCTCCCCGGCTGCCTCCAAAGGCCGGTTTGCAAGCCCTCCCGCCCACTGTTCCCGCCAGGCGCGCACAATGCTCCCAAGCCCGGGAGAAAAGCGCTTCGGGGTGGTGCTCTCTCCGGGCCCTTGCCCCTGAGCCTGTGGGCAAGGCAGGGGGAACACACTCCCAGACCAAGGCAGAAACACATGCACACGTCTGTTCCTGTCCCCTGCACCGGCAGAGAGCTCGGGGGAGCCAGAGTCTCTCAGGCAGGTGCTGGGCTGGCCGCCTGTGTGGGAAGGGGCAGAGCCGACCTAGGGGCAAGTTGGGCCTCTTGCTCTCCCTGCTGCCCTGAGGCTGCAGGGCCAAAGACGTCTTGGGCATCCAGCCCCTTACTGGTCCCTTCCCTCTGACGAGGCCCTCTGAGCTCCAGCACCTTGCAGTGTGGAGACAGCCCCTGCCAGCAATCTCCTCTCCAAGGAGGCCTCAACCGAGGCCTAGGCCCAGGGGAAAGGCACCAGCGGGGTTGAGCCAGGGGAGGCGCCCGGGCATGTCTGGACCCTGTCCCCGCAGCCTGCCCCTTGGTGGGGCAGTACCCCCGGAGGCCAGGAAGGTCTGGGCAAGGCTGGCCAGGGGCAGGGGCTCTGCTGGGTCCTGCCCCTGGCCTGTGGGGCCTCTGAGCACAACCGGCCCTCTCCCACTGGAAGACCTCCCCGGCTGCCTCCAAAGGCCGGTTTGGAAGCACTCCCGCCCACTGTTCCCGCCAGGCGCGCACAATGCTCCCAAGCCCGGGAGAAAAGCGCTTCGGGGTGGTGGTCTCTCCGGGCCCTTGCCCCTGAGCCTGGGGGCCAGGCAGGGGATCCACAGTCCCAGGCCAAGGCACAACAACATGCACACGTCTGTTCCTGCCCCCTCCACCGGCAGAGAGCTGGGGGGAGCCAGAGTCTGTCAGGCAGCTGCTGGGCTGGCCGCCTGTGTGGGAAGGGGCAGAGCCGACCTAGGGGCAAGTTGGGCCTCTTGCTCTCCCTGCTGCCCTGAGGCTGCTGGGCCAAAGAGGTCTTGAGCATCCAGCCCCTTGCTGGTCCCTTCCCTCTGACGAGGCCCTCTGAGCTCCAGCACCTTGCAGTGTTGAGACAGACCCTGCCAGCAACCTCCTCTCCAAGGAGGCCTCAACCGAGGCCTAGGCCCAGGGGAAAGGCACCAGCGGGGATGAGCCAGTGGAGGGGCCCGGGCATGTCTGGACCCAGTCCCCGCAGCCTGCCCCTTGGTGGGGCAGTACCCCCGGAGGCCAGGAAGGTCTGGGCAAGGCTGGCCAGGGGCAGGGGCCCTGCTGGGTCCTGCCCCTGGCCTGTGGGGCCTCTGAGCACAACCGGCCCTCTCCCACTGGAAGACCTCCCCGGCTGCCTTCAAAGGCGGGTTTGCCAACACTCCCGCCCGCTGTTCCCGCCAGGCACGCACAACGCTCCCAAGGCCAGGAGAAAAGCGCTTCGGGGTGTTGCTCTCTCCGGGCCCTTGCCCCAGAGCCTGGGGTCCAGGCAGTGGGTCCACACTCCCAGACCAAGGCAGAACCACATGCACACGTCTCTTCCTGACCCCTGAACCGGCAGAGAGCTCGGGGGAGCCAGAGTCTATCAGGCAGCTGCTGGGTTGGCTGCCTGTGTGGGAAGGGGCAGAGCCGACCTAGGGGCAAGTTGGGCCTCTTGCTCTCCCTGCTGCCCTGAGGCTGCTGGGCCAAAGAGGTCTTGGGCATCCAGCCCCTTGCTGGTCCCTTCCCGCTGACGAGGCCCTCTGAGCTCCAGCACCTTGCAGTGTGGAGACAGCCCCTGCCAGCAACCTCCTCTCCAAGGAGGCATCAACCGAGGCCTATGCCCAGGGGAAAGGCACCAGCGGGGATGAGCCTGGGGAGGCGCCCAGGCATGTCTGAACCCAGTCCCCGCAGCCTGCCCCTTGGTGGGGCAGTACGCCCGGAGGCCAGGAAGGTCTGGGCAAGGCTGGCCAGGGGCAGGGGACCTGCTGGGTCCTGCCCCTGGCCTGTGAGGCCTCTGAGCACAACCGGCCCTCTCCCACTGGAAGACCTCCACGGCTGCCTCCAAAGTCCTGTTTGCAAACACTCCCGCCCGCTGTTCACGCCAGGCTCGCACAATGCTCCCAAGCCCGGGAGAAAAGCGCTTCGGGGTGGTGCTCTCTCCGGGCCCTTGCCCCTGAGCCTGGGGGCAAGGCAGGGGGAACACACTCCCAGGCCAAGGCAGAACCACATGCCCACGTCTGTTCCTGTCCCCTGCACCGGCAGAGAGCTTGGGGGAGCCAGAGTCTGTCAGGCAGCTGCTGAGTTGGCCGCCTGTGTGGGAAGGGGCAGAGCCGCCCTAGGGGCAAGTTGGGCCTCTTGCTCTCCCTGCTGCCCTGAGGCTGCTGGGCCAAAGACGTCTTGGGCATCCAGCCCCTTACTGGTCCCTTCCCTCTGACGAGGCCCTCTGAGCTCCAGCACCTTGCAGTGTGGAGACAGCCCCTGCCAGCAACCTCCTCTCCAAGGAGGCCTCAACCGAGGCCTAGGCCCAGGGGAAAGGCACCAGCGGGGATGAGCCTGGGGAGGCGCCCGGGCATGTCTGGACACAGGCCCCGCAGCCTGCCCCTTGGTGGGGCAGTACCCCCGGAGGCCAGGAAGGTCTGGGCAAGGCTGGCCAGGGGCAGGGGCCCTGCTGCGTCCTGCCCCTGGCCTGTGGGGCCTCTGAGCACAACCGGCCCTCTCCCACTGGAAGACCTCCCCGGCTGCCTCCAAAGGCCGGTTTGCAAGCGCTCCCGCCCACTGTTCCCAGCAGGCGTGCACAATGCTCCCAAGCCCGGGAGAAAAGCGCTTCAGGGTGGTGCTCTCTCCGGGCCCTTGCCCCTGAGCCTGGGGGCAAGGCAGGGTGTCCACACTCCCAGGACAAGGCTGAACCACATGCACACGTCTGATCTGCCCCCTGCACCGGCAGAGAGCTCGGGGGAGCCAGAGTCTGTCAGGCAGCTGCTGGGCTGGCCGCCTGTGTGGGAAGGGGCAGAGCCGACCTAGGGGCAAGTTGGGCCTCTTGCTCTCCCTGCTGCCCTGAGGCTGCTGGGCCAAAGAGGTCTGGGGCATCCAGCCCCTTGCTGGTCCCTTCCCTCTGACGAGGCCCTCTGAGCTCCAGCACCTTGCAGTGTGGAGACAGCCCCTGCCAGCAACCTCCTCTCCAAGGAGTCCTCAACCGAGGCCTAGGCCCAGGGGAAAGGCACCAGCGGGGATGAGCCTGGGGAGGCGCCCGGGCATGTCTGGACCCAGTCCCCGCAGCCTGCCCCTTGGTGGGGCAGTACCCCCGGAGGCCAGGAAGGTCTGGGCAAGGCTGCCAGGGGCAGGGACACTGCTGGGTCCTGCCCCTGGCCTGTGGGGCGTCTGAGCACAACCGGCACTCTCCCGCTGGAAGACCTCCCCGTCTGCCTCGAAAGGCCGGTTTGCAAGCACTCCCGCCCGCTGTTCCTGCCAGGCACGCACAATGCTCCCAAGCCCGGGAGAAAAGCGCTTCGGGGTGGTGCTCTCACCGGGCCCTTGCCCCTGAGTCTGGGGGCCAGGCAGGGGGAACACACTCCCAGGCCAAGGCAGAACGACATGCACACGTCTGTTCCTGCCCCCTACACCGGCAGAGAGCTCGGGGGAGCCAGAGACTGCCAGGCTGCTGCTGGGATGGCCGCCTGTGTGGGACGGGGCAGAGCCGACCTAGGGGCAAGTTGGGCCTCTTGCTCTCCCTGCTGCCCTGAGGCTGCTGGGTCAAAGAGGTCTTGGGCATCCAGCCCTTTGCTGGTCCCTTCCCTCTGACGAGGCCCTCTGATCTCCAGCACCTTGCAGTGTGGAGACAGCCCCTGCCAGCAACCTCCTCTCCAAGGAGGCCTCAACCGAGGCCTAGGCCCAGGGGAAAGGCACCAGCGGGGATGAGCCTGGGGAGGCGCCCGGGGATGTCTGGACCCAGTCCCCGCAGCCTGCCCCTTGGTGGGGCAGTACCCCCGGAGGCCAGGAAGGTCTGGGCAAGGCTGGCCAGGGGCAGGGGCCCTGCTGCGTCCTGCCCCTGGCCTGTGGGGCCTCTGAGCACAACCGGCCCTCTCCCACTGGAAGACCTCCCCGGCTGCCTCCAAAGGCCGGTTTGCAAGCGCTCCCGCCCACTGTTCCCAGCAGGCGTGCACAATGCTCCCAAGCCCGGGAGAAAAGCGCTTCGGGGTGGTGCTCTCTCCGGGCACTTTCAAGACCTCCCCGGCTGCCTCCAAAGGCCGGTTTGTAAGTACTCATTCCCGCTGCTTCCGCCAGCCGCGCACAATGCTCCCAAGACCGTGAGAAAAGCGCTTCGGGCTGGTGTTCTCTCAGGGACCATGGAGGACCTCCCCGGCTGCCCCCAAAGGCCGGTTTGCAAGCATTCCCACTCGCTGTTCCCGCCAGGCACACACAATGTTCCAAAACCCCGGAGAAAAGCGCTTCGGGGTGGTGGTCTCTCCGGGCCCCTGCCCCTGAGCCTGGGGGCCAGGCAGGGGATCCACAGTCCCAGGCCAAGGCAGAACCACATGCACACGTCTGTTCCTGCCCCCTCCACCGGCAGAGAGCTGGGGGGAGCCAGAGTCTGTCAGGCAGCTGCTGGGCTGGCCGCCTGTGTGGGAAGGGGCAGAGCCGACCTAGGGGCAAGTTGGGCCTCTTGCTCTCCCTGCTGCCCTGAGGCTGCTGGGCCAAAGAGGTCTTGGGCATCCAGCCCCTTGCTGGTCCCTTCCCTCTGACGAGGCCCTCTGAGCTCCAGCACCTTGCAGTGTGGAGACAGCCCCTGCCAGCAACCTCCTCTCCAAGGAGGCCTCAACTGAGGCCTAGGCCCAGGGGAAAGGCACCAGCGGAGATGAGCCAGTGGAGGCGCACGGGCATGTCTGGACCCAGTCCCCGCAGCCTGCCCCTTGGTGGGGCAGTACCCCCGGAGGCCAGGAAGGTCTGGGCAAGGCTGCGAGGGGCAGGGGCCCTGCTGGGTCGTGCCCCTGGCCTGTGGGGCGTCTGAGCACAACCGGCACTCTCCCGCTGGAAGACCTCCCCGTCTGCCTCCAAAGGCCGGTTTGCAAGCACTCCCGCCCGCTGTTCCCGCCAGGCACGCACAATGCTCCCAAGCCCGGGAGAAAAGCGCTTCGGGGTGGTGCTCTCTCCGGGCCCTTGCCCCTGAGCCTGGGGGCCAGGCAGTTGGAACACACTCCCAGGCCAATGCAGAACGACATGCACACGTCTGTTCCTGCCCCCTACACCGGCAGAGAGCTCGGGGGAGCCAGAGACTGCCAGGCTGCTGCTGGGCTGGCTGCCTGTGTGGGACGGGGCAGAGCCGACCTAGGGGCAAGTTGGGCCTCTTGCTCTCCCTGCTGCCCTGAGGCTGCTGGGTCAAAGAGGTCTTGGGCATCCAGCCCTTTGCTGGTCCCTTCCCTCTGACGAGGCCCTCTGAGCTCCAGCACCTTGCAGTGTGGAGACAGCCCCTGCCAGCAACATCCTCTCCAAAGAGGCCTCAACCGAGGCCTACGCCCAGGGGAAAAGCACCAGCGGGGATGATCCTGGGGAGGCGCACGGACATGTCTGGACCCAGTCCCCGCAGCCTGCCCCTTGGTGGGGCAGTACCCCCGGAGGCCAGGAAGGTCTGGGCAAGGCTGGCCAGGGGCAGGGGCCCTGCTGGGTCCTGCCCCTGGCCTGTGAGGCCTCTGAGCACAACCGGCCCTCTCCCACTGGAAGACCTCCCCAGCTGCCTCCAAAGTCCTGTTTGCAAACACTCCCGCCCGCTGTTCACGCCAGGCTCGCACAATGCTCCCAAGCCCGGGAGAAAAGCGCTTCGGGGTGGTGCTCTCTCCGGGCCCTTGCCCCTGAGCCTGGGGGCCAGGCAGTGGGTCCACACTCCCAGACCAAGGCAGAACCACATGCCCACGTCTGTTCCTGACCCCTGCACCGGCAGAGAGCTCTGGGGAGCCAGAGTCTGTCAGGCAGGTGCTGGGCTGGCCGCCTGTGTGGGAAGGGGCAGAGCCGACCTAGGGGCAAGTTGGGCCTCTTCCTCTCCCTGCTGCCCTGAGGCTGCTGGGCCAAAGAGGTCTTGGGCATCCAGCCCCTAGCTGGTCCCTTCCCTCTGACGAGGCCCTCTGAGCTCCAGCACCTTGCAGTGTGGAGACAGCCCCTGCCAGCAACCTCCTCTCCAAGGAGGCCTCAACCGAGGCCTAGGCCCAGGGGAAAGGCACCAGCGGGGATGAGCCTGGGGAGGCGCCCGGGCATGTCTGGACCCAGTCCCCGCAGCCTGCCCCTTGGTGGGGCAGTACCCCCGGAGGCCAGGAAGGTCTGGGAAAGGCTGGCCAGGGGCAGGGGCCCTGCTGGGTCCTGCCCCTGGCCTGTGGGGCCTCTGAGCACAACCAGCCCTCTCCCACTGGAAGACGTCCCCGGCTGCCTCCAAAGGCCGGTTTGCAAGCACTCCCGCCCACTGTTCCAACCAAGGGCGCACAACGCTCCCAAGCCCAGGAGAAAATCGCCTCGGGGTGGTGCTCTCTCCGGGCCCTTTCCCCTGAGCCTGTGGGCCAGGCAGGGTGTCCACACTCCCAGGCCAAGGCAGAACGACATGCACACGTCTGTTCCTGCCCCATGCACCGGCAGAGAGCTCGGGGGAGCCAAAGTCTGTCAGGCAGCTGCTGGGCTGGCCGCCTGTGTGGGAAGGGGCAGAGCCGACCTAGGGGCAAGTTGGGCCTCTTGCTCTCCCTGATGCCCTGAGGCTGCTGGGTCAAAGAGATCTTGGGCATCCAGCCCCTTGCTTGTCCCTTCCCTCTGACGAGGCCCTCTGAGCTCCAGCACCTTGCAGTGTGGAGACAGCCCCTGCCAGCAACCTCCTCTCCAAGGAGGCCTCAACCGAGGCCTAGGCCCAGGGGAAAGGCACCAGCGGGGATGAGCCTGGGGAGGCGCCCGGGCATGTCTGGACCCAGTCCCCGCAACCTGCCCCTTGGTGGGGCAGTACCCCCGGAAGCCAGGAAGGTCTGGGCAAGGCTGGCCACGGGCAGGGGCCCTGCTGGGTCCTGCCCCTGGCCTGTGGGGCCTCTGAGCACAACCGGCCCTCTCCCACTGGAAGACTTCCCCGGCTGCCTCCAAAGGCCGGTTTGCCAACACTCCCGCCCGCTGTTCCCGCCAGGCACGCACAATTCTCCCAAGCCCGGGAGAAAAGCGCTTCGGGGTGGTGCTCTCTCCGGGCCCTTGCCCCTGAGCGTGGGGGCGAAGCAGTGGGTCCACACTCCCAGACCAAGGCAGAACCACATGCACACGTCTGTTCCTGACCCCTGCACCGGCAGAGAGCTCGGGGGAGCCAGAGTCTGTCAGGCAGCTGCTGGGCTGGCCGCCTGTGTGGGAAGGGGCAGAGCCGACCTAGGGGCAAGTTGGGCCTCTTCCTCTCCCTGCTGCCCTGAGGCTGCTGGGCCAAAGAGGTCTTGGGCATCCAGCCCCTTCCTGGTCCCTTCCCTCTGACGAGGCCCTCTGAGCTCCAGCACCTTGCAGTGTGGAGACAGCCCCTGCCAGCAACCTCCTCTCCAAGGAGGCCTCAACCGAGGCCTAGGCCCAGGGGAAATGCACCAGCGGGGATGAGCCTGGGGAGGCGCCCGGCCATGTCTGGACCCAGTCCCCGCAGCCTGCCCCTTGGTGGGGCAGTACCCCCGGAGGCCAGGAGGGTCTGGGCAAGGCTGCCAGGGGCAGGGACACTGCTGGGTCCTGCCCCTGGCCTGTGGGGCGTCTGAGCACAACCGGCACTCTCCCGCTGGAAGACCTCCCCGGCTGCCTCCAAAGGCCGGTTTGCAAGCACTCCCGCCTGCTGTTCCCGCCAGGCACGCACAATGCTCCCAAGCCCGGGAGAAAAGCGCTTCGGGGTGGTGCTCTCTCCGGGCCCTTGCCCCTGAGCCTGGGGGACAGGCAGGGGGAACACACTCCCAGGCCAAGGCAGAACGACATGCACACGTCTGTTCCTGCCCCCTACACCGGCAGAGAGTTCGGGGGAGCCAGAGACTGCCAGGCTGCTGCTGGGCTGGCTGCCTGTGTGGGACGGGGTAGAGCCGACCTAGGGGCAAGTTGGGCCTCTTGCTCTCCCTGCTGCCCTGTGCTGCTGGGTCAAAGAGGTCTTGGGCATCCAGCCCTTTGCTGGTCCCTTCCCTCTGACGAGGCCCTCTGAGCTCCAGCACCTTGCAGTGTGCAGACAGCCCCTGCCGGCAACCTCCTCTCCAAGGAGGCCTCAACCGAGGCCTAGGCCCAGGGGAAAGGCACCAGCGGGGATGAGCCTGGGGAGGCGCCCGGGCATGTCTGGACCCAGGCCCCGCAGCCTGCCCCTTGGTGGGGCAGTACCCCCGGAGGCCAGGAAGGTCTGGGCAAGGCTGCCAGAGGCAGGGACACTGCTGGGTCCTGCCCCTGGCCTGTGGGGCCTCTGAGAACAACTGGCACTCTCCCGCTGGAAGACCTCCCCGGCTGCCTCCAAAGGCTGGTTTGCAAGCACTCAATCCCGCTGTTCACGCCAGCTGCGCACAATGCTCCCAAGCCCGGGAGAAAAGCATTTTGGGGTGGTGCTCACTCCGGGCTTTGGAAGACCTCCCCGGCTGCCTCCAAGGCCGGTTTGCAAGCACTTCTGCCTGCTGTTCCCGCCACCCGCGCACAATGCTCCCAAGCCCGGGAGAAAAGCGTTTCGGGGTGGTGATCTCTCTGGGCCCAAGAAAGACCTCCCGGGCTGCCCCCAAATGCCGGTTTGCAAGCACTCCCACTCGCTGTTCCCGCCATCCGTGCAAATGCTCCAAGCCCAGGAGAAAAGCCCTTCAGGGTGGTGCTCTCTCCCGGCCCTTGGAAGACCTCCCCGGCTGCCTCCAAAGGCTGGATTTCAAGTACTCCCTCCCGCTGTCCCGCCAGCCGCACACAATGCTCCCAATCACGGGAGAAAAGCGCTTCGGGGTGGTGCTCTCTACGGGCCCTTGGAAGACCTCCCCGTTTGTCTCCAAAGGCCGGTTTGCAAGCACTCATGCCCGCTGTTCCCGTCAGCCGCGCACAATGCTCCCAAGCCTAGGAGAAAAGCGCTTCGGGGTGGTGCTCTCTCCCGGCCCTTGGAAGACCTCCCCGGCTGCCTCCAAAGGCCGGTTTGCAAGCACTCAATCCCGCTGTTCCCGCCAGCCGCGCACAATGCTCCCAAGCCCGGGAGAAAAGCGCTTCGGGGTGGTGCTCTCTCCTGGCCCTTGGAAGACCTCCCCGGCTGCCTCCAAAGGCTGGTTTTCGAGAACTCCCTCCCGCTGACCCGCCAGCCGCACACAATGCTCCCAAGCCCGGGAGAAAAGCATTTTGGGGTGGTCTCTCTCCGGGCCCTTGGAAGACTCCCCGGCTGCCTCTAAAGGCCGGTTTGCAAGCACTCATGTCCTCTGTTCCCGACAGCCGCGAACAATGCTCCCAATTCCGTGAGAAAAGTGCTTCGGGATGGTGCTCTCTCCGGGCCCTTGGAAGACCTCCCAAGCTGCCTCCAAAGGCCGGTTTGCAAGCACTCCCGCCCGCTGTTCCCGCCAGCCTCGCACAATGCTCCCAAGACCGGGAGAAAAGCGCTTCGGGGTGGTGTTCTCTCCGTGCCAATGGAGGACCTCCCTGGCTGCCCCCAAAGGCCGGTTTGCAAGCACTCCCACTCGCTGTTCCCGCCAGCCACGCACAATCCTCCAAAACCCCGGAGAAAAGCGCTTCGGGGTGGTGTTCTCTCCGTGCCCATGGAAGACCTCCCGGGGTGCCCCCAAAGGCCGGTTTGCAAGCACTCCCAATCGCTGTTCCCGCCATCCGCGCACAATGCTCCCAAGCCCGGGAGAAAAGCATTTTGGGGTGGTGCTCACACCGGGCCCTGGAAGACCTCCCCGGCTGCCTCCAAAGGACGGTTTTCAAGCACTCCTGCCTGCTGTTCCCGCCACCCGCGCACAATGCTCCCAAGCCCGGGAGAAAAGCGCTTCGGGGTGGTGCTCTCTACAGGCCCTTGGAAGACCTCCCCGGCTGCCTCCAAAGGCCGGTTTGCAAGGACTCCTTCCTGCTGTTCCCGCCATCCGCGCACAATGCTCCCAAGCCCGGGAGAAAAGCATTTTGGGGTGGTGCTCACACCGGGCCCTGGAAGACCTCCCCGGCTGCCTCCAAAGGACGGTTTTCAAGCACTCCTGCCTGCTGTTCCCGCCACCCGCGCAGAATGCTCCCAAGCGCGGGAGAAAAGCGCTTCGGGGTGGTGCTCTCTACAGGCCCTTGGAAGACCTCCCCGGCTGCCTCCAAAGGCCGGTTTGCAAGGACTCCTTCCTGCTGTTCCCGCCAGCCACGCACAATGCTCCCAAGCCCGGGAGAAAAGCATTTTGGGGTGGTGCTCACTCCGGGCCCTTGGAAGACCTCCCCGGCTGCCTCCAATGGCCAGTTTGCAAGCACTCATGTCCGCTGTTCCCACCAGCCGCGCACAATGCTCCCAAGCCCGGGAGAAAAGCTTTTTGGGGTGGTGCTCACACCGGGCCCTGGAAGACCTCCCCGGCTGCCTCCAAAGGCCAGTTTTCAAGCACTCCTGCCTGCTGTTCCCGCCACCTGCGCACAATGCTCCTAAGCCCGGGAGAAAAGCGCTTCGGGGTGGTGCTCTCTACAGGCCCTTGGAAGACCTCCCCGGCTGCCTCCAAAGGCCGGTTTGCAAGGACTCCTTCCTGCTGTTCCCGCCAGCCACGCACAATGCTCCCAAGCCCGGGAGAGAAGCATTTTGGGGTGGTGCTCTCTACAGGCCCTTGGAAGACCTCCCCGGCTGCCTCCAGTGGCCAGTTTGCAAGCACTCATGCCCGCTGTTCCCACCAGCCGCGCACAATGCTCCCAAGCCCGGGAGAAAAGCTTTTTGGGGAGGTGCTCACACCGGGCCCTGGAAGACCTCCCCGGCTGCCTGCAAAGGCCGGTTTTCAAGCACTCCTGCCTGCTGTTCCCGCCACCCGCGCACAATACTCCCAAGCCCGGGAGAAAAGCGCTTCGGGGTGGTGCTCTCTACAGGCCCTTGGAAGACCTCCCCCGCTGCCTCCAAAGGCCGGTTTGCAAGGACTCCTTCCTGCTGTTCCCGCCAGCCACGCACAATGCTCCCAAGCCCGGGAGAAAAGTGCTTCGGGGTGGTGATCTCTCCGGGCCCTTGGAAGTCGTCCCCGGCTGCCTCCAAAAGCCGGTTTGCAAGCACTCATGCCCGTTGTTCCCACCAGCCGCGCACAATGCTCCCAAGCCCGGGAGAAAAGCATTTTGGGGTGGTGCTCACTCCGGGCCCTTGGAAGACCTCCCCGGCTGCCTCCAAAGGCCAGTTTGCAAGCAGTCCTGCCTGCTGTTCCCGCCAGCCGCGCACAATGCTCCCAAGCCCGGGAGAAAAGCGCTTCGGGGTGGTGCTCTCTCCGGGCCCTTGGAAGACGTCCCCGGCTGCCTCCAAAGGCCGGTTTGCAAGCACTCATGCCCGTTGTTCCCACCAGCCGCGCACAATGCTCCCAAGCCCGGGAGAAAAGCATTTTGGGGTGGTGCTCACTCCGGGCCCTTGGAAGACCTCCCCGGCTGCCTCCAAAGGCCAGTTTGCAAGCAGTCCTGCCTGCTGTTCCCGCCAGCCGCGCACAATGTTCCCAAGCCCGGGAGAAAAGCGCTTCGGGGTGGTGCTCTCTCCAGGCACTTTCAAGACCTCCCCGGCTGCCCCCAAAGGCCGGTTTGTAAGTACTCATTCCCGCTGCTTCCGCCAGCCACGCACAATGCTCCCAAGCCCGGGAGAAAAGCATTTTGGGGTGGTGCTCTCTCCGGGCCCTTGGAAGACCTCCCGGGCTGCCTCCAAAGGCCGGTTTGCAAGCATTCATGTCCGTTGTTCCCGACAGCCGCGCACAATGCTCCCAAGCCCGAGAGAAAAGCATTTTGGGGTGGTGATCAGTCCGGCCCTTGGAAGACCTCCCCGGCTGCCTCCAAAGGACAGTTTGCAAGCACTCATGCCCGCTGTTCCCGCCAGCCACGCACAATGCTCCCAAGACCGTGAGAAAAGCGCTTCGGGGTGGTGTTCTCTCAGGGACCATGGAGGACCTCACCGGCTGCCCCCAAAGGCCGGTTTGCAAGCATTCCCACTCGCTGTTCCCGCCAGGCACACACAATGTTCCAAAACCCCGGAGAAAAGCGCTTCGGGGTGGTGCTCTCTCCGCGCCCTTGGAAGACTTCTCTGGCTGCCGCCAAATGCCGGTTTGCAAGAATTCCCTCCCGCTGTCCCACCAGCCGCACACAATGCTCCAAAACCCGAGAGAAAAGCGCTTCGAGGTGGTGCTCTCTCCGGGCCCTTGGAAGACCTCCCCGGCTGCCTCCAAAGGCCGGTTTGCAAGCACTCCTGCCTGCTGTTCCCGCCACGCGCGCACAATGCTCCCAAGCCCGGAAGAAAAGCATTTTGGGGTAGTGTTCTCTCCGGGCGCTTGGAAGACCTCCCGGGCGGCCTCCAAAGGCCGGTTTGCAAGCACTCATGTCCGCTGTTCCCGACAGCCGCACACAATGCTCCCAAGCCCGGGAGAAAAGCATTTTGGGGTGGTGATCAGTCCGGGCCCTTGGAAGACCTCCCCGGCTGCCTCCAAAGGACAGTTTGCAAGAACTCATGCCCGCTGTTCCCGCCAGGCACGCACAATGCTCCCAAGCCCGGGAGAAAAGCGCTTCGGGGTGGTGCTCTCTCTGGGCCCTTGCCCCTGAGCCTGGGGGCAAGGCAGGGTGTCCACACTCCCAGGCCAAGGCAGAACCACATGCACACGTCTGACCTGCCCCCTGCACCGGCAGAGAGCTCGGGGGAGCCAGAGTCTGTCAGGCAGCTGCTGGGCTGGCCGCCTGTGTGGGAAGGGGCAGAGCCGACCTAGGGGCAAGTTGGGCCTCTTGCTCTCCCTGCTGCCCTGAGGCTGCTGGGCCAAAGAGGTCTTGGGCATCCAGCCCCTTGCTGGTCCCTTCCCTCTGACGAGGCCCTCTGAGCTCCAGCACCTTGCAGTGTGGAGACAGCCCCTGCCAGCAACCTCCTCTCCAAGGAGGCCTCAACCGAGGCCTAGGCCCAGGGGAAAGGCACCAGCGGGGATGAGCCTGGGGAGGCGCCCGGGCATGTCTGGACCCAGTCCCCGCAGCCTGCCCCTTGGTGGGGCAGTACCCCCGGAGGCCAGGAAGGTCTGGGCAAGGCTGGCCAGGGGCAGGGGCCCTGCTGGGTCCTGCCCCTGGCCTGTGGGGCCTCTGAGCACAACCGGCCCTCTCCCACTGGAAGAACTCCCCGGCTGCCTCCAAAGGCCAGTTTGCCAACACTCCCGCCCGCTGTTCCCGCCAGGCACGCACAATGCTCCCAAGCCCGGGAGAAAAGCACTTCGGGGTGGTGCTCTCCTCGGGCCCTTGCCCCTGAGCCTGGGGGCCAGGCAGTTGGTCCACACTCCCAGACCAAGTCAGAACCACATGCACACGTCTGTTCCTGACCCCTGCACCGGCAGAGAGCTCGGGGGAGCCAGAGTCTGTCAGGCAGCTGCTGGGCTGGCCGCCTGTGTGGGAAGGGGCAGAGCCGACCTAGGGGCAAGTTGGGCCTCTTGCTCTCCCTGCTGCCCTGAGGCTGCTGGGCCAAAGAGGTCTTGGGCATCCAGCCCCTTGCTGGTCCCTTCCCTCTGACGAGGCCCTCTGAGCTCCAGAACCTTGCAGTGTGGAGACAGCCCCTGCCAGCAACCTCCTCTCCAAGGAGGCCTCAACCGAGGCCTAGGCCCAGGGGAAAGGCACCAGCGGGGATGAGCCTGGGGAGGGGCCCGGGCATGTCTGGACCCAGTCCCCGCAGCCTGCCCCTTGGTGGGGCAGTACCCCCGGAGGCCAGGAAGGTCTGTGCAAGGCTGCCAGGGGCAGGGACAGCGCTGGGTCCTGCCCCTGGCCTGTGGGACGTCTGAGCACAACCGGCACTCTCCCGCTGGAAGACCTCCCCGGCTGCCTCCAAAGGCCGGTTTGCAAGCACTCCCGCCCGCTGTTCCCGCCAGGCACGCACAATGCTCCCAAGCCCGGTAGAAAAGCGCTTCGGGGTGGTGCTCTCTCCGGGCCCTTGCCCCTAAGCCTGCGGGCCAGGCAGGGGGAACACACTCCCAGGCCAAGACAGAACGACAGGAACACGTCTGTTCCTGCCCCCTACACCGGCAGAGAGCTCGGGGGAGCCAGAGTCTCTCAGGCAGGTGCTGGGCTGGCCGCCTGTGTGGGAAGGGGCAGAGCCGACCTAGGGGCAAGTTGGGCCTCTTGCTCTCCCTGCTGCCCTGAGGCTCCTGGGCCAAAGACGTCTTGGGCATCCAGCCCTTTGCTGGTCCCTTCCCTCTGACGAGGCCCTCTGAGCTCCAGACCTTGCAGTGTGGAGACAGCACCTGCCAGCAATCTCCTCTCCAAGGAGGCCTCAACCGAGGCCTAGGCCCAGGGGAAAGGCACCAGCGGGGATGAGCCTGGAGAGGCGCCCGTGCATGTCTGGACCCAGTCCCCGCAGCCTGCCCCTTGGTGGGGCAGTACCCCTGGAGGCCAGGAAGGTCTGGGCAAGGCTGACCAGGGGCAGGGGACCTGCTGGGTCCTGCCCCTGGCCTGTGGGGCCTCTGAGCACAACCGGCCCTCTCCCACTGGAAGACCTCCCCGGCTGCCTCCAAAGGCCGTTTTGCACGCACTCCCGCCCACTGTTCCCACCAAGCGCGCACAATGCTCCCATCCCGGGAGAAAAGCGCTTCGGGGTGGTGCTCTCTCCGGGCCCTTGCCCCTGAGACTGGGGGCCAGGCAGGGGGTCCACACTCCCAGGCCAAGGCAGAACCACATGCACACGTCTGTTCCTGACCCCTGCACCGGCAGAGAGCTCGGGGGAGCCAGAGTCTGTCAGGCAGCTGCTGGGCTGGCCGCCTTTGTGGGAAGGGGCAGAGCCGACCTAGGGGCAAGTTGGGCCTCTTGCTCTCCCTGCTGCCCTGAGGCTGCTGGGCCAAAGAGGTCTTGGGCTTCCAGCCCTTTGCTTGTCCCTTCCCTCTGACGAGGCCCTCTGAGCTCCAGCACCTTGCAGTGTGGAGACAGCCCCTGCCAGCAACCTCCTCTCCAAGGAGGCCTCAACCGAGACCTAGGACCAGGGGAAAGGCACCAGCGGGGATGAGCCTGGGGAGGCGCCCAGGCCTGTCTGGACCCAGTCCCCGCAGCCTGCCCCTTGGTGGGGCAGTACCCCCGGAGGCCAGGAAGGTCTGGGAAAGGCTGGCCAGGGGCAGGGGACCTGCTGGGTCCTGCCCCTGGCCTGTGGGGCCTCTGAGCACAACCGGCCCTCTCCCACTGGAAGACCTCCCCGGCTGCCTCCAAAGTCCTGTTTGCCAACACTCCCACCCGCTGTTCACGCCAGACTTGCACAATGCTCCCAAGCCTGGGAGAAAAGCGCTTCGGGGTGGTGCTCTCTCCGGGCCCTTGCCCCTGAGCCTGGGGGCAAGGCATGGGGAACACACTCCCAGGCCAAGGCAGAACCACATGCCCACGTCTGTTCCTGTCTCCTGCACCGGCAGAGAGCTTGGGGGAGCCAGAGTCTGTCAGGCAGCTGCTGGGTTGGCCGCCTGTGTGGGAAGGGGCAGAGCCGCCCTAGGGGCAAGTTGGGCCTCTTGCTCTCCCTGCTGCCCTGAGGCTGCTGGGCCAAAGACGTCTTGGGCATCCAGCCCCTTACTGGTCCCTTCCCTCTGACGAGGCCCTCTGAGCTCCAGCACCTTGCAGTGTGGAGACAGCCCCTGCCAGCAACCTCCTCTCCAAGGAGGCCTCAACCGAGGCCTAGGCCCAGGGGAAAGGCACCAGCGGGGATGAGCCAGGGGAGGCGCCCGAGCATGTCTGGACCCAGTCCCCGCAGCCTGCCCCTTGGTGGGGCAGTACCCCCGGAGGCCAGGAAGGTCTGGGTAAGACTGGCCAGGGGCAGGGGCCCTGCTGGGTCCTGCCCCTGGCCTGTGGGGCCTCTGAGCACAACCGGCCCTCTCCCACTGGAAGACCTCCCCGGCTGCCTCCAAAGGCCGGTTTGCAAGCGCTCCCGGCCACTGTTACCAGCAGGCGGGCACAATGCTCCTAAGCCCGGAAGAAAAGCGCTTCAGGGTGGTGCTCTCTCTGGGCCCTTGCCCCTGAGCCTGGGGGCAAGGCAGGGTGTCCACACTCCCAGGCCAAGGCAGAACCACATGCACACGTCTGACCTGCCCCCTGCACCGGCAGAGAGCTCGGGGGAGCCAGAGTCTGTCAGGCAGCTGCTGGGCTGGCCGCCTGTGTGGGAAGTGGCAGAGCCGACCTAGGGGCAAGTTGGGCCTCTTGCTCTCCCTGCTGCCCTGAGGCTGCTGGGCCAAAGAGGTCTTGGGCATCCAGCCCCTTGCTGGTCCCTTCCCTCTGACGAGGCCCTCTGAGCTCCAGCACCTTGCAGTGTGGAGACAGCCCCTGCCAGCAACCTCCTCTCCAAGGAGGCCTCAACCGAGGCCTAGGCCCAGGGGAAAGGCACCAGCGGGGATGAGCCTGGGGAGGCGCCCGGGCATGTCTGGACCCAGTCCCCGCAGCCTGCCCCTTGGTGGGGCAGTACCCCCGGAGGCCAGGAAGGTCTGGGCAAGGCTGGCCAGGGGCAGGGGCCCTGCTGGGTCCTGCCCCTGGCCTGTGGGGCCTCTGAGCACAACCGGCCCTCTCCCACTGGAAGAACTCCCCAGCTGCCTCCAAAGGCCAGTTTGCCAACACTCCCGCCCGCTGTTCCCGCCAGGCACGCACAATGCTCCCAAGCCCGGGAGAAAAGCACTTCGGGGTGGTGCTCTCCTCGGGCCCTTGCCCCTGAGCCTGGGGGCCAGGCAGTTGGTCCACACTCCCAGACCAAGGCAGAACCACATGCACACGTCTGTTCCTGTCCCCTGCACCGGCAGAGAGCTCGGGGGAGCCAGAGTCTGTCAGGCAGCTGCTGGGCTGGCCGCCTGTGTGGGAAGGGGCAGAGCCGACCTAGGGGCAAGTTGGGCCTCTTGCTCTCCCTGCTGCCCTGAGGCTGCTGGGCCAAAGAGGTCTTGGGCATCCAGCCCCTTGCTGGTCCCTTCCCTCTGACGAGGCCCTCTGAGCTACAGCACCTTGCAGTGTGGAGACAGCCCCTGCCAGCAACATCCTCTCCAAGGAGGCCTCAACCGAGGCCTAGGCCCAGGGGAAAGGCACCAGCGGGGATGAGCCTGGGGAGGCGCCCGGGCATGTCTGGACCCAGTCCCCGCAGCCTGCCCCTTGGTGGGGCAGTACCCCCGGAGGCCAGGAAGATCTGGGCAAGGCTGGCCAGGGGCAGGGGCCCTGCTGGGTCCTCCCCATGGCCTGTGGGGCCTCTGAGCACAACCGGCCCTCTCCCACTGGAAGACGTCCCCGGCTGCCTCCAAAGGCCAGTTTGCCAACACTCCTGCCCGCTCTTCCCGCCAGGCACGCACAATGCTCCCAAGCCCGGGAGAAAAGCGCTTCGGGGTGGTGCTCTCTCCGGGCCCTTGCCCCTGAGCCAGTGGGCAAGGCAGGGGGAACACACTCCCAGACCAAGGCAGAAACATATGCACACGTCTGTTCCTGTCCCCTGCACCGGCAGAGAGCTCGGGGGAGCCAGAGTCTCTCAGGCAGGTGCTGGGCTGGCCGCCTGTGTGGGAAGGGGCAGAGCCGACCTAGGGGCAAGTTGGGCCTCTTGCTCTCCCTGCTGCCCTTAGGCTGCAGGGCCAAAGACGTCTTGGGCATCCAGCCCCTTACTGGTCCCTTCCCTCTGACGAGGCCCTCTGAGCTCCAGCACCTTGCAGTGTGGAGACAGCCCCTGCCAGCAATCTCCTCTCCAAGGAGGCCTCAACCGAGGCCTAGGCCCAGGGGAAAGGCACCAGCGGGGTTGAGCCAGGGGAGGCGCCCGGGCATGTCTGGACCCTGTCCCCGCAGCCTGCCCCTTGGTGGGGCAGTACCCCCGGAGGCCAGGAAGGTCTGGGCAAGGCTGGCCAGGGGCAGGGGCCCTGCTGGGTCCTGCCCCTGGCCTGTGGGGCCTCTGAGCACAACCGGCCCTCTCCCACTGGAAGACCTCCCCGGCTGCCTCCAAATCCTGTTTGCAAGCACTCCCGCCCACTGTTCCCGCCAGGCGCGCACAATGCTCCCAAGCCCGGGAGAAAAGCGCTTCGGGGTGGTGGTCTCTACGGGCCCTTGCCCCTGAGCCTGGGGGCCAGGCAGGGGATCCACAGTCCCAGGCCAAGGCACAACAACATGCACACGTCTGTTCCTGACCCCTGCACCGGCAGAGAGCTCGGGGGAGCCAGAGTCTGTCAGGCAGCTGCTGGGTTGGCTGCCTGTGTGGGAAGGGGCAGAGCCGACCTAGGGGCAAGTTGGGCCTCTTGCTCTCCCTGCTGCCCTGAGGCTGCTGGGCCAAAGAGGTCTTGGGCATCCAGCCCCTTGCTGGTCCCTTCCCGCTGACGAGGCCCTCTGAGCTCCAGCACCTTGCAGTGTGGAGACAGCCCCTGCCAGCAACCTCCTCTCCAAGGAGGCCTCAACCGAGGCCTAGGCCCAGGGGAAAGGCACCAGCGGGGATGAGCCTGGGGAGGCGCCCGGGCATCTCTGGACCCAGGCCCCGCAGCCTGCCCCTTAGTGGGGCAGTACCCCCGGAGGCCAGGAAGGTCTGGGCAAGGCTGGCCAGGGGCAGGGGCCCTGCTGCGTCCTGCCCCTGGCCTGTGGGGCCTCTGAGCACAACCGGCCCTCTCCCACTGGAAGACCTCCCCGGCTGCCTCCAAGGCCGGTTTGCAAGCGCTCCCGCCCACTGTTCCCGCAGGCGTGCACAATGCTCCCAAGCCCGGGAGAAAAGCGCTTCAGGGTGGTGCTCTCTCCGGGCCCTTGCCCCTGAGCCTGGGGGCAAGGCAGGGTGTCCACACTCCCAGGACAAGGCAGAACCACATGCACACGTCTGATCTGCCCCCTGCACCGGCAGAGAGCTCGGGGGAGCCAGAGTCTGTCAGGCAGCTGCTGGGCTGGCCGCCTGTGTGGGAAGGGGCAGAGCCGACCTAGGGGCAAGTTGGGCCTCTTGCTCTCCCTGCTGCCCTGAGGCTGCTGGGCCAAAGAGGTCTTGGGCATCCAGCCCCTTGCTGGTCCCTTCCCTCTGACGAGGCCCTCTGAGCTCCAGCACCTTGCAGTGTGGAGACAGCCCCTGCCAGCAACATCCTCTCCAAGGAGGCCTCAACCGAGGCCTAGGCCCAGGGGAAAGGCACCAGCGGGGATGAGCCTGGGGAGGCGCCCGGGCATGTCTGGACCCAGTCCCCGCAGCCTGCCCCTTGGTGGGGCAGTACCCCCGGAGGCCAGGAAGGTCTGGGCAAGGCTGCCAGGGGCAGGGACACTGCTGGGTCCTGCCCCTGGCCTGTGGGGCGTCTGAGCACAACCGGCACTCTGCCGCTGGAAGACCTCCCCGTCTGCCTCGAAAGGCCGGTTTGCAAGCACTCCCGCCCGCTGTTCCCGCCAGGCACGCACAATGCTCCCAAGCCCGGGAGAAAAGCGCTTCGTGGTGGTGCTCTCTCCGGGCCCTTGCCCCTGAGCCTGGGGGCAAGGCATGGGGAACACACTCCCAGGCCAAGGCAGAACCACATGCCCACGTCTGTTCCTGTCCCCTGCACCGGCAGAGAGCTTGGGGGAGCCAGAGTCTGTCAGGCAGCTGCTGGGTTGGCCGCCTGTGTGGGAAGGGGCAGAGCCGCCCTAGGGGCAAGTTGGGCCTCTTGCTCTCCCTGCTGCCCTGAGGCTGCTGGGCCAAAGAGGTCTTGGGCATCCAGCCCCTTACTGGTCCCTTCCCTCTGACGAGGCCCTCTGAGCTCCAGCACCTTGCAGTGTGGAGACAGCCCCTGCCAGCAACCTCCTCTCCAAGGAGGCCTCAACCGAGGCCTAGGCCCAGGGGAAAGGCACCAGCGGGGATGAGCCAGGGGAGGCGCCCGAGCATGTCTGGACCCAGTCCCCGCAGCCTGCCCCTTGGTGGGGCAGTACCCCCGGGGGCCAGGAAGGTCTGGGTAAGACTGGCCAGGGGCAGGGGCCCTGCTGGGTCCTGGCCCTGGCCTGTGGGGCCTCTGAGCACAACCGGCCCTCTCCCAATGGAAGACCTCCCCGGCTGCCTCCAAAGGCCGGTTTGCAAGCGCTCCCGGCCACTGTTACCAGCAGGCGGGCACAATGCTCCTAAGCCCGGAAGAAAAGCGCTTCAGGGTGGTGCTCTCTCTGGGCCCTTGCCCCTGAGCCTGGGGGCAAGGCAGGGTGTCCACACTCCCAGGCCAAGGCAGAACCACATGCACACGTCTGACCTGCCCCCTGCACCGGCAGAGAGCTCGGGGGAGCCAGAGTCTGTCAGGCAGCTGCTGGGCTGGCCGCCTGTGTGGGAAGTGGCAGAGCCGACCTAGGGGCAAGTTGGGCCTCTTGCTCTCCCTGCTGCCCTGAGGCTGCTGGGCCAAAGAGGTCTTGGGCATCCAGCCCCTTGCTGGTCCCTTCCCTCTGACGAGGCCCTCTGAGCTCCAGCACCTTGCAGTGTGGAGACAGCCCCTGCCAGCAACCTCCTCTCCAAGGAGGCCTCAACCGAGGCCTAGGCCCAGGGGAAAGGCACCAGCGGGGATGAGCCTGGGGAGGCGCCCGGGCATGTCTGGACCCAGTCCCCGCAGCCTGCCCCTTGGTGGGGCAGTACCCCCGGAGGCCAGGAAGGTCTGGGCAAGGCTGGCCAGGGGCAGGGGCCCTGCTGGGTCCTGCCCCTGGCCTGTGGGGCCTCTGAGCACAACCGGCCCTCTCCCACTGGAAGAACTCCCCGGCTGCCTCCAAAGGCCAGTTTGCCAACACTCCCGCCCGCTGTTCCCGCCAGGCACGCACAATGCTCCCAAGCCCGTGAGAAAAGCGCTTCGGGGTGGTGCTCTCCTCGGGCCCTTGCCCCTGAGCCTGGGGGCCAGGCAGTTGGTCCACACTCCCAGACCAAGGCAGAACCACATGCACACGTCTGTTCCTGACCCCTGCACCGGCAGAGAGCTCGGGGGAGCCAGAGTCTGTCAGGCAGCTGCTGGGCTGGCCGCCTGTGTGGGAAGGGGCAGAGCCGACCTAGGGGCAAGTTGGGCCTCTTGCTCTCCCTGCTGCCCTGAGGCTGCTGGGCCAAAGAGGTCTTGGGCATCCAGCCCCTTGCTGGTCCCTTCCCTCTGACGAGGCCCTCTGAGCTCCAGCACCTTGCAGTGTGGAGACAGCCCCTCCCAGCAACCTCCTCTCCAAGGAGGCCTCAACCGAGGCCTAGGCCCAGGGGAAAGGCACCAGCGGGGATGAGCCAGTGGAGGCGCACGGGCATATCAGGACCCAGTCCCTGCAGCCTGCCCCTTGGTGGGGCAGTACCCCCGGAGGCCAGGAAGGTCTGGGCAAGGCTGGCCAGGGGCAGGGTCCCTGCTGGGTCCTGCCCCTGGCCTGTGGGGCCTCTGAGCACAACCGGCCCTCTCCCACTGGAAGACCTCCCCGGCTGCCTCCAAAGGCGGGTTTGCCAACACTCCCGCCCGCTGTTCCCGCCAGGCACGCACAACGCTCCCAAGGCCAGGAGAAAAGCGCTTCGGGGTGTTGCTCTCTCCGGGCCCTTGCCCCTGAGCCTGGGGTCCAGGCAGTGGGTCCACACTCCCAGACCAAGGCAGAACCACATGCACACGTCTGTTCCTGACCCCTGCACCGGCAGAGAGCTCGGGGGAGCCAGAGTCTGTCAGGCAGCTGCTGGGTTGGCTGCCTGTGTGGGAAGGGGCAGAGCCGACCTAGGGGCAAGTTGGGCCTCTTGCTCTCCCTGCTGCCCTGAGGCTGCTGGGCCAAAGAGGTCTTGGGCATCCAGCCCCTTGCTGGTCCCTTCCCGCTGACGAGGCCCTCTGAGCTCCAGCACCTTGCAGTGTGGAGACAGCCCCTGCCAGCAACCTCCTCTCCAAGGAGGCCTCAACCGAGGCCTAGGCCCAGGGGAAAGGCACCAGCGGGGATGAGCCTGGGGAGGCGCCCGGGCATCTCTGGACCCAGGCCCCGCAGCCTGCCCCTTAGTGGGGCAGTACCCCCGGAGGCCAGGAAGGTCTGGGCAAGGCTGGCCAGGGGCAGGGGCCCTGCTGCGTCCTGCCCCTGGCCTGTGGGGCCTCTGAGCACAACCGGCCCTCTCCCACTGGAAGACCTCCCCGGCTGCCTCCAAGGCCGGTTTGCAAGCGCTCCCGCCCACTGTTCCCAGCAGGCGTGCACAATGCTCCCAAGCCCGGGAGAAAAGCGCTTCAGGGTGGTGCTCTCTCCGGGCCCTTGCCCCTGAGCCTGGGGGCAAGGCAGGGTGTCCACACTCCCAGGACAAGGCAGAACCACATGCACACGTCTGATCTGCCCCCTGCACCGGCAGAGAGCTCGGGGGAGCCAGAGTCTGTCAGGCAGCTGCTGGGCTGGCCGCCTGTGTGGGAAGGGGCAGAGCCGACCTAGGGGCAAGTTGGGCCTCTTGCTCTCCCTGCTGCCCTGAGGCTGCTGGGCCAAAGAGGTCTTGGGCATCCAGCCCCTTGCTGGTCCCTTCCCTCTGACGAGGCCCTCTGAGCTCCAGCACCTTGCAGTGTGGAGACAGCCCCTGCCAGCAACATCCTCTCCAAGGAGGCCTCAACCGAGGCCTAGGCCCAGGGGAAAGGCACCAGCGGGGATGAGCCTGGGGAGGCGCCCGGGCATGTCTGGACCCAGTCCCCGCAGCCTGCCCCTTGGTGGGGCAGTACCCCCGGAGGCCAGGAAGGTCTGGGCAAGGCTGCCAGGGGCAGGGACACTGCTGGGTCCTGCCCCTGGCCTGTGGGGCGTCTGAGCACAACCGGCACTCTCCCGCTGGAAGACCTCCCCGTTTGCCTCGAAAGGCCGGTTTGCAAGCACTCCCGCCCGCTGTTCCCGCCAGGCACGCACAATGCTCCCAAGCCCGGGAGAAAAGCGCTTCGTGGTGGTGCTCTCTCCGGGCCCTTGCCCCTGAGCCTGGGGGCAAGGCATGGGGAACACACTCCCAGGCCAAGGCAGAACCACATGCCCACGTCTGTTCCTGTCCCCTGCACCGGCAGAGAGCTTGGGGGAGCCAGAGTCTGTCAGTCAGCTGCTGGGTTGGCCGCCTGTGTGGGAAGGGGCAGAGCCGCCCTAGGGGCAAGTTGGGCCTCTTGCTCTCCCTGCTGCCCTGAGGCTGCTGGGCCAAAGAGGTCTTGGGCATCCAGCCCCTTACTGGTCCCTTCCCTCTGACGAGGCCCTCTGAGCTCCAGCACCTTGCAGTGTGGAGACAGCCCCTGCCAGCAACCTCCTCTCCAAGGAGGCCTCAACCGAGGCCTAGGCCCAGGGGAAAGGCACCAGCGGGGATGAGCCAGGGGAGGCGCCCGAGCATGTCTGGACCCAGTCCCCGCAGCCTGCCCCTTGGTGGGGCAGTACCCCCGGGGGCCAGGAAGGTCTGGGTAAGACTGGCCAGGGGCGGGGCCCTGCTGGGTCCTGCCCCTGGCCTGTGGAGCCTCTGAGCACAACCGGCCCTCTCCCAATGGAAGACCTCCCCGGCTGCCTCCAAAGGCCGGTTTGCAAGCGCTCCCGGCCACTGTTACCAGCAGGCGGGCACAATGCTCCTAAGCCCGGAAGAAAAGCGCTTCAGGGTGGTGCTCTCTCTGGGCCCTTGCCCCTGAGCCTGGGGGCAAGGCAGGGTGTCCACACTCCCAGGCCAAGGCAGAACCACATGCACACGTCTGACCTGCCCCCTGCACCGGCAGAGAGCTCGGGGGAGCCAGAGTCTGTCAGGCAGCTGCTGGGCTGGCCGCCTGTGTGGGAAGGGGCAGAGCCGACCTAGGGGCAAGTTGGGCCTCTTCCTCTCCCTGCTGCCCTGAGGCTGCTGGGCCAAAGAGGTCTTGGGCATCCAGCCCCTTGCTGGTTCCTTCCCTCTGACGAGGCCCTCTGAGCTCCAGCACCTTGCAGTGTGGAGACAGCCCCTGCCAGCAACCTCCTCTCCAAGGAGGCCTCAACCGAGGCCTAGGCCCAGGGGAAAGGCACCAGCGGGGATGAGCCTGGGGAGGCGCACGGGCATGTCTGGACCCAGTCCCCGCAGCCTGCCCCTTGGTGGGGCAGTACCCCCGGAGGCCAGGAAGGTCTGGGCAAGGCTGCCAGGGGCAGGGACACTGCTGGGTCCTGCCCCTGGCCTGTGGGGCGTCTGAGCACAACCGGCACTCTCCCGCTGGAAGACCTCCCCGGCCGCCTCCAAAGGCCGGTTTGCAAGCACTCCCGCCCACTGTTCCCGCCAGGCGCGCACAATGCTCCCAAGCCCGGGAGAAAAGCGCTTCGGGGTGGTGGTCTCTCCGGGCCCCTGCCCCTGAGCCTGGGGGCCAGGCAGGGGATCCACAGTCCCAGGCCAAGGCAGAACCACATGCACACGTCTGTTCCTGCCCCCTCCACCGGCAGAGAGCTGGGGGGAGCCAGAGTCTGTCAGGCAGCTGCTGGGCTGGCCGCCTGTGTGGGAAGGGGCAGTGCCGACCTAGGGGCAAGTTGGGCCTCTTGCTCTCCCTGCTGCCCTGAGGCTGCTGGGCCAAAGAGGTCTTGGGCATCCAGCCCCTTGCTGGTCCCTTCCCTCTGACGAGGCCCTCTGAGCTCCAGCACCTTGCAGTGTGGAGACAGCCCCTGCCAGCAACCTCCTCTCCAAGGAGGCCTCAACCGAGGCCTAGGCCCAGGGGAAAGGCACCAGCGGGGATGAGCCTGGGGAGGCGCCCGGGCATGTCTGGACCCAGTCCCCGCAGCCTGCCCCTTGGTGGGATAGTAACCCCGGAGTCCAGGAGGGTCTGGGCAAGGCTGCCAGGGGCAGGGACACTTCTGGGTCCTACCCCTGGCCTGTGGGGCGTCTGAGCACAACCGGCACTCTCCCGCTGGAAGACCTCCCTGGCTGCCTCCAAAGGCCGGTTTGCAAGCACTCCCGCGCGCTGTTCCCGCCAGGCACGCACAATGCTACCAAGCCCGAGAGAAAAGCGCTTCGGGGTGGTGCTCTCTCCGGACCCTTGCCCCTGAGCCTGGGGGACAGGCAGGGGGAACACACTCCCAGGCCAAGGCAGAACGACATGCACACGTCTGTTCCTGCCCCCTACACCGGCAGAGAGATCGGGGGAGCCAGAGACTACCAGGCTGCTGCTGGGCTGGCTGCCTGTCTGGGACGGGGCAGAGCCGACCTAGGGGCAAGTTGGGCCTCTTGCTCTCCCTGCTGCCCTGAGGCTGCTGGGTCAAAGAGGTCTTGGGCATCCAGCCCTTTGCTGGTCCCTTCCCTCTGACGAGGCCCTCTGAGCTCCAGCACCTTGCAGTGTGGAGACAGCCCCTGCCAGCAACCTCCTCTCCAAAGAGGCCTCAACCGAGGCCTACGCCCAGGGGAAAGGCACCAGCGGGGATGATCCTGGGGAGGCGCACGGACATGTCTGGACCCAGTCACCGCAGCCTGCCCCTTGGTGGGGCAGTACCCCCGGAGGCCAGGAAGGTCTGGGCAAGGCTGGCCAGGGGCAGGGGCCCTGCTGGGTCCTGCCCCTGGCCTGTGGGGCCTCTGAGCCCAACCGGCCCTCTCCCACTGGAAGACCTCCCCGGCTGCCTCCAAAGGCCGGTTTGCAAGCGCTCCCGCCCACTGTTCCCAGCAGGCGTGGACAATGCTCCCAAGCCCGGGAGAAAAGCGCTTCAGGGTGGTGCTCTCTCTGGGCCCTTGCCCCTGAGCCTGGGGGCAAGGCAGGGTGTCCACACTCCCAGGCCAAGGCAGAACCACATGCACACGTCTGATCTGCGCCCTGCACCGGCAGAGAGCTCGGGGGAGCCAGAGTCTGTCAGGCAGCTGCTGGGCTGGCCGCCTGTGTGGGAAGGGGCAGAGCCGACCTAGGGGCAAGTTGGGCCTCTTGCTCTCCCTGCTGCCCTGAGGCTGCTGGGCCAAAGAGGTCTTGGGCATCCAGCCCCTTGCTGGTCCCTTCCCTCTGACGAGGCCCTCTGAGCTCCAGCACCTTGCAGTGTGGAGACAGCCCCTGCCAGCAACCTCCTCTCCAAGGAGGCCTCAACCGAGGCCTAGGCCCAGGGGAAAGGCACCAGCGGGGATGAGCCAGTGAAGGCGCACGGGCATGTCTGGACCCAGTCCCCGCAGCCTGCCCCTTGGTGGGGCAGTACCCCCGGAGGCCAGGAAGGTCTGGGCAAGGCTGGCCAGGGGCAGGGGCCCTGCTGGGTCCTGCCCCTGGGCTGTGGGGCCTCTGAGCACAACCGGCCCTCTCCCACTGGAAGACCTCCCCGGCTGCCTCCAAAGGCTGGTTTGCAAGCACTCCCGCCCGCTGTTCCCGCCAGGCACGCACAAGGCTCCCAAGCCCGGGAGAAAAGCGCTTCGGGGTGTTGCCCTCTCCGGACCCTTGCCCCTGAGCCTGGGGTCCAGGCAGTGGGTCCACACTCCCAGACCAAGGCAGAACCACATGCACTCGTCTGTTCCTGACCCCTGCACCGACAGAGAGCTCGGGGGAGCCAGAGTCTGTCAGGCAGCTGCTGGGTTGGCTGCCTGTGTGGGAAGGGGCAGAGCCGACCTAGGGGCAAGTTGGGCCTCTTCCTCTCCCTGCTGCCCTGAGGCTGCTGGGCCAAAGACGTCTTGGGCATCCAGCCCCTTACTGGTCCCTTCCCTCTGACTAGGCCCTCTGAGCTCAAGCACCTTGCAGTGTGGAGACAGCCCCTGCCAGCAACCTCCTCTCCAAGGAGGCCTCAACCGAGGCCTAGGCCCAGGGGAAAGGCACCAGCGGGGATGAGCCAGTGGAGGCGCAAGGGCATGTCTGGACCCAGTCCCCGCAGCCTGCCCCTTGGTGGGGCAGTACCCCCGGAGGCCAGGAAGGTCTGGGCAAGGCTGCGAGGGGCAGGGGCCCTGCTGGGTCGTGCCCCTGGCCTGTGGGGCGTCTGAGCACAACTGGCACTCTCCCGCTGGAAGACCTCCCCGTCTGCCTCCAAAGGCCGGTTTGCAAGCACTCCCGCCCGCTGTTCCCGCCAGGCAGGCACAATGCTCCCAAGCCCGGGAGAAAAGCGCTTCGGGGTGGTGCTCTCCTCGGGCCCTTGCCCCTGAGCCTGGGGGCCAGGCAGTTGGAACACACTCCCAGGCCAAGGCAGAACGACATGCACACGTCTGTTCCTGCCCCTTACACCGGCAGAGAGCTCGGGGGAGCCAGAGACTGCCAGGCTGCTGCTGGGCTGGCTGCCTGTGTGGGACGGGGCAGAGCCGACCTAGGGGCAAGTTGGGCCTCTTGCTCTCCCTGCTGCCCTGAGGCTGCTGGGTCAAAGAGGTCTTGGGCATCCAGCCCTTTGCTGGTCCCTTCCCTCTGACGAGGCCCTCTGAGCTCCAGCACCTTGCAGTGTGGAGACAGCCCCTGCCAGCAACCTCCTCTCCAAAGAGGCCTCAACCGAGGCCTACGCCCAGGGGAAAAGCACCAGCGGGGATGATCCTGGGGAGGCGCACGGACATGTCTGGACCCAGTCCCCCAGCCTTCCCCTTGGTGGGGCAGTACCCCCGGAGGCCAGGAAGGTCTGGGCAAGGCTGGCCAGGGGCAGGGGAACTGCTGGGTCCTGCCCCTGGCCTGTGAGGCCTCTGAGCACAACCGGCCCTCTCCCACTGGAAGACCTCCCCAGCTGCCTCCAAAGTCCTGTTTGCAAACACTCCCGCCCACTGTTCACGCCAGGCTCGCACAATGCTCCCAAGCCCGGGAGAAAAGCGCTTCGGGGTGGTGCTCTCTCCGGGCCCTTGCCCCTGATCCTGGGGGCCAGGCAGTGGGTCCACACTCCCAGACCAAGGCAGAACCACATGCACACGTCTGTTCCTGACCCCTGCACCGGCAGAGAGCTCGGGGGAGCCAGAGTCTGTCAGGCAGCTGCTGGGCTGGCCGCCTGTGTGGGAAGGGGCAGAGCCGACCTAGGGGCAAGTTGGGCCTCTTCCTCTCCCTGCTGCCCTGAGGCTGCTGGGCCAAAGAGGTCTTGGGCATCCAGCCCCTTGCTGGTCCCTTCCCTCTGACGAGGCCCTCTGAGCTCCAGCACCTTGCACTGTGGAGACAGCCCCTGCCAGCAACCTCCTCTCCAATGAGGCCTCAACCGAGGCCTAGGCCCAGGGGAAAGGCACCAGCGGGGATGAGCCTGGGGAGGCGCCCGGGGATGTCTGGACCCAGTCCCCGCAGCCTGCCCCTTGGTGGGGCAGTACCCCCGGAGGCCAGGAAGGTCTGTGCAAGGCTGCCAGGGGCAGGGACAGCGCTGGGTCCTGCCCCTGGCCTGTGGGACGTCTGAGCACAACCGGCACTCTCCCGCTGGAAGACCTCCCCGTCTGCCTCCAAAGGCCGGTTTGCAAGCACTCCCGCCCGCTGTTCCCGCCAGGCACGCACAATGCTCCCAAGCCCGGGAGAAAAGCGCTTCGGGGTGGTGCTCTCTCCGGGCCCTTGCCCCTAAGCCTGCGGGCCAGGCAGGGGGAACACACTCCCAGGCCAAGACAGAACGACATGAACACGTCTGTTCCTGCCCCCTACACCGGCAGAGAGCTCGGGGGAGCCAGAGTCTCTCAGGCAGGTGCTGGGCTGGCCGCCTGTGTGGGAAGGGGCAGAGCCGACCTAGGGGCAAGTTGGGCCTCTTGCTCTCCCTGCTGCCCTGAGGCTGCTGGGCCAAAGACGTCTTGGGCATCCAGCCCTTTGCTGGTCCCTTCCCTCTGACGAGGCCCTCTGAGCTCCAGCACCTTGCAGTGTGGAGACAGCACCTGCCAGCAATCTCCTCTCCAAGGAGGCCTCAACCGAGGCCTAGGCCCAGGGGAAAGGCACCAGCGGGGATGAGCCTGGGGAGGCGCCCGGGCATGTCTGGACCCAGTCCCCGCAGCCTGCCCCTTGGTGGGGCAGTACCACTGGAGGCCAGGAAGGTCTGGGCAAGGCTGACCAGGGGCAGGGGACCTGCTGGGTCCTGCCCCTGGCCTGTGGGGCCTCTGAGCACAACCGGCCCTCTCCCACTGGAAGACCTCCCCGGCTGCCTCCAAAGTCCTGTTTGCCAACACTCCCACCCGCTGTTCACGCCAGACTTGCACAATGCTCCCAAGCCCGGGAGAAAAGCGCTTCGGGGTGGTGCTCTCTCCGGGCCCTTGCCCCTGAGCCTGGGGGCAAGGCATGGGGAACACACTCCCAGGCCAAGGCAGAACCACATGCCCACGTCTGTTCCTGTCCCCTGCACCGGCAGAGAGCTTGGGGGAGCCAGAGTCTGTCAGGCAGCTGCTGGGTTGGCCGCCTGTGTGGGAAGGGGCAGAGCCGCCCTAGGGGCAAGTTGGGCCTCTTGCTCTCCCTGCTGCCCTGAGGCTGCTGGGCCAAAGACGTCTTGGGCATCCAGCCCCTTACTGGTCCCTTCCCTCTGACGAGGCCCTCTGAGCTCCAGCACCTTGCAGTGTGGAGACAGCCCCTGCCAGCAACCTCCTCTCCAAGGAGGCCTCAACCGAGGCCTAGGCCCAGGGGAAAGGCACCAGCGGGGATGAGCCAGGGGAGGCGCCCGAGCATGTCTGGACCCAGTCCCCGCAGCCTGCCCCTTGGTGGGGCAGTACCCCCGGAGGCCAGGAAGGTCTGGGTAAGACTGGCCAGGGGCAGGGGCCCTGCTGGGTCCTGCCCCTGGCCTGTGGGGCCTCTGAGCACAACCGGCCCTCTCCCACTGGAAGACCTCCCCGGCTGCCTCCAAAGGCCGGTTTGCAAGCGCTCCCGGCCACTGTTACCAGCAGGCGGGCACAATGCTCCTAAGCCCGGAAGAAAAGCGCTTCAGGGTGGTGCTCTCTCTGGGCCCTTGCCCCTGAGCCTGGGGGCAAGGCAGGGTGTCCACACTCCCAGGCCAAGGCAGAACCACATGCACACGTCTGACCTGCCCCCTGCACCGGCAGAGAGCTCGGGGGAGCCAGAGTCTGTCAGGCAGCTGCTGGGCTGGCCGCCTGTGTGGGAAGTGGCAGAGCCGACCTAGGGGCAAGTTGGGCCTCTTGCTCTCCCTGCTGCCCTGAGGCTGCTGGGCCAAAGAGGTCTTGGGCATCCAGCCCCTTGCTGGTCCCTTCCCTCTGACGAGGCCCTCTGAGCTCCAGCACCTTGCAGTGTGGAGACAGCCCCTGCCAGCAACCTCCTCTCCAAGGAGGCCTCAACCGAGGCCTAGGCCCAGGGGAAAGGCACCAGCGGGGATGAGCCTGGGGAGGCGCCCGGGCATGTCTGGACCCAGTCCCCGCAGCCTGCCCCTTGGTGGGGCAGTACCCCCGGAGGCCAGGAAGGTCTGGGCAAGGCTGGCCAGGGGCAGGGGCCCTGCTGGGTCCTGCCGCTGGCCTGTGGGGCCTCTGAGCACAACCGGCCCTCTCCCACTGGAAGAACTCCCCGGCTGCCTCCAAAGGCCAGTTTGCCAACACTCCCGCCCGCTGTTCCCGCCAGGCACGCACAATGCTCCCAAGCCCGGGAGAAAAGCGCTTCGGGGTGGTGCTCTCCTCGGGCCCTTGCCCCTGAGCCTGGGGGCCAGGCAGTTGGTCCACACTCCCAGACCAAGGCAGAACCACATGCACACGTCTGTTCCTGACCCCTGCACCGGCAGAGAGCTCGGGGGAGCCAGAATCTGTCAGGCAGCTGCTGGGCTGGCCGCCTGTGTGGGAAGGGGCAGAGCCGACCTAGGGGCAAGTTGGGCCTCTTCCTCTCCCTGCTGCCCTGAGGCTGCTGGGCCAAAGTGGTCTTGGGCATCCAGCCACTTGCTGGTCCCTTCCGTCTGACGAGGCCCTCTGAGCTCCAGCACCTTGCAGTGTGGAGACAGCCCCTGCCAGCAACCTCCTCTCCAATGAGGCCTCAACCGAGGCCTAGGCCCAGGGGAAAGGCACCAGCGGGGATGAGCCTGGGGAGGCGCCCGGGCATGTCTGGACCCAGTCCCCGCAGCCTGCCCCTTGGTGGGGCAGTACCCCCGGAGGCCAGGAAGATCTGGGCAAGGCTGGCCAGGGGCAGGGGCCCTGCTGGGTCCTCCCCATGGCCTGTGGGGCCTGTGAGCACAACCGGCCCTCTCCCACTGGAAGACCTCCCCGGCTGCCTCCAAAGGCCAGTTTGCCAACACTCCTGCCCGCTCTTACCGCCAGGCACGCACAATGCTCCCAAGCCCGGGAGAAAAGCGCTTCGGGGTGGTGGTCTCTCCGGGCCCCTGCCCCTGAGCCTGGGGGCCAGGCAGGGGATCCACAGTCCCAGGCCAAGGCAGAACCACATGCACACGTCTGTTCCTGCCCCCTCCACCGGCAGAGAGCTGGGGGGAGCCAGAGTCTGTCAGGCAGCTGCTGGGCTGGCCGCCTGTGTGGGAAGGGGCAGAGCCGACCTAGGGGCAAGTTGGGCCTCTTGCTCTCCCTGCTGCCCTGAGGCTGCTGGGCCAAAGAGGTCTTGGGCATCCAGCCCCTTGCTGGTCCCTTCCCTCTGACGAGGCCCTCTGAGCTCCAGCACCTTGCAGTGTGGAGACAGCCCCTGCCAGCAACCTCTTCTCCAAGGAGGCCTCAACCGAGGCCTAGGCCCAGGGGAAAGGCACCAGCGGGGATGAGCCAGTGGAGGCGCACGGGCATGTCTGGACCCAGTCCCCGCAGCCTGCCCCTTGGTGGGGCAGTACCCCCGGAGGCCAGGAAGGTCTGGGCAAGGCTGGCCAGGGGCAGGGGCCCTGCTGGGTCCTGCCCCTGGCCTGTGGGGCCTCTGAGCACAACCGGCCCTCTCCCACTGGAAGACCTCCCCGGCTGCCTCCAAAGGCCGGTTTGCCAACACTCCCGCCCGCTGTTCCCGCCAGGCACGCACAATGCTCCCAAGCCCGGGAGAAAAGCGCTTCAGGGTGTTGCCCTCTCCGGGCCCTTGCCCGTGAGCCTGGGGTCCAGGCAGTGGGTCCACACTCCCAGACCAAGGCAGAACCACATGCACACGTCTGTTCCTGACCCCTGCACCGGCAGAGAGCTCGGGGGAGTCAGAGTCTGTCAGGCAGCTGCTGGGTTGGCTGCCTGTGTGGGAAGGGGCAGAGCCGACCTAGGGGCAAGTTGGGCCTCTTCCTCTCCCTGCTGCCCTGAGGCTGCTGGGCCTAAGACGTCTTGGGCATCCAGCCCCTTACTGGTCCCTTCCCTCTGACGAGGCCCTCTGAGCTCCAGCACCTTGCAGTGTGGAGACAGCCCCTGCCAGCAACCTCCTCTCCAAGGAGGCCTCAACCGAGGCCTAGGCCCAGGGTAAAGGCACCAGCGGGGATGAGCCTGGGGAGGCGCCCGGGGATGTCTGGACCCAGTCCCCGCAGCCTGCCCCTTGGTGGGGCAGTTCCCCCGGAGGCCAGGAAGGTCTGGGCAAGGCTGGCCAGGGTCAGGGGCCCTGCTGGGTCCTGCCCCTGGCCTGTGGGGCCTCTGAGCACAACCGGCCCTCTCCCACTGGAAGACCTCCCCGGCTGCCTCCAAAGTCCTGTTTGCAAGCACTCCCGCCCACTGTTCCCGCCAGGCGCGCACAATGCTCCCAAGCCCGGGAGAAAAGCGCTTCGGGGTGGTGGTCTCTCCGGGCCCTTGCCCCTGAGCCTGGGGGCCAGGCAGGGGATCCACAGTCCCAGGCCAAGGCACAACAACATGCACACGTCTGTTCCTGCCCCCTCCACCGGCAGAGAGCTGGGGGGAGCCAGAGTCTGTCAGGCAGCTGCTGGGCTGGCCGCCTGTGTGGGAAGGGGCAGAGCCGACCTAGGGGCAAGTTGGGCCTCTTGCTCTCCCTGCTGCCCTGAGGCTGCTGGGCCAAAGAGGTCTTGGGCATCCAGCCCCTTGCTGGTCCCTTCCCTCTGACGAGGCCCTCTGAGCTCCAGCACCTTGCAGTGTGGAGACAGCCCCTGCCAGCAACCTCCTCTCCAAGGAGGCCTCAACCGAGGCCTAGGCACAGGGGAAAGGCACCAGCGGGGATGAGCCAGTGGAGGCGCACGGGCATATCAGGACCCAGTCCCTGCAGCCTGCCCCTTGGTGGGGCAGTACCCCCGGAGGCCAGGAAGGTCTGGGCAAGGCTGGCCAGGGGCAGGGTCCCTGCTGGGTCCTGCCCCTGGCCTGTGGGGCCTCTGAGCACAACCGGCCCTCTCTCACTGGAAGACCTCCCCGGCTGCCTCCAAAGGCGGGTTTGCCAACACTCCCGCCCGCTGTTCCCGCCAGGCACGCACAACGCTCCCAAGGCCAGGAGAAAAGCGCTTCGGGGTGTTGCTCTCTCCGGGCCCTTGCCCCTGAGCCTGGGGTCCAGGCAGTGGGTCCACACTCCCAGACCAAGGCAGAACCACATGCACACGTCTGTTCCTGACCCCTGCACCGGCAGAGAGCTCGGGGGAGCCAGAGTCTGTCAGGCAGCTGCTGGGTTGGCTGCCTGTGTGGGAAGGGGCAGAGCCGACCTAGGGGCAAGTTGGGCCTCTTGCTCTCCCTGCTGCCCTGAGGCTGCTGGGCCAAAGAGGTCTTGGGCATCCAGCCCCTTGCTGGTCCCTTCCCGCTGACGAGGCCCTCTGAGCTCCAGCACCTTGCAGTGTGGAGACAGCCCCTGCCAGCAACCTCCTCTCCAAGGAGGCCTCAACCGAGGCCTAGGCCCAGGGGAAAGGCACCAGCGGGGATGAGCCAGGGGAGGCGCCCGAGCATGTCTGGACCCAGTCCCCGCAGCCTGCCCCTTGGTGGGGCAGTACCCCCGGAGGCCAGGAAGGTCTGGGTAAGACTGGCCAGGGGCAGGGGCCCTGCTGGGTCCTGCCCCTGGCCTGTGGGGCCTCTGAGCACAACCGGCCCTCTCCCACTGGAAGACCTCCCCGGCTGCCTCCAAAGGCCGGTTTGCAAGCGCTCCCGGCCACTGTTACCAGCAGGCGGGCACAATGCTCCTAAGCCCGGAAGAAAAGCGCTTCAGGGTGGTGCTCTCTCTGGGCCCTTGCCCCTGAGCCTGGGGGCAAGGCAGGGTGTCCACACTCCCAGGCCAAGGCAGAACCACATGCACACGTCTGACCTGCCCCCTGCACCGGCAGAGAGCTCGGGGGAGCCAGAGTCTGTCAGGCAGCTGCTGGGCTGGCCGCCTGTGTGGGAAGGGGCAGAGCCGACCTAGGGGCAAGTTGGGCCTCTTGCTCTCCCTGCTGCCCTGAGGCTGCTGGGCCAAAGAGGTCTTGGGCATCCAGCCCCTTGCTGGTCCCTTCCCTCTGACGAGGCCCTCTGAGCTCCAGCACCTTGCAGTGTGGAGACAGCCCCTGCCAGCAACCTCCTCTCCAAGGAGGCCTCAACCGAGGCCTAGGCCCAGGGGAAAGGCACCAGCGGGGATGAGCCTGGGGAGGCGCCCGGGCATGTCTGGACCCAGTCCCCGCAGCCTGCCCCTTGGTGGGGCAGTACCCCCGGAGGCCAGGAAGGTCTGGGCAAGGCTGGCCAGGGGCAGGGGCCCTGCTGGGTCCTGCCCCTGGCCTGTGGGGTCTCTGAGCACAACCGGCCCTCTCCCACTGGAAGAACTCCCCGGCTGCCTCCAACGGCCAGTTTGCCAACACTCCCGCCCGCTGTTCCCGCCAGGCACGCACAATGCTCCCAAGCCCGGGAGAAAAGCGCTTCGGCGTGGTGCTCTCCTCGGGCCCTTGCCCCTGAGCCTGGGGGCCAGGCAGTTGGTCCACACTCCCAGACCAAGGCAGAACCACATGCACACGTCTGTTCCTGACCCCTGCACCGGCAGAGAGCTCGGGGGAGCCAGAATCTGTCAGGCAGCTGCTGGGCTGGCCGCCTGTGTGGGAAGGGGCAGAGCCGACCTAGGGGCAAGTTGGGCCTCTTCCTCTCCCTGCTGCCCTGAGGCTGCTGGGCCAAAGAGGTCTTGGGCATCCAGCCCCTTGCTGGTCCCTTCCCTCTGACGAGGCCCTCTGAGCTCCAGCACCTTGCAGTGTGGAGACAGCCCCTGCCAGCAACCTCCTCTCCAAGGAGACCTCAACCGAGGCCTAGGCCCAGGGGAAAGGCACCAGCGGGGATGAGCCTGGGGAGGCGCCCGGGCATGTCTGGACCCAGTCCCCGCAGCCTGCCCCTTGGTGGGGCAGTACCCCCGGAGGCCAGGAAGGTCTGGGCAAGGCTGGCCAGGGGCAGGGGCCCTACTGGGTCCTGCCCCTGGCCTGTGGGGCCTCTGAGCACAACCGGCCCTCTCCCACTGGAAGACCTCCCCGGCTGCCTCCAAAGTCCTGTTTGCAAGCACTCCCGCCCACTGTTCCCGCCAGGCGCGCACAATGCTCCCAAGCCCGGGAGAAAAGCGCTTCGGGGTGGTGGTCTCTCCGGGCCCTTGCCCCTGAGCCTGGGGGCCAGGCAGGGGATCCACAGTCCCAGGCCAAGGCACAACAACATGCACACGTCTGTTCCTGCCCCCTCCACCGGCAGAGAGCTGGGGGGAGCCAGAGTCTGTCAGGCAGCTGCTGGGCTGGCCGCCTGTGTGGGAAGGGGCAGAGCCGACCTAGGGGCAAGTTGGGCCTCTTGCTCTCCCTGCTGCCCTGAGGCTGCTGGGCCAAAGAGGTCTTGGGCATCCAGCCCCTTGCTGGTCCCTTCCCTCTGACGAGGCCCTCTGAGCTCCAGCACCTTGCTGTGTGGAGACAGCCCCTGCCAGCAACCTCCTCTCCAAGGAGGCCTCAACCGAGGCCTAGGCACAGGGGAAAGGCACCAGCGGGGATGAGCCAGTGGAGGCGCACGGGCATATCAGGACCCAGTCCCTGCAGCCTGCCCCTTGGTGGGGCAGTACCCCCGGAGGCCAGGAAGGTCTGGGCAAGGCTGGCCAGGGGCAGGGTCCCTGCTGGGTCCTGCCCCTGGCCTGTGGGGCCTCTGAGCACAACCGGCCCTCTCCCACTGGAAGACCTCCCCGGCTGCCTCCAAAGGCGGGTTTACCAAACTCCCGCCCGCTGTTCCGCCAGGCACGCACAACGCTCCCAAGGCCAGGAGAAAAGCGCTTCGGGGTGTTGCTCTCTCCGGGCCCTTGCCCCTGAGCCTGGGGTCCAGGCAGTGGGTCCACACTCCCAGACCAAGGCAGAACCACATGCACACGTCTGTTCCTGACCCCTGCACCGGCAGAGAGCTCGGGGGAGCCAGAGTCTGTCAGGAAGCTGCTGGGTTGGCTGCCTGTGTGGGAAGGGGCAGAGCCGACCTAGGGGCAAGTTGGGCCTCTTGCTCTCCCTGCTGCCCTGAGGCTGCTGGGCCAAAGAGGTCTTGGGCATCCAGCCCCTTGCTGGTCCCTTCCCGCTGACGAGGCCCTCTGAGCTCCAGCACCTTGCAGTGTGGAGACAGGCCCTGACAGCAACCTCCTCTCCAAGGAGGCATCAACCGAGGCCTATGCCCAGGGTAAAGGCACCAGCGGGGATGAGCCTGGGGAGGCGCCCAGGCATGTCTGGACCCAGTTCCCGCAGCCTGCCCCTTGGTGGGGCAGTACCCCCGGAGGCCAGGAAGGTCTGGGAAAGGCTGGCCAGGGGCAGGGGACCTGCTGGGTCCTGCCCCTGGCCTGTGAGGCCTCTGAGCACAACCGGCCCTCTCCCACTGGAAGACCTCCACGGCTGCCTCCAAAGTCCTGTTTGCAAACACTCCCGCACGCTGTTCACGCCAGGCTCGCACAATGCTCCCAAGCCGGTGAGGAAAGCGCTTCGGGGTGGTGCTCTCTCCGGGCCCTTGCCCCTGAGCCTGGGGGCAAGGCAGGGGGAACACACTCCCAGGCCAAGGCAGAACCTCATGCCCACGTCTGTTCCTGTCCCCTGCACCGGCAGAGAGCTTGGGGGAGCCAGAGTCTGTCAGGCAGCTGCTGGGTTGGCCGCCTGTGTGGGAAGGGGCAGAGCCGCCCTAGGGGCAAGTTGGGCCTCTTGCTCTCCCTGCTGCCATGAGGCTGCTGGGCCAAAGACGTCTTGGGCATCCAGCCCCTTACTGGTCCCTTCCCTCTGACGAGGCCCTCTGAGCTCCAGCACCTTGCAGTGTGGAGACAGCCCCTGCCAGCAACCTCCTCTCCAAGGAGGCCTCAACCGAGGCCTAGGCCCAGGGGAAAGGCACCAGCGGGGATGAGCCTGGGGAGGAGCCCGGGCATGTCTGGACCCAGGCCCCGCAGCCTGCCCCTTGGTGGGGCAGTACCCCCGGAGGCCAGGAAGGTCTGGGCAAGGCTGGCCAGGGGCAGGGGCCCTGCTGCGTCCTGCCCCTGGCCTGTGGGGCCTCTGAGCACAACCGGCCCTCTCCCACTGGAAAACCTCCCCGGCTGCCTCCAAAGGCCGGTTTGCCAACACTCCCGCCCACTGTTCCCACCAAGCGCGCACAATGCTCCCATCCCGGGAGAAAAGCGCTTCGGGGTGGTGCTCTCTCCGGGCCCTTGCCCCTGAGACTGGGGGCCAGGCAGGGGGTCCACACTCCCAGGCCAAGGCAGAACCACATGCACACGTCTGTTCCTGACCCCTGCACCGGCAGAGAGCTCGGGGGAGCCAGAGTCTGTCAGGCAGCTGCTGGGCTGGCCGCCTTTGTGGGAAGGGGCAGAGCCGACCTAGGGGCAAGTTGGGCCTCTTGCTCTCCCTGCTGCCCTGAGGCTGCTGGGCCAAAGAGGTCTTGGGCATCCAGCCCTTTGCTTGTCCCTTCCCTCTGACGAGGCCCTCTGAGCTCCAGCACCTTGCAGTGTGGAGACAGCCCCTGCCAGCAACCTCCTCTCCAAGGAGGCCTCAACCGAGACCTAGGACCAGGGGAAAGGCACCAGCGGGGATGAGCCTGGGGAGGCGCCCAGGCATGTCTTGACCCAGTCCCCGCAGCCTGCCCCTTGGTGGGGCAGTACCCCCGGAGGCCAGGAAGGTCTGGGAAAGGCTGGCCAGGGGCAGGGGACCTGCTGGGTCCTGCCCCTGGCCTGTGGGGCCTCTGAGCACAACCGGCCCTCTCCCACTGGAAGACCTCCCCGGCTGCCTCCAAAGGCCGGTTTGCAAGCGCTCCCGGCCACTGTTACCAGCAGGCGGGCACAATGCTCCTAAGCCCGGAAGAAAAGCGCTTCAGGGTGGTGCTCTCTCTGGGCCCTTGCCCCTGAGCCTGGGCGCAAGTCAGGGTGTCCACACTCCCAGGCCAAGGCAGAACCACATGCACACGTCTGACCTGCCCCCTGCACCGGCAGAGAGCTCGGGGGAGCCAGAGTCTGTCAGGCAGCTGCTGGGCTGGCCGCCTGTGTGGGAAGTGGCAGAGCCGACCTAGGGGCAAGTTGGGCCTCTTGCTCTCCCTGCTGCCCTGAGGCTGCTGGGCCAAAGAGGTCTTGGGCATCCAGCCCCTTGCTGGTCCCTTCCCTCTGACGCGGCCCTCTGAGCTCCAGCACCTTGCAGTGTGGAGACAGCCCCTGCCAGCAACCTCCTCTCCAAGGAGGCCTCAACCGAGGCCTAGGCCCAGGGGAAAGGCACCAGCGGGGATGAGCCTGGGGAGGCGCCCGGGCATGTCTGGACCCAGTCCCCGCAGCCTGCCCCTTGGTGGGGCAGTACCCCCGGAGGCCAGGAAGGTCTGGGCAAGGCTGGCCAGGGGCAGGGGCCCTGCTGGGTCCTGCCCCGGGCCTGTGGGGCCTCTGAGCACAACCGGCCCTCTCCCACTGGAAGAACTCCCCGGCTCCCTCCAAAGGCCAGTTTGCCAACACTCCCGCCCGCTGTTCCCGCCAGGCACGCACAATGCTCCCAAGCCCGGGAGAAAAGCACTTCGGTGTGGTGCTCTCCTTGGGCCCTTGCCCCTGAGCCTGGGGGCCAGGCAGTTGGTCCACACTCCCAGACCAAGGCAGAACCACATGCACACGTCTGTTCCTGACCCCTGCACCGGCAAAGAGCTCGGGGGAGCCAGAGTCTGTCAGGCAGCTGCTGGGCTGGCCGCCTGTGTGGGAAGGGGCAGAGCCGACCTAGGGGCAAGTTGGGCCTCTTCCTCTCCCTGCTGCCCTGAGGCTGCTGGGCCAAAGAGGTCTTGGGCATCCAGCCCCTTGCTGGTCCCTTCCCTCTGACGAGGCCCTCTGAGCTCCAGCACCTTGCAGTGTGGAGACAGCCCCTGCCAGCAACCTCCTCTCCAATGAGGCCTCAACCGAGGCCTAGGCCCAGGGGAAAGGCACCAGCGGGGATGAGCCTGGGGAGGCGCCCGGGCATGTCTGGACCCAGTCCGCGCAGCCTGCCCCTTGGTGGGGCAGTACCCCCGGAGGCCAGGAAGGTCTGTGCAAGGCTGCCAGGGGCAGGGACAGCGCTGGGTCCTGCCCCTGGCCTGTGGGACGTCTGAGCACAACCGGCACTCTCCCGCTGGAAGACCTCCCCGTCTGCCTCGAAAGGCCGGTTTGCAAGCACTCCCGCCCGCTGTTCCCGCCAGGCACGCACAATGCTCCCAAGCCCGGGAGAAAAGCGCTTCGGGGTGGTGCTCTCTCCGGGCCCTTGCCCCTAAGCCTGCGGGCCAAGCAGGGGGAACACACTCCCAGGCCAAGACAGAACGACATGAACACGTCTGTTCCTGCCCCCTACACCGGCAGAGAGCTCGGGGGAGCCAGAGTCTCTCAGGCAGGTGCTGGGCTGGCCGCCTGTGTGGGAAGGGGCAGAGCCGACCTAGGGGCAAGTTGGGCCTCTTGCTCTCCCTGCTGCCCTGAGGCTGCTGGGCCAAAGACGTCTTGGGCATCCAGCCCTTTGCTGGTCCCTTCCCTCTGACGAGGCACTCTGAGCTCCAGCACCTTGCAGTGTGGAGACAGCACCTGCCAGCAATCTCCTCTCCAAGGAGGCCTCAACCGAGGCCTAGGCCCAGGGGAAAGGCACCAGCGGGGATGAGCCTGGAGAGGCGCCCGGGCATGTCTGGACCCAGTCCCCGCAGCCTGCCCCTTGGTGTGGCAGTACCCCTGGAGGCCAGGAAGGTCTGGGCAAGGCTGACCAGGGGCAGGGGACCTGCTGGGTCCTGCCCCTGGCCTGTGGGGCCTCTGAGCACAACCGGCCCTCTCCCACTGGAAGACCTCCCCGGCTGCCTCCAAAGGCCGTTTTGCACGCACTCCCGCCCACTGTTCCCACCAAGCGCGCACAATGCTCCCATCCCGGGAGAAAAGCGCTTCGGGGTGGTGCTCTCTCCGGGCCCTTGCCCCTGAGACTGGGGGCCAGGCAGGGGGTCCACACTCCCAGGCCAAGGCAGAACCACATGCACACGTCTGTTCCTGACCCCTGCACCGGCAGAGAGCTCGGGGGAGCCAGAGTCTGTCAGGCAGCTGCTGGGCTGGCCACCTTTGTGGGAAGGGGCAGAGCCGACCTAGGGGCAAGTTGGGCCTCTTGCTCTCCCTGCTGCCCTGAGGCTGCTGGGCCAAAGAGGTCTTGGGCATCCAGCCCTTTGCTTGTCCCTTCCCTCTGACGAGGCCCTCTGAGCTCCAGCACCTTGCAGTGTGGAGACAGCCCCTGCCAGCAACCTCCTCTCCAAGGAGGCCTCAACCGAGACCTAGGACCAGGGGAAAGGCACCAGCGGGGATGAGCCTGGGGAGGCGCCCAGGCATGTCTGGACCCAGTCCCCGCAGCCTGCCCCTTGGTGGGGCAGTACCCCCGGAGGCCAGGAATGTCTGGGAAATGCTGGCCAGGGGCAGGGGACCTGCTGGGTCCTGCCCCTGGCCTGTGGGGCCTCTGAGCACAACCGGCCCTCTCCCACTGGAAGACCTCCCCGGCTGCCTCCAAAGTCCTGTTTGCCAACACTCCCACCCGCTGTTCACGCCAGACTTGCACAATGCTCCCAAGCCCGGGAGAAAAGCGCTTCGGGGTGGTGCTCTCTCCGGGCCCTTGCCCCTGAGCCTGGGGGCCAGGCAGTTGGTCCACACTCCCAGACCAAGGCAGAACCACATGCACACGTCTGTTCCTGACCCCTGCACCGGCAGAGAGCTCGGGGGAGCCAGAGTCTCTCAGGCAGGTGCTGGGCTGGCCGCCTGTGTGGGAAGGGGCAGAGCCGACCTAGGGGCAAGTTGGGACTCTTGCTCTCCCTGCTGCCCTGAGGCTGCAGGGCCAAAGACGTCTTGGGCATCCAGCCCCTTACTGGTCCCTTCCCTCTGACGAGGCCCTCTGAGCTCCAGCAGCTTGCAGTGTGGAGACAGCCCCTGCCAGCAATCTCCTCTCCAAGGAGGCCTCAACCGAGGCCTAGGCCCAGGGGAAAGGCACCAGCGGGGTTGAGCCAGGGGAGGCGCCCGGGCATGTCTGGACCCTGTCCCCGCAGCCTGCCCCTTGGTGGGGCAGTACCCCCGGAGGCCAGGAAGGTCTGGGCAAGGCTGGCCAGGGGCAGGGGCCCTGCTGGGTCCTGCCCCTGGCCTGTGGGGCCTCTGAGCACAACCGGCCCTCTCCCACTGGAAGACCTCCCCGGCTGCCTCCAAAGTCCTGTTTGCAAGCACTCCCGCCCACTGTTCCCGCCAGGCGCGCACAATGCTCCCAAGCCCGGGAGAAAAGCGCTTCGGGGTGGTGGTCTCTACGGGCCCTTGCCCCTGAGCCTGGGGGCCAGGCAGGGGATCCACAGTCCCAGGCCAAGGCACAACAACATACACACGTCTGTTCCTGCCCCCTCCACCGGCAGAGAGCTGGGGGGAGCCAGAGTCTGTCAGGCAGCTGCTGGGCTGGCCGCCTGTGTGGGAAGGGGCAGAGCCGACCTAGGGGCAAGTTGGGCCTCTTGCTCTCCCTGCTGCCCTGAGGCTGCTGGGCCAAAGAGGTCTTGGGCATCCAGCCCCTTGCTGGTCCCTTCCCTCTGACGAGGCCCTCTGAGCTCCAGCACCTTGCAGTGTGGAGACAGCCCCTGCCAGCAACCTCCTCTCCAAGGAGGCCTCAACCGAGGCCTAGGCCCAGGGGAAAGGCACCAGCGGGGATGAGCCTGGGGAGGCGCCCGGGCATGTCTGGACCCAGTCCCCGCAGCCTGCCCCTTGGTGGGGCAGTACCCCCGGAGGCCAGGAAGGTCTGGGTAAGACTGGCCAGGGGCAGGGGCCCTGCTGGGTCCTGCCCCTGGCCTGTGGGGCCTCTGAGCACAACCGGCCCTCTCCCACTGGAAGACCTCCCCGGCTGCCTCCAAAGGCCGGTTTGCAAGCGCTCCCGGCCACTGTTACCAGCAGGCGGGCACAATGCTCCTAAGCCTGGAAGAAAAGCGCTTCAGGGTGGTGCTCTCTCTGGGCCCTTGCCCCTGAGCCTGGGGGCAAGGCAGGGTGTCCACACTCCCAAGCCAAGGCAGAACCACATGCACACGTCTGACCTGCCCCCTGCACCGGCAGAGAGCTCGGGGGAGCCAGAGTCTGTCAGGCAGCTGCTGGGCTGGCCGCCTGTGTGGGAAGTGGCAGAGCCGACCTAGGGGCAAGTTGGGCCTCTTGCTCTCCCTGCTGCCCTGAGGCTGCTGGGCCAAAGAGGTCTTGGGCATCCAGCCCCTTGCTGGTCCCTTCCCTCTGACGAGGCCCTCTGAGCTCCAGCACCTTGCAGTGTGGAGACAGCCCCTGCCAGCAACCTCCTCTCCAAGGAGGCCTCAACCGAGGCCTAGGCCCAGGGGAAAGGCACCAGCGGGGATGAGCCTGGGGAGGCGCCCGTGCATGTCTGGACCCAGTCCCCGCAGCCTGCCCCTTGGTGGGGCAGTACCCCCGGAGGCCAGGAAGGTCTGGGCAAGGCTGGCCAGGGGCAGGGGGCCTGCTGGGTCCTGCCCCTGGCCTGTGGGGCCTCTGAGCACAACCGGCCCTCTCCCACTGGAAGAACTCCCCGGCTGCCTCCAAAGGCCAGTTTGCCAACACTCCCGCCCGCTGTTCCCGCCAGGCACGCACAATGCTCCCAAGCCCGGGAGAAAAGCGCTTCGGGGTGGTGCTCTCTCCGGGCCCTTGCCCCTGAGCCTGGGGGCAAGGCAGGGGGAACACACTCCCAGGCCAAGGCAGAACCACATGCACACGTCTGTTCCTGACCCCTGCACCGGCAGAGAGCTGGGGGGAGCCAGAGTCTGTCAGGCAGCTGCTGGGCTGGCCGCCTGTGTGGGAAGGGGCAGAGCCGACCTAGGGGCAAGTTGGGCCTCTTGCTCTCCCTGCTGCCCTGAGGCTGCTGGGCCAAAGAGGTCTTGGGCATCCAGCCCATTGCTTGTCCCTTCCCTCTGACGAGGCCCTCTGAGCTCCAGCACCTTGCCGTGTGGAGACAGCACCTGCCAGCAATCTCCTCTCCAAGGAGGCCTGAACCGAGGCCTAGGCCCAGGGAAAAGGCACCAGCGGGGTTGAGCCAGGGGAGGCGCCCGGGCATGTCTGGACCCTGTCCCCGCAGCCTGCCCCTTGGTGGGGCAGTACCCCCGGAGGCCAGGAAGGTCTGGGCAAGGCTGGCCAGGGGCAGGGGCCCTGCTGGGTCCTGCCCCTGGCCTGTGGGGCCTCTGAGCACAACCGGCCCTTGCCCACTGGAAGACCTCCCCGGCTGCCTCCAAAGGCCGGTTTGCAAGCACTCCCGCCCACTGTTCCCGCCAGGCGCGCACAATGCTCCCAAGACCGGGAGAAAAGCGCTTCGGGGTGGTGGTCTCTCCGGGCCCCTGGCCCTGAGCCTGGGGGCCAGGCAGGGGATCCACAACCCAGGCCAAGGCAGAACCACATGCACACGTCTGTTCCTGCCCCCTCCACCGGCAGAGAGCTGGGGGGAGCCAGAGTCTGTCAGGCAGCTGCTGGGCTGGCCGCCTGTGTGGGAAGGGGCAGAGCCGACCTAGGGGCAAGTTGGGCCTCTTGCTCTCCCTGCTGCCCTGAGGCTGCTGGGCCAAAGAGGTCTTGGGCATCCAGCCCCTTGCTGGTCCCTTCCCTCTGACGAGGCCCTCTGAGCTCCAGCACCTTGCAGTGTGGAGACAGCCCCTGGCAGCAACCTCTTCTCCAAGGAGGCCTCAACCGAGGCCTAGGCCCAGGGGAAAGGCACCAGCGGGGATGAGCCAGTGGAGGCGCACGGGCATGTCTGGACCCAGTCCCCGCAGCCTGCCCCTTGGTGGGGCAGTACCCCCGGAGGCCAGGAAGGTCTGGGCAAGGCTGGCCAGGGGCAGGGGCCCTGCTGGGTCCTGCCCCTGGCCTGTGGGGCCTCTGAGCACAACCGGCCCTCTCCCACTGGAAGACCTCCCCGGCTGCCTCCAAAGGCCGGTTTGCCAACACTCCCGCCCGCTGTTCCCGCCAGGCACGCACAATGCTCCCAAGCCCGGGAGAAAAGCGCTTCGGGGTGGTGCTCTCTCCGGGCCCTTGCCCCTGAGCCTGTGGGCAAGGCAGGGGGAACACACTCCCAGACCAAGGCAGAAACACATGCACACGTCTGGTCCTGTCCCCTGCACCGGCAGAGAGCTCGGGGGAGCCAGAGTCTCTCAGGCAGGTGCTGGGCTGGCCGCCTGTGTGGGAAGGGGCAGAGCCGACCTAGGGGCAAGTTGGGACTCTTGCTCTCCCTGCTGCCCTGAGGCTGCAGGGCCAAAGACGTCTTGGGCATCCAGCCCCTTACTGGTCCCTTCCCTCTGACGAGGCCCTCTGAGCTCCAGCACCTTGCAGTGTGGAGACAGCCCCTGCCAGCAATCTCCTCTCCAAGGAGGCCTCAACCGAGGCCTAGGCCCAGGGGAAAGGCACCAGCGGGGTTGAGCCAGGGGAGGCGCCCTGGCATGTCTGGACCCTGTCCCCGCAGCCTGCCCCTTGGTGGGGCAGTACCCCCGGAGGCCAGGAAGGTCTGGGCAAGGCTGGCCAGGGGCAGGGGCCCTGCTGGGTCCTGCCCCTGGCCTGTGGGGCCTCTGAGCACAACCGGCCCTCTCCCACTGGAAGACCTCCCCGGCTGCCTCCAAAGTCCTGTTTGCAAGCACTCCCGCCCACTGTTCCCGCCAGGCGCGCACAATGCTCCCAAGCCCGGGAGAAAAGCGCTTCGGGGTGGTGGTCTCTACGGGCCCTTGCCCCTGAGCCTGGGGGCCAGGCAGGGGATCCACAGTCCCAGGCCAAGGCACAACAACATGCACACGTCTGTTCCTGCCACCTCCACCGGCAGAGAGCTGGGGGGAGCCAGAGTCTGTCAGGCAGCTGCTGGGCTGGCCGCCTGTGTGGGAAGGGGCAGAGCCGACCTAGGGGCAAGTTGGGCCTCTTGCTCTCCCTGCTGCCCTGAGGCTGCTGGGCCAAAGAGGTCTTGGGCATCCAGCCCCTTGCTGGTCCCTTCCCTCTGACGAGGCCCTCTGAGCTCCAGCACCTTGCAGTGTGGAGACAGGCCCTGCCAGCAACCTCCTCTCCAAGGAGGCCTCAACCGAGGCCTAGGCACAGGGGAAAGGCACCAGCGGGGATGAGCCAGTGGAGGCGCACGGGCATATCAGGACCCAGTCCCTGCAGCCTGCCCCTTGGTGGGGCAGTACCCCCGGAGGCCAGGAAGGTCTGGGCAAGGCTGGCCAGGGGCAGGGTCCCTGCTGGGTCCTGCCCCTGGCCTGTGGGGCCTCTGAGCACAACCGGCCCTCTCCCACTGGAAGACCTCCCCGGCTGCCTCCAAAGGCGGGTTTGCCAACATTCCCGCCCGCTGTTCCCGCCAGGCACGCACAACGCTCCCAAGGCCAGGAGAAAAGCGCTTCGGGGTGTTGCTCTCTCCGGGCCCTTGCCCCTGAGCCTGGGGTCCAGGCAGTGGGTCCACACTCCCAGACCAAGGCAGAACCACATGCACACGTCTGTTCCTGACCCCTGCACCGGCAGAGAGCTCGGGGGAGCCAGAGTCTGTCAGGCAGTTGCTCGGTTGGCTGCCTGTGTGGGAAGGGGCAGAGCCGACCTAGGGGCAAGTTGGGCCTCTTGCTCTCCCTGCTGCCCTGAGGCTGCTGGGCCAAAGAGGTCTTGGGCATCCAGCCCCTTGCTGGTCCCTTCCCGCTGACGAGGCCCTCTGAGCTCCAGCACCTTGCAGTGTGGAGACAGCCCCTGCCAGCAACCTCCTCTCCAAGGAGGCCTCAACCGAGGCCTAGGCCCAGGGGAAAGGCACCAGCGGGGATGAGCCTGGGGAGGCGCCCGGGCATGTCTGGACCCAGGCCCCGCAGCCTGCCCCTTGGTGGGGCAGTACCCCCGGAGGCCAGGAAGGTCTGGGCAAGGCTGGCCAGGGGCAGGGGCCCTGCTGCGTCCTGCCCCTGGCCTGTGGGGCCTCTGAGCACAACCGGCCCTCTCCCACTGGAAGACCTCCCCGGCTGCCTCCAAGGCCGGTTTGCAAGCGCTCCCGCCCACTGTTCCCAGCAGGCGTGCACAATGCTCCCAAGCCCGGGAGAAAAGCGCTTCAGGGTGGTGCTCTCTCCGGGCCCTTGCCCCTGAGCCTGGGGGCAAGGCAGGGTGTCCACACTCCCAGGACAAGGCAGAACCACATGCACACGTCTGATCTGCCCCCTGCACCGGCAGAGAGCTCGGGGGAGCCAGAGTCTGTCAGGCAGCTGCTGGGCTGGCCGCCTGTGTGGGAAGGGGCAGAGCCGACCTAGGGGCAAGTTGGGCCTCTTGCTCTCCCTGCTGCCCTGAGGCTGCTGGGCCAAAGAGGTCTTGGGCATCCAGCCCCTTGCTGGTCCCTTCCCTCTGACGAGGCCCTCTGAGCTCCAGCACCTTTCAGTGTGGAGACAGCCCCTGCCAGCAACCTCCTCTCCAAGGAGGCCTCAACCGAGGCCTAGGCCCAGGGGAAAGGCACCAGCGGGGATGAGCCTGGGGAGGCGCCCGGGCATGTCTGGACCCAGTCCCCGCAGCCTGCCCCTTGGTGGGGCAGTACCCCCGGAGGCCAGGAAGGTCTGGGCAAGGCTGCCAGGGGCAGGGACACTGCTGGGTCCTGCCCCTGGCCTGTGGGGCGTCTGAGCACAACCGGCACTCTCCCGCTGGAAGACCTCCCCGTCTGCCTCGAAAGGCCGGTTTGCAAGCACTCCCACCCGCTGTTCCCGCCAGGCACGCACAATGCTCCCAAGCCCGGGAGAAAAGCGCTTCGGGGTGGTGCTCTCTCCGGGCCCTTGCCCCTGAGCCTGGGGGCAAGGCATGGGGAACACACTCCCAGGCCAAGGCAGAACCACATGCCCACGTCTGTTCCTGCCCCCTACACCGGCAGAGAGCTCGGGGGAGCCAGAGACTGCCAGGCTGCTACTGGGCTGGCTGCCTGTGTGGGACGGGGCAGAGCCGACCTAGGGGCAAGTTGGGCCTCTTGCTCTCCCTGCTGCCCTGAGGCTGCTGGGTCAAAGAGGTCTTGGGCATCCAGCCCTTTGCTGGTCCCTTCCCTCTGACGAGGCCCTCTGAGCTCCAGCACCTTGCAGTGTGGAGACAGCCCCTGCCAGCAACCTCCTCTCCAAGGAGGCATCAACCGAGGCCTATGCCCAGGGGAAAGGCACCAGCGGGGATGAGCCTGGGGAGGCGCCCAGGCATGTCTGGACCCAGTCCCCGCAGCCTGCCCCTTGGTGGGGCAGTACCCCCGGAGGCCAGGAAGGTCTGGGCAAGGCTGGCCAGGGGCAGGGGCCCTGCTGGGTCCTGCCCCTGTCCTGTGGGGCCTCTGAGCACAACCGGCCCTCTCCCACTGGAAGAACTCCCCGGCTGACTCCAAAGGCCAGTTTGCCAACACTCCCGCCCGCTGTTCCCGCCAGGCACGCACAATGCTCCCAAGCCCGGGAGAAAAGCACTTCGGGGTGGTGCTCTCCTCGGGCCCTTGCCCCTGAGCCTGGGGGCCAGGCAGTTGGTCCACACTCCCAGACCAAGGCAGAACCACATGCACACGTCTGTTCCTGACCCCTGCACCGGCAGAGAGCTCGGGGGAGCCAGAGTCTGTCAGGCAGCTGCTGGGCTGGCCGCCTGTGTGGGAAGGGGCAGAGCCGACCTAGGGGCAAGTTGGGCCTCTTGCTCTCCCTGCTGCCCTGAGGCTGCTGGGCCAAAGAGGTCTTGGGCATCCAGCCCCTTGCTGGTCCCTTCCCTCTGACGAGGCCCTCTGAGCTCTAGCACCTTGCAGTGTGGAGACAGCCCCTGCCAGCAACATCCTCTCCAAGGAGGCCTCAACAGAGGCCTAGGCCCAGGGGAAATGCACCAGCGGGGATGAGCCTGGGGAGGCGCCCGGGCATGTCTGGACCCAGTCCCCGCAGCCTGCCCCTTGGTGGGGCAGTACCCCCGGAGGCCAGGAAGATCTGGGCAAGGCTGGCCAGGGGCAGGGGCCCTGCTGGGTCCTCCCCATGGCCTGTGGGGCCTCTGAGCACAACCGGCCCTCTCCCACTGAAAGACCTCCCCGGCTGCCTCCAAAGGCCAGTTTGCCAACACTCCTGCCCGCTCTTCCCGCCAGGCACGCACAATGCTCCCAAGCCCGGGAGAAAAGCGCTTCGGGGTGGTGCTCTCTCCGGGCCCTTGCCCCTGAGCCTGTGGGCAAGGCAGGGGGAACACACTCCCAGACCAAGGCAGAAACACATGCACACGTCTGGTCCTGTCCCCTGCACCGGCAGAGAGCTCGGGGGAGCCAGAGTCTCTCAGGCAGGTGCTGGGCTGGCCGCCTGTGTGGGAAGGGGCAGAGCCGCCCTAGGGGCAAGTTGGGCCTCTTGCTCTCCCTGCTGCCCTGAGGCTGCAGGGCCAAAGACGTCTTGGGCATCCAGCCCCTTACTGGTCCCTTCCCTCTGACGAGGCCCTCTGAGCTCCAGCACCTTGCAGTGTGGAGACAGCCCCTGCCAGCAATCTCCTCTCCAAGGAGGCCTCAACCGAGGCCTAGGCCCAGGGGAAAGGCACCAGCGGGGTTGAGCCAGGGGAGGCGCCCGGGCATGTCTGGACCCTGTCCCCGCAGCCTGCCCCTTGGTGGGGCAGTACCCCCGGAGGCCAGGAAGGTCTGGGCAAGGCTGGCCAGGGGCAGGGGCCCTGCTGGGTCCTGCCCCTGGCCTGTGGGGCCTCTGAGCACAACCGGCCCTCTCCCACTGGAAGACCTCCCCGGCTGCCTCCAAAGGCCGGTTTGCAAGCACTCCCGCCCACTGTTCCCACCAGGCGCGCACAATGCTCCCAAGCCCGGGAGAAAAGCGCTTCGGGGTGGTGCTCTCTCCCGGCCCTTGGAAGACCTCCCCGGCTGCCTCCAAAGGCTGGTTTTCAAGAACTCCCTCCCGCTGACCCGCCAGCCGCACACAATGCTCCCAAGCCCGGGAGAAAAGCATTTTGAGGTGGTCTCTCTCCGGGCCCTTGGAAGACTCCCCGGCTGCCTCTAAAGGCCGGTTTGCAAGCACTCATGTCCTCTGTTCCCGACAGCCGCGAACAATGCTCCCAATTCCGTGAGAAAAGTGCTTCGGGATGGTGCTCTCTCCGGGCCCTTGGAAGACCTCCCAAGCTGCCTCCAAAGGCCGGTTTGCAAGCACTCCCGCCCGCTGTTCCCGCCAGCCTCGCACAATGCTCCCAAGCCCGGGAGAAAAGCGCTTCGGGGTGGTGTTCTCTCCGTGCCAATGGAGGACCTCCCTGGCTGCCCCCAAAGGCCGGTTTGCAAGCACTCCCACTCGCTGTTCCCGCCAGCCACGCACAATCCTCCAAAACCCCGGAGAAAAGCGCTTCGGGGTGGTGTTCTCTCCGTGCCCATGGAAGACCTCCCGGGGTGCCCCCAAAGGCCGGTTTGGAAGCACTCCCACTCGCTGTTCCCGCCATCCGCGCATTATGCTCCCAAGCCCGGGAGAAAAGCATTTTGGGGTGGTGCTCACACCGGGCCCTGGAAGACCTCCCCGGCTGCCTCCAAAGGACGGTTTTCAAGCACTCCTGCCTGCTGTTCCCGCCACCCGCGCAGAATGCTCCCAAGCGCGGGAGAAAAGCGCTTCGGGGTGGTGCTCTCTACAGGCCCTTGGAAGACCTCCCCGGCTGCCTCCAAAGGCCGGTTTGCAAGGACTCCTTCCTGCTGTTCCCGCCAGCCACGCACAATGCTCCCAAGCCCGGGAGAAAAGCATTTTGGGGTGGTGCTCACTGCGGGCCCTTGGAAGACCTCCCCGGCTGCCTCCAATGGCCAGTTTGCAAGCACTCATGTCCGCTGTTCCCACCAGCCGCGCACAATGCTCCCAAGCCCGGGAGAAAAGCTTTTTGGGGTGGTGCTCACTCCGGGCCCTGGAAGACCTCCCCGGCTGCCTCCAAAGGCCAGTTTTCAAGCACTCCTGCCTGCTGTTCCCGCCACCTGCGCACAATGCTCCCAAGCCCGGGAGAAAAGCGCTTCGGGGTGGTGCTCTCTACAGGCCCTTGGAAGACCTCCCCGGCTGCCTCCAAAGGCCGGTTTGCAAGGACTCCTTCCTGCTGTTCCCGCCAGCCACGCACAATGCTCCCAAGCCCGGGAGAGAAGCATTTTGGGGTGGTGCTCTCTACAGGCCCTTGGAAGACCTCCCCGGCTGCCTCCAGTGGCCAGTTTGCAAGCACTCATGCCCGCTGTTCCCACCAGCCGCGCACAATGCTCCCAAGCCCGGGAGAAAAGCTTTTTGGGGTGGTGCTCACACCGGGCCCTGGAAGACCTCCCCGGCTGCCTGCAAAGGCCGGTTTTCAAGCACTCCTGCCTGCTGTTCCTGCCACCCGCGCACAATACTCCCAAGCCCGGGAGAAAAGCGCTTCGGGGTGGTGCTCTCTACAGGCCCTTGGAAGACCTCCCCCGCTGCCTCCAAAGGCCGGTTTGCAAGGACTCCTTCCTGCTGTTCCCGCCAGCCACGCACAATGCTCCCAAGCCCGGGAGAAAAGTGCTTCGGGGTGGTGATCTCTCCGGGCCCTTGGAAGTCGTCCCCGGCTGCCTCCAAAGGCCGGTTTGCAAGCACTCATGCCCGTTGTTCCCACCAGCCGCGCACAATGCTCCCAAGCCCGGGAGAAAAGCATTTTGGGGTGGTGCTCACTCCGGGCCCTTGGAAGACCTCCCCGGCTGCCTCCAAAGGCTAGTTTGCAAGCAGTCCTGCCTGCTGTTCCCGCCAGCCGCGCACAATGCTCCCAAGCCCGGGAGAAAAGCGCTTCGGGGTGGTGCTCTCTCCGGGCCCTTGGAAGACGTCCCCGGCTGCCTCCAAAGGCCGGTTTGCAAGCACTCATGCCCGTTGTTCCCACCAGCCGCGCACAATGCTCCCAAGCCCGGGAGAAAAGCATTTTGGGGTGGTGCTCACTCCGGGCCCTTGGAAGACCTCCCCGGCTGCCTCCAAAGGCCAGTTTGCAAGCAGTCCTGCCTGCTGTTCCCGCCAGCCGCGCACAATGTTCCCAAGCCCGGGAGAAAAGCGCTTCGGGGTGGTGCTCTCTCCGGGCACTTTCAAGACCTCCCCGGCTGCCTCCAAAGGCCGGTTTGTAAGTACTCATTCCCGCTGCTTCCGCCAGCCACGCACAATGCTCCCAAGCCCGGGAGAAAAGCATTTTGGGGTGGTGCTCTCTCCGGGCCCTTGGAAGACCTCCCGGGCTGCCTCCAAAGGCCGGTTTGCAAGCATTCATGTCCGTTGTTCCCGACAGCCGCGCACAATGCTCCCAAGCCCGAGAGAAAAGCATTTTGGGGTGGTGATCAGTCCGACCCTTGGAAGACCTCCCCGGCTGCCTCCAAAGGACAGTTTGCAAGCACTCATGCCCGCTGTTCCCGCCAGCCGCGCACAATGCTCCCAAGACCGTGAGAAAAGCGCGTCGGGGTGGTGTTCTCTCAGGGACCATGGAGGACCTCCCCGGCTGCCCCCAAAGGCCGGTTTGCAAGCATTCCCACTCGCTGTTCCCGCCAGGCACACACAATGTTCCAAAACCCCGGAGAAAAGCGCTTCGGGGTGGTGGTCTCTCCGGGCCCATGCCTCTGAGCCTGGGGGCCAGGCAGGGGATCCAGAGTCCCAGGCCAAGGCAGAACCACATGCACACGTCTGTTCCTGCCCCCTCCACCGGCAGAGAGCTGGGGGGAGCCAGACTCTGTCAGGCAGCTGCTGGGCTGGCCGCCTGTGTGGGAAGGGGCAGAGCCGACCTAGGGGCAAGTTGGGCCTCTTGCTCTCCCTGCTGCCCTGAGGCTGCTGGGCCAAAGAGGTCTTGGGCATCCAGCCCCTTGCTGGTCCCTTCCCTCTGACGAGGCCCTCTGAGCTCCAGCACCTTGCAGTGTGGAGACAGCCCCTGCCAGCAACCTCCTCTCCAAGGAGGCCTCAACCGAGGCCTAGGCCCAGGGGAAAGGCACCAGCGGAGATGAGCCAGTGGAGGCGCACGGGCATGTCTGGACCCAGTCCCCGCAGCCTGCCCCTTGGTGGGGCAGTACCCCCGGAGGCCAGGAAGGTCTGGGCAAGGCTGCGAGGGGCAGGGGCCCTGCTGGGTCGTGCCCCTGGCCTGTGGGGCGTCTGAGCACAACCGGCACTCTCCCGCTGAAAGACCTCCCCGTCTGCCTCCAAAGGCCGGTTTGCAAGCACTCCCGCCCGCTGTTCCCGCCAGGCACGCACAATGCTCCCAAGCCCGGGAGAAAAGCGCTTCGGGGTGGTGCTCTCTCCGGGCCCTTGCCCCTGAGCCTGGGGGCCAGGCAGTTGGAACACACTCCCAGGCCAATGCAGAACGACATGCCCACGTCTGTTCCTGCCCCCTACACCGGCAGAGAGCTCGGGGGAGCCAGAGACTGCCAGGCTGCTGTTGGGCTGGCTGCCAGTGTGGGACGGGGCAGAGCCGACCTAGGGGCAAGTTGGGCCTCTTGCTCTCCCTGCTGCCCTGAGGCTGCTGGGTCAAAGAGGTCTTGGGCATCCAACCCTTTGCTGGTCCCTTCCCTCTGACGAGGCCCTCTGAGCTCCACCAACTTGCAGTGTGGAGACAGCCCCTGCCAGCAACATCCTCTCCAAGGAGGCCTCAACCGAGGCCTAGGCCCAGGGGAACGGCACCAGCGGGGTTGAGCCAGGGGAGGCGCCCGGGCATGTCTGGACCCAGTCCCCGCAGCCTGCCCCTTGGTGGGGCAGTACCCCCGGAGGCCAGGAAGGTCTGGGCAAGGCTGGCCAGGGGCAGGGGCCCTGCTGGGTCCTGCCCCTGGCCTGTGGGGCCTCTGAGCACAACCGGCCCTCTCCCACTGGAAGACCTCCCCGGCTGCCTCCAAAGTCCTGTTTGCAAGCACTCCCGCCCACTGTTCCCGCCAGGCGCGCACAATGCTCCCAAGCCCGGGAGAAAAGCGCTTCGGGGTGGTGGTCTCTACGGGCCCTTGCCCCTGAGCCTGGGGGCCAGGCAGGGGATCCACAGTCCCAGGCCAAGGCACAACAACATGCACACGTCTGTTCCTGCCACCTCCACCGGCAGAGAGCTGGGGGGAGCCAGAGTCTGTCAGGCAGCTGCTGGGCTGGCCGCCTGTGTGGGAAGGGGCAGAGCCGACCTAGGGGCAAGTTGGGCCTCTTGCTCTCCCTGCTGCCCTGAGGCTGCTGGGCCAAAGAGGTCTTGGGCATCCAGCCCCTTGCTGGTCCCTTCCCTCTGACGAGGCCCTCTGAGCTCCAGCACCTTGCAGTGTGGAGACAGCCCCTGCCAGCAACCTCCTCTCCAAGGAGGCCTCAACCGAGGCCTAGGCACAGGGGAAAGGCACCAGCGGGGATGAGCCAGTGGAGGCGCACGGGCATATCAGGACCCAGTCCCTGCAGCCTGCCCCTTGGTGGGGCAGTACCCCCGGAGGCCAGGAAGGTCTGGGCAAGGCTGGCCAGGGGCAGGGTCCCTGCTGGGTCCTGCCCCTGGCCTGTGGGGCCTCTGAGCACAACCGGCCCTCTCCCACTGGAAGACCTCCCCGGCTGCCTCCAAAGGCGGGTTTGCCAACATTCCCGCCCGCTGTTCCCGCCAGGCACGCACAACGCTCCCAAGGCCAGGAGAAAAGCGCTTCGGGGTGTTGCTCTCTCCGGGCCCTTGCCCCTGAGCCTGGGGTCCAGGCAGTGGGTCCACACTCCCAGACCAAGGCAGAACCACATGCACACGTCTGTTCCTGACCCCTGCACCGGCAGAGAGCTCGGGGGAGCCAGAGTCTGTCAGGCAGCTGCTCGGTTGGCTGCCTGTGTGGGAAGGGGCAGAGCCGACCTAGGGGCAAGTTGGGCCTCTTGCTCTCCCTGCTGCCCTGAGGCTGCTGGGCCAAAGAGGTCTTGGGCATCCAGCCCCTTGCTGGTCCCTTCCCGCTGACGAGGCCCTCTGAGCTCCAGCACCTTGCAGTGTGGAGACAGCCCCTGCCAGCAACCTCCTCTCCAAGGAGGCCTCAACCGAGGCCTAGGCCCAGGGGAAAGGCACCAGCGGGGATGAGCCTGGGGAGGCGCCCGGGCATGTCTGGACCCAGGCCCCGCAGCCTGCCCCTTGGTGGGGCAGTACCCCCGGAGGCCAGGAAGGTCTGGGCAAGGCTGGCCAGGGGCAGGGGCCCTGCTGCGTCCTGCCCCTGGCCTGTGGGGCCTCTGAGCACAACCGGCCCTCTCCCACTGGAAGACCTCCCCGGCTGCCTCCAAGGCCGGTTTGCAAGCGCTCCCGCCCACTGTTCCCAGCAGGCGTGCACAATGCTCCCAAGCCCGGGAGAAAAGCGCTTCAGGGTGGTGCTCTCTCCGGGCCCTTGCCCCTGAGCCTGGGGGCAAGGCAGGGTGTCCACACTCCCAGGACAAGGCAGAACCACATGCACACGTCTGATCTGCCCCCTGCACCGGCAGAGAGCTCGGGGGAGCCAGAGTCTGTCAGGCAGCTGCTGGGCTGGCCGCCTGTGTGGGAAGGGGCAGAGCCGACCTAGGGGCAAGTTGGGCCTCTTGCTCTCCCTGCTGCCCTGAGGCTGCTGGGCCAAAGAGGTCTTGGGCATCCAGCCCCTTGCTGGTCCCTTCCCTCTGACGAGGCCCTCTGAGCTCCAGCACCTTTCAGTGTGGAGACAGCCCCTGCCAGCAACCTCCTCTCCAAGGAGGCCTCAACCGAGGCCTAGGCCCAGGGGAAAGGCACCAGCGGGGATGAGCCTGGGGAGGCGCCCGGGCATGTCTGGACCCAGTCCCCGCAGCCTGCCCCTTGGTGGGGCAGTACCCCCGGAGGCCAGGAAGGTCTGGGCAAGGCTGCCAGGGGCAGGGACACTGCTGGGTCCTGCCCCTGGCCTGTGGGGCGTCTGAGCACAACCGGCACTCTCCCGCTGGAAGACCTCCCCGTCTGCCTCGAAAGGCCGGTTTGCAAGCACTCCCACCCGCTGTTCCCGCCAGGCACGCACAATGCTCCCAAGCCCGGGAGAAAAGCGCTTCGGGGTGGTGCTCTCTCCGGGCCCTTGCCCCTGAGCCTGGGGGCAAGGCATGGGGAACACACTCCCAGGCCAAGGCAGAACCACATGCCCACGTCTGTTCCTGTCCCCTGCACCGGCAGAGAGCTTGGGGGAGCCAGAGTCTGTCAGGCAGCTGCTGGGTTGGCCGCCTGTGTGGGAAGGGGCAGAGCCGACCTAGGGGCAAGTTGGGCCTCTTGCTCTCCCTGCTGCCCTGAGGCTGCTGGGCCAAAGAGGTCTTGGGCATCCAGCCCCTTACTGGTCCCTTCCCTCTGACGAGGCCCTCTGAGCTCCAGCACCTTGCAGTGTGGAGACAGCCCCTGCCAGCAACCTCCTCTCCAAGGAGGCCTCAACCGAGGCCTAGGCCCAGGGGAAAGGCACCAGCCGGGATGAGCCAGGGGAGGCGCCCGAGCATGTCTGGACCCAGTCCCCGCAGCCTGCCCCTTGGTGGGGCAGTACCCCCGGAGGCCAGGAAGGTCTGGGTAAGACTGGCCAGGGGCAGGGGCCCTGCTGGGTCCTGCCCCTGGCCTGTGGGGCCTCTGAGCACAACCGGCCCTCTCCCACTGGAAGACCTCCCCGGCTGCCTCCAAAGGCCGGTTTGCAAGCGCTCCCGGCCACTGTTACCAGCAGGCGGGCACAATGCTCCTAAGCCCGGAAGAAAAGCGCTTCAGGGTGGTGCTCTCTCTGGGCCCTTGCCCCTGAGCCTGGGGGCAAGGCAGGGTGTCCACACTCCCAAGCCAAGGCAGAACCACATGCACACGTCTGACCTGCCCCCTGCACCGGCAGAGAGCTCGGGGGAGCCAGAGTCTGTCAGGCAGCTGCTGGGCTGGCCGCCTGTGTGGGAAGTGGCAGAGCCGACCTAGGGGCAAGTTGGGCCTCTTGCTCTCCCTGCTGCCCTGAGGCTGCTGGGCCAAAGAGGTCTTGGGCATCCAGCCCCTTGCTGGTCCCTTCCCTCTGACGAGGCCCTCTGAGCTCCAGCACCTTGCAGTGTGGAGACAGCCCCTGCCAGCAACCTCCTCTCCAAGGAGGCCTCAACCGAGGCCTAGGCCCAGGGGAAAGGCACCAGCGGGGATGAGCCTGGGGAGGCGCCCGGGCATGTCTGGACCCAGTCCCCGCAGCCTGCCCCTTGGTGGGGCAGTACCCCCGGAGGCCAGGAAGGTCTGGGCAAGGCTGGCCAGGGGCAGGGGGCCTGCTGGGTCCTGCCCCTGGCCTGTGGGGCCTCTGAGCACAACCGGCCCTCTCCCACTGGAAGAACTCCCCGGCTGCCTCCAAAGGCCAGTTTGCCAACACTCCCGCCCGCTGTTCCCGCCAGGCACGCACAATGCTCCCAAGCCCGGGAGAAAAGCGCTTCGGGGTGGTGCTCTCTCCGGGCCCTTGCCCCTGAGCCTGGGGGCAAGGCAGGGGGAACACACTCCCAGGCCAAGGCAGAACCACATGCACACGTCTGTTCCTGACCCCTGCACCGGCAGAGAGCTGGGGGGAGCCAGAGTCTGTCAGGCAGCTGCTGGGCTGGCCGCCTGTGTGGGAAGGGGCAGAGCCGACCTAGGGGCAAGTTGGGCCTCTTGCTCTCCCTGCTGCCCTGAGGCTGCTGGGCCAAAGAGGTCTTGGGCATCCAGCCACTTGCTTGTCCCTTCCCTCTGACGAGGCCCTCTGAGCTCCAGCACCTTGCAGTGTGGAGACAGCACCTGCCAGCAATCTCCTCTCCAAGGAGGCCTGAACCGAGGCCTAGGCCCAGGGAAAAGGCACCAGCGGGGTTGAGACAGGGGAGGCGCCCGGGCATGTCTGGACCCTGTCCCCGCAGACTGCCCCTTGGTGGGGCAGTACCCCCGGAGGCCAGGAAGGTCTGGGCAAGGCTGGCCAGGGGCAGGGGCCCTGATGGGTCCTGCCCCTGGCCTGTGGGGCCTCTGAGCACAACCGGCCCTTGCCCACTGGAAGACCTCCCCGGCTGCCTCCAAAGGCCGGTTTGCAAGCACTCCCGCCCACTGTTCCCGCCAGGCGCGCACAATGCTCCCAAGACCGGGAGAAAAGCGCTTCGGGGTGGTGGTCTCTCCGGGCCCCTGGCCCTGAGCCTGGGGGCCAGGCAGGGGATCCACAGTCCCAGGCCAAGGCAGAACCACATGCACACGTCTGTTCCTGCCCCCTCCACCAGCAGAGAGCTGGGGGGAGCCAGAGTCTGTCAGGCAGCTGCTGGGCTGGCCGCCTGTGTGGGAAGGGGCAGAGCCGACCTAGGGGCAAGTTGGGCCTCTTGCTCTCCCTGCTGCCCTGAGGCTGCTGGGCCAAAGAGGTCTTGGGCATCCAGCCCCTTGCTGGTCCCTTCCCTCTGACGAGGCCCTCTGAGCTCCAGCACCTTGCAGTGTGGAGACAGCCCCTGCCAGCAACCTCTTCTCCAAGGAGGCCTCAACCGAGGCCTAGGCCCAGGGGAAAGGCACCAGCGGGGATGAGCCAGTGGAGGCGCACGGGCATGTCTGGACCCAGTCCCCGCAGCCTGCCCCTTGGTGGGGCAGTACCCCCGGAGGCCAGGAAGGTCTGGGCAAGGCTGGCCAGGGGCAGGGGCCCTGCTGGGTCCTGCCCCTGGCCTGTGGGGCCTCTGAGCACAACCGGCCCTCTCCCACTGGAAGACCTCCCCGGCTGCCTCCAAAGGCCGGTTTGCCAACACTCCCGCCCGCTGTTCCCGCCAGGCACGCACAATGCTCCCAAGCCCGGGAGAAAAGCGCTTCGGGGTGTTGCCCTCTCCGGGCCCTTGCCCCTGAGCCTGGGGTCCAGGCAGTGGGTCCACACTCCCAGACCAAGGCAGAACCACATGCACACGTCTGTTCCTGACCCCTGCACCGGCAGAGAGCTCGGGGGAGCCAGAGTCTGTCAGGCAGCTGCTGGGTTGGCTGCCTGTGTGGGAAGGGGCAGAGCCGACCTAGGGGAAAGTTGGGCCTCTTCCTCTCCCTGCTGCCCTGAGGCTGCTGGGCCAAAGACGTCTTGGGCATCCAGCCCCTTACTGGTCCCTTCCCTCTGACGAGGCCCTCTGAGCTCCAGCACCTTGCAGTGTGGAGACAGCCCCTGCCAGCAACCTCCTCTCCAAGGAGGCCTCAACCGAGGCCTAGGCCCAGGGGAAAGGCACCAGCGGGGATGAGCCAGTGGAGGCGCAAGGGCATGTCTGGACCCAGTCCCCGCAGCCTGCCCCTTGGTGGGGCAGTACCCCCGGAGGCCAGGAAGGTCTGGGCAAGGCTGCGAGGGGCAGGGGCCCTGCTGGGTCGTGCCCCTGGCCTGTGGGGCGTCTGAGCACAACCGGCACTCTCCCGCTGGTAGACCTCCCCGTCTGCCTCCAAAGGCCGGTTTGCAAGCACTCCCGCCCGCTGTTCCCGCCAGGCAGGCACAATGCTCCCAAGCCCGGGAGAAAAGCGCTTCGGGGTGGTGCTCTCCTCGGGCCCTTGCCCCTGAGCCTGGGGGCCAGGGAGTTGGAACACACTCCCAGGCCAAGGCAGAACGACATGCACACGTCTGTTCCTGCCCCCTACACCGGCAGAGAGCTCGGGGGAGCCAGAGACTGCCAGGCTGCTACTGGGCTGGCTGCCTGTGTGGGACGGGGCAGAGCCGACCTAGGGGCAAGTTGGGCCTCTTGCTCTCCCTGCTGCCCTGAGGCTGCTGGGTCAAAGAGGTCTTGGGCATCCAGCCCTTTGCTGGTCCCTTCCCTCTGACGAGGCCCTCTGAGCTCCAGCACCTTGCAGTGTGGAGACAGCCCCTGCCAGCAACCTCCTCTCCAAGGAGGCATCAACCGAGGCCTATGCCCAGGGGAAAGGCACCAGCGGGGATGAGCCTGGGGAGGCGCCCAGGCATGTCTGGACCCAGTCCCCGCAGCCTGCCCCTTGGTGGGGCAGTACCCCCGGAGGCCAGGAAGGTCTGGGCAAGGCTGGCCAGGGGCAGGGGCCCTGCTGGGTCCTGCCCCTGGCCTGTGGGGCCTCTGAGCACAACCGGCCCTCTCCCACTGGAAGAACTCCCCGGCTGACTCCAAAGGCCAGTTTGCCAACACTCCCGCCCGCTGTTCCCGCCAGGCACGCACAATGCTCCCAAGCCCGGGAGAAAAGCACTTCGGGGTGGTGCTCTCCTCGGGCCCTTGCCCCTGAGCCTGGGGGCCAGGCAGTTGGTCCACACTCCCAGACCAAGGCAGGACCACATGCACACGTCTGTTCCTGACCCCTGCACCGGCAGAGAGCTCGGGGGAGCCAGAGTCTGTCAGGCAGCTGCTGGGCTGGCCGCCTGTGTGGGAAGGGGCAGAGCCGACCTAGGGGCAAGTTGGGCCTCTTGCTCTCCCTGCTGCCCTGAGGCTGCTGGGCCAAAGAGGTCTTGGGCATCCAGCCCCTTGCTGGTCCCTTCCCTCTGACGAGGCCCTCTGAGCTCTAGCACCTTGCAGTGTGGAGACAGCCCCTGCCAGCAACATCCTCTCCAAGGAGGCCTCAACCGAGGCCTAGGCCCAGGGGAAAGGCACCAGCGGGGATGAGCCTGGGGAGGCGCCCGGGCATGTCTGGACCCAGTCCCCGCAGCCTGCCCCTTGGTGGGGCAGTACCCCCGGAGGCCAGGAAGATCTGGGCAAGGCTGGCCAGGGGCAGGGGCCCTGCTGGGTCCTCCCCATGGCCTGTGGGGCCTCTGAGCACAACCGGCCCTCTCCCACTGAAAGACCTCCCCGGCTGCCTCCAAAGGCCAGTTTGCCAACACTCCTGCCCGCTCTTCCCGCCAGGCACGCACAATGCTCCCAAGCCCGGGAGAAAAGCGCTTCGGGGTGGTGCTCTCTCCGGGCCCTTGCCCCTGAGCCTGTGGGCAAGGCAGGGGGAACACACTCCCAGACCAAGGCAGAAACACATGCACACGTCTGGTCCTGTCCCCTGCACCGGCAGAGAGCTCGGGGGAGCCAGAGTCTCTCAGGCAGGTGCTGGGCTGGCCGCCTGTGTGGGAAGGGGCAGAGCCGCCCTAGGGGCAAGTTGGGCCTCTTGCTCTCCCTGCTGCCCTGAGGCTGCAGGGCCAAAGACGTCTTGGGCATCCAGCCCCTTACTGGTCCCTTCCCTCTGACGAGGCCCTCTGAGCTCCAGCACCTTGCAGTGTGGAGACAGCCCCTGCCAGCAATCTCCTCTCCAAGGAGGCCTCAACCGAGGCCTAGGCCCAGGGGAAAGGCACCAGCGGGGTTGAGCCAGGGGAGGCGCCCGGGCATGTCTGGACCCTGTCCCCGCAGCCTGCCCCTTGTTGGGGCAGTACCCCCGGAGGCCAGGAAGGTCTGGGCAAGGCTGGCCAGGGGCAGGGGCCCTGCTGGGTCCTGCCCCTGGCCTGTGGGGCCTCTGAGCACAACCGGCCCTCTCCCACTGGAAGACCTCCCCGGCTGCCTCCAAAGGCCGGTTTGCAAGCACTCCCGCCCACTGTTCCCGCCAGGCGCGCACAATGCTCCCAAGCCCGGGAGAAAAGCGCTTCGGGGTGGTGCTCTCTCCCGGCCCTTGGAAGACCTCCCCGGCTGCCTCCAAAGGCTGGTTTTCAAGAACTCCCTCCCGCTGACCCGCCAGCCGCACACAATGCTCCCAAGCCCGGGAGAAAAGCATTTTGAGGTGGTCTCTCTCCGGGCCCTTGGAAGACTCCCCGGCTGCCTCTAAAGGCCGGTTTGCAAGCACTCATGTCCTCTGTTCCCGACAGCCGCGAACAATGCTCCCAATTCCGTGAGAAAAGTGCTTCGGGATGGTGCTCTCTCCGGGCCCTTGGAAGACCTCCCAAGCTGCCTCCAAAGGCCGGTTTGCAAGCACTCCCGCCCGCTGTTCCCGCCAGCCTCGCACAATGCTCCCAAGCCCGGGAGAAAAGCGCTTCGGGGTTGTGTTCTCTCCGTGCCAATGGAGGACCTCCCTGGCTGCCCCCAAAGGCCGGTTTGCAAGCACTCCCACTCGCTGTTCCCGCCAGCCACGCACAATCCTCCAAAACCCCGGAGAAAAGCGCTTCGGGGTGGTGTTCTCTCCGTGCCCATGGAAGACCTCCCGGGGTGCCCCCAAAGGCCGGTTTGCAAGCACTCCCACTCGCTGTTCCCGCCATCCGCGCATTATGCTCCCAAGCCCGGGAGAAAAGCATTTTGGGGTGGTGCTCACACCGGGCCCTGGAAGACCTCCCCGGCTGCCTCCAAAGGACGGTTTTCAAGCACTCCTGCCTGCTGTTCCCGCCACCCGCGCAGAATGCTCCCAAGCGCGGGAGAAAAGCGCTTCGGGGTGGTGCTCTCTACAGGCCCTTGGAAGACCTCCCCGGCTGCCTCCAAAGGCCGGTTTGCAAGGACTCCTTCCTGCTGTTCCCGCCAGCCACGCACAATGCTCCCAAGCCCGGGAGAAAAGCATTTTGGGGTGGTGCTCACTGCGGGCCCTTGGAAGACCTCCCCGGCTGCCTCCAATGGCCAGTTTGCAAGCACTCATGTCCGCTGTTCCCACCAGCCGCGCACAATGCTCCCAAGCCCGGGAGAAAAGCTTTTTGGGGTGGTGCTCACTCCGGGCCCTGGAAGACCTCCCCGGCTGCCTCCAAAGGCCAGTTTTCAAGCACTCCTGCCTGCTGTTCCCGCCACCTGCGCACAATGCTCCCAAGCCCGGGAGAAAAGCGCTTCGGGGTGGTGCTCTCTACAGGCCCTTGGAAGACCTCCCCGGCTGCCTCCAAAGGCCGGTTTGCAAGGACTCCTTCTTGCTGTTCCCGCCAGCCACGCACAATGCTCCCAAGCCCGGGAGAGAAGCATTTTGGGGTGGTGCTCTCTACAGGCCCTTGGAAGACCTCCCCGGCTGCCTCCAGTGGCCAGTTTGCAAGCACTCATGCCCGCTGTTCCCACCAGCCGCGCACAATGCTCCCAAGCCCGGGAGAAAAGCTTTTTGGGGTGGTGCTCACACCGGGCCCTGGAAGACCTCCCCGGCTGCCTGCAAAGGCCGGTTTTCAAGCACTCCTGCCTGCTGTTCCTGCCACCCGCGCACAATACTCCCAAGCCCGGGAGAAAAGCGCTTCGGGGTGGTGCTCTCTACAGGCCCTTGGAAGACCTCCCCCGCTGCCTCCAAAGGCCCGTTTGCAAGGACTCCTTCCTGCTGTTCCCGCCAGCCACGCACAATGCTCCCAAGCCCGGGAGAAAAGTGCTTCGGGGTGGTGATCTCTCCGGGCCCTTGGAAGTCGTCCCCGGCTGCCTCCAAAGGCCGGTTTGCAAGCACTCATGCCCGTTGTTCCCACCAGCCGCGCACAATGCTCCCAAGCCCGGGAGAAAAGCATTTTGGGGTGGTGCTCACTCCGGGCCCTTGGAAGACCTCCCCGGCTGCCTCCAAAGGCTAGTTTGCAAGCAGTCCTGCCTGCTGTTCCCGCCAGCCGCGCACAATGCTCCCAAGCCCGGGAGAAAAGCGCTTCGGGGTGGTGCTCTCTCCGGGCCCTTGGAAGACGTCCCCGGCTGCCTCCAAAGGCCGGTTTGCAAGCACTCATGCCCGTTGTTCCCACCAGCCGCGCACAATGCTCCCAAGCCCGGGAGAAAAGCATTTTGGGGTGGTGCTCACTCCGGGCCCTTGGAAGACCTCCCCGGCTGCCTCCAAAGGCCAGTTTGCAAGCAGTCCTGCCTGCTGTTCCCGCCAGCCGCGCACAATGTTCCCAAGCCCGGGAGAAAAGCGCTTCGGGGTGGTGCTCTCTCCGGGCACTTTCAAGACCTCCCCGGCTGCCTCCAAAGGCCGGTTTGTAAGTACTCATTCCCGCTGCTTCCGCCAGCCACGCACAATGCTCCCAAGCCCGGGAGAAAAGCATTTTGGGGTGGTGCTCTCTCCGGGCCCTTGGAAGACCTCCCGGGCTGCCTCCAAAGGCCGGTTTGCAAGCATTCATGTCCGTTGTTCCCGACAGCCGCGCACAATGCTCCCAAGCCCGAGAGAAAAGCATTTTGGGGTGGTGATCAGTCCGACCCTTGGAAGACCTCCCCGGCTGCCTCCAAAGGACAGTTTGCAAGCACTCATGCCCGCTGTTCCCGCCAGCCGCGCACAATGCTCCCAAGACCGTGAGAAAAGCGCGTCGGGGTGGTGTTCTCTCAGGGACCATGGAGGACCTCCCCGGCTGCCCCCAAAGGCCGGTTTGCAAGCATTCCCACTCGCTGTTCCCGCCAGGCACACACAATGTTCCAAAACCCCGGAGAAAAGCGCTTCGGGGTGGTGGTCTCTCCGGGCCCATGCCCCTGAGCCTGGGGGCCAGGCAGGGGATCCACAGTCCCAGGCCAAGGCAGAACCACATGCACACGTCTGTTCCTGCCCCCTCCACCGGCAGAGAGCTGGGGGGAGCCAGACTCTGTCAGGCAGCTGCTGGGCTGGCCGCCTGTGTGGGAAGGGGCAGAGCCGACCTAGGGGCAAGTTGGGCCTCTTGCTCTCCCTGCTGCCCTGAGGCTGCTGGGCCAAAGAGGTCTTGGGCATCCAGCCCCTTGCTGGTCCCTTCCCTCTGACGAGGCCCTCTGAGCTCCAGCACCTTGCAGTGTGGAGACAGCCCCTGCCAGCAACCTCCTCTCCAAGGAGGCCTCAACCGAGGCCTAGGCCCAGGGGAAAGGCACCAGCGGAGATGAGCCAGTGGAGGCGCACGGGCATGTCTGGACCCAGTCCCCGCAGCCTGCCCCTTGGTGGGGCAGTACCCCCGGAGGCCAGGAAGGTCTGGGCAAGGCTGCGAGGGGCAGGGGCCCTGCTGGGTCCTGCCCCTGGCCTGTGGGGCCTCTGAGCACAACCGGCCCTCTCCCACTGGAAGACCTCCCCGGCTGCCTCCAAAGGCCGGTTTGCAAGCACTCCCGCCCACTGTTCCCGCCAGGCGCGCACAATGCTCCCAAGCCCGGGAGAAAAGCGCTTCGGTGTGGTGGTCTCTCCGGGCCCTTGCCCCTGACCCTGGGGGCCAGGCAGGGGATCCACAGTCCCAGGCCAAGGCACAACAACATGCACACGTCTGTTCCTGCCCCCTCCACCGGCAGAGAGCTGGGGGGAGCCAGAGTCTGTCAGGCAGCTGCTGGGCTGGCCGCCTGTGTGGGAAGGGGCAGAGCCGACCTAGGGGCAAGTTGGGCCTCTTGCTCTCCCTGCTGCCCTGAGGCTGCTGTGCCAAAGAGGTCTTGGGCATCCAGCCCCTTGCTGGTCCCTTCCCTCTGACGAGGCCCTCTGAGCTCCAGCACCTTGCAGTGTGGAGACAGACCCTGCCAGCAACCTCCTCTCCAAGGAGGCCTCAACCGAAGCCTAGGCCCAGGGGAAAGGCACCAGCGGGGATGAGCCAGTGGAGGCGCCCGGGCATGTCTGGACCCAGTCCCCGCAGCCTGCCCCTTGGTGGGGCAGTACCCCCGGAGCCCAGGAAGGTCTGGGCAAGGCTGGCCAGGGGCAGGGGCCCTGCTGCGTCCTGCCCCTGACCTGTGGGGCCTCTGAGCACAACCGGCCCTCTCCCACTGGAAGACCTCCCCGGCTGCCTCCAAAGGCCGGTTTGCAAGCGCTCCCGCCCACTGTTCCCAGCAGGCGTGCACAATGCTCCCAAGCCCGGGAGAAAAGCGCTTCAGGGTGGTGCTCTCTCCGGGCCCTTGCCCCTGAGCCTGGGGCAAGGCAGGGTGTCCACACTCCCAGGACAAGGCAGAACCACATGCACACGTCTGATCTGCCCCCTGCACCGGCAGAGAGCTCGGGGGAGCCAGAGTCTGTCAGGCAGCTGCTGGGCTGGCCGCCTGTGTGGGAAGTGGCAGAGCCGACCTAGGGGCAAGTTGGGCCTCTTGCTCTCCCTGCTGCACTGAGGCTGCTGGGCCAAAGAGGTCTTGGGCATCCAGCCCCTTGCTGGTCCCTTCCCTCTGACGAGGCCCTCTGAGCTCCAGCACCTTGCAGTGTGGAGACAGCCCCTGCCAGCAACCTCCTCTCCAAGGAGGCCTCAACTGAGGCCTAGGCCCAGGGGAAAGGCACCAGCGGGGATGAGCCTGGGGAGGTGCCCGGCCATGTCTGGACCCAGTCCCCGCAGCCTGCCCCTTGGTGGGGCAGTACCCCCGGAGGCCAGGAGGGTCTGGGCAAGGCTGCCAGGGGCAGGGACACTGCTGGGTCCTACCCCTGGCCTGTGGGGCGTCTGAGCACAACCGGCACTCTCCCGCTGGAAGACCTCCCCGGCTGCCTCCAAAGGCCGGTTTGCAAGCACTCCCGCCCGCTGTTCCCGCCAGGCACGCACAATGCTCCCAAGCCCGGGAGAAAAGCGCTTCGGGGTGGTGCTCTCTCCGGGCCCTTGCCCCTGAGCCTGGGGGACAGGCAGGGGGAACACACTCCCAGGCCAAGGCAGAACGACATGCACACGTCTGTTCCTGCCCCCTACACCGGCAGAGAGTTCGGGGGAGCCAGAGACTGCCAGGCTGCTGCTGGGCTGGCTGCCTGTGTGGGACGGGGTAGAGCCGACCTAGGGGCAAGTTGGGCCTCTTGCTCTCCCTGCTGCCCTGAGGCTGCTGGGTCAAAGAGGTCTTGGGCATCCAGCCCTTTGCTGGTCCTTTCCCTCTGACGAGGCCCTCTGAGCTCCAGCACCTTGCAGTGTGCAGACAGCCCCTGCCGGCAACCTCCTCTCCAAGGAGGCCTCAACCGAGGCCTAGGCCCAGGGGAAAGGCACCAGCGGGGATGAGCCTGGGGAGGCGCCCGGGCATGTCTGGACCCAGGCCCCGCAGCCTGCCCCTTGGTGGGGTAGTACCCCCGGAGGCCAGGAAGGTCTGGGCAAGGCTGCCAGAGGCAGGGACACTGCTGGGTCCTGCCCCTGGCCTGTGGGGCCTCTGAGAACAACTGGCACTCTCCCGCTGGAAGACCTCCCCGGCTGCCTCCAAAGGCTGGTTTGCAAGCACTCAATCCCGCTGTTCACGCCAGCTGCGCACAATGCTCCCAAGCCCGGGAGAAAAGCATTTTGGGTTGGTGCTCACTCCGGGCTTTGGAAGACCTCCCCAGCTGCCTCCAAGGCCGGTTTGCAAGCACTTCTGCCTGCTGTTCCCGCCACCCGCGCACAATGCTCCCAAGCCCGGGAGAAAAGCGTTTCGGGGTGGTGTTCTCTCTGGACCCAAGAAAGACCTCCCGGGCTGCCCCCAAATGCCGGTTTGCAAGCACTCCCACTCACTGTTCCCGCCATCCGTGCAAATGCTCCAAGCCCAGGAGAAAAGCCCTTCAGGGTGGTGCTCTCTCCCGGCCCTTGGAAGACCTCCCCGGCTGCCTCCAAAGGCTGGATTTCAAGTACTCCCTCCCGCTGTCCCGCCAGCCGCACACAATGCTCCCAATCACGGGAGAAAAGTGCTTCGGGGTGGTGCTCTCTACAGGCCCTTGGAAGACCTCCCCGTTTGTCTCCAAAGGCCGGTTTGCAAGCACTCATGCCCGCTGTTCCCGCCAGCCGCGCACAATGCTCCCAAGCCTAGGAGAAAAGCGCTTCGGGGTGGTGCTCTCTCCCGGCCCTTGGAAGACCTCCCCGGCTGCCTCCAAAGGCCGGTTTGCAAGCACTCAATCCCGCTGTTCCCGCCAGCCGCGCACAATGCTCCCAAGCCCGGGAGAAAAGCGCTTCGGGGTGGTGCTCTCTCCCGGCCCTTGGAAGACCTCCCCGGCTGCCTCCAAGGGCTGGTTTTCAAGAACTCCCTCCCGCTGACCCGCCAGCCGCACACAATGCTCCCAAGCCCGGGAGAAAAGCATTTTGAGGTGGTCTCTCTCCGGGCCCTTGGAAGACTCCCCGGCTGCCTCTAAAGGCCGGTTTGCAAGCACTCATGTCCTCTGTTCCCGACAGCCGCGAACAATGCTCCCAATTCCGTGAGAAAAGTGCTTCGGGATGGTGCTCTCTCCGGGCCCTTGGAAGACCTCCCAAGCTGCCTCCAAAGTCCGGTTTGCAAGCACTCCCGCCCGCTGTTCCCGCCAGCCTCGCACAATGCTCCCAAGCCCGGGAGAAAAGCGCTTCGGGGTGGTGTTCTCTCCGTGCCAATGGAGGACCTCCCTGGCTGCCCCCAAAGGCCGGTTTGCAAGCACTCCCACTCGCTGTTCCCGCCAGCCACGCACAATCCTCCAAAACCCCGGAGAAAAGCGCTTCGGGGTGGTGTTCTCTCCGTGCCCATGGAAGACCTCCCGGGGTGCCCCCAAAGGCCGGTTTGGAAGCACTGCCACTCGCTGTTCCCGCCATCCGCGCATTATGCGCCCAAGCCCGGGAGAAAAGCATTTTGGGGTGGTGCTCACACCGGGCCCTGGAAGACCTCCCCGGCTGCCTCCAAAGGACGGTTTTCAAGCACTCCTGCCTGCTGTTCCCGCCACCCGCGCAGAATGCTCCCAAGCGCGGGAGAAAAGCGCTTCGGGGTGGTGCTCTCTACAGGCCCTTGGAAGACCTCCCCGGCTGCCTCCAAAGGCCGGTTTGCAAGGACTCCTTCCTGCTGTTCCCGCCAGCCACGCACAATGCTCCCAAGCCCGGGAGAAAAGCATTTTGGGGTGGTGCTCACTGCGGGCCCTTGGAAGACCTCCCCGGCTGCCTCCAATGGCCAGTTTGCAAGCACTCATGTCCGCTGTTCCCACCAGCCGCGCACAATGCTCCCAAGCCCGGGAGAAAAGCTTTTTGGGGTGGTGGTCACTCCGGGCCCTGGAAGACCTCCCCGGCTGCCTCCAAAGGCCAGTTTTCAAGCACTCCTGCCTGCTGTTCCCGCCACCTGCGCACAATGCTCCCAAGCCCGGGAGAAAAGCGCTTCGGGGTGGTGCTCTCTACAGGCCCTTGGAAGACCTCCCCGGCTGCCTCCAAAGGCCGGTTTGCAAGGACTCCTTCCTGCTGTTCCCGCCAGCCACGCACAATGCTCCCAAGCCCGGGAGAGAAGCATTTTGGGGTGGTGCTCTCTACAGGCCCTTGGAAGACGTCCCCGGCTGCCTCCAGTGGCCAGTTTGCAAGCACTCATGCCCGCTGTTCCCACCAGCCGCGCACAATGCTCCCAAGCCCGGGAGAAAAGCTTTTTGGGGTGGTGCTCACACCGGGCCCTGGAAGACCTCCCCGGCTGCCTGCAAAGGCCGGTTTTCAAGCACTCCTGCCTGCTGTTCCTGCCACCCGCGCACAATACTCCCAAGCCCGGGAGAAAAGCGCTTCGGGGTGGTGCTCTCTACAGGCCCTTGGAAGACCTCCCCCGCTGCCTCCAAAGGCCGGTTTGCAAGGACTCCTTCCTGCTGTTCCCGCCAGCCACGCACAATGCTCCCAAGCCCGGGAGAAAAGTGCTTCGGGGTGGTGATCTCTCCGGGCCCTTGGAAGTCGTCCCCGGCTGCCTCCAAAGGCCGGTTTGCAAGCACTCATGCCCGTTGTTCCCACCAGCCGCGCACAATGCTCCCAAGCCCGGGAGAAAAGCATTTTGGGGTGGTGCTCACTCCGGGCCCTTGGAAGACCTCCCCGGCTGCCTCCAAAGGCTAGTTTGCAAGCAGTCCTGCCTGCTGTTCCCGCCAGCCGCGCACAATGCTCCCAAGCCCGGGAGAAAAGCGCTTCGGGGTGGTGCTCTCTCCGGGCCCTTGGAAGACGTCCCCGGCTGCCTCCAAAGGCCGGTTTGCAAGCACTCATGCCCGTTGTTCCCACCAGCCGCGCACAATGCTCCCAAGCCCGGGAGAAAAGCATTTTGGGGTGGTGCTCACTCCGGGCCCTTGGAAGACCTCCCCGGCTGCCTCCAAAGGCCAGTTTGCAAGCAGTCCTGCCTGCTGTTCCCGCCAGCCGCGCACAATGTTCCCAAGCCCGGGAGAAAAGCGCTTCGGGGTGGTGCTCTCTCCGGGCACTTTCAAGACCTCCCCGGCTGCCTCCAAAGGCCGGTTTGTAAGTACTCATTCCCGCTGCTTCCGCCAGCCACGCACAATGCTCCCAAGCCCGGGAGAAAAGCATTTTGGGGTGGTGCTCTCTCCGGGCCCTTGGAAGACATCCCGGGCTGCCTCCAAAGGCCGGTTTGCAAGCATTCATGTCCGTTGTTCCCGACAGCCGCGCACAATGCTCCCAAGCCCGAGAGAAAAGCATTTTGGGGTGGTGATCAGTCCGACCCTTGGAAGACCTCCCCGGCTGCCTCCAAAGGACAGTTTGCAAGCACTCATGCCCGCTGTTCCCGCCAGCCGCGCACAATGCTCCCAAGACCGTGAGAAAAGCGCTTCGGGGTGGTGTTCTCTCAGGGACCATGGAGGACCTCCCCGGCTGCCCCCAAAGGCCGGTTTGCAAGCATTCCCACTCGATGTTCCCGCCAGGCACACACAATGTTCCAAAACCCCGGAGAAAAGCGCTTCGGGGCGGTGGTCTCTCCGGGCCCCTGCCCCTGAGCCTGGGGGCCAGGCAGGGGATCCACAGTCCCAGGCCAAGGCAGAACCACATGCACACGTCTGTTCCTGCCCCCTCCACCGGCAGAGAGCTGGGGGGAGCCAGACTCTGTCAGGCAGGTGCTGGGCTGGCCGCCTGTGTGGGAAGGGGCAGAGCCGACCTAGGGGCAAGTTGGGCCTCTTGCTCTCCCTGCTGCCCTGAGGCTGCAGGGCCAAAGACGTCTTGGGCATCCAGCCCCTTACTGGTCCCTTCCCTCTGACGAGGCCCTCTGAGCTCCAGCACCTTGCAGTGTGGAGACAGCCCCTGCCAGCAACCTCCTCTCCAAGGAGGCCTCAACCGAGGCCTAGGCCCAGGGGAAAGGCACCAGCGGGGTTGAGCCAGGGGAGGCGCCCGGGCATGTCTGGACCCTGTCCCCGCAGCCTGCCCCTTGGTGGGGCAGTACCCCCGGAGGCCAGGAAGGTCTGGGCAAGGCTGGCCAGGGGCAGGGGCCCTGCTGGGTCCTGCCCCTGGCCTGTGGGGCCTCTGAGCACAACCGGCCCTCTCCCACTGGAAGACCTCCCCGGCTGCCTCCAAAGGCCGGTTTGCAAGCACTCCCGCCCACTGTTCCCGCCAGGCGCGCACAATGCTCCCAAGCCCGGGAGAAAAGCGCTTCGGGGTGGTGGTCTCTCCGGGCCCTTGCCCCTGAGCCTGGGGGCCAGGCAGGGGGTCCACAGTCCCAGGCCAAGGCACAACAACATGCACACGTCTGTTCCTGCCCCCTCCACCGGCAGAGAGCTGGGGGGAGCCAGTGTCTGTCAGGCAGCTGCTGGGCTGGCCGCCTGTGTGGGAAGGGGCAGAGCCGACCTAGGGGCAAGTTGGGCCTCTTGCTCTCCCTGCTGCCCTGAGGCTGCTGTGCCAAAGAGGTCTTGGGCATCCAGCCCCTTGCTGGTCCCTTCCCTCTGACGAGGCCCTCTGAGCTCCAGCACCTTGCAGTGTGGAGACAGACCCTGCCAGCAACCTCCTCTCCAAGGAGGCCTCAACCGAGGCCTAGGCCCAGGGGAAAGGCACCAGCGGGGATGAGCCAGTGGAGGCGCACGGGCATATCAGGACCCAGTCCCCGCAGCCTGCCCCTTGGTGGGGCAGTACCCCCGGAGGCCAGGAAGGTCTGGGCAAGGCTGGCCAGGGGCAGGGTCCCTGCTGGGTCCTGCCCCTGGCCTGTGGGGCCTCTGAGCACAACCGGCCCTCTCCCACTGGAAGACCTCCCCGGCTGCCTTCAAAGGCGGGTTTGCCAACACTCCCGCCCGCTGTTCCCGCCAGGCACGCACAACGCTCCCAAGGCCAGGAGAAAAGCGCTTCGGGGTGTTGCTCTCTCCGGGCCCTTGCCCCTGAGCCTGGGGTCCAGGCAGTGGGTCCACACTCCCAGACCAAGGCAGAACCACATGCACACGTCTGTTCCTGACCCCTGAACCGGCAGAGAGCTCGGGGGAGCCAGAGTCTATCAGGCAGCTGCTGGGTTGGCTGCCTGTGTGGGAAGGGGCAGAGCCGACCTAGGGGCAAGTTGGGCCTCTTGCTCTCCCTGCTGCCCTGAGGCTGCTGGGCCAAAGAGGTCTTGGGCATCCAGCCCCTTGCTGGTCCCTTCCCTCTGACGAGGCCCTCTGAGCTCCAGCACCTTGCAGTGTGGAGACAGCCCCTGCCAGCAACCTCCTCTCCAAGGAGGCATCAACCGAGGCCTATGCCCAGGGGAAAGGCACCAGCGGGGATGAGCCTGGGGAGGCGCCCGGGCATGTCTGGACCCAGTCCCCGCAGCCTGCCCCTTGGTGGGGCAGTACCCCCGGAGGCCAGGAAGGTCTGGGCAAGGCTGGCCAGGGGCAGGGGACCTGCTGGGTCCTGCCCCTGGCCTGTGAGGCCACTGAGCACAACCGGCCCTCTCCCACTGGAAGACCTCCACGGCTGCCTCCAAAGTCCTGTTTGCAAACACTCCCGCCCGCTGTTCACGCCAGGCTCGCACAATGCTCCCAAGCCCGGGAGAAAAGCGCTTCGGGGTGGTGCTCTCTCCGGGCCCTTGCCCCTAAGCCTGCGGGCCAGGCAGGGGGAACACACTCCCAGGCCAAGACAGAACGACATGAACACGTCTGTTCCTGCCCCCTACACCGGCAGAGAGCTCGGGGGAGCCAGAGTCTCTCAGGCAGGTGCTGGGCTGGCCGCCTGTGTGGGAAGGGGCAGAGCCGACCTAGGGGCAAGTTGGGCCTCTTGCTCTCCCTGTTGCCCTGAGGCTGCTGGGCCAAAGACGTCTTGGGCATCCAGCCCTTTGCTGGTCCCTTCCCTCTGACGAGGCCCTCTGATCTCCAGCACCTTGCAGTGTGGAGACAGCCCCTGCCAGCAACCTTCTCTCCAAGGAGGCCTCAACCGAGGCCTAGGCCCAGGGGAAAGGCACCAGCGGGGATGAGCCTGGGGAGGCGCCCGGGAATGTCTGGACCCAGTCCCCGCAGCCTGCCCCTTGGTGGGGCAGTACCCCTGGAGGCCAGGAAGGTCTGGGCAAGTCTGACCAGGGGCAGGGGACCTGCTGGGTCCTGCCCCTGGCCTGTGGGGCCTCTGAGCACAACCGGCCCTCTCCCACTGGAAGACCTCCCCGGCTGCCTCCAAAGGCCGTTTTGCACGCACTCCCGCCCACTGTTCCCACCAAGCGCGCACAATGCTCCCAAGCCCGGGAGAAAAGCGCTTCGGGGTGGTGCTCTCTCCGGGCCCTTGCCCCTGAGCCTGGGGGCCAGGCAGGGGGTCCACAGTCCCAGGACAAGGCAGAACCACATGCACACGTCTGTTCCTGACCCCTGCACCGGCAGAGAGCTCGGGGGAGCCAGAGTCTGTCAGGCAGCTGCTGGGCTGGCCGCCTTTTTGGGAAGGGGCAGAGCCGACCTAGGGGCAAGTTGGGCCTCTTGCTCTCCCTGCTGCCCTGAGGCTGCTGGGCCAAAGAGGTCTTGGGCATCCAGCCCTTTGCTTGTCCCTTCACTCTGACGAGGCCCTCTGAGCTCCAGCACCTTGCAGTGTGGAGACAGCCCCTGCCAGCAACCTCCTCTCCAAGGAGGCCTCAACCGAGACCTAGGACCAGGGGAAAGGCACCAGCGGGGATGAGCCTGGGGAGGCGCCCGGGCATGTCTGGACCCAGTCCCCGCAGCCTGCCCCTTGGTGGGGCAGTACCCCCGGAGGCCAGGAAGGTCTGGGAAAGGCTGGCCAGGGGCAGGGGACCTGCTGGGTCCTGCCCCTGGCCTGTGGGGCCTCTGAGCACAACCGGCCCTCTCCCACTGGAAGACCTCCCCGGCTGCCTCCAAAGTCCTGTTTGCCAACACTCCCACCCGCTGTTCACGCCAGACTTGCACAATGCTCCCAAGCCCGGGAGAAAAGCGCTTCGGGGTGGTGCTCTCTCTGGGCCCTTGCCCCTAAGCCTGCGGGCCAGGCAGGGGGAACACACTCCCAGGCCAAGACAGAACGACATGAACACGTCTGATCTGCCCCCTGCACCGGCAGAGAGCTCGGGGGAGCCAGAGTCTGTCAGGCAGCTGCTGGGCTGGCCGCCTGTGTGGGAAGTGGCAGAGCCGACCTAGGGGCAAGTAGGGCCTCTTGCTCTCCCTGCTGCCCTGAGGCTGCTGGGCCATAGAGGTCTTGGACATCCAGCCCCTTGCTGGTCCCTTCCCTCTGACGAGGCCCTCTGAGCTCCAGCACCTTGCAGTGTGGAGACAGCCCCTGCCAGCAACCTCCTCTCCAAGGAGGCCTCAACCGAGGCCTAGGCCCAGGGGAAAGGCACCAGCGGGGATGAGCCTGGGGAGGCGCCCGGGCATGTCTGGACCCAGTCCCCGCAGCCTGCCCCTTGGTGGGGCAGTACCCCCGGAGGCCAGGAAGGTCTGGGCAAGGCTGGCCAGGGGCAGGGGCCCTGCTGGGTCCTGCCCCTGGCCTGTGGGGCCTCTGAGCACAACCGGCCCTCTCCCACTGGAAGAACTCCCCGGCTCCCTCCAAAGGCCAGTTTGCCAACACTCCCGCCCGCTGTTCCCGCCAGGCACGCACAATGCTCCCAAGCCCGGGAGAAAAGCGCTTCGGGGTGGTGCTCTCCTCGGGCCCTTGCCCCTGAGCCTGGGGTCCAGGCAGTTGGTCCACACTCCCAGACCAAGGCAGAACCACATGCACACGTCTGTTCCTGACCCCTGCACCGGCAGAGAGTTCGGGGGAGCCAGAGTCTGTCAGGCAGCTGCTGGGCTCGCCGCCTGTGTGGGAAGGGGCAGAGCCGACCTAGGGGCAAGTTGGGCCTCTTCCTCTCCCTGCTGCCCTGAGGCTGCTGGGCCAAAGAGGTCTTGGGCATCCAGCCCCTTGCTGGTCCCTTCCCTCTGACGAGGCCCTCTGAGCTCCAGCACCTTGCAGTGTGGAGACAGCCCCTGCCAGCAACATCCTCTGCAAGGAGGCCTCAACCGAGGCCTAGGCCCAGGGGAACGGCACCAGCGGGGATGAGCCTGGGGAGGCGCCCGGGCATGTCTGGACCCAGTCCCCGCAGCCTGCCCCTTGGTGGGGCAGTACCCCCGGAGGCCAGGAAGATCTGGGCAAGGCTGGCCAGGGGCAGGGGCCCTGCTGGGTCCTCCCCATGGCCTGTGGGGCCTCTGAGCACAACCGGCCCTCTCCCACTGGAAGACCTCCCCGGCTGCCTCCAAAGGCCGGTTTGCACGCACTCCCGCCCACTGTTCCCGCCAGGCGCGCACAATGCTCCCAAGCCCGGGAGAAAAGCGCTTCGGGGTGGTGCTCTCTCCGGGCCCTTGCCCCTGAGCGTGTGGGCAAGGCAGGGGGAACACACTCCCAGACCAAGGCAGAAACAGATGCACACGTCTGTTCCTGTCGCCTGCACCGGCAGAGAGCTCGGGGGAGCCAGAGTCTGTCAGGCAGCTGCTGGGCTGGCCGCCTGTGTGGGAAGGGGCAGAGCCGACCTAGGGGCAAGTTGGGCCTCTTGCTCTCCCTGCTGCCCTGAGGCTGCAGGGCCAAAGACGTCTTGGGCATCCAGCCCCTTACTGGTCCCTTCCCTCTGACGAGGCCCTCTGAGCTCCAGCACCTTGCAGTGTGGAGACAGCCCCTGCCAGCAATCTCCTCTCCAAGGAGGCCTCAACCGAGGCCTAGGCCCAGGGGAAAGGCACCAGCGGGGTTGAGCCAGGGGAGGCGCCCGGGCATGTCTCGACCCTGTCCCCGCAGCCTGCCCCTTGGTGGGGCAGTACCCCCGGAGGCCAGGAAGGTCTGGGCAAGGCTGGCCAGGGGCAGGGGCCCTGCTGGGTCCTGCCCCTGGCCTGTGGGGCCTCTGAGCACAACCGGCCCTCTCCCACTGGAAGACCTCCCCGGCTGCCTCCAAAGGCCGGTTTGCAAGCACTCCCGCCCACTGTTCCCGCCAGGCGCGCACAATGCTCCCAAGCCCGGGAGAAAAGCGCTTCGGTGTGGTGGTCTCTCCGGGCCCTTGCCCCTGACCCTGGGGGCCAGGCAGGGGATCCACAGTCCCAGGCCAAGGCACAACAACATGCACACGTCTGTTCCTGCCCCCTCCACCGGCAGAGAGCTGGGGGGAGCCAGAGTCTGTCAGGCAGCTGCTGGGCTGGCCGCCTGTGTGGGAAGGGGCAGAGCCGACCTAGGGGCAAGTTGGGCCTCTTGCTCTCCCTGCTGCCCTGAGGCTGCTGTGCCAAAGAGGTCTTGGGCATCCAGCCCCTTGCTGGTCCCTTCCCTCTGACGAGGCCCTCTGAGCTCCAGCACCTTGCAGTGTGGAGACAGACCCTGCCAGCAACCTCCTCTCCAAGGAGGCCTCAACCGAAGCCTAGGCCCAGGGGAAAGGCACCAGCGGGGATGAGCCAGTGGAGGCGCACAGGCATATCAGGACCCAGTCCCCGCAGCCTGCCCCTTGGTGGGGCAGTACCCCCGGAGGCCAGGAAGGTCTGGGCAAGGCTGGCCAGGGGCAGGGTCCCTGCTGGGTCCTGCCCCTGGCCTGTGGGGCCTCTGAGCACAACCGGCCCTCTCCCACTGGAAGACCTCCCCGGCTGCCTTCAAAGGCGGGTTTGCCAACACTCCCGCCCGCTGTTCCCGCCAGGCACGCACAACGCTCGCAAGGCCAGGAGAAAAGCGCTTCGGGGTGTTGCTCTCTCCGGGCCCTTGCCCCTGAGCCTGGGGTCCAGGCAGTGGGTCCACACTCCCAGACCAAGGCAGAACCACATGCACACGTGTGTTCCTGACCCCTGAACCGGCAGAGAGCTCGGGGGAGCCAGAGTCTATCAGGCAGCTGCTGGGTTGGCTGCCTGTGTGGGAAGGGGCAGAGCCGACCTAGGGGCAAGTTGGGCCTCTTGCTCTCCCTGCTGCCCTGACGCTGCTGGGCCAAAGAGGTCTTGGGCATCCAGCCCCTTGCTGGTCCCTTCCCGCTGACGAGGCCCTCTGAGCTCCAGCACCTTGCAGTGTGGAGACAGCCCCTGCCAGCAACCTCCTCTCCAAGGAGGCATCAACCGAGGCCTATGCCCAGGGGAAAGGCACCAGCGGGGATGAGCCTGGGGAGGCGCCCAGGCATGTCTGGACCCAGTCCCCGCAGCCTGCCCCTTGGTGGGGCAGTACCCCCGGAGGCCAGGAAGGTCTGCGCAAGGCTGGCCAGGGGCAGGGGACCTGCTGGGTCCTGCCCCTGGCCTGTGAGGCCTCTGAGCACAACCGGCCCTCTCCCACTGGAAGACATCCACGGCTGCCTCCAAAGTCCTGTTTGCAAACACTCCTGCCCGCTGTTCACGCCAGGCTCGCACAATGCTCCCAAGCCCGGGAGAAAAGCGCTTCGGGGTGGTGCTCTCTCCGGGCCCTTGCCCCTGAGCCTGGGGGCAAGGCAGGGGGAACACACTCCCAGGCCAAGGCAGAACCACATGCCCACGTCTGTTCCTGTCCCCTGCACCGGCAGAGAGCTTGGGGGAGCCAGAGTCTGTGAGGCAGCTGCTGAGTTGGCCGCCTGTGTGGGAAGGGGCAGAGCCGCCCTAGGGGCAAGTTGGGCCTCTTGCTCTCCCTGCTGCCCTGAGGCTGCTGGGCCAAAGACGTCTTGGGCATCCAGCCCCTTACTGGTCCCTTCCCTCTGACGAGGCCCTCTGAGCTCCAGCACCTTGCAGTGTGGAGACAGCCCCTGCCAGCAACCTCCTCTCCAAGGAGGCCTCAACCGAGGCCTAGGCCCAGGGGAAAGGCACCAGCGGGGATGAGCCTGGGGAGGCGCCCGGGCATGTCTGGACCCAGGCCCCGCAGCCTGCCCCTTGGTGGGGCAGTACCCCCGGAGGCCAGGAAGGTCTGGGCAAGGCTGGCCAGGGGCAGGGGCCCTGCTGCGTCCTGCCCCTGGCCTGTGGGGCCTCTGAGCACAACCGGCCCTCTCCCACTGGAAGACCTCCCCGGCTGCCTCCAAAGGCCGGTTTGCAAGCGCTCCCGCCCACTGTTCCCAGCAGGCGTGCACAATGCTCCCAAGCCCGGGAGAAAAGCGCTTCAGGGTGGTGCTCTCTCCGGGCCCTTGCCCCTGAGCCTGGGGCAAGGCAGGGTGTCCACACTCCCAGGACAAGGCAGAACCACATGCACACGTCTGATCTGCCCCCTGCACCGGCAGAGAGCTCGGGGGAGCCAGAGTCTGTCAGGCAGCTGCTGGGCTGGCCGCCTGTGTGGGAAGGGGCAGAGCCGCCCTAGGGGCAAGTTGGGCCTCTTGCTCTCCCTGCTGCCCTGAGGCTGCTGGGCCAAAGACGTCTTGGGCATCCAGCCCCTTGCTGGTCCCTTCCCTCTGACGAGGCCCTCTGAGCTCCAGCACCTTGCAGTGTGCAGACAGCCCCTGCCGGCAACCTCCTCTCCAAGGAGGCCTCAACCGAGGCCTAGGCCCAGGGGAAAGGCACCAGCGGGGATGAGCCTGGGGAGGCGCCCGGGCATGTCTGGACCCAGTCCCCGCAGCCTGCCCCTTGGTGGGGTAGTACCCCCGGAGGCCAGGAAGGTCTGGGCAAGGCTGCCAGAGGCAGGGACACTGCTGGGTCCTGCCCCTGGCCTGTGGGGCCTCTGAGAACAACTGGCACTCTCCCGCTGGAAGACCTCCCCGGCTGCCTCCAAAGGCTGGTTTGCAAGCACTCAATCCCGCTGTTCACGCCAGCTGCGCACAATGCTCCCAAGCCCGGGAGAAAAGCATTTTGGGGTGGTGCTCACTCCGGGCTTTGGAAGACCTCCCCGGCTGCCTCCAAGGCCGGTTTGCAAGCACTTCTGCCTGCTGTTCCCGCCACCCGCGCACAATGCTCCCAAGCCCGGGAGAAAAGCGTTTCGGGGTGGTGTTCTCTCTGGATCCAAGAAAGACCTCCCGGGCTGCCCCCAAATGCCGGTTTGCAAGCACTCCCACCCGCTGTTCCCGCCAGGCACGCACAATGCTCCCAAGCCCGGGAGAAAAGCGCTTCGGGGTGGTGCTCTCTCCGGGCCCTTGCCCCTGAGCCTGGGGGCAAGGCATGGGGAACACACTCCCAGGCCAAGGCAGAACCACATGCCCACGTCTGTTCCTGTCCCCTGCACCGGCAGAGAGCTTGGGGGAGCCAGAGTCTGTCAGGCAGCTGCTGGGTTGGCCGCCTGTGTGGGAAGGGGCAGAGCCGCCCTAGGGGCAAGTTGGGCCTCTTGCTCTCCCTGCTGCCCTGAGGCTGCTGGGCCAAAGAGGTCTTGGGCATCCAGCCCCTTACTGGTCCCTTCCCTCTGACGAGGCCCTCTGAGCTCCAGCACCTTGCAGTGTGGAGACAGCCCCTGCCAGCAACCTCCTCTCCAAGGAGGCCTCAACCGAGGCCTAGGCCCAGGGGAAAGGCACCAGCCGGGATGAGCCAGGGGAGGCGCCCGAGCATGTCTGGACCCAGTCCCCGCAGCCTGCCCCTTGGTGGGGCAGTACCCCCGGAGGCCAGGAAGGTCTGGGTAAGACTGGCCAGGGGCAGGGGCCCTGCTGGGTCCTGCCCCTGGCCTGTGGGGCCTCTGAGCACAACCGGCCCTCTCCCACTGGAAGACCTCCCCGGCTGCCTCCAAAGGCCGGTTTGCAAGCGCTCCCGGCCACTGTTACCAGCAGGCGGGCACAATGCTCCTAAGCCCGGAAGAAAAGCGCTTCAGGGTGGTGCTCTCTCTGGGCCCTTGCCCCTGAGCCTGGGGGCAAGGCAGGGTGTCCACACTCCCAAGCCAAGGCAGAACCACATGCACACGTCTGACCTGCCCCCTGCACCGGCAGAGAGCTCGGGGGAGCCAGAGTCTGTCAGGCAGCTGCTGGGCTGGCCGCCTGTGTGGGAAGTGGCAGAGCCGACCTAGGGGCAAGTTGGGCCTCTTGCTCTCCCTGCTGCCCTGAGGCTGCTGGGCCAAAGAGGTCTTGGGCATCCAGCCCCTTGCTGGTCCCTTCCCTCTGACGAGGCCCTCTGAGCTCCAGCACCTTGCAGTGTGGAGACAGCCCCTGCCAGCAACCTCCTCTCCAAGGAGGCCTCAACCGAGGCCTAGGCCCAGGGGAAAGGCACCAGCGGGGATGAGCCTGGGGAGGCGCCCGGGCATGTCTGGACCCAGTCCCCGCAGCCTGCCCCTTGGTGGGGCAGTACCCCCGGAGGCCAGGAAGGTCTGGGCAAGGCTGGCCAGGGGCAGGGGGCCTGCTGGGTCCTGCCCCTGGCCTGTGGGGCCTCTGAGCACAACCGGCCCTCTCCCACTGGAAGAACTCCCCGGCTGCCTCCAAAGGCCAGTTTGCCAACACTCCCGCCCGCTGTTCCCGCCAGGCACGCACAATGCTCCCAAGCCCGGGAGAAAAGCGCTTCGGGGTGGTGCTCTCTCCGGGCCCTTGCCCCTGAGCCTGGGGGCAAGGCAGGGGGAACACACTCCCAGGCCAAGGCAGAACCACATGCACACGTCTGTTCCTGACCCCTGCACCGGCAGAGAGCTGGGGGGAGCCAGAGTCTGTCAGGCAGCTGCTGGGCTGGCCGCCTGTGTGGGAAGGGGCAGAGCCGACCTAGGGGCAAGTTGGGCCTCTTGCTCTCCCTGCTGCCCTGAGGCTGCTGGGCCAAAGAGGTCTTGGGCATACAGCCACTTGCTTGTCCCTTCCCTCTGACGAGGCCCTCTGAGCTCCAGCACCTTGCAGTGTGGAGACAGCACCTGCCAGCAATCTCCTCTCCAAGGAGGCCTGAACCGAGGCCTAGGCCCAGGGAAAAGGCACCAGCGGGGTTGAGACAGGGGAGGCGCCCGGGCATGTCTGGACCCTGTCCCCGCAGACTGCCCCTTGGTGGGGCAGTACCCCCGGAGGCCAGGAAGGTCTGGGCAAGGCTGGCCAGGGGCAGGGGCCCTGCTGGGTCCTGCCCCTGGCCTGTGGGGCCTCTGAGCACAACCGGCCCTTGCCCACTGGAAGACCTCCCCGGCTGCCTCCAAAGGCCGGTTTGCAAGCACTCCCGCCCACTGTTCCCGCCAGGCGCGCACAATGCTCCCAAGACCGGGAGAAAAGCGCTTCGGGGTGGTGGTCTCTCCGGGCCCCTGGCCCTGAGCCTGGGGGCCAGGCAGGGGATCCACAGTCCCAGGCCAAGGCAGAACCACATGCACACGTCTGTTCCTGCCCCCTCCACCAGCAGAGAGCTGGGGGGAGCCAGAGTCTGTCAGGCAGCTGCTGGGCTGGCCGCCTGTGTGGGAAGGGGCAGAGCCGACCTAGGGGCAAGTTGGGCCTCTTGCTCTCCCTGCTGCCCTGAGGCTGCTGGGCCAAAGAGGTCTTGGGCATCCAGCCCCTTGCTGGTCCCTTCCCTCTGACGAGGCCCTCTGAGCTCCAGCACCTTGCAGTGTGGAGACAGCCCCTGCCAGCAACCTCTTCTCCAAGGAGGCCTCAACCGAGGCCTAGGCCCAGGGGAAAGGCACCAGCGGGGATGAGCCAGTGGAGGCGCACGGGCATGTCTGGACTCAGTCCCCGCAGCCTGCCCCTTGGTGGGGCAGTACCCCCGGAGGCCAGGAAGGTCTGGGCAAGGCTGGCCAGGGGCAGGGGCCCTGCTGGGTCCTGCCCCTGGCCTGTGGGGCCTCTGAGCACAACCGGCCCTCTCCCACTGGAAGACCTCCCCGGCTGCCTCCAAAGGCCGGTTTGCCAACACTCCCGCCCGCTGTTCCCGCCAGGCACGCACAATGCTCCCAAGCCCGGGAGAAAAGCGCTTCGGGGTGTTGCCCTCTCCGGGCCCTTGCCCCTGAGCCTGGGGTCCAGGCAGTGGGTCCACACTCCCAGACCAAGGCAGAACCACATGCACACGTCTGTTCCTGACCCCTGCACCGGCAGAGAGCTCGGGGGAGCCAGAGTCTGTCAGGCAGCTGCTGGGTTGGCTGCCTGTGTGGGAAGGGGCAGAGCCGACCTAGGGGAAAGTTGGGCCTCTTCCTCTCCCTGCTGCCCTGAGGCTGCTGGGCCAAAGACGTCTTGGGCATCCAGCCCCTTACTGGTCCCTTCCCTCTGACGAGGCCCTCTGAGCTCCAGCACCTTGCAGTGTGGAGACAGCCCCTGCCAGCAACCTCCTCTCCAAGGAGGCCTCAACCGAGGCCTAGGCCCAGGGGAAAGGCACCAGCGGGGATGAGCCAGTGGAGGCGCAAGGGCATGTCTGGACCCAGTCCCCGCAGCCTGCCCCTTGGTGGGGCAGTACCCCCGGAGGCCAGGAAGGTCTGGGCAAGGCTGCGAGGGGCAGGGGCCCTGCTGGGTCGTGCCCCTGGCCTGTGGGGCGTCTGAGCACAACCGGCACTCTCCCGCTGGTAGACCTCCCCGTCTGCCTCCAAAGGCCGGTTTGCAAGCACTCCCGCCCGCTGTTCCCGCCAGGCAGGCACAATGCTCCCAAGCCCGGGAGAAAAGCGCTTCGGGGTGGTGCTCTCCTCGGGCCCTTGCCCCTGAGCCTGGGGGCCAGGGAGTTGGAACACACTCCCAGGCCAAGGCAGAACGACATGCACACGTCTGTTCCTGCCCCCTACACCGGCAGAGAGCTCGGGGGAGCCAGAGACTGCCAGGCTGCTACTGGGCTGGCTGCCTGTGTGGGACGGGGCAGAGCCGACCTAGGGGCAAGTTGGGCCTCTTGCTCTCCCTGCTGCCCTGAGGCTGCTGGGTCAAAGAGGTCTTGGGCATCCAGCCCTTTGCTGGTCCCTTCCCTCTGACGAGGCCCTCTGAGCTCCAGCACCTTGCAGTGTGGAGACAGCCCCTGCCAGCAACCTCCTCTCCAAGGAGGCATCAACCGAGGCCTATGCCCAGGGGAAAGGCACCAGCGGGGATGAGCCTGGGGAGGCGCCCAGGCATGTCTGGACCCAGTCCCCGCAGCCTGCCCCTTGGTGGGGCAGTACCCCCGGAGGCCAGGAAGGTCTGGGCAAGGCTGGCCAGGGGCAGGGGCCCTGCTGGGTCCTGCCCCTGGCCTGTGGGGCCTCTGAGCACAACCGGCCCTCTCCCACTGGAAGAACTCCCCGGCTGACTCCAAAGGCCAGTTTGCCAACACTCCCGCCCGCTGTTCCCGCCAGGCACGCACAATGCTCCCAAGCCCGGGAGAAAAGCACTTCGGGGTGGTGCTCTCCTCGGGCCCTTGCCCCTGAGCCTGGGGGCCAGGCAGTTGGTCCACACTCCCAGACCAAGGCAGGACCACATGCACACGTCTGTTCCTGACCCCTGCACCGGCAGAGAGCTCGGGGGAGCCAGAGTCTGTCAGGCAGCTGCTGGGCTGGCCGCCTGTGTGGGAAGGGGCAGAGCCGACCTAGGGGCAAGTTGGGCCTCTTGCTCTCCCTGCTGCCCTGAGGCTGCTGGGCCAAAGAGGTCTTGGGCATCCAGCCCCTTGCTGGTCCCTTCCCTCTGACGAGGCCCTCTGAGCTCTAGCACCTTGCAGTGTGGAGACAGCCCCTGCCAGCAACATCCTCTCCAAGGAGGCCTCAACCGAGGCCTAGGCCCAGGGGAAAGGCACCAGCGGGGATGAGCCTGGGGAGGCGCCCGGGCATGTCTGGACCCAGTCCCCGCAGCCTGCCCCTTGGTGGGGCAGTACCCCCGGAGGCCAGGAAGATCTGGGCAAGGCTGGCCAGGGGCAGGGGCCCTGCTGGGTCCTCCCCATGGCCTGTGGGGCCTCTGAGCACAACCGGCCCTCTCCCACTGAAAGACCTCCCCGGCTGCCTCCAAAGGCCAGTTTGCCAACACTCCTGCCCGCTCTTCCCGCCAGGCACGCACAATGCTCCCAAGCCCGGGAGAAAAGCGCTTCGGGGTGGTGCTCTCTCCGGGCCCTTGCCCCTGAGCCTGTGGGCAAGGCAGGGGGAACACACTCCCAGACCAAGGCAGAAACACATGCACACGTCTGGTCCTGTCCCCTGCACCGGCAGAGAGCTCGGGGGAGCCAGAGTCTCTCAGGCAGGTGCTGGGCTGGCCGCCTGTGTGGGAAGGGGCAGAGCCGCCCTAGGGGCAAGTTGGGCCTCTTGCTCTCCCTGCTGCCCTGAGGCTGCAGGGCCAAAGACGTCTTGGGCATCCAGCCCCTTACTGGTCCCTTCCCTCTGACGAGGCCCTCTGAGCTCCAGCACCTTGCAGTGTGGAGACAGCCCCTGCCAGCAATCTCCTCTCCAAGGAGGCCTCAACCGAGGCCTAGGCCCAGGGGAAAGGCACCAGCGGGGTTGAGCCAGGGGAGGCGCCCGGGCATGTCTGGACCCTGTCCCCGCAGCCTGCCCCTTGGTGGGGCAGTACCCCCGGAGGCCAGGAAGGTCTGGGCAAGGCTGGCCAGGGGCAGGGGCCCTGCTGGGTCCTGCCCCTGGCCTGTGGGGCCTCTGAGCACAACCGGCCCTCTCCCACTGGAAGACCTCCCCGGCTGCCTCCAAAGGCCGGTTTGCAAGCACTCCCGCCCACTGTTCCCGCCAGGCGCGCACAATGCTCCCAAGCCCGGGAGAAAAGCGCTTCGGGGTGGTGCTCTCTCCCGGCCCTTGGAAGACCTCCCCGGCTGCCTCCAAAGGCTGGTTTTCAAGAACTCCCTCCCGCTGACCCGCCAGCCGCACACAATGCTCCCAAGCCCGGGAGAAAAGCATTTTGAGGTGGTCTCTCTCCGGGCCCTTGGAAGACTCCCCGGCTGCCTCTAAAGGCCGGTTTGCAAGCACTCATGTCCTCTGTTCCCGACAGCCGCGAACAATGCTCCCATTTCCGTGAGAAAAGTGCTTCGGGATGGTGCTCTCTCCGGGCCCTTGGAAGACCTCCCAAGCTGCCTCCAAAGGCCGGTTTGCAAGCACTCCCGCCCGCTGTTCCCGCCAGCCTCGCACAATGCTCCCAAGCCCGGGAGAAAAGCGCTTCGGGGTTGTGTTCTCTCCGTGCCAATGGAGGACCTCCCTGGCTGCCCCCAAAGGCCGGTTTGCAAGCACTCCCACTCGCTGTTCCCGCCAGCCACGCACAATCCTCCAAAACCCCGGAGAAAAGCGCTTCGGGGTGGTGTTCTCTCCGTGCCCATGGAAGACCTCCCGGGGTGCCCCCAAAGGCCGGTTTGGAAGCACTCCCACTCGCTGTTCCCGCCATCCGCGCATTATGCTCCCAAGCCCGGGAGAAAAGCATTTTGGGGTGGTGCTCACACCGGGCCCTGGAAGACCTCCCCGGCTGCCTCCAAAGGACGGTTTTCAAGCACTCCTGCCTGCTGTTCCCGCCACCCGCGCAGAATGCTCCCAAGCGCGGGAGAAAAGCGCTTCGGGGTGGTGCTCTCTACAGGCCCTTGGAAGACCTCCCCGGCTGCCTCCAAAGGCCGGTTTGCAAGGACTCCTTCCTGCTGTTCCCGCCAGCCACGCACAATGCTCCCAAGCCCGGGAGAAAAGCATTTTGGGGTGGTGCTCACTGCGGGCCCTTGGAAGACCTCCCCGGCTGCCTCCAATGGCCAGTTTGCAAGCACTCATGTCCGCTGTTCCCACCAGCCGCGCACAATGCTCCCAAGCCCGGGAGAAAAGCTTTTTGGGGTGGTGCTCACTCCGGGCCCTGGAAGACCTCCCCGGCTGCCTCCAAAGGCCAGTTTTCAAGCACTCCTGCCTGCTGTTCCCGCCACCTGCGCACAATGCTCCCAAGCCCGGGAGAAAAGCGCTTCGGGGTGGTGCTCTCTACAGGCCCTTGGAAGACCTCCCCGGCTGCCTCCAAAGGCCGGTTTGCAAGGACTCCTTCCTGCTGTTCCCGCCAGCCACGCACAATGCTCCCAAGCCCGGGAGAGAAGCATTTTGGGGTGGTGCTCTCTACAGGCCCTTGGAAGACCTCCCCGGCTGCCTCCAGTGGCCAGTTTGCAAGCACTCATGCCCGCTGTTCCCACCAGCCGCGCACAATGCTCCCAAGCCCGGGAGAAAAGCTTTTTGGGGTGGTGCTCACACCGGGCCCTGGAAGACCTCCCCGGCTGCCTGCAAAGGCCGGTTTTCAAGCACTCCTGCCTGCTGTTCCTGCCACCCGCGCACAATACTCCCAAGCCCGGGAGAAAAGCGCTTCGGGGTGGTGCTCTCTACAGGCCCTTGGAAGACCTCCCCCGCTGCCTCCAAAGGCCGGTTTGCAAGGACTCCTTCCTGCTGTTCCCGCCAGCCACGCACAATGCTCCCAAGCCCGGGAGAAAAGTGCTTCGGGGTGGTGATCTCTCCGGGCCCTTGGAAGTCGTCCCCGGCTGCCTCCAAAGGCCGGTTTGCAAGCACTCATGCCCGTTGTTCCCACCAGCCGCGCACAATGCTCCCAAGCCCGGGAGAAAAGCATTTTGGGGTGGTGCTCACTCCGGGCCCTTGGAAGACCTCCCCGGCTGCCTCCAAAGGCTAGTTTGCAAGCAGTCCTGCCTGCTGTTCCCGCCAGCCGCGCACAATGCTCCCAAGCCCGGGAGAAAAGCGCTTCGGGGTGGTGCTCTCTCCGGGCCCTTGGAAGACGTCCCCGGCTGCCTCCAAAGGCCGGTTTGCAAGCACTCATGCCCGTTGTTCCCACCAGCCGCGCACAATGCTCCCAAGCCCGGGAGAAAAGCATTTTGGGGTGGTGCTCACTCCGGGCCCTTGGAAGACCTCCCCGGCTGCCTCCAAAGGCCAGTTTGCAAGCAGTCCTGCCTGCTGTTCCCGCCAGCCGCGCACAATGTTCCCAAGCCCGGGAGAAAAGCGCTTCGGGGTGG